>NC_087290.1:11691538-16491538 GCF_015220805.1 Pogoniulus pusillus | reverse complement strand
GTGACTACAGTGCTAACAGTGCCCTAAGTTTGCTTCAGTGTCACCGTTAAAGCTACAAGTGTGTTCCCATGTGTTCTATACTTACATAACAAATCATAAATAGCAGGTCTGTTAACTATGGTATTAGATTTCAAACATACTGATTTAAGAAACATCAAAATTACATCACTCCAGATTGTTGCTGAACATGCAAAAAGCACTGTAGGCACATTGATTGTATCTCACGTTCTGTATTCCTCATATTGAGACGCTTGTTGTGTCGCGTATGATGATGTCTTCTTAATCAGAAGTTCCTGTGTAAACCTGGAGATGTGCTATTTCAAGAACCCCCTTTCCCAGCCTGGAATAAGTCAGTTTGTATTTTCAGACTTAACAATTGGAAGTATTTTGTTGTGGTGTAAGAAGTTTTATTAACATGTGATATTTCAGAGATTTAAGTGGCTTCCAAATAGCCATAGTTAAAAGCAAACAGTAAACTCAAACTGAATGTTGAGTTTCGCATCAAGGAAAAGAAAAACATTTGCACATTCATTCCTTAAGACAGCTCTTTGGATATTTGCTGTTTAAACATCAGTTTACTTGTAAACATCTGTATTTCTCTGAGATAAGTGTTCCAGGATCCCCACTTAATTCCCCCTGAGGTCAGGACTGCGTTTCATTTAAAACAATCCACTGTTGTCTGTGTTCCAGTATCTCTTGCCAAAATCTCACCATCTTCCAGATGCTAAAACACAAACCAAACAGAAACTAGTCTGAAGTTTACCTGCTTAACAAGAGTCTCTGTGACTACAGCAGATCATATGCTTTTAAAGTCAGCTATGTGCTAAACTAAGAATACTTGAGTATTGCCTAAAAAATGAGAAAGAACTGCTGTATACTTCAAGGTTCTGAACTGAGGCTCTGAATTGATAGAAATACAGTGGAGATGGTTCAAGTTTGGTTCCTTTGGATATTGCTATCATAGAATGGTTGTAAGGGACCTCAAAGATCATCCAGTTCTAACCCCCTGCCCCCACTAGAACAGGTCACCCAAGGCCTCATCCAACCTGGCCTTGGAATACCTCTAGGGAGGAAGCTTCCACAACCTCCCTGGGCAACCTGTTCCCGTGTTTCACCACCCTCACTGTAAAGAACTTCTTCCTAACATCTAGTTTAAATAATCATGATTTATTTCAGTGAGGTCAGTGGTTTTGCTGCTCCAATAGACGGTTTCTCTTGTTTTCTGATCACGATTTTACATAAGCTGACCAACACAACTCCTTGAAGTCTGCTGGAAGGATCAACATAAGAATCTGAGTCAAATGGCTGTATTGGATGCTTTGGGGCTCTACAGGCTTCCTGTTTATTTTATATGGAGTGTGGGGAATTAATAAATTACTTGGTAAAGAATTCCAGAGATGGCTGTTAGACACCTTATTTCCCTTTGTTGGAGAGGTTGCTATATCAGTTTTGAAGATGCTTGTTTGATTTAGGTAACCTTACCTGTGTTTACAGAATGGAAGATAAATATTTGGAAAGCATAATTTATTCTGGAAGTCTCATCCTAACTTTGTCTCCAAAATGACAATCTCCTAGGATTCTTGAGTGAGGCAGATGTATGCTCAGCTACAGTCTGAAATCTCACAGGAAGACAGTTTTGATGAGGGAGTATTTAATTCTTTTTTAAAGAAAAATATATTCAACATTTCAGCTGTTTGCTGGTAAATTCCCATTGCTAGGGTGGTTTTGTTTCTAATTTTATTCTTAAGGGTGTTTTGCTATGTGCTGAGCTCACACCTCCACTGCATTATATGCTGGCTGGTAACTAGTCATAATGGTATTTTCAATTAGGAGGCTGGATTAGTTTGAATTAGCACTTCGTATAAAAGAGATAACTACCAGCTATTGATGTAATGCAGACTAACCTCTGTTCCCTGGCAGCTCTCTCCAGGGCATGTTTAAATCTGTGGAGTGACTTCTGTTGGTGTCACTGAACTTAGATTAAATGTTTGTAAATCTTTATTTGCTGAAGGAATGGCAATATCTAAAGTCCAACTACATAAATTTTGAAAGGGTGCTGGTGTTCATGGATGTAATTGAAATTCTTTGCTTCTCTGATCATCATCTTTGCCCCTTGGAGATGTCTCCCATTCATCCAGCTCACAAAGGGAGTAATTCCCTTTACAAACACAGAACTAGCTAGTCACAATTAACCAATGCATTCAGGGGACTTTTAGGAATAATGGTCTCATTTTTCTGACCCTCTTTCTTGAGTGCATGTAGCTGTCTGGCTGTGAGAGAGGTTTTTTTTCCTGTGTGCTGCAGTGAATAGCACAGAAGGGTTTTTTTTTGGTGTGTTAGCAGCAGCTCCACTTACACATTGAGGATTGTCAAATACCAGTGTTGTTTTTCCCAAAGTCCATAATTTTTTCTCAAGTTGTTAATTTTGCATAGGTGCTTTCTTGTTACCATGATTTTTAGAAGGCTTTGTGTCAGATTGTGCCTTAGGAGAGGAGAAAGTGGCTTGTGAAGTACATCTCCTTGGAGAATATGTTGCTGCAATTGGTATGTGTGGCATATGCTGGTGTATTGCTATAATTAGTTGTGAGAGAGTCATAGGGACCAAAATAATGTGACTTACATGTATACTACTGGTATTCTTGCAATACAAAGACTTTTCTAAACTAACTTAACCAACCTCCAATTTGTTAATTTGATGTCTTTGATTTCCTCTGTAGAGTGTTCTCTCTCCTATGAGTGATGGGAAGACTTCTTCAAGCCTTGGCTTATTTTTGACCCTTTAAGGCATGCCACAGGCTATCTGCAGTCAGACAGACTTTATAAGGCAGTTCTTTACCTAAACTATTTTTTTGGAAACATGTTTCCCTGTATTTAAATTGTTCATTGAGTGGCATGCTATTAAGATGTTACAATAAGGAATTAGTTTGTTTAGTGGAAAAAAAAAAGTTACTTCTGGATACTGAACCTTAGAATCAACCAGGTTGGAAGAGACCACCAGGATCATCCAGTCCAATCTAGCACCCAGTCCTCTCCAGTCACCTAGACCATGGCACTAAGTGCCTCATCCAGTCTTTTCTTGAACACCTCCAGGGACGGCGACTCCACCACCTCCCTGGGCAGCCCATTCCAATGCCAATCACTCTCTCTGTGAAGAACTTCCCCCTAACATCCAGCCTATACTTCCCTTGGCACAACTTGAGACTGTCCCCCCTTGTTCTGTTGCTGGTTGCTTGGCAGAAGAGACCAACCCCCACCTGACTACAACCTCCCTTCAGGTAGTTGTAGACAGCAATGAGCTCTGCCCTGAGGCTTCTCTTCTGCAGGCTGCACACCCCCAGCTCCCTCAGCCTCTCCTCATAGGGTTTGTGTTCCAGGCCTTTCACCAGCATTGTCGCCCTTCTCTGGACATGTTCCAGCACCTCAACATCTCTCTTGAATTGAGGAGCCCAGAATTGGACAGAGTACTCAAGGTGTGGCCTGACCAGTGTTGCGTACAGGGGAAGAATAACCTCCCTCGTCCTACTGGCCACACTCTTCCTGATGCAGGCCTTTCTGTCTAATGGGACCCCTGTGTAGTGGTTTAAGTTAGCAGTTCAGATAAAGCTTGTGGTTGCCTGCTCTCTCTCCTTCCTTGCTGTAAAAATCTCAGACATGAGAAAAATGCTTTGCTGCTATGGGCAGGAACCAACCAGAAGAGCATCAGTAATGTCTGCATTGTTCTTAACATCTTCTCAGGAAGTATTTTATTGCTGCCTTCAGTAGAAAGTGAATGGGAATTTAAACAATCTCTCTTGTGATTCTGCAATCATGCAAAATAGGTTGACTGGAGAAGCTTCAAATATGATAAATAATATAAATCTTTCCTGCACTCTCTGTGAAGTAGAATGGTATAAGCCTGGGGAAATCAAGAACAGATGGTGTTACCACTAACAAAAGCCATAAGAGAGAGGGGTGAATAAACTCTACAGTAGTTGCAGGACATGATTATTTTTCCCCCCTCTGGGCCCATCTAAGGCAGAATTTGAAACGTTACGGTAAAAAATTTCCTTTGATTTCCTATTTATAGGCTTTATATTTTGAAGAGGAAAATGTATGCCAGAAGAATTATTTGAAAACTTTGCAATTATTGTTTATTTTCTGAACATGTTTTTTTCCTCCCTTTTTTTTCCCCATAAAGGAGGCTATCACCCAGTGAAAATCGGTGATCTTTTCAATGGCCGGTATCACGTTATCAGAAAGCTAGGATGGGGACACTTCTCTACAGTCTGGCTATGCTGGGATATGCAGTAAGAAAACTATTTGTTTCCACTTAATTCTTCTCTTACTACATTATTTTGCTTGCAGTCACATACTGTTTCACATGCATGGTGAAGTTACATAGATGTCTGTTATCTTTATGCTGGAGGATGGCTGCAGTCTTATTTTGCTCTTGGTTAAGGGTGTAGTTTATAAAAGCTCTCAAAACAAGTATAAGTCTACTTTCTTCTGGAAATCAACTTTTACTTACTGCATTTGCATGTTTTCTTCAGCATGTGAGATTAAGCTTATGTATTTATCTTCAATGAAAAACTATAACTATCTTTATTGAATGATAAAATGTGTACCCAAATTCCTCTTCTAATGACAGTAGTACTGAGACAAAAGATTCAATAGAATCAATAGAATTTAAAGTTGAGTTTAAGTGTAATTCGTGTGTTCACTCTCAAAATTCATTAGGTGATGAAATGTTCTGTGTAAAATTTTCCATCCTTCCAAGTTAGGCTGTTTTAACTCAGAGCATGTGATGTAAATCTTCTTCTTTTCAAGGGGAAAAAGGTTTGTTGCAATGAAAGTTGTAAAAAGCGCTCAGCATTATACGGAGACAGCCTTGGATGAAATAAAGTTGCTCAAATGTGTAAGTACCACTCAAGCAATACAGTGCTCAATTATAATAGCAATAATGACTTAAAATAAAATAGTAGAAGATTGATTTTAAATTTATTTTGACCTTCTCCTTTTTTTTTTTCCCCAAATAGTTGGCTTATGTGTTATCACCATGCTGAAAGCTCCAAACCATTGTCTGACTTCATGTACCAAGCTAACTTAGTATTTTAAAGTGAATGATTTCCTAAACTGTCAAATGTTTACGTTCTTGGTTTAGGTTCGTGAAAGTGACCCTAATGATCCCAACAAGGATATGGTTGTACAGCTAATTGATGACTTCAAAATTTCTGGAATGAATGGCATTCGTATCCTTTTGAAACCAGGCCATCTTCATTAAAAATTATCTACTGAGATAAGGTAGCATTTAATTCTGGCCTTTTTTTGTTGCTGTTGTTAGCCTTCTTACCTTAAATATGTAGCACAGAAATACATGTAAATGTGCAGAGCAGTCCAGTATGTAAGGCTGTGGTCAGAGTGAAAGTCACCTAGTGTTTCTAAACATGATGCAGAACAGAATCACAGAATCATTCTGGTTGGAATAGACCCCCCCCAGGATCATCAAGTCCAACCATTATGCCTACTCTGCAAAGTTCACCCTTAAACTGTGTCTTCAAGCACCACATCCAAATGGCTTGTATACACATTCCAGGATTACTGACTCAACCTCCTCCCTGGGCAGCCCATTCCAATGCCTGACCACTCCTGCCATGGAAAAACATTTCCTAATGTCCAGCCTAAACCCACCCAGTCACAGCTTGAGGCCATTCCCTCTTGTTCTATCACTGTTTACCTGTGAGAAGAGACCAGCACCAACCTCTCCACAAGATCACTTCGACTAGCTGTAGACAGCCATGAGGTCTGCCCTCAGCCTCTTCTGTTTCGCACTAACCATCCCCCGCACCTTCAGTCGCTCTTCATCAGATTTATTCTCCAGGCCCTTCTTCAGCTTCCTTGCTCTCCTCTGCACTGGCTCCAGCACCTCCACATCCCTCTTCTAATGAGGTGCCCAAAACTGAACACAACACTCGAGGTGTGGCCTCACCAGAGCTAAGTCTAAGGACACAATCACCTCCCTACTCCTGCTGGCCACAGTATTTTTAATCCAAGCTGGGATGCTGTTTGCTTTCTTGGCCACCTGGGCACACTGCTGGCTCATATTGAGTTTTTTGTCTATTAAAACCCCCAACAGCAGCTTTCCAGCCACACTGCCTCAAGCCTTTAGCATTACTTGAGGTGGTTGTGGCCCAGGTGGAGGACCCGGCATTTGGCCTTATTGAAGCTCATGCCATTGACGCTGGCCCAGCAACGAATCCTGTCATGGTCTTCTTGGAGTAGAGGGAGCATATTAAAAACTGGAGCTCTACTGAAAAGGTTTTTATTAACTGAAACTTACAAGAAGAATATTTCCTTCTAGACTGGTAAAGGGAGAGAGTCAGTTTCATGAGTCACAGAATCAGAGAAAACATCCAGTTGGAAGAGACCTCCAAGATCATCCAGTCCAACCTTCAGCCAAACAACTGTTTAGACAGACAGAAGGAAAAATAGGGAAGCATCCTGTAATATGTTTATAATTATAGTAGCACAATAAGAATATATGTGGTGATATAATAATTGTAAGAAATTTCTCTCCAGATAATATATAACATTAATTAAATGCCATAGAGCCTAAATGCTGCCAATCCAGAAATGTTCTTCTGTGTTGGTACTAGAGCATTATTTCATTTAGCTGATGTTTAACCCTCATCAGATTTCTAAATGCCCCTATAATGTGTATTTGTAGATAGATACTTACAGGTCTTTAGTCAGGTAAGAGCAATTTTACGTACATAAGCCTGTCAGATGATGAACATTTGTTCTTATTTTTGTTGCTCTGCTTATTTTTCTCCTTTTCAGACATTCTCCAAACTGCTTTTAAGTGTGTTTCATAAGAGGCACGTCTGCTGGGTGGGCTTTTGGTTTAGTTTTTGCTGGAGGACTTTATCAGGATGTTAGTGTTGTGGGAAGATTCTGGGGCTTACAAGGCTGTTTCCTAAATCTCCATTCACACCTTTTGGCAAAGTCTTTGTTGTGGGCCATCTGCTTTACAGTTAGGCTGTTTCAGGTCAGGTTGGTATATCACACAAAGTTAATTTTGCATACCTACTCCAAACACTTGAGCCACTTGTGTGTCTTCTCCTCATTCCAGTTGTCCCCCCAGCACTGAGCATGAGTTTGTCCAAGATCTCCCAGAAGAATGCTGCATGCTTTTTTTTTTTTTTCAGTTAGACATCAGTTATTTTGGTGTGGCCCTCCCTGTCTTTGTCTGCCTCTGCCATTCCTCTTTGCTTCTTCCTTCTCAATGCTCTCACCTCTCAGTTATTTAGTTCCCTATACCTTTTTTTCTTTCCTGGTTTCTGGCACTGCATAGCACTTCTGTAAGTGCGAGGAATGTCAGGAATGTGCAATGGAAGGTCAGCAGCAGTGGTCTGAAGTGCTCTGCATGGGTGTTCTAAATTTCATTTCTGAATGTTGCAGTGTCTTACCTCTGAGATCTGTGTTGCTGTAGTGTTGCACTTTCATTCCACGGGCTAAGATAATAAGCCCTGAGAACTTCATCCTTTTTCCTGCTGTTTGCTTTATTAGTGACTTCAGTTCACTGGACATTTGTGTGATAAAGTAGCCAAGGCCATTTTCTCTTTTGAATGGAGCAGACTTTTGTAATACTCTGAGTAGGCATATTGATACGGTTGGGAAATGACTATTCATTGTCTCCTCTGTTATAGGACTTAAGGAACATAAAGTGAGACAAAACAGGTAGCAGCAATCAGAATCACAGAAAACATTCAGTTGGAAAATGAGACCTCCAAAGATCATCCACTCCCACCCTCAACCCAGCACTGAAGGGTTGACACTAAACTATGTCCCTAAGTGCCAGGTCCACACTGCTTAAACACTTTCAGGGATGGTCACTCCATCACTGCCTTGGGCAGACCATTCCAGTGTTTGAGAACCCTCTCTGTGAAGAATTTTTTCCTAGCATCCAGTCAGAAGTTTCCCTAGGACAGCTTGGAACCATTTCCTCTGGTCCTGTTGCTTGTCACCAAGAAGCAGAGGCTGCCCCATCTTTGCTCCAACCTCCCTTCAGGTAGTTGTAGAGAATGATGACATCTCTCCTCAGCCTCCGCTTCTCCAGACTGAACAACTCCAGCTCCCTCAGATGCTGCTATGTTACAGCTCTTCACAATGTGCTTTAGCTAGGCTTGAGACCTTTTTAATTTGACTGATCTTCAGATCTCTTAAGTTTGATCTAACACTCTTATAGTGGATGTAGAGTTTAAGATGCCATTTACCTTTTTGCATAGAGGTAAGTACTTAAGAGGGATGTAGATGCTAGACTGATAGACAGGGTAAGTCTCATTTTGGCACAAGTTAAGTGACTCTAAGGTCAGTGGCAAGGTCTAGGTAGTATAACTTAGAGAACAGGTAACATTTCTTCCCTAGCCATGTAGTTCTTTGTGGATGGCCTCTGAGGTACAATGCAATTTCATCATTGAGATTTTCTTTCAGCATTTGTCAATTAATTAATTATCTTGAGTTTGTTCTTCTTTGCAAGGTTATAGAATCACTTAGTTAAAATTTTGACATTAAAGTCATTCCCAGCCCATGCCTAAAGGTTAACTCAGTATAGTCAAATCATATAATTTCTTGCTGGAATGCTATAGATGATAAAATTACTTTGAATATCTGAATATTTTCTCAGTAGAGCAGTAACCTACTTTGATTTGTTAAGTGTAGAATCTCTAAATCAGGAAACCCTCAAACCACAAATCACTGGAAGTTTCTACATGGTATTTTTACCTAATACTCTTCCCATATCTCCTGCTGACCTCTGTTGGTGGCCTGCATAGAATCATGGAATTGTTTCAGTTGGAAAAGACCTCTAAGATCATTGAGTCCAACCCTCTACCTAACAGCACCATGGCCATTAAACTGTGCCCTGAAGTGCCATGCTTACAGGTTTTTTGAATGCCTCCAGGGATGGTAACTTCACCACCTCCCTGGGCAGCCTTTTCTAATGCCTGACCACTCTTTAAATAAATATTTTTTTCTTAATAGCCAATCTAAACTTTCCTGGAACAACTTGAGACCATTTTCTCTTGTTTTGTCACTTGTTACTAGGGACGAGAGACTGACTCCCACCTCAGTCCAGCTGCCTTTTAAGTAGTTGTAGAGAGCAGTAAGATCTCCCCTCAGCCCCCTCTTCTCCAGACTGAACAACCCCAGTTCCCTCAGCCTTTCCTAGTAACACTTATTTTACAGATCCTTCACCATCTTGATTGCCCTTTGCTGGACACACTACAGCAACTCAGTGTTTTCCTTGGGAGTGAGGGGCCCAAAACTGAGCAAAGTATTTGAGATGCAGCCTCACCAGTGCCAAGTACAGGGCCACAGTTGCGTCCCTGCTTCTTCTGGCTGCACTACCCCTATAGAGGCCTGGGTGCTGTTGGCCTTCCTGGCCGCTGGAACACGTTGCTGTCAGCCAGTGCCCTCAGGTCGTTTTTTGCTGGGCAGCTTTCCAGCCACACTTCCCCAAGCCTAGTAGCATTGCACGGGATGGTGACCCAAGTGCAGAACTCAGTAGTGTTTTTTACTTATTGCTTCTGAATTCTGCGTTTTCTTTGAGTTCTTTGATTGCTCTTATTCTCCACAGTTAAAATTGTAGGTGGCAGATCCATTCTCTTACTACTGTACTCTTTGTTGTCAAGTGATTTATAATTCAGCCTAATCAAAGGGATATTTAGAGTAGTTCATTTTTTATAAGACTGTTGCTGCAGACTTCTATTGTTAAAACCTTCTGTTGATACCATGTAAAACTTTGTAGAAGCTAGAGATAATAGGGCAAGTCAGTACTTATAACTATTGCAAAGAAGGCAAAAATGAATTAAGTACTTTTTTTCCAGTTCCCCTCTTCCATTGTTCACCTTAATGCTGTTGTTACCAGGTAGAAATAACTGGCAAGATTTGCATAATTAAAACATTTTAATTTGTTCTATATTTGGGTACTGTTCTTGTGTGTTCTACATACAATTGAAATATTGCACTAAACCTATACCATGGTCTGCTCATTTTAGGGTGGTGATTGCTTTAGCCAGTGTGCAAACATCTGTTTTGATCTCATCAATGAGTTCATTTGGAGATTATCCTTAATTAAATCCCAGATGTTTGTATGGTCTTTGAAGTGCTTGGACACCATCTCCTAAAATGGATCATCAAGTCTAATTATCAAGGCCTTCCCATCCGTTGTGTAAAAAGTATCATTCGACAGGTAAGTTTTGTTAGTGTTACAATCAGGTTTTTCAGCCCTGGTTAGCAGCTTGAAGGGTAGAATGATCATACCTCAGCTGAGCTCTTCCTGATGTGTCAGGGTTTGAGCAGAACTGAATAGTCTGAGAAGTGAAAAGAATGGCCAAGGTAAGACGAGGGTCACTCTGTTAAGAGACACAGCTGCAGGGCAGTTCTAGTTGACAGGTCATGCCTCTTAGAATCATAGAATCAACCAGGTTGGAAGAGACCTCCAAGATCATCCAGTCCAACCTAGCACCCAGCCCTATCCAGTCAACTAGACCATAGCACCAAGTGCCCCATTCAGTCTTTTCCTGTACACCTCCAGGGATGGTGCCTCCACCACCTCCTTGGGCAGCCCATTCCAATGGGAAATCACTCTCTCTGTGAAGAAAATGTTAAAATCTTTTGGAGGATAAAACATAAGAGCAGTGGGAAATAGTGGTGTAGAACTGAACAAATGATATCCCTCTGAAAAATAGGTTCTGAAGGCAAAAATGTTCTTTGAAAAGTTATTTTCTGCAGTATTTAAGGTTTTTTTACTCAGATAAGATGATGAAATGGTTCAGAATGTTTCACCACGATGCGATTCTATGATTCTAAGTAAAAAAACCCAGCAAGCAAAACTTCTATGCTCTTTAATATGTTATTTTACAGTACCATGAAAATAAAATCACTAAGATACAATCTTAAGGAGAAATAGTGTCAGAAAAATCATACATCTTTCTCTGAGTTACTTATAATATCCATGCAATTAAAATGAAAATGATGAATTAATTTGCCACTTTGGTTACTTGTGTTGTCTTTCATCAACATTGCCTCTGTTTTATTAAGTGATCTGCTAAGTAGTTACTTTCTTTGTAATGATTATTGCATGCCAGTTAGGGAATGTCAGCCTATCAGATCTTTCAGCAGAATTGGCTGGATAACCTGATCGTTGCAGTTATTGGAATACAGTTGAAATTTTAGGTCCATACAAGGAGATGTCTCCTTTACTAGACCTAAGGAGCTGAAGTAATGCAGTGCTCCAGATGAGGTGAGCTGCCTGCTAAGAAATGGGCATGTGTTTTGTATTTTATGTGCCCATAAATTGCTGCTGCTTTCAGTCACCATTGTCATTTCTTCATCTGGAGTGGTTTTGTTGTGGCTGAACTCTTGTCCTGGATTTTGGCTAACACTGAAGAAATGAGGAGGTAATTTCTTGATACACCAGGTTTAGCAGCAATTAGCCTTTTCTTACTGAGCAGCCAAATTGTTTTTTCAAAGGAAAATACGCTGAGTTGTTTTTTACACATGTGCAGATGAACTAAAGAGCACTTGGGAAATGGAAGTCTGAGAGCAGTTTGCTGTCATCAAGGTGACTTATCCAGTCAGCCTCTTAGTCTCAGTAACTGACTTTGAGCTAAATAAATTGTCCCATCAGGCCACTGCAGGCAATCGGTCGAGTATCTCTGTACTAGTAATAAATACATTCAACTTAGTCTAAATAATTAAAACAACTATTTTAAAACAAATATTTTGTAATTAGGTACTTCAAGGTCTAGATTATCTACACAGCAAGTGCAAGATCATTCATACAGACATAAAACCAGAAAACATTTTGATGTGCGTGGATGATGCCTATGTTCGTAGAATGGCTGCTGAAGCTACTGAGTGGCAGAAAGCTGGTGCACCTCCTCCCTCTGGCTCAGCAGGTACAGTAGTGAAGTTCCATCAGTATATTAGTGCAAGGAGTATTTTGTTTGATGAAAATTAACATTTCAAAAAATTGTCTGTGAAAAATGCATGTCTAATTAATTCTCATTAACTGGAAGTTATAAGGGAAATGCTAAGCTTTGCACATTGCAATTTTCAAAGTACCCAGATACAGAAAAGGGCTTATTGGTATAAACTTACTCTCATCTCACCCTGCAAGCTTTAAGGGCAGGGATTTAGCTGCACTGAAACTTTGCATTTCTTAATATTGACAATAATTGATAATCTTGGCTAAATTATGTGTCTGATTGCATTACAAGTTCATCAGCATCCTTGTGAATTTTTTTCTTCTCATCAGTTGTAACTTGGGTTCAGAATGCAGAGAGTAGTCTTTAGGAGTCTGTAAGGTTTTGCCTTTGAAAATGAAATGTATTGTACCTGTCTGAATTCATGATAAGCTCTTTTCTGCAGTACTATGTGTGAAATGTTTTGTGTTAAACTCGGTAAGAGTTTAGATGAGAAATCTACCTGATGCTTAGCTAAAGAAGTTCACAGCAATCATTAAAGACAAGAAGATGTATTTTTCAGTACCATGGTTGCTATTTACTTGCCAGTCAAGCACATCAGCTACATAAATAATAACATTAAAATACCCATGTAATATTGTCAGAAAATAATATATCTCAAATTGAAACCTATCTGGTATAATAAAAGTACTTGCTGTATCAGGAACAAATGCTGTGGTCAAAATCCCCAAATGCCTCACTTTATTTTACATGTTAAGATGCAAAGTCTTACAAATTGTGAGTATATTGTGTTGAATTCTACATAATGTGTAATCATATAGCTAAAGGCTATATGTATGCTGTTTGGATGGGAAGTAACTTGATTTTTTTCCGTGAGCCTGTATATTGCTGCCTGACACTACAGTAAATCATAGAATTGTCTGGGCTGGAAGGCACCTCAAGGATCATCTAGTTCCAGCCCCCTAGCTATTGGCAGGGGCACCTCACACTACATCAGGTTGCTCAGAGCCACATCCAGCCTGGCCTTAAACACTTCCAGGGATGGGGCTTTTACCACCTCCCTAGAAAACCTGTTCCAGTAAATAAAATTGTAAAGAATATATTGATGGAGATTTTATCACACTTGGTTCTTATAAAATTGTTCTTAAGTCTGCAGCTTTCTGACACAGGAGCTGGAGATGTGCTTTCTTTACAGCATTTTAACAGTAGGTTCTGCATAGTTTCTCTTGTTAGAGTACTGTTGGTATTCAAGTTTAAGGTTCTTTTTGAAAGCTTTGACCTGTCAGGGACATACAGGCATTTTTTTGCCTGAACTTATCAGCAAAACTGAACTGGTAAAAGAACTCTGAGGTCTCAGCCATCTCTGTTACTTATTTTTCATTTGTTAGTTGTCATATGCCTGTGTGTCTGAAGTTTGTGAGAGGTTCTTCTCCTGTGTTGAGTGCCTCTTTCTCACTTTCTTCTTGCTTCTATCTCACATATTTGGTTATTTCTTTTGGGTTTGGTTGTTTGGGGGGTTGTGGCTGGTGCATTTTCACAGTAATCTCATCAGACAGTCATTGATGATACCTTTTGGAGAGACACTTAGGGAGAGATGAAGATGCATTCTCTGTGATGGTGTGGTTTTTGTCATGAGCACTTCTTCATGCCTTCAGTTCTAGCAGTCAAACTACCTTGTTTCAGAATGAAGGCAACGTGAATATTTGCTGTTGAGTGTCACACAGTAGTCTTCTTGGCTGATATTCTGTGAACTATTTAAGATTTGTCTATACCTGCATGGATAGCTGATCCATGTCTTCAATCTGTGGCAGCTCCTCAGGAGTTTAATTTGTTCTGTCCACTCTTCACTGATTCAGACTTCCCTTTCTGACTTCCATTAACTGTCCACTAACCACAGCAGAATGAGCAGATCTTGATGCTAGCTAACTCCTTCCAATTCCAGATGCACTAATGAGGACAGTCAATGTTTTCAGGCAGCAGGTGCTAGTAAAGAGTGAAAAAATCTGGCTAAAAATAATAAAAGTTAGTATCTTACACTTGATGAAGAATATTTTTACATAATTCCTACTACTTTCTCATTTTGTAGTATTCTTTTAATAAAAATGCATCTTTTTTTTTCTTCTTTGTAGTGAGTACAGCTCCACAACAAAAGCCTGTAAGTATTGTGATATTATTCAAATGATCTATTTTCTGTTTGTGTAGGTAGTAGTCGCTAGTAGACTGCTGGTAGCCTCTACTCCTTTTTAAAGATCTTTCAATAAAGCCTCTGTCTTTCAGAGAACACTTATGGTGTCTTTGGCCTTATGAGTTTTAAGCACAGTATTCTCTGATGGAAACTCACAGGGACTTTATGATTCCATGGCTGTGTCACAGACCGTTAAGCGTTGCCATTTGCATCATGAGGAATAACCTGTTCTGTTCAAATCCTGATAAAAATGGAGGCATGCACTAAGTATTATGCCTTGTATATAGCTTAAGGACACCAGGCCTTAAAGGGAGAGAGATGTTACAAGGTTTGAAAGATCTGCTTGCCATGTACATCTAAGAAGTAACTACTGGTAATTAAGAACACCTGTGGTCCAGCCTGCTTTCTCTGCCTGTGTGTAGAGAACATGCATCCTTTCAATGGGCATACAAAGCAGGTGACAGTTAATGGGATCATCAAATTGACTGTCTTGTACTGAGTGTCCCATAGCTGCTTTTGAAGATAACAGGATTTTTGCAGATAAGCCTTTAAGGAAACAATATTTCATTCTATTCCTTGTACTGCACATTATATGAGGATTTCTTACTGTGCTATCCAAACAGAGAATGAAAACTGGATAAATCTCATCTATCCAACAGTAAAAATAGAATTGAGTTAAAATACAGAGCCTAGCTCACTGTGTTAATTGTTCATTTCCTTGATATTATACCTGAGTTTCTCAATCCTTATGTTACATAAATTGCAAAACATTTTGTAATGGTCATCTGTGGTTTGTGATTCATACATTTTGGACCCAAAGTGGATAATAAAAACGGTTTCCTTTCACAGGAAATAGCTGAACAACACAAGAGTTACTTAAAATCCTTCACTTTCAGTCTCCTTGGCTTTCTCATAGCTTTTCTTAGTATACTTTTGTTGGTCGTTACCTGCATTGTATACCCTTCATATGTAAATAACAGACAGGATAGCAGATTGTACTGTCTTCCACATACAGTATAATCTGTTAATCTAGGTTGAAGTCGAAGGTTATTGTGCCTAGTTGAGATCATAAGAATTTTACCCTGGTGTATTTCTCTTGTATCAAATAAAGAACCATGTGAGAACAGGTACAACTATGTAAAAAAATTGAAATCCTTTTTACTTCATATATGCCTACATCCTTCTTGAGTTGAAGTAAAAAGGAAAAAAGTGATGTTTTTTCTGTGGGAAATTTTGTTCCACTCTTTTCCATTAGTAAGTAAATCACACTGGAAGCAAATTTAGCGTGAGATGCCCAGAGAATAATTGTGTAGGGGTTTTGTCTAGTTTTGTATTAATATTTCAGGTTGGAAAAATCTCCAAAAACAAAAAGAAAAAAATGAAGAAAAAGCAGAAGAGACAAGCTGAGCTGTTAGAAAAACGCCTGCAGGAAATAGAAGAACTGGAGCGAGAAGCTGAAAGGAAAAAAATAGAAGAAAATGTAACCTCAGCTGTGCCATCAAATGATCAAGAAGATGAGTACCACCCAGAGGTGAAACTAAAAACAGCTGATATAGAAGAGGCAGTAGATGAAGAACCTGGAAATGATGATGGTTAGTATTACCTGCCTTTATTGACCCTGAATTTACTGTTTCAGAAGGGAAACAAATTGCAGTGTTGCAGCTCAATTCCTCCTCAATTCAAGAGAGATGTTGAGATACTGGAATGTGTCCAGAGAAGGGCGATGGAGCTGGCGAGAGGTCTGGAACACAGCCCTGTGAGGAGAGGATGAGGGAGCTGAGGGTGTGCAGCCTACAGAAGAGGAGGCTCAGGGCAGAGCTCATTGCTGTCTACAACTATCTGAAGGGAGGTTGTAGCCAGATGGGGGTTGGTCTCTTCTGCCAGACAACCAGCAACAGAACAAGGGGACACAGTCTCAAGTTGTGTCGGTGAAGTTATAGGCTGGATGTTAGGAGGAAGTTCTTCACAGAGAGAGTGATTGGCATTGGAATGGGCTGCCCAGGGAGGTGGTTGAGGTGCCTTCCCTGGAGGTGTTGAAGAAAAGACTGGATGTGGCACTTAGTTCCATGGTCTAGATGACTGGATAGGACTGGGTGCTAGATTGGACTGGATGATCTTGGAGCTCTCTTCCAACCTGGCTGATTCTATGATCTGAAAAATCTGCCAGCCAAATCTTCAAACTCCTCTAGATTATTTAATTTCATTTTCTCTTGTAACTGAAATCATAACTACAGAGTCTGAAAATGAAAAGTCAAACGTGCTATAGAGGAAAAGGAAAACGTCAGTTGCAGCCTAGCTATCAAATCCCACAAAAGAGCACACAAAATGCAACAGAACAATCAGTTGTTGTAGCACATTAATTGGCATAACTGACTGCCTTGGTGATGTAGAGGAAAAATAAGATGAACTTGCACTTTGTAATATTAATGTAGTTAGACTCGTTGCTTTCCTTCTTTCTTGTTACAATGTTTATTGCAATGATCTGTTGCAGTTCCTTCAAGATTGGTTTCAAGGAGTCTTTGAGATGTCTTCTTATTTAGTCTGAGACATTTTGAGCGTAATTTTTACAGACCAGCTCCGTTCTGGCTTCCCTGTTTTTTCTTGTCAGCTTTTTCTGATGAAACTGTTATTGCTGTAATTGGCCTTTGGTTTGGTTTTGTTCTGCTCTTGCTGAGAATTTTCACAGAATCACACAAGGGACCTCAAAAGCTCAACCAGTCCAACCCCCTGCCAGAGCATGATCTCCTGTACCAGAGCACACACAGGAATGCATCTAGGCAGGTCTGGAATATCTCCAGAGAGGAAGACTCCACAACCCCCATGGGCAGCCTGTTCCAGGGTTCTGTCACTCTCAGTGGAAAAAATTGCTCCTCATCTTTACATGAAAGTTCCTATGCCTCAACTTCCATCCATTGCCCCTTGTCCTGTCATTGGGCATCACCCAGCAGAGCCTGGCTCCAGCCTCCTGGCATTCACCCTTTACATAGTTATAAGCATTCATGAGGTCACCTCTTCTTCTCGTCTTTTCCAGGTTGCACAGTCCCAGCTCCCTCAGGCTTTCCTCATAAGAGAGATATTCCATTCCCTTCCTCATCTTTGTGGCTCTGCACTGGACTCTCTCAAGCAGTTCTATGCCCCTCTTGAACGGAGGGCCAGGTTTTTCTTGCCCTACTCTTGCGATGACTCTCTTTGACACAGATTGAGTTACAGATTTGTAAAGCTTGCTTTCAAGACTCATGTGTCTTCTCTTCAGATATTTTTCTTTCTGAATTGTTCTCTCCTGGAGCACTTGCCATTGTTACATTTTTCTCAATCTGTTGTTAGTTTGTTCTTTCACCTTTACTTTAGATATGAAAGTCTCTCCCTTTTTTCAGTGGTGTTCACTGTTCCCTTGTGTGGTACATCAGAAGTCAAGGAGCAGTTAAAACTGGTGAATTCCTAATTTGAAAATGGTACATTGATGTATGCTCTAATGTGTTGCTCATGGAAAATTTTCAGGTGAAGCAGAAGATCAGGATGAAAAAGAGGACACAGAAAAAGAAAACACTGAAAAAGATGATGATGTTGAGCAGGAACTTGCCAACGCTCACCCTCCAGATCCCAAGTGGATAGAATCCCCCAAAACAAATGGCCATATTGTGAACGGCCCCTTCCTATTGGAACAACAGATTGAAGATGAAGATGAGGAAGAGGAAGAATGTCCCAATCCAGAGGAGTATAATCTTGATGAGCCAAATGCAAAGAGCGATTACTCTTATAGCAGCTCCTATGAACAGTTTAATGGTGAATTGCCAAACGGACGTCATAAAATTCCTGAGTCACAGTTCTCTGAATTTTCAGCTTCAGTGTTCTCTGGGGCTCTAGAATCTGTAGCTTGTGGTTCTGCTGTTTCTGAAGGATCAACTGTAAATGAAAGAGAGGAGAGCAGCCCATCTCACGACAGGAGCAGAACAGTTTCAGCTTCAAGCACTGGGGATTTGCCAAAAAGTAAGTATTCTTCCCTGTGCTATTATACTGTGCTTAAAAAGTCTCTTGGAGCCATGGGTGATATCTTATGTAGATGAGTAGATGTAAATGTGTTATCTGTTTTCAGTGACAGGCAGAGGCAGATTTTATTTGGGGGATTTTGGGTGCAAGTTCAGTACCCAGCCCCATGGGTAGGTGCTTGCACTGTTTTCAGTAACACAGAAGGACATTTTGGTTAACAGGTAAAAACTGTCACATTATTTCCCTGACTTTGTTTAAAACGTTCTCAGTGATGCTGACTTTTTTCCAAACCTACAGGTGAAATGTTTTAAGTGGTTTTAGCTTCTGAGTTGGTGCCAAACCTACTAATGTCCTGGCCTGTTTCATGCTTGAGTCTGAAGGGTGCCCACTGAAAAGATGCTGCCTATATGCCAGCCCCTGCAGTCAGAGAAATCTGTGCAGGCCACCCCCATGTGCTCTCCTGACTAAGCACTCCCCCAGCTTGAAGAGGGTGGTGGCATATGAGGTCAGGTGAACCATAGCAAGGCTTGGGTTACAATTGCAGCCTGCTGCTGGGAACCCTTTTTTCATTGCTGGTTGATGTAATCTTCTTGGTTTCATCTGCAGTGAACATTTTTCTCATTGAATCATACATCCGTTGTATGAATACAAAAATTCTCCATTACCTTTATTTTCAATTTAATATTTCACCTTAGAAGCCTTTTGTCAAAAAGGCAGAGCAGCTGTCTGAAAATAAAGAGGAGACTCTTAAGTTGGTTTGGTTCCAAAGCAGTCTGGTGAGTTTTGAGCTTTTAGCACTAGGTTTCATGTAAAGGCAAATGGAGTAGTTTGGAATGGCTTTTAGAAATGGAGGCAGACGGGGAAATCACTTTTGATTGGAGGTGATGGAAATCATTGATCTGGTAACATGGGTGTGTATTACATTTGAAAAAAGCAGCAGGTAAGTGGAACAAAAATGCAGTGCCTAGGTTAAAAACAGTTGTAATCATGGAGTGACAGGTTGGGAAGCACCCTGAGGATCATCTGGTCCAACCTTTCTAGGTGAGAGTGTATTTTCAATGAAGTGGTCCAGCACCCTGTCAAGCTGAGGTGTTTAAGAGGAGCCTGGATGAGGCACTTGGTGCCATGGTTTAGTTAATTAGAGGGAGTTAGGTTGGACTTGATTATATCAAAGGTCTTTTCCAACCTGGTTGATTCTGTGTGTGCATTGTCTGGAGCTGTTCTGCTGAGACAGTGAGGAGAGGGGGTGGCATTTCACAGGTTTTGGAGAACTAGGATACACAAAAGTGAAAATCAGAAACACTCCCTAGTTCTGTGCTCAGGTTCATCTCTATGGATGTTTGATAATACTTACTAGAAGTTGCACTCCTTTGGATCTCACTTTAGTTCTGGGGGAGCCATTTGTCAAATTAAGAATCCAAGGTCTCATGGTCATCAGAGTATTCTGTCAGTTACTGAAGAAATCACAAATGTTCAGCCATTGGCCTGTTGCCTCTTCAGGTGCCTCTGTTAGTAGATGGTTGAAGAAAGCTGTTTCCTGGTGTCATACTAAGTTGTCTTACTGACCAGGTGTTCCCCCCTCTTACTCTGCTTTGTTTACTGCCATCCTTCATCTTCAAGCCATGTGGCAAGAATTTACCTCATACTGTCTGGGTTTTTTATATTTATTTTTTAAATTATTTTGCCTGAACTACTGAATTGTGAAAGCTCCTGCTGCTTCTTGGAAAATACATGTGATTTTGTGTTGAAAAATCAGACTCTGCTACACAGCAAGCTTTTGAGCAAAGACTTTATTCTGTGACTTTAAGCTTTCTAGTTGCTGCCTCTTAAGTGCTGGATTGCAGCCTTATTCTCTCAGTGGATTTTACTTCTGTGCTTAAGCTTTGGACTCTGTTCCAGCTTTTTTAGAGGACTGCTTGGAGGTCACTGCCCTTTTTGTCCGTTGCTGTTTAGTCCTCTGTTTTGTTTCCTTGTCTCCCCTGGTGGATCCTACTGCTTTATTTTCTGGTTGAACAGTAGTTTGTCAGTGCTGTGCTGGCCCCTTCAGGCTTGCTGTCCCAACAGTTGAGGATTCTCACCTGATTTCAGTTGCTCCTAATTCACCATTAGACATTCCTGCTTGTGGTATGCCTGGTGTGTTTTCCAGTCCTCAGGCCAGTTTAACAGATCACTGTATTCTCATTGGAGCCCCAAGTGTCTTTTGGATCTGTCACCTCTTTTATCTTACAGTCAGTTTCCAGACCAGACTTCATTGCTTTGGGACAAGGAAATTGAGATCAGTCCTCTGCTGATCTGTGATACGTCATTCTCTCCTCCAGGTCAATCTACTTCTTTTCCAGTTCGGTTTAGGAGCTTGCAGGTGGTAGTGTAAACAAAGTAGCAGTCCTCCACTGTGGTTTGTTAGGGTTGTCAGTTTCCCAACAACTTTAGAGGTTGCAGGATTAATTAGCTGATAATTCTGCCTTTTCAGTCTGGGTCATACTCAATGCAAATAGGACCTTCAGAGAACTTTAGTTCAGCACTGAGTTTTCTGTGAAATGAGAGGCTGAGGGAGCTGGGGTTGTTTAGCCTGGAGAAGAGGAGGCTCAGGGGGGACCTCATTGCTGTCTACAACTACCTGAAAGGAGGTTGTAGCCAGGTGGGGGTTGGTCTCTTCTCCCAGGCAGCCGACAGCAGGACAAGGGGACACAGTCTCAAGTTGTGCTGGGGGAGGTATAGGCTGGATGTTAGGAGGAAGTTCTTCACAGAGAGAGTGATTGGCATTGGAATGGGCTGCCCAGGGAGGTGGTGGAGTTGCCATCCCTGGAGGTGTTCAAGCAAAGGCTGGATGTGGCACTTAGTGCTGTGGTCTAGTTGATTGGCCAGGGCTGGGTGCTAGGTTAGACTGGATGATCTTGGAGGTCTCTTCCAGCCTGATTGATGCTATAATTCTGTGATTCTCTGTGGTTCTCAAATTCCTGTTGCCCTTTGGACAGATGCTAAAAAAGGGGGAAAGCCCAGGCATACTTTACTTACTTTAGTCAGGAATGGACGTGCAGAATTTATTTTCTCAACTAAGCTGTCCCAAGAACATGTCTTTCATGTGGAGTTTGAATTTCAACATTTTCTGTCCAAATCTGTTCTTGGAAACATGCTGTTTTTTCTTAGAAGCTTTTCTGGCTACTCTAATAGCAGCCATTTGGCAGTGAGAGAGCACACAAAAATTATGCTTGAAATGTCTAAGGGTATTGAGATATCAAGGTAAGAAATCCTCATAACATTCAGCAAATGTTTTTGATGTCTTCAGTGTATCACAAAACTGGATAAAGGCAAGACTGCTTAGAGATCTTGGGCAGCAGTGTGCTCAAAATAATAACTGGTTTGCATTTTGCTTGTGTTAGCAAAAACTCGTGCTGCTGACTTACTGGTGAATCCCCTGGACCCAAGAAATGCAGATAAAATTAGAGTTAAAATTGCTGACCTGGGGAATGCTTGCTGGGTGGTAAGTATGACTACCTCATTTCAGCTCTTTAGCCTTCACTGTTTAGAACAAAGCTTTTTATTGGTAATGTTTTTTTCCATTAATGTGATTCTTTCTGTTTGTAGCATAAACACTTCACGGAAGACATCCAGACAAGACAATATAGATCCATAGAGGTTTTAATAGGAGCAGGTTACAGTACACCTGCTGATATCTGGAGTACAGCATGTATGGTAAGAGCAATACAATGTGCGTTTCACATGAGTGGGCCTCCTAAAACCAGTTGTTTATCTGATGAGGGAGCTTGGTGAGGATGATTCTGATGTTTTGCCACAGGAACATTATCATAATTTGTTGTAGCTACTGATTTCTCCCCTTTATTTCAATTCCTGAAGAATTCCTTCGATTCCTGAAGGAAGCATTTTGGAGAACATTTCACATTTGGATTTTGATGCATTTTGAAGTCACAGTCAAAAGCATGCAAGTTTGGAGGGGATTTTATATATATGTATGTATGTATACACACACACACATATCCACACAGAGTGTCATTTAAACTGGGTATATAATATATCACCAAATCACAAAGTGTCGGGCTGGAAGGGACCTTGAAAACTCATCCAGTCCAAGCCCCTGCCAGAGCAGGATCACCTAGAGCAGATCACACAGGAACACATCCAGGCAGCTCTTGACTACCTCCAGAGAGAGAGACTCTACAACCCCCCTGGGCAGCCTGCTCCAGGGTTCTGTCATCCTCACAGGGGAAAAAATCCTCCTCATGTCTACACAAAACTTCTGTGCCTGAAGTCCCACCCACTGCCCCTTGTCCTGGCACTGGGCATCACCCAGCAGAGCCTGGCTCCATCTTCCTGGCACTCACCTTTACATCTTTATAAACACTCGCGAGGTCACCCCTCAGACTCCACCTCTCCACGTAGCAGAGCCCCAGCTCCTTCAGGCTCTCCTCACAAGAGGTATGTTCTGCTCCCTTCATCATCGATGTGGATTGTGCTGGACTCTCTCAAGCAGTTCTATGTCCTTTTTGAAATGGGGGGCCCAGAACTGGACACAGCATTCCAGATGTGGCCTCGCCAGGGCAGAGCAGAGAGGGAGGAGAAAATATATGTATATATTTCTATATGCTTTCATATATATATACACACATACTATAAATGACAGTCTAGAATCAGTACCATGTTTTCTTCCTGTCTTAAAATCTCTGCAGTTCTTTGGTGTATTTCCATTTCTTTTTTAAACAGCAAAATGATCAAATACTTCAAATGCTTGCCAAGTGCAGCAAAACCATTCCTTAGATTCCACTTGCAAATCACAGCTTTAGGTTCTGAACTTCGAAGAGAAGGCATTTGTTAGTAAAATATATGGTAACGTTCTGTAGAATTAGTTTTAGCATCTAGTAAAACTGAAATTACAGGTGTTAAAATATGTTTGAAGAACATAAAAAAGTAAAAACTTAAATTATTCAGCTTCTTGTAACACTTAGTCTGTCTCTAATATCTCCTTGGGGACAAATAGGCTGTGTGCATCTTCTCATTAAAAGATACACTTAGAAATATCTTTGTCTATTTTAAAAGTGAAAACTTAATTCAAGTCTTTATATTTTACAAATACATGTCTGAAGGGAGTAAATGTGTGAGGAGAAGATCCAAATACTAGACAGTTTGCAGGCGTGGGTGATGAGAAGAATTGCAGGGCTCAGAGGGAGAGGAGGAGGATTGAAAGGAACAAAAAATCCTACAGACATTTTAAGCTCAGCAAGCCATGTGTTGGAAATAACTAACCCATAAGTAAAATTGCAAGTGTGTTTTCTCTGAAGTTTAATACTGCCTTTTGCTTTAGCATACAGAAAAGAAAATCAGTTTACAGTTCTGTTCTCTGTTGCATTGAAAACAAGCCACAGAAATATTCCACAGCTTTGATCTTTAATTCTTTGAACTATTCTTAAGTAACTGTGAAGTTACTATAGAGACTTTTTGTTCCTTTTACTTCATGCTTTGTACACCTCAGATGAACTTGATACCTTTTTCTGTCATTGAATACCCTAGATTTGTCTTCCTATAACATTTTGCTTATCCCCTGCTAATTGTATATACAGTCTTGAAGCTTATAAACCCACATTGTAAAGGGCTCATTTTAGAAGGAAGTGAGATACTTTATAGCAACAACACACCTAGGAAATGCAATATTTTTTATGATATTTGGGGTTGTCCAGCATCTTACATGTTAATTCTTTTCAGTTCTATAAACATCACTGCTTTCCTTATGTGAGTTCTTTCTCAAACTCCAGAAAAAAACCCAAACCAAAACAAACCACACAACCTCCCTCCCTCCTCCCAAACCACACAGACACACAGAGACAATAAACCCACCAAAACCCAAGTAAACCTTAAAGCATCTCTGCCACTGATCTTAAATCAGATTCACAGTTATTTATGAGGTGTTAGTATTTTAATGAGAACATTACAGTTCTGCTCTTCGTTATGGGTGCTTTTCAGATGATTCAGTGTTCGAGGCACAGACACTGGAATTCAGGCTTCTGCCACAGACTTTGGGGTTTGCCCTTTAAAAAATGCTGTAGGAGTTTTATAATCTTGCAGCAGTGCTGTGCAGTTACTGAGCTCAGCTGTCATCCATACATAGTCCTGTAAAAAACACTCATCAATTTCTCAAGCTTCACCCCCAAAATTCAGTGTTTCAAAGCTGCTCAGGATCTGCTTTCCTGTGGGGTTGAGAAGATGGCACAGAACACTGACAGCTGGATCCTGTATCAGATGGACAACATCTCATTTCTGCCTTGAAAACCATAGCAGCTCTTTCTGCACAGGATTTGTAGCAGATTAAGAGCCACCTGTCAGAAGTGTATTTGTGAATACGTTTAGGGAGCTGGGGCTGTTTAGTTTGAAAAAGAGGAGTCTGAGGGCAGACCTCATTGCTGTCTACAGCTACCTGAAGGGATATTGTTGAGAGGCTGCTGCTGGTCCCTTCTCACAGGTAATTGGAGACAGAACACGGAGAATGGCCTCAAGCTGAGGCTGGGTAGGTTTAGATTAGACATTAAGGAAAAGTTTTTCACAGAGAGAGTGGTCAGGGACTGGAATGAGCTGCCCAGGGAGGTGGTGGAATCACTACCCCTGGATGTGTTTAAGGGTGGTTTGAATGTAGTGCTTGGGGCTATGGTCTAAGGTGCATCTTGTAGAGTAGGGCTCTAGGTTGGACTTGGTGATCCTGAGGGGCTTTCCTAACCTGGATGTTTCTGTGATTCTGTGAGTGGGTGGTAGGCAAGGTTCCATGTAGCTTGGCAAAATAATAGATCCTGTCCTTCATTCTGGTCATGATTCTCAGTACAGATGAGCTTTCCTGTCTCAGTCTCTCTGTGGAATGATACTGCACATACTAAAACAGTGAGCAATGTGCATTAATGTGAATGCAAAGTGTAGTAAGGTATTATCAAAACAAAAATCACACATTATGCTTTTAAAGCACTTGCTCAGAACTGAATCACTGACCTACTTCTCTGACAGGGTTTAAAATATTTTGACTTGATTTGGGTAGGATTGCGTGCAAATACCTCTTGTAGATTTGTGTGCATGCACAACCTTCAAATGGGAGAGCTGTGGGTAGTATTCTCACAGGCACTGATCCAGGTGTGCTCTTCATTCCTCCATCTGTGTAGCTCTTGGTGACAGAAGACCTGCTGCCTCAGAGTGAGTGTTAAGTTTCACAATGAGGCTGCCAAACTCTTGGAAGTCCCTGCTCACAAATGGTCCAGCACACTCTGGCAGTAGGTAGTACACAGAAAGATTGCTTAGCTTGTGAAATCAAAAGCAATTTGGGATCTTAGTGTGGTCTTATGCTTTGTGGATATCCATTTGAATCTAAGTTTTTTTCATGACCTTTTGCTTGCTAATGCAATAATCTTGCTCGTTGGGAATAGCATTGACTATGAGAGTAGCATTGGTGGTGTAAAGTGTTAAGTCAAACACAAGAGGTTGTGTTTCATCACAACAGCAGAACTGTCTTCATCATACCATTGGCTCATTAGTGATGAGGGTGGAGATGATATTTTGAAACAGAAGTCTCTGATAACAGTGCAAAGCATCTGTGTTTGTGTGCACAGCAGCTTTCAGAGTACTTCCCTTATCAATCTGGCTTTTAGGGCATGGTAGGTTGGGTCGTTGTGTCTACATGGAATGCGTTCCTCACCTGGGCTCTGCTGACAGTGGGGGGTGTTATCCACGCCAATGGTTTTGATGCAGCTTCCAGGAAGGAAGAGCCCTGGTTTATTTCTGTTGTCTTTAGTTTGGGGGTAGCCAGAGATTCT
This sequence comes from Pogoniulus pusillus, assembly GCF_015220805.1. Taxonomy (NCBI): domain Eukaryota; kingdom Metazoa; phylum Chordata; class Aves; order Piciformes; family Lybiidae; genus Pogoniulus; species Pogoniulus pusillus. The sequence continues at coordinate 16,465,601 of NC_087290.1, read as the reverse complement.
GATCAGGATTGCTTGTGCTAAAAGAAAGCCATGTAAGGGCTCTAAACAAATAGCCAAAGAAAGAGGAATGACTCAGTGCTAATAAACTCCTAGTTGTTTCCTTTGGTGCTAGGTCAGTGTATAAGTAGCATAGCAAGCCAGCAGCCTATGGACTGAAACTTCTTATTTTAATTCCAGTTCTTACTCTTCAAACCTCTTCAAATCAGATTTAAAGGATGAGAGCAAGCAGTCCAGTACCAGTCCTCTGCTTAGGTCATCTGAATCTCAGAGTCTTTAAGGAAAAAGAGAGGGGAAAAAACCAAAACCATCCAACCAAAAAACCCAGAGAAAGAAAAAAGCAGGGCTATAAAGAGAAGGCAGTGAGTATCTTTGGAAGCTGATCATCAGTGCAGCCACGATGTGCTCTGAAGCTAATGAAACACTTTAGATGTCACTGGGCTTTTCCAGACTAGCACAGAATTGTTGGGTTGTCCTGGGCTCAGCTAAGAATGCACCAAGGTGTAAGGTAGGTTACTTTTTTCCCCTGGACAGGCTGTTGCTGTCGTTTGCCAGACATTTATGCATTTGGCTAAGGAAATTGCAAAGGGCCCTTTCTTTTTCTGCTAACAGTGTGGCCTGTGTAAGGGGCATACTCAGCTGCTCTCTTGGAAAGCTAGACACATTTATTCAATTCTAGAAAATTCTCTGTTCCCTGTTTTAATTTTGCTAACAGAGAAGTGCATCTCTCGTTGTCACACACAAAAGAATGGACCAGTTCAGCTCCAGCAGTGCCTTTGACAGAATGGAAAGCACCCTGATCATTTTATCAGGCTGAATTTCTGTATTTGCAATATTGAGAGATGTTTTTTTTCCTGTGGAACACAAACTGTTCAGGCACTGCATGATTTAGCACTTCCTAAATCTCAAAACCCATGGAACGCAGTCCTCTACTGCTGCTGCCAAGAAATCTTGGCAAGATAAGGGAGTGAGTACTGGCAGAGGGCATCCCTTTGTATTGCTCCTGGAAATGACTGGAAGCACCATGATGCCACTGCTTTTCCTTGTTTATGCTCTTTGGATTGGAGACAGAAAAAGCACCTGGAATGATGAGTCTGATCATCTGATTTCTGTTGTTCGTTGTGTAGTCTTGTTTGCACTGCAGGGAGGGGATGACTGTCAGAAGAGCCAGGACATTAACAAGACTGTTTTTAACACTTCTCTGAAGTGGCTTTTGTGATGAGTTGTGATTCCTGAAAGATTTCTTATAATATGAACTAGCAAATAGGTCATAGCTGTAGATCAACAGGAAGTCAGACACAGAAAGAATCATACTTGGTGGTTACCAACCCAACGAGAATCCAAAAGATGAGAGAAGGGGGAGAGGGAGAAGGAGCAGGCAAACAGCTTTCAAAGTGAGTGAGAATAACCATGTCCTGGGCTGCATCAAGAGAAGTGTGGCCAGCAGGGCGAGGGAGGAGATTCTCCTCCTTTATTCTGCTCTCCTAAGACCCCACCAGAGTAGGGTGTGCAGTTCTGGAGCCCCCAACACAAGAGGGACATGGAAGTGTTGGAGCCAGTCCAGAGGAGGCCACCGAGATGCTCAGAGGGCTGCAGCAGCTCTGCTATGAGGACAGGCTGAGAGAGTTGGGGAACCTGGAGAAGAGAAGGCTTTGAGGAGACCTTGGAGTGGCCTTCCAGTATCTAAAGGAGCCTACAGGAGGGCTGGAGAGGGACTATTGACAAGGTCTGGTAATGACAGGATGAGGAGTAAAGGGTTTAAACTGGCAGTGGGGAATTATCTAGATGTTAGGAAGAAGTTCTTTCCAGTGAGGGTACAGGTCACCCAGGGAGGCTGTGGCTGCTCCCTCCCTGGAGGTGTTCAAGGCCAGGTTGGATGAGGCCTTGAGTGACCTGTTCTAGTGGGAGGTGTCCCTGCCTATGGCAGGGAGTTGGAACTGGATGATCTTTGAGGTCCCTTCCAACCTAAACCATTCTGTCAGATGCTACTGCCAGCAAGCATAGAGGGGTGTTTTTTATCATGAGTATGTCTGTTTGGGAGAGAGAACTCAGGGGGACAGAATGAAGAATGAGCAGATCATAGTAATTTACAATGCTGATACTAAACCTGTATGTAAGTGTTTGTAGTTCAGTCCCCAGTTTACTACTTTGCATGGTGTTCCTCCAGCACGGGGTGGAGAAGTAACTGTCCTTATCTCCTCTTCCTGTGTTACAAGCGGGGGAAAAATGATCATGTCTCCCTGGGCTCACGAGGATCAGCATGCTCCTGTGTGTGAGTGGCACATTGCAAAGGTGTGATGACAAGCTTCAGTCTGCACAAAAGGAGCATTTTGAGGGGGGATAAAAGAGGAAAATAAAAATCTGGCTAAGAGAAGAACTTCAAGTCACTCTGCAGATATTTTTCAGTAGGCTGATGCAGTATGGAGTGCTGTTATTAATCACTGTACACCGTTTCTGAAGGTGGTGGGTGGACAATCTGAAATACTTCATTTTCTGAGGGAACTGATTCTGCACAGCAACCACTCAGCACATACATGAATCCAAGAGCAGAGTACAGCATATTACAGAAACCTGCTTCCCTGTCGGGCATCCTGTGCATGTCTGTGTTGTGTGGATCTGGCCTTTCCTACTGTGCACTAGCCGTGTCCTTTGATAGTCCATCCATTGCCTGGCTCTGTCCATGGGGGAACAAACTGTCTGCTGGCAGGTGTATCTCAAAGAGCTTTTTGTTCTTGCTGTGCTCCCACTTACCTGTGGAACAGTGTGCTTAAAACTAAGACTATTTTTAAAGCAGCTCTTCATTTCAGCTGGTGCAGAGAAGCTCAGGCGAAGTGCCTGGATCTCATCTGTCAGAGGAATAATTTTGGCCTATAGCTTGTTGTCCTTTTTCAGCTGGGGCTTTGTAAGAGGATTTCAGGGAGGCTAATGCAGTCCAAGTGAATTGTTCTTCCAGTCATCTCCCAGACAGCTTTCCCTGGGCATGCATCCATTTTCAGTCACCAGATTGAGTACACAGCTGTCAGGCAATGAGAATGTAGCTATTTCCGACCGTGTGATTAGGCATGGATCCATAATATATGGCAGCGATGCCAGCACTCTTGTGGTAGGTTCCTATAGAATCACATGGCAGGAAAGGAATCATAGCCTCTGCAGAGCCTCCAGAAAGCAGCAGTGTGACCATTTGTATGAAAGGTTCTCCATCTGCAGATGGAGAAAAGCAGTCTAGACTGTTTTTCTGCAGTAACCTTCAGAAAGTGAGAAGTAGCAGTTGCCAGTACAGTCAGTAAGGATGGATGATTGCCTTGGGCTTTTGTGCCATATGTTGAGCGTGCTGCAGTGCATTTGTTACCTTCATATAATCATTAAAACGCTGATTTATCGGGAGGTAAATGTCAACATTAAGTGAAAAAAGAGGATGGTATTTCAAAGAGCTGCTGACAAGAAACTAGTTTTTAGAAGTGATTGCATTTGAAGAGAAAGGAAATACGGCTCATCTGTATTTGTGGCATCCTAGAAATAATAGGCAGGTTTAGGTGGCAAGAGGTTTCTGGTAGCCTACCTTCTGCTCGAGCCAGGGTTAATGTCAACACAGGGTTACTCTGAGCCTCCTCCAGCTGAGGGGTACATATCTGTCAGAATGGCATTGCTAGAGCCCTTCTGGACAGCCTGTCCCAGTGCTCAGCCAGTCTCACTGAAGAACTTTTTTGCTTCTCTGTGGTTGGAATTTCTTATCTCACTGCTTGTGTCTGTTCTCTGTCCTTTCCTTGGGAAGTGTTGGAGCAAGTTCAGAGGAGGCCATGAAGATGCTCAGAGGGCTGCAGCAGGTCTGCTATGAGGGCAAGCTAAGAGAGTTGGGGCTCTTCAGCCTGGAGAAGAGAGGAAGGCTGGGAAGGGACTATTTACAAGGTCTTGTAGTGACAGGATGAGGAGTAATGGGTTTAAACTGTCAGAGGAGAGATTTAAACTGGATGTTAGGAAAAAACTCTTTGCAGTGAGGCTGGTGAGACACTGGCACAGGTTGCCCAGGGAGATTGTGGCTTCTCCCTCCCTGGAGGTGTTCGAGGCCAGGTTGGATGAGGCCTTGAGTGACCTGTCCTAGTGGGAGGTGTTCCTGCCTGTGGTGGGGTGTTGGAACTGGCTGATCTTTGAGGTCACTTCCAGTCTAAACCGTTCTATGGTTCTGTGGTAATGCTGAGAAGTGTGACTCTGAACATCTCTGCAGTTTAAATACCTGCTTGTTTATAAGGTCCTTCTGGTTCTTTTTTTTTTTTTTTGAACTGTAAAATGGAAACTGTCAAAGCTTAGGGCAGAATAAGAAAAAAATGAGTGATTGTTGATGAGTGACTTCAGTTAGTGACTTTGTAGGATCTACAGAAGTATCAGCAAGGGTCAGTATTGCTTTCTTGGCTCCTCTGTGTGATTGCCATGAACTATTCTGGCTATAACCCACTTGGATGGCTCTGCAGTTCACAGCTTGCAAATGCCAAGTGCCCATAAATAGGCTAAATATACAGGTGATTTAACAACTCCAGGTTATGAATTGGAACAGAAAAATGTCTGTTTTCAGGAGACAAATGCTTTGTAGGAAATATTCTAATGGATTCAAATCCCTTGCTAGAACTGTGCCATGAAGTTCCATCTGGTCTTTGGAACTATTTTTTGGATCAGATGTTTCCCCTGGTCTTGGAGAATAGTTTCATGTTCCAGCCACTTGGAAAAGAATTAAATTCCTGGGGCTGCTTGAGTAATTGGTGATCCAGAGCAGAAAGAGAACAGTTTAACCAGTTAAGAGAGATGAGCCCATGTCTGTGCTCAAGGATGAGCTCTTGTGGTTATCTGCCTTCTGCAGCTTTTAACGGGCATTACACCCCTAAAGAGAAACTCACTTTTGTCCCGTCCTAACACAGGACTAGCATCCCATGCAAGCATCATCATGGCCTGTAGGGAGCAGTCATTGCAGTGTCTACTCTGGAGTCCCTCATCAGCACCAGGCTCAGTATTTCACTCTGCAACTGCACTGTGTGCTTTGACTTCTGGTTCAACAAACGTACCTTTTAAAAACCTCTTTCAGTCATCAAGGAAGCTCACCCTGTTTACTCATTTCAAGTGATTAAATACATTTTCAAATAGACTTTTTTGTTTTAATTCAGAGGGTTTTTTTCATTCCTAACCATGTTATCTGGCAGATAATTAGCCTTCAGACACAGACATAGCTCTTTCTATGGAGAAGTGGCCCTCTCTCAGCTTCACTGACTTACATCATCATCAGACAATGCCTAATTATGTAAGAGGCTGTTAGACATGGCCTTACACCGATGCCCTCCTCACACATGCTTGCAGCCTATCTGTTCAGATGGATGCTGTTTGCTGCCTTCCACCACCGAGGACCGGTGCTGGATGTCACACCACAACCAAAAAGCCCCAGGGATTGCTGGGGAGGAAGTGCAGTTGCATGCCTCTCACCTGTCTCCTCTGTTCATCCCCAGAAATGCCTGGGGTCTGGCTGTGCTGCCTGTTGCCACACTTGCAGCCTCCAGACTGACAGAGTGTACTTGGGGCTGGGCGTGAGGCTCTCTCCAGAGCCTGGGTTCATGCTGTAGTTGTGGTGCAAGGGAGCCCCCAGGTAAGTTGCCTCTCCTCAGTCTCAAATCGAGTCATAGGCATTGAGCTTTGACTGTTAATTCCCTCTAGGTGCTGAGATAGTTGTGATGTTGTGCTGACATCTTGAGATGAAGAACACTGACTCTGAAATACCCACATGTATGTCTGTTGTCTTGTAGGCTTTCGAGCTGGCCACTGGAGATTACCTGTTTGAACCACACTCTGGTGAAGACTATTCCCGAGACGAAGGTATGAATCTTCTGGGGTGGCAGCTTCTAGCTGTCGTCACACTGCTTGAACGTCCAGTGAGCTTGCAGTGGGTTCTGTATTTGAGTGAACTGTTCATATGCCTTGTTTCCAGAGTATAAACATGGTCTTTTTCTTTTTAGTTTTAAGTTCCATCACTAGCAATGGGTGGGCAAAAACTCCCTTCTGCAGATATTCATCTACTTAACAGCTGCCTGAAGGAATTAAACTGCCCTTCCTGTAAGACTGCATATGTGTGGAGACCTGACTGAGAATAACAACTTTCTAGCTTAGAAAAGAAGCAACGAATTTGACCTTGACAGTATTTCCTCTTGATAAGAGTGACACTGGAATAGTGTTGACATTGTGTATCTTTATTTCAGCGAGGCAATTACTAATTTTTTTTGGGTTTTGTTGTTGGTTTTTTTTCTTAAATTGGAATTAACTCCTGCTTCCATCTGTATATCTGTCCATTTTCATGCTTGTTTTGCTCGTACTCTTTGCAGTGGTCATGTGGGCATCATTCATTGTTCTAAGCGCTACTAATGATGCCAGAGCTCTGCTGATCCCAGAACCTCTGCATGGATTTGCTGCAAACGTTGATTTGAAACTATTTCTGATTTTTTACTAATTCCAGTTTCTTTCCTCTTCTTTTTTATCCCATCCTTTCCCTGCCCCTTCCACTCCCGTATCCTTTTTTTCTCTCCCTCATAGACCACATAGCACACATCATAGAGCTGCTAGGCAATATCCCAAGGCACTTTGCTCTATCTGGAAAATATTCTCGGGAATTCTTCAATCGCAGAGGTAGTACCTCTTCTTCTTGGAAGGTGCCATGATGCAGACAGAAGTGGAATTGCTGTTACTGGTTATCCCAGCTCCCACTCAGGAGTCTTTCCTGAAATCACACCACCAGAATTCCTCTCTGAAAAACAAAACACACAGGAATCTGTGGCAATGGAAAAAATAACTATTGGTACATTTCCAGTCACACTGCAAAACTTGGTGGTGGCAGCTGATACTCAAAGGTTGCTTTCAGAAGACGTTTTAGCTGAAAGTAGCTTTCCAAATCAGCCACTGAGTGGTGTGTCCCTATCCTGTTTGTTTGGTTTCTTTTAACCAGGATCAATCTGTTTCTGTCTGTACCAGGCCGGTGTTAGTGTGTGCATGCAATGTACTGATTAAACTGTTGTATGTTTCTGTTTTGCTGGCAATGTTCTCCAATGCAGACCACATAGCATTGATCATTGAACTGCTGGGGAAAATCCCTCGAAAATACGCTATGTTGGGGAAATATTCCAAGGAGTTTTTCACCAAAAAAGGTAACGGTATTTCTGCAACACTAATTTAAAGCATAGTGCTATCCCAAAGGAGAGTGTGTTCAGTCATGGGTACTGGAGAAACAGGTCCGGTTAGACGGAGCACTGTTGCCAAAGAAGAACTTTGCTTGCACGATTTGCAGCACTCAGTGCTTCATTTGACATTTGTTTGGGCATGTACTCGACAGAGTGTGGGTATTAACAAGTGTCTGTGTGAACCTGTTGTCCAGTGTCCGTGTTAAGGAGTCAAGTGATGCATAGCTTGTAATGTGATGGGAAGTCATCTCTCAACTGCTTTTAGTCGTGTGTAGGGATCCAGCAGATGCTACTGTTGGGGAATAATGCAGGTGGGAAGGAAATAGGTGGGCAGCGGGCACACAGCTGCCTGCTGTCGGTCCTCACACTGATGAGCTCCTTGAAGAGAGAGCATGCAGGGAAGGTGGCTTAGTGACAGACCGGTGAGGAAAGCTGCTCTGTGGTGCACTGTGCTGTCTTGCTTTGCATGCTCCCAGCTACTGAAATGTCCAGGTGCCACAGCCACAGCGGTGACTTGGCTGTGTTTGGTGCTGTACAAATGTGCAACCCCTCCAAGATGAAAGGTCTTGTCTGTTGCCACGAGAAAGTAACTAATCGGAGCAAATGCACTGCGCCTTTCAGTTCTTGTAGTCTTTTCTCGGGCTGCTCAGGGTGTGTCAGGAGCAGCCCGTTAATGTGGTGGGACAGCATGTGGGGCCGTTGACTGCAGCTGCCAAGAGTGGTTTCCTGCTGCAGAGCGCTTTGGCTTCCCTATTGAAAGCAACTCCCTGTGCCTGAGCACACAGCCTGAGCGGCCAGATGCAGCAGAGTGCTGGGGTGGCTGCAGTGGCAATGCTGTCTTGTAAGGGTTGGGTCACAAAGTGGGAGACAAGATTCTCCTCCCCCCGGATGAGAACCTGTTGTGTGTGGATGTCTCTGGTACAGCAAGGACCTCGGTGTGCCTCTATTGCTGTTGTGGTAAGAGCCAGATCCTTATGTCTGCCTGTCTGGGATGCAGAGGCATTGAACACAGCGCAGCAAGGGGCGAGAGTGGTTGGTGATGAAGGACGGACAGTGACTGCCATTTGGAGCACTCTAAAAGTGTCTTTTTAGTCTAGTGGGGAGGTTACTGGAGGAGTAGTAAAGGTTTACAAAAGTGTCAATGGATGAGCAGAAAACAACTGTTGTTCTCCAGCACATGCCAGATGAGAGCTGGGGGGGGACACCTGAAGTGGAGCTTGAAGGAGGTGACTTTAAAATAAGCTCTTGTCGCCTCAGCAGGCACTGAGCTGCAGGAGCCAGAGAGGCTCAAAAACAATCTCTTGTTAACTGAGGTGAACTCAGGGCTGACAGGTCTGTGAATGTATAAAGCAGAGAAACAGCTAGGCAGGAGGCACCCCCCGATGGGGATTGCAGCTGCTAGAGTGAGGGCAGGCCCTGCAAGAGGCTCCTTTGCCTTCCCTCCCTGGCCATTCCTGTTGCCACTGCCAGAGGCTCGTGTTCTTAATTTTCACTTTACACCAGACGAGTTGGCATTATCTAATAATGTCACAGACCCTTCAAGTGATCTAACAGTTACCCAGTAACCACAGTGTGCCACATGGAAGGGGCCAGTTCATGGAATTCCCTTGAAGTGTAGAGCTTCATCTGATTCCATGAGCAACCTGTCACTGAAATGCGTTGCTGCTGTCCTCCAGGACCTGAACTTCAGTGGCATTCCTCAGAGGCACTCTCTGCTGTGGCTTGTGGGTCTGGGTGGGAGTTAAGCACTTTGAAAAACTTGGTTTACCCACCACACATAATGTCAGCATGGGTGTGCTGTGGAGGCTTAGGGAGGCAGAATCCCACCTGGTTTCCTGCAAACAGAAGATCTCAAATGTAAACTCAAGCTGCATTTTCAGATCACACCAGTGTCAGAGAAACTGAAATACTTTGTCGAGAAAAAAGAGAGCTGGTGAGTGTCCTGCTCACTTTCTGGAGATGATTTTTATCATTAAACTGGCACCAGATAGCCTTTTCTTTTTGCCTGGCCAGCCTGGTGCTGCTGGCCTCACTCATGCCCCCAGGAGGGATTTGGTTTGATGGGCTGGCTTTGGAGTTGACCAGGAAGCATTGATACTTAACCTGCTTATGGCCTGAGCACTTGAGATGAGAGGCCATGCAGGGTACAGACCTGAGGCCACTCCAGAAATGGCACACTGCAGTGTAAAGGCAGACCTAGAAATGTAAGTGTAGGCTTCTCTTCTTGCAAACCTTGGGTAAAAGTCATCACGGTTTGGGTGTTTTTCCTGTCCATAAATCAGTCTCAGAGTGGCGCTTTAGATGTTTGAATGGTCCTACTGAATTCACAGGCACAGAAGGAAGAGTGTCACCAAGCAGTGAGTTTACAGGATTGAGTGCCTCTTCCCGTGAAACGCCTGAAGCAGTTGGTGACATTCAAACAGGAGGGGGCGCTTAGAAAAGGGAAAGCATTTTGAAGTCACTTTTTAGTCACTGTAACAAAAATGGTCGCGGTTTTTATAGGGTCTTGTCTTGATGGAGCCCAGTAATAACTCCACTGAGTCCTTTTCTCCAGGGCCTCCTTCCTGCTATTTGTAAAAATGATTTATATGCTTTGGCACTAAAACTTAAACCACAACATGGTGGGGGAAAAAGAGGTTTTATGTTTCTTATCGTAGTTGATAGCTCTGTTTCCTTGTGAGCTAAACCTGTGCAAGATGTTGGCTGAGTACTGGCTTTGCCTATTGGAAGCTGTAGCAAGGAATCATAGAATCATGGAGTGTTTCAGATTGGAAAGTACCTTTAAAGGTCATCTAGTCCACCTCTCTGCAGGGACATAGAATCAGAGAATGCACTCGGCTGGAAAGGGACCTCAAGAGCTAAGTATTCAGAGAGCAGGAACTTGGCTCCCACAGGGGCACCTTCAATCTTTATACAGCCTGAGTATATAATGTGGAGACAAAGAGGAAGGCAGTGCCATGTGGAAACACACTTCCCCAAAGCTGCTCTGGTACATCATCATGACAGCCCCTGCAGCTGGGGGAGCTATGGACACAGCCTGAAGTGTTTGGTCTTGCTTGCTTGTTTTTAGGTTATGTTTTGCTTGCAGTCAGTAACAAGTCACTGTTTTCTGTAACTGTTTGCCAGTTGTTTGAGTTTAGATCTCCTCACGAGGTAGTTTGCCACCTGTTCTTGGTAGTGGTCACTGAGAAACACTCTTTGAAAGCTACACAGGGTAAGGTTTCCAGCAGTTACTTTTTAGTTACACAAAGGTTTTAGGCACTGGAATGGACTGCCCAGGGAGGTGGTTTTTTAAGATTGAATGAGGCACTTGGTGGCATAGTTTAGCTGATGTGGTGGTGTTAGGTTATAGGCTGGACCTCATGATCTCAGAGGTCTTTTCTGGCCTTGGTGATTCTGTGAGTCTAGGAAAAGAGCCTGGAATGAAGGCACTGCTGGGACAGTGTGGGCCAAAACCAAAGCCCTTGCTCGTTTGACTTGTGAGTACTGGTGGGCAAGCTCGTGCTGTAAATGTATAGATGCAGTTCTGCTGTCATTTTGCTGTGTCAAAACTCCTCCTACCCTGTGGGCAGCACGTCTTACTCTGCATTACCAGCAGGTGTCTTCTCTTTCTCTTGTAAGTGATCTACAGTTTGCACACCAGCTCTTCTAGGGCCTCTGTGATAACACTTGGAAAGCTGCTTTTGCAAGTGTACCACACTGCCCAGTATGTCCTGCTCTGGCCTGAAGTAGCAGGAGCCTGTTCTGCTGAGTGTGTGACAGTTTGAATCCATTAATAGCATGCAGATGCTCATGAAGTCTGTCCTGAAAGCTCTGTATCAACAGGGATGCAGAGAAAGTGTGAGCTGACATCTGATGGCAATTTATGGGCAGGGACTACAAATGAATTTGCCAAGCCACTTCAGCCTGTGCTGTAGTGTGCTCGTGAAGCTATGGGTGAGTCACGTTCACCTTCCAATACTGGGTGAGAAATTACCACCTTCATCAGCAGTGCAGGGGACAATGCAGTGGTTTCTGAAGCGTGGAGGCTATCTGGCCCAGATGTATCCCCTGGGAAACAGAGATGACAGCAGAGGAACTGCAAGCAGACAGAAGAACCATTGCCATCATACGAGATAGCCTAGACCTCAACGCTATTGCTGGTTTGAGTGGCAGAAGATTCCTGTCTCTTTTGTTTGCTTTGGTCTGAAACACATTGCCAGGTTGAGCAAATTTTGATGGAATTCAAATCCTCCAGCTGCTGTTTGAAGGAGATGCTGGCAGCAGCAGGCACTTCTCTCTCAGGAATGCTTAAGCCAGCGTATGTCCTGGGGACATTTGCCAAGACAGTGTTGCAGAATCTCCCAGGGCTTGGCTCGGTGTGGGAGTCACTGCTGGCAAATGCCACAACCTTCACCTTGGCATGGGAGCAGTTGTTGTGAAATGTGGGGGTTTTGGCCCATGGTGTTCTTCTGTCAGAGTGTGAACTGGTGCGTGGTTGAGTGCCTTTGTGTGTGGGGACAGAACGAAGACAGCAAGGAAAAGCAGAAGTGGTGCTGCAGCGGAGTCCAGATGTAAATATGGTTTGCCATAGGAACGAGTTCCTGGCTTTGACACTGGACTTACAGTCTCTCTGGTGACCTTGAGCAAGCTTGCTGTGTCCTGCCCTTCCTAAATGACGGTTCTCAGCCTTGGCAAGGGGCTGTGAATGCAGAGTGGGAAAAAAACCAAAACAGGGCTTAGCTGTGGACAGGGATCAGGCGGTATTTTTCTAATGCCAGTAATGTTTCTGTTTGCAGGGGAGCTCCGACACATTACCAAGCTGAAACCTTGGAGTCTTTTTGATGTGCTCGTGGAGAAGTATGGTTGGCCTCACGAAGATGCTGCACAGTTTACAGATTTCCTGATCCCCATGCTAGAAATGGTCCCAGAGAAACGTGCTTCAGCTGGAGAATGCCTCAGGCATCCGTGGCTGAATTCTTAGCAGAGTCTCCCAGCTGTACAAAAAAGCCAGCAACCACTTTCCAGTGCGTCGGACCTAAAGGGTGACTGTCACAAATTCTTTAGCAGGATCACACGTGAGCTGGCTTCAATCCTCAGACCTTTATTTTGCTTGAGGTACTGTTTGACATTTTGCTTTTTTGTGCACTGTGTTCTTGGGGAAGGGTAGTCTTTCTTTTTTGTCTTCAGCTAGTAGTTTACTCACCCACTTACTTCAGAAAACACTTAACTGTGTCTTTAAGCATTGTTTCTTGTGTTGTGTGGCATTCAGCTGTCAGATTTTTGAAAAAAGGAAACCTACCCCCATGTGTTTTGGCAAGTTTTGTAACTATTTATGAAAAAAAGTAATAATAAAATATTTTAGCTGATGCATATTATATAATTTACAAGTGTAAGAAATTTATGGAGTCAGAACCGAGTTACGGTGAGGAACTGTACAATTTTCTCTTCTGGCAAAGGGAAGTCACTCCTGTACTATAGTGTATGTAAATGCACCTGTAAATGTTTATTGCCATTTCAATATGGGACTGGGGACTCAATTTCAGAGTAAAGCTACTTAAGTTTTAGAGAGCTTTATAGCAAACCAGTTGCACGTAGTGGACTTAAAACCGCTTTAAGGAATTGTGTGAACTTTCTATTCTTGCGGCAGTTCCTGCTCATTGGGTTTTAAACAAAGTGGCTCTGGTTTACAGGATTTCATTCCCCAAATGGCACTTTAAAGGAAGGCTAGACTTCTTTCAAATAAAGTATGCATTATCATTTAGCATTCCCTTTTAGAACTTTTTGCCTATTTTAAGTGCTTTTAAGGAAAAGAAAAATTAGCAATTTCCCTTACAATGTGATAGCGAAGACATGGTACCATATGGCGTTGCCTTTTTATAAGCACTGCAAGTTGTATTATACCTTAAGAGAAAAAAAGAAGACATAAATTAACAGTTGAGCATGAGAACCACCCTATGTGTAAGAATTGCTGACCTCTTTTACACAGACCTGCAAATATGGACAGTGCAGTGGGCACAGTAATGCCAGAAGGAAGATCATGCTCATTCCATTCATAGCTTTACATGTTTCTAAACCGAATTGCACTAGCTTTATTCTTTCCCATTACTAGGCAGACAATTACCTGTTGTAAGTTGCACGCAACAATTAGGTGTTTCCTAGGAAAAAAAAGCAAGCTGCGTAGGCTGAAGCTCATAGGCAATACGGATTGTAGAATGTACAGTACAGAGGTGCGGTTGGGCCTCTGGCAGAAGTCAGTGGGATGAATGTAAGCTTACTTCTGATCTTCATGTAACTACGGTGCCACTTTTTTTCTTGACCGTGTCCATATGAAATTTATTCACATGCCTTTGCAATAACTAGATTGTGAGAAGATAGCCCCATGCTGTAACAATAACCAGTTGTTTGAGGTGCTTGCAGTTGTCTAATTAAAGTGTTTTGTTTTTTCAGTGTGCTGGTCATTGGAATCCTTGCTAGCTCTTACTCCCAGCTGTTTGTTTGCTAGTGATCTGTGGCATGGCAGTGGTGGGTGGGAGCTGGTCTAATCTGGACAAAGTGAAGAGCAGCTTTCTGTGCTAATCTGTAACCTGTATCACCCTGCAGCCATCAGAGTATCCTGAAGGATACCAGGGCACAAGGGGCTGCATGGCAGTGGTTGCTAGGTGAAACACAGTAAAACTGAGCAAAGAATGTTTCTTACTCGGTGTTTAACTACTGTAAGAAAGCCAAAGACAGCCCCATCCCCAATAGGCTGGTGCAGCCACTCCTCCACAGAGAGGCTACAAAGCCACCAGAGTGAGGGACACGCACCAGTGCAGAGAAACTTGTGCCCACATGCTGAGGCCTACCAGGAGCTGGGTTTCAGGACCGCAGGTCCTCACCCTCCACAGAGTGCTTCATGCTGGAACTGCTCTAACTGCTGCATGGACAACACATGTGAACAGGACAGTGGCACAACGGACTCCAGACCTAGAGGTAAAAATTACGTTCAGTTCTCACCTGGCCTAGCCCCTGGTAGTCTCTAGTTACTGCAATTCATCAGAAGCCTTAACCCCTGAATACCAGCACTCGAATGCCATGCCAGCTGAAATGCAAACCAGCTGAGGCATGTAACCGTACAATACCTCTGTCTGGCACACGGCAATACCCCAGAACTCAAGGGACCATGCATAGTACTGGTCCCGGTCTGCCCTCCAGCACATCACCTTTTCGTGCTGCTCTAAGAGCTCACCTTGTAGAGCACTTTGGTATCAGAGAGGCTGTGATCACCTGCTGCCTGGAGGAATGGAAAGGGGCTATAGGGGCTGAGCCAGGTTTTTTCCCAACATCAGTGTCCAAGTAGTTGAATGGCACTGGGTTTCTGTTGCTACTGATGGCCTAATCATACAATCAGTAAGTCCTCTAAATGCATCAAGTCCGTCCTGTTCTACTTGATGCTAATACACCACCTCAGGTATTCTGTACAGCACATGCTTTGTACAGCCAGCAGTTGTTCAGCACAGTATTTCTAGTGTGCTATTTTTACTTTTCCCCCACCAATAATTAGAGGCAAATTAGAATTTAAAATAGCCCAAAATCTTTTCTACGTGTTAAAAAGAATTACCCCTTTTTTCAGTGAGCAGAAACAGTCAATTCACATCACATTTCAGGTTTTCTTCTCTGGTTTTCAGGGCTGGAGTCATCAAGCACAGTCCTGTTAGGTGAGCAGAACTTAGAGCAGTCACTGCTGAAAAAAGTAAGGACACTGTCACACACCAGTTATTGAAGAAATCTGCACTATCTTAGCTGCTAATGCTGAACAGGAGTAAACCACTTCCTTAAAATAAATAAATAATTGAACCTGTGTGTGAGCACACATATACACACACATATATATATATACAGACTCTGCTCTGTGTGTGTATACACACACTTATTTATATAATAACCCATACCCCACTGGAGCACCACTCACTCAGCTCTCCTTCAGCAAGAGGGTCTCTGCAGTGATGAGAAGCTGCATTACAAACAATTGAGCTTGTTTTTAAACTTTCCAGTCTGGAGAGTCTGACAGCATCAGTGCCCACACAGTCGCACCAGCAGGAAGACCTGCAGATCCACTGGAGGAGGACAGGAACATAGTGCAGGGTGCACCTGGTTCTGTGGTCTGCAACTGAGGTCAGAGAGCAGCATTAGTGCAGCAGTGCTGGTGTGTACAGGCTGCTGTGCAGCACAATGAACACCCATTCACCAGTCAATAACTGACACCAGAGCCTGCTCTGCGCAGAGCAGTTCTTACCTCACCTCTAGAAGCAGGAGAAGAAATAAACAGACCTCCCTCGTTCAGGGAACAGCCCCTTCAGGGCACTTCCCTGAAGACATACCATCCTTCCAGGACAAGCAGTTAAAACTGACATAACTGTGATTTATTAACATGAATTAAAATGCCCAACCAGTGCTGCAATGTGACAGTATATTAAAAAAAAATTAAGGATCATATACTGTACTACTTTCACAAAGATCACACTTCTTTTTTTTCTTTTTGTTTTGGTTTTTTTTCTTCAAAAGAGACTTATATACAATACTATATCAAATGAAGGGCGTCGAAGCAATTGTACAAGCCAAAGAAATGCAGTATTTACAGGACTCCAAACATTAGAAACGCTCTATACATTAAATTACAATTTCTGCAAATAACTGATGAAACAAAAAGCCATGTCCACACCAAAACTATAAAAAGTTGTATTGCATCTTTTCCTATCTCTATGCACACAAAGGATTGCTGACAGAAGGAAAATGGGGGGGAGGGAGGGGAGAAAAAAATGTTAGTGCCATCACTTAGCCTGCATACTTATTTAATTACATGTGTATAAAAGTAATATAGAAAACATTCACTAAATGAATTTAACTGCAACGATAAAATTTTAAAGGTTTTGCAGCATCAAACCTACTGCCCAGGAAAAAAAAAAACAAAACAAACCCAACACAGCTGGAATGTTCACGTACAAAGTAAAAAGAAATACCTAATACTGGCTTAACAGCACATTCTCAGGAATTTTAAAAAGAAAAAAAAATGGAAGGAATACAATGAAAGAGCACTGGTGTCTGCTTTTATACAAAGTATCATGTACAAGCTTTAAAAAGTACCTCCAACAGGTACATATGAAATATACACAGTTTATATTACACAACATTTTAAAAATGTTTAGTATTAGAGGGGTCGGTTTTAATGCCACCCTGAACCATGGTAATTGTTCTGAAAAGTGGGTGGCACCTGTGCTCTGTGAATAGGGATCTGTCCAGGCACCGGCGAGGCCTGCTGTGGCCCCTGCACTCCGTGGGGCAAGGTGACAGAGCCAGGGTGAGGGCAGAACCCTGAAGCGGTGGGTGTTGTGATACTGTTTGGTCCTTGAGGTTGGATGTGAGGACCCTGACCAGGGAGTGGGCAATGAGGTCCTGTTCCAGCAGGCTGATGTTGAGGTCCAGGTCCTAGTGTTGTGTGATGTGGGGCTTGTGAGGAATAGGAGGAAACGCTCGTGTGAGCATTTGAAGGAAAATGGGGGGGCGCTTGATGAGATGGGTGATGTAACCCTTGTGCTGATGCTGGGTGATGCCCCGAGCCGGTAACACTGGAGGGTGGGGGAGGAGGAGGGGGAGGTGCAGAGTTTACAACATGCTGGTGTTGTGCTTGCAAACCTTGGTGTCCAGTTGAAGGATGGGGCGGTTGGTGGTGGGGGAGAGGACCTGGCGGTGGAGGTGGCGGTGGCAAATGGTGACCAGCAGCTTGAGAATGAACGTGTGATCCAGGAGCTACTGCCACGGCGTGAACTGGACCAACGACGTGTGCTACAGAGTGCTGCTGATGAGTACTTTGCTGCTGTACGAGGTGAGGTCCTGGAGCAGGTGGTGGTGGAGGAGGAGGAGGAGCAGCAGATGCTGATGCCTGGTGATGAATACTAGGGTTCTGAGATGGCAAGAAATGCCCTGCAGTTACATGGTGTCCCGGCACTGTTTGTTGACCCGCAGTGCTAGGAAGTGCTTGGTTTGGTCCAGATGAAAACACAGTCTGTTGGGGTATGCTGCCCTTCAACTGACTGTAACTCTGAAAGTTTCCAGAGGGTTGCTGGCTTTGAAAGTAAGTAGAAGAAGGAGGTGGGGGGGGGCGGGGGAGGTGGTGCATTGCTGTTCAAATTTTGTTGGTTAAATTGGCTGTAGGAAGCCGCAGATTGTCCTGAAGTTGGCTGAGTGAAGAGGGGTCCGCTAGCCTGCTGTTGAGTACTTGGCTGAAGGGTTGGCGCTGCTGGATAAAAGTTCCGGTGCGTTTCCCTCTGGGGTGTTCCAACTTGAGGTGACTGAGGATGATGAGGTCTGTATGGGGATCCCAACTGCTGCGAGTGAGGCTTTGGTGAAAGGTATCCATGCTGCACAGGCGCGTGAGGGGTGGACGACTTGGGAGGATTCTCCAGGTGTGGTGAAGGGGGGCAATGCAGCTTCAAAGGTGCAGAAGGCAGCTTCTGTGGGTGTGAAAGTTGCTCGGCAGAGCTGCGCAGATGTGGCTGAGGTGGATGATTTTTTGAAAGTGCTTGGACGCTGTTTGCTGGCTGCTTTTGTTGCAGCTCAGATTTTGGGTGGTTCACACATTCAGCCTCAGGTGCGTTAGCTGCAGCTTCCCAGTGCGAATCTGTTTTGGTGGGAGTTTTCCCAAGGGACTGTGTTGAAACTCCAGGACTCGGTGAAGAGGGCTGGAAGGAAAAGAAAGTCAGTGCAAAGCATTCAATTACATGAGCGTTAGAACAAGAACAACATCTGAGGGTTTCCTCCTGCAGGGAGAAAAGAAGTGTTGAGGCACAGGATGTGCATTGGGTGTAAGAAGACCAGCAACAATAGAAAGCTTAAACTGAACAAGGCAGTTATTTTTAACAAGTGTGTCTCAGCCTTCCAAAGAAGACCACAAAGTCTATTTTGAACTACTAACAGAAACTGGATGTGTCAGGTCAAAAGCAGAACCTGTTAATGTCTTTGCTTTCTCAGTCTGACCAAAAATCATTACAGACAAGCCCACTTAACAAAAGTAATGCCATTTTCAGACTGATTCAACATTTTGAAGCTGGCACAGTGCAAGCACACAGACTGAACAATGCAACCTGAATTACTTCACTTAATACTGTACAGGCAGCTGCTCAGCATCTTTCTCATCGGTGCCAAACCCTGAGATGGCAAGAGGCTAAGGTACAAGGTACGTAAATCACGTTCTGACTGTCAGTTCTGAGCCTAAACTGACACATCAGACACGCCTCTTCTGTGCCTCCTATTTGCATGCTCAGCTACTGAAAGAGCAGGACATAAATAAGCTTTGTGTGCATGGACCAACATGTTTACCTGTGTGAAATTACGGCAGAGACAGAGGAACATTTTGTAAGGTACATAGGATGTGTGTATATTTTCATATGGATTTTCTACACCATACATGTGCCCGCACACCCTGTCCATTACCTTGCTTGCTTTTGATGGGCTTTTACATGTCCTTTGTGAAGTATCTGGGGACAGACATTCAGAAGTAGGCTCTGGATTTTCAGTATCAGGCTCTACAGAAATAAAGCAGAGATAATGGTAAGGAGTGGGGAAATCTGGTCTTATGCTTAGCGGTCTTTGCTAAGTCGTCTTACAACAATTTTATTAGCTCTTTCAAAGAGACTATTCAATAGGTCAACTGTCATACAAGGTCATCTGCTTACTGACCTTCCATAAATTCAGTGAAAGAAGGAACCTTAAGCTGCAACTGGGAAATGAGATTTGAATGAGATGAAGGTGGAGACTGAACATGAGACGGTGAGCATGGGCTACAAGGTGATTCTCCCCCTACAGATGAAGCAGACCCAAACATATTATTAGAATGATTCCAGATAACCATGGAGGGGGACTGGTGTGACTGATCTACCTTCAACATGATAAATCAACTCACCACTGTCCTTGTCTTTCCTGTGATCACTGAGAAGTAAAGCTCTCTGATAACTCCGTTCTCTCACTTGTTCCACAGAGGTTGATGCAGTCCTGGAAAAGAGCAGGACGTACTCAGTTTAAGAGGATGTACTTCCAGAGACCCGACACAGGACAATGCACATGCAGAAATACTGTGTCAGAGAAAGTGTACGGTGTTGACTGTATGTATGAGCCAAATATCTGCTTGTACATAAGGAAATGTGACCCAAGTATTTTGTATTGCTTTCTTCCACTTTTATGACGTTGCAGGAAATTGGTATATTCATATTACACAAACTGACAATTCTTCCTAATATGGAAATACCATCTGTGTAGGTGGGGTTTGGTTGTTGGGGTTGTTTTGTTTGTTTGTTTGTTTTGGTTTGTTTTTTTTTAGAGTAGTTCTTAATTTTCCACCTGCTCAGAATAAGTTACAGGTACTGCTTCACATTGCTTTTTGGAGAAAATTGTCTTCTTCCCAAGGTGGAAGCAGTCTTCCTAAGATTTTGCTCTGTAATAGTGAATCCATAGTTGTAAACACTGCACAACTACAAGTCTATCTCCTTTTAAGTTTCTACATTTGACCTGCCAGAGAGTGGGGATAAAATGACTGTCATCGCTTCCATAATCAACTACATCTGACAATCACAACCTGATCAAGAAAGCAAAGACAGTGCTGCACAAAATACGTTCTTTCAAGCGAGCAGGTACAGCATTACACTGCGACACTGTTGTACTAAAATAACTTTTGCTGCTGCCTGCAAAAATAGTGCAAAAATTTACTGATAAATTAATTCTTCTCCCTTTAACCTTTTTCCACATTCTTTGTTTAGAATGTAGTTTCTCCATAGTGAACTTACAGCCCCTTTTTTACAGTGAAACTTCACAGGCTCCCTTCAATAGGCTCTACAAACTACTCCTATTTTGAAATAGCTGGAGCAGCTGAGCAGAAGGATATTCAACTCGTCAGCCCATGTTCATCCCTAACACTGTTAGGTCCTCACTAGAGCATAAAGAACATCTGCAGGATTTATCTTGTGCCGAGTAACATTCTGGGGACTGCTTCACCAGAGCTGACAATCTATCTTAAGAGTACCAAAATGCCTTAAGTGTGCAAAATTTACACAGACTCCAAGTCATTCTATTTCATCCTGCCCTCACAATGAATCTCTCCACAGGATTTCTGGTTTGTTGGAGTTATCTGGCACAGCATCTAACAGAGCATATGGTCTGCACACAGGGAGACCATTTAATAAGCAATGATGCAAGTGTCACCACCTGCTCTGTACCTAAGCAGAAGGAATCATTAGGCAGACTGCATGCAGCCCTGCTCACTGCACTTAAGTAATAGCAAACACCATGAACACACTCCAGCCAGATCTCTGGAAAACAGATGACCTAAAGTCTTCAGCAGCTTTTGCTAGTCAATACAGATTATTTTCCTTTTCCACCCTTCTTCCCCACAGTACTTTGAGAAAGGTTTTGTGATTTAAGATGAAAAAATAATCTTTTCAGCCTACAGACAGAAGAAGTGTCTGAGTGCAGAGCCAAGGCCACACTGAGAAGACTCAAAGTCTCTCACAGCCATTACAGCATCCTCTATCCAACTGTTCTTCCCTTCCACACACCTTCCTCAGCAAGTACACACAGCCCAGCCAGCACAGTGGTGGCAGGCACGTACCTACTCATTGATGCTATTCTCTACACGTTTACAAGTGCACTTTACCTACTGCAACTTGTCTTGCTCAAACCCGTATCTGTTTTTCACTTAGAAAATGCAGAAGCAAAGCAGAATGAAAATGAATTAACTAGAATCTTACAGAGGTAATTTTACATACACTCTACTGTTTGAGATATCTGATATGGTTCTGAGGAAAGAGGCAAGGCAACTCTTGACTAATCTGGAAGAAAAGTTCCCAAGCAGTGATGTGCAACAGCACCGGTATCAAATTAGAATTAATTCTTCAGCATTCCAATTCTGTAGCTTTGTGGCTTACCACTGAACTTCTGGTTCATTCTTCTCACTGGAAGATTCCTTAACTGCACAGCTGTTGCCAACATCTTCTGGAGATGCATTATAAACAGCAGCAGGCAGTGGTAAAGGGAGGCTTGCAGCGTTATCAGTTTGCTCCCCATTTTCACCACTGTTGTTATAGCCATCGTTAGCACTATTGGTGGTACTAATATTTCCTCCACTAGCAGCCTGAGGAGATACAGTAACCAGGGGGAAACTTTCTGTCTTGGAGCCACTTTTTCTAGCTTCTCGTTGTCTCTTACGGTATTCTAACAAGGATACCTAAGGAGAGAACAAACAAACACAACAAAAGGAATATTAAAAGGCAAGTTTCCATTGAATTGAAACGCTGAGAAAGCAAACAACTAATATTTCAGTAAGACATGCCATTTGCCTGCCTCCAAAAGAAAATGGGGATAGATTGATGGAAAATACTTCACTGTATCTGCAGTGAATTCACAGAGTACTGAGCTACTGATGTCTGTAAAGACAATACAAAGAAAATAGCTGCTGCCAAGAAAGGAAGTGTGATGGAGGTCAGCAAAAAGTTTGTTGAAGTTATACTGTTGGCTGAAGCTGCAAGGGACTTTACAGTTTTTCCTGGGACTACAGAGTTTAATAAGAGTCCAATGGTAAAAGCAAAAGTGTTTTTACGAGATCTCAAGTTGACAGCAGGATGTGATTCCCTCATCATCCTTCTGCTTTACTGTACTGCACGTATCTCTGAGCTCTTCATACATTGTTCCTAACATAATAGCATTTAAGACTTCCATTCTCTTCTCCCAGTTTATTCTGAATTTCTGTCATTACTGCAATCTAGAAGAGATGATTAAATTAAATTCTAGGTACATTTTATTACTAAAAACAGTGAGACATGAAGGGGAAAATACCTTCAGTGACAAAATAAATTCCCAAGACATTTTCACTAAGTATCTTCAGGATTTGAAGCAGAAAGCTGAAATATTGACTTTCATATATATATCTTATTAAATGGCGCTTCCACTGATATAGTGTCATTACTGAACATCTAATTTTTCCCTTGCAATTATCAACATCCTACTCTGAAGCATAAAGCATCCAGAACCCAAGTACAATAATGAAAAAAAAATCATGTTTAACTGGCTTGGTTTTTCTGTCAGTGTAGAAAAAGATGTCTGCTTTTATTGAGAAGTACAGCAGCTCGTTTGTGGCCCTAGGGTTGGTTGTTTGCTTTCCAACACATCTATCCATTAAAGATTCATTTATATGTTCCAGAGTAAGAATAGTTAAAAATATCTGATTTTCTCATACAGTTCAAGAATTGATCTTGCTTTCAAACAATTTCTATTATTTAGACATGAATGAAGTCCTGTGTGATCCTGCTCTGGCAGAGGGGTTGGACTAGATGATCTTTCAAGGTCCGTAGGTCCGTTCCAGCCCCTGACATTCTGATTCTATAATCTGAGGTGTGGGTGTCCAGTGGAGCAGGCTAACCTCTTTTCACTGGTCAGCAGCAATCAGACAAGGATCAACAGCTACAAATTGGGATGTACAAGGTTTCTCTTTAACATGAGAAGCTTCTTTACAGTGAGAGTGACAGAGCCCTGGAACAGGCTGCCCAGAGAGGTAACGAAGTCTCCTTCTCTGAAAACTTTTCATACCATCCTGGATGCATTCCTGTGTGAACTACCCTAGAGGATCCTGTCTTGGCAGGGAGGTTGGATCTGCAGATCTCTGGAGGTCCCTTCCAAACCTCTAATGTTCTGTGATTCTGTGACCACACAAATGGGCTATCCTGAAGAACAGTGCTTAAAGAAAGCTTAGAAGTTAGGAATGGATGAAATCTACATGGTGTGGCTCAGATATACAGGACCATACTGAAATGGCATAAACCTGTACAACAGTGAGAGAAAGGAGGAACAAATGCCCACAGAAGTGTGGAGAAACCTCTTCCACAGTAACTGTGTCTTATGTGATGCTGGGAAAAGCTTTTATTCTCCTACAAAATTCCTTAGGTGAGATTTCTTCCATTTTTCTGACACAGTGTAAAACTGTATTTCTTTTATGTGCCCTGGAAGATCCTAAACTCCATTATTTCAAGGGTACAGATAAAACTGGTTTATTTCTTCAGAGACTTGGAGACAGAAATCCTGGGAAGTGTGGGGTGTTGGGGCAAGCCATGCCTTTTTTTCATTCGGACACTAGAGTAGACCTTGGGCAGTAGCAATCCTTGTCAGCAAGAGAAAGGGGTAGTGTTAGTAAAGCACTAAGTGTTGCCAGCATTTGAAAATGAATTAGCTTTCAGGCAAAGAATGTAAAAGTACAGAGATTTTGGGTTCACACAATTCTTTGGCTTTGCCAAAACAGCAGGGCTACAATAACACACAGGATCTATATGGCTGCCAGGGTCAGGACCAGGTAAGAACTGAGCTTTTCAATTGTGTTGCAGTTTGAGGCAAAGTAAACAAAAATGCAGTTCTGATGGAGAACTTCTGAAGGAAAAATCCAAAGTGCTCCCTAGCAGGGTGCCCCCAAGGCACAGAGGCGGCAGCGTGTACCAGGGGTGCAGTGGGACCACAAGCTCACACTCTGCACTGTGTGTGCATATGAATGTGCCCATGCCCCTTCTCTGTCATTACCTCTGCGGAGAAGATAAATCACACCTTTCCATTAAAAACTATTACTACATCCTGTTATGAGACAGAACTGGCAAGCTGTGCTACTGGAGGCTACCACCTTCCATGTTTGTCACAGCCTCTGCAAGGAGCAAAAGGAGCCCAACCCAACAATCGAGTGCAGTCAAATCCAGTTAGAGATAGTAACTTCCAGTTCTGGGTTGAGCTGGCCATGACCACAACAACTTACCAGTAAGAACTGTTTCATGAGAGTAAGCAAATCTAGATTGTGCTTCTTTTTCACAGTATTTTAGGAAAAAAAATGGCAAAGAGAAAAGAAATTAAGCCAAGAAAATTATTTCTTGAACAAAGGATTCTGTGAAACCAGGATACCTCAAATGTACAGGTAACATTCAGGGTTTTGAAGTTTTTATACCACAAATATGTTATGAATTTCTTCAAGAAACTGCACTAAGAAATATTCAGAGTATGTGATCTCTATGGAGCTAGTGTATATTCTGTGTAAGAGGTTTTTACTACTTGCTAGTATAAGCAACCATGTTTAAACCTGAAATTGTTTATTAAGCAATTCATTTAAGACTCAAGAAAATTAGGGATTTTTTTCTTCCGAGTAATAGATAGAAATGCACTCTAAAAGGCATGTGCAGCTGTACTCCTTATCTTCATTATTTCCCCTGATTAGTATCTACCAAAGGTGGGCCATCAGATGATTTTTTACTGTATCATGGTTCTTTCTATTCTATCATCTATTAATGATATCGCCATAAACCAGACCAAATTATTT
Source organism: Pogoniulus pusillus (assembly GCF_015220805.1). Lineage (NCBI taxonomy): Eukaryota > Metazoa > Chordata > Aves > Piciformes > Lybiidae > Pogoniulus > Pogoniulus pusillus. The sequence goes on along the minus strand of NC_087290.1, from coordinate 16,441,052 downwards.
TAAAAATTATAACCTTTTTCTTCTGTGGAGGATTCTGGGGTGTGCAATTTCCATCCATCAAGTTGTCATTGACAGTCCTTCCAAAGCCAGATGCAATTCCATCTTCTGAAGTACAAAAAACAGATGCTTCCATGAACATGCCTCTAGCATCATCTTGAATCAGGCACTTTGACTCGTTTATTCTGAATCCACCTCCTACCTCCAACTGATGTGAAGGTGTCAAGTCCCTTAAATTAGAATTCATTGAGAAATTTACACCTGTCCTGTCGGGACTTTTTACCCAGGAAGAGTAAATTGTGCCCCGCCCACAATGAGCAGTTTCTAACTGGCTGTTTGAATCAGTCCTATCGTGTGGCGGGGCTTCCAGGTTTTTATGCAGTGCACTTTGCTCAATTACTTCGAGTCCCAGCTGGAGGTCTGACACAGATTCCATTTCTCCAGTGCACTGCCGTGTAACATCAGTCCTATTCCTTGGGCTGGAATATGCAATTGTCTTTATTTCTTGCAGGCCCATTTCTGTCATGTTGGAATTTCTGAAAGAATTGAGTGCTTGAATCGATGTTCTGTCATATCCCTGTGTGAAGAAAAGACATGTCAACGCTTCTTCCACGCTCCAACACAACTGCAACTATCCATTCAACTATTCAAAACGTTCATTTGTGCCTTTTAACTGTCATTACAGGCCTCCCAGTACCATGAATCTGTCTCTCTTTGAGAAACTGTTCTACAACCAGACACTTATTTCAGCTAGTGCTACGTATTAGGTAAAATAATTCTAATAAAACACACAAAGTCAAAATAAACTTTAAATGCCAGGTTTTAGTTATGACCAGCAGCACAAGGGGAAAAGCTTAAACAAAAGCAAGTCTCTGGCCAGGATGTTACAATGCACTTGGTTTTAATTCAGTGTAAAAGGCATCCTCATTCTAAAAACATTTATTTCAAGAAGGGAGGAAAAGCAGCAAGGCTTTTCTAAGACACCGAATTTTCAGACAGTATTAAAACCAGTACTCTGTGAAAGGAAAAATAAATACATTTCTTAAACTACAGAAACTTCTTAAACTGTAAAACCCAGTACACATGCATGGCTGGAAGCAGCTTTTCTAAACCAATATATTTTAAGGTTATCATGAACCCTTTCAAAATTATTTCTACAAATTCCAAGTTCCTAACTAAAACCCCTCAAGTTACAGAATCACAGAATGTTAGGGGTTGGAAGGGACCTCAGAAGATGATCTAGTCCAACCTCTCTGCAAAAGCAGGACCACCTAGAGCAGGTCACACAGGAACACACCCACGTGGGGCTTGGAACATCTCCAGAGAAGGAGCCTCCTCCAGGGCTCTGGCACCACCACAGTGAAAAAAAGTTTTTCCTTCTGTTCCCATGGAACCTCCTCTGCTCCAGCTTGCACCCATTGTCCCTTATCCTATTACTGGACGTCATTAAGAGGAACCTGTCTCTGTCCTCCCAACACCACCTCTTCACATCTTTATAAACATTAATGAGCTCACTCTTCAGGCTCCTCTTCTCCAAGCTAAATTTAGAGAATCTTGAAAATGTTAACAATCACTTATAAGCCCTTGTACTTAAATGCTGACTGCATATGCAAAGTTTTTCATCTACTTATAATGCCAACTGAAATTGTTAAGATTTTTACCTAAAAACACCCCACCAAAACAAATATATGCTTAACTCCCAGGAGAGAGTATTTGGATCATTCGTTTACACGACTCACCAGAAGCAAAGGTATGACCCCGCTAAATCTCTTTCCCGTGGCTGCCCCTCGCCCATTCCGTTCTGGTGTCGCAGCACGGCTGGACAGAGAGCGCAGCTGCCGCAGGAAGCTCCCGCGTCCCAATGCCGCGCTGACCCCTAGCGGCCACCAGCGGAACAGGCCTACAGCAGCTGATGTTCCCGAACTCACCCACCCACACCCACCAGGTACACCTTTCTGTACCGCACTCTCACTCCAAGCGTAATTAGGCTTAGGAAAACCAATTAAAAGATGACGGCAACAAGACGACATGTTAATTTAGATCCAGCCACAGCCTGAAAAGCACAAGTGCTTTTCTGCTCTTTCAACGACAGTAGTTGTTACCCCTTTCCATGAAGACAATCAGGATTTTAAGAGATAGAAGCAGAAGAGGTAAAACAGTTTAAAGTAAAGAAATTAAACAGGTAAAAGTGGAAATACATGGTAATAAGCAAATAAAATCCATAGGGGAGTTACCCTTTCCAGGAAACCTGCACTGATTGGTGAAAAGCATTTAGCAAACCCCACGCAGTCACACAGGTGAAACTGATACCATTTGCACTTTCTTGCAAGTATCCTTACCTCTTGACTGTAAGCTCGCCTTTTTATTTCTGGGGAACTGTCTGGTGAGGAAATGTTCTAAATAAAGAAGAAATTGCAAATCAGTTTCCCTTTTAGCCTAGAGAATTGCAAAACACCCCCCTGTAGCAGGAAGACAAATACCAATTGACACTGGAGTGCCTGAACGCTCAGAACTCTGGAAATCTCACCTCAAAGTGCATGGTGTTTCCATGTATACATGGAGTTACAGGAGTAACTGGCGAGTAGATGGGTTTGTAACCATTTCTGCAAGCTTCATCTTCTGTTTTTACCCTTGGAGGAGTAGCAAATGATGATGGCTCGGAGGCAGCGATGTCAGCATGAGTTGGTGTGGCATATGGAGAAGGAGTAGGCGTGGATGTTTCTGAGAATGCAGACTCCAACAGTTGATAGAGTCTTCGTTTCTTTAATGGTGTGGTTAGATCTGTGTGCCAGAATTTGAAAAAAGCTAGAAGAGCTCTAGATACAGTTTATCATGTACAGTTGTTTACACACTTGATGTAATGAATTTATGAACTCCCAAGATTACAAACATTTATTAATGCCCTTAATGCTCTTAAGGCTCCCTGAAAGATGAACTAACAACCTACAAAAGCTTCCTGAAAAATAAACTTTTTAACAACCTACAGATAAATCAGTAGCTGGAATCTGTTTGCTATGATGTTGAATGCTTCCAGAAAAGGCAAAGTCCAACTTCTACACAGAATTCCACTTTTTAGCTGAATAGTCTTAAATACAAGTTGAGGGCTGCACTGAAGAATCCCCTGATATGCTCCATATCCTTACAGAAGCATGTTTAGTCTTCAGCATGTTCCCATTTCCTGTTATTCCTAAAAAATGACAGTTTTTCAACTGTGTGCAATACAGGCTCCCTGAATTGAAAAGAAATTCTGAATATAAACAACAGAGAAAAGGAATTAATAATCTAACCTCATCAAGCTCTCAGTCAGAGACACTAGTGTTTGACTTCTGTAAGCACCATGAGATACCCATCTGTCAATTAGACAGGTTTTCCTTGAAATAAATGTTTGGTTGCATAATGGTTGGGATTTTTTTGCCCTTTTAATAAGGAAACAGTAGAAGTATCCCCGGAGTTTTCATTAACTTCATTCACTTCAACAATGTCCTCCACATGTAACTACTCTGACACATGTCTTACTACTCTGTTAGTAAACTTCACCTGTTAAGGAGCAGCTGTCATTCAGTATCAGAGGGCTTTTGTTTTCACCATTGATGGCTGGACTTCTGGATCTCTCTTGTGATGGTGAATTAAATCTATCAATCACTGTTGAATTTTCTTCTTCTAAGGCCTGCTTCAACCAACGCTGTTAGAAAACAAGTACAAATCATTGACTCTGAAGTGTCTCAAACTATTCAAACTGCATCACACCATGTCAGAACTGATTTGCCAGCATGCTTTTTACTGCCTGAATTTGTGCCAGCAAACATAGACTTATTTTTGTTTAGTATCAGATGGGGAGCCACAAGAAAGGGGAGGCATTACCTTCTTACAAGATCCAGTCATGTTTTCCACAGGTTCTTTTTTCCTCCTCTTTTCTGAAAGGAATGGTGAAGTGAAACGAATATAGTGCTTTGGGGTTGAATATACATGCGGACTGTAAGTGAGACCTGGTAAAGAATTCAGCTGAGTAGCCAGAACTTCAGGGTCGGTGGTTATACGTAGAGGCCTCTCTGATAGACTGTCTGTGGGCTTTCCTGTTTTATCACTCTTTTCACTTAACCATTCACTGACCAAGTGCTAAACAGAGAGAGAGAGAGAGAGAGAGAACACATTATTATGTTTTGTGAGTGGTTTTATCAGAGGCTTTTAAAATTTTTTTAGTCTTAACTATTTGACCCAGTCAGCTGTTCCACAAGCCAGAAAAGAGGCTGCAAGTTTAAAGACATGCAGAGCAAGAAGAATGAGGACAGTTTTAAGTAAAATAATGGGCACAGCAGAAGGAATTAAAAATAAATGTTCTTCATACCAGTGTTTTGGAAGTATTGCTTTTGTTGGATTTTGGGTGTTTTGGTATAAACACTTAGTTCTTTTGTATTTACCTCTTACTCAATATACAAGTGCCCAGGCCAGCTGTATTTACCAACGTGAATTTGGTAACAGAGCTTTAAAGATAGATCTTAAACTTGTGCCTGAGCACCTAAGATGAGGCACAGCTTAGGGGAAACAGACAATCTTAACAGAAAGTTAAATCCTCTTCAAATTTCTGTACTGTCAAGGTTATGCTTCAGTCAACATGTCAGGCAGACACTTTGAGAATTCTTCACTGTTGCAGTTGTATTAAATTACAACATATTTACTAAGGCACACTTATAAAAAAGGGTATTCCTTCCTAGCCAGTACAGTGTCTTTGAAAAATGTGCCATTAGATTTCAGTTCCTATTAACAGAAAAAATAACTTCCTAAATTTGACAACTGTTAACCAAAATTAATATCATATTATTTTATGTGTCATTTTTTTAGTATCCTCAAGCCTTTAAATATGTAATGATAATCTGTGTTAAGTTGCTTGTCTTCTACAAGTCTATCTCTATTTTTAAAGCAATACTGTCTCCTCACTTAGGGTACACTGAGTACTACAGTGCAGTAAGACATTTCAGAGACTTATGCTTAATACTATGCAACAGCCAAAAAGTGCTGTAAAATTCAGACTTCTCAGGTACCTCGCATTTTTGCTAAGCAATGTGCAAAAAAGAAAGATTATAGTCACCTCTCTGATGAGAATTTAACCGTGATTCAATTAGTAGTGTTATTCAGAAGCCTTTTGAACTATGTTTGGGGGTTTAATACAATACCATCTTGAAACTGTTATTGTTCACCTGACAAGAAGTTTCAACCTATGACATGGAGCCCACTAAAACTTTCAGAACTTGTAAAGCAAGCTAAAAAAAAATGTCACTACTTAATGCATTCCATAGAATTTCAAAGCATAAAGTTTCACAGCTTAGCTTTATTCAAGACTTCCAGTTTTGCATTTTTTTTTTCAGCCTTAAATATGACAGCTCTCCTCCAAGCTTTCTGCACTGCAGTCCAATTAAAAAAATCAAAGCATGACAGACAGTAAAACTCTTTCCTCCAAACATGCACAGAACTGTTTAAACCTACTCACTTCAGACCTAAAAGCTGATTTTCATTGAGATATTCTGTTTGCCAGCATTAAAATACCTTTACATAATGAACAATGAAAGGAAAGGCTTTTATAGTGTTTTCTTTGCCCTTTTAAATTAACAATTTCAATTCTGTTTGGGTTATGTATATTATTTCAGCACATTTACAAAGAAATGTCCTTGGAAAACATCTGTTCCAAATTTTGAAAGATGTCTTCTGAAGTCTCTTAAAAACCTTTTACCAACAGATGTTACATGTACATTTTTTAATATCTTAATTTATTACCAGTGCCTGGCTACGTAATAGTGATTTTAAAAGAAAGTAGTCACCATTTAGGAATAAATAAATAAATCTGTAGCTTTACAACTCTCTGTTAAAGCCCATCCTCTTCTCCCCATCCCTTAAGGAACATACCTTCTTTGTCTTAGGATACTTAGTAGGGCATTTATTAAGTGCTGGAGCTTCCGTTTCAGTAACCATTTCTGTAACAACAGTTTCTGCTTCAGGCTCAGCTACCACTGCAGCATTCTCAGTTTCATTATGTTGTGAAGTTACTTCCACATCAGGAGAAGAGGGCTGGATATCTGAACACATGCTGACAGTTCTATGTCGTCTGCGTTGCTGTCCAATGTGGGTTCTACTCCGTGAGAAGCTTTTTCTCTGTTTAGCTTTGTTAACTTTGGCTGGGGTTGGCTTGGTGGCAGTTTCTTCTTTTGCTGGTTCCTGGTACAAAATAAAAAGTCTAGTAAGTATATCCTGCACACACGTAAAGCTACATATCACTCTATTAACAAAATGTCAGTCTCCTTTTCTTTTAGAGGTCTGAAAACTTCAACCTCATTTTTGTTGGTAGAACTAAAATACATAAGGGATAATAATTCTATGAAGACAGAATGTGGCTTCATGAAACTACAACATTCGTTTTAGGTTCCTCCCATGCACCTGCTCTATCAGCAGTAGAATATTCATGTGTATTAACTGCCACACCACATTCATTCATCCATGAATTCAGAAATCAGCTGCTTACAACATGATGTATTTGAGTCCGATATCCTTTTTGTAATTTGTAGTTTACTCAGCATTTAGCACTGTCATAAAACATACTCAGCAGCATCCTGACATGAATTATCCAGGGAAACAACCTGAACTGAGAATCTGTAGGAGTATTTGCAATGTAAGAAGCACACTAGCATCCAGTAACTGAGTAAAAAAATGGTTTATGAAATATTAAGCATCATCTGCAAGAACTCAAGAAAAAGCTATGCCTTAGTAATGCCTTTCCTGGAAAACAAAAGAAAGGATTATAGGCTGTTCCCAAGTAACTCACTGAAGCAGTGAGCTGTCCTGCACCAGTTACAGAGGGTGCCTAAAGAAAGACACTTTCTGTGGCTAAAGTCAGCACTGGTAAACAAATCCTGTCCTGACCTTTAAGGACAGACTGCATTATACAGCTGATGTGTGTGCACTGAAATTACTCACAAATTAATTTTACACATATTTTATTGAACAAAAGGTACCAGAAGTTAACACAATGCCAAAGAACTATATTTAAAATCAGAGGGAAACAACCATAGGTCATCTCATACATCTTGCAGTGCAACTTGACCTCCAAACCAATGAAATATGCCAAGCTAAAAGCAAGCTTTAAAATAAAGTTTCAGATAACTACCTGAATAAATTCAGCATCATTCAGACTCTGTGCTTCCTTGCATTCTGATTTAACTTCAGTTTTTGCTGTGCTGATTCTTTCCAAAGCTTGTTCTCTTCTTTTTTCTCTTTTTTCTAGTCTGGCAAAAGCTTGCAGGATAGCTTCCATTTTCCGTTCTTCTCTTGTCTGATGGATTTAATAATAATCAAGTTTCCGTCATAATCTTTTGCATATATACATTTCTGCCTTTTTTAAGTACTTTATTTAGCACATGTTCAGTGTATGTGACATGGAACTCAATTTCAGCAGAAGCTCAGAAGAAAGGGAGATGTTACAATGACTGCAATTATTACAGACTCCTGAAGACAGGCTTGCATTCATACCAAATCTGACAAACAAGAAGACAGTCCTGCTTTGTATTTAAGAACTTGCTAAAAGCAGTAATTTACTAGTAAATCACTGGCCTGTAAGCATAAAAAGAACACACAGGTCTGAGCCACTTACTTGCATGTAGAATACTTAAGAAGCAACACTAATGACCAGAGAGATACAAAATACTAATACAGCTATGGAGCAAGAACACAAAGCTCCATCATCCTTTGAGTCATTTTTCCAACTGTCACAAACTACACAAAAATATACACTCAAGAGCCAAGAATTTCAGTGTAACATTGTGTCACACAGAGAAGCTAAATTTCCTATCTGTAGTTCAGGTCCTCCAGTGATGTATGAAGGCAGATCCCTTCACCTTCAGAAAACTCTGCTGAAGACAGTACAGGGGTGGCAGAATTGGGAGGCTTCCAGTACAGATGTTTTTATTATAAATGCCTGCAGCTCAACACTGTATTGATAGCAACAATGCATTTGCACAAAAACTATGCAAATATATTGCTCACATGAGTGAATGAGTAGGCCACATTTTCTTTTGCCATTGAACCTGCTTCTGGTTGCTTAATAAAACACAGCTAAACACACAGTTACTTGCAACCCTCACAGTGGAGTAACAGTAATAACTATCTCTAACTATTAGAGCAATAAGCTGCACAGAAAGCTTTACCTTAAGAAGAGTGCAAATGTAAAGCGCAAAAAAAGTGCCTCTGCAGCAGAAGCAACATATGTGATGAAAATCATTCCTTGAAAGTATGGCAAGGCATTATTGTATATTATTAGAGCTCATGCTGTCATTCTTCAGGTTTTCCATTCAAGTAAACATTTTACTTGAAGAGATTTTGTTTTCTGGCATCTAATAAACACAAGTCTCATAAATTCTGCTACTGACAGTTGTAGGAAATAGTGACCAAAAGGAACGTTTACCACAACCCTGTTTACTTATTCAAGGTCTAGGTAGATACAGTTTTGGTGCCAACTTGAACTCCACTTACCAGAAGTTCAAGTACAAACAGTAAAAATCAAAGTTCCAAATATTAGCATTTCATTATACAACTTGGCCCAGATTTTGATTTAGCCAGCAATTTCAAGTATCTCAGTTTGAATGTCTATTTAAAAAAAAGCACATTTTAAAACGTCATTTTTCTTAACACTGTTCTACCAACCCAAGAAAATTTGAATGTTGAGGCTTCACAATCTGAAAACTCAAAAAAATAACTAGTAAGACAAACCTCCTCAATCCCAATACTAATTATAGAGATGGCCTTTACAAATAACAAGCAACAATAAAGAGCAAAGATGATTTCTGCAATGACTTTTTTAAGGCAGTAAAAAATTATATACATTTGAAGATAAAAGCAGGTTTTAATCAGAAAACAATGATCAAGCCAGATGAAATGCTCTCAAAGGTTGAAGCCCATGTAAGAATCTGACCTAATATATATTCATATTCTACAAGCCTACAAAAAGCAGCAACTAGCATGGGAAGAGCAGGTGCCACTAAGCCTTAGTGACAACTTTAGGCAGCTACTTGCTTCCCAACTTACCATCTTCCTTTTCCTTTCTGCAATCTGCTCCTCTGATTCCATTTCTACTTCATTGCTAATGGGAGTTTTTTCTTCTATATCATCAATAAAATCTGGCTCCTGAAAGATGGAAATGACTGCTTTACAGAAGCTCTACTACTCTTGAAAACTAGGGAAAACTAGAAGCTACAGAGAACTAAGAATCCTCAGATTGCTACATCAGAAGTAACCAAGCCAATAAAGGGAGACGAAAAAGTAAAAACTACTAATATCCACTGGTACCTTTGTATGAACCTGTAAATATAACCACCTGGCTAGACCTTCTCCATCCTGAGCTTTGACAACATCTGTATCTTTTTTCTTTAGCATACTGATACTGAAATTTTGGGGTGCTGTCCCCACTCCCCCACCCCACCAATTGAGGAAAAAAAACAAAACAACCATGTTAGTTTTAGTGAACTAGAACAATTGTCCAAGGCGTTGTTAATAAACAATTACAAAGAAGTTCTTCTCAGCTCAAGAGTGTTCTACTGAAGTCATATTTTCCATTTAAACTTTCTATCGCTGCCACACCACAAGAAAACACAAATGTTACCAAACTAAAATGGTCTTCTGCTTTGAAAAAAAAAAAACAACCATGAAAAAATAACTTTTGGAAGAGCTAAGTGGTCACTTGTCCTGGATATTACTTCACCTTTACATAAAGGATAGAGAAAAGAGCTTTTAACATCTGTCGTAGAAGTGTATTTACATTTTCCCATGTGGTTTCTTTACTTAAGCAGTATGTATTTCACCCAAGGGAAAAAGTTCATAGTTGACTGGCTTCTGTTTTCATATAGCATATTTTAACAGCTTTAATCCTTCTCACAATTCCTATTAGTTTAAGCTCAGTTTCAGAAAACAACACAAGTTCTTCTGTGACTGTTCCATATAAGCACTGCATACTGCATAAAAAGCTCAGGAGAAGGATCCAAAGACTAGTTATCACTTGTTAAAATCAAAATATTGAACAAAACACAAAAAGTACTAAAAAGAGGAGAAAGTCTAAATGTTGCCTCTTTAGAGAACATAATTTCTAACAGTCACATGCCATGCCATCTGGACTTCTAAGCATTTTAAAGCTATTGAGCTAGTAAAACTCCAGATTAATTTGACTGTCCTAAGAAAACTGGGTGTCAATATGATTTTTACATTATTTCCTTCACAAACTGATGTTAAAAGAACAAGGAAATGGCTCCTTTCCAGAATAACTCCTTTCCCATGCCCCTAAATCGTCATCAAAATTTTTATCTTTAACAGTTGCTCCTAAAAAATAATTATTAACCTCGTGCACTTCTCCTACTAATTCTTTCAAATTGACATTAAAGGATAGACTAACTTAAAATTACCAGAGAGCTTTATCATACTGCTTATTATCCAGCAATTAGGTTCAAAACACCTTCCTGGCTCCTCAAACTGTTACTCAATAGAGCTGCAGACCTCTATTAAGCACAGAGTTCCAACCAACACTTAATATTCTGGGTTGAATTTGTAGTTCTTACAGGAGTAGGACTGCTTACTGCAATGTTTGAAATGCTAGACTCTGGAGTAACACAACTAAGCAAAAGGCACTCCAGGATGGACTGGGAACTCCCGAAAGCATGGCATGAAACTTGCATATTAGAGACAGATAAAGAATTTCCGAGGAAAAAAATGAATAGTTAAAACTGGCATAGGAACCAACACTGTCTTTAAATACAATAAAATACTAGGGAAAAACTGAGAACAGTATAAAACTTCTAAACAGTTTATTCATCATTATGATTTCTGGTAAGTCTACACACCCCTTTTCAGTGACTTGTTAAAATTCCTTTAGTAACTACAAAAGGGGAGTATGTGCACTTAAAAGCTCCTTTCTGAATGTCTTTGTGGCAATACCTGATTATTAGAAATGGACAGCCTGAGGGGTGAGAGCTTCCTCTGTTTATTATCTGCAATTTTCATTTTGGTGGTTGCTCCTTCACAGTCCAATGTGATGTTCTGATTCTGAGTCTCCTTTTCTCTTGACGTATCTTTCTCTTTCTTTCCCTTTTTCCTTCTGGTTTCATATCCCGTATTGATGTTTTCTGTAGGCTCAGAACGTCTGAGAACTGGACATTCAGGATTTTCTTTGAGGCAAGCACAATCCACTTTGTATTTACTACAAAAATGAAATGCAAGAAGGCATATTTTGATTAGGCTGTCCAATAATGAGCCTTTTCAATATAGAAATCGCACACACGAACTGATACATTTCACATCAGACATCTGCTACAGAATTTCTGATTCCAAATACTACATATAAATATGGCCTAAACGTATTAAAGGCAGCTGAGTCAAATCTTCACCAAGATATACAATATTGCTAGTAATTCAAAAGCCTCACCTACTGGCTATCAGAACTTGTGGCTCTTTGCCACGTGGAATTCTTTTTTTGCTTTGGTATGGTTAGATGATAGAAGACATGTGAAACCTGAGTATATCCTGGGTGGAAATATAACCACCGCCAAAGAAGTTAACAAGATGCGTGGAAGGCACAGAGTTCTTGCGTTGTGCAAAGACAAGTAGGACATCTCCACTTGCAGAACGAGCACACTGGAAAGAACTCTGTATGGCTTTCTATGGTTTGAAATTCCACTTGGATACATAGGGACTGTTACTCAAACATTTGATTTACATCAGCTGTCGACTGCAGGTACTAAAATACAACTGCTACATACATTCAAAAAGATAAATAACAGAAATGTATGAAAACAATTTCTGAGGCTGTCTTCACATGAGAAGTGTAGGAGTATACTACAACAGTTAACAGTGCAAGATATCTTGAGCTAGTCTGAACTCAAGTTGATCAAGACAGGCAGCACTCTACAGACAACTGGTTCAGGTCCAGAGGTAGCGAAGGATTATCTTGAACAGCAGCGCACCCACAGTGACTTACAGAGAGATCACAGGAAAATGTGTTACCTTGGTGTAAACAAAAGGCTAAACAGTTGGACTGCTTCTGGATGTGACCAAGTGCACATACAGAAATAGGCTCTTTGGTGCTTCCATTCCCAATCTAATTCAATTTAGTATTAGCCTAAGTGTTCCTGCACAATGTAACTACACCCGAGAACATTCCCCACTAGCCAAGATAAATCATTACTGGGAATGACTCAAAGGCATCAGATTTCAAAGAGGTGTTTAAATAACAGCTCCTGCATATGGGAATGGAATGTAACCAATTTTTTGCTTTCTCATTTTAAAACAATGCTTAGAGACAATGGCAATAATTTATTAAGGATTTCCTCAATTTGCCAAAGGAGCAGAAGTTATACTCAGGAGAACATGTAACAGGTTGCAGAATCTAAGGCACTCAGCATTCAGTGTATTTGAACATTCTTAATCACGTACGAAACAAACACTATTTATAACTAAGTTCCACAGATGCTGTCTTCCTCAAGTTACACTACAGAGACACTCTAAAATAAACAGGGCATCACCCAATAGTTCTAGATTTTCTTGGCTTTACCCACACCATGGAACACATTGAAAAAAAAAAATCATTAATCTTGAGGTTTTATTCACATTCATCTGTCTTTTCCACATCATTTGTAAATAACTGTAACACTGCTGAAATCAGCAATAGATATGCAGTAATGTAAATACAGAAGAAACCCTGCTGACTGTTCATTTTAAGTACAGTGGGGGTAAGGGGCCCTGTATTATTAAAGCATTCCAGAAAGTAAAATATGTAAAAACAAAGGCATTGTTAATTGCCATGTAACTTAACAAGCATTAGACATATTTTAGAACAGCACAATCAAATACTTACCAATTTCCATAATCAAAATCAAATGCTATAGTAATCTCTGCTCCCTTTGGAATGTTATGGATGGAGTAAATATAAAGATGAATTGTCCCATCTTCAATTACATGCCTCACCTGTATTCAAGAGAACATTATTATATTATCAGGAATTAGTCTGTTGGGTTCTTTCAAAATACCTGAACAGAAATTTAGGGATGGCTCAAACTATTGTTTAGGAAACTCAAGGAAAAGGGGCCTTAACTTCACATTTCTGCTCACCTCTGCATTTGGTGTACATGAACGCCTGATAAATCGAGCTTCATTTCCAAATGTTCTTGCATCAACACACATTTCTAGTCCATGGAATTTGGAATAAAACAAAACAAATGGGTATGGCCTGGAAAAGATACAAGAAAACCCAAAGTTTAAAGTTTTTGAAGATGCTAAATATTATTCATTCATCACATTAGTTAGCTCTCTACCATGTTTGGCACGATACACCAAACTTGTGGGTTAATCTGATGACACAACATTTGGGGGGGGTGTCTGACACACCAGAAGGCAGTGCTGCCACCCAGCATGACCAAGACAGGCTGGAGTTGGGCAAAGAGTAACCTTATGAAATTCAACAAGGGTCAAGTGTAGGGTACTGCACCTAAGGAGGAATAACCCCACATATCAGAATAGGCTAGGGGCTGGCCTGATGGACAACAGCTTTTTACAAAGACCTGGGAATCCTGGTGGACAACAGGATGACCATGAGACAGCAATCTGCTCTTGTGGTCAAGAAGGCAAATGGCATCCTTGGGGTGCATCAAGAACAGTGTTACAGGCTGAAAAAGGCTCTCCTCCCCTTCTACTCTGCCCCAGTAAGGCCTCATTAGGAGCACTGTGTCCAGTTCTGGGCTCCCAGGTTCAGGTACAGGCAACTGCTTGAAAGGGTACAGCAAAGGACTACAAAGATGATTAGGGGACTAGAACATCTCTCTCATGAAGGAAGGCTGAGGGTCTAAGGGCTTTTTAGCCTACAGAACACTGAGGGGGGATCAATGCCTAAAAACACTTAAAAGGTGGGTGTTACAAGGACAGGGCCAGTCTTTTTCCCAGGGGTGCTCAGTAATAGGACAAGAGGTAATAGGCACAAACTTGAACACAGGAAGTTCCATCTAAACATGAGGAAGAACTTCTTTACTTTGAGGGTGGTAGAGCACTGGATGAGGCTGCCCAGAGAGGTGGTGGAGTCTCCATCTCTGGAGTCATTCAAAACCCGCTTGGACGCTGTCCTGCGCAACCTGCTCTAAGTGAACCTGCTCTGGCTGAGGGGTTGGACTTGATGATCTCCAACTCCTATGAATTCTGTGACTCTGTGAATGTCATGTCTGTATTGAAGCTTTATGATTCTAACTGGCACATTCTCTAAATGTATTCTCAAAATACTGAATGAGTTACAGCCCTGAATGTAACTCGTATGCATTAGGATCTAAAGGGAGGAACAGGGCAAGCACTAGACATGGAAGACACCAGGATAAGATTCTTCATCTTTCTTAAACTTTTCTTATGGCAGGTCCTAAAATGAAACATAGATAGACATTTAGGTGCCTCATGGAATCATCTGGAAAAAAAAAGAACCCCAAAAAAACCAACAAAAAGCCAAACAAAAAAACCCAAACCCAATCAAGTAACACTTCCACATCCCTGCCTAACACCTGCAGTACTTCTAACACCCAACCCTCCTGAAAGGAGGAGGTATCTACAGACTTTGCCAAGACATATCTTAAGTTCTGCTATAACAAGTGCTTGGGAGCAAAAAGGGTGAAAAGCTGTGTTCTTTCTCCTCCAACAGACCTCTTGCAATTTCCCACGTAGGTTAGTCTGTGCAGTTAATGGCAGCACTGAAAATGATCCACAGTAAGAAGGAAGCAGTCATGCATTGCTCAGTAGCTTAATCAAACAGAACCCTGACAGCAAAATGTCCCCAGGTTGACCCATGTCCAATTCTGTTTTCAGCCTGATGGACTCAGGATCTTGGAGGTCTCTTCCAGCCTGGCTGATTCTATGTCTTAAAACCTCACAGAAGAGAGCATATTTGCCATTATATTCTGAATTTTTAGGATGGTAGAACTTGACAATCTCTGGTGTAAGGTGTCCAGCTACTCTACTAAGAATACAGGCATTATGTAACCAGGGAAGAAGGAAGAAGAAACAGAACAGATATGTAAGGATATCCAGAAGAGAATGGGGAAACCCAAATTCCACCTGCAATTATTTTTAATCAGAGAACAGTAAAATACAAGGCACTGCTGGTAACTAAGACCCACTTGTGCTTGAGGCAAGAGTTGGACAAAACAGCATCTTATTAACAGTTATCTTATGAAAACATGTGGAATAAACAAACCTTTTAAAAAAGTATCCATTAGCTTCAAATTGTTCTCTCAGCATGAACTTTCCTCTGTATTCAATAATAAGTGCATCAGGAGGCAAGTCTTTGGCAGCTTTTAAAATTTTCTTGTTTTTTTGCACGTAACTCTACAAAGATACAAGTTGGTTTATTAAGCACAGTTTTCTACCATTTTTCCACTATTACCCACAGCAGATGACACCTTCACAAAAAACAAGCAATTCTGTATGAACTAAACCCCCCCCTCTTCTTTGTAATTAATTCTCCAGATTGTTTTCATCCAACTGTCCTGTTCAATGCAACTATTCTTGAATGTAGATTCAGGGAACACTTTAGAACTCGTGCTCCACAACACGGCTGAAAATCAGCATGTTCATGCTCTCAAAATTGAAGTACTGTATCCCCTAGTGCACTTAACTCTCAGCACTACTAGTACACGTTGCTGAATTGTTTTGTGTAACACTTTCCAGAGTATTCAATTCCTTCAAACTAAACAAAATGTGCAGACATCGAAGGACATTCATGATTCATTCAATGAAAATCAAGACAGGAAAATAACAACATAATACACAAAAAAAAAAGAATCCTGAGAGATGCTCCAAATTTGTTTTCCTCTTTGGATGGAAGAGTGCTTTTAATTAAAAGCCAACACATACCCTGACAATTAGTGAACTCACACCTCTTCTAACTGTCATTGCCAATCAAAAAGGAAGTAACTTCTGTGTAGGCAAAAGGCTCTGTAAACAGGGATATTCTGCTAAGGAGGGTGTCCCACCCATATGCTGTAATGGTCATTGAAGAAAAGCAGCAAAGATGCTTCCATTAATGTGCCAGAATAACTACATCTTTAGATTTCTGCTTACAAAAATGCTATGGTCTGTTAAAGGGCTCTGACTAGAAGCTGCTAAATAGCTGATGTTAAGCATAGAAAAAGACACTTCACAATTTCTTCATTAACTAGAAATTGCAGGGTCGCAACAGTTAGAAAACAAACCAAAACAGAACCCAAAACAAAGAAGAAAAACCAACATCATATTATCATCTATCCTCATGAAACACCTCTCATGAACCAGTAAAAGAAATTTGGTTCTGAGTCCCTAAACATCCAAAACACTTACACCTGATGTGGACAATTAACATGCTGATACACATAGCAGAAAAAAATATTCCACTTTAAATCGACTCTAACCACTCCATATAGTTCTCACAGAGCAGAAAACCACTAGCAAAACTCAGTGCATTATGTCCACCAGAGAAGACAGTCCAAAGATACTCAAATGTTCAGGCTCAGACTCACACTTTAGTTACTTTCACAAGAACAGGAGGATACAAGATGAGAGAAATTAGTTTTAAAATCAATTACACGTTCTGAAAAACATGTTAAATCTCTGATGCTTCGACCTGGCGAGACAAGATGCACAAAATGGATGTTTTGGGGCAGATGTAACCCCACTTTCTATTTTTTTTAAGGACACCTAAATGAATATATTTATCATGGCAGAAAAGCAGCATGCAATAAGCCAAGGCAGAGCTTGTTACCTCTACTGGAGGTTTGAAAATCAGATTGCTGGTGCTGACTTCTTTTTTGTCATTTCCACTGCCTAATCTCAAAGCTATTTTTTGTGCTTCCCTCTGGACACCCTCACTGTACTGGTTATTATTTGCTTCTTCATAACGATCCATCCAGGCCTTGATTTTGGTTTCCCATCCAAAGTTTGAACTGTCAGTAGGATCAATCTCTGGAGCTGAGCCCTAAAAGTCAAAGTAATTGACCAGATAATACAAGGTTAAGAAAAATATATATATTAGAGAAGTTTACAATGAGACAAAATGAAGGCCAAAGGTACACCACAGATTTAAGGTTTGGGTTTTTTACAAAGCTCAATATAAAAGTCTGCATTACTTAGAAGTGGTTGAGTTGAATTCAGTATCATTACATGTCTTTTTAGGAATTTTATGGTTTCACAAGTATTGGCCAAGAATACATCCCCTGTCCAACAGGAATGGAGTCTCATTGCATTGTTAGTGCAACGAGAACAGCGTCTTGACATTGTTTCCTCCCACAGCCACACTGCATCAGGAGTCTGTCAGTCAGGTCTCCCTGCCCTAACAATTTTGTGTTAACATACGCAAATTATAGCTTCCATCCTACAACACACAAGATTTGATTTTCCCTTTTCAGCCTTATGGGTTATGCTGTTATTATTTTTCTGCTTCACATCTTAACTAACTTCACTAACCCTACACCTACTAAATTAAGGTTGTCACTCTAATGTTATGGGCTTTGCACAAATCCTTTTCCTCCCCTTTTCTGCTCCTTACTAAAGGCTTCTCTTTCCTCTTTTAAAGACAGGGCCATTGCACCTCCAGGCCTCACAAGTATCAGCTAGGCTGCAGCCGACCAATGCTCTTTTTTCTATCCACCTGAGCAGAGACACTATTAAAAGTTAACAGCAAGTAGTTCAGCTGTTCTTTTGCATACCGAGAGAACCATACACGCAACAGTACTCAAAATAGGTGTGAGGCTAAGAAAACCATGAAAGAACACAATGGAACCTTTCAAACACTATATTCAAAAAGCACAAAACAAAGATTTTTCTTCACCAATTCCATCTTGACTATTCACAAGTCACATCTCACACATTTGAAGTGTACTGTGTTCCATTTGGTTTTATATATCTCAAGGATGAAAAAACTATGGGAAACACCTACTTTTCACAGCTTGCATCTTTTTAACTCACAGAAAAAATTAACACTGCTGTAGCACTTAAATCTTGCAAAGCAAATATCCCAACATGATTACTTAACTGTGCCAGCAGTAGTGAGTAGAGTTCCACTCAAAGAATACACAGAGGTAGAACAAAACAAGCTCCTGGTTTGGTTTTCAAATGCAATATAGCCATTTTGTTCTTTTGCTGCTTAGAGCTGAAGCTCAAACGAGGTGTGCACTCATCTTTGGACAGCACCAACATCTCTTGAAAACCAAGTATTCTCAGAATAGAAATTTACACATGCCATTTCAGTTAACTTCCAGGACATAAAGATGTAGTGCTCACACCCTCTTCTAAAATTACTCTGTGAGTATATAGTACGTTAATTATCAATAGTATTTTAGTGCTTAATGTATAGCCCTCCCCACTAAAAATCGTATTACCTTTACTCTTGAAGATTTCCTGGACCCTTCCCGAAATGCCTGCAACAAAATTAGGTATTTATATTCTTTGGAAGAAATAAAAAATTCTATTAAGAAATTAATAGCTTTTCAATGTGGACCATTCTCGTTAAGACATGCAAGATGACAACTATGCTGACATCTCAAGAAGGCAACAGGTTATAGCTCTCAAAATCCATCTCAAAAACCAATTCAGCACTCTGAGCGAAGTGCATGTTGGATGGCACAGATAGTATTCCAGGTACCTTTCTCCCACACAATTCTCTAGAACTGCAGAATTCAAGATGAAGTAACGGAAAAGTTACTTATTGGGTAAACCTGTAAATTGTCCACATCCTTCATTACACTATTTGTTGACAAATGGGAGGAAGAAGCAGGTATCACAGATGTCCTATAATACTAACTTCTGAAAAGAGTCTGTCACTCTTCAGCAAAACCTTGTTCTTTAAATCACCTCACATAATACTAGGAGCTAAAAAAAGAATACATGGTACTAAGTTTGCAATCAGTAACATTCATCCAAAATGATGCTCTTAACTTATTCTGATGAAGTTTTAAAGGACAAAATTCTCATCCAATCTAGTGGAACTGAACTGCACAAAGAACTCATTAGTTTAAGGAATTCTCTGTACTTTACTTTTTCACACAGACTGTATTATTTACAACTGTAGTTAAGACAGTATAACATCTGTCAAAGTAATTCAGTGGCTAACTTTCTGACACTACACTTCCACGTAATTTCAAATCAAATAAATGGGAATGAATTTACGTCAGGACAACTAACAGCAACCACTTCTGAACTTAAACCACAATTGAGCACTTTCAAACAAAGAATTGTACCTTGACTATCTGCAGGATTTTTTGTCCCACCTCTAGCAGCATCAAGGGGTCCAGTAAACATAATTCCCCTTTACAAATTTTGCTTCAATTATAAAATTGCTATTTCATAGCGAATACATATACATTTGAATTAAGTGGGGGCAGAAGAGGTAAAAAAGACTGCATCATTCACTGCAGCATATTACATTTCAAGCAAAATCAGGTAATCAAAAATTACTGACCACACCTGCATTTTATAACTAGTGTCTCTTGGTATGAGATGTCACATCACTGTAATTTGTAACACTGAATAATTTATAAAGAGAAATTACATTCACTTACTTTTTTACATTTTGCTATGTTCTGTTCTTTCTCTCCACTTTTTTTCCTTTTCTTATCGACTTTTGTAACTCTTGGAGGAGTTAAAGTAATTGTAGTTGGTGTATGTTGAAAAGCAGTATATAGCTCCACAGGAACCTCATCACCACTCTCTGTTGCGCTGGTATCCCCATCTTTAAAACAAAGAATACTCTCAGTTACACACTGTAGAAATAACATTCCCTAGTCACTCCAAACCTTCATTTAAAAAACAAAACAAACATACTGGAAATGTGCTTCAAGCACTCACACACAAAATTCACCAACAGCTGCTAAGAAAAAAGAAATGACCAATGAAAAAATGGTAATTAACCAATGGTTAAAATCCCAGGTAATAAAAGTATACCAAATAAAGTCAATATTTCAAATGGAATTATGATAGTCCATTATAAGCAATATTAAAATCAAACTGAAAAAAGGGGGAAAAAAGAATCTGTAAACTCATTCATACGTAGCTTTTACTTGAACTATGATGTCAGGATTCTCTCAGATTACTGTATCCCAGAGGGAATTAAAATTAGTGACTGTCCAGCATTTCCTGTGAAGCCCCATTAATCAGGCATGTGTAAATTGTAATCAACTCTCTCAGCTGCAATTTCCAGCTTCAAGTGCTTTTTTCAGGGTAAATATGTTTATTTACCCACAAGCCTCCTCCTCTCAAAAATCCTGGTTCTGCTGCTCAGGGAAAAGGGAAATCAATTTCACTTGTAATGACAAATCACACACAAACTGACAGACATTTTCTTTTGTACTGTGCACCTGCAGATCTAAAAGCCAAAGCCTGAAATTTAGCATACATCAGCATTTATGTCAGACAAACACATTTCCTGACCTGAAAGGGGATTACCCTAGTTCTGTCAAGATGAAAGGCTGTGAAGTACAGGGAGGACTGGGAAGAGAGATGGTGCACACAGATAGGAGACAGTTGTTCTCATGTGCTCAGTACAGATTTCTCAGGTTTCTAAATACTCTGTCTTCAGTAAACATACTTCACACTAAGCAAGACTTTCTGAAACTGCATAGAGTGTGGCTTCACAATAAGAGAGCAGAGCAAATATTCCTGAGCGCAGAAGGATGTTGCCTTAATCAGTGCACTCAAGAGTCCTAATTCTTGAAACCTTCTTTACTAAATAAAGAACTCCAGCTATTTGTTACTCTGGATTTTTCTTGCTCACAACATCCCTTCACAGAATTTTTCTATGCATAGTAAGCAACCCAATTCTATCACCTTGGTTTTCTTTCAGATAATTTACTAGGCACATCATTTTAGTTATAGATTAGGAAGCGATGATGTTTTCTGCATTTCTTTAATTTCTGCCGAGACTATTTTCTGAACTAACATTAAAAAACAAAACCAGCAAACATAAACCAAAGAAATAACTAATCAAAGAATAAATAGGAGAATAACCCCAAAGCTCTTTTGAAACTGCTGATGTCTGCAGCCCATATCCTAGTACCTACAGAATCATTATGTCAAGCCAAACGCCTCTCACACCCCCAAGCCTCACAAAACACTGCCTTCCTTAGGAAAGCAACATTTCAGTGTTGTTGCCTACACTGTGCCCTAGCTTACCGTAAAGAATAATTACCTCAACCAAATATAATTACACAGAGTTCTTTTGAGACACTCCTTCCTAACCTACATAACCAGCTTTCACTTTGAAGAGCCTTAGTATTCCACACTAAGGGAAGAGTTTGCATCTTGGAAGGCAAGATACAAACTCTCCAAATTTCACAGTAAGTTATGGGCCCAGACTCATTTCCCCATAAGCAGCAAAAGCTTTCATCAGCACCAATTTTAAGGACAGCTTGAAGCAACATTCTTTAAAAAGTTACATGTCTAGATACTGTATCTTTAAAATAAAAGAACATCAACAGAAGAACAATAGAAATCAACAGAAAACAATCCCAGTGTCCAGGATACAACTATGGGCTTTCCAAAAAATATTCATTGCACTGTACCAGAGTAAGCAATCCAACGCCCAGTAAGCTGCACCAGAATTACACTGCTCAACCAGAACTACAAAACCAAACCCACCACAGACAACTAGAGGCCCTCCCTAGAACAATGGGTTCTAAGGGTTACAAGAAAAAAAGATGACATGTTACACATATAAGTTTAAGACTCTCACCAGATTTTCTACCATGTGAAACGGTCACTTAAAAACCTCTTTTCTTGAGGCAAACCAATTGATCTACTTGCTCCCCACTGCTTTGGATACAACAAGGCTAAAGTAGCAATTTTTTAATGAAAATTTTACCCAAAAAAGAAATTAGTGTACTCTCATATATAAATGAAAAGCCTTATTATATGCAAGCCTAGAGGGGAAAAAAAGCCCTGAATATGTACCTGCTCAAAGAACATCCAAATAATGCAATCTTACCTTTACTCAAGCACCTGTAGCTCAGTAATAAATTACAAGTACCAGTCTGCTGCTGCTGTTCACTATTGAAAACATTTAAGAGATGTATTCAAAACAATGCCCTTTTTACTTCTCCTACTTGGAATAGTATATAAAAAACAGCCTTTTTTACTAATGTCTCATGAAAGCCAGTTCATATCCAGATTCACTTAAAATCTGATTGAACCATGTAATACCAGGCCACATATAAAAGATGTGTATTTGATTAAGCAAGTATGAAAGTTAACTGGCAATGCAAATACACATTCAAGTTACCTATTATAAACCACAGTAGTGACTATTTTAGCTGAGCCTCCAACTAAACAGGATTAGAATTTATCTTTGTTTTGACTCTGTCTTGATACGTAAGATGTACTAGTTAGTATTTCTTTTCCTACCGAACACATAGAACCGATTTAAATGACCATCAGGATTAAGGAGGGATGAACAACTCAAAAGTTAACATTTCTTGAGCTCCTGTCATGACTTTCACTCTCTCTCTTCCCCGTATAGTGAATGGTCAGAGTGTGGCTACAAATCTTAGCAGATGACTTAAAAAACCCTGTACTATCTAGCAGTGTCAACCAAAACATTACAAAGTAAGTTTGGTTTTGTTAAAATGGAAATAGACAAAACAACACAAAGATTGCAGTGTTCTAAATAAATCATTAATGCCCTTAAGGGACTTAAGGCACCTTAGCACTGGACAGCAGAACGTGCCAATGGCACCACAAAGCACAAGCAATCCTTCTAGGCTACAGAACACATTTTTCTGAAGACATGAAGGAGACAGCAGAACCTTATCTACATGGTATTTTTTTAAGAATTCTTAACACACACACACACACACACACAGAGCACGTACCCCAGTCACTCAGAGACAAGATTTGACAGTAAAATGTGAATCAGATCATTGTAATATAAATGCACCATTACTTTAGCCTTTTTGCAGAAAAGGGCACAGCAGACAGTAGAAACACACAATTTAAAAGCCTAAGCCAGAGCTACACCCCCATCTCTCTTTGACCCTCTGCTATCCCAGCTAAAGAGAGCCAACACCCAATGCCGGAACCCATAAGCGGCAACCAGAAGAGGAAGCCTCCCACGTTACAATCCAAACTTCGAGCCCCACAATACTTCAGCCAGAACTTTTCGTTTTGAAGCTGGCATGAGGCAGGATGGTATGAGTAACAGAAGATTAAAACTCAGCCTATAAGACTTGGTAACCCTCTTACTGCAGCAGAAGAAACCTGAACCCTTCTCATCTTATCTTCAGTAGCTTAGTCACAGCAATCTAGTTTTATAAAATTACAAAACTTTAACAATGTTCAAATTGACCGAATTATTCCACAATGGTAAGAAAAAAGGCAGTAGTGACAACCTTCAACACAACTCATGCAACTTCAACAATATTAATATAATGGTATCTTAGTAACAACAAAGCCAAGTAAAAGGGAATTGATTTATCAAACCTTGTATCCTGACAGCTACCAAAATTGCAGGAACTATGTACATACTCTTTAAGTATAGCTGATAAATACTTATTTTAATAATTATAACCATAACTAGGGAAAATATTTAAGCTTTACTCACCTGACATATTTTCCCTTTTCCTTCGTTGCAACAGCACTGCCCTTTCTTTATCTAAACTCCTGAAATGAAAAATTAATTTTTACTCCATTCATCATGCTTATGCACCAAAGCCTCTAAGTATTAAAACAGGTTTTTCACTGTTACCATTTTCCACTATCACAGAATAAACAGTGAACTAGCTGATTGTTTACAGATACTGAAAAGAACATCAGCTCTACACTGTTGCATCCCATTTTAATGTAAAGTACAAACAAATACTGGATCACTTAAAAAACTTAACTAAATTTCACATGTTGGCTCATGGATTACAGATAAGCAGACATTAAACCATCATCCTGTAGATTCTTCAACTGTCTATTCTGCAACAACAAGATCCAAACAGACTATTTTTCAGAGAAAACAGAGTAATTTTTTTGCAATTAAAATACTCTGAACACAAGGCTTTTATTCTATGTTTAATGAACAAGCTGCTACCTGAACAACAGGTAGCATTTTATGCTCTACATGGAGTAGATACAGAACAATTATGACAATTCAAGTACAATCTATCTACCACACTCAGAACAAAATGCCCTCCTTGTCATATCACAGGACTTCAGGTTTGAAAAGGAGAATACAAATACTCATTCCAGAGCAAGAAATACTCGAAAGTGAGCACTGCAGCATTTTGGAATGAGGTCATAAAGCAGAAGACACTGAGAAGTACTGGTAGGGCAGCTGACCTGAAAACACTGCTTGTTAGGGCTCTCAACGTACGACAGCCTATGTATCAGTCAGCCTGAGAAAGGATCCAGGAATCATTGCCATTTCCTTAAGTGTTTTCTAGAGTTTATCCTCTGCTTAGTGAGGTGAAATAATGACTGCTGTGAGCAAGGGAACAGACTGGTAAGATCATTTGCAGCAGATGTAGCTCCTGTAACTAGAATTGTCAGGATTACACTACATGGTTTGTTTTACCTGCTGATTGTTCCAGTACTTCCTCTTTTTATATTCTCTAATCAACCTAGTAATTAAAGTGTTTAAACCAAACTACTTACCTTGGTTGACAACGTTCACATAGATATATGTCAGGAATATGCTGCCTGTCAATCCCCATGCAGTCAATGTGCTGCCAGACACTTAAAACACAAAAACAAAACCAAAAAACAAATAGGATCTTTTTTATGTTAGGTACTTTTTTTCACTTGCGTGCATAATTCACACACACACACAGAGACAGAGCCATTTTTTTTCATCATGACCTTTACTCAGATTAAATACTGCCTAAAGCTATATCTCAAACACTGTCTTCGACACCACTCTGCTAGCTGATTTTCTATTCCACTGATCACTGTAATTCCAATCTTGTGGCTGTCTCCCGGTGTCTCTCTGCTTCTTTAGACTCATTTTCCCTCCTGGAAACTTTTCTCTAACACTGGAAATAAAAAATGGTAAATCATCACAACAGCGAACAGGATTGTGACAAATACCCTGAGCAACAAGAGTTATGCTTTACATAGCAATGGGCACTTTAAACAAAAAGATTCCATTTCCTTTAATAAATAAATAAACATTATAAAAAAAAATCTATACAAATATATTGATGGAGTTACTTAATGTGTTTTAGTAACACACATATTTATATGCTTTGATACGCACCCCTCGCATGACTGTTAACACTGTTGGGAAGTACAGGAAGAGCCTCAACTTCTTCCCAAGGTCAGGGAAGAGAGGATGCTTCTTAGACTGAAAGCTAACCTAGGACAGTATGCTCATCCCACATGCTGCTAGAAGAAGCTGAGACATACAAATTGCTATTATCTTTCTAGTTGTGAATTTGTCACAACTCTTTCCAGCTCATGGAGAAGCTCTTCCTCAAAAGAAGCAAACACTACCTAACTGGTGGCTGCCTACTGCTCCACTGCTGAAAGAATATCTGATTTTTCAAAACAAGGGAAAATGTTATCAGAATCAGGGACCATCAAAAAATTACAAACAGGCTCGTTAGGTAAGCAGACAGAAGGAGGGAGCTCAAACGATTATTTTCATTATCCATAACTGTCATTTCAGAAATACACTAAATGTAAAAATACAAGCTAATACTGAGTAAATGCAGAAACATGAGATTCATCACCTTCTGTTAAGTACATAAACTCTAAAATATTTCTATGCTCATTTTTCCACATGCAAGTGGAAAAGTGCACCTTATTTTACTGTGAATAAGTAGATGCTTAACCACAAACACAGAAGTTATACATTTAAATTCAGCTTCTCCAGTTAAAAAAAATCAAGTTAGGCTTTTCAGTTCTTAAAATTCTTAAAAATACGTACTTTGAAAATTAAGAGTTATCAGAAAGATTATGAACAGAGAAACCAGTATTTGAGAAGCTTCTTTCAGATTCTTTTGTGTCCTTCAAGATACTTGATTTACATATAATTTACCAAGATGCTTTACTCCTCAATACATGGATATTAGGAACTAGGTCTTTAATTAAGCATACTAACAAATTGCTTAGACAAACTAACAAAAAAATGCCTTTTTCTGATAGAAAGAGATATACTTATATTAAGCAACAGTGCACAGGTAAAGGCATGATCAAATAAATATGAGTAGTCAAGACAGACTGGAATAAACTATAAAACATGCACTGGCCTTAACCAAGTACCCTGCCTACTAGGAAGCCAAGCAACCTTCAAACACTGTTTTAATGGAAGGAAATTTCATGACTCAACGTAATTAAACCACCACTTAGCTAAGCTTACTTTCAGTGTAGCTTCAAGTTTTAAGAAACATTTACCCTTCAAATTAATTTTATATTTATTACCTGCACTTGTCACAACAGATCATATATCCATCATCATGTGTAAAGCCACAAATGCATCTGGTAATATCAGTTCCATAGCTCCCATCCTCTGAAGTACTGATGGTAGTAGCACTGGAGGTTTCATCGAAGTTGGGAGTGCTAAATATGCCTACTTCATTCTTACTTATAAGCACTGATGGAGGAGAAGCCGGAGGTGTTGGAGGAGGCCGAGCACCATAGTTGTGGTCCTAGATTTTTGCAGAAAGATTGTTACAGCTCTTAAATTCATATGCAGATGGTTAAGCCAAAGTGCAAGCATTCACTTTGTAAAACACTTCAGAGAGTTATTTTTTAGTAATTTTATTATTTATGTCATTGCTTATTCTTGTTTTCTACTTTCTTAATTATGTTGTACATGCAAGCACACTACATTCTGTATTCTAGTCTAATCAACCATCTTTAGTCAACTTACCAACTCCCAATAAGACATAAAAATGCAAGCATTAATCAAAAGTTGAATTCCCAGTTAGGAATGCCAGATTTTATGTATTTATTTTATACAGAATACTTAGAATGTCACTTACTGCATAGGGCAAACCAATGTAACTGTGTGAATGTGAGCTGCTGGTATACAACTGGTGCGGATAACTGTTCGATTTTTCAACTACGACAGGGCTAGCTTCTACGGATTCTGGTCTGCAAAGCAAAGAACAGAAAAATAAATGTCATTAGTATGTAACAACTTCTTACTGCCTGCTGATGCTGTTTAAAGCAGCATACAAAGGAGAGGAAGCAACCAAACACACATCACCAACAGTCCTTTCGTTCCTCAAAAAAACCCCAACCAAATAAGGAAAACTAACCCTCTTTTTTCATTTTATAACGAAGCCTCCAGAGTGGCAGACAACCACAAAACAGAAAACAAAATATTAAAATCATGAGTTTTTTTGGCAGAAGAAACTGCACCATCATTACCTTTTCTCAGCAGTTACATTCACATGTGATGCCAGCATACACATGTTCTCTCACAGATGAGACGCTTTTAGACAGTAACTTAACAGTTTTTTTCACTGCACTATGACTCAATCACACTAGGACAAACACCAAATAAATACAAAGTTACCCAAATGTCTGGAGTTTGGTTGTTTTTTTCAGTTGCTTGGGGGCTGGTTTTTGTGGGTTTTTTGGGTGTTGGTGTGGCTTTGGTTGTTTTTTTCACCTTTTCTACGTTGAAAGGCAGGAGAAAACACCAGTATCTAAAACGGAAGTGGCTCCTGACTCGCATCACAAACCAAACCCAGTTCATTTTCCTAATTTTAGCTCTATTAAGCCTGAAGTCTATTTCCCATCACAAATATATTAATAATTCCTGGAAGTGACTTTTTTCAGTGAAGTTGGTTACTTAGGAATCTTAGTTAAAGTAGGTGTGTGTGTTTTTCTTAGACATTAAGGCAGTGGATAGAGGCTTTTGCTACACCATGAAGTGATACTGTTTGAAGAGGACACCAGACACTTGAAATTGTTGGTAACATTTTTTGGTATGACTGTAAGAAATCATTAGCTTCCTCAAAACAACATACTATTTTCATATCTATTTAAGTATATCCTACTAACATTTCTGGTGGCCCATTTCTTCTCATTAGCTTTTCCTCACGCTAGGTTGCTACATAGTAAAACTGTTAAGGATGAAACACTTGTTAAAAACACTACTGAGTGTAGATTTCAGTTTCTAGACACCAAAGAAAAAAGACCATTTTAAAAGCTAACATTTCTATTAGTCACCAGCTGCAATTTTTTAGAGAGCAAGCTAAGGTGCAAGTGCACAAATCACGTGAAGTGCTAACATTAGAAATACAATTCCTGACTAACACCAGAGAGAAGAACAACTTCTAAAACACTCTCTCTAGGTGAACCTGCTCTGATGGGGGGACGGACTAGATCTCCAAAGGGTCCATTACAACTCCTACCATTCCGTGATTCAGCCACACATGCCCTTTTTATCTCAACCCCCCCAGTAAAACCTCATTTTCTCTCTTACATCACTTCTCAACTTGAAAATTTCATTCAGAGTTGTTTCTCAATTCTAGACAAAGCTCAGAATTTCCAAAGGCTTGAATCTTACAACAGAAGGGAGGAGAAAAAACCCCAAACAAACAAGTAACAAAAAATAGAAAACAACACACCACCTTCATCCCCCCCACCAAAAAAATACCAACCAAAACCACAAACCAATAAACCAGACCAGTGTCTTTTCAACACTTTTGCCTTCAGACATTTACTCACATAACACACTCAGGCGGTAATCATGCATCACTGATGTTGTTCAGTTAATCCTTCTGATGATCTAGCCAATCAACATGTCAGTGAATGAAGCACTATTTATCCATCACGGGTAGGACAGAAATTAACTTGTCTTTCTCCAGTTCAGGAGGGTCTTGACCACCGTATTGATACTGCTGTTCTTCAACATTTACTGAATGAGACAAGCAGCAGCACAGCTGCTCCCACCCACTATATGTATGTTCACCACTCAACCTAGGTCTTGTTTGCTTCGATATATGGAAAATGCTCATTTTCAGAGCAAGAAGGTTTACTGGTTCAATACAGGGTTTCAAATCAGGTACAAACTATCCTTTATCAATGCCACAACTAATTTAGAAGAGTGTTATTCATTAACAATAAATGTTACCACAACCTAAGTACCAGCTACTTTAACATGAGAGCATTTTGTGAAAGACACCTGAATTGAAATGTCCTAAGAAGAGAGGTCATGCATATTTTATCAACTGACTACATTAATTAGGTAGGTATTCTAAATCTCTTGCAAAATGTTAAGTCAGGACAATAAATACACCTCATTTCCTAAATTAGTTTCTACCTACTCTAGAAATTTCTAAACCACTTAAAGAGAACTAAGTTTAATATTCAGAGACCTAACAGTTGTGGAAAGCAGTCACATTAAGCCATTAAAAACATTTACAGAAAACAAATGTATTTACCCCCAACTATTTTAATACTCAAACTACACTCAGAATACAGGGCTAAAAAGGAAAAAGGGCATCTTTACATGAGCAAAGATAGCCAGAAAATGAGTAGGAAAAAATAGTGTTAGATACAAAGGCAATTAAACCTTTGTATTAAAAAGATTTTAACTCAAATACAAAAGCAGAGCAGAATCATCTTGCAGCAAAGATTTTTTCAAACACCTATCCAGGGGGGCACAGATGCTCACTTAAATTGTGATAGTATGCTCATTAAAGCTTTGAATGTAACTGTTCCACTTGCACATTCAAATGCTAGACTGAGATGATGAACTGGGTGGAGAAGACTAAGAAACACAGGAAGGTGGTGGAGTTAGAAATTAATCATCATAGTTTTCCTTTACAGTCAACGGAAAAGTAATATTCATCCCATAAGCAGTACAGAATGAGCATAATTTCTCCACATAGCTAAGGACAACCTTCTTAAGTTTGTCAGATAGGTCCACATTGTAATACATCCTTACAGAGTTCTTCATACCTCTTTTCTGTCCACCATGTGCACAATACTGACATGAAACAGAAAGCACATCCTTCATACTTTTCCTTTGGCCAAAATTACAAGGCCTCCTTCTCAAATAGAGATCTCAGAACTTGAGAGTTTTGTGAAAGAATCACGCTTGGTAAAATATTGTACAGCTGACTGAACCATGAGATACAATTTAATTGGAAAAATAATTTTTAGAATTTTCTTTATTCAAGTAGGGCTCTGGTAGCAAAGCACTAACTACTGGTGTTTTCATGGGCACCCCAAAAAGCAGGTTTTCAGGAAAAAAAGTGTAAGCATTTACACATTCAGATCTGAAAGAACACTCTGAGGGTTTCCTTGACTGTATTTTTGAACATAAGTCAATTCTGTACAAGACTGAGGACTGAGTATACCACACTTTTCAGCTTGATCTCAAACAACTGCACCCTTCACTGTCTAACTAAAGTAAATATTTATGATGTTTACAGTTTTCATCAAAACTGAATTTGGTCACCATAATATACTACAGCTGAAGTTAGACTCCAATTCTAATATTAGGCCCTAAAAGAAATAAATATTACCTTGATAAATTGACAATGACAATTTGCTAAAATGTCCCATGTACTTAAACGATTTAGCAATTCAAAATATTCACAAGGAACAAAATTAAAAGCACTACAGAAAACCTAACCCCCATATTGTCAGCCTGCAATACTTTAAGACACTCCCTTAACTTCAGAACAGGAATGTATATATGTTTTTCAAATGACTAAAAAGGCACAATATTCAAACCCTCAAATAATTTTCACTCTCCAAGAGAAACAACTCTCATGTTCTGGATCATTTCCTACAGTTCTTATTAAAAAAATCAATGCGAACTGACAATCTGTATGTTGGCAGCAGGTGGCACTAGTGAGAAATCAAATAAGTCAGAGAGATCAGGTAGATTACAAAAACTCAGTCTCTGAAAGCTTATAGTTAGTCTATATTAAGAGAATTAACTATCAAGCATTCTAAGCATTTGTCAGTAGTTCTTTAACAAGTCCTATCTTCTACATACCGTTCCTTTTAAATATTTTATTTCTGACTATAACAAAAAAGAAATCGAGAAGGTGGAGGGAAGGATGCAAAAGTGATTTCTAACACCCAAAATACAATCAGTCCTTAAGAATTTGGGGCCATCAAATATTTTTATAAAAATGCAGGTGTTCAAACGGTTTAGACACATAGAACTCCTTAAAACTCAAATTTTCAAAGACAGATGGTTATCCAAGCTTTAGGCTATGAAAACATCTGTCAAAAATCCAAATGAAACCTCTTGCTTTCAAACATGCTTCAACAACATCAATCTGCCATGCCAGTTTGATAGGTCTAATACTCAAGTTCAGGTTTGTCTTCCCTTTGCAGCAGCACACTGAGCAGTCAGCTCAGATAAATGAAGGTATTTTGTATGAAAATTGTACTTTCTATTTCAAGATACTTCACCTAACTAAATAGATCTGATGGGCTTCACTACCTAAACAACAAAGAACTGAGCACTACTTTACCACTGAGTAAGTTCTGCTACCCAGGCATCCCACAGCAGCCCTTACAATCACAGGCTGGCCCAATACCATCTCTAAGAACTGTCAAGCTTCCCATTGTCCTAAATGGCATTTTTTTCCCTTTCTTTAAATCATTGTTGCAACAGTCACAGGAGAGCACATCTTTATTTAAGACTACAACAATGTTCATATGTTTTCTCCTGGTTACAAAAATCAACCCAATAGTCAGGATTGAGAAATGTTAGGTTCAGTATATTGGCCTTTTGCGAAAACATAGAGAGGTAATAAAAGCAGGAAAGCAGTGCCACCGATGGTTATCTCTCAGCCTACAGCATACACTCATGCTCTAAAAGGTAGACTAACGCTCTCTTATGGGGCACTGGCACAGTAATTGGCTCTGCTTAGTATTACAAGGCCTTTAGAAGTAGGAAATCACACATGCTCATCTTTGGAAACACTTTTACAAATGCAAGCAAAATAGGTGTTCTGACTACTATAGCACTACCAAGATAATGCACTGCTAGAGAGCTCAGGTACAAGTAAGCTAAGAGGCAGACTACTTAATCCAATTTTTAAAACATTCAAATAACTTGAGTTATTCATTACATTAATTTAAAAAAAAAAAAAAGCCCAAACCAACCAATCAAACAAAAAGCCCCTACAATTCTGTATTATTTTAATAGGTTTATCCCTTAACTTGAAGCATAAGAATTTTTTTTAGATCTCAGCACTAAGAAATTGCACTGAACGTAAGATTTATTTCTTTCTCCCTGGGCTCCTTCTCCAACATAATCAGATCTGCCACTACCCCATTCCTATGTTTGCTCATGCTTCAGCAACTGATGAAGCAATATCAGACCAGTCACTCACAGCAAACAAATTCCAACTCCTCCCTCTCAGGAAAACCCCAGAACTTGCCCAAAGACCAGTACCAGTATGATCTATACCCTATGTGTTACTCTCTGAAAAAAACTATAAAATTACATGCAAATCTTACCAAAGGCAACAGAAAAGGCTTACAACTGTCTAAGATGGTAAGTTAGGGTAACAACTGTGTGTCACAATTTTAAGACATGGCTTTTAAATCAATTCAAGTCGATGATGCAACCTACAGATGTTTTCAGCGTTAAGTACGACAGAGTTAACAAGAATTAACCTCATTAGTAACAGTCACTTCAGATCTGAAGAAAAGCAGTTCCTAACTGGGTCGCCGTGCCACAGCATCAAGCAAATAACACACTGTGAACTCAATCTTGTTTATACTGACAACTATATTTATTTATTTTAACTTCAGTGTGGCATGCTGTGTCTGCAAAGAATGTCGGCAGCCGCGGGAATCATAACCTTTCTCCAAAAATAAAAGAAAACCACAGGAAGAGATAATGAAGAGAACTGTAAATGGGTCACTCAAAAATTTCTCTGCACCAAAGAAACTAGTGTTCATAAGAGATCAACAAAACAACGTAAAAGAAATTTGTCATAAAAACCTTCCAATTGCAAATTTTCTTTATGTAAATGGTGTAAAATTAGAATAGTCTCATAGAAAACTGAAAGTACAGGAGAGAAACATGTCCTTAAAAAGCCATTCAAGAGTTTTGCTCCCACTGAGTAACATTTCTTTCAAAGTTTTTGGAGGAAAGCCATTTGCTTCTTAAACTTACATGCTAAGAAATACCAAAATCAGCCCCTGCTCTGACAAATCAAACACCTCTCCCCAGACAAAGCCCCAAAATTCACTATGCTTATTTCACACAAGTGAACTTCTACTAGCGTTTCAAATATAATATATCTCTGTGAAGACAAAGAATTAGACAGTTCATCCAGGCCTCAGACTTCCATAAATAAAAGCACCTTTGTACCACTTTCTTGCAATTTACCACATCAAATTAATTTACCTTTCTATTATGGGAAATATTTTTTTTACATATATTAAAATATTGCTGTTTCAATTTTCTTTTAAAGTGTGAAAGGCAAACCAAGAAGTATGTGTTTCTTTGGCTGATAAGCAAGAAAAATATTAATCTGTGTAACAGTTTAGCTTCTTCTCCTTTGCTCTCCCTGAAGAGGAAGAAACTGACTTAAGAATAAAGTGACAGTTACAAAGTAATTAAAGATTCAATAGAATTCCTAATTCCTCTCCAATTCTATTCAGAGAAACATCCCTAGAGGAAAAAAATTTATACAAAAAATAAATCTCAGAAATTATGCTCAAATACTTACTCTGAGCCTGCAGCCATTTCCAAATAAGAAGTATCTGCTGTGTCAACCCCCAATGGGATCACTATGCTCATGACGTTCGTTTCTGATAAATTCGATTACTACGGAGTCCTATGCATTGGTATCCAAAACACTGGGGCATGCCAGCCACAGTGCTCATTGCAAACATCTAAGTGCATCCACAAACCCTGTTAACAAAAAAAAAGGCAGAAGACTGAGTCAGCTCATTTGAAAACCAGGCAATTTTACATCACATATTTAAAAACAAACTTATTTGTCATAATTATTTATTTTTTGTTTATTTTATACAGAATCAAAGAATCACCTAGTTGGAAGAGACATCAAAGATCATACAGTCCAACCCTCAACCCAGCACTGATGGGTCAACACTAAACCATGACCCTAAGTGCCAAGTCGACAAACTGATTAAATGTGTCCGGGGATGGAGATGCCTGCACTGGGCAGACCATGCCAGTGTCTGAGAACCCTCTCTGTGAAAAAATAATTCCTATCATCCAGCCTGATTTCCTCCCGGCACAGCATGAAACCATCTCCTCCGTTCCTGTTGCCTGACACCAAGGCAGAACAGGCTGCCCTTCTCACTCCAATCTCCCTTCAGGTAGTTGCAGAGGGATGAGGTCTCTCATCAGAATCCTCCAGACTGAACAACCCCAGCTCCTTCAGACACTCCTCATCAGTTATGTGCTCCAGGCCTTTCACTAGTCTCCTTGTCCTCTGGACACACTCTGGTACCTCAAAGTCCCTCTTGTAGCGAGAGGCACAGAATTGAACACAGTACTCAAAACGTGGCTTCACCAATGCTGAGCACAGGGTGATGATCACCCACCTATTTCTGCTGGCCACATTTCTATCCAAGCCAGGATGCCACTGGCTTTCTTGACCACCTGGGCACACTGTTGACTTATGTTCCCTCAACTGTTAACCAATAGCTCCAGGCTCCTCTCTGAGTCGCAACTTTCCAAACATACATGCCCAGGTCTGTAGCTTATCAGAAGGTTCTTGTGACCTGGCATTTGGCTTTATTGAACTTCATACAATCAGTCTTGGCCCGTAGATTTAACCTGTCCAGATCCCTTTGTAAAGCTTCCCTACCCTCTAGCAGTTTGACATAGCCACCCAGCTCGGTGTCATCTGCAAGTTTAATGAGGGTGTGCTCAACCCCCTCACCCAGATCACTGATAAAAGACAGTAAAGAGTACAGGCCCAGGTACTGAACCCTGGGGGACATCACACCAGACACATTTAACTCCATTCACCACCACTTTCTGGGCCCAGCCAACAGCCAGTTTTTAATCCAATGAAGACTGCACTTACCCAAGCCTGTGCAAGGAGTTTCTAAAGGAGAATACCATGGGAGACAGTGTGTCAAAGTCTTTACTAAAGTCCAGGTAGACAATGCCCACAGCACTTCCCTCATGCACGAGGCAAGTCACCTTATTATCAAGAATGTCAGAAGCTGGAAGGGACCATCCAGTCCAACGCCCCTGACAGAGCAGGATCACCTATACCAGATCACACAGGAACACATCCAGGCAAGTTTGGAGTATCTCCAGGGAGGGAGACTCCACAACTCCCCTGGGCAGCCTGTTCCAGTGTTTTGTAACCCTCAGAGTCAAAAAATTCCTCCTCATATTTAAACTAAACTTCCTATGCCTCAACTTCCACCCATTGCCCCTTGACCTGTCATTGGGCATCACTGAGAAGAGCCTGGCTCCATCCTCCTGGCACTCTTATTGTAGAAGGAAATCAGGCAGGACCTGCCTTTCTAAACCCATGGTGACTGGGCCTTATCACCTGGTTGTCTTGGTATGTGCTGCACAACAGCACCTCGGGATGACCAGCTCCAAAAGCTTTCCCTGGTACCCAGGTCAGACTGACAGGCCTGTACTTTCCTGGATCACCCTTCCAGCCCTTCTTGTAGATGGGCATCCCATTTGCTAGCCTTCCGTCAACTGGGAGCTCCTCAGTTAGCCAGGACTTCTGACAAATAATGCTGAGTGGCTTGGTGACTACATCTGCCAGCTCCTTAAGTACCCTTGGGTGGATCCCATCTGGTCCCATAGACTCATGCAAACAAAAGGACAACATTCAACAGACTCTAAAGTTAACTTCATAACACCCTTAAAATAAGTGTATTTGATCTCAAGGCCTGAACTTAAAAGGATTATAAACTCACAAAAACATTGTCATTTAAACTAGTGATTTAAAAAAACCCACCTCATTCATCACGCTCAGTGAGGTGATAAAGAGTCACTTTTTGGCAGACTTACTCAATGTGACATATGTCTGCTTATTGCTCTATGCTGCCAGAGCCCAGCTGGTATACCCTTCAATAGAAGCCTCATTACAGAATTGTTCAAATATTTTTTAGAGAGGATTATTCACCTCTGGCATGCACTTTGAAAAAACAAAAAACACCAAACCCCATAGCTCTGAATGTCCACAACACAAACGAAGAATGTTAAAAAAACCCAATGTCTTACAATGTCTTAATTCCCATTCTGCATGTTTTTAAACCAAACTCATTCCAATGGTTCAGAACAATAATACAAAACAATTTCTTCATTTATTAGAGCACTAACACAACTGTCAGGTGCCACATTTGTGATTTTTTAAGCAGTAAAATAAAAAGAATCAGCAGCTTTTAACTGTACAGCAAAGATACAACCTACTTGACTCGCACACATGAATACAACAATCCTACCTGTACAGCATACATTACTGGTGTCCCACCCATCTTACTGAGACAGAACATCCGACTGGATGAAGTACACAGCACCTCGGCTGTCTCTATTTGGGTTAGGAAACTGGTGCATTTTTATATCCTAATACATCTTAAGTTTTCCACAAGTGACTAGATTCAAGGGAATAACGCAAAATGTATCTTCCCCCACCCCGCACAGCCTCTCTTCCCTTACCAGGAAATAAGAAACGGAGAAAAAAAGACAGTTTCAGTTGATTTACACAAAATACTTTACTCTCCTGCTACAAAAGTGTCAGATTACACCAGCACATACAGAGAGGACACAGGGAAAAGGGAGAAGGGAACACTCATCCAAAATCCTGTAACAGGAAAAAATGCATCTGCCCAGAACAAGGACAGGAAGAGAAAGAGAGCAACCAGTGGCCTACCTCCTAGGATCGTAAAGCAGTCATAACTCCTGACCTGAAAGTGGGCAACATGTGTACTATGCGGTTCAAACCACTGCACTAGATAACTGAGCCTCCATCTCCGGAGATACTCAAAACTCGCCTGGAAGTCTTCCTGTGTGATTTACTCTAGGAGTTCCTTCTCTAGCAGGTGGGCTGGACTAGGCATTTTTCACAGATCTTTTTGAACCCCTACCATTCTGTGATTGTGTAGTAGCTTCCAAAGAGTCACAACTGCAAGAACATGGACCATTTTAAAGCAAAGCACATACAGTGTCTAACAAATACACTCCTCTCTTCTTATGAGGTGTAGTCATAGAATTGTCAGGGCTGGAAGGGACCTCAAGGATCATCTAGTTCCAATCCCCCTGCCATGGGCAGGGACACCTCATACTAGATCAGGTTGCTCAGAGGGGTTTCCACCACTGTCCTGGGCAACCTAGTACCTTAGATGAAGTTTACAAAAGCCCAACAGTTTTAAGATCAACATCTTTAACAAAATTCATCCTTCCTAAACACTAGATCATCAAGAAAAAAAAACTAGTAAACCTCCAGGGAAAAATGGTGTATTTTAAAAAAATTAAACGGCTTCA
The DNA here is from genome assembly GCF_015220805.1 of Pogoniulus pusillus. Classification (NCBI taxonomy): domain Eukaryota; kingdom Metazoa; phylum Chordata; class Aves; order Piciformes; family Lybiidae; genus Pogoniulus; species Pogoniulus pusillus. The sequence continues at coordinate 16,403,626 of NC_087290.1, read as the reverse complement.
GAAAACCATTGTGGACTTAAATCTGAATTTATTCCTTTTACTGACAAAACTGGTATCATAAGGATGATGAAGTGGCATCTGTACAGGACATCTCTAAGGTATGAACTGACACCAAGTCTTCACATATTGCTTGAATTTCATCTTACTACTGAAGTCTGCCAATCAACGCCAAGCATCTTTATATGCTCTGAAGCGCCTTAACTTTCTACAGTTCATTCTTTTAGACAGCCGAAGTTCTGTTCCGGTCCCATTACAAGTCACCAACTTGTCACAAGACACCACATAACCACCTAAAAAGCAACCAGGCAAACTGCCATTGGGGTATCTTGCTTTTCTCACCTGAACATTGTTTTCTTAACCAATGCCACAAATGCTGAAAACATACTATTTTCAAGAACAAGCAGCAATAAAAGCCTGTTAAGTCAAAAGCAGGTACAGAATATTCTGAGTAGCAGGCATAAAACAAACCCCAAGTCTGTCTCACAGTCTAAACAGAGCACTCACTTCTGACACCATATAGACTTCATCTGCAATTTACTTTTTTGAAGAGGATAAATAAATGGTAAACTGATGTTTCCTGTAAAATAAATAATATTAATTCCTACTCAATAACTGAAAACATTTTTTAGTCCAGCTAAACTGGCTATCACAGGTTGTTCCACTACCAACTGCAGTTTGACCTATGCTAACAAACCATTAGCATAAGGGACATTTGTCAGCTATCACAAGCACCCCCCTCACATATAGACAGGAGGGAAAGTAACACAAAAACCTCTGCGTTGAGATAAGGAATTTAATGAGGAGATAAGCTGCTCAATTACTTTAGCCTGGTTTGTAGAAAAGCACAGCAAAAAGCAGAAGCTGCAGCAGAAGCCAGCAACCAAGTGATGCCTGGATGCCCCAACCTGCAGCCAGCCCCGAGGAAAGGCCGACACTGCAAACCTGGAAACCGGAAGCAGAGACTAGAAATAGGACGCCTCCGATGCTACAATCCGAGCTTCAAACCCCATGATCTTTGCTGCAGCCAGCACTTTCATTTTAATGCTGGCATGACATCACTATTGTACTGAATATTCATCAGCAGATTCAACTCAACCCATGACAAGATATTACTTTACACTTATTATTAGGTAAGACTATAAAAGTAGGTCCAAAAGACATACTTAACACCACTACTTGGGATCAAGGTCCCCACTTAGACATTTCTCACACTTAAAATTACTTTTGATGGTGGTGTGGTTTTCCTTAATTGAATTTTCTTTAAACGCTTCTGAGCGAGTAACAACTAGGAATTAATGTAGGAAAAAACGCCCAGGAGATTGATGGTAGTGAAGAACCTGCCTCTGACAATTGCCTCAAGGGCTATGACATCTCCAAACTCACACTAAACAACTGAGGTTGCCCAATCACCCTCTATTCAAGTGGCCTTAATTATCAACACAGAGTAAAGACATGTAGTTATCAAACTCAACAATCAAGTGAAATTTGGTTTTGCTTCCTAAAGTAATGCAGAGAAAGAAAAAAAGTTTATATTTTTAGAATTATTTACATAAAGAAAATTAATCGATAAAGCAAAGCCAAATTAACACCATCATCTCTGAGCAGATAGATCACTTTTGTGAGAAATAAAAACAGAGCAACGATAAACATCAAATGTATCTTTAAGCCTTATTCTGAATTCACTCGGTTCCAAGATACTAACCTACTCTGAGTAAAGTCAGACTTGAGTGACTCACATTTATTTTACCAAACACCATTAAATTGAAGTTGTTTAATCTAAAAGGAAGCAGAAAATTATTTTAATGCTACTTCATCATATTTACCACCCTAAGATTTCAGATCCTCAGCACATACACACATGCACAAAACCCTCCCCTGCCTTATGGAAGAACGCAAGCAGTCACATGAGTCATAAATACTATCTGCTACCATAAGATGGTTGCTTCAAAATTATGCAAGTCCCCACTTCAAGTCATTGTTTTTTTCAGAAGTCTGACAATCCTTCTCCCATGGCCTTCTATGGAAACAGTTTTCAAAGGTGCATTTTATTTAAATAACTGGCAGGAGTGAAAAGAAGTATGTCAGAGAAGAAGTCTTTCTACAACTCACATAGATCATACACAACTTACTGTCTGAGAAAGTCCTTCTTCAAGCACTATATTAAAGTTAAAAAAAATACTAGTTCGCTCAGGTAATTTCAGGGTCAAAGACACCATATAAAAACTGCTGCTCCAAAGTTCAATGATCAGTTCCTTATTGTGCAAAGTAGGTCATCTACTGTATTTCAGTCTCAACAGTAGAGGGCCTCCAATTTGGTTAAAGTCCACTCTATTCTTATAATGATAAATGAAGGAATTTTGGCAATTTATTAGATCAGATTTTCTTCATTATTACCCTTCCAGCAGTTTTATTATATGAAACTACTGGTTTTGTTCAAAGAAATGTTGTTTTTAATTGCAATTAAAAAGTGTGTCTTGTCCTAATATTATTTTAATCTTAAAAACAAATAAACCCAACCAAACAATAAACCTTTCCTTCGTGCATTTACCTTGCATAAGATAAACCTCCTTCAAGAAATTTATCACACATTATCTTTCAATCACATTGGTTTACATTTTCAATGTCAGTGCCTCTTCTCTCTAGAAAAGCTTCCAGACTTACCAATATTAAGACTAATATGTTTGAAGCCATACCATACTTCCCATGGTCCACTTTGCTTATGGCACCAGAACCAAGTTTTTTTCTTTAATGACAGCAACAGAAGAACACAATGCATTCCAAATTATGCATCTATGCGGCTTTGTACAAATAACATAATTTATGCACTGAAAAAAAAATAACTTACATATTATCCCTGAGGTATTCTACTTACACAACATTATTCTGTGGTCTAATGAAGACCACATGTTTCCTCTCTGCCGTGGCCTTCTAATAAGACCAATTGTGTGACAGCAAAAGAAAAAACGTTTTCACTGGTACAGAGAAATAAAAAACACCAACCACAAATATAGAGAGGGCTCAAGTTTTGAATAAAAAAGTAAATCAGTAATCTTCTGAAATTACATCAGTATTTTTTAACATAATCCTACAGGGTCTAAATACTCAAAATTGAAACTAGTTGCTATGATCTGATGTTGGCAGAAAAGAACTCTGGACTTGCTTTATCAGCATGTCTTCCCCCCCCCCTTCAACTTGCTTTTTAGGATCATCAAAACCTATATAGAACAGTTTCAGAAAACAACCAGATGACAGACCACCTAGACAGAACACCACACTTGTAAAATAAGAACGTGAAGTCCAGTCAAACTGTTCAGATGACTCCATCAGGGTTTCATAAGCCCAGCTGTCAATCATCCTCCAAGTGCCAAAAGAGGCCAGACAAATTCCATTTTCCATAAGTTTCTTTTTGGTGCTTTTGTTGTATAAAAGAATGGAATTCAAAGCTAGGTGCAGCACAACATCATTTTCTAATTGATGAAGGGGCATCAGTGAAAATAAATTACGTTTCAAACCATTTAACTCATATCTGGAGAATTTTTCACATACACAAAATTCTACAATTTTTGAGTTGATTGCTAAATCAGTTCAATTTTCTTACATCATTAGGCGTTATAAAAATAGTCTTTTCCTCTCTATTTTTATAACTTTATATATATACTTGAGGTTCTTCAATCTTTTTTTTCCTAGCAATTGTCTCTATCACTCACCACCTGTCAACAATTACAAGATTTAAAAAAAGTAGTTATACAGTTTAGATGTTTCAAGATTTTGGTATTTCATCACATAACTTCTCTTCACAAAGAATTACCAGGACCTCCCTAACCAAGACTACATGTTTAAGGGAGAAAAATATAATTAGTGTATTTCATGAGAGGTTTAAGATAAATAATTATTCAGATTTTACACTACTGCATACAACATTACCTCAAATTCCTTAAATAATGACACTGTAGACTAGTCAAATTACTTTTAGAATCATAGAATCAACCAGGTTGGAAGAGACCTCCAAGATCATCCAGGCAAACCTAGCACCCTGCCCTATCCAATCAACTAGACCATGGCACTAAGTGCCTCATCCAATCTTTTCTTGAAGACCCCCAGGGACGGTGCCTCCACCACCTCCCTGGGCAGCCCATTCCAATGGGAAATCACTCTCTCTGTGAAGAACTTCTTCCTAATATCCAGCCTATACCTACCCTGGCACAACTTGAGACTGTGTCCCCTATACTCTCTGCATCTTGACATAACTAGAGAGGAAAAAAATTAAACTTTCTAACCTGTCTACCTATGGCAACTGTCTTTCCTTAAAAGCAAATATTACAAAATACATTAAGAAGTAAAGCGAGATTTTACTGATATTTATTAAACTGCATAACTGCAATGTCTGAGAATAATTATCACTCCTGAACATATTAAAAAAATACACCCCATGTTTTTCAACTTAGAGAGAAATAGCTGGTTCCCCCCACGTTAAAGCAGAGCTCATTTGACCAGAGCACATGCACAGAAGAGATCTTTCGCTGTCCAAACAGTAATGGTCACAACTATTGCTCATACTCTCTAAATACAGGTAAAATAATAACAATTTCCTAGAGCAGCACTGAAGTATCAGAATGAACACTGTATGCATGTTCATTTTTAAGAGATGTGCACAAATCTAAGGGAGTTAACTTGACGCTTACTGGAAGAAATATCAAAATGTTGAAACAAAGTGATCATTGCTGTCAATTTTCCACTCATGCAAGAATCCAAGGAAGAAGAGTAAGGGTAATCAGATTTACAGATAAAAATTATTCAGAGGTAAGATACATAAACTGATTGCAGTCTTAAGTCAAGCAAGACCTTTCAAGTTCAACCAACATAGGATGCTAAAACAGCTGTAAGCTCTGAGTCAATCTGAATATGAAAACAATCTGTAGTTATTCAGCACTAAACCTAAAGGAAAACTCCAACTTCCATTTGCCCCCAGTAGAAAATTCTTGCTATTGTGGGTCCAGAGTCACATAGGATCACTCTGAAAACAACTGCAGTTTTCCGTATCAACAAGGTATTTCGGACAAGATGCTAAGACTTCCAAGACAGTACTACTGCTTCCAGACCTCTGCTGACTTTGGTGTTAGCTGTTTATAGAAATCATTTAATGTAATAAGAGATACAGATGACCAAAAGGTATTAGTCTATTTTATTTTCCCGAAGAAGAGTCTATAAGGTGTGTTGGTGCTTCCTTCTCCTTAAAAACGCTTTCTCTACAAAGGGAGTGGACTAAAAAGTGATGTTACTCAAGCACACAGGAACAGAGTTATATACTTTAAAACTGAAAGACGCCAAAACAAGTCTATTACATACAATGCGTTCTAAACACTCTCCTCTTCTTTCACACACGCTCTCCCACCGCAATTACATCACATGTGTATAGACATTTTGCAATCACTAGCAAAAGCAATTCTTGTCATGCTTTTCCTCAGATTTACAGGCCAGTAATGTTAATCTGTGGTCATGGGAACCACCCTTCCCACAATGCAATCCGTAAGAACAGACCTAAGAAAAGCTGATACACCTATGCCCTAGCACAGTCTATACAAGTTAAAGTTTTGAGTAGAAATCACTCACCTATCACTATAGTGTGTTGTGGTCCTGAACTGTCACATTGACAATACACTAAGTTTTCCGACCTGACTTCACTGCCTACAGCATTTTGTGTCTCTCATTTTATTTTTTAAAGTTTCTTTTTAACTGGGAGTATTTACGAGAAGAAAACATTAAGAAGATTGTACTAAAAACATTTCCATGTTTTGATAAACCACTTTCTCTTACTGCTCTGAGCACTCACATCTTCTCTACACAATAGTTAACTGGAAAACTAGTGATAGAAATGACATTTTAGTGGTATAACCCAGATATTCTTCAAATAGTGAACCACTCTGTGCACACATGTATGTTTATCTACACACAAATGTGGAAAAAAAACCCAGCATGTTTATAGATGGAGCATAAATACATATATCAGAATAATCTGAGTATTTATTACTGACAATTTCTGACGTAACAGGTGTGCTTGCAGACCAGAAGGCCAACTGTATCCTGGGCTGCATTACAAGTGTGACCAGCAGGAGGAGAGGTGATTCTCCCCCTCTACTCTGTTCTTGTGAGACTACACCAGAACTATTGTGTTCAGTCCTGGTGCCCCCAACACAGGAAGGACATCAAACTGTTGGAGTGGGTCCAGAGGAGGGCTATGAAGACAACCAGAAGGCTGGAGCACCTCCCCTATGGGGACAGGCTGCAACAGTTGGAGCTACTCAGCCCAGGAGAAGACTCAAAGGAGATCTTACAGTACCTCTGGAAGAGGGCTTACAAGAAAGCTGGGAAGGGACTTTTTACAAGAGCTTGTAGTCATAGGACAAGGGGGAATAGCTTTAAGCTGGAAGAGGGTAGATTTAGACTGGATATTAGTAAGAAACTCTTTATACTGAATGTGGTGAGACACTCGAACAGGTTGCCCAGGGATGTTGTGGATGTCCCCTTCCTGCAAGTGTTCAAGGCCAGCAACCTGGCCTAGTGGAAAGTGCCCCTATCCATAGTAGGGGGTTTGGAACTAGGTGATCTCTAAGATCCCTTCCAACCCAAACCGTTCTATGATTCTAGCTTTAATCAGACTTTGAATGATAAATGACTAATCTTACTCGCAAGGAAGCTTCTAAACTGTTTCCCCTGACATACTCCACGACGTTATAGATGTTGCTAAGAGATGTTCCAAATGTTACACCACTGCAAGTTGCAGAAAGAAAGCTTAGTAACAACCATGAGTCCAAATTCAGACCTTACAGATAACTTAAGTCTACTTCAAAGCTGTACAAAGACAAAAAGCAGTAGTAGATAAAAATAAGGACACAGCAGGCACACTCAAATACAATATAAAAATTAGGACCCATTTATTCCTACTGACCTAATGTTCTCCAGCACTATCTTCTTCTCCATCTTCCTCATCACAACAGATGTTCCTGACCTCAGTCACAAGCCCTTCAGCCTCCTATACCCTCCACACTGAACTACACATAGTCAGCAGTCAGGTCCTACTTCACCTACTTCTCACATGTCCTGTCACTCCGACAAAAAAAGTACCTGCTGTGGCTGGGTTGGAGTCACACATGACAAATAATGGCTAAAATCATTATGCTGCTTCACCCTGCCTCTCCCAGGACACTGTTCATAGCCATCTCTTTTCATTCTAAGCTTCAGAGATCTCAAGAGAATTAGCTTCCTAACTCTTGTAAGTTATTGGTTGTATTGATTGAGACCTGTCAATCTTCAGAACAACTTAAGAAACACAGCTATTACAGCCAAACTACTACAGCTCATTCTCTTACTTTGCTTTTAATTGTGGCCATATAGAGCAAGAACAAGCATAATTATTTATGAACAATACATACAGGACTTCACATTCAATAAAGACCTCACTCATGTTTGGAATGACAGCTAGATTGCATGAATTACCCTTGCATTTGGGATCTAGAAAGAATTAAAAAACCTGCCTCCTACATGGTACCTGAGATTTATGCATTAAGAAAAAAAAGTTTCCATCAGGTAATTACTAAATCTTCAGTATTAAATGCATTACACTAACTCTAGTCAGAAGAAAGGAAATTGCCCTTTTATGTACAAACCTAGAATCTGTGTGTAGCTAGAAAGATTTCTCCCATACAGAAGACCTAGTTACTACGGGCCATAGCTATCTTCACTTTACTGTATTTGCTCCAAGAATTATCATCTTGTATTTTCCTGAAGAAATGATTGAAAGTGATCTCTTCAAATATTTATGTCAGCCCATTAAAACACGGAAGAATTTCCCTTACCTCTTCTCTCTCTTCACTCCTTCTCTCAATGGAAGTTAGACAAAATATGAGACTAGGAAGAGAAAAAGAATGAGTAGCAGAAGGGAAACAAAGATAAATGCAGTTACAGAAAGAACTATTGAGCGGAAGTCTACTAGAGGATTAGTAACCAGAGGCATATGTATATTTAAAAAAAAGAAAAAAATCACACAAAAAACATGCTCAGCAATTTTAGTATTTACAGAAATCAACCCCTCAAATTTAAAATTGTCAATCACTTCATGTCTCCTAAGTTTACTAAACATCTTCTATACTTTTAAAAAATAGACCACACACAAGAATGCCTGTTCATTCCAAAATTATCAATTATTTGAGCGGGAGAGTTAAGGAACTGCAAAATACAGGACAAGTACAGAACATGAAGAACAGAAACAGCAGTACGTTTGGAGAAGTAACCTGGGTACCTAACCTTATTGTGCAAGTATCTCTACAATATGGAAGTTGTTTTAAGACAAAATTTAAAAGATTAAGAAAGCAAATTAAGCAGTTTCCCAGTTAAGGAAAAAAAAAGGGCTTTAAGTCATTCTTTTATCAGCTGCTTTACTGTAAACATTTTTCTCTATCCACCACAAAGTAGTAAATAACTGCTGACTAATCTTACACAAAATGTCTGTCACAATTTTTCCTCCAAGAAAAAGTTATTTACTTCTTGTTCTTGACAAACACTTCAAAAATACAATGTTTCAGCAAGTACACGTAGTCCACATTCTGCAGTAATGCTCAAGTCCTGCCTACAACTTCAAGGGCCACGCATATTTATTTTTTTATTAAATGCAACAGCGTACCTCACAGTGATTCAATCACTAGAAGGTCTAGACTCTACGGCACAATAATCCTCCCAAGGAGGAGTTCAGGCCTTTGGGCAGAAAAAACGTGGCTACAAATACAGATCAGAATGCCTTCAACAATCTAAATATTCTGCTGGTTTCATGACATCACATAAAATAAAGTTGTGGGTTTTTTTCTGTATTGCTTAGTAAGATCTGGGAGTCTAATAATTAGATATCTACTACATAAGAATTCTTTTGACATAAAGTCTGACATTAGGCTAAACAAATTCCTATTTTGACAGGTATTCACTTAGGTAAATTCCAAAAACTAGCTCTGCTGTCATTGGTGGCACACGACTTACACGAATAGCACTGCAGCACTTCTACTGTTACTTTGGAAGCTGTACAGAATAGGGAATAAGAAAAGACCTAGTTTTTTTTCTCTTCCAGTACAGAAGATGTGATTGGAAAGTAGAGACCATAGAACATGCAGCAGAGAATGAACTTTATGGAAAAAAAACCTACAGACATTCATAAAAATCCTGTGTAATGATACTAAAGAGTAAGATTCCCATCATTTCTACTCTCAAACAAAAAATGAACAGAAAAAGAGCAAATTGCTGTATTATTTGGTAAAGCAGCTGAGGGAGGAACCTTATCCTTATAACCAGACAAATAACTACTGTATTATCAGTTGTATATAAAACATTCACATTCCTTTCATTGTTGGAGGAGGATAGGTTTGGAAATTAAATGAGAGGTGCAATCTCTCTATAACGTCTTCAAAAACTGTAAATAAGTTGCTGTAATTCTCAGATCTTCACCTTCACTTTAAGTAGAACCTACTAAAAACATTCTTCACTGCAAAAGTCTTTTTAAACCAACAGTTAAGATGGGATTAACTGTCTAGACCTGGAATATACCTTGGTTTCTGATACAGTTTTAAACACAGCCCCATTATAACCATACTAATTAGGAGCTGGCACCTTGTGTGTACTCAAGGCACGTTAAGAGCATCACTCACTGTACCTTTAAACCTAGTCAAGTTAGGAGAGCTAAGAGTGACAAACATCAAAGCAATTCCCATAGTCGGAGCTACTCCAAGTAATATTCAAATCTACCATCCTGTATACATTTTAAATTCTCGTTTTCCAAATACAGGGTATTCATTTCATCACATTCTGTGACTGATGAAATAATCAACAACAGACAACAGATTACAAGTCCTTCTTCTTAAGTTGTAAAATAAAATAGAATAATGTCGTTAAAAGCTAGTCTTATCATGTTGTCTTTGAACTTCACAGTAATTCATTTTTGTGATAAAGATAAAAAAGTAAATCATCACCTAGATTATGATGGCATAAAACAATAAACAAAACAATTGCAAATGAGAAGCATATTTTATAAAGTTTCTATAAACCTGAGACTATTACAACATTTTAACATCTACACCGATTGAAATGTTAAAACTAATTTCTATCTATAATAAAAACTATTTTACCATTCTCATACTTGGCATGATTTGCAGAATTGTTGGTCCTTTGCAAGTTTTCACCTATGTTTTACAATACTGCATCTCCATCTAAGCAGTGCATGACTATCCCATGGAAGGAGAAATAGTCTTTCCAATAAATAACTATGTGAAATTTATACATTTTACCTGCACAGGATGCAATATACTTCAATATAGTCTTCATTTCTACTTTTCAAACATTTAACTGGAGTAGACACTGATTTACCACAGTTCATACTAAATATTTTTCATTAAAAAAATACAAGAAAGCATTTAAGTCAGACATGTACAAAGTACATATTTTAACCTATGTGGTTTTTACATAAAGCTATCTTCAAAAATTTACAGATTATCTCAATTAAGATTTTCGATCAACTGGAAGGTCTTAAAATCTTGCCCATTTCATTAATAACACATTAAGAACTGTAAAGGGAAATAATCTCAATACCTCCCAGCAAGTACATGAACCCTTGACAGTTTCTTTTAAATAATTTGTTTATTATACCTTAAAGGAAGGCAGAGCTTTGTCTTTGAATGCAACTCTAACAGATATTTATTTTTTTCAGTATGAAGGTCAGGACCAGAATTTGCGATCCTCTAAGATATGAAGTTAACTTTTATTACTAAGAAAATATGAATAGACGTAGCTAGAAATATTAATCTTGCACCATTCAAAAGCCCACTACAATTATTCTTCCAAATTCTGGATTATTAAAAATACTTTTAAACGGATTTTTTTCTTAATCCACATTCCACATATGCTGCAACTTTTTTCCAAAGTTTCATTTGTAGCAATAAATCAAAACGACTATTTGCACAGTGGAAACATTTAAACACTGTACCTGTTCCAAACACAGTATCCAAAAAAATTTGCTTTTGAGAGAATTACAAATGCTCATTTGTATGGAAGTCACCAGGCCAACAGCACAGATAGAGTTTTTGGGGATGTCTCCAGAACACTGGATTGCTTTTTTTATATATTCACCAAACTACATTTTCCCCATTCAATTCTGTGAGAACGTTAAAGGAAAATGGCAAAGTAATGTAAATTAAGGTTAAGTGAAAGTAACCTATTTAGAGTAATGTCACAATTCTACAATTACGTATACTACTCCTTACCTAAGTCCCCAAAAATGTCCTTACTATCAGCAAAATTAGGATTGTCCTTAAATCAAACTGAGACTGGTTCTAGAGACACTTCAGCCTTCAGCATGACACCAATTTCTGTTGCTTTCCAACAGAGTATTAACAGTGGTATAGTTTCATTAAGCACAAAAGATAAAATATAACTCCTAAAAGTAATGTGCATTTTAGCACTAAGAGAATTCTTCCCTAGATATAGTCTAAAACGTCAGTGTTAGTTCCCCTCTGAAATTTCACAGATGGCAAAAAGTTCATCCCAAAGGCTAACTTGAGAGGTAAAGCAGATTTTTTCCCTCACATATGAAATACTTGTAGTTCCAAAATAATTTATTTATCTTCACTCTGCATTTCTGCATTCGTTACAGTATGTTTGTAGACCACAAACATTTACTAAGTAAGAAATTTGTATTTCAAATGTTCCCTCTTTCCAACAAAATTCTATTTGGGAGGGTATTTAATTTTGTGTGAATATACTGTAACATATCAACATCAATCAAATCTTTAAAAAGGCAGATTTTCTTTTGCTATATTGGCAGTTTAAACCAAATCAAAGATCTGTTTTTTACAAATGGAGAAACTGAGTCACAGAGGCAAACTGACTCACTAGAACTTACACAGGAAAACTGGAAGATTCCAAAATTCCCAGGACATTCTTAGGGATAAAATTAACAATATAGAAGACAAAATGTAAGACCTGACTATGAGTGTTTCCATCTCTGGGTTTATTTCAATCTCCCTAGAAGAATACTTTTATAAAGTGTACAACATTATTTTCTTTTAATCTTGAATCAGATGTCTGCTTGAGAACATGACTGCGGCCATGAAGTTAGACTAAGAGCTACGTAACCCTCTATGTCATAATGTTAAAAAAAAATACTCGTAAGACCAGGGTCTTTTAATCTATGGAAAGGAAACAGAAAAAGGTTTCCAAGAAGTCCATATACACACTTGTTAGAATATTTTTCATGTTTTTTTAAAATAAACAGAGTAAGATGTGGTTTATTAAAAAAAAAAACACTCAAATCTATACAAATAAGGAAGGTATGATGGAAGCATGCATTACTGGACTATTAACGCATGACTTGGTGGTTGAAATCACTCAGCCTTTGGCCTCAAAACACACAAAAGGCATGCATTAACAACACTCTAGAAGTCTTACTATTTTACTGTCCAACTTAGGTATACCTTAAACCACACATCAGTGATTCTAAACAGTACCTAAATTAGTATTTTTTAGAGACTGAAGACAGTTTTGCCATTTCAGTACCTCACAGTTGTTCAAATCCAGAAGGTTCCAAAGCTACACTAAGATAGGAACTCATACCTCATTAAACCAAGGACAAGATTGAAGTCAGACATACAACTGGGAAAAAAATGTTAGTATTTTGTGCTGTTGCTTAAAATGTATGGTTTGCAGCCTCCACAGTTTGCATCAGAGCACACTACACCAACTACCAAAAAATAAATCCTTGTGACCTCCCTTCCCCCATCTGAACGTATTTATAGTGGTGATACTAAAAGGTTCGTATTTCATTTAGAAAAAAATTAGACAGGAATTGCGCTGTCCCTTGGTATTTTAATGTGTATTATCACATGTAAAATTTATACAGCAGTACACAAAATAAATCGAGGAATGAAATATAGTATCAAGATCATATGTGGCAGAATAAATTCCATGTCTTAATAAAGTAACAGGTTATCATCTCGCATGCATTATTTCCCTAAGTATTATGTTCTGTTAGTAATCTCAAGCTGCAAGTACATGGAATTGCTACCCTGATGCCCAGCAAAGGTGTTTCCTAGAAGGTGAACGTTTACAAATGCGATTCCACAAAGAATTCAGCTGACTTTCAGCGATCTTAACTCACTAGGTACTTTGATAAATACTACTGCTGCTATGTCATTAAGATGGACAGATGTACAGTACCCACTACAAACGCCAATTATTAAACCGATACACACACTACCTTACAAGCAACCTATACACACCCCTCAAAGAAGCTGCTCGAGTGTGCTGCCTTTTTCCACCCCCCTTTTCCCTGACAAGAGTGGTCTCGTTCACTTGCCTTTCACAGACATAACCAATAAAATTAATCAGCTGGAACACAACATTTTTAAATCGCAGTAAAGTCAAGAGACGTTTTGTACGTTATTTGATGGGAAGTCTTTCCATTTAAATATAATGAGACTCTAATATGCTGCAGACAAACGCACTGCATGGGGTGTGGAGGACCCGAGCTGATTAGATTACCACAACATCAGCCTGAGGCCGCCATTTTTAGAATCTCTAAAGGACAAAAGAGGGAAATTAAAAAATCTGCTCCACATTTTTTCAAAAGTAACTTTAAAATTAGAGTGATTATAATCAATTAATCATGCATTATAAGGACAGCCGTGGATACCTCTTGCTCTTCTCTGATCTGAGCCTCGAATAACAAAAACGTTTCGTTATTACTCCTTTAAGGTACTGTAAATAAACAGATTAAACATTCCTAAATCGAGATGCAGCACCAAACTCTTGCTTTTAACGACACGCAGTATGTACCATTTTAGCGACCTCAGGGCTTTTAGCCACCGCACATTCCCTAATGGCTGAGTACAGGGGAATACAGGACCTTTATAATCAGCCTATATTATGTTTCTCTACCCCACTTAGTGAACCGTTTGTTTCTCCACCCCTACATATGCAGCAATAGGGTCTGCCCCACCAATATTTGTTTCTTCAAAAAAGGAGACTGAAGTAAGACGAATGCTGGCTGCAGAGACTAAAGCAAGAAAGGGCTGCACCAATATATAACTACTTACACCCTCAAGAAAGGGGGTGGAGAGAACGATCTCCTTTTAAATTGGCACAGAAACTCTTGTGGACTGCTTTCCGTTTGTCCAGGTTACACCACGAAGCAGAGATATTAGCAGGGAGGGAGGAGAGGAGGCGGGGGAGTGGAAGGCAGAGAGATTAGGCCTATAACGAGCCATTTTAGTGCCACAAAGCAAAAATATACAGGATGGAGGAAGAGAATAGGTTTCCCTAAGCTTCATAAAACTCGATACGCAGTCCCAGTAACACATAAAGCCGTTCTGAAAATCACCACTCTAAGAAAGCGTACGTTGTCACATAATACCCTCTTCTGATTCTTTTCCCAAGCATAATGCATAAATCTGGCATAACTGCCAAAAAATTCTCCTCAGCTCCTCCAATTACAGTAACCCGCCATATTCACAAGACATAGAGACAGCCTGCCATTTTTAACCAAACCCCACAACACGGGAAACAAATTTAAGGTTAACTTAATCACAATCTAAACATGTATCAAGGTGGGAAGGAGTTATACTCGCAACGAGGGTAAGGAGACGTTCCCGATGCATTTCACTCCCTTTTTGCCACCCTCCCATCCCCAAAACACTCACAGCAGAATACGCTGGTAATAACCAAAGACTCACCTGTAATGATCACAGGCCAGGCAGCAGGAACCCTCAGCTAAGCCCCTTCTCTATCCTAACTAAAACAATGCAGAAGCTCTACTGCGGATATCCCTACCTTAGAGCAGGACTCAACCCTCAGCAGGCTCTAGTAAAAGAAAGGTAAAGAAAGGGAAAAGGAAAACCCCCCCTCCCCCCAAACCTAGGTCAATGCGCAGAACCGTACAGGGACCAGCTTGGAAGCGCCTTTGCCTTGGGACCTGTGTACAAACCCCACTACCGCCGCGCTGCTGCTCCCGTGTCTCCCTCCTTTCAGCCTCCTACGCTCCCTTCTATGTCACTGCCTCTCTCTGGGAAAATGGCGTCCGCTCTCCCCTCCCTCCCACTGCACGGGGCTCACCCGCCTCTCCTGCCAGGGGCAGGGTTACCAAGGCGAAGCCAAACAGCCGCCATTTTGCTTATGGGCTGCGAGTGCAATCTGTGCCTTGCGAGCCCTCAGTGTCCATTTTGCAACAGCGCTTTGCACGTTACGCTAAACGTCTCGGTCTGGGCGCGGCCGAGACACCAGACTGCGGCAGGGGCTGGGCACAGGGGCTGTGAAGGGGTGCGAAGGGAAGTAGGGCAGCGGGGGAGGGGCGGCTGCAGCTGGGGCTGGTACCGGGGGCAATCCGCAGCCCCGGGGGCGCGTAGCGCGGAGGCGGGGCAGGGGCTCCGTCCCAGGCTGTTGTGGGACCGAACGAGGGCGGAAGGATGTCTGACTCAGAACTGCATCCTCTGAAGCACACGAAAGCTTCTCTCTCGGCTGCTTCCCCCCACCTCTCTTCACTGCCGTTGCTACTCTCAGCCTAACCTTTATGAATCTTAGGCTGAGAAGTAAATTTTCGTAGGAAAGTACGCGAAAAACCAGGCAGATCGCCGAACCACGCACAGGCAGAGAAACTTGAAAGGCGGGAGTGAGCTGAGAAAAAGAGATGGAAAGAGAGCTTCGAGGCAGGTTTGGGGCGATGTAGCGCTTTTAACTGAATCTCTTCTGTCAAAAAGGCACCTGAGACTGAGGCGTTTAAGGCTATTATATAAGGCAAGTAGAAGACAGCTTCTTTTTTGAAAACGAGTAGCACAACACTAGCCGAAGGCATTTCTCTTCTGCTCGGAGCGAGAGAAGCACTGAACAAGCCTCATTTCCCCTTTAGGGAACAGCACTTGGTGAGCAAGTACAGTCTGCAAGAGCAGGTAAAGCAGAGAGGCTCGTTTAGCGTCTCTGGGCACACGTAGCTACGGAGCTACCCTCCCATTTCTCGTTCTGCCCGTACACCGCCCTGCCTCCCTTGCCCGGCTTCAGCCCCTCCAGCGATACGGCTGATTGAGGGAGGGGAGGCGGTGGCTGGGGTTTCATTCGACGCCCACCAGGGGCTGAGCGAGCCTACTTCAGTGCGCAAACTCGGGACACCAGATAAAAGCTGACCTGGCAGCTCTTAACGTTGCCTCGATGGAGCCGCCACAATTCGGCGACCGGAGAAGCAGTTAGCAGCAGCGCCATAGACTAGCGTCCCACACACACCTTGGGCAGAGAGAGTTTGAGGCTCTAAACAGCTGCTGCTGCGGCAGGAGGGAGCCAAGGTGAAGGGATCTGCTAGCTGGTTGGACGCAGAGGAGGCGGCTGTAATGGGGCATTGAGTCTGAGGGAGGAGGGGGGCGATTAAACGTCTTGTGACCATGGCGGAGTCTACGGGTATTTTTTCCTGTCTAACTTTCTTGTGCGTGTGTCTCTTGTTTCTCTCTTTCTCCTTAGGGCGCTTGGCTGGGGCTGCTCGCTCGGGTTCTGCCTGTTGTCGCGCGAAATGGCGGCTGGCGTCTTGGTGGGTTTGGTTGTCGGGCTTTTTTTTGTGTAGGGTTTTTTTTCCTTCCTCTTCTATTCCCCTCCCCCACTTGTGCCTTGGCTGCAATTCCGCAACGAACCGCGGCGGAGACGGAGTGAGGCGTGGGGAGGGAGCTGTGCGGGAGCCAATAGCCAGGGCGGCCGTTATGGCCCGGCACACCCTGATTGGCTGGCGCTGACATCATCCTGCAGCAGGGGCAGCTGCAGCTGGGCAGGGTTCGGGAACTGACGCGGGAGGCTGATGCAAAGGGAGAAAACGGGCGCCATGATCCTAGGGCGAGGGAGGATTTCGCGGGTGAGGCATCCTGGAAGAGCTGATGCTAAGGAAAGCAGGACCAGGCTTTGGCTTCTCCTTTCCAAACAGTGCTGGGACTGTAAGGACAGGAGCGGGGACAAAGAGGAGCAACTCGTGCCTGCTTTTGTAACTGCGTCAGTCCAAGATGGCGCAGGGTGTCCCTGGAGAGGGAAGGGAGTTGCACGTCCGCCGGAGGTCATGTGACCGCGCTGCATTCCTGTGGGGTTTGGCTGCGGACCAGGCTGGCTGAAGCCGTGGCGGCCGCGGAGAGTCCGCGCTGCCCTCCCCCTTCCTGCACAATGCCGTCGGTGCTGCGTTCCTTCCCATTTCCCGTCCCACACTCACTTCACGCAGGAGGGTGTAGCTGCCGCTGAGGAAGGCTCTCGCTTGTCTCTTCCTTCACCTTTCTCCAGGGTGTAGCTGCTCTCGGGGGAAGGTTTCCATTCCACCCTCTCTCTCTGTAAGGCTTTACCCGCTGCAAGGGAAAGTTCATCCTCGGCGTCCACTCGCTCCGCCCGTGCGTGGGATCAGGCGGTGCGCGGCTCCGGCTCTGGGCCTGCCAGCGGCCGGTTGTACTCAAATAGATGCCACCCGCTGTTGTTCGGCTACCATTGTCTCGTGTACGAGAGCGCTTGTCTCTGTAAGTTAGGTGCCCCGGATCGTCGAATCGTCCTTAGTAACTTAACGGAAGAGGTCTTTTCAAGTGATGTTTGAGTGCCTCCATTAAAACAGCTGAGGAAAAGTGACAGGCTACGCCGACTTTTAATGCTGAGGAGGTCGTCGCGTTTGTCCTGTGGCTTTGCTGGGGCTACAGGGTGGGGAGGCTTAAGAGAAAATCTGCTAGCTAATAATGACTGTATTCCAATTGAGCAGAACTTAAGTATAGGCAAGCCAATCGATCTCCTTTTATTTGTATGTTGTTGGATCCTGTTGAAGGAGTTGAGCAGACTTTCTGTAGAGTGACGTGTATGTTACTAAGACAGGGTGCAGATGGCCTGCATCTTTAATTCGTGGATTTGAGTATATACTTAGTGCAAATGAAAAACTATGGCATGCAAATATCGTGAAGATGCCCCATGTCTTGTTTTCCGAGGTTCATAGGAAAATGAACTTGTCACACTAGTCTGGATACCCTTGGAAGCTTGGCAAATACATTTTTCTGGGGTTGGGGGGGGCGTATTTCACTGTTGAGGTGAAGGAAGTGAAAAGTGTCTGTTTTGCCGTCCTAACACTTCTAAGGAATGCAACTCGTGTTAGTGGGATTCTCATGTTTTCAGAGCAGTTCGATGCTAGTTCCCATGCCTTGTTCTTGTATGCAAGGGGGCAGATTCAGCCTCTGCATCTAACCCAATGAACAAATTAACATTTAAAATTGTTGATGCTTTATAGGTGTTGGTTCATAGCACTTTTTCTGGTTTTAGTCTGTCCTCAGGTTATCTGATTTTTTTTTTTCTTTCCTCAGTAGTAACCTAGTGGGGGATAAAGCTTGACTATTTGGTGAATGTGCTACATGAGAACTACTGGAATGGAAGTAATTCAGTATATGACTAATATAGAAGACTCCTGTATAATAAATGCTACTTAATACATGTTACATAAGTAATACTTTGAGGTGGAGTCTAGTTACATAAGAACTGACTGGAGACTTAGTAGCTACTCTAAGAAGTCCATATTAGTTGGAGATAGAGCCTGGAGGCCATCTCTGTGTTGTCAGGGGAGGGGCAGAAGAAGAAACTTTGAATTATCTAATAGTCCGATGTATTGCTTTGTAGATTATATAAAGGATTCCAGGAATGAAGTGGAGGAGACAATGTTTAAGGATGATGCATCATAAAGCTCTCAAAAGCTTGAAGTCCCACTTGAGCATTTAGTTTTTAAGCTGTTTCCTGAAAGAACAGCTGCTCCCTCTCCCCATTTTTTTAAGTGAACATACTGACCGTTTTTGTTCTATGGAGACCATTATGAAGATCAGAACACTTCAGTCCTAGAGGTGGTGATAATTCTGTGTTTTGTTGGTTTGTTGGGTTTTTTTTTAAGAAAAGGAGTTTACTGGAAATGGTTATGAGGAAGCAGTTTGTTTGACCAAATATTAAGTGACTATATTTCTGGTACTTTTTGTGTAGGCTTAGTATGACACAAGGTAAATAAATTCTCCCCTTGTAATGGAAGCATCCAGAGTGGCTTTCAGTACAATGATTCTTTTGATAACAAATTGATTTGTTTGGGACATGACGTTGTGGATATGTCGCAGTATCATCAGGGTTGGAAGAGACCTCACAGATCATCAAGTCCAACCCTTTACCACAGATGTCCTGGCAGTTGTGTTAAATCAAGAGCATTTGGCTGAAGTTGTGGAAAGAAAATACACTTCTCTTTTATTAGTACTTGCATTTAGACACGTATTCAGTAGCTGTGAAATGGGGAGTAGTTTGAATGTTGATGTTAAGGTAGCTTATATAGAATACCTGGATATCAAGTGCAGCTATGGCAGCTAGAGCTTCAATTCTTAAAGTACCTTTTTAGGTGGCTCACATGGAATCAAGAAGTGAACTACTTCAAAAGTTCTCTGTAACTGGTAGTCTATTGCAGCAGTACTTGAGGTGTCGCTGCAGTTTTATGAAGCTATAGAAGTGAAGGCAGGTTTTAATGAGCTCATAATGTTTTCTTGCTTGTTTCAAGGTTGCTTTATTAGCTGTTCTCAGGGAAGCAGTTGTTAGTCACTTCAGAGAGACAGTAGCTTCAGTGTTCCAGGGCAGTCTCAAAACAGCATCTGATGCATTCAGAATTGCTTCAACAGCATGCAGCAGATGACTGAAAATCCAAATGCACATAGTACTTTGAGACTGAAATCTCAGGAGAGTGAATTTGCCCAAAGGCCAGTCTGATGCAAGCTCTGTCTGAATGTGAAGGGAAGGAACAGAGCTTTAGAAGACAGCTAGGTAAAACCAAGCATGTAGCTTGCATTTATGGTAGTCTGCCAGTAAGAGAAACAGTTTCTACTGAACTACGTTTCTTCCATTTTGATAAAGATATTTCAGTTGACTGGATATTCTCCAGCAGTCAGACTTGTTGCTTTAATTTGCCATGGCAGCCTGTCTGTGCATGTATATGTGGTCTGTGCCTTTGCTAAGACCTGTTAAACAGCGTTGTTTACTCTTAGCCTTACAAAGGCATTGACAGAAGTTCAAGGGTGTTTGGGGGAGAAAGGAGTGAGATATTAGCAGTGTAACAGATCTGGCTTACTCATTACTGCCATAGTTGAAACAGTTGAAGTAGTGCTCATGCTGAAAGATGATCCTGCACCTTCCCCAGCTGTTCATTCTTGCTTCTGCACTACCCCGTTTTTTGGATGGAGCAAGTGATCATGTGGGAAGTAGAACAATGTATCTAGTGTAAGTCTAAATGCAATGGATGGTTTTCTGAGGTAAATGTTCATTGCATGTCTTCACAAACACTTCTGCTTCAACACAAGTAGGAAGAAGCAGACATAGGGAGAAAGAAGATGTACATACTTTAACTGCTAGCAGTGGTGGGGTTTTTTCTTAGAAGAGATGCAGTTCTTGGGGAATTCTGAGAGGCAATGTGAAAAGGCATTTGGCTACTGCAGGCAGGATCCCTGCTTAGTCAAGCAAGTTCACGTTAGAAAGACATTTTAAAGCTTTTTGGGAGTGCATAAGACACTGTTAGACCTCCAGTTGTAGTTGGCACAATCTACAAAAATAAGTGATGTGCTATTTCTGCTCAACTGTAGTCAGTTAAGTGCAGATTGTGTACTGAAGTACCTCAGCTTTTTTGTAAGTGTAAAACTTGGAATAGGCTTTATTCTTCCAGAGATGGCTGATAACCTAATAGCTGGAATATTCAGTGAAGAATTACTTGTACTGGAGGTGCTGAGATAATCTTACTAAAAAAAAAAAGGGATACCTATGGCTCACAGTAGTCACTAGTCCAATGAATGTGCATTATTTGCACGTAGTAGAGCAGGTTTAGTGACTTTTGACTGTTTATCCAGCTGGATATGGAAGGACTGTGTTCTGCACTTGGAACAGCAGCAGGACAGGACTGGAGCCTCCTTTCAAAAATTACTTCAGGCTTTGTGCTAGGAGCTTTTTTGAGAAAGTTGAGAGTAGCAGAGTCTCTGGGAGGAAAAGAAGTAATTGGCTGCTTCTACGGCTCTTAACAATTGAGTTCCTCCCTTAAAGGAGGGTGTTTAGAGCTGTAGCATGGCATGCTTATCCCAGGATTAGTGGGAATTTGCACCGAGTCCAGCTCACTGGTATGACCTTTGGGTAGTGAAGTAGGACAGTGTTTTTTCTCCTTGTAGCATGACCTTGTTATTTGAAGTGCAATCTTTCTGATGAACTTTTAGTTGCTTTGAAGAGCAGTATTAAACTTTGTGTAGTTTCTGCCATAAGTAAGGCAGTGCTCTGACCTGATCATAACACTGCTAGCTCTGAAGCTCTGTCACTAGCAGTTCTTTTAAGATGTTGAAAATAACCGGCAACAGTATAGTTTCTCAGGCAGTGTTACTACAATGGGTGGTTCTTGACGATCACAAGGAAAAACATGTGGGGAAATACTGTCATGTGCTGTAAACTGGGCTGTGCCAGTCAGAAAGCTACTGAACTGCTGTTCCAGCTTCCCAAAGGTACAGCTGGAGCTGGTCCTATCACAGAGAAAGAGTTTGAGTTGCTTGGAAAGCAAGCAAAACTCAGCAGCTGTATGTTTAGACTTGAAGGTTTTGTCAAAAGAGGATCCTTATCCCTGCTGAAACTTCCTACTGTGACTTTTTCTGAAGGGAGCTTTTAAATAGGGGTAGGGCACAACCACTGGCTTAACGAATTTCCTATGCTCCAGTGGTCAGATACAGAGTCACTGTCTGGCAGCTTGTCAGTGATGTGCAGACACAGTAGTTCTTAGGTAGAAGTGCGGCTTCAGTGTAGCACTATTTCACATCGCTTCAGAGGTTTAGCTTTTGAAGATGGCTGTAGTCCTTAATTAATGAGGCCTGGGACTCCAACAGGTTCAGAAGTATGGAAGCTTGACACCAAGGTGGTATATCCAGAATAGGTGGCTTTAGCTGTAAAAATGTGGTGGGGTGTGTTTTTCCTGAAAAAGTCAGTAGACTGGCAGCTAATGTAGCTGTGGTGGAGTTAAAATCTTAGTGTCTGATCTACAGAAATTAGGATGTCTTTCAGTCCAGTTGGTGGTCATGTGTATAGATCTTCGGACTGCAGCTGCGTCCAGTGTCAGTACAAGTGCTGTAGACCAACCAAATACCCAAAACTACCTTGAGTGGTTTATCTGGTGTGTCAGAACTATTGGGCAGGGGAAAAGAGGGACTTAAGCTGAAGAGACAACTTTATTAGTGCAGTGAAAGCAATTCCTTTAAGAGACTAAATGAAATTTATAGCTGGTCATGAGATTGAAATAGTAGTCTAGTCTGTAGCCCAACAGGTCTTTTACCAGCTTTATTCCCTGATAAATACTGAACTGTGTAATGTGCTGCTTAGTTTTGGGCCATGGTGTTTGTTGCCAGTGTTGGTGGATGCTAGATTGCTCAATGTAGTCTTACCTGCTGAGACAGGGTAAGTTGTCTCTCAAACTCTATCCAGGAGAACTTTGTACCTTCTGATTAGAACTTATTTTTAGTGTCACTGTCACAACTATCCTGATTTAGAAGAGTACTTTTCTCAAAATGAAACTACTGATTTTTTCAGGTGGTGCTGCACTTTGAATTAATCTCTGTAACGCTGCTCCAATTACCCCAGCATTCATGTACTGGAGCAAGCTCATAAGCTCTTAAAGGCATGTTGGGTGGTTGTCAGCTCCTATTTTTAAACTGTTTCTGAGAAACACTACTGTGGCCTATCTCTGCACAAGCATAGGAAAGGTTATACTTCATGTAGAAGCCACAGTGGCTGGGTTCAGCTAACAGCCATTTTTGAACTTCAGTGTGTCCTTTTCTAAGATAGCAGTTAAATCTGCACTGACTTTGGGGAGGGGAAATGACAACAAGAGGAAACAGTGGCAGTGAGCTATTAAGTCCTTAGTTATACCTTGCTGTATTAAAAGATAGAAGTCTGTGGTATGACTTACTGGCCAAACTTGAATAGTTTAGTGAACCTGCTTGGTTAAAGGAATGCAAGGTGAGTTGAGAGCTGGAAAACTCTAATATCTCTCTTGTTGAATCTTAAATATAGTGGCTTTGCTTAATATTCTGCTACTGCTTTGCAGTAATGCATTTACTAGAGTTGTGTGATACTACAGTACACCACCTTTAAATTTCCACTAACATTAGAAAATTGCATGACATTGGGTTCTGTATGCAAGTAGAACTAGTAGTCTAAGGTTTTTGCTCCTTGTGTCCAAGATCATCTGTTTCAGCCTAGGGTTGAAATACAAACACTGATTATGGGTGTTAATGCACCTGCTGTACTAGAGAGGGAATTCCAAAATGGAAGGACCACTTTGGAGAATATATATTGTGTGGTTTTGAACAACAATAAAGAATACCGATGAAGCACTTAGTCTGGGTTTTGTTTGTCTCTTAAAACTGACAGGCAAAAGGTATTTCAAATGGGGCTAAGTACTACAAACAGGAATTTCTAAAAAATCATGTTGCTGAAAGATTAATTATACAGTGCTATATCAACCTCATGGGTTCTACATGTCTTAGAGCTCTTCCAGAAGACTTCTCAAATGCTGTGGTTGCTAGCGTACACCTAATTGATGGGAGGGAAAATATATTTGCTTTAGAAGTGCAGCTATTACCTGAATCGATGACTACATAATCCTATTCCCATTTAAGTAATTGTAATTAGCAGATACCAAGGAGATGAACTGCTATCAAAGTTGTGCACTGTAGGCCAAGTGTGAGTGCTTAAATGAAGGATAACTTAGCATTGGACATGTTGTAACCTCATCCTACAGTTAATAAACCTCTTTGAAAGATATGGTAGCTTTTTGCACTTCATCTCCTGTTCAAGTGTGTTTGCTTGAACATGCCCTTTAATTTCAGTAATACAGCGATGCAACAACATGTTCTAGAACCATTTCCTCATTTCCAAAAACTCCCTCAACTCCATACACTTTAACCTGGCAAGAATATGCATATACTTGAGTCCTCTTCAGCTCAGTGGCTATGTTTAACCTAGTCAAATTTGAGCTATAGGCTTGCATCTCAAATTTCTCATATGAGTAAACCTTGTATCCTTTCAATATATTTTGTAATTGGCATATCACAAGCAGGGATATTGAGCTGTCTACAAGTGCTCCTATCTAGAAGTAACTGACTGGAAGGTAGCTTTGCATGTCTATAGATGCTGCATAAAGCATGTTGTTTTTTTTTCCTGTGGACAGCCTAACATTTTAAAGTGTCTTGCTCTGGATGCCACCTCTTTTTTGCCTGAACAGTATTGAGCAACAACTGTGTACTGATTGTATGCAGTGCAAGTAAACTCGACATCCTGTTTTACACTTCATGCGTATAATCTAAACATCTGTTGCATCTTCCTACAACTAGCATGGTTCAGAAGCCATTCTATATTTAAAATCCAGTGCCTTTCAGGGGTGTCTGAAGTAACAGTTTAAAATAGTTGCTGGGGCTTTATCACATGCTGCAATAATGTGCTTGTTTTGATGTTGGTGCTCCTTATCTTTCTCCGTTGTTAGTCCCTACTATAATAATAGAACATCAAAGAGCAAACAAACTGAATTGGGTGTCCAAACACGTAGATGAACTTTTCATTTTCCTTTGTGCTTTTCTAAGATCTTTGGTTGAATCTGAATTTTGGATATGGCCAGTTGGCACTGGAGTGAAAGATTACTGCTTAGGAGCACCTTTGCTGGAGCTCATGAGATGAAATTCTTGCTCTACTACTACAATACCAATGCAATGCTTCATTAAACCCATTTGCTTTTCCCTTACACAACTCCAATATATGCATTCATTTTTTAATATATATTTTTTGAGTCTCATTAAGCATGTCTGACTTGTGATATCTTTTGGAAACTCAGTATCAAACACTTGATGCTCAACTGTAAATGCTTGAAGGGGCCTTCTGGCCTTCCTGGCTGGCAGGGGGGAAAAAAAGTATAAAATACATTAATCTGTAAGCAAGCTTTACAACATCTACCTGAGATAAATTTAGTCTAAAGCAACTGTTCTTCAGTATATGTAAACTAAACCAGTCAAAACTTGAAATACCAATACATGTGAATGTCCATGGTAACTATTAAAGGAGAATAAAAGGAGGACAATGGAAGCTTCTAGAGGTAACTGCAGCTCTTTGGGAGGAATGAAAGAATAGATGGGTTGAAGCAAAGGTGTAGTGTTCTTTGTGTTACTGGAAACGTGTTCTCATGAATGTTTGTGGACTTTCTAAGCTATTCACTTAAACTTTTAAAAAGCCTGCATTGAATGCATCATCGCTAGAGATTCTTCCCTCAAGTGCAGTGAAATACAAACTATAAAAAGGAAGCTTGAAATCTCTCAGTTGGAAGGCAAGCAGGCCTAATGTGGTTCTTGAACAGTGTACAGCTTTGAAGTAGCTCAAAGCTTTGTCTAAAGCATATTACAGAAATTAGGAAAATGGAGGTGTTGTATGCAACTGTGGAATTCTGAAAGAGCAGTTTGAGAGGGGTCTGCATTTAGCATCCCTGTTTCAAGCAGTTGTGCTGCATACTACATCACGTGATTGCTAGTTGTTGTACAACAGGAAAGCTTGGCTTTTTTTCCATTCATCTTGTGGGGGGAAACACACATTTGGACCTGTATTTAACTTCCTTCCTGTTGGGAATTTACGTCTGAACTATTAAGGATTTCTGGCCCTGTGTGAAATTTGAGTTTTGGAGTCTTGGGGAGGAGAAGGTGTCTGGGACCCATCTTAGCTGTGACATTACAAAGTCATTCAGTGGTTGTTCTCTTAGCGTTCTGGGTGGGTACAGCTGGATATGCTGTGGCATATCATGGTCCATTGATAACAGTATAGCATGTAAAGCCTATCAGAGCTTTTTTCATTGTCAAGCACTTTTACTTTCAAAAGACAGGTCATCATTCAGATATAGAAAAACTGTCTTATTTATAAAAACAGAAAAAGAAAATGACTGAGCTGGTGGCTAGCTCTAGGAATGGCTATTTTATGCCTAAATTTCTACTTCCCTACCGGATTCCTCCAGTTTAGCTTGCAGACTTCCTATGCAATAAATGTATATAGTGTAAAGTACATAAAGCAGCCACTCACTGAAGAATAAGCAAGATTGCTTAAGAAAGAGCAGCACAGAAAAAAGGAAGATGTTTATCTTACTAGATCTACCATTTACTTCAAATCCTGTTCTGCAACTGGGTGTTAATACGGAATCTCTAATAGCTTGCTGAAAGAGACACAGCTGTAACCACCAAATCAGTAGCCTTGTTAAATGCAGAAAAGCTGGAGTGATGAAGCCTGTAAGCATGCCTCCAAAGTCCAGTAAATGCTCTCTATGACTGCACAGCATAATATATCTTCATTTCTTACAACTCTCAATTAGTAGGAATTTAACATCCATGTTTATAGGTGAAATCAGGAAGAACATACAGCAACAGGGTCTGATTTTATGCTGTCCTGGAAAAATCTGGCCAGTGGCAGCTGGCTATTTGTAATTTTTTCTAATGTGTGTAATTTTTTTATTCCTGGCTATTTACTCATGCTGTTTGCATTAACTCCAGCTTTTCTCCAGAACGTTGCCCCCAACTTAAATATGGAGGCATTTGTTTTGTAATGTGAAAGAAACTGTTAAACCTGCTGATCTTTTTACTGCACAGGAAGAGGTGATCACAGGAGAGAAGGTGGTGGCTTGAGATCATAAGTTGGCATATTCTTACAGCTTCTGTTTGCTGCCTAATTGACTCCTAAGATAATGCTGGGAAAAAAGCTATAGCTTAAAAACACAGCTGACAACAGGCTCATGTCTACCCTCAGAAAAGTAAACTTTCCTGCCACAGTCTCCTGATGTGTTTGGCTAATGATTACAAACAAACAACCAAAACCCCACCAGACACAACTCAAGAGTTTTAGGACTGTTTGCCCGGAGTATAAATACTTCAGCCTTTGAGGCTTGTGTGGCTTAAATGTTGCATCAATGCTGTCTCAGTTATTTTTACATTTGGGGAGCAGGAAGAGTACTTGTTTCCTGTCTTACCCTCCCCCAAAAAACCTTCAGTACCTTAGACAAGGGGAAGAATAGTAGCAACCCTGAGTTGGTCTGTCAGCTCTGAACTGCATCAGTGCTGCCATGCAACTGCAGTAGCTATACTTCAACGGTATTCTTTTGTTTGGATCTATACAAAGGCATTAAGTCTCTCAGCTGAAACCAGAATGCAGCTTGCTTGCTTATTACTTGTATGTCAGTAGTCCCCAAAATACAGATATTAAAGCTCTTAACTACAATTACCCCTTCTCAAACTGCTGTCATGGGAACTTCGGTAGGCACAGGCATGAGTAACAAGAGAAATCAGTGAAACTGAATTCTCTAGTGTATCTTAGTCATAACATGAATATATTCAGATAATAATTATTAATGTCTTCACTTCAGCTGTTACTTTTCCTTATCCATAGCTACAAATTACTTATAGCAAAGATATGTACTAAAACCTACAAAGCAAAGAAATATAACTTGGTAAAAGTACCTGTCTAGTTTGAGCTATGTGAAACTCCTTCCACATGAGAAGTCCTGAATTGCTACCTTGGAATTGTAAAATCATTTGGTTGGCAGAGGCCTCAGGATCACTGAGTCCAGCTGTTAACCCAGCACTGCCAAGTCATCACTAAACCATGTCCTTCAGCACCACATCTACGTGTCTTTTAAACCCTTCAGAGGTGGTGACTCCACTTCTTGGGTGGCCTGTTGCAGTGCTTGGCAGCCCTTTCTCTGAAGAGCTTTTTCCTAAATACCCAACCTAAACCTTCCCTGGTGCAACTTGAGGCCATTTTCACTTGTTTCTTGGAAGAAAAGACCCACACCTGCCTTGCTACATCTTTTCAAGTAGATATAGACAGTCCTAAGGTCTTTCCTTACTGTTTCTCCAGGCTAAACAACAGCTACTCCTCAAAAGACTTGTTCTCTAGAGCCCTCACAAGCTTTACTGCTCTTCTCTAGGACATGTTGCAGCAATGCAATGTCCACCTTGTACTGAGTGGCACGAAACTGAACATGCTATTCTGTGATCCACAGAGACATAAAGAAATCCTATACCAGTGCCTTGGATTTTATCTTACAGGAGAACTGCAAAAGGCTGCATGTAGTCTTTCTTAGTGGTACTGTAGCAATGATGTAAGGCCACATGTCGCACAAGTTTCTTTGCAGCAGTATTCACATTAAATTCATGAGGAAAAGTCTCTGGGGCTGTGGTGTGGATCTGATTTTACTTGCAGTCAATGTACACGTAATCTTTGTATAAATACTCTCTCTTCCCCTGCTGAAATCGATCTGCAGTAATCCACCTGAAAGTATGAAGCTTCTTGTCTCTGTGAAGCATGTGGGGCACAAGCCTAGAATCACTTGGGCAAGAAGAAGATAAATACTGGCTCTGGAATGCAGACGTATCCCTGTGTGTGGAGAAAAGACAGAAACAGCAGGCTTGTCCTAGCATGCTTCTCAAGCAGCTGCACAGAAATGTCACCACTGTGCAGGAGTTTGCTTTACCTGCAGACTTCTGTCTATTTCCCACTATGGATTTTCCATTTATTTAACAAGAGAGGCTATGCTGTGTTAGGGCATTATGCTTTGCTTTTTGTTCTGGGGTTTTGTTTCATGTAAAGTTAGGATTTCAGAAAACTGAACTGATTTTTGGCTGCTTACTCTGATTCTTCCCGCTGAAGCAAAACCGGCATGCTAGTATTAGCTTGGAAAACTAGCAGTGTCTGAAAGGACCCTGATTGAGAATACAATTTTAAAATCACAAACTCAGGAAACATGGAGTGTCTGCTTACAGAAAGACTTGCAAGCTCTTGCATCACTGCTGAGGCACAGGCACAGATAGTAAAAACCTTGCTGTCCGAATCGTGCTTGCTCATTTTAAAAAGCATAGCAGTATGGTAGCAAAATGGAGCAGTTTTGTCTGTTCTCAAGCACATTTGTAGTTTGCAGATGAAAATCAAGAATTTTGCTCCTACTCAAACTTCTACATTGGTAGTGCCACAAATTTGTGCAGTTTGCAGCTCCATCCACAGAATTACCATTTTTCTTACAGTAATTTGAGATTAAATTAGTAATAAGATGTGTGAAAATTTAGCTGGACATTGACAATACTACCCCTTTGAAAGGTGAAAATGAACCATTTGTTATAAAACAGAGTATAAACATAAAGCAGTGAATGGCATGGAGGACAGGAGCTGAAGTCAATGTATGTTCCCTTCAAAGAGCAGGATCTGTTAACTGTGCACAAGTCCTTTGTGGGTACTCAAAGATGTGAACCTGAGTAGGGCTGGTAGCACCACTTACTGGTTTTGGTGTGGTTTACTTTCATGGAGTCCCCATGATAAAAGTAGCCTTGGAAGTGTTGGGGGAATCATGCTCTAGTTCTTGGTTTTATAGTTTAGAAAAAGCCTCTTGCTGTTCATTTGAGATCTTGCCAATAATCTTGTCCAAGCCGTGATCCTTTCATGGGAAAAGTCTGTGTCTAAGTAGTGGGTGGGGGTTTTGAATGGGTGTGGTTTAAGAAGCTTATGTTTTAAAATGAGCCTTTCACAATTCCTGATGCTGGTCAGATTATACATACCATAGATGTGTGAAACAGATGTCACTTAGCCTGTTCATGTGTATCTGCTAGGCTGAGAATAATATTAACTAGATATGGATGGATTGGGTAAAGCTTTTGTGCAATGGTCATTCTGGACTCCTCTAAGATGAGTGTAGGAGTGTGACTTTCTGTTAGTTGCTTCTAATTGCCATTGGAAGGGGCTGGAGCTGTTTAAAAAAGGCCCAGATTATGCACTTAGTGCTATGGTCTAGTTGACTGGACAGGGCTGGGTGATAGGTTGGACTGGATGATCTTGGAGGTCTCTTCCAACCTGATTGATTCTATTCTGTGATTCTAATTACTCTAACATCTGAACTGAAAAGAAGAAGAAATCATTCCATTAAACCTTTGTTGTTGCTGAAAGACGAATAGTATCAGGAAGCAAGTGGTAGAGTAAGGAAAGGATCTACAGTGAAGACAGCCATCTTCAGCAACAGTGAAAAAAGGAAGCCTTACGTGAGGACCTGCAGCAACTTAGTGGCTGTTAGCTAATGCCACTTGCTATCAAAAAGTCAATGCAGAAGACTAGATTTGGAAGCATGGGAATGACAAAAACAACACTGGAGAAGTTGGTGGAGTTCTTAGCTTGGCCTAAGAGATGGAGGACCTGCAGCTTAGGTGGAGAGTATGACTAGTTGGGTAGTAACCCAGCAAAGTAAGAAGTGATGAGCAGTAGGACCATGTCCATGGTGACTGAAACAAGTTCAACTCAATGCTGGAATGCTGCCAGCTTCTTAATGAGCCCTATCTAGGAAGTGGTATGTCAGAACCTGCTGTGCATACAAGAGACAGTAGTGTTTTGAGGTGTTCCCTCCAATTGCTCTTTACCACTCTTCTGGGTTATTGTTCTGACACCAGAGCATAGTACTCCTGTCACCTCAGCCTGCTGTGAACAAGGGCTTGATCTGTTTAATGAGATCGCTTTCTTCCACCTCTGGATTAAATTTGTGAGTTGGGGCTTGCTGTGGATCTAAGATTCATGTAAATGGAGGGGAAGCTAAAATCCTTCCATCCTGTATTGCTGTAAAACCACCACTGCTTTTTTGGTACAACACTGTTTAAACTGTGTAAATAGATTTTTTTCAAAGCACATCAGGGCCTCATGTCAGAGGTGTAGGTAAGTAGAAACTAACTACTGGTGATCCAAGAAAAATTTGGCTTGAGGAGTTCCGTTACATTGAAAGTATAAGGCAGAGTTAGAGAGCAGAGGCTTATTAAAAACATATTGTTAAGTATTACCCTAAGATGCTCTGAGGTCTGGTCTCATTTGTTTGTCACAATTTAACAAAGCTATTCATGCAGAAAGATACTTTACTGATAACATGACAAGAAATTAAGGCACAGTATGTGGCCTGTAATTATAAGCTTATGTAAAACAAGAGGATTCTGTGGCCCAGGCAGTCTGTTCTGAAATTTCTCGACTTACCCCTGCTTCATTTCATAATGTTTAGAACATAAATTGGAACATAGAAGGTTTCACCTCAACATAAGGAGAAACTTCTTTACAGTGAGGGTGAGAGAGCACTGGAACAGGCTGCCCAGAGGTTGTGGAGTCTCCTTCTCTGAAGACTTTCCAAACCCACCTGGGTGCATTCCTGTGCGAACTACCCTAGGGGATCCTGCCTTGGCTTGGAGGTTGACTTAAATGATGTCTGGAGGTCCCTTCCAACCCCTAAAGTTCTGTGATTCTGTTACAAATTAGAGTAGAACTGAGTTTTCTGCAGCTGTTTTTTTGTTTGCTTGGTTTTGGAGCATCAATAATTTTCACTTTAATTTCATGAATTAACAATGCAATTAAAAGAGTGAGCTTAATGGCAGGCTAAGTCTTACTTGGACCTTTTTCTCCCACCCTCCTCTTCGCCTTTTCTATGCTGACTCCAGTACCTCATGAGTTACTGCTAATCCTGGCAGAGGCTAGTGTTTACAACTCAGCTTGCTTTTTGAATACAGGCTTCAATCTTCTCTACAAATTAAAACCAGATGGAAACTGCAGGGAGCAAAATGAAATTTAATCCTGGTTTGTGACTTGTAATGTTCACAAAAGTCTTTGGATATTATCATTGTTGTTTTGCCTACAAAATAACCTGTGTCTTTCTCCAGTCATTGTAATGTGCAGTCTTGCGGTGCGCTTCGGTAACTGCTGTAAGCCTTCAATGCAGTATATTGATTTACTTCCACTACAGTGGCAGACTGTGTTACAAGTATATGACACTGATTTTATTTGTCTAAGGTAAGGGATTGGAAGCTAGTAAATCAGCCAGAAAAGTTTTTGTGGGTTGTTTTTTTTTTCCTTTTCCTCTGCTCTCCTCACCCAGCTGGCAGAGGTGAAATGCAGTGGGTTTGCAACCTTTAACAACCTTTTCTCCCTTAAACTACCATAGCTGAGAAGAATACTGGGTGGAACTTGAGGAGCAAGACAGCCGCAGTCATCCAAAACTTAATGCAGACAGGATAAGGATTTTTTCATGCAGTTAATGCTATATTTTTTTATGCTGGTTTGTGTTGTCTCGGAGGAAGAGACTGAACATGTCAAATCAGAGAAACGTTGCTTCCTGCTGGAGTTTGGGATTTCCTTGCAGATCTCCCCTCCATAGCTGCAGGAGCTGTTTTTGCGTAGCGTGTGTGCTGAGGCAGGAACTTGCTGGAGCCAAGCCAAACAGTTCTGCGCACAGCGTAATAGTTTCTGACTCAAATTGTGTGGTAACTGTCAAAATATTGTAGGGTGTGGCAGGAACTGCTGTGTCTAATGTTGCTGGGGATTTATTCCTTCATAGTTTGCCTAAACGAGTATCATATACTAATCTTAATATATGAAAATGGGCGCAATCTTTCTTGTGTTTTCTAACCATCTGAAACCTGATAGTGTGCAAAAATGAATTTCACTGTCCTGGAATGCTGTGGCGTTTTCAGCCTAGAGAAGAGGAGGCTCAGAGCAGACTTACCTGGAAGGACATTGTAGCCAGGTGGGAATTTGTCTCTTCCTCCAGGCAACCAGTGACAGAACAAGAGGACAAAGTTTCAAGCTGCACCGGGGCTTGTTTAGGCTGGATGTTAGGAGGAAGCTCTTCACAGCAAGAGTGATTGGCATTGGAATGGGCTGCCCAGGGAGGTGGTGGAGTCTCTGTCCCTGGAAGACAGGGACTTCAAAAAGAGACTGGATGTGGCACTTGGTTCCATGGGTTAGTTAATTAGAAGGTGTTAGGTGATAGGTTGGACTTGATGATCTCGAAGTTTTTTTCCAACCTGCTTAATTCTGTGATTCTGTTTTCTCCTGGTTGGTCAGTCTTAGTTTTTTTCTCATTTCCCGCAGAAAGAATGAAGGGTTGTTTACAGAAGAAAAACTTCAAAAAATAATAACTTAGAAAACTCTAAGCACTGGAAATAGGATAAAGCTTCAAACTTTAGTTTGATAATGTAGTTTCACTAGGAGTTAAAAATACATTAGAGGAAGTTAGAGTATTAAAGCTATAGGTCTGTTCTGAAATGCATACCTGCTTCGTGCAGCTTTTTGCTTGCTAGAAAAACATACATTGTTATGCTGTTGAATTTTAGTGTCAAGTATAAGGCTTGTGGGCTTATTATGGACAAAAGCTTGAAGAGAATTCATATGAACTGTACTAGTTCAGCAATTGTTCTTGGCAAACAAAGTCCTCCAGATTCAAGAGGCGAACAGGAAAGGAGGAGTCAATTTTTCAGGCAGATAACTCCAATGAAATAAATCTGTAAAAGAAAAAACATAACCAGTACTTGTTCCAGTTAAGTCTTGAACTTCTGTACCATGGTGACATGTCTTCCAGTGCTTACCCCGCTGTTTACTGGGAAGCATATTCCTACTTAAGGCCCAGTCTAAAGACTCTAATGTCCTCCTTGTGCCATCTCTGTGATACAGCACAGGTGTTTGGGATGGAAATACTTCTGTGGCAGAAGTTTTTTCAGGCAATCTGTTACATAAGTGAAGTTGCTTTTGAAATAAATGCAAAAACTTGCATTAAGTTTCTGAATGTATAATAGTGTAAAACAGTGTGTTGCTTCTGTATGCACTTGTTTTCATATGCTGCTTCAGATCTGCTGTCTTTTTACCCTGCAGTCCCAGGGGAG
Source organism: Pogoniulus pusillus (assembly GCF_015220805.1). Taxonomy (NCBI): domain Eukaryota; kingdom Metazoa; phylum Chordata; class Aves; order Piciformes; family Lybiidae; genus Pogoniulus; species Pogoniulus pusillus. The sequence goes on along the minus strand of NC_087290.1, from coordinate 16,369,838 downwards.
AGCTTTGGAGGAAGCCATTTCTCATAACTTAGGCTATACTAGCTCCAGTCCTTGTACATCATATGCTTTCTTGTGCTGAACGGTCTTCTAATGTTGCTTGGAGGAAGGGGAGAGGTGATCTTATGGAGTGTCTGTAAATAAGGGACTTAAAGGACTGCCTGAATTTGCTGCTTCTGGTGTCTTTCAATCAGACCATCTAGAAAATGCTACTTCATAGAATAATCTGAATGTGTTACACTTTTTAAGTGCTTCCTTGCACATTCCAGGGAAGTGTTTCCAGTGTCCTTGAGTGTTCATCTTAAGAGTGTGGCTGGTAGGTTGAGGGAGGTTCTCCTCCTCGCTCTTTACTCTTGTGCTGCTTTTGGAATATTTTAAGAAGGAAAAAATAGATTGTAGGCTGTGAAAAAAACAAACAATGGTGATACCTACTTCACTCATAGGTTTGCTGAGATATAGAAAAGCAAGGACACAAACATAGATAAGACAGTCTGTCTGTTGGTTGGGAGCGCTTCCTGGGGACTCTGATTTCTGGGAGGGCTGCTGTGTTTCTGTATTACTTTTAACTTATATATTTCTGTATATAGCTGTAAATATTTGTAATACATTGCAAATACCTGCTTGTATATTGTGCTAAGCTGTGAATATAAGACTGCATTCCTTAACTTCCAGCCAGCTGAGTCTAGTCTGGGTGATTTCATTGCATGTGTTTGTGGGTAACTCCCAAACCATCACAACTCTGTTCAGGTGAGGCCTCCTCTGGAGTGCTGCATCAAGTTCTGGGCACCCCAGCTCAAGAAGGACAAAGAACTGCTGGGGAGAGTCCAGTGGAGGGACATGTAGATGGTTATGGAACTGGAGCATCTCTCATGAGGAAGGGCTGAGAGAGTAGGGTCAGTTTAGCTTGGAGAAGTCGAGGCAATGTGGGCATCTTACTAATGCTTACAAATATCTAAGGGACAGATGTCAGGAAGATGGGGCCAGACTCTTGTCAGTAGTTCCAAGTGACAGGACAAGAGGTAATGAGCATAAACTTGAACATATGAAGTTCCATCTAAACATGAGAAGGAACTTCTGTACTTTGATGGTGGCAGAGCATTGCAGCAGGCTGCCCAGAGAGGCCTCTGTCTGTGGACAAGTTCAAGGCCTGCTTGGATGTATTCATATGTGATCTGCTTTAGGTAATCCTGCTCTGCCAGGAGGGTCAGACTCGATGATCTTCAGAGGTCCCTTCCAACCTCTGCCATTCTGTAGTTCATCTCTTGAGAGTTAGTGAACCTAAGACATGAAGCAGCACCTAAAGTGCTACCAGAGATGCAATTCCTCACTCCATTTTAATAAATGAGATCTTCCATCCCTACACACAAGTGGATAAGGTCTGTGTACTTTATTTGTAATAAAAATGTTTTTTTTCCCTAGTATTTTTTAAAAAGAAAATTCTCATGAACAGTAAATGACAGGCATGTAAAATGTTAGGCTCTGTGTGTGTGACTGTTTAAGGAAAAGCATGATTTTTGAAGTGTGTTTTTTGGACTTGCAGACAGATTACACAAACTCAAGAAGGCCCACCCCACATCCTGTGTAGAGAACCAGCTCACAAAAATGCCCATTGTTCTTCAGGATTATAAGTCACTGTATTTTCTGCCTGCCTTGGTTTTCAAAACACTCTATGGAAAATACTAATGCAAAGGGACCAGAGCAGCTTAAGGAGTGCTGGGTCCTGCCAGGTACTGAGCACTTGCTCTTACTGAAATGAGGGAGTGGATTAAAACATTAGACTCCCTGGCTGGAGTACAAAAGGGTTTTGTTGGTGAAAGTAGCTGAAGAGTTTTATTAGTTGTGCGAATCAACTGATAATTGACATACTTTAAGCCTAAAAGGTGTTTGTATGCAGCCATGCCAATGTTTACTGTCTTTAGGGAGCAGGAAATGTTAGCAGAGTGGCTGCAGGCATGGTGAATTTTCTTTGACGTTGCTTCACCTCTGCTCAGTCTTTTGCTGCTGAGATGCAGTATCCCACCAAAGACACAGGGTGGTTACTCTTTCTGATCCTACGACTTGTGCTATCTGCAAGTTAATGGACCTATCCATAAAGAAGGGAGCTATCAAACTGAAAATGGTAATACTTTTCACTCTGGTTGGTTGTGTTTGAGTTTTGGTGGGGTTTTGTTTGTTTGGGGGTGGGGGTGTTGTTGTTTGGTTCTTTTTTGTAGTGGTTTTGGGTGGTTTTTACCAGTCTCTTTCACCTAACTTGAAGCTTATTTTTTACAAAGCTGAGGTGCCCTTTTTTGGTGTTTTTGTCAAACAGGAAAAGCATTCCAATGTGAATTTTAACCCCCTCATTTTAGGTTTCTTACTCCACAAACCCAGCTTTTTATACTCCTTTCTAGCATTCTGTACCTGTTTAAGACCAAAACATTTCTTATGGTAATACAGCTGTAGCTAAGCAGAAGGCTGCCATGAGAGTGTTTGAAGATGTATCCCTTTTCTGCAGTCCAGTGAAAGGAATCTCTTCTCTTTAGTGTCTGACAGTCTCCTGACTGCAGCAGTCCCAAAACATGTGGCCCATAAAATGAGATTATAGGGAAGGCATTCAAGTAAACAGAAGTTCACCCAGGATGAGAACTGCTCTTTTCATGCAAAGCTCCTGTGTGCTTTAGCCTGGTGCTGCAGCCTCGTTCCCTAGCCAGCGATGACTTCTCCTCTCGATGACCCCAAGGGTGTGAGAGCACCTAGACCATCCCTCTGTTTTGGGAATAGTCTTCTCCTGGAGTGGCTGGCACAATAGAGCCCTCTTTACAGTGTTTTCTTTGCAAGGACACACCCAATTACAAGTTAAGGGAAAAGATTGCTGTCTGTGTCTCTTCAGTGTCTGTGTGTAGCAATAAAAGACCAGTCCCATGACATGGCTAGAGCTGCCAAAAAAATGCAGTGAATGTACAGCTGTATTCGTCATTAACTGTGCAGAAGTGCTACAGTCTTCTCCTGAATTACATTCAAGGGTATCTGCTTAAAGCTGAAAACCTTTATGGTTTTATGAGCACACAATGATATTAGTAGATAATAGTGTGTTTCTGTGATTGTGTGGTCCCATCCAGGCCTCTTCTCTTGACCGTCCACAACCTGAGACAGGCTCAGTCTGCAGTTCAAGTACTTTCTAGTTCCTCATTGAAACTAAATGATAGTCTCCATGAAGAGCATTTCCAGACCTGCTCCCTGCATCCACTTCTGGCCTCAGAAATGAAGTCTGACAGTGCTGGTCTGCAGGATTAACACTGTGTGGGATATTGGGGCATAAAGCCTTCAGATTTAAGTTCCTTTCACTGTTTCTCCTTTTCCATATTTTTAATAGAATCTCATACATCCTTCTACCTTTCCCATGGATGCTGGTCACCAGGGGAATAATTCAATCAGTGGTGGTCCCACATTGCTGGTACACTACAGAATCACAGAATGGTCTGGGTTGGAAGGGATCTTGAAAAGTCATTTAGTAGGTAGCGAGGCTTCAAATTTTGGTAGCCTTGTCTTGGCGTCCTAGAGGCACTGCTGTGTAGCACAGCATGCAGACTTTCATCCACAGAGAAAATACTCAGAACAACAGGAGTTACAAATTCATGTGATTGTGTTTGAGACTGGCTGACATTACATTGCTGATGTGCTAATGAGCATTAGTGAGGAGTGTAACAGATCCCTATGGAATGAAAGACTGATTGGAGCCTTTGAGACAGCACAGCCTTACACTTACTGCCATTACCTTTCTTTAGAGGTGACTCTAAACAAGAAGTTCTTGTACATGGTCGTGGGGTGAAGATTTGTTCAAATAGCAGCATTGGTTATTTTCAGTAATATGAAGAAATACGGGCCAGAAACTCTGTTTTCTTTCTGCACCTCATACAAAGAAGTAGAACAGCCCTGAGAAGTAGAACAGCCCTGGTGTCATGGATTGAATTGAACCTGCTGCTGTTGTTCATACCATGCCGCAGTCATGCCAGCTTCACAAAGTGAAAGTGCTAACTGGACCAAAGTATGATGGGGCTTGAAGTTCAGATTGCAGCATGGGAGGCTTCTTGGGTTCCAGTTTCTTGGGTGTGGGCTCTTTCTCTGGAGACATGGTGGCAGAACAGGTGGTAGTTGGGTATTGGCTGGTTTGGGTTTCCTATTTTATGCTTGTTTTCCCCATGCTGCTTCTGCAAATAGGCTAAGCTAAGGTAATCTTGCACTATATTATTACATCAATTAGATTATTAGCTGAGGTAATTATGTACTGTGATTATGATATCTCTCATTAAACTCTTATCTCTTTATCTCAACCCTAAGTTTTAGGTGTTGCTCTTCCTCTCACTTGGGGAAGCAGGTAGGTTAGCCCTTGCACTAAACCATTGCATTCCTTTTTAGCTCCCAGTGTGGGGCAGTGAAAGCAGCTGTGTTGCTTAAGACAGTCAGTTGTGGCAGGGGACAAAAGGGTTGAGATAAACAAGAAGAGGATTCAGTTATGGCTTGAAGCTTGTTAAGAAAGTTTAGTGTAAGTTTGTTTTGTTTGTTTTCCTTCTCTGTGGTGTGCTGTATTTCCTTTCTGGGGTACTGTATGTGCTTGCAGTGATGCGGGATAAAAAGAAGCATAAACATAGGATAACAGGGGAACAAGAGAAAGAGAGAGCTGTTTGCTCTCTTATCAGGCCTTTGGAAGATGGCCTAGGTCAGTGGATGGAACTAGCAAAGGCCTCAGGGAGGCAAAGAAAAATCTCTCCTCCCCTGTCCAGGCCTGTGTTTCAGCCATGAGGAACAGAATAATTTCTGTGTGGGGTCATTTATGTTGTAGAAAATGGCAGTTTATGAGCAAGATTTTGAGAGGTGTGAACATTGCTAAGGCTGCAGTATTTTGTATTTGCTGTAGAGGTTGTGTGCCACATAGGAGAGAAGTGGAGCTGTATATCCACAGTCTCGTCTCCAAAATTCCTGCACTTGGTAATGATTTAAATTAACATGAATTGTGTGAGAAACAGCTTTTAGAAACCTTGAAGAATTTTAGGTGTGCTCAATGAAGTACCTGTCAGATGCTGCACAGTGCTGAAGCACCAGCTCTGGCTGATGTGAGCTGCCCTGTCATTAGTCCTCCTCTATTAAAACTGAAACCTGTAAACCAGGGGAAGCTAAGTGAAATCAGTATAATTGCTCAGTGATAGAGAGTTGTAAACTCTAAACCAGTGTCTACACAAGAGTCTCCACCAATTCACTTCAACCTGTTCAGCAACCCACTGCATTGTTCAGTGATTGAATGAAGCAGGTCACATACTGCAGCCTCTATGAGCTTCCACCCTCAGTCCATACACGTACCGGCGCTGGCATGCAGGTGAACTTGTAATGGACTGCATCAGCAGGGAAGAACCTTGCTTTTCTTACCGTGCTCAGTTGATGCTCTGTGAGTGGCTTGTTGTGGGGTCAAATGACTGCCAGCGCAAGGGAAACAGGAGGGACAGCCCTCCATTTTGGCAGTAGTCATCAATCAGATGTGCTTTATGGTTCCATGAACTTCTATCTCTGAGTTCTACACACATCTCTAAATTTCTGGAAAGCTGTGGTGGTTGAAGGCAAGATGGCCAGGTGCCACCCCTCTCCCAGAGCTCTGATACTCAGTTTGTCAGCCACTTCACATGAATGCAAGTATGGGACACAAACTTGGCTGACTGTGAGCTTCTAAGATCTTCCTAGAAATTTCTAGCATTGGTCTTACAAGGTGTGGTTCAGATGTCCCTATGTATGTGTTTAGAATGAGATGAAACAGGTGATTGTTGAGTGACTACCAAAAAGTCTAGGCTCAGATCTGGGCAGCTGCAATTAGGCAGGTGAGCCATGCTGAAGGAGGCTGAAGACCTCAGTGCAATTGTCTGGAAAATAAAGGGATACACACAGTAGAAAGAGAAATCTAAGAATGACTAAGGTCATTGGTAATGAACTCAAAAAAGGGGGAGGGAGAGGAAAACGACATTTACAGATCTCAGCAAGTTTATCTGCACTAAGAGACTGGTGTCCAAGTAGTAAATTCAGTCTGGGACTGCAGTAAGGCACTAGGTCCCCATCATCCTGTAAAAGAAACCCCTTCATTTTTCCTTGTAAAGCTTGAAGGCCCTGAACAGTGTCTGAGGAGTTGTTTTTAGTACCTACTGTTACAAGTGACACTAGAGATTAGTAAAAGTGGAAGAAGTTAGATGAACCAAAACTCTTCTGTTGTTATCTATTTAGTGCTGTCCTTGGTGTTCATGGCTGCACTTCATAGATGTTCACTTTCGGTGGTTTTTGTGCTTGGTTGCACTTCCTGTTTTATATACTAGCATCATGATGTCATTTGTGTGCAGCATTGTTGGGGGACCATGGTGGTGAGCTCTCCTGAAATACCTGCAGGAAAGGCTTTCTCCATGGTACGCAAGAAGACTTCTCTTTGCATAAAAGAAGACTTCTTACCTGTTTGGAAGTGGGGAGCAGAGTGGGAGGAAGAAGCAGTGGGAGAAGTACCAGCCTCACACGATCTTCTCTGGGAATCTGCTTATGGGACTAGATTGTCTGTCTTCACCTAGCGTGAGTGAGCATCTGGAGCCTGCAGAACTCCATCTGTGCCTCCATAGCCCTGTACAGGGATGCAGAAGGGAGAGAAAGGGTAGGGAAGACCATAAAGCAAAAAAAAAAAAGCAATGAAAAGTGAGGAAAAGAGCTTCAGAAATAGGTTCCTGCTCCTCTGGCTGGGCAGTGCTGGTTATGGGAAGAAAATGATGAGAAAGTCCCATCAGGGTTTGTTTCTTTCTTTCTCCTGTATGTCCTAAGAAGGTAACAAGGATGGATTGGTTTCTTCTGATGATGTTGCTGCAGGAGAGGAAGGAGTCTGTCTGCCAGGAGGGAGCAGGCAGCTGTGGCATCTCTTGGGAGCAGCCTGGGCCTGCTGCTCTTCCTGCCTTGTCAGACTGCCTTGTCTGCACCGAGCCAGGCTCTCTGTGTGAGCAGCAATTGCACAGAAAGCATTAAAATGAACTCGGAAAAACTTAGGGAAGACTTTGTCTCCTTAAATCTGTTTGAACGGAGCTCTTCCAGCATGAGTCATCTGCGGCTCTGGAGGAGCGCTGGGCAAAGCCTTGCTCCCCTCCGCTGAATGGAAGCTGTCAAAGTGCCCAGAGCCGGGGCAGGGAGAAAAATACCCCGATTCATTTTCTAACGAGATAGGCATGGGAGAAATCCCCAGGGGGCCACCGCTGGGGAGGTTGCGGCTTTGTATTTTTCAGTCACTCTGCTCCACGTAAGCAACACTGCAGGAGCTTTGAGCTCCCACCCAGAGGATTAAGACACCCCAAGCCTGTCCCCAGGAAACAGACAATAGTGTTGATATGCATGTTCTGCAGAGGAAGTGGCTTCTGGTGTAACCAGCAAGCAGTCTGCCAAAGGCCACAGTTTGGGTGGTTGCCAGGCTAAATTTGACTTAAATTAACCTTTTTGGCTTTTGTCTTACTGTTTTCTGAATGTTTCTCCTGCTTCCTGCCATTTCAATCTCACATATGACGGGGTTAATTTTTCCCCCACAAACATGAATACAGGTTTTTTACTTAGAAAACACAGAATTGCTAACAGAGAATCCAACCTGTTGGAAATACTGATTCTATGAATAGGTCCAAGCTAGTGGAGGGGAGATTTAACAGGCATGGAATAATCTTTCATTGGAAGGAGAAGTAACTTTATGGAATCTGAGTATGAATGTGTGCAATGTGAAGAGTTCTCTGTAGTGCAGTTCACCAAAGGCCATTTTTCAAATTGGGAACAGTGGGGATCCAAGATACTGGCTTCTGCTAACCAGTCTTGATGCTGGAGAGGAGAAGGCTCCCAGGAGACCCTATTGTGGCCTTCCAGTATCTGAAGGGGGCCTATAGGAAAGCTAGAGAGGGACTTTTTAGGCTGTCAGGTAGAGCTAGGACTAGGGGGGATGGAGCAAAACTAAAAGTAGGCAGATTTAGATTGGATATTAAGAAGAAGCTCTTCAACTGTAAGGGTGGCAAGACACTGTAACAGGATGTCCAGGGAGGTGGTGGAAGCCTCATCCCTGGAGGTTTTTAAGGCCAAGCTGGATGGGGCTCTGGGCAACCTGATGTAGTGTGAGGTTTCCCTGCCCATGGCAGGGGGTTTGGAACTGGATGATCCCTGAGGTCCCTTCCAACCCTGACAATTCTATTGTATGAGTCTGCATTCTCAAATCAGGAGGTTAGCAAAACTGTGGCTAAAACAGGCTGCTAAGGTGCTGCTCAGGGATTTGTAATGCCCTTTCCCATCCCACCTCACTAAAACCTTTTTGATCGGAGTTTGACATCGGCTATACGACGTAATTGGCTGCAGAAAAGGCTGCGTGAAAGGCAGACTTCAGCTATTGGAGGCATCAGGCGCCCTCTTGTGCCGCTTCTGCGGGAGCGTTGCAGGGGCCAGCAGCTTCCCTGGAGCAGAGCCTGAGGGGAGGAATTCAGCCTCGGCTGTATTGTGCTGTGTGCTTACGCACCTGCATCACGATCCAGTTTCGAGAGAAAGGCCACATCTTCCAAAAGACAAAAAAATGAGATTTTCTGTTTGTTTTTCAGAGTCACTCAAATGTAGCAGTGTTTGCTGTGATTCCCTGTGTGGTGGTCGTCGTTCTTCCATTAAACCTACCTACTTAAAAATACCAACAATGACATCCTAGCCTGGGTCAGGAACAGTGTGGCCAGTAGGACAAGGGAGGTTATTCTGCCCCTGTGCTCAGCACTGCTCAGGCCACACCTTGAGTGCTGTGTCCAGTTCTGGGCTCCTCAATTCAAGAGAGATGTTGAGGTGCTGGAAGGTGTCCAGAGAAGGGCAGCAAGGCTGGGGAGGGGCCTGGAGCACAGCCCTGTGAGGAGAGGCTGAGGGAGCTGGGGGTGTGCAGCCTGCAGAAGAGGAGGCTCAGGGCAGAGCTCATTGCTGTCTGCAACTACCTGAAGGGAGGCTGTAGCCAGGTGGGGTTGGTCTCTTCTGCCAGGCAACCAACAACAGAAGAAGGGGACACAGTCTCAAGCTGTGCCAGGGGAGGTCTAGGCTGGATGTTAGGAGGAATTTCTTGCCAGAGAGAGCGATTGGCATTGGAATGAGCTGCCCAGGGAGGTGGTGGAGTTGCCATCCCTGGAGGTGTTCAGTAATAGCCTGGATGGGGCACTTAGTGCCATGGTCTAATTGATTAGATAGGGCTGGGTGCTAGGTTGGACTGGATGAGCTTGGAGGTATTTTCCAATCTGTTTAATTCTATGATTCTGTGACTGCTTGTGGCTACACAGCTTTAGCCTCAGCGTTTGAAAATCTGACAGCCCTAGGTCTGATGCAGCTGCTGGTAAAAGATCATTTACAGATTTACTTGTAAATTACCCAGTGAAAGAAAGCACAATATGGTAAGGGGAAAGAAAAAAATAAAACAAACATCCTCAAACAAAGCCGAGGAGTGGATTCTGCTCTTAGTTGTGCTAAGCACCTGAGTGATTGCTGAATGAATAATGCAGTAACGGTTTTCAGAAGACTGGCAGCGATACTGTAATGTTTTGATAGAACAAAGAAACGCACATATTAGCACAGGCCTGTTAGATCTGCGGGTTGGGATGTGTGCACAGAGGAGCTGACATTGCTGAGGTACAAGGGCAACCCATGCTTTGCAAAAAGCTAAATCCAAACTGACTCTTCACCTCCTGTTTGTCTGCCGTCTCGCAGTAAGCACACGTGTGCTTTCCCCTGTAGTGCCCAGCGGTGAACATGACTGAAGTAACGTGCCTTGTGTTTACAGGAAGATAGGAAAGGGGCAGGCAGGATTGTGTACACAGGTACTCCCCACAGAGTAGCTGGTTTGTGGTTACTACCTTGTGCATCAGTCTTTACTCAGCGTTGCAGCAGTTAACTCCTGCCCTCTAAAAAAAATATGAGTCATTTAAATGCATATAAAATACTTTCCTAGATGTGTCTAGGGGCCAGCTCGCCTCTGACTGTTGCTATATTCTGCTCTTGTGTGCAAGATTATCTTTCCAGATAAGCATGAATAGAGTTCAGATGAATCTATCAATAATGGGTGGGAAGGATGTCATAATGCAGAGTCTGATACTGTAGAAAGATACACAAGTCCTTGAAAACATGTGTTTGGAAAGGAACTCCTTTATTCTTAGCAGAGCTGCAGGTCTGGCAGCAGCAGCTCATGGAGAAGGTGTGGGAATTAGCCGAATAGACTCCCTGCTGGCAAGCAGAGCTGGGAAGGCTGTATGCTACCCGTAAAAGGACTCCCCGGTTTTAAATCCCTTTGGGCAGAGGACGGTAAATCAATTTCTTTGCTGATAATGGACACTGTGAGGCAAAGCGTTTACTGAAAATAAAATCTTTAAAGTCAAATGAAATGCGGTGTCAAGGTCTGTGATTTGTCTTTTCATAGTTTTTCAGGTTCGTCACTGTCCTGGAGTCCTGCATACCCCAAAATTCCTCTCCCTCTGTGGTTCGAATGGGAGAGACCTGTTTCTCCCGCCCTGCCCTGCCCTGCAGGAGTGAGGGGGGCGAGCAAGGGCCCCTTCCGGCACGAGCGGTGCCCCGCGCAGATACCCCGCACAGGTGCACCGTGCAGATGACACCCCGTGCAGATACCCCGCACAGGTGCACCGTGCAGATGACACCCCGTGCAGATACCCCGCACAGGTGCACCGTGCAGATGACACCCCGCGCAGATACCCCGCACAGGTGCACCGTGCAGATGACACCCCGTGCAGATACCCCGCACAGGTGCACCGTGCAGATGACACCCCGTGCAGATACCCCGTGCAGGTGCCCCGTGCAGATGACACCCCGTGCAGATGACACCCCGCGCAGGTGCCCCGTGCAGATGACACCCCGTGCAGATACCCCGTGCAGGTGCCCCGTGCAGATGACACCCCGTGCAGATACCCCGTGCAGGTGCCCCGTGCAGATGACACCCCGTGCAGATGACACCCCGTGCAGATACCCCGCACAGGTGCACCGTGCAGATGACACCCCGTGCAGGTGCCCCTCGCAGATACCCCGTGCAGATGACACCCCGCGCAGGTGCCCCGTGCAGACGCCCCGTGCAGATGACACCCCGTGCAGATACCCCGCGCGGGTGCCCCGCGCAGATACCCCTCGCAGATACCCCGCGCAGATACCCCGCGCAGATACCCCGTGCAGATGACACCCCGTGCAGATGACACCCCGCGCAGGTGCCCCGTGCAGACGCCCCGTGCAGATACCCCGTGCAGACACCCCGCGCGGGTGCCCCGTGCAGATACTCCGCGCGGGTGCCCCGCGCAGTGCCCGCGCTGCAGTCGTGCTGGGGGTTGGCTGCGCTCCTGGCGCCCAGGCAGTGGTAGCTCTGCTCTTTGTCTGGAAGGGTACAAACACTGGGGGGGTTCCCGCCTTAGAGTTCTCCCCGGCCTGGACAGCTGCTGCAGAAGGAGCCCCTGGCGCTCCGGAGGACGGCTTCCCGCCTTAAGCACCCTCTGTGCAGGCTCAGTAGGTCTTAATGACCCTCGGATGGCCTCTGACAGAGAGCGAGGGGACGAGCTTCTGGACTGCCCTTCTTTTCATCCAGCCCGGCTCACTTGTGAGTAAACCTTTTGGCTCAGCAGTGGGGGGTGCTATGTTTTCAGCCTTTTCCAGCTTCTGTCTTCCAAAATAGTCAAATTACCTGTGGTATCCTTATAGATCTTCTCGACCTAACCGAATCTGCTAATTAAAGCTAAACTAATTTGTGTCTATAGTTTTGGGGGCAGGTTTTCGGGAAAGTAAAGTAACTCCATTTTTCTATCAATTCCTGACTTCCCCGTGTTAATTCCCTGCCTCCACGGCCATCACAAATACCGCTGGGAGAAGAAATTGGTTTAACTGGGAGGTGGGGAAGGGCTGAAGATGGAGCTCACGTTTTCAGTGATTTTGGTTGGTAATTCTCTGATTTGGATCTGCTTAAAACTAAGGTAAACTGGGTTTAGTAGAATTCTCATTGTAGCGTTTGCTGCAAAACAGAATGTGTGGCACCATGCTGAGTCGAAGGAAGGGACAAACAGAAATACTCTCTTGTCCTGTCGGGGCCACAGTCCCTTTCATGACTCCCAGGGCTATCACTTTTCCCAAAATCTCCCTTCATGTAGCGTCAATTAAATGAAGCCTGTAAAATTATCTGTAATGGTGCCCTCTGGTGACTCAAAAAACATTTGCACTGGAATGAAATAAAAAAGAGGCAATTTGGTTTGCTGCTTAAGATTTGTGAACAAATTTGAGCTCATAGAGCTCATCTGGTCAATATACACAAGCCGTACAAGAAGTCCAGAACTGATTCCAGATCTCGCAGGAGCAGAACTGTGACAGTCTCTTACCCTGCCATGCAAGTAATCCCGTGTACATTCATGATTAAAAGAAACCTGGCTTTTCACACTTGCAAGCCAATCATTTGTTTTCTGGCGCCCAGAGAAGAGAAAATTAAGAGGTGAAAGCACAGAATCTCTTACTGGGTTTGTCGTGATAGAGGGAATGTGGATTTTGTTAATTGTATGAAATCTCAGAGACAAACCAGCTGTGCAAAAGAATGTCTTTTATACATATTACAGTTGGGGGGGCTGCCACAAGCTCTGGGAAGCTCCTCTGCCGGGTGTTGGGTTTTGTGTGCGCAGTCTGCAGCATTCATAGATTCAGAGCATAGTAAAAATGTATAAAGCCTCTCTTCCAGGCTTTCTTGTAGGACCCCTTCAGGCTCTGGAAGGCCACTGTAAGGCCTCAACACGGCCTTCTCTCCAGACTAACAGCCCCAATTCTTCCAGCCTCTCCCCACAGGGGAGGTGCTTCTGCCCTCTGATCATCTTTCTGGCCCTCCTCTGGACCAGCTCCAGCAGTTGCATGTCCTTATGTTGTGGGCAGTACTGGACACTGTACTCCAGGTGGGGTCTCATGAGAGCAGAGTAGATGGTGAGAATCATCCTGCTGGTCACACTTGTTTGGATGCAGCCCAGTGCATGGTTGTCTTCTGGGCTGCAAGCACACATTGCTGGCTCGTGCTGAGTTTTTCATCCCCAAGTCCTTCTTGGGACTGCTCTTGAGCCACCCCTCACCCAGCCTGGATTTGCATCGTGGTCTGGTCTGCTGCCCCTTGTTTCCCACCATGCTGACATACGTGGCCTGCTTCAGTGCACTGACTCTGATGCTTAAGTCAGGTTTTTGTTTGCGGGGTTGTGCTGTTTTACAGCTAGATCTGTGGTCATATTAACATGAGCTGATGGAAGCAGGTAAGTATATGTGGCTGGGGACACACAGAAGAGATGTGGGCAGCCTTTTCAGCATCACTTCTATTTTAAATCATGCCTATAAAGCTATGTCCTAATCAATATGGATGCAACACTGATGAAGTTGATCTCGGGCAACTCCCAAGACAATGAGCTCAGCATAAATCCTTCTGCAAGTAGATAAAAGTAAGGTAATGGGTAGGGGTAAAAGAAAAAAGTAAAACACACCAAACAAATCCCCAAACAACTTGTGTTAATGCCTTTTTATGAAGTGTGAACTACTGCCTAAGGATTTAACCATTATTTACAGAATTTCCAAATTAGGTACATATTCTCCTCCCCATAACTGAATCAGGCTAAGTAACTCCTGGTTTTAAGCTCTGTTCCTCCTATGCCATGCTTAGGAGAGGATGCACCTCCTCCTATTCCCGCCTTTGCAAAGCAGCCCCTTGGGCACAGTGTAGACCAGCTGGCTTTTATGCATATATTCTCCAAGGGAAATTGAAGGAGTAAACAAAATATTTGTTTTGACAAGATGCCTGCTTTGATTATAAATGCTGAGGAGGTATGATTTTATTCTCACTTCCCCAGTAATAAACCAACTTTATCATGAGGTCATTAATTTCCCTTTTAATTGTAGTCTGTGTTTTAGGAAAGTGCTTAGTCTTGGTTTTAAAGGCCTTTTAGTATCTATCAAAGAGTTTGTGCTATCACTTGAGGTCTGATACATCAGGAAGGGTCATTTTTCTGACCTGGGACGTGCAGTGTTTCAGTCTATGTGTCTTGTTTTCAGCCTTAGTACCTGGAGTGAGACCTAGGAAAGGAACATGTGTTCTGTGAGGATTTAGGGAACAGCTCTGAGTTCCACAAGCATTTGGATATAAATGTGCTTCTTGGCTGTGTCTGCTTTCCTTAGCCTATTGAGAGAAAAACTGGAATGCAGCATTTTCAGGATTAGGCCTTTGGGAAAATTAGTATAGGAACTTCTGGTGTGCAGATAGCTCTTCAGAGGAGACTGCTGAAGGGAGATTGTTGCCTGATTGTTGTGAATCAGATTGTTTGCCCTTTTATTTGTTCAGACAATTGTTGAAGTTGGTCTTTTGTTGAGTCATCCCTCTCTACTGTAATTTTCCTGGTCTGCCTGTGGTTTTGTTTTTTTATAGTTGCTCATGGCAGAGTCAGGTCAGTTTCCATAACATCCTCCACCATGCCAGATGGTGAACTGGCTGCCACTACGGATAGTCATCCTGGACAAGAGCTTCCTAGGACAGGGCATGAAAACGGGTTGCCCAGGGAGCTGGTTGGGGCCCTGTGATTGGGGATATTCAGGGTGAGTCTTGATAGGTCTCTGGCAATCCTGGTCTAGTTGAGGATGCCCCTGCTTAATGCAGAGGGGGTTGGACTAGATGACCTTTGGAGGTGCCTTCCAACGCAGACCATGCTGTGATTCTGTGAAAACACTTTAGTTAGCTGAAGTTGCTGTGCAGATCACATCAACCTAATGCACGTCTCTCTGTGCCTCGTTATGGCAGAACTAGGAGCTTTGAACAAAATGGTGTTGTCTGCAATAGAAATACAGAGAACCATGCGCAGCTACAGAGATGTTTCACACCCTAGGTAGGCGGAGAATTGTCCTTACAGCTCATCAATGAGAAGGAGTCTTCAGTCAGCTTCTCCACTGACAGGCTGGGGCAAATGACTCAGCTATGCAGTAGAGAAGGTTTCCAGTGCTGCCTTCCTGGAAGCACCTTCACCTGAAGGTTCTTTTTTAGGAATTAATTTGCTTATGAGAACTCGTCAGTTCACAGAGTGGGTGGTGGTACAGCTGAGGGCAGATTGCCCTCACGGGGATGTGGATGCACAGCTGTAAGCAAGCCCGTTTAAGACCCCTGGTTAATTTTCCAGTGTCACTACAATGGTAATTTTCAGGATCTGTGGGTTAAATAAAGGTTAGTTTTCTCTCAGTCCTGCAAGTTGCACAAGTTTGTAATCATCCTATCTTAATCAGGAAAGAAACACGTGAGGCATATTAAAGGAGGCAGCAGTGGCTTTTCAGTGGTGATTTGTTACAAATGAAAGCTTTCAGAGGTAGCATAAGGTGGCTCTGGCAGCAGTCAACTGACCTCTAATGTTAACAATGAGAGGAAGAGTTAGAAATGGGAAGCAATGTGCAGCAGAACTTGCAGCCTGCTAATTCCCATGAGTTTAGCTGGAACTTGAGCTCCTATCCCAAGTGAGACCCTGGATGCCTAAATCTCCTGAACTGTACAGGTTTGTACTGAAAGTCACCCTTCTGGGAAGAAAGCAAGACATGCCTGTTTCTGACAGAAC
The DNA here is from genome assembly GCF_015220805.1 of Pogoniulus pusillus. Classification (NCBI taxonomy): domain Eukaryota; kingdom Metazoa; phylum Chordata; class Aves; order Piciformes; family Lybiidae; genus Pogoniulus; species Pogoniulus pusillus. The sequence continues at coordinate 16,354,224 of NC_087290.1, read as the reverse complement.
CGTTTTCTGAGCTGCTTTTTCCCTTCCAAGACATCAACTGTATCTATAGCACCAGGATCTACTTACAGTCTATAGACAGTATCTCTCAGCTTCTTATTTTAGTTAAGGGTAGTTTGTCTGGAGAAATCATTCATTGCAGGGAGTGGCTCAGTTATGTAAATACTGAGGGCCAAATCCTTAACTCCTATAAACAAGTTTTGCCTGATTTGGGCAGCACAAACCAGTTTGAAGTCTGGTGTGAAGTGGCTGCTGTTCCTAGAAGTCCTGATTGTGTATGGCAGTGGGCTGAAAAATGTAAAAAGGCCCATCCCAACAGGTACTTGCTAGCAGGAGCCCAGCTGGCAAGCATTAGGAGATGTAGGAGAAGCAGTCTGGAGTCAGCACCTGGAAGCTGACTTTCCATGTGGAATGGGAAATGGTTGAGTCTGGGGTATGTGCTGTCAGCTCTTCAACCCCATGAACAAATGTGGATCCCTGCACTGGTATTTTGGACACTCCTCTGCACAGGAGAGGATGAAGAAGCAGAATAATTAGAACATAGACTCATAGGATCAACCAGGTTGGAAGAGACCTCCAAGATCATCCAGTCCAACCTATCACCCTGCCCTGTCCAATCAACTAGACCATGGCAATAAGTGCCTTGAACACCTCCAGGGGCAATGACTCCACACCTCCCTAGGCAGCCCATTCCAGTAGCAAATCACTCTCTCTCTGTAGCCAGATGCATAAGATTGTGCCTTAATTTGTTAGTCCCTCACCATCCCAGCCGAAAGAGGTCTTTTGGTATTGGTTAAGTCCAAGGAAGCCAGCAGATATATCAACCTCTTCACTCCAGGGTGGGGTTAACTGCCAAAATGGAAATGCCTTAGCCATACTCACCTGATAGACTACTCCAGTCTAGCAAACCTTTGAATTTGTCTGTCTGGATTTGTTCTATATTTATGCTGGTATAGAAAAAGAGGTCTGATCCTACATATACTGAGAATGCTGCTTTGCTTCCCAGAACTGTCTTAGAGTCTCTTACAGTAATACTTTCAATATGTCAGCAGCTTCATGGAGGCACAAACCCAATGTGATTTCCTAGCTGTATGACTGCAAAAGCACATTCCTCCTTCCTAGCTCTGACACATATACCTTAGGGAGCATCTGATTTATGCATCTGGTAAGATATCAGCATGTGTTGATTAAGTATATTCAAAAAAGAGCTTTCAGTTTCTACTGCATAAGGAAAAAAAGCAGCTTGTCCTTTTGAAATATTCTGGCACTGTTTGAATGCAAGAATTATTTACTGGGGAGACTTCAAAGTAGGATGAAAGGAAGGAATCCTATGAGAAAAAGTCCTGTTTCTTACTTTCTGACCACCCTTCCCTCACTCTGGATTGTTTGATATGGTTAGAAGGAAAACCTTTTACAAGCCCTTTCAATCTAGAATATCATCAGATGGAGTAAAAGGAAAGCTGAGCTTGTGCCAGAAGCATTCCCACAATGGAATGATTTAGATGCTCCAGCTCCAGAGCTTTGGGAACAGGGAAAGTAGGAACAGCAAGATTCTGGAGGGGTGGATCAGAGAGTGTCTTATGCTTTGGGCACTGCAAAGCAGAAGTCATCCTGCAATGTGATGATGTGAAGACTTTGTTGGCAATACCAGCTCAGCAACTTTCTTGTTCTTGATCTCTCCTTGTTCATTTCCATGCCATGGGGCACTGTACTTGTGGCTGAATGAATGCAATTCCCTGCAACACACACTAAAGGCCAGAACATTTGGGCGAGAGGGGATGGTGGTCCTTAAACCCAGAGAAGCCCAGTATTGATCTGATTCATAGAATCAACCAGGTTGGAAGAGACCTCCAAGCTCATCCAGTCCAACCTATCATCCAACCCTGTCCAGTCAACCAGACCATGGCACTAAGTGCCTCATCCAGGCTTTTACTGAACACCTCTAGGGATGGTGACTCCACCTCCCTGGGCAGCCCATTCCAATGCCAATCACTCTCTCTGCCAACAACTTCCTCCTAACATCCAGCCTATACTTCCCCTGGTACAACTTGAGACTGTGTCCCCTTGTTCTGGTGCTGGTTGCCTGGCAGAAGAGCCCAACCCCACCTGGCTGCAGCCTCCCTTCAGGTAGTTGTAGGCAGCAGTGAGGTCTGCCCTGAGCCTCCTCTTCTCCAGGCTGCACACCCCCAGCTTGCTCACAGGGCTGTGCTCCAGGCCCCCCCCCGCCCCGCCTTGCTGCCCTTCTCTGGACACCTTCCAGCACCTCAACATCTCTCTTGAATTGAGGAGCCCAGAACTGGACACAGCACTCAAGGTGTGGCCTGACCAGTGCTGAGTACAGGGGCAGAATAACCTCCCTTGCCCTGCTGGCCACACTGCTCCTGATCCAGGCCAGGATGCCACTGGCTCTCTTGGCCACCTGGGCACACTGCTGCCGCATGTTCAGCTGCTCTCTCCCAGCACCCCCAGGTCTCTTTCTGCCTGGCAGCTCTCAGGCACTCTGTTCCCAGCCTGTAGTGCTGCTCGGGGTTGTTGTGGCCACCTGTTGGAATAGCATTCCCCACAGTATGCTCAGTAGCAGGAGTGTTTGGATTCAGCAAAGGTGGAAATGCAATTCAGTGAACAACATGACCTTTCTCGTGCCATACTGGGCAGGAGGAGGCAGAAGCTTTCAGGTACCATAAGGCGAGGCCAGAGGTGTGCCCAGGTGAACCCCATGAGGCTCAACGAGAGAAGTGCAGGGTTCTGCACCTGGGCCAGAACAATCCTCACTGTCAGTCCAGGCTGGGAGAGGAGCCCTGTGGAAAAGGACCTGGGGGTGCTGCTGCGGCTGAGGACAGGCTGGTCATGAGCAGGCAGTGTGAGCCTGCAGCCCTGCCACAGTTTGAGGCCAGGAGCTAACCAAGGCTGCAGGACAGAAGCGACTCTTGCTCCTTCTGGAGGGTAAGCATGCAGGTACTGCACACTGGCTGGAGGTTGAAGGGGGTTTATTTGCAGGTGCACACATGCAAAAGGCCATCAGGTAGACTGGATACCTCCACAGGCTAGGCCAAGCCTGTGGGACTAAAACCTTCTAGAATCCCCCACCCCTTCCGCCCTCAGCAGGCCCGAGGGTAGGCCTGAGCGGCTGAAAGTGCCCTCCAGCTCAGAGCCATCCGTGCGAGGGACACTGCCCGCAGCGGGACGTGAAGGGAGGAGAGGCAGGGGCAGAGAGAGCAGTGGCAGCAGGAAGCAGCCCAGACTAACAGCGTCCCAGCATCCCGGGGTGACCAGGCCCGCCCCGGCAGGGGTCTTGCTCTCGGTAGTTCTCTTAGGAGAATCTGGGACTGCCTCAAAACACCACAGGCCCAGAAGGCCGAGGGCGTCCTGGACTGCAGCAGAGGCAGCATGGACGGCAGACAGAGAGGGGTGATCATGCCCCCTGCGCTGCTCTGCCGAGACCTCACCTGCAGGGCTGCACCCAGCTCTCAGCCCTCAGCACAGCAAGGACATGGAGCTGATGGAGCAGGTCCAGAGGAGGCCACGGAAATGATCAGGGGGTTGGAGCAGCTCTGCTATGAGGACAGACTGGGGGTGTCCAGCCTGGGGAAGAGAAGACCCTGGAGAAACCTTATAGCAGCCTGCCAGTACCTGAAGGGGGCTACAAGAAGGCTGCAGAGAGACTGTTTGCAAAGGCCTGCAGGGACAGGACGAGAGCAATGGCTTCTAACTGGAGCAGAGCAGATTGAGATTGGATGTTAGGAGCAAATTCTGCACCACGAGGGTGGTGGAACACTGCAACAGGTTGCCCAGGGAGGTGTTTGAGGCCTCATCTCTGGAAATATTCAAGGTGAGGCTCAACAGGGCTGTGGGCATCCTGCTCTAGTTGAGGATGTCCCTGCTGACTGCAGAGGGAGTTGGACTGGGTGACCTTTGGAAGTCCCTTCCAACCCAGACCATTTTGTGATTCTGTGAAAACAGAACCAGAGAACAGGCTGCCCAGGGGCGTTGTGGAGTCTCCCTCTCTGGAGAAATTCGACACCTGCCTGGACACATTCCTGTGTGATCTGCTCTAGGTGATCCTGCTCTGGCAGGGGGGTTGACTGGATGAGCTTTGGAGGTCCCTTCCAGTCCCTAACATTCTGTGATTCTCTGAAAATGACCTCAAGTTTTGTAATTCATATCTGGATTTTTAACAGTTTGCTAAAAGATAAGAGAGAGTTAGGCTTTTTGTCTTGCTCTAGCAAGTCAACTGTGAGTAAAAGCAGTTACCTAAAAGTTTATTTTTCTATGACCTTTATCACTAAAAAACAAAAGAGAGAAGCTGCATGCCAATGTCTAATTTCATTAGGATCCAGGTAGACCTCATTTGCAGAAGGAGTCTGCTTCCAAGATGAGAAGCGAATGCATCTCATCCATCAGGCAATTGGGTTATAAAGGCTTTACACGGGAACTGATCTCCGACAGGACGTAAACGAGACACATTGTTCAGTATGGTCAGATATTAACTGTACAGTTCTGGAGTCCCCAGCACAAGGACATCAGACTGTTGGAGTGAGGTCCAGAAGAGGCCACAAAGATGCTCAGAGGGCTGCAGCAGCTCTGCTATGAGGATAGGCTGAGAGAGTTGGGGCTCTGCAGCCTGGGGAAGAGAAGGCTTTGAGGAGACCTTGGAGTGGCCTTGCAGTATTTGAAAGGCATCTACAGGAGGTCTGGGGAGGGACTACTGACAAGGTCTTGTAATGACAGGACAAGTAGGAATGGGTTTAAACTGGCAGAGGGCAGATTTAAACTGGATGTTAGGAAGAAGTTCTTTGCAGTGAGAGTGGTGAGACACTGGCACAGGGAGGCTGTGGCTGCTCCCTCCCTGGAGGTGTTCAAGGCCAGGCTGGATGAGGCCTTGAGTGACCTGTTCTAGTGGGAGGTGTCCCTGCCTATGGCGAGGGGTTGGAACTGGCTGAGCTTTGAAGTCCTTTCCAACCTAAACCATTCTATGATTCTATATACACTAAGGAGCTAAATTACAGCAAGACTAATCAGCTGGCACACGTACAGCTAGACCTCAACTGGTGCAGATAAGCATGCAGTAAAGCTGAAGGTTTAAATGAACCCCTGGTTTACCCTCTGGGCAGTGGAACTGGGAGCTTGAGGAAGTAAGTTTATAAAGCATTAGGAGTAATATGGCTGCAGCAAGTTGTAAAGACCTGAATTTTTCCCAAAGACTGCAATATTTTTATAGAGTTAAATACCACTGTAATTAGGAAATCTTGCATGAAAAGCTCAGCAAAGCAAACCGTAGCCTTAAATGCAGCATTTGAGAGTTAAAATTGATGCTTTGGGAACAGACCAAAACTGCACAAGCAGAAGACTCATGTAGCAAAATGGTGAAAGGGAAAGTGCTAAGCAAACTGGAATGCTTCCCAAATATGTAGGTGGGATTTCTCCTCACAATGCTGGGATTTACTCCATTATTGCCCAAGTGACTCAGCTGAAATTGCCCACAATACACCAGACATATTTTGTTGTCAATACATTTCCTCCTGGCCTTTCCTCTGCATGGCTATATGACCTTAATTTACTTAATTTTGTTTTTAATGGTGGGGTCATTAGGCTCTGGTAAAAGCACTGCACTTTCCATATCCAGATATGATGTAGCCTCGCCTGTATATTCACAGCGTGTCCTTGCATTGTTCCTTGGGTCATCTGTGGCCACAAGAAAGATACTGCCTTGCCTGCTTTTGGATTGAGATCCTTATCTTCTACACCTGACATTTTCAGTTGCTAAATGACCTAGAAACAGATTCCCAAACACAGGACAACCCTTATTTGAAGCCATGAGGCTTAGTTCAATCAATCGTTTGCCCCTTCTGTGGCAGAGCAAATGGACCTTTTTTTCCCACCCAGAGATGCATTAGGGTTTTGTGCAAATTTTCCACATCTGTGCATGGCATCTGTCTTTGGCAGGATGGTGGTATCCCTTGGTGCTGCAGCCCACCACTCTTTTTGAAAGGATATAGGCTGTTCTTCCTACCTTTTCATCGAGGATATAGTTGTCCTGGTTCAGAGGAATCCCTGTAATCTCAAATGGAGATGAAAACCCAACCCAACTCATGGGACTGCAGTGTGTCTTCTTTCAGCATGCCAGCACCAGTTCTTTCAGAGGAATGCATAAGAAACTCCTTAGGAGACACATTTTTTATAACCTTGAAGCCTTCCTCTGAGCATTTAGTGAGGGACAGGGCTCTGAATGATAGTGGTTTATATCCCTAGTAGTTTTTCAATCCTGTCTGAAAAATGTCTAACATCCTCATTACCCACTTACCCATCCAGTAGTATTTTGGACCCTAAATCTCAGGAATACCTGCTGACAAGGAGTTTGCATGAATACCTGCTGACAAGGAGTTTGCATGTTAGCTAAAATGGTCACCCTTTTTTGATAAAACCATCACTACTGACCCACACAGGCAGACAGGACAGGAGAGCTGGTGGTACCTAGAGCTGCGTGGCCTGTGTAAGCACATGAACTGTTTGCCAGGGGCAAGAACACATTGACCTTCCTCAGCTGTACCTTTGCAGCAGTCTTGAGGCAGGAATAAGAAGTCTGCTGAGGACCAGCATCTTTGTGTAAACAAGCATGCTTGCAGGCAAGCACTGGGGCCCGATTAGAAAACAAGATGATTGGAAAGATAAAGTACCAGCATGCTGTTGAAAGAGCTGGGCTTGCCAGGAACACACAGCTTCATTAAGAGGGTTTGGTAGGTTAAAGCATGCTTGAGCTGGTAAAATTAATTGAGGGGTGGACCCCAATGCCTAGGCAAACACCTGGAAAGGGTGCACTTCTAAGGCACGATCTTGGAGATGATGGAGTTCTTATGGTGCAAAGCTGCCAAGCAGAAATTACTAACATGCTTCAATTAGATTACAGAGGGGGGCAGGAGAAGGCAGATGTTTCTTGGGAAGGAGAGCATCTTGTTCCTTCCAGGAACCAACCCCAGCACATTAGAGAGTGGTAGTGGTTCCTTGAGACAGGAGCTCTCACCCAAGTGCCAGCCCTTGGCACCTTCCTTCAAAGAAGAATGAATATACAAAAGTGCTGGAGAAACCAACCTGCCCAGAGGAATGGGGTTGCCTGGCTAGTTGCTGCCCCCATGCTATGATGGCAGCCCCTGTTGCAGCTGTGGCAAGAGGAGCCCAGCCCAGCCTGGGGGATATCCCCATGCCACTCACTCTCTGTCAAGTGTTTTTTTGGGTGTTAAATTGATTTCCACTCTGTGGGCAAAAGGGTGCCAAGGAGATGCAAGAAGATTTTCAAAGCTAAGTATCTAGACTTCCATTTATTTTGGCCAGGCAGATTTGATAAGGAAACCTGGAGCTTTCCTGAGAGCAAGTAGCATGACCTCTATGAGGTATTGCTGAGTGCCACTATTTATTTCCTGCAAAACAACAAACTGCTAGAGAGGGTTTATGCTCTCTGCTTCTGGATTATTTGTGTCAGGCTGGATGCAGTCGTCTCTGTGGAGAAAGATCAGCAGCAGCTGTGCCTTGGCCTTCCTGACCCCTTCCTTATACAACCAGGTAGTGTCCCTATACCCTTCCCAGGATACCTGTCTGTATTTCCACTGCCTGTGCATTTCCTTCTTGCCCTTCAGTTTGACCAGCAGGTTTTCAGTCATCCATGCCTTTCTTGCCCTATTTCTTACATCTGGACATTGAGACCTCTTGTGCTCTAGGGAAACCCTCCCTCAGGACCACAAACTGTACCACTGCATGATCACTGCAACCCAGGCTGCCTCCAATCACTTGCATTGGTGACCAAGAGGTCCAGTATCTCATCCCCTCCAGTAGGGCTGCCTATTACCTGGCTTAAGAAGTTATTCTCCATGCACTCCAGGACACTCCTCTGCAGCAAACAGCTTGCTGTGTTGCTTTTCCAGCAGATGTCAGGATGGATGAAGTCCCTCAGCAGGATGAGAACCTGTGAGCTGAAGCCTTGATTGGGTGACCTGTAGTAGACACCAACCATAAGGTTCCCTTTGTTGCCTCAGGCTCTGGTTCTTACCTGTAAGCTTTCATCCTGCTTGTGGCACTTCACCCTATAGGACCCTCTACTTCTGCACATCTGCTCAGATGTCAGAGCTCACATGAAACCTAACCCAAATGAAAACATCTCATTCATGTCTGCACACCAAGAAATTATCTCAAGAACCATCTGGATGCATTCCAGTGTGATATGCTCCAGGTGATCCTGCTCTGGCAGGGTTGTTGGAGCAGATGATCTTTTGAGGTCCCTTCCAGCCCCTGGCATTCTGTGATTCATTACCACAATGCATATATGTAAGTGAATGCATTTTTTAACATTTTTTTTTCCTGAATGCCATCTTCAGTTTGGTTTACTGGATATGTAGAGAACCCCATTAGTTGGGTGAGATGAATTCAGATTATTCAGTATCTGGCATTCCCAAGTAAATATAGTAAGCTAACAGTAATGTCATCTTTAAAATCTAGGGTTCTTGCCTGAAAGCATTTGTCTTAAAATGCCCCAGACTGAGATCATTATTTCTACTCAGTGCTGTCATGTATCACATAAAATGGCCAGAAAATCTGAACGTGTATGGGAGGATTTAGACATGATTGGACAAAAAAAGCATTATCTACCTCAGATGCCTCAGAGCTGCTGCTCTGCTGCTGTTCACTGGGATTCAGCTGGGATAATCTGTCTCTGAGAGTGACAGTATGTTGGACCAGCTGACCTTTAAAGGTTCCTTTCTATCCAAACTATGATTCTGAGATTTACACAGGGTCAGCACTGGTCAATAACTAAACCCAGCCCCAAAGCAGGCAAGCTCCTGTGGCTGTTGTGGCTGTGCAGCTCCAGCTGTTGTTTCCTGCTCACTGTAAGCTGTTGTTCTGCTTAAGACGTGAGGCTGCAAAGAGAAACTGAGCAAGCAAAGTCTGGTTGGGAATTTTCCAGTGCCTCCATGTTTTCATTGGTTATGAAGGAATAAGCCTGTCCTTATCAAGCAAGGGAGATTCAAGTTTTTGCCACCGGGATTGCCTGTCACTAGCGCCACTTCTAAAATGAAAGCAAAAGCATGTCCTCCTGCCAGGAGGGTCAGCAGTCCCTTCTCCCTCCTGCAATGGGATGAAATCTGCCCATCAGCTGGGCAAGGCTGTGCTGGGCTTGGGAAAGTAAGGTCTGCAAGCTCTGGCTGAGGGCTGGAGGGTAAAAAGAACCTCACTGAATCACAGAATTAACCATGTTGGGAAAGACCTTTGAGATCATCGAGTCCAACTTATCACCTAACACCTTCTAATTACCTAAACCATGGCACTAAGTGTCTCGTCCAGTCTCCTTTTAAACATCTCCAGGGACAAAGACGAGCCTGAAAACAAGTTTGCCAAAAGCTGGCTCTGAAACAGTAGCCCAGCCCATCCTGTGAAGTTTTTTACTGAAAACTCTTGAAGTAATTACAGAGGAAATGACAATAACTCAGACCTCCCTTCCCACCCAGGCCACACACTCCCTGGCTCTTTTCCCTTGACATCCTGGTGTCCCAAGAGAGTGGCCCGGGCTGAAGCTGTGGCACGGCAAGGGTAGGCTGAGGCAGGATGGAGGAGGGATTGCAGTGATGCTTGGTGCTGTGCTCCACTCCTGTAAGAGAAGGGAAATGCAGGGTGAAGTTGAGACGGCAGCAGCAGGAGGCGGAGGAGCAGAGTGATTCCTCTGGCCTTACTGACATTTCACTTATTTATACCAGCTGCAAGTCTTATCTGCAATCTTGAGAGACTTTAGTCTGGCTTGCTTGTTTGCTTTTAGGAAGTGTCTTGTACTGAAATGTCTGCTTTTACAGAATCACTGAACCATTCAGCTTGGAAAAGACCCTGAGGATCATCAAGTCCAGCTGGTAACCCTACTCTACAACACTCACCCTTGAACCATATCCCCAAGCACCACATCTAAACGACCTTTAAACAAACACATCCAGGGTTGGTGACCCAACCACCTCCTTGGGCAGCTCATTCCAATGCCTGACCACTCTGTCTGTGAAAAGATTCTTCCTAATGTCCAAGTCTAAATCTCCCCTGTTGCAGCTTGAGGCTGTTCCCTCTTGTTCTATTGCTAATTACCTGTGAGAAGAGACCAGCACCAACCTCTCCACAATGTTCCCTATGAATATCCCCTTTATGAAGGGGCAGGGCTGAACAGGTTAAAAATACATGGGGCTCTGGATTTATAATGCTTTCTGTGAAAAAGTTTCCAGCTCTGCTGCCTCAGACCATGTATCTCCTCCCCCATTAGCCCATGAGATATAAAGAAATGACTCTCACTCTTTTTATCAAGAAGATGAGGCTGTTGTGTTTGAATTTTTACCTTGTGGTCTGTAACGTGTCAGCTCCTGCTGAGACACAGCCTTAACCCAGCGTTGGTTTGGTACCTTTGTAAGCTGCTGAACATCACAAGTGGGTAATAAAAAACATGCTGTACATGCCCTACCTGCTTTCCGTCCTGTCCATCTTCCTTGGATGACCCCAATCCCCCAATCATTATTTTGTGTGTCACATTCCTCTACTACACAACTTTATGTCAATGCAGTGCAACAATTTTGTCTTTTTTTTGGGTGTTTGTTTTGTTTTGATTTCCCTGGTGTGCCCTAATGTACTCTTGTCCTGTGGCAGCTGCAGAGGAGCAAGGAGTCAGCAGGATGCTGCATGCCTCCATGTGCAGAGTAGTCACTGGACTGCAGGTGCAGTCCTGGACTGTGGAAGCAGGTGTGCTTGTGGGAGCTGTGTTCCTAACTCCCTTAGACCTGAAAAAATCCCCCAGCTTTTAATGTGCAGAATCATGCAGACTGGTGACAGCAGGACACAGGGAAGAAACCTGAGAGAATAAGGTGTCTTCAGTGGAAGTGGCCAGTAGGTTCCTCCATCCCCCAGGCTTCCTTCTGGATGCTGCTGCCACCGACTTCCTTTTGACTGGCTTCACAGATGGGCACACTTATCCTGGGTGGTAGCCAGTCACCATGGTGTTTCCTGTGCCTTTGCACAGCTCTGGGATCCATAAAGCTGTTCAAAATCCAGAGGAAGCATGTGAAGCCTGTATGCAGAAGGTGACATTGCCTCAAGGTAGGGAAGGGGCATAGAAACCACGAGTGATCTGACCAGCTGTGGGAAGAGTCACAGAAAGCATGAAGCAAGCAGGATTCTCTCCAGTCTTTGGTCATCTGCAGTCACTCTGAGGCTGTAAACCACTCCTGGCATGAACTGTCATCTCCTGTGAAGCACAGTGAGTGGTTAGGCCACATAAAATGCATATAAATCCCACTCCAGTCCAGACAGTAAAACGGGTTTAAAATGAAAACAGATTGGGGCACTTCCCAGGCTGTGGGCAGACGCCAGCTTTGAGATTTCACAGCTCCCTCTGGGCTGTGCCTGCAGCCTCGACAGAACATGCTGCTCCCTTGCTCCCTTCCATGCCATGGCACAGCTCCTCAGCAGTGACCAGCTGGGGAAAAATCAAGCAGCAGCAGCTGGGCCTGAATGAGGTCGTTTCTGGCAGGGCACTGACAACTGGGCAAGGAAGGAAACCTCTGGCTGCTACCACTCCTTATGGAGTGCCAACCTCTTGGCCACGTTTTTGGTTGGTGCCCAATGAAGACATCACCCCTTCTCAGCTGTTCGTGGCAGCTGCGATGCCAGGGATGCTCTCAGATCTGCTGTCAGGTCAGGGCAGGCACTGCGGGGACTTGCTAATCCCCTCCCGGAAAGTTCTTGCATCTTATTTCAAATAACCAGTTTAAACTGGTTAATCTGAACGGGTCGGTCTGTCTGGCAGGGCCAGCAGCGTGCTGACACAGGTGCTGCCTCGGGTGAAGGTCGGCTGTCGCTGCAGGGCAGTGACAAAGAGCGCCTGCTTCTGCTGCTCCCCAGCCAGACTTCTGCATGCAGCCCTCAGCCAAACCCTGAAAGCTCCCATGCAGTTAGTTAAAAGCAGGACTTCTGCTGTTCCCTGGTGAAACTAGTGAAAGCTAGGAGGATATTCATTCTGAACTTCCCCTTTCCATCTAATTATATACCTGGATAACAAAGTAATTTTTCCTAGACAGGCAGATGGGGTGAAAATGTGAGTGTTGCTCAACTCCACAGCACAGCTAACAGATGTACCCTGGTTTATCTTGCTCAGGAAGCTGTGCAGAGCAAAAGAGTGCAGCTTGTCTTCTCACTGTTTTCATTGCTCCTAAACAGGAAAACAAGAGGAAGATGATCCATTTTTGCTGGGACTTCCTGGAGTTTCATCAAGCATCTATAAAATGGAAACTGAAGGACTCCAGATCACAGAGAGGGCACGACAGTGCTTGGTGCACGGCATGTGTTTCACACTGTGCTCCTTCTGACTCAGGTAAGCAATTGTGCTAGCATCTGTACATCAGTAACTCTGTGAAAAGCAGGATCATCCTTGACTCTGCAACTCTTTCTTTACATGAGAAGATTCAGCTAAAAACCAGGTTTGGTTTAGATGTGAGGTTTGTTTTAGTGAGTGAGGTGATTCTGCCACTCTGCTCTGTTGAGACCTCACCTGCAGTGCTGCATCCAACTCTGGAGCCCTCAATACAGGAAGGACATGAACCTAATGGAGTGAGTCCAGAGGAGGGCTATAAAATGATCAGGGGGTTGGAGCACCTCTGCTACAAGGACAGGCTGAGGGAGCTGTGGTTGTTTAGCCTGGAGGAGACGTTGGGGAGATCTAATAGCAGCCTTCCAGTACATGAAGTGGGCTACAAGGAGGATGGAGAGGGACTGCTTACAAAGGCCTGCAGTGACAGGATGAGGGTAGTGGCTTCAGTCTGGAGTAGATTTAGATTGGACGTTAGGAACAAATTCTGCACTATGAGGGCAGTGGAACACTAGAACAGGTTGCCCAGGGACATGGTTGTGGCTTCATCACTGGAGATAGTCAGTGAGGCTCAACAGGGCTCTAGGCAACCTGATCTAGTTGAAGATGTCCCTGGTGACTGCAGAGGGGGTTGGACTGGATGACCTTTGGAGGCCTCTTCCAACCCAGACCATTCTGTGATTCTGTGAAAACTACCTCAGGTTTTGGAACACATGTCTGGATTTTTAACAGTTTGCTCCTGCCCTCATCTATTTATAAACATTGATCAGATCCCCTCTAAGTCTTCTTTTCAGCAGACCAAAAGGCCCTAGGTCTCTCAGCCTCTCCTCTTAGTGCTCCAGCCCCATAATCATCTTCACAGCCCTCCACTGAACTCTTTTGAGAGGATCCCTGTCCCTCTTGAACTGGGGAGCCCCAAACTGAATGCAATAGAAAAGAATCACAAAATGTCAGGGGCTGGAAGGGACCTCAAAAGCTCATCTGGTCCAGCCCTGCCCCCACCAGAGTAGGATCACCTAGAGCAGATCACACTGGAATGCATCCAGATGGTTCTTGAATGTCTCCAGGGAGGGAGACTCCACAACCCCCCCTGGACAGCCTGTTCCAGTGCACTGTCACACTCACAGTTAAAAAAAAAATCTCCCTCAGGTTCACATTGAGCCTTCTGTATCTCAGCTTCCACCCATTGCCCATAAAGGTGAGCTTTCACCAGGGCAGTGTAGAGGGGAAGATGCTCATTTAACATTCACTGACTGTGGAGTCTTTGAGGTATCATTTGGCTTCCCATCTAGCTATCACAATCTGCGAATGATTAATCTTGGTCTAGGCTGTTCTAGGAGTCTGGTCTACACTGGCTTCATAAATACTTTTCCTCCCTTGACCTTTTGGAATGACCATTCAGTGCATAAGGTTTCCCTTTGCTTCCTGATGTATTCAATAAATTCCTTTCCATTAAAAATCTCTTGTTGATGCTAACCATCTGGCAGCTAGGGGAGAGGAGAAGGCAAAGGGAAGGCAACTTACATGATGGATTGAGGGTCAGAAGCCTTATCTGTAAAATCCCAACATAGAAACATGCTGAAAAGAGAGGGCTCAGGAGTATGAACTGAGAAAACTTCTGCTGCAGGCTGTGGTTTCCTGGCACAGAGCCCAACAGGCACTGCAACAGGCAGCTTGGGCCCAGAGCTTGTTTTCACTGCTGCATGACACTTCATTTTCTGCCCTGGGACGACATCTGGCTGGCATGTTCTGTTCCACACTCCAGGAAAAGTGGTGTTTTCAGCTGCTTACTGCCGTCCTCAACATCAAAATACAGTGAATCACACCACAAAATAGCATATGGGTGGCTTAAAAAATACAGTTAACTTTGGGTTCTTGTTGTTAGCTTTCTGGCTTAGGAACCTTTAGAATGTGCAATCTGAATATTTTCCTGCTCTTCATCATGACCACGCTGTTAGAATCACAGAACCTTAGAGGTTGGAAGGGACCTCCAGAGATCATCGAGTCCAACCCCTCTGCCAAAGCAGGGTAGTTCACACAGGAACATATCCAGGCAGGTTTTGAGTCTCCAGAGAAGGAGATTAAAGGTAAATAGAGATTTAGTGTCTGTAATATCTGGAAAAGGTAGAAACCTGTCCCAGGGCTGCACAGCTCTAGATTTTAAAATGGCAGGCAAAGTTCTCACCCTCATTTACAGAGAGGGTTCTCTTCAGCCTTCAGAAATTCAGATCAAATTGTAGACGTCCTCAAACTTGCCAGCTGTCCAGTGCGACATAATGCAGCGGCAGCTTCGCCTCCCGATGGCTGCCGTTTCTGGGAGGCACGGGGGGTTGCGTGTGCACTGGTTTTGTTACCTTACTTTGATCCCCATAAATACAAAAGCAAAGCTGCCTGTGACTAACTCCGAGGTTAGTTAACGAACACATCCCGCCCCGCACGCCGAACGTGCCGGCCGCTAGATGGCAGCACAGACACACCCAGTGCCTGCCACTGCCCGGTGCTGCTCTGAGCAAGCCCTCCCATTGCTTTCAGCCCCCACCCAGGGTATCTTGTGGATTCAGATTTTTCACTGGATTGCTTCATAACAAATTAATTAAACCCCGTCAGTACAGGATTTCCTATTATATTACATCAGATAAATTAAGTAAACCAATCATTAATGCAACCCAGCGAGGATCACAGAACAAGGTTCAATGGCTGCAATTATGGCTAATGTGTGCAGGTACTGCCTCCAACAGCAGGCAGAGAGTCCCCTGCAAACGAGAAGCATGTAAACTTCTAGAATTTAGCACGTGGGAAAACAATCTTGTTGCTTCTTGACACTACTGCAGAATCATATGACTGAATTTTCCATGTACAAACTAGCCAGGACAAAAAGATTTGTTGGCCAGGCTGGATGAGGCCTTGAGTGACCTGTTCTAGTGGGAGGTGTCCCTGACTATGGCAGAGGGTTGGAACTGGATGAGCTTTGAAGTCTCTTCCAACCTAAACCATTCTATGATTCTATGATTTTATATAAATATATATATACATACACACATACATATATGTGTGTGCTCACAGTGTGAGAATCTTGTTGGTAGAGCATCTCCATCCACTGTTACCTGACCATATATATGCATGTATGTCTCTGTGTGTGTATATATATATATATATATACACACACACACATATATATGTGCTCATAGTATAAGAACTTTGTTGGTAAAACATCTCAATCCTCCATCTGTTACCTGACCATATATATGTATGTGTGTGTGTGTGTGTATACACATATGTATGTGTGCTCACAGTGTAAGAACCTTGTTGGTAAAACATCTCCATCCTCCATGTGTTACCTGACCTTATATATGTGTGTGTCTCTCTCTCTGTGTGTATATATACATGTACACATACATGTGCTCATAGTGTAAGAACCTTGTTGGTAAAACATCTCCATCCTCCATGTGTTACCTGACCTTATATATGTGTGTGTGTCTCTCTCTGTGTGTATATATACATGTACACATACATGTGCTCATAGTGTAAGAACCTTGTTGGTAAAACATCTCCATCCTCCATGTGTTACCTGACCTTATATATGTGTGTGTCTCTCTCTGTGTGTATATATACATGTACACATACATGTGCTCATAGTGTAAGAACCTTGTTGGTAAAACATCTCCATCCTCCATGTGTTACCTGACCTTATATATGTGTGTGTCTCTCTCTCTGTGTATATATACATGTACACATACATGTGCTCACAGTGTGAGAACCTTGTTGGTAAAACATCTCCATCCTCCATCCATCCATACATATGGTCAGATAACAGGGGATGGAGATGTTTTACCAGCAAGGTTCTCACACTGTGAGCACATGCATACAAATCCTGGTACTCAATAATGGGTTGGACTTTACATACCTTAGAGATCTGTGTAGGCAGAGGTGCATAGGAGGTGGCTAGGCTTGTGTTTAGGAGGAGTTCAGCCATCGCACAACAGCAGCTGTTGCCCCCCAGAGGAGCTGCAGAAAAGCACTATCACACTTTATTTTAGTATGCTACAAAATTCATTGTTGAACTTTATTAGGTACTTTAATACCAAGCATACTTGAAAGTAACAAAAATTACTGTTGTTATTACTTTTTCTTCTTTTTTTTACAGAAAACCAGGTATTTCAACAGTTGTTATTTTTTTTTTTACAGTTTGTGGACTTCAGAAAAAAAAGGTAAAATTACAATTGACAAGTCACAATGGAGTGGGATGGGGAAAACGTTAACATTTAAAAAGAGAAAACATAATGATCAATACTGAGTCAACATTTAATGATGTACATCCTGGAACACCTCTCCTTTTTGACTGTGTACAAATGGGACATATTCTCTGAGCTGCCCTGGCAGAGTTGTGAGTGTTGTGTGTCTTTAGAAAGGGCTTTTTCACAGTTGCCATGAGGCAAAACTTAGCAATCCATAACAAAATAATACAAGACAGAGAAACCCTGCAAAAGTGCCATGACCACAATCATGTGGGACAGAGGTAAATCTAAGGAGCAAATGGAGATGGTCTTAGGATAGCACATCCACCTTCCACAGGCTACCCTTTCACAGGCTTTTGAGGAGACAGTGTGGCTGTGAGCTAAGGAGAGGAGTGAATGAGGATGGGCTTCACCAAGACACCATTTAACAGGGACTCTTGAATGCATCCCACCCTTAAGGGTGTGAGTTTTCCAGCTGACACTGGTTGGGCTAATCACAGATTTTATAACCTGCCTGAAATGATCTTAATGAGTCTATGCAGCCTCATGTGTAAACGACTCGTTTTTTACCTTCCATACCCCTTTAGGTCAGTAGCTGGTACTAGGAATAGGTTTATGGTGGTTAATTGATCTTGGGTGATGTGTTTGACCAGGTCTGTTAACACTGGTCCCATAGAAGCCAGGACAGGCTCCTACAAGCAGTTACAAGAGGAGAGCTGGGTTAAAAAAAAACAATAAAGGAAAAAAAGGCTGCCCAAATTCACACATAAATTTATGTAGCAGAGATCCACATCATCATGCAGTCTCTAAGATAAGCTGTGCTACACTGGTACCTCAGTAGCTATAGAGAAGTTAGCCAATTCTCTCTATTTATTTATTGTCAGTTTGCTTAAAGATAATTTTTCTTCAAAAAGAAAATAAATTTGCTGAGATTCATGCATTAAATTCTGGAATAATTTGCATTGTGCAGCCAATACTTAAAACCCAGTTTTAACTCATGTTTTACTCATGTCTTTGGTGTATTGTATTACTGGGGATCATCACTAGCAATGAATTGTTATTTTAGGCACATCCTACAAAAGTTAAAGAATGAAGCAAGAAGCTTTAAAAAAAGCTCTCCAGTGTTCATTTGGGGCTGGCTTCACCTGTGAGATGCAGGAGAGGGCAGAATAAACACAGGGAACAGCATGCTCCTGCCCAGGAGGAGATGTGTGCCATGCTGGGAGGTATTGGAGAGGAGTGGAGGAGAGAGGGTCCCTCTGTGCTTGGTGCTTGGTTCTTGGTGCTTGGCATCTGGGCTTTCAGCTATGAGTCTTTCTTGATACTCTCTGCCTCCTTCTGTTTCACTCCTCAGTGGCTTCAGAAACGAGGGTGCCTTTTGAGGGGTGCCCTGCCAAGCCCCTGCAGAGGGATGCCCCAGTCCCACCAGTGCTCGGGGCTCTGTGTGCCCAGCCCTCACACAGCTACTGGCAGTGTCTATTTGCCTTGTTATGTATTGAGTTTAAGGTCAGAAGGGATCGTTAGATCACCTTGCCTGATTGGTAAGAGCAGGGGCCAGAGATTGGCACTCAGCAGTTATGTGGCAGACCAAGGGAAAAGAATAGCAATGCCCCTGCAGCGAGCAGCTGTAGGTTACATAAAGGGGTAAATTACTTTCTCCTATTAAAAAGGAAATTAAATGCTTTTATTGAATCACTTCAAATACAAACACTTCTATGTGCCTTGGGAAATTATAGTACTATGATATGCAGTCAGATGCACCTTATAGTATATATGCTGTATAGAACCAGAATATAGCTCAGAAGTAACTCTTCAGTCTAAAGTTGGTTACAGACATAGGTTAATTAGAACACATATGCAGTAAAAATTGAGAAGCTTTACAGTTTCAGTCAACTTATTATACAGTGAAGTAAATGAAGTGCAGCAAAAGTTATGGGTTTTTTTCCACTAGGTGATGGAAACATTCAGAGTGTCTACCTATAAATGCCAGTTTAAGAGAGATGTCCTATGAACTTCTTGGATACTGGGGTAGGAATAGTCTGGAATTAATTTCTCTACTGTGAAAGGTTTTAAAGCTTTTTGCTTTCTGTCCGAATTAAAAAACATGACATTTACAAACCTCTTCGATGCAGATATATTACATATGTTTATCTAGCAACAACTACACCCCTTGTAATTTGTTCCCCTTTGTCATGCATGTCTTCTGGATGCTGTCCTCAATGACAGTTTCTAATGAGCTGGTGTGGAATTCATGATGGCATTTCTCTTCTGAAAATCCCTTCCATGTCTGGCTGAGCTATGGTTAGGAGGTGGCGCTTACCCATCAGGCGGTTTTGCGTTTGTCTGCGTAAGGAAACGTCGGAGGCCCTTTCCCAAGCTGCTTCCCATTTTAATGTTGATGTACAAAAGCTGTTGTTCGTTTCGTTTTGTGCTCATTCTAGTGAGGATTGGCTTAGTAGGACTGTGCAAAACAAGAGAGGAGAGAGAAGACGATTTACTGCCAGCGAACATAAAGATGTTTGCACTGTTCTTGGCTCAGGGGCAAAGCCTCTGATCAATATTCTAACACATTTTGTTGTTTACCTTTCTGTTTCTCACGAAAAATGACAAGTTCAGCCTTCAGATATGACAAGGATTTGTGATGTGGAATTCTTAAAAATACAAGGAGTCAAAATAATGAGATTCTTCCCTCTTGTGCTGACTGGGGGCTAATTGGAATATTTTAATGAGAGACATTGTATCATTGGCTGTGAAAAGAAAATGATAGTGAGGTCTGTATCACCCATTTGTCTGCAGAGAGATATAAAGCCAAGCAACATAAACAAAAGTCAGTCAGTCTCTCTCTGGCTGCTGCCTGCTTCCCTAATTCCTTTGCTAGCTTCAAACTAGCACAGCCTGAACCTGTGTAACCTGATCTAATAATTATTTTTTCTGCTGTCTCCTTGTCTGGCTTCCCACCTCTCATCCCTTGCACATAAGAGACTCTGAAATAAGGGATGAGGGGTGGAAGAATGAGGGGAATTGGTTTGAAAGCCCTCCAGGGTGGTTCTGCTGTTTGGGAGGGGTTTTGTATACCTCTATTTCAGATTTCTGTATTACTTTAAACTTGTATGTATTTGTATAGAACAGACCTGAATTGACTCACATAAAAGACTCAAGAATTTGTCACCAATTCGGTACACAAGCCCTGTGAAAACAGAGCTGAGTGGCATGGCAGGACTCATTCAGTCTGCATTCTGTGAAACCTGTTAGTGGCAGCAGCTGAATGCCCAAGCACAGTAGGAACTGTTTCCAAGGCTGTAGGAAATACAGGATCACAGAACTTAGAGGATGGAAGGGACCTCCAGAGATCATTTAGTCCAATCCCCCTGCCAAGGCAGGATCCTCTAAGGTAGTTTACACAGGAATGCATCCAGGTGGGTTTGGAAAGTCTCCAGAGAAGGAGACTCCACAACCTCTCTGGGCAGTCTGTTCTGGGGCTCTGTCACCCTCACTCTAAAGAAGTTTCTCCACATGTTGAGGTGCAACCTTCTCTGTTCCAGTTTGCATCCATTGCTCCTTGTCTTACTGCTGCTGACCACCAAAAAGAGCTTGGCCCCCTCCACTTGACACCCACCCCTCAGCTATTTGTAACACATTGATCAAATCTCCTCTCAGTCTTCTCCAGACGAAACAGCCCCAGAACTCTCAGTCTCTCTTTGTAAGGTCTATGCTTAAGTCCCTCACTCATCCTTGCATCTCTTCACTGAACTCTCTCCAGCAGGTCCCTGTCTCCTGAACAGAGAAGCCCAAAACTGGAGACAGCATTCCAAGTGTGGTCTCACTAGGGCAGAGCAGAGGGGGAGAAGAAACTCTCTAGACTGAAATGGTTTTGGAAACATCCAGAATTGTTCAGAATGTCTGTGAAGAGGTGGCCCAGGCTCTCCTGCAGTTAGATGGCTTGGGTCATGGCTGCATCTGAGAGGATGGCTGGAGTGCCACAGTGGTGATGATGGCCAGAATTAACTACTCACTAAACAGAATGATGTTCTATCAGACACCCTTTCCCAAGAAAGAGACCAACAGCTGGATGATCCAGGCAAATGGATTTTGCCAGGTTGCTGGTATCTGTCTATGACACACAGCTTTGCCATCAGCCACTTGTATACTGCCAGTCACAAGGGATAAAAGGCAGTGTGCTGGCAGACCTAAAGCTATGCTCCTAACACATTTAATGCTCTCAGTGACTGCCCTGCTGGCCAGGTCCTGCCCTTGCCTGCCAGACTCTGGTCAAATCTTGTAGTTTAAAAATCCAATTTATTCTTAACATTGCTTTTCCCCCTCCTATTTTTCTGTTCCTGTGTGTGGAAGGTGACACACGGCAGGAGGAAATGCCTGGCAGCTCAAAGGCTGTCAGCTGAGGCAGTGTGCTGTGTGGGGAGAGAAGTGACATGGCAGTGAAACATTATGTCCTGGATTGTTTTCCTTTTGTTTCTTCAGACAGAATGGTTTGGGTGTTTTTATGCTAGTGGGACAGTAAGAAGTCTCCAGAGAAAATTCTAGGCTTGAGAAATGGCCCAGCGCAAACTGCATGAGGTTCAACAAGTCCAAGTGCAAGGTCCCACACCTGGGTTAGGCCAATCCCAGGCACAAATATAAACTGAGTATAGAGTGGGTTGAGAGTAGCCCTGAAGAGAAGGACTTAGGGGTGTTTGTAGGTGAGAAGCTCACCATGAGCAGGCAGTGCACTCAAGCAGCAAGAAGGCAAACATACCCCAGGATGCATCAGGAGTGTGCCTGGCACAAGAAGAGAGGTGATTCTCCCCCTTTGCTCTGCTCCAGGACATCTGCTCAGACCCCACCTCAAATACTGTGCCCAGTTATGGTGTCCTCACTGCAAGAGGGACACAGATCTGCTGATAAAAGTCCAGAGGAAAACCACAAATATGACCCAGGGGCTGGTACACCTCTGCTATGAGGATAGGCTGAGGGAACTGGGATTGTTCAGCCTGGAGAGGAGACGACTCTGGGGGGGCTTATGACTGCCTTCCAACACCTGCTGGGAACCTGCAGGAAGGCTGCAGAGGGACTTTTTGCAATAGTGTCAACCCACAGGATAAGAGAAAAGGGATTTAAATTGAGGGAGATTAGGCTTAGATTGAAGTTTAGGAAGAAATTCTCTACCTCAAGGGTGGCAAGAGCCTGGAACGGGTTGCCCAGAGAGGCTGTGGATGCCTCCTTCCTGGAGAAGTTCGAGGCCAGGTTGGATGAGGCCTTAAGTGACCTGTTCTAGTGGGAGGTGTCCCTGCCTAAGGCGGGGGGGTTGGAACTGGCTGAGCTTTGAGGTCCCTTCCAAACTAAACCATTCTATGAGTCTATGCATCTCACACAACATCAGCTCTCTCCTCAGGTGTGCAGCTCTTGGCTCGTTGCAGAGGGCCAGGACCCTCCTGGGGTGACTCACTGCATTTTGGAATAGCTCCCACATTGGATGAGTGCCACTGGCTCCTGTGGGACCACAGTCCTGGATGAGACTGGAGGCCTAAGTCAGAGGTGGACAAAGTGAAGTGCATGAATCCTGGAGTTAAAATTATCCTACACAGAGTGAGGAATAGCACAAGTGGAGACATGAAGAGAGATGCTGCTGCCCACACAGAGAAGATATTTTTCAGTCTAAAATATCAAATTATTAAGCAGTTTGGGATTAGTTGCTTGTAACAGGCTGTCAGAGATCTTGTCTGAGCACAGCTGGAGGACAGTTATTTTTTAGTCCTATTGTGGCATGCAGCTGTCTACCAGGACTTCATGGGGCAGCACATGCCTTTGCAGAAGCTGGTTCTAAGATTTTGCACCCAGCCCAGGGGCAGACCAGTCTGGGACTAAAGATGCAAAGAGCAGGGCCAGCCTGGTGGGAAGGCATGAATCAACCTATGTATGGTAGCAAGCTTAGCTGCTCTTGGAATCATAGAATCAACCAGGTTGGAAGAGACCTCCAAGATCATCCAGTCCAACCATCCCCCAGCCCTATCCAGTCAACCAGACCATGGCACTAAGTGCCTCATCCAGGCTTTTGCTGAACACCTCCAGGAATGGCGACTCCACCACCTCCCTGGGCAGCCCATTCCAATGCCAATCACTCTTTCTGGCAAGAACTTTCTCCTAACATCCAGTCTAGACCTCCCCTGGCACAACTTGAGACTGTGTCCCCTTGTTCTGTCCCTGGGTGCCTGGGAGAAGAGACGAACCCCACCTGGCTACAACATCCCTTCAGGTAGTTGTAGACAGCAATGAGCTCTGCCCTGAGCCTCCTCTGCTGCAGGCTGCACACCCCCAGCTCCCTCAGCCTTTCCTCACAGGGCTGTGCCTCAGGCCCCTCACCAGTTTTGTCGCCCTCCTGTGGACACCTTCCAGTACCTCAACATCTTTCTTGAGGAGCCCAGAACTGGACACAGCACTCAAGGGGTGGCTGTGTCAGCTTGTCTTGTCAGCTATGTCTGGAGGTGCAGGTGAACTTTGACTGCAAATCTTGGGAAACAGTGTTAGAGCAGCTTAAAGAAGGTACCTTGCACAGCCTGAAGATTTTTTTAATTACAACAGATCCTTCTTCAACACACATAAACATAACCCAGTGGCAGTGTCAGGCTCCAAGACTCTTGAATATGGGCAGCCTTCAAGCGTCCTGCAAGCCTTCCTAGTCCCTGTCTTAGGTAGCTTTTCTCTAGTTTGAATGTGCCTCCAAGCCTGCAGCATACACATATGTGTTGGTGAGAAAGACAGGAGTGCTGCAGGCAGGAGGAAGAGAGACTTATCTAAGCACAGAGCAAGTTGTAGCTGTCACACCTGTCTGCCAGCACCAGTCTGGGCTGATGGAAGCAGGAATACCTCGGGTGATAGGGCCTCTACTCGTGCCTTGCTAGCAACAGCTTTTGGGTCCCTCAGCTGAGCATCCTGGTGCTGCACAGCCATATCTCCCAAGCAAGCACAACCTCTGCAGCTATCACACGCTCCACTGCCTGGCCTGAACAAGGCAGGAGGTTGTGTGTCTGCTAGAGGTGGGTACTGAAACACTGAGACGCAGTGTTCAGATCCTGCTGAACAGTGGGCAGCATTTTCCTCCATTTCAATATTTGCACTATGCCTGTCAAGAAAAGGAAGACTTTTTTTCAGTCCTGATGAATAAACACAGCAAAAAGCCTCCTATTCTTGCTCCAAAAGAGTTTTCTTATACTGTGGAGCATCAGACAGGCACTTCTTCCTCTGGTGGTCCCTTTCCAGAAGGCTCATCAATTTGTCTTTTGTACCTGGTGATGTTTCTGGCACGTTTGGGATGGGAGTCACGTTTCAAGACAGGTTTGCTGGCGAGGGAGATCTAGTATGTTGTTGGAAGGACTGGAGAGCGACTGAAATGCCTCATCAATAACGTCTTTGACATGAAGTAGCTTCCTGTTCCACAGAGTTTCAGGCTCAAGTCAAGTAAAATCAGCTACTTGTTGTTCGTCTATTTTTATTTCCTCCATGTGGTTTACTGCAGTCTTTCTTTACCCAGATGGTCAGATAAATTGCTGTCAGTAAACACGAGTCCCTGAACAGCGACGTCTAAACTCTTCCTGTTCTTTAACTGTTTGATGAGAAAAAAAAAGTACTTTCTTTACATACTGCTCATTTTCTGGAGTTGTTTTTTGGTTTCTGCCCTGGAACCCAGACAATACAAACAATGTTTTTTTATTTCTCCAGCCTTCAAGCCATGTGATTGGACTGCTCAGAAAGCTCTGCACCATCTTCACTGGACTAAATGGTCTTTGGAGGTCCCTTCCCACTGAGACCATTCTATAATTCTATGATTGTGATCTTTCAGTATCTGAAGGGCACCTACAGGAAAGCTGGGGAGGGACTTTTTAGACTGTCAGGTAGTGATAGGACTGGGGGGAATGGAACAAAGCTAGAAATGGGTAGATTCAGACTGGATGTTGGAAATAAGTTCTTCACCATAAGGATGGTGAGACCCTGGAATGAGTTGCCCAGGGAGGTGGTGGAAGCCCCATTCCTGGAGGTGTTTAAGGCCAGGCTGGATGAGGCTCTAGACAGCCTAATCTAGTGTGAGGTGTCCCTGCCCATGGCAGGGGGGTTGGAACCAGACAAGCCTTGTGGTGCTTTCCAACCCTGACTGATTCTATGATTCTATGAAAAACTCCACAAAGAACTTTGGTCTGTACTTGTTCACTGAGACCCCACTGAGAATCCAAGCATGTCAGTGGAAGTACTGTGGTGAGGTCCTGGGCAGATGGTCCAGAAGCTGCTTGGATTGTCACTATATACACTTACCTTGTTTGAATTTCTTAATTACAGTTTAGCTTTATCTGCTTTATATCTTAGCAGAGTTTTCTTTTGCTGGGCAATGTTAGATGTTGCTTCTGGCACATCTTTAATGTGGGAAAACAAATCTTGTAGACATCTTGTCCAAGCTTGGCCATCAGGGAGGGCTGAAGACAATGCACAGGGCCAGTGTGGGCTCTGAGCAAGCCTGAGCTTAGGAAGATTTGGTCACTGGTTTAAGCACGGTGCTCAGCCTTTGTGTTGGTTTGAGCCTGCTTTTCTGTGCAGCAGAGAGTGAGTAGGAGTTTGGCCCTGGGAGAAAGCCAAGATATTGAAGCAGATTCTTGAAGGTGTCAGCCAGGATCTCTGTGTAAGGAAACTGCTAGCCTGTGGCTTATTTTAGTGGTGTGACAGAAATAGAGCTCTGCTCTTTTCTCAACAGGCTGCATTTCTCCAAAGATTTCAGAATTCACACAGTGAATTTTTCTCTCCTACCCGAAAGAAGGATGCCCGTGACAGTACTCTGGCCATCACATCTCACAGAAATGAAGTTTCCTGAGCTAATCCAGTGGCTTTTTGTTATAATGCCATAACTGCAGGATTGACAAGAAGTTCAACTGAAACATCCCAGAAAAGGTATCACTGTTGGTGAACTCTAAATGTTGCAGAATAATGAAAGCATTTAAAGTTTTCCTCTGTGCAAAGGGATGTGGCACCAGGGGACATAGGTCAGTGACCATGGCAGTCCTCATAATTAGGTTAAAGGTCAGACTCAATGATCTTAGAGGTCTTTTCCAACCCAAACAATTCTATCATTCTTTCCCTCTTCCTACACCTGATTTACATGGACAGTTTTCCATTACCTTGGCTATTTCCACCTTAAGGCAACTGTGTAAACAACAGCTTTCTGTGTAAGGATGTCATTGTAACAGCAGGAGACAGCAGGGAGCTCTCAGGAAGCCACCAGCCTTGTGGAACGCACTAATGGTGGGGCCAGGAGGGATGGATGGATGGATGGATGGATGACAGACATCCCCCTCCCCCCTCCATCTCATCATCTCAAACCAAACTCAGTTTAAACAGGACTCCTCAAAGCTTGGCTAACCCCTTCCTGAGACAGTCAAGGCTCTGACCAACCTAGCAGATAAAGAAGATGCTGATATTGATTTGCTTGGAAGTGAAGCTGCAAAGAAAAGGGAGGATCTTAGGCAAAGGGAAAACAATTCTGGACTGCAGAGTTACACAGAAGCCTTTGAGGAGCTGTGCAGCAATGCCTTTCATTCCACACCTTTAGTACAGGGGTGAGGGGGTTAATGCACTATCCTGCTGTGTAGCTCTAGCGAAGCTCTGGTAAAGGCTTTCATCCTACTGTCCTCTAAACAAGTGATTTTTGTCCATCCTTCCGTCCACAGACTGGAACAGAGAAGGTTTCAGCTCAACATGAGGAGAAACTTCTTTAGTGAGGGTGGTAGAGCCCTGGAACAGGCTGCCCAGAGAGGTTGTGGAGTCTTCTTCTCTGGAGACTTTCCAAACCCACCTGGATGCATTCCTGTGCAAACTACCCTAGGGAATCCTGTTTAGCAGGGGGGGCTGGACTGGATGATCTCTGGAGGTCTTTTCCATCCTCTAAGTATCACAGAACCATGCAGGTTAGCAAAGCCCCTCAGCATCGCCAAGTCCAGCCTAGAACCCTACTCTGCAAGATTCACCTTAAACCATATCCCTAAGCACCACATCCAAACAACCCTTAAACACATGCAGGGTGGGTGACTCCACCACCTCCCTGGGCAGCTCATTCCAGTCCCTGACCACTCTCTCCATGAAAAACTTTTTCCTAATGTCCAATCTAAACCTCCCCAGTCACAGCCTGAGGCCATTCCCCTTGTTCTGTCTCCAGTTACCTGTGAGGAGACCAGCAGCAGCCTCTCCACAGTGTCCCTTCAGGTAGTTGTAGAAAGCCATGAGGTCTCCCCTCAGCCTCCTCTTCCTCAAAGTAACCATCCCCGCCCTCCCTCAGTCTCTTCTCATCAGATTTATTCTCCAGGCCCTTCCCCAGCTTCATTGCCTCCTCTGGACCCACTACAGCACCTCCACATCTCTTGCATTGCAATGCCCAAAACTGAACACAATACTCGAGGTGTGGTCTCAACAAAGCTGAGTCCAAGGGGACAATCACCTCCCTGCTCCTGCTGGCCACAGCATTTCTAAGTCCAGCCAGGATGCCACTGGTCTTGTTGGCTGCCTGGGCACACTGCTGGCTCATATTCAGCTGCCTGTCTGTTACAGCCCCCAGACCCCTTTCTGCCGTTCTGTGATTCTCTCTCATTTTCTCCACCAGGGTATGGTCAGGTAAGTGGTGGGAGCACAGCAGGCTTTGCATGTGCCCTTGGTGCTGGGATGCTCCGGGGCTGATGCCAGGTTGGGGCCACCAGGGCTCAGGGTCATGCTGAGAGCCTGACAGACCCTGGCAGGTGCCACCTGCAGTTGGTGTTTGCACCAACTGAGACACCTCCTCGGTGCTTAAATAATAATGATGGATTTCTGCTCTGGAGTGAGAGGTTGTGTTGTGTGGCTGGGTTGATGTATGTCACTTGTCATCGTCCTTGTCAGCCACCGCTGTCAGCGAGCAGCAGATAAGTAAATCTGTGACGATGCACATCCCAGAGACAGCAGGGATTAAATATGTGATCACATCAGGCACCGAAGCATCTCCTCATTCTGAGTTCTTTTCTACTGGTCATATCTTCTCAGATTGCCCCAGCCCTGGAGAAGAGCCTGGGTTGGAAAAGACCTCCAAGATCACTGAGTCCAACCTGAGGCCACAGGGGGATCACCAGGGGCAAAGTCCCTGCAGCTGGGGAGAATCAAGCTGCTGCTTCGCTCCCAGCGAATGTAAAGGTAAGTGTAAACTCAAGGAAATGCATGGTCTCTGGAGGTGCCTGCCAACCTCTAAGGGTCTGTGGTTTCACTGACTCTGCTATCTGAGGACTTAGAGATGGACCTCAGCAGAAGACAAGCTTGAGGCTTTGCAGGTGTTGAAGCTTTCTGCTTCCCTGTTACGTGAGGTGCCAAATGAGATACATCTTCCTCAGGCCCTACAGAATAGAATGAATCCTTTAATCAGAGACCAATGTCTTCTAATTGCTTGCTGTAAACTCTTATGCAGTAACAACAACTTCTGTGTCTGAAGATGGTATATATCTACTTCAAGCCTCTCAAAACTCTTCCAGAGCCTTTGAACAATTGAGCACAGGGCTAGGATCTGTTAAATTCAGCCCCAAATCAGGAGAACCATGATCCTAGATTATCTAAGGCAGGGCTCAGGTGACACGGGGTGACTTGCTGTTTGCAGTTTCCCCAGCTGGAGGGACTAACATCCACAGGGACACTAAGCCTTCTGACTAAGGACTTACACAGAGGGCCTTTCCACCCACCAGGCAAAGAAAGATTCCCCAGCCCTTATTTCTGTGGCAACTGCACTGTCTAATTTTAACAGCAGGCTGCCATTATCATTTGTTTGCTAAAAATAGACCTGTTTCAAATGCAATTCATTACCCAGCACATTAGGGTAAAGGCAATTTATGCTTCAGCCAAGATGAAACATTTGTAAGGGCTAGATTGGTTCAGGCAAGTATGTGTGGCTTAGACTCAGGGCACGTGGTGCCAGCGGAGATGGTGCTCTGCTTTCAGTCGATTGATGGGACAGATCACGAAATTTAGGAGGCTGCTGAGGAGCTTGGTGCAACCTCCTGCTTCAGCTTAATTAAAAACGTGACCATAATTACGGAAGAAGAAAATGAAAGAACGATCTGGGATGCTAGCAACAGTTCTCTCCCCTGTAGCTGCAGCACGGCACAACTCCAACAAAGGGGTTTCGGGGAGGGGCTACTCTCTACTGTACTGACCACGATGGCTTCTTAGAATGGCAGCATTGCTGCTTCTAGCTCGCAGAACAGGGCATAATTGTGAGTCAGGAAATCACAGACTCAGTCAGGGTTGGGAGAGACCACAAGGATCGTCCAGTTCCAAACCCCCTGCCATGGGCAGGGACACCTCATGCTAGATCAGGCTGTCAAGAGCCTCATCCAGCCTGGCCTTAAATACCACTGGGGATGAGGCTTCTACCACCTCCCTGGGCAACCTGTTCCAGACTCTCACCACCCTCATGCTGAAGAACTTCTTTCTAACATCCAGTCTGAGTCTACCCATTTCTAGCTTTGTTTCATTCCTCCTAGTCCTACCTGACATAGCATAAAGACTCTGGAGTGGGTTTTGAGGAGCTGTGGAGCCAGGAGCAGGACGGTGATTGCTGGTGAACCTCTTCTCCATGAATCACCATTCTCCCTTTGATTACTTAAATAATTCTAGCTTCCAAAGTGTTTTGTGGAAATGAAGTCCTTCAAGCACAATTTGGTAGGTCCTGATGACACTTTTAGCAAGAAGATTTCTAGGGCACGTAGGAAATTACTGCTCTGAATCAAGTTTCACAAGTAGGAACTCAACCTGTGCCTGACATGCCCCTCTGAGAGTCCCTCTTGACTTCCTATTCTAACTCATACTGAAAATAACACACTGTAAATAAATAACTAACCACATAAAGACAGAATCAACTCAGAGTCTTCAAGATTACAGCATGTCAGGGACTGGAATGGACCTCGAAAAATCACCCAGTCCAACTCCCCTGCAGATCTGCAGCACCTAAGCAGATCACACAGGACCACATCCAGGAAGGTTTTGAGTATCTCCAGAGAGGGAGACTCTACAACCCACCCTGGGCAGCCTGTTCCAGGCTTCTGTCACCCTCACAGGGAAAAAAATCCTTCTCATGCTTACATGAAAATTCCTATGCCTCAACTCCCACCCATTGCCCCTTGCCCTGTCATTGGGCATCACCCAGCAGAGCCTGGCTCCAGCCTCTTAGCACTCACCTTTACATCTTTATAACCATTCATGAGGTCTCCCCTCAGGCTTCTCTCCCAGCAGCACAGCCCCAGCTCCCTCAGGCTCTCCTCCTAAGGAAGATGTTCCACTCTCTTCAGCATTTTTGTGGCTGTGCACTGGACTCTCTCATACAGTTCCCTGAGGTCCTTCTTGAACTGAGGGGCCCAGAACTGAACACAATATTCTAGATGCAGCCTCAGTAGGGCTGAGTAGAGGGGCAGGAGAACCTCTCTCCACCTCCTAACCACAGCCCTTCTAATCCACCCCAGTATGGCACTGGCTCTCCTGGCCACAAGAGCACACTGCTGGCTTAAGATCAATCTCCCATCCACTACGACCCTCAGGTTCTTTTTCCCTTCACTGCTCTCCATCAGGTCGGTCCCCAACCTATCCTGATCCCTGGGGTTGTTCTTTCCCAGGTGCAAGACTCTACATCTGCTACTCCACCCTGCTTTGTGTCATCAGCAGAGTTGCTGACAGTGCTCTCTGTGCCCTCATCTGGGTCGCTGGTGAATATATTGAACAGAACCGGTCCCAGTACTGACCCCTGTGGGACTCCATTAGTTACAAGCCTCCAACTAGACTCCGTCCCATTGACGCTCTGACTTCTTCCCTTCAGCCAGTTCCCAATCCACCTCACTACCTGATCATCCAGCTCACACTGCCTCAGTGTAGCCAGAAGGGTGCTGCGGGAGAAGGATGCTGCTCAGGAGGCAGTGATGGATACATCGGGAGAGTCTGACTTTACCCACTAGAGGGGAGTGCTGCACCTGCAGCTCCCAGCTCGCTCCCACAACGCTGAGCACTTCCAGCACGAAAAATGATTGTTCCTTACAATGTAATCCAAACCAATGTAAAACAGGAATATGTTAGAAACCGTTATTAAATGTTCAAAAGGAACACCCTTACAGTCAGAAAGTGCTTCTGCCTCACGTTGAGGTGGCACTTCTGTGCTGTAGTTTATATCCATTACCTCTTGTCCTATCCCAGGGCACAACTGAGAAGAGTTTGTCCCCTCTCTCTTGAGCCCCAGCCCTCATCTATTTCTGAACATTGATTAGATCCCTCTAAGCTTTCTCTTCAGCAGACCAAAAAGTCCCAGGTCCCTCAGTCTCTCTCTCCTCACAGGGCACTGCTCCAGCCCCTCAAGCATCTTCGTAGCCCTCCACTGGACTCTCATCAGTAGATCTCTGTCCCTCCTGAACTGAGGAGCCCCAAACTGAATGCAATATTCCAGGTCAGGTTTCACCAGGGCCGAGTAGACGGGAAGGAGAACCTCCCTTGATCTGCTGACCACACTCTTAATGCACCCCAAGATCCCCTTGGCCTTCTTGGCCACAAGGGCACATTCCTCTCCTATGGATAGCTTCTTGTCCACCAGGACTTTCAGGTCCTTCTCTCCCACTTGGAGATAAGAATGACATGTCTATTGTAGGCTCACAATGATTAGACCTTTTTAATGACTTCTTTGGTTCAGTCACTGAATAGAAGAATAATTTCACAGGCATCTTATTATGGGAATGGGAATTTTTCAGATGCCCTCCAAGCAAGGGTTTTCCTTTCCCTCTGTGCCCCAACTCTTCTTTTCCTGATGTCCTCTTTTCAGCAAGTGTGGTCAGGACACCAGAGCAGGTAAACCACTGGTATGTTTCCTCACATGCTGAGCTGACGCAAGAGGAATGAACCCCCACCACAAATGTGTTCATCTGCTTCAAGGAGGAAATGAAGTGGGAGCTGAGAGAAGCTCAGAGGATGGGGTGGGAAATATGAAAATCTTTTAAAGCTGTGTTTTCTCCTCTCCTCCCTCTCCTAATTGGCTCTTGATCCTGAAAAAAATCCTGCAGACCCAACCAAATGGCAGAGTGCTGCTGTCAGAAACTTCTCATTCATTGCTTTCCCCCCTTGGCTGCCTTTCTGAGGGTTGCAGGCACTTTTCTGCCGTTATTAAGTTCTTCTCTTTCTATATCCATCATAAATTTCAATTTCCTCTGGCCCATTCTGCTTTCCATTTGCTTCTTTTGTGTTCCAAGAAGAGAAGAGGAGGGAGCTCTGGCATTCCAATTATTTATATGTAAATATTTTCTTTACTTTTGTCCTGATTTAACAGAGTCACTTCTATTCCTTGCAGCTTCATTCCTGGCTAGCAAAGCGGTTTATAAAAGCACCAGAAACTCAACATTCTTTTATCCCTGCTGCAAAACTCCTTTCATAATGATGTGCCCTGTTCTAAAAAGTATATGCAGCCTTAATCCTCCAAATATGTAGGGTTTAATATGTATAAATAGCCTACTATGTACATCACCTCAGCACAGAATTTCAATTGCTAGAAAGGCTGAGACTGAATTAAAAGGGAAGCTCTGTGCATGGCAATGAGCTCATTTTGACAGGCTGAATTAATTTTAAATAATAAGGAAGTCATTTCCATCTCACCAAATGCCTGCAATTTTTTCTGCAAAACACTCCAGTCAGAAAACCACTTTGGAGAAATGCCTCCCATACAGAGCTAAGTAAACCAGACAGCAATTTAAAAAAGCAACTAAGTCATCATGAGAATAGTCTAAGGTAGTATTAAGTATTAGTGAACTTCAAGGCCAGCTGCTTTGATTGAGTTCTGCTTTATCTCATTAGCTTTATAATCAGGAAAAGAAGTCTTATCTGAAGATAGATGTAAGCACAGACAAATACCTGCAGTGGTTAGATGGCTTTTTAAAGGATGCAGTCACAGCTGCCTTATGCAAATGAAAAAGACCCACCAAACTGTAAGAAAAAGACATGGGAAGATGTAGACATCCCCACACCACCACCAGCACTCTCTCCTCAACACTGTCCCAAACCTTAGGTGCTTGAAAATGAAATTAAATGGAGCATGTCCAGAGAAGGGCCACTGGGATGCTCAGAGGGCTGCAGCACCTCTGCTGTGAGGACAGACTGAAAGAGTTGGGGCTGTGCAGGCTGGAGAAGAGGAGGCTCCCAGGTGACCTTCTTGTGGCCTTCCAGGATCTGAAGGGGGCCTCCAAGAAAGCTGGGGAGGGACTTTTTAGGATATGAGGTACTGACAGGACTGGGGGGGAGTGGAGCAAAGCTGGAGGTGAAGAGATTCAGAGTGGACATGAGGAGGAAGTTCTTCATCATGAGAGTGGTGAGAGTCTGGAATGGGTTGCCCAGGGAGGTGGTTGAGGCCCCATCCCTGGAGGTGTTTAAGGCCAGGCTGGATGAGGCTCTGGCCAGCCTGCTCTAGGGTAGGGTGTCCCTGCCTGTGGCAGGGGGTTTGGAACTGGATGATCCTTGTGGTCCTTTCCAACCCTGACTGATTCTGTGCAATGGAGAGTCATGTGTGGGACGTGACTTCCTTTCACTGGTGCATGAGCAGAAGAAAGCATGGTGCTTCTTGTGAGACTCAAGACATATTAATACTCATCAGGAACTGAAATACCACCTGATGTTCAGCTCTCTCCTCTAGAGGGGGAGATTCACTTCTGGACTAGAACAGTCACCAGCATTTTCCCACCACTGGGCAGGGACACGTGGCAATAGGACATGTGGCACCACAGAACCACAGAATGTCAGGGGCTGGAAGGGACCTCCAAAGCTCATCCAGTCCAACCTCCCCTGCAGAGCAGGATCACCTAGAGCAGGTCACACAGAAACACATCCAGGCAGGTTTTGACTATCTCCAGAGAGGGAGAGTCCACAAACCCCCTCTGTAGCCTGTTCCAGTGTTCTCTCACCCTCACAGGGAAAAAAAAATCCTCCTCATGTTTAAAGGAAACTTCCTGTGCCTCAGCTTCCACCCATTGCACCAGGGCCTCTGGGCTCCACCCTCATTGCTGGACTGCAGTTTATTTAATGAACTAAGCACAGACAGACCCCTGCTACCTCCACCAGATCCACCCTCTGCAGCCTTCCTTCAGTACTGACTTCTTTTTCAGCACAGAATCAGCAGGAGTATCTAGGTCATTGAGGTCTGTGTCTGTGCATTCCCTTCATCTCTAGCACAGCCTCTGGGGGCTGGGATTTAAGGCCTTCTCCTGAGATCTGGACAAAAAAGTCCCCTTGGGACGCATGCCTGGTGGTTTGCATGTCCACCCAGGAGCTGGGTGTTTGAGCTCTAATCCTTGCAACAGCTAGCTGCTCGACTGCGAAACCTGCTCTAAAATACAGCTTGCTTTGTCCTGTAAGTGAAACTGGGAGAAAGGGAATAAAAAAGCAAGATCAAGGATGACATTGTAGCCTGGTGACAGGGGCACTAAGCTGCTGAAAAGGTGATCTGACTTCCACTCTCCGCTCCCATTAATATTTAACAGTCATTAAATTAAAAGTCAGGGATGTGTAGGATTAACTACAGGTCAGCAGCCTCATACTTATATCCGAAGGAATGAGTGTTAGCATGGATGGAAATGAGGTACTGGGAATGAGCACAGCCACTATGCCAATAACAAGCATCCATTTAAACACTCTCCCTGGGAAACCAAACCAACCAAACTGCTGCTCCAGTGCACAGACCTGCAAAAACCCTGCGCCAGTGCTGAAACCTCCTCCAGCAGAGACACTCACTGAGACAGGAAACTGCTTGGCCACAATCAGCCTTTGCTCTCTGCACTTGCAAGAGACTGACACTGCTGATCGCTGAGAAAACAGCTGCAAACAGCTGTTCATGCACTCAAAAGCAACCATCACAAAACAGCAACCTTTGAAGGATGCTGTAACAGAGCCACCTGCACTGTCAGAAGAGGAGCCGAGTGCTTGTGCAGGAGGACAGCAGACTCACACTGCACCAAGACGCTGGGCTCGTTTTTAATGTTCAAAGTGTGAGTGGCCAATGGCCAGAGCTGAAGGAGAGTTCTCCTGCTCCCCTCCGGCCCAGCCCTGCCATTGCAGCATCACAGGATGTTAGGGGTTTGAAGGCACCTCCACAGTCTATCAAGTCCAACCTCTCTGAAGGAGCAGGACCATAGAATCTAGCACAGGTCACACAGGAACACATCCAGAAGGGTCTTGACAGTCTCCAGAGAAGGAGACTCCACAACCTCTCTGGGGAGCCTGTTCCAGTGCTCCATAGAATCACAGAATCAACCAGGTTGGAAGAGACCTCCAAGATCATCCAGTCCAACCTAGCACCCAGCCCTGTCCGATCAACTGGACCATGGCACAAAGTGCCTCATCCAGTCTCTTTCTGAACACCTCCAAGGACAGTGACTCTACCACCTCCCTGGGCAGCCCATTCCAGTGGCAAATCTCTTTGTGAAGAACTTCCTCCTAACATCCAGCCTGTACCTCCCCCAGCACAACCTGAGACTGTGTCCCCTTGTTCTGTTGCTGGTTGCCTGGGAGAAGAGACCAACCCCACCTGGCTACAACCTCCCTTCAGGTAGTTGTCCATGACCCTTACAGTCAAAAAGTTCTTCCTCATGTTGAGGTGGCACTTCTTGTGCTGTAGTTTATACCCATTACCCCTTGTGCTATCACAGGGTGCAGCTGAGAAGAGTTTGTCCCCTCCCTCTTGACATTCGGCCCTCATCTATTTATAAACATTGATTAGATCCTCTCCAAGTCTTGTCTTCACCAGACCAAAAAGCCCCAGGTCCCTCAGCCTCTCCTCACAGGGCAATGCTCCAGCCCCTTCACCACTACGGCCCAAGAGACACAGCTTGACCTGCCCTTCACTGTGGCTCCTTCAGGTGCAAGTGGGGAGCGTCGCTGATTGCAGGTGTTAGAGTGCAATGGCCAAAACATGTCCTTTCCATGCTTATTGAAACAAAAACTAGCCTAAACCCAAGCAGCCTTTCCATGTCTGGAGGAACCACACGTGAAGACTCTGGGTTGCTTTTCCCCTCCGTCCACAGACAGAAGTGGGCTTGTTTGCCACCCTCCCGTGCACAGGGCAGGCTTCCCACCAGCCGTGTGGCTCCCTGTGCTGATGAGCAGACAGGAGGGGGTCTGTCCTCCACCGAGGGATGCTTGCTGGATTTGCCCAGACAGCTCAGATTTCAAGCAGGTTCTTTTCCCGCGGTTGCTAAGAAACCAAACGGCTCGTCGCGGCTGCTGAAACAACTTAGGATTCCCCCCTCTTTGTTTCATTCTGGGTAACAACAGCTTTAAGCCTCCCAGGGCTCCCCCTGTGCCCCTTGGGGTGAAGAGCTGGGCAAGCACAGTGCTGGGGAGGAGTTTGTCCTCAGTAGCTTTTGACGGATGGCTCAGATTGCACAGGGTAGTTCCTTCCGTGGCCACGAGGAAGCTTCCTACCTTGAACTACCTGCAGGAGCCTCAGAGACACTTAATCACACTCGTCGTTCAAGAGCTTTTCCTGCCCCTTACAGCTCCTGCCAGCACGTCCACCTGACTTGCCAGCAGCTCCAGATACGACTTTGATGAAACCTGCTGTACAACTCCTACCTTACACCAGGGTTTCAAATGACTCCCTCCCATTAAGCTCCTTCACATTCCTTAAGCTCTGGTTAACATCCTGCACACAGCCACCTCTGCAGGGTGCCTGTGACTTGGGACACTGTCAGCTGTCCTGCAGGACTCTACTGTCTTTGCTGGAGTGCCATCAGAGACCACGCCAGCAGGGGCATCCCTACAGCTGAAAGACAGCCAGCCACGGAAGAACAAACCCACACAGAAAATAATGGTGAGCAGCCCTGGGGCTGTTTAGTCTGGAGAAGAGAAGACTGAGAGGAGATCTGATCAGTGTGTACAAATGGCTGAGGGGCAGGTGTCAAGTGGAGGGGGCTAAGCTCTTTTGGGTGGTCAGCAGCAGAGGTCTCTTCTCTCAGGCAGCCAGTGACAGAACAATTCTGGATCTGTTTAGAAGCCATTTGGCTGTGGTGCTTGGGGCTACAGTTTAGGGTGCACCTTGAAGAGTAGGG
This sequence comes from Pogoniulus pusillus, assembly GCF_015220805.1. NCBI lineage: Eukaryota > Metazoa > Chordata > Aves > Piciformes > Lybiidae > Pogoniulus > Pogoniulus pusillus. Next base: position 16,317,520 of record NC_087290.1, on the reverse strand, counting down.
TTATGGGTTGAACTTGGTGATCCTGAGAGGCATTTCCAGCCTGAATGTTTCTGTGATTCTGTGAGCATCAAGAGAGCCCAGACAGCGAAGGTCATGGAGACTGAGGGTGAAGCTATGGGGGCCTTACTGAGGGAACAAATGCTAAGAGATGTTTTTGTAGAGTGCCAGGAGGATGAAAAAAACACTCTCATGTTGGAGAGAAGATGTTGGTAATGTTGACAATAACACTGAAGGTGTGTGCTGTCTGGATTTAGAACCTAACAGCTTTCCCAGCTACAACCAAAGCAAGCAAGCATATAAGGTAAGGTAAGGGCTTCACTTTTAGCTATAGCTAACAGTTAAATGAAACCATCTGGCACTACTCTCCTGGAGAGTGGAGAATTGCCTACAGATAGGAGAGAGAGGCATTTTAGAAACCAAAACAGACAGAGATGGAGACTCCAGGGGGAGGAAGAAAGTTTCCAGAAGTTGCCGTCACTAAGGAGGAGGATTTAGAAAAACCATGGGCAACAGCTGCATCAAAGCAGACAAGGGAAGAAGTGCACAAAAGAGACTTTGACAGTATGCAGAACAGAGATGAGGGATGCAGAGAGAAGGCAAGGCTGTCTGAAAAGGTACTCAACATTCTCATTTTTAACCTGGTGCACCTCCCCACGTGTTGTTGGCTGTTTGCCCCCAGAGTTAGAGTGGTTTGGAGTGCGCATGCACAGGTCTGCCCCTTGTGTGACACATGCTCACTTGGTCCCATCTGCACTGCACACTGACCCCACGAGTCTGTTCCAGGGTTGTGTCAGGTGTGGAGGTCACAGTGCCCATGAACATGCCTGTATCCACAAGAAAGGAGCTTTGTGCAAACTGGGGACATGCTTGGAGAGGAGGAGACCAAGAGGTGACCTCATTAATGTTGATAAATATGTAAGGGCTGAGTACCAGGATGGAGCCAGCCTCTTCTCAGTGATGCCCAGTGACAGGACAAGGGGCAATGGGTGGAAGGAGGTTCCATGTGAACCTGAGGAAGAATTTTTTCCCTGTGAGGGTGACACAGCACTGGAACAGGCTGCCCAGAGAGGCTGTGGAATCTCCTCTGGAGATACTCAAGAACTGTCTGGGTGCGTTCCTGTGTGATCTGCTCTAGGTGATCCTGCTCTGGCAGGGGGGCTGGACCAGATGATCTTTGGAGGTCCATTCCAGCCCCTGACAGTCTGTGATTCTGTGAAACACTCCCTTTCTTGGCAGTCTTACCAACTGTCCCTTTCTTATCTAGCGAGAGAAGCAAATCTTGCAAGCCACAGGGATTGTGTGCTGGATATTGTATGTACCACTGACTGCAGATCTGTGTACACCTGATAGCAACCAGGGACTGGCTGACCCGCTGAGTTTTGCATGGTTGGGTTTGTCATGTCCTTGAGTCTGTCATCTAAAGTCACAGGCTCACAGGATGTTAGGGGTTGGAAGGGAACTCTGCAGATCTTCGAGTCCAACCCCTCTGTCACAGCAGCACCAGAGAATCTAGCGCAGGTCACACAGGAACACATCCAGACAGGGCTGGAAAGGCTCCAGAGAAGGAGACTCCACAACCTCTCTGGGCAGCCTGTTCCAGTGCTCTGTCACCCTTACAGTCCAGAAGTTCTTCATGTTGAGGTGGAACTTCCTGTGCTGTAGTTTCCATCCCTTGCCTCTTGTCCTATCCCACAACACAACTGAGCAGAGGCTGTCCCTGTCCTTCATTTCCTGACCCCAAGTCCTCATCTATTTAGAGACATTTATTAGATCCCTTCTTAGTCTTCTCTCCAGACTAAACAGCCCCAGGTCCCTCAGGGCATAGTCTGCCCTACAGGAATTGTATGACATTTAGCCAGAGGTGATGATGCTCCCACAAAGATGCACTATTGATAGGGAGATGTAATGGCTTAGCTGAAAGCATTACTTATCTTTCCAGTAAGTTGTGTCCTGATTTAGTAACAGATTCCATTTCTGGCTCATACTGTCTCCAGTGAGTCTGCATTACAACAGCAATGCAAACAAATTAAACAAAGTCTTGAGATGCTGCTATCAGAGATTTGTCCCTGGTGTCCTTTGATTTACTTCTTGAGATCTCCTCTGACATGAACTGGATGGAAGCAATATTTTCTCCCCTTCAAAGTTGAGCTGAGCTCAAGTACCTCTCAGAATACATAAGCTCTGCTTTCAGAGCTGCCTTCAGGCATTCTGGAGATTGACTGCCCTCCCCTTAATATATATCAGGCTAAGGATAGCTCTATGTCTTCATTCCAGTGAAATTACTTTTCCCTCTGCATTTCCTTGGCATCCATATGTTGGTGCTTTGTATGTCCTGAACCAATATCAAAATGAAAACACCCTTGCTGTCTTTTCTTGCTGTTTGACAAAGGGAGATACAGAGGTACATGTCCTCCTTCCTTTTCACCACCTGTCCCTCTCTAGCGAGGACCCAAATTATCCACAGATCTCGTTTGCCAGCAGGAAGAGATTCTTACATTTTGCTATCTTTGTAATTGCACTGCAGACACCAGGGGTGAGAATAACCTAGCAATTACCCTTCACACCACTCCAAGTCTGTTGAAGATGGCTCTCTACAGCAGGAGATGTGGTTTCCAGAGCATGTTTTGGCATGAAACAAAAATCATAGTGGGAAAAGAATTGATTCCATGGGCATCAGTATAGAGTCTTTTTGTTTGTTTGCTTTTGTTTCTAATCTTTTAGAGAAACATTTTCTGCCAGAAATGATGTGATTAGGATGAGGAGCATTTGAGGTCTCGTGGAGCTAGCATTTTTGTCCAAAGCACAACAAAAAATGTATTATATGTAAAGAATTATATATTGAGCAAAAAGAAAATGCTGGCTGATTGGAAAATTCAAACCAGTTGCTCACCAGCAAGACAGGAAAAGCAGTGTGTGCAACAGCATCAGCCACTTTAGCTTAGCTCAGGTACAATCACTTCTGAGGTTCACACATTGCCAGGTTGGAAGATGCTACTGGTTTGACCTCATTAATGTTTATAAAGATGTAAAGGGTGAGTGCCAAGAGGCTGGAGCCAGGCTCTGCTGGGTAGTACCCAATGACAGGCCAAGGGGCAATGGGTGGAAGCTGAGGCATAGGAAGCTTCCTGTAAAGATGAGGAGGATTTTTTTTTCCCTGTGAGGGTGAGAGAGCACTGGCACAGGCTGCCCAGGGGTGTTGTGGAGTCTCCTTCTCTGGAGATATTCCAGAACTGCCTGGATGTGTTCCTGTGTGATCTGCTCTAGGTGCTCCTGCTCTGCAGGGGCTTGGATGGGATGAGCTTTGGAGGTCCCTTCCAGCCCCTGACATTCTGTGACTCTGTGTTTGCCTAGGCTTCTGCCTGTTAAATTCTGAGCCATTAGTTTAAGCCAGCCCTAGTGAAGGACTGCTATTGAGCTCTGCTGAAGGAAGGAAAGCTTGAGGCTGGCTGAGCTTTTCCATGTCTTTGATACAAACCTCACAATTTTCATCTCAGGAATCTGGATGGCCTTTGAGCAAGGTAGGCAGTGGTATTCTGCTGGGCAGATTTTGCTTTGTCAGCTGTCCCACGGTCTTTTAGGAGCAAGTCTGTCTGTGGCCCTCAGCCAGCAAAGCACTTAAATGGGAGCTGTCAGTCCATGGATCATCCTGCTGCTGAAGGCAGCAATGTGCTTTGCTGGGCTGGGTCCAGTGTAACTCCCATGCCCCTGATTTGCACAAAGCTCTGTCACATCCCAGGGAGCCATATTAAGGTGCTGGATGGGTGCTGCACACTGCCAGGGACTGCACTCCTGGAGTCATAACCACACTTTCAAAAAGGAACAAGTATGTTTTGCTTAAAGTTAGCCAGCACTGTTTTGGGTTGCCAGCAGCCTGAGCGCCATGAAAGGAGTTTTCCTTGGTTGACGAGGACTGGGCTAGGGAACAGTTAAGTAATCTGGACACCCATAAATCCATGGGTCCTGATGGCATGCACCCATGGATGCTGAGGGAGCTGGCACAGGTCACTGCCAGTCCACTCTCACAGAATCACAGAATCAACCAGGTTGGAAAAGACCTCTAGGACCATCAAGTCCAACCTATGCTCTAACCCTTCTAATTAACTAAACCATGGCATTAAGTGCCTCATCCAGCCTCCTGTGTCCATTGTCTTTGGTAAGTCAGGGTGGACAGGAGAGGCTCCAGGGGTCCCTTCCAACCCCTAACATCTTGTGATCCTGTGACTGGAGGAGGGCAAACATCACTGGATGGCCGCACAGCCTGCAGCTGGATCAGCCAAGGCTGGGTGTCTGCGAGATGGCTAGCTGCAGCAATCCTGTAATTGGAGTCAGAGAACCGAAGGAAGGGGAGGTGGCAACCAGGGAATTCAGCCCAATTCAGGGAATCTGAACTTTGGACTAAGAGTAATTTATGTGATGAAAATGGGATCGTAAGAGGCTTAATTAGATGCTTTGGGAAGCCAGACTATTTCTTGTCACAGCAGTGCAGAGCAACAAGGCTCAAAGGCAAATTCGGGCTCCTCAAGCAGTGCTCACAGACAGATCTTGTGACAGATCTTGCTCTTACCAAGTAGGGTGTGTTTGACATCCCTGTGCCATGCACAACAACCGTGGGGAGGTGTTAGCTGATTTGTTTTGCTGTGCAGGACACTGGACCCTGGGAGGAGCTGGGAGATTGCAGCACGGCCCTGCTGTGTGCGGGTGCCACGGCTCCAGCTTCCCAAGGAGGCACAGCTTGGTAAGCGAAGGGGCTGAGCTGAAGGAGCATATAGACTGCTTGGCAGGTGGGAATGGAGATCTATAGCGCTCCTGCCTCAGCACCTCACTTCAGTCTCAGAGGCTCTGACTGCTGGCAGGGGCTCTCCGAGGAGGAGGAGGCAGGGGAATCACACATCTCTTACAGATTGCCGTTCTCTTCTGCTACATGTCCCCAGCACTGACTGTGTTTGAAAATGCAGCTTGCAGGCTTCTTTGGCAATGATTTAAAAAGATAATCTTACCTCTGTAGAGACTTCAGTTTTCCAGCCCTATTTTTCCCTAGCTTTGTGTTCACCATTGATGGTAATTAGGAGCTCCTTAGCCTCGTTAGCCTGGCCTTTTCCTTTGTCACTGAGAACAGTGAAGGTGACCTTGCTTGCCGGGTGGATTTGCTCAGCTCTGACAGTCTAATCATTAATGTCTTAGGAACAGAGGAAAGGATTTTACAGTGGAAACTTGAGAACAGCATCACATAGAGTGTCAGCTGGCAGGTCTCCAGTAAATCAAAAGTAGGTAAGTTTGTAATAAGCCATCCTGTTCTCACACAGCACACGCTCTAACTCCACTTCTTTCACGTAGGGGGTGCAATGGAGGGGAGCAATATGTTTGTTGCATGATAAGAAGATACAACAACTGACTACAAGTGTAGCTCAGCTGCAAGTGGAGAACTGGGTATACTGAAAGGAGTAACTAGCATCTGATAATCTCTATTTTATCATCCAGAAAAGTGGAACAGTGGCCAGTGCACTGACCTCCAGTGAACACAGGATCACAGGACTGGAGGAGACCTCCACAGATCATTGAGTCCACCCCCCCATGCCAGAGCAGGGCCATAGAATCTAGTTCAGGTCACACAGGAATGCATCCAGACAGGGCTGGAAAATCTCCAGAGGAGACTCCACAACCTCTCTGGGGAGCCTGTGCCAGTGCTCTGTCACCCTTACAGTCAAGAAGTTCTTCCTCCTGTTGAAGTGGAATTTCCTGTGCTGTAGTTTATACTTATTACCTCTTGTTCTATCACAGGGCACAACTGAGAAGAGTTTGCCTCTTGACCTCCAGCTGTCATCTATTTCTGAACATTGATTAGATCCCCTCTAAGTCTTCTCTTCATCAGACCAAACAGCCTCAGGTCTCTCAGCCTCTCCTTACAGGGCAGTACTTCAGCCCCTTCATCATCTTGGTAGCTCTCTGTTGGACTGCATCCAGTAGATCCCTATCCCTCTGGAACTGGGGAGTCCAAAACTGAACGCAATATTCCAGGTGAGGTGATTTGTTTCAGGTAATATCTGACAGCACAGTGAAAGTTTTATCAGTGGCTTCACTCTACTGCCCACTCACACAGTCTTGAAATTGCAGGATCATTGACAACCATCAGTAGGAAGGAACTTCTGGAGGTCATGTATTCCAGTTCCCTGTTCAAAGCAGGTCCAGCCAGAGCAGGTTGCTCAGGGGAATGGCCAGTTAAGTTCCGAGTATCTCCAAGGACAAAGACAACACTGCCTTGCTGGGCAACCTGGTCAGTATTTGACCACCCTCATGAGAGTGTGCATAAAATATGAAAAGCATTCCCAGGGCAACAGAAACCAAGCTGGTGAATAACAGTTCTCTCAATACCAGGAAGCACCAGAAGACCCATGTGGGTAAGTCTGCTTCAGGTGCCCAGTCTCACCTCCATAAGCATTCCTCATACTAAAATTAACAGAGCTATGTAAGCACAGGAGAACAGCCTATTTGCCCAGAGTACTTTTTAAGCAGACTACTGTGAAAACAACATTTTTCTTTCCAGCACAAAGTAAGAGTCTGACAAGAGAGGAGTGGTCACAGAGCATTGATGTTGCAAAGGCACAGATGTGGGCAGCAGAGCCGTACACAGCAGCCAGTTGCAGCAGTACCAGGCTTCTAGAAAAGGCAAACTGGGAGCTGCTGCTTTCTGTTGGCAAGCACAACAAAGAAATCTTGATACTGTTTCTGACCATCTCGACTGCACGTTTTGGCTTTTCTGCAGTACATTTCTAAACAGCTATACCCAATGGGCCCCTGGTCCTTGTAGGCACATCTGAATGTTACTTCAGAATAACACACACGCTGCAGATTTGCCCCTAGCAGCTACCACAAGCTATGGAAAAAGGCAGACTATTAAGAATACACAACCCCAAAGCTGGGACTTTATAAATACCAGACAAAATGCTTGTATGCTGCTGAACATGCTGCCTAACATCAGGAACGTGAGACGACAGCAGAAAGCCATGCAACGTATTTTGGCAGAAGCAGGCAAACACTTCATAGCTTGTCCCCTGGATGCCATGCTCACACTTACATTGTTCTGTGGCATACTACCTTAACTTGTTTTAAGCATTTCCATCGTCTGTGAGGTAGGGAGGGAAAAACAGAATAGTTAAGATACAATCAAACGAGACCTTGCACATCGTAGTATAATTTGTGAACAGTCTGAGGTGTGAACTGTTGAGGCTTCTGTTTCAGTTTATCAAGGCAAGGAAATACAGTAAAGCCAGGTGAGTGATTTAATGGGTTACTAAGGAGCTAGATGAAAAAACTAGGATTAACAGAGGAGAAATAGTGACAGAACATCAAAAAACCCCAAACCAAACACAGCACATAAAAAGCAAAGGAATGTTGTGCCTTGCTGCATTTTCCTTTTCTGTCATCAAAATCTCAGCCATATCTTTTGATCAGTGGGCAATTTAAAGCACTGTCTTAGTCTGTCTGCTTTAAAAACACTGGCATAAAGATGCAAAATTAAAACCCAAGCAAGAACAAGTCAGAACAAGGAATCTGATCAGAGCATATCAGCTATCATATCAGTATGCACAGATCACAGAATCGCAGCATTAACCAGATTGGGAAAGATCTTTGAGATCATCCAGTCCAACCTATCACCTAACACCTTCTAGTTAACTAAACCATGGCATCAAGTGCCTCATCCAGCCTCCTCTTAAACACCTCCAGGGACAGTGACTCCACCACCTCCATGGGCAGCCCATTCCAATGCCAATCACTCTTGCTGTGAAGAACTTCTTCCTAACATCCAGCCAAAACCTCCCCTGGTGAGGGGCCTGGAGCACAAATCCTATGAGGAGAGGTTGAGGGAGCTGGGCCTGTTTAGCCTGGAGAAGAGGAGGCTCAGGGGTGATCTTATTACTGTCTACAACTACCTGAAGTGGCATTGTAGCCAGGTGGGGGGTGGCCTCTTCTCCCAGGCAACCAGCAATAGAACAAGGGGACACAGTCTCAAGTTGTGCCAGGGTAGGTATAGGCTGGATGTTAGGAAGAAGTTCTTCACAGAGAGTGATTGGCATTGGAATGGGCTGCCCAGGGAGGTGGTGGAGGCACCATCCCTGGGGGTCTTCAAGAAAAGACTGGATGAGGCACTTGGTGCCATGGTCTAGTTGACTGGATAGGGCTGGGTGATAGGTTGGACTGGATGATCTTGGAGGTCTCTTCCAACCTGGTTGATTCTATGATTCTATGATTCTATGAGGAGGATTTTTTTCACTATGAGAGTGACAGAACCCTGGAACAGGTTGCCCAGGGGGGTGGTGGAGTCACTTTCTCCAAAGATATTCAAGATCCACCTGCGTGTGTTCTTGTGTCACCTGCTCTAGGTGCTCCTGCTCTGGCAGGGGGGGTGGAGTGGATAAACTTTCGAAGTCCCTTCCAGCCCCTGACATTCTTTGAATAAATGATCAGCACGTCCCTGGCTGCCATGGTTTGAGGGCTTCCAGGTTACCCCAGAGTTCTCAAGAAAACTACAAAGACCAAGAAGCATGCCAGGGGACAAACTGGTCACCTCCAGATGTTGTAATTCTGTTACTCAATCCTGTAACCCTGCAACCACTTTAAAAGTGGGCAGCAAGGTCGATTCATTCTCTTTTCTCCCTGCCTCTCCAGCTTCTCCAGAGGAGTCTTATCTGGGTCACTAGATGACCACATAGGAGGTACCTTGAGGACAGTGAATTGCAGCCTGTTTGGGACTGTGAGACAATGAGGGATGGGTGAAATAGAGCACTGTGGTTTTGGTGGTGGGTTTTGGTTTGCCTAGGGGGAGTTCTCATGTATCCTGTATCTGTATTAGGTGGTAAGGATTCATGTATGCCTTATCTTTACCTGCACATCTTTATATACAACCTTTCTGTATTTTCATCTCCAATTTGCTGAGAGCCTTCTTGCTTTACTGCCCTTTTTCCTTAGAAAAAGAGTAAAGGAGAATGACCTCAGTCTGTCATGCTCTTGCACCAAAACTATGACATGGGTGAAAATAAACAGTGTGTAACTTTTCTAAAGATTCACAGTAGGCAGTAAGGAAAAAAACATGTCTCTGTGTATGTGTACATATGTTTTAAACAGAGTTTGCTGGCTTCTGTCTCTACTGGAAGCTGTGAGTGTGCACTGGTACTGGAGTGCCTCCACTGCCTTGCCTCCTACCACTACATAGGCAACAGAAGAGAGCAGAGGTGTGGCAGGATGGGCACGCCAGTTGAGTAGAGAGGCACAAAGCACAGCAGCTGTCTGTGCTGGAATAGCACATAATGCTGGAAGTAATAATGCTGGAAAATCATGCTGGATAGGGGATTGAGTCACCATCAGTAAGTCTGCAGATGACACAAAGTTGGGAGTGTCGATCTGCTGGAGTGTAGGAGGGCTCTGCAGAGGGACCTGGACAGGCTGGACGGATGGGCACAGTCCAATGCCATGAGTTGTAACAAGCCCATGTGCCAGGTTCTGCTGGAACCTGGCATTTAATAATGCTGGAAAATGAAAGTGATACTGACATAAATTTACTTCCCCCCTATTTTACCTTGATCCTTCTTCATGTGAGAACAAATATTCAGGAATTTGTAGCAACACCAGCGTGCATGGCTCCATACCTCCCTCTGGCACATCCCAGTTAAGTGGAACTGATGCTCTTCCATGCAGTTTAGGTGGCAGTCATTATAATTTATCAGCATTCCACCAATTGGATACACTTGGGAAATACCCTAGGAAAACTGCCTGACAAAGGCTCCTAAGCTCTCCATGCTCTGCCTTTCCCCAGACACATGAGATTTCCCTAGGACTGCCTGAGGATGTCCCTGTTGGTCCAAGTCCCCTGGGGCACATCGACCATGCAGCTGCCAAGGGATGTGAGACATTCAGTCCCACCTCTGGGATGCTATGGGGAATACCCAGGGGAGCCTGAGCACTTATCGCCTGTCCCATGGGCTTGGTTGAGGCTTGCCATCCCCATGGAGATGAAGGTTTGGTTATCAGAGAATCACAGAATAAACCAGGTAGGAAAAGGCCTTTGAGATCATCAAGTCCAACCTATCACCTAATACCTTCTAATTAACTAAACCATGGCACCAAGTGTTTCATCCAGCCTCCTCTTAAACACCTCCAGGGACACTGACTCTACCACCTCCCTGGGCAGCCCATTCCAATACCAGTCACTCTTGCTGTGAGGAACTTCTTCCTAACATCCAGCCTAAACCTGACCTGGAGCAGCTTAAGGCTGTGTCCTCTTGTTCTGCCCCTGGTTGCCTGGGAGAAGAGACCAACCCCACCTGCTACAACCTCCCTTCAGGTAGTCATAGAGAGCAATAAGGTCTCCCCTGAGCTTCCTCTTCTCCAAGCTGAACACCCCCAGCTCCCTCAGCCTCTCCTCATGGGGCTGTGCTCCAGACCCCTCAGCAGCCTTGCTCCTCTTCTCTGGACACGTTCAAGCACCTCAATATCTTTCTTGAATTGAGTGGCCCAGAACCAGACACAGCACTCAGGGTGTGGCCTGACCAGTGCTGAGCCCAGGGGCAGAAGGACTTCCCTGAGCACACTGCTGGCTCATGTTCAGCTTCTGTCAACCAGTAACCCCCCAGGTCCCTCTCTGCCTGGAGAAACTTCTTTACAGTGAGAGTGACAGAGGGAACAGGCTGCCCAGAGAGGTTGTGTGGGCTCATTCTCTGGAGACTCTCAAAAACCACCTGGATGCATTCCTGTGCAAACTACCCTAGGGGATCCTGCCTTGGCAGGATGATCTCTGGACATTCTTCACAACCTCCAGGGTTCTGTGATTCTGTGATGATGGGCAGTGCTCATACGAAACCAAAGACCATCTAGTTCCAATGCCCTGCCATAGGCAGGGACACCTCCCTTGAAGTCAAGGACTTTTCAACCTCTCTTCTAGCAAGGAGGCAGGAGGTGCAGAAGTTAGGAGAACACAGCCTGAACAGCTGACTCATTTGAAGAAAGGGATATTCCATACCACACCCCCAACAACAAAACTGAAGGGAGTTGGCCAGGGTGGTGGTTGGCTAGAGGACTGGCTGGGCATGAGTCAGCAGGTGGTGAGCAACTGCCCTGGGCATCACTTGTTTAGTATATTCTTTTATCATTGTTTTCCTTTATTTTCCTTCTTTCTGTGTCTTATTATTTATTATTTTATTTCAACCCACAAGTTTCACCTTGTGCCAGACTGCCTCCCTCACCCCACTTGCAGGGAGTGAGTAAGAGCCCATGAGGTGCTTAGCTGCCTGCTGGGTTCAATTGCCACAAGCACCAAGTGGGAGCTCAGCTTGAAGAAAGTCTTCTCTCCTCTGTGCCACTGGCACAGACATCATGTCTCTAGCATAAGCCATTTTACCCTGCAGTGCTGCTCCTACTGCTAACACAGTGAATTCTGCTGATTTGATTGATCCTGTTTAAATCAATGCAATTGTTTGCATGAGCAAAGCTGATATATCTGGCCTTAGGTGGCATTTACTCCCCTGGCATATAAATCAGCTGTTTGGGGCAGCACTAACTGTTCTGTTACCACTGTGAATTTAGGAAAACTCTATCCAAGCCACTGAAGAAAGTCCACATTTACAGTAAAATAAGTGATGATAGCACATGACTGGTTGTATTTTCATGTGTAAAGCAGCCTGGCTCTGAAGCTATTTTAATGGGAATCTTGTGCCTTTTGGGATCCTTGAGGTTGGGGCTACAGGAAGAAGTAATCAAGATGGTTATAATCCCTTTCTTCTAGAATATCAAATACATGAGTGAATGATGCACTTGGTTACATAGTTGTAGCTGTGTATATCACTGTTGCTACCCAATGACAAAATACTCTTTCAGCTCTTGTAATGGTCACTGTAAAATTCTCCATGATTTATACTACAAGTAGTAATTTCCATCTAGAAATATTGATGACATTTTGCCTATGGCAATGAGCAGGTTTTAACAGAACAATAAAGCATGTCCTGCCTTCCTAATTAGTCTCCATTGATTAAACATGCAGATTATTTACAAAAAGCCCAACATAATGGAAAGGAAGCATAACTAATGTAGTGGCTGTATTCCCAGGATCCCATGCAATTCATCTTTACTAAGCTAACTGAGCCTCTAAAATCTCAAGACATTTATGAAATAATAGGAAGAAAGCTTTAGGTTAAGTCTATTGAATATAAAAAATACTTGCTTAATTTGTTTCTTAAGATGTAGTGCTGCATGGAGGCCCCAACAGCCACGTGCAGTGCTACAGGCTGGGCACAGTGTGGCTGGAGAGCAGCCAGGCAGTGAGGCACCTGGCTGACAGCAGCTGAACATGAGCCAGCAGTGTGCCCAGGTGGCCAAGAAGGCCAATGGCATCCTGGCCTGGATCAGGAATAGTGTGGTCAGCAGGACCAGGGAAGTCCTTTTGCCCCTGTACTCAGCACTGCTCAGGCCACACCCTGAGTGCTGTGTCCAGTTCTGGGCCCCTCAATTCAAGAAAGATGTTGAGGTGCTGGAACATGTCCAGAGAAGGGCAACAAAGCTGCTGAGGGGTCTGGAGCACAGCCCTGTGAGGAGAGGCTGAGGGAGCTGGGGGTGTTCAGAATAGAGAAGAGGAGGCTCAGGGCAGAGCTCATTGTTCTCTACAATTACCTGAAGGGAGGTTGTAACCAGGTGGGGTTGGTCTCTTCTCCCAGGCAACCAGAAGAAGAGGACACAGCCTCAAGCTGCTTCAGATTTAGGCTTGATGTTAGGAAGAAGCTCTTCACAGCAAGTGATTGGCATTGGAATGGGCTGCCCAGGGAGGTGGTGGAGTCCTGGGAGGTGTTTAAGAGGAGGCTGGATGAGGCACTTGGTGCCATGGTTTAGTTAATTAGAAGGTGTTAGGTGATAGGTTGGACTGGATGATCTCAAAGGCCTTTTCCTACCTGGTTCATTCTGTGATTTTGTGATTCTGTGATCTCTCAAGGTCACAGACACCTTGCAGAATCCTTGTCAGATCACTAATGGAAACAATCTTGATGATGTCTGAGATCTTGCATCTTATAATCAAAAATCACAGTCCAGCCCTTGTACTACCCATTCAGCTTTTTGTTCAGCTCTGTGGGGTAGACCTGTCAGATTAACACCAGGGGCTATTTCTACAGGATCCAGAATGTTTCTGCAGCACATTAAAGTGTGCTGGCTGCTTATTTTAGATGGCAGCAAATCATACCTGCTTCTTGAACAATACAGCCCTTAGCACTTTTTGGGGATGTGCATCTTCTAAAATGGAATTTTCCTGTGGAGCATTTTACAGAAGAAGGGCTTCCACACTGAGATCATCAGAGACATTTTCATCTGGCACATCAAAGGTGCCAGTGAATTAACAGTCCACATACCAAAGCTGAGCAGCAGTCATGGCAACAGGGCTGCCTGGGTATCAGAGAGTACTCTGTGCACGTAATCTGGGACAAAAAGAACACCCAGATTCATGCCCTGTTCTCATCTGCTCAGCTGGGGCTCATCCCTCAGCAGTGTCAAGGGCCTCTCGAAGGAGACTGTGCTCTTCACTTGATCTGGTCTTTTAGTTACCGTGTCCAGTTTTTTCTCCCCATCCACTCAGTCATTTTCATTCTTGAAAAGAACTTGCCTGAAAGCCACAATCTTGGTGCAGGATCACATGAATGTGACATGCTAGCAGAGGGGCCATGCTCTGCATTCTCTTGGCTCACCTTACATCTGACCATGGTGTCTGGGGTGTTACTGTGAGCCCATGAGATGAGCGTTTCGCCCTGCCTCAGCTTTCCTCAGGTGTGAGCTGATGGGGCATGATCCTGACTAGAAATACATGAAGCAGGGGCAGACAAGGTCAGAGTCAAGGTTGTTAACAACTTCTAGAGAGACAATGGGAACTACCACCAAAGCCAGGCAATGTCACCAGTACCACTTGTCTTTCACAGCATACTCTTTGCACATGTGAATCTCAGAAGGATATTGTCAAGGAGGGTGCACTGAAGTGACTTGGAAAAGGGGACACTGGAGCCACCAGAGGCACTGAAGTAGATGTGGGTTTTTCTGAACCAGCTGACCCTCAGCCCTCCTTGCTCCCACTGCCTCTATGCCTCTAGAGCTGACCTTCCTCTCTCCTGTTTGCTGTGGTCCCAAACTCCATCTCTCCTGTTCCCTGTCACCCTTCTGTGGTCCTGTATCAAAGCACTTACCAAAGTGCCTTAACTGGCATACAGTCCCTGGCAACACTTGGCAAAATACATAGATACATACAATCAACCAGGTTGAAAGAGACCTCCAAGATCATCCAGGCCAACCTAGCACCCAGACCTATCCAGTCAACCAGACCATGGCACCAAGTGCCTTATCCAGGCTTTTCTTGAAGACCTCCAGGGATGGTGCCTCCACCACCTCCCTGGGCAGCCCATTCCAATGCCAATCACTCTCTTTGTGAAGAACTTCCTCCTAACATCCAGCCTAGACCTACCCCGGCACAACTTGAGACTGTGTCCCTTTGTTCTATTGCTGGTTGCCTGGGAGAAGAGGCCACCCCCACCTGGCTACAACCTCCCTTCAGGTAGTTGTAGACAGCAATGAGGTCACCCCTGAGCCTCCTCTTCTCCAGGCTAAACAACCCCAGCTCCCTCAGCCTATCCTCATAGGGTTTATGCTCCAGGCCCTTCACCAGAAATGTACCTGCATCTGCACTTTTCTAAATGGAGATGGATTAATTGCATGCTTAAAAGCTCTTCTGGATGGAGACCTGCACTTTAGAGCCAGATCTACCTTCATTGCTGGAACAATGAGGGAGGAGAGGACATTTTTCGCTTTGTCCCATGCTGGCTGGAAAAGAGATAGACAAGAGAAGCAGAGAGAACACTGACTTGGTTTCTGCCTCAGAGCAGGCAGCACACCCCTGTCAGAAAAGCAGGAACTGGAGCATGAGGCTCTGAGCATCTGCCTGGATCCTGGAACACTCTTAATAGCGAGGCTGATTTTACAACAACAAATTACACAATTGGAGGGACATGGTATAAAAGCAGAGGAAAAAGGTCTGGCATTCCAAAGTGGAACAGTCAGGTACAGCAGCTATTCATCCCTGAGCCAGTGCTCAAAGGTGTTCACTGAGGTCAAAACCACACTCTGTCACATGCAGGGATTTGAGCCAAAGCCCTTCTCTTAGTTGTTCCCTAGCTCCAGCCAGAGGTCACCTGAAATGCGATTTTCTTCAGCTCTCCTGCTGTGGCTATTTTACTTTTCAATGTAATTGTACAAATGCTCAGCAGCTGGGAGAGGAAAAGCATCTGCCTGAGTGACTGCAGCCTGCTACAGCATTTGGTTGAGACAGAATCATTGGGCTTTAGCTTGGTTGCAATAACCTTTGAAGCTATTTACACCACATTGAAAGGAAATATTTCAGATACATTCCCCAAAAACTCCTGGCAGGCCAAGGGGCAATGGGTGGGAGTTGAGGCATAGGAAGCTTCAAGTAAAGATGAGGAGAATTTTTTTCCCTGTGAGGGTTATAGAACACTGGCACAGGCTGCCCAGGGGGGTTGTGGAGTCTCCCTCTCTGGAGATATTCAAGAGCTGCCTGGATGTATTCCTGTGTGATCTGCTCTAGGTGATCCTGCTGTCATGGGGGGTTGAACTGGATGATCTTTGGAGGTCCCTTCCAGCCCCTGATGTTCTGTGATTTTGTGATTATGTGATTGTGTGTGAAGTGCTACCCTTCTCCTCTTCCCACTATTCATCTCACTTGGCTTGTCTATGGCACCTGGGTAGCTAACTCTGTAATTTGGACACTTCCTCATTTCCTCATTTCAGAAGAAACAGAGACATACTCAGAATTCAGAGTGGCTTCCAAAAGGTGCATATTTCAAAGGCAAAACTGCAATATAAAGCATTCAGGGACACTATAACCCAAGAGCTCTCTGTATGCAGAAAGGGAAAGGGAAAAAACACACTTTAACAGCCAGTGGTTTCAGACCAAAGGGTCTAACTCAAAGCAGCTTTCCCAGCTCCTCATATCAGAGGGAGGAAGACCTAGTTTCTGTTCCCCCATGCAGTGAACTCTGAGATATCTGTAGGTAACAGAACGCCTGGCACAGTGGGAGGCAGTGAAGGTCACTCCAAGTCAGCTGGGCAGGTAACCAGGCAGGATGGCACAGCCACAGTCACAACAACGAGGTCAGAAATTCTGGCTGTGGGGTGCTGAGGTTGTTCAACACAGACACACAGGCCAGAGGATCACCTTGGAGCTGGATGGATGCTGACACAGGATGGAAGAGCTGTGCCTTGCCCTTCTCTTTCACTGAATGCTGGGACCAGTCTTCTCAAATGTAACCAGCAATCTGGGTGCAACAGACTGCTTAGCACAGGAACAGACTGCTAGATGTTCTCTTTCTGAAAGCCAATTAAAACCGGGTTCCTCTACAGCCCTTTTGAAAAGGTTAACTACCACCACCTTCTTTAAAGTACCAGAGCAGCTGCATCATTGATGACATGTGTGAAGGCAGAAAAGTCCTTATCCCAGCAAGAAAGGGTGAAAAAAAAGGGAGAACTACCAGCCCAAAATTCTGCCATGAAAGAGGAGGGAGATTTCAAAGCAACCCATGGAAACCTTGCATTCAGCTCAGTGGAAACGCCTTAGGTGTAAACCTCACCTACTTCTTTGCAGTAAGACAAGTTAGTGCTGCAACTTAAAAACTGCTTTACACAAAGGGACTCCTAAAGCTTGCTTCATCATCAGAAAGTGATGACTGGCAGCCAGGAAGCACAGCAAGCAGTCAGGCACTGGAGTCCCCCCCCCTGGCACAGCCCCACTACTACCACTGCCCGAGTGCAGCAGGGAGGCAGATGTACCAAATGCCATGCTCTGCTGTTTGCCAAGCATTCTGTACACTCCTGTTTGCAATGGCTAATAAATAAACCCCAAAGCTTGGGCTTGAATCTTCTGTGACTTCTTTCTGCCTCAGGTTGCATTTCTTTCAGCACAGCAGCTCAGCAGTTTTTGACAAGCTGTACTGTTGCCTAAGGAGTTTCTGACTCTGAGAGGAGACAAAATTCATCAGCTTTCCCATGGCTGTCACAGTAGTGCTCAAATGCTAAATAAATGGTATTTAGATGGAGTTTCTTTGAATTTTGATTGTGAAAATCAGGCATAAAGACCTTGGCAACAGTGTTTATCTGACTGCATATCACAAGGCAGTAATAACAGATTTCAGCATAAAACCAGCCAGGCAGGAGGAAACACAGAAGAAGAACACAGTAGGTGGGTTATTAGTGTATAACCAATCTGGACAGCTTCAATCGATGGGCTGAGGTCAACAGGTGCCAGGTTCTGCACTCTGGTCACAACAACCCCAAGCAATATTACAGAGCTGGGGATGAGTGGCTGGGAAGCAGCCCAGTGGAAGAGGATCTGGGAGTGCTGGGGGATGGCCAGCTGAACATGAGCCAGCAGTGTGCCCAGGTGGCCAAGAAGGTCAATGGCATCCTGGCCTGTATCAAAAACTGTGTCAATCAGGAGTAGGGTAGTGATTGTGGCCCTGTACTCATCCCTGGTGAGACCACAGCTTGAGTAGTGTTCAGTTCTGGGCAACACAGTAAAGACACTGAGGTCCTGAAGCGTGTTCATAGAAGAGCAACAAGGCTGTTGAGGGGTCTGGAGGGCATATCACACAAGAAGTGCAAGAAGTGGCTGAGGAAGGTTGGAATGAGGTTGATGCTGATCCCTTCTGCCAAGTACCTAGTGATAACACAAGAGGAAATGGGTTTAAATTGTGCCAGGGGAGGTTTAGATTGGGTATTAGGTAAAACTTCTTTAATGAGAGAGTGGTGAGGCATTGGAACAGGCTGCCCAGGGAGGTGGTGGATTTGTCATCCCTGGAGGTGTGTTCAAGGAGCATGTAGATGTGGTGCTTCAGGATATAGTTTAGTGGTCACAGTAGTTGGGTTGCAGTTGGACTCAATGATCTTAAAGGTCTTTTCCAGCCTTAATGATTCTGATGACCAAAACATCAGTGTAGAGCTATCCCCCCCATGGCTGTGCTGATGCAAAGCACTCTGGGGCCGTTCACACTGCAGGAGTTAGATTCACCAAGTGGTCATAGTGTCACACCATGATGCTGTAGCACCCACCTTTCAGGGATCTAAACCTCCTCAAGCATTCACAGAGCAGGCAGACAGTTTGCAGCTTGAGGTGAGAGATGAGAAAGCCAATACAACGCAGAAGAACCTTCCACAGAAAATATCAAGACCAGGATGCCTCTGAAATGCAACGCTGCTGAGCTCTGCACAGAATGCAGAGCAAATGCTCAGCTTTTCCCAGCTGCTGCAGAGCTACTTCTACTCAAAAGCATTTCTATAAGCTCCTGATGTTTCCTACCCCTGTATTCCAAGAAGACAGTTATTGTTCATCCCTCCTTCTGCTGAGTTGAATTTTCCCAGGTGGCTATTGCAACAGAAAGTCTACCAGAGCCAGGAGCAGGACACATTCCTAGCCAAGCCTGCCTCCTTTGGCCATGTGGATCTTCACATCTGTAGTGTGCTGTTTGGGATTTCAGGTGTAATTTCGCTCCCTGGAGATTGCCCAAGTTTCCCTGCCATGTCTAAACAAAAACCTCCTATAGGTAGGCCCTCCCTCTGCATAGATAAGAGAATCATCAAGTAAATTCCTGTGTTTGCCCAGAAAAATGCTTAACAGATTATATTAGTTTCTTTCTAACACTGTCAGAGCTCTCTCAATGATCTCTTCAACTGGCTCTTTAATTGTGCTGCTAACAAGGTAGGTAGGGCTCCAGGGTAAATAAGCACATGCATGGCACTCTGCTTTTAAGGCTGGAGATTGCTTCCAGCTGCCAAACTAACACAGTCACAGCAAAGCCTGCAGTGTAGACAAACATTTTGCTACTGACCTAGATTTTGAGTCAGCTTATGAAAAATGTGGACTTACATAATATAAAAGACTTTCTCATAATACAGAAGACGTTCTAAGATGTTTGACTTGAAATTGTAGGGTATAACATTAGCACTCACTATGCAGGTTTAATAAAGCATGTAAGAAACACAGATGAAGAATTGAAGGACTTCCCTGAGTGCTATTTGACAGGATGGAGGGTTACAATTCAACAAGGGCAAGTGCAGAGTCTTGCACCTGGGAAAGAACAAGCCCAGGGATCAGGATAGGTTGGGGACTGACCTACTGGAAGGCAGTGAAGGGGAAAAGGATCTGGGGGTCTTAGTGGATAGGAGGTTGACCATGAGCCAGCAGTGTGCTCTTGTGGCCTGGAGGGCCAATGCCATTCTGGGGTGTATTAGAAGGGCTGTGGTTAGGAGGTGGAAAGAGGTTCTCCTGCCCCCCTACTCTGCCCTGCTGAGGCTGCACTTGAAATGGTGTGTCCAGTTCAAGAAGGACCTCAGGGGACTGCTTGAAAGAGTCCAGAGCAGTACTGAGGAAGATGTCAAGATGATTTTGTGAGGGAGAAAATTCTCCTGTACACGTGCTGTGTTTCAGTCCACCCCAATATGAGCGCAGCTGGGTGAGACTGTAAGAGCTGTGATCGAATCTAGTTGTGTCTTCCAGCTTCAAGCTCCAGGACTCTCTACGAGCTGTCTGGAGCTATGCAGGGCATCTGGAGACATGTCAGCTGGGTGTCTGTGCAGGCAGAAGAGGCCTCTGTTTTCCTTCTCTCCCCATCCAACAGGAAAGCTATGCCAGGAACCAGCACCAGGATCTACTCCTAAAAGCCTGGCTGGCTGTGTTTCCAAAATGCCTTGGAGCACAACGAACCCTTTGCTTTTCTGACCTTGCTGAAACTCTTCCTAACAAGCAGAGGGGATGCTGGGGCACGTTAGGGGTGACCACACCAGCCTGACAGGGAAGCAGCTCCAGACATTGTGCCAGACTGTCACCCACTGACATCTAGTGGGTGATGCCTTCCTCAGGGAACATGTCTCCTGTCTACCCAAAACTCCACACTTTTTCTTACTGACATACATTTTGTTCTCCTAATTTTCTCCCCATCTTCCACAGAGGAAAATAATGATTTTGTACCCAATGGAGCAACAGCATCCTTCAAGTGCCTATTAGAGAGCTTCACCCTCACTCAGCTGGTGATGTGAGCTGTGCATGCTCTGTCTGTGAGTCAGCTCTGCAACCTGGACTAGCCATGCTGTGCTGCAGCTGTGCCTTTGCATCTAGCAAATGGCTGACAATATAACAGCAATATTTTCAACTGATGGCAGGGTCGAGCTCAGCAGGGCTAAAAGGCTCAAAACAAGGTGGCAAAACAATAATCCTCATCTTCTTTGAAGCCCACTGTTGCTATTTTTTAATCCTTTAAGTTGTCAATCTCACGGCAAGACGCTGGCAAAAATTAACTCCCACACTTGGCTTTGCATGGAATGATGCACAAAATGCATCTCTTTGGCAAGGGGAGAGATAGGCTGGAAATAAGCAGGGAATGCTAACAGCTTGTCATGGTGCTTTTGGATGTTTTCAGGATGGAGAGTCCTTTACTTAGCATGTAGAGAAATCATAAATATCTCCTTACTTACTATGGAAGAACAAAAATCTGACCAATGATGGTGGAGCAGCCCTTGGAGAGAAAAAGACCTGTAGACTCTGGTGGAATTTGCAGTGCTTCGTGTTATTCCAGACTGCATGTTTGAGACCCTTCGGGATTCAACTCTCCTCCAGCTCACCACAGAATCACAGAAACATACCAGCTGGAAAAGACCCCCAGGACCATCAAGGCCAGCTATTATCCCTACTCTACAAAGTTCCCCCTTAAACCATATCCTCAAGCACCACATCCAAATGACTTTTAAACACAGACAGGGTTGGTGACTCAACCACCTCCCTGAATTGTTCCCAAAGAGTAACCTCCACTGATAAACTGCAGATCACCTATGGATGCTCAGCTGGCAACTGCCTGGTGTCACAATGATACAGTGACAAATTTAAGATCCTTCTCTCTTTCCAGCCCACATTCCCTCCTCTGGGACTCCTCACATATTTTCTTTCTGTGATTTTCCAGGGAAATCAGATACTATAGCTGCTCCTGGTACGCAAAAATTACAAACAGAAGAGTTATTCCTCAGCAGAATCACTTACTAATGTGTGGTAAACAGAGACATACTTCTTGACTGGACACTTTTAAAAGGAAGTAGAGAAAAGAGTGTAAAACTAATGAGTAACATCTATAGAATTGTGGAATCAGGCAGGGTTGGAAGGGACCACAAGGGTCATCCAGTTCCAACTCCCCTGCCTTGGGCAGGGACACCTCACACTAGATCAGGCTGTCCAAAGCCTCATCAAGCCTGGCCTTAAACACCTCCAGGGATGAGGCTTCCACCACCTTCCTGGGCAACCCATTCCATGGTCTCACCACCCTCATAGTAGAATCATAGAATCATAGAATCAAGTAGGTTGGAAGAGACCTCCAAGCTCATCCAGTCCAACTTATCCCCCAGCCCTATCCAATCAACCAGACCATGGCACTAAGTGCCTCATCCAGGCTTTGCTTCAACACCTCCAGGGATGGCAACTCCACCACTTCCCTGGGCAGCCCATTCCAATGCCAATCACTCTCTCTCTGGGAAGAATTTCCTCCTAACATTCAGCCTGTACTTCCCCCAGCACAACTTGAGACTGTGTCCCTTTGTTCTGTTGCTGGTTGCCTGGCAGAAGAGACCAACCCCACCTGGTGAAGAACTTCTTCCTAACATCCACTCTGAATCTACCCATTTCTAGCTTTGTTCCATTCTCCCCAGGCCTATCACTACCTGACAGCCTAAAAACTCCCTCCCCAGCTTTCTTGTAGCCCCCCCTTAAGATATTCTCAAAAAGGATGCAGAATGAGGTACTTGATGGAAATGGGAAAGCTTCCTTACAGTCTCTGTCATGAGCTTCTGCCACTTTGGCTGTGGTATACTCTATTGACTTCTCTATAATGCTCCTAATTAAACAATTAGAAGTGAGGGGAAAATAAGACCCAAAGTCCACAGCATTCTGGCTGGTAGAGATGAGCACTTACACCACCTGACTTAGCAACAGTGAAACAAACCCTTGCTCCAACTTGTACAATACAGAAATCAATAGAGAGAGCAGGATAAAATACCCAAAACTGACAAAGAGAAATGGAGAACTGGAACTTAATGACAGCTACAAAAAAAGCGTAGGGAATTCCATCTAAGGATGAGGAGGAATTTCTTCACTGTGAGGGTGACAGAACCCTGGACCAGGCTGCCCAGGGGGGCTGTGCAGTCTCCCTCTCTGAAGATATTCCAGAGCTGCCCGGATGTGTTCCTGTGTGAGCTGCTCTGGGTGATCCTGCTCTGGCAGGGCAGTTGGGCTGGATGATCCTTCAAGGTCCCTTCCAGGTCCTGACATTCTGTGATTCTGTGGAAAAGATCCAAACCCCAATAGTTTTCACAGCCTTCCAGGACAACCAGGAAAGCAAAACTTATGAAGACATTATTCAAGCTACAATTGAAAATAAAATTAGATGCTTCAGGGCACAGAGATGCCAGGAAGCATATCTGTGGCAATAAGGGATGATGGAAATCATACAGAGAGAAATAAAACACAGGATGCACAAGGCAAGGATGCAAGAGGTGCAGAACACCTACTCTGACAATACAGTCTTTTGCTCTCACTGAAAGAGAAAATCAATAAACTCTGTGTAGGAAGGAAAGCTTATTAAATCACTGACTGTCCAAATGGATATTCCTGTTGGCAAACACATTGCTCCATGTGACAGATGGACACCAGAGTCAAGAGGTCATTCACTGAAGTGATCAGGCTTCATAAAATCTAGATTTGCAAAGGGCCAGGGCAGTGGAGCCCCAGTGACATTACTGCTCTCAGGTGGTTTCTGTGTGCTGCATTTACTGAGCACTGAGAGGCTTTCAACTAAGAGAGATGCAGGAGGGAATCTTGCAGCTCTGGCCAAATCTGCAGGTGCCCATGGCCAGCCACACTCTGGTGTCTGCCCCTGCAGCAGAGACAGCTGGTGGCCACCATGGTCTGCTCTGGGTCACCAGTGCTGGTGGCTCACTCTTGCAGCCTGCTTTCCCAGTACAAGTGGGATGAAACCATAACACCATAGGTTCTTTTGTATGAAGATATCACAGAATCACAGAATCAACCAGGTTGGAAGAGACCTCCAACATTGTCTAGGCCAACCTATCACCCAGCCCTATCCAGTCAACCAGACCATGGCACTAAGTGCCTCATCCAGGCTTTGCTTGAACACCTCAGGGACACTGACTCCACCACCTGCCTGGGCAGCCCATTCCAATGCCAATCACTCTCTCTGCCAACAACTTCCTTCTAACATCCAGACTAGACCTCCCCGGCACAACATGAGACTGTGCCCCCTTGTTCTGTTGCTGGTTGCCTGGCAGAAGAGCCCAACCCCACCTGGCTACAGCCTCCCTTCAGGCAGCTGTAGACAGCAATGAGGTCTGCCCTGAGCCTCCTCTTCTCCAGGCTGCACACCCCCAGCTCCCTCAGCCTCTCCTCACAGGGCTGTGCTCCAGGCCCCTCACCAGTTTTGTTGCCCTTCTCTGGACGCCTTCCAGTATCTCAACATCTCTCTTGAATTGAGGAGCCCAGAACTGGACACAGCACTCAAGGTGTGGCCTGACCAGTGCTGAGTACAGGGGCAGAATAACCTCCCTTGCCCTACTGGCCACACTGTTCCTGACCCAGGCCAGGATGCCATTGGCTCTCTTGGCCACCTGGGCACACTGATGGCTCATCTTCAGCTACTATCTATCAGTACCCCCAGATCCCTTTAGCCCATCAGCAGCGAAAGACTTCTGAACCTTGGAGTCATAAAGGTTAGGGTTGGAAGAGTCCATCAAGGACCATCTAGTCCAACTCTGCTGTTGTGGACAAGGGCATCTTTTGCTAGGTTACATTGCTGAAGGTCACTCTTCATTTGGCACACATCAAAGCAACAATAAAATGTGTTATTTGGGGACTCTGCGTTTCTTCCACTGTCAGGCAGCAAGCTGTAGCTTGAGTCAGCTTTTGCTCTCCCTGTTGGCTATGTTATTGGCAGGTCCCTGGTCCCTTTAGCATCAGCCCACTGCTTCCCTGTGCTCTCTGCCTCATCTTCTCCCCAGGAGTTTGCCATGGGGAAGCAGCTTCTCCTTACCCCTGCAGTGTTACTGATTCCTTTTTGTAGGCTGAAATGCAAAGCTCACTCGCTCAGCTGGTCAGAGTAAGAGAGGGAAAGCAAAGAGGCATTCCATGGAGACTGGTGGGCTGTCATGTCACCCTTAACTCTGCAGCTGAGCAGACAAGCCTGAGGCACAAAGAAACCAAGTCCTACAGGACCAGGTCACAAAGCTAGTGCTCCAGCCTCCTCCATACCACATCACCTTCTTCTGAATCACAGTGACAGGATTATGTCCTAGGGAGCTCAAACATATCCTCATGGACCTGCAGCCCCCTTGCTTCAGGATGTGCACAGCAGCGTGGAGTTTGCTGAGATCCAGAGAGGGCAGACATGGAAATGTCACATCCCACAGCCAGGCTTTCCTGCTCCCGTTTCTCTGCCAGCAAAACTTACACTGGCAGTAAGATTTCTGTCTCCAGCCAATACAAAGCACCTGCATTTTATTAAGTACTTCTCACATTAAAGCATGCCTCATTTTAATTACCTTTTTGGAGGAGACATTTATTTACTTTTTAAAGTATAATGACTTTTTTTCCTTTAGGGGGAGAAGATGGCATTGCTCTGCCTCTAAAGAGCAAGGCTGTGATCCTGGATGCTCATTTTGGATTGCTGGAGAAGCAAACTTTGAGAACTGGAAATCCCCAGCTCTCAAATGCCATAAGTTTACTGCTGAGGATTGGGATCTACCCAATTTGGTCTCAATGACCAAAATGTTTTTCTGCTCTTTTTTTAGAGTTTTGGGTTGGAGAAAGCACAAAGTGTTTTTTTTTTAACTTATTTGCCTGGAACACCAAGTACTGGATCATGCTTATGAAAACCTGGGGCCACTTGTGCTTCCCTTCAGACAGAGGACTGACAGGGGATCAAACTGAACATTGGTTCTTTGCTTATTAAAATTTTATTTAGAGATGCCTCCTCCTTCCCAAACTGATGTTGAGAAAATCTTGGCTGTTTGTTGCCTGCAAATGTACTGCATCCAGTTCTGCAGCCCCCATTACAAGGATGTGGATGTGTTGGAGTGTGTCCAGAGAAGGGCCACTGGGATGCTCAGAGGGCTGCAGCAGCTCTGCTGTGAGCACAGACTGAAAGAGTTGGGGCTGTGCAGGCTGGAGAAGAGGAGGCTCCCAGGTGACCTTCTTGTGGCCTTCCAGGATCTTAAGGGGGTCTATGAAAAAGCTGGGGAGGGACTTTTCAGGCTATTAGGTAGTGACAGGACTGGGGGGGAATGGAGCAAAGCTGGAGGTGAAGAGATTCAGAGTGGACATGAGGAGGAAGTTCTTCATCATGAGAGTGGTGAGAGCCTGGAATGGGCTGCCCAGGGAGGTGGTGGAGGCACTGTCTCTGGAGGTGTTCAAGAAAAGACTGGATGAGGCACTTAGTGCCATGGTCTAACTGACTGGCTAGGGCTGGGTGCTAGGTTGGACTGGATGATCTTGGAGGTCTCTTCCAACCTGGTTGATTCTATGATTCTATGTCACTGACACAGATGTTAAACAGCACTGGTGCCAGCACTGATCCCTGAGGGACACTTGGCACTGGTCTCCCTAGGGTGCCTTTCATCACCACTCTCTGTGTGCCACCATCCAGCCAATTCCTTACCCAACAAGTCTGTGTTCTTCCAGTCTGGTGACCAGGATGTCATGTGGCACAGAGTCAAATGCCTAACTCAGGTCCAGGTAAATGATGTCACTTGCCCTTTCCTTGTCCACTGTTGCTGTGAGTTCCTCACGAAAAGCCACTAAATTTGCCAGGCATGACTTGCCCCTGCTGAAGCCATGCTGCTGACCAGCAATCACCTCTGCCTTGTTTTCCAGTATTGGCAAGTCACTAGTGCTTTGTAAGCAGCCATTGTTTTTCACCATCAGAACCAATCTTTATGTCTTCAGGAAATGCACTGCCAACATTAGAAGGTGACATTACCAAAATCACTTACAGCTTAGCACAATTCTCTTTCTTCCTGAAGTCAGAAATGATTTGTTTTCCTAACAGAAAGTAAAGCCTGAGTTTATTTTGCTGTGCTCACACAGCATCATCCCTTTGATACTGTTTGTTTGGGGTTTTTTTGTTTGGGTTTTGTTTCTTCTTTTTCTCCCAGAAAAAAAATTATTTGGGGAAAAGTTAAAATCAACAATTCTTCTAGCAAGGTTGGCAGGAGTCCAAGCAGGAAAAGAAAACAGTCTGGGTTTATCACGTTTGCATTTGTTTTGCAGCTTTAGCTGTGTTGAGAAGCACTGCTGGCTGTGATCTGTGCCTATGGCACACTTACTGAACCATGACAACCAGGAGAAAGTTCAGCAGTGGGCAGTCTCCTGTGCCAGCCAGTTTTGCTGATGTCTGCTGTGCAGTTTAATGATCTGCTTGCTGAAGTACCAAATTTCCTGGGGAGCATTCAACCATTTGCAGCTTTCTGCAAGAGCTGCACACTGAGAAAACAGAAGGCCAGTGGCAGCCTGGACTGCTTCAAAGGCAGTGTGGCCAGCAGAAGGAGAGAGGGGATTCTGCCATTCAGTCTGCTCTGCTGAGACCTTACCTGGAGTACTGCTTTGGATCTCTCGACACATGAAGGACATGGACCTGATGGAATGGGTCCAGAGGAGGCCACAAAAATGATCAGGGGGTTGGAGCACTTCTGCTGTGGGGACAGGCTGCGGGAGCTGGGGTTGTTCAGCCTAGAGAAGACTCCAGGGAGGCCTTACAGCAGCATTTCAGTACCTGAAGGGGGCTACAAGAAGGCTGCAGAGAGACTGCTTGCAAAGGCCTGCAGGGACAGGGTGAGGGCAATGGCTTCAAACTAATGAAGAGCAGATTTAGACTGGATGCTAGGGACAAGTTCTGCACCACAAGGGCTGTGGAACACTGAAACAGGTTTCCAGGGAGGTGGCTGGGGACTCATCGCTGGAGATATTCAAGGTGAAGCTTGAGAGGGTCCTGGGCAACCTGATCTCTTTGAGGATGTCCCTGCTTAATGTACAGGGAATCAAACTAGATGACCTTTGGAGGTCCTTTCCAACCCATTCTGTGAAAACCCATCACATGCAGCAGAGCAGCAGGGAACCTTGCTTGAGGTAACTGACTGAAACTAAACTTGGGAACTCAAGAGCCAGACATGTGGCTTGAGGATTCCAAATTTACTTATGTAACTGAGATGTAAAAAAAACAATTACAAGTTATTCAAGTGCCAGAACTTCTCCTATTATTTGCCTACTGACACAGAGTAAGTCACTTTGGGCTGCATTAAATCACGTCACAGAATCACAGAATTAACCAGGTTGGAAAAGACCTTTGAGATCACTGAGTCCAACCTATCACCTAACACCTTCTAATTAACTAAACCATGGCACCAAGTGCCTCATCCAGCCTCCTCTTAAACACCTCCAGGGATGGTGACTCTACCACCTCCCCGGGCAGCCCATTCCAATGGCCTTTGTTTGTAGGTCAACTACATCACAGGGTGACTTCTCTGTCAGTAACCTGACACCTGAGAGGAAGTTTGCTGTATAAAATTATGGGAGGCTTAACTGCTCACCCTGCTATCTGGTTCAGTTAGAGATATGGAATATTTATAGAGATATTTATGGAGTGAAGCTGGAGGTGGGGAGATTCAGACTGGACATGAGGAGGAAGTTCTTCAGCATGAGAGTAGTGAGACCCTGCAATGGGTTGCCCAGGGAGGTGGTTGAGGCCCCATCGCTGGAGGTGTTTAAGGCCAGGCTGGATGAGGCTCTGGCCAGCCTGCTCTAGGGTAGGGTGTCCCTGCCCATGGCAGGGAGGTTGGAACTAGATGATCCTTGTGGTCTCTTCCAACCCTGACTGATTCTATGGTTCTGTACTAAATGGCACAACTCAGCCTTTGAAGAAATTGTATTGAGGTATCCAGGAACTAAAGAGTAGGCAACAACCTGGTTTTGATGAAATCAGTGCAATCACACAGAGAGACCTGGTCTGCTCTCAGCCTGGGGTAGTCACTGCCACTACACAGCAGAATCACAGAACCTTAGAGGTTGGAAGGGACATCCAGAGATCATCCAGTCCAAGCCCCCTGCTGAGTCAGGATCCCCTAGGGTAGTTCACACAGGAATGCATCCAGGCGAGTTTTGCAAGTCTGCAGAGAAGGAGACTCCACAACCTCTCTGAGCAGCCTGCTCCAGGGCTCCATCACCCTCACCATAAAGTCTCCTCATGGAGAAACAAAGGAATACAGCAAGTCAGTGGAGAAAGAAATTCTTCTGCCATTTTCTTTGCAAAACACTGTCTGAAAAGAGTTTGAGCTATCATTTTCAGAACGACAGACAAATCTAATTTTAGGGGAACAGCAGAACCGACTCTGACGGACGAGCAGGTGGCAGGCGGGACTGAGAGCACCCGCAGCGTGGGTGTCAATCCCATTGCTTCATCTGAGCTGAGAGAGGACCTCATCCTCCAGCACTGATGACTCAGCAGAGGGCAGATATTTAAGGAAAGCTCCTGCTCTGTTTACTTTAAAAATGTGCTCCAGGCATTTCCTTTGCATGCAAGATGCAGGATCAAATGCTTGATTATAGTTAGGTGTTAGGAGATCCCCGGCTCCTTCTCCTAACCCTGAGGAAAACCCCACAGCAAACAGGAATCCCCAAAGGAAGTTGCTGCATTTCTCATCTGAAGAACTGCTATTTGAAATCCTTCATTTCCCCATTTTCCTTTGCAACAACATATTACCTGATGCATTTGATGCCTGATTTAGCTTGGCTTTCAAATGGCATTATGCTGATGAAATGTCTTTGTCTTTCACCAGGGCAGGTGCAACCACAGAAGTTTCCTCTTTGGCTTCATTTCCAAATACCCATCACTTTTTTTCCAAATCCAGACCAGTCTACAAACCTTACTTCATAATTTAGTTTTCAGTGCCTATGGTCCTTGCCCAAAAGGCTAACTATTTTCTTCAGCTCATTAGAAGCCCTGCTGAGGAAAAGACTCTGAAAACTGCAAAGGTCAAGAGGAATTAATGTTTAGATTGTGCTGTTACTTCAGGAAACAAAGGTAAATTCCCACAGAAAGGATGAATCCAGACCACAGGCCATGTGTATTTACTGTGCTCATGTAGAGCTGGAAGGGAAATCTTCTCAAGGACAAGAGGGGATGTGCAGGAGTGATGCAAGAGGATGTGGAGGAAGACTTGGCAGAGGGTGCTGAGATGGGTAATAAACCAGCAGTGACAGCAGGAAAAGGCCCAGGATCAGAGACTGCTGCAAGGTATGAAGCGTTTACACAGCCTGCCAGAGCAGGTCTTCATGCTGGGGCTCAGGGTTGTGCCTACATCATCAGATGAGAACAGGACACGTCCTCCTTCCTAGCTGTGAGGACAAGTGGCACAGCATGATGTGCATCCACCCTCACAGAATCATAGAATGGTTTAGGTTGGAAGGGACCTCAAAGCTCAGCCATAGGCAGGGACACCACCCACTAGAACAGGTTGCTCAAGGCCTCATCCAGCCTGGCCTTGAACACCCCCAGGGAGAGAGCAGCCACAACCTCTCTGGGCAACCTGTGCCAGTGTCTCACCACCCTCACTGCAAACAACTTCTTCCTAACATCCAGTTTCTATCTTCCCTCTGCCAGTTTAAACCCATTCCTCCTCATCCTGTCATTATAAGACCTTGTCAATAGTCCCTCCCCAGCCTTTCTGTAGGCCCTCTTCAGATACTGCAAGGCCACTGTAAGGTCTCCTGGAAGCCTTCAATTCTGCAAGCTCCCTCGCTCCAGTCCCCTTCATCCAAAACCACCTCCTCCCTAGCATCTCCTGCAGCTAGCTGGTAGCAGGATTGCAGCTTGTATTCCTGTATAAACAAGGATAACTCAGGCCCTTCTGCTACACAGTGAGGCTTAGAGCAGTGGCAGGTACAATGATGCAGACATCACTCACCAGTATTGTCCAGCATCTATGTTTGTTTATAGATATATTTAACCTGTGCTACTACACTTCCTCTACTGTGCTAGCTAGGATGAAGCTGTGTCTGGCCTTTCTGCATGGAGTTTGCTTGCATCTCTGCTGAAACAAGGAGAGAAGCAGAGCTAACTATGCTGGATATGTGAAGGGCTGGCCAAGAGAAATAGATCTGTGACTGGCTCACTGGTGTGATGTCCTTGTAACCAACATATGGACTTCAGATCTGTACCATGTTGGGTACTGCTGCCTAAACCTTGCCTGAACTTACAGGGGATGCACTTTAGTCACTGTCAGAAAAATCTTCTGATGTTCACTGAAATGTGATTGAACTGGGAGAGATGAAGAGGGAAAAGGAATGGATTCTTTCACAGAGCAGCCCTGCTGCTCAGGAAAGTAAAAATAAACTTCAGAAAGGAGTGGGAGATACACAGAGGCAGACAATGATAGGGATATTTTAAAAGAAGCCTGTGGAGTGAAGGCAGGATGAAGCTGCAAAATGAACTGCAAACAGAACAAATTTACACACAGATGAACAAAACCAGGGAAGTTAGACTCACTATCTTTACCTTGAAAGTTTTACTGTGCTTGCAGGATCAAAAGGATCTTGAAAGGGTTTTATATATATCTGATGAAACACATCTGATAAGCTTCTAAGGGTTATGCTGCAGATATTGTTTATCAAAGGCTAAATAATGTTCTCACTTTCCACATAAAGCAGAACCATAAAGTCTGGGAGTGGCATTCCCCAAAGGAGACTCCTGACACAAAACCACCTACATCCTCTGGATACCATCAGGAGGGACCTGGGCAGGTTGGAGAGGTGTGCCAAGGCCTCATGAAATTCAACAAGGCTAAGTGTCAGGTCCTGCACCTGGGTTGGTGCAATCCCAAGCACAAATCCAGGCTGAGAGGTGAATGGCTGAGAGCAGCCCTGAGGAAAAGGCCCTGGGGGTCTGGAATGATGAAAAGCTCAACATGAGCCTGCAGTGTGAGTGCAGCCCAGACAGCAACTGTGTGCTGGGCTGCAGCAAGAGCAGTGTGGCCAGCAGGGCAAGGGAGGGAATCCTGCCCCTTTGCTCTCCTGAGACCCCACCTGGAGTCCTGTGTGCAGTTCTGGAGCCCCAACACAAGAAGGACATAGAACTGTTGGAGTCAGTCCTGAGGAGGCCATGAAGATGCTGAGAGGGCTGCAGCAGCTCTGCTATGAGGACAGGCTGAGAGAGTTGGGGCTCTGCAGCCTGGAGACGAGAAGGCTTCCAGGAGATCTTGTAATAGCCTTCCAGTATCTGAAAGGGGCTACAGGAGGGCTGGGGAGGGACTATTGACAAGTCTTTGTAATGACAGGACATGGAATAATGGGTTTAAACTGGCAGAGGGGAGATAGAAACTGGAGGTTAGGAAGAAGTTCTTTGCAGTGAGGATGGTGAGACACTGGAGCAGTTTGCCCAGGGAGGTTGTGGCTACTCCCTCCCTGGAGGTGTTCAAGGCCAGGATGGATGAGGCCTTGAGCGACCTGTTCTAGTGGGAGGTGTCCCTGCCTATGGTGGGAGGTTGGAACTGGATGAGCTTTGAGGTCCCTTCCAACCTAAACCATTCTATGATTCTATGATTCACTGCTGGCAGGGCTGGGAGCCTACACAGAATTCTGTACCAATTAGGTTACTGACCTGATGGTAATCCCAACACAAGTCCTGCCAGGGCACAGACATCCCTCAGTGCTTAGACAGAAGTCAAGCAAAATATAGACAAACCAAATAAATGACTGTTTTCTATGTGTTGTCTATACTCCTGATTGTAATGAGGCTGTTCCTTGGCAAGGGCTGGGATAAATGAGCCACATTTCCTTTCCTTCTGGAAATGTCCTAGGGCTCAGAATGTTCTCAGGTGAGTTTAGTGCTTACAGGAAATATTACTCTCATAGATTTGAGAAATGAAGCCTTTGTTTCCTAAGAAGAGAAACACACTTTGTAGAAACAGATTTCTCTGCAATTTCCCACAAATACACTTCCAGATGTTTTCTGGAAAATGGGATTTTCCTTAAGATACTCAGCTGCTGTGCCTCTTGTTAACAGCAGACATGACATCCTCACATCTTTTGCAGAGCCTCCTCACTAGAGCAAGATGTTAGGCATGTTCTTCAATGTAAGGCACCCAGATGCCCCATGACAGAGCAGATGTATTGATCATACAATTGTTTTGGCTGGAAAAGATCACAGCCATTCAACCATGTCCCCAAGTGTCATGTCTTTTTAATACCTCTGGGGCAGTGACTCCAGCACCTCCCTGTGCAGCCTCTTCCAATGCCTCACCACTCTTCCTACAAATAAGTTTTCACTAATATCCAATCCGTATCTATTCAAGCCAGCGTGGCCAGCAGGACCAGGGAAGTCCTTCTGCCCCTGCACTCAGCACTGCTCAGGTCACACCTTGAGTACCGTGTCCAGATCTAGGCCCCTCAGTTTAAGAAAGATGTTGAGCAATAAGAGCAGTAATAAGCCAAGGAGCAATGGATGCAAATTGGAACATAGAAGGATGCAACTCAACATGAGGAGAAACTTCTTTACAGAGAGGTTCTGGAGTCTCCTTCTCTGCAGACTTTCCAAACACACTTGGATGCGTTCCTGTGTGAACTACCCTAGGAGATGCTGCCTTGGCAGGGGGGTTAGACTTGATGATATCTGGAGGTCCCTTCTAACCTCTAAGGTTCCATGATTCTGTGATCTGAGAGTCAAACAGCACTAAAGGGTTTCTCAAGGGACCCAGTGGGGTATCGCACCGTGCATTTGGAAGGTATGGCTGCTATCCCTCAATGCTGGTTGGGTTTTTTTTGTTAGTCTGTTGCCTCAGTTTAAAAGTTTTAACGTATTTTAATTGATTCAAATACATTCATGACATTTCTCAATTGGTTTTTAATCTTGCAATTAGTGTAAATACATATAATCACGTAATTAGGCTGTGTAATTACAATGTGTAATAACACTGTAGTGCTGTTACATGCCTCCTTTTCAAACACAGCTCCAAAACATAACTGTGGGTCCCAGAGTGTCTGTAAAGATTTCTTTTCATATATTCCTGCTTGTCTTGTGCAATCCTGGCAGTTTACATGTAGGAATATATGCTGCTCTAAGGCTGCCACGGGAATTGCTTGTGCTCAGGGGGGCATATCTAAAGGAAAAAGATGAGGCAAGATGATGGATTCTAGCTGAAGATGTGATTACAAAGCTGGTGGATGCTCTCACTGCAAAAGATAATGGTGCTTTTATCATATGGCCTAGCTCTCCTGCAGCTAGATTCTGGCTTTATCCAGGTCTCCTTGAGGGCAGTGAAAAAGCTTCCAGTGGCTTTGGCAGGGTAGACTTGCACTCCCTGTCAGATTGATCACACTCTCTGAAAGGCTTTAAAGCTCCTTGTACCCATGGGAAATCGGTCTCTTACTTTGCTTCCCCCTGCCCTGCTTCAGTAAAGTCAGCCTAGATTGAGGGCTGTGAGGCACTTAGTTTCATGCACATTTCTAAGACAGGGCAACATGTCTCAAACCATGGCACCAAGTGTCTCATCCAACCTCCTTTTAAACACCTCCAGGGGTGGTGACTCCATCACCTCCCTGGGCAGCCCATTCCAATGCCAATCACTCTTGCTGTGAAGAACACCTTCCTGGTGCAGTTTGAGACTGTGTCCTCTTGTTCTGTCCCTGGTTGCCTGGGAGAAGAGACCAACTCCACCCGGCTACAACTTCCCCTCAGGTAGCTGCAGACAGCAATGAGATCTGCCCTGAGCCTCCTCTTCTCCAGGCTGCACACCCCCAGCTCCCTCAGCCTCTCCTCACAGGGCTGTGCTCCAGGCCCCTCACCAGCCTTGCTGCCCTTCTCTGGACACATTCAAGCACCTCAACATCTTTCTTAAATTGAGGAGCCCAGAAAAACATATCTCCTGAAGGCACAACTCATAGCCAAAGCAGTCTGGGCAGTACCAGGGTGGTGGTAGATGCTGGCACACAGCAGCACTTTGCAACTCATCCCTTTGCAGCTGATCCTCAGCACTTTGCAACTGATCCAGGGACAGAAACAGCTGCTTGTAGAGAAACACACTCATTTCTCTGCCTGACAAACCCTTCTCTTAACTGTCTTGAACCAAACATCTGCTGAAAATCTGCATGGAAACTATTTAATGTACAATTGGGAGAACAGGAAAAAGTTCTCCAAGCAATTCTTTTATTAACTGACTTTAGCTCTATGATTTCTGCTGGTGGTTTCTGCAGTAATGGGTTTTGCTTTCTGTGCACAGCTCAACCTGCTTGTTCTGTCTGCGCTATTCTGAGCAGCTTCATCTTTTATTTGCTTCTCTTGCTTGTTCTGGGAGGGTGGGTCCTAATTTCATGTAGAGTGTTTTTCTTCTTCCCTTTCAAATATCCGAAACTTTTGGAGAAGGGGATAAAAAAAATAAGTCAAAGATATGGAACTAATGAGGTGAAGCCACACAGAGAAAACCTCTACGTGACATGCAGTTTTTTTGGGATGGAATTTCTCTTTCTTGGAATTTGCTGAGAGTTAGCCTTTCACTGATAGAAACGTTTGTAGCAAACTAAGACTGAGACATCAAAGCAACTGCCTGAGTTTTATTTGTATGGATCTTGGTGAATGCTGCTTACTGATGATTTCTGTCAGTTCAGCCAGAACTGTTGCCACGGCAGCTGAAGTTCGCAATGGTGATCACTCAATGTGCATGGGTCCTACAGAAGATGCTGGTCAGCAAGACACAGGTTTTTTCCTCTACAGTGCAGGTTCAGGGGTTGCTGCTTGTTGCTGAGCAGGGAGGAGACTGTTGCAGCATTAATGAGTGCAGCACTAATGGGAGCAGCGCTCAGATGTGGCTGGTTTTTGCCTGACAGATGGGAGCACGACAGCCACCTGCCAAGGCACTCAGCAGCAGGAGAAGCAGGTTCCACCTTGGCCCCCTCTGGCATTTCGTGCTCCCACCATGTGCTGCCCTACAGGACATATACAGACACACCTTATCCCACGTGTTTGCTAGAGAAACGCCTTGGCTGGGGACATACAGCCACGTGCGGACACAGCTCCTGCCATGCAGCCCAGAGACACAACCAGAGCCTGGGCTGCAGCGAGAGAAATGTGGGCAGCAGGGTGAGGGAGGTGATCCTCTCCCTCTGCTCTGTGCTGTTGAGACTGCACCTGGAGTACTGCACCCAGTTCTGGAGCCACTGTTACAAAAGGGATATGGATGTGCTGGAAGGTGTCCAGAGAAGGGCCACAATGATGATCAGAGGGCTGGAACTGCTCTGCTGTGAGGAGAGACTGAGGGAATTGAGGCTGTCAGGGTTTCTCAGCTCAGTCAGTACTTCAATGACACAGCTATGAGGCTGTGAAGACCTGGGCTATGAAGATGATGAAGGGGCTGGAGCAGTGCCCTACAAGGAGAGGCTGAGTGACCTGGTGATGTTTGGTCTGGTGAAGGGAAGACTTAGAGGGTATCTAATCAATGTTTAGAAATAGATGACAGCTGGGGGTCAAGAGGGAGAGGACAAACTCAGTTGCAACTTGTGATAGGACAAGGGGTAAAGTGTATAAACTACAGCACAGCAAGTTACAGTTCAACATGAGCAAGAACTTCTTGACTGTAAGGGTGATAGAGCACTGGCACAGGCTGCCCAGAGAGGTTGTGGAGTCTCCTTCTCTGGAGCATTCCTGTGTGACCTGAGCTAGATTCTCTGATCCTGCTCTGGCAGGGGGTTTGGACTTGATATGTGGAGGTCCCTTCCAACCCCCAACATACTGCTCTGCCCAGTGTCTGTGTGGATCACTGTGAGTTTAGCAGATATGTGCACCATGCTCTGTTAGGTGATATACACATGGTCAGAGACAAAAATACACCAAATCCTCTTTCCTTGATGGAAAGAGCATCTCAGCAACATCCGGAGGAGGGAAATGACACGGCAATGGAAATGCAGAGACCAAACCAGCAGCTCAAAGCAATTCACTTGGCACAAGATGCTGTGTGGATATTAGCTGAGTCCTAAATCAAATATGTCTGTGTCAGCAAAACACTGTGCTGAGGCACACTGCCTCCAGGCTCAGTGCTGCTACAGAGCCATGCTGTTGGGGTTGTCTCCAGGCCTGAAGCAAGCAGCACCCCTCAAGGGCCAGCATCTCCAAGCCTCCAGCACATCATCAGAGCACTACTGTGACCTCCTTCCCTCCCAAGCTCACGGAGGTGTGTGCATGGAAGAACATGCTGCCACAGGCTAAGTTCAGGTTATCTAATGCTCTCTTGAAACTGTCTCAGCACATGAAATAGTTGAATGAAGAAGATGTTTCCATCTTATCAACAACTTTGCATTCTGCCCATTGGTTTGGTGTTTTGGGTTTTTTTCCCAGATATTTTGAACTAGGAGTTATCTATCTCTAGATTTAGTCAACTGTGTAAATGAGGCTTTTGCTTCAGGAGGGGAAAACTGTCTTCACAGTTATGTTAGAACAAAGATTACAGGCTTGGTTCAGATCTCAATCACACTGCTGTGGGGACTGATGTACTTTGTTCCAGGTACAGCATACATCAGGGGATGGAGGTTTATCCTGAATGCCCACTCCACTGGCAAAACCCCACTCATAGCACACGGTGTCTGCTGGAGGTGCTGGATGAGGATTCAGTCTTAAAGGTGACTGGAGCCTGGGTGAAGCTGTCAAGCACAGCCCAGTCTAGGTGTGCAGTGCTCGCAAGGCTGCATGCTAATGACATTTACTTTTATCCCATGTTTTCCTCAGCCTTAAGACAAGAAATGCTGCATCTTCAAAATGCTGAATTTCCTAGACCAGCTCTTCTCTATCTTTTTCTCTTTAAAGGTAATTGCTGCAAAGTGTTGAGTGATGATATTCGTGAATATAGCTTTTTGCTTATCTGCAAAGCACTTAAACTGTGGACACTCTTGCCTACTGCTCATTAGAAAGAGTTAGTATCTATTTCCTAGAAGCTAAAAGGAGTTCCTCAGGCATGGTCAATGGCCCATTTAGTTTGTCAGCTGCAGCAAAGACTGTGGCTTGTGAACCACATCTCACAAACCTGGTAGCATAGGCTCTGGTAGCATTTGGTGCATTCAAACCATGATCTGCAGATGAGAATTGATCCTTTTCTTTGTGTCCACATTCAGCAAAGTTTCTTACAGGAGTGTGCTGGTTTGAGGCTAATTGGAGTGTTTTAATGAGAGGAATTAGATTATTGGCTGTGAAAGGAAAATAATGGGGATGTCTGTATTGCCCATTTGTTCTGCTGGGACATACAAAACCAAGGACACAAACAAAGATAAGTCAGTCTCTGCCTGGCTGTTGCTGTATTAACTCTTCTGCCTGAACCTGCATATTCTCAACTAATCATTCTGCTTCTCACCCCTTGTGCTGATGTTTTCCAGCTCACCCTGCACATGAAGGAGATCCTGAGATAAGGGAGAAGGTGGAAAGGGTGGAAGGAAGGAGGGAGGGAGGTTGGTTGGGAGCCTCTCTTGGGTGGTCTGGCTGCTGGGAGGGGTTTTGTAACTCTGTATTACTTTTTACATGCATATTACTGTATATAGTTGTAAATATATCTGTATATATTGCATATATATGCTTGTAAATGGTGAAAATCTATTAAATACAGCTTCATTCCTTAACTTCCAGCTTTCTGGGTTGAGTCTGGATGAATTCCTAACCGTGTGTGGGGGTGGGTAACACCCAAACTGCTACAAGCAGCTGCTGAAATGATAGTATCACCTAGGAAGATTATAAACAGTAGAAGGTCCTACCTTGTTTATCTTTGGTTGACCAAAGGCACAAATTCTTCAAAGCACAGCCTGAGATTTTCATCAGCCAGTACTTAACAAGCAGTGCCAGTTCCCCTGTATGTTTTGTGAGCTGCCCTCATAGCAAAGCCCTGGGTGAAAGGCACTCACTGGCTGGCTGTGTTGCAGAAAACTTTTAAGTACAACTGCTAGGTAAATAACCGATTCTTCAGTTCAATGGCTGCAACAAACAGCATCAAAAATAGTTTGGGGCTGAACTGAAACAGAACTTCCATGGTTTCTTTTGAAAAAGGGAGCTCCCACTGTTTCCTAGTGTATTAAGTTCAACTG
The DNA here is from genome assembly GCF_015220805.1 of Pogoniulus pusillus. Lineage (NCBI taxonomy): Eukaryota > Metazoa > Chordata > Aves > Piciformes > Lybiidae > Pogoniulus > Pogoniulus pusillus. Next base: position 16,279,290 of record NC_087290.1, on the reverse strand, counting down.
AGATCCTTCATTAAATGAAAATTGATATTAGACAGCTAAAGTTAGGAGTCCATTGATGAAGGCATCCAAAGTTAGGCATATTCTCCATACACTTCTGAATATTCCCAGTTAGAATTTGTTTTGCTGAAGGGTTAAGGTATATGGAGGTTTTTTGGTTATTGGTACCTGCCTACTCTCAGTTGAGTCATAGAATCATACAATCAACCAGGTTGGAAGAGACCTCCAAGATCATCCAGTCCAACCTAGCACCCAGCCCTGTCCAGGCAACCAGACCATGGCACTAAGTGCCTCATCCAGTCTTTTCTTGAACACCTCCAGAGATGGTGACTCCACCACCTCCCTGGGCAGCCCATTCCAATGCCAATCACTTTCTCTGGCAAGAACTTCCTCCTATCATCCAGCCTAGACCTCACCTGGCACAACTTGAGACTGTGTCTCCTTGTTCTGTTGATGGTTGCATGGCAGAAGAGACCAACCCCACCTGGCTACAACCACCAACCTCTTTTTTTTTTACATATTTCATCCATCAGTCATCCTCCTGACTCATTTTTCAGTCAATTTTCATCAAATATGTGCTGTACTTGAGACAACGATCTAGAAATGAAAAGTACCAAGCAGCTCAAATTGTCCAATTTAGACACTGCAGAAATTCCATTCTTAGTAAAAAAAGGCACAAAACATTAACTAGACTGGACAAGTGATGGATTGCCACAATGGAATTGGTCAGTGCAGCAGGCTTGCATCTGAGTGATAGCTCTAACACCCCACATAGACTTATTATATGATAACATTCACCTCCTCTTCCCAAGCAGTCCAAGAATGACAATGCTATTTATAATGCTTTTACTGTTAGAGTTTTAAAAGTAATACAAGTTATAAATGGGACAGGAAAGAAAAGGAAAGGGAAAGAGAAAAGGAAAGGGAAAGAGAAAAGGGAAGGGAAAGAGAAAAGAGAAAAGAGAAAAGGGAAGGGAAGGGAAGGGAAGGGAAGGGAAGGGAAGGGAAGGGAAGGGAAGGGAAGGGAAGGGAAGGGAAGGGAAGGGAAGGGAAGGGAAGGGAAGGGAAGGGAAGGGAAGGGAAGGGAAGGGAAGGGAAGGGAAGGGAAGGGAAGGGAAGGGAAGGGAAGGGAAGGGAAGGGAAGGGAAGGGAAGGGAAGGGAAGGGAAGGGAAGGGAAGGGAAGGGAAGGGAAGGGAAGGGAAGGGAAGGGAAGGGAAGGGAAGGGAAGGGAAGGAAAGGGAAAAGTTCAAAAGTCCCTTTTTTTTTTAAATCCTTAAATGATTTTTTTTTTTCACTGTAATTATGCAAATATAAACTAAGAAAACATCTAGTGCTGGGATAATGAAAGTTGAAGGTCCCAAATAAAAGTGAAGTAGTTTTCTAAGCAAATGCGATAGAGTGAAAAGAAGCAAGCAAGGCAAGGAAAACAAAGGAAGGAGAGCAAAGGTGGAACTCAGGCACAGCCCAAGAAACGTGTCCATAAAAGAAAATGGAGCAGTTAGTGTTAAGTATTATAAATGTCTGGTTTAAAAGAGATTATACTTTTTTTTCAGTGAACACCTGGTAGATAGCTACCAGGTTTCCTTTTTAGATAGCTACCAGGTTTGCTCTTTAGACAGCTACCAATTTTCCTCTTTAGATAGCTACCAGGTTTGCTCCTTAGACAGATACCAATTTTCCTCTTTAGATAGCTACCAGGTTTGCTCCTTAGACAGCTACCAATTTTCCTCTTTAGATAGCTACCAGGTTTGCTCTTTAGATAGCTACCAGGTATGCTACTTAGACAGCTACCAGGTTTCCTCTTTAGATAGCTACCAGGTATGCTACTTAGACAGCTACCAGGTTTCCTCTTTAGATAGCTACTAGGTTTGCTCCTTAGACAGCTACCAGGTTTCCTCTTTAGATAGCTACTAGTTTCTCCTTAGACAGTTACTAAGTTTGCTCTTTAGATAGCTACCAGGTTTGCTCTTTAAACAGCTACCAAGTTTGCTCTATAGATAGCTGCTTGGAGGTGCTAAGGCCGCTTGACAGTGAATGCTTGTAAGTTTTCAGCTATCCTTTTGATTTCATGAATTATATGCTGCAGGATACTTCTGAAAGGCCACAGAAGTGCAGCCTTAACACTGATGAAAATTTTGATTCTCCCAGGCAATGTTCCTCCTAAACCCATTTGGCTTTGCATCTCCCCATACAGCCACATCTTGCATTGCTATTATCAAGAGATAATTCTCTCCCTTTGCTCTGGTGCGAACCCACCTGAACTACTGTGTTTTCAGCTTTGGTGATCCCAGCATTAAGAAAGATCTGCTTGAGTGAGTTCAGAGGAGGACAACAAAGATGATCAGAGTGCTGGAACATCTCTCCTATGAAGAAAGGCTGAGAGAGTTGGGATTCTACAGCAGAGAAGACTCCAGGGAGACCTTATAGCAGCCTTAAAAGAGGTCCACAAGAAAGCTGGAGAGGAACTTCTTACAAGAGCTTACAGTGATATGACAAGGAGTAAAGAGTTTAATCTGAAAGAGGGTAGAAGCAGATTAGATGAGGAAGAAATTCTTTACTGTGAGGTTGGTGAGGCACTAGAACAAGGTTGCTCAGAGAATTTGTGGGTGCTTCTTTCTTGGAAGTGCTGAAGGCCAGGTTGGATGGGGCTTTGAGCAATCTGGTCTAGCAGAAGACAACACTGCCCAGGACAGAGGGGTCAGAACTAGAAGATCTCTAAGGTCCCTTCCAACCTATATCATTCTCATGACTCTAAGATACAACTTCTGTGGTTGTCCTCCCAAGTATGGCACTTCCACACATCGTTAGCATGGCTTCTGCATTCAATTTCCAGTCGGCTCTTTGACAATATTTTCCTATCTTTAATGGCTGAAACACATTAGATGATTTCTAGTGCACTACCATTTTCTCCAGCAGACCAATATTTGTCTCTGTACAATATATTACATCTGATTTTATTGCCTTATCAGTTTCATTTTAAGGGGTCAGGCAGTTGTTATTGTCAGAGTATTATGATAGCTCTTCAAAGGAAATCTGAACACATTTGATATACATCAAACATTCAAACACCTGAAAAATGTTGTTTGAAACTGTGCTCAGGGATTAGTATAAGATTCATGACCATTATAAAAGTGTACAAATTGCTGTAATGGATTCAATTTACTCCCACTCTCTAGAATTCTTATTGCTTTCATAGGATTAATAAACCCCCCACTGCATAATCACATCCAACATGCCTACTGGAAAAGCTTTGAGGATTTTGGTTCAATAATCTACTCAAAAGTAAGAAGAATGGCAGCAAACATTTTGTACAAAAGATGTCCTTTTTAGCTATGCCAATTTAATTTGGTGCCTAAAAGTGCTCTTCTCGAGTAAACATTAAGTGAACTGTTGTAGTCTGCAGAGATCCCAGATGCATCCATTTTAGCAGACATTTACATAACACTGCTACTCTTCCCAATTCTTATCCAGTCTGCACTTATCTTTCACGAACATTATGACAGTAGAAATGTACAAAGTACAGCTAAACTACTGCCTCTGTGTTCACAAAATGAGGAATTGTCTACCTTTATGCCCCCTTGCTGGTTGCAATGCTGGGCAATTTACTCAATACTTCAACCTGAGTAAATCCATCTAGTTTAGACCCTACAGTGGGCATTCAGGTTCTTCAGCTACACCTAACAGTAGGCAGGGTTCTCTTTTTCATTGATTAAGCTGTCCAAGTGCAGTGAGAGGTTATTAAACCCTTGGAAATGTGGGTAGGGAAAGCAAACAAAGTCACAGAGAGACACAAAATCATAGAATGGTTTAGGTTGGAAGGGACCTCAAAGCTCATCCAGTTCCAGCCCCCTCCCATAGGCAGGGACATCTCCCACTAGAACAGGTTGCTCAAGGCCTCATCCAACCTGGCCTTGAACACCTCTAGGGAGGGAGCTAGAGCTGAACCTGGCAAGAGGTGTGAAGAATAAGAAGGGTTTCCACAGGGACATCAGTGAAAAAAGGCATGTTGAAGAAAACATACCTTCCCCGAAGAGCAAGAGCAGTGAGTTAGTAACAACAGATGAGGAGAAGGCTGAGGTTATCAATAACTTTTTAACCTTATTTTCCACTGGCAATCTCTCTCCAACACCTCCCAAGTTAAAAAAAACTACAAGGTGGGGACTAGGGCAGCAAAGTCCCGCTCACTGTATGTGAAGATCAGGTTGGTGACCACCTGAGGGAGCTGAAGATATACCAGTCCATGGGATGTGATGCGACGCGTCAGAGAGTGCTGAGGGAATTATCCGATGTAGTTGCGAAGCCACTCTCCACAGTATTTGGAAAGCCCTGGCAGGCAGGTGAAGTCCCTGGGCACTGGAACAAGGGAAACATTGCACTCATTTTTAAAAAGGGAAGAAAGGAGGACCCTGGGAGCAGCTGACCTGTCAGCCTCACCTCTGTGCTTGGAAAGATCATGGAGAAGATTCTCCTAGAGGCTTGTGAGCGTGGGCTTTGTTAAGCCAGCACACAGGGAGAGGTCAGCAGGAGTGACAAACTGGAGACCACCAAACCTGTCATTCAGGAGAGGATGAGGGACTCAACAGAGAGTGCAGATCAGCTCTGGAAGTAGCCCCAAAGTAAGAGTTTTTAAGGTTTTAGAATAGAGCAATGTGTCAATAGGGCAAAGCTACTCTGCCATCACCAAACAAATCAACTTTTTCTTGTTACCTGTGGTAAGCTGTCTCAGATGCTGCCTGCAAGAGGAAACAGAAAGCCAGAGAGCTGAGATATCTCACTAGGTATGACTCACATGTCTCACTTGGAGTCTAACTCTGGGAAACAGCACTGTCTGTTGTGCTTTCCTTTGGATCTTTTGACAGCTTCCTTACTCTAAAGTTTCTGACAACATCCTTTTTGTTCCTGCCGACACAATGTCCACTCAGGGACAGGTTACACACACCTCTGTCTTTTTTTCCAGATGTTTTGTCTGTAGATAGAAAATGATCCCAATTATGCAACTCATGAAGAAGGGTCAAAATAAATCCACAGTGGGTTTTCAAATAATGAGAAAGATTCTAAGGAAAATTGCTGGAACTTACTTCAGCAAGGACCAACTACAGCTTAGTTCTTTGAGCTTCCTCTGTTTGCAAGGACAAGATATTAGGGTTGGTGTGAACACACAGCCCAGGCACCTCTCTGAAATGGCAGGCTTGACTGGGCAGCAGCAAAGTCCTCACAGATCAGCAGTCACAGCTCAGATTCTTGGCAGGAACCTGCCATGCTTTTTTTCAGTCTACATTAACACTTTGCCAAGAAACACTGAGCTCTGAGCTCTCCTGTTCTTTGCTGTTCCTCCTAAAACATGATTTCTGTCAGCAGGGAAGAAGATGTTAATAGTGGGGTATGATAATCTCTGCCTGTAAGTAGCCTAACCCAGAATGAAGTATGTGCCAGCTGCTTGTCTTTCACCTACCTATGCACTGTGAAATAGCTTTGATTTTAATGCCCAAGCTTGGAAACATTTCTAATGCCATTACTAGTGACAGCACAGTCAGACTTGTCACCTTCTAGCTTAGTATAGTATTGCTTCCAGCAGGCCACAGGCTTTGTTTTGAGTTAACAACACAGATCTCCTCAGGCTTTGTACGGACTTGTCTTGAGCGACCTGGTCAAGAGCTGGTTTAGGCTGTGACAACACTTCCTAATGGTTTCATCCCCCATTGCCATGCATCATGTCACTCCACTTCGTAATGCTCAACCCCTCTGTGCTTTGATGCCCTACTGCCAGAGGCTGAGATAAACACTCTGTCCCAACATCTCAGAAAAAAACATGTTTTGAGCTGTTTCTGAGAAGTGCTAAGTGAGCATCCTGTTTGCACTCACTGTCCCAAAGATCCCCTCTTGCATGAGCTCAGACCCTCAGGAGGTCCCCAATGTGCAACAACTGGACAAGACACCAGCCAAGGAATGCAGAGTGAGCTTCTGCATGCTGCCATGGGACCACCTGCCTGACTGCTCAGCCTGCATGGACTGAAAGACCACCACTCTAGACCACCACACCTGGAACTGAGCTCCTGTCACCCAGCACACATAGGAGGTGAAGGCTTCCTGTTGTGCCAGGTGATGCTGATTCTGAGCCAAGCACAGTCTAGCAGCTCCTGATTTATCAACAGCAGCCATCATTTTGGAGAAACTGGCTGGACAAGGGGGGCTCAATTCTGGAAACCCCCTACCACACCCAGCATGCTCACCACAACTGGACAGTGGGCCTGGCTAAGCAAATCACTCCTGGAAAATGCTAAGTGATTCCCAGAAAAGCCTGCATATTCAATGAGGCAGCCAGGGAAAAGAAGAGAAGCTGCAACCTGCAGACAAAGCGCTCCCTACCCACTCTCTTCAAACAGACTTTTGGGACACCGAATGACTCTGGGGTGACCTTCCTTCTCTTTGCTTTCTTTACTTTCTCTTTCCTCCTCCTCATCCCTCCCTATCCTTGTGTGTGTGCAATAAAACTAACCTATGCATTTGACACGGTTTGTGCCTTCATTCTGTGCCCAAGAATTCAAACCCCCCATACCCAGGACTCCTCCAGACTGGGACACCCACCGAATGCTTCGTCTGGACACAGAGCCACATGGCACATTGAGCTCCCTATATTGCTCTAAGAAACATCTTCCTGAGGCTGTCTAGTCCCCATACTTGGTCCTTCATGGCATGATTTTGTTAGAAGGAATGGTAATTTCTGTAACCAGGCTATGGTGTAAGATACCTTACAGAAAGTAACAGCAAGTGGGATCTGTCTTTCTATGAGACAGCAGTTCACCATCCTTTCCCTTCCTTAATCAGCAGGGAACTAGGACCCTTTATTTATGGTTTCCAACGCCTTCATTTGAGTAATTAATGCATATGCTTAGGACTAATTTTACTTTCTCATTACAGAAAGTAAAGCTGGAAAGGAACTGTTGGATCAGCTGATATATCAATCAGCACTACTGCAAGATTGACCTTTATTTAATAAGGTATTTTAATCAGCTTTCAACTTCTAGTTTTGATGCCTCATTTGCCTCCCCTTGAGTATCATCATTTAGCACACTGGTAAAGTAGTTCCCTCATAAAATGCTTTTAACAAGGCTTAGTCTCAGAATACATATTTTAATAACAGTTCCACCACTATTTAGCTTTTCTAGTTCACCTTCCACTAATCAACCACAAAATATTGTATCAACAAAGTCAGTCTCATTCCCCTCCATTTAAAAGACACAGAATCTGAGATGTGATATGACAGATACAAGCTCAATAATAGAACCAGAAATCACTTTCAGCTATTCTGAACACTGCTCCAGGGCTTTTGCCTTGCTGCCACTCAATATTACCAGGAAAACAGAAGTATTTTCCGAAGTGTGTGGCAGTTGCAATCCCTCTCCCCAGGCAGGACAGACCTCAAGGTGAGGCTCTCTATCAGCTTTTTATCTTTGGGGCCCCTGAGTCTCAGGTCTTTTTGTTTGCTTGGAGAACCCACAAAGTGAGCAACAGACCACAGCCAAACCCACAGGGGTATAAATGGAGTTCTGCTATGGAGAGGAGCATTCTTGCTCTCTTGGTCTTGCTCTTGCTCCAGAGGCAGCCCTTGCAGCTTGGAACTTCTCCCCTTTAGAATGGAACCTATGCAACTCCACCTCCCATCTTGGTGAGCACAGACACATCTATATCCTGGGTATCACAGAATGATGTAGGTTGGAAGTGACCTCAAAGACCATCCAGTTCCAAACCCCTATCATAGGCAGGTACAGTACAATGGGTTGATAAAGGCCTCATCCATCACAGAACCTTAGAGGTTGGAAGGGACCTCCAGAAATCATCATCAAGTCCAACCCCCTTGCCAAGGCAGGATCCCCTAGGGTAGTTTGCACAGGAATGCATCCAGGTGGGTTTGGAAAGTCTCCAGGGAAGGAGACTCCATGACCTCTCTGAGCAGCCTGTTCCAGGGTTCTGTCACACTCACTATAAAGAGGTTTCTTCTTATGTTGAGCTGAAACCTTCTCTGTCTCAGTTTATAGCCACTGCTCCTTGTCTTATTACTGCTGACCACCATGATGAAGATCTCTCTGATGCCACCACAACTAAATCTCCATGGTTCCCTTTATAGTATGTTTTACAGATATTATTTATAAAGCTTAAATCACAGGCAAATGGTTGCAATTATCTACAGCAGGGAAAAAATCATACAAAAATCTGTTAGCTTGGCATCTAATTGCAGGTTTCTAGATGAAGTGAGTCTGCTTGTCTGCTGTTCTTCTACTCAGAGCTCCATATAGCTCATTGTGGAGGTGAAACTTCAAGGGAAGCAGGTTGCAGTTAAGCAAAGAAATTAACTGGAGCTAAGTGCAGTGATGCTATGATAGATGAGCCACTTGCTGGTTGAAGCTGAAAAAGAACATGAGAGTTCTTCACGGCTGTAACAAGACTTTGTTCTTGGCTGACATGGCAGAGAATTATGTTTTGAAGACAGAAATGAGGGCTAGGACTTCCCAGCCTGGAATCTATGGCTATAGGGCTTCAAATAAGAGCCTGATCATGCATTTGAAAATCAAATTACCTAAAATACACCTCCTGTGAGGGCAAGAGGCTTTTTGATGCAGTTCCAGCTTCATCTGGTCAGCTGCAGCCTGGCAAGTGTATGTGGTGGGCTGTTTACAGCAATCCATCAAAGACTATTCCCCAGTGAGTGTCTTCCACATTTCCCTTCTCAAAAAGAAATTCAAATGGCCAAGATGGTTTTGAGTTCAAAGCCATCTAAAGTGCTTTGAACATGGAGCCACACACCAAAGCAGCAAGAGGCTGAAGTGAGTGACTTGTGAAATTTTTAGTTCACAAGGAAGGATGTGGGGAGACCAGCAGCTATGAAGAGAGACACCAGTCTGAAAAACAGAAGAGGATTACAAAAATCTTGAATTTTACTCCTGAAAGTATTTTTGTCTTTGAAAACTACATGCTAGCTACATGACAAGATGCAAACACTGACTTCTTATGTACCACAGAATCACAGAAAATATCTGCTAGGAAGAGACCTCCAAGATCATCCAGTCCAACCTTCCACCCAGCACTGAAGGGTCAATGTCAAACCATGGCCCTAAGTGCCAGCTCCACACACTGCTTAAACACCTCCAGGGATGGTGACTCCAGCACTGCCCTGGGCAGGCCATTCCAGTGTTTGAGAACCCTCTCTGTGAAGAAGTATTTCCTAACATCCAGCCTGAACCTTCCCTGGGACAGCCTGAAACCATTTCCTCTGGTTCTGTTGCTTGCCACCAAGGAGCAGAGGCTGCCCCCTCCTTGCTCTAATCTCCCTTCAGGTAGCTGTAGAGAGCAATGAGGTCTCCCCTCAGCCTTCTCTTCTCCAGACTGAACACCCCCAGCTCCCTCAGACACTCCTCACAGGCCATGTGCTTGAGGCCCTTCACCAGCCTCAGTGCCCTTCTCTGCATATGCTCCAGCATCTGTGTGTCCTGCTTGTAGTGAGGGGCCCAGAAATGACCACAGCACTCAAGGTTTGGCCTCAGCAGTGCTGAGTACAGGGGGATGATCACCTCCCTGTCTCTGGCCACCCTGTCTCTAACCCAAGCCAGGATGCCATTGGCTTTCTTGGCCACCAGGGCACTGCTGACTCACATTTAATCAACTGGAGCAGAATCCCTGGGAGGCATTAGGGATACATGACTTTACAAAAAAGAGCCTGCATGACTTTATTGGGCAGAGAACTTGAGTAGGCAGGGGTGTAAATGGTGATTTGTCTAGATTTGTACGCTCTGTTACTACTGGGGCTGTGAGCAGTTCTTCAATGCACTGGAGCTTACATGAAAGCTTAAACCTGGTATCAATATTCATTATTACTCACCTAATTTTTAAGTTAGGCCAAATATTTGTGACTGTGTGCCATGAGAACTGGATGCTGAATAGCAAGGCTTTATAATTCTGCAGCAATTTGCACATACATTGTGACCTGAGCTATTTCCCTTCTGAGCAACGACAACAGACGCAGGCAGCATCAAGCAGTCCCTTGTAGGACAAGCACCTCCTGTCACTCAGCTTCAGATACTAGGCCATTTGCAGATGGCTCTCTGTTGCAGCAGCCATCATGTGGTGATGTGGGTTAGTAACTTTCACCCCCCCACACTATTGGAATTTACTAAAGTAACTCAGTTGGCTTGGAAGCGAGATGCAGCTGTACTTACAGCATGGCAAAATGCACCAGCATATTTGCACAATATTCACAAGTACAGCCAAATCTGAAATAATACAGAAATCCAAACTCCCTCCCAGACAAAGGAACTGCCCAGAAGCTCTCAAAGCTACTCCCTCTTTCTCCCTCTACTTTCTCAGACAGGCAACCAAAAGCAAAAGCTGTCAAAGTTTATGTGTTAGTTGTTAGCCAAGAGCAGAGGAGAGATACTAGAGCAGATGGATGAAGAAACAAACAGGGAAATGCCTCTGTGTGAAGAAAAATTGTTTGTACTTTTGGTTTTTTATCCCTCTCAGCAAAGCAATGAATGATACAGAGATCAGTATTTTTTTTCACACCAAATGATCTAATTTCTCTCATTTAAAAAAGTAGAGAAAAGTAGGGAAAGTAGATGGAGAAAGAGAAGGTAGCTTTAAGCCCTTCTGGGCAGCTTCTCTGTTCAGGAGAGAGTTTGGATTTCTTTATTATTTCTGATTTGTATACAATTGTAAATACCTGTAAATACATTGTGTAGACATGCTTGTGAAATTAGCTTTGCTGTAAAGAGAGCTTCATCTTGCTTCCAAGCCCTCTGAGCTAGTCTGGTAAATTTCAGTTGTGTTAGGAGGAAAGTTCCTAACCCACCACAGAAGTCTTTCATCTGAGTTGCTTATGTGTGATCATATAGACCCCAAAGATGAGTTAAATGTTAAACATACACACCTCGTGAAGCTGTTCTATTCATCACAAGAGCCACAAGTGTCCACAAGGTGAATAACAGAATCAGAATTAACCAGGTTGAAAAAGACCTTTGAGATCATCAAGTCCAACCTATCACCAAACACCTTCTAATTAACTAAACCATGGCTCTAAGTGCCTCATCTAGTCTCCTTTTAAACACTTCTAGGGATGGTGACTCCATCAACTCCCTGGGCAGCTCATTCACAAGGCCAATCACTCTCTCTGGAAAGAGCTTCTTCCTAACATCCAGCCCATACCTCTCTTGGCACAGCTTCAGACTGTGTCCTCTTGTTCTGTTGCTGGTTGCCTGGGAGAAGAGACCAACTCGCACCTGGCTACAGCCTCCCTTCAGGTAGCTGTAGAGAGGCATAAGGTCACCCCTGAGCCTCCTCTGCTGCAGGCTGCACACCCCCAGCTCCCTCAGCCTCTCCTTACAGGGCTGTGCTCGAGACCCCTCACCAACCCTGGTGCCCTTCTCTGGCCACATTCAAGCACCTCAACATCTTTCTTAAATTGAGGGGCCCAGAACTGGACACAGGACTCAAGGTGTGGCCTAACCAGGGCAGAAGAACTTGCCTGGTCCTGCTGGTCATACTATTACTGATGCAAGTCAGGATCCATTCTCCTTCTTAGCCACCTGGGCACACTGCTCTGGCTGATACTACTTGACAGGATAGCTTCTTCTGAATGCTTTTGTATTTACCTCTCATAATGCACACTTTATTGCCATTTTCCCTCCATAAAAGCTATTGCCTCACACTCTCAACTTCTTTTGAAAACATCTCATTTGGTCTCTTCACCCTTTGGCCAGAACTTTAATTTTATGTCATTAAAACATTAGAGTTCAACATGTTAAATTATTTCATTACACAAGGCACAAAGGCTTACGCCTGCTGTTGATAGTTCACTCAAAATGGTGATGCTTGGAGCTAAGATGAATTCTGACTATTTTAGTTGTCATCCCTGCATGCCATTAGTCTAATAATGTGCAAGCCTTGAAGCCATTATTAGTGCTTATAAATTAAAGAGAACTCATGTAATACTGCTCTCTCCCATCTTTTAGCTAATGGCATAAACATAATGCAAGTCTTTTTGCAAATATCTTTTTTTTCCCTTCAGAAGGCAGGTTTTTAAATGAAAAAGGTATGGATTGTTGCATAAAATCTGCATCATCAGGAAACTGCATTAACTAGACTAGAACCCAGAGGGCACCTGCTGAACCTCAGTTCTATTTCTCAGCCCTGAAAACCACATGGTAGTTTACTCTCACACCTGGGAAAGAACAACCCCATGGGTCAGGATAGGTTGGGGACTGACCTGTTGGGAGGCAGTGAGGGGAAAAGGATCTGGAGGTCCTAGTGGTTGAGCATGAGCCAGCAGTGTGGCCAAGAAGGCCAATGCCATTCTGAGGTGTATTAGAAGGGCTGTGGTTAGTAGGTTGGGAGAGGTTCTCCTGCCCTTCTACTCTGCCCTGCTGAGGCTGCATCTGGCGTACTGTGTCCAGTTCTGGGACCCTCAGTTCAAGAGGTACACAGAACTGCTTGAGAGAGCCCAGTGCAGAGCCACAAAGATGATGAAGGCAGTGGAACGTCTCTTACACAGGGTATTAGGGGTTGGAAGGGACCTCCATAGACCATCAAGTCCAAACTCTGCCAGAGCAGGACCATAGAATCTAGCGCAGGTCACACAGCAATGCATCCAGGCAGGGCTTGAAAGTATCCAGAGAAGGAGACTCCACAACCTTTCTGGGCATCCTGTTCCAGTGTTCTGTCACCCTTACAGCGGAGAAGTTTCTCCTCATGTTGAGGTGGCACTTGCTGTGCTGTAGTTCATACCCATTACCCCTTGTCCTGTCACAGGGCACAACTAAGAAGAGTTTGTCACCTCCCTCATCTATGTATAAACATTGATTAGATCCCCTCTAAATCTTCACCAGACCAAACAGCCCCAGGTCCCTCAGCCTCTCCTCATAGGGCAGTGCTTCAGCACCTTAATCATCTTTGTAGCCCTGCAGAACTCTCATCAAAAGCACAGAGCAAAGTGGATCATTCAGCACGGTCAGCCTACAGAGAAGTGCAGCTTGCTTTGTTTCTGTCAGCTTTTCACCTTTCCACCCCCCTGTTGTGTTGCATATGCTTTTAACTGTTCCCTGACACCGCTGCTCAGAAGCAGTTATGGTGCCAAGGACACACACAGCCATCACAGACTCAGTAATGAGCCTGTGGGCGTTTATCTGCTGTGAAGCCTCCAGACAGAACTAAGACCTGATTAAGAAAAGAGCTGCCCAGTTGCCTGATCATTGCCTAATAATTTCTTGTTCCTGAAGGTTTTTCCATACAAGTGAACATGGTTGTAACTCTTAATTTATCATCTCTCCCCTTCCACTGAGCTATCACATAACGACATTAACATGTGTAGGACGAAGCCCCAGCAGCAGACAAAGAGCTGACAGGACAAGTGGGTGTTCTTCAGTACTGTGTTCATTGCTTCCCAGGTTGTGCTGGTTTAAGGCTCACTGGAATATTCTAATAAGAGACATTAGATCATTAGTTGTAAAAAGAAAATAATGATAGTCTGTATCATTCATTAGTTTGCTAAAAGGGTTAAAAAGCCAAACCAGAAACAATTCATCTCTCTTTGCTTCTGAGTGCTGGATCTCTTCACTACTCTCTGTAGTCTCTTCCACCTTGGCTAACAGATAACACATAAACCTTGCTGGTTTTTTTTCTACCTGGGGAGAGAAAGAGGGTGGCATTGGGCTGCTTCTGGGCTTCTTTGTGCAGGAGGGAAGTTTGGATTTCTGTAGTATTTCTTAATTGTATCCAACTGTAAATACTTGTAAATATATTGTGTGTGTATGCTTGTAAATGTAGCTGTGCTGTAAATAGAGCTTTATCTTACTTATAAGCCATCTGAGCTGGTCTGGTAAATTTTAAATTGGGGGGGGAAGTCCTCAACATCAGACACACAGCTGTGGATGTTGTGGGAGCACAAGGGGAAGGGACTGTAGAAAGCAGCCAGGCTTGCATGTGCTCACTGAGCAGCATCCCTTCCTCTTGCAACCTCGTGACAAAATACTGGCCTGTGGCAGTTTCATGTTCTTAACCTAGAAATGTGTTTTATCCCCAACCCATGGCACAAATGTTCAGTTACTACAGCACCCTAGATTTCTGTGAGCTGACTAATGAGCTCAAAGCAACACAATCAATCAAGAGCTAGGCTTCTTCTTTCCTGGCTATGATCCTTAGCCCACCAGTGCCTCCCTATGTAGGTGGTCCCATTATGTAGCTCATTACCAATCTCCCAATCCAATGCTCCCCCCTTACCTTGTCCTGTGCCAACACATAAGGTCACTTTGCAGCCACTCATAGCACAATGTGAAATTCCAAAGGAACCAAATGAACAAATCTTGCATGAGGTACAGAAAAATATGGAGACAATGACATTTAAATGCTAATGAAATAATGTACAAGCAGGTAACAGAAAGACATCCCATCTACAGCTCCAAAAACTGGTCAGAGTAAGTCATGGATCATGCAGCAATTGTGTCAGTTTCAAACTGCCTTAGATTTTGGAGGCTGAAACCCAAAACTTCCTCTGCCCCTTGCATTCTTTTCTTTTCCAGCAGCTCTGGAAGCAAGCCAGCATGACACCTTTTAAGTATGAAATGAAATTAAACCAATCATTGTTTTTAAGCGATTGCCCTTGAGGCCACCCAATAATAGTGTTTCTAAAGCAGTCCTACCTTTGTTTTCCAACTTGAGCTCCTCTGCTAGCAAGCTGTCTTGTCTGTTGCCAAGCACAAATGCCAGAAATGAGAGGATCAGGGCATCCAAGATTCCAATAATAGCCAGGATATATGCCCAGCGGACTGAACAAGCCCCCAGCGTGTACTTGTCTGTCTTTTCACCACACATCCGTTTTACCTCATCTGAATCCCAGCCATCAGGAAAAATCATACAACCCAGGACGAGACAGGCAGCTTGGAGACAAGAAAAAAAGAAAAGGAGAACAATGGGATAATGAGACCACACTTTGTTTTGATGAGAACCTACACAGTTATCACTAAAGCAACACACTTTTTCATCCTGAGCTTCAAAGCCAGTTTACTTCAACACAAGTCACAGAATTACAGAGTGTGATTAAATATTCAAAATAAAACCCTAAGACACATCATTGGGGTGGTCTGAGCCACACAATGTCTGTGTGTGTGTATGCATTCCCCACTATCAAATCATAGAATCATAGAACCAACCAGGTTGGAAGAGACCTCCAAGATCACCCAGCCCTATCAAATCAACCAGACCATGGCACTAAATGCCCCATCCAGGCTGTTCTTCAACACCTCCAGGCATGGCAACTCCACCATCTCCCTGGGCAGCCCATTCCAATGCCAATCACTCTCTCTGACAACAACTTCCTTCTAACATCCAGACTAGACCTCCCCTGGCACAGCTTGAGACTGTATCCCCTTGTTCTGTTGCTGGTTGCCTGGGAGAAAAGCCCAACCCCACCTAGCTACAGCCTCCCTTCAGAGAGTTGTAGGCAGCAGTGAGGTCTGCCCTGAGCCTCCTCTTCTGCAGGCTGCACACCCCCAGCTCCCTCAGCCTCTCCTCACAGGGCTGTGCTCCAGGCCCTTCACCAGCTTCGTTGCCCTTCTCTGGACACCTTCCAGTATCTCAATACCTCTCTTGAATTGAAGGGCACAGAACAGTACTGAAGGTGTGGCCTGAGCAGTGCTGACTACAATTGCATTATGACTGTGCTGCCTTAATGACCCTGGGAAGAGGGGCACTGGTCACTCTCTTGCTCTTCCAGTCCTTGCTCAGTTGGCTGTGGTTTTGCCTGCTGCAGGATTCTGATAGGTATTCCTTTCTCTCTTTCTTGTGGTCTCTAATCTTTCCACTAACCCAGGCTAACAGATAACAAGTAAGCATTGATGATTTTTTTTGTGTCTGAGAGAGAGATTGGGAGGCTTTGAGCCCCTTCTGGGCTTTTCTTTGTCCAGGAGGGAATTTGGCTTTCTGTATTATTTCTCAATTGTATATAATTGCAAATACATGCAAATATATTGTGTATATGTGCTTGTAAATTCAGCTTTGCTGTAAACAGACCTTTATCTTACTTCCACGCCATCTGAGCTGGCCTGGTAAACTTTAAGTGGTGGAGGGGGGAAATTCCCCAACCCACTACACATACAGAGGCAACAGCAAGAGTTGGGGTTTTTTTTGTCAGTTGGCAGTACCACTTTAACTGAAGTATGTTTTATGCATAAGGTTTATACCCCTCAAAACCACAGGCAATTACATTGTTCTGCAAGGAAAAATAAGCCATCAATGTTGCTGTCAGTGTCTGCTCTGGTTTACCTAAGGAATCACCACACAACATCTCAAACACTAAAAAGTGCTAATCCTTGCCCTGCATGGACAGCCAGATGACATTGACCACCAGCTGCTCCAGGCTGGGGCAACCACATGAGTGCTGGGTAAGTATTAAGCACTGTCATCCTACCTACCTCTAATGCCCACAAACCAGAACCAATCCTGAACTCAAACTTGCTTTTGACAGCTGTGCAATTGCTGTAGACAAAGACTTGAAAGCATGTCTGCAGAAAGCATCTGATGCAGAACAAAACCTGCGCCTGAGGCATTTGACAAATTCTTCCTGAGCAGTTAATTTGTGTGAAAATATAACTGCTTATATTACTTTCAAGGACAATTAGGCTTAGAAACAAGGGCAATTAGATAAGGACTGATTTACTCAGCACATGCAGGTTGGACAAATTGTAGTTGCCTACAGACTCACAGAATTATCGAGGCTGGAACAGACCTCTGAGATCATCCAGTCCAGCCTAGGACCTAATTCCACCACATCAACCAGACCATGGCACTAAGTGCCACAGCCAAGCTTGCCTTAAACACCTCCAGGGACAGTGACTCCAACTCCACCACCTCCCTGGGCAGTCCATTCCAGTCTCTAATTCCCCTTTCCATCAGGAAGTGCTTCCTAACATCCAACCTAAAACCTCCTCTGGCACAGTTTCAGGCCATGCCCTCTCATCCTGTCACAGAGCCTGACCCCCATCTTACTACACCTTCCCTTCAGGTAGTTGCAGAGTGTGCTAAAGTCACCTCTGGGTCTCCTCTCCTCCAGGCTAACCCAGCTCAGCTCCCTCAGCCTCTCCTCAGCAGCCTTCCTGTCCAGTCCCTTCCCCATTCTCATTGTTCTCTTCTGGCTTCGCTCCAGCCTCTCAATATCTCTCTTGCAGTGAGGGCCCAGAGCTGCACACAGTGTTGGAGGTGAGGCCTTCAGAGCCAGACCAGGGCAGAATGACCTTCCTGGTGCTGCTGGCCACACTAGTGCTGATACAAGCCAAGATGCCCTTGGCCTTCTGTGCCAGCTGGGCACACTGCTGGCTCATGCCCAGCAGCTGTCACCCAGCACTGGCAGATGCCTCTCTGCCAGGCTGCTCTCCAGCCACTCATCCCCGTCTATAGAGCTGCATGGGGTTATTGTGGCCTAAGTGTAGGACTCTGCACTTAGTCCTGTCTAATCTCATCTCACTGGCCTCAGTCCATTGATTCAGTCTGGCCTAGTCCCTCTGCAGCATCCTTCTGCCCTCCAAGAGATCAAGTCCTTCTCTCACAACCAGGAGTCATCTGTGAATGTAGTAATGGTAGACTCAATCCCTTTATCAAGTCATCAATAATGATGTTGAACAGAACTGGACCCAGCACTGACCCCTGGGGAACACCACTGGTCAGCAGACACCAGCTGGATGTGACACCATTCACCACCACTCTCTGTGCCCACTCATCCAGCCAATTCTTAACCCAGCGAAGGGTGCATCTGTCCAAGCCATGTCACAGGCTTTACTGAAGTCTAGGTAGACCACATCCACAGCCCTCCCCTCCTCTACCAGACAGGTCACCCAGTCGTAGAATGAGATCAGACTGGTTAGGTAGGACCTTTCTTTCCTAAAGCCTACATGCTGTTTGATGGCACTCAGAGTGATCTGCTACATAACCTGGCCAGGCACCGAGGTCAGGCTGACCTCAGATGCTGCTGCATGCCTCATCACAGAATCACAGAATCAACCAGGATGGAAATGACCTTTGAGATCATTGAGTCCAACCTATCACCTAACACCTTCTAGGTAACTAAACCATGGCACCAAGTGCCTCATCCAGCCTCCTTTTAAACACCTCCAGGGACGGTGACTCCACCACCTCTATGGGCAGTCCATTCCAATGCCAGTCACTCTTGCTGTGAAGAACTTCTTCCTAACATCCAGCCTAAACCTGCCCCAGTGCAGCTTGAGGCTGTGTCCCCTTGTTCTGCCCCTGGTTGCCTGGGAGAAGAGACCAACCCCACCTGGCTACAACTTCCCTTTACACAATTCCATAAAATCTTCCTAAGTGAACAAGAGGGAAGGGCCTCAAGCTGCCACTGGTTGGGTTTAGACTGGACATTAGGAAAATTTTTGTCACAAACAGAGTGGGCAGACATTGGATTGACCTCCCCAGGGAGATGGTTGAGGCACCAACTGTGTCTATCTTTAAAAGTCATTTGGATGTGATGCTTGAGGATATGGTTTAAGGGTGGACTTTGCAGAGTAGGGATAATGGTTGGACTTGACAATCCGGGGGAGTCTTTTCTAACCAGAAGATTTCTGTGTGAGTCTGGGTGTGATTTTGGAGACAAACTGTACAATAAGTTTCCTTCTTGAGCTGATTACACACATTTCCAGGAAGATTATTTCTCACAGTGAACACGTAAGTATTGCCCTAACAGCTGTGAGGGACTTCACTGAAGTGGTGCATTCAATTTGGATACTCTGGCATGGGTGAAAAGGTCTGCATTTACCCAGGCAGGTGTGAACAGATCTTTCCTATATAACAGCCACTACCAAATCAGTTTACACCTGGAGATGTTCAAAATGGAGCAAGCTTAATGCTTACTTAACGATCAATGGATCTGGATTTTCCTTCTAAAGTGTAGCAATCATGATCAAATGCCAACATCTGTGGGGCTTTTGTTTGTTTTTTAGATTACACAGCACAGCAGACACATGTTCTCAGTACTTCCTTAAAAAGAACTTTGTTCTTTTCCACCTAGCCAATTAAAATTACAAACCCTTATCTCAGAAACTCAGTGCAGTTTCCCAGCTGAGTTGCTCAGATTTCCAATTAATTCATCTTTCCTGTATTCTGTTCCTATGCTAGCTCAACTTTCTGGAGTCCTTCTGCCATTGCAGTTGGATTTCTCCCCTAAACTGTGGCTGGACTAGATCCCTATGCATAAAGGCAGATATCAAATAAAGGCCACTATTTTTATCACAGAATCACAGAATATTAGAGGTTGGAAGGGACCTCAGGAGATCATCCAGTCCAACCTCTCTGCCAAGGCAGGATTCCCTAGGGTAGTTCACACAGGAACACATCCAGGTGAGTTTGGAAAGTCTCCAGAAAGGGAGACTCCATAACCTCCCTGGGCAGTCTGTTCCAGGGCTCTGTCTCCCTCATGCTAAAGAAGTTCATCTTCATGTTGAGGTGAAACCTTCTATGTTCCAGTTTGTATCCATTGCTCCTTCTCTTACTATTGCTAACTACCAAAAAGAGATTGGCCTCGTGCAGTTGACAGCCACCCCTCAGATATTTATAGCCATTGATCAGATCCCCTCTCATACTTCTCCAGACTAAGCAGCCCCAGGGCTCTTATTCTCTCTCCATAGGGAAGATGCTTAAGTACCCCACTCATCCTCGTGGCTCTCCACGGTACTCTCTCCGGCAGGTCCCTGTCTCTCCTGAATTGAGTCAAAAAATTGACACAGTATTGCAGATGTGGTCTCAGTAGGGCAGAGTAGAGGGGGAGAAGAAGCTCTCTAGGCCTGCTGGCCACACTTGATGCTATAGCATCTTTGGCTACAGAGTTGGCTTGCTTTTTACTAGGTCATTGCTGGTCAACACCTTCACATGCAGGAATCATACTTTACTTGTGACGGTCAGCATGAGCAAGATGAGATAACCTCAAGTCTTCCCTGGCTGAGGGAACATTTTGCACTGAATGCCTTTAAGAATACAGCCATCTTGCATAATAGGAAGCTGGTAATGATTCATTTATCAGCTACAAGGCTGAAAAGACAGGTATAAAATCCACCTACACATCTATTTTGTATCACTGGAAACTTTTACATTCTAATCCTTCTAAAGGGGATTACAAGATGGGTTTTTTTCCTGCAGAAGGGTATGATTTGGAGTTATATACAAATTTTACAAGTGGAAACCAGTTTATGTAATTTCAGTGAAACTGCTAAGAGATTATTTCATAACACAGACACGAGTCCCATGTCTCTGTCTCAGCTGCCACTGTCTCTGATGGCAGTGTGACTGAAATGGAAATGTAACAGAGGCTACTACCCTTTAACTACTATGTAGTTCTAATATAAATGCAGCAACTTTGGGATTTGGAAAGCTCATCTACTGAATGAAAAGACTTCTATCATCAGCTCCTACAGAGGTTTTGAATCAAGTCACGAGAAAGCCACAGCAATATTGGTTGAAGGTAGTGCTCTGTGTGGAAGCCAAGGACATCAGATTAGCACCACCTTCCTCAGCATGCAGACAGCCCAGCCTAGGACCTCTGCAGCTAATCAAGACCTCTCATGAGAAGCAGTAGGGGGAACCTGATAAACAACTGACACCACTCAGAACAATCTGGGCAACAAAACTATCAGGGCTACAAAGTTGATGAAGGGGCTGGAGCAGTGCCCTGTGAGGAGAGGCTGAGGGACCTGGGGCTTTTCAGTCTGGTGAAGACAAGACTTGGAGAGGATCTAATCAATGTTTATAAATAGATGAGGGCTGAATGTCAAGAGGGAGGGGACAAACTCTTCTCAGCTGCACCCTGTGATAGCACAAGGGGTAATGGGTATAAACTACAGCACAAGAAGTGCCACCTCAACATGAGGAAGAACTTTTTGACTGTAAGGGTGACAGAGCCTGGGCACAGGCTGCCCAGAGAGGTTGTGGAGTCTCCTTCTCTGGAGACTCTCCAGCCCTGTCTGGATATGTTCCTGTGCAACCTGTGCTAGATTCTCTGGTCCTGCTCAAGTTGGACTCAACGATCTATGGAAGTCCCTTACAGCCCCTAACATCCTGTGAGCCTGTGATCTGTGTTCCTGTGAGCTGTAAAACCAACAGGATTTGCATCCACATTGCTTTCCTTTCAGATGCCGGAGAAAGCTCCTAAGAGGAGCTTTGTAAGGATGGCCCTGGGCTTCCTCCAGGTCCTTCCTCTAATTTTCTTGCAAGATGTGGGCTAACAAATTGCTTCTCCTACATACTGGAGCCTGGTGAAGCTTATCAAAGTTTAAAGAATGAGTAAATAGTAGTCAAGCATGCTTGATATACATTTACTTCTTAACAGCTTTTTTTCTCACATAAACAGCTAACAGAAACTGTCACTGGTTTTCCTTTAGGCCTCTGAGTGACAAGACAAATTATTCGTACTGAGAGGGAGTCCAGGATTTTGCCTCCTGGGATGAAAGGATGCAGATATGACACTTTCAGGGACTGGAAACAGACACTGAATTGTTGCTGGCACTGACAGACTTGTGACTCTGACCAAGCTAATATTATCACAGCTTGTGCTCTGTGCATGAGCTGGAATGGTAATTAGCAAGCAAGCAGTTCATGATCCTACGGTTGTGCCAAATATGGTGACAGAGTAATATTATATCATTGCATGGAATGAGGTTCTAGCTATAAAAAGCTGTTATACAGGAAGCCAGCACTGAGAAATTCCCGCTGGCAGGACTCCTCTCTCATCTTCATTCTTTTCCTGACAACATACTCGATCTGCCTGCATGCAGAGTACAACAGTGGCAAGCTTCTTGGTAAGAGCAAACAAAATGGAAGAGGAATTACACTGGCCAGCTGTTTGCTTTCCATACCCACACATGCAACAGCCTCCAAGTCTCCGTGGTTCCCAAAACTGAGCAGTTCTTTGCCTCCAGGTCTTTCTCTAAAAGGTACTTACAAACCCAACAATCTGTTCAACTCCAATGAATTGAATAGAGATTTGTCAGCCACGATGATGGAGGAAACGTTGAGAACAACCCTGTGCTGGGCTGCAGCAAGAGAGGTGTGGCCAGCAGGGCAAGGGAGGGGATTCTGCCCCTTTAATCTGCTCTCCTGAGACCCCACCTGGAGTCCTGTGTGTAGTTCTGGAGGCCCCCAACACGAGGAGGAAATGGAACTGTTGGAGGCAGTCCAGAGGAGGCCATGAAGATGCTGAGAGGGCTGCAGCAGCTCTGCTATGAGGACAGGCTGAGAGAGCTGAGGCTCTGCAGCCTGGAGAAGAGAAGGCTTTGAGAGACCTCGGAGTGGCCTTCCAGTATTTGAAGAGGGCCTACAGGAGAGCTGGGGAAGGACTATTGACAAGGTCGTGTAATGACAGGATAAGGAGTAATGGGTTTAAACTGGCATAGGGGAGATTGAAACTGGATGTTAGGAAGAAGTTGTTTGCAGTGAGGGTGGTGAGACACTGGCACAGGTTGCCCAGGGAGGCTGTGGCTGCTCCCTCCCTGGAGGTGTTCAAGGCCAGGTTGGATGAGGCCTTGAGTGACCTGTTCTAGTGGGAGGTGTCCCTGCCTGTGGTGGGGGGTTGGAACTGGCTGATCTTTGAGGTCCCTTCCAACTTAAACCATTCTATGACTCTGATTCTATGACACTGGTGTGACATTCTCATTTAACATGACACATGACACATGAAGGAACTGCTTCTTCACATGGCATTTTTTTTTGGTCAGATCAGAGTTACATGATGCAATTTTGGCTTGGCTTTGCTTGGTAACAAAATTTACTATTGAAAGGGTTTGTTTTGAATGCTGTCACGGAGGAGTGTTACAGCTTTCTAATTTAATGTAAACTTCGGTTTGCAGAGCCTGGTCCTTAGCCAAACCACATCAAACTACAGCATACTGCAATTTTCTGGATTTAATTAATGGATAAACTCAACAGAAGGGCAGTGTAGGCTACAGCAGACAGACTGCAGAACGGCACAGAGTAGGCATTGCTTGAGATTTTACAGCCGATGTTTGATCACAACTTATTAATACAAGCAGGGAAACCATTTATGATTTTGGCAAAGAGAAGGAAGAGATGAAAATAATCCTGCCTTCAGTGACCTGAAATGAGAATATGAATAAAAATCATTCTGAAGCTAACTGTTTTTTAAAAAATACATATTTTTTGAGGGACAAACTTTGATAAGCTAGAGAAACTACCTCATAATAACGGGGACAGCAATGTGTCCTTGTGGCCAAGAAAGCCAATGGCAGCCTGAGGTGTATCAGGAAAGGTGTGGCCAGCAGGGATAGGGAGGTTCTTCTGCCCCTCTGCTCTGCCCTACTGAGATCACACCTGCAATATTGTGTCCAGTTTTGGGCTCCTCACTTCAGAACCGACAGGGACCTGATGGACAGAGTCCAGCAGAGAGCCATGAGTATGAGCTGGGGACTTGAGCATCTCCCCTATGAAGAGAGACTGAGAGCCCTGGGGCTGTTTAGTCTGGAGAAGAGAAGGCTGAGAGGGGATCTGAGCAATGTGTACAAATACCTGAGAGGTGATTGTCAAGGGATGGGACCAATCTCTTTTTGATGGCCATCAGCAGTAAGACAAGGAGCAACAGCTACAAACTGAAACAGAGAAGGTTTCAGCTCAACATGAGGAGAAACTTCTTTAGAGTGAGGCTGAGAGAGAGAGAGAGAGAAATTAGTAGATTCAGACTGGATGTCAGGAAGAAGTTGTTCAGCGTGAGAGTGGTGAGAGCCTGGAATGGGTTATCCAGGGAGGTGGTGGAAGCCCCATCCCTGTAGGTGTTTATGGCCAGGCTGGATGAGGCTCTAGACAGCCTGATCTAGCATGAGGTGTCCCTGCCCATGGCAGAGAGTTTGGAACTGGATGATCCTTGTGGTCCCTTCCAACCCTGACTGATTCTGTGATTCTATGGAGCATGCTAACAGCAACAGCATATTAGCAACACATTAAACAATCAGCCAGCCAGACTACTGCTTCAGAGTAACAGCTTGTATGACATCCTGGTCTTGTCCAGTTCCATTTATATGACTACTTAAGGGTATTTGACAGTCATGACTGGAAGTGACTGGAAAACAGGGTAACTCATCCATGCAGTACATCAATGGTCATTGATCAACCACTGAGGGAGTGACTTCAAAACAGCCACCAAGAACTCAGACAACTTTTATCTGTCCTCTACTTTGTCAGTTGCCATGCCATGAAAGGAGCATAAACAATAAAACCAGTTGCAAGAGGAAATTAAATCAAAGGAGAGAAGGAGAGGAAAAGTATTCTTGAATGTGCTGAGCCTCTCCTCCACCTCTCTCTCCGCTGTGCTGGCAGAGAACACTGACTCGGCACACTGGAAGCAGTGAAACACCTGCAGCACAAACAGTTGCTGGGCAAATGTCTACATCTGCTTTTGGTCACTGGCCAGACAGAGAAACATCTCCTGTGAAAGCAGACAGAGATTCCAGAAGTTGTTTGGCAGGGGATAAGATCAATAGTCACTGGAGAGATTTCTCTGGGGAAAGCTGAGATGCAAGCTCAGGGTCATCACTACGTTCTCTGCCAAAACATGGCTATGATTCTCAGAACAGCATCACAGAAAGCATCCTATTGGAAGAGACCTCCAGGATCATCCAGCCCAACCTTCACAGAATCACAGAATGTCAGGGGCTGGAAGTGGCCTCAAAAGCTCATCCAGTCCAACCCTCCTGCCAGAGCAGGAGCACCCAGAGCAGATCACACAGGGATACATTCAGGCAGGTCTTGAATATCTCCAGAGAAGGAGACTCCACAGCCTCTCTGGGCAGCCTGTGCCAGTGCTCTGGGACCCTTACAGTAATGAAGTTCCCCCTTGTGCTGAGGTGGAACCTCCTGTGCTGCAGCTTCCATCCATTGCTCCTTGTCCTACCCCAGGGTGCAGTGAGCAGAGCCTGTCCCCCCACCTCCTGACCGCCAGCCCTCAGAGATTTAGAAACATTTATTAAATCCCCTCTCAGTCTTCTCTTCTCCAGACTGAACAGCCCCAGGTCCCTCAGCCTCCCCTCATCAGGCAGTGTTCCAGTTCCCTAATCATCCTCATAGCCCTCTGCTGGACCCTCTCCCAGTCTCCCCTCTTAAACTGGGAAACCCAAACCTGAACGCAGTAAACCCTTAGCATGCAGGGGAGACAGGCACCTGGGAGGCAGTAATATGGGGCAGCCTCCTCTGAAAAGGGAGAGGTGGAAGCAGAAGGAAGCAGCCTTGTTGCTCTCCAGCTAGAAATGCTAAGGTTTAACTAAAGTCATTAGAATCATTTAAATCTGCTTTCTAAAGCAGCGCTTGCCAATATTGCAAACGGACTGGCACAGAGGCAAGACAAGTTCTGAAGGGATGATAAAGGCATCGACTTTTGTATGGTTTCTTTCAATGCCCCTGAGGCACATGCATATGTCTTTATGCCTCCACAGCTTGTCAGGAGCTATTCTTCATTTATCTCTGGTACAGCTCTTCCTGATCTCCTAACAGCTGTGCTTGGAAGAAGAGAGAAATGGACAATAGGCCCAGAGACTGCTCAACTGCATTGCTTCTTCATTAAAGCTGACATTTGGCAGTGAGACTTTGCTGCCTCTCAGGAGCTGATGTCTCACTGAAGAGAATAGCAGCAGTGGAGCTAACAGTGCAGTGGCACCAGGAGTGGCAATGCCTCTCCCACTGAGCATCTGAGCTTTGGCTTGTGGAAGAGAGCCTGAGAGAATGAGAGCTCCAGCACTGGTGAAGTTTTTCTCTTTTTTGCCTTTGTCCTATTAAAGGGGAGATTACCCTTTTACCTAGGACCAAGCCTGCAAGATTGCTGAGCCTCCTCAAACCACCGAATCATAGAATCAACCAGGTTGGAAGAGACCTCCAAGATCATCCAGTCCAACCTCGCACCCAGCCCTGTCCAATCAACCAGACCAAGGCACTAAGTGCCTCAGCCAGGCTTTGCTTCAACATCTCCAGGGACAGTAACTCCACCACCTCCCTGGGTAGCCCCCTCCAATGCCAATCACTTTCTCTGACAACAACTTCCTCCTAACATCCAGCCTATACCACCCCGACACTAGATATTCATAAACATTTACTAGATCCCCTCTCAGTCTTCTCTTCTCCAGACTAAACAGCGACAGGTCTCTCAGCCTCTCCTCATCAGGCACTGTTCCAGTCCTCTAATCATCCTCATAGCCCTACATTGGACCTCCTCTCTTTGGAGGTCCCTTCCAACCCAGGAGGGTCAACACTTCTGTGTGATTCTTAAGGGAGCCATGCCAGTAGCTCCCTTCCCCACTACAGCACAAAAGCAGTAAGAGTTAACATCAGAAATTTCCACCTGAATAGAAGAAAGTCTCTGTAACCAGGGCAACCAAGCAGTGGAATGGACAGGTTCTCATTTCAGCGTGGATGGGGTGAGAATTAGTATGATTACTACAGGACACATCAGTGTGATTACTACAGGACACATCAGTGTGATTATTACAGCACACATCAGTGTGATTATTACAGCACGCAGGCTGCCGACAATTCCTTCTACATCAATACTATTTCTCTTTTGGTGGCAAGGAAGAATTTCATGCCTAGGGAGCAGTATTCAAAAGCAAGTATTTTGGCAAGGGCTCTATAGAGTTTCTAAATGGATCAGATTTGCTAGAGGTGAGAACACCTTTGTCACAGAGCAGGACCTATGTTATTTACAGGGTCATAGTGTCATAGGATGTTAGGGGTTGGAATGGACCTCCATAGATCATCAAGTCCAACCCCCCTGACAGAGCAGGACCAGAGAATCCCCACTCAGCCTCCTTTTCTCCAGACTAAACAAGCCCAGTCCCCTCAGCCACTCCTATTATAGGATGTGAAAAGGAAGCAATGGTGATATCTACTTCCAGACTGACTGGAACAAACACCTTTAGCATTTAACTTTAGCAAATTCTATTTAGAGGCTCAAGATCATTATAAGAGCCAGCAGCCCAGCAGATCTGTTGTGGCTAGCAATAGCACTCACACTTAGAAAGCAAAGGAGCCATCTGAAAGTAAGCTTTCATCCCGGGTGTTACAAGTGCAGGTATACAGTAATCAGATTTTCCTAGTAGGCAGAGTCATATAGGATAATTCAAGTGGCACAGAAGAACAGGCTGAATTAAAAACCAAGACCAAACAGAGCTGAGATTTCATAGAGTGAATATCTACCCCTACAACTTGTCCTATAAGGAGGACATTCTGTCTGATCTGGTCTTCAATCTGAAGATAACTGGGGAGACAGCTTGAGGCATTTGGAAATACCTACAAGTGATGGCATTTTTCCTGATGAGCATATGCACCGTGAGAAACTGTGCTCAAAACAAAACACAGCTATGAGGGCTGGCTGGTATGAGGGCTGGGTGTCAAGAGGGAGGGGACAAACTCTTCTTGGTTGCACCCTGGGATAGGACAAGGGGCAGTGGATGTGAACTACAGCACAGGAAGTTTCACCTCAACATGAAGAAGAACTTTACTTTAAGGGTCATGGAGCACTGGAACAGGCTGCCCAGAGAGGTTGTGGAGTCTCCTTCTCTGGAGCCTTTCAAGGCCTGTCTGGATGCATTCTTCTGTGACCTGAGCTAGTGGTTCTGCTCTGTAAGAGGACCTGGACTCAACGATCTATGGAGATCACTTCCAAGCCCTAACATTCTGTGATCCTGTGAGGGAGTTCAATCTGGTCTGGTCCTTAATCTGGAAGACAGTTAGGGAAACAGCTTAAGGCATTTGGAAGTACCTCCTAGTGATGGGATTTCTCCTGATGAGCATATGTACCGTAGGAAACTGTGCCGCTGCTGCTCAAAACAAAATGCAGATTTGCAGCCTGTGACTGCTAGTTGGAATTTTGAGCCTGCTCTTTTTTTTGTTTCCCTCACAGAGCACCCCATTAACCTGAACAGTGCTATTTATATCTCTGCAAGGCTTCCTAGTCTAAGTAAGAGCTGCTGTGTTTGGAATGTGGGTTTTATTTCAGATGCATGGGAGCAGAGCGCCGAGATTGCACCAGAGACAAGCTGGCTTGAAAGGCTGAGGAAAGAGCATCAGCTGAGCACTGTGAAAAGCAGATAAAGAAACAAGGGATAGAGAGACAGAGAGAGAGGATGAATGAGCTGAACGATAAAATAGTCTCATAACAAGTCCCAGACATTTGAATATTTATTTTGAATTATTCTGGTTCTGATAGCCCCCAAAGAGCACTTTTAAGTGCTTAATTTGCTTTGCTCCATTGATTTTAATTAATCTTGCCCTAGGCTTTCAAACTTGATGAGCATGGAGAACATGAGGGTGAAAAATAAACCCAGAAAGCAGCCTGCTTCCTTACTGTAGAATATTCCTTGTTCCTTAACCACCTCACAGCATGGACAACCGCAATGGGGATATGCCTGTCTTGGACACGAGCGCTCATCGCACCATGGGCATCACCCTTCTAGGTAGGGGTTCTGCCTTCCTGAGCTGAATTAAAGCAGAAGACAAATATCTAATGCTGCTATCTGGATGGATCACAGAATCACAGAACTTTATAGAGGCTGGAAGGGACCTCCAGAGATCATCATAATGGAGCATTTCTCTTACGAGGAGAGCTGGAGGGAGCTTAGGGCTCTGCTGCTTGGAGAAGAGGAGACTTAGAGGTGACCTCATGAATGTTTATAAATATGTAAAGGGTGAGTGCCAGGAGAATGGAGTTAGGCTCTGCTGCATGATGTCTGGTGACAGAATAAGAGGCAATGAGTGGAAATGGAGGCATAGGAAATTTCATGTAAAGATGAGGAGGATTTTTTTCCTTGTGAGGGTGACAGAACCCTGGAATAGGCTGCCCAGGGGAGCTGTGGGGTCTCTCTCTGTGGAGATAGTCAAGACCTGCCTGGACATGTTCCTGTGTGATCTGCTCTAGGTGATTCTGTTCTGGCAGGGGAGTTGGACTGGATGAACTTTCAAGGTCCTTTCCAGCTCCTGACATTCGGTGATTCTGTGATCGAGGCCAAACCTCCTGCCAAGGCAGGATCCCCTAGGGTAGTTCACACAGGAACATATCCTGGTGGGCTTGGAAAGTCTCCAGAGAAGGAGACTCCACAACCTCTCTGAGTAGCCTGTGCCAGGGCTCTGTCACTCTCACTATAAAGAAGCTTCTCCTCATGTTAGGATGAAATTTTCTGTTCCAGTTTGTATCCATTGCTCCTTGTCTTATTGCTGCTGACCACTAAAAAGAGATTGGCCCCCTCCACTTGACACCCATCCCCCAGATATTTATAGACATTGTTCAGCTCTCCTCTCAGGCTTCTCCAGACTGAGGGCTCTCAGTCTCTCTCCATAGGAGAGATGTTCAAGTCTTCCAGTCATCCTTGTGGCTCTCTGCTGGACTCTCTCCAGCAGGTCCCTGTCTCTCCTGAACTGGGGAGCCCAAAATTGGACACAGTATTGCAGATGTGGTCTCACTAGGGCAGAGCAGAGGGGGAGAAGAAGCTCCCTAGGCCTGCTGGACACACTTTTACTGATGTACCCCAGGCTGCCATTGGCTCTCTTGGCCACAAGAACACATTGCTGGCCCATGCAGAACTTGCTGTCCACCAGGACTCCAAGATCTTTCTCCATGGAGCTGCTTTCCAGCAGAGCAGTCCCCAACCTGTACCTTGTTCCCCAACATCACTGCCTCAGAACAAGGTGTACTGGCTCATCCTTGTCTCTCTGGGATTCCTTTGCACACCCGAAGAGGTGCCACTGCTCAGTAATTGTCCTTCTGTTCCCCAGGAAAGCAGGACCCAACCAGTGTGTCTCCATTCTTCCTAGTACCTCTTCTTCAACAGCTGTCAGTAGCAGACTGCACAGAAAGGAAACACTGTGTGGGGCAAATATGCAGGGATATCTCCCTACTCTGTGGCATTTTGCAGGTCAGGGACTTCTTGAGCCAGAGGCAGCATCTAATCACTACAATGAATTTTTTCGTGCCATGTGTTTCTCCAGTCCCTTTTTGAATCCTGTAATGAGCAGATATGAGTTCTTTCTTTTTAATACAAACTGCTTGGTTCTGCAATTTGTGGGGCAGTCTAACACAAAAATGATGGGAAAGACAAAACATTTTGAGCCTTATAATAAGCAGGGAAAGAGTTTTGTTACACTGTTCAACATGCTGCAGTGTACTAAGATCAAAGAGCACTGCTACCTTCCGTTCAGGAGCACAAGCAAGAACAAAACAAGTATTTAAAATGCATTTGCAAAGTAGCTGTATCTTCCTTTCCTAAAGCTGATCCTGGTATTTTTAATACCTGCTGCTTAGCTGATGGTTGCCTCTGCCTATCAGCATGAAGCTTCAAAGGATGTCTGGCTTGGGTGATATCTAATGTTGATTTAATTTAAAACAGAGCAAGACAGGGCTGTAAAAATGGGAACTGGTCAGCAAGAACGGCATAAATCAAATGCTGTAGCAGGGAAGATTTTTCAGCTGTCCTTTCCTTGAGTAAAGAGAATAAAATATATAGGTCACAACCATGACTCTTGCAGTCCTTAAACTGCTGCCCAAACAGGGGGACTCAGAGGGATGGTTTCATTTTTCACCATGCTACAAGATAGAGGATGGAAACAGAAGCATCTGACATGGTTCTGCAGCACTTTCAAAGAGCCACTGACAGAGTTCCATTTCAGGTGATATGTAAATCATGGTGTAAAAGATAAGCAGTGACGTGGCCTGCAAACACTGTGGGGAACAGATGCATCAATAAAGAGTTGCTTCTCTATGTGATAGAAGTTTACTTGTCAAGTGAGACAAAGACCCAGACTGAAATGAATGGTGATGATGATATTTATGTATAACCTACAGTAACTAGAGAATAGACAAACAGACAAAAATAAAATCACAGAGAGAGTGACTGGCATTGGAATGGGCTGCCCAGAGAGGTGGGCAGGACCATACAATCTAGCTCAGGTCTCACAGGAATGCATAGGTAGAGCTTTAAAGTCTCCAGAGAAGGAGACTCCACAGCCTCTCTGGGCAGCCTGTGCCAGTGCTCTGGGACCCTTACAGTAAAGAAGTTCCCCCTTTGTGTTGAGGTGGAACCTCCTGTGCTGCAGCTTCCATCCATTGCTCCTTGTCCTGCCCCAGGGAGCAGTGAGCAGAGCCTGCCCCCCTCTCCTGACCCCCAGCCCTCAGATACTTACAAACATTTACTAAATCCCCTCTCAATCTTCTCTTTTCCAGACGGGGCAAAGAGTCTGTGGATGACTGTGGGAAGCTGAGTGGTTGCTGTATCACCAAAGTCCTAAGGTCCTGAGGTACTCCTCAGAAGATGGAACTCATTTCTCCAGACCCATTCAGCTCTTTAGCAGCTGCATGCCCCATCAATATGTGTGCAGCACTGTTGGTGCACTTAGAGCGTGCCCTAAGAGAAATGGGAACCTCATCCACTCCCATGCAGCCTTTTCAGACTGCTCCAATGATGGTGTGAAAGTGGATGTTTAGATAATTTCCCCCATCTGACAGGGAAATGGTACCTGGAGACTCATTTTGTAGGCATAGGTTTTAGCCAGGAAAATCACACACACACAAATAAATTTACTTTTAAAAGAATCATAGAATCAGTCAGAGTTGGAAGAGACCACAAGGATCATCCAGTTCCACCCCCCTGCCATAGACAGGGACACCTCACACTAGATCAGGCTGTTTAGAGCCTCATCCAGCCTGGCCCTAAACATCTGAAACAGTAAGGGTGCTAGCATTCATCTGCATGCAGGTTCCCTTAGAAATTCAGGCTTGGTTTCTAAATCACAGATATTCTTCAGCATTCATGGTAGCTCCAAATGAAGCCATATCTCCAGCTTAATACATATTTGCGTGGTGAACTCAACCATCCATCTCCAAAGTTGAATGCTCTAATTCAGAGCATTCAAGATTTACTAATGTAGCTCTCAAATTGTAATGCAGATAACAGTGGCTCTCTGTGAAAGCATTCAATTTAGAGATAAAATAGAAAAGGACTCTATTCTGCATTTCAGTATTGATATAATTTAAATGCCACAACAGTGCAATTCATTCTTGCGTGACTTTGACTAACTGCCAGCACAAAGATGGCGTGTGGGGAGAGAGAGAGGAAAAGGGGGGGAAAAACAAACTCAAAGATGTTATAAAAAAAATAAGTATAGTGGGGGAAATGCTTGTTTCTGTGCTAGGAAGTGTACCTACCATTTGTGGCACAACTCCAGTTAAGACTCTACAGGTAAATTAATTGCAGAATCTTGGTAGTTGGAAGGGATCTCCAGGGTTTGAGTCCAACGCCCCTGCAAAGCAGCATCCCCTAGGATTGCCCAGGAATGCATTCAGGCAGGTTTTGAAAGTCTCCAGAGCAGGAGACTCCACAACCTCTCTGGGCAGTCTTTTTCAGGGTTCTGTCACCCTCACTCTAAAGTTTCTCCTCATGTTGAGCTCAAACCTCCTCTGTTCCAGTTTGTAGCTGTTGCTCCTTGTCTTATTGCTGCTGACCAGTGAAAAGAGATTGGTCCCCTCCACATGACACCCACCCCTCAGATATCTGTACGCACTGATATGTACAAATTGTCCACGGGCAGGTTTGACCCATAAACTGCATCATTTTTCAAGATCACAGAATCACAGAAACATCCAAGATCATCCAGTTCAACCTTTGACCCAGCACTGAAGGGTCAACACTAAACCATGTCCCTAAGTGCCAGCTCCACACACCACTTAAACACCTCCAGGGATGGTGACACCAGCACTGCCCTAGGCAGACCATTCCAATGTTTGAGAACCTTCTCTGTGTAAACTATCTCCTAGCATCCAGCCTGAACCTCCTCTGGTACATCTTGGCACCATTTCCTCTAGTCCTGTCACTTGCCACCAAGGAGAAGAGGCTGCCCTCCCTCATTTCACCTCCAACTGCTACAGCCAACAGTTAAAAGGGGTTATTTGCTGTTCCCTATACCAGAAAGGCATGCAGGAGCCGTAAGTAGAGGCTGATAATACAGAATGCTCACTTCTGTTCTTCCTGTTCAGTGCCCACATGTAATGCCGGTACTCTCTAATCCAGTAATGCAGCCCAGATATAACTGAGCAGCGTGGTCTGTAGAGGTAAAACACCAACAGAACTTTAGGTGAGGTCTGAAAGATCAAGGTGATGGCACTGTATGTAACAAAACCCAATTGATCTCCTTGAGTACTGTGTCCAGTTCTGGGCCCCTCAGTTTAAGAAAGATGTTGAGGTGCTTGAATGTGTCCAGAGAAGGGCACCAAGGCTGCTGAGGGGTCTGGAGCACAGCCCTGTGAGGAGAGGCTGAGGGAACTGGGGGTGTGCAGCCTGCAGAAGAGGAGGCTCAGAGGAGACCTCATTGATGTCTACAACTACCTGAAGGGAGGTTGCAGCCAGGTGGGGTTGGTCTCTTCTGCCAGGCAAGCAGCAACAGAAGAAGGGGACATAGTCTCAAGCTGTGCCAGGGCAGGCTTAGGCTGGATGTTAGGAAGAAATTCTTCACAGCAAGAGTGATTAGCATTGGAATGGGCTGTCCAGGGAGGTAGTGGAGTCACTGTCCCCAGAGGTGTTTAAAAGGAGACTTGGTGAAGCACTTAGTGCCATTGATTAGTTAATTAGAAAGTGTTAGGTTGGACTCCATCTCGAAGGTCTTTTCCAAACTGGTTAATTCTATGATTTAAAGCCTTAAACATTTGTGCTGGTTTAAGGCTTATTGGAATATTCCAATAAGAGATATAAGATCATTGGTTGTAAAAGAATAATAATGATGAAGTCTGTATCATTCACTGGTTTGCTGAAGGGGATAAAAAGCTAAAGTATATACAATTTGTCCCTCTTTACTCTGGGATGTTTCTCCCTTCACTTCTCCTTTGCTCTGCTCTAATCTCTTCTACTCACCCTGGCTAACGGTAACACATAAGCCCTGCTGGTTGTTTTCTGTCTGGGAGAAAGAGAGAGGGTGATGTTGGCCCCTTCTGGGCTTTCCTTCTTTGTCTGAGAGGGAACTTGGATTTCTGTATTTCTCAGTTGTAAATAGTTGTACATATGTGTAAATATACTGTGTATATATGCTTGTAAATTTAGCTTTGCTATAAATACAGCTTTATCTTACTTCCAAGCTGTCTGACCCAGGCTGGTACATTTCAGCTGGAGGCATGAGGGTGCAAAGTTCCCAACCATTACCACATGTTTTAATATTTCTTGGGATATATCTCACAAAAAATATATAATAATCACTGGTATGATTGATTCACTCCAAATCTGTTTGCTTCCTCCTCTTTATGGAAGCCAGCAAAGTCTCTTGGATCATTGCAGAGAGTACAACTTTCTTTTAAATTTCTAAATGACACAGCAGAGCATCCTGCTTTCTCACCAGCAATGAAAAGCTTCCAATGCTGCAAATCATCTCTAACCTCTGTTCGAATGGAGTCTTGCAAATGCGAATCTGTTTTGATTGATTACTGCTTGTGTTGGGCTTGGCTGAACCGGAGTTAATTCTCCCCAGAGCATCTTGCCAGTGCTGGGTGTTGATAACACAGCAGT
Organism: Pogoniulus pusillus; assembly: GCF_015220805.1. NCBI lineage: Eukaryota > Metazoa > Chordata > Aves > Piciformes > Lybiidae > Pogoniulus > Pogoniulus pusillus. The sequence continues at coordinate 16,244,721 of NC_087290.1, read as the reverse complement.
GTTTTGGCTACTGATGAAGGAGCACCCAGACTGTGCTCCTACAACATTCCTCTGCCCCAAGAGTACGCTGGGGGGTGGGCAAGATCTTGGGAGGGGACACAGGTGAGCCAGATGGCCCCAACTGACCAAAAGGGTATTCCGTGCCATATGGCATCAGCACAGGTACATAAACTAAGTGGAAGAAGGCAGTGTGGGGGCACTGGTGGACAGTGTCTGTCCTCTGGAGCAACTGCTACATGTGTTAGAGTTCTGCTTCCTGGGAGTGACCCAACACCACCTGCTGATGGGCAGTAGAGGATAACATCTCTGTTTGCTTTGGCTTCTGCCTGGCCTTTGCTTTTGCTTTGCATTGTTAAAATTGCTTCTATTTTATTACCAGCCTTCCGTTACAATTTTCCCTCTTCCCTGTCCATTTAGGAAGAGGAGGGTAATAGAGCAGCTTTGGTGAGCACTTGGCCCCCAGCCAGGCCCAAACCATCACACTGCTTGAGAAATTAATGTAGGTGAAATTCAGAAGGTAGTCTCTGCCTCAATCATTTCCATGCCATGGTTCCTGATGCTCTGATCTGCTGAGGCCCCAGGTGCCTGCTGTGCATATACTTGTATCGAAGTGAACTTCACTCTTGTGTAGTGGGGTTCACCTGCCTTGCTGATGGCACACTCAAGGTAGCTTTTGATTTAATTAGAGCAATTAATGAGGCAGGAATTATAAACTATGTAGTTATTTTATTTCCAAAAAGCCCTGCCCACAAACTAGATACAAACTACTTAAATGTGGGTTCTACTTTGGTTGGGAAAATCTTCACAAGGATGCTTATAAGCAATTCATTCACTTAGGAGAGTCAGGAAATTGGAAAGGTTTAGCCACAAAATGTCTCTGCCCCACTTCTAAATAGGCAGCTTGGAGCCCTAAGGAAGGGCTGTTCTACTTAGGGCAGTGAAGTAGAATTCAGAGACAGTTCCTGGCTCCTTTGCAGCAGTGTTGGAGCTGCTCGGCATCTTGATAGCCATTGAGAGGCCTCCAGATGTTCCCAGGCTCTAGCAGGGTGCTGGGAAAGAGGCAGACAAGCTCTGACCTGATCCCAGTTCGTCTTGGCATAGAGGTTTGCAGAGGTGCAGGCAGGATCTCTTTTGGATGTGCAGAGAGCACAATGTTGGTGGCACTTCTCACCACATCATGAGGCACTATATCCAACAGGAGGGGACATAACATCCCAAGTCTATGTTTTCCTCGTGTCCTTGCTTCCCCCCATCAGCAAAAGGTTGGGGCAAGCCAGGCCATGTTTTAGGCTTATTGCCCTTCCATAACAGTTTTATCCTGGCTGATGGGAATATTCCATTTAAACTTGAGCACAATTTGCTCAAAATGCTTCACTCTTCACACTCCTGTGGCTATCCTGCTATCAGTACACCTGGCAGGTCAGATCAAGCTCCAGTATGTCCAATGTACTTGAAGAAAAATGATGTAGTATAAGAATCTCCAAGCCACTGGTAATGAAACATGCTGTCCAAGTCTGGCAATCTGGGGGAATATCTTGTATCATTTATTCATTTCTGTCTCTTTTCTTCTTAAACCAGAAATGTACCACTTTGCTTAGCAGCTTTATGAGAACACACATCCACATTCACCTATAGTATGGAATCATTTTCTTGGGGAAATAACCATTTCCTCCATGGCTGGCTTTGACTTCATGAGAATTCTCTTTGTGTAGAGAATCAGAGACAGAACTTTTTTTCCAATGTACCTCATGTTTATTTTGCAGTTCAGGGCTGAGAAATCAAGAAGAGCATAAAATGTATTCACATAGAAGTACCAGAGGGTATCTCTTTTTGATCATATTTTGGCAAGGGTCAAGAATACCCAACAGGTCAATGACACCTGTGGAATTTATAAAGCTGGGACATCAGTGAGACTTTTACCTCCAGCACTTCTCCCTGTTGCTGTAAAAATCCTAAGGTTTATGTGCTACCTGGTCCAGAATGTCTCTGCTCTTGCAGAATTTACAGGCTGTGCAGGAGTGCTAGCTAGGGAGTAAGGACTTCTGTTATCTTCCAGAAGCTACTGAAATTCCAGAGACAGACTAAGAAATGTGCAATTCCTGCAAGCTCATTGGCCTAGGAAATAGATTTCCATCAATCAGGATGTATAAAAGACTTCCTAAGGGAGCACCTAACTGAAATAATCTCAGACTAGACTGAGGTTGTTGGGCTAACATAACCACCATGGTTATTAGATGTATCTACCTTTAAGAGAAGACTTCTACTGCCTTTCCTCCAGCTATTACCAGCAACACAGAAAGATGAAGGTGTATGACACTTTTGGACCACGGTGGAAAACTCAGGTATGTGTTAGGCATTGTAACTGATGAAACTCAGCTTAAGTAGCCCAGACATCCCCCTACAGCTTTCTACTACAAGAAAAAATTACAATAAAATACTTCAATTTTGATGTTTCTTCATGTAGATGTGATGTAAGTGGCACAGCAACAACAGCTGAAAAGAGAACCTTAGAGAGCAACATACAATTGCCCTGCTGGAAACTGTGGCCAGCAGGTTTAGGGAGGAACTTCTCCCCCTCTATTCTACCCTGTTGAGACCACACTTGCAATACTGTGTCCAGTTTTGGACTCCCCACTTCAGGAGACACAGGGACCTACTGGAGAGAGTCCAGCAAAGAGCCACAAGGATGACTGGGGAACTTGAGCATCTCCCTACTGAGATCCCTGGGGCTGTTTAGTCTGGAGAAGACTGAGGGAAGAACCAATCAATGTGCCCAAACATCCTAGGGCTGGGTGTCAAGTGGAGAGGAGCAAGCTCTTTTCACTGGTCAGCATACTGCATTGAGTTCTGAAGCATGGCTGTTGGGAGGAATGTGGGGTGGTTTGAGTCAGAAGATGAATCTCTGGAGTTGAAGCCAACATCTTTTCAGCCATCAGCAGCAATAAGAAAAGGAGCAACACCTATAAACTGGAAGAGAGAAGGTTTCAGCTCAACACGAGAAGAAACTTCTTTACAGTGAGGGTGACAGAGCCCTGGAACAGGCTGCCCAGAGAGGTTGTGGAGTCTCCTCTGGAGACTTTCCAAACCTGCCTGGGCAAACTACCCTAGGGGATACTGCCTTGGCAGGGGGGTTGGACTGGATCTCTGGCAGTCCCTTCCAACCTCTAAAGTTCTGTGATTCTGTGAACTGCTCATCTGTGGAGCAGGACCAGAAACCTGGCAAATGATACTCAACAATGAAGTAGTAGGGGAAGTGGAAGAACTGGATTTTGGTAAGGGTGAGAGCAGTAGTAACTGGGATGGGACAAAGCTTTGTTCAACAAGTCTTTGCATTTAGTTTGCAATCAATCACAAGTGAGCAGCTAAACATAGAAGAGCTCAGCCTAAGCAAGCAGGTCCATCCAGCACCCGTGAGTAATGTCAGAGTCGGCATAAATCCTAGCCCTATCTAACCGGGGGGCCACACCAGGCCCCCCGGCCTTTGAGTTCCCTCCACCAGTCACCCAGTGCACACCATGGGCACTCACCTGTGGTAACAGGAGGAGGATCCCTCTGCCCAGTTGGGCAAACTTGGGGCTTCTGCCTTTCCTGGGGCCCATTAAAAAGGGGAGTGGGCAGGGAGTGTAAAGTGGTCACACCTGGAGTGGGCAAAGTGGTCACACCTGGGGTGGACAAAGTGATCACACCTGGGGTGGGAGGAGACTCCAACAGCACCCAGGTGCTCTGGGTTTGGAGAATAAAAGGGAAGAATGCAGTGAAGGTTGGGAAAAGGGCAGATAGGGTGGAAAAGGGGAGGTGGTGCTGAAAGAAGGGAGAGAGAGGTGGAAAGAGGAAGATGGGGAAAAAGAAGGAGATTAAGAGGAAAGGAGGAAGATGAGGGGAAAAGAGGAAGGTGGAGAGGAAAAAAAAAGGAGAATCAGCATTCTACAGACTCCACAGACAGATGCAGATGCTGTGACTCAGATATGCCTAAGATTCTCCCAGGCACTTGGTAGTCTGAGCTGCAATATGCTTTCAAATGGTTGCCTGCATGTTGCTGCTGCTTTGCTCTGCAGAAGGAGATTGTACATATCTGAGGGATAACAGAAAATCTTACTACAATTCAGTCACAAAACCAACCAAGCCAGAGGCATAGACTGGTAGGAAACTAAGCTTTGTTAGAACAGGTGTTTGCAAAACTCTCTGTTAGCAAATGAAGCTTGCTAGGCATTCTCTACCTGTTGCTAACAACCTCCAAGTGAATGTTTCCTTTCTGCCTGAATCTACAGACCAAAACATCAGCTCAAAATGCAGAGGATAAAGCAATGTCAGCATTGCATGGTTCCTTCTGATGGTACACTGCAGACTAAATCCTTTAGTTAGGGTAAACTCGCTGGCTCAAATTGGAGGTTTATCTCTGAATTGTAAATACTGATCTCCAGTGAAGGCATTAGTACCCTGTAACAGTGCAGGATACTTTAGCTCTCAGTTGCTAAACCCCAAAAAGATGCTCTTTAATGTGTGCTTAGGAATTTTGTCAAACCAGGTCGTGATCCTGAATTATAACCTTTAAAATTTGCTACTCACACAGTTTTAAAAATACAGATTCATTTGGTTATGGGGAGTTTTACCTGAAGGAAAGTTTAGAACTTACTTTGCAAAGAAATAGACACTTTGTGCTGCCTCTCATTGGGTTTGCATGGATCGGAACATAGTGCATTTAGCCTGCAGAGGAGGAGGCTCAGGGTAGACCTATTGCTGTCTAGAACTACCTGAAGGGAGGTTGTAGCTGGGTGGAGGTTGGGCCCTTCTCCCAGGCACCCAGTGACAGAACAAAAGGACACAGCCTCAAGTTGTGCCAGGGCAGGATTAGGCTGGATGTTAGGAAGAAGTTCTTCACAGCAAGAGTGATTAGCATTGGCATGGGCTGCCCAGGTGGAGTCACCATCCCTGGAGGTGTTTAAAAGGAGACTGAATGAGGCACTTAGTGCCATGGTTTAGTTAATCAGAAGGTGTTGGACTCTGTGATCTCAAAGGTCTTTTCCAATCTGGTTAATTCTGTGCCTCTGTGAAAGGACTTTCCTTCCCTCTGAAAGTGCATAGCTTATCTGAGGTCAAATCCTAACAAATAGCAAAAGTGGCAAATTTCCAGCCTGACTTCAGAAAGTCAACAGTTTAAACTATTTCACCTCCACAATCAGTGAGTTTGCTGTTGATCATAAGCTAATCCGAAAGGGCAGAAATTAAAGGTCCAGTGTTTACAGTTTGTGGAGACAAAGGGAGCCTTCCAGGGAAATTAAGAGAGTTCCACTGCAAAGTCAGAAGCAAAAATTTAAGAGTACAGTTTTGAAGGTCAAATGGAAGCAGAAAATCTAACATGGCAGAGAATCCCTTTTTCAGACTGAGGAGAATTCTACAGCCTCATACAGCTCAGTAGAAACAATCCTGGCAGAGGTTAGCATTTCCCCCAGTTACAAGTATCATAATCACACCTGTTAGTCAGAGATGAAATGATGTAAAAGGAGCAGGTATTCTCCCTTCCCCAGGGATTTCAAAAAGCTGTCAAAAGGTATTTCACCTGCCCATTAGCTCCCACCACAGCCCAATTACATCCAATTACAGGGAACGAAGTTTTTCATGATAGCACTGAAATAGAAGTCCAGTGTGACTGCACTGGTGAGACCTCACCTGGAGTGCTGCATCCAGTCCTGGAGCCCTCAGTACAGGAGGGACATGGAGCTGATGGAGTGGATGCAGGGGAGGGACATGAAAATGATCAGGGGGTTGGAGTACCTCTGCTACAAGGACAGGCTGAGGGTGCTGGGGGTGATCAGCCTGGAGATGAGAAAGCTTTGGCCTGCCAGTATGTGAATGGGGCCACAAGAAGGCTGGAGAGAGACTGTTTGCAAAGGCCTGCAGTGACAGGATGAGGGCAGTGGCCTCAAACTAGAGCAGAGCAGATTAAGATTGGATGTTAGGAGCGAGTTTGTTACCATGAGGAACACTGGAACAGGTTGCCCAGGTAGATGGTTGTGGCCCCATCCCTGGAAATAGTCAAGGTAAAGCTTGACCAGGCTCTGGGCAATCTGATCTGGTTGAGGATGTCCCTGCTGACTGCAGAGGGGCTTGGACTGGATGAGCTTTGGAGGTCCTTTCCAACCCTCAATCACAGAATGATTGTGATTCTGTGATAATGTGAAAGCCAAGGGTAAGAATGCAAGATGACTACATCATGTACAGTTTTCTATATAAAGTAAAATTACAATTACACACAAACATAACATCTCTTAGGATCCAACCAGCTCCTACTCCTGTCAAAGAACTTAAACTCCTTACATTCTCTGTCATTTAAATGGGATTTTTAAGCAGCCTGAAACTAAAATATTTTCTCTTTAGACAATTATCTACAGACAGCAGAAGGAAAAGATTTGCTTCTGCATCACAAAACTTGCTGTGAGCTCTAGTGCAAAGCTTTGTGCTTTGGAGAACAGTTTCTCTCAAGACACAAAGGTCAGATGTTGTACAGGACTTCTCTGTATTTCAGGAAGCATGAGTGGTAGAGTTCCTATCAATTTGAAGCCAAAACATCTCTGACTCTATAGGAAGAACCTCATAAAAGTCATTATTAGATGTCCTAAAATGTATTCATTATGCAGCTCATTTATTTTGAAGCAAACCACAAACGCCAAAATGTTTCAGGTAGAAATGGGAGGTTTTGTTAGACACAACTACCTGAAGGGAGGCTGTAGCCAGGTGGGGTTGGTCTCTTCACCCAGACAACCAGCAACAGAACAAAGGGACACAGTCTCAAGTTGTGCCAGGGGAGATATAGGCTGGATGTAGGGAGGAAGTTGTTGGCAGAGAGAGTGATTGGCATTGGAATGGGCTGCCCAGGGAGGTGGTGGAATCGCTGTCCCTGGAGGTGTTAAAAAGGAGACTGGCTGGGGCACTTAGTGCCATGGGCTGGTTGACTGGACAGGGCTGGGTGCTAGGTTGAACTGGATGATCTTGGAGGTCTCTTCCAACCTGGTTGATTCTGTGATACTGTTAATTATACAAGTGAAGGGTATTTCATGAATGACTTCTCTAAGGTAAGCTTTTATTGTTTTCTTGCCCAAGACAAAGATTATGGATCTGTACATGAAAAAAAAACAACACATATTGATAAAGAAGGAAAATCCTTGTAACTGAATATCCACATCTGAAAATGCTCAAAGCTAGACACTAACTCCTTTCTAAGAGACTATCTTGCAATTAATTATGTTCAACACAGCTAAAAAACAACACAGCTGCAGATGTGAATTTTTGTATGCTATTCCTGTTAGAGATTCCAGCTGTGTCTTTTGCCAGGAATGGAGCTGAAAGTTGACAGGAATTTGTTAGCCCCAACAAAAATGTATGGTTATAGAAAAGCCAAGGAAAAGCAGACATGACAAATGGCAGGGGCTAATTCTGTGCAGCCTGGAGTCCCAGCAGCTCCTGTGAAAAATGAGGTGTGTAGATTGACAGTACAAGAAACAGCAGGTCTCTCTCCAGAAGCGAAGACTCCAGCCAGCCTCCACTATATTTACATGAAGGAGGAGCAGCTTAGTGAGGCCAACAGCTGTGGGAAAAGCTAGAGAGAATGAAATCAGAAGACAGGGGCCAGTGTCCTGCTAATGACTGCACTCTGTAGTATATAGACAACCCCTGTTGGTGTGTTTACTTCAGTATACAACAATGCTTTGGTAAAACTGAGGTCTGGGGCTTCAACTGGTCCCTAGAGAGCAAAGATGGGTAAAGAAAAGTGGGCAGTAGCCACTCATGGAAGCAGGGCATCCATCTCACTTCCCTCACAGGATGATGATGATGATGCTTTTGCACCTGCCAAGAAAAGTTCTACAGTCATAATGTGAAGGACAGAAGCTAGTTTCTCTTGGGCACATCAAAATCCAGGCAAGGAAAGATGGAACAGTTCACAGAATCACAGGATGTCAGGGACTGGAAGGGACCTCCAAAGCACATCCAGTCCAACCCCCCTGCCAGAGCAGGAGCACCTAGAGCAGATCACACAGAAACACATCCAGGCAGCTCTTGGATATCTCCAGAGAGGGAGACTGCACAATTCCCCTGGGCAGCCTGTGCCAGGCTTCTGTCACACTCACAGGGAAAAAATTCTTCCCCATATTTCCATGGAAATTCCTGTGCCTCAGCTTCCACCCATTGCCCCTTGTCCTGTCATCAGGCGTCACCCAGCAGAGCCTGGCTCCGTGCTCTTGGCACTCACCTTTACAACTTTATAATCGTTCCGGAGGCCAACCCTCAGTCTCCTCCTCTCCAAGTTAAAGAGCCCCAGCTCCCTCAGGTTCTCCTCATAAGAGAGATGTTCCATTCCCTTCATCATCTTTGTGGCTCTGCACTGGACTCTCCCAAGCAGTTCTCTCAGGATGATTCAGGAAGGGTAGGGCACTGGTGAAGGAACAACTTCCTCTCTAACCTTTCATTTTACTACCTGCTTTTGGCATAAAGTGGCACAAGTTTATTCTTCGGAAATTTATGTTTTAAGGTCCCCTACCCTGAAAAGAAACCAGAGAAAGGAGCAAGAGGAAAGCCATGCTAATCACAGAATCATACAATTAACCAGGTTGGAAAAGACCTCTAAGGTCATCGAGTCCACCCTATCACCCAACACCTTCTCATTAACTAAACCACAGCACTAAGTGCCACATACAGTCTCCTTTTAAACATCTCCAGGGATGTTGACTCCCACCACCTCCCCAGGCAGCCCATTCCAATGCCAATCACTCTTTCTGTGAAGAACTTCTTCCTAACCTCCAGCCTAAACCTGCCCTGGCACAGCCTGAGACTGTCCCCCCTTGTTCTGTCCCTGGCTGCCTTTGAGAAGAGACCCAGAGGAGCTCAGAAAGAAATACAAACTAATAAAAATGATGATATTCCTAAGAATATGATATGTGAAATAACTACAGCTGACATATGATCTATTGATTATAAAGCCTTTCATATGACAGGATGTCAGCCAGCAGAAATAGGAAATCAATACCTCATTTAACAGCAAAGAAAGAGTCAACCTCCTCTGGGCCACAGAGAGACTGTGATGTTTGAACAGAGACAATATGAACTCATTTGATCTTTTTTTTTGAAGAAGGAAAGATTAATTATACTAAATAACATGCGTCCCTGAATTCAGGAGGGAGAGTGGGTTGTCCTGTAGCTTATGAGCAACTACATCAGTCCAGCCTAGTAATAGCTGTGTTCATGCATTTCAATGCATCTTTCTGGCATGTCAGGAGTTCTGAGTGAACCACTGCAGACTCCAGCACACATGCATTTAAACAAACCATACCCAGGGCTGCATCAAAAGCAGTGTGGCCAGTAGGCTAAGAATGGAGATTCTGCCCCTCTGCTCAGCTCCAGTGAGACCTCATCTTGAGCACTCTGCCCAGCTTTGGAGTCCCCAGCACAGGAAAGACATGGAACTGTTGAAGTATATCCAGAGGAAGGTCAAAAAATGATCACAGGGACGGAAGACCTCTGTTATGAAGAAAGACTGAGAGCACTGAAGATCAGCTGGTAGAAAAGAAGGCTCCAGGTTTATAAGGAGTTGTGCTTGCCTTCTTTCTCTTTCTAAGAAGAGAATGAAGTGATTAAAAAGACATGAATATGAGAAAGCAATTTGTAAAACTACATGGGAAAGCTCTTTACTGCAGCAGAAATATTGCATGTTCATGCATGCCAATGACAAGTGATCTGCAGAGAAAACAGATTCTCTACAGTGTCACAGGAAAGGAAACCCAAAAAGGAGTTGTATGTGTGGTCTCAAATGGGAAGGTTTACTTGTGTGCATTCTTTCCATCTAATATCTCCCCTGCTTTTTGGTCTGGTCCCTCACACTGACTCCTTGTCAAACATGAGGGAAGAGATCCTTCAAAGATATGCTGGTTACCAGGAGTACAGGCTGCCCCCGTGAACAGTGAGGTCTGGGTGCTCATCTCTGAAGGTCAACTGTGGGTAGCTTGATTAAATCACAGAATCAGAGATGGTTAGGAGTTGGAAGGGTCCTCAAAAGATCATCCAGTCCAATCCTCCTGCCAGAGCAGGATCACCTCTATGAGATCATACAGGAACACATCTAGGCAGGCTTTGAGTATCTCCAGTCAGAGAGACTCCACAGCCGCCCTGGACAGACTGTTCCAGTGCTTTGTCCCATCCACAGTGGAAAAACCTCTTTCTCATGTTTCCATGAAACTTCCTATGCCTCAACTTCCACCCATTGCCCCTTATCCTGTCATTGGGCATCACCAGGCAGTGCCTGGCTCCATCAGAACAATTCATTGGTTTACATTTGCTCTTACCACTTGACCTCACCATAGTGTAGCTATTGCTGTTTCAGTTGCCAGTTGGCTTCCAGCCAGGAAGAAAAGATTCAGGGAGGCACTGAAGCAATTCCCCACATTCCTATTTTTTCTGTGTCCATCTCCACTCTGAACACAGAGTTCCTCTCCTGAACAAAGCAAAATTTCCATTGTTTCTTTTCAGGAAGTCAATGTTTTTTCTTTGCTCTGGTATATAGTCTACACATTGCTTTATCAGTCCTACCAAGTATTTGAGGCAACATCATTTATCTGGAGCTGAGAAAAGCCTCTGACACTGTCCCACACAACATCCTGGTCTCCAAGCTGGTAAAATATGGGTTTGATGAATGCACCACACAGTGAATAAAGAACTGACTTGATGGTCACACCCAAAGAGTGGCTGCCAATGGCTCCATGTCCCAGTGGTAGCCAGTGATAAGTGGAGTCCCTCAAGGATCAGTACTGGGACTGGTTTAGTTTAACATCTTTGATAGCCTCAGCAAGTTCACCAACAGCACCAAGCTGTGTGGTGCTGCTGACATCACAGTATCACAGTATCACAGTATCATCAGGCATCCAGAGAAGGATGAAATTCTTCACAGTGTGAGTGATGAAACACTGGCACAGGTTGCCCAGAGAGGTGATAGATGTCTCATCCTCAGAAACATTCCAGGTAAGTTTGGACAGGGCTCTGAGCAACATGATCTGGCTAAAGTTGTCCCTGCTTATCACAAGGTGGTAAGACTAGATGAACTACAAGCCCTACAAGCTGAGAGAGCTGGGGTTGTTTAGCCCAGAGAATAGGAGGCTTAGGGGAGACATCACTGCTCTCTGCAGCTACCTGAAGAGAGGCTGTAGCCAGGTGGAGTTGGTCTCTTTTGCCAGGCAACCAGGGACAGAACAAGAGGACACAGCCTCAAGCTGCACCAGGGCAGGTTTAGGCTGGATGTTAGGAAGAAGTTCTTCACAGAAAGAGTGATTGGCAATGGACTGAGCTGCCCAGGGAGGTGGTGGAGTCCCCATCCCTGGCAGTGTTAAAAGGAGACTGGATGTGGCACATAGTGCCATGGGTTAGTTAATTAGAAGGTGTTAGGTGATAGGTTGGACTCAATGATCTCAAAGGTCTTTTCCAACCTGGTTAATTCTGTGATTCCATGACCTTTAAAGGTTCCTTCCAACCCACGAGTCTATGCTTGATACCAGAAGGTCAGTGTATCATAGGCCATGAGAACTGCCTGGGCTCAGCAAAGGCAGCACAAGCAGCTGCTCATGGATGGCTGATGACATAGGGGAAGCACATGTCTGGGATCAAACACTTGGTGAAAATGAGAAATGGCAAGGTAGAAAGCTTATGGGTTTGGGTCTGAGCACAGCCCCAGCCCTGGGCAAGGCTGCCATGCACCAGGAATGTTGAAAAGGCTTGCACTGTGGTATCCAAAGTGCACACCTTGTCATGGCCACGCACAAGTCAGGAACTAATAAATCTGAGTGTTCCTTCCCCATGGCTGCACAGACAAACTCTCCTTTGGGATCCTACCAGCACACCTGAACCTTAATAATGCTGCAACGTTCCACACAGCACAGGCTTCCAGCAGTGGTAGTGCCTTTCTACCATGCTATAAAACTCCTAGCCAGCCATTAAAGGCTATTTAGGCTGGAATCAGAAAGGTTTTCTCAGGACAGGTGTTAACTGCCCTTTTCCAGTCCCAGCTCAAAGCAGGAATTAGCTGAGTACTCCCAAGGACTTGTGAGCCCTGGGGTTTTCTGCCTGCACATAGCCACCTGGACTGGTGTTTGCTACCCTGTAACATGACCAGCATGCACAGGCATTCTCCCCTCAGGGATGGAGAGGGCACAAGCATAAAACACGTGGCCAAAGGTATCATTACCTCTGCCATTTCCTAAAATACTCAGGCCATGTCAGCAGTTAAAGCCATAAAGTGATCTTAGAGGAGAATTTGTCAAGCTGCTGCTCAACTTCCTCGACAAAAGTGTCTGGCTGATTTAAGGCAGTGCTGTCACAAGCAGTAAGGAATGTGAGATGTTGAGAACATTTGTTAGAGAACTGAATTCAGAAACCTGGTTTAAAGCTGGCAGCACTCAGCTTTGTTTCTATGACACAAACATGAAATGGGAGAAGACTCCTGGCTGCATGGCAGCTGCTGTGACTTCTCTGTGAGTTACTCCTCCACCACCGTCTCTGATGTGCTTTGCTTCAGGAAAGCAGTAAATAAAAGATGGGCTTTACCTGCCCAGGTCTAATTTCTTGTACACCAATTCTTTGTTGCCAGTGACAGTCAGGAGATGCTTGCATCCAATCATCTGGACCAGAACATCAAACCAGCCTGGACCTACACCTCAGCACAGTCTCCTCCATGACTTAATTGCTGCAAAGAAGGTGATGGGAATGGATTAGAGAGAAGGAGGCATTTCTGACTGGTTTGAAGCTTATCTAAGGATGAAGCACCACGAATTTGGATTTGATTTTAATTTTTGGCTAAAATTATTTCCATGCTCATTTTTTTTAAGGAAAACTTTATGCTGTTTCCAGGCAGCTTTCATCAGAGTCTCAGTCCAGGTAAAAAACTAGTGGAAAATGGTTTAAAGGAAGATCTTGACCTGTCTTACAGACAGTCATAGAATCACAGAACGGTTTAGGTTGGAAGGGACCTCAAAGCTCAGCCAGTTCCAACCCCCCACCATAGGCAGGGACACCTCCCACTAGAACAGGTCACTCAAGACCTCATCCAACCTGGCCTTGAACACCTCCAGGGAGGGAGCAGCCACAACCTCCCTCGGCAACCTGTGCCAGTCCTTCAAAGCAAGTGCTTAGGTTTGATAGCTGCAACAAGAACAACATTCTTATTTGGAAAATCCTACTGTATCTTTCAGATGAAATCAATGCCAAAGAGGGAGTTTAGCTCTACCCCTATGTGTCACACAAACCAGCAGAACAACTATATCTACCTATGCTGAATATGCTCCCTAATCACAGGACTTCCAAGAGTATTTGCACCTTTTCCTTCAGAAAATGTCAAGACTGCTATAGGATTAACTGTAACATTTTATAATCACATCATATTCACCTCTCAGCAGTTCATTTAAAAGAACCTTACACCACAGGAATTTTACCTTTCTTCTTTCTAAACTACATTGTGAGATTAAACACAGCCAAAACAACTATCTACAATTCTCAAATGACAAACATGCAAACAAAAATACTTGCTGCAAAGCAAAGGAAGTGCCCAATTTCTTTTTAATGCAACTGAAAATACAAAGGCTGCACCATTTTTAAGTGCCTTGCTTAGAAGTTGTAACACTCAAGGAAACACTGTCAGGTGTTACTTCAAGGTCAGCTCTGTTGAATGAATCTGAACCAAATTCAGCCTCTGATGCTGCAGCAGTGTACATCCTTATGTCACTGCTTGTGACTACTGCAGCACAATGCCAAAGTACATATTCAAGTTGCCCTTTGGTTGCTTCATAAAGCAGCAAGAACAGCCTCAGGAAGGCACAGCCAAACCATGAGATTCATGGAGGAGTTGGGAGAAGTTCTTTAGCTTTCTGTTGGTAACACATTTAGAGAACAAAGGCAGCAGAAGCAGAGGGCCGGTCTCCTAGGGAGGCAAATGGACAGCAAAACAGCTTCCAGTGATGAACTTGAAGGCCAAAGAGGGAACATTATCACAAGCTGACATGGCTTCACAACTTGCTATAGGCTTGGGGAAGGGTGGCTGGAAAGCTGCCTGACAGAAAAGTCCTGAGGGGTGTTGGTCAGTAGCTGGCTGAACATGAGCACCCTGGCTCGTGTCAGATATAGTGTGGCAAACGGGACTAGGGAAGCGATTGTCCCACTGGACTCCAGTATTGGTGCAGCAGAATCTCAAATACTGTGCCAGTTTTAGGCTTAAATTGGACACTGGGAAAATCTCCTTCACTGAAATGGTTGTTAAGCATTGGAACAGGCTACCCAGGGAAGTGGCTGAGTCACCATCCCTGGATGTATTTAAAAGACATGTAAATAGGGTGCTCAGGAACATGGATGATTGGTTACTTGGCAGTTAATAGTTGGACTCAGTGATCTTAAAGGCATTTTCCAACCTTAATGGCCCTATTTCATGACTGAAGGATCTATCCATGACCAACTTGGAAACCTCAATGTCAATTCAACTCTCTGACTGAGTATTGCTGATATGAAGACTCCAGTATACAGTTATGTAGAAACACCATCGGCACTCATTGAAGGAATCCTCTTCCTGAACAAGTAAATCATCTTGGGAACGTGATGATTACATCAAGAATGTGAGAAATGTCTCAAGAAGAAAAGATCATCCTGAACAACCCACCTGGTGAGCTCTGCCCATCAAAACAGCAACTGTCTAGGGTGTGCGGTGGATGGCAGAGAGAGGCGGAAGCCACTCAGTGCCAACCCTTGTAAATCCAGTGGGAGGCACCTGGATGTGCCTCATCTAGTCTTTTCCTGAACACCTCCCTGGGCAGCCCATTCCAATGCCAATCACTCTCTCTGGCAAGAACTTCCTCCTAACATCCAGCCTAGACCTCCCCCAGCACAACTTGAGACTTTGTCCCCTTGTTCTGCTGCTGGTTGCCTGGCAGAAGAGACCCCACCTGGCTACAGCCTCCCTTCAGATAGTTGTAGACAGCAATGAGGTCACCCCTGAGCCTGCAAACCTGAGCACCTCTGAACTTGCAAACTCTAGCACAGCTCAAGCCTCCAATCCATCCTTTACTTCAAATCCTCACACATCTGAGCTTATTTCACTCTTCTTGAATGGAAGAAGATGAATTTTATTTTCATGGCCTACTCTCCCAATGCCTTCCATGTGGTGTGATAGATTAAATCAGATTATCATTCCATGCAGTTTTTGCATTAATTCTCAACTGACTGACCCTCTTCATCTGTAATTATTGCCATGAAGGTTTTTTGAATATCATTAAACGCTTCTCACAGACTGCATTAACTTTAAAAAGTAATTTGATTAATTCTGCAAGGCACTGGAAGACGGAGATTTAACGCCTGGTGGAATTTCTGCACTATCGCTATTTTGCAGCAACTTGATCTGAAAGATAAACCAAATCCTTGGAGACCAGATGAAAAACTCGCTTGGTGGGTTGGTTTTGGTTTTTTTTTGGGAGGGGGGACAGATAGATTTTAAGTAATTTCATTAAGCTTTAAAAGCAGTGTTCTGAATTGTTGTGGTTTTTCCCCAGAATTACAAACGGATCATTCCTCTGCATTCCCCTGCAGTACTGATTTAATAACTTTTCGTTTCTGTGAAATGCATATACTTCCAGAGCTCAGCCAAAGGTTCTTCACTTGGGAAAACACAATGACTTTCAGGCAGCAAAAGTTATCAGCTGAGAAATTGTAGAACAATATAGCCTGCCAAAATAGTCAACATGTAAAGAGTTTGCCTAACTTCACAACTTCTTGGGGACCAAAGAGGCATGCTAATGCAATTTTCAGTGATGGGTGCCACATACAGCTGATGCCAGTGTGTTTAAATAGAAGTGCTGGAGGATGGTGATGGTGTAAAAGGTGGTGCATGGCATTACTGAGCAGCATTAATGACCCAGTCTAAGGAACTGAGGATAATAATTCTCTAGCAGAGAACAATGTGGCCAGTAGGATAAGGGAGGATATTCTTACCCTGTACTCAGCACTGGTCAGGCCACACCTTGAGTGCTGTGTCCAGTTCTGGGCTCCTCAATTCAAGAGAGATGTTGAGGTACTGGAACATGTCCAGAGAAGAGAGATGATGCTGGTAAGGGGCCTGGAACACAGCCCTGTGAAGAGAGGCTGAGGGAGCTGGGGGTGTGCAGCCTGCAGAAGAGGAGGCTCAGGGCAGACCTCATTGCTGTCTACAACTATCTGAAGGGAGGCTGTAGCCAGGTGGGGTTGGGTTCTTCTGCCAGGCAACCAGCAACAGAACAAGGGGACACAGCCTCAAGTTGTGCCGGGGGAGGTCTAGGCTGGATGTGACGAGGAAGTTGTTGTCAGAGAGAGTGATTGGCACTGGAATGGGCTGCCCAGGGAGGTGGTGGAGTCGCTGTCTCTGGAGGTGTTCAAGAAAATACTGGATGGGGCACTTAGTGCCATGGGCTGGTTGACTGAACAGGGCTGGGTGCTAGGTTGGACTGAATGATCTTGGAGGTCTCTTCCAACCTGGCTGATTCTGTGATTCTACGATTCCAACTTCTTCTCTATAGGCATGTCTGACAGCTATACTGGCAATCAGTTCTCTGCTGCATATGTTACTTCAAGAGGTGCAGAAAACAATATTCACTAGAATTTCACAGGTGTTATTAACAGCTCAAATTACAGATTAGAGTGGGGAATTAGGGCTACATGCTCCCTTGCACAGCATATACCGAAAACAGAAATGCACAAAGGAAGAGGTGTGAATGGAGAGGCAGCATCTGTAGAAACTGTCCTTCCAACCCATGCCAGAGCACAATCAGCTTCAAAGAGAAACTACTAACCCAACAGGGCAGAGCTAACAGAGAAAGGATGAATTGAAGGGATGGCTGCTCCACAGGGAAGTGCAAATCTATCCCAATTTCCATTCTAAAAGATAAAAAAACATTCTCTACTGTGGCAGATGCTAATGAGGAGATACACAAACAGGGTAAGCTGGTGCCAGGCAGTGTCACCTGGATTTTCCCACAGAAAAATCTCCTTAAATGTGCACGGGTAGAAGGATTTCTGCAAGGGCTGGAAGGTACTCCCTTGCCATACTCCCATCCCACTGCCATCACCCATTTTTCCAATAGGGTGGCCCACAGCAGGCTGCTGAATCTATCTCAGCACACAGTTGTCTCCAGGAGGCAATGTGGATTTTTTGCTCTTGAAAGCTCTGCAGCGTTTGAGTTAGTTTTTTAAGGCTGCAGATCCTGCAGGTGCACCTATACTCTTTGGTACATCAGCCAGCTCTAGCAAGCACGCGGCCAGCAGGCTTGTCATGGTTTGAGGGGTTCCAGGTTAGCCCTGGCTCCCTAAAAACACTACAGAGACCAAGAGCCGTGCCAGGGGATGAACTAATTGCCCCCAGATATCATAATTATGCTATTCAATGCCAGAAGTCCTGCAAACACTTCATAAGTAAGCAGCAAGGTCAATTCCTTCTCTTTTCTCCCTTTTCCTTTCAGCTCTCCAGAAGGATCCTTCTCTGGTAACTCTGTATTGATGTAAACAGTACCCTGTAGGCTGTGGCCTTCAGCCTGCTTGGGTCTAATTGGGAGATAACGAGGGATGGGAGATAATGGGGGATGGGAGAAAACGAGCACTGGGGGTTTTGGTGGGTTTTGGTTTGCCTGGGGGGAGTTCTCATGTATCCTGCATCTGTATTAGGTGTTAAGGATTCATGTATGCCCTACCCTTTCCTGCACGTCTTTAAATACAACCTTTCTGTATTCATCTCCAATTCAGCAAGAGCCTTCTTGTTTTACTGCCCTTTTTCCTTAGAAAAAGAGTAAAGTAGAATAACCTCAGTCTGTCATGCTCTTAAGCAAAAACCTATGCCAAGGCTGGAGCTCTGAGCAGCACGTTGTAGTTACTGCACACAAAGTCTCTGGCTATTAATTGCAATGACCTCCACTGACCTTTCAAACCAAAACATCTAACGAACCTGAGTCAAGGAAACAATACTTTAAGCTACATGAGTACAAGTAAAGCAGACTGCTGAGAATGGGCATATGCTCTGGCTGTCACAGTCCCTCATGTTTCACTGTTAGCTCAGTTCCTGGCATGGTTCTGGCACAGCCAGCTGTTTTTCATCCCTACAATGCTTAGGAACAGCTCAGGGCCTAGCATGCAAACATCAGTTCTGGTAGGCTGTTGGATGTGGGCTGATACATTAGTTTGATGTTTGTGAGTCACATCTAGCAAGTTGACCACATGGTCACAGAATGTTCCTTGGCTCATAAATCACAGTATCACAAAATGTCAGGGGTTGGAAGTGACCTCAAAAGATCATCCAGATCATCCAGTCCAACCCCCCTGCCAGAGCAGGAGCACTTAGAGCAGATCACACAGGAACATATCCAGGCAGCTCTTGAATATTTCCAGAGAGGGAGGCTCCACAACCTCCTGGACAGACTGTTCCAGGGTTCTGTCACCCTCACAGGGAAAAATTCTTCCTCATGTTTCCATGGAACTTCCTATGCCTCAGCTTCCACCCACAGCCCCTTGGCCTGTCATCAGGCATCACCCAGCAGAGCCTGGCTCCATTCTCCTGGCACTCAGCTATACATATTTATAACCGCTGATGAGGTTCTCCCTCAGGCTCCTCCTCTGCAAGCAGCACAGCCCCAGCTCCCTCAGGCTCTCCTCCCAAAAGAGATGTTCCATTCCCTTCATTATCTTTGTGGCTCTGTGCTGGACTCTTTCAATCAGTTCTATGTCCCTCTTGAACTGAAGGGTCCAGAATTGGACACAGGTCTCCAGATGCAGTCTCACCAGAGCAGAGGGGGAGGAGAACCTTCCTCCACCTACTAGCCACAGCCTTTCAAATACACCCCAGAATGGCATTGGCCCTCCTGGCCACAAGAGCACACTGTTGGCTCATGGTCATCCTCCCATCCACCAGGACCCCCAGATCCTTTTCCCCTTCACTGCTCTCCAGCAGGTCAGTCCCCAACATATCCTAACCCCTGGGATTGTTCTTTCCCAGGTGCAAGACTCTACACTTGCCCTTGTTGAATTAATGTTACCAAGACAGATCCAATGATGCAATAAAGAGAAAAGGTGATCATATTTGAAGGGATGATGACTTCTGAAAGGTTATCCTAGTCTATGCTTCATGATTTTTGCAGTCTGGTATCCCAAGATGAATTATCTTTTTTGTATTAGGCTTTCTCTGGAAGAACACAACTGCTTTCCTTCTCCCTAAAACTTGCTCCTTTGGCTTAGCAGAATGTGTGCATCTGCCAGCAAACTGCAGTATGCTTCATGCAATTAAAGACCTATTGGGCAGCTCTAAATACCACCCCTGTAGTTGCATTTGAAGTACATGAAGACCCCAGCTAAGCCTGCAGAGAAAACATAAGAAAAACAAAACACTTGGATAAATTAGTGCTTTGGTTGAAGCCTGGTAATAAGTACATATTTGAGGCTTTCACAGCACAGGTAGCAGAAAAGGATCATAATACTACTAAGCACTGTGGTATTAAACACAAAACACTGAGTCTTCAGAGGGCTGTGGTTGGGGTGGTCAGTCTTCCTCTATCCCCACATCAGGGA
This sequence comes from Pogoniulus pusillus, assembly GCF_015220805.1. Lineage (NCBI taxonomy): Eukaryota > Metazoa > Chordata > Aves > Piciformes > Lybiidae > Pogoniulus > Pogoniulus pusillus. The sequence continues at coordinate 16,225,128 of NC_087290.1, read as the reverse complement.
CCTGAAGGTTTCCCCTTCTCCCTTGAGTTAGGTTACTTGGGCTCAGAGCAAGGTTAGACAGTCTGTAGGTGTCCAGCTTCAAAAATCGACATGAGAAGCCTTAGCAGAGGTCCCTCCACCTTGCTCAGGAGCTGCATTTAAGCTGAGGCTCCCACATGTGGTCTCTGAGCTATGGGGCAGGAGAGCCTGTGCCCTATCTTACAGCTAGGCAGGGTACAACACTGGGAACCTTCCTATGCTGCTGAAACTGATGACAGTGTGGTCCTGAAGGGTATGAAAGAGGCATATAGGGAATGACTTTTTTCTGCTTCTAGTAACACAACAACTATCAAGTAAGAGGTTTATAGCAAATAAAGGGAACTGGTTTTCCCCCCTCTAAAATGACTAATTGAATTGTGAATGCAACACTGCAGAATGTTATATGAAATAAAACACTAGCAAGATGGGCTAGACAAATCAATTTGCAGAGGACAAATTCATACTCATATTTCAGGCAGTCACATTAGATGAGCATTGTAGGTCACTTCCAATCAAATGAAAAATATTCTCCTCTCCTCTCCTCTCCTCTCCTCTCCTCTCCTCTCCTCTCCTCTCCTCTCCTCTCCTCTCCTCTCCTCTCCTCTCCTCTCCTCTCCTCTCCTCTCCTCTCCTCTCCTCTCCTCTCCTCTCCTCTCCTCTCCTCTCCTCTCCTCTCCTCTCCTCTCCTCTCCTCTCCTCTCCTCTCCCCTCCCCTCCCCTCCCCTCCCCTCCCCTCCCCTCCCCTCCCCTCCCCTCCCCTCCCCTCCCCTCCCCTCCCCTCCCCTCCCCTCTCCTCCCCTCTCCTCCCCTCCCCTCCCCTCCTCTCCTCTCCTCTCCTCTCCTCTCCTCTCCTCTCCTCTCCTCTCCTCTCCTCTCCTCTCCTCTCCTCTCCTCTCCTCTCCTCTCCTCTCCTCTCCTCTCCTCTCCTCTCCTCTCCTCTCCTCTCCTCTCCTCTCCTCTCCTCTCCTCTCCTCTCCTCTCCTCTCCTCTCCTCTCCTCTCCTCTCCTCTCCTCTCCTCTCCTCTCCTCTCCTCTCCTCTCCTCTCCTCTCCTCTCCTCTCCTCTCCTCTCCTCTCCTCTCCTCTGTTGCTTTACTATTTCTTGTTGCCACAGAACCAGAGGCATGATGTTAAGCCCAAATCTGACTGTGATTCTTTATGTTAAACAATTCTGTGGTAATAACAGGGAATCGTGGAGACAATTTATCACATTATCTTTCTTTAGGGATAACAAGCAGAATTTCCTCCTCCAAAAGCAACATATTTGCATACGCACAGGGATTTGTCTGGGAATAAGTCCTGAGGGATTGACTGCAAATGACCTGACAGAGCACAAGGTAACGGAGCTGATTAGATTCTCTGGTAGGCCTGCAGTGTGGAGGTCCCACTACAGCCAACAGGACCCACCCTAAAAGCTTTGATGATGCATATTCTGTAGGATCCAGAGCTTCCTGTGCACTTGCCGGCTGGCCAAACAAACAGCTTCAACTCCACCCTTAGTTCCAGCCTGCACAGGTTTGAACTGTTCTTGGAGTTGCTATCTCTACAAGTCATAGAGCTACTTAAACATCTGCTAATGAGCCCTATTGTCAGGTCGATACAGAGAATAAGTCAGAATTTCTCACTGGTCAGCTTGGCTTCCTTCTCAGCTCAGGAGGGGATGGCATGCATTTGTTCTGCCCTATTCCACATAAAGAGTCTGCCTGCTTCGAACTGCGCTCAGCACTCACTCAAACGTACAGACGCATCAGGCGCCTCATGTGCTACATTAGAATGCAGAATCACACTTCTTTTATTGAGACCTGTGAACAGCAAGTTCTGCATGGGACAGCAATGTGCCCCTGTGGCCAAGAGAGTCAATGGCATCCTGGGGTGCATCAAGAAAAGTGTGGCCAGCAGGTCTAGGGAGCTTCTTCTCCTCCTCTACTCATAGAATCAACCAGGTCAGAAGAGACTTCCAAGATCATCCAGTCCAACCTATCACTCAGCCCTATCCAATCAACTGGACCATGGCACTAAGTTCCCCATCCAGCCTTTGTCACCTCCAGGGATGGTGACCCCACCACCTCCCTGGGCAGCCCATTCCAATGCCAATCACTCTCTTTGTGAAGAACTTTCTCCTGGTATCAATCCTATACCTCCCCTGGCACAACTTGAGACTGTGTCTCCTCGTTCTGTTGCTGGTTGCCCTGGTGAGACCACACTTGTAATACTGTGTCCAGTTTTGGGCTCCCCAGTTCAAGAGAAACAGGGACCTGCTGGAGAGAGTCCACTGGAGAGGCATGAGGATGAGTGGGGGACTTGAGCACCTCCCCTATGGAGAGAGACTGAGAAACCTGAGGTTGTGTGGAGATCTGATCAATGTGTATAAACATCTGAGGGGTGCGTGTCAAGGGGAGGGGGCCAAGCTCTTTTTGCTGGTCAGCAAACCAGCAACAGCTACAAAGTGGAACAGAGAAGGTTTTGGCTCAACATGAGGAGAAACTTCTTTAGAATAAGTGTGACAGAGCCCTGGAACAGGCTGCCCAGAGAGGTTGTGGAGTCTCCCTATCTGGAGACTTTCCAAACCCACCTGGATAGGTTTCTGTGTGAACTATCCCAGGGGATCCTGCCTTGGCAGGAGGGTTGGACTGGATGATCTCTGGAGGTCCCTTCCAACCTCCAAGTTTCTGCAATTCTGTGATTCTGTGATTTAAGCAGTGTGGTTCTGTTTCTGCTTCATGATTGGAGCAATCTAAATAATGGAATACTGAATAATGGACAAAAAAAATTCAGACACTTTTTTTTTAATAAATAACACTGCTTTGCTTGAGAAAACCTATTTTTAATTAATCTGGTTTAGGGCATTAATTATCTCTGTCAGTGCAATGCAAACAACCTAAGTATGTGTCTGGGCTGCATTCCTATTATTCTATAATGTATTCCTTTATCAATTAAGTCTTGAAATAGCAATGTGACAGGCAAAATATATACAGCTAATTTGCACAAATAGAACATTATCATTGCAATGAAACTTTAATATTGTTTGGAATTCTAATTTTCACAATGCACACACTGTGGGCTGTGTAGCAATGCTACTGGGTACACAGCTTGCACAGAAACACGATGCTCTCCACTTCTCTTGCAAAGCTCTGGGTATTTGTTAATTTATCAATATAATCACAGAATCACAGAATGTCAGGGGCTGGAAGGGACCTCCAAAGCTCTTCCAGTCCAACCTCCCTGCAGAGCAGGAGCACGCAGAGCAGATCACACAGGAATGCATCCAGGCAGGTTTTGACTATCTCCAAAGAGGGAGACTCCACAACCCCTCTGGGCAGCCTGTGCCCTCTCCATACCTGAGGAGAGAATGCCTATGCATTTAAGGCTTCACTACAGAACGAAAATAGTGCTTGCTCGGTGCTTATTTGCTTAGAATCACAGAATGTCCAGTCTGTCCACCCCAAAACCCCAGCCAGAGCAGGGTCATCTATATCAGATCACACAGGAACACATCCAGGCAGCTCTTGACTATCTCCAGAGGGAGACTCACAGCTCCCCTGGGCAGCCTGTTCCAGGGTTCTGTCACCCTCACAGGGAAAAAATTCCTCCTCACCTTTACATGAAACTTCCAATGCCTCAGCTTCCACTCATTGGCCCTTGTCCTGTTGTCTGGCATCACAGAGAGAAGCAGTGAAACAAAGCAAACGAAAGACTCAGCAGGCAAGACTGTTAAGCAGGTGCTGTGTAACAATTCACAACAGCACAGGACACGCAGGGCATCTCTTCTCCAAACGTGGGTGCTGGAAGGCGAGCTTTACAGGGTTAATATCCACTTAGCTGCTGCCAGCTATTCCTGCCACTTCCTACAATAGGCAGCTTTAAGTAAACCATCTCTCAGAACTCATTTACATTTGCTTCCTCCCATTTGTGTCTGCAGTGTCCCTTAGTGGTGGGCTTGGGGTGGACTTCTAGATGGAGGCTGGAGCATTCCTCTTAGTTGCACTTCTCACATCCACCTTCTTGCACATACTCTTTTGGTTATTTTTCCTCTTTTTGCTCACATCTGCAGGAACAAACTGGCTTGTCTCCTATTATCTATACATTGTCCTTGATAAGCATTCCACAGAGCCTCCTTCTGTATAAACATTACGTTGTTGTTTGACAGCTCCATCTTGCATGGTAAGTAGGCCCCAAGCTTCTGAATACAAATTTCACATTTCCAAGATGAATGTCTTCTCTTCTTTCAGTTCATCAATTAAAAGCAGATTGCATTCAGGTTTGGGCTCCCCAGTTGAAGAGGGACAGGGATCTTCTCTAGAGAGACCAATGGAGGGCTACAAAGATGATTAGAGGCATGGAACACTGTCTTATGAGGAGGGGCTGAGGGACCTGGGGCTTTTTAGTCTGGAGAAGAGAAGACTGAGAGGGCATCAATAAATGTCTATAAATATCTGAGGGCTGGGAGTCAGGAGTGGGGGGACAGGCTCTGCTCACTGCTCCCTGGGGTAGGACAAGGAGCAATGGATGGAAGCTGCAGCACAGGAGGTTCCACCTCAACACAAGGAGGAACTTCTTTGCTGTAAGGGTCACAAAGCACTGGAACAGGCTGCCCAGAGAGGCTGTGGAGGCTCCTTCTCTGGTGACTTTCAAGGCCTGTCTGGATGAGTTTCTGTGTGACCTGAGCAGGATTATATGGTCCTGCTCTAGCAGAGGGGTTGGACTGGATGATCTCTTTTGGTCCCTTCCAACACCTAACATCCTGTGATCCTGTGATGTGTGGTCATCTTGTCCCTCAAACTTCCTGGCTTCCATACACTGGTTTAGTTCCTGTTATTCTGGCTTCCATACATTGATTTATGATAGGCAAATGTACAACTATTCTAGACAGATTAATACAAAACAGATTAATATTAAATCTGTCCTTCAGTAGAAACATTGAGCTCCTGCTTCCAGTGCCAAGCAGTCTCCTTTTCCATCAGTTCAGCTGCACATAGGCATAGACAGCTCAGTTTATCCCCAGTTACTGCACAGTGTGGGTCAGAAAAAACAGTTTGTAATTCTCTCCCTAGCCTTGGCATCAGCTGGCTGATAAAATAATCCTTTAAAACATCCTTCAGATTTTTGTTTGCTTGGGGTTTTGTTTTTTGCTGTGGGTTGGGTTCTTTGTTTCTGTTTTTGCTGTTTGATGTTGTACCATGAGTTATGTGCACTGGAATGCTTATTTATCCAACTTTAAAATATTTGAACGTGGAATTCACAACAGATGGCTTTTTTGTAATGGAAGACAAATGAGTGAGAGATGGAGTTTGCATTATTTGTCAAATATATGTAGCAGAAAGACCAAGCGATGGTAATATCACACAACCCATAATATTCTTTAATGTATTTTGTGAGCACTTTGCAGACATCACCAAAAGCCAAGCAGGGACACTGCAGGTAGAAGTGCTGATCTGCCCAAGAGTAGGGAGGCTCTACAGAAAGACGTGGAGAGATTGGATCAATGGCCCAATGTTAACAGGACCAGCTACAAGGCCAAGTGCCAGGTCCTGTACTTGGGTCATAACAACCCCAAGCAATGCCACAGGCTTGGGGCAGTGTGGGTAGAAAGCTGCTGGCAGAAAGGGACCTGGGGGTTGTAATCGACACACAGCTGAATAGGAGCCAGCAGTGTGCCCAGGTGGCCAAGAAAGCCAATGGCATCCTGGCTGGAATTAGAAATGCTGTATCCAGCAGGAGCAGGGAGGTGATTGTCCCCTTGGACTCAGCTTTGGTGAGGCCACATCTCAAGTATTGTGTTCCGTTTTGGGCACTGCAATACAAGAGAGCTGTGGAGGTGCTGGAGCCAGTGCAGAGGACGGCGACAAAGCTTGGGAAGGGCCTGGAGAATAAATCCTATGGAGAGTGACTGAGGGAGCTGGAGATGGTTAGTTTGAAACAGAGGAGGCTGAGAGGAGATCTCATTGCTGTCTACAGCTACCTGAAGAGATCTTGTGGAGAGGCTGCTGCTTGTCTCTTCTCATGGGTAATTGGTGACAGAACAAGAGGAAATGGCCTCAGGCTGCCACTGGGTGGATTTAGACTGGACATTAGGGAGATTTTTTTCACAGAGCGGTCAGGCATTGAAATGAGCTGCCCAGGGAGGTGGTTTGAGTCACCAACCCTGCATGTGTTTAAAGGCCATTTCGATGTGGTGCTTGGGCATATGGTTTAAGGGTTGGACTTGGTGATCCTGAGCATCTCTTCCAACCTGAATGTTTCTGTGATTCTGTGAAAAATGACACTAAAAATTCCTTTCAAAAATGTGTCCAGATTTGAGAGGAAAATAAGGTCCCTGAGGTTCCTGAAGTACAATGTTGTGCCTAATCTCCCTTAAAGTGGAAGCAATCTCATCTACAGCAAGAGTTCTCAAGTGGGTTTGGCTCCAGAGGAGAGACATGCAACTGCTGAGAGCTGGAAGCAGGAAAATGCCCAAAATGTTGCTCATGAATGCCCAACGTGTTGCTAACAAAGTGTTCATGCAGCAACTGCACTGTGCCACAATAACAAGCACAGGTCTTAATAAGCAAAACCCTTTAACCATGACCACCACTTTAAAACTTGTGAGATTAGTTACTAATAACTGAAATACTGAGAATATGCTGTTACTCAAGGTCTATTTTTCACCCTCTTGGTTTTGAAAGCTCTTGTACTGTAAGAGACAAGGAGATATTTGTTGCACTTCACTCCCAGATTTTATGAATGTAAGGTATGCAATACAAACACCCTCAGCATTAGTCATGCTGGAAATAAAGGTTTCAATAGAGCCACTTTCTTAAGAGAGGCCTTATCAAGGGAATCACTGGGACTGACTAGATCTCAAAACATTTTTATTTCACTGATCTAACTCATATACAAAATATATGCAGCAAGTTCCCTCTGGTAAGGGTTTGGGTACTAAAGGGATGCCTGGAGTTAGACTCCAGCCAACGTAAAACGTAAGTAGCTCCATTTACCTGCTCCAGGATGGCTAATTTGCTCCATTCCACTTGAATGCTCCAAAGCTTTTTAATCTTAACTACACAGGTAGATTTCTATGGGCCATAAACTGCTCCAACAAACCCTAAAAGCTTCCTATACCATAGTAAAGAATGCTATTAAGCTTAAACTGCCTTTTCTGAGCATCAGATATACACACAAAGTGGCAGAAATGCAACAGAAATACGACGACCACAGAGGAAGTTTATTCCAAACATAACTCAGCTAGCAGGAAAAGAGGGACCGAAGCCATGAGGATGAGTGGGGGACTTGAGCATCTCACCTACGAAGAGAGGTAGAGAGCCCTGGGGCTGATTAGCCTGGAGAAGAGAATACTGAGAGGAGATCTGATCAATGTGTCCAAATATCTGTGAGGTGAGTGCCAAGCGGAGGAGGCCAAGCTCTTTTTGGTGGTCAGCAGTAATAAGACAAAGAGCAGCAGCTACAAACAGAAGGTTTCAGTTCAACATGAAAAGAAATTTCTTTACCGTGAGGATGACAGAGCCCTGGAACAGGCTGCCCAGAGAGGTTGTGGAGTCTCCTTCTCTGGAGGCTTTCAAAACCTGTCTGGATGTGTTCCTGTGCAAACTACCTTAGGGGATCCTGCCTTGGCAGGGCGGATTGGACTCGATGATCTCTGGAAGTTCCTTCCAACCTCTAAGGTTCTGTGATTCTGTGATTACAGCACATTGCAAAGATCTGCATCTCTGACTTTGTTGGATCTTACCCAGGATTTATGAACTCGAGCTCAACCACTTGCATGTAATGCATTTATCACCTACAATCCCAAGTCTGCTGTATCTGTCACTTTAATGAATTAAACCTATCAATTATTGTAACTTTTTGAGCCTATGTCAGTGCAAGTCCTTATTTGGGCACTGGAAAAGAGGAGAATGTTAATTTTACAAAGCAGTTTCAGTAAGAATCTTGCTGCTCAGAGACAGGCAGTTGTCTGGGTCTCACATGTAATGCAACAGACATGCTGCCTCCTGGGTCCTGCCTGGGCTGTGTCTGGAGAGCTTTGTGGTCAGTGGCTGGAAAGCAGGCAGGGAATTGCTGCGTGCAGGCAGTACCCTGCTCACCATCAGCCATGAGCAGCAGTGTCTGTCTGGCCAGCTAGTGAGCTTATTAAATCACTTGCTAGCCATCGTCAGAAAACAGTGGAAAACCTTCTGGAAGAGGGCAGAAATGCCATCCTTGAAGGGCAATGCCTTCCTACTCCTTTTGTCCTCAGGGCTGCCTCCTCAGCATAGCAGATCCTGGCTCTGCCTGCAGTGCAGTGAAAGCAGGCTTTATCTTGATGTAACAGTAACACCAGCAGTATATATCCACTGAGGAGAGAACGCTGCCAGCACTATATATCGCGCATGGGATCTTCACTTGGAAAGGCATTTTGATGAGGTTTAAATAATTCTTTATACTCTCCATATTACCTATTCAGAAACATTGACTGTAATCTAAATTTTCTTCCTGACTGTTCTCCTAAACAGTTTCCACTAATATGATAAAGCAGCCCAGAAAGCACTTGAGCATTTTGAAGGCTTTTAAAAGCAACTTGGCCTGTTCCCAGGGAAAAGCATTGCCAGAGAGAGTGGTGCAGGGCTGAGGAAAGCCTCATACCAGCTCAGTAGAGGTCAAGAAATTGTTTTACCCACTGTTTCCTGACGGCAAAGGAACTGACTTCAGTATTAATCTGCAAATAGAGAAAGCTGGGTGGATGCCCCCAGCAAGCTGCTGCAGCAAGCACTGGGTCAGGGAGGTTGGACAGTTGCAGAGATTAAACATTTTCCCTTTAGGGGGGAATTTAAAAGGACTGCACAGGGATTTGGTGACATTGGGTTTCTTACTGCATTAGATATCAAGACAGATGGAGATGGGTGACAGATCTTGTTGTGGCATGTGGCTGTTGTGCCCAAGAACACGCTCTCTGTTTGCACAGGGAAAGGAGTCTCAGGTCTGCTCCCAGGCAGCAGGAGCAGCCAGACAGTAAATGCTGCCAGGCAGTCTGTGGGAACACACAATTATGCTCCTTGACACAAAACCTGAGAAGCAGTAACAAAAGAGGTTTGTGGCACTTCAACCATCTTTGAGGGATAAAAGCCAAGAGACGTGATCTTTTCTCCACAGAGTGACTGTCTTCAGAGGAATAATGCTGCAATCTTTCTCTGCTCTCAGCTCTGAGCTAATTATCCTGACTCCTCTCTGCAAGGGTGCTTCTGCCACCTATTTTATTAAAAAATGAGCTGGAGGAGTTTGTTGTGTTAGTTGAGAACTTATCACCACATCTCACCTGCTGAGGAGACCAGCTCCAGTGTAGCTAAATGTGCATTGGGAGACAGAATCATGTCAGAAAGGACCAAGATGGAGCTCTTTGTTCATAGAGTCATAGAATCATAGAATGGTTTAGGTTGGAAGGGACCTCAAAGCTCAGCCACTTCCAACCCTTTGCCACAGGCAGGGACATCTCCCACTAGAACAGGTTACTCAAGGCATCACCCAGTTTGGCCTTGAACACCTCCCTGGGCAATCTGTGCCAGTGTCTCACCACTCTCACTGCAAACAACTTCTTCCTAACGTCTAGTTTAAATTCCCCCTCTGCCAGTTCAAATCCATTACTCCTTGTCCTGTCATTACAAGACCTTGTCAACAGTCCCTCCCCAGCCTTCATGTAGGCCTGCTGCAGATACTGGAAGGCTCTTTGAAGCCTTCTCTTCTCCAGGCTGAAGACCCCCAACTCTTTCAAAGGCAGGAAAGCAGCATGACAATCCATTCCAGACTCTTGCCACCCTTGCAGTGAAGAATTTCTTCCTAAGATCCAATCTAAACCTAACCTCCTTCAATTTAAATCAATTTCCTCTTGTCCTGTGGGTGTACACTCCTGCAAAAACTCCCTCTGCAGCCTTCCTGTAGGTTGCCTTCAGGTATTGGAAGGCAGTCACAAGATGTCCCCAGAGTCTTCTCTTCTCCAGGCTGAACAAGAAGCCTCAGGGAGGTCAGTGACAGGTCAGTTAACTGCAGCTGGACTCCTCCCAGTAGAAGACCCATCACGGTGACCATAAGGGTAAAAGACATTGTCAGGAGGCACACGGCAAACTCAGAGTTCTCCTACAAACATGCAGCTAAGTGTCCAGCTGTAGGCAGTGTTTGAGCCTGGCACTGGTACTGGAGGACAGCAGAGAGAATGCCTGTGTGCAGTGTGAGCTCAGCTGAGTGGCTGAGCTGGAAGACAGTCAGAAACAAACTGATGTAGGCACACCCTGAGGCAAAGGCAGCAGGTGGAGGTTCACCAAGGAGCATGAGATCCCCTCCCCTCCTGCCACCAGGCAACGAAAGACCTAAAAGACAAGGCGGGGTATAAAGAGGGGTTGCCCTCTTCTCTGGGCAGCTCCAAGAGAGTGTTGCAGAGCCAGGCAAGGAAAATCTTTCCTTTTATTGACACATTTAACAAATACCTAACTTGGCAGCAGTAAGGCATCTGCTGAGGTAGATTATCTCACAGCTTTTTGTAGTTCTTTGAACGCGTTCGTCCAGTCTTGGCTGGTATTAAGTGTGGCTACCTTTGCACTCTGTTTGTGCAGTGCCCAGTTCTGCCATGTGATTAGGGCTCCTCTGAACAGCAGCAAAGCCAACAAATCATAACAGGCTGTGGCAGAAATGCAGCCTTTTACCAAAGCAGAAATTGCCCATCACTGGGAGCATCATTTTAGGCTGAGTTCTCTGCAGGCTGTGCCTGAACCAACAAGAATAAATCTTCTCACCGTTGACTTTTGTACCTCCCCCTAGAATTACAGTGTGATTGATTCTCTGCAGACAGCTCAGAGGCCTTAAAGCCACTTTTCAGAAGCTCCAGACAGTACAAGGCACATTTTCCTTGCTAGCTACTGCTGCTGAAGCACATTGGTTGGGCTCCCTCTGCCAGGAGCCTTCCCAACTCGGGTGGACAGCCATGCAAGAGCAAAGCAGACCTCTGGAAACAGCAGCAGGATTTTGATGGTTCTCTTTACAGCTTTAATTTCTGTCTAAGCACTTATGAGTCCCAAGCCAGCCTAGAGCTTTTCTTATGGTTAAAGATGCTGCAATAGACTTGTCAGCTTTTGGGCTTAAATGCATCTCCTGAAGTTATGCAACTGATCTTTACACTTTTGAAGTGAACTAGGAGCTAAAGTCATACAAAGTATGGCCATATCCATTTGTACACAAGAAGATTTATGTATGCTTTCACGTCAACTTTTTGTTAGTGCAGAATTTATCACTTGACCATATCTGTTATTAGTAATTTTTTTTAAAGAGAGAAACTTCATTTTTTCTAATTTCTCAGATTATAGCATCCTCTTTCCCCACCCCACCCCCAAACTAACTCAGTAGAAATTAGTAAACTGGATGCTATCAGAAAGCTAAACTTTATTTGAGCCTTGGAACAGTTCTATAAAGAGCTTTATTCTTGGAAAAATGCTTTGATATTGAAGTCTGTGGTCAGAGATAAAGACTGGCCATAGTAAAATAGAGAGTATAGAGTAAAATAAAACCCAAGGAAAAGTGAAAAACAGTTCTGGAAAGGCAAAATATCTTAAACTACAGCTGTAAGTCACAGAAATAAATAAACAGATGGATCAAGCCTCACCAGGGCAGAGTAGAGGGGCAGGTGAACCTCTGTAGACCTGCTAACCACAGCCCTTCTTATCCACCCCAGAATGGCATTGGCCCTCCTGACCACAAGAGCACATTGCTGGTTTATGCTCGACCTCTCATCCATTAGGACCCCCAGATCCTTTTCACCTTTGCTGTTTTCCAACTGTTCAGTCCCCAACCTATCCTGATCCCTGGGGTTGTTCTTTCCCAGATGTATAAAAGCACACAAAGCTTATAAAACAGAGAGGGTAGGTAGCAACTTCTGCCCTGTAAGTGCAAATCGTAACTGCCAGGAGAATTCCCTCATCCTGTTGTGCAGAGTTGCCCTCACTCATTAAATTGCATCTGAATCAGAGATGATTCTTTCTGTAGAGATTTTAATACAACTGCACAGGATCTACAGACAGAAAACTGAGATAAAACTTTATACCAGGTACAATTTGTTTGTCCTCAGCCTTTTCCTTCTCATTGTGGGAATAAGCCCTGGCAGGGTTACCCAGGGTTCACTGAATCAGTAAATTGGCTTAGATGGTTGCCAGTGAGGATCTAAGAATATCTGCCCTAAATTTTTTTAGCACTACAAATACTACACTCATCCCAATTGCTTTCCAAAAGGATTACTTTTCTCCCCTGAAAAGCAGCCAGCTGCACAAAGCTGCTTGAAAGCAGTTATGGCCTGCGCCAAATTGATTTTTAACATTAAACAATGTTTCTAACTTGCTTTGGGGGTCCACAGATAACTATTCTTAGGAAACTGCAACAAAAATAAAAGGCTTTAACCTTGCAAAGACCTAAGTCATGCGGGCAGTTCTTACTGATACCATCTCTGCTCTTCAGTGGGACCACAGACTTCTTGTGTGAACATTCAGTATCAGATTATCAGTATCAGCCTGCCAACTCCAAACTTCTCAAAAACATGAATAAGCCCCATGAAAAAGAATGTTAACTTGAAAACCATGAGATGTGAAAGATTCTTTTAATGTGCTCATTTTCTATTCACTTTTTAGGTCCACTTCTTAAGCACCACTTTGAAAAATAAAATAAAGTTAAGGTCTTTTGAAAAGTAGTTGTTTTTATGAAGGCCTGTTCCTCCAAGAAAAGGAGGCTCAGTACAATTTGACAGCAGCTTAAGTGCTCTCGGGCCACATTTGGTGATTCTGTGCTCCACGACTGCCCGGAGCAGCCTGTGCCAGTGTCTCACCACCCTCACTGGCAAGAACTTCTTCCTAACGTCTAAGTTTGAATCTCCCCTCTGCCAGTTTAAACCCATTACCCCTCATCCTATCATAGAATCATTGAATCAACCATGTTGGAAGAGACCTCCAAGATCATCCAGTCCAACCCAGCACCCAGCCCTAGCCACTCAACTAGACCACGGCACTAAATGCCTCATCCAGTCTATTCTTGAACACCTCCAGGCATGGCAGCTCCCTTCACAACCTCCCTGGGCAGCCCATTCCAATGGGAAATGACTCTCTGCCAACAACTTCCTCCTAACATCCAGCCTATACCTCCCCCAGCACAACTTGAGACTGTGTCCCCTTGTTCCGTTGCTGGGTGCCTGGCAGAAGAGACCACCCCCCCACCTGGCTACAACCTCCCTTCAGATAGTTGTAGACAGCAGTAAGGTCCCCCTGAGCCTCCTCTTCTCCAGGCTAAACAACCCCAGCTCCCTCATTACAAGAACTTGTAAATAGTTGCTCCCCAGCCCACGAATTAAAACAAAGTCCCTCCTTCCTAACACAAATTAAAGCAAATAATTCCCTGCAAATGAAGTGAAAAGCTAAGACTTAATTTGTGAGTCCAATCACTCGTAGAAAATCCTGGAGCACTCTTTCCCAAAGGCTGAAGAGGCTTTGGCTCCAAAAAATTTTAACTCTGATTTTGCCCTGAAACTCCTTTGAACATTTATTATAACAACAACAACTACTGCATCATCCCTAACTCTTTCTGGTGAAGTTACAGAGTTTCAAAAGTCTATTTGGAATGTACATAGGAAATATGTAATTAATCCTGTAATTTATTTATAAAGCATTAAAAAGGGTCAGAGGTAGTTTATGGGCATGTAGTAAAAAGATAAGTAAGTGTTTAATTTGTATTTATGAAATCAATCTCATCTCCAAAGAGAGCATTTAATTAGCATTTCTGCAAAGCCTCTTGCCCTCTCTGCCATCACACTGTAACTGTTACGCTGCTCAGCAAGGCTAGGAGAAGATGCAGTAGCCTTTCTTGAGCATTTGTAGCACAGCAATAACTCACAGTTTGTATGCCAGAGTGTTGAGACTTTTATTAATATAACGACATATCCCTGGCAGAAGCCAGGAGAGATCATGATTTATACTGAAAAGTGAAGTCAGAATTCTTACTCAGAGAGGTTTCAAGATAAATGATACACTACCCTACAGGCTCCTTGCCTTAAAGAAATACTGCATACATTCAAGGGGCAATTTATTAGGTGGTTTACACAGCAAACAAACAAACAAAAAAATCTCATGCTAGCACTCAAACATTAAAATAGTGCTCAAAAACCACAGTCAAGGCATACACTGTTCTCTGCATGCTTCTTGTGTGAGACTGGGAGAAGACCCGCCCGAGAATTAATGTCATGGTCTAGTTGATTGGACAGGGCTGGGTGATAGCTTGGACTGGGTGAGCTTGGAGGTTTCCTCCAACCTGGCTGATTCTATGATTCTATGATTCAAAACCTGAGATCTAACCATCTAAAGATGATGCAGGATCACAGGATCACAGAATTAATCAGGTTGGAAAAGACCTTCGAGATCATCGAGTCCAACCTACCACTTAACACCTTCTAATTAACTAAACCATGGCACTAAGTGCCTCATGCAGTCTCCTTTTAAACACCTCCAGGGATGGGGACTCCACCATATCCTTCCACTGGATTACTTCTAAATAGTCAAAGCTACTTAAAGCAGAGCAGAGGCATTTCAAGCTGAACAAGCTAGGGACATTCCCAGACATATGCTGGACTACAGCAGGCATAAGGGAAGAGACAAGAAAATGAAGTAAGACAGGCTGAGATGAGATCTCTCAACAGGGAGAAGAGAAGGCTCCATGGACACACTAGAGCAGCTTTCTAATACTTGGAGTAGGCTACAGGAGAGCTGGGATGGGGCTTTTTACAAATGCATGGAGTGACAGGACAAGGAGTAATGGCTTCAAACTGGAAGAACCTGGTTTTAGACTTTAGGAAGACTCTTTCCCATGGAGGCAGTGAGGCACTGGAACAGGCTGCCCAGAGAGGCTGTGAAGGCTCTAAGCCTGAAGCTATTCAAGGTTAGGTTGGATGGGTCCTTGAACAACCTGGTCTAGTGCAAGGTGTCCCTGCCCATGGCAGGGGATTTGGAACTAGATCATCTTTGAGGTCTCTTCCAGCCCAAACCAGTCTGTGATTTGTGACTGTGATCAGGAGGATATGTCTCCAAGGCCTCCACAAAACCATAGTAAGCTCACAGGATGAGGAAAGTCTCTGAAGAGATTTCTGCCCAAGACAAGGACTTTCAAACCAAATTCCAGGGCTCTCTCTCCAGCCTTCAAAGTATTATTTTCTTAAACAAACTACCTGAAGGGAGTTGTGGAGAGGCTGATGCTGGTCTCACAGGTAATTGGAGACAGAACAAGGAGGAATGGCCTCAAGCTGAGACTGGAGAGCTTTAGACTGTTCATTAGGAAAAAGTTTTTCAGGGAGAGAGTGGTCAGGCACTGCAATGAGCTGCCATGGGAGGTGGTGGAGACACCAACCCTGGACGTGTTTAAGGGTTGTTTGGATGTGATGCTTAGGGATATGGTTTAAGGTGAATCTTGCAGAGTAGGGTTCTAGGTTGGACTTGGTGATCCTGAGGGGCTTTTCCAACCTGGCTGTTCTGTGATTCTCTGATTTTTGTCTCAAATGGTAACAGAGATGATAATGATGTAATCTTTTTTTTGCAAAAGGGACTAAACAGCATTATAGCAGCACGAAGGATCTGGGGAGTCAACAGCAACCAATGCTGAGTATCATCAATTATTATTTATTGCTAGATAAATCACAGAGCCACAGAATGGTCTGGGTTTGAAGGGACCTCCAAAGGTTATCTGGTCCAACTACCCCCTGCAGTAAATAAACTACTCTCTTTGAAAATGGATATATTTGTATGGCTAAAGCTTAAAACAGTGTTTATAGTAGCAATTTAAGCTCTGAAAAACTATGCTTTCAAAAGAGACACTGTAATGTTCCTGAGCTGTATTTCTGCAGATCAGTCTTAAAGCAGTCATGCAGCCTGTAATTTACAAAGCCAAGGAAGTCAGGCTTGTCAATTACAGACCCAGACACATGAAAACTTCATGCATGGTATGAACTGCTCACGTATCAGATGGCTACCTTTAAAATTAAGAAGTGGTGTCCTATATGCAAAGAGTATAATGCAAACACGCATTATATTCAGTATATATATGCAATACATGCAATATATGCAAAGAGGATAATATTTCTTTCTTAAATTCCAGTGTATTTTTACATAGTCAGAGGAGTGATTAAAACAGGGCTTAGAGTAAATTAGGGATGAAGAAAGCAAGCAAAAGAAAAGGTAGAAACTTGTTGCACACATCAAGGTAGAGAAAAAAATTCCACCCATGTATGCAGTCAACATCCAGAACCCCCAATGACCATTTAATAAGTCCACCCACCAGACTGGTGAGCACTATTAGCTCTGTTAATCTGGATAAAAGTATGAGCAATAGCTCATTAACATTATACAAGAGGTGAGAGGCAGAATTAGAAGATCCCTTTGAGATCCGAGTGGTCTAGAGTGCTCTCAAGAGTATTTGAGGGTGTCAGAATGCCCGAGGGCACCTTTGGAGACGCCTGTCTCAGGAATGACTGAGACTCTGCTGCTGCGGAGGAGAGACAGAATCATAGAATAGAATCATGGAATCAACCAGGTTGGAAGAGACCTCCAAGATCATCCAGTCCAACCTATCACCCAGCCCTAGCCACTCAACTAGACCATGGCACTAAATGCCTCATCCAGTCTTTTCTTCAGCACTTCCAGGGATGGTGACAGCCTGGGTAGCCCATTCCAATGCCAATCACTCTCTCTGGCAAGAACTTCCTCCTAACATCCAGCCTAGACCTCCTCTGGCACAACTTGAGATTCGATCCTCTTGTTCTGACAGGCTGGTTGCCTGTCAGAAGAGACCAACCCCACCTGGCTACAACCTCCCTTCAGGCAGTTGCAGACAGCAATGAGGTCTGCCCTGAGCCTTCTCTTCTGCAGGCTGCACACCCTCAGCTCCCTCAGCCTCTCTTCACAGGGCTGTGTTCCAGGCCCCTCACCAGCTTTTTTGCCCTTCTCTGGACATGTTCCAGTACCTCAACAGCTCTCTTGAATTGAAGGGCCCTCACTAATTTGATGCCTGCATTCAGGCTGGGCACAAGCTAAAGATACAGATGTGTGTGTGTCTCTTGCAAGAAGTATTACAAGTTCTGTGGATCACCCGTCTTCCTTCACAGGGCAGCCTGTGCCAGGGCTCTGTCACCCTCACTCTAAAGAAGTTCCTCCTCATGGTGAGGTGAAACCTTCTAGGTTCTAGTTTGTATCCATTTCTCCTTGTCTTATTGCTGCTGACCACCAAAAAGATCTTGGTCCCCTCCACTTGACAGCCACCCCTCAGATATTTAGACACATTGATAAGATCTCCTCTCAGCCTTCTCTCCTCCAGACTAAACAGCCCCAGGGTTCTCAGTCTGACTTTGTAGGACAGATGCTCAAGTTTCCCAGTCATCCTTGTGGCTCTCTACTGGACTCTCTCCAGCAGGTCCCCATCTCTCTTGAACTGGGGAGCCCAACACTGGACACAATATTGCAGATATGGTCTCACTAGTGCAGAGTAGAGGGAGAGAAGAACCTCCCTAGACACACTTTTCCTGATGTACCTCTGGCTGCCATTGGCTCTCTTGGTCACAAGGGCACATTGCTGGCCCATGCATGGAGATGCTTTCCAGCAGGGCTGCCCCAACCTGTACTGGTGCCTGTTGTTCTTCCTCCCAGGAATAACATATTCCACATGTACCCAAGCCTTTACAGAGCAACTCTGCAGCACCATTCTGCCATAGTCTGGCTTCATCCCTCTCCACATGCCTACTCAGCTCAGGTGCTTGAATAGAGCAGTAGCAAGGGCTTTGCACACAGGAGATCACTGCTGGTTCAGCTCCTTTGTCCTTACTCACACAGACCAAAATCCACACTTTTGGGCCAAGAATCTGCTTGCCTTGCACAAAGCAATCGCTGAAGCTGTTCAAAGTGCTGGGAAATTCTGACTGAAGACAGTTTTGTAAGATGTATGAAGACACACACCCATAAATTTCTTCCTCTCCCATGAATGACTAAGCACGGTATGAACCTCTATTTCACCTTTTCCTCCATATTGCACAACCACTTTTCCTACTGCAAATCATAATGAATATAGCCTTTTTTTCCCAGGTTTCAAACACAAGATTCCATTCAGGAAGAGAATGATTTTCCATTTGGTATTATGAAATATAATAGAATAAATAATTTCTGTTGCAATAAACAAGTTCCTACCAAAATTTCCTTTGTGTGTAAAATGTATTACAGAATTTTAGGAAACACTTAATTTGATTAACAGTCTTCTCCATTAATCCTTTGCTCAGTCACGTAAGAGCTGCATTCATTTAACAGAAGCTTTGCCAGGCTGCCTGCGTGGACATGAATCAATATTCCATAAGGCAACCATGCATAAGCTTTGATTTGTGACTTTATGACCAAGTAAGGAAATCCATCCAATATGAATCCTGCTTGAAATCCTCAAACCATTGTGCCTACTTTTCTAGATTACTGTATTTAACAGAGGATGTAACCTCACACTACACTTTTGATAATGCTTTTGACTCTGGATAAGTTCAAAAGTATTTTAAAACTTGGATACTCTCCCAAGTTTTAGGCGAGACAGATCCACTTAATCCTGGCAGCCATTCTGGGATGTTTCACCATGCACAGCAGTATTACACAGTCATACTCCTTTGAACAAAACACTTCTCCATAAAGCCACCGCTGCTCTTCACATGGATGGAGGAAGGGAAGTATGTATGGTCTGGGTTGATGTAAAGCTCAACATGAGCTGGCCGTGCAAGTGCAGCCCAACGCAGCAACCATGTCCTGGGCTGCATCAAGAGCAGTGTGGCCAGCAGGGCAATTCTGCCCCTTTACTCTGCTCTCATCAGATCCCACCTGGAGTCTTGTGTGCAGTTCTGGAGCCCCCAACACAAGAAGGACATTGAACAATTGGAATGAGCCCAGAGGAGGCCACAAAGATGCTCAGAGGGCTGCAGCAGCATTGCTATGAGGACAGGCTATGAGAGTTGGGGCTCTGCAGTATGGAGAAGAGAAGGCTTTGAGGGGACCTTGGAGTGGCCTTCCAGTGTCTGAAGGAGCCTACAGAAAGGGTGGGGAGGGACTACTGACAAGGTCTCATAATGACAGGACAGGGAGTAATGGGTTTAAACTGGAACTGGCAGAGGAGAGATTTAAACTAGATGATAGGAAGTTATTTCCAGTGAGGGTGGTGAGACACTGGCACAGGTTGCCCAGGGAGGCTGTGGCTGCTTCCTCCCTGGAGGTGTTCATGGCCAAGCTGGATGAGGCCTTGAGTGACCTGTTCTAGAGGGGGGTTAGAACTGGATGAGCTTTGAGGTCAAACCTAAACCATTCACTGTGATTCTACCTCTTCCAAAATCCCTGCTGAACCCGTTCCCAAGAAGCAGGAGTCAAGGTGCAACTACATAAGGTCAAATCAAATGACTCTTTGTGTTTCTTAGTGAACTAAGTTGCTGGACAGACAGTTATTTTCCTTCTTCAAAACCTAACCTTCTCAGTATGAACAACCAGAAATGCAGATTTACCTCACCAAAATGGTATTACTGGGGCTGCAGGGTCTGTAGCTGCTAAATGTAACTGTGTATAAGCCTATCAGAAAGAGTTCAAACCAACACTGCTATGTTAAGCACATAGGCTATAAAGACAGAAGGTAAAATGAAGGAAGAAATTAAAGGCTTGGTGTGTGCAGAAGAGCATTTAGGTCCTTTACTGAAAAAGGTCTTGGGGAACATTTGCAAAAAACAAGGATGAGTGTCACTGCCACTGTGTTTGGGATTGCATTATTTGAGGTGGCCTCTCTATAACTAACACCTATGCACTATTAAACTGCATTTCTTTGATGTGATTAATCACCTAATGCATAGTTGAGACATAGAAGGAAGTATACTTGGGATTACTCTTTCAGCATAAATGGGTTGAAATGTACCAAAGTACTGAAAGATTTTAGATGTAAATGAACTATGGGAAGTTGTAGGAGCTTTATTATCTCATGGGAAGGGCAAGCACCCAAAGGAAGATGCATGCTGAAGGAGCAAAGCAGTACCCCAGCGGGTAAGCAGGACTCTCCCCAGATTGTTGGGCTGATTGAGCTCTAACTACAGGAAAAAGACATTTAAAGAGGATACCTTCCAGGGGGGTAGCCTAAGTAGACAGTAATGGATATTTTCTGAAAACAGCTTCTTGAAACCACTTACATGTGTTTAGATTGGGAAATCAAACACAGAGCCTGCACATTGTGAAATACAAAAGATGTTTGCACCAAGTGTAATTGTCTGTTTATCTGCATGTCACTGAATACCATCAGGCACTCACACAGCCAGCAGAGCAGGGCTGGGAAGACAATAACAAAATGTCAAAATCAAGTCAAACTGTGTCAGCACAAATGTTATGTTGCAAACTAAAATAAATTGAACATGAAGTCTCTGATCAACAGGAAAAGTTTGGAGAATCCTGAAAATCAAAGAAGATATTTCTAATTACTGTGAGAAATTAAATGTTAAGAACATGTTTGCTCATCCATGCTCCTTCTGAGCAGGTATATATGGTAGGCAATCAGGTAACCAATAGAAACACAAACCAGTTGCCAGCTCACATTTTGGTCACGTCACAGAATTAACCAGGTTAGAAAAAACCTTTGAGACCATCAAGTCCAACCTATCACCTAACACCTTCTAATTAACTAAACCATGGCATTAAGCACCTCATCCAGTCTCCTTTTAAACACCTCCACTACCTCCCCAGGCAGCCCATTCCGATGCCAATCACTCTTGCTGTGAAGAACTTCTTCCTAACAACCAGCCTAAACCTGCCCTGGTGCAGCTTGAGGCTGTGTCCTCTTCTGTTACTAGTTGTCTGGCAGAAAAGACCAACCCCAGCTGGCTACAATCTCCTTTCAGGTAGCTGTAGAGAGCAATGTGGTCTCTGTTGAGCCGCCTCTTCTCCAGGCTGAACGGGCCACTCTAGTAAGAGATAGCCATCACTGTAACTAACGCCTACATCAGATGGTTTAGCAGATTGTTTAGTTGTTTCCTCAGAGACTTCAAAGATAGGCTTGGTCCTGCCTGTTCACCGCCAGGCTCTGATAAAGAGGGACAAATAACTCAGCAGCAGGCCTGACATCCAACTTCCTATGCACCTACACACCCACCAGTGGTGGATGCCCATGTTGTTACCCCTGTGCTGTTACTCCTTAGAGAGGAGTCAGTTGCAACTGACAAGTCTCCCTCTCCACAGCTATCCAAGTTGGAGTTACCAGGGCTTTCCTCCAAACTGTGCTGAGGGCACCTTTCCTTTAAAATAAATACATCTGTCACTACCTCTGCCTTGCAGGGAGAAAAAAAATGTTTTCAGTTGGAATTTTTTTGTATTTTGTTTCAGACCTCAGGGTAATATTTTTCTAAACATCTGAACTTTAGATGGTTTTGTTTGTTTGGTTGGGTTTGTTTTTGGTGGGAGGAAGAGACATGGAAAGGCATCCTTGGAATGCTGGAAAAAAAAAGTATTTTCACAGCCTTTCAAAATGGAACAGATCTGAAGCTCAAGGTAAGAAAGGTGAGCCAGCAGTGTGCCCAGGTGGCAAGGAAAGCCAATGGCATCCTGGCTTGATTAGAAATGCTGTGTCCAGAAGGAATAAGGAGGTGACTGTCCCCTTGGACTTGGTTCTGGTGAAGCCACACTTTGAGTATCATGTTCAGTTTTGGGCACCTCATTACAAGAAGGATGTGGAGGTGCTGGAGCCAGTGCAGAGGAGAGCAACAAATCTAGGGAAGGGCCTGGAGAATAAATGTGATGAAGAGTGACAGAGGGAGCTGGAGATGGTTAGAGTGAAGAAGAGAAGGCTGAGAGGAGACTTCATGGCTGCCGTCAGCTACCTGAAAGGATGCTGTGGAGAGGCTGCTGCTGGTCTCTTCTCACAGGCAAAGAGTGATAGAACAAGGGGGAGCAGCCTCAAGCTGCAACAGCAGATGGGACACAACTATCACAGAAGGGGAGAAGGACCCTGGCACATGAGCTGGCTGGGCTTGTTGAGAGGGCTTTAAACTAGAATGGAAGGGGGAGGGGGTTAAACATGACAGCACCAGAGATAAATCAAAGGGAATTGAGGAAGGTAGGCTAGAGCTAGGAGTAAAAGCAGCAGCCCAGCTGAAGTGCATGTACACTAATGCACGCAGTATGGGTAACAAACAAGAGGAGCTGGAAGCTCTGGTGCTGGAGGGAAACTATGATATTGTCGCCATCACTGAAACATGGTGGGATGGCTCACATGATTGGAGTGCTGTGATCAATGGCTACAGACTCTTCAGGAGAGACAGGCAAGGGAGAAAGGGCGGGGGAGTGGCTCTGTATATTAGGGATGCTCTGGATGTCATGGAGGTAGAAATCAGGGATGATCAAGTTGAGTCATTATGGGTGAGACTTAAGGCAAAGGCCAACAAGGCTGATATCCTGGTTGGAGTCTGTTACAGACCACCCAACCAGGAAGAAGAGGTTGATTTATTACTCTTTAAGCAACTGGAGGCTGCCTCAAGATCACCTGCCCTTGTTCTGGTGGGCGACTTTAACCTACCAGACATCTGCTGGGACTTAAACACTGCAGAGAAGAAGCAGTCTAGAAGGTTTCTGCAATGTGTGGAAGACAACTTCCTATCCCAGCTGTTACGTGAGCCTACCAGGGGGGCAGCCCTGCTTGACCTGCTGCTCACAAATAGAGAGGGGCTGGTAGGGGATGTGGTGGTTGGAGGCTGCCTGGGGTCCAGTGACCATGAAATTATAGAGTTTTCAATACGTGGAGAAACCAGGAGGGGCATCAACAGAACCTCCACACTGGACTTCCGAAGGGCAGACTTCAGCCTATTTAAGGAACTAATTCAGAAAGTTCCTTGGGAAATAGCCCTTAGAAACAAAGGGGTCCAGGAAGGTTGGACCTGCTTCAAGAAAGAACTCCTGAAGGCACAGGAGCAGGCAGTGCCACTGAGCCGGAAGATGAGCCGACGAGGGAGGCAGCCAGGCTGGATGGGCAGGGAGCTGCTGAAGGAATTAAAGATTAAAAAGAGAGTGTATCACCTTTGGAAAAGAGGGGAGGTGTCCCAGGAGAAGTTCAAGGAGGTTGCTAGGTCTTGTAGAGGAAAAATTAGAGAGGCAAAAGCCCACTTGGAGCTCAGGCTGGCCACAGCTGCCAAGGAAAATAAAAAGTGTTTCTTTAAATATATGAATAGCAAGAGAAGGGCCAAGGACAACCTCCAGTCCTTGTTAGATAGAGAGGGGAATAGAGTGACAAAGGATGAGGAAAAGGCAGAGGTGCTTAACACCTTCTTTGCCTCAATCTTCACTAGTGGGACAGGTTGTCTCCAGGACAGCTGGACTCCTGAAGTGGTGGATGGAGTCAGGGACCAGTACAGTCCCCCTCTAATCCATGAGGAAGCAGTAAGGGATCTGCTAAGTCACTTGGATCCTCACAAGTCCATGGGACCGGATGGGATCCACCCTAGGGTGCTGAGAGAGCTGGCAGCTGAGCTGGCCAAGCCACTCTCCATCATTTATCAGCAGTCCTGGCTCACTGGAGAGGTCCCTGAAGACTGGAAGCTGGCCAATGTGATTCCCATACACAAGAAGGGTCGTAAGGAGGAGCCAGAAAACTACAGACCTGTGAGCCTGACCTCAGTGCCAGGCAAGGTCATGGAACAGGTCATCTTGGGTGCCATCACAAAGCACCTACAGGATAGCCAAGGGATCAGGCCCAGCCAGCATGGGTTTAGGAAGGGCAGGTCCTGCCTCACCAACCTGATCTCCTTTTATGATCAGGTTACCCGCCTGGTGAATGTGGGGAAGGCTGTGGATGTAGTCTACTTGGACTTCAGCAAAGCCTTTGACACTGTCTGCCACAAGAAGCTCCTAGCCAAGCTGGCAGCTCATGGTTTGGACAGATTCACTCTGTGCTGGATCAAGAACTGGCTGGATGGCAGAGCTCAGAGAGTGGTGGTGAATGGTGCCACGTCCAGTTGGCAGCCAGTCACAAGTGGTGTTCCCCAAGGATCAGTGCTGGGCCCAGTCCTGTTCAATATCTTTATTGATGATCTGGACGAGGGCATTGAGTCCAGCATCAGTAAGTTTGCAGATGACACCAAGCTAGGAGCAGGTGTTGATCTGTTGGAAGGTAGGAGAGCCCTGCAGAGGGACCTGGACAGGCTGGATGGGTGGGCAGAGGCCAATGAGATGAGATTTAACAAGGCCAAGTGCAGGGTTCTGCACTTTGGCCACAATAACCCCAAGCAGCGCTATAGGCTGGGGACTGAGTGGCTGGAGAGCAGCCAGGAGGAAAGGGACCTGGGGGTACTGATAGATAGTAAGCTGAAGATGAGCCAGCAGTGTGCCCAGGTGGCCAAGAGAGCCAATGGCATCCTGGCCTGCATCAGGAACAGTGTGGCCAGCAGGACAAGGGAGGTTATTCTTCCCCTGTACTCAGCACTGGTCAGGCCACACCTTGAGTACTGTGTCCAGTTCTGGGCCCCTCAATTCAAGAAAGATGTTGAGGTACTGGAACATGTCCAGAGAAGGGCAACAAAGCTGGTGAGGGGCCTGGAACACAAATCCTATGAGGAGAGGTTGAGAGAACTGGGCCTGTTTAGCCTGGAGAAGAGGAGGCTCAGGGGTGATCTTATTACTGTCTACAACTACCTGAGGGGACATTGTAGCCAGGTGGGGGTTGGCCTCTTCTCCCAGGTAACCAGCAATAGAACAAGGGGACACAGTCTCAAGTTGTGCCAGGGTAGGTATAGGCTGGATGTTAGGAAGAAGTTTTTCACAGAGAGAGTGATTTCCCATTGGAATGGGCTGCCCAGGGAGGTGGTGGAGGCACCGTCCCTGGGGGTCTTCAAGAAAAGACTGGATGAGGCACTCAGTGCCATGGTCTAGTTGACTGGCTAGGGCTGGGTGATAGGTTGGACTGGATGATCTTTGAGGTCTCTTCCAACCTGGTTGATTCTATGATTCTATGATTCTATGACATTAGAGAGAATTTCTTCACAGACAGAGTGGTCAGGCATTGGCATGAGCTGCCCAGGGAGGTGGTGGAGTTGCTGACCCTGGATGTGTTTAAAGGTTGTTTGGATGTGGTGCATGAGGATATGATTTAAGGGTGAACTTTGTAGAGCAGGGATATTGGTTGGATTTGATGATCCTGGGTTTTTTTCCCAAATGAAATATTTCTGTTTCTGTGTGATTCTGTGGCTGTGGTGCTTGGGGATATGGTTTAGAGTGCACCTTGGAGAGTAGGGTTATCAGTTGGACTTGGTGATCCTGAGGGGCTTTGCCAACCTGGCTGTTTCTGTGATTCTGTGAAATCAAATTCTTCGAGAGAATAAAAGGATATTCTTAATTGAGTTAAAAATACTAATTAATCCTCCTTCCATTTTACACAAAAGCCAGCCTCCCTTACTGATTTAACTCACAACACCTTTATTTGACAACACATTTTTATCACAGAGACGAAGTTTGCTATTTCAGGCTGATTCAATTAACTGCATTTCTTCAAGAATGTTTAAAGCATATTTTTTCTTGTAATCAACTTATTCATCAACCACTGCTGTATTTCCTACATATTTTCATTGCAGTGTTTGCTCTATTGTACATTGGAAGGCTGCTATTAGGTCTCCCTGGAGCCTTCTCTTCTCTAGGCTGAACATCCCCAGCTCCTCCAGCCAGTCTTTGTAGCAGAGCTGCTCCAACCCCCTGATCATTTTCACAGCCCTCCTCTATAGCTGCTCCATCAGGTCCAAGTCCTTTCTGTGCTGAAGAATCCAGACCTGAATGCAGCACTCCAGGTGAGGTCTCACCAGAGCAAAGCGGCAGAATCACCTTTCTCCACCTGCTGGCAATGCTGCTTTTGATGCAGCTGAGGATGCTCTTGGCCTTCTAGGCTGCAAGCTCACACTGTCTGCTCATGCCAGCATAGGACATGGAGGAAGGTTCCAAAAAAAGATAAGTCAATCCAATTTCAATGTTAGACCAGCTGAGGAGTACTAAGCTGCCTCATTTTATTTTCCTTATTAAGTCAACAGCTCTCACTATTTTCTTTCATTATTATCTGACTCGTGGAGTCTCATTATTCTGTAACACTCAGCTTCTCTCAGTTTAAAGTTTGTTTCCCTCTGAGAGGCAGGAAAAGTAAATACCAGTTGAAAAGCAAAGAGTTATTTATAAAGTTATTATAATCTCATTACTCTGAGCAATGCAGTAATTTTTTAAGTTCCTCAGGGCTGGGTTTAGCAGTCCCTGAATTTCTAGGAACAGAAACTATTTATTGGTGTGTGATTCATCATGGCATTAATTTTTCAAATGTACTTAAAAATGAATCCCTAGAACTATTTAGTGCCAAAGTGCCTTTTAAGGTGATTTTACTTTAATACAATAAATGCAGCTGTCTAAATACTATCAAGGGGAAGACAAATAATAACAAATACTACATTCCTACATGCTGTCATGATCTTCATTTGGTGCCTAAAATAGACAAATCTGGTTTGTGTACATGAAAACCACCAGGGCCCATACTGCCTCTTCTGGGACACTGGTGAGCAGTGGGAAATAGGATTGGTTCTGGGGAGAAAGGGGGGACAAGAGAAAGCACCAGATTAATTATTTGGCAACGAGCATTCCTCAACAATCTCATATCATACCCTGGGTCAAATGGGGACTTCTGTTAAGCAAGTACAAGAGTATGGGGGTTATGCAGAATGCTGGATCTGATCTGTCACACAACAGGCCAATGTTATCAGGCTGGAGATGTCATTACAGCACAACAATTTGTTGGCTTTTCCAGTATTGTTTCATACTTTTAGGTCCTTCAGTGCAGTTTTAAAGCACAGGAAACAAACTGCATCTCCACCTTCCTGTAGTCTTTGTGCTCAGAATGATTTCCTGAGGTGATGCGCTTCTGATGGAGTAAGCTGAGGGCAACCCTTGGGAGACCCCCACTCTAGTGCTGTAGGTGAACATTTGGCTGGATACCAAAGATGAGAGGCTGAGTCCCACACTGTATTATTGCTGCATTTGATGAATCTACTTTGGAGTAAGAAGCAGACTACATACTACCTGTAATGTGCATGATATCAACAAAGCCCTTGGCCCCAGACCCCTGAGATCACCTCACAATGCTCACAAAGGTGACAAAATGCTCAGTGTGGATAAAAAAGCCTCAGCCTAGATTATGTCATTGTATTAAATATTGTATGGAACAACACTTACATTTCTGCTGGGCCTTATCTCTCTGTGTTAATTTATGGACACACAAGAACAGCCCCTAATGCACATTGCTCTCACTGTGTGCTGTCTGAGCTTCTCCTTTAATCTCTGTGAAATAAGCAAGTGTTTTTCACTTCCTCCTATTGTTCAGGGAACAAGACAATTCTCTTCCAGCAAATACAAACACAGTAAGAAGCGTTTTGGAGTGAAATAACATCTTCTATATTCTGTGGTTACTATGGTTACAGTCCAACAGCATCCCTGCATGTGAAACGGGGAGGGGGGGGATGTCCACATGATAAACAAAAGGAGAACCCTGACCTGATAGCAATACAAAGTATGAATTGAAGAATCTGAAAAACTTATTTTTCCATGATGAAAAGAAAGAAGGATGCATCCATAAGCCTACTGATAACCTTAATCATTGAAGTTAGAGTAGATTTTTGTCCCATCTAGAACTAAAGAAATGGATGAAACACGATCCACTCTCATGCTCCAGCCATCAGCCAGTGTCAGTGTGCCTGGGAATTGGGAGACAGCAGTTTCTATTTTACCAGTAGAAAGCTGATTCCCCAGGGCCATGAACCACAACAGTATTTAGGTTCCAAATGCCAGCCTAAGCAGCCTACACTCTTCAGAAGGAAGAGGTGGAAAGTCAAGCCCTGTTATGGATTTGGCCCACAGCAACAAAAGTGTTTGGTAGCTATAGCTGATCAGCCCATGAATGTAATGGTCAGCATCAAACCAAACGCTGAGAGGTGCAAGCATCTGAAGTTGTCACCCACAATGAATGCTCTTCTGGTAGTTTTACAGAGCTTAGCACCTCCTTTGGACCTAGGCAAGACCAAGACCTTCAGCCAGACTCTCCCATGCCAGCTCTGTGAGGAGCTGGATGCAAACTTCTCTTGAGGCACCTGACTCATCCTCTCTGGAGAGATCCCTTTACAGCAGAGGTGAATGTAGCTGATGTTTGTGAGGACATACCTCACTTCTTGCCATATCTTGAAATGCCATGGGGTGACAGCTCTAGTCCTGGCCATGAATATTAGGAAGACCTGTGATGGTGACACCAATCAAATCCACAGGCAGGAAGTGCTCTACCCCTTGAGAAAAGCTGGTATTTAGCAGGAGGTATCTGGAGACCAGCTGGAGCAGGGAGAGCAAAATGAAACCTGTTTTTTCACTTGCCCAGGAGGAGACCCGAGTCCTCACCTTTCAACAAAGGGCAAGCCTTTATAGAGCTATAAAGACAGTGAAAGAGGTAGGAAGCTTTCCTGGGAGTCTCATCCCAACAGGGATCTGCTTGAGAGAGTCCAATGCAGAGCCACAAAAACTGGAAAAAAATGCAAACTGAATGCTACTGCCTTACAATAGTGAAAAAGAGTTCCTCATTATTTTACTTTATGTTTATTGATTCAAGAATGCAGCAACAAGGAGGTCATTGCATTTCGAGGTCACTTTCTTTGCCCATCTGATCTGCAAAGGTCGATTGAGAGAGACAGGGACTTGCTGGAGAGAGCCCACTGGAGAGCCATGAGGATGAGTGGGGGACTTTAAGCATCTCCCCTAAGGAAAGAGACTGAGAGCCCTGGCGTGTTTAGTCTGGAGAAGAGAAGACTGAGAGGGTATCTGATCAAGGTCTATCAATATCTGAGGGGTGGGTATCAAGTGGAGAGGGCCAAGCTCTTTTTGGTGGTCAGCAGCAATAAGACAAGGAACAATGGATCTAAACTGGAAGATAGAAGGTTTCAGTTCAACCTGAGGAGAAACTTCTTTGCAGTGAGGGTGACAGAGCCCCAGAACACGCTACCCAGAGAGGTTGTGGAGTCTCCTTCCCTGCAGACTTTCCAAACCCACCTGGATGCGTTTCTGTGTGGGCTATCCCAGGGGATCCTGCCTTGGCAGGAGGGTTGGACTCAATGATGTCTGAAGGTCCCTTCCAACCCCTAAGGTTCTGTGATTCTGTGACTGAAAGCAGAACAACATTTGAATGGCCAGTTCTTCCTTCAGTGTGCATCTCAGACACAAGTTCCAGAACAAACGATGATGAGAAAAGTCCATTTTTGGCATCCATAAATGATTGGCATGAGGTGGTGTGAAACACGAGGGAATGCAAGAGAATAAAAGTGTAAATGCACCCTGAATCCCCAACACTTGTCTGCTTTGTCCTTAGGGCATTTCAAGATGTGCTTTGGAAAAGGACTTTGCATAATAATCACTGCTATGATTAGAGCAGTGTTTCACATTATATAATGCATACAATTCACCTGATAAGCACTACAAGAATAACTATTTGCATTTAAGTTTTAAAATATCCCAGCACTTCTCAGCCTAACAAAGCAACACCATCAGTTTTCTCAGCAGCCTCTCAGTACAACTCCCTCAAAAACAAGAACATTCTGTAAAATTCCCTCTAAATAATCACAAACTCATACCAACAATGCTAGCAGTGGCCCCGGGGCTATAAGCAGCTCAGTAGTTACTGGGCATGAAAGGATTGGAACCTGTGAGCTGAGTAAAAACAATTTCAGGAGTAAAAAGAAGAATAAAGACCAAATATGTGCCATATGTAAGATAGACTAAATCTGGATCTAATGTGGACTTGCAGGACAACAAGGTTGCAGTACATGTTAGTAAAGATGAAAATGATCCCATGAGGATCCTGGGAGGAAATCATCAACATCAGGCAACTCCGAGTGCGGAGGATGCTCTACAACCTGACTGAAAAAGTTGGCAACAGGACCCTACAGAAGAATGAACATAACAGAGAAATGGAGAGGTATTAGAAAGTTTTGTGTGCATGGAATTTGAACTTGTGTTCACTGTGACAACCATAACTGAAATAACAACAATTATTTCATCAGGCTTTCAAGGCTTACAGCAGACTAAGTTCTTGTTTTACGTGTCATGAGTTTCTTTTGCATCTTAGCAAGACTACAAGTTTAACAAGCTGCTAGGATTTCAAACCAACTGTTCTATGGCTTGGATCACAGAATCACAGAAACATTCAGGTTGGAAAAGACCCTCAGGATCGTCAAGTCCAACCATTAACCCTACTCTACAAAATTCACCCTTAAACCATATCCCCAAGCATCACATCTAAGTGACCTTTAAACACATCCAGGATTGATGACTCTACCACCTCCCTGGGCAGCTCACGCCAAAGCCTGACCACTCTGTCTGTAAAGAAATTATCCCTGATGTCCAGTCTAAACCTCCCCTGTTGCAGCTTGAGGCCATTCCCTCTTGTTCTATCACTATTTACCTGTGAGAAGAGACCAACCCCCACCTCACTCCAACCTCCTTTCAGGGAGTTGTAGAGAGCCATGAGGTGTCCCCTCAGCCTCCTCTTTTTCAAACCAAGCAGTCCCAGCTCCCTCTTCATCCACTCTTTGTAAGGTTTATTCCCCAGGCCCTTCCCCAGTTTCCTTGCCTTCCTCTGCATTGGCTCCAGCACCTCCATATCTCTCTTGTAATGAGGTGCCCAAAACTCAACACAAGATACTCAAGGTGTGGCCTCACCAGAGCCAAGTACAAAGGGACAATCACCTCCCAGCTGCTGTTGGACACAGCATTTCTAATCCCAGCCAGGATGCCATTTGCTTTCTTGGCCACCTGGGCTCACTGCTGGCTCATATTCAGCTGCTTGTCCACTAGAATTCCCAGCAAATTGCTAGGAGTTGTCCTGAGGATACCTTTGCTACCAGGGTGAAAAATGCACCTCTAACACCACAGCTATGCTTCCTTGGGGAAATCAGGTGTTGCCTTCCACAAATCGGGGCTCACAAGCTGCAGATGGACATGGACAACCCTGGTATCAGGGTCAACACATATGCCTCAAATAAGAAAAGCTTAGAATTTGATGCTTCTTGTTGTACAAAGATGGCAGGGAAAAGAATCAATTAGATACAATTTAGGACTCCCCTGTTCTTACTGATTTATATTTGCTTGAACTTGATTTAGAATTATGTTCCATATATAGTTCTCCATGAAAAAAATAAGTAAGCCATTTGAGACCTAAATCAATTTCAAATAATATGTCAGATTTAATCATGAACTGTAATTTTGCATCCTCCAACACAAGCAGAACTTGAATTGGTTTTATTTTTTTTCTTGTCAGCAGCATTTATTCTACTAATTTAAAAAGCAGTACACAAGATTAAGTATTCATAGCAGTAAACTGTAATTCTAAAGTCATTAAGGAATGGTTAGTGCTCAGTACAAATGCTAATGTAGTTTAAACTTGATATAACCTTTCAAGATTGAAGTAATCAGTAAACAAAATGTTAATAAAAACTTCTGGACTGCACCTAGATTTCTTTTTTTGCACTAATTACTTTGCTGTTACAGAAAGAGTAATAAGTAAAATCTGTTTCTCTTAAAGGATAGCTTCCAGCATAGCAAATAACAGCAAGGGGAAAGAAGTTTGAGTAGGAAATCCTCATTCACAGAAACTAGGAATGTAAAGAAGATATTGTGCTTCTGAACAACAAGAACAAAACAAACAAAAACCCAAAATCCATGAGGTAAGGATTATTAAATTATTATTAATATTAAATTATTATTGAGAACTGTTGAGAAATTCACAGTTACATCATTTGGCCATGTGTAACACATCACACAACCCTTACCAGATTTGCAACCAGCTGTGCAGCCTCTAATCTCAGGCAAAATCCTGACCATTCCATTGCATACTCTGATAGTTTGGGTGTTACCTGCCCCCACACTCTTATGAAATTATTCAGACTAGATGCAGCCGAGCTGAAAATTAAGATGAAGGTTTATATTTACAGCTTAGCACAACATACAAGCAGACAGTTACAATCTATACAGCTATGGACAGAAATATACAAGTTAAAAAGGTTATGCAGAAACACAGCAGCCCTCCCAGAAACCAGAGTCCCCAGGAGGGGCTCCCAACCACCCTTCCACCTCCCTTCCATATCCCAGACTTTGCCTTATGTTCAAGGTGAGTTTGGAAGATCGGCCAGGGGAGTTAGGAAGCAGAAGGATTAGTTACACAGGCAATAGGTTTGGGAGAAAAGTGCAGGCATCCAGAGAGCAACTGTGTTATCTCTGTTTGTGTTCTTGTTTTTATACGTCTCAGCAAGCCTATGAGTGCAGCAGACATCACCACCATTTCCTTTTCACAGCCTAGAATCTAATTCTTCTCACCAAAATATTCCAGCTAGCTTCAAACTAGCACACATAGACAAGCTTCATGTGTTTTAATGTGTTTACTGTCCTTGCTTTGGTTATTTAAGGTAGAGCGACAGAAAGTACCTGTACAGACAACAAATCTCATGTTACACAGAATCACACAACTTGAGAGGTTGGAAGGGACAGGGACCTCCAGATATCATCGAGTCTAACCTCCCTGCCAAGGCAGGATCCCCTAGGGTAGTTCACACAGGAATGCATCCAGGTGGGTTTGGAAAGTCTCCAGAGGAGACTCCTCAATCTCTCTGGGCAGCCTGTGCCAGCGCTGCATCACCCTCACTGTAAAGAAGTTTCTCTTCATGTTGAGCTTGTTGTGGAAGGTCAATATAGGCCTAACACATATCCTGGCTTGTCCAGGCATGATACCTCTGCTCACCCCCTCTGTGAGTGGGGAGCAATGAGGGAAGAAGACAAAAGGCCTGGAGCCACCAAGTTTACTTTGTACAGGTAAACAAGATGCATATGCTTGTTTATGCACGGCCTGTGTGGCCGTGGAGGGGCTGGTGCTGGTCTCTTCTCACAGGTAAATAGTGATAGAACAAGAAGGAATGACCTCAAGCTGCCACTGGGTGGGTTTAGACTGGACATGAGAAAACATTTTTTCACAGCAAGAGTAGTGAGGCATTGGAATGGGCTGCACAGAGAGGTGGTGGAGTCACCAACCATGAATGTGTTTGGAAGTCATTTGGATATGGTGCTTGAGGATATGGTTTAAGGGTGAACTTTGTAGAGCAGGGATATCAGTTGCACTTGATGATCCTGGGGGTCTTTTCCAACCTGAATGTTTCTGTGATTCTGTGACATAGATGTATTTCTTCCTGCAAGCCCAACAAAACTAATCTCAGATACTTTGAATGACCATGAACTTACAAGCATAGAAAAAAAAACCAACAAAAAAAACCCAACCCAAAAGAACAACAAACAAATCTCAACCAGCCACAACACTCAGAATATGAGTTCAAAGGAATAGATGTGGGTCATTAAAGTGAAGGAGAGGCCATGAGCATTTCCTTTAAGAAGGTGATGCCACACCAAAGAAAAAAGCATGGCTCTGAAACACATGGGTGTGCTGGTTTGAGGCTAATTGGAATATTTTAATGAGAGACACTAGATCATTAGCCGTGAAAAGAAAAGAATAGCCACGCCTGTATCACTCACTTGTCCTCTTGAGAGAGATAAACCCAAGAAACATAAAAAAGACCAGGCAGCATGTCTCTGGCTACTGCTGCTGCATTAACTATCTCTGCCTGGACCTGTATAACCCCAACTAACCATTCTGCTTCTCACTTCTTATCTGGCAATCTCACCTCAGCATGTAAGACTTCGGATATAAGGGTGGGGGTGGAAAGAAGGAGGTGAGTTGGCTTGAAAGCCCTCCTGGGTGGTTCTGCTGTTCAGAAGGGGTTTTGTATTTCTGCTTTACTTTTAACTTGTATACAATTGTATATAGCTGTAAATATCTGTAGATGTTGTCTATATATGCTTGTAAATTTGTGCCACACTCTAAATATAGCTCCATTCCTTAACTTCCAGCTGGCTGAGTTAGCCTGGTGAATTCGGGGGTGGGGGGGAACTCCCAAATTACCACAATGGACGACTGCAGTGGAGAAGAAATGGTTGGTTCAGTGGAAGGACAGAAGTATTGGGAATGACATTAAAGAATCAATGAAATCTATCTCCACCTCCCACACAGTGAATTGCCTGCAGTGCTACAACAAAAAACAAGATACATTTCTTGAGTTTTGCACCGGTTGCTAAAATCTGAGAGCTGTGATGTGCTTTTGATCACCAAATCCAGCAATATCATTAAGAGCAATTGAGAAAAGAAGAGCAAATCCTAAAGCACCGAATTCTATACTAGCTATAGGGAGTCCTGAACCAATGCATTATTATCAAACTGACACACAGTAATTATTGCAGCAGCACTCCTAGGGCTGCAGCCTGCCA
This sequence comes from Pogoniulus pusillus, assembly GCF_015220805.1. Taxonomy (NCBI): domain Eukaryota; kingdom Metazoa; phylum Chordata; class Aves; order Piciformes; family Lybiidae; genus Pogoniulus; species Pogoniulus pusillus. Next base: position 16,190,687 of record NC_087290.1, on the reverse strand, counting down.
AGGCTGCATTGGCTGGGGTATGAAGGAAGAGAGAGAGAGAGACAGAGGCTTGTCTTCATTATCAATTAGCTGAACATGGAATTTATAGAACCACAATCAATCCTTTGAGCAAAATCATTCTGCCAGTCAATGCTCTGCTCGCTAGCATGAGCAAACACGTGCAGAAATTATTTCTTCCATATTTTCTTAATTCTACAGCTAACGACAATTTTATTGTCATAAAGGGAGACTTTTTACTGCAGCAGCAACACTAACCATAAGCAAGAAGTCAGGATTCTCCCATGAGGAAGTGTTTTCCCCCAAACCATGCCGTTAAATTGCAGCCACAACTGTGAAAAATAGATTAGAGTGGTTTCTTTTTCTGCAGCATTTGTTAATATAATTCTGAGTTGTTTGTCTGAAAACAGCACTCCATTTCACTGCTTCTTGTTCAACAAAGATATTTGATTAGCAAGAACCACATTGCTCTTGTGTAACTTAAAGCTGTATTTAGAATTAGGACCTTTTTTATTAGTATGCATTAAAATCTTTTATTGATCTCCTCGAGGTGCTAATTTAAGTCTCTTTTGTAACACAAAGCCAAATTACATTCTGATCAGGTTTAAAGTGTTCAATCAAGGACTACCTAGCAGCGGTTTTTAAATGAGATGCAGTTTGTGTTCAGCATTTCAGATTAGCTATTTGACTGAAAGTCAGGAAGAATTCCCAGCGATGTAGCATCTCTCTTCCTTTGCCGGGCATCTAAAATGCATCTAGCATTCAGCTGCTGCATAATGGTGACATACTGTTCTGTTCAGTCCAGAGCATTTTGACATTTGAGGATGATCAGAGGGCTGGAGCATCTCTCCTATGAGGACAGACTGAAAGAGTTGGGGCTGTGCAGTCTGCAGAAGAGGAGGCTCCCAGGTGACCTTATTGTGGCCCTTCAGTACCTGAAGGGGGGCAGGTGGGCTACAAAAAAGCTGGGGAGGGACTTTTTAGGCTATCAGGGAGTGACAGGACTAGGGGGAACGGAGCAAAGCTGGAGGTGGGGAGATTCAGACTGGATGTGAGGAGAAGTTCTTCAGCATGAGAGTGGTGAGAGGCTAGAATGGGTTGCCCAGGGAGGTGGTTGAGGCCCCATCCCTGGAGGTGTTTAAGGCCAGGCTGGATGATGCTCTGGCCAGCCTGGTCTAGGGTAAGGTGTCCCTGGCCATGGCAGGAGGGCTGGAACTAGATGATCCTTGTGGTCCCTTCCAACCCTGACTGATTCTGTGATTAATGTGTAGCATGGTGCCAAACTTCAAGGGGACCACTACAGTACCTTAGCTTAAAAACATTTGCTGAATATTCTAAACACAGCTTCCTTGTGACTAAAAGACTGTCAGGTACATTAACAGAATGCAAACGTGTCATCTATCACTTCTACTGCTAATCTTCACAGACAAGTGACAAAACAGGTGATGATGCTCAGATAAGCTCAGGAGCCAACTGTGCAAGGTGCTCTATATGCAGCCCTAGGAGACAGGCCTTGTCCTTAAGTTCATCATTTATACTTGAAAAGAGAGTTGTAAGGCAGATATTTTCTTTCAATCATACCTGCAATTCCAAAAGTAAGCAGGGATATTTTTACCTTTTCTAACTCCACACTCTAGTACTAATTATTCTAAGGTTCCATATAGCCAATAGAGAAAAATGTACTTTGAGGATGCAGTCCATCTGCTCTCCACTCTGCAGAAAGCCATACATTCCAGTATGATGAGAAAACTGAAGGGAAGCAATTGCTCAAGACCCACAGAAAGATCTGTGAGGGTTTGGCCCTGGCTGGGGCCAAATGCACACCAAAGCTGCTCTATCACTCCCCTTTTCAGACAGACAGAAGAGAGGGCAAAACGTAACAGAAGGCTGGTAATAAAAGAGAAGCAATTTTGATAATGCAAAACCAAAGCAAACAGAGATGTTATCCTCTACTGCGCATCAGCAGGTGGCGTTGGGTCGCTCCCACCAACCAGAGCTCTAACACATGCAGCAGTTGCTCCAGAAGACAGACACCATCAACCAATGTCCCCACACTGCCTCCTTCCACTTAATATTTGTACCTGTGCTGATGCCGTATGGCATGGAATACCCCTTTGGTCGGGTGGGGTCAGCTGGCTCGGCTGTGTCCCCTCCCAAGATCTTGCCCACCCCTCAGCATACTCTTGGGGCAGAGAAATGTTGGAGAAGCACAGCCTGGGTGCTCTTTCATCAGTAGCCAAAACACTGCTGTGCTACCAGCACCCAGCTACAGTACTGCAAAACACAGCACTGGAAAGATGCTCTGGGGAGAATTAACTCCAGTTCAGCCAAGCCCAATATAGGTCTAAGTATTAATCAGGTGAAATCCTTTGCTGTTACCATGCCAGATCAGGTTGTGGTGGGGCAGCAGGCTGCCAGCAGGACCTGCATCCAGGGGGTGAGAGTGAAGCAAGCCTTTTCTCCAAGGTCACATCCCTGAGCAGCACGTGAGGCAGTGCTGAGCCTTACGGGAGAGAAACGCTGCAGTGTGCCAGGCACCAGCCTTGCTGCTGATGAGATCACCTGGAAAACACAACAGGGCAGGACCACTCCAGCCCTTCAAGGTCACTGGTTGCTAAATGCAAGACAATGCAGCCAGATGCATCATTTGAGCATTTCCTGCTGGAATAATGGAATGGTAGCGTAAGTAGGAAATACTGAGGTTGGAGTTTCGAGTAGAATCATAGAGTAGAATCATAGAGTAGAGTTAGAAGGAACCACAAGGATCATCCAGTTCCAAACCCCCTGCCATGGCCAGGGATACTTCACATTAGATCAGGCTGTCAAGATGCCTCAACCAGCCTGGCCTTTAACACGTCCAGGGATGAGGCTTCCACCACCTCCCTGGACAATTCGTTCCAGGCTCTTACCATCCTCACAGTGAAGAACTTCTTCCTAACATCCAGTCTAAATCTACCCATTTACAGCTTTGTTCCATTCCCCCCAGTCCTATGACATCCTAAAAAGTCCCTCCCCAGCTTTCTTGTAGGCCCCCTTAAGATGCTGAACGGCCACAATATGGTCACCTTGGAGTCTTCCATGGTATGTGAGTGAACTCAAGAAAAGAACAGCCTGTATTCCCCTGCAACACACTGAATGTGGCTCTTCCCAAGCCTAATCAAGATACCACTTCTAACTAATGAAAGTAAGATGTGCCAATTCAATTTGTAGTTTTCATTAACTAAAAGTCAGTCGTTCACCGCCCAACAGTAACGTTCATTATTGTGTGGGGCTTATTTACCATGTCATGCTGCAAGCACTCTAGATCTGTAAGTGGAAAGCTAAACATAACCTTGTCTGGGGAATGAGATGTTAGAGTAGGGACTTGGGGATGCTGGTGGAGGAGAAGCTGGACATAAGCAGCCCACCTGGCAGCCCAGAAGGCAAATCATATCCTGGGCTGCAGCAAAAGAAGAGTGGCCAGCAGATCCAGAGAGGTGATTCTGCCATTTTACTCTGCTCTGGTGAGATCTCACCTGGAGTACTGCCTCTAGTTCTGGAGCCCTCATTATAGGAAGGACATGGACCTGAGGAAGCAAGTACAGATGAGGCCATGAAAATGATCAGAGGGTTGGAGCTGCTCTGCTATGAGGACAGGCTGAGGGAGCTGGGGTTGTCCAGTCTGGAAAGGAGGAGGCTCCAGGGGACCTAACAGCATCCTGCCAATACTTGAAGGGGGCCTACAGGAAGGATGGAGAGAAGCTGTTTACAAAAGCCTGTGGTGACAGGACGAGGACCAATGGGTTCAAGCTTGGGAAAAGCAGATTTAGATTGGATGTTAGGAACAAGTTCTTTACTATGTGAGTGGTGGAGCACTGGCACAGGTTGCCCAGGGAGGTGGTTGAGGCCACTCTAGGCATTCAAGGTGAGGCTTCACGGGGCCCTGGGTGACCTGGTCTAGTGGGGATGTCCCTGCTGACTGCAAGGAGGCTGGACTGGATGACCTCTAGAGGTCCCTTCCAGCCCGGATCATTCTATGATTCTGTGATTCTATGATCAAGCAGACTTTATTGGATCCAGTTACTCCAGGATCAAGCTTTACCCAGCTACAGACTTAGACAGCAGCTTCTCTAGGGAGGCACTGGAGTCACCATCCTGGAGGTGTTTAAAAGGAGACCGGATGAGGCATTTAGTGCCATGGTTTAATTAATGAGGTCTTAGGTGGTAGGTTGGATGTGATGATCTCGAAGGTCTTTTCCAACCTGGTTAAATCTGTGATTCTGAAGACAGCATCAATGCTAGATAAAAATGGTGCTCACATGAAAAGCAAGGAATATCTATTTGGTTTCATTTACTGCAGCACCACCCTAACATGCCTCCAAATGGAAACTGTAGGCTGCTGAAGTGTTGACATTTGAACATTTTAAATTAGTTGACACAGTAGTAATTTTCTTGGTAGCATCCTAAGTAATAATATATATCATGGTTCAATTATTTGGAAGGCAGCCAATGACTAATTAGAAAAAAGTTAATTATGCACTTGTCATGAAATGCACCCTGTTTATGGCAAAATGTGTAGATTTTAAGTCAGTTTTCATATTTACAGTCAATTAGAAGTTTCCACAGAGTGGAAGTATTTATACTATGGACAAATTATCTGGAGGGGGAAACAGAAGACGTTAGGAGATGCCTGCAAACCCTAGCTGGGGGTGGATGGGTTGGAGCATTCCTGCTGAAAGAGTCCAGCAGAGGGCCACGAGGAGGATTGAGGGAGTTAAGCATTAACCCTATGGGGAGAAACTGAGAGCCCTGTGGCTGTTCAGTCTGGAGAAGAGATGACTGACAGGAGATCTGATCAATGTGTCCAAATGTCTGAGGGGTGGGTGTCAAGTAGAGGGGGCCAAGCTGTTTTCTGTGGTCAGGAGTGATAAGACGAGGAGCAATGGATACAAACTGAAACACAAAAGGTTTCACTTCAACATGAGGAGAAACTTCTTTACAGTGAAGGTGACAGAGCCCTGGAACAGGCTGCCCAGAGAAGGTGTGGAGTCTCCTTCTCTAGAGACTTTCAAAACCTTCCTGAATGCATTCCTGTGGGACCTACCCTAAGGGGTCCTGCCTTGGCAAGGGGGTTGGACTCAATGACCTCTAGAGATCCCTTCCAACCTCTAAGGTTCTGTGATTCTGTGACTTCAAATCCTCCCCCCTTGCCAAAACTGCTTTGCAGACTGCTAGCAGTGTGGAGAGGGAAGCAGAGGAGGGGCATCACCAGGCAATGGTGTCTTCACTACCGCACATCAGCCAGCAGCATCTGAAAAGACGTAGATGAATTCCAACAGATGTCAGTTGTGGCTTTGCAATGAAAGCTGAGAGCAAACCTCTGGGTTGCCAGGGGATTTCCTCAAAAATTCATTTTCAGGACCAATCCCATTAATGACTGTAACCAAAAGCAAGACAGTGGCAATACCCTGCTGATGATACCTAGTTAAGCAGCACTCTGTCAGTTCAAACCAGAGCTGGGAGTGCAGGCAGTAATCACCACATGACCTCGAGGTCTCCGCTATTAAAAACGGATGGAAATCAATTGTGCAAAGTGCAAGGTCATACAGCAAGGGACTAATAATGAGCATTCATGATGTAAGCAGGGAGCTCATCATCTAGAAATGGTAGAGGACAGAAACCTCCATGTCTAGACAGACACTTCAAGATATCCTGAAGCATTAGCTGATCACAGAATCACTGCAAACCACCAACATGAGGCAGAAATGATTAAAAAATATACAGCCTAGAACATATTAGAAGTACTTCCACAGAGATGGGGAAGCATTAAATACTTTGCACAAGGAAATGGTAAGACCTCCCTGACAGTCACAAGATGTTAGGGGTTTGAAGGGACCTCCACAGATCATTGAGTCCAGCTCCCCTGCCACAGGATGACTGTAGAATCTAGTGCGGGTCACTAGAGAGAGTCACACAAGAGAGACCTGGGGGTACTGCTTGACAGTTGATTAAATATGAGCCAGCAGTACCCTGGTGGCCAAGAAAGCCAATGGCATCCTGGCTTGGGTTAGAAACAGGATGGCCAGCACAGACAGGGAGGTGAGCACCACCTGTGCTCAGCACTGGTGAGGCCACACCTTGAGTATTGTGTTCAGTTCTGGGCCACTCACTACAAAAGGGACATTGAGGTGCTGGAGGGTGTTCAGAGAAGGGCACCGAGGGTGATGAAAGGCCTGAAGCACATGGCCTGCAAGGAGTGTCTGAGGGAGCTGGCGGTGTTCAATTTGGAGATGAGAAGGCTGAGGGGTGGCTTAATTTTTCTCTACAACTCCCCAAAGGGAGGTTGGAGTGAGGACAGAGAAGCCTCAGATCCTTGGAGGCAAGCAACAGGACCAGAGGAAATGGTTTCAAGCTGCCCCAGGGGAGGTTCAGGCTGGATGCTAGGAAATATTTCTTCTCAGAGAGGGTTCTCAAACACTGGAATGGTCTGCCCAGAGCAGTGCTGGAGTCACCATCCCTGGAGGTGTTTAAGCAGTCTGTGGACCTGGCACTTAGGGCCATGGTTTGGTGTTGACCCTTCAGTGCTGGGTCAAAGGTTGGACTTTGATGATCTTGGAGGTCTCTTCCAAGTAGACGTTTTCTGTGATTCTGTGACCTAAGACTGCAGCACAATCCCCAGACTGCACAGCATCCAGCGTGTAATTCAGTCCTGAAATATGTGAAATTTTCATTTCATGGTCTGTGGCATTTCCAGTTTTTCTTTCTACTTTAAATGTGCTCATTTCATAAAGTACAAAAGCAAACTTCCTTTCACAATCCTGCACCTCACAAACTCCCATTGCAACCTCTCTTCTATGAATTGCCATCTATAACATTTTAAGGGGCAATGCAAACTCTCCACTCTTCTGCCTCTCCTAGAGGTTTCTCAGAGAAATCACCAGACCTGCAACCTCTCTTCCTCCTCCAGGTAACTTGTTTTCTCTTAAAACAATAAATTACTTGCCTCTGTTAAAAGAAATGCCACTGTCATACTCCAGAGTTGAAAATGTCTGGTTCATTCTGACTGCATTCAGGGTCACCCCCACCTCTGCTGATGCTAATTTAAAGACTGCTATGTTGCATACATCTCCTTCCAAACCCTTTCTGCCTCACTCACAAACATTCCTTGAAACTGGCATATATGATTGTCAGCAAGGATCCAATTTTTTCAAGCTTATTTTCAGAACAATTTGTGCTCTTCCAGTACACAGACTGTAAGATAAGAGATGCTTCATGCACTGTAGCTCCAGTTACGGCATCATCTTCCCAAAGCTGTGAGATAGAGCAGTTGCTGTAAACCATCTTTACTTACAGCACTGGCTGTGGTGCAGGCAGCTGATGTCAGTGCACAGACCAGGGCAGAACGAGATGCTGTGCTTGCTTCCATGATCCCAAACAGGCAAGTAAGTGCCTGGAGAAGGAATAAGCACTCCGTGCCTCTTGGCTTTGCCTCAGGCTGAGATTGGCATATGCCAACAAGAAGAAAGAGAACTGAAGGATGGAATGACTGTAGCAGAGACAGGCATGGCTGAGAAGCTCTGGGATAGACAGCAGCATTGCACTATACACACACAAGGTGTCCTAACAGAAATGCTGTAGTTTTAGGTGCACCCTCCAATGGCCTGTTTGCACCCCTTTTTCCTTTGCCAGCTGTGCTGACTAGAAGGCACATGCCAGCAATTTAGCTCCATGCTGTGGGCTGGAAAGAAACCTCACTCTATTGGCTAACAAGTGACCTTTCTCAAAAGATATGCCCAAACCAGGGTTTATGTGATGATGGCTGCCAAAAAGCATTCTGCACTATCAGTAGTAGTGACCAGTGGTTTACAAACCAGGCTGCCTGTGAAGCCATCATAAACACTCTTTTATGAGCTCACCAGTGAACAAGACAGACCTGCTGCAATATCAAAAATCAGAATTTGGCTATAAACCAACGTTGATATTTTTTAACTCTAAGTATGCAGAACTGTATCAGCAGAACACAGAAAAGAGAACTGTGAGAGAGCAGACTGATAATTATTTCTCCTTAATTAGGATTTGATCTTTTGTTCATTGAGGGGATGAAAACCAGCCCAGATACACACACTCCTATTCATTCAGTAACTCTGAATGACATGGAATTAGAAGCGAGGCGGCAAATCCCACACTCAGTGGGATTCAATTCCCACCAGGATAATGCTTATTTTGCTGTAACCAGCCTGTTTGAAATGTTTCATTTCCATCACAGGTTTCTATTCAATTAGATCTATCAGTAGCAAGACTTAGGCACTAAGAGGAAAGAAGGTGAAATGGAGGTTAAAAAGTTGCCTATGCAGTGCATTCCAGAACCACCACATCTATGTCTGCCTGCTGTAAGACAGTTAATGGTGTGGAGCTTAGACCTTCAACTTACACATAGGTGCAATTCCCACTGCTACCATGAGTATCAGACAGCAAAGAGCAGAATCAGTCCCATGTGCTGTACTCTCACTAACACCAAACGCCACAGTGAGGTGCAATGCTCCTCCTTTGAAGGCCTCTTGAGAAGCAAAGCTGCTGTGCAGTGTCATCAGCTTGCCTAAGATGTCTGAGGAGTCTGGTCACAAATCTGGACCTCTCTACTCCTCTATACTCTGTGTGAAGGTTTGGGAGCTACCTGCCCCCTCACACAAATTCACCAGACTAAACTCAGCCAGCTGGAAGTTAAGGAAGCTATATTTTACAGCTTGGCACAATTTACAGGTATATATATACACAACATACACAGATATTTACAACTAGATGCAGTAATAGATAAGTTAAAGGTAATACAGAAATATAAAACTCCTCCCAGCCACCAGACTGCCCAAGAGGGGCTTTCAACTAACCTCCCACCTTCTTTCCACCCTCTTCCTTATCTCAGAATCCCCCTTACATGCAGGGAAGAGCTGCAAAGGGTCAACAAGGGGTTAGAAGAAGATTGATTAGTTTGAGTAATGCATGTTCAAATAGAGATAGTGAAATAGGCAACAGCCAGAGACTGACTCATTTTGTTATGGTTTCTTGTTTTACATCCCTAAGTAAAACCAGCGTGCAATGTAGACATCACTCTTACTTTCTTTTCACAGCCAATGATCTAATTTCTCTCATCAAAATATTCCAATAGCCTCAAATCAGCACACTCTGATACCCACCAGTGCAGCCCCTGGAGAACACATACAGCCACAGATGAGTAGTACCAATCACAATGTGAATGGAGTTTCTCAACAAATTAAACTTTTTTTTTGCAGAGTACCTGAAGTTTTGCAGCCACCACTGGTGCACAGAGGTTTTTCTGTCTTGCAGAAGTGCCTTCTGCACACAACAGATTGAGACTAGTTTTCCAAATGACAGGCTCAGTTCTTCTTAAGACTACCAGGACTAATACAACTGGGCTCCTTGCTGTCAGAAATCAAATGAAATGCAGACAGATGCTGTTCTAAGTGACTGCAAACATGCGTCCCTCCCAAGATACCTGGGGGTGCAGCTGATGCCAGGAGCCCAGGGCAGAGAGGGGCATCTCCAGAGTGGGAGAGACCCACTGACACAGAGCTCTCACCAAAGAAAACCACAAGTAACCTGGCTTCATTTGCTTTGCCAGACATTTCTACAGGGTGATGCTGCAGTTGAAACAGTGAGTTTGTGATTATTTTGAGCTTAGCCATTAGACAAAGCTGGAGACTTTCAAAAGGGGAAAAAATATCTTTCTATCATAAAAACTCTAAAGTCAACAAAAACACACCAAAGAGGAATGACCCTGCTGGGACGTACCTACAATTCACTTTGATGGTTGATCACAGGACATGATTTGGGCAAGGGGGCCTATCATTTTTAAATGGCATTTTCTGGAACACGCGACTGGCTTCTCAGATGGGTTCTTGTTCTTTTTGATACAGTACACAAGCTCACAGTGAAACCCTGCTCTTCATCTTCATGCAGTCCATCAACCTGAACTCCACTAACTGAGAAAAACTAACAGGATTTACTCTCTGGCCAAACACCTCCAAATCATTAAAAATACAAATGCTGTCTCCTTCCATCCTATATTAAAAGCAAATATAAAAGTCAGACCAAACAGAAATTCATTAACAACACTAAAGAAAGCTTGAGGAGGAAGTTCTTCACCATGAGGATGGTGAGAGCCTGGAATGGGTTGCCCAGGGAGGTGGTTGAGGCCCATCCCTGGAGGCGTTTAAGGCCAGGCTGGATGGGGCCCTGGCCAGCCTGATCTAGGGTAAGGTGGCCCTGCCCATGGCAAGGGGGTTGGAACTGGATGATCCTGTGGTCCCCTTCCTACCCTGACTGATTCTATGGTTCTATGATTCTAAGCTTCAGCTCCTATCCTTTACACAGGTAACCTTGATAGACTTGTTTGCAATAAGCACTCAGTAAAGTGGACTGGATTTGAGCATTTGATCAAATAAACTAAACTATTTTCATAGGCAATTAAGACAAATGACTCAACTTTTCATCAGACCACTGCTCAGTCTCTCTATCAAACATAATACACCAAAGACATTTTTCTGCAACTTGAAGCTGTGTTTTCTGTAAATATTTCATAGCATTAGGTGATCACCATAGCCTGAGTCAGCAGAAAGATCTGGTAAGACTGATTTGATAAGACATTAGAGGGGTGAATTATGCAGAAGAGAACTTTTGCTAAAAGAAAAAAAAATCTTGCTATGTTCTGTGAATTTTGATAGCTTGACAAATTATTTCAAAGATAAGGAGTTTCCCTCTGCAGAGTGAAAGAAATACTTGCTTGAAGAACAACAGGGAATCAAGAGATGAACACAGCAGTAGCATTTCCTCTAGCTCTGGACAAAGTCAAGGCTAAAGGACCATGAGCCAGCAATGTGCACTTGCAGCCAGGAGGGCCAGTGACATTTTAGGGTGGATTAGAAGGGCTGTGGCTAATGGGTTGAGAGAGGTTCTCCTGCCCCTCTACTCTGCCCTGTTGAAGCTGCATCTGGAGTACTGTGTCCAGTTCTGGGCCACTCAGTTCAAGAGGGACATGGAACTGCTTGAGAGAGTCCATTGCAGAGCCACAAAGATGATGAAGGGAGTGGAACATCTCCCTTATGAGGAGACACTGAGGGAGCTGGGCCTGTGCTGCTTGGAGAGGAAGAGTCTGAGGGGGGACCTCATCAACGTTTATAAATATGTAAGGGTGAGTGCCCAGAGGCTAGAGCCAGGCTCTGCTTGGTGATGCCCAATGACAGGCCAAGGAGCAGTGGGTGGAAGTTGAGGCATAGGAAGTTTCATGTAAACATGAAGAGGACTTTTTTCCCTGTGAGGGTGACAGAACCCTGGAACAGGCTGCCCAGGGGATTTGTGGAGTCTCCTTCTCTGGAGCTATTCAAAACTTGCCTAGATGCATTCCTGTGTGATCTGCTCTAGGTGCTGCTGCTCTGGCAGGGGAGCTGGAGCAGATGAGTTTTCAAGGCCCCTTCCAACCTCTCACATGTTGTGATTCTGTGAAAGTCTAGGTGTGCAGGACTCCAGCTGCACCAGCCTGCAAGCCAAAAGACAACGGGGGAAACAAGGAACAGCACTAGAAACCTTAATCAAAAGTGAATGTCCAAAGCCTGGGATGTCCAAAACCTAGGATCTTAACATAGTATTCTGAGTAAGTACTGACTTCACTTGGAATACAACGAAAAATGCTGCATTCAGATACAGCTATACAAAACCTGTCACATTCTCAGCACATTCTAATATATGAATACAAAAAATAGCACTATTTGTGTTATAGGGAAATGTCAAGTAGGGAACCTAAATCTCCAAAGAACATAACCAATACATCTAACTTAAAGAGCAGTGAGTACAAGAATACATTCTACAGAATTCCAATGTCACTGTATTTGATCAGCCATGGTAAAATGCTATTACCTTTCCATTTTAAAACTCGAAGTTAACTACTATGAAGAAGAGAACCTACTACCAGGTTGGTACAAAGCCCATTAAGATATACCATCTGTGTAAACATCTGTCCCTGAGCACATTTTAGTTAGAAGATAAAAGCAATGGACATGATGTGAGAAATCCTAGGAAATCATTAGGAATTAAAACTTGATTTTATATAGGAATGAAGACTTTAAAATCAGGGTATCTAAATATATCTATATATGCACATTCAGTACAAAGAAAAGCACAATGATCTTGTAAATTAGCATCCTCATGACAAAATCTCTTTCTAAGCAAGAAGGATTCTGTAATGTCATGGTTAAGTCATAGTTGCTGCAAGTGAATGGCAGTGATAGAGGCTAAGAGGGAATGTACTCAAGCTGAGACTGGGGAGGTTTAGACTGGACAATAGGAAAAAGTTTTTCACAGAGTGATCAGGCCCAGGGAGGTGGTGGAGTTGCCAACCCTGGATGTGTTGAAGGGTTGTTTGGATGTGGTGCTTAGGGCTGTGGTTTAAGGTGGATCTTGTAGAGTAGGGTTCTAGGTTGGCCTTGGTGATCCTGAGGGGCTTTGCTAACCTGGCTGTTTCTGTGAAAAGGCCTGTTGTGCAGTGTTTTCAGTAGGTGGTATACAGGCTGCTCAGGTAATTAAAGGCTTGTCAGCCTGACAGTGGTCCCAGGAAAAAAAGCAAAATGTCTGAGAGGGACTTGATTAATAAGGAAACAGAGGTAGCCAATGTAATTATCCCACTCAACTTGGGCTCATAGCAAGCAGATTTTGTCAAACTAATTTGACTTTTTATGGAGTTTCCAGTTGCTCAAAGTAACCATGATGGCATAATAGACTTCTAAAAGCTGCTTTAGAGGGTGCTTACTACATGATGCTTTAATTAACCCAAACAATCTAAACATCAACATGACATACATCAGGCTCTAGCCTGTGTAATTGATCTTTCATCAGAGAATTGTCCCTGAACATGTGTTTCTAGTGGGATCCTAAAGCCAGGAGTTCTTAGCCCTATTCTATACGTTCTATCAGTGATCTGCAAGAAGACATAAAGTCTTTACTAATAAAGTTGGCAGATGGGGCAAAGACTGAAGGAGTAACTACATAATAAGGAGACAGGGTGGTGCAGAGGGGATAGGATTGGATTGGTTTGGGAACCATCATAACCAACCAACATCAACTCCAACAGCCAGACTGGAGATCACTCTGTTAGCAGAAAGTTCTCTGTTCTCAGGAAAACAAACAAAACCCAATCTGAAAAGAGCTAAGAGTTACTGAGGGGGTTTCAGCTGAGCAGGCATTTGAATAAGATGTTCTGCTAAAGGAATAAATGTAATGCTTCTATCTGGAAATGCTGAATGGGGTAACAAGCTTTTACCTTAGCACTGAAGCTCACTGGTCATGATAGATGTTAATTAGTAAAAAGGAGTTCAGAAATGGGCCAAGGTAGTGATGAAAGGTGATGTGAAAAGGTCTGAGATGTTCAAGATATTTAAGAAAAAAAGACATCTGCCCATAGCCCAAGATGCACCAAGTCAAACACTCATTGTATTTAGAGGGTGCCGTCCCCAGTCTGGGAAATAGACCCAAGAACTGGGAACTGAGTCACAAACATCTGTTCAGATAGACACTGCATAGGGAAGATGACTTGTAACTGGAACACTTTTTTGGTTCAGTGCTAAATGTTCCACAAGTAGCAACTTAACACACCACAGAGTCTCTGAAAGGCATGTTCTAGTCAGTCTAAGCTCATTTCAGAAAAACATGGCAGCTGTGTTACCCAGTTTAGCTTAGCAGAACTTGGAGTTTGAAAACCTATTAGTGTACAATTGTGTTTATCTAGGAGGCAAAAATGTGAAGTGTGATACAAACTTCCTTTCAGAAAACCTTTTTTTTTCCTCTGTCTTCCTTCTTTTCTCTTTTTCATCCATGCCCAAAATTTTAAGATACCATTTGTATACCACTGATTCACAGAATCACAGAATGTCAGGGGCTGGAAGGGACCTCCAAAGCTCAGCCAATCCAAGCCCCCTGCCAGAGCAGCAGCACCTAGAGCAGATCACACAGGAATGCATCCAGGTGAGTTTCAAATATCTCCAGAGAGTGAGACACTACAACTCCCCTGGGCAGCCTGTTCCAGGGTTCTGTCACCCTCACAGGGAAAAGAATTCTCCTCATGTTTACATGAAACTTCCTATGCCTCAACTTCCACCCATTGCCCCTCATCCTGTCATTGGGTATCACCAAGCAGAGCCTGGCTCCATCCACCTGACACTCACCTTTATATCTTTATAGCCATTCATGAGGTCACTTCTCAGGCTTCTCCTCTCCAAGCAGCACAACCCCAGCTCCCTCAGTGTCTCCTCACAAGAGAGATGTTCCACTCCTTTCCTCATCTTTGCAGCTCTGCCCTGGACTGTCTCAAGCAGTTCTGTGTCCTTGAACTGGGTGGTCCAGAACTGGAAACAGTACTCCAGATGCAGCCTCATTAAGGCAGAGTAGAGGGGCAGGAGAACCTCTCTTGTCACAGCCCTTCTAATCCACCCCAGAATGGCAATGGCCTTCCTGGCCACAAGAGCACATTGCTGGCTCATGCTCAACCTCCTATATCCACTAAGACCTCCAGATCCTTTCCCCTTCACTACCCTCCAGTAGGTCAGTTCCCAACCTATCCTGACCCCTGGGGTTGTTCTTTCCCAGGTGCAAGACTCTACACTTGCCCTTGTTGTATTTCATTCCATTTCTCCCTACCCAACTCTCAGCCTGTCTAAGTCTGGCTGAATGGCAGCACAATCACTCCAGTGGTGTCTCAACCACTCCACCCAGGTTTGTGCCATCAGCACACTTGCTGACAGTGCTCTCCGTGCCCTCATCCAAGTTGTTGATGAATATACTGAACAGAACAGGTCCCAATATTGACCCCTGTGGGACTCCACTAGTTACAGGCCTCATTAGGATTCTGAATCCCAATGTCCAAAAGAATGCAAAGTCATAATGAAAATGAACAAAACCTGCATGTTTCCCAGGAAGGATAGAAAAGGATGCTGTAGACAAGAGGCATCAGTTCTGACTCCTCTCCCAGGCTGTTTGGGAAAAAAGTCTGTTCTAAACAAGGCTGGAGAGGCTGGCAAGCGCCAATCTTAAAGCTTTCAGATTACTACAGCATTCATTTAGATTGATATTGATAACAGATTAAATGCTTTTTATCAACACTCTCTCTACTTGCTAAGTGACCTATGATTTTTGTCCATGTGTGTCCTTATTACTTCATTGTACTTTAAATGATCTTCAGCAGCTGAAATATCTACCTCAAAACATTATATCACCAGAGAAATCAGTGAACTGAGGGGATAAAAAATCATTAAAATCTCCTACATGACCTGCAGAAATTGAGCATAGTTAACAGATGGCTTACAATATTCTGCCTTCAATTAATGGCTAAAGAGAAATAGGTTACCAGGGGGGAAACTACACTATTTAAACTTGGAGTATTTTTAGGCAATAATTTAGGGGAAATTCCAGCAGGCAATCAGCAACTGTCACAACTCCTAATATTCCAGGACTTGATACTCTCAGGGCCCAATCCCAGCCCACCTCTCACGATCACATCTTTATTTCATGCTAAGTCTTGCTCCTTGCTCCCAGTAAAGTCACTCCAAACGCAAAATCATGAGAAAAAGGTGATGAGAAAAGATATAAATATGTGCAGCACGGAATAAATTCACATCTGAATTGCAGGCCAGGGGGGGAAACAGCATTTGCAGAAGGCTCATCACATCCACCACCATCCCTTTCAGATCTATTTTTCCACCTTCATTCCCATATTATTTACTGTTTAATAACTCATTCAAGTTCTTCCTTGAATGCTTTGATGCTTCTTGTTTGAACGGATTTTCTTTGGACCATACTGTCTGAGCTGTAGGCATTACATTTGCCATGGAACTTTTTTTGCCTAATATATTCTCTTTATCTCCCAAATTCTCGTCATTTTCAGCTAAGATTCTCAAGACCACTGTGCTGTCTCAGTGCACCAAAATTTATCAAAATGGTCATTGTGGGGGCTGAAGATAAATTTCAGTGAGGGTATCTCTGTTATATTTTCATTTAAGTCACTGAATCATAGAATCAACCAGGTTGGAAGAGACCTCCAAGATCATCCGGTCCAACCTAGCACCCAGCCCTGTCCAATCAACCAGACCATGGCACTAAGTGCCTCATCCAGGCTTTGCTTCAACACCTCCAGGGATGGTGACTCCACCACCTCCCTGGGCAGCCCATTCCAATGCCAATCACTCTCTCTGTCAGGAACTTCCTCCTAGTATCCAGCCTAGACCTCCACTGGCACAACTTGAGACTGTGTCCTCTTGTTCTGTTGCTGAATCCTATTTAGCATCCAAACTTCTAATGAGTGAAACCACTCTAAAAACATCCTGCAGTCCCCAAGCAAACAAATCCCTGAGATAAGAAAGTTAAGAATTTGATCTGTGAGGTAAGTGTAAGATCACAGCTTGGGAATGGCTTATTTGAGACACTGCTAGTGGTGTCTTTGCCTTACAAAACTTGACTCCTGCTGTGGTTAAGATTTTGTTTCTACTGTTTGCAGTGCAAGATTTTATCCACATTTATTATCCCTAAAGATTTTCACTTTGAGCACATTGAGTTTCTGAGCATTCAATGGCTGTTTACTTTGTTTCTGATTAATTTCTCAAAGACACTTGAAAGTGCATTTTTTCTGAAGATGTCTTTTTTTTCCTCTTTCATTTTTCAATCTCTTTTGGATGGTGTAAATATTTTTCTTCCATATTGATTTTTGTCCTTTTTCCTTTCGAGAGATGCTAATTACTTTAGTAGAGTTAACTGAAACTGTCTCATCTGGTTTTGTTTAGAAATTTCAATGCGTATATTACTACTACACTTCAATAACCTTGCCCACTAATACAATTAAAGCAAACAAAACTACAGGAAAAGTATCCTTAGTTAAAGAATTTTAATTAAAGATAACAGTTCCTGTTGAATCCTTTACTCTTACATGCTCCCTTAAAAAATTCTCTGCTAATTATCCCAAGGTAAAAGTAAGAAGTTTAGGCTTCTTAGACAGATAGGAAATGCCAAAACTAAGATAGCTGGAGATGCCAAATTTTACCTTTTTCGGCATTTTAATGTAAAAAGTACCAGTCATTAAACAGGATATATTAAATATTCATCAATATTGAAATATATTCAGCAACAGCCCTGCATCTAGCTGTACAGAATCACAGAAATCACAGAATACAGCCAGTTGGAAGAGACCTCCAAGACTGTCCCTGCACTGAAGGGTCAACACTAAACCATGTCTCTTAAGTGCCAGGTCTACATGCTGCTTAAACACCTCCAGGGAATCTGACTGCATCACTGCCCTACACAGATCATTCCAATGTTTGAGAACCCTCCCTGTGAAGAAATATTTCCTAGCATCCAGCCTGAAACTCCCCTGGTACAGCTTGACATCATTTCCTCTGGACCTGTCGCTTGTCACCAAGAAGCAGAGGCTGCCCACTTCTCGAACTAAGCTCCTTCAGGGAGTTGTAGAGAGCAATGAGGTCTCTCCTCAGCCTCCTCTTCTCCAGACTGAACACCGCCAGCTCCCTCAAATGCTCCTTGTAGCCATGTGCTCCAGGTCCTTCACCAGCCTCATTACCTTCCTCTTGACATACTCCAGAACCTCAATGTTCTTCCTTTAGTGAGGGGCCCAGAACTGAACCCAATACCTCTAACACAAACACATAAACTCAGGACCTGTTTGCTTCTATCCACAACTACTCTGGTAATCAAAAAGGTCTACAAAAGCTTCTAAGAATTAGAATCCTCCCTTAGCAAAGATGATTTTTTTCAGTACAATCTGTGAAATGAAAGAATTCCTGATTATAGATTAGTCCATGTAACAGAATTTTGCATGAGTCACATTGCTGTATCATGCCTGAAACCATATTCCTTCCATCACCAATCTTTCCACATGAGCTACAACCAAAAGTGTAATTAATGTCAAAGAACTTCAAAGTGTAGTATTTTTTAAATAGAACACTCTACAAAGTAAATCAGACTTGGTGGGAAAAAAGAAACTGCCTTTCCCAGCTTCTGATTCAGACAAACACCCCCTTAATGAGCTAAACCGAGGGGTGCTAATTTGCCTGTGCAAAAAGATGTTCTATTTCTCTGTATCGACTTAGCTATGGATGTTACTTGCTGATTAACTGCTGGAATGTTTACAACCATAAGTGTAAACCAGACAAATGTTTAGACAAATCATCTTCTCCTTGCCTAAAAGAGTCTCCTCTGAACTGCTTCCATTGCCACCTGAAACACTCTGGCCTAGTACAAACCCTTTAGCTGTTGTGATGAAGCCAGGGTGTCATGATGAACTCCAAATAGTTCACAGAGCCTAAGAACCACTTTTGTCACCTTTGCTAATGCAGCTTTTCTAATTTCAGTTTGGTTTTACACCAGGCTGAGGAAGACTGCAGCCTGTGGTTTGCAACATCACTAAACCCTGAGTGCTCATTTACATTTTTGTTCCTTCAATCTCTCAAGTCTCCAGACTAAGGGAAACAAAGCAGGTTACCTTCACTGGCAAAAAGCTTCCTCGTCTGACGTCTTGTCATTTGCTGTGCCATCTCATTTATATTCAGATCCTCTCATTTATATCCTGACATACAACTAAATTTTCCTCTGCATTTTAAAAGAAATCTCTTCACCCACTTTTTTATATTCACCTTCTTTGAATTGGTAGACAAGTCACTGCCTCATTTTCTTCTTGGAAAAAAAGCATCTACAGAGTCTACTACAGTATCTTACCTTCATCCACCTCCTCAGTATTCTATCACTTTCACTGTAATTCTCAATGTAAAATACTTCTCCCCTCTGACTTGAGGAGAGGATGTTTTGACCACCTGTAATTCTCAGCATACAACACTTCTCCCCTTGGGCTTCAGGAGAGGATGTTTTAACCACTTATAATTCTCAGCATACAATAACTCTCCCCTTTAACTTCAGGAGAGGATGTTTTGACCACCTATCAACTCCTGGGCTTCAAATGTGGCTCAGTATTTTGGGATGCAGGAGTATTAAGGAGTATGTGTGTTTAAGTAGGACTGCACGACCATGTATGTTTAAGGGGAACCATACAGGCGAAGAAACAGGAGGACACCCCACAGAAACAACACCAGGGGATGGCCACATTGAACAATGCAAGTAAGAGCAGAGCTCTGATAAGAACTCTCAAGTGGAACAGTAAGCAAAGTAAAGGCATTTGTGTATCTTCCTCTAAGAGTTTCTCCCATCCACAGAAAAAGGCTTTGGTTGATCTTCCCAGACATCCCCTGGGAAGAAAGGATACGCAGGAGAGAAGAATGGAAGAGAGCCTCTGGCTGCCTGTTTCAGATTTATGCTTTAGGAAAGGACTCTGTGATGAGGACTGGGATCATTCCATTTCTGTCAGTTACAGAGCTGTCTCCCACACATGAGAGGAACAGGATACACTCAGACAGCTCTAAGCACAGGGTAAAATCCTCAGAATTGTCTAGGTAGAACTAAGAAAGCCAAAGGACCCAGAAAACTTGCCCAGTACTATTGAGAATTTACAGGATGAAGTGTCAGTGAATCAACATGTACTTTACCAGCTGCAGTTAGACAGAATGCCAGGGGCTGGAAATGACCTCAAAAGCTCATCCAGTCCAACCTCCCTGACAGAACAGGATCACCTAGAGCAGATCACACAGGAACACATCCAGGCAGGTTTGGAGTATCTCCAGAGACGGAAACTCCACAACCACTCTGGGCAGCCTGTTCCAGGGTCTGTCACCCTCACAGGGAAAAAATCCTCCTCATGTTTCCATGGAACTCCCTATGCCTCAACTTCCACTCATTCCTATCACTGGGTATCACTGAGCAGAGCCTGGCTTCATCCTCTTGCCACTCACCCTTTACATATTTACAAACATTAATGAGGAATTTTCTCAATCCAGATTTGTCTGCAGAAGGGCAGCAGAGGAATGACACTGAAGGACATCAATACGTTCCCCTCTCATTCTTCTATACAGAAATACACAAGACAGGGAAGAAATGCACAACTGTGTTTAACCATTCTCTGGGCTCACCTAGAGTTTTGGATAAGAAAAAATATGCTAACATCAGTCCAGAAGCAGAGAAAGAATTCTTTACAATATCTGGGCCCCTCACTTTAAGAAAGATGTTGAGGTGCTTGAATGTGTCCAGGGAAGGGCTGTAAGGTTGGTGAGGGGGCTGGAGCACAGCCCTGTGAGGAGAGGCTGAGGGAGCTGAGGTTGTTCAGCCTGGAGAAGAAGAGGCTCTCTACAGCTACCTGAAGGGAGGTTGTAGCCAGGTAGGGGTTGGTCTCTTACAGGCACCTAGTGATAGAACAAGAGGACACAGTCTCAAATAGCACCAGGACAGGTTTAGGCTGGATGTTATGAAGAAGTTCTTCACAGCAAGAGTGATTGGCATTGGAATGAGCTGCCCGGGGAGGTGGTGGAGTCACTATCCTTGGTGGTGTTTAAAAGGAGGCTGGACGAGACACTTAGTGACATGGTTTAGTTGATTTTGATTAGACAGTGTTGGCTGATAGGCTGGATTTAATCTTGAAGGTCTTTTCCAACCTGGTTAATTCTGTGATGTTTGGAGATACATTATCAACAAAACAAAAATGTTTACCAAAACAAAATCTGTGCACTCAGATCTGAAAGGCTAACATGTTTATATGAGTAATTTCCTTGGTATCCTTTCTGTCTTGGTTCAGAAAAATGAATCCAATACAAGATTTTTTTCCCTGTTATTTTCACAATGTCTAATTCTCACTACATCTCTCTCCTGTTAATTTAAGACTTGTTAGAAGTTAAAGCAATTTAATTTCATTTATACTTAAAATTTGAGCATGATGGTTTGGGTGTTCCCTGCCCCCCCCCCCTCCCCCCACTTAAGAAAATGACCCAGACTAGACTTAGCTGCTCTGGAAGTTGAATGCAGCTTTATAATTACAGTTTAGCACAATACACAAACAGATATTTACAACATAGACAGAAATATACAAGTTAAAAAGTAATACAGAAACACAACAACCCTCCCAGAAACCTGAGTCCCCAGAAGGGGCTCCCAACCACCCTTCCACCTTCCTCTCACCCCTCTACCTTACCCAAGACTTTGCCTTATGCTCAAGGTACTTTGGAGGGTCACCAGGGGGGTTAGGAAGCAGATGGATTAGTCACACAAACAGCAGGTTAGGTTAGAGAGAGAAGTTCAGCTCCAGAGAGACAGAGAGCGACTCTTTTATCTGTGTTTGTGTTCCTGTTTTTATACATCTCAGCAAGCCTATGAGTGCAGTAGACATCACCACTGTTTCCTTTTCACAGCCTGTAGTCTAATTCCTCTCACCAAAACATTCTATCTAGCTTCAAACTAGCACATTTGAGTTCTTAAACAAAATATGTCCACCTGTTTAAAAAGGGGGAGAAATCATAGAATCATCATGTTTAACTTCATGGAAATGCAAGGATCCAGTCCTTCTTCGACATATCATAGAATTCTACAATGGTTTAGGTTGGAAGGGACCTCAAAGACCATCCAGTTCCAAGCCCTTGCCATGGGCAGTGACACCTCCTTCTAGAACAGGTTGCTCAAGGCCTCATCCAACCTGGCCTTGAATACCTTCAGGGAGGGAGCAGCTACAACCTCCCTGGGTAATCTGTTCTCAGTGCTCAGCACCTATCAACAAGCCTTGCTCCTGTATTCACTTCACATTAATGAAGAGTATCCTAGAAAAGTTGTAGGAAAGAACTACACATGGTTATGTACTCATTTCTTTACTGAACCCTGAGCTGGTATGTTCAGGTTTTGCTTTTGTTGTGGGTTGTGGTGTTTTTTTGAGAAGCTTCCCTTTTTCTGCTGCAATGCTCTGAAACAAAAGGGACCAACCACATCCCTGTCCTGCATATCTGTTCTTTAAAGAAGTCCTCATTAACTGAATTCTTCAACTCCCTAAAGGTATCATTTCAGACACAACAGACAAGGTTATCTTCTGAGGATTTCTAGTTTATGTCTACTTAGACAATTCCATCTCTTCACTCAAAGGATGGAAACTGCATTCATAATGATGATCAAATCCTCTGTGAGATATGTATATGCTGGCTGAGCTGTTTCATCTTAGGGAGACCTAACAGCAACCTTCCAGTATCTGAAGAGGGCCTACAAGAAGGATGGAGAGAAACTGTTTACAGTGACCTGCAGTGACGGGATGAGGGGCAATGGCTTCAAACTAGAGAAAAGTAGATTTAGCTTGGATGTCAGGAACGAGGTCTGCTCCAACACGTTGCTCGGGGAGGTGGCTGCAGTCCCATTCTTGGAGACATTTCAAAGTGAGGCTCGACAGGACTCTGCAGATCTTGGTTATGCTACCTTCACACACTGTGTGAATTCTGCTGTTTCAGAGTATTTGAAAATCTTTGGAACTAAATTGTGTTTGACAACTGCATAAAGGGAATTAGCAACGTGGCAAACTACATGATGTTTTCATGCACCATTCTGATGAGCGACAGCACATGGGCTTTAAGAGGCAAAGGCATCATTTCTGCTTCCAAAATCTTTACTCAGACATTGGAGTGCTTGTGCATGCAGGGACAGCCAAGGCCTCTTATGTGCTTTCAGAAAACTATACCTAACAAAAATCCTCAAGATTTCTACAAGTTACCCAAAAATAGCTACATAGTACCTGGATATAGAGGCACAAAATCTTTTAGGTTAGAAAATCTCACCACTAAGCCATATTCTCATGCACAACATCTACGCAGCTTTTAAACACATGCAGGGATGGTGACTCGACCTCCATGGGCAGCCTGTTCCAGTGCCTGACAACCCTTTTAAAGAAATAATTGTTCCTAACATTCATGTGGTGGGTTAGGAACTTCCCATACATACACCACTGGTATTTATCAGACTAGCTCAGATGGCTTAGAAGTAGGATAAAGCTGTATTTGCAGCAGAGCTAAAATCACAAGCATATATACACAATATATTTACAAGTATTTACAAAGATATACAAATTAGAAATAACACAGAAATCCAAACTCCCTCCCGGACAAATAAAGCTGCCCAGAAGGGCTCAAAGCTACCCTGCCTTTCTCCCTCTACTTTCCCAGACAGACTAACAAAACAACCAGCAAAGCTTAGGTTGTTATTTGATAGTGGAGAGATTAGAGCAGTGAGGAGGAAGTGAACAGAAGCAGCATCCCAGACTAGAGTGGGACAAATTGTTGCCATTTTGGCTTTCTACCCCTCTCAGCAAACCAATGAATGATACAGACTTCATCATCATTTTCTTTTTACAGCAGATTATCTAATTTATCTGATTAAAATATTCCAATTAGCCTCAAACCAGCACAGTCCAGCCTAAACCCTCCCTGGTGCAGCTTGAGGCCACTCCTTCTCATTCTATCTTTGCCCTAGTCACTTGGGCAAAGAGACCAATACCCACCTCACAACAACCTCCCTTCAGGTAGCTGTAGAGAGTGATAAGGTCTCCCCTCAGTCTCCTTTTCTTCAGACTACACTGGTTGGCCTAGCTTATTCTTCACTTGGTTTCATTGCTGCAACCAGGTAGTGATAAATGCTCCTCAGCTGCCTTCCAAGATGAGAACCAGAAGATCAGTCACCTCAAGTGTACATATAGCAACGCATACAGTCTGGGAAACAAGTAGGTGGAACTAGAGCTCCATGCCCAATCAGAAACTTATGGTATCATAGGAATAACTGAAACATAGCAGGACAATTCACATGTCTGGGGGCCCACGAAGGATGGCTACACAGGATGTTTTGTAAACACAGGCAGGGAAGAAGAGGTGCAGAAGTCGTGCTTTATGTTAAGGAGAACCTTGAACATATAGAATTAAACTATGGCAACTGTGGAAACCCTACTGGGTCAACATCAGAGGGCTCGTCCCCAAGAGAGATCTTACAGGAGGTATCTGCTACCAACCTCCAGACCAAGACTGTGAGGCCAGCAAAGCAATATTTAGTTCACTTAAGCAAGCTTTGAGTCAACAGAATCTGATTCTAATGCATGACTTCAACTATTCAGACTTTGATGGCAAAGCAATACAGCAGCTCACATCATCCATCAGGCTTCTGGAATGTGTAGAGGACTGCTGGCTCATACAAATGTTAGATGTACCAACCCAGATGAGGCCCTGCTGGACTTGCTACTCACAAAGCAAAAAAACCTGCTTTGCAATACCTCAGTTAGCAATAGCCTTTGCTGCAGCAACCATAACAATGTGGAGTTTAAGGTGCTGCCAAAGGCACTGAAGGTTGAAAATGAAACAAAGGGTTTAGATTTTAAAGACCAAACTTGTACTTGCTCAGAGCTCTGCTGCGAAGAATGCCACTGGAAGCACAAAACCACTTCATCTCAAAAAAAAAAGGTAAGGGAAGTAGGCAGAGCAAGAGTCCATCCCTCTTGGCTTAACTGTCAGCTTCTGAGCCTGCTCAAACCCAGAAGAGAGGTGTACCAGAGATGGAAAATCAGACAGGTACCCGTTGAGAACCACAACAACATTGCCAGGACATGCAGCGATGTTGTTAGGAAAACAAAAGCTTAACTCAAATTGAAACTTGCCAGAGATGTCAAAACGTACAAGAACAAGTTCTTCAGGTATGTAAACAATAAACAAAAACAGAAGGCAAATCCTGGCCCACTGTTAAACAGGACAGGTGAATTAGTCACAAACAATGCTGAAAAGGCAGAGGTTCTCAACGGCTTCACAAGTGCTTTACCACTGCTGTTGGGCCCCCAGGCATGTGAACAAAAACCCAGGCTGACACAAACCCACCATCATGGAAGGAAAGGTTGCATCTTCGAGGTCTCTTCCAACCAGATACATTCTGTGATTCTGGGGTATGCAAACTATTACAAGAGCTTGATCCCTACAAACTGATGGGCTTTGACATTACCCAGCCAAGAGCGTTACATGAGCTGGCTGATGTTGTGAGGCTACTCTCCATGACCTTTGAGAAGTCGTGGATAACAGGGGAATTCCAGAAGACTGGAAGAAGGATATATTATCCTCATTTACAAGAAGGGCTTAAAAGAGCCTCAAAGAAATTACAGGCACATCAGTCTTACTTCAGTCCCTAAGAAAGTTATGAAATTAAACTTCCTCAGGACCATCATAAGTCAGATCAAGCACATGATTGGAGAAGCCAGAATGGATTCACAGAAGGCAAACTATGCTTGGCAAACCTGATCACCTTCTACAATGAAGCAACCTGTTTAGTTGACATGGGGCAAGCAGTGGATATTTTCTACATGGATTTCTCCAAAGCTATCATATGAGGAAAGGCTGAAAGAACTGTTTCTTCAGCCTTGAGAAAAGAAGGCTTAGGGAGACCTTATGACCATGTTCTGGTATTTAAGAGGTGGCTACAAAGATGGAGAGTCCCTTTTCACAAGGAGACACCTGGAAAAGACAAGAGGCAATGAGTACAAGTTGCTCCTAAGAGCTTCCAAATAACCACCCACTCACCACCATTTACAGGTAGAAAATATGAAGACAGATGAGTAACAAGCATACACCACATGTACCTTCTGAATATTTCAGCCTTTGCAGAAATCTTCACTTGCCACAATGACTGACACAAGCGACAGAAAACTCATCAGGTACATTTGAATTGTTAATAAAATCAGCTGTTAAACGCAGACCACACAAAGAAAGATAAGATAGATTAGCACATCCTCTTTAATCATTGTTCACCTTTAAATCATCCCTGTATGAAAGTGACAGAAACTAGCTGCAATTCAGTAGAAGGGAAAGGTTAAACAAAGAAACCTCTTGTTCACTTTGGCCCCTCACAGCCTGACTACAACTTATGCTACCTACCACTACTCAGGTTCTCAGATTCAAAGACAAAAGTAGGCAATGATGTAAATGAGTGACTGCCATACAGACCTTTCATCCCTGCAAATCGAGATTAAGAGAAATCAAGTTAAAAGCAGTGATTGTTATTTCAGCCATCTAATGTATCTGAAGCTTCTAATCATAGAATCACAGAACTGTAGAGGTTGGAAGGGATCTCCAGAGATCATCCAGTCCAACCCCTCTGCCAAGGCAGGATGCATCCAGGTGGGTTTGGAAAGTCTGCAGAGGAGACTCCACAACCTCTCTGGGTAGCCTGTGCCAGGCCTCTGCCACCCTCACTCTAAAGAAGTTTCTCCTCAAGTTGAGATGAACCCTTCTATGTTCCAGTTTGTATCCATTGTTCCATGTCTTACTGATGCTGACCACTGAAAAGAGATTTGGCCCCCTCCGCTTGACACCCGCCCCTAAGATATTTATAGACATAGATCAGATCTCCTCTCAGTCTTCTCCAGACTAAACAGCCCCAGGGCTCTCCACCTCTCTTCATCGGGGAGATGCTCAAGTCCTTCAGTCATCCTCATGGCTCTCCGCTAGACTCTTTCTAGCCATATCTCCTATACTTTCATCGATCTTACCTACTTCAAATATAGTCTCTGGAATAAAAGCAGGGAGTGAAATAAGCTCCAATGAGCATAGGAAGTTGCATTGTCCTTTCATAAGGGAGCCTTGATGAATACATTAGTTTGTAAGTAGCATGAGATTTCAATAAAGCTTTCAAAACACTCTCTGCAGCTCAACAAAGCAAGGCATAAATGCCTATCACTACCCCACACCATCTTGCAACAGAAATAGATTCAAATTGTTCTGATATAAAAGGATACAAGTAATTAAAAGGAGAAAAGAACAGTTATAAGCAGGGAAGCACAAAGCTGCAGCACTTACGACAGAAATGGAGGCATTAATAAATCGGTGCATGGTCACATATGTGAGATTTAAAAGTCCTTTTTCAGCCTTTGGTCTCACAGAGGTCGATGTTGTTTGGTCAAACATGAAGAAGCAAGCAGGAGATCCACAGGCCAAAGAAGACAGAAAAGGGTCAGAGAGAAGTGAATGCTTGGAGAGAAAAAAGCTCCTCAACATTCAGCAGCAGCTCGTCAGGCACGCCAGGACAAGCATCCCTCACCAGCATGCTCTCGGCAGCCCAAGCAGCAGATACAGTGCAGCCTAGCCGCAGAGAGAGGCTCTAAGAAGGATCCAAAATTGGTAAAAGACTTCAACACAATAGTAAAAGTTTTGCAATAAACTGTGGCCAAGACTGAATGCAGGACATTGGAAATTTGAGCCCAGTTAAGCATTAGCAGTTTCACAGTTGGTTTACAGTTCTTAAATGTGATACTTTCTCATGAAGCAAAGACTCATAATGATTGTGTCCACCAGTAAAGCTGGATTTAGGAATCTCTACACATTGATGAAGTTGAGTCCTGTCACTTTTTACTGCAGCCACTATTTTGCTTGACAAATATTCAATTAGAACAAGACAAAGGCAAAATCAGCAGTTTGTCCAGGCATCCCTGGGCACAGACTTTGTAAGATTGCCTAACTTACAAAGAGAATCCTATCCTGCACACAGAAGCCTGGGGACAGATTGTTGGGTCTGGATCAGCCACAGCAAAGACACTTGCAAAAAAAAATCTGTGATTAAATTCCTGTGACAGGATTATTGTCTTTCTCCCTAGCCCTTTTTAAGTCATCACAAATCGCTGAGAGATCTGATGTCCTAAGTCTTTCATGGAAAACGTAATCCTACGCATAGTGTTTGTGATTAAGGATCCTTTGACTATATACCAGATTCTCTGCCTTGTCTGTAGGGATACAATCTCCTTTGAAACCCCCTTTAGACTCACTTCTACATGGACATATATGAGAAACGTAGTTAAGTGATCTAAGGAGTTAAGTTTGTCTTCCTCTAATTGCCTCAACATTAGTTTGTCCGGAAGCGTTTTCACACCATTGTCCCAGGGGGATCCCTGCTTACCTACAAGACCACAAACTGTGACTATAACAGCTGATAACCAGACAAGGCCACACATCCTGATCTCAAGAGTGTTTGGATGCAAGATGGAGCTTGCTGTGACAAGTTTTTGTGGGTCTTCTGATGGAGAGCACCCTGACAGATGACTGACACAGCAGTTTAGAGCCAAAGCAGCACATCCTCATGTTTGCCTTCTGTGGTGGGTTAGGAACCTCACACACACACACTACTGGAATTTACAAGACAAGCTCAGATAGAGTCTCTCATTCACCAATGGGCAGCAGTCACTTTGGGGCTCCTTAGAGCAATCTTCAGTGCATCTGTTATGTTACAAAACTCATTGGAGTTTTTTTATCTGGAATATAACAAGTATAATGTAACTGGGAAAACAGTGATTGAAGTAAAATAGGCTGAATTAATTCCTGAAAAATTCAGGCTAAACATACTAAGAATATGAATGTGACATGTCCACAGTCATGAAATGACAAAGGATAAAACATTCCTCTCTTACAGTTAATCTGACTACATTGTTATCTCTGTTATAATAAAGAAAAGCTTCCAAAAATGGCTAAAGGCTGTAGCGTAGTCATATAATTACAGGTGAAGTTACCTTCTCTCCATGATCTGGGAATTTAATGTTCAGTTAGGAAAGTATGCACATTACAAACCATTTTTTTTACTTCAGAAGTCAACATCAATGAGATTCTAGACAGACAAAATATGGGTTATAGAAAGCTTTCATTATTATCCTCATACAGAGAAAGGCAACGTGATACACCATACTGAGACACCAAAAATACTTCCAATCCTTACAGAGGCAGGAAGGAGCTATTAAATATTCTAGGGGAAGGTGTTCCTGCCTATGGCAGGGGAGATGGAACTCTATGATCTCTAAGATCCCTTCCAACTAAAACCATTCTATGACTACAACTCGAAATTGCTCTCTACAACTAGCTGAAGGAAGGTTGTAGCCAGGTGGGGGTTGGTCTCTTCTCACAGGCAGCCAGGGACAGAACAAGAGGCCACAGACTCAAGATGCAGCAGGGCAGCTTCAGGCTGGATGTTAGGAAGAAGTTCTTCACAGAAAGAGTGATTGGCATTGAAATGAGCTGCCCGGGGAGGTGGTGGAGTCACTGTCCCTGGAGGTGTTTAAAAGGAGACTGGGTGAGTCACTTGGTGCCACGGTTTAGTTGATTAGAAGGTGTTAGGCTGGACTCGATGACCTCAAAGATGTTTTCCAACCTGGTTAATTCTGTGATTCTGTAAATCTGGGAAAAATGTATGGGAATGCATGACCATCAGCAGAAGACTCTACAAACTGATACACCCTGTAAGTTGCAAGGCAGGAGGGAAAAGGATACAACACAATTAAAGCACATTGAAAAAGCAGTCATTGAAAAAAAGCCTTTGGTCTTATCAATTTTTTGTTTTGGCCTATTTATTATCTCTTTAAGGGGCAAATACAACAATATGCAGTGTGGAAAAGTGTATGCAAGAAAATTTCTCCTCCTTGCCCAGGTTGTCTGCAAATTACAGGCAGGATTGCAACGCAGGGGAGGAGCACAACCAGAGACAGCGTGGCCTGGGGGCAGAGGTCTGCCCAGGACCCTGCTTCACCTCAGCCACCCCAGCAGCACAGCACACTGTTAAAGTTTTAAAGACTGGTGTCTTCATTCTAAATTGTAAGTACATTTTGGAGAATTCCAAAGTACTTCCCAAAGGGGGCTGAGAAAGAGAAATTTATCTTGTTTCACTGGTTTGTTATTTTTCCATATAATCTGAGTGTTCAGAGTGTTCTCTCTCTTGCTTGCCTGCTTTTCCCACTGTTTCTCTCCCTTCTGGCCTTGCCTGCCCTGCACCGACCATTTGTTTAGGCTATTGGCAAGACTGGGAGCCTACCTCTCTACAACCCCCTTTCGGGTAGCTGTAGAGAGCAGTAAGGTCTACCTTTAGCCTCTTTTTCAGTAGGCTAAACAGCCCCAGTTCCCTCAGCTGCTCCTCACTGGACCTGTTTTCCAGGCCCCTCACCAGCTTAGGTGTCCTCCTCTGTACCCACCCCAGAGCCTCGCTGTTGCTCCCGTACTGCAGTGCAGAACTGAGCACAGCACTCAAGGCGTGACCTCACCAATCCTGAGTGCAGAAGGACGTTCACCTCCTGCTCCTGCGGGGAATCAGTAGGGCTGGAGAGCACAGTCAGTGAGGAGGTTAGATGTGCTCTGTCACAACTCTGCTGACCCCCAGCAACCTGCCCCAAGCTGTCAGTGTCATTTGCAAGTGCTGTGTTATCTACCACACTCAAGTTTGGTAGCTATGAGCCTCTCTTATTTAAAATAAAGTCCTTTTTTTTTCTGCTTTGAACAGATTTCTAAAGCTTAACATGACAAAAATTGTAGGCATGTTCTAATGTAAATGTCCCATGGCCTGGTTTTCTGTGACCTTTCATCACTTCAGGGATCCACGAGAAAATACTATATTGGAAATGGAGTCAGCAAAACCAACCAAATTTGGGGCTGAAAATCAAATTTTCCTTAGAAACCAGCACTTTATGGTACACTTTTAAATGCTGATAACTGCAGAAAAACTCTTACTCAATGAGCAGTTAAGATGTTTTTTAAATGTACAAGCAATTAGTAGTAGTACTTAATTCTTTTGGTATCTCAGCTGGACAGCCCTGACAGCCAGGTATCCCATGGACCACTGAGGACAGAGAAATGAGGACACCAATCACTGTCACCAAAAAGCAGGGTGAATCAGATCTATGGGCAGGATGAGTGAGTGGCTTGGCACCAAGGTGACAGCTGGAAAATTTTAGCAGCTGAATTAGGTGCAGAAAATGGCTGCATTTTCAGGATAAGCTGAACTATAAAAGAAGGCAAGTTTGTTATGATTGATATGGCAGGACAGGAGATCCCAGCACTCTTCCATCTATGGAATCTCTGGTTTGCATTTCTTTCCTGCTGGGAAGCACACATCAGTGGAAAACACTGCCCTACACAGAGCAGTTAATCATAGAACTATAGAATGTCAGGGGCTGGAAGAGACCTTAAAAAATCATCTAGTCCAGCCTCCCTGACAGAGCAGAATCACCTAGAGCAGATCACACTGCAATGCATCCAGACAGTTCTTGAATATCTCCAGAGAGGGAGACTTCACAACACCCCTGGTTTCAGTGCTCTGTCACCCTCACAGCGAAAAAATTCTTACTCAGGTTCACATGGAAAATCCTGTGCCTCAACTTCCACCCATTGCCCCTTGTCCTGTCACTAAGCATCACCCAGCAGAGCCTGGCTCCATCTTCTTGGCACTCACCCTGCACATATCCATAATCATGAATGAGGTCAACCCCCAGTCTCCTCCTCTCCAAGCTAACAAGCCCCAGCTCCCTCAGGCTCTCCCAGTAAGGAAGATGTTCAGCCTCTAATCATTTTTGTGGCTCTGTGCTGGACTCTCTCAAGCAGCTCCCTGTCCTTCTTGAGCTGGGAGGCCCAGAGCTGGACACAGTACTCCAGATGAGGCCTCACCAGGGCAGAGTAGAGGGCAAGGAGAACCTTCCTTGACCTACTAACCATACACCCCAGAATGGCATTGGCTTTCCTGGTCACAAGAGCACACTGCTGGCTCATGGCCATCCTTACATCTACCACGAATCTCAAGTCTGCCTTTCACTGCTCTCCAGCAGGCCAGTCCCCAACCTATAGTGATACATGGGATTGTTCTCTCCCAGGTGCACAACTCAAAGTATGTTAATACCACAAACAGCAACCAGATGTTGAGATTATTTATCCTCAACAGTTATCTCACATAGTGGCCAGAGTACACGGACTTTTGTGCAGTCTGATCCTTGCTGCTTCTCGCCAAGAGGAATGTTCTGCTTTCAGCAGCCAAGTCTGCCAAGCCAAGTCTGGCACCTGGATCTCATCATTCAGGCTTGAGTGCAGCTTTGCCCCTGATGGTCTGCTGAGTCATGCAACTCTGAGAAGAAGGGGTGGAGAAAAGCAGAAACGGGAAACAGACCTCTGACTTTGCAGACAAGTCTGGGTGCTGAGAGCTCCTTCCTCCAACAAAGCAAGAGGGCAGAAGCCATAGGTACGTTCTGAGGTTCATGGGCTTTCGGTTTTCTGGTCAGAAGCCCAGCAAGTGCTGCGCCACAGAGTACTTTTTTTCCTAACTCATCTCATCAGTTGACCAGCTTCAAAGTTTAGCACAATAATCTTAAACTGACAAGCTACTTACATAGCTTCCCTCTTCATGTCTTAGGCATGAGAATTCTGCCTCATCTCGCTGCAAGAGCACCCAGCCTCTGCCTTCTCACGATCCTTTGCTCCCAGGCTGCTGTGCAAGCTGTCTGTGCAGCCCCACCAACTCTCAGCTACATGGTAGCAAAGTGAACATCTTGTCCCTACTCAATCATCCGGTGCTTCTGCAACAAGTTCTTCCGTACAGCCCACTGCCTATGCGGATACAGCTCCTTGTGCATCAAACTCCTACAGAACAAATTACAGAGGTCTCTGACTCCCTGCATGCTCATGAGAGGATTGTCATCAAAGTACAGAATGTCAGGGGCTGGAAGGCACCTCCAAAGCTCATCCAGTCCAACCCCACTGCCAGAGCAGGAGTACCTAGAGCAGAGCACACAGGAACACATCCGGGCAGCTCTTGAATATCTCTGGAAAAGGAGACTCCACAACTCCCCTGGGCAGCCTGTTCCAGGGTTCTGTCATCCTCACAGGGAAAAAAATTTCTCCTCATCTTTACATGAAACCTCCTATGTCAATTGAGATGTTTCACAGCAACATATTTTTTACTACATAGCCTTATTGGGAGATTACTGTCAGCTGCAGCACAGCACTGTGACCTTAGGCAAATTCATCTCCGCCAGGGTCATTCACACAGAATCACAGAACTTTAGGTCAGAAGGGACCTCCAGAGATCATCAAGTCCAACCCCCCTGCCAAAGCAGGATCCGCTAGGGTAGTTCACACAGAAAGACATCTAGATGGGGTTTGAAAATCTCCAGAGAAGGAGGCTCCACAACCTCTCCGGGCAGCCTGTGCCAGGGCTCTGTCACCCTCACTCTAAAGAAGTTTTTCCTCGTGTTGAACCAAAACCTTCTATGTTCCAGTTTTATTCAATACCAAATAATATCTCACTGAAATGACAGCATTAATTTTTTGGTTAATCTAAGCTGTATTTTCATGTCAGGGTCACTGGCTATGTTCTAGCTAATACAGTGTCAATCTTCTGAGATTCAAGCAGTTATAACTCTGCATGATGCTCCATTTAGAGGAACGTTTGGCAGTTATAGCAAAGTTAATCTGGTTATTAAGAGACTTGAGTTACAAGCTACAAACCTAAATATCTCCTATCTTTCCTAAGTGACCTTGACCCAGTCTCAGGCAGACAGCAACTTCAGACTTAGACTCTCGACTCTAAACTGTCGGTGTAAGTTTCCCTGAACCTCCGTTTTCTCCTCATTAAATAGCAGCAGAGCTGCCCTTCTCCTGATGGGGTTAAGAGGCTCACCTGATGGACGTTTGCGAAGTGCTCCAATACTCTCAGATCACACGCAAAACAGGGGTGAGAAACATTTTTCTTCCCAAGGCCCTGAAAGAGTCTCTTGCACATGTAAATCACCTTTGCTCTCCGGAGACAGCAGCTGCCCGAGGGGTGTGGCAGAAGACCCCTGGAATGCGCAATGAGGTTAAGATCGAAAGGTGCAACACATCACCTCCCGGCCTGCTGAGCACAAGGATGTGTATTACAGGTAGAAAGTGAAGAAGGGGAGGGGGGTGGAGGCCTACTGGCTGGAGCAGGACCCCTGCACGCACAAGACTCCTTGGAGGCAACACCTGGACTAAGAGTGAGGGGCTAGGAGGAAGCTGCACTTGAAGTGAATAAAAGCCCTGAGCCATGCCAGCTTAAGGGAGAACATCACCATGGCTCAGACTGGAAGGAGCAGCACTCCACTGAAGATACTGCAAGGTAGAGGCTGTACAGAGGAAGAAAAACCATCATGGACCTCTTTCCATCTCCTCCCATCTCTGGCCGAGGAGAGCACAAGCAAAAACACAAACCCTGGACTTTGTTTCTCTCTCTCTCTCTCCCCTTCTCCGGCTACAGACACCACAGGACCCAGCAGCACCCTCAGACAACGCAAGCTGAAAAGGACTTGGACTCTGGGACATGTAAGATAATTCCTTTCCCACTCTCTTTCTCCATTTAGAATCACAGAATGGTTTAGGTTGGAAGGGACCTCAAAGCTCATCCAGGTCCCACCCCCCACCACAGGCAGGGACACTTCCCACTAGAACAGGTCGCTCAAGGCCTCATCCAACCTGGCCTTGCTTCTCTCTCTCTCCCTTTTCTCCCTTCCTCTGTTCCGTTCACTTTATCCTTTAATAAACAGCCTTGCTTTTGGTATTTGGCCTCATTTGTGCCTTCATTTCACACCAAGGCAATGTTTTTTTTAAAAGAACTACTAAGTCTCTCTCCTCCTCTGGACCAAGACAGGCCCAAACAAGCTTTTAGCTGATTACATATTAACCTCTTGTTCTCCAGCAATAACTTCCATGGAAACCAAACCAAACATGGCCTGATCTACAAGAAATGAAACTACAGGTTATATCCAAGTGCACATCTACAAAGTAGCACAAGGTGATTTACAAAGGGCTTTAAAGAAGCTAGGTTCCACAGCAGAGTTAGGTAGTAACTCACACAGATGACTTGAAGAATATGCAGGATATTCTGAAAGCCAGAACAAGCCTTTGCAACGTATCAAACCCCCAATTCTAAACTAGGAAATTCAGGCTTTTACCTCACTGTTTGACCTGAGAACAGGCTGCCTTCCACTTGCAGCTAAAATTCCACATACATACAATTTTACATCTCTACTCAAGTTGCTTTAGCTATTTTTAGGTCAGAGAAGTAGAATAAATACAATTAAGGATTTTCCAAGCACTTCTAGAATTGTTTCCTAATGAAAAAAAAAGATCCTTTCCACAAAAATATATTCTCTAGTCATCCATCCACAAAGGCACTCAGACCTTCTGATATGCCAATAATCAAATAATGAAAAAACCTCTGAGTTAACCAGGTTAGGAAAACTGATACTGTACATTTATGGCAGCTACTCAGTACACAAATTTTTAGTGGGCCTGGGCACAGCAGAGATGACTGAGTACAGAACCAAGCTGTGCTATAGTGATATAGAGAAAGAGCCCAAACAATTAGTAATGAGGACCATGGTGCAAGCTTATATGCAATTAGCACTGATATCTCTCAGCAAAGTTGGGGAGAGCATTCTTTAAAAACACCTCAGCTCAATCACAGAATCATAGTCACTCAAGGCCTCATCCAACCTGGCCTTCAACACCTCCAGGGAGGGAGCAGCCACAACCTCCCCGAACAACCTGTGCCAGTGTCTCACCACGTTCACTGGAAAAGAGCTTCTTCCTAAACATTTAGTTTAAATATCCCCTCTTCTAGTTTAAACCCATTGCTCCTCGAGCTGTCATTACAAGACCTTGTAAACAGTCTCTCCCCAGCCCTCCTGTAGGCCCCCTTCAGATATTGGAAGGCTACTACAAGGTCTCCTCAAAGCCTTCTCTTCTCCAGGCTGCACAGCCCCAGCTCTCATAACCTGTCCTCATAGCAGAGGTGCTCCAGCCCTCTGAGCATCTTTGTGGCAATCCACAGACCTGAGCTCAAATAGCCCTCCCAAAACTACTTCCAGGCAGTGTAGGTTAGTGGCTGGGACTGGAGCATGGGTCAGGAGATGGGGACTGTTCTCTCAGCTCTCTGGGGCACCCTGCTTAAGTCACCTCTGTTCTCTCTGCCATTGCTTCCCTTCTTATCTTGTCTGTTCCAAACATGGAACTTTTGGGGACATAGTGGTCTTTTTGTACCTCATTCTGGACAGGGCTCAGCACAACAGAGCTCTCAGATCCCAGCTGGACACCCATGCTGCACATTGTGGATATACTGCAACTGGAACGGTACAGCTGCATTCACACACCACCACGATTTATGTACCTATGTCAAGGTCACTATTCCAGGATGCAGCCAATATCACAGACCTCCTTTTCCTCCATGCAAACTTTTCTACAGTCTTATCTGCAAGTTTAACACTATCTATATTTTTGTTTCATCCATGTTATCCCAACAAGCTCCCCACAACCTGGCACAACTCAAAGTTTGCTGGAATAACATCCTCTTCTGCTCAACGACCCTGAGAAATAGAACTCAGAACATTATTTGCCTTCAGTCCTAGGAGGAGTGCAGATGCAAACTTATAACTGAAAGCTTCCCTGACCTCTACTATCACCAAAGGAATATCCTTGCCCCCAGGAAACATTCTTTATTGTGGTAGGCAGTAAGTGCCTGTAACTGGTGCCAAACTCAGTAAGACCTGCCCTTTTGAACATCTGCCACAAATCCTTTTGGCCAACTGGTATAACAGAGTCAAAAGAGAGAAGGGATTACTTGGGAAGGATTATACCGAGAAATAAAAACAGCATGAGAAATCTAGGGAACACAAGAGAAATTCAAGGATGAAGCTGGACACAAGATACTCTCCTTGCTGCCTGTCTGGCACAGCTGCTGAGGCTAGAAGGGATAACACTATTCTTTCCAGCTCCCAGAACGCCAGTGCTGGAGCCAGATGGCTGTTGTAACACAAAACAAAGCAGCCAAGGGCCTCACTCCTGCTACTGGTTGCACCTACTCTGCTGTCAGCCATCATTAGCTGTCTGTCACGAGGAAAAGTCAACAATACCATAATGGAGATAGCTTACAGAGGCAGAAGAAATTATTAACTAATTAAGTGTTCTGACAGCAGCTTGTCTTGCAGTATCACTGTGAGCAGCCAAAGAGAAGCAAGTGCTTCTCTGAAACCAGGAGGAGCCACTGCTCTGATGTGCTCCTGAGTTTGAGTTCTAGCAACATTGGCCAGTTATCAGATGAGGAAACATAGATCTCCCAGTCACACTACAAAATACATATGTATTTCGATATACATATATCCTGATAGTTCAATTAACTGAGTCTTAAGCTCCATACTTAAGAATGCCCTTCATAGCAGCAATGCAGCAAAGTCAGTATGGTCAAGTGTAACACATAGGCAAATACTCAGGATTACTTCAGGAAACAGAGATCCCCAATGGACACCAAAAACACTCTTCTTAGGAATCAAAAAGAAATAAAGAGGCAGGAATAGCTTAGTCTCTCTTGTTAACCTGAAACTCCAATGTGCATTCCTCAAAGAACTGTTCAACATCTGTATTTTTACCCCTTTTTATAGAACTGGAACACAATTTTTCACCCTTGGGCACAGTGTTTGGCTGGAGCATACTCACAAAAGATTTCTAGTCTTAAAACTATACAACCATTGCACCACTTCATGCAGTGAATCTCCTACAACATACACCAGTGTGAAAAGTAATCCCCAGCAAATGCTGGGCTGTAGCAAGGGATTTTCTGCTCCACTACTTCTGAACATCTCCAAGCAAACACTGGACAAATTGCACAAGAAAGGGGCTAGTGTCACAGTGAATATTTCATCCAGACAGCACAGCAAAATCCAGCTTGGAGAATAGAAAGGGAGAAAAATCACTTATCAATTATTCTTTTCTTCAGTACCACTTGTTCTTCAATAAAACACTGCAGAGAGTTATTTCTCCTGCAATCAGAAGAAGAAAAGACAAACAACCTCCATTCTTGGCAAACTATTTTTGGAAACTGAAAAATCACCTTCTATCTTTTGGGGATTTTTTTTGGTGTGTTTTTTTATTTTTTTTTGCTTGGAAAATTTATTCTAAGGGATGCAAGCCTTGAAGCTTATTAGAAACTACACGGTTAAGATGCATTTTAAAAGCCTGCAAGAGCTGATTTTTTTATTAATCTTTGCTTTTACAGCCAATTGTATGGACAAATTTCTCTCTTAGGCAGGTATTTTGCCAGTGTCTACCACTCTCCTACATGCTAGCACTTAACTGTCATAAATTTTCATGCAGATACGTTTACCCTTTCTGCCATTTTTCCTTCCTCCACATGAAATCTTTTTTTCACAAATAGCATCATCATCCAACCTTGTCATTTTTTCCTAGATCTCCAAATTTTTCTCCCACTAAATGGCTTTCCTGCATAGGTGAAAAACTGCTTTTCCCCTGTAAAATAAAGTCTATTTGGGATTGTTTACCTCTGAAGCACAGGCTGCACTTTCTGGGGTAATTGTCATTTTGTCCCTAATAGCCCTCAGAATTTCACCAAGTATCTCATGTATTGTGTGATTTATCAAAACCCCACATTTTTTGGAGAGTACACAAGAATGTCATGTTAACCTTCCGAGTTGTAGACCAGACTCTGGAAATGAGAATCTCAACAGGCAAATCTAAACAGCAATTAGTCCTTACCAAATGTATTTGGGTTATGTGATTTTGTATTGTGGTTGTATTGTCTGGACTCATGATTACTCATGGTTAGCTGACTCATGCTCAGTTTACAATCAGACATAAGGATTCAAGTATCATCAACAGTTGCATCTGATATTCACATCAATGCTAGTTCTGCTTCCCGCTATGTAAGAGATCCTTGGCTCTCATGACTGCGCTCCCACGTCTGATCTCTCATCCTCATCACATCACCTCCCAGAGACTTGGGAGAACAACAGCCATGCTTCAGAAGTCAAGTTGCTGAGCTGAACCACTTACAGAACCACTGGCTATAAAAAGCTCTGTGTGAATCACAGAACCATAGAGGTTAGAAGGGATCTCCAGAGATCAGCCAGTCCAACCTCTCTGCCAAGACAGGATCACCCAGGATAGTTTGCACAGGAATGCATCCAGGTGGGTTTGGAAAGTCTGCAGAAAAGGAGACTCCACAACCTCTCTGGGCAGCCTGTGCCAGGGCTCTGTCACCCTCACTCTAAAGAAGTTTCTCCTCACGTTGAGATGAACCCTTCTATGTTCTAGTTTGTATCCGTTGCTCCATGTCTTACTGCTGCTGACCACTGAAAAGAGCTTGGCCCCCTTCACTTGACACCTCAGATATTTAGGCACATTGATCAGATCTCCTCTCAGTCTTTTCTCCTCCAGACTAAACAGCCCCAGGGCTCTCAGTCTCTTTCCATAGGGCAGATGGTCAAGTCTCCCAGTCATACTCATGATTCTCTACTGGACTCTCTTCAGCAGGTCCCTGTCTGTTCTGAAGTGAGGAGCCCAAAACTGAACATAGTATTGCAGGTGTAGTTTCACCAGGGCAGAGTAGAGGGGGAGAAGAACCTCCCTAGACCTGCTGAACCATACCAGTTTGTTTAGACCTGGGCAACAACACAGCAGAGGAAGGACTGGATTCCATTCTGGGATCTGCCACTAACATACAGCACAAGAATGGTCAGACAGCAAAGCATTTTGTCATCAGTCACCAAGACCAACTAAACTGAAAGACTTATAACCATGCCTATCCTTATATACAAAGTAACTTGAAATGGTTGAAAGACACTGTATAAATGCTAACTATGTATTATTAGCTATTGCTCCTACTTCAGGGCACAACTACACTCACAGACATTATGCATGAAACCTTTAGTAAATCAGCCACAACTGTGGGGTTTGGGTTTTTTTTAAAATCACAGGATATCTGGAGAAGATAACCTCAATAGCCATCTCCTGAGAAGAACAGAATAATCCTGACTCTGATAGTCAACCCTCACTATCTCACTACTAGCATACGTGGGTTCTGTACAGCAAGAGTTTGGTTTATGTTAACCAAAAGGTTAGCTAATGGCCTTAAAGTCAATAGATCTGCACATTCATTTCATGAAGACAGAAAGTCTACCAAAGTACTTTCATGATTCAAACCAGGATGCTAATGGTCAGGCAATCCTCTGCCTGGCACTTCAATGAAAGTCTACCAAAGTACTTTCAAGATTCAAACCAGGATGCTAATGGTCAGGCAATCCTCTGTCTGGCACTTCATATGGGAACATGCCATGGCCCACAGGAAGAACAATCTCTGCAAGTGAATACAGAACAACAGACATACCTGGTCTCTCTAGCCTGGAATAACGTTCCCGATAGCAGAAAATCTCAGGCACTTAGAAGCTGGATGAGTATAAAGTGTTCTTCCCTCATCACATCTTCCTTACTCCCACCAATCTGAGAATGAATCAACAACTGTCATGCAGATGAGTGAGTTTAAAAGTCACCGCTGGATCTTTCTTAATTGTCCAGTCATTTTCTGACACAACTTGTGCTTCTGCCTTCTGTCTCTTCTGACAGTCAACTGGAGCTATTGTCCTGTACCCCTGCACCAGCATCACAGCACCATTCTCTGCACTCCACAGGGATGGGAAGCAAGAGACAATATTGCGCTGAAGAACTGAGAAACTTTCAAAGAGGGAACATAAGAGCATGCTCTTCTTCCATTTCCAGTAAGCTGTCCTCCTTATGGGACATCTATATTTTCACTTCTCTCCCTCGTAGGAAAACTCATAGCAGACAGGGTCAAATTAGCTCGAAGTGAAGTGAATGCTGACAGAAAATTGTAGCAGCCACAATGAACTTCAGGGGGTGAGTACAAGTTAGCTTAACGAGCAGCCCTCCACGAGGAAAAGCACTTTCCCATGTATCTCTTCCTTGGACACTACTACAGAGTTCTCTCTCTTCCATTTGTCAGCAACCACATTCATATAACCTGAGCTAGCCTTGTGCAAAAGCGCTTATCCTGCACAGTCACCGCAGCTAGATGAATCAAGGGAGCACACTCTAACACACCCTTGTGAGCTCCTCTGGGCAGAAACACTTTACTCTCATGTATTTTAGGCCATAAATTAGAGATGACAGCAAAGTAATCAGGAGAGTATCATGCTGTGACTCTTAATTCTCCTGGGCCTCTACTGATTATGTAGGAAAAATCCAAGCAGACATGGAATTAAATCACTTCCCTTATATTGGACTAGCCAAAGCTGTTCCTTAAATGACAGATTGTTAACAGCTCCCTTAATGACATCACCCAGTATGTCATAAAATTTGCTGCCAAAATAAGGATTTCTTTTTTCCCCATCAGCCAGAAGCATTCCCTGGCTGTGGAGCAGAGCTTACATCGACAGAATGTGGCTCAAGAAATAAGCTATAAAGGGCTCTCAGTGCAGAAGGTAAGTATCATCCAAAAACTCATTTGAAGAATAGAATGCTCCTTCTTGGCACTAGTTCCCTGGAACAGTGCCCCGACCTCAGTCAGATTTTCTAAGTATTTGTGATTGAAATTATCCATCCACCATCTCTGCAAGAAGAGAAACTCAAAGCTCAGGAACAGCATCCAGATTTTTGTCATATCACTACCCTTGGATGAAAACTTACCTTCTTGTTGCTTTCATGCTTTTTGAAAGGAAACTCTTCCCAGAAGGCTTTAGAGAAGGAACAAATAATACTTCTGTGACAGCACAGGTTATTTACCTGGAGTTTCATTATTATCCCTTTACTATGAGGCTCACATCAGTTTTCTTGTCAGAACCACAAGTGACATCCAGAGCACACACAGCACGAACAGCCTCTGAAAATCTTTAAGTACCACTTTGCAGGTTTTTCTCTACTCTTGAGATACCAGGAATCTTCCTCGCAGCAATGCACCACAAATGACTAGCCATTTGCTTTTAAAATAGTACAGTGGAACCTACTTTTTGGCAGCCATCAACCATATCTGCAAAAAGGGTTCTTAATTATCTACTCCTGCAGTTCTGTGCTACCTGCATTTTCTCCTGAGCATGCCTCATGTGAGAATTCACTTAGCTGCATAGACTTTGCCAAAAGGGTAAATACATTTCCAAGGAAAGTAATTCTGTAGGTGGAGCTAATAGAGAAGGAGAAAAGGAGGAAGTCCTCCTTTTTTATTGAGACTTTAACTAGTGGAAAGCACTGAAAATCTTCAAGACTGGGTCCTGATCACAGTGAGGTTGCCCCTCTTCACCAGTTGCAGAAAATCAGTGTTGGCTGCTGTTCCTCTAAGTATGCCATCTTTCCTGCATGCCACCATTTATCCTCTCAAAAAAGTTACAGCTGAACAAACAGAACACATTTAGGAAGAAGGAAAAAGTTAAATGCAGAATCTTGTGGAACTTACTGCTGCTGCACTCAGCTGCATAGTCTGAGGATATGACTTGAGTATCTTTGGTAAATCCTTGGTTATCAACTGTGCTTCTGTTCCTTGCAGCAATTCTTGCCAACAAAAAATCGTACTGCACACCAGGATGCTGAAAACTAGTGGTCTGGACAATCTATTACTTATGCAAGTTCAAAAGACAATTGTGGTGGTGGCAGCTGCTAGCACTGTAAGTAAATAAGCCACAAGATATATATTTGGATATGCTGCAGTTCTCTTCTGGAAGAAAAAAGTCACTAGGAAGTGAACACTACTGAATGCTGAAGTGATCAACTAAATAGGATCAGCTAAACCTTGCTTATCTGTCAGTCATTCCTCCCTGCACGACAGCCTATCCATGATAATGATGTCCTCGGTACTTGCTTAGGTTCCTGAATTGATGCATTTCAAGCCATGTCATCTGGTTACATTGTGCAGTCATTTTGGTCTTACCATGCAAGGCAAAAACCTGGTTTGGCCCAACGTGC
This sequence comes from Pogoniulus pusillus, assembly GCF_015220805.1. Classification (NCBI taxonomy): domain Eukaryota; kingdom Metazoa; phylum Chordata; class Aves; order Piciformes; family Lybiidae; genus Pogoniulus; species Pogoniulus pusillus. The sequence goes on along the minus strand of NC_087290.1, from coordinate 16,148,211 downwards.
TGAATCACACATACTTCAAGAGCACAGAATGGAAGGCTAAAATAATCTCTATTAATTTTCTTCTCAAATTCAGAACTGCACTGCAATGGCTGCAAAGTGACAGATGTCAAAAGCGAGCTGAGTACCTCATTAATGCAGAGATAAACACACAGAATCTGTTGTTTGGAATGCCAAACTCAGTGTATTTATCTATGCACACCACTATTTATCGCCCTACAGATGGTTGCTCACAACGATGTACATCCACAAATATGTTTAATTTTGATTTTTCCTATTCTAGGCAATTCCCATTTTCCCCTCTGTTTACACTGATTACTACCAAGATGGCCTAGAGATGTTGCACAAAGCAGACCCAGAATCCACACGCAATGGGTGCTTTACAGGAGTTACAGCCCATGTCTGAGAAGCATTTTTAAGAAACAATCTGCCTCTAATCTTGCAACCAGGATAACTCAAAAGGTGACGTGGCTTGCCCAAGGTCACACAGCAAGCTCTGTTCAGGACACAGTTACAACTGTTGTAAAATGGGTAGCTCACCAAGCTCATGGTACTCACACTACTCAAATAAAACTCAAACAATAATTACTACTTCTACTGCAGTTTGCATGACAGTCAAGGACAGAGGTCACAATTAGAATTCTGCTTATGTTGGTCTCTGTTCAAACACCAAATCAAATCCAGTCCTGCTCCAGAGGTCTTGCAGTAGGGATACTGTGGGAACACAAAATAAGAGAAAGGGAAAGGAGGAGAGCAGGAGGCACAGAAGGCAGTAGCCTGAATATAAGGTTTAATATTTGTTTTGGATAACTGTGAAGTTTGGAAGATTATTTTTACTTAGGTAAGAAATAGAAGCTCATTACTAGCAGCCACCTGTCTAGCTACTTAGGTAGCAGTTTATCTTTGTAATCTTAATTGCACAAACACTTTACTCTCCCTCCCATGGTTTTTGATTACACCGAGAGACAGCAATTGGATCTTCCCGTTGGCTCCTTGGAGGACTGACTCACGCTGCGTAACCCCACATCATACTTTCTAAAGAGTCATGTTATACTTAATATTACATCTTGCTCTCTAATCTGCTGCTAGAACAATTTTTGTATCGTGTCACAGAATCACAGGATATTAGAGGTTGGAAGGGACCTCTGGAGATCGAGTCCAACCCCTCTGCCAGAGCAGGATCTAGAGCACAGAGCAGGAATCTAGCACAGGTGGCACATGCTGCTGTTTACATCCATTGCCCCTTATCCTATCCCAGGGCACAACTGAGCAGAGGCTGTCCCTTCCTTCTCAAAACCCAACCCTCATCTATTCATATACATCTATTAGATCCTCTCTCAGTTTTCTCCTTTCCAGACTAAAAAGCCCCAAGTCTCTCAAGCCTCTCCTCACAGGGCTCTCAAGCCTCTCCTCACAGGGCAGTGCTCCAGCCACTTAATCATCTTCCTAGCCTTCCACTGGACTCAAGTATATCTCTGTCCCTCTTGAACTGGGGAGCCAAGAACCTGATGCAATATTCCAGGTAAGGTCTCACTAGGGCAGAGAAGAGGGGGAGGAGACCCTCCCTCAATCTGTTGGCCACACTCCTCTTAATGCACCCCAGGATCCCATTGGCCTTCTTGTCCACAAGGGCACATTGCTTATGTGCTTATACATTTTACAGCATGTGACAATTTGTACATTAGCTACAACCTAATGAAATAATTTCACTCATGTTAACTCTTACTAAGCTCTGCAGTACTATAGTATGTATTAACTCCCACCCTGCCATCTGTCATGGCATCCTCGTGTGGCTCCACACTAGTAGTATGCTATACATCAAATGGCCGCACAGCCATTCACCTTTAAAAGACTTGCCTGGGTATAAAATTGATTGCACAAGGCTCACTTTATGTTTACATCATAAAGACAAGTATTTTTCCTCTTGAGGAGTCTTCTGATGGTACAGTAGGATACTGAACACTGCAAGCATGCAGTGAGACTTCAACAGAACATCATACAATGTAAGAACTAATAGCTCCTCAGCTGCTGAATTCAGTAAGGCTAAGTTTAAACCCAGATACTTGTTTCTGCAGCTCTGTCCTGAAGGGTGTAAAATCTTGGAGATTCTTAAGTATGCATACCACATGCAAATGCTTCCATAGAAATGTACAAGATCAAAAGTGTTTCATTTAAAGCTCCAGGTATGCCTTGCATACAGTTAGTTGTCTGATGCACCGAATTTCGTTTACCCCTCTGACAAAGAGCTTCCTCCTCTCCCTTTCAAGCTGCCACAGAAGGCAGCAAAGGAGACAGCAAGGATGGAGCAGGGAAGTCAGCATTGTTCCACTTCCCATCCTGCATGAACAAAGACAACTTGATGAGCCCACTCTTTCTCCAACAGCCAATGCATTTGGCACAAACCTAGTGACACAAAAAGATGAGCACCCAGTTGCATCTCAGGAAAATTAAAGAGATTTTAGGTTTCTTAGCCATATAGGACTATTGTTTATGGAGTGGCACAGCACCATAAAATAAACAGGAGCAAGGGGGAAATAACAAATGACAGCTTCTCAAGAAAACATGCTTAGCAAAACTAGATCTCAGAGTAGCCATAGAACTGATAATTTCTACACTGGAAAACTTAGTGCTTCAGAATATTTTAAAGATTTATTTTACAACTACTTTCACTGCTAAACGTCAGTTTTAGCTGATAAATTAAATTTTCTTACAGGAAATTAAATATCCAAGTCACATGAAAACACTGAATGCAAAGGGAAAATGTGAAGCACTTCATTCACAGAATTAACCAGGTTAGAAAAGACCTTTTGGATCATCAAGTCCAACCTATCACCTAACACCACCTAATTAACTAAACTATGGCTGCAAGTGCCTTGTCCAGTCTCCTTTTAAACACCTCCAGGGACAGTGACTCCACCACTACGGGCAGCCCATTCTAACGCCAATCACACTTTCTGTGAAGAACTTCTTTCTAACATCCAGCCTAATCCTGCCCTGGCGCAGCTTGAGACTGTCCTCTTGTTCTGTCCCTGGTTGCCTAAGAGAAGAGACCAACCCCCACCTGGCTACAACCTCCTTTCAGGTAGTTGGAGAGAGCAGTAAAGTCTCCCCTGAGCCTCCTCTTCTCCAGGTTGTTGACACTGTTTCAGACTTTACTGGGAATTTAAGCAAAACCCTTGCTTGCTTTGTCAGAATGCCAGGTAGAAATGATACCCCACTTGACAGATCTACAGATCTTGGTCACTGTCTATTTTTAATCCCAGAAGCCAGCCAGCCAGGAGTGGTGCTGTTTAAAAAACAGAACAAGGAGTGGAATTGAAAAGAACATTCACCTAGATGAATTATTTCTGAGAAATGATAAACAGAGGATCAAGGCATGCTGTTACAAACACTGCATTCTGTAATCCCTTGCAGACGCTCATCTGTTTCCAGTGTACAACAGTATCGTACCAAATCTCCCTGCAGAAAGCTGTTGAAGAACCTTGCTGCTCTAAGAGTTAGAAACCTTCTTTTAATTTCCAGGCTGAAGTGACTTGTAGGTGGGTAGGTTCAGACTGGACGTGAGGAGGAAGTTCTTTAGCATGAGAGTGGTGAGAGCCTGGAATGCGTTGCCCAGGGAGGTGGTTGAGGCCCCATCCCTGGAGGTGTTTAAGGCCAGGCTGGATGAGGCTCTGGCTAGCCTGATCTAGGGTAGGGTGTCCCTGCCCATGGCTAGGGGAGTTGGAACTAGATGATCCTTGTGGTCCCTTCCAACACCGACTGATTCTATGATTCTATGACTTATATCTAGATAATAATATCCATTCTTTCTTGCCCCACCATTAACCACAAGTTTAAAATCATTAGTTTTCACTCTATGGTGCCTGGGCTCAGGAGGGGTAAAAATCTCAGAAGTAGTTGATGAACAGGTGTCATGAAGCAAAGTAGACCTAGCAGGCTGCAATTTGCTCTAGCAATGCTACAGGGCATGTAGCATCATCTTTGGAAAAAAAAGTAGAAAATCAAATCAAGTGAAAATCACAGGATCACACAGAATCACAGAACCTTAGAGCTTGGAAGGGACCTGCAGAGATCACCCAGTCCAACCTCCCTGACAAGGCAGGATCCCCTAGGGTAGTTCACTCAGGAAGGCATCTAGGTGGGGTTTGAAAGTTTCCAGAGAGGGAGACTCCACAACCTCTCTGGGCAGCCTGTTCCAGGGCTCTGTCACCAGGCCCTTCCCCAGCTTTGTTGCTCTCACCTGCACTCGTTCGAGCACCTCCACATCACTCCTGTAATGAAGCGCCCAAAACTGAACACAATACTCAAGGTGAGCCTCACTAGAGCAGAGCACAAGGGGACAATCACCTCCCTGCTCCTGCTGGAAAAGGGAAAACTGAGGCTGGCAAAACCATCCACATGCTCGAGCTACATTTTTCTAGTGTAATGACCATGAACTGCAATTTCAAGCTTTTAATTTTACTGATGTCCTAATATAATTTCACCAGCAATAGGAAGACTAAATACTAAGACACAAGCACCAAGTAATAATTAACTTTCTTCAGAGGAACATAAAGCTACAAGGATGAATAATTTTATTTTCAGGGCAAGTACAGTAATTCTCTTATGGAATTAATCTTAAAAGTTTCAATTAACTCTTTGCAAAGCTACATCAAATGTCTCTCAAGTAAAGAACACTTAACAGTTTTAGAGTGTTCAAAGATGTGTCAGCCAAGCTTAAGATACCTGGGGGAAATCTGATTTTGAAGCATGCAGTCTATATCAGAGAGAAGGTTCATTTATGTCTTGGTTCATTTATGTCTTTTAGGCTCATGGGTAACATTCTCCCACTACCTCTAGGTGAAAAACTTTTATGTGGCTTGTTCTACCTTTTTGATGAAGTCTTTCTCTTTCCAAAGGTGTTCTAGTTTGAGCCTAGCTAGAATATTTTGTTGAGAAGAATTAGATTATAGGCTGTGAAAAGGAAACAGTGGTGATGGCTACTTCACTCATAGGCTTCCTGAGATGTATAAGTACAAAAACATAAACACAGGTAAAAGAGTTGCTCTCTGTCTCTGAGGCTGCATGAACTTCTCTCTCTAACCTAACTTGCTGCCTAACTAATCCATCTGCTTCCTAATCCCCCTGGCTGACCCTCCCAACTCACTTTGAATATAAGGCAAAGTCTGGAGTAAGGTAGAGGGGTGGGGAGAAGGTGGAAGGGTGGTTGGGAGCCCCTGCTGGGGACTCTGCTTTCTGGGAGGGCTGTTGTGTTTCTGTATTACTTTTTAACTTGTATATTTCTGTATCTATTGTAAATACCTGCTTGTATATTGGGCTAAGCTGCAAATATAAAACTGCCTTCAATTTCCAGAGCAGCTGAGTCTAGTCTGGGTGATTTTCTGAAGGGGGGGGGGGGGGGCAGGGAACACCCAAACCATCACAAAAGGTTACAAACATCATTCTTTTTCAAGGTCACTATTAAGTCTACTTTCAAAACTAACCTACACTTCACAGAATTTTTTTATCCACAGATTTTTTTTTAAATCATTAATTTAAACAAAGAAAATCAGAAATTAATACCATGGCACTGAGTTGCAGTTATAAATTGGTTTAAATGAAAGGACTAAATCCCACAACACCTTAATAGTCCAGGACAGGCAATTCATGAGCTCCTCCTTTTGAAACTTTGATGCATGCTGGTTATCTCTACATGGACAAATCAAGCAGTACCAAGGAGCATTCCCAGACATTCAAACCCAACTGTCTACATTATAAAATTTTTGGAATTGTCCTACAGCATGTGTCACAGGAGTGGTTTTAGTCAGTTCCAACTAACCTCTAGGGAGGTTCTCCTGCTCCTCTACTCTGCCCTACTGAGACCACACCTGCAATACTGTGTCCAGTTTTGGGCTCCTCACTTCAGAACAGACAGGGACCTGCTGGAAAGAGTCCAGTGGAGAGTCTCGAGGATGAGTGAGGGACTTGAGCATCTCCCCTATGAAGAAAGACTGAGAGCCCTGGGGCTGTTTAGTCTGGAGAAGAGAAGACTGAGAGGGGAGCTGATCAATGTGTACAAATAGCTGAGGGGTGGGTGTCAAGCAAAGTGGGGCAAGCTCTCTTTGGTGGTCAGCAGCAATAAGAAAAGAAACAACAGGCACAAACTGGAACACAGAAGGTTTCAGCTCACATGAGAAGAAACTTCTTTGGAGTGAGGGTGACAGAGCCCTCGCACAGGCTGCCCAGAGAGGCTGTAGAGGCTCCTTCAAAACCTGCCTGGATGCATTCCTGTGCAAACTACCCTAGGGCATCCTGCCCTGGCAGGAGGTTGGACTCGATCTCTGGAGGTGCCTTACAACCTCTGTGGTTCTGTGATTCTGTGAACAATCTTCCAGAAGGTAAAAAAATGCTACAGCATGAACACTGGCCAGTGTGCCAGCTGACAGCATCACAGAGAGGTTCAGGATGTGTCATTTGCAGGTATAGGCACAGCCACTGTAAACCTCTGCTGGGCCCTGCCAAGCTGCGGGCTGATACAGAAATGTCTGAGCCTAACTTTGAAAGCTGTTGATCTCCAAGAAGCACAGGATCATTTAGATAGGTCTTCCATGCTTATATGTTATTGTCTGGGCTGTTGCAAAACAACTCTCCCCAAGATTCCCCTTGTCCATATCAAGAGACTCTACGCTACAAACAAATGAAGAGCATTCACTTTTCTGCAGGCACTCCAAAGCCTGTTATTGCAGAGGAAGAGGCAGGGGGAAAATTCTCCACTGCTAGTCTGCTTTCTCCTCCTTGCTAAAATCTTCCCTGCTCTTAGGAGCTCATGTCCTGTTGTATTCACACTTCTGCTGCACACACAGTTCATCACAGCCAATACCATGCTATAGTGCAGAGGTTGCAGACTTACAGTCCAGCACAAGACACATTCTGGCCAGATTCATCACAGGAGATAACTTAACCTCATTCCAACATCTTCTACAAGGGACCTTACTTTTGACTTCTTGGAGTAAACAAAAAGAACCTCCTAGGATTTCACAAGCAGCATTTTCTAAAACTTTCAACTCAGAACATTTGTCTTTGACCTTGCAAGTACATCATGCCTGTCTTTCTTCTCTATAAACTTCTCCCTTCTGAAAGATAATCAGAAAATTAAATGTGTGACAACTCATCAACTGTTTATAATAATTTATTTCAAACCATCTATTTGGTAGCTCTCTCTCCTTCTGATGCAGTCTCAATTACTTGATTGAGTAGTATTTTCTGAAACAGCACATGATGTGCTTGTGTCAAAGAGGCTCTCCACAGAAGCCATCAACTACCTTTTAAAATCAATGAAATTCATAAATGTGCATCAGGCTTCTCAAGGAGAAAATAAAGGAACCTTTTCCCTTGATCTGTATGACCTCATTCTAAGGCCAGCCTCTTTCAAGTCTTCCGCATCTCTGAATGCTAACGTGAAAACAGATAACATCTTTCTTGTAACAGCTAGATCCTAAGGTCTATTATATTCTCCTTCTTAAGCATTCTAGCCATAATTCTGCCTTAGTAATTGGGATTTGCACACTGTTCCCCACAGTAATGCATATTCTAGCTAATCGCTCTGCTGTGCTCACTGCTGTGCTTTTAACAACACTGACAGCAACTGATGGTATCGAATTCTGCAGACTTTTCAGGCTCCAGGCTTGTTCATCTTTTTGTGGGGTTTTTCATTTCACCATTTCTGAGGAAAAAAAAAAGGCTGCTTTTTTTTCCCCTTTGTGATGCCCCGCTAGTGTGACCCTGCCAGCTTCACTGCTGGAGCTTGTTCATTCTCAAATATTGAGTCCACACTACCTGATAACATCCCAGATACTCTGTTCTGATATGCCTGCTGTCTTCGTGTTTGCAAGATTAAAGCTAATGCTCTTTGTATCACAGTCCACTTCTCCAAAGGTAAAAGAACTTCAGGGTTTTAAATCCAGCCTCCTTTTATTCCATGCATTCTGATGGTGAGAAGACTTAGAGGGGATCTAATCAATGTATATAATAGGTGAGGGCTGGGGGTCAAGAGAGAGGGGACAAACTCTTCTCAGTTGTGCCCTGTGATATGACATGGGGCAATGGGTATAAACTACAGCATAGGAAGTTCCACCTCAGCATGAGGAAGAACTTCCTGACTGTAAGGGTCACAGAGCACTGGAACACGCTGCCCAGAAGGGTGGTGGAGTTTCTCTGGAGATTTTCAAGCCCTGTCTAGATGTGTTCCTATGTGACCTGTGCTAGATTCTATGGTCCTGCTCTGTCAGGGGGGTTGGAGTCAATGATCTCTGGAGGTCCCTTCCAACCCATAACATCTTATGATCCTCTAATATTCATACATTTCTCCTGTTGCTGACTCAATTTTCCCATACAGCAATATTCTTCATTAAAGTTCCATAAGGAACTTTGAAAAACTCAGCAGCACCCCTATCCTAAGCCAGTGAAGTCCTTTCAGGCACAAGAAAGCAGAGCTGTGCCAACACCAGCTGCTTTCCAAAATCTCACTCCCATTTCTCTTTCCCAAAAGCATTCAAGTTCTCAGCTCCCCACATTTCAATAGATGAGATCCTTCTTTTTTAAATTATCTCCCTTTTCTTTTTCCTTCCCTCCTATACACTTTTTGTCAGTGAAATTCAATTTGTCCTCAAATTGCTTGGATAACTTCATGCATTTCTTTTTAGATTTTATTATTCTGTTATCTTTGTGTTGTCAACCAGTGGACCACAGCCCCCAGGATATCCACAAAAGGCAGCTGGGAGAGTTTTAAGATGCTCAAATTTTTATTACACTCTAAAACTAAGAAAAATGTCTCTTCTCCATTCCCAAAACATCTTTATCCTTCAGAACCAATTCTTCCTATCAAAATCTCAAATCACTCATACAAATAAAGGATACACATTTCTACATGATGCATTTTAGCCAGGTCCCCTCGGGGACCAAGAGTAATGTGGCTGATGACTAATCTCAGCCAAATCTCACTGAAGCTACAAGCCTCCGTGACACTAAACTTCTGCAGGTTTTGTGAAGAACCTGGTCTCTGAGCAGAGCAGAAAGGATCCCAAATTCCCACTACTGTAAAAACAGGGATAGTTTATCCTTTAATAAATCTAGGTAGCAACTGGAAGACATGAAGTAAACACACAAACAGCTTTCTTCCAGCTATAACACAAGCTGTAATTTCACTTTTTGAGCCAGAACATCAAATAAATGGAAATATTTACTTCAGACAAAGCACTGAAATTAAAAAGGCTGCATGGCCTTATCATTCATTTCACCTACAACTTCCCAATAAAACTTTCAGTTCATTTTTCCAACCTACTCAGCTAACTTTCTGACTTGCATTAGAACAGGAGCAATCCCCAGGCTACTATGGCAACGCTCATCACAGCCAGTGCGCAGCCCAAGGTTCAGGGAGTCTCTGTGGATCTTTGCTAAGGCTAAGATGAAACTCTCCTCTGGACCTGATTGGACAGAAAAAAACATATTGGCAGCATGATTTCTCCTCTGGGTAAAAAGAAGCATGTGCCCCAGGCCTGCCTGAATTAGGAGAGAACCTATAGGCATCATGAGACAGCCCGCCTGTTCACAAGCACAGCATTCTTCTCTTCACAGAATCACAGAATTAACCAGGTTGTAAAAGACCTTTGAGATCATTCAGTCCAGTCTTCTACCTAACACCTTCTAATTAACTAAACCATGGCACCAAGTGCCTCATCCACTCTCCTTTTAAACCAGGGATGGTGACTCCACCATTCCGAAGCCAACCACTCTTGCTGTGAAGAACTTCTTCCCAACATCCAGCCTAAACCTGCCCTCATGCAGTTTGAGACTGTGTCCTCCTGTTCTGTCCCTGATTCCCTGGGAGAAGATACCAACCCCACCTGGCTACAACCTCCCTTCAGGTACTTAAAGAGAGCAATAAGGTCTGCCCTGAGCCTCCTCTTCTCCAGGCTGAACAACCTCAGCTCCCTCAGCCTCTGCTCACAGGGCTCCCTCCCCCTCACCAGCCTTGGTGCTCTTCTCTGGACATGTTCAAGCACCTCAACATCTTTCTTAAATTGAGAAGCCCAGAGCTGGACACAGGACTCAAGGTGTGGCCTAACCAGTGCTGAGTCCAGGGGCAGAAGGACTTCCCTGGTCCTCCTGGCCACACTGTTTCTGATACAGGCCAGGATGCCATTGACCTTCTGGCCACCTAGGCACACTGCTGTCTCAGGTTGGGTCATCTGTCTCCTGCTACCTGCTCACACTCAGCTCCAGCACCCCAAGAAGTAGAGGCAATCCCCATTTCACCAGGGTCAGAGCTGTCAGCATTCCAGATGTTTCAGAATTTTCTGGCTAACGGTCTGACACACACTACTGCTGACAGACCACTAACAGCCTCAGCCACCTCACCCTGCAGCTGGGCCTGGGGGCATTCATGCCCTCAATCAAGTCAGTCTTCCTCTTCCTTTGGCCTCCCATGTGCCTCTCACTTTGTATCAGGGGTAACACAATGGGAACCAAAAGCTGGCAGCGGTGTTTAAAACCTTTGCTTCTGGTGAGTTAGGTCATGCCACTTAGAAAAAGACATCCAGTCACAGGTAAAGACTGTGAATGAAGGAATCACAGAATCACAGCAAATATCTGGTTGGAAGAGACCTCCAAGATCATGCAGTCCAACCCCACTGCTGAAGGGACAGCACCACACAGTGCTTAGTCCCCTCCAGGGATGGTGACTCCAGCTCTGCCCTGAGCAGACTATTCCAGTGTTCGAGGACCCTCTCTATGAAGAAGAAAAATGAAGAAATCACTGTAAAAATAATTACCAAATGAAACTCAAGGGGTTATAAAAGTATACATCTCACGGCTAAGGCAAATTTGTGCAACTTTAGCTGCCAAGCACAGCATCTGTCAAGTTAAAGAGTAGTGCATGACTTGAAATCTCCCCGGCTGTAGGTCCTCATACACCATAATCTGTCAATTTTTAATCTTCTTTTGAACAGCATGAAAAATCAGCCTTTCACCTCTCCTTCTCTCCTTTATTTAAATCAGGCCTGAAATTCTTTCTGCTTTATACTTGAGAGGGACTCTCAACAGATGTTTCACCTGGACAGAGCAGGCACAGAAACCACTGTGGGCAACAGCAGTCCCACTTTTGCATATACTTTTAGGGACCATATTTGACTTAAGTCCAGCATTCCAGTGAGGGATCCCATGCAGATGCCCATCTACCACAGACCCTGATTTCTCTTTTAAGTAACTGCTTTCCATAACACATAATTTCCATATTTCTCCTATCAGTAGAATGCCTCCTACATTTTTGATCCCCAGAAGTCCTACAATGGATTTTGTGTATTAAAATACAGGCTGTTGAACCAAGTCCAGGGTATTACGACATCCAAGCCAGTCTACAAAATATGCTACCCTTATTATTGTAAAACAAAATATGCTACCCTTATTACTGTAAAAAAATACCAACCATCATTTATTTTTAAAATAAACTTTGTGCCATCTGCAAAGTTCAGCAGCCATAAATGTATATTACTCTAATAATTTTTAAGGATACTGAGACTACAAACAAGATCCTTCTTTGACTCTCATTAGACACCTTTCTCAAACACTGGAGTAAGACTGGATTTCTTTCTAGCCTTCTGAAATTTACTCCCATACCAAGAATCTGACAGACAGCAGTTACAAAAGCCCCAAAAGCATCAAGGTCAAGACTCTGGGGACAGAGTGGATGGAGAGCAGCCAGGCAGAAAGGAATCGGAGTATACTGGCAGATAGTAGCTGAACATGAGCCAGCAGTGTGCCCAGGTGGGCAGGAGAACCAATGATATCCTAGCCTGGGTCAGGAACAGTGTGGCCAGCAGGACGAGGGAGGCTACTCTTCCCCTGTGCTCAGCACTGGTCAAGCCACACCTTGAGTGCTGTGTCCAGGTCCTGGACTCTTCAATTCAAGAGATGCTGAGGTACTGGAAGGTGTCCACAGAAGGGCAACAAAGCTGGGGAGCGGCCTGGAGCACAGCCCTGTGAGGAGAGGCTGAGGGAGCTGGGGGTGTGCAGCCTGCAGAAGAGGCGGCTCAGGGCAGAGCTCATTGCTGTCTGCAATCCTGAAGGGAGGCTGTAGCCAGGTGGGGTTGGTCTCTTCTCCCAGGCAACCAGCAACAGAACAAGGGGACACAGTCTCAAGTTGAGCCAGGGGAGGTCTAGGCTGGATGTTAGGAGGAAGTTCTTGCCAGAGAGAGTGATTGGCACAATTACCTGCCCCTGCAGACTGATTTCAAGTATAAAGACAACAGCAGCACATCTGCAATTTCACCTTTTCTCTCTGAAACAGGTTCCTGTAATAACCCCTCCTCTCTTTTATGGTTTCTTTCTCTCTTTCCTCACCAGCAAGGCAAGGGAGGGGATTCTCCCCCTTTACTCTGCTCTCTTCAGACCCCACATGGAGCACTGTGTGCATTTCTGGAGCCCCCAACACAAGAAGGACATGGAACGGTTGGAGCAAGTCCAGAGGAGGCCATGAAGATGACCAGAGGGCTGCAGCAGCTCTGCTGTGAGGACAGGCTACAAGAGCTGGGGCTCTGCAGCCTGGAGAAGAAAAGGGTTCAAGGAGACCTTGGAGTGGCCTTCCAGTGTCTGAAGGGGGCTACAGGAAGGCTAAGGAGGGACTATTGACAAGGCCTTGTAATGACAGGATGAGGAGGAATGGGTTTAAACTGGCAGAGGGAAGATTTAATCTAAATGTTAGGAAGAAGTTCTTTGCAGTGAGGGTGATGAGACACTGGCAAAGGTTGCCCAGGGAGGTTGTGGCTGCTCCCTCCCTGGAGGTGTTCAAGGCCAGGCTGGATGAGGCCTTGAGTGACCTGTTCTAGTGGGAGGTGTCCCTGCCTATGGCAGGGGGTTGGAACTGGATGAGCTTTGAGGTTCCTTCCAACCTAAACCATTCTATGATTTTGTAGTTGCTTTGGCTCTAAAGAACTGGCAACTGAGTAACATGGTGCAGGGAAAACCTGGGGAGCTACAGACTGATACCTGCACTACACGAATAGGAAAGAATTATGGAAAACAACAGAGTAAGTTAGCATGCACACAAACGTGGCCTAGCTATGCGATGAAAGGAAGGAAGGTAGCATCAGTACATCTATTTTAAGTAGCTGTTCACAAAAAACACAGAATTTTTGGAGAACAAAGTCCACTTGGGTTTCCAAAAGGCAGTTGATAAATCTGTTATTTGTAAGTCTTAAAATTACTACAGTCCCAGAAGACAAAAAAAAAAAAAAGTCCTTGCAAGGATAAATAATTAGAACCAGATGGTAGGAGAATACTGTCAATTTTCCAGGCAGAGAGAGGTCAGTGACAGAGTCCTGCAGGGATCTGTGCTGGAACTTGGGAGCTGCTCTGTTATTTATAAATGAGCTGGAAAACAGGATAAATGGTGAGGTGACTAACTTTGCTGCTGCTGCTGCTGCTCATACAGGGTAGCTAAGATAAGAGCTGACTATGAAGAAAGACTTTACAATAATGAGTGACTAGCAATAAAAAAAAGGCAAATTAAAGTCCAAGTAGATAAAAAAGTAAGAAGTCATTTCTTTAAGGGGGGAAGAAAGGTAGCTACACAAAACAACACGCTCTAAGGTGACTATTACAGCTTCAGGGCCGAGATCTTGGGGTTATAATAGGTAGCTCTGCAAAAACATCGGCCCACTGTTCACTAACAATGAAAAAGTGAGCACTGGAAATTACCAGGAAAGGAACAAAGAATGAAAGTGAGAATATTATTATGCCACTGTAATAAATGGCTGATTTCTCAGCTTTAAATCATGCATGTAGTTCTGGTTCCACTGAAAAGATAATGGAAAGCAGAATGGAAACAGCTGTGGGCAGGGCAGCAAGGATGGTGGCATCATGTAGTGACTAATAAGCCACAGACATCTCAAAAACAGGTAAATGTGGGGATACAGCAAAGAGAACACACCTGGGAGCCCCTTATCCACAGCCTCTTCTCATACATGAGGCAGTGGAATGTGCCCAGAGAAGAGCAACAAAGCTGGTGAGGGGTCTGGAGCACAGCCCTGTGAGGAAAGGCTGAGGGAGCTGGGGTTGTTTAGCCCAGAAAAGAGGAAGTTCAGAGAAGACCTCATTGCTGTCTACAACTACCTGAAGGGAGGCTGTAGCCAGGTGGGGGTTGGTCTCTTCTCCCAGGCAACCAGCAACAGAACAAGGGGACACAGTCTCAAGTTGTGCCAGGGGAGGTCTAGGCTGGATGTTAGGAGGAAGCTCTTCACAGAGAGAGTGATTGGCATTGGAATGGGCTGCCCAGGGAGATGGAGTCAACATCCCTGGAGTTGTTCAAGACAAGACTGATAGGACACTTAGTGCTATGATCTAACTGATTGGACAGGGCTGGATGCTAGGTTGGACTGGATGATCTTGGAGGTCTCTTCCAAGCTAGCTGATTCTATGATTCTATGAGCTGGAGAGACAAAATGGGCAGCTTTAGAACATAAAAAGCCCTACTGAATCATCACACACTATGCAATGAAGCTGTGGAATTCCTTGCTCTGGGGCACTGTAAACGTTGAGAGCTTACACAGGTTCAGAAAGTGACCAAAGCCATAAAAATGAAATTTCAGCAAGAGCTTCTAAATGTCAAGATTCATCTCAGGAAATCCCTGAACACGAGTGATAGAGGGCAGAGCTCCCAGGGCAAAACGAGCTTTTGCTGTTCTGATGATTCAGTGGTCAGTTAAATCCACCTGGCGGCCAGTCACAAGCAGTGTTCCCCAAGGCTCAGTGCTGGCAGCAGTCCTGCTCAAGGTCTTCATTCAGTGACCTGGATGAGATCAAGTGCACCCTCAGTAAGTTTGCAGGTGACACGAAATTAGGTGGGAGTGTTGATCTGCTTGAGTGTAGGGAGGCTCTACAGAGAGACCTGGACAGGTTGGACTGATGGGCTGAGGTCAACTGTGTGAGCTTCAACAAGGCCAAGTATCAGGTCCTGCACCTGGGCCACAACAACCCCATGCAATGCCACAAGTTTGGAGAAGAGTGGCTGGAGAGCTGTGTGGTGGAAAAGGACCTGCAGAAACTGATTGACTGAAGGACAAATATGAGCCAGCAGTGTGCCCAGCTGACCAAAAGGGCCAGCAGCATCCTGGCCTGTATTAGAAACAGTGTGGCCAACAGGAGCAGGGAGGTGACTATCTCTCTGCACTCAGCATTGGTGAGGACACACCTCGAGTGCTGTGCCAGTGGATGTTTAGGATGGACATTAGGAAAGACTTTTTCATGGCAATGGCTGAGAGGCACTGGAACAGGTTACCCAAGGAGGTGGCTGAATTGCCATTCCTGGACACATTTAAAAGCCATACAGACCTGGTGCTTGGGGACATGGTATAGTGACAGACTTGGTGGACTGGGCAAAAGGGCTGGGCTTGATGATCTTGGAGGTCCTCTCCAGCCTGGATGGTTCTGTGTTTCTATGATTATGTGGGCTCATGTCACAGACTGCTGGACTAAATGAGCCTGTGATTTGACAAAACACAAAGAACTGTCTTCCTACTATGGCCATAGGTTTTGGCATCCCCTGAAAAAAACATATAGATTTGTTCCATCCTTCTTGTCCATTGGACACTTCTATGCCTTTCTTTTGCTTTTTCAACTTTCCTCTTTCCTGTAACTTGCAACACCCTAGTGCAAAAGTAATGGCAAATGTCTAACAATGGGGGGGGGGGGGGGGGGAGAGGGAGAGGGAGAGGGAGAGGGAGAGGGAGAGGGAGAGGGAGAGGGAGAGGGAGAGGGAGAGGGAGAGGGAGAGGGAGAGGGAGAGGGAGAGGGAGAGGGAGAGGGAGAGGGAGAGGGAGAGGGAGAGGGAGGAAACACACAAGAAAACTGAAGTGGTTAAGTGATAAAAGAATAAATCTCAAGAAATATCTTTATTTAGGAAGTTTCTTTCAGATAAAGAGTAGATCTAGGCATACCTGTGTCAGCAAGGGCAGATAAAGTGTAGATCTAGGCATACCTGTGTCAGCAGGGACATAGGAGTGGATACCTCCAGAGGTCCCTTCCAGCTCCTACTATTCTCTGAATCTGCAGCAAAGTGCAGTAATACCTTACTTCTAAATGCTTACACTAAAGCGTTTGTGTTCATGCAGCTACTCAAACTAGGTAAGTGTGTATGATATTGGCTCTCAAGATACCAAGTGTATCCTGACAGCATTCTGCCTAACAAACAAAAAAAAGCAGTGTAAACCACAGCAAAATCATAAGGGAGTCTATGCTATCCTCATGTACGTAAAGGAAATAACTTTTTTCCTAGGATTTTTCTGGTTAATCATGCCACAGACGTGATTAGACAGCAACAAGGACAAAAAATTGCATGTCTAAGGCATTAGTTTATCTTTTCCTTATTAAAAAAAAAATCTCTTCAAGAGATGTATCATGCTGACCATTTAGAATGACTCATGCAAGACAGAATGTGATCAAAATCTTTCTTTCAGAAAAACTAGTTCCTAAGCCTTTATTTGCAACTCTAAATCAAGCATGATCCCATGTCAAAAAACCCAAACATTTCTTCTAGGGAGAATTAAATCATATAATAATACCTAAAACTGATATAATCTAACTCAATGCTAACATTACTAAGGTTCATAATAGGAAGCTAAATCAAAGCTACACTCACAAATTTGTTTATTTTGATACTTCAGGTTCTATTTTCTTCCTCTGCTACACAGAGCTGTATGCAAACATAGATGACCTTACTACATTGCTACCCACAAGAAAAACCTCATAGGCTTATTACTGTCTATATACTTAATACTCTCAAAACACTACAACAATAACACAAGTAGGTTGGATACTCATAGAAGAGAACACATCACAATTCTCTTTCCTGCATATTCTATTCCAAGTTTTCCTTCTGCCCCACAACCAGTTTTCTTCAAACGATGAAACCTGAACCAATATGTATTTTTTTGCTAAGTTTTCTCACCCTTCAAGGAAACTTTTTTGAGGTAATAGAGTCATGAGCAATCAAGTAAATGCGTTCAGCAAAGAAAGTCAGGCTCCTTGAACACCCAACACCATTGCAGTTCTTCCAGAGCATTCAAGTACAAACCAGGAAAGATGGCAAATAACCACTTGGCTATACAGGTGTTTTCCTATCATTTTAATTTTGGAATTAAGCAGTCTCAAAAGTGATTGTGCTGCTGTACAACTCCTTTTGTTGACTTTTAATCCAAACAGTGCATCTGCCAGCTTTGGAGATTACAAAAATTCTGCATTGTTTTGCCTGAAAACATCTCCAGTATCACACCTGAACACATGCAGTATGGTTTAGACTGGCTGTGCTCCTGCAGATCAGCTGCATGCAGCTATTTCTAAACATCAGAAATGCACCAAAAGAATCCGATTCAGTTTTTTTTTTGCCTTGCACTACCTTCTGTTGGCATGAAGCAGTGGGACCATATAAATAAAACATCATTACCTCTCATGCTGGAAAGCATAAGATATTTGGAAATTGTGCTGTCCTACTGCATACTAGACATGAACAAAACAAGCTGAGGATGCATCGAGCCACAAGGAGAGGAAATATCTGAAAGCATAAGTCCTTAATGGAGCAGAGGAGACATTAATGGCGCAAAGATGAAATAGCGCGCTTCACCTGGAGCCAAGTGGCATGACTACGTACCACTAACAGGACCACATCAGAACACGTGTTAGTGAACTGACAAAGTAGCCACCAGCACCAAAGAAGATTCCCAACATAATGATCCCAAACCTAGTCTCACTGGAATAAGGGTAAAGATGTACTAGCCTTAAGTGCCTGTAAATCAATCCTCAGCTGATAAACAAACCACACAGAAACCTAAGGGATAACAACACTGTAACAAATGTATATAACGCATAAAAATAGTACCAGAGAGAGAGGGACATACTTAAAGCTGTTTCACACAACCAGAAATTTCCACTAAGTCCCATGGACTAGGTGGCAAACTGGATGCTGAAGCTGCTCAGCAAACAACTCAGAAAAATTATTGCTCAGAAACTGAATGTAGGTCAATTAAGGAAGCTGAAAAAAGTAATTGTGAGCCCATTCTGAATACATTTTGCTGTTTCCCCAGCAGCTTCTCCCTGCAAAGAAAAAAAACACCTCCCATTTTCAGGGTTTTACCAGGAGGACAAGCAGAAAGCATGCTTTTAGATTTTTTTTCTTCCTCAAATTACTAAAGAACATTAAAACTGATTTTATTATTATCTCAGCTGTCCAGACCGTTCTTGTCGCCTGCCTACCAGCTGCACACACATCACCAGTCCTCTGCTAACTCAGAGGAAAAGCTCTGTTGGAAATGCAAAAAGGGATGCCCCGGTGTTCTCCCTCTTTCTTATCATGCGCTTTCCCCAGGGAGACACGAGATGTGATGGAGAAAGTCAAATGAAGTCGGGAGACCTCCTGAGTCAAAACCAGCAACTAAAATGATTTTTTTTTCTTTACACATTAAAATACAGCCTGAACAGCACCCAACCAACACTCACGCATGTGGTATCCAATGACCTCAGCTGCCCTTCCAGTTGCTCAGCAAAAGACCTCGCCATCTCCTCCCGCCTAACCGAGCAGGCTCTGCCTTGACCAGGTGTAAACCTGGGCTCAGGACTAACCTTCAACAGGCTGGTAGCTGCCTTTACCCACCCTCTCCTGCTAGAAGCGTCCCCACCCGCCCCACTGCCATTTTCTCCTGACCTTTCGCGACAGACCAAGAGCTGGAGTACACCCCGGGACTGCCGCTGCCCGCCGCCTCTCCCTGGGGCTGCTTAGCGGTTCGCAGGCCGAAAACGGACAATTTCTCCGAGAAGCAAGCAAGGGACTGAGGGTTGCGGCTGACATCGGCCCACGCCCGCTACCCACGCGGGCAGTGGGGTGGCCCGTGGCTGAATCTGGCAACCCTTCTGGAACGCCGATGGGAGTTCCTGGCTTTTCCCGACCATCCGGTGGGGCACCCCAGGCCCGCGCCGCCCGCCGAGCCACCTCTCCCCTCCCAGCCCGGGCGGCCGCAGGCGCCGCAAGTTTCTTCAGAGCCGCCGGTGCCCTGGCAGGGCAGCGAACAGCAACCCTACAGCGTCTGGGCAGCTGCCCCCACTCACCCGAAGTCAGCTGCATCCAGGCACAGATCTTGTAGACAGTGGCTGTGTTGCAGAAGAAGAAGAGAATGAAGCACACGATGCAGGCGATGATGAGCATCATCGAGAGCCCGATGAAGAAGGAAGCAGCTTTGAAGGCTCCGGAGGGCAGGCTAGAGAAGTCCGTGAAGCTGCCCCGGCAGGTGAGTTCCCGGCTGAAGCCGTTGCCGATGCAGTAGTGGAAGAGCCCGAAGTAGCCCGCCTGCGGGGTGTCCACGCCGTCCCCGATCCAGTAGGGCTGGATGAAGCACACCACGTTGACGATGGCAAAGCAGATGGTGAAGATGGCCCAGAGCACGCCGATGGCTCTGGAGTTCCGCACGTAGTTGGTGTGATAGATCTTGGCCGCCTCCTGAGCCGGCAGCATCCCCGCTGCTGCCGCTGCTGCCGCTCCTGACGAGCCTGCTCCTGTCGCCGCCGTCCCTGCAGCCGCTCCGGGCATCCTCTCCGAGAAGATCCTCCCTCCTCTTCCTCCTCCTCCTCTCCTCTCCTCCTCCTTCTCCTCCCCGTTCGCTCTGCTAGACGCGACGCGCTCTGCCGCTGCCGCTGCGTGCGAGAGCCGGCGAGCCCCTCCGCAGGGCTTCAGCGGCTCCGCGCCAGCAGCAGCAGCAGCGGCGGCAGCGGCGGCGGCGGCAGCACCAACACCAACACGGCCCGCGGCCGCCTATCGGGGCGCAGCGCTGCCGGTAGCCGCGTACCGCCCGCCCCGCAGCTGCCCGCCTTCCTGCCGCCGCCCGCGGCTCCCTGTCGCGCCGGGCACCAACCGGTAGAGTGCCCGCCGCGCTGTGCACAGCCGCCGGGCGCTGGCTGGGTGACGGAAAGGAGCGTGGCTCCGGTGCCGGTCTTGAGGAGAGGGCGGGGGCGAGAGGCCGCTGGTGCCCTTTCGCCGGGCAGGCGGCACAGGGGGAAGGCGAGCCGCGCGAGCCCTGCCTCAGGTGGGTTTGCCCACGGCCCGCCAGCCGCGCGAGCCCTGCCTCGGGTGGGTTTGCCCACGGCCCGCCAGCCGCGCGAGCCCTGCCTCAGGTGGGTTTGCCCACGGCCCGCCAGCCGCGCGAGCCCTGCCTCGGGTGGGTTTGCCCACGGCCCCTCCGCCCGCCAGCTGCGCGGGTGCCTCTCCTGTCCCGGGCAGCCGCGTGGGGCTGCTCCCGGCGTTGCTCACTGTGCACGGCGGAGAGCTGTCCAGGCGACGGGCTTAAAGTTTCACACTTGGGGCGGGGGGAGGGCTGCCGGTCACAACGCGCCAGCTCCTCTGCAGCCGGGGGATGTAGCTGCTGAGTGCCCTGTGGTGGGGCGAGCGGACACCTCCCACCCTGGCGCAGGTGGAACTGCAGAAGCTGCCTCTTAGCTCAAGAGGTGCGAAGGCGACCATGGAGAAAACCATCACCGTGACCACAACGCAGCCGTGGGGCCGCGGTGGCAGTTCTCCGCGTGGGTGCGTGAGGTGGCAGCAGTGGAGAAGAGCACCAGTCAGGTGACTGGCCTGGCGCTCGGTGCGCTGAGCATGCTGGCATGCAGCAGCGATTAGCATATACTGAGGAATTAGCATTTGGTAATAACAGTAATTCCTACTCCAGTGACACTTGCATTCCCAGCGCCCGACCTAGGCTTCGAGCCTGAGTTAACAGCAGTAATGGATGGCACACATGTCCGGGGCTCGGAGGGGTGTCCTTTGGCGAGACACGCTGGCAGCCGCAGCGGCGGGAGGCTCGGGAAAGCCTCGGGCTGCCGCTCGGTGCCGGCAGAGGCCGCACGCAGTTAAATATTAGTGCTCGGCAGTGGCCAGGAGCCCGGAGGCTTGTGTGGAAATGACTCCTGGCGTTGCTTAAAACGTTGTCATCTCTTTCAGACAGAGCTTGATTTCTGCCACAGGTGCAGCCCAGTGGAGCGAGCTTGCCACGCTTTCCCGTGTTCGCTACAGAAGGGCTAGGAAGTTGCAGCACCTGCCAACAGGTTTTCGAGGCCCCCTGCTTGCATCGGGCACAGGGTCTGTTGCCAAAGGGTGGGAGCACAAGGGGAGCCGTCTCAGTGCAGACACACTGCACTGCCCTGCACATGGAAGTGCTCCCCTCTTGGAGGGATATGGCACACACGGCATGAGCAGACACAGGCAGCATGGGTGGTGTGGTCCTCAAATACTCACACGTACCTCATTTTCTTAGGGAAATGAGTCTGTGTCTGCAAACTACAGCTAAAATTCCTGGAGATTTGTTTCTCACCTAGTGTACTTTGTCCAGTGCTGACAGAGGAGCCACGTGTGATCCACTGCCTCACCATTCTCCCATTTCTTCTACTGCAGTTACAGCACTTCACCGGACTGTTCATGTGCTGCTTTCAGAGTACATGAACTTGCTCCACCCTTGCGCAGAAGGAAGAGTGATGGTCACTCCCTTCAGTGCTTGGTGCTGTTTTCACAGAATTACAGTATGGTAGAGGTTGGAAGGTCCTCTGGAAATACCTACTCTAACCCCTCTGCTAAAGCAGATTTGCCTAGGTCAGGTTGCACAGACACATGTCTAGATGGATTTTTAAAGTTTCCAGAGAAGGAGACTGAGCAGTGTGAGCAAGTCTATTCCAGTGCTCCATCACCCTCAAAGTAAAGAGGTTTTTTTTTCCCTTAGTTTTAGGTGAAACTTCCTGTGTTCCAGATTGTGCCCATTGCCCCTTGTCTTGTCACAGGGCACCACTGAAGAGTCCCACCCCATCATCTTGACACTCATGTTTCTAAATATTTGCAAGTACTGAAAAGATCCTCTCTCAGTTTTCCCCAGGCTGAGGCTTGCTGGGCTCCAGTCTTCCCTGTTTTCTAAGGAGCTATCAAATGCAGAGGTGAAGACAATATGAGGCAGACCTAGAAGACAAGGAGGGAGCCTGAAGATGCTGAAGACAAACAATTTAGGAGAGCTGGGCAAGGGTCTTAGCCAAACAGGACATTCAGGGAGAGTGGACGTGTGAATGTGTACATGAGAAAGATGAAATTTGGAATTAGCATGGCAGAAGGAAACGATACAGATCAGGGAAGAAGCAAGGAGAGAAGTTGGGTGTTCTGCAGAATAAATGCCCCAAGGAGCTGAGGAAGCAAAAATACTGAGATTGGAAGAGAAGCCAAGGAAAGAAAGACTAGAGTCAATGGAAGCCAGTCTGGGCAAGAAAGGGAAAGAAGAAACTAGGATTCTGCTGAGAAGTTGAGTAAAAGTGTGGGAAAGGAGACACAGGCAGCGACTGGTTTGGATGTCCTCTCTGGCCTCTGGCACTAAAAGGGCACAGATTTCACATGGACTCTAAGTGATACCCTCTAGTCCTATGGTTCGATGCACTGAAAATGGGAAGTCGTAATAGATGTGTATGTTGGGGGGCACCTGAGTCACTCTCTGTCTCTAGAGCACTGAATCCTATAGTTTTGCTATTGGGGATCACATGTTTCTAAGACAGGCTCAGGAGATGTTTTGACAGTTCATACCACCATTATATGTGTGCTTCATGGTGTTAGAAAGTATCACGTCTCTGTGAGAGAAGGTTGGTGTGTTCTGTGTAAAACAGTTAAAAGGCAGCTGGGACCTCATTTCTCAAAGCAGAACTTCCATGGATTTCAGCTGCAGCAGTTCTGCAAATGAAGCCTCAGAAGGAGCTGTACTGACATGCATCTATAAAAAGTTTTAAGCATCTTGGCCTGGCATCAGAATAATTCTGTGGCAGAAGCAGGGATAGTCTTCAGCTCTTCGGGACAGCTTTCATCATCTTAATCCTCAAAAGATTATCCTTTCTGTCCAACAACCATCTTGTACCTCCACTATTTTTCTCCCTGGGAATTAACTGGGTGCCGGAGCTGTGGCTGCCATCTAGTCTCATCTAAAAAAGGCTGAGTCCTAAGCCAGGATTTTCACCAAAAGCTTCTTCAACAGGTGAAACAGAATCCTCATCATCCTGATCTTCCTGGACAGCTGGTGCTGCCTTATGCACCTGATGAGGCAGGATCTTGTTTACCAATTAGCAAGTAAGCACGCAACACAAAAAAGGGGATGGCAATCCAGTGGCAGAGACAGCTCCTTTTTTGGCACATCCTCTTCAGTACTGGATTTTACAAACATGATATTGTTTGTTTTTTTTTAACTCTGTGTGTGTGTATGCATAAGCCACATTGAAGATAATGTGTATAATCTGTAAAAGTATACTTTGTGCCTGGACCATACTGTTGATCATTTTATCTGACCACAGATGTGCTTGGTTTTGTATATGCAGATCACTACACAAAACACAAACCCAAAGCTTTCTATTTGGTTAATGTTTCTAATCACAGCATTTCTCTTTGGAACTAGTAAATCATTTGCAGTGGTGGAGCTGTGATGGAGAACTGCTCAAACATGCTGTTTGGAGTGCCACAGGGAAGAGCTGAATGTGGTGTCATGGGAAGCCCTTGGATGCGGTGGGTAAGAACAACAGATGAATGCAGTTGCTGGGATGATGTCTGGAAAGAAATGCACATCTGGGGACTCATTGATACTCACATGCTGTGAAACTGAGAATTCTAGTGGGTACAAGGAGTGAATGAATGGTTGGGGAAGAGGTCTTACACAGAAAAAAAAGCCCTTGAGGAGGAAATGGGGTAGTAGGGAGTTAGGTGTTAATGAATAAATAGCAGTAAAGATGTCTGACTATGATCAGTTTGCTAGGGTGACGAGGGAACTAGAGAGAACTGTTGAGTGGATGAGAACATGCCCACCCAGACACATGGAGACTTGCACAGGAGGGAGATGCCCCTGTTCAGGCACATGACTGTCTCTCACCCACCACTCCAAGCACTTTCCCCATCCAACCCTCTTAAAATTCAGTTCTGCCTTAAAGGCTTTCTATTTTTTTTTCCTCTCCACAGATAGGTGTAGCCACCAGGTAGCTTTGCCTATCCATAGCTGCATGTAAGGGTATCTCTCTGGGACTTTGAAGTTTCTGTGGTGTCACATACTGCCTACCAATTGCCTGCACTATCATCTTCACCCACTGCCTACCAACAACTGGTACTTTCGCTCTGAGTCTACTTAAATAGCTACATACAACTATTAATATCTTTAAATACAACAGATATGAATATATAATCTAATTTGGACCTGCCCGTATCTTGAGGCTGGAAGAGGAGGAAGGCAAATCACAGTAATCTCGAGCCTTCTCTAGCTTCTGTCCAAAGATATGTGGACCATCCAAAGCATGATCTGAACAAGCAGGAAGACTCCACTCTGTTCCCCACTTTACTGTGCTCAATGTGAGCTGAAACTGGGACAATGCTAAAGGCCAAGCAGGACTTTTTGTGCCATTTCACTGATCAGCAAAGTAACCTAAGCGTGCTTCAGCCTTGATTACAGCTTAACTAGGTAGGTAGTATGTTAAAATAGGGTGTCCATCCAGATCAATTTTTCCTTTGTGCTATGTTGTCTGGAGCTAGCTGCAAAGAGTGGCTGCTGTGTTTAACCAGAGCAGTAGAGTGATTCCATCTGAGCCTGAGTCCAGGGCGGTGGAGGGAGTGCTGTGAGCCCAGGCAGTCCTGGTGTGCAACCCTGTAGTCATGGCAACCCACAGCCTCGTCACTGATGAGCTCTTGCTGTCTATCAAAAAACATTAACTTCTACATTATGTCTTTTTTTACTATGAGTTCTGTGCATTTTGGCTTTCTTCCCTCCCAGAGCCCAGCTGCAGTGGTGAAATGTTCCATCCTGGGGAACCTGAAATGGCATTTTCTTTCTGTCTCTGCAGTGTTTACAGCTGTGAAGAAGCACAGCAAAGGGTTGGCTAGAATTACTAATATCAGTGTCAGTGAAACTGCTGTTCCTGTCACTGTTTCAGTTAGAAATGATCCAGTTTAGGCCTACTTGGAAAATTTGCCTCATATCTTTTTAAACTTCATCCTGCTCTTATTGGTGATAGCAGAGCAGGGGTCCTGTGAGGCATTCATAAAGCAGGGCAAAGCTGGGAAGCACAGCATGGCTGTGCTGGAATCACAACACAAGCAGCCTGCAGGACTAGGTATTCCAACCAACTGGGGCATGGGGTGCTGTCATCCTCAGAGAGTCACATATCCCAGAGTCTCCCCGAACGCAAGTAGTTGTCTGCAAGTGACAAAAGTCCTCTTCGGTGGGCAGAGAGGCAGGTGGTGAGAGAGTGGTGGCCAGTCCTGAAGCAGTGGCTGTAGTGAAGTGGAAAGGATGAAGAGGAAGATAAGAATCTGGAGTGTGTGGAAGCAAAGATTGAAAGAATTAAAAAAGATCCCACCATTTTTTAAAGAAAGAGAACCATGGAAATGGGAGTAAGTAGTAGGGTTCCCAGTGACAGCAGAAGATTTGACTTCATAACCCAGGATAGGTTCACTTGCAAAAAGGTGCAATGGATGGGGGAAAGCAGGTGGGAGTATAGGTGGCATGGTGAAGTACAGGGAAAATGGGAATATACTTACTGAGAGCCATGGTGAAGAAGAAATTTTAGTGCACTCTGACATACAACTCAGCTAAGATTTGCTGTAGCTCCCTTCTCTGAGCCTCTCTAACTTGAGGGAGTTGCAGAACACCTCTGAAACACACTGACTAAAATAAAACACTTTAGAGGCCACTCAGGAGCTTGTGATCTAAACTTGCTAATCCCTGCCCACCAAGAAATCACAGGATCACAGAACTTCATCGGTTAGAAGGGACCTGCAGGGATCATCCAGTCCAACGCCCCTGCCAAGGCAGGATCCCCTAGGGTAATTTGCACAGGAATGAATCAAGATGAAACTGGTTTGGAAAGTCTCCAGCGAAAGAGACTCCACAACCCCTCTGGACAGCCTGAGCCAGAGCTCTGTCACCCTCACTGTAAAGAAGTTGCTCCTCATGGTGAGGTGAAACCTTCTATGTTCCAGTTTGTAGCTGTTGCTCATTGTCTTACTGCTGCTGACCACTGAAAAGAGCTTGTCCCCCTCCACTTGACACCCACCCCTCAGACAGTTGTACACATTGATCAGATCTCCTCTCAGCCTTCTCTTCTCCAGACTAAACAGCCCCAGGTTTCTCAGTCTCTCTTTGCAGGGCAGATGATCAAATCCCCCAGCCATCGTCGTGGCTGTTCACTGGACTCTCTGTAGCAGGTCCCTGTTTGTCCTGAACAGGGGAGCCCAAAATTTGACACAGTATTTTAGGTGTGGTCTCACTAGGGCAGAGTAGAGGAGGAGAAGAACCTCCCTAGACCTGCTGAACTCCCTTTTCCTCATGCACCCCAGGATGCCATTGGCTCTGGGGATCTGCACTGACCCAGGTGCAGGACCTTGCACTTGGCCTTGTTGAATTTCATGAGGTTAGCCTGGGCACACCTCTCCAGCCTGTCCAGGGCCCTCTGGATGGATCCCTTCCCTCTAGCAAGTCGACTGTGCCACATAGCTTGGTGTTATCTGCAAACTTGCTGAGGGTGCACTCGATTCCTCTGTCCATGTCACTGACAAAGATGTTTAGCAGCACTGGTCCCAGCACTGACCCCTGAGGGAAGCCACTTAGCACTGGTCTCCCTAGGGACGTTGTGCCTTTCATCACCATTCTCTGTGTGCAACCATCCAGCCAATTCGTTATCCAGGCTTCTTGTGTTTTACCATTCACAGACACCATCAGAGGCACTACCTGAAGTGCTGGAAATGCCTCCCTTCTTGCTGTAGCAGCTGTTTGCCAGAGGGTCAGTAGATACAGTACAAAAGGCGCAGAGAAACACCGTGCTGCAGGCTATGTGCTGTACAGCCTCAAAGATAGCTGCACAGTTATGGCTGGTGTTTAAACATGCTTTTAATTCCCTAGGCCAGTCTAAGTTTAAGATAGTTTAAACACGCTTTTAATTCCCTAGGCCAGTCTAAGTTTAAGATAAGAACATAAACTCTTCTGACAACAAGGTTTTCTTTCCAGCCCCCCAGAGCATCATGTAGATGGCTGCAACTTGACTACCGTCAACATTCAGCCATTTGAATGAGGACGCTATCACAGAATCCCAGTGTGGTGAGGGTTGGAAGGGACCTCTGGAGATATGTAGTCCAGCTTCACTGCTAAAACATATATATATGTGTTTGTGCTGATTTGAGGCTAATTGGAATATATTGACAGAAATTACAGTATCACAGTATCATCAGGGTTGGAAGAGACCTCACAGATCATCAAGTCCAACCCTTTACCACAGAGCTCAAGGCTTGTGAAAAGAAAATAATGATGAAGTCTGTATCATTCATTGGTTTGCTGAGAGGGATTAAAGCCAAAAAGTAAACAATTTGTCCCACTCTGGTTTGTGGTGTTGGATCTATTTGCTTCTTCCTCCCTCCGCTCTAATATCTTTTCTACTAATCTTGGCTAACAGAAAACAATGTAAGCTTTGCTGGTTGATTTGTTGGTCTGTTGGGGAAAGCAGAGGGAGAAAGAGAGGGTAGCTTTAAGCCCTTCTGGGCAGCTTCTTTGTCCAGGAGGGAATATGGATTTCTGTATTATTTCTGATTTGTATACAGTTGTAAATACATTGTGTAGATATGCTTGTGAATTTTGCTTTGCTGTAAATAGAGCTTCAGCTTACTTCCAAGCCATCTGAGCTAGTCTGGTAAATCTCAATGGTGGGGGGAAGTTCCTAGCCCATCACTATATATATATGATGCTAAACATAACATTGGTGAGGCTTTCAAAATTGTACCTGCCAGTGTTAAAGTCCCTTCTCTGCCCTCAAAAAAGGTGAAACTGCTGCAGTTAGGACCTGATTTCAATGTCTTCAGGTATTTTTTTTCACAGTGGAAAATGGCTAAAGATTTTATCTGCATGGTGGATGAAAAATGATGCTTTGAATAGATTAACATTCTAACCCAGTTAAAGCTATGTTATATTTCCAAATATTTCTTCTTCAACAATACACCAGTGAGGATGTAGCAGGAGAACCTGATCTCCAGTAAGTCAGAAGCTGGGCAGTTACTTTACCCTAGTAACAATGCAATTAGGATGCTGCATGTTTCTTCTTGTTTCTAATTTTGGAACTGTAAAAGAGGGAAGCAAAAGTAGGTGATATTAACTCCTCTGGCATTGGTCTGCTAGAATCCTAGTCCCCTTGCAAACTATTTCCCAGAAAAGCAGGGAAATTGCCACTGTTCTAAGTGTAGGTATTAGGGACTATGCAGACCTCTCTAATACATAGGGCCTGATCAATACTTGGCTAGAGGAACCTGCAAGGGAAGCTTGAGAGCTGCAGAGAGTGGTTTTGATGCTGCACAACATGTAATACAGCACAAAGTGAGCATTCACCCTGGCATTATACAGCATGGGAAAACTAAGTCTGCTGTGTTTTCAGGAGGTTTTACAGTAAAATGTTTAAATGTACCTCGGTGACCTGCCAGTAAAATCAGCATCTTGACCTGAAACAAACTGGGGAAGGAGATTAAATGGAGAAAGGATGGGTTCTTTCTCTATCAGAGAATCTACAGCGTCATTCAGGGACATTACAACTATGACAATCAGTGTGGTCACATTAGCAAGATGCTAATGTGATAAATTAACCCTGATGACAAGCAGGTTATGCTAACCTGGGCACAGCATCATGCTTAGGTACTTAACTGCTTAAGTCTCCAGAGTGCTCGCAACTCAATTAGGTTGAATCTAGTGATTTAATAAGCATATAACCCATTCCATTGTTCAAGCCATTAATAACAGTATTGACTAATGCCAAACCCAAGGCAGACTCATGGAAGTGCTAAAGATATATGCATTCAATATATCAGTAAGCTGTGAGAAGCTGCTCTTTGAAAGTGTTCCTTACCACTCGCCTATGCATTGACCATCCAGGAACTTCACCTAAACAACCTCTCCTCATCTGGCTGTGAAAGGGCATTAAAAGCCTTAAAAGAGTCAAGATATAGGAGACATCTCTTTGTTTTTATCTGCAAGACAGATAAAATTCTGTCCTAAATTCTGTGCTTTAATAGATCAGAATACATTAAATTTGACAAGATTGTTCCTTGATAAGTCCATGTTAGGCATTACTCATTGCTGCTTTATCTTCCCATGTATTCATTTTATTTCCATGTTATCCTGGGAATTAAAGCTTGATCTGTAGCTCCTTCAGTTCTCTTCTCCATGTTCCTACTCTTCCCTCATTCTTCTCTAAACACAGACACTGTATTTGTCTTTTTACAACCTTTCTAATTTTTTAAAACTTCTTATCCCCCCTGTATACCATGATATTGCCTCAGCCTCTTGACTGCAAGATTTACAATTCCCTCAGCCACGATGAAGGAAAAAAATACAACAACCCCAGCCAAATTTTAGTTCTTGTGTCATCTGTCATCCTAGAGAATAAATCCTACGAGAGTGACTGAGGGAGCTGGGGATGGTTACTTTGAGGAAGAGGAGGCTGCGGGGAGACCTAATGGCTGTCTAGAACTACTGGAAGGGATGTTGTGGAGAGGCTGATGCTGGTCTCTTCTCACAGGTAACTGGAGACAGAAGAAGGGGAAATGGCCTCAAGCTGAGACTGGGGAGATTTAGATTGGACATTAGGAAAACGTTTTTCACAGAGAGTGTTCAGGCACTGGAATGAGCTGCTCAGGGAGGTGACGGAGCCACCAACCCTGGATGTGTTTAAGCATCATTTCGACGTGGTGCTTAGGGATGTGGTTTAAGGTGAATCTTGTCTAGTAGAGCTATAGGTTGGACTTGGTGATCCTGAGGGTCTTTTCCAACCTGGATGTTTGTGTGATTCTGTAACTGTTACAAAATTTCCCTTTCATTGAGAAGAAAAAAAAACCCACTTTCTGTAGACTCTTGGCCTTTTTCTGGTGCTAGCAGACTTCTGTTCTATCCCCAAGCTGCATTTGAATAAATGTTTACTTCCCATCTACTGCTAAAATGATCTTTGTCCCCAAAATGCCTCTAAACTAATTTCTTTTCTTAATGGTGGTACCGAAGCAAACAGCTGTTGAGTGGAGCTTCAAGTATTTCACAGTGGGAAACTGGCAATATTACAGCCTTTGCATAAAACAAGTGTGTGTACAAGCATGGGGAAAAGAGTTACAGATGGCCACTAAAATGGAGAGGCTAATGGAAGCAGTGAGCAGTAAGCAAGAGGAGTTTGTGCTCTGTGTGCTGTGTCTTGCCAGTTAAACAGTAATAGGCAGGAAGGGCATTCTGATTTTTGTTGAAGAATGTAACATTGCATATGTAGTTGCCCACAATTTTCTAAGTGACTTGGATGTGCTCATTGTAGTGTGGGCTGAAAACCTTTTGAAAGACAATGGAAATGATCAAACCCAACATTTAACCATGCTGGAGCAATATTTAGTCGTGTACCCAGTGGATCCTTGTTAGATGCAGTTTTAATTAATAGCTTCAGTATCTGAAGGAGGCAATAAAGATCATGTTAATGAAACTTACAGCAGAGGCTAACAAGTTATAATCACCACTAACAGTAGAAAAAAAATAAAGAGAATTTATGTGAATGAAAACGTCAGAAAATATCATCTGGGGAAAACCACAAGTTACTCTATCTGGCAAAAATAAGAGTCTCCAAAAAAGAGGAGAAAAATGTGAGAGTGGTGTTCTGAAAGAAGGGCTCTTATTTATAGTGAATAGAGTTATGAGAATTTCTGTCCAGTTCTGGGCCCCTCAATATAAGAAAGATGTTGAGGTGCTTGAACCATGTCCAGAGAGGGGCACCAAAGCTGGTGGAGGAGCTGGAGCACAGCCCTGTGAAGAGTGCCAGAGGGAGCTGGGAGTGTTCAGTCTGGAGAAGAGGAGGCTTAGGGCAGACCTCATTGCTCTCTACAACTACCTGAGACTGTAGCCAGGTGGGGGTTGGGCTCTCCTCCCAGGCAACCAGGGACAAAACAAGAGGACATAGCCTCAAGCTGCACCAGGGGAGGTTTTGGCTGGATGTTAGGAAGAAGTTCTTCACAGCAAGAGTGAATGGCATTGGAATGGGCTGCCCAGGGAGGTGGTGGAGTCAGTGTCCCTGAGAGTGTTTAAAAGGAGGCTGGATGAGGAGAAATGACAGTGTCTGGGATTCCAGTGTTCTCTGCAGGAGTTGGAATCCACCTGCGGAGGAGTAACGACAGGCACTAGTACAGGTTGGGGCTGCCCTGCTGGAAAACAGATCCGTGGAGAAAGACCTTGGAGTGCTGGTGGGCAGCAAGTTCTGCATGGGCCAGCAATGTGTCCTTGTGGCCAAGAGAGCCAATGGCAGCCTGGGCTGCATCAGGTAAAGTGTGGCCAGCAGGTATAGGGAGGTTCTTCTGCTCGCCCTGCCCTGATGAGACTACACCTGCAATGTTGTGTCCAGTTTTGGGTTCCCCAGTTCAGAAGAGACAGGGACCTGCTGGAAAGACTCCAGTGGAGAGCCATGAGGATGACTGGGAAACTTGAGCATCTCCCCTATGGAGAGAGACTGAGAGCCCTGGGGCTGTTTAATCTGGAGAACAGGAGTCTCTGATGTGATCTTCTTGTGACCTTCCAGTATCTGAAGGGGGCCTACAAAAAAGCTGGGGAGGGACTCTTTAGGCTATCAGGTAGTGACAGGACTGGGGGGAATGGAGCAAAGCTGGAGGTGGGGAGAGTCAGGCTGCTGGACATGAGGAGGAAGTTCTTCAGCATGAGAGTGGTGAGAGCCTGGAATGGGTTGCCCAGGGAGGTGGTTGAGGCCCCATCCCTGAAGGTGTTTAAGGCCAGGCTGGATGAGGCTCTAGACAGCCTGATCTAGGGTAGGGTGTCCCTGACT
The DNA here is from genome assembly GCF_015220805.1 of Pogoniulus pusillus. NCBI lineage: Eukaryota > Metazoa > Chordata > Aves > Piciformes > Lybiidae > Pogoniulus > Pogoniulus pusillus. The sequence continues at coordinate 16,116,321 of NC_087290.1, read as the reverse complement.
GTGGCAGGGGGGATTGGAACTAGATGATCCTTGTGGTCCCTTCCAACCCTAACTGATTCTATGATTGATCCTATGATTTCTCTCTGGTAGCATCCTACTGTCAGCAGTTCTCTCCTTGCTGTGGCACATGCTGCTGCAAGCCCCCAAACCCTGACTTTCCAGATTGTGAGCAAAACATCCCATTTTCTGAATTTCCAGACCAGCTCTACTTCAGCAGGTGTCTGCAAGCTGTGCTCCCCTTGAATTTAAGGCCTCCGAAGCAGTGCACATGCTACAGATTTGCCAGATTCACCTCATCTTCAAAGGCTTGGGAAGTTACAAAACAAACTACATGGAAAAGTGAAGGTTAAATTCTTGATTAGAAATCAAGTTCTGGAAGGGAGACAACACACAACAAAAGCAACTTCCAGAGTACTTGTCATTGTGAGATTTCTCTGGGGCACAGAAGCCAAGGAAACAAATCAGCAGAGCTCTGCTCCTTCAGTGTTATCTTAAAGAATCAGCATCTTTCTTGTGTTTCTGTCCCCCCTGTGACAATGACAGTTGTCAGGTTGCCTCTTGAGCACAAATGAAGTATCAAATAATTTCCTGGGGACTTCAGTTCCCCTTCCTCCTTATCTTCTAATTTAGGGGAACTTAACCGTGTCACAGCTTTGATTAGCTCTTCTTTACTGAGAGAATGCAAATGTTGCCAGGCTGGGCTGGGACCAGGATGTGCTCTCTCTGCAGAGACTCCATGCAACATTGATTTCTTTTCTGTGCTTTACACACACACCCCCAGGCAATTGGATATGCAATGGATATGGAAGCATAGAATCAGTCAGGGTTGGAAGGGACCACAAGGATCATCTAGTTCCAAACCCCCTGCCATGGGCAGGGACACCTCACACTAGAGCAGGCTGTCTAGAGCCTCATCCAGCCTGGCCTTAAACACCTCCAGGGATGGGGCTTCCACCACCTCCCTGGGCAACTCGTTCCTGGGTCTCACCACCTTCATTGAGAAGAACTTCTTCCTAACATCCAGTCTGAATCTACCCATTTCTAGCTTGGTTCCACTCACTCTAGTCCTAAAAAGTCTCTCCCCAGCTTTTTTGTAGGCCCTTTTCAGATACTGAAAGGCCACAATGAGGTCACCTCAGAGCTTTCTCCTCTCCAGACTGAGTAGCCCCAACTCCCTCAGTTTCTCACAGCAGAGCAGCTCCAACCCTCTGATCATCCTCGTGTGAGGGAAGGCTTTGGTACGTACACAGAAGCTGTATTCAGAGCTCAGTTCAGCTGCTCACAGCCGGGTGTAGTGAGCTATCTAACATTACCTAAAAATATAGTTTCACCTTCTGGTGCTCAGAAGAGTCTCCCAAGGGTCTGGGGTAGTGTTTCCCCCTCATGTGTTTACTCTAGGGTAGGAAACCAAATATAGACCACATAATGTTCATTGTTGCAGAAGAAAGCAAAGCAAGTATCTCTTTTTAAAGAGACAGGGAAATCTAGGTACCTTTCTAAGGAAACTGCTTCCCATGACTAACAGCAATGAAACTTTCATGCTGTAGACTTTTATTACAAACTCAAGTTCTGAAAACTTTCAGTGACTTGTATCTCTGAGCAGAGAAGTGTTGAGCTTGTAAGGAAAATGTATTTTCCTGTTCAGTAGGTTTTCTAGGAGCCTGACAGCTGGTGAGGTTTACTGGAACTACCTCTGCAGAAGCAGCGTTGAGGATGAGTAGTTGGGTTGATGATTGGGGGACTTGAGCATCCCCCCTATGGAGAGAGACTGAGAGCCCTGTGACTGTTCAGTCTGGAGAAGAGAAGACCAAGAGGGGGTCTGATCAATGTGTAAAATATCTGAGGGGTGAGTATCAAGTGGAGGGGACCAAGCTCTTTTTGGTGGTCAGCAGCAATAAGCTAAGGAGAAACAGTTACAAACTGAGTAGAAACTTCTCTAGAGTGAGGGTGACAGAGCCCTGGAACAGGCTGCCCAGAGAGGCAGTGGAGTCTCCTTCTCTGCAGACTTTCCAAACCCACCTGGATGCATTCCCGTGTGGACTGCCCTAGAGGATCCTGCTCTGGCAGGTGGGTTGGACTGGATGATCTCTGGAGGTCCCTTCCAACCTCTTAAGTTCTGTGATTCTGTGGTTAGACCCTAGATCTGAAACATCAGTTGTTGCTGAAGCTCCAGCTTATTTCTGTTTAATGTATAGCTGTATGCTTTTGAAACAGAAAAAAATAAGTGACATTCTATTCCTGAACCATTATTTACTGCTTCACCACTGGTACAGCTGGAGTAGCTCTGAGTCAGGTTTCAGGGCCCTGATTCATACACTCAACAATTTTACAACAATCAAAAGAAGCATTTTAAAACAAGGCCTTGATCTTAACAGAACTTCAACTGCTTCTTACCTTGCAGACAGTATGAAATTGCCATTAAGTCAGTCTAGTCAGGAGAAATCTGTGGTATCATATAGGTGCTAACTGGGCTTTTTGTGGTACCTTCCCTTCTCTGGCACTGTTTAGAGTATGGCTAAGAACCATCATTTGACTGAGTCCATTGGTTGTAGCTGTGGGGTTCAGTAGTGCTCACTCTTTTAGGTAGGTTTCAGGCTACTCTGAGTTGCTCTTGGAGTGATACTAGGGCCTCTAGAGGTAACCTTATCTAACATCAGCTTAAAGTTGTGTTGTCACTGCCTTCATCTGTAGCCAAGAACTGGAGCCAAGTCCTCAGTCTATAGAACAAAAGATGGTAAAGCCAGAAGCAGAGCAAATAATGAATAATGCAATCTACTTCCAGAGGACATGGATCATTAAGTTGATTAAACCAGCAGATGGTAAAGGAAATTCAGCTTAGAATTCTGTAAAATAATTAGTCCAAGACTGAGGAAACAGCCCAAGAAATAGGTGCTAAATGGAACAATCAAATGAGACTGGGAACTTATATGAAAACAGTAATTGGAATTTTCATGCCAACTAATGCCTCAGAAAGAGAAACTCACCTACTGTTGTGCTGATAAAAGACAAACTACAAAAAGGTGATGCTTTTTCTACACAAGGCACTTGTCAAGCATTGGTTTAGATATCGCATGCTAAAGCAGTCCCTGCACACATAAATAGGTTATTATTACCTTGGAGTGGGTACAGGCTAGGCCAACAAAGATTGCTTTAGCTCTGCAAAACAGACTGGTAAGGAAAGTTTAGGCTGCTGTGCTTCTTTTTATTAAAGAGTCTTCCAAGAGAAGCAGAAGTTTTTGCAAGTTAAGAACTAGGTCGATAAAGTCAATGTAGATTTTAAACTAATATGGGGTTAAGACTGTTTTTCAGTAGGAAGGAAACAGGGAACACATAATAAAGGGGCAATGTGCAAAATTAATTCTAGGAGAAGCTTGTTGGTATCTGAATTGATCATAGAATTGGTATTTGAATTGGTCATAGAGTTGTCAGGGCTGGAAGAGACCTCAAGGACCATCTAGTTCCAATCCCCCTGCAGTGGGCAAAGACACCTCACACTAGATCAGGTTGTTCAGAGCCCCATCCAGCCTGGCCTTAAAGACCTCCAGGGAAGGGGCTTCCACCACCTCTCTGGTCACCATATCCAAACAAAGTAGAATTAGTTGTCTGGTCTCGTTAACCAGGTATAGTTTATGTGAAGAAAAGAATTCCAAGATCACCATACCTAAACAAAGTAGGATTAATTGCCTGCTCTTGTTAATCACATATAGTTTGTTTTTAAAAGCAACCACCAAGACTGGCCTTGTGTTCACCTGATACTTAATGATTTTGTTAACTGATACTGAATTACCCTGGTGAATCTGAACTTTGTAGGTTTGGAACAGACCCCGGGGATCAGTTACTGAGAGCCTGTTTCTGATTTGCCCAGACTGATTGCAGCATCAGCAAGTTTGCAGATGACACCGAGGTGAGTGGTGCTGTCGATATGCCAAAGGGATGGGATGGCATCCAAAGGGACCTGGGAATGCTGGAGAGGTGGGCCCAGGTGAACCTCATGAGGTTCAACAAGAGCAAGTGCAGGGTCCTGCATCTAGGCTGGAACAATCCTCACTATCAATACAGGGCGAGAGAGGGGGTGATAGAAACCAGCCCTGTGAAAAAAGACATGGGGCTGTTGACAGACAAGAAGCTGGACATGAGCAGGCAAGTGTGAACTTGCAGCTCAGAAGGCCACTGGCAGCCTGGGCTGCATCAAAAGATGCACTGCCAGCAGATGGAGAGAGGGTGTGCTAGTTTGAAGCAAGCTGGAATGTTTTGGTAGAAGAACTAGATAACGGGCAGTGAAATGAAAAACAATTGTGTCTACTTCTCTCACAGTCATGCTGAGAACTCTGGGAAGAAGAAAGACTTTTTCTCCATTTTGTTTCTCACTCTTGCTTTTGCCTTAGACCTGGTCACATCTCATTAACCCTGCTCCTACTAACCTTGCTCCCTAACCTCTTGGCTGCACCTCTCTTCTTCCTGAGAACTGGGGTAAGGTTGAGAGGGACCGGGGGGAGGTGTTGGGGTGGTTTGAGAGCCCCTCCTGGGGACTCAGGTTTCTGGGAGGGGAGTTGTGCTTTTGTATTGTTTATCCTTTGTATATTTCTGTATATAATTGTATATAACTGTAAATATTGTAAATAGCTGCTTGTAAATTCTGCTAGCTGTAAATAAATTGCTTCATCTATATTCCCAGGGTCCGTCTGAGTTAGCTGGGGCAAATACAAAAGTGTGGGGGGGCGGGGTAACCCCCAAACCATCACATTTTTAATTGGCGCCCAACGTGGGGCTCGATATTTCAGTGAGTGGAAATTAGCTCTGGGAATTAAGATGAAGCTAATCAAGCAGCTATTGTATTTGGTTGGTGCATTGCTCTGGTCTGGTTTTGTTTTCTTGGTATTTAGTTGGTTAAAAGGTCAAATTGTTGCTTATTTCATTGATCTGGCTTATAATAAGGCTAAAGCTAAGGTTTCAGATATGTTCTGGAGCTGGGGTGATTTTATTCTTGGTTATGCTGGTTTTAATATCTCTGAGAATATTACCAAGGACGTTACAGGAGCTCTGGTCAATAATGTGACAATCAATGGAAATTCTGCTTTAAATATGGCTCTAATGAGAGTTATTCAGCCTAAGACAGGAATTCCAACTGTTTGTATAGGCACATGCTCGTGTAAAACTGTTTTTCTTCTCACAGTTTTTAATATTTGCCTCATGATTTTAATATTCATATTAATTTTGGCATTATTGGTGAAAAATTCAAAACCAGGTTCTGTAAGAGCTAGGAAAAATTCTGTGTCTCAGAAGCAGTCTCTTTCACAGCAAAACAAGGGAACACAGTCATCGGCTTCCCCCTTGCCAGCCTCTGCCCCTCCTTCTCCAAGTGCTGGGAACGCGGCCAATGTTCCCGCCACTAACGTAAACAATGATAGCAAAAACAAAAATAATGGTCAGAGTTTAGCAGGAGCCTCAGGAGCACAGACAGGTACCCAAAATCAGAATGTCCCTAGCAACAATCAAAACACGTCAGGGTTGGCAGGCATCCCAGGAGGACAGGCAAACAATCCCACTAATGCTAATAATACTGCTAATGCTAGTAACGCCAGCCCAGTCAGTCCAAATCCTAATGACACCAGCTCAGCCAATTCAAACCCCCAGCCAGCAGACCAGAACCAAAATCCTCCTGTTAAAAGCAAGGCAGATTTGAACTCACAAGCTCCAAGTCAGACCCCTAAGGATACAAATGCTCCAGGTCAGACCTCCAATAATTCAAATGCTCCAGGTCAGACCCCTAAAGATTCAAACCCACCAGCAGACACATCCAAGTCTGTTGCTGCTCAGGCCCTTCTGGCACCTGCTAAGGCAAAAGCTAAGACAAAGAGTGGTTCGCAGGAGGATGTAAGAGCTGGAACCTCTGGTGATCAGCAGCAAGAGGAGGAGGATGAGATAGTTAGTCTGCGAGACCTTGTAGATGTGCTGAGACAACAATACTCAAGTGAGAGGAGCGCTGTGAGGTTAGCTGCCAGGAGAGAGGATGGTTCCAATGAGTTTAGGAATGCTATGAGGAAGATTGTGTTAGGCCCGGCACCACCAGAACAACAGGAAGAGGAGGAGGAAGATGACATCCAAGGCTCCAAGGATCCACTCAGAGAGGTCAGGGAAGTTAGGAAGGAATACACAAGGGAATCAGGTGAGCCAATCCTAAGCTGGCTAGTGAGATGCCGTGGCATTGGTGCTAATGCTCTGCAGGTAGGAGACAAGTCTGCCAAGCAGCTGGGACCACTCACTAAGGAGAGTGGAGTGGACAAACACCTAGCAAGTCCTCTTGGTAGGGTTAGCTTGTGGACACGCCTTCTGTTGGCTGTGGCTATGAGATATCCTTCCCGAGATGATTTGCCATGGGCAGCCAAGAAGTGGAACACCGTTGAGCAGGGAATTAAGCTTCTGAAGGAGTTTGCTGTGAAGGAAGTGCTTTATGGAGATCATGGCACTCATGAGCCTGACGATATTCCTTTGGGAACAGGTCTCATGAAGAAGCTTATTAAGCTTGCTCCTTCATCCTATGCTAACATCTTGGCCAGCAAATTTCTAGCAAGGAGTGATAATGGAAGATCTTTCACTGTTGGTGAATTCACTGATCAGCTCAGGCAGATAGAGGATAGCTTGTCACATTCTGGTATAATCTGTGCCATAAAGACTATGACTACAGAGATGAAGGATAGCATTGAGAATGGAATTAGAAATGGCATGAAAGAACTGAAGGAGGATCTCAAAAACATTACTAATTTGGTAAAGGATACCATTCCTGCATCATCTGAATGGGTGCATGTTTCTGCAGTCAGGAACAGACGCCCACCTCCTGCAAGGCAATTCCAGCCTAGGAGGAGACAAATTCCACCCAGACAGCAGCAATCACGTGCGTCACTGTGGATACTTCTGCGTGACACATACGGTGAGAACATGAACAAATGGGATGGTAAACCTACTTCAGCTCTTTCAAAGAGGGTCAGGGATCTGCAGAGTGGCAGAAACAGAGGCAGCAATGCCAGAAAAGTAGCTGTCACTTCTTCAGCTCCCGAGAGCAACTGCAATTGTTCCAACAGTTGCAGTTCCTCTCGCAACAACACCAATCATTGTGTACACCCTACATGCCATGTTCAGCATTAGGGGTGCCCTGCCTCCAGCCAGGAGGAGGAAAGGGATAGTGGAGAGAACCGAATCTATTGGAATGTATTCATTAGGTGGCCTGGCAGTTCAAGAGTTCGGAAATACAGGGCTTTAGTTGACACAGGTGCTCAGTGTACTTTATTGCCATCTAATTGCAAAGGGACAGAGTCCATTTCTATCTTTGGAATCACTGGTGGATCTCAAGAGTTAACTAAGGTACAGGCTGAGATCAGTTTAACTGGTAAAGAGTGGAAGACACATACTATTGTAACTGGTCCTGATGCGCCTTGCATTTTGGGAATTGACTTTTTGAGACAAGGTTGTTTCAAAGATCCTAAGGGTCATAAATGGGCTTTTGGAATAGCATCTGTAGAGATTGAGGATGATAAATTGAAATTGTCTATTAGACCTGAACTTTCTGATGAATCTGCAGTTGTGGGACATCATGACATAGAGGACCTGGAAGTGCCAATTGCAACTCAAACTGTTCATCATAGGCAGTACAGAACTAACCGTGACTCTTTGTTGCCCATTCATCAGCTGATTCATCAATTGGAGAGTCAGGCTGTCATCGAGAAAGCTCATTCACCTTTCAACAGTCCCATCTGGCCTGTGCGTAAACCTACAGGCGACTGGAGACTGACAGTTGACTTTCGTGCCCTCAACGAGGTGACGCCACCCATGAGTGCAGCTGTGCCGGACATGTTGGAACTCCAGTACGAGCTGGAATCGAAGGAGGCTAAATGGTATGCAACCATAGACATTGCTAATGCTTTCTTCTCTATTCCCATAGCAAAGGAGTGCAGGCCTCAGTTTGCATTCACCTGGAGAGGAATCCAGTACCAGTTCAATCGTTTGCCTCAGGGGTGGAAACACAGCTCAACCATCTGTCACTCAGTCATCCACAATGCACTGGAGAAAGGTAAAGCTCCAGAGCACATCCAGTACATCGACGACATCATTGTGTGGGGCCAAACTGCTGAGGAAGTCTTCGAGAAAGGTAACAAAATCATTGACATTCTGTTGCAAGCAGGTTTTGCCATTAAGAGAGACAAGGTCAAAGGACCTGCCAGAGAAATTCAGTTTCTGGGAGTGCGGTGGCAGGATGGTCGCCGTTACATTCCTCAGGATGTGATCAACAAAGTCTCTACCATGGCAGTTCCCACCAGTAAGAAGGACACACTTTCTTTCCTTGGTGTGGTGGGATTTTGGAGACTACACATTCCTGGTTTCAGTCAGATTGTCAAACCTCTGCATGATGTGACTCGTAAGAGAAACAATTTTGAGTGGGGACCTGAACAACAAGCAGCCTTTGATCAGATCAAACGAGAAGTAGTCCATGCAGTGGGCTTGGGACCTGTGAGATCTGGTCCAGACATTAAAAACATTCTGTACACGGCTGCCAGTGACAATGGTCCAACTTGGAGTCTTTGGCAGAGAGCTCCAAATGAGACACGTGGTCGTCCACTTGGTTTCTGGGGACGTTGTTACAGAGGTTCAGAGACAAATTACACTGCAACTGAGAAAGAGATCCTAGCAGCCTATGAGGGAGTGAAAGCAGCTTCTGAAGTGATTGGAACTGAGTCACAATTGCTTTTAGCTCCTAGACTGCCAGTTCTTAACTGGATGTTCAAGGGCAAAGGTTCATCACCACATCATGCCACAGATGCAACCTGGTCTAAATGGATGGCTTTAATAACCCAACGAGCACGAATGGGTAATCTTGATCGACCTGGTCTGGTAGAGGTGATTACCAACTGGCCAGAAGGCACAGACTGTTCCAAACCTCCAGAGGAGAAAATAACTCGTGCTGAGGAAGCTCCTCCCTATGGTGATCTCTCTGATCAGGAAAAGAACTATGCTTTGTTCACAGATGGTTCCTGTCGTCTTGTTGGGAACAAGCGAATATGGAAGTCAGCGGTTTGGAGTCCAACCAGAAGAGTTACCGAAACGAAAGATGGTGAAGGAGAATCCAGTCAGTTCGCTGAGGTAAAAGCTGTTCAACTTGCTCTTGATGTGGCTGAACGTGAGAATTGGCCTATCCTTTACCTCTACACCGACTCGTGGATGGTAGCCAATGCTCTATGGGGTTGGCTGAAGGACTGGAAGAAGAATGGTTGGCAGAGGAAAGGAAAGCCTATTTGGTGTGCTGATCTATGGCAGGACATTGATGCACGACTGGAGAAAATTCCAGTGAAGGTGCGGCACGTAGATGCACACATGCCTAAGAGCAGAGCTACTGAGGAACATCAACACAACCAGCAGGCAGACCAAGCTGCTAAGATTGCTCAAGTTGATACCAACTCTGAACTTGACATTGACCTTGATTGGAAACACCGAGGTGAGTTGTTCTTAGCTCGGTGGGCCCATGACTCATCTGGACATCAAGGCAGAGATGGAACATACCGATGGGCTCGTGATAGGTCAATTGACTTGTCCATGGACGCTATCACCCAAGTCATCTATGACTGTGACATTTGTGCTGCTATTAAGCAGGCTAAGCGAATCAAGCCCTTATGGTATGGTGAGAGATGGTCAAAGTACAAGTATGGTGAAGCCTGGCAGATTGACTACATCACTTTACCTCGATCACGTTCTGGCAAGCAGTATGTGCTAACGATGGTAGAAGCCAGCACTGGATGGTTGGAAACCTATCCAGTTCCACATGCTACTGCACGTAACACCATTGTTGGTTTGGAGAGACAAATCTTGTGGAGACATGGAACTCCAGAGAGAATTGAGTCAGACAATGGTACTCATTTCAAGAATAATCTTGTGAAAAACTGGGCCAAAGAGCATGGTATTGAATGGATCTATCACATACCCTACTATGCACCAGCTTCAGGGAAGATTGAACGCTACAATGGTTTGCTGAAAACCACCCTCAAAGCCATGGGGGGTGGAACTCTAAAAAACTGGGACAAACATTTAGCACAAGCTACCTGGTTGGTAAATAGTAGAGGTTCAGTAAATAGAGCAGGACCTGCACAATCAGATTTAGTCCAAACAGTAGACGGTGATAAAGTTCCTGTTGTACGTGAAAAGAATCTGTTAGGGAAAACTGTTTGGGTATTTTCTCCTTCGGGCGAAGGGAAACCTGTCCGAGGGGTGGTTTCTGCTGAAGGTCCTGGTCATACCTACTGGGTAATGCAGGACAATGGTGAAATCCAGTGTATTCCACAGAGAAATTTAACCTTAGCTGAGAGAGTTTAAATTCAAGCTGTTAGGAGTTTTCTGTTCTAGGTAACATCGGCGCCCAACACTGAGAGAATCTACGATAGAATCTACAGTACGTGAGCACGAACCCAACATCACCTGGGAGTCCCTGTTCTGAGCTTTTGAATCACCTATATCTGATTGAAGTGTGAACTGAACTTGTATATATTGTTTTAGTGTAAATATTGGTTTAGATTAGATTGGATAATTCTCAGCGATGCTCTGAGCGAAGTAGACAGGGGTGGATTGTGCTAGTTTGAAGCAAGCTGGAATGTTTTGGTAGAAGAACTAGATAACGGGCAGTGAAATGAAAAACAATTGTGTCTACTTCTCTCACAGTCATGCTGAGAACTCTGGGAAGAAGAAAGACTTTTTCTCCATTTTGTTTCTCACTCTTGCTTTTGCCTTAGACCTGGTCACATCTCATTAACCCTGCTCCTACTAACCTTGCTCCCTAACCTCTTGGCTGCACCTCTCTTCTTCCTGAGAACTGGGGTAAGGTTGAGAGGGACCGGGGGGAGGTGTTGGGGTGGTTTGAGAGCCCCTCCTGGGGACTCAGGTTTCTGGGAGGGGAGTTGTGCTTTTGTATTGTTTATCCTTTGTATATTTCTGTATATAATTGTATATAACTGTAAATATTGTAAATAGCTGCTTGTAAATTCTGCTAGCTGTAAATAAATTGCTTCATCTATATTCCCAGGGTCCGTCTGAGTTAGCTGGGGCAAATACAAAAGTGTGGGGGGGCGGGGTAACCCCCAAACCATCACAGAGGGGAGTCTGACACTTTACTCTGCTTGGGTGAGACCTCACCTGGAGTGCTGCATCCAGCTCTGGAGCCCTCAATACAGGAAGGACATGGAGCTGATGGAGCAGACCCTGTGCAACCTGATCTAGTTGAGGATGCCTCTGCTGACTCCAGAGGGGTTTGGACTCGATAACCTTTGGAGGTCCCTTCCAACCCAGACATCCTATAATTCTGTGATTCTATGATTGACATTGCAATACTGAGCATGAAGCAGCTTGACTTCCTTGGCTGCTGATTCTGCTTTGTAAAGGGCCCTGAGATAACTAAATGAAAGGCATTAAAATAATTGCTTCTGCCTGTAATAATGAAAGAACCCACCCATGGTATATTCTCACTATTGTCACTGCCTTTATTGAATATCACTTCAAAGTATCTAAATCACACAGAAATTTCATAGCTGATAACATTTTCCCAAGCCACCATGTAATGCCTGTGACCTACTTTTTAATAAGGAAACACAACACTTCTCCCATCTACAGCTTTTAATTATTCTAATACTGGTTGAGATAGGACTGGCACGGAATGCACTTACACCACACCACCACTCCAAGTGAGTATAGCAGCGTCTGCCTACAGCCTGCCACAGCACAAGTGCCTTTATTCTACCACTGGTTGAGATAGGACTGGCATGGAATGCACTTACACCACACCACCACTCCAAGTGTGTATAGCACCATGTGCCCATGCTCTGCCACAGCACAAGTGCCTTTATTCTACCACTGATTGAGATAGGACTGGCATAGAATGCACTTACACCACACCACCACTCCAAGTGAGTATAGCAGCGTCTGCCTACAGCCTGCCACAGCACAAGTGCCTTTCATATTTGCCTTTTTTAAGCTTCACATCTTCTGCCTCTGTCACCACAGATTGGATGCCTACAGATCATTCCAATGGCAAGTTCCCAATCTAAATGCTAGCTAGGGCTCAGTATGGTATGTGTAAGTACAGTCAGGAGCACAAAGGCTGTATGAGACTGACAGCCACTGAAGCGTTGGAATCAAAGCTAACAGAACCAAAATGGGTGCTTGGGAGAATCTTGTCTAGAACTGATCTTGGTTTGAGTAGCATCAGGAAAAGAACCAGATGATTAGAACAAATATATGGGGTATACCTTGCACTCATCTGGTGCTCAGTAGATGTGTAAAAATAGTGTCTTGTGTGCTGGAAGGATAGAATAATGCTGTGTTGGTGGAAATCTGTGCTTAATAAAGCAGACCCTTAGCAGTTTCACAGCAATGACCCAAAGCATCTTGAAGGATAAATTCCTTCTTGGCAGAGGTCAACAAGAGGACTGCTGCTGAGGCATCTGTGGGCAAGGGATGATGAGAAGGGCAGGTGTTTTGAAAATTACACTTCACTGACCATGATCTTGTCTTTGTTTTGCAAAATCAGAATCCTTGTAGGTGGTTGGATGTTTTGTGGTACCATTCAGGCAAGGTATTTTCCAAACTATTCTTAATTGAGACAAGAGTCAGGCAATGATGAACAGGGCACAGCCAGGTTTCTGATCCTGTGGGCTGATCTGCTCTTGTTTTGCCTTGATTAAAAATATCATGATGTAATTTATTCAAGAGGAGACAGAGTTGCAGGCACAGAATTTAATTAAACTGACTTTTAAGTGAGTTTTGAATTCCCAGTTCTCACCTACATGGTATAAAGGCACTGATTCAGGAAGGAAGAGAATCTGCCCAGCAACAGTGGAGATACCAACCAGTCATATTTCAGTGGAGTTCCATCCCTTCCTCTCTTCTTTGTACTCTTTTCACCAGATCACAGTTTCTCACAACATCCATTCTTGGAAGCCAGGCTACTCCAGAGGGAGCACAGAGACAAAGTGAGGGCTCTGCGTGTGTATAATGCACGCGCTTAAGTGGATCTTCAAGGTTGTTTCCTCTGTTGTCCGTCTCGATTTGCAGGTTAACCTAAAGTAGGCTTTCTCACTTCGATCTTCAGGCTTTTGTCATCCTCAATTCCTTTTGGAATTAACTTTGAAGTTAGAGGAAATAATTTAATAAAACCAGTATTACCAAAAAAACAACCTATTAAATGGAGAACTTGAGGTGTGTTCAGAAGGAAATCTTTCCCATTTCTGCAGTATTTGTAATATTGGCTGCACACCCTCACTTCTGTTCTTTGCAGCAGGCTTATAACTGAAGTCTGAGAAGGTTTAGGTAAAGGAACAACCCACATAAAAAGACAAATCACTTTATACACACTTCTTTAAAAGAAACAGTAAAATCTACTGGTAGCAGAGTTTCAGTTTCTCCTGTTCAGTTTTTGCTCCTCTCGTAGGCTCCATGACTGAGATTTCATCCTTTAAGACTTTGATGCGATTTTGTTTTGCATAAGCATATTTCATTTTATAGGAACTAAATTCAGGCTTGGTGAGCTAGGCTGGCTTTTTTTATTTTGAAGTCACTGGGCTATTAACTCCCAAGGAAATAAGCAGTAAAACTTGATTTTTGTCTTTATATCTCAGAATGAGATCTCTGCATTGGAGAAAATAAATAATGAAGTCCAGACACAAAAAGTAATGAAATCATGTAAGCAGTTCAAATGCTTTTATTTATTCCTTGCATATTAAAAGAGTCTACACTCTTGATTTTGGTGGTTCAGGTTTTCATATCAGTTTGCATCTGTCTCATCAAGGAATCTTAGAGCACTTTCAGCAGAATTTGCATCTTAAAGGTTCTGCACAGAACTGCAGATAGCAATTTTCCATCTCCTTGGGAGAATGAGCTTATGATCCCCAGAAGTCAGTATACAGGAAAAATATCCTCTAGTAATAAACTGTCTCCTATATTTAATGTTGTAACAGGTAAATGCACAGGAAATGCATTAACCTGCCTGTTCACCACCCCCAATGCAGAAGTGAGGGAAGAGTTACACAAAATCTCCATCTTGAGATAAGGAGTTGAGATACGAGTTTAACACAAAATAACATAATCATAATGTACAGTTTTCCTAATCAGATTGCATGCAACCCAAATCTTTTCATTCACCTCAAGTTACTGAAATTTCTCTTTGTCCTCAGGGCTCTTCATTTGTATGCCTTGAAGTCCTGTTTGGCTTTGGTGTGTTCCAGCCTCTGTAACTGTACTGTGTACAGTTCTGGATACAGTTCTGGATCCCCCGAGACAAGAAGGACATTGAGCTGTTGGAGCAAGTCCAGAGGAGGCCACCAAGATGCTGAGAGGGCTGCAGCAGTTCTGCTATGAGGACAGGCTATGAGAGCTGGGGCTCTGCAGCCTGGAGAAGAGAAGGCTTCCAGGAAACCTTGTAGTGGTCTTCCAGTATCTGAAGGGGACCTACAGGAGGGCTGGGGAGGGACTATTGACAAGGTCTTGTAATGACAGGATGAGAAGTAACAGGTTTAAACTGGCAGAGGGGAGACAGAAACTGGATGTTAGGAAGAAGTTGTTTGCAGTGAGGGTGGTGAGACACTGGCACAGGTTGCCCAGGGAGGTTGTGTCTGCTCCCTCCCTGGAGGTGTTCAAGGCCAGGTTGGATGCAGCCTTGAGCAACCTGTTCAAGTGGGAGGTGTCCCTGACTATAGCAGGGGTTTGGAACTGGATGATCTTTGAGGTCCCTTCCAACTTAAACCATTCTATGATTCATTCTAAAGCCAAACTGGGAGGGAATAAAAGATGAAGTAATCTTCCATTCAGGTACACATCATAGTTACTTTCAGCACTACTACCTTCTGTAATTAATACAAACTGCAAATGAAGTTAGTTACAATTCCTGCTGAGGAGAGGAGAGCAACGGTAATGTCATGACTGCTGGAAGGATTACATTATGAGGAACTGATGTGGAAAGATGTCATAAATTATTTATTTTTTCAAGAAAGAAAATGCTGTAACATTTGGAGTAAAAAATTATGTAGCTTTGGCTATTAACTATCTTCATACTTTCCTGTACTCTTATGTAACTGCCCTTTGACATGCCCTTTCACACTGTAAATGCAGACTTCCTTTGGCTTTAGGTGGACAGAGCAGGGGTGTTAGAAGTTGCAGCGTGTGCTGTTGCCCTCCTTCTGGTTCCTGAGGGAAAGAGCAGTGCCCTTAGGCTCTTTCCTCTAACAAGACTGAGCTGTGTGTTGGGATTCGCTGAGGAATAATTGCCTTGGGATGTCTCAAAACTAGTTTTTAAGTGAAGAATGGGAAGTGAGGTGGTGGGTTTATACCACTCAGAGTTTGGAATTTACCCCCCGGAGTTAAATTACCACACTACTCAGAATTTTGGAAGTAAAATGGAAAAGGTTATATGTATATACAACATACATATGTACACAAACAATCAGACAATAGCCAACTATCCACCTCCTCAATAGCTCTACCCTCTGCTACAAAACCTGCAGCCTAAAGGCCACGCTGCCTTACCTTCCCCCACTGCACCTCTGCCGTTGCCTAAACAGGAGATAAACAAAGGCAAAGGCCAGAAAAGAAGCAAAAGAGTGGAACAAAAGACAGGAAAAGAAGAGCCATCAGGCTGTGTTCCCAAACTATATAGCAATCTGCAGAACCAAGGAAATAGCGCAGCTGAAGGAGCTGGGGTTGTTCAGCCTGGAGAAGAGGAGGCTCAGGGGAGACCTTATTGCTCTCTGCAACTACCTGAAGGGAGACTGTAGCCAGGTGGGGTTGGTCTCTTCTCCCAGGCAACCAATAACAGAACAAGTGGGCACAGCCTCAAGCTGCATCAAGGCGGGTTTAGGCTGGATGTGAGGAAGAAGTTCTTCACAGAAAGAATGATTTGCATTGGAATGGGCTGCCTGGGGAGGTGGTGGAGTCACTGTCCCTGGGAGTGTTTAAAAGGAGATTGGATGAGGCACTTAGTGACACGGATTAGTTGATTAGAAGGTATTAGGTGGTAGGTTGGACTCAATGATCTTGAAGGTCTTTTCCAACCTGGTTAATTCTGTGATTCTGAGAATCAATTTGTTTCTAATATTCTCTTCAGCCACTTTGAAAATTCGTCAAGTCCCTGGACTGAATTATCTGGAAAACCTTATTTACAATTAGGAAGCTAAGGCATTAGCCCTATCCCTCTAACAAGTTACTTCTTCGTGGAGATGCAATGAATCTAGCAGATACCTTAATATGTTTATTACAAGACACATGAGGCAGGTGAAGCAATAATAAATATCTGTGCAGAGAAAGATCATGCATATCTGTGGGATGCTAAAACATCTTTGAGAACTAAGTGAAGGTTCAATGCTTTCTCCAGAGTTTTATTTCTGATTTATTACTGAAACATCTTTTTTAAATTACTATCTCTGAAAAAGTGACACGAGGTGAAGGGAAATATATACAAACCAATTTCATCTCTAACTTTCATCTCCATATGTCTGGAAAAGTGCCTGAAGATCTCTCTGCTTTTCCAGCAAAGTGTAATCTGTTTTAGGCTTGAGGAGTTTTGACCTAGTGCTGCTGGTGCCTTCTCCAGACTCCTTTCCTCAAACAAATTAATTACTTTCCCCTGTGGCTAGAAAACAGTAAAAAGTGCAGAGGTTCAATTTATTTTTATAAGGCATTGTGCATACAAAAGCTTAGGGAACACAATAATTGCAGCAAGGGAAAACACTGTAAAGTGCGGCAGTATAAAATCAGAGGAGACACAGGGCTGTAAACTAGGGAACATATTGGTAGGAGTAAGGCAGTACAGGTTGGGGCTGCCCTGCTGCAAGGCAGGTTCATGGAGAAAGACCTTGGAGTCCTGGTGGACAGCAAGTTCTGCATGGGCCAGCAATGTGCCCTCATAGCCAAGAAGAGCCAATGGCAGCCTGGGGTGCATCAGGAAAAGTGTGGCCAGCAGGGCTAGGGATGTTCTTCTCCCCTTCTACTCTTCCCTACTGAGACCACACCTGCAATACTGGGTCCAATTTTGGGCTCCCCAGTTCAGGAGAGATGGGGACCTGCTGGAAAAAGTCCAGCAGAGAGCCATGAGGATGAGTGGGGGATTTCAGCATCTCTCCTATGGAGAGAGACTGAAAGCCCTTGGACAGTTTAGCCTGGAGAAGAGAAGACCAAGAGAGGATCTGATCAGCATCTACAAATATCTGAGGGGTGAGTGTCAAGTGGAGGGGGCCAAGATCTTTTCAGTGCTCAGCAGCAATAAAACAGGGAGCAATGGATACAAAGTGGAACACAGAAGGTTTCAGCTCAACATGAGGAGAAATTTCTTTACAGTGAGGATGACAGAGCCCTGGAACAGGCTGACCAGAGAGATCATGGAGTCTTCTTTTCTGGAGACTTTAAAAGCTTGATGGCTTGATGCATTCCTCTGTGAACTACACTAGTGAATCCTGCCTTGGTAAGGGAGTTGGACTTGCATCTCTGGAGGTCCCTTCCAACCTCTAACATCCTGTGGTCCTGTGATCCTGTGAATACAGACCTGAAGCTATATTGATAGGGCTGACAATAGCCAGGCAGAAGGTGAAAGCAGCTGCAGAGTCACAACTGGAAAGTGGCAGAAGTAGTTTAATAGGAAGCAGATTAATAGGGAATTGTGCAAAATGTAGCAACTCGGAGGATAAGGATCAATTTTCCAGGTGAGAATGACTCCAGAATTATAGGTTTTTCTTAAGGTGTGGGAAGAGATGATTTAGAAAGGTGAGACAAAGGTGTGGCTGTGGAAATTTCTTTTGTCAAATGTACCATTCCTTTCTGGATGCTGAACTAGGGAAAATGAGCCCATCCAAGCTTGCAGTGAGGTCAGTGTGGGAGAGGGAATGGACTTATCTGAAGATTTCAAATTGGTTAGTGTCAGCAAGTGCTAATGAGAAGTGGAGGTGATAATAGATACTATGATAAACATGCTGTCCAGGTGAAAGGAGATGAGAAAAAGACGTTAAGACACAGACTACATTTTCTGATCTAGTGCAACTACTTGGTGCCATGTTAATGCAAATGAAACAGAGAATTAAACCACTGCTGTTTGAAGTGGTCATCTTCAAAGAAGACCAGCATCTGCTGAGGACCAAAAGCAGATCTGTTTGTGGCACTAGAGCTGTCAGTACAGACCTTAGAGCAAAAGGAAATCACAGGGGAAAAAATCATGCACTTCTATCTGGAGCATTAGGTAGTGCCATAAAGGCACATCAGCTGGGGCAAATGCCCTTTGACCAGCCTAGGTGTCATCCACAGAACAGCTGTGGTGCTACATCAGGAAGCTGAAAGGATGGAAGAAGACTTTCCCTGTTGTCCTGCATGTGCAGGATAATTTAGTTAGGATGAGGTGGTAACTTGAACTCAAGAGCAGAGTGGCTTGCTTGGAGTGTATTTTCACAGATCAACTCATGGTGCTCTTTTGTGTCTGGCAGCAGACGACAGCAAGTAAAGCCAAGTGAATGGTTCTCTCACCCTTTGATAAGAGTGAGACAGGACACACAGGCAAACTGCAGTGTGATTGACTAAGCCTCACCATGCTTCTGCAGATAACACCCCCGTTCCAGCTGCAATCCCTCTGGCAGCTGACAGCACCTGCTCCCACAGCAGAAGACCTCACAGTGCCAGAAATCTTGGGTAGCATTCACCCAGCCAGCTTTTACATCCTCTCTTAGCTGAGGCATTTTTCTCACTTTTGGCAACTCCATCCCATCTTCTGCTTTGGAGAAGACTGCAAGCAGCCAAACCAAAAATCTACTCCATCACTGAAGCAAGTGACTGTAAGCTATATATGAGCTGCAGATGGCAGGATTATGTACTACACACTGCAGCTATAGCTGCAGCAAAGAGCTTCCTTTGAGCTGCCAACTCTTTATGACGTAGTCAGTACTCACTGCAGAATGGGCAGATCTGTTGTTGCATTCTGCTTTTGTGGACCTTGATTTTCATTCTGTGTGCATATGGCACTTGGCACACAATGTGCACATTTACTAGAGTCAGGTGCCATGGCAATGTAATTTTCTTCTGAGTTAAGGAGATATATGTGCTCTACCTTACGTGAGTGAAAGCTGGCAGCAATTCAAAGACACAGTCACTCGTCTCTGGGAATTCCCTGTAAACTCCTGTCTCAGGGAGCCAGGCTGCTGTGGCTGTTTATCCAGAGAAGTGGCACTCCAGATGGATTACATTTGTGGACATCAGCAGGACGATTGTATTAGGTAAGCTTCCTGCACACCTGCTCGTTTCATTAACCAGCTCCCGGCATTAAATGACCCAGACGCATCCTAAAACGTTCTTCCTCACCGTTAGACTCAGGTGCTGAGTTGCATTTCCAGGCGGAGAGGGCAGCATGACCTGCAGCCTGAAGTGCAGAGGGCAGCAGAGAACAGAGCAGGAAGAACGTGGCAGGAGTCAGCCTGGGCTACATCAGCTGGCACAACCTCTGGCATTCAAAAGCAACGTTCACAAACTTTAGGTCAAGAATGGCATCCGAAATATGTAACATCCCTTTTTAAAAGGTGGGTGAATAACCTTCCTGGAAACAGTTAACTGAAGGATGCTTCACTGAAGACAAACAGGCCAATGCTTCTTGTGCTTTTGTTCTGTAGATTTTCCCTCTCTTTCACAGTGATTCTGAAAATGCTTAGGTTACAGAAAGTCTACAGCTTTCTTTTAATAGGAACTACATCTCTAACACAGATGGTATCCCTGCTTTCCAGATTGCTTCTTTTACCCCCAAAGACTTCAGCCCCACTGCTTCCCTCTTTTGTGTCAGACTTTCTGCAAGTTATTTTGGTCTCTCTTTTTTGGGGCCCTATCTTTCTTCCTTCCAGAAAGAATGTGTATCAAGATGCCTAACTTTCTTTTGTTTAACTAAACACTATCTTTACCCACTTTTAATACTCCTTTTGCTCTTCCTAACCTCCACGTCTCTTCCTTCAATTCTTCCTTCAACACTGATCAAGAGTTAGGGCTGGGCTGGCTACTAAATCAATGACAAGTGAGAAGATCTGTCATCAACCCCTCTTCCTTCCTAGAGGGGGGAAGGAAATGAGTGAGGGAGAGAAACTTATGGGATGGGAAAAATACCTAAACCAGCCTTTTTATTTCATTATGACCCAACGTGGGACACAGGATTTAGCAGTGACCTTGGTTTCCAGGTATAAGCAAGAGCCTTTCTGCATACCAGTCCTAGATAGTAACTGTAAATATCAAGTGCTGTCTCTTCTGGAAGCAGATGCTGTCTGCAAAAACCTGCCATTAACTTCAGAAAGTGCAGGTACTGAGCTGAAAAGCAAAATCACTGAAGGGACAATAACCAAATTTGACTCTCTTTCAAACTAGCAAACAGACTCTCATTTTTAATTCCTTACTGTCTCATATCTTCTATTTCATTCTCTTTCCTCTTTTCCCATTTCCCTTCTTTAACCATTACCAGGAGGCCAGGAAACATGAGGAAGACCATATTCATGAGAGCCACTGTAGTGTATAGAATCATTGAATCAGTCAGGGCTAGAAGGGACCACAAGGATCATCTAGTTCCAACTCCCTGCCATCAGCAGGGACACCTCACACTAGATCAGGCTGTCTAGAGCCTCATCCAGCCTGGCCTTAAACACCTCCAGGGATGGGGCTTCAAACACCTTCCTGAGCAGCCCATTTCAGGGTCTCACCACCTTCACTGAAAAGAACTTCTTCCTAACATCCAGTCTGAATCTACCCATTTCTAGCTTTGTTCCGTTCCCCCCAGTCCTATCACTACCTGACAGCCTAAGAAGTCCCTCCCCAGCTTTACTGTAGGCCCCCTTAAGATACTGAAAGGCCACAATAAGGTCACCTTAGAGCTTTCTCCTCTCCAGACTGAACAGCCCCAACTCCTTCAGTCTCTCCTCATAGCAGGCTTGATGGTTTCATGCCTGTAAGGTAACAAAATAGCCCACGTAATACAGCTGATGTTCTGGGCAAGACTGAGAATCTTCTGTTGTTGGACAACTGAAGTCTGGACTCAGCCAACTAGGAAGCAAAGTCAGACACTCTGACACTGAGTGCCTGCTAGAGCTCCCCTGTGAGATGTCAGCACATTGCATATAGAGAAAGTAGATGTCACATTTGTGGTGCTGTATTGGGAATATGAATGATGCCAGAAGAGGACTCTCACCTTTCATTTTCATCAGTCAGAAGAGGACTCATATCTTTCATTTTCAACAGCCAGAAGAGGACTCATACCTTTTATTTTCATCAGCTGGCCCCAAATCATCCATCATGACTGCAACTGCTGGGTTTCTTGCCAAGGCAGTTCTCTGTGGCCAAGGTTACATTACAGAGCCTAGGCTCGATGTAACACTGCTTGTTCAGGCATATCTGAAGTCACCTGCCCTGCCTGGGAGACAGGGAGGGCTCAGCCAGCCCATGCATGTGAGACTCTGCTGGTTTGGCTACATGCAAGCATTTGTAGCCAAGAAACCTGCACTCACCTCATCAGCCTGAACACTGAATGTTCAAGTGCCTTCTGTTTCAAAAATATGAACAGATAATGACAGTTTCCCTGTTTCCTGCTTTCAAGCCTGTAGGTGGAACAGCCTGACATGTTTGTGAAGAGTTTGTTGGACTAAAGACCTGTTACCAGTGGCCTTAAAAGGGGGGGGAGAGATATTTTTACCAATTCAAATGTTTCTTGCTTCTACCAAGAATTGCTGTCAATTGTAGTCTTTTCTTACTAAACTTTCACCACATCCCTGTCAAGCCCTTCAACAAATGCCTGACTTTTGCTCTTATCCATGGGAAGTAACAGGCATAGAACCAGCTCTTTAACAGCTAATTGTGTGAAAAATTACTTCACTGCTCAACTGTTCAAGTACTAAACTTCAAGATCACTTGGAAGTTTATATGAATATGCCCCAGCATGGATGCCAAAACATTTTATAAACCCAATTTGACTGGTACACCCAAAGCCACAGTGCTGCGAAGCACCCTCATCTTCTGATTCAGACTCTCATGATGCACTCCAGCCGCTTGGCTCCATTAGGCAGAGCACCACCAGCAGATAGACTCACAGAATCACAGAATGGTTTAGGTTGGAAGGGACCTCAAAGATCATCCAGGTCCATCCCCCTGCCATAGGCAGGGCACCTCCCACTTGAACAGGTCACTCAATGCCTCACCCAATCTGACCTTGAACACCTCCAGAGAGGAAGCAGACACAACCTCCCTGGGCAGCCTGTGCCAGTGTCTCATCATCCACACTGGAAAGAACTTCCTAATATCCAGTTTAAATCTCTCCTCTGCCAGTTTAAATCCATTACTCCTCGTCCTGTCATTACAAGACCTTGTCAATAGTCCCTCCCCAGCCCTCCTGTAGGCCCCCTTCAGATACTGGAAGGCCACTCCAAGGTCTCTTCAAAGCCTTCTCTTCTCCAGGCTGCAGAGTCCCAACTCTCATAGCCTGTTCTCATAGCAGAGGGTCTGCAGCCCTCTGGTCATCTTCATGGTCTCCTCTGGACTTGCTCCAACAGTTCCATTTCCTTCCTGTGTTAGGGGCTCCAGAACTGTACATCGTACTCCAGGTGGGGTCTCATGAGAGCAGAGGAGGAGGTGATTCTTCTCTTAGTGCTGGTGAGACACAGCTGGAGTGCTAGGTCCAGTTTTGGCCTCCCTAGTATATGAGTAACATAGACATAATGGAGCAAGTTAACTGAAAGACCATGAAGATGATGAAGGAACTGAAGTATCTCTCCTGTGAGGAGATGCTGGAGACTGTTCAGCCTGGAGAAGAGAAAGTCAAGGGTTTCTCATCAATGTGTATACATATTGAAGGTGGGGAGCAAAGAAGATGGAACCAGGCTCCTGTGGTAGCCAGTGACAGGATGAAAGGCAATGGGCACAGGAAACTACATATCAGCACTGGAAAAAAAACCAACATTTCATAATGTGTAGGTGACCAAGTACTTGCAGCAGACGTTTCCTAGAGAGGTTGTTGGCTTTCCTTCCTTGAAGACATTCAAAACCTGGCTGGACATAGGCCTGAGCAACCTGCTTTAGGCTACTCTGCTTTGAATGGGAAGCTGCAGTAGATGACCTCCTGAGCTGTTCAGCAGTTTAGCTATTCTGCAGCTCAGAAGGCTTTGCATTTTTAATAGCCTTAGTTAGAAAAATAAGGGTATCATGTAGATGGCAGGAAAACACTGAAAATACTTGGCAAGAGACAAAACCATGGCATTTTTCAGAGACAAAATAGTTTTGCCAGCTGCACTTGGCATTAGGAAGGACTATGGTTCTTTCTCAAACTAGCTGAAGTAATTGCGATTCAAGCCTCTATCTGGAACCCCAAGGCTTTATCCTATCTGAGTGATGATTTTAAACAAACAGAACTTAAAGAGAGGAGGAACATAAAAGAAATTTTACAAAGAAAATTAATAAAATAATAGTTCTTAGTCAAACCTCCACTTTGGACCTCCTGCTTTGGTGCGGGCTCTGAGCGGCCTCCCTCTGCCGCCTTGTATCGTTTCTCAAGGACTCTCCTCTGCTCACTCGTGGTGACAGCAGTGACTTTCTGACCTTCTGGGACCAGCAGATGCAGAGAAGTGAGGAACCACATGTGGCAAGTGATTGCTTAGCTGATGCTCTGCATGTGCTTCACTGTAAGCTCTATTCACGCAACCAACATGGTAAACTTAGTTGAGTATTTACTGGACATCTTCACAGAGAGCAGAAGGCATCAAGACAGCATCAAATTGTACCAATGGACATTTATTCATGTTTCAGGGGACTGCTTCTCAGCCTATTAAATGGAAGACTACCTGGAAAGAACCCACAGACCATTCTGCACAGTCTTGCCATAACTGTAGTCATTTATATTTAATTGATTAAAAGCTGGTTGCATTTTGCATCCCCCAGCTACTGATTTATACTATTCTTGTTTGTTTCTGCATATACACAAACCAACAAACCCCAACATCAAAATAAAACAAAACCCCAAACAAACTAAAAACAACCAAGCAGACCCAAAACAAAACAAACCCAGAAAATCCTTACACTGTGCTGCAAGGAAAGTAATTTTTGGGCTATGGTCTTGCTCTGGCAGAGGGGTTGGACTCAATGATGTCTGGAAGTCCCTTCCACCCCCTACCATCCTGTGATGCTGTGAATCTGAATTTTTAGTTAAGACAGCAGCCTTACACTGTTTGGGCCCTATATACATGTGTGGTGTTGGCAAATATAGACACATACATTTGGCTGTTATGCAGAACAATAAGGAATCAGGCAGAGAACTCATTTTTATCTCCTAGAGCTTTCATGCACATTTCTGCTGAGGTATCCTGCTCTGCTTTCCAGCAGTCATTCTTTGTTTTCTGACCATATTTGATCACAGTTTTTTTGAGTGCAGTTTCCCATTTGATTTCCTTTTAGAGAAACATGTGTGCCCTGACATCATAGAGAACTACTGCAATCCCAGCTGGCTGAGCACCACTTTTTCTGTCTCTGAACTTGTGAACCATATTAAACATTCAAGATTTATTGCAGTTGTTTCAAGAATTCCTGACAGACAGATGAGCATTACTTCAGAGGAAATAACAACTCTGTAGTCAGGCTGTCCTATATTCCCCTTGGCACTCCCTGGGCCTGAGAATATTAGAAGTGAAAGAAAACTGGCTCACAGTTAGTGGTGTCATGAAACTGCACATCTTTTTGGCACACATGCAAACCTCATGCAGTTGAATACCAGTGCCTTCTCATTACTGTCAAGCAAATGTGAGATTATTCCTCTTGGAGGAAGTATCTGAATTCCTTCAGTAACACACACACAGCCTCCTAAACCCATAAAGGTCTTTCACTACTTACCACCTGCTTTCACAGTACAGTTTTGCAATCACTTTGGACTGCCTCTGAGGAGTGTGGCAGTGATGTATGCCCATTATCAAAGGATGAACTCTGTGTGGCTGTTTCATTGGGTTCCCTCAGCCAGGGAAGGCAACTGGCACTTCATTAAATGACTGTCACTTAGATGTCCTTTAGCAGGTAAGGGAGGACCATTCTCTCTCTTCTATTGGCCTACTCATGTCGGACACTGATTTTCCTTGGTCACATAGAGAGGGTTGGGAATGCCTATCAGGGTGTTAGGAGTAGCATCCCATTCCCAAACCAGTGTTCCCCTCTTGCCATATGGTCAATGGGAAGTTAGGAGTGTTCAAGTCCAACCAGAAAAAGCCCACCTAAGTTCCCAGGAGACGTGCTCAGGAGACCTTAGATCCTGACTCAAGTTCCATGGCTGGTTCACTGGTAGAGCTACCTTCAAGAGCTCAGAGCACATGAGCACCATATCAAGAGCACTAGCTCTAGACAGACTGAACACACCAGCCACATGAACTTGCACTGCCTCACAGTAATTTGCTGAGATTAGGCTTTTCCTCAGGGAAAGGACACACATTTTTAGGGGAATTCCAAGTTAATAGTTCTGTGCTTGTCTTCTCCCAGTGACGACTGAGGAATGATGAAGACTTTTCCTCAAGTATTTTTTACTGATGAGCCTAAATTAGTCCTCTCTGAGCCCTCTGCAGCTGTCGCAGGACTGACAAGTTAGCTCCAAGACTGGATCAAGCTTGATTTGATTGATTTGAAGGGAGAGGGAAGGAGCAGATGAACTGCATAGCTATGCTGTGCTACTTTGCCTGTGGCTGTCCCATCAATTGCACAATCCCCTCTACCACTGCTAGTTCAGTTCACAGCAGAGGCATTCTCTAGGTCCCACTGTGCCACTGAGATGTTATTCAAACATAAGGTTAGGTGGGATCTCTGTGGTACCTGGCACAGGAATTGCCAAGGGAATGTCCTTCAGTTTTGTCAATACCAAAAAAATGAAGTTTACTGAAATGAATTTATTTCATCACACTTGGAACTGCCACAAATAACTATCTTGATCAGAATAATTATTGCCAATCAAAGCAAAGTCTAATTGTGACTTGTATCAGGTCCTTGAAAAATGATTGCTTTTCAACTGGAAATTGATTGGAGGCATGTGATAAATTTGAAATGTTGATTAGCACAAAGGTAGCAGGTGTCTCTTCGTCCTTGCTGTACACTGCTCTCTGAACTGCAATTGTTCTGCTTTCTGCTGTTTCTACAGGCTGAATTAGTGCTGCCTTGTCCCACAGAGGCAGGACTTTCTGAAGAAGGGAGTGTGGGGAGAGGAAACCATCCTATGCTGCTCGTGGTGGGGGTGAGCACAGGTGCATGGACAGTGCTGGGCTCATCCAGGGCTCCATTTAATTCATGCAAAGAAAAGAGGATGTTTTGACCTCTCTACTGTGCCCTGTCACACTCCATAGAATCACAGAATCAACCAGGTTGGAAGAGGCCTCCAAGATCATCCAGTCCAACCTAGCACCCAGCCCTCCCATGTTCACTATCATAACTACTAACAGGTAAATGGAGGGAAACAGTGGTGAGTTTGGAACTTCACTCTTTTGACTATACTGATAGCTTTCAGTGCTACCAGTGACATCTGTTTTGTTTGATGATTGCAGCTGCAATCTGTCTTGCCAGTCTCTGCTTACATTCACTTTTAAATGTAACAGGTATCTTGTCTGACAGGGGTCCCAGTGGCTGGCTGTGGCACATTTCTCTATTAAAAAAGAACCAAGTCAGAAAGGAAACAACCAGCACAGAACAAACCCAGGACAAGGCAAGGGAGGTGTCAGCAACTGTACTAGGCCAAGCTGTCAGGAAACATAAGAAAAGAAAGTTTCTGGACACAGCAATCACTGTTGAGCTGCATAAGGTTAATGTAGGAGGCATTTGCTAACTGTGACTGCCATACTGGTATTCATCTCATCTTGCCCTTTTAACTCCACACCCCTGAGCTAAACTTTTCCTGTTGCTCTCAGACTGATCAACAGATATGTGTGCACTGTACTCCCAGACTGTCTTTGTGCTGCCTGTGAAGCATCAGCAGGCTGTGTCCCTTCCTAAGAGGGGAGGATTCTGAATTGGTTTGAATTCTCTGAGCTGGATTATTGGGATTCTTTGTTTGCAGGAGTTACCAACTATGTTATCTCCCAAATGCAGCTGGTACATACAGGATGCAGCAGCTCATAATCTTCTGGGCACTCAGTAGTTTCAACTTACTATTCCCATTTTTAAGTCTCCATGCTGGTTTCTGGGGAGATGTTGTGTCAAGTTCAAAGTCTTGCTCCTAGCCTAAAATGTGTTGGGTGCTACACCAGTTCCCTTTGCTGTCTGGCAACAGTGAGGTTATTCAGCAATATTCCAGTTAGTATTGTAAGGGTAAGCCTAAGGAGAGACTGTCTGCACTCTGAAAGATGTCTAGTCAAGGACCCTCCTGATGCAAAAGGAGATAATAAGCACAAACAAGAGAGCACAGAGATCCAAATCTAACCCACAGCCAACATGGCAGGCAGTGATGGGAGTCATTCATATGTGGTTACAACCTTGCTTATTTTGGTAAGATTATCTGTTCCAGGACCTTGTCAAATGGGATGATAAGGAACAGGGGGAACCACAAAGCAAACAGCCAGAGACACACACCTGGCAGACAAATGCCACAGAGAAAAAGACAAGAAAGTTGCCAGACAAGAAAGAAGAAAGAAGCCAGCAAGGCATCCTGGTTAGAAGGGAGAAATTACTAAACAGAAGCAATTGTTTGCTGAAAAAACGATAACAGAGTGTGCTAGTTTGAGCCTAGCTAGAATGTTTTGGTGAGAAGAACTAGATTACAGGCTGTGAAAGGAAAACAAGGGTGATGTCTGCTTCCCTCACAGGCTTGCTGAGATGTATAAGAACAAGAAATAAAACATAGATAACCACTCGGCACTTCTGCTGCTGGCTGAGCTGCATCTTACCCTCTAACCTCACCTTCTGTTTCTTTGGCTCATCCACTTTGCTTCCTAACCCCCTGGCTGAACCTCCATTCTTCCTTGGGACTGGGGTAAGGTTGAAAGGGGTAGGGGGAAGGTGAAGGGGTGGTTGAGAGCCCCTCCTGGGGACTCAGGTTTCTGGGAGGGCAGTTGTGTTTCTGTATTACCTTTTTACCTTGTATATTTATATTTCTGTCTATAACTGTCTATACTGTAAACATCTGCTTGTATATTGTGCTAGCTGTAAATATAAGCTGCATTCGTATTTCCAGAGCTGGCTGAGTCTAGGCTGGGTGATTTCCAAAAGTTGGGGGGGGGGGGAGGGTGGGGGATAGGGAACCAGGGAACACCCAAACCATCACACAGAGAAAGGTCTGCCAGCCTGGAGCCATGAGCCTGGGAACCAGAAACAGCCTGGAAAAGTGTTGCTGCCTTGGAAGTGCAGAAAGGGTACGCACAAACTGGAGAACTGGGAAGGGGCAGGCAAAAGCATGGTTCCTCCATGCCCCTACAGCAGTACTTGCTGGTGTACAGGTGTTGAATAGAAAACTTGCAGCACAGACCTCTTGTAAGTTGAAGTATAGAGGCTGGATTAAAGAGGACTCAAAATAACCATTACAATGTCCTCATTTCATGAGCAATTCTAGCCTCTCCCTACATAAATGCTATTCAAGTGGAATATTACAGCTTTCAAAACTGGGTAACAAATATTTTTCCTGCTTCACTATAATACTTTGGAGGTGAAACATAGCTTGGGGGTAACAGTGGGAGCTCCCAAATGAATGTATTACCACATGGATTCCTTGTGAGGATCTGTTTTGCTGGGAATAGAGTGGAGAGTGCATATGGGTTTTGTTACATAGATGTTCTGGTTAAGAGGGTCCCTGTAAAAAGTTGCTAGAGATATATACTTTATACTTGTGGTAACAAGAAAGCATATCTGCTGTCAGGTTCTCTCGCTTTTTGGGGCACTCAGCAAGAGCTTCCTGCACTTGTGGAGACACATGGGTGAAGAGAGTTTCACTTTGGCCAAGTTGCCATGGGGACGCTGCAGCTTGAGCTGCAGGAGAGCAGGTTGTCACTTGCCATTAGCTCTGTTTCGATCCTGCAGGCACCTCAGATACTGCCTGGTTTAACTCCTCTGCTACTGATGTGGGGAGGGTTGGCTGATGGGGAAGACAACCTCTGAGCACTCAGTTCCTGCTTATGATTCTAAGGTTTGTACCTTGCCAAAGACTTAAAGCAAGAAATTGCAAAGCTGTAACAAGTATTAGTCAGTGTACCTGAAAGTAGGAATCCATTGCCCTGTCAAGTATTGGATGCCTTTCTCCATGGTAGTCCATCTCCCAAAATGATCCTTGGTGAGGTATACACCCTTCACAGCTCTCTGCAGAGGCTAAGGGTTTGTATTGATTTCCCAATTACCCTGGCAATGCCCACTTCCCTAGACAAAAATCCCAACTGCTTGGCTTCCCTGCCTTCCAACTCCAAACCTATAGCTCCCACACCCCAGCCCAGGTGACCAAACAATTGGAGTAATAATCCACTGATACCAAATCAGAACAGCAAGCAGAAGACACATTATCAGGGTGACCTTAAGCCATTTTGTTAGGGTAACAAGTATAAGCATCACAAAGGAAACCGCAGATACCAAAAGGCATGCAAAACAAAAAATGCATGACAGCCTGTATGAGAGCTTAGGTAATGCCATCAGAAGAGGTACCGGAGCCAAGAAAGCAAACATATTAACACAGAACCATAGAATCACAGGATCATGGCATTGTCAGGACTGGAAGGACCTCAAGGATCTTCTAGATACAACTGCCTTGCCACAGGCAAGGACATCTCACGCTAGATCAGGTTTCTCAGAGACACATCCATCCTGGCCTTGGAAACTTCCAGGGGTGAGGATTCCACCACCTCCCTGAGCAACCTGTTCCACTGTCTAACCACCCTCGTGGTGAAGAACTTCTTCCAAACATCTGATTTGAGCCTACCCACTTCTGCTTTTGCTCCATCCCCCTAGTCTTAACACTACCTGACACCATAAAGAGTCCCTCACCAGCTTCTGTAATGGTTTAGCACAAAGGCTAAACCCTCCATTTCCTCCCTCCCCCGCCCATCTCCTCTCTCCTGCCAGGAGATAAGGAAGGGAGGGGGAGAAAAAGGCAGAGGGAGAGTTTTCAGTTGATTTTCACACAATATTCTGTTCCTGCTACGTGATATCACATTATATATATAGAGAGAGAGGGAAGAGAACGAAAAGAGAAGGGAATACCATCCAGATCCTGTAACAAGCAAAGAACACAACTGCTCCAGACCCAGGGAAGCAAGAGTGAAGTCATAAAGGCAGTACAGGTGTAAATGCAGCAGCTGCCAATTCATGATTCTGAGAGTGAGGAATATTATGTGGTTCAAACTACTACAGGTACTCAGAATATACAGAATCATAGAATCAACCAGGTTGGAAGAGACCTCCAAGATCAACCACCAGTGGCCTTCCCACCTTGCATCTGCTGTGGTGATGACATCCTCAGGACATTCCAATATCCAGCAGTGGCCCTACTGCCTTCCAGCGTTCCAGCAGGTAGAAGGCTTTTAAAGCACTTTCCAACAAGCCCAGCAGTAGCCCTGCTGTATCCCTCCAGCTGTCCTAGGGTTTTTGTGGGCTTTTCCACTAAGCCACTGGTGTCCCTGAAGGCATTTAAGCAGGCCCAGCACTTTCATTGGGCTGTCCAGGAGCCCAGCAATGCTCCTGCTCTAGTCCAGAGCACCTTGTGTTTCCAATTCCCAGGAGCCCACCATTTGGCCCTGCTTGCTGCTAGCCCCAGAAAGCCCATAAAGAACTGCCCAGGCCCCTTAAGGAGTCCCTTTGCTGGCCCCATAGGCACCTCAGGGGGACATTTCCCCCATAGCTCACCTTCGTAGCTTCTGGAACCAGGCAGGGCCAAGGAAACAGGCAGTGGCAGTCTGGAGGCTTCCCTCAGGCATTCCCTGAGTCCAGCTGTACTCCTAGTGCCTTAGCTGGGATCTGGGGCTTTCCTCTAGTCCACCAGAGGCCCCACAGTCCTCCAGCATAAGCCAGGCCTCTGACAGATTTTCAGCAGTCCACCAGTAGCCCTGCTGCCTTCCAGCAGACCCAGGGCTTCAGGAGGGCTCTCCCCCAGGCCATCAGTGATGCTCCTGGTTTATGAACTCAGTCTGTTAGTTTCCAGAAGTGGGGGCAGCACGTGAGAAGCTGGGTTACAATGCAGTTTAATCTAAAAGACAGACCTTCTTTTGTGAAAGCTTGAAGAATGAGCAATGCTTCTGCTCTTCAAGAAGTGTTTTTCTAACCTTAGCAGTGTGTAAAATCCTGCTTTGCCATTTGTTCTAGTAGGAAGTGCCTCATGTCCCAGCTTTGAGTTTTCATCAGTTTGTGAGTCTCCCCTCTCCTCCTACCACTGCAGAGATTTTTGCAAGAGGTAGAGAGGAGAAGAGCCAGCACAGGTACCAGAGGGGCTGAGATCGAGATGTTCCTGCCAACGTTCTCTTCTGGTTCTTCTCCAATTCTTTGAATTGCTAATCTGAGCTGGGCTCTTGCTGGAGGCCTGCAGCACTGAATCTAGCAGGTTAAAGGTGTGGATGGTGCTTACTGGAGGAAGCTGAGTGATTCAGGTCCCAAATTTTGGCTTCCTTGTATGGACAGCCTATGCAGAAGCACAGCGATGTGGCAGAAGCTCCCCCCTGAGGCTATTTGCCGGTGCAAGCTGATCAGCATTGGGTGGCTCGTTCAAAATGAAACAAAACGCAGCTCAGGGCCGTCTGTGCGCTGGCAGGACATGAGACTCTCCTGTATGTCACTTGCATGTCCATGCTCTCCTTCCAGATGCTTTTAGATGTACCACACAATTCACTGGCCCAAATCGAGGCTACTTGCCTGCCTTCTCTTTCGATTGAGTCCACTGCCTGCTGCCAGACAAAAGGACAGGTTTGCTGGGCAGGAAACGTGCTCTGTAGTGGACCACAGCCGTCGCTTGGGAGGGAGGGGCAGTGGATGCTGCACGGTTCAAGTCTTTCTGTGAGGGCCTAGTGTCCTGCCTCTGATGTCCAGAGCTCTGGTTTCAGAAAAAGGTAGCTCTGTGTCAGAGTCCTCAGTGACAGCTTTGACTGTGAGGGCCTTTTCTCATCTCTCTAACAGCCATATTGCTGTGCAGCCGTACTGAGCTCTGGCTAAGTTGTGTCTATCCCAGCAGCACCTGGCTTGGAGCCTCTCATCACAAAGTAAGCTAATCAACATGGGACAGAGCCCACCGAAGGCTCTGCAGGAATCAGCACCCAGAACCCTTTCAGGGGGCTCACAGTATCAGTGAAAAGAGCCTTGCGTGGCTGCTGCTTCACCTGGGCACACTGGTGCTCGATGAGTCAGTGGAGCTACCGCCACAGGGGGTCCTTTCTCCTTTCCCTCCTGTTGTGTAGTGCTGCAGCTACTGCGTGGCAGTAACAGTTAATGTCTCTGACCCTTAAAGAAGGGGTCTGAGTCCTGGCAGGAGGTTACTTTGAGCTTCACAATGGACAGGGGCAGAAGCTGCTCACACTGCTACAGAAGAGCTGCTCAGTTCATGCCAACAAGCCTAGGAGGGCTCTCAGAGTGGCTGGTTTCCATCCAGTCCAGTTTAGGAGCTGCTTAGTTCTCTGTTCTTCATGCAGTGGCCTCTGCTTCATGGCTTCTGCCAGTCCCATGGAAGGGCATTCTTTGAGCCCCTGCTGAACAGTGTCTGGCCTGGTGCTTGTCTTGCAAACAGGGGCAACATCAGCAGTGGGGACTGGGACAGGATGGGGACAAGTGTGGGCAGAGGTACTGGGGACAGGGATGGGAAGGGGGAGAGGGAGAGAGACAAGGACAGAGAAGGGAGAACAAGAAGAGAGTTGGGAACGGGAGCAGAAGTGGGGTCAGAAGGGAACATCAGGGTGGCAGAGGGTCGAGCTGAACATGCCC
Organism: Pogoniulus pusillus; assembly: GCF_015220805.1. Lineage (NCBI taxonomy): Eukaryota > Metazoa > Chordata > Aves > Piciformes > Lybiidae > Pogoniulus > Pogoniulus pusillus. Next base: position 16,083,420 of record NC_087290.1, on the reverse strand, counting down.
TCATGGGGCAGTGAGCAAGTGCCTGGAGAGACCTCATGGCCCTGCCCTCCCATGACGAACCCTCTCACAGATTTCTTCGTCGTGCTGGAGGGGGAACCTTGATTTCATCCCCACTGTCCCTGGGGTGTCCCCACCATGCCACACGGTCACTGTGCTGCATGGGCCGCCGCCTTTTGTGCCACTGATGCGGCCCGTGGGGCAGCCGTGTACCTTGGGAGGGACACTGCAGGGCGGGGAAGGGAGTTACACTGCGGGAGGGGCGCAGAGGTGGCGGTCCCCACTGCGGGCTGAGGCAGATGTCTGAGGGGGCGCGGAGGCAGTGAGCAGGGACACTCACATGCATTGTAAAACTTCCTCCTGGCCCCCAAACCCCTCATCACTTCATGGGGGGGCCCGGCGAGGAGCGGCGCGGCCGGCAGGGGTACGCTGAGGCGCGGGAAGGAGCAGGGGCGGCCGCTGAGAGGCGCGGCCGGCAGGGGTACGCCGAGGCCCGGCAGGGGTACGCCGAGGCCCGGCAGGGGTACGCCGAGGCCCGGCAGGGGTACGCCGAGGCGCGGCAGGGGTACGCCGAGGCCCGGCAGGGGTACGCCGAGGCCCGGCAGGGGTACGCCGAGGCGCGGGAAGGGGCAGGGGCGGCACGTGCTGGCCAGCACCCGCGCGGCCGTGGCCCCCCCGCGCCGAGCACGGACCCAGCAGCCGCAGCAGCCATGGCCTCAGCCGGACAGCGAGCAGAGCCAATCAGAGGCCGGGAGGGCGGGGGCAGCGCTGTGATTGGCTGGCAGCCATGGGGCGGAGCAGCCCGATGAGCGCTGGTGCCGGTTTGCGGAGGGCGGCGGCGGGACCCAGGCCGCCCTTCGCTGCAGGTGGGGAGCGAGCGCCCGGGGCCATAGCCGAGGGGGTGCCGTACCCCTCCTGGCACCTCTGCCGACTGCGTGTTTGCTCTTGGTACCAGTCGAGTGTATCCCCGGCCCAGTGCAGTCTAGGCTGCGCTGATGAACTGGAGCCACTGTGCTGGCTCTGAACAGGAACAGCTCTTTGCAGCAGGAGGTGCAGTGACATTTAAAATGAGACTGCTCCCGTTTTTATCTTACAGAGCTGTGAGAACTTGGAGATTGTGATGTCAACATCACTGGTTGACAGGGCCCAAGCTGTGTTCTGCTTATTAATGCCATGAAGGACTTGATCTGAAAACCTGCAGGATCTCCCAAACATCTCTCATGTGGGTGGGCTTGTGCAAAGGTGACTTCTCTCTTCAGTTGAAAGCAGGTTCTATTAGTAGACAGCTAGTGCTGGTGAAAAGAGGGCTGCTACAGCTTGGGTAGCTAAAGGTGTTTGCCTTCTCCCCAGTTTCAGTTGGTGAAGAACTTTGAATAGTACCAGAGAAAAGTGGCAAAAAGCAGAGCAAGAACTTGTCAGGTATAAAAATTTCCTCCTGACAAGTGAAGCTGCATGTTGGGCATTGGCTGTGAAGCTGGAAACCATGCTTGAAATCAAGCAGTTGTGAAGATGAAATGGAGGCAAAAATATGAAAGGGGCTGTGAAAAGCTGGGGAGCAATTCCCTTATTACCAGTTAGGGCTCTGTGTGTGCAGACAAGGTGGTGAAACTGCAATGATCGCTGGAAAATAAGGCCTGGCATTACTACCACTGAACACTTGCTTTTCATTACAGGGGAATAACCCCTTAACACAGACAGCTGTCACAGTCCCAACCGTGGCCCAGTTAAAGCAACTTCAATTACTCAGACTCTCTGGCTTTTCAGAGTACCAGGCACAAAGAGTGGGAGTTGCTCTGCCTCTGTCATTCTAGTTATGAAGCAATCTCTTACCAGTCCAGAAGCTGTTACCTACCTCCTTGCAGGACCTTGCAGCTGCTTTTGGTTTGCTGCACTTGTTTTCAAAGTTAAGGCTGTGGAGGATGATTCCATTCAGTCAGCTCCCATTCCCTTCTGTCTCATAGGCCTTTCAAGCCTATGAGCATCAAGCAGAATACTGGCAGCAAGCAGCTGGATTCCTTACTTGAGAGCAAAATCTGTGGCATCCTGCAGCACAACAGGGGAGTAAAATAGCTCCACTTTGGTTCGAGAATGGTGGGCTCATGAGCAGGAACAACTTTAAAGACCATCTCTCTCCATCCTGAAATGTGGCTGACAGCCAGCATGCAGCAGGCTCTTTGGCTCATCCAGTTCCTTGTCAGCTTCACACAGAACAGAACCACTCAGCCTCTGGGTGCCGCTGCAACCACAGCAAGGCTTTCCAGCCGCTTAGCGAAGCTCACCTTCATCCTCTGAGGAGCTGAAGTGTTGCCAAACTCACTATCCTCTACAGCACCAAAGACAGAAGCTGTTTTCAAACCAGCACTGAAATCGAAGAGACCTTTTTCGTTCCAGTATTATTCTTTCAAAGACATCTTTATTATAAAAAGATATAGAAAATGAGAGTTCAACTTGTTTCTTCCACAATGTTAATCACAGCAGTTACAATAAAAATTTCCAACCCCCAAGGTAAACATGTTTTAGAGTACAAATGCTCTTAATAAGTGTTTGCTACTTGCCATAAAACGTGGTGCGGTCAGGCAGTCAGCCAGAGGCCCAGGGAAGAGCTTCTCAGGTACTCCCAGGTGCCACACAACAGCACAGTACAGTGAAGCACAACCCAAACTGACAGATCTCAGGCTTGCTTTGCTGTTTAAAGCAGATGCTCTAGCATGGTGGGGATTTTTCTCTCTCAAGGTCAGGGGAGCCTGGACACCTCAGACAGTATGTCACTAGGGCTTCACTCTTAAAATGATTCACCAACCATTTTCCTTTTGAAGCCATTAATGCCTTCTTATTGCCAAGGTGGTTTAACTTTCCACTCAATTCCCAGATAAAGTTATTTTTGCTAGTTTCTTTACAAAGAGTTGTTTCTTACCTACTTACTACCAACAGCTCGAAATGGTGCCCAAGAACTTAAGTTTCCACCATTAAGGTAATCACTTGTGGTGGTTCCACTCGGGTAGCAGAACAGCCATTCGCCTTCAGGCAGGAAGGACTCTGCACTTAGCTGCTCACACTAGAGGTGCAAAGATAGCGAGAAGAATGAGTGAGCCACCATAACCTGCATCAAGGCTTCAACCATCGTTTAATGCATGGCAGATCACCTTGTAAGCACTGAACATGAAACCGAGGACCTGGCCCGAGGGCAGGGGTTGGTAAAACCATGGACAGCCTCTGGCCTGCTTTTGTGTTTACACGAGTCAAAATTACAGTGCTCCAGTTTGCATTTGGAATATGGCTGTTTGGTTTGCTTTTAAGGAAGCAAATAAAGCCACCACTGGAGATCACAATCCTCTACTGAACACAGAAGCAGACCCTTACCTGTTTTTAATACTACATAATGCTTTGGGCAGATGCAATGCAAACCAGTAAGGAATGCATTCAGTCAGCAAGCAAAGCCAGTATTTTGCTAGCTGGATGCTGTTTTTACTACTTAAAAGGCAAAATGAAAAACATATGATTAAAAGAACATTAAGTTTTTCAACCAATCCCAGGAGAAAAACCCCACCAACAAAAACACCAAAAAAATTGCCATTGCCTATAAAGAGCTTGTTTAGTTCTTTAAGACAGCACCATCAAAAGAGATTATACCAGAGCAGAAATAAGACACAGGCTGTTTAGAGAGCAAACAAGGAAGCAAACCTATTGTGTGTTCTCAGCAGTCAGTTCTGCAGAGAGACCCAGTGACAAGCTTGCTACAAAACCATCCAAGAGTCAGGGAGAAAGTCATCTTGTTTTGGATCAGGTCCAGTTCCTGATCCTCACTGTGCATACTTAAAACAGTTCAGTGCAGTTTAAATTCAAGTCACTTCAGCATAGCTTGCAAGGTTCAGGAACACTTTTTGGAAACACTTTTGTCTGCAGCCACACATTTTGTACCCAGGTTAGAAGGTGACACTTCAGGTCCTACAAGATCTCCTGTGTGTGGCCCTTGTCTCTCAAACCTCACAATTTGACAGACAGCCTGACTTGCTCCTAAAGGCAAGCTCTAATTCAGCAGTAGTTTCTACACTGTGAGGGAAGAAACCAGCATTGCATACATTGCTTTTTAAAGAGCTGGTTTATACTTCACACAACTAAACAGTGAGATGACCAAAGATAAATACCTGTACTTGACCATGAGCACAAGTTTCTGCAGCTAGACACAGGTGTTGCAGCAGGCTGAGTGGGCCTCAGGTTGAGGAAAGAGTCACAAAAGCGCATGTAGTGTACCAGACCAGGAATGTCTCTTCCAGGCTGGGCAAATACGATCTTCTCATTAAGCAGTGCAGTTTGGCAGTGGTAACTCCTGCACCACTGGCTGGTCTGCTGGTGATCACTCATCTCACCATTCCTAGATCCCTCTTCTGTTCACACCAGTTACTTGGCAGATTACAGAAGCAATGGAGTTCTCTCCCCAGCTGGCTGCTCTTTGTGAAAAAACTCTTTGATATGCAGCAGCTTGTTATGGATCCTCTCTCTCAGAGGAGGGATATGATGGCTAGGGTCCAAGACATTGGTGCTCCTGCGCTCCCTTTCCCGCTTCCAGGTGAGGTAGGGGTGTGGTGGGAAGGGCACCTTGCTTCTCTCTTGGCGAAGCTGCACAGTTACTCCGCTGAAGGCCAGCATTGTCCAGACTGACAGGATAATGAAGTCTGAAAAAGGAAAAGGGACAGAATCTGTCAGAGAACATCCCTTCCCAAGTACAAACACTGAAGAAGCTTGGTGACAGGAGACAAGGAAGTGTTCCCTCTGCATGCCTAGAGTAACTCCATGCAAAGGCAACATGTCAGCTCCACAAAAGTCTGCTTACTCACTCCATCAGGCCTTTTGGCTGCCCTCTCCGCAAACTCATCAGCAAGGTGGCAGGCCAGGCCTGAGAAGCACCAAGCACAAGGGCTTTAGTCATATAACACCTTCTGGAGGGCTGGTGCATTTGAGACTGTTCAGTATGGAGGGCTTTAAACTAGAGTTGAAAGGACAGGGGAGCCACAATCCATCCCACTGCTACCACTCTGAGGCCAGTGCCAGTAACAGATTCCCTGGGCCTGCAGAAGCATCACAAACCATCAGCAAATCACCTGAAGATGAGAATGGAATTCAAGACAGTAAGTCAGCTTCAAGAGGGGCTCAACTTAAACATCTCTGTACTAATGCACATAGCTTGGGAAACAAACAGGAGGAGTTAAGAGACCTGCACATCCCTGCAGGGCTATGACATTATCAGCATCACTGAAACACAGTGGGGTGGGCCCTCTGACTGGAGTCTGGGACTGGATAGATACAAACTCTTTAGGAAAGACAAGGGGGAGGAGATAGTGTCACCCCCTACCTCAATGCCCAGATGGAGTCCATGGAACCCCATCTGGGGAAAGACAGCAAACAGAGCTTGTGGGTCAAGGTTAAAGGGAAGGCAAAGGTAGGAGATACAGCATGGTTCTGCTAAAGACCACCTGACAAAGAAGAGCAAGTGGATGAGGCCCTCTACAGGCAAATAGGAGCATTCACAAGCCCTGGTCCTCGGGGGGGGGACTTCAACGATTCTGATATCTGTTGGAGGAACACCACAGCAAAGCATCAGCAATCCAAAAAGTTCCTAGAATGCACTGATAATCATTTCCTTCAAGTGATAGAGGAGCCAATGAGGAAAGGTGCTATGCTGGACCTTGTTCTGACCAACGAGGAGAGGCTGGTGGGCAATGTGATGTGCAAAACAGCCTCAGTTGCAGTGACTGCAAATGGTTGAATTCAGGATGCTTAGGGCAACAAGGAGGATCCATAGCAAACTCACTAGACTGGACTTCAGGAGTGCAGATTTTGAACTCCAAGGACCTGTTTAGGAAGGTACTGTCAGATAAAGCCCTGGAGGAGAGAAAGCTGGATAGTATTCAAAGATCACCTCCTCAAAGCCCAGGAGCAACACATCCCAACAAAGATAAAGGTGGGCAAGAATGCCAGGAGGCCTGCATAGATGAGCAGGGAGCTCCTGCACACTATGAGCTGCAAAGGGTGAAAACAGAGACAACCTGTGAGGAACACAAAGAAGTTGTCCAAACAGCCAGGGATCAGGTTAGGAAAGGTAAGGCCCAGACAGAATTACATCTGGCCAGGGACATCAAAGGTAGCAGAAAAGATGTAAGTATATCAGTGACAAAAGGAAGAGGGAAAATGTAGGCCCTCTCTGGAAGGAAACCAGAGGACACACAGGACTTGGAGAAAACTGAGGTGCACAACAAATTTTTGCCTCAGTCTTCAATGATAATGGCACTAACTACGCCATGCTAGTTGGAGAAGGCAAGGATAGAGACAACAAAGATCTGCCTGCTGTAAGAGAAGACCAGGCTTGAGACCATCTAATGAACCTGAAGATGCACAAGTCCACAGGACCTGACAAGATCCACCTGTGGGTCTCAAGGGAAGTAGCAGATGAAGCTGCAAAATCATTTTCCATCATATTCAAAGAGTCATGGTGGTCTAGTGAAGTTCCCACTGACTGGAAAAAGGAATGCAACTCCCTAAATGAAAATTGGGGGTTAAGAACTACAGGCCTGTCAGTCTCACCTCAGCCTGGCAAGATAAAGGAGCAGATCCTTCTGAAGACTCTGCTAGGGCACATGGAAAACAAGGTGGCTGGTGGTAACCAACATGGCTACACTAAAGGCAAATCCTGCTTGACATGTTTGGTGGCTTTTTATGACAGGGTCACAGAACTGGTGGATAAGGGAAGAGCAAATGACATCATCTTCCTGGACAAGTGTTCAACACTGTGCTGACCACCTGGTCTCTAAACATGGAAGGACATAGATTTGATGGATAGACCACTCAGTGGATAAGGAATTGGCTAGGTGGCCAGAATGTTGTGATTGACAATTCAATGCCCCAGTGGACATCTGTGATGAGCAGAGTAGCTCATGGATCAGTACTGGGACCAGTGCTGTTTAACACACTGACACTGAGTGCTCCTTCAGCTGTGTGGCACCGTCAACAAACTGGAGGGCAGGGATGCCACCCAGAGAGACCCTGACAGGCTGGAGAGGTGGGCTCATGCCAACCTCATGAAGGTCAACAAGACCAAGTGCAAGGTCCTGAACCTGGGTCAGGGCAATCCCAAACACAAATAAGCAGGGTGATGAGTGGATTGAGAGCAGCACCACAGAAAAGGACTTGTGGGGGTGCTGTTGGATGAGACACTTGACATATACCAGGAACGTGTGCTGGTGAACAAGCCAACCACAGCCTGGGCTGCATCAAAAGTGTGGCCACATAGGTCAAGGAAGGCAATTCTGCCACTCTGCTCTTGTGAGACTACCACTGCATCCAGCTCTGGAGCCCCCAAAACAAGAGCATGAATGTGCTGGAGAGGGCCCAGAGAAGGGCCACAAAAATGATCAGAGGACTGGAGCACTTCTCCTGTGAGGACAGGCTGAGGGAGTTGGGTCTGTTTAGCCAGGAGAAGACAAGACTTCAAGGAGACCTTAGTGACTTTCTTGTACCTGAAGTGGGCCTACAGGAAAAGATGGAGAGGGACTATTTCTAAGGGCTCAGGGTGGCAGAACAAGAGGCAATGGTTTTAAACTGGAGCAGGGTGGATTTAGGTTCGACATTAGGAAGAAGTTCTTCACTATGAGGATGATGAGACACTGCAACAGGTTGCCCAGAGAAGTTGTGAACACCTCACCTCTGGAAGCATTTAAGACCAGGCTGAAGGAGGCTTTGAGTAACCTGTTCTAGTGGGAGGTATCTCTACCCATGGCAGGAGGGCTGAAATTGGATGATCTTTAAAGTCCCTTCTAACTCAAGCCACTCTGATTTTACCATTTCTTTTGGAGGACTACAATTTATCATCTGGTTGTTAAATCTCACTTCATACTTACTGTGTTCTCCATTCTTCACTTCATACCCTCACCATTCAGAGCTTGCAATGGAACCAAAGAGGCAGTGCTTTCTCAAATAAGCTTTCTTAAAAAGCAACCACCAACCAACCAACCATAAAAACACCCCACAAACAGAAACTCAAAAGAAGTCTTAAGAGGAGTACTCACCATTTCTTTGAAAAGGCACATTGGTGTAAGCTCTGCTGAAGTCATCATTGAGAATCCTTCTGAGTAAGTCTAAGGTGATGTAAGCAAGACTTGTGTAGACATAACAAGCAATAGCTAGAACCACTGTGTAAGAGCCTACTATTCCAGAGGCCATTATATTCAGCTACAAGGGAAGGAAAAAATGCACAACTTCAGGAGACTGCTAAACACTCTTTATTCCCCACATCAAAGCAACATTTTGTATCAGTTCTTCCCCTAGAAATGGGCTGCTCAGACCTGTTATCCAGACAACCTAAGCAGACTAAACACAAGTGTGAGCAGATGCAATGTGCAACACTGTAAAAAAGCATTCCTTTGCTTAGGGACCATTTAGCACAAGTATGGCTGAACAGCAATTCCTCAGAGCTCACCCTGCACTGGGCTTTGCAAAGCTGTGTTGTCTTCTGTAGAGATCCCACAGGATGATGTTTTGCATTAAGACATGCAACACCCTTTCCTCCCCTCTTCTGAGGGAAGAGTGCAGAGTACTTACCATTCTTGGACAGCCAACAAAAAGCACTGGAATCATCATGGCTACAGAAGAAAAGGTCACCCAGAAGACAACATCATCACGGAAGACCCTGTAGTCTCCTGCAAAATTATGTATGTATTTTACTACTTAGCAAAACATTCTTTTTTGCAAGTGGTTGGGGATAAGCTTTTTAGCTCTCAAGGTTCCATATATTCAGAAAACTAGAGCACAACGTGGAAAAGCTTAGCCTTTGAGCTCAAATGCTCATTAAGATGCACAGTTCAGCAAAACAAGAACAGAAAACTGCCTCAGCTGAGTATAGGTCATGTACTCTAAGTTGGGACAGTAGATCTTGTCCACGCAGTAGATTTCTGATGAGATACATATTGCTCATCTGATACATTATGGCTTGACTCAGATGACTGGAGAATGAAAAACTGTCCCACTCAAAGCATTTTAAAGCACAGCTGAGAATGCAGTGTGGCTGATGCTCTGATGTCCCAATAAGTGTTTGCTTCTCTCTCAGTCATCCTAAGGACCCTGATGATGCCAGTCCACTTACAGGGCAGCACTCCCAGAGCCTTACGCTGCAGTATGGTGAAAGGTAACAGCAAGAGCTCCTTGTTAATTCATAATGACTTTATGCCTGAAGCCTCTAAGTCAGATTAGAGATTTTTTTTTTGTCCACTGGGACTTGTTCTGAATAGAGAACAAGACAGACAGCAAGCACATGCCTGAAGCGGATATGGTGTCACAGACTGCTGAGAGGGCACGTAGCTTAGGTAGAAGAGCCTCAGCAGGTTCTGTGTGGAATAAGCAGTTCTGTTTTCCCCACCAGCACAGATTCCCTGAGTAGTTTTAATTACAGCACACCTGAAAGAAGGCTTCAGGTACATCTCTACTGCTCCCAACCCTAGAAGGGGAAAGTTAAACACCAGACTACGATAAAACAGCCTTGCAGTGTCCCTGTAATGCAGCAGGAACACATCACTCAATAGCCAGCACATTGCAGCAGAGTATTTCAGTGCATACCTAGTGGAGTAAAGAAGACCACCGACGAAAAGAGAAATCCCAGCACAAGTCCAATAAAGTACATACAAAACAGGACAGACCCAAATCTCCACCAGCTTGCAACCAGGAAAAGCCCTCCAATAATTCCAGCTACTGCTGTCAAAATAAGACGCACTGAAAAAGAGAAGGGGAAATTCCAACACTTAAAACTTGAGTTGCTGCTGAGTCATGTTCAGTAGCTTTACTTACATGTTTGATTGCTACCCAATGAAAACTGTCTGCAAAAAGCCAAACAAGAGTATCAGGATTTGCTTCATGTATTTAATTTCAGCTGCAGGCTGCTACTCAGCATGGCATAGGGCTGAAATGGAAGTTAGCCACTATGTACATTAGTACCTGGAGCTCCCAAGACAGTTGTAGTTGCGACACCTTAATGCATGCACATCGAAAAGAGTGACTATGAGGTAAGTCAGAAAGGAGTAAATTCTCACTACTCTAACAAGCAGGGTAACCTGTAACTGAGGTCCACCCATTACAAAGGAAGGAGAAAGTAAGCATGTTGTAAGTTTCCTCCAGAGTTTATAAAAAGCTGTATCTTTCTCAGAGAGATGCTCACATTTCCCTTTTATAGTTGCAGCTATTAATTCTGCATTGCTATTAAATGTTGGAAGCAAGACTTACTCTGTTTATTCAGTCATGGTAAGCAGAGCTCAGTTCAAGTACCTAGGTAGCATCCTCATAGGCTTCCTAAGGTTTGGCCAGCAACAAGCACAACAGAGATTTTACTTAAGGAATTTGTAACAACACTACTGTGGGAAGAGGACTGGGAATCCTGACACATCTACTCACCATCATAACCAAGGCCAGTTACCCTTGTAATGAATACAAAGAAGAAGAATGCTGCAAATACGAAGCCCATGAAGAATAAATCTAAAGAATAAAGGAAAAAAACCCAAAAGATTTAGTATGCTGCCATATCACTTCACATCAAGCCCACTTCAGTCCATCTTTGGACATCCTCATGTTACAACAGGGAAGAAACACAACAGCTCACTGGCTAAGAATCTCAAAAGGAAAGCCAGACAGCACTTTATTTTGGAAAGTGTTGCTTTAAATCACATTGAGTAGTAAAAACAGTGCATATTTGTATCGTCCAGCTTGCATTCTAAGTCTACATTTCTATTCTTTGCATGCCATAAGCTTCCTGCTTTGCATTTAAAAGGCTAAGATCCTGTAAAAGCAAAGGAGTGGAATTAGCACAGAATCACTATTAAGTGAATCTCACAAATAACACCACCATTTTCAAGTTACAAGTTATATTTATGACATTCCAATTTATGAGAAGGAAAAAACCTCAACCAATCAAAAAAGCTTCAGTACTTCAGTACCTGTTTTCCAGAATCTGTGTCCAAAAAAACAAGTGAAAAGACCAAGAACAGCAAGAGTAGTGAAGAACACTTTAGTAGAGGGTTTGCCTACAAGGAAAAAGAACAGGTTACTAGAGCATTCCTCTATGATGCCCCAACAATAAGACTAAGTGACAGCACCCTCACATTACTGATCATTTAGCTGCTGCTCCTTCAGACACATCATATGAGCAGATTCACAATGCCTGAACTACCTGTTCATATGATAGGATCTCCAACAGAGTATTATAGTTCCAGACGTTTCAGTAACCACGAGTTTCATCCTTATTCAGAAGACTGACATTTCCATAACAGTTAGTTAAGAAACTAACTAGCTGTTTATAATACAGATACAACTTCAGGTGAAACTTCCCTGTGTAGCTTTAAAAAAAACAACAGAAGGACATGTGATAATCAGGGCTACAGGAGCAGTGACCCAGGAAGCAGCTATGGACTTTAGCATTGCAGCCCTTGTCATAATCTCCCTTTGCTATTGCATGGAAAATACATTAATGACCATTAGCATCCCAGTATGGCTTACCTCTGTCCTAGGCAAAATTCTTACTGGGTATGTAAGCTATTTGGAAAGAATAAGCCACATTTTCCTTCTTCTCTGCATCAAAATAGAAAGCTCTAATCTAGGTAATTTCTCTCATCATGTCATAAGCCAACACTAAGTTTGACAAGATACTTCTGTTACAGTATATGACAGTCATGAGAACAAGTCGTAGATTATGAACCATATTCTACCCATTATTCTTGTCCCTTCAACAGTGATAATGGGAGGAGCAGCTTGGTTCTTTCTACTCTAATTCCATCATTATATAACAAAGCAGCATGACTTCGTAGCCATTCTGCTACTGCTGACAAGCACAGAATGTCAGGGGCTGGAAGGGACCTCAAAAGCTCATCCAATCCAATCCCCACACAGAGCAGGAGCACCTAGAGCAGATCACACAGGAACACATCCAGTGGGCCTTGAATATCTCCAGAGAGGAAGACTCCACAACTCCCCTGGACATCCTGTTCAGGGTTCTGTCACTCTCACAGTGAAAAAATCCTCCTCATGTTTCCATGGAACTTCCTATGCCTCAACTCCCACCCATTGCCCCTTGTCCTGTCACTGAGCATCATCCAGTAGAGCCTGGCTCCATGCTCTTGGCACTCACCCTTTACATCTTCATAAAGATTCATGAGGTCACCCCTCAGGCTTGTCCTCCCTCAGAAGCAGAGCCCAAGTTTGCTCAGTCTCTCCTTGTAAGAGACCTGTTCCATTCCCTTAATTACCTTTGTGGCTCTGTGCTGGACTCTCTCAAGCAGTTCTCTGTCCTTCTTGATTTTGGGGGCACATCTTTATGCTTATTTTAGGTGACTATATCCTTTCAAAATATTTGTAGATTACCAATTCCTGCTAGCACCAGCACAGCTAGAAAAGTCTGGCTGGATCCTAATCTAGTTCATGTTTTATCTTAATTTCATGTGCAGTACCTATAGTCCTACATGTGATGTAAGGTAGTGACAGGACTGGAGGGAATAGAACAAAGCTAGAAATGGGTAGATTCAGACTGGATTTTAGGAAGAAGTTCTTCACCATAAGAGTGGTGAGAGCCTGGAATGGGTTGCCCAGGGAGGTGGTTGAGGCCTCATCCCTGGAGGTGTTTAAGGCCAGACTGGATAAGGCTCTGGCCAGCCTGAACTAGAGTAGGGCATCCTTGCCCATGGCAGGGGGGTTGGAACTAGATGATCCTTGTGGTCCCTTCCAACCCTGACTGATTCTATGATTACGTATCCAATTCAACCAGAAAAAGCTAGAGGCACTAAGGAGTCGAGAGTTACCTATCTGCAAGCCACATACTCAAGTACCATGAAGTTAAATCTTCAGTTGCTAGCTGTCCTTAGCCTTATTTCATCATTCTAGATTTTCTCCTTAACCATGAAGGAGACTCCATTGTAAAGTAAGGGAATACAGCCAGTGTAAAACAAAGAGCTCTTTCACACCTTTCCAAAACCCCAAATCTCAAAAGGCAACACTTAGCATGTTGGAGCACAACAAGCTTGAGAAGAGTTGACAAGGACATACAAATCCCAGCTTACTGAGAGAAGAGCAGTTATCCACTAAGTCAGCAAAGCTGCAGGCATATGTATGTACAGGTATGTATGCAGCAGAAGTATTCCAAAGAGGATCCCATACTATGACATTGTAGATTACTCCTTGTCCGGGAAGTGAGGAAAAGTAGACATTGGTCTTGTCATCAGTTGTCAGTGAAAGCATCTGGAACAGCAAAGAACATTTAACTACAAGGAATGTCTTATCATTACTGATGGTGTGTTGATGTGCCCATACAACTAAGGCAGCTCAAATCCCCATCCCTGGACATGTATAAAGGCTCCCCGAGTTGCTTCTCAGGAGATTTATTCTCCAAGCCCTTCCCCGGCTTCATTGCCCTCCTCTGCACTGGCTCCAGCACCTCAATGTCTCTCTTGTATTGAGCTGCCCAAAACTGGACACAGTACTTACGGTGCAGCCTCACCAGTGCTGAGTACAGGGAAACAATCGCCTCCTTGCTCTTGCTGGATGCAGCATTTCTAATCCCAAACAAGATGCCATTGGCTTTCTTGGCCACCTGGGCACACTGCTGGCTCACATTCAGCTGCTTGTCCATTAGAACCTCCAAGTCCCTTTCTGCCAGACAGCTTTCCAGCTACACTTGTCCATGCCCACAGCATAGCATAGGGTTGATGTGGCCCAAGTGTTGTACCTAGCACTTGGCCTTGTTGAAGCTGATCCTGTTTAACACTGGCCTATCCATCCACTCTAAGTTTCTACATAGAGCTTCTATACCCTTGTGCAGATCAACACTCCTGCCTAACTTGGTGTTGTCTGCCAACTTACTGATGACACACTCCATGTCCTTCTCAAGATCATCAATATAGGTGTTAATCAGAAGTGGTCCCAATACTGAGCCCCAAGGAACACCACTTGTGACCGGCTGCCAGCTGGATTTAACTCCATTGAGCAGCGCTTTTTGGGCACGTCTGTGCAGCCAGTGCTTGCTCCAGCAGACCCTGTGCTCATCCAAGCTGTGAGCAGTCAGTTTGCCCACGAGAATTCTATGGGAAGGAGTGTCAAAGGCTCTTCCAAAGTCTAGGTGGACAATACCTGCAGCCTTTCCTGCATCCAACAGTTGGGTCATCTTGTCACAGAAGGAGGTCAAGTTTGTCAGACAGGACCTGCCCTTCAAACTCATTCTGACTGGGCCAGATCCCTTGGTTGTTGTCTGTATGGTGTGTAATGGCACTCAAGATGATCTCCTCTGTGACCTTCCCTGGTACCAAGGTCAGACTGACTAATCTCTGTCTTTCCAAAGGCACCCATTTCTAGTCCAGTTCAACTATATTCTGCCCTCTTCTTTATTCCTTAAATTCCCTGCTCGATCCTCAGCATCTGAGGATGTCAGCCCTATTAGGCATTATGAGACACTATTCATCTATGTCAGAAGTGGCTTGCCTCCTGTATCTACAGGCATTCAGTGGCAGCACAGCTACAGGCAGGCTTGCTTCAACATAACTGAAGGAGAAGTGTGGTTAAAGCAGTATTCAGCAAGCAGAACAACACCTCCAAATGAAACAAGTTTCTACTGTGAAATCTGCAAGGCATAGAGCAGTTACTAACGTTTACCTAATACCAAAATCTATTGCAAGAAGTCTCAATGCTGACACATTCTTGTCTGTGCTAAACAGCCACCTCCTTCCCAGCAGAGTGTGGCTCCCACTCTGTATTCATCACTCACCATACACTCTCTAACTACCAACCTCAGACACAAGAAGCCTGAAGCATCAGCAGCTGCCGCATTTCACCGCTCCAGGAAGATAAGCACAGAGAAAAAAACATAAGATAATGCCACTGCCACATACCTGGTATAGCAGTGCTTCAGACTTACTTTAATGCCATTGGCTTTGATACTTTGCACCTCAGACATCTTCTGTATGTGGCTCATGAGCACCATTTCAGAAAGACGGTTCTCTGGTAAGAAGTACTGGTAGACATCATAGCGCAGTCGCCACCTCGAGTTCTGACCGGTCCCCGAGTCACAGGAGGGTGGGTTTGCTCCTCTACAATTTGGGAAAAGAAAGGATCAACTACCTGCCCAGCATCAACCTCCACATTTTAACAGTAGTCTTCAGAAGTTACCCTAGTTGGCAGTGCTGGGCTTCTACTCTTTAGAAGTTAACACCAGCAACTAACTCAAAACCAGACTGCAGATGTTTGTGAGCACAGACTACAGCAGTATTGTGCAGAACCACCCTGATCCAGGCAGTGTCTGTCTAGAGAGACTTCCTATGAGTTGTCATAAGGAATTGGCACAGGAATTCCAAGAAGTCACAACAGTCCAAGATGACTGTTTGTTTTTCCATGTGTGCTGTATGTAGACAGCTCTTAACAGAACCTTCCCCATTCTCTACCCATCACTGGTGACACCAGGCACCATTCAGGAAATATTGCCTTTATAACTTGAACTCTCAGATTTAAAAACTTCAGGCATTCTCACGCTTCAGTACCAGCAAAGGAATGAAACTGGTTGTAATACACAATTGCTCCTCAAACGAAGTCATGAGGAGGAATAGGAAGATACAGTATTTGCTGCTAACTCGCACATCTGAAGTTGCATAACCTCTCCCACAATACACAACTCCCAAAAGTCTCTCTCTCTATCATATGTTACCCCTCCCTCTCCTCCTTTGCTTAATTTACTTCTCAAGTTTGTTGCAGCAAACAAGATGTCTGACAGCAGCTGGATGGTCTGCCCTTACAGCAGAATCTTTTCTGATCTTGGCCAAATACAGGACAAGGAAGGTCTTGCTTAATGCACTGATGTTTTTCCACAAACCTGGCATATCCCAAATTTGCAGGGGCAAACTTGATGTGTATATCAACCAACGTGTAGTCTAGGTAAAGATTTGGATCCACCTCCAAGTCAAACTCTATATTGCAACCTCCAGGAATAGGATCTAGAACACAGAAAAAATAAGGGCGAAGTAAAAACTACTGAAGTTAACACAGCATGAAAGAAATTTTAAGACCTCAACAATGTATGTACTTGCAGGCATAGTTTGCTTGCTGAGCACAAGAAATTGTCTGGTTCTAGTCCTGCTGCCAACACAAGTGGTTTTGTTACAGCCTGATAGTTCCAACACTTAAACACACACACATCTTCGACTGTAAGGCTGAAGTCGTAAGTCCATACACAAATCAGTGACACTGAACTTTTTCAGCCCATGCCAAAAAGATTTGATACATTTTCATCATATGTTTGTAACACTTAAGAATACCACCTCTGAAAGCCCAACATTATTTCATAGTTGACTTGTAAGAAGAAAAGTAAGTATTCCTTAAAAGGTACTAAGAGCATACCTTTCTCCATATACTCCTTAAAAGGTACTAAGGGCATACCTTTCTCCATATACTCCTTAAAAGGTACTAAGGGCATACCTTTCTCCATATACTCCTTAAAAGGTACTAAGGGCATACCTTTCTCCATGTAGGGAATGGAGATAGCTGTGCTCAGCACCTGCCCAGCATCCAGTGACCGAAGGTACCATGTACACACAGTCTGTTGAAGCCGAAGGATGGAAACCAGGCCTTTGTCTACTCCAACTCCTGAGCTGTTAACAGATGGATTCTAGACAGAACACAAGCAAGCAGTTCTTGAGATTTCTCCCACAGCTTGATGCACTGCACATCAGTCACATTCCTGCCACAAATCTGCAGAACACACATTTCAGTGCCACAGATGAGGCATTCAGCCCTTGCCCAGCTGGCAAAAAGAACCCAGAAGATGAAAAAAAAGCATCTGGAAGAAAGCCTTGCTCAGGCTCAAAAACCCAACTGATAGGTTTGAGACTACTGAAGAATTAATAATCACAAGCAAGCTGGGAAAAAGTTTACTGCTGCATGGCAATGGATTGACTAGTAAAGATGTAAAAGGATGGGAATATCCCTAAGAAAAACTTGTGAGGTGGCATTAAAGAGCATTCTGGGAACCAAAGCTCAGAAGCACTTTGCTATCTCCAGCAGAACAGAGATGACTATATGACAGCTGGCTTAACACTAGCCATGCTGGACAAGTGCTTGGGGAGAGGTCAGGATTCAACCCAATCCCCACTATCACCAACTCTTTCAGAACTAGGGTTCTTGAGGAATGATCAGGCAGCAACAGCAGTGTTCCATTCACATGGCTGGCACAATCAATTAGAGCATGGGAAAGTGTACTTATGTCCAAGAACACCACTGCAGTCTGAAGTGATACTGTAAAGAAGCATTTTAGACCTAGTGGAATTTTTAAGGTCTGGCTCAGCTTTGTGTTTCCAGAGCCAGGCCAGCCCCAAAAACAGCATAGCTGTATTTACATGTGACTGTCGTTGGCCCAGTAAGGTCCATGAATGCAAAGAGGGTCTGAATTGAAAGCAGAAGATTCTAGAAGTGGCAAGATGCAACAGTAATGCCTTAGCCTTGTAATCTTGGCTGTTTCACCAGATAATTGAGCTGGATGAATTGTCCTACAAGTTATTAATCTTCTAAGATTTCCAGAATACTTCTTGGGACTCAGTATATTCTCAGCTGAAACATACTGAAGGGGAGAGAGGAAACTGAATGGCAGCTATGAGATCTCCACCTTCAGTTTTGCATTCTGCTCAAACACCACTTAGAGCCTGACAGTATCATAAAAAAGATAAAAATCACTATTTCAGATTGCATCCCAGCAATGATGGGACAACCTGAGGCTGGTATACAGTAGTAGGAATGCTTACATTGTTGGCTAGAAGCAGCAGCCTTCACTAGATTACTATGAAGGAATTTTTCCATGTGCTACCAAAGGAGAATTAGTCTCAAGATAAGGAGCAGGGGTAATAATATAGGAGAGAAGCAGCAGGTAATTAAACACTCCAAAATGATCATGTTTAGTGTACAAGGCAAACATTTTTTAATCTGTTTTCACAAGCTGATGGATAGCAGTCAGCAGCCACATGTCAAAAGCACTACTTCAGCTAAGAACCAAGAGCTTTGAAATACTTTCAAGTCAGCTCTGAAATTGTTATCATTCAGCCCTTCAAGACACCAGCTATGACATAAGGACAAGAAAAGACTCCTGAAGCTAAAACTAATAATACAACTATCTTTTGTTTGTGGCTCTTGGATATTAATTCTGTAGTTCCAAATCTACATTTCTGTACATCCTGAGCCAACCCCTTGGCTGAAAGTAGCATCAAGGAACAGAACTGACACCTATACCATACCTTATCGAAGGATATCACCACATCACGTTGCTGAGCATGCACTTGGAAAATGATGACAGTTACATTGCTTGCAATGTTCCTGATTACAGCTTCCACTGGAGTGCTCTGGTTAAGTACCACGTTCCGGAATTTTCCCAAGGAGAGCTCAAGAAGACCTGCATTACAAAGGAAAACCAACACACTTTTGGTTTTGTGTGCGAGGGAAGCAATTACCAAGGGGAGCCTGAAAGCTTCAGTAGCACAGTAAATACAAGCAGACACTAAGGACTACTTGCTCTTTGGTGATTAGACTTGTATTAGCTAGCTAACTTGCACAATACCTGCTAGACCTTCTGGGTGAATTCCCATGGACCATGAGAGCTGGAGTCAACTTCTGTAACAGTCAAATCTCTAGTTTACATATCTTACCCACTTTTAGCTGTTTCACATACATCTTTAGCTCCCACACTACTCTTAACTGCTGTGACTGTCAGACTCTGATCCCTGTATCTAAAAACCTGATTCATTTTTCCAAGACACATCCAAGACCATTTCTTCTTCTAATGCAGAGAACCCCATGATCCATTGTCATTTTCATTTCAAGAGAAGCACATGACCTCAGCTATAAGAGCCTTTGAGAATCAGCTTTATGTTGTCATTCAGGTTCTGAAAAAAGCCTGGTTTCTCCCTGTACTGGGCACCTGAGGGACAGAGGCTGTTAGGGAAGGAACGATGCCGCTGTACAGAAGCCAGGAGATTCTCTTTTGTTGGTGGTTAACACAATGCCCTTCAGGTTTTTCCCTGAATTCCCCTGTACACATAAACAGCCCTTCAGACCTAAAATTTACCAAGCCTAAACACATAGACAGCACTTCCTCAATAACGCTGCCTCTTACAGTGTGAAGGGCTGATATTGTCAGATACTCCAACAGAAGACAGTAAATCAAAAACACCATCCCATATACACAGTTGCTGATCACTGGGGTCATCTCCTATCCAACAAAGGAAGGAATAAAGTCTTCCCATCCAAAACTGTATCTAGATCTCTGTAACTCCTCCCCTCTTATTTTTCACTCCCCCCTGCCAAGGACTAGGCACCTCTGGCCAGCTTCTTTGCCTCTTGACATGTAAACAGAGATAAGTTCCTACCTTCATGCCTCCTCCACTCATCTCAGTAGAGAAAGCAAGCAGTGGAAAGTCTAACTCATCTCATTTTGCTAACTTCAACCTATGCATGCTCACCCTCAAAATTTGATTAATACCAGTACCAATAACTGCAGCTATTATACAGAGACCATAAAAACATCTAGAAGGGGGAAAAATATGTTTTTTCTGTCCCATCATCTGCAGTTTGGGTTAAGATTGAAAACGTTAAGTAAAAACCTTTTCTAACAGTAGTTAATGTAAAATTACAGCTACAAAAGAGCCTGCATATGCTTCAGTTTCTGGTAAAGTCCCTTGACCAGCATTCAGCTATCTTCTCCTTCACAAAACCTTTTTCTTCCTCAGCTCTCAAGTTCTACCAAAAATGCAACTAGTAGTATGAATAGAAAGGAAAGGCATTCAAAAGGCACAGGCTATACAGCTATGCACTTTGGAATTTGGAGTGAAAGCTTACAATAAGACATTTTTCTTTGATCTTGAAGAACTTCAGTAGTTTGCTGAACCATAAGACACTCACACTTAGATGTTCTTCTAAGGAACAAGCTGAAACAATGTACATCCTTCTCTATATTCTCCATCAAGGGGAAAAAAGCAACTGCTTTGCTCTGTCTCCCAACTTTGTGCTCATATCCAGAGGCATATGCATATATAAAAGTGGATTCGTCATCAAGACATGCAGCCACTACTTCAACATGATCATGAGACTCAGATATAGTCTCTGAAGTTTAATTAGCATGGTAAATTAAGGCATGGTTTCTGCATTGCTTTACTGCTTGCATAATTGGTCCTAAAACTGTGCACATGACACATTTTAAACCAAAGTCTGGACAGGAGAATGACTACATTTATCAGACATGTATTTTTCTGCTTGTTCACAAATGGCTAAGAGTTCCCAAGCACTGCAGAGTGGAACTTTCTAAGAAGTTTGCTGGAAAAGCAATTGCTACATGGTCAGAGACCACAACTTTATCTTTTTCTATCATATGAACAAGTCACTGGCAGTACTCAGAGGCAGAAAGCAAACGCAGAGAGCAAGACAAGTTAATCAACTCAGAATTCATCAGGCCCATTGCTATCACAAGCTCTCAAACAGGCATTAGATTATCTCAGCTGTATGGAGTCCAGTGTTGTCAAAGATGCTTTGAAGGACAGATATTGAGACCTCCATGAACAGAGAGTACTGTTCTCAGGCAAGCTTGAACTCACTGAAGGCAGCACATCAAACAGGACTGCAGATATTCAGCAACACAAACAGCAAGAGCAACATCACAACATAAGTGAAGTAGTTGACCCAACAAGTCAGCAAAGCCAGGAGTGAAATCCAGGCATCCCTTTTTTTCATTGCTTCACTTAGTTCAGCGAAGGCCTAAAAACATCCTGCAAGATGACAAGGTATCTGCTCTTCCCCACCATGTAGGGGTAAGTATGGTCAGCTGCACATCACAGTAGTATTAGATTTGATACATAAGAGGAACTCTCACTACTATAGAGATTATCAACTCAAAACATAGTTAAAGGAAGTGGGCATTGCTGAAACTGAGCGAGAGCAAAGCAATGGAGTACTGAGCGCATTATTACTTGGTATACTGGTACCAATACTATAGCACGAGCACAGATACTCCAGCATAACAACACAAATGATGAACAGATGTGGACAACAGTCCACTCTGTTACTCCAGATTGTATCTTTTTTCCAATGTGAAGGGCAAAACCAGCAAAGACAGCAAGAGGACCGAGTCTCTCACAGCAATTCCAAGATCAAAAGCCCTTATTCCTAACTCTATGCAGTAAGTGGATCAACTGTATACACTGAGGCTGAGCATTTACAATCCCTTCCCTGTGCCATGCAGTTTCCACAGCAAGCAACAGCCAGCTTGAATCATTTTCCCTCTGCTGATTCAGTGCCAAGCTCTCTGTTCATTTGATGCTTTAAAGTCAGCCATGTTTCCAGCTTCAAGAGTCAAGCATCATTCCCTACCACCAATAAACAGTTAACTATACAAAGTCCTCCATGGTAGCTAGCCATCTAATTTCCATTAAGACAGAAAATGGAATAATTGCAATTGCTGCCCAGACAGGAATAGTCTTCACCTACAGAGCCATGCTCAACATCATGCTTGCCTCAGACAAAGAGGTTCTCTACAGTCAGAGGAAGTTCTACACTGTGCCTATCAACTCACAGTGAATATACAGAATAAACTTATGCAAGCTTTAGAGATAAGAGAAACCAAAACTTCCAGTGCAGAGAGTATGTCAACAAGTAGTCACATGAAGGCATTTAATGGAAATTAAATACAAGCTCAGACTGAAAACAAGTTTGAATAGGGAAAACATGAGCATAGTATTGCTTAACAGAACAAAGCCAGCAGCCATATTATATCAGACCTGTAAAGCCACACACAGACAGATGCATAGCAGTGTTCTGCTACAAGGTGTGTCTTCCCACACTAGTAAAACCCTAAATAAGGGCACTATCCACCCCTAGAAGTGGCAAGATTTGTGAAAGCTCCTAAGCTTTATATGGAGGCCTACTGAGAATCATGCTTGCAGCAGAGTTTGATGGTCAAAGGGGATAGTGCCACAGAATGTACCTTGTCAGCAACTGCACCCCTCCCATCCTAGAAGTCTATTCTGTTCACCACATTAGATGCCATGAGGTCTTCTACAGTCTGAAAGGAGAGGGAAGAAGCATCCATCTCACTTGCTTACAGTTTTACTGATCTACTTCGACTGCAAGCCAGAACAGGCTACACCAGACCTCAGTGACATTGCTGGCACTTAAATTGTCACCAGCTGTCCAATATATCCAGACAGTTAAATAGCTCTGCATGAACCTGAACCTCTTAGGATAAAACATTTTCTCTGCATAAACTAAGAAGATAGCACAAACCAAATTCATCCAGGTAAGTTTCCTTCATTAAAAGGGCATTGCTCAATCCCAATTACACTACCAATTTGCTTTAGTTTCTCTAACACTAAAGAGCCTGGTTCAGGTGTACCAAACAAGGCCAGCTGCACTTGTGTCTCATCAAGATGAAGCTCCATGGAAGGTAACAAACGTGACATAAGCCAATTCTGCAGAAATACTGAATTTGAGGAGCTGCAGCCCATCAGAACCCCGAAGAGCTAACATGGACCCATAATGTACAGACCTTGGTCATCAGCAGTTCTAAAACTAATCAGGATCTTTCAGTATTAGGAGAGAGCAGAGCCTATCCCTGCAAACTTAGGTGTCTAGGTCTTAATAACCACAGGACAATTTCAAGCAAGTGAAACATTAAACAAGGATGCTTGCTTAAGAGGCCTAATGACCAGCTAGACATTGATATACAAATTACTGAGCTCATTAGCTTCTCACGAGGAAAACACTTTCCCCCTCCGCCCTCAATCTGCCAGTGAAATACTGCAACAGGTTTCTTCAAGGCAACAGAGTTAGTTTAGTCTCACATTCATTCTGCTTTTTCACAGACCATTAAAAAAATTACCCAAATACGACCCATTTTCAATCAAGTCTGAAAGACATACTGCTTGTCAGCATCTTTTAATATAAAGATCTAAGAAAGAAAGGGAGGAGAGGTTGCCTTCTACACTTGAGACTGACTCCAAACGTTGTCCTTCACTCCTGCAAAGTATCCCAAGAGTAGGTTTCTATTTTTGGACAATTAAGCCTAATTAGAAGCAAGTTTAAATATAAAAAAAGAAAAAAACTGAGAGGAGGAGGTTTAGCTCAGCCCTAACACAGGGGACTGCTTGTTTACCTCTGAAGAGAAACAGGTTGGTTTTTTTGCTTCGTTCAAACGGGTAAGACTGCAACCATTAAAAAACGTAAGCAACTGTTAAATCTTGACAAGCTACACCCATGACAGCACCCTTACCTCTGGATGCCAATTTCAGTCACCTGCAGGAGCACAGGGGAATTATAGGAGTGAAAAACAAACAAAAACCAAACCGGACAAAGTCTGAATACAACAGCACAGACAGTAAGTGTCTTAGGGAACCAAGCTCCAGGTTCCAGAAGGTTTCACTCACTGCACCCATAGTGATTTTCAACATACAATTCACAGGGTGCTGGAAATCCATAACCACTGGTATGGAGTGGGGGGGGTGTAAAAAAAAAAACCAAGCAAGCAACAAAAGCCCAAAACAAACCAACACTCTACATCTTGTTATTAATCTTACTCCTTTTCTCAAATACACTCATAGGTATGAAAGCGACTTTGCTTCCTCACCAATACAGCTCTGCAGCAACTCACCAGCCTGCCCGGTAACGGCGCGGTAAAAACGAAGCCAACAGATGCACATTAAGAGTTAAAATGATGGCGTTCAGAACAATTAAGCTGTAAATAACTTTTTAAAGGGGAGGGGGAGGGGGGCTGGATTCTCCCTGCCTACATTAAAGGCTAAGGTAACTGTCACTATAGCGCTTCAGCTTCACAGGCGGCTACAGCTCCACTTCGGTTTTCACTACTGCTCAACCTTCCCAATCCTGAGATATTCCCGATATTCCCTAGAAACCCTCGCGGACACCCCCCGAGCCGCACCCCCTCCATCCCCCTAGATGCTGACCCAGCCAGAAACACCTCTCGCCGCTACAGCCGCCCTCCCCTGCCCGCTTAATGGCGGCCACGGCCCGCAGCCGGCCGGCCGACCTCCATCCGCCGTCACCGCACTCACCTGCAGCATCGCCGTGGCCTAGGAGCCCCAGGAGCCCCAAAAGTACCACGGTGCAATGCCAGAGCCCCATGTTGCCGCAGACGGAAGGCGAGAGGAGGCTGAGCGCTGGCCAGGGCGACTAGGAGGAGCTTGGGCCGAGCGGGCTGTATGACGCGGCCCAGCCCCCGCCTCTGCGGGCGCGGCGCCGCCTCACGGGCTCCGCCCGGCCGCCGGCCAGACCTCCTCCTGAGACACCTGCGTGAGCGAACGGCCTGCAGCCCTCCATGAAACGGCTTTTATCCTCCCGGGCCTTGGCCACCAGCTCTTGCAATTAATGGGGTGGGTGTGGGGCGTCGGAAAAGGTCGAGATGGGGAGGAGGGCTGAATTAGCTTGATCCAGTTTCCAGACAAAACGGAAAAGGAAGCAGAGTCTGGCATGAGAAGAACCGATGAAAACAAACAAGCAAACAAACAGAATCCCACCAAAAACCGCAAAAGGAAGTTACTAGTTTGGTAGAAAAAAAAATAGAGCTGAACGCTGGTCCACGTTCTCAGCTATTTCAGCTCAACGGGCACATGTACCATCTTCTCCCTGCCTGTCACTATAGCGCCTAGGCAGGCAGCCTTTCTCCGTCTAGTTTGCTGAAGTCGTTTTTGTCCGGCTCAGTAAGGTTCCTGTAAGTCAAAATCCATGAGATACTCTAAATCTATTTAGTGTTCACCGCTGCAGTAATTGACTTCTCGAGAGAGAGATCTCAGGCACTATTCAGAGCTTGGCATTCAGACTTCTCGTTTGTGACTTTCAGTCATAGATGGAGACCTCACTCACGCCATGAGCCTCACTTATTCCAGGCTCAGTCCAGCCTGATCCGCTCGGGGCTGGAGTGGAGCATCCCAGCAGCGACGCTGCCTTCATCCAGCGTCAGAGTGAGGCTGCACAGCCCATAACGCGCTGGCGGTCTGCTGCCAGTAACACAAAATACGAGCCTTTCGCCCTGCTGCAATCATCAACATTTGTAACAGGCTGCCCAGGGAAACAGCGAAAGTATTTAACGATGAAGAGATCTGGCACTTAAGGATAGGAGTAAGTTAGTGGTGGACTTGGCTGTGCTAGGTTTACAGCTGGCCTCAATGATCTTGAAGGTCTCTTTCGACTTGAAGGATTCCACGAGCATGGCGAGGCGTTGCTGAGACTTAACGGCCAGCAGCGCCAGTTCCTGCAAAGGAGCCGCCTTTGGCAGTCTCCCTTCTGGCACAGCACCCCGCGGGCCAAGCTCGCCTCTGCCACAACACCACGTTACTCAAACCGGGGCCTGCCTAACCCTAGCGGAGCCGTCCGACCGCTGCTGATCACAGGCAAGAAAGCAAAACGCGTTCGAAAGCGGATTCCTGCGCTCTGACACGACAGTGCGCGGTCTGCAGCCATCCCGGCCCCGCCGCCTCACCGGTGGCAGTGGGCTCCGCCGAGCCTGCAGGGGGCGCGCCAGGCCCTCCTTGGCCACGCCGGAAGGAGCCCGTCGCCGTGTCCCGACACCGCAATACCAGGGCGCACTACTGGCTGCGCTCTCGGGCGGGCGGGCGGTGGCACCATGGCGGATCGCCTCACGCAGCTGCAGGATGCGGTGAACTCGGTGAGGTGGGCTTTGCCCTCTTCTCCTTCTCAAAGGCCTGTCGGTTGTCTGCCAGCAGGGCGTACCGGGTGCTGCTGTGGCCTTTGGCTTCTGCCTAGGCCCGGTGTTGCCCGTTCAGTGTGTGAGGGTGTGCGATCCCTTTCCGCCCCTGCAGGCTCCTGCCCGCTTCTCCCAGCGCTGGCAGCCCCTCCCGGGGGATGTGCTCGTACCTACAGGCCGGGTTGTGGGTGGGCTGCTGCGTGGGGTCGCTCTACGGTTCCAACTAAAACATAGATTTGATGGTGAAATAAATTAACGTCGTCTGTACTCTTACAGCTTGCAGACCAGTTCTGTAACGCCATTGGAGTGTTGCAGCAGTGTGGTCCCCCAGCCTCCTTCAGTAACATTCAGACAGCCATAAACAAAGATCAGCCTGCAAATCCAACGGAAGGCAAGTCTATCTTTCTGCATCTCCCAAAAGGATGTGAACATGCTCTGGTGTAGTACAGTTTGTAATACAAACTTGGTGCACTGTAGAGTTATGGAATCATAGAACCCTTTTGTTTGGAAAAGATCTTTTAAGATCGTCTAGTCCAACTGTTTTATAACTTTACCAAGTCTGGCCCTAAGCCATGTCTGTCACTACCACATCGCTGCCTCTTCTAAACATTTCCCAGGATGAGGATTTAACCACCTCTCTGGGGAGCCTATTCCAGCCTTTGAGAACCCTATCAGATCTTTTTTTTTCCTCCAAATACCCAATCTGAACCTTCTCTGGTACAATCTGAGGCCATTTCTCTCATCCAATTACTTGTTACTAAGGAGAGACCAACATCCACCTAACTCCAACCTCTCAGGTAGCTGTGGACAGTGAGAAAATCTCCCCTCAGCCTTTTCTCCACGCTAAACAGCTATAGTTCCCTCAGCCACTCCTCACCAGACCTTTTATCCAGACCCTTCACCATCTTAGTTGTCCTTCTCTGCATCTGCTCCAGCACCTCCATGCCGTTCTTGTAGTAAGGGTCCCAAAACTGAACCCAGTACTCAATGTGTGGTCTCTCCAGTTGCAAGTCCAGGAGGCACAATCACTTCCCTGGTCTTGCTGATACTGATACTTCCAATCCTTACCTATTTCTCAGGGACAGTTTAGTTTTTTTCTATGGCTGAATAGGAATTAATTTTATTGTTCATTTAAAAAATATGATCTGTTCTTAACACAATTTAAATAATCCATCTATTTGGTTATCTTTATGCTTTTCCAGTGTTTTGGTTTTGTTATTTTTCTCTGGTGGTAGATTTCAAGGCAAAGATTGAAAAGTTAAATTAATTTCTAGGTACTTGCCAATATTCATGCAGTGACTAGAACACTTGTGTTAAGTCTTAGTAAACTGAAATCAAACTGCTTCCATTTTCAAATGTGGTTGAGTTCCTATCAGCAGTGATACTGTTCTTCATGCAAGAGAATTTTTAACACCCACATACATCAAGAGTGTTGAATTTTCTTTGCTGTGTGTGCAGAATCATGCTGATTTCTAATGATGTAGCCTGACTTTTCTTTATTTTAAAGAGTATGCCCAGCTGTTTGCAGCATTGATTGCACGAACTGCAAAAGATATCGATGTTCTGATCGATTCTCTGCCAAGTGAAGAATCCACAGCAGCTTTGCAGGTAATTAAAAGATCAAAGCTTAAGACAATCTTCTCCTTTTATTTTTTTCAAACACCTTTGCAATAGCCCTAATAGAAATGCAGCAAAAGTTAAGCCGTATATTGAAGGTGCAGTTTTCACCAAGAAAGGTGAGAGAGACAAAAGATCACAGTGCATAGACCGTTCTCATTTCTGTTCTGCTGCAGCAGCTGCTGGTAGCTGCTGCTGCACCCCTCCCCACCTTACTGATCTTGGTATCAGTGCCAGGGGCAGTGTCGCAGAAGTGTCCCTCCCATGGGTTTTATACCCCAGCCCAGGTTATCCTTGGCTTCTAGGTGATGTTTAGCATGGCTTAGGAGGAACGTTGAGTAACATAGTTGTACATATTAAGCATGTACTTGATTTTCCTCACTGGCATATTGAAGGGTGTCAATTTCAGAATTACAGTTAATCATGCAAAGGTCTTCAGTCTGGTGCTAAACCATGTCCCTCATCATCACATCCTTGCATCTTTAAAGCATATCCAGGTATGGGGATTCTCTGGACAGTCTATTCCAGTCTTTCAGAACCCTTTGTTTCTCCATGTTGGCTGTGTGCCCGTTTAGGCTACGACCCATAACAAGTTGTTATGTCTAATTCAGAGGCTTTCTCTTTTCTAGGAAGCACTCCCTGTTCTGTCACCATCCTTTAGGTCAATTTTGCATTCCATTTGAAGATCCTTATCTTCCTCCCTTTTACAGGCTGCTAGTCTGCATCGATTGGAAGAAGAAAATCATGAAGCAGCTGCCCGCCTGGAAGAGGTAGTTTATCGTGGAGATATGCTGCTGGAGAAGATCCAGAGTGCCCTGGCAGACATTGCTCAGTCGCAACTGAAGACACGAAGTGGCTCTCACAGCCAGCCTCTGCCAGATTCATAGCACCAGGTGGCAGAGCAGCCCCACAAAACCCAACCACCACTTGTTATGGGGACACACAGCTCAGTCCAGCCCGGGTGCCGTGGGGTTCTCTCGAGTGCTCTGGTTGCTGTTAACATCTTTTATCAATCCTCAAACTGCAGGTTTTGTGTGGGGAGCACTTCTGCTGTAGAATTGGTGGTACTGTTCTAGAACTATATGTATTTATATATGCTTCCTTGACTTAAAATATTAATTTTTGAGCTTTCTGTTCATAAATATGTCTGACTTCAGTCTGATTTGTTACCTTGATTACATGGACCATAGTCTCTAAAGGGAATTCAGAAGGAAAATATTGATGACAGAACAATGAGATTTGTAAGGGACCTCTGAAGATCATCTAGTCCACCACCACTGCTAGAGCAGGGTCACTGGAGTACATCACACAAACACATACAGGTGGGTTTGGAATGCCTCCAGAGACAGAGACTCTACCACTTCTCTGCATAGTCTGTTCCAGTGCTCTGCCACTCTCAAAGGGAAGAATTTTCCCCTTATGCTTACATGAAACTTTCTGCGTTCCAGTTTGTGCCTATGGCCCATTGTCCTGTCTCTCTACTTTGCTGAGTAGACCCTGGCTTCCCATCCTTTGGGCATTTTTAAGCATTAATGAGATCACTTCTCAGTCTCCTCCAGACTAAACAGCCCCAGCTGTCTCAGCCTTTCCTCATAAGGCTGATGTTCAGTCCCCCTCAGCGTCTCAGTGGCTCTCCACTGGACTCTCATTACTAGTTCGTCATCTTTGAACTGGGGGGCCCAGAACCAAGTGCAGAATTCCACATGAGGTTAAGAGCCATTGTCTAACTTGCTCAGTGCTGCCTTGAATCTTTGATGTTCTTTGTGTATTTTTTTGGCAAGATTCAGTCATGCTTGAATTTGTCAGAGTTCTGTGGAGATAGTGCTGCACAATGGTGTGGATACAGTGGTGGCTATCTGTTAATTAAAAGAAATGGTAATTAACTTATTACCTGGCTGGTTTACATACATTATGTAAGTAATGTTTGCAGAGTAAGTGTGCTTGCCAGTGGCATCTCATTTTAAATTAATTTTCAGATATATTTATTATTTTTGTAATTCACAGCTAGGTCTTTGACTCCATTATTGCCACTGACAGGCTTACAGAATCACAGAATCTTAGGGGCTGGAAAGGACCTTGAGAGATTACCCAGTCCAAGCCAGAGCACGATCACTAGAGCAGGTCACACACGAACACATCCAGACAGGTTTTCAGTATCTCCAGAGAGGGAGATTCTATAACCCCCTTGGGCAGCCTGTTCCAGGGTTCTGTCATCCTCACGGAAAAAAAAATCCTCATGTTTCCATGGTACTTCCTGTTCCTCAACTGCCGCCCATTGCCTCCTGTCCTGGCACTGGGTGTCACTGAGCAGAGCTTGGCTCCAGCCTCTTGGCACTCATCCCTACATCTTTATAAATATTCATGAGGTCACCCCTCAGTCTTCCAAGCAGCAGAGCCCCAGCTCCCTCAGGCTCTCCTCATAAGATGTTCCAGTCCCTTGATCGTTTTTGTGGCTCTGCCCTGTGCTCTTTCAAGCAGTTCCCTGAGGTCCTTGAACTGAGAGGCTCAGAACTGAACACAATATTCCAAATGCTTAGCCTCACTTGCATGTGCTGCTTCTCTGTTTCTACTAATAGTCTTTGTTCTTGTGGCAACCGTTGAATGCTTTACAGGAGACAGTAATGAGGAAGCATTGGATGACTGGAAAGAAATTAGCAATGAGGAAACTGAAAATAATTTGGTGCATAATGGTGCCTTTCAGTGTAAGCAGTGGCTGCCACAGGAGTGCTGTGCCCATAAACAGCAAGAGGCCTGTCATCCTCTGTGTGCTCTGGAAAGTTTGTCTTCTTTAATCTTCATATGCTGAGTCACTGAATAAATTTTTCCTTCTTACCCTGGGAGGGTAGTAATGCCAGCTTCTCTCTTCATATTTGAAAAGGTAAATAAACTCACATAAACCCTGCTAGATTATGTAGGGTTTAGTGCATGAACTTGGAATTGAGCTGTTAGTCATTTTATGTATTGTTTAGTTAGCAACTGTGCGTGCAACCCTGCAGGATTGGGGAAGAGCACCTGGAAAGCGGCCCAGTAGCGAAAGAACTGGGGTTATTGATTGGCAGCCATTTGGATACAAGCAAGTGTGTGCCTGGAAGGCCAAGGTGGCTAATACCATCTTGGCCTGTATCAGGAATAGTGTGACCAGAAGGACCAGGGAAGTCATTATCTCCTTGTACTCCGCACTGGTGGGGCCACACCTTAAATGCTGGGTTCAGCTTTGGGACCCTCACTGCAAGAAAGACGTTGAGGTCCTGGAGAGGGTCCAGAGAAGGTCAGCTAAGCTGGTGAAGGTTCTGCAGAACAGATCTGGTGAGGATCAGGGTGTCCCTTGTGAGGGAACTGGGGTTGTCTGGTCTAGAGAAAAGGAGGCTGAAGAGAGATCTCGGTTTCTACAGCTCAAAAGGAGGCTGTAGTGAGGTGGGTGTTGATTTTTCTCCCTAGTAATGAGAGAGGGTGAAAGGAAAAGGCCTCAATGCCCCAAGAGAGGTTTAGATTGGATATTATGAAAAACATTTTCTCTGATAGAGTTCTCAAAGACTGGAATAAGGTTCCTCAGAAGCTGGTTGAATTCCCATCCTTGGAAGTGTCTAAAAGAGGCAGAGATGTGGTGTTAAGGGATGTGGTTTAGGACCAGACTTTAGGCAGAGTTAGAGAATGGTTGGACTCAATAATCTTAATTGTCTTTTCCAACCAAAATGATTCTACCTCAGATCTATTAATTTGAAAACCTTTCCTCTGGGAGGTGGTGTACACCTTCAGTAGCAACACAGGTCTTCCTATCTTAACCAAAGAGAACTGGTAATTTACCTGTGTCTAGCATAGCGAGCGCTGCCAAATTTAATAGAGATGCAGTTTGTGGTGCAGTTAAAATCAAGTAATACAATAAAGCAAGAGAGCCAAAACTGCTCTTTTTCTTCTGTTTTGGTGAGTGAGTAGTACTGCAACATGCACAACCCCACTAGTTCTTGTATGTTGTGTTGCTGGACTAGCTTTTTTAAGTCTTCACCTGCTCTTTTACAGTCTATAGCTCACTCGGTGAGGTGCTCTGACACAAAGGAAAAACACTGATTTGCTGTCTAACGTACAAAGCATCAGACTGGGGGTTGGAGATGTGGATTCATTTCTCCTCTTAGATATGCTGATCTGTCCAACCCTTGCTATTGAGGTTTAAAAGCTTTGTTTGTAATGGTAGTGATCTCCTTAGGGGCCTATTCATGCATGAATTGTAGGGCATGCAGGATTACTGAGTCTGTACCAATTAGCACCCCACTTTCAGTACAAAAAAAGTAAAAGAGGGGAAAGGGGAGGCAAATGCCTTGGTCAAAATGTATTTGAGAAGTCTTGACTGCCTCCAAACTTCTGGTATTGGGGGGAGCAATCTGCTATAACAGCTACGAACTTACTATTGGGGGGATCAATCTGGTATAACAGCTGCTAACTTAATATTGGGGGGAGCAACCTGATATTACAGCTGCTAACTTAATATTGGGGGAGCAATCTGGTATAACAGCTGCTAACTTAATATTGGAGGGAGCAACCTGATATTACAGCTGCTAACTTAATATTGGGGGAGCAATCTGGTATAACAGCTGCTAACTTAATATTGGGGGGAGCAACCTGATATTACAGCTGCTAACTTAATATTGGGGGAGCAATCTGGTATAACAGCTGCTAACTTAATATTGGGGGGAGCAACCTGATATTACAGCTGCTAACTTAATACTGGGGGGAGCAATCTGGTATTACAGCCACTAACAAACATACCAAATGACACATGAAAGAGCTGTGAAAGGAAGCTTTGGTTGAAACAAGAGAGTAAATGGAGATAAAGCATCACGGGAAGAAAGGGATCGAGCAAGATATAAAATGGGTCTGCATATTACACTAGACAAGGAGTACTGCCCTGTTACAAATTGTGCTTTGAAGAAAGACAGCACAGAGCATAGTCAAAAATTCTATCAAAAACCAATCTCAGCCTCTTCAAATGAGCAGGAGCTTCTCATGCTGGGAATATATACAGCCCCCTGTCAAAGATGTTGGAACCAGTTTAGTAAATATAAGCAACTGATCAAAACCTGATGTTCTTTACTACAAACAAGTGATTACTTGCCTATGCTCTGCACTAGACTGCATCTGTTGGGCCCCTCCAACACTGGAAAGATGGGGATAAACTGCAAGTCCTGCAGATGCCACTACGATGGCGTAAACTGGAACACCTCATCCATGAGAAGAGGCTAAGTGAGCTAGGCTGGGAGAAAAGATGGCTTCTGGGGACACAACCTGCTTGCACCTATGGGGAAGTTATGGACAAGGCAGAGCCAGGCTTTTCAAGGTGGTGCATGGCAGAAAAATCGCAGAGGTGGAGAAAAATTGAAAGAACAGAGGTTCAGATTCGTCACAAGGAGAAGGCTCTTCAGCATTAGGACAGTTGAGTTTCGGAACATGGTCCTCAGAGATGCTGGAAATCCCAGTGGTTTTTCAAGGCTGGATAAAGCTCTGAGCAACCTCATCTGACCTCACAGCTGCTCCACTTTTGCACAGGAGGGTGAAACAGACACCTCCTGAGGTCCCTTCTGACCTGAATGATACTATGGGTACTAGGCACATTAACTGCTTCAGAAAGAACCAATCAAGTATTAAGGAATGTCATTGTCTCCTTTCTAGAAAGACACATCTGAAGGACAAGTAAACTTGAAGTATCTGATATCAGCCTCATTCTTATTGATGAGATTTTGTGATACAGGTCTCTATGCTGGGAGGCCACGGAGCTGACCTTATATGTATGGTGTGAAATTCCATGCTGTAGTGAAGCAAGTTTCCAACAGGTGCCCGTGGAGAGCTTGGTATGCAAAATCCACATCCTACACTCAGAGAAAATTGATCTGTCAGATGATGCTGACTCGCTGCTAGACAAAGCCATGCTCTTTTCAAGTAAGAAATTTTAGCTTTGCTTTTTAGAGCTTGTTATGCAGCCTTATGTAAGAAATAATGAAAGCCCTACTTCAGGCACCAAATCTCAGACTAGTGGAAAAGTTCTATTCTACTTCTTCTTTCAGATCTATGGAAGAAAGTTTAAATTACTTTTATTGACTTAAGAACTAATTACAGGATCACAGGATCACAGGGTATTAGGAGTTGGAAGGGACCTCCATAGATCACCCAGTCCAATCCCCCTGCCAGAGCAGAATCTAGCTCAGGACACACCAGAATGCATCCAGACAGGTCTTAAAAGTCTCCAGAGAAGGACTCTACAACCTCTCTAGGGAGCCTGTTCCAGTGCTCTGTGACCCTTACAGCAAAAAACGTCTTCCTCATGTTGAGGTGGAACTTCCTGTGCTGTAGTTTACACCCATTACCCCTTGTCCTGTCACAGGGCACAACTGAGAAGAGTTTGTCCCCTCTCTCTTGACCCCCAGCCCTCATCTATTTATAAACATTGTCGGGGGCTGGAAGAGACCTTGAAAGCTCATCCAGTCCAACCACCCTGCCAGAGCAGGATCATCTATACCAGATCACACAGGAACACATCCAGGCAGCCCTTGAATATCTCCAGAGAGGGAGACTCCACAACTCCCCTGGGCAGCCTCTTCCAGGCTTCTGTCACACTTGCAGGGAAAAAAAATCCTCCTCATGTTTACATTAAGCTTCCTATGCCTCAAATCCCACCCACTGCCTCTTGGCCTGGCACTGGGCATCACTGAGCAGAGCCTGGCTCCATCCTCCTGGCATTCACCTTTACATCTTTATAAACATTCATGAGCTCACCCCTCAGGCTCCCCCTCTGCAAGAAGCAGAGCCCCAGCTCTCTCAGTCATTCCTCACAAGACAGATGTTCCATTCCCTTAATCATATTTGTGGCTCTGTGCTCTCAAGCAGTTCTATGTCCCTCTTGAACTGGGGGACTCAAAACTGGACACAGTACTCCAGATGCAGCCTCACCATGGCCAATGAGGCAGGTGTGGGCATAGATGGGGATAGCAGCAGTATTACTTTGGAGATGTGATTTAGTATGAAGCCTGTGCTTTCAAAGAGTTTCCTGTTTGATGCTGAGCTTTTACCCCTTTTTCTGCCTAGTTGGTGAGGTGCTGCCAGGTTGCAGATGGCACAGTAATACTCCAAAACTGGTGACACCATTTTCAGGGCTTCAGAACTTGCATGCCTTAATATTGCAAATTGTTCATGTACACAATAAATAAACCTAATGAAACAGGAACAGGTTGAGTTAAAAAATAGCCCAGATGATTGAAAGGCTGAGAGAACCAGGACATGTCAACAACGTGATTCGGTTGCTCTTTGTGCTAGTGCCTCTGTCACTGCTACAGCTTTCAGAAAACTGGCTCAGTAACTGTCTCTGAAGGGAGGAAAAGCAGCCTAGCTGACTCACAGGTGTCTGCCAAAATACTTGTCTCTATCCATGTTTCATCACAGTAGTTTCAAAGAAATTACTGTAGAATGATGTCAGCCAAGGAGAATGTCATCCCCCAAGAACTGCCCAC
Source organism: Pogoniulus pusillus (assembly GCF_015220805.1). NCBI lineage: Eukaryota > Metazoa > Chordata > Aves > Piciformes > Lybiidae > Pogoniulus > Pogoniulus pusillus. The sequence goes on along the minus strand of NC_087290.1, from coordinate 16,048,563 downwards.
AAGTTTGCCCGTAGTAAGAAGGTTGAAGAGTACAGTCTCTGTTAACGCAGAAGCACGCAGCATTAACCAGGTTGGAAAAGACCTTCAAGATCATCAAGTTCAACCTATCACCTAACACCTTCTAATTAACTAAACCAGGGCATTAAGTGTCTTGTTCTGTCACTGGGTACCTGGGAGAAGAGACCAACCCCACCTGGTACAACCTCCCTTCAGGTAGGTAGAGAGCAATGAGGTCTGCCCTGAGTCTCCTCTTCTCCAGGCTGCACACCCCCAGCTCCCTTAGCCTCTCCTCACAGGGCTGTGCCCCAGCCCCCTCACCAGCCTTGGTGCCCTTCTCTGGACAAGTTCAAGCACCTCAACATCTTTCTTAGATTGAGCGGCCCAGAAGTGGACACGGTATAGAATCATAGAATGGTTTAGTTTGGAAAGGACCTCAAAGCTCATCCGGTTCCAACCCCCTGCCATAGGCAGGGACACCTCCCACTAGAACAGGTCACTCAGGGACTCATCCAGCCTGGCCTTGAACACCTCCAAGGAGGGAGCAGCCACAACCTCCCTGGGCAACCTGTGTCAGTGTCTCACCACCCTCACTGGAAAGAACTTCTTCCTAACATCTAGTTTGAATCTCACTTCTGCCAGTTTAAACCCATTCCTCCTCATCCTGTCACTACAAGACCTTGTCAGTAGTCCCTCCCCAGCCCTCCTGGAGCCCCCTTCAGATACTGAAAGGCAAGGTCCTCTTGAAGCCTTCTCTTCTCCAGGCTGAAGAGCCTCAGCTCTCATAGCCTGTCCTCATAGCAGAGCTGCTGAAGCCCTCTCAGCATCTTTGTGGCCTCCTCTGGACTGGCTCCAACACTTCCATGTCCTTCTTGTGTTGGGTGCACCAGAACTGCACACAGGACTCCAGGTGGGGTCTCAGGAGAGCAGAGTAAAGGGGCAGAATCCCCTCCCTTGGACTGCTGGCCACGCTGCTCTGGATGCAGCCCACAACATGGTTGGCTCAAGGTGTGACCTAACCAGTGCTGAGTACAGTGAAGCTGAGCAGACATCCCTCACTAATCACAACACTTTCATTAATGTCTTTTTGGAGAGGCAGTTGCTCAGGTTTTGCAGATTTAGATCCTTCCTGAGGCTGATGTATTTATTTATTGCAAAGGCATTGGCATATCAGTGTTAAAAATAGCTTCAGGTCCTGAGCAGGGAGACGAATAATAACATTTGAAAAGCTTTGGGGAGTTCTCAGATTCACTCCACAGGCACAGACAGTCAGATAAGACACAATTCTTGTCTTTCTTAATGGTAGGCTGGCTTGACCTAAATACTCATGTAACAGAGTTAATCAGGAAGCCACTAGAAACAGTTAGATTTGGTAGCTGGGTGAAATAAATGCAAGGCAGAGAACAGAAAAGAACAAAAAAGATTAAAAAAAGAAAAGAAGGTGAACTTTGTGTGCAATGTTTTGCACTAGACTCACCATATCACCCTTTAAAGACTTCTCTCTACCTAAGGCTTACTGTATGCCACCTAAGAAACAGGGTGGGTGTCTATATGGAGGAGAATCTGGTACCTTCTACTCCTGGTCACTGCATTATGTGCTTGTCCAAGAGCTCCTGAGGCCCAGCAGTTAAGGCTATTTACAGGTGCATGAGAGATACAGGCTCAAATATTTCTAAATGATCTCCAACTACTCTGAAAAATAAAATTATTGTTCTAAACTATGATATGTAATTACAGCAAAATTATTCTGAGCATCAGAAGATGGGATAGAAAGAGGGAGATGAAGAACTCACTGGTACATGGCATATATAACAAAATACTGCAGCAGTCACGTAACTGCTTGTTAACCTACTCTTTCTGCATGTTGTCACCTCTTGCTATCATCCTTTCTACCTTTGAACTGAGTTTAAGCTGGATTCAGCACCTGGAGCTCTTGGCAGAGACAAAGTGGGAGGCTTGGCTGATATATCTGAAGGCTGTGCAGCCATCCATCAAGACCTGGACAGACTGGAGAGTTGGGCACAGAGGAACATAATGAGGTTCAACAAGGACAAGTGCAGAGTCCTGCACCTGGGGAGGAATAATAAATTGCACCAGAACAGGCTGGGAGGTGATCTGCTGGAGAGCAGCCTTGAGGAGAGGGACCTGGGAGTGATGGTGGCCAATGGGATCTTGGGGGGCATTAAGAAGAGTGTGTCCAGCAGATCAAGGGAGGTTCTCCTCTGCCTCTACACTGCTCTGCTGAGACCTCATCTTGAGTACTGTGTTCAGTTCTGGGCTCCCCAGTTTAGGTGGGACAGGGATCTGCTGGAGAGAGTCCAGTGGAGGGCTAGAAAGATGATTAGGGGACTGGAGCAGTGCCTGATGAGGAGAGGCTGAGAGACCTGGGGCTGTTTAGTCTGGAGAAGAGTGAGAAGGGATTTAGTAAATGTTTAGAAGTATCTGAGGACTGGGGGTCAGGAGGCGGGGGACAGGCTCTGCTCACTGCTCCCTGGGATAGGACATGGAGCAATGGATGGAAGCTGCAGCACAGGATGTTCCACCTCAACACAAGGGGGAACTTCTTTCCTGTAAGGGTCACAGAGCATTGGAACAGGCTCCCCAGAGAGACTGTGGAGGAGGCAAGTGGAGACTTTCAGGGCCCATGTGGATGCGTTCCTCTGTGACCTGAGCTAGATTATGGTCCTGCTCTGGCAGGGTAATTAGACTCAATGATCTCTTTGGGTCCCTTCCAATCCCTAACATCCTGTGATCCACAAATGATCACATTCAGCCTGACCTTTCCTACATCTAATCTGCAAACCTTTTCTCTACAACCTATATTTGCCTGGCTTCAATGTATTTCTACCAGTTTGTGGGTGCCTGCCAATCTCCAGTGACACTCACACCCTGGTCGCCTCCCTCAAAGGCTCTCTGGACTTTGTCCTTGCACTCTACTGCCCTCACGGCTGGCTCTGCTGCTCAAAGCCTCTTCATGCTGCCTGGTAAACACTGCTTTCTTCAGAAAAAAACTGAGGTGCTGCCTGATGAGAGAGAATCTGTAATCAGGAGCTTCTAGAGGAGATCAGAAATATGTTAGCCAACGGATTTATCACACCTATTCTCAAGGTTTGAGGAAGGGATATGGAGAAAAGGAAAAACAAAGAAAACACTTTTGATCTTCATTGTTCTTCACACATCTTTCCTCTTTCCCCCTAACCCCCAATACTTTTTTTTCCTTGTGCAGGTCCAAGTTTCCATGAGCTCATAGTTCCCTCTCAGCCTGGATATATGCTGTGTGCACAGTGGGTTCTGGGATGACAGTGATTTAAAACTGCTCTAAAACATGCTTGTGAAGCTCTGCCCCTCACTGTGGTTGTAAGGACAGTATTTTCCAGGTGGCATCACTGGTCTCCTTAAATGGCAGCCAAGCACTTTGCTGAAATTTGTAAAGTACTTCTGGGTTTCTTGCAATATAAACTGAAGCCTGCCTTGACCTATTTTGATCTCACTTCTCAAGAACACAGAAGGTTTCCAAAACCTTTCAGGAAGCATTTTAAGTACAGTGCATTAGACTCAGCCTTCATTATTGCCCTGTGTACCAGCACAGCCTGATATGTTAGTGCAATATCATGTGCTCCAAGTTATGCTGCTCTGAACTGTCTCTGCTGGGAATCAATGGATCAGCCTTCTCATCCTGCTCCCCATCTGCCCCCAGACTTTCTGGGGAAATTAAGAACCTAAGCAAGAGACTAAATCAATTAAATCCAAGCTATAGCCTTCTTTAGAGGATGCTAGTGTCAGCTGGTGTCAGTTGTTGCCAGCTCCACTTTGTGTCCCATGCCAAGTAAGACTGGATCCAAGCCTACATTTAATGCACCCAACTTTCCTTTGTTTGAACACTCTCATCACTCTGCTGGAGGGACAGAGAAAGCCAGAGGAACAGCATTTACAAATGTAGCTGTTTCCTTGCTCCACTGAAGGAAGCTGCTATGATGTTGCCACCCATGGGCTAAGGCCATTGGCTGTTTCCTTAATCTAGCATTACTGTACCTGAATGGGAAATGGGTAAGCATGGATGTACCAGGTCAAGTGGAAGTGATGCATAAAGTAATGAGTTAACTCCTAAGGATAATTTTCAGCTCTATTCCTAAATATCCAAATGTCCTCCTTTAATTCTGTGCATAAAAAAATGTACAGGGTAGACAGACACTGTACCCTGACACACACATATACAACATTTCTTTATGAGCAGAGATTTGAAGTTGTAGTTAACATTTTGATCTTATTCTGTGTGCTACTGAAAGTTAACATGTTAGAAGATACCAAGGAAATGATGATGAGGAATCATCTCACTGTCCTACCACTGTGTTCTCAAAATTAAGACAATTTTCTCTAGGTTGTGCCAGTAAAGGACAGAATAGGTGAGAACCACTTATCACTGAGTGTTGTTTCATCTCCCTCTCCTCCTTTTTTCTTGGATCCTCCTTTTCTTGTAGTTTTTCCTCCCCTTCTCTCTCATCTCCTCTCACAGGATACGAGTAACTGTCACCAAAATCAAATTGAGTTACCCATTTCCTCCATCGGGGAACTCAGATTCCTAAAGCAGACATTCTGTAAAATGACACAAACATTTGTGTGCCTGCTCTGGAATGGGAATGAGCTCTGAGAGAACCACCTGGTAAGGTTTCCAGCGCTTTATGGCTAGAATGAGCTCTGAGGGAACCACCTGGTAAGGTTTCCAGCACTTAATGACTAGAAATTCAGTTGGGTGGGGGAAAAGCCCCTGACATCCTGTTTCATGAAATATTTTTATGCCTGAGGAATGAACATCATGACCCTTTAAAAATTGGTGTTATTATATAAATTATATGGTTTAGTGGAAAAGTCTTGTATTTACTTTGAGACTTCTTATCAGTTCTTGTTCTACCTACACTGCTTTGCCCAGGAAATTGTTCATCTGCTTCCTGAAATGAAAGAATTATGCCAGAGCACAATGGGCACAAAGTTGTGTATTTACAGAAACTATATTATTATGATTTTAAAATCTGTCACATCAGGTTGTTAAATAATCTCACCTGGCCATGGTCTTCAGAACTTGTAAGAAATCTCCCCAAGTACTCATCTGAATGTGAACCTCTGGATGTTTCTAGAGAGAAGATCCTAGCTCGAGTGTACTTTGCATTTCAAGAAGAGTGACTCTATCTTTATATAGTTTATTTACAACTTGCAACGTTTGTAAACCAGATAAAGGCACAGTCACCCTTTCTGCTGGGAACTGCACTCTTCCCAGCACTCTACAATCTGCTCCTGTACTTCAAGGGAACTTATAAAATGTGGGCAACGTCATTTATCTTGTTTGGCTGTTGCAAGCTGTGAACACACTGAACTGACTTTCCCACACCTGTGTTATTCTCTCTGCCTTCTGAATCGTGTTTGCACCCACAAGAAGAGTTTCTGCCTGGTTTTCCAGCCACTTAGCCAGTCTCTCCCCTCAAGAAACCTTTTCTAGTGCAAAACGTTTTCAGTGTGATTACAAGACCTGCTCCTATTTCTAACCTGTTTCCTCACTTGCAGTACACACATGGTGACCTGTGGTGCATGAGGACAAACACATTTCTTAGTCATCTTGCCTACAATGTCAGTATCACTTACTAAATGTAGGTTAGTCTCGATCCCTTTATCAGAATAAAAGTCTCAGCTCCAGTCTTTAATTTGAGTTCTCCTTTACAACTAAGAAAGAACACACTGCTTCTATAGGAGGACCACTCCAACTCTCTTTTTCCCCTAGAAGCTCTGCTGTGTGAGCTTATTGCACAGGCTAGGGTTTCAGCACATGCAGGTGTTGATCCTTTCACAGAGCACTGGCACAGGCTGCCCAGACAGGTTGTGGAGTCTCCTTCTCTGAAGATGTTCAAGACCCATCTGGATGTGTTCATGTGCGACGTGAGCTAGATTGTGTGGTCCTGCTCTGGCAGGAGGGTTGAACTCAATGATCTATGGAGGTCCCATACATATTGCTCTCTACAATGACGTGAAAGGATTTTGTAGTCAGGTGGGGGTTGGTCTCTTCTCTCAGGCACCCAGGGACAGAACAAGAGGATACAGTCTCAACCTGTGCCAGGGCAGGTTTAGGCTGCATGTTAGGAAGAAGTTCTTCACAGCAAGAGTGATTGGCATTGGAATGGGCTGCCCAGGGAGGTGGTGGAGTCACCATTCCTGGAGGCGTTTAAAAAGAGGCTGCATGAGGCACTTAGTGCCATGGTTTAGTTAATTAGAAGGCTTTAGGTGAAAGGTTGGACTCAATGATCTTGAAAGTCTTTTCCAAGCTGGTTAATTCTGTGATTGTGTGATCTTTTGAGGTCCCTTCCATCCTCTGACATTCTGTGATTCTGTGACAAGATAACCTTTGAGAGTCCCTTTCAACCTGATGCTTTCTGTGATTCTCTGTGATTATGTGATTCTGCCATTAGTTGCATTCTCTTTCTTTTCCCAGCTAAGTCAATTAACCTTATAAAGGCAATTCTTGTTGGCTATTTCTTTTCTCAGTTTACAATCATTTAGGTACTCAGAAACTAAACTTTTTTTAACAGCTTGTTGCAGACACTTCTCAGAAATCAAAATTACACTGGTTCAAAGTGACAAAGTTCAAGCAAGTAACATCTTCCACTGTATAAAAGTACAGACAAAGCACATGTCCATCCAGTTTCCCTAATCCTCATAGCAGAACGCAGGCCTCCTCTTTCACACCCAAAGCATTGCTACTGTTTGCTCAGAACTTCAGGTGCCAGCATCAAGTTGATAAACTCATCAGAGGTTCAAATGTGACAAGAGTGACCTTTCCAGGGTTCTTCAGTGTTAAGCACCAACTTATTTTTCTCCAGGGCTTGTGACTATATGTTACAGATGCTAAAAGAGATTTTACACCAAATGATTAAACACTGCTCCAAATCAGACAGCAATGTCAGAATCTCTCTGTAGGAGAATGAAGGTTATGTTGTCTTTTTTTTTTTTTTCCTAGCTCAGGTCTTGGAATTACTGAATTGTTTTGAGACAGAAAAAAATGCAATTATAGAAGGGTTATAAAAAGGCATGGGTGGAATACCACATCCTGAATGGAAGCTTGCAATGCCACAAACATTGTGGTTAGAACACTTCTTGGTTGTGCTACATGGAAAACCAACTTTGGGCCCCCGCTGTCGTCCATGTGTGTGAACTAGTAAAGGTGACCTAGGTTCACATGATTACCACGAAGCAGGAAATATTATTACTGTCTTCTGACAGTTAGGAAAGCATAAGGAGGCCTTGTTCAAGAGTGAGTCAACAGAGAGCACAGGGTGACACTCATCTAGTCTCACATTTTAATTGATAAGGCAACAGTTTTTTTCTCCCTTTCAGATAGTGTTTAACTGCATAATCTTATCTCCAAGCCAGGAAAGCCTCTTGGAGGCCTGTAGCTGAAATACTGGTAAAGGTCAAAGGATAATGAGTCTTCTCACTAGACAACTGCCCTGTTTTATGCTCTATTGATTTTCAGTGCCTTACCAAAATGTTAGAGAGTATGAGTGTGAGTATGACTAATGGACAGCTACAGAAGTTATCTCCATCAAGAACACACTTCCTTCTAAAAATAACTTAGTAATATAGAGATCTCCCTTACAGAGTCATTTATGACATGAAGAGACTCCTGCATGCCCTGCTTTTATTTTTTAACTTAAAATATAAAGGAAGGAAAAGCAGAGCTGTGGTAAAGCTGGGCTGATGGTAATGTTAGAATAGAAACACTGCTGATTGCAGGCTCGTAGAATGTTTGGCATTGGAAGGGACCTTTAAAGGTTATCTTGGCCAATCCCCTCTGCAGTGGACAGGGACATCTTCAACTAGATCAGGTTGCTCAGTAACTTGCCTAACCTGACCTTGAGTATTTCCAAAGATGGGGCATCTACCATCCCTCTGGGAAACCTATGCCAGTTTTTCACCATCCTCATTTGAAAAAGAAATCTTCTTTATATCTAGTCTAAATCTCCCCTCTCTTAGTTTAAAATCATTACCCCATGTCCCATTCTCAGCAACAGACCCTGCTGAGAAGCCTGTCCCCATTTTATTTATAGGCCCCCTTTAAGTGCTGAAAGGCCTCCCCAGAGCCTTCTTTTCTCCAGGCAGCTCTCTCAGCCCTTCTTCAGAGAAAGGGCATTCCATCCCCTTGAGCATTTTCGTGGCCCTCCTCTGGACCCTCTCCAACTGGTCCATGTCTTTCCTGTGCTAAGGACTCCAGAGCTGGACACTTCAGGCAAAGTCTCACCAGCACAGAGTAGAGGGGCAGACCTGCTGGCCAAGCTTCTTTTCATACATTCTAGGATGTAACTCTTCCATGTCTTAATTACTCAGCTGTAAATTTCAGACAACAGCACTTCCCTATTTCAGTGTGGTATTAGGAAGATAAAAGACGTTAAAGACATTTAAATCCTGCAGTGAAAAGGGTCGTGCAAATAGCAAAGACAGAAAGAAATAAGACTTAGCTTCTAATGCCTCCCAGGACTTCTGAGTGTGGAGAGAGTGCAAGGGCTGAAATCAAAGAAGAAAGAAAAGATAGAGAAGAGTCTCCAGTCTCCACATTATACCTTTCTGGAGGGCAATAAAGGATGCTTAGTTTGAAAGATGACAGCAAAGTCAGTGACTCTTCTGGAGCAGAAGATGGTTGGGCCTATTTCATGTGCAAGATGAATCCTTGACAAAGCCTTGGCAGAAACCCAACACTCTTCGCTTTGGAACTGTGCCTACTGCTTTGGCTATGGGCAGGTGTACATTGATAGCTTCCTCTGTGAAAGGGGAGGGGTGTTTATGGGTTTCATTTAATACCTCCATCTGGAGGTTAGTGCCCTATGATCACAGTTTAAACCTCTTTGTATGCTTCTGGCACTACACTCCCAAGAGAAGGGGCATAATGAGAGCCAGATTTGTCCTCACTGGACAAATCACTTTATTGTCCTCTGCTTTTCTTTCTCTCTTCCCAGTAGTGTTCTGGAAGGCTGCAGGCCCCAGGGAGGACAGATATCATCGTCTGACATCACTAACTCCCTGGAGAATTGAAAGTGGCTGTTGCTTTCTGATGACTAAAATGTTAAGTCCTTTAAGACTCCAGGACCTCAGCAACTCTGCCAGAATTCTCTTGTGGTCTAAAATTGAATGTTTTTGATAGAGGATTTGCACTGGCCTTATGAACAATGTGGTTTACATCCATACATTCTTTCACAGAATCACAAAATCACAGAATGGTAGGAGTCAGAAGGAACTTCCAGAGATCATCTAGTTCCTAGCTCCTAGCCAAAGCAGGTTTACCTTAATCAGGATGCACAAGAAAGTGTCCATGTGGCTTTTGAAAGTCTCCAGAGGAGAGTTCACAACTTCTCCAGAGGTGCTGGTTCTCCAGCACCCTCAAAGGAAAGAAGTTTTTCCTCATGTTTGGATGGAAACGCCTGTGTTCTAGTTTGTGCCTGTTGACCCTTGTCCTATCATTGGGCATCACTGAAAAAAGCCCAGCCCCATCCTCTTCACCTCTACCTTTTAGATATTGATAAGCACTGATAAGATCCCCTCTCAGCCTCTTTTTCTCCAGGATAAACAGCCTCATGTCCCTCTTTGTCAGAAAGATGCTCCAGCCCCCTTAATCGTCCTTGTGGCCCTCATTTTCCTCTTGACCCAAAGAGATCGTCAAGTCTAATTACCCTGCCAGAGCAGGACCATAATCTAGCTCAGGTCACAGAGGAACACATCCAGATGGGCCTTGAAAGTCTCCACTTCCCTCCTCCACAATCTCTCTGGGGAGCCTGTTCCAGTACTCTATGACACAGTAAAGAAATTCACCCTTGTGTTGAGGTGGAACCTCCTGTGCTGCAGCTTCCATCCACTGCTCCATGTCCTATCCCAGGGAGCAAGTGAGCAGAGCCTGTCCCCCACCTCCTCACCCCCAACCCTCAATATTTATAAACATTTACTAAATCCCCTCTCAGTCTTCTCTTCTTCAGACTAAAAAGACACAGATCCCTCAGCCTCTCCTCATCGGGCAGTGCTGCAGTCCCCTAATCATCCTTGTAACCCTCTGCTGGACCCTCTCCAGCAGATCCCTGCCCCTCTTAAACCGGGGAGCCCAAAACTGAATGCAATACTCAAGATGAGGTATCACCAGAGCAGAGCAGAGGCAGAGAACCTCCCTTGATCTACTGGATACACTCTTCTTAACGCCCCCCAAGATCCCATTGGCCTTTTTGGCCACCAGGGCACATTGCTGTGCCATGGATGTTATCCACTGGCACTCCCAAGTCCCTCTCCACAGGGCTGCTCTCCAGAAGATCACCTCCCAGCCTGTACTGGTGCAGTTTATTACTCCTCCCCAGGTGCAGGACTCTGCACTTAGCCTTGGCACTAGTTTTACTGTGCAAATATTGATTATCACTGAAAATGTGCAGCTCAAACGGACAATTGTCTCTGAATTGCTGTTACTATAGTCACAAGTCCCACTTCCCTGTGAGATACAGTGTGTGAACTCACAAGGTTCATGGACAATGGGCACAAGGTCTTTCTTCTGGAAGCAGCTCGCAGTATGCACTGGATAGAGATTGAGTTTGTACCTTGCGTTCCTTAGAAGGAAAAGGATTCTCTTCTACACAGCCCAGCTCCTAAAAATAAAAGGACAGAAATAAATGTTTAAACATGCCAGCTGATATCAGCCTATACAAAAACAAACAGGATGAAGATGGACATATTCAGATGGCTTAAATACCATCAAGTGTTATCTTTGCCTCCTATTTCCTGTTATCTGAATCCAGGTACTCTCATTCTGCACTTTCTTCAGGCTTTCTGAATTGCTCTCCAGAGGCACTAAACCCACTACAGCCATGGATATTGCATCTGAATTTAGGCTGGCTGGAAACAGTCTAAAGCAATTAGAAAACTTAGCTTAGAAGACAGAGCCACAGAAAAAGAAAGAAATACTCTTCTTGTTCACTGGTATTCTTTGCTCCTTGAAGACTTAATGTGGACAACCTGAAGGTCTCAGTTTCATGGGACACTGGTTTCCTATATTCTTTTATTAGGAGTTTTTCTTGCTCTGTTGCTTTTCATTTGGGGATCAGATCTTGGCAAACAACTCTCATACAGTACATGGTATATTTTCTTGTACTGTATTTTCTTGTAAGGCTGGAGCACCTCTGTTATGAGGACAGGCTATGAGAGTTAGAGGAACTAGCCCCAAGTTGCACCAGGGGAGGTTTAGACTGGACACAAGGAATAAAATATTTACTGAGAGAGTGGTCAGGCACTGGGATAAGCTGCCCAGGGGAGCAGTGGAGCCACTATTCCGGGAGGTGTTAAAACACCATGCAGACATGGCACTCATTACCTGTTCTCTGGATTGATACAAGCTGCTTTTTTGCACTGGGGCTGTGCAGCCTGCTGTGTAAAGGTAATTAGCATGGGGCCTGTGGATTAAGCACAGAATCCACTGTCGGCTGCATTTCCATTCTCTAGCAGTACCCAGAAGGAGATGATGCTTCTGCAGTGCAGAGCTTCTGGCTGAGGTGAAGGCACTGGTGTACAAACAAGAAGGAATTGCTGCCCTTAGGAACTTGCACAGGAGATAACGTGGAGGTGAAGCACAGCCATGGACATTAAGGCATTTGTTGAACAAGACTATGCCAAGTGGCAGACAGGGCTCTGCAAACATGCTGCTTTGCAGGAGACTGCTAGCTTTTATGCACTTTCAGCTGGCAGTATCACTTGCTGTGACAGATCCCTCCCTTCTGTTCGATAAAAACTGTCTACTATGCTAGGAAACCTGTGAAAGGATGATCAATCACTCTGCACCTGAAACAATAAAAGATCAAAGGAGAGAAAAGTGTAGAAAGCTGGGAAAGCAGTTAGGGCAGAGCAACTCTTGCCTCACGCCGCCTGTTATGAGGTAATGCTGTCCTCTAAGGCATAATCACTTTAAGTGATACAGTACTTCACCTCATTCTTAAACGATTCTGAGAACAGAAAGCCTTTTGTTTTGTTCTTTAGTACCTAGAGTGGGTACAGGGGAGAAGCTGCAAATCGAGAGCATGAGACACACCATACATCTGATGCTGAAAAGGGGTTGTCTTTACAGCAGGAACATAAAGCTAACAGACTTCATCTGGCATAAAATCCTTGTCCAGGCTGCAAGAAACCTTTCTGTTGCCATGCAATGCTACAAAGGTTAGGGGCAGATCCTAGAAGCAACCTGAACACAACAACTTCATGCAAGACTACAGGCTTGGGGACGAGTGGCTGGAAAGCTGCCCAGCAGAGAAAGACCTGAGTGTTGATCTACAGCTGGATGAATGTGAGCCGGTGCATATCCAGGTGGCCAAGAAGGCAAACAGCATCCTGGCCTGTATCAGGAATAGTATGCCAAGCAGGACGAGGGGTATGATTGTCCCCCAGCCTGCTGAGTCCAGGGGACAGTCTGATGGGTTGAGTTTTGGGGCCCTCACTGTAAGAATGACATTGAGATCCTGGAGTTGCCCAGAGAAGACCATCTAAGCTGGTGAAGGGTCTGGAGAACAGGCCTGGTGAGGAGCAGCTGAGGGAAGTGGGATGGTTTAGTGAGGAGAAAAGGAGGCTTAAGGGAAAACCTTCTTGCTCTCTAAATCTCCAAGAAAGGAGGTTGTAGTGAGGTGGGTGTTGGTTTCTTCTCCTTAGTAGTAAGGATGAAAGCAAATGAACTCAAGTTGCACCAGGGGAGGCTTAGATTGGATATTAGAAGAAACCTCTTGACCGAAAGGGTTCTTAAACACTAGAATAGGCTTCCCTGTGGATGAATCCTCATCCCTGAAGACATTTAAAAGAGGCAGAGATGTGGTGTTGAGGAATGTGGTTTAGCACCAGATGTGGTGGAGTTAGGCAATAGTTGGACTCAAAGATCTTCAATGTCTCAATGTCCACTAGAATGGACTGCTCAGGGAGGTGGTGGAGTCACCATCCCTGGGAATCTTTAAGAAGAGATTGGATGTGGCAGTTGGTGACATGGTTTAGCTGATGTTGTGGGGTTAGGTTATAGGCTGGACTTGATCTTGGAGCATTTGAATTTGGCAAAGAAGCCATCAAAAGGGGAGATTTCTCTGCCCCTGGTGGTAGGAGGTTAATGGGATTGCTCTCTTTGATTTTTGCTTTTGAGAACTAAACACAAAAAGTAAACCTTGGTCTTTCCCCAAGGCCGAGCTGAGAAATGGGCTAGGATGCAGCACTTCAAATTCCAGACAGATGCTGTAATAAAATGTGGGAACTGGATGCAAATTATTTACTACACTTACGATACCACATTATTTACTGGCACTGCAATCCCATCATCACTGCAATGACTTTCAAATTACCTTTGCTCAGCACTCACTCTTTCACCAACAACTAAACACTTCCTGCTTTTAAGCTGAGTGAATTTCTGAGACTTGTCCTAGGCTCCTAGACTGAAACAACTTGCAAATGACTGTGCAGGCTCAATGAACTTAAGGCTGAGCTTCAAGGGCAGGAATGATAGTGAAGCATTACCTCTTTAAAGACAACTATCGATTTGGTGCAGATGACACATGAAGTCTCAGGTAAAACACTGCCTCAAATTCATGGCTCCTGATGGCTCCAAAATCGTGTGGGAGAGCAAACAAGAGGTCTCTAAACCAACTTTCTTCTCACATTTATTTGCTCCTTGTGCAAAGCAGTTTAACTTAACTCTGTATCTGAAGAGCATGCATGTTCTTGAATCCAGGAGAGCTGAGGTGATAATCTCCACCCCGATTAAGATGTACCCTGGAACATGTGCTCAGTATTGACTTGCTTAGGTCTAGGACAAGTGGTAAACCAGGACATCACATATGGGATCACACTGGGAATAAATGGAAGATCAGAAATATGATCCTGGGAGCCAGTATCTTGTTGTACTACATATCCAAGAAGGCAGGACTCCAAGTCAACTATGAGAAGGAAAATTTCCTTTCCCATTAAATCCATTAATGAATTAGCCAGAACAAGAGGGTAAGACAGGTCTGAGCACTTTAGACCAGGCACAGCTAGGCAAGGCATCATGAGCCTCACAACCTTCTAAGAGATGCTCAGGGAGAACAATCTCACAGAAGCTATCATTCATCGAAATGATCTGACTCAGTATGAGGAGACACTGGAACACAATTATCACAAGATGGGCATCTTATAGTTGTGGTTTTCTGATGTCTACCTGGGATAAAGACAGAAGTGGACTACTTAACAGATGATGTACACAGTGCATATTTTTGTCCCAGTTCATTTCTGCCCCGGTGGAACGCAGCTCCGTGGAGAAAGACCTTGGAGTGCTAGTGGACAGCAAGTACTGCATGGGACAGCAATGTGCCCTTGTGGCCAAGAGAGCCAATGGCAGCCTGGGCTGCATTAGGAAAAGTGTGGCCAGCAGGTATAGGGAGGTTCCTCTTCCCCCTCTACTCTTCCCTAGTGCGACCACACCTGCAATACTGTGTCAAGTTTTGGTCTCCCCAATTCAAATGAGATGGGACTTGCTGGAGAGAGTCCAGCATAGAGCCACGAGGATGATAGGGGCACTTGAACATCACTCCTATGAAGACAGACTGAAAACGAGGTGTATAGTCTGGAGAAGAGAAGACTGAGAGGAGATCTGATCAATGTCTATAAATATCTGAGGGGCGGGTGTGAAGTGGAAGGAACCAAGCTCTTTTCCATGGTCTGCAGCAGTAAGACAAGGAGCAATGGACACAGACTGGAACACAGAAGGCTTCACCTCCACATGAAGAAAAACTTCTTTAGAGTGAGGGTGACAGAGCCTTGGAACATGCTGCCCAGAGAGGTTGTGGAGACTCCTTCTCTGCGGACTTTCAAAACCTGCCTGGATGCATTCCTGTGCAAACTACTCTAGGGGATCCTGCTTTGGCAGGGGGGTTGGACTCAATAGTCTCTGGAGTCTCTTCCAACTTCTGAAGTTCTGTGATTCAACTAGAAACAAAATCACTTTTGGATGCTTATTATGTATAACGTAATAAAAATGTTTTGCTTAATCACATGCTTGGTCATGCTGAATGTTGCTGTTGTGAGTATGCTGACATGTCTTTGGCTTACTTTTCTTGCTCATTAAGGTAAATATCTGTGGAGTACTTGTTCACATTAGCAATTTAATGTATCGTCTCATTCTTATGCTTTTGCTAATTGAGGCTGCTGTGCATCACTGGACAGGATAGCAGGTAGCAGTCAGATGTTATCTGTGCTTCAGGCCGTGCAATATATCTGGCACAGATTAGCAAACCAGGAAAAGTCTGCATCAAAACACAAAGTTGCTCATGTGCTTTCTGAGGTTACCTTTGAACACAACATGACACCTTTGGAATGCAATGTTGGTTGTTGTCACACTGTGATGCAATTTATCTCACCTAACTTAGCATCCTAAAACAAAGCTGCCTGGGCTGCTTTTACAAGCTGCCTTTCAGGCTACTGAGGGAGAATGAGGCATCTCCTTGACCACATGCCTCCTGCAAGAGTAGTCAAAATCTGGCAGGCAAATTTCTCCATGCCTCTGTATATACATTTAGGTGCTGGAGCATGTCCAGAGAAGGGCACTGAGGCTGGTGAAGGGCCTGGAGCATATGGCCAGTGAGGAGGGGCTGAGGGAGATAGGGTTGTTTGGTCTGGAGAAGAGGAGGCTGAGGGGAGACCTCACTGCTCTCTGCAACTCCCTGAAGGGAGGCTGGAGCAAAAAGGGGGAAGCCTCTTCCACTTGGTGGCAAGTGGCAGGACCAGAGGAAACACATTCAAGCTCCACCAGGGGAGGTTCAAGCTGGATGCTAGGAGATACTTTTCACAGAGAGGGTTCTCAAACATTGCAATGGCTTGCCCAGAGCAGCACTGGAGTCACCATCCCTGAAGGTGTTTAAGCAGTGTGTGGAGCTGGTGCTTAGGGCTATGGTTTAGTGAGCTGGGTCAAAGGTTGGATTGGATATCTTGGAGGTCCTTTCCAATTGGATGTTTTCTGTGATTCAGTATTCATGCAGGCTTTTGACAACTGTGCATGCATCAGCAGGAGGAAACAAAAGTGCATCTCAGGAGAGACTCCTCACTGGTGCTGGAAAATACCTAGCATTTACAAACCTACTGGAAGCATGAGAGCCAGATTCTCTCCTCACATATGCTCACATCCACTTGCAAGTGCCACTGAAGTCTGCAGATATTGAGTTTTCCTAGGGATTAAGCAGTCAGGAGAGGCAGTGTGTCATCATAAAATGTAAATTAGCACAGATTTATTGCAGTATCTTTACTCTGGTATTACCATCTTTACTCTCACTGCAAAGTCAAATTTGCTCCATATAGAACCTTAGAATTGGTTCAGTCAGAAAAGACATTTAGGATCACTGAGTCCATTATCTGCCAAGTCTGGTGCTAAACCACATCCCTCAGCACCACATCTCTGCCTCTTTTAAACACCTCTGGGGATGAGGATCCAGCTACCTTCCTTAGGAGCCTGTTCCAGTGCTTGAGAACCCTTTCAGTGAGGAAATCTCTTCTAACAGCAAATCTAGGTCTTCCCTGGTGTAACTCAAGGCCGTTTTTCCTTGTCCTAGCACTTATTACACCATGACACCTATTGGTCTGCAGCATCCACTAGCAGCTGCTCATCCAACACCTCACTGGGCTTTTCTTTGTTGATCATCGCTTACAAACTCTGTCCTTCCTTCTTGTGCTGTGAAAGCAAGGATGGTTTCAGTAACACAAACCAGCTGTGTTTGAAATAATTTGCATATTCAAAATTTCTAGCTTGTTGTTTGTTTGTTTTTTCTGGAGCCTGAGCTTTTCACAGAAGGTTTATTACTCAGCTAGACTACCACTTACAGTATGACAAAGCAGGCTTTCGCTTGCAGGGCACAGCAAGACATTTGTATTTCACAATCTGCATTTATTTGACAACCCCACAGTGAAGGACTTTGCTCTACTGTAAACACAGGTTGTCTTATTTACAGTCAGGGAAAAATAGTAATTAGTCTAGGCAGACAATTAGGCCAACACCATTAATCAAGCATGCAAACAAAATAGGTCTACATCAGCACCGACAAAGATGAAAAGCTGACCCTTCCACACTAGCAAACCTTTGCCTTTTATTTTCTGTTTTATTTTATTTGCTGATCCAGTTGTGAGGTTCCAACAGACCACAAGATGCCCCTCTTGCTGTCAACTCCCCACTGTAAAAGTTGTGTTTATGCTCAGATAGCTCAGAGAGAGGAAATTGTGCCTGGTATTCCAACATGCTCTGCAGGAATGTGCCAGTGTTAAGGAACTTCTGAGGAAGCCCAGGCAGGTTTCCGGGGGAAAGATGCTTGCCAGGCTGATCTACACTGTAAGACAACCTTTTTGTGCCAAGGATTAGCTTTTGAATAGTGAAAGCACTGTGTTTTGTGTGGCTAACAAGCCCATTCAAGTTTGGTTATCAACTGAGGCCTTCATACTTCCTGAAGGATCTCCTCTGTTCAAAGGAACTGTTTTTGATGGAAATGCTTTTCAGCCTCCAAGTCTAGAAAGAGCAGGTCTCAAATACACCTGGTTTTCTTCTGAGTATACCTCGTTGTGAAGCCCCAGAGAAAGATCACATGCAGTATGTTTGCATAATTCCACCTGGCATTTGCTGATGCGCTGGAGTCAGAACCAGAGCTAGTGTCCATCCACGAAACCTCTCCCATGAACTACTTTTTGAACTACAAATGCCAATGATTATCATGTTTTGTGACAAAACTTCTACTGCTGTACACCTGACATTAGAGTGGAGAGTCACAGCTTTGGGTTTTGACCCAAGCACTCCAAACCATCACATGCCTCAGTGAACGAGAAACATCCAGTGAGGTCCAATTTCACTAGAAGTTTTCCCTAAATACCTGCTAACTCTAAAGTGTGTTCTGTGCCTGGTTTAGCAGCAACGGATGCCTAACAACATTCATATTAGAAAAGCAAAATCAGATGATTCTAGACGAGGACAAAACCAACCTCACAGACAGCCTAAGAAACACACTGACAGTAGTTCAATACCTGCACGCTCTTTGGAATTACAATAACGAGGACAATATTGTTTTGTGTTGCTGAAGACCTTCCTCTAAGTCTTTTAAAGGCTTCAGAGGTTCGGTGGAATTTCACAAGCGTTACTAGGGCTTTTGTGTCTGCCTTTAATTGCTGCACACCAGGGTGTATCCTGACGATGCAGCTGGAACCACCTGAGCAGAGGGTGCCAGAACGTTTTGCTGCTTGTTGCAACTTGCAGGACGGGAACATTACAGAGTGTGCAGAAGTACGAACACCGAGAACAAAGATTTTGTTTCAGAATGTTTTTCTAAGTCCTGTGCCTGGTAACTTAAAGAGATTTTGCCCATTCTTCGTAGTGAATAGGTTCTTAGGCAACTAAATGAAGGGTTAACGCTGAAAACACAAATAGAAGCACTGCTGCAAATAACTGTTAAATTGCACTGTAGTTTTGGTTAAAACCTTATGTATTTCTGTCAACTCTTTACACTTCATCTGCCTGCACAGACATTATTTGCAGGTTTAACTTTGCAGTGTTTCATTTCAGGGTGAGCACTTTAAGTTAACTTTAAGTATGCAGAGCTTCAAAGACTATGGATGCGCCTAACGTTTTCCATCCCACTAACTGCAGCTGCAACGGTAGTGATGCCACTGCAAGATGAAGTAAGACAACCTTCTATATTTATAACTATGCCCCAAAACCGTAAAATTAGGAAACAAAAATAAGCCATGCTTTGCAATATCGTCCACTAACATAAATACTTTTACAGTCCCACAAAAATAGAAACATTAATTAGCTCATTTTTCCATAGATCCCTTAAGTAACAACCAGTGCTATTATTAGACAGTTGTTTCTCCCTTGAATTGTGCTGCTGTTTGGGGAAACTCAATATTCTGACTTGTAAGGAAAGTTTTATAGAATTAAAAGGAAAATGTAAAATGCAAACAGACATGTGTCATTCACCTAAAATAAGAGACCAGTTCTCTACATGCCACTCATTTTTATAGTCTTAGGAACTGTTTGCTTTCTTTTTCTCTCCTGAAAATAGTTAAATAAATAGAAGCTTGCCCCACTTTTCCCCTCACATATGCACATACACAGGACCAACAAAACTCAGTAATTTTCCACTGGCACAACAGTCTGTCAGTGTCTGCCATCTGCTGTGCTGGCAGAACCCACAAGAGGAGTAGTAGCAGCAAGACAGGAACTGTAAGTCATGTTGTGAATATTCATTCAATTCTCATTGTTACAGCCGCTCCTCATGGTCTCTACTATGGAATTTCCCACCCCCGATTTCGCTTTAACAGCTTTAAGTACTGAAATCAAAACTCAAACACCAGAAATCCCCAGGCAAAATCAGTTCCCATTCCTATCGTGGCAGGAGGTCTGTGTGTGGTGTCTGTCACTGCTATTTACCATCGTTACTGATAAATATTTCTGAAGAGCTTTGCTCTGGCAAGAGTTCTTCAGTGAAATACTGCTTTTCTAGATCCATAGCTAGGTTATTTTGAATCTGCTGATAGCTGTAGTCATTCTGGAAGTTACTTGACCACACACACTATCAATTCATCCAGGCTAGACTCAGCTGGCCAGAAGTTAAAGAATGAAGCTTTAGATTACAGCACAATACACAAGCAGATATTTACAATATAGTACAAATATTTTCAGCTATAGACAGAAATAGACAAGTTAAAAGTACTATAGAAACATAATACCCCTCCCAGCAGTCAGAGTGCCCAGGAAGGTCTCCCAACTACCCTTTTCTCCTTCTTTCCTGCCCCCTCCCACCCTCTCCCTTATCTCAGGGTCTGCCTTATGTGCAAGGTGAGTTGGAACAATCTGCAAGGGAGGTTAGAAGCAGAACAATTAATTGGCTTACACAGATCCAGGCAGAGGAGTTAGTAATATGGCCAGAGCCAGAGAGAGACTCTGCCTTATCTATGTTTGTGTTCTGGATTTTACACATCTCAGCAAACCTACGAGTGAAATAAACATCACATTGTTTTCTTTTCACAGCATATAATCCAATTTCTCTCCTTAAAATATTCCAATTAGCCTCAAACCAGCACAATAGCATAGAGTGTCTTTTCCCTTCTTGCCAATTCTTTTTCTGGATTATGTGTCTGCTTTCAACACTGCAAGGTGGTAAACCAGAGTGCACAAACCTCATTACTGCAGGCTCCAAAAGCAAAAAGAAGAGTTCACCTATCACAAAGGGAAGTCCCTCCAGGAAGGGAGGGATGCATCATATTCAAGTTAAAGCTTGCTTATTTTAGGCTTATGTTAGTGCAAACCTACCGTATCTCTAATGCTTCTGAGTGAAATTATCTCAGCAGGTAGGTCCACGCCGCTCAAAATGATCCACAGTAATTTTCCTGGCTCTGCCTGCAGGTGAAGGGAACATAGAGATACACTTGCAGGTCCTGAGATTGTAAGATCTCTGGGTATTTTCTTTAGTGTACAGAATTCCTTAGACCCTTGTCTTTACATAAATGATTAAGGAGGTAAAGCAATTTAAATGCAGCTGCCAAGTAAGTCCTCTTAAACACAAGGACAAATTTTTCACTAGCTTCCACATGCTGCATGTTTTGACAGCAGAAGATAGTTGTACTTCACCATCTTTCCAATCTAAGCTCAGAGATTGCCTTCTACATAGCTGCCTTTGTAAGAAGTCTCTGTCACTGCATCCATGGGGTAACATCTTTCCTTTTAAGTGCTGCTACTTTGGTTTCTGCAGGATTTTGCTTATCTTCAGCCTGCATTAACATTCTTCCCCTTGTACTTCAGTGCTGAGACAGAAGAATCTAACGGCGAAAGGCCTGTAAATACAGTATTTCCAGACAATTCTGCCGTCTTCCGAGTACCTGGGCACTTAGCTATGCCCACCCAAGTTTAACTGCTCCGGTGGGATCTCTTCACATCCACAGGCCCTCCAGAGAACCTCCCAAAGCCAGAGGCTCCTGAGAACGGAGATTTAAACTGAAGGGACAAGCAATCCCTTGGGGCCGCGGGGAGCCGGAGCAGGCGGACGGCTCCAGGCAGCGGCTTCCCCTCAGGGAAGAGCCATGAAGCTAGGCCGCCCCTCCGGAGGACGTCTGGGCCGCCCCAGAGGCCGAGGCGCGGGGGGGCGGCAGTGGCGTGACTCCGCGCGCACCTGCCCACAGGCCGGGGCGGGCCGCGCCGCGCGTGGGCGGCGACAGCAGCCAATGGAGGCCCGGCTCGGCGGCGCGGGGCTCTCGCGAGAGCTGCCGGATAAACACCGCGCCGCGGGGGCAGCCGAGCCGCTCCGCCGCTGCTGCCATTAGCGGGGAGCCCGGGGCCGCGCTCGCACGGGGCCGCACTCGCACGGCGCCGGCTGCAGAGGGAGAGCGAGGAGCCGGCGGGAGGTGAGTGTGATGGAGAGCTGGCGTCCCTCGGGTCGGCCCGGCCCCCTGCGCCCGGCGGCACTGGGAGTAGCCTTCCCTTGGAGTGGTGCGGCGGGCGGAGTGACTCCAATGACAACTAGAGACTATTAATCTCCTGCCTTCCCTCTCCTTCCTCTAACTGCCCCCTCGACACCGTGAGGCAGCAGGAGCAGCTATAGGCGTAGCTTTCGAGGGAGGACAGTCTTATACGCGGCCGCTTCTCAGTCCGAGTATGAGGCGGGAGAGTCAGGGGTGACTCTCGGCTTGGGAGCCCGCTGAGGCACTTTTGCTTCCCCTGGCGCCGGTGCGCCTCCGGGTGACTTTTCCCCCTTGCCCCTAGGAAGGCGGGCGAACGGGGGCTGCCGCCTTCCTGGCAGAGGCACAAGTTGCCTGTATTCATTGGCTTTGGCCAGTGGTGGGTGCCGCCAGGCATCGAGGCTCGCGAGGTGCCCCGCCACTGCCGCCACCGCCGCCAGCAGCTCCGTGCCCGCGGAGTGAGCAGTGGAGCCGGAGGCCAGTTTGGCGGCTGGGCGCGGCAGGCCAGCCGGGGCTAGAGGTAGGCTTGGTGAACAGGTTGGGTGCTTAGTGAGGTGGGAGGCTGAGATCGGGTGTGTGTGGATCCGCCGCTGCGCTCCGTGAGGGTCAGGCTGAAGCTCGGCTGGCGCCCCTGAGGACGGTGTGGGGGTTAGTCGCGGTAGGTAATGTGGCTTTCGCGGTTAAGGCTGCCCTGCCGTCGCTGAGAATAGATAAACAACGCGGCCCCTTCACTTATCTCTGCAAGGAGCTTAAAACCCCCAAAACCTCACAGCTTTCCTTCTCAGGTGGACAAATCCCAAACCAGCTTTTGTAACGTTTCCCAGAGCTGAAGGAGTTTTGAATAGGGCCCGTAATTTGAAAGCCCAGCGCCTTCTCTCTGTCTTTAGTCACAGTAACGAAGATAAAGGTTAAATGCTAAGAGCTGTGAGATGTCTCCTGACTTTGTTTGAAACCTCTTGGGTTAAGAAAGTTCACATAGAAGCTACAAGGCTGCCGCCTCTGATGTTCCCTACCTGATTCCCTTACGCGAAAGCCAGAATAGTAATGAACAAGCCTCGACGTAGCCTCTGTACGAGGAGCAATGCTCGAGTTTGACCTGGGGGGGAGGAACGTTTCTTGGTGGGATGTATTCACGTCATTTTGCTTTTACTTTTTGCTGAAGAGCACTGACACCTATTTTGGAGCCCGGAGTTGTTCGTTTAGTGCTGTCATTAGTTTTGTGAAGCCCCTTGAAGTAGAGGGATCTTGCTTGTGAGTGGATGTAACACTAAGAAATTACATGAAATCATTGTGGTCCTTCAAAGATGCCTGAATATATACAGGAATCTTAAAAACTGGTTTAATTTTTGTATCCTTTAGGAATTTGGGGGTGGCAGATTCTCAGTCTTAAATCTATTCCAAGCAGCAAACTGAAATCGTAGTCTGTTAGGCTACTAACTGAAGAGGTGATGAGCAGTGGCTAAGCTCCTTGCACACGAGAAATCTGTTACTGCCTCTCGTGGAAGTGATGCAGTTCTGTCTTCTGTGCTACACGTAAGCCTAGTTTCCCGATTTTGTTAAAAGGTGCATTGGATTAGGAAGAAGTAAAATTTGCATAGTTCTGGGAAACTGGAACTGTTTTTCCACATTGCACATGGCAAGTAGTATATGTTCAATTTAAGTGTTGCTTAACAGAGATAAAAAAAGCCCTCTTAAAAATAAACGTTTTATTTCTTAACTGTTTGAGGGGAAAAGAAAACCTTGGGGTAGCTAGACAGAATGTAGAAGCAGGACAGGTATAATGCTTAGTTTCTTGATTGTTTCCACACCCTGCCAAAAGTTAGTTTAAAAACAAACAATAAACACACCTATCATTACCTTGTAGTGGACTTGGACCAGGCCTTTCTGCTCAATGCACAATGAGGAAATGCTCCCAGGAGAACAGAAACTGGGGGCTCTATCAAAAGCACCTACTTGTGCAAGCCTTTTGGTGCTGCCCTCTGTGTAGTGGAGTCACTCAGGTGGGCCTGATGGATTGGGATGACATCTGGCTATGGCTGAATGGAGTTCATTGTATGCCTGGCTTCTCACACACGTGGGTGAACTTTGACTACTACATTTCAGAACTTCTGTGGAACCTCCTTTTGGCTCGTGTATTTGTGTGTCCCTGAATGGTGGTTAGAAAGTTTGAGTCATTTAAGCTACCTGCTGTAGTTTGGAGCCTGTCTTGAATCTTTTACTAACCACAAGAAGCTTAGTGACAGTTTGAAAAACACTATTTTTGTCCCCTGCATCTGTCCAGGCAGTGATCTTGTCTTGTTTTTAAAGCTTCTCTTCTCCCTGTTAAATTTAGTTTTCGCCCAGTCCATGTGTATAAATAAAAAAGTATTTTAATGAAGATGTTTTTCTTCCCATCAAGGTTAGACATGTGAACTACAGTGGAAAGAATTACTTCTCTGAATACAGTATTCATCAGAACAGAGACTATGAAGCTGATCCTATATCATAAATGGTGTGCTTTTAGTCCCCAAGAAAGAGGCTTTATATGTCTTAGGGTAACAATAGTTGGCATAAATCAAGTACGCTATTGTCTGCAAAACCATTTAGTCTTCTCTTGTTCACAGCTCGTTTCAGCATATAGCTGCACTTACAGTGGCCCTGGCATCAGGAGTAATTGTGCTACTGCAGCATGAAAATGTGCGTTTGATAAATAACTGACTGAAGTCTAATTCTTCCGGATGGGTTAGTGCAGGATTTTTCAAAGTCTGGTGGCTAAATAGCCTCTTTTGTTCTGCAAAAAAGCTGTTAATGGTGAGGGTAACCCAATCTAATGCCATGGAGTATGAATCCTGGGAAGAGTTTGTTTAGCACACAGTGTGAATTTATATGGTCAACTGTGCTTAAGCTGGAGGATCTTGAGGGATCAGAAGTTAGCCAGTGCCAAAACAGAAGAGTAGACTTCATTTTACTTGTACAAAATGTCCTGCAGCTCTGTGGTCTTAAAACTACAGAATAACTTTTGGCAGTGCCACTGCTCCTGCATCTGCATGGGAAAACAAGAGAACATTTTTCCTTTGACAACAATAAAAAAAGGGGGGGGGGGGGGAAGATAGGGATGGATTTCTAGGGAAAAAATATTTTCCTTGTCATAAAATATTTGATCAGCATAGGAAGCACTGAAATGGTCAGTTGACATAGTACTGTCATATGAAATCAGGTGATTTTGTGGGGCTTGCATTAATATCACAATAATTTGTAGAGATAAAAAAGCAAAGAAAAACAGCCATGCAGGCAAGAATGTTAATTCATCTTTGTGCTTTGTATCTAGTTTTGTGATTTCTCAGTAGTTTTGGCATTGGATTTTGCATTCTGGTTTGAACAGTAGATTGGGAACTTAGTTTGTGATGTGTGTTTTTAGTATTTGTACTTACAAACTTGCAACTTGATAGCTGATATAAAATGTTTTGAGAGAGCTGCAACTAAAAAGAATGAGAAGAAAGCAGATACCTAGAATTTTGGTGTAATAAACTTTGATTTTGGTTCTCAAAGGAAGAGTTGAATTCCATGTTGTAAGTAGTAAAAGATAGCACTGATTGATTACAATGTAGCAGGGATTTGTGAGACTTCACAGGAGTAAGAATTTCCTGAAGTAGTAAAGAAAGAAACAATTATTCACCTTTTAGTAACAAAAACCAGACAGTCTTAAGTAATAGTTTGGTGTGAACAGGTTGTGCAGAGAAATGAAGTTTATGACAACACAGTGAGTGAGATGGAGGAGGTAAGGGGATGACTTGGATCTATATGGAGAGAGGAACTGTTCAGAGTGTTTATTGCATTGGAGCTGCTGTCAGCTGTCTCTCATGTTCCAGAGTTTGAGCTTGTGATCATTGACATACTGTGGAGGAGCTGCAGCCTTAGCAAAGCTCTTGGTTTACTGGAATTAATTCCATTTCCTTACACAAAAGTGGAAACAAAGGTTTTGTTATCTTTGGACAGATGAAAGGCCAAGAGATCTTTTTCTACTCTGTGTAATAAAGATGGCAGTTTATAATGTTCTGGAAGTAGCATGTATAGTGACATATTATCTAGGGCTCTGCTACTGCATTTATAAAACATGCCAGGAAGTTTTAGCAATTAAATTGATTGGATGTTAGAAACAGGTTCTGCACCATGAGGGTAATGGACTGCTGGAACAGGTTGCCCAGGGAGGTGGTTGGGGCCCTATCCCTGGAGATGTTCAAGGTGAGGCTGGACAGAGCTCTGGGCAACCTGATCTACTTGAGGATGCCCCCGATTACTGCAGAGAGGGTTGGATTAGATGAACTTTGGAGGTCACTTCCAACTCAGACTGTTCTGTAAAATCATCTTATGCTAAAATAAAAGCAAAGCAATCAGCCTCTAGACAGATGAAGCTTTAGTCAAGTGTATACCTTCCTAGAGAGAAGTATTTGTTTTAGGGCCCTTTTTATGAGCCACTCTAGCAGAGTAGTGCTTGTGACATACAGTTGTGCTGAAGTTGAATGCAGTTCAAATGAAGTTAATAGGTTGCCCTGAGTGCAGTCAGCTTCCATGTGTAGGAGTTTAAACTGGAGGCAAGGGAAATTCAGTAAGATCTGACTGCCTTGAAGCTACTGCAAAAAAAAAAAAGGTGAAAACAACAAAATACAGTTGCTTAAAAGAGGCACAAAAATGATTAAGGGAAGAGAACATCTCTTCTATGAGGAGAGACTGAGGGAGCTGAGCTCTTTAGCTTGGAAAGCTAAAGAAGGTGAGCAGAGGAAATGGTTTCAAGCTGCCCCAGGAGAGGTTTCAGGCTGGATATATTTCTTCACAGGGAGGGTTCTCAAACATTGGAATGGTCTGCCCGGGACAGTGCTGGAATTGCCATCATTGGAGGTGTTTAAGCAGTGTATGGAGCTAGTGCTTAACCACATGGTTTGATGTTGACCCTTCAGTGCTGGGTTGAGGGTTGGACTGGATGATCTTGGAGGTCTCTTCCAGCTGGATGTTTTCTGTGGTTGTCTGTGGGTCAGAAAGCAGTTGAGTGCATGGCAGAGAATTCTGGCTGCGAAGGTAAGGTGAAAGAAAGGAATTTTACAACTACTGGTGTCATGAATGTGCATGTTTGTCACTGGGGTTTGTTGGCTTTGTTTGGTAGTCCACTAAGGTGGTAAAGGTTGAAGAGGGAGGTTAATCATCTTGACTGAGTTGCCATACTTCGCTGCTGTAAATTAAACATTTTGTTGGACCTAATGAAAATCATTAAATGAAGCTGACTGCTTACAATTTATTTCCTTCACTTCAAGAAATCAGTTACAGAATGAATCCTGGTTTCTGAAACTGCAGTAGGGAATGAAATACTCATTCAGGTTTGGCTTTGTTATAAGCAAAACACTTCAGATTATGTTGTGAACACAGTTTCTAGTGAGCTGTTTAGTCCTGCCCTCATTGTAACAGGCATAGTAGCATCTTACAAAGTCATGACTGAGGGCAGAGAAGCAAGAATTATTAAAATGGGAGTTTTCCCTGAGTTCAGCTCTCAAATCTCATAAGCAAAGTATGCAGTTGACCATTTTATATTGAGGTGTGTTAGGTGGCTTCTGTTATGGTTAGATATTGTATGGAGACTCTTTCCTTACTTCTCAGGGAGTTTCATTTAATAGGAAAGGAGAGTTCATATGAAATATGCATTATGTGAACATCTTAGCTCAAGTGTACTCTGTGTTTGGTGACCTCACTGCTCAGTTGTCTAAGTGTAGCAATTAGAAACTTTTATGTTTTTTGGTTTGGTTTTTCCCCTCTTTATTAAAAAAAAGTTAAGAACCCCTGGAATAATGTGTATATTGCTTATGCTTTGAATCATTCCAAGTTGAAGTCAGAGTGACAGTAAGAGGAATAAAAATCTGTGGAGCAGAGGCTGTTGTAAAGTATTTTCTAAAGTGCAGAATGCAGACATCAGGGGAATATACATAGGTGGAAGGAAACCATATTTGTAGTATGAAGCATGAATGTAGTTGACCATCAGTATCTGCTTAGAGCTATAGGTGGTACTAAAGGCAAATAAAGCTCCTCCTGATATTCTTCAGTGAATTCTGAGGTTGGGTCACGCAAGCTGTGGAGTGGTTAGACAGCAGCAGAAGTTGAGACTGTGGCTCTGTCTGGTGAGCCACAGACCATTGTGGCCAGCTTCGTGCTGCTGACTGTACCTGTGGAACACAGGTTGGAAATCAGTTGTGATGGACTGTGGATTTTAGGAACTATTGTTTCTAATCTTTAGAAATAGTTTCATATAAGAAGATGCACTTCATGTGATCTATGTAATTTTGAGAAGGACAGCTTTTATATGAAGAGAGAGGAAGAGCTGGAAAACCAAACCCACTGAGTTTGGTTTGGAGGATAAAGGGGGATTGCTTCCTCTCCCTGTTAAATCTTCTTCCTCTCCTTCATTTTATCTCACTGTCTTTTATAGAATTGTAGGATCAATCAGGATTCGAAGGGACCATAAGGATCATCTAGTTCCAACCCCCCTGCCATCAGCAGGGACACCTCACACTAGATTAGGCTGTCCAAAGCCTCATCCAGCCTGGCCTTAAACACCTCCACGAATGGGGCTTCCACTACCTCCCTGGGCAACCCATTCCAGGGTCTCACCACCCTAGTGTTGAAGAACTTCTTCCTAATATCCAGTCTGAATCTATCTATTTCTAGCTTTGTACCGTTACCCCCAGTTCTGCAGCCTAAAAAATCCTTCCTCAGCTTTCTTCTGGGCCCCCTTAAGATACTGGAAGGCCACAATAAGGTCACCTTGGAGCTTTCTCTCCAGACTGAACAGCCCCAACTCCCTCAGTCTCTCCTCATCGGAGAGGTGCTTCAGCCCTCTGATCATCCTCGTGGCCCTCCTCTGGACATGTTCCAGCACACCCATGTCCCTCTTGGAATAGGGACTTTTCTGCCATCCAGTGATAAAGGGGAAAGAACTCAAAGTACTTCAGATTTTTCCAGTTTTACTGGCAAAGCTTCAAAGAAGCTGGGAATTGTAATCAGTTTGTTTCTTATGTTGCATCATATACCACTTCTTGACCAGCTCTAGTTCCCGACAATGAGCAGCATTTACAGGCAGTATTCACTCATTCCTTCAACAGGAAGGAACACACTGAAGTCACCTTGAGCCCCAGGCGCACAAGGAAATGCAAAGTTGCCCTCTAAGATTTGAGGCTGTGTAGCTAAGCTGGTGTTACAGGAGAAGAAATAGGTGGGATGAAAATGTGGATTTTGGCTGTGCTGGCATGGGAGCAATAGAAGAATGGAACCCTCTAGGTGAAGTTTATAATATGTTTACCATCTAATCAGTATGAGCATGGAAATCTTGGCATTTCCAGCAGGCTGGTTACACCTGGAGGTCATTTAAATGAACTAGTATCAAAGCTTCTTGTGATAGGAACAGTGATGTCTTCTCTTCCAAGATCTGACCAACCTAGTGCCTTTCTAACAGGTAGGGGAAAAGAACCATTAATAAATAGACACCTTTCTTTCTTGCTTTTAATGCCTACGTTAGATCAGTGCATTTGAATTGGAAGAATAGTGGAAAGTTAGAAACTTGAAAGGAAGCAATTGTATGGTAATTGGGGGAAATTGTTCTACTCTAATAAAGATAAATGATTTTAGCTAATTTTCTTTCTGCCCTTTTAAACAAACAGCAGTATTCAGCCAATTTGGGTTTTGTTTACAGTCCAGTCTGTTTCAGATTGTGACCTCTTCCAGTCGTGTGTGGAGCTCGTGTTTATTTAGGGAGAAAAACCTGCAAGTAAACTATGATGACAATTTTGGTTATGTTTTTTTCCTCTTTAAAAAGAAAAAAACCAACTTGAAATCTTTTAGTGTTCTTTGTATTTTTTCATTGTGGAAGCTCACTTATGAAGCTAGTAATAATATATTTCTTACCCTATTTGTCATTTTCTCGGTCTGAGAAACACAGCATAAACGTGGAGGGTTTCTTGATTCTTTTACCTGTGTGCTCTGAAGCAGTCATGTCATTAAAGAGCACTGCCATACAGTCTAAAGAAGATAAAAGCTTCTGCATTCTTAGGACATTGAGGGCAATGTTGCATCTGCTCATGTGCAGTTGAAGAATGCAGTTGCATGATGACACTTTCTGCTGTCACTCTGGCATCTAAATGCTTCCCCCCCCCACTCGTCTGCCGAGGCAAGGCTCAATTTTGCAGCAAAGATGTTGGTTAAGTAAGTGCCACCACTCCCAATTCCCCCACCTTTGAATCATAAATCCTCTCCAGATGTTGCAAAATAACAAATCACAGTAAGAACAGTGCAGATTAAGTTCCATATTTGTCTTGGATGGAAGGTCAGACTTCTGTCTGGGATATCTGAATTGGTGCTTTGGGTGCAGCTTCCTTCTATTCAAGGGTGGTGATCATCTTGTCAACAAAGCATCTAATTTGCAAGATGAAGTCATTTATTAGAAGCAGACTTCCATCTTATGTCCATCTAGGAAAGGAAATGTGGGCTATTTTGTCAGTGGTTTAACAAGAACTGCACCTGCTTATGCTTTCTCCTGTTTTCTCTTCCTTGAGTAGATCAGGAAAGTAGCTTGTGCTTGACCAAGGGCGTAGGGGTTTTAATGGACATGACATTTGGCTAACACTGCTTTTTACAAGGATTTCCAGGTTAACAGAATCTAGTATTTGTCACTGGCTAATGTGTGAATACAATAAACACTTAAGAACTTTAATTCTTGGCCATGAGAATGATTTGGGGACTTGAGCATCTCCCCTATGGAGAGAGACTGAAAGCCCAAGGGCTGTTTAGTCTGGAGAAGAGAAGGCTGAGAGGAGATCTGATCAGTGTGTACAAATACCTCAGGGGTGAGTGTCAAGTGGAGGGGGCAAAGCTCTTTTCAGTGGTCAGCAGCAATAAGACAAGGAGCAACAGCTACAAACTGGAACATAGTAGGTTTCAGCTCAACGTGAGGAGAAACTTCTTTAGAGTGAGGGTGGCAGAGCCCTGTAACAGGCTGCCCAGAGAGGTAGTGGAGTCTCCTTCTCTGGAGACTTTCAAAACCTTCCAGGACGTATTCCTGTGCAAGCTACCCTAGGGGACCCTGCCTTAGCAGGGGGTTGGATTAGATGATCTCGGGAGTTCCCTTCCAACCTCTAAAGTTCTGTGATTCCTTTGGTAAGTGTGAATGCTGCTTCTAAGCAAGAAGCCTCTTTTGCTGATGCAGAGCTTAATCTGCCATCCGTATTGAATTTGGTGGTATAATTCTCATCAACTTGAAGGGAGAAGAGGCTAAGCATAATTCTGCATCTGTTATGGATGCTAGGGCATTTTCTGGAGTGATAGCAGAGAGTACAGGAATGTAACAAGATCTTTTTAGAAGTTCTTTTTAGCGTTAACAGACCTGATGTTTTTTGAGGTACTGACCACGGTGAAGCCTGCATAATTCACAGGCATCATTCAATCACTTCAGCAGCGCTTTACAAAGCACCAAACTTGAGCAGACCCTTCCATCTTCTTTGAATGAAATGCAGTTCTGTTCTCTCAGTTTGACATCTCTAAATTTACTGAGCAGCACTAATCCTCTGACTCCTTTTATATTCAGATGCTTTCTGCTATCTGAATGCAATGACGTTCAAATTGACTGACTCTTTTTTTCAAAGCTCTTGCTCTGGAACATATTTGTAGCATTTATGGTTTGCTTTTGAGCTGTGTTAAGTCACTGGAATCTATGTGATATTTTCTGTGGGTATGGGGATTTATTATGAGAAATGAACATTGATGTTTGTGATCAAAGATTCTTGATCTTCTATTATCTGTGTCCCCTTCAAATTACTCTGTATTCTTAGATTTTAAAATACAGAATCATAGAATGGTTTAGGTTGGAAGAGACATCAAAGATCATCCAGTTCCACGCCCCTGCCATAGGCAGAGGCATCTCCCATTACAACAGGTCACTCAAGGAACATCAGGAACAGTGTGGCCAGTAGGACAAGGGAGGTTATTCTTCCCCTGTACTCAACACTGATCAGGCCACACCTAGAGTACCGTGTTCAGTTCTGGGCTCCTCAATTCAAGAGAGATGTTGAGGTGCTGGAAGGTGTCCAGAGAAGGGTGACAAGGCTGGTGAAAGGCCTGGAACACAAACCCTATGAGGAGAGGCTGAGGGAGCTGGGGTTGTTTAGCCTAGAGAAGAGGGTGACCTCATTGCTGTCTAAAACTACCTGAAGGGACATTGTAGCCAGGTTGGGGGTGGCCTCTTCTCCCAGTCAACCACCAATAGAACAAGGGGACACAATCTCAAGTTGTGCTGGGGAGGTCTAGGCTGGATGTTAGGAGGAAGTTGTTGTCAGAGAGAGTGATTGGCATTGGAATGGGCTGCCCAGGGAGGTGGTGGAGTCACCATCCCTGGAGGTGTTCAAGAAAAGACTGGTTGAGGCACTTAGTGCCATGGTCTAGATGACTGGCTAGGGCTGGGTGCTAGGTTGGACTGGATGATCTTGGAGGTCTCTTCCAACCTGGTTGATTCTATGATAATTCTATGGCCACATCCAACCTGGCCTTGAACACCTTCAGGGAGGGAGCATCCGCAGCCTCCCTGAGCAGCCTATGCCTGTGTCTCACCACTCTCACTGGAAACTTCTTCCTAACATCCAGTTTGAATCTCCTCTGTGCCAGTTTAAACCCATTACTCCTGTCCTGTCATTACAATACCTTGTCAATAGTCCCTCCCCAGCCCTTCTGTAGGACCCCTTCAGATAGTGGAAGGCGTTTTCTGAGTTTGTATTACTTGCTTTATGGCCTTTTACTGCTAAGAAATAAGGCAAATATTCCTAGTGATGGGATTCCTTGAAATGGAGTGATTCATTCAAGCTGAGCCTATGTTGTTATGCTAGATTTCCTTAAAAATACGTGGGAGCTCTTAAGTTTTTGTTGACTCGGGAAAGCAGAAATGCAATTAGCATGTGGGGTGGGATTATTCCTGTTGACTGCTCTCCTTTTGTGTGCATCTGGCATGTGGGAAGTTGGTGAGTCTTGGGTTTTCCTACTAAGAAAATGTGGGGTTCCATGTATGACTTACAAAATGCAATCTGCCTGCTTCTTTAAAAGCACACTGGGATGCTTTCACCAAAGTTGATAGGTAAAAGCAATTTGTGTTCTGAAGGAATATGCTATTTTGAGGGAGAATGATTAATTTTCCCCACCTTCTGCAGTCCTTGGCCTTTAGAATGGTATCAACAAAGGAAGTGACTCTTACAGATGCTTTTTTGTGATGCAGTTCCTAATTTATTGAGAGCTGGACTGAGATCCATTGACTCATTTCATGTAAGCCATCAAAGAGCTATTTCCAGTTATTGCCTGGCCCAGGTCTTTGAGGTGAAAGATGCCATCTCCAACTGCCAGCTGTGCTTAACAAGAACCAGAACAAACCTGCATTACAAATATTTCAATGTTATAATTCAGCCTTTGAAATTTTAGTGCTTATTTGGCAAAGGATATCTCCAAAGAGGTATTTTTAGCAAATGCTGTACAGAGTACTTCATCTTTTGAGTGTTATTTACTGTCTGAGATGCCTGGAGTTAAAAGATGTTAAGATGACATGATGCTCAAACCAGAGTGGGATTCAATTTGCCTCAGGTTTGGTGGGAGCTGGGTCTATCCACATTAGAGAGCTGTCTAGTCCCCCTCTGCTAGAGAGTCCAACAGTCTATGGTGCAGATGAGGATGGGAGAGGGGTGCCACTTGGAACCTATTTTAACTGCAAGTCACATTCATTTGCAGCAGGACTACTACTTGATGAAGCTGAGTTTCCAAAAGAGCCTGAGAAACCTGTTAGAGACGTGACCAACAGTTATAGGCTTTGGAGTTTATCAGGAGAAGTAAATGGATAAATCTGAATATTAATTCCAGGTACTCTTCTCACAACGAGAGTCATCAGGCTTTAAAGATGCACATCCAAGCCAGTTAGTCATCTTAACTGTCCTCTGTAGTCAGTGGAGATGAAAAAGTACTAGGAGGAGGAGTTTGCTTCTCCCATCTGTGAGGGTTGAAAGAGAGGAAAGCAGCTTGAGGCTTGGTTAAGAACCTCATGAAACCATTGCAGCTTTGGGCATGCTGTGACAGAGGAGAGTCTACCTTTCAGTCCTGGAGGCTGCCATCAGAAAATTATGAAGTATGGAAGTTTCATTACTGATGTATTTTGCAAAGTTTTACTCAATGCAAAAAAAACCCCATCCCAGACTAGCTTTCAGACCTTGCTTCCATCTCCTGTGTTATCTTGAACCTAGGAACTGTGATGAATTTTTTATTATGTATCTAGGATGGGGAATTAGGGCTCAATATCAACTGGAGCATGATCTGTGGGGTAAAAAGTGTTAGTTTTTGCACAGACTTTTTCTAACTGCCAGAGGTGCTTCTGAAATAAGGGGATTTACTTGGTTTTCTTTTTGGAAATGAGTACAAGCTGAAAGTGCAAGTATTTTAAAACTCAGCTGAAGCACTAATTAACTCTCTGAGGAATCACAGATGTAAATGGTTCTGCTTCTCTACTAATACTACATTATTAGTCTTCTTTCTCTGTTTTCTTAGTACTCTTTATATTTCCAAAGTGAAGAGACTACAGCATAGCAGCTTCTTCCTAGTGATTATTGAAATGGAGAAGTACTCTTTCTTTTCCTATGTTGTATCAACAGTACAGACTACGTTCCTGATATTGTATGTGGCTTTACCAGGCAACTGGTATAACTTTGCAAACATTGTCTGCCTGACAGTGCTTTAAAAGTCAGCTGATTAATGTTATTTGCATATAAGCAACAGAATGTGTAAACACTGACTGGGGAGTCATTGAAATGAATGCTTTCATTTGCACCCACAGCAGCAGTGTTTTGCCAAGGCTGAGCAGAGCCCAGCTTGGAATTGTTACCACCAAAGCTGGCCACTTGCAATATATTAACCTTGTCCTTTCTATTGCCTTTCCCCATGTATTTTCCTCCAGTTTCTGAAATCAGAATGAGGCTTCAACCCTCTCCTTAGCACATGGAAAAACATCTCAGTTGCTTATCTTGCTACACACCCTTCCACATCCACAGTATGCAGATTAATGCTTCTTCTGTAGCTAACAGTAGTAGGGAACTGCCCAGTCTGAATGGGCAGCTCAGAGAGGTGCAGTGACAAAGAAGGAGCTGCAAGTCTCATATTGGAGTCAGGTTAACTAATGAATTGTCAGAAAGAGTTATTTTTTTTTTTTAGCATCTTTCCTCTTAAGAGAGCAGGTTCATTGTGCATATGAACTCCTCTGATCTAGCATGACCTGCTAGGTACAGGAATTGTGTTTGTTTTCATGTAGGTTAACCAAGGCATACATGTTTGTGGGGTTTTCTGATTTTTTTTTCTCTGTAGGGCTTGGTTTTGCACATATGAAATGAAATGAAATCCAGACAGTCTGTTGCTTAATGCCATTTCATGTGTTGGAGTCACAAGAGCATCCTTTCTCTGTACGTATGACATTTGCAATTAGGAAGAGAAAACTCAAAATATTCATGACTTCAATGCTTACATCATTGGCAAATGCCAGGAATTTAATGTGGTTTTATTTGACAGAAAGATTTGACCATGCTAAGTCACCATTAGGGGTAGTGTTAGGGATACCTTTGCTGGTAACTCTTCTGGCAGAACTAAGTAGAGTGAGAGGAGACAAAGTAAGGAACAAGTGAGCAAATAAGCCTTAAACTGCATGTTCCTGGTTTGTTGCTGTAGATCAGGTACTAGGCTTTGCTCTAAGTCTTTGCACTTTGTGTTGTTTGGGTGAACGTGAAAAGCAAATCCAAGTCAAATTATGTCCCAGTCTACTGCATAGTGTGGACTTCCCTGTGTCAGTATTGCTGCTTGAGCTTGCTTGTCCCATTCCAGGAGAAGCACTTGCTATGGCTTCTAAAGCAGAAGCTGCTGCAGCTAGTACAAACTATTCCTGGCCTTTGTAAATAGGGTTGGTTATTGATGAAGAGAGCAGCAGTTGATACCCCTTTTAGGGGATAGATGGTCAGCTCTGGCAGCTGCTCTTTCTGCAAACAGCTACAAGCTGCAAACTTGGTTTTGTATGAGTGCCAAAAGAAACCCATCCTGCAGAAGCTAGACTTCTGGACATGCTGAGACCTCTCTTTATAGATGGAGACAGTTTTAGTACCTTTTATAGAGGAACATTTTTAGCTTGTATCCAAGACTGAGTTCTGTTTGTTAAGTGAGTTAATGTGCAAGAAATGCTGTGAAAACTCAGCAATAGAGGGTTCTGTTCTGACTTTAGGGATTCTCTTAGGTATGCTTGGGACTACTTCTGTTAAGGACATCTCTTGGGAGCTTCTGCTAGGGACACTCTGAGACTTGGGGATTCTGCAGTGCTGTACTGAAGGACAGAAGAACCCCACAAGTCACGAAGAGCTATGAAGTAGGTATGTTTGTTACAGTGCCAGGGGGAATCATTCCACCAAACCTGCACACACTGTGCTGACACAGGCCATAATTTATGTTACAAAAACATACATATTCGTGATAAGAAGTAGGGTTATTACAATTATTTCTTGGAATAGGTGTGATTGTCAAAGTTAGTTATTGGAACTCATTAACATAGGTGTCCTCTTATTCTCTGCCCTGGTTCCACCCTTCTGGTGATTGTCTGGGGTGAAGGCCAGCAGTCTTCCTCACAGTGTACTTCTCACCTTTGGTCCAATTTTGCAGCTGGCTTCCTCTTTTTTAATTGCTTCATTATTTTCAAGGTCCCAGTTTCTCTTTATCTCTGGACCAGATACAGGCTTTATGGTTGCACATTATAGCTGTCCAGCTAGATGCTGCACATATCTTCTTACTCCTTAATCTAGTCTGTAGGCCCCTGTATTTGATTTCATACTCTTCCCTTCATCAAAAGGACTTCTGAGAGGACTTTCGAGATTCTTTACTCTCTGCATTTAGAATCCTAGAATCAGTCAGGATTGGAAGGGGCCATGAGGATCATTTAGTTCCAACCCCTCTGCCAGTCTCACCAAGCACATGGTGAAGAACTTCTTTCTAACATCCAGTCTGAATCTGCCTATTTTCTAGCCTTGTTCCATTCCCCCTAGTCCTGTCACTACCTGTCATTCTAAAATAGCCCTCCCCAGCTTTCTTGTAGATCCCCTTCAGGTACTGGAAGGTCACATCAGAGCCTTCTCTCCAGACTGATTCTGTTTGCAGCAGCAGTGGGGTTTGTGCTTCCTTTTGTTGTGGTCAGCTGTTTCTCAGTCAGCCTCACCAGAATAATTTCTGTCAAAAATCAAATGAACTCTGTTCTGTATTGCTGCAGCCTAGAGTAAAGGGAATGTGAGAAAGGAGTTGTGGTGTGTCTTCAGAAAGCTTTTCAAACCTGTCCTGTCCAAGCGACCTATTTCCAAAATAGAGCCATCAATAGTTGGTGCGTGAAGAATGTGACTTAGTGGGGAGAGTAACATTTGTCTGTCAGTTGTCACTAGGGTTTCTGTTGTGCCCAATCTGATCTAACTGACCACTCTGAAAAGGAACTCTTCTGTCCTCCCATTGCCACAGTAATATCAAAACCCTGCTTGGATAGAGCCACACAAATTTGTGTGGCTGTGAAAGGGACAGCTCTGTTTTCTCCCTTTGCCTTGTACCTAACCATGTTTCATTACTCCTCTTT
The DNA here is from genome assembly GCF_015220805.1 of Pogoniulus pusillus. Taxonomy (NCBI): domain Eukaryota; kingdom Metazoa; phylum Chordata; class Aves; order Piciformes; family Lybiidae; genus Pogoniulus; species Pogoniulus pusillus. Next base: position 16,011,407 of record NC_087290.1, on the reverse strand, counting down.
CACTGAATTTGGCAGTTGTGTAAAAGCATAGAATTGTTTTGGTTGGAAAAGACCTTCAAGTTCAACCATTATCTAACTCTCCCAAGTCTGCTGCTAAACAATGTCTGTCAGCACCACATCTCTGTGTGTTCTAAACACATGCAGGGGTGGGGATTCAACCACCTTGCAAACCCATTCCAGTGTTTGAAAACCATTTCTGTGAAGATGCTTTACCTATGAGCCAGCCAGAACTTCCACTGATGCAACTTAAGGCCATTTCCTCTCCTCCTATCACTTCTTACTTAGGGAGAGGAGACCAACACCCATCTTGCTGTAACCTCCTTTCATGGACTTGCACAGAGCAAGGAGCTTTTCCTCTCAGCCTTCTTTTCTCCAGACTAAACAACTCCATCTCCCTCAGCCACTCCTTTCCAGACCCATTCTCTGGACCCACTTCAGCATGTCAGCATCATCTTTGTAGTGAGTTGCAGGGTGAGACTAACCAACTTGCTATTTTATTGGATAGTGGGGTCTCTTTTTTTTTCTACAGAAGCATGGGAGTGGTCAGTAACTGGGTTTTGTCAGGCTTCTGAGTTCAACTTACCTATGGCTGTCGCTGCATTATTGATCATTGTAAGGGCATGGCCAGCACTGGAGGGATCAGCAAAGTGAGGGGGAGGGACCTCTCTAAGAAGCAGTTCATAGACCTGTGTTGAAACAGAACTTGGCAGCAATATTTAGCCTTTATTTTTAAGGACCTTATGCATTGGGCCCATCCCCTTAAGGAAACATCGACTTTGGATGATATTTTAAAAGTGGAAATGATCTCATGCTTCCTATGGCTTATTTGAGTTTTTCCCTGGCTACTATTTATGGGAAATAGCTGGCTGGATCCAATTTGTCAAGCCATTCAGATTGCTGCCTGAAAGACTTCTTTATTTGGCAATCCACCAGTCTCCAGCCTTACACATTGTTTGCACTAAACTGATATTGCCATTTGAATTTCCTGTGTGTAACTCCACTTATCTTCATCTTGACAGATAAAGAAATGGAGGCACAGTGACACTTAGTCACCTCTGAGGGCAATAGAGACCTTGAAAAGGAATAGTGAGAGCCATTCTACAGGAACACAAGTGTTGCTTTTCCTTCTGCTTTCTTGTCAAGCTCATACTTTCGTATGAGGTGTTGCTTGAAGAGTCATTTTTACTGATCTGTTGTGCTCATTAACACTGACTAGAAGCATTGCACAGGCTGTAGTCATTAAGTGTTTTGTTTAGTGGTTAGCTCCTTTTCTGGCACAGACTTGGCATGTGTAATTATTGTACTTAATTGGTGTCATCCAAAAGTAGCCTAGCATGTCAGGGATCCAAACATACAGCAATAAAAGAAAAACAAATGCAGTGCTTTCTTCTCCTCCAGCACTCTCTAATACAAAAGCCCATCCTAGTTGTCAGTAGCAAAGAGTCTCAAGTTGTGCCTGAGGAGGTATAGGCTGGATGTTAGGAGGAAGTTCTTCACAGAGAGAGTGATTTGGAATGGGCTGCCCAGGGAGATGGAGTCACTGTCCGTGGAGGTGTTCAAGAAAGGACTGGATGAGGCACTTAGTCTCTGGATAGGGCTGGGGGATAGGTTGCACTGGATGATCTTGAAGGTCTCTTCTAACCTGGTTGATTCTATGATACCTCTGTGCTTGCTGCCTTAGGATCTTTAGAAAACAGAAAGGCTTTACAGCATCCCAAAAATTTGAGAGCAGAGTTTCCTGGATCAAAGGTGAAAATGTTTTACAATTTGAAGGAAGCTTTCTGCAGATGCCCTGTTAGAAGTTGCTCTTTTCTTCTGTCTGAAGTTGTATCTCTTGGCCCTGAAAGAGAGATGTGTAGAAGAATCCACTTTTACTTTGAGACAGTTGTATGTGTCCTGGAGTGGGCTATGTCTTTCAGTAAACCTGACTATAATTAAGCAGTAATTGAGGGGGAAACAGATTTTTTGTTAGTCATTAACCTTGGCCTCTTCATACTCGGTAACAAGACACTTATCCTGGGCTGTTTTTTTTTGATGCCAGTTAATTTAGCAGAAGAGAAAGCAATGTTTTCTTGGAACATGCCTGGATGCAAGTACCTGCTAGAAGCTGAGAAAATGCTGGAGTGCATAGGAACACAATTAGTGCAGTAGACAGGAGAACATCCTGTTCTTACATGCTTCTGGGAGGCTAAAGATTCACTGCACTGTGAAATTTGGGGAAAGCCAGGAGAAAGGAGAGATACATGTGATCTAAATCAAGCTATGAAGTGCTGTTCCACTGCACAGCATTGTCAGCTTTTCAGCTGATGCCAAGAAATGAAAATGCATCAATTCAGGTACCATAGTAAAACCTGGAAGGGGAGGTATGGCTGCATGGAACTCTAAGTCTAGTTCCCTCATGGTGACTTGTGCCTCCTTTAGTCACTGAGAGCATCATCCTGAGCTAACCTCTCACTTGCAGCACTTTTTGGAAGCTGGAGTGGTGCATGACTACAACAGCACCTCTGTTCCCTTCCAGTTCCTAGCTGTAGCCCTTCATCCTTCACTGATGGAAGAGAAATAAAACCTCTAAATTGTCTCCTCACTCTTTATATGATACTAATGAGGTGGGTGGGGAACCCTGTCTTGCAGCCACACATACATGCATGGTAAAGCAATTCAAGTGCTAAAACCCAATTTGTCTTTTAAAAGCCTTCTGTAAAGGAAATAAAAATAGTTGTTATTATAAAGGACTGAGCTCATACAGATTTTAGTATGTCACTGCAAGTCCTTCAGTGCTGAGTCAGTGGCCTGGGTACAGAATGTCTCCAAATGTACTTTTTAACTTTGTGACAGAGCTGTTCATAATGGATCATAAAGAATGTAATGGTGTTGCCAGCAGCTGAGACAAGTGGAGCCACAATGGAAATGACCTTATTAGTAGATTTGTTCTTCTAAACATCCCAGAGATCTGAAGGAATTGGCTGATGTGTTGCAAAGCCACTCCCCATAACACTTGAAAAGTCCTGGCAGTCAGGTGGAGCCCCTGGAGACTGGAAGAAAGAAAACATTGCACCCATTTAAAATCAAGATGAAAAATAGGACCCTGGAAATTGCTGACCTGTCAGCCTTACCTCTGTGCTTGGGCAAGGGATGATGTGTGGATGTCATCTCCCTGGAATTTTGTAAGGCCTTTGACTCTGTTCCCCACAACATCCTCCTCTCTAAGCTGGAGAGATATAGTTTTGTGGTTGGACTGTCCAGTGGATAAGGAATTATTGGGACAATTGCATCCCAAGGACAGTACTCAGTGGCTTCATGTCCAGATGGAGACAGGTGACAAGTGTCTCCTTAGGGGTCTGTACTGGGACCAGTGATGTTCAATGTCTTGATCAGTGCTATAGACAGCAAGATTGAGTGCACCCTCAGCAAGTTTACTGATGGTACTGAGCTGAGAGGTGCAGTCAGTAAGTCTGAAGGACAGGATGCCATCCAGAGAGGTGGCCTGAGGAGAATCTCATGATGTTCAATGAGGCCATGTCCTGCACCTAGGTTGGGGCAACCCTTGATATCAATACAGGCTGGGGGCTGATGAACTTGAGAGCCACTCTGTAGGAAAGAGCTTGGGGGTACTGATGGATGAGAAACTGGACATGAGCCAGCAATGTGCACTTGTAGCCCAGAAAGCAAATCCTGTCCTGGGCTGCATCAGAGGAAGTGTGACCAGCAGGCTGAGAGAGGCAATTCTGCCATTCCTCTCTTCTCTGGTGAGACTTCACCTCGAGTACTGCATCCAGCTCTGGTGCCCCAGCACAAAAAGAACATGGACCTACTTAAGTGGGTCCAGAGAAGGGTCATAAAGATGATCAGAGGGCTGGAGCACCTCTCCTGCATAGACAGGCTGAGAGAATTGGGGCTGTTCAGCCTGGAGCTCTTTGCAATGAGAGCAGTAAAATAGTGGAATAGGCTGCCCTGGGATGTGTTTGAGGCCCTGTCCCTGGAGGCATTGAAGATCAGGCTCAGTGTAGCCCTGGGCAGCCTGATTTGGTTGGAAGGGTCCCTGCTAACTGCAGGCGGCTTGGGCGAGATGACCTTTGTGGGTGCCTTTGAACCTAGTGCAATCTGTGACTCTCCCGTTGTAAGTGAAAGCAAAGCTTTGCATCAAAAGTTTCTTTGCTATTTGAAGGGGACAAAAGATTAACTTGAAAAGGAGGAAACTAAATGCAGGTGTTGTAGGTAGGTGTAGATATAGGTAGTTGGTGTCTATCTAGAGACACAAACATACATATTTTTGTGTGTACATAAAGAATTTCACCTAAGCTGTGTCCGGTGCCATCAGGGAAATACATTTGTCAGCTGTGCTTGCTGCTCATTGACATGAGCTGCTGTTCATGGGAGGCTTCCACTGCCCAGCTTTGTTGAATAGCAGGAAATCCTGGAGCACTGCACAACTCCAATATTCGGGGTTTATTCCATATTAGGAAAGATGTCCTTATTGTGGTGGCTGTGCTGGAATGATTTGGGAGGTTTGTTTCTGTGAGCCACATTAAAAGACAAGGCCACGTTGCACGCTTCTCATTTTCTGACCAACTCCATTGGAGGGAGTGAAGAGCAGTGGTGGGGGCACACCTGGAGTGCCATGTTCAGTTTTGCATCCCTCACTACAGGAGAGATGTTCAGGTGCTGGAGCAGGTCCCAGGAAGGGCAAAAAAGCTGGTGGACAGTTTGGAGGCCAGGTCTGGTGAGGAACAGCTGAGGGAACTGGAGTTAGCTGCTTTTTCTCTGGAATACCTGATGCCGAGGTGGTCTCACTCTCTACAACTCCCTGAAAAGAGGCTGTAGTAAGGTGGGGGTTGGTGTCTGGAGGTGTTAAAAAAGCCTGGATGAGGCACTTAGTGCTGTGGTCTGGTTGATTGGATAGGGCTGGGTGATAGGTTGGACTGGATGAGCTTGGAGGTCGCTTCTGAAGGTTGATTCTGTGATTCAGTGAGAGGAAAATGGCCTTCCAGTATCTGAAGGGGGCCTGCAGGAGGGCTGGGGAGGGACTACTTACAAGGTCTTGTAATGACAGGACAAGGAGTAATGGGTTTAAACTGGCAGAGAGCAGATTGGATGTTAGGAAGAAGTTGTTTGCAATGAGAGTGGTGAGATGCTGGCACAGGTTGCCCAGGGAGGTTGTGGAGCACAGAACCTCCCTGGAGGTGTTCAAGGCCAGGTTGGATGAGGCCTTGAGTGACCTGTTCTAGTGGGAGGTGTCCCTGCCTGTGGCAGGAGGTTGGGACTGGATGATCTGAGGTCCCTTCTAACCTAAACCATTCTATGAAATGGCCTCAAGTTGTACCGGGGGAGGTTTCAATTAGGCATTAGAAGGTTGAACCTGGTGATCCTGAGGGCCTTTTCCAACCTGAATGTTTCTGTCATTCCTCCAGTCTTCAGGCACATCTCCTGACTTCCATGGCCTCTCCTCAGGGCGACGTAAGCCGGTTCCTGTGGCACCCTCGGCTGGATGGGGTCTGGGGCCATTGGTTTGTATAATGGCTGGGCTCCTTGATCTCAAAGGGCTTTTAGAGCTGTCTTGAGTTAGATGATTCTATACTCGGCAAAGGCATTCTGCAAGAAGTCATCTCAGTGGAGAGGTTTCTGCTTTTAGCTGTGGCTGTAACAGGCAGTTTACTCAGACACTCCATGGAGAGAGCAAGGATGACTTAAAATGGCTAAAACACTTCAACATCTTTTGCTTTTAAATAGCAAAGCTTGTTCCAGCAGGACTAATTTTACTGAATTTCTTAGTGCTGCTTTAAATAGAACAAATGCAATTCATTCTCTAACTGTAAAATAGCAAAACTTACTAGAATGTAGTGCACACTGAGTAACAAGCTAAGGGAAATGAAATGTGTAAATAAGGTTAATGAAATGCTGAAGTGGCAATGAGGTCTTGTTGCAGTCTTGTTACTTTGTTTTCCCTTCTCAGGTGGGGGCTGTTGTAAAAATTGGAGGATGTCAGACTTTCACAACCCACCTGGGCATGTTCCTGTGCAGCCTGCCCTACATCATCCAGTTTTGGTTGTACTCAATGATACCTGGAGATCCTTCCAACCCCTAACATGCTGCAATTCTGTGTCAGAAAGATCTGGTCTTGGCAATAGTGTCAAAGGAGTACCTGTGTGTGAAGTGTCTGGTTTGTTTTACTTGGCAGGCCACCTTGCTCCTTTCACAGGGTGTATTAAATGGAATCATAGAATCAACCAGGTTGGAAGAGACCTCCAAGATCTTCCAGTCCAACCTAGCACCCAGCCCTGTCCAGTCATCTAGACCATGGCACTAAGTGCCTCATCCAGGCTTTTCTTGAACACCTCCAGGGACGGTGACTCCTCCAGCTCCCTGGGCAGCCCATTCCAATGGCAAATCACTCTCTCGAAAGAAAGGGGGCGTTGTGAATGGTGTTACTACTGAAAACATTAATTTCAGGAATGCAATACTTACATTTCTTTCTGAAGTGTACCCTGGGGCTGTGCTTGGCACAAACTGTTCTGGTATCTCTCAACTTCAGTAACAGCTTTGGCACAGCCAGCATCCTCCAGATGCAAAATAGGATTATTTGGTCAAAAACTGTTGTGCTGAAGTTGTTCTTTTCATTGGTGTAGTTTGGATAAGGCTCCATTCTCAACATGGGAAATTCTGTTTAGTAATAACAGAAGTATTAAAATCAGACTGCAATACCTGAAAAACACCAGCCCATAATTGATGTGGGTTGGAATAGCAGCAATTTTGTTTTGCCTGCTGTTTTTGTTATTTCTGGAGGTTCCTCAAAAGCTTTGGAAGTGGATTTAAAGTGAGTTAGAGGAAAAATAAGTCAGGGAACCTCTCCAGGAGGAGATTGGGTATAAACAAGTGGATGGTGAAAAGATGTGCAAGCACAGCTGTCAGATTCCTGCTAGCAGAATTCATAGTGCAGAAAGTAATTCTCCCTGCAGCTGATCCCATGGCCTGACCACTTTCTGTTTCACCACTAGAAATCCCAGCTGCTGGATAACATTTTTCTTTGCTTGCTTTCTGTGTGTCAGCTCTTACCATGTACAGTTCCACATTTCAGAAGTTGCCCAGGGTGCCTGCTTGGCTGCTGCTCCAGCAGCTGCTGCTCCTCCCCTTGCTCTTGCTCATGTCAAACCACCTCATCCTTTGAAATCTTCAACTGCTTATTTAATTTATCTGTCCCTGCCCACTGTGTTTTGGGTGTGAATCATGATGCTATTTGTGTATGGCAGGTTGCTTTTTTTTTCATGTCTATATCTCCTGTCTCTCTTTGAGATAATCCAAACAGGAGGTAGCAGGACTTGAAGTGCTGCTTTAGCCATGCTGCTTTCCTAGTTTTGAAACCACATCTGAGGGGTGGGTGTCCAGTGAATGAGGGCAATCTCTTTTCAGTGGTCAGCAGCAATAAGACAAGAAATGACAGCTACAAGCTGGAACACAGGAGGTTTCAGGTCAACATGAGGAGAAACTTCTTTACAGTGAGCATGATGGAGCAATGGCTTTGAACTAGAGAAGAGCAGATTTAGATTGGGTGTTGTGAACAAGCTCTACACCATGAGGGTAGTGGAATAGATTGTCCAGGGAAGTGGTTGGGCCCCCATTCCTGGGTGTATCAGGCAAACTGATCTGGTTGAAGATGTCCTGCTGACTGCAGAGGAGGTTGGACTAGATGACCTTTGGAGATCCCTTCCAACCCAGACCATTCTGGGAAGAAAAAGTGCTGTCCTCACAGAGGGCAGCAGGCAAATCTCAAGCTGAAAACCCAGAGCAGAGTTAAGTGATCTGCCTATCCTGACTTGGACATGGAAGTTTGCTTCTGTTGGAAACTTCTAATTGGTTCACCTTAAAAGGTATTAGAATAACAGAATTAACCAGGTTGGAAAAGACCTCTAAGACCATTGAGTCCAACCTATCTCCTAAGCCTTCTAATTAACTCTGCAATAAATGGCTGCTCCAGAAGACACTCTTCATTGGCAGGATGGCACAGCAGTGGTTGCCTGATAGCCTTGTGGTGAGGAAGGGTTTTCTATTACTGGTGGTTGATTTTTTTTTTGCTGTTAAAAAAAACAAACAACAAAACCAAGCAAACAGAAGCTTTCCATTTAAACTGTGGCAATTACATGACTTAATTACCACGTGATGGTTACTAGAAATCTCCCAATCTGCCCACACAGAATTTTGTTGAGTGGCTTTAAAATCTAAATAAATTAGATTGCTATCTTGTATCCTTGAAATAGCTTCCCCTCTGAATTGGATTAGGGGTCTTGTCCATTTCCTTTCTCATTTTGTGCTGTCCTTTTAGTAGCATCTAGAATTTTTGGAGTCTCAAATTGCTATAGAGTTATGACCTATCCAGCTGTAGGAGGTTTCTGGGCCTCTTCTTGCTCCTCTCCTTTTCCTTTCCACACTCTACTGCCTCTTTCCCACCAGGCTAAGTCTGCCAAAGGTACATTTTCTTCATTTAAGGCCCAGAGCTGTTGAGTGAGCTGCACAGCTCTTTGCTGTGATTCACCCCTTGTTTTGCCAACGTGGTGGCAGAAAACCCCACCCAAAATACAACAAAAATCTCTTTCAGTTTGCAGTGATTGATGATGTGATGTGCTCTGTTTCAGTACATGTTACCATGGCGATGACTGCAGGGACTACAACATCCGTTCCCATGAGTAACCACACCCGGGAGAGAGTGACGGTGGCCAAACTGACGCTGGAGAACTTCTACAGCAACCTCATTATACAGCACGAAGAGAGAGAAACCAGGTACCAGCTCTGCAGTTTCTTCCTTGTCTTGAGCTCTTCTCAGCTTTTGGCAGTGTTTGCTCGGGGGCACTTTGATCCCCATGCATGGAGCAGCTTTCAGAAGTTCTTAATAGCAAAGAAAAGCCTGGATGAGGCACTTAGTGCCATGGTCTAGTTGACTGGATAGGGCTGGGGGATAGGTTGGACTGGATGATCTTGGAGGTCTCTTCCAACCTGGTTGATTCTATGATTCTAAAGGCCTCATCCCCAAAGTGCACAACTGACCTTTCATCTGCTGGCTGTGCTGGTAGATCTGAGAACATTCTCTGCTGCTGCACAAAGCAGTCAGTGGAGTAACTGAGGACCTCTGCTTTCAACTTCTCATGCAAGCTACCTTCTCATCATATCATTACTACTTTGTAGCAGCTGCTCTGTGTAAGGTCTTACTTTGGGGCCTGTGAGGTTTCAGAGAAATGAGAACTTTAGAGGTTGGAAGGGACTTGCAGAGATTGAGTTCAGCCCTGCTGCCAAGGCAGGATCCTCTAGGGTAGTTCACATAGGAACACATCCTCTTCAGCCACAGAAACTCTTTCTTCACCAGCATGTTTATAGGTTCTCAGCTGAGCAGCAGGGCTTCTTTCTTCATCATATTTAGTCTTTATGCATCTAGTTGGAAGAAGGGTCTTTAATTTAGGGGATCCTGGTGTACTTCTTATTACAGAAAGCTATCATGAGCCTGCTCTTGTCTATTGCTACTGGGTAAGCAGCATTCTGATAGCTATACCCTGACAGTCACAAAGAAGCATCCTAGGGATGGAAAAAGAGGTCAAGCAGACACAGTGCTATGTACTGACCCCCTGTCATCTCTGGGGTACCCTGTGGCTTCATCCCCTTGCTCAGACCCTTCCAGCCTGGTGTGGCAATGACTCAGAGCGCCTTGGGACTAGTGAGCCCTAGCCCACAAAGAACACTGGAAGGAGATGCTGATGAGTCCAGGGGAATAGAGCTAGCTGGCATCAGAGTAAAGGCAGCAGGACCAGGTGTGTAACCAAGGCCAGGTTAACAAGGCTGGGCCTGGAAGTGAAAGATGGAGCTGACTGAGGTGTAGAGGGTAGAAATGAGATTAAAATGAGCAATAAAAAATAACCACTGCACTCTGATTCATAATCCTGACTGATTTAAAAACAGTCTTACTTCAGCTAGATGATAAGAAGAAATAGAAGTCGTTAGTGATTATACACTGTACTGCCTAGTTCTGCAAAGACAGGTGCTTACATTTGCTTGTTTTCAGCAGCTTGGATCACTTCTGTAAGTGACTGAATGGAGGGGATGGACAGCAAGTCCTCAGATGCTCATTTGAGGCAAATTCTCCCGTATTTGGAAAATGTGAAGTAAAGATTTAGTCTTGCTGTAGACTTAAATTTGCTTTTAATAAATAATCAAACAAATCTGTCTCCTGTTTCTTTGCTTTGCAGACAGAAGAAGCTAGAAGTGGCTATGGAGGAGGAAGGCCTTGCAGATGAGGAGGTAAGTACTGCTTAACCTTCGAAGACACTACTGTGCTTTGCACCACTTCAAGCTGGCATTTCAGGAGCTCACAGAAAGAGTTAGCATGACACGAAGTTTTAGTTTGTAAATTAATGCTGTCCCTCTAAACAACCAGTTCATTAGAGAAGCTGTGAATATGCTCGAATTGGACTTGAAATAGCAAAGTGTTTGCATGCCACTCTTGGTCCTTTATGGGACATTCTGTCCCCCACAGCATCCTGCTCTCTCAGCTGGAGAGATACAGTTTTTATGATTGGGCTGTCCAGTGGATAAGGAACTACCTGGACAATTGCATACCAAGGGCAGTGCTCGATGTCCAGATGGTGTCCCTTAAGGATCTGGAGCAGGGTAGATTTAGGTTGGACATAAGGAGGAAGCTCTTTACAATGAGAGTGGTAAAATATTAGAAGAGAGTGCCTGGGGATGTGCTGGAGACATTCAAGATCGGACTTGGCGTGGCCCTTGGCAGCCCAATGTAATTGGAGGTGTCTCTGCTGACTGCAGGGGCACTGAACAAGGTGACCTTTGTGGATCCCTTTGAGCCCAATGAAATCTGTGGACAGTGCTTCAGTCATTTCTAAGCTTGTGCGACTGCCATAGCTTCTGGGAGGAAGAAAAAGTGAGTGTGGGCATGTAATGCCATCTTGTGGTTTTATAACCATCATCCTGGTACAGACTCTGGCAGATGCCTAATGGATGGATCTCCTTTAGCTGTCTCTTGGATCTCAGCATCTTTAGGAGCAGAGGTCAGGTTTGTGTCATAGAATGGTTTAGGATGGAAGGGACCTCAAAGCTCATCCAGTTCCAACCTCCCACTAGAACAGGTCGCTCAAGGCCTCATCCAACCTGGCCTTGAACACCTCCAGGGAGGGAGCAGACACAACCTCCCTGGGCAACCTGTGCCAGTGTCTCACCACCCTCACTGGAAAGAGCTTCTTCCAAACATCCAGTTTAAATCTCCCCTCTGCCAGTTTAAACCCATTACTCCTTGTCCTGTCATTACAAGACCTTGTCAATAGTCCCTCCCCAGCCTTTCTGTAGGCCCCCTTCAGATCCTGGAAGGCCACTCCAAGATCTCCTGGAAGCCTTCTCTTCTCCAGACTGCAGACCCCCAACTCTCTCAGCCTGTCCTCATAGCAGAGCTGCTGCAGCCCTCTCAGCATCTTCATGGCCTCCTCAGGACTGGCTCCAACAGTTCCGTGTCCTTCTTGTGTTGGGGCTCCAGAACTGCACACAGGACTCCAGGTGGGATCTCAGGAGAGCAAAGGGGCAGAATCCCCTCCCTTGCCCTGCTGGCCACACTGCTCTTGCAGCAACTGTGTCCTGGGCTGCACTCACACTGCAGGCTCATTTTGAGCTTTTCACCACTCCAGACCCCCAGGGCCTTTTCCTCAGGGCTGCTCTTGATTCCTCTGTCCATATCTGTCTCCTCTCTAGGTGAGTCCCACTGATGTTCTCAAGGAACAAAATAGAAGACAGGATTGGGACAGATTTCCCTTTAAAACACAAGCATTTGCTTGCCATAAAGCAAGTGAATTTTGCTCTAAGTAACACAAGTTGGATTTCTGCTGCTTGTTAGACTCCATGTGGTCTGTCATCACTCTTTTTGGTGGGGTACAAACTTAGGCATTTACTGATCCTTCACACTGCCCAGAAATAAGTCCTTGTCTCAGTGACTTTGCCCCTAAGACTGATGTTCTTTGGACCAGCATGATTTTTTTTTTCAATATTTTTTAATCACTGTTTTGGCTTTTTATATATAACTCAGTAACAATAAAACCCCAAAACAGTGAAACTAGACTTGAGCCCTCTCTGTTACACACCACGCTCATGAATCATACTTTGAGATCCTTTCTCTGCCATCCTAAGGAGAAAGAGAATACTTTATAGGAAGGGAGATTGCCCAATGGCAGGACAAGGGCAATAGGTGGAAGGTGAGGCACAGGAAGCTCCATGGAAACATGAAGGGGAAAAAACTGTTTCACTGTGAGAGTGATGCGCAGGAGGTTGTGGAGTCTCCTCCTCTGGAGACATCCAAAACCCACCCAGACGTGTTCCTGTGTGTTCTACTCTAGGTGATCCCGCGGAGGGCTTGGACTGGATGATCTTTCAAGGTCTCTTCCAACCCCTAACATTCTGTGGTCTTGTGATTGTCTTTCTACTGCCAAATGACTTCAACATTTTTCTCTCCTTAGAAAAAGCTGCGCAGGTCACAACACGCGCGCAAAGAAACGGAGTTTCTGCGGCTGAAGAGGACCAGACTTGGCTTGGATGACTTTGAGTCTTTGAAAGTTATAGGAAGAGGAGCATTTGGGGAGGTTTGTTGCTTTCTTGCTTGTCTTCAATTTTAAAAGAGACTATTTCATCCCACAATAAAAAGTTCCTCTGGGTGAGTTTGATTGTGGAAAAAGAGCTCTCGAACCTTTCTCAAATGGAGAAGCCTTTAATTTCCCCACAGCTGTTCATGTGGGCCCCTGAGATGATGGCTGTGCAGTCGTGCAGCTGCCTTCCATAAACATTCTCTCTGCCCTGCACATCACAGTTGTATCTGCTCTTGAATTTGAGTATGCAGTCTCACAGCTGCCTGCGATGTGCCTGCCTTAACTGCTGCTTCAAAATACCTACTCATCACTAAGTGATAGTGTTTGGTATGGTGTAGAAATATTCCTGTTCTGTGTTCTTACAAGAACCTTTCCATGCCCAGCAATTTTGAGCCTTCCATGCTTGAGTCTTCTTTCTGAGGTAGAGAAGCTTGACGGGGCTGTTTCTCGTTATAGGTGCGCCTGGTTCAGAAGAAGGATACAGGTCATATTTATGCAATGAAGATCTTAAGAAAAGCAGATATGCTGGAGAAAGAGCAGGTTTGTGCTTGGCTGAGTCTCCAAGATTTCAAACTGAAGCTGTCTAATTGGTGTTTTGTTGGTTGTTTGTGTCTTTTCTATTGGTTGGAATTCTGGAGCCTGATGGCACTGGGAGATCTTCTGGCTAGTGTTCAGCATGGTTTTAATATTCTAGTTCACAGCTACACTGAAGGGTGGGAAGAAGTATTTTCTAACAAGAACAGATAGATCTAGGGGTTATTGTTTGGATTTAATGTTCTCACCTGAATGTTTCTGTCATTTTTTTGGGATTCTGTAATTTAAGTTGGAGTGCTTGGTGCAGAGAGACCTATTGCCCTTCAAAACACCTTCATGTAAAGGAGAAGAAATGGAAGAGACTCTGCTTGTAGGAAGTAGCCCTTAGAGTAGACTAGAATCAACCAGGTTGGAAGAGACCTCCAAGATCATCCAGTCCAACTTTTTAGACTATCAGGTAGTGACAGGAGTAGGGGAAATGGAGCAAAGCTGGAGGTGGGGAGATTCAGACTGGATGTCAGGAGGAAGTTCTTCAGCATGAGAGTGGTGAGAGCCTGGAATGGGTTGCCCAGGGAGGCAATTGAGGCCCCATCCCTGGAGGTGTTTAAGGCCAGGCTGGATGAGGCTGTGGCCAGCCTGACCTAAGGTAGGGTGTCCCTGGCCATGGCAGAGGGGTTGGAACTAGATGATCCTTGAGGCCCCTTCCAACCCTGACTTATTCTGGGATTCAGCCTCCTTTTCTCCAGACAACTCCAGTTCCCTCAGGCACTCCTCAGAAGACATTCTCTGCAGATCCTTCACCACTATAAAAACCTTGATTTATGAAAAGTAGTTTACTTGCTGAAAAACATGAAAATACATTGTAGCAGTAGGAATGCAATATGGTGCTTCTTGTTGAAATACTTAAATTGTCCTTTAATAGTAAATACTTTAAAAACAAATTGTAGGTCGCCCATATCCGAGCAGAAAGAGATATTTTGGTTGAAGCAGATGGAGCCTGGGTGGTGAAAATGTTTTACAGCTTTCAGGATAAAAGAAATCTTTACCTCATCATGGAGTTCTTACCTGGAGGTAAGCTGTTTGCTGTGGTGTGAGTGCTTCTTCCTTAGCTGTTGTCAGCTTCATAAAATGATAGAACCAACGATGCTCTGTGTCACTGGTGACAGCAAAAAATGAGCATGGTTTGAAAATGGAGTCCCACTGATGTAGCCATTCCTGAGTTTTAGAGCAGAGGGAGAAAGGGAAAAGTTATTTGAATTAAATAATAATTCTATTCCAGGGTTCTGCTTCTTTTACTACTAAAGCTGTTAACACACACACAAAAAAATGTTGAAACAGTTTATTTGCATGTTACATGAGGTATGTCTGTAGAATTCACACATGAAATTCTACCTGGGCTATCCAATTAGGATTTCTGTTTCCAGTTTTCAAGTTTTAAGTGCCTTGTGCTGAAAAAGTTACATTGGGTTAGTAAGTCCTTGCAGTAATAGTTTTCTAATGAGTAGCTCTAAGGGCAGCTGCTGGGTTAAGTTTGGGTTCTCCTGGGGTTTCACACAGAATTAGTTTCATGATTCCAATGTTCTGCTGTCAAAGCTGTGTTCTATTCTTTTGATTAGGTGACATGATGACCTTACTGATGAAGAAAGACACCTTGTCAGAAGAGGAGACACAGTTTTACATTTCTGAAACTGTGTTGGCCATAGATGCTATTCACCAGCTGGGATTCATCCACAGGGATATTAAACCAGATAACCTTCTGCTGGATGCTAAGGCATGTAGCGTGCATGTGAACTGCCTGTGCTTTAAACATCACATTTACAGTGGTGCTAATTGGTGGGAGCCAGTTGTGACACAAGAGTGACTGACTTAAACTAGCTGGAGTGAAGGGCAGAAAACTGGCACTATCTTTTTCCTTCTAGAACACCAATACATTTAAAGCAAAAGTAGCCCTGTTGTTTGGAAAGCCTTCAGAGTGAGAAGACCTCACTTAGGAGGTCCATATTCACACACATTAAAAGTTTATGTATTCAGTTACTTCAAGACAAATGAAAGCATGAAACACTGAGACAAAACTAATAATCACTTCAGTTCCTACAGTTGTCTAATTCTTTATTGCCCACTCACTGGTGGAAACTGTCTGTTAGGCTGACTATAATTAGCCCTGAAAGGGACCCAGTAAACATCATATGCAAGTCTGTAGACTACCTAGCACTGAAGTCTGGAAACCTGATTAAAGCCAGGTCATCATCCAAGCAAAACAAAGGAATTCTGCCCTAGAGACAACCTCAGCTCATAGAATACTTCTGGTGGGAAAAGATCTTGAAGTTCACATGAGTTCAACCATTGTCTAACTGTCAGGTCTGGTGCTAAACCATGTCCCTCAGCACCACATCTCTGCCTATTTTAGACTCCTGCAGAGATGGGGCTTCAGCAACCTCTATGAGGAGCCTACTCCAGTGTCTGAGAACCTTTTCTGTGAAGATGTTTCTTTTAATAGTCAACCTAAATCTCCCCTGGTGCAATCTGGGGTCATTTCCTTTCACTTATTACTAGAGAGAAGCCACCTGGCTTCAGCCTCCTTCCAGGGAGCTGTATGGAGCAAGGTCTCCCCTCAGTCTCCTGTTCTCCAGGCTAAACAATCCCAGTTCCCTCAGCTGCTCCTCACAGGACCTGTTCTCCAGCTTCTTTGCCCTTCTCTGGACCTGCTCTGGGACATTCATCTCTTGCAGTGCAGAGTGTCTCAGTGGTATCCATTCAAAATGAAAGCAGTCAAACTAACTGCCCTCAGCTGTTGCTGAACTCTATATGGTAACCATTTCCAGTTTCCTCACAGTATAACAACATTCAGGGATTATCATAGAATCAACCAGGTTGGAAGAGACCTCCAAGACCATCCAGTCCAACCTAGCACCCAGCCCTGTCCAATCAACTAGGCCATGGCACTAAGTGCCTCATCCAGTCTCTTTTTTGAGCAGCTCTGGGGATGGCGACTCCACCATCCCCCTGGGTAGTCCATTCTAATGCAAATCGTACTCACATCCAGCCTGTACCTCCCCTGGCACAACTTGAGACTCTGTCCCCTTGTTCTGTTGCTGCTTGCCTGGCAGAAGAGACCAACCCCACCTGACTACAGCCTCCCTTCAGGTAGTTGTAGACAGCAATAAGATCTGCCCTGAGCCTCCTCTTCTCCAGGCTACACAATTATTTGCATTCTTGTTCTGGACTGAGTAGTTCTGTGCAAGCCTGCCTTGGCCTGAGAAGGCAGGTGCAGTTAGGAAAGTTTGGGTTTTTTTCCCCACATCATCTTTGTAAATTGTTTTCTTCTCTGTTTTTTCTTTGTAGGGTCATGTAAAACTGTCTGATTTTGGACTATGCACAGGTTTAAAGAAAGCTCACAGAACTGAATTCTACAGGAACCTCACTCACAACCCACCAAGTGACTTCTGTGAGTATAAGCTGTCCTAGTTGAACATTTCAATAGTTCAGAGCTGAAGCTAGACCACATCATAATTCATTTCTGCTGTGGCAAACAAGATTGGCCAGGCTGATTGCATTGGGAACTGGAAATGCACCTTCCCTGCTCATGGAAGCATTTAATGGGAAAGAAGTTGTTATATTTTGGTGACACAAGTGTGATTTTCTTCATTTGTAAATGTACACAAATAGCTTTTTTCTAACACTGTCAGTGAAGCCACAGGAGCACTTTCAGGAGGGGCAGGTTTTTTATGTGATGACTTGGTGAAGTTGGGGGCAATCTCCTGAAGCTTTTCCTAAGAGTTAAATTGCTCACCAACATGCTTCCATGTGAGCCTTCTAGAGAATAACAGAATTAGTTTGGTTGGAAAAAACCTTTAAGATTCCAGAATCCAAACACTTAGAGAACTCTACCAAGTCTCATGCCAGACCATGTCCTTCAGCACTACATTTCTTTGTCTTTTAAACATCTGCAGGGATGGGGATTCTACACCTCCCTGGGGACCCTATTCCAGTGTTTGAGAACCCTTTCTGTGAAGAAGCTGCTTCTAATAGCCAACCTAACCATCCCCTGGTACAGCTTGAGGCCATTTCCTCCCATCCTGTCACTTGTTACTAGGGAGAAGAGACCAACCCCTACCTGGCTTCAAGCTTCTTTCAGGTAGTGGTGGAGACTGAGGTCTCCCCTCAGCCCCCTTTTCTCCAGATTAAACAACTCCAGTTCCCTCAGCCACTCCTCACCAGACCTGTTCTCTGGTCTCTTCACCAGCTTCATTGTCCTTCTCTGGGCCCACTCCAGGACCTCAATGTCTTTCTTGTAGTGAGGGTGCAAAACTGTACCCAGTGCTCAAGGCGTGGCCTCATCAGTGCTGAGTACAAGGGCACCTGGTCCTGCTGGTCAGGTACAGAGATAGCTGAAAGAGGCCAGGATGCTGCTGATTTTTCTCAGCCACCTAAGCAGACTGCTGTTGATTTATTCTACAGATGTAAAATTCCTTTGCAGTAGTTCTTGGATTCTTGTGGCTTAAAGAAACTTAGCACCAATGTCTGAATTGTTGCCAGCTGCAGCAAGAAGTGCTGCTGATCTCACATCAGTCTGTGAAACCTTTTTAGCAAGTGCTAATTTAGAATTGCTTATAGAATCATAGAATCAACCAGGTTGGAAGTGATCTCCAACTTACACAAGTTTCAGCTGCAGCTTGACCATTCTTTACCATTTTCCCACCTCCAGTTACAATCAGTTATTTTTCTCTAGACTAAAGCATTCTGAAGACACAGACCAGTCTTTGCAAACAGAATGTTGCCAACCTTTTAGTTTTCAGAATGCAGTTGTTACCTAATGAATGTTTTGTGAATTAGCATTTCAGAACATGAACTCAAAGAGGAAAGCAGAAACGTGGAAGAAAAACAGGCGGCAGCTGGTAAGTTGTTAAACCATCTCTCCTTTGTTTGTTTTTGCTTCTGTTTGTGGAAAACATAAATAAAACCTCAGCACTGATGCTGCTGCCTTTTAGAAACCAGAAGCTCCTCATCCTTTACACATGTTGCTCCCTTCAGGCTCTCAAAATTGGAAGAAGGTGGTCTGATGATTTCGGTAGTAGGATAGCTTGAGATCAGGGTTCCTTTGTTTCCAGAGCTGTGGGTAGCAAGACTTTGCTTTTCCCTCTGCCTTCATCTGGACTAACTCTGGTGTCAGCAAACACTCAGCTAAGCCATATTGTGAGTTTGTCTCCTAGGCTGACCTGGTATTGACAGTGTGTTTAAAGTCCTGGAGTTCAGATTTAATTGAATTTAACTCCTGCAGCTCAGAAGATTTGTAGGCTTTTGGTTCTTAGCTGTTTGGTTCTTTTTCAGAGAATTATGGGGGAAACTTGCTTGCTCTTATGCTGAATGGGAATGTAGAGTTAGATAATGCCATCCAGAGGGACTTGGACAGGATGGAGAGCTAGGCCCAAGCCAACCTCA
This sequence comes from Pogoniulus pusillus, assembly GCF_015220805.1. Taxonomy (NCBI): domain Eukaryota; kingdom Metazoa; phylum Chordata; class Aves; order Piciformes; family Lybiidae; genus Pogoniulus; species Pogoniulus pusillus. The sequence goes on along the minus strand of NC_087290.1, from coordinate 15,992,817 downwards.
TGAAGCTCAGCAAGACCAAGTGCAAGGTCCTGCATCTGGATAGAGGCAATCCCAAGCACCAGTACAGGCTTGGGAGCAACCTGGGGGTGCTGCTGGATGAGAAGCTCAGTATGAGCTGTCAGTGTGCTTTTGCTGCCCAGAAAGCAAACCAGATCCTGGGCTGCAGCAAGAGAAGTGTGGCCATTCGGATGAGGGAGGTGATCCTCCCCTTTTGCTCCACACTGGTGAGACCCCATGTGGAGTACTGCATCCAGTTCTGGGGCCACTGTTACAAGAGAAATGTGGATGTGCTGAAAGGTGTCCAGAGAAGGGCCATGAGGGTGATCAGAGGGCTGGAGCTGCTCTGCTATGAGGAGAGATGAAGGAGTTGGGGCTGTTGAGTCTGGAGAGGAGACAGCTCCAAGGTGACCTTACTATGGCCTTTCACTGTTTTAAGGGGGCCTACAAGAAAACTGGGGAGGGACTTTTTAGGATGTCAGGTAGTGATAGGACTGGGGGGAATGGGACAAAGCTAGAAATGGGTAGATTCAGACTGGATATTAGGAAGAAGTTCTTCAGCATGAGGGTAGTGGGACCCTGGAACAGGTTGCCCAGGGAAGTGGTGGAAGCCTCATCCCTGGAGGTATTTAAGGCCAGGCTGGATGAGTCTTTAGACAGCCTGCTCTAGTGTGAGGTGTCCCTGCCCATGGCAGAGGGTGTGGAACTAGGTGATCCTTGTGGTCTCTTCCAACTCAGACTGGCTGGTTCTGTGATAATGTTTGGACTTCATGATGTTAATAGTCTTTTCCAAACCATTCTGTGGCAGTATCCATGAGCCATGGAATCTCAGAATTTCAGTCTTCACGTTTTGGAACTTTCCCACACTTCTGTGCAGCCAATATATCACATGTAAAATATTCCCATACAACTTCTGGGGTGTTCTTCCTTTCTTCATGAGACACAATGAGATCACTTTGTAGCCAAGATGCCCACAGGAGCTGTTTTTCACACCCTTAACTCCTGCTTTTAGAGTTAGATCCCTGCAAAGAGTACACCACTAAAAAGTGATGTGGCAGAACTGTGGTGAAGCTAGGCAAATGATGAGCCAGTTCATCAGAGTGAAAAGGCTAAAGTGACAACTTGTATCAGTACTGTTTGAAAAGTAGCCATCTTCTTGGCTTTCCACTTGGTCCAAACCAAAATGTTTCTGTTTATTCAAATGCAGTATTTTTGCTTTTAGTCAGACAAATCACAGAATCAGAGAATGGGTTGGATTGGAAGAGATCTTATAGATCATCTAGTTCCAAGCCCTGTTATGGGCAGGGACACCTACTAGACCAGATTGCTCAAGGACCTGTCCAAACTGACCCAGCAAGGGCTGGAGCCTACATAAGTTCTCAAGGCAGCCTGTTCCAGTGCTTCACCAGCCTCCTGTAGAAGAGTTCCTTCTTAATGTCTAATGTAAATGAAGCTTCTTCCAGTTTGCAGCCATTGCCTCTCACCCATCACTACATGCTGTGGTAATTAGACCCTCTCCTCTGGGCCCCTTTTAAGTACTGGAAGGCTGTTCTAAGGTCTCCCTGGACCCTTCTATTCTCCACGTTGAACAACCCCAATTCTCTCAACCTGTCTTCGAGTGCTCTAGCATCTGATCATCTTAGCAGGTCCAGCAGAGGGCCACAAACAGTTTCATGTCGTCCTTGTGTGGGGGCCCCAGAGCTGAAGGTGGTTATCCCTTCAGCGTGGTGAAGCCATACCATACTCAAAATGCCAATTACCATTTCCATGCTGGCAAAACTGATATTGCAGCAGGAATATTCTATGATTTTATCACATTTAGGAGGATGATTTCATTTCCATTCAGGGTTCTCTGTATTTTTTGTTAAGAAAAAAAATACCAGGACTTGGGAATTTTAGATACTGTGAATTCTCAAAGGAAGCATTCTTGTCCATCCATATAACAAGGTCTTATATGTGAATCCCCAGGAAAAGGCTTTGCAAAGTGTACAAATAATTCTTCTTCTTTTCCAGGCATATTCTACTGTTGGAACCCCAGACTATATTGCACCAGAAGTATTCATGCAGACTGGGTACAACAAGCTGTGTGACTGGTGGTCTTTGGGAGTGATTATGTATGAAATGCTAATAGGTATGCTAAAGGCCTCAACTTAAGAGTCAGTGAAAGGTAACAGGGTCCAGTAGTGCACCAAGTCTGATTCCCTACATAGTGGAATTTCATTCAGTTCTACCCAAAGCAAACCCCAAATTCAGCTTCTAGTGTCACAGAACCTTAGAGGTCAGGAAGGGCCTCCAGAGCTCATAGAGTCCAACAACTCCCTGCCAAGACAGGATCCCCTTGGATAGTTCGCACATCCAGGCAAGTCTCCTCTCCAGAGAAGGAGACTGCACAACCTTTCTAAGCAGCCTGTTCCAGAGCTCTGTCACCCTCACTGTAAAGAAGCTTCTCCTCATGTTGAGCTGAACCCTTCTCTGTTCCAGTTGGTAGCTGTTGATCCTCGTCTTACTGCTGTGCACCACCAAGAAGAGCTTGGCCCCTTCCACTTGACACCCACCCCTCAGATATTTGTACACGGTGATCAGATCTCCTCTTGGTCTTCCCTTTTCCAAACTAAATGGCCCCAAGGCTCTCAGTCTCTCTTCATAGGGCAGGTACTCAAGTTCCCCACTCATCCTTGTAGCTCTTGGCTGGACTCTCTCCAGCAGGTCCCTATCTCTCTTGAACTGGGGAGCCCCAAACCAGACACTGTTCCAGGTGTGGTCTCACTAGGGCAGAGAAGAGGGGGAGAAGAACCTCTCCCAAAAACTCTGAAAGCCCTTTGACCTTTCCAAGAAGTCCCCCCAAGATAATGTCTCTTCAAGTTGTTTCAGAGATAATTTCAGTTCATTATTAAATGTTTTGGAGTCTCATTAATTGGGAGTAGCAAAACAACCTTGAGTGTTGCATTACAATAGAGCAAAACTTCTGGCTGGTGCTTATTGTTGGCTTTGGGAGTCATAGTAGCAAAAGCAGAGACACTGCTCACTTTCCTCTTCTATTTGTGTGTGCAGGGTATCCACCTTTCTGCTCAGAAACACCACAGGAGACTTACAGGAAAGTTATGAACTGGAAAGAAACATTGGTGTTTCCTCCAGAGGTGCCCATTTCAGAGAAGGCAAAGGATTTAATTCTAAGGTCAGTAACAGCAGCCCACTTCTGACAGTCACCTTTGTAGTGGTATGGGTGGGAGCTATTCCAAAATCAATATCACTTACTCTGATACTTAGCTATCTTGCCACAGACTATAATTTTTAATAGTAAGTTCTTAGCACGGTCATGGAAAGTATTACACAAGGGGAAACAGGGAATCTAGAACACTGAAAAATAACTGAAAAAAGGAGAACTGGAAGGTTTATAAAAGCTTCCATTGACATTCCAAGGAAATCTGGCTCTCAGATAAAGCCTCTGGGTAAGGCAGATAACTGAAACATTTCCCCCCATTTTCCCATCACAGCACACTTTGCCATTCAACTTGCTCTTGCCATGAAGTAGACAAATAGCTCTTCTGAATAATTCAGAGATGAAAGAGAAGGAAGTTTTTCAGTGCCAGCCCTGTTCCAAAGTAAAGCAGGCAGCTCAATGAAGTGAGCACCCTCAGAAACACCAGCTGCTACCACCCTGCACAGTGCTGCAGCCCTTCTGGGGTCTGTGAATAAGCTGTAATGATCAGATTTCTCCTGTGTGTCAGGAGAGTTGTGGAGAAGACGGGGGCGGGAGGGAAAAGTGGAAGGGGAAAGAAAGTGGTAAACACTTCTAGTTCCCTTTCAGAAGAGGGGGAAAAAAATAGATACCTGCCAGCATTCAGTGCACTGAACAGGAATCATAGAATGGTTCAGGTTGGAAGGGACCTCAAAGCTCATCCAGTTCCAACCCCCCACCATAGGCAGAGACACCTCCCACTAGAACAGGTCACTCAAGGCCTCATCCAGTCTGACCTTGAACACCTCCAGGGAGGGAGCAGACACAACCTCCGTGGGCAACCTGTGCCAGTATCTCACCACCCTCACTGCAAAGAACTTCCTAACATCCAGTTTAAACCCATTCCTCCTCATCCTGTCATTCCAAGACCTTGTCAATAGTCCCTCCCCAGCCCTCCTGTAGGTCCCCTTCAGATACTGGAAGGCCACTACAAGGTCTCCTCGAAGCCTTCTCTTCTCCAGACTGCAGAGCCCCAACTGTCATGGCCTCTGCTTATAGCAGAGCTGCTGCAGCCTTCTCAGCATCTTGGTGGCCTCCTCTGGACTGGCTTCAACACTTCCATGTCCTTCTTGTGCTGGGGGCTCCAGAACTGCACACAGGACTCCAGGTGGGGTCTCAGGAGAGCAGAGCAAAGGGGCAGAATCCCCTCCCTTGCCCTGCTGGCCACACTGCTCTTGCTGCAGCCCAGGACACAGTTGCTGTCTGGGCTGCACTCACACTGCAGGCTCATTTTGAGCTTTTCATCACCGCAGACCATCAGGTCTCTTTCCTCAGGGCTGCTCTCAGCCATTTGTTACCCAGCCTGGATTTGTGCTTGGGATTGTGCCAACCCAGGTGCAGGACCCTACACTTGTCTGTGTTGAATGTCACAAGGGTGGCCTGGGCATGCCTGTCCAGGTCCCTCTGGATGGATCCTTTAGCAAGTCAACTGTGCCACACAGCTGTGTGTCATCTGCAAACTTGCTGAGGCTGCACTCAATTTCTCCATCTGTAGTGCTGACAAAGATGTTAAACAGCACTGGTTGTAATGAGGAAGTTGCAGATGAAGTTTAAGTTGCTTTATTTTTATGACTGCAAACAAAACCAAACTAAAAAGCTCAAGTTCAGCCAAAGCCTGAGCCTTGTGCTGGCTAGTTGTTACAAGGTTTGAGGTCTATTAGTGGAGAAGACTTTGGGGAGACCTGATAACAGCTGTCCAGTACCTGAAGGGGGCTACAAGAAGGCTGGAGAGAGACTGTTTACAAAGGCCTGCAGTGGTAGGATGAGGGCAATGGCTAAAGAAAAGCAGATGTTGATTGGATGTTAGGAACAACCTCTTTAACATGAAGGTGATGAAACACTAGAACAGGTTGCCCAGGGAGATGGTTGGGGACCCATCCCTGGAGATATTCAAGATGAGGCTTGACAGGGCTCTGGGCAACCTGATCTAGTTGAGGATGTCCCTGCTGACTGCAGAGGGCAATGGACTAGGTGACCTTTGGAGAACCCTTCCAAACCAGATGATTCTGGGCAAACCTGTAATCGGCATCAACCAACTGGCTGGGCTGCAGTAGGAATATAAACAGGTTTGGAGTGGTTTGATTTTGTGGTTTTTTTTTCCCTAAGTGACACTCAACTACAAGTAAAAGAACATTCCACTGTGTAACTGAAGACAGCTTATAGCCTGACTTGCTATATTGCTGATTTACCTGCTGCAAATATCCCTACCTAGTGAGAAGGTGACCCCTTTACTGCAGCATGTTAACAAGAAAAGTGCCTGGCAAATCTGGATAACAGGACACTGTGGAGAGATTGAGTTCAGGGTAACTAAATCAACATCCAGAGGCTCTTTCCATCTAGGCAAACCATTTCATTTAGCAAAGGCCAGGTGACTTTCAGAGCAACAGCCAATATTCCTGTGCTACCAAATGTTACCCCTCAGGTGAAAGACCAGGAGTTTTGTTTGACGTGGGCATTTTTTCCTGTTAGTGTAAACTTTCCTCTGTGTCACTGTTGACACTTAAAGAGACTGCAAGGACAGTGTAAAAAATATACTGCACTTGTATCTTTGCTAGCACATAGCTAGGATCTAATGCTAGACTGTGTTCATTGTGCTCCTTGATGGGATACTTCAGAGGCTTTTCTGACTAGCTAGGTATAGGTCCAGGCAGGCATCAATCCAGAGAAGGGAATTCCCCAGAATAAATCCTTAATGGCACCAAATCTTTAGGATTTCATAGTTTTCCTTCTTGGTGGTTTTCCTCTTGGCTACTTCAGCATGCAACAGTCCCACTCTCACCAATTCCACCACTGTCTCTCAGATTCACCTTTCCCTTCTTGTTCAACTCTACAGATTTTCTTACAGCTGTTTCTCATAAAGTGACAATTTGTTCTGGAGTCTGAGCCACCTTTTTTTTGGCTCTTTGTACCACCAGCATCTGGACCTCTAAGGAGAGGGGAGAAGAGAGTGACAGGCAGAACAGGGACATGGCATGTCATCGTAGTTCCAAAATGCTGTGTCAGCAAGCAGCCCTGTTTGACTAAGTGTAGCTGCTCCTATTAGCTCGACTTGGAACATGGATTTTAAGCAACTGAGAACATGTAGAGGGGTTTTCAGTGTTAAGGATCTAAGCCTCCCTTCCAAACTAATCCTACAGGGCTAGACCGTGCAGCAACCTTTCACAAACCTTGGAGATGCAGCAGTTGAAAGGTTTAAGTCACTGTCATAATAGCTTTTATGGCTTGGGACACTTGACTGTACTCTGCTTCTGCTATTTCCCTTCTCTCCCAGATGCAGCAAGCTGCTTTCATGTCACTATTTGAAAACACTTCCTCAAATTCCTGCTGCAGCATCCCACAGCAGTTCTACTTGCTGTTGCTTCTGCTGCATTTATTGTTAACACTTCCTTTTTTTTTCCTTTCCACTCATTCAGGTTTTGTATTGACTCGGAAAATAGAATCGGTAGTAATGGAGTAGAGGAAATTAAAAGTCATCCGTTTTTTGAAGGAGTGGACTGGGGGCATATCAGGTGTGTATATAAATATACACATGCACACATTTACATACTTCATAGAGAGAATAAAAACCACTGAAGCAAGCATTTCATGCACTATGGTGTCAAGGACAATCATTTCCAGTTTATCTTTTATTTTGAAAGGTAGCTGCTGGCAGTAGGTAGATGACAGAAGATTTTCAGGTCTCACTGATGTTCATAGATCTGATAGTTTAACTGTCTTGAGATGCCTCAGGTTGCCCCGGAGTGCCCAAGAAAGTAAGTCGTGGTCAAGTGGCCATGTGTGCTCTGCTATCAGTAGAGACCACTACTTCTGCTAGGATAGGCTCTGCAGCTACTGCTACAATGGACTTTTTTGTAACAGGAGCACAGGAGAAGCAAATTCTCTTCCAAAAAGGAAGAGAAGTAGATGGAGGGAAAGTATGTTAAGAGGAGGGGCAGCAATTAGAAGGAAAACACAGGGGCATATCTCTACTGCAAACACAACACCCATGTGTACAGATGGCTGGGCAGAGGCACTGACTCATCTCCGTTGCAGCCTCTGGCCAAATTCTGCAGAGCCAGGGCTGGGTGAAGGGTCTGGTCAAGGTAGCCAAACCAGCTCCAGCTTGAGCTTGTGTCTGCAGGTGCTGAGCTATCTGTGTGCTAACACCTTTAGAGCAGACTTTGGTCTGTCCACAGATACTTCGAGTTGAGATGATGGTTACTGTTCAGTGCCTTTTAAGGTAGGCTGCTGGTTCAGTGGCAGTGCAGTTTTCTACATGCAAATCCATCCTGTGGGCATGTGATTGTCCAGCTCTTATTTCCTCCAGTGCAGAAAAGCTTCCTCACCTCTGGGCGTGGGAGGCATTAATAAGCAACAAGAGCAGTAACGTTCATGCCGTGTTTGGCAACTCTGCAACATAGCTTCCCCGTTCCACCCAGAAGGGGATTTAATTGCAATAATTATAGCTGTAATAAACTATGCAGGTGTAAGTTAATGACTTTCCCACAGTGCCATATTCCAGTGTGGAGGCTTTTGTGGGATAAATTCCTTAAGCAACTTTGAATGTCACCTTTAAAATTTCCTGAAGGGCTCCCAAATTGTTGAGCTGCTTGGGTCAGGGCAACCCCAGGCAATGCAGGAGGTTTGGAAAAGAGTGGCTGGAGAGCTGCCAAGCAGGGCAAGAGGGTGTTGGTTGGCAGCTGTCTGGGTATGAGCCAACAGCACGTTCAGGTGGCCAAGAAAGCCAAAGGTGTCCTGCCCTGTGTTAAAAACAGTTTAGCAAGCAGAACTGAGTACAGTCCTCCTGTACCCCTTGAGTACTGGATCTGGTTTTGGGGCCCTCACTACAAGGAAGAGATTGAGGTGCTGGGGGCAGGTCCCAAGAAGGACAATTAAGCTGGCAAAGGATCTGGAGAACAAGGATGGTGAGGAGCAGCTGAAGGAACTTGGAGTTGTTTAGTCTGGAGAAAGAGGCTGAGGGGAGACTACCTCTCCACACACCTACCTGAAAGGAGGTTGAAGTGAGGTGGGTGTTGGTCTCTTCTCTCTAGTAACAAGTGATAGGATGAGATTAAATGGCCTTAAGTTGCAGCAGGTTTAGATTGGATATTAGAAGCAGCTTCTTGACAGAAAGGGTTCTCAAGCTCTGAAACAGGCTCCCCAGGAAGGTGGTTGAATCCCCATCCCTGGAAGTGCTTGAAAGAGGCAGAGGTGTGGTGCTGAGGGTCCTGGTTTGGCTTGGCAGAGTTTGATACTGGTTGGACTGGATGATCTTAAAGGTCTTTTGCATCCAAAGAAAAATCTGTGATTCTCTTCTGTGATTCTGCAGCAGAACCATGTCAGAGCCAACCAGTTTGGGATGAGAGATATTGGTGACCAAGTGCCAAAAAAGGAATAACAGGTGAAAGGTATTTGGCTGCAGGCTGATGAGCACTGGAGTTGTAAAGCTGATGGTTCCAAATGCAAGCAGAATCCTGCTGGGCAGGGTAGGCTGGGTTTGCAAAGCAAAGGCAACCACAGTGAGTTTTGGTGACAGCCATAGCAGTAGCTCCATGGCAGATAAGTGTGGGATGCTGTTTCAGTTCATGGGGAAATTGTTTGCTGGTGCTAGATAGGAAACCAGCAAATCTCCCAATGATGTCAACAAGCACAGAATCCTTGAGGCTGGAAAAGAGCTCTGAGATCCAGTCCAACCTATAACCTAACACCAGGAGATCAGCTAAGCCATGCCACCAAGTGCCATGTCCAATCTTTTCTCAAAGACCTCCAGGGATGGTGACTCCACCTACCTGGGCAATCCATTCCAGTGCCTATCACCTTTTCAATGAGAAAGTGTTTTCTAACACCCAACCTAAACCTCCCTTGTCACAGCTTCAGGCCATGCCCTCTTGTCCTTTCACTGGTTGCCTGGGAGAAGAGCCTGACTCCCCCCCTGACTACAGTTTCCCTTCAGGTAGCTGTAGAGAGGCAAACCAGGCAAGTCAGATGCATCTCTGATGGACTCAGTGGATCTTCTGTGTTTTAAAGGGAGGTTTTAACTGTGAAAAGCTAAATTAAGCCAAAGTGGAGGTTAATGTCAGCATTGGTAGCTGTGACTGCTCTGACATTTCTGTCTGTCTGCAGGGAAAGACCAGCTGCAATCCCTATAGAAATCAAAAGCATCGATGACACTTCAAACTTCGATGAGTTTCCCGAATCGGATATTTTACAGCCAGGTGAGGCTCCTGTGTACAGTTGGAATTTACAGCTGGTGGCATGCCACACTACTTCACAGATGCTTTTTTTGTCGTTGGTTAGATATGTCTTTCTGATATCATATAGCCAAGGTAATACACAGCCTTGATCTAGAGACCTTCTAGTGTCATAGAATCGTTTTGGTTAGAAAAGATTTTTCAGATGATCAAATTCAACCATTCTCAACTCTACCAACTCTGGTGTTAATACTGATGTAAACCTATAATGTCTTCTAGTTTCTTAAAAGAAACAACAACCCCATGGATCAGGGTAGGCTGGGGAGTGACCTGTTGGAAGGCAGTGAAGGGGAAAAGGATCTGGGGGTCCTAGTGGATGGGAGGTTGAGCACGAGCCAGCAGTGTGCTCTGGTGGCCAGGAGAGCCGATGCCATTCTGGGGTATATTGGAAGGGCTGTGGTTAGTACATTGAGAAGGGTTCTCCTGCCCCTCTACACTACCCTGCTTAGGCCACATCTGGAGTACTGTGTCCAGTTCTGGGCTCCCTAGTTCAAGAGGGACATAGAACTGCTGAGAGAGACCAGTGCAGAGCTACAAAGATAAGGTAATGGAACATCTCTTACAAGGAAAGCCTGAGGGAGCTGGGGCTGTGCGGCCTGGGGGAGACTGAGAAGTGACCTTACCAATGTTTATAAAGATGTAAAGGGTGAGTGCAAGGAGCATGGAGCCAAGCTCTGCTGGGTGATGCTCAGTGACAGGACAAGAGGCAATGGGTGGGAGTTGAGGCATAGGAAGCTTCATATGAACCTGAGGAGGAATTTTTTTCCCTCTGAGTGTGACAGAGCCCTGGAACAGGCTGCCCAGGGGGGTTGTGGAGTCTCCCTCTCTGGAGGTATTCAAAACCTGCCTGGATGTGTTCCTCTGTGATCTGCTCTAGGTGATCCTGCTCTGGCAGGGGGGTTGCACTGGATGAGCTTTTGCAGTCTCTTCCAGTCCCTGACATTCTGTGATTGTCATGTTGAGTTGAAACATTCTGCGTTCCAGTTTGTATCCATTGCTCCTTCTCCTAATGCTGCTGACCTCCACTTGGCACCCACCCCCCAGATATTTGTACACATTGATCAGATCTCCTCTCAGTTTTCTCTTCTCCAGACTAAACAGCCCCAGGGCTCTCAGTCTCTCTGTTCCACTTCAGATGTATGCTGAAATGATAACTCTTTATAGACCTTTGCCAGGAGGATATCTTCAGGGAGCTTCTGCTCCTTGAAATAAGGGGAATAATCATAGAATGCTAGAATCAGCCACAAAGATCATCTAGTTCCAACCCCACTGACATGGGCAGGGACACCCCACCCCAGATCAGGCTGGCCACAGCCCCATGCAGCCTGACCTTAAACACCTCCAGGGATGGGGTTTCAACCACCTCCCTGGGCAGCCCATTCCAGGCTCTCACCACTCTCATGCTGAAGAACTTCCTCACATCCAGTCTGAATAAGGGAAATGAGAGCTCAGTGCATAGATGTGGTCTGTGACAAGTCCCTCTGAGAAGCAGCACTAGTTCTAACTGTGTTTTTCCTTCTGTTTCTGAATCCCAGTGCCAAACACAACAGAACCTGACTACAAATCCAAAGACTGGGTTTTCCTCAATTACACCTACAAGAGGTTCGAAGGGCTGACGCAGCGCGGCTCCATCCCTTCTTACATGAAAGCTGGGAAGTTGTGAGGCAAGGGACACGAACCCACGGGAGAAAGACAAATACAAACCTCAGGTAGCTGCATCACCAGACCTGCTTGGTGTTCCTTATCACTTCATTGACTCTGGTGCACATCAGTTTCACAAGGAAATTCTACAGGCTTAGGATTTCTGAGACTACTACAGGAATGAGTTGGCAGTGCCAGCTGGCTTCTTTTTGTTGTTGTTGTCTTTTGTTTTTTCTTTTTTATATTTGACTATTTTTGTTAACTTTATTATACCAAGGTACTGGAATAAAAGGAGTGTACACCTCTGGAACTGCACTGCCTACGCGTGTATAACAGTTAATGATGCCTCTCTGTACTGTAAAGCATCTGGTCCACCCCGGGGTAAAACCATGACTGTTTTATGCAGCATTGTTCTTGCACTGCTTACCTGGTGAGTTATTTAAAAACAAACCCAGGAACCATCCATCAAACAAAACAAAACTGCAAACTCCCAAAGCATTGCCCACATTTGCAGAAGTCTGAGCGTTTGCCTGAGGGTGTTCCAGCTGTAGTCTGCAGATAACCCCTGACAACACTGAGTTATTTTTAATAGCAATGTCCTGTGGGCCTACTTGTACTCTGCTTGCTGTTTCTTCTCTCCACTGGAGAGCCTTACCATGATCATCCCTTCTCCCCTTCTGTTTTCCACCCTGTGTGCTGGTGAGACACTCCCCATGATCTCTCTGGTGATATTTCTGCTTCAAGTGCTACTTGGCTGGATGTTACTGTTGGAAAGGATGATGTCTGCTAGCAGCTCCACAAATCAAAAGGAATCTGAAGAGAATTGTTGAAGATTTTTAACAAAAAGGAAACTTATAGTAAGGAAACTTCCTGATACCAAGTCCTGAAGAGATGTTAGTTCCCAAGACTGCATTCCTGGTTCTGCTGTTAGATGATCTTTTTGCTCCCAGTAATTCAAGCAGCATTTTCTCTGTGCAAAGCATGTTCTAGAAAAGTGATCCAATTGCTGCTTTTTCATTGTCTCCTAAAGAACCTGCAAGCAGGAGGGAACCTGCTCTGGCCTTTTTTATTTCCAGCATAACCATAGCAGTCCCTGCTAAACTAGAGGTCTGGAGTCCTCCACTAGACTCAGGCTCTCCTGTGGGTGCCAGCTTCTAGTATCTCTATCTAACATGGACCATGGGATTATTGAGTTTACAGGCACCGTGACCAGCTAGGACTGAACTGGGCTTTTCTCCCCAGTCTGCACAATGGCAACAAACTGACAGCAGAGCCAGGTCACCTTTCTCCTAGGGCAGGGAAACCAAAGCAGAAATCCCTCCATGTATCCTCCATGCTCTTTTCCGTCTCAGCCCAGCAGTGGTTTGGGACTCTGCTGCACTCCATGAACAGTTTGCAGTTACCTGGTTGCTGGCAAATTGATCTGTATCTTTTGCCTGTCCTAGTGTGTTTTTTGCAGTACTTTTAACCTATCACAATAGAGACTTTTTTAATTGAAAACATGGCATAAAAGAGACCTACAGTGATGAAGAATTCCCCAGTAACTGAAAAAGCAGAGTCTTGGAAGTGACTATAACACCATTATAGGAATACTTGGGTTTAGCAGCTTGGGATCAGCTATCCAGAATTCTTTATATGCTTTAAAAACACACTGGAGTGTTCAGCTACTGCCTAAAAGACCAGCAGGGTTTCTGTGCGTCAGCGGCTCACTGATGTGCATGTTGTCATCCCTGACCCAGTAACTACCAGGCTCCTTAAGGGCTTCAGTGATGTCATTCCAAGCATCTAACATGTGTTACTTATGCTGCACTTCTATAAGGAATTGTAGTCTTCAGCAGCCAGTGCCTCAGGGCCCATCCAGCTTATACAATGTTCTAGCAGAAGAAAATGGCCATGCTAAAATTGTGCTTGAATGCTGGGCTTCAGTAGGAACAGCTCATTGATCTCCCAGTTCTCCTTTGCAGATCTTGCAGTAATTATCATCTCTTTACTGCTGGTGAGCAAGATCCCTCAAAGTCTACAGTGTTGCTCTTGACATTGTCATCATAGTGAAGCTCAACCTGTATCTATCCAAAGACTGTCCAAAAGCAATCATCACTTCAATCCACCTTTACACTCTCAGACTTCATTCTGCCAGTGCCCTATAGCAGCTTCTGAAGCTTCTCAGGAAAGGAAGTTCTTTTGTTTCCAAGGCATTCAATCCAGTCAACCAAGGCAGAGGAATTTGGGCAGGAAATAGCTCAGATGCAAACCTGGCCTCTAAAGATGCTGCTATGCATAAGAGAATTATTACTTTTGATTCCCAATCTCATTCGTGGGGCACTCTGTGGTGGAATTCCTGTAGACACCACATGGCAAAAAGCCACAGAAATCCTGTTTGTGTCATATTAAAACAAAATCTTTGCTCAGCCTTGCTGAGTTTGACAGAAACTACAAATGCTCAGTAATGCTGGATTATTTTTCTGTTTTCCTGTGGGATTTGGAGAGGGAGAGATGAATACACACTTAAAACTGTCTGTTCATCTGTACATCACACTCAGTGGTTTACAAACCTGGGTCAAAACCAGCACAAAAGCCAACGTTCATGTAGGAGTGCAGGTGATTAATCATACGAGTGCTCACATAGGAGTTACATCCACAGGGAAGCAGCCTGCAGCCTATTTAGCATCAACTCCTGTATTGTCCTAGTGGATTTCTTTTATTTTTTTAAGTAGAGCATTGTTTTACTTAGCAAGTCAAGTTTAAACAAAAAAAAACTAACTACTGCTTTTAAAAGGGTAGGAGAGTTGGGTTTGGTTTGGTTTTTGAAGGTGAAGCTGTGACAGTGTGATGGATTAAAGAGGACAGCAGGTTCATCTACACTGGCTGTTGAAAAATGGATGTTTCAGTGTATCTTGTTTGGTTTTGTCTTAGTCCCTTGGATAGTTTTGTGTTTTCCTTTTTGGTGACATTTGTCACTGTGCCATCTCTTTGTTTCTTACTGTTGGAGTACCAAAGATCCTGAAATGGCTTGATGATTGCAACCATGGGAACCTTTATTACCTTGTGTTAACATGTGGCGTTGTGGATGCAAATTGTTATCAAGGTTTGCTGGGGAGTTACCTATTCCAGCAGGGAAAACTTGAGTGCATCAAGGGCAGTGGTGATCCTGAGTCCAAATTTGATGTGAACACCCTAAATCTTGTGTGCATCAAGGGCAGTGGTGACCCTGAGTCCAAATTTGATGTTAACACCCTAAAGCTTGTGTGCATCAAGGGCAGTGGTGATCTTGAATCTAAATTCAGTCTGAACCTCTAAAACTTCAGCGCATCAAGCGCAGTGGTGATCCTGAATCCAAATTTGATCTGAACACCCTGAAACTTGATCACATCAAGAGCAGTGGTGATCTCGAATGCAAATCTGATCTGAACACCCCTAAACTTGACTGCATCAAGGGCAGTGGTGATCCTGACTCCAAACTCAATCTGAACACCCTAAGACTGGGGAGGAAGCTTGGACTGGTAACCACAGATGAGCTTTTGCACTTTTGTTCTATCTCCAAGCAGCGTGAATGAGTGGCCTTAGGTATAGGACATCAACAAAGGTTGTTGCGTGTGCAAAAGGAGTTTAAAAACTTGCCAGCATTCAGAAATCAAATCTTGTTGATACTGCATTTGCACTGTTAACTTTGCCTTGCTGGAGAGTTATATATAAGTGTTATTTTTGTAGGTCAATTGTTAAATACCTGAGCTGCTGGATACAGTATGGAGTGAGAGCATCTGTCATGGGTGGATTCGCCTAAGTGCAAAGGGGCTTGGCCAGAGCTCTCCACACTACTCAGATAAATAGGCATAAGCAGTTCCAAGGGTGTTGGGTTGGCTCCTTGTAAAAAGGTGACTTTCCTCCTCTGCAACAGCAAGGAGGGAGCAGTGCAGTTCTGCCTGGTTGTACTCAAACCCTGAAGTGCTCTCGCTTTTCCAGTAACACGAGCAATTACAAGCACTGCAACATACTGTACCTTGTCATTTTAACACTGATATGTTCCAGCAGCTTGTTCTTGGAGTCAAAATGGCAACTGCTATATACATATATATATATTTTTTTTTTCCTCCCTTGACTGTTTCATTAGTTGTGGTTGGGAAAGTTACATAGAAGCATTATAAAAATTTATATGAGGCTTTTTACAGCACTTGAAAATAAAAGTAGCATTCTTTTTGTAAAGTGCCTGGAGTTGTTTTTTTTTCACATCACTGGACTGGATTTGTTCAGCTCCTGGGACAGGAGACATCAAAGGCATTGGAGACACTATTTTGTGTTTTCTTCTCTTGGATTCCAAGGACAATGGAAAACCTGCATGTCACCACTCTCAATCAGAAGGCAGGCACAACAATAAATTGCCAACTACAGGCTCAGGAAGCTTCTTTTAAATGGGTATAGCTTTTCACAAGAAACTTCCTTCTCACAAACCATAATTTATTCAAGAAAGGCTTCCCTGGGCAGCTGTGTGCCTTGATTCAACGTAGAAACAGCTAGAGAAACCCTGAGCCAGCAGTGTGCCCCCATGGCCAAGGAGGCAAGTGGTATTCTGGGGTGCATTAAGAAGAGTGTGGCCAGATCTCTGCAGGTTGAGGGAGGTTCTCCTCCCCCTCCAATTTGCTTTGACAAGGCCTCGTCTGGAATACTGTGTCCAGTTCTAAGTTCAAAGAAATGCAAGGAACTACTCAAAAGACACTAGCAGAGAGCCATTAAGGTGATCTGGGGCCTGAACATCTACCTGAGGAGAAAGGGCTGAGAGACCTGGGGCTGTTGGCCTGCAGAAGATGAGAATGAGGAGGGCATTCACTAATGCTGACTGGTATCTAAAGGTTAAGTGTCAGGAGATTGGAGTCAGACTCAACTCAGCGGTGTCCAGTGCCAGGACAAGGGGTAACGAACACAAGCTGAAACACAGGTCTCATGTCCGCTGAGTACTTGAGGACTTGGATGGGTTTCTCAGAGAGGTTGTGGAGTCTCCATCTCTGGAGGCAGTCTGAACTAGCCTGGACCTGTTCCTGTGTGAATTACTTTGGGTGATCCTACTCTAATAAGGTGGTTGGACTACATGAACCTGCAGAGGGTCCTTCAACCCCTACCATTTTGTGACAGCAACTACACTTTGGACAACAAACAGCAACCCTGTGGAGAGTGACCTGGGAGTGCTGGCAGATAACAACCTGTCCATGGGACAGCAATGTGTGCTTGTGGCCAAGAGGGCCAATGGCATTCTGGGCAGATTGAGGGACATTCTCCTCTGCTCTGGTGAGACCTCCTCTTGAGTACTGTGTTTAGTTTTGGGCTCCCCAGTTTAAGAGGAATCAGGGATCTGCTGGAGAGAGTCCAGCAGAGGGTTACAAGGATGATTAGGGTACAGGAACAGTGCCTGATGAGGAGAAGCTAAGGGACCTGGGGCTTTTTAGTCTGGAGAGGAGAAAAGTGAGAGGGAATCTAATAAATGTTTATAAATCTCTGAGGGCTGGGGGTCAGGAGCTGGGGGACAGGCTCTGCTCACTGCACCCTGGGAGAGGATAAGGAGCAATGGATGGAAGCTGCAGCACAGGAGGTTCCACCTCAACACAAGGAGGAACTTCTTTACTGTAAGGGTCCCAGAGCACTGGCACAGGCTGCCCAGAGAGGTTGTGGAGTCTCCTTCTCTGGAGCCTTTCCAGGCCTGTCTGGATGTGTTCCTGTGTGACCTGAGCTAGGTTGTATGGTCCTACTGTGACATAGGAATTGGACTCAATGATCTCTTTGGGTCACTTCCAACCCCTGACATCCTGTGAGTCTGTGAACAGAAGGTCTTTTCTGACATTCCTTCTGTGGAAAGAAGAGTATCCAAACCCATCTATCTTGCTGCTGGGAATGATGATGGCAGTGCTGTAGTAGGCAAAGAAAACACTGCAGTTCAAGAAGTGCTTAAGGCACTTCTTTAAGGTGATTGTATTTATTCTTGTAACTGTTAAATATCACAGAGGTTACAGAAGGTCTATCCCATAGCATGAATTTCAAAAACGAAAGCAGTTCGAAATGAAAGTTTGAAAAGTGGCTGCCAGCAGAGGGCTATTCTGCCTAGAAGTCACTGCCTGAAGGATCTGACATGTGTTAACTATGGGGACAGCTGAAGGGAGAGTCAGTGTATGTGTAATACAACGAACTTAACTCCCTCTCATCACTAATGGTACACTTCATTGCACAGGAACAGTCCTGCAGTCAGTGTGAGGGGAAATGAATCTT
This sequence comes from Pogoniulus pusillus, assembly GCF_015220805.1. NCBI lineage: Eukaryota > Metazoa > Chordata > Aves > Piciformes > Lybiidae > Pogoniulus > Pogoniulus pusillus. The sequence goes on along the minus strand of NC_087290.1, from coordinate 15,975,462 downwards.
TACATGAGGGGCTAGAGTTCATCTCGCTGCCTCCCACTCCTCCCACCACCTCTCTCCAGGTTATTTGATAGCAGAGAGGTTGCTTTTCCCTGGAAACGGGGTATGTTGGCTCGAACCTTCTGATGTTGAGGAGAGAAATTAACCCAGGTTTCTCACTTCCCAATCAAGCCAGAGCTCTTCTAGGAACAGTTTGGTTTTCATTTGAACTGACCCTCGATGCCACATCTTGTTTCCAAACCAACTGCTTTCATCTGTTTCTACTGAGCTGCCATCTGCTGCTTAGGCTCTCTTCTAGGAATACACCCTCTCTGTATGTGCTGTCCCTGGGCAGCCCACCTCCAGTTGGTAGCTGTTCTTTCCTCTCAAGGTGTCTCTGCCCATCCTCTCACCTCCAAGTATAAATTCTGCCCTTGCCTCTACGTTTCCTGCCCAGAAAACTAAATGCTATTGAGAGGGCAGATTCTCTCTGTGAAGAACCTTCTAACATCCAGCCTAGACCTGCCCTGGCACAACTTGAGACTGTGCCCCCTTGTTCTGTTGCTGGTTGCCTGGGAGAAGAGACCAACCCCACCTGGCTACAGCCTCTCTTCAGATAGTTGCAGACAGCAATGAAATCACCCCCGAGCCTCCTCTTCTCCAGGCTAAACAACTCCAGCTCCCTCAGCTTCTCCCCTATACTTAGAGGCCTGCTGAGTGACTTCAGTTTACTGCCATTTTCAATGGAGAAAAGTTATTTAGGTCACTGTAAACCTTAGGAAGATTTATAAATCCTTCAGAGCAACTGAAGGAGCTGGGGCTGTGTAGTTTGAAAAAGAGCAGGGTGAGAGGAGACCTCATGGCTGTCTACAGCTACCTGAAAGGATGCTGTGGAGAGGCTGCTGCTGGTCTCTTCTCACAGAGTAAGAGGGAATGGCCTGAAACTGCTACACCACTGTGTAGGTTCAGACTGAACATGAGAAAGATTTTTTTTCACAGACAGAGTGGTCAGGAATTGCTATGAGTTGCCCAGAAAGGTGCTTGAGCCACCGACCCTGGATGTGCTTAAAAGCAGTGTGGCTGTGGTGCTGGTGGATGTGGTTTAGAGTGCACCTTGTAGAACAGGGTTAACGGTTGGACTTGGTGATCTTGAGGGTCTTTTCCAACCTGAATGTTTCTGTGATTCTGTGCAAGTACCTTTATCTGTGAAGCAATACAAGTGAATAATAACATGTATTGACTCAGTGTTCCTTCAGGGCTTCAGTCACCATCAGCTTCTGAGTGTGGTCTGCATGGCCCCAGCACATACACAAAGACATTCACATCCCCTTCAGGATGGTACCTCAGGGACGTGCTGCCTGGATGCTCTTCATGTGCTGTGTAACACCTAAGACAAGCTACACTGGATGGCATGAATCACTTACAGAAAAGACGCAACGATAGAGAAACCTTTCTCTAAGTGTTTAGTCTTAGGCTGTTATTTAACTGTTCTGAGGCTTGATTGTTTGGAGTTTTTACCCCTTTAGCACGTTGTTGTATAAGTTGTTTGGAGACAAACAGGCTACCCATTGCTTGCATAAAGTGTTTCTGTTCTCTATTTTATAGCTGAGAGCTACTCAAGAGAAACTGATCACCTAAACATGGGGCAAAAATATCAAGTGTGGCCTAGTTGAGATCAGTGCCTTACATAAACTGGGATCCTACTCTGGCAAGACTCAAGGCTAGCTATATTCCACAAATATCAGCATCTGTAGGATATAAAATGTAGGAAATGCTCACTGAAGATACCAATCCTCACCTTTGAATAGGAAGCAAGTACAATAAACTCTGCCTAAAATCTGTGTTGATGACCTGGTAGCACATTATCAGCACTCTCTTACTGCCCAGATGTGACATTGACTGTGGGTGAGAAACAAGCAGAAATTTTAAGAGACTGATTTTGTGACCTAGACATAGCCTCAAGTGCCAAAAATGTCCTCAGTGAATTGCAAGTAATTCTGCTGTTGCACTAAACCCAGATTCAATACAGTGTGAGTAAGGTGCATCACCTCTGTCACCAGTGGGTCAGGTTGAGTGTTTTTTAACCTATCTCATTCTGCATGTCCTCACTCAACGCTACCAAATGGATAGAGCTTGTACTCAAGAGCTGTTCAATTGTTCAGTTTGTTAAAAGTGAGCATTTGAATCTTTCACTCCTTGAACTTTAGAACAAGGCCATCTTCAAATTTCTATGGTTACCGAGTCTCTGAAGTGTTTGCAGACAATCTGGTGACTCACTTTGCTCAAATCTCCTCAACATTTGAGTGTCCACTGATGATGCAAACCTGGAGGTGTGAGCTCCTATCTTCAAAACCAGGGCTCTACCAGAGCTTACCTGGCAAGGGAATCAAGAGCCATGGACCCACTCAGACAAGGGGCAATGGAGTGGAAGTTGGGGCATAGGAGGTTCCATGTGAACCTGAGGAAGATCTTTTTCCCTGTGAGGGTGACAGAGCACTGAACAGGCTACCCAGGGAGGTTGTGGAGTCTCCCTCTCTGAAGATACTCAAAACCTGCCTGGACACATTCCTCTGGGACCTGCTCTAGGTGATACTGCTCCGGCAGGGGGCTGGACCAGATATTTTAAGATCGCTTCCAGCCCCTGACATTCTATGATTCCACATGCTCAGACTAAATCTTAGTCTTAGCTACGTGCAAGAGCCTAAGCTACCACTTCCCACACAGATGGGAGTGCTTCCAAGTGGAATGGGAAACATGTTAGAAGCTTCGGAGTGTAAAAGGTAGCATGAATGGAGTTCAGGACTGCATCTGAGTAATCCATCTCAAGACTGCAACTTGGAGTTTAGGCAAGCAAATTCTGCCTGTATGTCAGACAGCCATGAAGGAAAAACTTCCTTGGTTTTGAAGGGTTCTTCCCAGCTCTGCCACTGACCAGGCAAGCTGCTGATCTCCCACCACATCACATTGAGTTCAGAGGTGTTCAAATGGGTTTGACTTGTGTCACTTGACAGGGAGTTACTTTCCCAGGTTCTAAGAACCACAGAATTACAGCATCATGTAAGTTGGAAAAAAGGTCCTTAAGGCCAGCAAGTCCAACCATTAACTTAGTGCTCCCAAGTCCACCACGAGATCATGTCCCCAAGTGCCACACCTGCATGTCTTTTAAATACAGAATTACAGAATAAGAAGGGCTGGAAAGGATCTCTGTAGATCATCTAGTCCAACCTCTTGCTAAAGCAAGTTTGCCTGGATCAGGTTGCACATGTCCAGGTGAAAGTCTCCTGAGAAGGAAACTCCACAACCCCTCTCTGGGCAGCCTGCTCCAGTGTTTGGCAACCCTTTCAGTGAAGAATTTTTTCCTAATATCCAGCCTATACCTCCCCTGGTGCATCCTGAGGCCATTTCCTCTTGTCCTAACACTTGTTACTTGGAAGAAGAGACTGACCCCTACCTCACTACAAACTCCATTCAAGCAGCTGTAGAGTGCTTTGAAAATTAAAATAAAGACAACACTGAACTGCTGCTTTCAGTATCTTAAGGGTACAAGAAAGCTGGGGAGGGACTTTTTAGGCTGTCAGGGAGTGATAGGACTGGGGGGAATGGAACAAAGCTAGAAATGGGTAGATTCAGACTAGATGTTAGGAAGAAGTTCTTCACCACAAGGGTGGTGAGACCTTGCAATGGGTTGCCCAAGGAGGTGGTGAAAGCCTCATCCCTGGAGGTGTTTAAAGCCAGGCTGGATGAGGCTCCAGACAGCCTGATCCAGTGTGAGGTGTCCCTGCCCATGGCAGTGGGGGTTGGAACTAGATGATCCTCGTGGTCCCTTCCAACTCTGACTGGTTCTATGATTCTATGGGATGACTGAAGCAAAGATTTGATGAGAGTTCTATTCCAAGGTGTTAGTTTTCCCATGATAAAATGTTAACTTTCCTACACACATTAAAAAAATAGAGAAACAGCAATTTTGCACTTAGGAGGTTTTCTGTGGAAGTATATCAAGCGATAGTAAGAATCTTCAGCAGGACTTTTTTTTTTAAGGGAGTCATCTGTCATCAGCCTCTTGCTGTTTTCTAAACCATCATCACCAGCAGGCTTACCACCAGCAGTGAGATGCTTAAAAACATTACTACAAGAGTCTCTCGACACTGTTTCCACAGCCCCAGCCTCATTGTTCACTTGCATGTGACTACTCTTTTGAACACAAGAGCCGTACGGAAAACTACCTCTTGAGCAATTTATTTCTGCAAGTGCAATTTTCCAACCCATAGGTTCAGCTTAACCCTTTGCATGCCTGCTGCCTCCTTTGATCTGGACAGAACCTATAGGTTCAGCTTAACCCTTTGCATGCCTGCTGCCTCCTTTGATCTGGACAGAACCTATAGGTTCAGCTTAACCCTTTGCATGCCTGCTGCTTCCTTTGATCTGGACAGAACCTATAGGTTCAGCTTAACCCTTTGCATGCCTGCTGCTTCCTTTGATCTGGACAGAACCTATAGGTTCAGCTTAACCCTTGGCATGCCTGCTGCTTCCTTTGATCTGGCCAGAACCCATAGATTCAGCTTAACTCTTTGCATGCCTTTGACCCACACAGCTAACTGCTACCCATGTACATGTACTTCCCCCTAGGCACAGTGCAGTCAGTGAAAACACTTATTTACATATCTTTATTTTCATTAAAAATACATGGCTCTTTCTGGTGTATTTAGTCCCACTTTAAGCAAAAGATCTTCTTCATCTTCTTCTCTTTATCTGAAGAGAAATTTCACCACACCTCAAGATCTGCAAATACAACCACTTGTCTGCAGGTCAAAGACATACATTTTAACAGCTTGGATGTTAACCAGTAGAACAGATGATGAAAGAACACAACCTGTGCTGTAAAGTATCACACCTACTTTTGTTAGTTCCAAAGGACCCCCATTACTAGTAACACACAGACACTCTGAAAGCCCACTGAACAGAACACCTGCAAAAGCAGCATTCTTTGCATGCCACCCATCACCTAGACCCAGTCTTACTGGGAGGTGAAACCAGCCACACTGGACATGTAAGTTTCCTCACACCAGGTTTTACAAGCAGAAACAGGCACCATGCAGAGTGTGTGCAGACCTGCACCTACACCTCCCCTGGGAAAGCTTGAGGCCATTTTCTCTCTTCCTGTCACTGTTTCCTAGGGAGAGACCAACCAGCCCCTGGCTCCAAACTCCTTTCAGGGAGTTGTGGATACTAAGAAGGCCTCCCCTCAGCCTCCTTTTCTTCAGCTGATCAGTTTGATGCCCCCAGACAGTAGCTGGCATCTCAGGGCCCAGAAGCTCCTTTGTTAGCTTGGAGAACTCGGCCCTTCGCTAATCAAGAATTGACCAGCAGTAGGCACTTGACAAAGGTCTGAATCATAGAATCAGAATGGTTTAGGCTGGAAGGGACCTCAAAGCTCATCCAGTTCTAGCCCCCTGCCATAGGCAGGGACACCTCCCACTAGAACAGGTCGCTCAAGGCCTGATCCAATCTGGCCTTGAACACCTCCAGGGAGGGAGCAGCCACAGCCTCCCTGGGCAACCTGTGCCAGTGTCTCACCACCCTCACTGCAAGCACCTCACTGGTGCTGAGTCCCTCACTCTAACCCTGCTTGTCAACTACAGAGCTGCCCAGAGAGGTTATGGAGTCTGCTTCTCTGGAGGCTTTCCAAACCCACCCACATGCGCTTGTGTGCAAACTATCCCAGGAGATGCTGTTTTGGCAGGGGGGGTGGACTCGATGAGCTCTGTAGGTCCCTTCCAACCTCTACGGTTCGTTCTGATTCTGCGGTACTGCCGCTTCAGGCCAGGCTGCTGCGGGCCTTGTCTAACTGCCACGACTCCTCTGGCGGGTCACAAGGCTCTCCATAAGGGCTGTAGGGGTACCACCACCCGACACCCACTTCCCCCTTCCAGCCGCCCTCCGCTTGAGGACGCAGGGGGCTCGCCCTGAGGGGCAGCTGCGCGGGAAGCGCCGCAACCGGCGCGCAGGGAGCCGCCACCGCGCGCTGCAAACGTCGCGAGAAGTGCGGTGCCCGGGCGGGGCGCGGGCGGCGCTGCTGAGGCGGAGCCAGAGTGTGCCGGGGAGGGTGGGCTGGCGGGCGGCCCTGGGCCCTCCTCCGGTCCCGGCGGGTCGGGCTGTTTTTCCTCACCTTATTTCACCTCCTGCATGCCGCCGGTGCCGGGGGCGCTGTGGAGCGGAGCTCGAGCCGCCCGCCATGGCCGAGGCAGGAGCGGGGAGTGCCGAGGGGGTCGAAGAGGAGCGGCAGGCCACTGAAGGTGAGGGCGGAGGAGGGGAGCAGCCCCGCGATGGTGCGGCTGCGGGTGGTGCGTTTTTACTGTGTGTGTGGGACGGTCACGGCTACGGATGGGGCCGAGGGGGGGAAATCTGTTTTGCCTCTCTGTCTGTCAGGCTCCGTGAAGTGGGACGAGCCAGCCCTGCGGTGAGTGTTGTTAGCAAGTCGGTGCGGAACCGGAGGTGTCTGTCTCCCAGCCGTGCGCGGGGTGCAGCCTTTCTGCGAGGGCATTGCACTCCGGTCCTGTTCGCAGCAGCGCTCTGTGGTGGTGGGTTCGGCGTTGTGGGGTTTTTCTGTTGTTTTCAGTTGAAGCTGTCGTCTGCACATACGCAGACCCAGAGTGTGACCTGGCCGCGCTGCTAACTCCTTGCTTCCGTTGGAAACTCAGTAGAGGTCCACGGGGGGATGCAGCGGCTTGAGACTGTGCACTTCCACCGAAATCCCTGGCTCCCTAGGTCCCTCTCTGCTTCTCTTTATCGCTGCTAAAGATGTGCCATGGCTTTAGTTTTGGTGTTTGTTGGTTTAGGTTTTTTTGGTGTGTCGTTTCTTTGGTGATTGCTTTTTTTCAGTGGGGTTTGTTTGGGGGTTTTCGTGGTGTTGGCTTTTGGGTTGGGTTTTTTTTTTTTTGGTTGGGTTTTTTTTAACCGAGTATGTAGTTTATAGCTTCTGACACACATTGAGCCATCAGTGTGTTCCTAGTATTACAGACCCACAGAGTGGCAAGGGTTGGAAGGGACCTCTAAAGATGGTCTGGTCAAGCCCCCTGCTAGAGCAGGCTCCCCTGTATAGTAGTGTGACTGTTTTGGATGCAAACGTCGTTTAGTGTTTAGGTGTAGTGATTTTAGCTGCTCTTTTGTGTGTGTGTGTGCGTGCGAGCTCACGCTCTTCTGGTGACCAAGGCTTGATGTTCCTTCCTTGTTCTTAATCAGTAGTTTCTGGGATTAAAGCAAGGTTAGTTTTAAACCAGCCGCAGCTCCTTGTGCTCCTCCTGCTTTTAAAGCGAGTGTGTTGCTTCCCCTCTCCAAGGGGAATGAGGTTTTTTGCTAGGGGGGTTTGAAAAATAGAAGTGAGCAAATCTCTCCTAAGACTTCATTGCAGATCTGTTTAGCACTATTCTTAAAGGTATTGGGTTTTAAACGTCTGGTGGCTCATATGTGCTCTAACCTATATGAGGATCCTAGTTGTCTGGGATAATTATTTTGGGGTTTCTTTTTAACCTCTGCTATTTTTGTAGCAGGTAATCCAGTGTTTGAAAACAAAGTGAGTGTTTTGGTGCTGGTTTGGGGTTGGGGATTTTTTTGGCAGTCTTTTAAATTGTGCCTAAATCAAGGATTTGTTGTTTCTGTGTCATGCAGATATTGTAAGGAGAGGGAAATGTCAAAATAAAGCAAGCCTCAAATATATAGCTGTTTACCATGGATTTAGGAAAGCAATGAACTGTAGGTGTTCATGTTTTATTGTGGAAGAACCCCCGCTGCCTAGGTTTATTTTGTTACCCATGTTTATACCTGTTCTAATGGATTTTGAAGAATCAAGGGGGGTTCTATTTTATTTTTTTTAAATGTCTTTATTTTATGGACTAGATCCACATTAAGGTTACCTGCTTAGGATTGTTTTTCTTCAGGTGAGTGTACATGGTATTGTTGGTACCTCTGCACATTGTGAATGCCAAACTGTAAACTGGACAGTTCACTTCAACTCAGAATCAAATTAACTGTAAAACTGTCCAAAATAATTTGATGCATCGTCGTGGGATGTGAATCATAGTCAGTGCTCTGTTCAAAATTCTCTGTTTTGACTGCAGGGCTGACTGAAGTCATGAAGGTTTTGCAGGTGACTTGATGGGAATCAGCCTTTTACAATAGTAAGAGTCAAAAACATTGAAGAAAACAGTGACCTTCCATTCCTTACCCTAGCATATGATTGGAGAGGGGCTTTGTTGGTTCTGTGTGTTCTTTGTTTTCCTAGTAATCAACTTCAGTATACAAGATACTTGATACCTATCAGTGATCTGGTGTGAGCCTGAAAATGACTGCAGAGGCAGGCTGGCCTTTCAGGGGCTTGTGTAGCACCTTTTCATTAGCTAGTTACAGTCATACTTTGTAATGCAATAATAGTTTGATCAGATATTTGGTGTTGGAAACATGTTAAGTAATTATTGTGTTAGTTAATTGCTAAGTTGTGATTCTTGACTACCTTGAATGGGGAAATTAAGTGAACATAGAGACAGAAAGTAGTTGGTTGTCTGTGTTTAATGCCTACAGCTTGGCATACTGTAATTTTACATTTCATCATTTTATGATCTAAAATCAAATCCAATGTTCTTAAGCTCTTACAGTTTATAAGAGCTTACTGTTTGTATAGTGCTGTTCTTGAGATTATTAATTACTGAAATCTTCATATCTTGGTCCTGCATTATGCTTTCTTACAAAAGTGGTATAAAAATCCTGGTTTAGACAGTACATCTGTAATGTTTTCACTAACTCAAGAACTGTTGGAGTCATCTTTCAATGACATACTGTGGACTATGATCTGGATACCAGACTGCTGTAGTTGGTCTGAAGATGCTTTTCCTGGCCTATTTTTAAAGCTCTAAAATAGTAAATTAAAAGACTATTTAATAGATAACTCACCTCTGTTTAGAAAATAGAGTTCTTTGTTGTACAGATCTTCACAGAACCTGTAAAGTGATGCATGTCAGAGCACCAACAGTTTTCTACCAAATACAGTACTGTATGCATGCAGGATATAGAGCCACAGAATCAAAGAATTAATCAGGTTGGAAAAGACCTTTGAGATCATTAAGTCCAACCTATCAATTCCAACACCATCTAATCAACTAAACCATGGCACCAAGTGCCACATCCAGTCTCTTAATAAACACTTCCAGGGACGATGACTCCACCACCTTCCCAGGCAGCCCATTCCAATACCAGTCACTCATTCTGTGAAGAACTTCCTCCTAACATCTAGACTGAACCAGCTCTGGCAGAGCTTGAGGATGTGTCCTCTTGTTCTGTCACTGGTTGCCTGGGAAAAGAGACCAACCCCTCTACAACCCTCCTTCAGGTAGTTGTAGAGAGCAGTAAGGTCTCCTCTGAGTCTCCTCTGCTGCAGGCTGCACACCCCCAGCTCCCTCAGCCTCTCCTCACAGGGCTGTGCTCCAGGCCCCTCCCCAGCCTTGCTGCCCTTCTCTGCACACGTTCAAACACCTCCACATATTTCTTAAACTGAGGGTCCCAGAACTGGACACGGCACTCAAGGTGTGGCCTGAGCAGTGCTGAGTACAGGGGCAGAAAAATTTCCCTGGTCCTCTGGCCACACTGTTCCTGATCCAGGCCAGGATGCCATTGGCCTTCTTGGCTGCCTGGGCACACTGCTGGCTCATGTTCAGCTACTATCTACCAGCACCCGCAGGTCCCTCTCTGCCTGGCTGCTCTCCAGCCACTCTGTCCCCAGCCTGTAGCACTGCATGGGGTTGTTGTGGCCAAAGTGCAGAACTCCTGGCTTTGGACTGTGCCCATCTATCCAGCCTGTCCAAGTCTCTCTGCTGAGCCCTCCTACCCTTTAACAAGTTGACACTTGCTCCCCACTTGATGTCATCTGCAAACTTAGTGATGCTGGACTCAATCCCCTCATCCAGATCATCAGTGAAGATATTAAGCAGGACTGGGCCCCACACTGATCCCTGGGGCACACCACTAGTGACAGCTGGATGTGGCACCGTTCACCACCATTCTGGGCTCTGCCATCCAGCCAGTTCTTGACCCGGCACAGAGTGCCCCTGTCCAAGCCACGAGCTGCCAGCTTGGCCAGGAGTTTGCTATGGCAGACAGTGTCAGAGGCCTGTAGACTACATCCACAGCTTTCCCCACACCCACCTAAGAGGTCACCTGGTTGTAAAAGGAGATCAGGTTGGTCAAGCAGGACCTGCCCCTGCTAAATCCATGCTGGCTGAGTCTGATCCCTTGACCGTCCTGTGGGCGCTGTGTGATTGCACTCAGATGATCTGTTCCTTGCCTGGCACTGAGGTCAGGCTGACAGGTCTGTAATTTCCTGGGTGCTCTTTCTGACCCTTCTTGTGGATGGGCATCACACTGGCCAACTTTCAGTCATCTGGGACCTCTCCAGTGAGGCATGACTGTTGATAAATGATGGCGAGTGGCTTGGTGAGCTCCTCAGACAGCTCCCTCCTCACCCTAGGATGGATCTCATCTGGTCCCATAGACTTATGAGGATCCAGGTGTCTTGGCAGGTCTCTAACTGCTTCCTCCTGGATTACAGGGTGGCTGTTCTGTTCCCTGACCCCACTTTCCAGCTCAGGAGTGCATTTGTCCTGAAGACAACCTGTCTTATTATTGAAAATTGAAGCTAAGAAGGTGTTGAGTACCTCTGCCTTTTCCTCATCTTCAGTTACTATATTCCCCTCCATGTCCAATAAAGAGTGGACGTTGTCCCTGCCTCTCTTTTTGCCACTAATATAGTTATAAAAATATTTTTATGCTTCACAGAAGTGGCCAGTTTGAGTTATAGCTCAGCTTTTGTCTCATTTTTTTCCTGCATGATCTAGCAACATCCTTAAACATTTCCTGAGTTACCTCTTCTTCTTTCCCAAGGTGCTACACCCTTTTTTCCCTTATAATTCCTTCAAAAGGTCCTTGCCCACCCAGACCATTTGCCTTCCCTCTTCTTCATCATTGGCCAAGAAGACCAGTGGAGTCCTGGGGTGCATTAGGAGGATTGTGGCCAGCAGATTGAGGGAGGTTCAGTTTTGGGCTCCTCAGTTCAGGAGGGACAGGGGTATACTCAAAAGAGTCAAGGAGGGCTACGAAGATGATGAAGGAGCTGGAGCAGTGCTCTGTGAGGAGAGGCTGAGGGACCTGGGGCTTTTTTGGTCTGGTGAAGAGAAGGCGCTTAGAGGGGATCTAACCAATGTTTATAAATGAGGGCTGAGGGTCAAGAGGGAGGGGACAAACTCTTCTCAGTTGTGCCCTGAGATAGGACAAGGGGTAATGGATATAAACTACAGTACAGCAAGTTCCACTTCAACAGGAGGAAGAACTTCTCAACGGTAAGGGTGACAGAGCACTGGCACAGGCTGCCCAGAGAGGTTGTGGAGTCTCCTTCTCTGGAGACTCTCAAGACCTGTTTGGATGCATTCCTGTGCAACCTGTGCTAGATTCTCTGGTCCTCTGCTCTGGCAGAGGGGTTGGACTGGAAGATCTCCAGAGGTCACTTCCAACCCCTAACATCCTGTGGTGCTGTGATCTTTCAGCACATCGGGACAGCCTGTTCCTGCACCTGCAAGACTTCTTTCTTGCAGTAAGTCCTGTCTTCCTGGAGCCCTTTGTTAGAGATAGAGTTTTCCCATTCTCTAATGAAAATCTGACACAAGGAATCCCATTTACATGACAGTGATTTGAAGTTGACTCTGCAGCTTTTCTATGTGTGCTACATGTGTGGGTATAGATATCTGTAATTGATGAGGCAATTGGGGGCATGTTACCCAAAATAAAATTAGCATATCAGTTGTGACTAAACTTAAGAATCCAACTTGATGTCTTGAGTAGTGGCTCAGCTTACAGAATTTAGGTTGCTTAGACTTGTGTGTGTGTATGTCTGTCTGTTTCTTTCTGTGACTGTACTCTTAAGGACTTTAGATGGAGACCCTGAAATCAAGCAAGTACTTAGAGGCTGGGTGCACATTAGCAGTAGCATTGCTTTGAATTGAATTCCATCATCCCCACTGACTGCTCATTGGTTTGGTTTGTGGAACAGTTGTGGTATGAATAAACTGGGCTTGTTTAGGATGAACCTAAACTACAGTTTTACTGCAGCAATGTTAGTGCTATTCTGGCCTGCATCAGGAACAGTGTGGCCAGTAGGATGAGGGAGGTTATTCTTCCCCTGTACTCAGCACTGGTCAGGCCACACCTTGAGTACTGTGTCCAGTTCTGGGCTCCTCAATTCAAGAGAGATGTTGAGGTGCTGGGATGTGTCCAGAGAAGGGCAACAAGGCTGGTGAAGGGCCTGGAACACAAACCCTATGAGGAGAGGCTGAGGGAGCTGGGGGTGTTTAGCCTGGAGAAGAGGAGGCTCAGGGGTGACCTCATTGCTGTCTACAACTACCTGAAGGGAGGTTGTAGCCAGGTGGAGGTTGGCCTCTTCTCCCAGACAACCAGCAACAGAACGAGGGGACACAGTCTCAAGTTGTGCCAGGGGAGGTCTAGGCTGGATGTTAGGAGGAAGTGCTCCCTAGAAAGTGTGATTGGCATTGGAATGGGCTGCCCAGGGAGGTGGTGGAGTCACTGTCCCTGGAGGTGTTCAAGAAAAGCCTGTCTGAGGCACTTAGTGCCATGGTCTAGGTGACTGGCTAGGGCTGGGTGCTAAGTTGGACTGGATGATCTTGGAGGTCTCTTCCAACCTGGTTGATTCTATGATTCTCAGCTTTGTCCATGTCCTGTGTGGCTGGGTCTCTGCTTTCCTTCCAGAGAGGACCTGCATTTCACCCATTCTTCCTTTTGTCACTGATGTACATAATTTTGTTTCTGTTACCCTTGGTGTCCCTGGCCAGATGTAATTCTGTGTGGGCCTTACCTTTCCTAACCTGATCCCTGGCTTCTTGAACAACTTCTTTGTTTTCCTTACAGGTTACTTGTTCATTTCCCCCCTTTTTGCAATTTGCAGTGTCCCAGAGTTCCCTGTTCATCCCTGCAGGCTTCCTGACATTCTTGCCCACCACCTTCTTTGTCAGGATGCATTGCTCCTGGGCTTGAAGGAGGTGATCCTTGAATGTCCAGCTTTCTTGGGCCCCCTCTCCCTTCCAGGGCTTTATCCCATAGTACCCTACAGATCAGATTCTTGAGGAACTTAGAATCTGCTTTCCTGAAGTTCATGCCAGTGAGCTTGGTGTTTTGCATCACTTATAGAGAGCATCTTGGGGTTTCATATTGCCATTCTACCCCTGAGAGCCAAGTTGGTCTACCTGAATGCAATTCTTCACCTATGCTTGAAAAGCAAAGCCAGAATAGATCTGAGTGTATACTGCAAATGACATATCTGCATTTAGAGAAAGAAATATATCTCAGAAAAAATAAATTTAAAATGAAGCAAAATCGTTGACAGAAATTGTCCTAAGGGTCATGATTTCAACCATTTCATGGTCACTACAGCCAAGGTTGCTTTGAGCATCGCATCACGTGGCCCACCAGCTGCGCCTTGCTGGGGAGAGCAAGGTCCAACATAGCACCTTTCCTCATTGGCTCCTCTGCCACTTGCAGGAGGAAATAATTTTCAGTGCATTCCAGGAACCTTCTGAATGGCTGATATCTCACTGTGTAAAGGCAGCCAGAGTCCTTTGGTTCTTAGAAAGGTTGTGACAATCTTAACACGTTGTTGACTTCAGCAGTTGCAGAGCCACACGTGTCCCCAGCTCTGCTGCGTGCATTTATTCGTGGGCTGTGAAGAATGGCACAGAATCACAGAAATATTCAGGTTGGAAAAGCACCTCAGGATTACCAAACCCATTAACCCTACTTTACAAGGTTCACCCTAAACCATATCCCCAAGCACCACATCCAAATTACTTTTAAGCACATCCAGGGTCAGTAGCTCCACCACCACCCTGGACAGCTCATTCTAATGCCTGACTACTCTGTGGAAAAAAATGCTTTCCTACTCTCATATAGGTGTGCTTATTAACTATCTGACTTGTATTTCTCTGCTGAGTTTTGGAGTCAATCTCTTGTTTGATTTAGCTTTGATTCTGATGTTTTTGTACTAAAGCAATTATGCTGGTTTGAGGTTATTTGGAATATTTTAATGAGAGAAATTAAATCATGGGTTGTGGAAAAAAAATAATGATGAGGTCTGTATCATTCATTAGTTTGCTGAAAGAGATAAAAAGCCAAAATGTCAACAATTTGCCCCACTTTGTTCTGGGATACTGCTTCTATTCACTTCCTCTTAGAATCATAGAATCAACCAGCTTGGAAGAGACATTCCAATACCAATCACTCTCTCTGTCAACAACTTCCTCCTAATACCCAGCCTATACCTCCTCTGGCACAACTTGAGACTGTGTCCTCTTCTGTCACTGGCTGCCTGGCAGAAGAGACCAACCCCCACCTGGCTACAGCCTTCTTCAGGTAGTTGTATACAGCAATGAGGTCTGCCCTGAGCCTCCTCTTCTCCAGGCTGCACACCCCCAGCTCCCTCAGTCTCTCCTCACAGGGCTATATTCCAGGCCCTTTACCAGCTTTGTTGCCCTTCCTTGGACATGTTCCAGTATCTCAACATCTCTCTTAAATTGAGGAGCCCAGAACTGGCACTTTTAGATATCTACAAAGTAGACACGGCACTTTGGGATGTGGTTTAGCGGCCATGGTGATGTTGACTTGATGATTGGACTTGATAACCTTAAATGTCTTCTCTAGATTCTGTGATTCTAAGACATCCCAAGTCTAAGCCAGCTACTTCAGTCCTTGTATAATTACTGAGTACAGGTAGGCACTCTTCAACTATATTTCATCTAACCAACTAGCAGTCTATTTTAGATTGTTATGAATCACACCAGAAATGTTGCATTTTGTCCAGCCAACTGCAAGAATGTATTTTAGTTTGAGATGTATCGCCCTAGAAAAGTCTTCTTCCCTCCAAGAGGGACTGGAGTGGCTAGCCCAGATGTGGACATCTTTATTTCTGAAGATGTGTGTGATCTGGTGTAGGTGACCCTGCTCTGGATGATCTAGAGGCCCATTCCAGCCTGATTCTGTGATTCGTTCATACAAATCTTATCTTTTTTCCAGCTGATGATACGTGGCCATAAGACTCTTCTAACAGGTTTTGTTTGTTTAGGAACTGAAAACCTTAAAGCTTTTGGTGGAGAAAACCACTCAGGAATGTGGTTTTGGCAAAAACAGTAATGGCAAAAACAGTCTCCCAAGCCTTGTTTCTTAATGCCCTGATTTGCCCCAAACCTTTGGTAAATAGGCATGGGGTTGATTTTGTGTGTTTTTACTTCATATGCCACTCCTAATTAATAGTTCCATGTAGCTCATTTGCAGTTGTTCACTTCCTTGCCACCCCCCCTTGGGGATTCTAAATTATTTTTTGTTTGTTTTTCCTTGTAGAAAAACACAGGAGAGGTTGTATCTCAGTAGGGTATGGTCTTGTATGTTGATGTGATGAGAGCTGTATATATTGAGAACCATTCCTTAAATACTTTCTTTTTCTGATTATGAAATGTAGTGAAGTGTTGAAATAATCTCTTATTTCTGGTGCACTTCCTGGGAATGAGCTATTTTTCTTATGGTGTAATGTTTGGATGGATGACCTTTGCTTTTTCATAGGCAGAATGGTTACAGTGGGATGGATTATTTTTTTTTTCGGTGTTACTTCATCTGTCCTGATATACTTTGTGTGGTTTTAAAATGTGTAAAATTTTTATAGTCATAGAAGACACTACAAGGATCATCTAGTTCCAACCTCTCCTGCCATGGGCAAGGACACTCTACCCTAGAGCAGGCTGGCCAGAGCCTCATCCAGCCTGGCTTTAAACACCTCCAGGGATGAGGCATCAACCACCTCCCTGAGCAACCCATTCCAGGCTCTCACCACTCTCATGGTGAAGAACTTCCTCCTCATGTCCAGTCTGAATCTCCCCACCTCCAGCTTTGCTCTGTTCCCCATAGTCCTGTCACTCCCTGATAGCCTAAAAAGTCCCTCCCCAGCTTTTTTGTAGGCCCCCTTCAGATACTGGAAGGCTCCAATAAGGTCACCTCAGAGCCTCCTCTTCTCCAGACTGAACGGCCCCAACCCTTTCAGTCTGTTCTCATAGGAGAGATGCTCCAGCTCTAATACAGGTAAGCACAGTTACTAAATATTGAGACATAAGGATTTAAAGAGCTGTTCACTTACCATTAAAATTCAGTTATCACTATACCAAGGCATTAGCAAAACTTTGAACAGAACAGTAATAATTTTGATTTTTAAAAGCATAACTTCTCTGTTAGGATTTTAGCAACTTGCAAACCAGACTAGTGCAAGTCATAGCCTTTGGGGTAGTAAAACGAAGTATCTCTAGTTGAATTAAGATGTTTCTAGTAGTTTTAAAATACATTACTCATGTCAGTTTCTCAGGAAAATGAGCTTGTAATAAAGAACAGTCTTTCTGGATATTGTTTTTTGTGAAGCAGGAGTGCTGGGAAATTGGGAAACATTCAGTAGTGCTTTACATGTTCTTAAGGGGAGTTGGTTTTGGATGTTAATGGCATGAAAGAATTCAGAGAGATGGAAATATGGCATGCAGCTGGCAGGTAATAATCTTAACTTTTTCCTACCATGGAAGCACATCCTAGTTGCTGGGCTGAATTCTCACTCATTCTCCTTTTGAAAACAGAGATTTCTAAACCCTTTGTCCAGCTTTTGCCAAGTGACATAGCTGAAGAAGCAAAGAAATATTTCATCACAGACTACAGAAGGTTAAGCTGTTCTTCAGGGAGAGAATAAGCACCTTGGAATCACAAGAGAGTGTTCTTAGGAAATGTAGAGGACATGAATGCAGCATTTGGAATTTATTGCCTGGTAGGGAGAGGAAAAATAGTTTTAATATGAAGGATAAACTGGAAAAGCTGTAAACAGAATCATAGAATGATGCATTACGTTTGGTTTCTTTAAAGGAAAGTGGTTTAGAAAGCAGGCTAGCCATCTGTGCGAAGGAGTATTTAGGTCAGTGGGTCTGTCCTGTCCTGCTTTGTTTCAGGATGAAAGGATCTGTTGTGCTGTAGGCATTCCTGTCTCTGCTGCTTCTAGGTTTCTCTTTAGTAAGTGCTCTTTGCTGAATATTCATGAAGCGTTATTGTGTTTCAATAACTTAATCTGGTAATTAAAGGCTGCTATAACCTAAGTGACTTAAAACTGCTCTTGATGAGTAAAGAGGTTTTTTTGAGTTGTTGGGGGGGGTGGTGATTATAGATGGATTTATAGCAGAAATATAAAATGAGACTGCTGAAGAATGCTGTAAACATCTACTCTTTGTGCCCTTGCAGTGTTTAGGACAGCATTTACAAAACATTTTTAATATTCCTAACTTGAGCGTGTTGTATTTTTGAAGCAACCAAATTCTCTCTCTGTTGCAGATGCCTACAGCTGTTACTGTCAACTGTTTACCTGTTCTTTTGAGTTTTTACACCTCTTTCTTTTTTTGGACCTTCTCGCGTGACTTAATGGGTTAAAGAGCTTACTAAAATAAAACAGGGGCTGACTCTGTGCAGTCTGACTTGGTAGAGAGAGGATTAGTGGAAGACCAGGCAAGCTGTTTTTCAAGCATTAGCCTATTTTCAGTTAACTCTCCAGAGTCATTTTCCAGCAAAATAATGAGAACCTAGGAGGTAATTTTTCTGATGTAAGATGTGCTTACACCTAAGGGGGAAAAAAAATCATAATGCTGTAGTTAATTTTCTTTCCACATTTTTGCCTATCATTTATAGACAGTACAGATGTTAAATAAAGAAAGCTGACAATAAAATATCCAGTTACATTTTTCCTGTTGTATTTTGAATGTGCTCACCTTGGGTTTTGCCTCGGGCTAGAAGTAGATACTTATTACTGCAGTTGCAGTGTTTTGATTTGCTGGCTAATGCCACATCTTGTGATTTTTGCAGCTGGATGTTTGAGGTGCTGGAGCATTCAAGTGTAGTCTGCTCAGGTTGTGTAAGGAGGGGGATTGGTGTATTTTATAGTGGCTGATGTGTTGATTGGGTTGATGAGACACCAGGCTGTGAGAAGACAGTGTACTTCTTCCTTTATTTAGGTTATAGAAGAGCAGCCTTTATGTTTTTTGTGTTGGAGGCATAGAAGGTGCCCACAGACAATTTTGTTTTCCAAATGAAAATCAGAGTGGCTACAGGAGAATACAGCTCTTAAAGGACACTTTTATTTTCTTGTTCACAGATAATTTCTCAATCAATGGAAACTCCTGCATTGCTTCAGGAGTCCCTACCCTCATGAATCCCGTAACTAAGCCTGCTACCACCACTTCTTTCAATGCTTCTGTGGCTGAGATTCCAAGGAAGCGCAAAGGAAGTGATTCTGATAACCAGTAAGTATACAGATTCTGTAGGTATCCCAACGTAAATTTGAGCGTATGTAGGATTCTGTGAGGCTGCTTCCTCACCTGAAGTGTCTGAGTAATATGTCTCCAATTCTGAAATTTCAGTCCTAAGTCTTTTGGTTTTTACTACCTCTTCTTTGCCTGCTAGTAAAGTCAAGCTCTCTTTGCAGCAAAATGTTCTCAACTTGCTTGAAGTCTCCCAGGTGCACGCTGGAGGATCACCTTAAATCATGAAACAAGATCACTAATTCACAGAAACAGAGAATTAACCAGGTTGGAAAACACCAAACCAAGTGCCTCATCCAGCCTCCTCTTAAACACTTCCAGGGATGGTGACTCCACCACCTTCCCGAGCAGCCCATTCCACTTGCTGTGAAGAACTCTTCCTAACATCCAGCCTAAACCTGCTCTGGCACAGCTTGAGGCTGTGTCCTCTTGTTCTGTCACAAGTTCTTTGATCTAGAACAGTAGAATCAGAACTGCTTCTTCAGTGACCAGAGCAGTTACATACTTAAATATCCACAGCTATGACCTAAAAAATGAGAGCTGTCCTACAGTAATACTCAGTCTTCTTAAGTGGGTCATTCTTGACTACAGAGATGACAGTGCTGAGAGTTTCTCCGTTTTTTCTGGCTGCCAGATGCCAGTTAACCAAATAATCATTTAGATAAAATTATTTTTTAAGTGAAGTATTCAAAGCTATATTAATGAGCTGGAAGTGACACAAGTCAACCTGCAGACCTGGTGCATTGGGGTATCTCCAAACTAGTGTGGAAAAGCCACATTTACAAAAAGGGGATAGAGGTAGGAATTTGACATGGATTTGTGATTATTAAAGTGATTCTCTTTCATCACTGCTGCTTCCATAGATGGTGCCACTGATGTACAGTACAGAGCCATACGCTGATTTAATTGTCAGCTTGGACATTCAAGTGTATCTTGCAGATCACTGCAAACTCCAGAAATGCTTTAGTTTCTCAAAACAAAGTCTCTATTCTTTTTTGGTACAACTTGTTGATTTCTGCCTGTTCAGTAAAAGTGCTGGTTCACCAATAGTGTTTCCCTGAAGTTTGGATCTCCCTCTGATTTCATGACACCTCAGTCATTTAAAACAAAAGAAAGGAAAAAAGTCATGTCCAAGTCAAAATACTCTTTGAAAAAGCATTATTTTATAAGATCTAATTTCTGAAGAAGTGATTCCTAAAACACAATGATTTTGCTGAGAACAACTGACCCAGTGGGGCTTCCACTGAAATATTTCTGCGACATTTTTCGTTGGATAGATCAAGATACCTTGTTGTGCTTGAAATTACATTCTGCTCACTTTTATCATCTGTCTCTGCAGGGATACAGTTGAAGCTGATGGTGATCCTCAGAAAAGGTACTTTTTTATTACTATCGTTTGTAAATGAATCAGCTTCTGTTTTCAGTGCTATAAACATGTCGTATTTCCCTGTTTGACCTGTGTGGTTTGCCTTAAGGGCAGGTTTCTGTACAACCCAAGGTGATAAACTTACAGTTGTTTAACAAAATGGAGCAGTCAATCCATTTGTGAGATTTCTTTTTTAAGGAGACACTCTATCTTATAGCTTTGCAAGACTTATTAGTATTGAAGTTAAGGTAAGAATGGGAACAAATGAAAAGTAAGAGCTGAATAAGGCTATCAGGGTTGAGGCATCAGCCACCTCTCTGGGAAGCCTGTTCCAGTGTTTAGTCACCCTCTCAGTGAACGAATGTTTCCCAGTGTCCAGTCTAAACGTCTCCTGGCACAGCTGGCACAGCTTTGAACCACATTCCCATGTGTCCTATCATTGGATGCGAGGGAGAAGAGCTCAGCACTTCCTCTCCCCCTCCACAGAAAGCTCTACAAAACACAAGGTCACCTCTCAGCCTTCTTTTCTCTAAATTAGACAAACCAGGTCCATAACCACTCCTCACAGGATGTTCCTTCCAGCTCCTTCACCACCTTTGCCCTCCTCTGGATGCAT
This sequence comes from Pogoniulus pusillus, assembly GCF_015220805.1. Classification (NCBI taxonomy): domain Eukaryota; kingdom Metazoa; phylum Chordata; class Aves; order Piciformes; family Lybiidae; genus Pogoniulus; species Pogoniulus pusillus. Next base: position 15,955,076 of record NC_087290.1, on the reverse strand, counting down.
TCAAGGACTTTCACATCCTTCTTAGCTTGTGGGCCCCAGAAGTGCACACAGAATTGAAGGCAAGGCTATACCACCACTAAATACAGCAGGACCATCACCCCTTTGGACTGGACAGTTACACTGTGTTTGATGCACCCCAGGAAATGCTTTATCCTTTTGTCTGTTGGACCTCACTTCTGGCTCAAATGAGAGTTCCTTTCTACAGGGTAGTCAGTGACTTATTGGGATAATAGAAAAGTCTTCCTTTAGGGATAAATTGTTTATTCTTTTTAGCTTTTTTTTCCCATGATGATGCCTTTGATAGTCCTGCTTCTATTACAGAAAAAATGGGAAAGTACATTTAATAAATCACTTGAGAAATTAGAGGAAAAGTTGATATTCTTTATATTTTTTTCCCTGGCTAATACAGATTCTGTTCTTTCTAATACCAATCAAATATATCTACATTGTAGCCATGAGGTAAAATTTCACCTTAAGTTCATGTAGTCAAGGTAGTTTTAATCCAGCTGCTTACATCGATAACAACACAGCTGTTAGGACAGAGGCTATATAAATCCATTGAAGGCTGTGACTAATTGCATAAGCAGCAAATTTGTTCTAGAGTCTTCCCAAGTGGAGCTCCTGAGAAGGAAAGATAGTTAGTTTGTAGGCCTTTCCCTCTCTGGGGATATTCAATACCTGCCTGGACACGTTCGTGTGTGATCTGCTCTAGGTGATCCTGCTCTGGCAGGGGGGTTGGACTGGATGAGCTTTTGAGGTCCCTTCCAGCCCCTGACATTCTGTGATTCCTCATAGGAAACAGCTGCTGACTGATTTCTCTCGCTTTACAGAGGAACATGGTACAACTCAGTGCTTCTTCGTAGGCTAGTAGATCTCTGCCCTTGAATGGACTTTTGGAGTACAACAGGAGAAATTGCCACTGCTGAATTAAAAAAAGCTTAAGAACTTCTGTAGAAAGATTAAAAATAGTTGAGTCAGTTTTTCTTCTAAAGGAAATAAAAGTCAGTATTTATGTTGAAACTGCCTCTCCAAGTACCAAAACGCTCTTACTGAGTTGACAAGGTAACTGTTAAGCCATGTTCTGAAATTCTTAATAGATGGTGGATGAAGAATGCAGTGATGTTAAGGAGGAAAAAAGAGCGTTGGATAGTAGAATGGTTTAGGTTGGAAGGGACCTCAAAGCTCATCCAGTTCCAACCCCCCACCATAGGCAGGGACACCTCCCACTAGAACACGTCTCTCAAGGCCTCATCCAGCCTGGCCTTGAACACCTCCAGGGAGGGAGCATCCACAACCTCCTTGGGCAACCTGTTCCAGTGTATCACCACCCTCACTGCAAACAACTTATTCCTAACATCTAGTTTCAGTCTGCCCTCTGCCAGTTTAAACCCATCACTTCTTGTCCTGTCATTACAAGATATTGTCAATAATCCCTCCCCAGCCTTTCTATAGCCCCCTTCAGATACTGGAAAGCCACTCCAAGGTCTCCTCAAAGCCTTCTCTTCTCCAGGCTGAAGAGTCTCATAGCCTGTCCTCATAGCAGAGCTGCTGCAGCCCTCTGAGCATCGTCATGCCCTCCTCTGGACTCACTTCAACGATTTCATGTCCTTCTTGTGTTGGTCTCATTTCAATCACCCTTCATATTTCCTGCTGCTGGATATTTATACAGATGCTATGATTGTCTTCCATTTGCAGTTATATTACATGGACTTTCCAGTCATTACTGTATGATGTGGGAAAATACTGAACTTTTGTTTTTCCTGACCATGAGCAATTAAAGTCTAAGATACTGTTCCTTTTTTTTTCATTATTTGGCATCCAGATTTTTGGAACGAAAACCATTAATAGATACTTTCTTTGTAAAATATTAAAAGGAAAAAAAACAAAGCACAATTTAAGTCTAGGCTTGATTTTTATTTGAATGCTCATAGAATCATAGAATGGTTTATGTTGGAAAGTACCTCAAAGATCATCTAGTTCCAAGCTTCCTGTGTAGGCAGCAACTTCTCTCAGTAGAACAGGTCATAGAATCGTAGAATCAGCCAGATTGGAAGAGACCTCCAAGGTCATCCAGTCCAACCTAGCACCCAACCCTGTCCAGTCAACCAGACCATGGCACTAGGTGCCTCATCCAGTCTTTTCTTGAACATCTCCAGGGACAGCAACTCCACCACCTCCCGTGGCAGCTCATTCCAATCAGTCACTCTAGGCCTTCCATTAATGTTTTCTCCAGAATAAAAGTAGCCCTGTAATTATGAAATAACCCCACAACATGTTCATATTGGAAGTTATGTCTTGGGCTCTTCAGTTATACACCACTTGCTAGATCATTTCTGATTTAGGAGGTTTTGGTGGGTTTGTTTTTGTTAAAGCCATAGTAGCTTTGGATTATTTTCTGTGTCTTCTTGAATTGATGGGAGGAAAGAAATGCCTAGTATTAAATGTGTGATGTAAAACTCAGTCTTCTTTTCTCTAGGAGTGAAGATGAAGAACACATTAAAATAAAAGATTTCAGGTATTCATTTACAGTAAAATTACATTTTGCTAGTAAATGTTAAGATTCACCATAGTGAAATACAAGTTTGTGGGCAACGTTCCTCAGAACTGTCAAATCTATAACAGTAAACCTCTCCTTTTCCCCTCTTAACTTGTAGTAATTTTTAGACCTTCTTTCAGGACTTGAGGTTTTGTTATTAATTTTAATGAAAATTTCTGTTGCAGAATTTTCAAGATGGAAATTAAAACACAGTAGGTTCAAGTCCTGTATAAAGGGAGGAGCCAATCTTGTCTGTATGAATTGGAAGATTGTTTTTTTTCTGGATTTGCCTACAGTTGGGAGGTATTTAAAATGTAGCCCCATGTGAAAAATGGATTCAGCTAAAGCATGACAAAGAGTTCTTGTTCTGGAACAAGTTTGCATATAGCAAATGATTGAAGGTTTGCCATTGCGTTTTTCCTGAGTCTGACCCAAAATCTATGTCAAGCATTTGTAATACTTGACATGCAGTGTGACTAAATGCATTCGTGACTCACTCAACTGTTTTAACTATAAAGCTAGCTTTATAAGGTTGTTCTAAAGACAAAAGTGTCTTTCATTTTTCCTGTGAGCAGAGGTGTCAAAGCTGAAATCCATAATCCACTCTGCTAAGTATTTATTTACATAGAATGCTCACTAATAATTATGAAGTGTTCCTGCAATTGAAATAAAATGGAAGAAGTGGAAGTGCTCCAAAATACCTTTACCTTTTTTTTTGAACTCCAAAATCCAGCTTTCTTTAGTGACTGTGCCATAATGTTATATAAGATGTGCATTGCTTTAATAACTTTCACATTGTATTAAGTTTCTCCTTAAGCTTTGGGTTGCTAGTTGCAGGAAAAAAAAACTGGAAGACTCTTTGCAGGTTTGCTTAATAGTTGAGCCAGCAGTATAGCCAGGTGGCCAAGAAGGCCAATGGCATCCTGGCCTGTATCAGCAATAGAGTGGCCAGCAGGACCAGGGAAGTCCTTCTGCCCCTATACTCAGCACTGGTTGAGTCCTGTATCCAGTTCGGGGGCCCTCAATTTAAGAAAGATGTTGAGGTGCTTGAACATGTCCAGAGAAGGGCAGCAAGGCTGCTGAGGCACAGCCCTCTGAGGAGAGGCTGAGGGAGCTGGGGTTTTTCAGCCTGGAGAAGAGGCTCAGGGGTGACCTTATTGCTCTCTACAACTACTCAAAGGGAGGTTGTAGTCAGGTGGGGGTTGGTATCTTCTGCCAGGCAACCAGTGACAGAACGAGAGGACACAGTCTCAAGCTGTGCCAGGGCAGGATTAGGCTGGATGTTAGGAAAAAGCTCTTCACAGCAAGAGTGATTGGCATTGAAATGGGCTGCCTGGGGATGTGGTGGAGTCACCATCCCTGGAGGTGTTTAAGAAGAGGCTGGATGAGGCACTTAGTGCCATGGTTTAGTTAATTAGAAGGTGTTAGGTGATAGGTTGGATCTCAAAGGTCTTTTCCATCCTGGTTAATTCTGTGATTCTGTTGTCTCTCTCCAGTGTTTCTTTTCACAAGCCTAGTGCAGAACTTGCTTTTCTCCTTTCCTCTTTGTAGTTGGAGAATGTAACAGAGAGAAAAGATGATTATTAAGATTGGAAAAGACCTTCAAGATTATCAAGTCCAACTGTAACCTGACTGCAGTTACTGCTAAACTGTATCTCGAAGTGCCACATCTTACACGCTTCATGAACACCTAATTGTTTGAATGGCTGACACAGAGCTATTTCTGTGGAGAAGGGTTGGGGTTTTTTCTAGGGGAAGTAATAAGAACAGTAGAAGATTATATCTTTAAAACTATGCTTTGTTCTTTCTCATTAGTTCAGGAGTAGTTAAGTTTATTAACTTGAATACCTTCTGCATGCTTCAGAGGAGGAGTTTTGGAGATCAGTTAACCAAAACTTGTTGCCCCTCAGTTTGGCTGCCTGCCAGTGTGTCTGGCCCAAATCTGAGAGAGAAATAAAGCTGTGCACTTAATAGTTGTTTGTGTCTTTTTTCCATCTGGGTAATTTTTAAGGTAATGAGACAACAAGAAGGCATTGCTCATCTCAGGTTGTTGTGAGTTTGCATAAATGCAAGAATGCCAAGAGCATTCTTCTTTTCCTGCCTTCTTTTTTTTTTTCCCCTCTCTTTTTTTCTTATAGTTGCAGAATTTTCTTAAAAGCTACACAAAGTAGGTGTAGATAAGGCCAGGGAACAGAAATGCCTTGCAGTGATTACTAATGAGTTCACAAGGTCTCTGGTATACAGTGAGGTTTTAAGGTATTCACTTGGGCATCAAAGGTCAGGAGAAGCACTTAACTTTTATAAGTCATCATAGATTCATACAATCACAGAATGTCAGGGGCTGGAAGGGACCTCTAAAGATCCTCTAGACAACCCCCCTGTGAGATCAGGATGACCTAAACCAGATAATCAAACCATTGCTTGTGATATTTTTCACCTCAATATTTCCTATCATTATAGTGGCCACTTCTGCTTTGTTCAAGTGGATCCAATTCAACTATCACATAAAAGTAACACAAGAAAAGCTGTTTCATTTCAGTAGTACTTCTGGTAACGTATTCTGTTCCCAAAATTAAACTGATGAATGTTATGAGGGAAAATGATGTGTTCTATGCTTTTCTTGACATCATTTTTGCTTTGTTTTTTTTTTCCCCTCAGGGAGGCTCACAGTCAAACAGAGAAAAGAAGAAGAGACAAAATGAATAATTTGATAGAGGAATTGTCTGCTATGATACCTCAGTGCAATCCCATGGCACGAAAACTAGACAAGCTTACAGTATTACGGATGGCTGTGCAGCACTTAAAATCTTTAAAAGGTGGGTTGTAGGAAACTGATCCTGAATGTCCTTATTCTGTCAAGAGTTACACTGTGTATCTTCTTTGACCTTTAATAGAAGATCATTTATTTTACATTGGTTGAATTCAGATCTGAGTGTCACAGAATCAGAGAGACATTCAGGTTGGAAAAGCCCCTCAGCATCATCAAGTCCAACCTAGAACTCTGCTCGACAAACTTCACCTTAAACCATACCCTAAGCACCACATCCAAACGACCCTGAAACATATCCAGGTGAGGTGACTCCACCGCCTCCCTGGGCAGCTCATTCCAGTCCCTGACCACTCTTCTTGAAAAACTTTTTCCTAATGCCCAATCTAAACCTCCCCAGTCTCAGCTTGAGGCTATGCCTCCTTGTTCTGTCTCCAGTTACCTGTGAAATGAAACCAGCAGCAGCCTCTCCACAACTCCCCTTCAGGTAGTTGTGTTCTTCATTTAAATCTCTGTGTGTAGTTTCCAGAACTTCCATTTCTACTTTTTGCTCAGATTACCAGGAAAAAAAGCCACTCTTCAGTGTCTGACATTTTTGGTCTGCTAAGGGTTTGTGTTGCAAAAAAATCCCTTTTATGAGTAATGGTTTCTAGTAAGAGCCACATTAGTCTTAAGTCAAAGGAGTAGAAGTAGTAAGTAGGAGTAGTAGTAGTAGAATAATGTAGGTTGAAAGGGTTTTCTAGAGGGCTATTTCACATAATGAAATAGTGTGACAACTGACCAGGGCAGAGATTACACTTGCAGTTTAAAGATGCATCCACAAGAAACCTCCAGCTCAGATGTTTGCATTTTAATAACAGGATATGAATATTAAAGTCCTTACAGCCGTTACTAGAAGTATCTTCAAAACAAACCCTGAAGAAAGACACTATATGGAGTAAGAGTGAAAATGTTGAAATGTGCTGGACAGTTGTGAAATGGATGAAAATTAAAGTACTTGCCACAGGTGCTAAACCAATAAATGTACTGAATCAGTCTCTTTTGTGAGACATTCAGTTCAACTACAGTAGAGTGGTTTGTGGATTGTTGGGTATGTAGTGCTGACAAAGCATTATTCATGCTAAATGGCAATTGATAGCTTTGCAGTTATTCAGATTCAGCAAGCATTAAGGATTCTGCAATAAGCTCACAAAATCTTTCTAGAAGATTCAGTTCTCATAATCCCACTTCTCTAGCAGCACACTGAAGATATCTGAAGAGAGGTTTGCTTGGTTTCTCCTGAATAAAGGACAAGAAAAAGCTGGTTTCTGTGCCTGTATTCTCTCCCAGCATAAGTTTATGAGGGGGGCTTTGATTTTTAAATGCAGTTAAGGATTTAAAAATTATTTCCTTTTAAATTTAGGGCTGGGAGCTAGGTTGGACTGGATGATCTTGGAGGTCTCTTCCAACCTGGTTGATTCTATGATTCTAATTCAGTCGCTGTGGTTGCAAAGAAAATGTTTTAAATAGAAGCCAATTATATCTCTGTTAAAAGTAAATTTCCAGTGTAGCTTTTGACATTGTGTCTACAAATAATCTCTTTTCCAGGTTCAACCAGCTCCTATACAGAGGTCCGGTACAAACCTTCATTTTTAAAGGATGATGAACTCCGACAGTTAATCCTTAGGGTAAGGGGAAGGAAATTGCCAGTTGAATAATATCCTTATTAAAGCTTGCCAGTAACTTGAGGTTTTAGTTGAAGAATGTTTTTTCTCTCCCATCTTTTACTTCAAGCAAGTACTTTGATGTAGTTGATTACTACTGGTTTTTAAACTGTACACTATGCAGGCTATTTCATAAAGGGATGCAGCAGATGATTTGTGAGTGTGGCAGACAGCAGCCCTTGCAGTTACAATAAATCTGTGTTTAATCTGCATATATTTAGTGCAGAAGTTGAAAAAATGTTGATGCTGAGCCAGCAGTGTGCCCAAATGGCCAAGAAGACCAACAGCACCCTGGCCTGGATTAGGAATAGTGTGACAAGGAGGACCTGGGAAGTCGTTGTCCACCTGAACTCAACCCAGTTCTTTTCCCTGGTAACAAGTGATAGGATAAAAGGAAATGGCCTCAAGTTGCACCAGGGGAGGTTTAGATTGGTTATTAGAAGAAAATTCTTCACTGAAAGGGTTCTGAAACCTTGGAAGAGGCTTCCCAGGTGGGTGGTTGAATCTCCGTCCCTGGAGGTGTTTGAAAATAGAGATGTGGTGCTGGGGGACCTGGTTTAGCACCAGTCTTGGTAGAATTAGGATTGGACTGGTTGATCTTAAATGTCTTTTCCAGTTGAAAACAAATTCTGTGGGTCTATACAAGTATCAAGAATGGCTCCAATTACTCATAGGTAAACTTGCAGTTGTTTGCTGTCCTCCATTAAAGTTTTTAAAGCTCTCTTTTAGAAAAGATGCATTAAAAAAAACCCAAACCACCTGAAAGAAAATATTTCTCCTTGCTTTTGCACTTCGTGGTATATCCATGCACCTCTACCCTTTCTTATTTGCAACTGTTTTCCTTTGCTGCAGCAGCAGACTTTGCCAAGATCTGAAAGATGACTCCCTAAGTTAAGCTGTTTTTCGCTGGCCACCTCTTTTCCCAAAGCTGTCTTTAGCTGTCTGTCACTGAAGATCTAATTTGGTCCTTGCAATCTGAAATGCTTTTTGATGTGATTAGGTGCTAGTTTGAGCCTAGCTAGAATGTTTTGGTGAGAAGAACTAGATTACAGGCTGGGAAAGGAAAACAAGGGTGATGTCTACTTCGCTCATAGGCCTGCTGAGAAGTTTAGGAACAAGAAATAAAAACACAGATAATCACTCTCACTTGGGCTGCTGGCTGAGCTATATCTTACTCTCTAACCTCACCCTCCATTTTGGACTAATCCACTTTGCTTCCTAACCCCCTGGCTGAACCTCCATTCTTCCCTGGGACTGGGGTAAGGTTGAGAGGGTCGGGGGAAGGTGAAAGGGTGGTTGAGAGCACCTCCTGAGGACTCAGGTTTCTGGGAGGACTGTTGTGTTTCTGTATTACCTTTAACCTTGTATATCTCTGTATATAACTGTCTATACTGTAAATATCTGCTTGTATATTGTGCTAGCTGTAATTATAAGCTTCATTCATATTTCCAGAGCTGGCTGAGTCTAGTCTGGGTGATTTCTAAAGTGTGTGTGGGGGGGGGTGGGGAACACCCAAACCATCACAGATTAATATCTAATTTACTTTAAAAACAATCAGGTTTAAATGTGTGCTTCCTTGTAGTCATCAATATAGTATGTTTTAGGTATATGTTTTTAAAGCCAGTATCTTTCTGTTTTCTTTATATTTACTTTCTAAAACCAGTATCTATCTAATTTGCAGGCTGCAGATGGATTCTTGTTTGTGGTTGGATGTAACAGAGGAAAAATTTTGTTTGTCTCGGAATCGGTTTGTAAAATCCTGAATTATGATCAGGTGGGTATAACTGAGTTCCTTGGTTTGCTCCTGTTTTGCATGTGTAAGTGTTTTAACTTTTGCCATTCCATGTTACTAAAAGACATCCATGTGGATTATTTCTTAGGACTTCTGTGCTTTAATTTTTTTTCAGAGTAAGGCTGAATATCCTGGTACAAAGTATTTGCAAGTACAGACTGGATTACAGTTAGTCATGCTGAAGAAAATTGCTAGTCTAAGAGGAAGGGATAGTTTGAAGATGTTCTGATTTTTTCCTTCAAGATACTTTCTTTTAAATGGTGATTTTTGGGTGTTGGGGTTTTTTAGGCCAGTGGAAATTGGTAGTTCAGCAATGGAAGTTAATTAAAGCTTTCTTTGGTAATGTTTTTACTCTCAGGTGCACCTACATACATACACCCCACCCACAGTAACTGTCCACCCTGCTGGAAAGCAGCTCCATGGAGAATGACCTTGGAGTCCTGGGGGACAGCAAGTTCTCCATGACCTTATTTTGGAATAGTTCTAGGTTATGAATCTCATCCTGCAGCCTAATCCATTTGTTACAGCCCTGTATTGTAACAGAGCCACTGCTGGCCTTTCTCAGTGGCACTCAGCTTTTTCCCATCTGCATTAGGGTTAGGTGGGGTCTGGGCAAATGAAAGAGGCTGCATGTTTATGCTGTTTTCTTACAAGCCTTTCATTAAAGCCTTTTCTGACTCTGGCTTGTTGAACAAGCACAAGTGGCTTGCGTCTAAAATGAGTTCCAATTTGAATCTAGAATGCTGCTTGTCAAAATAGCTCCTTTCTGACCACTGATGTGATCTGCTGTGGTGAAGGTAAGCCATGAAAATACCCAAACTAGCCCACTTCTGTAAGAATTCCTTTGTTTCAAAGGTAGTCCTGCCTACAGTAGTGCAGCAGGCTAGTTAATCTGAACCAGCAGTGCAGTGAATGTGTCCCAACTAGAGATTCAGAATCAGAATTAATCAGGTTGGAAAAGACTTTCAAGATCATGAGTCCAACCCACCTAACACCTAATTAACTAAACCATGGCACTAAGTGCCTCATCCAGCCTCCTTTTAAACGCCTCCAGGGATGGTGACTCCATCACCTCCCTGGGCAGCCCATTCCAATGCCAATCATTCTGTGAAGAACTTTTTGTAACATCCAGCCTAAACTTGCACTGGCACAGCTCGGGGCTGTGTCCTCTTCTGTCACTGGTTGCCTGGCAGAAGATACCAACCCCGACCTGACTACAACCTTATCCAAGTAAGTCTGCTCTTTTCAAAGAGGCACAGAAAGTTATTTTTCTGATATAAGTAATATTTGTGTTCTTTGCTGTTCTAAAATGATGTGGTTCTTATTTCTTTTGTTGTTTGCTTTTTTTGTGGTGGTTCTTTTTAAACAGGCCAGTCTAATTGGACAAAGTTTGTTTGATTACTTGCATCCAAAGGATGTTGCAAAAGTGAAGGAGCAACTTTCTTCTTCGGATATCTCTCCTAGGGAGAAGCTCATAGATGGGAAAAGTAAGTTAGATTTGATTATCTTCTTTGTTTGTTGTTTTTTTCAAAACAGATATTATTAAATCTAGTTGTTATGCAGGACTTGTTCAGATGTGCATAGGTGTGTGAACTTGAGGCATAATTTTTTGAAGCAAACATTTGAATGCTTCTCATCTGCTGAAAGTGCACTTACAGTTTAAAAGCTAGCCCAGAAAAGAGCATTATTTAGTTTAGACAATAAGAGCTAACTGCAGTTTGCATTGTTTTACATTTACCAAGATGTGGTCTGACATTCTTCCTACCAGGCATACTACTTTTTTTTCTTGTATTTGATAGGTCTTGTCAATACAAAAGACCTGATGTAGTCGAACATGGGATAAAATACTTCAATACCAAGAATCACTGTCTTCTCTGAAAATGCTAAGTGTCAATCCTAATGTAACCAAATCTCCTTTTGTTTACAGTTATTTCTTATGTGGAAAGCATTATGTACTGTGCAAGCTAATGACTGTTTTCTAGCTGGCTTTTATAAGTGTCTGTGCAGTTCTCCCTTGTATCCAATAGAAGTTGAAAGTTTTGTAAAGAATATGTATTAAAATAACCATTCAAGATAGCCAGAGAAGTTTGAAAGTAGTTTGGTAGTTCTTTTTAGCTTTGGAATCTGTGTGGCAGTTGTGTTTTCTTTGCCCTGTTTAAATTATTAGACTCCTTTTAATTGGAAGGACAAAACTTAGGCAACAAAACAGGAAGGAGAATGTACTGAAACAAAAAAAAAAAAGAAGAAAAGGCCTTGTATTCTGAAGTTTCATTATTGGGGTTTTGATGTTTAACTACTTCACTAAATTTTTGTAAGCTGGCTTGCAAGTACACACAGATTTTCAAGCTGGACCAGCTCGACTGAATTCTGGTGCTCGACGTTCCTTCTTCTGTCGGATAAAATGTAGTAGGAACGCAGTCAAAGAAGAAAAGGAGTGCTTGCCAAACCCAAAAAAGAAAGGTATTCAAGTGGTGGAGATGAGTTGGGGGCTTTCTGGTTTGAAACTTGATGTATTTTATCTTCTGTAATGTCAGTAATGTGGCCCTTGTAGTCATTGCTGCCTTCACAGAGTAGCAGTAGAGCAAGTGTAAATATGTACTAGAGATGCACCTTGTGAAACAGTCTAACTGTAACTTTTGTCCTCTCTGTTCACTCCTGGAAAAAAGGGAGTTAGGAACCCACCAGAATTTTTTTTTTAGGGGCACATAGTTTGCTGGAGTTGAATTTTAGGAGTCTCACTGTTTGAAAGCACAGAAGCAGATCAAAAAAAAGAAACTTTTGGTAAGGCATACATGAATGCTTCAAGGCATTCAAGGTCATGTAATGACAGGATGAGGAGTTAGGGTTTAAACTGGCAGAGGGGAGATTTAAACTGGATGTTAGGAAGAAGTTCTTTGCAGTGAGGGTGGTGAGACACTGGCACAGGTTGCCCAGGGAGGCTGTGGCTGCTTCCTCCCTGGAGGTGTTCAAGGTCAGACTGGATGAGGCCTTGAGTGACCTGTTCTAGTGGGAGATGTCCCTGCCTATGGCAGGGGTTTGGAACTAGAGGAGCTTTGAGGTCCCTTCCAACCTAAACCATTCTATGATTCCATGAACAGGTCTTCATAAAATGTCATTTCCAGCTTTTGTTTAATACCCAAGCATTGATTTGTTTTGTTTGGTTTTTGCAAGGGTGTGTTGAAACTGAGCCTGAAAAAAAATCATCCTCTCCTGTTTTTTCAGGGTAACCTCTTATTCTTGAGAGATACTATATAACAGTAAATCTTTAGAAAGGTTGGAAACTGTTAAGAAAATAGAATTCAATCTCCCTTGATATGCCAAATGATTTAGTAGATAAGATTTTTAACTTATGTGGATGTTTCTTACTAAAGCAGTGTTGAGGGAAGCAGCCTTAACAGTCTGAGAAACTGTCACAAAGTCACAGTAGGTTAGATAATTTTTTCATTCTCCAGAGTTGATACATGTTTTCTGTAGTTGCTAGAAAATCAAATCCTATGCAGTATAACTTGTTCAGAATACAGAGAGGGGAAAAAAGAGTGTTTGGGCAGGTTTTTGAAAGGTGGATAGTAACTGCAAGACGCAGTAATGTCATCTCTGTGCCTTGATGCGTGCGTGGGTGTTTGCATGTTTATCTAGGCATCAGCGAGTCTACCAGCTGTAGGAATAAATGACAGTGTATACTGAAATGCAAGGCTTTCAAAAGAGGTGTGTGAGAAATTCAGAGGCCCCAAATAAACTCCAAAAAAATAAGCTGGCTTGGTTTGGATTGTCCTCTCAAATGATTCTTCTAGCAATTGTAGTACACGTATGTTAAGATTGTCCTGTTCACAAGAGGTGAATTGATTTAGAAGCTCCAGAGCATGTCTTCAGTTTACTTTACAATATATATGCAACCATCTATTGGTCTCTGAGTTACTGGACTGCTGATTGATTTTTTTTTTTTCATCTTCAAACTGCCAACACCTATAACTTAACCTTCTGTGATGGTTTGGGTGTTACTTGCCCCCCCACACTTTGGAAATCACCCAGACTACACTCAGCTGGTTCTGGAAATTAGAATGAAGCTGATATTTACAGCTTAGCTCAATATACAAGCAGGTATTTACAGTATATACAGTTATATGCAGAAATATACAAGGTAAAAGGTAATACAGAAACACAACAGCCCTCCCAGAAACCTGAGTCCCCAGGAGGGGCTCCAACTGCCCTTCCACCTTATCCCACCCCTCTCAACCTTACCCCAGTCCCAAGGAAGAATGGAGGTTCGGTCAGGGGCTTAGGAAGCAAAGTGGATTAATCAGAGAAATGGCAGAGAGGCTAGAGAAAGGAAAAAAAATGCAGCTCCAAGCTCCCTAGCAGAAGAAGTGCCTTATCTATGTTTGGATTCTTGTTCTTATACCTCTCAGCAAGCCTGTGAGTGAAGTAGACATCAGCACTGTTTCCCTTTCATAGCCTGTGATCTAATCCTTCTCACCAAAACATTCTAGCTAGCTTCAACCTAGCACAGCTTCCTCAATCTTGCATGAGGTTAGAAGAGCTCTCTCGGGTAAGCCAACACGAAGTAGGACAAAATGAATTAAAAAACAGCCTGTAAAATTATCAGTAGCCTTTGGAGCATTGTTGTAGGTAAGCATGAAAAACATGGTTGCTGGTCTCCTGGCAAACAGATCATTCAGTTTCCTTTTTGAACTTTAACTGCTGCTTATTTCATCTCTCTTTACTAGATCACAGGAAATACTGTACCATTCACTGTACTGGGTATTTGAAGAACTGGCCTCCTAATGAGGTGGGAGTAGAAGAGGAAAATGATGTAGAAAAGGACAGTAGTAACTTTAACTGTCTTGTTGCAATTGGGAGGTTACACCCTTACATTGTCCCCCAAAAGAGTGGAGAGATAAAAGTGAAAGCAACAGAATTTGTTACACGGTTTGCCATGGATGGAAAATTTGTTTATGTAGATCAGCGGTAAGTGTTTTGTTCTTTACTGAAGAGAAATTGCACATGACACCACTAGTTTATACTGCCAGACTGGTGATTTTGTTCAAGCAGTTACAATTGCTAGGTGCTGTATGCAGGAAGCAGCAGTTCATTCTCAGTCTCTGGATTTTTGCACATAGTGTGCAACAGTGAGTGTCTTGATCACTGGGGAAAGATGAAATGCACCGTCCTATGCACTCGTGTACTTGCTCGTAAAGAAACATCTCAAGTTAGATGCTCTGCATATAACATAAGTGATAAACACTTAACCAAAAGAGTAGTATTTCTGAAAATCTAAGTATTTGGAGCAAATTCCTTCTTATCTTAACAAAGTGCCCAATTATTTTATTAGAAATAAAAGCTAAGCTCCCATTTTCCTGAAGTTTCTAAAGCGAAAGTTTTGTTCGTTGCAGAGACCAAGTTCTCACTTTTGTCTTTTAAATTTCATTCTTGTCATTGGGAGCTTTTCATTGCTTTCAGCTGTCTTCCCTTTCATCTAAAAGTGAGTTTAAACCTATGCCTGAAAATGGCAGAGCAAAATTCAATGACAGGCATTTTTTGAATGATTCCTTATATGTGACCAGTACCCCCAAATGCAAACAGGAAGACCTAATGATCATAAGCACTTAGCCTCTGTTGTTTCTTCCTTTGAGTTGCCATTCCTTGCAGCAAGTAGCATTTCCTGTTGGTTTAGAGCTATACTAATGCTGCATCTGTTTCTCAAACGTGAACACAAGCATCTCTTCCTTTAAACGTTCATTTGCTGCTTTATTTGATGCTGAGCTTTACAATTGCTTGAATCCACTGTAGTTCAACGTCTTTATTTCTAACAGTGCTACAGCAATTTTAGGGTATCTGCCACAAGAGCTTCTGGGAACTTCTTGTTACGAGTACTGCCATCAAGATGATCACAATCATCTAGCTGAGAAACATAAAGAAGGTATGAAATAATTGGTCCTGCTAGACTGCTTTACAACTATGTGTAACTGCTGCTTGGAAACACTGCACATAAAAAAATCAGCAGCAGAGAGAAAATAAAACTAAATCTCAGCATTGCTCACTTCTACATCTGCAGTAAGGCAGGCCCACAGGATGCCTGTAACAGAAGCACAGAGAAACCTCTGTTATCTTGGATCCTGCTACAGTGCTTTAATTGTAAGGTTAAATTGTTTAATTGCAAGGTTTACTTGTTAATGCAAGGTGAGGCTCAAGAGGGCTCTGCGTGACCTGATCTGGTTGAGGATGCCCCTGCCAAGTGCAGAGGGGGTTGGACTAGATGATCTTTGGAGGTCCCTTCCAGCCCGGAGCATTCTATGATTCTATGATAACTCTCTGCCTTAAGGCTTATGAGGAAGGAACTTAAAGAGCAAGTGTGCCTAATCATATTAAAAACTCTGATTATGAAGGTTGCCCAGGTCAGCAGAGTGCACCTGCAGAAACTTAGTACTGCAGGTTTAATTTAAGATTTTAAACATAGATTGATTTTTAGGATGGGTCTAAGAAGGCCAATGGCATCCTGGCCTGCATCAGGAACAGTGTGGCAATCAGGACCAGGGAAGTCCTTCTGCCCCTGTACTCGACACTGGTTGAGTCCTGTATCCAGTTCAGGGCCCCTCAATTTAAGAAAGATGTTGGGGTGCTTGAATGTGTCCAGAGCACAGCCCTGTGAGGAAAGGCTGAGGGAGCTGGGGGTGTGCAGCCTGGAGAAGAGGAGGCTCAGAGGAGACCTTATGGCTCTCTACAACTACCTGAAGGGAGGTTGTAGCCAGGTGGGGTTAGTCTCTTCTGCCAGGCACCCAGTGACAGAACAAGAGGACACAGCCTCAAGCTGTGCCAGGGCAGGATTAGGCTGGATGTTAGGAAGATCTTCGCAGCAAGAGTGATTGGTTATTGGAATGGGCTGCCCAGAGAGGTGGTGGATTCACCATCCCTGGAGGTGTTTAAAAGGAGTCTGGATGAGGCACTTAGTGCCATGATTCAGTTAGTTCTGTGATTCTGTGATGTCAGTCGTTAAGGTGTTTAGTTTGTACTTTTGGCCATCAAAAATGTTTTGGGTTTATGATGCTCTTAAAACAGATGGATTTTCTGTAACTTTTCTCTCTTTGAGTGTAAATATAGTGATTATAACTTTCCATTCTTATCTAGTGTTGCAGAATAAAGAAAAAGTCTTTACAAATTCCTACAAATTCAGAGCAAAAGATGGGACTTTCATTACGTTAAAGAGCCAGTGGTTTAGTTTTATGAATCCATGGACCAAAGAACTGGAATACATTGTCTCAAACAACACTGTGGTATTGTAAGTAATTCTTGTAAATGTCCACGTTATTGTTTTTGTCTGGATTACAGTTAACATTAGTAAAAAGCAACCTATTTAAGAAGGAGGACAAGGAATGGAGCAAAACTGGAGGTGGGTAGATTCAGACTGGACATGAGGAGGAAGTTCTTCACCATGAGAGCAGTGAGAGCCTGGAATGGGTTGCCCAGGGAAGTGGTTGAGGCCCCATCCCTGGAGGTGTTTAAGGCCAGGCTAGATGAGGCTGTGGGCAGCCTGACCTAGGATAGGGTGTCCCTGACCATGGCAGGGGGGTTGGAACTAGATGATCTTTGTGGTCCCTTCCAACCCTGACTGATTCTAGGATTCTGTCATTATTCCCCTTATTTCAAGGAGCAGAAGCTCCCTGAATATATCCTTCTGGCAAAGGTCCACAAAGAGTTATCATTTCAGCATACATCTGAAGTGGAACAGAGAGACTGAGAGCCCTGGGGCTGTCCCTTCCAACCCTGACTGATTCTATGAACGCTGCACAAAAAGGGCTTGAGTAAGCTGGAAAAACCTTTTTTTTTGTTTTGCATTTGCCAGTTACTTTTTTATTTCAGGCTTTGACTATATAGGTATAAACTACAGCACAGGAAGTTCCACCTCAACATGAGGAAGAACTTCTTTACTGTAAGGATTATGGAACATCAGAACAGGCTGCCCAGAGAGGTTGTGGAGCCTCCTTCTCTGGAGGCTTTCAAGCCCTGTCTGAATGTGTTTCTGTGCGACCTGTGCTAGATTCTCTGACAGGGGCATTGAACTTGATCTGTGGAGGTCTCTTCCATCCCCTAACATCCTGGGATTCTGAAAACGCTGTTATTTCTTAGTAGGGAAAAAAATACATGAAAGAGTTTCATATTAAAGGAAGAAGGAAAGGATCTTTTGAGAAAAGTAGATATGAGGAAATGGAAATGCAAAGTTCTGCTTTTACTTCTGAGCTTTACAATACAGCCTGTGCCAGCTGACCTAATTTTGAGTGCTGCCCCTGCCTCCCATCTGTCAGAATGTGGAGAAGCATAGCTGAGAGATTGTAGAAGTGCATGACAGGACAAAATACACTCTCTAAACTGACTGCAAGGGAGGAGCCTGTGAGACAGCAAATGTCTGTGTTGAATTCTTCTCCTCTTTCTCCTTATTTTTCATTCTCTGTCCTTACAATGGAGCTGTAGCTTTGTTTGTTCCAGTGATAGTGAAGATCTTTAGTAATGGCTGGGGTTTGAGGTGGGAATAAAGAGGATTCTATTTCTATTAAACTAGGCTGTCAGGGAGGCCTTTCACCCATTCTAGACCTGGTTCATGCCTTAAGTCAACATCACCCACATATTTTACCTGTGTCATTTTTGCTTAAGAAGGCAGAGACAAACAGTTGGGCAGCAGCACTGTTGCTGCTCAACAACAAAGGCCACTTTTCCCTCCCCTGGAGACCTAACTGTCTGGAGGAGGAAAGGCAGGCAGCAGCTGCTGGCAGAAGTCAGCCAACGGGTCCTTGTAGCAGTTGTTTCTGGTTAACTGGTCTCCCTCCTAGTAGTAAAAATGGCAGCCTTGTTCTCTTGGCACAGAACACAAACCCCTCTGTTGGCCTTTCTTTTTTGTTTGGAGAATAAGTGGAAATCAGTATTTCACCCAGTCCTTCACAAACACTGCAAAAGAGCGAACCATGGGATGTTAATTTTCACTGTTTAAAGTGTTCTTGAAATAAAGCATAAATTTGATGGGCCTTGTCTGTGGAAAAAACTTGCTGATTTTTGTTGTTGTTGTGGTTTTGCTTTGTTTTTTTTAAATCTATTTAAATATCAGAGGTCATAATGAGTCAGCTGAAGAACAGGCCCTCTACAGTTCCCAGCCTGCAGAAGGTAAGTGTTTCTTCTTACAGCTATCCTAGGTGCACATGCTGATCAATCACTACAATTCTAGTTTTATTCAGTCCAGGATGTTTCTTTAATTCTAGATTGTTGTGCAAGAAAGGATTGCTTTGTTTGTAAAGCTAATTCTGGTGACAATTTCTAGTTACAGCATCCTAATTGATATCATTCATATAACTGTAACCAGAAGATATGCTTAGAGCATCTCTTTTCCTTCTTTTGGCCTCTGCTGTGGGTATGATTTTCCTGTGTTGCCTGGTTCTCTGAATAAATGCAGTTGTACCTTGTCAGTTTACCCCTAGAATATAGGAGAATACTGATAGTGATCTATACTTTGGTACTGTTTTTCTGCTGCACCCTGAGTCTGATTTCCACATGTTGTTTTATAATCTGGCTATAGGGTTTTTTGTCCTCTTTTTTGTCTCTTTAATTATTCATTTCAGCTTGAAAAAAATCAAAGATTCTTTTTTTTTCCCCTCACATGTTTTGCATTGTCTGTGAGGGAGACTGGAGGTGGTCATGATTGAAGCCAGTTTCACTGCTGGAAATCAGCAATCCTCACATATGTATTACACACTTTATATTTCAAATGGGATTTACCACACCCTCCCTCCTGAGTTAGTGTTTTAAGGAACATAAGCTCTAGAAATAAGAGATACAGAACAAAAACTACTTTAAAATTAATCCTCTAGGTGATACTGTTTGTTTGTTTTTTCCTTGCTGTGTAATGAAACTGCTACAAACTTAAGGTTTTCTTTTGGTCTCACCCATAGATGCTGTAAAACAGTCTTTAGTAAGTGTACCTGGAATGTCCTCTGGAACAGTTCTTGGTGCTGGAAGTATAGGAACTGAAATTGCAAATGAAATACTGGAATTGCAAAGGTAATAAATGTTTAATATCATTCAATACACTTTTAAGTAAAGCTATGGGAGAGTTACACATGATTGTGAGGATTAGTCAAGTTTCATTTTTACTGTGTTAGGGGTATGAAAGATTTTTAGGTCAAGCCAGTGGGATTACAAAGTAGTAACCTGATGTTAGTCTCATACATCACTGGTATTGACAAGTAGTTTTGTTCTAGGCATGCAATTTCCTTTTGTTACTGAAGGTATGAAACAGCTATAACTTCTGAAATGTTACTGTGATGCAGCTTCTTCACATGATGTTGAAAGGGGTAGATAAACCATTCGGGAATGGAAAATCAGTTGTCTGTGAGTAGTGTTTATATTTCTCTGATAGCATTGCTCTGGTAGGAAGACCTCTTGAAGGACTCTCCAATGGAGCACTGCCAGAGAGAAGACATCAGCACCTCTTTCTCGGCTCTCCTTCATAAGGAAGTTGTCGACAGCAATTAGATTGCCTCTCATTCTCCTCTTCTCTAAGCTGAACAAACCTAGTATGCTCAGCTGCTCCTCATAAGGCATGCTCTCTAATCCCTTCAATCATTACAGACCTTAGAGAAACTGATCTTATTTATCAAAAAGTTCAGCTTCCATAGTACTAAAAGTATCTCTATGCCTGTCATGAACTCATTTTGTAGGTACCTTGATTTCATTGTGTAAGTAAAGCATGGCCTCACCCCTTTACACAGTAGCAGTTAAAGGTAGCAGGATATTTACCTCTGATTCTTTGATTTAGCCAAACTGTCTTTTCAGGAGGATCACAGTGATAATTCAGACTTGCTCTTAATTTAAGAAGCAGGGCTAATAGGAGAAATAAAGACCTGCAAATTCTGGATTCAGGAAATGACTTTCCAACGCCAAGTATTGGTGGAAGTGCTTGCAGTGAAGAGCACATGCATCAAGGAACTGCAGCAGGCAGTCTTGTTCTTGAAGGCATTGATAGAACTTAGTGTTTTTCCTACTCCTATTCACATCCTGCTTGGTTTAATAACAAGAATTCAGCATTATATATCTGAATGAGGTCTACAGGAGGGCTGGAGAGAGACTATTCATAAGGTCTTGTAATGACAGAACAAAGAGTAATGGGTTTAAACTGGCAGAGAGAAGATTTAAACTGGATGTTAGGAAGAAGTTCTTTGCAGTGAGGGCAGTGAGACACTGGCACAGGTTACCCAGGGAGGTTGTGGCTGCTCCCTCCCCGGAGGTGTTCAAGGCCAGGTTGGATGAGGCCTTGAGCGACCTGTTCTAGTGGGAGGTGTCCCTGCTTACGACAGGGGGTTGGAACTAGATGAGCTTTGAGGTCCCTTCCAACTTAAACCATTCTGTGATTGTTTCTTTGGGAACAGTCATCTTAGCATAAGATTTTGCAAGAAAAAGTATTTTGCTTGCCAGCTTCAGCAGCCACAGCAATCTGAGCCATTTCAGTCTTGTGCCAGCTGTGCTTATTGCAGCAATCTGAGCTGTCTGAACACCAGGAGCTGCAGAATACCCTTGTGCCCAAGACAGAAAAATGTTCTGCAGGTAAAAGAAAACATGATGAGCAGAGTCATGCAGAATAAAGTAAATTCTGTGCCCAAAGGAAGATCTTCTATGGAAGGGAGCAGTTGCACTGTGTGACTGGGATGTCTGACATTTTATCATCCTACAGCCCTGTGTCTGGGGGGAAATCAACAAAAAGTGTTCACAGATAAAGTTGTCCATTGAGGGCCTTATCAGTAAGAACTGGATGTTTCTGGAGATGTCTGGATGCAATTGCTTGCACCCAGAGGTATTTTACTTCTCCAGAATGACTGCTGAGACCAATGCTAGCATTTCTTTCCAGCCCAAGAGTAGAACTTCATTCTCTTTCTTCATTTGTACTGACTGAAGTTTACCATCTTGCAAGCCCTGAGGCCATCAGAATTGGAGAGAAGAGCGATCAGCAGAGGCTACACCAACTGTTTTTTATCACATTCCTTTGTGACTGCAAATGCTGAGTGCAGTTTACTACCTGAATCTGCTCTCTCCAGTTTTTTTCACATCACTATGAGACAGGTGGTTCTCAAGCTGTGCATCAGGCATCACCCAGATGGGGGTTTTTTGAACTTCAAGTCTGTGCCTACAGCTTTGTTTACAAGCATCTCTGTAATGTATTAGCTTCCAATGAAGACCTAATAGCAACCTAATAGCCACCTTCCAGTACCTGAAGGGGGCACAGAAGAAGGATGGAGAGAGACTGTTTACAAAGGCCTGCAGTGACAGAATGAGTGGTAGTGACTTCAATCTGGAGAAGAGTAGATTTAGGTTGGATGTTAAGAGCAAGTTCTGTACCATTAGGGTAGTGGAACACTGAAACAGGTTGCTCAGGGAGGTGGTCAAGGCCCTGTCGCTGGAGATATTCAAGGTGAGGCTCAACAGGGCTGTGGGCAACCTGATCTAGTTGAGTATGCCCCTTCTGAGTGCAGAGGGGTGTTGGACTAGATGACTGTTGGATGTCCCTTCCAAATAGACCAATCTGTGATTCTGTGAATGGACACTGCAGTTACAGCAATTCCATAAACCTGTTCAAACTGGAGTTTCTGTCCTGGCTTTTAGATTTGGCAGTACTGCTTATCAAGTGATGCATTGGATATTGGAATGCAAGGAACTAATATTCTGTGCAAATAACTTACTGAAGATAGGCCATTTATTCACCCATCTTCTATCTTTCCTCCAATTCCTTGTCACATTCTGGGTGTGAGGCCATGTTGGAAAGCATCCAGAGTGGCTCAGTTCTCTATAGCATTATGCTTTGGGAGTCAGGAAGAGCAAGGGGACATGGGGGCAAGCTGTCCAAAGTACCCTGGTTATGACATTTTCACTGTTAGTTTCATACCTGGCATGCTTGATGAGGGAGGAAGAGCATCACAAAGAATTCCAGTAATAAACAAGTAGTCTTCCTTTCCAGTTGGAATTTTATGACCATATGGGAAAAACAGATAAAATAACAGTGTAGGGAGTACTAGAAGGCTCTGTTCTTTTTCCTGCACCATTTAGCAGACCTTTCTTATGCTGTATGTGTTCTGTATACATTTGAATTGTAGCTGTTTATCCTAGTGTGCTTAGCTCTGAAACCTGTTACTCTTTGGCCTGGCAGTGCTGGTGATGCAAGAGAAAACTAAAAGTGTGCTCAAGGAATTATGACCTTTATTAAGCTCTGATGGTTTTTCTGGTAGGAGAACTTGGAACAGGAGAATTAAGACAACATCTCCACAGATTAGCTGGTGCATGCTTTGTGACAGGGGCCTGATGGGTTCTGCAACACATAGGCTGTTTTTCAGGTTATGATCAATGTGACTCAGTAAATCAATTAAACACATACTATTTTAGGTTGCATTCTTCACCATCTGAGGAGCTAAGTCCATCCCATCTCTTGAGAAAGTCACCTTCTCCAGCTTTACCTATAAACTGCAGCAATGTGAGTATGTCACTGCCTGTAGAAATCTTCAAGTAGAAGGTTAATGTCAGATAGCTCAGAGCCTGTGTTTGAACCACATTGGCCTGACTTGTGTTTTTGTGAAAGAACATGTTAGGTATTGCCAGCTACCTTCTGAGAGGTGTGACAGCAGCACAAGTTGCAACCTCATTTACAAGGGCATCATTGCAAGCCTTAAGGAGCTATTCAATACCATGACTGAGAGGACTGCAGTCTCCACTCAGTTGTTAGGATCTCTGCTAAAGCTTTGCAATTATGCTAAATATGATTCATGTAATGAGGACTTCTCTGCATCTGGAATTGTATTAAATTTTTTGCTCAATATCTACCAGAGTTAAAGTTTCCACACATTTGACAACCTAAATAAAGTATTTCCAGTTCTTGTTTTCTCTCATACTTTTAATCTTAGTGTTCTTCAAAACCCCTTTAAAAATCCATGCTCTGTGTATTCAGTTCTGAAATGTTTGAAGTTTTTACTTTGAAACTGTTTCAGTAGCCTTCTAAAAATGAATAGAATATGCCCTTTTGCTGATCTCTTAGTGCTGGCAACACCACAGACTGCAACTATCATACTCATTGGAATAAGTAACATACTGCATATTATCTGTTGTATATTTCAAGCTATATGAATGAACACTTGCTTCCCCATCAGCACTTCTTTGAATGTAAACTTCCTATTTAAAGACAATTTTGTTCCATTGTAGTTTCCATTCCCTGACTCCACTGTTGTGAAGTAGGAATTGGTTTGGTTTCCTTGCTTTTTTTATGCTCAGTTCTCCCCTGCCTTGCTGCAGATCCTTCTCCCTAAGAGATGGTTGACTTTATATATACTGAACTCTAAATCATGCAGCATCTCATCATAAGGGTAGTAACTGTATTAATGGAAGGATTTTCTTTTTGCTTTATTCTGTGCTTTGGTATCCCATTTGTTCCTGAAATGCTTTGGTAAAGCATTTCAGCTTTATTAATTCCCTAGCAGAATGTACCCAAGTCAGGCAACTCAAGAAACCTATCCTGCTAAATTGCATGAAACACATGATGGGGATGAGGAGGGTGGAAATGTTTGAGTTACTATTGACTTCCATCTTTATTGTTGCTAACCGTTTTGTGAAGTGCAAAAAGTAATTTAAAACTACTTAGTTGCTGGTTTGGGTTTTTTTAATCATTATGCTAACAAGATGCAAAATAATAGAAGAGAGACAAGTTTAGAATGCATATAGAACATGGGAGGTATGAGAGTCATTTTTCACCTTACAGCTAGCATGTGTCAACACTGGCTAACATGATGTCACTGGGATTTTGTACTTTATGCTACCAGCCATGGAAAGTACATGCCAGTGCAGTTTAGTGTGCTGGATTTGTTTGTTGCCTCCCTCATTAGACCCTCACTAAAGCAGATGCAATCACTATGAAGTACCTTTCCTTTTGACAGATGTGTGGAACAGGTTGCCCAGGGAGGTGGTTGAAGCCCCATCCCTGGAGGTGTTTGTAGCCAGGCTGGCCTTAACGAGGCTCTGGGCAGCCTGATCTAGTGTGAGGTGTCCCTGGCCATGGCAGTGGGGGTGGAACTGGCTGATCCTTGTGGTCTCTTCCAACCTGACTGATTCTATGATTCTGTGCTAAGTAACAGCTTTTATTTAAGCCATGTCCAATGCCATGTGAACTTACAAAATGAATTCTTTTTAAGTGCAGTAGATCTGCCTGTGGAATTGTGGTTTTGATTTACTCTGCTTAGTTCTTAATCCTTTGAGAGCAATGTATAATGTTTCTGTAATGTAATAATTCTGACTAAATTATTAAATTGAGAATTTAATTCTGTCCCTTCTGCTACTGCTGCTCTTTCAGGTGCCAAATAAAGATTTGATTCAGTTATGTCCTTTGGAAACAGAAGCCCTAGAGACTTCAGAACAAACCCAGGGTGCTATTCCATTTCCCAGTAATGAACCTCTCCTCAGTAAGATGATCTTTTTTTCTTTTGTGGATATTTTGAGGATTGCAGGGGGAAGGCATTCCTGATAATTTGTGTCATTTTTGAGTGCACTGCTTTATAACTGTCTATCAAGTGTAATAAGATCTGCCTGCCTGAAGATGAGAGGCCTAAAGCAGATATGTTCTTATGAGACGGCAAAAAGCAAAATTTCATCAGTGATTTAATCCCATGACAGAACTAAAGTCCTGTAACAAAACCACAGAATGATAGGGTTTGGAAGAAACCTGCAGCCTGGAGAAGAAGAGGCTCATGGGAGACCTCATTGCTCTCTACAACTACCTGAAGGGAGGTTGCAGCCAGGTGGGGTTGGTCTCTTCTTCCAGGCACTCAGGGACTGAATATATAAACATGAGGAATTTTTCCCTGTGAGGGTGACAGAACCCTTGAACAAGCTGCCCAGAGGGGTTGTGGAGTCTCCCTCTCTGGAGATATTCCAGAGCTGCCTGGATGTGTTCATTTGTGATCTGCTCTAGATGATCCTGCTTTGGCAGGGGGTTTGGACTGGATGAGCTTTGGAGGTCCCTTCCAGCCCCTGACATTCTGTGGTTCTGTGGTTATCAGCTAGCAGTTGGAGGCAGTCCAATAGGTTGGCAAGATTTAAATTTTCTTCTTAAATGTTTGATTTATTATGGCTGCCTGCAGACTATTATTTCTATGATGTGATTAGATTAACATCTAAATGACTTCCAAGGAAAGGAAGGTGCTGTTTAAAGAACAAATATGCTTGGAAAGTTAGCATAAGCTAAAAAAAGTCATCGTAAGACCTGGAAAAATCTGAGTGTTTCTGTATGGCTTACACTATGCTGTTCTGTATGTGTCCTGGCCTCTATCAGGAACAATGTGACCAGCAGCACCAGGAAAGTCACAACTTGCTGAAGTCACACCTTGAGTACTGTGTTCAGTTTTGAGCCCTTGTTACAAGAGAGGCATTGAGGTGCTGGAGTGTGTCCAGAGAAGGGCAGCAAAGCTGGTGAAGGGACTAGAGAACAGGTCTGGTGAGGCTGACTGAACAGTGATGGTTTAGTCTGGAGAAAAGGGGCCTGAGGGCTAACATTCCTGATCTCTATGAACAGAGATTCTGGTAGGGTGGGGGTTGGTTTCTTCTCCTTAGCAGCAAGTGACAGAATGAGAGGAAATGGCCTCAAGTTTCACCAGGGCAGGGTTAGGTTGGATATTAGATACTGTCCAGAGAAGGATGACAAGGCTGGTGAGGGGCCCAGAACACAGACCTATGAGGAGAGGCTGAGGGAGCTGGGGGTGTGCAGCCTGCAGAAGAGGAGGCTCAGGGGTGACTTCATTGCTCTCTGCAGCTACCTGAAGGGAGGTTGTAGGCAGGTGGGGGTTGGTCTCTTCTCCTAAGCAACCAGCAACAGAACAAGGGGACACAGTCTCAAGTTGTGCCGGGGGAGGTCTAGGCTGGATGTTAGGAGGAAGCTCTTCACAGAGGGAGTGATTAGCTTTGGAATGGGCTGCCCAGGGGGGTGGTGGAGTCACCATCCCTGGAGGCCTTCAAGAAAAGACTGAATGAGGCACTTAGTGCCATGGTCTGGTTGATTGGCGAGGGCTGAGTGATAGGTTGGACTGGATGATCTTGGAGGTCTCTTCCAACCTGGTTAATTCTGTTCTATACTAGATTAGAACAAAGTTCTTCACTGAAGAGGTTATCAAACCCTCAAACAGGCTTCCCAGGGAGCTGGTTGGATCCCCAGCCCTGAAGGTGTTTAAATGAGGCAGGGATGCAGTGCTGAGGGTCATGGTTTAGCACCACAGTTGGTAGAGTTAGTTAGTAGTTGGACTCAATCTTGAAGGTCTTTCCATCTGAAATGCTTCAATGATTCTATATTTGTCATGCTTTATGGTGGTTACATTTAATGTTTTCATCATTTTATTAGGTGGTAATTCTCATCTGGACTTTGATGCCATCTGTGAAAATGAGGACACTGCCATGACAGCTCTTATGAATTACTTGGAGGCTGATGGAGGACTTGGAGATCCAGCTGAACTCAGTGATATACAATGGGCTCTCTAGTTCAGCTTTTCCTCAGGAAGAAAGAATGTCAAGTCCATAATGCACAACAACCAAACACCTTCAGTACTGTATTATATTTTTTTAAGACTTTGTCTGAATTTGTATTTACTGTCTATATATTTTTAGAGACTGAAACTTTGTTCAGAGAGAGAGAGAGAGAGAGAAACTTTCTGCTGCACCTCTGGGAAAATGCAATATTTTTTTCACAATGGGGTAACCTTGAAATTTTCATATTGAACCATCTGTAACTGGAATGCTGAAAGCACATTACTATATTTTTGCTAAGAAGCTTTAACCAAAAGGTACTATATAATGTACAGGAGGTTTGTGTTTTTTCTTAATTTCCTTAAACTGTTATTTATTATGTTTCAGATGGTAGAATATTGCTTAAATGAGTTCTGTAGCACCAACCATACTTAGACAGTTTAAGAGCATTTGCAACTACTAAATTTCATTGAAACGACGATTTGCACACACAACAGATACGAAACAAGGTCTTGTCCTTCATAAGTGATGCCATTTGTGATCCCTTCCCCTTTTCAGAAGCACAGCTTTGGGAGTAAGAAGTTAAAAAAATAAAGCACACACTTTTGGCAGCAAGGATTTGAGTTAGATCACCGTAGCAAACAGAAGAGTGGAGAAAAAATAATCGCTTCTCTGGTATGCAAACGAAGTCTTAACTCCTGCTTTATTTGTAATGTCATAGTAGATGGGCAGTGCCTAGGAGCTAGGAAAAGTGATGCTAAAGTCTAACCATGCTAAACTTTGCTCTCATTGCTGGAGGAGTTGACATAGATTGTCCTGTCACTGTCTGTTGGTGAAAAGAAGTCTTAATGTTCTAAAGTATCCTTTATAATCTTTATGGGGCTTGGTTTGGGTTTTTTTTTTGAGAGAGTTTAGGATGATTTTTCTATTGCTTGAGCCTCTGAAATACTTGTGTGATATAGTCCTGGCTATAAGGAAAGGGCACATAGGATGATCTTCTTTTGGGGGAACAGCTTTTGCAAGAATCCTATCACAGTGACAGCAAATTACTCAAGAACAGGGCACTTAATAGGTTGTACTACAACAATATAGCGTTAATATATAAAGTAGATCTTTTTATCTCTGGTATTAAAGGTTTGGAAAAGCTTTTGCATTGTTTATATATCATAAAGGCATAATTTTTCTGGTGCTTTTTGTTTGGTTGTTTCTTTTACTATGGGTAATGAAAGGAAAGTGTTTGAAGACAGTTGATACGTGTGTGTATTTTTATACTGCTCTTTGAACAGAGACACCAACATAAGCACTACTGCATTTGATTTAAAACTAAAGGTGAGCAATGGGCAGCTTGTTTCAGCTCTTTTGAAGGCAACTGAAAGAAGCAAAAGCTCGTCACAGAAAGTCTGAAAGCATCTCACAGAATCCCAGCATGGTGAGTTTGGAGAGGATCTCTGAAGATCACCTAGGCCAACCGCCTTGCTAAAGCAGGGGAACCCACAGCAGCTCGCCCAAGATCAGAGTGGCCAGGTGAGGTTGGAAGCTCTCCAGAGGAGACTCCATAACCTCTCTGGGGAGCCTGGGATGGGACTCAAACACCCTCACCCCAAAAGAAGTTTCTCCTCCTTTTCAGATGGAACCCCCTGGGCTTCATTTGGTCCTTGCTGCCCCTTGTCCTGTCCCTAGGCACCACTGACAAGAGTCTGGTCCCATCCTCTTGCTCCTGACCCTTTAGCTCTTGCTGAGCGCTGAGGAGATGTCCTCTAAGGCTGCTCTTGTCATTGAGAAGATCCCCATTTCAGAACCACCTGAGCAATTTTTGTCCCTTTTCTCTTGTGTTCAAAAAACCTCTTCCAAACTTCAGGGATTTAAAGCAAAGGAAACACGAAGTGAGCGGCCAAACATGTGGCTGCCACTAGATGTCACAGCTCTGCTGCTAGAGAGCTGCCCTTGCTTGCTTGAATTCAGTGCATCATTTCCTCACCCACTGATTGCCTGTGCTTTGACAGTGTCTGTGTCTTACAAATGAGAACCGCTGTGCAAAATTCGTTGCTGACATCTTGTTGGATTGATTGACCTTTTTTTCCCTAGTCTAGATATTTTGCATTTAACTTGCATGCATTTCTTGCATTCAGATTTTTTTTCCCCATGTAGACATGGGACCAAAATTGTCTATTCCCTAGCTTTATTAAACTTTCCTTCACAAGAAATAAAGTATAAATAAATTCCACTCTGCCCTAGTGAGATCACATCTGGAATACTGTGTCAAATTTTGGGCTCCTCAGTTCAAGAGAGACTGGGACCTGCTGGAGAGAGTCGATCGGAGAGCCACAAGGATGACTGGGGGACTTGAAAATCTCTCTTACAAAGAGAGACAGAAACCTGGGGCTGTTTAGTCTGGAGAAGACTGAGATGCAATCAAATAAATGTCTATCAATAGCTGAGTGTCAAGTGGAGGGGACCAAGCTCTTTTTGGTGGTCAGCAGCAATAAGACAAGGAATAACAGCTGCAAACTGGAACACAGAAGGCTTCACCTCTGCGTGAGGAGAAACTTCTTTACACTGAGGGTGACAAAGCTATGGAACAGGCTGGCCAGAGGCGTTGTGGAATCTCCTTCTCTGGAGACTTTCCAAACCCACCTGGATGCATTCCTGTGTGGACTACCCTAGGGGATCCTGCTTTGGCAGGGAATTGGACTCGGTGATCTCTGGAGGTCCCTTCCAACCTTTGAGGTTCTGTGATATAGAATTATTTAAAAGGCCTTTAGGATCACCAAGTCCAACCATTATCAAACTTGAACGAATTTAAAATCATTCTGGGCTATTTGATGAAGCAAAGCATTTAAATATATATATATCAAGAATTCATATATAAAGAATTGATAGAATTCTATTTCCAGAAATGAAACCTGAGAATGTAGGGGTTTGGCACTGTAAGCTGTATTTTCTTTTTACTCTTTTAGTCAAGAAATCAATTCCAAATAAAACACAAGAAGTACCAACACAGATATCTGAATAAATAACTTCAAATGACAGAGACTTTCCACAGCATACTTTCTTTTCTTCAGTGAAGTAGTTTGAAAAGGCAGATGTGTTGTTATTGAAGGAGCATATTGATTCTTACACAGGATTTCTATAACCCTCTAGAGTCTCAAACCACTATTTTTGGATTCTTCTTGGATTTCCCTACAACTAATAATAATTTTAAATGTTACTTTGAGTCTCTTGCAGTCATTGATCAATCTTATGGCTCTCAATTAATCTAATTAGATTCTCCCTTTTACTATTTGTGATTCTTTTTTTGGTTTATATCAGTCTTCACACAGAAAAGTCTCACTTGTAAATATCAATGATGAAATGAATACTTTTTAGTCCAGTTGAGATAATATGGGCTTATTTCTGACTCCATAACAGTACAGTTCTAATAAGATGTGGACAGGTTATTTGTTTTCTTTTTTTCTTAGCATGGTGCAGTTTCTCAGAGGCTGTGATTAAGTCAGGTGAATAAAATGGTATTTTGATGCACTGTTGTTAAGTCTGCTGACAGTTACACCTAATACTGAAATTAAATGTGAAATACTCTCAGGATCATTCCCTGAAAATGTAAATGGGGAGCTTGAACTGATGTGGATTTTGGTAGCTCAAGATGATACTCCCTAGCCAGGGTAATTTTTTACCATTTTCTAGGTACTAAAAGCTCCTAAAGCTGCAGCTTAATTTGGCTTTTCCTGGAAAGCAGAGTGCCTGTAGGCTGAACCTGAGCCAGTCTGATCAGAAGCAGAGCATGTGAATCTGGTTCTTAGAGAGCCTTGCCACAGGTAGGTATGGTAAGTGATAAAGCAGATGTCAACAGGTTCTTAAAGTTTTTAGTAGTTGCTGAGGTTGTACTTGGAGGTGGATCAGCTAATTTGTTACTACAGGCACATACAGAGTTAAGCAAAGCTCGATGGGAGAAGAGTTGGGATACAAACAGCAGCTTATTTGGGAAGCCAGTTCCTGTGTTGACAGAAAAACATGAGAGAATTATTTTCAGCACTAGGAACAGGGAATGAGAATGTGGTAGAGACAAAGACCATCTGGGTGTTGTTGGAATGAGAAAGTGGTCTGGCTGGGTAGAGGGTAATGGTTGGCTATCACCAGTCTGAGTTAGATCAGAGGTAGACTGCAGGAAGGCCTGGACTGCCCTGTGGCACTTCAGAATGCCATAGTGTCTTACAGTGGTGAATCATAAAGTTGGTAATATATTGAACCTGATTTTTTTGCATTTTCTTTTGCACTATTTGACAGTTCTGCCAGTGTAACTGCTGCTTCTGATTGATTAACTGCTTGTGGGAATCCAGTGCAGAGCCACAAAGATGATGAAAGGAGTGGAACTTCTCTCTTACTAGATGAGACTGAGGGAGCTGGAGCTCTGCTGTTGGGAGAGGAGGAGCCTGAAGGGTGACCTCATCAGTGTTTATAAAGATGTAAAGGGTGAGTGCCAGGAGGCTGATGCCAGGCTCTGCTGGGTGATGCCCACTGACAGGCCAAGGGGCAATGGGTGGAAGCTGAGGCGTAGGAAGTTTTATGTGAACATGAGGAAGAATTTTTTTCCCTGTGAGGGTGACAGAGCATGGGCACAGGCTGTGGCTGCCCAGGGGGGTTGTGCAGTCTACCTCTCTGGAGATACTCAGAACCTGCCTGGACACGTTCCTGTGTGATCTGCTCCAGGTGATCCATCCTGCAAGGAGGTTGGACTGGATGACCTTTGGAGGTCCTTTCCAGCCCCTGACATTCTGTGATTCCCTTGTGGTGGTTGGTCAAGCACAGTGCTGTTGCTTGGGTCTAAGGCAGAACATCAGCCTATGTGGTACACTGTAGGCCTGTGCTTTTCTGTATATCTTAAACTTCATAGAGTATTGGAAAATATGGTTTACAAGCACCAAACACTAAAGTTAGTAATTGTAGTGGTTGCTTACAGCAGTCCTCCTGTTTATGATCCAAACCAAATGAAGCCTCTTCTCCTCCAACCCTGATTTCTGGCCTCTTTCCTTTAACCTTTTGCTTCCTTTCCCTAGTTTAATATACATCGTCTAAATAAATCTCAGGAAGTAGTCATCACTTGTAAAGCTTTTTGGCACTTAGGACTTGTCTGAAGATGATCATTTCATTCCCTAGCCTGATAAGAATTATTTTTTTCTATGTAAATATGGAGCTTGAGAAAGTATTTGAAGTTGCAGGTTCTTGCAGATTAAAAGATCTAAAACCACATTTCAAAGCAGCAGAATTAGAGGATGCAGAGTGAAAAAGACAAGTGCTGAATGAGCTGGTGAAATACAGCTGCTGCTGCTGTAGCATGTTTTGTGTGTATCTCATCTCTGGAAGATTGATCTAGATTGCTTCCCTTCACTGTGGCAGGTGGCTGTCATGACTAAAGGCTTTGGTTTTTTCTGGGTTAAATACCAAACAAAAGGGAATAAAGTACCTGAGCATGCCTGGCTTACTAAAGGGCAAGTTCAGGTATGTGGGCAGTTACTACACAGAGTTTTTTATTCTTCATTTGTTTTCATGTCAAACCCCCTAGAAATAAGTACACAGCCTTTGGAAATCACAGAAGGTTTTGAGGAAAAGATCTTTCTTGATCATTGTTTTTGCAGTGCTGGCCCTGTCTGAGTGGTCTGTTGTCTTCTCTGGCATTTGCAGATCCCAAGTGTAGGTGACCTGACATCAGTAATCTGGCATAGCAAATTCAGGAACCTTTGGAACAGGGGGAGAGAAAGGAACATCACAGCATTACAGGATGTTTGGAGGGAGTTTGCAGGATTGTATGGAAGGGACCTCCACAGATCACTGAGTCCAACCGCCCTGCCAGAGCAGGACCAAAGAATCTAGTGCAGGTCGCACAGGAACACATACTGGTGGGTGGTGAAAGTCTTCAGAGGAGACTCCACAGCCTCTCTGGGCAGCCTGCTCCAGTGCTGTCACTCTTTCAGTAAAGAAGTTCTTCCTCATGTTGAGGTGGAACTTCCTGTGCTGTAGTTTACATCCATTACTCCCTTGCACAACTGAGAAGAGTTTGTCCCCTCCCTCTCTTGACCCCCAGCCCTCATCTGTTTATAAACATTGATTGGATCCCCTCTCAGTCTTCTCTTCTCCAGACCAATAAGCTCCAGGTCCCTAAGCCTCTCCTCACAGGGCAGTGCTCCAACCTCTTAATCATCTTCCTAGCCCTCCGTTGGAGTCTCCAGTAGATCCCTGTCCCTCTTGAACTGGGGAGCCCAAAACCAAATGCAGTATTCTGAGTGAGGTCTCACCCAGGCAGAGCAGAGGGAGAGAACTCCCTCAGTCTGCTGGTCACACTATTCGTAATGCACTCCAGGATTCCATTGGCCTTCTTGGCCACAAGGACACATAGCTGTGCCATGGTTAGCTGTGCTGGCTGCACTTCATTCTGCATGAAATGTAAGAGCAGCTATGGTGTTCAGAATTGGCCATGCTGCAGTGGGCAGTAATGGAATGAGCTGCCTCCTAAAGAATATCTTCAGAATAGGATAAGCAGAGCAGCTGCTGCTGCTGCTTTCAGCTCAGGGCTGAGCTTCACTGGGTTTATCCACTTGGTAAGCCCTGAGGGAGGTTGATTTTGTTTTGTGTGTGTTTCTATTTGACCACCCCTCTACGGACCTCACACAAACTCCTTGTGTTTGCAGATTCACATGGAGAGTGCCACAAGTCTCCTCCCTGTTGCAGAAAACCAAATGAGACAGCCCAACAAACAAAAACCCAAACCAAAACACACCACCACTTTTCCCTCCTGCCAGCTTCATTTACCTCTGGCTCCTGCTAGCTTCATTTCCATATTACTGCCTCGGTTGTGGATTGGTACTGGAAGAGATAGCAAACAGTTGTTCCTTCTGCCTTTATGCTGCTGGGGACTGCTTAGGTGTTTATGACAGCTCTCCTTTAGAAATCCCCAGCTTGAAAACTCCTTAAATCAGGCAGTATTATTTCAGAGCTGTCTTGCTTGTGGTTCACAACAGTAATTTACAGTCTTCTCCTAGACTGCCATTTAAAATAACCCCACCAGCCATGTATTTAGTTTCCTGAGATATTTTCCTAACTCTTGGGGGCGTTTTGCATGCAAATTCTTTGAGGAACTGGAAGTTTCCAATGTGTGTCTATTTCAGGAATCAAGAGGTCATTATTCCAGAGTTCTTAGCTGCTCTGGCAGAAGGCCATGAGAAACACTCCCATGTTGTAGGAGTTTGAAGATAAACAAATCAAATTGGAGTGAAACTCCAGATGCAGTTGCAGGAAAAATACTTTTTTTTTTTTTTTTTTTTCACACACCCTCCCAATAAATAAATACAACCAAAAGAAGGGCAGGCTGGACAAATAGTGTACATAAATAACCTCAAATGAAATTCTGAACCATGCTACGAGCAAGATGCTTGTATGAGTGGAGCTGTGGCATGCTGCTCTGTCAGTTCCTTTGTGACCAGCAAGGGGGCTGGATTGTTCATTCTCTTATCCCCATGTTTGCTGTATTTAAAGTATTTACTGATCCTGTAGGCTTTTCTTATCACTATCACTCTAATGGTGATTCAGGTTTGGTGATAAGCACAAGGGTTTGTATCTTGAAAAACAGTGAAGATGTACTGATGGTAGTGTGAGGGGGGGAAATTATTTTCCAGTTGATTCTTTTTCTGCTTAGGTTAGTGTGCAACTGCATAATCAAACCTGGTTTAAAATGGTTGATTTCAGGTTTGTATGTGTTATGTAAAGAGAATGTGAAGCTTCACCTTATCACTCTGGAAGGAGCTGGGCATAGGGCTGGAACCTGCACTGCAGGAAAGGCTTCTTTGTGTTACTAAATGTGATACTTTTCTAGAAGGATTGCAAGTTACCTTTTCTAATTCCTCATTTTGTGCTTTCATCCTGGTTTTGGTGTCTTGCTTTAGTCAAGCCAAGGCATTAAGACAGGCTAATATGGAATAAAGCTTTCAAAATTTGAGACATTAGCAGTCCTGGTGACAGTCCCACTCAAATACAGAGTCAAAGCTCTTCAGGTATTTTTGGAAGAAGCTTGGGAGATGTAACTTGGAGACCAGTAATTTTTTACAACAACGAGCTTTTCATAGAACAGGGCTTCTAATTTGTTCCAGTAGTCCTAATTCAGTCCATTGTATGTCAATAAATAGCTCTGCAAACTGATGTGGGAATTAGGCACATGGGGGTTGTAATCGACAAGCATCTCAGTATGAGCCAGCATTGTGCCCAGGTGGCCAAGAAAGCCAGTGGGATCCTGGCTTGGATTAGCAGTGCTGTGTCCAGCAGGAACAGGGAGGTGATTGTCTCCTTGTACTCAGCTCTGGTGAGGCCACACCTCGAGTGTTGTGTTCAGTTTTGGGTACCTCAATACAAGAGAGATGTGGAGGTGCTAGAGCCAGTGCAGAGGAGGGCAACAAAGCTGGGGAAGGGCCTGGAGAATAAATCTGATGAAGAGCTACTGAGGGAGCTGGGGATGCTTAGTTTGAAGAAGAGGTTGAGGGGAGACCTCATTGCTGTCTACAGCTACATGGAAGGATTTTGTGGAGAGGTTGGTGCTGGTCTCCTCTCACAGGTAAACAGTGACAGAACAAGAGGGAATGGCCTCAAGCTGCGACTGGGGAGGTTTAGGCTAGATGTTAGGGAATATTTGTTCACTGCAAGAGTGGTCAGGCATTGGCATGGGCTGCCCAGGGAGTTGACCAATCCTGAATGTGTTTAAAAGTCATTTGGATGTGGTGCTTGGGGATGTGGTTTAGAGTGCACCTTGTAGAGTAGGGTTAATGGTTGGACTTGGTGATCCTGAGGGTCTTTTCTGTAATTCTGTATACATTTATGTAGCTAAAAAACAACCAAACAAGATTTTTAGATGTCATGCAGTCTAAGGTCTGGATTTCCAAAGATTGAGGGGGACATTTATGTTTGCAAAACATATGCCAAACAATGCTGATTACTTCTGACTCCTGTTTTATCTGACATGTGAAAACATTATTCCTCAAATGCCTAAGTTGGATAGAAACTTCTTCTGAATGTTCCCTGCACGTGTTTTGCCTACAAATTATATGTCTCCTCTCTGAACTTCCTGAAATTCTGTTTAAATTTTAAGGCAGTTTGTGTACAAATATAGCAGTGTCACATGTAGTTATACAAGAAGCCATCTGCCTATGGGGAACTGGAGAGAAAGTAGTTTGGAAATGCTTAAATAGTTCATTACTGAAGCCAGGATTACAAGAAATATCCACAGATGTTAAGAAGAAATGAGAGTAACTTTGATCACTTAAATTCAAACTTTCTTCACAAGCCTTTTTAAGCTAAAATAATTATTTTAGGAACCAAAGGCTTTTTTACAGAAGCTAGGCAGAGCTGTACTTACTGAAAGAGATCTCCTCTTGCAGGTGCCAGTATTAATGAAATGAGTTTCAACAGGCCAAATGCCAGGTCCTGCACTTGAGTCACCACAACCCCAAGCAATGCTACAGTCTTGGGGCAGTGTGGCTGGAGAGCTGCCTGACAGAAAGGGATCTGGGGATTGTAATTGACAGGCGGCTGAATTGAGCCAGCAGTGTGCCCACTGCCAAGAAGGCCAATGGCATCCTGGCTTGGATTAAAAATGCTGTGTCCAGCAGGAGTAGGGAGGTGATTGTCCCCTTGGACTCAGCTCTGGTGTTTTGTCTTCAGTTTTGGGCACCGCAATACAAGAGAGATGTGGAGGTGCCAGAGCAGGTCCAGAGGAGGGCAAAGAAGCTGGGGAAGGGCCTGGAGAATAAATCTTATGAGGAGCATCTGAGGGATCTTGGAATGGTTAGTTTGAGGAAGAGGAGGCTGAGGGCAGACCTCATTGCTGTCTACAACTACTTGAAGGCTGCTGCTGGGCTCTTCTCACAGGTAACTGGAGACAGAACAAGGGGGAGTGGCCTTAAGCTGTGACTGGGTAGGTTTAGATTGGGCATTAGGAAAAAGTTTTTCATGGAGAGAGTGGTCAGGGACTGGAATGAGCTGCCCAGGGAGGTGGTGGAGTCACACACCCTGCATGTGTTTAAGGGTTGTTTGGATGTGATTCTTAGGGATGTGGTTTAAGGTGAACTTTGTGGAGTAGGGTTCTGGGTTGGACTTAGTGATCCTGAAAGTCTTATCCAGCCTGGATGTTTCTGTGATTCTGTGTTGAAACCTGCAGCACATGGTGCACTCTTACCCATTTAATGGAGACCTGTCTTTCAGAAGCTTTTGGCACAAAGTCGCCCCAGCAGGACCACTGATGCAGGATCTTCTGTCTGTGCATTAGCAGATTGTGCATTAACGAGTTGATAGGGCTACTAAAACCATTTCTGCACAGTGGCATTTAGCTGATGAGATGTGACAGCTGCAGGTATTTGCCAGAGGAGATGTGCCTTCTGTCTTCAGCAAGATTAGACTCAGAGTATAATTAATCTCATCTGAGATGCACATTCTCTCGTCCACCTTTTTTGTTTTGTTCTGCCCTCTTGCTCTGTTCCTTGCTTTTTCTCTTGCATGCATTCAGCCTTTCATCATTCCCAAGTCCACTCACTTCTGCAACCTGTGCTGCATCCAGCCTGAAGTCTTGTCCCTGAGAATCACAGAATGTCAGGGGCTGGAAGGGATCTTGAAAGCTCATCCAGTCCAACTCCCCTGCCAGAGCAGCAGCACTTAGAGCAGATCACGCAGGAAGGTGTCCAGGTACGTTTTGATTACCTCTGGAGAGGGAGATTCTACAACCCCCCTGGGCAGCCTGTTCCAGTGTCTTTTCACCCTCACAAGGAAAAAATTCCTCCTTGTGTTTACCTGAAACTTCCTTTGCCTCAGCTTCCACCCATTGTCCCTTGGCCTGTCACTGGGCATCACCCAGCAGAGCCTGGCTCCAGCCTCCTGGCACTAACCCTTTTCATCTTAAAAAACAATGATGAGGTCACCCCTCAGGCTCCTCTTCTCCAAGCAGCACAGCCTAAATTCCCTCAGTCTCTCCTTGTAGGAGAGATGTTCCATTCCGTTCGTCATCTTTGTGGCTCTGCACTGGACTCTCTCAAGCAATTCTATGTCCCTCTTGAACTGGGGGGCCTGGAACTGGACACAGTACTCCAGATGTGGCCTCAGCAGGGCAGTGTAGAGGGGCAGGAGAACTTCTCTTGACTTACTAGCCACAGCCCTTCTAGTACACCCCAGAATGTCACTGGCCCTCGTGGCCACAAGTGCACATTGCTAGCTCATGTCAACCTCCCATCAACTAGGACCCAAAAATCCTCTGCCTCTTTGCAGCCTTCCAAGCAGCTGCAGTGGCAGCAGAATACCTAAAACGAGTGCAGCAAGTACAGCTCAAAAAGACAGTGACCCCACAGCCTGGCAGTACTTCTGTGCTGTTTGGGTTTTGCCACTATGCATCCATCCCAGCCTTCACATCCTTGCTTGGTCAGCACCAGCTTCACCAGGCTAAATGGTGAATGGGCATTTGTGCATTCCCATGGAACTGCTAAGTATTTACAGCCTGATTTTTGTGTATAATT
The DNA here is from genome assembly GCF_015220805.1 of Pogoniulus pusillus. Taxonomy (NCBI): domain Eukaryota; kingdom Metazoa; phylum Chordata; class Aves; order Piciformes; family Lybiidae; genus Pogoniulus; species Pogoniulus pusillus. The sequence goes on along the minus strand of NC_087290.1, from coordinate 15,917,227 downwards.
TGCTTAGCTGCTGTTCTTGGAATATTTCATTGCATGAAAATCCCCAATGTTCATCTCCTCATCCTGAGAGGAGACTTCCTCTCAAAATGTCAAAACCCAACATTTTGTCTGAGGTGGAGGCTAAAACTTTTAACCAGAGACAGTGTTGAAAAAATTCAATCTGAAAATGCCTTTTGACATTCTAGATTTAGAATGGCTGTGTGATAGCTTCAGTTAGGCACTCAGGCACGTGTGAAGGGACAAGGCAATTCTTCTGCCTGTTAACCCACAGATAACTGAAACTCAGTGCAAGCTGCACATCTTCTGACAAGAGTGCAGAAGTGGGATTTCCCCATCCTTTGTCTCCTTCAAGAGTTTGGTTTAGGTTGACAGGGTCAATATTTCTTAATTCTATAGGCTTAAAGTTCTATTTATAAACTGTTCATATCAGCCATACCAACTCAGACATGACTTACTCCCTACTTAAACAAAATCACTTTGTCTCTTCTGCTTATCCTTAACACAAACAGACCGGGCTCACAAGTAATGTGGACAGTAAAGATCATTTTGATGTTTCTTCTAACCTAAAATATTGTGTAGCCTCCCCAAAAGAAAGGGGTTTTTAACTCATTTGTAAGGTGTAAAATCTCTTGAGATAGAGAGAGGAAGAACAAAAGACAGTGTCTAAATTGATGATCACCATCTCCTTCAGCTTGCTCTCAGCTATATTTTTCCTATTTCTCTTTTCTTTCTTTCAGAATAAAATAATACCCATTTAATAGCTGCCTGTCACTTTGCTGGGAGCATGGCTGATTAATACAGCAAGACAGCTTAGTGACCATCACAGTCAGCCCCTAAGATTTTTGCTTACTGCTCCTTGTCCCTCTACAGCAGAAGATTTTAGTGATTTCAAGCTATTAACTTGTGCTTGCCACTCCAAAGCATCCCTTCCTACGTGCACACAGCCAGGGTGACTCAGCTTACTACCTGGTGTTGTTTCTCACCATCACAGCGCATTTCAAGAGAAATCAGTCCAGGAGCAAACAAGGTGCACATATCTTGGGCTGCCATGGAGGCAGGATGCTGTCACCTTCTGCAGCCCTCTCAGCCCTAGGATTTAAGGAATGTCTGAACCGCGGGCATTGTTTTTCTCTCCTGAAGGCCAGATAAAGCCTTAGCCTAGGGGCCAGCTGACTGAGCTAGCTTTGACACTGACTCATTGTGTGCTCTGGAGTTATGTCTGTAGCGTGCCAGGCAGAGAGATCTGCAGCTCTGGAAGCAGGGCTTGCACCACGGCCGCTTTTGCAGCTGTGTGGCAGAGGGGCTGGGTGGAGTGAATGCAGCTATTCAGCTACTCTGCACTGTGCCTTATTTTGAGCTTTCCTCAGGAGCCTCTGTATAGTACTGTATTGAGAACTGAGATAGTGAGTCTTGGTTTTCAGCAGTTAATTGCACAAAGTTCCAGATGAAATAGACAATATTGATCATCTCGATAGGCTGATGGTGGCCACACCAAGCACCTTACCTACGACAGCATGAATGAGACAAGCATAAAATGGCATCTTCTCTCCAGCACTTTTTAGGGGACTCAGTTTTATCCAGCCTTCAGCAAGACTCTTCACAGATGGACTCCACTAGTAACCTCTACAGTGTAGATTCTCAAATGGAAAAGTAATGTGCTTCACCTCTTCCTGCTATGGTGTCACCCCCTACTGCAGATAGAGGCTCTTGGGCCTGACAGTGACCCCACCTTAGAGGATGAGGGGCACCTGAAACCACCCCATGCATGAGAGCAGATCACTCATCTCCTCAATGGCTGCCTCTATGTAATGGAGGGTTTGAACTAGAACTCCAGAGAGGAGCTGCTTGTGTAATGCTCTTCGGCCCTGAGCAGATCTGTCTGGCCAGCACAGCAGAGCCAAGGCAGAATTCCTTCTACCAATTTAGCAGCAGTTTCATTGTGCAGGGCTTTTCTTGCAGTGTTTTCAAACTATAGGACAATTCAGGGATGGGAACATAGAGATCAAAAGTTCTAGGAGGTACAATTTGGGAGGCATTTTTGTACTTCAGTTGTTGTGGATTAAGCTGATCCTTTGGGCACTCAATCTCTCCTCCTCTCCCTTTAAGCAAGGGATTGGAGAGGAACTTAAAGAAGAAGGCTAAGTTCTTGATTTGATAGATAGAAACTCTCTGAGCAGTATTTTGTTCCAGGACTGAACACAGTGTCATACCTCGAGCTTTTGGCTAAAACAGTTAGTTCTGCTGAGTATTTAAGAGTACTTCAGGAGAGCTTTGACAGCATAGCTAAAACAGTTGGTCAGAAAATAAAGCATTTCAAAGGCAGATGCAGCTTCTAGCAGTAAATCCGTGCTTTTGCTGAGAGAGTAAATTCCAGGTTTCTTGAGTGAAATAAGCTATTAGGACAAAAGCACCATTCTCTCTGCTTAATACTTACATCTGCACAAGGTGCTTTTGCTGGCACAGCTCTGCCTTCAAAGGATCTTATCTCAACACAACTCCAGCTGACACAGTAGTGGAGACCTGATCTGAAAACACCCTGGTTCAGCTTTGGGGTTAGGAACAAGGAGACTGACCCACAGAATCCACTTTATGAGCTGTCCTGAAACAAAAACTCTGCACAGTCAGGGTGGAAATTGTGCCCCTTTGAGAAGGACATCTCATGGCTCTTTTAGCTGCTGTATTTTGGGGAGTTTGGTCTAAAGGAAACTATCTGGAGCAAAATAAAGGGCTGAAGATTTAAAAAGGAAACTAAAACTTGACTGTGATGTACATCATATGTGTTTCAGGGCCCTGTTTGATAGAGAGACCCCACTGACTATTCAAATCATACACCTTCCAGAGGAAGCTGAAATCTGGTTCACTACAAGTCATTATCACTCCAAATTAACCAAGGTGAGTCACTTAAACTGTGTGAAAAGCTTGTGGGAAGGCAGTAAGGACAAGTGCATTAAGAACTGCATTGATGCTGAGTGACACAGCTTAGCACCAGACCTGAAAGAGTTAGATAATGTTTGGACTCGATCTTAAAGGTCTTTTCCAGATGAAATATTTCTGTGAATCTATGATTCTATCATTTGATGTTTGTCACTCAGCAGTGAGGTGCAGGCAAACCCAGGGCTTAGGTGCACTGCAGATTGCACTGTCACTCTCCAAGGAGCTTCATCTGAGCTTCACTGCCAGCCAGAGGCATGGTCCTGCTTGTGCTTCCACCTCTGCCACTCAGGCACACCCACTATGTGCCAGGAATCATAGAATCTGTCAGGGTTGGAAGGGACCACGAGGATCATCTAGTTCCAACACCCCTGCCATGGGCAGGGACGCCTCACACTAGATCAGGCTGTCCAGAGCCTCATCCAGCCTGGCCTTAAACACCTCAGCTCTCAGGCCTGGAGTGTGTATCCAGATGAAAAGAGTAACATAGCATATCCCTACTTGGACTGCACCATGAACATGCAGGGAAGTAGAAGTACCACTCTAAGAAGACTGTGTGAGGGATGCTGTGCTTTCAGAATGCCTCTGACAGGCCTCAAAATACTAGGCTTAATGCCATGTATTGATTTGTAGCCATGGAGGTGGTACATGTGCCCATTGCAAAGTGAGGGGAAGCTCTTTCTCTTCACCTCAAGCAGGGAAGAACACTGGAAATACTCTTACACCTTGTAACCTCCTGCAGCTTTCACAGGAAGGACAAGAGGCTGCTGTGCCTTCAGGAAGGTGGAGAAAATCAACCTTTACTTGCAAATCAGCCTGGAGCAAAAAGGGCTAAGCTATTCTGGGAGATGAGAGATAAGCAAGCCAGAAAACCTTATCAGAGCTTTGTCTTGACTTGCAAAGGTATTTGCTTTGACTAAAGAATTCAAACAGTTGTTTGAAATCTCTTGTCTGCTCAGATTTGTTCTCAGATCAGTCTTGCTCATACACTGTCCTGACTAGCAAAGTCCTTCTGCATTAGGATCTTGAACGAGAATCTTCACTAAGTTTAAAATCTAATTAGAAGTGTAAAAAAAACCCAAACAGATCAGTTAATTCAGAAAACAGAGGTCAATGAGTCTAGTGGAAGATGTCCCTTCCCATGGCAGGTTGGTTACAACTGGATGATCTTTAAGGTCCCTTCCAACCCAAACCATTCTATGATTCTACAAATATCAAATCTCAATGGGGCTTAATATTTGTTGAAGTGGTTGTAGTTGTGTGAGTCCAACTCCAGTCATTCCTGGAGGGAAGGATAGTATCATAGAACCATTTTGGTTGGAGAAAATCTTTAGAATGATTCTGTCTAACCACAATCTAACTCTGTCAAGTCTGGTGCTAAACCATATGCTTCAGCACCACATCCCCACATCTTTTAAACACCTCTAGGCAAGGGGATTCAACCACCTCCCTGGAAAACCTATTCCAGTGTTGGAGAACCCTTTCAGTGAAGAATTTTCTTCTGACAGCAACTCTCAACTGCTCTGGCAGAATCCTGCTGGATGCAGGAGCCCTTTGATTTGGCACTTGCTGATTAGCCCACAGTAACTGGTAACACTTCATGGGGATTGAGTAAGAGTGGGCAAGAAGATTAATTGTGGCAATTAGGATTGGGGATGCAAATCTTTGTGGTGGTGCAAAGTTGCTGGGAATAATGCTGGCTGCGTGTTCAATGTGCGATGAGTACCTGGAGGGGAAGACCCCCAATTCTCAACCATCCTCATCTCTGTGCTTTTCAGACTTTGGTTCCTCTGCATTCTGCTCCTAACTAAAAAAAAAGAGCTGTGACAACTTTTAGGGTTAATAGGATATTGCAGGACATAGGTTGAGGATTTCTCCATTGTAGCCAGGCTCCTGTGTGACCTTTTGACACAAGATAACTCTGATGTTACACTGTGGACACCAGAAAGGAGGCAGAGCTTCAAAGTGTTAAAAATCAGCATGGCCAGGAGCTCTGGTCCTGGCCCTTCCAGGCTGACAATTGGAAAGGATGTGGCTGTTAAACAGGGCCATGCTAAGAGAACACCAGTGAAAGAACGCAGAGGGAGCTGAAGGAGCAACGAGGCTGGTAAGGGGGTTGGAGGGAAAGTCTTATGAGAGGAGGCTGAGGGAGCTGGGGTTGTTCAGCCTGGAGAAGAGGAGACTTAGAGGGGACCTTACCACTCTCTACAACTACCTACAGGGAAGTTGTAGGCAGGCGGGGGTGAGGCTCTTCTTCTGGGTAACCAGTGACAGGACAAGAGGGCACTGTCTGATGCTGCGCCAGGGAAGGCTTAGGTTGGATATTGGGAAGCACTTCCTCATGGAAACGGTGGTTAGGCACTGGAATGGACTGCCCAGGGAGGTGGTGGAGTCACTGTCCCTGGAGGTCTTTAAGAAAAGATTGGATGTGGCACTTGGTGGCATGGTTTATCTGATGTCTTGCTGTCAGGTTATAGGCTGGACTTGATCTCGGAGGTCTTTTCCAGCCTCGGTGGTTCTGTGAGAATCAGTGGCTTCCTTTTCCAACATGTTAGCTCCAGTGTCTAGGAGGCAGTTTCAGTGTCTGCAGAACTCTGCAGCCATGGCTTTCATGGTGACTGGGGCTCAAAGACTGATCTCCCTTTGTTGAGGTTTCACATAAAATTCAAGTATTAGCTATTCAGACCTGAAAACTAGGGAAGAGCTACAGGATACCCCTTGGCCAGGTGGGGAAAATCTGTTTATCAAAGGATGTGTCTCCTTTGTGAACACACACCTCTGGCAACCAAAGTTTTCTGGACAACTCAATCTTTTGCAAGCTGTGTTTAAGCAGCAAAAGCTACCTTCCAGTTTTTGCTGGAAATACAAATCTTTCAGTTTTTTAGAAATAGTGATCAGAGACAAAGCAGGAGTAAAGAATTTTTTCTTTTCCACATACAAAGGGAGTTTTGTCTAACCAAGCCTTGGGAGAGGGAACAGGAGAAAAAGCACTGACATTAAATATTTTGGCTAACTCAGAACAAAACTAGGAGTTGTTTGGCTGGACCTGGCCACCAAGCCACGTTCTCTGTTTCACTCGTGCCATGGTTCTGCTCCTGCAAGAGCAGTATCACAGAAGGGCAGGGATTGGAAGTGACCTCTGCTAGCCATCTTAGTTCCAACCTCCAGCTAGAGCAGGACCACCCAGCCTAAATCCAACAGGAACACGTCCAGGTGAGGTTGGGATGCCTCCAGAAACTTGTCGGGTTCCAGTGCCTCTGCTGAGCCTTTTTGCGATGCAAGAGACCAAGGCACGGCTGGTTCTAAAAACGGACTGCTCCCAGTGCCGCGGAGCTCGGCGATGGGCACAGACGTCTGCTTAGAGCTGCGAGAACGGGAGTCCTTCTGGGGGGTACGGGACACGGGACATGACTCTCCTTCCGCTGCCAAGCAGCAATCTTGGGGGAACTACACTCAGCCTGGCGTTAGAGCGTGTTACTGTCGGCCAAGGTGTGCAGGGAGCGCCGCGGACACGGAGCAGGACGGGCGCCAGGCCCGCGGGCCACCTGGGGCTGCTTCCCCGTAAGGAGCACAGGGAAGCCGCAGCCGCCCCAACTCGGCACCGCGCCGGCGGGCAGCCAGCCGTGCCCTTCACCGGGCCGCGGGCCGCGGCGGCGGGCGGAGCGAGGCTGCCTGTGGGCAGGGCCGGGGCTGAGTGCGCGGAGAAGCGGAACTCCGGCCCGCGCCCGGGCCCCAGCCCGTCCCGTCCTGCCCCGCCCTCGCCGCGCCGGCGGCGCCGCAGCACTGCCGTGGGGCCCAATCAGGCCGCCTGCCCCGCGGAGCAAAGCTAACGCCCAGCCCGCGCCGGCTGGGTCTCGGTCGCCGTGTGTGAGGCGGGGGCGGCGCGCAGGCGGGGCCGGCCGGGACAGGGTGGGCGGCGAAGCGGCGCGGAGCGGACGGCGGCCGCCCGGAGCCAGGAGAGGCGCGGCCGGCCCGAGAGGGGGCCGCTGTGGTTCGGGTGCAGGTAAGGGGCGTCTCCGCGAGTTCCCGGGGCCCGGCTGACTGAAACCTAGCCGAGCTTGGCTGCTTAACTTTGTGTCCCGGGGGCCGAGCTCCCCCGGTGCCTTTCCTCCGCCGTGGTGGCGGCAGTGGAGCGGGCTCCTCCCCAGCGCCGTGGGTCGGGGCCGCCCGTCCCGCCGGGTGTATCCGCCTCAGGGAGCGAGTGGCTGGGCGGGAGCCCGCCATGAGCCCCGCGCCCTGGGTAGGGCACCCGTGCACCGCGCAGGGAAGGGCGGCTCTCGGGCTGGTGGTGAGGGTGTGAGGAGGGGTGTCCCCTCCAGCCAGCCCTCCTTGCCCCACAGCTGACCGGCCTTCGCTCCTCGGGCGGTGTTTAAGGTGTCCCATGCTGCTTGCTACGTCCGGGCTGGAAGGGGGAAGGAGAGTAGTTCCAAAAGGGGAGTCCCGGCTTATAATAACTGATGTATGATGCTGGAAACCAACACAACTTTCCGGGACGTTCTGGAGCAAGATAGGCTGCGGTTTAATCTTTTCGGGCTTTAGCGGGATATTGCCGCCACGCTTCTCAAGTGCTGTGAGACTTCAGCGGAGAGCTCAGCTAACAAAGGTGTTTTGATTTAAGGCCTGGGCTTCTTGCATCCTGTAATTATTTCTTACAGGTCTTTTTCTTTGAGGTCTGTGACTTTGAAAAAACCGAAATAGCTGTGCCAGCAGCTCAGCCCCTGGCTGAGGTAGCAGTAAAAAGGCGCTTTACGCACCCGTCTGTAGCGATTTTTGTGGGAGGAGAGGTGAACTTCGTTGTTAAATACTTTGCTGTGATGTAGCAACGTATATGTGCTCGCTTGTGGGGGTGCAGCACTTGCCAAGCTTACGCAGAAGCACAGCCGGAGCGTTTTGGACTCGGGTTCTGTCTGTGGCGAAGCCTTCGGAGCCTGCTGGCTCTCCTTAGTTTGGCCCAAGCACAGATAGCTCCCAGCAGCACGGCGTGAAAGCTCCGGTATGTATTGCAGTGGCAGCGCGATTGAGCAATGTTCCCTGTCCCTGCGTTCCAAAACGTAAACAGCAAAAAATGATCAAGAGTCGTCTCTGGCTCTGGGAGTAAGGTGATTCAGTGTGGATTTATTGCCTCTGTGAGAGGTAGCACCTGTAGCTTGAGGATTTGTGTTTGTGTAGGACAAAAGGGACTTGTAATTATAATAAAGCCCATGAGTATGGGTTTCAGTGAAATCGGTGTTTGCAGTGAGCTGGTGTGGCAGACTGCTTCAAGAGGCAGCCTGGAAGCTAGGAAAACTGAAGTCTGCTTAAACTCTGTGGCAAATGCAGCAAGGGTTTGGGCCTCAGCTTTTGCAGATCGGTAAGAGCTGAAGTGCTGCATGGTTTGGCATAGTACATGTCCCTGGGAAGTTGTGACATTAGGATTTAGCATAGTTTCCTGAAAAGCTGTATCCGATAGATCAGCTCCTACAAGCAGAGGGAGTTGTTCATTGGCTGATGAGAATGACTGTCAGTGGTGTCCTATATTGATCTTAAATTCAGATCAGTGTTCCTCTGCCAGGAGCATGAACTTGATGTTTCTGTCCTTTCTAAAGGCAGCGGGAGCTCCACCTGTTTGCTTGTCTGTGGAGTGAGGCCCTTAGGAGCTGGATTCCATCTTCAGTAGCATTTAGCCTTTGAACAAGGTGTTGTTAGATATTCAGCGGCTACTGAAGCTTGGAGAGGAGGAGACTAAGGGGTGACCTCACTCATGTTTATAAATATGTAAGGGGTGAGTGCCAGGAGGATGGAGCCAGCCTCTTCTCAGTGATGCCCAATGACAGGACAAGGGGCAGTGGGTAGAAGTTGAGGCATAGGAGGTTCCACGTGAACCTGAGGAAATATTTTTACCTTGTGAGGGTGACAAAGCACTGGAACAGGCTACCCCGGGTGTTGCGGAGTCTCCCTCTCTGGAGATATTCAAGAACCATTTGGGTGCATTCCAGCGTGATCTGCTCTAGGTGATTCTGCTCTGGCAGGGGACTGGACCAGATGATCTTTTGGGGTCTCTTCCAGCTCCTGACATTGTATCATTCTATGATTCTGTGAAACCTCCTCAAAAAAAGAAAAGGGCAAGACAAGAAGTCCAAACGCATGGTTATAGAACCAGCTTCAGTGTGTTTTGTCCTGGGTTTTCATTTGCTTGCTGGATCAGTTCTGCTGTACTGAGAATATTTGAAGTTGATGTGCTCTGTGCACGTGTGTCTGTAGCAGATCCATGCTCTGGAAGAGATCGATGAGTACTATTTCTATTTGTCCCTGAAACACAAGGCAGGGAGTAACTTGTAGTCAGGGATGTCACCTGGAGCAGAAAGATGCAGAGAAATGTCATCTTTTTTTTCCCCAACTTAGTTGTAAGTCTTGTTTCTGTTTTGAGTTGCACGTTCTGTGCAGTGCGAAACATCTTGCAGGAAGGAGTGGGGTCCTGGCAAAAATGTCTCTGGTGGTGTATGGCAAGACTTTGCTTGTGGCCCGTGTCAGCATGAGGGTAACATTTCTGTTAATATTCCATGTTAACATTCCTGAAATTATAGTCATTCCCAGGAGACTGAGGCTCCCAAGTGGTGCTGACAGCCTGTCTGGTCTCATTGCTCACTTGTGATGAGGACAGGAGGACAAAACCTGACCCCTGCTCACTGTTCAAATCTGGATGGCCTGAGGACAGGCATTGCTGCATGTTGTGAGGTGTGTGGTACAGCATCCTTCGGGAAGTTTTGTGTTCTTGAGTCCATCCAAACGGAGTTTCTGTGATACTTCTTTTGCTGCTTGAAGGAACAGTTTCAATGAAATGAAAATCCTTTCCTTGAAGAGATTTAAAATCAAATAAGGTTTAGTCACCTTCTTGGCACTGATGTGATTTCATCAAAGTACACCTTCAGCTTACTCAGGATAAGGTACTGTTGCTGTAAGCTCATTTGAGTAAGTGACTAATTTCCATTGTCATGCTTTGCATTATGTGTCTTCTGTAAACCTGTAGTGTTGGAGGGCATCAGTCCTGCTGCTGCTGCTACTAACTTTATGTACTCTTCCTTCAAGTGCTGGTAACCACTACCTCACTTTGCAGGTGGTGATGATACACAAGTTAGGTTGGCATACCTAAAACAGTGTGTTCTTGTGCCTGCCTTTTTTGTTTTCAAAACTCATATTGCTTTTTTGAAGTCATACAATTATGATCTGACCTGTTTCTTTCTGCCCAAGTCCAATCTGTAAATTTATAAATGCAAGAAACAGATCTACTGGACAATTCTGGTGCATTTTGATGTGTTTGCTCTTCTTGGGTAGAGCTTGTGCATACAGCTGTGCACGAAGATGACATTAAAACACTTAATACTTTAATAAATAAGCCACTTAACAGCTTCCTGTACTTAGGCTGAATAGTAGCCCCCCCACGCCGTGTATAGAATGGTGAGATCCCATTAGTCATCCCGTTAGCAACTTTGCTCTCAAATCCAGGCCAGGGAAGGTAAACTACATTGCCTTGCTGCATGATTGCTGCTGGTGTTTATACTCAGACATTTATTTAGCATCTTGTATAAATTCTCACTCTGTCTTGTCCTACTGTAAATGTATGTGCCCAGAACCTAAGTGGTGTTTCTCAGTGTCTCTTTATCATATGTACTGTGCCTAGGACTCTTCCTTTGTCAGACTTTGCTTGATTGGTACTAGGGCATCAGCCTTCCTGTGTCTTGAAAGAATAACCACTGTTAGTGCTGAGAAGTTGGCTGCTAAGCAGTTGATCTGTGACTGCCATTTAATGGTTCTTCCAGAAATCAGGGGAGTTCATTTTTCAGGTATGTCTTTGCAGATGGCAGGTTTACAAGCAGTAATTTCTGTGTAACACAGGAAAGGCTCCATGTGATTACTGAGAGATTACATCTGCTGCCCAGTGTTTGGAAAACACAGCATCCAATCCAGAATTAAAGTTTGGCTGTTCTTTTGGAGGACAGTGTTTTTATTGCAGTTGAATAAAGATCAGCAGTTGTTGCACGTTTCCACCTTCAGGCAACTTCAGCAGTTGATCATGCCAAGCTGTAACATTTACCTCGGTGGGTTTCTGGTGGTATCTTTGCTTTAGATCTCACCTTCTGAGTGTAAGTGCTCAGGCATGAACACACCTCAAGGTGCAGGTAATGATGCATCCACTTTTCCCCCTCTTGACCCGTCTTTCTATCACAAATTAACTTGTGTGTTGGTTCAGCTAGTGTAGTGCTTAAAGGCTGGGATTTTCCACTCGTAATTCACTTGTCATACTGGATTCGCAGTTGCCTGCCTAGGGTGTGCATTCCCTTTGCTATGGTTTTCTGATTAGATCTCCTGTCCATCACTGGGCTGGAAACCTATGTCCCAGTTTGTGTTAAGGTAGGGATGCTCTGCACCATGAAGCAGTGCAAGTCCTATCAAAGAACCAGGACCAGAGGTTATATATAGGCTGTCTCTAGCTCGTGGTGTTCAAGGCAAGATAAAAATAGCAAAAAGCATCAATTTTATGTGCATCTTGATGTTAATCAGGCTTCTAGTGGAGCACAGTGTTGTAATGCTTGAACAATTAATATTCCATGACAGCCCACCTATGAGTAAAAGGCACCAAAATCAAAGTTGATTGGTACTTGCACCTTTCTGTATAGGTTTTTCCTAGATCAGTGGAAAAACTGAAGTCTGAGACTTGAGCTGACTGCTGCAGTGCTTGAACTCTAAACTGGAGAATCTTTGTGCTGCTGAAGACAGCTGTCTCATTATGTCTCAGACTAGAAAAATCTGATAACTGCTAGTGTGAACCAGCACATTTTTAAATCAAAGAGTTCGTGTGGCTCCAAATGTGAAAGATGTGGGAGAACAGCTTTAATTTCTTACTCTGTAATGGTGTGTCAGAAGAAGAGCAAATGGTAGTGATTTGGTCTTGCCTGCCTTTTCCTCGACTGATAATTCTGAAGCAAAAATCTAGGGGAAAAAGTGTAGGGTTTATTTTATATATGAATGTTGACTGTAACACCAAATGGTTAAAGGGCACCAAAGTGGTTGTGAGGGAAGATAAAATGTATGTAATTCTTAGTTGATAACAGAAAAATAGCTTTTAATGCTGTAGAGACGAACTGCCAAACAACCAACACCTTCCTCCTCTCTGTTGTCAAATCTTTTGCCTGTTGTGCTCTTCTATGAAAGACAGAAACAAACCCACCCATGCATTTACCAAAGCAGCACCAGGATCTGAGTTTGGAAATAAGGAAGAGTGGTGCTTTTTGTTAATGCTGTGGCAGCTGTGCATGCAGCTGTCCATGTGCTCTATCAGCAGGCATGGTCATAAGAGTCTTAGTTTTCTCCCAGGGTCATGGTTGGGCAGTTGTGGGTCAACAGGTTCAGCCTAGCACAGAAAAAGTCCTAAGGATTTCAAACTGAAGTAATTATTTTCAGAAGGGAAGTCCTTAATAATAATGATGTTACTCCTTGCTGTAGAGAAGAGCGATTTGAGTGACTCAGAGGCTGTTTTGTTGTCCTTTTTCCCTTGATAGGGAGTTTGGTTTCTCTGTCTGCTGTAGTAAGATGCAGTTAAGGTTCATCACACAACTGTAGAATGTATTGGATTGGAAGGGACCTTGAAAAGTCTTCTAGTCCAACTCACTTGCACTAAGCAGGGACATCTCCAACTAGAACAGGTTGCTCAAAGCAAGGTCAAGCCTGACCTTGAGTATCTCTAGGATTGGGACTTCAGTCCCCAACCCTTTGGCAACCTGTTCCAGTGTTCCACCACCCTCATAGTAAAGAACTTCTTAATCTCCAATTTAAATCTACCAAAACCATTGCCCCTTGTCCTGTTGCTACATGCCCTTGTAAAAAATCCCTCCACAGCTTTTTCATAGGCCCCATTCAGGTACTGTAAGGCTGCTCTAAGGTCTCCCCAAAGCTTTCTCTTCTGATCATAGAATTGTTTTGGTCAGAAAAGGTTTTTAAGATCAAGCCCAATCTTTATCTTATTCTACCAAGTGTGGTGCTAAGTGATGTGCTTCAGTACCACTATGTCTTTTAAACAGCTCCAGGGATGGGGATTGAACCACTTCGCTGGGAAGCTTATTGCCATGTTTGAGAACCCTTTCAGTGAAGAAGTTTCTTCTAATATCCAGTCTAAACTATTCCTGTTGCAACTCGAGACCATTTCCTCTCATGACTTGTAACTAGGGAGAAGAAACTGAGCCTCACCTCACTCCAGTGTCCCTTTAGGTTGCTTTGAGGATGTGCTGCATTTGCTCAGCATGCTTAGGCTGTCTTGTGCTGCTTAGTGTCTTTCCAGATCATAGGTTTTGATCTGGGCAAAGTTTAATTTCTGACTACCTCCAGAGTTTGAGGAAGTTCAAGTCTATTCGAAGAATGGGGAATAATCCAGAAAGTCTAGATAGATGTTTTACTGTAGTCTTGATACTTTCTCTCTGAAGTGTGTGCACTTAGTGGCTATAACCATGTGTGAAGTTTAGACAGAAATACAGCCTTTGCTGGGAAAGGTGTAAGTACAGTTGAAGAAGATGAGCTGTTTAGATCTAGGGGTCATAGGGATGTGCAAAAGAACACGCTATCCCTTTAAAAGCTGGTCTCCATGCTTTTGGACATCATGACATTGGGCTGCAAAGGTGTCTGTAGGATCAAATTGAGGTTCTGCAGAGTGTGCTACTGCTAAGTAACGTCTGCCTTGAAGATCAAGTGAGAAGTATCTTCATTGTAGAAAAGAGCTGAGCTGTTCCTGTGTTTCTGGAAATTGTTTAGGTTGTAGCATTTGGGCTCTGTACACACAGTTGCCATGGATTTGTAAAAGTCACTCTTGCCATATGGAGAGTGTCAGAATCTGTTTTCCCTTAGGCTTAAATCAGGTAGTCTCATATGAAGAAGTCTTCTGGAGACAAGGTGTTGTCATGAAGAGGGAGCACATAGGCTATAGAGATCTTCTCATCTTGATCATGAGTGGGTAATCGTAGATGTCTGCTTTATGATGCTACTGTCTTGCCACCTTCTGCAAGCACTTGGGGCTTCAAAGCACTCCTCTGGCCCTCTGGTCTAGGGTTATAAAACTCTGCTAAAATACAGTATTGCACATCCCAAAGGAGTGTTGGGGATGAGCCTGGTGGGAGTGATGGGACTGATCTCAGAGGTTTCTTCCAGGCTCAATAGTTCTATGATTCTCTGGTAAGTGTGCTGTCTGTGAGAGCTGCTGTGTGCAGGATAGAGTGACAGTGAAGGCTGGGGTGTGAATGAGGCTGTGGCTGTGTGAGAGCAGGGAGTGTTTGTGGTGCTAGGACCTGCACTGGTTCCCTATCCAGTTGTCCAAGCTGGAAAATACACTTTATGGTGAGGGGTGATGGTGGATGGCTGTTCTCCCTGTGCTGCTCAGCTGAGGCCTCTCTGCTTTCTCTTCTGCTCTGGAAGCATCTCTGATAGACTGTTACTAGATGATAGGGGTGGGATGGTACATTGAGCTCTTCTTTTAAGAACCAGACAAAAATGTCATCCTCTCCAAAAGGCTGTTACAGTGAAAATGCAAACTGCTGCACACCACAGCTGAGAAGTGCTTTGTGCAGCCTGCCTCCTGGGGTTCCCCTCTGCGCTGCAAGAGGGGAACCTTCATGTGCAGCTGGAGGCTGAAGAAGCCATCCTTGGCGGCTTCTCTCAAGATCCAAGTTCATATGGTGATTCTTCTGGACAGTGTGTGTATTATAGACAATCTCAGCAGGTTAATGGCTTGCATGGAGGGTGGGATGTAAGGACATGTTTGAGCAGCTAAGGCACGCTCTAGTGTTCCCAGTTCCTGCTCACAGCTTTACACACAGTGGAGCAAATGTCTGCTTTAAGAAGAGGTGGCTGTGTTGAGCAACTAGTCTCCAAGAAATTTATATGGTAGCTGGATGCCTCCTAGTGCCAGCAGGCACCAGTACAGGTTGGGGCTGCCCTGCTAGAAAGCAGCTCTGTGAAGAAAGACCTTGGAGTCCTGGTGGACAGCATGTTCTGCATGGGCCAGCAATGTGTCCTTGTGGCCAAGAGAGCCAATGGTGTCCTGGGCTGCATCAGGAAAAATGTGTCCAGCAGGCCTGGGAAGATTCTTCTACCCCTTTACTCTGCCTTGGTGAGACTACACCTGGAATACTGTGTCAAATTTTGGGCTTCCCATTTCAGGAGAGACAGGGACCTGCTGGAGAGAGTCCAGTGGAGAGCCACAAAGATGACTGGGGGACTTGAGCATCTCCCCTTTGAAGAGAGACTGAGAGCCCTGGGGCTGTTTATTCTGGAGAAGGGAAGGCTGAGACTGGAAATCTGATCAATGTGTACAAATATCTGAGGGGTGGGTGTCAAGTGGAGAGGGCCAAGCTCTTTTTGGTGGTCAACAGCAATAAGCCGAGAAGCAACAGAGAAGGTTTCAGCTCAACATGAGGAGAAACTTCTTTGCCGTGAGGGTGACAGAGCCCTGGAACAGACTGCCCAGAGAGGTTGTGGAGTCTCCTTCTCTGCAGACTTTCCAAATCCACCTGGATGCATTCCTGTGTGAATGACCCTAGGGGATCCTGCTTTGGCAAGGGGGTTGGACTCAGTGATCTCTGGAGGTCCCTTGCAGTCTGTAAGGTTCTGTGATACTGGTGGGTTCAGGTGTCAGTCTGGTTGTGGTGTCCTCTGTCCTGCTTCCAAAGCAGCATTAAGCAAAGGAGGCTTTTTCTTTGTTCTTAGTTAAAATCCCTGGGAAGTCAGTGTTGGTTGAGAGCAGACCTGAAAAGACTTGCCAGTTGGATCTTGGAGCCATCCAGAATGTTATTGGGTTTTTTAACTTTTCTTTGGTGTGTGTGGTTTCTGGTTTTTTTCCCCCTCTATTTAACTGAAGCTCATTTAACTTGTGAGAGCACTTTTAATTTGCTACATTTGTAAAGGAAACACAAGAGGAAGGTTCATGAATGCCTGTTTATGTTTCTTGGCCAAGGCTAATTTGGCTATAAGAACTAGTTTTTCTTGTTCTAGTGAAGAAGAATTTCTTGGTTTAGGTAGGGAATTTAAAAATATTTTATGGGGTTTGTTTAGGTTTTGGTTGGTTAGGTTGGGGTTTTTTTTGGGTGGGTGGTTTTGTGTCTTTTTCCTTCTCCTCTTCCACAAAGAGCATATAGTGACTTACCTTGGCCTATGCCTTCCCTTGGATGCAGACCACATAATTAACATATTCTAATTGGAAGGACTCCATCAGAGGTTTCTTCACTCATCCTGGAGATGGTATTGGACCTCTTGTGTAGTCCTAGGCACATCACTACAACCTCTGATGGTGCTGGACTGAAATGTGAGTTGTGCAGCGCTACCAGGAACTGGGACACCATGGAGGAGTGCACATCTCTTCCCACTACACTTGTTTGGAGGGCTGGAGGTCATTTGGGTGTGGAGCTGGGTGGCCCTGCTGGTCGCTGGCTGTTAGTGCCAGCTACAGAAATACATGGCAAAGCTGTGACCAGGGCATTGTGAACGTTTGCCATACTGACTGTCACTGAAAGGTGGTGAAAGCTTCTCTGTGCTGCCTTGACTGACTGCTTCCACCCACAGAAGCTGGTGACACCCATGCACCCTGGGGGCATTAATGGCACTCCTCAGCCAACTTTTTGGGGAGCTTAAAGGCTGATGAAACCTTTCCCCCTTTCAAGCCTTCACATGAATTAGTGAAGCAGTATTGATGATGTGGTTGCACAGAGGGGTGAGCCTTAGGTGAAACTTGCTCTCCCTCCAGTTGTGGGATTGCTTGAGAGCATCTCAGGAGCATCTTGAGAGTATTCTCAGTTGTGCCTTGTGAGAGCACAAGGGGTAAAAAGTTCAGCCTCAGTGTGAGGAAGAACTTCTTTACTGTAAGGGTGATGGAGCACTGGAGCCCAGAGAGGCTGTGTAGTCTCCTTCTCTGCAGACTTTCAAGACCCATCTGGATGTGTTCCTGTGTGACCTGAGCTAAATACTATGGTCCTGCTCTGGCAGAGAGGTTGGACTCAATGATTTCTTTGAGTCCTTTCCACCCCCTAACATCCTGTGATCCTTTTGGTGAACAGCCATGAGGCTTTAAATACAATGTGAAGATGAGAAGCTTGAGATTTGTGGTAAAGTTCCTGTAGCTTGGCAGTAGAGGTAATTCTGCAGGTTCTGGCTCTGTTATTGTCTAAGGTGAATTTCAGAACAGTGCTTTGGGTGAAGAGGCTTTCCTTTCTCTTGGATCCAAAGGGAGATATCTCTTAAGAGCCTGATCTCTTGTTCTCATGACTGAAGGAGTTCTGAATGGGCTCAAATCCATAGCTATTTGCTGCCTGTATCTGTGTGACACACTGGTTTTTAGGTTGGTATCTTGCATTTCAGGCTCACTTGTCATGATGTGTGATCTTGGATCCACATATGTAGAAGTTTTTGATCGTAAAGGTGTCAGTGTGGTGAAAGACCTTTCCCGTGGGATTGTTTTGGTGCATCATGGTAAATTGGTTGCTGATTACAGCAAGCCCTTGAGCTGTTGTTGGAAGGAGAGGGAAGTGCAGGATTGTTTAACCAGTCTATCTCAAGGCTGAACCACCTGCAGAGTGAAGAGAGGTGGCACTGATGACCTGCAAGGCTTGCTGGATAGGAAGCTTCTACATAAACTGCTTAGAGGAAGAGTGAAATATTGTGTAGCCCAGCATGATCATTGCAAGGATGGAGTCCCACCATGTCTCCAGAGAGCTTTGTGTTGGAACAAAACCACAGCACACCCATGGAGAGTGCCTGGTTTTGTGCAGAGTGATGGCAGTAGTAGCTAGAAATACTTTTCCTTTTGGACCTCATTTAGGAGGCTCCCCACTTGCCTGAATCACAGAATGCTCTGGGTTGGAAGTGGCTTCCAAAGGTCATCTAGCCCAGTCACCCTAGATCAACAAGATGAGGTTGCTCAGAGCCCTATCAAGCCTCAGCTTGAGTATTTGCAGGGATAGGACACCAGGTACCTCCCTGGGCAACCTGTATACCCTGCATGCTATACGGTGGTGTATGTTTACCTCCTTACTTGAAGTACTAAAGGAGGACCTCCTGCAGGAAGCCTCCATGCTTCTGTCTCCATCTGAAACCTGCTTTTGTTTTCTTCAGTTTCTTGCTTTCAGACCTTACAGTACTTAAGACTCCTTCACCCTTCCACAGTCTTCCAAGGAATTTTACCAAGAAGTCAATCGCTATCTAGTTATGACAGCAAAAGGAAGCAGGCTGTAATGTCTCCATAGCTACCTAAAAAGTACTTGTGAAATACCAGTGGAAGAGAGTGCCCTACAATTATCTCAGACATTCCTTGCGTGGAGCCTGAAAATTGTTTGCATTAGTTAAGTAATCACTGCACACTTGTCCATTGAGAAACGTTTGGTTACTGCAATAAATTTTTGTTCCCTTAACCCTGTCAAACTGCAAGAAAAATAATTTGTTTTGTCTAGTAAACTAATTGTTCTGAGCTCACAGTTGATCAACTGACTGTGAAGGTACCAGCTTCATCCAGCTTGCTTTGTTTTAGTTTGGTTTGGTTTGGTTTTTTCTCTCCTGGCAGCTTCTGGCAAATAAACCAGGGTGAAACTGTAAAAAGATTGAACTGTTTGAACAGTTCCCAGCATGTGAGCACTTGCTGCTTGGTGTGTTCATCACTTGTATCTTGAGTTACTTTGCCATAGCCACTGTGGCTGAGGTGAAAGGAAATAATCCCCAACTGGAAATCTTGCCTGTGATGTAAGTGATTGTTTATTCATTCATCAGTGAAAGTATTGCAGAGATATGAAGAACAGCAACTGTAGTGTCTTTGACTTTTCTTCTTACAAATGGCTTGCCCTGTTTTGTTTCCATGTTTGACAGGCTGTCCCGAAAATTTCTTTTGCTCCTAGTGAAACCCAGTAGTAGAAATCACAAAATCTTACACTACTAATAGGAAGTATATAAATACTGTATGTGACCTGTGAGGAAAGGCTACAAGAGTTGGGGCTCTTCAGCCTGGAGAAAAGAAGGCTTCCAGGAGACCTTGGAATGGCCTTACAGTGTCTGAAGGGGGCTACAAGAGGGCTGGGGAGGGACTGTTTACAAAGTCTTGTAATGACAGGACTGTCCTGGAGCCCTGCATACCCCCAAAATTCCTCTCCCTCTGTGGTTTGAATGGGAGAGGAAAGGAGCCAAAAACCTGGTTTTGCCACCCCCTCCATCAAAGTAGAATGTGAGAAGAGCCCTTGTCTTTTATGGATACATGGAGTTCACTGTGATGCTTCATTCTGTGGTCTAGTTAAGTCTGACATGGCTTTGGTGAGCAACTAACTTCTTTTTTTTTTTCTGTAGTATCTGCCTTTCTTTTGCTTTTTCTGACAGTTTTCTTGTTGTCTGGCATTGATTAGTATAGAATCACAGAATAATCTGGGTTGGAATGACCTCCAAAGGTCCAACCCTCTCTGCAGTAAGCAGGGGCATCCTCAACTAGATCAGGTTGCCCTGAGCCCTGTTCGACCTCACCTTCAATTTCTCCAAGGGTGGGGCCCCAACCACCTCTCTGGGCAACCTGTTCCAGTTGTTACATTGTGTTCTGCTACCCTCATGGTAAAGAACTTGTTCCTAACTTCCAATCTAAATCTGCTCTTCTCTAGTTTGAGGCCACTTCCCCTCATCCTTTCCCTACAGGCCTTTGTAAACAGTCTGTCCATCCTTGTACTGGAAGGCCACTACTAGATCTCCCTGGAGCCTTCTCTTCTCCAGGCTGAACAACCCCAGCTCCTTCAGCCAGTCCTCATAGCAGAGGTGCTCCAACCCCCTGATAATTTCCATGGCCCTCCTATGGACCTACTTCATCAGGTCCATGTCTCTCCCATTCTGTGGGCTCGAGAGCTAGATGCAGTGCTCCACGTGAGGTCTCACCAGAGTAAAGTGGCAGAATCACCTCACTTAATCTTCTGGCTGTGCTGTTCTTGATGTAGCCCAAACTGCCATTGGTCTTCTGGGCTGAAAGGATGCTCAGAACTTGTGGATCCCTCCTTCATATCTGCTCAGCACTGGGGCAGTATGAACTACTTCCAGACAAGAGGCTTCTTTAGACTTTCTCTTGTAGTTCACATCCTTGAAGATGAACGCAGGTGCTTCCTGTCAGGCTGCAAAGATTCATGTTCTGCTGTGTGGGTACAGAGGGGAAAAGATGTTTTGCCATCTGCAAAGGCAACTTACTAAAAGCAGGATTAGGCCCATGAACCTGGGAGTAAAAAGTAGTTGTCTTAGAGGTCTTACTTGATGTGTCTTCCTTTTTATCCTGAAGGACTGTTTAGAACATGTTCCTTGCCTCTGTATTTGCACA
This sequence comes from Pogoniulus pusillus, assembly GCF_015220805.1. Lineage (NCBI taxonomy): Eukaryota > Metazoa > Chordata > Aves > Piciformes > Lybiidae > Pogoniulus > Pogoniulus pusillus. Next base: position 15,896,958 of record NC_087290.1, on the reverse strand, counting down.
GAAGCTGCTTGTGCTCACACACCAGAGCTGCTGCTGGGTGGAAGGGCCAGACTGAGCTCAGCTTGTAGCTGCATTACTCCATAGAGCTGAGACTGGGATCTGTTACCTTCCTTTTCATTGCTTTTTTGCTATATTTTGAAATCTGTCTTCCCGCTTTTGGATCCAGATATCCTCTGAGACAGGGCTTACTGACTCTGTAGCATACAGACCCCTTCTAGAGTATGAGGGTCTTTGGAGGTCCCTTACATTCCAGAGGGTTCTGTGATGGTTCTGTGATGAATCTGAAAGTGGTGGAGTCACTGTCTCTGAAGTGTTGAAAAAAGACTGGATGGGGCACTTGGTGCCATGGTCTAGTTGATTGGATAGGGCTGGGTGATAGGTTGGACTGAATGAGCTTGGAGGTCTCTTTCAGCCTGGGTGGTTCTGTGCTTCTCATAGCTGGCATGGTTATTGAGCTCAATACTGGCTCTTGCTAGCATTTAGTGGGTTGTATGCCCAAAATACTGAATGCTGTTCTCATTACCACCCCTCCTCTGGTGAGCATCAAAAGTGGGGAGAGGTGGTCCCAGCTGTGTATTCCAGCAGAGCTGGCTTCTCTGGAATGAGCCAAGCTCCAGTGATCCTGGGTTTCCTTTGAAGGAGGGCTACTGCTCTGGATAGCAGTAGCTGTGCTTGCAGGATGCCAGGGAGTCCAAATGTTCTGCTGTGTTTATAAATAGCACTAAACTTTTAGAATTTTTAATATCTGTATAGTTATATATAAGAATCTATATTAAAAAGGAGTGTTGCTTTCTAAATTTGTTCACAGGGTGTGGTGGTATTTGTACATGTGCCCATGGCAGGGGTAAAATAGCAGGGAAAACGTGGGGAGTGTAGGGATCCCTGGGTGTTACTGTGCTTAATCAAACTTAGCCCTGTGTCTGCCACCATCTCAAGTTAAAAGTGCAGTGTTTGAATTAAAGATGTAGATGGGAGGTCAGGTTAGAGACAACACTTGAGTTAATTTTTGTAGTGTAGACAAACTCTGTGTTAATTGGTCTATTTATCCAAGTCTTGCAGCAGTTCAGCATTCTTGTTCTGTTGTTTTCCTTCCCTGTTCTGTTGTGCTGGTTTGAGGCTAATTGGAATGGTTTAATGAGAGAAATGAGATCATTGGTTGTAAAAAGAAAGCAATGATGAAGTCTGTATCATTCACTGGTTTACTGAGAGGGATAAAAAAAGACAAAATGTCAATATTTTGTCCCATTCTGGTTTGTGTCACTGGATCTATTTGAATCCTCTTCATTCTAACATCTCTCCTTTAATCTTGGCTAAGAGAAAACAACATAAGCTTTGCTGGTTGATTTGTTTGTCTGTCTGGGAAAGCAGAGTGAGAAAGAGAGGGTAGATTTGAGCCCTTCTGGGCACTTTTTGTCTGGGAGGGAGTTTGGAGTTCTGTATTATTTCTAATTTGTGTGTCATTGTAAATACTTGTAAATATATTGTGTATATATGCTTGTACATTTGGCTTTGCTGTAAATAGAGCTTCATCTGAGCTAATCTGGTAAATTTCAATAGGGTGTGGGGGGAAAAATTCCTAACCAACCCCAGCTGTACCCTGTTTCAGCAGTGCTGTTCAAAGTGTATCCCCTCGCCTCAGAAGTGGCTGTCTGTCAGTAATACACTGAGTGATGTTCCTCAGGGTGTGTGCACTATAAAATGTGTGTAGAGCTGTTTGTGTTATTTCCACATGCTTTTTACAGCAAGAAGTGTGGTTTGTCATAAACTAAATTTACTGCTTAGCAATAGCTCTTAAAAATAGCCAGCCTGCCTGATTTTCTCCCCCTTCTGTCTGCTAGGGATCACAGGATCATTTCAGTTGGAAAAGACCTTTAAGGTCATCGAGTCCAGCTACAGTCTAACCCATGTCCCTCAGCACCAGATTTCTGCCTCTTTTAAACACCTGAAGGGTGGGAATCCAACCACCACCCTGGGAACCTATTCAAGTGTTTGAGAACCCTTTCAGTGAAGAAGTTTCTTCTAGTATCCAATCTAACTATTCCTTGGTGCAACTTGAGGCCATCTTGGCCTCTTGTTCACTGTTTTCTCCCGTTCAGAACAGACAGGGAAATAACAGTCTATTTGGTTTTGCTTTCTCTAATGAGGGTGACCTCATTGCTGTCTACAACTACCTGAAGGGAGGCTGTAGCCAGGTGGGGTTAGTCTCTTCTCCCAGGCAACCAGCAACAGAAAAGGGGACAGTCTCAAATGGTGCCAGGGGAGGGGGTGGTCTAGGCTGGATATTAGGAGGAAGTTGTTGGCAGAGAGAGTGATTGGTGTTGGAATGGGCTGCCCAGGGAGGTGGTGGAGTCACCAGCCCTGGAGGTGTTGAAGAAGAGCCTGGATGAGGCACTTAGTGCCATGGTCTGGTTGATTGGACAGGGCTGGGTGATAGGTTGGACCCAGAAATATGGAGGGATGACTGGAGAACAGTTGCAGCAGGTCTCCTTGCTTCCCTGTCTGACCAATGCTTTGGTCTCATCTCTCCAGAGCTGGTGGCTCCCCATGAAATCTACTTGACACTTGTGCCTGCCTACAACACAGCCCTTCTGCCTGGAGCAGGAGAGCAGTGGGACAGCTATGTGTGAGGGAGAGTCTCTCTCTCCAGTCCAGCCTAGAGGCAGCCTCCTTGGGGCATGCTCTTAGGTGGGCACATAGCCCACTTCTCTCTTCCTTGTGTCTTGCTCCCTTTTCCCACCCCACCCTGCCCTTTCAGACAGTCTCAGGGCTGGCTGCAGCTGCTTGAGGGAGCACATGGCTTCAGTTTCTGAATACTGAACCAGATACACACATACCTGGATTTTCTCCCCTGGGCTTTGTGACTAGACTGTGTTTTCACAACTCTGACTAGAAAGAATCTGTGACTGACTTGAAAGACTTAGAAAGCTTTCAAAACTGGTTTAGCCCTGTCCTGGCACCTGTGCAGGTATAAGCTCAGAACTTGACTTTCTGTGACTAATCCAGCCTTGGCTCAAGGAAATGGATATTTAGGTAGGTACTCTGTTCAGTTCAGTGTTCACTGTTCAGTCAGTGGTATAACGCTGTAAAAAGAGCCCTTTGAATCAAAACTGGCTCATTCATGTTCAGACAGAGAAAATGCTTGGTGTTAGCCTGCATTAACTCTCCTGTTCAGTACTCTCTTAATTTGACTTCAGGAAGGCCTTTGACACTGTCTCTCATAACATCCTTGTGGGAAAGCTCAGGAAGTGTGGGTAAGAAGAGTGGATGGTGAGGTGGATTGAGAACTGGCTGAACAACAGAATCTGTAGGGTCATGATCAGTGGTGCAGAGTCCAGTTGGAGACATGTAGCTATCAGGGATAGTGTTGGATCCAGTCTTGTTCAATGTCCTCATCAGTGACACAGATGAGCTGGAGAGTGCCCTCATCCAGCTCACTGATGGTACAAAACTGGGAGGAGTGGCTGACACCCCCTCATGCTTTGCTGCCATCCAGTGAGACCTGGAGAGATGGGCAAAAGGGAACCTCTTGAAGTTCAAAAGGGATTAAGTGTAGAGCCCTGCACCTGGAGAAGAATAATCCCAGGCAGCAGGACAGGTTAGTGGTTGACTTGCTGGTGAGTAGCTCCACAGAGAAGGCCCTTGGAGTCCTGGTTGGTAGTAAATTATCCATGGGACAGCAATGTGCCCTGGTGGCCAAAAAGGCCAATAGTATACTTGGGTGCATTGAAAAGAGTGTCCAACAGGTGGAGGGACAGTCTCATACCCCTCTACTCGGCCCTAGTTAGGCCACATCTGGAATGTTCCAAGAGGGACAGGGAACTACTGGAGAGAGTTCAGTGGAGGATGATTAAGGGAGCGATGCATCTCTTATGAGGAGAGACTGAGAGACTGGGGGCTGTTTAGTTTGGAGAAGGGCAGGCTGAGAGGGGACTTTATGAATGTCTACAAATATCTGAAGGGTGGCTGTCAGGAGGATGGAGCTGGTCTCTCTTCAGTGATGCCAAGTGATAGGTCTAGGGGCTATGAATGCAAACTCAATCACAGGAAATTCCATTTCAACATGAAAAAAGACTTCTTTACTGTTAAGGTGACAGAGCACTGGAACAGGCTGCCCAGGGAGGTTGTGGAGTCTTCTTCTCTGGAGGCTTTCCAAACACACCTGGATGCATTCCTGTGTGGACTGCCCTAAGTGGGCCTGCTTTTGGAAGAGGGATTAGTTCTGATGATCTCTGGAGGTCTCTTCCAACTTCTAACGTTTTGTGATTCTCTGTGTTATGATGTGCTCCAGGCCACTGATTCATTTTCCCTTCCTTGGTGAGTGTTACAGGTATTTTAAGAGCTGAGCACGGACCTGGACTCAGACAGAAGCAAAATGATCTGTTGTGAACACTGCTGAATTACAGGGAAGACTGAGTACAAACCCGTGTTGTCTATTTTAGGCTGAATTGCAGGGAGTGGTAGTCAGTGCAGGACAGTGATTATTTCAGCAGTGGATTTTTTGGCATCTGATGTGTTTATTGTTCAACAACAACAAAACAAAGCTGTAGTGAGATTGGCCTTTGAAGCTGGGGTTGCAAGTACAGGACCACAGTCTTAGCAGAGGTTTAGGCTGCCTTTTCTTGCTTTCCCTGAGTGAAGACTGAAACAAGATAGTGAAGAGGTGTGCTGGAGCCGCCAAGTGAGTTGGCAGCAGAGCCCTGAACCAGAAGCCTGGGGCTTGCCAGACCACGCTGCAGTGGTAGGAATTGCAGATAGCATTGCTGTGACTCTGGGGGCCAGGCAAGCTGTGGCAGAGTGACATCTGCAGCAGGTTCCTGCTGTGTGGCACAGGTGCCTGTTAGGCTCTCCTTTCCTGTGCTTGTTTTGCACAGATGTGACTCACTTTGAGAATTAGGTGTACTTCATTTACTGAGTAGAGTCGAATTCTGCAGGGCTCTCTGTTTTGTTTTGGTGTTTGGATTTTTTTTTTTGTTTGTTTTTAATAAGAATTGTTTTGATTGGAAAAGACCTTTAAGGTCACTGAGTCCAGCCATTATCTGGCTGCCAAATCTGGTGCTTAAACCATGCCCCTCAGCATTACCTCACCATGTCTGTTAAACAGCTCCAGTCACTCCCCCGGGGAGCCTCATGCAGCAAGCTGCCTTAATAATTTCGTATTACAGCAGGTGATCGCTGGGGCTGCAGACACCCAGCTTGCTTAAAGAAGGCAAAAAGTCTTGCATGGAAACAGAATGTAGTGTGGTGTTTTCAGAGCCCTGTGCTTGAGTCATTTCTCTGCAGAAGAGAGCTCATGCAGAGGGCTGCTCCGACTGCATGCACAGCTCCTACTAAACTTTCCAATCTGTCTTCCTCAAGAGCAAGTGCAGGGTTCTGCACCTGGACTGGAACATTTCTGGCTATCAGTACAGACTAGAGGATGAGGTGATAGAAAGCAGCCCTGCAGAAAAGGACTTGGGGGTGCTGGTGGACAAGAAGCTGGAGATGAGCAGACAGTGTGAGCTTGCAGCACAGAAGGTCAGTGGCAGCAGCACAGCCAGAGATGGAGAGAGGGGTTCTGCTGCTTTACTCTGGTGAGACCTGATGGAGTGGGTCTAGAGGAGGGCCATGTAATGGTCAGAGGGTTGGAGTAGCTCTGCTATGAGAAGAGGCTGAGGGAGCTGGGGTTCAGCCTAGAGAAGAGAAGACTTAAGGAAGACCTTATAGCAGCCTTTCAGTACCTGAATTGGGCTACAAGAAGGCTGGAGAGACACAGTTTGCAAAGTGATAGGACATAGGTCAACAGCTTCAAACTAGAGAAGAGTAGATTCAGCTCTTAACCATGAGGGTAGTGGGACACTTGAACAGGTTACCCAGGGAGGTGGTTGTGACCACATCCCTGGAGATATTCAGGGTGAGGCTTGACAGGGCTGTGGATAACCTGGTCTAGTTGAGGATGTCCATGCTGACTGCAGCTGGGGTTGGGCTGGATGACCTTTTGGTGCTGGAGTATGTCCAGAGAAGGACAAAGAAGCTGGTGAAGGGTCTGAAAAACAGGGCTGGTGAGGAGGAGCTGAGAGAACTGGAGATGTTTAGCCTGGGGAAAAAGAGGTTGAGGGAAAACCTCCTCACTCTGCAACTCCATGAAATGAATTTATAGCAAGGCAGATATTGGTCTTTACTCCCTAGTAACAAGTGAATGAGAGGAAATGGCCTCAGGTTGCACTGAGGGAGGTTTAGATTGGCTATGAGAAGAAACTTCTTGTCTGAAAGTGTTCTCCAACACTGGAATATGTTCATCACAGGAGTGGTTGAACCCTCATCCCTGGAAGTGTTTAACAGATGCAGAGGTGTGATGCTGATGGACATGATTTAGCACCAGACTTGGTAGAGCTAGATAATGATTGGTCTGAATTGTAAAGGTCTTTTGCAGCCAAACAAGTCTGTGATTCTATGACTGATGCTCAACGGTTACAACCCTTATGCCCACAGGAAGGTTCCTCCTTTTTTGTGTGATTTCTTGGTGCTGTAAGTCACAAGTCTGGTGCCCAAGTGACTTTCCTACTAGTCTGACCACGTCAACTTCCAAAAGTCATCACAGGCAGTTCTACAAGAGTTACTTTTGAATACAACCTTTGGAGGTGAGGGCGTACAAAAGAGGTTTCCTTAACTTTAGGTTTCCGAGGAAGTTCATTAGTAAAACAAAGTTGAGTTTGAGGAAGGAAGGAAGCAGATGGGTGGAAAATGTAGACCACTTCCCTAGCAGCTCTTGAAACAAACTGAATCTTCCCAGTGACAACAGACAAGATAGTGTTTAAAACAGTTCAATTTAGAGACTGCAGCAAACATTCCCCTTCCTTGTTAGGTTACAAGCAGCCATGCAGCTTGCCTGAGGTGTGGGCTGTGTATGTGTCACTCTGTTGAGAAGGAAATGACTAAACCTTCTTTCAAACCACAGTAACAAATAACATCTTTGATTCACTGAAATAGGAATGGTGGAGAGGCTCGGGAATAGCTGTGGTGCTGCTGGCGCTGGGGAAGAGCAAATCAGTCAGAGAGCAGCTGATGTGCTCCAGCGTGGGAAGGAACCTGGATGGGCTGAGGCAAACTGTGTGAGATTCAGCAAGGCTGAGTGCCGGGCCCTGTGCTTGCGACACAACGACCTCTCCAGCAATCCAGGCTTGAGGAGGAGTGGCTGTAGAGCTGCCCATCAGAGAAAGACCATGGGCTGCTGGTCAGCAGCTAGCTGAGCATGAGCCAGCAGTGTGCTCAGGGGGCCAAGAAGGCCAGCAGCATCCTGGCCTGGATCAGGAACAGTGTGACCAGCAGGACCAAGGTGGTGAATGTTCCCCTGGACTCAGCACTGGTGAGGCCACACCCTGAGGAGTGGGTTCATTTTTTGCCTCTAAATCCAATTTTTGGATCCTCAGGCACTGGAGACTGTGTCCAGGGAAGGGCAGCAATGCTGGTGAAGGATCTGGGAAACAGATCTGGTGAGTCGTGGCTGAGAAAACTGGGGTTGTTTAGGCTGGGGAAAAAGAGATTGAGGAGAGACCACCTTACTGTCTACAACTCTGAAAGGAGGATGTGATGAGGTGAGTACTGGTACCTTCTCTATAGTAACAAGTGGCAGGATGAGAAGAAATGGCCTCAAGTTGTGCTAAGGGAGGTTTAGATTGGATATAAGAAAAAACTTCTTCACTGAAAGAGTTCTCAAACCTGGATATAAGAAAAAACTTCTTCACTGAGAGAGTTCTCAAACCCTGGAATAGGCTCCCCAGGGAGGTGGTTGAATCTCCATCCCTAGGGATGTTTGAAAGAGGTAGAAATGTGATGCTGAGGGACATAGTTTTGCACCAGACTTGATAGAGTTGGACAGTGGTTGGGCTCAATGATCTTGAAGGTCTTTTCTAACCAAAACAATCCTATTACTGTGTGGATTTTACAGTAATACCGTGGAGAGTGTGATTCTCCTGTACTTAAAGATGGCAGCAATGGCAGGGGAGAGACTTAGCAGGGCCAGAGGGAAAAGCTGTGAGGGCTTTCCTGAAGTGGAGAAGGCAGTGAGGAAATTGGGGCAGACTGTTGGCTGTCTCTGAAGTGGATGTCAAGAGTTGCAGACCAGCTGTTGACAGTAGGCAGGTGCCTGGCCAGCCAGACCCATGCAGGAGGGTGCAGTGTCCAAGTCTCACAGCCACTGTGCTCAGCATCTCCTTCCCTGCTGCCTGTGGGTCCTGGCAACTTGGGCAACAGGATTCCCAAAGATCCTTTCAATGTGTAAGCCTCATCTGACTCAGCTGGAGCTGTCTGAAATGGAGGAAAGAAGCTCTGTCTGACTGTAGGTTTTCCACTTCAGCCCCTGTTATTACTTTAAGCTGATTTAAAATAACCTGTTGACTAACCCTAGCTCTGTGGTTTCATATATAACATTCTGATGGACCCTTTATAGAAACCTAAAATGTTATTCTTTCCCCTTCACCTGATGTGTCTTGTACAGGGCTCAGTACATAATTATCCCATTGCAATGGCCTGAAGCCCCAGTCTTGGGGCTGAGTCTGCTTTCCGACTCACATGTCCCCTGGCATTTGTCATCTTTGTAATTTCTTCCCCCCCTTTAATGCTTTTGTTCAATGTTGTCTAAAAAACTGCTCTGAGAAGCAACAAGCACCCAATCAGTTGTGTGCTCTGAGAATATCTGTTAGAGCCTTTTGGTATCTAGACCTGAAAATGCCTCTTTGGGGTTTTTTTTGTGCTCATCTCCAAGTCATTCATGGGCTAAATTCTCTCTATTCTACTTTTCACCTAGGTGTTTGCAGTTGGTCTTTATTTCCCCAAATTAATAACTAGTTAGTCCTGTGTCTCTTCAGCCTTACTTTTTTTTTTGTCTGATTCTTTATTTTCTGATCATATTGCTTGCTTGTCCTAAACTTCTGTCAATTTGGCAAGAAGTTTCCTTGCTCTTGGCACAATTTTTGTTTGGAGAGAAGCATCTTGTCATGCCTGCTTGTTTCAATTCTTCTACCATCCATATTTCACTGGGCACTCATTACAGAGGTTACTAATAATCTTATGTAATTGCCTAGATTTAGAAGTTTCTTGTTATTGGTCTGGAGTTTTATAGTCTGAACTTCCCTTTTGCATTTCAAATTCAGACTTTATCTAGATCCTTCTCCTGGAACAATTTTGACAAGCTTTCCACACCCAATAACTCTTATTTTAACCATGGTCTCTAGATAGGAGCAGTTGTGATTAAAACTTTGTCAAATCACAGTAACAGAGAACATTTTTGATTTACTGAAATAGTAAAGAGACTCAGGAATAGCTGTTTGGAACAAGGTGGAGGTTTGGTTCAGTGCTAAGGGCTGCTGCGTCTGACTTCACAATCTGACCTCTACATGTTCAACCCTGTGGGGAGACCAGCCTGAAATCTGCTCCTCTGGGAAAGTAATCTAACCTGCTGCATCACCAGTGTCTGTCACTTCTATATCTGCCTGCTTGGGTTTTGTTTGTGTGCTTTGTTTTGATGTTTGTTTTTCATTGCTGCTGTTGTGGTTTTTGGTTGGTGGAGTTGTTTTTATTATTGGTTTGCTTTGATTTTGTTGGTTTTTTTTCCTGGTGTTAAATTACATAGCAGCTCCTTTAGGCTTTTCTTTTAAATGTCAGCAAAATTGTGTATGGCTTCCAGCAGGAATTGTAGAAGAATGTCATGCTGCTTGTGCTTGGGTGGACATCCATTATTTGCTGTCTTTTAAAGGGTAGCTGTCGCTTAACACTGCCTGAGCTGTTGTTTTGATTCAGGGAGGCTTTCCACGTTTTGAAGGTAGTGGATTTGAAGTTAACATATGGACTGTGGGAGAGGAACGAAGTAGATTCTGATTAGCAGTCACTTCAGTTTTATGTCTTGGATAGAGTTGTTCTGTGGCAAATGATGGGCTCAAGCAGTGCCAGTGCTGCAGTATGAAGCCCGTTGGACTTGCCATCCCTGCACAAGGCTGGTGTGCTCTGTGTGTGCAGTCCCTCTGACTCAACAGGTCTGAGGCAACCTGCAGAGGGATGACCAAGATTGCTGGGGCAAGTCGATGTGAAAAGGCATCCAGCAAAACTGACTGTTGTGTTAGCCATTGGAAATGGCCCAGTTTAGCTGACTTAAAGGAGCTGCATTTTGCATTCAGTCTAGACGGTTTTGATCCAAGTAGCCCAGTGCATGTTGGAGCTGGCAGTCTTGTCTTGGGAATGGTTGTCCCTCAGCTACTTTGTTTTGGATATTACAGTGTGATCTGGCATGATTTTAGCATCCTAAATTTCAGTTGAGTCGAATTGCTCCCTGTTCATTTCAGACATACACCCTGTGACTGGCATGTTCTTGCCCCACATCAGCACCACTGAGGTCCCAGCTGCTTGCTGTGTCTCTCCTGACTTACTGCTGCACTTTAGTACTCTGTACAACTGCCTGCTGAGGCTAGCATGCTGCATCTTTTGTCTTGGCTTCATAGAATCGCAGAAGAGACCTTAGAGATCATCTAATCCAATCTCCCTGCCATGGGCAGGGATGCCTCTCAACTAGACCAGGTTACTCAAGGCCCTGTACGATCTGGCCTTGAACACCTCCAGGGAGGGGGCATCCACAGCCTCTCTGGATAATCCATTCCAGACTCTTGCCACCCTTATAGTGAAGAATTTCTTCCTAAGACATAATCTAAACCTATTCCTCTTCAATTTAAACCCATTTCCCTTTGTCCTGTGTGTGGAAACACTTGTAAAAAGTCCCTCTGCAGCCTTCCTGCAGGTTCCCTTCAGGTATTGGAAGGGAGCTATAAAGTCCCCCTGGAGTCTTCTTCAGGCTTACAAGACTCAGCCTCTTCAGCTTCAGCCTGTGTGCAGAGGTGTTCCAGCCTTTGTATCATCTTTATGGCTTGCTGCCCTTCAGCTGCTCTTGTCTGTGTATCCCTCACCCTTGCCTTATCACTGGATGAGGAGTACTGTGTTTGTACCATCCTGTTTGAGGTGTGTGTGAGCCTCCCAGAGGAGCCAGCACACTGCTTTCCTGTGATGCAGCTAAGGCACATCTGGTCACTTATTTGTTCGCCTGTACGGGACTGCTGAAAATCTACCTACATCAGCTGTCTCCTGTCTCATAGCTCTACTGGGCTGCTTCTCAGCTGCTGGTTTTGTGCTTCGTAAGGCTGACCCCACTCCGTGAGGCGCTTGTTGCCTTTTTGTCTGGATGGGTTGGATTCCTCTCATCCTCCTGCACACTCTGATGTTCCTTATGCCACCCCAGGGCCAACTGATACAGTCAACAGTGCCTGGTGTTGCTCAAAATGTTTAAAGCCTGCAGTTTAAGGGAGTGCTTGCCTTGCATTCACAGGTTTGTTAGTGGCCCTTTGGCTTTTGAAAGAGTAGCAAGCATGGCCTCTGCTGTCTGGGAGCACACCAGTGGCTCGAAGTTCTTGTGGCATTGTTTATTGCTGCTCCCTAGTGCTGTATTGTGTCCCAAGCCTCGCTGCAGCCCCACAGTGTGTGCGAAATGCTCTTAGTTCCCTTTTAATTAGCCTTTGGAGTGCCTTTTCTTGGATCTCTGACCCTTCTCACACACAGTCATAGTGTGTAAGCTCTCTGGGATTCACAGACTGCCTGAATTCTCACACTGGACCCAGAAAGATGTAGATGTTGCTCCTTCTTTGGCAGGAACCCTAAAGTGCAGTGCCAAATGCTTCTGTTCTCTGAGTTTTTAATGGGAAGTCTGCTGGTTCCACGGGTGATTATCGGCTATTGTCTCCCATCCTGGTAATATTTGTTCAGTTTTATTGCTGCTTATCAGGCTTGGTGGCATGATGTTCCATCTGGCCCTGTACTCCAGATGTGTTTGGGTCAGTCCTGGCTGTAAAAACACTGTTGAAAGTCCAGTGTTGTCTGATAGCCACATGCTGCTGGATGTGTGTTTGGAGACCTATCAGTCTGCTGGCATCGTCATCCAAAGTATCTTGCCCTTGCTGGAAGTTTCTCCATCTCCACTCTCCAGATGCTGTGCTGGTTTCCCCTCCCCAGCAGCAGTGGAAATTCTGGGATGTAGATCTGCTTTGCTTTCCCTGTCACTAGCACTGTTGCTCCTGAAGTGAGGTGTATGTTCATGTCCATCCTAGGCTGTGGTAGCAGGTGCTCAGTCTTTTCTCTGTTCCTATAGCTCTGGTACTGGTGTTTCTCGTGTTTGGCTGTCTCTGTTAAGGCTTATTTTAAAAGCCTTATTTAGCTTGGCTTTTTTTTTCTGTGGGAAATGGCTGGACTGTCAGCACAATGTCTCCCCTCTACTCAGCACTGGTGAGGCCACACTTTGATTACTGGGTTCAGTTTTGGAGCCCATACTACAAGAGAGACATTGAAGTGCAAGAGTGAATGCACAGAAGGGCAATGAAGCTGGTAACAGGTCTGGAGGACAGGTCTAGTGAGGAGCAGCTGAGGGAACTGGAGTTATTTTCAGTCTGAAAAACAGGAGACTGAGAGGACACCTACTTGCTCCTTACAGTTCCCTGAAAGGAGGTTGGAGCATGGTGGGTGTTGGTCTCTTCTCTCTAGTAGCAAGTGATAGGATAAGAAAAAATCATCTCAAGTCCATCACCAGGGAAAGTTTAGGTTGGATATTAAGAGAAAAATCTTGCCTGAAAGAGTGGTCAAGCGTTGGAACAGGCTGCCCAGGGAAGTGGTGGGGTCACCATCACTAGAGGTGTTTAAAAGAGGCAGAGATGTGATGCTGAGGGACATGGCTTAGCAGCAGACTTGGCAGAGTTAGACATTGGCCTCAATGATCTTAAAGGTCTTTTCCAACCAAGACAATTTAATAATTTTCTAATATACTCTTGCCTTTCATGTTGTACATGTTGTGGTTTGAGTTACATTCATGTAACTTAATGTTATGCTCACCCAAAGTAGTGTTCATGACTCTAGTAAGCATAAATCTCTGCAAAGAGAGAAAAGGAGATGTATTCATCTGTAAATATTTGGCCTGTTGCCCTCTTTATCTAGCACATGGTCTCTGTGTTGCACACAGCATTTCTTTGCCTCCCTCCCATTCAGTTCATTTGGTTTAGTTGACTTTTTCAGTCCTGACAGTTGCTTTATATTCAGAAAACATGAATTAATCTCTCACAAAGCTTTCAAACCTGATTTTGCTTTACTCCTTGGAGAATTTTTTTCCTGCTCTCCTCTTCAAGACTGATAATGTATTTTCCCCCTGTTTGTTTAGACAGGCTTATTTTGTCTGCAGAAACTTGGTCAAATGTTACATTTCTTTTCTTCCATTTATAATCCTGTGAGATTCATGCATTGGGAATAATCTTCCTGAGCTGGAATATTGTCCACTGTGTTGTAAGATGTCCCACTTTCTGGGTATTGCAAATTGAGTATTAGGAATAGAACTGGATGTTTGCATTGCCTTTTTTTTTTTTTCTCTCTGTATCGCTTGGGGGAGAAAATAAATCATTTCATAATTTAGTAATAATGCTTGGCACTTTGTTTGCATCTTCAAAGAACTACATGGGTATGAAGGGAATAATTTCTATAACATTGTGTGGTAGCTTCTCATTATTATTTTCCCTATTTTACAGATGGGGAAGAAGTGAACAAATAGTCAAGTGACCTTAGGCCAAGAAAGGAGAAACAAATAAACTTGAGTTCCTGCTATGTGTGCATAGGAAAGCTCGATTCTGGGAGCTGCTCGCCTTTAATTGTCCATTTCTAAGCTTGTTCACTAGTTAACACTTTGAGGAGAGTGGTGCTCACTGCCGGCTGGGTGATCTCTCCCTGCCTCTTCCTTCTTCGTGGCTGGGTGATCTCTCCTTGCTTCTTCCTTCTTCGTGGCTGGGTGATCTCTCCTTGCTTCTTCCTTCTTCGTGGCTGGGTGATCTCTCCTTGCTTCTTCCTTCTTCGTGGCTGGGTGATCTCTCCCTGCCTCTTCCTTCTTCGTGGCTGGGTGATCTCTCCTTGCTTCTTCCTTCTTCGTGGCTGGGTGATCTCTCCCTGCCTCTTCCTTCTTCGTGGCTGGGTGATCTCTCCTTGCTTCTTCCTTCTTCGTGGCTGGGTGATCTCTCCTTGCTTCTTCCTTCTTCGTGGCTGGGTGATCTCTCCTTGCTTCTTCCTTCTTCGTGGCTGGGTGATCTCTCCTTGCTTCTTCCTTCTTCGTGGCTGGGTGATCTCTCCTTGCTTCTTCCTTCTTCGTGGCTGGGTGATCTCTCCCTGCCTCTTCCTTCTTCGTGGCTGGGTGATCTCTCCCTGCCTCTTCCTTCTTTGTGGCTGGGCGATCTCTCCCTGCCTCTTCCTTCTTTGTCCCCATTGAGGTAGAAGCAGGGGAAGACATTTCTGTAGTATTTGGAGATATTTTTTCCCTATCATGTTTTCCATCTTGATATGGGAAAAGTGAGCCATCCTAAATGGGGCCACTGTTACACATGGCATGGGTAGAAACTAATCCTTCTTGACTCATCCACCACATACTGTGCTAGGATTATTTAATTTTACTTTTTTTCCTCACATAGGCTGTAATGGAAAGTGTTGGCTCAGAATGATGTCTGGTATGACTTCACTTGCAGAACTAGTTTTATACAACTGCATTATGCTATAGAGCGTAATTTACAGCTGCTTAATTGACTGACAAGACCCTTAATTGTATCCTACAGCATATAGGAAAGGTGAGTGCCATAAGTAGTGAACTTCCTTCTTCTTACAGTAAGTGTTCAAGGCTAGGCTGAGTGGGGCTTGGAACAACCTGGTCTAGTGGAAGATGTCTCTGCCCATGGCAAGGGTGTTGGAACTGGATGATCTTTAAGGCCAGTGGCACAATGTCTAAGTGGAGCCCAGTGACAAGTGGTGTTCTGCAGGGGTTGGTGTTGAGACTTGTGCTATTTAATATCTTTGTCAGTGACATGAACAGTAGGATTAAATGCAGCCTCAGCAAGCTTACTGACAACCCCAAGCTCTGTTTGGTGTGGGTGACATGCTGGAGGGGAGGAATACCAAGACCTTGACAGGCTTGAGGGGTAGCCCTGTGCAAATCTCATGAAGTTCAAGAAGGCCAAGTGTAAGGTCTACACCTATGTCAGGGCAGTCTCAAGCACAAATACAGGCTGGGTGATAAGTGGATTTCCTTAGGAAAAGCACTTGAGGGTACTGGTTGATTAAAAGCTGAATGTGGTCTGGCAATGTGTGCTCGCAGCCCAGAGGACCAACCAAAGGTGGCATTAAGCACCTCAGCCTTTTCCTCAGCCTTTGTTGCTAGGTTTCCCCTCACAGCCAGTCAAGGATGGAGTTTCTCCTTACTCCTCCTTTTGTTGCTGACATATTTATAGAAACTTTTTAATTGTCTTTTACATGAAAGTAGGTTTGCAGAAGCTTCAAAACAGGCACAAAGATGTTAAAAGTGACTGAGACTTGGTTTAGAAAATTTGGGTGATACTTGTTTGGGTCGTGTTATTTTCCTGTCTTTTGTTAGACCCTATAATTCAACAGAGGGAGTTAAACCTCAGCTTCTATGAGGGTTTTTAATTAGCTGGCAGAGCTGATTTGGGTCTTGTAGTCTGTAAAATAATAGATGATTTAATAATCTTGTGTAGCTCTCCACTGTCCTTTTAAAAACAATTTAAATAGGTTTTTTTTTTTTTGGAGGGGAGTGGAATAAGAAAGAAACAAACCCAGAGCACAGAAATGACAAGTTAGTATCCTTGACATTTCTCAGGAAGCTGCTTTATCTCCTTAAAATGGCAGATCTCATCTGCAAGTGAAGTGGAGCAGCAGGAAGTGATATTTCATTAAAATACTAGGCATTTAGAGGCATTTTAAGGCAATTCCCTAGGGCATTTGCAGGAAACAAAAGACTGCTATTTTTAACTGTCAAAAGTTTTAATAAAGGGCAAGCCCCACATGTTGAACTCACACAGCTGCACAGATCTGATTCCTCTGCCGACAGAGATTTGGTTGTTACCACACAGAGATACCCGTTCCTGGCCTTTATTTTTTCCTTCTGAATGTACTTACAAATCCTTTTTGTGTTGGGTGTTGAACCAAAATTTAAATGACTAAGTAATGATTCTCTTATACATTGTTAAATGTATGGCTGGGTGGAGTTTATTCCAAGTATGTATCCCCTGGGATGGCACTTTGAAGTTTTCTTAAGGGAACCTAGCCCCCCCCCCCCCCCCCAAACTACCATGGTCTGCCACAGCATTCTCCTTTAGAAACTTATGGCACATGGCTTGGATCAATGCCCTCTGCACTAGATAAAGAAGTGGCTGATAGCCAGGCCCAAAGAGCGGTGAATGGAGCTAAATCTGGCTGGCACCCAGTTACTAGAGGTGTCCTCTAAGGTTCAGTACTGGGGCCTGTCCACTTGAATGTCTTTATCAGTGGTCTGGATAAGGGGATTGAGGCACCCTCAGTAAGTTTGCAGATGGCACTAAACTGGGTGGTTCTGTGATCCTTAAAGTCCAAAGTCTTTCAAATTTATGAGTTTGTAAGTTTGGTCTTTAGATCCACTCCATTAAAAGAAAGCAGTGCAAGCTATGAAATCAGATCTAAACAGGGGCCCATGCTTGGGATTTGAGGGATCTTAAAGGCAGTTCTTCAAAACAGCTTTAGCCTGCTACCCAGCTGTTACACTCTTTTGTTTCATAGCCTGTGTGGACAGTGTGTCAGTAACGTGTTGCTTGGGAATGGGATGCATTTCCTCACTGACATTTGCAATCTTGAAGTGAGGAATGAATATCTCAGTGTTTTTTCTAATCAGCAGACCAAAGTGAAACATACAACTGTAGAATGGATTGGATTGGAAAGGTCCTCCAAAGTTCATGTAGTCCAACCACCCTTCCGTGAGCAGGGACATCCTCCACTAGAGGAGGATGCTCTGCAGCAGGGAGCATTGCCTGCCCATGCCCTTCTAGCCCCTCTTGGAGAGCTGAGGAGCAGCTGGGTGCAGGGGGGTCCTGCCACAGGCTGAGAGCAAAGCAGCAGCCTGAGGCAGGGTCGTGAAGTGGAGCAGCAGAGAAGGGCTCAGGGATGGCAGCAGCTGTGCCAAGTGGCCAGCAGGGGCAGGGCAAGCTCCCCGGGCACGGGCACTGCCTGGGGGCCAGCAGCCCAGAGGCTTCCTCTGCAGGACAGTGGGCACAGGGGTCTGTGCGTGGCGCTGTCAGCCTGATGCCACAGAGCCGCCCCGCTGATGTCACAGAGGCAGCGCCTGGCAACGGCAGGGCTGTGGCCCGGGAGGCTATAAAAGGGAGCAGGGTCCCGGCTCTGTGCCAGAGCGGCCCAGGGGCAGCAGCGGTAAGGGACTCTAGGATGAGGGAGCAGAGGGCTTGGGCATCTCCCGGGAGGCATGAGAAGCCTGTGGGAGGAGGCAGCAGGTCTGGCTCAGGTGCTCAGGGAGTAGCCGATCGCCAGCTTTGGGGTCAGGAAGGAATTTTCCCCCCCGGGGCAGATTGGCACCGGTCCCCGGGGGTTTTTCGCCTTCCTCTGCAGCACCGAGCATGACCACTTGGCAGGGCTCCTCCGCTCCCTGTGGGCCGGGCTCCTGCCCGCTGTTCATGCCCCGGGAAGATGTCCTCTCATGCCCTGCAGCTAGGGCAGGAAGGCTTTTTTCCCTCCCAAGGGACTCTTAAGTGTCCCCGGGAGGTTTTTTGCCTTCCTCTGCGGCCCCGAGCACAGCCCCCGGCGCAGGCCTCGTTTGGGCCATTGTGGCCGGGCGGCTGCTGCTTGTGCTGCACATCGGCAGGGTCAGAAAGCTCTCCAGACTGGCAGGGTGCGGAAGCTTTCTTGGCTTCCCCCGGAGTTGTTTGTCCTCTGCAGCACTGAGCTCAAGCCCCTTCCTTGTCAGGGAAGCCACCCTAGCTAGGCAGGGTGCTGTTGCTTGTCCTCCCCAGCGGTGGCCTTCGGGCCGCCCATCCCGAGGGAGCAAGCCCCGAGAGGGGCACGGCAGGGAGGGAACTCTTGTGCTCCACAGGTGGCCTTCGGGCCGCTCTCTGTCGCCAAGGTGGCCTTCGGGCCGCCCGTCCGGAGGGAGCAAGCCCCGAGAGTGGCTCGGCAGGGAGGGAACTCTTGTGCTCCACAGGTGGCCTTCGGGCCGCCCATGCAGGGGAGGCAAGCTGTGTAGGCTGTCAGGCTAGGGCAGCTGCCGCTCAGGCTCCCCGCAGGTGGCCTTGGGCCGCCCGCCCGGGGGGAGCAAGCTCCGAGAGCCCCACGGCACACAGCTCGTGCTGCACAGAGGTGGCCTCCGGCCGCACTCCGGAGGTGGCCTTGGGGCCGCACCTGCAGGAGGAGGAAGCTTTCTAGACTGCCAGGACAGTGAAGCTTTCTTGGCTTCCCCAGGAGCTGATGCTTTGCTCCACCGCGTTGAGCGCAGCCTCTCGTCAAGGCTTCTCCGGGCCCTTTTGGCTCAGTTCTTGCTGCCGCTCTGGCACGTCCAGGGCATCACTTGTGCCCTGGCTGTCCTGGGCTGTCTCGCCTGGTGCAAGCTTGCAGCAGGAGCAAGCTCTGCTCCTGCCTTGCCTGGGTACTGTGTTAGTGTCAGAGCACTGGCTCTGAAACAGGTTTTAAACATAACACCAAATAGCATAAATTAACACAAATCAGCATAAAATAAAATCTAGTTTCCACCCTTATCCCTTGTGGTCTGTGTCCTTCAACGCGTTTTTGGGGCTGGAAACCATAAGGCCTATTTCCTTCCTGTGTTGGGCCCCCCAGAACTGGACTTAGTCCTCCAGGTGAGGTCTCTCCAGAACAAATTAAAGTGACAGAATCACCTGTCTGTATTTGCTGGCCATGCTGCTTGTGATGCAGTCCAGGATGCAGTTGGTCTTCTGGGATTCAAGCACACACTGCTCATGTCCAGCTCCCCATCTCCCACCCCTGCCAAGTCCTTTTCTGCAGGACTGCTCTCAGTGTTGTCATCCCCCAGCCTGTATTGGTACTGAGGTTTGCCCTGATGTAAGTGCTGGACCTAGCACTTTGCCTTATTGAACCTCAAGAGATTCTGCTCAGGCCACCTCTCCAACCTGTCCAGGCTGCTCTCGATGGTGTCCCACCCTCCTGACTTACCAACTACACCACTCAGCTTGTTACCAGCTGCAGATTTGCTGAGAGTGTTCTCAGTCTTGCTGTCTGTAGCATGGATGAAAATATTGCACAGCACTGGTTCCAACATGGACCCCTAAAGGGTGCAACTTGTCAGCCATCTCTATCGGGATGTTGAGCCATTGACCACTACCCTGTGGATGTAATCATCCAATCACTTCCTTATCTACTGCACAGTCCACCCATCAAATCTATACCTCTCCAGCTTAGAGAGAAGGATGCTGGGGGGGACAGAGCCAAAGACTTAAATAGAGACAAGGCAGATGACATCTGTTGGCCTTCCTTTGGCCAGATAGATGACATCTGTTGGCCTTCTCTTGCTCACTGCTTTAGTCCCTGCACCATAGAAAGCTGCTAGTGTGGTCAGGCAGGACTTGCCCTTAGTGAAGCCATCTATGCTGCCTGTCTGAAGTCAACAACCTTGTCATCCATGTATTTTAGCATAGCTTCCAGGAGGATCTCTTCCATGATCTTCCCAGGCACATGTGGGAGAAAAACCTACTGATCTCTCAGCATCTCTAAGGTTCGTAGCTGAAGGCATTTACTGAATAGTTAACCAGTAAGAAACATGAAGAGCCTCAAGTGAGGAGTATCTGAGAGGATTTTTTGCAAGGCTCCATTTGGTTTTAGATTGTGCATGGAACGCGAAGCTGAAAAGTGTTTTCAGGTAGAATCATAGAATGGTCTGGGTTGGAAGCAACCTCCAAAAGTCCAACCTCTTCTGCAGTCAGCAGGGGCATCCTGAACTGATCAGATTGCCCAGAGCCCTGCTAAGCCTCACCCTCTGGGCATTTGTGTTTACACTGTAGCTTTGCAAGTAAGGTACTACTGCTTTGGCGGCCTCTGTGTCATCTGGTGATCACAGAGCTTCATCACTAAACAACTTGTCACCTGCTCTGGGTTTTAATGCCTTTCAATTGAGGGGGGAAAAAAAGAAAGAACTGCTGGAGAATAGGTAGCAGAGATAAGCAAATAGAATCATTTCAATACTGCAGTCCAAAATAAACTGTTTTGCAGCTGGATGTGAATCTGAGTCATAAGCCTTGGCTCATACATTTTCAGTGTCTGTATAAGCTGTTTGCTGTGTCTCTGGCATAATATCCTAAGGATGCTGATTTTCTCAAGGCTTAGCTTTTGCATCATGACTAAGATCTTTAATAGATTTTTTAAGGCAAAGTGCAGAAGGTGCTGATTGGTAATCAAAGTGATTCAACTTAGGCTTTTTCCCCATATTTCAAGAGTTCTGTATTGGAAGGAGGTCTATGCTTTATTAAAATACCTTTTATCTCATGACAGTTCTTATGTACTCTGGGATGGGCTTTCACCCTCAGCCTGCTTCCATTGATTTTTATCAGTAAAAGGAAATAAAGTTTCCTGTATAATGAAGAAATAATGAGATTCAGGAAACAAAGAAAGGATATAGAGTTGGAGAACGTTTGTTGCTTTTTTGTCATTGACCAGAGTTCAGTAAATCCAAGAAGAAATGTGTTTGTGTAGATAAAAATGTCAGTTTAAGTCTTAGCCAACATTTGGATTGGGTTGTACTCATAATAATGTTTATCCTTTCTACATGGTTGTGCACTGGGCTCTTGAGGCTCTGGTGGGACCCCAAGCCTGACCTTACTGGACTCATGCTCCAGGAACTAGGCTCCTCCTGGCTGTCCTCCCAAAATAAAGGACTTGTACATGGAAGGACTATCTAGAGGATGTGTCTGGTCTCACCAGGCCTCCTTACTTTGGCTTCTTGAGCCATTCTGGGATGAGAGTGTGGCTGCCTGCCAGGAGGAACTGCCAGGGAGGTGTCCCAGGTGCAAGAGGACTTGAGTAGAAGTATCTGTCTCCATGTGGTGGCCAAGGCCTCTCCTTGGGAGAAATGTCTGAGTTGTGCAACTCAAGGCATGTTCGGGTCCTAAACTCGTTTCCTGTCCCTGCCTCATGATAAGATACTTACCTGCATTGTTTCTGTTGAGATATTTCCACTATTTCTTAATTTTACTTCTTTAATTTTGTTCTCCTCTTGCAAAATACCAGAGCAGTATATTCAACCAAGATCCAGTTTCCTTTTTAGTTTCTTTCTTTTTAAAGCCCTGGAATGTATGAAATGGAGTAGGATTTTTTAATGTTAAAATAAAAATTAATGACTTTCAGTGTTAATTATCTGAATGTATTAATTATTAAGTGACTGGCGGCGCTAGAGCTGAGTATCTTCAAAACAGCTCGTAAAAAAAATTGTGCCAGTGATTTAGACTGAATTCATTTGAAGCTGATCTTATTTGTGATTGAAATAGATTTTGCAAGTAAGGCTTGGTATGTTTGTGTTTCTCTTCTAGCCCACCAAAAAAAAAGCTCAAATCGATGTGATTGTGGGTCTGAAATGCCATTTGTCTTCACAAACCAGAGCTTTACCTTGTAAAAATTCATTGCTAAGAATATGTTGGTTTAATGTTGTGAGGCAAGACAGGTGAATCCCAAGCATCCTCCAGACATCTTGTTCAGCTATCTCATGCAGGGACATGATTTTTGACAGCAAGGTGAAATTTGGGGGCTTAACTTTTGCTGTGGAACAGGTTCTCTTCTCTTGCCTTACTCATAAAAGGGGACTGCTTTTGTGGTAAACTGCTCTGGGGTAACTGCTTAAGAGAGTCCAGCACAGAGCCACAGAGATGGTGAGGAGAGACTGAGGGAGCTGGGGCTCTTTAGCTTGGTAAAGAGGATCCTGAGGGCTGACCCCATCAATCTGTAAAGGGTGAGTGCCAGGAGGCTGGAGCCAGGCTCTGCTGGGTGATGTCCAATGACAGGACCAGGGGCAATGGGTGGAAGTTGGGGCATAGGAAGTTCCATGGAAACATGAGGAATTTTTTCCCTGTGAGGGTGCCGAACCCTGGAACAGGCTGCCCAGGGGAGTCTCCCTCTCTGAAGATATTCCAAACCTGCCTAGTTGTGTTCCTGCGTGATCTGGTAGAGGTGATGCTGCTCTGGCAGGGGGGTTGGACTGGATGAGCTTTCCAGGTCCCTTCCAGCCCCTGACATTCTGTGATTCTGTAACAGCCTACTCTTGGAATTCCTTTTTTTCCTTCTCTGCAGCCCTCAGAAACAAGCCCTCCTCAGGGTTTATAATTTCTGTATACCAAACCTCCCTGGTTTAAGGAATGTTAGATAGGAGTGGGAGATCTGGGAAACTCAAGTCATCCACCTTATTACATCATATCACAAAAATCATTGGCAGCTGATGCTTTCTGTGCACATGCTCAGCATTTGACAAAAGAGGAAGATGAGCAGGACGAGAGGCCAGCTCCTGCCCTTCCTTGAAGAGGTTGCACACAGGGCAACATGGTCCTTTTGGCTTTTGGATTTGCTAGGAGACACTGATCCTCCTCAGCTCTGCAAACCTTTGAGTTTTAAAGGGTGGTGTGTTTTTTGCAGGCAGACATTCAAAATGAGACCACCCCAAAATAAAGAAGAGAACAAGTTTGGAAGATGTTGCTTCCAGATATCTCTCTGTGTTGTTTGATCTAGGAAAAGAAAGCCTCTGGGTGGAGAAACTGTGATTTCCCACACATGTAAAACATTTAAGCACTTTTATTTAAAAGTCTGTCATCTTAATTAAGTATCTGATTTTGAAATCCATATTCAGGCAGCTTTCCCATTTGCATCCAGCAGACTGCAGTTCCCTTTCACAAAGCCCAAAGGAGGGCCGCAAAAATGATGAGGGAGTTGGAGCACCTCTGCTACAAGGACAGACTGAGGGAGCTGTAGTTGTTCAGCCTGGAGAAGAGAAAGACTCTGGGGAGACCTAATAACTGAGAGACTGTTTACAAAGGCCTGCAGTGATAGGACAAGGGGCAATGGCTTCAAACTAGGGAAGAGTGTAGATTTATATTAGATGCTAGGAACAGGTTCTTTACCATGAGGGTAGTAGGACACTGGAGCAAGTTGCCCAGGGAGGTGATTGGAGCCCCATCCCTGGAGATATACAAAGATGAGGCTTGAGTGGCCTTTGGGCAACCTGATCTAGTTGGAGATGTCCCTGCTGACTGCAGAGGGGTTGGACTAGATGGCCTCTGGAGGTCCCTTCCACCCCAGACCATTCTGTGATTCTATGAAATATATCTTTAGTCCTAAATAAAGACGTAGGTCACACACATATTTAAGAGCAGGTAATGTCACCTTTCACAGGAGGATAAACTGTCCCACTCCATTCTGCTATTGCCAGGCCTGGTTGACACAAGCACAGAAACCACATTTGCATCCCTTCCCTCTGCCAGGCTCTGGTTTCCATTTCTGTTGATGACCATCAGAGTCAGAAAGAGCCTGTGATGCCTTAGGAGCCCATTCCTGCCCTGCATCCTCCCCACGCTCGCTGATGGCAGCTCAGGTGAATGCCAAGAGGGTTTTCACACTTTAAGAATAACCACTCTTACAAAAAGCAAGCAAACTATCGTTCCCAGGCTACAAATCGTCCAAACCCAATTCTGCTCTATCCTTAGGGCTGTCAGGCACTGGAGTGGGCTGGCCATGGGTGCTTGGGGACATGGTGTAGTGACAGATTGGTGAAGTGGGCTAAATGACAGGACTTGATGCTCTTGAAGGTTTTTTCTGGCCTGGATGGTGCTTTGACTATGTGACTCTATTATGTCCTGCCCATCTTGTCAGCCTGCACAGTTCCTCATTGCTTTTGTGCACTGCCTGCTCCACAGCAGGGAGCATTGCCTGCCCATGCCCTTCTAGCCCCTCTTGGAGAGCTGAGGAGCAGCTGGGTGCAGGGGGGTCCTGCCACAGGCTGAGAGCAAAGCAGCAGCCTGAGGCAGGGTCGTGAAGTGGAGCAGCAGAGAAGGGCTCAGGGATGGCAGCAGCTGTGCCAAGTGGCCAGCAGGGGCAGGGCAAGCTCCCCGGGCACGGGCACTGCCTGAGGGCCAGCAGCCCAGAGGCTTCCTCTGCAGGACAGTGGGCACAGGGGTCTGTGCGTGGCGCTGTCAGCCTGATGCCACAGAGCCGCCCCGCTGATGTCACAGAGGCAGCGCCTGGCAACGGCAGGGCTGTGGCCCGGGAGGCTATAAAAGGGAGCAGGGTCCCGGCTCTGTGCCAGAGCGGCCCAGGGGCAGCAGCGGTAAGGGACTCTAGGATGAGGGAGCAGAGGGCTTGGGCATCTCCCGGGAGGCATGAGAAGCCTGTGGGAGGAGGCAGCAGGTCTGGCTCAGGTGCTCAGGGAGTAGCCGATCGCCAGCTTTGGGGTCAGGAAGGAATTTTCCCCCCCGGGGCAGATTGGCACCGGTCCCCGGGGGTTTTTCGCCTTCCTCTGCAGCACCGAGCATGACCACTTGGCAGGGCTCCTCCGCCCCTTGTGGGCCGGGCTCCTGCCCGCTGTTCATGCCCCGGGAAGATGTCCTCTCATGCCCTGCAGCTAGGGCAGGAAGGCTTTTTTCCCTCCCAAGGGACTCTTAAGTGTCCCCGGGAGGTTTTTTGCCTTCCTCTGCGGCCCCGAGCACAGCCCCCGGCGCAGGCCTCGTTTGGGCCATTGTGGCCGGGCGGCTGCTGCTTGTGCTGCACATCGGCAGGGTCAGAAAGCTCTCCAGACTGGCAGGGTGCGGAAGCTTTCTTGGCTTCCCCCGGAGTTGTTTGTCCTCTGCAGCACTGAGCTCAAGCCCCTTCCTTGTCAGGGAAGCCACCCTAGCTAGGCAGGGTGCTGTTGCTTGTCCTCCCCAGCGGTGGCCTTCGGGCCGCCCATCCCGAGGGAGCAAGCCCCGAGAGGGGCACGGCAGGGAGGGAACTCTTGTGCTCCACAGGTGGCCTTCGGGCCGCTCTCTGTCGCCAAGGTGGCCTTCGGGCCGCCCATCCCGAGGGAGCAAGCCCCGAGAGTGGCTCGGCAGGGAGGGAACTCTTGTGCTCCACAGGTGGCCTTCGGGCCGCTCTCTGTCGCCAAGGTGGCCTTCGGGCCGTCCGTCCGGAGGGAGCAAGCCCCGAGAGTGGCTCGGCAGGGAGGGAACTCTTGTGCTCCACAGGTGGCCTTCGGGCCGCCCATGCAGGGGAGGCAAGCTGTGTAGGCTGTCAGGCTAGGGCAGCTGCCGCTCAGGCTCCCCGCAGGTGGCCTTGGGCCGCCCGCCCGGGGGGAGCAAGCTCCGAGAGCCCCACGGCACACAGCTCGTGCTGCACAGAGGTGGCCTCCGGCCGCACTCCGGAGGTGGCCTTGGGGCCGCACCTGCAGGAGGAGGAAGCTTTCTAGACTGCCAGGACAGTGAAGCTTTCTTGGCTTCCCCAGGAGCTGATGCTTTGCTCCACCGCGTTGAGCGCAGCCTCTCGTCAAGGCTTCTCCGGGCCCTTTTGGCTCAGTTCTTGCTGCCGCTCTGGCACGTCCAGGGCATCACTTGTGCCCTGGCTGTCCTGGGCTGTCTCGCCTGGTGCAAGCTTGCAGCAGGAGCAAGCTCTGCTCCTGCCTTGCCTGGGTACCGTATTAGTGTCAGAGCATTGGCTCTGAAACAGGTTTTAAACATAACACCAAATAGCATAAATTAACACAAATCGGCATAAAATAAAATCTAGTTTCCACCTGTATCCCTTGTGGTCTGTGTCCTTCAACGCGTTTTTGGGGCTGGAAACACCCCAGCATTTCAGGCTAATAACAGGCTCATGCTTCCTCGACTCATGGTGAGCACAGGGAACAGAAGAGCACAGTTACGCTGTGTGATGCTGTGGTCAGCCTCACAAGCTCTGACACAGGGCTGAGGGCTCCATCCAGGCGAGCAGCTCCCTGCAGTGCAGGTCTCAGCCCGATCCAGGAGACAGGGACAGGCACACCTACAGCACGATTCAGTCAGGGACTGGAGATCCCTGGCTGAGCTGAGACCCACACCCTGGGCCCTTGGTATGAGATGGTGGGGTTGGAGTCCCGAGGGAGAATGATCCCAGTTGTTGACACCTATTAGCACCCCATCACCGAGACAGATCTAGTCTTGCACTGCTCATTTACTGTCCTTTAGGTGCTCATGGTTGGCTACTTTGAAGACAGGGTATGGGGCCAGAAGGGCCTTCTCTCTGAGGGACTGCTGTTGCTCTCAGGCTCTTGTGCTTTAGCAGGTTTGCCCAAGGGAAACAGCTCAGGCATTTCTAAAAATCAATAAAAGGAGAAAAAAAGTATATCCACAGACAGGTATTGATCATCTCAGAAAGCTCTGCTACCTTTGAGCTGAAGAGCACATCCTACTGCAGAGTGAGGGCTTGGAGCTTTGCTAGCGACAGAGGTGTGGGTATTTGCCTTCTTGTGGAAACCCAGCTACACTGGATGCACACACAAGAGTTGTACAAACCACACATCACACATTTGCTGTTTGCAAATTTGTTGAGGTCATTCAGTTCTCTTGAGACAATCCACAGCTCTCACCCTTCCCACAAGGTACATGCATCCAGCTCACCATGTAGTAGGTAGATGTGGCTGGTACAGAATGCTCCAGAGTAAGCTGGCACCCACTTCAGGGTGAAAAAAGAGCTTTCCAGCACCTGACAGCAAGCATAATGTATTGACCTGACAAGGGATAATCAGTTTGATCTGGAAGAGGGGAGACTCAAACTAGATGTTAGGAAAGGGTTCTTTAGAGTGAGGGTGGTGAGACACTGGAGCAGATTGACCAGGGAGGTTGTGGATGCTCCCTCCCTGGAGGTGTTCAAGGCCAGGTTGGATAAGGCCTTAAGCGACCTGTTCTAGTGGGAGGTGTCCCTGCCTATGACAGGTGGTTGGAACTGGATGAACTTTGAGGTCCCTTCCAACCTAAACCATTCTGTAATTCTAAGAGCAAGTGCAGGGTCCTGCACCTGGGCCAGAACAATCCTCACTATCAGTACAGGCTGGGGGGGAGGAGGTGAGAGAAAAGAGCCCTGTAGAGAAGGACTTGGGAGTGCTGATGGACGAGAAGCTGGACATGAGCAGTCAGTGTGCCACTGCAGCCCAGAAGGCAAATCGCTACCCGGGCTGCATCAACAGGAGCGTGGCCAGCAGATCCAGAGAGGTGATTGTGCCACTTTGCTCTGCTCTGGTGAGCCCTCACCTGGAGTACTGTGTGCAGCTCTGGAGCCTGGAATACAGGGAGGACACGGAGCTGATTGTTGGCTTTTCTGTTTGTTGTCTAGCTTTCCTGGAATCACTTTGCAGGGCAGCGTTTTGCGTTCGGCGTTTGCCGTTTAGAATCCATCCTGACGCGCGCCGTAGCCAGAGGCTTTGTGTGTCATTCAAAAATAAAAATAAAACAATCTCCACCTACTGAAAAGTGAACAGCAGAGCCCTAGCAACCGGCTGCTGTGTTTGAACTAGAGGAAGGGACGTTCGACACACCATGTTTTCTCTCTGGCAGCTAGGGATGCAGTAGAAATGCCAGCTAGTGATAAGATTAAGCATAACTGAGAGCAAAGATAGCTGCATTTTGTATTTAGTTTTCTTAACGGTGGATTATAAATAAAGCCTTGGTGCAGCAATGCTTGTTCTTGTCAGCATGAGCAAGATCCTCAGCTGGGAGCTCTAAAAAGGGGGGTCTGCTTTTGTAAACACACCCACCCCCCGCCTCCCGCCCGTCTTGCACCGACTGTGCACACAGGAAGGTAAGTGTTGTCATTTTCCTGGGCAACAGGAGAAAACTTAGTTTAAATGATCTGTCAGATGAGAGGAAAGCACTGACAGTACCCCTGGTGTGTTCTCCATGCCATCATGCTGAGGTGGATTTTGTGGCTCTCTGTCCTGTGAGCATCCTGGTTTCTTGTTCACCTGCTGTTTCATTGACTTGTCTGTACTGAAACCAGGATTTGTTTGTTTTACTTTCTGCTTCTGTGGTTGAAAAGAATTGGAACTGCTTGACGTGATCCAAAATGTTAGCTTATGCCTTATTTCCCTAACAATCTCCGTTGCACTTCAGGATGGATTTTCATTTGTGTTACCTGACTGCATGGTTTTCTTTTAGTCACTGCTAACAAAAAAAACCAAACCCTAAAGCCTTGAGTTTTCACTGGGATTTGTTTTTTTTTCCTGTTAGACCAAAGCCATAATAAGCAGAGAATGTTGGTGGTGATCTGGGACTGCTCTCAAAGTCTCTGAAGTCAGAGGTAGTCTTGGTGCCCTTCAGCAGATGCAGGGGTTAATCAGCTGGTGTTTCAGAACTATCCTCCTTCCTGCAATCCATACTGATTTATTACTTCTGTCTTAACAGTTGTGTTTCTTTATCTTTCTCTGCACTTCCCTTCCCACCTTCTTCCTCTTGCAGTTTGTTGTCTTTTCTTGTTTCACATGGTTTGTTCTTTGGTCTGCTAGGGTATGAGGTCTTTGATTTTCCTCCTACCCATCTGTTCCCCACATTCCAGTGATGGCATGCAAAGAAGAAAAGCAGTTCTGTGCTCTTGCTGGTGAGCAATGCCTCCAATGTTATTTTTCTATCACAGCAATTTTATTTCCTGCTGGATGTGCTGCAGTGTGCTGGGAAGGTGGCCAGAGCAGGAAGTGCTGTTTCAGGCTAGTTTTCAATGCTCACTTTTCAGACCAAATAACTGGGGAAATAGGATTTTGTGTGTGTGTGTGTGTGTGTGTTATCTCCAAGCATTTGGCTTAAGAGATTTTTTTCTTCCTTTTCTATTTTTCCTCTCCAAATTTCTCAGCTGTGGGGTTCCTCAGGCTCCTGACAGATGCTCCATGAGTTGGTGGTGGAAGAATTTTTGGAGATGAGTGCACTTGCATAGTCCTGCTTCACTACATTTTATCTGAAGATTTCTCTCTGCTGCTCTCAGCAGCACAGCTCCTTTTTGCAGTAGCAGTGGAGGAAGTGCTGTGCAGACCGACACATCGCTTTCCTTGGAGGAAGGACCAGAGAGCAGTGGGGTAGATGCTGGAAACCTCTTGGATGCTGTTGTTAGCACCGTCTGCCACTGCTGCTTTTGTCAGGGTTGTCTTAGGGATTTTTGACAAGTATGGACAAACCCCTTCTTCAGAAATGCAAGAAGTGCTGGTTTTGGAAACGTGAGGGACAGCTGTGCCTGGACAAAATGCAATGCTGATTGTTCTGTGCTTGTGAATGGCTTCATTAGCCAAGCATAAATTAGCAGTTCCTTGACCTCAGTGGATGTCTTTCCTAGAAAGGTGTGAAACAAGGGGTACACTGTGAACAAAGGTGATTAAGAGGGTGCTCCGTTCCTTAGTGCATATTTAACCTGCAGTAGGCTTTTCCTAGGCAGCTTCCTTGGGACATTACTTAGTTCCTGATGTCACGAATTAAGTTGAATCTGCTGCTATTCACACCATGCTGCTGTCACACCAGCTTAAAAATGAAAGTGCTGCCTGGAGCAAAGTATGATGGGGCTTGAAGTTCAGACTGTAACATGGGAGGCTTCCCGTTCTGGTTGCTGCTTTTGAGTTGAGTTTTGCGTGTTGTTTTTTTTCCACAGGGATGGTGGTGAGACAGGTGGGGGTTTGGTTTCTGGTTTATGTTGGTTGTTTGGTTGTTTGTTCTCCTTTCTTGCATTTCACTGCATTTTTCTACAAGTTGGCTAAGCTAAAGTAATTGTGCATTATGATTATGTTATTTGCATAAAGTTCAACAAGGCTGAGTGTTAAGTCCTGCACCTGGCACAACAACCCCATGGTAACCTACATACTTGAGGATGTGTGGTTGGAAATCTGTGACTCAGAGAGGGACCTGGGGGTTCTGATTGACAGTTGGTTAAATATGAGTCAGCAGTGTGCCCATGTGGCCAAGAAAGTCAATGGCATCCTGGCTTGGATTGGAAACAGGGTGGCCAGCAAGGACAGGGAGGTGATCGTTCCCCTGTGCTCAGTGCTGCTGAGGCCACTCCTTGAGTGTTGTGTTCAGTTCTGGGCCCCTCACTACAGGAGGGACACTGAGGTCCTGGAGTGTGCAGGTTGGGGCTTTCTCTCTGTGCTTTTTGCCCTCTGAATGAAACCCACCACAGGTCATTCGCACTCCACGTTTGTAGTCATCCACACGTGAGCAAGACCAAGTAGGTCTCCCCTCAGCCTCCTTTTCTTGAGACTAAACAATCTCAGTTGCCTTGGCCACCCTTCAGAACACCTGTTCTCCAGACCCTTCAGAGGATTTGTTGTCCTTCTCTGGATCTGCTTCAGCACCTCAGTGTCTTTGTTGTAGGGAGGACCCCAAAACTGAACACAGTGCTTAAGGTGTGGCTTCGCCAGTGCTGAGTCCAAGGAGACAAACTTCCCTGGTGCTTCTGGCCACACCGTTCCACATACAGGCCAGGATGCCATTGGCTGTCACGGCCACCTGGGCACACTGCTGGTTCATGTTCAGCTGGCTTGGAGAGGAAAAAATACAGCAGCTAGACACGTGTTTTTTGCTGAGTTGCAGCTTCCTTGTAGTGATGGAAGATCTCTGTTGTCTCTGTAAGCTTCATTGAAGTGCCAATGGGATTTCTGATGTGCTCTGTGGGATGTGCCTTCTGTGGCTTGGACCTGCATGCAGAGCAAGCCACAGGATGACCAACAGTTTGAGCTGGATCATTGAGCAGGTGCTTTGATTCCATTTGGTGCTTGGTGGTGAACGCCTCCAAGTCTTGTGGCCTTCCTGCTGATCTTGTGTCAGTGGTGTCTGAATTCAGAGAAGGTGCAGTGAAATTAAATTCTCTTTTGCAGAATAATTTGAAGACTTCACGATCCAACTCACGCTCTCGGTGTTTTATTGCTCCTTAGGGTGTAGCTGGTGATTGTTCCTGAGAAGAGAGAAGATGATGAGTGATGCAAGCGACATGCTCGCTGCGGCTCTGGAGCAGATGGATGGCATTATTGCAGGTAAGCTCTCGGGCAGCTTGTTCATTTATCTGTTTAGATCTTCTTTCCTTCCACCTGGAGGGCAGAGTTTCAGGCAGAGAAGAGAGTGTGGTGGTAGGTGTGTTTGGTGTCTGCTGTTATAGGTTACCAATTAAAAGAGATGCAGTGGAGAGGTTGCAGACTCTCACACAGCCTCTATCAAAAAGGTGTTTGAAGCGGCTGAGTGATGCAGTTCAGCTGTCACACACAGCACCAGGAAAGCCAAGAGCAAGGCATGCTTCAGGACCAGGCTGATTGCATTTAATAAGCTGCTGCAAGGCAGGAGGAGTCAGCTGGCTAACACTGGCTACTCTGAACTTCTCTCAACCCTAGAGAGTTCACACATGAATTTGATATGCCTTTTATTCTAAACTGGAATGCTCTGAGTCCAAATATTTGGTTAGGAACTGCCTTGAACATTTGAGTTTTTTACAGTACCTATGAATTTTAAGTGGACCAAGGAGAGGCATCACAAGGTATACAGGCTGCTTTTGAGTGCAGTGAGTCACATAATAGAAGTACACAACACAGAGCAGCAAAGCAGCAGGAAGTTAATAGTTAATCCTATTCCAGCAGAGCAATGCAAACAGCTACCCAAATTGAAAAAATATTCTGCAAGTATAACAACACAGTCCTGAAGTCTTTAATAGTTCCACTCTAACATAATTTCCCACAGGGAAAAAAATGTCATCATACAAGTTCATGGATTCATAGAAAGGTTTGCGTTGGAAAGGAGCTTTAAGATCATCTAATTCCTACCCCTCCTGCCATGGGCAGGGACATCTCACACTAGATCAGGTTGCCCAGAGCCACATCCAGCCTGGCCTTGAAGGCCTCCAGGGATGGGGTTTTGTTTGAACAATGACTTTTCTCTGCAGTTTTCCTAAAGATATTAAAGACACATAGCAGGAAGACGTGTAAAGTGAATTCAGTTTGGTCTTAATGGTCTCTAAAATACATATAAGCTGTAACTTTACTAACTTCCATAAGTAGATACTGATATTTGCCTCTGCTCCATGTCTCTGGGTTTCCAGGAGCCTAAGTTAGTTATGGCATGCTGAAGTTTAATATAAAAGTAAAATGTACTGTTGGGATGTTTAAGTCACCGCAGACTTCTTTTACTCAAATGACTGGACAAGACTTATAAAGTAACATTTCTCAGGTCCTATGCTGTTGTGGGGATTATTCACTCTTTTTGGGGTGTTTTTTTGAAGGGAATTAAGAGAATACCTGAATTTTTATGACTTGCCAGAGGAGGTGAATGAAAGTTCAGGGAAGTGCATATGTGGCACACGTAGTTTTCAAACGCTGTCAGCACAAATGAAGCTGTGTCATGAACATATCTCATTGTGCCAAGGCACTTACAGTATTAAGTACACAAATCACTGTGCTGAAATTATAGTTGGAATTATCTGGCTTGACTTAAATCAACCTTAATCCTGAATTCATAGTTTCCTTCCTTAATATATAGCAGCTTTTAATGTAGGTCAAAGACTCGCACTGTGAGTTTATGCAAATAAGAGATTTTTCTCTTTATTAAGATGCAAATGTCAGTGCCTGCCATGTCAAACTGTTGGGATTAAAATTTAGTTTCATGTATAAGTGATTTGATCTTTTTATTCATCTTATTTTATTTATCTTTATTATTTTTTAAAAAACACCAGTGCCTTGCAGCAGCATAACAGTGGAAATGAAGGGCTTGGTCTCCTCTGGACACCATCACATTGGATCATGCAGTCCCTCCGGGGTGACTCAGAGTCAGGGTGAATCAGAGTCAGAGCCTGTTACACCTCCACTCTCCTCCCCAAGGACTTTGCACCTTCAATACATCCTGGGGAGCAGGAGGCAAGCCCACACCTTAAATTCATGGGCATACCTGTGGCGTGCATGTCCTCTGTAGGATCAATCCACTTCCTTCCTGTTGGAGCTGCTGTTCTTGTAGCACACCAGCAAGGGCTTGCCCTTCTCCGAGTCCCTGCCTGCCGCAGGCAGAGTGGAGCCCTGGTGCTGGCTGTAGTTCAGATAAACGCCTGCTGGAAGCAAACGCTACCGTTCGTTTCTCAGCCTCCCTGAGTGTCTGACCTGTTCCACTCGGGCCTCATGCCATGCCGTCCTCTGAAGTGGCTGAGGGAACTCGGGGTTGTTTAGTTTAGAGAAAAGGAGGCTGAGGGGAGACCTCTTGACTCTCTACAGCTTCCTGAAAGGTTGGAGTGAGGTGGGCATCAATCTCTTCTCCCTTCTAAAAAGATGAGAGTATATTAAGGGTGCCTACAAGAAAGCTGGGGAGGGACTTTATAGGCTGCCAGGTAGTGATAGGACTGGGGGGAATGGAACAAAGCTAGAAATGGGTAGATTCAGACTGGATATTAGGAAGAAGTTCTTCACCATGAGGGTGGTGAGACCTTGAAATGGGTTGCTTAGGGAGGTGGTGGAAGCCCCATCCCTGGAGGTGTTTAAGGCCAGGCTGGATGAGTCTCTAGACAGTCTGCTCTAGTGCAAGGTGTCCCTGCCTATGGCAGGGGGGTTGGAACTAGGTGATCCTTGTGGTCCTTTCCAACCCTGACTGAGTCTATGATTCTATGAAATGGCCACAAGTTGCACCAGGGAAAGTTTAGGTAGCTATGAGAAGAAACTTGTTCACTGAAAGGGTTTTCAAACCTGGGAATAGGCACCCCAGGAAGGTGATTGTATCTCTATCCCTGGAGGTGTTTAAAAGAGGCAGAGATGTGGTGCTGAGGAACATAGTTTAGCATCAGACTTTAGGTAGAGTTAGACAGTGGCTGGACTTGGTCTTTTCCAACTAAAATGATTCTATGATCTGTGATTTTGCTCCCTCCAGGTTCAAAGGCACTGGAGTACTCCAATGGCATCTTTGACTGCCAGTCCCCCACCTCCCCCTTCATGGGAGGCCTGCGTGCTCTGCACCTGGTGGAGGATTTGCGGGGCTTGCTGGAGATGATGGACGCAGACGAGAGAGAAGGACTGCGCTGCCAAATCCCCGACTCCACAGCAGAGGCTCTGATCATATGGCTCCAAAGTCAAATGGTATGGTCTGGCCTTGTTTCACCTGTCATGTGCTTGCTTTGAATGTTGGCAAGACCAGCCCAGGTCGTGGGGCTGTGTTTTATGGAGGCATTTAAAAGTTTTAGAGTAGGTTTCAAAGGAAGGATCAAAGGAAAGAGTTTTTGTTTTGGAGAGGCTGCTCTGGAGCTTTGGAAAAGTTGTTGCAGTGGGTTGGTCTGGGCTTTCTTTGAAGTATCAGAGTGCCTCAATCCAGAGAGCAAAACACTTTTGATAGTCAGAATTTCATCTCAGAAGATTGGGAGGACATTTTTACAGGAGTCAGATGCTTAGGTGGTGAGGACAGAAAGTTCTTTTCAGTATGAACTTTAGACAAAAAATCGTTTTTGTTAACATTTTCCACAGTGAGCAGTGTTACCAAACTTCCTTTTACTGGGTTTATAACAGAAGTGAGTGATACAAGCTCAGCATCCCAAAACAAATTCTTATTTTCTGCATTTGTGGGGGCCAGTTTCCATCACCAGAATCTGCCTGCCAAGGCTGTTCTTTGCCTGAGACTTGGTTTTAGCAAATAATCAAGTATTACTGAAGTAGAAGTTACCTAAAGGCTACCCTAGGAAATAAAATGTTGTGCTTATCAGAAGATGAGTTTGCATAGCATCGTTTTCCAAAGACCTGCTGGTTTTGTCTCCAGGTGCCCTTTGACTTCTGATTTCCTGGCGTGCCCAAAGATGAGTCCTTGGGCTCGTAGTCTGTGGCAGGGTTTGCACTGTGGTGGTCTGAGTGTGCACAGGTTTTGGGGGAGCTCCATCAGTGCAAGTCAAGATTTATTTCTAGAGTTTCTGCTTCAGATTTTGGGTCAGCCTGTAGCTGGTATGATGGCAGCAGCAGGTGTGTGCTCCTGCACCAAGGCTGTCTGACAGTAGTGTCTGGGTCCTGTTGTCTCACTTGGTGTTGGCCAAGGTCATGCCATGCTGCTGAAATGAGGCTGTCAGATCTGGTCAAGGCTGAGTTCACAGGACAGGTCACTCTGGTGGCTCTGTATTACAGAATCACAGGGTTGGAGAGAGACTGTTTACAAAGGTCTGCAGTGATATGACAAGGGGCAGTCAGTGGCTTCAAACTGGAGCAGAGTAAATTTAGATTGGATGTTAGGAACAAGTTCTACCATTACAGTGGTGTAACGCTGGAATAGGTTGCCTGGAGAGGTGGTTTTGGCACCATCAGCAGAATTAAGCAAAGCGAGGCTCAACAGGGCTCTGGACAATCTGATCTAGTTGAGGATGCTTCTACTTACTGTGGAGGGAGTTGGACTAGATGACCTTCAAAGGTCCCTCCCAGTGCAGACCATTCTATGATTCTGTGATTTTAGAGATTGAGTCCAAGCACTCTGCCAAAGCAGCATCGCCCAGGGCAGGCTGCACAGGAACACATCCAGGTGGGTTTTGTAAGTCTGTGGAGAAGGAGACTCCACAACCTCTCTGAGTAGCCTGTTCAAGGGCTCTGTCACCCTCACCATAAAGAAGCGTGTCCTTGTGTTGAGGTGGAACCTCCTGTCTTTTAGCTTGTACCCTTTGTTCCTTGTCCTGTTACTGGGCACCCCACACCATACCACAAAGAGGTTTCTGAAGTCCTGTTAGCATTTTGGCCTCGTAGTTGTACAGGGCTTTCAGTAAGGGAGGCTGAGGTGTGAGCAAGCTCTCAGAGCAGCACACAGTGCACTGCTGCTGCTGGGACAGGCAGCCACCATAACCTGGTGCCTTGCCATAACGGGCGTCATGCCCCCTCGGCAAAAAGGTCCAGTCAGTCACCCTGAAGCCACAACTCGTCCTGCATCTTAATAACCAAATTCATCTCAGCACTCAGCTGCAGCCTAGAGCAGTGGGCAGTGGACTGCCTCCCTGGCTGGGGAGCATGGGCCAGATGTGGGGTTGGTGCAGGGTGACCCAGTGTGAGCATGACAATGTTGGGTTGATAGCTGAACCTGATGAGCTTAGAGGTCTTTTACAACCTTTGATGATTCCGTGATGATTTTTTACAGTGAGGGTGGTGAAACACTGGCACAGGTTGCCCAGGGAGGTTGTGGATGCTCCCTCCCTGGACGTGTTCAAGGCCAGGTTACGTGAGGTCTTGAGCAACCTGTTCTAGTGGGAGATGTGCCTGCCTATGGCAGGGGGGGTTGGAACTGGCTGAGCTTTGAGGTCCCTTCCAACCTAAACTATTCTATCATTTTATATACCACCTAGCATTGTGGGGACCTGGGCTAGCACAGCTGGCCTTGCTTCTGTAGCTCTTGAAGCAAGATTCAATGGAAGAGCCTTGGGGTTTTTTTCTTCTTTGCTACAAACTACTCATTTGAAAACATCTGAAAGTTAATGAAGCATGTGGGAGCTTTCCCACTGCCTCCAGTGGGAGCTGGATCTCACTCCTGCTGCCAAAGCATGGCAACCAAGGCTGAGATCAGATATAAGAGGTAGGAGTGACATTCAAGTCAGATCTTTAACACACACACACACACACACACACACACACACACACACGCACACACGCACACAGAATTAGTGCTAACATCAGCATTTCCTTCCTGCATAACATACAGCAGTGCACATTGCTGTAAGTAGTCTCAGCTCTGTGGAGCAGAAATCAAGGGACATAAGAGGTTTCATGCAAGTATGGCTTTCTAAATACCAAAATGTTCATATGCCATAAATAGTCTTGAAAAGTTAACCCTCCCCATGGTGTGGGTAGGCATCAGTCATCCACGCTTAGTGATGCTGATCAGCTGCACATTGTTCAACAACTGACCTGACAGCTAGAGAGGGACTTTTACAGAGACCTGTAGTGATAGGTGTCATGGTTTGAGGGCATAACTGGGACCTATGACATAGCACAAGGGGTAATAGCTCCAACCTGTAAGAAGCTTGATGTAGATTAGATATTAGGAAGAAATTCTTCACCATGAGGTTGGTGACCAACCAGAACAGGTTGCCCAGAGATGTCGTGAATGATTCCTGCCCTAGCAGTGTTCAAAGGCAATTTGGATGGGGCCTTGAGTACCCTGATCTGGTAACAGGGTTGGACTAGATCTTTTAATGTCCCTTCCAACTAAACCATTCTGCAGTTCTGGAATAAAGGAGCCCAGTGGTGTGGCTGGAGACTGCAATGCTTGTTGAAATGAATGAGGTGGAGGCCAGTCCTTGTCCCTTGTAATGGCAGATTGTGTGATTTAGGAGTGCCTGGCTGTTAGATTCTGGAAGGAGGTCCCTCAAACCCACATGATGTGGGTCATCACAAGGCAGTAAGACAGAAATGTTTTTCACTGCAGACGTGGGCTGAACCTAGTGTACATTAAGAAGAGCACAGCCAGGAGATCAAGGGAGGTTCTCCTCCCCCTCTACTCTGCAAGGGAGGTTCTCCTCCCCTTGTACTCTGCCCTAGTGAGACCTCACCTGGAATACTGTGTTCGGTTTGGAGCTCCCCAGTTCAGGAGGGACAAGGATCTACTAGAGAGAGTCCAACGGAGGGCTACAAGGATGCTGAAGGGGCTGGAACACTGCCTGATGAGGAGAGGCTGAGGGACCTGGTGCTTTTTCATCTGCTGAAGAGAAGACTGAGAGGGGATCTAATCAATGTTTATAACTAGATGAAGGCTGAGGGTCAAGAGGGAGGGGACAAACTCTTCTCAGTTGCACCCTGTGACAGGACAAGGGATATTAAGTAGGAACTACATCACAGGAAGTTCACTTCAATATGAGGAAGAACTTCTTGACTGTAAGTGTCATGGAGCCCTGGAACAGGCTGCCCAGAGAGGTTGTGGAGTCTCCTTCTCTGCACACTTTCCAGCCCTGTCTGGATGCATTCCAGCGTGACCTGAGCTAGATTCTCTGGTCCTTCTGTGGCAAGGGGGTTGGACTCAATGATCTATGGAGATTCCTTCCAACCCCTAACAGCCTGTGATCCTGTGAGAGAAAAGGTTATTTTGTGCCAATCAGCTAAGTGCCTCCTGAGCATTGAGAAGTGTGCAGGGGTTGTGTATATAAAAGATTGCATCAAATAGTTACCTGTGTTTCTCCTCAGGCTGCCTGAGATTATTCTACTGTACACTCTGGCATCATTAGTGTTCCTAGTAAGAAAGACTGAACATTGCACTTAGTACTGGCCTACAAGGATGGGCTTTCTAGGTGTCACCAGTGCTGCTGGTCCTTGTCTGAGCAGGAAGGTGTTATGTGAAGTGCCCAGATGATTTGCAGGAAGGCTTTCTTCCACTATGCCTGTCCTTACCAAGGAAGAGAAGACAAATTCTTGGTTTGAAATCTATTCAATCCTCTGTGCCTGAAGTAGCATCTACCAGGCTATTCCAAGCTGCTGGCACTGGTGTATGACATCCCATCTGAAGCTGTAAGCAAGTCTCTCTTGTCTCAGAGGGAAACATAATTGTTTGCTGCTGCCAAACAGTGTGTCACAACAGAAAAATCCTCTCCTGGCCCCTGCAGGGAAACCACTGATGCCCTAGTTGGGAAAAGGGTCTGACAGCAGTCTCCCAGATTTACTCGCTTGTGTAAAATGAGACAGAGTATTCAGTTCTGCTGTGCCAGAACTGGCTGGTCTGTGTACACCTTCTGCTTCTTCGTGACTGCTTCCTTTCTGCTTCTCTCAAGGGTGTTAGGGAAGTCCATGCAAGCACTCAAAAGGGCCAGTGAGTGGAAATGCCTGATGCTGACTGGTTGTTGGTTGCTTGGTTTGTTTTTTTTAGCTGGTGGATGCCAGATGACCAGGTAACAGCAGAGCACAAACAGTGCCCAGAGAGGTCGTGGAATCTTCTTCTCTGAGGACTTTCAAAACCTGCCTGGATGCATTCCTGTGTGATCTACCCTGGGTGATCCTGCCTTAGCAGGGAGGTTAGACTCAATGACTTCTGGAGGTCCCTTCTAACCTCTAAATTTCTGTGATTCTGTGACATTTGGAAGAGCTCTTCCAAGAGAATCCATCAAATGGTCAGAGAAGATCAGAGAATGATCAGAGAAGCCACCCATGCATCTTTCTGATGCATGAAGAGGCAGGACCACCATATTGAACCTCATGAGGTTCACCTGAGCCTACTTCTTTAGACTGTCTAGGTCCTTCTGGATGGCATCCCATTCCTCAGTCTTGTTCACCACACCATTCAGCTTGTCATCTGCAGACTTGCTGAGGGTGCACTTAGTCTTGCTCATTGATGAATATACTGGACAGCACTGGTCCTAACGTGGGCCCCTGAGGGACACCAATTGTCAGCTGTCTCCATCTGAACATTGAGCCATTGACCACTGTCCTTTGGATGTGACCGTCCAAACACTTCCTCATCCACTGTACCCATGACATCCATAGGTCTCCAGTTTAGAGAGAAGGATATTGTGGGGCACTGCATGAAAGGCATTATGGAAGTCCAGATAGATGTTATCTGTTGGTCTTCCCTTGTCCACTGATACAGTCATTCCACTGTAGAAAGCCACTAGGTTGGTCAGGCAGACTTGCCCTCGATGCATCCATGCTGCATGTCTCAAATCATCTCCCAGTCTTCCATATGCTTGTAGCATACCTTCTCTGAGGATCTGTTCCGTGGTCTTCCCAGGCACAGAGGTGAGCTCAGCAGTGTTTTTTTGGGATTTCTTTTTTCTCTAATAAATGCCTCATTTGCATTTTACACACTGACAGTGTCTTGTTAAAAATGGGGGTGAAAGGCAGAAGTGGCTGGACCCTTCCTACACCTCAGAGCCAGCTTCCCCAGGATCCTTATCTGAATTGACTGTGTCTTGTTATGTGCCTTCTCTTCATGAAGGTTATGGTCCTTGTACAAAAGAGCCAAGATAATACTTTTTTCTTTAAGATCCATGGGAACTGCTAATGTGCTTTTAGGTTAGAAGTGACTTTTTGTATTTAAGTATATATCAGTTTTTCCCCACTTAGAATCACAGGGATTGGAAGTGTCCTCTGAAGATCACCTAGTCCAACCCTCCTGCTAAAGGAGAAGTTAGGTTTTGAAGTTGACTGTAAGATCTTTAGAGCAAAACAAACTTCAGAGTCTCCAGAGCTTTGATGTGGAACATTTTCAGCTCACTTGGAGACAGTAGTTAATCTGGGCTATGGTACCTATGATGGCTTGTGCAGTCCAGAGTGTTGCTGCTGTGAGTAGGAGATCTGTTATCTCAGACTGCCCTCAGCTTTGGACAGTTATTCTACAAGTTGGTTCTTCCAGAGAGTGGGAGTAATGAGAGTTAACATGAGGGGTCATGAGATTTCAGAGACAAATGTTCCTGGCTAGGTAAGCACAGCTTGTTGTCTTACAAAGATGCGTTGGCCTATTTGGATAACAGGGTGATTCCCAAGTGGAGGAAGTGGTTTGGCTAGGCAGAAATCATCTCATGTTTCTTATTCATGGAAAAAAACTTGTCTTCAAAACAAAAGTTGTTGTTTGATTGTCTTAGTGTGGGTGTGCAGTGCATTCATTTGCCTCAGCTTCTGCTTATGCTGAGTCTAGTTATCAAAAAGTCCTATGGTAATGTGTGGCACATGGACATTTACCAACAAAGACCTGTTCAGGATACCTGCTCCAGTTGCAATGTGAAAGGAGCCTCGTGATACTGTTTCAGCTTCTCCATCATAAACTGTCTCCCTTTTTGGCTGTGGGAGATCTAACTCTCGGAGTTCTTGAAACACAGGATCCTGCTTCTTGCTAAGGGTAACCATCCAGACTGGTCTGATTTTAACACTGCAGAGTAACACAGGCTTATTAATAATGAGCTCTCTAATATCTTTA
This sequence comes from Pogoniulus pusillus, assembly GCF_015220805.1. NCBI lineage: Eukaryota > Metazoa > Chordata > Aves > Piciformes > Lybiidae > Pogoniulus > Pogoniulus pusillus. Next base: position 15,856,249 of record NC_087290.1, on the reverse strand, counting down.
TCAATGATGTGGATGAGGAGTTTGAATGCACCCTTAGTAAGTTTGCAGATGACACCAGGCTGGGTGGCTGTGTCAATCTGCTAGAGGGTAGGGAGGCTTTGCAGTGAGACCTGCACAGATTAGACCAATGGGCCAAGGATAATTGTATGAAGTCTAACAAGGCCAGGTGCCAGATCCTGCACCCGGGTCACTGCAATCCCATAGCTACAGACTTGGGGATGTATGGTTGGAAGGCTGAGACTCAAAGAGGGACCTGGGGGTACTGGTTGACAGTTGATTAAATATGAGTCAGCAGTGCCCAGGTGGCCTGGAGAGCCAATGGCATCCTGGCTTGGATTAGAAACAGGGTGGCCAGCAGGGACAGGGATCATTGCTCAGCACTGGTGAGGCCACACCTCGAGTGTTGTGTGCAGTTCTGGGCACCACACTATAGGAGGGACGTTTTGGTGCTGGAGAGTGTTCAGAGAGGGGCACTGAGGCTGGTGAAGGACCTGGAGCACATGGCCTGCGAGGAGCATCTGAGGGAGCTGGGGTTGTTCAGTCTGGAGAAGAGGAGGCTGAGGGGAGACCTCATTGCTCTCTGCAGCTCCTTGAATGGAGGTTGGAGACAGGAGGGAGCAGCCTCCGCTCCTTGCTGCCAAGTGACAAGACTAGAGGAAATGGTTTCAAGCTGCTTCAGGGGAGGTTCATGTTGGATGTTAGGAAATATTTCTTCACAGGAACAGTTCTCAGACATTGGAATGGTCTGCCCAGGCTGCTGGTGGAGTCATAAATCCCTGGAGGTGTTTAAACAGTGTGTGGACCTGGCACTTAGAGCCATGGTTTAGTGTTGACCCTTCAGTGCTGGGACGAAGGTTGGACTGCCTGATCTTGAGGTCTCCTCCAACCAGATGTTTGCTGTGATTCTATAGCATGTTTTAGTGTGACATTCTTCACAGATTGTGGCTGAGTTCGTTGGCAGTAGGAACAACTCATGATTCCTCTGCATCAGAGTGCAGGGCAGCCCCAATGCAGAGCCACTGAAAATCACAATTTCCAGTCTGGCTTAAAAAACACAGCTTCTGCTCCTCCTCTGCTTGGCTCTTTTGTTCTGGGTTATTCAGTATTCACCATTCGGAGAGTCTTTATCTGTCAGCAGCACTCAAAAACGTTTCTTTTTAACAATAAAAGCTGTGGCTTTTCAGGTAATTGCAGGGTTCCTAGAGCTAAGCTCTGTGGTCAGAAATCCTGGGTATACTGAAACTCCAATGTGAGATTGGCTGTTATTGTTGCATTTTACATCAGTGTGACATAAACATGGGACAAGCCACTCAGGAGACCTGGGGCAACTGAGTCAGCTTCTTCCTTCCTCTTTTTCTTGGTGCCTCCAAGTGATTTAAGTGGGTTCTTCCAGCCTTTACAATGTCCCATGGAGAAAAGAAAATTCCCTCCCCTTTGCCTTTTTAGTTAGGTGAAGGGATCAGGATTGCTCTTTTCTCTTGTGTTTTGGGGTCGGATGGTGTCTGTAGAGCGGAGGAGGTGGTTGCGCTGAGCAGCAAGGGAGCCGATGTCCACCTGCCACCTGCTCGAGGCTGCCCTTACTCCTGCTTAGGTTTACCCAGCCTCTGCCTTGCTCCGGAGGACTGGAATGTTGAAATTCCATCAGCAGACTCGGGTTGGAATAAGCGTTGATCCTTCCTGGGCTTTGATGTGTTAATTCTCATGGGGAGTTGCTTGCTCCGCCTGAAGAGCGCTGCTGCTCCACTCCGCTGCCCACATCTCCTGCTCTGCTGCCGCCTTCGCTTCCATCCGCGGTGAGCTGAGGAAAGCTGCCAGCAATTGACCACTCCGCCTGGCTTTGCCGCTCGCCACAGCGGTCACCTGTGGTGCAGGGGCTGCAGCTCTCAGCCTTGGCTGCCTGCCACAGTCACTTGCGTGAGGATAGCCATGACCAGCATGGAGTATAGCTGGGACATTCACGGGCACTGTGTCTGGCTAAATAAGGTAAGGCTGGCTGTGTTTGGCTTAGCTCTTGCTTTTTCTCCCGGTAACAAGCCACAGCTGGGCAATGCTGGTAGGGAAAGAAGCATTTTGGCTTTCTTTTGTGTCAGATACCAGCTGAGCTGCTGCTGAGGAAATGCACTGTTTTGAAATGGTTGCAGCTTTCCTGTTCAACAGCCATGTTATTTATCTGTTGAAAATATTGCAGGTGGGCTCCCTCCTCAGAGTGGAGCTCTGTCTTAAGCTGGTTTCCTTGCAGAATTCACTTCTATCCCAGCAACGGCTTCAAAATACAATGCGAAGGGTTTTCAGTGGGTTTGTGGTGTTTTGGTTGGTTTGGTTTGTGGTGTTCGTTTTTTTCTTTACTCCTGCTCACCGTGTAAGAGGGAACTAATCTGTAAACTTCTGGAAAAGCTTATCAGCAGGTCTGCCTGCTGCCTGAGCATGTGGAGCAGGCTGCAGATATTCGGTAGGCAGGCGTGAAATACAGGAGGTGCTGGTTTAGGACGACAGCAGTGAGCTCTCACACAAGCTGGCACAGATTGCACTCAGGCAGATTTGTCCACTATGAATTTGAGGTTGCAGGGGAAAGGGTGGCAAATGCTTTGCTTGGAAAACCTGGAGGCTCTGCCTGTGGCATACTAAGTGATGTTGGACTCTGTGATCTTGAAGGTCTTTTCCAGTCTTAGAAATTCTGTGTGGTTTTGTGTCGTAGCTGATGGCTGGTGAACCCCCCTGCAAGGGATTCTCTAAAACTGATTGAATGAGAAGGGCAGTGGTATCTATACTTAAGTAAGTGTACATAAGTTGTATTGTAATGATCTGGAGCTTATCTGTTAATGAGTTCTAATTTAACTCCACATGGTGAAGAAAGAGATGTCAGAGATGTCACTTTGCCCAACTGTTCACTGAGCTGTGGTGGTCAAAACAGTCAGTGCAGTGTGCCAGACAAGAAAATAATGCTGTGGAGTGGCAGCTCCTTCTTCACAAATCAAGCTGCATCTACAGCAAGAACTGTGTGGTTTCTGCTGCTTGTGTTGTCTCAAAAGCAGGAGAGAAAATGAAGGGAAATGAGGGTATCAGCTGCGACAGGCAAAAAATTAGTTTCCTATGTGAAAGAGGGTTCAGCAATTGTGAGGAAGCTGATTTCTAAAAATCATTATTGGAAACTTTTCTGTGGATTGGATTGCTAGCTCACTTCCAGGGAAAAAGGGTTAAAGACTGAGGTCAGGCAACACGTGAAAGTTTGGTGATCATTTGATACAGGAATAATTTCCACCAGAGAAGTGTAGATTTTCACACTTACATAGCTGCAAACAAAATTTACACCTGTGCGTGATACATTAGACACAAACTGATTTTTGCAGGTTTTAGAGTGTTCTGGCTCTGCTCTTACAAGGCATTTTAAATAAATGCTGAAACTCAAATGTCTCTGAAGCCTCAGTGTCCTGCTGAACACTCTCCTTTTGTTTTTTAGGCTTAAGATCGACATTGGTAAATCTGCATTCTCTTCCCATAGGTTGCTTTGCACTTAATCCCTGAAAACACCTACAAAGTCTAACTGCTTCACTGAAGAGAGGTTTTAGTTTGCAAGTGAAAAGAAAGCCTTCTTTAGAAAATGGCAACACTTGTCTAGCATAGCTAGTAAAGTATGGTGATCATGTGTGGGCTTTGATGATACAAATTGGATAAAGAACTACCAAGTGGCCCAGATATGCTTGCAGTTGCTGTTGAATTGGATACTTACTTTTCCTTTTTCTTCCCCCCCCCTTTTTTTTTTCCATATTGTTTTTGTTTGTTTTTCAAATCATAGCCATTCCTCTTCAGGGTGAGTAGTTGCCAGACCCAGGCCCAGAAGAGAATGTGGGTCCCCAGTTGGAGAGAAAACTCCTCCTGAAGAACACACCGAGTGTTGCTCACCCGGGTTTGCACATATGTGGTAGTTTGAGGGATCTTAGGTCTCCCTCAAAGTACCACAACACACCAGGTCTCCTGGCATCTTTCAGACCCCACTGCAGCCTCCCACTGGGGCTCCCTCCATCCTATCTCCTGAGGCACTGCTTTCCCATATCTAGTATTTGGGCATCTTAGAATCATAGAATCAACCAGCTTGGAAGAGATCTCCAAGATCATCCAGTCCAGCCTATCACCCAGCCCTGTCCAATCAACCAGACCATGGCACTAAGTGCCCCATCCAGGCTTTTCTTGAACACCTCCAGGGATGGTGACTCCACCACCTCCCTGGGCAGCCCATTCCAATGGCAATCTCTGTGAAGAACTTCCTCCTAACATCCAGCCTAGACCTCCTCTGGCACAACTTGAGACTGTGATCCTGCCCACCACCACATCTGTTCTTGTCATATGTTTCATCCCCTGTCTTCCTTTTTCACCTCTCCAGGAAGAAAATCATGCCCAGGTATCAACTTTTTACCTCTGAAGATGGCACAAAGGAGAGATGCAGAAAAGCCATCACGTGGCTGTTGCCTGCATGTCTCTGACTGTAGGAGGTGCTGGGGGAAGCGACAATATTTCAGGCAAAATCCAAGCTGCTGTTGGGTTGTACTAAGTTTGCTGTCTTCGGTGTCCTGCAGGAGGTCTCTTTTTATGCAGATTTTACACAGTATTTCTGGCAGCAGCCAGCGAAGATGTCTTTGTGTTTAGTTTTGTGGGACAACCATTTTTACTAGGGTCCTTTTTGGGATTCACAGGGCATTGAGTGCACCTTCAGCAAGTTTGCCAATGACACCATGCTGTGTGGTGCAGCTAACAGGCTGGAGGGAAATCCATCCAGAGGGACCTTGGCAGCTGGAGAGGTGGGCACAAGCCAACCTCATGAAGTTCAACAAGACCAAATGCAAGGTCCTGCCTCTGGGTCAAGGGAATCCCAATCACCAATATGGGCTGGGCTGTGATTGGCTGGAGAGCAGCCTTGGGGAGAGCAACCTGGGGGTGCTGATGGATGAGAAGCTCAATATGAGCTGTCAGTGTGCTCTTGCAGCCCAGAAAGCCAACCAGATGCTGGGCTGCATCAAGAGAAGTGTGGCCAGCATAGCGAGGGAAGTGATCCTCCCCCTCTGCTCTGCACTGGTGAGACTCCACATGGTGTACTGCATCCAGTTCTGGAGCCACTGGTACAAGAGGGATATGGATGTGCTGGAAGGTGTCCAGAGAAGGTCCACAAGGACGCTCAGAGGGCTGGAGCTGCTCTGCTGTGAGGAGAGACTGGGGGAGTTTGGGCTGTTGAGTCTGGAGAGGAGAAAGCTCTAAGGTGACCTTACTGAGGCCTTTCTTAAGGGAACCTACAAGAAAGCTGGTGAGGGACTTTTTATGCTGTCAGGTAGTGATAGGACTGGGGGGAATGGAACAAAGATAGAAATGGGTAGATTCAGACTGGATGTTAGGAAGAAGTTCTTTAGCATGAGAGTGGTGAGACCAGGGGGGTGCCCAGGGAGGTGGTGGAAGCCCCATCCTTGGAGGTGTTTAAGACCAGGCTGGATGAGGCTCCAGACAGCCTGATCTAGTGTGAGGTGTCCCTGGCCATGGCAGGGCAGCTGGAACTAGATGATCCTTGTGGTCCCTTCTAACCCTGACTGATTCTATGATTGCAGGGAGTGTTTTGAGAGGTGTGAAGAGAGTTTAACAACAAATGTGTCTTGGTAAGGTGCTGTGCATGATGACTAAGGTTCTGCTTTAACACCGTGGTGGTTTTCACAGCATAGTAGAGCTATTTTCATTGTAGTGTGAAGCCAGTACTTATTTCCTCATATTTTCTTCATGCAGTCTTTGGTTTTAGCTCATTTGTGTCTGGTTCAGATGAGTAAAGGTATCAGGAGGTTCAGTGGTTAGGACACTGATGTAGTGGTTGAGGCAGGGAACTGAGGCTGTGCTTTAACAAGGACTTTGCTGTTGGCCCTGACAGGAATGAGGGATGTCTTTGCACCTTGGCAGGAGCAAGTATAACTTTGCTGCATCAGACACACATGGTGGACTGATCACATGTTTTATGTTACAAAACGCAGACACTGTTCTTCTGGAGGCTTAGTAAGTGCCTGAGATGTACTTGGATGACTTAGTAAAGAATAATAGAGGTATGCAAAAGCTATGGCTTTGTGTTTCACATCCAAGACAAGTTGCAAAATTTAAAGCATAATCTGCTAACTGAGCAGTTGATGAGTTTATTTTGGAAGATTTTAAATGTCTTTCACCTAAATGAAAGCATTCAAAAACTGAAGTTTTCACTGGTCTTGAATGGAAATCCTTTGATATGAACTAAATTCTGATAGAGGTCAGGGAAAACCAGAGCAAACTCAGAAGTTTAGAGTCCTTCTGCCCTGGTGCTTAGTGTCTGGATGGTCAGAAGGCCTAGCAATTTACTGCTGAATAATTCAGATATCACACAATGACAGAATGCAGAAGTTGGAAGGGACCTCAGGAGGTCATCTAGTCCAATCTCTCTGCTAAAGCAGGATCACTAAAGTAAATCACACAGGAGTGTCTCCAGGTGAGCATAGAAGTAAGTCTCCAGAATCAGAGATTCCACAGTCTCTCTGGACAGCCTATGTCAGTGCTCTGCCACCTTCAAAGGGAAGAATTTTTTTTCCTTCTGTGAAATCTTCTGCATTGTAGTTCATGTCCATTGCCCATTGGCCTATCCTCAGACACCACTGCGAAGAGTCAGGCTCCATCCTCCAGACATTCACCCTTTAGACATTGATGAGCATTAATGAGATCCTCCCCTCAGTCTCCTCCAGGCTGAACAGATATATTTCATAGAATCATAAGCATCTTTTCCACCTTCTAAGATCATTTAGTCCAATCATTTTCTAACTCTACCAAACCTGGTGGTGCTAAACCATGTCCCTCAGTGCCACATCTCTCTTCCTCTTAGTCACAGAATCACAGAATGTCAGGGGCTGGAAGGGACCTTGGAAGGTCATCCAATCCAACCCCCCTGCTAGAGCAGGATCACACAGGTATGCATACAGGCAGGTCTTGAGTATCTCCAGAGAGGGAGACTCCACAACCCCCCTGGAAGGCTGTTCCAGTGCTCTGTCACCCTTGCAGGGAAAAAATTCCTCCTCATCTTTCCATGAAACTTCCTATGCCTCAACTCCCACCCATTGCCCCTTGTCCTGTCATTGGGCATCACCCAGCAGAGCCTGGCTCCAGCCTCTTGGCACTCACCCTGCACATATTTATGAACATTCATGAGGTCACCCCTTAGTCTCCTCCTCTGCCAGCTGAAGAGCCCCAGCTCTCTCAGCCTTTCTTCATAAGGAAGATGCTCCACTCAGTCATCCTTGTGGCTCTGTGCTGGATACCGATTTAAAAGCTGGCAGGACACAACCTGATTTCTTGAGAGCACTCAGGTGGGGTCAAATACTGCATACCCCTTCCTGTTTGCTTTATGTCTGATCTTTAAGCCTTAGTCTTTCCATTTCAAATGAGGGCGTTTTCTCCTGCCTCAGAGAGGTCAGACATGTAACTTAGTAAAGGAGTTTTTAGCCAGCAGGTTTCCTGAGGCATCCTCTGCTATCTGGGGAGATGAGCTGCTTGAAAGGGAGATTCAAAACAGGAGCCTGAGGCTTGCAGCTTCTAAGTGGTGGTGGCCTGTCAAGGCAGGGTTGTGCGGCAGATTCACAGGGACTTGAGGATCAGTTGAGGATCAGGCGCTTAATTTTTCCTTTTCATGGCATATTGAGAAGGAAATCAAGGCTGCTCCACGGTGGTGCAAGTCTCTGCTGAGCACCCTGGATTTCAGAGCAGCTTCTCAGCCCCCTCTAAGCGATTTAGGCAATGATGAGAAGAAGAATGTATTTTCCGAGTCTAGATGCGATTGTGGCATCCATCACAAAACTGCTTTCAGACAGTTTTGAATATGGATAGAGTAAAATCCTCCTTGCTGCTCAAGAGCATTGGAGTTATTATGGAAAATGAAAGTTGCTGATTCCTCTGAACTCTCTGATAGCATTAGCATGTATTCTTGTTTCACTTTAGCCTCAGGCAGCTTTGCAAAGAGATGTGTTTAGAGTGCAGATGTTCACCCATACCCAGTAGAATGCGCCCAGATCTAAACTAATGCCTCTTGCTGTGTGCTCTAGAAAAAAGCAACAATGTTTGACTTGAAAGCAGCATAATACACATTTTGTGGTTTGCATACTGATGTTTTTTCACTCGGCTGAGTGTCTCAGGGTATTTGTTTGCAACTATGGCTTAGCATAGGGCACCACTCAGCCTGTATTTTCGTGAAGGAAGCGCTGAATGCACAGTGAGTGAGCTTTGCAGAATTGGGGCGCTGTAAGGTTCTTCCTTTCTCCTCTCGAAGCCCCTGAACCATTCTTGTCCTCAGTGGTGGGGCCCTTTCTTGACAGTCTGATTCAAAACTCTTTGGGGAATAGAGAATACTTTAAATGTGTTCTTGAGCTAGGCAGACTGAAGAATGCTCTTGAAGTGTGCTGATAACATGGACTGACACTTCCATCGCTGACTATGCAATCTCTGCTCTCTTTTTCAGACTAATGGGCACATATCTGGGAATGGAGATGTGTATCAAGAAAGGCTGGCTCGTCTGGAGAATGATAAGGAATCTCTTGTTCTGCAAGTGAGTAGTTGCTCAAATTACTATTTTTTTTCCTGCTTTTGCATTCATTAAACTCCTTGGTAGTATGTGGCCAAACCTCTGAGGGTTTATTTGCAAGTTTGTGATGTGGACAGAGTTGAGAAGGCTCACTGGTACCTGAGAGGTAACCCAGATTAAGGATAGGTGTGAAGTTACAGGAAAAATCTATAGGGCTTTCTTTTTGAGCCTGGTTAGATGAGCATGCTTGCAGAGCAGCCATCTTTTCATATTCATGTGTATCCTTAAGATGACCATTTTTCATGACCATTCACTTGCTGTCTACATCAGGTGGGATATGTCCTACCCTCATGAAAGGTGACAAAAGCTACAAGACTAGACAGTGGCTGATTGGAGACAAGCAGCTCTTTGGAGCTCACCTGCTGCTGAGGTGGACTGGGTCAGCCTACCAGCTGGCTTACTCTTGCCATAAGAGTTGGGGCTACCTGGCACCTCTTGGTCTGTGCAGGCATCCTGCCATCTTCATGATGTGGGCTTGGCCTAGGACCTGTGACAATACCAAGCACTGCTCTAGGCAGCCTGTCCTCTTTCCCAGCAGTGCTGCAGATTTTCTTGGAAGAACCTGTTTAAAACAGAAATGTCATTCTGCAGTCTCAAAGGTGTTGTCTTGGTCTTGCCTAGCCTCAGAACATGTATTTTAACTTTGGTTTTATTATTCAGAGGAGGAGAACCTGTATGCTGTGGTACACTGTGTGCAATCACTTGGAAAGGAAAACAAATTATATACGGCGAGGTTTAGCTCTCTGGTTGTTATGGTAGGAGCTGGTGGGTTTTAGTTAATGTGTTAGGAACTTTCCCCTGCCCTCCAATTAATTTCACCAGAGTAGCTCAGATAGCTTGGAAGTAAGATGAAGCTCTATTTACAGCAAAGCTAAATTTATAAGTGTGTATGCACAATATATTTACAAGTATTTACAGTTATACACAACTTAGAAATAGTGCAGAAATCAAATCTCCCCTCCTAGACAAAGAAAGTTCAGAAGAGGCCAACACCACCTTCTCCCTCTCCCCAGATAGAAAGCAACCCTCAAGGCTCACGTGATATCTGGAAAATTGTTAGTGTAGGAGTTAGAGAGGAGCAAAGGAGCAGCAAACAGATCCAGTGCCCAAGGGCCAAGAAGAAAGAATTGTGTATATACTGGCTTTTTATACCTCTTAGCAAAGCAGTGGATGACACAGGCTTTCTCATTGTTCTTCTTTTACAACCAATGCCCTCTTCATTCAGATTCTGCACCAGTTTCTCTTATGAGAATATAACAGTAAGCCTTAAGCTACCAGAGTGTTGTCACAGCAAAGGCATAATTGCTGGCTGTAGAATGCAGCAGCCACCCCTTGTGAAAACTTCCAGGCCAAGCCAGGAGGTGAGATGCAATGTGTCCACCAGAACTTTGGCTGAAATTCCAGTAAGTGTGAGGACAGAACTTCCCTCCTCTCTCATTGCCTTTGCCGTGTCTTACATCCACTGCAGCGCTCTGCAGCTCCTCCTTCTCCCTCTGTGGTCCCATTTAATCTTTGGCCCATCTAGCACTGTTACTCACATACAGTTCTTCAGGTGACACATATGGCATGGGTGCATGTATAGCTTTTTTTCCCCTGTGCTGTGCAGGTAAGTGTGCTTACAGACCAGGTGGAGGCCCAAGGAGAAAAAATTCGGGATCTGGAGTTCTGTCTAGAGGAGCACAGAGAGAAACTGAATGCCACGGAAGAGATGCTGCAGCAGGTATTTCACAGCCCCATATCTGTCTTGCTTGTCTGTCTTTGTTCCGTCTTAATGAGCCAGGTTTTGCTTTGGTGAGAGCAGTGCACTTCAAGGTGTTGCACCCTTTGGTGTCTCTTAACCAAGTGATAATTTTCTACTCTATTTACTTTAAAGTCTTTGTGCTTAGTGATGTCAGTGCTGCTTTGCACTGTAGGAGTCTGATTCTCCTTACTTGAGCCTTTCCTCAACTTCAAAAGAACTTCAGAGAGATTTGGATTGAAGCCTCTGGCAAGATGGGTGGATTCCCCTCAAAGCTCCTTGCTTCCCAGAGCAACTGTGATGACAGACAAGGGTTTTTTCCCTCATCTTGGCAGCTAACCCATGGTAATACACCCATGATCTCGGATGCATCCTAGGTGTCTAGGGGTCTGTCAGATGGGTAACAGCTCTGCCCAGGGCTTTGGATAGTGCAAGGCAGTGGAGGGTGATGCTTTGCTCCATCAAAGAGGCCTTTAGCCATAGAAGTAAATTACTGATTTCTTTCCCTTGGATGAATAATTCTGTTCTCTTTTTATCTCAAATCAGGAGCTTTTAAGCAGAACAACCCTTGAAACTCAGAAACTGGATCTTATGACAGAGATTTCCACTCTGAAGTTAAAGCTTACATCTGTAGAGAAGGATAGACTGGACTATGAGGACAGGTTCAGAGACACCGAGGTAAGTAAAACCCAACTGAATAAATCATGGAAGCTCTGTGTGGCTTCACATTACTTGAAAAATGGAAACCTTCTGGGGAATTTTCTTCTTCTTTTAAGAGAGGAACTCATCTTGAAGGTTAAAACATGTATCTCTCTTAAAAATAGGAAGTATCTATCCTCTTTGGTAAACTCTTGGTTCTACAGACAAAGCTTTCCAAAACCCGGTTTTGATTCTTGCTGTCACATCTTGAGAGGGATGACATTTAGGAAGGATTTAAATAAAATCCTGAACCTACTGCACTGTCCTGTCCCAACCTGAAACTGTCATCTTCTTACTTACTAAGGCATCCAAGGCAAATGACTGAACCTATTGCAAGTACAAAGAGCACACACATGCAAAGAAGCAGCACACTAAAATGTCTAACTTCTGGTTTCAGTGACAAAGAGAAGGAGGAGGTGACTCAGTGTGAGGACAGTCTGGAGCTGCAGTTCAAACCCAAAGAAGCCCAGGACTGAGATACCAGCAGTTACTTACGTCTGCTTGGCTTCAAGTCCAGTGGCATACAGTGCTAGGAAGAGCTGGCAACTAATAAATCTTCTCCTATATAAGCAGCCCAAACTATAAATTGGTTGACATCAATGCCTTTGAGGAGGGAAGATATCTGCAGTGAGCAAGGCACTTTCAGAACAGGATTCTACACATCTCCATTTGTAAACACTATGTGAACTGGGGCTACTCAGTCTTGAGAAGACTGAGAGGGGATCATACTAAAGTCTACAAATATCTGAGGGGTAGGTGTCAGAATGTAGGTGCCAGGCTCTTCTTCTTGGTGCTCCCTGAGAGTACAAGGAAGAGCAGCTACAAGCTAGAGCACAGGAGGTTCCACCTCAGCACAAGACACACTTGATTATGGTGAGGGTGATGGAGCCCTGGAATAGGCTGCCCAGGGAGATTGTGGAGTTTCCTTCTCTGGAGACTTCCAAAACCTGCCTGGATGTGTTCCTGTACAGCCTGCCCTAGGTAATCCTGCTTTGTCAGGGGATTTGAACTCCATCTCTGGAGATCCCTTCCAACCCATAACTAACATTCTCATGCCAATGTCTGATCACACTGTCTGTGAAAAAATTATTCCTAATATCCAGTCTAAACCTCCCCTGGTGCAGCTTGAGGCCATTCTCTCTTGTTCTATCACTATTCACCTGTGAGAAGAGACCAGCACCAACCTCTCCACAAGTTCTTGCAAGTAGCTGTAGACAGCTCTCCCCTCAGCCTCCTCTTTATCACACTAACCATCCCCAGCTCCTTCAGTCACTCCTCATCAGATTAATTCTCCAGGCCCTTCCCCAGCTTCACTGCCCTCCTCTGCACTTGCTCCAGCACCTCCACATCCCTCTTGTAATGAGGTGCCTAAAACTGAACTCCATACTCGAGGTGTGGCCTCAGCAGAGTAGAGTCCAAGGGGACAATCACCTCCTCACTCCTGCTGGATGCAGCATTTCTAATCCCAGACAGGATACCACTGGCTTTTTTTTTGCCACCTGGGCACAGTGCTGGCTCACAGTCAGCTGCTTGCCCATTAGAACCCCCAGAATTAGGTTGTTTAGTGTGATAGAAATTATTGTGTTGTTGCTTCTTTGTTTTAGTATTTTAGAGCTGTACAAAGGCTTAGGCTTAGACAGCTAAAGGGATAATATGTCTTAATTTCCATTTTCTTTGTTGGACAAATGAATGGCTAATTAGTTGTAAGGGTCTCAGCAATGCAAAAATCTCTTGGCAGGTATTTTGGAGGCAGTACTGGCTCAGAATTGCACGCTATTTTATTCAGTGTTGATCCAATTCTGTTCCTGTTTAAATTAGTGGATTATTAGTGACTTATTTCAGCAGAGCTAAGTCTTTAAAAAGGAATACTTAAAACCCTGTACTGTAAAACACATGATGGTATTTACACTCAGTGTTCAAAATGGAAAAATGCATCACATCCAAATTGAGTAAGAAAGAACCACATATTGCTTCTGCTTTTAATTAGGGAAAAGGAAGGGGAAAGAAAAAAACCACAACCACCACCATCTTAAAACAACTTTTGTGGAGCTACTCTCTCCTGCAGATTTTCCATTCACATTTAATCCTTCATAGTGCCCATTCTTTACTTGTGTCTGTCATTGTCACCCTGCAATTCCAGCCCGGTAGGTTTGTTGTAATCACCATTCTGTCTCTACATACAGATGCTTCACTAGATCTGTAGGCTTTTTCCCTTTGTGCTCTGGGACTTCACTGTCTAGATGCTCACCAGTAGCTAGGTTTTTCAAAGCTAATTGTTTAGTTAATAGAGATGTGTAGTTCTTTAAATCATTCCAGTCTTTCTGCTTTCTCAGGAGACACCAGTATTATTTTCTTAAGGAGCACAGGAGGGCTGAGTTGGGCTGAGTTTATATAAGAAAATATCCTATGAGGGAGTTTATTTAGGGAGGAGTCCATAACTAGACCTGGTCTTTGAAGTAACACCCAGAAGCTAAACTGGCTCACTCATGGGGAATCCTTCATAATTTAAATAACATCAGTCTCCTTTGTGCAGTTGAATTTCTGAGTGCTGCAAAGCCACAAATGCAGTACATAGGATCACAGGATGTTAGGGGTTGGAAGGGACCTCCGTATGTCATCCAGTCCAACCCCCCTGCCAAAGCAGGACCAGACAATCTAGCTCAGGTCGCACAGGAAGACATCCAGACGGTGCGTGAAAGTCTCCAGAGAAGGAGACTCCACAACCTCCCTGGGCAGCCTGTGCCAGTGCTCTGTGACCCTTTCAGTAAAGAAGTTCTTCCCCATATTGAGATGGAACTTCCTGTCTTGTAGTTCATACCCATTACTGCTTGTCCTATCACAGAGTGCAACTGAGAGGAGTTTGTCCCCTCCCTCTTGGCCCCCAGCCCTCATCTATCTATAAATATTGATTAGATCCCCTCTAAGTCTTCTCTTCAGCAGAACAAAAAAGCCCCAGGTCCCTCAGCCTCTCCTCACAGGACACTGCTTCAGTCCCTTCATCATCTTCGTAGCCCTCTGATGGACTCTTTTGAGTAGATCCCTGTCCCTCTTGAACTGGGGAGCCCCAAACTGAATGCAGTATTCCAGGTGAGGTCTCACTAGGGCTGAGTAGAAAGGGAGGAGAACTTCCCTTGATCTGCTGGCCACACTCCTCTTAACACACACCAGGCTCTCTGACCCTCAAAGGTTAAAGTTATCATTGGTTTTTTGTGTGCTTCCCTAGTTCTGCTATAAAGAACTCAAGTAGCATGGATGAGGAAGGAGGAGGCTTTGGCAAAAAGAAGTCTGTATGTCCTAACCTGTCAGGTCCATTCATGGATCCATGCAAGAAACAGCATAGAGGAATCACCTGGCTCTGAATGAGGAGAAGACCATTTCATGGCTCTTTCCTGTTCTGCAGGTTTTTAAGACAGTAACATGTTATGCCTGGGGCAGGTGTTTGAACCCATTTATGGGTGCCCAAAGAGGAGGTATATTAAATGCAAGCAAAGCAGATGCCGTACACTAGCCACCATGTAGGTTTCTGTCTCATTCACCCAGGTCAGCCAGAGAACTTGGTAGGTTTTTGGTCTGGTCTCAGAACCTGATGAACCTGTATAACACCTTGAGTGCCATGCAGACATGCACACCTGAAGCATCACACTGATCCCAAAAGTACTTCAGCTCATAAGCAATTACAGTGGTTGGCACCTTCTGGTTTGTTTTGCTCAGTGGCAGTATTTCAAGTGAAAACACAGACTGCAATTTAACATATAAAAAGTAACCTGTTTTATTACATAGGTACTTAGATATAAAATCTCAGTAATAAAAAGGAAAGATAAACAAACAGCAATGCACCAGATCATGGCTGCCAAGTGATACAGTGACTAAGAAAAGGATACATCACCAATTACCAACTCAGAACAGAAAGTCTGCACTTCAGTTGGGTAGCCCCTCAGCACCTGACCCTTGGAGATCTTAAGTGACTGGGAAAGTCTCACATGGTGTGCCCCACCCATAGGTGAAGCTTCAGGAGTCTGTCTGAGAACCTCAGGGTTTTTTTAGTAAGTAACAGACATCTCTTTGCTGGATCTGCTGGAGGAGGTCCAGCAGGGGGCTACAAGGATGATTAGGGGACTGGAGCACTGCTACTGAAGAGAGGCTGAGGGACCTGGGGCTTTTTAGTGTGGAAAAGAGAAGAGTAAGAGGGGATTTAATAAACGTTTATAGATATCTGAGGGCTGGGGGTCAGGAGGCATGAGACAGGCTCTGCTCACTTGCTGCCTGTGATAGGACATGGAGCAGTGGATATAAACTACAACACAGGAGGTTCCCCCTCAACACAAGGGGGAACTTCTTTACCATAAGGGTCACAGAACACTGGTTTGCCTTGTTTACTGATTTTCTGGTTTTGTTTTTCCCCTCAATCAGGATTTGGTCCAGGAAATAAATGAACTGCGGTTGAGAGTTGGAGAAATGGACAATGAGAGACTCCTATATGAAAAAAAACTGAAAACTACCAAAGTAAGTGAGACTGAGGAGTAGCAGCAGAGGTGGCTGTAAAAGAGGCTTTAGGAGTTTGGTCTTCTTTCCCTAGTTCTTGCCTGCACCCTGCAAAATCCCAAGGCTTGAGAATTTCATAGTACTCACTTAGCAACAAAGGGTTATTTCCAAACTGCAGGCTGAGGTTTTTAGATCTTGAAAGTGATTTTTATGAAGGATAAACTAGAATTAATTTGATTGGAAAAGACCCTTAGGATCACTGAGTCCAACCATCAACCCAGCACCACCATGCCCACTAAACCATGTCAGGAAGTGCCAGGTCTATCTGTTTTTCGAACACCTCCAGGGATGACGGCTCCATCCGCTCCCTTGGCAGGCTGCTCCAAGGCCACACCACTCTTTCAGTAAATAAGTTTTTGCCAGTCTCCAATCTTAAACTCCCCTGGTGTGTGATCTTAGGCCATTTCCTCTTGTCATGCCACCAGTTACAAGGGAGAAGACTCCTTTCAGAGAGTTATAGAGAGAGCTTAACCGTGCTGCTGGCTGTTAACAGGAATTTATTACCTGTTTAGACCCTTGTTTCACAAATGTGTCTAGAAACAACCGTTGCAGTACCTGAGGTGTGTTTCAATAGGCCAGACCAAAGCTGAGCATTTCTTTTCTCTTACAATGTGCTGGAAATGAGCCACTTCAGAAGAGAAAGCATTCAGCTAAGTAATTCTAGCAGCCTATTTCTATGTCTAACTGCTCTTTGCCATTTAGCCTTGTCTCTTTTCTATCTTTAGTTTTCTCTCACTCCTCTGTCTCTGTTACCAGTCTTTAATGGCCAAACTTTCTAGTATGAAAATCAAAGTGGGTCAGATGCAGTATGAAAAGCAGCGGATGGAGCAGAAAAGCCAAATGTTAAAGGTGTAGTAGTCTCTGGGTAACACTGGGCTTGTTTTTCAGTCCTTCATGTTTTATGCCATCTCACATTGTGCTGTCGTGCTCTGTTACTCATTAATTGCTGTGTGTCGGCATGCAGTGTGCCCTTGCCTGTGAGATGTGTAAAGCTCTCTATGCAGCTATTCCTTGTGAACAGCTTTTCTACTGGATGGGTTAAAAATCATCTTCCCTTGGAATGGGGATGGCCTTTCCTGTAGCTTCTGTGTGTTATTAAAACAGAATTTTCCTTAGCTTCATAGAGAAAATGTATCCATGAGAGCTAGCTAGAAAATAGTGACCTTTTTTTTTGCCTTGTCCCCTCTCACACATGCAAATGTACATATTGTGCTTCGAATTCAGGGCAAGAAATACACATCAAAACCCATATGCAGCTTTAGTTGCCCACAGGTAGGTAAAACAGCAGCTTCTCCAGTGACAGAGATGTATCTTGTTTTGGAGAAGCGTGGGTCTTAAATCTCCTCAAAATCAGTATCAAGTTAGAGCACTGGAAGATTGTGTTGCCCAACCGCTCTTCTGGAAGAAGATTTGATTTCTTGGCAGTTTAAACTTTGATCTGTTTCTTAATGGCACTTTAGAGCAAACAGGGACCAATTTCAGGAAAATCTGTAGTCTATTGCCCATAGTTTGGATCACAGAACTCATTAGGTATTTATAGAATCATAGAATGGTTTAGGTTGGAAGGGACCTCAAAGCTCATCCAGTTGCAACCCCCTTGCCATAGGCAGGGACACCTCTCACTAGAACAGGTCACTTAAGGCCTCATCCAACCTGGCCTTGAACATCTCCAGGGAGGGAGCAGCCACAGCCTCCCTGGGCAACCTGTGCCAGTGTCTCACCACCCTCACTGCAAAAAACTTCTTCTTAACATCCATTTTAAATCTCCCCTCTTCCAATTTAAATCCATTACTCCTTGTCCTGTCATTACAAGACCTTGTCAGTAGTCCCTCCCCAGCCTTACTGTAGTCCCCCTTCATATACTGGAAGGCCACTGCAAGGTTTGCTCAAAGCCTTCTCTTCTCCAGGCTGAAGAGCCTCAACTCTCATAGCCTGTCCTTATAGCAGAGCTGCTTCAGACCTCTGATCATCTTTGTGGCCTCCTCTGGACTGGTTCCAACAGTTCTATGTCCTTCTTGTGTTGGGGGCTCCAGAACTATACACAGTACTCCAGGTGGGGTCTCAGGAGAGCAGAGTAAAGGGCTATTTTGAGGGAAGCTCAGGAATTTTACTTAAGCCACAGTATTCTAGCTTGGTTCTTCCTTTAGAGATTGAAAACTTGAGTTTGAAGCTGTAAATGCTAAAAATATAGGTCTTGACTGGTTTCTTTTAACAAACTGAATAAATGGAATTGTACACTGAGGGTCCTATCTTGATGAGACTGTTGCACAAGATATCCTTGGACATCCTGGGTAGGATTTGACTCAGATCGTTAAAAACTTAAATGCATGGATCCTTGCCAGTCACTTGCGAGTGCAGATGGTTAGATCTAAGTTAAAATCCGACAGCATTTATCTATACACCCCAACTCCCCCAAATACCATCTGTCTTCTTCCCATGAACCTCAGCTCTAAGCTTCCTTTCCTAACGCTCGCTCAGCAAACCCAGACTTTGGCAGAGGTACCACATTTTCATTAGAGCTGCTTTCCAGTATGTGTTTATGTGCTCGATGGTGTCATGAGTGACTTTTCTGTGGTAGAAGCAGTGATTATTCCTGAAACTGTCCTCATCCTGCTGTAAGCACAGTTCAATAACTGTCCAGCTTTGAACCTGCAGAATGCCCTACAAATAACAAAAGAAGTGGTTGTAAACTTCAGTGTTCAGCTTCCTCACTTGCACTTTTTCTGTCTCTGTAAGATTAAATAGAAGAAACTTACCTCTTTAATTTTTTGTTCTGGCTTTAGTCTTTCTTTTTAAATTTAGATGTAAAATCTCCTAATTATATATAAGACTGACAATTAGACCCTGTGCCCCCTGTTTTTCTTCCATTATGTGGTCTGTTGTGATGTTCAGAGTCAGTCTGGTGGGCTTACTTTCAGACAGTGTAACTGTCAGGGGACCTTTGGTCATTTCCACCACTTGAGGATCCATCCACTGTGCTTTGTGGGAGACTTTTGGCAACATCTCAGATGTGTGGAAGCTGTCACTGAGTGATTCTTTGTCTGTTGCAGGATGAGCTAACAGCATTGAAAGAGAAGCTAGAGCAGAAGGAAGCTGAGGTTAAAAGGTTGCAAGAAAAATTGGTTTGCAAGCTGAAAGGAGAAGGGGTTGAAATACTTGACAAAGGTAAGAAGTAAGGCTCTCTGTCAACTCATCTGTGAGCATATTTGCATAAATGGTTGTACAGATAATAACAGATCAAAGCCTCCATTCTCATACACTTTTTGTCTTTGGGTTTACTACTTCATATACGTTCAGTGAGCATTCATGATGCAACTGCTGAACCTCCTGCCATAGCAAGTTCTTGATCAACATTACAGTATCCTAAGTAATCCCTAGTTAGCTCTTGACATAGCTTGCATGGTGCCTCAAAAGGTAGTTTATATTGACAAAGAAATCCTAAAGATCATTTCAGGAAGTGTCCCCAGAAGATGGTATTGAGATGAGAACTTTCTGTGCAGGTATCTGTACTGGGCTTTGCTTGTACCCTCCTTATTGGTCCAGTCCTTACTGGTAAGGAAAGGAAACATATGTAAGTTTTCTGCCCTGTTAGCTGGATTGTACATTCTGAACAAACATGCATACATTGCTACTTAGCTGGGTTTTGCCAGTAGAGGATTAAAGAGTAATCTCTTGGCAGAGTTGAAGAAGATATCCTCAAGATAGGTAGCTGTGGGTGAGAGTAGTCATCCAAAACATCATCACTGGGGGAGTGCAGGTTGAAACGGTGGACTGCTTGCTCCTGCAATAAATAATACACGAGGAATGGTTGAGTCCTTAAGTAGCCATATTGTCTTAAAAGTTATTTGGTATGGTAACCCTCATGCTAATTTCAAACCCAATGGATTTTCCTGCACAGATGAAAATTGTAAAAAGAAGCTGAAAGATAAAAGTAAGGTTGCTGCTGTCTTTCCACAAGCATATGCGTTTCAGAAGTGCTTTCCAGAAGAGCTTTCTGCATGCGTTTGCAAAACTGCTTTAACAAATGTTGTTGGCTTGCATCATCTGTAACTCTTAGTTACACATAGAGTAAAATTTGAGACTAAGGGTGGGTATTGGAATGCTAAGTTTTCTGAAGGAAAGCTGATAGACAAAGGATGATTTGCTCTCATGGAGACTCACAGAACAGTTGCCGCTCAATGAAATGTGGTCACGCTCCACTAAACCAGATTTTCAGTTAGCATAACTCAGTGCAAATCATTGGAGCTGGATCAGTTCCTCTTTCTAAGTATTTTTCATCTAAGAAAGCCAGCCAGGATGCTTATTTTCTTGTGTTTCATTAAGGAGGAAAATGTTCTCCCTGCTCCGTCTTCTGTTAAAAACTTAATCACAGAGTGTCAGGGGCTGGAAGGGACCTCCAAAGCTCAGCCAGTCCAACTCCCCTGCCAGAGCAGGATCACCTAAAGCAGATCAGACAGGAACACATCCAGGCAGCTTTTGAATATCTTCAGAGAGGGAGACTCCACAAGCCCACGGAGAGGCCTACTTCAGTGTAAAGTGTAAAAAAAAAAGAAGGTAAAATGCATTTCGAATCACAGAATCAGTCAGGGTTGGAAGGCACCACAAGGATCATCTAGTTTCAGCCCCCCTGCCATGGGCAGGGACACTCTACCCCAGATCAGGCTGGCCACAGCCTCATCCAGCCTGGCCTTAAACACCTCCAGGGATGAGGCATCAATTACCTCCCTGGGCAACCCATTCCAGCCTCTTACCACTCTCACTCTGGCACCTTCCTCCTCATGTCCAGGCTGAACCTACCCACCTGCTCCATTTGAATGCAGCCACCTTACTACCTTGGTAATGAAACTGAAAGTTTTACTTTGTTTATGTTTGTTTTTAGCAAAGGTGGAAATTATTTCCATTCTTTCTGACATTTTAGTCCAGAACACCCCCAAAAATCTAACCTTACTAAAACATAGGTGTTTTCATGTATTTGTACTCCTTTGTAAGTAAGGGTTATAGATGAAGCACAGAACACTGTTGTCTCTGTGAGGGACCTTTTCCAAGTCCAAACTACAATACATATTCTAGCATGACTGCTCATCACAGCAAACATTTGTATCATTGCATTGTGCTCTCCTCATTTCTCTACCCACCCTGAACTAAGACTAAGCATCACTGCACAAAGCTTCCTTCATCATATCCATTAATGCTGTTGCTTTGTATAGTGGGGTTTTGAGATGCCATTTGGGCTGTTTGCTGGCTGTTGTCATGAGGATGTATTTTGTTGCATTTTGTATTTTGGACCTTTTGTTTTGCTCTTACTTGATTGTTTGAAAGGTGGAAATGGTAACATTCAAGCAGTAGGTTTACTCCTGACTTTTCCATTTTCCTAAGGCTGTAAGGAAATTTCCTGACCTTCATAATTTCCTTGATAGAAATGTCAGAAAATAGGTTTTGGAACAAAGAGGACTTTCTATGTATTTCCACTCAAAATAGAGTTCAAGTGGCTAATGTTTTGGTTTCTAATTTGTAAATTTACTTTTGTATATCACCAGATATCTTCTTGTTTGTTTTTTTTTTTGTCTTACTTTCTTCCACTGATGTTTAAATTGACTCAGAGAACTGTATTATGTTTTTAGATCTAGAGATACAGAAAATGAAGAAGGCAGTAGAATCTCTAATGGCAGCAAATGAAGAAAAGGTAGCAATTTTTTTTTCAGTAATCATTCATCACATTAAATCTAAGGAACTCTTCATATATGAACATGTCACAATTCAGCTAAAAAAATCAAATTTTTAGGAATCACAGGATCATAGAATTGGCAGCATTGGATGGCACCTCATGTGTCATCTAGTTCTACCCCTCTTGCCATGGGCAGGGACACCTCACACTAGATCAGATTGCCCAAATCCCCCTTAAAAACTTCCAGGGATGAGGCTTCCACCACCTCCCTGGGCAACCTGTTCCAACCTCTCATCACCCCCATGGTGAAGAACTTCTTCCTAACATCCAATTTGAATCTCCCTCCTCTAACTTGGATCCATCCCCCCAAGTCCTGTCACTGTCCAACACCCTAGAAAGTCCCTCACCAGCTTTCTTATAGGCCCCCTTCTTCAGATATGAACTGGAGTAATTCACTCTAGTTAGAGGCACTGAGGGGACTATGACTGGGCATTATGAGCTCTGTGGCATGCACAGAGTGTCCTTATACTGTTGTGTCATTCAATTCAGTGCAGCTGCAGTTGACACCATCTTCTGAAAAGGTGAAGAGCTTCATACAAGTGCCATGAAATCCCACAGGCTGCGTTTCCCAAAGGGCTTTCTCTGAAGTATGAATTGTTTCCATGTATGGTTTTGCACATTCCTGTGCATGTGCATTTTGTAGGATGTTTTCTTTTGATCACCAAAGCCCTAAATCCTTTGATTGCTGCTTCCTTTGAACGTGTGGAATGAATTATGCTCTACCTTTTGACTGCATAAGGGAGCTGAAGTCCACTTTCAAGGCTGGACAGTTCTGATGATTAAGTAGATGGTGGTTTTCGTTAAACACAGGTTTTGATGTTTCGAAGCCTCTCAGAGTTCTGGGCCCTGTCCCTATCCATGCTTCCAGTTTCTTTTAGTCTCACGAAGAGTTAAACTGAAGAATATGTAGCATTTCTATTTCTTATGTTTTTAATTTGCTGGAAGAAGGAAGCACAGTCAACACTTTCCTTTCTTCTAGGATCAGAAGATAGAAGAGCTGCGGCAATCTCTGAATAGGTACAAGAAAGTGCAAGACATGGTGATATCGGCTCAAGGTAAAAAAGGTACTGTACAATCACAAAAACTGTCCTTATTTCAAGTCTAGGTGCATCATAGTAGTGTTAAATCAGCTCTCTCTGGAGGTATCTCTTGGGTAGAGCAAGAGCCTTTTAGTTCAGGCAGCTGCACATTTGGGTGCTATCTCCTTTACCATCTGGTAAGAGTAATGGTTATTATCACGTTGCTTATTTGCCCCTTGTAAAAGTAGTTTGAATGTGATGATGTCTCAGGCTCACTTCATAACCCCCTGAACTGCCTTTCATTGCTGGCTGCTATGAGAGCTAAGATTTGCGGTTCTTGGGAAGAGGTTGGTAGCTGAGGAGAGCAGTGACTGAGCATGTGCCTCGAGTGGGTCATAAAGTGTGCAGAAGTAAAGCCAACAAGTTTCCATCTTCTCTTCCTTCAGGCAAGGAAAGTGACGGTGAAGAGTACTTGAATTCAGGGTCTGTTTCCACAGTTTTATTGGACACACCAAGTTTGACTGACCCAGAGAAAAGCCAATCCCCAGCCCCAGTAACATCATCTCCACTCCATGATGAGTTTAACACAAATGTTCATGAAGAGGTATCTTTTTTTTCCCTTCTCATTGCTTGTGCCTGATTCATATAACAAATGTCAGAACTGACATTTCTAGAAAGGTTGTTTCCTGGGTTATGCAGTTTAGTAGTAATGTCTCATATACTTTGAAGAATGTAGAGAAAGCTTCTAAGGCTTTTCATTGCAGTTCAGTTTAACTTTCCTTTCTTAAACATCAGATGGGATCTCAGGAGTCAGCAAATAGCTGTGTTTGCCATGAGGATGAGTCTAATGTACTTTTCTATAAACAAAGAAATTATGCTTGGTATGAAATGTAGGTCTTTTGGGAGCTGCATTTGATTTGTCAGAAAATAGAAGTAAATGTGTTGGACTTAACATACCCTGTCCTATGTAAAAGGATGTAATCATCATTACATCCATTCAGTTAAACGATCAGTAGGTTGTGGTCCAGCCTGTGATTTTTACAGTCACATTTTCCAGTAATCACAGAATCACAGAAACATTCAAGTTGGAAAAGACCCTCAGGATCACCAAGTCCAACCATTAGCCCTACTCTGCAAGGTGCACCCTAAACTATATCCCCAAGCACCACATCCAGATGACTTTTAAACACATCCAGTGTTGGTCACTCAGCTGTCTCCCTGGGCAGCCCATTCCAATGCCTGACCACTCTTGCTGGGAAAAAGTGTTTCCTAATGTCCAGTGTAAACCCACCCAGTCACAGCTTGAGGCTGTTCCCTCTTGTTCTATCATTAATGACTTATGAGAAGAGACCAGTAGCAGCCTCTCCACAACATCCCTTCAGGAGGTCTCCCCACAGCCTCCTCTTCCTTAAACTAACCATCCCCAGCTCCTTCAGTCACTCCTCATAAGATTTAGTCTCCAGGCCCTTCCCCAGCTTCCTTGCCTTCCTCTGCACTGGCTTCAGCACCTCCACATCTCTCTTGTAATGAAGTGCCCAAAACTGAACACAGCACTTCAGCTGTGGCCTCACCAGAGCAGAGTCCAAGGACACAATCTCATCCCTGCTCCTGCTGGACACAGCATTTCTAATCCCAGCCAGAATGCCGGTGGCTTTCTTGACCACCTGGGCAGACTGCTGGCTCATATTCAGCTGCTTATTGGTTACAACTGCCAGTTCCCTTTCTGCCAGCAGCTTTCCAGCCACACTGCCCCAGGCCTGTAGCACTGTTTGGGATTGTGGCCCAGGAGCAGGACCTGGCATTTGGCATTGTTGAAGCGCATACTATTAACACTGCCTCAGTCTCAAGTTGTGCCGGGTGAGGTGTGGGCTGGATGTTAGGAGGAAGTTCTTCACAGAGAGAGTGACTGGCATTGGAATGGGCTGCCCAGGGAGGTGGTGGAGTCACCATCCCTGGAGGCATTCAAAGAAAGACTGGATGAGGCACTTAGTGCTATGATCTAGTTGATTGGACAGGGCTGGGTGCTAGGTTGGAGTGGATGATCTTGGAGGTCTCTTCCAACCTGGTTCATTCTATGTCAAAGCAAGGATTCAACTTACTTTACTAAACAGCATGAGCACACTATGGAGAAAATTAAAAGTTTAGCATCTTTTTTAATGTTCTAAGTGGCTGAGGACAGGAGTAAACCTGAAAAGTGAACTTAATCATCATGGTGTCTGTGTAGAAATAGACTTAGCAGGCAGCTTTAGGAAAGTTGTGAGATTTTGGTCTGTGCTGTAGCACAATTATTCATGTTTTCTCTTTGGTGCAGCCTTTCAAGTACTAAATCACTGTCTGCACAAGGAAAGTTAGAAAATTACTTAAAAATCTTAGTTCAGATCCTTCTTCTCCTACTTCTTTTTTCATTTATGACTGATTAATTTCAGCTCAAATCAGTGCAATGTGTTATTTATTGTCTTTAGAATTCCCTACAGATCCACACCAGTATTTTACAGATTTCAATCCCTTCTTTTTCATCAACATCCAAGAGCTCAGAAACTGCTGCTGAGAAAATGAGAACACAACCGAGGCCAGATCCTGCAAGTGAAATGAGGTATTGTTGCTTCCATGTATTTTTCAGTTGTAAAGCCAATATTCTGTGGTGTTTAATGAGAGTGGGGGTGCTGGTGAATGATAAGCTCAACATGAGCCAGCAGTGTGCACTTGCAGCCTGAAGGGCCAACCAGATCCTGGGCTGCATCAGGAGAAATGTGGCCAGCAGGTTAAGGGAGGTGATTCTCCCCCTCTACTTCACTCTGCTGAGACCCCACCTGGAGTACTGCATCCAGTTCTGGAGCCCCTATTACAAGAGGGATGTGGAGATGCTGGAGCATGTCCAGAGAAGGGCCATGAGGATGCTCAGAGGGCTGGAGCAGCTCTGCTATGAGGACAGACTGAAAGAGTTGGGGCTGTTCAGTCTGGAGAAGAGGAGGCTCCCAGGTGACCTTGTGGCCTTCCAGTGCTATACTTTATTCAGCTCAAGTCATCACCAGCAGGGATTTCATCTGTGCTGTCATCAAAGCAAGCACTAAACTGTAACAGAATGCTTTATGCTGGAGGTGACTCACAGAGAGCCACTGACCTGCACTGCTCAGTGCTGCTGCACACTCTGCACATGCTGTAACTTCTGCCTTTATTTAAGATGAATACTGCATTGTTGTCATCAACTTGCTGTCAAATTGTCTGTCCTGAGGCTTTTCAGCTCAGAAGTGTCCTCTATCTTTTATGAGACTTGCCACTGGAGAAGGGAAAATTTACCATGTGTTAGTACTATATAAGGAGAAGTGAAACCAGACTTAAAGCAGGCTGAACTGATGGGATCCTATTCTTTTGTTTGTTTTTACAGTGAAGGAAGATCAACAGGTTCCTCTCCAGAAAGTCACCTGCCTGACAGTCCAGTGTAAGTATCATAATCAAAAGTGCTTAGGAAATTTATTTGTATGTGATTGTTGACTTGAAGCCCTCCCCAGCACACATACACTCCTATCACTATATTACATACCACATGAATATGTTGGCTAATTCTTGCCAAGACAAGTGTGAGGCTCAGCAGCTGTATTTATTTTGAGTGACTTAGTGCTATGAGAATATTCCCAAAGACTAATTCTCTGCCCCTTATTATGCTGATACTAAAATACAGAACGTTGCAAATGTCAGTGAAGTGACTCTTAATTTATACCTGGCTGTGAGAAAGCCTCTTTTCATCCAGACTTAAGTGTCCCAGACTGTAAAGCCCACCAGAATCATAGAGTCACAGAATGTCAGGGGCTGGAAGGGACCTCGAAAGAGCATCCAATACAACCCTCCTGCCAGAGCAGGATGACCTAGGATCACACAGGAACACATCCAGGTGGGTTTTGAATATCTCCAGAAAGGGAGACTCCACAGCCCTCCTGGGCAGCCTGTTCCAGGGCTCTGTCACCCTCGCAGGGAAAAAAATCCTCCTCACATTTCCATGGAACTTCCTGTGCCTCAACTTCCACCCATTGCCCCTTGTCCTGTCATTGGGCATCACCAAGCAAAGCCTGGCTCCATCCTCTTGGCACTCACCCTTTACATATTTATAAACATGAAAGAGGTCACCCCTCAGGCTCCTCTTCTCCAAGCTCCGTCCAGTTAGAGCCCTGCTGCCTCTCTCTGTTGCTGTCGTTCAGCTGCCGCTTCGAAAGGCAGAAGTCGGAGGATAACTGGTCTGAAATGGAAAATAGAACTGAAAATAAAGTGCTAAATCACACATGTAACTTAATATGTTTGGTTTCTTTAAGGATGAGGTTAGTCAGAAGCCTGTTGCTCAGAATGCTGTTTTGATAGCTTTGGTTTATATGGCTTCATTTGCCTGTGTAAACTCTTGTGGGAAGACTACCTAGCTTGCCGTGGGACAGGGAGGCAAGTTGATTTAGTAGCTTTGGGACCAATGTCATTTACAATCAGCAGTTGTTTGTGTTAAATGAAAATCTGTGAAGCTGGCCTGGCAAAGAGCTGAAGGAGGGAGTCCTGTGAACATAAGACAGCCCTGTTTTGACTGAATCTGATGAGGCAGGGCTCAAATAACATAAACACTCAACTTCAAAGCAGATTTGAAGTGCTGGGTGCCTGGGCAAAGACCTTTGCCTATTTAAATGCAATTCTAATGTTCAAGTTGACACCCCTCAACATGCTAATGAGGAAAATTAAGTACATGCTAAACATATATGACTGTGTTAGTCAGCTTTCCTCCCAAACCATGCTGAACATCACCTAGAAATCAGGGACAGCCTAGGCTAAGACATAAAACTTACAAAAGGGACATCTCTCATCACACACGGGAGGCACTGCTTACAGCAGCATGGCCAGCAGCAGGGAGGGAAAGACAGAGACAAGGACAGACTGTGCTCCTTTTCTGTCACCCAAGACAGGGACACTTTCTTGGTGAGAATTGCACCTTCAGTATATGGCTTAATTTTTGCTGCATTTCTGTTCTGCATTAGAGCTATTGCAAAGGTTTGCCAGATGCCACCCAGCATTTATCAACCTGAGATCATCTTGCAGTTACTGCATCTGTCACCAGCAATCCCCAACCTGTTGCATCTGTTGCTTTGAACTATTAAACCATTTGATTGTTGTAACTTTGAGTTGTGTCAGAGCAAGTCCTCATTGGAGGTCTTAAAATAGAGGCAAATGTTGATTTTGCCAGCTAAGAGTCCTGGACTTTGTGACAAGGAGGGATCTTACCGTTAATGTAACACTTCTGCTTGTGCTTCTAAAAATGCACATTAGGAAGTCAAAGATTTCCCAAGGTAATCATGTCATGGAAGCAGCAGCAGCAGCAAGTGTGATACAGAGGTTCTTACTGTATCTCATGAAAGCTGTGTGGACTCTGATAGTGCATTTGTTGCCGTAATTCAAAATGTCTTTGCTTTAGTAATCTCATGATGTATTACAACTCCTTATTTAAAGCTTATTCCTTAGAGTGTGTTTAAGCAAATGTAACTCCAGTAACTTGGCTTGTTTTTTGTGTTGTTATTTCAGAACTTCTTCACTGCAGAAATCCAGCAGTCTGAGCAGCTTGAGAAAAGAGACATCTGAAGCGGTGGGTTTGGTCTCTTCTGTCCTCCCATCCCCTTAGAAACAGAGGTGATATTTCTGGTGTGGCATTGACCCTGTGGAAAATCTGTTGCTGCCTTCTGAGAAATTCTGAGTCAGAGTAGGGCTTCTCATGCCATGTGTTAAGAGTGGTCACATACACGTGACTTCTTCCAGATTTTCTTACCCGAGACTCTTCATGCTATGTTTTCCCTCAGATGAAGTGGCTTTGGTGGTTGGTTTTTGGCTTTTTTGGTTGATATGCATTTCTGATACAATACAAGACAGTTAATCCCCACTACCACTTCCTACCTGTCTTTAAGGCGAGTAGTTTTTGAAGGATGTGTAATTAATACATCATAAAACACAGTCTGGAGTGTCTCTGTGTTGTAGGTGATGGGGAATAAAACACTGAGCCTTTGGATGTCTGCTGATAGCTGTGGGTTACATCTCTCTTGAAGTGACCAAAAGCAGCTAACCTCTAACAATATCATCCCATCAGGGCAATTCCTCTGCTCTTTTTTGACAGCCTAAACTCCTCAAAGTGCCTGAGCTCTCTCTCATAGCTGTTGAGCTATGCCTTAAAGCTCAAGATATGATTCTATGGACAGGACAGAAAATGTAACCAGAGTTTGATGATGAGAGCTAGAGTTCATGGGTTAGGGGCTATTTTGGGTTTATTTGGATGGCCAAGGAGTAGAAGGTGTGGATGTTGTATCTATTTGGTGTCTATGCTTTTAGGTTCCTGCTTTGGATCCCTTCAACTAGCCATTCCCATTAGTGTCGCTACAGATTGCATGTCACTAATGTACAGAGCTCATCCTTTACAAAGTAAACCAAAGCAACTGTGTTTTCATGGCAGCTCACTGACTTCAAAGAGAGCATGGATTGGTGTGTTAAGTGTAGCTCTGAAGAGATTGTGTTCAGGGAAAGGAAAATTAGACAAGGTTATTTCAATCAGAATTAATAAACTCAGGGTAACCTTAATGAATAGACTCCTGACTAAAGTCCATGACTTTAAAAATCTCCTTCTTCATCTTTCCCAAACAGGACAGAGACTCTGCACAGAAGACAACAGAGGTAGCGTGTGTGTGTGTGTGTGTGTGTGTAATTCAGGCCTGTACATGAAAGAACAAAGACAGTGAGCAGGTGTTGAAAGGCTCTGTTCTGTGAAACTGTGGCATGCAGTCCAGAAGGGGAATAGCAAACCTGCAGCACGGAGTATATGATGGTTGTCTGCATCACCTCAGTGCAAGGCTTTTAGCGTCTTGCACGTTCTTGTCTTCTCACACACGGATCGGAGCCCTGGAGCAGGCCGCACAGAGATGTTGTGGAGTCTCCTCTGGACACTTTGGAAACCCACCTGGATGCATTCCTGTGCAAACTATTCTAGGGGATCCTGCCTTGACAGGGGGATTGGGCTTGATGATCTCTGGAGGTCCCTTCTAATCCCTGACATTCTGTGATAGTGATGACTACCTTTAGGAGTAAGAATTTCCTGGGTGTGGAAACCTCTTCCAGTCTTGGAAGATATGGAATGGACACTTACTAAGTCATACAGCTAAGATGATTGTCTAGTGGTAGAGAAGGCTTTTCTCTGGAGGTCCCTTCCAGCCTCTAACGTTCTGTGATTCTGTGATTTTTCTATCAGTCTGGTTGAGCATTAGGCTGCCACCTAAGCTAATGTTTCCTATATGTATTCTATCACTAAATAATGAGTAAAGCTAACCATTAAGTGTTACACTGACTCTGTTCATTACCTTTGCCTCTTAAAAACCCTTTGGCTTTCCACTTTGTTTTCTCTGAGTAGCACCTGTGGTCCAAAAAAAGACTTCCCCTTGGAGAACAGTCACATTATTGTACCATATGGCCATAGTTTGAATGCAACAGTTGTTAGCTCTAGGAAAATTGGGCAAAATGACATAGCTCAGATGTAGAGTGAATGCTCTGTCACTTCAGCAAAGGCCAAAGGATCACTCTGTTTCCTCCTTCTTTAAGGAGATAGTGAAACAATGAGCAAGATTAAGAGTACTGCTTCATATTGGTTGACTGGCTTGTCTGATGTCTGTTTGGGCACATACAGTCCCAGCTTGATAGTGAATTTCCTTACAGCTTTGGCAGCAGACATAGTCAATTAATCCATTCATTTTGGAATAACAGAACAGTGATAGATAAAAAAAAGCTGTCTGACACTTAGCAGAGAACCAATATACTATGAAGGCCTCTGTGCTCTCTCTTTGTTTCCCACTACAACTACAGTTACCAGTGAGGGAGAGCTGGAAAAGTTCAGAGAATTCCAGGAATGTGGTTTTTACCTTTTCCATCCATACCTGTAAGCCAGCCCTGAAGAAACTGAGTAACATCTTGAGAAAGACATGTTACTCTTAGAAGGCAGTGGCAGTAGTCCTGGGTCCTGCACTTACTCAAATGAAGACCTTGTTTATGTTTTTCTTTATGGCTTTTACATTCTGATTTCTTGTAGTAACAAATCACAGAATGATCTGGGTTGAAGGAACCTCCAAAGCTCATCCAGTCCAGTCCCTTCTGCAGTCAGCAGGGACATCCTCAACTAAATCAGGTTGCCCAGAGCTGTGTTGAGAGTCACCTTGAATATCTCCAGGGATGAGGCCCTAACCACCTCCCTGGGCAACCTGTCCCAGTGTTCCACTGCACTCATGGTAAAGAGCTTGTTCCTTACATCCAGTCTAAATGAGGGCTCTTCAGATGATCTATCAGTGGTCACTTGGCAGTCTCTTCCAAAAGACCTTTTGTAATTACCCAATAATGAATCTGTTTCCCTAATTTGAGCAGGTTAAACCTCCTGTGGAAGGTAATTTTGCAACTCTCCCTCCGAAGTCTCCTTCTCATGGTGGCGCAGGCGATGAGGACAGTTTTGGTACCCGTAAAGCCAGATCTTCGTTTGGAAGAGGCTTCTTTAAGATCAAAAATAACAAGAGGACTGCAAGTGCCCCAAATCTGGGTAGGTACCATGCACCTGCAAGCAGACTGTGTCGTTTGAAAGGTCTTAACAACATCTATAACTGTCTTAATAAGCAGGAAGGACAGCCTTAGTCTCATTGTCACCTGGTGGCACTTTTCTCAGTAGAATGTTTGGGAAGTATCAAACAGCAACAATAAAACTCCCAAACAACAAAAAACCAAGCCCCTAAAACCCATCAAACCCCAGAAGAGGCCTTTTACTCATGTAATGGAGTGTTTGGTCTGTTTCAGCTTCTGCTGTGCTCTTCCCTGGGACCTTGTAATGGATTGCTGCTGTTTTGAAATGCTAGTTGTCTGGTGGTAGTTAACATGTGGGCTTTTTGTTCCCCTAGCTCCATCCTCAGGTTGTCTTTCATAGCATTTTTCAGATGTACAGAAACGAGCCAGTGGCACTCAGGCTTTCTATCTGTGTGCATCTGAACAGCCTTGCAAAGGAGGTGGTGACAGCAGGAACAGGATTCACAAGTAATTCAACCTCATGTTGATTTTTGAATCAGTAATGGAGAGGGAGTTTTTGGTATTATAATTTGATTAGATTTGCATATGACAAAGGCATAAACAAAATGTTCTGCTTAATGCAGAAGTCACTACTGCCACCAACTGAAATCCTAGTTCCATTCCCTGCTCTCCTTTGGAAGTCCTTCCTCTATCTCAGTTCAAGCATCAAGTGAATCTGTGCATCAGATCTACTGCAGTCGTTTAAAGTTTTTGGCATGCACAAGATTTTGGAATTTAGCTTAATTTTTCAGAAGCCTGAAGGGGGATAGCTTCTACTTCTTTCAGCAAGAGTCTCCTCTTAAGACAATTTTACACTTTTGTTCAAAAGAGCATTCCCACCCATTTGTTATACACTGCCCATGTTTGCCTGTGACATACAGCACAGGAATGTGCTGCCTTACTTGGAACAGGTGTGCAGTTGAGTACACTTGTGGCTCTCATAAGGAACTGGAAGATGTGCCATCTAGATCAAGGTGAACGTGTGAGTTATTTATGCTGTCCAGATTTCAGTGCTTCCATCTGTAAAGCTGATGTCTACGTACTTGTCAACTCACTGGAGCCTGTGTTGAGTCACCTGCCCAACGTGTTGGGGAGCAAGTGACCTCCCTGACACCCTGACTGTGGTGGTGTTTACTCTCCCCATCACCGAGTTGTGCTGCATTTCTTGGTGTTGTGAGAGGGAGATGAACAGTGAATTGGTCATCCCAATCTCTGTGTGAATTCAGTATTGCATGTGGTGCATGTCTCATGTACCTGCCTCCCTTTGTCTTGTGTTTTGCTGATGTAAATTTTGACCTGTGTTTTACCTTGTCCCTTTGCGTGTTCTCTTCCATTGTGCTGCGTGTTGGTTTTGTGCGTTGTGTGGATATCTGAAGATCGCAGTCGAAGTGCAAGTGCACCTACCTTAGGTATAGTAATCCTGCATGTCTGCCTGTACCAGTGCTGTACTGTGACTGCTGCTAACAGCTGGTTATGGCCGTACACTTACCAAACAAGAACTAGACACCAGAGCTCTTCACTGAAACTTGCCCATCACCCAAGAGGAGTTTCATGTAACATCTGCCCCCTGCTAGCAAACAGCTGCACTATTGCTCAGTAACTGCTGCAGATGAGAGATGCTGGGTTCCTTTGCAGAGACCTTTGCTGTACCTTTTGAGCAGAATTACCCACAGACCAAGGTAGCAGGTGTGAATCAGAGATGTTTAAATACCACACATGCCTTTATGCTGTCATCTCTTCTGGAGTGCCTGGAACTGCTTAAAGGGTGGCTGATTATAAGCCAGCAGTGTGCCTAGGCAGCCAACAGTATCCTGGCTTGTAGCAGCAATAGTGTGACAAGCAGGACCAGGGACAGGGTATTTTCCCCCTGTACTTAGTTGGCAGACCACACCTTGAGTACTGGGTTCAGGTTTGAGGCCTTCACTACAAGAAAGACACTGAGATGCTGGGCATGTCCAGAGAAGGGCAACAAAGCTGGCGAAGGGTCTGGAGAACAGGGTTGGTGAGTTGCAGTTGAAGGAACTAGGGAGACCTTCTTGAAATCTACAACTCCTTGAAAGGAGGTTGGAGTAAGGTGGATGTTGATCTCTTCTTCCTAGTAATAAGTGATAGGTCTCTTCCAACCTTGGTGATACTGTAACAAGAGGAACTTGGCTTCAAGTTACACCATGAGCAATTTAAGTTAGTTATTAGAAGAAACTTCTTCACTAAAAAGATTCTCATACACTGGAATAAACTCCCTAGGGTGGTGTTTAAATCCCCATTCCTGCAGGTGCTTAAATGAGGCAGAGAGGTGGTGCTGAGTGACATTAGTTTAGCACCAGACTTGGTTGGACTTGATGATCTTAAAGGTCTTTTCCAACCAAAATGATTCCATGATTTTATGAAGCAGGGAATGAGGTGTGTTTCCCAGGCATTCACTTAGGGGAAATCTTGGGGGAGAAATTAGATATCTCCTTTTCTAAGACGTGATAATTATGTAGTAAATGAATGAGAAATAAGTGAGGCAGATGGGGATGGAGGCAGTCACACAAGTAAAAAACAGTCTTATGATGTGGGAATTCCCTGGGTGGCTTTGCAAGAGGCCAGGTAAGACCTACAGGATTCTGCTTTAGCAGGCAGAGTGATGTCAGTCAGGGTGATTGTACAGTCACCCTGTGTGCCCCTCACAGAAGAAGAGACAAAGTCCTTTGCCCCCCTCTGTTCCCCATATGGTCCCCTGAACTTAACTGTTCTACGTGGCTATGACAGTGCATGAGAGGGAGTGAGGTACGAGAAGCAAACTTTGCAATACCCGCAAATCTCCGCTACTAATGCACCCTACCTTGTCCTGCTGTTAAAATGTGTTATTTGTTTGGTTTTTTTCCTAAGCTAGCACTTTCCTTACACAAATAGACCAAAAACCACAAATGCAAAAGCCTGGTTTGACATTAGTGCTGACTCTTACCAGTGGGAGCCTCATATTTAATATGGCCAACCAGAGTGCCCAGAAACAATTCTTTATGTGACCTTGTTGCATCACTACAAGGTTTAATGCCTAAAGCATTGGTGGAAGATGGATCAGGTTCAAATGTGTTCTGGCTGACTCATCAAATCTTAGCCCAGCAAAAAGATACACTGGGGAAGACTGCAGTTTGTCACTCTTTGTGCCAGGTTGTGGCAACCACAGTGTTAACTCTATGACTCAAAGGCTGAGTGTGCTCTACCTTGATACCTGTAGCTTACTGGTTTGTGTTTTGGTTTGTTTCTTTTCTGGAAGTCTGAGAGTCTCTTTGAAAAATAAACAGTGGTCATCTAGTTACATATCCACGTGAAAAGCTCATGGGATCACAGAATTGTTTCTTTCAAATCATTGGGTCAAACCAGATGGGTTAAGTGGTTACAGATCTGAGTGTCAGCCTGCTGCAAGGCTGCCTTGACACGGCTGCTTCCTCTGAACAAGCTCACGCTGTCACTGTTGCCCAGCTAGTAAACGGCATAAACTCCATCTGGTAGTTTTGTTCAACTATCTGGCACTTGCTGGCACATCTCTGCTTATGTAGCCTAGTAGATGCTGCAATCCTTGTAGCTTTCTTTTTAAATGATCTTACAATGATTTTCTCCTTTGTTAGTTTAGCTTTTTTGTGAACACTTCCTTTTGGGTACAGGACTCCTTCGGTTGGTCGTCATAGAAAACCTCAGCTATGGATGAAGACGTAATGCTTTTGGAGTAGGTGGTAATGTGCAGGGATGCTTTATGCATCACTCAGGAGATCTGGTTCAGACAGAGCTTAAACTCCATGGTGTTTCTCTGCAGAGGAACGAAATATTCCACAGTTTGAAGAAGTGAGGGGGAAAGGGCGCTCCTCCTTCTGGGACAGGAGCTGTTTGTTGCAGGAATTTCTTGGATGGGGAACTTTCAGAAGATTGCAGGTTTTTAGGAATGATGCCTGCACGGAAATGTTTTATTTTGCTGTGCTTTGGAGGCTCCTGGTTTGGTTCCCTGCAGTGGCACTTCACTGTCTCTGAGTAACCATGTGCCTTGGCTGTGTCTTTGAAAAGATTCCTTGAGGAAGAAGATTTAATTCACAGATTTGATTCAGGAGGTGCTTTTTGTCCATCCTGAATATAAGGCACTTAACTGCTGCAGAGCATTGCCTTGGAGTGTTCCCAGTCAGACCCATGAGGGAGGAACATATACTGTGTCTCCTGTATTTTCCCATCCTTCTTTGCCCCATTTCCTTAACGTGGTGGCTTTCAATTATTTTAGCAGGAATTGGTCCTCAGTTCAGGAGTGTATCCATACTGTCCTGCAAAAATGGCTTTTGATGAGACTTTTGTTTTCTGATAGCTGAAACAGAGAAGGGATCTGCAGACCACTTGGATCTGGCAGGCTTGCCCCCTCGCCCAAAAGAAATGGATGGTCTACAGATGATGCCACCTTCTCTGGATTCAAAGAAAAAGGCCAGAGGGATCAAGAAGTTATTTGGAAGGTCAGTGGAAGATGATAAATTACCATTCTCCAAAGCTGGGGCTTATACAGCTTCTCTTTTTCACATCCAACGTGTGGCTCCATGGTTTACTGTCTCAAGAGAAAGAGCCTGTGTGGCATTTGAGGGAGCTAACAGTAGGTGGGTGGCAGGTAGAGAAAGAGCTACAAACCCTGTAGGAGATCTTAGTTGCAGTAATAACAGCATCCCAACGGCTTTCTTCCTTTAAACTAGGCTTAAAAGAAGTCAGTCTACCACCTTCAACCCTGATGACTTGTCTGAGACAGAGTTCAAAAGAGGAGGGACAAGAGCAACTGCTGGGCCACGCCTGGGCTGGTCTCGAGATCTGGGGCAGTCTCACAGGTAAGACAAGTGATGCAAAGTGTTTGCCTTCTCAGCAGCTGAGCTTGAGAAGGAGCTCCCTAGAGGAAGTGCAGTGCCAACATGAAATGTCTCCTCTCCTGGCAAATGGAAAGGAGCAGATCCAGGCTGTTTACTCCTTCAAGAGATGTTTTTTGTAGTCTTGAGGTTGGATGAGAGGTGAGGTCCTGCCACCAAGCTCTTATGGCTTCAGAGGCCATGTGAAGCAAGGTGTGAATCCTCATGTGGCAATAACAGATACTCCTCTGGTATGTTCCCTGCCACACTTCTGGGGATTAAAGGCTAAGTGAAACATTCTGCTCTCACTTCATATTATCGTAGAATCATTAAGATAGGAAAAGACCTCTAAGATCATCAAGTCCAACAATCAACCCAATGCTTCCATGCCCGATGAAGCATTCCTAAATTACCACATCTACATGTCTTTTGAACACCTCCAGGGATGGTGACTCCACTGCTTCCCTGGTCAGTCTGTTCCACTGTTTTGGCCACGCTAGCAGCAGAAGTGATTGCCTTCAGTAGTGCTAACAGCCCATGTTTATTGTAATCAGCGGCAGGAGATCAGAAGCAGTCAGCACTTCATGGTGTTAACCCTCTCTTCCTCACTAGGCTCACCTAACAGCCAATCATGATATAAATTCTCCCCCAAAGACTGTTCCCATTCGACAAGATACTCCTAAATTAGGTTGTTCCATAGGAGACCAGATTTGAGACACAGGATTTATCAGTCTTTTTTTCCCCCTTTTTCCTGAAATCTTGTGCAGTGAGCTGGACATGCCCTTCGCAAAGTGGACGAAGGAGCAGGTTTGCAATTGGCTCCAGGACCAAGGGCTAGGCTCTTACATAAATAATGGCAAACACTGGATACTGTCTGGACAAACACTTCTGCAGGCTTCGCAGCAGGATCTGGAAAAGGTAGGAAGTACTGGAAACAGTGCTTTCAGTTGAGAGTACCAAAAAATGGCTGCTTCTGTGTGGTCAAATCCGGTTCATCAACACTCGGGTGAGAGGTGTGTTAAAAATCCAAACCTGCTGTTTTGGTCTGGTTGTATTTTCTACCAATTTACACAAAGAAGGATAAGGATTTATTACTCTGATCATAGAATAGCACCATATATATGTAAAGGGTGAGTGCCAAAAGCATGGAGCCAGGCTCTACTTGGCAATGCCCAATGACAGGACATGGGGCAATGGGTGGAAGCTGAGGCATAGGAACTTTCATGTAAACATGAGGAGGAATTTTTTTCCCTGTGAGGGTGACAGAGTGCTGGCACAGGCTGCCCAGGGGGGTTGTGGAGTCTCCCTCTCTGGAGATATTCAAAACCCACCTGGGTGCTTTCCTGTGTGATCTGGTTTAGGTGATCCTGCTCTGGCGGGGAGTTGGAGTGGATGATCTTTTGAGGTCCCTTCCAGCCCCTGACATTCTGTGGTTCTGTGTGATTCTGTGAATAGAATCATAGAATTGGTTTGGTTCATGGAATTGGTTTGGTCTGAAGAGACCATTTAAGATTATTGAGCCCAACTGTTACCTAATTCTGCCAAGGCTGCTGTTAAACCATGTCCTTTAGGACCACGTGTGTGCATCTATGATCAGTCTCTGTCTTGAATTGATACAGAATTTTTGGTCTTTTTTCTAAAACTAGACAGAGGGGGAAAAATACTCAGTTTAACTTTGGATCCCCAGTATTTGCTAATGTCTGAATTTTGAGCTAAAAGAAATCACTCTCCTCACTACATAAGCAGGCAGTGAGCTAATTCAAAGTTGTAGTTACACAACCACTGGAATATGAAAAGTGTGATATGAACGTAGTGTGTTTTAGTAGTGTAGTAGTAGTATAGTATAATGGCTTGTAGTAGTGTGACAGGGGTAATATTAACTACCAAGCATTGGTGAAAGTGTGTATGGGATCAAAGAGATCTTGGAATGGCTGCACTTGTAAGTAAAGTGAGGAAGGTATGATGCATTTGGAATCATTACTAAATTTCAGTAATTCCTAGGACCTTCATATGTTCTTAACTAAATAATTCTTTTAACCTTACCTGCCTAAGTGAGAGGGGAGGAAGTAACTCTAGAATCATAGAATCATTTTGCCTGGAAAAGGCCTTTAAGATCACAGAGTTCAACCATTATCCAATCCCACCAAATATTTTTCTGAATGCTAACATGGTTTATATTGTGGGATTGTTTTTAAACCTTGTATGAGAATGTTGCGGCCAACATTTTCATACAACTTGGAACCCACCACAATGTGAAGTGAACCCCACCAGAGTGCTGAACATGTGCTAAATTGGTGTTGGCATTAAGCAAATTGAAAATTCACCTGGCAGGTAACCAGCAAATGCTGCACTGAATGTAACTGAAACCATTTGTAATTTAGGAGAGGGAGAAATAAAATAGTCTGGTCTCCAGGTTTGCTCCTTTCCTTTCTTTCACAGGAGCTTGGGATAAAGCACCCGTTGCATCGGAAGAAGCTTCAGCTTGCTTTGCAAGCACTTGGATCTGAAGAGGAAAACAATCATGGAAAACTGGATTACCACTGGGTTACCAGTAAGGTTTTATTACAAGCTGAAGCACTGCAGGACTTCCTAATGATGGCTAATCTGGGGATCCAAGAATGAGAAGAACACTAAGTGGTGCTAGATAAATTGGCTACCTCACTAACATGAGTGTCTGTCTCTGCCATAGGGTGGCTGGATGACATTGGCCTCCCCCAGTATAAAACTCAGTTTGATGAAGGAAAGGTGGATGGCCGAATGCTCCACTACATGAGCATGGTAAGTAAATGGCTTTTCTTGTCCTGACATCTTTTTCATGTTCTTACTTTCTCCCATTTTAGTACACACTGGTGTACCTCCAGTATTATGGAGGTAAAGACAAGCGAGTCTTGGAGAGATCTGCTTACTAAGGACCAAATCAGTCTAGAGAGACCTTCCCCTGTGCCTGTTGTTGCAACTGCACAGATACTAACTTAACGTAACACCCTCCAGCCTCTCCATCCCAGCCTCTATGCTGTTGTTCCTCCTCCCTTGGGGTCAATTCACCAGAGAGAGCAAACTTTTTTTACATCTCACAGCACAAGTAGTTGTGCCCTACCAGGCTCAGTGTCCACAAGGAGCCAGGGAGCTGGATCCTGGATGGTGATCTGATTTGTAGCTTCCTAGAATAGAAATAGAAAGTTGTGCCTGTAGGAGACCAGCAGGGAATATCTCTGTGTTACGCTGGGCCTGTTAGAAGATTTGGAGAGGTGCCACATGTCACTGTCTCCACATAGGAGTTTTGCCCCAACCCACTGCCCAGGGGGCTTGTGAAATCTTCCTCTCTGGAGATATTCAAAACCCACCTGTATGTGTTCCTCTGTGATCTGGTAGAGGTGATCCTGCTCTGCAGGGGAGTTGGACTGCATGCTCTTTTGAGGTCCCCTCCAGCTCCTGACATTCTATGATTCTGTGAAATATTTGGGTGAGTGAAGAATTTGGTCTTAAATTCTGACAAAACAGAGTCCAGTATTCCTAAGCAATACTAAAACCTATTAATCCAGGTTAAACATGCCACAAGGATGAATAAATGTATCCAAGTCAATCACAGAATCAGTCAGATTGGAAAAGACCTTCAAGATCAAGTCCAACCTCTTACCCAACATTATCTAATCAACTAAACCATGGCACCAAGTGCCACATCCAGTCTCTTTTTAAAATTTCCACCACCTCCCTGGGCAGCCCATTCCAATGGCAATCACTCTTTCTGTGAAGATCTCCTTCCTAACTTCCAGAAAACCAGTTTTCTCTGATATCCCACCCCATAGTACTCTGTAGACCAAGTTCTTATTTATACAATTACCCACTTACCAATACATGTCTTCACGTTTGAAACCTTCATTTCCCAGTGTACCACAAAATTCCAGTGCTGTGTTGATATTTCCCCTTGGAAGACTGCTACTGCAGTCCTCTGTTTGGGCCCTGCTGATCCCTGGAGGTAATTTGCACCTAACATCGTAGAGCATTTGCTCTGTAATTGTTAATATTGAGTCAACTTGCACTAGAAGGGAATTGGACTTTGAGACGCTTACTGGTACAGTTAGGACTGAGTTTCAACTGAAGAGCTTGCTTTAGCAAGCATGCAAGTGTCCCAGTGTGGAATCACAATTGCAGTGCAGGGCAGATTTTTCTTGTGTAGCACTCCTCTGGAGCGGCAGCAGCAGCAGCAGCAGCTGGTGGGGCTGAGAGCCTGTCACATGCTCCTCCCTACAAGCTTTGAATGGCCAGTTGCCCTAAGTAAGGAAGAATCTGACTTTCTTTGTTTTGAAACCACAGATAGACATAGACCTTGGAATAAACCAGAGGTGGGCAAAATGCGGCACCTTCCTCATTGTGTAGTTTGCAAACCAGTCAGCAGGTCAGGATGTTGGGTAGTAGCACCAGCAGCCCTTTTTAATCTGTGAGCTTCAGCTAAACTGACTCCTTCATCATTGTCCACCACGTGTGTCCTGTGAGTCAAGCCTCCTTGGGTGCCAGAAGGCTCTGTCTCCCTCCATCTTGGTGGTTTGAAGGAGCCCTGAGTACAGGAGAGAGAAGAGGGAACTTCAACGGAGGCAACTCCTGCTTGCTGTTGTAGCCATGAAGGGAGGAACTCATCTCTCCTGCCTCTTAACATCTGAAAGCTACCTGTCCAGCCAAAAGCGTTCGTCTGTGCCCCATGCTCAGTGCAGAGAGAGAGGCACTCTGAGGCACCATCTTATTCTTTGGCTTGGCATAAACCATGCTAAGAGATGCCTGACACTTACTATGGACACTGATGCAAGCCAGTGAAACCTTTTACTGCTCTTTGTGTGATCAAGTGAGTCTGATGCACTATTGGTAAAGCTCTCCTGCCTCTAACCAGATTGCTGAGGATGTCTCATCTGACCCTCCTCCCTCCTTGTTGCCCCAAGTTTCTTGTACTAAGCTCTGTAAAGAGCATCACCCAGGAGCTGGTGTGACAACACAGGAAGCTTTTGTGTTGGGAAAGATGGTTGGAAGTCAATCGTGTAGCACATATTAAAATCTTATCTCAGAACATGTCAGATCTGACATTTTAAGCCAGGGTCTGAAGCACTGTTCTCCAGTCAGGTGCCAGCTCCACCAGTAACTTCGTTTATGTTTATTAACATTCTCTTCCTCTTCAACAGGATGACTTGATGTCCTTGAAAGTTGTCAGCGTCCTCCACCACCTTAGCATCAAAAGAGCCATCCAGATTTTGAGAATGAATAACTTTGAACCCAACTGTCTGCGCAGAAGGCCATCTGATGAGGTACCGCTTCAGAATGAAGCTACAAAGAGGAATTCATTAGGGGTTTTTTTGCCTGGTGTTTCTGATTATTCCTGCTCTGCTCTCTTCTCTTCTCTCCTTTTAATTTCATTCTCTTTCATTACTGATTTGCTTTTTCTTATGATGTTCATCCAGTCTCATACTCTACCATCACTACATGGAGCACCACTTTCTTTCCCCCACCTGCTTTATTCCCTTTACCAGATCTCCTGAATCTCTTCCTAACCTACAGCTGTCTGCTTTAGCCTAGTCTCTAATGCGCTGTCTGGAACAGAAATCATCTTAAACTCTGTGCACTGCTTTCCTGAGTCTTGTGTAACTCCCTGGAAAATTGATGATTGTGTCAAAATGTTTTGTGTGTAAAAAGAATTTGGCCCTGTGTCCTAGTTTGGAGCCAGGAGCTGCCCAGAGCAAAGGGACAGGAAAGGCTGTTTTACCCCTTTCCAAGGAGTGAAGCAGTAAATGCTCCACATTGATTAGATCTTTAAATGGAGATTCTGTTTACAAATATATACAGAAGGT
This sequence comes from Pogoniulus pusillus, assembly GCF_015220805.1. Lineage (NCBI taxonomy): Eukaryota > Metazoa > Chordata > Aves > Piciformes > Lybiidae > Pogoniulus > Pogoniulus pusillus. The sequence goes on along the minus strand of NC_087290.1, from coordinate 15,814,633 downwards.
ATTCAGGAAAAAGGGCTGTGGTGAGGCTGCCTCTGGAGTACTGTGTCCAGTTCTGGGCCCCTCAGTTCAGGAGGGACTTAGAACTGCGCGAGAGAGTCCAGCACAGAGCCACGAAGATGATGAAGGGAACAGAACATCTCTTATGAGGAGAGCCTGAGGGAGCTGGGGCTGTGCTGCTTGGAGAGAAGGAGCCTGAGAGGTGACCTCTGTCATGTTTATAAATATCTACAGGATGAGTGCCAGGAGGCTGGAGCCAGGCTCTGCTGGGTGATGCCCAATGACAGGCCAAGGGGCAATGGGTGGAAGCTGAGGCACAGGAACTTTCATGAAAACATGAGGAGGAATTTTTTCCCTGTGAGGGTGACAGAGCATGGACACAGACTGCCCAGGGGGGTCGTGGAGTCTCCCTCTCTGGAGATGCTCAGAACTTGCCTGGGCGCATTCCTGTGTGCCCTGCTGTAGGTGCTGCTGCTCTGGCAGGGGGCTTGGACTGGCTGAGCTTTGGAGGTCCCTTCCAGCCCCTGACATTCTGTGATTCTGTGAATACATTCACAAATAAGGCTCAGTTCTTCATCTGGTCCTTACCAGCCAAAAACCTTCCAGAGCCTTCCAGAAAGCCTTCACTGCACTCAGCTTCAGCAGGCCCAGGGGCAGGCCGAGCTGCCCCCTCCACCAGAGGCCTACTGCAGGCCTCTCCAGGCCTTGCGGCGTTGCTGGGAAATGGCTGCCAGCCAAGGCCAGGAGCAAAGCAAGGCAAGGCTTGTGCTCTTCTCGAGGCAGAGAGAGGAGAGGAGATTTAGCTGTGCCCTCTCTTAAACACAGACAGACAGGAAATCAGAACAGAATCACAAGCTGCAATATCCTGGGGCAAACTGCTGCTCCCGTGGGACTCGCTGTCTTCTGGGGGACCTTCTTGTTGCAGTTGTACCAATTAACCCTTAATTTAGAATCATAGAATCACAGAACCAGTCAGAGTTGGAAGGGGCCACAAGGATCATCTAGTTCCAACCCCCCTGCCATAGGCAGGAACACCTCACACTAGATCAGGCTGTCTAGAGCCTCATCCAGCCTGGCCTTAAACACCTCCAGGGATGAGGCTTCCACCACCTCTCTGGGCAACCTGTTCCAGGGTCTCACCACCCTCATGGTGAAGAACTTCTGCCTAGCATCCAATCTGAATCTACCCATTTCTAGCTTGAATCTATCCTCCCTAGTCCTGTCACTCCCTGACAGCCTAAAAAGTCCCTCCCCAGCTTTCCTGTAGGCCCCCTTAAGATACTGAAAGGCCACAATAAGGTCACCTTGGAGCCTTCTCCTCTCCAGACTGAACAGCCCCAACTCTCTCAGTCTCTCCTCGCAGGAGAGGTGTTCCAGTCCTCAGATCATCCTCATGGCTGTTCTCTGGACACATTCCTACAACATCCTGCTACCACACAAGAGAGTGCCGTTAGCTTTTTTGAGGCACTCTATGCTGGTTAGGGCAACAGATGATGAAGCAACACAGAGACTTGGATTTATACTCATGATAGATATTAACTGCTCATGGACCTAGCTAAAGTTTCTATTGTTCTGGTAGGCATTGTGAAATAGGGCTCTTCAGCCTGGAGAAGAGAAGGCTTCCAGGAGACCTTGGAGTGGCCTTCCAGTATCTGAAGGGGGCTACAAGAGGGCTGGGGAGGGACTATTGACAAGGTCTTGTAATGACAGGAGGAGGAGGAATGGATTTAAACTGGCAGAGGGCAGATTTAAACTGGGTGTTAGGAAGAAGTTGTTTGCAGTGAGGGTGGTGAGACACTGGCACAGGTTGCCACAGGTTGCTCAGGGAGTCTGTGGCTGCTCCCTTCCTGGAAGTGTTCAAGGCCAGGTTAGATGAGGCCTTGAGTGAACTGTTGTAGTAGGAAGTGTCCCTGCCTATGGCAGGGAGTTGGAACTGGATGATCTTTGAGGTCCCTTCCAACCTAAACCATTCTGATTCTATAATGAAGTGACATGAAGCACAGTACAGACGTGCCTGCAGCCCAGACACATCTCCACGCTGGTGTTGCTGCAAGGCAGCCATCCAAAAAGGGGGTTTCCTCACGAGTAAATCAGGCCTGTGTTCTTTTTAAGGGCAGGAAAGAATTATTTCAGTAAAGATTGGGGCTGAAACAGCTGAGCTGGGAAGTCTTAACTTGCCCCTTCCTCCCTCCTGTTCACAGAATAACATCACACCTTCTGAGGTGACCCAATGGACCAATCACCGTGTGATGGAGTGGTTGCGCTCCGTTGATCTGGCAGAGTATGCACCTAACCTGCGAGGGAGCGGTGTGCATGGGGGACTGATGGTAAGGTTTTAAGCTGCTTGGTTCCATTTTGCTTGAAGAAAATAGCCTTGAGAATTGCTCAAAGTTCTGATGTTATCTTGACTGCCCACACCTTGTCTTCTTATTCTGCTTAAGAAGAAGTCATTCTTGAAATGTATTACACTGTAATTGGTCTGCTGAGGGCCATAGTTTAGTGCCAGACTTCACTGGTACAGTGATACTGGTTGGACTCGGTGATCTTAAAGGTCTTTTCCAACCAAAATGGTTTTATGATTCTATAGTTCAAAGGACACAGATATCTTGGACAGAATTAGCGTGGGCAGGAATGGATTCAACAATCCACATTCCCCTCACAGTTTAATTTAGGTGTGACATTCTCCACCTCCTGTCCTGTGATGCTGTGTGCTGCTGTCATGCAGCTGAACAGCCACTGTCTGCCTTCCTAGACTTGGATATGTTATTATGTTGTGAGGGAGGATTGTTACTTTTATCAAATTGGTGACTTTAATGTCAAACTGGGACTGTTTTTAATCTAGGATCAGATACTGCAGACAAGAGACTGCAGAAGTGTATTGTGATTAAGGGGTTTTATGTCTGTCTGTTTTCCACCATTCCAGAATTAAAGGGGATGGTGGGTGAACATTGTGGCAGCTGCACACATTACATGAGTGGATTTATGTGTTCCTTTCACCTTTCCTGGCAATTTTCTATTTGTAACTGAAGGAGGGAAGCCTGGAGGTAGCATTTTATTCATTCTTTAACTAGTTAACTCTATTTTCCCCTCTTTGTTGTATGTTTCCTCTAAAATACAAACCAAAATACTAAAGCAACCCTAAGAAGTGACCAAATCAGGCATGTCTATGTTGTTAAGACCTCATGAAACACTACTGGCTTCATCTGAATGCTTTGTGATTTGCTGAATAGGTTTTGGAGCCTCGTTTCAATGTCGAAACCATGGCACAGTTGCTGAACATCCCACCAAACAAGACGCTACTGAGGCGGCACTTAGCAACTCATTTCAACCTCCTCATTGGGCAGGAGGCCCAGCAGCAGAAACGGGAAGCCATGGAGTCCTCAGACTATGTTCTTTTAACAGCAACTGCCAAAGTCAAGGTAAGCCAGTTGTTCTGGGTCAGTACACGAGCTTCCACATAGATATTTACATCTCCACTGTGCTGGTTTTACCTGTGTTTGGAGGGATAGTTCAGTGAGGCCTGAGAAAAGGCTGCTAATGAAAGCAGCATGAGAACAGGACTCAGCAGATCTGGGTGTGACATGTCTGCCACGAAGGCACCGCATCTCAGCCTCTTGTGCAGACAAGTTGTGCTTTTGTCTGTACTGTAAGAACTTGAGAGCAGCCCTGAAGAAAAGGACTTTGGGGTGCTGGTAGACGAGAAGCTCAATATTTACACCGACAGCCCAGAGCCAATCTTATCCTGGGTTGTATCAAGAGAAGTGTGACCAGCAAGTCGAAGGAGGTGATTCTCCCCCTCTACACCACTCTTGTGGGACCCCACCTGGAGTACTGTATCCAGGTCTGGAGCCCCTATGACAAGAAAGATATGGACATGCTGGAACATGTCCAGAGAAGGGCCACAAGGATGATCAGAGGGCTGGAGCTACTCCTGTGAGGACAGGCTGAAAGAGTTGGGGTTGTTAAGTTTGAAGAAGAAAAGGCTCCAAGGAGACCTTATCGTGAACTTCCAGTGTCTGAAGGGGGCTATAAGAAAGCTGGTGAGGGACTTTTGAGGGTATTGGGTAGTGACAGGATTGGGGGGAATGGATCCAAGCTAGAGGAGGGGAGATTTAGATTAGATGTTAGGAAGAAGTTCTTCACCATAAGGGAGGTGTGACACTGGAACAGGTTGCTGAGGGAGGTGGTGGAAGCCCCATCCCTGAATATGTTTAAGGCCAGGGTGGATGTGGCTCTGGGCAACCTGATCTAGTGTGAGGTGTCTTAGCAATGGTAGAATGAAGGACACTTCTTGTTCTTCATGATGCCATTACTGTGTGGTACAGAGCAGCTGTTTCCCAGACAAGTGGCGTTTTGACCCTTCATTGCTGCAGCAGCTGTACGAGAGTAAGAGATCTGTTAATTCTTTCCTGACTCCAACTGCTTGTCAAATTGTTTTCCATTTGTAAGCCAAAGAAGCTGACCTTCAGCAATTTTGGGAGCCTGAGGAAGAAGAAGCAAGACGATGTAGAAGAGTATGTGTGTCCTATGGAGCTGGGACGTGCACCTGGAAGTGGGTCAAAGAAGGGTTTTAAACCTGGCCTGGATGTCAGAGTGTATGATGATGATGACTTGGACAGGCTGGAGCAGGTAAGCCCATTTTAGCAGTTTGGAATCCTTGGCTGTAATGTCAGGTTTGGTGGAAAACCTTCCTTTTCCCAGGGAAGTCTTCCTTTTGCTTTGGCCTCTGAAGGTCCTGACTCCTTGCAGTTAGCCCAGAGAGGTTCAAGCTGTGAATGCATCACCTTTTAGGACCTCCTCCAGCATAAACTGTCCTCTGCTGACATGGTATCCTCCTTCCTTGCCCTGACTGCATTGGCTGGAATCAATCAGGAACATTATGTGGCACACTAAATTGCCATTCTGTCATGGCATACAATTAATTTATTATTGATTCCTTATTCATTATCTGTTTTTGGTTTTTTGTAGATGGAAGATTCAGAAGGGACTGTGAGGCAAATAGGAGCATTTTCTGAAGGCATCAACAACTTAACAGTAAGGCTTAATAAGAGTGGGGTCTGTGGAAGAAGATTTTTGTTTCTGTAAGATGGGTATAAACCCCTTGGCAGTCACTAGTGGGGCTATTACAAATACACTATGTACAACTTTTTGTTGCTGTTGCTGGCTTTGTCAAGCAGCTGAGTTTTGTCATTCTGGGGATGTGATTTCAGCATTTAGTTCCGCCTAGTCTTTGGATAGTGAAGCACCACTGGTCTCGGAGGGCTGAAGTGTATAGAATACTGTGTAAAGGATGGACATCATGATGCCTCATCAGAACTAGGTGTCAGCTGAGGTTCTTTGGGGTTTGTACAGGGGCAGAGGAGAAAAGAAAAAATGGGTGGTTCAGGAAGATACCCACCCATCCTGGCAGGGAATGGTCACCAGTTCTCCCCACTGGCTCCCCATCCTCTGCGGAGGGCAGTGGATGCAACATTTAGCTCTGGGCCAGCAGGTTGCCCTTGGGTATTGAGTTACCAACTGAGAGTTGCATCACATTTTCTGGATAGAAGCACAGCTGCAGCCTGTGCTCCCTGAGCTGTTTTTTCATGGGTGAAAGCTATTCTCATCAGAACAAAGCAGGCTGGTGGCAAGGTTTGCTGCCAGGCAAGGGGCTGGACCATCCCAGGTGACTGATTTCAGCTGTGAGGGGCAAAACCTTGACTCTTCCTTCCTTTTCTTTCTAGCACATGTTGAAAGAAGATGACATGTTTAAAGACTTTGCAACTCACTCTCCTAGCACCAGTGTAACAGATGAGGACTCCAATGTGTGACATAAGCAGCAGATGTTGGCCAAGGCTTGCTTTGCTACATGCAGGAAAAGTCATCGTTATACATGACAGGCAGCAGGTTATGTACATTACATTGCTCTTGCTTCTGTTAGTTAGAAGTAATACTGGGGGTTGGGGGTAAGAATTTTAACAAAAAACAAACAAGGTGCCTACTCTAAAATTGCCATAAGAAACACCTAGACACTGGTGAATGGTAATTGGGGTTTCTATATTTAATGTACAAATCAGTGATACATTTTGAGAGTGTTGCATTTAAATTTACCTGATGTGATACTGCCCTTTTTTGCTTATTCATGACCTCAGATAATACTTTATACCATTTTGAGATAACAGAAGGTGTTAGGTAGAAGTATTGGGTTGTAGATATTGTGCAATCAGCTTTCTCTATGCTCTCAGCTGGAAAAAAAAGAAGTTAGTATTTTTTTTACCTCCCAAGTGCATTTGTTAGCACAAATACCAATTCTGCCCTTCCTGTGTTATCCAACATAGGATTTTAGCCATCCATGCCCTGCCTAAATACCCAGGAGCTCTTGGCTGTCACTCTTATTTTCATACTGTTTTATATTTAAATAAATAACAAACCAACCCAAGTAGTGTATGAAGTACATGTAAAAGCAGAACTGTAAATTTTGTGAGACAGAGTGATGGAAAGTATGGGCAAAGGGGAGAGAGAGGACTGCAGAGAAATACTATGCCAGTTTGCATACCAGCTGGTTACTGGAAAAGGCAGGCTGACCTTTGGAGCTGTTTGCTCTTACTGCATTTGACTCTGTGTTAAGGTGAGACAATTAGGAAGCAGGTTCCTTCCACCAGTGGCTCTCATGGAAACTGCACACCCTTAAACGTTTCTCTTTCCCAGCAGTGGGAGTTGTAGAGCGTTCGAACAAGGTGATTAACACTTCTGCGACTTCCAGGATTTACCTTAAGAGCTGAGAGTGCTCCCTGCGTATGGAATGTGTGTTTCTGTGCTGTGACTGAAGTAAAGATAGTGTAGTTGGAAAAAAAGAAAAGAACCAAAAAGTTATATAGAGAAATGTATAGGAAATATATTATTGCATAATATTAAACATAAAGTGGGACTTCTTCTCTAAAATCCAGGTGTCCAATATGTCGCTCAGCGTTTTGCCTTCTTAAAGCACAGGTGCTCTGCTTTTGAAGACCATCAGCTCTTTATAAATCCTAACGAGGCAGTGGGAATCTCCCAGTCTTTTGCCTTCTTAAAGCACTGGTGCTCTGCTTTTGAAGACCATCAGATCTTAGCAAATCCTAACAAGGCAGTGGGAATCTCCCAGTGTTGGAGGTGTCCTAGCCACAAGCAAACAAAAAGAAGCGATTCCTGTTTGTTACGGTGGTCATTCGTATGGTGTTGAACGTTGCATGTATTTTAGCACAGTGGCATGAAGCTTCTTTGCTTTATAAAAGCAAAAAAAATGTTCAGCTGGGATTGTTCCTTATGGTGCTGTGTTGCTTTACAAAGCTTTTGTCACTGCTTTCATCGTTCTCCTTGTTGGAAGCAAAGACTGTTTCTGACACTTGGCTGGTGTGTGGTGCGAGGGACGTTAGTTCTGTGCTGACTTTGGGGGTATTTCTGAAACACTATTAACAAAGGTAGGAAAAGAAGGAAAGTTCTTTCAGAGGCTTCCAGGGGACTCCCACCACATGAAACACTGGAACAGGTTGCCCAGGGAGGTTGTGGCTGCTCCCTCCCTGGAGGTGTTCGAGGCCAGGTTGGACGAGGCTTTGAGCGACCTGTTCTGGTGGGAGGTGTCCCTGCCTATAGTGGGGGGTTGGAACTAGATGATCTTTGAGGTTCCTTCCAACCTAAACCACTCTATCATTCTGTGGTTCTATGTTGGGGTAGACTGGAGTCACATTCTTTCATCATGTCATTGTAACCTCATAAGCTGTTACCAGCCTGGTTCTTCGAAGGCTGTGCAGTGTGGGCTGTTATTTCAGTACCAAGACCTGGTTGTGTTACATGTAATACCAAGCACTGCCATTGTCTTTTTGCCAACTGGAACCAGGCAAACAATCCATAATGTATACATGAACTGGTTTGTGCTGCTTACCATCTGGCTACAGATTGCAATGGATGCAGTTTCTCAGTATTCGTAGATGGTTGCTATCCACAAATAATTTCCTGTGTGCTGTTTCTTCTTCTGTGCTCTTGGAAGTGGTTTGATCTATTTTATTCAGGCCAAAATAACATGTTCTGCAGCACCTGCCATCAGCCTTAGGACACAGGTGCTTGGGATATGAATTCAGGGCTTGCTTGCTGTGAGTACTCCACAGTATACTTATTAAAGACATGAAAGTTGAGCAGAAGACCCTGCTTGCTCTCAGGCTGCAGAAGCACTGGGAAGAAGTGGTGCAGGCTTCTGAGCTCCTCCAAATTGGCTTTCACTAGATGGCTAGTGAACATGTGACTGGATGTTCATAGAGGGGAGAAGAGCTGGGTGTTAGCGACACAATATGGGCTGAAACAGCCACAAATACTCTCCAGTTACACTTCATCCCAGTGCTATTTAGCAAGCACATTAACAAGGGCAGGCAATGGTTTATTCAAGCAGCATTCTACCCAGGTTGGAAGCCAGGTCATCTCCTGTCACCTGAACCTTGGTTGTTGTGTGTGGGTGGAACATGAAAGCAATGGATAATGTTAGGAAGCCCAGGTGCACGTGCACACAGTCAGTACCCTGGGGCCATCTGAATTGGTGCCTGCTTGAAGATGGCCATGTAACTCCTCTGTGTATTGCCACATACAACTGCAATTCAATAAAGTCTGTGGAAAATACCAAAGTGTTGCTGTAAGCTCATTCCTTTTCCCTCTTTTTTTCCTAGGAGGCTTATTTTGTTCCATTTAAAAGACAGAGGAGGGAGAAGGAGGGGGGAATTGCGCCGCCCTTTTCTTTTTGTGGACTCAGTAGCTCATTTGTCAGTAGTGCCTGCAGAAGGACTTGGCTAACAGCTAAGAATTTTTTTAACTTGGATTCTAGGATCCAGATTTGAACCATCTTGGGTTGCTTGATGTGGTGTGATGAGAAAGCTCTTCCTTGTTGCTCACTGTGTCCTCCTCTGGAAGTCCTCACAATCTGTTAAAGGAAGGACCCTCTCTAACCCTTTTTGCTGTAAAGCGCAGCTGTCTCTCTGGTTCTAGGTCACTCCCTTCCTGTGCCCTCACAGCCCTCAGAGCTGCAGCTGCTTTGCCCATGGGAGCTGAGCTTCCCCATACTATGTATTGTTGCTGAGTGACGTTTTGCTCAGTGTAGCTCAGAAAATAGATCAGAGAATGCAGAACTTCTGTGGCCTTGTTCATCAGCTCAGCATTTCAGTGGGCACATGAAGGATAAACACTTTGAATCCTAGAGTATAATAAACTTTTGTTGTCTCTCTATTTAGAGTGTTGGGTAAAGACAGATGTGGATTGATCAAGAGCCAGTGGATATTAAAGCCATCTTTTTTCTGGTTGCTTGAATTGCATACCTGCTTAGAAATGGAGTAGTCCAGAATAACCTCTGGAATGACTCTTATGATGTCCATCCACTAACTGTTTTTGCATCCTGGCTTTCCCTTTAGGAGAACAATTACACTTACCCTACCTGCATGCTTTTTCTCTCGTGTAATGCTTTGTCCTTACTAATGTTTTCACCATTTTCATTTGCAGCAAGAGCTTTTCCTGCTGACCCTCTGTTGGGAGGAAGAAGATAGTGTTCTTTCAGGCAGCTGACATAGGCTGTTATGATTTGCACAGCTATTTAAAAAGGTCATGAAGAAGTTGCAGCATCAGTGCCAGAAGTGTTCACAGCTTTCCATGGCATAGGCCTGGAGGCTGAAAAGTGAACCAAAATGAAAACAGCATTGTGAAACCTTTTGCTGAGTCACAGATGTAGGTGCGTATGGAGCAGATGTAGGTGGGCATGGGTATGAACAACTCTCTCTTTCGTGGAGAGAGTTGTTTTCAAAGAGCTGGCATCAGTGTGAGTGCATGCAGCAGGGCTGGGGCTACATAGAAAACTTGTCTGTGTGAAAGAGGGTGAGGGCTGGGCTTGGTTCTTGGGTTTGTGTCTGTCTAAAGGAAGAGATTAAGCAGTCCTGTCAGGAGTGATTGGTTATGAGACCAATTTAGCTTTGCATTCAATTTTTATCTTACATCCCAGTGTGGATCTCTCAAGCTATTCAGTTCTCTTGGAATGCTGTCACTCTGGAAACTGGTTGGTCTTTTTCCTTTGGCTGTTTACTGCTGGAAGGAGGGTGGGGAATATGTGTCTTGACTGTATGGACTTTGAACTATGAAAGTTATGCACTGGGGCAGGTGCCAGTTTGATTTGTGTCCTCTAGTGTAGTTCTGGTAGCTGAGAGAGGCCCTGCAGGCTTGGCGTGGACCCTGGGAGATGCAGTACATTGCCTAGGCTGCACCACACTCTTATTCACTTAGTTGCCTGGTGGAGTTTTAGCTTGGGAGCCTGGGCCCTCAGCAATGTTGGGAATTGGCCACTGTGGCAAATGATGGTGAAGATGCACCACAAAGTATTTAAAGTAACATAAAATTCACTGTGTTCATTTATTCAGCCAGGCTGGAGACTCAGCTCAGGTGACAAGCTTCTCTAGCTGCACAGACTGATTTAGCAGGTAAGGCGCTGATTTCAGACAGTTAAATCCCATGGTGATTTGTGTAATAAGGTTAGGCAAAGCAGAGTGAAGGGTTTGGCTTGGGCTTGTTTTGATTGCATGTTTTGATTTTTGTTTTGTGTTTTTTTTCCTGTGGCCATAATTTGCTAATGTAGAATTTAGTATAATGTCTGTTTTGCATAGTTTGTGTTGTAGTTCTGTAAGCTCCACAGCTTACAGAAACACAGCTCAGAGAAGAAAGGCTGAAGGGCTTGTAGCAATAGGACAAGGGCTAATGGCTGTAATTTAAGAGGGCAGATTTAGATAAGACATTAGGAAGAAATTCTTCACTGCGAGAGTGGTGAGGCACTGGAACACCACAGAGAAACTGTGGATGCCCTTTCCCTGGAAGTGTTCAAGACCAGGTTGGGTGAGGCTTGGCGCAACCTCGCTGGGTAGGAGGTGTCCCTGCCCATAGCAGGGCGGGGTTGGAACTAGATGAGCCTAACTTTTCTTCCAACTGAAATCAGGCTGATTCTTTGACAAGAGGGAAGTTGCAGCACTGTTCCTGTTGGTTAGTTTAGCCAGGTGGGTCTTCATAACAAGAGCTCAGCTTTTTTAAAGAATAAGCAGCATGATTGTATCAGGATACCACCCTACCTGGCTCCACCAGGAGTTTCTGACTCAGCTACTCCTTTAGTACTCCAGGAGGGCCTCTGGCACAGCCCCCACCCCTTCTTTTTCCCTGCTGAAGAAGCTGCAACATGATTTTTGTACCCCAAGCAGAGACATTCATCTCCCTCTGTCTTGCTGCTCAGACACACAGTGACACTTCCTCTTTGGGTCATCCCTCAGCAATGCACCTCTACTTTGTCTTTCATCTCACGCACCCTGGAGGCGTCTCGCACTCCCTGGAAGGATAGAACCTTCCCCTCCCTGCTGTACAAACATTCTTCTTCCACTGCTGTAAGGACTCGCTCCTATGGTTAGCTCAGCACTGGATGCTGCTCAGTAGCATCCACCACAAGCAAATAGTTGCCAGAGAAAGTGGATCTGGTTAGAAGCTGTGCACTTGCAGGAATTTGCTGCAACTGTCTGCTTGTGTACAGTTCTGCTGCCCACTGCTGGGAGCCAGGCTCTGGCCAGACAGAGAACAAGCTGATGCAGGTATCCTGTGGCAGCTGCATGGGGAGCACTGCAGGATGCCTTACCTCTTCTGGTAAGTAAACTCTGGGGTGGCAGGCAGGGCACAATGCCCAGAAGCACTGTGCAGATGGTACCACTGCCTCCTTATGCTGTTCAAGCAAGGCAAGCTACAGCTCCCTGCTGCACCAAGCCTGTTTTGCTATTTCCTGCACTCACACCTGACCAGTAAGTATAAGAACTTAAGAGCACAAGGCAGAGCCTGGATGCTACTCTGGGTTTAGCCCAAGCACTGCTCCTTTTCTTTGTGGTCACTTAGGCAGGCTCAAGAGTAGAGCTCAGGACCAAGATGAGGCTCCTTTTCATAAAGGAAGGTAAGTAAAGGGTCAAGCCAAAGCAGCAGCAGCCCTTTTGATCCTGTTTGTCTTGGAAAGGAGTTTCATGTTTCCCCAGCTGCTTTGTAGCATGGAGATAGTAGTACTCTGCTCATCCTGTCAGAAAACTGAAGGGCCCCTCCTGTTTTCTGTGAGACAGATGATGTGTCTCAAAGGAAAAAAAAGAGGTACAATATTGTAAACAAAACTTTTCTTCACTGACTTGTTTAAATGCTAGTTACAGGACCACCAAACAAAAGGGACTGTGACACAGTTTTGTTTCAGTAGATTATATAAAAATCCCTCTTTTTATTTAAGAGAGTCTCATGGTCACAATGAAGATGTAGGAAACAAAGGTAAAAAGAGGAGACTGCAGTGATTGGGAGAACAAGAGAGAGTTTACTACTTGGCTCGGCACCCAAATACAGCAAGTCAACAAAATCAAACAAGAGAGAACACACCCACCAGGCTTCCTTTTTTAAAGACCACTTCAGAGAGTGTTTTACAGAAGCACAGAAACATTCAGGTTGGAAAACATCCTTGGGACCATCATGTCCAACCGATAACCCTACTCTAACAAAGTTCACCCCTAAACCACATTTCTGCACTTTGCCTCTTAAAAAAGGGACTGAAACTTGAGTCTTATTTGAACTTTGTGGCACAGGGGACATGGTTTAGCACAAGACTTGGTAGTTAGATAATGGTTGGACTTGATGATCTCAAAGGTCTTTTCCAATCATAACCATTCTAGGATGCTACTGTGTGATTAAAGAACAAGCTTCAGAAGCATACATCAGAAATTCAAGACATCAGAGGTGTCTCACCAATAAAATTAATAACAGTATTATCCATCTGAGGTTCATTAAATTAATTAGTCTCTTTTTTTCTCCTTTTAATCAATGCTCAAAATTAACCTTTCAAGTGCACAGTACTCATCTGTTGTACAGGCACACAGGAAGCTAACGGCCCAAGTCCCTACCCAAATCTGTTAAACACTGGTATTACAAACAGGCACCTGCAGCTAACTAGCATCCACATTGCTTCATATCTATCTGAATGTCCTGTCAGTCACTCTGATTTCATCACCAGAACATGAATTTCTGGTTTAGATTTCTTACAGGACAGCTTTAGTCTCAGCAGCATCTTTGTTGTTAGGCAGAAGGTTTGACATAGGTGATGCCTTAAGTTTACTAAAGGCTAAGGTAAAAGGGCTGCTGTGAAAAAAGAAAGTGTTTGTTATCAAAAAAAGTAAAAAACAGAGCTATAATAAAGAGCATCTAAGACACAGTTTTAGATTCAGCAACACATTTCAATTTGCTGTCAGCTTGGTGACTTAAGGCTGTTCCCACATGTCCTTAGCACACAAAAGCTGTTAGAGCTTTGCTTGACCAAGACATGCAGGTTGAGTCCCCCCAACTGGACTACCCTGGCAGTGAAACTTCAGCTCCCCTTATTCCAAAAAAATCTATCTTCAGGAAACCAGAGACCAGATCCAGTTTGAACCCAGCTTTCCTCCTCTCCCCAGCCCCCGGCACTGCACAGGACATGCACAGCAACTGCTTTTGTACTCCTCTGGCACCACCCACTTAACCACTGAAATTGGGAGTGCTTGTTTGTCAGTATTCCAAACACATCCACGCAGGAAATGCCAGCTGTCTGTGGAACAGTGCAGAAAGCTGCTGCCTTCCTGTAGTTTCTTTCAGTGCCCAGGGATGAGAACTGTGACCAGCTAGAAAACTGCTGGCACTTAAGAGAGGCTATTCTAAAATACAAAGGAAACAAACCTGTATTGCTGCCTACCTCTCTTGTTTTGACCAACAAGGTAGCTTGGACAACTCCAATCCTAAGTGGTTCATTGTCATCCTTCAACTCAACGAGCATCCTTAAGGCCCTGATGTTGCAAAGAAAGCAAACCTGCCTGGGCCCTCATACTGTAAAAGCATAAGGAAGGTGAATAATCCAGCACACTCTCTGCATTTTCTTACTTCATGCCAAATCAAATGCTGGGTATGCAGAGTTGTTAGGCAGTAGGATAGAGATGCCATTTGGTTAAGTGCCAAGAGAAAGTATAAATGAGTGTTTACTGCCCTAAGCAGCCCTGCCTTTCCAAAACACAGTTGGCACTGTGCAATGTGCAGTGCAGTTGAGCTTAAGTGTTTTACTTGCCAGAGGTTAAGAATGAAATGAAGCATTTGTTAATGCACTGTGTGCCAGCCAGCTCTGCAGCTTTGTCCTGTTCCACATTACATGTTTTGGTTTTTTCCCTTCCCTCACACACAAGATCATTTGTACCCTTTAGAAGGAGAACCTCATGTCCTTGGCATAGCCCAGTTTGTCCAGGTTGGGAATGCAAGCGTATTGGATCATTGGAGGAGGTCCACACATGAGGATCAGAACATCATCCTGAGGTGGAGGCAGGTGATCTCTTATCATGTCTTGGTTTACAAATCCTTGGCTGTAATCCCAATCTGTTGGGGAAAAAAAAAAGTAGGAGAAGGGGAACAAGGAAAGGAGGAGAAGACAGATGCAAGACACTTTAGCATGAAGTGTAGGGTTTGGGGTTCTTGTAGTAACATCCTGGACTGTAGCATTTGCACTTGCATTACCATCCTCAAGACAGGCTAGGTGGAAAAACATCCACCTCTGTTTTTTAGATGCAGAACTAATGTGTGGAGAAAACAAGGGCTGACTTCTAGTGAAACTTGTTAAAAGCCCCAAGGAAGTCTGAAGCAGAGCTGTGAATGGAATGTACAATCTTCTCAGCTTCAGCTCTGGGAAATATCCAGCCTCCTTACAAGTTTGCTGGGGGAATCGAGCTGATGAAGCTGTTCCTGGCTGGAACGTTCCACAGTGCTCATCAGTCAATACTAGAATTTAGGTTTAACCATTGCATTCCCAGCTCTGGATGCAAAAAAAAACAACCCAAGCCTTTGGGTGCAGTGAGACTGACACTTTTTTCTTCCACAGATTATCCCAAAATGTCCACTGTTGGTCTGTTTTCATATGTGGTAGTGAAAGTCTGCAGAATGATGGCAGCGGGGTGTCCAAGGAGGACCCTGATTACAACTGCTAAGATCAGTTCATAATTCACAAAGACCAAAAGGAAAGGCAATTCCAGAACACTAATTCCAGGAGAGGACATCGACAGCAACAGACTGTAAGAAGGGCAAAACCCTTCCTTCTCCCCACACCTACTGGAGATGCATTCTTGGTCACAAGGTAAGAGCAGAAGGCTTGTGGCTTTTCCTGCTCTGCTCCCAGCTATCACTGAACAAGAATGTGAATCAATCTCCACATGGTGGGCATGATCAGGAATGGCATGGAAACTATTAAGCCTTTTCTCAAGGACAGGAACTCTTTAGTCTTTATTTCCTTGACCATGCACAGCTGAGGGAGGCACATTCAGCTAGCTCATCTTTTCACTTAGACTAGCCAGTTCCATCACATTATCTTTAAAACTGGGCTGCATCAAGCTGGAACAGCATTGTCCTTCAGAAACATTAATACAAAGGCAATTCCACTGTCTGGGAAGATCAGCAGCAGCCATGAACTATCATGAAATGACAGCTAGGTAGGAGTCTGCACTTAGTCACACCTCTCTTACTACAGTGCTTCTGACACTTGCACTGCAGCTGCCTTAATGCATGCTCTGAACAGCAGGAAGAGACCATCTCCTGTGTGTCTATGGGGAAGGGGAAAGGAAGGTCACCTTCCAGAGTAGATAATGGTAACTAGTCAGGTGTAGTCATGGAAAGAACACTGCACCACCATTCACCTGCCTGACTGCATCTGAGTGTTTCCATGCACCACCGTGGATGCATTCATATGGGATTCATTAGGAAAGGAAAGAGCTCAGAGAGATGCACGTGGCACAGCATGTCTGTCTCCTAACTTGACTTTCAGTGAAGCAGCATGTTAGAGCTTACTTTCAGGTGCTCTGTCCAGTGTGTACCAGCACTTGAAGCGACTGGAATGCTGAACCTGGAGCTCCTCTAGCTCGGAACGTAGCAGGATATCTTTCTCGGTCTGCAGGGTAAGAGAAACAACCATTATGCTCTGCACTGGAGTGCAGCCCTCAGATCACCACAGCATTAGCATGGCCCCATGAGAGAGAACAGATTCTTTAACTCCCGTTTTACAGGCTGAGGAGAGACAATACAAATTATTTCCATAACTACCCTGTGGCAGTGTCCAGGGTTCAGCTGGGAAGGAACATCAGCCAGGACAGGAGCTGAACCAGCTAACAGGCATTTGACAGCACACTGGTGTCATGCCTGCTGTATAAGGGAAGGGCTGGCTGGGTCTTGGAGTTCAGTATAGATGGTCATGTTCACTATGCTGATGCATTTGCTTTCCTGGTCATGCTGTATAAATCCTGATGTACCCTATGTGCTCCCTGGGCTGATTTTCCTCACCTCAGAGAAACAAACCAGAACTATGTTGCTGCACTGGCTACTGTCTAGGTGTGAGTACTCCACTGCTCACTCAAACTGGTGCTTGTATGCAGAGTCATCATTTATTAGAAACTTCTTTACAGTGAGGGTGACAAAACACTGGAACAAGCTGACCAGAGGTTGTGGAGTCTCCTCCCCTTGAGACTTTCAAAACCAGCCTGGATGCATTCCTGTGTGAACTACTCTGCCTTTGCAGGGGGGTTGGACTGGATGATCTCCAGAGGTGCCTTCCAACCTCTAAGGTTCTGTGATTCTGTGAAAAAAACTACTATGATTGCAAACAAGCATCTCCCTGCCCTTCCACACTATGCTTTGCAGTCAGGAAACAACAAGTTCTTCACCTCTGCCACTTCAAATTTCATCAGTGCTGCCACACAGAGATTGCTTAAGGATGTGGAACAAAAGGGTATTGAATTCTGACTGGAACAAACATTACCCAAGTTCTGCTCCTCCCCGATGCAACATCACTGAAGGCTAAAAGATGGCCTATTCCCACAAAAGTAGCTGCAGTTTGGGAAGGAGGGAGAAGGGTGGAGACTAGCGTGGTACTCTGGAGCTCTGAGGACACTGCTGCATCTGTAACTGTGGGGCTAGAGGAGAATGTGACAGCTACTATTGCTGAGAAGACAGCTATTTCTGGATCTGCAGTTGCATGTGTTCCAGAAAAGCTATTACTGGGTCTGACCAGAAGCACAGTACGAGCACACATCCATCTGTAATCCAACGTGGCTCTTTCAGGAGGATCAGAATAGAAGAGCAGTGGAAAGCCTATTAAAAAGCCATTTAAAAATACTAAACCTCATTTAAGTCTGCAGGCTTTCCTGACTGCTATTTGTCACAAGGCTGCTTTATATTTGTGCAGTTGCTGGGCACAAGGACTCTAAAGCCAAGGATGGATGTTGATACAGGCTCTTGCTAATACACAGGCAACTGTTCCCTGAGTCATCCTTGCAAGAAGCAGGATTTCTAGGTTGCTAAAGCAGCTCAGGCTCTGTATTAATCATTCTGAATTACTCACAGCAAATCCTGGCCCTCCTGCCTTGATACCAGCTGCACTTTATGCCAGTTCCTAGGGCCGCAGCAGCCAGCTCTAGGGGCACTGGCAGAGGTCTTAAGGAAGCCTTAGGAAAGTGCCTCTGTTGCCACCTAGATCATAGCTTAGCTGAAACATCTTGGTTTATGATTCAGATATGGTGCGAAGGAAATGAGGGCACACTGAGTATCAGAGGAAAGAGAAATGACAGAGTGCCTAAAGCTAAAAAATACAGACACCACAAATAATGACTCATAATACAGGAACAATCATGCATTATGATGGAGAAATCTAAAGAAAGCAGCAGAAGAATGTCAAGCAGAAAAGGGGCGGTGTGGTTCGGTGCAGTTCTGCAGCACAGCACCATTTGGGTTGCCCACTCATCCCATAAATGTTTACCACAGGGATCCCATGAGTGAAGGATGTTCCTTTTGTCCAGAACTGCAGTATGACATACCTCAAAGAGTAACAGAAACATTAAGAACTGACAAAGGGAAGGGGGAAAAAAAGGAGACAGCCCTGCTTACTACAGATAGGAAATGCTTGTCTCAAAGGGAAAAAAGAATCCTGGGGCAAGACCTAGCAGGGCTGGCTGAAAGGTCTTTAAACTAGATACCAAGGGGCACGGGGACACAACGAGGCTGTACAGAGAGGATACCAACGTGCACAGCATGAGCAGTGGACAGGGGAAACTGGAGCACACACCAGCCACTAAGTCAGCTCCACTGGCCAACCAGAGCAGCGTTACGTGTGCTTCATCTGCTTCCCCAAAGGAGAATCAAGGTCCAAAGCCACCTCAAGTGTCTGTGCTAATGCATGCAGTCTGGGAAACGAGCAGGAGGAACTAGAGCTCCATGCCCTGTCAAAAAGTTGTGATGCCATAGGAACAAATGACACAAGGTGACCCAGCTCACACCACAGCGGGACTGCCGTTGATGGACACAGGCTGCCTCGTAAGGACAGACAGGGTAGAAGAGGAGGAGTCTTCGTCGCACTCTGCATCAAGAACCCTGCATGTATGGAAGTCAACTATGGTAACTGTGGAAGCCCTGCTGAATGCCTCTGGGTCAAAACCAGGGCGGGCTGTCTGCAAGGAAGACCTTGAGCAGCACTGGTGAGAGAGACCTGGGGGTGTTGGTGGGCAAAAAGCTCAACGTGAGCGAGCAGTGTGCTGCAGTGGCCAAGAAAGCCACCAGGATGCTGACTGCAGTGATAAGGGTATCACAAGCAGAGATAAAGATGTCATTGTCCCACTCAGCACAGGTCAGGCTGCACCTTGAGCACTGTGTGCAGTTTTGGTCCTCACTACACAAGAAGGATGCTGACAGGCTGGAAAGGGTCCAGAGAAGGGCCACAAGAATGATCAGAGACCTGGAAGCCCTGGCATATGAAGGTAGGCTGAAAGAACTGGGTTTGTACATCCTTGGGAAGAGAAGGCTTAGGAGAGACCTCATAACCATGTACAAGTACATAAAGGGTGGCTGTCATGAGGAGGGAGACTCCCTTTGTACTAAGAGTCCCATGGTAAAGACAAGGGGTGAAGGGCACAAGTTGCTACTGGGCAGATTCAGACTGGATGCCAGAAAACATATTTCACCAGTCAAACTATCAGACACTGGAACTGACTCTCAAGGGAGGTGGTGGATTCCCCTGCTTTAGACAATTTCACAGCCTGTCTTGACAGGGTGCAGGGCCAGCTCATTTAAACTCTATTATTATCCTGAAGGGTTGGACTGAATGATGCTTGAGGTCCCTTTCCAACCTGGTATTCTATGAAAAAGAAAATCACAGCTCCATAGCTGAGGGAGCTGCTGGAGGCACTGTTAATTTTAGTCTTGCCTCAGGTGTTCTCAAATGGAAAGATTCCACATACAAACCCTGCTGTGAAGCTGGGGAGTTACAACTGCCAAAAGAGACAGATGTCCCCCTCTTCCATGTTTCCACTAAGAAAAGACAGCTTTGAGAGCCTGCCTGAAACACTGAAGAATTCAGAGTTTTCAAACATTCATAAACTGGATTAGAAGCAGAGCAATGCGACACAGGAAAGCAAAAGCATTAGCTGGGAGGAAAGCCTCGTTTCTGTAGTAATGCTGAAAACTCAGTTCTTCCTAAGTCCTTTTATACAGGAAGTTCTCAACATTTCAGCTCACTTTTCCTCTCAGGATTGATACTTCTGTACCAAGCTGTCTCACCAAGAACTTGATCTGCTGAGTGGAATTCTGTTAGTTGAATAACACTTAGTATAAACATAAAAATTACCTGATTAGCAAACAGAAGCTGACAAATGGTAGGATCGTTTTTGTCTTTCATGATTGCTCGAATGATCTGCAGCATTGGCGTTATCCCTGAAAGAGACAAGCAGGTCAATGATGCAAGAACAGAAAGCAGCAAGTCTAAGTGAGAGGAAATAGGAACAAATACAAGCTGTCAGAAAGCAAGGATGAATCTTTGTATATACATACCAGTTCCACCAGCAATCATCCCCACATATTTTGCTTTCTTAATGACCGGTTCAGCTTTTTTCTCAGGTCGAATAGCAAAGTTGCCTGAAGAGAGATTGAAAACAATGAAGAAAGCAAGCAGGAAAAGTGCCTGTGATCCTTTCCCAGCACACTCAGCCAGATGACATTTGTTTCAGCCCTGTCACCCTTCCCTCACCATAAAGCAAGAAGCAGATAAAAACCACTGATTAAACCCTGAAAGATAGAGACACATGATAAGACACACAGTGACATGAGTTATTACTTACTCCTGGCTGCAGCATCAAGCCATCACTATCTGTATTTCTGTGTGCTCACATCCCATACCTCCAGTGATATTCACAGAGTCTCAGAACCTTAGAGGCTGGAAGGGACCTCCAGAGATCATCAAGTTCAACGCCTCTGCCAAGGCAGGATCCCCTAGGGTAGTCCACACAGGAATGCATCCAAGCAGGTTTTGAAAGTCTCCAGAGCAGGAGACTCCACAGCCTCTCTGGGCAGCCTGTTACAGTGCTCTGTCACCCTCACTGTAAAGAAGTTTCTCCTCACATTGAGATGAAACCTATGTTCCAGTTTTTAGCTGTTGCTCCTTGTCTTATTGCTGCTGACCACCAAAAAGAGCTTGGCCACCTCCACTTGACACCCACCCCTCAGATATTTGGACACACTGATCAGATCTCCTCTCAGCCTTCTCTTCTCCAGACTGAACAGCCCCAGGTTTCTCAGTCTCTCTTCAGAGGGAAGATGCTCAAGTCCCCCAGTCATCCTCGTGGCTCTCCACTGGGGTCTCTCCAGCAGGTGCCTGTCTCTCTTGAACTGGGGAGCCCATAATTGGACACAGTATTCTAGGTGTGGTCTCAGCAGGGCAGACTAGAGGGTAGTGAAACACTGGGACAGTTTGCCCAGAGAGATGGTAGATTCCTGGAAATATTCAAGGTTTGGCTGGCTGAGGCTCCGAGTAACCTGCTGAAGGTGTCCCTGCTAGCCGCAGCAGGATTCGACTGGATGACCTTTAAAGGTCCCTTCCAACCCAAACTATTGCCTGATTATAATCAGACTTGAATCCAGTGGGGAAAACTGTGACCAGTATTACTACTACTTTATGATGTGTTTCTCTGTGGTGTTTACTCTGCATCAGTTTCATCTTCTGAGTCAGCCTTACCTTTTCCATTGTAGACAAGTAGACCACTCGGTCCTCTGAAGTCAATAGTGTCCCCTATTTTCAGGCTGTCTAAATACTGAGACATCTTCCCTCCATCAGGAAACTTTGGATGGACACCTCTAAAATAGATCTGTTAAAAACAACAATGAAGTAATCAATCTTACAGCTGAGAGGTGAGTGTTTGCCCTTCAAACATTCAAACACCCATACTCCTCAGGCAAAGGGATACATTTCTTATACAAAAAGAAATATTTTCAATTAAGATTTCACTGACAAGAAAAGAAAAGCACTGAGTTGTCTTAAAAAAATGAAAATGCCACTCTTTGGACAGAGATTGGACACAGACTGGCAATTTCAGTGCTGTATTTCTGTTTACACCCAAGTTCAAAGAGGGGGCAGGGGGAGGGAAAAAAAACCCCACCACAATTTCAAACAGAAAAACTGAGAAAGATCCCTGACAGCTCAGCTGCCAAAGAAGCAATCCCAAACTTTCTTCTTGGGATGCCAACTGTTTACACCTCAAAGTTAGACTACCTAAAAAAGTGGATACCCAACTAATTGAATATTTAGTTGCCTACCAAGAGGTATCACTGGCTGTAGTTACAGTGGGTTTTTGTTTTAAATCACTTGGGTGTGGAAGAGTTCAAGCTGAACCTAGCTGCACTTTTACAGGAGCAGCATCATTTGCAGGCATGGAGAGCCACCCTGGCAAGAAGGAATCTTGGGAAATACATCAGTCAAAGGTTTACATTTTTTCCATGTCTTCAACATGCAATGCCATGCTCACAACTGTAAGTAGGTTGTGCAGGGCAAATTCACAACTAGTTTCACAGTAAATGAGTAGGTGTTAATAGTTGTAAAGAAGAAATAAGAAACTAGGAGCAAAATTCTAAGAGGCAAACCAGAGCAGATATTCAGGTTTTAAATTCCTGTCAGCACTGAGTATATTTGCTTAGTCTTGCTATCAAGAGATAAAACAAAAGGATGGCACCAACTCCAAACCACGTTTTTGCCAATTAAGTCATTCACACTGGATCACTAATGACAACAATCACCTCTCCTAATGATCATAATGACCACATTGCATCAGCTTCAGAAGTGGCTGAGGGTTCAGACAAGTTAATTCCTTCACAGGGATTTTAAAAAGCATGTTAACATCTCCACTTTTACAGAGATTCTGGAAGACTGCTGTATGCAAAACCAGAAAATGAGGCAGCACCTCCTAAGACATACTCACTAAGGAATGCTTGCACAATGCCATAGGGATTGTAGGTAACTGCACATCACTTGGTGCAATAATGGAAGTCCAAATGTGGGCTGAGAAGCTGGCCAACCTGGTAAAAGAGTGTGACGTTCTCACCTTGACAACCAGATCCACAAAGCCCTTGTCACTGTCACTGGAAACTGGAGTGTAAGGTCTAACAACCAGAGCTCCATCAATCCGTGTAGACAGGTAGATATGCTGTCCTGTGTGCAGGGAGAAGAAAAAAGCAAGCTGATTTCAAAAGACTTTTTTTCTTTCAGTGGATGTACTAAATTGATGTGGACTACAAATGCAGTCTCCAAAGTTCTTCTACCTACCTCATTTTGAGCATCCCTTTTCCCCCTGCTCTCATTTTCCTGACACTGCACCTTGCCAGAGTTGTTAACTGTGCATAGAATCACCTGGAAGGGCAGCCAACTCTGCTGCTAATTTTATGTGTCAATCTTATCTGCTCTGACAGCTTCATGCATTTCCATTCACCAAAGCCCTAACTGTATGTAAGACCTTGCAAAAGCTTGCAGGTATGTATGTAAAAAGGACACAGGTGAGGATCATGTCAAGTGCTGTTCATGCTCCTTCATTCACATCTTAGTCATAAACTGTTGCAACTCAGTTTATAACTTTCCTCAGTTTAACCTCAGATCTCTCATGTCTTCCAGGAGGTCTTCTAGCTGCCATTGCTATGGCTGCCTAGACATACAGCACTTCTGTTGGGTCTCAGGAGTTGGTACAAACCCCAGAAAGGAGCTCCACCCAAAGGGAACACATTCCTTTTGCTCATACTTGTTACAGCACTTATCTCACCCTGACAGGACAGGAGCTGCCAGCCTCTGCTTGAGACCACACACAATCCCACTCCCCCTCACAGCCAATCATGGTTTCTCCTATATTCTCCAGCTGGCAGTAAAATCAAGATGCTAGTGTTGGACTAAATAGGCAGAGAGCACACCAGTGTCTGCCCCAAGGCTGCCAACTCTGCTGCTCCCAGCTGCTTTTACCACTCTCAGATCTCTGCTTCTTTAGTCCTGCCCAGTAAACCACTCCCTCAGTCACCCCACAGACCAGCCCATGCAGAGCACTTTCAGAAGCATAATTATGCTGCTCCCAAGGTATTTCAGGACACACTTTTCTCAGGCTGTGCTGAAACAACTGGTTGATTTGTCCAGGTCTTACTAAAACACTGGAGGAAGCCATGACCAAATTCAAGCCACCCTCCTTCCTTCTGTTAGAGTGTAGGACAAGAGCAATTACAGAGATGAGAGTTCACCCTTCAATGTTCATTATAGGCAAGGGAAGGAAACCACCTTGATCCTCTTAAGCAGCCATAAGAACAAGGAGAATAAGCTATCCCAAATGAGGGGATCCAAACACTACAGACTGTAATGCTGGAAAGGTGCTGAGGACTACTGCAAAACACCTAATCCACAGATCATTGCAACGGGTTGTTAAAGCAGAAGTGCCAATTAATGATCTTTATATAAGCAAGAGGAAACAAAATGCACAGTTAGTATGGAAAGCAGCACGCCACATGGCAAGGCCCAAGGAAACATCTACCTCATGGTGATTAAGAAGTTCCATGAGTCTGGATACGAACTCAGAAGTGAGCAGATCGTCTGACAAACTGCATGTGTTAGAGTGGAAGCAGCTGAGAGCACTGTCTCAGGGGATGGAAAGGGACCACAATGGTCAAGCACCATGGGAATAACATGCACTGGAAAGTTGAGACTGGAAAAATACAAAGAGCAGTGTTCGCTTCTGCTGTCTTCACAGAAACAAGATGGATGTACACAAGATTTCTGACTCTGCAGATGACTCACAGCACAAATATCTCACAAAGCTTTAAATACCAGCACAAACCACGTGGAGAGTATTCAAAATGCAACAGCTAAAAATGCAGGGAAAAAAAAAACAATCCCCTCAAAATCTCTTAGGCTGTACTTAACAGTGGTTGTGTTCTCAGAACATACCTACAGGGAGACCCAGAACATGCTCTGTGGAAGGGAGAGCAAATCGGAACTTTCTTGTGTCATGACTAACTTCCTGAAAGAGAGAATAAAAAGAACAATCAGCTATGTTGTTGGGATTTAACACTTGTAATTTCACTTCTAAAACCAATATGTTAGACTGGCTTCCTGCAGGATTAAGTATTTAGGAGAGAGAAGCATCCTAACTAAATATTTAGCATAACGAACTCCCCCACTACAGCAAGCCTGACACTTCTCTGATTCAAACTCCCCCACAACTTGACTTCATCTCAAAATAATTTAGAAGCAATACAGAACTAAAAATAGAACTGAACCAGATGAATGTGAATATTGTTTTGATGGGCATTTACATGCAAACAGCAACGTTTAATAGGATTCCTATGTGAAGAGTAAACATTAACTTGAAGACTAAACATCAAACTTCCTAAATACTGTGAGCACTCAGATGTGACAACCTGGTCCCCTTTACTATGCCAAGAGCCTTAAAAATATTTTCCCCAAGAAATTATAAGTAATCCTTAAAATTTAAAAGAGCACTCTAATTTAGGTAAGAACTTCGTTATAAGATTGGAACAATTTATGCAGCCCTCTGGCCACCAGCAGGCAGTTGTGTCTCAAGTTGCAGGTGCTGAGGAATCTTCCACACTGGCAACTGCAAATGCAAAGCTGGAGAACAGACTCCAAATACAAAGCTAGAGAACCGTTCTTTCAGGCTGGTTCTCTGCTGAAGCCAGGGAAATGCAACAAACAAATTGCTTACCGTTAGGAAAAAACCCAGCCCCGAGGATTATGGCAGTTTTTGCCCTAAGCTAAACACTAGGAAGCAGCCTTGTGACCCTTATTTCTCCATTCAGCAGGCAGGAGTATGGAATACTCAGTGTGAGCATGTGTTAACATTTCAGCTGAAGAATAAAAGGCCAAGTAAAGCAAGAAAGACTTCTCTGCTCCCAAGAGCTCAACAAAATGGTACATTTGATTTACATCTTTCATACACAAAAATCTAAGATGCATTAGAGAATACATATATGACAAACTAGGTATTCTCTGGACCAGTGCTTTTCAAACTTCAGATGCCTAAAAACTCTTTCTGCTAACTGTGGACATTTCACATACACGTGTTGCTTCATGGCAGCCCAGTACACATGACCACTTTTCTGTTGTAATCACTGACCCACTTTCGTTAGCTGTGAAATTGGTCAAGTGCAACTTCCCTTCTGGTTGAGATTCTTCTGCTCCTTTGCTTCCTGGCCAAGCTTCTTGCTCCTGTGCCTGGGCCACAGTCCAGGAAGAAATATCTCACTATGAGGGTGGCAAGGCTCTGAAATGGACTGTCCAGAAAGGTTGTGGATGCCCCTTCCCTGGAGGTGCTGAAGGCCAGGTTGGCTGGGGCCTTGAGTAACCTGGTCTAGTTGAGAGGTGGCCCTGCCCATAGCAGGGAGGTTGGATTAGATGATCTCTATGGCCTCTTCCAACCTAAGCTGTTCTATGCTTTCTGCAAAGCCATACTCTCAACTACACCATCAAAATATGTCAGGTTAAAAATTAAAATTCCCAACTATTTCCAAAACAGGGAGTTCATTTGTTCGTATCTTTTTAACAGAAATCATTTTGGTGCTCTGCTGGTGAGAGTACCAACAGCTTCACAGTCACCAAAAGGGAATGCTAATTACCAACATGGGAACACTATAAACTTTAAAAATATGAGGGTTTTTAGCTAGGCTGGGCGAGCAAAAAGTAAGACTAGAAGGTAAAAAGACTACAAGGTAAAACCAGTATACTGTAACTCCTCTTACAACAAAGGTAAGCCCTAGCCAACCACACAGATGTCTTGAGTAGTATCTACAACCACACTAACACCCATGACTCTCCTACCAAGTTACAATGTATTTGTTTAATGATAGGTGGGTTTAGATTAAAGTTCTCATCTACTTCAAATTTAATACCTTGTAAAATATGAACTGAAGCATGTCAGAAAAACAGGAATTTAATCTTTCATAATCTTTTCCTTTGATCTTTCCAGGTAATGTTGAGAAGCTTAGTACCAAAGCTCAGAGCTTTGGCACTGTGAATTCTGTTGCAAACTGCTACAGCAGAACTGACCATGAGCTGAAGGTGTGTGCTTGCAGCCCAGAAGGCCAGTGGCACCTTGGGCTGCATTAAAAGGTGTGTGGCCAGCAGGCTGAGTGAGGCGATTCTGCCACTCTGCTCTGCTCTTGAGAGACCTCACTTGGAGTACTGCATCTGGAGCCCTCCACACAGGAAGGACATGGACCTGATGGATCAGGTCCAGAGGAGGGCCACAAAACTGATCAAGGGGTTGAAGCACCACTGCTACGAGGACAGGCTGAGGGAGCTTGGGCTGCTCAGCCTGTAGAAGAGAAGGCTCCAGGGAGACCTAATACCAACTTTGCAGTACCTGAAGAAGGCCTACAAGAAGGATGGAGCTGCAACATTACCCAAGATGTAGGAAGCTATAAAGCATTTCACAGCATCTGTGGAGAGGTAGTGCTCACCACTGTACATACCTCCTTATCAATCAGCCTCAGTGCATACTTGACTTCAGGATCCTTCAGAGTAATCGCAGGAGGTGAACCCCAGATAAGCCACAGGACGGTGCGGTAGATTAGCCGTACTGGGTATGTCACAGCCCAACCCAACTGCAGCAACACAAAAAGCATCAGACACGTGAGTATAACAAGAGAAAGTTGTTTTAGTAGGAAGAGGTATGATGGTAGCACGACATAACAATCTCACCACAAAAAAAAGCAGAGTGTTTCTTTGTACTGATATGAGCAGAAGAGGAAAGATTAACAAAATACCACCCAGAGCAACTCACAAATTCGAGAACACTTGGTGTTACCACCTGCTTCCCAGCAGAGGGCTGCCAAACTTGGCAGCTCAACAGAAGCAAGGCTGTCACAGGTCTATGTCTCCAGGATCCAACCATGAGTGAGGTGGAGCACAGATGTCTAGCAGGCAAGCACATGGGCACACATGCATAACCTATGCCCAAACATGTGCATGGGTGGCCACACTGCTCATCACAGACAGATCCTCACAAAAACAGCACTGATGGCCTCATTCTGTTCCCTTCCCCAACCAGCCAGGATGAAGGTCCATTAGTGGCACATACATATACAGGCCTGTGTACAAGGTGGATCCACCAGTAGCTGGCTTAAGTCTTTGCAGCATCTGTCCCCACTGTGCCAAGCTGCAGGCACCTGGACTCACAAGCCAGCTACTGTTACAGGTATCCCTCCACACACCATCAAATGTGCTGTGGACCCCTAGTAACTGGAGGTCTCACACTTGACCACAGATCAGCAAGATTAGGTAAGCACTACAACAGCCTATGATGTAGCCTGTGTAGGTAGACTTGGTCCTAACTTAAGGGAATAAACTGAAAAACTTATAAATATTCTCTGCAACTCTAATTCGTTACTTGATTTAACAGAGGAGAGGGAAAAATCATGACTGTAGGGAAAAAAATACAGGAGACTGCATAAACTGCACTTTGGAAGAGATGAAAGTCCTGCTGGGTTAGCTTTCTCTTTCATTTAGTTTTAAAGGGACCTGCCCAATCTTTTAGCAGCACATTTTATCAAGACTTCTACATTATTATTACTAAAATTGTGGCAAATGCAAGACAAATCTTTTAAAGGACAACACAAACTCTCTCTTCTTAAAATGCTGCTGTACAATGTTTAATATATCAACAGTGGCTACAACCTGAAGGCACATTGTGCCATATACACATACATACAAACACACACTGTACTTTTCACTTCTATTTGGAACAGCTCCACACAGCTTGTTTCTGAAGATTAAGTTAACAGGAATGTTATTACTTATTTCCTGCAGATCTCCCAGCTACCGCTGCTCCAGGGAGAACTGAGTCACAAAATAAAACAGAGGGAAGGATGGGAGTTGACAGAGAAGCAAATAAACTCTCCAGCTCGCATTGCAATGAGTGAACGACACCCCGTGGAGATCAGCAAGCTGAATTTAAAGCAGGTTAACGTTTGAAAGAAGACATTAGTGTGTCAAATACAGTTTCATTTTACCTATCTAACATGGACCAGCAAAACTGCAGCTGAAAATGAGCTCAGTCCCAGCTCCAACACTAATGCAAGCCCAACAACAGATGATCAGGCAGGCAGGATGAGTGCGGAGCTCAAAATAACCATTCCTGTAACTCAGCTTGTCCTCCAGTGCACAGAGATAAATGCTTTCTCCTATCTTTGCAAAGCCAGTTGGGCCATCAGATGTCAAACTAAACCCACCAGTTGTTCAGTCAATGAGATGAACACATTCCTTCCCCAGCTGTGCATAATAATCACTTTAAGAAACGCACCAGATCTGAGTCTCCTGGAACAGAATACAGTTTGATTTTGACAAATGCTTTTAAGAAAGTGATGGCCTCGGGGAAGGCAATTTGCTAGTCATGGTCAACGAATGTAAAACCTTCATGCAACTTAGCCTGGAAAGAAACAGCACATCCACTCATTTGGACAGCTGTTTTCTACTGTAAAGCAGGAAAACAGGGGAAAATTGAAGACTGAATAAGGACAAAAAGTTGTACTTGCTAAGAAATACATTCCCACAGAGTGTATCAAGGTATTCACCTGCACTGCAACCATGAAGCTGCAGATAGAGCAGCAGAGGAAGCAATTGTTTGACTGTAAGGCCAGGAATCACTGAATGAAGACTGAGTCATCATTTCCAGTTGCACAAGTATTTGCTAACAGAGAACATAAAATAAGTAACTGACCAGGAATTTTTATTAAGGGAAACAGACCTCTGGGGGATAACAAAAAAAGGCCAGGAGAAAGAAAAGAGACACAGTACTAAGACTTCCAGCCCCTTTCCACTAGGCTGTGGTGAGCAAAACAGTAAAATGTGTCAAATATGGCAGGACACTCCATCACCAAACTGGCCTAAAGACACATAAATCAAATGCCAAGAGTGGTTCTGTACCTTCAGCTCCATTTCCCCTTCACCCACTCATTCAAACCTTATTTCCAAGTGATCTTAGTTAACATCCATCTCATCTGTGATGAGCAGATTAAAGGACAGTCATCTCTTTGCACCTGCCTCATCTTACTCTGACCAAGCAATCTAAGAAGCAGCTACACCCAAGCGTGCGTATGTTGCATCCACTTTCATCCTGCTCCTCTCACAAACCCAGAGCCAGAAGTGCTTCCCGCACCAGAGAAAAGATCCCATGCTCGAGGCAGCTGTGGAAAAAGGACAAAGCTACAAACAACAGCACAAACTCACGGCTCAGCAAAGGTTATCCTGAAAGAGCTCTCCCACTGAAACAGCAGCTGTCAGGCTGGTGGTGTTAGAGTCATCAGCATGGACAGTGAAAAACTATTCAGGGAACTGGGAGAAGGGCACACGCCAAGAGCCCTCACAGACACCGTTACCCCACGCACAAGAGCCGTGGGTGTCCGCACTGGCACACGTGTCCCAGCCCACGCCTGCCGCAGGAACGTCCTCAAAGCCATCACATCGCTGCTCGGGTGACAAACGCAGCTCCCAACAGGAGCGCCACTGTTCTCTGCCCGCACTACGGGCACGGCAGGGGAGGCAGCAGAGGCCTCGGCATCCTGCGACACCGCCCAACGATGCCAGCTCCGCTCAGGTACCCACAAACTGCCGCCCTCGAGGCCCCCGGCGCAGTGGCCGCGGCGCCTCTGCTCTCGCCCGCGGCCAGGCCTCGGGGCCTCGGCTTGCTCAAGGCCTCGGCTGGAGGAATGCGGGAGAAAGGCGGCAAACCGCAGCGCCACGGCAGTCAAGCACCCCGACCACCCGCTGTCAGAAGCGCGCCTTTCCGCCCCCTCCGCCCGCCGGGCCCGGCCACCGCCCGGAGGTGTGCGGAGCGCACTCACCGTGCTGATCTGCGACCCCATGGCTGCCCCGGCCGCAGGCCACAGCGCAGCGCCACCCCCAGCGTCACGCCGCGGCCCGCCCCTTGCCGCCGCGCCGCCGGCCCGCGCTCGCCATTGGCTGCCTCCCCGCCTTCCCGCCCGGCCGCCGCTCGGGGCCCGGCCGCCGCCGCCGCCCTCGCCCCGTCAGCTGGCGGTGGTGTCCCGGCCGCAGGGAGCGGCGCTGGGAGCGGGGTGGGAGCAGCTCTGCACCCCTTGTTTCGGCCAGCCTGCGCCGCCGCCGTTGCTGCGGGGAGCTACGTACTGGAGTACCGAGGCCCTCAGGCGGCGCAACTGGAAAGGGCTGCCGGGCGCGGCCGCCCGCAGATGCGCTGGGAGGGCGGTACTAGCCGCTGGCACTACAAACAGCAGAGGAAGGCGTAGAAATTACGAAACTAAGTCTTCCAGTCATGATTCCACTGCTCTCTGTTGTGTGCTCATCTGCTGCGTCTCTGCCCACCAAGGCAGAGCACACTCGAGAGTCAGTTGGATGGAGCCAGGCTCTTCTCAGTGGTGTCCAGTGAACAGGGCAAAGGGCAGCGAACACAAACCGGGACACAGGAGGTTCCACGGATACAGAAGGAACAAAATTCTATCCTTTGAGGGCAGCAGAGTACTGGAACAGGATGCTTAGAGAAGCTGTGGAGTCTCCATCTCCCGAGCGTCCATCTCTGGAAGCCGTTCCAAACCCACCTGGCCGTGTTCCTGTGTGGTTTATTCCGGTGATCCTGCTCTAGCAGGGGGCTCGGACTAAAGCATCTTCAGAGGTCCCTTTCAACCTCTGCTATTCCACGATTTTTAGTAAGTGCCACCACTTCTGTTCTCCTGCTCTCAAGTATATGGCCACGCCACACACATGACGATGGGGTGAAACAAGGGTAGTAACACTGCAGTGCTTTCCTAACCAATAATTGAAGCCCTATTCTCTTTGTTGAGATAATGAAGAGGGTAAGTTCATTGTATCAAATAAACTTATCAATCTTTCACTTTCTTCCCTTGTACACCTTTAGAGCCAAAATGTGCACACATTCCAGAGCAAGGAGAAAGATGCCTGGGTGCCAAGATGCCCGACACTGGAATTTCCAGGCACTGGAGTGCACACCTGCACATAGCAGCACCTGCCACCCTTTGCTTCCACTTGTGCAGGTAAGCTGCTGCCTTTGTGAAACATTTCCTGATTCTAAGGCCTCCTAATATTTATGATGTCCCAAACAGCACTTTCAGCTGTAAAGAGAGAAGCATATATTGTGGGCATTTTTCCTCCCCACCTATAATTTTGTTAATCTCAATTATCATCTTCCTTTCTATTGTAAAATAATAACTGTATACAGAGCAGCAAGATTCGAACAGCCTATCTCAGTCAAGGCTTTCAGACTCAAAGTGCTTGTTTTTAGTTCTAAAATTCATATAATGCTCTAAAATCTGTTAATAATCCAACAGACTTCAGATGCAATACCCATGAGTCAGATCTGAAGTTCATACAAGGATCTCAGGACTTCATCTAAAAACCTAGGTGAGGGAAGGTACCTCCCATAGACAGTGAAGCCTGCAGTCACCTGCTCATGTCACCCGCATTGGGGTACGATGAATAGCTCTGCAGAATGCAGTGACTCGGTCTGCAGAGACTATAAGATTACATTAAGGCATGTAACTGCACTGTGTCCCCAAGAAGGGCTCTTAGAATCATAGAATCAACCAGGTTGGAAGAGACCTCCAAGATCATCCAGTCCAACCTAGCTCCCAGCCCTATCCAGTCAACCAGATCATGGCACTAAGTGCCCCATCCAGGCTTTTCTTGAACACCTCCAGGGATGGTGACTCCACCACCTCCCTGGGCAGCCCATTCTAATGCCAATCACTCTCTCTGTTAAGAACTTCCTCCTAACATCCAGCCTATCACAATTTCAGACTGTGTCCCCTTGTTCTGTTGCTGGTTGCCTGGCAGAACGGACCAACCTCCACCTGGCCTCAACCTCCCTTCAGGTAGTTGTGGACAGCAATGAGGTCTGCCCTGAGCCTCCTGTTCTGCAGGCTGCACACCCCCAGCTCCCTCAGCTTCTCGTCATAGGGTTTGTGTTCCAGGCCTTTCACCAGCTTTGTCGCCCTCCTCTGGACACCTTCCAGCACCTCAACATCTTTCTCGAATTGAGGAGCCCAGAACAGGGCACAGTACTCAAGGTGTGGCCTGACCGGTGTTGAGTACAGGGGCAGAATAACCTCCCTTGTCCTACTGGCCACACTATTCCTGATGCAGGCCAGGATGCCATTGGCTCTCTTGGCCACCTGGGCATGCTGCTGGCTCATATTCAGCTACTATCTACCAGTACCCCCAGGTCCCTTTCCTCCTGGCTGCTCTCAGCCACTCTGTCCCCAGCCTGTAGCACTCCTTGAGGTTGTTGTGGCCAAAGTGCAGAACCCTGCACTTGGCCTTGTTAAATCTCATCCCATTGGCCTGTCCAGGTCCTTCTGCAGTGCTCTCCTACCTTCCAACAGATCCACACCTGCTCCTAGCTTGGTGTCATCTGCAAACTTACTGATGCTGGACTTAATCCCCTTGTCCAGATCATCAATAAAGATGTTGAACAGGACTGGGCCCAGCACTGATCCTTGGGGAACACCACTAGTGACAGCTGCCAACTGGATGTGATGCCGTTCACCACCATTCTCTGGGCCCAGCCTTCCAGCCAGTTCTTAACCTACTTTGCACCAGCATCTTCCTGGACCACACATCTTGGGAGGAAGGAAAAGAAGAAAGGAAAAGAATAGGGGGAAAAAATAGCCCTAGAGATCATTACTACTTACTGTGCATCCCAGATCCCCTCACCACTCCTGGCACAGGAGAGCTCTTAGCTAGGACAGACAAAATAATAATTGCTCTTACCAGGAAATTGGGTCCAGGATTACCCTACTGATCCTTTCTTGCTCCTCTTCTGTTGTGCTGTCCAGTTCTGCTTCTCTCCTTTAATGTACCGCACATCTGGCTTCCAGTCAACCTTCATGAGCTCAAGGGCAAAGGAGACAGGGCAAGAAACAGCTAGGTCCTTCTCATCACTTTCCGTCATCCTTGACTACCTATCAGCAATGAAGACAGCACTGGCAACTATTTTACATCTCAAGGGAAAACCATTCCCCTGACTCTTGACTTGAGGAGCCACAATGAACCTCCTCTGCACACCAGACCCCCACCAGTCCTTCAGCAGCCTCTCAAAATGCTTTTCTGGACTCCATGGTCTTTCAGTCAGGCTCTGAAAGGCAGGTGGGAAAACAAATGGCTGCAGTACAAGCTTTCCACTTTCAGGTCTACAAGAGCATTGACACAGTCACTGTTAAGGGAGGCTGTGACCCATCACCCAGAGAAAAATCATAAAATCATAAAGGTTGGAAGAGACCCCTAAGAATATAAAATCCAACTACCAACCCAACACTACCACATTCTGAAATGCCATGCCTACATGATTTCTGAATATCTCCAGGTATGGTGACTACCACCTCCCTGGGCAGCCTGTTCTAGTGCCTGACCACTCTTTCAGTAAAGAAATCTTTCCTAATATTCTACGTAAGCCTCCCCTGGTGCAACTTGAGGCTCCTTCCTCTCTTCCTATTGCTCATTATTTGGGAGAAGAGACTGATCCCCACCTCACTACAACCTCCTTTCAGACAGAGGCAACTCATTTTCTCATGGAGTTTCCTATACCATAACATGCAGACCTCTAGAGTGGAACTAAAATGCCTTGATTCAGATGTATTTCAGGTCACAAATGATGAGGTGATACCTGGTTGGATTAAGAAACTGTTTCACACGTGCTCTTCTATGTTATGCCCACACAATTCTTCCAGTATCTGAAGGGGGCCTACAGGAAGGCTGAGGAAGGACTATTGACAAGATCTTGTAATGATAGGACAAGGAGTAACAGGTTTAAACTGGCAGAGGGGAGATCTAAACTAGATATTAGGAAGAAGTTATTTCTAGTGAGGGTGGTGAGACACTGGAGCAGATTGCCCAGGGAGGTTGTGGCTGCTCCCTCCCTGCAGGCTGGATGAGGCCTTGAGCGACCTGTTCTAGTGGGAAGTGTCCCTGCCTATAGCAGGGGGTTGGAACTAGATGATCTTTGAGGTCCCTTCCAACCTAAACCATTCTATGAGTCTAACCCCCAAAGATGGCAAGTAGTCCAAGCCTGTCAAACCTTCATTCCATGTGTGCTTATCTTCAGCATGTCTTATGTTCATTCCATACTCCTAATTTTAGCGATACAACATTTTAAATGCTCTTCTGCATAGTAACTAACAAATTGGTCAGACCTACCACCAACACCTCACAGAATAAACCAGAACATCTTGGTAGAAAGAAACAACAGTAAAATCTGTATTTATTTATCTTTCACAAGACAGAAACAAAAAAACTGAAGGCTGCTTTGATTTGATTAGTTCCTATCAAACCTTACAGCATTGACTCTACAGGGAGTGGGCAAGAAAAACAACAAATCCACTCCACTTACCCAAAAAAGCACTTTCTTAGAACAAGCAGTGGTACATGAAGACGGTCATTGCAGTGGGTCCTAAACACTCCCACAATCAGTTCATGATATTGCCACAGGAGAGTCCCCTGTTATGCCTTTGGGATCACCAACCACACTGACCACACTCGAGGTCAGAGATGACAATTCTGAGGCTTCTTCTAAAGAAAGTAGTGGAAAAAAAACAAACCACAGAGTAGTGACAGTGAGAACAGAGAGTGCAAATGGCATCCATTTATACCACTTAGTGTGCTGAAGAATGCTTACAAGGTCAGGAAAATATGCTGTTTTCCAGGAAGTCTTTGCTCTTAAAGGTGTTCACTGTTGGGAGAACTGCAGACCTTCGAAATCCTGAACACCCCTGGGATGCAACATAAAACTGGGCAGAACAAAAGGGCAGTACTACATACATATGGGCATGTGTGACCAGCTCCCTGCACCATCTTCACTCCAGAGTAGATACTTGTGCACCGACTTCACACCCTGCTCAACTCACAGGCAGGTGGCTTTCAGTCAAAGCAGCACTGACCTCAGATGAACACCACACCATTCAGCATAAAAAAACCCAACCAAAACAAAAACACAGACCCAAACAAAAAACAATAAAGCAAAAGTTGTACATTTTCCTTAACCTTCTAGAGCTATGTTCCCTGAAGGACAGGGAACTGTTCTGTCAAACTGATGAGCAATTTGTCTTTCTCATTTTCAACACCAAAAAGATAAATCAATCTGAGATAAAGAGAAATGTTGTATGTACAAGATTTTACACTTTTGATCGTTGCCTTGATTTAACTGAGCAAACTTCACATAGCTTATGGCTGGCCTGGGGAGCAGAAGAGGCCTCAGAGAGCTGCAGATCCAGGTATCATTTAAGTCACATTCAGAGCACTTGCAGGAAGCACCATGTGAAGAAGCTGTCACTTTAAGGCCAGGTGACATTGAAGAGCTGACTGACTTGTGGCCATGGAAAGGGCTGTTGCACCACTCCATTGCCATTCCTAGGTGGCAGAGTGGGAGCAGAAAAACTTTTACAGTGAGCTCATAATCTCCTAGCAGTGCAGGAGATAGGATGGTCAATACTGTGCTAATCTGCATTAACCCTATCATAGCCCCAGGCACAAGTGCCCCAGTGAGCTCCTTTATAGTGTGGTAGAGAACAGATGTAATAATGCTGATGGTTTTGACCTTATTCTTGTTTCTCACTGTTCCCTCTCCATTATTTTCTGAGAAGAACTGTAAGATTATCCTTTTTGTCATGGAGGTAATAGAGAAGCTTCTCCCACAGTTGCCTTTGTGGCAGAAATGCTGCAAGGCACAGCATCTTGTGAGATACATGTCAACCTTCTCTGCTGCAATTTGGGAGCATGCTGAGAGAAAAAAAAATTCCACTCAAGACCTCCCAGGAGACATCTGTACTCCTGAATAGCGAATTGCAAGACTACTCCAGGCTATTTGAAGAGGTGCACCATACATGACTCATAAATGGACTTGAATTTAGACAGTATATATTCCCTAACTCTGGAAATATCCTGCCTTTCCTTTAGGATCTGTCCAAGTGCTGAAAGGCCTTGTCACAGAGACAATTCAGTGCAAAAGACAGTTCAGGTCTTCCAGTGTCAGGTTCAG
Organism: Pogoniulus pusillus; assembly: GCF_015220805.1. Lineage (NCBI taxonomy): Eukaryota > Metazoa > Chordata > Aves > Piciformes > Lybiidae > Pogoniulus > Pogoniulus pusillus. The sequence continues at coordinate 15,778,235 of NC_087290.1, read as the reverse complement.
TTTAAAGTGCTCATTGCAGGGTCTTCATTTGCCACTGCTAAAATAATTGCTGTACAAGAGATCTTTCAAGTAATGAGCTGGCTTCAGATCCTCACATTCTGATTCACACCAAATTTCCACATTTCCAGATCTATGACATTCGAACAGAGCATCCTTCTCCCTGCTCAAACCAGATGAGAGAGCCTCCTCCACCAAAGGCCAATGAAAAGAAGACACTTCAGCACTTTTTTTCTTCCCTTTCTCCACATTCTTCACATGATGATGCCTGTGCATGCTTAACTTCCTCCCTAGTGCCTGTTTCTGCTCTCCCATCATTTGTTTCTTTGAGGACTGCACTTCAGAAATGCTGGGACTGAGGCAATGAGATATGCAGTTCTACAAAGGCCTTTTGCAGGTTTACAGCCATAGAAAGGGGCCTTGCTTCTCTGAAAGGCTAACAGAGGCTGCCACAAATGCCCCAGTTCTTGCTCCCTTCTTGAGACTTATCTACCTGACCAAGCAGAGCAGAAGAAAGGTGCTGCAGAAAAAGAAAACGTTGCTGGTAGGCAGCTAAAGTCCAGACAAAGAGCTGCACAGACATCAGCTGAAGCTACAGACTTCACCTGCACCCTACAAATGGCTTTCATCCTCAGCTCTCACCACATCACTTTTAAATAAGTCACGTTTGTGATGGAGCAGTTGGAGAGTTGTGGGCTCCCAGGCAACACCTACTGAGGTGATCTTAGAGTCACTGCCATTCAGAGCCCCTCTTCATTACATCGTACGTGGCAGGGCAGAAGTGAAAATGGAGCTGAGCCAGCAATGCCTGGGATGTGATCTCTAGCCTTGTTCCTTGGCTCTTCTTGTTCCATACATGCACTGCATAGGTGTTATTAAAGAGGTGCTGAAGCTCCGAGGAGCTGACCACGTCAAAGTATTTCTTCCAGTCCTGCCACCGGATGGGATAAAAAGCTTCACGGGGCAGAGCACTCACTCCTTTGCAGCTTGTACTGCGCCGCAGACTCCTGACGGAGCACCATTTCTTGAAGACACGTGTTAGGAGCTGTGGGCCCTGGTGCCCCCAGATCCAGCTGTTGTAATTCCTCACAAAGTCCCTCATGCAGAGCTCCATGAACTTGTGCTTGGGCTTAAAGGACAGAAAAGCCCCATTCAGTGTGTATTTGGACTGGGTACCAAGCATGTTGGTGAGGTTCTTTAAGTTTTTAAGTACAATGAAGTCTGTGTCCAAGTAGATACCACCAAATTTCCACATGATGGCAATTCTGCAGGCGTCAGACAGGACAGGTAAGAAATAAGGCTCCCAGTGCCGCTGAGCCTGCAAGTACCACTTTGCCAGAGGTGTTCCAGAGAAGAGCTCTGGCAAGTCCAGGGGTCGGATTTCCACATTGGGGAAGCAGCTCAGCAACGAGAAGCCCCAGTGGTTGGGTAATGAGACATTGCCAGTTGCCAAACCTTTCATGAGCACCATTACCCTTGTCCCAGGGTGTGTTCGGGCTGCTGACTCCACAGAGCAGGTGAACAGATAGCTTGGGTTAGTTTGCTCCGAGGTCTCCACGAAAAACACATTGCCTGGGGAAGGAGGGGGCCCACCAGCAATGGTGCAGGGAGGAGAAGGCACAGAGTGAGCACAGTGGATTTCGACAGGTAAGCTGTAGACCTGGCCTCTGTTCTTAAGGTCCTCTGTGATTCTCCAGTACAGTATGATGGAGGCAAAGGACATGAACTTAAAAGCAAGGATAAAGAGAGTCCTGAGCTTGTGGCTCAGCACCAGCCTGGTCAGTTTTAGTAGGCAGTTAGGCATCCTGAGATTTCTTGCTCCTGTCCAAGTCTGCTCTCCCAAGAAAGCCATCATGATCTGAAGGGAAGAAAAGAAGACAAAGACATTGATAGTGAACGTGACAGACTCTGAGCCTCAAGACAGTGCTATGGAGGACCTGTCTGCTGAACTCTCCTTCACAGTGGCATGCTTGAACTACACCTTTAGGCCATCTTTAAAAAAAGCATCCTGGCTGATCCATGCTGCCACAGTGTTTACAGAGGCCCACAGAGCAAAACCTTCTCAAGTGCTGGGGAACACCTGTATATCCTCCTGTCAGGCAGCTGAGCTGTTCTGCATCTCCTGCTTTTACAAGCCTACTACAACTATCCTGGTCAGTCCCCAGTATAAGAAGCTTGAATCTACAGCTAAGGGAATTCAGAACAATCAGTAGGTGTAATTGCCATCAAAAAATATATGGTGTTAAGGCACCTTTAAAAATAACAAAAGCAAGCTGCTGGAGGTTTCCATAACCCAGTCCCCAGCTACTGTGTGTCAGAGCAGCTACTGATAGGTATTTCCTTCCTTTCGAGCACAACGGAAAATTTCAACTTGCAAAGCTTTCATCAGGAACAAATTAGGGGAAAAATGATCTACAGTCTGGGCAATTTGTCAAAGCAAAGCGTGTAGTGTCTTCTGGGCCAAAGACCATACATAACCCTGCTCTGCATGGTTCCTTATGCTTCCATCACTCCACTCTCTCAAATTTGGGCCATTTGCAATGAACAGTAAATAGCAACGTCTCAAGCGTATCACTTCCTATGTGCCTAAGCCTAAAAGTGTCCTTTCCAAAGGATACTACCCCAGGTCCCTTAGTTAATATGTGTATAATGCCTTGAAGTTTTACACAACCCGAATCTAAGCTACAGCTGGGCATGCTGCTGGCTCACGTTCAGCTGTCGGGGCAGCTTCCCATGCTGATGCATGAGTCACACTTAGCTCAACCAGTGCAGATCAAGCCCATACAGGATCTCCCTGGATGCACCACTTTGGAAATTCAGCGTTGTTCACACTCCATACAGAGCTGAGCTAGCCCACCAAAGGCAGGGGCTTCTAATACTGACACCATCACAGCCTGCAGAGATGAAGCCTGCTCAAACACAGGGCTGAAGTGGAAGTGTTATTTCTGATCTGTAGCTTTCTCAAAGCCTTCCAAAGAACTCCACAGGTGTGAGCAGCACCTCTGCAGCAAGACCACAATAGCACAGGGTGCATAGCTGCTCCCACACCCATTCAAGGACACCTGAGGTTACCCAAAAAGCCTCAGAAGATTCACTTTCTTCTGAATTTCATGAAAAGCTGTTGCTAGTCTTCAGAGTATTTACTGAAACATAAAACTCTCTGTGTCCTTGCAGCAGTCTCAAATGATCTTGAGTCTTTCTTAGTGAAGCTTCATAAGCCCCACTAAAATGCTACAGCCTGCTGTCTTCCTGAGATTTCTATGCCTATTTAACAAATAAAGTGGTGAGATTTACTTGCACCTGATAGACACAACAGCAGAACATACTGCAAAGCCCCCAGCACCAGGTATGACCAGACCTACCTGGTCAGCACTCCCTAGTGCAGAGTGCAGCACCCGAGCGATGTGGAGGCTGTAATCTGCCTCCCAACTCAAAAAAAGTTCCGTAGCAGATTTGAAGCACACTCCTCTCTTTCTGAACCTCCACTACTCCTTCACTTCCTCATCACAGCTGCATCCTTCCCCACGCTGCTCTGCTCCCCATCTTCCTCCCCACCCTGCCATGGCCCTTGAGCCCAGCACATGAGACACTGGGGAGCAGTAGCTACACTGAGTTGTATGCCAAGACAGAAGATGTAACTGCTTAACAGAGGAGAAGGCACTGTACAAGGCACTCAGGGTGAAGGCAGGAAACTGGGAAGGAGCTTAGAAATGCTGAGCTTTTAAGCTGAGGCTTCTGCCCCTGACACTGCAGCCATACTTGTCTGGCTCTTCAAACCCTGCCCCACAGACTGACCCCAGAGCTGCCTCACTCCCATGGCTTGGCCTCATGTGGGACTCCTGGATGAGCCTGCTGCACCCCAGGGTTGCTCCATTCAGCTCATGGGACCTTCTGGCCCCATCAAGTGCAGTGGCCCTCATGGCTCCCCATTATACTGCTGGAGTTACACTGTTGTGTCAGGGTGCTGGGCTCCACTTTGCAAAACCAAGGTCCCTGGGGGATGGACTGGTGAAGGGTTTCATCCTGGTGGGAGCATCAAGGAATACAATGAGTGTGGTGGAGCAAGGAAAGATGCCAGGGTCACTTGAGGAAACAAAAGGATCAGGAGCATTTACAGAGAGACCTGGGTAAGGAAAGGCTGGCAAAGTCAGGATCCCAGCCACAGTGTACAGATTTGCCTCTCTTTTGCCACTCAGAATAGTACAGGAGCATCTTATTCAGCACCTTGTCAAGAAAAGTTTCCCAGTGCTTTCTTACAGACCTTTAACTGAAAGGAGCAGGTTTTGTACCTCACAGCTTTTGGCTTTCAAGAAAGAGCTCGTAAGCCCATCATCAATAGTTAAAAAAAAAGACAAGGCAGAATATGGCTACAGAAGGCAGCTGGAAAGGACACAGACAAAAGGGACAGATGCTCACAGCAGGTCAGCCAGCAAACTGATACAGCACTCTGCCACCAATAGCTTTCAAAGAGTAGTTTCTTGTTACTGGGTATTTGTAGAAAGCCATGCACACTTAGTGTATAACAGGGCTGGAACCTGTGTATGAAATACAAGACCAAACACTATTTTAACCCTTACAGGGCATATGGCTAGAAAATGAGAAACCCTTTGGAAGGACATGTACATACAAGGAGGAAGCAAGAACACAGAATTGAGAACAATGCCAGGTCTGGAAGTGAGCAAGTCTTGTTCGTCACCAGCATTACTGCTGCCCACAAGCTTAAGTGAGGGCTTTGCAGCAGCTCTTGCAAAACAGAAGGCACTGAAGATGCTGCCCTACTTTACAAGGAGGTTAGTCATATGTGACCAGGCATCCAACAGCATCCACAGAGACATCAGAGCACAATAATGATGAAACACTTCAAGCTTAACAGACCAATATGCAGTGACTTCTCTTTCCCCTGAACTGGACAACACTTTCTCTATTTTTAATCATCTAAGGAGGGGACGAAAAGGGAAGGTGGCCCAGTGGCAGACTACACAGGGATTACAGGGATTTCTACTTTTTTTGCTCCTCTGGAACTCGTTTTGTTGTGACCAAGCAGCAGGTCACTTAAACCCACAGCAGAAATCTCACCTCTGCCTTGAAATCATAGCAAAGACTATGTCTAAATTTCTTCAAGGGTCTTAGGTGTTATCTTTCTGTCTCTAACTTCCTCCTGTGAAGTACTTGCCTATCTGACGGAGACACTGCAAAGCTGAGCACGCTTAAAATTGAGAGATACTACCCCATATATCTTGCACAGATGGGAGGGTTTGTGCATTATACAAAACCAGAGTGTAAACACTTTCTTTTTCAACAGTCTATCATGACTGTACTTAATCTTGTGCTCGAAGAAGAGCAGTAGGTTCACAATGCCACAATCTGAAATTCCATCAGACCTTTAAACTGTTGGGCAGGGTTCCCAGTTTAAAATAATCATAAAACCCATCAGAGGCAAGCAAAGAAGTGAGTTACAGGCAAAGAAGCAAGTTGTTCAACACAATACCTCTTTCCCAGTGAAAGCACCAACCAAACTGAGATTTGTGAACCTGCTCTGGAATCTGTGTGACTCAGTAACATAAAGGAGTCTTAAGTGTTTGTTTGGCCAGGAGTATCTGTGAAAAAGTACCAAATCCAGATGACAGTAAAGAAAATGATCTCAAAGCCAGAAGATACAGTCCAGGCTTTTAACAAGCACGGGAAATGCAAGCATTAATGACAGTACAGCTACACATCTTTACTGATGTGCTGCCACTAAAGAGAACTGTTCCCACTCTCTCCTTCCATCACATACCAGAATTTGTTCCAAACTATAACTATGCTGAGAGCAGCTATCTGTATGGTTTGTGGCAACTACCACTGGCAGATGGTAGCTTCTCTCTATACTCAAAGGAATACAACCAAAGTAAGATGGAAGAGGAATTCATCCTAAGTACCTCTTGCCAAGGTATCCACTGGCAACAACAAAACCAAGGCAATGGCTAATTAATGCTAAAGCAAGAAAAACTTGGGGCATAGCTACCAGCTACTACCTGAAGTACACAGTTTAAACTACATCCTGGCAGGCACAGTGCTATTCACCCAACGTGACACTGTCCTGCCCTTAAGGCTGACTGCCATTTCTGTGTTGTCAAACCAAGGGCACGCGAACATGCAAAGGGCTTTTACAGATGGCTCCTCTTTCAGTCTTTCAGTGCTCCCTCCTACAGCAGCTGCACATTGAGATGCTGATAGAATTACTACAAGAAGCGAAAAAAGAGAGGAACTGGAGTTCTGCAAGATTTGCTCCTATGACTTCTGTGGGAGCAAAACCTGTAACAGTGCAAAAGCAGAGCTCAGCAGATGATAGAGAGGGTTAAGGAACATTGTCTCTTGTCTCTTTGTCTCACTAGATGATAGAGTTAAGAAACACTGTCTCTTGTGAGCAGTCTCTCATGCCTTAGGAACAAAGATGCTATAGGTCACCCCTAGCCAAAGCTTCTAAACCCACCTTTCAGCGGCATTACTAGTTGTAAGTTACTACAGCTGCAAGAATTGCATGTTTTCTTTCACAGAGGCTTTCCTCCCACTCTTGGCACAGCAAGCCTTTCTACGGCTCTTTTACAAGTCTTCATCTTTCTTCCTCAGACCTTATAATCCCCGCTTAGGCTCCAAAGTTTCTCCAGCCGCATCTGCCTGGAACATAACAGCCAACTGCACCATTCCCTGCCACCAGTGCCACTGTCTTTTCACCTTCTTCCCCAAGACACTCCTTTTTCCACTCCTCTCCCCCGCTGGCAGAGTGGAATTCCACATTTTGCCGTGTCCCATCTGACCCTCTTCATCCTCCCGCTGCGCTGCTGCCATTCGCCCCAGCCCACAGTTCCAGGGCTTGCCTGGTCTTTCTCAAGCGGGATGGAGCCTTCTCAGCGTGTAACACACTTGCAGGTGCAGCGGCAGTGCAGCGGCCATCTCACGGCTGCACCCACATCCCTCCGGCAGGGACGCGGGCACTGCAAAAGTCTACATCAAGCCGCGCAGCGACCCGGGAGAAGCTCTCCTGCCAGAACCGCAGCCGAAATGCCCTGCCACAAGCGGGATGGAGCACTCCGCCACCCCGCGCCTGCACCCTAGGAGCTGAGAGCCGCAGAGCCCCAACAGGGCACGGCAGTTTCAAGGAGCCTGCCGGAGCTGCCCGGGGGTCCTGGCTGAGGGTACAGCCCGGCTGCCACACACGCACTCCTCCCTCCAGCCCAAACCTGTACCGCAGACGGTTCGGCTCCGACCCGCGCTGCCCGTAGGGCGGCTGGTGGCCGGTAGCGTGGAAAAGTCCTTTCGTGGAGAAGGAACCCACCCAGCCCCACGCTCAGAGGCACGACCCGAAGCTCGCCCCCGCCCCTCTCCCCAGCTGCGCCCGCCGGCCCTCCCCTTGCCCCTCCCGCCCCCCACTCACCGCAGAGCAGCGCCCGGCGCAGAGCGCCCCCTGCGGCAGCCCCGGGCGTTACCGCCGCCTGCGGCAGCCCCGGGCGTTACCGCCAGTGCCGCGCGGGGACGGCCGCCGCGCGCCGGCCGGGCCCCGTCAGAGCCCCGTCAGGAGAGTCCCCGTTACTCACCGGTGACGGCGTCGCTGCTCCGACGGCACCACGGAACGGGGCGTGCTCAGGTAGGGCCATCGCTTTCCGCGGCAGATCGGCGCAGGGGGCGGCGGGCGCCGGGCAGACGGGCTGCAGGGGCGGTCGGTGCGGGTTAAAGCGGCCTGGCCTTGAGTCGCGGCCTCAGGGACTCTGCGTAATGGCGCAGGAGCAGAGGGTCGGTCCGGCTGGAAAAGACCTCTCAGACCACCGAGTCCAACGACATTCTGCCACGTCTGGTGCTAAACTACGTCTCTCAGCACCGCATCTCTCACTTCCACGGGTAAGGATTCAACCACATCCCTGGGGAGCCTGTTCTAGGGCTTTCCACGCAGAAGTTTCTTCTGATAGCCAACCTAAACCTCACCTGGTGGAACCTGAGGCCATTTGCTCTTGTCTTACCACTTGTTACTGGGGAGAAGAGACCAGTACCCTTGGCTACAACTCCTTTCAGGGAGCTGTGGGGAGTGAGAAGGTCACCCCCCCTCGCCTCTTTTCTCCAGGCCCCTTTATCCAGGCTGAACCGTGCAAACTCCCTCAGCTGCTCCTCATCAGACCTGTTCTCCAGACCCTTCCCCAGCTTCATTGTCCTCTGGACCTCAACGTCTGTCTTATAGCAAGGGGCCCTCACTTGTTGGACAATAAATCTGGAGGTGTTGGAGTGAGTGCAGAGAATGACAATGAAGGTGGGGAAGGGCCTGGAGAGTAAATTTTATGTGGAGTGACTGAGGGAGCTGGGGATGGGTAGTGTGAAACAGGAGCCTGAGGGAAGACCTCATGGCTGCCCACAGCTACCTGAAGGGATATTGTGGAGATGCTGCTACTGGTCTCTTCTCACAGGTAAATAGTGATAGACCAGGAGGGAATGGTCCCAAGCTGAGACTGGGTGGGTGTAGGCTAGGCATTAGGATGCATTTTTTTCACAGCAAGAGTGGTCAGGCCTTGGCATGAGCTGCCCAGAAAGGTGGTGGAGTCATGAACCCTGGATGTGTTTAAAGGTTGTTTAGATGTGGTGCTTGGGAATATGGTTTAGGGGTGAACTTTGTAGAGTAGGGTTAATGGTTGGACTTAATCCTGAGGGTCTGTTCCAAATTGAATGTTTCTGTGATTCTGTGACCCAAGAAGGAGCAGAGGAGCATGGTAGCTTCCTACGTCACTTGTTGCCACAAGAGATGATTATAAAGGTGACACAAATCATCAAAGACATGTAAAATCAAGATTTTACTTTAAAAAAAAACCAAAGCAGCCTGCAGATGAGCTGTTTGTGTGTTGCAAAGCAAGTTTTGCATCTACCCTCAAGCAGGAGGAAGTTTTGCCTGAATTATTTCTGACAGATCTCTTCTTAACATGTTTTTAATCGTGCATGAATAGAGAGGAGACGTTTTGTCTTTCGTTTGGAAAAGCAGCTGTGATTGCAAGGCTCTTCTGGGATGGAGTAAACTGTATGGGAAGATCACCAGGAATCTGGGGAAGGAGGTTAGGTGATAATCAGGGATGGTTTGGGTGGAAGTCATCTTACCTGTTGAAGAGCCTGGAATGAGGCACTTAGTGCCATGGTCTAGTTGATTGGACAGGGCTGGGAGATAGGTTGGACTGGATGAGCGTGGAGGTCTCTTCCAACCCACATGATCTCTGAGCTCTTTTGAGATGCCTCCTGGCCTCATTTTGCACAATTCCCATGACATAGTGATATGTTTATGTGTTACAAAGTAGTGCATCTATGACAAACTTTTCCACTAAATAAGCACTGACACTTCTAAACAAAAAACAGGTTTTCCTCACAATCGAGTAATCTGAAACTGCCCCCCTCCACTCTCAGAACAAACATTAAATTGTTTCTTTTATAAGAACAAATCTTAATCAAATTTGAAGTTAGAATAGATGTAAAGATGGTTTTTGTCTGCCCTGCTGAACAGGACTTGGGTGAATGAGACAACTTTAGTACTGAAGGTGTCAGTGTTAGCTTTCCTTGGAGCAAGGGTTTGGTTGTAGATCCCTTCCTGCCTGAATATTTTATTGGTGGGTTGGGGTTTTTAGGTGTGTTTGTTTGTTTATTGTGTTTCTGAGACAGCATTTCTCACTTACAGAATCATAGAATGCTTGGGGTTGGAAAGGACTTTAAACATTATCCCCCCCCCCCCCAAGAAGGGACACCTCCTGCTAGACCAGTTTTCTTGAGGCCCCGTCCAACCTGGCTGTCGGGATGGAGCCTCTACAACAAGCCTGTTCCATTGCCTCACCACCTAATGTCTCGTTTGAATGTATGCTGCCCATGGCACTGAGCCCAGGGATGCTGTTCCTCACCTGACTCCTGGGTGAAAGCAGATGCTGGACAGAAGTGAAAGCAAGATGTGTTTTGTGAGATTGGGGTTTGTGAGCCTGTATCTAGGAGCAAACAGATACATCATGGGAGCTGATAGAGCAAGCAGAGTATCTGCGGTGCTGCCATACGCAGACACCCTGTGCAATACTAACAAATGGGGAAGGAGCATCCAAAGTCCAGAGTTCTCTCCAGAAGATGTCCAGAACCAGAATTTAGCTCTTGTTGGGCTACTGCAGCAGGGATAGTGAAGTCTTAGTCTCTAGACATGTAGACTCCCCAGAGAGGTGTCTGATTCCCAATCCCTGGAGGTGTTTACAAGAGGCAGAGATGTAATACTAAGAGACAGGATTTAGCACCAGACTTAGTAGAGTTAGGTAGTGGTTGGAACTGATGATCTTAAAGGTCTTTTCCAATGAAAACAATTCTATGATTCCATGGTTCTGTATCTGAACAGCATCATTCAAATCACACATGTGCCTCTGGGCCAGTTTATCATTCCTGAACTCCCAGCTTACGGCCCTATGCAAACTGCCACTGATTTGGATTTGCTTAGAAGCACTAACATGCAGGTGGCAAAGCTGCCTCCATGCTTGAAGGAGGCAACGAGATGGTGAGCACTCCAGTGGTGCTAGTCAGCCTTGCCTGCAAATCAGAGCCAGGGTACATTGAGTCTCAGGAAGCCAAAACAGGCTGTAGGAGACAAATGATCTAATCCTAGCCATCACAAAGAGCATAGCACCAGGCAAATCATCCTCCAAAGCACCTGGCAGAACGAGAGCAGTATCGCCTGCAAGCTAATTTCACAGCTGCAATCTACCTAAGCAACTAGATTTCAGGTGCTTTCAGTCTAGTTTTGATGAGTACTTTCATACCTTGTCTGGCAGATAGTGAGGTGGCTTTGGTCTAAACTGGGAGAAAAGAGCCTCTGGGAAGAGTTGTTATGATACTACAGGTGGCTTCATCCTCACCCCAGTTTCAAAATAAACCAGCAAGCTGCTGGCCAAAGCTGAGCTGTGCTGCTGGAAAGATCTGTGCATGAGCTGCCAAGGCTCTGGTGCTGGAAAGAGCTCACACAAAAAGTGTTTCTATGAAAGAAGCATAACTACAACACTGTCCTCTTAGGCTGTGAAAGAAAGATATGGCTGAGTGAAGATGGGGAGGGAGAAGGGTGGAGCATGGCTGGCACTTAGCTTGTATTAGATTGCAACATCACAGAACAGGAGCAAGGTGGGAAGAGAAAGTAGAGGAGGGAGGCTTTGTGTCACCTGTCTGCAGAGAAAGGAGGAGGAATGTGGCCCTTGTGGTGTCCATCTCCCAAGTATTGTACACACTTTGCTGCTGTTACACATATTTGTCCTTCAGGGGCAGACCATAGCCTAGATGTTTGTGCAGCTGAAAGGCCTGAAGTGGAACATGAGCATAACTGAGGGCAGTCTCTCTCTTGGTGCTCTTTTCTCATGGTCTGTTACCTGCAGGCACTGAAATGTCTGGTGCAGCTCTGCTCCTGAATTTCTGTCCAGTTGCTCCTCACTGAGTCATGTCAGGGGCCACTGGTGACTTGGCATCCAAGCTGAAAGGTGCCAGCATCTGCTCTCCTTGCTTTCCACCTCCTGTGTTGTAGTTTGTGTTTGTTGTCTCTTGTCCTATCACTGGACACCACTGAAAAAGGGCTGCTTAGTCTGGAGAAGACTGAGAGGAGATCTGATCAGTGTGTACAAATATCTGAGGGATGGATGTCAAGTGAGGAGGCCAAGCTCTTTTTGCTGGTCAGCAGGAGTGAGACAAGGAGCAACAGCTACAAACTGGACTATAGGAGGTTTCACCTCAACATGAGAAGAAACTTCTTTACAGTGAGGGTGACAGAGCGCTGTAACAGGCTGCCCAGAGAGGTAGTGGAGTCTCCTGCTCTGGAGACTTTCAAAACCTTCCTGGATGCATTCCTGTGTGAACTACCTGGGGGATCCTGCCTTGGCAGGGGGATAGGCCTGGATGATCTCTGGAAGTCCCTGCCAACCTCTAAAGTTCTGTGATTCTGTGAAAAGATCCCTGCCCCATCTTCTTGACCTCCACCCCTTTGATACTGATAAGCATTAACAAGATCCTCTCTCAGTCTCCTTTTCTCTGGGCTAAATAACCATAGGTCTCTTGGCTTCTCCTCAGAGGGGAGATGCTCTGGTCTTCTCCTCAGTTTTATGGCTCTCTGCTGGACTCTTGTCACATAGTTCCCTAACCCTCTTGAACAGGGGGTGCTCAGACCTGGACACAATACTTCAGGTGCAGCCTCACTGAGACAAACTAGAGGAGAAGGACAACCTCCTTCAACCTGCTTTGCCACAGTCCTCTTAATGTGCCCTAGGATACCATTGTGTTTCTTGGCCCCAAGAGCACATTGCCAGCTCATTCTGCCCTAAAACTTAGCAGTCTTTCCACAATCCCACTGTCCTTCCTGGGCATTATGTGAAGCTTAATTTAGTTTGGTTTTAATTGGAGTAGAATTGGTAGCACATGGGTAATATTTGTCCTAGGTACCTGTGGATTGATAAGTAAGGAGGAGCAGGTGTGAAAACCAAAGCAGTTCTCCACAGTAGCCGTGGAGTCAGTAAACTCATCAGGGCAGCACTGCTCACACCCCTGACAGGTGGATAACTCTTGTGTTCACTGGTAACAGCAGGCACCTCTTCCTTAAGCCTTTGGTACAGCAGAAGAGAGAAAGAAAAATAGAATTGCTTGCAATGGCAGTGGGGAATTAGGAGTTAATCACACCACTATGACTAAAGAGATCCTGGCACCTAGGCTCCCGGCCCTGGGAAGACAGACACTCCCTGCCTGGATTAGGAGCCCAGAGCAGGCACAGCCTTGTGGCCAGCTTAGAAGACCCTCACATGTCTTTGAGATTTTTTTAGTCTGTGAAAAAGGCTTGCTGCAGAAAGCTGAAAGGAGGTTGGAGTGAAGGGGGTGTTGGTCTCTTCTCCCAAGTAACTAGTGATAGGATGGGAGGAAATGGCCTCAAGGTGCACCAGGGGAGGTTTAGGTTGGATATTAGGAAAAAATTATTTACTGAAAGAATAGTCAGGCATTGGAGCAGGCTGCCTAGGTGGGTGGTGGAGTCATCATCCCTGGAAGTGTTCAAAAAAGGGTAGAAATGGCCCTTTGGGACATGGTTTAGTTGGCATGCTGCTGTTGGGTAGACCATTGGACTACCTCCAGAGCCAGTGCCACAGCCAAGAAGTGCTTTCTGCCCACAGACTATGCTCCTGTGTGTGGGATGACCACCTGGCAACACCTCTGCTCCTACTCAGCCCTGCTTAGCCCTTTCTGTGGCACCTTGCTTTCCATCTCTGTCTGTCACCTGAGCTCTGCAGCCAGCCTGGCTCACAGGGACTTGATGATCTTGAAGGTCTTTCCCAAGCATATGAGTTTATGACATTGCTGCATTCCTGCGGAAGCTGTCCAGGAGCTTCACAGCACTCCTGGGTGATCTTACCTGTTCAGCTGCAGGAGGCAGATCCCTTCATCTGAGCAACTTAATGGCCTCTGACAACAGCATGGTCTCATGGTCCACTTGCACTGCCTGGTCAGGGTGCCTTGGAAATAAATACAGGGTGTTGTGAACTGCACTGGGAAAGTCTGAATGCCTGCCCTGAGCAGCTCTTAGTCTTCAAACAGGTTTGAGAAACCAGAACAACCCTGCCAAGTCCCATAGTAAGGAGCAGCAGAGCTTTTACCACCCAGAACTTTAAGGAAAAGTGGTTTTCCAAGGAAAATTAAGAAAGGGGGTGAGGGGAGGGGTGAAAGCAGAAGAAAGGCTCCTGAGTTCAGTCTGCTTGGCAAATTTTTTTGCAGTATATGGATTTTGAGGGTTGTAAGGTCTCAGCCTGGGGATTGTGGCATGTGTTAAACCTCAGGGAACAGGCTCCTTCTGCTCTGTGCTGAGAGCAGAGATGGACATGAAATTGTTTTTAAGTCACTTGTTGAAAAGGCAGGTCATATTTTCCCCTTTTCTAATGATGCCAGGGGATTGTCTTGCCCCTGAACATGAGAACATCTGGGAATCGTTATCTAGCACGTTATTCCCTGTGCTGGCATGATGGGAGCAAGTAAGGAAAGGTCCAGAGGGGCTGGAGTGCCTCCAGCCTTGTCCCCATGCATGTCTTTGTCTGACCAGAGGGGCCAGTGCTGATTGGTCTCTCCATCTCCAGGAGGCACCAGCATGCCCCAGAAGCTGCATGTCCCCACCACACCACAGAGGACTGGTGCAGGACCAGCCAGACGCATGCGCAGCCACAGCACAGGGGCAAAACTGTGCACACTGAGACATCCCTGTTCCATCGGCAGGCCACAGCACGAAGCCTACCCTGGTCAAAAACATGAATGAGATGTTGGCTCCTTTAAGCAACTAGGGCAGGCCCAGTCCCTCCCTCACTCCTGTCCACATCTGAAACAGGCTAAAACATTTTCCTGGCTCAGGCTTGGCTCCACCACCATGTGCAGTCAGTGCAGCCTCACCTGCACCCCAGCAGCAGCTGCTCCTTCAGCTGTATGTGTGCCAGTAATAGAAACCCAGAGACTTTGATACAGCAAACCAGTACTGAATGTTTCCATCTCCAAACCCAAATGGTTTGGCAGGGCAGATAGGAGCACTTGAAGCAGTCCCTCCAAGAACCCTGCCTTCTCCCAGCCTGGCTTCCCCTCAGCCACCTGCCCAAATTTGCTGCATCTTTGCATCGTTTGAGATGCTGCTACAAAACTATACCTGGCTCAAGAGTGTGTATTTCAAACACAGCCTAAGTTCATTTCTTAGGAGTTTCAGACAAGGAGCCTGGCATGTTCATGGGGTTGTTGTGACCCAAGTGCAGAATCTGGCACTTTGCCTTTTTGAAACTCATGCTGTTGGCCTCGGCGCATCAATCCAGCCTGGTCAGGTCACCCTGCAAAGGCCTTCAATACCCTCAAGCAGATCAGTGCTACCTGCCAGCTTAGTAGCAAGCAGTTCTGGGCCCTCCTCCCTTAGTTCAGGAGAAACAGAACTGCTTGAGAGAGTCCAGTGCAGAGCAATAAAGATGATGAAGGGAAAGGAACATATCTCTTACAAGGAGAGCCTGAGGGAGCTGGGGCTGTGCTGCTTGGAGAGGAGGAGACTGAGAGGTGACCTCATCAGTCTTTATAAATATGTAAAGGTGAGTGCCAGGAGGCTGAAGCCAGGCTCTGCTCCGAAGTGCCTGATAACAGGGCAAGGGGCAGTGGGTGGAAGTTGAGGCATGGGAAGTTTCATTAAAACACAAGGAGGATTTTTTTCCCTGTGAGGGTGACAGAACCCTGGGACAGGCTGCCCAGCGGAGCTGTGGAGTTTCCCTCTGTGGAGATACTCAAAACCTGCCTGGATGTGTTCCTGTGTGATCTGCTCTAGGTGATCCTACTCTACAGGAGGGGTTGGACTGAATGAGCTTTCGAGTTCTCTTCCAACCTCTGACGTTCTGTAATTCCAGGATCTGCAAACTTAGTAAGGGTGTCTCAGTCCCCTTGGTAAAGATGTTAAAGGTCACTGATAAAGACCTCAGAATCACAGAACCTTAGAGGTTGGAAGGGACATCCAGAGAGCTCATCGAGTCCAACCCCCTGCCAAGGCAGGATCCCCTAGAGTAGTTCACAGAGGAATGCATCCAGGTGCATTTCAGGGATGGGGATTCAACCACTTCCCTGGGGAGCCTATTCCAGTGTTTGAGGACCAGTTTGGTGGATGACTTTGGTGAAGAAATTTCTCTTAATAGCTAATCTAAACCTCCCCTGATGCAAGTCAAAGCTTGAGAGAGGAGGAAGTGTGCAGAAATGTTCAGTAAGGAGCTCCTTAAGTGTATAACTGAACTGCATAACTAAGAGAGAACTGTTGTGATCAAACATGGCCAACAGAGGAGAGCTAATGCAGCAAATCAATGCTAAGTATTTACAGTAGCTCTTTGCCTTAGCTCAGATGTTGCCATCTCTGGTTTTACTCACTCTCTTCTCCCTCTCCCTCCCCAGGCCTTCTGAGTATCTGTGGAAATATAATTTAATACTTTCCTCTTGCCCTTCTGTCAGTGAAAGCTGTGGCTCTCCACCTTTTGCAGCACCCAGAAACAGGCTGGATCCATGCACATCTGCCCCTGATTGCAGCATGTTTCTGCAGTCTGGAAGGGGGAGAGATGTGATGCTGAGGGGCATGGTTTAGCTCCAGACTTGATAGATTTACAAAATAGTTGGACTCAATGATTTTAAGGATCTATTCCAACAGAATCAATTCTGTGATTCTAAGAAATATGAATCATAGAATCAGCCAGGTTGAAAGAGACCTCCAAGCTCATCCAGTCCAACCTAGCACCCAGCCCTGTCCAATCAACCAGACCATGGCACTAAGTGCCTCATCCAGTCTTTTCTTGAACACCTCCAGGGACAGCGACAGCGACTCCACCACCTCCCTGGGCAGCCCATTGCAATGGCAAATCACTCTCTCTGTGAAGCTAGAAGCATTAGAGAGAGGCTGATTTTGGGAGATGAGATGCAGTAAGCAGCAGTTTGGAGAGCTATAGGATACCACAGATGCACACAGACCCACACTTGGTCTCGCTACAGTCAAAACTAGGTCAGTACCTGCTGGAAGTACGGAAGAGTGGAAGGTCTCTACCCTCTAGCAGATCAACACAGACACCCAGTTTGGTGTCATCTGCAGATTTACTGAGGGTGCACTCAGTCCCCTGGGCAGCCTGTTCCTAAGCTTAACCACTCTCTCAGTAAATATTTTTTTCCTAATAGTCAGCCTTAAGTTCATCTGGTGCAACTTGAGGCTGTTTCTTTTCATCCTATCACCTAACAAAAGAGACCCACCCCCACCTTGTTGGAATCAGGTAGTTAGTTGTAGAGAGCAATAAGGTCTCCCCTCTGCCTCCTTTTCTCCAGACTAAACTACCTCAGTTCCCTTAGCCACTCCTCACAGGACTTGCTCTCTAGACTCTTCACCATCTTTGGTGCCCAAACCCTGCTTTTCCTATCAGCTATAACTTACCTTGCAGAAGAGCAGCATTTTCATTATCACTCATAGGCAACACAGTTGTTTTTTAACCCCCAAGAGCAGGATGTTCACTTTGTCATTGTTCTGTGCCTTACTCTGCTCCTCCACATCCATATTCACAGGTTTCATCACATTTCAAGAATAGTTGAAGACATATAAGGGTTTGAGAACACTACAATGGCATGCTTAGGTTCTTCACTTGGGCTTCACAAATGAGATAATGATGGTGGTGCTTGACTGTCAGCATTGGTCTTCGGGCATGAACTGTTGTCATGTCCCAGAAAGACTTCTCCCAGTGCAGAGAAATCCTATTTTAATTTGATTTGTAGAAGTTTGACAGCAGTGTGAAGTTTTCCTTAGATCTGGACAACTGGATGTTGCTGCTTGATTACCCTTCATTTAGTCTAGCCTAACAGAAAGCAAATACAGGAAACTGGGGCATCAAAAAACTTCTCTTGGATGTGATAGCAGCTTTTGTGTCCACATCTCTAACAGCTGCAAGGTAGGTCTGTGGAACACCCTTAAAATACAGCTTGAGTCAAAGCTGTCCTGAGTTTGTAAAGAAGTTAAAGTAGCTGTGGGGAGAGGAAGGAGGAGAGTGTCAGTGGTCTCATTCTCTCCTCACTGAATTTAGCACAGTTACAGAGTCCCATAACAGTAGGGGTTGGAAGGGACTTTTGAAGAGCATTTAAATCAACCCCCAGCTAGAGCAGCATCGCCTAAAGCATGCATGTTCAGACAGCAAAAATTATGGAGACAAATACCAGCTTATTTTTTGTGTTAAGCAGAACCAGAAAAAGAGGGAAATTGTTTATTCCTCAATTCAGCCAAGGCTGAGAAAAGAGGAAGAGACCTTCCCCTAAGGAAAACCCAGCACTCCCCTGATGTTGAAGCCAGGTTCCTGCAATTGCTTTCATTCCCTTTATGGTCAACCCCAAATAGCTTGCAAAACTCGCACTGACCAAAGCCATCACTTCATTTTACCTGCCTGGAAAAGCCCACTCCAGTACTAGCTCCCTCAGTTCACCACTGTCCACTGTGGCTACACTGCTTTGTCCAAATGATCAGTGCACCCAAACCTAGCCCATTACTGAATCTGTGTTGCCTCTCAGTTTGGCTTTTCTTACCTAGCTTGTTCTAACCTTCAACAGGAGGCCAGGGAGAGTGACAAAGCATAGTCAGGAGCAGGGAAGGGGCACCCATGAATAAAAACTACCACTGAGAGGGAATCTTGTTAATGCTTATCAATATCTAAAGGGTGGAGGTCAAGAGGCTGGGGCAGGGATCTTTTCACAGAACTTTAGAGGTTGGAAGGGACCTCTGGAGATCATCCAGGCCAATCCCCCTGCCAAGGCAGGGTACTCCCGGTAGTTCACACGGGAATGCATCCAGGCAGGTTTTGAATGTCTCCAGAGCAGGAGACTCCACAGCCTCTCTGGGCAGCCTGTTCCAGGGCTCTGTCACCCTCACTGTGGTCAAGGGCCAGCAGTGTGCAGCCTGTTCCAGTATTCTGCCACCCTTGTAGAGAATTTTTTCCTTACGTTTCTGTGCAACCCTGTGTGTTCCAGTTGTGTCCACTGCCCCTTGTCCTGGTTTCTGTGCAACCTTCTGTGTTCCAGTTGTGTCCATTGCCCCTTGTCCTGGCGCTGGACACCACTGAGAAGAGCTTGGCTCCACCTTGCTGATGCTCACCCTTATTGCCTTTATTACACATTCAGAATCCCCCTCAGTCTCTTCTTCTCCAGGCTGACCACCTCCAGCTGTCTCAGCCTCTCCTTCTAAGTCAGATGGTCCAGTTACAGTTCTGCAGTATGTATCAGTTCTAATGCAGCTGTCCTGCTAGCAATCTTCATTCACAAAGCACTGCACCATGTCCAGGTCCCTAAGGCTTCTGTCCCCTTAACTGTTACAGTAACAGACACCAAGAGAAAACCACATCAGTTTATTAAAACAGACAGAAATGCTCTTTTAAATTGATTGTTTCATTACTTAGTGAAGAATTTGACTTGCAGACTGCAGAACCTTCTCTCCTCATGCTATAGGATCCTGCAGTGTTGAGATGTTCCTGTCCCCAAACCTCCCTCTGCCATATCCCCATCTTCTGCACCTTGTCTCATGGACAGTCCAATCCTGTGTGCTCTCAAACCAACTGTGTGTTCCTTTTCTTTTCTGCACTTTAGATACCCCAACGGTGCAGCACTACAGGAGACTCACACCTCCTGCTGTCATGCCCAGCACTCAGAGAAGGTATGTAAGATTTTTATAATGGCAACAGACTTACCTAAGTAGGCAGCTGATCTGAATGCTAATTAGCTAAGATACAGAAGCAGCTGTATTTAAGGTCAAAACCTGCTTGTAGAGACAGCTGAAGGGGACAGAGAGGTAAGGTGAAGCACACAAAACCTAAAACTATGAGTGAAAATAAAAGTGTTGCAGGCTTTCAGCATGGAGTTGCAAGTCAAGCTGAAGGTGGAAAGAAGTTCCAAGTCCTTTCTCGCTCCTGTGCTGCTTTTTCTCTCTAAAACCAGGGAGGTTGAAGATGGTGCACCCTTAGAGGCTTGCAAACTGGCAGCCAACCTGCCCTTGCAGAGTCTGTGAACAGGATAGACACCAACACAATCCTATACTTACTCTCCAAGCACCACAAGGCGCTGTGGACTGCTTCAAGAGGGCCACAGTTTTCAGATCTTCTTGGCAAAAAGAAAGCCACTTTGTTTACCACGGGAAGGGAGGAAAAGGCCTCACAGAAATCTATGCCGAAAAAGAATGCTGAGGTCACTCTGCTTTGCATAGAAGACCCCCATGGCTGGATCTCCTTTGAAGTGTTTGAACAATAGATGCTAAGAGCAAATTTAAAATGAAAGCACTAAAATTTGAAGTAACATATTCTGACAGGCACAGCTGATCTTGCAGGAAGCTAAAAGCAGTGCTGCTGTTTGTCTTCCGAGCGGCAGCACAAAGCATGACTGAAATGTTTCTGCTTTGTACCACCTCAGTGCCCTCCAGTGCTGCAGGACACCAGTCTAACCATTACTGATCAGAGAATCCACTCCTGGATTTATGGATATGCAAAAAAGCTGATTTGTGTAGAAGCCTCTCAAAAACCAATCGCATAATTTTATGTGGTCCTCGGCTTCACCCTCTATTTACAACACCACTTTCTGACGAGAAAGCAGGACAAGTGTAGTGTTAAAGTATACATTGCTAAAGCAATGGGGGTTTAGATTCCTATGCCAGGGAGCCTCTCAGTTTGGTCTTGCACTACAAAATCCTTCTAAACCAAAAAGCCTAAGGCAGCATCAAAATGGTTCTGGGAAATGCTCCTAGCAGTGGAAAAAACCAAAGCAAGCCCTGACCAGCACACTACTTTCTTCCTGCATGAGCAAAATTATCTCCACAGGGTGGGAAAGGAGAAAACAAAGGATGTCTCTTATTGTAAAGCTCTACAGTTAAGCAAACCAACTGCTTATCTTGCACTCATTCTAAAGATCATTTTTGGAGAGCAAGTTATCAGAACTGAGAGTTGGTATGAGGCAGCTAGAAATCAAATAGCAAGTACAGCTACACTGTTAACTGTATTTCAGTGCAGCAGCTTAGTTCAGTGGCTGTATTTTAGTACAGTAGCTTATTTTCCACCCAAACCTTACCGTTTTGATTTCTAAATCACTACAGCAATTTAGTAAGAAAGCCACTTTCCTTAAATGAAATTAAAAGCAGAATACAGATGGCACTATTTAGCAAGCTGGAGACTGATGTCTGCACACAGAAACAGTTTATACCAATTGTTTTTATTAGGTATCAGCAGTTTACAAATTTGAATTAAGAAATGAAGTTACAGAACAGAATTGACTTGAGCTTGTTCTTGGTTGTGTTGGGTTTGATTTTTTTTTTTCTTAAAGGTCATAATAATCTTTATACAGGATGTCATCAACAATAAATTCTAGACTGTCTAAAACACAGCCTCTCTATTTCCTCATTAGACATTCCATAATTTATCTACAAACTAAGACTGCAGTAAACATAAAAGTATTTAATTAACTACTCTATTAGGCCCTTTAGAGCTAATTTCCATTTTGTTTTTAAATTGGTCCCCAGTAGAGATTCTTAAAAAGCACTTAAGGATTCCATATTGACATTTTGTGTGATTTTCAAAACTTGGAACCAGTGTTTCCCATGACAAGATGAAATCCACTCTTCAGTATACCTCATGTCTCATCGCTACACATCACATCTGAGCACACAATATTCTATCAGGAAAATTGCTTTAAAACACTAATTCCCCATCACTTCAATGCACATCCATTTATGACTGCAAGAGCTTCTATTTCCTGATAAGCAAAGGTTTAATTTAATTCTATATTTTGCTACAGTCCACTAAATACCACCTCAAAATATGCTTAAGTTACGTTTTCTTCTCCACAGCTCATAAGACAATCAGAAGACAAGCTATGCCTGGCGAGTGAGGATGCAGCTGCACTGACTCCAATCAAGGAAGTCTCATTTCCAATGTAGGTGTTCATGCTGTGTGCCCATATGAGCATGCATTGTTGTGTCCCCATATGAGCATCCGTTGTTGTGTCCCCATACGAGCATCCATTGTTGAGTGCCCATACGAGCATCCATTGCGGTGTGTCCATATGAGCATCCACTGCAGTGTGTCCATACAAGCACTCATTGCTTAGTGCCCATGTGAGCACCCATCATGGTGTGCCCATATGTACATACATTACAAACCCAGTCATAAAGTAAAGCTTCCAACAGCTAACACTAAGGGTACTAAGAAATGTAAGGCAGTAAAGGAGGAGAAAAAAACCCCAAACCATACCCAATGTAACAAACTGCTACAAGATTTCTGCTGTGAAATAGGAGGGAGGAGAGGCAGAGCCAGAAAGCTGCACAAGGGAACAAATATGCTGGAGTAAGTGACAATACCACCAGTCTTAAGGCAATCTTCACTGGAATGGGCAGTGTGATTACTTGTACACCTGAAGAGAAATCCTTCTTTAGAGAGTGTACTTCTGTTGATGCAGAAGATGTTATGAACCATATCGATCCTAGAAAGGCAAAAAAACCCAGACATGAGTATGTTTTCCATTGAAAGAAATTCATTTCACTTACAGATATAAGATAAAAAGTAGTTTAATTCTTAAAGAGTAACAGAAAACTGACCAGTGCTTCCAGGAACACAAGTTTAGGGTTCAGCTCTAAGATCATTATTAGCCTGATTTTTCAAATACCCGAGAGCTCCCACTGACCTCAACCACAAAATACAAACTACCTAGAGCATGACTTTACACTCTTGAGAGCAGGATGTCTTAGCTTAGTATACAGAGGTAAAAGGTATTACTCTCAAATCAATTAAAGAGCCAATGCAAGAGTTGGGGTAGATGATGCCTATAGGTCCCTTCCAACTCAACTGTTCTATTCTGACCTCTGAAACTTTGAAAACAAAGTACCAGCAAATAACTTCCACAACTGAATTTTTGTTTCAATTATAAGAAACCAAATAAGGGGGAAAAGCAAAAAAGATTAAACTAGAAGAGGGGAGATTTAAACCTAGATGTTAGGAAAGGGTTCTTTACAGTGAAGGTGGTGAAACACTAGAACAGGTTGTCCAGGGAGGTTGTGGCTGCTCCCTCCCTGCAGGTGTTCAGGGCCAGGTTGCATGAGGCCTTGAGCAAGCTCTTGTAGTGGAAGGTGTCCCTGCCTATGCTGGGGGGGTTGGAACTGGATGAGCTTTGAGGTCCCTTCCAACCTAAACCATTCTGTGATGCTGCTATTCTAAGACAGGTGAGCTACCAGCTACTGATTTTTTTGTGTGTACTATCTACAAAGCTCAAAACCCAAATTAATTCTTTTCTCCCTACAGATAGGATTCAGTGGTGGGGTCCATGATACTAAATCCCTACAAAAAGACTTCAAACAGTGATTAATATATTGTAGTATTTTTACTAACCTGTATAGATGTCATGACTCCATTTGCAAGCACAGAAAGTTTTCCAGCCACTGATTTCACTCCTTGCTTAAACTGAGCTATATCAGGAGCTGCAGGTAAGACATTTGTTATATTGTAGCTTCCTAAAAGGAGAACATACACAAAGAAGAAAACAGGATTTTATATTAAAAGCAGCTTTTTTTCCCCACCTTGAAGTACAATCTAGCGCTGGGAACACTAAATACCTATATTTGATTTACAATGTAAAACACTAGGCAAAGGTCTCAAATTTCTTAAGCACATCTTCCTTTTCCCTTCTCCAGTTGTTCATAACCCCAGCCAATGTGTCATCACCTTGTGGTTCCAGGTAAGTAATTAATGTTTGGATGGTTTGTACCCTAAACGTTGCAATTTAAAGATGAGTGCACCTCAGTGGTGGCTGAAGGGGTGAGCCCTAATTGCACACACGCATACATCATGCTTTGCATGCTCTGTGGGTGGGTGTATTTTACTTTACTACATCTGAAATTATAGTAAGGGTTAAGTAAACTTTCAAAACTTCAAAACAATGCTTGCAATCCAGACTGCCTTAAAGCCAACACAGTTTGCTTACTGTGAAGTCTACTACTATTATTAGAAAACAGAAAGTATAGTCCTAAATATAACAGAACTCACAGATGTTTCAAAACTCACTCAGCACCTCCAGTAATGGGTTCAGATCTGAGTCCCTCACTACAAAAGACACAGAGGTGCTGGGATGGGTCCAGGTAACAGAGATGGTGAAAGGTCTGGAGAACAGGTCTGGTAAGTAGCAACTGAGGAATTGTGGTTGTTTAGTCTGGAGGCTGAGGGGAGGCCTCACTGCTCTCTACAGCTTTCTGAAATGAGGATTAAGTGAGGTGAGGGTTGGTCTCTTCTCCCTAATAACAAATGAGAGGAGGAGAGGAAATGGCCTCAAGTTGCACCACGGGAGGTTTAGGTTGGATTATTAAAGAAAATTTCTTCACTGAAAGGGTTCTCAAATACTGGAAGCAGATCCTGGTGAAGTGGTTGAATCCTCACCCCTGAAAGTGTTTTTTTAAAAGAGGCAGAGATGCGGTGCAGATGGGCATGGCTTAGCAACAGGTTTGTAGAGTTAGTGAATGGTTGGACTAGATCCCCTACAGGCCTTTACCAACTGCAATGATTCTGTGCTCCTAGCTGCATGGCAAGCACTAACATGCTAACAATTAGGATCACCCACTGATCCATGACAGGAATTAGTGGGCACACCTTCATACTGGATACCTGCCTCTGCAAATGGCACAAGTGGGCTGGAGCACCTCTCTTGTGATGGCAAGCTGAAAGAACTGGGGCTATTCTCTTCAGCCTTGGGAACAGAAGGCTCCAGGGAGACTTTATAGCTACACTTCAGTATCTGAACAGGACCTAGAGGAAGGCTGAGGAAGGTCAGTTCAGAAGGTCTTGTAGTGATAGGATGAAGGGCAATGGTTTGAAACTGGAGCAGGGTAGATTTAGGTTGGACAAAAGGAGGATGTTCTGCACAATGAGAGCGGTAAAATACTGCAGCAGGTTGCCCAGGTTGAGGCCAGGTCACTGGAGACATGATGTGGCCCTGGACATCCTGACCTAGTTGGAGATGTCCCTGCTGGTTGCAGGGGGTTGGACAAGATGACCTTTGTGGGCCTGTTCCAGCCCAATGTGACAGCCAAGTAGTAGTTTACAGAGTACAGAAGACCAAGAGCTTCTTGCTTTGTTCAGTACATACCTGTTGGTTGTTTCTTCTGATCTTCAAACAAGTCAGCTGAACTTATAGATGAGCTTCCAGAAAGTCTTTCTAGTCGAGCTCTTGCTTCATACTAGAAAATAATTGAGAAGAGAAAGTACTGTGACTGTATCCTGTCATCCTTTGAGGCCATGGCAGAAAACTCAGGCAATCAGAGGTATGGTTTTAGGACATACAAATGCAGCTGACATTGACCACTCTGAAAGTTGCTCCCATTTTGTAGTTTTCACATGACTGACATGGTGAGAGTTTATCATCATCTCAACTCATTTCTGAATCGATCAGAGTGACATTTACCATTGCAACACCAAGTGGCTTACTCACCGATAGGTATGCTAAAATTGCTGAAACACTACAAACCCATCGAAAAAACCCAACTGACAGACACACAACTGAGTGTGATCCCTTGCCTCCAAACCACAACATTATATTGATCTGGTTTTTACTTCTAAGCTGATTCAGTTACCTGTCATTTGTTTAACAATGTCTCTGCTTAGGCTTCAAACAGCAATCATCTTTTCATGTAACAAATACCGATGGGGCAGCTGCTGGAACAACGGTTTGGGGGCATCCATTTGGGTATTTAGGACAAATCATCAGCCTGATTCTAAAGACCAATGCATTAGTCTACTCCTTCTATCAGAGAACAATTTTGGAAGTTAAGGTTCTACTTGAAGCTGCAACTCTTCAAAACGAAACACTAAGCTATCAGAGTTAAATTTCTATCAAGCAAATATTCAAGTGGCAGAGCAGGCCAAGAAGGCCAACAGCTTTCTGGCATGTGTCAGCAGTACTTTGACCTGCAGGCCCAGGGAAGTGATTGTCCCCTGGCCTCGGCACTGGTGAGTTCACACCTTGAATACTGTGTTTAGTTTTGGGGCCTTCACTGTAAGAAAGACACTAAGGTTCAGGGAAGGGCAACAAAGCTGGTGAAGGCTCTGAAGAATAGGGCTTAGGAGGAGCAGCTGAATGCACTGGGGTGGTTTAGTCCAGAGAAAAGGAGGCTGAGGGGAGACCTCTCTGCTCCCTACAACTCCATGACAAGAGGCTGGAGTGAGGTGAGGGTCAGTTCTCCCAAGTAACTAGAGGTGGGGTGAGAGAAAATGTTCTCAAGTTGCACAATGGGAGGTTTAGGTTGGATATTAGGAAAAATTTACTTTCTGAAAGAGTGGTTAAGCATTGGAACAGGCTGCCCAGGGAGGTGGTGAAGTCACCCCCTGGAGGTGTTCAGAAATCATGCAGACATGACAGTCTGGGACGTGGTTTGACAGCCATGGGCAATGGTTAGACTCGATGATCGTAGAGGCCTCTTCCAACTGAAATGCTTCTATGATTCCACAAGTTTAATAATTCCACCAATTTAGCTATTCTTTGCTTTCTTTTTACACAAGAACAGCAAGTTTACAGTTGAGGAATATTTTAACATTCAAAAACGCTGATCACTGCTTTCCACTTACATCAGCATGATCTTGCTTTCCAAAATACATGTCTGATGAAATTGCTTTTACATTGCCAAACTTCTTTTGTGCCTCATCAGTGATTAAGGATGATTCATACTCAGGCTTACGACGAGATGCAGGCCTGAAAGAAAAACAAGGTGCATTAGTGAGGGTAAATTTATTGCCTTCTGCCACAATGCAGATAAAACCAAACCAGAAGTAATAACTCCTGTGCTTTGTGGAAGTCTACCACACTAGAAAGACATCAAACTGTTGGAGTGAGTCCAGGAGTCCAGAGGAGGCCAAGAAGATGATCAGAGGGCTGGAGCACCTCTCCTATGAGAACAAGCTAGGAGAGTTGGGCTCTTCAGCCTGGAGAAGAGAAGGCTTCCAGGAGACCTTGTAGTAGCCTTCCAGTATCTGAAGAGGGCCTACAGGAGGACTGGGGAGGGACTATTGACATGGTCTTGTAATGACAGGAGGAGGAGGAATGGGTTTAAACTGGCAGAGGGGAGATTTAGACTGGGTGTTAGGATGAAGTTCTTTGCAGTGAGGGTGGTGAAACACTGGAACAGGTTGCCAAGGGAGGTGTTTGAGGCCAGATTGGATGAGTCCTTGAGCAACCTGTTCTATTAGGTGTCCCTGCCTATGGTGGGGGGGTTGGAACTGGATGATCTTTGAGGTCCTTTCCAACCTAAACCATTCTTTGATTCTATAACAATAATTTTTTTTAATAAAAGTTATTAGCCCAGGACAAAGAAACTCAGATAATGAAGTTGCTGCAGCAGCAAATAAAACTACTGAAGTGCACAAGCTGCACTTTGTAGGTAAAGGAAAAATCCAGTTTTAAGTAAGAACAGAGCAGAAAACACCAACTGAGCATAAACCTCCATATTCTTACATTCCCCACTTGATTACAGCACAGCTGTCAAAGAAGAAATGCATTCATTTCTGATCAGCACAACAATTTAGACCTGTTGTTTGCAAGTGTCTTCAGCTCCTTCATCCTACAAGCTGAGTGTCCTACAGTTTCATGCATTAGGTAGCTGAGTTCCCTTTTGTTCATCAGGCAGCAAACAAAGCAAGAAAGACTTCAATGAATGCTCTGAGAATACTGCAGTTATCTGAGCTTCTTTCCACGTATTTTGTCTACTTTTTTTGCTGATACACCTTGTGTACAGCATTAACCCTCCTAGGGTGGTCTGAACCTGACCCCAGCTGTAGTGGTTAGCTCACTCCCACTTCCTGTCCAGGCCTCCTACAAAAACAGAGGATTTTCCTGTTTGCTCTTGCTCTTTGCCCTCCCTACCTGCTAGCAGCACCCTCGTTCCTGCTGCTCCTGTTTGCCCGTTTGCCATGTGGCCATCCTACCACATGGTGGACAACCCTTTCCTGAATCTACCTCCATCCACTGCCATCCATCTGGTTGTATATATACTTTTGTATCTTGTTTCCCTTCCTTATACCTCTTTGTAACTCTCCTACCTTAAATAGCTTTTATTTATTTTAGTTTTAATTTCCAAATTGAAGCAAGACTATCCTTTGGGTGTTTTACATCTAATTCCTTTCTTTCCAAAGCAGGGGGAGAGGGGAAGGCATCCTATTATTGTGTTGTTCTGTTAGCTATTTTGAGTCACTGGGAAGTTTAAATCAGACCAATACACCTTAGAAATCACCTCCAGTACAAGACAAACGACCACCAGTACAGAGACTGTACAGTGGTGAGCAAAACAGCTAAGTACTTAAAATGTAAATAGGGAATTTGGCTTACAAAAGAAATGCAACCAGGTAGTCCCTTGACTGCTGATGAAAACTATGGCCAAATTCTCCTTATAGACTGGAAAAAAATCCCACTCCTGTGCCCAGGACTCATAGGACTTTAACAAGCTTGTACTTCCTGTTAAAAAATCAGGTAGGTTTTCTTGGCATACCTGTCTGAAAATCCTGTACTTTTGGAAGTTAACATTATATCCACATCTCTACTGTTATTTTCTTTCTTCCAAAAAGAGTCTGAATTGTCATCCCATTTAGAGAAAGTGCTGCTCCTCAAATCTGAAGAATCATAATACCTAAAAAAATAAGAACAAAAGATACTGAAAAAATAGGAACTTTATATTGTTAGACTGCAGCATAAGTAAGTGTCAAAGCCTGATTGTAGATAATTTTAAATAGAAAGTTGAAGACAGTACCACAAGAAAGGGAAAACAAAAAAAAGTCATTTCACAAAAAACTGCATTCAGTATGCAGCAATAAATATTTAATGGTAGAGACAATACCCATAAACACATCATTCAGGCTGTTTTTCTCCTCAGAGAAACTAACTCCTCTTCTTTACATATGTCACTGGGGTACAGTCAACTATTTCACATGTAACAGGGACACAGATCTGCTGGAGTAAGTCCAGAGGAGGGCCACAAAGATGATCCAGGGGCTGAAACACCTCTGCTATGAGGATGGGCTGAGGAAGTTGGGATTGTTCAGCCTGGAGAGAAGACTCCAAGGGGACCATATAATTGCCTTCCCATACCTGAAAGGAACCTGCACGAAGGCTTCAGAGGGACTTTTTGTAAGAGTGCACACTGATACGACAAGAGGAAATGGATTTAAATTGAAGGATAATAGGTTCAGATTGGATCTCAGGAAGAAATTAGGATGGCAAGAGTCTGGAATGGATTGTCCAGACAGGTTGTGGATGTTCTCTCCCTGGAGACATTGAAGGCCAGGTTGGCTGGGGCCTTGAGTAACCTGGTCTTGTTGAGAGGTGTCCCTGCCCATGGCAGGGAGGCTGGATTAGATGATCTCTAAGGTCTCTTCCAGCCTAGGCCTTCTATGCCTATGTAGTCATGTCCAATGGACTTCTGTTTTCATCTTAAGCTCCAAATACAGTGTGTATAATTGACTGTGTAACCTGCATATACTTCTACCCCCACTCTAAAGAAAAAAAATGTATACATTACCTGGAACTAGAGGAGAAATAGGAGTCTTCTGCATCATCAGGGTGGCTTTTCTTCAGCTTTGCAATTGCAGGTGCTTCCTGCTCTATTGTTTGCATATCTGAGGTGACTGAGTGGGAAATGCCACTGGAGATAAGAAGAAAGTATGGAAAGATAAGTATGTAAAGAGATGACACAGTTCACACACTAAAACCAAAGGAAAGGAAAGCACAAATCTAGTTTCTGAAGGGTGGTGATAAAACCCGAGCTTCTCTGACATAGTGAGAGGACACAATTCTGAATACAGACCATCTGAACAGCTGGAAAACACAACGATGTGACTTTTCCAGAGTTTTGGCTTCTAAAAGACAGACTATAGCTGGTGCTGTTTATTGAAAACATCCTCACTACCTTCCTTACATGGAGGCAAACACCATACAAGACCTCCTACAGCTCAGGTCAGTACCCATTTGGCAGGATAGAAATTAAACCTACCAGAAGCAATCCTGCCCTGTCCCAATAGTAGATTCTGTGATGATGTTGTTTAAGTTTCCACCATGCACTTCAGTGCCTTTTTAAGTTTCCTAACTCCAATGAGCTACATAAAGCCACAAAGCATTTTAAATACCTTCTTCTGCTGCCAAATCCTATGCCAAGTCTCTCCAGTTCACTTTTCTTCTTACCAGACAGATTTAACTTCTCTTCTTTTGTTTTAATATCCAGATCTCTGTAGCTCAACCGTAAAGATGATATGCTAGAATGAAACACAGAATTAATAGAGGACTGTCAAATGCTATGCTGGATGTCCCACCCCATAATTTTAGTAGAAAATCAGCAATGTACCTTGCAGCTCTGTATTTTGCATCTGGAGTACTGTGACCAGTTCTGGGCCCCCCAGTTCAAGGGGGACACAGAATTGCTTGAGAGAGTCCAGCACAGAGCCACAATGATGATGAAGGGCATTCCCTTCATCATGTCTCTTACAAGGAGAGCCTGAGGGAGCTGGGGCTGTGCTGCTTGGAGAGAAGGAGCCTGAGGGGTGACCTCATCAATGTTTCTAAAGATGTAAAGGGTGAGCACCAAGATCATGGAGCCAGGCTGTGCTGGGTGATGCCCAATGACAGGACAAGGGATACCGAGTAAAGCTGGTAGGAAATGTCATGTAAACATCAGGAGGATTTTTTTTCCCTTTATGGGTGACAGAATCCTGGCACAGGCTGCCCAGGGCGGTTGTGGAGTCTCCCCCTCTGGAGATACTCAAAATGTGCCTGGACAAGTTCCTGTGTGATCTGCTCTAGGTGATCCTGCTCTGGCAGGGAGGTTGGACTGGGTGAGCTTTCGAGGTCCCTTCTGGCCCCTGACATTCTGTGATTCAGTGATACAAAAACATTGCTTCCATTCCACCATGTAGTAAAGCCATAAGGAGTTAATTTACTAAAGCTCATTACTCAAGCTTTTAAAACGAAAACTGCCACCCAAATGAGTTGAAAGCCATTTTTAGTGTTCACCTTTCATTAATGTTGATGTATGCTGCCATCTACAGTTAAAATAAATCCAAGGGAAACTGAGTTGTCTTGCAACTGCTGGGCTTGGATCTGTGAACTCCTGATATCTGCAGGTATTTTCAGAGGGTTCTGGCCACCAGAGAAAGGTTGCAGCAATCTGACACCAAAAGTTGCCTTGGATCTATGGATTTATAGATTTCTAACAGAAAAAAACCCAACCCAAAACCCTGACTCACTACTTAGGACTTTTCTCCAAAGTGAACTACATCATTAAAGATCAGAATGATAATAAATAATAAGGAATAATATTTTTTCTTGCTATTTAGTAGTCCATTCCTGCAAATCAGTGGTAGATTTTGGCAGTCATATTGAAGCATGACTGGAAAAATACTTCAGGAAAAATGAGTTATCCCCTTGTGATTTAATAGTTTTGATGTCCACAAAGCATCCCTTTTCTGCACATAAAAGTGAGCACATGGAGAAGGGAGGAGATTATAGACCAAAGGGCTTGCTTGGTAGCATGAGCTCAAGTGATCAGGTAAGAATGCATAACATTTCTCTGTGGGTTATAGAAATGATCTCTTTTGGTAATTAAGTGAGGATACTAAGCTTCACTACATTAAATGTGGATATTACCCAACTCTTCAACAGTCTAATTTTGATGACAACTAATAAAACATTGAAAATCAAAAATGTGTAGCTATGTAATGGAAGGAATGAGGAATAGCACTCTCTGAGCTTTAGGGATGAGTATTTAATGATTCAAGACTTCAGACAGAAATAGTTAAAGGCTTTGGGTGAAAATGAAGGCAGTTCCAGCATAATCCACCTGAAAGTGAATCAGGTAATTCCAGCTATCCTTAAACTATCCTCTTGCCTTCAGCACAGAAAGTCTGAGCTAATAGCAGCCATAAAGCTGAGTATTTGTATGCTCCCTGCACCCTTAGAAAGGCTGTTAAGGATTCATTTCACTACACCAAGCCAACATAAAGTAAGTACACTTAGTATGGGGTAAAGAGAGTCCAAGAGGCAAGCATCTTCCCTGGGAATACTTCAATTTAGCATATTGGAGATTTGTTTCACATTTTATTCATCTCTCTCAGTGGAACATTTCCTTATTTTTTGGTGTTAAATAACAGTAAGGTTATTTTTAAAGAGCATATATATCCAATAGCAAATAAACCAGGGCAAGGGGGCAATTGCTGCTTGACCCAGCTTTGGCCCAGCTCAGCCACATTTTTTTCTTAAGTCTAAGAACTGAAGTTGCCTGTGCATAAGCAAAGCTCTGTTAGGATTTAAAATGCTGCCAACTACTTCATTAACATGAAATTGGGCTTCATGTTTCACTGGTGTGTGTACAAATCATACTTACAGAGGCTCTTCCTTCTCGGTTATCTTACTGCTACGAAGATCCTCTTGTTCCTTCATTTTATCTACTGCTTGTGCTTGCTTCTCAATCTCATTAAAGCTTTGGATGCTCACTTTTTGTGCCCCCAAACCACCTTTTTTGGCACCAAGCTTGATTTATTGGAAAAAAAGAACAAAATCAAAAGTCCCAATGTTATAATGGAGACAATCACTTCATCTGGATTAACATTCAACGCTGAAAGCAAAAACTAAACTCTGAGCAGGAGTATTTGCAAACAATAAAGAAAACCTGGAGCAGAGAAAATAATTTTTAATGTTTTGCCCCTCTACAGGCTCCTTCTCTGGAGACTTTCAAGACCTGTTGCAGCAAGTCCAGAGGACAGCCATGAAGAGAAGGGCTGCAGCACCTCTCCTATGAGGACAAGCTATGAGAGTTTGGGCTCGTCAGCCTGGAGAAGAGAAGGCTTTGAGGAGACCTTGGAGTGGCCTTCCAGTATCTGAAGGGGGTCTGCAGGAAGGCTGGGGAGGGACTATTGACAAGGTCTTGTAATGACAGGACGAGGAGTAATGGATTTAAATTGGAAGAGGGGGGATTTAAACTGGATGTTAGGAAAAAGCTCTTCACAGTGAGGGTGATGAGACACTGGCACAGGTTGCCCAGGGAGGCTGTGGCTACTCCCTCCCTGGAGGTGTTCAAGGCCAGGTTGGATGAGGCCTTGAGTGACCTGTTCTAGTGGGAGGTGTCCCTGCCTGTGGTGGGGGGTTGGAACTGGATGATCTTTGAGGTCCCTTCCAACCTAAACCGTTTTATGATTCTTTGTGTTCCTGTGCAATCTGTGCTAGATTATCTGGTCCTGCTCTGGCAGGGTGCTTGGACTTGATCTATGGAGATCCCTTCCAGCCCCTAACATCCCGTGAGCCTCTGATCTTCTACTGACTCTTAAAAATTTAGTTAGCTCTGTACTTAGGCACCAGAGGGTACTGAAACTACTGTAATTTTAATTCTTGAAACAAATATTACAGATATCTGTATCTAACTAGATGTATCTCAGAACTTTAATGATATTGCTGCACAGAAATAATGTGATAAAATTTATCACCATGGAACCGTTTGGTGGTAATTCACAGGACCACAGAATCTAGTGCAGGCTGCACAGGCCTGGGGACATGTGGCTGGAAAGTTGTGATTTGGAGGGAGACCTGGGGGGTCCTGCTTGACAGTCAACTGAACAAGAGTCAGCAGTGTGCCCAATTGGCCAAGGAAGCAATGGCATCCTGGCTTGGATTAGAAACACGGTGGCCATCCCCCTGCACTCAGCACTGGTGAGGCCACACCTCAAATACTGTGTTCAGTTCTGGGTCATTCACTACAGGAAGAACATTGAGGTGCTGGAGAGTGTTCAGAGAGGTACAAGAAGGCTGGTGAAGGGCCTGGAGCACGTGGCCTATGAGGAGCATCAGAAAAAAAATCCACAATCTGAAGCACTCTATCAGATAACAGCAGTGACTTGTTGGACACTTTCATCTTAACAATTATTCATTTTCAGACCATTGACTGTTCTGATACAGAAACATTTCTCGATTCCTTTTTAGTCTCATAAACTGTTACAAGTAGCCTAGGGCTCACTTACACAGTACCTCCCATACTGCAATCTACATACTGCCAGGGATCTGCAACACAGTATCAAGTAAAAATTATCTATGTACACTTACCCCCTTCTTAGCTTGACTTGGCTTCTTTCTAATGAAGGTGGTATTCTCTGCAAAGATTAAGTGTACATTATTTCAGACATCATTTTATTAATTCCAGAACAGCAGAGATAATTTCCACAGTATCAGCCTCAAAATTGTTTGGTGTTTTTTTTTCAATGCTAAGTTTCTATGCTAAGAGACTGAGATACTAAACTGAGTTACATGGGCTCTGATGAGCTCCAAGAGAATGCTGGAAACTGCCTCTGATTGAGGATATGCAAATACAAAATGGGAATAAAATTACAGCTCAGTTTCCAGCTGTAGATGCTTGTTAGTAAATGGAACAAGAATATAGGATTTGTTAGAATTGGACTAGAGGTCCAGCTGATTTTGCACCATTTCCATGCTGCTTCCAGGATAGAAAGCTATTGATTGTGTGAAACAGATAAAACATAGCTGTCTGATCATAAACAAAATTACAAGCATTATCAGGCCAAGTGAATACAAAACCAGTGAGGATCACATCATCCCAAAATACTAAGCTAGTCCCAGTCACCACTTCTTTACTACACCTGTGCTGCTACGAATCAGCAGTTTTTATTCTCAGAAATCTCTTCCTGCAGGATGATCCTCAAAATGGTAAATCCCTGGTGTATTTCATGCTAATGGATTTTCCTCAGGTTGGTCTGGGCTTTTTATTCCATTTCCTTATACTATGACATACTCTTTAGTGTTAAGTCAGTGAAGATCCTGGGCACTGAAAACATTGCATTGCAACCCCAAGATTTTTCCAGTGTAAATTTTTTTGTTCAGTTTTCTGAAAAGGGACCAAAAACTAGGCCTAGATAGAAAGACTAACCTATTGGTACAAGAGGGGCTTGCTCAACAGAAATAACAAGCCAGAGATCACTGCACCATGTGCTTTCAGTGCAGAATTTAACACAGTCTGACAGGAAGTGTAAATCACTTTTAGTAGGTGTGATGTATGCAGCATCTAAATTCATCAGGTCAGCTAAGAGAGATAAAACCAGAACAACACTGACTCCTTAGGAGTACAGTTTGACAGAAAAAGTTGTAAGACAAAGTCAGGTTTTTCAGCTAAGTCATGCACACTGTGGCATTAAAGCAAGAATTCCACACCTCTTCCCAGTCATACATTCTCTGCACAATGTTACAATGCAGACGAGCACCTCAGCTGGCTTAACAGTGACCTTTGAAAGCACATGCTGAACTCTGAGCAGGAGTGTTTGCAAACAAGGAAGAAAATCTGGAGCAGAGAAAATATTTCTTTTAATGTTTTGGCCCTCTACAGGCTCCTTCTCTGGAGACTTTAAAGACCTTTTGAAGTGAGTCCAGAGGAGGCCATAGCTCTGCTATGAGGACAGACTATGGGAATTGGGGCTCTTCAGCCTGCAGAAGAGGAGAGGCTTTGAGGAGACCTGGTAGTAGCCTTCCAGTTTTTCAGCTAAGTCATGCAGGCTGTGGTATTAAAGTGAGGATGTCACACATCTTCCCAGTCATACATTCTCTGTACAAACAGGTACTTAAGTACATTATTCTGACTGCTATATTCCTCTGCTTACATCCATTACCTAATGCAGCTTTTGGTGATGTACTAAGGCAGTCAACACTTGGTCCATGTTCTGGTCCTAAAACAATGAGTAACAAGGGTAAGAATATCAGAATGTTTAAAATACCAAAGCACAACTCGCTGTACTCAGGGTACTGTTTGGTATTTGTTATTTCTATCATGGCTTTACTAGTTACTAGAAGAGCAGGAGGCACCCAAAGATTCATCTGAAGTCTGTTTGAATACAAATTTATGTCTATGAAACATCATTAAAGGAACATGCAGTCCCACACATTCTAGCATAACACTTCTAAAAAGTCCTTTCTCTCCAAATTAGCATGGTTAGATTATTATGAAAGTGGGAGGAAAAGAGTTAAGCCAAGGGACTAGACAGAAAAGTGCAGCTTTTTGTTAACAAAGAATCAGTCAAACCTTCAGAGCATTCAGGAGTATTTTCTGAAGTCTTCTGCTGTAGGGAGACTTGCTCTGGCTCTGATAACACCCACTCTGTATTCTTCACCTTGAAAAAAAATCACAAAATCAAAAGTGCACACAAGACAGAATGCAATAAATACAAGCACCAAGCTCAAAGACTGCCTAAGCACCACTGTTTAGTTAATATTGGGTTCTTATGATTATAGAGTGTAGGTTTAAAACCTGCTTTCAGAAGGGCAGCTATTACAGTTGTAAGAAATGCCTTATTCAAAGCAAGCTGGTTTCAAACCTGCCATCAAAACTGGGAATCAAACTCAGTGACACTATCCAAGCATTAGAGAGCAGGCATGCCTTTATTACAGCATGCTGGGGTGCATGGCAACTGCTCCCCAGAGCATGCCCACCAGCAGAGAGTTCTCCTGGCTATTTACAGATGAGCTTTACAAAGTATCACCTGTCTAATACAAGTATTCCTCCTATCTGTTACTTATTCATGGGGCATAACTCGGCAAAGTATCTGCGTGTCTGCACTTGCAGGAGAGGTCTGGGGTCACAGATCTCCCTCCTCACGTTATCCTTTCACGGCACCAAGAACACTTCACAGGATCAGAGTATGTTAGGGGTTGGAAGGGACCTCCGTAGATCGTAGAGTCCACCCTTCCTGCCAGAGCAGGCTGACAGGCTCTAGCTCAGGTCATACAGGAATGCAGACAGACAGGGCTTAAAAGTCTCCAGAGAAGGAGACTCAACAGCTTCTCTGGGGAGCCTGTTCTAGTGCTCTGTGACCCTCACAGTCAAGAAGTTCTTCCTCATGTTGAGGTGGAACTTCCTGTGCTGTAGTTTATACACATTACCCATTGTCCTGTCACAGGGTGCAACTGAGAAGAGTTTGTCCCCTCCCTTTTCATCTCCAGCCCCCAAATACCAGACACAACAGAAACTCCAGAACAATCATCTGTGACATAAACACCATAAGGAGACAGGATCAGCTAAACAAAAAACAACAGCAGCAGTAGCCTTCAGAAAGTTACTTGAACATCTTCAAAGAGGATGTAAGTATTTTGGACGAAGAAATAAAGGCTTCTGCTTAGCAAA
Source organism: Pogoniulus pusillus (assembly GCF_015220805.1). Taxonomy (NCBI): domain Eukaryota; kingdom Metazoa; phylum Chordata; class Aves; order Piciformes; family Lybiidae; genus Pogoniulus; species Pogoniulus pusillus. The sequence goes on along the minus strand of NC_087290.1, from coordinate 15,741,523 downwards.
TGTTTCAAGAACTGTTAAAATTCACTGGTTAAAATCCAAAGTTAGCACACAGTATATTTTAGTCAGAGCACTCTCAAACAACATTTCATGTGTCCAAGTGCAACTGAATGCTTAAAAAAATACAGAATCATAGAATGGTTTAGGTTGGAAGGGACCTCAGAGGTCATCCAGTTCCAACCCCCTGCCACAGGCAGGCACACCTCCCACTGGAACAGGTTGCTCAAGGCTGCATCCAACCCGGCCTTGAACACCTCCAGGGAGGGAGCAGCCACAGCCTCCCTGGGCATCCTGAGACAGTGTCTCACTGCCCTCACTGCAGACAACTTCTTCCTAACATCCAGTTTCAATCTCCCCTCTGCCAGTTTAAACTATAAACACAGAGCTTTATTCAACGTTTAGCTATTATTTGTGTCATTCTAAATTAGCACCTCAGAAATTGGGTCATACCCAGGAAGAATTTTGAGACCCACAGCAGGAAAGGCAGACCGATGTTAACTCACTGATCTACCCTTACTCTATAAGGTTTTCTTTCAAGGTTTCATATTCCTCACAGTTAACCTATCAAGACTTAAATGCAAATAATCAATACCTCGGGAGAAACATGAGATGCAAAAAAGTCTTCCTCTTTGTTTTGAGGTGACACAGGAGGCATTCCGCATCCATCTGTCCACAGCTAGAATTAAAAGAGAGAGAGATAATGTTACAGGACAACTACATCATGTTTTTTTAATGCATTCATTTTACAACTATTTTTGTTTTTCCAGGCTATGATTGATTTTTTTTTCCTGGTACATAATTTTTCCTAACAAACTGATTTGTGCTTTGATGTGTGGCATTCTCCTTTTTTCTTTCATCTATCTTTTATGTGTTCCTTCAGATTATCCACTTCCTTCCTAACAAAGCAGTAATATTTGTTGTCATTAAAGCTTTGTAATAAGTTATGTTTTTTTCATATGGTATTTTCTTGCTAATGTTCTTATTTTGTCCAAAGTTAAAAACCAAACCAAAACAAACAACAAATGAAAACACAAACCCCAAACCCATGAAAACTTAACACTAGCAGCAATTGAAAACAGTTTTCAGAACTGTACCAGTGTGGTCTGCAGAGTCTGAAAACCTCTGCTACAGTGAAAGCAGACTGAAAAGATGCTGACAGCTTAGAGCAAGGTTTGATACTGGGGTGCACAGAAGAGCCCACGGTGCCACAGATCATTCTTAGCATTGTGCAGCACAGAACTACAACCTGCACTCCAAGGACCTTCATATGCAAATCATTTTTGTTGTGCAATAAAACGAGTATCATTTGGAATCACAGCTGCAAACAAGTTTTCATTTTGAAGACTAAAGTTTCTGCCTATAACTCCTGTAGGTTACTGCAAACATTAACATTTAATAACGCAGCAACAAAACATCCAGCTGTCCTCTATCTCAGTGGTCTTCTGCAAACAAAAAAAGGTAAGCTGAAAAGGTGGAGAGAGGTTCTCCTGCCCCTCTACTCTGCTGAGGCTGCATCTGGTGTACTGTGTCCAGTTCTGGGCCCCTCAGTTCAAGAGGGACATGGAACTGCTTGAGAGAGTCCAGTGCAAAAGACGATAAAGGGAATGGAACATCTCTCTTAAGAGGAAAAGCTGAGGGAGCTGGGGCTGTGCTGCTTGCAGAAGAGGAGACTGAGAGGTGACTGCATCAGTGTTTGTAAATATGTAAAGGTGAGTGCCAGGAGGCTAGAGCCAGGCTCTGCTTGGTGATGCCCAGTGACAAGACAAGGGGAAATGGGTGGAAGTTGAGGCATAAGAAGCTCCATGTAAACACAAGGAGGACTTTTTCCCTGTGAGGGTAACAGAACCCTGGAACAAGCTGCCCAGGGTGGGCTGTGGAGTCTCCCTCTCCAGAGATGTTCAAAACCCACATGGATGTGTTCCTGTGTGATCTGCTCTGGGTGATCCTGCTCTGGCAAGGGGGTTGGACTGGAAGAGCTTTCAAAGTCCCTTCTGGCCTCTGACATTCTGTGATTCTGTGAAAACAGTTTACTCTCCAGCTTAGCTATTCACTGCAATGTGTACCTCCTGAAGACAGACAATATTTTGCATTACTAATTAGAAACTTCAACTGACTCAAAAGGGGAAGAAGATAAAGTTTTTCAGAAATCTTAACAACACAGGGCAAGCACTACTCACATCAGTACCATACTTTCTTGTTGCCTGTGTGGCAAGAGATTTAATCTTCTCCTTGTAAAGCTGGGCACCACGGCTGTTGTACTTGGCATTGGTGTCATTGGTAGTGCATCCATGTTGATGGAAAAAAGCAGACTATGAAGGAGAACACAGAAAATGCTATGAGAAACATTAAAAAATTAACAGGCTTCAATACAACACATATAGTGAGGCAGTAAAATTCTCTGTTCCTCTACCCAAACCTAATGTTTTAAATTATGAAGTCTGTGTAGATACCTAAAATAAGAAAACTCCTTTCTGGTAACCTCTTTTATGCATAAATAAAACAACTGAAATAACCAAATATATTAGTGGGAAGTTTTAAAAGCATGCACAACTGCAAGCTTGACACCATTATATACAAAGAGTCCTAGTTCTAAAAAAGTAAGCATAGAAAAGAAGAGGCAAAACTGATTTGTCAGAGCTGCCCTTAAAAGGGTATTCCCAATACTCTAAGAGATACTGTTCATCATCTCTAACATCCTAGAGAACACAAGGTTATGTTCACCAGTATCAAAATGACTCTGTAAAAGCGGTCTTCCTTCAGAAGAAAACTGTGTGTAGGCACACCTATATGTAACCATATATATTTGTATGCTTGTGCATGTATAGGCAAATACACAAATGAAGATATTTATTCTCATATTCAGCCTGCAGAAGACTCTGGGAGGACCTTGGAACTGCCCTCCAATACCTAAAAGAGAACCTGCAGAAAGGCTGCAGAGGGACCTTTTACAAGAATGCCCACTCACAGACCAAGGAGGAATGGATTTAAATTGAAGGAGAATAGGTTTACATCTTGGGAAGAAATTCTTCCCTGCAAGGATGACAAGAGTCTGGAATGCATTGTCCAGAGAGGCTGTGGATGTTCCCTCCCTGGAGATGTTGAAGGTCAGGTTGGATGGGTCTTGAGTAACCTAATCTAGCTGAGAGGTGCCCATGGCAGTGAGGTCAGAATAGATGATCTCTAGGGTCTCTTCCAGCCTATGCCATTCTACAACTCTGTGATCTTAAACCAAAAGCAAATGGATACATTCAAACCAGATTTCCACAAGTTGTTTGAAAGATGAAAAGGAAGAAAAAAAATTATCTCAGTACCAAGAGTTTACTATCAAATCATCATTTCTGTGCAGGGGAATACTCAGACCTTTATAACAAAACATAACATACAAGTTTCTGCTAGGATCAGTAAGCCCAGATAACAGAAGGGTATAGCCTTACATGCTGCAATTGCAAAGCATAAATATAGTGTACAAGGTCTTGTAATGACAGGATGAGGAGTAATGGGTTTAAACTGGCAGAGGGGAGATTTAAACTGGATGTTAGGAAGAAGTTGTTTGCAGTGAGGGTGGTGAGACGCTGGCACAGGTTGCCCAGGGAGGTTGTGGCTGCTCCCTCCCTGGAGATGTTCAAGGCCAGGTTGGATGACGTCTTGAGCAACCTGTTCTTGTGGGAGGTGTCCCTGCCTATGGTGAGGAGTTGGGACTAGATGATCCAAAATAAACCATTCTATGATTCTATACCTGACTTTGTATATAAATTGAGCAACAGCTGTGAGGGGGAAAAACAACACCTCTCAAATTCTGTGATCGCAGAAGAAACAGCCACAATCACAGATGCCAAAATGATCAATCATTTTTGCAATTAAATATATACAGCCTTTCTTTGGCAAACATTAATTCCAGTCATCGTAAGAGATTTATTCTAAAACCAAAAGGAACTAAGAATGCTTCAGACTTCGTAGCAATCCGATGCATAGCCAGGACATTATCAGGCATCATTAAGCAATTATAGAATACAAATTGACTGTTAATCTGAGAGTGCTTCTAAACAGCAGATTTAACTGGAACATTTAATTGAAACAAAAAGGGAATGATTTTTTTTACTGCAATTGTAAGCAACAGAATTACCAGCAACAGAACAAGGGGACACAGTCTCGAGTTGTGCCGGGGGAGGTATAAACTGGATGTTAGGAGTAAGCTCTTTACAGAGAGAGTGATTTGCACTGGAATGGGCTGCCCAGAGAGGTGGTGGAGTCGCCATCCCTGGAGGTGTTCAAGGAAAGACTGGATGGGGCATTTAGTGCCATGGTGTAGACAACTGGCTAGGGCTGGGTGCTAGGTTGGACTGGATGAGCTTGAAAGTCTCTTCTGATCTGGCTGATTCTAAGGAAGATGTTCTAAGGAAAATGTTCATTTTGTTTTTTAAAATGTCCAGGCAGTTTACTGAACTGTTCTTTACAGCTTCCTTCAGCTACTAATCTTCCTAGGAAACCCAAAACAGGTCACTGTGAATTTGAGGTATTTGAGGGGTAGCTGTGGGGTATGTTACACATCTTGGTAAAATGTGTGATAGGAAACAGTGACATCCAAGAAAGAAGACAAAAACTCCTAAAAGTAACTAATTAAGGCTTACTGTTATTCCTCTATTACTATGCTTTCTGTGATTAACTGAAGCACTTTTCAAACTCTGCCATCTGTTATTTCCAACTAGCAAAGTTTATGGAGTTTAATCAGAGCTTCCAACCCTTTGGCTAAAAACACCCCCACTATTTTTTCACATAAAATCTCCCTATCCAAATTAATCAAAACTGTAAGTTCTATCTACTAAGTGGAATAACAGAAACTCGACAAATAAATTAATACAACAGCAGTATTAATACAGACAGATGCAACTTAGAAAGGACAGGCAGAAGAAAAAGACAACAGATGCAGTGCAAGTGCTCAGATCTCTAAGCCAGAGACAATGACCTGCTGAGTGCCTAATTCAAAGAAGAAAAGGTTGACTGGAAAACACAGCAGTGGAAAAGAAATAATAATGATGCTCAGTTAATAATTTTCTTTGTACAGAAATAGGAAACAAAAAAACAGCAGAATATTAAAGTGGTAACCTTAAGAAAGCAGATTGTTAAGAAAATTGTTAAGAAAAAGCCTGTGGAAAGCACATTTGGGTGAAGTTTCTTAAAGAAACATTAAGGTCAAAGAATAAATGAAGAAAGGTAAGGGGTAGGCTTCCAGGGAATTAAAGTTGAAATTTCTTCGGGAAACTGCAAGTTTCCATATTGTGTAGGTCAACTTAGGGAAGCAGTCTCAGCCACTGGTGGTCAATCTTCAAAAAAAGAGGAAAACCTCTTCTAAAAAAGATATCAAGAACAGTACAGCAGTCAGCATAGCTTCAGTTTACAGAACTGATGTGTAACAAACTTATTTGTGAGTATGTAAAAAGTGAAATTCAAAGTTACAGCCAGTGTAAACTGGCTCAAACCATAACACTGCTGTTTCCTCTCTGACAGTGCAGTATGTGCTGTCTGTACATCAGTTTTACCTCAGGTATAAATCAGATCTTAACTTCATTGCGACTTTGACAGTTCATGTGATTTTTGGCACAGTATTTTTCATCAATGATGAATGATCAGAGGAAGATGCCTGTAAGCTAGGTTTACAAACTGTTGGAAAGCCTTTCAGCAGCTTCCCTCTTAAATCAGAGATGTAGTGACAAGGAATGTGATCTGGCTTTTTCAGTGATGTTTCATGACAATAATAATAAAACATCTGAAAGTTATGCCAAGATACAAAAGTTGCAAGAAGAATTAAGTCAATACTCAAAGAAATTATTCAAATGAGGTGGGAAAAGAGAGAGGAGAGGAGAGGAGGAGGAGAGGAGGAGAGGAGGAGAGGAGGAGAGGAGGAGAGGAGGAGAGGAGGAGAGGAGGAGAGGAGGAGAGGAGGAGAGGAGGAGAGGAGGAGAGGAGGAGAGGAGGAGAGGAGGAGAGGAGGAGAGGAGGAGAGGAGGAGAGGAGGAGAGGAGGAGAGGAGGAGAGGAGGAGAGAGAGGAGAGGGAGGAGAGGAGAGGAGGAGAGGAGGAGAGGAGGAGAGGAGGAGAGGAGGAGAGGAGGAGAGGAGGAGAGGAGGAGAGGAGGAGAGGAGGAGAGGAGGAGAGGAGGAGAGGAGGAGAGGAGGAGAGGAGGAGAGGAGGAGAGGAGGAGAGGAGGAGAGGAGGAGAGGAGGAGAGGAGGAGAGGAGGAGAGGAGGAGAGGAGGAGAGGAGGAGAGGAGGAGAGGAGGAGAGGAGGAGAGGAGGAGAGGAGGAGAGGAGGAGAGGAGGAGAGGAGGAGAGGAGGAGAGGAGGAGAGGAGGAGAGGAGGAGAGGAGAGAGAGGAGAGAGAGGAGAGAGAGGAGAGAGAGAAGGGGAAGGGAGAGGAGAGAAAGGGAGGGGAGAAAAAAAGAGAAATGGACAGGCAAAATCAAATGTCCCCAAGATGTGAGTCAATAAGGACAGACAATAGCTTCCAATCCTTCTGCATCTTGCAAAGCAAATAAGAGTACTTACAGCATTTGCATTTCCTCCAACTTGCATGCATCTCAGCTGAAACCAAGACCAATTGGAATCCAGTTCTGTAGATCTAGACAGAGGGAAACATATTTTTGTTATCTCCAAAGCCATTTAAAATATTTTTTGTTGTTTTTTTAAAGCATTTCTCTCTCCTCCCTTTTGTTTGGTAAAGTGAAAAACATGCATCTACAAACAAACAAACAAAAAAGCCCCAAGCACACAAATGTGCAACAACACACAATGGGCAAAATACATTAAAAAAGCCGTGGAGAACTGTCACAGCTTTTCTGTCAAAGCTTGAAAAAGCTGCATCCTCTGGTTGACAGGTTTTCCCTTGTAAAAAGCAGCAGTAAGATACATTTAGTGGAATTATGCTTGAACTTTCTTACCAGCAGATAACAGGCACACAGAATGGGCAAAGGAACCATCTGAATGTTGTATGACATGAAAAATTTGGGGCTCAGTGACCAGGAGTAGAATTAATACTGTGATGATTAGTAATGGATTTCTGAGAGGCCTCTTATAATGCTCTTCTATATAGTGGTTGGATTAATGATCTTAAAGGTCTTTTCCAACAGAAACAATTCTGTGATTGTGGCCTCAAGCTGAGACTGGGTAGGTTTAGATTAGATAGTAGGAAAAAGTTTTTCACAGACAGAGTGATCAGATGCTGGAATGAGCTGCCCAGGGAAGTGGTGGAGTCACCAACCCCAGATGTGTTTAAGGGTCGTTTGGATGGGGTGCTTAGATTCAAGGTGCATCTGTAGAGTAGGGTTCTAGGTTGGACTTGGTGATCCTGGGGGTTTTTTCCAACCTGGATGTTTCTGTCATTCTGTGATGAAATTTTCTATGAAAAACTTCTATGAATTTTCTATGAAAATGCAGCAAATAAAGAATTTTAGCTGACAGAAAACAGCTTTTATCTGAAATCCACTCCTGTATGCATTGTTCTCATTTCAAACAGAAATTTCAAATATGTAATTATTACAAGAAAAAGGTCATCTGTGAGGATACTCACTGAAATATGCCAAGTCCAGGGTGCAGATTTTACTGCACCAACTGACTAAGGTAAGGTAAACAGCAGCCAAAAAGCAAGCTGGGGAGGGGCCCTTTAGGATGTCACATTATGATAGGATTAGGGGGAATGGAACAAAGTGAATGGGTAGATGCAAACTAGATGTTAGGAAGAAGTGCTTCAGGATGAGGGTGGTGAGAGCCTGGAATAGATTGCCCAGGGAGGTGGTGCAAGTCCCATCCCAGAGGTGTTTAAGGCCAGGCTGGATGAGGCTCTAGACAGCCTGATCTAGTGTGAGGTGTCCCTGCCCATGGCAGGGGGGTTGGAACTAGATGATCCTTGTGGTCCCTTCCAACCCTGACTGATTCTAGGATTACACCAGTACTAGCACTAACACCATAATGGACCACTACAGGAAGCCAAATGCTGCTTAGCTTACTGAACTGGCTTGCTGGTGGTCAGATTACCTTCATGACCAATATACTGTCACTCTGCTAAAGAAAATAAGCTAGTATTTGCCTCAGTCTTGATTTGGAGGAATGATAAAATGCTTGAACATGCTTAGTCCATTCTTCATTTTTATAATCTTTGATGTAGAAACAGACCTGCCAAGAAATGCAGGCAACAAACACAACAATCAGGTAATGGGAAAGGGTGCACAATACAAACTGTACTGAACCCTACCTATTTACCAGATAAATCAAAGCCAATGCAAACATGAAAAAGGTCTGAAACGGCAGCTGACAAAGAATGGGTTTTCCTTTCTGAGCTGGTAGCTGACCAAAGAAAGGGCAACAGTAAAAGATGCAATGTTTACTATAAAACATTAAAAGCTACTTACCGAATGAAACTCAAATGAACCCCAAGTGATCGATGGGTCCCTGAACAATCAATACAGAGAAAAACTCCATATGTTATGCTTGCCCAGCTAGGGTTCTTCGCTCCACAGTCAAAACACACCTTAAAGAAATACATACCTTAAAGATAAGTAACAGGACTTAAGCACATCATCTTACAGCTGTATTATACAGTCAATGCTAAAAACCTTGTGGTGACAAAACTTCATTAACTCATCCTTACATTCACCTGTTTGCTGACACAGCAACTTCACAGCATCCTAATTCTGCAAAGAGAAGTTACGTCAGACACTCACACTTGTGTGTCTTTGTCCTAATTAGACAGGGCTACGTGCCTCCCCCATTTCCAGCTGCAACCAGGGTAACAGGGAGTTAGGGGAAAAAAACAGTTAACATCTCTTCATGTATGCCATATTCTAAGAAAACACAGAGCCTCAGCAGTCAGAACTCATTCTCTTTCTTCTCAATTATCTCCATTCTTTGAAGTAGTTCCTTAAAAAACAACACAAGTCTCATTTTCATTTTAAATTGGCTATCATCAGCCTTTTTCTTACAAGGTCAAAAAGAGGTTGGGGACAACAAAAGAGGAGAAGATTCTACTTAGAACCAACAGTATCAGAACAGCCGTGGTCTCGCTTCTAATACTCTAATACAGGTGGGCAAAGCAGACTCACAGTCCTAAACCTTGTGGTAGTTCCCTGCAGCACAAATGGGAAAGGAGAATCTTGAGTGTCAGTGGGTGGTTTAAAAACCCCAACTATTAAAACCTCATGTAAAAGTTCAGCTATACACATCCCTAAATATTCTCTCCCCATCCTCTGCATTTCTTAAAAGGACTTCTTACAAGTCAACTGCATCACCTTCGATGGAACCACAAAGCTGTATCTTTACTCATGCAGGATTCTATCAGCTATTTACCACACCCCCATGAAAATTACTCATATGCCTAAAAACTGTAGCTTGCAGGGATGTGATGCAAGTAGGGACATCTAATTTTCTTGTGAACATGATGTAAAAACTGCCACTTCCATTATGTTATGCAACAGAAACAGAAGATGGTTCCATTCTTAGACTCCTTTTGCTTAGTTTTCTCAATTTTTGAAGTGCTTCCCACCATGTAAATAGTAGTAAGAATTAGACAAAAAAAACCAAAACCAAACCCTAAAACCGATTTCAGAGTGACCTTATGAAATTGCTCCCATTTTGAAAACAAATAAAGTGTATTTTCTGTACGGATTTAGGTACAACTAAGATACCAAAATCATTACAACAATAAATCTGAAGGATATGCTTAAATAAGGAATCACTTTCAAAACACATTTGCATTGTTTTTGCTGATTTTGTATTCAAGCATTCCAGGAGAGCCTACGTTAAGTAACAGCTGCTTTGAATTAAAGAGACAAATGTCCTAATCTAGTAGTCAGGCATCAGAATAGGTTGCAGAGGTAGGTGGTGGAGTCACAGTCCTTGGGAGTGAAACCGCTCCTGTTCAAGTGGTGTGTGGACATGGTAGTTCAGGACATTAACGGTCAGGGTGGTCTTACTTCAATGTTTGGACTCAATGATTTTAAAAGCCTTTTCCAATCAGAACAGTTCTATGATTTTAAGTTGTCTGTACCTGAGCAAACACCAAGACTGGGGTATAATCCACAGCAAGCAGTCATTAAATCATACAACATCCACCTGGTACAACATGTCTTTGTTAACAAATTATGTACAGTTATGGAAATGCAGTAACACATGGGCTGTAAAAATGTTCATTTTGGTACTTCAGAAGAAGCAAGTTCAGCAACCTTAACCCTGAGGTCATGGTCATTTAGACACTTCCAGCCTCCTCTGTGGTGGGTCTACCACCAATGAGCAGTTCTGCATCTTCTAGTGTCCAAGGCTACCCTCACTCACTGCTGCATCAATACTAAACAAACTACAGCTCAAGAGAGACAGTTTCACACCTGGTCAAAGGTGATCCAGTTCCACACAGCTACTCTCTTAACCATTATCATAGACAGATACACTTTCCTTCTCTTGCATCAGCAATGATAATCATACTTGCTGACCCTACTAGAAGCCAGCACAGCACTGCTTTGACTCAGAGCAAAGGTAGGTCCAACTCACACTGCAACCACATGACCAGCATGTCAACATAAGGGAGGGAACAGGCATGTTTGCCACAGGAAGAAGACAGGATTGCCCTTTTTGGAAGTGTCTTGGTCTTAGAATGACTGAAGTGAGACATGGTACACTACACTCTGAGGCAAAAAGACCCTTGTCCTCCAGTGTGTTTCCAACATGCACACAAAACACACCATGATGACACAATGGAGCAAACGATAAACCACTGCCATGACACACAGAATTAGTTATCAGCCTGTTTAGGTCCTTGATCTGGGTGTGCAGAGACATGAATACTATCATCAACAAAATAAAAGAAGAGGAGAGGGAGGGAGAGGAGGGAGAGGAGGGAGAGGAGGGAGAGGAGGGAGAGGAGGGAGAGGAGGGAGAGGAGGGAGAGGAGGGAGAGAGAGGAGGGAGGGAAGGGAGGGAGGGAGAGGAAGGAGGGAGGGGAGGAAGGGGAGGGAGGGAGAGGAGGGAGAGAAAAACTAACCATTTCAAAGGAACAGATCTATGATAGATTACAGAAGGGTTGGAGACGGGATTTCTGAAGATCACCTAGTTCCACAGCCCTACTAGAGCAGAATCACCTCAAGTAAATCACACAGGAACATGTCCAGGATGGTTTGGAATGCCTCCAGAGATGAAGACTCCATAACCTGTCTGGGCAGCCTCTGATTAAAAGAGACTACACAGCACAGCATCAAAAGGTGCAGGTCTTCAAAACAAGCACACTTGACAAACACTCAGATAAACAGTATCACATAATTTAGGGGCTAGAAAGATTTTTTTTTTTACATATAAAAACCACATCCTATTTAATAACTGCAACACATTTGTTAAGTGTTGACAGGTAGCTCTCTATCCTTTAATATCTAAAGACACACCAAGAACTCATAAACATTGTTTCACATGCTACAAAAAGATCAAATTACAGAAAATTAATTTCAACACAACTATTAAAGCATCATTTTAAACACATTGTAATCCACAAATTAAGCTGCACATTTATTTAAATGGATTTTCCTAAGCTCTGTTAAGAGATCTTGAGACACACTGTCAAACTGTGCCAGAGCAGATGTGGGATGGATGTTAGGAAGATGTTCTTCATGGAGAGTGATTGCCCATTGGAATGGGCTGCCTGGGGAGGTGGTGGAGTCACCATTCCTGGAGGTGTTCAAGAGGAGGCTGGATGAGGCACTTGGTGCCAGGGATTCAGTTAATTAGAAGGGTGAGGCGATAGGTTGGACTCAATGATCTTAGAGGTCTTTTCCAACCTGGTTAATTCTGTGATTCTGTTGTATTAGTTCTTCATCTTAAATAAGTTTTAAATAGAATGGATCATTTAGAATAATTATATTGTGTGATTTACTGTACTGTTTGGGTAGCTCAACTTACTTAGCATGAGTAGATGGATTTGCCAAAGCCTGAGGCCACAAGCTGTAAACTTTTAACCTGTGTACAAATTCACTTGAACAGAAATTGTATCTATTCAAGCAAGACAAAACCTACAGAGCCAAAACAACCCAAAAGATGAGGATAGAGGCATAAACAGCAGCTGCAACTAGTTGAGATAACAGTCTGCTGCCTGCAGACAGTGAAGGAGTCCCATAACGAGTCAGAATGTGTCACAGGATCTCTGCGCAGAATCACCATTGGAGCAAAGGGTGCATGAAATGCATGTGAAGGGTGGGTGAGCAGTCTGTAAGGCTACAAACACCCAGGGAAGAGAAAGGAAAGGGTTGTTTGCGATCCCTCTCCAGAGGCACCATGCTTCAGCTGTCCCCACTGCTGGATCATTCTACTGATTTTGTTTTGTTGTTCTTCTGGTTGGTTGTTTCGGGTTGGGTTTTTTTCTTGAGATCTGATGCATGAGACTCTGCTTTGGCAAGCCTAAGGAAGAGTGAAGCAACTAACACCAGGCACCTTGACTGGACTCCACTGTTGATGCTTTCCATCCTCCTTCGTCTTTTTATGGGTCAGAGAAATTTGGCTTCATTGTGGTGCTAATACGAGTTCTCTGCACCTGAACTTCATCCAAACCTCACACCACCTGAACGGCAGCACACGCAGTGCCAAGACCGCTTTGTTAACGCTGGCATTAAGTTTCTCTGTAGCACCTGACACGTTTGCAAGCAGAGACAGATATGCCTGAGCAACCACAGGTGTTAGAACTACCTCACTGAGCTGAGTACAGTAACAATGAATTCAGAATTGCTCGAGGCACTCCACCATCAGGTCTTCTATCCTCACCAGCCACCCGTGGCACCTTCTGACTCTCTTGTGATCCCAATACAGAAAAAGCACCACAACAGCATTACAGACTACCCAACCTCCTGACACAGTGTGTGAATTTCAGGAGGCTGGCAAAACATCTTCTCTGACTCTCGCTTTGGAATTAAGTCCTTTCTTCGGTATTTTTTTTGCCCCGTTGTAAAGGAAAGTTTTAGGAACTCTTGTTCCTAAATAATGATTGTTTCATCTTCGAGCTCTACTTTCTGAGAAACCAGATGTGTGTGTTCATGGTCCTTACAAGTCTTAATGATTTGTGTTCAAAATGTGGAAATCAGTTTTGGACCACAGACTTCTAGACTCACATATTCACCGAAAACAAAACCGAAATCTTTCTTCATAACCCTAACATATGTTTTCAGGTATGCCCACAGCGTACATCATAAAGCCAAGACAACGAAGCAGACGGCACTAAAAGGCAGCACAGGAACACCTAACTGCGGTCAGTACTTCTGCCACCCAACACGACTGCCGTGTCTCCTGGCCGCCTGAGGCACTCTTCCCGGTGAACAGCTAGCCACCACACACCTCCGTACCGAATGGACACCGGGATGCCAACACAGCTTCACGACACTCACAAGTTATAGTCGCTACTGAACAAGTGCAAAGTGCTGAGAAAATAGGAAACGTTTATCCCCACAGAAGCAGCTGTGCCACGACAGGCTTTGCTTCTTTGAGAGGGGAAAAAGGGACACACACACACGCAAAAAACCAGGGAAAGGGGAAAAGACAGCGAAGAGGCAAATCGCATTCAAGACTGCGTTGCTACGCGGGGGTCTGGGGTTCGGTTTCTATTTGCAGCTGCGCTGATCCGGCACCCGGGCGCCGCTGCGCTCCCCTCACTAAGGGCCTCCCCCAGCAGGCGCACCAGATCCCCCCGCGGACAGCTCGCCGGCTCGGCCGGGGCTGCCGAGCTGACGGAGAGAAGGACATTCCCCGCTTCTGGGATGGCCGCTCCCCGATGCCGCCGCCTGGCCCTTCCCTCGTCTCACAGCGGACCCCCACGGGCGCCAGCAGCCAGGCCGGGGGCCACAGTACGGCGCCGGGGGATCGGCGGGGCGGGGCGGGCCGCGCTCACTCCTCTTCCCCCGCCCCGCCGGCTTTGCAACGTGTCACAACGGCGCAGTACAGCCGCCGCCTGCTGCCCCCCCCGCACCCCCCCACCTCCCCGGGCCCCGACTCCGACCCAGCAGCCTTACCTTGTTGGTGGGGACGGAGCGGAGGCGCTTGAAGATGGCGGCGATGTCCTGTTTGCTGGGCTCGCCCATGGCGGCAGGTGGGAGCGCGCGGGGGGCCCGCGCAGGGAGAGGCTGCGCTGCCGCCGCGCGCCGCGGCACGCTCCGCTCTGCCCAGCAGCGGCCACGGCGCAGCCCTCAGCCCGGCAGGGCGCGGCCTGCGCTGCCGGCGTGGCGTGGCGCGGCAGGGCTGCGCTCTCCCCCGCCCGCCGGGGCTGCGCTCCCCCCGCCCGCCGGCACCTCCCCCGGTTGCTCCGGAGACGAGCGGCTGCAGTGCGTCAGCGCGGCCCGTTGGGCACGCTAGCCCTCAAGGGGTGAGGGTGGGGGATGGAAGCGCCGACGAGGCCGCGAAGAGCAGAACCTGAGGGACAGGCAGGAAAGCCGCGGGAGAACATAGAGATGCCTGTTTCCTTTCAAGCCAAATGTTAAAGCACATTTTTGTGCCTGCGAAGAGACCCGATTCTGCTCATGGACTCAAGGCTCTTGTGCCTGGCAGGAACCTGTTCCCATACTTTCTCCTGCTCCCCTATCCCCTGCCGCAAAAGCCTTAGACTCCTGGATCTTGACACAGTCCTGTTAGGATGCATGAAATACAAAGAGAAAACTGATAAAGATAAGCTCTTGAAAACGATCTGTTTTGTAGATCTTTGGTTGATCTGATAACCAAGGATAGGCACTTGCGTCTGCACAGAGCTGTGAGGAATTACAGGTTCAGCTGCCACATAAGTGTCTCACAGCTCTGACCTATTTACTGCTATTCCCAACCTTTTAGCTCTGTGGAATGCTGTTAGTGATGTTCTCCAGTTATTATCAAAGCTTCCTGGGGTTTGCTTTCTCATACTGCTGTGAGAAAGGATAGAATATAGGCACAGTCCGAGGTTGTGTTAGCTAGATCTTCACTGGAGCCAGGGGGTATGCCTGAATTGTGCTTGATGTCTTTGGAAAACTTGGTCACACCGAGCAAAGTTTGTCACAGCTCACAGCTACATGGTGCATGATGAAAAGATGTTGCCTCATGACAGCAGTACAGGAAGTTTTATGCCAGCCTTACTCTGGTATCTTCAAAGACACAACAGTCCTAGAGATGTATCACTCCAGGACAAATGATCCATATAGAAAATCTCATCTCTAGAACAGAAAAAAAAACAACAAACAATCAAGCATCCAAATGCCTACTCCCATGAAATGCAAATTAAGTTTAGGAAATACATGCTGTGCAGAGTGGGAGTGAGGGCACCATCAGAAAGTTTTCAGATGACACCAAGTTGAGTGGTAACACTGATATGCCAGAGGGACAGGATGGCATCCAGAGGGACATGCACAAACTAGAGAGGTGGGCCCAGGTGAACCTCACAAGGTTCAACAAGAGCAAGTGCAGGGTTCTGCATCTGAGCCAGAACAATCCTCACTATTAATACAGACTGGGGGATGAGGTGACAGAAAGCAGCCCTGCAGAAAAGGGCTTGGGGGTGCTGGTGGACAAGAAGTTGATGCTGAGCAGACAGTGTGAGCTTGCAGCCCAGACGGCAAATGGCAGCCTGTGCTGTATCAAAAGCAGCACTGACAGCAGATCCAGAGAGGTGATTCTGCTTCTCTGTGCTGCTCTGGTGAGACCTCACCTGGAGTAGTGTATCCAGCTCTGGAGCCCTCAGTATAGGAAGGACATGGACCTGATGGAGCAGGTGCAGAGCAGGTCCATGAAAATGATCAGGAGGTTGGAGCACCTCTGCTATGAGGACTGGCTGAAGGAGCTGGGGTTGTTCAGCCTGGAGAAGAGAAGGCTCCAGGGAGATCTAGTAGTGGCCTTCCAGGACAAGGATGGACAGACTGTTTACAAAGGCCTGAAGGGAAAGGATGAGGGGAAGTGGCTTCAAACTAGAGAAGAGCAGATTTAGATTGGAAGTTAGGAACAAGTTCTTTACCATGAGGGTAGCAGAACACAATGTAACAACTGGAACAGGTTGCCCAGAGAGGTGGTTGGGGCCCCATCCTTGGAGATATTCAAGGTGAGGTCGAACAGGGCTCAGGGCAACCTGATCTAGTTGAGGATGCCCCTGCTTACTGCAGAGAGGGTTGGACCTTTGGAGGTCATTCCAACCCAGATTATTCTGTGATTCTATACTAATCAATGCCAGACAACAAGAAAACTGTCAGAAAAGAAAGTCAGATACTGCAGGAAAAAAAAATAGGTTAGTTGCTCACCAAAGCCATGTCAGACTTAACTAGACCACAGAATGCAGCATCACAGTGAACTCCGTGTATCCATAAAAGACAAGGGCTCTCCTCACATTCTACTTTGATGGAATGTCTTGCCAAGAGCCTTCTGGTTTTGGTTAACACCAAAGTGCCACTGATGTCTTACTCCTCTTTATGGCTTTTCTGGCAGACTTTGCCACCTTTGATTGCAATCAAACACTCAGATGATTTGCTTTGTAAGATGATTTTCACATACACTGAAATAGTAAGAGTTGCATTCTGTGTATTCAAGAGAGTAACAGATTTTATTGTTTCCTAAAATATTTTACAATAACAGAGAGAACCAAAGCAGTAATTCCTGACAATTTCTGTAACCATCTTGTGGATGAACAATTACATTGGCAAGTTGTCCTTGACAGACACACACATTCTGAGCTTGCACATTGTGACTCGTTGAAAGTGATGACTAGAAGTTCAAAAAGCAAACAAGAGAAGTTCAAGACCATTAACAGTGTTCTATAGTTACCTCATAATAGATTTGTTAGCTTCCTTACAGTGTAACTTTCTAACATAACAGATCTACTTAGCTGAAACTTAGAGTTCCTTAAAACATAAAGCTGTTGCAGTTTTACAACCCAGGTTTGCAGGTCTCAAATGCATACTCTACTGGACACGATTACAGATGACCAACTGCAAACAAATGTAATTTTTTTTACAGTGATCTGCTACAATAATCCCTGCAAGGAATAAAGCTAATATATTGTGACCCACAAATTTATCCACAAATACTGATTTTGAGTAGGTTAATGTACTTACTGTACTTCTGGAAAGAATCTAAATCACAGAATACTTCTGTCTATGGCACAGTAATGAATGTGGCAGGAAAGCAGATTTAAATATACCTATTAATTTATACTCTTAAACCAGTCTAAAATCTTATCAACATCAAAAGGCTTGATAACTAACAGCCATGCTCTTTGTATTTTGTAATATCAAATTATATGTACATATACACAACATAGATAGGCTCTTAATAAAAAGCATTTAATCTATTTTACAGTCTTCTCTCTTCAAAAAATTAAGTCTTCACAGATTTAACATTTCAAATCACCCCAAAATCATTAGCAGTTTAAAGGTGATTTCCCCCCTCCCACCCTGCAAACATGTGCTGGAAAGAGTTACTGTTCTGGGGCTTATGCATAATTTATCTTTCAAATGCCATTTAAGACACAGAAAATCTTTCAGTTTAAGTGTCACACCACATAAACAGCATTCACAATAGAATCCCAACCCATGACACCTACCAGTATCTCTGCTACAAATAACCTTCTGTAACAGATATTTATTAAATACAGTATTTGTTTTACAACTTCAAGCCATGCTGGCAACATGGTAAAGACTATTAGAACATAGAAAGAGTTTTCATTCAGTCATCTGGTTGTTAAATCTATCTCATAATTTAAGTATTAATTGATAAATCCAAGCATACAAAAAAAGGTGCTTAGCTACATAGCATTTAAATAAAAAAATACTGCATCTTTGAGACACCACTAAGAACAAGTAGAAAATTAACTATAGTAATCTTTAAAATGCAAATTGCATATTACTGAAGGTCACTTAAAATAATTGATTAAGCAAGAGTGCGTAAGCCACATACTTAGGGTAGGATGAAGCACAAGCATAGAAAAGGCTAAACTGTTCAGGACTCACAAGAACAGACCACGTGGGAAGAAAGAGCTTAAGAAGTACTTTTTCCTATGATACTAGTTCTTTTTTTCAACCTAGCCCCTTTCCTTGGCATTGTGCACAAGCTGTGAAAAGGATGACACATTGTTAGTTCCAACTTTTTGTCTTAAAATCAGCGTCATTTCAGTATCAAGCTCTCGCCTTTTCATTAAAATATGTACATTCTATACATCATTCATCTTTCTGGCTTTAAATAGATACTGTACAGGCCTACAGAGCTTTTGCAACACTTGTGTATTATCTCTCTCCTGTGTCACTGGATTGGTTCTACGTAATTTGCTGGGTATAAACCAACTTGGCCGTTGTCCAGACGTCCTTTGCACCAACCCTGCTCATCTTCATTCTCCATTTTAGTTAACTCATCCCCTGGGAAAAAAGAAAAGGAGCATTGTTAACCAAACTCTAACATTTAAGTAATGCCAGGAAGATATGACACTTATCTACATGTCCACTTTTCTTCCCCTGCCCACCCTAGACTCCTGTAGAAACCCTTCCTTCACGTTCTTCAAGCTTTTAATACTAAGAATACCACTTACAGAATTATATATGGGATGAAAAGCCTCCAGTTTCAGGAAAATAAAAAGCAGCAAGCTACTCTGAATCTAAAACATTACACTGATGGCACTTCAAAAAGGTCACAGCATTTTTAAAGGCACAATACAAACAAAGCCTTGAAGAGGTACAGTGTTATTGCACCATAAGATGAAGACAGTTCAGTTAGTACAACTACTCCTCTGTTTGATGTTTGCATTTAAGTAAGTAGAATAATCCTGCATTTATGACCCTCAGCAAAACGCCAGTGCAAGTGAAATAAATGTTTCTTTAGGCTCACATTCTTCTCAGAGTGGAAAATGCTACCAAAAATTAAGACATGGCAGTAAAATTCTCTGAAATGACACTTGCAGCTTTTCAGTATAACACTACTACACTGTGATGCAGAAAGATTTAAAGGAATCTTCTACCTCACGCTTTGTTACATCTTTTTCTCCTCTCCTCATCATTATAAGAGATAAAAGGATTGGGATGCACATGGTGAGCTCCTCATCTATCAACACCCTCAAGTCCTCCTCTTCCCTCAACCCACTCTGTATTCAATTTATATTTGTGCCTGGGTTTTGCCTGACCCAGGTGTAGAAGCTTACACTTGGACTTCGTGAACCTCAAGCAGTTTGCACTGGCCCAGCTGTCAAGCCTGTCAAGGTCCTTTTTGATGGCATCCCTTCCCTTAAGTTCTCCATTTCTTTTCAACACTTGAATCTCCTTTTACTTTTACATCCAAGTCATTATAAGAGACCGGAGTAAATGACAAGCAAACAGGAGAAGAGACATGGTCCATGAGGTTGCCTAGTTCACTTTCACAAGCTGAAGTTCTGTTGGCTTTTGCTAACTACTCATGCAAGCCTGGTCTGGAATTCCTAGTTAGAAAACTTTTCATGTGCAACTCTAGACAAGACAGCAGAACAATTTGCTGAAATTAGGAGCTCCAGAAGCATGGCCAGGGTGTAGATGTCACTTTTATCACTAGAAGATGTTGCCTCTGGGCTGGCCAGACACTAAAAACTTCAATGTTCCCCATTTCAGGGACCGAGAAGGATGCCCAGGCATTTGGTCAGTACACAACAGCTGGTAGAACAAGCTGAGACAAACAAGATAGCCGCATCCATGGTGTGCAGCCATCATAACCTTGTGCCAAATTTGTGTGTTTGGAAATGGACTGTGGTGTCTCTTGCCAATTGGCTCTATTCTGTTTGCACAACTCCTACAGCAGTGAGGAAAACCCAGGAAAAACAGCTCAAGGGAAACACAACATCCTAGGAAGAGAGATGTACAGTCAGTGTACCATAACATAATGTAAAACTTAAGAGGAAAAAAAGACAGTTACTGTGCTTAACATACACTGAAGGAGGATGGAAAAATTACCTATCTGTGACTAAGTTCTCAACCTCAAAAAGTTAGCATTGCAGAAATTGGAAGAAAAAAGGGATGCTTCCCATTTAAAACAGAATATCATCAGTTAGTTAATGTTTTAAGATTAGCTCCTGTAATCTTTTACTCAAAAAAACCCAACACCTTTATAAGGCTGCCATTTCTAGAAAGCTGAAGGCAGCAGTTCTTATACTGTCTCCCAGGACTACCTGTTCTGCAGGTCATTTTGTTTAACACAAGATGGTAGGAACGGAATATCCCTAACATGTGCATCCCAGCACATTCGGAAGAGATGAGAAGCCAGCACTTCCACAAGGGGACACTGTCTGCATTTGAAGAAACAGGTGACTTGAGAAAATAAAAGCCTCTGCCTCCCTTTCCCCTTTTGATAAGTATTTATAAGTGAATGCTGTAAACTTACCAGCTTTAAAGCTGAGCTCATCTTGCTCTTGGCCCTCATAGTCGTAGAGTGCACGTACTCTCACTTCCATAGCAGGAGAGGTATCTTCATCAAATGGATTGGTGTCTCCATTTGCATCAGTGGAAGAAAATGGATTGTTGGACTCCTCATCAGACCAATCTGTAGGGTAGCTTTGGTTTTTTTCATAGCTGCTAACGCTGAAAACAATTAAAAAATTATTCCAGCCTCCTATTATAAGAGCAGAAAAGAAATACCACTAAAATATCACTTTCCCTAATCAAGCTCAAACTCCACTCTAGAGCCTAGTTTTGAAATTTCATTTCTGGTATATTCTCACCTATCTTTAGCTGACAATGCTTCATTTAGAAAGAAAACCTACAACCAGTATTTTTCCAATACATTTACAAAGCCAGACAAAGAAGAGAGATCAAATACAATCTTCCCAACAAACTCCAAAAACTCCTCTGTCAATAAATCCATGTAACTCATTGGATTATTCATTTTAGAAAGGTAAAAATGGTGCAGGTAGTAGATGAGAAGCTAGGATAAGACATTTAAAATGTATTGCAGAACCTTCTTCCCAAATCTCTATGCACCTTCTCAATAACTTTTGAAACATTTTGTATGCTGCAATCCAATAAAGAAATTCCATTATACTGCAACAACTTGATAATTGAAAGAAAAGTTCACTGTTGAGCATGCACATGCCATTGAAGAGAGTGGCAGGACATCCCTAGGTGTGCATACTGAAGCAACAGGCAGCTGTTTGAGAAAGTCCTAAATAAAAAGAAAGCATTCATAAAAGCAGATTTCTTCAGCGAGGACACAAACACACCAGTAAAGCTCCAGAAGCAGTTTCACTAGGAAAATCCATCAGTTTTAACATTTTACAGGACTGGTAAGAAGGGAAAAAGCAACAGCAGCTGTGTTAGCAACTGCCAGTAACACCAGTGCTTTCAAACCAAAGATCAAAGCAAAAGATAGTGCATCTGTTCAGAAAGATAAGTTAGGTCGCAGTGTTGCTTACATAACCACTCCAAAAGACTTCATGCACCGAGTGGCAGTGTTACAGAAACCAAAAATAGAAAACCCTGGACAGAGAAAGTGCAAGTGTGAAAACAGTTAAAAAACAAACAACATTTCACCAACTTTTTGATCTTATTGTCCTCCTTTTCACTGACAGTACTCCCAGTATCATCTTCATCTTCAAAGGGATTGTAACTTGATTGTACTGACTGTACTGTGTTACTCTGGACACTAAGACTGCTAATTTGGAAAAGAAAGAGCATTATGGTGACCCTATCTGCTTAAGTCACTGTCATTACTGTCCCACTAAGTTTCATAGTAGACCCCTTCGCCATCCAAAAAAAAAAGCCAACCAAACACCACCACACAAACCCACCAAATAAACACCAATAACAAAAAGGAATCACACAACAATTCAAAGCCAAACAAAAGCCAACCAAAAAAACCCCACCCAACATCTATCAAGTCTAGCATAAGAACCAAGACAGTTCCATAAGATGGCATATGATATATTCCTCCAGAAGTAGAATATCCTTTCTGGACCTTATTTTCTTACTGCCTGCAATAAAAGGCAGTATTTCTTGCCAGTGCAGTTCCCTTCTGATGCAGTTGATGTTAACAGTCATGCATTAACCACATCTAGAATTCTAAAGCAACTAAACATTTTGCAAGCCAAGATTTTGAAGTGTAATTGTCATTTATAGAGATGGGAAGATAGCAACAGACTAAACTGCTGGATTAGCTACAGAAAGTTCAGTTCCTCATCAAGTTTGATTTCTTGTAATTCCCAGCGGAAAGAGAACTGTAAAATGGAGAATAACTCTCAAAGAATTTGGTGAGTTGCACAAACACTGCCACTAAAAATGCTCACAGGTCATGAATATTTGGCTGGACAGTGACTTTTTGATCTTCCTGTACTGGAAGATAGCAATCCTTTTAAATTAGGCTTTTTAAGTATAAAAAAAAAAGAATACCTGCTATGTTTGTTAGGCTGTGACCCTTGATCTCCTGTCTGATTAATACCAGTCAGAGTCACTCCATCAGAAGCCTTCTTCTTTTCTCTTCTACTCAGAGTGCGATTCAGATCTGCAGACCACTCCTATTGAGGAATGCAAAACGTGACTGAGAAATTTAATTGAACAAGTAATTTGCACACTGAATTTTCAGACTGAGTTATGGAATGTACATTTATATATGCTAAACCAGCACAAACAATAATTAAAACCCCATGTTACTCCATATGCTTCAGTTCTCACTCTCGTCTGGTTCCTCACTTAGTAATGCAAACAGATATATGTGCTACTTACAACAGCCCAAGGTTACCTCTACTTCCCTATCTAATATTATGATAGCCTTGAAAAGACTTAAAATACCAGGTAGCTGGGATACAACTGAAGGAATCAAAGGAGTTGGCCAGCATAGCATTTTGTACTGACAGGGCAGCTCACTGTTTCAAGTAATGTCAAGACACCTGGCTTCAAAAGGTACAACTGATAACATGATTCATGATGCCATTTGTAAAGCATCCCCTCCTTGGTCTTCTGAACTATTCAGATACTTCAGAACGCAGATGGGCAGGAATGATGAGACCTAAACACACCTTCTATGTATCAAGTCAAACTAAAATGCATACTTATATGAAGCAGAAAACAAACTGGATGCCAGCAAATACCTTATGGTGAGATACAGTTTCTATGCAGAAGATGACATTTGAAATTATTATCTTAAAGGCAACGAAGAGTTACTGCTACCACTGGTTTATACAGGTAGCAAAGTCAGGGTTTCTGGCCAACTTTTAAGAAACAATTATTTTAACTTCATACAAATACATATATTCTGAACTGCCACAGAGACCACTGATCTAAGCACATTTGGAGTTTATAATGCAATTTTATAGTCATTTGATCCTGACTTCTTTTTTTACTTACATCATCCTTGTAGCATGTAAATAAGAAAAAAATAAGTTAGAAGATTAGTATCAGGACTATTTAGGCTGTTCATTGATTATGCTCATGAAAAAGAGTGTTTTCCCCACACAGAAGTAACTGTAGGTCAGCATTTCAGGCAAGGAAATTCTGCAGTATCCCTACAAAGCTTTCTTCCTCAAACCTGAAGTTACTCAGTATCTTAAAAGCAAGTGGTATCTTCTGCTGTGGTTAATAAGGGAGCAGTGAACACTCCAGAGTTGATGCTTCCACTCCATTAATGCTTATAAATTATTTCAAGTTAAACCCATGATTCTGGTTGAACTCATCCCAAATTCCATCTATTTGATAACCTCATAGTATGATCTGCATGGCTACATTTTAGTACTTGTTTCTTGGAGGCTAAGTTAGCAGAACACTCCCTTAAAAAAACACCCATTCTTCTTTTGAAGATGACATGCAGCAATAAAATTACCATCTGGTTATTAAAGGTGGATTTAATTTTTTTTCCACTAACAGTATTGAAAAAACTAGTTAAGACTAATAAATACCATCATTCAAGAATTAATTGTTTAGTTCAAACTTCAAAGTCTTTGCTGCCTATGCTATAATTACCTGCTAACAGCAAGGAGATTCGTCTTAAAGTCTGATACCAACAGGGAGAAGTAAAACACAGGGTAACATATATGGGCATCAGAAATGTATCAACCATAGCTTACTAATAGCTTCCCTAAGGGCTTCAGCTTAAAAAACAACAACAGTTCACTGTAGAGTTTTCTAGTTTACACCTTTTCTCTGTAAATAGCTGCCTGATATAATCACCTCTGAAAACTGGAGGACCAAGGGGAGTCCAAGGGAA
The DNA here is from genome assembly GCF_015220805.1 of Pogoniulus pusillus. Classification (NCBI taxonomy): domain Eukaryota; kingdom Metazoa; phylum Chordata; class Aves; order Piciformes; family Lybiidae; genus Pogoniulus; species Pogoniulus pusillus. Next base: position 15,717,372 of record NC_087290.1, on the reverse strand, counting down.
ATCAAGACAAGAAAACTACTATGACTTGCAAACAAAAAAGAATCCCAACCAACCAAAAGCTATAACAAACAAGCAAGCAAAATCACTTCCAGTGGCCTGAATTAAAGGTTTACACCAGAAAGGAACATGACAAAAAGCAAAGAGGACAAAAACTGGATAGAACAAGTTTGGGTTTTAAGTACTCTGACCTTACCTCAAACTGAGGCCAATTCATTGACATCCCTGGGCCCTGATTAGCTCTAAACCACCGCAAGTCTTCAACAGCATCTGCTGTTTTGATGTTCTGTTCCAGCTCACGGTAGATATTTTTATAACTGCAAAACAAAATTGTCTTCAAATTTAGTATAACATATAGAAACACAGCAAAAACTCCAATCAGATGATTGGTGGGTGGGGTTTTTTTAAATGAGTATCTCCAAGTTCAAAATAGTACTGAAAACAATACAGCAAAGCAGACTTAAAAACCTCTATGCCAGCTCTATTAACTGCCTGTAAAAAACAAAGTGGACAAACAAAATCTCTATTTACCAGATTTCACAATTATGACTCCTGTGTAAATTAACTTAATTGGCTGCCATAAAACATAGGAGTTACACAGGAATATATTCATATTACTGAATGATACTCTTGAAGTTTCTTGGCTTTAAAAGCTTGTGTATAAGATAGTGGAAGCTATGGAAAGTCCTGTCTTGATCCAATGTCATTAAAATAAAGATCTCACACCTGATTTGGAGTTAAATTCAGCATTTTCCTAGGCAGGGACAATATCTGCTAACTGCTTCTGTTGTTTTAAGTATTCAATGATTTTACTAACTATTTATACAAAATATCCACTACTATGAAAAAGAAGCAGACTACTTTTTACATATCTCTTAGTCTAATTGCTTTTCATTAAGCATGAAAGTATTTTACAGAACAGCATTCATGTTGAAAATCCCACTTTGACTCCTGCCTGATCCCATTTGCAGTATGGGTTGGGTTTTGTCTTTTCATCAGTGTTTCTCTGAATGTATCTAAGCAATAGAAAGACATGGTTTTGAGAATATTGGGAAATACTTTTGAATGCTTCACTAAGCATTGGTTAAATCAGCAATAAGCTGGAGGTCTACATCTGCAGACATAGAGCAGTGTTATTTCTGGACTGCACTTCAGCATTATTAGTCTCAAAGAAGTTAAAAATTACATTGCCTTTCAGAGGTTTATTCTACACTATCTGTCAAAGAGGCAGAGATAAGGAAATAAAGTTGCAGTTACTTTATCCCTAGTTTTATCCTAATAGTTTTTCCCCCCACGTCCTTAACTTACCAACACCACTCCCGAACGTGTTAAATATCTTCAAAGGAAGACACTGCCTCTCCACTGAGTCATCTTCTTTAGTCCTCTCTTAACTTCACTCTTTAAGTCAACTATTTCTCACTTATTTTTGTTCTGTAGTTTCTTTCAACCTGATTAAACTGAATTCAAATGGACACAAATCCTCTGTATCTATTCTGAGAATAAAAAGCATCTCTCTTCCACAGTCCTCCTCTAAGAGATTTGAAGCAACCCAAAACTACAATGATGCTGAGATAAGCGATCTTGCCCTTATCTATTGTTTGCTCTGTATTTTTCTGTCCTTGCTCCTACATCACCTCCTTTGCTTGTGCCAGCACTAACATTCACATAAATGCACAGCAAGTCAATTTGGAATGCTGGTCTGAGTGAAAACTAAACTAGGTTCTTGCCATATGTTACCTTGATCAGCTCCTTAACTCCACTCGATGGACTACCAGGAGTGTTTTATCACCAGCGGAACTGGGAGACAGAAATGAGCAACCAGCCAGGAGTACACCTTTCTCCTTTTCACTGAAGTGCTAATCAGAATGCACATGAAATCCTGCTGTTCCAAGTAGGATGCAAAATTCCACTAGCACTACAGCATTTGCTGCAACTGTTCCATTGTCTGTCCTCTCAAATGCAAGACAAAACAAAATCATAATAACCACTGTTTTGCTGACATATTGAAGTAGCTTAGTATCACAACAGCCTGGATGGTCTGACAAAATAAGCTGGAATGAAGTGAGGAGGGTCCAGGCAGAAAGAATAAGAACTATCAAGAGCAGACTTGACAATTAAGAGAAAAAAGAGCTCAATGACAGTGAGCCAATGAATCTTTAACATTTGTCTTCTTGTCAAGAGAGCTCCTTTAGACTGAGCTCTCAGGTTTTAGTAGCCATGTTTGTGCTAGGAAGTTCATGCTGTCTTATACTAAAGTTCTAGCTTGTTCTGCAATAAACATACAAGGCATACCAAAACAGTCTGCCATTTTTTTTATTCTAAGCTCTGAAACCTAATTGGCACACATTTTATGATCAAAATACAACAGGAATGAGGATTAAATAAAACTAGGAAGTTCGAGGGATGCATGCTAACCTAACCTTAGACAAAACAAAGAAATAAGTGCTGTCAACTACACTTCAAATAAATTGAAGCAACACATTGGAAAGAGAGTGGGCTCCATAATCTTGATCAACATCAAATACAGATTACTTTCCACTGAAAGGAATGAAGCATGAAATTCTTATACAGCTTTACCTTGCAGCATTAGACAAGTCAAGGTGTTTCTGGACTTCCAGGAGCACTTCTCGGAAGAAACGTAAGCGCTTCTCCTCAAACTGCTGGCACTGTTCAAATACCTGCTCCATGTTTTCCATATACTGAGGAGTAGCATTATCTAATTCTTTCAGGGACTTTTCATATTTTTCTTTTGTCTGAAGTTAGAAAAAACAATCAATTTGCAATATATTTTATTATTACTACCCTACATAACAAACTTATTGGTGCAGGAATTGCCAAGATTTAGACCACGAGTTCCCAAAGTGCATTCCCTTCTCGTGCCCGCAGTACTGATGTTAAGTCACAATGACAGTTAGCAAATAAAACTGCAGAATGGTCAAAGTTCTCTGGCTGTCTAACAGAAATCATGGCAGATATTAATGTAACACTAAACATACCCAGAAGGAGCCAGACAGTAAATCAGAGCAGGTAGTCTGGCAAGCTACAGGTCTCTTAAAGATCACCAAATAATTTCAAAGTGGTTGTGGTAATTTAAATGCTCTGCTGTGAATGATGACCAACAGCTCCAAACACTGTATACATACATCTCTCTGAACAAACACTGTATACATTGTGAGAGCAGTTAAGATAGAACCTCAAACTCTACACTAATTTACACCAGTAGTCCACAGCCAGGACAAGCTTCAAGCACTTGTTTCATAGCCTCTCAAGTGAAATAACTCAACCATCATTACTAAGTGAGAATTGTTGGAGCAGGCGCAGAGGAGGGCCAAGAAAGTAATTCCTATGGAGACAAGCTGTGAGAGTTGAGGCTGTTCAGCCTGGAAGAGAGAAGGCTCTGGGTAAATATTATAGCAGCCTTCTAGCACTTGAAGGGGGCCTACAGAAAAACCTGGAGAGGGACTTTTATTTAAAAGGGCTTTTAGTGATAGGATGAAAGGGAATGGGTTTAGGCTGGAAAATCATAGGTTTAGACTTGATTGCTGAGAAGAGATTCTTTACAGTGAGACTGGCAAGATGCTGTTGCCCAGAGAAGTTGTGATCCCTCCCTGGAAAAGTTCAAGGCCAGGTTGCACAGGGCCTTAAGCAACCATGTCTAGTGGAAGGTGCCCCTGCCCATGGCACAGGGGTTGTAACTAGACAATCTCTAAATTCCAACCCAAACCATTCTATGATTCTGTGAACTCTGTCCTAGAAGTTTGCTGATTTACAGTGCTTCCTTCCCTGGTGAAAGTACTAACATGCAACACAGGTAACACATTATCCCTTCTTCACAGAGGAACTTGACAACAACATAGGCTTTGGAGAAAACCCTACATTGCTGTGTAGGTCTGTAACTGAGCACGAGTTGTGCATATTATCAGTGCATTAGAATTCACTATACCTTTAGCACATCTTGTTTGCTTCTCTCCACTTTGTCTTGTAATTTCTTAAGCTGTTCAGGGTTTAGTGCTGGATCAGCTTTGCTGTTTGTCTCTCTGGATATAGCCAGTTTCTCCTCTTTGCAAGCAGCGTGGTATGCTTTTTTTGCAGCTTCCACCTAGAAGGTAAATGTGAATCTTTGCATCTCAGATGGTTTGCACAACAGCCATCAACTATAATTTTTAAGTCTTGTAATCATATTACAATGAAGAAAGTGTCAGGTTTTTTTTTCCAGGATGTTCTTTTTCAGGGGATTTTTAAATTTCAGCCAAGGAATGAACAATACAAAGGAAAGAAATTACTTACAGTACTTATGAACCAGCATTCTCTCATCATACAATAAATCTCATTCATACAGCTTAGAGAAGCATGGAACAGAGTCAAGAAAAGGATTACAGAAAGTGCCTAATAGAGCATTTTTCCCTCATGTCCATATTCTCCTGCTCCCCTTTCTTCCATGAGCCTCTTATTTAAGAATAATGTTGCAAGACAAGAAAAAACACAAAACCAAAAAAACCCCACAAACCAACACTTTCCCCTTCTTATTTCTTAGAGCAACTCATAACTTTCAAATGCATAAAATCAGACACTGTTAAAATGACAGCTTAAATTCCACTTTTCCCAGATCTCACTTAAGTTATCAAGAGTAGGAAACTCCATGAGAAAGAACTGCACTTATTTTCAGAAGAGGACAGAAAGCAAGAGATCTTTTTGAGAAAGGAGGGTCCAGCAGAGAGAAGAGGGAGTTTACTCCCTTACAGAGACCTGAGACACTAATATATTTGAACACAGGATATCTAATATATAATCTACTGCTGTACCTCTTTCAGCTTTTTTGCCCAAGGTTTCTGAGCTTTCCTAAATCCATCTTCTGCTTCTTTGGTTTCCTTAAATCCTCCCATCATTTGCTTATGAAAGGCTTCCTTCTGCCAGTTCTTGATTTTTTCAAAGTCTTCATTCATCAGTGAACCTTTTACTTCTAGATGTAGTTCACTCACTTTTTCAGCTTCTGACATAAAAGCACACCAAGCCCTTTCTACTGTTCCATACTGTGGGCCTAAACACAACAGAAAGTGTCATTCTCAGTAACCATCACCCACATGGAACTTTCATTCCCAAGAAGCAACTGAAGCTATTGACTTGTAAACAGCAATACTGAAGCAAACCTAGAAAGGGGAACAGTTTATTTCCAGATAACTTCACAACATTACACTTTTACACCAGAAGAAAGAATATTCATTTAGTCTGGCCCCCTTCTTCCTGTGCCATGATTCTCAGTATTCCACCTCTTAGCTCCAATCTGAGCTGCCCTCAATTTCACAACATATATTTTTCAAACATGGATAACCAGGAACAGACAAACTATTTCAGAATACAATGAGATAGCATCAGATTAGCCCTTCCATTAGAGGACTGTCTGGCACTTTTAGCACTAATCTTTCCACCACAGACCCCTTATTGCTCCTATACATTTTTCAAACTGTGCTCTATACAAACTGTGTTTAGGAATATCAACACTAAAGGCAAGACTCATCTGCTTTAGGATGAAACAAGCAAAGGAGCAGAGCTTGCTTTGTTTGATTTTCACCAAGAAAAACTTGCTGACTTGTTAAATTACTGAGCCTTTTGCAAAGACTCCATTATGGCTAAAAAGTACATGATGTCTACTCCGTATTTACCAAACCAAAGACACACAGAAACGTTTTTTTTCTATTTGATAAATCTTTCAGAGTTGGAAGCCAGAATGCATTACCTTTTTCCACAAGCTGTTTCCACCTTTTTGCCCATTCTGTAAGCTGCTGAGCATAGACCTTCTCTATCCGTGCCCGTTCATGAATACAGTTCATAAGATCGTTACAAAGTCTGTGGCCATCATCAATTCGTTTGACTGTCCGCTTGTAATTCCCAACCTGTAAAGACACAAGACTTAACAATTCCTACTCTGAGACTGACATCAATCTAATTAACAGAAATATCATTACCTAGGAGAAAGAATTAATTACAGCACAAGGTATTTTTCAATTCATCTTCAAAGCTGACTGCAACAGAACCACAAAGGCTACGAGTTCTGCTGTAAAGAAAGTTACTAAAAGTGGAAGCTTTGTTGTGTTTTATTGGTCCTGCAAAGCAATTATGGATAGTCATCATAATTGTTCTGAGTTAGTATTGCTTGGGCATGATTTAGACAACCGAGATATTTAACACAAATACAGCATTTCCCTCTTCCATGATTATTATTAAGTACCTAATGCCTTAATTTTATGCTGTGTTTAATAAAACTGCAGAGAGTATTGCAGTGTCTCTATCAAGTATAAGAAGACTGTTAGAAGCTCAGTATAGAAGTAGCACAGGCAGTCACAGGATGTTAGGGGTTAGAAGGGACCTTCATAGATCAAATCAGGACCTTCATAGATCAAATCCAACCCCCCTGCCAGAGTAGGGCCATAGAATCAAGCACAGGTTGCACAGGAATACATCCAGACAGGGCTTGAAAGTCTGCAGAGAAGCAGACTCCACAACCTTTCTGGGCAGCCTGTGCCAGTGCTCCATGACCCTTAGAGTAAACAAGTTCTTTCTCATGTTGAGGTGGAACTTCCTGTGCTGTAGTTGACACGCATTACCTCTTGTCCTGTCAAATGGCACAACAGATTAGCATTTGCCCCCTCCCCCTTGACTCTCAGCCCTCATCTATTGATCAGATGCCTTCTAAGCCTCCTCTTCAGCAGACCAAAAAGTCCCAGGTCCTTCAGCCTCTCCTTATAGGGCAGTGATCCAGCCCCTTCATCATCAGTTCAAGGCAAGGTTGGATGTGGCACTTGGTGCCATGGTCTAACCTTGGGCACTGTGGTAAAGGGTTGGACTTGATGATCTGTGAGGTCTCTTCCAACCTTGGTGATACTGTGATACTGTGATCTTCATGGTCCTCCATTGGACCCTCTCCAGTAGATCCCTGTCCCTCTTGAACTAGGGAGCCCAAAACTGAATGCAATATTCCAGACAAGGTCTCACCAGGGCAGAGTAGAGGGGGAGGAGAACCTCCCTGGATCTGCTGGCCACACTCCTCTTAACACACCAAAGTCCACAGAGCAGAGACTGGATGTGTGTCCTTTGTTAGAGCTGTGCTTCACTGCTGACAAACTAGACAACACTACACCAAAAGTATGCTGTAAAATTTAATATGGGAAGGTGTGGTGAGCAAATCATGTGGAGTTTATCTGGAGTTTCTAGAACTAACTTGTGAAATCTAAAGAAGACAATAAGCTGCTCAATGCACAAGCTACAAAGTGGTGGGGATATGGAGAGAAATGCACACTGTAACAAATGCAGACTATAGTACTACCATCCTCCTTCCTTTTTTGTGTGCACACCAACATGCAGTCACCAATCCAGACTACTGAAGGGGAAAAAAACATAGATACTACTCACAGCAATATTTCCACTGATTTCAAGGTCACTCAGGTTGGCTTTGTAAACATTAAACAAGACATAAGAACTCAGGTAATAAGAACTGTAGGGCCTGTTTAATGTCACAGTTTCTTATCTGCCCTAACCATCTGACTAACAATAAAGACTAGCAGTAAAGCAGCAGATTAAACATTCAAATACTTGAAGTATGTTTGTCTTTTGTACATTTGCATCATGTCCAACTTGTATTGTAAATACAGAAAATCACCCAACTTCTGTTTCCTTTAGTTGAGGATTTTGTCTGTACATGCAAGCCATCTGACTGAGAAGCTCCTCAAAGTATAGAGGGAAATACTCTTAAATGGAGGAAAAAAACTACTACATTAAGTGCTGGAAAAGCGACTATGCTGACAAATACGTCAGGATTTTGCATTAATTTAGACAGCAGCCTCAAATCCATGCTTTTTTTCCCCCAATAGATCAAAGAAGGTAGCATTTAAGGCAGGCATTAGGAAGTAATCACAGATATTTCTACATCACATAAAAACCCTTAAAGTACAGAGACAGATACAGCCTTTTAAACACAAGTCATAATATACTTGAAGGTAAAGAAGCTACCAGCCACTATGAACTTCACACCAAAATACAGTCAATGCATCCATGCCAAAACTCATTTCATCACCTATGAAAAGTAATCTCATTTTCAGGAGAAACAGAAATGAAAAGGTAGGCAGTTAGAAGAAAGCTGAGGAGGGGCTATTTAAAGGCATGTAGCACATGAGGACAAGAGACAATGGTTTTAAACTAGGGACGGGTAGATTTAGATTGGATATTAGGAAGAAGTTCCTCACTATAAGAGCATGAAACTGGAACAGGTTGCCCAGGGACCTGGTGGGGGTCCCATTGCTGGAGACATTCAAGGCCTGGCTTGATGGGGCTTAGAGCAACCTGATCTAGTTGGGCATGTCCCTGCTTACTGCAGGAGGCTGGACTAGACAACCTCTAGAGGTCACTTCTGACCCACTGCACTCCCTGATCCTGTGAATCTAACGCTGTACACTAACAAATACACATCTGTAATCAAAGCATTAACAAAAAAAGCACCTCAGTACTTTCAAAAGCCTTTGTAATGAAAATCATGCATCTGTTCTAAACTACTGCAGCTGTAGGCTCAAACTGACTGTTGAAATAGGTTGGCACAACTACTGGAGCTTTGAGCCTCATATTAGCATCAATTTGTGTCTCCAGTTATAAGCCCAAGGATTTATGGCTCTAGTATGAGCATTTCCTTCCACACATTTTCGCTACTGAGTTAGCATTGTAAATGTTAACAATGAATGAGAGCTGGATGCCCGATGGTACTTCCTTATGCCTTCATTTTTGAGTTGTCTCAGCAAGATCTGACCTTGTGGTAACAATCTAGCATTATTTAGAGAACTGAATTTAGCTCACCTATTCAGGTCCACTTGCTATTATCACATAAAGCTGCCTTGCAAAAGCTTCATACAGACCACAGTGAATTCACCCACACTCCCTTTTCTACAGGGGGATCGAAGGAACTAGCATCATAGTTTAGAAGCAGTAATAAGAACCACCAGGCCTAGAGTACCAGAAGATAACCACCTTAAATTCCAAAGAAAGCTTTTCACACAGAGTCAAGAAAAGTTTTCTTATAGAACAGTAGTCTGAAGTGTATTAGAAATCACATTCAAATTTCATGCTCTGAGACATGCTCAAATTTTGGGCAGAACCCATTTTTCTGCATTTCCTGATGCAGAACACAAGATGGATACTTAGCCTTTAACATTTTTAGAGCCTAGTAGCTAATTTTAAAATTTGCATTTTAAGTTATGGATACCAAATGACCATTTTTTTAAAAAATAAGTGAAATGTTGTAAGAGGCAGGCTTGGAGATACAAAGGAGCATAAGATACCTAGAGCAAAGAGCCAAGTGAAGGAGAAAGTCTTTATGCAGGCAAGGAACTACTAGGTTAATCGTAGTTGTTGAAATAATTACATTAAAAGCCTATAAAAAACACAATACAGACATTCTGAAGAGTTAAAACCATTAATACATTGTTTTAGTCAAGACTGCCTTCTCCAGTCCCTGAGGCTGCAAGATGACTTCCTCCTCCTCTTCACAAGAAGTGTTTGAGCTCAAACCAAAACTATACATTCTTTTATTTGTAGCAAGTGACCAGGAAAAAAAGCAACTGATGTTTCTTTCAGTCAGAGCCACCTTTACATAATGCCTTGCCATTTTCAGATTCCTTGATCAGCACTGTTCAGAACATGAACACAGGGCTTTGCTAGGTAGAATCTGATCATTGGGCTACTGCCTTTTAGACAGCAGACAGCTGAGACACAAAGCCATTAGCTTCCTTGTCGTACAAATGAAATAGACAGTTCAGGATGGTAAAGTGTGAGATTGTAAATTTCCTTAACAGTTTCAAGAAGAATGAGAGATACTTAAAGAGTATATCAGGCTTTCAATTCAGCATCCACACTTCACCCACCTGACAGAAGCATTATTACATAACAAATGCAGCTGCAGTTTACCCTTAGTTGCCAGAAACACTTCAAAAGGCAATTACAGAATCAAAGCATGGTAGGGGTTGGAAGGGGTTGAATCCAACTCGCCTGTCAGAGCAGGATCACCAAAAGCAGATCACATAGGAACACATCCAGGTGGGCCTTGAAAGTCTCTAGAGATGGAGGCTCCATTACCTCTCTCGACAGCCTGTTCCAGTACTCCATCACCCTCAAAGTATATAAGCCCAAGCCAGAAAGCCACTCCCCCATCCCTCCTTGTCCTATGGCCATCCCAGCAGAAAAGACAGCACTCAAAACCCTGGAACTCAGAAGCAGGAAGCCCCTCATGTTACAATCTGAACTTCAAGCCCCATCATACTTTTTATTCTTAAAGCTGGCATGACTGCAGCATGGTGTGAATAACAGCAGCAAATTCAACTCAACCCATGACAGGCAGTTAAACACCCCCACAATAAATGGAGAGGCCTCCACATTGCTGATGCTAGCAGAAAATAAGAGAGAATAAGGACTGACATCTAGCGTGTAAAAAAGTGGCAGGCAGCCTGTGAGAGAGCAATGGCTCGTTTAAAACAGTGCTTCCACAGGCAGGGTAGCTGTTCCTTTTGATGTCTTACCTTAGATATGCATATACATCTACTTTAAGTAGGCACTCATTGCCTTTCTTACCTTTACAGTGCTTGGTTTCAGATTTCTCAAGGCATTGTTCTTTTAATATGACTGTAAGAGTGATTGGCAAGCATAAGGCTTAATTAATAAAACTCATCATAAAACTGGTCATTAATAAGCAGTCAAATTCCTTCCTGTGCATTTCAAAACTACTTCAGTAAACAGGGCATTATCAGACTGTCCATTTCATAGAATCAACCAGGTTGGAAGAGACCTCCAAGATCATCCAGTCCAACCTAAATGTCTTACATTTCATGAAAGCAATACAACTTTAAGCCCAAACTGTTTTGCCACAGCCTATTTTTGGATGCAAGAAAGTGGCATCAATGATTATGACACAGTGGTGTATTAACAGCAGTCATGCAAATGCTTAGAGTCCATCTGACAGATGAGAAAGAAATACAAAAGGTTTTGAATTACATATCAGGCTCCAAATTTTCCACTTGCCTATGGAAAAGTTACTGCTATCCTGCTCCAGGCTATCAGCTATAACATTTGATTACCCCAAACATGTCAGCCTTGTCAGATAAGAACACAGATGAAGGAATTTCTTCTTGGAGCACATGAACAAGAATCTTTCTGCACCCAAAGAGCCATGAACTTAACCACTTACATCAATGTACACTAAGGCTTGGTAGAAAAAAAATAACAGGAAAGACAAAGATCTTTCCATTTCTTCAGTAAATTAAGGCATTGCTACAACTGAAACATTGATAAAATCCTCCACTGTTATTGTGGCAATCACAGAATGGTTTAGGTTGGAAGTGACCTCAAAGCTCATCCAGTTCCAACTCGCCGCCATAGGCAGGGACACCTCCCACTAGAATAGGTCACTCAAGGCCTCATCCAACCTGGCCTTGAACACCTCCAGGGAGGGAGCAGCCACAGCCTCCCTGGGCAACCTGTGCCAGTGTCTCACCACCCTCACTGCAAACAACTTCTTCCTAAGAGCTAGTTTAAATCCATTACTCCTTCTCCTGTCATTACAAGACCTTGTCAGTAGTCCCTCCCCAGCCCTCCTGCAGCCCCCCTCCAGGTACTGGAAGGCTACTACAAGGTCTCCTTGAACACATGGAATGTCTTTTCTTACTGTTTTGCAATTCACAGAATGGTTTACATTGAAAGGGACCTTAAAGATCATCTAGCTCAAAACCCCCCACCATGGGCAGGGACACTTTCTACTGGCTGCTGACAGGAAAAGGGGAAACATAAACCCCATCCTCAAAAAGGGAAGAAAGGGAGACCCCAGAAACTACAAGGCAGTCAGTCTCACCTCTGTGCCTGGCAAGACCATGGTTTAGGTTGGAAGGGACCTTAAAGATCATCTAGTTCCAAACTCCCCTGCCATGGTCAGGGACACTTTCCACTAGACCAGGTTGCTCAAGCTCTCATCCAATCTGGCCTTGAACACCTCCAGGGAGGGAGCCTCCACAATCTTCCTCTCTATGCATGCTTACATGAAAACTTGCAAAATTCTGTTTCCTGAAATACTTTTATTTGGTAAACAACAGAAGATTTGTTCTCCTGAAAAGGACTTTTCCTGCTAGAAGACTGAAAACATAATCCAAGCTACTGCTAAGTAGAAGAAAATGTCCTAAATTTAACTGTGAAAGCTGCTGCCATTTCTATTTCATGCTAAAGAAAAATGTGTGGTTTTGGAAGCCTGATTTTTTCAGTATCAGCTGTTTTGAGATACTACCTATGCATAAGCCATGTCCTACTCACAGTTTCTGACTGATGTATCTACAGTAAGTCAGCACCATGAACACAAGTCCAAACAGCAACTTTTCCAGCTCCCTGTCACAGGTTATTTCCCAGCTGCAAATCTAAATCTGATAACAATATCTATGTAGTAATAAAAAAAAATCCCTAGTTTTTAAAGGAAACAATTACTGTTCATATTTGATTTCAACCACAGAGCTTGACTCTCTGTGCCAGAACTGGAAATTTCCATGAACAGTACTGGAATAGCAACCTAATTAAAAAAGCTTCACAGATGAACTAACTGTGCATTGAAATTCTGCTCTACAGACAATCTGAACAAAGGCAACTAAGTAAGGTTAGAGCAGCAAGTTTGGTACCATGCAGCCACACTCTACAGCTCTACATTTTAATCATGATCAATCTGCTCGTAATTACCTTGGTAATAAGAATCACTAGCAACAGCTGTGACAACCACAAAAGAAAGCAAAGCAGAAACCCATTTAAGAACCATGTGTTGTATTTCCCAAATTGTATGAGATTTCTGTCAAGAGCAATGACAACAATCTTTCAAGTTTATCAACATTTTATTAAGTACAGTTCTTATCAGCTCAACAGAACATCATCATTCAAGAAATAACACTGGTTTCATTCCAAAGATAGGCAGTGAACTAGAAAGTTTTCACAGTGAGTCCTTCAGAAAGGTCCCACACCCAACCACCTCACTCTTTCCTAAGTGATTTTCAAGAAAAAGATGGGCTTTGCAGCATACTCCAAAGGTAAACAAGTTTGAACTACTTTGGAGAGCGAGGGAAGAAACTCAACAGCTCACCCTGCCAGGCTGTCTCTTCTGTGCCATGTCCAAGTTTAAACTCATTTACTGCTTTCTGCCATGGAAGTTAAAACATAGCAAGGTTGCTCTCTTGCAAATGGACATTTCTCTTCAAAACCCAATTAAAAAGCCCACAACACCTCTATTGTGTCAAATATCTTACAAACCTCTAATGGAAGGGTGCAAATGAGGTCTGTGGTACAGTAACTTCAAAACTGAGGAAGAGTTTTTTACTTCTTGTTACCTGAGGCATGAAGTACCAAGGCTGGCATTCCAGATAAACCACAACTTTTTAATCAAATCAGATAAAATACCTTGATCAAAGTAGTTTAATTATCTACTCTGAGAAAAAAAATAAGATTAGAATTCAAAGTTGCAAGAGAAGGGCCTGAGGAATAAATCTGGTGAGGAGTGACTGAAGGAGCTGGGAATGATTAGTTTGAAAGAGAGGAGACTGAGGGGAGACATCATGGCTGTCTACAGCTACCTGAAAGGACATTGTAGAGAGTTTGGTGCTGATCTCTTCTCACAGGTAAATAGTGACAGAACAAGAGGAAATGGCCTGAAGCTGCTGGGTGAGTTTAGACTGGACACCAGGAAACAATTTTTCACAGCAAGAGTGGTCACACAGCGGAGTGGGCTGCCCAGGGAGGTGGTTGAGTCACCAACCCTGGATGTGTTTAAAAGTCATTTGGATGTGGTACTTGAAGATATGGTTTAAGGGTGAACTTACAGAGTAGGGATAATAGTTGGACTTGGTGATCCTGAGGGTCTTTTCCAACCAGAATGTTTCTGTGATTATGATTCTGTGAATTCTTTTATACTTCCAGGCACAAGTACTTGTTCAGAGACAACAGCCTGGTACAGACTAGCCAGCAAGAAGTCACTTCTCATGTCAAGTACAGCATGCCTGATACTCATTAAAAAAAAAAAAAATCCCCTGTGATCCAGGAGTTTTTTTCCTGCCTCCTTACTTTATTTTGATATATTTCTACCAAAGGAAGCCTGTCCAGAAAGTTGCCTCAGCACAGAATCACAGAACATTAGAGGCTGGAAGGGACCTCCAGAGATCAAGTCCAACCTCCCTGCCAAAGCAGGATCCCTTAGGCTAGTTTGCACAGGAATGCATCATAGAATCAACCAGGCTGGAAGAGACCTCCAAGCTCATCCAGTCCAACCTATCACCTAGCCCTAGCCAATCAACCAGACCATGGTACTAAGTGCCTCATCCAGTCTTTTCTTGAACACCTCCAGGGACAGCAACTCCACCACCTCCCTGGGCAGCCCCAGCATAAAATAAGCAGAATAAGTGAAGTTGGAAGTAACTTCAGGAGATCATCTGGCCCAGACCCCTGCTCAAAACAGTTTGACAGATCAGATGCTGTGCTCAGTTGAGTCATAGCTTGAAGAGCACAGGTCCCACATACTCTCTGTACTCACACTAAAGTACCTCTACAATAACAGGAATTAAGACTTAGAATCCAGTAATTTAAAGACCACCTCCAGGAGAGACATAATGGTAAATATTAAGTCTCCTCAAGGGTTCTACTAAGTAAGAATGTCATTGGTGTTAGGTGTTTTAGGTAATGTATTGAAAAATAATGGGATACCTGCATCAAAAAGCAGTATGTTCTTATCACCACCACAGGTTAGTGGTCACAAAAAGCCTTCATTTAACAGGAAATGCAATGTTAGATCACCAAAACCAAGATGTTTTTAATAGACCTCCGGTAACAGATATTTTCTCCACTAACCATTTTTATGTCTGCTACACTTCAAGTTCAAAAGAGCTCCCAGTCACATGGCAGCAGCTTGCCTTGCTGAACACAGTTAATCTGCATGGTACCTGCAGCTATTTTAGTAGCCAACCCTTTTTCTTGCAAGATATTTCTTTTGTAAAACAGTTTTTGGTTTATTACATGGTGTCTCTTTTTCTGCTCTCTTTAAAGCTTAATCAGACTCTTGTCACATCTGAAAGGCATCTTAAAGGTGGAGCAGCACAAACTCCTGATATTACAACATGCTTTCTATTGCCTTTCTGTATATATGCTCTTACATGGAGGCAAGCATTAAGTTCATGTCTCCCAAAGAAATGAATACTTACACAAACAGGAGACATGCAGTACATTCACACATTATCTTACACCTGTCGTATCACTAGCTTTTAGAAGTTACTTTAGATTTAACATTGACCACTCAATCCCTGAAGGTAATTTTTAAAGCTACCCGACCCACATCCCTCCTGGGCAGTAAAAACTCACAAAAGTTCAATTCTGAATCACATATCTTACCCAAATGGGTGATCCTCAAGTTTGGGAGAGTTAGAAGTCCCTGACAGGACTATGTCAAAATCCAAAAGGTAATTTCCACCCCAAGGGCTACTTCTTCACACCATAATATCCAAAGGCATCTTGCAGCTCCCTCCAATTTTTAACATACAATAAAATCTCATTTCCTACAATAGTAAACACACACACCCCCTCCCAACAAATACACTGACAAAACATTCAGATTACCTCCCAGAAGCTATCACTAGAAACTTCTACTCCAACAGAATCATCATACGAGCCAGACATCTCTGTATATGAAGAGCTTGTAAGAATTCAGAGCTTGAACACCTTCAGAATCTGTAAAAATACATTTAAAAAGAGTATTATTAATAAAGAAAAATTAACTTAGGTACATCCTTCCACTTTTTCATATCTAGGAATGCCAAGTGAAAACAAGAGGCTAGTGTGTTTTGCAAGAGAACACTGTTCTACCATGTTAGGTTCTTGGCTCTTACATTTGCCATCCACAAACTGTCATTTGTCAACAACACATTTCAAACCACTGCATTTATTTTATAGTAGTTCCCATTACAAATCAAAAGAGAGGTGTGAGCAGCTTGTTGCTTAACTTGGAAAGTACGCCACTTGAAAGCATTCTGTAAGAGATAACTGGCCTTTGCTACAATAACGCATGCAGCTTCCCGTTCTTTTGCCACTGGAAATCTGTGTTACATTATGAAGCCCACTGGGAGTCAAAGCTAATATTTAAGGTAGATAAAAAACAGTACTGAGGCAAAATTCAGGTAGTTAGATGCACAAATGTAGTTTGTGAGGGGGAGACAAAGAGGTAGGAGAGGAAGAGAGGAAGGAAACTGTTCCCTCCCACAGCACACACACGCAAATCCCTATCTAATCTCTCTAGACACTTTTGCAAGTTCTCTTGTTTTGATTTCTTCTATCAGGTTTGCCTACAACCAATGCCAGAGCTACATAAGGGTACATCAATTCCACCACCCCTGCTGGGATGTCAGTAGACTAGAAGGTGAAGCCCCCTCTCTTTTGCCCTGTGCATCTTGCTTCCCTTCACACAATATGGCCATTTGGAAAGGATGAGCTGAAAATGCCAGCAAACCTGGAACCTTGTAATCCAATGCCTATAGCATTGACACAGAAATAAAACTGAAAGCTTCCAAGGCCAAGGAGGATTCAACACTAAATTTGTATTTCTTGTATGCTCTGGACTGTGCCATAAGGGCATGATTTGTTTGTAACAAATGACTTACTGAAACAGAACAGTTCTTTGAACATGAACAGAAGAAAAGTACACTGGCTGGGGAGACAAACTGTTTCTCCTGCACAGTTTTCTACCCAATTCACAGTGATAAGGTTATTTAAGGTTTCTATGTAAAGAACTGAAAAGCACAGAAACATCAGTTTAGATTGAAAAGAAAGCCAAAAATACAGGCAGAGTTCTTGTAGAAAGGCAACAATTAGGAAGGAAGCTGATGTGTTGAGACAAAGTATTTTCACTGTTAGCACAACAATCTTCAACTAAGTAGTGAGTACCAAAAAAGCCACAATCTTTTCCATCTCTGCTCTTACTGAACAAAGAGGAAAGTGGATTTAAGCAGTATTCACTGGCAGTTTCTTTGCAGCCCCTCTCTACATGCAACATGTTCTCTCCAGAGAAATCTGGAGATTTATGTCCTGAAAGATTTTAACCTTTCCCATTATTACAATCCAGCAAGGCAAGTGAAGATGAAATTTGTAAGCCATCTGTATTTTTCTGACAGCCTTTCACAGGGAGAACAACAAGGACACAAAAGTGCAGTAAACTTGCAACTGATCTGACACACACACGAGTTTGACATTAAATACATGGTTCTAAGAGCAAGTTTGAAATTTGCCATTAAAAAAATGGCAACAAAGGACAGAGAAGGGTAAGGAGGATGGTGACAGGTCAGGAGAACAGATCTTCTGAGGAACAGCTGAGGGAAATGGACTTAGTCTGGAGAAAAGGAGGCTGAGATGAGACCTCACACTCTACAACTACCTGAAAGGAGTTTGCAGCAAGTATTGGTCTCTCCTCCCTAGTAAGAAGTGACAGGATTAGAGGAAATGGGCTCAAGCTGCACAAGGGGAAATTTAGGCTGGGTATTAGAAGAAACTTCCTGACTGAAAGGATTCTCAAAGACTCAAATAGGCTCCCAAGGGATGAGGTTTAATCCCCTTCCCTAGAGATATTTAGAAGAGGCAGAGATGAAGTGCTGCGGGACATGGTTTAGCACCAGACTTGGTAGAGTTATATAATGGTTGGACTTGATAATGAAGGACTTGTTCCAACCAAAATGATTCTATGATTCTATAAGGTTATGCAGTGGTATCTTTAAAGTAGTATCTGAAATTATAGTTATGTGATCAAAGGGAGACCAAGAGCTTAAAGACAGCTTATTGTTAGACCAATCAACACTGCTAGCTAGAGTCTGTTCACATCATCTTGCTTTTTATTCCCTTAAGGCAGCACTAACTCTCACATTACACTGAAACCAACTAAGCAATGGAAAGAAGTGCATGACCCACACATACCATACAAAGGAACAAGATTCCAAAGGTTCTTGGGAAGAGTTATAGCTGTTTTTCTATCATACCTCAAGATCTTTCAACCATCACTACCATTTGAAAAAGATCAGGGAGACAACTGTAGAGTTCAGCACCTTGGGTAAAAGAAACCCTTACGCAGAAGTAGAACCCTAAAGGAAAGTGTTAATAAGTCACCCATCCTACCTTCCAACACTACACAAATATTCTTTTTGAAGTGAGGGGAAAAAAGGGAAGAAATTAAGAAAATAGAATAGTGAAAGTGTTCTAAAGAGCAATCCATAAACCACTTACCTTTCAGGAAAATAGCCTAAATTACACCAGTGCTGAAAATTTGATCTGAAAAACTAGCTGTAAAAATCAGACAAGTTGAAACAGAAGCTTAAATGAGGGAACAGGTTGTGAGGACAACCAAATGCTACAAAATACAGAGAGCTACCCTTTTTTTTCCCATAAAAGCATGGAAATGATCAGTACTCAGGAAATTCTGACGGGTTTACGTTTCTTTATACGCCAAATACTAACTACAGTGTGAGAAAGTATGAGCAAGCACATTTAGGGAAATATTATGAAGTCATAGCAACAACTAGCACAGAAAAAACACTATTTGCACAGCACTACTTAAAAATAAACTGAATATAGAGATAGGAACATTAAGCAGTATGAGTCATGCTACTCTCCTGAAATAGAATTATTACAGCAATCAGTCCTTTCACACATTTTTTGGTAGGGTTTGGTTCTCCCATTCTTCAAGTGAATTTGCAGAGGTTTCACAATGAAAGTTCACTGCCATTTGATTTGCAGGGTCTTCCATGTCACTATAAAAAGTAAGCCTCTGAACAACAAAGGCTGTCAGTATATGATCTGGGAGATGTGGATCAGGAAGAGAGAAGAAATGATCCCCACACGTTCTCCTCAGAAGATTACCTGCACGTCACAAAGCAGAAGCAGTAATCCCATAAGAAAGTACAGTGCACACAGTTCCTATAATCCCACATCAGTTTGGCTTCATCCACTCTGACCTCTATAGTCTCAAATTCCAGCCCAACTCTTTAGGAGTACCTGCACTGCCTTCTTCTTGTCCCTTAATTACTTGCTGAGCAAGCAGGCAGCGCAGTGGTCTAGCAGCATCCACTCACCTTTACATGTACTGACAAACCAGCTCACCAAACAGGACAGATTATAAACAACTGTCCTGGTTTAAGACAGTCTGCTCTCACAGGTGAGTCCAGCCCACAAAAATCAGGAGGGAAAGCCCTGGCTTGAGATAAGGAGTTTAACTGATAGAAATACAATGCACAATTACCTTAGCCTGTTTTGCAGAAGCGGAGTAGAAGACAGCAACTAAATGACTCCCCAAGCCCACCGCCAGACCAGAAGAGATCAATGCCCCCCAAACTGCAACCAGAAACAGGAAGCCTCTCATGATAAAATCTGAGCTACAAATCCAATGATACACTGCTCTGGCCAGTACTTTGATGTTAAAACTGGCATAATGCCAGCATCACATTCATCATCAGATTCAATTGGCTAAAATCATGATACCAAGCTCACCAATAAGTTTAAGGTTTCTCCTATCCAGTTGCTAATTTCCATGAAATTAATGAAATGTGTATTTTTATCTCTGCCATTTAACATTTGTATGAAGTTGGCCAATTGACTGAGAAGTTATAGAAGCAGTATGTTAGAGAAAAGCAAAGGCAGAAGGCAGATCTTCAATGAAGAGATGACACTTTTGGATCATGCTCTGTGCCCTTTCTTCAAGATGCTGTCATACTTCTCAGAGTATTTTCTTCCTCTGTGTCAAAGAACTCTAAAATTTCCACTGAAACCCCCAAATATCAGTATTTTATTAAGTATCAAGTCCAAAGGTCATAAAACAATTTCCACTACCACAACAGGCATGTAAAGCACTACCAGTGAAGCACAGAAAGCCTTAACAGTTCAGAGTCCATAGCTGTAAGAAGTTCCAGCATATGCTAGCTAACAAAACTTACACAGGCTAAACAAAGCATGAAATGCAACTGAAGAAAGTAACTAAACAGAGCATACTGTAATAACTACAGAAACAGTACAAACAAGCAAGGCTCAGGTTTCTTGATTTAGTGATTTCTCAGCCATTTTTTATAAATCAGGACACACTGGACTCAGACATGAGCAAGCTGACCAACAAATGAGGCTTCTTAAAAAGGCTTCCTGTTGGGGAACATTCTAGCAATGCTACATGCTAAAGACCTTCCATTTCTTCTCTACAGCTAATGCCCCACAGTGTGAAAAAGATTGCTATAAATATCTTGAAGGCTTAATACATGAGAACTT
Organism: Pogoniulus pusillus; assembly: GCF_015220805.1. Lineage (NCBI taxonomy): Eukaryota > Metazoa > Chordata > Aves > Piciformes > Lybiidae > Pogoniulus > Pogoniulus pusillus. Next base: position 15,697,050 of record NC_087290.1, on the reverse strand, counting down.
TAGAAAAGGTTAACAAGGCATGAGCAAGCAGACCTCCAGATACAGCACACAAAACCATCTGAAGAGAACGTGCTGGCTCTGCTCTGAGGAAGTTGGGTTTGATCTTGTCACTCTGAAAGCATTTTACACAAGTCTTTGCTTCATTCATGTTGGGATAGGAGAATTTTTTTTACTCCCTTTTCATGTATCAGGTGGTAGAGATTAGCATATCTCATGACATGCAGGAATCTGTGTGCAGCACACAAACTTTCAGGTGCTAAAATAATCCAGTGAATACCAAAGCTTCTCTTAAAGTGTTTTCCAACAAGAAGAGTGAAAAAGACACTTAAAGACACCATTCACTTTATCATCTAGCCACCAGTAACAGATTATTGTGTTTAACAAACTCTTGCAGTGAAACAGGTGGGGCTTTTAGTTGAAATAAAAGACTTTAACATCTTGAACCCCACCTCTGGGAGATGCTTTTTTTTATTAGCTACATTAATAAAAAAGACAGTATTAAAAAAGAAAAAAATATATAATTAAGGCCTCAGTGTTGCTTACTGAATCTTGTAAGGAAAAAAAACCAGATTCTGAGTCCAGTACTCCAATACAAAGAATGCCTGCAGTCAAAACACTACTTCAAATAATTGAAACTTGAAGGCAATACAGCACAGCCTTGTCCTGCTAGACCTGCTCAACCCTGCTCAAGGCACACAATGCAGGTGACAGTCAGGAGAATTGAACCCCCATGCCTGACTCAAAGAACTTCAGTTTCTAGAACAGAAAGAACTGATGGCAGTTCAGTGCCAACGTGACAGAACACTGAAGTCTTTCAGTTACCCTCTCATATACCAGAGGCTGCTTTAAAGCAAGGCAATTACTGGTACTAGGGCTCCATCTGACTACTACTAACAAAGAGTAAGTCCATAAAAGGAAATCAAACCACCACTCCCTGGGGGAATCCAGCCTGTATGCTAACGTTTGCAGAGCCACACAACAGATTGTGTTCTTGAAAGATGTTGACAGCAATCCATTTGATGAACCCTGTATCCTGAGCACTAAAGAAACGAATCTAGGAAATGCTATTACAAAGTTGGTGAGCAGATTTCCTATTAGTCATGCTCCTTTGAGACTGGGAGCACTAAGTACACCTGTAATTCCTATTTTACTACCACAGTATTTTGCCATTAGACATTAGGTTAGCATATAACATAAAATGACATTAAATAGCACAGGAGGTATAGTTCATACTAGTCATAACTTTAAGAGTAACATGAAATTCCTTGCAATTCTGGGGCCTGCAGGTGGTAGGAAAAGGAGAGAGAAGCAGCCAAGAGCTGGGAGGAACTAGGAAAGAGTGCTTACAAGCCACCAAGGGAAAAGAGACAATGGCAGAAACAGGGACAAGGGGAGCTGCCTGGCTTCAGCCCAGCTAAAAGACAACAGAGGGAAGAGGCTTCCAGAAGTGTGATTGCTTCTAGGTCATGTTTCTTCCCCATGCTCCAGTCAGCAAGGACAAGCCTATGTTAAACAGCAATTAAGTAAATCCCTTAAATGGGGTTGCATGGTTCTAAACAACTTCCTTACTAGTGGATTATAGTCACCCATACCCATGTTTGTTAAATGTTGTATGTGTAACACATAAGAGAAAACCATTAAAAGTAGCAGTATATGCTGTCTACACATGAAAGCACCAAACATATTCAACCTGAAGTTACAATACATTTCAGAAGACATTGAAGTGGTTATTTCCTTTATCAAATGTAAAAAGATTAAAATATCAAGAACCCCTCAAACAAACCAACCCAAATCCCAACCAAAACCAAGCAAGCAAACAAACCCCCGAAAAGTGCTCCCACCAAAACCAGCAAAACACACACCCCTAAAAAACAACCCCAAGTAATACCCCTCAAAACACAAATCCACACAATTATGTGGAGATAGCAGCACAGAACCATAGAATTATCAGGATTGGAAAGGACCTCAAGGATCATCTAGTTCTAACCCTCATGCCATGGGCAGGGGTACCTCACACTAGATCAGGCTGCCCTAAGCTGCAGTCAGCCAGATCTTAAACACTTCCAGTGATGGGACTTCCACCACCTCCCTGGGCAAACTGATCCAGTCTCACCACCCTTAGAGTGAACTTCTCCCTGATGTCTAGATCTAAGTCTACCCTCTTCTACCTTGGATCCATTCCCTTTAGACCTATCAGTACCTGACATTCTAAAAAGGCCCTCACCAACTTTCTTGTAGGCCCCCTCCAAATACTGGAAGGTCACAATAAGATCTCCTTGGAACCTTCTCTTCTCCAGATTAAGCAATCCCAACTCTCTCAGCCTGCCTTCACAGGAGAGAAGCCCCAGTGCCCTGATCATCCTCATCACCCTTCTGTGGACACATTTCAGCATCTCACATGAAACGCTCCAGGCACTTCAAGACTGTGAGACTGAAATTTTCAAAGATGTAAATTCCACACTGCATAATTCAGGAATAAGGAAAGCTATTGTCATCATTTCATTTGACTAAGCATCATTTGCATATTTATACATTTAAAACCACTGATGAAGCTTCATCTTTGAACAATACAGAGCATAGTGATGCATCTCTGAAATTCAAGACTGTGTCCCAACCACTGTCAAACTCTCAGTCTGCACATTATGTTTCATCTATGTGTAAGTAATATTGAGCCCAGTGCAAGGTCCTAAACCTGGGTTAGGGCCATCTCAAGCACAAATACTGATTCAGCAAAGAGTGGCTCAAGGACAGTCTTGAGGAGCAGGACTTGGAGATGTCAGATGATGATAAAGTTGACATGAGCCAGTGATTCGCATTTGCAGCCCAGAAGGCCAACTGTGTCCTGGGCTTCATCCTAAGAAGTGTGACCAGTAGGACAAGGGAGATGATTCTGCCTCACTGCTCTGCTCTTTTGAGAGCCCACATAGAATACTGCATTCAGTTCTGGTGCTCCTAGGGTAGGAGGGGCATGGAGTTGCTAGAGCAAGTCCAGAGAAGGGTCATAAAGACCAGAGGGCTGGAGATTCATGCAAGAAAAATGCAAATTGGTATTTTCATCTTTCCTCAGGCAGCCTTGTATTTGTCACTGTATATATTAGTGACAGACAAATAACAGCAAGAGAAGAATGTGTAGATATAGTAGTTGAAGCCAAAGCTGCTGATTGCTGTATCAGCAGCCTTTTTATATACCATTATACAAACTGTGGTAACTACAAGTTGTGGAACACAATGACTGGATAAAATATTGTCTTAAACATTCTTAATGGATAACAAGTGAGCTGTTGGCTCTCTTGGCACTGACTACTTTCAGTTCTTTGTTCTAAATTTACTATGCTTCTGTGCAAATGTTAGGAGGCAAGCATACCAGTTTACTATGTTTCTAACCTTAATCTTGAATCAAGGGTACACAGGGATGTGCTCTAGCTGACTCCCTGCCTTGGCTCCCACAAATATTAAGTTCAGAACTCTTCAAGGTTGGGGTTTTTTTTGTTATTTAATAAAGATAGCAAGCACTATTCTCTGTTTTTTCATTAATAACAGGGGTTTGCCACCAATAGCCTGTTGCAGCTAAGTAAAACCTTCAGCTTTGCAAATTTAGTTCCACAACTGGCTAGGTACTGCAGAAGAGATTTCAAGCCACAGACTCATTATCATCAAATACTTATACCACTATTAAATACCTAAATTTCCCTAAGCCATAATTTTAACATGCCAGAATCTCTGAAATGGGTTTAAACTGGCAGAGGGGAAATTTAAACTAGATGTTAGGAAGTTCTATACAGTGAGGGTGACGAGACACTGGCACAGACTGCCCAGGGAGATTGTGGCAACTCCCTTCCTGGAGGTGTTCAAGGCCAGATTGGATGAGGCCTTGAGCAACCTGTTCTAGTGGGAGGCGTCCCTGCCTATGGCAGGGGGTTGGAACTGGCTGAGCTTTGAGGTCCCTTCCAACCTAAACCATTCTATGATTCTATGACAAGTATAGCTTGGGCTGTTTTTCCCTCCCTTCATCCTCTCTTCTCTGTAACAACCAATGAACTTCAGATTACATAGTATTAAGCATCATCAAGTTAGAGAAAAATGCCTGTGGAGATTATATGGCATGCTGAGCAAAGGCAAGGGGTCATCTTTTACTTTTCAAACCTGGTACTGAATTCATGCTTGCTACTATAGAACAGCTCCACGAATTTGTGTCATTCAAGTTAGTTAGTACTCAAAGTGTTCCAACAGGTACATGCTTTAGTATACATTCTTAACTAAAACCTGCATTTTCTTTCACTTTTTGGAAGATTAAACTCTTAATTTCTAACAAAAGATATGGTCTGAATAGAAAGTGCAGGCTACTGCGTCCTTCAGTAGGCAATACATCTCTTAAATTACTTAATACATTGCAAGGAGCTTCATAATCGTGCAGGAAGTAACTGATCACCTGTAACAGCAGCTGAACTCTCACATAAAAGGCAAAATTAGTAACATATGTGAAACTGAAACTACAGTGACCTTGATACAAGAGGGAAAAAAAATGTTTGCCAGATCACATAAGCCCCAAATCCTAAGTATTACATCTTATTTCTGTAAATTGTGATATGTATTCTAAAAGATCATTGCACATTCATTTCTAACTGCTGAAGGGAGACAACTGGTGTCTAAATTGTCTCTCCAAATTTTCAACCCAATTTCTATGCTGACTGATCTTATAAACTGTTGTGGTTTTTTTAAAGAGAGCTGACAAATTAAACTGGAGAGAAAATACATAATCATACAAGGAGATATTGTGAAAGAATAGAAAACCATCCTCTGAGATGAGTAACATTGTACTCGGCTGTTCTGCATACAGACTGATCCTGGCTTTAATCAGTTTGTCAAGTTTGAAGCAGACTTTAGAAGTGTGCTGTTCTGCTAAGTACTGAGCACTACCTGCAGACTCTTCAATAACAACACAACACACAGGACAAAGTACACTTGACATTAGGTCCTTCATTGACATCAGAGACAGAATCTAACCATAAAACATTAGAAAAACGACAACATCTCATTTCTGTTGAGATGCACAAAAGAGAACAATTTCACACTATTTTTTTTGGTCAGTCCACATTTGTCATTTAGATTTTAAATCCTGCAACACTTCACTGCAGAAGAAATTTCCCATTTTAAAGACTCTTAAATTATAAAACCAGTAAAGAATCATAGGCATTAGAGCCATAAGACCTAGCTACTATGTCATTACGTGGTCACCTCTAAAATATCCTCCAAACATTTTTCACTAAGAGCCTCAGGTCTTTCTGATCAAGGGGAAGTCCACACTAATTTTTTTGTCACTGCATCCTAAGTAGCTTTGAGTAAATTTTGTCAAAAAAAGAAAAAAACTAATCACCTGAAGAACTCAGGTCTGTTTGGCAAGTGAAATAACTTCAAAGACCAAGAAATATTTTTTCAAAGCTCAGGTTTTCATTATTTAGGTTTGAGTGATTAAAATGTTATGGTGCATGAAAAACTTCAATTTAATTAGAAGCAAATCCTTTTCTGCTGCTCACTGTTGCAGTCCCTGTGACATCAATCACTAATGTGCATGTCCTGTCAAGGTCTTTAAAACTAAAGTTACTTATAGTGGTCTGGCATCCTCCCCAAATAAGTAAAATTGAGATAAATGTCTTTTTCAATGGGGCAAGAAGGGGGCACAAGACCACATGCCTTCAAGTTGTTAAATCACACTTGGTAAGCATTTAGTTATGAAGAAATCTCTGAAGTGACCAGATACTTTAAGGATAAATACCTAACCCTTTAGTTTGTGGAATTATATGGCTAGTTATACACACACATAATGACAGCTTATAACAACTAAGCTGTAAGGGAAGCACCTAAAGCATACATGCTTAATATTCTGCACCATTGCAAAAGTCTTCTCAGAGGAGGACAGCACAGAGTAATACTACCGATGTGCTCTTCAGCAGAGAAACACAAAACAGCACTTACAGCTGCAGAGAAAGGCACACTTGACATTTGGATGTGGTGCTAGGGATATGATTTTAGGTGAATCTTGTAGAGTAGGGTTATAGGTTGGACTTGGTGATCCTGAGGGTCTTCTCCAAACTGGATGTTTCCATGACTTTTAGCCAGCAGTGTGCCCAGGTGGCCAAGAAGGCAAGCAGCATCCTGGCCTGTATCAGGAACAGTGTGACCAGCAGGATCAGGGAAGTCATTCTGCCCTGTACTCAGCACTGGTCAGGCCACACCTTGAGTACTGTGTCCAGTTCTGGGCCCCTCAATTTAAGAAAGATGTTGAGGTGCTTGAATGTGTCCAGAGAAGGGCACAAGGGCTGGTGAGGGGGCTGAAGCCCTATGAGGAGCAGCTGGGGTTGCTTAGCCTGGAGAAGAGGAGGCTCAGAGGAGACCTTACCGCTCCCTACAACTACCTGAAAGGAGGTTGTAGCCAGGTGGGGTTGGTCTCTTCTCCCAGGCAACCAGGGACAGAACAAGAAGACACAGCCTCAAGCTGCACGAAGTTAGGTTTAGGCTGGATGTTAGGAAGAAGTTCTTCACAGCAAGAGTGATTGGCATTGGAATGGACTGCCCTGGTAGATGGAGTCATTGTCCCTGGAGGTGCTTAAAAGGAGACTGGATGAGGCACTTGGGGCCATGGTTTAGTTAATTAGAAGGTGTTAGGTAATAGGTTGAACTTGATGATCTCAAACATCTTTTACTATCTGGTTAATTCTGTGATTCTGTGAAAAGTGAGATGTACACAACTGCTCTAAACCAGCATGTCACTAAGAAGCAAAACAGAACATCACAATAAGCACTGCCCAGGACATCAAAATCCTCTGAAGATAAAAAGTACCATGTTATTTATCTGACCATGCAAGTACCACAAAGCATGAGCACTGCTGTATTTGAATACAGAAACTCTGACAGAAGTCCAGAAATAAAAAGCAATAAAATAACCATTCTAGAAAGAGAGGTTTTAGACAGCAGACTGTCTGAACCCAGAATCATCACTACCAACATGATCAAACACACTCCCCTACATTCAAGCAAATGTTGCACAATATCACATTCACTTGGCAGGAAGACTTTCATATCAGTGATGACACAGCACAGTAAAATTTTGGTAGGAAAAAAGTAACTATGGAATTGTCTGGCAAGTCATCTGATACACTGTTTGCCAAATATTGAACTTAAGGCATGCTTTAATTTACCTGCAGTGTTTGCAAATATGGAGTTCAACAACACCACTGCACAGATAGCTGCAGTACCATCACAACCTTGCCTGACCTCCATTTCCACTAACAGAATTCATTTCACATGAGCTAATGAAAACCTTGCAGGTCAAACTAAGTTTCACCTCCACTTCTCTGCCACACTGCAGCACTCACACCAACAGAGGGTTTTCAGTCATGCATATTTCTAATGCTTCTGTATAGCCATAAAGTTGAATATTAGGTTTTATTTTAATATTTAGGAAAGGCCACAGGTAGCTCACATGAAAGGAAGATACTTTAAACCATACAAATGGCTTTGGTGGAGAACACTGTGTCTAAATACCTCAGTGAAACACGTAGGCACATTTTGCCGATGCATCACTTTGGAAGCAGCTGTGTTGTGTCAATGTTCCAGAGTCAAAAGCTGTATTTTTCCACCTCAGGAAATATGGGGCTGCAATATTAAACACTGACATGAACTGAATCATACCTAAACTCTTAAATTAAGTTGAAACAATTTAGTCTTGCTGAATCTGACGGTTACATTACAGCTACTGTACTTTCAGAGAGAACCTCGTTTGAGCCAAATCTAGCCCTGAGACTGTCTCTACTGTATCCAAAGAGTGCTGCAAACTGTAGATATGTGCATGAATAACACATCAGCATACTCTACCTCCCATTCTTCTGAAAGAGATGCAGATAATTATGCTTGGCAGAAACTAGTAAGGTTGATTAGAGCGGGGGATGATGTCACTTTGAAAGGTAAACAAAATCAAGAAAAAAGGAAAAAAGGAAGTGATGATTATCTTACCATGGAGAAAGTAAGAGAAAGCACAAACAAAAATAGGCCTTCATATATCTTGATAAAGAAGGACATTGTTGAAGGTGATAAAGACCCCCAAGACCTCGCAAAATAACTTGGCTTCTCAGAACACAATGCAACTGTTCTACTTAAAACCGTGCAGAGACATTATATTGCTACATAAATCTCTTTGGTACTTAATGAATTCTTCTCTACTAGGCAAAAATCACTAGCTTTCTAGGTTAGCTACTCAACACACATAGTACCAGAAATATCCTATGACATCAAAAATGTTTTGCTAGCAGACCTGTTCTTTGAGGGATCAGCTGAAGCAGAAATTAAATAATCACACTAGGAATTCTGAAACTGAAATTCAGAGCTGTAAAACAACTCTCAAAAGGTAGTATCAATTTTCATCCGTTCTTTCTGCAGCCATTATTCCTTTGCTACCATAGCCCCACTGGCCAAAAGTGGGAGAAATCATCACACAACATTCCTCAAATCTCAAAATACATTCAAGGGCAGTTTACTATTTGGGAAAAACAGTTATCAATGCAAAAATTGCTAATGACTATAGCCTTGCAACTAAAAAGCAACACTTCCACCCACGATCACTCTCAGGTAAACTACACATCACCAGCAGCATCACTTCTGGCACTGCAAGTGACAAAATGTAGAAAGAAATCAACAACAGGCATACTTAGCTTTACCTATCCTTCCTTCTACTAAGTTAAACAACCATTTATTCTTTTAGAAACAATAAGAGACTGTTCAGGTGTTTCAAAATCAGTGCTATACTTTAGCAGTACTAAAGCCCAAGTGGCAGTGTTTCATATTTAATAAGATTAATTCAGATTTTAAAGCCAACTGAATCCAGCTTCTACAGAACAGACTGGAATATCTGAATTATTTGCTTATGTTAAGGCGAGTGAGGATATTGCTTAATACTTAGCTTCATTAACATGCCCACTGCAAAAAGAAACTCCTGGACTCTGTTTAAACAGATTTTCAGTTCAGTGAACACGAGGTAAACTTTAGCCAGGACTCCTTAGGCTTCCAGACAATTTAATTTTCTGATCCTGAAGTGGTAATTACTGCAACAAGGACATAAGGCCTTTACTTACTTAGCAAGCACAGCCTGGGCTGCTGACCTAGTAGAATTAAATATTCCTTAAACCCTTTATTTTTTTGGTGTTTTAGTGGATCTAACAAAACTGGCTCATTGCATGTATTGAACTCATTGGTCTAAACTACCTGGAGGTAGCTTCAGCTACTCTGAAGTATTACAATCACAGATCTCATTTGATGGCCTTCCTTGTACCTAGAATTTGATAAGCTCAAGATAGAATTATTTTTTGGGTATGGTAGGTTGTGGGGTTTGATTGGTTTTGTTGTTTGTTTTTTTAGTCAGGTGTGTGTGCTTGTTTGAGGGTTTTTGTTTTTTTTTGGGGGGGGAGAGTTTGATTTGTTTTGGGGCTATATTGATTTTCTGTTTGGTTGGAGGGGTTTCTTTGGTTTTGCTTTCTTTTCTGGGGGCATTGTTTGTGGCATTTAATGGTCTGGTTGTTGTTTGTGGGGTATTTTTGGTTGTTGTTTGGGGGTTTGTTTGCTTTTAAACCATAGAGGACACTTAAATCAGTGTGCAAAGCAAGATACTGGTTTAAAACAGGTATATGAGATCAAAGAGTTAGGAAAAAAAAAGGAGTGAAAGATTTTCTTTGGTTCTTAAGGGTCTAGAGAAAAGAAAAAAATCACAAAACCCCCAAAACAAACCACACACACAATGGAGTAGGCCAGTCTCCCTTAGGATTTTCCAAGACCTGAATGCACTTTACTTGACATTGTCCAGATTTCAAAACACAAAATCAGTCAAAGGTAGGATCCCTAAATACAGTAACATGAAATGAATGCTTAATTTGTCAACTCATGTCAGAAAGAGTCTTTCTTACCCTTCTCTTGCTTTTCAGGAAAAGCAAAGCTTTTAGTGCCTTTTTTTAATCAATGCTTGACTGAAATACAAGTAGGTCAGCCATCTACTCTACAACCTAAATTGGGCTGAAGTTCAAAGGCTCCATTAGCTTCCAGTTCTTGCACTTGAAATTCCCATTGTGTTTTGTCATGTAATAAGGCTGTGCCATCACTGGGTATGGAGCAGTTAAACAGTAACCTTGAACCTCCATCTCAGCAACAACAGAGACAGAAAGAAGATCAGTAACAACGCAAAGCTCAACTGAGAGCTCTCTCAGATTCCAGTATGAAAAACCCTAGTGTTTAAAAACACACATGGTCCAGAACCAAAGTGGAGCAAAGTGCTGAAGCAAGTCTTAGTAAAACACACAAAACACAGCTTCTTCCCCATCACACATGCTGCTGAGTAATTCAGGATTTTAAAAGCACATAACAAAACAGAATCAAGTGCTAATAAAGGTGGAATTATACACTTTTTTTTGCTTTATGATCTAATTTGATCTAAATTCATATGGCAGTAACCTCTGTACTCACAAACCGGTAGTATGGTAGTCATAACAGCTGAGAAAAGCAGGCATAAATAAATAGCTTCAGAATAAAGTGATACATTTCTTGAGCTATTTACAGTTTCTTGCAAATCACTCCACACATTGCATTCAAACTGAAAAACTGCAGCACTAGATTCCAGAAAATCTGCAGTCATTACACTCAAAAGCAGCATCCCATTTTAAATCAAAATGGTATTTTTTTTCCATGATGCATAGTAGTATGAAGCAAACAGAAAAGGTTAGTATCATGGAATAAAATCCTTCTGCAGTTAAAACCAAACTTCCACACTCTCCAAAGGAATGGTTTAAGCCAGATTTCTAAAACATATTTTGTGTATAAACCATGTATGGCTTATGGGAACACAGATGGAATGGAAAATTATTCTCCTCAGTATTACAGATGTATTGGGCCAGTAGTCTAAAGCTACGTTTCAACATATTGGGCATTTTAAATAGCCTTACAAAAGGTGCTAGCAGGGTCCACCTCCAAGTCAAAATTGTACTAACTAGCAAGTGATCTTGTGCTTGCGGCTGGACTTGATTATAAAGGTCTTTTCCAACCCACATCAATCTGTGATCTATGATTTATGCATCCAGCTCGAATGTATGAAAAGATTACATACCATATTTTCTTTTGAAGTGCTGGATTTGCCCTCCAAGATTTGAATGCAGAACTGAAGCTGACAGCTAGTAGCACCATGCTTGCTTCCGAGCAGTGGGGTGGGGCAGACAGCAACACGTAAACACAATTCTACCAGACACTGTAAGGGCAGAGCTCTGTGTCACTGGTCACACTCACCTCAGAATCGCAGAATCATAGCTCGTGGTTACTGAAATGAGTCATTTGTCTACGTAAGACTAGTTACAAAATCCTGTCACCATATGGCTGTCCTGAGTGAACAGAGCCTGCTCTCACACACAGGAAGGGAAGTAACACCCAAAGACTCCTCTGGGTTGAGACAGAGATTTTTATGATCCTATGCTACACAGTTACCTTAGCAAAAGCAAACCCAGCAGCAGATACCATCAACAAAAACAGTTCCCTCCACCCGAGCAAGCATGCAGCAGCCAGACCAGCAGAAGAGACCAGCATCCCACGTCGGAAGCAGCAAGCAGGACAAGAAGTCTCTGTTGCAATCTGAGCTTCAGGCCCCACGATGCTTCCCTCCAGCCAGCACTTTCGTTTTGAAGCTGGCATGCTGGCAGCACGGGGTTGCGCTATCATTAGCAGAGTCTACTCGACCCAGGGCAATGGCTCATCACTTAGCAGCAATGGATTAAAGTAAAAACATCATCGAAGAGTTTTAACAAATGAAACAGCAGCATGTTGAAAGCTTCAATTTCTACGTAATTCAATTACATAGAAATGCCTTAAAGATGTCACTGAAAATAAGATTTCCATTTGACCAAATACTCCTCAAGAAAACCAAGCCCTATGCTTACTCAGTGAATAATAAACTTCCCATTTAAGTCTTCACTATCTTGTAGTTGCAAGAATAAGAGGGATAAGATTTTTAAATGCTACAGAGCTTGAGCAATGAAGAAAGCCTGGCAAAATACACTGTTTAGACAAGTACCATATAATAATTTTCATTATCATACCCTAACACCAGAGACCAAGTCAGGAAGAATATTTCAGCTGAAAACATCTTTAAGTACAGACCTTTTCCACTTCTGGTTCTGAAGGCTGAAACTCTTAATGTAATCATCTGATATAAACAGCATTAGAAAAACTAAGCCTGCATCTAGAAAATTCTTAAACCTTCATTTCTTCCTTCTGCACACCATTTTTCAGTTTTCATCACTTCAAAATACAATAGCTTTACTGGAGGGAAAGGCGTTCTCCCTTTAGTTCCCAGCATAAATCAAGGGCAAATTATCTGCCCAAACAGCAAAGCATACCAAATCCAGCAGACTTCAGAATGACGAAAGCCCTCATAGGCTCACAAAGCTAATGTCAGCACTAGAAATAAGCAGTACACTATAACTTCAGTCATTCATTGTAAGCTTTCTTGGGAAGGCCAGAAATTTCTCTAAACCCAGTAGGAATGTCCCCAGTAACTGCAGCGATGATCTCAGTAACATTTGTTTTCAATAGAGGCAGCTTGGCAGCTGAAGAGTCATCATCACAAGTAACCTTCACACAATCAAGCCAAGTCTCAGATCACTGTTGTTCTAATGAGAGATCAACTGTCCTTACTCCTAAAGCTTAAACGTACAAAGGCATTTCAAACACATTTACAAAAAAACCCAAGCTACTTCCAGGTATGCCTGTATTGATTTACTAAGCTTTCAGATCATGCAAAGAATTGTTTCAGATCTATAGATAACTCGAAAAATAACACTTAAAGCATGAAAGAGATGGTGAGCCTAGCTGCAAGGGTTTTCTTGCAACTGAGGATTATAATATTCTGGTACAACTGACACACACATACTCCTGCAGCAAAGGTTTTTTTCTTCCCTTTTGTTCTGACAGTAGTAGGAATATTAATATTTCTGTTAAACTTGACATTCAGTTTACACCAAAAGAACTTGTGCAAATTTTCAAATCTGAAAGATAAAATAGCTCCCTCACTGAGGCAAAACATCACAGGATGTAGAGAGGTCCCTTTCAACTCTTAACATCTATTTGGTGCATTAGAGCCACAGAAAAAAAGCCCAAGATGGGTATTTCACTTAGTTATTTCACCAGATCTAAAGAAAACAGTCTCAAGTTGTGCCGGGGAAAGTATAGGCTGGATGTTAGGAGGAAGTTCTTCCCAGAGAGAGTGATTGGCATTGGAATGGGATGCCCAGGGAGGTGGTGGAAGCACCGTCCCTGGAGGTGTTCAAGAAAAGACTGGCTGGGGCACTTAGCACCATGGTCTGGTTGACTGGATAGGGCTGGGTGCTAGGTTGGACAGGATGAGCTTGGAGGTCTCTTCCAACCTATTTGATTTTATGATTCTAAGCCGGTTCATAATACATTCAGCACTAAAAAGCCAGCTCACACAATAGTGTTTCACGGTACTTTCCCTATCCAATACATTGTATTGCAGTGAATATGCTCACTAAATTAGACACTTTATACACTCCTGAAAAGAAACAAAAAAAAGGAATAACAACAACACATCATAGAAACTTCATAAACTTCACAGCTGAACTGCTGACAGCATTTCAAAAGTCAATCTCAAAAGATACCATATTTGGACAGCATTACTCAGAGGATAGGGTACCTTACCCATATCTATTATATGTGAAATAAACACCCCAAACACAGATTACATAATGTGTGCAATGAAAATACCTTGAGATCCACCTGAAAATATATATGTATATTAAAAAATCCATTCAACTTTCCATATTGCCTTGTTATGCAATAAGATCTCTTAGAAACAGCATAAAAGCTGTTAAAGTCATTACTGTGTACTAACTTTGTTCAGCAATACATTAGTAGGGACTCCAGGATAAATTTAGCACTGCTTGTCCTTAATTGCACAAAAGGGAAGTGTTTCTGCAATATGTAGTAATATGCTCAAGCAAATATGCTCTAGCCTCTTTTGCAAGAAAGGGGAGGAGGGGAAAAAGGGCAGAAATACAACAGACCTCCAATTGCCATTTTAGTATCTCTATAGGGCTAATAAATCCAGCTAACTGCGTTTTTGGAGAAAGTGAGACTGCATCCTATTTTATTAGACTGATCAAAGCAGCTATAGGTTGTCCTGAGCAACCTAAAATAAATCCAGAATTAATGTGTGCCATCTCTTTTATCTGTTCACATATATCAGCTACTGAACTGCTTGTTACTGGCTTGAGGACAACTAAAATGGTACAGCACAAATTTTACTCATGATAGCCATCCAACTCACAGACTTTACATTCTACCAGAAAGTGCAATTGCCTGATCCAAACCAAGTGTCATTAAATACAGTCTAAGACACATATTTTGTTCTCCAGTACAAGGATACTACCAGCCAAAGCAGAAGCAGCTATGGACAAAGGATTTCTTAGCTGAGTTCAAACCTATTTTAAGACCAAATATAGAATCATATAAATTGAGTTAACCTAGAGCACCTGCTAAAAAACAACAAAACCACCCCAAATCCCCCCAAAACCAGCACAACTACCACACCATACACACAATACCAACACCACCACACAACAGTGGAACAGTGCTTTGGTGAGGGAAAATGAAACAATAGGATTTAAACTAATTCTATTAAGTTATTTTTTGTGAGAGGGGACAACAGAACAAAAAATAAAAACAACCAACCAACCAAAAATCACCCAAAAAAATCCCAAACCAAAACAACAAGCACAAAACATAGAAACACTGAAAACTACAAAGTCGAATCAGGTTACAATGAGTTACAGAAGTATTTTTCCAGTCTAAGAGATCTGGCACTGTTTATGAACACCTCAGTTTTTCCATGTAAACAAAAACCATACCCAACACCCCACAGTCCACTTCCCCCATCCTCACACACACACATACAAATCACAAACAAAAAAAAACCCAGCCAGTCCTAACAGCCTAAAAAAAAACACTTCATTTCCTTCCACAAGACTGCCTCAATGTTGGAAATTAAGTATTGAGTTGAAATTCAAAGCTAGTTCTTAAAAACAGTAAAGTGTAAACTTGTTCATTTCAAACTTCTGCTAGGAGTTTGAGAAAAAAAAAATGGCATTCCTTCTTTTACAAATAGAATTTTTCATTAGATAAGAATATCTATGTGGTAAAAGGGAAGATCCACCCACGATTAAGTGAAGATCAAGCTCAAGACCATTTAAAGAATGTGAAGGTGCACACAAGTCCATGGGACTTAACAAGATCCACCCAAGGGTCTTGGAGGAACTGGCAGATGAAGCTGCCAAACCACCATGCACTCTATTTGAAAAGTAATGGCAATCTGATGAAATTCCTGCTGGCTGGAAAGGCCACATCCTCAAAAAGGGATGGAAGACCCCAGAAGCCATAGGACAGTCAGTCTCACCTCTGTGTCTGGCTAGATCACAGCTTAGGTTGGAGGGGACCTTAAAGATCATCTAGTTCCAAACCCCCTTGCCACGGGCAGAGACACTGTCCACTAGACCAGGTCACTCAAAGTCCCATCCAATCTGGCCTTGAACACCTCTACTGAAGAGGCATCCATGCCCTCCCTGGGCAAACTGTTCCAGTGCCTCAGAACCCCACTGTAAATAATTTCTTCCTCACGTGCAGTCTAAATCTACCCTCCTCAAGCTTCAATGCATTTCCTCTTGTCCTATCACTACAAGATGTTACAAAAAGTCTATCCCCAGCTTTCTTCTAAGCCCCCTACAGTTACTGGAAGGCTGACAGAAGGCTCCCCAGAGCCTTCTTTTCTCCAAGCTGAACGGCCCCAACTGGCAGCCTGTGCAAAAAGGGGAGGTGCTCCAGCTCTCCCATTATTTTCTTGGCTGTCCTCTGGGCACACTCTAGGAGCTCCATGCCCCTGTTATACTGGAGGTACCAGAACTGGGCACAGTCCTCTAAATGGGGTCTCAAACAGAGCAGGAAAAGACCCCTCCCTCATCCTGCTGGTCACACTTCTTTTGGTGCAGGCCAGAAGGTCAGCTGTCCTGGGCTGCAAGCACACACTGCTGGCTCAAGTTGGGTTTTGCAACAAGTGACACCCCTAAGTTCTTCTCCTTGAGACTGTTCTCAAGCCACTCCTCACCTAGCCTGTATTTGCACTTGAGACTGCCCTGACCCAGCTGTAGGACCTCACACTTGGCCTTTTTGAGCTTCATGAGGTTGGCTTGGGCCCACTGCTCAATCCTGTCCGAGTCTCTCTGGATGGCATCCCTGCCCTCCAGCATGGCAACCAAACCACACAGCTTGGTGTCATCCACAAACCTGCTGAGGGTGCACTCGATCCTACTGTCCAGGTTGCTGACAAAGATGCTAAACAGCACTGGTCCCAGTACTGATCCCTGAGCAGTGCCACTCACTACTGGTCTCCATGTGAACATTGACCACTACTCAGTGCAGCCATCCAGACAATTCCTTATCAAGGATTTCTCTGGTTTTCTCCTATGGCCCCAGTCACTCCTCCTGGCACAGCTCTCCACAGATTCTAATCAGGAAGCCAGGTGCTAAACTTTGTCCACCTGAAAAATCACTCTTCCAAAAAGAAAAAGTTTCTTACTGGATGAGGGAATCAATCCCAGCCACAGCACAGCCACATAAATAGAGCCAACACTGAGCACAAAGCATGAATAAATAGCTGGGCACTAGGGAAAGAACCTGATTTCCCATTTTTGTTGCAACAAAGACAGTCACTGGTTCAGAAGTTACTTGCCTTACTGATATGAGCTGAAGGGGCAACAAGCTCCTGAAGTAGTTTAGTGAATTATTAGATGTTATGCTAATAAAAAGAGTCAGACAGTACACATACAACATGGAAGACACTTCAGAAAGTCTGAGACTCTGAAAGACAGGGAAGAAGATATTTTAATTGTTTTTGTGTAAGTGGTTGGCACACAAGGAAGAGATTAAACTATGGCAATAATGAACATAAGTTGATTCAACATCACTGAATCCTAGGCACATCACTGACCAGTTTGCAAGTGATTATAAAGTTAGGTAGAAAAGATTAAGTCATCAAGAAAGGAGTGATCAGACTTCTGCAATAATACTACTTCTCTGAATTACTAACAACTTTAATAAACACCAACACTCCTCAGACATTCTGGAACATATTCCAGGAGCTGATGCCTCACACAGCCACTAACTTATATACCAGAGACCAATAATGCATGCTCACACCAAGCAGTCAGCTCATCTGACAGCAAGCTGCTGTGTGAATACCACATTACCATGGGGCCCTGCAGTCCCACTGACTTATGTTCTGGTTTTCACTTGCTCAATTTTAAGACTGGCATGAAACATAACATAGTATCAACTACTCCAAAGACACACTGCATTCAACACAAGGAACTCCCCCAGTGTTTTTAAGGCCAAGCTGGATGGGGCTAGGGGCAACCTGGTGTAGTGCGAGATGTGCCCACTCACAGCAGGGGGGCTGGAACAGAATGGACTTTGAGGTCTTTTCCAACCCTGACAATTCCACCATTCTGTGAACTTCATGGATACTGTACCTCAAAAAGGTCATGGATGACATCAGTAAAAGAAGTGATTACCTGCGTAACTGTTCTCAGACAGAGTCAGATTTGGCAACATAAATAATTACTACTTGATCACCAAATAATCACAGGGAATCAAACAAGAATTTTAAAAAGCTGTCCCCAGGACCACAGCAGCAAAAAACACAGCAGCTACAGAAGTATTCCTGGGATGAACACAAAGAAATTGCTTGTGCAATCAGAGCTCAGGCTAGGAAAGCTGAAGGACAGCTAGAATTAAATCTGGCTAGGAACGTTAAGTGGAACATGAAGAACTTCTTCAGGTATATCAGTTGAGAAAAGGAGGATTAGGGAGAATGTGGGAGCCTTCCAGAAAGGAAATGGAGAGATGGTGACAAAGGGGACACTTACATAGTTGTAGTGGACTCCACATCCAGTCTTTTTAAAAAGGAAACTTTTCTTTCCTGCTGTGTGTGCCGAGTTTGACTTAAACGTCTTCCCAATAGCAGTATGATGTTATATTTTGGATTTGTGCTGGAAAAGTTTGGATAATGCTTTTAGTTACTGCCGAGCAGTGCTTGCACAGAGTCAAAGCCTGTTCCGCTTCTCACCCCACCCCACCAGTAAGCAGGCTGGGAGAGCACAAGAAGTTCGGAAGGGACACAGCTGGGACAGCTGATCCCAAGTGAGCAAAGGATACTTAGTATCTTATGACGTGATGCTCAGCATACAGAGCCGGGGAGAAGGACAAGGAAGCAAGGGGACTGACCTGACCGAGAGCAGTGAAGAGGAGGAGGACTTGGGAGTCCTGGTGGATGGAAGGATGGCCATGAGCCAGCAGTGTGCTCTTGTGGAAAGGAAGGCCAAAGCTATTCTGGGGTGTATTAGAAAGGGTGTGGTTAGTAGGGCAAGGGAGGCTCTCCTTCCCCTCTACTCTGCCCTGGAGAGGCCTCATCTGGAGTATCATGTCCAGTTCTGGGCTCTCCAGTTCAAGGAGGACAGGGAGCTGCTTGAGAGAGCAGGAGGTTGAACTACTTTGACCCATGCCCCCTTGTCCTGTCATTGGGCATCACCAAGCAGAGCCTGGCTCCATGCTTCTGACACTCATCCTTTACATATTTATAAACATTAATGAGGTCACCCCTCAGGCTCCTCTTCTCCAAGCTGAAGAGCCCCAGCTTCCTCACAATCTCTCCTTGTAAGGAAGATGTTCCACTCCCTTAATCATTTTTGTGGCTCTGCACTGCACTCTTTTGAGCAGTTCCCTGAGGTCCTTCTTGACCAGAGGGGCCCAGAATTGGACACAGTATTCCAGATGCAGCCACACCAGGGCACAGGGGGAGGAGAACCTCTCTTGACCTACTAACCACAGCCCTTCTAATACACCCCAGGATGTCACTGGCCTTCTTGGTCACAAAAGCACACTGATGGCTCATGATCCATCCACTAGGATCCCCAGGTCCTCCTCCCTTTCACTGCTCTCCAGCAGGTCAGTCCCAAACCTATCCTGATACATGGGGTTGTTCTTTCCCAGGTGCAAGACTCTATATGTTCCCTGGTTGAATTTCATTCAGTTTCTCCCTGCCCAACTCTCCAGCCTGTCTCACAGCCCTCAGGTGTGAGCCATTCCACACAGTTCTGTGTCACCAGCAAATTTTTTTTTTTGCTTTTATATTAAACTGCCTTAATCTTAATCCAAAAGTTTTCTCACTTTTGTCCTTTCTGTTCTCTCCCCTATCCCACCAGGGCAGGGGAAAGCAAGCAAGCAGCTGCCTGGAGCTTAGTTGCCAGCTAAAGGTTAAACCATGGCATTATCATTCCAACAGACTGATTCACAGTTCTATGGCTTGTCTTTTCCAGATAAACACAGATTATTACAAATGATTCCTTCCTGGATTAAAATCTATTAATCCTTCTTTTGTATTTATGAACTATTAGCAACTGGACAATCAAAAACCTGTAACATTTTAAGGGCAGCAGGAACCAAAACGCGTTTATACAAAAGATCATCTCTTTAGATGTTTACAGAATGTCAAATGCATGATCCACACCTTTAAAAGTGCCTACTCATTAAAACCATTGCCAAAACATACTCCTGAGGCTACATCCAAAACTGTAAGAAAACGAGACAAGGA
This sequence comes from Pogoniulus pusillus, assembly GCF_015220805.1. NCBI lineage: Eukaryota > Metazoa > Chordata > Aves > Piciformes > Lybiidae > Pogoniulus > Pogoniulus pusillus. Next base: position 15,677,312 of record NC_087290.1, on the reverse strand, counting down.
AGAAGCAGATTAGGCAGTTAATTCTAAATTTGCAAGTAAGTTTACTAGTCCTGCATGACTTGAGACTCCCATAGGAGATCCACCCTGGAGCAGCATGTTTATGTAAGGAGTGCACCTTCTGCAAAGGATTTATGATGAATCAGTCCAAGAAGAATTGGTGTCCAAGGAAGTATTCAGGTTGGAGAAGTTTGTGCAGGACTGTCTCACTTGGGAGGGACTCCATGCTAGGGCAGAAGGAAGCAGTGATGAACTGACCACAAGTCCCATTGCACAACTCCCACTGCTCATCCCCCTGTGCTGCTCAAGGAAAGGACACAGAAGAATCATTCATGAAGAAAGGAGGGTTTGGCAGAAAGCCTTTTCAGATTCTGATTTATTTCTCATTACCTTCCTCTGATTAGATTGGCAATAAATTAATTTCCCCCAGCTGAGTCTGTTTTGATGGTGACAATAATTAGTGAGTGATCTCCCTGCCTCTGTCTTGACCAACAACCCTTTTGATTCTAATTTCTCTCCCCTATCCAATTGAGGAAGGGAATGACAGAGTAGCTTTGCTGGCCACCTGGTATTCAGACAAGATTAACCTACTATAGGCCATCAACGATACAGTAATAATATAAAACTTATTTCACTTATCTTTCCATTTTGGATTCTGTTCAATTAAGACAGAAGGAAAGTTTGCTCTGGAGAGTGGCACTGTAAGTTACAGCTTATTGGTTGGTAATACTTTATCTGGTTATTCCTACTTTGAAATGAACCAGCTTTCAAAGAAGACAAAAAACTACAGCTTAAAGCCACAGTAACTCCCAGACCTAAGTTCCTTATGCCCAAGTAACTGCTAGTAGAAAGGAGGTTTGCAGTAAAAGATACTCCAACTGGACTTAACCAACAAAAATACTATTAGCATACTGTAATAGTGGACCACTACAAATAATCAATGAAATGGCAATATTCCCAGTTATGGGAATAAGAATTTCTAAAGATATGCAATTGCTCAAGAAAGGAATAGCTAACCACTCTATTTATTTAGCACTCTGAATGACAGCACTGACAGTGCTCTTTACATGAAGCAAAGCTGTTTAAAGGAAGTGGATTACCCAGTTTCAGTTCTCACATGTGAAAGTGCTTGCATTTTGGAACAGAACCACCACCCCAACCTAGCAAGAACCTGGGAATAATTTCCTTCAGTTAAGCTCACCCTAGAGCTTAAACCAAAATGTAAAATGGTTCCTTCAAGTCAGGCACAATTGTATGTAGATCAGATAATAGATTACATAGATTGGTTACATTATTTTAGATAAACAAGGAAGAAAAAAAAAGGTTTGGAGCTTTTATCTCTGTGGTAAAACAGTGAGAACCTGGATTCTGGAAAAAAAAAGTTTCTAAAAAAGTGTTATTCAAGAAATATGGAAGTAAGGCTGCCTACAAGTTTATGTTGTATACATGAACCACAGGTATAAAGAGTTAAAGAGTTGCTTTTACATACCTAGACTCATCATTCCTCCCGATAAGAAAGCAGTTCCACTCAGCAGTGATTTGGTTACCTGCACTTTTGCCAAGAAAACTTCCATGAAGGGGGAGGATCATAAGCACAAATCAAACTAAAAAGATGTCCTATTTTTCCTATGGCAGATAACTTGTGGAAATCTGTACTTTGCATTACCCATTAAGCACATTCACCCTGCACCTTTTATTTGATGTATTACTTCACAAACTAAAAAATAAACACATCAGCTCAAAGGAATAGTGAAGTATGGTTGTACATTTGCTATCGAGAGCAAGTAAAGTTCTGATTTCAGTATTCACCTACCATGACTACGCTAGCTAAGAAGTTCTGTGCAAGTTGATTTTGGGACCCATAACCCTTGGCTACCCTCAGAAAGCACGGTAGAACTTTGTTAGTCCTTTCAGAGCCGAGTCAATACACACCTTTTGTTGTTACAGCTGGCAATGCGTCAATCTGATATGCAGGGAGAGATAAACTTTTTATTATACATAAAAAACAAATTCACAAGTCCTGTTTGTGCTCCTCAGGTACAGAGACAATAGTAACAAGACAAAAAACATCACACTTCTGCAAAAAGACACTTCACAATGAGATTACAGGAACAAAACAGTCACTGTTTTAGTATCTGTCAACAACCCACTACTTCATAATCAAAAGCAAGTACATCATGATTCCATGATATGATAGTCTCAACAAGCAGGAGAGGATATATTTAGAACACATACTTGTGAACTCTTCTGAGTTCACAGCATCATTTAAAGCCTGTGTGGCACCCACTCTCAGAACATCTACGACACCACTTCTATAAATCTATGTCAAAAGATTGCATAAACTCCAGCCCTTCTGGTTTCAGTAGAAGTATTTCAAACAAGTATTGGTAATAGGATTTGACAGACTGTTCTTATCCTCACCATTTTTTGCTGTTGTATTGTAGTCTGATTTTTTATTCACTGGTCTAAAGTATATTGTAAAAAGTAAAGAAGTTTAACATTTTTGTCCGTAGATGCTTTGGAATTAATTGTTAGAGCAGCCTCTCACACAAACAGAAAGGGTCAATAACTTGTACTGGCCCAAAACCAAACAGTTTTCCAACACTGAAAATATTTACAACATGTTGTGTAAACCAGAAGAGTTTTTAAATACTGGCATACTCTAAAATGTTGAACCAAAGCAGATCACTTAAAGCCTTAGAGACATTTCATTTTTACTTCAGAGCTCATTACTGTGCAGTGTTACAATATTCATCCTAGCTCTAGCCCTATTTACTAATTAAGGCTGGATACCTTCTCAAATATTGACACAGTCCTGTGAGTTATGATGAACAGGATATCAATACAGCAGTTCACAGTGGCTCAAGAAGAATCACACTCCAAGAAGCACACACTTACACTAGAAAGAACTTCATTTTTTTTAATTTACTGTACCTGTCCTCCAAGCAAGTTACTCTGCTGGGCAACACACAAAGGAATGACACTTAAGTCTCATGACAAATTCAGGTATGACTGTAGTCTGGTAACCAGCCCCAGGATACAACTATCTTTTTACTATTGACTTCAGGTTATTCTTCCCAAGCCCAGTAAGCCAACTAGCCCTAGCCAGGTAACATTTGTATTAAGTACAGTATTCTATTCAAACACAGACTCTGAGTGCTTAGCTTGTTTTATCACAGTACAGTTACATCACTGTTATTTCCTGCTTTCTTCCTTTTCACGTCCTGAGAACAATTAATTGTTACATTAAGCCAACCCAAAAATCAGTAACTAGTTTTAGCTAAAAGGAACAGTGCCACTTCTTGGTTTTATAGATTAAGATAGAATTCCAGCAAAATCCTACGTTACAAGAAAGTTGTTCATCTCTCAGATAGTCTTATATTCAAATATTTGAGGCTTAATTCCAGGTCTTTGGCAATAAGTCATTAAATCTTAGGATTTCGTCTAGAAACAAGAGATCAAGAACCAGCAAAACACTACTCCAATGTATTAGCTCACATGCATGTTTCAACAAATCTCTTAAAAACCCTCTTCAATCTGCATCTACCATTCTCCTGGCTTACTACGAGAAGATTCAACTTCTTCCAGGACCTGATCCTCCCACCTTGAGGAAGCTGTGCACCACCTCAGAAGTTGAAAGGCATGGTTTAAAGAATTTGTGTTACTTGCACAGATTCATACAAGCAGAGGTAACGCTTTACAAGCAGCATTACTAAGCATTTTATCCTTTGCCATTCCTGTGGCAAGCACAAAGTCTCCTACCCTGCACTTAAAAGCTAGCAATTCAAATCACAGCAACTTTTAGGCTCATTCCGTGCTTCCCACGAGTAGGGAAGCACAGAATGAACAGCAAACACTACGAAACAAGAGGAAAAAAAAACACTAAAAACAAACCCCACTGAGTTAAAAGTAATTAAAAAAATTTCATTCCAACCATTTTTGCCTATCAACCATTAATAAACTATTTCAAGGCTAATTACAACTGTGCTATGCATCTTCCTTTTAACACTGATACTGTTGCTTGATGTATGGTATGAGACTTAAGCCTCAGGGCAGTTGTTAATGTTTATTCTAGCATGGCACTGTGCAACACTGAGCCAAAGAAACCAACTTTAGAACTGTAAACTATGCACCAAGGGGAGCTAGGAGCACTTAAACACCAGTCACACCATCAAGGTTAACACTACGGAGGATTAGGTAGCACCTATACTCCTCTTGTGCTCACTACAGCTTGAGTCTAGCATGATCAGAGGCCTCTAAAATGATGCTGCATTGGGACATTAGATATGATCAGGGTGCTAATAGACAGGTCACACCGTTTAAGCCGATTCACTCATACCTGGCAGAATGTTACTCCACTATCTTTAAACGCAAATTTCAAGTTTGACAAAACATCACTTCAGATAGGTACGAGTAGGAAATACCAAGCATATTTGCTGCTAACCTCGATAGGTAAAAAAGACAGTTAAGTTTTGACCACCCAAAACATAGTTGGCAAGCTGTTTCATCAACCTCCCACCTTGACGCAGGTTGGGCAACCCCCATCCACAAAATAAGTGAAGCAATGTTTTCCTGTTGGTCACATCACAGATATACAAGCTCGATGTTTTGGTTGCATTAAAGCTAGAATGAAAACTCACTGTTCATGTTTTTACCTTTTCTAAGTAGTGGAAAGGTTTTGTCTTTAGAGAAACTCCAAAATTAAAACCACAATAGCAAGAGAGAAAAGAAGCCCCAACCTTACAGCAAGAGAAAACAGTCTTAAGGTGACCTTTCAAGCACTCTTATCAGGCTGTAAAGTGCAATAGAAGAAAACAAAATTGTCCAGCGTTTTTGAAGGCTCATTTTTTACCCCAACGAGGGTCACAAGCTTACTAAAAGAGGCACAGGAAATGTGAGCAGTGGTGTAACTGTTTTTAATTGTCTTAACTAATCTACAGTTTTAAACAAGATTGGCTATCAAGGAAATCGAACGTTTAAAGTGTCAAGATTACGTTTTGAGGTTCAAATATTCCATTTTCGAATATTCGGTTTAGAAGGGAGGGCAGGTGTCACTCACACCTTTCTGAATTCCCTGACTGCTAGGGCAAAAGGATGAAGGCTCAGGTGACTGAGTCTGTCAGCTTTAAGTCACTCCAATAAGAGACAGCCAAAGAGCCGGTAAAGACGGACACAGCAAGCCGCAGGCACTGTTGGTACCCGCTCTTCCTCTAACCAGGTAGTCTCGATGCACATAAAGAGATCTCTGTCTCTCACACAGACGTTTCAGTGTGGAAGGAGATTCTTTCCGCAAGCCAAAGAAGGGAGAGAAGGCAGCAATGACAAGATTCAGTGCAGACTCAGCTGGGTACGTACCAATGCTCAGGAGGCTACAATACTTTTAGAATCTCTCTCTCCCGTAGAAAAACATCCTCCCAGCAAGTCAGCATGGTTACCTGCCATCGGCCGGGACGCCGAGGTTTCAAAGTACGGAGGAGAAAAGCCAGTCGCTCAGTTTTAGACTTCTCTCCCCTTTTCCACCTCTCCCCTCCCAAACATAAAAGCCATCACCAACACCACCGAGCGGGTCACGAAACTTTCCCGAGCAGGCAGCTATTCCCTCCTACAGGAACCACAGCCAGTGTCGTCATCACTCGCCAGCCCCAGCCCTGCCCTTCCCCGCCGGGCGCCGCGCAAGGAGACCTTCACCTTCTCCGCGCCCTCCGGGAGGAAGCCCCACCACCACCCACGGGGTGCACCTCCCACCCTCGGCGGCCTCACGCTCCCCGCGCCCGCTGCCCCTCCGCGCCGCCTCAGCACTGTCACTCCCGCCCCCGCCTCACTGCAGGGGCACCGAGCCCCCACCGGCATCCAACGGGGCCTTCACGGCGCGCCACTACTTCTGCCCCTCCCCGCGCGGCCTGACCCCCCCAGGAGGAACGGTTAGTGCCGGCCGCCGTCGGCCCAGACACAACGGCTCAACAAACCGCCGCTGCTGCGCCCGCCAGTGGGACGCCGCCGCTTACTATTCCGCGCTCTCTCTCCCGAAACACTCCGAAGGGGATCCCAACCCGGCCTCCGCCTCAAGTCTCTGTCTGAGGGTTAGGGCCCAAGACGACGGCACAACCCTCACCTGAAGTGCCGGGAACTGCCGGCCTCCTGCACCTGCCAGCGGCGAAGGAGGGACGAAGGTAAGGAGGGGGCTGACAAGTCAGTGAGAGCACGGAGGGACGCAAGAAAAGTCCCAGCACTCCACGCTCCACCGCACCGACTGCCGCCCCCACCGCCCGCCTGCCTCCGCCCGCCTCCCCCGCCCCTACGATTGGCGGACGCTCCAACCGCCTCCTCATTGGGCGAGAGCGAAGCTCAGGCTCCCGCCCCATCGCCTATTGGCTTTCCGCCACTGCCAATCAGCGCCGCTTCCTTGTCGAAGGCTGGCGGGGGCAAAGGTACCTCCTACCGGGCGGCTGGGCTGCGGGCAGGTGGTGTGTGCGCCCCAGGGGCTGTGCCATGTGCCGTCGGCGGCTGTATCGGGGTCCGCTAGCGCTCAGCGCGCCTCTGTGCCGGTCCTCCGGGCCCAGGCCCCAGCTCGGGATCACCTCTTGTGGGGGCTCTGGCCGTTGCGCTCGGCGGCGCCAGATGCTGCTACCTCGTCCTGACCGGCATGACGAGGACCTATCGAACCGCTGTATCCGGTTCGATAGGTTATTTCCATGGTCGGAAGGCGCTGAAAGCGACGCTGCGGAACGTGGATTCCTTTTAGGCCAGTAAAGACACTGCGTGTACGTCCCGTTTCCGCTGTATGGGACCTGAACGAGCAGATTTTGTTTCCCGAAGCGGAACTGGACCGAACCGATAGTTCCCGAAAAGTGCGACAGAGACTTTGTAACGCCTGACAGTGCTGACTTTAACTTCCCTTCGGGTCCCGCCGCGCTAAGGCAGTGTCCTCTAACATCACAGTGCTGCAGCGCCAGTGCTGCGTCTACGAGACCTCTCCTCCGGCTGCTGGCTGTCAGCTGAGGCCGTCCTTCAGCGGGCAGGCAGTGCGGGGCTCGGCGGGCCTGCGTGCCAGCCGCCTTCAGACCGAGGTGGTTCCACGACAGAGCCGCCTTCCACAGAACGTTGCCGATCAGGTTAAACCCCTGTGCGCGGAGAGACGCGATACCTGAATAGTATTAAAGGCAGAAATGCTATCTCAGCATTTGCCTGTCTTAGAGACTTGCTTTAAACAGGGTTATTTCAAGTTCCAAGCAGCAGCCACCAGACTAACCTTACTTCGTCCCTTCAGCCATTGCCTTTTCTGCTACTAGTTTCAGCATTTGCTCCTCATCTGCCCTTCTCACTGATCTGCCTCCAGCGTTGTTCCGGAGAGCAGCCTGGTGTGAGATCTGGATGACTGGGTAGGTCTGCAAAACAGTCCTAAGATGACTTTCCCCTTGGACGCATTTCTTAAGCAAGTCTGCATACAATCAGCAGAGATGCCAAGTCTCCCCCTGTACTCTTCCACTAAGTGTCTGTTTTAAGTTCACTGGGAATTTAATTAGCTCAGCAGGACTACAAGACCACAGCACTGGGGTAAATTTTACCCTCAGAAGAAATGTCCTTGAAAAACTGAATCGAATTAAGTGCAATTAATGTTACTGTGAATTTTGTTCAGGTTGTTAAGCTTTTTAAGCTTTAACATTATTTCCCCTCTAATCTAATTTTCTTCTCTCTCCAAAGTTGAAGAGAAGGAATTTTGACATTTGTTTCATCTCACACTTCTGACCACAGATGTGCTTTAAGTTTTCCCTGCAGTCTTGTTAAATACAACATGAAGTTTTACATAAACCATCTTCTCCTTACAGGAGATTACAAGGGATACGTATAATTGTAAATAGAGCTTTTTCTGTATGGACACGAATCAAGCTTCTGTTTAGCCTAGAGCATTGTCAAAGCTGGAAATTCTCCCTGCCAGAACACTTTGACTTTCTTCAAATTCAGCATCAAAACAGTCATTCATCTCTTTGTATGGTCAAATAATGCTCAAACTTGTTCAAAGATTGGAGAAACAGAAGAGGAATTCACTGCAAATCATAGCACTAACTGGTAGAACTAAGTTCATACTGTGATGAAAGAGAATTCCATTTCAGCAGAGGACAGAAGTTCAACCTGTGGCTGATGAACTGGTGGTGGACTGGCACAAGCCCAGCCCCCACTCAGCTATTTCATGCAGAGTTGATTATCACCTTGTACTCCAAAAATCACTTCACTGTGTATAAAGCCAGTGCCAATCACAAATATGTTACTGCCTATGAAAACCAGGGCTCATATCATTACATTAGGCAATGTGGGAGCAGTGACTGTAAACGCAGCAAGAGAAGTGTATTATCATAGACTCAATCATTTCAGTTGAAAGAGACCTTCAAGATCATCAACTCCAACCATTACCTAATTCTGCCATGTCTGGCACTAAACCATGATCCTCAGCACCACATCTCTGCTGCTGCTTTTAAACAACTCCAGGGATGAGAATTCAACCATCTCCCAGGGGAGACTACTCCAGTGTTTAAGAACCCTTTCAGTGAAACCATTGTCTTCCAGTGTCCAAGCTAAACCTTCTTTGGCGCAACTTGAGGCCATTTCCTCCTATTTTATTACTTGCTAGTGGGCAGAAGAGACCAACCCCCACCTCCTTTCAGGTAGCTGTAAGAAAGTGAAGTATTCAGCCTGCTTTTCTCTAGACTGAACAACCCCACTTCCTTCAGCTGATTCTCACCAGACCTCTTCTCCAGACCCTTCACCAGCTTCCTTGCTCCATCAACTCAACGCCTTTCTTGTAGCAAGGGGTCCAACATTCAAGATGCGGCCTCACCAGTGCTGAGGGGACAATTACCTCCCTGGTCTTGCTGGCCACACTATTCCTGATACAGGCCAGGATGTTGTTGGCCTTCCTGGCCACCTGGGTACATGCTGGCTCATGTTCAGCTGGCTGTCAATCCCGCTGGGCAGCTTTCAAGCCACTCTTATCCAAGCCTAGAGTGTTGCATGGAGTTGTGATAAGGCCTTGAGCTTGGCTGCAAAATCCATCAGTCTTTTAATAACAAGGAAAATAGAGTCTCATTATTTAAATCAGCTATTGCTATGCATGGGCTTTGCTAGACCTCTGTACTGTTTATGCATATTATATATTACTTAGATATATTACATCATCGTGTATATATGCCTTGTCTGTATTTTATTACTATATTTACATACAAATTTATTAATATCTATATTTTTATATATATATACACATATACACACACACACATGTGCAGTAAATCTAGCCCTCATTTCATAGTGGTGGTGTTTTGGCAATCTGCTTCATATAGAACTTAAACTTTTTCTGCCTTCCAAGGTTATAGAGGGTGATAAGAAATGAGTCAGTTACACATTTTTGTACTAACTGGACTCAGATTATAATACAACTTTAGAAATAACAATTGCTTTTTTCTAACTGTTTACTTAAACACCTTTATTATTCTATTAACATCTCTATAAATGCTAGGAAATTGTAATGTTAAAGAGCTAAAGGCAGGACTGCTAATTGGTAAAAAGAAAGTTCAGCAAAAGACAATTTATAGGAACATTTAAACTTAATATTTGGAGGTTTCTCAAGACCCCACCTTAGTGAACAGTATTTCCAAGCAGCTGAATATTGTCTTCTGGTTGCAAGCTCTTTTCCATGCTGTTTATATTCAGAGGAAAAATGCTTAGACACCTCTGGAAGCCAATAAGACAATGACAGCTATCAGAATCATAAAAATACATTTTCAATTCTCACATTTTTGACTTGTTTCAAAGTGATTCCCACTTGAAACCATCTGGAAGCAACATTATTAGAGTTGTCTTAGTCAACACTATTGATCTTCCTGTGAATTATCTCTACAGGCAAAAGCAGAATTCTTGTGCATTGGGGTTAATACACAGGGTGGTGCAGTAATCTGACTTCATTACTTAGAATAACAGTTTAATGTGTGTATAAAAGTATACAGGCTTGAGGCGACATGCACTGAATAAATACATATCTGCACTTGAAAAACTGCTTGGGGAAATATACCTAAGTGGTTAATAAAGTACTGCTTTTTTCAAGTTATGAAATGTACATTATCTTTATGCATATTCAAACATTCAGTTTTTCCTGTAGTGAATTATAAGAGATTAGTTGTCTAATTACCATCAGTTATGCAACATCCTGGCATGATGACACCATTATGAGGCCATAAATAATTTACTGATTTAATGAATCACACTTTAACGTAGTCATCATTTTGATTTTAGGAGTTTGATTTTTTTTTTTAATTTAAAAAAATATTTTAGGAGTTTGATATTCTTTTCATTTATTAAAACTGAGTTGTTCTCTGACTATATTCACTTCTATTCAGGACATGACACCCTAAGAAAGATCTCAATCTTTTTTCTGAGAATAAAGGCTAACAGTCTACACACCCCCACTGGTAAACATTTGATTTAGACTGTTAGGAACAGGAAGTTTCTGAGAAATAATAAAAAATAAAAATAAAAATAAATTCCTCTCATTTTTGATAAGTATCTCAGGGTTATTTTTACTTCACTGCAATCTATTTTTAAACGCAGTTCTTGTGTCTTCTGCTGTTCTCAGAAATTCTCTGTGTCCTTTTAAGCACTAAGACTTCCCTGTGAAGAAATTCTCTTGGCTTCACCCAGAGAAAATGTTATATGTCTTTCTTTTTTTCTTGCAGTAACATTTCAATACTACTTTCAGAACATTTCTCTCCAGCTTTCTGAAGCCTAGGTGTTATATACATTGATTTACACTTTAAACTTACATCCTGAACAACATTTTGAGTGCAACTACTATGCCATTAATGATTATATATACCAACCAGTGACACTGAATTCCAGAAGATTAAATTTACTTCTACTAAAACCAGTTTCACCATTTCACTGCTTAGCTATCACCAGGAATGAACTCTTGACATAAGGCATGTCCTCATCTGAAATATTCTTTATCACCTCCTCCTTTTTCACATTTCTTTTTCACAACAGTTGTTTATGATTATCTCAGATGTGAACGGTATGCTTTAATAGGTACAAAATCCAAGATTAATTAAGGCACAGAGGACTCTGCCAAGGGCAAAGAAATCTCTGTCATTACTACTAGGAAAGTTCTGACTTAAAGCATGCAGAGTTACTTTAAGCTTGCATAAGTTTTGAGAGCAACTTTTAAAGAGGGGAAAAACCAGAGTCTAGTACAAAGAACTTTCTATTATTCAGTAAAAAGAACTATTTTTCCCAAGATACTCATTTATGTTCCTATTTCCTCTTGAAAGTCAAATATTTAACAAAATTCTGGCTAAAGTTAGTTTTCCCAGCTACATATACAGCTATACTCCTTCAGGTTAACATAACTAGCTATGGACACTGGTGTTATACTTCAACACACACAGAGCAGATAGAGCAGAGTCATTCCCACTGACCCAAAGGCTTGAGTGAGCTATTTTCATGAAGCAAGCACAAAAATCTATGTTGCTTTCTGGTTTTTCTACCTAAGTAAACTGAGCAGTACAGACTCACAGGAACATTCAGGTTAGAAAAGGCCTTCAGGATCATCAAGTCCAACCACAAATGCTTATTCTACAATGTTCAGCCCTAAACCATATCCCCAAGCACCACATCTAAACAACCTTTAAACACTTCCAGGGTTGGTGACTCCACCACCTCCCTGGGCAGCCAATTGCTACGCCTGACCACTCTGTCTGTGAAAAAAAGTCCTCCTGACATGCAGTCTAAACTTACCCCATACAATCAGAATCAGCCAGGTTGGAAGAGACCTCCAAGATCATCCAGTCCAACCCTATCCAGTCAACTAGACCATGTCACTAAGTGCCTCATCCAGTCTTCTCTTGAACACCTCCGGGGACAGTGACTCCATCTTCTCTAGACACGTTGTAGTACCTCAACATCTCTCTTGCACTGAAGGGCCCAGAACTGGACACAGTACTCAAGGTGTGGCCTGACCAGTGCTGAGTACAGGGGAAGAATAACCTCCCTTGTCCTACTGGCCACACTGGTCCTGATCCAGGCCAGGATGCCACTGGCTCTCCTGCCCACCTGGGCACACTGCTGGCTCCTGTTCAGCTACTATCTACCAGTACCTCCAGGGCCCTTTCTGCTTGGCTGCTCTCCAGCCACTCTGTCCCCAGCCTGTAGCACTGCTTGGGGTTGTGGCCAAAGTGTAGAACCCTGCACTTAGTCTTGTTAAATTTAATCCCACTGGCCTCTGCCCACCCATTCAGCCTGCCAAAGTCCCTCTGCAGGGCTCGCCTGCCCTCCAGCAGATTGACACCTGCTAACTTGGTGTCATCTGCAAACTTACTGATGATGGACTCAATCCCCTGCTGCAGCTTGAGACAGCTCCCTTTTGTTCTATGGCTAATTACCTGTGAGAAGAGACCACTGCCAACCTCTCCACAGTGTGCTTTCAGATAGTTGTAGGGACCCATGAGGTCTCCCCTCAGCCTCCTGTTTCTCAAACTAAACAGCCCCAGCTGACTCAGTCACTCCTCCTAAGATTTGTTCTCCAACAGCTTCAGAAACAGCACTAGTTTATAATGACCAAGTAAAGCCCTTCCTTTACTAGAGATAAATGAGCTCTGCCTGCCATGTTCTGCTGTTGAAAAATCAAAGCTATACATCTTTAGTGAAAAGTCTATTGTTTTGCTAAGTTTATAGCAGGAAGTGAATCAGGACACAAGGACATTTTAGGCAGAAGTTTTACTGTAAAGCCAACAGCAACGGAGTAGGTTTAGGGATAATACTGTTTATTTTATTCTAATTAGGTTCCTAAAGGCACATAAAGAAACTATTCTGCAGAAATCTCATTAATTCCTTCCATGTCAAAGACTAAATAGGAAGAAAGGTTAGTGCCCAGGAAACAAGCCCCACTATTCAACTCTAGCAATAAGCTCCTTCTACACTGATGTCATTATAACAATTCTCACAGCTGTTGAGAGGTTGTCTCTCTAATTCTTCAGACAATAGTGTCATTATGCCAGAGATCACTTAAGCCTACAAAGAACAGTATTTGGGTACTGAGACACACATTTATTTTAGCTTTGCCTGGCAAGTTATTGCACTAGCCAAAGTCAGAACTTTTGAGAACTGCTATTTCTGATTTATTTTGCTGCGATGAAAGCCAAAACAGTTTCTTTATCCTACAATTAGATACATTTGGATGACAAATGGCCTAGGGCCACAGGCTTTGAGGAGACCTTATAGTAGCCTTCCAGTATCTGAAGGGGGCCTACAGGAAGGCCAGGGAGGGACTATTGACAAGGTCTTTTAATGACAGTATGAGGAGTAATGTGTTTAAAACAGCAGAGGGGAGATTCAAGGTAGATGTTAGGAAGAAGTTCTTTGCAGTGAGGGTGGTGAGACACTGGCACAGGTTGCCCAGGGAGGTGTTCTGGCTGCTCCCTCCCTGCAGGTGTTCAAGGCCAGGTTGGATGAGGCCTTGAGCAACCTGTTCTAGTGGGAAGTGTCCCTGCCTAGGGCAGGAGGTTAGAACTGGATGATCTTTGAGGTCCCTTCCAACCTAAACCATTCTATGATTCTTTACAGAGATCGAAGGTCTTGTGTGCTTGTAGTCATTCAGATTTAAGCTCATAGGTAAAAAAGAGTTGTTGAAATTTTGGAAAATTGGACTCCCTCAAAAAGAACTCTCTTACCTTTGAATGACAGCATCCACACTAGGTTTAACATCTGTTATTACACCTTTATTCAATGCCCCTTAACTCCTGTAGCAGACGCACACCTCAAGCGGCACACACATCTCCCTAATCACCACAGTTCTGGCTGGTAACAGAGCATGCCCCAAGCAGTTATCAGTTTGTACACTGCTTTGTACCAGTAGTTCTGTCCTGCTACAGCAATAGATTTGGTCAAGGACACAGGAAGTAAAAAGTTCAAGATGTTGTCCCTGACAGGCAATTGCAAGTTTTCATTTCCAGTTTCTCTTCTTCCTTACCAGATTTTCACGGCCATGTACAAACAAGCATCTCATAGAATCATATCCACATACTACACTTCTCCTCCCCCAGAACTGTTAGCTATGACTGCTTTCGTTTCCTTGTCATCCTCCTGTTTCTGAGTCTGCAGACAAGCTGCTTCATGTACAGAGCAAACTCTCATTCCAGTTAACATAGAACATGATCCTTTCCTTATGCAAATTCCTTCAGAGAACCGTTGTGGTTTACTACAGGTCTTACAGGGGGAGATTTTATATTACATACCAGCAGAAGTTCCCAGTTTTGAGTTTCTCAAGAATCATAGAATTATACAATCATAGAATGGTTTAGATTGGAAGGGACCTCAAAGATCATGTAATGCTGACCCCTGGGCATAGGCGAGGACACCTCTCACCAGAGCAGGTCGCTCAAGGCCTCACCCAACTTGGCCTTGAACAACTCCAGGGAGGGCACATCTATTTTCACTTATGCACATGAGGCTTCAAGCTCTTCATAGAGAAAGAAGACTTCTTGCTTGCTTATGGGTTTGTTTGGTTGTTATTGATAACTGGAAAGGCAGTCTTGGTTATCTAGCATTTTATGTTATTTCAGTTTTGTTCCTGAAAACTCCCTTTGCATAGATAGTGAAAACAGTTAGGTCTTCAAACTTTGACCTCTGCAGAAAAACTCGTTGGAAAAGGAATTGAAGAGAAAGCAGTCTGATGTATCCAATAACTAATCCTTTGTTTTTAAAAAGAAAGTGGAATAAGATCAGGAAGAGAGAGGGTCACTGTACCTGATGTCTTTCTGACTTCTTACTGTGCAGAATACTGCATGACTGAATTCATGTTTGGGGCAGCAGGATAAATTGCTAGTGACACACTGATTAGAGATCTAACTGTGCAAAATGCAACAACATTTACAATTCAATTCTAGTTCTAAGACTGAGTACTACATGGGCAAAGATTCCTATCAGTGGGCTTTTTTGTTGCTTATTGTTCTCCCAGGGATTTTTCCCAATTCATAATCCTTCAATGTTTTAATTTCGAGGTAGTCATGATAATTTACTAGACATTTTACAGAGATCATCTTCAAGTAAAGTGTTTGAAATATGATTTCTGAATAATACTGTGGCCAGAGAGAAGGATTTGCTTGTACCAAATTGACAGATCTGTTAGAGGAATATTTTCCATATAAAATGCTGTTAATGCAAATACTGTAAGTGTATGAAATACATCTGCTATATGTTGGTACAGAAATCCTTATTCTTTCAAAGCAATAGCAAGACTTTACTGATTTAACATGATGACAATTTTTCAGAAGTCAAGACTGGAAGAGATCCATTATTATACTGAGTAATAAGAACACAAGCTCAAGTGAGTTGAGCCTTTCCAGGCCATTAGAAAACCTGCAAACAATTAAATAAGAATACTCAGTAATATTACAGGTAGGTGCCATTCCTTTTCTGTCTTGTCAGTGTTTGTATTCTGGAGGCCCTGATTCAACTTGCTGCCTAGCTGTAAAGACCTCCTTGCCATCATAGAGTAGCATCTACAAACAAGTTTTGAAGAATAAGGTTATCTAAATGCTACCATCAGTTTTGGTTCACTGTGAAATTGCAGCTAAAAAGCATTCCCTGGATTAAGTTTCCAAAGCCTTCTACAGGAGTACATCCTGATAACCCAGGCCTGGTTTTGCTTTCACGTTAAGCCATCCCAAAAGGGAGACTGAAAGTCACTGCAGCTCAGTTTGTATGTTATGAGTTCAGTATACAAAAAAAGTAACTGTAAAGCTGATTTTTTAAACCAGAATCTGCACTTCTCAATATACCTCCTCCCTATAAATCCCACTAGTGTAGGATGCAAGAACAGGAAAGAACATAAAGGGAAGGAGTAATCATTCCATCACAGCTAATATCTACCCTTGCTAGTGCTGCTGTTAAGATAGAACAAGATTACAACATTCTCTATCCATGCTACTAAAGACATGAATTAAAAGCAGTGGAAATGAAAGCAAGAGGGAGCTCTGTTTTCTTTCTCTCAGAGTATCCATTTTGTGTTGCCTGTTTCTCAGAAATATAACTGTACCACAAAATAATTTTTTCACTAGCTGTTAAGGCTGTCACTTTACCTTACTTTTACGAGCTCTCATAGCTCCTAAGGCTGTTACTTCTTACTTTACCCCCTAACAGTTAGCTGGGGGTATAAAGCCATGCACATCTACCTGCTAAACATTGACCATTAAAATAACACTTAATATCTGAACACACAACTACGTAAGAGCAGCTTACCTGTCCAGGTTCAAATGTACAAGCAAGAATCATGCTTAGGAACTTAAGAACCCAAACCTCCAAGACCTATGAGACCTGGGATTCAGATGAGCTTTATTAGCCTGTAGTAACCATCTTTTCATGTCCCAACTCAAATATGCTTTTGTAGAGGTCAGTGAGAGGACTCAAGTCTGATGACCAGAGAATCAGCTGGGTTTTGGTCTTTATTTTAATGGAATACACAATCTTAACCAAGACGATGATTACACTTGGAGTGACTCATCCAGCCTGTGTGTATCATTCTTTATTGAATGGATGAATCCTACACCACGTGTAATGACACCGGTCAGCCCATGCTGCATCTGCCCTCCCTCCAGAGCCTAAAGTGCTTTTGCCAGATTGCCTTTCAGTCAGGACACATCAGCACCAACTGTACCACAGACCAAAGGCTGTATTATCTATTCTCTTTTAGCATTTCCCACATACAATGAAGCAAAATAGAGGAAACTGTTTAAAAAGTGCATTTTTGTTCATGATGTCTTCCTACCCAGACTGCAGCTGTTTTTTCCCCCATCACTTCCAGGTGGTTAGCACAGGCTTTCCTGAATCTCTTGCACGATTCCCTTTTACTCCAGTGGACTGCCCAGAACGACTTCGCAACTCACGATCATGCCCATCGCTTTGCGCCATCTCTTCATCATACCTGGAAATGAAGACAACCCTTTCAATGCTTTGTCCTGATATTCACTGCACACAAACAGGAGTGGGTTCTCTACATTCTGTTTTACTTGATACATAGCACTGACACTTAATACAAGCTGCTCTACACGCAGGTTTGTAGATGCACAGTTTGATATGCAACTATTATTCAAGAAAATATACTACCATGTGTTGTTGCAACATAGACACTGAAGTATCTTCAGCAGCTTTTTGAAAGAAACAAACTGGCAGCATTGGTAAAACTCCTGATTTTGTGGAATTTTACGCTTATTTCCCATGTACTTCTGTATCTCTCCTCACTACACAGATCTGTGGTTAAGCAGGCAAATCAGACCTTTGGCAGTTTAGTAAAGTCTTAAGCTATTGCTTCCACAGAGGATTATTAGCTGCATTGTCAAAATACTGTTGCATCAGAGAGTGAGTAGGGAAGGAATGAGGTGAACAAACAATGATGTGCTTAAACTAAATGCATTTGATGACATCTATTTTGGAACACTTAACCACAGTGACAAGTAGTTCTTTAAATCAATCTAAGACAGTTATGGCCTCAGGTAACCTCAGTCCACACCAACCTCCCAGCTGCTATGCAAATTCCTAGCAGAAGTTTGCTATAGATGCAAAATTACAATTATCTAAAGGTAATACTACAATAGTTTGTAGAACAGCTGTAATATGCACTCAATTACACTATTGTATTGGTATGCATAGCTATCACGTATACAGCACTCATTACAGCTTCAATCTTATTTCAGCCAAAACTGTCCTTGCTAGCCCATAAAAACAGTATTTAAGATCAGTATCAACTAGTGGATCCATTACATACAAAATCACACTCCTGACATCCTAAACAATTGTACCACTTGTGCTGTAAGAGGGAAGAGTTGGTATGTGTTTGATCAGAAGTTACAACAGGCTGATAATCACTAGGTGACCAGAGATAAGATCCAGAGGAAACAGAGCTTGCAAGTATGTGCACAAGCAGTAGGGAAAGATGGTATGCAACAGATTTACAGATGTAAAAAGGGGTATGTAACTTTCTCTATATGATTTTGGCATTTGAGCTATAAGCATTGTAGTTTCCAGTATACCTTTTCTTTTTGGTCTTAGTATTTGAGCTACAATAAAGTCTTGAAACTGTACCCAGAGCCAGGTACGCACATATGTGTGAGAGCATTCCCTGGTCCCCAAAGAACTCACTGGAACATGTGCTAGAGAACTCATCTGAACATTTGCTCAAACAATATGAGAAACTGTATCATCAGTGTGGGATTTAAATTACTGTTCCTCTGCATAAGACCAATCAATCCTAGTCACACCCTCCAGACACTCCAATAAAAGATTTCTTTTTTCCTTTCTTTCTCTGAAAAACAGATTGGAGAATTAAAAATGTATCTAACAATTCATTACTGTAAGGATTCAAGTGGCATCATTCCTATGATCTGAGAGAAAATCTGTATTGATAGCTATTGTATCTATTTAACTACCATCTATATTACACTCAATATAAGTTCTACACATGCAGAAGACACACTGTCTTTGCTTCTCTCCCTCCAGTCTAGTAGCTGGAATATCAAACAGTGCAGGCAGAGGCTTATCAGACAAGTAACACTCACTCTGGAGATGAGGCACAGCAATTTAACACACTCCCACCCCCAGCATTGCTACTGAAGCTCTAAAAGTGGTACTTTGTTGCCCATTTTTCTTATTAGAATGAAGTTCACTCTATCTCTGTGGTCTACACCACACACTAAAAAAAGTGATGTGACCACAAACCATCTGCATGTATAGAGAACACTGACAAAACTTACAAGACTTCATAATTGCCAAGAACCTCTTTTGGTGGAGATTTATTCCATTTACAGTCTGGAATTTCTCCATTAGGCACAGCAATGTTAAGGGTGTCATTAATAAGATTATACTTCAAGATGCGATCATTAGCAGTACTGGAAGTAAGAGAAGGGGAAGCATTAACCTACAGAAGGGAAAAAAAAAGTCAGCATCAATTTTTTTAGTAGTATCTAGCTCTCTAAAAAGCATCTGTGATGATTATATTGTACAGTTTGGGAAAATAAGGTCCTCTTTTGGTTCCTCAGACACTGGAAGGAATCCCCCACTGGGTACTTTTCTTTTTCCTTTAAAACAGAAGCACACCACTAACATCTGCAGTGTCAGCCCCAAGCTTTTTGCTTAGACTAGAGTCAGCAGAGTGAATCAGACACAGATTTTTGTTTCATTTTCTAAACCCCCAAAATTTCAGTGCCTGCAATTTGCTTGATTCAATCCAACAGATGTTATATACAGGAATTCTGTGGGTTTCTTCTGGATAAATAGCTTTAATTTATGCTCTCATTCTGACTTCTCCTCAGTTAAGCTGTGAGCTGGAGACACACATACATGCTTTCTATTCAAAGCACTACATTGGATCTTCTTTTAATTAAAACTGGGGCAAATTAAACATCTTGTGTTCCACACATAATGGAGAAGTGGTATCAGAACAATAAACAGATACTGTTTTCCTTTTACAAATTCCATTTACTTTGGATCTTTCAGATAGACTGAGAAGGAAGAGGGACTGATAAAATTTACATTGAACAGAGCAGATTCAAAGTTAATACACTGAGTAGAAATTTATGTGGGAGAAAAAAGCCTTCTGAAAACCACAGCTATGTTTTGTATGACTCTCTTTCCTCTCAACCTGCAACATTAAGGCCACAACAGCATTTAAAACTCAAGTTTTATGTCATGCTTCACAGAGCCAATGCAAATTTTCCAGTTCCTGATACATTATCTAATAGGGCTGCTAACATTCAGACTGCCTCTGAAGGCTGTCTGTATGGATGCTCTGAATTTAAAAGACAAAGCAGAAGTCCAGAATCAAATGGAATCAGTTAATAGGAAACAAAAGCAGATGCTAGGTTGGTCAACATAGAGCCTCTCTTGCCTTTTAAAATTTGTCTTAATCCACTTACCTGAGGAATATATCACTTCAAAAGAGAAAAGACTACACCAAAACCTACTTAGTTTTATTCTGTGAAACAGGATGGAAGCTTTTTGTCCTGTATTTTATGCAACTTTACCTCAATTAACCATGGCTTAAGCTTGTCGTCAATGATGATGTCATATCCATAACACTCAAAGCAGTGTTTATCATTATTCATTACAGGCTAAAAAGAAGATAACAAATTCAACAGTTAAAATTAATTATAATGAACTATTAAATTTAATTAAAATGAACTATTAAAATTAATACTAAAAGAATCAATTCAGTAACCTTACTACACATTTTGCTTCCCAGAAATCATAAATGTGATTCAATTATTAATCTTCTACAACACTTTTATGTGTTGTAATTCTAATATAAGCTTGCTAACTGTTAAGTTCAGGATCAACTCTTTTTGTGAAGCTCTAAGTAAATATTCTAATAATCATCACAGAATCACAGAAACATCCAAGTTGGAAAAGCCAGTCAGGATCACCAAGACAACCTAGAACCCTACTCTACAAGATTCATCTTAAACCACATCCCTAAGCACCACATCCAAATGACCCTTAAACACATTCAGGGTTGGCGACTCCTCCATCACCCTAGGCAGCTGATTCCAGTCCCTGACCACTCTCTCTGTGAAAAACTTTTTCCTAGTGTTCAATCTAAACCTACCCAGACTCAGCTGGAGGCCATTCCCCCTTGTTCTGTCTCCAGTTACGTGTGAGAAGTCTACAACTACCTGATGGTAGGTTGCAGCCAGGTGGGGGTTGGTCTCTTCTCCCAACCACCAATAGAACAAGGGGACACAGTCTCAAGTTGGGCCAGGTGAGGTCCAGGCTGGATGTTAGGAGGAAGTTGTTGGCAGAGAGAGTGATTGGCATTGGAATGGGCTGCCCAGGGAGGTGGTGGTGTCACCATCCCTGGAGGTGTTCAAGAAAATCCTGGATGAGATACTTAGTGCCATGGTCTGGTTGACTGGATGGGGCTGAGTAAGGTTGGATTGGATGATCTTGGAGGTCTCTTCCAACCTTGTTTATTCTATGATTCTAAGAAGAGACCAGCAGCAGCCTCTCCACAATGTCCCTTCAGGGAATGATAGCATTAATGCTAAATGCTGAGCTACATTCATTTTCCGTTATGTTTCCAGCCTGAAGATGAAAGTATTTTCATATTTCACAAAACTAATAACAACAGTTAACTCCTGCATCAAGAGAAACCAGGAAGTTTTAAAACTGACATTAGAACAGCTTCACAGAACTGTGAATCCTTTAAACTTCAGAAAAAAAGAGACTCCTTCAAAGACATCTCTGTGATTATGCTGCTGCAATGACACAGGAATTTGAGGTCAAACAATTACCAGATACATCTAAAAGTCATAATTAGTGCAAGGCAACTATCACACTGAAAGCCAAGAGAGACACCAAGAACAGATTGTGCTTCCATACACATTCTCTAGAGAGTCAATAGTTTTTCAGCATCTGCTAAACATTTGCAGTATGCATGGTAAGACTTTTCTTCTGTGCAAGTCTCATCAGATCTTTAAAATAGATCTTTGCTACAGGTTAGTGATATATTTCCCCCAGACTACTTCTAAAAGCTTCTCAGTTCTTCAAGGGCTGGAAGAGGGAGGGAGAAACAACCATCTCTCATTACATTTGCCATTGACAGAGGGATAAAGGACCAAAACATTTCATGCTGAATAACTCTCAACACTTTTTCTCTGGGCAGATTCTGCTAGCATTTGGAGGAAATGCCTTTTCTTCTGACATCTGGTTTCAAATACAGTGGCACAGCACAGGCTGAACTGAGGCAACACTTTCCTAATTTGCACCAATTCTAGCTTCAAGACCTTGTCCTTCCCTCTTGTGCTGTTTCTGATGTTCACCTGGTCCTTCAGTGAGGTGATTCAGCTATCACACCGGCAGAACACTAACCATTAATAAAGCCAGTGAGTGATTCAGTTCATGACAATGCCAGGACCAATCCAAAAGAGATGACATGACCCTGCACTTGGGAACAGGGCAGTTCTTGGCACCAGTAAGCTATTCAGATACTCCATCTGTGATAACACGGAGTGATACCTGCTCTCTAGTGCAATCATGGGATATAACTCAAACACTAGTAAGTCACTTAAGTAAAGGACTCACTGCTAGCTTGGTTGTTTGATTTTTTTTAATAACAATCCATAGCAACGATGTGACGGAGGTATGGAAGAGGAGAAAGTAAGTTATGTAACTCTGCTGAACTAATAGTCCTATGTTTTTTTATGATATGTCGTCCCCCAGAGCTATTTTTCCTTTGGCATGTTTGTTATTGCTGAAATGACGTCATGCACCTTGGCAGAACTTCATGCTATTCACAAAGGCAGTATCAAGTTATATCAAATAGCTCACAGAGCCCTCAAGGAAAGAGATTCTTGCACTTCAATAAGCACGGATAACATGCCCACCCCCACAAGATTTAAGTTTGCTCAGCTCAGAGAAATCTACCAATAACAGAACTGCAGAAACAGCATCAACACCATCACTCAAACAGGAGAAAACAGATTTGAGGAGTTTTGATGGCAAGCATACTTTCATGGTCATGAGAAGCCTGCAGCTGTAATGGTATCGCTGGCAGCATTCCAGGAACAGTACTCACCGCAACAGCCTTTAGTGACTGCACAATTATCCAATGAATCTCATCAAATAACTTGTTTGTGACCTCCTTTCCACGGGTGCTCTCCAGATAGAGGCGTAAGTTACTCACTGTCCACTTGCCTCCATGGATATGATTGTAATCATCCTGAAGAGTTAAGGGGTCCCTTTAGTCTAAGCTTTTGAAGTTGTTAAGGAGTTTTGTTTCACTCATACAAAAAACCTCCACACAAAGACAAGTACTGGTCTAAAAACAAACTCAGCAAATTGGTTTTACTCTTACAGCTTTATGAAGACTTCAGCTTTACTAAGAACTGCCCTCTATATAAACAACTTTTTATGACAGCTGTATAAGTTTATATCACACATTGCAAATCAAGTCATAAATCTTTCTTAGGAGGAAAAAACCACTGGTACTTTGACAGTTTTACACTATAATAGAATTTATCATCACTTATTATTTGCATATGCAGTTTTAAAATGTGAAAAGAATTGAACATTCTCCTCCTCTAGGGATAAGGGAGAAAAAATTAGGTTAGCAATAGCTAAATTTCCTTGATGTTTGCAGTTTTAAAATGCAGCACTTGAAAGTGCTTGCCTGCATTTATTAATTTAAAATGAAACTTGCTTGTTTCCCAAAAGGCAAATTCTGTACCCTCCTAATGGGGCTACTGACCAAACTTAGATTCAAGAAGACAGTGAATTATTTGGTGATTCAAGAAGACCTCTGAATTGTTTTTTCTAATTAATTTTTGAAGCAAGTCAGTGTTTTGATATAGGAAATCCACTCAATGCTACTAAAACAGAACAGGGGAACAAAGGGATTTTGCCTCATCTTATTTGACTTTTCAGAGGCTACCACAGCTCTGCACTATATTCTCTTCACATGAAAGACAAGATCAAGCTGACTGTATTCTTACTGATGGAGAGATGCACACTGAGCCTGCAAGTAACTCTCAAGGTAAATGGTTTGTTTCTTCATAAAGGTTCTCCTCAGAGCATTTCTGAGGTTTATATATCTGTTAAAAACACAATGCTTAGAGCAGAAGAAAGTTCTCAGAGGAACAAAATATGCCATCCTTCAAGACAAGGTCAGAGAAGTCTCTATTTACTTTTATGCTTTTTCTACAGCTTTCCCTTTTAGCAAATTTGGAAAACTGGACTGTACAAATAAAGATTTGAAATGTGCTTCTCAGGACTTGCTGCATGGAAAAAAATGTCTTGAGACTAGATCCCAGGAAGGGAGCAGAGATCAAAGCTAATTCCAACCCTCTCTGCATTTCTGAACAAGTAATCAAATCAAAATAGACTACAACTGTGTAGAGCTTTACACAATTGCAGCAGATTAATTAAAAATATTAGGGTAGAATATTGTAGGCTACAAAGATCACTAATTGAAAAAACCCAGAAAAATCACTGTTGCTTCATTTGTATTACACAGGCAGTGAACAATGTCTGCAGCACAAACATGACTGTGGGTGTACTGACTTACCCTCCTTCCTCCACTTCACTCTTTCCCTCTTCCCCATATTGACACTTTTCCAGTTAGGGATAATTTTAGGGTACAATCACTGAATTTTTATAGTTCACATAGGGCTTAAAGTAGAGATTAAGAGTTAGAATTCAAGGAGTTTTTCCCAATCCTCACTATTGTTTTGATAAATTATTTGGCAGTTCAAAATGGATTCTTCTAAGAGTATAGAGATGAAATGTCTCCAAAGTTACAGACACATTTAAAGCAGAAGAAGGACAGACAGGATGGATTAGAATGGCTTTATATTAAACTTCTCTCACCTCTTACTGCAAAAATCAACAGGTATTTGTGGTTCAGAATTTATAAAAAGCTTTTAAAATACTCTAGCAATGACTCCACGTTTTCAAGCTGCTACTTCTACACTCATTTCTGTTACCCTTCATCCTTTCCAAGTGATCTCACCACTACTTAATTTCTACTTTTATCTAGGATATACCTTGAAGGCCATTCTTTAACTGGTACAGAAGATGAAAGGGTGCATAACAGTGGAATAAGCAACATATCATATGTCTCACCTTTTCACTGCTACTAGCAACAGCACTATGATTTATGTTCTAAGCTATACGGGATCTGCTTTCACCACAACTATTTCTCAGTGTGCTCTCTCAAACCATAGTGTCTCTGAAGCACTTTACAAATCAGCCTCTTAGCAAGAGAGTGTTTGTAGTGTTGAAAAATGCCATATTTTGACACTACCACCATATGTGACATTTTTAATTCATGTTGTCGTTACAGCAATATCCAGACAAAAGCAGCTGTGCTATGCAGCACTTCACAGGATTACAGGGTGTCATGGGTTGGAAGGGACCCAAAGAGATCATTCAGTCCAACCACCCTGACAGAGAAGGACCATACAATCTAGCTCAGGTCACACAGGAATGCATTGGAAGCCTTCAGAGAAGGAGACTCCACAACCTCCCTGGGGAGCCTGTTCCAGTGCTCTGTGACCCTTACAGTAAAGAAGGTCCCCCTTATGTTGAGGTGGAACCTCCTGTGCTGCAGTTTACATCCACTGCTCACTGTCACAGGGAGCAAGTGAGAAGAGCCAGTCCCCCACCTCCTGACACTCAGCCCTCAGATATTTATAGACACTTACTAAATCCCCTCTCAGTCTTCTCTTTTCTAGACTAGAAAGCTCCAGGTCCCAGGTCCCCCTTTTCCAGACTAAAAAGCATCTTGCAGAACAGTAAAAAACAAGCATGTTCAGCAAGGTTTCAAGGCACATTACATGTATTTGGCGTGTGATTGTATCTGTACACACATATGGACGAGTGTATGTGTACATACATGGACACACACATTTCTTTTCCATACACTTAAAACAAAACCTATGCAATTAGGAAGTGAGACAATGGAGTTTCAATTACTGTAGCAGAGGCAAGGTTTATAAATTAGGGACATCCGTTGCAAAGGCAGAAGGGACAGTCATCATCATCAAGTGGATTCCCTGAAGAAACAACGCTGTGGCAGTGCTTAGTGTATGGCCATCTGTCCATATGTCACCCCTGACCCACTAGCCTTTCTTCCCTCTAGTTAATTTCAGCCTGCTTTGACTCAAAGAACTCTCTCCGATTAAGAGGAAGCCACCATCTGGCCAGGCAGCAATCATTTATCACCAAGCTTGCAACATTCCCTTACCCAGAGAATAAAGACCGAGGTAGCTGAAACATAGGAAGAAGCTGGTAAGTACTGTGATGGTAGATAAGTGCTGGAAATAGGAAAGCTGAACTAACTGCAAATAAGAGGAAGGTCAGGAAGGCAGTACTACAGTTCTCTTATAAAAAACAAACCCACAGGAACCAGGCTTCATTAATTCCACTGGTCACAGAATTAACTGCTAAGTGACATTACATGACAGGAGACATGAAGAAACCCCCTGCTTTCAACTACTGAAAGTCACTTGCAGAGGTGCAACTCATAATCTTGCATACTTTCAAGCTGCAGCCTTCTAAAGTTTATTTCTTTTTAAATTCAAGTTGAAGTATTTTAACCACAAGATGGTGAAGAATCTGACAAATAAAACCTTTTTATTTCACAGTTTTTTTGATCAGTTTAAGAAAATTATTCTTGTTACCAAAGAGCACCTAAGAATTCAGCACACTTACCCCATGTTTCTGAATGGCAACGTTTGTAAGGTGTACAAACATGTTATCCAGTTCACTTGTGCTTGGTGTGTATTTTACTGTGCAAAACCGGCAAAACCCAAGTTTATACCTTAAATGCAAAAAAAACACCTCATTGAAATGTGTTAAACCCCAAACAAACAGCAACTGAGGACACCACATGTGTTAAACTTCTGCATGCAACTAGCACAACGTTATTTGAACTCCACTGAACGTTCTCTCAAAGCAAAATACAAATGTACACAGTCTTACATGTAGCATCTCAGTGGACGGTAAGTAGATACTAAAACGTACAGACGGAGATCAAACTTCTTTCCACCAATAAGTAAGGGATTGTTGATGTAAAGAGAAATCACATAGGCCTCTTTGGAAGACTGAGAGACAAACCTGAAAAACACAAATTCTGTTTCAGAAGGTGACAATTCCAATGATATAATCCTGCAAGTCTTCTTTCTGTTGGCAAATTTTGGATGAACTTAAACTACGTATCTTTGGCCAAGGCAATGTATAAAATTGCACTGGTTAATAAAGCACACTTGGCAGCAGGCATTAGACACCAAAGGAAAAAACAAGCTAAACAGATGAGTAACATCGAGTGACTGTTTCAAGTCACATGTTAGCTACATGAAGTTCAGTAAGGACAAGTGCAGGGTCCTGCATCTGGGGAGGAATAACAACAGTCACCAGCACACGTTGGGGGCTGCCCTGCTGGAAAGCAGCTCCATGGAGAAAGACCTTGGGAGTCCTGGTGGACAGCACGTTCTGCATGGGACAGTAATGTGCTCTAGTGGCCAAGAGAACCAATGGCAGCCTGGGGTGCATCAGGAAAAGTGTGGCCAGCAGGTCTAGGGAGGTTCTTCTCCCCCACTACTCTGCCCTACTGAGACCTCACCTGCAATACTGTGTCCAGTTTCGGGCACTCCAGTTCAAGAGAGACAGGGACCCACTGGAGAGAGTCCAGTGGAAAGCCACAAGGATGACTGGGGGACTTGAGTATCACCCTTGTGAAAAGAGACTGAGAGCCCCGGGGCTGTTTAAACTGGAGAAGGGAAGACTGAGAGGTGATCTGACCAATGTGTACAAATACTTGAGGGGTGGGTGTCAAGTGGATGGGGACAATCTCTTTTTGCTGGTCAGCAGCAATAAAACAAGGAGCAATGGATACAAACTGGAACATAAAATGTTTCATCTCAACATGAGGAAGAACTTCTTCATAGCGAGGGTGACAGAATACTGGAACAGGCTGCTCAGAGAGGTTGTAGAGTCTCCTTCTCTGGAGACTCTCAAAACCAGCCTGGATGTATTCCTGTGCACCCTGCCCTAGGTGATCCTGCTTTGACATGGGGGTTGGACTGTATGATCTCTGGAAGTCCCTTGGAAGCTCTAAGGTTCTGGGATTCTGTCAGTTTGGATAGCTGATTAAACCACTCAAAATGCAGCTCTACAAGCCACTCTTCCTTTGAAAGTGTTTAGTGCTTGGCATGGTTCAACACAAGCAAAAAATACCTATTGCATTAGCATCATTAATCAAGCACTCTTACTCCTGGAATATTTGTATTTATGCTTGGTGTGCAATGGCAAACCACTGTGAAAAGACAAGATAATATTCAGATTGTGACACACAGAACAAGTCAAACAGAAAATAAAAAGGCTCAAACAACATTCAGCCAGACAAGTGATAACACTGAAATATAGGGGAAAAAATAGTTCTATGATTAGAACTTCTACTAGTCAAAGGAAAATGATTGCTAACCTCCTTCATACATCTGGAAGTAGATGACTAACACAAAGTGTCATATTTTGTGCTCCAAATGGAGAATTTATGTATTTTTTATATATGCATTCTTTCTTGGAATTCATTTGAAAAGATATTTACTACATATTAAATAAATTAAACACTGAAATTGCTTAGGAAGGGATTTTTCTCTTGCCTCCTGTTATTTAACACTATAAAACAGAACAATTCATTTTTGGACAGTTCCCCCCCCTATGACATTTCTAAAAAGAACAGTTGTTAAACACTGTTTTGTACCTTCTCATACCAAACTAAATCATATGAAAACCTGCTTGAAGGAGGAAGTCAGATAAGAACTGAGATTAAGTTCAAAACTAACTACATTATGACAGAGCAATAATAATGGAATACTTTTCCCATGCATCAGACAATTAACACAGTGATGTAGTTCACCTCATTATGCCAAGTATAATCAAGGGTTTGCATTTTTGGAACTTACGAAGATGTCTTGCTATCTCGAGACCATTTTTTAATTTGGGAGAGTTTATTGATTAGAAATATCCCTTTTCCTTGAGCTTTGCCACAAGGCTTCATAATCCAAGTGCTGGAGGGATTTTTTCTGAATTCTTCAACAAAGAGATTGTAATCAGCAGGAAGCATGAAAGTAATGGGAACAAAATCTGAATTAAGAGGAGAAGAAAAAAGTGCACAATTAAGGACAGTATATCCAATAAGGTCACTGATACATGCAGACTGAAAAACAAATCCCTCTTTTCAGTCTTCCAGTCTGTCACAATCCAGTTGCATTATGTCCCTTTTTTAATCTCATTTAAATTCTCATTTTTACTTAAGACAATTGCAAAATGTTGCAAAGTTGCAAAACGTTGCAAAGTTGCAAAATGTTGCAATATGTTGCAAAGTTGCAAAAAGTTGCATGCTGCTAAATCCAGATTAATAGTTTTTAATTCACATGAATACGTTTTCTGTCATATATATGCAATGACATTAGAGCATTATCACAGTATCACAGTATCATCAGGGTTGGAAGAGACCTCACAGATCATCAAGTCCAACCCTTTACCACAGAGCTCAAGGCTAGACCATGGCACCAAGTGCCACGTCCAATCCTGCCTTGAACAGCTCCAGGGACGGCGACTCCATCACCTCCCCGGGCAGCCCATTCCAGTGACCAATGACTCTCTCAGTGAAGAACTTTCTCCTCACCTCAAGCCTAAATTTCCCCTGGCACAGCCTGAGGCTGTGTCCTCTTGTTCTGGTGCTGGCCACCTGAGAGAAGAGAGCAACCTCCTCCTGGCCACAACCACCCCTCAGGTAGTTGCAGACAGCAATAAGGTCACCCCTGAGCCTCCTCTTCTCCAGGCTAAACAACCCCAGCTCCCTCAGCCTCTCCTCGTAGGGCTGTGCTCAAGGCCTCTCCCCAGCCTCGTCGCCCTTCTCTGGACACACTCAAGCATCTCAATGTCCCTCCTAAACTGGGGGGCCCAGAACTGAACACAGTACTCAAGGTGGTCTAACCAGTGCAGAGTACAGGGGCAGAATGACCTCCCTGCTCCTGCTGACCACACCATTGCTGATGCAGGCCAGGATGCCACTGGCTCTCTTGGCCACCTGGGCACACTGCTGGCTCATGTTCAGGCGGGTATCAATCAGCACCCCCAGATCCCTCTCTGTCTGGCTGCTCTCCAGCCACTCTGACCCCAGCCTGTATCTCTGCATGGGGTTGTTGTGGCCAAAGTGCAGCACCCTGCACTTGGAGCTATTGAACGCCATCCCATTGGACTCTGCCCATCTGTCCAGGTGGTCAAGGTCCCACTGCAGAGCCCTTCTGCCCTCCAACTCAGTCACATCTGCCCCCAGCTTAGTGTCATCTGCAAACCAAATATACCATTCCAACTTAACTTGACATTTTCTTTATTTTGTATGTCATTTTTACTGCTCCACTAACCACTCTGTGCATACAAAAATGTCAGTGTTCAAGTTGCTTTCCCTCTGGCTGTGGTAATTATTGCCATGTGACTCCTGTTGGTCATTCTTATTTGCTCCCACAATTAATATTACCATACTTATTGAAACCTCAATAAAATGACTTCTTGCTTTTTTCTGTCAGATTACGTTCACTGCCATCCAAACAGATCTGCTTCATTCTTACACAGATGAAGAGTGCTTTGATTTCACTTTCCCCAAGATGTAAATCAGCTCAACATATCCCCATATCAGTTTCACTTCAGTGCTTTCTGACCTTCAAAACAAGAGTCTGTTCATTCAGTGCTGTCCTGTTTATTTTATCTTTTGCTCCACTTTAAGATTTTGAGATAATGTTTTTTTCACTTATGAATTAAAGACACTCCAACTCTGTCTCATATGAAGTTCCAGGGCCCTTTGGTTTCACTATGAATCTTATAGTTTCAAAAGTATCTTAAGCCCACAATTTTCCTTCTTCAAAATAATTTAAAAACCAGGTCAAACCAAAACCAGCAAAACCTCAAAGCAACCAACCCTTCCTGAAGACTCCCCCTCACAACCACAAAAAACAGAGCTGCAAATCTATTTCTACACCCTTAATAATTTCATTATCCCTTCATCCAATGTTGCTTCAGCTAATCCCACACTGTTCAGTCTTCATTAAGGACTTTATTAACTACAAAATGGAGTCCAAACAGAGCTTCTGTGCACACAAATTGGATTTGTGCTCTTTCTTTTATACTGCTGAATAGCAGCAAGTATGCAGTGGAGAAATTTGGCCTTAGTACTGCAGTAATATGACAGAGAAACAGAAATGTTCAGGCTTTTATTCTTGCCTAGTCTCCAATTTCAACAAAGACCCTGAATGAATGGCATCTCCTCTAATTCCTCTCAATTTGCAAAATCTTAGCCATTTTCCTTCAAAGTGTGGTTTTCAAAAGCTTTGAAAAGAGAGTATTTTATCTTAAGTATTCACTACTAACATTTTTATCAAGTCCCCTGTTCTTGTGTTTTCTTATGCTCTAATGGCAGATTTGAGGGGAGGGAAAAGGAGGAAAAGAGAGAGGGAAGGCTGTTAGGTTTGCAGAATGCAGCAAACAAATTTAGGGTAAAGTGTACTTTATGTATTGACAGGGGCAGAGCATTTCAGGGTAGTCACTTTAATGTTCTAACACTTCAGGGGCTCAGAGCTTTATGCACAGAAAAGCTAACTCATAGGAAGAAAAATGATTTGTAAAGACTACATATGAGAAAAGATCAACACTGATAATGAGAATCACATACCCAAATAAATGTATTTCCCATTTTCATCCTTTTCTGCAAGAGGGCTTCCTTCTTTCTCAAGCTCTTTCCTATAGCGC
This sequence comes from Pogoniulus pusillus, assembly GCF_015220805.1. Classification (NCBI taxonomy): domain Eukaryota; kingdom Metazoa; phylum Chordata; class Aves; order Piciformes; family Lybiidae; genus Pogoniulus; species Pogoniulus pusillus. Next base: position 15,645,980 of record NC_087290.1, on the reverse strand, counting down.
TTGATATTCTTTACCATCAAATCTTTTCTGGTCAGCTCATAGTGGTTTGGGAAATGATTGACAATTTGATCGTCAGAGAGGCGGTAACCAGTTTCCACACTGAAAACATTTCTGATTGTTTGCACACTCATCCTGAAAACAAAGACAGGCACCACATGATTTCTCCCAAGAAAGACAACTCGGGAAGACAAAGCTGGATTTGTTTGTTGGCTCACCTTTTCTCTCTCATTTCTCTTTAGAGTATCGTATTTTGCTGCAGCGACAATAACCTGAACTTCCAAATCCAAAGAAATCCTGACAGAGGTTTTATTGACCCCTCTACTGCCACTGAAATTGGTGCAGAAAGTGAGGAAATGAAGATGACAACTTGGTCCTACTGGACTCTGACTCATTGGCAGGGCCTTAAAAATGACTGAGGCACATCTATATGTTACAAAAGTACCTTTCTAAATCTGTTACTTCACCCTCTGGAAACTCAGGTGTTCTCTTAAAAAACAAAGCCACAAACCCAACCTCCTATTGACTACCTTGTTATTCAGATTGTGATGGTCCTCCAGCATATGAACTGAAAAGCAGGAGTCAGAGATCTTGCTAAAAACACCTGTAAATGCCAGATTAGAGGCAGGTTATCAAATCAGCTGTCTACTTCAGCTTTCACTGAAGGTTAGAGCACAGCCATATATATTAGGAATTCCCTTTATTGTCTCACATTGGAAATTTGTTAATATTTCCTGAATGCCTTCAACCTTCCACATTATCATTTCAGGACCTAAAAAAAAAGCCCACCCCAAACCAAAACCAGTCACACATTTTCCATGAGTGTCCTGTTCCCTCACTCTCTCCAAACTGCATTTTAAAACAGCAGATTACTGGTTTCCTACCCATTCATACAATCAACCAGGTTGGAAGAGACCTCCAAGATCATCCAGTCCAACCTAGCACCCTGCCCTAGCCAGTCAACTAGACCATGGCACCAAGTGCCTCATCCAGTCTTTTCTTGAACACCCCCAGGGATGGTGACTCCACCACCTCCCTGGGCAGCCCATTCCAATGGCATTTAAATTAAGTGGTTCATAAAGGGTACATCTGGCAACACAAACTGGCATTTTGTTGTACTTGAAAAGGACAATATAAATAGTTTAGTTTACTTAAAGACTATTCTTTCTGCCAATTAACAGATTGCTGCATTCTAGGACAGCATTTGTGGCCTTATATTAGACAACAGCCAGACAAGATAGACCATTTACTCTCCTCCTTTCACCATTTTCTTCATTTAATTCCACTTTCACCCTCAGTACTGAAATGCTGAACAATTTATTCTGCATATAAATTGTTATCATGAAGGAGAAGGAAAGTACAGATCTCAAGGCCTTTATTAAATGAGCCTGGACTCTGGTAAGAGTAAGCCTCCATTACATTAATAAAAGAATATTTATCAAATATTGGAACTGTGTACTCTTGGATTATTTTGCTTATGTTGTCAGAAAAAAATGGAGAAAAGATACATGCAAAAGTTCCCCTTAGGCCACAAATCTCCTACGGCAGTAAAGGAAAAAAAATCTACTTACTGCATACAAACATCTCAAATAATCAAGTGTAATATTTCAAAACAAAAACCAATGAGCACAGCATTTCCCCTGGGATTTTTACAGTTGGTATTCCAAGAAGTGATCAGTGTCTGGGTAGGTCGTTCCCTTTGCACTCTCTGACAAACCCTCAGGCAAACTGCAAAGATAGATGAGATCAGCAGCATCGGAATGGATCCGGGCAGATGGGACCTGCTGCCCTGAGAACGATAATGACTTTTAGCAGGCCTACACAGAGACAAGAATCTACCAATGGCAATCTGAACAGAGGACCAGCAACAGCCTAAGCAATTCTAGAAGCCATGAAATCACGTCACAGTCTCAGAAGCACTGCAGTTAATCAATAACTTCTGTATCTTTCATTTTTCAGTATGCTATTAACATAATAAAATGCTTTACAAATTTAGAATTTGGTACTTTTAACATACTCACCAATAAAAATTCCAGTCTTCATTTTCTGCCACCTGAATCCAGCCTCTTTTTTCAAAGTTGTTTATTAGAACAGATTTTTCAATGTCAGTTACCCACTTTACTTTTCCTGCCATTATCCTACAGCAGAATCAACCTGTTAGCAAAGAAAAGTTTGAAGACATGAAGTAGAAAACAGGGCAGAATGCAAGCCAGGAAAGTCAAAGCAAAAGAAAAAGTGGCATCTGGAAAGCATTTTACATAAGATAGAATTAAATTGTATTTCGATTCAAGGAATATAATATCCTAAGATTGTCAACTGGAGAACTGCAAACAACACCACTAGTTACAAGGAGCTTTCACACTGCTCAGCTAATCGTCTTTTATGAATGGGCACACAGAGTATCCCCCCTTAAATACACCAATGACAGAAATTACTGTACAGTTACTTGCTAACGTTTACAAATCCCCATGTAAAGCACAGGTATTTCTAAGCAAGATTTACACACATATACTTTTTTTGGCTTGGTTTTGAAGTAGGAGAGTTCATATGGACCACTCAGTGACTGCAGAGAAAATAATTTCAAGAGAAAACCAAGAATCATGTTTTGCTGTACTTAGAAAAGTAGGGAAGGGGCTGCAGAACTGTCACCTTGGACTTCCAAAGGGCAGACTTGGAGTTGTTTAGGGGGTTGTTTGAAAGAGTCCCTTGTGAGGCAGTCCTGAAGGGAACAGGAATCCAGGAAAGGAACAGGAATCCTCTTCAAGAAGGAAGTCTTAAAGGCCATCCCTATGTGCTGTAAGACAAGCTGGTGGCAAAGGCCTGCCTGGCTGAACGGGGAGCTCTCTCTGCTTCTCAGAGGGAAAAGGAGAGTGTATGACCCTTGGAGGAAGAGGCAGGCCACACATGCTGACAAAAAATATGTTATGAGGCTATGCAGGGAGAAAATTAGAAAGTCCAAAGCCCAGCTAGAAATTAATTTGGCTACTGATGTAAAAGACAGTAAGAAATCTTTCTGTAAGTACAGCAGCAGCAAAGAGGGGCCAAGGACAGCCTCCATGCTCTATCAGATGCAGGAGGAAACATGGCAACTAAGGATGAAGAAATGCTGAAGTGCTTAATGCAGCCTCTGCCTCATGCTTTACTAATAGAACCAGTTGTATTCGGGGAATCCAGCCCCCTGAGCTAGCAGACAGAGACTGGGAACAGAAGGATCCCCTTGCAATCCAGGAGAGATGGTCAGTGACCTGCCGCACCACAAGTCAACGGGACTGGATGGAATCCACTCAAGGATTCTGAGTCAGCTGGCAGAGGTGCTCATCAAGCCACCTTCCATCATTTTTCAGCAGTTTTGGCTGACTGCCCCAGCAGACAGCAATTTAGCCATCATGACACCTATGTACAAGAAGGGACAGAAAGAGGATGAAGGAAAATACAGGCCTGTCAGTTCAACTTTGGTGCTGGAGAAGCTGATGGAGCAGATCGCACTGACTATCTTCATGCAGCATGTCATAGGACAACCAGATGATCAGGCCTCAGTCAGCATGGGCTTGATGAACCTGATTCCTTCTACAACATGGGCACACACCTAGCGGATGAGGGAAAGGCTGTGGATGTTGTCTATCTGGACTTTAGCATTTGACACCATTTCTGACAGCATTCTCCTGTAGAAACTGGCTGCTCAAGCCTTGGATCAGCATACTCTTTGCTGGGTAAAACACTGGCTGGACAGCTGGGCCCAAAGAGCAGTGGTGAATGGAGTTAAGTCCAGTTGGCAGCTAGTCACAGGTGGTGTTCTCTAGGGCTGAGTACTGGGGTCAGTCTTGCCTAATGTCTTCATTAACAAGCTGGATGAGAGGATTGGGTGCACCCTTACTAAGTCTGCAGATGACATCAAGCTGGGTGGAAGTGTGACCTGCCTGATGGTAGGGAGGCTCTGCAGAGAGATCTGGACAGACTGGATAGATGGGCTGACAGCAACTGTATGAGTTTCAATATGGCCAAATGCTGAGTTCTGTGCTTTGGCCACAACAGGTCCTGTCAGTGCAACAGGTCTGGGGACAGTGGCTGGAAAGCTGCTCAGCAGAGAGGGAGCTAGGACTGCTGGTTCATAGCCAGCTGAACATAAACCAGCAGTGTGCCCAGGTTGCCATGAGGCATCCTGGCCTGTATCAGGAACAGTGTGACCAGCAGAACTAGGGATGAGATCTTACCCCTGTTTTCAGCACCAGTGAGGCTGCATCTCAAATATTGTGTTCATTTTTGGGCCTTTGTCAAGGGTTCACTTCAATTTGCTGATGAGTATTCAACACCATGCCAACACCCTGCCAGCTTTATAATGAAAGTGTTAGCTGGAGAAAAGTGTCATGGGGATTGTAGTTGAAACTGGAACAAGAAAGGCTTCCAGTTTCGGGTTTAGGGTGTTGGTTTCTGTGTCATTGCTGTCTGCTGGCTTGGATGCTGCCCTTTTCCACTTGCTGGCTTGTTTGCTGGTTGGTTTTGCTGGCTTGGCTTGTTTGCCCATTGGCACAGTATTGTACATTGTATTACTTTCATTAAACTCCTTTTATCTCAACAAAGGGAAGTTTAGATTGGACATAAGGAAGAATCTCTTCACTGAAAGGGTTATCAGGCATTGGAACTGCTTGCACAGGGACCTTGTGGAGTCCCCATCCCATCAGGTACTTAAGAGTTGTGTAGATGTAGTGCTTAAGCATATGGCTTAGTCAAGGATTTGTCAGTGTTAGGCTAATGATTAGATTTGATGATCTTAAAGGTCTTTTTCCATCTAGGATGTTCTGTGGTTTTACAATTCCAGGAAAGGAAGTAAACTAACATTATCAACTTGGTGTTTTCTTCTCTGTAATTCACATAGCCATGACTTTACCTTCTACTATAGCCAGGGGAGGATATGGATAAGCTGATATCATTAAACCCCTGACAGCAGGATCTTCCCAAACCTAAGGCTGACAGTGCTTATAAGCTGTACTTCCACTTACGACACCTAGATGTCACTTTCTACACTAGAGAAGAACAGCCTTTTCCCGAAGGGAACAGAGGATCATTCCAGCTGGAAGGGTCCTAAGGCAGTCTCCTCCCTAGCCTCCTGATCAATGAAGAGTTAGCAATTAGGTCAGGCCAGGTTGCTCAGAGCTTTATCTGGCCATCATTTGAAAACCTGTGCTTTGTTCCTAAGTATCATGAAAATACAGTGGGTCAGATCCAGCCTGTCCCACCACACAAGCTGAAATACAAACTGACAGATCAGCTTGCAAAGAGGTGACCACTGCTGTAAGGGGGAAAAATGGCCTCAAACTCCATGGCCAGTAGATATTTACTGAGAAATTCATATATGCTTTACTTCACTTTCCCACAGCACACCAAGCCTCAAACCCACTGTTTTGACTTATTCTAACAGATCTTTTTGGCCCCAACTGCTTTTTCCACCCACATCGGTGATACAGCATTCCATTATCTCCACACTCACATCCTTTCTCACACAGTTCCTAGGTACAGGATGATGTTGCATCACTTACCACCCTCTGGGATCCCACATAGATGTCAAGGCCAGCTAAACAATCTGTTAACTACTCTCTTGGGTTCCTACAAAAGCCTCCAAAGAGCTCCTCTGGACATTCCACCTCATTGTTTGACTGGCCTCATAGGAAGAGGGTGGAGGGCTCCATATATTTTGCCATATATTATGAACCTCTCTCCTTTCAGCTTACGGCTGTTGTCTCTTATCTTCCCATCCTTCAATACAGTAAAGAGCCTCAGTCTGTCTTTTTTACAACCTTCATATAGGTACAGGCAGGCTGCTATCAGATGATCTATTCTCCAGGATGAAGACAGCTGCCCCACTCCTCCTTACCAGACCAGTGCAGAGGATTACCATCTTGGTAATCCTCTGCTCAACTCTACTGATGTCTGTCTTGTTCTGAGGGGCTCAAGTTACTTTTGTCAACCTTCTGATGTATTTTGTTACATCCTTGTCCTTTTTGTTTGAGAAAGAGAGCTCAGTTCATCAAGGTGAGAATGCACAACAAATGCACTGACGGAATGAGGACAAGCCCAGCATCCACAATTGCTACCCCTCTGAAGTGCAGCCTGAAACTTTCTGACAGCAGCAGGAACTCATCTGCCTGCACTCCCCCTTACAAAGGCTACTTATTCAGCTCCTCTTTACCACAGCGTCTCATATCATACACTAATGTAACAAAGGCAAAGAAATATGAATTAAAGTACACTGTCCTTCATGCATACCTAAAGCCAAAAGCCAAATTCAGTCGATGTAGACAGATTCATTTATCTGCACTGAAGTGGGTACGACTGACAATCAGTGACTCACTAGCACTGCACACCACCTTGTGGTTTTAAATGTCCAGTGACTAGTCATCCTGGAAGAGAATGGTCCCTTTGAAAAGAAATGTAACCACATTAACCAAACACAACATCATTTTTAAGGCCTTAAAACATGTCCTCCACATCTCCAAACTAATCCATTAAGTTTACCAACACTGAACCCCAATCCTATAGTCGTTTCTCTGTTACATGACTCCCTGACCTGTTTTCCTATTTCCTAAGGATGTCTCACTCCAGCATCTTTAGTATATGGACTACAACTACATTCAAGCTTTGTTTTTTGTTGTGCAGCTGTCTGTGTCCTTGTCCTTACAGAAGCACACAGCTACTGCCTGGCGAAGACAAGAGACGGTGCCCTGCCACAGGGAGGTAAATACATGTAAGGGGGGAACCATGCAGCAGGAAGACCAGAATAATTCTGTACATTGGAGTTCCTCAGCCAGTGGGAAAAGGGTCATCTGAGGCCAGGAAATTAAGATAAAAGAAGGCTGTGTCCAGCAACTTGAGATACGCCCTGGGGACTCTCCCTTTATTGGAATAAAGTTTTACAGGACTCCTCTGCCTCCTGTGCTGGACACTAACCGCCAGTGGTTAAAAAGGAGCCGAAGATGGACACGGGCACGGCGCTGAGCTGGCGGCAGCGAGCAGCCGGGGAGCAGCCCAGCAGAAAGCCGCTGCGCTCTCGCCGGGAGCTGCAGAGAAGGCTGCAGGGCTCAGGCCTCCAACAGCGCCTCCACCACGGCGCCGCGCGCTATGTCGCGACAGCCGCGCCGAGAGGCTGCCCCCGAGGGATCTGCTGCCCGTCCCGATCAGGCGCCCCTCCGGAGTGGGCCCGAGAGGGCACCTAGGCAGGACGATCACCTACCCCCTGCCATCTCCCAGCAACGGTCGCGATGCCGCAGGGATGTTCAGCTGCCACAATAGCTCCGGGGGGACGAGGGGACGGGGAGGCCCTGACGCCAGCGCCCGAGCTCACCTACCGGCGGGAGGGGTGCCCGCGACTTCCCCTCAGGCCCACCCCTCACCTGCGGGCCGCTCTCATCGCGCCATCCTCCGGCTCCGCGGTGCGGCGAAGGCCAACCTCCCTCCCTCGGCCTGCCCTGGCGCCGCGCCCCAGCAGCTGCCACGGCCGGGCAATGGAGTTCCGGAGCAGGAGGCGGCGACGCAGATGCTCGGTTGCCAGAGAGACGGGGGGCGGCGCAGCCCTGCGCGGCGGCGGCCATCTTAGAGCCGCGGCAGGGTCCCGTTTGGTGCCGATCCTCACCTGGTGCCGCTGCTGCCACTGAACCGTGTCCAAACGTACCATGGCTGCCCGATCCCTGAACGCCTCCTCACGGGTTCAGCCTGCCGAGTCAGCTGATGAGTAGCCAATACCATGCCAGCGTTAGAGCGAAAGGCTGGCTGGAGCAATGGATGGAGGGGCTTGGAGTTCATACTGCACACTGAGGTCCTTCCTCCTTCTGACTCAGGGTGTTGAGTTCTTCTGCATCGATGATTGTGGACTTGAGGCGGTGGGAGTCGTTTTGTGGCTGACTTGTTTCTACTGCTATGATGCTTTTGCTATGCTTTTCTGGGAAATACCTTGTCTAAGCTATTGTACACTGGATTATTCCATCAAGCTCTCCTTAACTCACGGGGGGGTTGTGTTTCTTAGGCTACCAGTTGTGGGAGTCTTGGCCTTGTGTGACTTATGTTTGGAACTCAGCCACTGGCAGGGCTGAAACCACGACAGCCTTCAGGGATGGTAAACTCTACCACCTACACAGGTAGTCGGTTCCAATGCCTGAACACCCTTTCAGTAAAGACATTTTTCCTGATACTCAATGTAAGTCTCCCCAGGTGCAACTTCAGGATGTTACTTCTCCTTCCATCACCTGTTACTAGGGGGAAGAGACCAACCACCACCTAACTACACCCTTCTTTCAGGTAGCTGTAGAGAGCAACGAGGTCTCCCCTCAGCCTCCTCCACAAGACTTGTTCTCTAGACCCTTCACCAGCTTCATTGCCCTTCCCTGGATACACTCCAGCACCTCAATGTCTTTCTTGTAGTGAGGGTCCTAAAACTGAACACAGTACTTAGCACATGGCCTCACCACTGCTGAATACAAGGATATGATCCCTGGTCCTGCTGGCCCCACTGTTCCTGAGCCAGGCCAGTATGGGTTTGGCTTTCTGGGCCACCTGAGCATATTGCTGGCTCATATTCAGCCTCAGACACGTCTTTTTCTGCCAGGCACCTTTCCAGTCACTCTGCCCCGAGCCTGTAGCACTGTGTGGGGTTGTTGTGACCAAAGGGCAAGACCCAGCACTTGGCCTTGTTAAACCTCATAAAATTAACCTTGGCCCATCTATCCAGCCCACCCAGATCCCTTTGCAGAGCTGTCCTACACTCAAGCAGATCAACAAGCTCACCCAATACAGTGTCATCTGCAAAATTCCTGAGGGTGCACTCAATTCCCTCGTTCAGATTACAGGTAAAGATACTAAAGAGAACTGACCCAAATGCTGAGCCCTGGCAGACACCACTAGCAACCAGTTGCCAACTGGATTTAACTCCATTCACCACCGCTCTTTGGGCCTGGCCATCCAGCCATATTTTAACCCATCCAAGCCACGTGCAGCCAGTTTCTCCAGGAGAATGATGTGGGAGAGAGCGTCAAATGCTTTACTAAAGTCCAGGTAAAAAACATTCACAGCCTTGTCTGCATCCACTAAATGTGTCACCCTGTCATAGAAGGAGATGGGATTCTTCAAACAGGACCTATTCTGTTGATGAAGCTGGCTGGGCTTCATCAACTGGTTGCCCTGCACATTCTGCATAGTGACACTCAAGATGATCTGCTTCATGATCTTGTCCAGCACTGAGGTCAGACTGACAGGTCTGTAGTTTCCCAGCTCCTGCTTTCGGCTCTTCTTGTAGATAGGCATCACATTTGCCAATCTCCAGTCAACTGGGACCTCCTCCACCTAGCCAGGACTGCTGGTAAATGATGGAAAGTGGCTTGGTGAGCACTTCCACTGTCTCTCTCCAGACCCTTAGGTGTCAGCCATCCAACCCCATAGACTCAGGTATGTCTAAGTGGTGCAGTAGGTCACTAACTGTCTCCTCTTGGACTGTAGGGGTTTCATTCTGCTCCCCATTTCCATGTTCAGAGACTGGGTATCCAGGGAACAACTAGTCTTGCTGCTAAAGACCATGGCAAAGAAAGTATATGGTACCTCAGCCTTTTCCTCATCCTTACTACTAACTTCCACCTTGAATCCAACAAAGGACAGATATTCTCCTTAGTCCTCCTGTTGTTGCAAATATATTTGTAGAAGCATTTCCTGTTTAACGCCTGAAGACAGAATCTTATTTCCAGTTGGGCTTCGTCCCTTCATCTTCTTCCTATGTAGTCTCATGAGAGTCTCTTAGTCCTCCTGAGTGTCCTGCCCCTTCTTCCAACAACCACAGACTCTCCTTTTCCCCTTCTGCAGCAACCAAACATGTCTGTTCAGCCAGGCTGACTCTTCTTTCAGAACATGGGAATGTCCTGTTCCTGCACCTTTAAGACTTTCCTCTTGAACAGTGTCCACTGTCCTGGACTTCTTGGCCCTTCAGGATTGCTTCTCAAGGGACTTTGTCCACCAGTCTCTGAAACAGGCCAAAGTCTGCTGCTATTGCCATCTGGTTTATGAGTCACTGCATCTATTAAGGATGAGAAGACAGGGAGCTCTCGGTCATATGAGCTCAGTCTGCCTCTTGGGTTTCTCATACAGTGGGAAGGAGAGTTCAAACTCTCAGCAGTTGCGGTACACGGGAGGGGTGGTGCAGTGGGTGCCTGGTAAGGCCAGGGCCTGGTGCAGGCCCGGAAGGGAAGAGACATTCTCCCTTTGGGGCCTGCACCAGGCTTTGGTTTTGCCCACCCTTTTCTGTCACCTCTGCATGCAGCAAGCATGATAAGAGAGCTCTGAAACCTGCTTGGTCCCTCTTGCCATCATGCACTCTGCATGAGGACGTTTAGATCTTAAGCTGCTGTGGCTTGGGTCTGCCCCACTGTCAGAAAAGAAGTCCATGACAAACATCCAGTCATGAGGAAATAGAGGTTTGTGCAAGGTGGTAGCATGACAAAAACATGCCTAGCTGTTCCCAGAATACCTAAAAAATAACCTAGGTCACTCAGATACCAAAGATCAAGTCCCTGTTCAAGCGCATCAAGTGCTATGAGGTTCGTCACCACACATGACTCTAGGAATATCTTTTTTTTGTGTTGATAGTGTTCTGAGGAAATGTGTGAGTTTTCCTCAAAAGGACCAACAACTTTGCAGTGAAAACTGAGTGGGAAAAACAGTTCCTAAGAAGTAATGGTATTAAGGCCGATTTACACATACAGACTTCCTTCCAAAACGAAGAGATGATGTTAAGACACCATACCTGTATTAAGGTTACTGACATTTTGTGATAGCCTCAATACAAAGCACTAAAATAAAATATCATAAACTCCAGAGACTTGAAGAGTTTCAGAGGAAAAAATAAAGGATAAATAAATTATTAATTCTGTAAGACAAATTACTTATTAAAAAAATGATCAATTAAGGTAGTAGCTGAAACAAGCAGTTCACAGGGTGTTTGCATACAGCAAATAACTGATACAAGTCTGTATTCCCCAAGAGCCTTCATTCCCCAAATAATCAGAATATAATAAATGTACTTTATGATCTACCATATTTATTTACCCTTTGGTAACGGGCTGAGTTTCAAAGATGCAGCTGCAAAGGAAGAGTTAAATTTAATAATTAATGTAACTGAGGCGATTAAGTATTCCCTAGTTTAAGGGAGCAGGCGTGAAAAGCAATGTATATTCCCTTGGCCATGTGCAGTGGAAATTTCCTGGCACCATAATACCTCTGGCAGCAGAAGAAAGCATGGAGCAGCCTTCACAGCCTTTTCTTTCTACCACAAAGGTATGGCTGCTGTGGCAGAAGGCAGCAAGAAAAGTAAACCTGAATCTTCTCCTTGCTATCAATCCGTTTTTGTCCCTGCACCCATCATACTTCAGGGGAAAGGTGAAACGAGTCTCACTTTAAAAAAATACATAAAATAATAAAATAAGGGCAGAAATAGCTGTTTGGGTGATTTTTGTTTGTTTGAAATGTAAGAGTATTGTAGCTTAATTCAGCAGTCCTTAATCTATACAGTTCCATGGTATAAAAAGCTGTTGTTTTGCTGTGTTGCTGAAAACGATGGTAACAGTATTACATTACAGCTTATAACACATGCTCTAGTTTTTAATATTAAAGCATCTCCACTTTGTGACATTGTTCCAACAAAGGGAAGTCAGGGAGACTGGACACCAAGTTAGGTAGTGGTGTTGATTCGAATGATGGTAGAGAGGGACTTGGACAGGCTTAGATCAATGGGCTAACATTAATGGGATGAGTTTCAACAAGGTCAAATACCAGATCCTGCTCTTGGGTCACAACAATCCCAAACAATGCTACAGACTTGGGGCAGTGTGGCTGGAGAGCTGCCTGGCAGAAAGGGATCTGAGGGTTGTAACACATAATCAGCTGTACTGAGCCAGCAGTGTGCACAGGCAGCCAAGAAGGCCAATGGGATCCTGGCTTGGATTAAAAATGTTGTGTCCAGCAGGAGTAGTGAGGTGATCAGTCCCTTGGACTCAGCTTTGATGAGGCCACACCTTGAATATTGTGTTCTGTTTTGGGCACTACAATACAAGAGAGATCTGGAGGTGCAGGAGTGGGTCCAGAGGAGGGCAATGAAGGTGGAGAAGAGCCTGGAGAATAAATCTTACGAGGAGCAACTGAAGGAAATGACGATGGTTAGTTTGAGGAAAAGGAGGCTGAGGGAGGCTGCATTGCTTTCTGCAACTACCTGAAGGGACACTGTGGAGAGGCTGCTGCTGGTCTCTTCTTACAGGTAACTGGAGACAGAACAAGGGGAATGGCCTCCAGCTGAGACTGCGGAGGCTTAGAATGGACATTAGAAAAAAGTTTTTCATGGAGAGAGTGTTCAGGCACTGGAATGAGCTGCCCAGGGAGGTGGTGGAGGCACCAGCCCTGGATGTGTTTAAGGGTCGCTTGGATGTGGTGCTTAGGGCTATGGTTTAAGGTGAATCTTGCAGAGTAGGGTTCTAGGTTGGACTGGTGATCCTGAGGGGCTATTCCACCCTGGATGTTTCTGTGAGTCTGTGACTTAGAAAGCAGCTCAATAATGTTTACTATCATTGTATCAGGAACTGGCACAGCAGCATTGGTGTGCTATATTTGTGATAGAAATCAGTCCTCATGACAGATTTCTGTATTTTATTTTAAGCTTGAATCAGCTCACTGAACTAAGCAAGATCACCTCTATGTGCAACATTAACCCTGGTTTCAGATGGGGAACCATTATTTATTGGAAGCAAAGTAAGTGTGAAAATTGAAATATCAGAACTATTAAATAGGACAAAGTCTTGGAAATAAGTGGTTTTACTGAGCTTACTTCCCCTTTTATTATAGTGTACTTTTGAGGGCATTTTCATCTAGCATCTGTAAATATAAACACCATTCTCACACCACAGTCCTTGGCATGAGTTGACAGGTAAGCACTGCCATGTTCGTTTTACAGGTGAGTAAGCCTCATGTATGGAGCTCAGAAGATGAGAGGAAAAGCAGTGGTTCAGTGGTTTGTAAGTGGGCAGCAGAAGTCTACAGCCATCCCAGCCTCACGTGGAGCATTGTATCTCTGCCACTGTTCTGCTTCTCCTGCTGTTTACCTTCATTCACAGAGATGAAGTCATACTATAAACAGAGGACAAAGTTCACTCTAAAGCATTACCCAGGAAAGGTGCCTAATATGGCAGTCAAGTATGGAGCAATAGGGGGATTCAGATTCTTTAGAGCTCTTCTGCTGCCAGGGCTTCCTCGGCCTCCTGCACTGCACCTTTCTGCAGGTGGCCTTGGGACAGTTGGTGTATCTTAGCACGTATATCTCGGTCACTTGTGCTAAGCTGAGCTAGCTAAGAGGAAAACCTGCTCCCTCCTGTTCAAAAGCAAATGATACCATGACATTTAACATTCCCAACATTTTGAAGACTACCTTTAAATTGTGGAGTACATATTGAAGCCCACAGTGATTACTGAGACGCACAGATCTCTCTCTGCCACCAAAGCTTTGCTGAAGCCCACAACCCATGTGGGCTCCAGTACATGCAGGGAGTGCTGTAAAATCCACATACGCCCATTTAATGACAAGAGAAGCCAACTGGAACAGAGGTCCCCTGGCAAAAGGGGATCGTAGGGCCTGGTTGTGCCACTCACCATCTCCACCAGTACAAGTGCAAAGCTTGTGCTGTAGTGGTTGGAGTCCTGTCACATCCCAACACCAAGGTGAGGACCAGGGAAAGGGGATGAGAGTACATGGCCTCAAGTTGCACCACGGGAGGATCAGACTGGGTATTAGGAGACACTTTGTCTCTGAAAAGGGCTCTCAAACAGTGGAATAGGCTCCCCAAAGAGGAGGCTGGACGCCCTCATCCTTGGAGGTGTTTAAAAGAGGTAGAGATGTGGTGCTGAGACACGGTTTAGCACCAGACTTGGTAGAGTTAGATAATGGTTGGACAGGATGATCTTAAAGGTCTTTCCCAACCAAAACACCGCAGGGGAGGTCCACCCACGGGGCCATCCCGGCCTTGCCGCCTCCACCTCGGCACGTCCCCAGCCCGGCCGCCGCCAGCCCGGCACTTTTCCTGTTGGCAGCGAGCGCCGAGGCCACCGGGCCCGACCCGGGGCGGGCGGTGGGAGTCCCCTTCGGGGCGGCGCGGTGTGCGAGCGGGGCGGGGCGGCAGACGGACAATAGGGGCAGTCGGCGAGGCCGTGGTGAGTGGCCGGCGTGGTGGGGCCGGGGCGGGGCGAGGGGGCCGGGGAACCCCCTCTGCTGACACCTGCATGCGTGCCCGCAGGCCGGCCGTGGCTTGCAGCGCGGGGCGCCGAGCCCAGCCGAAACAAGGTGAGCGGCGGGGGCCCGGCGGCGTCTCCCCTGGAGGTGGCGGGGAGCGGCGCGGTGAGGAGGGAGGGAAACCGGCCAGGCTCTCCGGGATAGACCCAAAGCCTGGCCCCGATGCGGGGGACGCGAGGGCAGCCGGCGGTCCTGTGACCCGCTGCTGCAAGTCCGACCTCGCGTGGGGATATCCCTGCCCCTGGGGCGGTGGTTTGTCCCGGTATGGTTCCACCGGCAGCCCACCCGCATGCATCTCCGTCCGGTTTGGCGCTAGAGCATCTTTGGGCTCGGGGAGATCGGTGTCGTTTGAAAACCAGGCCAGGCGGGGGTGAATACGGGGAACGGAGCAAAGGGACGGAGTCGCCGCCGGGTGTAGGCAGCGCCCTGCCCGCGGGTAGTGGGTACGGCCGGGGCCCGGGGCGGGAGGAGCCGCGGCGCGTCGGCGGGAAGCGACCTGTCCCGGCTGCTCAGACCGGGGAGGAACTTGTGCGCCCTTCCAGAAAACGCTTAGGGCACCTCAATCTTAGGAGGGACTTGTGCGTCCTTCCAAAAGATGCTGAGGGAACCTGTGTGCTTTGCATTCAACTGCACTCTTCTAAGCAAATGAGGAGCAGAGTACGTGTACTTTCACTCTTACCAAAGCAGGAAATAAGCCCTCAAAATAAGCCCAAAGATATATAACAAAATGTGCCAGTGATAAACATTTTTAAGTGTTCCTGAAGAGCTCGTTTTCTGTCTGTAAACCTTTATAACAATGATACTATCAGGAATTATCTGCAACAGCGGAGATGGGTACAGCAACCCATACAGTAGTAACACTAATTTCACAAGGAGTGATTACAGGAGCGTGGTGACTCTGTGATTAAGCAGATTTCTAAGAATTGCAAAGTGAGTATTAGCCTGAATCTGCTTCTCTAGGCTGTGGTCAAACAGAACAGCATGGCATTTTAGTTCTTTTTATCAATGTACTGAACAGCCTAAATAGTGAGTTAAATTCGAGTTCTTGGACTTACAGTGATGCTGCATCAAACAGTTGTATCAACAGTTTCTCTAATCTTCCCAGTCTGGCAGCACTAAGTTAAAACTGTGAGGCACCTGTAGGAGAAGACACCAAAAGTCATAAAAGATGCTGAGTTTTCTGCCCACCAGTCCAAAGAAATGTCCCCATTGAATGGAACAGGATGTAGGTGGCAATACATGACTGCGCTTGTGCCGTGCTATATACAGTGCTAGGAGGAAACCAAGTGAGGGAAAATGGCAGTCCACAGTTGTCCCACAATGTGTCAGCCTAAGGATAGGAACGATCATGGTTAACTTATTATTTGGTCTCCTGAAGCTAAACATCTGCCTTGGTGATCAGAACCCTTTAATCCTGATTCTAATATCACAACATGAATTCCATCATCGGCTGACTGAGGATGCCAGCAGGCAAGCTGCACCCATTGAGTGGGTGGGGTAGTAGAGCAGCGTCTCTTAAGTACATCAGAGTTATTTTTCTGTTCAATTTGATTGAATGGATGTTAATGGTAGATTGAAGTATTCCAATTCTGTCATGTAACGATTAATAATTATAAGCATTGTGCCAACTTTTAAAGTCAGTAACAACTTTTCTATCTGCATCATTTACTGTAAGAACTTTAAAAAGAGATACAAATGGTTAGGATAAATATGAACAAACAAACATTTTTCCATAGAACTCTATGCATTTTCAAACTGACCTCTTACAACTTGGCCATGCAATTCAAATAACAAGTTGAAACAAATTCTTATCTATTATAAAAGAATCTTGACCTTTTGCTGAGACTGAGAAGTGTAAAGGGCAGAAGATGTTTTGAAAAGGAAATGTAAATGTTAGAGGAGAGGCTTTATGACTTAATCTAAACCTTAACTCTTTGTGAACAAGTAGAATCAAGGTGATATCTCTTGAGATCCGTGGTGCTCCCACAAACCAAAACTCTCAGTGTGGCAGAAAACATGTTTGGGTTTTTTTTAGTAGTTAGTTTCAGTTTGGTATCAATGTATTTTTCACTTCATTACTCTTAGTTCTTTCCCTAAAGCTTCTTAGGAATTTAATGCTCTCCTTACATTAAAAGCAGACACCCCCCCCCCCCTCATTTCTCTGCATATTTAGAAGCCACTGAAATAGGCTTGTAAACACTTAAAGAATCTGTAGACTGTTCAAGGAAGATTATACTTTGTAGGCTTATCATATCATGACGTTTTAATGTCATAACTGCACTACCTACTTCTTTTAAGGCGGCAATGTCTTGTTGATCTCTACAGTCATATAGTAAATATCACAGTAAGTACTCATGCCCTCCTAGTGCAACAGACAACATGCAAATGCATAAATACCTTGACTGATTCTCAAAGTCTTGACTCAGAATTTCAGTCAGGATCCCTTAAACATTTTCAGCAGTTACTGAAATAGAAAATACCTGTTAGAGCCCTTTACTTGAAAAGGTTTCCTCCATTTAAAAGCTGCTGTATGCATTTCCTTCGCTACCAAGGTCAGGGGACCTGCTCAAAGAGTAATAGTTTTATTTTTAAGTAAAATAAATGCTTCATTTGTATCCTGGTTTGAGGTAAGACAGCCCATGCTAAATTCCCAGCAAAGGTCTATTTTCATAGTCACTCACTGAGCACAAACCCATAAATGAAATAAAAGGCAAGAAGCAGAGCATGTATTTTTTAGATGTACAGAAGTGTGCCTTTAACAGCTGTTTGAGGCAGTATTGGGAAGTGTTTATGTGTAAACAGTCTCCAAGGTCATTGATGTTAGGTTGATAGGAATACAGTCTGACACAAAGCATTCAGTTGTTTGCTTCTTGATACCGACTGAAGACTTAATCCAGCAACCTGGCTTAACTCGCCTGCACTATTCCAACCGAGAAATGACAGTTTACCCTCTCATCTTTGAGAGGAATTGACGTTGGTGGTGGCTACCTTGTCATACTTTGCCAGAAGCAGCAGTGGTTCAGCAGGCAGGTGTGTGGAAGCCCTGATGTCTCCCTGAAGGAAGGGGCAGAGATATCTGCAGCCACCACTGCGGTTCCCACCACCTATGTGCTGCCTGTGGCATAGGGCTTCTGACTTGCAAAGGAGGAGGGTCAACAGCTGAAGGGAACCTCCGCTAATCTGATGGCGGCCACAGGAGAGCCCAGAACTGAAAGAAAAAAGAAACCGTGTCTGGGATTTTAAAGAATGTATTCTTCCTCACTACACCCCGAGTGCCCAGTACTCCCATTTCTCTGAAACCTTAACTAACTCTTAATCTTTGCTCATCTTACCGAAGAGACGTCCTTGTAAAATGACATTTTACCAAAAAAAAGTTGTGTTTGCAACACTGATGTCATGTTTTGAAAAAGTTGGCTATGGGTTGGAGGTATATATGCAAACAACCAAGCCTCTATTTGTTTTTCATTTCAATTTAGTTTGCATGGGCAGCTGGTAGACTCTGAAATAGTTGGTGATACGCTTTGACAGCTTGGGGGTAAAGGACAAGGGTCTTTTATCTGGTAATCCATATTTAGGTAGGTAGGTGCTGGGGATTTTGAGCCCAAATGCTAAAATTAGACTATGAGTAGTAGCTTTCTGATTTTATAACAGGCTTGAAAACATAATGACTTCTATATTGTAATCACTAACGGCTTTACTGTGTCATGGCTGCATAAAATACCTAAGATTGCATGTGTAAGATATAAAGTGCACATAAATGATACTATAGACAAGTCATAAAATTCATAAAGATAATACATTGTGTGGCATTGAAGTATCATTGTGCCTGTCTTCTTAAAAAAAACCATCATCACAGCAAATCTAATTGGACTAAAAGTAAATTTCAGGGCCTTTCATCTCCCCCAGTTCACCAGCATACTTCATTCTTCAAGCTTTTCCTTTGTGCTAGGTAAAAAAAGACACGAAGTGACTGCAAACTGAAGACATCCACATATGCTTTCTACCAAAGAGGCTTCATTATTCAGTTGTAACCATGTTCACAAAAAGCTGTCATTTCCATTATAAAATGAGACGTTTAGAGGGATGGGGGTTTAAAATTTTGGATCTGGGCTTCTACTCAGGAAAATATTGAAGTATGTATTTAACTTGAAGTGCAGTATTATTCTGCTGAAGGTATTTCACCTCTGAATGTGAAATAGTCAAAGCTTTGCAGAGAAACAATGAACTTTTTGATCTGGTTGTTACTTTGGAAATGATCTCTGTTGCTGGCATGGGATCCTGCTGATGTACAGTGAGGACTTGTTTGTGGTTGTTGGTCTCTGACAAACCACTGCTCATGCACACGTACAACATCTTGGTTGCTGTAAACCAGAATCAGTTTGCCTTTTCTTTCCTCATAAATGAGAAAAGAAAAGCATGAGATAGATGGTGGAAGATCCTGCTTTGGAGAACCAGAAGGCCCTTTGGACTGCAAGTTCTGGTCCTCTTGCCTAGTTCAGTGCAGATCCAGACTCGAGGAACAAAACAGATCCATGTTAACACAGCTTTCATGTGCATGTTTAGATATACCTCTATACTTAAGATTTTTTAAAAGGACAACAAAAACCAATAAATAGCCTTGATTTGTTCCTTCCCTGGCAAGAAGGCAATTGCTAAGCTCTGCTTTGAAACTAGACTCATCTTGTATGTCTCCAAGACAGTAACCCTACCAGACTGCCTTTGCCCCAGCACTGTCTGTCCTATAAAATACATTATAAAGCCCTTCATTGTTGGATTGCCCTTATTCCAACATTTGAGACAAACTGGTGGGCAAAGCCAGCATACCAGGCTGCAGCTGAGTGGTGGAGAATATGACAGTTTCTTTTTTCGCCTGTGGGAGGAAGGTATTATCCCAACAGGTGTGAGGTAGCATATGTTGCGCTTTGGGCTTTTGTAGTGGTATTGTATGGTTTGTTTACATGTCTGAGTTTTGTGGTGCATTGACTTAGGGAATATATTTTTCTTCTCACACAGATACAGACATTCCCATTGTGTGGCCCTGTGAATATGAAACTAACATTTAGTCTAGAAATTAAAAAAAAGAAAAACCTCACCTTTTTTTTTAAAGATTTTTTTCCACAATGCAGAATTGTAAAGGCAAAGAATAAGCTTAGTTAGGATACATCTGCCACAGACAGATGACTTTATGCTGGGCTTTTAATACATTTTATCCCCTTGTTTTATTAAACATGACTTTACAAGCTGTGAAGAAACACAACTAAGCCATTTCCACTTGTTTGAATCGTGCTGTAGTAGCCACAGGCTGCAGGAGCACATCACTACATTCTGGCATACTCACTTTGTGCATGTGAACACACACAACTGAGTGGTTTAACCTCGGAAAGCCCAACACTCTGGACTTTGTTTCTCTGCAGTCCACTTAGACCAACTGCATCCATAGAACTGACACTTTGGATGTTCGAGTATCCCTGGGATCCTGCAGATCTTGCTCAATCACTCCCAGTTTCTCATTCATGGATCTTTATGAGCCCTTGGAGCTCCTGCCTGAGCTCTGGTGGAGTTCTCAAACAGGGAACTGCCTTGGGTTGTCAAATTCATACTGCAGTAGCGTGCATGTTGCATGGGACCTTACAAAAAAAAAGGAGAGGAGTGCACTTGTGGGAACGTGATCAGCTGTTGCCCATCACTGTACACAGTAATCCATTGGTGTGGATGCTCCCTTGGGAAATGGAAGAGTCAGTTCAAATATCTGCTCCAGTGAATACATATTTAAAGAGAGATAGCTTCACTGTGGAGTACCTATGGAGCCTTGACACCTGACTCAGTGCTACAAAGTCCTTGCAGTATCTGGAAATCAGGGCTGCTGTTGGAGTGCTCAAAGTCTGTGAACGTTATACTTTAAAAAAGATTTTTGTTTGGACTGAGGAGACATAACAGCAACACATGAAGGAAGCGTTCAAAACAGGGTGGCACTTCTCTTGAAGCAACTCTAAACACTTGAAACTATTCTCTCTCTCTTAAATAAGACCGTATTTTTTAAAAGCCTTTCAACTCACCTATAAAATATAGCAGGTTCTGCTGCTTTAAGTGCAAATCTGTAGGTGGGTGTCCACTTGAAAGAAAGGCCCCTGGGACCTCCCATCAGTCACACATCTCTCTAGTGGTTGCAGTAAAATTCAGAAGGCCTGAGCACAGCTCCTCTCTGGTGTTGCTGAACTACAACATCTGTTCAGAAATCTGGATATGTTTAACTTACAGTTTATAAACAACTATGTGAGTAAAGCAGAAGTGCTACAAACAGAAGGAAAAAACTACAGACTGTATGACACATGATAATATCCACCCAGCAGAAACTAGTCCATAGCATCCCTTGCCTGAGCCACACTAAACATTGGTAAGAGAAGCCTTTCCTCCTGCAAAACTGAGTATAGTTAATTTATCATCACGTTTCTGTATATATGCCTGTGCAATAATGTACACATTAATTAGTAATCATTTTTAGTTGTGAAAATGTAAATTGAATCTAAATATTGAAATACCAAAGCTTCCTCAGGGCACGAAGGCCCCAACTTCATCCCAAGCATAGAACTTTAAAGAGTTTACAAGATTCCAGGAACATGGCAAACCAAGTCTCGGCTGAGCAGTATTATGACAGGTACCTTTTGCTTGGTATCTTTGCTCATATTTTATAGGAGTTTGAGTCGTTTAAGTCACAGACAGGAGGCTTAAAAGGAGAAAGGAATCCAGCCAGGGGAAATCCCCTTTGTGGCTGTCCAAGATCGCTCAATTGACAAAGCAGCTCAGTGCTGTAATGTTGGAGCTGGGAGGCAAAGAGATCTTAAAAGAGCTGGCCCAAAACGTCCCCGAAAAAACAAAGCATCTCCAAAAGACTGTCATTAAGTTCATCATCAGGCACTCTCAAGACAATGGGCAGAGCCTCCTGGCTCAGCAAATGCCCGAGAGAGAGAAGGAGTGTTGCCTGCCCAAGAGAGTGCGTGTACTTTGAAGCAATCCTTGTCTGCAATTCTGGTGTCTTTGCTCTCGGTAAGCCAAATAAAAATTGTAAAGAGTGATCCGAGCTCTGCTGCTGGCGAACCGAAGCTCTTAGTGCTTTCAGGGAAGTGTTAGCCTAATACTGGCAGTATTAGAGCTGCACCGCTTCTGCCTGTTAACTTTTGCCATTTATTGTGCTGAGAAGAGGTTCAGCTCCTGTGAAATGCTTGTGCTAGAGACTGGCTACTGTTTGTGAATAACTTCCCCATTTTACGAGCAGGCAGCTCTCTGGAGTTTTAGTGGCTCCTGCTGTCTGCTCTGCCATTTAGAAAGCTATAAATCTGTTCAAGTTTTTGCTGTTTTCTCTCTCTGTGGCGAGCTGCTTGTCATTTGCATGGTGGTACTCCTGAAGCTGAAAAAGATGCATAAACTCAGACTAAAATGAATGATGTAGTCAAACCTGTTCAAGTTGTCTGGTTTAAGTACTTTGCTGATGGGAGGATCTCCACTGGCTGAAATGATTTAATGCCAGGCAGGTCACTGCAAACAGCACAGGAAAACATCTTGTACTACTGAGAAATTACACTTACCTACACTAGCTATATTTATCTAGGTTGTCCAATTTATAGGCTGTTTGGAGAAGCTGCAACCATCTAAATATTGCATGTTTGGTCTGCTGTACAGCTGTTGGGTGACTGAAACTTTGACTGCTTTGACTGCTTTCAAAATAGTTACCTTTGCAATGCTCACATTCTGACTGGAGAAGTAAAAAATGTTATCTTTAAGAGGGGTTTAAACAATTTCCACTAAACTGGAAAGACCTCGTGTTACAAAAAGGCAGAGTTCTCTTTCATGACTCATTGCAGAATGTCTCAAACAAGGAGAATCCCTGGGCACTTGGTCTTCTCCAGCTACTCCAATGGAGCACCAGAAGAGGAAACCTACAGTAACCTCCAAACAATTTCAGATACCACACAGCAAATGGAGTTTAATATCAGGTATCATGCTGCATTAATAACCCTAAAGTCTCCTTTCCAGCAGACTTTGATAAGCCAAATAATCATAGCGAATACTACTGGAAATGGAATAGATGTAAGTGTAGATAACCTGTAGTGCTTAACACTGGCTAGGCAAGATTATGCTGCATTAAATGTCTGTAAGCTTTTATCCTGCAGAGGGTCACAAATGTGGCTCTTCATTAGAAACCCACCTGTCACAGCAAGCAGCTGAGGAAGCCATTTTTACATCATTCTCTAGGCGCCTCTCACAACAAACTGATAATGCTGCTCTGGGGGTTTCTTAATCCCATATGTACATTTTTCCAGTTCAAAAGTCAGTGGCTAACTCTCTCCACATCTATGAAAATTATCATTATTATTTTAAATAAACTTTTGAGGCTGCTTTATCATTCAGCAGCTCTCATAAACAGATCTCAGCAGAAACACAAGTTAAAATAAAAATGCATAGTCATAGTACACAAACATTTTAAATGGATGGCTGAGAGAACCAGTTTTTGGCATCAGCATGTTCCACAGACACGTGGAAGGTTTTGCATACCCAAAGACCTCCCTAAGGGTTCATACTCTGGTACCACCCATTAGCTGGAGACCTGCATTGTGCAATGGAAATCACTGGAGTAAACCTGTTGGATGACAAAGCCAGAGCTTATGTAAGAAGTGGTGTTTGGAAAGGTCCAATATGAAGGCTGCTTTAATATTTTGACTAGGGGGAAAAAGAAACCAACCCAAACCAGAATTGTGTTATCTTCTGTAAGACACATAAAGCCCCCAACATACTTTTAAGTAACAAATATGCAGCTTTTAATGAAAATGCCAAAGCACTTCTGTGCCTTAGCATTCTGCTTTTACATGTCCAGCTTAGACCAACTGTAACTGACACTTGCAGAGTGTTTTTCAGAGAATTGCCCTTGCAGTATTTTCCTCTAACGCGCACATCCCAAATGCCCCACAGCTCAGCTACCCAGGTTGGCCATCAGTTGGCCCTGATTGGGGATGAATTTAACAGGATGTACCACAGCAAGTTTGAAGACACACTACTGCACCTGGCACATGGGTAAGTTACCCTACTGAAACTGTCAGTCTTCAGATCTCTTTAAAAGTCATGTTAGACAGCAAACAGCAGTGTTTGGTTAGATGAACAATAATGTTTCCATACACAAAGTAGGGGTATCTAGTCCACAAGGTTGGGCTAGATGACCTTTAAAGATCTCTTCCAACCCAAAGCATTCTATGGCTGATACTGCAGCTTGTTCTACAAGAAAAAGTTTTATAATGAAAACTGTCTCCACAAACTACAGCCACTCACAATCAAAATACTTAGTTTCTTGATATTTGACATTTCACAGTAGCACAGGTTAGACAATGGCTTTAAGGACAACTGAAGGAAGTCTGAAGCATACCAAGTGTGATGTTGCAGAGATGAGCATGCTGCTGCATGCCAAACAACCCACCCATGCACACAGGAGAAAACGTGGCTAGACTGGTCTGAATTGCCTTTTATCTGCTGTCAGCTGACAGGGTTGTGTTAACTGACACACAGTAATGTAAGGACAGATAATCTGTGTCTGAACCCCCAAGTACTCACATGTACCTTCTACCTCTTCTTGCTTCAGGGAGAGGATAGTCACTTACTGCACACTTACACAGAATGTAGTTCAATTACATCTGTGTTCCTGGATGTAGCATAGAGCTATAGAACTTCACCTCAGAAAAGCTGGATTCAGGCTGCAGAGAGACCCTGTGGGATTGCTGTGGTGGTCCTGTACTGCTGCCCCAAACAGCTCTTGTTGGGTTGTGCTGTTCCAACTTTGAACCAGAGTAAAAGCACAAGACTGACATTGAGGAGCTCTGCTGCAGGTTTCCTTGTGTAATGTTAGTGATCAATTAATTCTGCAACCAAATTATCTTTAGCTTTCAAAGCTCTAAGTTGTCAGGTCTTCTTCCTAAATACTTTAAGAGAAATACACATGGTCCTTCAGGAAAGAACATTAAGAGTTCCAGGTTTGTTTTTGTAGTCTTTAGCACCTTGCTCTTTTATTTGACAGTTTTTAGGGTAAGTTTCATGTGTGTGTGTGTCCCCTCTTTTAAAAAAGATTATTTAAATCACCAGGGTTGCTATCAGTGTCTTCCAGACATGGAATAATACTAGAAGTGTTATAAGAAGCTTTGGAAATATTTTGAACAACAACTGGACAAAGAAGATCATTGGTTATGGAAACTGGGTATGCTCTCTCCCTTTTCTCCCCTCTTTTTATTGGCAAGTAGGTAACAGCAACACCTAACTCCCATGTGTCAATGAGTAAAGCTGGCTGTTGCTTTGGGTTTATTCCTTAGTTGGTCCTCCCTTCCTCCCACTAATATCTCCCCAGATTGCCCCATCTTTTTAAGCTGAAAATTCTTGTTTAACTAGTGAACCAAAAGCCTGTGAACAGCTGCCCAAGTCCCATACACCTCACAGGGGTTCCATGGAGAGGGAGTGCATCTCCCACCTTAAGAATCTGCGAGGGTCAAGTTTAGCTCTGGTACCAGTGCTGTTTCACTCTGTGTTTACCATGGAGAAAATAGGAGGAGTTTTTAAAAGCTGGATATGACCCTTCCACTGCAGCAGTCACAGTAGCCACCAGCAAAACTAGACCCAGACACGTCTGCAGAACTGGAGTGCTGGCTCTATTTCAAACTGACCTCACATGCAGGCATTATTGTTAGCTTTTTACTGCTCATCCTTTCTAATTACCTGCCCTTTTCTTCCCACAGATCTGCAGCCTTTCTTTCAGGTGTATCTGCCAGAAGCTGGTGCCTGCAGCCTTGCTTGCCGTTGTCTTTTGGTGGGCCATGAATTATGGACTGCAGAATTAACAGAGAGAGTTAGGAGAGGAGGTCATTGCTGGACTCTGACCAATACCATTAACACCCAGGTGGTGGCAGTTGGTTTGTTTTTCAAATGTACACTGCTAAAAATCTCTTTTATATTTAAAACCTAGGCTAGTGCTGGGTCACTGCTGTTTCATACTTTTCTTGTTTTTAAAGACAAATGTTTAAAAGAAGGAGGTTGTTGCTGGATAACTGCCTGACTTGCTAGTTTTGACTGTGACTCCAGGCAATTAGAAAGTCTGTCTTTTATTAGTGTTTGTTTTAAAGCAATATAAAGTGTCTATTTCATATAAACCAGTTTCTTGGAAGAGATTCTGGCTGTAGGGGAAGGCATGCTGGACATCCTTTATATTTTAACAGTGTAAAAGCAACAGCAAAGATAAAACCATGATACTTGTTTTTTTTTTAATTAAATTGCTGCTTCAAATGTTTTGCAGTGTTATCTACTTTATTTTCCAAGACTCTGCTATCACATGTTAATAACAGTAGCTTGTGCATTTTATTAAGACTACAGGACAGGCTTTATATCTGGGTACATCTTCCTTACCTTTTGCTGTTGAAACTTTTTAACTGTATAGAGTTACAGACTCTGAGCAAGAGAAAACAAAAGTGCCTTTCTGAGGTTTGGGTATTCCTCTCAGCAGAACTGATACCTGTTTCCTGCCTAGTCAAGTGGCTACTACAGTGAGCAGACTTCTGAAACAGGAAAATACAGTATTTAATGGCCTAGTGATTTAAACACTCATCTGACAGGTTGGAGTGAGTTTCAAGTTCAAGGCCCTGCTTTAAACTGGACCAGAATTTTGAACGACTCTTTTCTTCAGCAGATACAAATGGCAAACCCAGTCAAGTTTCAGTGGGTTGAGCAATGTTTCCTTTCTTTCATGAATGATGCCCAAACCCATTATGATCTTAACTGTCCATCGCAAGGAAAGAAAGAAATAAAAGGCTCCACTGGTTGTATTTAAGTCAACCATGTTGGCAGTGTGCACACACAGCCCAGACAGCAACCATGTCCTGGGCTGCATCAAGAGCAGTGTGGCCAACGGGGCAAGGGAGGGGATTCTGCCCCTTTGCTCTCTGCAGACCCCACCTGGAGTACTGTGTGCAGTTCTGGAGCCCTCAAAACAAGAAGGACATGGAACTGTTGGAGTGAGTCCAGAGGCCACGAAGATGCTCAGAGGTCTGCAGCAGCTTTTCTCTGAGGACATGCTACGAGAGTTGGAGCTCTGCAGTGTGGAGAAGGCTACCAGGAGACCTTGGAGTGGCCTTGCAGTATCTGAAGGGGGCTATAGGAGGGCTGAGGAGGGACCATTGACAAGGTGTTGTAATGACAGGACAAGAAGTAATTGGGTTTAAAGTGGCAGAGGGGACATTTAAAATGGATGTTAGGAAGTTCTTTACAGTGAGGGTGGCAAAAGACTGGAATGGATTGCCCAGGGAGGTGTTTGAGGCCAGGTTGGATGAGGCCTTGAGCGACCTATTCCTGTGGGAGGTGTCCCTACCTATGGCAGAAGGTTGGAACTAGATGATCTTTGAGGTCCTTTCCAACCTAAACCATGCTATGAAATGCTATGTCATGTTAAAGGACTTTGAAATGCAAAACAAAGTATGGAAAGAAGGTATGTAGAGGGTGGTGGCTCTGGTGTATCCCTGAAGTTCAGGCAGCAGTAGCAGCAACTACTCCAGAGTAACATTTTTTAAAGTGCCCTCAAGCTGATTTACCATTTAGCAGCAGCTGTGCACATTGGCTCCTGCTCCTCTGTTTAACTCCATAACAGCAGAGCAATAGAAAGTATGTTATTATTTAGGGAAGGTAAAAATTCCCATCAAGAGGATCTAGTGAACAATCTATGGATGTGTAATAGAAGTACCAGCTGCCAAAAAAAATTGACTCTTCACAGCTGAATCACTTTAACACTACAAAATGAGTTCAGTTATTTCTAGATAAATCAACTTTATGCACAGGAAAGCAATGATAAACAGGAGGCTGCTGCACTACCTACTCCACCCAAGAGCCGCGTTGGATGACTGCTTTGTCACGCTCTTGTAATCAGTAATGCAATGTTTGGAAATCACAAGAGGGGAAAATCATTGTCTAGCATATATGGAGCAAAAAACAGTCCCAAGGTATATAAAATGCAGCCACACCAACAAAGCAAGTGAAATGCAAAGTGAACAGCATCTTCAGCAAGAACTGATGCAAACTAAAGCAGCACAGTGAGCAGCAGTTACCAGGCTCCCCTCTTACCTGTGGAGCTGAGCAAAGAGGTTCTTGGTTAAGGCTCTGCACTGTGACTCAGGAGATCCAAATTTAATTATGGTGTGGGTTTTGGCTTTGTTTTGTTTTTTTTTTTTTTTACTGTACACTTCCTCGTGTGAGAGGTTACAGCTCTTGGGTTTTTCCCCCACATCCTGCTTCTTGTTCCTAGGTGAAGGAACTACACCAGCTTTTCACACCTGAAACAGTTTCCAGAAGCAGTAGGTGCAGATGAACAAACACATAAAAGAAATGAGGGCAACAGTACTAAGACACAGAATTCTTAGTTAATCCCCATGGCACTCTCTGCTTAACCACAAACGAGTTCTACAAGACAAGACACCCTTCTGCTCATTTGCAGCCACACACCAACACAGACAAAAGGAAGCCCTGAACGCTCTGGATACAGAAGCATGAAGAGCTCCACTGCATTTCTGTAGCTGATACAAACTGCAACATCAACACAAGAGTACGATACCATGTGGTTTCTGGGTTTGAAGACACGAGGCTCACAGAATTGTCATGGCTGGAAGGGACCTCAAGGATCATGTAGCTCCAACCCTCCTGACATAGGCAGGGACACTTCTCACTAGATCAGGTTGCCCTGAACCATTCATCCAGCCTGGCCTTAAAAACATCCAGACATGAGGTTTCCAGCACCTCCCTGGGCAACCTGTTCCAAGGTCTCACCACCCTTAGAGTAAGAACTTCTTCCTAATGTCCAATCTAAATCTCCTCTAGCTTTGTTCCATTCCTCCCAGTCCTATCACTACCTGACATCATAAAAAGTCTCTCCCCAGCTTTCTTGTAGGCCCCCTTAAAATACTGGAAGGCCACAATAAGGTTTCCTCAGAGCCTTCTCTCCAGACTGAACAGCCCCAACTGTCTCAGCCTGTCCTCATAGGAGAGCTGCTCTAGCCCTCTGATCAGCAGTAAACACCCATGCAGTGGCTATGGTTCCCTCTTTCTACTAATTAAAGATGGCCCACCAGAGCAGAATGCTCTTGGGATACAGTTGTCCCTTCAGCACTCTGCAGCTCTCGAAGGTGCAAAGGTCATCTAACGTCAGTTTGCAAACACATTTTCAGCATGACTCTTCCAAAGACTTTTTACTCAAGACAAAGTATACAACAAAGTGAAACGAGGGGGGAAAAGGTAGTGACTATGTATTTATGCTAAGAGCAATACAAATAGAAAACAGGGCCCCAAAATGTCCACCAAAAATATATTTTCTTAAAAGTCCAGAAGCTATAAAGAATGCTACCAAAAACAAGATCAGTGCCAGCAGACTGTCATGCTCAATCCCAACTACCATAAAAGCTGGTTTCAGAGTCATTAACATTTGGGTTTAATGCAGTCAGAAGCTTCTAACACAGCACATAATTCAGTGTTTAATAACATGGATAGGATTTAGTTGAGATATTCTAACCATCCAATGATGACTGTGGTACGCTCTACTGACTAATTCACACCTGATCTGTAACACAAGAGCCTTCACTGAAGTGTTTTTATTTACAGCAATCCCAGCCCTTAACTGGCAGCCTGTAACAGCCCAAGAACTGACAAATTCTTCTGCACAGCAGTTAATGTTCACACATGCCAAAAATGGAATTTGTACTGTAAAGGTAGGCTCAGCTGCCAACTTGGGTTCACAAAAGAACTCATCGTGGAGATTAACATTTGGAAAGTCACTGTCCCTTTCAGAAATATTATATTATGAAATGATTCATGTTGTAACTGGAAGTTATTCTGCATCTCACAATACACACAGAATCACAGAGCTGTTTGGTTGGGAAGGACCTTTAAACTTTAGTTCAATCATTATCTAACTCTGCCAAATCTCTGGACCTGCTCCAGCGCCTCAGAGTCTTTCTTGTACTGAGGGCCCAAAACTGAACACAGTATTCACTCACCAGTGCTGCATACAGGCAGACAATCAGTTCCCTGGCCTTGCTAGTCACACTGTTCCTGATACAGGCCAGGATGCTGTTGGCCTCCTTGGTCATCTGGGCACACACTTGCTTATCTTCAGCTGGCTGTCAATTAACAGCATCAGATCTTTCTCTGCTGGACAGCTTTTCTGCCACTCTTCCCCAAGCCTGTATTGTTGTGACCCAGGCACAGGACCCATCACTTGGCCTTACTGAACCTCACACACAACCCCTTAGCAAATACTGTTCTCTTGTATTTCCTCTTGAGCTTTCAGTGCCCCATATAGGCACAGAGCAAACAAAGCAATCAGACACTTTCTACATACTCTGCAGGTGTCTTACTGAGGCAGCAAGATGTTGTAACATGATTGTACCTACTCCAATGAGCCAAAGGTTGGTTACAGAACAGGAATTCATGTATCAGACACTAAAGGTGTTCCGAGTCCCACCTCAGGCACTGAAAGCGACAGAGGCAGTGTATGCACCTGCAGCCAGCCAGCCTTAGGACCTGCCCATCAGCCCTCACCCATCCAATGACTGCTGGTGCCAATAAGGCAGCTGGGAAGCACTTTCCCAGAGGGCTCAGGACAAGCCACTAGTCTCCAGCTCATCTGCTTTTGGAAAATGCACAAGCTGGCATAACAGTCAAAACCAAAATACCAGCATTCAAATCCTTCTCCCCAGCACTCTGTTACCACAGGGTTCACCCTAGACAAAGAAAATTTTTCCACAAAGTTTTCCAGCACTGCTGTTTTTTGCTCCCAACAAGAAAAGTCCTTTCACCGCTCACAGCCTCAGAGGCTTGGTCAAGGGATGGTGAAAGCTCCACAGCTATGGGGAGGCTGGGAATTTTGCTAAGCTTTTTCATTCAAGTGCAACATTTGTTCCTCTGCATGTGACTTAGTGCAAGCAGTGCAGCACTGAGCAACTGCAGGGAAAATCACTTCCATCCACATATGGACCACAGGCTAATCAATCACACACTCCACAGCATTAAAAGTGCCAAGGAAAGCTTTATAAGTTATTTAAGGTTTAACCTTAAGAAAATAGTATTCCTAATAATATCTTCTGCCTTACCTGGCTGCCACTTGGCAATACAGATACAAAATAAATTACTTTGACACAGGTGAATGTCCCACAAGTTAGAAGGCAGGGTCATCAACACACCAAAAGCTGCACTAACTGGATAGCTTCTCCAGTGTGCCCTCGAAGATCAGCATAGAGGCCTCCACAACCCAAAGCCAACAGCTTTGTTCTGTAACCACACAGAAAACCCCGTACCCACATCAGACTGCCAAAGCTACTGATTTCCACTTGAATCAACACCCAAACCCCTTTTCTTAAAGGAAAAACAAAAAAAAAAAAAAAAAAAAGGAGGGGAAGTTGTTTGCAGGATTGAGGCCAAACAGGTGGCTATTTGGCATATTTATTGGCAGTTTTTGCAGTCCCAACACAGAAAAGCCAGACTTTGCTCTCCCCTTCCACACCTGAAGCACATAGGGAAGGAAAATGTTCATTGCAATTACTCACACAGTGCTCTTCTCATCACAAGAAGCCTTGAGTGTTTAAGACCCCCTCTTTTGAGAGCACACTTAGACAGAAAAATGGCAAGTCGCATGGATTTTTCTCAAAAGGCTACTCAGGCATCAATTTCCTCATCTTCCACAGCATCTACATGGTCATATTGTCTCCAGGCCTTCAAATTACACTTTTTGAGAATAGCTCCTAGTTGCTTCCCGGGCCCCACTTCGTATGTATAAGGAAATTCTGTTCCTTGCTTTCTTTCATACACAGAATGCATGGTCTGTTCCCACAACACAGGTGAAACCACCTGCTTCACTAACAGCTTCTGAATGTGCTTTGAGTGCATGTACTTTTTGCCATCAACATTGGAATAGACACAGAGCAGTGGCTTCTGAATCTCAATCGATTTTAGGACTTCAGCCAATGGCTCTACTGCTGGTTCCATAAGTCTGGTATGAAAAGCCCCACTGACTGGAAGCATTTTTGTACGTGTAAAATAGTATTTTCTGGCATTCTCCTGCAAAAATTCCAAAGCCTATAAAAGAGAGAGAGAAGTGAGAATCTCACACGACCAAAGGTTTACTCAGCCACCCCACAAGAATCACCTCATCAGCCCTTAGCACAATAAAGAGATTCCTTTCCCTACCCAACAACTGAGCAGATGCTGGAAAAAAACAAACAGCAACCCACAACTCAATTACTTTAGTCTGGACAAACTATGGCCATACATAACTTCCATTTCCACATGGAAGTGCAAAGCAAAAGTTTTTAAAAGTGAAATTTTAAACTGAACCATGGGGAGAGTTATTCTGAAGCAATACCTGTAAGTGTCCTGCAATGACTCTGCTGTCTGGAAACAAATAGTTTGAAATCTCACACACGGGGTTTTCTATACCCAGCGATTCACAGTGTTTACGGGCTTCCAAGCAGGCAAATTTGTAATTTGCCTCTCGCCGACCGATAACCGACAGCATTCCGCTGGGGACAGCTTCCGATGCCTTTTGCATGGCTTCAGCGCGCACCTTCACCGCGTACAGCGCTGAGGAGAGAAACAGAAATGCTGGGTAAAGATAAGCCTCGGGAGCTCACGAAAGGCGCCTTACTTATGCGCGCAAGAAAGGGCGGCTATTTACTCTCGTGAAACGTCAATGCTTTTAATGTATTACACATAATAAAGTGAACAGTGGGGTCAAATTTATCCTCTAATTAAAAAAATAAAAAGAAGAAAAAAGGCGGGAGGGACGCGGTGGTAACAGGCAATGCTTTGGAAGAAGCATGGGGTGGGAGATTCCCACTAAAGGGAGGGGCTCAGCACATTCCCCGGGCACCTTCGGCAAAACCCAGGGCTCCAGCGAAGACTAGCGCCGCGAACTCTCCCACGCTGTAGCCCGCCGCCGCCACGCACCTCTCCACCACCTGCATGGAGACAGACCCAAACATCAGACGGCTCCCAACACGCTGCCGAGCCCCGCCGAGCCCCACCTCCGGGGTTTGCGGAGGCCGTGCGGGAGCGGTGTCACAACCTCCCAGCAGGACCAAGACCCCAGGCGGGGCCCGGCCCGGCCTCCACCTCCGCGTTCCCGCCCGCGGCGCCTCCCTCACTTTAGGCTGCTGGTGGTTGAGTTTCTCCACGGCGGCCAGGGAGGCGACGAACACGGCGGGCTGGCAGTGCTGGGTGCGGTCCAGCTCGTCCCGCGGCCCCTCCAGGCAGAGGGAGAGCAGGTCGTAGCCCAGCACCTTCTCGGCCAGGCGGTACATGTCCCGCACGGCGGGGTACTGCTGCAGCCCGCGGCCCATCCCCACGAACTGGCTGCCCTGCCCGGGGAAGAGCAGCACCGTGCCCTCCCGGGGAGACAGTCGCTCCCGCCTCGCCGCCGCCGCGTCCGGCTCCTCGGCCTCCACCGAACTCTGCAACAAGTCGCTCAGGGTCGCCGCCTGGTCCCCACCGCCGATGCGGGAGCTGCCCCACCGCCGCGGTACGTCGCGGAGGCCGCCGCGCCCGCTGCAGCCACCAAGCCGCCATGTCGCCGCGGCCCAGCTGCCCATGGCCGCCGCCCGGCCGCCTGCGCCGCCGCGCCCCGCGTTGCCACGGGAACCGGGCAGCCCTCACTGACAACCACCCCCGCCCCTACCGCCAGGCTCCGAGAAGGAGGGAAGGAGAGGGAGGGAGGGAGGAACGAACGCCGCTCGGTCGCTCGGCGTGTCCCGGCGCTCACACCCTAGGCCCGTCCCGCGCACACGCCGCCCCTCCCGCCCGGCGCCGCAGCTCCTCCCTGGGGCGGGCCCGGGGAGCGGCTCCACCGCCGCACGGCAGAGGAAGCGCGGCCGCGTCGCGGAAAGCAAGGTAACGCTGGGGCCGCCCTGTGCCGCCTCGCCCGCTCCGGGTCCCGCGGCTCCCTCACGGACTAGACCAGGGCAGGGCGCAGGGGCTGGAAGGCAGACGCCGCCCGAGAAGCGTCGGGTCCCCGCTGCCGCCTTTTGCATTGCCGAGCCGGTACTGCAGCTTCCTGGCACGGGGGATTTATCCAGGCGGGCACGGACTGTTTGTCGGTGCTGGGATATGGCATGTTTTGGTTTTGCATACGAGTTTCCCACGTTTGCTCTGTGTGCTCGAGCGGGGATTATTTCAGGCTGCTGATTTAACTAAAGGTATTTTATTTCAGCATCCCTGTAACTCGCTTTAAATCAGTCATTTCTTTAAGGGGGAAAGGAAGGATTTGGAGTTTTTTTGAGGTCTCAAGCAATGCCTACAAATCGGCACAAAATGCACTTCACCAATTTGAGTATTCTTTTCTGAGAAAGTGAAATCCGCCATGCCGAAGTTGCAGTTTTGCAATAACTTTGCATCACTTAAGGTTATGAAACAGTGCCAGGCAGTGAGTTGGATTTCTCAGAGGAGACCTCCCTCTCTACAACTCCCTGCAAGGAAGTTGTAGCGAGGTGAGTGTTGGTCTCTACTCCCCCTATGTACACATGTATCTATATATATGACTAGAGCCCATTCCGTGGCTGCTTCTGCATGTAATGCAAGTGGTAATATTTGTGCTGCCTGGTATCTTCTCTCATCTTAGCAAGTTATCAGCTGGGCCAACTGCATTAGTGCCTCAGTAAGAATTCTGACAAGAACTCCAACTCTTGTGCTTGGCCTGTGCACTAGAGCTTTTAGGCACACTTAATACCACCTGCCATATGAGCCCCAACAGGAAGGGGTGCCTCTTGCAGGCCCCTCTCTGAATGAGAGTTCCCGTGGCAATGTTGTGGCTGTAAGCACATCTCAGCACTCCCATTTTATCTCTGACTCACCACAGAAAGTGCAGACCACTTGTAAACCACTTGAGACTTAACAGTGGTGATGCCTCATGAACGTCCCACTGCTATTAAGGCATCTCTTCGCTGTGTTGCTTCCATTAGGTTTTACTGTGCTCCAAGAGAAGAGCTGGCAAATTGAACAGTCAGGCCTAGAAAGAGGGAAAAAAAAAAAAAAAAAAACTAAACCAAGAGAAACTCCAATATTTTAAGAAGATATACAGACAGCACTTTCCAGGTGGGGGGACAAACAAGAAGAACCTGCAGCAGGAGGCTGGGTAGCTGTTTGTAAGGAAAGTAGGCAAAGGGATGTTTGGTCTCTAGACTGTGCTGCGTGCAGAGGATTTTATACAAATGTACACAGGCAATATTTAGAAGAAGCTGAGCAGTAAGCAGCAAATTAGCACTTGGGAAAGCTTTGTTCTAGTGTAGATCTCTATCCCAGCATGTGAACCTTTCATAAATAATAGATTAATTTGCACAGCTTGTGCTCTGCCATTTTAAAAGGAGTGTAACCTGGGGAGTGAGGCTTGGTGTCTTTAAACCTGATGAGTACACCTTGCATTATATCATTAAATAAATACCAATGTGTTAATTTTTAGTTATAAATACCTATTGTAAACATATTCTATATACTTGTTAGATAAGGATGTTGTATTTATATATATATAAAAATGCTGTTTTATTATGTGAGATTAAGTAACAGAAACAAGACTGCTCTTTTGTGGTAGCTGCACTTTGTGGTTGTTAGTGTTGTGGTTTCCTAGTCACAACATGCAGAAATGGTTTTATCAGTGCAAAATAAGTATGCACCCCTGAATTCTTCAGACAGAAGCCTTTTTTCCCCAGAGAAAATTTGCATGGTGCCTCTCAGAACTAGGTAGAATTTCATCTGCCTCTCAAAAAATACACTCTCTAGGATGAGAGAGAGTGTATGTCCTGGGACACCTCATCCTTCAATAGCTTTGTTCAAAGCTTTGTCAAGCTACCTCAAAACAGTGAGGCCTATAAGCCCCAGAACTGTGTGGGTGATTTAGCCCTTCTGAGAGATTTTCCTCTGTGGTTTTAATGCAATAGCTATAATTTAAGCCCCACGTGATTGGGACACTAAGTGGCACAAGAAAGGGATTAGTCAGAGGTCTTATCAACACAGAGATCTAACAAAATGCTATGAAAATAGTTTTCTTTTCCCTCCCTCTCTCCTTTCCTTCCTCTCTCTCTCTCTGGGAGTGCCTGGAGAAGGGGAAGTGACCCACCTACTTTTTAGAGACCCACTCCAAGCAATGAAGTGGCTTCATTAATTTTTCATCAGGCTGAAGCAAGCCACCGCTTCTGTCATAACACATCTAGTCCCACCCATAGCACATCACATCCCTTTGATCCCTTGAACACATCACAGTGTTTTTTTCCAGAATGAGGAGGGCACAGAATGCTCCTGTTTGTTTTTTTGCATGCTGCAGCACCATAGAGAAATAACCTGCAGAAAGACAGCAGCCCATTAGGCAGCAAGTTGTAATACTGTTTTTTTTCCCTCCCCTATTTTATTGGAATCAGCTTTGGGCAAGTCAGATGCTTTGAATAGCTAAAAGAGTTATTTTAATATCTTTGTACAATGAACTGTCCTGCTGCAGCCCTCACTGTATTGCACACAACTATCTGAAGTCAGTCTAGGGCTAAAGAGAAAACGGGTAGGGTGATGAAGAACATGTTGCAGGGCAGAGATAAAAAGTGGAAACAGAAATAAACAAGTTAAGAGTGGAAAGAAAAGACTTCCAACTGTGGTGGTTCTTAGAGGTGGGTAGCTGCTTGGCACGTGGCAGGTATCATCCACAGACATCTTGGGTTTCTTTAGTATGAAAATCAGGATGCAAGAAGATTGTGCAACCAGATCTTACCCTGAAGTATAGCTGGGGTATGATGGGGAAAGTGGCAATTATTTCTAGGTTGTGTAATACAGGTGCAGCCAGTGAGGCTGTGTCAGTGTTGTGGTCTAACTCCAGCCAGCATCTAACCATGACAGACCTGTTTGCTCATTCCTTCCCACTTCAGCTGGGATGGGGAGGAGAATTGGGGGAAAAAAAAGGAAAACTCATGGACTGATGTAACAACAGTCTAATAACTAAAATGAAATGATAGCAGTATTAATTGTCATGAAAAAGAAGATAGCAAAAGGAAGGAGAAATCAACTCCAACAAAAGACAAGTGTTCACCCCCCACTGGCCAATGCCCAAGCATCCAGTTTATATACTTGGAACGATGTGCTATGGTATGGAACATCCCTTTGCCTAGTTCAAGTCATCTGTCCTCACTGTGTGTCTTCCCAGCTTCTTGTGTACCTGCTTGCTGGCAGAGCATGGGAAACTGAAAAAAACTTGAGTAAGGATAAGCACTACTTAGCAACAACTAAACCATCCCTGTGGTAGCAGCATTACTGTTACACTGAATCCAAACCACAGCACTGTACTTGCTATTAGAAAGGAGGTGAACTACCCCGGCTGAAACTAGGGCAAAACAATTGCAATGAGCATTCTGTAAACATGGCACAGGCCTCATACTGCACAGTTAACTGAATAGCCCAGCTCTCATAACCAGAGGAAGATGGACATCTTCCAAATCAACTGGTGCTGCTCCCTGAGTTAGCTACTGGCTTTTGTGGGAAATGGATACTAGTACTACATTGCATGGGAATTAAAATACAGGAATTCCCACTGCTGATGGACAGCTGTGGTCTACTAGGCCGAGCCTAGCAGCACATTCTCAACTTGCTGCCCTTCTTTTTTCTTGGTAGTAGATGAGAAAGAGTATTTTCTTGTGCTTGGGAAGTCTTAAGAAATACAACTGGAAAGCATGTTAGTATTTAGCAGTAACATAAGACTGGGACAGCAGCCCTCAGTTCAAGCCATCGTGTTCACACACAATCACATGTTTTCCCCTTTCCTGTTTGCACCTGGCCTCACTTTCTCTGTTTCCTTGCTTTGTGCTTTCTCTGCTTTTGTTTGCTTGCCCAATTTTCTTGTTACTTAAGCATGATTTCAGCATTGTTTCTCCAGCTCTCAGAGGGACAGTGGCATAGCTCCATCATGTATTCACTAATGACTGCAGCAGAGCAGTGTTTTGCCAGTTTGATAGCATTTAGTGTTTAGCAATTTCAGTTTGCAGAATCAGACTTTCTTCCCTGGGGGGAAGCTGACAAAGTCCTGTTGCTTAATACCTACAGGAAACCACCTACAAACTGTTACCTCTAAATAAAGCATAAACTCCTTTGTGTCCTTGTTCATCACTTTAAAAAATATAAGTTAGTGTTTGACAGCCACAATGGAGGTGTGTAAAGAAAAGAACTAAGCCTAGTGTTCTTTCTGCAGGTAAAGCAAAAGCAACAAGGTTATGAATTAGTGAGATTTTTTTAATTTTTAACTTCACCTTTAGGAATTACTTACCTGAAGGCAACCAGAAGACAGTCTTTGTGCTTGCTTCCATTACACCTTGGTGCTCTTGCACATAGCAATTCCTTCTTATCATAGTAAAAGCAGAGCCTTTCATGCTGTCTGCACAGGTGACAGGTAATGTATGCTGCAGCTGTCTGCCTGATCCCTCAGGAAAGCCACAATGCAGATCTAGGTGCAGGAGAAGAGGGTAACTCATTTGCTCCACTGAAGACATTCCCTGATAAACAGCAAGTAGAATCCATTAGGCAGGAAGTATGGCAGCAATGACAACAGCATTGAGTGATGTGAATTTTTCATCCCTTCCTTGTGGGCCATTCTTTACCCACCTAATGAATACTGTTCTCACAGACTAGCACACTGCTCTCCCACTTCTTCCCAGCCTGAGTTTGGAATTCTTTGCTTAGATTTTTTTTTTCACTCATTTTTTTTCCTGGGTTTTGAGTGTTTAGTCTGCTGCCTTCTTCCCTGCTTGCTTGCTTACTGCAGCCTACCACAAGAAGGCATTACTTACATCTTAATTCTGCAGGCAAATTTAATCCAGTACACTTCATGGGTTTGGTAACTAAGAACTGATGGAATGCCTGGTGAAGGAGCCACAGGTGTACTCCTCATTTATCCACTCCTTCCTCCTTCAGCAAACCACTGCTGAAGTGCCTCCTCATTGTCCTCCCTGGTATTTACTTTTTGAGGCAGCTTCTCAAGTGTCTGCTACTAAGTTACACACGCTGAACATGGTCAGCACCCTTTGGAAACTAAAAATGCAACACAATGTGTCCAGTTATTTTCCTTGAGCACAAGAAATTAGCTATGTTTTCTCACTCCTGACTAGCTGTTTCAGTGAGTGGATGGGCATTTTTGGTAAATACAGAAATACACACTTATAGTACCTTTTTTGGATTTTGTTCTTCAAAGTGTAGGTCATGTAATATCCAACTGCTTTATTCTTCTGTGTGAGGATATCTGGAGTAGGTAAAATCCAGTAATCTTAGCACACAAAACTGAAAGGGAAGTAAAAATCCTGTTCTTCCTGCCCACCTTGTAAATCAGAGGTTCCTTTATGAGGGTGAGTATTGTCCAGTGAAGCTGCTGCAAGATCCATTAATTCCAGCTGTCACCTTCTAGCTGACAAGACTAGGCTGTGGATCAGATTCTGTGCATGTGTATACATTTTAAACCTGCTAAAACTGGAATTATTAAACATTTCTCTGTCAATCAACACATTTTGGTTTGTTTCAGATTTGCTGTCTCAATGGACGTGGTACCAGCCTGGGCCCCAGCAGTGGGTTTCACACTCCTGCCCCATGCAGGAGGAGTTTTAGGAAGTAGGATAACCAAAAAGGAAATCCCAGTGTGGTATGAGTCGCTACAGAAGCCATCCTGGTGTCCTCCTAACTGGGTGTTTGCTCCTGTTTGGGGAAGTCTCTATACATTTATGGGGTATGCATTTGCATTATATTAAGGTGTTTATCTCAGAGTTGCTTTATGGTATAATGCTAGACCAGAGAACTACTTACTGTTGTGTTCCTGTGGCTGGATGTTTGCTAAGAAACTGTCAAGCTGTCTTGACAAATATCCTCATCAAAAGCAGGAGTTTAAAAAGCTGCCATTGATTTCCTTTTCTCATTCATTCTGAGGAGAAGACCTGCCAAGCTGGCAGCAGGGGAACAAGGCAGGTCTGGGATTCCTTCTATGAATGTCCTTCAGCAGTTTTAGGAAAAGGAAAATAAAAGGGAAGGGAGGGAAGTGGCATAGAACTGTTCTAAAAGAGTTCAATTAAAAGAACTTAAAATCAAAATACACTCTTCCTTTTAAATAAAACTGGCAGGCTGTTAAACTCTGAAGCCGTTTACTGCCTCTTTATTTAATGAGTTTAAAATGCCTGACACCACAGCAATTAATTACTGGAAAATGAACAAGGAATCACAAGGCCTGGAGAATAAATCTTTTGAGGAGCATCTGAAGAAGCAGGGGCTGCTTAGCTTGAAAAAGAGGAGGCTGAGGGGAGACCTCATGGCTCTCTACAACTCCCTGAAAGGAGGTTGTGGAGAGGTTGGTGCTGGTCTCTTCTCACAGGTAATTAGCTCTAGAACAAGAGGGAATGGCCTCAAGCTGCAACAGGTTAGGTTTAGACTGGATATTAGGAAGAATTTTTTCACAGACAGAGTAGTCAGGCATCGTCATGAGCTGCCCAGGAAGGTGGTGGAGTCACCAACCCTGGCTGTGTTTAAAGGTTGTTCAGATGTGGTACTTGGGGATATGGTTTAGGGCTGAACATTTTTAGTTATCAGTTGGACTTGATGATCCCAAGGATCTTTTCCAACCTGAATGTTTCTGTGATTCTGTGAAGGCCAAATAGGTTTTAGGCTGCAATATGCCTTTTATGGCTTAGCTCTCCCATTTTTT
The DNA here is from genome assembly GCF_015220805.1 of Pogoniulus pusillus. Taxonomy (NCBI): domain Eukaryota; kingdom Metazoa; phylum Chordata; class Aves; order Piciformes; family Lybiidae; genus Pogoniulus; species Pogoniulus pusillus. The sequence goes on along the minus strand of NC_087290.1, from coordinate 15,605,931 downwards.
TTCCGTCTTGACAGTACATACTAATTGATTTGTAGTTTGTATATAGCACTGGCTTAACTACATAAGGTTTCAGAGACCAAATCTTTTCCAAATTAACATTATGTAGTCATCCTTCAGGTTATCTAAAATATCACACCACCTGTTGCAATGTCTGAAACTTCAGCTGAATGCTCAGTTTGCACTCTCACACATTCTCTCATTTTGGTTTCATTTTCTTTCCAGGAAAAAAATACTTTTTATAGTCTTGGGCACTGTCCCTGCTTTCCTATCAGTGTTCTTGTTTCATTCTCCTCTTATAGAGAGTACTTTGTAAAGTTGCTCTCTACTCTTGTATACTCCAAGAGTTAGCATTTGTATCAGATTGTTACTGTCCTGTTAACAAAAAAAAAAGGTTGCATTTTATCAAAGAGAGACAAGCTAAGAGGCTTTCCCATTAAGGGCTTCCTTCAAGCTGGCTGTACAATTTGCAAACCTGTTTTCCAGATTCCTCATCATAACCTTGAATATCAAATATTTTAAAAAATCCAAATTTTGTCCTCTTATCACTTACTTTGAAGATATATTTTTTTACCAGGCTTTTTATGCAGTAATCCAGCATGTACATACATTCCTTGAATGATCAGGACATCTTGTTCCTTTAGAATCTTGAATATATTAAAAGAAAGAAAAAACTAAAAGCAAAATTCAGTAAGCTTACATGCCTGCCTTGACATTTATCTTTCTAGCAGATCTATACCTCTTGATTTTTGGTCTGAAGTGAAAATCACATCTATGAGCAACTGTTAAGTCTACGCTGTGGCTCTGTAAGTCACTTAGGAACAGATTTAGGTCCTAATGTGTTTGATAAGGAAAACCTGTTAAATTTCTAATGCTTACCACATCTCCTTTTTTTTTCCTTTTAAATACTCTGCAACCAAGCTGCCAATATATCAAAGCTGCATTGTCTAGTCCCTATGAAAGCCATGACCAAGAAGCAACCGTGGGTCACTGTATTGGTTTAAACTGACTGGCCCCATTAGGAGGTACAAGGGATTGGGGGGGGGGGGGGGGGAATGGAGCAGAGCTATCCCCATCCAACCCCTCCAAGTGGCACAGAGCAATCTGTTAGTGTTTCTTCCCCAGTTTCCGGGCTGGGGTTCAGCCCTTTTTGTCTGCTTTTGCTTTGTGCAGTTTATGGAGAGTTCTGTTGGGTGGTCCTCCCCTCCTCCCCCTTTTCTGTTTTCTTTTGTGCAATCTGATATCCCTGCAACAGAGTAGTAAATTGTCCTTATCTCAACTAACAACTCTGCCTGCGAGTCCTCCTCCTCGTGTTAACCCCAGAATAGTCCATATTTGGCCCCAGTGTGGGGCCCAGGCCTGAATGTTGAGATAAGAAGAGAATTCAATTCTGATACATTTCTTCAGGCTCTATTTGCTTTAATAGGTTTTCTTTTGTGTTAAGATGTTCACTTTGCTAGTTGCACTACACAAGCTCTTAGGCATTTTATCAGCTGACTGCTCCAGTGCTGGCACAGTAAGGGTGTAATTCTGGATCTTGGCATTCTACTGTAGCCACTTGGAATGGCTTTGCAGTTACCTGGATTGAAATCCAGCTGATGTCTACAAGGGGAAAGTCAAACAAGAGCAGAAGAAGGAGTCTTAGGTGATGAATGCTTCCCCTTCTAATCAGGCTCCTCCACTGCAAAAATAAACTTTACATTAGTAAATCTCCCAAAGCCCCAAAATTCCTGTTTTCAGCAGCATATGTTTTAGGATCCCTTCAATGAACTGTTCTTTTGTGGTGCTAAGATCTTTTCAACTACCTTCAAAACATTTTGGGAAGATCTTGCAGTAGCCAGGATCTCACAGACAGAAAAGGATGCTCCTTACAGTTAATTCTTCTTATAGAAGTCCTAAGATCTTGATTTTTTCCCCATCCACTTCTCCCTTTTGAAAGGTGACTCTGGAGTTGCCCCTGCTGTAACACCATCCATACTCAGTCACCTGTGTTTTGGGATGCCATACATTTTGTCCATTCCCACCTCAATTCCTACTTTATATTTCATCCATTTTAAAAGGTGGTTTAATTTATTTTAAAGCATTATCTCCCATTGCCAAAATCAACAGTTTCTTCATGATTCAAGAGACTTACCTTTTACTCTTGCATCTTAGACTGGCTTGTTTCAACATGCCCCTCTCTCTGAAATACAGTAGGTCATCCGCTCCTCTGTGCCTAGAAGTGAGCACTCTGGCAGGAAAGTGGATTTTTCTCTCCTCATACTGCTGTTGGCAGCAAGTAATCAACCCTGTGCTCAAATACCATCTTTTGCAAATGAATCTGGCCCTTAGTGCTAAATTAACTTCATTTGGTCATGAGCTTTCAGATGGACACACTGAACTGCACCTTCCATTTGCTTTCTCCAGATATGGCTCCTACCTGGTGTGGAAGGAATTAGGAGGCTTCAGTGAAAAGGCAGTGGTTCCTCTGGGGCTGTATGCAGGGCAGCTGGCATTAAACTGGGCATGGACTCCAATATTTTTCGGAGCTCACAAAATGGGATGGGTAAGTGGAAAAGTAAGTTTCTTCTCACAGGCTTCTGCTGTCATTTACAAGGTGCTAAGACTAAGGCTTTCTATCATCATCTTTTCTCCCTGAAAATGAGCTTGAGTACACAGAAGTTTTCTAAACTTCTCTTTAATGCATGCCAGCAGCCACCTGAGAGAATTTATAGATCTACAACATCCTGAAGTGTCTTGATTTCAAGAAGCTCTTTCTGTCTCCTTTTATTAAGAGATTTATGTGACTAGGAACAGTAAACATTTACTCCTTGCTCAAGTTCCTAGGTCTCTCTGGGTAACAGTAGTGATAAGAAACTTATCATAACATTCCTCAGGTGCCATTTTAGACCAGACTAATTTTCTGCAGTCTGAAGAGTAACATCTTGCCTTAGAAATAAAAATCACTATCAACAACAAAAGATATTTGTCTGGTTCTCTAAATGTATGTGCTATGTTGTGACAGTAGAAGACTGCAATCCATTATTGATTCATTCACACCTTGTCTTTTCAGGCAGCATCTATGATATGAAAAGACTGCTAAAGTCTACTTAGCTAAGTGACTTACACAAAGTCATGCTGGGTTTGTAGTCAAAATAACACTTCCTGCTGCCAAAAATAAGAAGGAGGGTATTGTGTGGGAGGGATTTTATTCTCCTTCTCCTGCTCCCACAGCTGCAATACTCTTTCTTGTCACTGTTCCATTGTTTTATGAGATGAATTGACTTGTAAGTCAGCTAAAATCTATCTTTTTTTCTTGCTGGATGGTTTTCTGAGAAGGAATCAACTCACAGAGTTGATCCAACAAGTGCCAGAGTTAAGTGGGAATAGCCACACAAAGACTTTGTAGCCAGGAAATTAAAACAAGTGAAAACAACACTAACCACCTTCCTGTTTCAGGGCTTGGCGACTCTCCTGCTCACGACTGGTACAGCAACAGCTACAACTGCTTCCTGGTATAAGATCAACAAAACTGCAGCTTATTTGATGGTTCCTTATTTAGCTTGGCTAACCATGGCTTCTGCACTCAATTACCGCATCTGGAAGGACAATGGTAGCAAGAAACAACCTGAATAAGCCATTTTCAGTTAAGAAGATTTTTACTCTTTTTTTCTTTCCAGAAGAATTTTCTAAATAATGTTACAGCCTCTGTTTTCAGCTGAACTACTTAAACCATTTTAGTCTAAAAATTCCAAGCTGACAAAGCAGTACTTGTTTAAAATAAATGTGCCTTTACTAGGTGAGCCACAAAGGGGGTGTATGCCTGAGTGGGTTTTATAGCAAAGCAGGAGATAGTGGTGATTCAGAAGTTGGTTTGCTGTGTTACAGCATCACGTCTTATGCGACAACAGCATTTTAACTATTACCAGAAATAAACATCAACTCCCAGCTTCATTATGCTCAGAGGAGGAAATCTACACATATATTAACACAGCTTCCAGAAAGCTGCTCCTGACAGTGGGAGGCATTATTGTAGCCTGAATTGCTGCAAACAAGCTTAAAATCTCAGACTGCATAATAGGTATTTCATGGTGGGCAGCAGAACTTTTGCAACTTGTACATATACATGCAGCAACATAAATACAGACCGAAACTGCTAAACTTCAGCCTGGTATGAGGAGAGAGCAGGAATGATTAATTTCCAACTGATGTCCCTCTCCCAAAACTGTCTATCCTAGGCCCTGAACTTTGGAGTCCATAGACTAATTAGGCTTCTAGCAAAATTTTTTCCTTATCCCTTTCATTTCTTCAGGTATTTTATTCATTCCTGTGCTGCATTTGACACTGCATCCTTATCATTTCCTGCCTGACCCCTTCTCAAAAGTCTAGTTTCTTTAGCAGGCAGGCTAATGATGACAGCCAGCAGTACAAGGTTCCTAAATGTTGAGGGGGTTATTTGCCACTTTTTTTTTTAAAGAAGAAAAATGAGCAGAGCCATCAGATCTTTAATCTCATTACCCTAGCAGTTCAATGCATTGAAATATGGCATTGTTTTCCTACTAGAACATTTTAGATCTGTATTAGAGGGATTCATAAGAAAGAGGCATAGAAACTCCAACATGATTCAGTAAATTGTAGTTTTATTGTTGACATGGGGAACTTATGCAGTGTTTCTCAGCAAGCAAGGAATTAGGTTATCTGAAAAACAAGGCAACAGCTCCAGCTACTGTCCTGTTCAAGGTCTCCCATATTTTACCAACTCAAATTGATGATTTATACAACTAAGCCAGACAAGGAAAATGCAGATGAATTGATGATCAGTACAGCGTATGCATGTGGTTCTGATACCTTTTTCCCCCCCTGTGTTATTAGTACAGGAAAAGAGTTGCACCAGCAGCTCACAGAACTGAAATATAAATCTTGCTGTAAAGCATATCTGAGAAGGATAGAGTCAAACCTCCTGTGGCTAGACAATGCGTGTCACGTGGCAGCCGTCTGTTTCATCCAGAAACAGGGTGCTGAAGACATCATTAAAAAAGGTGGGGTGGTATTTGCAGGCTCTGTCACAGTCAGGATTAAAGTTGACCTCCAGGATCTGAGGCTGCATGTTTCTTTTTCCTGTGAAAGGTAACACAAACATTTCCCTTTAATACAAGCTCTACAGAGATCCTGGATCACTGCCTGTGTTTAAGGCACAGATAATAGAGAATGACTAAAGCACCATCTTTTAGGACTCAAGCTGGCAAGTCAAGCAAGTGGCTGTGGATTTTCTTCTTTCCTTTTTTCCTCTCTTTTCTCTCCTTCTTTGGAGGGATGTTCTACCATCATTATCCAGAGGATAATTATCCCAACAAGATTCTGCAATCCCTATGCTAATCCAATGCCTTATTTCAAATGAGAATTTGCAGGCATTTCATAGGACCTCCCTGATACAGCTGTCTTGCTTGCCAGTCTGAAACATCTTCCACAAAACTGTTTCTGCTTTCATGTTTCAGTATGAACCTGTCTTTATTAAAGATTTTAGATGTCTGTCTTCCCAGTTCTAGCAGTTTTGCTCCTTCACACTCCAGCCACTTCATCTCACTCCTAGAATGAAGTCAGGAAGTTTAATCTCCTCTTAAAAGTTTATGAGTACAGTTCAGAATCAAACACGTTCTGTGCCAAGAGAAACAAAGGATTTTATTTCCTGTCTGGTGTTGAGATTGTAAGCAAAGGTACAAGTTTCTGATGCATAGGTAAACAATACTCTGCACAGAAGCAACAGACAAATGGGTTAGTTGGCTGCTGACACCATCATAGCTGTCCCCACCTTCAGAAGGTTAGTTCACATTCAGCCAGGGCTGTTAATTTGAGGTTGGTTCCTTCTACAATAGCTTTCCTCAAGCTAGGAATATTAGTGAGTTGCTTTGTCTCTCCCATGCAAGACAACTCTGGGACAGGTGAAAGAACTTTCAATGTAGATGTAGCAGACCCAGATTCAAACCCTTGCTCCATCTGATCTGAACAGTAAAGGCTTAATTCCACACCTCCTGTTTCTGAATTGTTTCCCTCTATAAAAGTGATGCAGTATTTACAGGAGCAGCTACTGCAGCAGTGTGCTAGGGGCACCCACCCAAAATAAAACACCCAGTCACTCCTCCAGCAAACCTGGGCACAAGCAATTATCTTGTCACAAGAAAAGAGTACAATCAGTTATGTTTAATACTTCCCTAGCAGTTCTTTTTGTGCTGGTGCCTCTGCTGCTTTTCTACCTACAAGACACACCTGTCTACTATCTTAACACAACGTGTTCTAGCAGAGACATGGCACCAATTAATGGTCCTGAGAACACAGCACTGAAATCACAGAATAATAGACTCAACAAGGTTGGAAGAGACCTCCAAGATCATCCAGTCTTGTTCCTTTCTTGCCTATAATAATGAACTGCATTAAAGACACTGGTCCAGGACTGGAGGCTGCAGAAAATAAGATGCCTTTCTCAGGTTTTAATAAAGAGACAGGCATTTCAGACATGTTCTCACCATAAATGGGAAAGAAAACTTGCTGCTAGTAGAGCAAGCTTGTGTGTGTGGTGGCTTTTTGTGTGTGATCTGTCAGTTTTGGTTGGTTATTGATTTTTTCATGTTTGGATTTGGTTTGGTTTTTTGTTTGTTTGTTTGTTTGTTTTGTTTTACTTTATTGGGTTTGTTTGTTTGTTTTGTTTGGGTTTTTCAGGTTGTTGTTTTTTAAAAACAGAGAATGATAGCAGCAGGGTCACAAGGGAAGGAAAAACTCAGCCAAACACAGTGGACAACTTCCCTATCATTACTGCTAACCCCACAGATCGGCAATTCCAGACACACTTTGGTATGAGTGGAAGGCAGAGAGCTTGCACACTAGTAAAAGTTCATAGAGAAGAAATACATTTTTGTAAAGGTCCATGAATATAAAGAATTCAACATTCAAAGAAATGAGCTTCTCACCATCTCTGCTGGTGTCCCACTTAAGCATCAAGTCAATGGCATATATTGCTCTTGATGATGGATAATTGCAGATGCCAAGAGGCGCAGGTTTAGCTGAAGCAGCTTGAAACAATTCAGCAAATGTCTTAAAAATATCTGCCTAGAAACAAAAAAAAAAGTCTCTGACTGAGACAGGAGGTTCCATTGAAACAATAAACAAACAAGCTTTTAATAATTCACACAGCCCAATGTAATAAAACTCAGCCAATCCAACACTTTTTCCAGAAGTAGTTTGCTGAGTGAAAAAAACCACAAACAATCCATGAGTAATTACAGCAGAAAGATGAATTGCTGACTTACCTGTACTGTTATCCAAGGATATTCTGGATATTGTTTTTCAAACAGAGGAACAAATTCTTCACAGTGTACCTAAAAGAGTTCAGCAATCAACTGACAAGCACATGGAACATTGGATATTTTTATTTGCCATTCATACAAACGCAAATAGAGAACTAGGGAATCAGACAGTTTCTTGATAGTATTCTTACTATAGTGTTTCTTGTTAGAAAAAAGCTATGCTACTCTTGGACAATGATTGGATGTCATTTTAATCACTTTTTTTTGGTTCTCTATCAATGTATTAAGCACTGTGTTCAGCTTTAGGCCCCTGTAACAACTAAGACACTAAGGTGCTGGAGCAGTTGCAAAGAGGGGTAACAGAGCTGGTGAAGGGTCTGGAGAATAGGTCTGCTGAGGAGTGGCTGAAAGAACTGGACTTGTTCAGTCTAGAGAAAAGCAAGCTGAGAGGAGACCACCTCATTTTCTGCCACAACCTGAGAAGATTTTTCTGTCTAGCAACAAGCAATAGGAGGAGAGGATATGGCCTCAAGTTGCACCAGGGGAGGTTTAGGTTAGGTATTAGAAGTATTTTCACTGAATGGGTTCTCAAACACTGGAAGAGACTTCCCCAGGGAAGCTACTGAATCTCCATTCCTGGAGGTGTTTAGAAGAGACAGAAACCACAGAATGTTAGGGGCTGGAAGGGACCACAAAAGGTCATCCAGTCCAACCCTCCTGCCAGAGCACGATCACGTAGATCAGACCACAGAAGACTACATTCTGGCAGGTTATGAATATCTCTAGAGAGGGGGACTCCACAACACCCCTGGGCAGCCTGTTCCAGAATTCTGTCACCCTCACAGTGAAGATTCCTCCTCATGTTTTACATGGAACTTCTATGACTCAACTTCCACCCACTGCCCCTTACACTCACCTTTTACATATTTATAAACATTCATGAGGTCACCTCTCAGTCTCCTCTTCTCCAAGCAGCAGAGCCCCAGCACCCTCAGTCTCTCCTTGTAAGAGAGATGTTCCACTCCCTTCATCTTTTTGGTTCTGTGCTAGACTCTCTCAAGCAGTTCTATGTCCTTCTTGAACTGTGGGGCCCAGAACTGGACACAGTACTCCAGATGTAGCCTCACCAGGGCAGAGTAGGAGGGGGAGGAGAACCTCTCTCAACCTACTAGCCACAGCCCTTTTAATACACCCCAGGATGGCACTGGCCCTCCCAGACACAAGAGCACACTGCTGGTTCATGGTCAACCTCCCATCCACTAGGGCTCCCAGATCCTTTTCCCCTTCACTGATCTCCAGCAGGTCAGTCCTCAACCTATACTGATACCTGGGATATGGTGCTGAAGACATGGTTTAGCATCAGACTTGGTAAAGTCAGGGAATGGTTTGCCTTGATAACCTTAAAGGTCTTTTCCAACTGAAATGATTCTATGTGAGTTATACTGAGGATGCAGATTTGTGTTACCTTATAAAATTATCTATGTTTAGGGGTAAAGAAGGGAAGGACTCAGGCTACTTTCAAGTGGATGTGAAATAGACAATTTGGCAACAGTCACAAAAGAGGCATTGAAAATTGTTCTTACAATGGAAAGGTGAGGGAGTACTTTGCACTGTTTGCTTACCTGTTTTAATGTTACACCAGGAGCATAATTCATGACTGTGAAATGCTTCTCATAGTCATCCAAGTCATCAAGTGAAAATGCCCTAAGGAAAAAACCAATTCCTTAGCTTCTAAGGTGTCAGATTAATTCGAAGGCACTCCACAAGGAGCAGAACGTTACTTACCGGTTGGAGAAGCGCAGCCAGAACACATCATAACTGTAGAGCCTGAGCGGTTTCACAGAGCGCAGCAACACAACGTAACGGATGTCAAATTTAACCAGCCCCACATCTTCTCGGTGAAACAGGACTGGATTCTCAATGTATTTGCACACTACCTGCAACAAAGCAGAACATTAATACAATTCAGCTGAAGTGGAAGCAAAGCATTGCCGCATCTTGATGATTTAAAGGCATCCTCTGTCTGCTTTTCAGTTTCTCTTGAGCAATGAGCACGAATGCTTGCTGCTCTTGTGCAAACAGCTATCTTTTATCAAACTCTGACATCAGGGGAGGGAAAGCAGGAGGACAGAACACACTGCTTTTTAAAACCCTCAACATTTAGAACTTCAGTGACCTCGTTGTTTTGAAGCAGAAATGCATGTTGAGTTTTTCACCAACTGACACCCCCAAATCCTCCTCCTCAAGACTGCTCTCAACCCAGACCGTATTAGTGCTTGAGATTGTCCTGACCCAGCTGTAGGACCTTGCACTTGGCCTTAAGTTTCTTAAGCAAGAAAATACCATGCAATCTGAGTTCATCACCACCACAAATGGAGCTGACCACTCTGAATGTGAATCAATTCTGAATTGACTGAAACTGTACAGTTATGATCAGTTTAGGAATTTTGAAGAAAATACACTTCCTTCTTTGCATTTTTAGACTCCCTTCTATGAAGCAGTTTTTTCATGTCTCCTCTTTAAACCACATTAAAAATCACAATCTCTAACCTTTGGACTGCTTTCCCTATGCCTGATGATATTCTTAAGGTTGTTGGTGATGTGTGTATCCAGGCTTCTGGCCAAGTTCCATGGTTTGCATATCCAGTGATTGTCTTCTCCTCTGAGAGAGAGAAAGGAACAGAAGCCAATACTTATTATTATCCACCTCATTCATTTGTCTGAACATCCACTAGACCAAATCTGTGTGCTCATCTGAATAAATACTTTATAAAGCTGTGGGTGACAGTGCAAGAACTAAGGACAGTTGACTGACAGCTGTGAGGGTGCAAAAGGGAGAAAATGCAGCCACAGCTTTCATTATCTTTTCATTCAGGGCTTATGCATGCTCTCACCATTTATTTCCTCCTCCTGCATCTGACCCCTTCAAAAGAGGAAAACAACCCACCAATAGGACAGCATCATCACAAACACATACAAGTCATGGTGTGGAAGCCACTCTGCAGAGAGCCACAGAACATTTTGGCAGGGTGCGGCACAATTTTCCAAGCTGATTATCTAAGAACACCTCCAAATCATTCACATGAGCTGACACCATAACTCATCTCTGAGAAGAAATCACACAGTATCTCAACAGTTCCTACTGCAAGAAAATGAAAGCATATTATCTTCTCACTTTCTAGTATCTGGTCACTACAGGAGTTAAAATTCTTTAAAGATCCTTAAGGAGAACAGGCAACATGCTGGTCTTGTGAACATCTGTTTCCAAACTAGGCCAGACTGACACCTCCTATCTTCCTTCAGTATGTTAAGACATCCTGAGCTTGATGATAAACAGCATAAACAGAGCTGCAGCTAAGAGAGGGTTTTTTTCAATCCCTATTCCCCTCTTCCCATTCCCAACACACACACACTGCACTGATGGTCAATCATTGATTTTAGAAAGCCATTCAAACACCACACACTAAAGCTACATGGAAGGAATGCACTCTCCTGGTTAAGCCAGTCAATGGACTATACAAAGCAAACAATGACCAAATGAAATGCTTGGCAGGTGGCATCATACAGGAAAACCTCACCAAAGAAAGTATCTTTCAACCAGGATACCACACACTAGGCATAAGAGGTTATTCTGTTAGCGATATGTAATGCTCTCTTCCCAAAAGAAAATCCTAGTTCCCATCCACTCTGGGACAGCTGCATCAGCAGAAAGAGCATGGATTTAAAACCCTAAAGCTCCATAACATCTTTAGGCTAACACTAAAACTCAGTTTTAGTTTCCCAACTTTACATAACCCATGTATTTTAAAAACATTTTCCACTCTGGCTTAAATGCAAAAACAACTGCCCCTGGTCCCCTGGATAAAAGCAACGTTTGCTTCACACACATATTCATCCCTTGTGTATCTGTTAAACACATGAATAAGATCTTGACTAGACAAGAAACAGCCTTCAAATCTGCAGTTAAATCACGGTGAAGCTTCAGTGTTTCAAAATGCACTGCTTGATTTCTCTTACAGGAAAGAAAACAACTGAAAAATTCACACTTCTTAAGTAAAATTTACTCAAATATTGACGCAGGAAGAGCAAAATCATGGTGGTGTGAGAACTGCCAGGCCCAAGATGAAGGCTTCAAGTTTTTGAGAAAAGTGAGATGAAGAACACACAAAACGAAAGAAGTGGAAACATGAGCTACCTTCTGTCACGCTGCTGAAAGTAGCTGATGAACTGAGGCAATTCTGTCTGGAGGTTAAATGTACGAGGCAACCATCTTGGCCCATCTGGTCCTCCAGCTCGTCTAGATATGGATGCCAGGCAATCCTTGACAGTTATGAGGTTCTCACAAGGGAACTGATTCAGCATTACCTCAGGTCTTTCCTCACTTAGCTTCCTACAAAATAGAGAAGCTGTTGGGTGAAGGAGGAAGGATGGGGAGGCCTTTGGGAACACTTTTCATAGCAGCAAGAGAATTTATATTATCAGGGCAATAACTGCAACCTGTAATCTTTGAAGTGTGAGAAGTTGTAGAGGATGTCTGCTTCTGCCTCGTTGTCCGTGAACACAAAACGGGGATGTGTCAGGTTGCTGAGGACTTGCTGAATGTCTGTGAAAACTCTGGAAAAAGGCATAAGAAAAAAACCTCTCAATTTGGTTTCTGAAACTGATCAACTTGTGCTTGCCATGCCTCTGCTCACAAAAATCCTTTATCTTTGCAATGTTCTTCCAACTTTCTTCTGAAATAATTTTACACCACACACTCCAGTTTTTATAGTGAGGCCTATGTCCCATTTTAAACACCCCATGTTAAGACAATACTCCTGCTTTGTCATCTCCTCCTAAGATTATTCTTAGCACAGAGAAGCACGTGTATCCCAATGGGTGTACATGCTATAATGCAGAAGTCTCTATTCTTTCTTACACACTTTAGTTATACTCATTAATGAAAACAGTTGTTACAACATTATGCAACTTCTCTTTCACCCAGAAAGTGGCACTTACCAAAAACATTAAAAGAAAAAAAGACTAAATTCAATTTTAGAAATTCTGTAAGCAACAATCCATTTACCCTGAAGAACCCAACGGGAAAAATGAGGAAGTCAGCATCTGAAGCAAGTAACTACGTAAAAAACACATTTTCAGCTTGCCTCTTGTTCAAAGCTGGAAAAAGCTACTCAGCCTCAGCACACTGCAATTATTACACTTAAGCTTAGTGAGGAAGCATTTTGTTTGCAGATACATACTTGAAAACTTTGTCTTTGTCATGAACTGGTGGCTTTATTGTTACAGGCAGTTTCTCCTTGTTTTCTGCTAAAATAGCCTAAAATTCAACAACAAAGTTGTTAATAATAGGCAGATTATAAGCAAGCAGCCTTAGGTCAAAATCCACAGCATTCAGTGGGTATGAACAGCAGCTTGGACCAAACTGAATTTTAAAGTGTGCATAATCAGTATTTAAAGAGAACCTCTAGAACTCACTGTTCATCTAGGTGTTTTATTAGCAATAGCATCTTGAAATGTTCTCAAACTGTAAACCTTTACAGGTCACTTGCTGCAACTCCTCAGCTCCATATAAAGTATTTCCATACATATATATAGATGCATTTGTAGTTACAGCAAAAATGACAGTCCATGGCATGTCTCATTACTTCATCATTTTTGGCACAAGTGAATTCCACCAAAGCTGCATTTTGAGAAGCATATTATGCTGCCTAATATGCTGCCCAGAAAAAAAACCCAACTTGGTACAAGTGCAGAGGCAGAAGGGAATCAGAGGTAAGAGGCCATCAGGAAAAAGTTAAGAAGAAATATGGCTCTGAGACCAGGATTTATCAACACTGTCAGAGTACCCTGAGAAATTCCTGATTCTTCTAAACTTTAAACAAAATATCGAGTTAGATTATCATGTTAATTGAAAGAGACAGCTACTGCATTTCTAACAAATGGCTGACTGACCATTTAAGTCATGATGCCTTCTTGCAGATAATGCAAATAAAAATTATAGGAGGCTGAAACCTAATTCTGCTCCTGTAAAAGGAGATAAAGGCTTTTAGTAGCCTTCAGCAGTCAGTACTCGAAAAAATTATCTCACTCATCTTTTTCAACACCTCTGATGGACAAAAGGAAATACACCTTTGGATCATTGCTGATATCCTGCCAAAAGGAGTAGCTTGCAGGAACTGGGGAGAAGTGCACCTTGAGAAACCAAATTAGCGGCTGCAGTTAAAAGGACAGCCCACAGCAGCTGGAAGCCACAGTGGTGAAATGCCTGCTCAGCCATAGGCATACCCCTTTACCTCTAAGGCTGTTACAGGGAATACAATCACAGGTAACTGGGAAGTACAAAACCAAGATCACAATCAAAGACCTTAGACTTCACCTTCTGAAACAGAGTGCACAGTACAAACAGTCAGTAAGTTTTGGAGTCATCTAAGGATTGGAAGGGCACCTGCACTTTTTAAGGACAGAAGACTACAACTCCCAGAACAGTCCCAATGTCTTTTCTGCAACTCAAATGCAGGGAGCTGTTGAGAAACTGCAACTACTTTAGGCCCTCCAAGAGATACTTCTATCACAGACCACTGATTTCTTCAATCACTGTCCAACCATTATCCCAAGCACCAGATAAGTTACAGCCTCTGTGGTTTTGTTGGAGACCAGAATCAGGTAACAGAACAAAAAACACATAAAGGTGAAGCCACAATCTTGCTGTAACAACTCTGTTTTTTTAAAAACACAACACTGAAGCCTTCAGGTTTAAAGGAAAATTAGAGTGAGAAAAAGCACAGTGCACTGAAAAAGCACAGAGTAGTAAAGCAGCTGCAGAAATAGTACAGTGAAAGTAGCAAACTATTTTGAAACTACATGACTTGCATAGTCATTTAGAAACATCTGCACACATCTGTGTCTCCCTGCAGAACTGCTGGCTCACATTTTAGCACAGTAAATAGACCTCTGAAGTTGTCTGCACTTTGTGCAAGCAGCTTTGCTTACATGAAAATAGTGACAGCACCATAGTATATCATTCTAGCCACCTCCTTTTTGGTCTGTGCTATGACCAAAACTATTCTTCCCTGGCCCGTCATCAGCTAGAAATTAGCCTACAGCTAAGCATTATAAAGCTCTGTTGGCAACCAGTATTTTCTTGTCATCTCTTCTTGATAGCTGACTGGCAGAGACAGAGTAGAGAAAAAAAATGATGCCTTAAAGACATTTTTAAGGTGGACAGGTAAAGGAGGATACTCTTTGCCCATCTGCCATACATAGTTCTTTAACTTGAATAAATCACACCAAAACAAAATTAAAAACACATGCAAAAAAATTGCCTTATCTGAGATCCAGGCACATTAGCCAAGAGAACACCTGTAAGACTTGAACTGTTGGTGCATTATTATTTCTCATCTGTAAATGTAAAGCACATCTATTGCTCTTTCAAAGCCAAAATCACAACCAATATGACATAGGTTACAAGACAGCCAAGCTATTTTGAATGTATACCTTTATTTGGCAGAAACAGCTTAATTTCTGACTAGGTACTGTTAATAATAAGCTGAATCCAGCATGTTCTGCCTCTCTTCTATTGCAAGGAACAGATAGTTGGGCTAGTGCATAGATTCACCTTTAGAAGCTGCACTTTGAATACTGTTAGTGGCCAGTACAGCATCCTCATAGACATTAAGTTCCTTCATTTTCCTTAAACAAAGGAACCTCATGCAGACTTGACTCACAAAAAGGAGATTCCAAACAATAACATCACATCCTTAACACAACACAAACCCTGATTGGAAAGGAGAGCTCAAATCAAATCACACAAGTACTTTGTAACTGTCATCAAATCAAAGATATCTCTGCCATAATATTTAATGGTTCTAAACCATGAAATTAAATAAGTAGCCAGTCTGAAAAACTTGACTCTTAAAATATCCAATATTTCTGTAATTCAAGACTAACCAGAAGAGATACAATATAAGACAATACATCAAATATCTAACTGGAAGATGAGTAATCATACAAAGTAAAATCAGAACACCTGTAAGTTTATTATTTTTAAATACACTGCCTCTTCTTAAAAGAGATAAACCATGATATTTGTTAAAATGATACCTGGTAATACTCATCAGATGGCTCTGGTGTAAAACAGTTCACATCCAACACTTCAGCAGGCACCCAGGGTAACAAAATACACTTCCTGATCAAGCGATCCGTTTCCCCGTAGGCATAATCTCGAGTCACTTCATCTGCAACAAAACAAGAAGAACCTTCTAGGAACCACCACTGCTGCTTCTTTTCCACATCACAGAAATGACATCTCAACAGTTAACAAAAGAGTACCACAACTTTTGTTATTAAAATGTAAAATTAGAGATAAAGAATTACATTGAAAAGAGTATTATTTAGGTTGCAAAACTCAGTCCGAAATCATCTGACTTGAGTCAGTTCAGTCAGGCAGCCAGATTCTTCTTCACATGATGGGGATGTAATGTTCCCAAATCAAGAGCAGAGGAGCAAATGGCTGGCCTGTAATTTCCCAACTTCCAGTAGTGGAATCAGACTGAAAACACAGACCTTTAGGGGTTTTGTTTTTCACCTCTCTGATGACTGAATCAGCAGTTTCACCTTAGTGAATGCGACAGTGCAAGACTTTAAGGTTTTCTATCAAAATAACATTAGCAATGTTGTTGACTGCTAAAGACCTCTATGTTACACAAATTATGGAAACAGCAGGCAGAGAATGTTTAAATTGCACAGCACTGCAATTGTGCAGTCATTTTGGTCTTGAAATGTTTGTCCTACTGTGTGATGTTCATCGATTTTCAAGAATACTGCCCCCAAACTCACACACTTACCGCCAGTTTCAAGGTCTCTTAAAGGCCAGAGAAGAGTGTAAGCAATCTGTTGAGGCATATAAAACAGAGGGGCTGTTGCAAAGCTAGGCTCATCCGAATGTTGAATGCGTGATCCAAATTCATCCATAATGTACCAGACAGGAACCTTCTCCTCTGCAGTCTGCATGATTAAAGACAGAGAGAGACACTGCACACATCAGCTGCTAGAAAAGCACCCCAACACCTCCTGCGCCACTTCCATTTCCTACAAGACTGTGTGCAGGTGCTGGGTATAGAGCAACACTCTCATCCCTCCAGCTCTGAAGGTAAGCCAGTCTAACATGCAGCCACTGCTGGAAAGAATCTGTTTCCAACCGAACTGCAGTCCCATCCTTTTTCTTATGCTACTGCTACTGCCGATTGGATCCACTTCTCTACCAAACCAGCCAGTTCAGGGAGCTAAACCAGCAGAAGGCTGTTTGATAGAATTAGTTCTCATACCACTGTTGTCAGAATTGGTTTAAGTCAAAACTTACAGCTTAAGACTGAAGGAGAGCAGAACTGCGTCCTGCAACAACTGCTGGCTGTGTTGAGATTGCATCATCACCTCTGGTCATAATGAAAACCTGAATGAAGTTTAAATTGCTTGGTAGTACTACTGTCACCTTTTTAGAGAGCAGAAGTGGAACATGGAGATGGGACTTAAGATTTTCAAGCAGCCAAGTGCCAGAAAGGGGAACAGAAGACAGATTCAACTACAGGTGAACTGACTTCCAGGAAATCGCTTTTCAAGAGGCAACACAAATAATCCAACCTGACTCACTAGTCATTCATGGCAACAAGATGGGACACAAAGACATAAGGTAGAAAGACTGAGAGGTACTGTTCAGACCTCCCTTTGACTTGAAGAGAAAGCAGTCACAACAAATGCCTTTCTCAGCAATTTTTTTAGGCCTGGTACTGCTGGCCTGAGCTGATACTTTCATGGAAAAGGTTGACCACTCCAGAGGACAACCTCAAGCCTCTGAGCTAACAGGTGCAGCCTGGTCAGGCTCACACTGCTTAGCGTTAGCCATGCCCATTCTGCATAGAGCTTTGTCCAGAGAATTGACCTTTCTCCTCTTTAACCCAACAGACTCACAATAGCACAGCAGCTATATGAGACACCACACAGAATTTTTAACTGAACCCAGAGGCTTGTGTTCCCTCAGCACCTGAAGGTGTTTGAAAGCTCAGGATACGCTGGTAGATTGCTGAAGGACATAGGGCCAAACCTAGTGTGGTCTTGTCCATTCTACCTAAGTGTGGCAGCCTTTGGAGTAAGCTTTGACTAGAAACAGCTCCACCTTGAAGCTAGGAGCCTCTCCCATGAAGGTGAGACAACATTTACACGGTATCAGTTGCCAGATACAAACTAGGAAGTTATGTGACAGAGCAGGTGTATATTCCTCTTGATAAGTGAGGTAAACTGTGAGCATAGCTGAGACACACACTTTAAAGTGAGACAGCTGATGTATGAGAAACTCTTACTCTCACTACAAGAAAGTTTGAGTAGGGAAAAAAATAAAATTCACACAACACACAAGCAGATCTGTCTATTCTTTTGCAGCAGACCCTTCCCCTCTCTGCAAGCACTCCTCCACCAAAACTTCTCATCAGAAAGCTGGTCACAAGCCACTGTGCATTTTAGCCCTACAATGCGTTTGCTCTCCTTCCAAGTAAAAGTTTACTCTGAAATGCCTGGGGAGGACCCTCGATTAATGGAGAATGTATCTTTGTTGAGGCGGCCATATACTGGAATGTCTTCACTCGGGACTGCACAGAACTTTCCTGCACACTAAGTAAGCTGTGGAGGCTTACCCCTTGAGAAAGCTGATAGGTCTGATTGTACTTCCACATTTCCTTCAGCACTTGCTCAACACTGCCCTCGTCTGGCAGCTCTCCGTGGAAATCGATTCCCATGAGGTTTGCCATCCTGTGCAGTAAACCAGGTATGTGCAGCAGCTGCTGGCGGGCTTGCTCCACACGGTATGTCCAGGCGTGGTCGATGAGGAAAATGCTTAAAGAAAACGTAGGTAACACTGCAAGGTGTATACACGGTTTTTTAAAAGCATATTAGGCCAAATGTTCTGCAAGTATCAGCTACATGTCCAAGTAGGTGGTTTGTTAACTTCTCTGACATCTGCTGGAAATACAACACAGCAGAGAGGTAGCAATCCTGAGGGTTCCTTGAGTGTGCGTAGGGTAACTTTCTGACACAGATGGTGAGTGAGCCTACTAGGGAAGGAGCCAATCTTGATCTGCTGTTTGTGAACAGAAAAGGATTGGCAGGAAATGTTATGGTTGGAGGCTGTTTCAGACCTAATGATCATGAAATGACAGAATCCAGTTTCTGGAGAAGTAAAGAGCAGGGTCAGCAGGACTGCCACCTTGGACTTTCAGCAGGCAGACTTTGGCCTGTTTCAGAGATTGGTGGACAGAGACCCCTGGGAGGCAGTCCTGAAGGGACAAGGAGTCCAGGAAGGCCAGACACTGCTCAAGAGGGAAGCCTTAAAGATGCAGGAACAGAACATTCCCATGTTCTGAAAGAAGAGTCGGCCGGGAAGGACGACGGCCTGGCTCAACAGAGATGTTTGGCTGCTGCTAAGGGGGAAGAGTCTGTGGGCATTGGAAGAAGGGGGCAAGACACTCAGGAGGACTACAAGATTGTCAAGAGACTATGTAGGGAGAAAAATGAAAAGGGACAAAGCCCAACCGGAAATTAATTTGTCTTCACCTATTAAACAGGAAATGCTTCTATAAAGGCACTGGCAACAACAGGAGGGCTAAGGAGAATCTCTGCCCTTTGCTGGATTCAGGGGGGAAGCTAATGGTCAAGGATGAGGAAAAGGCTGAGGTATTCTATATCTTTGCTTCAGTCTTCAGCAGTAAGACCAGTTGTTCCCTGGATACCCAGTCTCTGAGCTGGAACATGGGGATGGAGAGCAGGATGAGACCAAGAGGAGACACCATTTAGACATACATGAGTCTATGGAGTCAGATGGCAGATACCCAAGGGTTCAGAGAGAGATGGCAGAAGTGCTCACCAAGCCACGTTCCATTATTTATCAGTGGTCTTGGCAAGGTAGGGAGGTCCCAGTGACCCTTAAAGAAGTTCACCCTTGTGTTGAGGTGAAACCTCCTGTGCTGCAGCTTATATCCACTGCTTCTTGTTCTATCACAGGGAGCAAGTGAGAAGAGCCTGACCCCCACCTCAGATATTTATAAACATTTATTTAATCCCCTCTCAGTCTTCTCTTCCCCAGACTAAAAAGCCCCAGATCCCTCAGCCTCTGACATTACTACTCACCTGTTGGGATTAGAGGCCTGAAGACCATTCTCATTTGTTACTATAACTTTGAAGCTAGGTTCACTTCCAGGATTTGGTTTCTTTTTTAACTCTTCTTCCATTTCTTCATCACCTTCTTCCTCCTCATCCACCTCTTCTACTTGCATTATCCCAAAGTAGTCACCAGCATCAAATACCTGAGATGGAAAGTGCACAACACACCAACCGTTGGTTGGGGCAGTACCTGGATATGCACAATGCAACAAATGAAAGGCACTTGAAGACTTGTAGACAATTTTGGCCTGAAATCCAGTACATTAAAAATGCCAATCTTTAACAGATAAACCACACTTTCAAATTTTCATAGACCTGTTTGCTTAAGAAGTTTCTTTAGTTACTACTAGCAGGGAGCTATATGGGTTTCTTTGGTAACAATAGGTCTACTACTGCTACTCTCTTAAACTCCCCAAAAAAATGTCGAAGCTGAAAACTGAGCATCTTTGCTCAACTTTGCTAAAATTGACCATTTAATACCTGCAAAACTAGAAGTTACCCAGACACCACAACTATACCAAAGTATATTAAAGTCTCTGAAGAAAAAAGACCTTCTAGCAATTGAGTTCCAAACCAGTTAAGAAACCTCACCATGTGCAGCCCTGTGAGGAGGCTCAGGGGTGACCTCATTGCTGTCTACAACTACCTGAAGGGAGGTTGTAGCCAGGTGGGGGTCCATCTCTTCTCCTAGGCAACCAACAACAGAACAAGGGGACACAGTCTCGAGCTGTGCCATGGGAGGTATAGGCTGGATGTTAGGAGGAAGTTCTTCACAGAGAGAGTGATTCGCATTGGAATGGGCTGCCCAGGGAGGTGGTGGAGTCACCATCCCTGGAGGTGTTCAAGACTGGCTGAGGCACTTAGTGCCATGGTCTGGTTGACTGGCTAGGGCTGGGTGCTAGGTTGGACTGGATGATCTTGGAAGTCTCTTCCAAACTGGCTGATTCTGTGATTCTAGGTTTTCCATAAGTAATCCATCAAAGTCATATTCTCTACAAGCAAGCAAAGGGGTAGCAACACATTTCAGTGGCACAACCATTTGCATGCAAACCATGCTGGGACAAAAGCTCTCCTTCTTCCTGTTTCAGGTGTTGTTTCAACCTAACAAACCCAATGAACAAGGGAAGGTGATCGCAAAGCAGGCACATGCCAGGACAATTACCACACGCAGACACCTTCAGCAAATGCCTTTTAAGCACACTGCTCTAAAGGCCACAGGTAGCCTATGAGAGACAGCATGCCCTCCCTTGCTCTGGAAAATTAAGTCTAGTGGCATTGATCATAGAATCAACCAGGTTGGAAGAGACCTCCAAGATCATCCAGTCCAACCTATCCACCTATCCCCCAGCCCTATCCAATCAACTAGACTATGGCACCAAGTGCCTCACCCAGCATACTTTTCATTAATTAAGTCTCAATTTCTAAGTGGGATGAAACTCTAAGCAGTCCTTTGCCAGTGACATCTCAGGATTAAAAAAAATCTTGCTGTAGTACACAGAAGCCTGCCACATAACTTATTATATAGCTGGAATAGAGAAAAAGAAATATTAGGAACAATATTACATGGAGTTACTCTTTTCCCCAGGCTTATAACTAGGCCATAAAGAGTTTCTCCAATAATGTAAGAAACAACCATAGGGTGATAGTAACTGATTACACATGCACCTGTTTTGGTTTTCCAAGTTTCTCACAGAAACACAGAAAAGTTTTGCCTCCTAAGGGCCATGGAATGCTAAACACACACACACACACACAAAAAAAGCAGGTCTCCTGATCTAGCAGATGTATGATGTTTTGAACAAGCAATCTAGTTTATTTCACTGTTACGTAATGCTCTTAGAATGAAAACATGTTCCACCAGATCTTGAGATAAATAGTTAACATCCCCCAAACCAAAAACAACAAAAAACCCACCCAAAGCAAACTCCACTTCTCATACACATAAGAAGGAGAACACACCTTCATTCTGTGTTGAAGCATGAGTGAACGATGGAAAACAGCTGCCTAGAGGCTGGGCTCTAGAGGTACTGATGTAAGAGAGATTTTTATCTGTATTATGGATGCAAATTTTCCAAGGTTTAGGCTAGAGAGTTTTAATCTTTGCAACAGGTTAAGAGAAACAAACAAAAAAAATACCTCCCACCTTCACACAAGAAACAAGGAAACTCATTCTATGCCTTATCTTGCACTGATCACACCTCCCCTCCCCTCCATCATTATTCTTTATTATCTGGACTCCCAAAACATTTTCATCTTTTACCTTTGCTTTATTTGCTGCTCCTTCTCCAACCACTCCATACAGTTCTAATTATGGTACAGTAGTGCTGTCTCTACCTCCTCAAGAGCTCAGTCTAGTCAACTGCACTCCCCAGTGTAATTTTCTTGCTCTTCCATATTCTTTTGCCCTTCTGGATAAAACCCAGAAGTTGCAACAGCGGAGACAAGCACCATCAGCAGCCTAATGTATCTTCCTAAGCACAATGAAATAATGGAATTTCGCTCTCCACACACACTGGAGACAGAACAAGGGAGAATGGCCTCCAGCTGAGACTGGGGAGGTTGAGATCGGACATTAGGGAAAAATATTTCACAGAGAGAGTGGTCAGGCACTGGAATGAGCTGCCCAGGGAGGTGGTGGAGTCACCAACCCTGGATGTGTTTAAGGGTCGTTTGGATGGGGTGCTTAGGGATATTGTTTAAGGTGAATCTTGTAGAGTAGGGTTCTAAGTTGTACTTGGTGATCCTGAGGGGCTTTGCCAACCTGGCTGTTTCTGTGTGAATGTGTGTGTGAAAAGAGCATGCTCAGCCACCACCATGAGTAAAACAAAACAGAAGGAGCAGTGTGTTACCTTAGGACATACACTTTCTTCACTCTGCCTTTCACCATCCTAGCCTCTAAACCAACCAGGACCACAGGTCTCTCTCACTCTACTGTCCCCAAAATCAGTAACATCCAAGCATTTCAGCCACAGGATACAAATCTCCATCCTATGTTATGTCACAACACAGTTCCAAAGTTTGCCAGCTATACCATCCTGGCACACAGCAATGCACTGGCTTGCAATTTTGGGTTTCCTTACAGGCTTTACACTGCCTTCGATTTCATCCTGTTCAAGTACATCCCTTCTCATACCTTCCTATTCAAGCAAAGAAGCAGAATTATAGAATCAGCCTCCAAGATCATCCAGTTCAGCCTACAACTCAGCCCTATCCAATCAACTAGACCACAGCACTAAGGGGCATGTCTTTTCTTGAACACCTCCAGGGATGGTGACTCCATCACCACCCTGAGCAGCCCATTCCAATGCCAATCACTCTCTCTGGGAAGAATTGCCTCCCAACATCCAGCCTATACCTCCCCTGGCACAACTTGGAACTGTGTCCCCTTGTTCTGTTGCTGGTTTCCTGGGAGAAGAGACCAACCCCACCTGGCTACAACCTCCCTTCAGGCAGTTGTAGATATTTTCTGCTCCAAGTCACCTGCATGCTGGTGTGTGAAGTGTAACACAAGAGGAAGTTCGTGACTGAGCACATGCTTCAGTTAACCTACATTTATTTTCTCTGCAATACGTAACTATTCTCGTTCACAGTCTTACACTTCCTGCTCAAACTTCTCAACCCATCTCTCTCGTTTCTCCACAGTTCATCATGCCCTCCAGCATCTCACCAGTTCCCTTTTCTCCCTGCACCTTGAGGTGCCTATCAGACCATCTCTGCAGGGCTGAAAGTTCACCTCATGATTTCCTTCTCCAGGTATACTCCTCCAGACTGCCTGGAGGGTTCTCAAACCTCTACACAACTCATTTTGAGGTGTCTCTTTCCACCATCAGTTGCTTTTTCAACACATCCAAACTACCTTTCCTCATCACAGAGGCTGGCAAAGTGAAAAAATGTTCAAACTGGGGAAACCCAAATCCTAAATTCAGCTTGTTTCTTTACAAGGTTTTTGTAGAAAATGCCTGTGCACCTCCACACCCTTTTAGCTCAGGGATAGCTCCAGACTCCTGGTACCAGCTTCAGCTGAAACATGCTGGACGGCCTGGGTGCTGCCTGGGCAGAGCTACAGGAGGAAAACTCCAAACAGTTCACAAAGGGCAACATCCCCAAAGGTACGGCGTTGCATCTCCCAGCGGCAACCTTACGTAGGCTTCAAACCTGCCCAAATTGTGGCCTAAGTCACACACCGTCATCAGAGATAGCTGCATTATTATTTTACCCACGGTCAGAAGGTTCTTCTTCCACCACTTTTTCTCTGGAAGAGCTGAACAGCTTTTGCTTGGACGAGGAACAAAACAGCAGCAAACCACCTAGCCAAAAGCCCTGACAGGAAAGGGCCCGAGAGGCAACTCCCCGCTCAAGTGACTGAACACTGGCTACATTAGTGTCGAAGTGAACCGGGGAGGGAAAACAACCCAAAAATCAGCCCAAAGCCTACCCAAATCCTAACACATAGATGACAATATCCTGACTTTAACACCACTACTGTTGCTTTTCCACATTCCTCTTCGGCGAAAAGGCCTGAAGGCTTTAGAACACGCTCATCACCCCTCTCCAGCACCGCATCTCCAGTTACCGAACGCCCCCAAGCTTTCCTCTGACAACAATGGGACGAAAACACATCTACCTCGCTTCCTTTATAGTCCCGAGCTGCAGCTCTCCTAACACAGCTGGCAGGGGCGAGCGGACCCCACACCCCGCGGCTGGCGGACGCCGGAGCCCCGCTCGGTGCCGGCCGCCGAAGCGGCTCCCCGCGCCGCCCCTCGCCCGCCAACGGCGCGCGGGCACCCACCTCGCCGCGCAGCTTGCGGCACAGGCTCTCCCAGTAGCACGCCGGCACCCGCGATGCGCGGAGCGCGGCCCCGTGGAGGGCCACGAAAGCCGCCAGGTCCTCCTCCGACTCTGCCGACATAGCTGAGCACCCCCACCACCCGTTCCCTCTGCCCGCCCCGGCGCAGACCGGAACATGCCGGCGGGAACGGCCCCTGAGAGGGAGGAGGGAGCTGCGGAGGCGTTGCCGGAGGCGCGGCCTCGCCGGAGCTGAGGGGCTGCCGTGGGCGTGGGGGGGCCGCTGGCGTGGCCCCTGTGTGTACGTCGCGGCACGGTTCCAGAGCAGCCTACATTGACTATCGCGAGTTACAAGGCTTGCATTTTTGTGAAGGTTTAGTTTAACCTCCCAGCTTGAGACGAACACTTTGTGTAGTAAGCACTATGGAGAAAACAGATATTTTTACACTTAAAGTTGCTGTTCTGGGTTTTTTTAAAGACAGTTTAAAAAGTCAAATCTTTTTTCCCCTCGACT
Source organism: Pogoniulus pusillus (assembly GCF_015220805.1). Classification (NCBI taxonomy): domain Eukaryota; kingdom Metazoa; phylum Chordata; class Aves; order Piciformes; family Lybiidae; genus Pogoniulus; species Pogoniulus pusillus. The sequence continues at coordinate 15,581,154 of NC_087290.1, read as the reverse complement.
GACCCCGTCAGGCAGGTGAGACGCAGTTTCGTTTCTTTGCCCCACAGCAGCGCCACAGTGCTGGTGCTCTGCCCGGAGGCAAGAGGGAACATGCTCCTGCGGCAGCCCGGGCGTTAGGCGGTTCTTACCGAGTGCAGGCAGGGGCTTTTCTCGCTGCTTGTTTGCACTTCCACCTCGCTTCGGGTAGGAGTCCTGGCTGCTGACAGCTGCCTACGGTTCCAGGCAGTTTGGGTGAGTTTGCAGGTTTGTGGTCAGGCTACAGCGCCGCTTGATAAACTCTGAGCAGTAAAAAAACACAGTCCGAGTCACTGGCATTGAAAGTAGATAAAACCCTTGGACTCACAAGTAATTTAAGTGGGCTATTCCCTGTCTAACTGCTACTACCTAATACAGTCTTACCCATCTGCCATCCTCGGCAGCCTACTTGACTCTTTTGCTGGTTTTCTGCGACGGGAGTAATTCCCAGGGCAGGGAGCGGAGCCCAGCACTCGCCACTCTCACCCCTTCAGCTGGCAGCTAGACAGGGAGGCTCTCAGGAGTTGCTCCTGCTCCACGGTGCAGATCGCCTGTTAGGCTGGAGGAGTAGGTCAGAGATGAAACAGTCACCCTCTCGGTGTGAAAGAAGGTATTTGTGGACAGCCTTGGTACAGAAAAAAATGATCACAGCATATTATTCTGATTGCTTTGTTAGGCAGGGTGACTATTTTACAGTGCCTGAACAATGCAGATTGTACTCAGGCAAAGTGCTCGTTACATTTAATGAGTTACTTTACATAGGTATCTGCAGAGAATGCAAAACATTCTTAGCAAGGCTAAGCTTACTAGCACTACCTCAGTCTCAAATAAGAGGATTTAGCCTTCTGTCAGTGTCTGGGAGGGACCAACCCATGCAGCTCTTACACTTCTGTCACAGCAGTCCTGATGCCTTATTCACCACTCCCTGATTTAGTTCCTGCCCTGGAGCCAGCCTCAAGCAGGAATTTAGTTAGGAGTTAGCATATGTGAACCAGCGTTTGCCTCCCAGCAAATACAACTCAAGTTTTACAGAGCTCCCTGAGACTGGCAGCTTCTGGCTTTATTCCAAGTGTCTGTGGCTCTCTGATCCTAGTAAGATCTGATGTGCATTCCACACTTCATTTTCCTACTGTTTCACATTAGAGCCTTCCTGTTTGGCAGCATGTCACGGAAGCCTCTCAGTGAGAGGTAGGGATGTAAGGGGCAGAAGAAAACCTTAATACTAAAAAGCAGAGGAGGGGACATGTTTCTGGTGCATTTAATGACAAATGTGGTAACATCAAAGAATATTTTCTCTCAAATAAGTTTCTCAACAGTAAAACTAGAGCTTCTAAACACAGAAAGTTGAGATTTGGGCTTATGTAAGAGGAACATAATTTGCTGTAAATATTTTGTCATAGCTGTATCTGTGACCCTAAAACCTCATAGATGTTGTTTTAAGAATGAAAAGTGTATTCCTTGGCATCAGAATAGCAGTGATGGTTTTGTGAACAGGTATATTTTTTGGAAGGTATAGCATGCCTCTAACTGCAAGAATCCTCAAACCAGCACTGGCTATTTTTCACCTGGCAAGGAACCTCTGCAGAGGGAGTCTGTGAGGGAGCTGTGAGGCTCTGAGCATGACTCTCTGATAAGCCACATAAGGCTCCAGCAGCCACAGAGGCATCTGCTCAGAGCTTTGAACTGCAGTGATGTGCTGTCATGTAGCTGCACATGAATACTGCACCTATAGCTGTAGGAAAGATTTCTGCACATTCCATGGCTAGGAGCTAAACCACTGACAGAAGGAGCAGAGAAAACAAAGGACTGAATGCAATTAAATTTGCAAACAACCATGTTCCAGCTGAGTCCATCAAAGGACTTGTTTCAGTTGGAAAAAAGCCTTTCAGATAATCAAATCCAACCACTATCTGACTTTACCAAGTGTAATGCTAAACCATGTCCCTCAGCATTACATCTCTGCCTCTTCCAGGGATGAGGATTCAACTACCTCTCTGAGAAGCCTGTTCCACTATTTGAAAGTGCTTTCAAACGAGACGTTGCTTCTAATATCTGCTCTACCCTGATGGAACTTGAGGCCATTTTCTCTTGTCCTACCACTTTTTACCAGGGAGAATAGTTCAACATCCACTTCACTACAACTGCCTTTCAGGTTGTTGTAGAGAGTGACAAGGTCTCCCCTCAGCCTCCTTTTCTCCAGACTAGACAAGCCCAGCTCATTCAGCTACTCCTCACAAGACCTGTTCACCAGACCCTTTACCTGTTTCATTGCCCTTCTCTGAACCCACTCCAGCACCTCAAAGTCTTGTAGTGAAGGCACCAAAACCAACTCCAGTACTCAAGGTGCATCCTCAGCAGTGATAAGTACAGGGGGACAGTTATGATAGTACAGGACAGATCCCTTCTGTGACATTGAGGGTCACTCAGTATTGATGACTGGACACATAAAAGAATAAATCTGTGCCAAGCCAGCTCTCACCTGCTGCTTTGTGTCATGGTGCTGGTCATCAGGCCATTATATTTTGTGAATTTGCTGGGAAGCTGTGGAAAGATCCCTGTGATTCTCATGAGGCAATGCCTATTTCAGTAAGCTACGATCTTGTACTCACACACTCACTCATACACTCATAGAGTATCAGGTTGGAAGGGACCTCAAGGATCATCAAGTCCAGCCTTTCAGATGTGCAGTTTCACAGTTGCTTTTGCCCTTGTATGTGATACTTAGTTACTGGTAATTCATTTGACTTCTGATAACTGAACTTTTCAGTTGAGCTTTTCTCCATCTCTGATAGGAGCTGAACATCCAGTCTAAATCTACTCTTCTCTAGTTCAAAGCCATTGCAGTGTGTCTCCATCCTTCTTGTAGGCCCCCTTCAGGCACTGGAAGGTAACTACTAGATCTCCCTGGAGCCTTCTCTTCAGGCTGAACAAGCCCAGCTCCCCCAGCCTGTCCTCATAGCAGAGGTGTTCCAATACCCTGATCACTTTTGTGGCCCTCCTCTGGACCCACTCCATCAGGTCCATGCTCCTGCATTGAGAGCTCCAGGTGAGGTCTCATTAGAGCAGTATTTATATCATTTACACTGTCTCACCTGGCAGTGTTTACATCATTTACGACATACATCAAATTAGCCGAGCATGCTGTTATGTGCTTTCTCCTAACCAGATAAACTGCTTACATGAGATTAGCCAGAAAGCCACACATTGTGCTGGTATTTGAGGCCTCCTGCCTGTTCTGCAGTAGGTGGCTGCTCCACAGGCTCTGCTCATTCCCAAGCAAGGACTGCTGAGTAGCAAACCTGCTATCAACTGTATTACTGACATCCTTGCTTTTGGTCTATGTGCCTTTAGAGATGACTTGCAGTTCTGCTCAAACTGCAAAAAAAGGATCAGACCTACCTGATCTATTGATGTCACCACAGATGGTCTCTCTTCTGTCCACTTTCATCATTACCAACATCAGGAGTTTTGCTTTGTCCACTAATGGTGCAAATTCTACTGACTTTGTAGTCTGGGACTGCAGAAGTGTTGCTATCATGAATTCAACAACAAGGATGGCCTGGGCAAATACTCTTTTTCTACAGCAGTTCTAGTGGGAAAAAAAAAAAAGACACTTTTGATTTATCATTAAAACATCATTTTGGGTGCAAAGTGTATTTCCCCCTCATTCTACTCCTCAGTGTGGCAAGCAGCAGATGAGTTTGAAAGTCACCAGTCTTCTCAGCATATGGTGAGAATAGTCCACCAGGCCAGCAGTGGGAGAGCTTCTTTCCTTCTTTCCCTCCTTCCCTCCTTCCTTCCTTCCTTCTTTCCTTCCTTCCTTCCTTCCTTCCTTCCTTCCTTCCTTCCTTCCTTCCTTCCTTCCTTCCTTCCTTCCTTCCTTCCTTCCTTCCAGGCTGCCCATGGGCAAGACACGTGCGTGAGGTACATGTAGTAACATCAGAGTTATTTTAAGAAATGGTTAAAGGTTCTGGAGGGATGTTGGTGATATAGTGCTTTGCTGTAGCCAGGGCTTCTTCTTGCTCTGAAAAACTCTTCTTGGAGTCTGTTTGGAAGGACCATGAAATCGGTGTTCCAGCACTCACAAACTCCAGTTGTTTGATGAGAAAGAAAAGTAGAAAAAATACAGGTTCTCTTCCACTTGCTGTCTAGATTACACTGGTGCATGGAGCCTTCCCATGTGCACAAATCAATGGCAGGCAGGGGCTGTCCATTCCATTTTATGTTTATTATGAAAGTGATTTAAACAAGTTTTATTACATGCTTAATTTTGACCTTTGACATAGAAGTCAAAGCAATATACAGAGGCAAAAGGAAATGTCTTTTCTTATAAGGTACATTTACAACAACGTTTCCTACTACAAACCTGATGGTGTTAAAATATTGGTAAAGCTTAGACCACCATATTTTCTTGCCTAAGTATTGATTTTTGTACAGTTACTCACTGTCTTTGCTCTAAATATCATGGCACATTTCATATGGAAATAGCTGTTTGTACATAATTTACATTGGTAATAAAGCTTAGAAGTCCCAGCAGCATCTACAAGAGTTTAGTTAAAAACACCACTCTTGCCCAGTGATTTACCTGGAGCAAACTGGTCCAGAAACACAGTATTATACTCCAGGTACTTCCCCCTGAAATTGAGTCTACCAGAAACTCCTGCTTAGCAGGTGATGAGTGTGATCGTGGTGAACTTTATGCAGGTGAAACTACCACTGAACTCTGTGGTAGTTTTACCTTCAAAAGGCTGTATGATCCAACCAAACAGGAGCTTTTTATCCCTTCCACTGCCAGCTAGGAGCGTGGAGATACCATACCTTTCCTTGTCTTTGTACTAGATTCGGGCATGATCTTTTGAATTCCTCCTCTTTCTGAGTTTTGTGGTGTTTCTTATACTAACAACAGAAGAACTAGCCCTACCTTTAAAACACACATTCTTTTTATGTTATTAAATTGGTAAGCACTTCAAAATGACACCTGATAGCCAGTTCTATGAAAATTAGCAGGTTAAATTGCCCCAGGTAACTCCTCCTATGATGCCAGTGGGACTGCAGGAATAACAGGAGCCATAATCTGGAAGGATGCATCTAACTGCTGACCGCATCCACCCCAGTCTCCTAAAGCATCTTTTTAATCATCACCTTGAGTATCTGCTGCTTTCAATGCAAATTAACAACCTAAGGCATAAAACATAGGAAACAATATTTACAAAATAATTTTAATTAAAAAAGGAAAAAAAAATCCCAAACTCTAAACAAGAAAAAAATACATTTTCACAATCATTAAAATAAAGTTTAATTAAGCAAAGCAACTTCTTTTTCTAGGTATTGAGAAATTCAGCTAAAATCCAATTGCAGTTATTTGCATATCTTTAAACTTGTTATCTCTGCTTTCTGACTACAGAAGGTTTAAATTATTACATCTAAAGGGAGTTCTGTACATTTTTCTCCTGTATAGTACATATTAATTTTATAGATTAAAAGCTTAGTGATGAAACAGAATAAATAAATGAAATAACAAACTGGACTTGTATATATTCAGATACTTAGATAACAGTGTTTTGACATTAAGAGTTGAATCCCAGTCTGTTGCTATTCAGATGAAAAGTGTTATGCTAAAACAGAAGACTACTCTGAATCCAAATCTCCCACTGAAGAATAAGTTTCTATTTTCTTACAGAAATTTCCCTTCTTCTATAAATTCTTATGGGAGACAAAAGTTTGTATGTTTGTTTTTCCCAAGTGCTCACTACGATTTCTCATCCTAGAAGTCTCAAAGTATAGGGAGTCTATAGAAAGTCTCCAGTTACTAACATTCCTGTCAATCAGTGGTTTTATACTATGGGAAAAATGCAACTACTCGAACTCAGGATACAGGTACAACTAACTGTGTGTTGCTCATTCCCAGTAGGAAACAAAGGAAAATCCAGACCCCTGAGGTAGCTGAGAAATCTGCCACTGGATTTAGTCATTGAAGATTTCACTTCAGCTTCTTTTTAACAGAGCTTTCAAAGGTGTTTAATGTCCAGACATGGAAACTGCCACTGAGCTGTTAGATTTTGCTGACAAGGATCTGTCAGTGGTTCCTATGGAAGAATCACACTACTTTTGTTCCTGATTTTTCTGACTTGTTATCCACAAGATAAGACCGACCTAAGACATTTGAATCTATTGAGCACACTTACAAAGGCGGATGGGCTGGCATCTGACTTGGTGCTTTGAATGTTTAATGCACGTGTGTTTCTTGCTCATGTGGCATCATCCTTGCATTCTGCTCATAGACACAGACATGTGAGCTATGCTCCTCTGAAACCAGCTGACAAGCAGAATGTGGGCTCTGAAAACTCCTTGATCAAACCTTGCTTATCTAGGCTAGTCTAAAACTAAACTAAACTACACCTAGATATGGAAGACTGAATCCTGATGCTTCCCATACTCAAATGACACATACAAGCACCTTGCCAACAGAAATCACTAAGCTTTTGTGGCATGACTTAGGGCTTGATTTGCAACTTTTGATTGTTGCAGCCTCCTGCAGGTGGTGATTTTAATACCAGGTGAGAGTGTTTAGTGATGATTCGCCATTGCTTTGCTAGAAATAAGTGCAGTATTTAAAACAGGAGGAGAGGCTTAACATAAGTGCTACAGGTGCAGCTTTTAAGCATACAGGCCTTTACAAATTGAAAATGAAAAGCTCAGTTTGTGATGTAGAATTGGGCTATCACAAATGGACACTTCTTCAGCCTGCCTGTAAATACACACAAATGTGTTGTTGCACCTATGCTGCATACAACCTGTAATTCTCCAAGAACAGATACAGAACTGTATTTCTTGAATAAGTTTAAATGCAATATTTCATGTTTAGGGTAAAATCAAAAAATTTATATTCAGCAGTTCTCCCTGGGGGTGTTCAAGGCCAGGCTGAGTGAGGCCAAATCTAGTTGAGAGGTGTCCCTGCCCATGGTGGGGAGGTTGGAGTAAAGGATCTCTAAGGTCCCTTCCAACCTAAGCCATTCTATGATTATCTGATGATTCATGAAGCTTGTTCTCTTAAAGGTGGCCATATTTCTCCTTGTATAGTTTTTGATTCCCTGATCTGCCTAAGTCTTCTCCACAGAAGAAAAAACATTCCTTGTTTTCCTGGTGTTTTATAGTAGCAATATGTTCTCTAAAGACTTCTGACAACAAAGACATCCTACACCAACATTAACAAATGAAGAGCTGAGCTCACTTTCTATTTGGTGACCACCAGTTTCTGTAACTATAAATCTAGTATAAAAGTCAAAGCATTTGTAGCTTTTAGAGACTGAGGTAAAAAAATGGTGCTGTTGTACAAACCAGCTGAAATTGGTTTGGACAGACAATATATAGCACTTGTCATTACTTACTTCATTAGAAATTTACACAGCCAGGTGCATTTCTATGCAGAGCTGTGGACATTTGCTAAATATACCACATATGAAACCTCTGTATTCAGAAGCATTTCACTGGATGCTTCTGAAGGCCAAAATTATTCTCTTTCCTTCACTGCTTTCAGCAACATGAACATTTGCTACAGAAGTCCCTGAGCACCCTGTCTTGACCATGGAAGTCATGCCCTGACATGACTCCAGGAAATGCCAGCTGACACACACACACACTCTCAGGTTGTCTGTCAGGATGAGTTAGACAAAACTCTTCTTTTCTGTAGGCTAGTTTTAACTCATGGTGAGTGATTGCACAGCTAGAATATAGCTAGTACCTCCTCTAGCTCTATTGGGGTCTCACTAACACTGACCACAATTGGGACACATCCCTCTTGTAGTCACTGTCTGGCACTGGATTCTCCACGTAGCTAAGAAGCTGCTGTGATGGTTTAGCACAAGGGCTAAACTCCTTGCTACCCCAATACAAAAGTGAGGGGAAAAGTAACATACAAAACTCAGGATTGAGCTAAAGAGGTAAGATAAGAGATTAATATTACATGAGATATCATAATCACAATGCATAATTACCTTAGCTAATAATCTACAGTGCAGCCAGTGGTTTCTGGACTTGTAAGGCCATTATTTTCAGACAGAGGAAGGTTGTTTTGCTTGGCACCAGTGTCATACAGTGACATTATGTCCACACATGTGGGTTGTGAAGATGAAATTTTAGCAAGGATTTTACTCAACTCATTTCACATCATCAGGTTCCAAAGTTGAGTTCCTGAAGTTTAAAATACTAAAGATTGCTGAATTATTCTCCAGTGAGGAAGGTATTCTTCTCTCTGTCTTTCACATCTTTTTCTTCCTATCTTTCAGTAGAATGGCTGCAATCCTCACCCAACCTGATAGTTCTGAAGAACCTATCAGTCTTTGAAATACTATTTGGCTGAAGTAGTTTTTTTAAGCTATACACTTACAGACAATTGAGTGTCTAAAACAAATTTTTGCCTTTTTAAGATTTTTTTTCCCTTCTAGAAACATCTCCTGTTATGGAAAAAAAAATCCATGTAACTTTTCTTTTGTTCCAGGCATGCTCTGAGTCTAGGACTGACAAGATATTCTCCTTCAAATATCCAGCTTCATAATCCCTGATGAGTATTTATTAAAAGTAGTTTCAACATCCTCACAAAGCCCTAGGCTTAACAGCCACTTTAAAAAGGCTTTTATAGAGATGTTACATTTTGACATGAGGGTTAATATATATATATCTATATATATGTATGAAAGAGAAAGCTCATCAAAGACCTAAGATCCATGAGAGAAAAAAAAATGAGTTGTTCGAATCTACGTTGAAAGAGTTCAGGAATGGATTATTCAACAGAAATCAACTTTGTACATTTAGGCAGTACTTACTTGAACACAAGGTAAGTTAACCATACCCCTCTGTCTTTGAGAGCATGCAAGGGGTTGTTGAACTACAGGGTAGTGTGCCAGTTTGAAGCTAGCTAGAATGTTTTGGTGAGAAAAACAGGTAGATATGCAAAAAATATGCAGTGAGGCAAAACTCTGTTAGTTGTTTTCTGAAAGGAATTTTTTTCCAGGTAATAAACTTGTAGGATATAAAGGGGAAATGATCTACAAAAGGAAGTTAAAGAGGCTGAAACACTAGTAAAAAAAACTTACTGTTTGAAATTAGCTCCTGTGCCAGGAAACCACAGGAAACACAGCATCTTAATCCAGCAGTACCTGTCACTGTGAGCATGGCCTGACCGTGAGGCTGATGCCATCCTGCAGACTGCACAGTCCCAGGAGTTGATGGGCACTTCAGCTGCAAATCTGTTATTAAAGGGAGTGCAAAGGTCTCTGAGGACTGCAGGGATTGCCATCCAACTCATCTGCAAAACTGTGTCCTCCTCACCCCCACGGGAGCCTAGACCTGTCACAGATATGCTCCCAGTGTTTTATTGATGGTAGGTCCAACAAAAACTACTTAGTGAGCTTCTCTCAAGTGCCATGTCCTCAGAGGTAACTCTGTTGGTCTGCATGTAAGTGGCATCCAGGGAAGAGGCAATAGTTGACCCCTCACTGGACAGCAGTTTCATGTTAACTAATCTTTATTTTTCCTGGAATAGGATATGTTGGAAGAGATTGTAAACCACTACCCAGTATTATAAAACTCCAAAAGGCTGCAGTTTGGTGTTAATGGAAGTGACAAGCACTTGGAGAAGTCATTTAATCATCTAAACAAAGTTACAAATAGATAGGAGTAAATAGGGTGTGTGGCAGTAAAGATTTAAGCATGAATAATATTTACAGTAACTAAAGATAACATTACTAATATACCCACAAATAAAAGTGTGTATTTATATATTTATATATTGTAATTAATTAGATGACCTATTAACAGAAAGACAAACAGGACTACTACTGGTATTGGAGGTGTTCATTTCTCACCTGTCCTACTGTAAATACCTTCAGAGGGCCCAGCTGGTGCACAGTTAAAGCTGCTTCAGTGAAGTCATCGCCAGTGGCAAACCTCTTCAGTTGGAAGAGGGTAGATAAAAGCATTAGCATTTTAGGGCATGGGACTAGATTTAATGTAACTGATAAAATTATACATCTGTTGCTTTTCTTTCTTTGTTTCTTTTATTTCTTTTCATTTTCTTTTAATTTCCTTCCTTCCCTAATTTAATTTCCTCCTTTCCTTCTTTCCTTACCTTCTTCCCTTTCCTTCTTTCCTTCTTTCTCTCTTTTTACCCTTTTGCTTTCTACTTGCACGGAGGTTCCCCTAAGCCACAAATGAGAAATAACAACATTTAGATTGCTTTTTTTTTTTCTCCTCAAGATTCAAATATAAACTTCAAGTGCAAGTCACAATCCACATATTATTTATACTACATACTTCTTTCTACAATAGAACTTATCTGCAGGTAGTTTCATCAGGTTTGAATAGATTTCTTCTCTGCTTTGACAAAAAGTAGGTTTTGATGAAAAATAAAAAAGCTAGAAAGAATATTTTCTGAATCATGTACTTTCAGACTGAAAGTGCAGACACAATGTGAATCTTCAGCTAGATGCACTCAGGGATGCATCTTGTTCTTTTTTAGTGAAAATCCCACTCAGAACATTGGCTTTTAATGGTTATAGAACATTATAGGTATTTTTCCAATATACAACTGAAAACAAAGACTGCAAAGAAGAGCCTTCAAATAAGGAAATGTTTCTACTTGTGAAGAAGGACAATATTTGACAGAAATGGAAAGTGGCCCCAGATTGACTGCCACTAGACTATTTGTATGGTCGTAGAAATCTGGAGACTTTTGATCGCAGTAGCTTTATAAATGATCTTGGAAACATCTCTTTTGACTCCTGTGCTGTGTACTTGAAATAGTTCTGCGGGTGTGCCAGTACATCAAAGAGAGCTTTGATCAGTTTCTTGTCCTATGGGAGACAACATACACATTAGATGAAAATAGGGTTTGGATTTAGTGTCTGCACAGCTTTCAAAATTAGTGAACAGCAGTCGGGTTGTCCCTTCACACAATGTGATTCTGGAGTGCAAGGAAACTAATCCATGTTGCTGTGGAGTTTTACATGGATGAATATTTCTACTATGCCAGATTTTTTTGTGTGTGTGCATTCCTGTAAGGTCCCAAACTGGCTGCAGAAGTTAGGCTATTGAACTGCAGACTGCCTCTGACTGCCGTTCCAGCCTGTTTCACACTGTTGTCCAGGTCCTTCCCTCCAGGATAAGAGCGAAGGCTGCTTCTCAGTGATTCTGCAATCTTTAAGGACTTCCTCCTGTACCTTGGTAAAATCTTGATTCAGAGCCTCAAGTGAGCCTGTGCCTGACTGTATACACTGCAGCTGGGACCTGTGCAAACTCAAAACTGTAGTGAGAGAACACTGGCAGAGCTGGGGCAGGGCTGGCAAGGGGAGCTGGCTGTTCGTCAGCTCCTGTCCTTTCAGGTCGTGCATTTACATGGCTGAGTTTTACCTTCTAGGCAGCCTTTTTGGACTTTGGATTAGTTCGATGTTACAGTGACAGCCCAGCTGCCTGTCTCCACAATTCTCTCCAGTGTGTTGCTTATGGATTTGGAAAACCATTTAATCAACAGCTCACAATGCTCCATTATGGTTTTGCTGAGGCAGGACAGTGAGTTAGGTAAATACATTTTTAAATACACAGGAAATTCTGATTTAAACGCAGGCCAATGCTGAAGAAGGCTCTTCAAACACTACTGTCTTCACTCTGGCTTGACTAATTTTTCTAACATAAAATCATTTAACATACATTTCATTTAGTTCTTGATTCAGCAAAGGATGTACACAGATGCTCAGACCAGCTGATTTTGTGCTTCTCCAAATATCAGCATAAACCTCAGAAGACTTTTGATGAAGGGTCACTCTTGAGGGTTAAATATTATGACCCTATCAGGGTCCTAAGAATTATCTGGGCAAAATATTTAGTAAGGGGAATTCTTACTAAGCCTTGGATAAATCAGAATTTTTTTACCTTTAAAATTTCTTGGTGGTTCTCTGATGCATATAATCGACCATCTCGAACAATGTCTTCTATTAGTTGTTGGTAATCCTCTGAAAAAGAAGGATTCAGGTGAGTGACTATTTGTGACATCAGCTGTGAGGATAGCAGCCAGACAGTAGCTAGACCTCCTCTTCAAGACAGAGATGGGAAACTGAGTATCCATTTGATTACTCAGTGCCTCTGAAGATGCTGTAATTTAATCTATTATTAAAATTCTGGATTGTTTGAGACCAGTAATTTTGAGTAATTTGTAAAAATAATAACTTAGCCTCAAAAATTACTCCCTCCAGATAATAATACCTTATTATCTGAAATTCTAGAGGTGAAAAAAATAGGACCAGTGATATGAAATAACTGTCAATTGTTATTCATGAAGTCAGCAGCACAGACTGGAACAGATCCTCATTTTCTGCCCTGAGAACAACTGAATGACCAACTTCACACAGATTTTCTCACCATTCACAAAACTGCAGTGGTGTTTGGGAAAGAGATGGACTAACAGCTGCCAAAAGTAGCAGAGGAAAGTCTTGATTTCATTGCAAGAGGAATAACCCCAAAGTCTAAAATAGACAGTTCAATGCATAGCCTATATGACAAAGCCAGAGCGTTTTAAACAGTGGCTTTATGAAAGGATCTTTCTTGTTGCATCATTGTTTTTCTCTGTCAGAGTTGTGATTTTATTCATTGCTCATTTTCACAATTTTGTGGGTTACCAGTAGCACTTGGTGAAGGGGTTCCCTAAAATGTGCAGCAATTAATGGTATTCTCTTTAAGCACATGATAAATGACAATTAAAATGAGTTTGGTGGAATAAGGATTAAACAATTATGTAGAACTTGTCCTTAAAGGACTAGAAAAAAGTCACAGACATAAAACTAAGTAATACTTCAAAATCTTTGCAACTGGTTTTAAAGTGATTGACCAGGCTAAAAATGAGTGACATCAGGTATTGCCTCGTTCTTCACTCTCTGTTATCGGTGTAAGACTGATTCTAAAGGACAATTTTATGTAATCCAGCTACAACACAAAGCTGGAAAACAATCCCATTCTCACCATCGTAAGTCACATAGGGGACCTGAAATCCTTTGCCACTGTTTCCTTCATTTGACTTGAACTGAATCCAGAGCTTTCTTGATCTTGAGGTAAATGCAATAGGTCTCTCATAAGTCTGACAAGTTTCGTATGTAGTAATTGAAGTAGGAGAAGCTAGAAAGAAGGTTAAATGAAGAGATAATCATTATAAAATATTTTTTGCACCCTTCCTGAGCTAGAGGTTAGAAATGTCAAATTGACAAGATGATTCTCAGCATCAACCTGAGAGCAGAAGGGTTTGTTTTTGATGACAGAAAGGATGTAGTCTTCAGCTGTATATAAAGAGAACTAAGTTTTTCTACAAAGCTAATGGGAGCCCTTTTGTCCTGCATCAAGAAGCAGGCTTTGTCTGATATGCAGAGATGTCAACACAAGCCCTTAGGAATAAAGAAGTTGTGAAAATTGTTTTAGCAGACGGAATAGACTGCTTTGTCAAGTAAACCACGCTGGCACAAACAAAGCTCCAGAGGAACAATTGTGCCTTTCAGGTTTGATGCTTCTTGGAGATTTAGCAACAGAGACCCAAAGCTGGGTACCTACATAGAACTGCAGGAGGACTGCATCTCGTTGGTGTCTTAACTTTGGAAGTTGAGTTGACTTCATAATCAAAGACAAAACATATTCCTCTCCCCCACCCCCAATGAATTTGGGAAAAGGGTGGGTTTCTTGAGGGAGTCAGGGATATTGACCCATGTCACTGCCCAGATTCAGCAATAACTGCAATCTATACACTCGTGCAAAGGGTGAGTGCACAGCTGATGACACACAGATGACAGGAGACAGCTCTGCCAATACAACTTAGCACTCTGTTGACTTCTAGAGTGTTACCACGTGGTAACTGGGCCAGACAGAAGCCTGTTAACTCTTTTGTGATTCAGCCAAGTCACTTAAATAATTACTATCACTCTGTTGATTGTTACTGGTACGGTGTTCTGTTATAACTTGCTGTGCTGGTTCACTGAACAATCCTTCTAGAAACACCAGGTGGATGAAGGGAGTTGTCCCTTCAAAAGGAACTTTCCACTCTGCCAGTTTGTAATAAATATTTGTATAAGCCCTGTCTGGCCACTTACCACTTTTTCTCATTACCAAAACATCACCACATTCATCTTCAATTGGGAGGAATATCTCGGGTACAACGATAAGTATTCTCCTCTTTGGGGGTGGATTTATATTCCAAATGCATTCGACATTGGCTGGGTAGTCTCCAGGATAGTTGGGTGATTCAATGTAGCCAGTGTAATCCCCAAGTTCTCCTCCACAGTGCTGGTCTGTGTAGAAACAGAAATTAGCATTTGTGTTAGCCTGTTAGCTAATCTGAGGTGTTTTTCTAGATCTAGCAAGGCTAAACTCCTCCTGTGGCTATAGAAATACACACACTCTCCAGCTGCCTCTTTTTTTAGCATGGAAGGTCTTTAAAAGAATACTTCATCTGCAGGGCTGCTCCAGATCATCTGCAGAACCTTAATCTCTGGTGCATAAACTGATTCAGTACTTCATCCAGGTGGCTTTATTAAGTGGACATAGGTAAATAAACATGATCCCATTGTGGAGGTACTCACACTGGTTACCACTGAGACCATGCTGACGTGCAGAAAGTATTTTGGTTTAACTTCACTTGGCTTTTAACTTGCTGTAGAATGAGTCTGATGATCCTAATAGCCAACTTGATCTTGATTACAGATCTGCCTTGCTTTATTGTAGATTGAACTAGCTGATTAAGAATCCTCACTGATGGATCAGTTTTGCTCTCTGAGTTTTCCAAACTCATACTGAACTCATACTTACCATCCATGGGTTATCAAGATCATAGAATCATAGAATCAATCAGGTTGGAAGCCTCACAAAAGCCTCATTCAGTAAGTTGCTTGAGCTTGGACTCTCCAGGTCTACTCACCCAAGAAAACTAGAATATTTTGCTTAATCCAAGCCTCAAACATGCAAAGTCAGAAAATGCTTGAAAACAGGGAACATCTAAGACAGTAAAGTGACAAGGGTAGTTTTATTTCATAGGAAAATCATCAAACTTCTTCAGGTTCCTTATAAATACCTAATGTATTTGAATTAAAGGAGAAGTTATGAAGGACTTCCATGACTCATGGCACATAATCAGAATAAAATCACAGAATTAACCAGGTTGGAAAGAACCAATCTATCACCTAACCCTGCTAATTAACTAAACCATGGCACTAAGTGCCTCATCCAGTCTCCTTTTAAACACCTCCAGGGATGGTGACTCCACCATCTCCCTGGGCAGCCCATTCCAATGCCAATCACTCTTTCTGTGAAGAACTTCTTCCTAACATCCAGCCTAAACCTGCCCTGGTGCAGTCTGAGACTCCTGTTCTGTCAAGAACAAGATTTGCACATTAATAGCTAATTTAGATGACATGACCTAAGAGATGTTCTCTTAAATTAGCATGCTACAGATGAAAAAAAAAATTGCTTGCCTAAAAGAATCAGGCATTCATGGCTCGAATAAAACTGCACTGGAATCCTTTGGGGGATATTTAAAATGGTAATTGCAGGCATGAGGCTGAGTACTGCATAACAGCCTGTAAGATTTCACTGTTGTGAGAGATTACAATGGCAGGACAAGTGGCAGTAGGTGGAAGTTGAGCATGAGAAATTTCATGGAAACATGAGGGGGAATTTCTTCACTGTGAGCATGACAGAACTCTGGAACAGGCTGCCCAAGGGGTTTGTGGGGTCTCCCTCTCTGGAGGTATTCAAAACCTGCCTAGATGTGTTCCTGTGTGATCTGGTATAGGTGATCCTGCCCTGCAGGAGGGTTGGACTGGATGAGCTTTGGAGGTCCCTTCTAGCCCCTGACATTGTGTGATTCTGTGGTTACCTGGCAAGGGCATTATGCATGCCCATCTCTCAGTATTTCAGATTATCATCAAATGGCAGTTACTCTGATAGAAGACAGCAGGCTCTGCAGAGACATGGATGAAAATGCATTGCTGCAAGGCAACCTACAGGACCTGGGAAACCAAAAGTTTCTTAGCTTTGACTTGTAGCTGGCATTCTGCCAAGTTACATTAAAGCTGAAACAATGCTGTGTATCAAGTGGTCCTTTTCCTTTTGTTGCTGTTCTTTACGATTGTGTATTTGTTTTCCCAATTTTTACTGTTACCTCTGGCAGTAGGTGTACACTGGCTAGGACACAGAGGACAGTCTAGCCTGACAGAGGGAACTTTCAAGCTGCAGTTCAGATCTGAAGATATGTTTCATCTCACAAATAACATAAATGCAACT
The DNA here is from genome assembly GCF_015220805.1 of Pogoniulus pusillus. Classification (NCBI taxonomy): domain Eukaryota; kingdom Metazoa; phylum Chordata; class Aves; order Piciformes; family Lybiidae; genus Pogoniulus; species Pogoniulus pusillus. Next base: position 15,564,831 of record NC_087290.1, on the reverse strand, counting down.
TACTTTTGCAGTGTGTAACATTAGTGGAGCCATCAAAATCTGTACTTGTGTTCCCAGGGCAGGTGATGCAGTAGTTTTGACCAAACTCGGGCTGGTATGTTCCCACAGGGCATCGGATACATCTGTGTGTTGTGGAGTTGTAGTAGTGTCCAGGAGAACAATGAACTGTAAGGCATGAGGTGTCTTATAATCAGAAAGTATAATTATTTACAGTGTAGAGAGAACTTTACCCTGGACACACCCTCCTGATCTTTGTTTTGCAATATATTTATTAGGCCATAAAAGGCCAAAAAGACCTCATTTCCCATTACAAAGGATTTTCTCACTAGAATTATGACCCAAGGGTTAGAGCTAATAAACCCTTATGGGCTAACAGCACACACTACATGTGTCTCTCACTGTATTTAATGCAGCATTTTCCAATGAGTGTGCAAACCAGCAAAGCTGATGCATATCTATCTCCACAATGAAAATGCCTTTCATAACAGTAGGAGAGATGTTTCTGTTAGTATCTGTTTGCCAGGGCTGGCCTGTTCTTCCAGTAACTATACCACTTGCAGTGGAAGTTGATATTACGACACACACAATGTGTTGAACCTTTACAGTTTCTGCCTAGCCCATGAAGAGTCAATCCTTAACTTTGCATATTATTTCTGCAGTGTTTAGCCAAAGCACTGTCTAGTGCAAGTTTTAATTCTTTCTTGACACGCATTGTGGCTGATTCACTTAGAAGCTGCAGTGCTGACTCTTTACCTGCCTGAGGTGAATTCCAGAGAAAACCATAAAGCCTCTCCAGCCTCTGCAAACTCAGGAAATTCCTTTTTTACAGATTTCTTGACCACTTAATTTAATTGCACATTGTCTTTCTATATGATGTGAGTATGTTCTGGAGCCATTTGAAATCCCTGGACATCAAAGACAAACAACAGGACAAGGAGCAAGACTATGAGCTGCAGTAAGATGTTAAATTCACCTTTTGTTTCGCAGTCCTGAAAGGAAACGGCGCCTTCGTGCTTGGTCACAAGCCCACCGCCACATGGAAAGCAGAGAGTCCTTCCTGCTTCAGGCTGGTATGTACCAAGAGGACAGACTCTGCAAGGTTTAAAACCATCTGAAGAATAGTGCCCAGGAGAACACTGCCCTAGAAATGAAAACCAACCATCTGTATTAGTGAGATGACTTTTCTGGACCAAGTGTAAAATGCACTCATAGCTAGCGATCCTCCCTTCAACTTAAAACACCTGGCACCAAGACAAAGAGAGCTGAGCAGAAAAACAGACTGTTACAACCTGCCAACAAACATTGTGAGGCAGATCCACTCTGCAAAAATAATCACGCAGGTTTTTTTCTGGTTTTGTGCAGAAGAATAATTCAAATGCAAGCCTTGAAGCAAAAGAGCCTTTTCCCCTCTAGTTAAGCTGCTTTTATCAGTGCACTATAGCTCAGGTTTTATTTTGATAATCCACATGTGTTGGATTTTGGATAAATAGAAATCAAAGATACACAAGCATTTTGAGAGTTTTCCTGTGATAGTTCCTTAATATCATAAAATCAGCAAAATCTACTCTATGTTTGGACTGGAGGCACCACAGTTATTTTGTATTCAGAGGATGGGGGAAAAGTGGCAGTTTGTCAAGTGGCATTCATTGTGCATTCACTCCAGATATTCTTAAAGAGAGCACTAATGGAAACGACATGGATGAGTTTTAAAGTTAGAACTTGTGTAGCAGGCAGGGTAGATTTCCTTCAAAGTCAAATCATGTACCTGCTATCAACAATCTTATGCCCATCTGTAATGAAATAAGGTTAAAAAAATAAACAGCAGTTGTATATTAAAGCCTTATCTTGATCAAGTTACAGTTAGAAGCACAGCTCTCCTCTGAAACCAGGTATTATCATCATTATAATCTAATGTATGTCTAATGAAGCTGAGTCAGACCTGCTGTATCACTTGCCAAAAGCAGAGCTGAAACTTGCAGTTGTTAGCTCCGGGTCCAGGCTATAGCTCCCTGCAGCAGAACTGCCTCAGAATTGTGACTGCTGCTGTGTCGATCAGGTAAACTATAGCTCATGCAAAACGTTAAATCATTCAACTCACCAGTAACAGTCCAAAGTAATCCATACCTTTGGCTCACAATATACCTGGTGAGTCCATACAAGTCGAGGTATGTCCAGATTCCATGCCTGACTTACAGCAAAGTGCTTTGCTTGGCTTGTTCCTTTCCATACCATAACTTGCATTGCTGTAGCAGGTCTCATCGTCTTGTCAGCAATGTCAATGGATGGAACAAGCCAAAACAGTTTGTTTATTGCTTTTAAGTACACAGGGATTTCTTCTGTTACCTTTACAAGACACAAGTGTGGAAGGTTCTCCTCTCTTTTAGCTTCCACGTCTCACAGGCTACATGGCAAGACCTAATCCTTCTATAATCAAAGTAAACTTGCCTCCACATTCTGACATGTTCCGGGCGCCTGCTACTCCCTGTCCATCGTTACTTGGGCAAGGCTCACAGCTGAGCTGACCTTCTGTGTCTTGGTATGTTCCCGGTGAGCAGGGAACGCACTGATTTTGTTCTCCGCTATAAAAAGTGCCCGTGCTGCAGGTAACTGAGAAAAGAAAAGGGGAATCTACATTAGGGTTTTCATTTTGATCACACTCTTTGCCTTTAGAGCAAACATATAGGGAAGGCACATCTCTTTGGTCTCAGTGTTACAGTAGTCTATGTATCACATATGTTAGCCCAGGAGCCTGCCCTGATGTAAACAATCTCCACTGCAGTCTACATCAGTTTACATCGGGGTGAGGTCCTTCTTCTATTGTTCAAGCGATGAAACAGCATTGTATTGCACTGTTTATCAGAGAGATGTTAATAAAGCTAATGTGCTCTCAAAACAGTATATTGCACTTTAATTAAAACAGATGTGCATAACATGCAGGAAATGAGGTGAAATGTTACATTTTTGGGTGAATTTTTAGGTGCATTTACATGTTGGTTTTATGGCAGATTACCAAAAGCCTGTCTCCTGAGATCAGTTCTAGAGATTTCTCTGAGGGCAATGCATGCCATGTAATATTTTATGTCTCTTAACACTCAAATACCCTAACTGGAAAGCATTTTAAATACAGACAGGAAAAAAACATGATCTTCTTGCTGCAACAGGGGACATAACTGCATTAAATGTTTTTCTCTGATGGGTATAGGTAGGATAAAATGTAAGGGATTTTAGACACTAATAGCAACAAACTTCTAAAGCAGTTTCTAAATCACTCTGCCTCTAACAGTCTCTGAGCCAACTCATTAGAGGCACTTTTCAGGTCTGCACTTAATGATATATTTTGCTTGTAAATCTCTTCGTGCCTAAAAGAGGCTGGAGTCTGCAGCGCTGAAAACTGCTGTGAGTAGGTTTCTGCTGGCACCTTGCCCTCTGCTGGCACCGTGCCCTCAGTAAAGCACTAGAGCCTGATATAATGAGAAAAGACTGGAAGAAATGAGGTGTTTGACACAAGATTGAAATAGATTTCTACAGATTCTTTTTTTTCATCTGACCTCTTGAGTGTTAAATATAAATAGATCCATGGGGCATGGCTTATTTGGTGGTGAGGAGAGTGAGAGAGGTGATACAACACTAACCACACAGCATCTAGGCAAACACCATGTTATTGCTTACAGAGCTGTAATTACATTTTTCTAAGATTCTGGGGGCAATTGGGAAGTAATTGTGAACATTGCCTCATGGCAGGCCTTGGTACTTACCAACTGACAGCATGGGACTGGATGCATATGTATGCTTTTTGACTTCTCCTGTAACACTTTAATGAATCCCTTTCACATTCTAATGAACTGTCAGTTGTCCATGCACATATGCTGAGTAATACTGACCCACATTGTCCACTGCCTCATAGATTTCCTGCCTGTCTTACCAGGGATGAGTTAGTTTTGGATTGCTTGGGGTGATACAGCTGAATAGAATTGTTGAGACTTACCACATTTTCCATCCTGCAGCACTTGCCCTGTACTGCAAGCTTCATGCCCTTCAGTAGCTTTAGCTGGCTTCTGAGCCACTTCATATTCTGTCCCAGAAAACTGAATGTAAAATTGCTGTTTATTAATAGATTTCCTCAATGTTTTGATTGCAGTTTGCAGCTTCTGCTCCATCCTTTTCCGAACACAGTCAATGTTACAGGTGTCTAGATGGGAAATGATAACAAAACTAGAAGCAATTGAGATTCATGTTTAAAAAGAGGTGCTTAACAAAAAGCTCAGCCTGCATTGCACTGTGACACCTGTTTGCTTCACTGTCTTCTCCATACACATTTTAGAAGCACCTCACTGCATTCAAAATCAGGCCTCTGAAAGGGATAAGACAATACACTGAGGTCCATCAAACGCTTTCACAGTTCAGAAGTACACAGTGAGTGAGGACATCCTATCTCCAGCATGAAAAGATCTGGTTATACTGAATGCACAGAGAGAGGGCTGCAGGAAGAATCAGTCTCACTGCTTTGTACTTTCAGGTGTGTGTCAGTCTGCTGCCACTAATGCTTCTGAATTTTCTCTGCCTATGCTTTTCTGAGTTGATTAGAGATCATTTCCACTTTTCTGACCAAAACATCTGAGTGGCACACTTGGATAGTGAGGTACTCCTTAGGGTTAAGAAACCTGCCTTTGAGAACTGATGTGTCTACAGAATTCATCCCACATTTCCTATGGCTGGATTTAATAGCATAATATTTGTGTTGCAAACCCACAAATTCTCCAGATTGTGACAAAAATGTTTGATTCTCAGATTGAAGTTTGAGCAACTCACATTTTGGAAGATACTTCATTGCAGAACTTCTACCTAATCTTTATATTCTCTGTGCATCATTTGGCACTTCTGCTGTTTAAAGAAATCAGGTTGTTAAAGTCCATGACTTAACTCCAGGCTTTAAGGAGTTTTGCTGCAAGTTCAGTCTTTGCTCCTTTGGCTTAAATTCATATCTGATTCCTTTCAATTAAATCTGAAACCTGAGCTTAGAAAGGCTATCGATTGTGGCTTGTGCTAAGTGCTTTGCATAGCAGCTTGATGAAATAGTATCAAATTGATTCTAACAATGCACTGAAGAAACTAATTCTGCTTTGTTTCCACAAACAGATCTTCCACAAACCTGAGACTTCTTCTGATTTCATCTCCACCTCGAACTCTGCGGTGATATGGGATACTTCTTTCGATGGTGACTTGCGGCCTCGGCGCTTTTTCTTAGAGGAATCACACTTGAGATTCACAAAGGTCACCTGGCAGTTGTCTGTACAAGGGAATTGGCCTCCTTTCCAGAAGAAAAGCAACACAGAAAAGAAATCAAGTCTCAAAGGAGGAAGTGACTTATCAGTGACAGGCTTCATAACATTTCACATGCACTGTTAGGCACTCCCCTCTCTGTACAGTTTTGGGTTGGCTCATTTTTCTAGTGAATACAGGAAATGAAGATACAATGTGGTGATGCACAGTGATACCTCTAATTGCCTGTCTCTTTTCTGCAGAAGGATTAGCTCTCCACAGACATTAGTTGAGACCATGTCATGGGTTGAGTTGGACCTGCTGCTATTCGTACACATCATGGCAGCTTCAAGGGGAGAGTGCTGGCTGGAGCAAAGTCTTGTGTGGCTACTAACTCAGATTGTAACATGAGATGTTTCCTATCCCAGTTGCTGCTTTCAGTTTCCAGGTTCGGGGTGTGTGTCCTTCTGCTGGAACAGTGGTGGGATGGGGAGGGGTGGGAGCTGGTTAGCATGCTGGCTTCTGCATTTGGCTGTGCTTTTTCTGCAAATAGGCTGAGGTAACCAAGCATTGTATTATCCCATTTTTTTGTAGCAAAGCATTTTATTTCAACTCTAGCTCAACCCAGAATGTTTTTCGTGTGTGTTATGTTCTCTTGCTTCAGTGTTAACCCATCACAGACCAGCCATATTATGTGCAGTTGTTTGATGGTTAACCAAAGCAAGAGTCCATTTTCATAAATTCATGAGAGTGGCAAGCCTGGGCTCTAGAAACTTCCATCTGGGATTCCATCTCTTTGTGCAGTGACAATCAGCAGATATCAAAGGTTTTAATAATCTTTGATTGGGGGATTATAAGAACATGCTGGGAGGATTTATGTGAAGGGAAATCATTGAATCCAACCTAACACTTCCAATTCCACCACTAAACCATGTTTACAAGCACCATGTCTTTAAAAACATCTACATGTCTTAAATGCCTCCATAGATGGTGACTTGCAAGAGGATACTAATCCAGCATAAAGTGAATAAATAATTGCTTTTGTAAATCTCATTTGGGAAAACTAAATGAAAGAAAAATGACATTGTTTGATTTACCTTCACACTGGCCATAGATTTTTGATTCAGGATATTTCTGCTATTAGCAATACCAGAAAAAGGATCAGCTCAATGCCTATGTGATGCCCAAAGACAGGACAAGGGGCAGTGGGTGGAAGTTGAGGCACAGGAAATTTCATGTAAACATGAGAAGGAGTTCCTTCACTGTGAGGGTGACAACACTGGAACAGGCTGCCCAGCGAGGCTGTGGAGTCTCCCTCGCTGGAGATATTCAAGACCTGCCTGTGTGTGTTCCTGTGTGATCTGGTAGAGGTGATCTCTGCAGCGGGTTTGAACTGGATGACCTTTCAAGGTCCCTTCCAGCCCCTGACATTCTGTGATTCAATTCCAAACTCATGTACTCTTGAACAAAGATATTTTCAGAGAAACTGGTCCCATTTCAGCGCTATGAGTTCCAAACCTAAGGCACTTTTCATCTGGAGTGCGAACTTTGGCCTTAGCCTAAATTCTGATCCAAATATAAAAAACATTGCTTCTTTTCCCATCTGCAGTGTGAAAACAAAATATGCAAGCAACCAAGCAACCAAACAAAAACCTAGAATACTATTTACATGTTTACATACCCAAAGCAGCTTGCTTTGCAGAATCTTTCATTTTATCTTTGCTGCGAGGTCGTAAATGGCACTTTGCATCTTTAATTTTGAATCGAGCCTTCTGCTTGATTGGAGGGGCCAGGGAATCTGTTGATGCAAAGTGAAAAAGCTGTCATTGGGATGCAGATGAAATGAAGTCTGAAACTTCTTTCTAAAAACAGATTCAAAAGTCTTCTTTAGGCAGAAGAGAGATAGCCCAGGAGTGACACACCTTGTACAAGAGGGTCCACTTCTCTAAGTTCATTTTTCTGCATAAGCATTTACCCTGGAGCCCACAAAGATCATTGGATTTGCTGGTATTGCACAAGCTTTGTGCATACACTTCCATGCCAGCAGCTTCCATGTCTTGCTGGGATTTGGGTGAATCTGTCTCTTACTGTGTAAAAGGTTAATTCCTACCTTTTTCCTGTGATTCTCTGTGACTTCCCATTGTACTTGGCTGTAGTTCTACTCTTGCTGATGTCAACTAGGAATGCCTTCATGTAGCACAGTTGTGCTGTTGGCAGTTGAAAACCATCCAAAGGAAATGTATTTGTTTGACTGCAGTCTATGGCTTGCAAGCTTTATTCTTCAGGCAGTTATGACTTTAAAGGTTGTTATTCAGCCTTACACTGCTCAGAAAATGTAGCTGCTGGCTGATTTCCTCAGAAGGCCCATGGTGGAAAAGGCTGGAACTATCCCATCACCTGCCAAACACTGCAGGCTGCCCATGGGACCTTGGAGCAGGTGGAGGGTGGTTGCAGCTAAACACCACAACATGAGTCCCTCTACTCTTGGGAGAGTTTTGCTGAACCAGAACTGCAGAGTTAGCCTGCCCCTGAGCCACAGGCAGACACATCTGCTGCTGTTACCTCGCTCCACAGCACTGTACCTCCTAATGCATTCCAAACATACAAGAAATACATGGTTGGGGAGCTGACAAATTGGACAGAAGTAGCAGGTAATGATATGCAAAGTGGGATTCCACTTCCCATTGCTGGATGCTCTCTAAACTGATTCTAATGTTGCTGACTTTAACCATTTTGAGCTGAATTTTTTTTTTTGAGCTCAGTATCAGCTCTAAGACATGTTTTGGAGTTCCTCTGCATAAACAATCCAGTCATTTCTCAAAACAAGATGAATGAAACACAGCATGTGCTCATAAGTCTCAAGAGCTATTTCTTTGAATTCATACTCCTAAGGAAGTATTTTGCAGATGAGGGCTGGAACCCACCACAGCTTTCTGCTCTTGTGCCACTGATGGGCCCCTTTGGCTCACTTCCATGTCTGGGAAGAAATGTTATTTTGATATGTTCATGCTTGTCTTGCTGGACTGTGGAAAGTGAATTATTCTAAATAATTGTCCTTACTGAGTACATCTCAAACCTCCACTGCTCCTGTACTGACCTATCAATACAATGCCACACTGGAGGGCAATTAAGAACACTCCAGCTCTGATGGAGAGGATGCAGAAAGCAGAAGAGGTGCATGATGAGACACAGGCTACCTTAATTCTGGCCTTGTGTAACTTGAAAGCTGGGTGTTTTGCAACTCCTAGGGGACCTTGAGCACCTACCTCCTAAACGTCAAAGCTCAGGAGAGCACCCACCTGTGCAGCTGGGCAGGGTTGCATTGCGTTTCTGCTGAGCCTTGCCTTGCTGGACAGGGATGCCACAGCTTAGCGTGTAGCTGTTCTCCGAATCTAGGGGACAGAATGCAGAGTCAGCATGTGGCAACAGCTTCGCAAAGCATCTGCTCCCTTTGTCACCCCCAGCATTAATGTTTGCTGGTTGACTACAAGTTGTTTTTTTTCTTTCAGAACTGAAATGTTGTTTTTTGTAAACAAACTGGCATGAGGTTAGCTGTAAATAATTCCATAGTGCCTAAGAAGAAAATGTTTTCTGTTTGTCTGTGGCAGAGTCCTTGTGCTTTGATCATGTCTATAATTTATTGACTTAGATAATGGTTGGGCTCGATGATCTTAAAGGTCTTTTCCAACCAAAATGGTTCTGTTATTCTGTGATTTAAAAAAGAGGCCATGTACTTCCATAGTAATTTTAGCTTCAGACTCTGAAATAATGTATTGGCAGAATAAAAAAAGAACATACTTAGAACTGTAAGAGGCTTTACATATTGCACAGCTAAAACTGTGTATTGGTGCACACAAATTAGGGAAGTGCATGGATCCAGTAAGCTCTGCTAAACTGAGAATAAAGTATAAGCACCTCTACCAAATCTAATGCCAGGAATAACATGGAGAGAGACACTTGTGGAAAAGAATGCTGTCAGAACCAGAACACATAGAAAAAGCAGTAGCAATCCCCTTGCCTTCCTCTGTGTAGATGAAATTACTTGTAGCAAATGTCTCAAAAACGGAAGGGAGGAAGATCAAATGCCTGAATTTCTATAAATAACATTCAGCTGAAGGGTCACCAGTAAAATTCATGAGAGCTCTGCAAGTGCAGCAACCAATACTGTGAAATCCTTTCTGCCATACAGCCTCCTGAGACAAACTGAATTGTAGCTGATAGGCACAGGGGGCTCCAGCTGAAAAGCTCTGTACTAAAAATTAGCAGGGATTCACTGAAATCAGCTGAAATTAGCTGCCAGTTTTCCATCTCACTTTTGACATAACAGTTTGATCTATTACCTCTGCCCCTCCACACATCCTGGTTAAGGTAGATTTGCCTCCCTGTTTGCGGTTAGAACTCTCCCACGCTCACAAGGAACACTTCAAATTAGAAGACAAAGGGCCAGACCTCTCAGCTCTTGTATTTAGTGATGTGCATGTCTGGCCCTCTTTAACTTGTTTTTGATCATTTACAGCTGTCCATAACAAAAACTGAATGCAAGAATCAAGAATCATGAATATGTTAGCAGAGAAAAATCATCAAGTCACAGTCCAGACTTAGAAGGACACATACAAACCTGGAACAAAAAGAGTATTAGATGGGCACGACAGGAAGCAGCTCTCTATGCCTCCTGCCTTGCTACAGACTAGCTGAGCCTTGGGTGCTGGTTTGGCATTTGGGACACATTTCACCATCTCTGAGAAGAGAAGGAAGAAAAAAGAGAAATGAAAAAAATCAGACCCTGCCCAACCTAGAATCTTGCACAGCCACTTGCACACAGTCATGAGAAAAGGTACAAGTGGCAACAAAGCAAAACCAGAGGCCCAGGCATTTCTGGAGTAAGCACATATTAGGGAAAGAGGATTCTCTGACTGTTCCTTGCTACTTCTTCCAAACATGCTCACTGTGTAAGATGGACTTGGCTGACTCTTGCTTTGCTCATGGCTGACTGTGTTACTTGCAAATGTGGTTTTTCCTACCTGTCAGCTCACCACTGCAACACACCAAGGTAAGGAGGAGATCAGAGCTGTATCAGCCACACTGTTTTGGGTCTGAAAGGGTTTGGGAAGAGCCCAATAAAGCTCTTGACAGCAGTTGAAGGGATGACACAGGGCAATTCAAATGTGGTAGCTGGAATGAGCTCTGCCTGGCTTGGCTTGAGTGCAGAGGAAAGGTTCCAAGCAGCCACCAGCTGGTTCATGTTCCTGGTCTCACTGCTGCTTGAATAGAAATATATGCAAGTCCCTTAAACACGTCTGATATTCACGTCTCAAATATGGGGAAAATCATCCTCCACTTACCTTCCCCCTAAGGTGTTTTGATATTGCTTTAGTGATATTTTAAAAGAAATCCTTTCTTTGGACTGAGGAGACAACACTACTGCAGTGTCACTGTTACACAACAGGATCAATAAATATAGTTTTCCTCCTTTTTATTGTCATTTCACAACAAGGTAGAACACAGTTCCCTCTAAACATGTTGGTAATAAAGACAGGTGATTAGCAGGGAGATGACATTAAATTAATCAAGTAAAACTATGTCTATCAATGATGGTAAGTGATATGGTTTAGCACCAAACTTGGTCATTAGACAATGGTTGGATTCAAAGATCTTAAAGGTCTTTTCCAACAGAAATCAGTCTATGATTCTATGAACAGACAAGGGTGCTCTATTTTCCATCTTCCAACTATTACAAATAATGAAGACAAAACCCAGTACAGTCTCTTATTATGAGAACATCATTCTTGGTAGGCTGAGAGGCAATATAGCACAACATTTCTATGGTCTGTACACCAAACCTCAAAAAATGTTGGTCCCTGCTGTTAATTTACAAGCTCCTTTCCAGAGGACTAAGTGGTACATTGCAAGGATAACTAGAGAAGCAGAGTTAACTGTTTTTCACTCCTACACCACTCAGTACTCCACACAGCACGGAAGGTAGCACATTCTAAAGGTAAGCAGGAAGAATTAAGAACTTAGTTGTGGTTGTGAAGAAGGTCAGTGGCAAAGGCTGAAACCCAGCTTGAGATCTTCACCTACCACCCCAACTTGATTCTAAAGTGCTTTCTATGTTGCTGTACCCATGTAAGTGAAAAAATGCCACAACTTTATGATCATTTGAGAGGCCAGTGAGGGTGTTCTCTGCTTCAGTATGTGCAGAGATTCCCTTAAGGTCCCCACCATTCTTATTCTGTCTCCTTCCCATTTAGCTATTAGGCATCACCCCAAATCTATTTATGAGAAGTTACTTGTGGTAAAAAACAAAGAACAGCCTCCCAACCTAAATTTGCCTCTGAAAGACATGAGGCATGGCACTCCAATTAAACATGTGAAAATGGAATGGAAATCTCACAGAAAATACTTTGCATGGCTGTAGCCATGGCCAAGATTCGCTGTGCTTTATGTGAGAGCCCAGAAAATAAAAGTAATCTACTTAAAGCATACAGAAATTCACATCTGCTAGGAAATAACTGTCACTAATATCAAGTGCTGTACTTTTAGTGGTGTCAGGATTTGTGCTCTTTGCAGTTACTACTTTTGACATAGTGTCAGCACTTGATGTTAAGAAGGATAGCTTTGGAGGTAACTTGGAAAAAATGGGTATGATACTGTGAATGTAGATATGAACCTGAATATCACACCCTGCTTGTAAACAGTCAATATTTTAAATATTCTAAATTAGTTTTGGAGGGAAATGGAGTTATTGCTGAGGTCATAGAGCTGGAAAGGACAAAAGTATAAAATAAATAAAGTAAAAAGAAGATAACTTCTAAAATGAAGGAAAAAAAAAACACCCAAATGAATAAACCCCAACATATGCCCATTCTCTAACCCACATACACTTATACCCTAGCCCATGAATCCTGATAAGATCAGGTGTGATCTGGTCCATATTATTAAACTGCCACATTTATCAGACACAACTAAATGCCTTTTCACTCTCTTGGAGAACAGGAGTGTCACTATGCTCACTTCTGAGTCAGCCTCCCACACTTACCAATGCAGTCCTTTTTATTCCAATGCAATTTCTTTCCAGGTGGACAGACACACTCGTAGCTCCCCATTGTATTAAGACACCCATAGTCACAACTACCATTGCTGATGCTGCATTCATCAATATCTGAAAAGGTAATTAAAGTTAAGAAGATATTAACCATATGTACGGATGTATACTGAGCATTAAGGTATTACACGACTAAGGATGTCTGTTTCTATTGTATCTGTTAGATTTAAGTCAATATAAACATATATAAAAGCAGACAATACTCATGTCAATCAGCTGTGGTGCATGCTGCACTGATTTGTCTCTGGACACATGTATAGCTCCTATACCTTGAAGGATATAAGCATATGATAGAATTTACTTGCCAGGACTAGATATGCTGACATTTTCAAAGTACTCCCAAAGATACAGCACTTGCTGGAAGTCTCTGCAGCATCTGGACAGTGATGTCTATTGTATGTATGGATAACTGTGAAAGTCACAACCATTTGTCACATTAGATTCCTTTTTGCATACAAGGGAGGTAAATTCTCCATACTGACTCACAGAGTTTATCTTCAGAGAACACCTCTGCTATCAGGATAGGCTCATGGAACTAGGATTGTTCAGCTTGGAGACGACTCCAGGGGGACCTTATAGCTGCTTGCCAGTACCTGAAGAGAACCTGCTGGAAGGCTGCAGAGGGATTTTGTACAAGAGTGTACACTCATAGGACAAGGTTAAAAATGGATTTAAATTGAAGGAGAATAGGTTTAGATTGGATCTTAGGAAGAAATTCTTCACTACGAGGCTGGCAAGAGTCTGGAATGAATTATCCAGGGAGGTGATAGATGTTCCCTCCCTAGAGATGTTGAAGGCCAGGTTGGATGGAGCCTTGAGTAACCTGGTCTAGTTGAGAGGTGCCCCTGCCCATGGCCTTAGAGATGATCTAATCCCAGCTAAGCCATTCTATGATTCTGATGGAGGAAACCATGTACTTGATAGAACCCAGAAGCTGAAGTGCAGTTTATTTAGTTTTCTACTCCTGAAATAAAAATGAAAGGCAAAAATATGAGAGAGGGCAAAGCAATTCCTGGCTGTTATCACTGACATCCTTGTAAAATCTTGAAGTTTCTGCACATTAGAAAACTATTTAGTCAATTTGAAATATAACCTTCTTCGTCTTTGCAGTCAGCATTTATACACTTTGAATGGCTTGGGTTGGAAAAGACCTTTAAGATCCTTGAATCCAACCATTCTCTAACTCTGTCAAGTTTGGTGCTAAACTATGTCCCTCAGCACCACATCTCTGTCTCTTTGAAACACCTTGAGGCATGGGGATTCATCCAATCTCCCTGGGAAGCCTATTCTAGTGTTTGAAGGCCTTCTCACTGGAACATCTAGTAAGAGGCAAGCTTGCACCAAATCCTTTTTAAGGTTCATATCATTTTCTCTAGTTTTGACTTTTGCTCAGTGCCACATCGATCCTGTCAAGAAGTTATTTGTTCCACTGCAAACATGAATTTTCAGGACCTGACTAAAACTACTGATAGGCCTAACTGGCAAAGCTCAGGGCCTGGACAAATCTGTTAAACTGGTGGCAGGCAGTCTTGTACTGTGATACCTCTATAATCTGAGTGCTTAATTCTCCTGCCTTGATCAAGTAGAAACTGAACCTCTAATCTGGTCATTGTGGTAATGCTGCCCTATAATTCACATGGAAAATATCCTTCTCCTGGGTAAGCAAACGTTGCAGCAGTTCTTTCCAGCTATACCACAAAGGCAGAAGACCTGAAGTAGCTGCAGAGAAGATGGGAACAAGGTACCCCACACAGTATTGCAGGTGTCATCTCACTAGGGCAGAGCAGAGGGAGAAGAACCTCCCTAGACCTGCTGGATTTTATTGGTGCTCTTTCTCCTGGGAACACTTCAACAAATTTCAGATGCTGCAATTTTAGTCACACTCAACTGATGTTATTTTAGCTTTATTGGTTCATCATCTTCAGTTCTAAAATCTTGAGCTAAAAATTGTGTGGCTCAGTAAATAGTCCACATAGTAAACAAGCAAACAGGTAAGCAAGACTCAGTTTCCAAACCTCCACAGTGCGTCAGTCCGTACAAAGTGTATCCTTTATAGCAGAGACATTCAAAGCTTCCAGGGTAGTTGATGCAGGTGTGATCACAGGTTCTCTCAAAGGAACACTCATCTATATCTGAATTCACAGAAAAAGCAGGAAAAAAATCAAAGTGTGATTAACCTGAAAGGATGGGATTTCATATTCAGTTGTAACAGGTTGTCATCAATAGATTAGCAAATATCAGCCCAGGTAACATCCGAATAAAAGGTCAATCTCGTTCTAGTGCCTCACGAAGAAAGGACCTGCAGGTAAGTAGCCAGAGGAGAAGAAAAGCTAACAGAAGAAACCTCCCGAAAACCATGGTATCTAGGTTCGCCATTAGATGGCAACCTTTAACTTCTCATCATCTTTTCCCACTGCAGGGCTGTGGGGTTATTAAGGTTTTAGGGCCCTAGTGGCACGACGGAAAAAGTTTTGGGTTGAATTAAGTTCCTCTGACATCTTGCCCACCAGGACAGGGAGTTGCTCTGCCCAGACGTAACTCTACAAAGAGCTACACAGCTACAAGGGGCATAAGGAAAAGAGTGCCTGAGAAGCCAGTACCAGGAATGGACAAGCAGCACCTAAGACAAAGTAAAGCTTAGTCCAAAATCTGCATTCTACCCAATTCAAGAAAATTTGGCCTCTTCTCCTTAGAAAAGTCAGGTATCTGTAACTGTCACAGATCACTAATGTGAAACCCTTATTTACATGACTTCTTCCACCCAGCAGGCTGTAAAGCAAGCAGTTCACAGCACAGTTGCTTCAAAGACAGCCCAATGTTTTTGATGAGCAGGATGACCTAAAGGTTTAAGTGACAGCAGTCACTGAAAAGCAGTGCATTAAAGGTACTTTAAACAGCAACGTGTGCAAAATAACAGCACTTCTGACTCCATTTTAGCCTTAGACAATTGATTTTCTTCTCTTCATTTTTTCCTTCAGTTAGAAAGGACAGAGAAATTAATACAATGTCATTATTTAAGAGCAGTAATTCAACAAAACTTCAATTCCTCTAATACTTCTGAAGTATAGGTGAACAGAATAGTTTTCTTTTCATAGCTTGCACACTTTCTACAGCTGTTTATTAAGAACCTAGCCTGAGCAACACCACTGCTCTATATAACTTGAACTTTCATATTGCATGTGCTTAGAAAGGTGCTTGGGCAAAAAAGTGGGAATTCACAAATAATTAGAAGTGTGCTACCCAATTCCTATATTCAAGTAGTATTTAGAGAGTTTTGAAGTTTAATGAAACATTTCAGGTCTCAGCTGGCTATTATAAATACAAATCCTTAACTCTGAGAGCAATTAAGATTTTTGTGTTAGACAGACCCAAAATCTGTGTGAATTTATGCACAAAGTGTAACCAGCTATATTTATACAATCTCCAACTTTGAGTGCTTCAAAACAAACATGTGAAAAGAGAACTGACACCGTGGAAGGCGACTGTTCAGACAAATGTGTAACAGGAACTACGCGAGATGAACGAAAATCTGTGCTACCTGGCTTTAGGTGTGCATCACAATCACCTGTTGGCATCAAGCAGCAAAAAAAAAGGGAAAGCTAGTATATTTTTCCCCTCCAATACATTTATTTCATTTTAATGCAGCTTCACTGTTTAATCACAGGATCACAGCATGTTAGGGGTTGGAAGGGAGCTCCACATATCATCGATAGCAACCTCCTTGCCATAGCAGGACCAGAGAATCCAGAGCAGGTTGCACAGGAATGCATCCAGACAGGGCTTGAAAAGTCTCCAGAGAAGGAGACTCCACAGTCTCTCTGGGCAGCCTGTTTAGTGCTCTGTGACTCTTACATTAAAGAAGTTTTTCCTCATGTTGAGGTGTCACTTCCTGTGCTTCTCAGTTGTGCCCTGTCCTATCACAGGGTGCAACTAAGAAGAGTTTCCCCTCTCCCTCTTGACCCCCAGCCCTCATCTAGTTATAAACAGTGATTGAGTTCAGAAAGTAATTTCTTTCTAAGGTTTCTTTGATGGTTTGAGTATTACCTGCCCTCCCACCCTTATGAAATCACCCAGACTAGACTCAGCCGGCTGGAAATTACTGAATGAAGCTTTATAATTACATCTAGCACAATATACAAGCAGATATTTACAGTATGTACAGCTACATACAGAAATATCCAAGGTAAAGGTAATTCAGAAACACAGCAGCCCTCCCAGAAGCCAGAGTCCCCAGGAGGGGCTCCCAACCACCCTTCCACCTTCTTTCCGCCCCTTGCCCTTATCCCAGAGTTTGTCTTACATGCAAGGTGAGTTTGGAGGATTGGCCAGGGGAGTTAGAAATCAGAGGGATTAGTTACACAGAAAGCAGGTTAGGGAGAAAAGTACAGGCAGCAGCTGTGACAGAGAGCCACTGCAACTGTGTTATCTATGTTTTGTGTTCTTGGTTTTATACATCTCAGCAAGCCTATGAGTGAAGGCTCATCACCACTGTTTCCTTTTCACAGCCTATAATCTCATTTCCTTCACTAGCATATTTCAGCTAGTCTCAGACTAGCACAGTTTCCTTTATAGCCTTGGAAAGACACATCTTTTGAATGCACAGAAATGTGAAACTGCGTTGGTTTTCTCTAATTAAACACACAAAAGTCAAATAATTTGGGAGCGAACATCGCGGTTCAAGTTTAAAAGGACTTTCAATGCCTAAGAAGCCAAATCATACAAGGTGGTTTCATTCATGTGTAATCTTGTTGGCTACGTGGTACTGCTGGAAATTGACCAAAGCAGCTCCTTTTCTGGCCTCTGAATTATCTTGGAATGCACTTTATCAAAAATATATAATTTCTTATTTCTCAGTAGTGATCTTATTGTAGTCAGTGGGGTTTAGGCATTGCTTTCACACACACCTCTGTGTTTTAACATTATGGCTTAGACCTTCACAGGTGTTTCACAGAATCACACATCCTTAGAGGTTGGAAAGGACCTCTAGAGACCATCGAGTCTAACCTCCCTGCCAAAGCAGGATTCACACAGAAATGCATCCAGGTGGGTTCTTCAAAGTCTCCAGAGAAGGAGACTCCACAACCTCTCTGGGCAGCCTGTTCTGGTGCTCTGCCAGTCTCACTCTAAAGAAGTTTCTCCTATGTTCCAGTTTGCAGCCATTGCTCCTTGCCTTGTTGCTGCAGATCTCACATTAGGAAGGATGCAAACCATTCTTTGCCCAACAACAGTCTGCCTAATAATGTGATCACTCATCTGCTTGCTGAGCAATAGGCACTCATGGCAGATGAATGCATTTTTATTACACGTGGTACCAGCTCCTCCTAAACTCCCACTGCTTACACTGCTTGGCAGAAACATTGAAACAAACACTTGTATTATAATGCAAACACTATTAAAAGCTCTTTTGCCATCTAAATCCCTCACCCCACCTCCTGCTACTGTTCTCATAAATGCAACCTTTGCTGAATCTCGCTTCTCACTTTGGCTGATTGAACACATGAAGTCTCTGCACAGATATTTGCTTGCCCCTTAGTCCCCTTTCCTCCTTGTCTGTGGAGGGTAGGGCTAGGTGCTGCCTGAGGGATCCAGCTTTCCACAGTGTCCCATCTGTGGAATCATCAGTGCCCTGAGGAATTCAGCACTGGCCATAGAAAAGGGGAAAATATGCATCACATTCTCTTCACTAAAAGAAACTGGTGGTGTGATACAGGATGCTGAAATTCTCTCATGCTTTGGCTTTTTTAAACCTCTGAAAACTCTGTTCTGGGTGCTGTTATTAGTGGGTGTCAGATTGTTAGTACTGTACATGAAAGTCTTCCATCTGTCTCCAGAAGGGAGGTACCAAAGATCAAATTTCCTCCCACAGATGAGTCCCAAAGATGACCTGAGGGAGCAATGAGAAAGGAGCACATTTTCCATGCTCACTGAAGTCCTTGCTTTTCCCACTGATGCTGCCACTGGACTCCCAATTGCAGCAGCATGAACTGATCTGGTGGTTTGTATGATCACAGAATCATAGAATCAACCAGGTTGGAAGAGACCTCCAAGATCATCCAGTCCAACCTATCACACGTAGAGTGCAGGGCACCAAGAAGCCATCACACAGTAATGCTTTTTGCTAAGTCTGAAACTGAGTTGGATTCCCACTAGTAGATCTAAAATAAGAGGTTCCCATTCCTCCAACACAGTTCCCTGTGTCTTGATCACCATTGCTTTCATCTCTAGAATATAGCTTGGAATAATTAAAAGAATCCCATGATCAGGACAATAAACTGTAATGTAGGACTGCAAAATCACACACTTCCCTCTCTCTTTCTTCCTTAATATAAATGTATTTGTTACTATCAAGTTAAGAAAATAGACAAAATTAATGGTCATCATGACAGCTTTTCCCTGAGACATACATTAAGCAACTGAGATTGTTTAGGAAACTGGGACCCTTCTTCCAAACCTGGGTCACATACAATACTTGGCTAAGAGTTAGGTCTTGCTGCTTGAAGTGGTCTGAAAATAGACATGGCAAGGGGAGATCACCTTTATTTGATGGTGCTACTTTTGCTATGCCACAGAGACCAAGATGAAAGGGGCTCAAAGACAATCAATAAAAGCTACAACAATGATTTGGGACAGAGTGCAGGCTCTAATAGTCCTGGACACTGTAAACAAAGAATTTATCTTACATTTAATTTGTGTTTAGTGAGGCAAGACATGACCTGTACACTAGATCACTGTGCATATGCCAGATAGACACATCTAACTATACTATTTCAAACAGAAAATAGAAAAGAAATACTTTTTGCTTAGAAGAAGAAAGTAAAATTAAAAGGAAATGAAGTATCTAGCTCTACTATCAATTCTTTCATCATTATCAGTCACTCCTGACACCCTGCATGCTTTAGACAAAAATGGTCACAATTTTACAGTCATACTTTGAGGTGCTATTATAGTCATGATTCCATACAATCCCAGTTCCCCCAGTTAGCTCAACTATACCTTCATTATGGCAGCAAAGATTTATGTATCTCATAAATGCTGCCATGAAGGCAGGCAAGGCAAGGAATTTGTGGTTTTCAGATTGATATGCTAGCAGTGCTTGACTCCCAGGCTGGAAGTCATAGCCCAGGTGTCCCAACACATTGTGCACAGCAAGCCTCTGATCAGCACAGCACAGTGGGGTTATCTCCTAATGTGGCCACATTCTCCTAATGCAAAGTCTACAATACATAGTTTCAATTTGCCCAGTTGACACACTCTTGGTTTATTTTTAACCCTCAAACCAAACGTGGACTCAGTGTGGAGTACTCCAGCGAAACAATAATGCACACAAGCCAAACTCATGGCTAGTCAGAATGTTCTGCATTCATATTTCTCAGCTTCCAAGTCATGATCTCCTCTGAGAAGAAAAGCTTTTCCTTTTTCTCATTCCTTCAGCACACATATGCAGAAATGCTAAAGAACTGTTACATGATGTTTTAAAAATAAATACTAATCCCTTTTTGGTGTGTGTTTTGGCTGCACATTATTTTCTCTCTTTCCCACTCCCCTCTGATTTCTGCAGGGAATTGATACCACCCATGTAATGTTCACCTTACAGCCTAGCCAGCCTGGTTCCCAACAATATTTGACAGACCTTAGGGAAACCACATATCTTAATCTGAGTGGTTTCTGGGCCAGAGGGAGTCATGGTTTGAGCTATGTTCTCCAACAAATGCTGGCTTCAATTCAGTGTTGGGAAGGGTATTATTTCACTACAGCAGGCATATGATGAGGTTTCCACCACATCTCACGTTTTCTGATCCACAGTGACTTAGCCCTGGTCATGGTTAGTAAAAATGCATCCTCCATCTGAGAATGTAACTCTCTAATGAACATCCAACACTGAGCAGAACGAATGACTTAGAGCTGACTTCTCTTTACATTTCAAAGTCTACAATAATAAAATCAACAAAAGGGAGGCACCGAGATATGAAGTAATGTACAAACCAACTTCTTTATGTTCCCACTGAGTGCTCCTGGGGCAGGCTAACACAAAAGATTGGAGGGAAAAAAAGGCCAAACCCTTAAAGGTAGTTGAAAACCCATACCCACTAAGACTTCTTACTGCATTACTGTCTTGCAATCAAGTCAACTTGTTGAGACTTAATTGTTGATAATATACTAATAATCTGCAGGGGAAAAAAGAGCTCTGGCATTAATTGCTTTACTTTTAATATGAATATAAGTGCTTCAGTAGCACATCTTGTATTTCAGAAACTTAAGTGGGAAACTGTCCATTCTGGACTAATCTTGACTTGGACCAGAGCATTTATTTATTTCACAACTTTGTTTCTCCCAATTCACTATGTCATTAATGAAGACCAAACAAAATGCACTAATCACTAAGCTGGGGAGAGAGTGGCTGGAGAGCAGCCAGGCAGAAAGAGACCTGGGGGTACTGGTAGATAGTAGCTGAACATGAGCCAGCAGTGTGCCCAGGTGGCCAGGAGAGCCAGTGGCATCCTGGTCTGTATCAGGAACAGTGTGGCCATCAGGATAAGGGAGGTTATTCTTCCCCTGTACTCAGCACTGGTCAGGCCACACCTTGAGTCCTGTGTCCAGTTCTGGGCTCTTCAGTTCAAGAGAGATGTTGAGATACTGGAATGTGTCCAGAGAAGGGTGACAAAGCTGATGAGGGGCCTGGAGCACAGCCCTGTGAGGAAAGGCTGAGGGAGCTGAGGGTGTGCAGCCTGGAGAAGAGGAAGCTCAGGGAAGACCTCATTGCTGTCTACAGCTACCTGAAGGGAGGCTGTAGCCAGGTGAGAGTTGGTCTCTTCTCCCAAGCAAGCAGCAACAGAACAAGGGGATGCAGTCTCAAGTTGTGCCAGGGGAAGTATAGACTGGATTTTAGGAGGAAGTTCTTGCCAGAGAGAGTGATTGGCATTGGAATGGGCTGCCCAGGGAGGTGGTGGAGTCACCGTCCCTGGAGGTGTTCAAGAAAAGCCTGGACGAGGCACTTGGTGCCATGGTCTGGTTGACTGGCTAGGGCTGGGTGCTAGGTTGGACTGGATGAGCTTGGAGGTCTCTTCCAACCTGGTTGATTCTATGAATCAGGGAAAGAAGGACTTCTGAAGGAAACTGTGCTCACAAGGAAATGAGCTTTTAATTAAAGGTGATTTTTTCCTTAGAATACAAAGTGGTAGTAAACAAAATAAATGTACATAACTGTGAAAGAAACCTGCAAAATACGCTGGAGACAGCAGCAATAAGTAACCAGAAACCTGTAACTTATTATGTAGCATCCCACAGAGGAGACATTTCAGAGATGTAGCAGGACAAAATGAAATAGCTATTACTCAGCTTCAGGAATAGGCACACACTAGCAGTCAGTGACAAATGCAGCAGAATCTTTGGTTGCTCCTCACTCTAATGCAGATAAGACCACTGTTGCATGCATTATTTATACATGCTGCCACGGCTCAGTTCAGGAACAGACATTTGCTTGTGGCAAATGAGAGTTCATCTAGTTTCCCCAGATCACACAATGCATTTAACTGTACCCTTGATTAACTCACAGCAAACAGTATTAGTGTCTCTCACCTCTAACAAGAGATTTACACAGTAAAGCTACAAGCAGGTCCATACCTCAGTCCACATGGGAACCATGGGAATCAGTGAGGACTTGTATTGGCACTAGGGTCATGCAGATGTGCCTCCAGCCACAGTCCCACCAAAAAGAATTTGGGATAAAATCTGCTTTTGCTTTGCAATCCACAGAAGGTACTTCTAGCCCAAGAGGGCAACACTTCCTGGCATGACAGTGGCTAATCATGCACCTCAGTAATGATGGCACATTCCATCCTCTGGGTTTGACACAGTGAAGTGCCTGCTTGCTTGCAAGCTATGTAGCAGCCTGAACTTCTGCCACAGCAGTAGGATCTCCATGAACCTTGAGCCTGCCAGCTCTGTCAGGTTGGCTAAGCAAAAAGTGCTCTGCCAAACAGCCAAATGCCCTGGAAGATGCAACTAGGTCACAGTTTCCGCTTGTTTAATCCAGCATGGTAAGTAACACTCAGAGTGGGAAGCCTACCCCTTCCAACCTGTGGCTGTGTTAAGGACCATTAGCATTATTATCTGCCTGCTTCTGCCTCATGGCTTCAGCATCCTTTTATGTCTGCATGTTTTTATTCAGTATATTGAGACCCTGAAAAAACTCATCCTCACCTTCCTCCCAGCCTATCTCTACCTGTAGCTGAATAACCCAATAACTCTGTTCTCCAAGCTTTCAAACTGCTAATCACTCTTGCAGAAGGCACTGTCTGTATCTTCATACAGTACAAAATGCAGTATTAATGCTCTTTAGCTCTGGTGCAAGAGCAGATTATTTTAGACACTCTTATTTTGTTCTAAGGAGTATCTGGGCATCATTGAACTCTCTTCTCTTTGCGTGTTCTCACACTTCTGAACCATGCCTGAAGTTGGATGATGTCTTCCAAGTCCTAGTAGCATGGATAGACACTGAATGCTTGATAGGATGGTATTTCATGTCAGTAAGATGACTATATTTATTTAGTCAAACTGCTGTGATCCTTGACAGCTGCTAAATTTGGTAGAGGCTGGGTAGTTCCCTTTAGAAGAGTGCAATAGATACCTGATCCTTCCAGGAGTTGGCAGATACCTCTTGATCTATTTCTCATATTGTTTTGTTGAGTCTGAGGCTGTACACAAGAAAGCAGGATTCCAGCTAAGTAGTTCCCTTGGGCTGGCTGGCTTTATTAATTCCCACCAGCAGAGCAGCTCAGAAGATGGTAATCTTTTGTTGGCCTCTTCAGTAGTTAGAGGGACTGCAGCAGTCGGCTCCTTCTTTGATGTAATGCACCAAGGAGACAACTCTTAACCCAGCAAACTCAACATCCTCATTAACTTCAGAGCAACTGATTCCCCACTGTTTACCTAGAAGTTACAGCAAAGGGAACTGCTGCTGGGAAGAACAAGGCAGTACATTTGGAAGAGTCTTTAAAAACAAATGGCAGCTTATTTTCTGTATCTCTGCTATCAGACCTCATCAAAAAAGACCAGTTGCACTTTCTGGAAACCACTGTGCTATCTCTGGGGTTTGAAATAGAAGGAAAGCAGGTTGAAAACCAAGACTTGGCAATGATGTTGTAGGCCTAAACTGTTTGCTCTCTCCCCAGGGTAAATACAATCCTTTCTTTAGGAACTCTTCCAAGGAAGTTTTATGTGATCTCATGTACTGACAAATCCTTTTTCCCTTCTTGATTCAGTTCCCTTCCAAAATATTGTATTTAATAATCTTCTACACAGAGTCTGCAAACTCATTCTCTTCCACAAGCTTCCCTCATGGGCTCCTTAGAGTCTTCAGAAATGGGGCTGTAGAATGATATCTGACTGCAGTAAATACCTGTTCCTCATTGGTTTGCCTTCATACACGTCAAGTCACTCGACCACCATAGATTCCTCTTCCAGCTAGCACCACAGAACCAATTCTGCTCCCTCAGTCAGTGAGTATGGTTTTGTTCTGCTTCACGTACCAGCCTTGGAACTGTTTTCTTGCTTTTGGGTCACTAAGAGGTTTGTCTGAGGGACTGGGAAGATTTATGGTTTTGAAGGAAACAGCAGAATTTGGCAATTTCAGCCAGGGAAAATCTATCTGCTATCTTTGGGGTCTTTGAGAGTGTCTTTGGCCACGGTTTTGGCCCAAGGTTTTTACATTTCTATAATGAAATACATCATCATCATCACCACCAGTATTATTACATTATTGTTTCTCTGCTGTTTGCCAAAGGAAGATGTTTCTAATGCTTTACCCTGCAGCACTGTGAAGTACACCCCATCTTTTTTTGTAACTGGCACCAAACTAAACACAAAAACAATGACAGAGAATTATTCAATCAATTTCCTTTGGGCAGGTAATTTCTTCTAGTACTTTAAACACGCTTGTGCAAAACTACTTGCAATATCTCAGTACAGCAAGGAGAGCTGGGAAAGAGCAGTGGTGGCTTTTACCCATGTGGCTGCTGAGGAAGAAAAGGTGCCTGGCCTGGAAGGGACCTCGAAAGATCATCTAGTCCAACCCCCCCTGCCAGAGCAGGATCACCTATACCAGATCACATTGGAACACATCCAGTTGGGATTTGAGTGTCTCCGGAAAGGGAGACTCCACAACTTCCCTGGGCAGCCTGTTCCACATCTGGCTGTGTGCCACCCTATGTATATCCTCTCCATACAGACACCCTCAGATTGAGTATTCATTTACCAAGACAGAAAAAACTGTAAGGATCTCCACTTGCTCTCAGGAGAAAGAGGCAGAGAGAGGGAAGGAATCCTCAACTAGGGGAGCCTCCCTAGAGGGTTTGCAGAGAGATGTACCAATCACCAGAGACAGCTCTGCAGGCACTTTCGAACAGAGAAGTTTAAAAGCAGATAGGTATGAGGGTAAGAAAGTTTGCTAAGGTCTCTTATGGATCATGAGAAAAACCCAACTAATAACTGTACACAACAGCATAAAATCAGCATATCTGACCAAGGGCACAGACACAAATGGAGGCAAGGGAGATGTTCTGTAAAGGCCTTTAGAAAGGAAGATCTTCAGATCATTATTGGTTCTCTCCATAGAGCTTTTCACACTGAGCATTACCATAAGCTCACAGCAGTTGCTCTCATTTTACATTTTCTCTTTGCTGTTATTTTTGTGAATAATAATTTAAAAAAAAGAATTTCTAAAGGATTTTAAAAAGATGTAAAACCACACTGCAGGGACCTGAACCTGAGTAAAGCACCACTATCCTCTACATACAACCAAAGCTAGTAGTGTAAAAAATTACTATTCAACAGTATTGTTCATTTTTAGAACCTACCACTTTTAAAATCAATAGACAATGTGTTGACCTAAGCACTGTCTCAGATCACAGTTTTTTTCCTAAGAGCTACAAAATCTACTCACTCTTGGAAGGGTTGGAACTGCTTGGTAAAAGGTTATGTGCCAAAGAAAGTCAAAGTATGTTTGCAAGCTTTCACTGACAGTGAGTAAGAGAAAGGCCAGCATAGCTGTGATAAATGAGCCTGGCTTAAAACTGGACCTCCAAGTGCTGCAGAGTGAAAGTGCAGCTACAGTAGATGGCATTTATGATAAATGAAATCTGTTATGTATGCAGGCACCAATGAAACTGTAGCACTCAGGGGGTCAGGATGTGTGGCTCTTGGACGACTGCTCAGTGCCCTGCATGAGCACTTTGGTGATTGGCCTGGCCAATGCATGTGCTAACAAATGCATTGCTTGGCAGATGTGCCAGACTGTCATCCTCAAAGGATCTCTGACATTCACTTTGTTTGCTTCATAGTCTCCCCATGTTATGTGCAGATTATGTCTGACACAAGAATTCGAAACAAAGTTTTTTATGTTACTGAACAATTCTCCTGAGCCAACTTGCTTCTGCTGCTATTCCTACAGGTGGCAACTGAACACAATCACATAGCAGCAAGACAATGACCCCGAAAGCTTTGAGAGCTGACTCTGCTGTGATACAAGCTGAAAGAGATATAAAATCAAAATACTAAGTTTCTGTGTGATAAACTGGAGATTGCAGTTGTGTCATTGTGTTCTTGGGTCTGTCCTTACCTGTTCTACATCATTTCCACCCCTCCCTTCCCTCCCCACTATACGAGGGCTTTGTTGTTCTCGGGTTTCTCTGTTAATCTGAGGAACCCAGTAGGAGGCAATTGGCTTTGGCTCCTCTTACATTTATCCTCTTATCGTTGTTCTGCTAGGACAATTAAAAAAATACAGTTAAAGCCAGTATTTCCTCAATATTTTTAAAGAAAACAAAGCACTTTCATCAAAACATTGCCAAGACTTTAGAAGCAAACGAAAAATCAATCACTTCCCAAGGCAAAGGCAAGTTGAGTTATCTACTGCTATTATGGCAATAAACTGTGCTACTACTTCAAGTAGGAGAAGCCATATATCAAGAGTAAAAGTACATTAAAAGAAACCTCAGGCAGGTTTGGGGTTTTTCTGACAAACATAAACATGTTTAGTAGTCTGTACTCTGCTCAAGCCATTATTTCCACAGCAGCTCTCTAAGAGCAGCTTCACAGCTTGACAAGACAATGTAAAAAAGGCTTTACCTTCTTTGCATTAAGCAAGGAACATTCCAGCCTGAAATAACTTTGATTTTTAGATGTATTTCTGAAGAGATGAAACTGTTCTCTTGCTAATATGTTTGTTTCCATCATCTTTCATTAGGAGCTCCTGAAGAGATTAGGGACTAGTCTGAGTGGATATGTGTCTAGTGCTATCTGATGGTGCTGAAAGAGTGAGCACTACAACACAGTTTCAGTTTTACACTGAAAAGTCAAAGACAGCACTTCTCTTCACCTCCTCTGGACCTGACTGTGCATTTCCAGCTTATTTCAAGCTGCTGCTGAAGTCAGTGGCCACTGAGTATACACAAGGATTGCTGTCCTCTGGCTCTCCTTCAAAGGCTTGCTTATAAACTGCCCAGAAAGGCTAGCCTCCACAGGCTGCTGAGAAACAGCAAGTATCCATCCGAAAACACTACCTGAAATGTTTATTCTCATCAGGAAAAAGAGAACCAAAACTTTTACAAGGTCCAGAAGGGTAGATGCAGGCATGGGACAATGAAACTCTTCTGAACATTTGGGAGAGGGTTGCCATCTTATTGCAGTTCTGTAGAACACTTAGTGTAAAGGGTATCTAATTGTAGTCAATCTTATTAAAGGACTGAGTGCAGTACTGTGGCATTATTGCAGTGTGCACCACTGCAATGGTGGAGAATACACAGACGTGTAGTCTTCCTCTGCTTCTCTTTAAAAACAATTCCTATTGAATTACAGCTTTCAGCACTATTTATCAAGAGATTATTGTTTGTGAAAGAATGCTACCTTCCTGCTCAGACTATTCCAAGCCTGAGTCATATCCTGGAAATTCATTAATAACTAACATGATTCTAGTCCAGTCAAATAATTTCTGCATTATACACATAATAAATCTTACAGTATCAACTGAAAAATACACCTCAAGTTCTCTTTCTAAATACTAATGGAACATTATGCTTGGCTTCCCACATCATCAAGGGGTGGGGGCCAGAGCAAGCTGTAGAAAGCAATTTGATAGCAGTATACTTTATAGAGTTTAACAAAGGAAGAGCTACTACTCTGAATAAGACCTGAGGTCAAACTAATCTAGTATCTTGCTTCCAACAGTAGCCTGTGTCAGAAGCTGCATGGGAAAATAGAGGTGGAATAAATAATCTGCCCCATCTGCCCTCCCCACGTTAGGTCTCATCCCACTAGAAAGCGATTTAAAGCCTAGATTGTGAGGCTTAATATTCCTTCCAAGGAGCAGTAACCAAAGAAAATTCACCTTTCACTTATGATAACAATGTGCTGCAGAAAGGAGAACTGGAGGGAGGTGGGGAGAATGCATTTGTTTTCATGTTTCAGCAGACTTAATTGCTACAACCAACAAGGGAGATACTATCACTTGGCAATCAAGCTTGTACTGGCTAGAGCTGATTTTATTTCATGCCCGGGGCATTTATTGTTTCTGGGTGCAATCTTGCAACTCTTTTTTTCTCACAGAAGCAGACTGTACCACTATTCATAATATCACTGACATCAAGAGTTAAACATCATATGTAAGAGAAAGCATTTGAGAAGTATCCTTTTTCTTGATGGTGTAGCATTGCTTCCCAGTGGAGTGTATTTTAAATATGATGCTGGAAGCAATATGGTGCTTGTCATAAACAAAGTATTTTTGTAAGGCTCAGTGACACAGAACGCCTCAGAGAAAATCTGCATAGGCAGTGAACATCATCAGTGACAGGGAAATCATCCTGAGTTATCTTTCTGTGAGCTAGTCAGATTTCCACAAGCAGCTCCCAACATCTCCTCAAGTGCAACACCAACTCTCCCTGGTCCTTGAGCTATGTTGGCCACGGACCTAATGCTGTTTATGTATCAGCTGTCCACACAATTAAACATACAAGGCAAGACTCTGCTGGACTGATTATAAACCAGCCTGTTATCAAGTACTGTGTTTGGTTATGGGGACCTCACTAAAAGAAAGACACTGAGGTTCTGCTGTTGGTCCAGAGAAGGGCAACTAAGCTGGGAAAGGGTCCAGAGAACAGGTTTGGTGAGGAGGGGCTGAAAGGACTGGGATTGTTTAGTCTGGAGTAAAGGAGGTTGAGGGGAGACCTTACTCTCTACAACTCTGTGAAAAGGGGATGTAACGAGATGGGAGTTGGTCTCTTCTCAATAGTAGTAAGTGGTAGGAAGAGAGAAGACAGCTTCAGGTTGCATTGGGAGAGGTTTAGGAACAGAAAGGGAACACTGGAACGGCCTCCCTAGGGATGTGGTTGAATTGCCATCCCTGGAATCATTTATAAGAGGCAGAGATATCATGCTGAGAGATATGGTTTAGCACCAGACTTCGTGGAGGTAGACAATGGTTGCACTTGATGACCTTGAAGGTCATCTCCAGCCACAACAATTCTATGATTACATTATAGGTCAATGTATTTTCTATCTTACAGCACATCTACCTGATGTGGATGAGTGGATGAGTGCATTGAGACAAAAGCATATCCAGGGTTGGTGATTCAACCACCTCCCTGGGCAGCCTTTCCAATGCTTGACCACTCTCGCTGTGGATTTCTTTTTCCTAATGTCCAGTCTAAACCTACCCTGTTGCAGCTTGAGGCCATTGCCTCTTAGACAATGAGGCCCTGTGTTCCAGTGCCTAGATACAGAAGAGTCAATCAATCACATTCATCTCAAATCTGGTAGGAAGGCAGTGAAAAATAGCCAACAGCCAAACAGGCAATGTATCAAAGCAAATAAGAAATGCTGTATGTGAACATATGGCCTTAAAGAAGCCCTGAAAATTCCAGATGGCTCATGCAGGTATTCTACATGCCCCAGAGATACTTTTTCACGGTGGACAATCATCTCTTTTGACAGCAAATCATCTCTTTTGACAGCAGTTGGATCAAATCAAACGGGTGGTGAAACAACTACTTAAGCAGAATGAATTCTGACTAAACATCAGGTCTCTCAGATCTAGCAATCATCAAGCTCTGCTTAAGTCACCTTTGGAGGCTGTAAGTGGACCAGAAGGATGTAATGCCTTGAACTTCCTCCTGCAAAAGTTTAAACTCTTCAGTGCAGGAGGATTTGGCTCTGCTTTGGACAGAGCTGCAGAAGGGCAAAGGGTGAGAGTGTAGCTTTATCAAGTCAAAGTAATACATGTTGATCACTGGATGCTCCCACTAAACCACACATTTGTTTTCTGAATGTAATTCATCTTTCCAACTCTACCACTCCACGGAGAGAGTAATGACAAATGTGTGTGCTGTGTCTCCCTGTATTTCCTTCCACAAGGCATTCCCTCCAGCAGAAAGAGAAAATTATTTATGATGGAATTTCACACATTTTTCTGAGTGCTTAATGGAGCTTGAGGGGAGCAAAGAGACTGTTATTGTTGAATTATTTTTTTTCGAGATGACTGCACAACAAATGGAAACCAAAGAAGCAATTAAGTTAACTGGTTTTAAAGCCCATATTGGCTGAGGAGTAAGGTAATTATGTCTGTGCTTACACACATTAATTGCTGCTTTAAACAGGCTTGCTTGCTGCTTTGCCACTGCTGTAGTTGTAAAAATAATCTTGACTTGCTGTCCTGCTTTGAATTGCCACAAAGGTTACAAACAGAAGCTCTCCTTCATATAGATACAGCTATCTTATTTGTATTACATGCTCAAAGGAGATGGATGCCACTTTTGCTAGGTTTATGCCAACAGAGCCAACCATTTCTTCCTGTATCAAAGAATTCACAGTACTTTAGACTTCAGGTATCAGTTCTAATAATACACAATAGATGTGTCTGGTTTTGTAATAGAGTAATCTCACCATCAAAGGAGGAAAAAAAACTAATTTTAAGCTTAAGAGAGAGAGACTAGGGCAGCAGTATGAATCTCCACAGTATCACTGGCAGGGTACCAGTTTCTTTTCAGTCTGGGCATAAAATAAGTTGTCTTTAAAATTGCTGGAATGTAAGGGAGGGTAAAGGAAGCAAAACCTCTACATTCTCCTTGTCTAGCAAGAAGCCACAGTGTGAGAACCACTCCCTGGCAGACATAATCTGTGATTGACAATGGTTTTCTTTGCAGCCAGGACTAAAAATAGTTTAGCTTTAATCAGGCAAATGAGGAACATTACGATGCCCTTCACAAATGTGAGGACCGCATACACAAGCAGTCTACATGCAGGGTGGCTACCTGGTGGCATCAAGTGAACAGCAAGCTTCAGAGTTCCCAAAAACCAATGAATCTTGATGTCAGGATATGAGTACAAACACAGGAGAGAAAAAAAGTGTCTTTTAATGGTCAGATTCACTGATGGCAGATACACAAAACTTGGAAGTTTATTCTCCAGATGGCCCAGGCATGCATACATGTTATCTTAGGCAAGCTACTCTACTGGACTTTACCCTGCCTGCCTGAAAAAACGAGAGAGAAATCCTTTCCTTTTCACAGAGAGGATGAATGCATGTAAGGCACTTGGCATGATGGAGTGGGAGCTCTGCAAACCAACTCAACAAAGTCTGAGACTTTGATACAATTTCCCTGCAGTCTTGAAGTCAGCTCTGGGGTCTACAATGAAAGGGTATCATGGAAATGAGGTGAGGTGGGACAGCCTCAGAATTTCACAGAGAATATGAGGGAAGCTTTTAATTGAAACTTGTGAGATTGCCTTGTGCTGAAGTTACCAATCATCTACAGAAACTTATGTAGCAACAGCTTACTTGCCTTCTTCAGCAG
Source organism: Pogoniulus pusillus (assembly GCF_015220805.1). Classification (NCBI taxonomy): domain Eukaryota; kingdom Metazoa; phylum Chordata; class Aves; order Piciformes; family Lybiidae; genus Pogoniulus; species Pogoniulus pusillus. Next base: position 15,533,625 of record NC_087290.1, on the reverse strand, counting down.
TTTGAAAAATGTCACTAACATGAACTGATCTCTGTGGCTTTGTTCTTCACTGATTCTTTCCTGTTAATCAGACACAGCCACAAATTTATTCAGGGGTTCTGCAGACTGTAAAAGGCCAGGCTATTTCCATGGGCCTAAGGTTAGCAGAATAATTTCTTAATGTTAGTGATGGATTTACTTGGAAATGAATTCCACATATAATAGGGAAGCCACTTGACCTAAAAAGGACTCGGCCCTAGACAATGTAGACTTCTAGGGTCCCAAGAGAGTATTTGGTAAACATTTTGCTTTCTAACGGAAAGAAATATTTCTTTTAAAAACAAAAACCAGAGGAGAAAGGCAATGTTGACAGCAAGATAGGAAGTCATAGAAACTGTAACATGAATCAAAATAAGAGGCAACATGAACAGCATTTCTCACCAATACAAGTTAGACTTTTCTGTTTCACGCATTGGAAAGGCTGAGATGCCCAAAGTAAATTTCCCTGAATCTCTCAGTGATGTTCTATGGTCGGTGTTGACTGGCTGTTACCAAAAAAAAACCAACCAACAACTCATGACTCCCCACATCACACTCTTTGGTCAGATCTGACATTAGTAATTATAACCACTTCCACTAAGTAGATTCTTTTTGCAAGGGAAGAAGAGTATATGCAATTTCTGCACCAGACATTTCTTGATCAATATCATTCTCCTACTCCTTTTATTCACAGGCCTGTTGACTGCATGAGTCACCAAATATCACCTTAAGCAGCAGACAGGAATTACATTATCCCTCCACAAAGCAGACATCATACCATGTTTGTTGCCACCAGTCTCTGTGACCCAAATGTCTCAGAATTCAAACTGAAAACTACTTTGTCCTCCCCATTTCACAGTGTGGAGAACCAGCATTTTTGTGACCAGAAGAACTTTCCCACCATAAAATTCCTCTCTGTTTGGACTAATCTGTCAGAGCAACACTTCCAACACAATTAACAAATCAGACCAACCACCATGCCAAGTCAGACAGAGTGCCTGCCCTTGCTCAAGGATGTTGGAAAAAGTAGGATGGCCAGATCATCTTAATATTTCCAAGTCCAATCACACCAGGGAGAGAAGATCATCTATTGCTCCATTCCTTGCCTGGTATGTACTGTTAGATGGGATTTGCTCATTCAGTAACCCAGGGACATGAAGAAACAAAAAGCTGAACAGCAGTCACAGAGCTGTTTCTAGTTTCCCATTATCACCACAGACAACCAATCATTTACAGGCAGCTTTCGAAGCCTAAGCCTATTGCTTTGGCTTTGCACAACAACCAAACCAATTTTGCACCAGCTCTTGCCTAACAAGAATGCAGAGCTTCACTTTTCTCTTGAGTTTTTCATCAGGGTAATTACAGTCACTTCAGCGGTAAAACCTTTGACTGATACCACAGTGTTATGACACACAAAATTCATGAACCAGGAAGCATTCCTACTTGTCTCTAAATACACCAGGAAGAAAATGTTTCTCTCAACATTTTGTCCCTATTATTATCAGGTACATCAAAACATGACACCATACCCTTGTCTGACACGATCCTACCATGTTATTTCTGCCTGGTCACATGGCACTAACTATGCCACTTTTCTCATCCTGTCCTAGCTTGAAACCAACCTTGCACTGCCTCCTTTGCTTCTAATCACACAATCAGGGTGGAGAAGGCTTTGCAGATGACAGAAGTAGGAATGAGATGTAATGGAAATTTAAACACATATATATATATATATATATATGCACCTTCAGACCTTGGTTTGTCTTTTGTTAATGAACAAAGAAGCTCTAAAATACTAATGCTGTTTTAGACATCATGACTTTTTTGTGTTCAAAACCCATGCAAATAAATATGTATTAATAAAAAGGCACTCCTATCAAAACTGCAATCAAACAAATACATTCTCCTTCTTCTTCCCTCTCTCCTGATGCATGCTTATCTTTCATGCCTTCTTTAGGAGGCTTTTACAGTTGCACAACTCAAATGTTTACAGCATCATTTCTCCAAGGACACATGGTTAGTACTTAAGTTGGAAATGGTTATGTACTTTGTTAGCCACAGAATAGGTAACGAATGACACAAACAGCAAGCGACATAAACCACACTTCATTTAATTCTCCCAAAACACCTCCATTATCCCTCCACAGGCAGATTCCATCAGGAAACGTTGAGCTCACAAATTAGACTCTTCGGTTTAAAAGTCAAAAATGCTCTGTTCCACTAAAATGACTCTGGTATAAATAAGATAAGCCTATGTCCCATTAAGATCATAGCAAACTGGAGGCTTTGAACAGGAGGCTTTTTGCCCGAGGCGACTCCGCTACATCACATGGAGTTTTGCACTTCAGCAGGACATTGGCATTTCTACCACTGAAAACACTGTCAAAAACATTTCCAAAAACTCTTCTAACAACACCTTTGAGAATGAAAAGTTGCTAGGTCTTTTCTAACTCTACTTCCTATAAAGGCATGATTAAAGCTTGGAGTACAATCGGCTTAATTAAAAAACCCAACCAAACAACGAAATACTGGAAAGAACATCCTCATTATACAAAGAGTAAAATAAAGGCACTGTTACCTTGGCAGGTCCGTTCATCTGTGAGCAGTTTATAGCCTTTCTGGCAGCTGCACTCAAAGCTGCCAACTGTGTTTCGGCAGAAATGGTCACAGCCACCATTGTTTACCAAGCACTCATCGATGTCTGCAGAGAATGAAGGAACAAAGATTTTTTGTCACAACAGTCATTCAGTAGTTGAAGGCAGGAGTACAGGAGTTTACTCAGACCCCAAGGAACCCACTGTCTCTGTTAAGAATCAGATTGGTCAGGTGCATCTCTTCCCAAACCTTTCTCAAAAGGTTTACAGGAGAGCTGTGGGCTGTGTTGTTCTGGAGAGAAAGGTGTTTCTCTCAGAACTGGAACCACCAGATGACCCAAGATGATGAACACTCAGGGAAGCTTTTTTATAGAAGACAGAACACTTTGGTTGCCCTACTTTATATGGGAACTGTCAACCCCCCAGAACACATGAAAAATTGAAATAACAACAGTCAAGGAAGCTTTCTTATAGAAGTAGCCTACCTGCCAGAAAACTTCAGTTGCTTTACTTTACAGAGGAACTACCAAACCCCCAGAACACATGAAAAATTGAAATAACAACAAATACAAAGTAAAAGAGATTTTAATTCTGAAAAGACCTCCATTACCCTTACTTAAGCAAAAGTAGAGATACATTTGTTTGTAATTAGCATTATTTGCTGGTTTGTTCATGATGGACATCAATGCAATGTCACTAAACACTCATTTTCCTGTGCCTAAGTTTTTCAATCTAGTGTGATAGAAGAGCAACTGCAAATGCATGAGAAATGTTGCTTCCTCAGTTGCTCTGAAGGCAGAACACCTATGAGGGATGGGGTCAGTGGCTCTTATTTTAAACAATGTCTATCAAGGGTACTGGTGTAACTTGGTAAGGTCTTGGTTCTGAATTTCAGACTGGTGATTCTAACTCCTTCTACTTGTAACTTCAAGGTGTTTAAGAAGTGCAATGACCAGTCCCTTTTCAAACCCATAAAAGCTTGTGCAATAAGCATACAAGTCACAGAACCTCATTTGAAATATAGGTCATCTCCCCATTCTCCCTCAATTACAAATCCATGGACCTGCATGCATTTGGAATAGACAACTGTACTTTTTCCCCCCTTTTCTTCTTCCCAAGGAGAAAAACAGTGCCACAAATTATCTCTTTATAAGGATGCATAGAGTGAAGAAGTAACATGACATGGATTGTTGGTTGCCCATTTCTGGAACTGAAAACAAGATCTTTCAGAAAGACAAGTGAAGAGAAGAGCTTCCTATTGAAAAATCTGTTGCAGTGAAAGCTTTGAAACTTTGAGGTAGCAGCATTTAAAAAGCAAATCCTGCAAACCCACAAATCTAGGTGTCAAAAGGAGTTCTTATATGCAGATGGAGATTTATCAAAGACAGCATAGTGATGGTGAATGAAAGGCACATTTTGCAACTATTTGAATCTCTAGGGGATCTCATTCATTCATTCATTTTTGAAAACACATGATTACTGCTGCTGGAGAGTGGTACAGACCTTACCATGTTTCTGCATGTTTAATCTAGACAACAGCAAGAGGAGTGTGGTAGAAAACCCAGGAATTTTAATAGTTGAGAGGCAAATTCATCCTTCTTTTCTAACTGTCACTTTGCTGCACTGACACTGGCAGAAATATGCTCAAGAGGATGTACTACTCAAACAAGCAAGAGCAATGTATATTGTTATAAAGGCTTGCTTAGGAGTTGCATTTATAGTAAAAAGAAAGCAAATTTGCTCTGAGATGCTCTGAACTAATACTGCTGCTTATTACTGTTGCATCTGGCTGTGCAGAGCAGAGGCTTTTGCATTCAGTTCTATTAAAAGCAGGAAGGCAAAATTGTAGGTAGCAGCTGTAGTAGTTTTATGCCCTGAGCGCTTTGCACAAAGCCAGTTCAAATCGTTATGTCTTGGGTGACAAAGTTCTCAAAGTGCTCTGAAACCAGGAGTCACATTTGATGTCTGTGCTTCTGCAGTTGTGATAATGCTAGCCCAGAGCAGATAACTTTAACCTCCCAACCTGATATATATGGTGAAGAACACACTGAGGACAACACCATGAGAACAGAGGTAGCAACCCAAGGTTTCAGCTATGATCACCAGCACAGGTCATGATCAGCAGGGAAACACAAGACTTCTTGGCCCAGTTCCTGGAGGCTGGCATTTTCATTTGTGCAACTGGGACTGTGCAGGTCTCATGATGGATTACCACAACAGCCCCATCATTTTGCACAGCATCAGTGTAGCTATCTAGAGTTTAGCTTGCCCTGACAAAACCGTTGGACGAATGGAATTGGGAATTAAATTACTAATATATTATGCATCATAAACACACAGAGGAGTCATCCATCATGAAGAAGATCTCTTTTCCCCATGATAAGAACAACATGACCTTTGGGCTACTCTGCTGCCTGAGACTGCTTGAAGCAGAAATTACTTGCAGCCTGTCAAACACCATTCTGAAGTTAGGATTGATGTTTTAAGCGATAGCCCCTGGATTTCACATGTTAAATTGCAAATTCCAGCCTCATTAACTTTCTTTTAAGGTTCTCTGAAGACCGTAAGGGACAAAAATGAAACTCTTCTGGCCTCAGAGGGGAGATCTGAAGCTGTTAATCATTGTAATTCCACTGACAATGAAGCACACCAGTTTTTACACCAGCAATTCCTTGGGATAATTCTAAACCAGGATCTGGGCAAAACTTGGGGGTGTCCACAGCAAAAGAAAGCATTTATTCATTTCTTCTAGCTGAAAAACACTGTGTGGTCTTTTGAAAGCAGGACCATCAAAACAGAGGAGAGGTCAAAACTGTTAGCTGCAAAAATATTCTAAATAACACAAACAGTGTCAGTGTCTCTGCTTTTCCTGTATTTCTTTCCACAGCCATAGTGGGACTGACAAGGCATGCAAAAATTATTTCACTCTATGGAGAGCAGTGCACTGCTGCATTTCACTTGGAAGAGAGCAGTATCCAACCGTATCATATCTTACTGGTTCACACAAACTGCAGCAAGTCCATTTCTCTGCTGTTTTTCTTTCCATAGCTATAAATAATTAGTGTTACGAGCCATGTGAAAATAAATGATTCTACTGTGTGAGAAGGTGAGGCCTCATTCATCTTTACACTGCCTGGTACTCAGCTTTGTCACATGCCTGTCTGAAATTCACTGAACGACTGCTTATCACGAGGGGAAAGAAAACACAGTGGAAACTCATCATGGTATCTCTACCATCTCTGAAATTATTTAGCCAAATATTCCCATACTATTGCTGGGCACAGTTCTGAAGTTCTCTTTTCACCTGAAGATGCAGTTTGCAGAAGAATGGCTCATTTCCTACAGTGCTCTGCTGGAGAAGTCGAGCATGACTATTCTCTGGATCATCTTATGTGACCCTAGGGCCTTGTGGCATTGGCTAGTAAGTCACAGTTTTGGTACACAAACCCAAGTACTCTTTTAAAATGCTCATTTTTGGTAGATGTTTTCAAAACTGTCTATATTCTTTCAGACATTCAAAAGCTAATTTCTGAATAATCATAGAATCATAGAGTCAACCAGGTTGAAAGAGACCTCCAAGATCATCCAGTCCAACCTAGCACCCAGCCCTGTCCAGTCAACTAGACCATGGCACTAAGTGCCTCATCCAGGCTTTTCTTGAACACCTCCAGGGACGGTGGCTCCAACACCTCCCTGGGCAGCCCATTCCAATGCCAATCACTCTCTCTGCCAACAACTTCCTCCTAACATCCAGCCTATACTTCCCCCAGCACAACTTGAGACTGTGTCCCCTTGTTCTATTGCTGGTTGCCTGGGAGAAGAGACCAACCCCCACCTGGCTACAACCTCCCTTCAGGTAGTTGTAGACAGCAATGAGGTCCCCCCTGAGCCTCCTCTTCTCCAGGCTAAACACCCCCAGCTCCCTCAGTCTCTCCTCATAGGGTTTGTGTTCCAGGCCTAGGAATAAATAGCATAGTTTTGAAATGAGTGATTATCTTAAGTTTTCTAAGGAGATCAAAATATAATGAAGGCAGTGGAATCAGCTTTAAATAAAGCTTTTCCACTTTAAAATAAAGAAACAGAAACTGAAATACTTTGTGGTACATTGCACTGCTACAGTTTGACTAGAGGGAATAGGCAGTCCCTTATTTTTCTTTTCATGTCCTTGTGAAGATTAATAGGAATGACTGCTCCTGTTCCACTGGTACCTTTCCAAACCCTGCTCAGAGTAACTCGTGTTTGGAAGGCCCTGGCTCTAATGGGGGTGTGTGCACCTGTATGCATATAAATTCACAAAGATTTGCCTTGCTGCATGCAAGTCAGAGAATAAATTGAAAAGTAGGAATTTTAAGCAACCTAGAAATTAACATTTCCCACGAGCTGCTTAAAAGGAATTGAAGAGGTAATCCAAGTGCAGTTTTTACTTTGCTGTTGAGCAGTGATGGCTATGGACATTTCCAAAGCTGCATCACAGGTGAAAGCAAGGCTTCTCCTTTCACTGGCTGGATAAATATTTGAACTGATTGTGTATGTCTAATGCTTTGCAGTTATAAAATGCTACCTAGCTCCAGAAAAATCATATACTCCCAGATCAAACTAAAATAACAACAAAGTTCATACCCTTCCTGTTTCAATTAATGACAGCATGCTAGGATTCAGAATGCATGGACATCAATACAGATGTATTTTCTGCAAAGTGGACTGGTCTGCTGCTTTTTCTTATCCTCTCATCTTGGAATTTGTCCTTGTTTTTCTTTTCCACCAATTTCCCCTACATGTTATGACTGTTATCACCTTGTTGACACATGTATTAGTTTCTTGATGCACACAGACCACAGAGTGCTTTATAAAGCATCCTCAAAACTTTGTAACCCCATGTCAGATGCAGGGAAAGTAAAAGTACAGCAAATAAATAATCAAGCACACTTGAATTCAAGCCCAGTGCACAGCCCAATAGGACACCTTGCTTAGACAGTGTGCCAGTCAGCACAGGCTTGCACTAAGCACATGTGGTTCTACACACCCCTTTATGTTACAAGATCTACCAAAGTCACCAATATTCAGATTGCAATCATTTCCATAGTTGCCTGTCACTTAGCAGGGAAACTTGAAACAGATGAAGTAACTTAGCATTAACATAAACATAACCTATCAAGTTACACTTGCAATGCTCTAAATAACACTTTCTGTAGTGGGTTGGTTTTAAGTAAGATATGAAGATAATTTCATGTTCTTAGATGCATTTGATTCAGTGTTGCTGTGAGAAAATCTAAATCACAGTACAAGTTAGGTTCTTCTGTTCCCTCCAGAAAGCATCAAGCCAGATGTTGTCTGGTAGTTTGCAGGGAATTGGAAGTCCTTGTTCCAGTTTTACCACGGGTTTATAGGCAAGTTGCAAAATCTCTTTTATTTATGTGTCCAGTTCTGGTGTCCCCATTGTAAGAGCAACACAGATCTGCTGGTACAAGTCCAGAGAAGGGTCACAAAGATGATCCAGGGGCTGGAGCACCTCTGCTATGAGGATAGGCTGAGGGAGCTGAGATTATTCAGCCTGGAGAAGACTCTGGGGGAACCTCATAAATGCCTTTCCATACATGAAGGGAACCTGCAGAAAGGCTGGAGTGGGACTTTTTGCAAGAGTGTCCACCCACAGGACAAGGGCAAATGTATTTAAACTGAAGAAAACAGATTTAGATTGAATCTTAGGAAGAAATTCTTCACTACAAGAGTGGCAAGACTCTGGAATGGATTGTTCAGAGAGGTTGCCCATGCCCGCTTCCCGGAGATGTTCAAGACCAAGATGGGACCTTGAGTAAAGTGTTCTAGTTGAGAGGTGTCCCTACCCATGGCAGGGAGATTGGATTAGATGATCTCTAAGGTCTCTGCCGGCCTAAGCCATTCTATGATTCCATGATCACAGGGCACTGATAATTACTGCTGGATATTTTCCTATCAGTACTTTGAGATGGATTACTATCACTGAAAAAGCATTTTGATTCAAAGGAGTTTACTGACAATGTTTTTGCCAAATTGCAGATGTTTTCAATTTGTGGTTTGAGCTTGTGAATGGATTGATACAGCAGCCTCTATATGTTGGTAGCGTTTTGCCCTGGCAGATCATGTGAATGTGAGCAGAACTGCATAGCTGTCTTTAGGAAGAGTGTGTGCTGTTCCACCACTCCACTTGTGACTCCTCTGCCTTCATAGTTCATTGCCTCTAGCATGTTTTGCCTATTTCAGGGTGCAATAATCCTATTTATGCAGTGTTTTCTACTTGAGGATTTCAAAGGCCAGCATCTTATCAGCTTCATTACATTAAACCTACACAACACTTCTGCAGGAGAGATAAGTTTAATTAATTCTCCTTTAACAAATGTGAAATTGAGGCAGGTAGGGTAGTGTGTGACTTCCCTGCATAAGACAGCTACAAAATAAGGCATACAGCATAACAGTACCACTAATTTCAGTTTTACACTTCAGTGTCATCCTCATTTTCCCTTCTACAGTGCTAATTAACTGTAATGTATGATAATCATGACTGAAGTTCCACTAAAGTAGTAAATGAAGGTCCTTTGTTTAATTAGCTTTATGGCTGGGTTGCAGGGCAAAGCATTTCCCTAATTAACACAATTCAAACTCAACTGGGAAGACAGGAATGAGTTTAATTAAAATTTAATCTCCCTCATCCTGAAAACAAGCTGCCTGCAAAATAGAGAGCTTTGTGTAAATGCTTTTAGAGCATGGAAACGTTGGGGCAGGTTTCAACACATTTCCTTCATGTCACTTTCTCCATTTTCACCTGTTATCTTTGCAATTCTGTCAAGAAACTTGTCTTCCAACACAGGTGGTAATCTGTCACATATGGATTTAGGTGTCAGATATTCTCCTCCAGGACATATCCACTCTGACATTATCCAGCAACCAATCAATAAAAGAGTCTGCCAGGCTGCCAAAAGATCAATCACCTTGTAAACCAAACATTATGTCCTATTATTTTCTTATTACAGTTAATTAGATTTATAAAACACAAAAAGCCTCGAAAGTGAAAAACTTGGAAGTGCTGTCAGAATAGTTTAGGCTCTGATTTCTCATTTGTGAAAAGGGAAGGGATTTACTAAATCTAATGTGAAAAGAAAGGATTTTCATTTAAATTTTTGTGCTGAATGCTAGATTCTTTTTTAAACTTAAAAACATGTTAGTGCAATGCTTACAAACCCAAACAGTGCAAGCTGTCCTAGGCTGTGACACTGGAGACAAAGAAATATATTGATAAGAGTCTTCTACTGTTTAGGCTGAGATAAATACAAAAACTACCTCCTCTCTGAAAAAAAAAAAAAAGGGAAAAAAAGCCATAGGAATCCCAGAAAATACAGAAATATAGCTAGTTTTCCTCCTACTCTTTTATCAATAAAAATGCCTTTTATGAAACACTGGAGAGGGAGAAATAAGTGTGCAGGTAGGACTCCTACCTATAATATCGTAGAAAGCATGTGGAAGGTACATCGGAGTCTGGGAAACTCAGATGGTACCAGTCACCATGGAAGAGAAGTGCATAGAATCGTAGAATCATAGAATCAACCAGGTTGGAAGAGACCTCCAAGATCATCCAGTCCAACCTATCAATCCCCCCGCCCTATCCAGTCAACCAGACCATGGCACTAAGTGCCTCATCCAGTCTTTTCTTGAACACCTCCAGGGACGGTGACTCCACCACCTCCCTGGGCAGCCCATTCCAATGCCAATCACTCTCTCTGACAACAACTTCCTCCTAACATCCAGCCTAGACCTCCCCCAGCACAACTTGAGACTGCGTCCCCTTGTTCTGTTGCTGGTTGCCTGGGAGAAGAGACCAACCCCACCTGGCTACAGCCTCCCTTCAGGTAGTTGTAGACAGCAATGAGGTCCCCCCTGAGCCTCCTCTTCTCCAGGCTAAACACCCCCAGCTCCCTCAGCCTCTCCTCATAGGGTTTGTGTTCCAGGCCTTTCCCCAGCCTTGTTGCCATTCTCTGGACACGTTCCAGCATCTCAACATCTCTCTTGAATTAAGGGGCCCAGAACTGGACACAGTATTCAAGGTGTGGCCTGACCAGTGTTGAGTACAGGGGAAGAATAACCTCCCTTGTCCTACTGGCCACACTGTTCCTGATGCAGGCCAGGGTGGCCTGTGGTTAAAATGGTGGCACAGAATTGTGCAGACTCATGGGTTGACTGCTTATCTGCCACTATGACCATGATAGTTCTGTGCTTAAGGTTTCTGTGTTTTATGTAGGAGGAGCTGACATAAAAAAAAACATACGGGTTGCTGAAGGTTACACAGATCAAGGCAGCAACAGTATAGGAGTCAATGAAGGGTTTCTTAAAGCATAGATTGAATATAAAACAAAGGAGCTGACATCCCTGCACATTTCCTTTGTACCAGGTCTCAGTAAAAGCCAAGGCTTTGCTCTTGGAGTATTCAGTTTTCCCATATAATCTCAATGAAGAACACAGGGTCATGCTAGCAGTCTGTGCACCATGGACCAAGACACAAGCATCCCTGGACTTAGCATATTAACTCAATTTACCTTTGCTCCTAGTTTTCTTCTACCTGCTCAGGAAGGCTGTGTGCCTATTTCCAAGAATCTCAGTTTGCTCCTACAATTTTAGTTTAAATAAAAATTACAAATCAAATTGACATCAAAGACAGTTAGAGACTGATGCTGTCTCTAAAATCCCATTGAAGCTACACTGGCTTTCCTAGGAGAGGAGATCTGAACAGAACTCGGGAATGATAATTCTAAGGCCTCACATCTGATGATGAATTAAAGAAGTTTGGCTGCTGCTGAAAACCAAATAATCCTCCCAAATTTTTCAAAGACCTTACTTTGACCAACCAGGGATCTGTTCTGTACCAGGGAAGATAAATACTTCACTGAAGCAGGAGGTAGCCATGTGAAAACCCAGCTGTATTTTATGATGAAAAGCACAATAATAAAAGAATGAAAAAAGGTTTGAATGTTGGTAGCTGTGATTCTGTGAGTAGTCAACTCCCAAATTACAGAAAGCAGAGCACACTCTTACATAATAAACTGTGGTTGCTGCTCCTCAGGGAGCTTTATATTGTCGAATAAATGCAAGGTCTTTTCAACAACTGAAATGCAAAATATAACTCTCCCAAGCATTAATTTAAAGGATTTGGCATTTTCAAAGGGGAGGTTCACAAAGACAAATAACAACTGCAAGTTTCCAGGGAATGGGGATATTGCCTAGTCATGAAAAGCCCTGACTTAGTACACATGAATTTATTTTGTGTGGATAGATGGAACCCTTGGGAGGGACTGAGAGCGAATGAGTTACAGGGCAGCAGACCCCAGTGTACAGTTTTTTAATGGAAGATAATCTGTTATACTCTGTTTGTCTGTCATGAACAAGCCTACAGCAGACACGTGAACTGTACATCTAACCTGGAACAGAACTGAAAAATAAGACAACCCCCTCAGAACCAGAGAAGGGGCAGTGGAAATTTCACATGCATTCTGGACTAGATAAACTGCAGCAAGAGTTAGCAGATGTCATCCATAGGGGTTTTTTATTGCATTCTGCTCTCTGCTGTTTCTTCTACTTTTTTTTTTTTTTTTCCCATTTGATTTTCTTATTTGTAACAAATTTCATCTGTGATGCTATCTAATATTTGCCTTTCCTCTCAGATTTTAAAATCCCCTGGGTTTACCATGTCATTTTTCCTCACATACATTATGCCTATACATTTAAAATCTGCAGTTCTTGTGCCCAGCAGGCATACTGCCATCAGTCAGTGTCCAGCTGCTCATTTTTCTAGCTCCCTTGTAGGCTTCTTGCAGACACTGAACACCAAAATATTTCTATCTTTTTTTGCTACCAGTTCCCACATATTTTCTGCAGGTGACTAGAATCTTTCTTTCTCCAACACCTTCATTCTGATGACCCTCTCTGTGTCTCCCTCTGCGCCTCAGTCGGACACTGTCATCACATGGCCTCTGGACCAACAACAGTCAACTCTCTCTTTAAAAAGTGGGGAAAAATATGGAACATTAATCCTGAGTCACCTGCCAGTCTTACCAAGCCTTGAAACAACTGTTTCCAAGGCAGTAGTGCTGGGCCAGATTACTATGAACACCTCAGTAACAGCACTGAGTCTGTTACTGAGCTGCTACTTGCCAGACGCTGTTATTGTGTTGATCTTACTTGTTCTTTGTCTTGAGATTGGTAACGCTGATTTAATCACATAAAATAACTCTAGGCTCAGCAATAAGATTATTGCAGATGAGCCTTAATATTTGCTTCTTTAATCCACATTTAAGTAGCTATTTTCAAGAGTTTTTTTTATAGTTATGAGGGAATCCATGCTCTGGTCTGATTTTCTGGTCATGTCTCTCTTCTAAAACAAGTAGCCTGTGGGTATAAGGATATATCTTTGTACTCAGTTACCCACTGCATTCCCTTAAGTGTTTGACCAGTAAGGAATAAAATAAACAAAAACCTACCAAAAATTCAGTCATTTGCATCTTGCATTTGCCTCTTAGGTGAGAGAAGTATTACTTCAGAACATTTGCTCCAAACCTATAGACTCGGTTCTAAAGGCATTCTGACACTTATATGATGTCAAAAGTGTGGTTGCTTGTGCCAATAAAGTTCTACCTGCCTTCACATAAAGACTGATGCCAGAGATCAAGTCTTATGACAAACAGCTGAGGGAATTTGGATTGGTCAGTCTGGAGAAAAAGAGGCTGAAGGATGGCTGAACTACCTAAAAGGAGGCTGGAGTGAGGTCTGTTCTTCCTAGTATGAAGTGAGAGAATGAGAGGAAATGACCTCAAGTTTTGCCAGAGGAGGTTTAGATTGGATATTAGGAAAAAAATACTTTGTGAAAGAGTGGTCAGGCCTTGGAACAGGCCGTTCAGGGAGGTGGTGGAGTCACCATTCCTTGAAGTGTTCTAAAACTGTGCAGAAATGGCACTTTGGGACATGGTTTAATGGTCATGGTGGTATTACATCAACAGTTGGATTCAATCTTAAAGGATTTTTGCAATTGAAATGATTTCATGATTCTATATATTTTACAGAGGTTATCTTGCACAAGGACATATTTTACTGGCATGCAAAACAAAAGGCATGTTGATCCAATGAAACCCAAGTTTGTCATAGGTAATTACCCCTGCTGAAATAACTTCCCCATTTAAGCAGTAAAAAAATAAACCAATTTGAAACCTATCAAAAAAACCACAGTCAGACAAAGATGCCAATGGCATCCTGGCCTATATCAGGAACAGTGTGGCCAGTAGGACGAGGGAGGTTATTCTTCCCCTGTACTCAGCACTGGTCAGGCCACACCTTGAGTACTGTGTCCAGTTCTGGGCTCTTCAATTCAGGAGAGATGTTGAGGTGCTGGAATGTGTCCAGAGAAGGGCAGCAAAGCTGGTGAAGGGCCTGGAACAAAAACCCTGTGAGGAGAGGCTGAGGGAGCTGGGGGTGTTTTGCCTGGAGAAAAGGAGGCTCAGGGGAGACGTCATTGCTGTCTACAACAACCTGAAGGGAGGCTGTAGCCAGGTGGGGGTTGGTCTCTTCTCCCAGGCAACCAGCAACAGAACAAGGAGACACAGTCTCAAGTTGTGCCGGGGGAAGTACAGGCTGGATGTTAGGAGGAAGTTCTTCACAGAAACAGTGATTTGCCATTGGAATGGGCTGCCCAGGGAGGTGGTGGAGTCACCGTCCCTGGAGGTGTTCAAGAAAAGACTGGATGAGGCACTTGGTGCCATACTCTAGTTGACTGGATAGGGCTGGGTGCTAGGTTAGACTGGATGATCTCAGAGTTCTCTTCCAACCTGGTTGATTCTATGACTCTATGATTCTAAAGGTAGTATCATAACTCAAGCAAGCTAATAGTTGATGTGACCAGAGTAACAACTGCATTTTTTCCAATAATAAGCAATAAAAATAACCTGAAACTTCTGGTGTTCCTTTCTTTAAAAAGAAACAGAAAAAAAAAAACCAAAGAGGATATGTTTTCAATTTCATATGAAGTGATTTCAACAGACGAGATGCAGTTCAAAAAGCTTTAGTCAATTTAATCCAATTTAGAGAAAAAAAACCTTAAACAAATTCTAAGTAATTTCAACTAATGGAATGATGGAGTGAATCATAACTGTTCACAGATATTCTGTAGCCAGGAAATGAAGCCAAATTGGCCAGCTAAACTGTTCATTGTGAGGTTTTCACTTAGTGTTAGTGTGTTCTGAATGAAAAGAGAGGAAAGCCTCCAGTATCTGAGTCATATTCTTGTACCAAACCGATGGTAAGCACTGATTTTAAACAATTGATTTAATGAAACCTTTCAGTTCATATTTATGACATATTTTGCTTCACTGAAACTCATCCTTGTACTAAACTTGTTCCTCACAGAAACAATTCTGGTTTAATTAATGTTCAGCCTTTCATGGGTTTTTGGTACTAAAACCCAACATAAAGTGCATTTTTCTGCTGTAACAGACTGCAATTAAGAAACATAAAAAAGAGCAGTTACTATGTCAACATAATAAAGCCAATGCAAAAATTCCCTTTTGTTTCCATAAACTTTGATTCAGTCTTTTGGCTGAAATTGTTCTAAAGTCTCTGTGTTCCCTCTCTCCTTTTCTAGATTGGTGAGTGATAAGGAGGGTTAAAGAGTTGAGGTGCTGGATGAACCCTTCAAGACTAAGGCATTTCTGGTGCACAGTCAAGTATTTAAGCACGTAAGTGCCACATTTCTTTGCTGCATCGGAATGCACAAGGATGGGAGCTTGTTTCAAGGAAGTAGGGAGCACACCACATTGCTGGGTAACCATGACAATGAGACAGCAGGAAGAAGATATGTTTGCCTAAACAGCATCCAGCCACATAACCCCAGTGTAACACTGCTCTAGTTAAACAATATGCCAGAAGGCTAAGAAGGGCTTACTTAGTTTTGCACAGCAAATAACATGCCCCATTTTGCACCCCAAGGTGCAGGTACCCTTCTGTCTCCTAAATGCATGTCCACGAGATCACCTGGGTTTGGCAAAGATTTACTCATGCAAATGAATTTGTACTGCTGTATTTAGCCACCAGTGGCAGATTATCAATGTAGCATTGCTACTAAACCAACTAATGTGTTAACCCAGCTGAGTATCTACCTCCTCAATATCCCCATCAAGCTCAGCTATGAAAATGATACAAAATGGGAAGTTAAGCTACGAGCAATACACCTCTTGCTATAACAGAACATGCATCAGGCACTACATTTTCAGGTGGTACTTTATGAATGTTTATGGAGAAGCCCTATTTGAGATGTGGCTTTTGCTCCATGACTCTTAGAAATCCAGTTATGCTTATCTTCTGCATAGAAATTATATTTGCTCTGCCATTTGACTTTAGGAGCTCAGCAAGTGCTGCACCCTTCACAGTTCCACTATGTCTATGTGTATGGTGCTAGGAAGCTGCATTATCCTGGAGCACAAGAGTGCCTCGGCTGCACAGCTTCATTGTTAAATACCTGAGGCAGAGATAGAGCACATCAGACACAGGGTCTTAAAGTTTACACCATTTCAGAAGCCTGTGGCCCTCCCTCTTGCTTTACTTAATTGGAGAACCCACAGAGAGAGGCCCTGTCTCTCTCAGATGTCTTTGCTGTCCTTCCCAGTCCTTCTCTACTGTAAGTCCTGGAAGAAGAACGTTCCCTTGCTCAGCTTGTCTCCCTCAGACAGATGAACCCTTTACTGTTTGATCCAGTTTGGCAGCTGGATTTAAACAATCTTCAGGAATCTGTGCTAAATCTAATGTAGCCTGACTTCACTCCTCTTGGTTGCCACAAGTATTTTGCACGTTAGTCTCCTGCTTTATCAGCTATGTAAATTATATTTAATTAAAATGCTAAACTGATGAATCTTCTCATCAAGGGCAGAACACATCTGGATGCCTGGAAAGGGTAGTCTGCAGGATGGTTGCACAGAAACCAAAAAACAGTAGAGCTAGGGAGCTCCTGATATGCTCAATAGGGAGGATATTAAAAAGTGGCTAGGAAGCAGTGAACAAAAAGCATCCTGGGACACTATGTCTTCTAATTTTCTGACTCCTTCTCTGCTGCATTGCCTGACTTCTGGGGGATGACTTGGTGGGCATTTCAGGAAATGAACTGCACTGTTTTGTCATGTGTAGCACAACAACAGAAAGTATCAAATGAAGTGGGCATCAAGCTGAGAGCACTCTGTCACAGTGTCAAGAGAAATGAAATTAATTAGAAGGAGAGTAGGTAACTCTGTCTGGGATGTATCTCTTCTCTTAGCTGACAAAATCTTCCATGGTTTGGCTTATCAAGATCCAAGTTGATAGGAAAGATGGAAGAGAAAAAAAGGAACATTCTCCACTACATGCAAACTCAGCTGAAGCAACACTTAAGATTGTAACTGACTTTTAAAGAGCAGCAAAATGCTAATGGATCTTTATCCCAGCCAGAATGGCACATCTAAAAGTTCCTCTAACTAAACCACAGATAACCCTTTCACTCTTACTGCACTATGAAATCAGGTAAGCAATATATAAAAGGGAGAAAGAATCAGAGATAAACCAGAATTTTTTCAGCTTCTAGAAACCAGACCAATCTTCCACTAGAGTACTCTTCCTACTGGCCATGCATTTACCTGTACATATTCTGTGTTAAAACTTTCACCACAACAATTTTTTCCTACCCATTTTATTGACATTTGATGTAAACCAGACTGCATTCTGCATTAAAAGGAGCTTGATTCTTTGAGGTACAATAAACTCTCGTTTCCCATTGAGGTTTTGATGCGAAACTGCTGAAGGTACATCCCTTGTACCTGAGAATTGCTTTCCCCAGGAAGTGCTTCACAGAGAGAGTGATTTGCCATTAGGATGGGCTGCCCAGGGAGGTGGTGGAGTCAGCATCCCTGGAGGTGTTCAAGAAAAGACTGGATGAGGCATTTAGTGCCATGGTCTAGATGACTGGCTAGGGCTGGATGCTAGGTTGGACTGGATGAGCTTGGAGGACTCTTCCAACCTGGTTGATTCTATGATTCCATGATACATTGGGAAATGGACAGGAAAAATGTCAGAGTTTCAGTCCTGACTCAGTTTTGGACTGTGACTTGAATCCATCCCAGTCTTTGTGACTGAATCTTAGAATATGCAATATGCTACTTCAAAGTGTAGAACAATTAGTAACATTTAATAGGGGTCTTTGGGCCATCCTTTGGCAAATAAAGCATGTGCACACAGAGTTTTAAAACCTGCTTTTCCTTTTGTGTGTATACTTGCCTCCTTTTCTTTTTTACCCTATACTAAACTGTTAACAAAATTCCAAAGTACTAAACAAAACCCTGTGAACACTTTGGACAGCAAACTTTTTTTCCCCATTATGTGTCTATACAATGACTTAAAAAAAAAAAAAAAAAAGACTAGTTCTGATTTTTGAACAAAACCATACAGGAATTTCTGGGTTGTGGAAAAATATTGGGTTTTTTTAGATTTCATTACTCTAAAAAGTGAAGATGTTCTTTAATTCAGGTGATTCTTTTGTGAAAACCAAGGAAGAAAAGTGGCAATAGGTCTTCATGAAATATCAGCAAGATACAAGTGCACCACTGAGGCAATCACCTACAGGTGAGCCAAAATCACATATTAGAAAAGATCACACAACCTTCACCACGGAGTACTCAAAAGTTCAATGTTCCTTTGAGTCTTATTTAAGCCTCTTCAATATAACCACATAATTTCAAATAGTAGCTGTACTATGTAAAATGTCCTAGAGAGAAAGATGCCAAAATGGACTGAAAAATCACACAGTATCACAGTATTATTAGGATTGGAAGAGACCTCACAGATCATCAAGTCCAATCCTTTACCACAGAGCTCAAGGCTAGACCATGGCACCAAGTGTCACATCCAACCTTGCCTTGAACAGCCCCAGGGACGGCGACTCCACCACCTCCCCGGGCAGCCCATTCCAGTGTCCAATGACTCTCTCAGTGAAGAACTTTCTCCTCACCTCCAGCCTAAATTTCCCCTGGCATAGCTTGAGGCTGTGTCCTCTCGTTCTGGTGCTGGCCACCTGAGAGAAGAGAGCAACCTCCCCCTGGCCACAACCACCCCTCAGGTAGTTGTAGACAGCAAGAAGGTCACCCCTGAGCCTCCTCTTCTGCAGGCTGCACACCCCCAGCTCCCTCAGCCTCTCCTCACCAGCTTTGTCGCTTAGAGCTTTGGTATTTGCTTTGAGGATCTCTTGAGTATTTAATTTTGTCTGTAGCACTAATTATAGACTTGACTATTATATAAATACTGTTTCATATTAGTTCTGTGGCTAAACTCTTGAATTTAGAATTAATGCTTTTTCCTGATGCAGTTGCAGTAATAAACATTTTGATCAAGTCTGAGTGTATGCTGCAGTATTAAAATGCCACCTTTTCAACCACTGTTACTGTTCTGCTATGGTTTAGCTAGTTTGCCTGTAAAAAAGATTTATTTTTATGTGGTTTGAACTGAAATGACTAATTTTTGATGTGTGCTTACTCTTATCTATTAACATTGTGTGCAGTGTCAGTGTAAATGTTTTATTTTCAAGTAAACAAGCAAATGGACTGTTAATTCTGTAACACTATCAGGAGCATGCCCAAGGACTGGGATTTTTTCAGACTGGAAGAAGAGGAAACCACACATTTTCTGTTTATTTTTGTGGCTTTTACTATTTTAAGTAACATCAAACCCTGGACTGAAGATATTCTGATATTTCTGGTTACTCTGAAGGAAAAAGGTCCCAGTAGTTTCTTAGCAAGTTAAGTCAACTTATGTTACAATGCTGAGTGACAAAAAAGTACTCTCTGTGAGAAGACTGCATTTTATGTCCACCTGGATGCCCACCATCAAGTCTCTTCCAATGGTACTCAAAAGAAATACATGGGAAGACAGGAAAATGGTTGATGAAAGGTGCAGTCCTACTAATATGTATCCAAAACTACTTGTGTGCAAAATGCCATTGAGTGTGATTCTGCAGGGATATTTGAGCACTAACCCTGTCTCCTTAACTGAGACCAGATGTCGACAGCGATATTAGATGCTCTTTTCCCTCTTCCTTGACCTCTGCTTTACAGCACTCATGAAGGACAAAATGCCGAGGATCTTGTGCTGCCTTTGGATCAGTGAAATCTGAGCATCAGCTGATTTAGACCCATGCACTAGTAAATGTTATTTTGGTTTTCCTTTGTAGCTGGCTACTTATGTTTTGAAGGGACAGAAATGGACAGTTGTCTGGAGTTCTGTGAGCAATACCTCTGCATCTTTTGCTTGGTTTCACTTAGTAATAACCAAATGATTATCTGCAGATAACAAAGTAGTGGTTGAGAAATTTGCCTTGCTGTTTGAATAGACAAATCTAGATACCATTAGATGGCTGAACCTCTACAAGAGCATCAGACTATCATTTGAAACTGAAAGCTTTTTGCAGCCTGGAGTTGTTCCTCTACAACTCTGGCCAGTTTGAAATGGTTTCATCTCTGTACCTCACTTCTCTGAAGCAATAAACTCCTCCAATAAATAGAGAGAAAAAATGGTTGAAATAGGTAAATACAGAAAAAATAGGAAAGGAGAAAGCTAATGAACTAATTGTGATCACTGTGCCAGCATTGCCTTAACTTACCAGCACTGATTTAATAACTGAATATTTACAACTTGTACTGGTACTGCTAAAGGCAAATGATGCATTGCAAAGCAAACAGAAGCTGACCTTTGCATGTTTTCCCATCAGGCTGCAGGGTAAATCCAACTGGGCAACTGCATCGTACCCCGGTCGCAGTATCCTTGCAAGTCCGATCACATCCTCCATTATTGACAGCACATGTTTCTGCAGAAGAAAAAAGAAAGAGAGAGAGAGAAAGGGAGAAAGGGAGTGGAATGAAATGTTCTGGGGGAGGGGAGAGGCACCAACTCTTTGGGGTAATATTATGATGTTATGAAAGCAATCTAAGTTTAAGTAAGCCAACTCAAGCAAGCTCTCAAGGTCATCAGGGCCCACATAGTGGTTCTCTCCCCCCTCCTCCCCAATCAGTGTTTGTATTGATTTTATTGAGTTAGTGCTTGTGAACTGTCTTAGACAATAGGATGGGTTATTACATATGAAACAAGTTTAAAGAGAAAAAAAAAGTGATTGCTTTTAAAAGCAGAACCAAACATTCAGTCTGTTTCGTATCAGTCAGTGTCTCGCCAAGGCTTTTTAAGGCTCATTTTTTACAATCATCTTGCAGGCATAATGAACTTTAAAAAGCAGCAGAAAGCAAAGCAGAGTGCTAGACCTGGAACTGCAAATTTAAAATCCTTAGTTAAGAAAGAGTTAATGGAAAATGAACTACATATATCACTTTGACAAGAATCTACATGCCCAATCTGTTCTTACTGAACTACAAGGAAAAGGCATCTGGGTTTTGTCCACTTAAAGCTTTTTGCAAATTGAAAGGAGTTTGGAGTGGGTGGGAGGGCATAATTGAGGTCACTGAACCCATTCCAAGCTGTGTCATTGAAATTTCCCAGTGCTTGTAGTAGGTAGAAGGGTGGCTGGGCAAATATAGGCAAGAGAAGGCTGCAATGGGTTTGAGTTTTTGCAATATTGAGACATGACTGCTAGGTACCAGTACATTAAAAAACAACAACAACAAACAATCTTCATCACAGAGAAAGCAAAAACCCCTCCCTCAATGCCAGTATTTTCTGCTAGTTGTTTGTGCCCACGTGCACACCATCCACATGCATACACACACATACCTACACACATCCATAAAACAGATAAAAGGCAAGTGAAATGATTAACTTTGCTTTGATCCAGAGAGTAGAGTAGATGTAAGGATGCCAATTTACCACATTAGTCTGAACTGTGCATTTGTCTGTAAAGTATTTACTTCAGAGAGCAAGGCCATTTAATAGTATCTTTTTCAGTTGCTCTGGCTTTGATTAAATTAAAGTAACCCCCTGCCCCCCAAGACTGCCTTTATTCTACTCAGCTCACCTCATTCTGGCTTTCCCTATAGAGGCTTTGTCATTACTTACTTAGATTTACAGACTCCTATTGCTGAATATTCACAGCCTGTGTTACAATTGTACCCTGCGGACAAGGTCTGACAATAATCTATAGGATATGCTAATCAGGAGTTGCCTTAGAACAGTACATTGATCAAAAATTATTTACACAGAACAGAAGAGGCTTTATCTTTCAACTGAATAGTACTAAAAGATTTTTATTTTGAAGTTCCCTCAAGGTGAACTTGGCTGGCCCTTTGGAGGGACTCTGCTGCTTCAAAATAAGAGAGAGAAAGTGTAACTTTGCACTCTGCATCAGTAGTGGAATAAGCTGTTGGCACTTAGGAACAAACTGAAAGCAGAGGTTTAGGATATCCATGCATTAAGAGCAAAGGGACAGAACTCCACTGTCCATATACATTCACATATGCTCTCCCAATCAGGTTCCAAAACATCACATAGAAAAGCAAAGGATTTGCATCTAAGTGGCAGGAAGCACTGCTAACTAGCAGAGTGACAGGTTGTTTTCTGGCTCCTTTCTGAAAAGGGAGCTAAGTCTGCAACTCCTGATTTTCAGGAGGAGTTCTTGGCTTACCTTTGGTATGACTTCCAGGCCATGAACTGTTTAGGTAATAGAGTTCTGATTTTCATTTCCCCCTCTGGGAAGGTACTGCTATTTGAAGAGTTCTTCTGTAAATGACATCTGCCTGCCTCTGCATGTGTGTGTTTGTGTGCTCACATGCCAACATATAAAATGATTTTATGTTTCAGAGAATGAAAAAGAATTTAAGTTAATTGAACATTCTTTTACTTGGGTATCATTTAATGGCAGGATGACTCCCCAGAAGGAAAGGTTGGGAGGTGCAGACTTGGCACGACACTGTAAATCTTAGCATTAGCAGATGAATTGACCTACGAACAGTCCTTCATTGCAGTTCATCAACACAAGATGAACATAAGGAGCAATACTGCTGCTTTCTGGATGGCATCCAGTGAAAATGAATAGACACAACAGTTATTTTTTTTCCTGTGGTATGGATGATTGGATCTATAGGATAAGAGTCACGTAGTGAACAAGAGCTATTTCAATGTATAATTAAATGCAGTCAAGACACTTTCTCTTATTTCCTTAGAAAACCAAACCTAAAAGGATGAACAACCTTCAACTTTCCTCACAACTCTGATTTTAGCACACGATGAACTTGGAGAGAATCAAAATCCAAGTGTGCAAGAGGTCATCTGACAACACATCTAATATTTTGGATAATTGAAGGGATGCACTGATGAAATTCCTTAAGCTCAAGGTTATGAGAAAATAGTGGTAAAAGAAAGTGACCATGAATAGCAGAATGTGGGAAAGAAGTATGAGGAACTCCATCAAATAGAATAGATGAGGCCTCTATATACAACAGAAATTGATGAGTGTCACACCCTGTGTTTCAGTTAGAAATTAGTTTGACTCATTCTTCACTGCTATCAAACCTTAGTATGTATTTGAAATGAAAATAGGAGTTTCAAGCTCTCAAACAAAGAGCAGAAAGAAATTACTTATTTCTAGGCTATCATGTTGGAATAACTATACTTATATGGAAGGAAAAGAAGGGGTGTTTGAATTTCAGTTCAGATCTTCATGGTCAAACTAAACCTACAGCCTATTTTCCACTCTTATTTTTCCTTCTGTGAAAGGTAGCCTCAGCATATTTATTATTATTATTTTGGTGAGGTTTTTCATTTGTTTGTTCCAGAATTCTTAGCACATTTCTGTTGTTGATGAGGGATGGGAAAAAAACCTGGAAGATACAAATGAAATAGTGTCATGTATCTGACCTTGAGATTCCTTCTGCATTATGATAAAGCTCATCATCTGAAACGATTGGAATTCACTGTGAATTTCATAGAATCATAGAATGCACTGGGTTGAAAGGGACCTCTAGAGGTCATCTAGCCCAACCCTCCTGCAGTAAGCAGAGACATCCCCAACTAGCTGCTCAGGGCCTCATCAAGTTTGATCTTGAATGTCTTCAGGGATGGGGCCTCCACCATATCCCTGGGCAACCTGTTCTAGTATTTCACTACCCTCATTGTAAAGAATTTCTTCTTAAATGTCTAACCAAAATCTACCTTGCTCCAGTTTAAACCCATTGTCCCTCATTCTATCACCACAAGCCCTCCTAAACAGTCCCTCCCCAGCCTTCAGATATTGAAATGCTGCTATAAGGTCTCCCTGGAGCCTTCTCTTCTCCAGGCTGAACAACCCAACTCTCACAGCCTGTCTTTGTAGGAGAAGTGCTCCTTGCCTTTGATCGTCTTCTTTGGACCCTCTCCAGCAGGTCCAGGTTCTTCCTGTGCTGAGGACTCCAGAGATGGAGACAGTATTCCAGGTGAGGTCTCGCCAGAGCAGAGAGGCAGAATCACCTTTCTCTCTGGCCATGCTTCTTTTGGTGCAGCCCAGGCTATGGTTTACCATCTGGTCTGCAAGTGCACACTGCTGGCTCATGTCCAGTTTCTCATCCATCAGTATCCCCAAGTCCTGCAGGACTGCTCTTAATCTCATCATTCTCTAGCCTGTACTGATAATGAGGATTGCCCTGACCCACATACAAGACCTTGTGCTTCACTTTATTGAACCTCATGAGGGTCACCTGAGCCCACTTTTCCAGCCTGTCTAGGTCCCTCTAGATGGCATCCCATCCCTCAGTCTTATCAATTGCACTAGTCAAACTTTCTGAGAGTTCACTCAATTTTGCCCTTGATATCATTGATGAAGATATTCAACAGCACTGGTCCTAATACAGACCCCTGAGGGAGACCACTTGTCCTGTGTCTCTATGTGGACATCGACTTAAAGTGATGGTTGCAGCCCCACCTACATCCTTCATGAATTCCCATCAGAAAATTTAGACAGAAACAAGGGTCTAAAGGAAAGGACATCTAGACCTAGCAGTTAGATAATGATTGGACTTGATCTTGAAGGTCTTTTCCAACCAAAGAGATTATATAATTCTTTTTACACAAGACAGTCTGGCATGGCTTACATTGTGTTCTTCCTCTGCAACCTCCCAATTCAGGAATGATTTCTCATGTATCTGCATCCTGGGTCTATAGTCAAGAAGTGACCAAAACCATTATCAACATGCTATACCTATAGCTTACACAATGAGGATATTTCTGGTTTTAACAATAGTCTATTGCACTGTGGAACATGTGCTGCTTCTGGATATTAAAAGAGCCTATTAAAAAGCACAAGCTTGAGCTATCAATCTTTCAGCACTGGATCAGGAATGACTAAGTTACCAGGTGAAGTTACGTGAGTATTCATTCAGCCCTTTAATATGTCACTCCAGCACCTGCAGAGTTTAGCAGTGCAAGAGCAGTTCTCCAAGTTCTAGTTCTGAAGTCTTTGAAGTCCGACAGAATCTCTGCCAGGTGGTAGCAGAGCCTGGTCACTTTCTTAGAAGACTGACATCAGAAAAGATTTATTTGTTTTTGAATACTGCTAAATGCTTGAAACTCTGAAGATATGCCATGGCTTGGGAACATTTCCAAAACCCTGAATTTCAGCTTATTTTGTGAAACAGGTAAACACAGCGATTCAAAATGTAAGCTGCTGTTCAAATTTGGGCTTAGAAATAGTCAATTGTTTCATAAAGCCACTGAAAACTTGTCTTGAAGACATCTGTCTCCAAACTCCACCTCCAATTTTTGTGACTTTATGATTGAAGAAACAAGATATAATGTTATGGATATTGATAAAAAATCCAGCAAATATTGGAGTCTTTATTATTCACTTTGAAAGTCTGGGTTAATTTGAACTAAGATTCAAAGCATATTACAAGAACTGAAATACAGTGCAAATGAAGGACAAAATGATACAGGTCTATGGGACTAGAAGGGATACATCCATATCCTTGTATCACTGTATGAGCATACAATAATATGTCTCAGCAAGGCAACTCTCTAATCTTTGACAAGACATGAGGACACGGTAGGCTTCCTGACGACTGGAGAATGTAAACATGAAGCAAAGCAAGAGAGGACATCAGAGGAACTACTGGTCAGCCCTCACAGGTTTATGGAGCAAACCATTCTGCAAGCCATCTGCAAGCAGATAGAAAACAAGAAGATGATTTGGAATGGCCAGCATCAACCTGCTGAGGGAAAATCACATCTGATTAACCAAAATGCCTTCTACAATGATATCACTTACACTGTTGAGAAGGGGAGTGGGCAATACACTGGAGAGCCAGGCTGCTGGTATTCAGAGGGGACTTCACAGATTGGAAAAAGTGCCCTGAGGAAACATGATAAGCTCCACTGAAGGGAAAGAATGGAATAATCCCATGCAACAGGACTTAGTCTTAGAACTTAGAACAAGAGTCTTAGAACTGACTGGTGAGAAAGCAGTACTGGAGGAAAACCTGGGGTCCGTGGTGAACAAGTCGAATAAAAGTCAGGAGCATTTTCTCAAGGCAAAGAAGGTCAACAACATCCTGGTTTGTATTAAAAAGAGCAGCATGACTCGAGTGACATGAAAGTGGATTCAGTAACAAGATTACATTTAGGGTGCTAGGGCACATGAAGAGGTGGAGAAGCTGAGAGCTGTTCAGCCTTAACAAGAGAATGGTCAGAGGTGATCTTTTTTCTGTCTACAGCTACCTAATGGAGCAGTATTAATAAGACACAGTGAGAGTTTTCATGGAGGTGTACCAGAAGAGGCAAGAAATGTAAGTTAAAATATGAGAAATTCCACCTTGATGTAGGTAAAAATTTGCAGTGTGTGCCCTCATTCCTCACTGGTTAATACTAATCAGTAACTGCTTTAAAGGTAATTGCTGTTGGAAACTTGGAGAAGTAGGTTTGTAAATTTAAAAGGCCACGGAGGTCATTAATACTGTTCAAAGGCACAAATCTGGGCAATATCTGAGAAGGGAGAAGATGACATAGCAGTTCTCCAAAACAAAGATGTTTTCTAAGTTTCCCAAATTTCTCTAAACCATTTAGGCTGACATGCTAAGCAGTAACTACTCATGAAAGGACGACTTGGAAAAGGAAAAATGCATTTTTTCCCCTTCCCAGCTCCTGTGATCAGCCCAGCAATAACACTGACCATAGGGCAAGTTAATCAAGAATCAATCTGCTCTTCTTTTGGAATTCATTTGCAGTAGCTTAAAGCTCTCTGGATTCAGCAGAAATGGGTGCTTGAGCTTAGCTCCCCAAACATATTAGAGAAGCTTATTTTGAGCCAGTTTTTATGCCAGCCAAAGAGTGCTTCCTCATGGAGCATTTTAGGCCTGTGAATTTCAAGTAGCTATTGGGTCCTAACAAGTAGATTATAGCCCAAGCAAAGTTCTGGGTAATAATATTCAGAGGGTAATTGTATCTATTTCTACACTTGGTCTGAATTTTGCACAAGATCTAAACACAGTATCTTATGCTCAGAATAACTGTTTTAAATTCAGGGCTCCAAGGCTGCAAGTAGAGTGGCAGCTTTAAAGCAGTCACTGTTTTGGTCAGTGCAGCTAAGAGGTAGGGTTACCTAAGGCCATTTTTTGTCAGTGAGGTACCTGTGAAGCAATATTAACTGGCAAATGGAGTGGCAGAAAGGAGTAAACTACTAGCAAGCTCTGTTCCTTACCAGATGTGCTACAACAAAAGTTGTAAACTACTACTATGCCTGAACCAGGCTATAATCTGCTTATCTACCCTAAACAGACCAAAATTAGTAGAGCTGTTTGTGTGTGCTGGGTTTATATTCCTAGGTTAGATTTCATAGGAAACTGACAGGATTTGAGTGATTCTCTTAGGAGGGAAAAATGTACACAGTCATGATTGTTTTACTTTGAGAAGGTCTAATTTTAAATCATTAGTTGCTGTAATCTGCAATTATTCTTTACAGGGTTCTCAAACACTGGAACAGGCTCTCCAGGGAGACAGCTGAATCCCTGCAGGGTTTTGAAAGAGGTAGAGATGTGGTGCTGAAGGACATGCTTTAACATCAGACTTAGATGTTAGATAATGGTTGGACCTGATAGTCTTAAAAATATCTTCCATCTGAAACAGTTCTATGATCACTTTAGCATTTTGGAGCCCTCATAAGGACCAACACCAGGGAGTCCATTGTGACAGCTATTATTAAGACACAATAATGACAGAGGGGTAATGTTAAGGTATTAGAGCAGCTCTATGTGAGGGCCAGGTCATACTCAGCTGAGTGGCACTGGGTCCCTCACCTTAAAGAATGCTGAACTCAGTTTAATACAAAAAAGGTTTGGAATCAAATTAGCTCCTAACTTGTATTTCATGTCCTCTCACACATGAAAACAGCCTTTGCTCAGTCTGGCTCAAAGATAGCCTGTGCTGACATCTCATCTGTTTCCTTCATGTTGTTGTAGCACAATCTTCAGCAAACACAGCTCTTCCTGACTTCCAGGTGTGCCAAATTTTTGCACAGTGCAGTCCTTCTCTTAATATGCATGCTATGTAGAACAGTCCTGCAGCAATAAGTTCAGCTCTACTGACAGCACTGCTGCATGCAGGTGAACTGCATGCCCAGGCCTAACAACAAAGACTATCTCATTTGATTAAAAAAAACACCTCAAATTTTGACCAAAATTGCACAAGTTCTCAAAAGTTGAAGCTTTGGAGAGATTAAAATTTAACTCAGGAAAGGCAGTTTTTAAATACAAAACTCTGTTGATGGCACAAATGAGTTTGCCTGCAAGTTAGTGGCAATCTGTAGTATAAGTAAGATAAAGAATACAAGATAAGACTGCTGCTGCCATCCATAAACTAATTTTACTGCAAGCAAGGGTACATGTGGTATATGGCATGAGAAGGACACAAAGGAGGGTCCAAAGGACAACAAGTCCAAGGAGAAACTAAACACACAACTAAAATATTTGAATTTTCAGTTAAGGGAGAGCTGTTATTCTCATGCAAATGATGCTCTGTGATGCCGAAAGGATAGAGAAAGAGCATTCAGGAGAGTATAATGAAAGAAACAAATAGCTGTGAACAGATGAAGGAGAAACTGAAAGAGCTTCGTATTCAGGGTATGAAAAAAGGTGAGACAGAAAGGGTAACTTGCAGGATGTGGAATTCTTCCCTCCGTTATGCTTGTCTCCTCATTTCCTTGCAATTTCATGATTGGTAGAATTTTATTTACATGAAAATAGGATGAGAGCTCTACTACCACATGCGGAATGTGTGAAGAAATGACTAGGTGAACCTTACACTGAATCACGAATCCCACAGCTCCCATTTCAGAAAGGTTCAAGCATGTCACTTGATAGATTGCATCAGGTGTTTTATAAGCACCAGATGAGTCCAGCCCAGGCCCTTAAAAATTGCGCTAAGGGTTGTGGCTGTGGGGTGATTTCTAAACGAGAAGCTGCATTTAAGAAAACCTGAAATACTCTGGACGTTACAAAGGAGCATTATCTTCTGACCTTGGACAAATCCTTTCATTTAACAGGGAAAAGAAAACAATGGAAGGTATTGGTAGGAATTCTGGCTAAGGCCAGAGTCTTTATCATTAGCAAAGAAATGAAGAGAAGGGATTTTTACAGGAAATGGCACACCATTCACAAACTCACATGAATAAAAGTGATGATAACTCAAGATGAGAGAATCTCCCTTGGGGGAGAGAGAATGCATGAATGACCTCACGGATCCCTTCCCCTTGTTTTTTATGATTTCACACAGCAAAGCAAAACTGACAGAAAGAGTTAAAGTGAGATCTTGGTTTCACAGTCAGTAACTGAGTTGGAGATCCTCCTGGCAATATGCCTGTTAATAATATGTTTTAAATGCTTTACTGATTAAAGCAGAAAAAGGTTGTGATGCATACGGAGCAGGATACTTGGCTTTCTGACAGTGAGCATTTCTAAGTCAAATAAAAGCCATTCAGAGAAAGAAAGACATTTTTAAACTAATTTGAAAGACTCCTAGAAGGCAGTGTAACAAAGGTAGGAACTGAAGTACATCTTGAAAGGCTGCTCTTGGCTTAAAGCGACCCTTGCTAGGCAGGAACTATGACAGAAGTTAATTGCTTTGGAAAAAGACTTGAAAACAAACACTAGCTTGTCCACCTCTCTGCTCCTCGAGACAGAAAACCATGAGCAGGATCACCTAAAACCTCTCATTCTGTTTTGAAAGAGAACCAAGAATGAAGTCTGCAGAATCCATTTTAAATTCACATTGGAATAAAACAATCTAAGCCTTTCAGAAACTTTCTAATGGAAAACCAGAGCTCATAACTTTCTTTATTCCAACACTTGGTAATTAGGACATTACAGATCATGTTAGAAACCCAGGTCTCATTTTCTATTCTTTCATGTTTATTGAAATTGAAGGACTCCAAGGCCACAATATTGGCCACAAGGGCAGAGCAACTCCATGAGGCAATAATGAGTTAGTCTGACTTCAGAGCCCAACATTTCCCTTGAATGTGTGTGACAAATCACAAGGAAAGGTGCTCAGAATAATTCCCACACATTTCAAATGAACGTTCAAACCAGCTTACTGTGTACCTTCTGTCTCTCGATTCCTGAAGATCACTCCAGGCAAAAGCAGTGTGAAAATCAGCCTCTTCACCAAGCCTACTTTCAAGAAAAATTACAGACTACTGCCAGAAAACCCAGCAGATTAAAGATTTTTTTAATGTAAAGAATGCTTCAGTAAGTTCTACAGCTCCTTCCTGAGCTGCAAAGGGACTAAATCTGGCTCCACCACAGCACCCTGAAATCCAGAAAATGGTGGATTTCTATATGAACTATACAATCATTGCATGTTATAGACAGCAATTCAGGTCAGAAATTTGACTTTGGAGAAGTTATTCACAGTAAACCATCAGATAAAAGATCTTTGAATGACAGAAAGAGTGACTGGGGATTGTTTCCACGCTGCTACAACATCATCTTACACACAGCAGGAGAAAATCACTTCAGAATGGTGGAATCAGTTTGTTTGGAGAAGAGCTTTAAGATCACTGAGTCCAACTGCTATTAAATGCTATCAAGTCTAGTGCTAAACCATGTCCCGCTAGCATCACATCTCTTTGTCCTTTAAACACCTCTAGGGGTGGGGATTCAGCCACCTCCCTGGGGAGACTATTGCAGGGTTAAGAACCCTTTCAGCGAAGAAGTTTCCTGTAATCGTCAAGCTATATCTCTCCTGGCACAACTAGAGGCCGTTTCCTCTCATCCTATCACTTGTTATTCTGGTAATTCTAGTTAACTTTGTGGATTCCATTTTTCTGTATAACCAAGAAAGAGCTCTCTCATCCCTGTTGAAAACAGATTCAAGGAGACTAAGTTCTGAAATTCCTAACCAACAGAACACCAGACTGGAGGCAACATCTTAGGTCAGGCAGGCACAATGAACTAGAAAGTCCACAAGAAGAGTCACTTTCTGGTTAAAAAAACATGAGGCATAACACTCCCTTGCTCTTCTACCAAGCTTATGGTCTTCAGTAGAAAAAACTATAACCCTCAAATCTGCAATGTGTCTTAAGGAGAGGCAGGAGTGAAAAGAAGACTGTGCACTAGAGAAATGAGAAGGTGCTTATCTGTTATTCACATGCACATTCATACAAGGCATAGATTCTTGCAAGACCTGAGATTGTTTTTTAGCCTTAAGACCACACATTTCTGTACCATCAGTTCTCAGTTTTAGAATCCCAGGAATTTCCAGGTGGGCTAGGAGAAATAAGGAGAGGATAGTGGATGACCACATGTGTGTGCATATGGACAATGCATTATTTTCTCTTCACATAATTGTCAATATGAAGTTCACACACTGCGTGTGTGCCCCCTTCAGTTGCTATTTTATGCAAGCTATGTGAAGGAGAAACTTGATTTATCAGAAATAGGAAATGTAGAGGCAAGCTCTGCTATGAGCTACATAACACCTGGAAGCATCTGTGAGTGGCATGTGCAGAACCAAGGACGGTGCTTCACATGGCTGCTCTGCCTTGAACTGCTGGGGAGTATGTTCAACTCACAACTGTGCATTAACAATCAAGCCTGATGCAATCTGTTACCTGTGGTGATAATCTGGCCTGGAAATATCTCGATGTACTTTCCTGCAACTGAGGAAATCAGGTGAGGGGTGCTTCTAAATGATGTCCTCCCAGACAAGTAAGTCAAATATGCTTCAAGTCTGTGGGGAACAGGGTAGTTTAATCCTTAGGTAACTGTGGTTTATGAAGAAGTACCAGAAGAGTGACTATTACGCTCAGATGACTTAAGATATATAAAGATGGATATGATTTTAGGTTCAAATATATAAATCTAATAAAAGAAGGATCAGCCTTAAAATACTAAATCTCTCTTGATGTAATAGATGCTAAAATGTTTGTCTTTGCTGAAAGTGCAGTGAGTCATGACCAAAACATCAAACTGTGGGGATTTTGGGTTTGGTTTTATTTTGTTTTGGTTTTTAATATGATGTGAGCAGCTCATCAAAATCCATTGTAGGCACTGGGATAAAAATCTTCTCAAACAAAAATAGCTTTGACCAGGACAGGATAAACACAGTTACCTTGGCTGATGATTCAAGGTAACTTTAGAAAACACAGGATTGGAAGAAAGATCCAATCAGGAGACAGAGGAAGGACTACTGGCATGTTATGAAAGTGATCAGAAGCAGGATCTACACTTGTGAAGTACAAGTCTGATCTGGCTTTGGCTGTCTGCTGCAATGTTTGAGATTCCCTGGAGCTGGACTGGTAGTGGAAGTACACTTTCCAAATCAAGGCCACATTAAGGGAAGAAAAACAGAAGAAGGAGATGATTCTGTCCCACACAACCCACAGTGGTCATAAGCTAATCCAGGAAAGAAACACTCAGATTGCAATTTCCACAGCTCACATGTGTGATTGCTGCAGAGAGGAAATGGTCTTAGAGGACTACACACTTGGTTCTCCAGGCAGATAGCTGGCTGCTCATTACAAAGAGTTACAAGGCTACTAAAAATGGAAGAGGAAACATTTGCAGCAGTCAAAGCATTCCTGCCACAACAAAGGAACAGGACTAGTGAAAATCCTGCCTTACTTGCTGGTTATGTGCCTTGAATATAGTCAGTCCAAAGCCCTTAAGCCACTCTTAGGAAATCAGGGATGGAATGCAATACATGTACACACATAACATCCTAGTCCAGCAAAGCTGGTTCTTCCAACAGAGATCTGCAAAATGACTTGAAGTGCTTCCTGCACTACAGAAACAAGCAGGTAGAAGTAAACAGAAGTAACAAAGTCCAGGACAGTTCCAGTCCAGTTTAGATTTTACACAAACACTTCAAATTACAGTAAAATAATTTGTAGGCATCTTGGGAGCCAGCTTCAAGCAAAGAGAAGAGAGTTAAATCACTGTATCTGAAGTGGGCTACCAATTGCAATACTGGTGACCCAAGAAGTTGGCATTCAGTGGCAAAATCTTAGGCTGTCCTAACACACAGTGACTTGAACAGGTCTTGTAAAGGACTGTAGAGTTTCAGTGCAGAGTTTGGTTTCTGAAGATGCTTGTAGCAATGGTATTACTGCCATTTGTGCCACTATCCTGGCTTTAAACATCAAAGGGAAATTGCTATACTTCCTTAACTTCAAGATGGGTTCAATGTCCTGTTCTTTGCTAGACTGAAAAGAACTTTCAGACAGGAAGGAACGAGCCCAATATGTTCTAGGGCCAAAAGACAAGCATTCTATTGACACAGTCTGTAACAGGAGTAGTGTGACAACCAGGACAAGGGAAGTGATTGTTCCATTGTACTCACACTGGTGAGGACACACCTTGAGTACTAGGTTCAGTTTTGGGGCCCTTACTGCAAGGAAGACACTGGGGTCCTGGAGTGGTTCCAGAGAAGGGCAATAGAGCTGGTGAAGGGTCTGGAGAAGAGGTGTCCTGAGGAGGAGCTGAGGAAATGGAGGTTTACTTGGAGTAAAAGAGGCTGAGAGGAGACCTTGGTCTCTACAGCTACCTGAAAGGACGTTGGAACAAGTTGAAGGTTGTTTCTTCTGCATAATAACAAGTGATAGGAGGAAAGGAAATGGCCTCAAGTTGCACCATGGGATGTTCAGGTTGGATATTAGAAGAAACTGAAAAGGTTCTCAAATACTGGAATAGGTTCCCCAAGGAGGTACCTGAATCCCCATCTTTGGAGGTATTTAAAAGAAGCAGAGATGTGCTGAGCAACATGGTTTAGCACAAGACTTGGTAGAGTTAGATAACAGTTGTACTTGATGGTCTTAAAAGTCTTTTCCAACCAAAATGATTCCATGATTCTATGATCTGTGGAAAGGATGGAAAAGGTGGATTGAAGGTGAGGAGAGAAATGTAGCCTTTGTAGTTGTTCTGAAGTCACTTGAATTCAAGCCTAAATGAATCTGATTTGACTGCTAAAGAGAGGGAGATGAACCATGGTGAGAAATTGATCAGGTCCACCTCTTCAAAAAGTGCTAGATAAGATCTAAGAACCATCCTGGATATAATATTATGATTGTGTCAATAAAACCTCTTAAGAATCCATGCAGTCCAGTATGGCTTGTGATGATGACAGCATAGCAAGTGATTGCAGTTTTAAATAGAAATAACATTAAAAAATAGATGTATTTCTTGATTTTAAGAGTTGATGTAAGGAGTAGCCAAAAAGCAAAGCACTACCTTTGATTAGGAGACAAGGAATTCTTGGGACTTACACCAGACAGTTCTGCAGTTCTGCTTCCTTAAACAGGAAGTTTTTTGCTTCCTTTCACATCTTAGTTAGAATTCATAATTTGTAATGAGGCAGCCCAATGGCATAACTGATACTATAAAATCTAAAATCCATTTTTGTGTCCACAGGATCGAGTTCTCTGTAAAACAAAGCTTCAGGATAGCAACAGACAACTGATCTACAAAACCCTTTAGCCTTTTTTTAAGCAAAAAACAGCACCCAAGAAGAGAGTAACCATTGAGACTTGATAATTTACAATACATAAAAGGATAATGTGAAGGGCTACTGAGTGGCTCATCTTTACAGCTGTAGATGGGGGAGCTACTGGGTTTTGAGTGCTGTCCAGGGCTGCAGTGGCAAAAAGATCTGGAAACTGTATACATGAAATCACTCTAATTAACTAAACCATGGCTCTAAGTATACCTCACGCAGCCTCCTTTTAAACTCCTCCAGGGATGGTGACTCCACCGCTTCCCTGGGCAGCCCATTCCAATGCACAATCTCTCTTTCTCTGAAGAACTTCTAACATCCAGCCTAAACTTGCCCTCATGCAACTTGAGACTGTGTCCCCTCATTCTGTCACTGGCTGCCCGGGAGAAGAGACCAATCCCACCTGCCTACAACCTCCCTTCAGGTAGTTGTGGGGAGCAATAAGATCTGCCCTGAGTCTCCTCTTCTCCAGGCTCTTTCCTCTCCCCAGCTCCCTCAGCCTCTCCTCACAGGGCTGTTCTCCAGCCCCCTCACCAGCCTTGGTGCCCTTCTCTGGACACATTCAAGCACCTCAACATCTTTCTTAAATCGAGGGCCCAGAACTGGGCACAAGACTCAAGGTGTGGCCTAACCAGAGCTGAGTACAAGGCAGAATGACTTCCCTGGTTCTGTTGGCCACAGTATTCCTGATATAGGCCAGGATGCTATTGGCCTTCCTTGCCACCTGGGCACACTGAAAGATATGAAACTGGACAGAATATTTTGAGGATAGGTGTATTAGTAGGACTGGATGGAAACTTGGTGCTTCTCATGAGGGGTGCCCACACTAGAAAGGTTTTCATCCAGGTGCTTCAAATTGATGCTTGATTTAGACTGAACCATATGTGAAATGCATTAGCACACTGCTCTAATTAGGTAGAACAGTCTCATGCTATGATGCTATGACATGGAAAACAGTCTGGCAGATAGGTTCTTGAAGAAAAGGAATTGTCCTCCATTGGAGGACAATCAAGGCTGCATTCCTTTCCACTCTAGAATAGAAAATGCAAAAATACATGGATCAGGGAAAAGTCATTCCTTTAATGAGAGTGCTCTTTCCTCTGAATCCAAGTGCTTTTCTCTCAACAGAAGACATACAAGATAGCTGGGAGCCCTTGAAGCCTTTCTGAACATTATGGAAAATGTGCATGAAAACTCCTAGGAATCACTGGAATCCTGATCTTTCATCAGAGAAGGTCAGTTTCATGCCTGCCTCTCAAAAGTCTAGGTAGAAATGTCTGTAACAGGAAGGAAGCATATTTATCTGTTTCTCACTATTAAATATTTAGGCACAAGTCACAGGACCACACTGTGACTAGGGCACAGGCCCCTGTAAGAATCACTTTGAGCTGCTGAGGCGGCCACTCTTGCTGTATTGAAATGAGTGGCATATGCAGTCATGTCTGACAGCAGCACTGTTCTCCTAAAGTAGTCTCATGCAAGCTCATTCTTAGCCTTTGCTGATATTAAGGGTTACAAAGATCAGAGTCATTTTAGTAGCATGCAGCAAACAACCAGGGACTAGAAATGATCATCTCAGGGCTTGTAATTGAAAGCATCTTTCATTGGACTACTAAAATTACATAAAGTCATCTGCTTTTCCTATTTTCCCAAGGCTGCTTGCAGGAGGGTCAAAAATCACAATCCATTTACTAAATCTGGTAACAAGGTTTCCTGAGAAGCTTTTCAGTACTTTCTAAACCAGTTTTTCAGAAAGCATCTGAAGACACGTGGGATTTCATGGAAATACCACTACACTTGTGAAATGTAGTAAAACTCTATCAACAAAAAACAAAATGAAGTGGGTTTTCTGAGCATCAGTAGAAATACACAAGCAGAAAAGTCCCTAAGTAATAAGCCACTCTCTCAGATCTCACTTACTAATTAAATTTCTTTTCAGCTCTACTTAATGTTTAGCTAAAGAATCAGTTGTTCAAACACATCACATCCATAAAATCTCAATTCTTGGCTGATATTGCTAATGCAGGAGGTACTCAAGAGTTAAGGTGCTTTGTAAATGGCTTTTTAAATTATCTTGCTAAACCTACTTCTAGAATCTATGTTTGGCTTGGAAGTTGCAGACTTGGTGTAGCTAAGAAGTTTGTTGCTAATCTGAAGGTTTTCATTCTATTTGCCTGGATATTTGTAAGTAGTGTGAGCTGATTTTCAGGTTGGATAATGACTCTGTTTTTCTATTCAGAGGGTGGAGCAGCAACATCATGCACTATGTTGCCCAGCCCCTCTAAACCATATTGTACATACTGGTAGGTACTGGGCAAATTTCCCAGTGGTCTAGAGGTCTTCTTGTGAGACTGTATGTCTTGTTGAAATGATAGCCAAGAGTGTTAACAGCACCTTTAGAAAGCAAGGTTTCCATCCATCCAACCATCATAGCTAGTTTAAATGAATTTAAATAGTGCATGATTAAACAATAAATTAATATAGACCACTTGCTAGGTCTGTCAACTAATTACAAATGAACAGTCATAGATAATCTAAAAAATAAAGAGCAGGTTTTCACACCAGGGAAGATATTTTATCCTAACATAACAATGTAAGAGCATTTCAGAGTTATAACACCATGCCAGTGGTTGTGTGCTGGCCTGCATTTAAGTGGATGGTTTATCATGGCTGATGAGATACAAGTGATACGGAAACTTTATATTGTCACTGCAAATATTATCCTAGCAATCAACTAAATATTCAAAGTGAGGCTTCTGGTCTCCTAAAGCTGAGCTTGCAGAGTCTGCAATGGACTCAGTGGCTTTAAGAAATCAGGAGGGAAGAAAGCAGAATCTTGTCCTGCCAGAATCTTTTCTGTGTGTCAAGAATCCTTGTCTTGTGAACAGTTCATTTGGTGCACCTCACCAATGCTCGCTAGGTTTAAAACCCAGTGGAAATAATTGTATGTGGTGAGTAGGGCATTAGAATGGAAAAACACAGAGTAATAAACCACCTGAAAACCTCCAAAGCACTGGCATAATTCAGCAGTCTGTGCTACCCTGTGCTATTTGTCACATGAAAGGAGTCTGGCAGAGGTCCAGCCACTCTACCCTTTTTATTCCTAAAAGGTCATTCTCAGTAATGGCCATAGACTTAACACAAAGAACACAAGCACAAAGGTGTGCGATGGATTAACTGAGAGCAGAAGCTAAAGAACTGTCCTTGTTCAGTGCAATTCCTCCTCCCTTTTCACTCTCAGGCACACACAGAAACAAGGCATGCCTCAGTCTGGAAAGAGGAACATACAGAAGCTTACTAGTCACTTGGGAAAGATCTTTCAGTGGTTACTAACATAGCTGCACAAATGAAAGAAATGAATTTCCAGTCATAATATTTACATTTCAATCAAATGTACTGCACATTTTAAGTAGGTTTATTTAATCCACTTTTAACTCCATGGGCAAGTCTGGAACAGGAGATTTTTTGGGGCATCTTAACGCAACACATACACACAAACACATACGAACCACATGTAAGAGGTAGCTTGCATAAGTTAGGTAAGGTTAATAGCAAAAGCTTTTTCCTATGCAGAAGAAATTGGACATTAAAGCTGCAGCATCACAAAAAAAAAAAAAGTTCAAAACCAAGAAATGAAGTCGTACAACAGATGAGAACTTAACAAAATTCGTGACCTTTCCACACAGATGAAGTCAGGTTAAAAAAACCCAAAGAACAACAAACCAAACCGAAACCAAAGGGACCAAATGAGACCAAAGGAAAACCTCCCCCCACACACACATACAGACAAAAGTGAGAGCACAACAAAGGAAGTGGAAGAAAAGTGTTACCCATAAGTAGCCGCCGTTTCACCCGCTTGTCCACATCAGCTACTGACGTGGCATTGTACTCAGAACTCTCAATTGCAGCCTCATCCTTCTCTAAAACACAAGTAAGGGACAAACATGGAGCAGTTGGTTAATCACAAGCCCAATTTTCCACTGCCTAAGACAGTTTCTTGGCATGGCACAGCCAAAGCCAAGAAGCAAGGCATGAAAGCACTAAATCCCCGTTAGAGAGTTAATTCCCTTTGAGATCCCAGGGAACAAACTGAAGAGTGTTCAGGGAAATAGGAAGACAGATGGGGCGAAGGGAAGATGGTCAACTATGAAGTAATTAACCACCTACAGAAAGCTGGATTCCTACCGGAGAACAAGACAGCTAACATGAGTGTCCCAGAGAGGTGTTAATGATGAAAATTAAAATTTAGGGATGCTAGTTAAACAAACTACCAAAGACAAAGTGTGAAGTGATTTGGGCTAATGGCGACACCACAATCTGAAGGTGTCAGGCAGAAGACCAAGACAAACAGAGAGAGCTAGAAGAGTCCAGTGATGGATGGGCATGGATGCGCCATAGTCTCACACACACTGACACATTGTGAGGAGAAACCAAACAATAGCATGCAAATTAAACAAAAAACAACAACAAAAAACAAACAAACAACAAAGAAAAACATAAAAAAAATTCAATTTGGGCAGTGCTGGTTGCCTGCTTGTCTATGAAACAGTACTAGCTAAACATTCAATGCTAGGAAACATGTTGCAAGAACAGAGTTTAGTAATTTTATAAGCATGCAGCAAGTAAGATGATGTCAGCAAAGGTCATTTTACATGGCAGTCTCTGGAATCCTATATGTAAGGGTTTTATACAGCATAATGAGGATTTTAGTTATGCTTCATTAGAAATACACAGAAACAGTCACAAGTCTGGGATGAGATGATCAGTAAATGAAACAGAAATCAAGATCTCTGATACAGGAGAGCAATGGAGACGCAGCAGCTGGGTAAATAAAAGGAGTTGCACAAGAGAGGGAAATGCGTATTAGGAAAACAAAAACCAAAATGCAAGTGGGGACTTTCACATGCAGCAAACAAAAATAAAAGGATAAGTCAAGCAAACAAAGACAAAATATGTTAGACGAAGGGTCAACGAGTATTTGTCTGGCTATGCAGAAGTTTGCATTCTTGCAGTGATGCCTGGAATATATACACCACTGAAGACAGCAAACACTGGAGTCACTGAAGTAAAGAGGAGGAGGAGGAGGCTGGCAGGTTTTGTTTGTGGCAACACTACATGGTTGAGCGGTGACAAGAAGTTGTTTTGGTTTGTTTTGAACAAGTTCTAGATGGGATCAGGCTGCAATAGAGGCTTTTGTTTGACTTTTTTTTTTAATGAGTTTTTGTTTTTGCTCTGTAAATAATTAATGAACGTCAGTTATCAGACAAGACAGGCAATCAGGAACCATCACCAGAAAGCAGGAATAAAAATGCAAAAAATAAAGTAAAAAAAATGGAAAAGTATTCTAAGAGAAAGAACTACTTAGAAGGAAGATAATCAGCATAGGCAGTAATATGTGACTTACATCACAAGACCAAGGAATGTAACATGGAGTTGTATGTATGACATTACAAAAATGGGGAAAAAAATAAAACCAGCAGCAGAGTACAAAGCTTTTTAAATAATCTTTACATGCTGGACAAAATAAAACATCAATCCAAGGATATTAGTGAATGCTAAGAAATAGAAGATCAGTTATCAGTTCAATAAAACCTGCTCTTAAGGCCCCTCGTGCAAATTCTCTGCATCTGGAAGTGCCACAGGCTTCAGGGAGGGTGATTTTCAAGAGAGGGACTGTATGATGAAGCCCCTCTGTGTTAATCAGAAGCACTAGCTGAGAGAACCTGCCAGCTGAGACAGCTGACACACAGCAAAGCAGAGTCCAGCACTGAGCCTTGCTCAGCCCTCCCTCTGCCAGCAAAACCCTCATGCTACCACACAATTTGTGCAATCAAACCCGTCAGAAGTGAGCGAGGCTCTTGGCAGGCATAAAGTTTTATGCCAAGGAATCACTAAGGGTAGTAACTGTCAGATTTCCATGGGTTTCAAGTAGTCTGTCTTGCAGTATTATTAAAGAGGAGAAAAGATGATAAATGTGTGTTCATGCTTTTTTGAACCTCAGGAAACCACTGGGAAATTAAGCAAACAAAAAGCTGAGACTTCACCACAATGCTACTGAAAACCATTACATATTTTAGGTTCTGATCTGTGAGCAAGAATTTCCAAATCACACCTTGCAATGTTCAAAAATACACTTCTTTTACCAAAAAAAAAAAAAAAGGGAAAAAAAAAGAAATTAAGCTGCGTGGAAAGAAATCATGTTAAGCAAATAATGTATTTTATAATCATGTTTGCACAGTATCTCTCAAGATGCTCTGTCTCTTGAACAGCTTTTTGCTACTAATATTCTGAGTGAAAGCTTATTCACTACAAGTGCTGTAATCTTTAGAGTCAAAACCCATACAGCAGGGAAGAAAGCACATCATGATGATGATTAATTCTCCCTGATAATGGCTTAGAGAAGAGGATCGCCTTCCTCAACTTGCTTATGCAAGGAAGTCTTGACTCATGAAAGTGAACAGAAGAGATGAACTTTCATCTGTAATTTGTGAACATTCTACACCTTTTTAGTTCAAAATCTACTAGAGTTATCAAAAGAAACAAAAGTTAGGTGGGAGTAACAAAGGGATACGCCGTTAACAAATGTTTGGACAAAAGCAGGCAGCAGTGCTTCTCTCTCTGTAGAATGTGCCCATAATCAAACACTTCTCTCAGCAGTGGTGCTACAGGCCTGTGAGGTACAGCTGCACACGTGCACACACACACACACACACGTCCGTGCACACACGTATTCCACGAGGAACGGGAAAGAAAAGGAGGTGCAGAGAAGTACTTACCAATGCAGGTTCGGCCATCTGAATGCAGGGCATACTTCTGATGACAACCACATACAGGGCCAGTATCTGTGTCATCACAGGTGTGTTGGCAGCCTCCATTCCCATAGTTACAGGTTACTAGTTAAGCCCCAAATGAATGTGTATATATGTATATATGAATAAAATGACAATGAAATCAGTTAGTCTCAAGGGCCTTTCAGAATACAGAAGAGCAGTAACATACCAAGACATAAGGTGACATAACATTACCATTTGCAGTTATTTGCATTTCTTAGCCTTTCTTCTAACCCCCACCCCTTTGCCACTCTCCTGTCTCATGCTCTACTCTCAATCCATGCAGTGAAGGGGAAAAAAAACCAAACATGAACTACTTCTCCCACAGTCTATTTCTATTCAGAATTCTACTATAACTGGTTAGCCAATTTCTGACTGACCACAGTAACTTGAATACACACTCCTAAAAATCAGAAGGAACCATCTCACATTGGCCTTAGCAGAATTTTCTTCCTAGTAAAAGGAGAGTCCAGAAAGCAAAGAGCACCATACATTTTAAAATCATGTCTCTAAATCTAAACTGAGGTTATACCTAACTCAATAGGGCTAAACTCACACAATTTCCCACTGACCTCAGTGATCCTGCTTTAATGCTAACTTCTAGAAATGGAGTAGACTGGAATTTGCAGTCACAATACCTAGAAGTGAACTATCCCGCCTCTGGTGTGAGTACCTGGTGCTTTACACTCATGTCACTCTCAGTAACTACTAAATATTTTGCTTAAAATGGAACAATTCCCATTAAAACCTCCTGCCAGTGTGGCAACGGCAAGTTTACACTCACAGTCCCCCAAGGACGGCAAAGATCACAACAGGTATTGTCCATGTCCGAAGTGAGTACAGAGCAGATGTTATTATGGGTGCAAGCACTCTTCACATTGCACACTTCAAATAAAAAGAGCCAGAAAGGCACTCATGACCTAGTGGTAAGAACAGTCTACAAGAAGAGGGTCTGATTGGATTCCCACCTCTCTTCCCAGGAATGCTACTGTTTTATCTGACTGTAACAAATGTCAGTGAGAAAGATGGAGAGCAGTGTGATCTATATTCCCTTACTGGAGCTCGACAGTACTATGCTGAAAAGTGGGAATTGTAGGTTAAATCCCACCAGAGGAGGGAACTGCACTCCAAGCCATCGTAAACTTAAACTTCTAAGGAATTACAAATTGCCCTAAGCAAAAACCATCCTCAATCATTCTTTCTCCAGATTTATAACTTACCTATTAATTTATTTTGCTGAAGAACTAAATTAAATAAACCATCTCACTCTGCAACAAATGGAAGCAAAATTCTATTTCCTTCAACATACCAAAACATTGTAACTTTCGCTTTTGGTGTAAAACAAAAATGGAATGTAAATGCTTTATGTTCTTAAACATTCCACCTTTATGATGCACTTATGCTGAAAAGTCATTTGCTTGTTCAGCATGAAGTCTGTCCTTAATAATCTCTCTTTTTTTGGCTGCTGCTTTGATTTGAGTTTTTGGCACGATTTTGTTTTTCTTGTCTGTCTTTCTGTCTGCCACATTATGTGTGCAACAGCATCGTGCTGCAGCCTGACTGCAAACATGAGCTTTCCTCTCACTGGCTGGTCTTTTTTAACCAAAACAGTCCTGTGATTCTCTTCTATGATTCCAAGATACACACCATCTATCTGAGGCCATGCTAGTGGCCAAGTTACCAGTCTTTTCTCCCAGTACTCTTCCTACTGTGAATGAAGAGCTGTGGAGCATCCTGAGCTGAAGCCCTGCCTTTGGTGCTTAAGTTTAATTCACTTCACTGACTCAGGCTCTTGAACTGACCAGCCACTTTTTGGGACCTGCAAGTGGGCAGCACAGCATAACATCCCAAACTGTCCATCTGTCTATGATGTAAGCAGCAGTATTTATTCAGTGTGGTTGGGCTGAGCTAAAC
This sequence comes from Pogoniulus pusillus, assembly GCF_015220805.1. Lineage (NCBI taxonomy): Eukaryota > Metazoa > Chordata > Aves > Piciformes > Lybiidae > Pogoniulus > Pogoniulus pusillus. The sequence goes on along the minus strand of NC_087290.1, from coordinate 15,490,298 downwards.
ATTTCTGAGACACAGCTTTACAAGTGAGCCACATAAATCTATACAAGTGGTCCTGTCACACATAGCACAACAAGTGCTATCTATATAAATCTATGGACTAGTCTCAAATTGACATTTTGAATGCTGAAAGACAAGAAACAACCATCTTGAAGAACAGTGACATTTTATAAAGAACAATGGGATTTTAATGTATGTATTCCACTAAATAATGTTATTGATGTTCCCTGGTAAAAACCCCAGAAGACAGAAAATATCAGAACTCAGTCTCGTTCCACAGGCTAAATCCTGCTATATAATCCTTTTCCTGGTCTCTATCACCTGACATGCTTGTGACAAGGAGCATTTGAAAATGTAGGGCTAAAATAGTATATCTAGCATTTAGTGTCCACTAACCCAAAAAAATCCCTTAGGACAACAAGGTTGTGATCATGATTGCATCTGTACTGAAATATATCCTATGGCTCAGATGCCACAGAACTTGCAGCAAGGCAGATCTTTTGGGTTTGTAGCATGGCTTTCTCCAACAGTTTTAATCAACATATTGTAATTCAAGGTGACTTAAAAATTGCACAGTTTTTAACTAAAATTGCCACAAAATATATAATGTATATTAATATGCAGGCACCTCCATCTATGTGATAAAACTGTGCATGCAACACTGTTCACATCATTTATTCTAGTATAGCCTTATACTCTGAACATTCTGGAGATCTTTGCACTGAAAGCAAATAGAGAACATTGTCAGCAGGAGCCCAAAAGCTGCCTCTTGGCATAGGTGGGATGGCATTTGATTGTAAGTATACTAGAATACATTTTTAGAACCTTGTCCAGAAAAGGGCAATGAAGCTGATGAAACATCTAGGGAATAGTTCTTCTGAGGAAACTGGAGTTGTTTCATCTGGAGAAAAGAAGGCTGAGGGTTGGAGTAAGATGGGGGTAGGATGAGAGGAAATGGCCTACAAGTTACAGCAGAAGAGGTTTAGGTTGGATATCAGAACAAACTGAGAGGGCTCTCAAACACTGGAACCAGCTCCCCAGCGAGGTGGTTGAGTCCTCATCCCTGAAGGTGTTTAAAACATACAGAGATGTAGTGCTGAGCGACATGGTTTAGCACCAGATGTGGCAGAGCTAGAGAATGATTTGACTTGATGATTTTAGAGGTCCTTTCCAACTGAAATGCTTCTGTTATTCTAATTACTTAGTACTATCCCTGCTGCTCACTTAAACTATTATTGTCAGAAGGGGTAGACTGAAATAGCTGCAATCAAGGTTATTCAGTGTTTTTCAATAAGATTCAGCTTTCACTCACTTGTAACTCTGCCAAAATGATTTCTTTTAGGTTGCAGCTTGCAGGTGTGTGTACCTGTTTTAGGTTTCTTCTTACTTTTTCAAGTCCCTGCTAAGCTGATTCAGCTAATATTAAAATTAACAGAAAATGTGTTGCTTTTTCCATGTTTTTAGAAAAAAACCTTTCAGTTTATCAGCAATTTCTAATGCAATCCTGTTCAGGAGGCAGGATCTTAAAATCTATCACTGATACAGGTGTAGAAATTGAAGGTAATTTCAATGTTTTTCCACTGCAATCTAGAACTGAGTTCACTATTCCTAAATCTCTTCTTTTTGCTGCCAGCAAGCATCTATGAAAATCACTGACAAAATCCTTCTAATGCTTGTGGGTCAACTAGCATCTTCTACACTGAAGATGCAGCATAATGTGGCTTTGAATCCAAAGGATGCAGCTCTTCTGAAGGTATGCATATGGATCTGTATGATTCTGCTTGTTCTATTTCCAGATGAGCTCTTGAGTTCCCTTCCAGCCTCAGTGCTTCTGTGTTTTCCTAGTGATGTGGGCAATCATTTTTTTTTCTGTAGCTAGAAATGGCACATTCATGATTTACACTAAGAAACCATTGAGGTTACAATATCAAGCACTCACACACTAAAGAATACCAGACTTCTGATAGATAGAATTATTGTATCATGATAATCATCCTTCATGACAAATGCAGAAAACACTACTCAACTGTCTTGCTCATTCAGTGCACAGTGCAGATGGAGAAAAGCAGATCTGTGGAAACAGTAGGAGAATCCTGTCCAATCTGCTGCAGAATGAGTAGTAAATCAGAATGGGACTGTCAAGAAAGTATGGTCTTGTCCATGGCAGTGAATAGAGCCCTGCAAAACCTCTCATCTGCCCCTTCAATGGAATTCCTACTTAGGGCTTGGCATGTCCAAGTTCAGAATATTCTATTTCTTTCTCCATGACACTTGCAGCTACAGCTAGAGCCACTTGGAGCATGGCTTTGATCATAGCAAAGTGCTGAGCTGGGTTCTGGGTGTTTCTTGTTAATCACCTACCACTACTAAACCACTCTGACATTAACATCTTTACATTCACTCCCATTTGTAAGGTAGGCAATCTGGTACTTTTTAATTTGGCAGGAATGTGCTGAAAATACATTACTAATGCCTACAAAGCACTTTGGTATTACAGTAATGAGTACCCTGGGAAAATTCACGAGGAAATAAAGCAAAATATCTTCACAATAGAGTTTAAATACTCTACAGCAGGAAAGACATGACACTGAATTATGAAGAACAAAAAGCCTGTTCAATGAGCACTGACAATCATGTACGCTGAACGAAGCATGCCACGGTGACATCTAATTACGTAATTAGGGTATTATGACAATCTGTAATGCATGAATAAAAAGCTGGAGGCTTCCCTCCATTTTTTTTGTGCTTTCTAACTTATTTTATAATCTTTTTTTTTTTTTGAGAACACATCTCATTACTAGTAGACTTGGACAAATATATCAGAAAACCTCTCCCAGTATTCTAATTTAATTGCAAACTGGCTGATTAAAATCTACTTAGTGAGGTACTGGTTCTTTGCCACTTGCTCCCATAAAGAAACAGCAAAGTGAACTCTGACAAGCCCTGAAAGGCACAGTCTCTTAGAGAGTCCATGATAAGTCAGCATATTTGGGAGGGATACACTAGGGGTATATCAGACCCTACCAGTTCCTGGTATATAGGGCTACAGACCCAGTCCAGCCTGACAAGGCGCAAGCATCTTTTTTCAGCTCTTCAACATAGCTGTACACACTACTTGCAGAACTACAGTCCAAGATTCAGACTAGTTCCACTGAAATGGTTAGCTGAGAAAGTTTTTCTGAACTCAAGATTTGGTTTCAGAACTAGACCTTTAGAAATGGGCTGCTGTAATCTCACAGTTACTGTTCCAGGCAATCTGCCTACAGCTTTACACTCCTTTGGGTTTGGAATTACTAGAAATACAGTTAAGCAAGGCTGCAGAATGTGCTGTGGGATTAGGGGTTGGTGTACTGTGCAGCAAGTTCTGCAGCCTTGAAAAACTCAGCATCCCTACTCAGAGGTCTATCAGCAGCAGTTCATTATACTTCCAACTATAATTTGAAAACCACAGGACACAGAATAAATTCAAGTTATTCACTCTATTAAACCTTGAGGCATTTAGAAATATTGTTCTAGAAAAAGCTCTAACCCTTCAGACACCATCTGAGTATGAAGAACAATAACTAAGTCCTAAGGAATGTACACATTTGTGGAAATAAACAATAAACAACATAAATAAACATCCTTTTCCACTTTACCAATGTAGCTCATGTTGCACTGCAGTCAACAGTGTGCAAAGTTCACTTCCAATAAACATTGACAATGACAATTGCTACAAAGGCAATTCCTCTCTGTGCTTTTGCCTTTGGCCCTGTGTAGCCTCTTAATACTGAGGAACAATCAGGCTACACAATATCCTGTGTTATTTCTTGACAATATTCAAAGGTGATTCTTTTGACTTGGTATTTGGGAACTAAGATCATAGAAGTGTGTCTACTTGGGAAGAAGAAGGTTGAAGTGGATGAAAAGCTATCACAAAAATACTAGCTCTCTGCAAAGCACAGACCATGTTTAATGTTGATTTACTGAACTTTTTTTTCCCCCTCATAAAGCTACCAAGTGGGAAAGCAGCCTATTGGAGTCAGAGCTAACACTCACTCATCAGAATGATTCCCATGTAATTTAGAAGCTTTCAGGTAGCAGCTTTGACTTACAGAGGGTCAGATACTTTAACCAGTTATTTCCAATTTCTTGAGCTAACGAATATCTGCATCTTCAGCACCTCAGCTTCAAGAATACAACACTCAGGGTTTTAATTTGAAGAACAGTATATATGAAAGCTGCACATTTTCCATGTATTATGAAGAAGAGTGTGTAAGATGGAATCAGGACTACAGCAACACACTTAAACTGAGAGATTTAGTGGGCTTATCATTAAAGCCTTTAGTAGATCAATCAACGCACGTATCATGGACCTTGAAAATATTGCAACCTAGAATCCGCTCTCCTTCAGGAGAGCCTGGAATAAACTGATCTCTCACTTTACCACACTCATAAGAAGGTAGAAAAGTTGTTATCATTTTGCTAACAGCCACTGACAACATTTGGTTATTCAATCCCTCCACATCTTCTACAGTAAAAATAGCATTACTAAAACTACAAATCACCTTTGACCAAAACAAAGTTGATTTCTTGGCTTCTGGAAACTAACAACAATGAAGAAAACAAAACATTTTGGGGCATTTGAAATTTAATCTTCATCTACCTACATTTGCAGTCCTTCTGGTTTTTGGCAAGTTCAAAGCCAGGCCTACATTCACAGGCAACCCCACCTTTGGGTGTCTCCCGGCAGATGTGTGCACACCCATGATCTTTGTTCATACAGTTCATACCCTCTGTAAAAAAAAAGAAATAACAAAAGGGAAAATATTAGTATGGAAACAGAATTACAAAATAATTACACACATTCATTCCTCCAGTAAATGTGATTGCAATTTTAAGTGCACATCTGGACTGTCATCCACAAGGCAGATGGAGAGAGGTATACAACAAAACAGAATAATCAAGGATAAACCTCCTCTGAGGCAAGTGCAAGGATAGCTGTGGAATATAGGATGTTTCTGCTGTGTGCAGAAACCAAGGACTTGTGATTTCCTTACTCCATAACCATACTCTAATCTTCCATGATTATCTCATGGATTTAAAAGATACTCCAGAAAGTTGTCTGTCCTGCTGGTGATTATCAGAGCTGAACAACTAAGCTCACCAGTATTTTCCCCTTGTATAAACGCAATGGTTGTCTTTTTATTTGCCTGTTAATGATGTGCTTTCTATTTTTAAACACACACAAAATATACCAAAGATTTTATCTGAGCATTTTGTCTTTAATCTGTTTCTTTAGTATTTGTTATACTTCTTGATTACCTGGTCAGCCACTGTAAGTGCAGTCCACCTCCAACAAACCTCCACCCACTTTTCCCTTTTTACTATATTAAACCAAACATATTGTCTGTTCAACACACATCCAAGTGCCATGGGTGGATTCCTTCAATGTTTAGGCCAAGGAGCAGTATCAAGCAGTTTTCTTTTAATCATCATAGGGTCAATTTTAGCTTTCTAAATCACCAAAGTAATTTAGATACTGAATGCACTTTATGCTCTTAGAGGCTTTCATTAACAAGTTAATTTAAATCCCACACGTTCACAGAAATCTTGAACTCAGTCCTTGTGGGTCAGCATCTAGCATTCCTTGTGTGAATAAAGGCTAGCTAGATTTGCATTACAAAGCCTTCCCAGACTTCCCCTTGGATATCTGACCTGGAAAGGAGAGACAAATTCTCTCAGAGTACACTAACAGAGAACTCACAGTGTAACTCAGCTTACTACCACAAAAAAAGGTAGGAAACATCAGTGTGGAGCCAACAGCTCATTTGTCACTTTGTAACATGGCTACTTCTACCTATACTAAGGCTTATTTCCTGAAATAACTCCACTGTAAAATGTTCAACTTGAACCTACAGTGACAATGTGCTGTAAAAGGCTGTTACAAGGATTTTGCTTTCAAAAGTCAAAATGATCACTACCATCTCCCGTTTCATTCCTACAGGAACCATGTGAACGTACCTGCCACCTACGCAAGCTGCCTTTAGGCTGAGGCTGGTGGCACACTATTAAATACTTGAAATTAGATATCAAGGCTCTAGGATGAATTTGAGGCAAAGGCTTTCTCTATACATACCAGTATTTAATTGAACACAAATTAGCATATAAGACAGCTACTAAGAAACTTTGTGAATAGAATTGTGAGTAGGAAATGCTACAGAAAGTTTCATCAAGTTGGCAGAAGCTAGCAGTTTGACAAGTTATTGGCAGCACTTGACTTTGCCTCAGAAAGGTTTAGATTAGCAAAGCAGTAAAAAATGTACATCACCAGTCTGAGTGGGTGTATTTGTTCACCTGTCCTACAAAAAATATCAGCATGTTAAATCTTACTGCCTGTGGAAATCAACCTTACATACAAGAGATACATTTCCCTCTTCTAAATTCCCCTCTATGTTGGCCTTGTTGAGTCTTAAGAGCCTGCCAAAGCACAACCTTACTTATTCTTTGTAAACTGCAGCCTGGAAAAGAGATGCTATTGGAAGATAAAATATATACTATGTACTATGCTACATATGGAAGCGAGGTATGAATACTTTCTTTGGGTGAACAGATATAGTTGGGAACAGCCTTATTGAAAGTTTTGAGGCATATAACACTTCTCCCAGCAAAGGATTTCAGACACAATGTGTTTGCCAAACTACATTCCTGCACGCTACGTGGTGCTCAGAAAAGGATCTGGGAAAGATAACACATGCCTGATTGAGTTACCCTGCTAAAGCAACGAGTAGAGTGGAATTAGATAGATGAAAGAAGAAACTTAGTGGCCCAGAAGTGTTATGGAGCAAGTGATTTTCAGTGTTACTTACAGATAGTGAATATCTGCCACTGTTAAAATCACTTGGGAAAAGAAAAACTGTGCATTGCTAAAATTTAGGACAAAATGAAGATCATAATCATTGTATTCTGAAAGAAAAGTGAAAGATGAATTTGATGTTGGTATTTGTGTGCAAACCCACTATATTTCAGTTACTGTATTAATCACTATTATTAATCAGCTATTGTATTCATCAGGCAGTTGAAGCCGTAGAAAAGCTGTTTTATGTTTAGCTAGAGAAGAACACTGAAGAAATCTCCTAAGCCTGAAACCCACGATTTCATAAAATCTAAGTTCTTCTGGTGAAAGAACCAGTGTTTTTCAGTCCAGTGCAGACACTCATTCATTCACAGATAAACACTTCATCTCTATTTTACTATTTTTTTAGAATCTCTAAGAACTAAACTACAAGAACTTGTTAACTATATAGATGTACATATACATATATATGCTCTAGGAAGTTATTGAAATAAAAAAGCAGAAAAGAAATGTTTTGGCTTGTTTAATAATGTAAGCTAAAGCAAACTCAGGTTAATTTGCAAATTGTTTCAGTCATTCAAACTGTATTTTCTCAGCAAATATGGGATTTGCCCATATGCCTTCTCTATCAGCCTATGTACACGGAGCCAGGAGTATGGAGGTTCCTGTCCCCAGTGATGCACAACTCCAGCAAAAGTGCTCTGCTCCCTCTGGGGATAACTGGCACAATCAAGGCAAAAAAGCTTGATTCATAGAAATGGTAGCAAATTAGTCACTCAAGCACAAAACACCACTGCAGAAGGATTCCTCTGTTCATTTAAATGTGCTTTGAGTTTTTCTCTTAATCTCTGTATACCCCAACTCAGTACTGAGAGGACTGCCCTGTACTTCATGGGTTGCTCCTTATTAGAGCTGACCAAGAGAATGTAGGATTAGGGAAGAGAAGGAAAAGATCTAAGTCTTTCCTGATATAATACAGAATTATGCCCACAGCAGGTTTACTTTGGTACATTGCACAGCCAGGGTGAAATAACAGGCACCTCAGCCTTCACCAGAAAGTATCTGCAAAATGACATCTTTTATTACACAGCCTTGTGGCTGCCTTCTCTCCCGTTGTGTGTGCGATTGCATCACTCTGCTTTTGAATCCAAATAATTTCTAGCTGCTTCTTTTGATTTTTGCAGTGATCTGTGTCTCACATTCTAGAACTGAAGTGACTACGAATCAAGTGAAAATACATAGCTTCCAAATCCAGGAAAGGAACTAAACATTGATTTAAGAAGCCTGTTTACATAAAAAAAAACAAACAACCCTGTACTTTGTCATGACACTGAAGCATCCAAGGGTGAAAGGTTCTAGGCTTTTCATGTTAATTGCTAATTCCATGTGCTGCTTATTCAAGGTAAGCTCCAAAACCCAGCTGAAAAACAGGTGCATGTTCTCTTTGGTGGTGCTGGCAGACAGCAAAATAAACTTTTCAAACACACACAGAATTCTCAGCAAATTCACCTTACAAAAGGACAGCAAAACTGAATCCAAAGGAAAAATATAAACAGGAAAAGAAATGCCACTTAGGAAGGGAAAACACTAATTAAACTAAATCCTCTCTCAGCATTTTAGATGTGACTTGAGAAACTCTCTACGATTGCATTCCTGATTTTTTTCTGACTCGCAGTTCCAAAAGGTTGCTCACGGGAGGAGCAGCAGACATTGTTACAAGGCAGGAGAGATTTGGGAGTGAGTCTACAAAGCTAATCCAGTCTGCCATCTAGTTATCACAAACCTCTCCATAGTGCTGTTCTGCAAAATATTCAGTCTGATACAATAACCTCTCCATTGTATTATACTCTAAATTTGGTTCAGTGACTCTGACAGGGCTTAAATCAGGCTGACTGTGACAACTAATACACTAATCAGCTTTCATTTTCCATTAACACTGCCTGTTCTCATCTTAATTAAGGCTCTTAGCAATTATTTTACTCTGTGATTCATTATAGATGACTACATCATCCACTGTATTGTCATAATTTCACTTACTCTGTGTACATATTAGTGGGTTTTACAACTTTCAAATAAACATGATGATTTCAAACACAGCCAGAGAAAGACTATTTGCTCCAAAGATATAATGGAGAAGAACTTTTAGAGTATTGCCAGAGTATATGTGATGAATATGGTAACAAAACACAGGAAATCTTGAACCTAATCCATAGAATTTGCTATGTAAGTATATAATTGGATTTTTCTTTTTAGCAGTAAGTAGATTTCATAGCACCAGGTAGACAGTGAAATTCCTTATTTCAGTTGCACACTTATTTAAGCAACAAAAAAATCTTACTTAAACTAACTCATAAATTAAGTTGTAGACATAATCTATGAAATTCATACATTGCACATATTTGGCATGATTCTGTTCCAGCAACTTTCAGAAGAGTTTAAAGACATTAAATGTAAGCAATTTGCAAGTTAGTGAATGGATGGGCTGCCAGTATCTAATTATGAACTAGTTCACAGAGTTTTTGATGAACATACCCTCTATGTTAAGAAAACAAAATCATCATAACACAAACAACAGGTCAGTTTCCCTCAACCAATCTTAGTTACAGGGGATAATTAGTTCTGCTTGGGTAGGGAGCCCATGTGCTACAAAACTGCTACTGGTAATATTTCAGACTTTCAAAATTTGTCTCTTTTAGACAACTGCAAATTTAAGAAATAGAGTTCAGCTGTATCAGGATCAGTTGATACAATTTAACTGCATGTATGCACCACAGCCAAATATAGTAATACCAAATATGATAACTATAAAGTAAGAAACAGCATGTAGCATGGAATATGTCTTTAGATCACATGATAGTCACTTATTGATCCTTTCTGAATGCCTGGTGCTGTACAGAGGGAAAATACCTTCAACAGGAGAGAGGAAACCACAGCACTGCAATAAAATGCACTGGTCAATGACCAAGCAACTCAGAAGACTTACAGAGACAACTCCTCTCCCAGAATTTCTGGTTAATTCTGTTAGGAACAGCAGCAGACAAACCACACTAAGTTTCTGATGGAGACAGGAAAGTGATGTTAGTGAAGGTGCAAGATGGCTGTTAATTATTATGTTATCTGTGGAAATTGTGGTCACAGACATGCAGCCAGATGGTTAACCATCCAAACAAACCATACTGTTAACACTTTGGCTGGCTTGTGGAAAGCAGCTCCCCATCTGCACCTGTGAGCATCCCTACTTTGGCCTTTTAACTCCAGCATCTCGTGTGCTTTACAAGAGTGATGACTATCAACATTTGACTAAACAACCCAGTTATGGTCAACAAATACATGTGTCCAGCTCTTAGCTCTGCTGAAACCAATGAAGCATTTTCCATCACAAATGTGAAGATGTAAAGAACATCTGGGTGAGCTTGACTGCCCAGTCAGAGCCGAGGAGGTGCTCACCCTTTCTCAATAGAATCATAGAATCAACCAGGTTGGAAGAGACCTCCAAGATCATCCAGTCCAACCTAGCACCCAGCCCTAGCCAATCAACTAGACCATGGCACTAAGTGCCTCAGCCAGGCTTTTCTTGAACATCTCCAGGGATGGTGACTCCACCACCTCCCTGGGCAGCCCATTCCAATGCCAATCACTCTCTCTGCCAACAACTTCCTCCTAACATCCAGCCTATACTTCCCCTGGCACAACTTGAGACTGTGTCCCCTTGTTCTATTGCTGGTTGCCTGGGAGAAGAGACCAACCCCCAGCTGGCTACAACCTCCCTTCAGGTAGTTGTAGACAGCAGTGAGGTCACCCCTGAGCCTCCTCTTCTCCAGGCAAAACACCCCCAGCTCCCTCAGCCTCTCCTCATAGGGTTTGTGTTCCAGGCCCCTCCATGATCACAAAGCCCCAAGTACAGAGAATGCATTTAGGAACAGGCACCACTAAACTCACATTTGATATGGTGGGGATGTAATAACCTGTGTCACGGTGTAATGTTTTTCATATTGTTACCTGACTGAACACAAGACTTTCTTTCCAGCTCCATTCCTGAAATAAGTCACTTAGTTCTGTCTAAAGCTTTAGAAAACCACAGTTGTTTCAGTGACTACAACTCACCCCAACACACACTGAAAAGAAGAGAAACAAAGCAGGCAAACTAGCTCAGTGAAACAGAATTCTACACTGTTAAGTAGGTTGGCTTGAGAAATCCTGGACATCATCCAAGAAAACAGCTGTTGGTATATTATAAAATAAACAAATTCAAGTTTGTTTAGCAATCACATGTATTTTCAGTTGAGGTAGAAAATGTGCTTAGGGACAGCATTTTCAGCAGGCAGGCTTGCAGTCTGACAAGATGTTCTTGCTCTGAGTGGCAGCCAGAAAACCACATGTCATCTAGCCCTGAAGATGGGTTTTGTCTTAAGGTATATAAATACACGAGCCAGAAATATAACTTCATTCTGTCAGCAGTAAAAGCTAAGAGCTGCAATTCTGCAAAGGTCCCTCAATTTCGGGAGAGAATAGAAAGATTAAGGGAATGAAGGCAGCAAATGGGCCACGTCAAATCTAGCAGAAATCTCCAGAAAACAACAACAATTCCTGTGGGACCAAGAATAGAGAGTAAGAAAAGATGACTGAAGTCCAGTCCGGGTTTGTTGTGACTGAATTGGGATTGTGTGCTGGTGGCCTTTTGGTGGATCACAGGGAAAACGCTTGGTGACCTATCTGTTTCCTACACTGCAGTGTTACCAACAGAAGAAGCTGGTGCTCACTGACACCTTCCTACAGTCTCTGTTACCTTCTTAAACATTGATATGGTTATCTGAAACAAAATTCAGCAAGGTAGCCCAGGGAACATGCACTGCTGCTGCTGCTGCTGTGGCAGAATCAAGGCTGTCAGTCTCTGCCTGTATCTACTTGGCACCTGACATTCACACCAAGGGGAATAAATGGCAGGGGAAGAGATAAAGACAAGAAAGGAAACCAAACCAAACCAGTCAGTAGTACCACAAACTGTTTATTTACTTTGCATCATCTTTAAATCACAATTCCTTAAGCAGTATAGTAAAACAAAAGAAAAGGCTGGGTTTAGAGGAGGTCTGGTTGACTGGATAGGGCTGGGTGATAGGTTGGACTGGATGATCTTGGAGGTCTCTTCCAACCTGGTTGATTCTGTGATTCTGTGATTACTTTGTTCATAGATCCATAGAATGGTTTGGGTTGGAAGGGATCTTAAAAGATGGTGTAGTTGCAACTGCCCCACCATGGGCAGGGACACCCTTCACTAGACCAGGTTGCTCAAGGCCTCATCCAGCCTGGCCTTGAGCACTTCCAGGGAGGGGGCATCGACAACCTCCCTGGGCAACCTGTCTCACCACCCTCATTGTAAATAATTTCTTCCTAATACCCAGTCTAAATCTACCCTCCCCAAGCTTCAATCCATTCAATCTATCACTACAACACCTTGAAAAAAGTTCCTTCCCAGTATTTTAGTAGGCCCCTTTCAGGTACTGGAAGGCTGCTATAAGGTCTCCCTGGAGCCTTCTCTTCTCCAAGCTGAACAGCTCTAACTCTCTCAGCCTGTCCACATAGCAGAGGTGCTCCAGCCCTGTGATCATCTCTGTGGCCCTCCTCTGGACCCATTCCAGCAGTTCAATGTTGCTCTTATTCTGGGAGCACCAGAACTGGATGTGGTACTCCAAGCGGGGTCTCATGAGAGCAGAGGGAGAATCACCTCTCTCATCCTGCTGGTCACACTTCTTTTGATGCAGCCCAGGACATAGTTGCCTTCTGTGCTGCAAGCACAGATTGCCAACTCATGTTGCGTTTTCATCAACTGACACCTCCATGTCCTTCTCCTTGAGACTGCTCTCAAGCCACTCCTCGCTTAACCTATATTTGTGCTTGGTATTGCCCCAACCCAGCTGTAGAACCTTGCACTTGGCCTTGTTGAACTTCACAAGGTTGGCATAGGTCCATCTCTCAATCTTCTCCCCAGCCTGCCAGCCAGACTATACAGCTTGGTGTCTTCTGCAAACTTGCTCAATCCCATTGTCCATATCCCTGACAAGGACGCTGAACAGCACTGGCCCCTGTGCCAACCCTTGAGGGACACCACTCAGCACTGGTCTCCATCTGGACATTGAGAAGTTGACCACAAGTCTCTGAATGTGACCACTCAGCCAATTCCTTATCCAGTGAGTGCTCCACCCCTCAAGCTCATACTTAAGATTTGCATCACCATTGCCAGCAGAAAAATCCAACGGTCTAAGTTACTGTCCAACAGCAAACAGCTGTGGTGACTTTTGGGAAAATCATAAGCATTATATATTTGGAGGCACTAAGTCAACTACAGTTTTTCTCAAAAATGAGATTGTGGGCACACTTAAGTAGAATGTTAGCACACAACTCAAGTTCTTTATGGTGCAAAACTTCCTTGTGTTCACACCTCAAGGTTAGAAGAACCCACTTCCATGCACCATTGGTGTGCAGAAAACAGACTGTCCTCTTGAGGAAGTCAAACTGGAAGATGTAAACTAGAGTGTCATACACAGCATAAAAGTGTAGGGTAGTTTTAAAACACAGAAACTTTTTCTTTTTTGGTAATAAAACCACATACATTTCACTGCTGAGTATGAATAAGGTAATCCTTATTCATACTCAGCAGTGGAGTCAAGAAAGAATAAAATGATACTATGACTCAGGAAATGCTACCACTTCTAAAATGTTATTCTAACAAGACTGTCAATACCTGAGGACAATGGAAGACTGAAGATGAAAGGCAAATTGTATGTTTGCAAACTGCCTCGTGAATGGGCAATTCAGCTTCCTCTCAAAATGTTTTAAGATGTGTGTAGTGGCTGCAGTAAGAGCTGTGCTGTCTGGAGCACAATCATAACTAAATGACTGCTTTAATAAGCTCAGAGTGTTTTGTTGCTCCATTCTCCTGTCTATTGATTATTTAGTGGGGCTGATGCTAGAGCTCATCAATTTCAAAATTCGATGATTTTTTCCCCATCTTCTTGATCAAAGAAATGTTTATATATCCTTCCCATACTGAGTCTCTTTAAACCATTGGCTTTTTCAAAGTTTTGTTGTTTTGTTTGTTGGGGTTTTTTTTAACCATAATGTGATGTACACAAGAGAGGTAAATGATGTCAGAATCCTTTCTGCCCCAAACCAGTCTGTAAATCTTCAGAAAAGCAAAGTTCATGGGTGCATTTAAAAGGGGCACAATCTGTTTGTACTTAAAAGAAAGTTCCCTCCCCCTTTTCTTTTTTTGTGTGTGCAGAATAACAATGCTAGAATGCATTATTCTAAAGAATTGTTGCCATGGTGATGACATCAATAACATCATTTTCTGCATCCTTGTCCTTTAAACACATAAGGAACGCAACAAGCATGGGTAAATGTGAAAAAAAGAACAATTACCTTTTCTCTCTCAACAGCAGAGGAAACCTTTTTTTCACCTCATCAATAGAAAATTATGTCGAAAGGAATAATAAAGACTGTTACAAGAAGCACCAAGAAGCCTATTAGTGACAAAGCCTTTTTTCCCCCCCCTTTTTCTTTCCATGAATAATTACAGCTCTTCAAGAGGAAATCGGCCCAGGCTAAGGACCCTTTGCAAGCTTTAGATGGTAAAACAAACATTTGACTATACGAGGATTTCCCTTTCATGTACCTTTCCAGGGAAAACCAACTAAAATCCAGAGTGAAATGAGAGAGAAAACAGAAACATCTGCTGAAATTGCTTTCAGAGAACCCTGCACATTCACCTATGAGATGCATATAAAAAGTAACTAGATTACTGACAGATTCAGTATAATTTCAAGTCAGCAGGTTAAAGTTGTGGTGGGAAAGTTTGCCGTTTCAAGTAGTGTAATAACAGGAAGCTATTTGGATTCTGTGCAAACAAGGGAAACAGGATTTCAACAGTTGTAAAACACTGTTAAACTTAAAACCTCAAAGGCCAAAGCAAAATGGTAGGCATGTTTAATACAAAAAAAATGTTTAACAAACAATCAAATCTCTAGCAAAGCAAAATCTGACTACAACAAGGACTTTTAAGAGTCATGCAACATATAATTAGGGAGCCCATCTGAAACATTTGCTTTTGTCATGACAACCTGGGCAACTTGCATATAGGTGCTCTGAACATGCTGCTTGGTGTTTTCTTCACACAGTGAAGGTCAATGTGTTGTGTAATGGCTTTTTTTTATCACTTGGGCCTTTCCACATGCACCTACAGTAGAGTCAAAGGCTGCTTCCTTCTTCTTGCCTCAAGGTAATAAAATGCAACATAGAATGGTGTGAAGGACAGGAAGAAAGGAGTGACAAATTTTAAAGGTAGCAGCAGCACAGGAGTTGAAGATCAGAATAGGAGTTGGTACGCTCATATACATATATCCCACAGAGTAAGACCGAAGGGCTACTAAGGTTAATGACAGCAGAGACACAGAGCAGAAGGCTTTAATCTGATTTAAAGCAGTAAATAGAATTTATTAAGATAAGGCAATTCCAAACTCTTTAGCTGAATGGGAATGGTCTATGAGTACAAGTTTAAGACTTAACCATACAGCTGCATTTACAATAGAAAGTCCTATCAAATTAGTAAAGGGAATTCAAGATGTTTGAATTCTTTTCCTGAACAAATTATTGTCCTTCGTTTTATCTATTGATTTATCACTGCTTTTGTATCTCCTTCTTTAAATTGAGAGATAATGCTTGCTCATTTTAGATAGCTTCTTCAGCTCTCCACTGTGGAAATCCTAAAGGAATTGTGAGCCAGTAAAGGATGAAGAACATATGGAAATGGCTGGAACCAATTCTTTCCCATTCTGTTTTAGAGGTTCTGCAATGTTTCCAAGTACTCCACTATTCATTTAGTTTAAATGCTAACACCGACAGGGTTCTCTTTCATGGGAAAAAAGCTTCCACATTCTGTCTAGATTTCAATACATTCAAGAATTGTTTAGAGAGCTCTTTAGAAAGGCTTTAATAGGGCAGCTAATGGCTAACTCAGCTTATAGGAGGGGCTATTCACCAGATTGCCCAGAAAACAAAAATCAGTGAAATCCATTTCTTAGTATCCATACATGACCCTTTATCTCTGAAGACAAAGGAATTAAAGGCAAATTCTTGGAAGGAAATGTTGTGATTTCCCTCTGTCCTGGTTTGCCTGTGATTTGGAAAGAAAATGTCTACTTTGGTAATTTCCTAGCTGGACTTGAGAGGCTAAAAGCTGAACAGCAATTCCCAGTTTACTACTCCCTCAGATCAACACTCCTGCATGGCTGTCAACAAAACAAACCAACGGTTGTGATAAATTGGTGAGGCTTTTGAACTTCTCTGACATACTTTAGAGGCCACTGGAAGTTTATATGCTTAATTTATGGAGTAAGTATTAAAAATGTACATGTGTTTTGTTAAGCAACAGTTTCTTAACTCTGTTCGACCTTGTGACTGGAAGGATACTCAGTACTTTTAATTGCTTATAGGTTCCCTCAGAGTGCATGCAATACATAAGGGTCACTCCAGTGTGAACACATTCTTGCACAGATCTTTGAGAAAACCTTAATATTTTATTCTGAAGAGAAAAAAAAGGCTCAAAAATGAGATATTTTAAAAAGATACATCACTGCTTATAATATCATTCCCTTGCACCATTAATTAAATAAAAAAAGCCTTCAATTCCTTACAAGAAATGGGTCTCAGCTAAATATTTCTCCTTTTCTAACCCAAGTCCTTAGACTGCATTCCCTCCACTTGATCTTGTAAAATGATACTATTTTTCAATGGAAAAGCAGAGGAATGATGTCAAAATTTAAACTCCCCTCTACTAACCTACTCTGAATACTAATGATGCTTCTCAAAAGAGAATCTTTCCATTTTAGAGATGACGGCAGAATGGAAACCTGAAAATGAACCCAGAAGCATATCTTTGTGGCTAGTTAGAATTCACAAAACTCCCTCTCTGAAGAAAGGCAGACTCTCACAATAAAGAAAATGACATAATGCTGTATCCCACTTAAAACTTCAGTTGTTTTAATGGCCTCTGCAAGAATGCATTCAGCTCTACATTTCCACCCCTTTCTACTTGGAAGGGTGGATTTCCTCTGCACTTAAGTCACATAAGTACTTTAAAAATGTTCTCAAAGATAGCACTGAAAAGTTTGGGTGATGTATTTCTGGCCACAACTCATATAAGAAAAGTTAGAAAGTATGTCTTACAGCTAGCTATGGTTTTAACATCACACAGGTAACAGGATAGATTTTTTGTGACACATCTTTGCTAAGGAACTTGCCAGATGCCTGGCTGAGAGAAAAATCAAAGCTATGAATGCATGGGCATTGCTCAGATGGGTCCTAGGGAAGAGGTAAAATAGTGAGATGAAGGAGGCTAGACAAGAATGAAGGATCAGTCATTGCCACTGAGTCAAAGGATTTGAACAGAGGCCCATAGAGGACATGAATAATAATGCTGCCACACTTGGAAGAAAACTGGGAGACAAGGCCTCAGGTCATAGTCCTGTGCTGGAGAAGGACAGGAAGTCTTGGAAGTGTGGGTATGGATGAGGCACTTAGTGCCATGGTCTAGTTGACTGGCTAGGGCTGGGTGCCAGGTTGGACTGGATGATCTTGGAGGTCTCTTCCAACCTGGTTGATTCTATGATTCTGTGATACTGTTCTAACAAGACTTCTGCAAGACACTGTGGAGCCCTCTATAGTCTGGGTAAATCCTCAGCTTTAAGATGTTAAAATTTGTTGAAATGTCAATATAACTAAGTTTTCACTGCTGACTCTATTTTAAATCTTCCTTAGAAAAAGGATGAAGAGAGTTTTGATATCTGACTCTACTCAGCTCTCATTTCTATGAGCCAGGGCATGGTCCTCAGATGTCTGGAAACCTGCCAAAGCAGCTGTCATCTAGGGAGAGCTCAAGTGCCCATTGCCTATGGTTGTAGGGTGATGAAACAGCCAGAAGAGATCCTCAAGTGTGAAAAGACATTTGCAACTGATTATCTCAAGTATTAGGTCCACCCTTGATGCTTCACTGGATTTGCAACCAGGAAATATGAAGAATTATTATCCAAAATCAAAAATGCTGTTTTGAGGGACAGGGGTTCTTTACTATGTCTTGTCTGTTTGTGAGATACTCACTCCCAAATCTTTTCTTTAATCTCTTCCAAATACTATGTTAATCTACGTGCATCTGATGAGAAACTTCCAGAAAGAGAACATAAATTGCAGCAAGTGCTTTATCCAAAGTCATCTCTTGTTTATGTGGTAGAAGAATATGTTAAAAAGAAAATTGAGAAGTGCCATTATTTCTCTGCATGTATGTCACTAGGCATTTAGACAAGTACAGAACTGGCTCACTGGGAAACTTTTCCTTCATGACCACATCATTTTTTTTCCATTAAAATCAGAGTTATTTATGCCTAGAACTACCTGTGCTTGCACCAGACCTGGTGGGCCAGAAGAAAACTCTTCCAAGACCACAGACTAACCCAGTTCTCCAGGGATCCCCAGCTTGCCTCAAGGACTGGATTAAGAAAGCAGTTTCATGAAGTCAGGTTATGGGTCCCTATGGGCCTCTTGCTTATTTTAGAAAGGAAATATTCATGCTACCTTTTTACCATATAACCCAACATCCATAAACAGGAGGAAATGCTTTAAGAATTGTACAGAAATTTATATGTGGAAGCTGCAAAATCTTATACACCTTGCTCACAGTGCTGTGTATCTGTAACAGAAAGGGATTAACTTCCTAGGATGTTGTCATGAAGACTATCATTCTAAGAATAAAATGCAGTAGTAGGCATCGAAAAGAAATCATTAATAAAATCCTGAGCAAATATTTGTGTTAATGAAGGTTAAGGAGCTGGCAGTCCTGAACATGTAGTCCTCTATTTGTTGCCAGTCTAATTTCAATGCAGGCAGCTGGAATGGAAGCTTCTCTACATTGGCCTGCCAGTGCTTTCAACCCTGACCTAAAGAGACCCTCTCTAGAAGCAAGAAATAATTTATTCTTTATGTTTGTTTGGCCCTGGATTTATTTCAAGCAAAGACTGCCAACCGCACCGAATCTGTACACAGTGGTTTTATAATGTGGTCTACAGTCAACTGGGATCTGAACCGAGACCACCTAAGTCACGCCATTAAAACAACACACTAGTAGAAATAGAGTGCTGGGAGCAAAAGGCCAGAGCTGTTATCCACTTCAGCTTGCTTTTGTGATTGGAAGGTGGTTGCAAAGGAAGGGGAAGGCAGCTGAGTCACACCTAATAGTCTTGAAAATTCCATAATAAAAATTAGAAGGAAAGGGTCAGAGAGCACTAACGATAGCCTGAACCTTTATATACTTCTATGGCCTATTCTTTTAAACGTAAATATTCCCTGTTCCTTTAATGAAATGAAATGCATTCTTCCTGATGATAAAATCCACGTGCTGTAGGCATGTTGAGTCTGGTGCAGCATCCATGAGTAATAAGTAGAAATGTTACAACTGACTGAGACAGCAACTTAGCTCCTTTTTCATTTAGGCCAGCTTGCAGAAATGAATGCATCAGTATTTCAGGATATAACTTTTGGATTCTGCTTATGAAGTATGATTTTTCAGAAATCAAGTACTCTCCTGTAAATCAGCCCATATCATGTCAGGCTGTAGCTAACCAGACTTAGAGGCACACCTGTCACTTCTGAATGGCTCCAGTCTGAAGCCCCACGCTGCTTTGTTGAAGCTGCTGGCAAAACTCCTCAGTAAGAGACTGTGTAGAAAGAGGTGCATTAGACAAACACTATTCAGCCTTCCTTAGGTGTGCACAAAAACAGAAATTTTCCACAGCCCAGAAGAGTGATGAGGGTTACTTGCATTATGCCCATGCCATCTGCTTTAGGAATACACCTGCTACTTCTAAACATCAGCTGAGAACATAGCTCTGTTTTATGGGATTCATTCCTCCCGTAGTCAGAAGTAAATTTCACCACTGACATTTGTGGAGCAGGGGCTTGTTTCAGGATATAATTTAGAAGGGTAAAGAATCAGATGGTATAAAAATAAAGTTATCTGCAAAAAATGGTTTATCTATAGCATTTGTGGCAAAGTTTATTGCTTTTGGAAGCATGCTCATTGTAAACCTATTGTTACACCTAATTAATCCTACGACAGGAACTGTAGAGGAAGCAAGGTAAGGCCACCCTCTAGTAGACCAGCATGACTAGAAAACCTCTTGGAAACTAAACAAAAACTTCAGTAGCGTTGGATTTGTTCCGTAACTGGTTTGATTTGTTCAGAAATACACGTTTTCTTTCTCTTTCTTCTTCTTCTTCTTTTAATTTTCCAGGTAATTTCTGTAGTTCCTTCAGAATTGATTTTATGTGTGACAGAGGCTTTGCTACACTCCAGAACACATGCAACTACCACAGCCAGAACACAGCTCCATTCATTTTTCTCTCTATGATTTTAATTTATAGAAAGACAACTGTGTTAACTTTGACCAAAGAATCATATTGATACCACATTAAGTTATTTTTGTATGCTTCTAAAAGCTTGCAAGACTGAACCTAACCCAATGACTTAGTAAAAGGATAATTGAGATGTATTTCTGTAATTCAAACAAATGAATGAATGCCACACCAATGTGGCATTTTTAATAGCATATTTCCATCCTTTCCCCCTGTTATTCCAACATCCTGACATAGTTAACAAGTTCTGCTACTCGTATTTTCCACCTCATATCAGTACAAAGCTGGAGTTTTGATACTTACTCTAATTGCTTCCTCTTGCCTCACCCCACACCTGTATTCAATTAATGTCACAGGAAAGCAGCAGAACTGTAGCGTACATGGCAGAAAACCATATACTTATTTGAAAGTAAGACCCTAATAGCAGACATGGAACTGTTAGGCAACATAGTATGAAACATTTGAAAAGAAGAAAGGACCAAAGTAGTATGCCTGCCTGGTTAATTGTAATTGGGCAGGAATCATCACTGCATCTCTTAAGAAAGAGAGAAAAAGTGACCTTTTTTACTACCAAGGGCAACAAAAAGAATCCTTATCAGTAAGCCACCCACATGGAAAAGGACTTTATGTCAGATAGTGCATTTGAAGAGAGCAAAATGTAGTCAGATTTTTTTTCACTTTGAAACACTTAATGTTTTTGCTAAACAAATCTATGATTCTGTTCTAACTAGTCAGGAATCTGTAATGCTTCAGATTTTGTGTGTTTCCCTTACTATGTTTTCAAACACAAAAGACCATGCAAACTTCAAGCAAGAAATCTCCCACTGTTTCTCATGGCTCTCTGAGCCATATGTTAGTATGAAATGACATTGTTTTGGATGCACACCTAACAAAGGTGAATTCAGAAAAATCTATGTTTCCTCATTACAATAAATCTGAGCTGCTGTATATATGCTGGAAAGTTTAAACTACAGATTCTACCTTCTGAGGAATAAAATAAATTCAACCACTGTATAACTGGTAGCATTTTACATATCATATGAAATACTGCATTCTGATGATTACCAGCAAGTCCCTGGTTAGATATTGGTGACAAATGGTGCTGATGCAAGTGAAATAATTGGCTCTGTTTCACTCTTGCCAGTATTTCCAGCCTGAGGACTAACTAAACTGTTGATCAGTTTGGGTCAGATTGGGCTAATTGTAAAGTCCCACGATACTATGTATGCTCATGAGATCATCTTGCCCTGGAAGCAATTTGCCTGTTTTCAGAGGCTGGGTTGTTAAGAAGATTGACAGTATCTGAGCTAACTTCTGCAGAAGTACTCACAAGTCTTTGTACTAAACTTGAGATTGCTCTGGAAGGGAGTTTAGGAGGTTGTGCACATCATGGCATGAATCCACAAGGCAGCCCAAGCAGTTCACCTGAGTCTGAAGGACCTGGTGAAGCAACTTCCTTGACCCCAGTACAACTGTGAAAGCAGGGTGACACCTCTGAATGGCTTTGCAAGTGCTGCTGGGCTCCAGGTTGGTTTACCTGTTCCAGCCATGGACTGGCCATTCTAAAGCTGAACCAGATGTATGCAGCAACACTGGAGAATAAGGGTATTATTAAAGGGCTGCAGTATCATGAATTAACATGTGTACAAACCCCCACTTATTTCTCTCGCACAAGAGGTCACCAAGTGGAGCCAGGATGAGACAAAGAGGAGGTGGCAGTTCTTCAGACTGGCCTGCAGAGCTCCTTGCAAAGTGCCTATGCGGATTCATGAGTAGAGAAGAAGAGGAGAAAATCCACTAATGGCTACAAAGCAAACAAACCACCAGACCAAGCTTAGGAAAGCCTCTTGAGCTGGAAACAGTGTCAGGAAGTATTACGTGTGCCTGCCCCACTTTTGCTCTTCCCTAGATACTGATGGCTACTCCTGTAGACAGGATACCAGGCAAAATGGAAAAATACCACTGTTGTTACTGTGTAAGAATTCCTCTAACATATTTCCTACGGCCTGTAGTGTTGTGTGGTTTGGGTTTGGTTTATTTATTTATCTATTGTGAACAGATTAGGCTGTTCCACACTTTTTCTAGAAAACAAATTATTTTACTGGTAAGGCAGATGAGGCATTTCTTAAGCACTCTCTGCTTTAGCCTTTCTGCTGCTAATTGCAAAAAAACAAGCAAGTATGCACTTGTATATTTGACTCCCTGTAAGTTTTACCCAACAGCTTTCTGACTGAAAACTAGATCACTTTCCTAGATCATTAAGGGTGGCCTAGACTCATAATACAGAATGCAAAGTTAGTATGTATATATCCATATTTATTTTTAAGGCTAAATTGTAAGAGTTTTAAATAACTTTTAAACAAGTTTCTACAAGATAAAATAAAATTTCAGGTGCAATGGATTTTTATTTCAGAATTCAAAAGGATAATTTATTTTCAGTTTACCTAGTGAGGGTTTCATTGCCACTGAGACAGAAGTTACATGCATGTTATGCATTTTACACACCTATGCATTCTGCTTATAGCCACTGTACTGCTGGAACGAATTCTGGTCTTTGCTGCCTTAGGCCTGTAATAGGATGTATCTGGCTTCTCTCAAATGGAATTAAGCTTATCTTCATAGCCCTTGACATTACATTACAGGACTGAATTAACATCAGATTCAAAGGCAAAGGGATTATTAACTATTAACTTTAGGAGTGCAATGCTTTCTGGAGATGCTTTCTGCTCTCCACACATAGCCTCAGCTCCTAAATTCAAGTGCTCTGAATAACTCTGTGGTTAGAGTTTGTAGCTATTTTTCACATCATTCCTAGAACTGACTTGAATCCAAATGCTGAAGCATACTCAAGCAGGGGGTGGCTTTGTGCATCAAAAACACATGGGGTTTGTTCCATTTAAGTTCGGACAGTACTTTTTGCAGTTTCACTGGCAAAATGAAGCATTGACAATAATTCTTAATCTGCAAATTTTTAGATATTTTACCCTCTTTCCCCCTAAAATCTACATTAAATGTGGAATAAATTTCAAAATACTATTTTCTGCATCTAAGTTTTCCAATTTCTCTGTGCATTTGCTTATCCTTTTGTGCTAGAAAACCACGATTTTTTAACTAATCATAGAATAGTCTGGGTTGGAAGGAGCCTCTGAAGGTCATCTGTGAAATCTTGCCTTACATTACGTAGTGAAGGCCACAAATCTATTGGGCTAGAAATCAGAAAGAAGCATTATTTCCCTAGGGAGCTCAGCTGAATACCATGCTTCCCTGCCTATAAAGTAGGGATACAGATCTCTTGTTTATTTGAATGGCAAGGAAGAGTCTCAACTTCTTAGTCTTTCTCTCAAAGCAGTTAACACACCAGACCCTGATGTAAAAGCTACTACAATACAAATGTTAATAGACTTTTATCATGTGGGCTTCAATAATGCTGCCAAAAGGTATTTCTGGCCACAGAATCACTCACAAAACAAATGCAATGCATTAGAGATTTTCACCATTAGTACTGCAATTACCACACTCTTTTAAGAATTCAAGTGATATAAAAAGAAAATAGCATCATCTTGTCCAGTGCCAGCTCCTCTGCTGAAATATCCATCACCTAAGTGACAGTTATGTGCATTCTCAAAGTGTAAAATTCACAAGCCTTGCCACTGGAAGACCATGTTCTTACTATGTTTAAACCTCTGTAGAACAGCCATGATAAAGCATGAATGGCCAAAAACTAGAACATGTTTTAGAAAAATATGTATTTTTAGTCAAGTTATGTACAGAATGTTTTAAGAAGATGAAGAAAACCTCAGAAGCTAAAAACACAAGCCCAGTCAGCTGAACTTCATTTCCTTCAAGTAAAATGCAGCTATAGTTATAAAACTAAATATCTGTTTATTTATTCAGTTACTTGTTACTATTGATACAGTTCCTTATTATCTCCCAGGCAAGCAGCAACAGAACAAGAGGACACAGTCTCAAGTTGTGCGGGGGGAAGTATAGGCTGGATGTTAGGAGGAAGTTCTTGCCAGAGAGAGCGATTGGCATTGGAATGGGCTGCCCAGGGAGGTGGTGGAGTCACTGTCCCTAGAGGTGTTCAAGAAAAGACTGGATGAGACACTTAGTGCCATGGTTTAGTTGACTGGATAGGGCTGGGAGATGTGTTGGACTGGATGATCTTGGCGGTCTCTTCCAATCTGGTTAATTCTATGATTCTATGGCCTGGATTCTGCTCATTTTCTTACTGTGGTAAAATTAGTCTTGTGGCTTTTGGTGTTCTACTGTAGGTTTTGAGTTTGTTTTGGTGGCAAGTACTTTGTGACACATTTAGTTTCATCTGGAATAAATATTCTCTGAACCCTTTTGAAGCATGCATTTCTGGCAATTGACTTCAGCTGATGGTCTTAGTGGTCTTTTCTAGCCATATATTGCTATGTTCCTGTTAGTTGTTGACTGAGGTTGATCAGACATTAATTTATTGAGCTGTCATGTTAAAGTAGTCTCTGAAATAAAAACCTAAATATCTAAAAAAAAAAAAAATCTAAAATCTTTGTAAGACTAAAGGGATCATTGTGTATGACAAAAAAAACCCCAGCAAATGGCAACTAAAACCATAGCTAAACAGAAATAAGTTATTTATTAAGCAACTGTATTTTTGGTAAGTATATTTTACTGCTTAATTTTTCTCATCAGTCAATGCATTTGTGCTACAACCCCCCCAGACCTTGATCCAAAGACATTGTTAGGTCTAAGGGATTTTTATTGTATTTTGAAATAAGACATATTAAATTACTCACTATTTCAAAGCACAATGCTTAATGTTTGTAAAGTGTATTAGACAGATACATGCTTTATATTAAAAAGGCAATGACTGGCTTCTCAAAGAACCATACAAATACCTTTTTAATTGAATCTTTCTATCTCTTCCACTTTCAAGTCCCTAAAGCTACCAAGCTATGAATTTCAATGAGGATTTTACTGTGCTTTTCTGTCAGCCTTTCTACCATCACTCACCTAACCATTCTTGTTTCTACAATGACATGTAACAGCAATTTAATATTGTATAAAAGCAGCAACATATTCTACCAGATAACAAGAGTTCATTCAAAAAATCCCAGTCAGTCTGTACCTGAAGGAACCAAAGGCACAGATAAAGATCTATGAAGCACAGTCTGAAAATTAGTCCTTTGTTGTAAAAATGCACTGCTGAGCAGCTTCTTGTAATGGAAGGAGTTTGTTTTATTGCTGTTGCATTTCAGCTGCCTGAAAGTATCACCGTGAAGAAGTGTGACTAATGCTGTACAAGGGCAAGTGATGATGTTGGATACAGGACAGCATTTTGACTCACTTGCAGACCCTCTGCAGTCTTTTTTGGTTTAATGTTAATTGGTCAGTTCTACCCCTAGCTGAAGAAGCCTCCTGTATTCCTTGCCAAGTAAACCCTGTTACAACAAAGCTCACAATTAGCACACTCTATACCTTCTGTCTAAGAAAGGAGATTGATCATTAAACCTGGCTTCGTGATGTTCTGCTCTTTCAGTGGACCACAGCAAGGTAATACATTGAGGCTCAAAACCTTCAGTGCTCAGGAAATGATAGTGCTACATCACAAGTAACTGCAGTGCATTACCTAGATCAAGCACATCAGATTCAGCCTCCATTTTCCACACTGGCTTGCCACTGAAATGTCATCAAATTTTTGTTTCTTATCTTCAGATGACTTCTACACCCAGCTTCTTGTCATCTTCAGAGGAATTAAGGGAATTGACAGTTAGTTGAACATGACCAGTAATGTGCTCAGGTGGCCAAGAAGGCCAACAGCATCCTCACCTGGATCAGAAACAACGTGGCCAGCAGAAGCAAGGAAGTGATCATATCCCTGCACTCAGCACTGGTGAGACTGCACCATGAATACTGGGTTCAGTTTTGGGCCCCTTGGTCAAAGAAGAATACTGAGTTGCTGAAGCATGTCCACAGAAGGGCAATGAAGATGGTGAAAGATCTCAAGAACAAGTCTAATGAGGAGCAGCTGAGGAAACTGTGGTTTAGTCAGCAGAAGGCTGAGGAGAGACGTTATTGCTCTCTACAACTACCTGAAAGGAAGTTGGTGTGAGATGGAGGTCAATCTCTTCTCCCTTGGAGCAAGTGATAGGATGAGAGGAAGTGGCCTTAAGCTTCACTAGGGAAGGTTTCAGCTAGACATTAGGAAAAAAAAATTATGGAAGGAGTGTTCAGGCATTGGGACAGGTTGCCCAGAGAAATGTGGAGATGTTAAAAGATGTGTAGACACAGCACTTTTGGATATGTTTTAATGGCCATGGTGGTGTTAAGTTGGTGGCTGGATCTTGCAGCTCTTTTCCAACCAAAACAATTATATTAATTAAAAAAGCCCTGTTGTGAATGTTTCACCTAAGAACAACATGTCTTCATTGAGACTTAATTCTTCCTGAGAAAGGTAAAGTTGGTTTATGGGGAAATTAATTAAGACATTTTGTACATGCTTCTTGTGGGTAAGACGAGAAGACAAACAAGCAACGTGTGAAAGAAACAAGTGCTACTGGTGGTGCAGATTAGTATTGCAGCGGTTGTAGGTGAGGATGATTAGGATACAGTAGACTATATGAAATGGAACAGCATCACAAAAGACTAATGCTGCTCGATCTACACTCTGGAAATGTAAGTTTAACTCTTAACTCTTTAAGTAAAATTTAGAAAGAGATAGTTTAGGTGAATGTTCCTATATGAAGTCTTTAATTTCAGCATGATTAACAATATCTTTCTCAGAAAAAGGGCAGAAATGGAGTAAAAGGGAAACTACTAGCAAAGAAGAATGAAGAATCTGGAGAAGTGTGATGAAGAGCACTTATTCACACCACACTTGTCTTTTCATGACATTACTCCTCCTTTTAAACATTACACTAAATAGATCCAGAAGCCAGATTAAAGCAATGAAATGTTTTTTGACATCTGACAGAAGGCAGAATTGGGAAAAGATGCAGTAGTACCCAGAAAGAAGAATAAAGCCCATGAAGAAAGCTGACACAGTATGGCATGATTTGCCCTGGCAATATGGCTCTCTGTCTTTGCTTTTGGCCACAACTTATGAGTTAGTGTGAATACATTAATTTTGGTAACAGGAGAGCAAAGAAAAGGAAATCAACAGTAAAAGCCACAATGCACCACAGGAGGGTGCTACACGCAGTCACTGTAATCTAGCAGGAACAGTTGACAGCAGCATGATTGTGCTTTCCATAGTCTGAAGGCAGGAGTAAGTCTTTTTCCCTCAGCATGTCACTGCACTTATTTGCTTGTAATCAGAGACTCAAAGCAACAGGGTAATGATGTCAGTCTGAGCTCTGTGTCAGCCATAACGATATTGTAAACTGGGACCTATTGCTAACATTATAAAGAGAATTAGCTTAGCAAATGACCCATCCAATGCAGAGAGTTTAATGACCATATAAATATTTTACTGCACTTACACTGTTAGAAAATAACTCCTCTCTAGCACAAAGCATCAGCAGCTTTTCTTCACATGCTAATATCAAAAGACTCCAGGATTCTTAGAGTGAAATTGCTGTGTGAAGGGTTATATGCTTTCATGCATCAGCATGTAACAGCACCCTGACTGTCTAGAACTACAGATATATTTTACTGTGCTCAGATGTGTTTTCTGTCACGCCTCCCACTTTTCAGTGGATAAACAAACACATAGTACTGTTTTGCATACCATACAATACAGCTACCACTAAGTACTTTTTACTAAGGCTGTTAATAGATATTTAGAAGAGCAATTTTGAACTCCTTTTCTCATTTCCCTCTCAAATACAAATCAGGTTGCACTGCAATATAGAAGATGACAAACACAACAAGGGCAGAAAAGATCCCTTCCTGAGGTGTTCTCCCTCTTTGTATTGTTTTTTTTTTGCCTGTTTGTTTTGTTACTGTTGGGATTTTGGTTTTGTTTTGGTTAAGGTTTTTTGGGTGGTGTGTTTTGGTGTGGGGTTTTTTTTTGCTATTTTCTTTATTTCATCACAGAATGCTAACATACATCAAATTGGAAGGGACTAATAAGGAGCATTGATTCCAACTCCTAATTTAATCAGCAATGCCAGCCCTCTTCTGTCATAATATTCCATTTACCACACTCTTTTTCCTCTTTGCCTACAGTGTAGCTACCGCTTGCAACTCTGCTTTCTCTGTAAACCCCTTTCCTTATTTCTCTCTCTGACAGAGCTTGCACTCTTCACAGACAGAGCTTCTCACCCTTTGACTCCAGCTGCTTGTCAGCATATCCACCCTACATGAGCCCTAAGGCTTTTGCCTCCACCTGTCACTGTCCCTTCTTGATGAGTTACAGTTGTTTTTCAGGGAGATGGTGACAGGAAAACAATCCCTTGCCCTGTCTGCTGTTAACTGGATTCTAGTGTTCATCACCATTAGGAGTACTACAGCTTGCTTCCAGTAAAACCCAATGCATGCAGAACATACATCCCACACTGTGCACGTCTTCAAGCATCTCTCTCCAAAAGTAATGGCATTTTCTAGGATTACCTGTGTAAAGCACCCAGGGATACTCCAGGATTGAAGATGCTTTATTTATTAATAGGTAACTACCTCTGTAGCAGTACTATAAAACCACCTAGCAATGCCTTAAAATTACTGCTGCTCTATTAGTCCACACAACCATTAAAAGTTAACGCAACCAATATCGGAGACAGCATCACGATGCTGGACAGAAAAAGATCCTGCAGGCCAGGAAATTGTGTCAGCGTGCTACATAAGATGCAGCCAGCAGCATTGCTCCTGCAAAGTGGAGCTCTACTGTAGCATGACCTTGCTTTGAGAAAGCAGTCAGATACTAAACAAAAGTGGAAACTCAGATCCAAAGTAGCAGTAGCACAAATGGGCTGGTGGCTGACAGCACATATCATACAAAACAGTGCCAATGGGAAAGCAGAGATATTCAGCTTGCCTGGTCAATTTGCTACTAGAGGTAAGTTAGCAAAATGGGAACTCTTCTGCTGCCTAGGAAGTTGTGTACAAACACATGACCTTCCTGTTCATATGCCACTGTTAAATTTTCATTCTGGAAAAACAATTTGCTAAAGAGATGCACAAATGCTCTTCAAAATCCCAAGCTAAAAGCACAGAATTAGGCAAATTCTTTCAGAGAAGCTTCTGTCAGCCTGCACTAAATATCTGTTACTACTATAATTGTTTGATAGCTAGATTCTCTTTCTAACACTGCCTGGGACGTACCACAAGGAAAACACATTCACATGTTGCTGCTTTTGCATAAGAGAAGAAAGTTTAGCAACAGTAGCCACTACACACACTTTTTGTTTAGGGGACAGAGTTTGATCAGGAAGAAAAAGGAAAGGTAACTAACCTATCAGAAGGCCATGCAGAAATACTAACTACTGAGAAAACATTTTTACATACAATTTCATAAATAAACAGGCTGTTGGTCACCCTACCTCCTGTACAAGTACTGGGAATGAAAACTTTCTGGAAAGAAGAAATAGAATGCTATACCCTCCTATGTGCATTAATTCATTAACTGCTCTGTGGCTCCAATCCAGCAAAACACTTCAGCACATGAATAGTCCCAACAACAAAGGCCTGAAAGCTTGCCCATACATTAAAGCAAAATGCAGTGCAGGCACAAGCCGCTCCCTCGCTTTCAGAACAACTTACAAAACCCAGAGAACAAAATCAATGCTGCCTCCCTTGGGTGCAGCAAGCAAGGAGTGGGGTCACAGCAGCCATATCCAAGGACAGCTTAGGGAAATGGATTTACAAAGTGCCTATGTGTTTGTACATACAGATCTTAAATACGCACACATCTGTGCTATTGCATCTTGTTTCCTACGCACTGTGAGAGTCCAGCAGATCTGCAATATGCAAGAGCAATTTAGCTTCCAAAATGTTCACTGAGCTTGCCTTTACAGGAAGACAGTTTGTCATTCTGTGGAAATCAAATATGTGGCTCCATTTCCCACGACTTTTCATTGGAGAAGAAATCTGGATAAAATGTCAGCTTGAGATGCTGTGCGTGACAATAACATTTGGTGGAGGCACAAGGAAGAGAGATGAGCGATTCGCAATCTGGGAAGCAACACTGCAGGGTCTAGGTCAGGGGGGAAATGAGTGGTGATAGGGAAAGATGGGTGTGGAATGGAGATGATGAGTATATTGCCATTTGATAAAAGCTACCTGCTATCAATAGTTGAACCATTAAAGCATTCAAAAATCATCTTCTGGTGATCTCAAGCAAAAAATCCTTAATCATTTGAGTAAGTTCTAAAGGACCATTTAAAGGCAGTTATAATGTTCCTTTCATGATGGTTAGTATTTACATTCACTGAAATAAACTTCTTGTTTTGCTGTTAAAATGCTACACCCAGCACCAAACATAGACATACAGTGGGCATGTAGGCAAATACACTTTCCAGCCAGCAGCACATTCAGTCCTGTCACAAACAGTTAATATTTTTCTGGGCACTCAGCATCAGATTTCATGTGGAGGCACCTGAAATAGCAATCCTATGTTATTAGCCATTTAAGGCCAAATCCTATCACCAACACAATGTGTGGAAGCCTAATCTCCAAGCTGTACTTCAGAAATGAATGAAATGTTTCTAGGACAATAGTGGCGTGAAAGTGGAAGAACCTGCTTCTCTCAGATGACTACATGCTCTGTTAGCACATTTGGAGTGAAAAATATCCAATGCATGCACAAATCACTCTGCTGCCCTCACATCAGTGATCTTTTTCTGTGTATTGATGCTATTTGTCATTGCAGAATAGATTTTTAATCTTAAACTAGAAGTCTCTCTAGCTGAGCCTGTCTCAGCATTTGTCATTGTTTCACTATAGTGTACACTGACTTCCTCCTACAACAACAATCACTAACAATGCTTCTGATGGGGAGGCACCAGGTGGGCCCAGGTGAACCTTATCAGGTTCAACAAGAGCAATTGCTCAGGTTCTGCACCCAGGCTGGAACAATCCTCACTACCAATACAGACCAGGAGTTGAGGTGATAGAAAGCAACCCTGTGGAAAAGGAATTGGGGGTGCTGATGGACAAGAAGCTGGACATGAGCAGACAGCATGAGCTTGCCTGGAAGGCCAGTGGCAGCCTGGGCTTCATCAAAAGCAGCATGGCCAGCAGACAGAGGTGATTCTGCTAGTTTACTCTGTTGAGACCTCACCTGGAGTACTGCAGCCAGGTCTGAAGATCTCAATACAGGAAGGACATGCGCCTGATGGAGCTGGTCCAGAGAAGGGCAACAAAGCTGGTGAGGGGCCTGGAACACAAATCCTATGAGGAGAGGTTGAGGGAACTGGGCCTGTTTAGCCTGGAGAAGAGGAGGCTCAGGGGTGATCTTATTACTGTCTACAACTACCTGAAGGGGCACTGTAGCCAGGTGGGGGTTGGCCTCTTCTCCCAGGCAACCAGCAATAGAACAAGGGGACACAGTCTGCAGTTGTGCCAGGGTAGGTATAGGCTGGATGTTAGGAAGAAGTTCTTCACAGAGAGAGTGATTTCCCATTGGAATGGGCTGCCCAGGGAGGTGGTGGAGGCACTGTCCCTGGGGGTCTTCAAGAAAAGACTGGATGAGGCACTTAGTGCCATGGTCTAGTTGACTGGCTGGGGCTGGGTGATAGGTTGGACTCGGTGATCTTGGAGGTCTCTTTCAACCTGGTTGATTCTATGATTCTATGATAGGGCCACAAAATGATCAGGAGGTTGGAACACCTCTGCTACAAAGACAGGCTGAGGGAGCATTGGTTGTTCAGCCTGGAGAAGAGAAGGCTCCAGGCAGACCTAACAGCCACCTTGGATAGGTTGGGCTGGAGAATCCCAGAGGTCTTTTCCAACCTGGCTGATTCTATGAGTAGATTTAGATTGGATGCTAGGAACAAGATCTTTACTATCAGAGTAATGGAATACTGGAACAGGTTGCCTAATGAGGTGGTTGAGGTCCCATCCCTGGAGATATTCTGGAGATAACCACCCTGTGAATGTATTTTTCAGTAGCAAACTCTCTTTGATCTACTTGTAACTTACTGGTTCTTTCTGGCACTTTTTACTCTCTTTTTCAAAGTTCTGTGTAGGTTTTAGAGACAGTTCTATAGAGTAGTGAAATGGTTTGCAAAGATCTTCCAAAGAAAGTGAAAAGTTTACAATGGTAAGTGTACAGGTATTCACAACTTTACCTCTTCAACTGCGTAGCCCAAATAAATAATGGTAATTTGTATCACCACATCATTCAGCCTTTGTCATTGGCAGACATTCACAGCCTCATGATGACTCAGATTTTACTGAAACTGCTCTCTGAGTTTGTGACTTCTGAACTAGTTTGATCAGACTTGCATCTCATCTCCACATCAGAAAGAGTACTACAGCTGTGACTGGAGCAGTCTTTAGCTTCTACATATTTCATGTTCATACATACACCTGGTATTCAATTTTTAAAAAGCATAAGGAGATTAAAGGATAGGATGAATGAAGATGAAGATACATTGGCAGAGTTGTACATGGAAATAAGCATGACATCTGCTAGCAGCATATTGCTTTAACGATCTAAGAAAAGATGAAGAAAATCCTTTGGAAGCTATGAGCTGTTGCAAGAGGTCAAGAAGACTTTAAGATAGTAAACAGAGTGCAGGCAATATTGCTGTGCAGTGTAGAAGTAGAATTCTCTAGAAGCAGCTCTGATTTCTAACAGCAGCTAAACAGCATTAGCTAAACACTGAATATGGATTTTAATTTGGGCAGTATTTGTTGATGGTCAAGAAAAAAATGGCACTGTTTTGCCTGGTATCAGATCATACTGGAAAGCAAGAAAATCCTGCTTCTGTCTATAAATAGATTGTGGAAGTCCAAGGAGAGAATAAATATGGAATAGAAAAAATAGGATGCCATTCAATGCAGCCACACTTCTGGCCATAATATTGCTTTTGAGACAAATCAGTACAGCTGAGGACAGAGGTATCTCCATGGAGTAAATCATAACAAATGCTAAGAGAAAATGAGGCCTTTTGCAGGTGTTTTTAGTAGGAAATAAATTAATGAACCCCATAAAATATTTAACCAAGTGACACAAATAATCTTTGAGTGCTTGGAGACATATTTACATTCTGGGTCTGGGCACTTGATAGTTACTAGCAAGTTAATTTGATGGACATTCTGAAATGGCACCATTTGCATGGGGTTCAGAAAAGCCTCAGATCCAGGGTTAAAAATATTTCCACCGTCTGGATAATAGGAAAATTCCTCTAACCAACTAATGTCTCTCTGGTATGAAACTAATGAGAACAACATTAAAAAAAAGACCCCAAGGGGGTTTCCTGCTCTCATCAAGG
Source organism: Pogoniulus pusillus (assembly GCF_015220805.1). NCBI lineage: Eukaryota > Metazoa > Chordata > Aves > Piciformes > Lybiidae > Pogoniulus > Pogoniulus pusillus. Next base: position 15,456,644 of record NC_087290.1, on the reverse strand, counting down.
CTTCAAGAATCTACCTAGTGAGCATGTTCTTGGATTCTAATATAATCCAAGCCACCACTGTTCTTCAATTGTATTGCCTTTTTCTGGCATTTTATTCTTCCATGGAGTGATTTCATGGAGTATTTCAGTGAGCTTCCTGACAGGTAATCCTTCAGATTAATTCAGAGTTTACTTGGCCAGAAGCAGTCAGTTTGTCCAAGAGACAGCACACGGATGACAGCTCACTATCTCTTTCTGTGAATTCTCAGAAGATTGAGCAGTCCAAAATATTTACAACTAATGCCAGCTGAAGACAATGTTTAGTCATGTTGAGATCTACATGGAAAGCCTTTTCAAAAGAAATCTCCAGGTAAACATACTATTTAGGATCCAAGAGAGACACAGATTAATCTAGGAAAGTGTTGTTCCACAAATCCTGCTTTAGAACAACTTTTTTGTTTGTTTATGATATGTTTTTCAGACTCCAACTAGAGTGGAGTAATTAAATGTCCATTAAGAAGGCACTTAGGCCAAAGATACCTTTTCCTGGAAAGCTTAGAGGAAATTCTGAAAGCATTTTGTTTGGAGAGGTGAGGAACAGAAATAGAGTCCCGGAGGAGCACAAGCAGACATTCAGCTGTCCAGACTCATCTCAAGCACAGCCCTTTAGCAGAACTATCAGAACTCATTTTGTGGGGCTTTTTTTTGTCTTGTCTGTCCTTTTCCTGGAAACCTCCCCCAACACTCAAATATTTCACTTGTGAAAGGAAGCAAGTGATTCAGAAACACAACCAGGAATATGCTCCTTCAGCCTGCAAATCAAGCTTCATCTTTGAGCTGTTTCTTGTACTTCATGGATGTTTGTGCACTGGTGCAATACAACAGTCACCTAATGGAGGCAGACAGGGCTGCCAAAACACCACTACCATGGCACACCACAAATTCATGACCAATATCTCCAGGTCAAAATGTTTTCTAGTTTTTTATTTGGGGGGTATATATCCCCCCTTTTCCACTATTATTTTATATATATATATAAATTTCATTATTCCAGGAAAAGCAGTTCCTTCAGAGAATAAGATTTGGTTTAGTGAAAGAATAGGCTTCCTTCAAAAATAATGTTGACAACATTTGGTTGACTTATTCAGGTAGTTGTATTCCACCTCATTTCTCAGAACCTACATATTCCTAGTGTCACTTTGTCTGCCTTCCCACTACAAGGGCACAGTGCAGAAAGTCTTCAGGCATCCTGAATTTCAGAATGATATCAAGCAGCCTGACACCATCAGAAATTGATTAATTTACAACAGTGAGCCAACAGAGAACAAACAGAGCAAAAAGTGTAGGGAGGAAAGGTGAGAGAAGACAGGATTTGCAAAATGCACTGTTATCCACCCAGCTCCTCTTGTTACACTTTGATCTCTAAACATGTACATGTAATTCATCAATCACTGATGTTAAAGTGCACCAGGGATGAAAGAAGGGAATTAAATTACGGCATAAAAGAATGGGGCTCAGGGTATCTGCATTCTGTTCCTAGAAGGAGCATACACAAAAACAGATACTCAATTTTACAGAACAGATTTGGTGAAATCATCACAGTAGCAACTAAACTGCATGCTCTGTCAAATGAGTCCTTCACAGCTTTTCTGGAAAGCTCTGGGGATTTCTGCAGCCTTCCTGTGCAACCCCAGGCAAATTACTGAACTTTTCTGCCTCTTGCATCTCTAGCTTACAGCAGACATGGCATCATAGCTGCTATTTCAGAAGAGGCTTTGACTTCTGAAGTAGTTTTTGTAGAATCCTGCAGCATTAGTGATTAGAAAAGCAAATAACTCAGAGTTCACTTAGGAAGCAGGGAGAATGAGAAACCCATGGAATAAGAATAATTCACAGTTCCAAACAAATGTCAGTTTAAATAACCAGTTCTCGTTACACTAAATACTGAAATGCCAACGCTGATCATGTGAATGTCTGTCAAGAATTAATGTTTCAGTAAGGAGGCTCTTAGTTTTGGCCTTTCCAGCACTTTGTTGGTTGATCTGTATTGAAGATAGCAGCTATTAAATTATCGTCAGCCTATGCTAACTGTAGGGAGAAAACCTGCCAGCTCTGGTAAATCACAACGTTTGCAGCACACCAGACTGGATACCGCTGGCTCACGTTGAGTGTGCAGTGATTTAGTCACTTATAAAGACAGAGAAGAACTTTTAAATGATGTGACCCATATTAAGGAGTTACAAAAGTATTGCTGGTTTTGCTCCAAATGCTTTATGTTGGAGCAAGAGAAGAAAGGTTTGCAGCTTCTCACCTTTGGCAAGGCAGGCAGAGCTTTTGAAAATGCTATGAATCATTCACAAAGAGCAGGGAAACTGAGTGAGTGCAGGAGCTCACTGCCCTCATCAATGGTGAGCATAGTTCAGAGAGTACCTCCAAAAGTACATGGTGTCTGTCTCATGGTTGTACTTAATGCCTCTATTTCTGCATTTCTTAGCTCCTGAGAGGCAAAGGAGTTGAACCCTTAGGAGAGTATCATCCCGATCACTTCTGCATGATTGCAGCTTGGCCTTGCAATTTCAGCACATTCAGCACCCAAAAAACCCCATTGTTTCCAAAGACACTGTTGCAGTTTGGCTGTTCTGTGACAGGACAGCAGATAGATAAGCCAAACGAAAACTACGATGGACAGGATACTGCAAGGAAATCGCACTAGTGAGCAAAGGAATGATGGAGACAAAGTACAGGTTTTGCCTTATGCTGTTTCGCTTCCTTCTTTCTTCAATCTATTCCACTCCGCTTTGCCTCATTCCTACTTGGCTAGATGTCTCTCTCTCCTTCCTTTTCTTTCTTTCTGATTATCTGGCACACTGTTGTCTTGCTCCCCTTCTTCCTTTGTGTGTCCTCTAAAACTATCTCATGGTGCTACTATAGTGTTTCTGCTATAAAAGCACTCACAGTCACTATGTGTTTTGTGCTGTCCTCTGCCCTGTGTTTGCCTTGTTTACTCAGGTTGTAAATTTTCCCAGTTTGTACAAGATCTTATTCTGTCTGGCCCCATTCTTGACTGGGGCTCAGGCACAAAATAACCAAACTACCATCAGGAATGGTTTAAAAAAAAAAACCAAACAACACTTCAACAATTTCATGTCCTAAATAATTCCAAGACACAAAGCTCAAGAAAGCATGCATGCATCCTGGGGCTATTAAATACAAGGATCCTTCTTCTTACTTTCACTACATTTGAAATTCTTTCAGAACATCTCAGAGCAACCTCATACATAATTACATGAAATTGAATAATGACTGGCATTCATTAAATGCATAGTGTGCATACCATATACAGGAAGGTAACAGTATATATGAACAGGTATTTGGCATTCATATCTTGAACTCCTACTGGCTTATAGCCAAAACCACATCATGCAGTATCAGCCTCTAGAGAGAATTCCTGCTGGAAGGTGAATTCCTGCTGGAAGGTGTCTCTGAGGTTTGTTACAGAATCATTTCATTTGGAAAAGACCTTTGAGATCACCAAGTCCAACCATTCTCTAATTCAACCAAGCCTGGTGCTAAACCATGTCCCTCAGCACCACATCTCTGCCTCTTTTAAACACCTCCAAGGATGTGGATTCAACCATGTCACTGTGGAGCCTATTCCAGTCTTTGAAAACCCTTTCAGTTGGGAAGTTTCTTCTAATGTCTAAAGTCTTCCAATGTCTAACTAAGCCTCCCCTGGTGCAACTTGAGGCCATTTCCTCTCATCCTATTGCTTGTTACTAGGGAGAAGAGACCAACACCAACCTCATTACAACATCCTTTCAGGGAGTTGCAGAGAGCAATATAGTCTCCCTTCAGCCTCCTTTTCTCCAGGCTAAATCCCAGGTCCCTCAATCATTCATCACAAGACCTGCCTTCCAGACTCTTCTTCAGCCTTGTTGCCCTTCTCTGGACCCAGTCCAGGACCTCAATGCCCTTCTTGTAGTGTGGGCCCCCAAAATGAACACTGATAGCAGAAAAAAAAACAAAATAAAACAAAACCCTGTAGGAACAGTGCTTCAACATGGTCTGGGCCTGATTCCTCTGCACAGCAAAAAGCATAAGGCATACAGGGAGAGACTCATTGACTACATTAGGTATGAAAGATACCAAGCATCTTGACATAGTACTCAGAGCAGGCTCTGAATTCCTTATTGTCTTCCTGATGGCATGAGAGGGATGCATTATGACAACATATAATACACTTGAAATGGAGTCCATTTGCTGTGTGAATGTGTGCATTCAATGTTTTTCCCAGTACACTGTGGCTTAACATCCTTCTCAGATCTTTATCACCAGATGCTTCAGTCAACTAGATACTAGAAGGCTTTAAAAATCTTGTCAGTTCTTTTATGTACTGTGATCTTGCTATATCCAGAGCAGGCATCAACAGAACACTGGTTCACTTCCCATACTATTGTATGATTGAGTTTGAAATCACCATTTGCCTATTTTCTCTCTCTCTCTTTTAATTCACTACTTTCTAGTGTGTTTTCCCATTTGTGCATACAGCTTTTCCTCTCTTGTCAGCACTACCAGTTGGTCAGTTGCTGAGCTACAGACTTTGCTGCTGCACTGTCACACAGGTGTGGAGAAATTCTCTGCTTCTCCTGGCAAGCTGACTGACTGTCACGCTGCTGCAGGATGTTTCAAACAGCTGCCAAAATCACAAAATGTTTGGATAAAACTTTTTGCTACCTAAATGGTTTTCTTCTGTCACCTAAATGCGCATGAATTGATTTCCTTTAATTTTACTTCACATATATTCCTTTACTTTACAGTCATATTAGTTTTCCAATTCAAAGAGACAAATAGGACTCTTCAGCTACTCTCTGTACTTGGGGGTAGCTATGGCAAAGTACATTGAAGTAATGGAGTAACTTAACTCTTTCCATCATCATAAAAGAGTTTTCACAGCTAAGAGGAGAAATATTGTACTTTGTAAAATCTAGAACAATGCTGGCAAAAATTAATTACTTAAAGTCCAAACTAACCTAAATATGAGTAATTATTGTGCTTTCTGTAGAAAAGCACCTCTGTACTCCAAAGTGCTTTGCAGAATTTCATGTTGCAATGAACTTCTTGCTCAGACTGCCACGAGGCATCAGCACCAGAGATAAAGTCCAGCATCTCAGCCTGCAACCTTTCCTGCACTGGTGGGAATCACACTTCCTCACAGTGGGTCCTAGGATATTACTTACCTCACACTGAACTAAGAAAATAGGAATAAAAATAAATCAGGGGGAAAAAAATCAACGAAGGTGGTTTTATAACCCTCAGAACAAGGGGAAACTTGGTAGTTTGATGTCAACTGAGCAGAGGACTCCTAAGCTACTACTGCAAAACTAACAAGTGTTTAAGTATACAATCAAGTTTAACAAGTTAGCATGCAACAGAATAAGCATGGTAAGACATCTCAGAAGCCCTTTTATCACATAACAAGAGCAAAACACCTTGGTTTAGAATGTTTCCTTTTCCTCTGGGACTGAACACTGCACTTTTAGTGCAGAAAGACAATTTGGTTTTGAGACTCAGTTTGTAGCACAGGGATTTGCTAAGTTGTTGCAGCTTGACTTTTTGTCAAAATCTCCAACTCTGATAAGAACATAAGGCTAAAGCAATAAGGGGAAGTGAAAAAGCATTTTCTTGCCAAATGATTTTATAACAGGCTTGAAAAAGATAGTGACAACTGTGTAACAAGCTTTTCCACTGTTTGACCAGGCCAGTATGATTTCCAACCTTCTGTAGCCTGATACTTCTCCACTTTGTGTCTGCATTTATAATTACCACTGCTAACTGCACGTGTGTTTTTAGTTTGCTTGGGAATAGCCATGTATAAAGCACTGGCAACGAAAGATTAGCAGGTACAACAACATCAGCATAATTGTGCTTTAGGTAGACATTCAGAGGATGGAACTGAAGATGACAGAAGTCTTTCTAGCCACAGACCTCTTGAAGTATACGGCTTGTAAGCTAATAGCCTTTGTGCTTGAAGAGGTTTGCCTTCTGGAGCTGAGAATTTTGGTTGCTGAGGCAGTTTGTAAACAGGTCTCCTGACCACAATAACTTTCACAGTTGCAATGCAAATGGGATGTACCATACCTTTCTTTTTGATCACTGTGAACTTCAGTGGAGATACAGCCATATAGCTAAACAATGTCTATTTTGATGCTTTTTAAGCCCTGGTTATTTAACCATTTTGCTATCACTAGGACTTTAAAGATGTGTCCAGAGACTTTGCTGAATTGAGGGTTTTGGCTTATCAACAAATTAAGGGAAAATATGCTGTAACCACTCACCTGATTCAGTCACAGCTGTAGTGTATGATACTAATCTCTACATTTATTAAACACATGCTCCCTCTGGAGCTGTAGATGATACAGTAACAGCTGTTTTACTCTGCTTTCTAAGTCATCAGGAAACAAACAAAAATGTGTCTCTGGTATAATTCACAGTGCTCATTCCTATGATTGTAATTAAGATGTATTCAGATAAGTAACTGTTAAGTTCTCCATATCTTATAATCCACCCTTCATCTTTATTATTGTGAGTAAACTCCTACTGGAATCTGACTCAAGAAGTGGAAATTAATTTTTAAGAAAAAAGAAATGAGATAAGCTGTAATGGGCATAGTAACCTCTCAAAAGATATGGAGACTAAACAAGAAATCAGCAGACCCATACTAGAGACAGTGAAACAAAGCAAATCTCAGGAAAACAGGGTTTGCTTTGATCAGCCTGGCCTTGCATTGGTGTATAATTCATATTTCTTGTGGATCAGCAGTACTTTTTGTCCACAGGAAATAATACTTCCAGACAGCAAAAAAAAAAAAGTCATTTGTGACACAAGAATGGTATTAAAAGCCCCTACCATGAACTCCAGTGTGGCTTTTAACCACAGCTTGTGGGTAGGAGCATAGTGGGACAATACACCCTTGAAATACTAGAAGTGGCACAGCTCATCTCTGGAAGCTGAGAAAAATTCACTTAACAATTTTAAGAAGGATGCTTCATCTTAGGAGACTTGGCTGGTAAGTGCAGAAAGGAACATATTTCTTCTTTTGCACAGCCTCTGAGAAAATGTCCAACTTTGAAACTACCACATCACCTGAACGTGCTGCTGAGCTTGAAGCTTGTGATCACCACCAACCACAGCCCACGGCAGGTGAGCTGGGCCTGCAGACAAGGCTTTGTTTTGACTAGATACTGCTCCTTCCATTCTAAACTCATCACAACTCCAAAAACATCCTAAACATCTTGCTATGCTTCTCACCTTTTCATGAGGCATTTGAGAGCAGGAGGGAAAAGGAGACAGAGAAATGCATGAAGAACCTTGTGATCAATTATTTTAAACTAGCTGAGTCCTTGAAGAGACTTTAGGTAATGTCAAGGACACTGAAACTGTGTGATTGCACATGCATTTTTCTGAGACAGAAAACCAATCCCACTGCAATTAATGGATCTCACTATGCTCCAAGTCAACATGCTTGCTAAAGGGCTTTGGCAAGTGTTTGGCCTTTGTGTTTGGATTGCAGTGCTGCCTGTATGGTGTGCCTCTATCCACGTCACCCTTGTTTACCAACAGAGGCATAGACACAAGCTAACTCTAGGCACAATTCTGGATAAACATGTGGAAGCATTTTTTTGCCTTCTGGAGCAGTGCTTAAAAATGAGAGAGATGAAAGTGTGTAAACACAGATATTAAAAAAGCCACTTACTTTCTCACCCTGCATGTTTATTATTTGCAGCTCAGTCATCTCTGACAACTGAAAGAGATCATTTGATCTCATTTCCTTTCTCCAGCATACCCACCCCATGTGTTTCTGCGAGGGATCATGGCTCTTATTGTAAATTGGCACTTTGTGCTGGAAGAGCTACAGACCATTTGTTCATAATATGCTTTGCAGTCACTATTAATCTATTTGATAGCTTGCTTAATCTTTTCTGATCTAGAATAATTTGAGGATGTTGCTTACAGTTAAATGCCCATGTCCTACATGTTTTCTTTGTATACAAGTCAAAACAAAAAATACTATCCCCATGCATATTTATTACATGCATACAGCAATCAACCTTCAAATTCACGCCCCCATTCCTTCTGGCTAAAGTAGGAATCCTCTTTGCGATAAAAACTTACCCTTTTCATCAATAAATCTATTCTGTAGAAGAAATTTTTGCCTTTAGAGTCTCATTTTTCATTTATTTCTTTAGTCTGCATCTCAGATAACCAAATTCTCTTTTGCTACAGCTGGCAATTTTTATAATGTGCAAATTGAAAGAACGATTGTATCACAGCACTCCGCAAGTGGTTTTCATTAAGCCAACGGCTACTATTCCTTGCTCTGTTGGGATAGCTTTGTGCCAGGGATACTTTACACTGGACAGAAATTTGGACAATTTATGTCAAAAAGAATGACTAAAACCCAAATAGATAACAACCTTTAAAATGTACAAGTTGATGGAGCTTAATTGTATGTTGTTGTCATACTCAAAACACCTCAATTGCTTAGAACTTATAAATCATGCTAAAAAGTGAGTATACTCTGGAGATTTGCATTTCTGAAAGTCAAAATTATTGTCTTCACAGTTTTGTGTAAGCAGACACACAGTGCCAGAGACATATTTGCATTTCTCAGATGCCACATCACAACATTTTGCTTGTCAACAGGATGACTGAATTCAAACTCTACGGTTAGTAGGATTTTATGGTGAATTTTTGTGACTTCAAATAGTTCAGAGCCATTTGTGTGGCTTATTTAAATTTTACAGCATGCTTACATTGTTGATCACCAGACTGCTCTTGCTACTTTGTCATTCTCTATTGCCTATTGGCAAATGAGTTTCCCCACATATATTCCCACTGCTGCCAGGGTCACCAGAAGTCTGAATGAGCACATAAAGAGTCCACTTAATTGCAAAGATTTATAGGTATGCTGTTTTCTTTTCTGCCTTTGCACTCAAATTTGTCTTCCATGTCTAACATGCAGAGAAAAGTGAGAACTGCTTATTCTAGTCAAAATCAGCAGCAAAGATCACAGTTTTGCAAGGATTCCTTATTTCTACTGCTAGTGCATAGACAAAGAAATTTTCTAATCCGCCCTAGACAGAGTACTGAACCAAATTAAAATGCTGTGTCAATATATCAGCCATCAACAGCCTGCAATGAATAAATAAGTTACACGATTGGCCAAAAAACATGCTCTGTATCACCTCCAGAAGCAACAAGCTGTTCATTTTGATTTAAGACACCATGTTTCTTAAGGTGGAAGACAGGTGAACTATTAATACAATAAACAGATGAGAAATTGGTAAGTCTTGGAAACTGAAATGCAGAAAGTTGCTGTTTGAAAATCTGCCTCTGCCTGCCCAAAGAGCCTGCTGTTTGAATGAAGTATAATTTCTATGTCAAACTAAAGTCTTTCCCCCTGTCTTATTTATGGCTCTGCTAAAAGTCTGAGTAGCAGAGGAATCAATCAATTTCAACCAACCAGTGAAATGAGTTTGGGAGCTCTGAGGATATACAAAAAAGAATGCTCAGAAACTGTTTCTTCATTTCTGATGGAACACAGTTATTCTAAGGAGCACAATTTACACACTGAAAACTTACCAATGGAGCGATGGATGCAGGTGTGTTGGTTATCACTCAGAAAAAAGCCCTCTTTGCACTGACATTCATAGCTGCCCATAGTATTTACACAAATCTGCTGGCATCCTCCATTGTTATCCTGACACTCATCAACATCTAGAAGAGAGAATGAGAAAGAAGTGCAAGATAAGGTACAAATTCAGAACATATGTCTAGAAGAGCAAGGAATCCAGGAAAAGGCACCACAGATTAACCTAATGAAAACTACCTGAACTGCATCAGGGTTAATTCATAGTAATCCATCTAATTATTTTTTCTGCTTCCTAGGTTTAAAGTTAACAACAACAACCCAAAAACAAAAACAAAAAAAAACCAAACTCAAACATTAGGGAGTCAGGGAGTCCAGCTAAATCCCCATACATTCTGAGCTGTAAATTGATTTCAAATGCGCAATGAATGTTAATGTCCCAAAAAGGCTGTGACCCCATCTGCCAAGTGTGGTGTTGCACTCTGTCATTCCCACTATACTTGGTAACACATACTTCAGGTCTACAGTAATTTCTAGCAGGGGTAGCAGGAAAACACAAAAAGCATTAGTGGGTGAAAAGGGCCTTTATAGAGTTGTGGTCTTGAACAGAACAGCATGTTTCAATTACTAGAGTCATAACCCTCTACTTTGTCAGTTTGTTTAATGTTGTTTAATAAAAAGAAGGCTTTTTAAACCTACATGTTCTACGTTTGTATTGTCATTTTAATAGGTAAATATATAAACCCACAAAAGCAGCATTAGCTACTGGCTGTTTTGAGGGTGCCTGCCTACCCTCAACTCTCTGGCATAAAAGTTTTTATCCCAGTGAGTTTTACAGAGACACATGTTTCCTCAATGGAAATCCACTGCCACTAAAAGCCATTTGACCCACATTCAACCTTAAAACTCTCCTGTTTTGCTCATAAGAGGTACATCTTTCTTTCTTTTTTTTTTTTTCCTTTGGATAAAAGCAACTTGTCACCTGAAAAACCCACTTTTTCTACAGAGAGTCTGCAACCCAGTTAGTTATTTCACAGTATGTGCCAACATGTCAGCAAATGAGCTGGTGTGTGTTTTGCTTTCATTTAGTTTTGGAGGGATGGGGAAAAGCACCACAAAGCTAAATGATCCACAACACTGAAAACCTCAGAAGGCCTGGCACAGCTCCTGTAGAAATTAATTCCTATGTGACTGGCCACAATACGCTAAGGTATTAGCAAGCTGCTTTTGCCAGTGCTCTTGGAGGCACGGCCAGAATGCCCTGAAAGACAGGCTGTAACAAACACAGGAATGTGGGTTAGTTCTGGCAGCTCGCTCAGCTAAGCCTGCTACTGCTCTTTGTTGGTGTGCTGCCGGTGCTTCATTTGGCAGAAATTGTAGCTCCTTCTCAGAGAGTGAAAAAGCTCTAGGGTAATTACAGCAGTACCCAGAGAAACCAGGCAGTCTCCTCCTGTCTTGAAACACAATGCAAGGCAGTCCTTCTCATTCTTTTTATTTACCAGGAAATGTTAAGCATTATTTCCCCAAATTTTCTGTATCAGAATCCTCCCCACCCTCAGTTCTTACTCTCTTCCAAATTGTAACCTTTTCATAAACCCATCAGAGACATTTAAGAATGCAGAGGAAAAGAGGAAGTGAAGGTTTTTCCTGCCTACTGCAGAATAAGAAGGAAAGAGAAGTAAGACAGCTTTGTGAGATCCTTCTTCTGTGAGCCAACAAGTCTTGCTGCCCTATCAGTCAGCTCAAACTTATTCCTTCAAAATAACACACTGGAGTCTAGATCCTCCTTTCCAGAAGATTAGTTGAACATCGAGTTGGTAAGAGCAGAGACCCCGGAATTTTGCTACAAAGTACATGGTCTTCCCAGCACTCTGTTTATAGCATTAGAAAGCCACTTGAACAATCGCCTTCCAACTCTGGTGAATAATTTGAAACAAATGTAATAATTTATAAACATTTTCCCCCTGTTTTTGAAATGCTTGGAGCATTTTCTGCTACGATAGCAAATTTACCACTTCCATAAAGAGATGGCTCAATTTACCACCAAGCCCCAAATCAGTATACTGGAATAAAAGTTATTACAATGCAAAACCCTTTAAAAGCTTTATTATGAGGAATTTCTCCCAATTATTTTCAAATACTTGCCTCACATTTATTTTAATATGCATTTACAAAGAAGAGGAGTTGAAGAAAGGGAGCAGCTGGGACCTAGGACCACTATCTCTCTCTCTCTCTCTCTCCATACTATGTGCTATTCAGTAAATGTTGGTTTGATGTAGGGTAGGATTAACATTTTATCTTCTCAGGTCTCAATCCCACTAGGGTCAGACTTTTTGGAGCACTTTGCATTACTGCAGTCTTAAAAGGTGGTATTGCTTATTATCCACCATACCAAGCAATCTATTGGATATGGTTGCCTGGAAAATGTTTACTGAATTCTTTACTTGGTAAACTTCCCTTTCAATAAACTCACTTTATAATCAGCCTATTACTAAGCCAATTTAAGGAATGGAGGAAAAAAGTTTGCTGAAGTTAGGAGTACAGCAAGTACAGATCTTCCCTCCTTTAAACCGGTATATGGAAACTCAAGTCCATTTCCTAGGCTTCTTATCTGTTTCTTTCATCCAGCTCAGCCTCATCACCTTACAGTGTGCTTATTCTTAAAGAGTACATCAGCACAAGAGTCAGAATTCTTATAGAGAGTTTAAGCCAGAGTGACAAACCTATGTTTCCAGACAGACAAGTGCCTGGGCTTCAAACTGGCCAGTCATCATCAAGGACAAGAAGGAATAAGGGAAAACCCAGCTCAGGGAGAGGCTGGGAAAGAAGAAGGTGTCTCTCAGAAGAGGAGAGATAAAGGATGCATATATACATGCATCTATATCTATCTATCAGAATCAGTATGCAAATTCATGCATATCTGAAGTTGCACAAGACCTCTAGCTTTTTGGCCCTCTGCCTTCACATAATAAAACTTGTGTTCTGTATCTTGGTGAGCTGAGATTCTCTACAGAGTGGCAGTGTGGAACAGCATCAAAGCAGAGGAAGTGTTACAACTGATAAAGATGGAGATTTTAATTATAAAATAAACAAATGCTTTTGGTTTCCCATTTAATTTATCTGATGAACTCATTTTCAGACTAGCTCCACTGGTATTTCACCCTGATCTGGCTCAGAGCTTCCTATGGTATCTGGCTTAATGAAGCAGCTGTGGCTGAATGTCCTGTTTGGATATAACTGAGGGAGAAAGGTCTGCTGTGGGTATCCAAAACTAAAACCACAAGCAGGAAGATAGAAGCATGAACAGTCTATACAGAGTCAATGTCACTGTATGTCCACTGTCCACTTGATTCCATCATCTCATCCCTCCCTTCTCTTCCCTCCTCTCTTCTTCCCTCCCTCCCTCCCCTCTTCTCTTCCTTACTCCCTTCCTTTTGAATTCCTTCCTTCCTAATTCCTGCCTTCCAAACTCTTTCCTTCCCTTTCATAAACATTTAAGTCCCTGAGAAATCTGAGTCTCATCTTTGAAGTCTCCAAAGCATTTGGGAGTCATAGTACAATGTACTTACTATAACATTAGGATTCTTTGGAGACATCTAAAACCAGGACTTTGGCTCATGATCAGGGAGCTGATCCTTCTAGTTTTTCTCTAAGCTCTTTGATCATTATATTCTGAATATTTCTAATCAGAAAGCTGGCTGAAAGTCTCATCAAAAGAATCATATTCCTAGATTGACTACAGTCATAGTTCTTAAAGCAAAAGTAGATGTCCAAGCATCTACTCTTCGACACTGCTCTGTAGTTGATACTCAGGAGAACACCGAGAGATGGAACAGAACCATTTCTGGCATGCTTTCAGCAGTCACATACCTGTTAACATTCCTAAACCACTTGCTAGACCATTGTCCCACTGGATCTTTCCTGAATGAATTTCTCTAATCTCTTCTGTACCAAACATGACATGGCAATTACTTCTGCAATTTAATTATGAGTTACATAAAAATACACACTTGTATTTCAAACATACTGCTTCATAATCTGAATGGATGCTCCCTAATCCCATTACTGCGAGAAGCATTAACTATTTATTGTCTGTTCTGCATCTTTCTTGATCTTACAGAACCCCATCAGCCTTCTACTGTCTGCCTCATGTATTTTGAGTTCTGAAGTACTGCAACACATAAATATGAGAACTACAGAGACAATTCAGATGACTTCAGTATATGGTGTTTAAAACTGCTCAATTCCAGAAGTTAATGTTAATGACAGCAACAATTCTTCTCACTTTTCTATTCCATTCCCTCCAAGTACCACAATGCTCTACTGTAGTGGGTGTCTTGGAAGATCCGATTTCGAGATAGCTGTGGAAGCCCGAAGAGTAAATCTGGCATGTTGAAGTGAAGCAAGTAGTATAAGATCAGAGATTGTAGGTAGACATTTCTGCTAGAACGGTCATACAGGTAGAGACATGTTGTAAAGGTAGGGAGGGTGATACATTGCATCAGCTCAGGGGGCCATGAGAACAAGAATCATTGCTAATCACTGACCCAAGTTGTCCATAGGGGTGGTGGAAGCCCCATCCCCGGAAGCATTCAAGGTCAGACTGGGCAAGACTCTGAACAACCTGAACTAATTAAAGATGCTCCTGCTCACTAGAGGGGAAGAGGCTGGACAAGATGATCTCTAAAGTTCCCTTCCAATATACAATACTATAATAAAAAAAAAAAAAAAATCATAGAATCAACCAGGTTGGAAGAGACCTCCAAGATCATCCACTCCAACCTAGCACCCAGCCCTGGCCAATCAACTAGACCATGGCACCAAGTGCCCCATCCATAACTTGGCAGGAAAAATAAAACAGCTTCAGCACAAGTTGGCAATAGTTTCCAGGTCTATACAATATGAAGCATTTTATTCCTGAGCTCTGGCAATAAAAGCCAAGGAAATTGCTAGATAAATGATTTATTTTGTTATTTGTTGGCAATACAGTTAGAGGATTCTCTAGATTCAGACGAGGCAGCCTAATTATTGCTACACCCAGTAGGTTATGAAGTAATTCCTACTCTCTGTATTGATAATATTTCAGTGCTATGAAAAGTGGAAGAAATGCAATAGTTTGAAGCACAACCCTCAACACATTGAGAAGAGAACTATACAAAGTAAATGTTTCTGAAAGCATCTCCACTGATGAAAAGTGTTTAATAAATGTAACCTCAATTTCTGAGTAGTTTCAGTAGATACATCTTCAGTGTACAAATGCTTTGTTTGGCACAAAGTTTTGGGATACTAGTTCAGCATTTCCAGTCCCCTAAATATAACACAAAACTCAGCATGTAGAACAAATATTATCTTTGATTTCTCTTGACAGATATCCTGAAAGATATCCAAGGTCTTAGAATAAACATTTATTTCTTTCCCTACAGAATGGCAATGAGCTTACCACCAAATGCAGTTTGCTGCAGTTCTTTGGTTTAGACTATCTGGTTTTAAGAGTAGCCTTAGAAAACAGTTGGATTTCTCCGCAGCAGCTAAGCAGCAGCCACCTACCAGTACATGTAAGATTCAGTAAGTTGTGTTAGTGCTAAGCAACTCAACAGATGAATGCCATCAGCTACATGCATCTCTTATAAAGAGAGATCAGCATTGCCTTCATCTGTCAGAATGCTGGGAATTATCCATGAAAAGCAACAACTGTCAAAAAAATCTGAATTCATTAACTCATAACTATGAAAAGAAGAGATGAACTTCAGAAGTTTGCAGCTACCATGATAATGGAAAGCCAAAAAAAAGAACCAAAATAAATCAAACCCAACAACTACCTCATCTCCACCTGCCCTATAAAATTCACCAGAGCTGTATTCTTTTCACTAACACCTAGGAATGCAGGAATGGATTTCTCTAACAGCTATATAATGGTATGCAGGGTTTTTTTAAAGTACTTAAGAGTCATGATCTTCTGCTATCAGTGTCCATTATATGAAGTTATTCTATCTACTCACTTTGCAGTTACATCAGATAGCTTAAATACCTACACAAGACAGAAAACCTTGTGTTTCATGCACAGTTAATATGTAAATGACAGGAATCAATCAATTCAGGGCTTTCTGTAAGCAACTTATTCTACTAAAAGCAATCATACTTTAAAGATACTTGACATTGGTTGTAAAGAACCTTAAGTAGGAGGGGAAACCATTTACATGCTGAGGCCACTGAAAAGTTTACCACTTCAAGTCTCTGAATTCCCACTCAGACACATAGCCTGTGTGAAATCACAAAGTGGACACTTGTTGGAACCTTTTTATTTGCTTCCTAGCTCTTGTAGTTGCAATTTCAAATTCAAACACTCAGAGCAAAACTCAGTCCAGGGTATTCACTTCACTTCAGAGCACAAGAAAGAACATGTTTGATGCTCTTTCAATGTGCTGTCATTAACAGACTGTACCTGTGGTCACTGCAGAGCCTAGTTAATGCTGAATTTATTGTTCAGTTATTTTTAAAGTAAGCAAAATGAGGTCTGTTAACTTCTCTAAGATGTTCACACAGGGAGTTTCACGTTTGCCCAGGCAGTGAGTAACACTCAGTGCCATATAGACAGTCTCAGGCCTATTAATGGATGAGCTGCAGTAGCTCATGTGGCAGATACTGCGACCTGTGTCACGTGTGAGAGTAGAAAATTTGATGTGCTGTGACCAGGGTGCTTTTTATTTTAGAAAACAACTAAGCACTTCAGATAACCATGCTTTAAATGATGTGTAAATCACGTAGTGAAAGTCTAGCTTGCTGTCCTGTAAGTGCAATCACCATAAATCAGTAGTGAAACCCAGAACACATTCTTTACTGTCATATTATTAATTTTTATTCTGTCCCCTACTAATTTCAGAAGGCATTTCTTAGCTATGCCTTCAAAATAAACAGAAATAACTAAATAAATGAAGCTTCTCAACTTTTTCAAAGGAGTTCAAGCTCCCCAGTTAAGTCTAAATATACTGATGTATGTATCCATTATATAGAATCATGGAATCATTTAAGATCATAAAGTCCAGCCATTAACCCAGTATAGCCAAGTCCACCATTATGCCATATCCCTAAGCACTGCATCTACATGCCTTTTCAATACTTCCAGGAATGGGGACTCTACCACCTACCTGGGCAGCCTGTTCCAATGATTGGTAAGCTTTCTTGTGAAGGAATTGGTCATAATATACAACCTGAACCTTTCTTGGAACAACTTGAGGCCATTTTCTCTTGCACTATCACTTGTTATTTGGGAGATGAGACCATTCCCCACCTTACTGCAACCTCCTTTCACAGAATTGTAGACAGCAAGGCCTGCCCTCAGCCTCCTTTTCTACAGATGAAACAACCTGATTTCCCTCAGCCACTCCTCAGAGGACTTGTGCTCCAGACCCTTCACCATCTTTGTTGCCCTTCTCTGGACCTGCTCCAGCTACTCAATATCTTTCTTATTGTGAGCTCCCAAAGCTTAACACAGTATTCAAGGTGTGGTCTTTGCTAGTACAATTTTCTTTAATATCCTGTAAGGCCTCTTAACCATAAATTTTGCTTCCTAATTCTAATAACAAATATCCATTCTTGTAAAATTTGTCCAGTGATGATTGCTTCAATTCATTAGTAATTATTATTATTTAGATGTTAGCTACAGTGACCACTAAGTCATATTAAAATATGCCACCATCAACCAGTTCATGTTCCTTCCTGCCTGCCTATTATGCGAAACTACATCTTGCATTCTGATATAATTCCAGTAAAGAGCTGCCTGTACAGAGAGGATATTTTGAGATGCTTGAGAAGTATCTAGACTGAAGTCTACAGCAGGTAATGAAGGCAATAAAAAAAAAAACAACACCTGTATCTTGGTTTTGTTGTTTGATTCGATCTTTTAAGTATGCACACTGTACACTGAAGTGAAAGTATCACAGCAAGATGAAGAAATTGATGGCAAGTATTAGATAATAAAAGCAGGGCACTACAGAAAGCCGGGACCCTAGAATCTACTTAAGGAAATCCATTACCAACCTTTTATACTGGAAAAGAATTTTGTTTCATTCTCTAATGCAGTAAGCAACTGTAGAGCAGCTACTCTTTTTGAAAGCAATTTCTTGACTGTATAAACTGTATTATCATAAATCAGATTGCATTCTAGGCATAGTATAGTAACTGTGCCTATATCTGAAATCAGACACATTCGTATGGATGCCAGCAAAACCAGGTGATTTTGCTGGCATCCATACGAATTCAGTGTCTTAAATGGATCTATGCAATTCCTAGGATGGACAAAGGCATCATTTGATGAAGGAAGACTTGAAAGTCACACACACCTGACTGGCAAACACACTCATCATAGGCTGAAATTCTGCACCCTCACTCAGGTGAATACACCTTCTGCCTTGCTTTAAAAAAGTGCTAAATACAATGCAGCTCCCAAAGATTTGGTTCATTTTAATATATTTTATATCTTTTCTCTTAAGGCATACATCAATATAGGCCACACTGGCTTAGAAATTTACTATTGTGAGAAAGTTAAGACAGATTAACAAAAGATATGAAACTAATACAAACAATACAAAGTGTTAGAATACAGAAAAAATAAAGCAGAGTAAAACTGCTTTGCTGAACTAAAACGCAGCCACCGATGGCCATATCAGATCGAATAAGAGCATCCAAATGGAATTTAGCTACTTTAATTTATACATATGAACTTCATACTCTAAGATGATTATTCTTTCCTGCCCTGAGTGTTCCATGCAGAGAAATCTTTACTGTGATTGATTACCTTCTCTGGGGAGTAAATATTTAAAAAAAGAGGCTCAGACAACAAGAAGCCTTGCAGAAACAAGAGGCTGAGATTGATGCTGCTGTCACATAGCTCCCAGTTTCTTAATTTATTATGACAGTCTGAGAATCTAACTTCACAGGTGACAGTGACCAAGATTTATTTTACACTTTTGATTATTTCCCCATACCCAACAAAAAAACCTTGGGCCTATGGTGATTTATATTCTCACTTGTTTTGGTACTTCTCAGATCACATTGGCCCAAGAAAGCAAACATATGTCAAATTAACATGTAAAGAAAGTTTTATCTCATTTGAACTCTGAAGATTGATGTGGGGTGACCAAACATTAGAGTACTTTTGAAGGGAGAAGTTTTCAGATACAGAAATAGAAAAATCAGGATAAGAAAGTTTTTTACTCTGAAAGATAGTTGTGAAACTTGCAGCATTGATTTTTTGGTGTGCACCCACCACAGCTTTTCTGGGGCGAGTTCAGGAGCTTAATACCTCCAGGCTTACATTTGCAGAGGTCCTCAAATCCCTAGGTCCTTAATAGGCTTCAAGAACCCAATCACTGCCAGACAGTTTGCAGAAATAGAGAGCATATAAAGAGTTAAATTATACAGATATATCTATCATTAAAACTTGCCTTTCAAGACTTTTCATCCTGTCTGTAAACATATATTATATATGGGTCCATTCCCATCTTGTGCTTCTGCCCCTCACATTTAGAACAGATCCCCACTACTCTATCACTGAACTCTGATTTGGGAACCTGGCCTCCTTCTCTTAAGACAACAAACAATTGTCAAATCTTTTACTTCTGCTCAAGTAAAACTCTCACTAGAATCAATGAAAAACAGTAAAAGCTTCAATATTTAGGTTAAGAGCTTTCTCTATAAAAATATCATAAGTTTATATGTGTTTTAATAAAAATGAAAAGGTATGGAGAGAGAGCTCTTTGGTGTATTCAACTTGCCTTCATCTGCCAAGGGGTTTCAGATTAGCAACCATGAAAGTCTGAAAGAAAGTTTATGACTGATAGTATCACTTGAAGCCCTGCTAATGTGCTAGAGGAGGACCTAATACAGTCTTGGAAATAGGAAAGAAGGGCAAAGGAAACTGGAAGACAGGCAAGAAAATGTATCATTTGTCAGCTTCTCTTTAAAATATTTGGGTTTACTACACTAAAAAAGCTTCCTTAAAGCTTGGTTTTATGTTAAGAATGATCACATTAAAAAAACACCAACAAACTTATTTGAGCTGTTGGGAAACACTAAGAAAAATAAACACCAGTAATAGAGCATTCAATTGGAGCTCAAGCAAGCCACACATTGCACACAGCTGTCTGGAGAAGATGAAAACTAAAGCTAAATTAAAAAGGAAGACACTGGTCTCTTTAATCATACTAGTGATTATGCAATCTTAAATGAGTTATGTACCATTTCTTGCCATTTTACATCTGGGAGCTTTACAATTGCAACTCTCCTCTCACTGCATGTTGCAAGGCAGATTAGGCAATAATCCCTCATTCCCAGTGTATACATTCAGACAAAAGAGAAGGGGAGGAATAGGCAGATTTGGGGCTCTAACAGTGTCAGGATGATTTTGAAAGAAAAATATAGAGCCCTGGAACTTTCACTCAAGGAAGATGATTCATAGATGCGATAAACATGTACATGTATTCATAGCAGTACTCCTGTCAACTGAGTCAGTCTGTGGATTATTACTACTCATCTGGGAATTAAGCCTGCATGTCAGGGTTAAAACCTCTCCTGTCTTAAAATAAACCAACAGATTTTAAAGGAGCACTGCAAGACAGGAACTTGACTATAGATCCTAACCTGGGACCTTACAAAAAGAAAAACTATGATTTCAAACATGAACTTAATTGCTATACTGATTTGGCATCCCAAGGCCCATTTTAGAACAGGCAGATGTTAATTTGAGGCCTGTGACTATCTGTTCCTGGTTTGTCTCAGATGTTCATCCTTTAGCTGCAGATTCCCAAATGTCTTCCTGTGATTCCCAGACTCTTCCTGGAATCTCAGATTCTGGAAGTAAGAGAGAAAGCCTGGAAGAAGGAGGACTCTCCACTGGTCAGTGAGAATTGGGTGAGAGATTGTTTGAGTGAGCCGAACATACATAATTCCAAATGCCTTGATGTAATGCACCCACAAGAGCTGGCTGATGCTGCTGCTTTACCAGCCTCCATCATCTTCGAAAGATCCTGGGAAATGGCAGAGGTGCCTGAGCACTGGAGGAGAGCCTCTGACACTCCAGCTTTCAAGAATGATAAAAAAGTGGGCCTGGGAACCAGTCAGCCTCACCTGCATCCCTGGGAAGGTGACGGAGCAGCTCATTCTGGAGATCATTTCTAAACACGTGGAGTAAAATAGGTTATCAGGAGCAGTCAATGTGGATTTACCCAGGGAAAGGCATGTTTGACTAATCTGATAACCTTCTGTGACGGAATGACTGAATGAGTAGACAGTGAGAGCAGTGGATAGTGTCTTCCTTGACTTTAGGAAGGCCTTTGACACTCTCCCATAACATCCTCATGAGAAAGCTGGGGAAATGCGGCTTATGAGAGTGGAAGGTGAGATGGACTGAGAACTGGCCTAGGCAAATTAGAAACTTCCTTAAATGTCATGCTGAATCAAAGGAATAACTAGTTTTACAGGCATAAGTCTTATCCCTTGATAGTCTGTAGAACAGACTCGGTTTTTACCAGATATCTGAGAAAAGACAGACTCGGATTTACTACAAATGGGTAACATCTTTGGCCCTAATAGGAAGGTAGATCAGTTATGTCACAATCCCTCCTAAAGGCAAGAGAGAGGCACTGAAAATTGATAGCATGCCCCAACACATGAAAGACACTCAGAAGGAAAAAAATCAATTTATCAGTAAGGTCATGGAGAAAAAATGATCAGACAGGAAAGAACATCTGGACCAGTGAGCTGATAGTTTATTAAAACCCAAAATAGACTGGTATTTCATATATGAAAGGGGAAAACATACTTTCATGTCTGGTTTCAAATGAAAGATAAAAAAACAACCTATTGCATGAGACCAAATAGTCTCGCATCCACCGAGCAGAATTTAGAGCAATTTTGAGAAAGAACTACTGCTGTTTCAAGTGATTACTGTGCTAAAATAAATACTGTTTACCCAGACAAGGACCTCATCACAGTTTCAATCCCCTCTCTTGTCATTTCATGTTATATTTGAGAAATTCCTCCATCAAAATGTTGAACAGGGAATGAGTTGCGTTCCCCTGAGGATTGTTTTGAACATTTTCCAGTACAAATTTTAACCACGATTTCTTAACCAAACACTGCCTCCCAACAAATAAAGAAGGAATTTAACTTGATGGGAAAGAAAAATTGAAAGAAGAACTCAGGAAAAAAATGGACAAAACCCACAGATCTTCAAATCCTCAGATTACTGAAGCAGTCAAGCTTCTGCTCTGAACATGGCTTTGTACAGTTAATGGTCTGTGTTGCTCGCCTCGGTAAATAACTGCTAATGATAACTGTTTCTTCTGCCCTGTCTTATTCTCCAAGTATTCATCACACTTGCACTTTTAACATTCTGTCATCTGTGTTCATCCAGCCTAACTAGAAACAGGATAAAAGGGGAGGGGGAGCTCTAAATATGTGACTGCAATTACAGAAGTTGGAAGAAACAGACAAAAGATACTTAATTGGATGAGATAGATTAATTTTTTTTAAAAAGAAGCCCAAAAATCCAGCACAGGCTTTGGAGGTCGGGGGTATATTTTAGCAATGGTAAAGCAAGTACACTGATTCAAGTATGTTATGATTAAGAGTGCTAACTTTAAGGGTCTAAACCACACTGGAGTCAACAGGAAAAAGAGTTTTGAACTTAGTCAATGTAATCTGAATCAAGTCTTTACTGAAAATATGTCAGATAACAAAAGTTAGCAAGAAGAGCATGCCCTCTTACCACAGCCATAAAATGAAACTTATTTGCCAGCACTGACTACTTACCAAGACAGTTATGGCCATCATGGGCTAACATGAAGCCATCATAGCATGTACACCTGTAGTTGCCTGGAATGTTGATACATTCATGGACACAGCCCCCATTGTAGAAGTCATTTTCACATTCGTCGATATCTAAAACACAAAAGAAGGAAAATGAAACTTCTGTAAACAGTGAATACCAAGAATGCAAAAAAATGTCACCAACACAGCCTGGTCTTTGAAGATAGGCTTGCTCTCATCTTTCTCTATACTCATATTGCATACTTCAACAGTAATTCTCTGAGCCATCTATCAGGATCATATACAATGGAAAAGCAGCAAGCTAGTATGCAGCACATGAACACACAGAAACACAGATTGCACTGGGTTGGACAGGACTCTCAAAGGCCAACTCCCCCACAGTGAGCAGGGATATCTTTAGCTAGTCAGGTTGCTCAGGACCCCCACTGAATGTCTCCAAGGATGGGATCTCTACCACCTTCCTGGGCAACCTTTTCCAGTATTTCACTATCCTCACTGTAAAGAACTTCCTCTTAATGTCCAAACTAAATCCACTTGCTCCAGTTTAAAATCATTGCCTCTTGTTCTGTTGCTACACACCCTTGTACACAGTCCGTCCCTCAACACAGGAAGGACATGGACCTGCTGCAGCAGGTCCAAAAGAGGGACGCAAGGATGTTCAGAGGGCTGTCTCCTATGAAGACAGGCTGAGAGAATTGGGGCTGTTCAGCCTGGAGAAGGGCAGTCTGCAGGCAAACTTAATAGCAGCATTTCAGTATCTGAAGAGGACTTACATGAAAGTTAGAGATGGACTATACTTGATTTCAGTACCTTTTTCTTATGTAAAATGTAGAAGATTGTGTTTTTTGTTTAAAATAATTATACAGATGAGTTAAACATTTGAGTGTTGTAATAAACTATCTGAAACATGCTATTAATATGGCATAAGACAAGAGAAAATTGTGCCTAGTTCAAGAAAATATTGTCTTAGAACAAGGAAGATCTGGTATATTCCTGAGAATATATCAGGCTGTAGTTATGCCCTACAACCCTCCAAAAGCACCATTTCTGAAGTAGTTCTCACAGTACATTAAGCTCTATGAAGTTTACTACCGATAACTTCAGACAGTTTTACCTGTCTATTCCCCCTCCCCACAGAATAAGCCCTATTAACTTTTGCTATATCTATTCACATGTCAGGTTTATATAATGGTTTACCTACAGTACTTTTTTATGGGTCTAAAGCCTTCAGACAGCTACAGTTGTTCATGGAAAAAAATAGCTAAGCAGTGCTCTTTCCCTAGGGGTACCATATATTTTCTATTCATATACCTGAGTATCATCCCTATGTGCCATCTGCCATCTCTGCTCATCTGAGAGATATATTTGGGACCATTCCAGCTCCGTTCATGGTTAACACCCTATTTTTCTAGATGAAATCAAAATGATTGCTATCCTGCATTATGTGTCTTGAACCCCTGATTAGAGTGTGTTGTAGTTTGACATTTTTTCCTAATTCATTTTTAAACAGATTGGTTACAAGTTACTTGAACTGCAAGTGAGATACTCACATAAAGATGGATACCTGCAGAGCATATAACAGTTTTAGAGTCTGTCTTTATTTAGCAGCTACCACGTCTGACAAGCTCAAGCAGAGAGATTTCCTGTTCACAAGCTGTTATGAATGTGAAACATGACATTTGACAGCATTTTTCCCACCACTTCTAAATCACAGCCATTTCCACCACAATTCACTCATTTAATATAATGGAAAATGTTTGATTCCACATCTAATCTTACAAAGTCTTGGAGAAGATTTTCATGCACCTTACTTCCACAACTGGTATGCACGCGTCATGATTATTGTCTTAGCCATGCAGGAGGTTATTCCTAGATCTTTGAACTGAAATGTGTGCCCAAAACCTCTAAAGCAGAGGTTTAAAAGAGTGAAACTAACTCATAAACATAATTCACCTACTTTTTTTACAAACTCTGAAGGCATCTCCCTTGTTCTTAGACTGTATACCTCCAACCTACCTTTACATTTAACTTTTAAATTTCTGTCCATTGACAAAAGGAAACAATCCCAAGCTTGAATCTGAAAAAAAAAAAAACAACCCACTCCATTTCCCTTATTTCCTGTCAGTGCATGAGTATTAACTTACTTTGGCCCTTCATGTGGGAGAAGAGAAGGTGGCTATTGCTTCATGTTCATTTCAGAACAAGGCAGTGGCAAATCATATCCCTAGCAAATTAACACTACTTCAGTTTTAGGCTGAGACAGCTAAGGCCACAAGTAGTATTAGAGGCTGTACAGCAGTGGTTCTCAAGCTTCTTGGCTATGAGGAACTGTTACATTTTCCAGCAGAAGTGCAAACATCTCCTGATAGCAGACTTATCGAACTTTTTTTTCCATGTGTACTTTAACAGTAGTCTATGCTACTGCAGAACTTCTCTGCTGTGCTGGTTAACTACTTGGGAAATACAATGTAATTTTTATCAAGTAGGATTAGTGAAATGCAGGACTTCCTGTCATCTTATATTACTTGATTGAACTCTTCACTTTGTATGAGGAATATATCAGGCATTAATTTTACCAGACTACCAAAAACTCCCATGAGAATACCAAGCAACTTATCTGTGTGAGCACAGCAACTCTGTGTTGTGTACACTCTCATGCACTGCCACAAGAAACTCATTCCACATACTCAAATAACTTTGTCAGGGCTGCCTTTCATTTCAACATTTACTAAAGTCAGGTGGTCACTTCTAAAGG
This sequence comes from Pogoniulus pusillus, assembly GCF_015220805.1. NCBI lineage: Eukaryota > Metazoa > Chordata > Aves > Piciformes > Lybiidae > Pogoniulus > Pogoniulus pusillus. Next base: position 15,431,433 of record NC_087290.1, on the reverse strand, counting down.
GATCCATAGATTTCTGTCCCTGGCAATGCTGAAGCCACCTGTTCTCCAAATGTAGACCAATATATACAGCTCTCCCTCACCATCCTTTACGAAGTGAAGACCTCACAGCATTTTGGTTTGCAGAGAACAGCAAAGAGCAGCACTGCAAAGACTGCCACTCTAAGTTCTTCACAAAGATGAAGACTGTAAGTCCTCATGCATAAAACAGCAGCTGGCTGTATAACTTGGATTACCAAAGCACAGATCCTTCTTTACTTCAGAATCATTTTGTTTATTTTTTGCCATAAATGGTTTTTCCAACTGCTGAAGTGTTTATTTGGACTAGGAAGGTCCGTGTGCCTGCAAAACCACTTTACACACATAGAATATACTGAAAGACAGAAGTAATCATCTCAAGTTAGATTACACAACCAGGTCAAGCTTTCCAAAGTATATATCAATTTTTTAAAACTGACTTGAGACTCTCCTTAAGCAAGTCTCCTTTTCAGAAAAGTGGTAAGCCCAATAGTGCTGAAGATGATGTTAGCAGCCAAGTCAAAATTACTATCTGATTTTGTAGTGTTTGACCATGCAGAGAAACACAATGTGACACTCATGGTAAACAGTAGACAGGAGGTTGAAAAGAAACAAGGACATATGATTATCTGTTCCTTTACAATTCTATTCCAGTGCACTGAGCACAGTTAATCATATTTTGATCAGCTGTGTGTTTTGCAGAATATCTATAGAGGGAAACATACTCATTTTCCAGTTCTGTCCCAAAGACACCGCTAAACACAGTGATTTGAATGAAAGTTTTGGTTCAAAACAATCTCTGAATCTCTAACTGCATTCTTCTGCCCTGTTTTTCCACAATCTGCCTTATGAATCCACTGCTGGCCACAGTCAGAGTGCACAGGAAGCTAGACAGATCTTTCACCAAACTTGCTCTACTCAGTTCACATACTTCTGACATTAGAAGATAAATACACACATGTATGTAGTATAGGTGAGGATCACAGATCTTTGAACTGCTGTAAAAAACCCTGATTTTACCTTCCTGTAATTGGCATAATTTAACAGTCTTTATATACACCATCAGCACAGAATGTACAACAAAATGGACAATATGAAGAAATGTTAAAAACCACTTTGGGGGTATTCCAAAGATCTGAGAACTAAGCAAGTGATTTGCACTCAAGAAGTTCAGCCCATCTCCTTAACTAGCACAACCAACTTCATATAGAAGTTACTTCTAAGTACACATAAAGATCTCAGCGCTTACTGTGAAGGACTTTCATTGATTTGCATTTAGATTATGCAAGCAGGTATTTCAGATACTGGAACTAAAAGCAATGCAAATAACAGTATGATCCTACAGTCTAGCACTGCTTCCTGAGTAGAATGCACCAAGAAAAATCTTAGGTCTGAGTTCTAGGAAAACACTACTTTAAAATTATCAGCTTTTTCATAAATAAAAGTTAAGGAGAGGAGGAGAGTTTTGGTTTGAGATTTTTTTGTTTGTTTATTTTTTAAACTACATGCCTACACTAGAGAGGTGAAGGTCTATTTTAAACTAAAGAATAAAAAATGTAAAACTGAGACTAGGAGGATGAATTTCATAATGATTAAAGAATAATACAGCAAATTAACCATGTCCTGTCCTGGTTAAATTCAAAGCACAATTAAGTGCAGAGTATTTTCCATTCATTCCAGGCAACTTTAAATCTCACAGCTGCAGGCTCTTCTGCTCAGACATACCTCACCCAACTTTCCACACCTATATTACAGATGTCCACATCTGTGTTACTTTCAGGACATGATTTACCTGACCTATTTCTGTCTCCAGAAAGACAAAGTGAACTGCATTAAGGAATTTCCTATTTCTCTCCATCAACTATAAAGGGAAAGCAAACTGAACGGCTTAAGTGCATTGATCTGTCCTACTGAGATCTGTATTTGGAGAGGTGAAATCCACCCTTTGTCTTCTTCAGATACCACTCTCCCATTATACCAAATGCTCACTCTCCCAGTATAACAGATTTTATTTCTACCAGAAGTTAAACCTCAGAAAGGAGTGCAATGTAAAGCCCATAATCAACTGTCTTGAGCACAATGTTTAAATGCTAAGATAAATTAATTATAGGATGTTTTATTAATGGTTGCCTAGTATGGCAGTTAAATGCAGTGACTGACAAGCATTCACTTAAGGACAGAGAAAAGCAGGAAGCTATATTGATTCACATGTTAGCTTTGCAACTTGTGACCCCAGAAAAAAATAAAAAGGGCAGCTGCAAATTACCACAGGAAAAGCAAAGTAATCCCCACCAGTCAAACAATTTTACAGACATCAGAAGGCACAGTAACACATATAGGAGATATTTTTAATTGAGTGCAATATATTAATTGCCTAAACAGTGCCATATTCAGCCTAAACATTATTATCAAAAGGGTCTTAGCATTTTAAAACAAACCATTTAAGAAAGACTGTTTTAATTATAGGCTGTTTCCAATTATAAAGTTTCAAATTAAGATTAGCAAGGCTAATTCAAGTTGCAATTTGGTTCCTTTAGTTAACAAATGTCTATTAAAACTGAACAATTAAGGTTAAATGGGTTGAGGCGTTTAAAGCACTCCCTCCTGCTTCAAATGCTGTAATAGAAAACACTATGTCAGTGACTAATTCAGACCAGGAGATGTGTGTTTCCCTCACATTTTATACTTCCTTGTTGAACATAAAGCTGACTAAAGAAGGATCCATTGGCAAACTAGATTTTCAGTGGAACATAACACTGGTTTATGTTTTTATGATACAGCTTACCCTGCACAATTACAAAAACAAAATATAAAACACCAATCCCATAACTTTATAAATACAGTATAAAGTTTGCTCCTATAATGGCTTTTCTCCATTAATTTTATATAGTGCACTAATAAAAGTATGCAGTAAACTTCCCAGTAGCATATTTCTCCCTTCTGACAGGTGTCCTCATACTTGGCATAAGGGTCTTAAGCACATATGTTGAGTGTGGGTTAACACACAGACTGGAGGGTTGAGATAAGGATTTTACTGGAAATGATCCAATGCTCAGTTACCTGAGACTACTCACAGAAAAGCACAGCAAAACACAGAAACAGCAGCAGAAGCCACCTCTGCAACTGCCGACCCACAGCCCAGAAAGCAGAAAAGACCAACACCCCCAAACCAGAAACCAAAAGCAGCAACTGGAAGAGGAGGTCTCTCCTGTTACAATTTGAATTTGAAGCCCCATGATACTTTGATTCTTTTTCAATCTCGCATGATGGCAGCATGGTGTTACCAGCAGCAGATTCAACTCCACCCATGACAACTTCTGACAGGCAAAGGCAGAAGTATACTACAAATTGTGCCACTTACAAAGGACTCTCACCCCACCTTCCACGTACCATTTTCACAGCTTTTTCAAAGACTGAAATTCTTCATGCTTGACATTATCAAACAAAATCAGCTAAGCAAGGTTGAGACCTGTATTTCTGAGGGTATGGCACACACAGATATCCCTGCCTAGCTGTAGCAGAGTAGGACCCCCTGTTAAGCTTCACGTCTAAAGAGCAAATATGTTTTCTGGATGCTTCAAAACTCCTCACTACAACACAAATCTCACCTAGATGAATCAGATAATACGATCAAGACTCCAGGCTGTCCTTTTTGTTAAACTTAAGAATATGTTATGTGCAAACAGGATCATTCAGGTGGGTTCACAATTACAAACACCAGGACATTCTTCACTGAAAGGCAACATTAAAAGAAAAAGGTTACCCTTTCCAGAAAGCATCCCTTTCTAGCTTACATTCCTTGAGTCCAGCCTCTTGCTTACTCTGGCAACTATATAATGGAATCCTACTCAGGATAAGGACTGATATTGTCTTCCCACTGCAGATTATACTACAGCAACCGCCTGATATCTTCTACATAGATCACTAAAGTAGTTGTCTTGAAACCTCCTAAAAACTACCACCAGTGCCTAAAGATAACATCAGTATTAATGGTAATTACTAGAAGTCTTTAGTACAGGATCATATTGTACAAAATCTGTTTTACATTTGAATTTACAAGTTGGAACTCCTCAGGATTCTTAAATATATAATAATGAAATACTACAATAAAGGAAAAGAAGGTATATGGGCACACATACAAATATTCATGTATACATATCATAGAACCACAGAATCAACCAGGTTGGAAGAGACCTCCAAGCTCATCCAGGCCAACCTAGCACCCAGCCCTAGCCAGTCAACTAGACCATGGCACTAAGTGCCTCATCCAGGCTTTTCTTGAACATCTCCAGGGGCAGTGACTCCACCACCTCCCTGGGCAGCCCATTCCAATGCACATACTTTGTGCAACAAAGTTCAGTAAAAGCAGATGGAAAAGAGTATTGGAAACTTTTATATTAAATCAAAGTAAAGTATTAATAAGCTACTCTAGAAAACAGATTAAATTGCTGCTGCTGTCCTGAATAGATTTGTGTGCATCCCCTACTCAGAACAAAGGCTAAAGCAACAGAACCTTCTGATACAATCATCTGATTGTTTTTTTTTATAATGCAGTTCCTACATTTCTCTTTAAAAGCAGAAATTTCTAAATGAAGTCTGACTTTGGTGCTTGTAGTTAGATAAAAACATAGGCATGTCTCCAAGCCACAGTATTTACAGAATCCTTTTCCAAGAAAGTTTAGCAAACAAAAATGTGCAAAAAGAATAAAGGCACAATTCTACTTAGTAAAGACCCTGCCAACTCTAGAGGTGTAAAGTGAGATATCAAATTCCTTCTATATGCATGCCAAAAAATTGGGATATGCATTTCCTATGATTTCTGTTTAACAAAGTAGATATCCTCTAATTTGAAGCATTTTTTCATTGAATGTTTTGGATGTAGCCTCTGCAAAGAAATCAGTTCAGTTTCTTTCTGACAATCACAAGCACACACAGCAGTTACATCTGTACTATTTTCAGCAATGATAATATGCCAAACAAACAACTCCTGCAGAGGCTTCCATTCTCTAGTCTCTGAAGCACTTTCTGCAGCAACATTCCAACTTGGAAACATTTGTAGGCACCAAATTGGGATTATGCATAATTCCTTTTTGTTTTTCTTCCCAGTTAAAATTTAAATGTTCTATGGGCATGTTGCCTCATTAAACTTAAAGACTGATGGAAGTTCACACAGACTAAGGTATGGGAACAATGGTGTGCAGAGTTCTACAACCTCAAACAGAGTAAATGAAAACAGGGATTTATATTCTCATCTGCCTAATGAATTGATTATGGGAATCACAATGAAGTTTTGTATATCATCTGGTTTACATTTCTGATTCTGCCTTTGGTAGCTGCATGCTAAAACATCATGAATAGCTGTGAAAGCACAGTTCTGACTTTGATAAGTTATCTATGGCGTGTACAGCACCAAACTGCTCACATGTTAAGCACTAAATTCACACATCTAAAGCACTTGCAAGATGAAAGTCTCCTATCAGCTTATTAGTAGATGCAGATTATTATTTTTTCCATTCCTTGGTCACTGAAGGAAAAACTGTCACCTTCTACAGCACTGTAGAGTAAAAGAAGAGAGTATTTTCAATTTAATAAAGCAATTAAAGGACAACAGCTAACAGCTTCTTAAGATTAAGCACATGCTCAAGTACTCCCATGAATCACAGAATGCCAGGTTGAAAGGGGCCCCAAGGATCATCTGGTCCAATGTTTCTAGGTAATACCACAGTTTAGACAAGATGGCCCAGCACCCTGTTAAGTGGAGTCTTAAAACTGACCAGTGTAGCAGAATCCATGACTTCTCTTAGGAAATTAATATTTCAATGTCTAACTGCTCTCACTGAGAAATTTTTTCTTCTGGATTCCAATCTGTATCTCCCTAGGAGTAACTTGTACCCCTTGTCTTTCCTATCTGACTCATTGTAAAAAGGAAGTCTCCATCGACCTGGGAGCCAGCCTTTATGTACTTGTCCACAGTAATATGGTCTCTCCTAAGCCTTCTCTTCCCAAAGCTGAACAAATCCAGTTGTCTCAGCCTGTCCTCATACGGCAGGGCTTCCACTCCTCTGATTAGTCCTGTGGCACTTCCCAGGACACCTTCCCAGCCTGTCTGTATCATTTTTGCACAGCAGGGACAGTGCTCCAACTGTGGCCCAACTGGTGCTAAATGCAACAATGACTCTGCTGGTAATGCCCCTGTGGATGCACTTGGTTGGCCTTCTTTGCTGCTGCAACACTGAGCTTGATATAAAACAAGACCCCTAGGTCCCTTTCCACAGGGCTGCTCTCTAGCCAGGTGGATCCCATTTCTAGCTGCACTCCTGGGTTATGTATTCCCAGGTGCAAGACCCTACAGTTCTCCCCACTGAAATTCATAATGTTCTTGCTTGCCCACTCATACAGCCTGTCCATTTCTTCCTGGAGGATGGCTCCCCACTCATTTTGGTGTTGTATGCAAACTTCATCTGGGTGCTTTTGATGCCAACATCCAGATCACCTATGCAGATACTAAGCAGCTTTGGGGTCCTGGGGATACCCCACTTGTGACTGGCTGCCAGATTGAGAAGGAACTATTCGCTACCACCCTCTGGGTACTTTAAAACAACGGTGTTGGTTTTTTATTTCAGATGAAATTACACCTTAAAACAAAGAGCCAAACAAACAAAAACACCTGAATGTTGTTTTTTTCCTAAAGTGATTATATGGAAAATTCTTTGCTTTACTGTGTTTAAACAAAAAAAAATCTCACTCAATCACTTGGACAGCCTCTATACTCTAGTTCATTGCCCTTTCAGTGTAGAACCAAGTGTAATCCTTTGCTTCCTTGGCTTTTTCTTCCACTTTCTGGGGATTAGTTCAGCAATATTTTTCACAATATAGCCTCACATCACAGCTCCTGTACAATATAAGAGTATAATCAGCAAACAGGAACCTCTCAAATTGACATATGGAAAGCTGTCCATGTCAGAAAAGGACCTGGGGATGCTGGTGAACATGAGCCAGCAGTGTGCTCAGGTGGCCAAGAAGGCAAACAGCATCCTGGCCTGAGTCAGGAGTAGTGTGGCCAGTAGGACTAGGGAAGTGATCACACTCCTGTACTTGCCACTGTTGAGGCCACACCTCGAATACTGTGCTCAGTTTTGGGCCTCACACTCCCAGAAGCACACTGAGTTGCTGGAAGAACACATATTTTGGTAATGAGATAGACAGACACTAAGACAGTCCTCATACTCAAAGGGGAGCTGACAAACCATGTGCAACAAACCCTGCAAAGATGTCTTCCCAGTCAGCCACCTGAGGAAAGATCCATGGGTGTACAGGGATGGAAACAGCAGGAAATGCGCTGAGGGACATGTGGGCTCTGAGTTAGTGAGAAGAGGCAGAGAAGATGTGGAGAAAAAGGAAGAAAAAGGGAAAACTTGGAGCGATGGCAGAAACTATTTTGACTCAAAGACAGAACCCAAGGGAAAGGACCAGTAAGAGGTCCTCAGAGTTTGCAGCTACCAGCTCTTCAGTCCCAGAGGTCTTGCTGTGGGACACTGACTCTCGGAATAATCCTGCCATAATTGCAATGAGCCACTGAGAGAACAGGGGAAGGAAAACTGAATGAAAAAGAAGCAGGTGAAATTAGCCTAGGAGAGGACAAATGAAAGAGAAGTAAAATTTACAGAAGGGAAATGACTGGATGATCTTGGAGGTCTATACCAACCTGGTTCATTCTATGATTCTAAGATTAGGAGACAGATGAGTAACAGAATACACACGACAACATGATAAAGACTGCAAGGAAAGAGAACTGCTGGGAAAACAGGAAATAGGGCAGTGTTTGACACATGTATAAAGAACGAAGACAAAAGAAGGACAGACTCATATATATTGATCTTAGCACATTCCATTTATGCTCCTTCATCTTATGATAATTGTTCTAGCAGATCATTTACAATGTATATTTGGGGGAAAGGAAAAGTTCCTTCCAAATATCAAGCTTTTATCTCTGGATTTTATTTATTTACAGGTTCAGTGAGTACCCACAGACCATCCAGCAGTACGGATCTTATCAACTGTTTGGAAAAGTGTCCTTGGAAAAAAACATATTTTTTTCCAAATTGAGAATTACATCTAATGCTTCTGAAGGCTAAGGCTGTATTTCTAGCAGTATGGCATTTGTTTATCCAAAACATAACACTGTTTGTATCCAAGCAGCATTTCTGGAGGGGGGAAAAAAAAAGTTGGAGCAAATACTCTTTTTTTTGCTAAGAAAAAAATGGAAGATTTCCAAACTGCAACACCAGGGGAGCTGTTCACTGAACCAGCATTATGGGCTGTCAGAAAGTAGCTCTGAGAGGTAAGAGACGTTATAGAGAAAAAATAAGGAAAGAAAACAATACAGGGAGTGATAATGTGAGCAGTTAAATGAGTTGCATTATCCCAACTAAGGGACATCTGTTTTATTGGACAAATTGATTTAAAAAAATCAGATAAATAAAGCAATCTGAAATAGACAGATAGATAAGTAAGTAAATAAATAAATAAACAGACTTCAGGCTGACCCTTGGGAAAAACAAAAGTCCTATTCAAGGAACAGAAGAAGCATGGAGGGAAAAGTTATCGTAAGATGTTAATACACTGATGCTTTAACAAAAGTCTGGTTTATTATAGCATGTTCTCAGAAGTATTTTGTTCCTTGCTACTTCTTCTCCATCCCTTAAGAAATTCTATTCCCTGAATGAATCTCTTGATTAAGACTGGCAAGGTGGAAATTGCATATTAAATCGTATAATAGAATCACAGAATCAAGCAGGTTGGAAGAGACCTCCAAGATCATCCAGTCCAACCTAGCACCCAGCTCTGTCCAATCAACTAGACCATGGCACTAAGTGCCTCATCCAGGCTTTTCTTGAACACCTCCAGGGACGGTGACTCCACCACCTCCCTGGGCAGCCCATTCCAATGCCAATCACTCTCTCTGCCAACAACTTCCTCCTAACATCCAGCCTAGACCTCCTGTGGCACTACTTGAGACTGTGTCCCCTCATTCTCTTGCTGGTTGCCTGGGAGAAGAGACCAAGCCCCACCCATCTACAGCCTTCCTTCAGGTAGTTTTAGAAGTTTTAGACAGCAGTGAGGTCACCCCTGAGCCTCCTCTTCTCCAGGCTAATTAACCCCAAATGGTATCAGACATTAAAAAAAAATAAATAAATTAAAAGCACATATATAGAAAGTCTCAGAATTGGGTTCTGGGAAACAATTTTATCAGCCTAAACCAAAAAAGATTCATCAAGTCACCCAGTCAAATGACCAGATTTACTAAGAGGGAAAAAAATACAATGAAATTAAGATCTACTCACTCCTACCAAAGAACCTAGTTTATATTCACCCTTCCCAGTTCTTGACAAGCTGTACCACTTTGTTCTGGAAGCTGCTTCCACTGAAATCAGCATAGTAGTTTACTTGGAGTAATGCTATAACCCATGTGAATAAAACTGGGAATGACGATTTGACACTAAAATACAAATCACCACAAAACTGGGAGGTGGCAGAGTATCTCTTCCTCTGTGCTCAGATGGGCTACTGCAAGTCAGTGGGACAAAACCAATCACAGACTTGTAGCAACAGATCCCATGCAGAACACAACCAGTATGGGAGGGTGACATGAAGTTCAACACATGACATCAATGTAATCTCTTAAGGTACTGTAATTGTAAAACTAAAAAGCATAACACCTTTAAGTACCTCATATTCACTTCAGCCTTCAAGATTACTGGACTACCAGTTCAAAAGTAATGAGATCAGTGTCAAAGCCTCAAGCAGTAAATTGAGACTGAGTCATGAAATAGTTATGCAGAGAACAGCAAATTCAGGAAAAGGATGTGAACAAATGACAGAATACTATTTAGGAAAAATGTTCACATTTCATCTTCTCACAGCTTTTCAGAACAGGCAGATATTTCTGGTGTTTTCAGGGGGGAAAATACCTGAACACACCAACACAGAGCTATTAAGAAAATCCTTTGTTCCCCTGACAGGTATGTAGTTGGATATTAATAGTTGATATTTTTAGTGGATTTGACCAAACCAACTTCCCAGAGCACTTTCTTGCAGGAAATGACAGTAAGACTATGGAGGTACCGGTAATATTCAGCCTGAGATGAGTCAATATTTGCAAGATCCCAGAGGATGACCCTTCCCCTGGGGGAATGAATTCACCTTCCATTGTAATTGGAAGAATCATCAATCAGGAAAAAGTCACTTAAGATGCCTTGTTAAGTGGCATCACTTTCTCAACAGTGAGACAGACCACGCAAGCCTGAGGTCCCTTAGAGTTATGAAGGGTCAAGACGTCCAAGTTTCAGAAACCAACACCTAACAGTGTTCATTTACTGTACACAACTTTGTTGATAAAGATGGTCCACTTAAGAAAGAATTGCTGAGAGTGGATTGATGGGACACCACGGAGCCCTTAAAAGAGAGTCTGTTCCATTTAAAAGACATCCAGATGCTCTGTCCTTAATGATCCCTGCAGACAAGAGGTGGCTTCAGTGCGGGACACTGGACCAGAAGCTGAGAAATGAGAACTGTGAAATGCTCTGTGCTGCTGAGCACATTTTTGAAGAGCTGATATGGAAGAGAAAGAATTGTTATTGCTCAAATGAAAGCAATGTGGAGATAAGATTTTCTGTATGTATTTCCAGTTACTAATATTTGTTTAATAATGGCTAAAAGCAGTTGTAACAATAGTAAGTGGGTTATCTACACCATTTCTGACTAATTGTACACGCAATGAAATATCATTTTAAACTTCAGTATAATGCTGCAAATACCACAAGTAATTTAAATCTGGGCATAGGGGCGTCACTGCACCTGCAGCATAAAAGCAAAACTGCATGTGATAGAATCAAGAGTCTGAAACATGTGCCAAAGCAAGAAATCCACTATCCTGTTTTTTCACAAAATTAATTTCCTAATTTAGAAAAGGGCTTTTAGTTAACAGTTTAAGATGTGATGCATAAGATACTCTCTGCTTTTCTGCCAGCAGAGACAAAGCCAATCACCACAGAATGTCATGAAAATAACAAGATCTAGATATTTCAATGCAAGCACTTTTTCCAGATACCATATCAAGTATTTCCATCCATTGTACACAGACAAGTGTTAGCAGCCATGACAAGAATTGTGAGCAGCACATCAGTCTTATATTAGAAGACAGATTGTTTGGGTATACATTTCCAATAAGCTTCCTTCAGCCAAGCAGTCCTTAGATGAGCACTGGGGTTCAGAAAGGGCAATTAGTCTGTTTCCAAGGGATGTATAGAGAATATAAACTGTTGTGGAGCTGAATATAGCTGTGATTGAGGCAAAAGTGGTTTATCTTATTTTTAAACCCAGCGAGATGCTATCATTGGCATAATGAAGAATAACAGCTCCCTTTACAGATTACTATGACCAACTGCCTGGTTATCTGTGATGATTACTTCTATTGGGAAAAGGGATGCAAATACATCAAAATATGATAGCACAATCACCATTCTGATAGCAAACATGTCCAGAGTGAGGAGAAACCTGAAAAGCACCTTCTCAAGGCAGACTCTACCAAGACACTTTGCCATGGTCTGTGTATGCTGTCATTAGTAAGAAGTCTATCAACATTATCATGAAGATTCATAGCTAGGAAAAAAACCCACAAAGTACTGCTGAAAGTTGTGAGCATTTTTCTTCTGTACAAAAACTTCAAGAAATATGTCAATAACTGTACAAAATCAATTACTACAAGAACTGATGAACAGTTATGCAAATACAATGAAAGACAGTAGAGAAAAAAATTACCAAGCAAACAAAAAAAACCCAAACCATACTATGAGAAAAATCTTATTCAATATGGGAGAACTCAGGGCAGAGTTTTGCAACTCAGAAGCAACAGGTCCCAGTTAACTAAGTTTTAGAGATAACTCCCTTCATAAACTGTTCAGTGTCAGAGTACCCTACAATAGTAAATACACATTGGCTCCAGTGACAAAGGAGGCCCTGTCAAGGCCTAGGGAACCTCAAGACTTGGAATCCTTTTGAACTCTATGGAATTTCCATTGTTTTGACACAATCTTCCAAATAACAATTTTATTGAGATATCAACCTGTGGGGCAAACCAAAAATCAATGTAAAGGAGGTAAAGACAAAGGATGAGGGAGCATGAAAGAGTGCCTACAGCTGAATGCAGGGCACTGCGCTTCAGATATTAACTAAACTCACAACAGGGAAGATTTTCCAGGTAGTAGTAGGCCTGTCATGGCAACTGAAACAGCAATGAATAAACTTTGTATGTTGAATAGAAAAGGACAATCAAAAGCAAATACATTTTTTTTTTTAGTATTACCTTAACTGAGCACATATTTCTGTCTCATGAAAACACCAGCTAGAGAATTTGTAGTCAAAGGACATTGGTATAGCACGTGACACAAGGAAAAACCACTATGGTAAAGCTGAACATATAGTTGGACAAAGCATAATAGATAGCTGGTTGAAGAATAAAGGCGAACTGAAATCTACAGAGATAATCCACAGACAGGACACAGAAAGAACAGCTCTTCCATCTGGAGAAACATTTGTGCTCTGTAGAAAGAAATACATCATCTGCTTCGTGCAAGAAGGTTACCCAGCAAAAGAGAAAGAAAAAAGGCAGGGTAGATCTGTGTACTAAGAACTTATTTCCAGTCCACAGAAACTCAGGAGAAACACAGTCCAAATGACACTTTGGGAGAAAAGTAAAGCTTAGAAAAAAAATCCCTGATCAAGGATTTAAATAGGCTGTCAAGAAAATGTTTCATTTCAGTATGTTCGCTACTAAAGCTCTCCACATGACCTTTAAAGAATGTCTGTCTTATGCATTTCTCCTCATCCTTTAGGTCAGAGCAGCAAAATATGGACAAAATCTTGCACAAGTGCCTGAGCTCTGTATTTCCTGCATTAGCTGAAAGATACATTACTTTTAAAAATTACTCTTCTCTTGTGTTGATTTTTGTTTGTTTAACTTGAAGGTGGTGGGGTTTTTTTTAATGCACAAGAGCACACAAAATAGATATTCACATTCTGGATGTATTTGTAGAAATATGTGCTCCATTGCTTTTATAAAACGTAAGAATCATTCAAGTTATGTTAATTCCCACATTCTATCCCTAAAAATGGTTGTAAATTAAAGTAAATTAAATGCACATCTTTATAAATTCAATGCCTCGGTAAAAACCTAAATTGGCAGCTCACTGAAACTGGTTAGAATAAATTTGATCATATTTTTAAGCTCACTGCACTATTGCAGTTCTTCTTGTCTAGGAAAATCTGGCTGTATCTGAGAGCCTCCACTATAAAAGAGTTAGTTATGCTACAGTCAATGTTCCTAAGACTTGAAACAATACAGGTAGTTAGTGACAAACTTAAGAGGCACGCTATTTGAAGAAAAAACATCCTTTTCTCACCAGTAACTAGTTTCAGTGATCTAAAAGGTTGTGGCACAATGAAAACTGTTTGGTGTACTTAGTGTTTGTTATTATAAGAACAGCCACTTCTATCTAAAAAATAGTTTGATTTAAAAGGCTAACTACAGGTGTCTTCTTGTGACAGTATATTAAATACCAACATAAATATCAATACTGTTAGTCTGTTTATTTCTGTATATTTTGAATACTTGATTTCAGGATGCAAAATAAACTCAGTCTATGTGAACAGCAGACCTGAGGCATATCTTAAGGTCTGCCACTGTCTTGTATGACCTTTCTTTAACCTCTATAGTTTTGAGTTTACTCACAAAAAGAACATACTTACTGTCTGCCTGTTACTGAAGTAGCAAAGTATCACAGCTTCAACGTATTTTAGGATCAATTTAAGAGGTACACAAGTAATCTAAAATAAGCTCCAGAAGGGAAGCACCAAAAATATCTTAAGTTTTCTGCTTATCCCGATGTTTTACATTAATTACAAATTTAAGATCTGGAGTTGATGCAAGATCTTTAGAACTGCTACTGTAGCATTATTTTTTTAAAGTTATGTATCAGCCATAGTAATACACAGTTGACAAACTTTACATTTACCTAATGCTGAACAATTAACCGTCTCGCAGTCTGCTTCTTACTTTACTTAACAAGCTTGTCAGACACTAAATTCCATCACATAAGGCTGTCAGCCACAGAAACTATATTATTCTGTACATTGTTCCACAGTGAAGTCTGATTTTATACCACTTACTGGGCTCTCTTTACTACTGATCCGAGGTAAGTCAAGCAAAGAGAAATATGTGTCTGAAATAAGCATGAGTATCAGCCAGGTCTACCATAACACAGAGGTCAAAACACCTAAAATATAAGTAGTTAAAGCCTAAGGAAACTTTTGATGTGGAAAACCAATACAAGAAGTATAAATTCTGAGAATTCTTTAACCTCCACAGCTGTGGCCTTGAGTACAGTTTCTCTGCACAAATTTCTTCCCCTGGAAGGGATGAATAGAGCAAAAAATGTGGTGCTGAATAATTATTCTGTTTGCAAGAAAGAAAATCTGGCTTCCAAATGAATAGCAGCTCAGAGACGCTAGAGCACCAATAGGTGGACAGTAGGAATTTGTCTCTGCCAATTTCAGTCCAAGACAGAAAAAATATAACCACAAAAATTCTTTATGAGGGCATTTGAACAAACACTTTGGAAGTCCATGGGGAATAATATGTGGTTTCAATTTTTTGTAGACTTCAGCAAAGTCATTTCTAGGTCTTTAATCTTTTTAATGGACTGGCCATTTTGAAAAAGTTTAAGTCTGCTGTAGAAAGGAAGAGAACTGTTAAGAGAATTTTTATAGTTGCTAAGCATCTACCAGTAGAAGGGGGAAAAAATAAAATGGCATATTTCATTTGTAAGACAATCTGCTGTGATTACAATATTAATTTATTTTCTACCAGAGAACAATCTCTCTGCCGAGGTTCAATAGACAAGATGGAGCTCATAAAATCTGAAATATGAGTGTACACAGCACCTAATAAAAGTGCTACCTCTTTTTCAGTTGCAAGGATTTATGTAGGGACATGCAGAAGTAAAACAACTTTTTTTAATGCTAAGTACAATAATTTCAAAGAGTTCCTTTCAAAACTGTGTTCCAGACTAAAAAAAAAATATATGACTGACACGCGCACAGTGTCAAAGAGAAACAAGTTCCAGTGTC
The DNA here is from genome assembly GCF_015220805.1 of Pogoniulus pusillus. Lineage (NCBI taxonomy): Eukaryota > Metazoa > Chordata > Aves > Piciformes > Lybiidae > Pogoniulus > Pogoniulus pusillus. The sequence continues at coordinate 15,416,232 of NC_087290.1, read as the reverse complement.
CTGTTCCCGCTGGGGCAGAAAAACACCTACTGTAACTGGACGAGGTGGAATGGGTTTGTCCCCGGATGAGAAGGGCGATGACAAATCCCACGTTAGCAAGGCGGAAGGTGCAAGCATCCCTGTGCTTCTAAGGGACCCGAGAAGCGCGACCGGGTCAGGGTGTGGAGGCCGCCCGTCAGGCGGCGGCGGGCGCGGTCCCGAGTGTCGGAGCTCTGCTGGCTATCCTAGCTGCGGGAGAAGTGAGGCCTCTCCGGACGCACGCAGCCGGCGGGGACGGCCACCCGCAGGCACGGCTACTCCCGGCGGCCAGCCCTCTATCGTCCGCTCCCTGCCAGGGGGCGGGCGCATGTGCTCGAGCTGCAGACAGCAGCGGGCCCGGCCCGGCCAGCGGCCAGCCGAGGCTGACCCGGGACTCGGCTGAGTGGACAATGACTCTCTCCTCTTTTTTCTTTCCTTTCTTACTTTTTTTCTTCCCCCCCTTATACTTTTCATTTTTATCTAGTAGGCTGAAGTGCCCGACGGTTGCGTTGCCGGACAATTAGCCAAAGCAGCGGGGGGATGCTTGCCAATAAATACCGAGATTTGAGGTTAAGCAGCTGTAAATCTGCATTAATCGTTTCAGGAATTCAGCTATTTACAAAAGCTTTTAAAGAGCAAACAAATAAGAGTAGGGAGGAGAGGAGTCGAGCTGTCCGTACCTTCACATTGTTTCCCTTCGCCTTTATACCCGGGCTTGCAGATGCATTTGTAGGATTTTGGCGTGTTTTGACAAATTGCATCGATGTGACAGTCATCTGTAGCTTCGGCACATTCGTCAACATCTGGAACCACAGAACGAAGGCAGATAAGAAGGGTGACCCGAGACACAGAAAACCTTCAAGCCCAGTTTGCTTGCCTGTATTTCAAGTGTCGCCCTGAAAGTGGGAACATCTGAGTTTAGGTAACTGAACAAACCAACGTGTTACTTTTCTGAAGTAGCTTTTAAGCGCTGCTGCACTGAGCTAGAGGGACTCGGTCCCAGATTACTGCATTAGGAAACCATTGGACATGTAAGAAATCAACATCTGCTCTAACCGGTCTGGTGCTGGAGACCCGTAAAACACGAGTGTTTAAACGACCTAATAGAAGAGAAAAAGCCTATTTGCATGTTCTAGCAAAGAGATCTTCTTGATTCAGAAAGACAGACCCTAGTTTAAATAAACTGTGCTGGTGATGGAATGAGAAAAAGAAATATTTGAACAGCAAACCCACATTAATCCTTTTTATTAAGAGGCTAAATAAATAAATGGAAGACCATATGAAACTCGGTAAGCTAGCGAGGAGAAAAGCAACCTGCAATAAACATCATCCACACGGACTAAAACTCATTTGGAAAGAAAAGGTCTTAGCATTGAAGGGGAGGGGGGGGTGCCTTACTTGTGAGCCGGAGTCTGAAAAGGGGAACCCAGACGGCTTTTCTTGTTTTCAGGGTAGGAAGCCTTTACAAACATTTCAGTGACGGGCATTCGTTTGCTGCCTCGGCTTTAAAGAGGATGGGGGAGGGACGAGGATGAGAAAGAGTCGAGATTTGGTAGTCGCGAGAATGTTAATGAAGTGAACAAGGCGGGGGGGTAGGGGGAGGAAAAGGGGGGGGAAAAAAAGAGAAAGAAAAAAGCTCTGACCTGCTCAGGGATGGGGTGTGCTGTTAACATGGGAACATGTAAAGCCGCGCTTAACCTGCCCTGACCCCTAGACGGTCCCCAGGCACCCTGTCACCCGCAGTGAAGGGCTGCGGCGAGGCTGGTGCTGCCCCGTAGAGTCCGCCGCTGTCAACCGCGGCCGTAACACACCTCAGGTAGGTTTTTCCTCATGCCAGAGCCACATCTGGGGTTCCCGGGAGGAGAGAGTTTAGCAGACGGGCAGCAACTAGGAAAGTTGCACAGAATGTCCCGTCCTGGCCCATCCCCGTCCCCATTCGTCGTCGTCGTCGTCCCCCGCCCCTTTTATTTCTAGCAAATATAGACAAGGGAGGGTTTTGTGGAGGGACTGGGGAGCACCCAGAGAGAGACATATGCAATTGGTTTAATGCCAATTAGATTAACAGATCTTCCTAAAGGGTGCATTAAAGTGAAAACAATTCTACTGTTAGCTGGAAATCAAAGCTAATTGCTTACTCGGCCATCTCCAATGATAACAGAGGGGTTCTCCAAAGTCACAGAGGACAGGAGGGGACTATTTAGACAGAAGAACCAGATACTGTGGTATGGCACACAGCAGAGAACTACTTGGAGAGGTACAGAGCAGTACGGCCCCGCGGGGCACCTCAGAGATTCCTGCCTGGACTCTGTATTGTTTGGTTAGTTGGTTGTGTTTTTTTTTTTAAAGAAATAGTGGAACAGAAGGCAGAGCCTGTTGTTTTCTGGAGAAAGGCAGGGCTGTTGTAAGCTTTCTCCTTCTTTCTTGTCAACGCGCTTATTTTAACCGCTGAGCCAGTTCATACCTAGCTCCGATTTAAGTTTAGGGGGTCCAGATCAGACACAGATCCAGTCAAGCACGAAAAGAAAGGCCTTTTTTTTTTTTTCTTCTTTTTTTGTTAAGTTTGTTGGAGGGGTGGGTTGTTTGGGTTTTTTTAATGCTTCGGTTCATACTTTTGACTTACTAAATCGGCACCCATCTCCCATAAAGATCAGCAAAAGTGACAGCTGTACTCTTTATAATGCCGTCAAAAATTCAAACTGCATTGAGCCAAAGGGGACATTTCACAGCAACAAGAGGATGCCTGGGAGTCAGGCGTGAATGCCAATGAGACAAATGAAAGGGCAAAACCAAATATGAGCCCCAGCTCTGCTCCACATCTTGCACTGCGGTTCTTATACTTTTAAGAACTTCTACGCTGACTCCATTCATTTGGTTGCATCTAAACTTGTATCTGAGGGAAAATGATTTTTCTGGCTCCCATCCCCCAACTTCACCTTAAGTGATTTCTTCTAGAACAACTTCATGCAAACACATCTTCAAAAAATTACTTTGGGCTTACAACATTCCTAAGCAGATGGGGGTCGGGGGTAGGGGGTGGGGTGGTGTTTGGGTTGGGACTTTTGCTTATTTGTTTGTTTTTAAACACCGTGGCAAAGGCTTAGTATCATCACTGCTATTAATCAGATAGGAGTGCAGCTTTTAAGAAACACCAGGTCTTTAGCTAATGGGCAGACAGGGAAAACCTGTGACAATGTAAGAGCCAACGCTTCCCCTGCGGAGCCTCAAGGATCGAACCCAGGCACATCTCGTGGGTACTTCAGAAAAAGTAACTTTTGCTTCCCCGTCGCTCCCTCCAGACATCCCAGACTTCGGCATTGTCAGACACGCGAGAAAAAGCCTGCCCATCGCAATTTCCACCACCCCCGGCACTACTAGCGGCAAGAAGTGACCTCCCCCTCAACACCTTGCATTAGGCAGAGGAGAGCGGACAAACACGAGTCCCCCCCGGGGCCGCGGCTCCGCGCCACCCGAGCCTGAGAAAGGCGGCACGGCAGCAGAGCCCCCTCCCCCCCGCTCCTCTTACCTGCGCCCCCGTTTCCTCCCGCCAACCTGCCGACCCAGGCGAGAGCGAAAAGCAAACAGCAGCGCCGCGAAAAGCAAATAGTGCCCATGATAATGATGCGATCCCCGGCCCCCGGTGCCTGTCTGCGATAAGAAACGCGCTCGGGGCCGGCCGCGCGGAGCCGCCGGCGCTGACGCCCTGACAGCGCCCCGCTGATTCGCCGGGGCTCCCGCGGCGGGGGCGGTGCCGGCGGCCGGGGCGGGGCAGGGGTAGGCCGCCCCTCACCGCCCGCCCGCCCGTCCGCCCGTCCGCATTGCCCCGCCGCCGGGACTTGCCCCTGAACCCAGCTGCTGCCGCGGCTGGGGGCTTAGCTAAAGGGTGTTGAACTCTTTCCCTGTTAGTCTGACCGTGCGGCGCTCGCCGGCGTGACGCCCGCGTCTCCCCACAGGTAGGACGCCCGCAGAGAGCCGCTGCCAAGCTTCGGCACCGGCAGGCGCGAGCGGGGCGCCCCGTCAGGGCTCAGGGCGCGCGCTGCCCGCGAGCGTGCGCCGCACCCTCCCGGAGGGCGCCCCCCCGCGGCTGGGGGCGGCTGTAGCCGCCAGAGCCCCCTTGCCCCCCGTAGTGGGAGGGAGACTGTCTGGGAGGAAATGGCTGCGCCCCCTGCTCCCGAGCTGCGGGCTTGGGAGGCAGACAGTCCGGCGAACCCGGCCGCCCATCTCCTTGACAACCGCTGAGAGGGAGTTTTTTTCTTCTCCTTTCAGACTAGAAGAGAACTTTTTTATGTCTTCCCCGTGCCTTCCTCTCAGTCTCGCCCAACTGCTACAGCTGCCGTTCCAGCTCGCCTCGGGCCATCACCAGCTGGGAGGACTTCGCTTGCTCCTCTCCAGCCGGCTGCTCCGGCCAGCCCTGAGCCCTGCTGCACTCGTGGCATCTGTGGCTCTGCAGGTAACCCGTATGACCTTGCACTGGCCCAGCCGAGATGAGATGCCCTTGCAAAAACACTGGGGAAGCTGGAGCTGCCCCTGCTGCAAACACGTTTATAAGTGTCCTTGTCACCATCACCCTGAAGGAGAAAATAGCGGTTTTAAACCCAAACACGAGACATTTGCCCCCACAAGCAAATTTCGTGGCCCTGAAGTCTTCCAGGCCAACTGTTCTTATTAAAAAGAAATAGCTTGCAGACATCCCTTGTTAGGACTTTGCATTCCTATTCAACTGATGTCTTTTTTGTTTTTCCGTAGAACCCCTGACTCAGAAGTTTTGCTGCTTTAGGTTGCTGTAACTCCTCCTAGTTCCCCAGCCTTGTTGGTTACATAGAATCAATCATAGAATGGTTTTGGTTGGAAAAGACCTTAGAGATCCATCTAGTCCAACCTCACTGCCACGAGCAGGGATCCCTCTCAGCTGAGACTTGGTTGCTTAAGGCCTCATCCAGCCGGGGCTTGAACACCACCAGGGAGAGGGCATCCACAACCACTCTGGGCAACCTATTCCACAGTCACACCACCCTTGTACTGACAAATGTCTTCCTAAGAAAAAGTCTAAACCCTAATCTCTCATCTTAAAACCATCCCACTCTTATCCTATTGATAGACATCCTAGTGAAATGTCCCTCTCCAGCTTTCCTTTGGTCCCCTTCAGGTATTGGAAGGCAGCTCCCCAGAGTATTCTCCAGACTGAACAACCCTGGCTTCCTCAGCCTATCCTCATAGTGGAGATGCTCCAGCCCTTGGATTATCCTTGTGACCCTCCTTTGGACTTGCTCCAACCGTTGTGTGTTCTTATGATGGGGACATCAAAACTGGATGCAGTATTTGAAGTGAGCTCTCACTGGCTGTACTCTTCTTAATACAGTCTAGGATACAATTTGCCTTCTGGGCTGCATGAGTGCACTGCCAGCTCATGCTGAGCTTGTCATCAATCAAATCCCCAAGTCTTTTTTGTCAGGGCTACTCTCACACTCCATACTCAGCCTGTATTTGTGCCTGGGCTTGGCCTGACCCTGATGCAGGACCTTGCACTTTGATAGGATGAACTTCGTGCAGTTTGCACTGGTTCACTTACCAAGCCTGTCAGGATCCTTCTGGATGGAGTTCCTTCACACGAGTCCACCACACCAGGAGCTTGGAGCACTTGGTCATAAATCCTCCTTGCTGTAGTCTGACATGCCTCTTTTTTGTCAGTCTCCTCCCAAATATATGCATGCTTCTCTACAATATGCTTACCAAGAGAGTCATGCCATCACATCATGCTTTCATCCTGAAGAGAGGGGAAGGAAACATAAGAACTGTTGGTTAGTAAAAAAATCCATAGTGGTATCTTTCCTCTTTATACAACTAAATAACTACATCACAGCACAAAAGCTGTTTGCTTTCTGAATGTTTGCAGCTCAGCTTTGGACACTGCCCCCATCCTTAATCCTTTAGGGATAGGGCAGTGGTATTATGTATTTTAATTTCGTTCCCTTATGGTCGTGTGATTATCTGAGGTGCAATTGAGAATTCCATGCTCGAAACTTCCCGTGGATACACCGAGAGTTTCTTTCGAGTCGATTCCCCAGAGGGATTACCTGGTACCTTAGAGCTCCATCTAGTGAGTTTCATGGCATGCTGTAGCTATTTGTTATCATCTCCATCATTATAGCCTCTTCTTAACACATGCCAATCTTTTTGGAAAGGCTTTTATTTTCAAAGACTTTATGAGTTTTGTTTTAGATGAAAAATAAGGCTAAGCCTTTTTACTGTCAAAAAAAAAGTGCTTCATAATTGGCCTTGTCATTGCATTTAATGAAATCACACTAACATTTATCACAGGGTAAATTAAAAGAAAGTTTATTTTTCGTGAAGGAATTAAACAGAAATGCCTAAAAATGGACGACCTTTTTAAAAGTCACAGTTTGAAAACAGTTTGCTAAAGCAACAAAATGCTCCAACTGCCTTGGTGACTTGCTCTTTAGCATATATTATGTTAGCTATGTCTGTGATGTTACTCTGACAGAAGTCACTACACCTGTGCCTTTCGAGCCTCTCAAATTCCATACAATTATAACCTATATAATAGTAACACCACCTGTATGGCACTCAGGAAAGGGAGTCACCTTGAACCAAATAGCACACTATATATAAATGTCCTCATTACTCCAAGGGTGGCATGCAACTGAAAGCTAAAGATCCTTATCAAGTGTTTTTCTTCCAGCAAACTTGCTTTTTTGGTTTTTCGACCTCCCCTCAAGTTCCTGACTGGCAGAACGTATGAGGAGATACAACACCACAGTCTTGAGCAAAAGAGGGCCTGAACTTTAAGTGAGGATCATCACATAAAATAAAGAATCTACAGTACCAGGCTGAGTATTTCCAGAAGGATCTCCTCATCAGTTCTCCTTGCTAAGGTTTGCATCTTATAAAAGGGATCCTTATAGACTTTCCACTTGTAGTTATCCTTCTGTGCTTGTTTATTATCATCTAACATCATCCTTATGTCAATTGCACAGATGCTTACATGAAAAATTCAATATTAGAAGTTATAACCAAGCAGCTTCTTCCAACTGGAAGCTTCTTAGTGGAAGCTAAGAGCCAAATTTATGACTACAAATCTGCAAGGTGAGCAAGAGCTACCTAAGTTAAAGGTAGAGAGGGCCTAGCCTGAAACTACCACCTATGTTTAAGCTCTCTATCAATGTACCTGAGCTCTGCCTGAAAACCTTTGGGCAGTTTGCAGCAACCACTTGCACATAAATGGATTGCACATGCTTCTAATGTTCTTCCATACCAATGTCTTTAAAGCTTTTGGACAATATTGTTATAAAATAATAATAAGAGATCTGTTTTATTAGGATCCATCACGTTACAGAACAGAAGGTCTATGAACACCTGCAATCCTGGGGAGGCAAAATGCATAAATGAAGGAGTGGCTGCAGAACATCTACCACAGATATGTACTGTTCCAAAATTACTTTTAGAAAACAAAAGATCTTCAGGGTGTTATGACTTCCCAGTTTGCTTTTTATGAACACCTGTGTACTGAGGCTAGTATTGCCATAGGAGGCAATCCAAGCTATAGGCAGAGCTAAGAATCATGACAGCCACTGGGCAAACAGTAAAAAGTTAGTCAATTGCTGTACCTCTGTGTTTCTGTTTCTCTTCCTTCTGTCCATCTTTACTATTTACAGGGCAAGCCCACTGCACTAGCTGGGCCTATCACTATATTAATATTGTATTACATAATAAACTTATTTTGTCTCCCTAGTCAGGACTTTCATGAGGCTAGTAGGAGATATGAACCCCAAATAGCAGAGTCCTAGAAAAAAAGAAGTCAGCTACAGTGCTGCATAGGAAAAGTCACTATCTTAGATGAGATTTTTTTTCATGGTGGAGAGATGGGGGACTACATAGCATCTGCTGTAACACAAGAGGATATTTATTACATACCTTTGGTGAGATTACAATAAATTTTATCTTACTTATCGATGAGATAATGCTTGAAATCTTGTGGAAGTAGTGGCAAATCTGGATTTTCTGTCTAAAACAATGTATGAGTCAGCACCAGACTTTGAAGAGATGCATCAACTCATACTCTATGACAGATACTCTCCTATTTCTACCATGATGTTACTTTCCTCCAAAACATACCACCTGCTTCGTGCAACTGACCCTCCCCTGCTTTACCCTTAACTGTCCTATGAAACAGTTTTCCATTCAGAAAAAATGCCTTTGCAGCTAGATGGAGGAATGTTACTAGAAAGACTAATGGAGAATTTTTTTCCCCCCTTCTTCCTGCTTGGATTGTAACCACTAAAAGTGAAAGATGATAATATTAATGGAGAGCTGGAACTTAACCACAATCACCACAAAGAGTAGAGCACAGTAAATCCTCCACTGCTGGTACTCACTCCATTCTGGTAAATGACATTTTTTACCCAGATGAAGGTTACATCTCAAACATGGCACTTGATGCATAAAAAGCTGGATAATGGAGGTCAGGAAGTTTTACCCAGGAGACTCCTGACAGCAGTCACTCTCAAAACGTGTAAGAACACCTATAAAAGCTTAAAAGAGGAATTGCGCAGAAGGTTGTATCTACCCCTGCTAAGGTTACAGCAGATGGAAGAGGACCTGTGGAAACATGCAGCAGAGAAGAGTGTCTTTCTTAAACTGTTTGCCAGCTCAGTGTTGTGCCTTAGTGTTCACAAAGGGATGGGTAGTAGTCTGAAATAGTTTGGTTTTAGGAAGTGAAGGCATAAGGGAGCCAGAGGGCAAACAGCAAAGCAAAAAACGCCCACATTTTTTGTCCCCATAGATGTTATAGAGAAAGAGGACAACCACCTATTTAAACAAAACCCTCCCAGCTGACTGAAGCTAAGCAACAGTGTGTTTACCTGGATTTCACAGGCAGATGTAGGAGATGCTGAAAGACCAGCATCAAATCCTATCCTGACTACAAAGGGGATGAAGTGAGCAGGATCCCATTACTCTCTGTTCATTAACTAACTTTAGACCAGAGTAAGATCAAAAATTTAACTCAAAGACTCCTCCATAGATGCCTTCAAAAGGGTGATTTTCTGTTAGTGGAAGCTCTGCCTCCTGATGCAGCCCAGATTACTTAGCATTGTATTCTTATCTTTAGCAGTTGCTCTCAAAATTAATATCAAATTAATACTGTGACTGTGAAGAATTATATTGTATTGCTGCTGTTTTAACATGATATCCTTCTGAACACTCATGTTTACAAAGTCTAAAAAGACCAAACAAAGGGAAATGCTATCTTGGATATGTTAGGCCTGTGAAGGTAATTTCTGATCTTAAATCCAGGATAGCCATTAACTGTTGTCGCTGCACAAGACAGCAACAGAACCCATAGTAACGCAACAAATGAGAAAGCTTTTGGGTTATTTAAGGACACGTTTTATGATTAGTCTTTTTAAAGTGAATTTGTCCTTTAAAAATGGCTACAGCTGGCTCCTGTTTCTTCTCCAATGCCCTGATTAGAGCACTCAAACAGAGATACTTCCCATTGTTCCCTTTCTTACAGTCAGTTGTTTCTGTGTTTTGCTGGTCTAATTAATGGCCATGAACATGCAAGGAACACTGAAGCATATGCTTGTTCATCACTAGGACTGCTCTTGTATATAGACTTCAGGCAAGGCTGCTTCAGCAGGCTCAGAATCATATATTACAAGAAAAAGGGAAGGGGCCTTGGCCTCTACTCACAGCTGCTTTCTCCTCCAGCTTAACTCGAAATCAGATGTAGGAGGTAACATGGCTCAAATACACACACAGAGTCTTCTTGGTTCTGTAGAGCACAGCATATCATGACAGCAGTTCAGAGGCAAAAGCCAATTGCCCTTCAGTGCAGATACAGCTTGCTGTTTCAGAGGCTGCTGCAGAGAAACTTGGCAGGCATCATTGCTAAATTCTCACTTCAGCTCTATGAGTAAAATCTGTTCTCTGCTCAGCTTGATTTGTAAGTGGAGTAAAGCTGTCTTGCAGCTTAGCCTTTTCCATTTTCTAACTTTCCTGAATTACTAAACCTGCCCATAAGCATCCTTGTGAAGATTTCCTGACAGAATTAGAACCTGTAAATAATCCTTAAGTAGTTCTGGAAATAGTCTGGGGGCAGAGCTTTTTGGGAAAATAATAATAATTCTATTTTTGTAATTCCTGCCTCAAACAATCCCCAACCAACTCAAATATAAACACATACAATTATTTGTATTGTAGTTAAATACATTTAATTAAATACATTGTGACAGATGAGCTTCAACCACTTCCCAATAAACAGAACAGTGTTTCTGAACAAAGAAATGTTTGAAGCAGGGGGATCCTTTCCTCAGTGTCTTAAGAGAGAAGGAAAAAAGAAGCTCCTTTAAAACACTTGGGTGAAGCTTCTTTAGCTACCAGAATATTGGCAGTTAACTTTTAAGAAGAGTGAGCAGATTTTTAATGGGAGAACAAGCTGTGTTCCTCACATTTTTAGAGATTTAGACACTTTAAATGTTGACACTGAGCACTTCTGCGAGCATTACCTAGGGAAGATAAGCCAAAGTAAATGAAAACAAACTGAGCCACAAAGCTTAGACAGGAGAATACAGCTATGTGCCAAGGGCTTCAATGGGCACAATACAAGTACAGTTCAGTTCCCATAGAGCTATGCAGCAATATGCAAAGAGTAGAATCACTCTGCACTTCTCAACACACCAGACAAACCTGATGGAACAGAATCTTTATGGTCTGAAAGAAATTTCCAGCAGAGAAGATATTGCAGAAAATACCCAAGCTCAAATCTTTGCCTCAGACTTCTACATCATCAACAAATCATGAATTATAGAATAGTTGAGGTCAGATGGGACCTCCAAAGGTGCAGGGACATCCTCCAGTAGATCAGGTTGCCCAGAGCCCTGTCGAGCCTGATCCTGAATATCTCCAAGGATGTGGCCTAGACCACCTCCCTGGGCAACCTGTTCCAGTGTTCCACTCCCCTTTTGGTAAAGACCTTCCTCCTAACATCCAACCTAAATCTACTCTTTAATTTCAAACCATTGCCCCTTGTCCTATCACTACAGGTCTTTGTAAACAGTCCCTTTCCAGCCTTCTTGCAGGCCCCCTTCAGGTCACTGAAGGTCGCTATTAGGTCTCCTCAGAGCCTTATCTTATCCAAGCTGAACAACCCCAGCTCCCCCAGCCTGTCCTCATAGGAGGGGTGCTCCTTCTTAAAAGTAGCATGTCTATACATCCATGGTTGCTACCCTGAGTTTGCAGCAAGTCTATGAAAATAAGAGGTCAGCAAATCTTCATTCCTTCTACCACATTTCCCCCAAGCTCCAGTATCACATTCTGACTGCAGGCACCATTCCAGTTGCTGCCAGGAAGCTCACAGCTCACAGGCCATGCTCATATAGATGCCTACTGGGAAGGACTCTAGCAATCCCTCCCCAGCACAGGAACTAAACTTCCCTCCTCAAACCCTTCAGACTGAAAGCTTGCTACTTCTTGACAGCAAAATGCTTATTTCACACCTTTAAAGGAACTGGGAAGCAGAGTAGCCTAGGAGCCCGCTTCACCCTGAAAAGAACAGCCTGCTCACTTACACACTTGCAGAGGCATTTAAAATACATCATCCTATCCAAATATAGGGTAAGAATTCCAGAACCATTTGGAAAACCAAATTATAATTTTCTGCTAAATGAGCTTTTCTCCCTAAGGGCTCTCCAGAGGAGCCAATGCTTTCATGCACTAAGCTACCTATGACATAGCTGAAGCTCAAACTAACTCAATTTCTGACAGGCAGCTGCAGTTTCAGGTGGTGTGAAATGACAAGTAAAATAGAAGATTAGCAAATAGAATTAAGTGCAGCATCCTCAGGAGGCCTTGATAGAAAAAGGGTAAAATTCCTCTCTCTGTAATCCTGCATATTATCCTGTTCAAGTGAGTGGGCATAGCTGTGTGAATAAAGAAAGCAGGATTTGGTATCATATGCTTATTGCTTCTCTTTTCACATCACAGGAAAGGCACAGTGTAGATCCATTAATAATATTGCAGCTTATTATGGTGGGCTGGATTATCACAGGTATACTAAATTAGAGGGAAATGTTATGGAAGAGAACAGGATGGTGAGACTGGTTCACAGAGGCATGGTCAGAAAGCTCATAAAAATGAGAACTATCACTAAGTGAAAATAGAGGAAGCAGAGGCTACTAATTACTTGAGAACTCCCAGTCAAATTCTCATCGTACTTCAATTGATGATGCTTTAATTACACATCTAATGAGTTTGGAATTAATTTCTATCAAATACCTACAGTAGAATTAGAGAAAAGTGAAATCAATACTTGTTCTACTAATTTCCACATGGAAGTAAACACCAAAAAGTCATATTAGGTATATGTAAATACTTACTAGATCAAGATTGCAGAAAGCTCATGCAAGATCTTGTTCAGAAGCTACTTTAAACACAGTATCTCAGGTTTCTCTCTTTATACCTTAAAAAGAAGCAGCTTAACCTAGGTGTGTTTATTGACCTGACAATGAACATGGTAGTATCTACCTTCCTCAGCTTTTTATGTCTTCAGCTAATATGTGATTAAATATTCAAACAGGGTCTAAATTCTCATCTGCTTTGTAACTTTGTGCATCCAGCTAAGGCATTTGCTTTATTCGGCCTCCAGTTCTGCCCTCAGATCTAAACGTCAGGATGAACAATACCAGAGAGTGCAAAACAGCAGTGTCAGCCCAGTGGGAAGCTTGTGCATGTCCTAATTCAAACTGAACACAATGGAGGTATAGGAAAGCCCACAGCTGTACCTTTAGTGGAAGGATACCACAAGTGGCTGGGAGAGAACTGCAAGTGCTGCCAGCTGTGCCAGCCAGAGTCAGCTGCCCATCACTTTTTGCTGCCATCACTTGCCAGCCACAGCTTGTCTGCCTAGGACTGCAAATGTTGTATTGGAAATAACCTATCATAGGGACTTTAAGTACCAAAGTTTCATAAATATTTCACACAAAACCTTGACAGGACACAGCTCAAGAATGACTCCTATGCCAAGCTACAGAAACTGCAGCAAATTCCCAACTTGGAATTTTGGAAATGATTTCTGATGAAGTCAGTGTAGTGCAACTCTCTTTTGCACGGAGATATTGATGAATAATTCATGATGTAGGCTTTGTAACACAGAAAAGGGGAATATTATTTTCCCCTAGTAAAAATAAGGAGAAGAACATCCAGTGAGGCTAAATGACTTTGAGGTTCACATGAGAAGCTTGGAAAGCCAGAAACAGTCAGAGCTGGGATTTCTGAAAGGATTCCAGGTGTCTCCTGAGTGCAGGCTTGGAGTGGCTTGACACAGCTCCTGCAAGCTCCATGCCTGTTTGAAATGAGGCTGCTCAACAGGGTCCACAACTAGGCAACAAGACTACTGATGACCTTGGCAAAACTTAGTCCATATTCCTGACTTTTGCTCTATAGAACTGCAAAACACAGTGTGCTGTCATCCTGTCCAACCAAGAAACATTGCAAGATAGTTAAAGACTGTATCTCATCCTTAGTCACTCTCAAACTGAAGCTCCATATTTATTAAGTGCTGTTTCTCTTTTCTTGATCTGTTCAATGGAGCTTAAATTTGTTATTTTTAGACTAGAAAATTTGGATAATTCCTGGGTTTTGTAGAATAGTTATGCCCCTTATTGTAACACTTTCTATAAATATAAAGAGTTTTACAGACAAAGACATTACAGTTTATTCTACTTTTCATTGAAACTAAGCCAGCAAATCTCTCGTGCAAGTACCATAACAATAATCATGCTGATAATTTTATTTCATTTTACCAAAGCCAAAACATGCTACAAATTAGATCAAGCACCAAATAAAATTAAGCAAAGGCAAGCAATGTTAAAGGAAATGAATACTAATAAAAATTGGAATGTTTATATCTCTTTGCTGGATTAAAGCTCAACATATGCAAGCTGTCTTTTCTTGAATGATAGCTTGGTTTCCCCCTGTTATCATCCCTACTCTCTTTAAAATAAAAAATAAAAGCAGGTATTGCAGACAAAGATACTATAAGAGAACACATTTTGATTCTAAGGATACTGGTTTTAGGAGAGGGGAAGGAAAACAGGGCTCAAACCAATTAAAAGCTTTAGAGAAGAAAGGCAAATCAATTAAAAATGCTAAAGGGCAGACATTGTTTAGAAAGAGAAGAGACTTCAACACATTTGAAATAGCTGTTCTACAAAGTCCATGGTGGCAGATGAAAAACAAGTTGCATTCATTCCCCCAAATATTCACAGGAAAATAAGATATCAGGCAGAGCATGGATAATACAGATCTGTGCTTTCTCAGCCTCAATAAACAAGTCCACATGACTGACTGCTTGGTGAGTACTTCGAAAATAAAAGCAATGTATAAAATGTGAGGAGTTATTCTGAAGACACCCAAGCCTCCAAACTCAGCTGCTGAATTATTAGTCTCATTGATCTGACATGGCTTTATTTTTCACAGCACACAACCCATTAGTTTTCAGTAGGGCACAAGCACTGAAAAGACAATAGTCATAAAAAGATCTGCAACTGGGGACTTTAAAAAAGTTATATTCCCATTTTGATAACTTACTGGGAATAAGAACCAAAACTGCTACTGCTGAATGTATCTTTTGACTGTAACTATAATTTAAAGGCATTGTCTGATGTAATTTCTTCTTTTTTTTCACACAGTGATTCCAGGCCAATTATTTATCCCCCTCTTGCTCCCCCCTGTAAGAATAGTGTTTTGAAGTCAGCCAATGAAACATGTTTTATTTAAGGACTATATTCCTGGAGCAATGGATTCTTCAGAGACCTAAAGGTTGCAGAGCACTTCATTAGTTCCACATAATGAAAGAATGGTGCAATTGAAGGAGGTCTCTAAGGGAGAATGGTGTGAAAATTAGAGACCCGTCTGCTCACTTGCGGGGGAAAAAAAATTAAAAGAGAAAAAGGGGGGGAAAAAGAGGGGGAAAAAAAAAAGGAAAAGGGGGGGAAAAAAGAGAAAAAAAGGGAAAAGGAGAAAAGGAAAAAAAAATAGTGGATTTTCTAAATAAAGCACACCGTCACCATTCAGCCCATGGAGAAAGGGTGCCTACTCAATCCTCTTACCGCTGACAATATAATAAAACCAGAGGAACTTTTTTGAAGTAGATCTGCACATTCCACATTTGGATTGAGGGGCAATGGACTGTTTAAATTGCTATTTACATTTCCAGCTGTTTTACCAGTGATTTGCCCAACTTAATAGCTCTTTAAGCTTTTAAACAAGAAAATAGCTATTCTCACGACTCAAAGAAGAAACCATGGTTATTTCAGACTGCCTCTATTGTAAAAGGCTTAGACCTCTCTCTCTTTATAGATGCCCTTCCCTTTATAGTACTTCCCTTTTCCATCTCCTCCTACTTTCTAAATCTTCCTCTGTTTTTCAGTTCACTTTTTACATTATATACCCTGTGCACCAAGATGCATCTTTGCTGATACTGCTGTTTGCAGGAGAATATTTGCAGGCAGCTATCAAGATTCCCAAGAGAGACTTAAATTATCTAGAAAATTAGATTTGTGTGTATAATCTTCTGCTAGTTATTGGGGGGTTAGCTAGTATTAAACAAATGCTCAACAACCATTGAAAAGTGTGTGTTCATTTATCCACTTTCTTTTGTGCATATGTTAAACTCCCCCCAAAACCTAGAACTGTGTACAGGCATAACATAAACTGTATTTTCTGCTTATTCTTCAGGCCAAGTGAAAGAGGAGGGCAAAGGGGCAATCCACAGATAAGAATGAGACTAAGATGAAAGGTTAAAAAGAGGAGGTGAGAGTTATTTCACAGTGTCTCTACAAACCCTGGCAGTTATTTTGTTATAATCTGAAGCCATTAGCTTGTTCAGTTTGGTGCTAATAAACTGTAAAATCATGAAGAAGAAATTCAAAACCAAAAGCCACCTCCTGCTCTTCCCTTGATCAAAGCGTCAATGTTTTCCTTTCATTAACTCTAAATGTCCCCTGTGTTTACAGATGACTGCAACACTAGTCAGACAGTGAGGCAAACAATCCAATCCAAACCTTGCTGAAAATGGCAGCAGCAGCAACTCTGATTAAAATAGTTGAAATCGGTACAATTCACAACAGAAAATGATAGTAATGGTTGGGAAAATGTAAGTTATTTTCCTTTTAGATTGTACCCAAACTTAGGTAGTTAGTGAGAAAGGATTTGCAAACAGTACAATGCTAAACATCTGTATTCTTGTTTTAAAGGGCATATTTAAAAGTTGATATATCCTGAACTAAAATTCCCAGGTTTTATAAGGCTTGTAACATGTAGTGGATGATCCCCAAACTGGCCTACTGGTTGCTCATGAGCATGTGTTTGTCCTGGTATCATGCACTGGCATGTCACTGACAGCCTAACAGTCTCACCAGGCAAGGCAGCACCAAGAATCAAGGTGTATTTGAATTACTGTGGTTATAAGAAAATTTACTTTAACTGTAATATCCATTCCTTTCAAGAAGTAAGGGAAAACCCTTGCACACCTGAGTTACTGAACAGTTGTAGAGAAAGCATGCTTAAGGGTAAATGAGGCATTATCCTTCCCTTCAAAGGAACAAACAAAAAAAGATTATCAAACAGTACAAAAATAAAGACCCAGTATGAGTAAAAAAAAGCTCTGGAAAAACATAACAAGAATTCTAAGTACAATTACACTTTCCTGACTTTGATACTAAGTAGAAATTGCATTGGCTTCTAGTGCTCTTCAGGAGAGTTGATAAAAAGTAGAGTGGCACATTTCTTTTTTCCAAAAGACTGCTTACTTAGAGTTTGAAAATCCTGAGGCAGCTCTGCTATTAATGCTAAAAAGAAAACAAATGCACATGGTGGGGAGGGGAGGAGATTTTGTTACATCTGATGTGACAAATGCAGCCCTACTGGTGAAAAATGAGCACTCTGCCTCAATACATAGCATAAGAACACATGAAAATACTGAAAGAATGGCTTGAAATGAAGTTCTTTAGAGCAAGCATTCATCTCTTTGCACTCTGTTCTAAGAAATCTGATGCTTTCCCACTCTACAGAAGACACATTTTTGGTTATGCATAAAATAATTCTTGTTTCTACCGTGTTTCTTTTAGCATTGCATAGCAGTGAGAAAAGGAAGACTGCAAATCAGATCATGTTCTGTGCCAAGGAGCTGCTCTATGAAAGTTCGTACACTAGGTCTATTCCACCAGCCTTGGTTTCAATTGCTAACAATAACATAAAGATCCATCTTTGTGGAAGTTCCCAACAAAAGAACTAAAAAAGCTACTGTGTAAGAAGTGGGGGAGGAAAAAAAGAGCTTCTGGCCCAAAGTCTATGCACAATAGGACCAGCCACAGGAAGTCACACTTTGAGGGGGAAAAAAGAAATCTTTGAAAGTGAAACTTTCCAGCGCAGCGCAAGATTAACAACAGATGCGCTCCTATGAGCAGCTCTACTAACAACAATTGTTTACAGTGATGAAAATAAGTGCAATCCCAGCTGCGGGATCAGAAACCATTCCGGAGCTCCAGGAGCCCTGTCTCAGCGAATGCTCTTGTATTAAATCACAGTGGCTACTTTGCCACAAAAGAAGCATAATAAAAAGCCGGTGGTGACTCAACCCAAGGGCTCTGCAGCACAGGAACGGTTGCACATTTAATGCAGCATTCAGCTGCCACGGCCACCAGATCTCGGTAATGCCTCCTGGCAAATCTTGTTAGGCTTCTTCCTGCTCCATTAAAATCACTGGAGGTTAGGAAAGAAAGATCCAATTTGTTTTGTGTTGCCTGAGGTTGTGTTGCTGCAGATCCCCAGGCAGAGGTTTTCTGCTCACCTATTCACTCATGCAGGGAAGATTCAGAGCAGAGATTACTGTTTTTCTAAAAACCTGCATAATACAGATGGCTCTTGGTGCCCACGAGGTTGGTATTGACCTGATACAAGCATGTTGTTGATGTGGATTAACAGCACATCTTAGATGCCTGAAAGGCACACAGAGCAACTCAAAGCAAGTAAAAGA
This sequence comes from Pogoniulus pusillus, assembly GCF_015220805.1. NCBI lineage: Eukaryota > Metazoa > Chordata > Aves > Piciformes > Lybiidae > Pogoniulus > Pogoniulus pusillus. The sequence goes on along the minus strand of NC_087290.1, from coordinate 15,398,162 downwards.
CTGTCAGGTTACCTTCCCCTCTGATCTCTTCAGTTTCATAATCTGCCTTCATTGCTAAATAAATACTCTTGAGGACAACCAGGGCACAGTAGATTCTACTCCCAGCAGGGCTGCTTCATAACCTCTTATGGACAGCCTGCCTAAACATTTCTAGCTGGGTCTTAATACTATGGCATGGTTGGGGCCACTTACCTCTGCAGGCTCCTGTAGACCCCTCCTGGTTTGTCTAGGCTTGTACACCTACAGCCTGTGTCAGAGTGCCTGAAAATGGCTGGCCTGCGGGTGGAGGCCCACATAGACTACACAGATCCAGCAACAGAGGTGAAGGATGTAAAAAACTTTTAACTTTTTAATGTAGGATTTCTATCTTGGAATGTTTTGGAATTGTCTTCTCCAGATGATGTTTTTAACACAGAAAGAGATTTACAACTCCAGAAATGGTGTTGCAAACAGAAAAGTTCAGCAACAAAAGAGTTAGGCTGATCTTTATTGCAGGTTGCCACCTTTCTGAGGCCTTTTGGGTGCTGGGAGATAGTTTGGAGATGACATTGTTTAGTGGGATACACTCAGCTAGAAATGTTCTACTGCTAAGATGCTCTGAGGTCATAGAATCATAGAATCAACCCGGTTGGAAGAGACCTCCAAGATCATCCAGTCCAACCTAGCATCCAGCCCTATCCAGTCAACTAGACCATGGCACTAAGTGCCTCATACAGGCTTTGCTTGAACACCTCCAGGGATGACAACTGCACCACCTCCCTGGGCAGCCCATTCCAATGCCAATCACTCTCTCTGCCAACAACTTCCTCCTAACATCCAGCCTAGACCTCCCCTGGTACAGCTTGAGGCTGTGTCCCCTTCTTCTGTTGCTGGTTGCCTGGTGGAAGAGACCAACCCCACCTGGCTACAGCCTCCCTTCAGGTAGTTGTAGACAGCAATGAGCTCTGCCCTGAGCCTCCTCTTCTCCGGGCTGTGCACCCCCAGCTCCCTCAGGTCTGAGCAGAAGAGGAAACTGCTTCCCCTGGGTACTGAAGAGGACTCTCAGTATAACCCTTGCCACTGTGAGTTTTACCAGGGTCTCTAGGCATGGCCAATTTCCAGTGCTTCAGAGGAGCTAAGCAAACACTAACCCAGAGTATGTCTGGCTAATTGTATAGTGGAAGGAAAAAAAGAAATCTTTCTTGACCCCAGTGGTTACCCAGCTAAACCCCTGAAGCACAGGCTTTTATTATAACCATTATTTTTATGCAAATGATGATCATGCTGAGGACTTATTCTGCCTGTTACATATGAAGGAAAAAGCTGAATGAATGAATGATCCATTCTGGACAGATTCCTTGGCCAGAAGGGACCATACATGCCAAAGTCAGTTTGAAAGAGTATCTTTTAGAAAGATATCCAAACTGTCTCCTAAAGACTCCAAGTGATGTCAACCATGCTGCCCTCTTCATCTACTGCAATGTTCACTTACTCTCACCACCATGATACTATCTGAAAGAAATGTTTCTAGCACGAGCTATTCCCTCTCAGATCTGTTTCTGGAAGCCTGAAAATCAATGATAAATGCTTGGATACATTGCTCTGTTAATATGCCTACTGATGGCAGTTTTGCAAAGAGTTCTGCTAGCCCTCAACTGCTCTGTTTCAGACATTGGTGAGTTTCAGAAGGTGTCAGGGAAGTTCTCTCTCTATTCTGCAAGGGGACTTATTGGTGTTTGGGCTTTTTGTTTATTTTGTTGTTGTTGCTCGGTTGGTTTGGTTTGTTAGGGTTTTTTTTGGTTTTGTTTTGTGGTTTTGGTTTTTTGTTTGCTTGTTTGTTTTCTTGGATGGAAGAACTAGACATATCAGAAGCAAAAGAGCAAAATATAAATGACTCTGGTGTCCAAGCTATGCCACAGAGCGTGGCTGCAAGGCAAATTCTTTTGTCCTTTCCTATGCCTCTCTCTGTTCCAGTAATGTATACTGGCCACACACAGAAAGCCTGCTTGATCTCAACCTACCAAAACAGCCCTTTGGAGAAATGACAAGCAGGGAGGGAAAAAACAATTAGTGCAATAATAAGTGGGATCTAAGACAGCAGGATGTTTCATGCAGCTATTGCCACAAACTCAGTGTGATGGCTTAGAGCTCTGAGCACTAGAAAGGCACAATCATTAATCTAATTGTAATGGGTAAAACATGATACTATGATTCTATGGGCCCTTGCCAGCTGGAGATATTGCAACCAAGCACAGAAAAAGTCATTTTAGTCTATGTCTTCTTATTCCAGAAATGTCCAAGGCAGCAGAGAAGAGCAGTGACGTCATATGGCATTATAGAAAAACAGTTCCTCAGCAGCTCTGGGATGTGCTTAATCAATAGTTGAAAAATACTATCTGGTTGAGCATTGAGTAGTAGCAGGTGCACCCACTATGCAGCTATTAAAAAGCCTCTTCCTCCAATCAATTCCTTACATGGATACATCTTGGCCCACAGATGTACCAGTTTTCAAAAGCTCTGTCATTTAAAGCTCCACTTGTCTAACTCTTGCCACCACCACAGCAGCACCACAGGCACATGTGTACCTGTGTTAAGTTAACCAGTGTGCTTCTGGCAAAACGTGCTTAACTGGACTGGCAGATCACAGAATGTCAGGGGCTGAAAGGCACCTTGAAAGATCATCCAGTCCAACCCCCCTGCAGAGCAGGATCACCTATACCAGATCACACAGGATGCGTGAATGCAGCTTCCTGGCTGTGCCTGGTGCTCTTCTGCACTCATTTGCCTCTGTCCTTTACTCACTCAGATTAAACAGTTGTAATTTGTGCTGTTTGCACAGCCACTCCACACCTGCTGCTCTGCTAGGTGCACTTCCTTCCAACTGTAAATAACAGAATCACAGAATCACTGAAGTTGGAAAAGACCTCTGAGATCACCTAGTCCAGCCTTTAACCTAACACCATGACATCAGCTAAACCATACCACCAAGTGCCATATCCAATCTTTTCATAAAGACCTTCAGGGACAGTGACTCCACCACCTCCCTGGGCACTTCATTCCAGTGCCTAACCACCCTTTCCATGAGGAAGTGCTTCCTAATATCCAACGTAAACCCTCCCTGGCACAGCTTCAGACCATGCCCTCTTGTCCTGTCACTGGTTGCCTGGGAGAAGAGCCTGACCCTGCCCTGACTGCAACTTTGCTTTGTAAAGAGTGATAAGGTCCCCTCTAAATTTCCTCTTCTCCAGGCTGAACACCTGCAGCTCCCTCAGCCTGTCCTCATCAGGCTTTCCCTCCAGCACCCTCCCCAGTCTCATCACTCTCCTTTGGACTCTCCAGCCCCTCAATATCTCTCTTGCAGAGAGGGGTCCAGAGCTGCACACAGTGCTCGAGCTGAGACCTCACCAGTGCCAAGCACAGGGACAGAATGACACTCTGAGTGCTGCTGGCCACACTAGTCCTGATACAGGCCAGGATGCCACTGGCCTTCCTGGCCACCTGGGCACACTGCTGGCTTGTGTTCAGCTGAATGCCAACAGCTCCATGGCTAACAGAAAATCTAATGAAAACTGTTTCTATGCCTGCTTTCTTGCTGGTGTCTTGACGCAGATGTTGAAGTCAGTCTAAGCACAGCACATACAAGCTGAAAAATCTTTTAGGCCCTAAGGTCAGAAGTGCAGCAAAATTTAGTTTTGTTCTTTGACGTTAGTCCACTCAGTATTGCTGCTGAAAGCCCTATGCTGAGAGTTCAAAATACAGGCAGATGTAGGATTTGCCTCCTCTCATTCTTTTTAGGGGGCTCAGAGATTGAAAGCACAGCTGACTAAAGATGCTGGGCAAAGTGAAGGCTTCATTCCTGTAGTGGATCACACTGAATGGCTGCCATGGGTTGCACTGAATCTGCAGACGTGTGCTCAATACCATGCTGCCATCATACCAGCCTCAAAATGAAGGTGCTGGCTGGAGCAAAGTCATGGGGCTTGAAGTTCAGCTTGTAACAGGAGAGGCTCCCTGTTCCCAGTTGCTGTTTCCATTTTCCAGGTTCAGGATGTTGGTCTTTCCCACTGTGCTGCCTGCTGCCTGCCTGCCTGTGTGTGTGAACCATTTTATCGCTGCCTTCTGCTGCTGTGTTTTTCTGTGACACAGGCTAAGTATCGTGCATCGTGTCAGGTCAATAAACTCCTTATCTCAACCCAGAGCTTTTTGTGTTACTTTCCCTCCCATCTGTGTTGGGGGAGGGGGCTTATGAGAGCATGCTGTGCTAACTCAGGACAGTAGCATCATTCTGAGTTGTTTCCCTGAGTTTCCTTTTGAGTGCATGAATATCAGTCACTGAAGATGCAAAATGTGTCTTCCTAAACAGCCTAACTTGCCTTCAAATGCTCTGTGCCTTAACATGCCTTTGCCAGCATGTGAAAGCCTTTCATGGTTTGATTCCCAGACTGAAAGTTCCAATCATTTGCAAATATGTAAAAATGCTCAAGCTCAGATCCCCGGCACACTGTGTAATGGGAATGCAAATATATCCAGGACTCTGGTGCTCTGCAAGAACAAATCCTAAAGCTGCTGCACTGAAAGACCCTCAGAACCCAGTTTACATAAACAAACTGTTCCAGTAGCTGCACAGAGGGGAAGAAAGAAGAGAAGCTGTGAGGTGTAGGTACAGCTCTGTCAGGCCAAGAACCAGAAGGGATGTCAGAGCTGGCATAGAACATCTCCATCCTGCTCCGTTTGTGTGGTGATTTTTCAGAGCAATTGGCAGGAAAGTTTGCTCTTTGCTAGATTCTCTCTTAGCAGGCTCACTGCAGCACATTTCCAAGGCACTACAGTTTCTTGGGGCCTGGGGATTAACATTTTGGCAGAAAGTCCCTTTATGCTGTTTGTGAGCATGTCTGTTTGGAGGCTGGTATTTATACATGTATATGTGGCACTGAGACTAAATTTCTCATCACCACTTGGTCTTCTGGTGGGAAGTTAACATATGCTATTACTCAGCAAAGGACAACATTTCATTGTAGTTCCCTTATTTAAAACAATAACTGTCTCCTGCACAGAAAACTAATAGGCACTGTCCCCAGATGGTGTAAATTAGCACGGCACCACTAATGCCTGATTTATAACAACTGAAGACCCAGCCTTCCCCATACACCACATGATTAAACATGCACTTTCCTAGCCTAGAAATATCTTGAGGGTCATGTAATTGTGTGGTAATGAACTAAACTTTTAATTAAGTTCTCATTTTGAATTAGAATCAATAAGTCAATAAATAGCCTTCACTTGATTTAGATGATAAATATGCACAGCTGAGGCTGCACTCTATGTCCTTCTTAGTTTTCAGGCTCTCCTTTCTCCTCCATATGTCAGAATCTAATGAAGGAGCTCTGAAGTATGCTCCTAATACATTATTGTCACACACTGTGAGAATACCAGCAGAGTTAGGGGGCTGCCAGGTTTCTATTATACATCCTATTACCAAGGTTGTTTAGCATGTGTGTTTCAAACTGCAGTCAGCAAAGTTGTTTTCACAAGGAACTGTCAGCCTCAGCATGAGATTTTGTCAAAATACAATTAAAAATGGATTCCATCCAACTGGTCAATTCTTCAGGATTTCTGAAGCTATTTTTGCTAACCTCTGGCATAATATGGCCTGGATTTGAAAGATGCAGTTTCAGAGCAAGCTTTTAACCGAGACTAATTGCTGTTTTTTGTTGGAAGGAGGGAAAAGGCAAACATGTTGGTAATGACTTATATTTTAAGACTAGACAAGACCTTTAACATCTATTCTGACCCTTTGAATAGCTAAGTCACAGAATTTCACCTGGTAATTAACACATCTGTCCCAGTAACTTCCAGGTTGAATTATAGCAGGTCCTTAGAAAGCCATTACCTTTCACTGGAAGGAATGTCGCGGACAAACTGTACAACCTGAGTTTTGGAATGGCAGAGAGAAAGTTATCACTTCAGACTCTTACTCTTCACTCTAATTCTGACTCACTGTGTGGTCTGAGGAACGTGACTTAATTGTTCTGATTTCTCTGTTTTTCCATCTTCTGCAATGAGGAAAATAATATTTAAAAACCTCAGAGAGGTGGGTGGCAAAATTGAATAAAATCTTTGAGGATTGCTTTGAACTGTTCAGATAAAAGCTGCTGTTCTGTGAAAGTAAAGAAAGCTACTACCCTGTATTTGGATTTGAAAGCTGATTACTCTTCAGAATCTGTTCTATTACTTTTCAGAATGTGTTATTCCTCTACATTTGTGTCCTGTTAACAGCTACTGCAGAACAAATCTGGTTAGCTGAGGAACTGAATCTCACAGTCCATTGTTTTGACTATTTTAGAAAGAAATAGGGTAAAAGTTTGGGTATTTTTACTCCACTTGAAATATTTTTCTCTAATAGAAAGTGAGGTTTTCATTGTGAGCAGATTTTGTCTTATCTCCACTGGGTAAAGCACCTTTCAGTGGGACTCTCTTAGGGTCTGTTATGGTTTAAACTCAGCTAGCAGCTGAGTTCACACAGTTGCTCTCACAACTGCCCCCTCCTTTCCCCCCAGTGGAATGGGAAGGGAGACTGGGAGCACAGGGAAAACAAAACCCTGTGTGTTGAGATAAGGAGAGTTTAACAGAGCTGTGCAAAAAGATACTGGATTTTGCAGGAAGCACAGCAAGTGAGGGAGAGGGAGAGGAAGAATCCAGAAGCAGGAGAGAGATATCTGGAAACAAGCATCATCTCACATCACAGGTCTCAGTCTGAACTCCAGGTTCCATCCTCCTTTGCCCCAGCCAGCCATTTCCTGATATAGCAGGCATGGTATCAAATATCTATTAGCTGGTTCAGTTGGCTGTCCTGGCTGATGCTCTCTCTCAGCTGAACTCTGGACAGGGTCACAGAAACTATCCCTTCCCTGGCTGCCCAAATATCTGCTACAACATTTGTTTCTGCAGAGCAATTGCTACATGCCTGAAATTAATGGGGCCGTTTGCACTCTGGACTCTCACTGTGGCTGGACACTCAAAACCAGGGAGGTTCATTTTCAAAACCATGATAATAATGCTTGTCACTGGCATGAAGAATAATTCAGACTGTTATGCCTTAAAAAATATCCAGCATCATTCAATCAGAATATCCAGGCCCTTCTTCAAGCATGGCTTTTACTATTATTACTGGAACATATCCTTAGAATTTAGTTTACTTCTGTTTATTCTATCCTTAGAATTTAGTGCTTCTGTTTACTCCTTTAACACATCTGCTCCAAAAAGTGATCTCACACTTAGGCTAGTGACACAGACTGACCCGAACAGACCCCAGGTATCCTGCTGCTCCAGACTAGCACCTCTGAGTCCCTAAGAGGTTATTATTATTTTATTGCAGCTTTCTAATTTGAAGTGTCCCAAAAGCAAAGGATAAGGAGGACAGCAATGAGGGCAAGGTCCACAGTTTATGGTGGCACTGCAGCATGCACAGATGAGTAAAACTAGGTAGCTGGCTCACCGAAGGACCATCACAATTAAAATCCCAGAGATATGTGCTGGGGACATAAGTTCTGCACTTCTCAGCTCCTGGCCCTTCACTAATCACCAGCACATTTTCTGTGCATGAGAACAGATCTGGAGCATAGTGACTCCAGGAGCAGTATCTCCCTGGAGAATACAGACTGGCTCTGAATCTTGGTCACAGAGGAGAATCTTAGACTGAAACCGAAGTCTAGGACATGCTCTAAGTCAAAATTAGTGACCAGTCCTTGTCCTTTCTGGGTGGGCTGACTACAGAGAAATGGTTGACTAGACTGTAGCAGTGACACTGACAGCATGATACAGCTCTAGTGAAATCAGCCTTCAGGAGCTGAAATTGTGATCATTCATCTACAAACAACAGAAGAGAAAGAAACGTAAAGCTGTTTATATTTTACCTTTAACTGGAAAATATTTAGCAAGAACAAGAAACAGTCCATTTTCTAAGCTGCATCCTCTGGTGTTTTATAACCTACAGCAGTTCTGCCTGATGCTATATTAGAGGGGGCTTGAGGGGCAGGGTCAAAACCACTAATAACAATACTGCTAGTTTAAATAAGCATGAGTAGCCTTAAAGGGCTACTATGATCATATTAGAAGAATGCCTTCATGAAGGAGGTATTGATACCTTCTGGTTCTGTTCAGAACAAGTTACAGGAAAGCCTTGGGGCAGCAGAAGCTGGATGAAAAAATGTTATTTTTCATACCACTGAAGATCAGGGTTTCAGCAAAATGCAAATTCTTCTGGGAATGATCTATTTTCTGTGATCATTTCCTATTTTTAGCTGAAAAACCCAAGGCTGGAGTCTTTTAAGACAAGGCCTAAAAAACTGGTGTTTCAGTGGTATTCAGTCACTTGGTGGATACTGACATTCTCCATAGAACCAAAAAAACCCAGAGCTCAAACAACCAAACTTCAGACACTCAACATCCTGAGTGTATGCTTTCTTCATACACTCCCTCCCCTTCATCTCTCTTGCTCTGTTCAACTGCTGTCAAAGGCAGAGTCACAATTTGAGCCATACTTTATAAGGTCATTGCCAAAATCCTTTGTGTGCAAAAATATTTTTAGGAGAAGAGATTCTCTTCTTATATTAAGAAAGAGGAGAAAACTGCCATCAAAAACCACAAAAAATTGAATGATCAAAGGAAATAGAACCAAAGGTAGCATGAGACTTGCTAAGTTGGCACTTGCCACAAACCCTCTGATCTCCTGTGCCTTGTCACAGCATTTGCATGTTCCATGATCTTTACTTAGCTGTAATGTTTATTTTGCCTATTGAAATTAATTCTACCTAGTGAGAATTAACAGATGCAAACTTTCCTGTGCAGATTCTGACCTGGTTGGAGAGGAGCATGTCTAGTTTTGAAACAGGTTTGGCTTGGGTTTGCACTCTGAGAAGTTTAAGTTGCCTCATGGCAGAATCTTCAGAGCAGTGATTTCACATGTTTGTATGAAGTGCAAGGACTGGTTCTGGTTGGCCTTGCTAGCTTCAGCTGTGCAAAACCAACAATTTATATGGTTTTGTTCACTCATAGTTTCACTGTCTTTCAGCAGTTTAAATGTGGGTGTTACTAGCAGAGACTGAAACAAGCATCAGGAACGAGCTTCTAAAGAGTACATTAGCAGTTCAAACTTCTTGAGCTGGGGCAAGTTTAAATTCAGGAGAATATTAAACACAGGATTAATACACACACACCCCCTGACATCATGATTGCAGCCAAGACAATATGCCAAATTCGTCACAGTAATCACAGTGGGGTTGTACTAACAGGTGAATTTAAGGTGCTGACACTGTTCAATGAATTTTTTTAAGTAGATGTACAAGTAAGCATCATGAAAACACTTAAAATTTAATCTCTCACAATGTTTTCCTGTCCCTTTGGGCATCAATTGTGACTAGAAGTACACTGAAACAGAGCTGGTCAGCAAAAGCTAGTATAAAAATACAGAGGAATAAGAACCAAAAGCCATTCCTTTAAGTGAACAATACTGTTTTGTCACAACTACATTAAAATATCTACAGTTCAGATGAGTTCTGAGTGTAAAAAAATAGCAGAATTGCCTTTCTGTGTGAGGTGAAGCTCACCTTTGTCACAGGTAATTTAAAGTTATTCACTGCTGGCAGGCCAACTTCATTTCCCCTTAGTCTCTAGAGTTTGTGAACCACTTGTGAACAGGGTGATATGGACTGGGGTGTGGGTGCAGGACACTGAAGACAAACAAACAAAGAAAAGTAAGGAGAATGAGACTAGCATCCTGAAGGATTGGATGGTTTTCTTGATATACTTCCTGACTCCGCAGCTGGAAGCTGCCAGACATATGCCTCCTATTTCAGAGTATGCCAAAACCAAGCCCTTATGGAAGTTCTGCTACAGAGTATGACAGTGGCTTTCTTGGAGCTCCCTCTTTCACTGCATAGTAGACAACAGTGTTCCTGTAACCACCAGTTTAGGCAGCTTTTGCTTTCACTGTTAGGAACTGAGATCAGTCAGTTAGCTGCTGTGCAGGCAGAACCACAATATTAACCATGTAACATCTTTCTGGGCAGGGAAACAACTTACTTACAGGTCACAGCTTAGCCAGCACTGGTGCAGAACAGAGGACTGAACTTCACTCACTTCTAGGTTACAAATATGGGGCAATAAACTCCAAGTATTTCATGTGTTGTATGCAAATATGAATGTTACTGTGCTGAAAGATTCTCATCCCAGTGAGATTCTTTGCTGTGTGTATCACATTAACCAGCATGCAGAAACCATACTCAAACAAAGTGATGATCACCAGTCACTACTGATGGGGGATTCTTTGTTTTTACTTCTAAATGTATTCAGGTTTGTGGGTAGGTATCTAGCTTGAGTTGAATATGCTGCTGTTATTCATACCATGCTGCAGTCATGGCAGCTTCAAAAATTAAAGTGCTGGCTGGAGTGAAGTACTGGGCTTGAAAGTTCAGATTCACAGAATCACAGAATTAACCAGGTTGGAAAAGACCTTTGAGATCATTGAGTCCAACCTATCACCTAACATCTTCTAATTAACTAAACCATGGCACTAAGTGCCTCATCCAGTCTCCTTTTAAGCACCTCAACCACCTCCCCAGGCAGTGGTAACTCCCTGGCAGTGACTCCACCACCTCCCTGGGCAGCCCATTCTGTGAAGAACTTCCTAACATCCAGCCTAAACTTGCCCTGGTACAGCTTGAGGCTGTGTCCTCTTGTTCTGTCAGAAGTTGCTAGGCAGCAGAGCCCAACCCCACCTGGCTACAGCCTCCCTTCAGGTAGTTGTAAACAGCAATGAAGTCAGCCCTGAGCCTCCTCTGCTGCAGGCTGCACACCCCCAGCTCCCTCAGCCTCTCCTCACAGGGCTGTGCTCCAGGCCCCTCACCAGCTTTGTCGCCCTCCTGTGGACACGTTCAAGCATTGCAGCTAGGGAAGTTCCTGTTCTGGTTGCTGTTTCTGGGGTCTGGGTTTTGGGTGTTGGCTCTTTTCTGCAGGCATGGCAGTAGAATGGGTGGGAGTCAGCTAGCTGCTGACTGGTTTCTTTTATGCTGGTGGGGTTTTTTTTCTGTATTTCACTGTGCTTCTTCTGCAAATAGACTGAGCTAAGGTAATCATGTTTTGTATTATTAGATTAATTACATTATTAGCACAGGTAATTGTGCATTTGTGTTACCTCATTCATTCAGTAAACTCTTGTCTCTTTATCTCAGCCCTGTGATTTTGTGTGTTACTTTTTTCTCACTTCTGCATTGGAGGAGCAGGCAGGTTAACCCTTACATTAACCCATTACAGTGTCCCCCACACCTTTGCACCAATGCAATGTGATATATCTCCTTTGGATGGATGGCCAGAAGTAATTGGGAATCTCCAAGCTAGCTATATGACCCTAGGTATGAAGAAATGCAGGAAGGTAACTGCACAGCATTAGTCATCAGCATTTATTCTACTGTGGGAGTGCTACTAATCTCAACAGAATTCAAAGCTCCAAAGCATTTTTTCAGTGATGTATGACATGGATTTCTTTCTATTGACACAGTCAGCTTTCCACACAGTATAAACCACCCATGCAGACAAACCCACTGTGAGCATGTAGGATGTTTACAGCAGTTGGCTTGTCATGCAGATTAAGTCTGAGCTGGAGCAGCTAATTGTTTTGATCTTCTGGCAGTATGCAGGACAAATGGAATATTACTCTTCTGAAATATCATACCATGACATTTATAATAATCAAGGGGCTGAGAAGAAATATCTAGATGGATACTATGCAAAATGTGCCATTTAATAATCTGGTCTGGGTAGACTTAAAGAGATGGGAAAGAGATTCCATACATATCTGAAGATTTCAAAGGCACCAAGGAAAGAAGCTATTCAATTCAATAGAAGGCCAATGTGGAATAGCCTCATTTGCAGTTTGCTTGACATTCACCAACATTTTTAGTGCCAGCACAATAAAATTGCCCTTGCAGACTAATGAAAGCACTCAGTAACATACCACTGAATGAGACACTCAGTGTTTGACTAATTCTCTTGTCTCAAAACCACAGACATAAAGCATTTTAACATAAACAGTACATGAGAATTGAGTAGGGACATTTGCATCCAGAAATTGGTCAGGACTCCTCTACCTCTTAAGAGTCTCTGCCATTCCAGGATGGGTTCTCCTTGCATTTTAGGATGGGACTTGCACTGTGCTCTGCACTATGGCAAAAACCACACCTTAAAAACTTCAATTCACAATATTTTTTTTCTGGTGGACCAGATGACAACCTGTGACACCACAGTCCACAACAGAAGCTTGTTAATGCCATTATACATCTCATCACCACAGAAGCAGATGGCCTGTGGGTGCATGTCACTTTGCAGATGCTGCAGCTCCCTGTGCAGTGATTGTCTGCAGGGCTGAGCTCTAAAACAATACTAAACCACCAAACTCGTACTTATGACCTTATTTGTCATCCTAGACCAATCCTCATCTTTCCACTGATAGAATGCATCCTCTAACTGGACATTGAAAGATAATGCTACAGATCTTATTCCACAGCCATTGCCTGTTAAAAATCTCACTACCAGCAAGAATGGAATCTCAGTCTATAGCAAATAAAGGTCAAGAGCTTAGCATATAACACAAACACAAAGACAAATGGGATGCTCCTCTCTCACTTGTTCAAGGCAATGAAGAAAAATACCTTGTCAACACAGGCTGTCCGTGTGCTGCAGGTTGTGCCTGACATCTTAATAGAACTGGCTGGTATTACACAAAATAGTGACTGCATAGAATCATTTGTCCCTTTTTGTGTAATGCAGTGCTTCCACACTCGTTTCTCAGGCCATTTGTTTGCAAATTGGCCTCTTCACCAGTGAAACTAAAAGGCAAATCAGTATTAGTAAAGAAAGTACAGAACCTGTGAAGTGAAAAGTGCATTTGGCATTGCAGGTGAAAGAAATACACTGAATAAAGAATAATTGATTGAAGAACAAAGATGACAAGGAACAATCTATAGACCATTCCATTCACCTAAAAGTGAAGCACTCCTAACAGAGGATGGCTGGCTTTTGCTCCAGAACATCTTCCAATTCTTGAAATGCCAACAGAAAAAAAACGTTCAGGAAGCACAAATGTTGTCTAACAGCAAAAAAAAAATGATTTCTAAGTAATGAAATGACAGATTTCAGTGGAATGGCACATCCTTTATTTGGTCTGCAGACTGCACCACACAGCTACAAACAAAGCAGTCCCTACAACTTCGTGGGTGGCAACACAAAGGAGGCATAGAGACCCTCTGGATATATTACAACATTATGGTACAATCTGTTTATTAAGCCAATCTTTCATTCTTTGCTTTAAAATGTCTACCGTTATTTTCTCTCTTTCATTCTCCACCACTTCAGTTGTACAAATGGATTATTTGGACAAGTCTAACCCAGGCCACCATGGCAGTGCTGAAGCTGAACCTCAGCTCTTTCCTGTTGGAAGTGAAGCAAGACATTGCCTGGCTGCAGGACTCATCCTTTCCCTACCAAGGCTGTGGGACTCCTGGAAAACAGCCTTAATGGATGAGGGCTATCCAGCAGTATGTTTCACTCCTGATGGGTTCTGTCTGCCTTCATGCCAAGAAAATAGAGGGAGGGTTTACTGGCTGCCTTACTGAGGTCTCATGGTTTCTGTCCCTGAGATTGCTCCTGACAACGGAAGGAGGCTTCCAATGGAAGGGAGCCCTCGTTACTGCCTTGTGAACAAGAAGCCATGTGAGCAAAAGACCACCCTGAGGAGCAACTCCCCAGCTGTAAGGATGAGAGCGATGAGAGGGCCTGAGTAACTGCACAGAAAGATTCAAACTGTTTGCCCTACAGGAACTGCAGCCCCTTAGACATACTCTTCCATATACCAGAGCAGTGACACTTTCATCTGTCCTCTTTTTCCTTCTTGCATACATTCAGGTACTGTTTGTAATTTCAGTTCATGCCCTAAAGCTTTCTACAGAGACATCACTGACTACCTTCCAGGATACAGTGATTTAAATCACCAACAATGAGATTCTTCTCTCTCTCAGAATGTTTTGGCTGTCACACACAGCTCACACAATGTTTGTGGAGATTTTTTTTGGCATCATAGGTCTCACAGGAAAATGAAACACTTTAAAAGCAGAAGAATAGACTGATGGTGGTTGCAGTCTGTTGCTGACCTACTCTGAGGGTGCTCAGTAATTAGAGCTCCAAAGACTATTCTATACTTCTCTGTGTTTCAGTAGCACTGCTCCAGCACTGCTTCCTGCTCCAGCACTGAAGCAGAGGTGATAATTACTTGCAAGACTTCTTCTTTCTAGCTATCCAGAGAAGATGTGCTGGTTAAAAAAAGTACACTCAAATATCCTCCTTGTCTTAGAAAGTGACTAAAGCAATCAAGATGCATATCAACATCTGGAAAAAGTCAGGGCTATTTCTGGTTGGTATAACTTGCCAGAGAATTGCTGGGTTATAAACACAATTGAACATAATTTGGTTATCCTGAAGAAGGGCAAGGGAAAAAGCAGGCATTTTAGACAGATGTGCTCTTCTACTCCTGATCTTTATGATACCAGTAGAAATAATGAAAGCAGAAATGGTTGTAACTGGCAGTCACAGATACTTCAGATGAATGGAGCAATAAAGAATGTTTAATGCATTACTTGGTGTAGCCAGGACTCATGCACTTCTGTTAGTGCAATAATTTTCTTGCTAGTTGCATAGGAACAGGATGCCCTGGCTTGATCCACATATAATATTGATGTATGCCATAGAATTGCAGAAAAGCACTCAGAAATCTACCAGGTTGTTTCTCATTCTGTCAACACTTCACTGCTCTAAGTCAGCCTCAGGGGACCATTAAGTCCCAGCCTGGCACAGAGTAAGGCATGGTACATCATAGTGGATGATTTGGGGTTCAGCTGCAGAGCTGTGTTGTCTTCCTGATTTTAGAAAGGGTAGAACACCTCCACATGAGCTGGGGACATGACACATTCAGAATGACCAAACAAAAGACATCTTCTACATGTCTGCCTCCAGTGTTTACAAAAAGTGATGTTGGTTTTGGAACAAGTGAACTATAGTGAGTGATGTGGAATACTCCAAAAGGCAAAGGCCAAAATTATGAAGTGTTTGACAATGCTGCAGATTTTTGCTGCTGAATTTAAGGCAATGCATTCACTCTTTCCCTTCCACTCACCCAAATGCACACACACACACACACACACATACACATACATTTCAACTCCTTACCCTCTGTCAATATCTCCGCTGGTGATACACAAGAAGGCTGGAATTGGGCTGTCTACAAAGGCCTGTGGTGACAGGATGAGGGGCAATGGTTTTAAATTAGAGGAGATTAGATTTAGATTGGAGGTTAGAAACAAGTTCTTTACCATGACAGATTCTTTACCATGCTCAGAGCCTTGTCAAGCCTGACCTTGACTACATCCAGGAATGGGGTCTCAACTACCTCTCTGGGCAACCTGTTCCAGTGTTCCATCACTCTCATTGTGCAGAACTTGTTCCTAACATCCACTCTAAATCTATTCTTCTCTAGTTTGAAGCCATTGTCCTGTGTCCTATCACTACAGGCCTTTATTGACAGTCCCTTTCCAGCCTTCATATATATATATATATATATATATATATATATATACATATATATATACATATATATATATACCAAATCAGCAAGAGCGATATGGACAGAGGCTAAGGAGATTAAAAATGGTCCTAAAGCTTTCAGCTCTCTGCCTACCTCCCATCTGTTTCAAAATCAGGACACAGCAGAGAATACATTGCAGAATCATCCCATAACACATCACACAATATTACACAGTATCCTATTTTGATAGTAAAATCTTTGGAGAAACATAGCAGAAGCTGAACTGGTAACTGAAAGGACAATAAAATGAATGGGTGAAGCTGGTAGAAGCCTGAATATTGCTACTAACATTACAGCTGTACAACTTAACTAAGCTAAGGGTAATTAGATCTCGCGTTCCAGGAAGAAAGTTGAGTCCTGCACCACTTAAAGTGATGCTTACCTCAGTTCTCTTCAGCCTTCATTACTCATGCTAGGTAAACTTATCCAGCTTCCTTTGAAACGTCATGTCCTGACAGCTGCTAGGAACAGGATATGTGACCTGATAGGTATACCAAATCCCAAATTCCTGGAAAGGCCTCCTTGGAAATGGGTAGAACTGTCAGCCTCCTTGGAAACTGCAATTAATCCAGGGTGAGGAGCTCATTGCCATAACAAAGATAGAGACAAAACTGTTTTTTGCTTCTTAGCATGTCTACTACTCAAACATCGTGGCCAAGACACAGAGTAAGTTCAGCTTTGAGCCTGAAGCCAGAAAACACTCTAAGGCTGTGCTCTTGACCATGATGTCTACCATAAAGTGTTGCACTAAATAAATATCTGACTTGTATTCAGGATTTATTCAGTGGAAGGATCCAAAACTGGTTTGTATGCTATATACAGGAATCTGGCATGACTTGTCATGATGACATTAACTCCAAACACTGGAGATAAGGCAGCATGGAAGAAGAGTGTGCTGCAGAAGACTGATAATAAATGACCTGACCACAGACATCCCTGTAGTTGTGTTTCACAGTCACTTAATGCATTCATCCTCACAGCAGCCCTGTAATCAGTTAAAAAAAGGAGGAACTAAAGGTTCAGGGAGACATATACCCCATATCAGCAGATGCTCTTCAGGTTAGACCACAGTATCATGATGTCATCAAAGCCTCTAGGCAGAGGCTGAGTATTGACTGGACAAGTCCCACCCAGGTTTGGGGGTCAGTTACCCAGGCCTCAAGCACTCTCAAGGTTATAATAGGACTGCTGAGGTGCATTTTGGTGCCTTCACTTCTGGTTCTTAGGACATCTTCCTAACTACTGTCAGGCTGTGCACAAACTTTGAGTTCCTGTTTACCATCAGCCACAGAGGTGGAGATTTCCTTTGGCTCTTCTCGAATTCTCACTACGGGGCATTTAACCCCTCCCCTCAAATCAGCTTAACAGCTCACCTTGGGAATGAAGCATCTCCAAAGCAGCAAGAACAATGCTAGTGTGGAGAAGGAAGCTACTGGCTCACCAGAGCTTTACACTATCAATGGGTTTGAATTGCTATCATTCATTTTCTACCTGTAACCATATTTCAAAGGGACCACACAACTCACAGCTCTGATAATCAGTTGTGGAGCTTTTTGCTCTGAGGTTCAAAAGTACCACCATATTTCAAAGGGACCACACAGCTCACAGCTCTGGTAATCAGTTATGGAGCTTTTCACTCTGACATGAATCTGCTCAAGAGAGTCCAATGGAGGGCTACAAGGATGATTAGGAACACTGCCTTATGAGGAGAAGCTGAGAGACCTGGGGCTTTTTAGGCTGGAGAAGAGAAGACTGAGAGAGGATCTAATAAATGTTTATAAATATCTGGGAACTGGGTGTCAGGAAGGAGTGGACAGGCTCTGCTCATTTGCTCCCTGTGACAGGACAAGGAGCAATGGATGTAAGCTGCAGGAGGTTTCACTTCAATGCAAGGGGGAACTTCTTTGCTGTAAGGGTCACAGAGCACTCAAACAGGCTCCCCAGAGAGGTTGTGGAGTCTCCTTCTCTGGAGATTCTCAAGGTCTGTCTGCATGTGTTCCTCTGTGACCTGAGCTAGATTGTATGGTCCTGCTCTGGCAGGGTGGTCGGACACAATGATCTCTTTGGGTTCCTTCCAACCCCTAACATCCTGTGATCCTGTGAGACCTATCCCAGAACAGTATGAAAGAAATATGTGCTGCTCCTAGCAGTGAGATACCTTTCCTGTAGATAAAGCTAACTGAAACAGTTTGCATTTGTAAAACACCCATGGAAGTGGAAACCTATCTTTTCCCTGCAAGACACATCAAAATTCAACCACTTCTGACTGAAAGAAATAGTTTAAATCTTTTGAACTTTGCTTTATTTAAAGCATTTCTGACCCTTCTTAACAAGCTGCTCTAAGAATATAGGCAGTCCAGAAAAATTAGAAGTAGTTTCATATGTTCTTCACTACTTTTTTTTTTTTTTTTGAGACCCAGCTTTCAGGGTCATGTAATCATGCAAAAAAACCAAACCCACAAACAAACAAAAAAATTCAACTTCCATTTTGAAAAAGGGGAAAAGAAAAAAAAAAAAGAAATTATTTTTTCAGTCCTTGTGGTTGCAAAGGAACTTTTGAAAATATGGACCATAAATTCACAGGAATCAGAAGACAAACAAAAAGAACCTTCTGTTTATTATGTTTTAAATATTGAATGATTTGTAGGCCAATCACATAATTTAAGGGGTGGGAGTCTGCTGCATGATATTTGAATGCCTGGTTTGGAAATGCTGGACTTTATAGTGTTATTATTTCCTACCTATTTTATATTTATAGTATTGAGGTCTAAAATTCCAAGTTTCAGCAAAGTAGAATGCTTTCTTCTCCTGAGGTGATAAATCCCTGGAAATAATGGAAATATTGACAGAACTTCAACTATAATGTTTCAAATGAGACACCATGTTTTTTGGTTCCTAATTAAATGCATATTTCTTTCAAAATCAGCTCTTTTATAACTTGTAAATCATTTCAGTGGCAGCTCAGAGGGAAATAAGGGGAATGTTGATCTTGGCAAGCTTTATCTTGGCAAGAAAAAGAAGAATTTTCATCTGAACTGAAAATTCTTAAAACCTCATATCCAAATAATGTTTATGGTGGGTAAAAGAGTTCTTTAAAAGAAGAATTGAAAAAACATATCACTGGTCAGTTTAAGCTTGCAAACAAATTGACAGGTATCGTGCTGCCTCCCTGTGGAGATTAGGATGCCTTATTTAGAGTCGCTTTTGAAACCAGAATCAAACGCAAGAGCATTTTTAGTTCAATCCATTTGCAAGTGTGTTTCTAATTACTTGTCTGGTTACTAAGTGCAAACCAAGTACTGGAGAAATACAGATGAATGTTGAAGGATATCAAAGTGTTCACCAGCCAGCCCACAGAAGGAAATGTCAGAATCACAGAATAAAACAGGTTGGAAAAGACCTTTGAGATCATCGAGTCCAACCTATCACCTACCAACTTCTAATGAGCTAAACCATGGCACTAAGTGCCTCATCCACTCTCCTTTTAAGCACCTCCAGGGATGGTGACTCCACCACCTCCATGAGCAGCCCATTCCAATGCCAATCACTTTTTCTGTGAAGAACTTCCTAAGGTCCAGCCTAAACCTGCCCTGTCACCACTTAAGGCTGTGTCCTCTTGTTCTGTCACTGGGTGCCTGGGAGAAGAGACCAACCCCTACCTGGCTACAACCTCCCTTCAGGGAGCTTCTTGCTTTATATGCCTGGAATTATAGGGGATTAATAGCAACTGGATAAGCAAGTACAGCCTACTGACTCAATAAATGTATCCAGAATAACATACCACT
This sequence comes from Pogoniulus pusillus, assembly GCF_015220805.1. Classification (NCBI taxonomy): domain Eukaryota; kingdom Metazoa; phylum Chordata; class Aves; order Piciformes; family Lybiidae; genus Pogoniulus; species Pogoniulus pusillus. The sequence continues at coordinate 15,378,710 of NC_087290.1, read as the reverse complement.
TCTTCTGCGGCGTAACATCCCACCAGAGCTTCTGTGTGCTGCTTTTCCAGGAACCATAAGGCAAGTTCACAGAAGTGCAGGGCCAAAGGGGAGTTATGCTGTTTGTCCTCTGCCAAGTAGACAGCCTGCAGTCTTCTGCCAACATTTAATGAAATATCATTAAGAACAGATATTCCCATCAATAATTTCCCATGGACATTTTCTGTCACATTTTCCTCGTGTGGAATTAAACATATGAGGGCATGTCTAGTCTATTCAGTAATAATGTAGGACATCAATCAGCATGAAATCTGCTGAGGAGGAATCAGAGCAATTCACCTGCAGAAGTAGCTTAATCTCCACATATTCACAATTCATTGTTTTATTAGCATTAAACACTGAAGCAGAACAAGAAAATATCAACTCCTAAAAATATATGATTGCCTTTGGGCACAAAGAACCCTAACATGTACTTAATTCTTTGTCACATCTCTGACTATGCTGATGTGCAAACATTAATTCCTGATTTGCTTCTCCCTTTTCCTGATTTATTTTCATTCCTGTGAAGGTGGCACATTCTCACAAGGATCTACTTGCTTTGTCTAGGATGGCCACACGTACAGGGCTGACCTGGACAGTCCTGGAACAGAGGCTTCAAGTAGTAACCACAGCCCAGTTAAGTTTCTAATTGCAGAAAGAAAAGGACACAGAGTCTCACCTGATTTTCACCCTGCATGCTGATTATGTTCATTTACTCATCCAAGAGATGGCAGCACCAGCAGTGGCTTCATTTCCACCTCATGTAACTGGAAACCAGTCCGCAGGTTCCCTTTTTTTTATTTTTTTCCCTGCCAAATTTCTCACTTTTCTGTTGCTTCTGTTGAAATCCTGTAAAGAAATTTTTGGGTTGCAGATTATGACATTAAATAAATAAATAATTATTATAAACAAAAATAAAAGGGAAGGGAAGGGAAGGGAAGGGAAGGGAAGGGAAAGGAAAGGGAAAGGGAAAGGGAAAGGGAAAGGGAAAGGGAAAGGGAAAGGGAAAGGGGAAGGGGAAGGGGAAGGGGAAGGGGAAGGGGAAGGGGAAGGGGAAGGGGAAGGGGAAGGGGAAGGGGAAGGGGAAGGGAAGGGAAGGGAAGGGAAGGGAAGGGAAGGGAAGGGAAGGGAAGGGAAGGGAAGGGAAGGGAAGGGAAGGGAAGGGAAGGGAAGGGAAGGGAAAGGAAAGTGAAAGGGAAGGGGAAAGGGAAAGGGAAAGGGAAGGGAAAGGGAAGGGAAAGGGAAGGGAAAGGGAAGGGAAGGGGAAGGGAAAGGGAAGGGAAAGGGAAAGGAAAGGGAGAGGAGAGGAGAGGAGAGGAGAGGAGAGGAGAGGAGAGGAGAGGAGAGGAGAGGAGAGGAGAGGAGAGGAGAGGAGAGGAGAGGAGAGGAGAGGAGAGGAGAGGAGAGGAGAGGAGAGGAGAGGAGAGGAGAGGAGAGGAGAGGAGAGGAGAGGAGAGGAGAGGAGAGGAGAGGAGAGGAGAGGAGAGGAGAGGAGAGGAGAGGAGAGGAGAGGAGAGGAGAAGGGAAATCTTCTTCCCATTTTTCTTCTTCCATGGAATAAAAAGGAAAATGCAGCAAAATAAGTTTGCTTCTCACTCATTTTCCATTAAAAAAAAAAAGAACACAAGTCTTCTTTCCTATTTGAAGTAAAACAAGGAAGGCAACCTCTGGTAACAGGTTGGACTTGATGATCTATGAGGTCTCTTCCAACCTTGGTGATACTGTGATAAACAGCTCTGTTTCTTTCTTCACCTCCAGGTATATATCTGCCTGTTCTGCCTGGAGCAGGTCTAGGGGAGGGCAGCAAAGCTGGTGATGAGCCTTGTGAGGAGCTGCTGAGGGAGCTGGGGTTGTTCAGTGTAGAAAAGGAGGCTGAGGGGAGGCCTTCGCGCGCTCTACGATTGCCTCAAAGTGGGACGACGGGAAATGGCCTCAGGTTGTACCAGAGGAGGTTTGGGTTGGACATCATAAGACATTGTTAAATCCTGGAAGGGACTCCCCAGAGAGGTGGCTGAATCCCAATCCCTGAAAGTTTTAAAAGGATGCAGAGAGGTGGTGCTGAGGGGCATGGCTTACTGAAAGGTTGGACTCGACGGTCTTAAAGGACTTTTCCAACCCAAACAACTCTACGAACCCCTTGGCCTCACCAGATTTTGGCTAAGCAGCTTTGGAGTACGGTGAGCAGAGGGCGAGAACAAACGCCCTACAGAGATGACTTCCAAGAAAGTACCCGGCAGAGGACACGCACCGGGCCGCGGCGCAGCGGCGCTTCGAACCTCGCAGGCGCAGCCCAGAGGCGATTTACAGCAGCGCCACCAGGGGGCGTCGCCGCCCGCAGATCCCCCGAAGCCCCGCGGCGGAGCCCAACCCCGCCGCGCCGTGTCGGGGCTTTGGGTGAGGCTGGGGGGATTTGGCCGCCTAAGCCCTTATTGCAAGACGAGGGGGTACGGGAGGGGGCTTCTCACACCCCGGAGCTCCTCCTGCCTCTGTCCACGCACCTCGTAGGGCGCTGCCTTTGAGATCTCCCCGTCAGACGAGAGTGAGCCGTGTGTCTCTGCAGAGCAACGTTAGCTGTCACAGGAGAGCAAAGGTCGTATTCGACGCAGCTGTTGAGTAAACCCAGGTATTTTAAGGGTCTTACAGGAAGGCCCTAAGGTGTTGAGGGGACTGAAACATCTGCCTTACAAGGAAAGGCTGAGACAGTGGAGGCTGTTTAGCCTGGAGGAGTCGGGGGCGGGGGTGGAAGGGGGATCTCATTCATGTGCATCGGTATCTAAAGAGGGTCAGGTGAATGGAGCCAGACTGTTCTCGGGGGAGTCCAGTGAGAGCACTATCACAGCATCACAGCATCACAGTATCATCAGGGTTGGAAGAGACCTCACAGATCATCGAGTCCAACCCTTTACCACAGAGCTCAAGGCTAGACCATGGCACCAAGTGCCACGTCCAATCCTGCCTTGAACAGCTCCAGGGACGGCGACTCCACCACCTCCCCGGGCAGCCCATTCCAGTGTCCAATGACTCTCTCAGTGAAGAACTTTCTCCTCACCTCCAGCCTAAATCTCCCCTGGCACAGCCTGAGGCTGTGTCCTCTTGTTCTGGTGCTGGCCACCTGAGAGAAGAGAGCAACCTCCTCCTGGCCACAACCACCCTTCAGGTAGTTGTAGACAGCAATAAGGTCACCCCTGAGCCTCCTCTTCTCCAGGCTAACCAATCCCAGCTCCCTCAGCCTCTCCTTGTAGGGCTGTGCTCAAGGCCTCTCCCCAGCCTCGTTGCCCTTCTCTGGACACGCTCAAGCATCTCAATGTCCCTCCTAAACTGGGGGGGCCAGAACTGAACACAGTACTCAAGGTGTGGTCTAACCAGTGCAGAGTACAGGGGCAGAATGACCTCCCTGCTCCTGCTGACCACACCATTCCTGATGCAGGCCAGGATGCCACTGGCTCTCTTGGCCACCTGAGCACACTGCTGGCTCATGTTCAGGCAGGTATCAATCAGCACCCCCAGATCCCTCTCTGTTTGGCTGTTCTCCATCCATTCCGACCCCAGCCTGTATCTCTGCATGGGGTTGTTGTGGCCAAAGTGCAGCACCCTGCACTTGGAGCTATTGAACGCCATCCCATTGGACTCTGCCCATCTGTCCAGGCAGTCAAGGTCCCACTGCAGAGCCCTTCTGCCCTCCAACTCAGTCACATCTGCCTCCAGCTTGGTGTCATCTGCAAACTTGCCCTCATCCAGGTCATCTATGAAGATGTTAAAGAGGATGGGGCCCAGCACTGATCCCTGAGGGACACCACTAGTGACTGGCCGCCAGCTGGATGTGGCACCATTCACCACCACTCTCTGGGTCCGGCCCTCCAGCCAGTTCCAACCCAGCATAGAGTGTTGCCATCCAAGCCACGGGCTGATAGCTTAGCCAGCAGTTTGCTGTGGGGGACTAGGGGCAATGGACACAAACTGGAGCACAGGAGGTCTCATGGAAACATAAGGAAGTAATTCTTCAATTTGAGGGTGGCAGAGCTGCCCAGAGAAGCTATGGGGTCTCCATCTCTGGGGGCATTCCACACCCGCCTGGATGTGTTCCTGTGTGATTTACTCTGGGTGCTGCTCTTCTTGCAGACAGGTTGGACTAGATCACCTTCAGAGTTCCCTTCTAACCCTTAAAATGCATGATTCTGTGAAATGCCTTCCAATTCCCCTCTCCCAACTAAGTATCTGTTTAAACAATGAGAACAACAGATCAGTTTGGAGGGAAAATGTCTCAACTAAACACATTTTATATATTTTACCTTGGCCCCAGGTATTAGGATGAATTTCTGATGCAAACACTGAGTCATCACTGAGGTACATTAATGAACTTCCCTTTTACTTAAAAAATAATTAAGGGTAGCTAATTTTTTTCCCAATTCTAATTGAAGTAAGAAAAAGAGAGGATTTCTATGAATACTTACAACTGGCTTGATTTGAAATAACATAAGAGTAATGCAGAGAAACATTGAGAGGTTGGTTAAGTGAAGTCTGTGAAGCAAATCCATAATTTCTGCCAAAGTAATATATAAATATACATATATTCACTTATTAAGTATTGATTTCAATGAAATGGATTTGAATTTAATGAACAAAATTAGATTTTTTGGGGAGATAATTCTTTAAAGGCAAAATTCTGGCCAGCTCCACCAATTTTGCCTTATCTGTGACAGTCTACAACTTTTTTTTTCAGTTTTAGGGAATGTTCCTTTGTTTCTTACTGCTCTTGAAAGTCTGTTTTGCTCTACCTAAATGTGAAAGTGTGAATTCTGGTTATGCTGAAGAAGGTGGCGCAATAAGGGTTTTCATGCTTGGTTTTAGCTCTAAGCTTACACCTGTAAATGTGTTCAACACATTTTTAGACTAGATGGGATTTCATTGAGATGGGCACATTAAAAAGTCAGGGCTTTGACTTCACCTTTCTACTGGAGTTAGGTCTATGCTTCCATGTCTTTGTAGCAAAGCATGCCTGGACCCACGCTAGCTCTAGGCAATGCCACTTTTAATGACCTCAAGCCACTCTACAGAGAGCAATCACTACATTCTGTGTGGAATTTTTGTTCCAAACCTTTTCTGAAAAGGAAAATGGTGTTTCGGAGGGAAAAAAAATGTTGCCGGGAGAAAAATCACTCAACATCCTGATTCTTCAGCAAAGCTCCTAAAGAATTCTCTGAGAGGTTACAACTACTCAGTTGAATGAGTTTCTTCCCTCATTTCTCTTAAACACATATGTAAAACAGAAGAGTATCTGCCTGAAGGAAAACATTAAAGGAAAATGCCTGTCTTTAAAACTTCCTTTGGATTTTCAAACCTTTACAATTTCTGTACCCAAACCACTCTCAGCAACCACAAAAGCTGAAAACCAGCCATTCTTGAGGGGGTTATAATCATGATTCCAGCAACAGAGGCATCAAGAGAAAAAAACTACACGTTGTGATGGATTTCAAAGTGCTAGCAGCCCTTGAGAAGGGATGCTCAGATGGTGGGGAACGGCTGTAAGAGCTGCAGCAGCAGTGTGCTGCACTGCTGGTGACTGAAGAGGAGGGAAAATAAAAAATCAAAGAGGGGACAACTGATACAGAGCTGGTTCCCTGCACAGGGCACCCTAGGCTGGCAGTGGGACAAAGTCCACTCAGGGTACGATAGACAACTTTGTTCATCAGTAGCTACTTTTCATCAAATGCTATACTGATGGAGGTGGTCTTTAATGCCTTCTGCTTTTTGTCTGTTTGCTAAACAGCTTTGAAACTTTGCAAGTATTCATAAGTGACATTGTTTTCAAATAGGGCTGGGGACTTCTGTTTGGAAGAAATGAATACATTATTTAATTTGGAAGGCATATTAAATTCCTTTCCCAGTTTATTACACTTTGCTCCCCAGTGAAGGCAGTTCTGTCATTGCAGGTAAGACCACTTAGATGTTTTCCTGAGCTCAAAGAATACCATTTCTCAATCTTACTAAAGAAGACAAGCCATAATTAGGAGGGGGGAACACTGTCTGAGGAATAAAGGATAATAACGAAGGTGGCATTACATCTGTTGTTAAGATACTGAAATAAAATAAGACTAGGCTTCCCCCATCCCATTTTCTTTTCTAAATGGGATGGATTTAAGGCTGATTAATATCTTACATGGCATTGTCACCAGCTTCTTTACATGGACTGTTGGGAGAGTCGCTTCAAAGGAAAGCAGCATGTCTCAGCAGAATAAGGAACAGAGCAGGTAGCAGACCACAACCCTAGCACTGGCTTTGCTGTGTTCCAGGTATGAGGTAAACACAAGAGGTACTACTCTGTGGCTGCTCATCCCTCACCATAACGATTTTATCACACACTCTTAGGATGCAGAGACTTCTTGCCCATGAGTACACAGAGTGCCTAGGATGGTGGAGGTTTAACATCAGCCTAGCATTCTATGTTCTACTTCAATGCAAATAACAAATGAAAAGCTGGTTGTGCCTTCACACTGAAGACAGTGCCTCAAACACAATAATGACAAGCACAAAGTGATCTTTCTCATTTCATCCAGGTCTCTTTTTGTTCTGCAAAACCATAAACAAAGCAGGAGAGAAAAAGAAGGTAAAAATAACACATTTAGTCTTGCATTCCTGGTAGGGCTTTGATGACAACCACACACAGTGGATTATTTATACTTCACTTGCCAGCTAATAACACAAACCATTCATTCTTTTCCAACAGACTATGCATTCCCAAAATATTTAATGTATGTTTAATATACTGATTATTTCCTCTGTCGTGTTACTAAAGGCAAATTAAATATACCTAATAATCCCTTCCAGCTCTGCAGTCCCTTTCATCCAAAGGTCCCAAGCATACTGCAGTTGTTAATTTGCCATGAATAACATCCTGCTATGGAGCTGTGTGAATAAATTATTTTGGTAGCTGAATCTAATGTATGTTTTGGGTTCAGTATGACCCACAGTAACACTTTTGGCTTAAAGGAAAGGGAAAACATTCCTTTCCAAGTGAAAGGAAATGTTTTGTTTGACCTGAAGTGTTTTATTTATGAGAATTTCTGAAAAATTGAAATTCAGAAAGAAGCATTCAAAAAGTTACTTCAATTAAACGGAGGTTGCTATTTGCCCTTGCATAGTTCAGTGGCTAGGACAGAAAATGAGTCTGTTAAAAAAAAAGATCTTCTCTTGAGTTAAGGCTTTTCCAGGAAACCAGGAGCCAGGCATCAGAGGGATGAACTCCATTTTGCCATCCCCACTCCAAATACTTCAGGTTCAAACCAGAAAGTTTAAGGGTGCATCTGAACATTGCTTTGTGTGTTGCAACTCCAATCACTCAACTTCTCTCCCACTTAGATATATTTGTGCCTGCACCAGTAGTGTTTTTTATTCTTCTTTTTTTCTCTTCTTTCTGGAAAATGTTTTTGCAGGGGAAAAAAAATCATTCTGCTCTTCATTCAGTTCCTTTTGAGCCAAAGTAAATCACGGCACAAGAAGATTGTGTGCCTTGAAACAAGTCACTAAACTTGGTGTGGGTTTTAACATCAACATCAGTGGAAGCTGGATAGCATCCAGAATCACTTACTGGTGGACCCGGGACTAGACCCAGGGGTCCCCCCTTGAGGCCTTCTGCTGTGACTTCACTGCAACACAGTTGCAGAATTAACCGGTTTAGGTTTCATTATACTTTCATTTAGATAGTGGCAAGCATTAGTAACTTTGTGCATGTTCTTTTATGTGGTTCAGTGAAACAAAGTTAAGGATAATCAATAAGAAAAAGGTAAAAAATAACAAAGAAGGTGGAAATTATTGCCTAATAAACACACAGGATACAGCAATAATTTTGTACACAAAGCCTCAACCTTGTAAAATCTTCTGACTAAGCATCCCTTTAGTGGATTTAATTTTAGCATGTATGCAGGCATGCTTTATTTCCTCTCAGATGCTATTGCTTTGTGATTTGAGTGACTTGAAGATTAATTTATTTTCCAGTTCTAGCTGCTCCAGATCCATAATCATGATCCTATTAATCTGTGCATGGTGCAAATGCTTAGAAATAATCAGACCCTGCCCCATGGAGATCACATGCACACTGTAACTCCATCACTTTTTTTCTCCTGTGAACCTGAATTCCAAATACTTCACACACTGTTGTCCATACTTAGGCAGAGATAGTTCTGTAATTCATTACATCCACAGTAAAATCACAGAATCACAGAACATGAGGAGCTGGAAAGGACCTTGAAAGATCATTGAGTCCAGCCCTACTGTCGGAGCAGGATCACCTAATGCAAACACTACGAAGGTGGCAGTGTATGTGTTTAGCCCTAACTCTCTTCTATTTTTACAGTGTCCCATTATGAGTTATGCTCTCTTAGTGTAATTACACTTTAGCTAAAGCCATAACACAATCAGATAGCAGAAAGATGACAAGTTTCTTTCTAGGCTTTTGTCTTCTGCGATCACGTTCTTGGCGTGGACATGCACATCTGTCCATCCCAGAGTTCCCCTACAAGCCATTAACAGCTTTTAACCACATTTGCCTGACAGCAAGGAACCCAAACTGACTAACAATTCTTGCATTAGTGAATTCAAGTGACCAGAAACCCCACAACTGCTCTGCAGAGAAGAGTGCCATGTAGATGGAAATATTTTCAGATGTCAAGTATCTCGTGTGGGACAGTGACTATGCAAACATCTCTATCCTGAAAAGAGTTTAAATGAGAGATTGCTTTTTCTTTGACACCATAGTGAATAATGAGATGTACATCTCTATAAAACACCAGACTAGTTGGTATTTAAGGAATAGATTTTTTTCTTTTGGACATTTCATATCATTACAGACAAAGCTCACAATAATAGGCTGTGACTGGGTAGGTTTAGAGTAGATACAAGGAAATTTTTTTCACAAAGAGTGGTCAGGCATTGGAATGTGCTGCCCAGTGCTCAGTCACCAGCCCTGGGTGTGTTTAAAAGTTGTCTGGATGTGGTGCTTGGAGATATGGTTTAGGATGCACCTTGTAGGGTAGGGTTATCGGTTGGACTTGGTGATCCCAAGGGGCTTTTCCAACCTGAATGTTTCTGTGATTCTGTGATGCTACTGCATTGCAACTGAGGGTGGGATTTGAGGATAAAGTAGGCTGCAGGGCACAACATCCTGCATAGTAGTCAAGGCATGTGAATTTGGTTAAAGGAAAGATAGCAGGGAAGGTCCATGCTGGTTTGCAAGTGTAGAGTGTTTGCTGGGTTTGAACTGATGGATATGTCAGCACACAAGTAGTGAGGGCTGAAAAGTTATAATAACAAGCTCCTACTTGGTGTGAGAGGCTGTTGCAGGGATTTAAAGTGGGGAGGGGAAGAGACTGGACTACGAGACTAACATCCAAGAGCTGTGGCTTCTATTGGCTGCACCTGGATAAGTGACAAAGGAGAGCAGACTGCAGTATCTTGAAGTGAGGTTGTAGCCAGTTGGGGGTCAGCCTCTTCTCCCAGTAACAGAACAACGGGACACAGTCTCAAATTGTGCCAGGGGAAGTATAGGCTTGATATTATGAGGAAGTTCTTCACAGAGAGAGTGATTTGCCATTGGAATGGCCTGCCCAGGGAGGCGGTGGAGTCATTGTACCTGGAGGTGTTCAAGAAGAGACTAGATGAGGCACTTAGTGCCATGGTCTGGTTGGACTGGATGATCTTGGAGGTCTCTTCCAACTTGGCTGATTTGTGATCTATGACAAGAGGTACAGTATGGCCAGAACCATTGTTTTAGCAAGAGAAGAAACCAATGCCACATTCTGAAGAACTATTTGGCAGAGTGGGGAGGAGAGGACATGAGCTGTCAGACCACACTTCTCAAGTTGTGAACTCCTTGGACTAGTTTGGCTCCTGTTTGCTTGTCATCCTCTCTCTGAATATAATACCACCTTTCACAGGATTACCAAAAGCAGCTATGTCAATTCTGCTTAAAGGGGAGAAAGTTGAGCATCTGGCACCCCTCTCAGGAACAGGAAGGCACTTAAAGATTCTTAATTGTCTAGACACACTGCCAAGTCTACCCTTGATAAGAGCAAAAAGGGCTTTTACTAGATTTTAGCTGCATGGGATGACTGTTTTGCTGACATGTGTCTGTTGGGGTTTGACCAGTCATTTAAAGAGTAGAAAAGACACAGCTACTTAAAAAGCATATTCAGAGTAAGCAAGAAAAAACAGATAATACTGGAGGAATTATCTGTTTTGAAAAGAAAGAGAAGTTTGTGCAGAGAAAAATGAAAGGGCAAAAGTTGAAAAAGGTAAAGAGCACTCATTTATATTAGATGGTCAGAGTGAGATTTCAAATAAACAACTGCTGATCTCAGACTACAGGGAAATGTCAGGGAACACAGGAGCAGGAATACACACAGTCACAGTCTCAGTGGTATGTACATATGAGAATATGGTATCTAGGAGAAGAAACAAAGATAGGGAAAACACCAAATGTGGCAGGCAGCCACCAAGTAGAGAAGAGGACATGAAAAGAACAGCCACTTAAGTCTGGTAGTACAAAGACCACTTCAGTCAGAAGCACCATTTAGAGAACTGGAATCTTTTAGAGACTGCATTAAGACGTGGACTTAAAGCAGTCCAATTTCCACTGGGACATGAAAGTGTGCAATGGGGGAGAGGGAAGTCATATTGCACAGGCTGTAACAGACAGACAAAACCAAACAACTCACTCAGAAGGAGCAGCCTGGAGAACACAGACCCTTGGAAGCACAGAGCAGATTTAAAGTGGCCAGGGTAAAATGCAAAAGGTTGAATATTAATTTGTTCTTCCATACCTGGGGGTGGGGGAGAGGGCAATGGGGGAAAACAAATTAACACAAAGCAGAGGAAGACAAGAAAGTCTCCACTGTAAATCAAGAAAAGCAATGAGAAAAGAAGTGCATGTGTGGAGGTGAGAAGATTAAAGTAATGCATGAAGCCGAAAGATATCTTGAGGTCTCATTCTGAGAGATAATACTCACAGGAAAGATGGACTAGTATCTGGTGTGAGAGCAGTCTGAGCAAAGTAACAATAGACAAACTTTTCAGTGTAACTTCAACACCACAAATAGGATCTCACCTCCCTCCCCATTGCTTCTTTGTTGAAGCAAATTTTCTAAGGGACAATATTCTTACATCTGCCTGAGTGTTGTGTCTCTGAAAAAATGACTGTGTGGTATTTTCTGCTAGAAGAAATACAGTTTTCAAGAGCACAAAAGTGTGTGTAGTTAGCATTCTCCCTTGTAACACTATATAAACAAGGTTAGCTTACCCACCTACTGTACCTTCAACACTTTGAAGACAAATCTACTCTTGTCATAGAAAACAGTGAGAACAACATGCTGGTGACATCGAAGCAGTAAAAACTGTATCCTAAATATCCCAGCATCTTTGACACATTATTTCTGAGGGTCTAACATCACTGGTATGAGATTCCTATTTACCAAGCCTGATAGGATCATCTTAAATAGATCTTCTTGGCACCATAAACAAAAGTATTCCTGCTGTGGCCTTTCCTCTGTGCTTGTCTCCCTTATCCTTGTGCCAGCACCTTTTCCCCCCCTACTACCCTCCTATTTGCAAACAACAAGATGACAGACTGGGTGCATGTGCTAAACAGAGGAGAGAAACTACTTCTACACGCCACTGAAACTATTCTAGCAAGTAATGCATGTGTGTTGTAAGTCTCAACTGCTAAGTCTCAACTTTAGGCATTGCAGGTTGTTCCTGTCAGGAGGTGGTTGGTGACTGTCCTGATTGGTGAAGTCTGCCATTTCCCTGATTCCATCTTCTTTGCCTGAACAGAAGAGCACTCAAATAGCAGGAGACTGTCTCTGCTCACATCGCCAGTCATGTGCCACAGTTCAGCCCAAAACACTCTCCTCTGCCTTTGTTTTCTTAGGGCCATACTCCCAATACTTGTTCATTTTGTGTACTTGCCTTTCTCTTCCCCATTTGAAAATATACATACTGCATTCCCTTCAATGGGATTCACACTGAAGACACTGTGGCCATGTACTGTAAACTCCTGAGCAGTTTTTTGTGACTTTGATTCTGGACAATGAGCTTTGGACTGAAAACTCTATCATGTGCCTGGCAGCATTTCACGAGGAAGCTTTACAGCTTCTTACCACTTATTAGAACTAAGCAAGCAATTATGATCAGATTCAAGGCCACATCTCAGTTTACCTCACCACTGCAGCTCAGGGTAGAAGGCTGGCATCTAAAAGCCACATCCAAAAATAAGCAGAAAGAAAAGAGTCTTTATAGAAAATGCATTACAAGTAAATCATTTTAAGCAGCTGTATTCTGTCTTTCTACTAGAATGTGTTAGAATCATAGAATCAACCAGGTTGGAAGAGACCTCCAAGATCATCCAGTCCAACCTAGCACCCAAACCAGCCCAACCTCCTTTGCATCTGTCTTTGAAGTTTTCCACCTCTGGCCAGAGTTCTTTTCAGGCTGCTTGGAAGGACTCCTTACAACAGGCTGCTGAACGGTGTCTGTTTCATGAATGGAAATTGCTGGTTGAGGCACCCCACACATTGGGATGGGGCTTGTTATGGAAATATCTTCCATGCCAGGTATTCTCTCCATATTTAGGATGAGAAAGGGAGAATAATCTTCACCCTGGAAATGCTCTCAGTTGGACATGACAATTTATTTCCAAGACTTAATCTCAATTTACCTTTATATGACACTGCTTGTTCTATGTAGAGTCCTAGTCAAGGATTACCCAGATCAAGGTTTCCACTCAGTTCTGGCTCAAAAAGCAAGATTTGCAGTTCAATGGAAATCTGAGGGGGCTTTTTGAGTTTGATTTCAGTCCAAGTCAAATCTAAGTGAGATATTTTCAGGAATTCTTCTGAACTGGAAGTTCCCCAAACTGTTCAGCTGTTCAGTGATTATCACAGCTGAAATGAGCATTGACTTCACAAAGCAGTGATAGGAACTCAAACTCCCAGTTCCAAGTAGTTCCATCTGTGATTTACTCTGCAGAGAGGACATGATAATCTCCAAAGTTTGCCAGAAACTCAGGAACTGTCTTAGATCCAATGAAGCTGAACATGTCTAGAGGTGTTGCTAACAAATCCTCTTTGCTTCATAAATGCCACTGTTGCTCCTGAAAAAGTGTCATCTGTGGCACCTGCAGCCCTCATCTCTCCAGCTGAGAAACAACAAGCTTCTTTTCATTCTCTCAATGAAAATGGCTACACAAAGGGCTGAGTGCTCTGGATCTCATCCCAGCATAACACCCATCCCCAAAAGTAGGAAAGCACTCTTGGCTAGCACACTAGAAGCAGTAGATAGTTGTAGTAACAGTAGTATATAGTTTAATTCAATAGAGGTTGCCCTTAAATATATTGCAGCAAGCATAGGACATTTCAGCTTCTTCTTTTCGAGGTAAAAACTTCTGAATTACCTAAATAATTTTTATTCTACAAGAATTCCAGGCAGAAAGTTTCTAGAAGTCTCCAGCCCTGCCCTCTGCCAAGTGTGAGGAGCATGAGCCTATATTCCTACAAGTTTGAAAGGAATACAAAATGCCAATTCCAGCCTTTCACTGATGAGAAAGCTACACGAACTGTCAGCATCTACTGTGAATTCCTCAACTATCTCATCAGAAGTTGGTACACCAACATGGTAGTTATGTAATGAGTTTCCTATAGTCTCACAAATCTACAGGAACACTTTTGATTCAAAATCACTTCCCTGACCTGTGCATGATACGCTCCCAAAATTCAGAATCCATTTCACCTTCTCTGCTCCATACTGCTTGAATTTTGTCTGTAAGGCAGGGCTGTTCCTTAGAGGCAAGTGAGCCAAGGGGAATGCTGGGGTCACCAAGGTGCCTCAGTAGCCAGGGCCCACCTCACAGAACTCAAGGAATGTAGCAGGACAAACCCAGAGAGGGTGGCCTGGTCCAAACAAGAATCTAAATCTCAAGGCAATGATAGAAAGTCAGTCGACAATTCAGGGTTAAGATCAGGTCCAGTAATCACCAGGCAGGTCCACAGCAACAAGGCAGGTCTCAGGTCTCTGCCTGTCGCAGGGGGTCGGAACTGGATGAGCTTTGAGGTCCCTTCCAACCTAAACCATTCTATGATTCTATAAACTTCTTTCCACAGAAGTAGTTGTGGACAGGTACTGTAGCTTAGTCACCAGCAGAGCATATGATGATTTCCCCCAGGAGAGTTTAGCCATTGACTCTTAGTAAACTGTCATCCTCTCAAGTAATTTACATTCCAGTATCAATATCCTGTCCATAAACACTAGCATCTCTGGCTAACTGAAAATGAAGTTTGAAGCCCTGATCAGTTCATAGAGGAAAAAGTCAGAAGAACCTTTTCATTTCTGCCTCTCACACTGGCTATGGAAATAACATTCTTTTCCTACCCCTTTCTTGTAAATGTTATGTAATAGTTGTGAAACACAGAAATAAACCTCCTCTGGTAGAATTAATATCTCATGAAACTACACATCTGGGAGTCTCTGGGGAGTTGGCTGGTGTTCAAAGACCTTAAGAGCAGAATCTCCCTCTTCACTGTTCTGTGTGCCAGACCTAAATTCTTTCTTCTAAATACCATTCCTACTGCTCTGGGTACAGTTTCAGGCCAACAGTATTGAATTGATGCCAGATTATTTGTCAATACATCTAATTTTGTTGAAAGATACTACCATGTACCCAGGGTATTATCTCTGTATAGAGAGCAGGAGTGTTTCTGGAGCAAAGCCCCCTCAGATGGTTCCTCCAATGTAGCTGCCCACTATGACAATCAAAGGCCATCACGCTGAAATGTTGCAACCCTTACTTGGAATAAAAGCACTTTTTCTCATTTTTAGGGCCAATTTCTGTTGCCAGTCTTTGATTAATATTCAGTCTGAAAAAAACAGATTACATTTTTATGGAGTGTGGTGAATCATCTATGTCTGATAATGCAGAGAAAGCCTTCTGAAGTGCTCAAGGTAGGTTCTACACAGAAACCAAATCTGCCATGATTTTTTTTTCTGATAAGAAACATAGTTGACACACCAGACCTTTTCCAGGCTCGGTTATGCTCTTCTGATATGTTTCTTTTTCAGTGTCCTTTGTGGCCTCTTTCTTTTCTTGATGGCAAAAGCAGGTTGTTTGATGTGCTGCTCCTCCCTCAGATGGCCTGGAGCAGGCTTGGAACACTGTAGCCTCAATCTCTGTTGAATCAAGGAGAAAGTCATGAGACTTAACCAGGAGGTCTCTGGGGGGCATTGTACAATTGCTTGTTTAAAGCAACACTATTGTATCAGAACAAATCTGACAGCTTTAACTCCATCTCTTTAGCACTCCTTCATGTTTGTGTTTTACACACATCTGTTTCCCCCTTTTTTTGCTGTTCAATACTCATTAGCCACATGATCATATAAAAATTCATCTCTGCTCCAGATCTACTAAACATGTAACACATAAGATCCCGATGTGAACTTTGTCTAAAAGCTGATTTCAGACAAAGATTTCTTCCTCTGGAAGACTGAACTGCATTTAGTGTTGTGGGACAGTTGGTTTGAAGTGGCAAATTACTTACTCTACACTAACAGATCTTCAGAAAACTTGGCACAGGCTGGGCTGATAAGGTGCCACCTGTGAGATAACAGTCACTATTAGTCACCAAAATTGCACATGCAGACAGGCTCATTTAGAGTCTGTTTAGCCAGACTGGCCTCATAACTGTTTGAAGCTGTGCCTGCTCTGGTCAGTAACCAAGCTCTTCTATGGTCTCCTTTACTGAGTATGGTGCCCCTTGTTTCTGGCTAGCTGTGTAATAGTCTTTTATTGTCTTATGCCAGCATTTGGTCAGAACAATCTCTTTGTATTACTGTAAATTGTTCTTTGTCTTGTGAGCCAACTGTGTTCTCTTTACTGGTAGTTTGCAAAGTGAGACAGGTTACCATGCCAGCATGTATGCTAAGCTCAGAGCTGTATTAGCAGTCAGTTCTCAGCCTCCTTAACAGTGCTTCAGTCCTAGAGTAGTGCTGCAAGAAGTGACAGATTTATGGGTAAATTCCATTGCCTTTCTGAAGGCCAGCAACTCCTTCACTTGTCTTGGTCCAGAGGAGCATGTATAAAGTCATCTGCTGTCAATTTATACACCCCAGAAACACGCAGTGGTATCTGTGCATTCTACAAACCTCCACCTTGTCCATCAGCCTTTGTCAGAATGTGTTCGGTGTATTAGAAGGGCTGTGGCTAGTAGGTTGAGAGAGCTTCTCCTGCCCCTCTACTCTGCCCTGGTGAGTATTATGTCAAGTTCTGGGCCCTCCAGTTCAAGAGAGACATAGAACTGCTTGTCCAGTGCAGAGCCACAAAGTTGATGAAGGGAATGGAACATCTCTCTTACAAGGAGAGACTGAGTGAGCTGGGGCTCTGCTGGTTGGAGAGAAAGAGACTGAGGTGACCTCATTGTTTATAAATATGTGGAGAGTGAGTACCAGGCTCTGCTGGGTGATGCCCAATGACAGGACAAGGGGCAAAGAGTGGAAGCTAAGGCATAGGAAGCTTCATGTAAATGGGAGGAGGAATTTTTTGTGAGAGTGTGGTGGTGACAGAAGACTGGAACAGGTTGCCCAGGGGGGTTGTGGAGTCTTCCCCTCTGGAGATATTGAAAACTTGCCTGGATGCATTCCTCTGTGATCTGGTATAGGTGATCCTACTCTGGCAGGGGCGTTGGACTAGATGATCTTTTGAGCTCCCTTCCAGCCCCTGACATTCTGTGATAGTCCACTGCAAGTGAGGTGAATAGACTAATTTCTCCTTGACTCTTAGATGTCCTCTAACACCTTCAGACTTCAAACCAAAGGCCTAGAACATTTTCAAAGGTCAGGATAATGCCATCTCTATCTGGTAGGCAAAGCATCATGCCGTTTGAGCTGTATGTTATGATCCACACCATTGGTGTTCCTTACCCAGCTGCCTCTGCCAGGGAGGTAACAGATCCTTTGAAGATGATTACTCCTTTTATGCTTAAAGGAAAGGTGCAACACAAGAGGAAACACCTGAGGCCTTCCTCCAGGCAGCAACAGTGCTTACTCAACAGTGGTTGGCCATATCATGTTGCTGAAGGTCAAACAGTACAGTCAGTCTAGTGCTAGGAAAGTAAAGGCAGCCTCTTTACCCATGGTTTCCTCTAAAGGGTAGACAGACACTCCTTTTGCCTCTGAATTTCCTTGTCATGACGGGTTTATTTGACGGTATTGTGTGCTTCTCTGATTTAATTGTTATGTTATTAGGGCAAGTAAAATAAGCTGCAGCTTTTCTTTTGCTGTATTAGTGCAGTTTAATTACATTTGGGAGAGGCGAAAAGGAGAGTGGGAGCTTGCCAACATTAATGCTGTCTGTCATTCACAGCCCATTGATGACAAGGAGTTGAAAGCTTGGCAGTTACTCTGGTAATCAGCAACCTGGCTGATGACGAATGGAAAAGATTATGTGAAATTTCATGAAAGAAGGGAAAATAGAGTTCTCCAGAGAAGTAAAATTAAAAAAACCAACAACTAACATGAATAAAGGGCAAAAAAAAAAAAACAAAAACCAATCCCCCAACCCCCACCTTCTAAATCCAATACTAAATCCTTTTTATAATGTTTACATGAAAGACACTACATGAAACAGTTGTGATAAATGGAAAATTTCCACTGGTAAATTGCTTAATGTCTATAAAAGGAATCTGTATTTCTAAAACAGGAGCAACAAATATGTCCACTTTAGTGTTGAAATGGACATTTTCCCCCTGAGCTGAAGGCTACCTATCATTGGTTTATAAAAAAAGAGGTATCTTTCATCACTATAGATGGTTGTATTTTTTAAACTTAGTGCACTGGAAATAAGCTAATCTTTAGAGTGGTTCCAAACATGGAACTTCAGATCCTTCAAAATAAAAGTATTTTCTCTTTTATTCACTCTACCTTTGCAGCACAGGAGAATGCAGACATTTTGCCTTGCTATTAAGTAACATAAGCAACTGCTATTCATGCTGTAGAGCTATTTGTAGTACTCCAGCCTCCAACACAGCTGTAAACTTCAAGAAAAGCTCCAGTTAAATTAAAGTGGAAACTACATCAATTCAAAGGAGAAATTCTACAGTAGCTACGTGGTTTTGCTGTGACAAGTACAAGGGATGATTTGTGACATTTCTCATCTGTCTTAATTAAAACCTGAATATAATTCCAAAGTCATTTTGGTCGTCTTTGGGATGAAACAATGCTGGCTTGTCTGCTGTTTTGTCCTGTCATTTTTCTGCAGCCCTTGGATACACCTCCTCAGTTTCACAATTCACATAATTGGGCTTTGGGATTCCAGACCTTAGCTTTTCATGTTGCTGGTGATAGGCAAGTTGAAAGACACTATGGTATCTAAAATATTACCAGAACAGAGTTTTAAGAGTAAGGAAAAAACCCACACAACTGGACAATGCAGAATTGTTTGCTCAGTGTGCAAACAACTGTGAGAATTCTGTCCTCTCTGTTTTGTCAAAGACTGCATCATACAAGAAAGAAACAAATGGCTTTTAACGATGACCTTAAGCAGCTCAGTCAATTTAAAGTTTACCAGCAGGTAATGTTGAGCACACAGGGCTCTTAACAGGGAGTCTTCTTTCATGCTGTTGAACAGATATGTCACTACTTCAGGCTTTTTCTCCCCAGGCAGAATACCACAGTTCCATATTTTAAGAGGAGTTGGAGGGAACACCTCACCACAGTTGAAAGAAGATCACTGGGGTTTAACAGCAAAAGTTCATGGGACTAATTTCACATGACCATGGAATTAGAGAATGATCTTGCTTAGAAGAGACATTTAAAAGCAGGAAGTCCAACTGTTAACCCAGCACTACCAGGTCGCCACCAAACCATGTCCCTCAGCACCACTTCTCCAGACCCTCAAACCCCTTCAAGGTTGGTCATTCCACCATTGTCCTGTGCAGATTGTTCCAGGGCTTGTAAACCCTTTTGCAAAAGAAATTCCTCTGTACCATAGACCCATTTGATTGAGATGCTTTGTGCTAAGAACTAGCTGTGTCTTTATTAGATTAAAAAAAAAGGCATGTTAGAGGCCTCCTTGCCATTAAGAAATTACAACATATTGTCCCATTTGAAATCTCCTAGAAAAGGTGCAAAATTTAGACTGAAAACCTTGTAGCATCTTTTCTGTGTTAGTACTGAAGTTCTACTGCCCAAGTAACAGGTCTCTTCATCTCGGGCAATGAAGAGGTAGGGTTACTTTATAGACAAGGCTTCCTACATACATCATTCCCTCCTCGTGGTGAATATGCCCAGACACAACCTGATGTTTTTCTGTATTTGTCCAGCTTCTGTGGACACACAGCAATGCATCAGAACTCACAGACACTAACTCTGACTTGCATGCTATATATTCAGGTGTCCTGGCTAAGACCACACTGAATATATGCTCATCCCTTATTTGCACGTGTGCATTAAATCTGATCCTTCAAGAAAGCATCATAACAGCCTAAGTCAGACAAGTTTAGGAAGTATTGACTTCAGTGCATACATAGAGATTAGCTCTGCAGTGAACATGCAGAAGTCTGACATGTCAAAGAAGCACAGAGGAGGGGAAATGGATAATGTCAGAGAGGATAGATTGCAGATTTTGTAGGCTGTCACTCAGCAGTGGTCTACTGTTCCTCTTCTGCAGTGACACTGTGCTGACAGAAGTCTGCATGAACCCTTATCTGTAAAAATCAAACTGCTCCAGAATGACAAAAATCTTGAAGTAGAGCAGATCTGTTAACTTAATAGGTGGTTCTGAAGTACAGATTTAAATTAAATGGCACATAAATAGTTGCCAACCACCGAGAAGTCAAATTAACAACAAAAGATCATCAGAAATAAAGTGATGCACTATTATGCAAGATTATATTTATTACCAATTTTTGTCTTCTCCAGTGATCTCCTGAACTTCATTTGCCCAGCTACCCACTCTTCACTTTAGATAAGGGAATCATTTCCTCCCCATCACTTGAAATTAATTTTTGCCATGTAAACACAATTTCACATAGCACTCTTTCTGTCATCCAAAATCATCATTCAAAAAAAATAAGCACTTCCACCCTAAAGTAAGAATATTCTTATACAACTATGGGCAACTATGGATTCCTTGCTTTACTGTCCTAGGAATTTGATCCTTACAAGTACTGTCCTAACTGGACAACATTATTCCACAATATTCTCCACCAAAACGAACTATTTAAAGCCAAAACAAAAGCATTTTGTTGATATTTCACCAGCACCTCTTCAATTTATACTTGATTTTGTAGCTAACTTAGGTTTCATACTTGCTGTCGA
The DNA here is from genome assembly GCF_015220805.1 of Pogoniulus pusillus. Taxonomy (NCBI): domain Eukaryota; kingdom Metazoa; phylum Chordata; class Aves; order Piciformes; family Lybiidae; genus Pogoniulus; species Pogoniulus pusillus. The sequence goes on along the minus strand of NC_087290.1, from coordinate 15,358,340 downwards.
GAATCAATATGAGCTAAGATAGTAACTCAAGGCTGATGTTTGCTGCTCAAGTTTTTAATGTGATGTGATTGAACTAACTGGAGTCACTGACTAAGGAGATAGAAAATAATCTTTCAGAGCTGCACTTTCTTCTGCAGGCAGGCTGAATATCAGAGAATAACAGAATGGTTTGGTTGGAAGAGACCTCCAAAGGTCATCTAGCCCAACAACCCCTGCAGTGCACAGAGACATGCTCCACTACATCAGGTTGCTCAGAGCCTTGTTGAGCCTATCTCCAGGGACAGGGCCTCAACTACCACTTTGGGCAACCTGTATTCCATCACCCTCATGGTAAAGAACCTGTTTCTAACATTCAAGCTAAACCTGCTCTTCTCTAATTTCAAACCACTGCCCCTCATCCTATCACTATGGGCTTTTGTAAACAGTTCCTTTCCAGCCTTCAGGTACTGGAAGGCCATTATTAAGTCTCCCCAGACCCCAGAAGGTCTCCTTCTCTTCTCCAGGCTGAACAACACCAGCCCTGTCAGTATGTCCTCATAGCAGAGACTTCTTTGTTTCAATTCATTCAAGTAGTTCAATTAAGAACTATTTAACTCAAAGCTGAAAAATCAATGTAAGGGTAGAAAATTTTTCACAGAACCACAGCATGACAGGGGCTGGAAGGGACCTTGAAAGCTCATCCAATCCAAGCCCCCTTCCAGAGCAGGATCACCTATACCAGAACACACACTAACATGTCCAGGTGGGTTTTGAGTATCTCCAGAGAGGGAGACTCCACAATCCTTTGTCAATCTACAGCTAAACTGATGTAGGAAAGGTTAAGTTCTGCTTTCTCTAAGACTATGAAGAACATGGCTACTAGATGCTTCTACTTCAATTCCCATTCCACAGGTTGTCATTTCAGTAATTTCATTTTTTTTTAAATGCAAACATGCTTTTGCAATGCATCAAGCATATTTAAGATAGTCTTAATGAACCACGTTAAATGACCTCGTGTAAATTTTAATTGAGTGCCAGCTTTCATGCAAACGGAACCTGACACAAATCATAAATCAGTAATGAGAAATGTGAAGTACTGGTCACTATTTTGTGGCAATAAAGGGTGAGAAATTAATATTACATATAAAAGATTTTAAAGCTGAAATCATAGAATTATAGAATCAGCCAGGTTGGAAGAGACCTCCAAGATCATCCAGTCCAACCTAGCATCCAGCCCTATCCAGTCAACTAGACCATGGCACTAAGTGCCTCATCCAGGCTTTGCTTGAACACCTCCAGGGATGGTGACTCCACCACCTCCCTGGGCAGCCCATTCCAATGCCAATCACTTTCTCTGGCAAGAACTTCCTCCTAACTTCCAGCCTATACCTTCTCTGGCACAACTTGAGTCTGTATCCCCTTGTTCTATTGCTGGTTGCCTGGCAGAAGAGGCTGACCCCCACCTGGCTACAGCCTCCTTTCAGGTGGCTGTAGACAGCAGTGAGCTCTGCCCTGAGCCTCCTCTTCTGCAGGCTGCACACCCCCAGCTCCCTCAGCCTCTCCTCACAGGGCTGTGCTCCAGGCCCCTCACCAGCTTTGTCGCCCTTCTCTGGACACATTCCAGTATCAAAACACCTCTCCTGAATTGAGAAGCCCAAATGAATTCAGTGTGTTTAGATACAATGTCATCTCTTGGAGAATCAAACCAGCCATATTTGGTTTACATATTCACCCAAAAGGGAAAAAACATCAACGTCTCTTAAAAAAGAAAACCTTAAAAAGCAAAAAAGATCTAAATGACCAACATAAAATTTCTATGCTTGCTGTTTTAAACAGCAGATAAAATGAAGGATTTACATCCAGCTGCCCTTACCCTACCTTGAACATTTGATCAGTTTTTAGTATTTAAAGTAAAAAATAAGAGCAATGTTCACCACATTTGTCCCTTTTTCTTTTTGTTTTGGTAGTTTATTACTCATATTTCCCATAGGGAAATTACACAGCCCCAAGTTTTCCAAAAAAAGGTGCCTGTAATTACTTTCCTAAGCTTGTATTCATGCATCTGAGTAAGTGAATTGATTGTATGTTCTGCAGAGCCTCTAATACATCCTAAACCATTAGGCTGATCAAAAAAATTTCAAGCACATTTATATTGTAAAAATGCTGACATGTCACAATTCCAACTTTCAAGATAAATTTATGTTTCACCAGTAACAGAAACTGTGCAGGAAGGTTCTCAGGTCCAATTTTCAGTTTCTGGTACCCAGCCCAGCGTCATCTCCATCTGAATAGATAATTGCTCGGTGGGTAGCTGAGGTTTTCTCCTCCCTGTGGTGAAGTTTGGCCTCTGTTTCAGTAACGAACCAAGTGTGGTGCTAGGCTGAGATGTATTCTGCTGCCTCACGCAGGAAATCTCCTAGTGCCTTCCATTTCACTCCAGCATCCAGCAAATGCACAAATAGCGATTTTATTCCACGAGGAGAGGCTGAGGGAGCTGGAGGTGTGCAGCTTAGAGAAGAGGAGGCTCAGAGCAGAGCTCATTGCTGTCTGCAACTACCTGAAGGGAGGTTGTAGCCAGGTGGGGGTCAGCCTCTTCTGCCAGGCAACCAGCAACAGAACAAAGGGACACAGTCTCAAATTGTGCCAGGGGAGGTCTAGGCTGGATGTTAGGAGGAAGTTCTTGCCAGAGAGAGTGATTGGCATTGGAATGGGCTGCCCAGGGAGGTGGTGGAGTCACCATCCCTGGAGGTGTTGAAGCAAAGCCTGGATGAGGCACTTGGTGCCATAATCTGGTTGACTGGACAGAGCTGGATGCTAGGTTGAACTGGATGATCTTGGAGGTCTCTTCCCACCTGGTTGATTCTATGATTCTATTTTCCAGCTCAGGCTTTTTTCGAGGAGGCTGTTTGATCAGTGACAAAGTCACCATGTGCACTAAAAGCAGATGCAACTCTGCTAGCGGCTGCTAGATCTCCAGCAAGCTTCCTCGCCTAGTAGGCGATACGGGAACAAGTGTGCAGGAATTAAATGTATTCTTGGAAGGATTTAAAAATATTTCACTTTGGCATTGCTCAAGGATTGTACAGCAAAGCCGTTTGTATGTATTTTGCCTCTCCGTGATGTATGCATTTAGCTCTCCTGTTCTCTACTCATAATATCATAGGAGTGTAATATTATATATTTATGATTCTATCATGGCCTGATTTTGAAGCCAAGGGAAGCTGTGCATGCTCAGTGCCTCTGAGGAATACACCAGGCGCTGCCAGGGAAGGGGCCTTCCCTCATGACACCTCTCAGTTCCCTGGTGCTTCACCACTGCCTCACACCGGACTGGACCTCCGCAGCTTCCCCCGAGTCCTTCTCGCCCACCACCTGCAATGCCAAAGCGACGGCCTGCAGCTCCCTTTGGCCCCATGGCACTGGCCGCACAGGCACATTCCCGCCCTGCCAGCAACGCGGGCTTCTGGCATGGGCACAACTGGGGCTGACCCCCGCCGCGCCGCCCGCCTAACAGTCGCCAACGCCCCGAAGGGCGGGCGCGGCGGGACTTGGCTCCGAGCGAGCACCACCGCTGGCCCCGTAGCCAAAGTTCTGCCTGATCTATGAGGGGAAAAGGTTGGGGCGACAGAGCAGAGCAAGGATCCTGCCCATGCTCCCCGAATGGCCAGCAAGAAGTTGCTGCCCCACGCCCTACACGCACACGTACAAATACACTCTCCCCGGGGTGCTGCCCCGCTCAGCTCCCAGCGGGCCGCTCAGGCGGGGAGGGCGGAGGGGACATGCAGCCTCCCCGTTTCCCGCCGGAGGCGGACCCGCGCCGCCCCCCGCTGACCCCCGAAGCCGAGGCGGGAGGACGCTAGCCCGCTCCTCCGCCGCAGAATCTGCCGGCAGCGCGTCCCGGCTCCGGCCGGGAGTCATGGGAGCACGGCGGGCCCCATGCTCGGCCGGGCTGCCCCTGCCGCGGCCCCAGCAGCTCGCCGCTCCGGCGGCGCGGGGCACGACCGGCTGGCGGGGCTCCCCCGGCCAGGCGTGGAGGAGGGGAGGGCCGGCAGTGGGGGATTCCTGGCCCCCCAAAGGAGGTGGGGGAGGCGGGGGAGGGGAGACGGGGGGGAGGGGAGGGGAGGCTGGGCTCCTGGAGAAGAAGACGATCGGCAGCACAAAATCCTGCGTCTTCAAAGCAGCCCCGGCGGGCAGAGTAAGTATTTTGGGAGAGGTCCTTCCTCGACCCCCTGTTGCCCCTGAAGGGATGGGGAGCTGGGGAGGGATGCGTGCGGCCGCTCGGGGCGAGGGGATTATGCGCAGGGCCCATTCCCCGGTGCGGGATCCGTTCAGCGTGACGAGGTTCAAGCTGCAGTCCGCCGGCTGGGGACTGAAGAGACGGGAAGGGGGTGTGGGGCGGGTGGGGGTGTGGATCTGCCTATACTGCTGTGCGGCGGGTTTTAATCCACTCACCCCGTTTCCCCGCTCCCCAAATCCACACCACCCCCACCCACTCAGCTGCCCTCTCCACCTACCCACCCCCAAGCGCGTCAGGGCTCTGCTTCTCCCAGCCAAGCTTCCTCGTGGCTTCTCTTTGCTCTGTAGAAAATATATATATGTCCGAAAGCTAAAGGGGGTGAAGCTACGGAGGGGGGTGGGGAGGAGGGCTTCTCTGCGGAGCGGGAGCCAGGCGGAGGGAGAACTACCGAAAGCTCTGTCTCCGCCGGCGCTCGCCTGCTGCCGGGCGTGAGGAGGGTGTGTGAAGGTAAGGGCTGTCACCGTGCTCTCGGGAGAAGGGCTGCCGGTGCCCTACCCATACCTGCCTTTCCGGGGGTTTCCCTCTCGGGCCGTGATGGTAAAAGGAGGAAAGCAGCCTCCTTCCCCACGCGTGTCCATCCGCCTCCCGCCAGCCAGCCGAGAAGTTACTTTGTTCGTAGAGTTCCCTCAGAGGCCGGGCTGCTGAGGTCGGGCGGGCACGTAGGCGACCCCCGGGCTCCCGGTACCGCTGCCCGCCCTCTCGCCTGCCCGCCCCAGCCTTTCGCATCCTCACAGTGTTCAGGTGTAACCAGCCGCTACCGGAGACTTTACCAGGAGGGAAGCCCCCGAGGAAAACCAGTCTGTGCCTTCCCCAGTAACTTCCCTCCCGTGTAGCCTCGGCAAGAGGTGGTGGAAGTGGAAGAACTTTGCTTTGTCTCAGGAGATGATTTTGTGACCTCCAAAGTTTTGCTCTGGGATGAAAACGCTCCAGAAGTTGGCTTTTTTTTAGGATCCATGCTGGTATTCCTGTGATTTGTTGCGCTGTTATTTGGTACCCAGCACGTTCAAAGCAGTAGAGCAAGAAAAGACAAGGAAAGGGGGGAAAAAAAAGAGGCTAGGAATGTGGAGGTAGGGATTTCACTGGTTTTAATGGATTTCTTTTTCTTAATATCAGCATTTTACATTTTGCACTTTCAGATGAGTAGAATGGCATATACATCATGAATGCAGATACTTGACTGGAGAGCTGAGGGTAAAGATTTGGAACCTGGAGAAAACAGATTTTTAAACATTCCATTCTCTTTGGCAGAGGATCAATAGTTGAAGATTTCTGCTTATGCAATCTATACCTCGACAATATCATAATTAAGAGATCTGCTGTTAATGTACAGCATCGAGAGCTGTTTCAGCTTTCAGTTACGGCTTAATGAATTTCGTAGGTGATTCAGACTTGTCTAAAGGAACTTTGGATATTTTGGGTAAAATGATAGCTAGGCAAGATTATTAAACTTTGTGACTGGCTCCTGATGAAGTGAACTCGTCATTTTTTTTGGAAGACTATCAGCAGATATTTAAACTGCGGGACTGCATTTTAAATTTGTGTGTCTGAGATCTCACTACTGAAAAAGAGAGTATCTTTTGAGAAGACCACTTAAGGAGTTATGTGATAGTAATCTGTCGTGCCCTCAGTCATAATAAATGGTTTGTGATGCCAGGCAATGCAAATTTTCTGTTGGTGTAAAACTCAGATGGGAAGATGTGTGTGTGTGATTTCTGTTTTAATCTCAGGGTCGTGGGGATGAGAGGGAAGGGAGGATGGGAGAAAGGGAAAGAAGAGGTGAAGCACTCAAACCATACCATTGGGGATTTTTATGGAATTATTAAATGTAATGGTTACCCCATATGTGATACATACATGAATTGGCTAATACTAATTACTAGCCATGAAATTCTAATGGTGTGTTTAAACAGTTTTGGCTTGGCTCTTTTGTTTCATTGTCTCAAGCTATCTGAGACAGACAAATCTTAACATTTCATGCCTAGACGTTATTCCCTCTGCCTCTTATCTCCTTTCCTTCAGTCTAAATTAAGGTAGAGTAACCACTGAGAATGCCTCTATATGCTCGTGTGCATAAAAACGCTCCTCTTCAAGATACATAGATCTTGGTGGATGAGAGCAAACCCTCATGCCCTGTGTCAAAACCTGGTGGGATGGTATTAATACAATACTCTTTTTTTTGGCGTTAGTTTTTTTCACTAGAGAATGTAAAGATTAAGCTGCTGCTCTGATCTTTGTTTAAACAGGTCATGATTTTTGTTTAATGCTACATGCTTATCATAGGAACTACCAGCAGGAATGTAAAGCGGACTGGGATTCTGATCTGGCATAGCTAGCCAATTCTGATATTGATGTGTCTACTTTTTAATGGTTTACAGAATGTACTGTTGTTTGTGATGATGTTTTGTGATCATTTAGCTGAATTCATTGTACATACTTAGAAAAAAAAACCCATGCAAATGATGTCCTTTTAAGAACCAAGCATGATCAGATCTTCTGTCTCAGGTGCAGGCCTTCTTACCTGAAGAATTAGAGAGAGAGCTCTTCTGTATGCTAGAACGTGCAAAGGTGCTGATTTTTAGTCAGATGGGGTTTTGTCACTAAAAATTAGAAGGAAGGAGACTAAAATCCCCTGAAACCTGGTAACTGCTTAGTCAGTTTTTTAGGACATTTCTTTTGTCAGACATATTTTTAAAATAGCCAATAGTAATTGTAAAAGTGCATTTATAGTCAAAACATGTAATATTTTTGCCTACTAAAACCAGTTTCAACTTCAAATGATTACTAATCATACTAAAAATAAATCAGCACAGTCCATTTAATTCTTGCTGAACTTGTTTTTGGAAGAATTTAGAGGGGATGTGTAAGGTAATCTGAAGGAAGAGCCTTTTCATGTGTTCTGTTACGTTAAGATATGTTAGAATGTGACAGTGTGGCAGATTGAACTCACAGGATGAGACTAAGTGTAGTGCTGGAAACTTTAATTTAAATGGTCCGAATTGTAAACCTGTTTGGATTTTGTGATTGTTGTCCATAGGTAAATTTGGCCACTGTGAGATTGTCTGAGAACAAGGTGGTCTCTAGTTATTATTTCTAACTTAAGATATGTGTTTCTATTCCAGTTCTGGATATTCTAGGCTGTATTTTGAGACACAAGTGAGGTTAGTGATGTATGAGAATCCTTTAAGGTCTCTGCGCTGTTGTCCTTTGACTTTGTTTTAGAAATTAATCTTTTCAGACTGCTGTTAATACAAACAAAATTACACCTAAATGTAACAGCTTGGGCAAGGTTGCAAAGTGACAATCCAGTATAAGGCCTATTGCAAAAAGGGGCAGAGCTGGTACAGTAGTGGCTATTCACCTGCTTCTGCCCACTTCTGGAGCGCGTCAAGCATTTCGCTCTTTGTGACTACTCACTGCTTGACCTCATTGTTGAAACTGCTAACGAGTGTGACAGTTTTGCTGTGATTTGAAAAGATGGTGGGAACTGTATTAGGATTAACAGTATAACTGTCAGTTTATGTAGGTAGTATCGTGCAGTCAGAGTTAATTTGGATTCATTACACTAACGTAAATGCAAGATACTTACTGTTTCCCATTCAGCCACTATTCAAAATGCCATTATTTACCATGGGAGTAACATAGGTTCATACTGTTGGTTAAATACTTAGTATTATATGTGACTAGGAATAGCCATGCTAATGTTAGTGCAATAAGGACTTGCACTTGTCATCTTTTTAACTCGGATTCAGAGGTGTAATTGACGTGTAATGCATTCCAATTGTAAGTATTTGCCATTTTTGTGTGTTTTAATTTATAAATTTCTGAAAAAGAGTACTATTTAGCATAGATCACTTTTTTGGAAGCTCTCTTTATATGAGATGTCCTGTTGACCTTCTAAATTCAGCTCCTCTGACATACAGCCAGACCAGTTTTCCTTGTGGCAGCTGAGGGTCTTGCCATTCAGCTGAAAACCAAAGCCAGTAGAGCAGCTGTAGAAGCAGCGTATGAAGGAGACTGATGATTACTGATATTTTTGACTGTTTTTTTCCTGCCTTTTCCTAATGGACTGTTTTGCTCAAGCTCCGTTTGCCAGCTCTTGCAGTTGTATCACTTTGCTTAATGTGCTGCACAGCTCGAACATTCTGCGTGCCGCTTTGTTTCTTACTACCTTTCTCCTCCTTACTGACCTACCTCACCTTCTTTCTCCCTTTGACCTTCTGTGACACCGATCTCACCTGCTTTACCCATAAATAAAATTGGAAGGAACATGGTGTTCTGCCATGGCACTGTTAATTTCTCTGCATTGCTGTATTATTTTTCTCTCATATGCTTTGCTGAGTTTCTGTAGACTGTAAGCTGTTTGGGGCAGAGACTCTCTGTTACTGCATGGTTGCACAGTGTCTGGCATAGCTGGATTTCACCTGGTCTGTGGGCACTCATAATATGTAGTAATACTAGGATTGTTTTGACATTGTGGGACAGCTGTTCTTCTTCTATAGTAGAAGAGCTTCTTGCTCAGAGCTTATCTTTAATGGTGTTCTGAGGTGCGTCTCAGTTTTGCTGCTTGATGCTTTGTCCTAGTATGAACTGATTTTGGCAAAAGTTGAAGATAACCGTGCCTAATGCAATGGAGATGCCAGTAGTTAACAATCTAGTACCTTGAACAGGAGCCCCCAAAAAAATGTCAACTTCAACACATTTCAGTGGACAGTTGAGATACTGTCAACATCAAAGAAAATTGTTGTGGTTTCACCATGCTGACCAAGTGAGACAGAAAGGAATAGAAAATCCAAAAATGTATAGTGAGTTCATTTCATTTTGCTACTTTGATATTTTCTTCCTCTTAAGTATTATTTTGCAGTTCAACCTCCCTTTAGTTTTCACTCCTAAACTGTTTGGCTTTGGTTTAGCATCTTTGGCATCACATGAAAATTTGTTGTTAGTCCAAATAAAATGTTTGAGAGGAGTTTTTCAAGCAGCCAGCAAATCAGCAGCCATATATTGCAGTGTGATAGCTTCCACCCGAGCTAGCCTAGCTGCCATGGAGGACTGTGCATGCACTCTCAGTGCAGTTCTCCTGAGTCTTGCTTCTTTTATGAGTAGCCTCTTCATCTTCAGGGGTGGCACTGTAGGGCTGGATGCTTTGCTAGCGAGTAGGATCCAATTTGGGACTGAAGAATTTCCAGAGGTACTTGACCTGAAAAACACCCCCTTGGGACTTTTTCTCTGAGGGGTTTAGTTGCCTTTGGTTCAGAACCATGTAGGGGGCACTTTGTGGGTGGTACATGAGGGATAGGAGGTGCAGGTGGCCAGGCAGGAGGTGGAAGTGGTTGAAACAACTGTTGACTATTTTTTCCTTGCCAGTTCTGGGGAGGATACCTAGAAAATAAAAGAGAACAAACCCAGTGACTCCCTCCTTATGTGAAGGATTTCAATGGGATAGGTGCAGCTAAATGAGTGAAATGAGAAAACAACAGAATTAAAAGGATGGTATTTTTTTATTTTCAAAGTTCTACATCTTAAACAACTGTTAAAGATTTTCATGAATGACTTTATCATTTAACCCCAGGCTTTAAGAGGAAAAGATAGAGGTCAGAAATAGCATCACTGTAAATGTATTTACAGGTAATTTGTGTTCTGCATTCAACTTTACAAATATTTGTTTGCTGGTGCTTTGGCATTTCATTCATCCTGAACTACAGGAATAGATTTGCCACTTTTATTTGCTGTTGTTGTCTATTGACATAGGGATCAGCAACCTTTCAAGAGCTATTAGGGTTAGATTTCTTTCTGAAATTGGACAAGAATATTGGCAACAGAAATTGATCCACAGCCAAGAGGTGCTGCTGCACAAAAATGGAAGACCCTACACACTGTTTTGCCAGTATTAATGTGCTTATGGTTGATGCAGCAGAGCCTGGCTTGTGGTGGAACTTTGGGTGTTCAGAGATGCTGTGTGCCACTCAACCTCTGCCCTGAGCCGCCCCAGCAGCTTTGCTGACCCACAAGATAGTGCTGCTGGTGACCAACACTGGTTTTGAATGCTTAAGGGAAAACTACTTGGAACTGTCTACTAAATTAACTACTCTGTTAAATATTAGGCATCAACATACTCAGGTGCAGTTTTGTTACCAGAGTGAAAGTATTAAACCAGATGGGGCTGTATTCTGTCCTCAGATGTGCATGAATGATCAAACTGATCAGATTCTTTGCATTTATGCACCATTTCCACTGAAATCAGTTTGGATAAAGTACGTGTTGCATGCAAGTGGGACTTGAACCACTGAGGCTAGGAAATGAGTGTGAGGCCAATTGCCACTAAAGGGTGAAGAAAGAATATTCTTCATGGAAAAATCAAACCAAACTTAAATACATCAATACATACAAAATTAAATACGTCTTGCATTGTCTTATTTTCACTAAATAATAGTTTGAGAGAGTCAGGAGATTAATTGGGTGACATAACCAAGCTACAGACTGAAATGTAGAATCAAATCCTCACAAGCCTAATTTATTTCTGTTGAAATACCTTTTTTGGATAGTTTTCCTATGTAACCTGTGTCTTTGGCTGTTTTCCCTTAGAATGAGTATTACAATTTTGGGATTTATAGTTTGTCTCTTGTGAATGCTCATGATTTTCAGCAGTGTAATAGAGTTTAAAATACTGCCAGAGATTAAGGCAAATTTTTTAGAGCTAGGAATCAGTTTTGTGACTTTTAGAGATTTACTGGAAATTATTAATTAAATTAACTACACCTGCAGATATTTTGGGATTAAATACAAGTAGTCTGGAGCCAAACCAGTGTATTTTTCAGGGAGAAGATTTGCTTTTCTTTCAGAAAAATGCATCCATTTCAATATTTTGTCCAGATATGAGAATGTCTTACACATTCAGGCAAGATTTGTAGAGTCACATTAACACATTTAGCCTTGTCAAATGTACAGTCTATTTGCAGATCTTCAGCTATTGCAGCGTTCAAATTGAAAATACACTGGATATGTTGCAGAGTGAAAGTTAGAGGTGAAACCAAAGCAGTCTTATTAAGTTATGTTTATTTTTATGATTGAATAAATTGACAGTTGTCTTTATAGAGGAGAATTTGATTTGGAAAATGATACTGCTGATGAGGAAATTAAATCTTTATAAATGGAATACTTAGTTACTGTAGTTTTGGGAGCCAAGGTAGGGAAATAAGAAAAAGCAATTTAAAATCATATAATCATCATTCAAAATAAGACTAGCTAAGACGATTTCTAGGTAGCAGCTACTTTAAACAGACTTACATGTTGTAGGTAAATGTGCAATTTTTGGGTGTTTTCTGAACTCATATTTTTGGAGGAAACTCCACAGACGTGGGCATAATTCCAAAAGACAAATAATTAATCTAATTTCCTACTTAACTGCGCTTCTATAATCTTTCTGTGGCAGCAAAAGCTAAGAAGCATGATAGTGTTCTTTATTTATGAAGCAATGAGAGAATCACTTATAGTATTTGTGTTTGAGAGCAAGGGAAGCAAACTAATATGAAGAAGAAATTAATTTCTGTGAAGCATTTTTTTGGGTGGTGTATCTGACAGGTCATTATAATAATAAGCAAAGGCAAACAATCAGGCGGGTTTTAGCGTGGCGAGAAATATCTTGAGGGAATTTTGTTGTTTCTTTTCTAATGCTGATTAAGGTAATTGTAGCTACAGAGAAGTAAGAGGTCTTATTTAAGTGACTGAATTTATTTTTCACTTTACAAAACAGATTGCTCAGTGCCTGGTTGGTTCTGCAGTTAGTGTATGATGCGTGTCATCAGAAGCGGAAGAATTCATTGATAGGTGAAAAAGGAGGCTCTGAACAGTTGAGGGTAGATCTTGCTTTACTTCTTGTGGAGGCAGTAGGGTTTTGAGGCATTTTCGAGGGGCAGTTTTGATTATATAGGTGGGAATAGCTCTGATTTCCAAGGAAAAGATGCAGTGGCAGAACTGAGTGTTATTTGATGGGCAACAGCAAATTTAGATTTGCTGGCAAAGAAAACCACCTCTGACGCATTTTAGAAAGACCGCCCAAAGAATCCCCTTAATAAATCCTGGGTTTGCTAGAACTTGTTTCAGCAGGAGCTGCTGAAGAGAGCAGAGACTGAAAAATGGGATACTTAAGATATTTTCTGTGCGAGACACATCGTAGGCAAAGGTTTTTGAAAATACCTTAGTAGGGCATATCTGCTCTCATTACCAGCTGAGGGTTGTGAAAGCCATGCTAAAAGCCGTGCTAAAGAGACATTTGTGAAGGTTATATTCCAATTTTTTATCTTAAGACAACTTTCCAGGCTCCCACAACTATGTACCTACACGTTGTGTACTGAGAAGCAGGTGGAGCAGCGTACAGTGCCATCCCATGGTACTCACAGAATGGATTGGTGAGTGTGTTTCAGTTCATTGGGTGTTTTTGAGATAAGCTTGTATGACAAAACTCACCATTGTGTATACATTTATTTACTGCTTAAGCCAGGACATTTCTTAGCTTATATATGAAGTTAGAGCTGCAATGGTCTCTGCAGCAGAGGCATGAGCACATATTCAAACATCCTTAAGAAATCTGTTCATTTTGGAATGCTGTTGTTCAGTTCGTTGACAGAAATCGCAAGTACATAGAGCATTGGCTTTGGGAAAAGCTTGTGAGTGTGTATTTCACTGCAATAGATTGCAGGTTTATTTGTGTAATTTCTTTTAAGTGCAATGGGAAATGTGGGCTATGACAAATAGTATTCATTTATGAAGCCTAATGATTCCATCAGGAGAAATGTGCGTGATCGACCTTAAAATCTACAAGTGTCTGATAACATTTGATTATGCTGCCTTGACTTCTAAAGTCCTCATTTGTCAAGTGAGTCCAAACCACTCTGCTAAGGGGAGACTCAGTGGTTTTGATTTGCCAGGACTTGAGCTCTGTTTCAGAAAATGAAGAGCAGGAAGAGGAGAGCGTATCCCTTTGGCAAAGCTTTCTTCTGCAGTGTGATTTGCCTGGCTCATCCTTTACCACAGAGAAATGCCTTTTTAGGATTATTTCAATATTCATTTCCCAATGGCAGAACTGGAGGTACCAAACTATTTCCATTGATTGGCTTCTATCTGGAGTATCTAAAATGAGTATTTAGACAGCAAAACCCGTTACCATTGTCAGCATATTTCTCATTGGAAGTGATTGCTTTACTGGTTTCAATATGTTTGCTTATTGCTGGTCAGTCTGTAACAGCTTTTTTTTCTTTTCCTTTCCTTTTTTTTTTTTTTTGAGAAAACAAAAATAGTAATTTGTGATAATGAAGTGATAATGAAGTGGTTATAGAAATGTTATTAGACAGTTGGGACCATTACTGCAGAGTGCTCCTTAGCACGTTTTTTTAGGTTTAAATAAAGGGTCTACTTGCCTATATGTGACCTGATTGTTTATGAAAAGCACTGCAGTGCAGTATAGGGGAAAACTTGAGCCCTTAGTAAAGCTCTTGGAAGGGTTTTTGGTTAACAGTATCCAAGGGCTGTGTATGATCTGTGTAACTATGTGCTCTATCACAGATTCTCACGTGCTTCCTTAAGGTATTTTGCTGCTATTGTCTTTCTGGCTTTGATGGTTTAGAACCCCATGAAAATGTCTGGGGTTTTTGTCCTTTCTTTTTTTTTCTTTTTAATGCTGCATTTTGTTTCTTCATTGCCTTCCCAAATCCCAGCTTGTCAAACTCTAAACATCCTTAGCAAAAACTAACATCTTTACCACTGATCTTTGTACTGCCAAGAGTCCCAGCATCCTTTCTTTATGTGGCCTCACTATTATTAGTGCAGAACGTGGCAACTGCCCCTCTTCAGCCTGTTATAACCATGTTGTGCTTCTTGACCTCCAGATTTTTTTCTAGTGTAGCAAAGTTCTTTGCTCTGTAGATAGATCTTTCACAGTTTTCTTTCTTAATTTATAACTTCTTTTTAGCTATCATCATCTTCAGTATTTTATCTTGGTTTCTAATTACTGTTTCAGTGACATCTGTTTGAGCCATGTTGTTTTCAAGTCTAGGTTCATATTGTGTGTTGCTTGAATAATTTTCAAGAATTGTTGTTTTTAGGCTCGAGATGAAGGGTAGATGATGGAGGGAACAGCAGGGATGATGAAATGAGATATGGTGAAAGACAATGGATCTGACAGTGAACAAAGAATGAAGCTGAATCTGTGAAGAAATGAGATTAAAATAAAATACTGGCTTAAGATGGAAAAAAGCATGAAAAGACTGGGAAATTGACGTAAAAGAGGGAAAGAATTACGTCAGCTATACAAGAAGGCTGAGAGATGAGCATACCAGACATTTCAGGCTGAAAAAGTGGAAAAAAGGAATTAATATAAAGGCTTCTTTGAGAGCTTCACCAAAGGGCTTAAACAGATGTATGGGTTCAAGCACCTCTAGTCCAGCAATTCCTCAGGAGAGATGTTGCTACACACATAGCTTATGGCCTGATGCAAAGGCTTCTGAAGATGGTGCAGCAGTGTCCATTGTACACAGTTGGCTTTGGGTCAGAGCTCTGGGAACGTTTGAACAAAGGCTGGAGAAAGCGGCAGGAAAATAACGTGAAGAGAGCATTTCTGCCATCAGTAAGAAGATGGCTTAGCTGATTTAATAGCTGCTTCCCAGGCTGTGATTCTAACAGCCAGGTTTGTGATATTTATTTTAGTATTCATGTTCTTGCAGTCTTTTTTACATTTTTCTGTTTTTCCCTGGCAGACATCCCGCAGCTCCCTAAGTCTGGGGGAAGAGGATGGTTAGCATGTTGTTGCTGTGGGGATTTGAGTCTTAATGCTCTGTGTTGTTAATGCTGGGCATATAATTTTAAAACTTGCATGCTATGGAAGCAGATAATTATTTCCCTGCTGCATTTTATACCCTAGTTTGGGAAAGGAAGAAATTTTGGAATATTAAAAGAAAGTAAGTTACAATTTGGGGGACTGCTGGAAATGGAAACAGAAAGAGGGGAGTAATGGGTGTGAGTCTGGTTATCAGTCAAGCTGGAAAGAGACAGCTTGTTCTGTCGAACACCAACAATGTTAGTAGTCAGCCAATCACTTATGCAGGAAGAAAACCCTAGACTGAAAGGTAAGCTTCAAAGACATCTGTGTATGTTTCTGAAATGAGCTTGAATTAAGCTCGCTATTGAATAATGCTTACTGATTATGTGTTGCATATCTCATTTTTGTTCAGCACAGCCTATTCATATGATTGCTAGTTGGGTATTTTATTTTTATTGCAGGATCTGCCTCTTCCTTTTAGTTTTTCATCTTGGATGCTTTTTACGTGTCCAGGGTTGGCATTGGGTGACTGTCATTTGTCAGAAGGCTTAGCAGTGCTTTTTTCCCCCTCTTCCTCTTTTTAATTGCTATTTTCTCCAGTTACCCAGAAAACAGAGCTTAGGAATGAATTTTTGGGTACCTGCATACCTGGACCTTTTCTATAGAAGATTTGATGTGTACCTTGGGAAAAGCCATATAAGAAGGACCCAGAGTGGAGGCTCATAGAAGCAGATTACCCAGCTGCCATGAGCTCCTGAGAACTTAATAAGGCCAAAGGGAGATTCTAAGTCCCTAAGGCAGTGCTTTAACTCCTTTGTAACTGCAGTTCAGTTAGGTGTAAAGAGAGAATAATCATTGAATTCTAAAACAAAGGCTGTGTTCGTCAGGTAGTTTGAAATCCTTACATAGAACTGTGGAATTGTAAATTATTAATCCTACTGGAGAGTATTTCTAGAGGTCAGCAGTTCTAATAGTTTCTTTCAAACAGAAGTAGGTTCACTTAGAACAGTTTGCCCCCTATAAAATCTTTGACCTTGCCTATTCAAAACTTCTTTACAAATGTATCACTTAATACAGGAAGCTCCTCAGGGAGGGTTCTTCACATCTGCTGTAGTGATTTCTTATTTCCTAAATGCAGCAATTTGTACTTGATTGTTCTTAGAAGAATTGTTCCTCCCTTCCACCCCTCTGCTCTGGTCCTCTGTTGCTGCTTGTTCTGCTAGATTCCAAAATTTTCTTTGTTGTGATTCTGCTGTTTCTTTACCACTCAGCTCTAGGGGAAGGCATGTGCTTTTATTCTCAAGTCTGGTTTCTTGCGGGTTGTTAGTGACAGCAAGTTGTCATCATTTTACAGCCATTCAGCCAGTAACAAAACTGAGCTGAATCTCTGATTTCAATTTCCTAACAACAAGATTTCCCAAAACAAAAGTACACCACCACTTCTTGGAGCACTGTAGTAGTTAAGTAGAGGACCCAGGCCCAAATTTTTAAAGATACTGAGGTTCTTGACTGCCACTAGAACTGAATTGGACCTAAGTACCTGTAAATAGCTTTAAGAATTTGAGTGACTATGAAGACCTTCCTCATCCATCACTCTTGGCAGCTGTCCCTTCAGAATGGAATTAAGGCACAGTAGCAAGGTCACCTGAAATGCTTACAGTCTTTCTGATTTCCAGAAACTGCACCTATTAAATGGATTGCTGCTTTCTAGCCTGCCTTTTCATGAAATACATCTTCTGAAGCAGATTACTTGTATTCCCTTGAAGAAAAGAGCCTTCACTTGCATGAAGGTAAATATTTCAGACAGACAAGTTTTTTAAAGGGCTGCAAAGTTAGGCTGTAAAAATACCCAGTCAGTAGCTTAGAATTATTTTTTTATTATTAAAACTGGGAAATAAAATTCACATTTAAATTACTTTCTGCTGTTTCTAGGGGATACTCTCTGCGTTCCTGTTGGTTTGACTTAGCCGTTCCTCTACCCATTTTTGGTGCTGCTTTTCTAGACTTGCATAACCTTCAGGGAAATATTTATTCCCAAAGACAAAACCTGCATGGATTTTACATTTTAATATTTAATAACTCTTTACTGTGTGTTAGCTGTTGAATTGCTTTCTTTTTCCAGTGAATCCAGGATATTAGACTAGGAGAGAAAGTGTTTGAAGTGGGGGAGCCCTTTGTATCTGTCAGGAGTTCCTTCAGTGCTACTATAGAACCAGGAGCCAGTGTGCATGTGGCCCTTTGCCCACTTCTTTAGGATGGAAAGAACAACTTGGCAATGCTTCCCCATAGTGAATGGCTCAGACTTTCAGAAGAATTGGTTGAAGTGATTGTTGTTTAATTAACTTGCATTTTTGTTGTGCACAGCTGTGTATTCAGTTTCAGGTTTGGTGGGGTTTTTTTTTGAAGGAGGATGAGGAATAAACCTCCAGCAATGCAGTAAAAAAAAAAAAAAGAAGAAACATTAAATGACATACCATTCTGAATGACTGTTCTAAATGTCTGAAATATTTGAGCAAGTTGCCCCTGTGGTTTTTAGCAAGTTTCCCTGCTTTCCACCCACAACTGAAGTGTATTAATCAAATTGCCGAATTGGAGACATTCATGAGGAGTTCTTTGAGCTACGTCTTCATCTCTCCCTATCTCCCCTTCATTTCATAATAAATAAAATGAATTGCAAACAGATTATCTAACTGTCAAACAGTTATCCTCCATCTCTTCAATCTGCTTTCAGATTTTTCAGAGGAGTGTGTGCTGATTAGGTAAGGAGATGTCATGGTCTTCTCCAGTCGATATCGGAAGATAGCAGCTATGATCGCCTGAAGAAGCCGAACCTTACACTGCAAGCATGGCTTTCGCCCAGTCACACATTATGGCAGCTAGAAGACATCAGCACAGTAGACTCATAATTGAAGTGGATGAGTACAGCTCCAACCCCACACAGGCTTTCACATTCTACAACATTAACCAGGGTCGTTTTCAACCCCCACATGTGCAAATGTAAGTATTATAGTTTTGTTACGGCTCTAGCACAGCCTACTAAATTGTTATTGCCTTGTCAATGTTGTATTTGATGGACCAGTCAAAAAAGAATTAAAAAAAACACTATTTTTCTGCCTTTCTAATAACTGTAATGGCACAAAATCTGTCCACTTAGAGTTTAAGTACTTTGTTAAGGGACAGAAGAGAGATCACTCGAGAAATAAGCAACAAGCAGTGCTAATAAAGTAAGGCACGCTAGAAGGATCATACTTTCTGCAATCTTAATAATGTTTGTTTGCTTCATGTACTTGCTTATTGTTGTAAATAGCTGTTGAAAATACCAAGCCTTTATCTGTACAACACATACTGGTTTGTTAGTTATATTACAACTACATACAAGGGAAAAATCACGTCAATAAATAAAATAGTGTGGGCATCCATTCGACAACTTTCGTACCGTTGTGCCAAAGATGCCAAGTGCTTAAAGAGTAATTAATGTGTTTGTTTCTGACTTCTTATATAATGACAACATCAGTTAAATTAACAGCTCTAAATGATTTACTTCTAAAGTGGAGAATTATAATTACAAAATGAAACCTGCCATAAAGTTTAAAGCCAGAAGGAAGAGCAAAACAGTAGAGCTATTACAAATAAATTAAGTGTAAAATTCCGCTGTAAAATATTTTTTATAGGGAATAAAAATGTCTGCCATTTTATTGTGTTTATTAAAGAGATAAACAGCCTTATCTTTACATCAGAAGGCCTGTTTTCATTTTTTTTAAGGAAACTTTTTTTTTCCTTTAGGAAAGATTAACATTTTTGATATTCAGTATGATTTGATAACTTCGACCACAGGCTGTGATTTCTGCAGTTAAAAAGCTCAGCCGTGGTGACTACTTGAATGCTGTGTGTCTATTTAGTGAATGCTTATGTACATTCTTTGGCATAAATTAGGTGTTACATTAAAAGTACCTGAAGACTAACATATATACCAGTGTGGTGAGCAAACAGTTTCTGGAGGCACTGTATTAGCTTCTAGTCTCCTTTGTGGGGTTTTAGGTACTCGTGAAATGTAAACAGTCAAAGGAGATGAGTGTTAGCACTGGGAAGCATCCTCTGTTTATAGAGCTGGCAAATGCTAGCAAAAGTACAAACAAATGAATGTGAATTCAGGAATAATTTTCTAAATGGAAATGCTAAATGCAGGTTGCTTTGTTTGTCAAGACTTAGCTATTGTTTGTGAATATTCAGACAGTTCCTGGGCACTCAGGAATTTCCTCGCTATTCTTGAAAGATGAATGTTTTTTACCAAGATAAAAAGAAGTATCCATCTGGTACTCAAAAATGACACTGTTTAAGCTTCTAACCAGTAATAAATCTTTTTAGCAGAGGGCTTACAAAATCAGATGGGTGATGGAGGTTCAGCACCTAAGCAAGTAGCTGAAAATAAACTATTCTTAGAAAATAGTTCCTTGGAAGAGTTTAGCAATCACTCATGAATGATTAATACCATTGAAGAAACTTGTGCAAATGAAAACCAGGCTAAATCAATTGAAACTTTGACTGCAGTCTGACCTACTCTTTTCCTGGTACAGAAATTGTAAATAATGTTCCTGAATGCCAGCAGGATTGCTTTTGCCCTCCTACCAATGAATAGAATAGCAACAAAGAAGGGAAAAGTAGACATAAAAAGTCTAACAAAAGCACCTTACATTCACATGATTGTTATGGGTGAAATCTTAGCCTCACTTTAGTCCATGCAATTTTTGTTGTCAACTTCAGGGAGGTGAGGGCTTTGCCATGTCTTTGTGTGTGGTTAAAAATACCCAGATTAGTAATGTCTCAGGCAGTTGGAAACACAGACCTGGTAAAATCTTCTTGAACTGCAGGAGGGTTTTTTTGCTCTCCTTTTCTTCTGAATTCATCTTGCAGCTCTCCCTTGAACCTCTCTGCAGTTTCATATTTCTCATTTTGCTTCTTAGTGCTCATAACTTGCAAACAGCCCTTTGCCAGCCTCATCATCTTAGTCTGGCAACCCTGTGCTTGTGAGGTGACTGGGTTGGCACTGACGAGAAGGGTGACGAATTCTGCCAATGTTTTCAAGTCCATCAGGTTTTTTTCTGGAAAGTTCCTATCTTGCTTCTTTGTAAAACCACTGAAATCTGGTATATAAACTAACCTCTGGCAATGGTTTTGCTCTGAGACTTTTTTAACTTTGCCTTTTAATTTCTCTGCAATCTTCATACTTGAAAGGAAAACAAAGGTATTTGCCCAAAACTAATCAGCAGACCTTTATTCCTCTGCTCACACTGCAAGCAGCACATTAGGTGTTGGTGTGACAGCTGCTGTGGGAATGCATTGCAAAAGAATATAGAGATCAACCCTGCAGAAATTATTTCCTGTAACACAACTGAGATGCATTTGTGAAAGCTGACATATGTTTTTACCTATATGTGACCTCACTGTGTATCCCTTCAACATGAAAAATCTGCATCTCATTTCTTGCTTTCTTTTCTCGTATTGATGCCTTTTTACCCATGAAAATCCTCTGGCCCATTGCTTCCTATTTAAAAGTTACACATACCTCAGCAACTGGGGAAACACTGTCCATATCTCCCCCAGCCCCATTTTTCTTAAGAAAAAGCATGTGTGTTGTGTGAGTTGCCATGGTAAGGCTGTCATGTTTTTCTGTTCAGCTTCAGAGGAGCAACATGTGAAATGCATGCTGCTCCCCAACACCCAGCTTACTGCTGTGCTGAGCTTTAAAATGTTTCTGAAGGAGGAGCATCTGCTTGAAAGGCAGCCCTACCATGCAAAGTGAAAAAGGAGTATTTTAGAGCAGTCCATATCCTTATGTTGTGCCAGGTTGTATGCATAATTTAAAGCTGGCTTACTAATAGAACCTGTGACTCACTTTGGGAAATGCTGGGCAGGGACAGCAATAATTAGTTTGCTGAACTGATGTTTGATTTTTCTAGCTTGAATGGCTGCAACAGTAGCCAGGGTCAGCTCCTCATCATTTTTGTCTGGCCATCCCAGTTCATTTTGTGAAGGAACTCCATGGACTGAGTGCATTACTCTTCCCTGCTTAAAGTGCAGCCTGCACTTTAAAAGAGGGCTCGCTCACTAATTGAATACCACCACTCACCCTCCATATTACTTTGCACCCCTGCTACCTCTGTTCACCACTCATGGAGCTCGCTCTATGGCAGGTCTCTTCCCTCCAAAACCAAGGCCTTCTTAGCATGCAGTGGCAGTCATACAGCTGCACTATTTGAGATTGTGTCCTCTTATGCCTAACCCTCTCTTGCATCTAAGTCTTTTCTTTTTTTTCATCTCCCATCCTACATGTGCCTGTGGTGCTTTTGCAACACGCACACTTCTTCAGCCCGGCATGCAGTGTTTGCAGCTGCTCTCTCTCGGGGTCCAAATGTTCCACGCCTTGTGAGCCAAGTTCTACAATTTCCAGTACATACTTGCTCACATACCCCACCAGCTTGTACATACTTGGGTATTCATTAGGTGGGATTTGATGCTAGCTGATTTTACTCCTTACCTCATTTTTACTGTGACTTCAGAGGACCACTACAAGGTGTTTGTACTAAAAATGGCAGTATTGCTGTAAAAAGCCCAACACTTCTTCCTAAAAAGGTATGGGAAAGACAAACACAAAATGATTTCTTCAAACTCCAATTTTGTAACTGTATTGTAGGAAATGCTAAGAACATTTTCTGTATTTAACAAGTTTTTTTATGCTTTACATTTTTCTTTGCTCTCTCCCTAATCCTTTGAAGTTGTTAAAACCACCTTAGTTTACCTTCCTATGCATTTCATTGAATTCTATGCAGCTAAAGGCTATCAGCTTATGTCTTTCAGGCAACAAAATACCTTTTGAAAATTGACTGACTATGCAGGGATAGGGTTACTAATAGCAAAGGTGTCTTAACTTTTTTCCTGGGATTATGTTTATGAGGTTGAGCTGCTGAACTGAAGCACACGCAGCAAAGAGCAGGAGTATGTATTGTGTACTGCAACAGTGAACAAAGCTAAATGTTGTCCTTTCAAAACAGATATTGTAAATGCAAAATATTCTATAGCAGTTCTTTATGTCTCTTTGTTCTCTAATGGACATAAATATTTGTCTCTGGCTTTAAAAAAACCAAACCTTTATTTCACCAGAAGTCCCTGACTGGGATAATAGATATGGCATAGCTGCATTTGCTTCTATGTAGTCAAACAAAATAAAGATTGAGGGAAAAAAGATTCAGCTGAAAATAAGTATTCCTCATGCAGCAGAGAGGTGTTCTCTGCTTTTCTCCTCTAAATCGTAAGTAAGCCTCATCAAACGGGGGTCAGATCTTTTTGTTTTCTCAGTTTTGAATATCAAGATTGGGCTCTGAACAATGCAGCCTCACCCCTCACAGCATCGGATTTAATTTAGTATAATTAAGCCCAGAAAGTTGCCACATTTGTCCTGACAATAGTCAGGCTTGAACGTGCATTTACAGCTGTTGTCAGGAGAGTTCTTATCTGGCCCTGCACTAACACTCTGAAGCATATCTCTAAAACGTGTTAATTAAATTTTCCGGAGTTGTATAACTTGCAGGGGAAAAAAAAAAGACAGTTATCATTAGGGGAAAAAAATGCATTTAAATGTATTTATGTATCTAAAATAAATCTTTTCCCTGTGTACAATGTAATCATATTTAAACAATGAAACAGGATAGTACAATTCTTTTGAAACGGGCAATGCCTTTGATTTATTTGTAAGTATTTGTTTCAGAGTTACTGCCATAGTTCAATCTCTTTCCCTTAATCTGTTTAAGTTAATCCTTCTAACCCACCAAACGTTGGAAATGTTGTGATGTAAACATCAAGGCTTTTTACACCTTCCATTAGTGTTAGGTTTGTCTTAATAAATCCCTGCCATCAGACAGATCTAGAAGTCTGTGTAATCTTCTGTAAAGGTAAAAAAAACAGCATTAGAATTGCAAAGCAGACTCTAAGAAGTACATAAGGACTTTTGTAACCTTGTTATGATGTGTTTCCTGCAGGGTTGATCCCGTGCCCCATGATGCTCCCAAACCTCCAGGATATACAAGATTCGTCTGTATTTCTGATACTCACTCAAGAACTGATCCCATCCAAATGCCATATGGAGATGTGTTAATACATGCTGGTGATTTTACTGAGCTGGGGCTTCCTAGTGAAGTAAAAAAATTCAACGAGTGGCTAGGTAGGTACTGAATTCTGTGTGGATTTGAAAGTAAGTTTGTTTACTGACTGTATCTGCCCCTTCTGCCTGCCAGTACAACCCATCATGCACTCAGAAATGATGAATATTAATTTGACTTTTAAATTGGAATGGCACCAAGCAGGAATCAGTTTGTTGTGTTGTAGGGTTTTTGAGTTGTTTTTGGGTTTGTTGTTTGGTGTGGTTTTTTTTTTAACAAATATTTTTGCATTTTCTCAACTGAGCAAATAAGATTTGTGAGACTATTCATCTGCTCTGCCTTCACACTCTCAAGTGTACATTAAGCAGCTTCTTGGTGCTAGCAACAATTTAAGTCAGTAGGCCTTCAATGATTTACAGCAAACCTCTTGCATACATTGTTATGGTGCTGCTGCCTGCAAGAAAAAAAAAGTTGTTGTGACTGAAAACATTTGTCTGTTTAACCCTGGAGGCTCATAGATATTTTCTCAGTCTGAGGCTCAGCTGCACCACAGCACCAAATCCCAAACAAAGCGAAACGTCTGCCTGCGGTTGCTGTCTTGGATGAGGCGGACCAGATGTAGATGCCTTCTGTAGGCAACTGTTGGCATTGTTAAGTGAAATCCTGTTCCACTGGGCAAGAGAGTGGTGATTTACATGTGCTTCTGCAATGTTTTGGAGATGCTAAAAAAAAATTTCAGTGAAAAGTAGGAAGCATACACCCTACCCAGACAAAAGCCCTGATGGGTATTGTTCCCGCAGTGGCGCGGGTACCTTCATTTAGAGTAAAAATCCATACTCAGAGTTCATTATGGAAAACATAAAGGGTGAGAGGAAATGAAAGAGTTGGAGAAAGAGAGGATGCAGTTTAAGGGTAATGGATTGAAGTTTTGATGTTGATTTTCTTCCCTCCAGCTGATTTTTTTTCCGTTTTTCCTATCTTTATTTTAATTTCTTTGCCATGCGTTCGAACACTCTGCATTGGGAAGGCACAAAGCAGACAGATGCATATAGGTTGAAACTGAATATTAAAAAATAAAGTCAATAGTTAGCAATTTAAACAAATATTTACTAGCAAATTGTTATCAGCAAGGCTGCTACATGGTTATTTCATCTTTGGAACCCACTGATATGCCCTGCATGGAATAATTGCATTGCTCTATGAAGACGAAGGTAGGAACAGCATGTGAAAGCAACACTTTTATAGTGCCCTCACCCCTCTCTCTCTACCCAAATGGAACAGGCTGGTGGTAAAACAGAAAGCAAATTTTCACCCAATTTTATAGGTTTCTACCATGTAATAACACCTAAAGGTTATACAAACCATATGGTTATCCCTTCTGAATAATACCCATTTTATTTATCTGCTGGCGTGGGAAGAAAAGTGCTTTGGGATACTGCTAGCAGGCAAGCATGGGAGCTACACACATTACTTGGTGTACAGGTTTTGTCTCCCTGGCTATCCATCTGCCTCCCTGCTGGTCACAGCTGTACAACATTCTGAAGTCCTTAAGCTGAAATCCTCTTCAGTGTGGTAGGTAGATGTACCAAGGCATTCTGTGTTGGCCTCTTCATCACTTTTAGTCCAAAAGGCAGCTTCATTTTCTGTCTTTTCAGGCATTGCTTCCAATGTCATGCTACTGTGTGGTTAGGGAAAAGGTGATCTTGGTGGTTTGAGTTGCATTTTTGCAAGAGCACCTTTGATTCTGTGGTTGATTCTATGATGTATGTAAATATAGCAAGTGTAAGTTTGGGTGGGTTTTGTATTTTCTTGGCAGTCTGAAGAAAGGGAAAGTGTCACTGAATTTTTTCATTCATTGTGGAAGATCTAATAGAAAAATAAATGAATGCCACCACCTATGCTCATTCAGCTCCTATTTGGAGTTTTATTCCATTGCAAAACTGTAAACTCTTTTGCAGATTACAGTCAATGAGTTTTCAAAGTGGAAGCTGTCTTTTTTTCTCTTACATGGACAGTTTATCAACTCTTTCATATCTTGACTGTTTGCAAAATCTGTAGAGAATAAAAAAAAAATCAAAAATGTTTACTGGTTGTTCCTTTTGTTGTGACAGGCACCAATCCCCAACAGCTTTGAGTTTTCTGGATAGCTGCTTCCAGTAGCTGCCATGATTTAGCAACCTCCAGAAGTCTTCCCAACCTTCTTCCCAGTGTCTTAACATTTTACTAGTTTCTTGAGAAAGTGATTGACAGACTCTGGCATGAGCTTTTGCCTCCACTGTCATTCTTAGCAGCTGCTGCCAAGCTTCCATGTCTTTTCCTTCAGCCTATAGCACAGGGCTCACCTTCCTTTGTAGCTACTGTTCTGCATCAGATCTATGTTTGCTGCCCTCATTAGGCTCTAACTTTGTTTATGCTTTGGAATAGACACTGGGGTGTTTGCTTGTTACACTTTCCCTTGATCTCGGTTTCCTCTTAGGCACTAGTTGCAGTGTTAGCAAACACTGGAATGGGCTCACCCCGGAGGTAATTCAGTCCTCATTACTGGAAGTGTTTAAAAGCAGAAATGTGGTGCTTAGGGACATAGAATCCTAAAATCAGTCAGAGTTGGAAAGGGCCACAAGGATCATCTAGTTCCATCCCCTCTGCTATGGGCAAGGACACCTCACACTAGATCAGGCTGCCTAGAGCCTCATCCAGCCTGGCCTTAAACACCTCCAGGGATGGGGCTTCAGCCACCTCCCTGAGCAACCTGATCCAGGCTCTCTCTCACCACCATCATGGTCAAGAACTTCTTCCTAACATCCAGTCTGAATCTACCCATTTCTAGCCCTAGTCCTGTCACTCCCTGACATCCTAAAAAGTCCCTCCCCAGCTTTCTTGTAGGCCCCCTTAAGATACTGAGAGGCCACAATAAGGTAATCTTGTAGCCTTCTCCTCTCCAGACTGAACAGCCCCAACTCCCTCAGTCTCTCCTCACAGGAGAGGTCCTCCAGCTCTCTGATCATCCTCATGGCCCTTCTCTGTACTTGTTCCAGCACATCCATATCCCTCTTGTCATAGTGGCTCCAGAACTGGATGCAGTACCCCAGGTGGGATCTCACCAGTGCAGAGTAGAGGGGAAGGATCACTTCCCTCACTCTGCTGGCCACACTTCTCCTGCTGCAGCCAAAGTCTGGTTGGCTTTCTGGGCTGTAAGAGCACACTGACAGCTCATATTGAGCTTC
The DNA here is from genome assembly GCF_015220805.1 of Pogoniulus pusillus. Classification (NCBI taxonomy): domain Eukaryota; kingdom Metazoa; phylum Chordata; class Aves; order Piciformes; family Lybiidae; genus Pogoniulus; species Pogoniulus pusillus. Next base: position 15,331,877 of record NC_087290.1, on the reverse strand, counting down.
TCATAGTATCATAGTATCATAGTATCATCAGGGTTGGAAGAGACCTCACAGATCACCGAGTCCAACCCTTTACCACAGAGCTCAAGGCTAGACCATGGCACCAAGTGCCACGTCCAACCTTGCACCCCCAAGTCTCTCCCCTAAGGGCTGCACCAGACTTGGTGGAGTTAGAGAATGGTTGACTTGATGATCTTAAAGATTTTTATTTCCAGTCAAGGCAATATCCTGCTCCTGCTTCTGCACTGTATCTTTGTGTAGCATCGAGCCCTACCCCTTAGCTTTCTGTTCTGTCATACCTTCTTGGGTCTGTGCCACTCTGGTCTTTTGGCCTGTTTCATCTTTTCAGGAGGCCCTTCAGCAAGTTGGGATTTTATCTTTCTGCTCTACATAAGATGTCTCTGCCTCTCTGATGCAAAGTGTATTTCACATTAACATCATTAACTTACACCAACCTTATGGTTCTACCGAGCACATGCTCAAGTGTTGTGCTAATAGAGGCATAGTGACTTACTGAGTCATACCCTAAAATATGTTCTCTTTTTCAGTCTAACTGTATGTGGGTACACAGAAAGGCCTGTACCAGCTCAGGTAATACATCTCTCTAGCCCAGTGTCGTCTTTGACTGTGACTGGAGCCAAGGTGCTCTGCTTTGTCTGCTCCTTAGTCAGCTACTCTTCATCTTCTGACCCATACAGCCCTCTATTTCATTAAACTTCAATCTTCTGGCTTTCTTTACTTTCCCTTTTCTCAAAGCTCCCTTTCTCCTCCTGAGGAAGGATTTGAGTTTTTCTTGATGCTAGGTTGTTGCCTAACTCTAGGGAGGAGCTAAAGTCCGAGGACCTCTTGAGCCGCAGCATTACCTTCTCCTTAGTTCTTGGTATTTTCTTCTCTGAGCTTTTCAATTGACATTTGAATCAGTGCAAGTTGTGTGTGCTGACACAATCTTGCAGCAGGGTTCCACAGTGTGATGTGGATTGTGTGGAGAACTTGGCTTATTTCAAACTTGTCACCTCCTATTTTGCAGCAACATCATTCTTTGTTATGCTTAAGAGTTTATAGGCTCTTTCTATACTTGCCCTTGTGGTTTTTTCTCAGTCTGAGGACTATGTAGAAGTCCTTAAATGCCTTTTATCATACATGTCACACCTTGTACCTCTTTGCTCCGTGTCCCTTTTGAATTGGTGAGACCAGAACTGCACATGATCTGAGTAAACCACAGATTTATCTCCTGGCATAATGAAAATTCCTGGTTTTTTTCCCCCCTGTTTCCCTTTCTAGTGCTGTGGATTATTCTGTTCTTCTTTTTGATTGTGGCTGAACAATGAGCTGACATTTTCATAAAATTACATCCTCTAACTCTAGGAAATCTTTCCTAAATGGTAGTACTAGTTCAGAATACATCAGTATGGATCTGTAGCTGGGATGTGGTTTTTTTTCCCCAGCACTTGAATTATTCTGCATAAATTTATATTCAGTTTCATCTGTCCTCTTATTGCTCAGTCATGCAGTATCATGATGTACTTTTGCAAATCAGATTTCTGTTTTGCTACCTTTATCCAGGATAGCTTAGAAAAAAGAGAGGAGGGAGGGGAAAGGGATGAATAGCCAATTTAGAAAGCTGGCCAGTGGTGCCAATCTGGCTGTTTCCCTCCAGTCTTTTCCCAAATTGACCTTTCCCCTGTTTTTACATCTGATCTTTTCCTCTGTGTATCTAGGTTCTTCTCTAACTGTATTTTTCTTCCAAATTTGAAAATCCAGTTTTGGAGAACCATCAAAAATAAAGTGCAGAATGTGTATTGTGGTAGGGCCAAATGGAAGGCTGTGAGGCCAGTGAAACTTTCTGGGGACATTATCAGGGCACATGATATGGCAGCTTTGAACTTATGCTAATTTTCCAGTATGTCCAGGAGATTTTAATGGCATCCCTTTAAACAGCCAAAAATAATTTGCAGGAATTGTTTCCAGATACATGGACCTGTTGGAGCAGTTCCAGAGGGAGGGCCACAAAAATGATCAGTGGGCTGGTAAACTTCTCCTGTGAAGAAAGGTTGGGAGAATTGGGGTTGTTCAGCATGCTCAGGAGGAGGGATTTTGATACATAGAGGTCTCATAACAAAGATGGTAAAAGATTTTTTTTAACCAGAGCTAGTGGCAGGGCAAAGGGCAGCAGTTCTCAATCTACCCTCTTTCAGCTTAAACTGGATATAAAGAGATAATTTTTTTCCAATGAAGGTGGAACCACACTGGAATAGCTTGTCCAGAGAGGTTGTGGATCTCACATCATTGAAAATGTTCAAAGTCAGGTTGGCTTTCAGCAACCCAATCTAGTGAAAAGTGCCCCTACTCATGACAAGGGGGGTGGTTTAGATGACCTTTATAGGTCCCTTCCAACCCAAACCATTCCATGATTGCATGTAATCAAGGCTAGATATTGTATCATGAGATATATCAACCTCACCATGCCGTGTGTAGCTCTCCTTGTCCTCTACTTTTTCATTATTCTGGGCTCTGTTATTTATTCTCTACCTGCATATAAGTCAGATGTGTTGTAGGACAAATGCAAAGACACATGTCCTGCTTTAGTGCACTCATCAAATAACGACTCCAAAACCATCTCTAATTTTTTATCTCCCTTACTGTTGGCACTACAAATTGCCTGCTTGGCTCAGTTGCTCTTGTAATTCCCTTTGCTCAAGTCAGTAATATCATTTCCAAATTGTGTGTGCTCCAGGACCCGCTGTCACCGTGAGCTTGTAGGTTACTTTCCTGGAAGTATAACTAAATAGCTCTTCTCCCAGGCAACCAGCAACAGAACAAGGGGACACAGTCTCAAGTTGTGCTGGGGGAAGTGTAGGCTGGATGTTAGGAAGGAGTTCTTGCCAGAGAGAGTGATTGGCATTGGAATGGGCTGCCCAGGGGGGTGGTGGAGTTGCTGTGCCTGGAGATGTTCAAGAAAAGCCTGGATGGGGCACTTAGTGCCATGGTCTAGTTGATTGGCTAGGGCTGGGTGCTAGGTTGGACTGGATGATCTTGGAGGTCTCTTCCAACCTGGTTGATTCTGTGATTCTGTGCTAGCAACTGCAACATGTACTTCTGCTTTCTATCTGAGAATTATCTTCTGTGCACGGATTGCAAAGATTACTTAAACCAACACACTTTGTAACATCCATGGTTCCGGTGTGTTGAGTTGCTATTTTCAGTGTCACAGATAGTCCCCTGATCTGAATTTCGACTTCAGGCTCAAGTTGAAATAGAAAATAGGAGGTGAGCGTTGCATTGTAGTGGAAAACAATAATTAGCTCTTCATAGCATTTTCCTGAACATGTTAATCTTACCTGGATGTCATACACACAGGCACAAAAATTATTCAATTGACACACATTTCAGCAACTGACCTGGGCAGATTCTGCTCAAAAGATGGCATTTCTATTTCAGGCTCAAAGTATTTCAGAGTGAAGATGCCTTTCCAGCTATAGTAACTACCACTACTAGAACCATCTCTTTCTAGTGCTGGATTGCAGGACAAAATCAGAACATCATCCCTGCTTCTAAGTTCTTGGTTAAAAAACCAAACAAAAAAAGAGATCTCCAGGTCTCCAGAAAGCCTTGGAAGTTAGGCTTAGCTTAGCTTTTGCTTTAATATTCAGTCTTTCAAAATGAAGGTAGTTATTTTTCTTTCCCTCTTAAACAGGTATTTTATATTTTTAGATTCAATAAGACTCACGTTTAAAACAGGTTTAAATTGTGTCGAAGAAGAAAGAAAACCAGCTTCAGAGCAGCAAAAGAAAGGAGCCTGTGTAAATTGTAGTCATGCCATTTTGACCATCGGTAATTACACTATTTTAATGTTAATGTAGAAACCCCTTGAAAGAAGTATTTAAGCACTAATTATCTATTTACAAAAGAATGGCTTTGGAAATGCAGTGGAAAAAAAAACGTTGAGCTGTGTAGGGATTTAGAACAGATGTCATTTTAAAAAGACTGGGCATATCTAAACAAGTGTTGTTTTTTAGTGCATTTCTTACATGTGTGGTGGCTCAGATCCGTTTGTACATCTAAGGCTCAGGCAGTACAGCACAGAGAAGTGCACTGCCAGGCACTTTTCTAGTGTTTCCCTAGTTCTGGGGAGTTAGTTTGTCCTGGAGAGTTCTGAGTGTTAGACTGGCTCCTGGGTGTCTCGGGGAATATTTAAGCTAGATCTCTGCATTGGGAGGATAACCCAAAAGAACTGTTTTCCAGGTATGCCTCCCATGCTAGTGCTGAGAAACTGTAGCAGCTGTTGGAGCATTAGGTGCTAAAGTTTTTTTTCCTTCATTATCTCTCTACAGGCACATGTTTGCTTTGGGGGATCTCTTGCACTTTGTGCAGTTGATACTTTCCACCGATAACATAGTGAAAAATACCAGAGTTCAAGTTTCTGGTCTCTAGGGTAACTCACCTACAAACATCCTGTGGTTTATAAATACTGAGGTCCCTGACCCCAGAATAAGGAATTGAGTAGAATAGAATAGAATAGAATAGGATAGAATCAACCAGGTTGGAAGAGGCCTCCAAGATCATCCCGTCTAACCTATCAATCCCCCCGCCCTATCCAGTCAACCAGACCATGGCACTAAGTGCCTCATCCAGGCTTTTCTTGAACACCTCCAGGGATGGTGACTCCACCACCTCCCTGGGCAGCCCATTCCAATGCCAATCACTCTCTCTGTGAAGAACTTCCTGCTAACATCCAGCTTACACTTCCCCCAGCACAACTTGAGACTGTGTCCCCTTGTTCTATTGCTGGTTGCCTGGGAGAAGAGGCCACCCCCACCTGCCTGCAACGTCCCTTCAGGTAGTTGTAGACAGCAATGAGGTCACCCCTGAGCCTCCTCTTCTCCAGGCTAAACAACCCCAGCTCCCTCAGCCTCTCTGGACTAACAAACAGGTATATCTTGAGGAGAACAGTGCAGCCTAGAAGTGCAAAGAACAACCAGGGAGCTGGAAGATATGGAATATGACTCCGAACTGTCATTGTGTCTGGCAGAGATACTTGAAAGAACCTGAGGAACACAGGCAAACAAATTCTAGTTAGTCTTCTTCAGATTTGACAGTTCCTGCATTGTTCCTCCTTGTAAAGTTGTGAAAATGATGCTTGATACACCTACTACATGAATGTGTTGGAAGATTAATTATTCTCAGCACAGTGCATTGAGTGCTTGTTGCAACAAACATTAAACCTTGTTATTAGTGTTGTGTACCTCCTGTACTGACATGGCACACAGCTCTTTGTAGTCTTCCCTTCCAGAAAGTGACAGCTGGGAGATACTGAAAACACCTTTGTGGGATCTGAATATCTGAATAGAAATCTGTGTCAGTGTGCAGAGATCCACTTAGGAAATCTAAAACATTTTCCTGTTACTTTTTAACACAGTTCTCTATCTCCTTAGCTTTCATTGACCCCAGAATAGTAGACTATTCTGAAAGGCAGAAAGGTGGTGTGAAAATCTATCTCTTCAGAAAGGTATGTTTTTTAAACCAGTGAAAATGAACCCTGTGGCTCACAGAGCCATCAAACCGTTGTCAGTAAGAGGACATATCAAAGGAAGGTGACATCGAGGCAAACCTTGCAATCATGCAGCTTTCTGGGTGTTTGGTACTGACCACTAGTGGACAGAAGGTACAGAGCTACATAATCTTTTGGCTTGACTCACTGCAGGTACTCTTAGTTTGTAACAGGTATTGGGTTGCTTCTGCATAATCACAGGGTAGTGATATAAACCAGGGTAACAGGAACCCTCTTTTCCTTTAGAAGTCATTTTTGGCCCAATATTGTACCTGTGTGTGGGTTCATATAAAACACAGCATACCAAAGAGCCTAAATTGGAATATTAGCAGAGATTTGCCTTCATTTACTTTAAGAAATCCTGTTTTTCAAATATGAGCAGTATTGTATATGTTTGCTGGTTTAACATTTGATGCAATTACTGGCTTCTACAATGCAAGAATGTGTAGAGCCAGCAGATTACAGATGACTTAGGAGGGAATGTTCATTTACAGTGTCATTCCAGATTACACACCATACAAAAAGTATGTTAATGTGAATTTCCCAGACATCAGCCCCAGTGTTTAAACACAGAACTGTCAAAGAGATGCTAAAAAGCAATCTGAGACAGTTAGGCAGTCTTTTTACTGTATCACTCACTGCTGTATTCTAAAAGGTTGAAGTGAGAGAGAAAAAGCATTAAGTGGGCACTTAGATGATTGTCACTGCTTTTAATGAATGCTAAAAATTCTGCTCAGTACAATACCAGGAGAGAAGCAAAGCACATCTGCTTGTGCAAGTTTGCATTTATCTTGATGAAGTTGCAAGCTGATAACAATTGTAAGCTGCACAGGAGGTTGCTGGTTGCTAAAGATGTCTAACCTCAAGCAAGAGTACAAGAGCAGCTCAGAGTATAAATATCATGCATTTGCTTTTAAGTTGTTTGCTGTGTTGGTCTAATTTACTGAGAAGAAAACTTGCTGATAGAATGGGTTGAACCTTTAAGCATGCAGAATTCTACTGTGAACAAGCTCAGGTGCAGGCAAACAGCAAACAAGAGCACATGTTCAGTGCTTTGCATTGTGTGGTTTGCAGTTCAACTATTCCCCTCAGTATTTCAAGTTACTTTGTAAGATCTCTGGTCACCATAAAAAGGACCTACTGTAGTGTAGAAGTTAAGCCCACTAATGAAGCCTTTCTACTCCAGCTAGAAGAAGCTTCCTTCTTGCAGGCTCTTGTCCTCCTGGGTGACTTGAGCTACCCCAGTATCTGTTGGAAAAGTAGCATGACAAACTGTAAGCAATCAAGGAGACCCCAGAATACATGGATGGTAGCTTCTTGAGCCAGGTAATATACCTGAGGGAATGCAGTACTGGACCTGGTGGTCACAAATGCAAGTGAACTCATCACTGATATCAAGACTGAGGACAGCCTGGACTGCACTGATCATGCACTGGTGGACTTTGCAGTCCTAAGGCGTGTGGGACAGACAAGGAGCATAGTCAGGACTCTGAATTTTAGGAAGGCAAAATCCCAGTTCCTTGGGGACTTAGTCAGTAGGACCCCATGGGAAAGGATCCTCAGAGACAGAGGAGCAGAGCTGGCAGATCATAAAGGACATAATCCTTAGAGTACAAGAGCTCTTGATCCCTGTGTGTAAGAAATTGGGCCAGGAAGAGACCAGCATGGCTGAGTCAGGACCTGCTGGTGAAAATAAAGAGCAAGAGGGAGCTGCACAGACAGTGGAAGCAGGGACAGGTAACCTGGGAGGAGCATAGGAACAGTGCCTGGTTGTGTAGGGATGAGATCAGGAAGGCCAAGGCATGGCTGGAACTGAACCTGGCAAGAGATGCAAAGAATAACAAGAATGGCTTCTAGAGGTGCATCACCCAGCAAAGGAAGGTTAAGGGAAGTGTTCCCCCTCTGAAGAGTGAGAATGAAGAGCTGGTCTCAACAGACAAGGCTGAGGTACTCAGGACCTTTTTTTTGTCTCACTCTCCACTGTCAGTCTTGCTCTGTCTCCCTCTCAAGTTGATGGACCATCACATTACACCCATTTTTAAAAAGGTTGAAAGAAGAGGACCTTGGGAATTTCCAGCCTGTCAGCCTCACTTCTGTGCCTGGGAAGATCATGAAACAGACTCTCCTGGAACCTATACTGGAACACATGGGGGACAGGGATATGATTCAAGATAGCCAGCACTTGCCTGAACCAGTCTAGTGGCTTTCTGCAATGTAACTACATCAGTGGACAAGGGAAGACCAACAGATGTCATCTATCTGGACTTCTGTAAAGCCCTTGACAGTCCCCCACAAGATCCTGCTCTCTAAGCTGGAGAGATACAGATTTGATGAGTGGACCATGCAGTGGATAAGGAATTGTTTGGATGATTGCATTCAAAGGGGTAGTGGTCAATGGCTCGATGTCCAGCTGGAGCTGGCTGATAAGTGGTGTCCCTCAAAGGTCTATACTGGGACCAATACTGTTCAGTATCTTCATCAATGAAACAGACATCAAGATTGAGTGCACCCTTAGCAAGTTTGCTGATGATATGAAGCTGAGTGTTGCAATTGGTAAGTCTGAAGGATGGGATGACATCCAGAGGGACCTGGACTTGCTGGAGAGGTGAGCTGAGAAGACTCTTATGAGGTTCAACAAGGCAAAATGCAAGGTTGGCCCAACCCTCGATATCCACACAGGCTGGAGGCCGAAGAAATTGAGAGAAGCACTGCAGAAAAGGATTAGGGAGTACAGGTGGATGAGAAGCTGGACATGAGCCACCAATGCACACTTGCAGCCCAGAAGGCAAATCACGTCCTGGGCTGCATCACAAGAAGCATGGCCAGCAGGTCAAGAGGAGTGATCCTGCCACTCTTCTCTGGTGTGGTCTCACCTGGAGTGCTGTGTCCAACAAAAAAGAGACATGGACCTGCTGAAGTGGGTCCAGAGGAGGGCCACAAAGATGATCAGAGGGCTGGAACACATCTCCTGTGAAGACAGGCTGAAAGAATTGGGGCAGTTCAACCCAGAGAAGAGAAGGCTCTGGACAAACTTTATAGCTACACTTCTGTATCTGAAGAGGACCTTGAGGAAGGCTGAGGTATTTTAGCAATAGGGCAAGGGGCAGGGTAGATTTAGGCTGGACATAAGGATGAAGTTCTTTACAATGGGAGTGATAAAATACTGGAACAGCTTGCCAGAGGATGTAGTTGAGAAACCATCTTTGGAGGCATTTGAGATCAGACTCAGTGTGGCCCTGGTCAGCCTGATCTAGTTGGAGATGTCCCTGCTGATTGCAGGGGATTTGGGCAAGATGACCTTTGAGGGTCTCTTTGAACCCAATGCAGCCTGTGAATCTATGGCTGTCAGCAGAACTGTGGTCAGATTGGTGCACAAAGCAAACATAAGAAGCTCTCTGAGCAGGGCTTGCCATAACTGGCAAGGACTCTATGTCTGTAGTGAAGAAGTTGGTGAGATGATAATACCATCTGACTGTACAGAAGCCATATACAATATCCCAGGCATTTTGATAAGAAAATAATCTCAAAGTATAACACATTAGGAGACCAGAGGCAGATTTTTTTGTGTAATGAATTGTTCTAGAAGCAGAACCACTGCTACTTGACTTGGATTTTGTCTTGTAGACCTTCTGAGGGTTCTCAGGTGTGTCATAAGATGAAAACTGAGGTGTCTCATTCCTGTCAGACCTCTTCTTCAAACTTAGTTTCAGGAAACTCAAGTAAGTGTAATTGTCTTTGAGGTCTTCTGCTGAGTATAGTAAATGTCTTTTGAATCTTTGGGGCATTTTCAGAGTGGTATTGAGACAGGCATACAGAAGGCTAAAGCATTGGACTTTGCAAGTGTTATTTTCTGTAAGAAAAATAGAGCTCTTGGCTAAAAGTACCAAATTAAGTGCCTGATGATTTGTCTCCAGCATTTTTCTACATGTGAGTGCAGATAACAAAAAGGAAAGGAGGGGGGAAGTGAAGCAGGGAGGATGAAGAACTGTGTAGCAGAAAAGAAGGGCAAGGAAGGGAAAACTCACTCATTACTTTTTAAGACAGAGGCTGAAAGAGTGGATGGTGACTTGGAGCCTCATTCAGATTGGCAGAAAGCAAAAGCTGGATGTGGCCTCAAGGAGGAAGCCCTGAAGCCCAGAAATGAATTTGAGCCATTGTGTTTCTGATGGAATTTTGACATGTGAACATTTATGTCCCTTCCAAATCCCAGTAGGCTGAAATGGCTTGAGATTGATTGTGGAGGAAAGAATGCTAATTTCTTGCAATGAGAGGACAAACACCCTTGTGTTAGAAAAAAAATGTGGCATTTGCTTAGAAATGAAAATTTTTGTTCATCCCCAAATATTTTAAACTGACAGTTTACCTCCTTTTGTTTCCTTGGTAATGTCAGAACTGGCACAGGAATTTCCAAATGTGTCCCATCCCATTCCATCCAAGTGGTATTTTAATATTCTCAATACAGAAAACTGGGTAATTGTTTTTTTCCTACCAATTCAAGTTGTAGTTTATATCCAGGTTAATAAAGATATTTTAGCAGAGGCTTCTCAAGTGTCAAGGACCAGGAGGTTCCCTTGTCTTTGGGCAAAATCACTTGTCTTGATTTGTCTAGTCAAAAGAAGAGCTCAGGATTAAAATGTAACTCTCCCCCAAATACATAACTTCTTTTTTCCCCCCTGTTTTAAAATACATCTTTGACTCCCATAGCATATGTTCTTACATGTGTTTCTTGGCACTCCTGAAGGGCAGATCTATTTCTTACATGCTTGCTGCCTTAATTTTGCTGGGGAATGAATTTTGTCCTGGATATGTGTGCAGAATTCCTGTGACAGCCATAAATTTCCTTTAATATCATTGTGTCCATAGAGTTTCTCTGTTAGTACCAAGTTTGCTACCTGCCCACCACCAAAGCCATATGCTAGCATCAAATGTTAATTGGCTGTCAGGTGTTTAGCCCTGCTCATCTGCTAAATGGATAGTAGGAGAAACTCACACCAAAGTTAATGGCAAATACTCTCTAGTCCTGTTAAATTGCTTGGCTGTCGTAGATGTGTTCTATTAGAATCACAAGACAAGGTGGGGTTTTCATTTCTCTTAGTATTGCAGGCTGTGGTGTGTTAGGAATTTGCCCCCTCACTGCTGTTGAAATATGTCAGACCAGCTCAGGTGGCTGGGAAGTAAGATGAAGCTACATTTATGGCAAAGCTGAATTTGCAAGCAGATATACACAATATACTTACAAATATTTATAACTATATACAAAGAAGTGATGATACAGAAATCCAAACTCCCTCCTGGACAAAGAAGCTACTCAGAAGGGCTCAAAGCTACCCCCCTTTTTCTCCCTCCTCTTTCCCATTCAAACAAAGCCAAAAGCCAGCATAGCTTGCATTATTTTCTGTTAGCCAAGATTAGTGGAAAGGTATTAGAGCAGAGTTAAGAGGAAGTGAATAGATCCAGTGTGGAATCCCCACCAGAGTGGGAGAGATTATTTACATTTTGGCTCTTTATCCCTCTTGGGTCTTGTAATGCAGGACAAGGGGGAATGGGTTTAAACTGGCAGAGTGGAGATTTAAACTAGATGTTAGGAAGAAGTTCTTTACAGTGAGGGTGGTGAGACACTGGCACAGGTTGGCCAGGGAGGTTGCAGAACACCTCCAGGGAGGGAGCACCAAGGCCAGGTTGGATAAGGCCTTGGGCAATCTGTTCTAGTGGGAGGTGTCTCTGCCTATGGCAGGGGGTTGGATGATCTTTGAGGTCACTTCCAACCTAAACCATTCCATGATTCTCAGTAAACCAATGAGTTACACAGACTTAATCATATTTTTCTTTTCACAAGCAATGATCTAATTTATCTCATTAAAAAGTCCCAATTAGCCTCAAACCAGCACACAGGCACTGTAAAATTTCTGTTTGTTTTCCAGTGTAGACTTAGAGAAACCCACCATCATATAAGGTGGAGGGGACTCTCTGGAGGTCGACTCCAACCTCCTCTTCAAAGCAGGCATAGTTAGAGCAGGCTGCTCAGAATCTGGTCCATTTGAATTTAGAATACCTCCAAGCGTGGAGATTTCTCAACTGCTCTGAGTACCTCTTCCACTTTTTGAGCACACTCATGCTAAAATTCATTCCTCTTACTGTGTTCCCACTTGTGTCAGTTGCTCTTGGATCTACATGCACCTCTGGAAAGAACCTAACTGTTACTAGTAACAGCCAGGGTGTCCTTTGCTGTCTTTCTTGGAAAGACACTACTGAGTCTTGTTGAATAAAGTTAATCCATCCTAGGTGCAGGACTTTGCATTTGCATGTGAGGTAATTTACAAGGTTCCTGCCAGCCCATCCAGTGCTTTGCCTTATCCACAGAGACAGTTAACTCCTTGCAGAAGGCAATTGCATTAGTCAGGTATGGTTTACTTTTGTTACATCAGTGTTGGCTGGCTTCAGTCACTTTCTTGACCTTCATGTCCATGGTAGATAATTTCATGGGAGATGTGTTCTATAATTTTCCCAAGCCTGCTGTGAGACTTTGTGGTCTGTAGTTCCCCATGTTCCTCTTCTTGCCTTTCTTGAGGACATTTGCCTTTTCCCAGCCATTGGGAACTTCTCCCCCTAACTTCTCAAAGGTGATAACCTCTGATAGATGACAGTTGGCAGGCTTCCATTGCAGCACTCCAGTCAGGTGAGCTATCTCACCATGTTGCCATAACTGTATGCTCTTGGAGAGGTTGGTCCTAGCCAAGGACCAGCCAAGGCTTCAGACTGTGCTGTAGTCTGTGCCTAGGTTTTGAATTCCATGTGTTTGTGCTGGAAGGGCACAGTGGCATAAGAAAATAGAGGACAGTTTAAATAATAACATACAAAAAAGGAAAAGTACAAAGTTGTAGATCAGAAGCAGGAAAGAATTGCTGCTTTAAGGTAGTTTTCAGGTAAATACTGATCAGATATTGCTAGTGTTATGTGGATCTTAGTAGTATAGAAGGCATTTGAAACATCCAGCATTTCTCAGGATTGTGCTGACACACCATGTTGGACTGTAGTCCTGCTGCACTAACATGGTGTTGGTCCCTCTGAGGTCAGTGGTAGGAGGGCCATGCTTCAGTGCAAAGAGATGTTTACCACTGAGTGTTGATGGCATGTGGACTACAAGTGAGCATTGGTAAGCATGAATCACACTGGGAGCAGATGGGAAAGTTGTAATCACTGTTGTGGTCTAGTAGCTAAGGGTCTTCATCTGTAGTTGCTTGGCTGATGTCTTACACATATACAGCAGCGCCCAGCCAAGAACAGAGTTTCAAAGATCTGTCCCTGAGGCTGACTTTGCACTTCAAGAGCACTTGGAGTAAAAAGTGAAGCATGTTAGAAACCCTTCTAAGGAATAACATTTTAAAAAGTGTTAAATTAACATGCAAGCAGCAAAAAAATACCCCTTCGACAAAAAAATTAAGATTTAAAGGGTGGAAAGGGCTTTTTGGAGACAATGAAAGAGGTTTAGTGAGTTGCTGCAAGGGAAAAAACCTGAGCTGCAAACTCATCAAAAACCTCAATTGTTAATTGGAAAGCTGACAGACCTGTAACTGCAGCAGTGCTTCTGGCTGCCACTGTAATAAATGTAATTGTACATTTAGGATAACTTGCTGATTTGCCTAAGTAACACCCACAGACAGCAACACGACATAAATACATTAGTGGAAGCAACAACTATAACCAGCTCGTGCAAGTTCTTGGTGGTTAGATGGATGGATCAGATGAGCTGGAAAAGATTTAGGCAACGGACCAGAAATGGAGTTGTTAACAATATTGCAGCATACAGGCTCTCTTGATTTTCCTGTTTCCCAGGAGTGCTTTAAAGCTCAGAGATACCCCTACTTTGTGAGCATGCAAGTTAACTTTTTTAACTTGCATGTAAGTGTGCACATAACTGGAAAAACTGTAGAGGTACATCTGCAAGACATTCCATTTCAGAAGCAGAATAAAGACAGCATTTCCATCTCAAGTATTCTTTTGGGTAAATAACTGAGTGTGATGGTTTGGGTGTTCCCTGCCCCCCCCCACTTTAGAAATCACCCAGACTAGACTCAGCCGGCTCTGGAAATATGAATGAAGCTTATATTTACAGCTAGCACAATATACAAGCAGATATTTACAGTATAGACAGTTACATACAGAGATAGACAAGGTAAAAAAAGTAATACAGAAACACAACAGCCCTCCCAGAAACCTGAGTCCCCAGGAGGGGCTCTCAGCTGCCCCTTCACCTTCCCCCTACCCCTCTCAACCTTACCCCAGTCCCAAGGAAGAATAGAGGTTTGGCCAGGGGGTTAGGAGGCAAAGTGGATTAGTCCAAAATGGAGGATGAGGTTAGAGAGATGCAGCTCAGCCAGCAGCCCAAGTGAGAGTGATGCCGAGTGTGTTATCTATGTTTTTATACATCTTAGCAAGCCTTTGAGGGAAGTAGACATCACCCTTGTTTTCCTTTCACAGCCTGCAATCTAGTTCTTCTCACCAAAACATTCTAGCCTGCTTCAAACTAGCACACTGAGTCTCTGCACACAGTTATAAATACCTGAAAAGAGTTTCTGTTGACAAATATTCAGAGGCACATATGTATTGAGGCCACAGGAAAGGCTGCTCTCTGTACAATCAGTTTTCCTCATCCAGGTGTTACAAGCATCTGAAGTGTACATTTCAGAGTCACCCAGATGTTTTCATGTGGCAGATAGTTGGTTTAGCCATGTTGCATGGCCTAGGGGCTAGCATTGTTTTCTGTCTTCTGTTTCTGTAATGCAGTTACATTTCATTTTTAAGTCCTACTCATGTCAGCTTTTGCCACTGCATATTGACTGGTGGTTTACATTCCCTAAATAACCTACCCCTACATTTGCCATAGAAGTCATCACTAAAGGTGTCTGTGTTATCAACAATGCTGTGCAAGGTGGGTCTCATTTTCAGTTAACTTAATTCTGTACTCAGCACTGGTCAGGCCACACCTTGAGTACTGTGTCCAGTTTTGGGCCCCTCAATTCAAAGGAGATGTTGAGGTGCTGCAAGTTGTCCGAAGAAGGGCAATGAAGCTGGTAGAAGGCCTGGAACACAAACCCTATGAGGAGAGGCTGAGGGAGCTGGGGTTGTTTAACCTGGAGAAGAGGAGGCTCAGGGCTGACTTCATTGCTGTCTACAACTGCCTGAAGGGAGGTTGTGGCCAGGTGGGGGTTGGTCTCTTCTCCCAGACAACCAGTAATAGAACAAGGGGACACAGTCTCAAGTTGTGCTGGGGGAAGTGTAGGCTGGATGTTAGGAGGAAGTTCTTCCCAGAGAGAGAGATTTGCATTGGAATGGGCTGCCCAGGGAGGTGGTGGAGTCACCATCCCTGGAGGTGTTCAAGCAAAGCCTGGATGAGGCACTTAGTGCCATGGTCTAGATGACTGGCTAGGACTGGGTGCTAGGTTGGACTGGATGATCGTGGAGGTCTCTTCCAACCTGGTTGATTCTATGATTCTTTTGCTCCCAGTCTCCTCCTCTGACTTTCTTCATTCCAATGCAAAAGCAGACTAGTGCAGAAGCAGAGCTAATGAATGCAGCCTTCCACCATTTCTATCTGCTTCATTTCAGATATACTGAAAAGGTTTGCTTTTTGGGACGGGCAATGTCTGCTCTTAAGGGCACAATCCAGTTGATGACCAAGTGTGAAGTTAGGGGGAAGGTTTCTGTTGCAGTGCTGCTCTTGGGAAGAACCCACACATGTGGGCATATATACATATATATATATTCTTGCCTTCAGCTGGAGGTTCTTGTAGGGTTTTTCACTAAATACAGGTTGTAAAATATTCTTGAACATGAGTCACTTTAAATTATAGTCCACGGATCTAAGGAAGTCAGTGAGAAAATGGAGCAGGAAAAAAATATGGGATAGAGGCAAACTGTGAAAGTTCTCTGTGGGATGTGGAATTTTGATGGCTAAAACAAATCCTTGTCTCACTTGAAGGCTTGATTTTAAATGTCAGTGCAAAGAGGACAACAGATCCTTTTGGCTGACCCAAGTTCTGAGCCTGTAAGACCTCCTGAGTACAAGCTGGTAAGGACCACAGCTCTGGGAGAAGAGAGCTGACAGTTTCTGAAGCGTTACAGCCAACCTTCTTTGAATCCTAATTTCTGTCAAAGAGTAATCATCACTGTCACAGTAAGTGATACTTGCAGCACAAATGGCAATTAACTAGAAGTAAATAGTGGAGCAGAAGTCTGCAGACTGGTTTTTAAGGCTGATGAGTTGAAAAGTAGTTTCAACACATTAATGCTAAGCATGCTGAATCCTACTCTGCCCTGAAAGAGACAGAAATGTCATTTACCTGAAATCAGGTAATTGCCAGGAATTACAGTAACATGTAGTAAGGTTATGCTCAGTTGTTTGAATAGTTTGTGTCTGCTTTCTTGAATCTGATTTTTTCATAAAACAAGTAATTTGTTTGGTTTTCACTGTTTTAGGTAGCCTGCCCTATGAATACAAGATTGTGATCGCAGGAAATCATGAATTGACCTTTGACCAGGAATTCATGGCTGACTTAATCAAGCAGGACTTTTACTATTTCCCTTCTGTCTCTAAGCTGAAGCCAGAAAGCTATGAAAACGTGCAGTCTCTTCTAACAAACTGCATCTACCTTCAAGACTCTGAAGTGACGGTGAGGGGATTCAGAATATATGGCTCCCCTTGGTAAGCAGCTTTTGAAGTGTGCATAAAAAATACTGTTGATTGCTGTCACATCAGCCATTTCATCTGCATCAGCTATATTTGGCTGTTTTAGGAAGAAAAGTCATACTCACTTTATGATAAAGTTTTTAATGCTTTCTTGTGATGGATCATTCCTGTGGCAAAATAATGTGCTTGTACTATGGGCATTGTTAACCAAAATGTGACGGGAGAAGAGAGCTTGCTCTTTTAGGCTCTCTACCAGGAGCAGTTCTCTGACACAGTCCTTGCAAGGTTTTTGGTGTCATAGAGTAGGTTTGGTGTACTTAGTGGGAGAGGTGGATTTTACTGCAAAGGCACATTCTTGTGACAGTTTCCACACCCCAGGCAATGGTTAAGGTTCATTAGTGCACACAGTAGTCATTTAACACAGCAAGCTTGTGAGGTGTTTCATGGATTTCACAGGATGTTAGGGGTTGGAAGGGACCTCTATAGATCATTGAGTCCAATCCCCCTGCCAGAGCAGGACCAGAGAATCTAGCTCAGGTCACACAGGAACACATCCAGACAGGGCTTGAAAGTCTCCAGAGAAGGAGACTCCACAATCTGTCTGGGCAGCCTGTTCCAGTGCTCTGTGACCCTTACAGTCAAGTTCTTCCTCATGTTTAGATGGAACTTCCTGTGCTGTAGTTTATACCCATTGCTGCTTGTCCTGTTACAAGGTGCAACTGAGAAGAGTTTGTCCCTTCCTTCATGACCCCCACCCCTCATCTACTTATAAACATGGATTAGATGCCCTCTAAATCTTCTCTTCACTGGGCCAAAAAGCCCCACAACCCTCAGCCACTCCTCACAGGGCAACCTGTTCTTTTGCTCTCCTCCATAGAGAACACCTAGAACTCCTTGACAGTATTGGGAATAGATGGGCTTTGGCTTCCTGACCTCCACCTTAGACCCTTGTATGTGCTGCTTCTGTGTCTCTTACTGATGTTACATTACTCCTATAGATTCATAGAATAGAATCATGAATCAGAGAATGGCCTGGGTTGGAAGGGACCTCCAAAGATCATCTAGTCCAAGCCCCTCTGCAGTAAGCAAGGACATCCTCAACTATGTTATTTCCATCAACAGGACTGGGAATTGGGTCTTTTGTGAGCATTTGGTAGACACCTACAATAAGTAAAAAATTCTTTTAAAAGGCAGGTTTGCAAAGGAATCTGTTATTCTTCCTTTTAAAATCACATCAGGGTGGAATGTAGCAAACAAGTTGTCAGACCTGATGCATACTCCCCAACGTGAATTTTCAGTGTGAATAAACTGTGAAATCTCTTGGATTTTTAATTTTTTCATTTATTTTTAAATGAAAATTGGCATTTTCCCACTTGGTTACTTGAGATGGGTGTTAATTTTCTCTGAGCTTACTATTCTACATTTGTCTGCATTAAATAGCTTCCCTCTTCCATGCACCCTTCTCTCTTTCCCTTTTAGATCTTCTGATCTGTTTTGTTTTTTTAACCTCCCCACCTGCTGTGTTGTTGTTCATCCTCCTCTTGTATCTACTGTGTATTCAATCAATGTTTAATTTACTTCCTTTTCCAAAATATTAGGGAAGATATTGGATGGTATTAGTCCCAATATTAACTTTTGAGAAATGCCACTTGGCATCTCTTCCCATTTTGATGTTCAACTGTAAATACTGTAATTATGTTCTGTTTACAATATGTCTGGCAACTTCACATCTTCATTGCAATATTCGTCACCAGGCACCATATTTCCAGTGTCAGTAATCATTTTCAAGGCAGTAAAGTACCAAAAGTCTCATTAAAGTCTCAATAGAGTAAATTAAAGCAAAATGCTTTCTAAAGTAGCACTAACTAGGGGCTAAAGGAAACCATTAAAACTTTCTGTGTATGATTAGAACTATTAAAAGACCCAAGCAAACCCTCTTGAGAAAACTTTTGTTCACCCACTAACCCATAAATAACATTTGCTTAAAGTCAGAACCTGCTTCACTCCCTTTGTGTGCTAGTCCTCTGATTTTGTACAAGTTGTAGAAAGCTATCTGGCATGACCAGAAAAAAAGATTGCTTTCCAACTTGTATGTACTGAGCTTCCACATCTTTCACAGTGTTGCAGACTCATCTCCCATCCTCTTATGCTCCTGGAAGATGACTGTGTTATGGTCCTTTGAAGGTCTTTGATTACTCCATATGGGAGAAAGTCATGATGAAAGTCTTCCAGTCAGAATATTTTGGGTTTGTTTGGGGGTTTTTTTTGCTTGTTATTATGCCCTGCTGAATGAAGTTTCCATGTTAATTAATGTCATGTCCAGTGGAAACAGCAAGAATAACAATAATGGCAATAAGAAGTCACTCTTCATTATTCTGTCACACAGCAGATGCAGAAGTAACAGAAGTCACATCAGGCAGCCCACCAGTTAGAAAACTTAAAGAGTGAGGAACAGCTATTTTATGTGAGTTAAACTAGCTGCCTGCTAGGCTGAAGGCTGTAGTACAGGTCTGTGCCTACTGATCCCTACTGTTCCTTAACATTTCTTTTTGTTTCTGTGCTTCATTCACTCTGAAAAGAGAAGTTCATCATAGCCTTTCTGGGAAATCTGTCTCACTTTCTTTCTGTGTCACACTAATGTGATTTCTAGAAAACTGCAGAACTCCAGTGAGTATCCATGGTCAATCTTTATTTGCCCTTTTGTCATGAAACCAGTCCTTTAGAAGCTGCTTATGAACCTAGTCAGGACTTAAAAATGCTGGAGTTAACATCTCAGAACTCACTAAGAAAAGTAAATTTCAGGTAGTTGCATGCTTAGTATCCTAAATCAATTTTCCA
This sequence comes from Pogoniulus pusillus, assembly GCF_015220805.1. Taxonomy (NCBI): domain Eukaryota; kingdom Metazoa; phylum Chordata; class Aves; order Piciformes; family Lybiidae; genus Pogoniulus; species Pogoniulus pusillus. Next base: position 15,312,807 of record NC_087290.1, on the reverse strand, counting down.
GCCTTGAAAACATGCATCTGGCTTTTTGGATGGATGTGTTTAATTGGAGAACTCCCAATTACAGTTGATATTGGTTGCCCACACATGACTGTTTAATGAGAAGGTGAAAGACTGAGGCCCAGGTCCTGACATTTCCATTTGTGGTTACAGCCTGTCCTGTCTTACTTCACTCTATAAAAAGAAGTACAAGCTAGAGCTATCTCTCCATTATAAAACAGGCTAATCAATAGCTGCAAATCACTTTGGGAACACTGGGTTGAAGTCTGAGTGAATGAGTGCCAGCCAGTGTTAGCTTACTATATTTGTTTGTATCCATCTGTGTTTTTATGTGTGACCTGCACACAATTAAATAGTACTTCTGCTTAAGATGTTCTAGTTGCAGAGTAAACCATGAGAGCTTGATAGGTTTGCCTAAGATGTAAGTCTCTAAGACTGCTTAGGAACATACCATTTGTGTGTGGTTAGATATTTTCAGTATCACCTGGGTATTTTGACTTCTATTATTTAATCTAAAACTCAGTGGTTATTTGTAATTATGTAGAAGAAATGGGACAGTTCTTTTCCCTTTCTCCTCAGAAACCAATGCTCTGGCTTCTTGCCTCCAAAGGCAATTTTTCATTGATGTTGCACCCCTGCCTCAGTTTTGTAGAAAAGTTATGCTGGGGGAGGTCTAAGCTGGATGTTAGGAGGAAGTTGTTGGCAGAGAGAGTGATTGGCATTGGAATGGGCTGCCCAGGGAGGTTGTGAAGGGAGCTGCCATGCCTGGAGGTGTTCAAGAAAAGCCTGGATGAGGCATTTAGTGCCATGGTCTAGTTGAGTGGCTAGGGCTGGGTGCTATGTTGGACTGGATGATCTTGGAGGTCTCTTCCAAACTGGCTGATTGTATGGTTCTATGAAAAGATGTACATCTGCAGAAGAGCAGGTATTCTCTGTGTATGCACCAATATTGTGGAATGTGACAGGAATTCCAGTGGCACTTTCTATTAAAAGGTAGATTATGGTGCAGTAATGATAGGATAAGAGTACATGTTTCATTTGATATAGCAAGAGAAATGCAAGTGGCAGCATGAAAGCTTCTTCCTAGCCACTGATTTCCAGACTTCTTCTAAGCAGCTGTACACAACTGCAGGAGAAATCTTTGGTCCTGTTTTCAACCAGGCATGCAAGGTGGCAGGAGGGCTCTGTATGTTTTTCAGTGTTGTTTTATTTCATTTTGTACAGTGCAGGAAAGGAAAGGACAATAAAAGCCTTCTTCCAAACCAGAAGACAGTTTCATTATTCTAAGTGACATATTGGCCTGGAGAGCTTAAAGGAGTGCTTTAGCATGAGGTTGCCTCCAGACTCATTATCCAGAGTGGATTTTTGCTTGGCTTTGACTATTGGGAGGGATCTATTCCTATAAAGCAGAACTTCATTGTGATTTTTGCAGAGTTACAGTTTTTCTCTAGTGTCTATGTATTCTCATTTCCTCCTTCATTCTTTTGTTAGAGGCCATCTGGAACTTCAGAAACTTCATTTCCCAGTCAGTGAAAATGTGAGAGCAAAGATCAGTATCAGCCTGGAAAGACCTTTTTGACAATTTGTTCTGAAGTGACAGATGCCTCGGGCTGGACTTCTCCTGGGGTTTTGTAGCTTTGCTCCAATGGAACATTGATTAGGTTGTGTCCCCTACATGTTTTACATGGGCCACCAGCTCTTGTACAACATGGGAAGGAAGTTTCAGAAGTTAGGAGTGTGGATGTGAGGAGTGTTTGGCTTTTTCCTCTTCACTGAGTTTAGCGTTCTGGGTAGGGGTCTTTCAATGAGCTCTGGCTATGTCACATAACATGGCTTAACTGCTTCTACTGTAAGGCATCAACTTGTAGGTTGCTTTAGTGAGCATCAGCTCAAAGCATCCCACTTCAGTGTAAAGGCTGGAAATCTGTTGCAACCTTTACTTTGTGCACTGCAGCTATCAATGCTATTCCAGCATGCAGCTGATTGTCTTTACTAAACCACTGTGATCAGTATATATAGCTTATAGCCTGTGGGTGGTAGCTACCATCTAATTGTTATTTTCTTGTCTCATTTGTTTGTTCATCACAAATTAGCAGTGTGCCCAGGTGGCCAGGAGAGCCAATGACATCCTGGCTTGGGTTAGAAATGCTGTGTCCAGCAGGAGTAGGGAGGGGATCGTTTCCTTGTACTCAGCACTGGTGAGGCCACAACTCGAGTACTGGGTGTGTTTAAAGGTTCTTTAGATACGGTGCTCAGGGGTATGGTTTAGGGGTGAACTCTGTAAAGTAGGGTTATTGGTTGGATTTGGTGATCCCCAGGGTCTTTTCCAACCTGAGTAATTCTGTGATTCCTCAGATCATAGAATGGTTTAGGTTGGAAGGGACCTCAAAGATCATCCAGTTCCAACCCCTGCCATAGACAGGGACACCTCCCACTAGAACAGGTTGCTCAAGGCCTCATCCAGCCTGACCTTCAACACCTCCAGGGAGAGAGCATCCACAGCCTCCCTGGGCAACCTGTGCCAGTGTCTCACCACCCTCACTCTAAGAACTTCTTCCTAACATCTAGTCCAAATCTCTCCTCTTCCAGTTTAAACCCTTTATTCCTCATCCTGTCATTAGAAGGCCCTGTAAATAGTCCCTCTCCAACCTTCTTGTAGGTACCCTTCAGGTACTGGAAGGTCTCCTGGAAGCCTTCTCTTCTCCAGGCTGCAGAGCCCCAACTCTTGTAGCCTGTCCTGTCGCTACTCTGTGTGTGCGCACGCACTTGGCATAGACAGACTGGTAATCTCCACCTGCAACTGGCATAGTTTTAAAGAGCATGCAGAGGGCAAAGTCAGGCAGACTTAGTTTTGTTCCACACAAACCCCTGGCCACCCATACCCTAGGTCTCTGTTTCAGTTCTTTCCACCTTCATCATTTCAAGAACAGCTGTAGTAGTCTCTTTTATTCCATTCCTCACTGAACTCAGTTTCCATCAGTAAAATAACATAGCAAAGATTTGTACATTAATTTTGTGAGAGGGACATGCTTTCATTTTGCCAATGATGGATTAGTCACCTAATGTTTACTTTCCCAGACCTTGTACAAATCTTTGCAGTCATTGAGGTGAAGATCAATTAAAAGGAAACTGTATTAAATTAAAATACTGACTTCATTTAACATAATACACCTCCTAAGCTGGGAGTGTGGCTTCCAGATAGAGCAGCAGCTGTGCAAGATGTTACATTGCAGGCTTCATTCACTGTAAAACTCCCAGAAAATGGTAACTTCTGCCTCAAATTGACCATTCTGATGCTTAGTTCTTATGATTTCTTTCAAATCTGAAAAAGCTGTGCAGTGCCTTGCACGTAACTAAAATATATAGGCAGTCCAAAATTCGTGTTATTGGACAAAACCATACTGCTCCTCTTATGTTTTCATCTTTCTGTAGCCTCACTTGGTTGAGAGATAAAAATACAAACCAGCAAATTGCTGTACTGTTTTCTCAAGCTGTAAAATACCTCTCTAGAAGCCTTAAAAACCTCAGGTGAAGCAGATTTTTGAGCAAGTGGCTTGTTTTCATGTCTGGCTCTGTCAGTGCTGTAGTTTTGAATGGATGGATGTGGGAATGTTGGATATGGAAATGCTGGATGTGGACATATTAGTGCTGGGTTTTGGTTGCTTGGAAATCTGTTCTAAATATGGTGAATGTTCCCAGATTTTTAAAGCTGGGAACTATTTGGGACTGTTTCAATTACTGACTTTGAGGCAGGTAATATAAGGGAGTCATTTAGGTAGGCTGACACAGTTGTTGAAGAAAATGAGAACCATGAATGGGAATAACAGATTTCACTTGTTATTTAGAATAGAGGCATCTCAAGTTCCAGGAATTTTGAGGAGAAGGTTGGCAGCTAAGCCTAGCTGATGCATTGTGAAAAACCATGGGCATTACTGAGGTTAGAAGGCTGAAGAAGTTTCATTTCAGGCATTCAGTAAAACGCAGGTGAGATGTGACAGATGCGTAAGAAATAGCAATGCCTTTAGAAGAGAGAAAGCAAAATCCATCATCCTGCTAAAATGTATTAATTAACACAGGCACAGAGGTGCAGGTTTAATTGTTTTGTAATAGAATGCTGGAGTGATATTTTTATTTCCTCTCCCATACTTCTCAGAAGCCATTTTCTGTTTTGGAAAGCACTGCTCCTGAAAACACTTAAACTCACTAAACGCTGTAGTTTAGTTTGCAGCATATGGAAGATAAGAATGTGTTTTTTTTTTTTCCCCTGCAAAATTATTTGGGCCCCTTAAATTCAGCTGTTCAAGGAAGGTGCTGTGGAGAAATGCAAGATACTGAACTGCTGAAGTGTGAACACAAACCCTATGAGGAGAGACTGAGGGAGCTGGGGTTGTTTAGCCTGGAGAAGAGGAGGCTCAGGGCTGACCTCATTGCTGTCTACAACTACCTGAAGGGAGGTTGTAGCCAGGTAGGGCTTAGTCTCTGCTGCCAGGCAGCCAGCAACAGAACAAGGGGACACAGTCTCAAGTTGTGCTGGGGGAAGTATAGGTTGGATGTTAGGAGGAAATTCTTCACAGAGAGAGTGATTGGCATTGGAATGGGCTGCCCAGGGAGGTGGTGGAGTCACTGTCCCTGGAGATGTTCAAGAAAAGGCTGGATGAGGCATTTAGTGCCATGGTCTGGTTGACTGGACAGGGCTGGATGGTAGGTTGGACTGGATGATCTTGGAGGTCTCTTCCAACCTGGTTGATTCTATGATTCTATGAAAGTGAGACTTAGGAGTACGCTCTGGCTCTTTTAACATCAGAAATAGATCACCAGCTCATTTTTGTTCTCAATTTTTCCTTTCTTTTTTTTTTTTAGCTAATGGCACTTTGATAGAATTGGTACATTTCATGTGCTAAACACATTTTGGAAAGCATTTTTTTAATGCAACTGGGAAATGCAGGAAGTCTGAGTCTCATTCAGTAGGCATTAGGTATACAGGTGCTATTGCTCCTGTGAGCAGTCGTCACCGATTCAGGAGAGGTCTTTTTAATGAGCACTGCAGTACAAATTAAGTGACTGAAATGAATTAGCAAGAGTCATTAACATTGCTGAAAACAATTTGTGTATGGAACAAAACAGAAAGCTTCCTCACACTCCAGGTGAATTTTCTCTAGCATGTTAAGGAAGCACAGTTAGTATTAACTAATTAAACTCTGCAATAGGAATGTAAGCAAATTAAAATGGAAACTGAAATAGACTTACTGTAGCCCATAACTACCATCAAAGTCAGACCAGTGCCATGAATTCTAATTATTGTGTCCTTCTAAGAAATGGCTATTTTTTCATGTCCCACAAGATGAGTTTTAAGACACAGCTGTGTAGAATATCCTTTTCCTTCTCTTTTCTTGTTAACAGACATTCCAGAAAATGCTCTCAAATGAAGTTTCTTCCCAACATTACCTGCAGCTGAGTAGTTCAGTCCTAGAATAGCCACAGTAGGGAAAACCAGTGAGTCAACTTTCATAGAATCACAGAATGGTTTAGGTTGGAAGGGACCTCAAAGATCTTCTAGTTGCAACCATAGGCAGGGACACCTCCCACTAGAACAGGTTGCTCAAGGCCTCATCCAACCTGGCCTTGAACACCTCCAGGGAGGGAGCAGCCACAACCTGCCTGGGAAACCTGTGCCAGTGTCTCACCACCCTCACTGCAAAGAACTTCTTCCTAACATCTAGTTTAAATATGCCCTCTGCCAGTTTAAACCCATTCCTCCTCATCCTTTCATTACATGACCTTGTCAGTAGTACCTCCCCAGATACTGGAAGGCCACTCTGAGGTTTCCTCAAAGCCTTCTCTTCTCCTGTTCTTTATTTCTGTGTGCTTGCATGTTAGGAATATGAAGCAATCCTCTAGCACATTTCACAGTGACCTCTTCTAGAGTGAGCTTAAACAGTTACTGAAGCCAAAGATGCTTTGCATCCGCTCTCCATTGTGTCTGGAGCAGTGTGGAGGACATTGCACTGCCTGTGCCTGCAGGAACTCTGAATCCAGACGAGAAGTTAGGTTGATTTCTCATAATCCTATTGGGCAAGGCTAGTTTCTGGTAATAGCTGAACATGTTGTAGTTCTATTTGTGATTGGGGATATGCATTTACTCATTTTGTTTCAATGTTGCTGGCTTTAGTTAAATTTGAGAGCAGTCAAAAAAAGCTACTGCTTTAGTTTAATTAGCCTGGTAGCAAAAAATCCTTTCTGGGCAGTAATTATTAGTTGCATGTTATTAAAAGGAAATAGTTCACATTCAGTTACTTAGCAGAAATAATTGAATCTTCTGATCCAGTAAAATAGCTCACTTTGGATTCAGCTGGTTTTTAATTTAAGACATATAGAAGAGGAGACCTGTAATCTCACTACAGGGAATTGACTTCACTTTCCTGCACTTCATAAACCACATAAAGAAATTGCAATCCCCCACAGCAGTTTTCTCTTTATTTTTCACATTGGGAGGAAAGTTTAGTTTTATGAGACAGAGCTGAATGCAAAGTTTGAAGTGCTTTTGTTGTTGTCGTGGCGGTGCTGGTTTTTTCTGGAACAAAAAGCACTAGCAGCACTCTCTGTAGTCTGGGCTGTATTCTCAGACAGCAGCAATTTCAGGATGTTTCAAAGATGTAAACACAGTTGGGTACTGAGATGAGCCCTTTGGCGATGTTCCAAGAGAAACACAAACAGCTAACTAGTTTGGAGCAGATCTACATGGGGCTGATTCTCAACTGGAGTAAGCAGAGCTTTTGAGCTCCTTACACCTGCTGAGAATCAGCCTCCCTGCTTCATGGTGCCTTGTATGTATGCACTTGCCCGAGCTTTTTACACACGAAACGAGTGAGTATAGAGTGATTCATAGAATCAGAGAATGGTTTAGGTTGGAAGGGACCTCAAAGGTCATCTAGTGTCAACCCCCTGCCATAGGCAGGGACACCTCCCACTAGAACAGGTCACTCAAGGCCTCATCCAGCCTGGCCTTGAGCACCTCCAGGGAGGGAGCATCCACAAGCTCTCTGGGCAACCTGTGCCAGTGTCTCACCACCCTCACTCAAAGAACTTCTTCCTAACATCTAGTCTAAATCTCCCCTCTTCCAGTTTAAACCCATTAGTCCTTATCCTGTCATTACAAGACCTTGTCAATAGTCCCTCCCCACCATTCCTATAGGCCCTCTTCAGATACTTCAAGGCCACTCCAAGGTCTCCTCAAAGCCTTCTCTTCTCCAAGCTGCAGAGCCCTAACTCTCATAGCCTGTCCTCATAGCAGAGCTGCTGCAGCCCTCCGAGCATCTTTGTGGCCTCCTCTGGACTCACTCCAACAGTTCTATGTCCTTTTCTTGCTGGGGGCTCCAGAACTGTACACAGTACTCCAGGTACACAATAAATCAAGAAGTAGATGGTGACATTACATTGTGCTCTACATGAAGAACTGTAAGTAGAGCCTAGGACTATTTTCTTCCCTAGTGAAAAAGTAAGTTTGAACCAATATTACAGCACAAAGGCTCTCCCCCTGTGTGCATCAGGTATTGCTCACTGTGTAGTTTACATCTGATAAGGAGGTTTAGTGGTTTGTTTTGGTTTTTTTTCAGGTTGTTTCAGAATTCCTAGCTAGGTGAACAGCATCCAAGTGTTAAAACTGTAACTTTTTGGTACAGCAAGTTTTTGCAGTAGCTGGTTTCCACTGTATTGTGGGGTGAAATCCAGGACTGCAGGAAAACATGAATTTGAAATTTAGGATTGCTTGGATCTGGTTGGCTTCAGGTAGAAACATGACATATGTGCTTTTTCAAACAAGAACTAACTTCATCCATTACTAGATTGGAAGTTTTAAAAAGAACATACTTTATACATATATGCACATGTGCTCTATTGATTTATTAGCTTTAGGAGTGTTTTCGTGCTTCTTTAGCTTAAAATGGCCTTGGGTTTTCCAAGGAAAAGTAGTTAAAACCCCCAAAAGTCAGGAAAGACAGAAAAGAGCTGGTGGACAGTCCATAGGGACTAATTACTCCTGGTATTTTGAGAAAAATAATATAAACCTCAGGAATTACTAAACTGAACAGTGGCTGCTGTGAGAGCCTTTTGTGTTGATTCTCAATGCACCTGTTACACACCCTACATATTTTAGTCATACTTCATCTGGGAGAGTCCCTCAAGAAGTAAGACGCCACAAGTGTAGTGTCTCCATGTGAAGGGATGTTCCATCTCTTCAGTTAGCAAACTTCTGCAGTCTTAGAGGAGCACACTAAACACTACCTAGCTGGATTTTTGGAAGAACATGCTTTTTCTTTAGCTGTCTGTCCAGCTGATAGTGAAAACCTGTTAAGATGCCATGCATAGATGGGGCTCAAATTGTACTCCCTTACAGATTGGCCCATTCGTGGCAAATGCTACGTTTAAATCAGGGTGGTGACTGTACTATGGACACAAGGGTTGCTGGCTCTGCTCTTAACCCTTCTTCTTTCTATGACTATCATCTGCCATAGAGTCAGCCAGGTTGGAAGCTCATCCAGTCTAACCTAGCACCCAGGCCTGTCCAGTCAACCAGACCACAGCACTAAGTGCCTCATCCATTTTTCTCTTGAACACCTCCAGGGACGGTGACTCCACCACCTCCCTGGGCAGTTGGTATCTGATAAGCTGTGCCTATATTTTTAAATGTGGAGAATCAGACTGAGGGAACAGACTGAGACAAGAGGAACTTAAAACCTGTATTAAATATCTAAGATCATGCTGAAAGTTGATGCAGTTCTATGTCTGTGCCCTCAGCGTTGAATCTCTCGGCTAATTATGCCAGGTTAGCTTCTGTGTGTGTTTAGTTGGTTTGTTTTGTAATTAAAAAGATAGATCAGATGGGATATTGTCACTGCTTCCCAGCAGAAGGAAATAAACTGTTTGCATTTGGTGTTGGCATGTTTAAAATTCAGTTTTTCATTAATTTTTCTCCTTACCTGTTATCTTCCATTTTCTTGTTATGAAGATAAAGTAGATTTCATTTTATTTTTCATTGTTTTAGGACAGATTTAATGTTTAGAAATGATCAGATCCCATTAGTCACAGCTCATTCTTTCGTTATTTTTTTTTCAGTCAGAGCTGTATGAAAGGCTGTACTAAACGAAAGATGAATGATTTTATGTATATCTCAAATTGCAAATGAAATAATTACTGACAAAGGACCAGATTCTGATTTTTACCCTCCTTTCCTTTTGCGAAAGCAGTCATTTCATTTGAGTCAGAGTTTCAAGAATGATGACTTTTGATGCAAGGCAAGAAAGGCAAAAAACCCAAGAACACAGCAAACTGCCCTGTGGAAGAAGTGTTGTTGTGTTATGTTATGTCTCCAGTTCTGGGGCCCTCAATTCAAGAGAGATGTTGAGGTGCTGGAACATGTCCAGAGAAGGGCAACAAGGCTGGGGAAAGGCCTGGAGCACAGCCCTGTGAGGAGAGGCTGAGGGAGCTGGGAGTGTGCAGCCTGCAGAAGAGGAGGCTCAGGGCTGACCTCATTGCTGTCTACAACTACCTGAAGGGAGGTTGTAGCCAGGTGGGTGTTGGTCTCTTCTCCCAGGCAAGCAGCAACAGAACAAGGGGACACAGTCCCAAGTTGTGCCGGGGGAAGTCTAGGCTGGATGTTAGGAGGAAGTTTTTGCCAGAGAGAGTGATTGGCACTGGAATGGGCTGCCCAGGGAGGTGGTGGAGTGTTCAAGCAAAGCCTGGATGAGGCACTTAGTGCCATGGTCTAGTTGACTGGACAGGGCTGGATGATAGGTTGGACTGGATGATCTTGGAGGTCTCTTTCAACCTGGTTGATTCTATGATTCTATGGCCAGCAGATTCACAGAGGATCTGGGTTCAATTTACTGCCTCCGTGACCTACACTGTGCAAGCCACCTCCTCTCAGCACCTGTATTCCCCTCCCTTCTGCTTTCTCCTTTCCACCTGCTGAGCTGTACTTTGTGGTCTAGTGTTCCAGAGGATAATTTTATATGAGATTAACCATCATTTGCATGTATTAGTTTTAAGTACAGGGCCTTAGCTTTCATTGAGAAAGCCCTGGTTCCAGGATGATGAATGAATGAACGAATCTAAGGATCTCTGTAATTTACATCTTTCTGTGCACTGCTTTTGTACTTCTCTAAATTCAAACCACCCTTCTGTCACATGGAAGTTAGTCATACTATGAGGCTCCTCATACCCCACAAAACTTCTGAAACCTGTTTTTCTTTAAATCTTGGTGACTGGTTGGTAAAGTGCTGAAATGCCAAGATATTGAACAATCCTTGCACAGTGCCTTGGGCAGTAATTCTTAGCACTTCTGGCCTAAGAGCTACTTTCGTCTCCCCCACTTTGGACAATCTTCTTCATACAATCGTGGAATGGTTTGGGTTAGAAGGGACCTTCAGGATCATCTAATCCCCACCCCCACTTCCCACTAGACCAGGTTGCTCAGCACTTCATCCAACTTGGCCTTGAACACCTCCAGGAAGGAGGCATCCACAACCTCCTTGGGTAATCTGTGCCACTGTCTCTGCACCCTCACTGGAAAGAATTTCTTCCTAATCTCCAGTCTAAGTCTCCCCTCTTCCAGCTCAAAGCCATTACCGCTCATCCTGTCACTATAAGCCCTTGTCAAAAGTCCCTCCTCAGCTCTCTCATAGCCCTTTCTGGTACTTGAAAGCTCTTGAGTGTGAGGAAGAAAAGACAGAAAGATGAGTGTAATTTGACAACTGCTTTAGGTGTTGAAAGAGCCACTATAGACACACAAGTGAACTTCTATGAATCCTTGCCTGTAGAGGAAGTTGAACAAAAAGCAGTAGGAATACTGACTGGTTAGTTAATTACTGAGGAAAGACTAAAAAGGCAATTACAGGGATTGGATAAATTCAACTAACATAGTTATGGGAAAAGGGAGAACACAAACTGAGGAATGTGAATACCTTCAGACAAGGCAGACAAGGAAGGTGTATAGTGTGGCATATATGTATTCATAGGGCTGCAGCTAGTTACAATAGGAAGATTAAATCAAGATGAGGAAAAACTGAGACTTAAGTGCTCAACAGTGAGACTTCCTGGGCTAGGAATCAGAATGTGCTGGAGTTTGGCCTGTGTTGCTGCTGTTGAATCTAACTGCTTTTTTTGGTACTCCACTGCTAGCTGGCCACTTAGACCAGTATGGCCTTCACCATGGGTAGTCCAGTCTTCTAACTATTGAATACAGGCAGCTCTGCAATTGTCAGGGAAGGGAGCAGGAATGAGAAGACTGATTTGGACCATTCTTTTCCTGATGGGTTCCTTTTCCAGTTGCTGGCCAGTATCTGTTGATTTTCTGATGGGAGAAAGATGAGGAGGAAGGATTGGAACAATTTAGGTGTGTTTGCAAACCCTTGAAATGCATTTCGTTAGCGGAGGAGTTCTAGTGAGAGAATTTGCCTTTCAGCTGCAACAGTTATTTCTGTAGGTAACTTTACAGAAATGAAGTACAATGGTCTGCACATCATGAGGTTTTTTTGCTGCTGAAGTGCTTGCAAGATGCTGCACCTCAATCCCTTTGATACAGTAATGGCTGTTCAGTCAGCTGCCACCTGTAACTTGCCACAGGTGCCAGATTATGCAAGGGAGCTTTCTCCTGAAGTCAAAGAGTGCAACTCTGTCCCTGCTGGTGGCAAGATTTGTCTTATTCAGTGGGACAACCTAGGTGGAGCTGCTGCAGTAAATCTCGTGGTGCTGAAATTCTTGTGGTAGCTGACACCCTGCAAGCACTATGGTGGGAATATTTCTTTCTTTGACTGCCCAGTGGCTGCCTGCTGTGTTCATTTGTTGCTGGTGACCAAGTACTGCGGAGGGTCCCCTTGAGCTGGTTAAGTGTACAGAGAGGAAGGGATCCATCATTTAAGTCTCATTGCTTGTAGTAGCAAAATCCATGAACACTGATAATTTTTCCTGGGCAAGTATCTTTTTTGTCTCCCCTTTTTGTGTGGCTGCTGAGCAAATTGAGCTGGCTACCAGTGGTTTGAGAATTGCAAACCTTCCATTTTCACATAAATTACAGGTCAAATCTGTGTGGTACATCGCTGGCCTCTCTGGTAAATCACATGTAAACTAAGTTATGCCCCATTTACATGACAAAAGGATTCTTGGGCTACATGGTAGCTCTTTCCAGTAGTAGCTGAATAAAAGAAAAACTAATAAATAATTAAGGTGGTAATGTGTTTGACCACTACTTTTGTAGTATGACTTTTTTCTGTTATTATGTTAACAGAAATGCTCCTTTCAAAGACAGCTAAAGTGCTAATGATAGCTAAGAAGGGCATTCTAGGAGGTTAAACTGGTTTAATTAGAATTTATGAGAAGGTTACTGTAAGAGTGCAGAAAGATGTTAAGGGGTTAACCTATAAGAGATTACATTGTAGTCAGTGTTCTGTTAAAGTTTGAATTAATTTTTCCCATGGGTTTTTCACATTCTAATTTTCAACTAAATGAGACATCTGTTTCAGAAAAGGAAAATTTGCTATGGTTGTCATAGCAACTATCATTCTGTAAGAAAATTATTCCAATGGTTACTTTAGAACAGAAAGATAGAAATTCAGTACATAAAGCAACATCCGATTGCTAGGACAAATTCTGCTATTTCAGTCCTCTTTTGTGTGGTAGATTGTTTGACCTGCAAAAACTTGTTCCTGTGTTTTAGCATAAGGTTAATTGCGCTGTAAACATCCACTTCCAACGTATTTTTTTCCTCCTAGAGTCTTAACATGTAGACAATCATTATTCTTACCATAATAATAATACTGCTGGATTTCAGTAGCATGTGGAGAGACTCAAACAGCTCACTTTAAGAGGATAAGACCTAAATCAAAGTCCATTTCTACAGATGAGCCCTTCACTCGAGAGATGAAATGCAACCGTGATGTGTGTCTTTTAATTGCCAAATACATTTCTTGGGTGTTGGGTTTTTGGGCTGTGGGGGCTTTTTTGAGCACAACAGATTATTCCCTCACAGAACATATATGTCAGTATTTTCTTTGTAAAATGTAGGTATTATTGGGAAATAATTTTATTTTTAGAGTCCACTTTTCCTGAGCAAGCAGTAAGTCCATCAATTTGGTGCTTGATGTGAAGACTGAATTACAAGTGGCAATTCCAGACGAAATTGCCTTTGCTCAATATCCAGGTCACAGGCTCGTTAGTGGGTATTAGAGCAGATTTCTGTTTGTTTGTTTCCCTCCTCAGAAACTTTGCTGGCTGTTTTGCAGTACATTTTCAGAAGAAGGGACATGGGATTTGTAAATTCCCTATATGCCTCTAAAGATGATTTTGCTGTGAGGGTGGGAGCACTCAAGTGTGTGATTTGGCTTTCTTCTCTCGGATGTAAAGCACACCAACATTCTTGGACTTTTTTTTTTTCCTCTCCCAGAAATATTCCAGGCATTTCTTTCAATCTCAGGACTGTCACAAAAGACAGCATGATGGCAAATCACACGCAAGTTGTAACATCTCCCCTTCACAAAAGAACAGCTCCAGCATGCATAACTTACCAGCCCTGCGCTCACACAGCTACCAGCCGCAGTCACCACAAAGGGAGGGAAGGAGGGCGGACTGGGGGGGGGGGGGGGGGAGAAGTGCTTCTTGTCTTAATAAGTGGATCATGCTTATTCATAAGGGGAAATTGGCTTTTTTAGAAAGTGGCCATGTACAGGCCAGAGCTGGTAGAGGCAGGCAGAGATTCTCACAGCTGCATGTGCCATTCGTGGTCATTTGGATTTCAGCAGGATTAAGTCTTCTGTTGTGACCTGTGACACTCATGGCTATTTCTCTTTCTAAATGCTCCATTGTATCCTTAAAATCATTCTTCCCTAGGGTTTTGGCTGGATTTTCTTGGGCAAATATTTATCTTGCTTCTTGGCTCCATTCTGGGGGTGCAGAGTGGCCATGAGCCTTTCTGCTGGGATGCAGGACGGTTCCTTGCTTGCCTCACTTCCCACCCAGGACCTGGGTACAAACCTCACCATGCCCAGCAGCTGCAGCAGCATGGGCAATGTGTGGGAGCAAGGGACCTGTGTTCACTCAGACTGTCAGTGGCTTTAGAATCATCATTTACTATGCTGACACTTTGTTTGCTTCCTATTTGTGCTTGAAAATATTTTCTGTTGCTGAGATTTTTTTTCCTGACTATCTTGCTCTGGGCTTAAAGACAATTTGCTGAACAGCTGAATATTTTCCTCTTGGTGAGGAAAGATACTTGGTATGTTAGATATGGGGTGCAACTGCAAGGCAGAAATGGATGGAGAGTTTAGAAAAAGCCTAGCTTCTCTGTATTTTGATGATGCCTTCCACTGCTATAATATCCAAGCACCCTGCAGGCTTCAGCTGATTTATTTTGAGGGCATTCCTGTGAGGTGAAAGTGCTCCCACTCCGTCAAGTCCAACTGTCACCTAGCAGTGCCAAGTCTACCACTAAACCACATTGCTTGGCTTTCAATACCCTCAGGGTTTGTGGCTAAACCTCTTCCCAGGGCAACCTGTTCCAGTGCCTGACAACCCTTTTGGTGAGTGCAACTTGAAGGTTGTTTTCTCTTTTCCCGTCACTTTTTACCCCTACTTTGCTCCAACCTTTTGCAGGCAGTTGTAGAGAGCAATAAAGCCTGCCCTGAGCCTCCTGACTAGGCCATGGTTTAGCACCCTGGCAGTAGTAAGGTGGGAAGTTGAATACCTGCAAGCCTGGTGCTGTTCATCCTAAGGGGAAAGGCTGCTGAGGGCTGAGCATGTCACCACAAAAGGTCTGTTTGATATCCATGGTACAGTGAGCAACCGCACTCAGAACAAGAGTTCTACTTCACTGTTAGTGCTGTTAGCATATCTTATTCCCACACTTTCTTTCCCTCCCTCTTGGCAGTTTCTGGAGGCTGTTTTGATCCTGATGGACAAAGTTTCATCTTTTTTCACCTTATTTTGTTTCCTCTTTTCCTTTCCTGGGACACCTGCTTATCCAGGACATGTGATGAAGAGCTAGGTGAGTGCTTAGCTGTGGGCTCAGAAGGCCTTGTCATCAGTGATATAGAATAGTTGAAGCTCTTTTCCTCTGTGGAAGAAGGGGAGGAAACCTGCAAAGCCCCTTTCTTCCATTGCTTTTACCAGAGTTTTATTTTCCTCCCTTGGGTAAGCCACTTTCCCCCATTATATTTTAGCAAGCTCTTTATTTTTAAGCTGTTTTTAATAGGTATGTGCTTTACAGCATTCCAAATGGGAAAGTGGAAAATATATCATCATGAAGACATGCTAATTTCTGAGATGTTAGTCAAGCATCAGTAATGGAAGAGGATGAATAATAGCTCTATGGGCATTTTCTTTTGTCTTTGCCATACATGATGTAAAGCAGAGTACAGAGAATTTGTTTGAGAGAATTCTTTTTGTCTTTTGATGCGGCGAGGGAGTGTAAAGCTTGCTTCAACAAAGCAACATCTCAAAGGCAGCTCTGGTTGATATGTATGTATTTATAAACATTAAAGCTGCAATTATCATAAACCATATTAAATCACAGCAGCCTGTTTTGTTGTTCTCCAAATATGGATTTGGACAGAAGACATCAGTCAAAAAATTGCCAATAAAAATCCAGCCTAAAGGTAACCCCTCGGTTTTATGACCTAGAATTAGAGCATAGTCAGCAAGATGTAATTTGTCACTGTGATATAATTGCTGTGAAAATCAAGGGTTTTTTTAATCAGTGGGATAGCAGGATATGGGTAAATGGTGTTCTGACTGGCAGTGATACAATTCCAGTGCCCCATGATGAGCTGCTCCCTAAATGTATTTCTAAAAATGTGAATGCCCATCTGATAAGCAATCCTACTGAAAAGGAATCTCACTGAAAAGCAAGTCAGCACACCAGAGAACAGAAGAACATTAGGTGTAAGAAAAGGAGCAGCATTCTTCTGCTGAAGGGATGCTTCCAATTAGGGCAACAAAGCAGTCTAGACAATGCCTGTAGCTTTGGAGGGTGCCAAGGTCTGTCTTTGTCCAGCTGGTTCCAAATGTGATGGGAGCCAATGTAAGACTTGTATACACACCTAGGTATCTAAGACAGATGTGCTTCCAGATGTTGTGGGAATCCAGCATGCTAATCCACACAAGGAGATCTTGGTGTCCAGCTCTTGTGAAACTTTCTTTTCACCTAGTTTAGAGGAATACTGTGAATATTTTACTGTATGCTGCCTGCTGAAAGTGGTAAGGACTGCACTGATTTGCCACAGTGGTTGTATGGAAAGAAGGTTTTACTCTGCACACAAAGAAGGAAATGAATGCTATGTGTGTCTCCACATCTCATGCTAGTAGAGAGACAACCTCCATGTTACAATTAGAAAACCATTACGTGGAATTAGCACTGAAGACATTCTCCTCCTCTCTTGGCAGGCAACCTTGGTTTTATGGCTGGGGCTTTAATCTTCCACGAGGCCAAGCACTATTAGAGAAATGGAACCTTATTCCAGATGGAATAGATATTCTTATAACACATGGACCACCTCTCGGTAAGAAAATGCTGGTGCTCTTAGCTGTGTGTTTCAGATGGTTGTACAGGAACCGATGGCTCTCCCTAAGCACAAGAGTGTAACTTCTGGGCTGATTGCAGCAGCACCAGGGCTTCAGCTCAGGTTTATGTTTCATGATTACCTATGCTCAATGGCAGGGAATTAAACAATAGCTTAAAAGTTGGAGTCTTAAAACCTTCACAAGCTTTATAAATAAGCAGGATCTAGATTTGTTACGCATCTCTCCACTTTGCTGCTGGCAAAGGAAGGTGATTTCAAGCATGGAGCCCACCTGAAGAGAAATGCTTGATTTGGATCTTAGGTTTTTTAGCACTTTCTCCCTCCAAGAAGTACTCAAGTCTGTATTTTTTCCTAATCATGCTGACCTGGTGCATTTTTGGCCTCACAAACCCAAAAGCTGCCTTTTTTTGCCCGTTCTGGTCAGCGTGGGAGAACTGCTTACCTGTGATACAATCTGGCAACAAGAAACAGTTTCAGACTTGTGGCTTAGAAATGTTACTATAAGTGATACAAAAGCCAGGAGAGATTTCCTGTATTCCTAGTTGCTAGTTGATTTATCTGTGGTACAGAAGTAATACAACCACAGAAGCTGGTGTCAAGGCTTTTAGAATGTTTCTCAGTGTGTTTAATGTCTAGGAAACCATGGTTAGTGCAACGTTGTGTTTAACTTTCACTTGTTTAATAAATAGCCATGAAAGTGAAGCATATCCTTAAGTGTTCTCCACACTCTGGAGTGCTTTCTGTGGAAGACAAGCAGTTGGTTTCTTCAAACCTTCAGATTTCCCTGGTTCTTGAAGCTAAAACCCTCTTGTCTTCCACCCTTTCTTCTCTTTTAGAGCTTGGAGGAGAAAATACTTAAAGGGTTGGTGTTTTGTTGTTTTGTTTAGTAAGAGGAGTTTGCATTCCAGGGCTCCCTAATCCTAGGGGAAAGGGTTTTTCTCACAGCAAGGGCATGTATTTTGATGTTTCAGCCAAGTGGAGCCTCATGCATGCCATAGACTGACTCATTTTAATATGGATGCCTGAAGTTAATTGTTTAGCCCTTGAGATGTCAGCTCGAAACAATAGTGGGAATAATCTCTGTTAATATCCAAGATCTTTGATATGGTTGTATTAGCTTTTTCAGCACTTTGAAAGACATTTTAAAGACCAGTCCTCAGCTGATCCAAACAACATCCCTCTGTCTAGTGCTTGAAATCCAGCTTCAGGCACCTTGCTAATTTAGCTGCCCAGGCTCTGGGATGGACAGAAAGAAGAGAACCCCTAGAGAGCACTGCAGAGCCAGCATTCAACAGACATTCTTTCATTAGAAAGTTAATAAATAAGAACTGTCCATGCCCTCAAATGTAATGGGATAATATACATTTCTTCCATGTCTGTGCTATTTGTTCTCTTTTTTTAATCCTTAAGCTTCAGCTACCTTAGAATCATAGAATGGTCTGGGTTGGAAGGGACCTCCAAAGCTCATCTAGTCCAGTCTCTTCTGCAGTCAACAGGGATATCTCGAACTAGATCAGATTGCCCAGAGCCCTGTTGAGCCTCACCTTGAGTATCTGCATGGATAGAATCATAGAATCAACCAGGTTGGAAGAGACCTCCAAGCTCATCCAGTCTAACCTAGCACCCAGCCCTATCCAGTCAACTAGACCATGGCACTAAGTGCCTCATCCAGTCTCTTCTTGAACACCTCCAGGAACGGCGACTCCATCACCTCCCTGGGCAGCCCATTCCAAGGGCAAATCACTCTCTCTGTAAAGAACTTCCTCCTAACATCCAGCCTATTCTTCCCCCAGCACAACTTGAGGGCCCCAACCACCTCACTGGGCAACCTGTTCCAGTGTTCCACTACCCTTATGTTAAAGAACTTCTTCCTAATGTTCAAGGATCCTTGTTTAAAATTCCTATTTCTTTGTCTTATTGATGCGCTGATGTATGGCACAGGCACAGAACCTTCTGGCTGAGGGCATCACTTGGTGCTCTTCAAACAGCAATGCCTACACCTATGTGATGCTTCAAAAGAAATTATCACTCTGCCTCATTTACAGAACCTGCTCATGGTGTAGCTCTGTCCGTAGACATTTTGGGAGACAGGATCCTCCGTGACTTTCCCAGCCAGTTATTTTAACCTGGAAGCAGATTACTGTTCTGATCTTGGATAGCATCACTAGAACTGTTCCTGATGATCACAAATAGCAATCAGTGCTCTTGCAAATTCCTCTTTTTTTCTTTTCTCCAGTGTGACTGCCTAAATTCTGTCCATCATCCATTTTCTGTGCTTCTTCCCCATACCCTTACTTCAGAAGAGTGCACCTCCTCCTTAACTAATTAATACTACATTATTAGATGATTTTAAATTGCCTGCATCATTTAGATGCAGTAGCACCACTAAGAGGCAGTGGACTTTGTGTTTCTCAGTTAGCTAGGCACAGAATAAAAATCTCAAATAGTCTTTCTTTTCTTGTTTTAGAGAATCTTTATTTTCTTTTCTTTTAGAGAATCTTTCTTTGTTTTAGAGTAGTGCATTGGGATGAAACCAGGGCAGAGATCCATGGGAGGTTCACACAGGATGAGAAAACAAAAGTTAAAGCAGCTGTTATTGACCATTGCATTAATAACTTGCTTATTATTAGTAAGGATATGCAATATATTTCATATCATAGAAACCTAGAATCAGTCAGGGTTGGAAGAGACCACAAGGATCATCTAGTTCCAGCCCCTCTGCCGTGGGGGGTTTCTTACATTGTTATGGGATCCACCTCAATGCTGATTTCTGTATCAGCATATTTGTAACTTTTATTGATATTATTACTTTTTAAGGCCTTTTCACTGATTCCTGAATGTGGTGGTTAGGGTGTTCCCTGTCCCCCCCCCCCCCCCACACTTTTGAAATCACCCAGACTAAATTCAGCTGGTTCTGGAAATATGAATGAAGCTTATATTTACAGCTAGCACAATATACAAGCAGATATTTACAGTATAGACAGTTATGTACAGAGATATACAAGGTAAAAAGGTAATACAGAAACACAACAGCTCTCCCAGAAACCTGAGTCCCCAGGAGGTGCTCTCAACCACCCCTTCACCTTCCCCTCTCAACCTTACCCCAGTCCCAAGGAAGAATAGAAGTTCATCCAGGGGGTTAAGAAGCAAAGTGGATTAGTCCAAAGTGGAGGCTGAGGTTAGAGAGTAAGATGTAGCTCAGGCAGCAGCCCAAGTGAGAGTGGTTATCTATGTTTTTATTTCTTGTTCCTATACATCTCAGCAAGCCTCTGAAGGAAGCAGACATCACCCTTGTTTTCCTTTCACAGCCTGTAATCTAGTTCTTCTCACCAAAACATTCTAGCCTGCTTCAAACTAGCAGACTGAAGATCTGCATTTACCATTATTTCTTGCTCTTCAAGAGATTGGACTTTTCTCTGTCATTAATTTAATTTCACCTTTAAGTCTTCATTTGTAGCTATCTGCTTGATTGTCTGACAAAGATTTATACTTCCCTGACAGCTGCAGAAACCTTTTTCAAGTAACCAAACATTAAAAAAAAAAAACCAACCCAAACATAAAAACAGAATCTAAGATGAACTCTGTTTGCTAGGTGTAATCAATTATTCTTAGCCTGTGTAGTCAGGTGTACATAATAAGCTGCAAACATACGGGAAAGCTTCAGAAGGGTGATAATGCATGTAAACAAAAACATGTTCAACATAAATAATGCTTAATTTAATGGAGAAGTTAATGTTATGGATTTTTTGTTTGCAAAGTTTCTGAAGTGGAAATACTTTTTGGCTTCATGTTCACCACAGAGGTTTTGACGATTTAACTGTTTCAAATCATTGAAGTAACAAAGAATGGTGGCTGTGTTTGCTCTGACTGGATTCCGGAGGAGTTGCTGGCTTCACTTAATGCTTATGATTTCCTGCAGTGGCTTAGGACCTGCCTTGGGACCAAGAGTGATTGGTAGAATCAGTTACCAGAACTGAGCATTGCTCTGCTCTGAATTCGATGGGGCTTTCTCTTTCTACCTCCCCCTAAGCAGAGCCAAGCAGTGTCTTCAGGGGTGTCTGGATGAATTTAGAGTCTTTGCCTCTGAATTGGGATTTCCTTTTTGACACTTAGGATACCCTTTCACAACTCACTCCTGTAACTGGGACTTAAGCTCTCTGAGCAACTGTGATGGAAGGGCAAGTTTCTACCATTTTTCTGAAATCTGACAGTAAACTGAGTCTGGTTTTCAAGCATCTGGCATCTGCAGAGGTAATGCTCAATATGTGAACCTGTCCTGAAGCTCCAGCAAAGCTGAGCTTGAAAACAGCAGAACAAGATGGATTACTGCAAACCCTCTAATACAAAAACATCCTCCTTACACTGCTGCTTTGAAAGAAACATGAGACTTCAGATGGCAGTAAGCACCCCCCTACAGTATGTTTTTAGGTGTATAAGCAAGTTAGTGTACATGTCTGTATTCATAAAAAATGCATTTTTAGACAAGCTTCATGCATATGAATGTAGCACTGAAAAACATCTACTGCAGAAGGGCTGAGTTTCTCTTCTTATTTGATGTCTAGCTAGTGAGGCTTGCTATGTCATGAAGTGCTTCAGCCAGTTTTACTTGAGGGTGGTGCTGCTAGGCACGCTGTGGGTTCCTCACCTGAGTCCCTCTAGAGGAAGATGCAGTGTGCTAACAACACAGTTTTATTATTAGCAGCACGGATTCCATTACATCAGCTGAGTGTTCAGTTGAAAAAATTAAATCCCAGAACTGGATTTAAAGAGCTGATTTAGATTCTTTACAGGCTCACTTTGGACATACCTCAGTTATTAAAAGAAAAAGAATGAATAAAGCATAGAGTACTCCCATTAACATAGCAACAATACTTTAATTGCAGGTTTGGGTTTTTTTTTTCCCTTGAAAAACAATTGGCAAGAGTCCTTTTTCTTCATGTGGTTTTCCTGAGGTTATTTTTCCTTCCTCTTCTGCATACCAAGGCAAACACTGTTTTTTTAAACCATGGCAATTCTTCTATGGCTGTTTGTGAAATCTCAGAAATGCTATCTAGCAATACAGCTTTGCAGATAACCTGCCTTCTTTTAAAGCTTTCCTTTCTCTGCCAAAGGTTTTCTAGACTGGGTTCCTAAGAAAATGCAGCGGGTAGGATGTGTTGAGCTGCTGAACACAGTCCAGAGACGAATACAGCCAAGACTTCACGTGTTTGGACATATCCATGAAGGTCAGAACACATTTCTTGGTATATATGTTTGGAAAGCACCAATGGAAGTTGTCTGCTTTAAGTTGAATTTTCAAAATGTATGAACTAAAGCAGTTCTGGAATTCAAATACTTAACTGCACATACAGAGTTGAAATAGGCTGATACCCATATTCCTGTATTTATACTGCAGCATCTCTTTCATTCAGTTTCTTCATCTGTAAACCAGTGACACCTCTGTCACAGAGAGTACTGCTGTGAATGTAAAAATAAGAACATGAGGCCAATAGTTACAAGAAGTTGCTAGATATTAGGATTGATAGATTGTGCTTTGCAGTCCTGAATCTCTGTGACCAAGGGTAATTCCTGTAAGCTCTCTATGGTTCGATTCCTGTGTTTGTAAAATGGATAAGGATGCATTGAGAGATGCTTCTAAAGCTTAATCTTCAAGTCTATACAGTAAAGGATGTCTCT
The DNA here is from genome assembly GCF_015220805.1 of Pogoniulus pusillus. Classification (NCBI taxonomy): domain Eukaryota; kingdom Metazoa; phylum Chordata; class Aves; order Piciformes; family Lybiidae; genus Pogoniulus; species Pogoniulus pusillus. The sequence continues at coordinate 15,290,569 of NC_087290.1, read as the reverse complement.
CCCCACCAGTGTGTATAAGAAGTTGTAATCAAGAGGGATTCCACCACTGTCTTGTAAAGAGGTTCAAGATATTTATTCATGTATTTATTTGCTTTGGCAGGAGAAAGATTTTGTATATGGACAAAGTAAAGTGGTTCTCTTGACTAGTAGATTTTTAACTGGAAAGAAATTAGTTCCCTTCATGTAAGTCAGCAAATGGTGACAAATATGCCCTACTCAAGTCAGTATCAGCAGGAGTTCCTCTCCAGACAAAAGGAAAGGTAGATGCTGTCTTCGATGGAGAAGTCTGTCTTGTTGACAGATCATGGCAGCAAGGTGTCGAGCAGTGTCTCCACCAAAAAAAGCCCTGCTGGGCTGTGCAGAAGTGTATGGGTTGGAATGTGAGCATGGATTAGCAGCTGCTCATTTCTTAGCAGCATGAACTTACTGGCAGGAAAATGTGCTCCGCAACTGCCGGTTCTCTAGTTCTGGGACTGCTCCAGCCTTTGAGGTAGGATTTCTGTGGGTGTGAACAGTGTAGAAATGAAAAAATGGAGAAAAAGTAGAGTAGCTGGCATTAGCTGCTTCTGGTTTTGTGTAGGACTACTCACCTCCCCAAGGAATCCCACTCTGACTTGCTGCTGGGTGCTTTCACCACGCTGTTAAAAGTGACATTGCTGAGATGTGTGCTAGTGTGAAATTGATGGAGAAGATGCTCACATCATTATTTTACAGCTCAGGGATTATGTCTGTTCTCCTTGTGCAAGAGGATGTTCTTAGAGAGGACTTGTTAAAGCCTGGTTAATGTCCAAAGTGGTGTTAAATCACAAAGTCAACAGCCAATGCATATGCCCCTGGAGTTCTTACTAGCCTTTTGCTGTTAGAGAAGTCTTTTAGAGCTGGTGAAAACAGTTCAAACTCATCATCTTTTCACAAATCTTAAGCCAGGTGGGTTGCAAGGGATATAAGCAAACAGTTAGTAGGCCATGAAACTTCAGACAGGTAAACAAAATCACATCTGCTAAGACCAAGCCAAGTTTGGGAGCCAGCTTTGGCTCCCAAGAGAAAGGAGTGGTATGCCCACAGAATGGTAAATCCTGTGAATTATTGCAGTTGGCACAGTGGTTATCAGAACACAGAAACAAGGCACTCTTCTTGTTAACTATCATAATTTAGAGAAAACAAATGAGGAACAGCATAGCCTGTTTTGCAGTGGGATGCTAAATCTCTGCAGAGGAGAATTCCCATTGCAGACAGACTGTGCAATTGAAGCAGCTCTTTGTAGGGAGAATGCATGATATAAACAGATGAGTTCTTCTCCTGACTGAGCATAGCTACATCTGCAGCAGTCATTTACTGAACATCCAGGAGGGAAAGACGCTAAGAAGAGATGTTTCTTCCTTATTCTCCCCCTGCACTGCTGTCTCTGCCAGAAATTACCTCTGCATGTGAACTCATTGCTAATTGACCCACAGAAGTAACAAGGTAGGACTCCAACTAAAATCCTGGTCTGCCTGTTGCATCCAATAGTTGGCTGAGGTCATGGCCAAGGAAACCGTTGGCCGTGGAAGAAGGGTGAAAACTAACATTAGGAATCTTCCAGCAAAAAGAGCAGTTCTGTTGTCCACACTTGGAATAGAATAGAATTAACCAGGTGAGAAGAGACCCCCAAGATCATCCAGTCCAACCTAGCACCCAGCCCTAGCCAGTAAACTAGACCATGGCACTAAGTGCCTCAGCCAGGCTTTTCTTGAACACCTCCAGGGACGGTGACTCCACCACCTCCCTGGGCAGCCCATTCCAATGGCAATCACTCTCTCGGTGAAAAACTTCCTCCTAACATCCAGCCTATACCTGCCCCAGCACAACTTGAGACTGTGTCCCCTTGTTCTATTGATGGTTGCCTGGCATAAGAGACCAACCCTACCTGGCTACAGCCTCCCTTCAGGTTCTCTCTAAATGCATAGCTGAGAGGAAGTCCCAGCAGCAATGCTAACTGCCCTTCATGCAGTTTGTTTTGCACAGAACAATTGTTCTGTGGCAAACAGCAAATGATGTAAAGAAATGTCTGTGACAGGAATCTGACAGAGTTTTCTTCCCTGCCTAGTCCCTAATTACAGTGTGTTTTTTCCATGGGGAGTCCAGGAAGCCCTACATTATTCAAGGCATTCTAAGGAACAGAAAAGAAAGGAATTTGGCTACTCTTTGTTTTCACATTTCAGAGCTATCACTCCTTCTATAAAGACATGAAATTGCACTCAGAAGGGATCCTAGGTACTTAGGATTTGAATAGGTGGGACTCAGTGTATGTAGCAGCGATTACGTTTCACTATTACCTTTGTTAATGGTGACACTGAATCTTAGTACCAATGCCTTGCACTAGGTAGTTTTGGCTGAATCACAGATTTCTGACTCTGGAATGCATTTCTTCATATTGCTTATAACATTTCAATGCAAATTTCCAACATGAAGCTTTTAGTGTTAATCACAGAATCACACAGAACTTTACAGGTTGGAAGAGACCTCCAGAGATCTCTGAGTCCAAGCTCCCTGCCAAGGCAGGATCTCCTAGGATAGTTCACACAGGAATGTGTCCGGGCAGGTTTTAGGAGACTCCACAACCTCTCTGGGCAGGCTGTTCCAGTGCTCCATCATCCTTGCTCTGTAAAGAAGTTTCTGCTTATGTCGATGTGAAACCTTCTACATTCCAGTTTGTAGCTGCTGCTCCTTGTCTGATTGCTGCTGAGCAGCTTATGCTTTTGTCCTGGTCACTCATAAAAAGGTTTTTAACGGTGGGAGAGTCTGTCTATTTTTTCATCACAACAAAACAGTTCCAGGGCTTATTCTTCACTTATGGAAACGCCATTTCAGTATATTAATGCTGGGAGTTTGATTTTCTGCAGATTTGGTTCTGGAATGGTTTGGTTTGGGTTTCTAGGCAGTCAGGTAGTTAAATGTAATCAGATCTAGGAAAAGCTAATTTGCCAATGCTGAGACATACAGAAGGGTGCTTTCTCCCGTGGAGATGTTGTAGTGTCTTTGGGTGTCAGAGGATGCATTAATAATTTGTTTCTCTGCCTAGACAAGCATTTAGGTGTTTTGCCATCAGGTTTGGTGGAAACTGGCCAACAAGTTCAAACACACAGGAAGAAGAGGTCTCTACCAGACAAATCCCACACATACTTAGCCAAGCAATGCTTTTTCTTCACCAGTTGCCTAAAAGATGTACAATGCAGATAGAAAAGAAGGTAGGAAGATGAAAATTGCCCAAAGTTTGCCACACTGCTGACTGCAGACCATCAGAATGGCTTTTTTAGTGCTGCAGTTACCTAAGTCCTATCTTTCCCAAACTGAGGTTCTAAAAAAAAAGCCAAATACATAACCAGAGGCATTGCAGGGAAAAATACTTTTCTATGGAGGTTTGAGAGCTGGCTACCAGAGATCATAGCCACTAGCTAGCAAGGGTCCATTTTGGTTTTCTTCCACAGTATGAAAGTTGGCAAAAACTTCCACAGGACAAAGATGGTACTGAATCAGGAGACCTTTGTATTTTGTATGAAAAGCATTATAAAATTCCTTCTGTGTAATAAAGGTGGCAGTTAGCAAGGTGTGCTAAAGGTGAATCATGAGTAACCAGAGTTTTTCTTTCTTCATAGGTTATGGTGTCATGGCTGATGGAACTACTACCTATGTGAATGCATCTGTGTGCACTGTGAATTACCAGCCTCTTAATCCACCTATAGTTATTGACTTGCCTACTCCAAGGAACACATGATTATAATGAGGATTTGAAGTTGTACCCAACACATTAGCAAATTTATATTGCTGGCTGAGAAACCCAATAGGGACCCATTCAACAACAACAACAACAACAAAAAAGCAAAGAACCTTGTTTTTTTTCCCTGCTAGCTCTTCTCAGATCAATTTTGAGTGATGAAAGTGGAAACGAAGACGTTTTCATGCCAGAAACAGGATAAAGACTTTAACATTTTGCCATTAAAATATTTGTGAACGCAACAAAGTGAATGCATTCCATGTCCATACCTATATATGTATCTCAAGTAGGGACTTTTGTATATACCATATGTTATATTGGACTTAATTAAAAGAACAATGTTTTTCAAAGGAGTGTTCCTTTAAGAAAGTTTGCAGTTTAAACTGAAGTGTTTAGACTAGATTTTCCTCCATTCAGATGTTTCCTTGTGAGCTCTTGGTAAAAGAAAAATGGTGATAAAGATGCTTTCCCTTAATTAACATGGCAAACGTAAAAGATGGTGCAGGATTGACCATTCACAGGAGGAAAGCTATTACTTTGAGTCCTCCAGGTCTGAGTCTTTGCATCTATTCAAAACCAATGCAACAGAGGCCCTAATTCACTGTACTGAAATGAAGTTTTACTACATCTGGCATTACAGATGGTAAGGGAAATGGTGCATATTGCTGGCATGCTGTAAACAGCTCAACATTCAAGAAGGGAGACTGTGCTAAGTGCAGTATAAACTCAGGAATTTGTAACCTGGCCTCTCTGTGAGGAAGAAAGAAAACCAACAAGGATGACATTTCCCTTAAAAACAAAACCAAACAAACCCACCACCACCACCAAAACAACAAAAAAAAAAAAGGCATGCAAACCAAACAAACCCAACAAAAAAATCCAAACAACCAAACAAAAAATGCACCAACAAAACCAAACAACTCTCTTTTCACAGGGTAAGGTGATGTGTGATTGCATGTAAAAAGCAAAAAACCCACCCAGTGTTCTGTAGTGGCAGTTTAAATAAAACCACTGGGACTGCCTGTTTGAAACCTGTTAAGGGGACATGCAACCAGTGGCCCCAGACAGAAGGGCTTAAACAACATTGTGGTTGTTGGGTAGCATTGTGGATGTCAAGTTGAAGGGATCATTCCGAGGTGAAGTTTGGATATTGGCTTTTGGTGTGCAGTGCAAGTGTGATGTGTGATAATCGCACACCGATGGGTACGGAGCAGAGGTCACCTCCCAGAACCTGGCATTCCTCTTTGCCCACTCATCAACACAGCTGAAGGAGACTCAAGACAAAATGGTTAACTGAGTTGAAATTCGTCTGTCAGGTTGCACGTGTAGCCATGGCAGAGCAAGAGCCATGTCAGGAGGTGGCTGGGGTGGCCAGCTGCCAAGGTGCTGCCCATGTGGCTTTCCTGCAGGTTAATGCAAGTGCCGAAGCTGCTGGAACTTTGGTCCTGTCCTAGGTACATCCTTGAGAATTGGTTACAAACATGCCAAGAAAAAAATGTGCTTCCAATGTACTCTACAAAGGGTGGATTTCTGCCCTCTCTATCAGAGGAGCCTTTTTGCCTAGATGGGAAGAATTCAGCTGCTGTGTTCTGAATGTTGGTGTCCTGAATTTGGAGCTGATAGCATCTAGACATGAATCTTGTTTACACACATTGGGCAGATCGTTGTGCTACCAGTGCAGGGCTGTTAGCAGGTCTGTGCATAGCCCACATCTGCACATGTGCAATGGATAATTGTGTAGGTTGCTTTTCTTCGACCTGATACATGAGTGTAAACATGAGCTTCACGTAGCAGCTGCATGTACCTGATGTGCACACACCATTAATAGACCCGTGTTGCAAAGCTAGGCCATGTCAGCCTCCACTCTAAGCGGGGTGGGCAGAAACATTGCATTGCACTTGCTTGCTGTGGGCAGCAGCTCTTGCAGCTGCTGCTGGGAGCAGTGACACCTGAGCCCAGTAATTAGCATGCTGTGGACCTGCTAGAAACCACCACACCTGCAGAAAACATGACCAGGCACAAGTCTCATGTCTTGGAAGCTGTTGGATGACTTGAGGTCTAACCTAATGTGCCACCTTTTCCTGAAATGAAGCCCAAAATGATTAGTGATGCCTACAAGTGGGTATTTTGGGGGTGAACAGTTCACAAGCACATGAGTAGTCTGCCCTGAGTCCAGGTGGGGCTGCTTCTGTCAAAGTGATCTGTGTAGAAATTGCAGGGCCAGCTCGTAAATCAGCAAGGATTGAAATCTATAGTGGAAGATCAGCTCCCACCATAACTGGGAGGATGAAGCAATAGGTCATACCTGGAGTAAAAGCATCTTGGCTAGTCCCACCCCAAGTGGTTTGCAACACGTGGCAGGAAATTGGCCGCATCTTAAAAGTCTGAAATGTTTACATTTGCTCATGGCACTTCAGAGACTAAAATGTGACAGTAGGGGGAAGAGGTCCTTTTGTTAGCCTCAACAAAATTTCTATGTTGACCATAAAGTAGTCTCTTCAAAATAATTTCCTTTTCTCCTAAGTTATCTTCAAACTATTGTGTATTTTTATGTGGAGAGGTTACAAACCCCCAGCTGTTACTTCAGAATATCATTTAAAAAGTACTTGAGGTATGAAAGCTTAAAGATGATTTAATCATTTTGGCATAACTTGATTGTTGTTGTAATTTTTGGTCAAGCATGTTAGACAAATAAAGTCTTGGGAAAAAAAACAACTAATTAAAAGGAGACCTCTTTGTATTCACCTCATCCACGTGGGAAAGGCTGCCTGGCTTTTCTAGGTGCAGGAGCCAGCCTGTGGGACACTGAAGTTGGCATCATGAAGGGTCGTGGATCAGCAGGGGGGGTCACCTAGCGAAGGAACGGGGAGAGATAGGCAGAAGTTGCCCTGCCCCATTTGCCGGCTTCAGGCTGCCACAGCTGTGGAAGAAGTGGAGTTGAAAGTCGGGGTTGTGGAGAGGCAAAGAGCGGCTGCTGCTCGGTGCGTTATGTGGGTGGGGAAGATGGCAGGTGCGCCTGTGAGCCGGGGCAAAGCTAAGAGCCGTGTAGGAGCTGGGAACCGGGACGCCTCCCTTCGGGGGCAGGCAGCAGTCGAGGGTGCTTTGTGGCCCCAGTCAGTGTGAGGACACGAGCCTCAGAGAGGGGAGCCTTCCCTTCGCGGGCACGGCCAGGGCCTGGGCTTCTTGCCTCAGACTTTATCTGCCTCACGTCGGAGAGGCCATGGAAAGGTTCTGCGGCTGTTGTCTCTTTAAATTCAGGGCCGCTCCCTCAGGCCATTCCCTGCCTCCCCTCCCCGCCGCGGCCCCTCGCCGGTGCGTGGGCAGGCTGCTGAGGCCGCGCCGGTTGGGATCACCTGTGAGGTGCCCTCTGGCCGCCGACACAGTGGCTGCTGAGGTTCGGTTGGTTCATTTGGATGGTGCACAGGAGAGAGATCGCTGCATGCCATGACATAAAAAGGCAGGACTACTTTTACCTGCTCCAGTCACATATGGCTGAGGATGCGAATGTTTTCTTGGCTACAAGGAACAAGCAGGCCGGGCCTTGGCGCCCCCCCCGAGCAGCTGCCTTTTCTCAGGCAGCCCCCGCCCGCTGCAGCTGCACTGCGGCCTGGGAGATGAGGAGATGTGGTAGCCCCTGAGGTGAGCGGCTCCGAAGCTATGAAGGGCTCCGAGGAAGCTGGTAAGTTGGCACAGAGAGCCAGACTGGCGGCAGCGGCGCCACCGGGCTGGGCCTGCCGAGCGCTCCACCGGGCAGGCGGCTGTGAGGAGAGGAGGTGAAGCCTTCTGTCCCCGGGTGCTGCTGAGCGACAGAGCAAGCGGAGAGGTCCTCTTGCTCTGCTTGCAGGAGGCAGCCAGCGTGAATAAGAACTTAATTTGCCTTCTCCGGTTGCTCAGTATGAGCAGGTAGTGTGCCCAGGTGGCAAAGAGAGCTGATGATGTCCTAACTTGTATGAGAAATGCTGTGTCCAGCAGGAGCAGGGAGGCGATTGTCCCCTTGGACTCGGCTCTGGTGAGGCCTCACCTCGAGTAGTGCGTTCAGTTTTGAGCACCTCAGTACAAGAGGGACGTTGAGGTCCTGGAGCGAGTGCAGAGGAAGGCAATGAAGGTGGAGAAGGGCCTGGAGAATAAATCCAATGCGGAGTGACTGAGGGAGCTGGGGATGGGTAGTGTGAAACAGAGGAGCCTGAGGGGAGGCCTCATGGCTGCCCACGGCTACCTGGAGGGATCATGTGGAGAGGCTGCTGCTGGTCTCTTCTCACAGGTAAACAGTGATAGAGCAAGAGGGAATGGCCTCAAGCTGTGACTGGGTAGGTTTAGACTGGACGTTAAGGATTATTTTTTCACAGAGAGGCATTGGCATGAGCTGCCCAGGGAGGTGGTTGAGTCACCAGCCCTGGATGTGTTTAGAAGTCGTCTGGATGTGATACTTGAGGATATGGTTTAAGGGTGAACTTTGTCAAGCAGGACTAACAGTTGGACTTGGTGATCCTGGGGGTCTTTTCCAACCGGAATCTTTCTGTGATTGCTGCCAATAGCCAAAGTAAATGCTTCAGAGGAAGCAGGAACAAGACATTCCTTAGAAGGCAATTTTTGGAGTAATCTGCCCATGGGGATCTTTGTCCCTCTCCCATTTATTCCTGTTTATGTGAGAATTTATCTCTTAAAAACCCATATTATTGCTCCCTGCTCATGTAACTGACATACAGCAAATGTAACTGCAAATGTTCTTGCTCTCAGGTACATTCCTGGCCCTTTCTTGCAAGTCTGCCTCTGTGAATTGAGCATTATTATGGCGCAGGGAGCTCCCCAGGTGGTTATGCACAGTGCATTAGAACAAGAGGGTTTCACTTATCCTTATATGTGTGCTGCCATTCAGGTTTATTGACTGTCCCTTTGTTCTCTTTTTATGTGAGAAGTGCAAATAGGAGCACTGATATGTACCTTCCTTCTACCATCCGTTATTTTGTATGCTGCCATTATGTTGCTTTTTACTCTGCTCATCTAGAAATTAAAATCATTTCAGTTCTAGCTAGAGTCTACTTCTAACTCTCTCCCATCTCAGAAACACTCTCCTCCTCTCTTTCTTATGCGTCCTTTGAGAGTGGGGAGAGGCACTGATGCCAGAAGAGGACCTCCTTTTCCTTCCTGTCTTGAGTGTTTGGACACAGTTCTCTGCTGCTTTCTCACCTGATCCTTTAGGATTCATTTGGTTAGGGTTTGGGGGGTGATAGTGTACATGGGAAAGACCCAGTGGAGGACTGTGGTAAGCTGCCCATGGTCCTGCCTGGGTTTTCTCTTCAAGAGGTGACAGCTGAGCTAGATTTACCAGGTTTTCACAACCATCACCTCCTTCCTCCCACAGAGTCCTACCCCAGGCTGTGTCCAGGGCAAGGATCATTTTCGTAGACTCATAGAATCATTAGTGTTGGAAGAGCCCTGTAAGACCCATCAAGTCCAGTTGTTTTCTCACACTCTTCTGGCCTTGGTGGTGTCCTTGGCCGTACTTGTCACACCCCGTGAGGCTTTGCTGTTGCAGACACCTCCTCTGTCTGCCATGTGTGGTGAGCAGCTCTGGAGCTGATGGTATTTTGAGACAGGGCTGGGAGGGATGCGACATTTGCCGAGTCCTCGTTTTGCTTTTGAGTGCTTCATTTCTTGGTTAGTGCCTCACCCATGACCCTTCTTTGCTTTCACAAGTACTCTTTCACAAAATTCTTGATCAAAACTTTTTGTAGGTGTCCATACCAATTGTACCTGAGATATCTCTACTCGCCAGTACCAAAAGCTTTCAAATGGATTAAAGGGGTAGGCTTTTCTTTTCTACAAGCTGCTTGGCTTTGTTTCCCCACTCCAGTGAAGTGTTTTCCCCTGCTAGAGCAGGATGGGGCTGAAAGAGAGGAGAATAACTGACCTGCCACTGGGCCAGCACACCACATGGTTTGGCACTAGTGCCATTTGGTTGCATTCAGTGCAATACAGGGCCAGTTAGTGGACAGCTGTCTTTTGGGGATGCAAATTCCCATCACCAGCGAAGAGGCCATTTGTGATCCTGGTAGCACAGCTGCCTCTTCCCTGGGTTTTCTCGGGGAGCACCAGCAGCGTGGTGAGGTTGTGCTGCCAGCTCTCAGCGAGCCTCAGGGAGAGTGAGCCAACCATAGGAAACAGTGACCCGGAGGGGTCTGCTGTTTCACTCGCTCTTGTTACATTGTCCTTGTAATGCTTCCTGTTTTCTGGATGAGATGAGCACCTTGGGGAGAGCCAGATGGGAAAATGCTGGATGCTGTAAACGCACAACAATGGTTTGTGGTAGTGCTGAACTTCCAAATCAGTGCAAGGAAAATGCTTGGTCACATCAGCTGAGCTGCCTGGTACCCAGCTGAGGCCAGGGAGAGTTGAAGGTGACACTGAAGCATCAGCTCAGCCCCGACTGCATTTTCCTCAGTGTAGTTAAGAGCCTGGCTGTGGGGACCAGGGCTCATGCAGCTCCCTTACTCTGTGCAATCTGGGAATATTAGAGGTTATTTGAGTTGGTGGTTTGAAACTTTCCATAGGTAGAGGTCATCAGAGGTGTGGGAAAGAGTCATGGAGGGTGTGTGCCTTCACCCAGCATTACTCCTTATCCAGTCATTACAAGACTTTGTAAATAGTCCTTCCCCAGCCTTCCTGTAGGTCTCCTTCAGATACTGGAAGGCCACTCCAAAGGTCTCCTGGAAGCCTTCTCTTCTCCAGGCTGAAGAGCCCCAACTCTCTCAGCTTGTCCTCTAAGCAGAGCTGCTGCAGTCCTCTGAGCATCTTTGTGGCCTCCTCTGGACTCACTCCAACAGTTCTATGTCCTTTTCATGTTAGGGACTCCAGAACTGTACACAGTACTTAAATGGCATAGCATTTCCTCTGCCAAGTCCCCAAGATTGGGTAGGTCAAAGGGTAAAAGGATGCAGAGGTGATTTTGCTGCTCAGGAAAGGGTCCTTCCACCCCTCCTGGAGCACAGGCCAGTGCAGCAGAAATGCCTGGCTTTCCTGGATCCTGGGCATGCTTGTTAAAGCAGCTCCTTTCAAGTAGGGGAAAAAAAAAAAATCAACATTCACTGTAAGAATAAAAGGACTAAGAACAACAGGGGCAGGAGAGGAATGGTTCCTCCAAAATTTGAAGCTGGTGTTATCTGTTAGAAACAACAAAAGGAACTCAAAGCTGGGAGAGGGAAAACAACAAAATGTATGAAAGCAAATTACTTGAATGGAGCTCTCAGAAGTGACAGTGATGTTTCATGCTCCCTATTGCCTTCATTTCTGTTCCTGAGTGAAACAGGAGAGTGTGCTTTAAAGAGGAGCGGTGTCTCAGCAGTCTCCACATGGGTGCTATTAAGAGTGGTTGTGTTCAGCAGCTGTGGTGCTGGTCTGAAAATCATAAGGAACTCACAGCCCACATGTAGAGCTGCCATAGGAAGGTGGTGTGTGGTGGGTTTTGTTAGTTTTTAATATAGAAAAGGGGGGGGGGAGCCTGGCTTTATTCTTGAAGTTCATTAGAGATGTAAAAGGCAGCAAGATCTCTTGATTCACTTAGTGGCTTCATGGTTGTTATTATGTGTCCCTGGAGCCTTCTCTTCTCCAAGGTGAACAACCCCAGCTCCCTCAGCCTGTCCTTGTAGCAGAGGTGCTCCAACCCCCTGATCATTTTTGTGGCCCTCTCTTCTGTGCACAGAGGGTATCTTGAAATGGTAACAAAAAGATGAGGTGGTGAAGTTGCCGTCCCTGAAGGTGTTTAAGAAAAGCCTGGATGAAGCACTTAGTGCCACAGTCTAGTTGATTGGACAGGGCTGGGGGATAGGTTGGACTGGATGAGCTTGGAGGTCTCTTCCAACCTGGTTGATTCTGTGATTTTATGATTCTATACAAAAGCAGATGGGAATGGGAGATTCAGCAACAGTATTATTAAAAAGGTTAAGATTTTAAAATGAGTATCTTTGCTTCCTGCAGCCAAAATGGGCAGGTGGTGGTGGGACCTTACATGCCATTGGTGGCTTCCAAGTGTAGCAGTCCTTGACTAGCATGTCAAATGGCAGCTTCCAAAATCTATTTCATCAGGACTTTGCCTCTGAGAAGTTTGCTGAACAGCTTTTTAAACTGCAAATAGTGAGTTTTCAGACACAGTAGGACATGAGACAAATCTGAGCAGTCCAGAGAGAGAATCATAGAATCAACCAGGCTCCCTCAGCCTCTCCTCATAGGGTTTGTGTTCCAGGCCCCTCACCAGCTTTGTCACCCTTCTCTGGACATGTTCCAGTACCTCAACATCTCTCTTGAATTTAAGGGCCCAGAACTGGACACAGTACTCAAGGTGTGGCCTGACCAGTGTTGAGTACAGGGGAAGAATGACCTCCTTTGTCCTGTTGGCCACACTGTTCCTGATACAGGCCAGGATGCCATTGGCTTTCCTGGCTACACTGCTGGCTCATCTTCAGCCTAGCAATACCCTCAGGTCCCTTTCTTCCTGGCTGTTCTCCAGCCACTCTGTCCCCAGCCTGTAGCACTGCTTGGGGTTGTTGTGGCCAGAGTGCAGAACCCTGAAGAGCTGAAGTTGAGGCAGTATTTTAAGAAGAGCAAGAGGCAGGCCAAAACAAGGGAGTGTCAGCCTGACTTTGATCCCTGTGAAACAACAGTGATGGGAATGATTGTGTTATAAAGAATTGAGTAATAAAGAATTGAAAGAGGCTAATAAAATTAAATGCTAATCAGGCTAGCTTTAAGTAAAATGGATCTTCTCAAACTAATTTGATATCTTTTTATGAGATCACAAATCTGGATGACAAATGAAATGGTGTTAAGGTAATAGACTTCTGTAAGGCACATGACTTGGCACTGTCTGCTGATATTTGGAGGAGGAAACAGGGGTGATATAATTTTGACACGGCATATGCTAAATGAATTAAAACTCACTTAACTGATGTAATTAAATGAGGAATCATCTTCAAGAGGCTACATGTTTTGTAGGGTCCTCCACGTAATGAGTCCTGTCTTGACATGATTTAACTGCTAGGTCTTGACTGGGAAACTTGCTTCCTCTCCCCTCCCTGCCCCCCCAAATAAAAAAAGTGTTACTGACACTACTTTATAGCTGAAAGAAGTGCTGGACTGCAGGAAATACTGACTAGGATGATTGCTCCTACCTAGATTTTTCAGAAGATGAGGTACAGCAAATTGGTCTACAACTACCTGAAGGGACATTGTGGTGCTGGTCTCTTCTCACAGGTAATTGGAGACAGAACAAGGGGGAATGGCCTCAAGCTGAGACTGGGGAGGTTTATATTGGACATTAGGAAAAGGTTTTTCACAGACAGAGTGGTCAGGGACTGGAATGAGCTGCCCAGGGGGGTAGTGGAGCCACCCATCCTGGTTGTGTTTAAGGGTCGTTTACTGGCAATGCATCAAAAGAAGCATTGCCAGCAGGTGGAGAGAGGTGATTCTGCCTCTTTGGTCTGGTGAGATCTCACCTGAAAGACTGTCTCCAACTCTGAAGCCCCCAACACAAGAGAGATATGGACCTGCTGAAGTGGGTCCAGAGGAGGGCCACAAAGATGATCATCAGAGGGCTGGACAACCTCTCCTATGAAGACAGGCTGAAAGAATTGGGGCTGTTCAGCCCAGAGAAGAGAAAGCTCTGGGGATACTTTGTATCTACATTTCAGCTTCTGAAGAGGACCTAGAAGAAGGCTGAGGAAGGACTGTTCAGAAGGTCTTGTAGTGATAGGACAGGAGGCAGTGGTTTTAAACTGGAGCAAGATAGATTTAGGTTGGACAAAAGGAGGAAGTTCTGCACAAGGAGAGCAGCAAAACACTGGAACAGGCTGGACAGGGATGTGGTTCAGGGCCCATTCAAGATCAGACTCAATGTGGCCCTGGGCATCCTGATCTAGTTGGAGGTGTCCCTGCTGACTGCAGGAGGTTAAGGTCCCTGTCAACCCAATGCAATGTGTGACCTGTCTGACTGCCAAGGCTGGTACAGAGGTACATGGTGTTTGCTTTACCCCGAGAGTCGTTAGCCAGCAGAACAGCCCTGGCGCGACTGCGCCGCTTCCTCGCAACTGGCAATTTTTAATTCAAGCTTAGAAATTCAGTCTGTTGATTTCAGACAAAAAATTAATTGTGGGAGTTCCATTAATTAAAAATAACCAAACACCATGTGAACAGTTCCAGCTTACTTTCCTGGGTTCTGGCTCCAGCCCTGCCTGAGCTATGGGAACTCTGCACAGTGACCAGTGGCCAGGTTGCTTCCATCCCTGTCATCTCGCTAGGGTTGTGCACATCACCGGCACTAAGAAAAACACTCCTTTATCCAGACATGTAATTTCATACCCTGGAAGGCAATTAAAATGCAAATTAAAAATGTTAATTAGAACTGTTTCAACATCTATTCTAATGCACAAGAAGGGAATTCTGTAGAGTGTGCTGAGAAAGATGCATTGTTCCTCAGGCAAAAACCTCCCACCACTCGTGCTCAGCAGTGAGCAGAAAGAGCTGCTGTGTTTGAAGAAAAAAACCCAAACCAAAACACACAGACACACAAAAGGAAAATAAAGTGCTGAGGTCTGATCCTGATCTCAAATGCTGGGATAAAGTCAGGGGAGTGGCAGAACGTTGTTGATTTAATGAGATCAGAACCAAGTGGAAATGTTTACACTGAAGGAAGGTGTGAAAGGATACCCACCTCAGAATGAAATATGTGACACTGTTTGACTGGGTTTGGCTGAGCTGGGCTTAGTTCTGCCCACAGCATCTTTCTAGTGCTGTGTTTTGCAACCGTAGCTGGGTGTTGCTACCATGCCAGTGGTTCAGCTGCTGCTGAGCAGCACTCACACAGCACCAAGGATGTGCTTTGCCAACATTCACCATCCCAACAGTGAGCTGAAGGATGGACAGGATCTTGGTAAAGGACACAGCCAGGCCAGCTGACCCAAACGGACCAAATAAGCATTCCATGCCATATGACATCAGCTCAGATATATAAGCCAACAGGAAGTAGAGAAGAATGGTATTTTTGCTCTTGCTTCTGCACATGGCCTTTGCTTTTGCTCCTTTAATCTCCTTCTATCTTGACCCAAGGGTCTCTTGTTATGTTTTCCCCCTCCTCTATCTGTCTAAAGAGGGAAGCAATAGAATGGCTTTGGTTGGCATCTAGCCCCCAGATAGGGCCAAACCACCACAACTATTCTTACTGTTTCCCTCTCCTTTTTATGTAGAATTGCAGCCAGTTTATGTGTAGTGATAAAGAGAGACACTAAATAGTGTCTGTCTTTTTTTAGTTTGAAAAAGAGGAAGCTGAGGGGAGACCTCATTGCTGTCTACAACTACCTGATGGGACATTGTAGAGAGGCTGCTGCTGGGCTTTTCTTACAGGTAATTGGAGACAGAACAAGAGGGAGTGGTTTTGAGTTGAGACTGGAGAGGTTTAGACTGGACATTAGGAAAAAGTTTTTCATGGAGAGAGTGGTCAGGGACTGGCACGAGCTGCCCAGGGAGGTGGTGGAGTCACCCATCCTTGTTGTGTTTAAGGGCTGTTTGGATGTCGTGCTTAGAGGTATGGTTTAAGGTGAATCTTGTAGAGTAGGGTTCTAGGTTAGACTTGGTGATCCTGAGGGGCTTTTCCTCCCTGGACGGTTCTGTGATTCTGTAAATAGTGTGAGGCTCAAACGCAGTGGATGGCAGCTTGGGGATGACCTGGTTTAAGTGAGGATTCAGGAAGGAAAGAGAAGGCTGTGCTGTGGTGCTCAGCCCCTCTGACTTTGGCCACATGGCACCAGAAACAAGTTTTCGTCATGACAACAGCTCAATAAATGTACCCTGGAAAGGCTCCCTTCTGTCTTGAATATGCAGTTGCTTCACTAAAGCTCATCCCAATACACCCTGAAAGACAACTTGGATTCTTCCCTTTCCCACTTAACATCTACCTACATCAAAGCCAAAGTCTGGATGTGCCCAGAGCTGTGATGAGGTTGTCTTTACAGCTATTTGAGCAGCGTGTTGTACCTGCTTATTTGGAGATGATGCTGTTTGTGTTACTGCTGAGAATTCATGCCAGGCATAATTTTGGGGTGTTGTGAGGCGATCACATTTACATATTTCAAGTATTGATATCATACCAAATTCTTTTTATTACTCTTTTCAGGGCATAATAATGCCTTTTCCATTGCATGACAGTCTTTAGCAAAGAAAAAATCAAAACCAGACAAAAACTATTAGGAAATGGAATTTTTTTTTTGTTGTTAATTTGGTTTTCATTTTCCCATGTTTGGAGCACTCTTTACTGCTCATGACCTGCTGCCTACCAGCCAGATAGAAACAGTAATTGCACAGAGGTATAGACACTTCACATAGTAATGCCTTAATCAAACAACTGACTGCATTCTGAAGAAGTTTGATTATTTTCCTCCTGTAACTCATTCTATTTCCAGAATTGCCTCGCAGGCTTTGTGCCAGCTGCCAGGGTAGAAGATGGCCTATATGAATCTCTTCCTTCTCTTTCTCCTCTGTCCCTTTGCCTAGCCTCAGCCCTCTGTCTTTCCCTACTTCATCCTTTGAGAACAGAGATTATTTCTGCTCTTGCAGACTCAACACCAAGCCCTGGGGCAGAGAAAGCTGGTGCGAAGTCTGCAAACCTCTTCCTTCCCTCTACTCACTAATTCCCATCTTTAATTTCCCTTGTCCTGCTTCTTCACACTTCCAGCAAACAGCTTTTGTGTGGTGCCTTTCCACGCTGCTCCTAAGGCTCTCTCTTGGAGCTGCCCCCTCCCCCAAATCCAGCCTCTCTGCCGCTTGGCAATAGCAGCAGACTGGCCTCAGGGCAAGGATTGGAAGAGGCCAGGGAGCTCAGGTGGGCTGCAGGATGTGCTAATGAGCAGCACATGTTACTGCTGAGACTCCATATTTACAGGGGCTTCCACAGGAGAAGAACCTGAAAGGAAAGATGGAAGAGAAAGCAAAAGCAGAAACAGACACTATTGCTTCTTCTACAGTTCACTCCTACATGAAATTCACTGTCATTGTAGAGGGATATTTATCTTGCATGTTAATCGTCTGGAAGCCCTGTGACGCTCGCTGCTGTGAGCTTTCTTGCAGTGCAGGGTGGCAATGGCTGGTACTGGTGGTGACCTGCTCCCCCGGGACAGGCTGTGACTCTGCGGGCCTTTTCCACAGCTTGGTGGCCAGTATCTCTGAGCAGGCAGCACGTATCATTTGTCAGCGGCAAGCTGGAGGCAACTGCTCACCATCCCCCTTTTAGAGCTGCCATACACAAGCAGTTG
Organism: Pogoniulus pusillus; assembly: GCF_015220805.1. NCBI lineage: Eukaryota > Metazoa > Chordata > Aves > Piciformes > Lybiidae > Pogoniulus > Pogoniulus pusillus. The sequence goes on along the minus strand of NC_087290.1, from coordinate 15,273,520 downwards.
CTTTGCTGAGCAAAATAGCAGTGGGTGCAACTTCGAGGTGAAGGTGTGGAAACAAGAGGGATCTGGTGGGTGAGTGACCTGGCAGTGATGGAATGCTTCTGTCCAGCTGCAGATTCATTAGTGACTTCAGTCTCCTTCAGTTAGTTTATTCTGCTCTGGAGTGAAGGAATTGAGACTTGCAACACTGTGAAAACAGTGCTGAAGGATCCTTTTCCCTTTAGCTTTGGCAGATCTTGTCTCCAGCTCAGAAAAGATACAGGAGCAGTTCCAGGGACTGCTAGTTTTGGGGAAAGAGCAGCAGCGAAAGGCTGAGGCTAGGCAGAGGGGCTGGCAGTGCTCTGAGGGGGAGCAGGTTGCTGTCCACTACTGGGTCCATGTCTGCTGTTCCCCAGGCTTTGCAGGAGAGGAGAGGCTGCTGAAGGTGGACACCTCCTCTTGATTATAGAGTGTGGTTGGCCTCTCTTCATGCTTCATGAGATTCCTGACAGCATTAATCATAGCATCATCAAGATTGGAAAAGACCTCTAAGACCAAGTCCAACTGTCAAATATGATCAGCTCAGTCAGACTCTCCATGCTCATCTGCTGCAAAGCCAAGCGTGAGGGCTGGGCCTGCAGCCAGGAGGCCATGCTGGGCCTTGCTCCCAGGTGTGTGCCAAAACCTGTGCAAGACTCTGAGGGAAGGGAGGTGAGAGGGGTGAGGCACTTCCCTCTTTTCTCTCCTGAGCCTGGAGGAGGTACCCCAAGCAATGCTACAGGCTCAGGGAAGTGTGGCTAGAAAGCTGCCTAGCTGAAGGGAACCTGCAACTCAACATGAGCCATCAGTGTGCTCAGGTGGCAAAGAAAGCCAGTGGCATCCTGGCTTCAATTAGAAATGCTGTGTCCAGCAGGAGCAAGGTCGGGGATTGTCCCCTTGGACTTGGCTCTGGTGAGGCCACACCTCGAGTGTTGTGTTTAGTTTTGGGCACCTCATCACAGGCAGGATGTGGAGGTGCTGGAGCCAGCACAGAGGAGAGCAACAAAGGTGGGGAAGGGCCTGGAGAATAAATCTTACTAGGAGCAACTGAGGGAGCTGGGGATGATTAGTGTGAAACAGAGGAGGCTGAGGGCAGACAGCATGGCTGTCTGCAGCTGCCTGAAGACATTGTGGAGAGGCTGTTGCTGGTCTCTTCTCCCAGGTAATTAGTGATAGAACAAGAGGGAATGGCCTCAAGCTGCAACTGGGTAGGCTGAGACTAGATATTAAGAAAAATGTTTTCACATAGTGGTCAGGCATTGGAATGAGTTGTCCAGGGAGGTGGTTGAGTCATGCTGAAAAGTGGTTTGGATGTGCTGCTTGAAGATATGGTTTAGGGTACACCTTGTAGAGTAGGGTTATTGGTTGGACTTGGTGATCCTGAGGGTCTTTTCCAACCTGGATGCTTCTGTGATTCTGTGATTTGGAGAGAAGAGTCACTGATGGCTCCCTGCAGCTTGATGGCCAGCAAGTGGCAGGGAGGAGCCTGTCACCTGCTGTGGCTGTGTTTTGGTGGCAGCAGATGCAGCCTCACAGAGAGTGCTGGCAGAGACCTGTGCTGCCAAAATCCCTCTGAGGTCTGGTGCTCCTCCTCTCCCACCCAAAGCGACAGCCTGTGCTGCTGGCCCTGGGGACAATGTGGCAAATCTGCCAGCAGCAGAGAGGGGATTGCTGTCCTCCCCTTGGACATGATGTTTCTGAGACATGCATTGATGTTTGATTTTTCACAACCTTCTCAGCATTGCTACAGCCCTTACATACAGCAGTGGGGGACCATTCCTCTGGGATAATGCTCAAGCCCACTAACATCATCTGCCTCACACAGGAAACATAGGGGATCTCTGCCAGCCTCTCCTGGCTGGGTTGCTGACCCCTGGTTAGAAGGAGCAGCTACGAAAAAGAAAATAAAAGCCCTCTTCTTGTACAAAATTTATCCATCCAGCACTTTGCAGGTTTGATAGGAAAAATCACCTTGGTTATGTCCAAATGCTGGCAGCTGAAATTCAGTCTGGCTTTTTGGGGTTTTATTTTGAGGTTGGATAAATAGTTGGTAAGTGCTATCTCTGCCTTTAAGAACTCACTAAAAAAAACCAGCAGGATTTGATTTGTTTCTGTAGCAAAAAGATTGGTTTTTAATCCCTTTGGAGTTGTTGGGTTTGATACTCCTGCCAGCCAAACAAATGAAAACTCTTCTGGCAGGATGTGTCAGGAAACAGAGAGAAATTTGTCCCCTCACCTCCCCTGAAGATGGAAATGGTGGAACAAGGAACACAAAGTCTTGCATTCCTCCATGAAACATAACTGTGCTCTGTGTTGGAAGACAGCACAGAGATGGAAGTCTTGTACTTGATATAAAAAACTGGAACAAATTATCAAATAGGAGATGGTAAAAGCAAACAAACCAAATTAACAAACTAACCAAACAAACAAACCAAACCCAATCAAACAGAGAAAAACAAACCACAACCCCTCCCCCCCCCAAAAAAAACAAACACCCAAACCCTGAACAGCACTACCCAATTATCACTGTAGAGTCAAATCCACCATTTGAAAAATAATTAAAGATCTTATTATAAATTTAGGTATTCCAAATAGCAATTAATTCCTTAATTAATATGAATGATTAATTCAGTACTTGAACTGTATGAAATAATAACAGAAATTAAACCAGGCATCTTGTACCTGACTGGGGAGGAGGAAAGAAGGTTCCATTAAGGAACAGAACAGGCAGAGGCTTCACACCAATTACAAGGATAAAATTAAGCAAAAATAGGCTAATTGGATCTTAAATGGGGCTAAACTGGATCCCTCCTGGGCTCAGCTCAGTTGCTGAAGCACAGTTACCTATTGCAGTTTGAGATGCCCTCTGACACTGGAGACATCCCCGTGGGGCTGACAGGTTGTTAACACAGGACGTGCCATGGTGGCCAGGTGGGAACAGCTAACCTCTGCCTGTGAACAAGGACCAGCCTGCTTTAGTCACTTGCTGATACAGGCATGTGTATTCTTAAACCCACTACTAACAGAACTAAGAATTTTGGTGTGGATTTAGTATGAGGGGATGCCCTTAAATCATGGTAGTTTCAGTCTCCTCTGTTAATAAAAGATCTCAGCAGCAATTTCAGGCACTCACACATAGGGGAAAAAAAAAGCCCAGGAAATATACTTTTATGTTACTATTTCAAATATATCTCACTTAAACTAGAATTATTTTGTAAAGTATGCATTACACAAACCTTGTAAGCTTAAAAAAAAAACACCAAACACTACAGAACATCCAACCTGAAACCTCCACAGGTTTATTCAAATATCTTCAAAATGCCTCTTGAAAGGTCCACACACAAAGAAACATTTTCTCAGGGAAAAAAAAACAAACCACAACTTGCTTCAAAGCATTCTGCTCTGGCAGTCTTGCAGATTCATTGCAATGGTTCACACATTCACTGGAAAGAATAAGTCCAAGTGCCAGGTTCTGCACTTTGGCCACAGCAACCCCATGCAGTGCTACAGGCTGGGCACAGAGTGGCTGGAGAGCAGCCAGGCAGAGAGGGACCTGGAGGTACTGGTTGACAGCCAACTGGACATGAGCCAGCCGTGTGCCCAGGTGGCCAATTGCATCCTGGCCTGGATCAGGAACAGCGTGGCTAGCAGGACCAGGGAAGTCCTTCTGCTGCTGTACTCAGCACTGGTTAGGCCACACCTTGAGTGTTGTGTCCAGTTCTGAAGCCCTCAATTTCAGAATGATGTTGAAATGCACCAAGGCTGGTGAGGGGTGAATGGCTGGAAAGCAGCCCTGAGGTAAAGGGCCTGGGGGTCTGGGTTGACAAAAACCTCCACATGAGCTGGTGCACCAACTGTGTCCTGGTCTGCATCAAGAGAAGCCCAGCAGGACAAGGGAGAGAATTCTCCCCCTTGACTTTGCTCTTATGAGACCCTACCTGGAGTACTCTGCACAGTTCTGGAGCCCCCAACACAAGAAGGGTATGGAACTGTTGGAGTGAGTCCAGAGGAGGCCACAAAGATGCTCAGAGGGCTGCAGCAGCTCTGCTATGAGGACAGGCTACAAGAGTTGGAGCTCTGTGGCCTGGAGAAGAGAAGGCTTCCAGGAGACCTTGGAGTGGCCTTCCAGTATCTGAAGGGGGCTACAGGAGGGCTGAGGAGGGACTATTGACAAGGTCTTGTAATGACAGGATAAGGAGTAACAGATTTAAACTGGCAGAAGGCAGATTTAAACTGGATGTTAGGAAGAAGTTCTTTACAGTGAGGATGGTGAGACACTGGCACAGGTTGCCAGGGAAGTTGTGGCTGCTCCCTCCCTGGAGGTGTTCAAGGCCAGGTTGGATGGGGCCTTGAGCAACCTGTTCTAGTGGGAGGTGTCCCTGCCTATGGCAGGGGGTTGGAACTGAATGATCTTTGAGGTCCCTTCCAACCCAAAGCAGTCTATGATTCTATGATTCCATTGAGGCTCATTGAGAAACAGGATGAGATTCAATAACCAAGGCTAATGTATTAAAAGTAGTACAACAGGAAAATGCCAACTGAGGAAACTCAACAGTATGTCTTGTAAACTTTTCTCTGAAGTTAAGAGTGTACCATTAACAGCATGCATAAAATTAAGGCCAGAACTTGCTTTAAGTGTCTTGCTTTTTGGAGACATCTTAGGGAGCATTATTTTGACAAGGCTAATTGTTGTCTTTTTTCTTCTTTGAACAGTGGAGTATTCAAAATTAATTTCCCTCACTCTGTAGATATAATCCACAAGACAAAACCACTGCCAGAATTGTAAAGCATCTTCTGCTTTCTAATGAAAAGATACCAAAAAGCCTTGCACTATTATTTAATACATTAATAGCATTTTAATATTGTTAATCAGTCCCTGTCTTTATCTACACTTTCCTGCCTCTGACCTAATCCTACTGTACAAATGCAGGGAGACAATCACTATAATCTGTTTTGAAGATAAGGTTCTACCATAGTGTTATGGAAGGTCAATGTAGGCCTAATATATGTCCTGGCTTGTCCAGGCATGATCCCTTGCCCACCTCTTCCCTCTGCTGAAGTGGGGAGCAGCATGGGAAAGGAGCCAAAAAGCCTCTGACACACCCAGTCTGAGGGTTCAGGACTGGCCTAGATTTGATCTGGGCCTGTGGTAACCAGGTACAGTCACTTGGCCTGCACTGTCCCAAGTATGGGTAAAGCACAGCCCCTGGCATCACCCAATACAGGTAGTTTTGGCCAAGTGCCATGCTGGCTGGCTGATCTCTGGGCCCAAACGGAGCCATCGAACTCAGGCCCTGAGTAAAATACATCAGCAAAGTGGAAACAATCTGCTCTGATCTGCCTCATTGTGCTCTGCCTTGCAGACCAGTTTTGCTGTGTAACAAGATTTGATGCTACAAGTTTTTCCACCTGGAAACTGCCATGTCTTGGTTTATCAGGGAAAGGCATTAAATGCCTCCATGCTGCAGGCAAGAATCGTTGCTGAAAGCTGCCCAAGCCAGCATTGCATCCCTCTGCACACCTGCAAATCTCCATGCCAAGTCCAGAGCCCTGGAAAGGACACAGTCTGCCCAAAGAGGAATGAAGACCAGGTCAGAGACCATCTAACCCTCAGCATCCTGCCAGAGCCCTGAGGAAAACTGCAAAAGCCTCCAACAGGTACCAAACCCCTCCAGATGTTTTGGGTACTGCCTAGACCTATAATGCAGCCCCAGGAATCTGGAGACACTAGCTTGTGAGTAAATATTCTGAAAAGCCTCTTTGTAATGAAAGGTCTGGTTTGGTTCTCTAACTGTAAACTCCATTCTGCCTCCTGCTTCAGCAGAAAGAGCCTCTCGAGTCCCCCTAGAGGGCAAGCCGCATATTACAGGCTCACAGGATGCTAAGTGTTGGGAGGGACCCAAAGAGATCATCGGGTCCAACCCCTTTGCCAGAGCAGGGCCATACAATCTAGCTTGGGTCACAGAGAAACACATCCAGACAGGCTTCAAAAGGCTCCAGAGAAGGAGCCTCCACAACCTCTCTGGGCAGTCTGTGCCAGTGCTCTGTGACCCTTACAGTCAAGAAGTTCCCTCTTGCATTGAGGTGGAACCTCCTGTGCTGCAGCTTCCATCCATTGCTCCTTGTCCTAGCACAGAGAGCAAGCGAGCAGAGGCTGTTCCCCCCCTCCTGACACCCAGCCCTCAGATATTTATAAACACTGATTAAATCCCCTCTCAGTCTTCTCTTCTCCAGATTAAGAAGCCTCAGGTCCCTCAAGGTTCTCTTTCCAGTTCAAAATAATGCTTGTATAGTTCTAGTTTTTTTCTGAACTGTTCTCAGCTGCTGGTTCCCTGTGTGTAAATACCCACAACCACACAGTCAAACCTTATAACTAAGTTTTCTGGAGAGATTTAATATTAATGAATAATTTTTCATAGTTTGTTGTGTTTTTTTGCCTGGGCATTAATATAGAAATAAATGCAATTAAAATCAATTAATATTCATAACACATAATATTGCAGAATGCTGAATAATGCCTATTCAGTTAGGTTGATGCTGTACTCATGAAGAACCTACAAAAAGACAGGACTTTCACATTCATTCCAGTGCCTTGGGAGAGCAAGAATTGATAACACACCTTTCTCTGGCTAAAACTTCTTTACAACATAACTCAGTGATTCAGCTTCACTCTCTTAGCTTCCTCAGAATATGAGCAAATCAAACCTTCATTTATTATCTCTTACCCTTCCCATGCCAATGCTGGCCCCCTGGGATGCATATCTGAAAGCCCATATGTATAGGGGTTCTGTCTGCTTGCCCAGCTAGCACTTGGGAAATGGGCAGCACCAAGGGGGATAGAAGCTAATTTAGAGAAAGTATTTCTGTCCTGGTGTGACACAGGCTGCTCTCACAAGACAGCTCCACCCAACCCCAAAGACTGGGAGTGAAAGTAACACAGGCAAAAAAGCCCCTGTGGTTGAGATAAGGAGTTTAATAGAAGTAATACAATGTGCAGTATCCTCTGCTGCTTGGCAGGAAAGTAAAAGCAGCAGCAGCAGAAGCCAGCCATAAAATTACCTCCCAACCTCCCAAACCTGCAGCCAGCCCAGCAGAAAAGACAAAGAACCAGAAGCAGCAACCAGAAATAGGAAGCCTCTTCTGTTACAATCTGAACTTCAAGCCCTGTGGTCCTTTGCTCCAGACAGCACTTTCATTTTCAAGCTGGCATTGCATCAGCACAGTTTTGAATATTCATCATGAAATTCAGTGGACTAAATCCATGACAGCACATTTAAAGACTTTTGATATCACAGGGAGCTGAGATACGGAGATGGAGAGCAATTGGCATTGGAATGGGCTGCCCAGGGAGGTGGTGGAGTCACTGTCCCTGGAGGTGTTCAAGAAAAGCCTGGATGAGGCACTTAGTGCTATGGTCTAGTTGACTGGATGGGGCTGGGTGCTAGGTTGGACTGGATGATCTTGGGGGTCTCTTCCAACCTGGTTGACTCTATGATCCTGTGATTCCATGATTCTATCTTCCTTTCCATCCTCCTTGGGTGATGTGAGGAAGCAGAAGGAATAATCTAGTCATTCAAACCATGCAAACCCGTACATAGCTAATAATGCCTGTAATGCACTCAGCGCTCGTAATGTCCATGGGCCAAATGCTCAGCCTGTGAACATGCCTTCCTAACACTTCAGTGGGAACTCAGTTTGAACAGGACATGGCTGGTTCACCTGATGCTAAAAGCCAAAGAGATGGCTGACTCCCCCTCCCTGGAGGTGTTTACAAAAGGCAGAGTTGTGGTGCTGAGGGACATGGTTTAGCACTGGAGTTGGCACAGTAGGATGGGGTTAGACTCAAATCTTAAAGGTCTTTTCCAACCAAAATGATTGGAAATGGTTTCAATTATTTCACCCAGTGTAAAATGTTCTCATAGTCAGTTTAACCCTGAAAGTGACCAGCAACACACCACAGCCTTCTGTGCTATGCCAGCTGTCATTACTTTTGTGGTAAACTCAGGTTGGAATGGCCCTTGCCCTCATAACAGCTCAGCATCAGATGTGGCTAATGACCCATTGCAAGCAGTACAACCATAAATAGCAGTTCAGGACTGAAGTTTGTAGAGAGGCAATTTCTGTTTCAGTAAAGTAAGTTGCCTAGGAAATAAAGGGATCTGTACCTCCACAAACCACTTGATATCTTGTCACATAGAAGACTAACATCTTTGTGGTAGGATTTTGCAGTCAGAGATTGCTTCTTGATGTAGATTAATGAAGACTTAGTTTTCTGGTTGTGGGTTTGATGAGGTTAGAGTTCCTTTTGCTTAGCTTCTATCATGTTAGGAAGCTTGATGTGAAAGTTGGCAACATTGCTGTAACTGTAAGTGGTAAACTCACATGTCCTGGAGGAACATAACAAATTAAAATGAAATGCAAAAGATCCCCATCTTCACTCCTTCCCCCCCCTGAGCCTGGGCTGCTAAGGCATTATCTATGCAGTCAGAGAGCTGCAGTGGCAGACAGGGAGCCTCAGACATGAAGATGATGCAGCCTCATAGATAGGTCTTGTTCCTCAGACTTCACAGAGGAGCAGGCAGGGATTCAGATTTCAGTTACGTGCAGTGCCAGAATACACCTCATTCCCACCAGTCCTGACTAAATGGAGACTACAAGAGCAGCTCTGTGACTTGTATAATTGAACAGGGCTGTATCTACCACTCGCCAAACCAGCTTCCTGCAGTACAAGGAGCAAGGGGGTTCAGAAGCACACCTTGTAACTGCTCACTGCAGCCAAGCATTACCTTACCGTGGCTGGATAAGACAGCATGTGTTTGTATGATCATAGAATGAGTGAGATTGGAGGGCACCTGAAAGATCATCTGCTTACAGTCCCCCTGCTATGGGCAGGGATGCGTTCTGCTAGACCAGGTTGCTCAAGGCCCCATCCAGGCTGGCCTTAAACACTTCTCTGAGAGGGGACTTGATAACTTTCTTGGGCAACCTGTTCCAGTGTCTAACCAGCCTCACTGTCAAGAATTTCTTTCAACTATCTGGTCTAAATCTACCTACTTCCAGCTTAAAGGCCTGTCACTACAAGTCTTTTTTATAACTCCAACTTTCTTGGAGGCCACTTTAGGTACTGGAAGGCCACTACACCATCTCCCAAAGCCTTCTCTTCTCCAGACTGAACAGTCTCTGCTCTTGCAACCTGCCCCCACAGGGAAGGTGCTCCAGCCCTCAGATCATCCTTGTCGCCCTCCGGTGGACCTGCTTGATGTCCTTGTGTTGGGGGCCCCAGGTGAGGTCTCACAAGAGCAGGGTAGAGGGGGAGAATCACCTCCCTCATCCTGCTAGTCACACTTTTGATGTAGCCCAAGACATGGTTGGCCTTGTGGGCTGTAAGCACACATTGCTGGCCAAGCCACTCTCCATCATTTATCAGCAGTCCTGGCTCACTGGAGAGGTCCCTGAAGACTGGAAGCTGGCCAATGTGATTCCCATACACAAGAAGGGTCATAAGGAGGAGCCAGAAAACTACAGACCTGTGAGCCTGACCTCAGTGCCAGGCAAGGTCATGGAACAGGTCATCTTGGGTGCCATCACAAAGCACCTACAGGATAGCCAAGGGATCAGGCCCAGCCAGCATGGGTTTAGGAAGGGCAGGTCCTGCCTCACCAACCTGATCTCCTTTTATGATCAGGTTACCCGCCTGGTGAATGTGGGGAAGGCTGTGGATGTAGTCTACTTGGACTTCAGCAAAGCCTTTGACACTGTCTGCCACAAGAAGCTCCTAGCCAAGCTGGCAGCTCATGGTTTGGACAGATTCACTCTGTGCTGGATCAAGAACTGGCTGGATGGCAGAGCTCAGAGAGTGGTGGTGAATGGTGCCACGTCCAGTTGGCAGCCAGTCACAAGTGGTGTTCCCCAAGGATCAGTGCTGGGCCCAGTCCTGTTCAATATCTTTATTGATGATCTGGACGAGGGCATTGAGTCCAGCATCAGTAAGTTTGCAGATGACACCAAGCTAGGAGCAGGTGTTGATCTGTTGGAAGGTAGGAGAGCCCTGCAGAGGGACCTGGACAGGCTGGATGGGTGGGCAGAGGCCAATGAGATGAGATTTAACAAGGCCAAGTGCAGGGTTCTGCACTTTGGCCACAATAACCCCAAGCAGCGCTATAGGCTGGGGACTGAGTGGCTGGAGAGCAGCCAGGAGGAAAGGGACCTGGGGGTACTGATAGATAGTAAGCTGAAGATGAGCCAGCAGTGTGCCCAGGTGGCCAAGAGAGCCAATGGCATCCTGGCCTGCATCAGGAACAGTGTGGCCAGCAGGACAAGGGAGGTTATTCTTCCCCTGTACTCAGCACTGGTCAGGCCACACCTTGAGTACTGTGTCCAGTTCTGGGCCCCTCAATTCAAGAAAGATGTTGAGGTACTGGAACATGTCCAGAGAAGGGCAACAAAGCTGGTGAGGGGCCTGGAACACAAATCCTATGAGGAGAGGTTGAGAGAACTGGGCCTGTTTAGCCTGGAGAAGAGGAGGCTCAGGGGTGATCTTATTACTGTCTACAACTACCTGAAGGGACATTGTAGCCAGGTGGGGGTTGGCCTCTTCTCCCAGTTAACCAGCAATAGAACAAGGGGACACAGTCTCAAGTTGTGCCAGGGTAGGTATAGGCTGGATGTTAGGAAGAAGTTTTTCACAGAGAGAGTGATTTCCCATTGGAATGGGCTGCCCAGGGAGGTGGTGGAGGCACCGTCCCTGGGGGTCTTCAAGAAAAGACTGGATGAGGCACTCAGTGCCATGGTCTAGTTGACTGGCTAGGGCTGGGTGATAGGTTGGACTGGATGATCTTTGAGGTCTCTTCCAACCTGGTTGATTCTATGATTCTATGATTCTATGATTGCCAGCTCATGGTGAGCTTTTCATCAGTCGACATCACCAATCAAATGTAACGTCCTGGCTCTAAGAACATGTTAGCTTATCAGATCTTTCTTCTCAGTTAATTTCATAGAGTACTTCTTTGGTGTTTAAAATCCAAATGCCATGGCATCAGCCCCCCGAGAGCCACTCCATAAGTACAGGCATGTGTATAGAGTGAGAGCTGCGTAACACATCTGCAGCAGTCACAGCAACTGATGGCTTCCCCACAGACCCCTGATAAAACCCATGAACATGGGACAAAAACTGACTATTTTGAACAATGACAACATGAATATTTTTCTTTGTATTTCAGACAGAGCAGAAAAGTTTAATTTGGATTGAACCAAAAAGGAAATTAACCAAATAACAGCAAAATGTGATTTCAAGGAAAACAGAAGATTCGCATCCTATGACCTCCTTCAGAGTTGTGCCTTGTTTTTAAAGCCACAGGAAAGCTCAGTGCTACAGAAGGTGATTATACAGAAGCCACAAAATCAAGTAGGTACAAAGCTTATGAAAAGCAAAGTTCCCCTTTTTTGGCTTCCTTCCTTCTTCCCTCCCTCCTTTTCTCTTTATCTTTCTCTTTCTCTCTCTCTTATGCTTCCTTCCTTCCTTCCTTCCTTCCCTCCTTCCTTCCTTCCCTTCCCTCCTTCCTTCCTTCCCTTCCCTCCTTCCTTCCTTCCCTTCCCTCCTTCCTTCCTTCCCTTCCCTCCTTCCTTCCTTCCCTTCCCTCCTTCCTTCCTTCCCTTCCCTCCTTCCTTCCTTCCCGTCCCTCCTTCCTTCCTTCCCTTCCCTCCTTCCTTCCTTCCCTTCCCTCCTTCCTTCCTTCCCTTCCCTCCTTCCTTCCTTCCCTTCCCTCCTTCCTTCCTTCCCTTCCCTCCTTCCTTCCTTCCTTTCCCTTCCTTCCTTTCTTTCCCTTCTTCCCTCCCTCCCAGTTTCTGCTATATTGGCAGGGTATTTCATGGTCTGTTTCTATAGTCACTTTATGCATGGACTTCCCTTTCTCTTTAATCTCATGATACTCATTGCCTAGTATTCATCTATCATCTCCTTCAGTTGAAGAATGTAACTCCTTGGGATCAAGCTCTGTGTATCCAAGTCACTGGTGAATTGGCCCAATTTGCTAAAATGTTGATAACCCCAAATGGAAAACCCAGAAGCTGACAGTTTAAGAGCTGTTCTTGAACAAAATGAAAATCAAGCTAGAGATACAAAGTGCATGTGATGTGCCTTGGCATAGCCTTGTCAGCCTCTTCTCTACACCCAGAACTCTAAGAAAAGCCCAGAAGAAGCTCTCACTTGTCTCTAAAACCATCTGGCAGCCAGGACTGGTCAGCACACCTTGCACCTTTTCCTGCCACACACACCAGCCCCCCAGGCTGCACTGAAGAGGCAAAAGAATCCCAGTAAACCAGCTACACACAGGCTGCTGCCCTCTGCCCACGGTGCCACTCTGGGGCACAAAAGATCACAAGGGACTCCCAAATCTAGCTCTCATTGCCCAGAAGGAAAGAGATCAGCAACAGCATCCCCATCAAGTTGTGTAGTAGGAACAGTGCCAAATTTCAAAGCTGCTCATTCAGGGAGCCTGCTAGGTTTTTAGGCTATTTCTGACTGTGCCTAATTAGTTTGGATATGGTTAGTAGCAGTATTGTATAGATAAATTACATTACCAAACTGTTTTCCACTGTGGAACAAACAGCTTCCTGCCAAGGAAGGAAGACAGTATCATTCGGAATTATTGAGTAGTCACTACCAGTAGGAAGGGTAAGGTAAAACCATTAAGTTTTGCATCACAGAACTTCATTATCTTACATAAGGTTTCCATTATACACAAACTTTATGCTGTAGAATTCCATCACAGTATTCAGTAATTTTGAAGTCCCCATGTAGCTGTCTCAAATAATGTTTCTTTTATTTATTCTCTTCTGGAAAAAAATAATGAAATTCTCAGGCTGTGTTCTGAGCACCTTTATATAAGGTAATACTCAGTGAAATTGCCTCATAGATCACTCAGTCCATTCCACATAATAAATGTACAGAATCACAGAAGAGTCATGTCATAGAATCATGGAATTGTTTCCATTGGAAAAGAGCTTTAAGATCACCAAATCCAACCATTATCTAACTCCACCAAGTCTGGTGCTAAACCATGTCCCTCAGCACCACATCTCTGCCTCTTTAAAACACCTCCACAGATGGGGATTCAACCACCTCCCTGGGGAGACTGCTCCAGTGTTAAGAGAATCCTTTCTGTGAATAGATTTCTTCTAACAGCCAATCTAAGCCTCCCTTGGTGTAACTTGAGGCCATTTCCTCTTGTCCTATGAGTTATTACTAGGAAGAAGAAACCAATCCCCACCTCACTCCAACCACCTCTCAGGGAGTTGTAGAGAATGAGAAGGTCTCCTCTCAGCCTCCTATTCTCCAGACTAAACAACCCCATTTCTCCAGCTGCTCCTCACAAGAGCTGTTCTCCAAACCCTTCCTTAGCTTCATTGCCCTTCTCTGCACCCACTCCACCACCTTAATGTTCTTCTTGCAGTGAGATGCCTCAAAACTGAACCCAGTACTCAAGGTGTGGCCTCACCAGAGCTTCTCTGGTCTCACTGGTCACACTATTGCTGAAAAAACCAAGATGCTGTTGGCCTTCTTGGGCAGTGTTGGTTCATTTTCAGCTGCCAGTCAATCAACACCTCCAGGTCTTTCTCTGCTGGGCAGCTCTCCAGCCATTCTTCCCCACTTCTGTGGTATGGAGTTGTTGTGACCCAAGCACCTGGCTTCGCTGAATCTCATCATACATGCAGATGTCCTCACAAAGGCACAGGAAATCTTCTCTCTAGAGTGAATGCAACAGAAAAGCAGCACAGCCCAGCTCTTCTAAGAGTAAAATCCAAGGTCCTTCCAAATCAGCAGGTGTTCAGCCATCAGAACCAGTGTAATTAGAAGCACATAAAAGCTCTTAAGGAAAAGCAGACTTAGATAATGGCTGGACCTGATGATCTTAGAGATCTTCTCCAATTTCAATGATTTTATGATTCTATCAAAACAGTATGCCATCTATTTACTGAACTATCCCTGGGCATAGAAAAGGTGCTGTGCTGGGGGGGGGGATGGGAAATTTGTACATGCCATAAATATCCACAAGGAAAGCCATGCCCTCCTGTTTTCTGGAGTAGCTAGTTCTGGGTAGGGAGGTCAATTTATAGGACTAGAGGCAGCTCCACTCTGCAGTAGCAGCATACTGCCTGTAGTAAGCATACACTGGATGTCACTGACCCAGGGCCAGACATTCCTATGGGCTGAGGTATCACAAAGAAAACAGAATGCATTTGAGGATGTACAAAGCACTTTTCAGGTGCTAGCAAACCTAGGAAGGCTGACACTAGGATCTCTCATAGCTGCTGACACCCTTTGCCTTGCACATGTTCAGCATGCCACTCCAGGAATGTTGGATGCTCTTTCTTATTTCCTATTGTTTGCAGGCACAGAACAAGCTGTTGCCATCTGAGGAAAAAAGAATCTATAGCTAATGCAGTAAGTGAGCTAGCAATGGGCCAAGGTTTAGATTTACCAGCCCTGACAAGTTGTTTGCATCTTTAATTTGCTCAATCTGTTGTTTCTTCATCAGTAGCTAAACATCTCTGTGTAGAGGCAGTCAGAAAATCCAGGCATGTTCTGGGCATGGAGTAATTCAAAATACTTCATTTTTCAGTTGTAGGTTTGGTTGTAGCTAAACAGTGTTGAATAGATAGGTGCAGCTACACAAGGTGGGTATTTAACTTTTCTCCCTGCAATGATTTCCCTCTCACCTTTCTGTCAATTCTAGCAGTATGGTAAGAGGCCAGGGTGGCAGTGCAGGGGATCATAACTACCTGAAAGGGGGCTTGGTCTCTTCTCCCAGACAACCAGTAACTGAACAAGGGGACACAGTCTCAAGTTGTGCCAGAGGAGGTCTAGGCTGGGTGTTAGGAGGAAGTTCTTCACAGTGAGAGTGATTTGCCTTTGCAATGGGCTGCCCAGGGAGGTGGTGGAGTCACTGTCCCTGAAGTGTTCAAGAAAAGCCAGGATGAGGCACTTAGTGCCATGGTCTAGTTGACTGGCTAGGGCTGGGTGCTAGGTTGGGCTGCATGAGCTTGGAGGTCAGCCCATTCCAATGCAAATCACTCTCTGGCATAGACTTCCCTTTCTCTTGTTTAATACCTTCACTGTGTTTCACAGGTAATGTTTTCAGCCTATGCAAGAAATGAAAATCCTGAAAATCCATAAAGCAACAACACTTAAACTCTTTCACCTTACTAGAGAAGATGATGTCTTGGGATATTCAGGCTGAGAAGACAGGTATGGGTCCTGCACAGCATGGGTAGCTGGCTTAGTTGAAGTTGCAGAACTGCTTGCACAGGAAGAAATTGATGACATCATGACAAGTTCTAAGCTGAACTTTTTCAAGAAGTGCTGATACTTCAACTGTCCACCTCTGATGACATCCACTGAGTCCCAAAGCTTTCCAAACTAATGAATGAGCACAAGATGACTTCTGTAAATGCTGCTTTACAACAACACCCTCCCCATATCTACTAAGGATTATGACAGTACATACAAAAAAGAAAGGGAGGTGATGCCTTGGAACAGAAGGGGTCCCAGGGCCCACCTTATTAACAAAAAAATGATCACAGCCTCTCTGCAGAAGCTTGCACAAGGCTGGGAAAAAATGAAAGAACGATTTCTGCAGGACATTTTTTAATTGAATTGGGCCCTTAGTGTGCTGTTTAAACTACTAAACCCCATGATTAGACACAGTGTTTGAGCTGCAGCATAGGAGAACAATGCTTTAACACGAGATGTAAATCAAATACATGGTGCACCTGTATTTGTACTAGGCACCATTAAAGCAGATTTCTCATGTTATTAGGTGCACCTAAGTTATGCCACCATCTCAGGAGGCCATTAAGGTTCCTCAGTTATTGTGTTTGCATCAACAAATTATTTCACCCTCAGGGCAAAAATGAATCAGCACAAAAGTACATAGCAGGAAATCTTTATAGCCTTTAGAATCACAGAGTTATGATGTATGGCCAGGAGCCCTACCTCTGCAGTACAGCCAGCTTAGGGCAGACCTCAGGGCAGCTGCTGATACCTGTGTAGGCTCATCTACCAGGGCAGGTAGTCCACTGTCTGGGCTACTTATGGAATCATAGAATCAACCAGGTTAGAAGAAACCTCCAACATCATGCAGCCCAACCTAGCACCCAGCCCTGCCCAATCAACCAGACCATGGCACTAAGTGCCTCATCCAGGCTTTTCTTGAACACCTTCAGGGATGGTGACTCCACCACCTCCCTGGGCAGCCCATTCCAATGCCAATCACTCTCTCTGTGAAGAACTTCCTCCTAACATCCAGCCTAGACCTCCCCTGGCACACCTTGAGGCTGTGTCCCCTTTTTCTGTGGCTGGTTGCCTGGTAGAAAAGCCCAACCCCACCTGGCTACAGCCTCCCTTCAGGTAGTTGTAGACAGCAATGAGCTCTGCCCTGAGCCTCCTCTTCTGCAGGCTGCACACCCCCAGCTCCCTCAGCCTCTCCTCACAGGGCTGTGCTCCAGGCCCCTCACCAGCTTCGTCACCCTTCTCTGGACACATTCCAGTATCAAAACATCTCTCCTGAATTGAGAAGCCCAAATGAATTCAGTGTGTTTAGATACAATGTCATCTCTTGGAGAATCAAACCAGCCACATTTGGTTTACATATTCACCCAAAAGGGAAAAAACATCAACGTCTCTTAAAAAAGAAAACCTTAAAAAGCAAAAAAGATCTAAATGACCAACATAAAATTTCTATGCTTGCTGTTTTAAACAGCAGATAAAATGAAGGATTTACATCCAGCCGCCCCTACCCTACCTTGAACAGGCCCCTCAGCAGCTTTGTCGCCCTCCTGTGGGCACCTTCCAGTATCACATCTCTCTCGAACTGAGGAGCGCAGAACTGGACACAGTACTTAAGGTGTGGCCTGACCAGTGCTGAGTACAGGGGCAGATTAACCTCCCCTGTCCTACTGGCCACACTGTTCCTGATCCAGGCCAGGATGCCATTGGCTCTCCTGGCCACCTGGGCACACTGCTGGCTCATGTTCAGCTACTATCTACCAGTACCCCCAGGTCCCTTTCTGCGTAGCTGCTCTCCAGCCACTCTGTCCCCAGAGAAGGATGAAGCTGGATTGATTCCCTGCTGAACAGCACTTTATTCAGTAAGGAGCTGGGCTGAGTTGAACAGGACTAGCCATGATATGAACTGCTAGTCACAGCAAGGATTAGCACAGGCTGCCCTTAGGTGAGCTTTACTCATTTGGTGAGTGTTGCAAGAGTCACCAGTATGCCTTTTTGGGGTCTTCATTATTGATTTTTAATGTAAATCTGATTTGGAACCTCAGATAGCTTTTGATTTGATCTTCTTAGGCAGAGCCTTAAACCCTAAAGGAAACTCCTCATCTCTTTGATGCATGTGCCAAGTTGCAGGCAAACTTTAAAGTGCAAACGATACATTTTGAATTTCCTTTCAACTTTCCCCCACTGGCCTGGCTGCCACTCCATTATGAATTATAAACAATTTCATTTTGTGATTCTGATAATATTTCACCCTTCATATAAGGAACTCAAAGTGTGTTACAAACTTTGGTTAAAGAGAGCAATAGTTAGAAACTATCTCAACGCTCAGCAATGTTGAGCCAGTTGGGGGACTGCAAATAGTTCAAGGAAGTTAAGGATGTTCAAGCAGAGAAAAAAGTGCCTGTTGATAAAAAGGGGGGTGTCAGCTGACAGGATGTTAATCAGCACCTTGCTTGCAGCATGTTCACCATCCTTAGCCTTATGAAAAAGGTCATCCTATCAGAAACTCAAGAGACAAGCCAAAATTCTGGAAGAAATTCCCCATCCACTGCTCAGTACAGACTCCAGCTGAGCCTTGCTGATAGCAAAGAGAAAGTGACCATCATCCAGAAAAGGATGAGGCCTTCCAGTATCTGAAAGGAGCCTATAGGAGGGCTGGGGAGGGACTATTTACAAGATCTTCTAATGACAGGACAAGGAGTAATGGGTTTAAACTGGCAGAGGGCGGATTTCAACTGGGCATTAGGAAGAAGTTCTTTACAGTGAGGGTGGTGAAATATTGGAACAGGATGCCCAGGGAAGCTGTGGCTGCTCCCTCCCTGGAGGTGTTCAAGGCCAGGTTGGCTGAGACCTTGACAAACCTGTTCTAGTGGGAGGTGTCCCTGCCTATGGCAGGGGGTTGGAACTGAATGATCTTTGAGGTCCCTTCCAACCCAAAGCAGTCTATGATTCTATGATTCCATTTTCTGTGAAGCTCCCTGTTGCGGAAGATCCACATCCTGGCTTGCCCAGGCTTGATCCTATGGCCCCTTCCTTCTGCTCTGAGGGGGAAGCGGAGCACAGGGAGAAGTCAAGAGGCTTGGAGACACTTTGAGGGTCCCAGACTTGCTCCTCCCAAAGAAGGGAAAGCAAGCTCCTGACTTCAGCTAATATGGTCAGGTTTGGCAAAGTGCCATTCTGAGTGGTGAATTTGTGTGGCCAAGGCAGCCACTGCATTCAGGCAAACAATAGATATGCTTCTGCCACAAGCTTTTCTGCTTTTACTTTTGCTTTGCCTGCTCTGCCCTGCCACGTTATGCTCTGCTTTGCCTGCAACAACTTTCAAGATGCCAACAGAATTCCCTTCAAGTTTTGGGTACTGTCTGATACTATTTTGTGAGTAGATATTTCAAAGCCTCTCTCTAAGAAATCCTGTAACTGGATTCTGTTGTGCCTTTCTGTTTTAGTAGCAGAAAAATGCCTCTCAAATCCCCTGGTGGGCAAGAGGTATAATTGAAACTAAGAACCTCTTTCCAGCTTTAATGTTTGCATTTGCTGGTTATTTCTCAAAGTGTTCTAGTTTTGCCTCTTCCCTGTGTTTATAAGTATCCAAGCTGTGTGTCTCAAACACAGTAAATAACTTGCCTGGCAAGACTTAATGTTAATAAACAGTTTTCATAGTTATTAGCAATCTTCACCTGGACATCAAAATTAATCCCCATGTTTAATTTAGCATAATTCCTAACACCCCCAGACTATGACTAGTAGTAACATAACTAGAAAACTATGCAACACTAAGCAGAGACCATGGCCACAACAGCAGCAGTTTGGATTAGCAGTGGCAAACCCTGCCCCCAGATTGGAAGGCTCCCCTGGGGCATCTTCATATAGATCTATGTAGGCACATCTTTTAGAGGCCTGTCAGAATCAAAATATCTCTGGAGATACCAGGCTTGAGTCTCGCTTACACAGAGGCTGCTGCTTACATAAATGAGTCTCCTCACTCCTATTATGGATGACATTTTCTATCAAGATTTTTTTTTCCCTTCTCCTGTCTGAGGTTATTTTAAATATAAAATAGCTCCTGTGTCCCTTTGCTTTCTCAGACAGGATCCAGTCTAGAGGATTCTTTGGCTGGAGATGCCTGCCTCACTGCTTCCAAAAAAGAAAATCAACAGCTGAAGAAGGTGTGCTCAGCAAGGGCTCTGCTGCAGGCTCATCCTGGTGCTTCTGCTCTGCAGTTCACAGGGATGAGGAAAGTATAGCACCACATTTCCACTTTTGCTTTATAGAATCATAGAATCCTTTTGGTTGGAGAAGACATTTAAGATCATTGAGTCCAACTATTCTCTAACTCTACCAAGTCTGGTGCTAAAGCATGTCCCTCGGCATCACATTTCTGCCTCATTCAAACCCCTCCAGGGAACAGATGTTTAGACTCACCTCACGTTGAGGTTCCGTGTTCAGATCTGGAAGTTGCACTTTGTGCCTCACCAGAAGTGTGGCTACTAGGAACAGACTGCACAAGCCATTTTGTGGTTCCTCCTGCTGTTTTCAAGGGGAAAATGGAAAATGTTTTTACCTTTTGCAATGCTTTCATCTGCGACTTGAGGTGGCACCTGATAGCATGGCAGACTGTGGAATTTCTTTGCTCTAATCATAAGCAGGCCTTTCTCCTATCTGCATGGTAGAGTTGGAAATGCTGGTCCAAGAGCTCAGAGGATCCATCTGCAATAAGCAAATAGTCATCTGTAGTGCAGACATGGATGAGTTTGGAGGCTCTGTGTCATGCCTTTCGGTTTGCTGCCAAATGGCATTGATGTAGCCGTGAGCATGAAGGTTAGAGGGCTGCTAAGTAAAATTTCCAATCCCTTAGTCAAATTTCCCTTCAGTCATATTATTCACCTCCTCTCTGGACTAGGAAAAATCTCACTGAACCAGCTTTAGCAAAGATAACAAAGCAGTTCTTTTCATTTTAAGTTCAACAGAAGCAGAATCTTCTGAAGGACTGACCTCTCAGGTTCCCCTGACATTAGCACTGGGCTAATCAGATGGTTTGTACTGCCAGGTTCATGCTGTGGCTTCTCAGTCACTCAAGCAAAATTCAAGGCTACATAAACTCTGCTAGCACTAATCTGGTGGAATCTTCAACCGAGAAAAGTATCTGAGAGGTGTCTGGGAAATGTCAAACGCTTGCCCCTTTCTTTGTCCAAAGAGGGCAGGACAAAGCAGCTTCAGAGAAAGAGGAATTTGCATTAGCTCCCCATGGAAATACTTGTTATTCCATGCTGGGAAGGCTTTATTCCCTATCAGCTCAGAGGATTAATTTAAAGTTGAAAAAAAGGAGAAAAGAGAAACTTTTAAAGCAGCAAATATACAGATAAAGAGTTACCCAAAGAGAGCTGCTGGGCTTTACATTCACACCTTCACTATTAGCAACAACATCTCTGTGACACTGTCTCAGAAAGCCTGAGATTATTATAGTTCATAACCATACTCAGTGATAAGGAAGAAAATAATCTCCCACAAATGCAGCAACAAATGTTCCTGGAATCGTATTCTTCAAGCGTATTCATTTAATCCCAGTGTTAGACTCCTTGCCTATACGCAGCTGTATGCAAATGTCTCCTTAGCCACAGGCAATTTGCTCAGTTGCACAATTAATAGAAGGAGACAAAAGAATATAGTCTTCTTACTTGTTCTTCAGTCAGCCACTGAAAACGATGGTTGCATACCTCCCTGAACTCTTTTGACAACGTGTTGTCTTCTGAAGAGTCACTGCCTTTAAACTCTTGTCCCATTGTGTTAAAACAAGCGGTCGCTGCTTCTCGTACCTGAGAAACGATGCCTCCTCCTGACAGCTCCAAGCTGATTTAGGCAGAGTGACTTTTTGCCCTTCCTCAGTCTAGACAAAAAAACATACACAGAGAATCAGTAATAGACTCACTGAATAAATTCTAAGTCACGGTGTGGCATTCGTCCTGCTGAAGAGGGAAACATCCATGGAGAAGGCAGCTTTCGATATCCTGCTTTCAGGAATTCTGGCTTGCACCACAAAAGAGAAAAGAGGTCATGCAAGTAGTTAAGGGAGGAAATAGCCTCTCTGTAGTAAACAGGACCCAAGTGGTGAC
The DNA here is from genome assembly GCF_015220805.1 of Pogoniulus pusillus. NCBI lineage: Eukaryota > Metazoa > Chordata > Aves > Piciformes > Lybiidae > Pogoniulus > Pogoniulus pusillus. The sequence goes on along the minus strand of NC_087290.1, from coordinate 15,252,109 downwards.
AGGCCAACAAAAGCACAGGGTTCCAGGACTGACCTAAACTTTTACAAAGGTCTAAAAAATTGGGCGCTAAGAGAAAAAAGGGAAGGGAGTATTAACTAGCCCAAACATCCCAACGTATTCTTCCCCTCTGAATAGTCCTTAGCAAGCAGTAGAAATCTCTGGCTGAAAGGGCACTTCAGCCTTGAGATGAAAGAGAGAGCAATTATGCCTCTTCACTTTCTTAATCCCAGCTATATTTATGGCAGTACTTTTTAATCTGGTCCTCCACAGCTGGTGGCTGACTGCAGCTCAACCATGCAGTTGGAGGTTGCAAAGGTACAGAACATGTGTGAAGAAAGGAGCAAAGGGGCTGAGTTAAAGCATGTTGATACTAGTGCAAGATGTGCACACACATACACCATCATCCCCCACCATTCCCCTCCTTCTTTTCTTGGTTTTCCATGTGTTGCTTTCAGACCTAACACCAATGTATGGCTTTTAAAATCTACCACTGGAGCCCATTCTGCAGGGTGGAAATCCACACGTTGGGTAAATACAGCAGAAGGTCATATGGCAAGCAGAAATGAAAAGGACAAACCACAGTTGGCTGGGATAAACTGCAGAGTAAAGCTCTGCTAGGCTTTGATAGGGACATATCTGAGAATGCCAAAAGTCTAACTGTGCACGCAGGAGGCTGCATTTCATAAAGTTAAATATCAATGAAAGTGATTCAACATTTACATTCTACCTCCAGAATTAGCAGCAAACAGTAGTCTTTAAAGTGAAACTCTGTTTTTACTGGTAAAAGGAACCATTAATACAATAATAATAATAATAATAATAATAATAGCAGCAACAACAACAACAATAAAAACAACTCTCAGAATTCTGAAGAGACTACTTATTTTCAGGAATGGAAGCTGTCTTTCCACCCACCTGCACTGTCTGAATTAAAGATGTAAAATGCCTTGAAAGCAAAGTTGACACAGCCACAAGTGATAGAGAGTTTTGCAATATCTCTGGTAGTTGCAGAATCACAGAACCTTAGAGGCTGGAAGGGACCTCCAGAGATCACCCAGTCCAATCCCCCTGCCAGTGCAGGATCCCCTAGGGTAGTTCACACAGGAATGCATCCAGGAGGGTTTGGAAAGTCTCCAGAGAAGGAGATTCCACAACCTCTCTGGGCAGCCTACTCTAGGCTCTGTGGCCATCACTCTAAAGAAGTTTCTCCTCATGTTGAGGTGAAACCTTCTCTGTTCCAGTTTGTAGCTGTTGCTCCTTGTCTTATTGCTGCTGACCACCAAAAAGAGCTTGGCCCTTTCCACTTAACACTCACTCCTCAGATATTTGCACACATTGCTCAGATCTCCTCTCAAGCTTCACTTCTCCAGACTAAGCAGCCCCATGGCTCTCAAGGGGAGATGCTCAAGTCCCCCACTCATCCTCGTGGCTCTCTGCTGAACTCTTTCCAGCAGGTCCCTGTCTGTCCTGAACTGGGGGTTCTAGCAAAAAAAAAAAAAAAGGTTCTAATAAAAAATATTCATTTAAAACCCTCTGCTTTTGCTTCCAAGACATTTCCCTGCAGCATGTTACCCTCATATTTTATACCCCCCTGTTTAAGCATATAAGCTTTGTCGCCTTCATGCTCCAAGCAATATGAAACACCAAGAAAGAAACTGATGGTTTTTGGTCCTGTGCTCCTGTTGCCTTGTCACATCTTGCATGATCATTATAACTGGATGGAAAACACAACACATTTCTTAAAGAACTGCAAGAAACCTGCTTCCTAATCAGAAAAGACCTCACTATCTTCAGATGTAAATCACACTTTTCAGTACTAACCATTTCTGCATGTGGGGCAGGCACTGTGGCTGCATTGTTATGGAAACCAGAAATAAGAAAAGCAGAGCATAACTGGGGAACTTCAGCATCTCCCCTACGAAGAGAGGCTGAGAGTCATGGGGCTGTTTAGTCTGGAGAAGACTGAGAGGAGGTCTGATCAATGTGTGCAAGTATCTGAGGGGTGGGTGCCAAGTGGATGGGCCCAAGCTCTTTTCGGTGGTCAGCAGCAACAAGGCAAGAAGGAATGGATACAAACTGGAACAGAGAAGGTTTCATCTCAACATGAGGAGAAACTTCTTTAGAGTGATGGCCACAGAGCCTGGAGCAGACTGCCCAGAGAGGATGTGGAGTCTCCTTCTCTGGAGACTTCCCAAACCCCCCTGGATGCATTCCTGTGTGAACTACCCTAGGGGATCCTGCACTGGCAGGGGGATTGGACTGGGTGATCTCTGGAGGTCCCTCCCAGCCTCTAAGGTTCTGTGATTCTGAATTGTGCCTGCAGACTCAGAAGCTGGTCAGATCCATAGTCAGGAAACAGACTGCCTGGCATGGTTCAGCACAGGTTGCATCTTCTTCCTGCCTAACATTACTGCATTCTAACAATGCCAAAGACTTAGGGAAACTCTTACTGCCCTGCAACCTTTTAAGGAAACTCACTTTGTGAGTGCAAGTTTCCTAATTTATATAACTTCAGGAGCTTTTTGCTTATTTCCAAAGACCTTATGCACTTTGATCTTTAAATAGCTAGAGATCAGTAAAAAAAACCAATAAATTATTTGTTCTTCTGGCAAACCACAGATTGAAAACTAGAAAAACTTTTATATTCAGCTGCTGCATTACAGTTGTCTACCACAAGCAGTTAGTACACCGAGTGTGTATTTAGGACTCTAATATCTGCAGCTAAAATCCCAAGATCTAATAATCTTTTTGGATGGAAAAGGCCTTTAAGATCATTGAGTCCAACCATTATCTAACTCTACCAAGTCTGATATTAAACTGTGTACTTTAGCACCATATCTCTGCATCTTTTGAACACCTCCAGAGATGAATAATCATCTCTAGCTGAAATAAATTAAGCTGGAGCCTAAAATCTCGAGCTCTGGACTGGGCATCTGGGCATTTAAGTGCCATCTGTGCATTTGAAACTAACCTTATGAATAGTGATGGTATATTTCTTAGCTTTGCTGTGTCTGACTTTAACATCAGGAGTGAGAAGGAGCAGTAGGAGTCAAGCTGCCTCAGAGCTATGCAGTGCTTATGGAACATGTATAGAAAAGCTTCTGATGACTAGAAAAGGAGTTACTTCTCTTTTCATAGAATCACAGAATCAGTCTGGGTTAGAAGGGACCATAAGGATCATCCAGTTCCATAATCCCCTTCCATGGGCAGGGACACCTCACACTAGATCAGGCTGGCCAGAGCCTCATCCAGCCTGGCCTTAAACACCTCCAGGGATGGGGCTTCCACCACCTCCCTGGGCAACCTGCTCTAGGGTCTCACCACCCTCAAGGTGAAGAACTTCTTCCTAACATCCAGTCTGGATCTACTTATTTCTAGCTTTGTTCCATTCCTCCTAGTCCCATTACTACCTGACAGCCTAAGAACTCTTTTCCCAGCTTTCTTTTAGGTCTCCTTAAGATACTGAAAGGCCACAATAAGGTCATCTGGGAGCCTTTTCCTCTCCAGACTGAACAGCCCCAACTCCCTCAGTCTCTCCTCATAGGAGAGAAGCCTCAGCCTTCTGATTATCTTCGTAGCCCTTCACTGGACACATTCCAGCACATCCATATCCTTGTAACAGGGGCTCCAGAGCTGGATGCAGTACACCAGGTGGAGTCTCACCAGTGTGGTGACTTTTATTGACTTCCAGACATTTGCTGCCATGTGTTTCACTCATCTCATCAAACTCTGTATGCATATCACTTCAGAAGTTAGGGTCCAGGACCCTGGACTCTGCACCTGCTTTGTAGCCACCACACACTCTTAGAGTAGTACATGCCCCTCACCATGGACAGTGCTCGCTCCTGCCATAAGCTGTGAAATCCAGGTTACCTGAGTGCTCTGCTCAGCTCTTCACAAGCTTGCTCACCCCTCCTAACCGAATTTGTGAGCCCCTTGGGAGGACCATGTGAATGCATTTTCACTTTCTGCTTTTGCCAAGAGAATGGGAGCATTATTAGATGACTTTTCTTGCAAGCCACCTTATGTAGCTTACTTGCTGTTGAAAGCAGGGCTGTATATTTCTTCTTTAGAAAGTTCCTTGCACAGCCTCATGTCCTTTTCTATATATGGCATAACTATGCTGATTAGTAATAAAAGAAGGCTACACCACCCACACCTGCTCAGCAAAGCTCCATTCCTGCAGCTTCTTGCTGTTTCTGGGAGACTTTTCTATTAAGAGGAATTTTTAGTTAGGAAGTGAATCAGTACATCAAGATGAACAACACTTCCTCTGGTCCTGTTTCCTGCCCTGTCACAAGTCTAGTCACCCTCCCTTTCTGGAGAGGCTCAGAAAGCAAAGGTCTTGGGAACCCAGTTACACAGAAAAGCCCTTGTATCTTCTCCTGAAAAAGAGAAAAGAATATAGATGTACTTTCCTCTTTGTATGTGAGAATGACCTTTGCCAGCAGTAATCATCCTTTTGACAGTTTACACAGTCTGAGAGGCTTCTGTGCTTAGCCCATGGGCCTTCCTTTACCCTAGCAACATGTACCTTTAAGTTGTTTCCATAAATGCACTTCTCCAAAGATGTATAGAAGCAGTAGAGTCAGATGCCTGAGCCTGGCTTGGGGGGGAAGTGAGCTTTCTTCTGGTGTTCAGATAATCAGTAATTCACTAGCCAACCTGGTTTAGCTTGCAGAGCTATACAGCTCCATAGAGAAGCTTTGATTTTATTCCTAGGTTACAAGTAGAGCTGTATTCTTATCTTGCAGCCATCAGGCCAGCTCTGTTCACCTGAGTACTGATTTACCCCTGCTGAAGATTGCAGAGCTGGGCTGCAAGAGGAACTTGCAATAATAAACCCAGTCACAAATAGAAAGTGAAAACTCTGCTGAGAGTCATTCTGTAATCTACCATTTTTCACCTGCAGCAGAGATGCAGGTTTTGAGGTCCCACCTGCAGGATCATGGCATCCTAGAATCACAGAATGGTAGGGGCTGGAAGGGACCTCCAGAGACCATCTAGTTCAATCCCCTTGCTAAAGCAGGAAAGAATACTCTTGGTGGAGTGTGGAATATGGAATGGTATGCTTGGACACAGCAAGCTGCAGGTGACCCACCTGCCACTCTGCCTTGTCTAGACAAAAAGCCATGTTCCTCTAAACATCATTAAAATAACTCTTGTACTAAACAACTATGAGACACTAAGCCTGGCTTGAACTGGCTTAAGAATTAGGAGGCCCAGAGAGGCCTCCCTGCTTCTATCTCCCCACGGTGCCTAGCCAGCACACTCAATGGACTAATACTATGTTACCTTCTTTCCCTTATCCCGACCTTCTCCTTTTAGCATATATATATGTGTGTGTGTATATATCCCAAGTAACAATTTGCCATTTTAAAATTCCATTACAGCCTTTTCTTCATGATTTGGAACCAAGAAGGAAACAAAGGTTTGTCAGGCTTGTCAGTGGGGAAGGATTTCCAACCAGATATCCTAACGCAGAGGGACAGTGCGTTGCCATCGTGGGGAGGGCACTGTACAGGAGAGCAGTGGCAAGGAAGGGGAATATCCAAGCTAGTTTTGCTACGGGTAAAGAGCAAGATGGAATTAGATCACAGCATAAAGAAAGCCTTAGTGTTTTTCAGCCCGAGGCAGATGCACTATTGGAAAAGAGAAGCAAGCATGCAGGTATCCCAGCATGGGTGTTTCCCTAGAGCACAGCTCTTCTCCATGAAGACAACATTTGTGGTGATGCTGAGTGAAGGTAGGGACGTAGGCAGCAAGCCTGCTAATCTCCACTGCTGGTGCAGTGGACTGTGACAGATGACAGTCAGCTGTCTGATCCAACCAGTGGCCCAGAACAGGAGGGCCCAAAGGCTCAGCAGACCAAGGGAGTAAGTTTCCACCTGTGAAAATCCCACCTTCAAGACAGGGAGAAGCACCACTTTTGGAGAGCAGGTCCTTATGCATTCCTGCTGCATCCTCACAGGCAAAACATAGCAGATAAATCAACTTCAGCTCCCTACACCTGAACACAGTGCACAAGGGATGAGTTAGCAACGTTGCTGACTTCAGGAAGCAAGGTGGTGGAAATTCTGAGGCTGTCACTTCTCTCTTGCATGGGAGGCTTCGAGCTCTCCAGGCACACTGTAGAGTTGCACTCTGTGTGTTTCTTCACTTGCAGGCAAATCAGTGCTTGGGGAGTCCCAGCACAGCCGCTGCACTTGTGGAGCTGGCAAGCTGTGTCAGAGCTGTCCCCTCTGTTGATTATGAATATTTTTCAGGCTCACAAAGAAGCTGGATTGTTTGCATTTTATGGGGTGGGGGAAGTGGCTTTAGCTCTGTAGACTCTCCACCAGCAAAATGCCCAACAAGTCTGGAGATAGTGACAATGGACCTGTGCTTTTCAATAGTGAACAGCACAAACTAGTCTTGGACCTCAGTCCTGGGACTTGGAGGCACACTTCTCACAGTGCCAGCTGCCAAAAACAGATCAGAACTTGCTATACTGGAGGGAATCCTCTGGGTACTGATACAAGGAGAAGCAAGATGCTCTCTCTGGCAGGAAAAGCACCAGGGATGAACAAACAAGCCTGCAGTTCTGCAGAGAAACTCAGAAGAGGAAGCAAGACACAAACAAAAATGGAGAATTTAGTGTGGAAACAGAAAGTTCAGGATGAAGGCAAATCAAATGTCTGAGCTGATACCGAAGTGGCCTGCAATAAATCCTCTGCAAAGAAGTCCTGGAATTCAATCTGATTTCCAAACTTCAGCATTTTAGATGAAATCACTTTTTTTTGGTGTTGTTTTAAAGACTGTCTGCCACAGAGCAGCAAAGCTCTGGTTAGCTCAGTTCCTGCCCTGAAAGGCATGGCAGCACCTTTTCTTTTTGGTAAGTTGTATTCCCAGCCACAGCTTTCCTAAGGCCAAACTGAACTAGTCTCTGATGTAGAAGAGCTCCATTCAGGCTTTATTAATCACAAGACTGGCAGAGAAAATGCTTCTGATGCATATTCCTGGCTCCAGGCTCTGGACATTTACAAATGAGCACGGGCCCATTTAGCATTCCACCTAAGACACTATCTTCATAGAATGGTCCAGGATGGAAGGACCTCCAAGTATCATCTAGTCCATCACCCCCACCCCCCAAACTGCAGTCAGCAGGGACATCCTCACCTAGGATATCCAGAGCCCTGTCTAGACTCACCTTAAGTACCTCCAGGGAAGTGGCCTCAACTACAGAATCACAGAAACATCCAGGTTGGAAAAGACTTTCAGGATCACTAAGCTGAACATATAACCCTACTCAACAAGATGAAACTTAAACCATATCCCTAAGCACCACATCCAATAGTGCAGCCTCCCTGGGTTAGCTCTTCTGCAGCTGGTGAGCAAGATCCAAACCAAGTGCCATAACTGCAGTTTTTCCTTAGCTGAATGTTAAACTAAATTCTTATGCTTAAAATACTTCATATTTCTTTAAGTCTATTTTTGTACAGCATAGACCTACAGCTCTACAGAACTCTATTTCAGTGGGCATCCTGCTCATACACAAATGCCACCTTGTGTATTCTACAGGTGAATCTTGTCAACATATGTCAAAACCACCAAAAGATACCCATGAAAAAAAAATAGAAATCACAGAACCACAGAGTGTCAGGGGCTGGAAGGGACCTCCAAAGCTCAGCCAATTCAACCTCCCTGCAGAGTAGGATCACCTATACCAGATCACACAGGAACATGTCCAGGTGGGTTTTGAGTATCTCCAGAGAGGAAAACTCCACAACCCCCCTGGGCAGCCTGTTCCAGGGTGCTGATACCCTCACAGGGAAAAAATCCTCCTCATGTTTACATGAAAATTCCTATGCCTCAGCTTCCACCCATTGTCTCCTGTCATTGGGCATCACCCAGCAGAGCCTGGCTCCAGCCTCCTGCCACTCACCCTTTGCATATTTATAAACATTGATGAGGTCACCTCTCAGGCTCCTCCTCTCCAAGCAGCACAGCCCCAGCTCCCTCAGGCTCTCCTTGTAAGAGACATGTTCCACTCCCTTCATCATCTTTGTGGCTCTGCACTGGACTCTCTTAAGTCTCTTAAGAGATTGCTTAAGAACTCTTAAGCAGTTCTATGTCCTCCTTGAACTGGGGAGCTGTGGTGGTTTGGGTGTTACCTGCTCCCCCCCACATACACACTTTCTAAATCACCCAGACTAGCCTCAGCAGCTCTGGAAATTGAATGAAGCTTATACTTACAGCTTAGCACAATATAGAAGCAGATAGTTACAGTATATACAGAAATAGACAAGGTAAAGGTAATACAGAAACACAACAGCTCTCCCAGAAACCTGAGTCCCCAGGAGAGGCTCCCAACCACCGTTCTACCTTCTCCCACCCCTCTACCTTACCCCAGACATTGCCTTGTGCCCCAAGGAAGAATGGAAGGTCAGCCAGGGGGGTTAGGAAGCAAATGGATTAATCAGAGATGGTAGGTGAGGCTAGAAAGAAATGCAGCCCAGAGCCCAGGTAGTGCCCAAATGCCTTATCAATGTTTTTACTCTTGTTCTTACACATCTCAGCAAGCCTATGAGTGAAGTAGACATCACCATTGTTTCCCTTTCACAGCCTGTAATCTAGTTCTTCTCACCTGAACACTTTAGCTAGCTTCAAACTAGCACAGGAGCCCAGAACCGGACACAGTACTCCAGATGTGGCCTCACTACAGCAGAGTAGAGGAGCAGGAGAACCTCTTTTGATCTACTGGCCACATCCATTTTAACACACCCCAGAATTCCCACTGGACTTTTCCTCATCTCTCCCTTATTTCAAGGGAGAAAACCCAAAGCACAACTGGTAGAGCTATCACACTTGTGAATGTTTGCCTTCGTAGCTGTAGGCCTTATTTATGAGGTGCCACTGGAGAGAAAAGCCATCCCAGGTTCCTACTTTAGCAGCTCAGCAGACTTTCCATAGTCTAATGACCAAGCTGCATGCTTTGCTTGGTAGGCTTTAATATCCTTCAGTGATTAAATGGTGTAGCCTAACGATCGCTTTCCCTAGCGTGCCCGAATGAGCTGCATACCTTGTTGATTCAGACACAGGCTTTGCAGGCCAATAGCGTAGCCTGTTTGGAGGTAGTGAATGATTTTAACCACCAGACTTCCCCCAGAACCTGCACAGGAGCTCAGGCACAAGTGTCTACCCAGGGTGGGATGGAATTGCAAAGGCATGGAAAGTTTTGGGTTGAACTCCAAATGACAACACGATATTTGAGAACATCTGGAAGCTGAACCAGCACTGTGAGCCTGGTTTGAATTTATTTTGTCTTTTCAGAAGTGTTCCCCTGTGGATTAATTTGAGATTTTTAATGATGGATTTATGCCTTCTAACCCTAACAGGGCACAGAAAACTGTTCAAGATGAGTGCTCAACATCAGGTTAAAAAGAGCAGCACTGGCTGCGGTCCTGTCATGGGCTCAGCACCTCCTGAACGATGTGGAGGTAGAGTATTTTGTTCCCCAAAGCTGAAGTGGAAAGTATTTGGGGTCGTGGAGGGACTGACTGTTAAAGAGCCTTCATACGAAAACCTGCACTCTTGCAGAGTGAGATCCCAGAACTGTGCAACTTGGCAGCTTGTTGAAGAAGCTTAGCACTTCCTCAGAGAATGAGACGACATCAGCAGCAACCCCTGCCCTGATGAAAGCATCCTGAAGTTAACACAAAAGCTTGCTGCTGGTCAATATTACAGCAGACAAATAAAGGCTCAGAATAACCATGCAAATATATTCTATTGCATTTAACTGGTGTTTGTGCTGATGTGGCTCAGGTGAAACTGACTGAGTTTATATCATAGAATCAGTCAGGGTTGGAAGGGACCACAAGGATCACCTAGTTCCAACTCCCCTGCCATGGGCAGGGACACCCTGCCCTAGGTCAGACTGGCCACAGCCTCATCCAGCCTGGCCTTAAATACCTCCAGCCATGGGGCCTCAACCACCTCCCTGGGCAACCCAGTCCAGCCTCTCACCACTCTCATGCTCAACAACTTTCTCCTCACACCCAGCCTGAATCCCCTCACCTCCAGCTTTGCTCCATTCCCCCCAGTCCTGTCACTCCCTGACAGCCTGAAAAGTCCCTCCCCAGCTTTTTTGCAGGCCCCCTTCAGATACTGCAAGGCCACAAGAAGGTCACCTCAGAGCCTCCTCTGCTCCAGACTGAACAGCCCCAACTCTTTCAGTCTGTCCTCACAGCAGAGCTGCTGCAGCCCTCTGAGCACCCCACTGGCCCTTCTCTGGACACACTCCAGCATCTCCACATCCCTCTTGTAATGGGGGCTCCAGACCTGGATGCAGTACTGCAGGTGGGGTCTCAGCAGACCAGAGCAGAGGGGGAGAATCACCTACCTGGCCCTGCTGGCCACACTTCTCCTGCTGCAGCCCAGGCTCTGGTTGGCCCTCCGGGCTGCAAGTGCACACTGCTGGCTCCTGTTGAACTTGTCAACCAGGTTGGCAAAGACCTCCAAGCTCATCCAGTCCAACCTATGACCCAGCACTGTCCAATCAACTAGAGCCTGGCACTAAGTGCCTCACGCAGCCTCAAGCACTAAAAGCAGGGAAGAGGGAAGTGCAGCGTTCTCTAAGCTGTACGAAGCACTGCGCTCCCTTACACTTGACAACTCTGCAATCCATTCTATCTCTTAAGGCTGCATTTTAATAAGCTGGGGGAAAAAAAAGTATAAATATTTTAAATTCCCCAACTATTTTTTTTAAATAACTATAATTAACTGTAGTCTCACCACTAAGGACAGGGAACAGTTGCACTACTATAAATATTAATGCTAAATTTATTGAGAATAAAATACACTTAAGGAAGCTTATAACATTTTGAATAATGCTCCATTTCTAATAGGCACTTTGATGAGGCTGTGCTATTGGTACCTGCCACACACAGCCAAAGTCTCTAACCTGCTGCCAAAGCCTAAAACACATTCCAAGCACTTGCAACTGTTTGTGAGTTCTCCTTCAGTCAAAACCTGTGGTCCCTCCTCCTCCTCCTCTCGTGGATTGCTCAAGCCCTGCAATTATTGGAAGAGTGACAGACTGACTTGGGACATGAAAAGGCTGAGACAGATCTCCCTGGTTTTCCAGCTTCTGCTTTATGACACAAGATTTAATCACTGTATGGCCCTATATGGATTTGTTTAGCACAACATTCTATTATCACCATGGCAATAAAGTGGTAGGCTTTTTATATGGTTTTCCATTGGGTGATGGTTATTATTTTTCTCATTTTATTTGTGCTTCCAGCATATACTTTTGAAAATAAAACATAGCTGCTTCTTGGAACAGAAGATGCAAGTTAATGCTTGCTCTTTCTTCTATATATTTTTCCCTCTTTCTTTTAGAACCACTATTTTCCCAGCTTCCTCATCCTTAGCCAAGCTCAGAAAGGAGCTCTAAGTAATGCCATTTGGACTCCTTCACTCTCAGATTTAATTAAGACCCATTTCTTGCTGGGAAAGGCAAACCAAAAGGGGAGAAGACAGAGGAAGGGGAAGGACTCTATGATCTCCTGGTATTGATTCTATGATTCTGGAGGTCCCTTCCAACCTCTAAAGTTCTGTGACTCTGTGTGACTTTGAAATTAAAATCACAGAATGGTTTAGGTTGGAAGGGACCTCAAAGCTCATCCAATTCCAACCCCCTGCCATAGGCAGGGACACCTCCCACTAGAACAGGTCGCTCAAGGCCTCATCCAACCTGGCCTTGAATGCTTCCAGAGAGGCAACAGCCACAACCTCCCTGGGCAACCGGTGCCAGTGTCTCATCACCCTCACTGTAAAGAACTTCTTCCTGGCATCTAGTCTAAATCTGCCCTATGCCAGCTTAAACCTATAACCCCTCGTCCAGAGGTTTTTACTTTCACCTTTTAACAACATTTCCACTGTTCACACACATGGTAGGGACTGCTGCACTGATAAAGGGATGTGATCACCAACTGAAGGATCAGTTCTTACACTCTGCACTAAGTGAGTGACTGACTCCAAGTGAGGCACTGTGCACACAAACCTCTGCCACGGAGAAAGAGCAACTCCAGTTTAATTTGCATTGTTGCACCAGAAGACTATGTCCATGACTGCAGTCAGGGTTTTTTCTGTACTTGACTAATCACTATCTTTAACCTTTCTTCTACATCAACACTGTCAGTATTGTTTGGCACCAAGAAACTGGTATCCTATACTGAGGACTCCAGGCCCAGACACAGTACTCCAAGTGAGGTCTCACCAGAGCAGAGTGCAGTGGCACAATCACCTCTCTGGATCTGCTGGCAATGCATGTTTCAGTGCAGCCCAGAATGTGATTTGCCTTCGGGGCTGCAAGTTCAGACTGTCTGCTCATGTCCAGCTTCTCATCCACCAGCACCCCCAAGTCCCATTTCCACAAGGCTGCTTTCTATCACCCCATCCCTTAGTCTGTATTGATAGCAAGGATCCTTGTCCTGCCACCATCCCAGTGGAAAAAACAACACCCAAAAACCTGGAACCCAGAAGCAGCAACTGGAACAATCTGGACTTCAAGCCTCATAGTACTTTGCTCCAGGCAGCACTTTCATTTTTGAAGCTGGCATGACTGCAGCAGGGTGTGAATAATAATAACAGCAGCAGATTCAACTCAGTTGATGAACACCATAGCACCCTTCAAAAACTGTAAAGTGAGTGTAGAAATATTTCAGTACCCTGCTCAGTAGTTAATCTGTCTGGCCAAAAATGGCACCATGGCCCCAAGGAGTTCACAAATATCATTGGAGCTTTGAAATAGTATGAAAAGAGATAACGGTAAATGAGCAGCAGCTCTCATGGTCCTACTTTGGTTTGGGTGCTTCTACCAGTGACATCACTGGGATGGCTTTGTTGGAAGCCTGTGTTGTTTTAAACTCAGCCCACAGACTGAGATTTCAGACAAGCAGCCATCGGTGACAGGAAATTTCTACCCCTGTTGACTTCTCAGCCACTGTTCCCCCTCCCTCAGGCAGGAAGCACATTTTCCATGGCCAAGCACAACCCAGCAGGCTTTTGCCACTTGCAAGTTCCCTGATGTGGGTCCTTAGGCAGGAACACAAGTACCAGTTCTGGCATAAGGCAAAGCAGGAGAAGCACACTGCTGGGGAAACAGGGGATAATCAACCACAGAATACCAGGGACTGGAGGGGATCTCAAAAGCTCGTCCAGTCCAACCTCCCTGCAGAGCAGGATCACCTATACCAGATCACACAGGAATGCATCAAGGGAGGTTCTGAATATCTCCAGAGAGGGAGACTCCACCACCTTCCTGGGCAGCCTGTGCCAGTGTTCTGATACCCTCACAGGGAAAAAATCCCTCCTCATGTTTACATGAAATTTCCTATGCCTCAGCTTCCACCCATTGCCCCTTGTCCTGTCATTGGGCATCACCCAGCAGAGCCTGGCTCCAGCCTCTTGGCACTCACCCTTTGCATATTTGTAAGTATTAATGAGGTCACCTCTCAGTCTCCTCCTCTCCAAGCAGCACAGCCCCAGCTCATGCAGTCTCTCCTAGGAAGAGAAATGTTTCATTCCATTATCATCTTTGTGGCTCTGCACTGCACTCTTTCAAGCAGTTCTATGTCCCTCTTGATCTGTGGGGCCCAGAACTGGGCACAATATTCCAGATGTGGCCTCACTAGGGTAGAGTAGAGAGGCAGGAGAACCTCTCTAAACCTATTAGCCACAGCCCTTCTAATACAGAGCCCCAGAATGACACTGGCCCTCCTGGCCACAAGAGAGCACACTGCTGGCTCAGGGTCAACCTCCCATCCACTAGGACCTGCAGAGACCATCTCTGCAGGCATAAGTCTGCCTCCAGCCAAACGGATTAAACTGGATCTGAAATTGCCAGTGCAGGTGAGGTGATTCCACAATTCTTTGTGGTAGCAATACTTACCTCAAGGTCTTTTTGGTTATTCTTCTCCATGCTTGAAAACAATCTTACTGTGGCATCTTACTCCAGAGGCTGCTGCATTTCAGTAGACGCTGACACAACAGTCTAAGCTTACTTCATATACAGCATTCTTTTCTTTCAGGACTCTCAAAATCCTAGAGAGAAGTAGTTATTTTTATTGCTCTCATTTTACAGGTGGGAAAACCAGGAAACTTGCTTATCTATCTGTGTCAGAATCACAAGTAGCCAAGAGCATATATGAGGAGGAAGTTCTTTACAACAAGAGTGGTAAAATACTGGAAGAGGTTGCCCAGGGATCATAGAATCAACCAGGTTGGAAGAGACCTCCAAGATCATCCAGCCCAACCTAACACCCAGCCCTATCCAGTCAACCAGACCATGGCACTAAGTGCCTCATCCAGACTTTTCTTGAACACCTCCAGGCACGGTGACTCCACCACCTCCCTGGGCAGCCCATTCCAATGCCAATCACTCTCTCTGCCAACAACTTCCTGCTAGCATGCAGCCTATACTTCCCCTGGCACAGCTTGAGACTGTGTCCCCTTGTTCTATTGCTGGCTGCCTGGGAGAGGAGACCAACCCCACCTGACTACAACCTCCCTTCAGGTAGTTGTTGAGGGCCTGTCCCTGGAGATATTCAAGAAGAGACTCAATGTGATCTAGTTGGAGGTATCCCTGATGATTGCAGGGGTTTGGACAAGATGACCTTTGAGGGTCCCTTCCAAGCCAGTGCAAGTCTGTGAGTCCATGAAGAGCTGCAGAGCCGCAGCTGACAGATACTAACTTCTGCAGCCACTACGATACGCTCACTTCTCATCCTATGACTTCAGCCTTGATTGCTACACTATCCTTTCATCTGATAAAACCCTAATGCCAGCCTGCAGTAGCACATTATATCTACTTACAGTGAGTAGCTAAGGAAACTCTGCAGGCTGCACTCACAACTCGCTGAATTTCTGTCAGCTGAAACATCTGCTGGATCACACACACTGGGGAATTTAATCTTCTGTCACATTGGAAATTCAGTGGGCTACAGAGCTGACTACAGATAGCTCCAGGTAACAACAGTGACTGTATTTTTGCACTGAATACCAGCATGGGGAAAGATGAGCTCTTGCATCTGATTTGGGGATTTTTTTTTTCCAGGAGACTTTGTTAACAAACTAAATTGATTTTGATTCAAAGATGTTTTAGCATAAAAAGATGGGAATTAAGGCAAGCTTCATGTATGCAGAAAATATGTGAACATCAGAGTCATTTATCATGAAAGATTAAGGCAAGATGAATAGCACTAACCACCACATGAAAAACTGCTTTCCTCTAATGTCCTGTGACTTGTGATCACTTAACTACAAGACACCTGGTATAAGGACTTCAGACCTGCCTAATGAGCCTGTAGAGTTCATCATCACAAGGGATATAATAGTAGGGGCTCACTTTGCTTTTGCTTACCCATTACAAAGCCACTCAGTTTGTGGAGTTTCCTACCTTTAGAAGACAGAGATCCTCTGGACTACAAAACACATTAGGTGGTTTTGATACAGCTTCTTTGGCTCCCTTGGAATTACTCCAGACTGACTCAGAGTTACCATCTACAGAGTGGTTTTCAATAGACTTTAATAATTGTACAGCCAATTATCAAAGTGATAGATCCTTCACACACATCTACTAGGGAGACAGTTGCTCTGCTGCAGGGGAAAGGCTGGACTTTCTCACTCTTGCATTTAGCATTTTTGTTACAATTATGGCCAAGTCCTACAGTGCCAAGACTTGCCAGAGATGATCCCACTACACAGCTCTGCTTTTTCTTGTCTAAAACTGAATTACTGTAACATACTTCTGTCATCTGTTTCCACAGTAAATCACTGGGGACCAATGCCTCAGCTCCCAACCACCAGAATATCCAGTTACAATAATGTCTAATTAATGGGAAGAGACAGTAAGACAAAGAGGGAGCTTTATGAAACAGGCTGGGAAAGAAATTAACTATAGACCCCATATCTGCTAGTCAGAAAAAAAATATTCAAGAGCCCTGATTTTGCATCTTGCAGCTGCACAGCACTCCCACATAGTCCCCGTGTCAAGCTGGCTCCAATATTGGAGACAGTGTGTGGAAAAGGAAATAATCAACACCATTTCAGCAGAGAAATAAATTGCCAAGTGGGCATTAAAATTTTAGTAATAAAACTAAATGCATATGCTAATCTACTCTGTATCATTTAGAAAAGACTCTTTTGGACCAAGAAAGGAATAATCTGCACAAAATTACAATGAATGGAGGTGTTTGTCATCAAGAGGTCTTTGAGAAAGAAACAAGCAGCAGATTCCTATTAAGGGTTCAATTCACAAAAAGTGGATCACTCAATGGAAGGTGAACTGTGAAAAGGCTTTGTTGCTTTTGTTTCAAAAAGAGTCTGGTCTGGCAGGCTCTGGAGAGCAAAACTCAGTACTGCCAGGCATAGGACCTCTGGGGAACTGCTTGGTGCAGAGAACCACAGTACCTAACGTTGGAGCAGGTCCTTTGTGTTCCGCAGCCTTTGCATAAGAGATTTTTCCTCTTACTCATTAGCACACAGAGGATTAAAAACATAGTGTTGCACAGAAACAGCATCAGATGATTTGAAAAAGTATTGCTAATTTACAACCTGATTTAATTACCTCAAGTTGTGCCAGGGTAGGTCTAGGCTGGATGTTAGGAAGAAGTTCTTCACAGAGAGAGTGATTTCCCATTGGAATGGGCTGCCCAGGGAGGTGGTGGAGGCACCGTCCCTGGGGGTCTTCAAGAAAAGACTGGATAAGGCACTTAGTGCCATGGTCTAGTTGATTGGATAGGGCTGGATGATAGGTTGGACTGGATGATCTTGGAGGTCTCTTCCAACCTGGTTCATTCTATGATTCTTTTTTGAACTGAACCTCTTTCATGCACTTGCCCTAGTAAAGGAAAAAAACAACAAACAAATAAATAGAACAAAGTAGCAAAAAAGTACACATACTTAAAATGCACTTCTTAACGTGTGGAGCCTTTTCACTCTCATCACCTGTAGAATCAGCACACTATCTAAAAAGATCTTTTGTGCACATGCAGTTTTAAGGACGTGGGTGTCCCTGTCAGTTTTAATGCAGCTTCTTACATGCTTCACACATAGCTACAGGCTTTGCTGGATGTGGTCAAAGGGGGCCAGAGGAGAGAATCACAGTCACAGAATCACAGAATGTTAAGTCTTAGATGGGACCTCTAGAGATCATCAAGTCCAACCCCCCTGCCACAGCAGGATCACCTAAGGCAGGCTGCACAGGAATGCATGCAGGCAGGTTTAGAAAGTCTCCAGAGAAGGAGAATCCACAACCTCTTTGGGCAGCCTGCCCAGTGCTCCGTCACCTTCACAAGAAAGAAGTTTCTCCTAGTGTTGAGGCAGAACCTCCTGTGTTCTAGCTTGTACCCACTGTTTCTTGCCCTGTCTCTGGGCATCATCTTCATCCTGACATCATAGAATCAGCCAGGTTGGAAGACACATCCAAGATCATCCAGTCCAACCTAGCACCCAGCCCTACCCAGTCATCTAGACCATAGCACTAAATGCCTCATTCAGGCTCTTCTTGAACACCTCCAGGCACAGTGACTCCACCACCTCCCTGGGCAGCCCATTCCAATGCCAATCACTCTCTCTGCCAACAACTTCCTCCTAACATCCAGCCTATACTTCCCCTGGCACAACTTGAGACTGTGTCCCCTTGTTCTATTGCTGGTTGTCTGGGAGAAGAGACCAAACCCCACCTGGCTACAACCTCCCTTCAGGTAGTTGTAGACAGCAATGAGGTCACCTTTGAGCCTCCTCCAGGCTAAACACCCCCAGCTCCCTCAGCCTCTTCTCATAGGGTTTGTGTTCCTTTCACCAGCTTTGTCACCCTTCTCTGGACATGCTCCAGCACCTCAACATCTCTTTGGCTTCTCCTCTGCCAGTTGCAAGGTCTCACAAGACAGCTGTATTTAAGTGCTGCAGAATGCCTGAGCTCCTGGACACAATGTGGATCTGGGGAATTCTCATATCATTCACTTGGGCTACTTCTTGCAGATATGTCTGAAGAGTCTCTTTGAAACTCCTGTTTTCCTTTCCTGACAGACAACATGTTCTGCCCTCCTTCTGAAATTTCCACACTGTCCTTTATGACTCTTAAAATCATAGAATGGTTTAGGTTGGAAGGGACCTCAAAGCTCATCCAGTTCCAACCCCCCACCATAGGCAGGGACACCTCCCACTACAACAGGTCTCTCAAGGCCTCATTCAACCTGGCCTTGAACACCTCCAGGGAGGGAGCAGCCACAACCTCCTCTTCTAGTTTGACTAAACTGATTTGGTTGTTGGTTTCATGTTTAGATTCTAATTTCCTGGGATCTTTTCCATATCTTTGATGCCAATCACTATCTGATCCCTTAAAATGGAGTCTCTGAAAACATCAGAGCTGCTTGACTGCTCTGTTATTTTAAGAGCAGCTAAAAATGCTTTAAAGGATTCCTTTTTCTTCATCCTCAGATGAAACCTGTGTCTTTCAAAAGTTCAAGTTTCCTTGGGAGCACAATATCCCTTCAACTTTTTATTTAGTAGCTGCTTGGATTGCCCTCTCACCCTGGCTTGGTTTCATGCTATTAAAAACCTTAATAGCTCCTAGTCCTGTAATATTCCAGAGAATAGCTGTGAGCTTCCTTATGATTATTCTAGTCAGTGTATATAAGTTTCAAAGCACAATGTGAATCTTTTCAAGGTAACTGCAATATTGCCAGTGTGGTTTGGAGTCTCTAAAAGTCCCTAAAGAGCTATAAGCTTTTCTTTCACTTCCAAATGTTTTTCTCTTTTCTAGTTAATTCCTTCCTCTTTTTCACTGCTCCTGTTACTATGTGGTACTTGGTTATACACTCAAAAAGCAAACCTTGCACTGGAAAGAGCACAGAAGAGCCTGCACATCAGTCAGAGTGCACTTGCATTGCACTCTAGCTGGCTCTACTGCCTTGAATCTCCATGCATCTCATACAGATGAACCAGTTTAGGCTCCTTCAACCTCCTCTTAGACACAAGACTGCAGAGATCAAACTTCTGCTAATTAGCTCTCTGAGTTTTAACTTGTATTCTGTTCAGAAGCCTACAGACTTTCCATCAGGGACACAAATCTAAAATCTCCTGACAGAGGCTTTGGGGGGTTTTGAGTCTCTGCAGTATGCCACAGCTTGAAGCTTTGGGCTTTACAGCAATTGCAGAAGGGCAGTGGGGGAGGAAGATGTGTGTGGAGGCCAAGAAAGAAACCAGGAAATTCACACCTTGAGAGCAGGATACATCAGACTAAAAGCCCAAACCAGCTGACTATCATAAGGGCAGTTTATGACTTCAGTGAGAGATCGATCTCCTGCATCCCCAGAAGCCTGTTCAGCACTGCTCTTCCCATCTAGCAGGGCTGTGTGCTTTGAAGGAGCCTGTTCAGCACTGTTCTTGCCATCTAGCAAGGTTGGGTGCTTTGAAGGAGCCTGTTTAGCACTGTTCTTGCCATCTAGCAAGGTTGTGTGCTTTGAAGGAGCCTGTTTAGCACTGTTCTTGCCATCTAGCAAGGTTGTGAGCTTTGAAGGTGTGACGTGATCCACACTGCACCCTGGATGCAGGAAAATTCTGCTTTTCAGCTGTATGTTACTTTCCAGTGCCGCTCTTCATCACCGACATCATCTTCTGCTAAAATTTCCCCAGTGAAAGTAAAATCAAAACAGTTTTTCAGATTAACTGTTTTGGAAAATTGAGGTATTCAACGTTTTTGGACTGCTAAAAGATGCCTAAGCAGTAATTATTCTCCCTCACAGCAGTAAATATGTGTGTGGAGGGAAAAATGAGGATTAAAAGCACAGATCAAGCTACACTGACAAAAAATATTCATATTTTCTTGCAAGTGTTTTGTGTTTTTCTTGAAGACCTGGAGAGTCAACTTTTCAATGGCTCTTTCTGATTTGGGCCATTTGCTCCTGTGAGTTACAACAAAAGTAAGGAGGGGGGCAGGGAAATCAAAGCACAGAGGTATTTTTTGAGTTGTAAGGTGTCCAGAGTTTGTCTGCCTCACAGTATGGAATCAGAGCACTGAAACTGCTCCAAAGCTGTTAGGGTGAAGTTCACAGCCCTTGTGGACAGCCAGATGAAAGGACACAGGCTGGATGCAGTCACTGTGCAGATAAAAAAAGGGCTTAAGCAAGATCACAGAGGAGAGAGTGGTTGCTGCTCCCAGGACAGCTGAAATGGGTCCTATAACCAGCAGATTTTGGCCTGCTTAGGCCTACCATGACAAAAGGACATTAAACCTCTTCCAGTTCCAACCCTCCTGCCAAAGGTAGGGACACCTCTTGCTACACCAGGTTGCTCTCACTTGTATGTGTCCTTTTGTGTGTATTCTTGCCATGTGTGCAGGTGCTTTCACAGGCAAACAGAACCACAGAATCAGTCAGGGTTGGAAGGGACCACAAAGACCATCTAGTTCTGACTCCCCTGCCATGGGCAGGGACACCCTGCCCTAGAGCAGGCTGCCCACAGCCCCATCCAGCCTGGCCTTAAACACCTCCAGGGATGGGGTCTCAACCACCTCCCTGGGCAACCCATTCCAGCCTCTCACCACTCTCATGCTCAACAACTTTCTCCTCACACCCAGCCTGAATCCCCTCACCTCCAGCTTTGCTCCATTCCCCCCAGTCCTGTCACTCCCTGACAGCCTGAAAAGTCCCTCCCCAGCTTTTTTGCAGGCCCCCTTCAGATACTGCAAGGCCACAAGAAGGTCACCTCAGAGCCTCCTCTGCTCCAGACTGAACAGCCCCAACTCTTTCAGTCTGTCCTCACAGCAGAGCTGCTGCAGCCCTCTGAGCATCCCACTGGCCCTTCTCTGGACACACTCCAGCATCTCCACATCCCTCTCGTAATGGGGGCTCCAGACCTGGATGCAGTACTGCAGGTGGGGTCTCAGCAGACCAGAGCAGAGGGGGAGAATCACCTACCTGGCCCTGCTGGCCACACTTCTCCTGCTGCAGCCCAGGCTCTGGTTGGCTTTCTGGGCTGCAAGTGCACACTGCTGGCTCATGTTGAGCCTCTTGTCCAGCAGCACCCCAGGTCCCTCTCCTCAGGGCTGCTCTCCAGCCACTCACTAATTCTAAATGGTGTGGACCTGCCAACATGTCACATCATGACTACTTTATTTTTACACAGCATGTCTTCCCCATTGATTTAATCCCTCTCCAGCTGCTTCCTGATAACTCTTAATGTCTTTGAGCCACAATGCACCATTTCTGCTTGCAGCGCAGCAATATCTCCTTCCAGTCCAAATCTGACAGGTGACAGGAATCAGTGTTTCAAGTCATTGAGAATAAAGACTCTCATCAATCATCACAGAAAAAATCTCTAAGTTCACCGAGTCCAACCCTTATCTCTCTCTGCCAAGTCTGGTGCTAAACCAGGGCCCTCAGAACACATCTCTGACTCTTTTAAACACCTCCACAGATGGAGGTTCAACCACATTCCCAGGAAGCTTTTCCCAGTCTTTGAGCACCATTTCAATGAAGAAGTTTCTTCTAATATCCAATGCAAACCTCCCATTTCCTCTCATCTTATCATTTGCTACTAGGGAGAAGAAATTGACCCCCACCTCATGACACACATTGCAGATACATAACAAAAGGAATCACAAAAGAATCAAATCACAGAATTGTTTCAGTTGGAAAAGTCATTTAAGATCATCAAACTCAACCATTATCCAGCTCTACCAAGTCTGGTGTTAAACCATGTCCCTCAGCATCACATCTCTGCCTCTTTTAAACACCTCCACAGATGGGGACTCAACCACCTCCCTGAGGAGACTGCTCCAGTGTTTGAGAACCCTTTCCATGAAGAAATTTATTCTATCATCTAATCTAAACCTCCCCTGGTGCAATCTGAGGCCATTTCCTCTTGTCCTATCATTTGCTACTAGGAGAAGTGACCAGCCCCCATCTTGCTCCAGCCATCTTTCAGGCAGCTGTAGAGAGTGAGAAGGTCTCCTCTCAGCCTCCTCTTCTCCAGAATAAACAACCCCATTTCTCCGTCTGCTCCTCACAAGAGCTGTTCTCCAAACCCTTCCTCAGCTTCACTGCCCTTCTCTGCACCCACTCCACCACTTCCATGTCTTTCTTGTACTGAGGTCCCCAAAACTGAACTCAGTATTCAAGACAGGGCCTCACCGGTGCTGATTCCAGGGGGACAATCATTTCCCTGGTCCTGCTGCTCCTGATACAAGCCAGGATGCTGTTGGCTTTCTTGGCCACTCGAACTCATGTTCAGCTGCCTGTCAATCAGTGCCCCCAGACCTTTCTCTGCTGGACAGCTTTCTAGCTGCTCTGTGCCAAGCCTGGAGCGTTCATGAGGTTGTTGTGACCCAAGTGCAGGATCTGGCTCTTGGCCTTGTTGAACATCATACAACTTCCCTCAGTCCACCAGTCCAGCCTGTTCAGGTGCCTCTGTAGAGCCTTCCACCCTCAAGCAGCAGATCAGCACTCCCTCCCAGCTTAGTGTTCCTGCAGAAAGACAACTGGTTGGTACAGCAGATGGAGCAGAGAGCCCTGTATGAGACAGTTAGGGACTGCATTTCACACCAGGCATTTCCAAATACACTAATAAGGAATGCCTGCAGCACAGCAGCTGCCTGACCATCCCTGCTGACTATTATGCAGTTTTTCACAGGTGAAATGCTCCTGGATACCTGTGGGTGTCCTAAGTGCAGTTTATGCCTGAGAGCTGCTGTGAAGGTGGGAGAGTTGTGGTGCTCAAAAGAGAGAACAGTTTTGCCCTTGCTTCCTTCAGCCTGTTGGAAACACTGAAAATCAGAACTGAAACAGGCAGGGCAAAAAGCAAAAGCCTTAGTCTGCAGGATTGTCTCTGTGTTTTGTAGTAGGGTTTTTTGTCTATTTCCCAAGCTGCCTCTTTATCTGCAAGACAGGGCTGCTGCTCTTTGTTTAGGAGTGTATCACCTTTACCCACCATGCCATGGGGGAATTATCATCCTTATCAATAATAATTTGTTAGCTCCTACAACTTCCAGACAATTGCCAGGCACAAAAGAAAGCAAACCTATGTTCTTGGGGTTATACTCTTACATGTTTTTTTTATTGCACCTGAGGGTTCATTCTCCTAAACACTTCTTTTTAAATTATCAAAAGAGTGAAGGGGAAGAGTGGAACCATGATAAGCACTCAGCTGCTCCCTATCCACACCCTGGAAACATAAAGTTTGAATAGGACTGTAGCAGGGCAGAGGATTCTGCTGCTGCTTCAGTCTGCTGGCAGGTGCAGAAATCCTGTAGCAGCAGGAGCAGGCTAATCAATGCCAACTCACCAGGGCAAGCACAGATCATTAGACTCCACTCCAACTAGGGTATAATTTTGTAATTTGTTTGTCACAGGCTCCTCTCAGGAGCAATGACATGTTAACACCACAATTTTGAGACAGAGACTCCTCTTGCTTGGAGAAAAGATGCTTGTTTCTGCCATATGGAGCCTGGGTCCATCCTTGTCAAGGGTGGGTTTTGCTGCATCTACAAAGGCAACAATTCAGCTAGCTGCTGAAGGGATATGAGAGCATCTGTGCTTGCAACTTGACCATCATCTAAAGGACAGGGTAAGATATAGGACCACAGTGTCCTAGATGCCTACCCAGTCGAGCTGTAAGAAAATCCCCTGTTGAGCATAATCAGGTAGGTCTAAGCCTGAGAAGAAACCTGCAGAGTGACAGAACTCACTCGCTTTTCTCCCTCACCCGAGTCAATAGCAGTGTTAGGACTGGAACTACAAGCTGAGAGGATACCGATAACCAGCCCCAGGATTGCCCCGGGCACAGAGGCCAGCTGGTACATATCTGCTAGTGAACCTTCTTAGCTGCTAAAGGAAAGCAACTGCCTGCAAACTGCCTATTAGGAATGGTCCTTGAAGCATTCTTTCTTCCAAAGAAGAAGTGATCAGGGAGTGATCAGCTAAGGCAGACCAAAGCACGCAGAGGACTGTTTTGGCAGTCTAGCAGCAAAGATGACTGAGTCTAGGAACATCTCTGGGCAAAGATGCTGCCATAAAATCTCTAAAGTGAGTAATATAAACCGTGGAGAATATCTATAAAAGAAGTCTCATAGTGTTTACTGAGCTGGGCTTATCTCCAGCAAATCAAGGGAATAACACTATGGATAAGCTTGGCCCAGTACCCTCTGAGAGTCCTTTTCAGTCTTTCCTTTGCCTGTTTCTTTGGTAGAATTACATTTGTATTGCACACGGTGTTACCTTAAACTAGACACAAACATGGGAAGTTATACTCTGAGCTCATAATAACTTACTTGATCTGCTTCTTAATTTCCCTTACACGCAGAGCTTGTGGTTTCTGCTGCTCTTCCAGCTTTCAGTGCCTCTTTGGTTTATTATAATGTCCCAGTAAATGTGCATAGCTGTCTTCTGTGATGTGTCTCCTGAGCCCTGTGTCAGTGAGTGCAAAGTCTACCCCCAGTTTCTGTCAAAGTTTTGGTGAGAGATCCTTTTGCATCTGTATCATAGCTTGAAAAATAAATGCTTGCTTAAAATATTCATGCATTCCTCATAGAAAGGCACCTCAGATGTCCTTAAGTGACTTAACAGCTTAAGTCACCCTGACTTCCTTTCCTTATAGGGGTGTCATGCCACACTGAGAATGACTCAGTGAATTTATATTGGAGGGGAAAAAAAAAGGGGGCTCAGGCACTGTAATCTCAGTCAATTGTGAGAAATTGCCCTAAGAAGCAAATAGTCAGGACTGTTCTCCAGCTCTCAGTACCCACTGCCTTGAGACACAGAGGACTGGGCTCCTAAAAAAACCAGTCTTGAGTGTGCCAAAATGGCTATACAAGCCTGAGATCCTTCAGGCATACAGGGTTAGCTTCATAAACACTTTCCTTGTTTCTGTAGGTATAAACCCAGCCTCAATTGTGCTGCCTGGAGATGCAGAGGACTGGGCTCCTAAAAACCCAGTCCTGAGTGTGCCAAAAGGGCTACACAAGCCTGAGATCCTTCAGGCATACAGGGTTAGCTTCATAAACACTTTCCTTGTTTCTGTAGGTATAAACCCAGTCTCAATTGTGCTGCCTTGAGATGCAGAGGACTGGGCTCCTAAAAACCCAGTTTTGAGTGTGCCAAAATGGCTACACAAGCCTGAGATCCTTCAGGTATGGAAACACTTCTCATATTTTTGTAGCTATAAACCTTTCCCTAGGCCTTTCCCCCTGCAGTTTCTTCCCCTGGCAGTGCTCTGATGCATGGCAATACCTAATTTAGCCTCAGCTTCACTCTAATTCCTTTATTTAAGTTACAGACATATCAGGCACGTAAGAGATTTTAGCTGATGGGAGTGAAGTTGTGCAGCAAATAACTGAACGAAAAGGATACTTTTCTGTGTGCTGTGGCATCCATAAGGAATAGGAACGGAAAGTAAAACCTAATGGAGTAGAAAATAACTCAGAGATGAATCAGTGCTAAGAAAAATCCATATAGTTAACACAGTTTGAAGCCAAAATGCAATACACTCAGGCTCTATACGTTAGAGAGAGGGATCATTTTCTAAACCAGTCCTTTAATGAGGGTAGTTTTTTGTGTGATGTCACATCTATACAGCTGACATCTCTGACATTTCAAGCAGTCTATAGCACAGCTCCTCTTTGTTGAAGACAGATGAGTATTTCCCCCCCACTTCACAACAAATGACTTGCCTATAAAAACATTCCATGACTCAACTTGCCCTCTTTACACAGCACGAAATTACCTTCCTTTTGTTACCTATTTGGCATGCAGCATTTTTTTTTGCTGTTGACTAAATCACTGGAAAATATTGTAAGTAAATGTAGTGCTCTGAAAAGGAGACGCTGCCAGCACTGCCTCCAGGCAGGTAGGTAATGAGGACTATCCACAGACCTCCTCGATGGAAGCTTTGTTTGCAGTTCCCACCTAACCTCAGACCCATCACAAAATGAGATAAACGTTTTGGGGTGTAAAAGAAGATTGATGCGAACCCAGTCAATGTATCCAGTGACCTAAGGTGCTAGCCAAAAAAAAGGTGCACATAAAATTAAAAAGATCACAGAATCACAGAATTAACCAGGTTGGAAAAGAACTTTGAGATCATCAAGTGCAACCTATTACCTACCACCTTCTAATTAACTAAACCGTGGCACTAAGTGCCTCATCCAGATTCCTTTTAACACCTCCACAACAGTGAATCCACCACCTCTCTGGGCAGCCCATTCCAATGCCAATCACTCTTCCTGTGAAGAACTTCTTCCTAACATCCAGCCTAAACCTGTCCTGGCTAGCTTGGGACTGTGTCCTCATGTTCTGTCACTGGTTGCCTGGTAGAAGAGACCAACTCCTACCTGGCTATAGACTCCCTTCAGGTAGTTGTAGACAGCAATGAGCTCTGCCCTGAGCCTCCTCTGCTGCAGGCTGCACACCCCCAGCTCCCTCAGCCTCTCCTCACAGGGCTGTGCTCCAGGCCCCTCAGCAGCTTTGTCGCCCTCCTGTGGACACCTTCCAGTATCACAACATCTCCCTTGAATTGAGAAGCCCAGCACTGGACACAGTATTCAAGGTGTGGCCTGACCAGCATTGAGTACAGGGGGAAAATAGTGTTCATGTACAGCAATTAGTCAAACAGGCCTCAGCTGAATCCCATTACTATCCTTACAACAGCACCATTAAATAACACCAACATTAGTAAGATATGAAAAAAGCTTTGAGAAATAACTGCAATAGCATCTACCAAATGATCAACATCACCCAAAAAATTAATATTAATCAAACTGTTGTTTTTTTTTAATCACATAGTAAGTTTTTATCATAAATGAGTTATTTTGCAAGGTTCTTTTTGAATGTTTACAGAATTGAAGACCAACATTGCACAGTGTTCTAAGAATCTATTAGTGCTGCTGCTTTTTTTTTTACTTAAAGAAAAGCATCCTTCTTACCCTTGCTAGGTCGTGCCATCTGCTTCTTGCTTTGATAACAAGGTAGTAATGAGCGTGATCACAAGCTTGCTCTGCATCTGTTATCATCTGTCTGGTTGTTGTTGTTTTTTCCTCAGAAAAGAGAAGAAATAAAATAACAACTAACTATGTTCTACATCAGTGGGATCTTTAAACATCTATGTTTCCTTCCCTTTCCTCCTTCTTCTTCACAGTAATGGTGCTTTTGTCTCCTAGTTTCTAAGTTACCCATTAACGACTGTTGCTTCACGTCTGTGTAAACTTAATTCTTTAAATATTGCCTTATTTCCCTAGCTGCAGGTTAGTGAAGATGTTTTAAATTTTGTAATTCCCTATTTATTTCAAATCAATTCTCCCTCAAACTCAAGAGCCAGCGTGGATCATTCACAGGCATATAAGGAAAATGTTAATTATCTCAGAAACAATTATATCCTGGAGCGACTCCAGGAAGATTATCCTTGATTTACACCAATAACATAGATGAAAACTATCTTTGTGAGTCACCAAGACACAGTTAGCAAATCTGGGGAGTAAGACCCACATCTGCAAATTCAGTCACCATCACGAGTGCCTAATCACAGAATTAACCAGGTTGGAAATGACTTCTACCATCATTGAGTCCAACCTATCACCTAACCCTTCTAATTAACCGAACCATTGGCACTAAGTGCCTCATCCAGCCTCCTCTTAAACACCTCCAGGGATGGTGACTCCATCATCTCCCCAGGCAGCCCATTCCAATGGCAATCACTCTTGCTGTGTCTAACTTCTTCCTAATGCCCAGCCTGTTCCTGCCCTGGGGGGCTTTTGCTTCTGGTTGAATCCAAGTGAGCAGAGGGCTGTGGGTGCCTCAGATCAGCAGCCAGCTGTTGCTGCACATAGAACAGAGGTGACCTTCCTTCATCTGAGACGAGTTGCCATCCTAGTGGTGCCAACTCCTCTGTAGCTTTTCTAAGCACTTGCAGCCAGGAAACTGAGGAAAGGCTGTCCATTCCTCTTAACACAGCTGCCCACCTGACTACATTCTAGCACCTGCTCCTCCTTCAGCTGTTGTTCTAAAGGAAACGCTGCACACATACACCTTTAAAGCCTGCTTCAGCCATGCTCCAGGAATGCACTCACAGAGTCACAGAATCACAGAATGTCAGGGGCTGGAAGGGACCTCGAAAGCTCATCCAGGCCAATCCCACTGCAGAGCAGGATCACCTACACCAGACCACACAAGAATGCATCCAGGCAGGTTTTTAATATCTCCAGAGAAGGAAACTCCACAACTCCCCTGGCAGCCTGTTCCAGGGTTCTGTCAACCTCACAGGGAAAAAATTCCTCCTCATGTTTACATGGAACTTCCTATGCCTCAACTTCCACCCATTGCCCCTTACCCTGTCATTGGGCATTACTGAGCTGAGCCTGGCTCCATCCTCCTGGCACTCACCCTTTACATCTTTATAAACATTGATGAGGTCACCCCTCAGACTCCTCTTCTCCAAGCTAAAGAGCCCAAACTCCCTCAATCTCTCCTTGTAAGAGAGATGTTTCATTCTCCTCATCATTCTTGTGGCTCTTTGCACTCCCTGAACCAAGATTCTCAAATGAGAGGTACTCGTTTCTGCAGACCACATGAGATGTGGTAACTACATCTGACCTACCTCCTGAGTTTCTGTACCACACATGGCATGCACAGTCCAGAACTTAGGTCCTGGAGCACTTTAACATTTCAAGCTCAGCCACTTTGGATCCTCTGGGGTTCTGGGCCTCAGCAGCATTTGCTGAGGGCTCAATTTGGATTTAGAAACATGAATATCACATTCATCTGTTTTAGGTGCTTGGGAACCATCTGAGTTTTCCCCACTCCTGCTGCTTGAGAAAACATTCCATGAGCCCAAAGAATCAACCAACAAAAATAGTAACAGGATTTGAAACAAGAAAATTATGGAGCTAAATTCAAAATGTTCCCACTTCTAGGTAAGTTGAGGCTGAAACAGAGATGAGAGTCCAACTGTTGGAAAGACTTGGGTTTCCTTTCTCGTTTTAGACTGATGTCCTTGATTCACTTAGTTGTCCAATTCAGGAAGAAAAGAAAACCCAATCAAGCAGACAAATATTACTAACATCAAAGCCAACACTAACGATGTAAGAGACAAATAAAAACTGGGAAATAAGCCTGTGTGTATATATTATGTCTTCACTGCCACAGTGGAGACGAGTTGCTGATCAGGAGCTTTTTCAGTCCCACTGTATCTTGTCATTATTTTTATGACTTTATCTATCTTTGCATAGTCAAACAGAGTTTCACACTGAGTTTTTGCAATGAATTTTTTAGTGCCTGAATGCTATTTATCATTAAAGTTAAGCTCAAACTTTAAGATTCCTGACATTTTAAGTGCCATCACTTCTCAGAGGAAGGGAGGCTGCAGCACTATTATTTCTATTCCCTACCAACTCCACAGCATCTCAGTGCTTCTGTTGCTTCATCTGATCCTGTTTACTCTCAGTACCCTGGTGGCATAAAGGTCTGGAGGCTCCAGGTCAGTCTTTTTTTGAACACCTCCAGGGACGGTGACTCCACCACCTCCCTGGGCAGCCCATTTCAATGGCAAATCACTGTCTCTGTGAAGAACCTCCTCCTAACATCCAGCCTATACTTCCCCCATCTGGCTACAACCTCCCAGGTTGTAAGGCAGTCATAGCTGGGATCATCTAATGAGATGAAGTTAGGGATTGTGAAGAACCTCCTGGATGCTGATCTTTTCACTTCTCCCCGGGAACAGGGATGGGATGAACTGAGCAAAAGGGTAACAACTGCAGCTTCTCTCCTTTGTAAAGTGTGATCTCTTTTGCTTCGTGCATACCCATGGCAGGAACTGAAGGAGTACATTCTAATGCTAATTACAGAAAATAACAAACAAGTTCAGATAAGGTAAAACGTCTCTCGATTAAGATTACTGTGTTGCAGACTTTGGGGAGTATGAATGTGTTCTTGAAAGATCACTCTCATGAATAGATGGACTGTTCCATGAATGAGTAGCACAAAATGATTGTTTTCTAACTGCAGTATTTTTAATAGCAATGCTCACAAAAGGATGAGAAAAAATAACTCAGATCTTGTTTTCCTGGCAAAGGCTGCAGAGAAGACAATTAGAAGGGAAAAAAAAAAAAAAAGTTTTTCCTTGGAAACTGAATGTGTTTGAGTGGGAAGCCTCTGAAAACAAAGAAGACAAAATCCAGCATCATTTTTAGAGTCACCTTCCTGACAGCTCATCCAAACCAACTTTTAAAGCAAATATTTGTATCAAAAGAACAATCAGCTTCACTGACAAAAGCAAATCAATGCATTTACCCCAAAGGATTCCACCAGTTTATCATGAAGTGATGTAGTGATATTTAGTGTCATTTACTGTGTTTGGGCTGCTACATAAGAGAGCTCCTGGCCCATTCCATCTAGCATCTGCAATAATGAAATCAAAGTACAGCAAATATTGAAAAGGTTATAGCAAACATATCTGATACATAGCACAGTGATGTAACATAAAGAAAACAACAAACCTTACAGCTATATTCTTTACAGCTCAAACATGTCAAAGCCCAATGTGGTATCACTGGTGTCCACCCAATTTGCAGTAGTAGCCTCAGCTGCTACAGTTTCCCTGGCACAAGGAGAAGCAGATAGTCTCAGCTGAAGAAAACATGGCTGAGACAAGGTATTTTCCTTTTGCTTTAGCCTACTGTAGTTCTTTGAGGAAGGGAGGTATCAGGCTGGAAGAAGAGCAAAGAAGCACTGTGAAACCCACAATCTGCTGTCACACCACCTGTCTCAGTGAGGGGAGTACAGGAGCTGAAGACAGTGCCAGAGAAAGTAATTTATTAAGTCTTGGACTGTGTGGCACAAGCATTGCCTGTGTGACCATCTCTCCTCAAGCAATGTTCTTCTGGCTAAGCTCTCCACCAGTTTGAACTGATGTGAGCTTTTCCAGGGTATCTGCCATCAAAAGATTTCACACACTCACAGAAGCATTCAGGTTGGAAAAGACCCTCAGGATCGTCATGTCCAACCAATAACCCTACTCTACAAGGTGCACACTAAACTATGTCCCGAAGTACGACATCCAAACTACCTTTAAATGCATCCAGGGTTGCTGACTCAACCACCTCCCTGAGCAGCTCATGCCAATGCTGACCACTCTTGCAGTGAAAAGCTTTTTTCCTAATGTCCAGTCTAAACCTACCCTGTCATAGCTTGAGGCAATTCCCTCTTGTTCTATCACTATTTACATGCGAGAAGAGACCAGCAGCAGCCTCTCTGCGACATCCTTTCAGGTAACTGTAGATGGCAATGCCCTCAGCCTCCTCATTTTCAAACTATCCATCCCCAGCTCCCTCAGTCGCTCCTCATTAGATTTATTCTCCAGGCTATTCCCCAGCTTCATTGTCCTCCCCTGCACTTACTCCAGCACCTCCACATCGTTCTTGTAATGAGGTGCCCAAAACTGAACACAATACTCGAGTTGTGGTCTCATCAGAGCCAAGTAGAAGGGGACAATCACCTCCCTGCTCCTGCTGGACACAGCATTTCTAATCCAAGTCAGAAAGCCATTGGCTTTCTTTGCCACCTGGGCACACTGCTTGCTCATATTGAGTTGTTTGCCTATTACATCCTCCAAGTCCCTTTCTGCCAGCAGCTTTCCAGCCACACTTCCCCAAGCCTGTAGTGTTGCTCAGGTTTGTTGTGACCCAAGTGCAGGACCTGGCATTTGACCTTGTTGAAGCTCATCCCATTAATATTGACCCATTCATCCAATCTATCCAAGTCCCTCTGTAGAGCTTCCCTACCCTCCTGCAGATCAACATTGCCACCCAACTTGGTGTCATCTGCAAACTTACTGATGACACACTCTATGTCCTCATCAAGGTCATCAATAAAGATGTTAAACAGAAGAGGTCCCAACGCTGAGCCCTGAGGAATACCACTTGTGATCAGCAGAAATAATAGTAACAGTGTGAAAAAAGGAAATGTGCACCTCTGAGAAATTAACAGAGGTATAATATGGAAGTTAAAGCAGCTGTTGAAGCCAAAGGCAGAACTGTCACAGACTTCAGTGGTATCAGAGTTTTACCCACAAAATCATCAATATAAAAGAGCTAAGAAAGGAGTCATTACTTACTAGCTTTAGTCTGCACTCAGGGTTCCATCCTAAGAAATCAATTCAGATTCCATCAGCTTTATTTTTAAGAGCTGAAATTTAGCCCACTTTGTTACAGTGCCTTGAAGTCAGGGAAATTAATGAGGGGGTAAGGCAAGTAGCTGAGATGAAAAAAATGTGCTTCCAGATTACAATTATATTCCTCTGGCATTCATTCCTCAGCAACTGCAAATCGATGAAGACCACACTCTCATTATAGGGGTGGACAATACCTACCCTAACAGTAAATCTTGCTCTCTCACTGGGATTCTTATTACTCTAACAAAACTTGTCAATTATGTGATCTATAACCACATTTCAGCATTCTCTTGTAGCAATGTCCCTTAACAGCTTTAACATTCAAAATCAGGGCTTTAAACTAAACCCCAAATCCAGCAAACAAACAGATCATACCACAGAGCTCCAGCTGCACTCCAGTGGCACTAGAACTAATCACTAATTGCTTACTAACTTTCTTTCCTTAAAGGACTAGTTACTATCTTCTGGCTTTTTACACGGGATAGAAGTTGCTGGGCACCACTACTAGAAAACAATCCACTGTAATCTGGGATATAAATTAACTCCAAGAGTGTGAACAAGAAATACTAAGAAGAAGGATCTACTTGAGGCAGAGCAGTTTGCCACTTCTAACTCTATGTCACCTATCTGTGGACCTCTCCACATCCACACGCTCCAGTTTCATTCTTGTCCTGAGATGGGTACTCAGCAGCTTAGCCAAATCAGGAGTCAAAGAGCTACAGACAGAAAGATCACACATGTGAAAAAATTATATTGCTGACATCTCTCTAATTTAACCAAGGGCCCCTCCTTGAAAGAGAGAAGTTCTGATATTCCACAAAAGCTTTGTTTCATACTTCAGTGCTGTTAAAATTCCTTCACCTCCCAGTACTGTCACAAAATTCAGGGCAGGTTTAGGCAGAATGTTAGGAAAAAGTTCTTCAGAGAGAGTGATTTGCATTAGAATGGGGAATCACCACCCCTGGAAGTGTTTAAAAGGAGACTGGATGAGGCACTTAGTGCCGTGGTTTAGTTAATTAGAAGGTGATAGGTTGGACTCGTGATCTCGAAGGTCTTTTCCAACCTGGTTAATTCTGTGATTCTGTGAAAATCCAGATAACTCAGTCCTCCATTTGGTAACCCTGACTTTTCTCTTAGTAGACTGTCACCCATTGGCATGCCATGATCACCTCTTAGAAGAGAAATGAAGCTACACAATGGCCTATTTTCTTGCTTAATATGCCATTTTTAATAGTAAATATCTGAGTGTTCTATCCTAGGGCTCAACTTGAAACTACTCTGAAAATTGATCTCTCTCCCTTACATTTACAGTAAGACATTTAAGCATAGATCTGTTCTATACCACTTCAGTTCTATTGAGAAAGAGATAGAGAGCAAAATTTTACTATAATTTAGAGAGTGGCATTTTAAGCAAAAGCACCAAGTGACAGGCTAAGATTAAACTTCACCTGGAAAGTAAAAAGTGCCAGAAGAAATTGTTAGCTCATTTAGGAGCCTTCAGAAAAGCTGTCATTTGTAGAAGTAGCTACTACTGTTTCTCCCCACAAGCTTGCTACAGCTGCCTCCTGGACAAGAAATCCTGCAGAAAGGATCCAGGCTCCCGAACCACATACAGCTGCAGTGAGGCAGGAGGCATGATTCCTTCTGCATTGCTCCTCTTCAAAGTAGATTTAAAGATCCATTTTAGGTAATCTGTTTTGGCAAGGAACTTTCTGATCTTTCTACATCCCTCCTCTGCCCACTTCTTGTATTCGTGCAGGCTCTCTACCTAGAATCAGCCAGGGTTGGAAGGGACCACAAGGATCAGCCAGTTCCAATCCCGCTGTCATGGGCAGGGACACCCTACCCTAGATCAGGCTGGCCACAGCTTCATCTGGCCTGGCCTTAAACACCTCCAGGGACGGGGCCTCAGCCACCACCCTGGGCAACCCAGGCTCTCACCACTCTCATGCTCAAAAACTTCCTCCTCACCTCCAGCCTGAGTACTTCTTCATCGAAGAGGTGCAGTAGTTCTGATGGGCAGCAGTTTCCCATTGCATCCCTCTTACTCTTACCTAGCAGTCGCCAGTGGAGGGGCCCCTGGCTTTTTTCTACATTTCCTACCTCCTTTTTCCTTGTAGCCACTATTGCTGCTGAGGGCTTTCTCCAAACATCTTAACTGCCTTCAGCTGCTTTGTAACTCCTGAATTCAGTGTTTCTTTACAACTGGCCTGCATAGCTTTTGCCCTGGCTTTCCCAAGTGTTCCCCCAGCGATTACTCTTGACACTACAATTTAGTTAATTGTACAAATTTAAAAAGAAAAAAAAAAAAGATCATTAAATAGATGAACAGCATAAGGAGTGTTAAAAATGTGAGAATAATTAGCAAATTATCATCCCTTTCTACAAATGAGAAGCTTCTGGATAAGCAAGCACATTTTATGTTCAGTTTAACAAGTATTTGCCATTAGTTCAAATGCTTAATAGGGAAATCTTGCTGCACAAATCCAATCAAAGCTGGAGAAGCAGTGACAACAGTGATGTTTGTAACCACAACAGTGATGTTTGTAACCACAGTCTCAATTACCAGCACTTTCATCTTAAAAAAGAAAAAGAAAAGAAAAAGAAAGGTAAAACTCTGCCAAAACTGCACACAAGATTAAGTCACATTACGTTTTCTGACTAGGTCATTGTCCCGTGCTGAATGGCTCACAAAAGCCAGAGTTTCCAAGTCTTATTTAAAGGAGGTGGAATGATGACAGCTTTACAGGAAGGAGATTGTAATCCTTCACAAAAGGGAAGGCACAGGTACAAGCTGGGGATGTTGATCCAGGGCCCCAAAAGAGATTTTCTAGATCTTTCTGCACATTTTGACAATAATGCATGCTCTGCCCTTTGCGCACAGAAGTAGGTTAAGAGTCAGCAAGGGTCAAAACAGAGCTGCACCCTTGAAAATGGCCTGCATTGGTCCCATCAGAAAGTTAGTTCCAGTGTGTTTTTGCTTGGGTTCTTCTTCCCATTCATGTACCACGTACAGGTTTTTTGCCAGCTACTGTTGCAGAGCTAAATGTGCTGACTGGAAGCAGGTGGCAAGCTATTACCTTCCTTTTCCTCTTCTCAACACAGACCCATGAGTTGCGTGCTTCACATCATATGACATGACAAATGCTGTTACTACAGAGTCTTCCCCAGCAAACACTGTAGCTGCATTCAGTCACACATCTGCTTACCCTCAAGTGGATATCGTTTTGCAGTTGCATGCAGAAGTGTAATTGCTTTGAAATGAAGGGGAGGGAAAGAGAGAGACCAAAACACATACAACATTTTCCACTTTTCTTGCTATTTTCTTGTTAATAATTCACTTATTAAGGTAGTGTTAAGATGCAACCTTTCCTCACATACAGCCCTGACATTTGTGGCACACACTTTTGGGATATTGGCTTTAGTTGCTGAGCCTTGCAGCACAAGGCAATACCTAAGAGGCTTGTATGTTGCCTGCAGCTAATGCAGTAATGTCACTTCTAGGTGCAACAAACTCATTGTACCTGCTGCTTTCTCTTCTGCACTGGCTGTCTGGGTACAACTCACTTAAAATATCTGTAGATCACCAGAAGCTATTAAACAGTTCTTCCTTGTGATTTTGTTGTTTTTACACTACACTGGGGATGATGCATTTCTTGAGATTTGGTGGTGCCCCAAAGGATAAAAAATCACCATCTAGCTGCAGCCAGGCACATGTGTTGTGTGCTGTCATGTTCTTAAACTCTAGAAGCTCAGCAGAGTCCAGCTGGATGGAACACTGTCCAGGAACTCTGCCCTGATGATGATGATTATCACCATTCTCTCCTATAGCCCTCTTCTTCCCTGCCTTGTGCTGAGTGAAATAAGCCTACCCTGGAATGGGTGAGAGCTCTGTGCTCTTTACAAGTATACATATACACCTCCAATAAATCTGTATTATTGTGGGTCCTTTCAGATCACAGAGTAATAGAATCATTGAGGTTGGAAGAGACCTTTAAGGTCACTGAGTCCAACTGTTGACCTAGCATCACCATGGCCATTCAACCATGACCTAAATGATCATGTTTGCATGGCTTTTTTAAACCTTCAGGGATGTGACTCCCTCATATCATTGGGTAGCTTGCTCCAATGCCACTCTTTCAGTAAAGAAATTTTTCTTAATACCCAAACTAAACCTTCCTTGGTGCAGATTCAGACTTCTTGGCCTATTACATGATACTAAGGATAAGGGACCAACACCCATCTCACTACAACCTCCTTTCAGGTAGTAGTGGAGAGCAGTAAGGTCTCCCCTCAGTCTCCCCTCCTCCAGAGATGCTGTAGCCAAATTTGGTAATCCAGTAGCAAAAGGCATCCAACATCAAATAACTACATTGGAAATCTACAACATGAGCTTACAGAAAGGTTCTCCTGTTCTGTTGAGGACCAGACTATGCCCTGAAATGCTACTAGATGTCTGGAGAAGATTTCCCTAACACTATCACTGCAGGCTCCTTTGAAAGTAGAGCAAGGAAGAGAGCTCAGAGGTTGTCCCTTAGTCTCAGCTTGGCTGTGAGGCACCCAGAATGGTGCAGAGGCCCAGAAATGTGAAAGATTGTATTAGATTAGCTTAGGGAATTCTCCTTGAAGTGCCAAGCTGTACATCTTACTCTTCAACTACAAGTTCCTATCAGCTATCACTGTTAAGCTGCAAAGAGGGTTAAAGGACTCTGAGTTGAGGCATAGGTGATTCTTTAAAGGTATGCCCACTCACTTCACATAAGAGGTGTGCTGTTGGCTGACACTGGAATAAGCAGCTGAGACTTGAAGATCTAAGTTCCAGTTCATACGCTGACAACTGGGGAGAGGTGAAGCTTTCAAAAGGTAGTATTGCTACAGGACAACAATTTTATGTCCATAAAACCAAGCTGAGAGTCTTACTCATACAATAACCTGCATAAGACCTGTTCAGGTCTTCAGTAACTGACATGGTTCTGGAGGATTTGACTCTAGCTGTGTGAAAAGGCAAACTGCTAAGACAATATCTTCCTGGGAAAAGTACAAAAGGAAAATAGCAAACATTTTCCCTACCTTCTGCAAACCAGATTTATTGATTTTCTCCTTGTGATTGCTTCTTGTAGACAAAAAAAAGAAAGCTGTCTTTAGTAGTTGCTGCCTGCTTTATCACTCTGTTCTTCAGACTTCTGATTACTTCATCAACAGTTCTATTCTGAGCATATTTGTTAGCTTGACCTTCAATCTGTTTGAATCTAAAATTGAAAGATTGTACATGAAGACAAGTCACTTTTTTTTTTGGGTAGTTTCAAACATTTGATTCAGCAATAATGAACAGGACTGCTTTAATGACAAATGAGACAGATGTGGAAGAAGCCCACTTGCTGCAAAGCAAAATGATAAGCTGATCAATTTAGAACACATATTGATTCCAAGACCTGTATTATGCAGACATTACTTATGTATAGCTTGCTTTACAGAAAAACAAACAAACACAACCCTTCTAAAAAAGCCCCAAGTAAACAAAACCCAACCAAAAAAACAAAACAAAAAATGAGTGACAGTGCTCTGAAGGCTTTATTTTGCAAATTAAGATCTTAGATTTCCAATAGTATCACTCTTATTAGCCTGCTCCTTAATTCTTTACCATGAGCCTTTAACATGTTCTCCACCCCCTCCTAAGTAGGCTTCAATACATTCCAGTTCCTTTTGCACATGAAGAGTAACTTCATCACCTCGCCTTCCTGGTCTGTCCTTCCTAGAGAGTACACATCTGTCCATGACAACATTCCAGCAGTCATGCAAACTGTCCCACTATGTCTTCGTGACTACACCCAGAACTCTAGTTCTTCCTCTTTACTCCCCATGCTGTGTGCATTTTAGGGACTTAAAGAAGAAGGGAGCACTGGAAGGGAGTAGGAGGGAGCAAAACTCTTGCAACTCTTTGTCAGAATGGCCTATGGGTCTCTCAAAAGAGACTCTTTCACTACGAGCACCCATTGCTTCTTTTTACTATAACCCCTGCATGTTGTTGCTGGGGTCTCTCCATGCAATCCTCACTCCTCAATGTATATAGGCATTAATGCTTCATATCTTGTTGGGGTTTGAGCATAATTGGGCAGTCTGAAAGTAAGAACAGGCAGGGTAATGCTAAGGTCATTCTGATAAGGAGCACAGCTGCAGAGAAGTGGCCTTGGGGAGGCTAGCAGAGAAGCTGTGAAAGTTAACTGCTATCTGTTGCTGAGCTGAGGGGGTCTTGAAGGGGGGCAGGCTGGTCAGCCCTGGGAACAACTGAATGTTGCTGTTAGCAGAGCCTATCACAAGTACACACACATGTACTGAATCCACTACGTAAGTACCACTCTTAGCTTCAATAAATGGATTGACCTTCTATGTATCATTGTTAGAAGCTCGTGTCTCTCTGGTCTCCTGCATGGACTTTGAGGAACCTGGCAGTATCTGTTATTGGTAGTGAGAACAGAGGATAGTGGATGATGCAGAGTCCTGCTTTTTTTGCCTAACCAGGTTCCAAGATGCCTCTTTGTGAGCACTGTCTACTCCTGGAATATGCTTTTGAATCCAGTGATCTATCTCCTTCTCATCTCCCATGATGCTGCAATTCGGCCACCTGGCACAGCACATCATCAACCTGTGCCCACCTTTGACAGTTACTGACCTTGACTTCAGTCTACAGATATGAACTACATAGTTTTCTTGCTGAGTTACCATAACCTTCATCAATAAGACATTAAAATAAATAATGATTTAACAACTTGTAAAGATAGAAATTAAATTACAGGGTATATAAAGTCTCACACTCATACCCATTTTACATCCATTATGGATTTATGGTAACCCATGAAAAGGAGAGTTCAAACAATCATTTTTGTTAAATTTTAAAGCTCCTACTTCCATACAAGCAAAATGCAGAAATATTCAGCAGCCTTATTTTATAGATTTATTAAGTGTGTTTTATAGTATTCTTAAACTTGAAGATCATCTTAACATTTTAACTCTCATTCTAAAAATATGCTAATGAAAAGAGTTTTACTTTGATCTGAGCAGCACATAGAAGATTAACTCTAAGCCTTCCCCCCAATAAAAAAGATGACAGGGACTGGTGCCTCCCTCCTGAGGATCTCAGATGGACTCATCTGCTGAAGGCACCTGCTCTTCTGAGATACGTGTTCTTTCCTGACTGCAAGAGTTTGCCAAAACATTATCAGCTTTACCTGCCCCATCTCTTGCCTATTGACATAGATCTTGCCATGAATGACCCTGAGAAAATGAAAAAGTACTTACAAGACAGGTGATAAAGGTAAACTCAAATGTTCTTTCTATCCTTCCTCCTTACTGAAGTTCAAGACTGAGTCAAAGGTTGAATGTGCCCTGGAAATAAATGAATGATTAGTTGCAGGATGTAGTCTAAAAGAACATCTTCCCTGTCAGCTGCTTATTCACAACAAGTTCTCCTTATCTACTAACTTTATAACCTAGTAGGGAGGTCTTAGAATAGATTGGAGAAAGGAGCTGATGTAAAAGGAAGGTATTAACCACAGGCATTTAGCTGAGGACCTAAAACTACTTGAAATAGAGTTATATCACAGTATCACAGTATTATCAGGGTTGGAAGAGACCTCACAGATCATCAAGTCCAACCCTTTAGCACAGAGCTCAAGGCTAGACCATGGCACCAAGTGCCACGTCCAATCTTGCCTTGAACAGCCCCAGGGACGGCGACTCCACCACCTCCCTGGGCAGCCCATTCCAGTGTCCAATGACTCTCTCAGTGAAGAGCTTTCTCCTCACCTCCAGCTATTCTCTTTTAACATGATTATTTAAATCTGAAGTAAAAAGAAAGAAAAGAGAGAGAATAATAAAACCTCAGTTGTATAATATTTATATCACAGTTGTGTAATACTTGTATTATAGTTCATAAGGGGTTATAAGTTGTTTTTTCTACTTACACCCACTCCTACCACCATCAGCCTTCAGCTAGCCCCAGTGGCTGGCTCAGACCTGGATGCTCAATCAGCAGTTCTGCTTTCCTATTTGAAATATTTTTGCTTCCAACACTTTAAATGGAGCTCAAACATTTTTATCTGAATCCCAGAGTTTTTGATGAATGATCCACACGTGTTTGCTGTCCCCCATGCAATGCTTTGAGTGTTGCACAGTTTTGAATATACCTGTGCAAAATGAGAGATCAGCCCAGGACAGCACTTTCCATTAGAAAACCAGCATGCATCTTCTATCTGAAAGTCTCCTTTCTGTACATATTTTTTTTCTTTATATTAAATAGAAAATCATCTGTAACAACAGTACCTTTTTGAAAGCTGTTTGCCTTTTTTCTTCCCTTTGTTGTTTTGCCTTTGATATTTGTGAGCTGATATCATTTAAGTCACCAGAAATAACAGCAACTTTCAAGTCATCCAAAAGCAGCTTGAAAAGATTCCACTGGGAGAGTTACCTTTTGTATTTATAGCATAACCTGGATAAAATAAGAATTTAAAACAATTTGAGAGGTAGAGAACAACACAGAAAACAAATGTCTTAAGGCAAAGACAATCAAAGGAACATATTTCCCCTCCACATACAGTTAAAGGTATTATTCAGAAGGCTGTCTCTAAGCACTGAAAGCCAACCTTTCCAGGCTTCTTCTGTAGCCTAGAAAGAAAGCAGGAGCCTGACTTAAGCACTGTATCATTAGTGGGTTAAGCCCACTATCAATAGGTTTGCAGATGACACCAAGTTGTGAGCAAGTGTTGACCTGTTAGAGGGTAGGAGGTTCTGCAGAGGGACCTGGACAGACTGGATAGATGGGCACAGTCCAATGCCATGAGGTTTAACAAGTCCAAGTGCCAGGTTCTGCTTTGGCCACAACAACCCCATGCAGTGCTACAGGCTGGGGACAGAGTGGCTGGAGAGCAGCCAGGCAGAGAGGGACCTAGGGATGCTGGTTGTTTGCTTTTTTTCAGTAATTGTAAGCCCTGCTCAGCTAAAACAAGTGAACAAGTGCAGCCCTCAAACAGAAAATGGCTGTGAACACTACAGAGCAACATCTGCTTTGTGAGTATAATCCATAAAAGGCTTCCAAATGCCCTTAAAAATCGTTCCCTCTCATCTCCAGACTGCGTGTCAGCTCACAGGAAGCCATATGGGACAAGCACACCAGCTATTTTGCTGCAGCAACAGCAGCATTGTCCTCAAGTGCCTCAGGATGAGTCACATCAGTGCAAAAGTCCAATTAGAGTAGAAGCCCCCCCAAGCAGAACTATCATTTCTAATAAATAAGACTGATGTAGCTGAACCACTGGAATTCAGAATGTAATTCAGTCACTTCATCACCTTTTGCTCAAAGCCCTGCATCCCTTAAAGCGCCCACGCTAAATCCCCAATCTGGTTATGACATTCCCAGCACAGATGTGATAGTCTGGAGCTCAGTGTGTATGCATTTAGAGGAGTCAATTACTTGGTTTGGTTATGTTTTGTTTTGTTTTCTTATTATTTTAAAATACAGCCCTTTTTAGATCTGGCATTTCCTCCCACTCTTGAGCAGCAAATGAACAGTGCCATCCACTGTTTCTCTGAATAATCCACAACACTTTCCCAGGATATTCTTAAAGAAGATTCAATGTAAAATTAATGCCACCTTTAAAAAAAAAAAACAACAGATTAGTAAGAAGATGTGAGTCAACAAAACATATTTGTAAGGAGTCAGGCTAAAAATAGAATGACAACTCTATGAGTAGTAGACTATACCGAACCAGCTTTTCCAAAAGGTCTCCTCAGGTGTGGATGAGGAAGCCTGATTCTAGTTACCTTGTTACTCAGTTATCCTAATCCCACCTGCTTCCCCAGTCAGATAGGCTACCTATTCCTCCTGGTCAGGAAGGATAAGAACTGCGTGAGACAGTCCAGCACAGAGCCACAAAGATGATGGAGAGAGTGGAACACCTCTCTTAGGAAGAGAGCCTGAGGGAGCTGGGGCTGTGCTGCTTGGAGAGGAGAAGCCTGAGAGGTGACCTCATCAATGGTTATAAAAATGTAAAGGTGAGTGCAAAGAGGCTGGGGCCAGGCTCTGCTCAGTGATGCCCAATGACAGGACAAGAGACAACGGGGGGAAGTTGAGGCATAGGAAGTTTCATGTAAACATGAGGAGGAATTCTTCCCCTGTGAGGGCGACAGAACCCTGGAACAGGCTGCCCAGGGGGTTGTGGAGTCTCCTTGTCTGGAGATATTCAAAATCTGCCTGGACACAATGGGAATATTTTTCTCCTCATCTTCCAGTGGGACTTTATATGTTCCAGTTAGTGTCCACTACCCTTTGTTTCCTCACTGGACACCACTGAGAAGAGCCTGGATCCCTCCTCCATTTCATTTAACTGAGCTCACAAGCCTTATCTTGCATCCTTTTAAAAGCAAAGCAAACTAGCCATTGACCACAATGATGGATAAATGAAACCTTAACAGTTTGCCTTTGATGGTCTTTCTCTATATTTTCTTTTCTTATAGGGAATGTTCAGAATTTAGAACAGAGACCACATTCCAACTCCAAGTGACTGAAATTCCTGACTTTTCTTATGGCACAGATCTTGCATTGACACAAATAATGATGGAAACACTATTTAGAAAAACAGCTTAACTGCTGAGTTCCAGGTAATTCAGAAAATTACTTGTTGATGATCAATGACCACTAATTATATACTGCACCACAGAGAGCCATAAGACTGGCAGGTGATGAAAGCATATAGTTATAACACAGTGTGCTGGGAGCATGAACTCAATGCATAGCACCCAAAGTTTTCTCTAGGACATTTACAGAAAGGAAAATGCATACAGTAGAACCAGCTTTACTGCTTGCACTCCTGATTCACATTTCAGGAACAAAGATCACAGGATCACAGGATGTTAGGGGTTGGAAGGGACCTCCACAGATCATCAAGTCCAACACCCCTCTTACAGCAGGGCCATAGAGTCTAGCACAGGTTGTGCAGGAACACATCCAGAGAGGTTTTGAAAGTCTCCAGAGAAGGACACTCCACAACCTCTCTGGGGAGCCTATTTCAGTGCTCTCTGGCACATACAGTAAAGTTATTTCTCATGTTGAGGAGGAACTTCCTGTGCTGTAGTTTATACACATTACCACTTGTCCTGTAACAGGGCACAACTGAGAAGAGTTTGTCCCCCTCTCTCTTGACCCCCAGCTCTCAGATATTTATAGACATTGATTAGATCCCCTCTAAGTCTTCTCTTCACCAGACTAAAAAGCCCCAGGTCCCTCAGCCTCTCCTCATAAGGCAGTGCTCCAGCCCCTAAATCATCTTTGTAGCCCTCCGTAGGACTCTCTTCAGTAGATCCCTGTCCCTCTTGAACTGGGGAGCCCAAAACTGAACGCTGTATTTCAGGTGAGGTCTCACCAGGACAGAGTAGAGGGGGAGAAGAATGTCCCTCGATCTGCTGGCCACACTCCTCTTAATGCACCCCAGGATCCAATTGGCCCTCTTGGCCACAAGGGCACATTGCTGTGCCATGGAGAGCTTCTTAGCCACCAACATGATTTTCCAAAAGCCATTTCCTACTGATGCTGTTGTGTTTGCTCCTCACATGCAATGATCTGCAGGGTTGTGAGGCTTAGACTGGAACAGATTTCTTTGATTTTCCTATTATGTTTTCAAAGGCAGGAAAGAATTCCACATCTTTCTGTAAGTCACTGGCTGTAGGCAAAGAAAACCAGAGCTCCTGAGAGAGTAGACCAGACCTGATTATAACCTTACTGAAATGTTGTTGCAATAAAACGCCTAATACAATTTCTTCTTCTTTGGACATAGATATTTTGACCTCATGCTCCCCATGCTTGTAGCTCTTTTGACTCCCCATTTGGGGAGCTCCCTTGTATTAGAAATGAGATTTCACATTGACAGTATCAAATTTCAATTCCTCCTTCCTTACAATGATAGTCTACTGAGGAAAGACATAACACTGATTTAATTAGGTTTCTGTTTGTAAATACTAAACAATGTCTTGGATCCCCAGCACATCAGTTTTCTTTTGTCAGAAAGCTTTGCCTTACCCTTGAAATGCTGCAAATATGTCAAACTCTGAAGAATTTCCAACGTGGAGCTATTATGAAAATAAATAAGGGCTTTACAAGCTGATCACAAGAGGAATGGGTCATCTCTTCCACTGACCTTTTCTTCTCTATCTGCTTAAGGCAAACCCAAATACTTAATGCCTCCAGCAACAGCAGTCATGCTAAAAGACAGGAAGAAAGATATGGTATGAAAATAAATTACATGAAATCTGTTACAACTCACACATCAACCTTCTTCCTAAGTTGTTGATCTGACAAAG
Source organism: Pogoniulus pusillus (assembly GCF_015220805.1). NCBI lineage: Eukaryota > Metazoa > Chordata > Aves > Piciformes > Lybiidae > Pogoniulus > Pogoniulus pusillus. Next base: position 15,207,559 of record NC_087290.1, on the reverse strand, counting down.
AGGGACAGCACAGCTGTAGGATATTTCTTAGATTACTCCTGTTAATAGTGCTAGTAGGCTTAGGATGGTCAGACTGCAAAGCCTTAGGAAAAGCTTCCCAGTTTCCTGGGAGTTTATCTGAAAGGATCTCCTCCACCTAACAATCAAGTGTATTAGTAATGCAGAAAAGGGTAAAAAAATGTCCTTGGGGTGGAATTCAGATAGTGCTGCCACGTGAAAAAATGTACCAAAAATGACAAGTCTCATGTTGGAAGATCAAACTTACCAACAATTACCTACATGACTGTGCTAGCTTGAGACAGAAAAGCCTGGATGAGGCACTTAGTGCCAAGGTCTAGTTGACTGGATAGGGCTGGGTGCTAGGTTGGACTGGATGATCTTGGAGGTCTCTTCCAACCTGGCTGATTGTCTGATTCTATGATTGGCATGCCAGTGGACACTCACTTCAACTGTAAGGTAATAGGCAATGGAAGTTTTCATGCAACAGAATCAGGATATTGCTATTTTGCTACACTTAAGAGCATCTTTTTTTCCTCTTGGTTCCCATGGCAAGTAATGGCCATAATTTCTGTAGGAGAGTTGTAAATATGGGCATGTACCAATTCCATTGCATTTTATAGTTTTAAATTTGTTTCTGAAATTTTAGGGGGGGTTACTTGTTTGTGGGTTTTTTTTTTTAATGTTAACTTTTCTCTTAAGAAACCTGAAGAAAGAGTGGAATAAAGGCTTTGGAACAATAACAGAAAAAATTAGGAGTAAATAGTTCATTCAGTGATTCAGTTTTCCTGGCTAAGCACTAGACAAATATCATTCTGTTCATAAAATTCACCCTAAGAAAATTCTGTTTCCCTTTACTCCCCCACAGAGATCCAGGGTGGCAGTAATAATATAGAGGATGAGCAATTATTTACTTCATCAGTTGGTCTGGGAAATACTTTAAAGTTTGGCAATCAAAGTTAATGGTCTTGTGAAACTACTATCTGCTATTTGAATTTTCTTTAGAGACTGTTGTCACTGCATTAAATCTGCACTGTCATATGGAAGCCAAACCTGATAATACACCTACTTTTCCACCGCAAATATAAGTTAGGGAATGTGGTACTGAAGCTACAAGGAGAGCTTGTGCCCTCACAAAACAACCGATCTGCAGCATAACTAAGTCTTACCCATAAAGATGAATGATCAGTTATGATAAAAAGAAATTCTATTTTATTCAAACCTTACATAAAATGGGAAAGTTAAGATACACTACATCAGCACTGTGTCCAGTTCTGGGCCCCTCAATTCAAGGGAGATGTTGAGGTGCTGGAACGTGTCCAGAGAAGGGTAGCAAGGCTGTGAGGGGCTGGAACACAAACCCTGTGAGGAGGGACTGAGGGAGCTGGGGGTGTGCAGCCTGCAGAAGAAGAGGCTCAGGGGGGACCTCATTGCTGTCTATAACTACCTGAAGGGAGGTTGTAGCCAGGTGGGCTACAGACAACCAGCAACAGATCAAGGGGACACAGTCTCAAGTTGTGCTGTGGGAGGTCTAGGCTGGATGTTAGGAGGAAGTTCTTCCTAGAGAGAGTGATTGGCATTGGAATGGGCTGCCCAGGGAGGTGGTGGAGTCACTGTCCCTGGAAGTGTTCAGGAAAAGACTGGATGAGGCACTCAGTGCCATGGTTTAGTTGACTGGATAGGGCTGGGTGCTAGGTTGCACTGGATGATGTTCAAAGTCTCTTCCAACCTGGTTGATTCTATGATTCTTAAGCAGACTGAATTTTATTGTTTGGCCACCTGATCAGTTGAAATTTATTTATTCAAAACTATTTCATTTTATTGCCTGGATCAAAGCCTTTGCAGTGCTGGGTCAATGGTTGGTCTTGATCTTAAAGAGCTCTCCTAACCAAAATTGTTCTATGATTTTATGACTAAGTCAGCCCAGCATCAGTGACTAGTGATGTACTGGTCTACTCCAACAATAATAAATCATGTTGATCTGCATAAAAATAAACCATTCTTAAATGCATTTCTTTCAGTGTGGGAGTCTCCAGATGCTGGGGAATAAATAGTTCTTTCTTGGCCTTTCTTTCCACCACCTCAAATATCTCTGCCTTTGTTAACAACTTCATTCAGTAATGCTGCAGTTCAGCAAATGAATTAAAATCTTGTAGTCAAGTGCCTTACTGAATCACAGTCTGAAAGCTGTAAGCATCATCATTATCTACTGCAATGCATGAAATGGATTTCTTTCCCTGGAAATTTGTAGGTGAAATCTTTCTTTTTGTGGCCATCCATATATGTATGTAGAGGAAATACTGCCGAGCTGAAACGAGCAGTTTCAATGTAATTATGCTGGGGAGGCATTGTGATAGATCATCTCTACAAAGCCATCCAATAAACAAAATGCCTATAGCTCCTCTGAAGATATGCCCAGTGCTCCTTTTACTTGTGTCAACCAGACTGAGAGCTTTAATTTTTTTAGCCTGTTATTTGTTCATTCAATTCAGAAATACAGACTGCACAATTTCAGGAGTGCAATATGTAGCAAATCAAAGTAATAAAACATAAAATCTAGCTTGTCCACCAAAGAGATGACCACACAGCCCACGGTGTTTGGGACACACAGATCATGACATTCCATTAAACCTGACAGAAAGGAGTTTTTGGAATCAAAGACCTTTGAGATCATTGACTCCAAGTATTATCTAACTCTGCCGAGTTTGGTGTTAAACCACGTCCCTCAGCACCACATCTCTGCCTCTTTCAAACACCTCCAGGGATGGGGATGCAACCATCTTCCTGGGGAGCCTGTTCCAAGGTTTGAGAACCCTTTCATTGAAGAATTTCCTTCTAATATCCAATTTAAACCTCCCCTGATGCAACTTGAGGCCATTTCCTCTCCTGTTATTTGCCAGGAGGTAGAAGAGACCAACCTCCATCTCATTACAGTCTCCTTTCAGGAAGTTGTAGAGAGGAAGAAGGTATCCCCTCAGCCTCCTCTTCCCCAGGCTAATTAACTTCAGAACTCCATGTAATGGAATGTATAAAAATAAAATACACAGCTACATTATTTTTTCTTTTACTAGAAAAGCTGAACCAATTTATACTGAACACTGCTTGCTCAGGTTCTTTTTAATGCCTTTTTTCCCCTTCTGTGTTTCAGAATATATGGAGAAACTTTCTGAACACCTTCTAGGAGGCTAGAGAAGTTGTTTTGTTATTAATTCTTCGGCATGGAAACATCTGCATATCTGTTTTTTTCCCTGGGATATGAGTTCTAAAGTGAATCACAAAATATTGCAAGCCTCACAAAAGAACATCAAAGAGTAGCTTCACTCATCCTTTTATAAAACATCAATCTGATTCAACATTTGAAAGTCAGATTTGTAATGCAGTCATATTATACCTGCTAGCTTGCATATCAAAAGCATCTGCTACTAAGCTGGGACTTGGTTTTCAGAGTATTGAGAGATGGTAGAGGCAACAGCACATTAGGACTTCAACAAGCTGACAACAACTCAAAAAACCCACATCAGTTGGAAGAAAAAGGGAGCAGGCAGCTGGTTGTGGGCTGAGCAGTGATGTGCTGAGGAGTTTGAAGCATGCTGCATGAACGTAATAAAAACTCTTAGATAAGAACAGGAATGTATTTAAGTCCTGGAAGAGAAGACATTCAATTTCAAATCTATTCCTATCCCCTGAAAAAGAAAGAGCAAGAAATGCACTTATAAGACACTAGGGAATGTTTTCATTTAGTTTACATGGATTTTTCACAGTACCTTGTTGTGGTTTTTAAAGATAGCTGACAGAAATTAAACCTGGGACATACCTGAAAACCCACTCCAAAAAAAAGTTACCTTAGGATTTTGGAATGTTACAAATTTACCTATTATAGATATTAATAATGTCTGGGGTGCATCAGAAAAAGTGTGGCCAGCAGGTCTAGGGGAGGTTCTTCTCCCCCTCTACTCTGACCTAGTGTCCAGTTTTGGACTCCCCAGTTCAAGACAGATAGGGATCTGCTGGAGAGAGTCCAGTGGAGAGCCATGAGGATGAGTGGGGCACTTGAGCATCTCCCCTATGAAGAGAGACTGAGAGCCCTGGGGCTGTTTAGTCTGGAGAAGACAAGACTGAGAGATCTGATCAATGTGTCTAAGTATCTGAGGGGTGGGTGTCAAGTGGATGGGGCCAAGCTCTTTTTGGTAGTCAGCTGCAATAAGACAAGGAACTATGGCTACAAACTGGAACATAGAAGATTTTACTTCTTTAGAGTGAGTGCAACAGAGCACTGGAGGAGGCTGCCCAAAGAGTCTGTGGAGTCTCCTTCTCTGAAAAGAATAGCACTTATGTAATGTGACTTAGTGTGAAGAGGAAACATGACATACAAGAGGATTTCTCTCATGTTGATCACATGAGACTGAACATTTTTATAGCATTCCCTCTTCAGAGAATCCTAGAACTGTTTCAGTTGGAGAAGACCTTGAAGATCTGCTGTTATTCTGGGGCAGTCAGCTGCTCAAGGCAACACTGTACCTTACCTGTGCCCAGCGACATGCCATTTGGATGAAGAAATGAAAACACTATGGATGAGAATGGCAGGTATTGAACAAGTGTGACAGAAAACAGAAACCTACGAGTGGAATTGTAGAAAATAACCCATTTTCAAGCAGGTCTGTTTCTAATGAAGCCTTGCAGGGGCTGATTCCTAGTCCTGTGCCATACATCCTTTTTATGTGCACATACATGTAGACGTATCTCTCTGTAAATGCAGCTCTCCCTCTGTATCTGTACTTATATACATATGCACCTGTATAAACAACCTGAAATATCCAAAGTTTGCAAGCATCAGGCAAATGGAACGGTGAAAATGGGGGGGGTCCACAGCATGACTAGGAAGAAGCTTTCCAATAAATCTGGCAATGAGGACAGAAGAAAATACATCCAAATAGAAGAGCAATCTTAATTATAAGAAGCAGCTACTCTTTAAGAGCTGCAGGTCAGAACGTGTAATCAAAGCAGAAATAAATTGCCAGTATGATGTTAGGCACAAGAGACTCGAGCAGTTGTTGGATGTAGAAACAGGGGAACACTCAGCACTATCTGAGAAGTTATTTATTTTTCTGCTGCTGCTGCAACTTCTGTGAAAGCAGCAATTCTCATTCCTGTCATAATCTTTCATGAAAGACACAGGAAAAACGAGCAGAGACTCCAAGGCAGCCACCAGGATGATTAAAGAACTGGCCAACGTGACTTTCAGTGAGAATCTATGATGCCAATAATTTCTGTTTATCAGAGAGGTTGTTACAGATTATTTAGTCCCCAGTTGCACATATCTATGTTAAAGAAACTTGGGCAGGCTCTGCATGCTGCTGTAGCGGAGGGGAAAAAAAGAATAGACAGCCAACAGATTATTTTGAAGCACGTATGAGACATGAATGCTTAGCTGCAAGAGTAATTAATTGAGACAACACCTAAAAATAATTGCTCTTACTTCATCAAGCATAAGGAATAGCTGCTTTAAAGATGAATAAGTACCTGAGATGTATCTGACACAGCTTCTGAAACACAGTGGCACTGGAGAAAGCTTCCTTTCCTCTACCTGGACTTACTATGCAAGGGGAAAAAAACAGACAGTCTATGCAAGGCTTTCACATCTCACCTCTTTTGCTCATTATGGTTCTTTCCAGAGAAGGAAGAATAAATCACCTCATTAAGATTCAGAGTTTCAAATAAAAATGTGCTTAGAGAAAGCATTGCCAAAAAAAAAAGAAAATTAACTTACTTTACTCAAGGGTGACCACTGAGTGGCTACACTTCTCATTATCAATAATTATGTACACCACAGGTTACTCATGCACCAAAAATACTTTTCTTTTCCCCCCTCCCCTTTTTCATAAGAAAGCCTGCTTGGTTCCAAACATGAATTTCAAGCATGGAATTTCACTTAAAATTTGCTGCAATTTTACCTTTATTTTAAAAGCAATTTTACCTTTGGGTTTTGTTTCTAACTTTGCAAATGTTTCCCTATCAAAATATTCCACTTTCCAAGAAGAAAAATTCAAATAGAACATCACATCATCATGACACAAAATCAGTGCAATGCAGCATTCATAATTAGAGTGAGCTTGCACAGCTCTTCTTTGCTACTAAATATGAAGACTGAGCCAACTTATTTTCTCAATTCCAAATGTCTAGCTGTGGAAGAACTAGACCCCAAGTGAGAATTCATCTCACCAAATGCACCTGAGTGAGTCACTCTAAGCTTCCTTTATAGTCACAGGGGAGAAAGAGGCACTCTCAGGACAGGATTCATCTCATCCTCAAGCAGACATCTAAAATTGGTTAGATGAATCCTGCCCATTGTTTTTTCTCCAGTGAATATGGAATGAAGTCTAGGAGGAGCAGTTCAGGGATAGATGTTCACATTACAGATGTCTAGAATGTGATGGTGTTTAGTGCATCTCTTCTCATTATTTACACATAACAGCAGAGAAACTAACTGAGGGGAATAATATGTTGGCTTCTAAAAAAATGTTATGATGTTCACTGTATCTAAATTTGATCTAAACTTTCAAAGTCCTGGGAGTGTTAAACCAGAGTAACTGAAACAGTCCCAGTTTGACACTGAAATCAGCAATTTGACAAAAGTGACAAGCCTTCCTCACAACAAGAAAACACAGCCAGGTCTAGGAAGGAAGATGATGGCTGTCCAACCACATGAAAGCAGCACACAGCATCACAGGACAGGAATCACAGAAACATCAGGTTGGCAAAAGCCCTCAGGCTCACCAAGTCCAACCTAGAATCCTACTCTACAAGATTCACCTTAAACCATATCATAGAATCAACCAGGTTGGAAGAGACGGTCAGACCCACCCCTGGGGAGGAGTCAGCAGGACCTGACATCAGGGTCAAGACCACTCCCCAAGGAGGGTTAACCCTTTACATCCTGCCTGTTGAGTAGCAGACACGCAACAACGTCTCAGTGGCTTGAGGGCTGAGCACTGCACAAGCAACAGAACTGCCCAGGAGAGGCGCTGCAAAGGGCCAAGCACCAAAGAGTCCCAAGTAAATGAAGGCAGAGGCAATGCTGGCATTCAAATTTCACCAGGGAAGCCATTGCATTCCCTGCAGGGAAGGGCTTTGCCAACTATACAGTTGAGGGCTGGGTTATTCTAAAAAGCAGTGGGAAGGATAGATATTTCATCTCTGATTATTGTCTTGGATAAATGAATATGAAACAAGCAGCATGAAATAACAGATGATCTCTAAAATTAAGGCCAGGATAACAACTGTTATTTTGAAACCCCAACTGAGATCCCTTCACACTCAAATGTCTATGGTCTACTAAATCATCAAATCACAGTGTTAGAGAGCAAATTCGGTGCTGAAAATGAGCAACCAGCCAAAGCTGTGTCAATCAGAGCAATAGATCTCTCCACTTCCACTGCACTGTTCGGAATCCCTACAATGGTGTCTCAGACTTAGCAACGACAATTGCCCAAACCCTGGCAGCAGAAGGGAATTTAGGAAGTCATACTAATGCAGATGTGTGAGGGTCTGGCATTACCAGCTATGATTTGTGGTGTCATTGATCAGCTCACAAGCTGCAGGAGTTTTTCCCCCGTTCTGCAGACAGGTAATAGAAGGACGGAGTTCTCCCAGTTCTGCCAGGGGCTGACCAACACAGCATTTTCCTCTTGCAGGTTTTACTGTGAATCAGATCCTCACAGAGGCCAGAAATCCTCAACATTAAATTTAATGGATTGACTTGGAGAAAGCTCTATGTAGACAGAGCTAAGTCTGTGAGAATACAAACTGATCCTCAAGGAGGCCGAGGGGAGGAGAAACTCCTCAACATTAAGTGTAATAGATTGACATGAAGAAAGCCCTATTTAGACAGAGCTAAGTCTGTGAGAATACAAACTGAGGAAGGACAACTTCATAGTTTGTTTGTTTTTAATTTCAAAACATCTTCTGCCCCTCTGCTCTGCCCTGCTGAGGCTGCATCTGGAGTACTGCAGCCAGTTCTGGGCCTCCCAGTTCAAGAGGGACACAGAACTGCTTGAGAGAGTCCAGCATAGAGCCACAAAGATGATGAATGGGCTGGAACATCTCTCTTACAAGGAGAGACTGAGGGAGCTGGGGCTGTGCTGAGACTGAGAGGTGACCTCATCAGTGTTTATAAAGATGTAAAAGACGGGTGCCAGGAGGATGGAGCCAGGCTCTGCTGGGTGATGTCCAATGACAGGACAAGGGGTGATGAGTGGATGTTGAGACATAGGAAGTTTCATGTAAACATGAGGAGGAATTTTTCCCCTGTGAAGGTGACAGAACCCTGGAACAGGCTGCCCAGGGGGGTTGTGGAGTCCCTCTCTCTGGAGATATTCAAAACCCACCTGGATGCATTCCTGTGTGATCTGGTACAGATGATCCTGCTCTGGCAGTGGGGTTGGACTGGATGAGCTTTCAAGGTCCTTTCCAGCCCCTGACACTCTGTGATTCTGTGTGATTTTAGAATTATAATACTGTCTCTCAGACTTTAAGCTGTGCTAGAAGGGCAATGAGTACAATATTTAGATGCCACAGGTAGAATAAGTTGAGACACAGAAAGATTTGTCCCTTCTGGGGACACACCAAAAAAAAAAAAAAGGCAGCTCATATTTTCTGAGTGGTAATCCAGCATTTTGTCCACTATAGTAGGCCAGATAACTTATTAAAGTTATTAAATCAATCCTGCATGGCTTTTTTGGAAGTGTGCTAACAGTTATGTCCAAGTACAAAAGAATATACTTCCAAAAGAATTGACTGAGTAACAAAAATGTTCAAAACTACCTCTTCTGCTGAAAATTTTCCTTGTGTTATTCACTGATATTATCTTCACCCGAGTCCTGACCAACTGAGCACAGTGATTTACTTCATATCACAAATAAAAGTCACCAATTAGAAATCCTGACAGCCACCAGAAAAGTCTTAGAAGTCATGTCATCTGCTGGCAAAAGCCAACTGGCCATGTATGATTTACTCCCAACTGTCAATCAGAATATCTTTCACTCATACTCCTCAGCCTGTAAGGGGGCAAAACAAACAGCAGAGCTCCAAAGTATTTCTCTTGTGGGAATGTTAAAATGCTGTGAAATTAATTCTTTCAATTTAGTGGCTCTGAAATAACCTCAAGTTCACAATGTTTCACTTCTAAAAGAAAGCATTTTCAAGAATAGAAAAGCTGGAATTAAGGGAATTTGGAACTTAGGTGAGTGATGTCCTTTGAATGAAGGATAATGGTCTGCCTCTGATGTATTTGATCTTGCTGCGTAGGGACATACACCAAGAGATAAGTGTATGGATAGTCTGGTCCTAAACCAGTCAAGGATGAAATCCTAGCTGAAGTCTCAGGCAAAACTGCATCATCTTCAGTGGGCCCTACATTTTATATCAGGAGTCCATGACATGTAAATACCTCAACCAACCATAAAAGGCTGTCCAGTATTATTTCTTATAAACAGCTCCCTGGCACATCTCGTGTCATATTACTTATGCAGAACCTTTAAAACTCATAAGCCACATCCCTTGCCCACTAATTGCTATTACATTCCTTATAAGTTACAATAAAGTTACTTCATTATTAAAATCAGGTGACTCTGAGGAACTTTTGCAGTTGTTCCATTCACCTGGAGGAGCTTTTGAATTAATTTATCTGAGAAATATCACCTCAGAGATATGGCACACAGAGGCTTGATCATTTCTTTTCAGAGCACCATTAAAATGTCACTATATTTTTCAAATGCTAGAGTAAGCTCCAGTGGAAAAAGATGTGCAGAAATCTTTCCATTATGCAACTGCTCTTAAGAGCAAGATTTACTGTAAACTAACAAGCAACATGGATAGGGGGAGAAAAAAACAAACAAAAACAACACAAAAATCCCACAACAACTTATACTAGCAACTTTTTTTTTTTACAAAGTAATAGCTGATCATTGTTCTATCACACTGTGAATGGCTAGATGCAAATCAGACTTGTCTGCTGAATGCAGAAAGCAATATGGTTACTGCAGATGATGCTCTCATGCAGCACCTGCTGCTGTAAAACATGTATCTGCACTGAGCTCTTCATGACTAACTGCTGCACATAAAGAGAAAAATTACTCAGCTGATTATTTACATGGATGATTCTGTTCTTCCAACAATTTAAAAGCAGAAACTATACACTGTGAGATCACTAAACAGTAATGCATGATCTGGTTACTGACCTCTTCATGCTGTCTAGTGTAGGAGCCTTGCCCTGTTGTAAACTTGAACAGTTATTTTTGGAACAAATCTGCTGTGTAAGAGTTAAATTGTTCTTTCTTCCTCTTTGGCCCTATGCCTCTGATGCTGTTGCCCACAAATATAAAGCATATTCTGGCAGTTTTCTCATAGTTTTGGGTTCTGAGCACAAAAGATTAATAGGAGATCCCAGTCCACACTTAACCAGAAACTACAAAAAGATCCGATCCTGTGATATTTTGGCTTTAGAAAGCAAATATGAGTTTAGGAAGACAGTAATTTACTGAAGTGATCATGACCAGAAAATTGTACTTTGGAAAATGTCCTCTGTCTGCTGAGATCCTTCATGTTAGGCAGGAAAATGCTTTCTGTCTGTTTAGTTTCTGTAAAAAACAATCTGTGTTTTGGTCATAACACTACAACAATGCCAGCTTAAAGTAAAATAGGACATTGACTTGACTCCAATAGTTGGCATGAGCTCTCAATCACAGAACCATAGAACAACAGAGGTTGGAAGGACCTCCAGAGTTCACCAAGCCATAGAATCATAGAATCAGACAGGTTGGAAGAGACGTCCAACATCATCCAGTCCACCTAGCACCCATCCTGTCCAATCAACTAGACCACGGCACTAAGTGCCTCATCCAGGCTTTTCTTGAACACCTCCAGGGATGGTGACTCCATCACCTCCTGGGGCAGCCCATTCCAATGCCAATCACTCTCTCTGACAACAACTACATCCTAACATCCAGCCTAGAACCCACAGCACAACTTGAGACTGTGTCCCCCTTGTTCTATTGCTGGTTATCTGGGAGAAGAGACCAACCCCACCTGGCTACATCCTCCCTTCAGGTAGTCGTAGACAGCAATGAGGTCCAGCACCTAGAGCAGACCACAGCAGTTTTACTAAAAATACATTGAATACCAAAACCTAATTCAAAACATTTCTTGCCTCATTTTAGTTTAAATTCAAATTTCCAGGTACAAAAATGTTTTATCATGTGGTGCAGAAGTGCCTCTTCAGTTTGCTTTCGCAGGAACTGACAGCAAGAAGTGCAAAGCGGAAGCTTTCAGCATGCATTTATTAATTCACTTTAGTTTCACTGCTTCCTTTTTATTCCTTGCCACGACTGCATCTTTAAAAAGGAGAAGCTTGTAAAGTCACACTGTCACCATGAGAATATGGTGCTAATAGTGATGCTGCTGCTCTTCTAGCAAGTTCACACCATCCCACATCACTAGTCATTTGAATGCAGGAGCAATGCTCCCTTAATGAAATTAAATACAAATGTGTAAGCAAATAAAAGTAAGAAAGTAGAAACTACTCTATTAAACCTACATACCTTGCTGCAAAACCCTTTGAGTTTGTACACGGCTTTTACGTACTGCAATATAGGCATAAGTTAAATGGTAGTTACAATAAAGGTGTAAGGCAGCAGCACTGAACACTATCCCCAAAGAAAACAATTCAATTCTTACTTATTCATTAGCTCTTGGAAAAAAAATCATTTGGCAAAGGAAATACAAAGCCATTTATGGCTGACTTCAAGTAATCTAAAGATAAAAATTCGTTCTGACTGACTCCAATTGATCTGATGGCCTTCTCCATGTCCTGTAGGCTGAGCCCAGCTACAATGAACATAGTTTACAGTGGTTTGTTCAGAAAAATCAAAGTTCATGAAGATTTAAAAAAATGAGAATGCATTTTTAACAAGACCTTTTCAAAAGCTCCTCTCTGTGAGCTGATCAAATAGGCCTGCTCTGACCATCAGATGTTTAATTAATAACTCACTCCAAAATGGTATTCCCAATCACAAGCTCTCAAATGATAAGCCAGACAAGTTCTCAAATGATAAGCCAGACAAGTTCCTCAAATAATATTTCTGCCTAAAAAACCCAGAGCTAAAAATAGTGGTTAGAGCAGCTTTTTTGCTAACATCTGTCTTGAAGTGACTTAAAAACCACCCATAGCACAGCCTAGTCTCAAAGTTCCCTTTATGAAAGGGATCATTTGGCGCAGTGAGTACTGAGGAATGTTAATAGGCATGGACCAGTTAACATAGCTGTGGTATAAACATATCACACATTGCTGTGGTTATTTTGGTTTTAATTCATGGGCTGTTGCAGAGTAGCTCTGTGGATGTGGTTTGGCTTATGGGACTTGTAAAATGCCTGCAAGTTGACTTACTGCAGGTTTTGATAAGGCCCAGAAACAACAGGAAGACTGCTTTGTTTTCTGCAATGTTAGCTCACACCAGGTGTTGAATATGGGAAGCATCCTGAGGCTTTTCTCCACCTGCCATTCTTTGATGAGTATCCCAGCTGCTTCTAAGCTGATTATTGCTCATTCAAAATTGCCAACATCACAGTGTAAAGATAATGTATAGAGAGAGGCTTTAGAATGCCCAAAATAAACATCAAGGACTGGGAGGGCATGTAAGGTGAGATGCACTCTGCCTCCAATTGAGTGTTTCACATCCATATCAAAGATAAACAAGATGAAAAGGGGTCAAGATGTTGGACATCCCTGTAGCCTTTTTTGTTCCTCCTCTCCTGTCTTTTTGAGGCTGAGAAAGCACAGTTATATGTCTGTATAAATGAGTTTGTAGTAGAAAATGCAGTCTTGAAGACTCTCTTTTCTTGGAGAGTCAGGATTTCATGACATGAAGGGAGGAGAACAAATGCTGGGAATTTTTTTTTCACCTTCCCATGAAGCAGATGGAACACAGTAATGTTCCACTATCACACTTCCCACCCCTCCTCAGTTAAGATCACTTCTAAGGGCACGTAGAGAGGTTGTTTGCCATCCCCTCCTCAGTTAAGATCACTTCTAAGGGCACGTAGAGAGGTTGTTTGCCATCCCCTCCTCAGTTAAGATCACTTCTAAGGGCACGTGGAGAGGTTGTTTGCCATGTCTATCCCAGTGGCTCTCTTTTAAGCTTGCCACCACATAGGTTAAAAAAACCCACAACAGTTTCCATGTTTCCAGAGTAGCACTATCCACTAAGAATGTATTTCGCAGGTCAGAAAATAACTGCAGTGATAGCCAGTCATTATTCAGTGCGAGTCACGACTTAGTTTGATCTGACAGAGCAATCTAGCAATTCACAATAGGAAACACCTTAGCCATCAAGCTTCCATGCGTTCTCATTTTGTTTTAGCCTGAAGGAATCTGGAGGTGTAACACATATGCTTTTAATGTCTGTGCATCTAACAAGCAAGACTGGAGCACACAAAATAAACCAGAACTGCTGTTGCTGCTAGCTTGCCTTAAACACAAACAAGAAATCCTGCATGGGGGATTATGCTCATAAAAGAAGCTGGAATAATCAACTGTCCTCAAAGCTTGGCAATTTTCTCTTCCTGTGATGCCTGGCCTCTGTTTCTCTACTACCAAAGTATTCTAATAGCACTCACTTACCCTCTTGGTGCCCTGCAGACAGCGCTCCTGTCACAGCATGCTCAGCTGGTGAAGACTGCAGAAAAAGTTGTTTCTTCTTCTTCTCCTTCTCTCTTATTTTCTGCAGATCAGTGCTGTTCAGAAAACTGATTTAGTAAGTCCAGAGTTTCGTCAGCTTCAAAGAGATAAAGCCACCTAAAACTCTTAAAGACTGGTTTTATTAACTGGATAAATCTTTGCCTATAAGCAGATTAAACCCAACCTGAAATACGACTTGCATTTTATTGTATTTCAGACTTGATGGGTACTGCAAAATGATGCTATCCAGACAGGCTGCCACTAGCTCATCTGGATGATTTTTAATCCCTTTTTAATGACCATTTTTAAAACACCAAGGTTCTGCGTGGCAAAGAAGGTCAGGAAAAGAGAGGAAGCTGCGAATCAGAGGGCGTGTGGGGGTAGGAACTTTTCCTGCACACACTGCTGACATTTACCAGACCAGGTCAGACAGCTGGGAAGTGAGATGAAGCTGTATTTACAGCAGAGCTACTTCTCGCAGGTATATAACACAATATAAGTATTTATAGAATCAGAGAATGTTTAAGTTGGAAGGGACCTCAAAGCTCAGCCAGTTCCAAACCCCTGCCATAGGAAGGGACACCTCCCACTAGAACAGGTCGCTCAAGGCCCTCATCCACCCTGGCCTTGAACACCTCCAGGAAGGAACAGGTCACAGCCTCCCTAGGCAACCTGTGCCAGTGTCTCACCACCCTCAACTGCAAACAACTTCCTAACATCTAGTTTCAACCTCCCCTCTGCCAGTTCAAACCCATTCCTCCTCATCCTGTCATTACAAGACCTTGTCAATAGTCCCTCCCCAGCCCTCCTGTAGGCCTCTTTCAGATACTGCAAGGCCGCCCCAAGGCCTCCTGGAAAGCCTTCTCTCTCGGGCTGAAAAGCCTCAACTCTCACAGCCTTGTCCTCATGAATTTACAATACATACAAAGAGTTACAAATTATACAAATTAGAAATAACACAGAAATCCAAACCTCCCCTCCTGGGCAAAGGAAACTGCCCAGAAGGGACTCAAAGCTACCCCCTCTTTCTCTCAGCCGGCAAACAAAACCAACCAGTTCTGGGCCCCTCAATTCAAGAGAGATGTTGAGGTGCTGGAACGTGTCCAGAGAAGGGCAACAAAGCTGCTGAGGGGCCTGGAACACAAACCCTGTGAGGAGAGGCTGAGGGAGCTGGGGGTGTGCAGCCTGCAGAAGAGGAGGCTCAGGGCAGACCTCATTGCTGTCTACAACTACCTGAGGGGAGGTTGTAGCCAGGTGGGGTTGGTCTCTTCTCCCAGGCATCCAGCAACAGAACAAGGGGACACAGTCTCAAGTTGTGCTGGGGGAAGTGCAGGCTGGATGTTAGGATGTAGTTCTTGCCAGAGAGAGTGATTGGCATTGGAATGGGCTGCCCAGGGAGGTGGTGCAGGCATCGTTCCTGGAGGTGTTCAAGCAAAGCCTGGATGAGGCACTTAGTGCCATGGTCTGGTTGACTGGATAGGGCTGGGATCTAGGTTGGACTGGATGATGTTGGAGGTCTCTTCCAACCTGGTTGATTCTATGAACCAGCAAAGCTTAGGTGGTTGTCTGTTAGTGGAGAGCTTAGAGCAGAGTGAAGCAGTGAATAGGAGCAGCATTGCAGAACAGAGTGGGACAAATGGTTGACATTTTGGCTTTTTATCCCTCTCAGCAAACCAATAAATGATCCAGACTTCATCACTATTTTCTTTGCACAACCAATGATCTAACTTCTCTCGTTAAAATATCACAACTAGCCTCAAAGCAGCACAGGGCAAGAGATGAATTCAAATCACAGCAGGAATGAAGGAACTCCCTACAACCAAGGTCTCTGAATGGTTGAGGTGGAATGGTGGGGCCCCATTAACTAGATAGGATAATTAAGAGGGTTAATTATGTACAACTCCAGGTACAGCATGCATTAGGAAGGAGGAGGAGCCTTAATTCTTACCTCTTAATAACTTCAGCATCCAACATGGGAAAAGAAACCCTCTGGTTTTGGCAGTTATATTTACTTCCAGCAGTGGTTTCAAAACAATCTTTGATAGTACTACACAGACTTATGAACCTCTATGCAGTCATGTAAAATGGTGAGAAGTAAAAACATCATTAAAGTATCAGGTATTGTGGCTGTGATTTCAAAGGAGTTTGGCTGCTTCTGATCCAGCAGAAAGCAGTGTGGGAACCCTTGGTATTCAGGGCCTATTAACCTCAGCCCATCTACTCCAAAACTGCTCAAAACCAATTCCTACCACCCAGTGGAAGACTTTTTGTCAGCACAATCATAATTCAGTACTCCTGGCTGCTGGTATCTCTTTTCTAGACTACTACTACTAGTATTTTTAGTAGTAGTATTTTTAGTAGTATTATTCTTCTTCTTCTAGGTTGGACTTTGTGATCCTGAGGGTCTTTTCCAACCTGGATGTTTCTGTGATTCTACATCTCTTTTCACAAAGTGCTCCATTTTGCGTGGTAGAAATGAAAGAGAGAACCTTTGCTAAGTACAAGTAGGTCTTTACTGGCTTTCTTCAGCAAAAGGAAGTTTAAATGCTTCTTTTTAAACAAAAATAAATGAAAAAGTAATTAGCAGTTAGCCTCACAATCATGCAAAATAATACTGCCTAATTATCAGGTGCAAGTGTGTGATGGGGAAAACACCTGGTTATAGACACTAAATTATATCTCAGGATACACAAACAGATTTTGAAGTGTACTACAAGGGTCTCTCTCACTAGCTTGAGTAGCTTCTTAAATTCCCATTTCCTAGATCTTCACATTCATATCACAGGTAAATCTGGCAGAATTTTACTGTATAACATCTCAAACATAATCCTTTTTATCCATCTACAGGGCTAAATCTCTTCACCATCTCCATTCATTCAATAATGAATTACCAAAATTTGCCTACAAAGTCCCTTTGCTCTGTTCTTGTGAGACCCCACCTGGAGTACTGTATGCACTTCTGGTGCCCCCAACACAAGAAGGACATGGAACTGTTGGAGCCAGTCCAGAGGAGGCCATAAAGATGACCGGAGGGCTACAGCATCTCTGCTATAAAGATAGGCTATGAGAGTTGGGGCTCTGCAGCCTGGAGAAGCAAAGACTTCAAGGAGACCTTGTAGTAGCCTTCCAGTATCTGAAGGGGGTTACAGGAGGACTGGGGAGGGGCTATGGACAAGGACTTGTAATGACAGAACAAGGAGCAATGAGTTTAAACTGGCAGAGGGTAGATTTAAACTAGATGTTAGGAAGAAGTTCTTCACAGTGAGACTGGTGAAACACTGGCACAGGTTGCCCAGGGTGGTTGTGGCTGCTTTCTCCCTGGAAGCGTTCAAGGCCAGGTTGGATGAAGCCTTGAGTGACTTGTTCTAGTCTATGGTGGAGGGTTGGAACTAGATAATCTTTGAGGTCCCTTCCAACCTAAACCATTCTATGATTCTATGCTCTAAGATATTCCCAACACTTCAGTAAGTTAGGTTGCTGCTAAACACTTAAAACTACTGTCATGATGACAAAAAGCATCACCTTGACCTCCCCAACCCTTCCAAGTTCACCATTTTGCCCCTGTCTTGGCACATGAAGTTCTCTGGCACAAACGCTACCTGTGAAGTTCACTATGATTGAATGCTGGGTGCAAACAGAGGCTACAAGATTCCATGTTGGAGTATAAATTCTTTACCTGGGGCTTATCTGCTTGTGATGGTGATTGCTTTTTTAGCCTCTGTACATGTCACGCACAGTTGGTAGAATGTCCCATGTCAATGGAAATTTGCTTTCTTTTCCTCCTTTTTGTAGCTGTACCTGCTGAGAATCAAAGGTGATCAGTGTCCTACAGTACTGCAAACCAAATTCATTGAGGGAACATAAATACTTCTATTGATGTAATCAGACACATTGAACTCCTTTTCTGAGCACATACCTGGAACTTCAGTTCCTGTGCATTTTTTTTCTTTGTGCTGGCTTACAATCAAAATTCTCCAGAAGTTCTTTATAATCCATTACATTGGAGTGTCTAACACAGTAATGATTCCACAGTCCAGAGAAAAAAGAATCATTTCTCAGCTATCCTCGATCACATTTGTAGTAAACTGAACAAAAATTGACAAAATTTATGAAACCTTTAGCAACAAAACATGTATAGATTAAGAAAAACAAATAAGCACTGCATTACTTTGTCTCTATTTTCCAACTCCATTTTTTTCTCTGGTCTTTTTCCTCTGCCCAAGATTGTCCTGCATAATATTATTATTCAAATCCTACACACAGTGCCATCTACATAAACATGAATTTTAATATAGCCACACAAGGAACATTTCTGATAATATAAAAATATTATTATGCACTTCAATAAATTCCAGAGTATCTTAGGATAAGTCACTCTAACTCTGCGGCAGAGTCGCTTGGATTTTACAGCAAGCTGGAAAATTTGCAATAATCTGGATAAATGGGAACTTCACTCTGCAATTAGAATTCATTTCCACGTGGCAGGACATCTACAGCTTGGAAATAAAACCTTTGCTAGCAGGTGTTTATTCCCCCCAGTCAGCAGTGCACTTGGCAGCCTCAGGTGTATTGAAGTGCTTTGGAAAAAAGGAGTAGAGTTTTTACCTTTGTTAAAGAAGCAAGGACTAGTGCCTCACAAATTCCTGTGGCGTTTATCTCCAGTCCCCTTCCACAAAACACTGCTGTCACTCATGGGTTATGTTTTATTTCCTAATCATGAACCTAGAGAAATGTCATTTTAAAAAACTGGAAATTAACATTCTGTGGCACAAAGAGGACTCAGATTGTCTGAAGCTAAAATGGCACTATTAGAACATCTTGTGTATCACAGGCAGCTACGTTTGTCTTCACTTCCTTTGCATTTACCACTGTAATTAATCTCTAAACACAAGTAAAACTTGTGTTTGATTAAAGCATTGCCCTGATAAAAATGCATCTAGTCAGTCCTGAATAAATTCTTCCAAAGACTAATAACAGAAGATTGGTTGCATTATTTCTCATTTGAATTCTTCTGTCTATTGAAGATACAGCACCATATGATGTAGTCATCTCTTAAACACCCTCATCAAAGGCTAAGCAGATTGTCTGCTAACATTGAGCTCTAAAGAATCCACACCATCCCTTGAATCATGACTGTGGCTTCTTTTTTTCTTGCTTCTTTCTTTCCCCAGTTTTCCATACCTTCTGGGAAACGAGAGCACCTCATGAGAAGCTGTGTTCAGGTTTGATTTTCACAAGAATCACAGAACCTTACAGGGTTGGAAAGGACCTTCAGAGATCATTCAGTCCAACCTCTTGCCAAGGCAGGATCCCCTAGGGTAGTTCACACAGGAATTGCATCCAGGGGGGTTTTGAAAGCCTCCAGAGAAGAGACTCCACAACCTCTCTGGGCAGGCTGTTCCTCTCTCACCCTCACTGTAAAGAAATTTCTCTTCATGTCGAGCTTAAACCTCCTGTCTTCCAATTTGGATCGAATTGTCCCTTGTCATACTGCTGTGGATCACCAAAAAGAGCTTGGCCCCCTCCACTTGACACCCACCCCTCAGATATTTAGACACATTGATCAGATCTCCTCTCAGTCTTCTCTTCTCAGACTAAACAGCTCCAGCGCTCTCAGCCTCTCTCCACAGAGGAGATGCCCAAGTCTCCCACTCATCCTCGTGGCTCTCCTGCCAGACTCTTTCCAGCAGGTCCCTGTCTGTCCTGAACTGGGGAGCCCAAAACTGGACACAGTATTGCACATGTCTCACTAAGGCAGAGTAGAAGGGGAGAAGAACCTCCCCTACACCTTGACAAGATAGGAAGACAGAATCCTATTTCTGCTCATTACACTACATTTTTCAGCCATCTGTGGGGTTAACCTGTTCGAGAGGGAGGAGGCAGGGTTTGGTGGGGGCAAGTTCCACTGGCAATTTATGGAACCATTTAGACCATTAAAGAGAAGAGAACCTGGTTAGCATTGCTAAATTCCATTTGGGACCACAGAAGGGAGCTGCACTGTAACATGTTGGAGTGCAGTCCATATGTTCATTCCTTATTTCCATACGTACAACTCCCAGCTAACAAACTGAATCTCTTCAGCGTTTCCTTGAAAAGAAATTCACAGAGATTTGGTTCCACTTGAGCAAATGTTTTCATGCTACATTTGAAACACAGGAACACTTCAAAAACACAGGTTGGGTTTGATTATTTGGGCACTGACAGTTTCTGTTTGATGAAAATAGCATGAGAAAGATCAGGCTAAGAGTAAATCAGCGTCAGGAAGGGATACTGTGGCACTTTTTAGGAGCATCTGAATTTCTCCCTTATTTGCAGCTCAGTTTTGATCTATCAAAAAACAACAATCCCATTTCCACAAATTACTGTGGCTTTGCTACAGAACAGGTAGACCTTCAGTCCTTACCCTACACTGGTGAGAGTTTTCAGCAATCTATAGGGTACTCTGTTTTCTGCTGCATGAAAAAAATTGCACTCCGTCCCCTAGAACTTTCTACCCTTACTCTCCAAAGTTTTTGCTGTTTGAACAAAATGGCTTGTTATGGGAGCTGCATACCTCAAGGCTGGGAAAGTCAATCCCACTTAACAAACAAATAGAAGTACAGAACTAATGAACTGGTTGAAAACCTCACTTTTGCCCTCTGTTCTTTATACTCCAGCTTCTTACACAGGATCCTCGTGAATAGTCCAGGATCACCACTGTGCCTTGCACACCAATGGCCACTTCCTTACAGAAATGGCAGGATACAATCTGGACATGCAACATAAGGAGAATTAATTGGGTCTTGCAGCAGCCATTAAAAATGGCCAGAGCTTATTTTCATGATAAACATCAACAGGAGACTTGGGTGTTGCCTTCATCTGGGCATATGAAGAAGAACACAAATTATCACAGAATCACAGAAACATCCAGGCTGGAAAAGACCCTCAGGATCACCAAGTCCAACCTATAAACCTACTCTACAGGACTCACTTAAACCAAATCCCTAAGCACCACATCCTAATGACCAGTAAACATATCCAGGGGTGGTAACTCAGCCACTTCCTTGGCAGCTCACTATGTAGAACCATCTTGATTGAGCTATATGATTTAAAAACAGAAGTATTGGTCCTGACTAACACAGTGATTAGTTTACTTCTCATAAACTTATGACCAAGGAAGCCATTCATGAAGGCTGGTTTTGAACACAATAGCAACTCTCCCACTCTGTTCACAGAGAGAGGGAGGATAACAAATAGTACCACAGGGTGGCTCAAAAATCCCTAAATTACATTCCTCATCTACTTGCTCTCTGGATATGCGAATGTATTTTCCAACCCTACCAAGTCTGACACTGAACCATGTATCTCTGCACATCTCTGCATCTTTTAAACACTTCCAAGCATGGAGACTCAACCACCTCCCTGGGGAGCCTGTTCCAGCGTTGAGAACCCCTTCAGTGAAGAAGTTTCTTCTAATATCCAATTTAAACCTCCTGTGGTACAACTTGAGGCCATTTCTTCTAGTCCTATCATTTGCCAGAACGGAGAAGAGACCCCCACACACACACCTTGCTACATCCTTCTTTCAGGCAGCAATAAAAAGTTCCATATCTGAGTCAGTTTGGCCACTGCTACCTGTCTGCAGACAAGATGGAAGGACTGGATTGAAACCAATTGAAAACAATACAAATATATTCAACACATTCAAGGGGCACTGCATCAGACACTTCTAGAGCACATGGATCCCATCTACACTAATTTCACTGCCAGGTTTTTGACTATGATAGGCAGAAGCATCCAGTCTTGTGCAGCCACAACACCCTTAAATCAGTGCCATCAATACAGGTGAGCTACTCAGATCCACCACAGAAGGTCTTTGCACAAATGTTGCTCAAAAGCTTGAGGGCTAACATATACCTCAGTGCTGAGACAACAACTCAGCTTATGAGATGGGGACAGACTTTTCAGTAGAGCCTGAGGCAAGAGAACAAGAGGCAGTGATTTTAAATTAAAATAGATTCAGACCAGATATAAGGAAGAAATTTTTTACAGTGATGTGGGAACCAAGAAAGGGGAGGCAGCTAAATTGATGCATGATGTATTTGGTGCACATCCCTGTGTATCCTCATGCAGTAAGACTGAGGACAGAAACATAGTAAATTGGTATTCTTGCCTTGTGTAACATTGCATGACAGTGACACAACTTAGGACAAAGAACTGAAAGAAATCTGTGTTAAAATCGCTGACATCTCACTATTACTTCACTGTTATCCAAAAAGAATGTTGGGGAACAATATTTTATCCAATCACTGTATTCTATACCTTGTAGAATTACCACAACTTGTAGAATGGGTATAAAAGACTGTGGCTATAGCAATAAATGGCTTTTTGCCCTTGCCTTCCAGCTCAGCTTTGCCTGTTGTGTTGCTGTCATTTTGTGCATCACCAACACAATGAGGGTGGTGAAACACTGAAACCTGTTGCCCTGTGAAGTAGTAAGAAGTTCCCATCTTTGGAAACATTCCAAGTCATGCTGGACAGGGCACATTGATGTAGTTGAAGATGTTCCTAGTCACTGCAGGGGTGCTGGACTAGACAACCTTTAAAAGTCTATTCCAACACAAAGCATTCTATCTCCTATGTTTCTAAGTACAAAGATAGAATCATAGAATAAACCAGGTTGGAAGAGAGCTCCAAGATCATTCAGCCCAACCTAGCACCCAGCCATATCCAGTCAACTAGACCATGGGCACTAAGTGCCTCATCCAGGCTTTGCTTGAACACCTCCAGGGATGGTGACTCCACCACCTCCCTGGGCAGCCCATTCCAATGCCAATCACTCTCTCTGTGAAGAACTTCCTCCCAACATCCAGCCTATACTTCCCCTGGCACAACTTGAGACTGTGTCCCCTTGTTCTGGGAGAAGAGACCAACCCCACCTGGCTACAACCTCCCTTCAGGTAGTCGTAGACAGCAATGAGGTCACCCCTGAAGATGATAAGTATTATTCTTTATATTTTAAAGTTTGGGTTTACTTTTAAATTTAGTTTTAAATTCCTTATGCAACACTTCAGCTAAAAATATTTTTTAAGTTAGTCCATCAAAAACTGACAATGTACTTCCCAACTATAAAAACAAGCTAATTGTAAGTACAACTTTTCACTATTTCCATACTTCCTATTTCGGCACACATAGAAAAACCTCCTAATTGTTCCAATTGCAAAAGAAACAAATGCAGCCATTACACTTTTTATGAATCCAGCCCATTGTTCCAGCAAATAAATCATACTTTATGGAAAGATTTGCTCTGAAATTGCTGCCAAGAAAAATACCCTTGAGTTAGTTGCTGCATAACTGCCACAGAAGTGCATTAAAGGGTGCCTAGGGACAGCTTCATCTGAGCATTGTGACTTTTAAGAAAAAGCTTTGAATTCAATATTTTAAAATTGCTGCTGGATGTCCTTTGCTTTCTCTGATTTTAGATTAAATCCAGCTAACACGCATAGGAAGAAGTTAGATTGGGCTTTTCTTTCTGTGTCTTGGTCATTTATCATAGAATCAAGCAGGTTGGAAGAGACGTCCAAGATCATCCAGTCCAACCTAGCCACCCAGCCCTAGCCAGTCAATTAGACCATGGCACCAAGTGCCCCATCCAGTCTTTCCTGAACACCTCCAGGGGGATGTGACTCCACCACCTCCCTGGGCAGGGCCCATTCCAATGCCAATCACTCTCTCTGGGAAGAACTAGAGCTAGATTGTATGGTCCTGCTCTGGCAGTGGGTTTGGGCTCAGTGATCTCTTTGGGGTGCCTTCCAACCCCTAACATCCTGTGGGCCTGTGACTGGTCCAAAGTCCATAAAGTTAATTGTGACACTTGAGACTGTGTCCTAGAACAGCCACAATGACATTATGGGGAAAAAAATAGAAGCCTGAAGAGCAACAGGAGCAGAAGTCCTATAAAATCAGACGCATTCCTCCAGAAGTCACAGCCACAGTCCATGCCATGGTCAGCAGCAATAAGATAAGGAGTAACAGCTACAAACTGAACATAGAAGATTTCACCTCAACATGAAGGGTAAACTTCTTTACAGTGAGGGTGACAGAGCACTGAACAGGCTGCCCAGAGAGGTTGTGGAGTCTCCTTCTCTGGAGACTTTGAAGAGCCCCCTGGATGCATTCCTGTGTGAACTTCCCTACAGCATCCTGCCTTGGCAGAGGGGTTGGGACTCAAATGATCTCTGGAAGTCCCCTTTCAAGCTCTAAAGTTCTGTGATTCATTATTTCTGATATTCATAGATTTACAGAATACCAGCTTGGAAGAGAACTCAAGGATCATCAAATGCAATCCTTTAGATAAGAATATAGCTTAAATGAGCATGGTCCAACGACCCTGCCAAGCTAAGCCTTTCCTATACATTTGTTCCATCACTTAAAAACAGCCCAGCACCCAATGCTATTTCATTATGTAACACAGGATTAAAACAATCAAAATGAGAAAAAATATTTTGTGAATGCCCCCAAAAATATCCCCAGGAGAGGTAAGCAGTCAAGTCTTGGAGCCCCTCTGCATGAAGAGTGCCTCTTTCTGTCTCTCTAAGCCAGGCACAGTATTGTTCTGCACCTCAGGAAGCATCCCAGATCAGTGGTTAGAAATAGAATTGCAGGACCTTTACCTTCCAGAAGAAATCTCTGTGCTGCTCTTGTCTTGTTTGAGTGCTGTCACTCTCATGATCTGTTGTTTTCACACAGAGGTGACCTGGTACCATTATTTGTCCTTCAGAAGTTTTTTTTTTCCCCTGATAAAAATGCACCATTTTAGAGCTTTAAACCCCCAGATGAAATTTTTTTGTGTTCTTTTCCATTATTCAGTGCTTATGGGATGCAGTAATGTTTTTCTAGATTTATTACCTTTCGGATTGCAATGCCAAACACAAGGGTTTATTGTCAAATAAAGCTTATTTGGGATTTTAGATTGCTGCTTCACAAGAGCATTGCTTCTGTTTGTAATTCTCTGTACCAAAATATTTAATTGGTTTTGTTGTTAGCTAATTCTGGAAAGTTAATTCCAACCAGAAAAAAAAAAACCACCCAAAACAACAAACCCCCCCAAAAAAACCCCAAACACCATGGAGTGAAATAGTGCAGGCAGGCAAATATAACTGAAAAAAAAATTACTTTTGATGTTGATAACAATGGGAAAAAAAATTAATGGAATTAAAATTCCAAACAAAACCACTCAAGCAATGAAGTATCATCCAAATTGCTTCACTAACTTTTAGTCTTTCTCCAGCAAATAGCATCTCCAGTGATATTTCCTGACAAATTTCACAGACTCAAAAAGCCACAGTTAAAACTAAATACAGAACTAAACCCCCTCCTGAACAGCAGAGACTGCCCAGGAGGGCTTTTCAAACAAGCTCCCCTCCTTTTTTCCACCTCCACCCTTATACCAGAAGTCCGATGTGCAGGGGTGAGATTGCCAGGTAAGGAGGTACAAGCAGAATGATTAGCTGAGGTTCCACAGGTTCAGGCAGAGACAGTTAATGCAGCAGCAGCCACCAGAGGCACTCCAAATCATTGTTTCTTGTTTTTCTATCTCTCAGCAAAACCTATTCTTGGAGGTGTCTTTCAACCTGGTTGATTCTATGACTCCATGAGCGATATAGACATCATTTTCTTTCCACAGCCAATTATCTAATTTATCTCATTAAAACATTCCAATTAACCTCTAACCAGCACACAGGTAAAAGGATATCCTAACACCTCTTATAAATAGAGTAAGGGTATCCTTTCCTCCTCTTCTTCTGGAAGAGCATCTGGTGTTCTCACTGTCCCTTCTACTCACCTTTCAGAGCAGAGTGTGCACCATAACCTCCATTCAGACTCCTCAGTTCTGCCCTGGTCTGAGGTCAAGAACATCCACCCTCAATGTTACTCTGTGAGACTTCAAAGTAGGTGACTTCCACATTACCCCTTTAGTATCCCAACCCTCACCCTGAAAATCAAATCTATTGGGATGAATTCTGATGAATTCTGACTCATCCCTTTGTACTTATCAACATATTTATCCTTGCATACCACTGCATACCTTTAGTCAGAGAAAGGTTGAAGGCTGCAACTTGCATACACAAGTAAACTGACAAATTAGCCCGCTGCAAGCAGCCCACAGATATCTTCTGTCATTCAGAAGATCATAAAGGACTCATCATTTATCATTGCTATTACTCTCAAAGAAAAATCATGGCTGTTGCTTTGCTTGCTTTTCAGATGCTGGGCTGCTCAATTTAGAGCAGGTGATCTCAAGAATTTTCTGTGGTGTGTGCCTCTGCACAGCTGTAGTCAAAACGTCTGCAGCACCCCATAACGTTTTTCACATTCTTTGCAATCTACAAATTACAATGAACATACTCAATGAATAAAAAAATCCCAATGCTGACATTGCTGACAAAATGCAGGCATGGGAAAGCCTTGCTAACATAACACAAAATGCCATTTTATACCTATTTTGATAATATAGGACAACCTTCCCAGACACAGTAGAAAAAATTACAATCACGCTCCATGAGAAATGAGTGTTTTGCATGGACTCAATGTCTAAGGCAATTTCCTCTTCAAAAAGGCACTAGTAAGCTTCAGAACTCTTTTAGGTAAAGCAAAGAATTTCACATGTGATTAATATGGTTTAAATAGTAGGCAGAGGATGGTATTTTTTCAATGAGTGAAAGAGATTTGCTGGAAACCAAGTATCAAAGGTCAAGGAAGATATACGTTACATAAGTGCCCATAAACTCCAGCATAACAATTAATTATTGGTGCCACATATACAGAATCACAGAACTTCAGAGGCTGGAAGGGACCTCCAGAGATCACCAAGTCCAATCCCCATGCCAAGGTAGAATCCCCTAGGGTAGTTCACACAGGAATGCATCCGGGATCAGGGGGAGGTTTGAAAGCCTCCAGAGAAGGAGACTCCACAACCTCTCTGGGCAGGCTGCTCAGGGCTCTGTCATCCCCACTGTAAAGAAGTTTCTCCTCATGTTGAGATGAAACCTTCTATGTTCCAATTTGTAGCTGTTGCTCCTTGTCTCATTACTACTGACCACCAAAAAGAGCTTGGCCCCCTCCTCTTGACGCCCACCCCTCAGATATTTAGACACATTGATCAGATCTCCTTTCAGTCTTCTCTTCTCCAGACTAAACAGCCCCAGCATTCTCAGTCTCTCTCCACAGAGGAGATGCTCAAGTCTCCCACTCATCCTTATGACTCTCTGCCAGACTCTTTCCAGCAGGTCCCTGTCTGTCCTGAACTGGGGAGTCCCAAATTGAACACAGTATTCCACATTCAGCTAGGGCAGAGGAAAGGGGGAGAAGACCAAAGTATTCTGTTTTTTACTTCAACTCAAAAATTGGGGTTGAAAGAAAAATGCATGCACAGGACAAAGTGACATATTAACATTCTAGCAACTGCAACTGTTTTTCTCTCAATCTATTAAAAATCTTAGCAACCTGAACTTCAAAGCAAGCTTCCAAACTGAAAACTGGCAATTAAAGTACTATTCTGTGTTCAGTTGTTCAACTAATGAGAATAAAGCCTCGTGTTTAAAAATATCACTCTTTTAAACTACTATTTCTGGAAATGCAACTGGGGAATTGAGTCAGGCTGTGTTCTTTCTGGCTCACATAATAGCAGCAATAATAAAGATTCTGCCAATGCTCCTTACTCACTCATTCAAATGCTGCTGTCTGAGACAGAATCAAATCCAGCTGAGTTGTGTATTCTCCACAGTGCTACCAGGAGTAAGCAGGAGGAACATGCATGGAGGGAATCCTGATCATGGTGAAGTCAGTACTTTATTTTAGCCAAGAGTTCATATTTTGTTTGTTTTCACTGAAAGAGCTGAGATTCCAAGTCCCCTAATCCCACTGCAGAACATTTAAGCTGAGTGAATAAGCCTATTTGTGGCTATAACCATCCACTTATGTAACAAAAATTGCCAAAGTAAGCAGCTATGAATCAGGCAGATTTGACTGCTCCTTGGCAAGTCTGCCTGTCACAAAAAGGTGGAAGAGGATGAAGCTTTTTTATCTGGCTGAAGACACAAAGAAGAAAACCTAGGTTTCATTCATTAAAAAGTCTTTTCCTATAGTGATAGAAAGAAAACTACAAAGGAAATTACAAACCCAAGACAGAATTAGACTTCACCAGAGCAGGCTAGGATTTTCCTTTCTTGCCATGACTGGCACAACATCTCTACTACTACTCCTAGGTTTTCATGGAGAAGGGAAACACAGCAATCTTGATTCATTTCTCCCTGTAATCAGATTAACTGAAATGTTTTATTTAATGAGTGAAGCACAGGTTTGGATGCTGTGGTGCCTGGCACTGCTGGTAGATTTTTCTGCCAGCTCAATACAACCATTTGTCCTTACAGGTTAGATAAGCTACATACCAGCTCTGTTGTCACTCCACGTGCCAGCTGGCTGCGGCTCTCCAACCCCAGCAGAACTGTGTTTCAGCAGCGTTTATGTATGTAGAGCACTCGAGGATCCCTGGGGAGAAAAGAAGACAATGAATATTTTAAATATTTCCTTATATTTCAGAAGCACAAAGGATAGCAATGGAAAACACATCCTCTACAGGGCACAGCAAACAGGGGAGGAACTTCCAGGCTGCAGACTACAGCTTACTGTGAGAAGATTTCTTGCCACAGATACTAAAGTTCAAGCTGCTCCCACACAACTATTGTCATTCTTTGTGCACTAAGGCATTTTCTTCAGCATCTGTGTGTCCCATGGATTGTAAGGTGGCACCTGTGTTAGGCATGAGTTACAACCCCTCTCCCAGCCTTTCTGCAACTTCTCTGGCTGCTCAAGTTATTGGTAATGGTAGGGAGAAGATCTCCAAGGTGCCTCCATGCATTTCCCTTACCACAAACTCCTGAACTTTGCTACAATAACATACCAATGAGAGGGAATGTCCTCACATTACACAAAGGAGGTTTAGGTATTAGAAGAAACTCCATCACTGAAAGCATTCTCAAACACTGGAACAGTCTCCCTAGGGAAGTGGTTGAGTCCCCATCCCTAGAGGTGAGTAAAAGAGGCAGAAATGTGGTGCTGAGGGACATGGTTTAACAGCAGGACTTGGGGGAGTTTAGATAATGGTTGAACTCGATGACCTTTTCCAACCAAAACAATTCATGAAGCCTCTTTTTTCTGATGCTGAATGAGTCTGAGAGAGGTTTCAGGGAACCCCTGAGACAAATCAGCCATTAGCATCATAGCTGGGAGAAAAATTCAGCTGCAGAGAAGGCAGCTGGCTGGCTGAGAACAAAGTTCTACACACATGCACTCCAATGGCCTGCCTATCTAGAGGGACATGCATGGAGAGCACTAGGACAGACCCAGAGTTTCCTCTGTAGCTGGTTGCCTTTGACCTGAAGATCAGAAGCAAAACCTGTGTTCAAACTTGTGGTTGCTGCCCCTCATTAGAGCCATGCAGTCACCCTAATAAACAACATATGGGAAACCTGGGGTTATGATTTGCCAAGAAAGCAAAACCAGCAAAATCCTAACGGTGGCACAAAGAAACAGGCTGCAAGGAATAAGTTGGGAACAAATTGGCAAAACATGCTGCTTTCCTCCATTCTTCTCAGAATGTGTCTGAAATGCACACATCAGTAAAGAAAAAGCCAGATTATAACACCTGCCACTCTCTCTGGCAAAAGGAATAGATATATACTTTTGAAGGCAAACCCTGCAACATAGGACAGCTTGGAAGACTACCACTCTGCTAGCCAGCCATGAAAGGACCATGTAGCAGATCTGCAGCCTCCAGAACACCCTTCTGAAGAGTGGAGGTGCATGGGAGGCAAGCTGCACAGAGCAGGCAAAGGAGCCTCGGTTACTCTGCTTCCAGTCTGTCTTGGGACAGTCTGATAGCAGTCTGTAGCAGTCTCTGTGTCTAACTCTCCCTCTCCTTTTGGCCAGTATACTCATGCAGAGATGAACACATGCATTCCCTGCCTTTAATAGCACCCAGTTGTAACAGGCAACAGGGTTGAAGCAAGCAAATGATGGGGATGATTTTAGAGGTATGGTTATACACCTTATTGCCAAATGGAAGAATTCAATTTGCAAAGATCTGTCAACCTGGCATATTACACACAGAGATACTTTCATCAGATTTTGGGGAAGGGGGGAAAGGGAGGGAAGGGAGGGAAGGGAGGGAAGGGAGGGAAGGGGGGAAAGGAGGGAAGGGAGGGAAGGGGGAAAGGAGGGAAGGGAGGGAAGGGGGGAAAGGAGGGAAGGGAGGGAAGGGGGAAAGGAGGGAAGGAAGGGAAGGGAGGGAAGGGAGGGAAGGGAGGGAAGGGAGGGAAGGGAGGGAAGGGAGGGAAGGGAGGGGAAGGGAGGGAAGGGAGGGAAGGGAGGGAAGGTGAAAAATATTCTTCTCTTGCTATAAACACACCAGTCCTCATTTTTCTCTATATTCTGCTTTGGGCCATTTTGTGTAAAAATCTTTAATTAAAGTTTTTTCTTTGAAATTGTCATCATCAAACCAGAAGAAAGAAAGTTAAAAAGGGAAGGACACAGCTGTGCATATAGGAAGTGCTATTCAGTACCAAATGAATTGGAACAAAATAAGTATCGTAACTGTTATGCTCTTAGTTTTGGCTCTGTATTCTCAGTAGCACAGTCTAACTTGTCACTTTATATTGATTCCATCTGTTTACACTCTGAAGAGTATTGGCTTCCTACAGTGAACATTTCCTATTTACCAGCTGGTAAAGATAGGCCCAAACCAGATAGAAAAGAATTAGACTATTTTCAGATCCTCATAAGCATAAAATCAAAAATTAATGGGGGGAGGGGAAATAAGAGGAGGAGTGAGATGGTCCTGATGCACATTCATATTGATAGTCCTTTACAACCTACTAACAAATTCCAGAGACCTTGACATTTGTTCGATGAGTACACAAAATAAACCACTTCTCAGTCCTCTTTACATTCTGCTTTGTGTGAACAGCCTCACTGTAAACATGAATCAATCCCAGTACTTCAGTAACCTTTAAAGAGAAACAGTTGGGGTGTGAATTCAGCTAGAATAACATTCCTAGCCCCACCAGCCAGCTAGGAGTGAAGGACTTCCATATAAAACAGATGTGGAGATGCAGTACAGACACATCAGACAACCAGCAACAGAAGAAGGGGACACAGTCTCAAGTTGCGCCGGGGGAGGTCTAGGCTGGATGTTAGGAGGAAGTTCTTCCCAGAGAGAGTGATTTGCCATTGGAATGGGCTGCCCAAGGAGGTGGTGGAGTCACCATCCCTCGAGGTGTTCAAGAAAAGCCTGGATGAGGCACTTGGTGCCATGGTCTGGTTGACTGGATAGGGGCTGGGTGCTAGGTTGGACTGGATGAGCTTGGAGGTCTCTTCCAACCTGGTTGATTCTATGATCTTTGCCATATGGTAAGCTTTTTAGTTCTTTCTTTCTCATACTTGCTGGGTTCTTTTTCTCAGGAAACTATTATTTGGAGGGGATGACTCATTTCAGGAGACTCTTTTTGCTGTAATTAAGAAAAAAAAACAGAGAGAGAAAGCTGCAAGCTCAGGCAAAGTTTCTTTTGTTGGTTTTTTAACATTGGGGAACACTGCCATATCAGTTGGCACCTTTCTGCAGCACAACGTCCCCCCTGCAGGTATTACTGAGGGAACATACCCTGTGCCTATTTTTTAAGTCCTAGCACCCAGAGCAGTGACATTGCATTCTATAAAAGAAAATAAGGCAGATCTGTGTGCTTAAAAGGCAAGATGCACTTTATGGAACTGTCCAGGACAGTAGCATGCAGTAGCAGCTGCTCAGGTGTGTGGAATAGGCTTCAGGTATGAACATTCTGGTTTTTGTTACTCACAGTACATAAAGAAGTGCATAAGTTTCCCAACTGCATTGCTGCCTTGTGACCTTGAGCATTCACTAAGTCAGTCAAGAAGAGCTTTCTCATGCACTTCCATTCGTTTTACCAGGCACACATCTAGTCAGCATTTGGTCCTCTTCCCCAGGCAGCTGTTTTCTTTGGAGGTAGTGCTGTGGATCCTGCATGTTGTGGTCTTTTTCCTACAGTTTGCTGTTACTTTTTCTTTTTAATCAATTGTTTGGGGTTTTTTCCCCTTTTTCTTTAAACCCACTTTTCTCAAGACAGTGACCTTCAGGAGGAGCATCTTACTGTACTTGAGAAATGATCAAAGGGTTTCTATAGTCAAAACCAAACCTAGACATTTGCCCCAGCATTTGGAAGTTTCAAAATCTTTTCATTGCTTATCTATGCTTCATTGATCAGGTAAGAATGACTACCAAGGCACTAAAGGCTTACTTCCAACAAATACAATAAGTTTGGTGTCATACAAGCAAGCAAGAATAGCCCTGGATCATTTGATTGCATGAACTGTCAGCATGGCTGCAGTTTCTAGGTGCAGGACAGTAGAAACTCAAGGTTCTCCTATGGCATCCCATTGATAAGAAGATGCTCTGAATCACTTGCTGCTTTTCTTGGTCTTGGTCATGATGCTAGTTATGATGTCTTAAAACAGGTACCTGTGGTAGGTGCTCTGAATGTGCCTTTCTAGCTGTGCAAGAAGAAAATTACTATTTTGTATTTTACTGAGAACATTAGGAACTCTTTTCTTATTTCTCAAGTTCAAGTGGTGGGTTTTTTTTTGCTGTTGGTGGTTGGAGTTTTGTTTATTTCTTTCTTTAATATGTACATAAAAATTCAACACCCAATTAGAGTTACAAATATAAATGAATCATTGACTGACAATGTGCATCCAAACAAAGGCAGGATAAGGTTTAGGTTGGGAAAAACCACTGTGACATATCCTTTTAAATATTGATCTGTAACATATGAACTCTGAAGTGTAACTGAATAATTATCTGTGTACATCATACATCCACATATCTTACAGCAGTTCTGAATTGTTCCTGGTATATAAATGTAGCAGTAACCTTGCCTTTAGTCAAGGATGTTTTCTGTTAATGTACTAAAACATACATAAGGGCATGGTTTAAAAAAATAGCACAGAACCTTGCAAATTAAATACCCTTCCAATCAGCACTAGGGAAGGTATTTTCCATCTATAAATTCTATAATAAGAAGCTATTTCTGCAGTTTCTTTTGTGATAGGAAACACCATGGAAATGTAAATGTTACTCTTCAGTTAGCTGCATATAACCAAACGAATAAAAGCTATGGCATTAATCTAACTATAGCAAGTTCTGATTGATAGGCTTTTCTACAATGAGAAAAGATAGTCTTGGATACAATCTGTCCCAACAGCCTTGTGATATGTTAATATTTTATTCAGACTACGAGGAGATATTCACATATCCAACCCAGTGGAAGGGAAGCAAATGTGTTGCAAATACTACTGCAGCCCCGAGGTGCAGTAACAGCTGTGAAATCAGGAAGATTTTATTTACCCCTCCCAAATTACAGGCCAAGCCCATGCCAAGCACAGCAGGAGGTTGGATTTTCCTTGGAATTTACATTGGGGTTATGTTTAATGTATTTCCTCTTCTAGGAGGAAGAGTAGACCCAACAGACTGTCACGCAGTGCTTTAGGAGGCATGGAAACTCTTCTGTGTCATTGTAAATAGTAACTACTATTAGATGTGATGCATAACATCAGGTTAACTTGCTGTCCTGGTTTAAGGCAGCCTGCTCTCATAAGCAAGAGCCACAGACACACACACAGATGGGAGAGAAAGAAACACACACCAAAAAAACTCCTCTGGAGATATTTCTCCCTCTCTGGAGATCTTCAAAACTTGCCTGGACACCTTCCTGTGTGCTCTGCTCTAGGTGATCCTGCTCTGCCAGAGGGGTTGGACTGGATGAGTTTTCAAGGTCCCTTCCAGCCCCTCACATTCTTTGATTTATCATAAAGAAACAAAACAATCACAAAAAGCCCTAAGTATACAAGCATGAGCAGATCCTTATAACACAACAAGAGGGCAACATCCCTTTAAATATATTAGTAAAGTCCTGTCAGTACATCTGTTCATATGACATGAATTAATACCCCAGCCTGTTGTTTCTCCAATTACTCTGGTCAGCACACTTTCTCTGTCAGCAGTAATTAAAGCTGACTTCATGCCATTGGTTGGTGATTGTGGCTGTTCAGCCCAAAAATAAACACAGTCAAAAAGTTTAGATGAACATAAACCAAAAATGCATCACAGCGCTAGTGATGTATCACCATAGGGACCCCTAAGCAACAGTTCTGATGTTGCAAGGTGAGCAGATGCAGGGAAGGGGCTTGATCCTGCTTTTGTTGTGGCTGGTTTTTTTCCACAGCTCTGCACTAATCTTGGCGAAAATCACCACAAATCTGGGTGCCTGTGCAGAACAGAGACCTGCCAGCTGCTCCTCTGCCCTAAGTGTGAGGACTGGTAGTGCAAAATTTTTTTTCTTGAAGGATATTGTTGGTTGGTGCCAGAAGGTACACAAAGGGATGTTAGCAGCTTGATCTTGCCCTTGGGATGACAGAGAATTCTGTCCCAAGGAGGGAGGAATCCCAGCATCAGGGATGTCGTGGTGAGAGTTTTCCCCTCTCCTCTGCTCCCATCAAGTGTTCTTCAGAGAACAATCAGCATGTCGTCCTCTCCCTTTCTCCCCTGGCACGAATCTGAGACGCATGCCATCTTTTTAAAAGAAAAAATACATCACCTTAATTCAGCTTTTGTTTCCTTCTCCTTTTGATTTGCAACAAGCACCAGAGCAGGTAATTCTCAGAACCAACTGCCAGCCAAGTTTACTTTCACTAGTGGGTTCTACAGGTGTCAAACTCTGCTCGCTGCACATCCTTCTCCGGTGTCAGCCTTCTGTAAGGCTGTGTACAGTTTTATTCACACCCGTACGTGCGGGATTAAGCGCTAGAAGACAAGCTCTGCCGTCATTTCGGCACTGAGTTCGGCGGCGCCTTGAGTTTTACCTAGGGGAAGCGAGCAGCTCTGTCGGCGCCTCCCAGCGCGGCTCCTGGAAAAGAGCCCCTCTACTGCCCTCCAGTGGTCAACTCGCACCAAGCTCCCTGCCTTCAGTTCTGCTCTCCGACACCGGTGACCCCCGGAGCAGCTCTCCCAACAAGCTAGCCGACCAAAACACGAGATCGACCCTTACTTTTAACCAATTTAAAAGGAAATCAAGACTAACATGTTTTTATATATTCTCCTCGAACGCTGGAAGAAAATCCAAGTCCAAGTGTACAAAAAGCTTTACCTTTTTTTTTATACACTGCATGCAATAAAGAAAAGATTAACCTTTTATTCCCAGAAAAGGTCCCTCATTTGTTATTTAATTAGTTTTCACTAATTAATTAGAATCTTTTAAGCTCCCCTGTCTCTCTGGAAGAAACTGGCTTAGGTCTCTCCATTTTTCTTTTCTTTTGCTGCTCCTCTTCATCCTCCTGCTTCCTTTCAGAGTCCTGATCCCATTTTTGTATCCCCAGTAATACACTCATTATCTCTTTGTCTGAGAGCTTTCTTAGCTTTGCACTTACTGGGAAAAAAAGTTGGACTGCAATTATGGAGTATTTTTTGAGGCAACTCTTCATTGAGGGCCAGATTGTACAAACCCACAGGACAAACCAACAGGAAAGGAATATCCCTGCAGATCCCTTTGCAAAATGTCACCCTTTATATTTCACTGAATGGAGGGGGAGTGGTGTGAAAAATATTTGGTGCTCCACTAAGAAAGCTACTTTGAGAGCACAGATTTGTGGGGATTTATTTTTATGTAGAGTACAGCTCTACTGTGACTTTCACTTCACTGAAGGTAAGGATCCAAAGTTAATTCCAGCTCGTATGAGGCTGCTGTCTTTTTAACTTCAGCTCAGAAAAATTACTCGTATGTGAAGTGCAGATGAACATGAGTTGTTTACTCTTAAAGGATGGAATCCTGGAGCACTATAACTTTCCCACAACTGGGTCCCTTGTCTTAGCTCTTGTGTTTCACTTAAAGACATGTCAAGCTGAGTGGCATGTTTTCAAATCCCTATTAAAGTGAATCAGTTATAACTTCTTTCATACACAGCTTTCATTGTTATTGTAGAGAAAAGCCTGATTAGTTTTAAGGGTTCATGTCTTTTGCAGTAGCAGATCAGCAGTTTAGGAGACCATTCCCTTCCCTTCAGCAATCAGGTAACATTCCTATGGCAACTCCAGCAATTACACACACAGAAGCTGCAATTTTAGGAAGAAGCTTATCCTATCTCTATGTCACTAGTTCACATTAGCAGCTAGATTTTGCCTTGAGAGCTAGACAGCTCTCAAATGATTCATGACTGCAATTCAGGAGCAATTTGACAGCATAATATGGAACACTTACCTTTTGAGTATGCTGGTACTTCTGACTATTTGCATGAACTTTGATGGGAAGTCAAGGTATGCACAGTATCTTTGCCAATGTTTGGAATCTGTATTTCAGTAGTTCAATGTACAAGGAGCAGGGAGAGGAGATTTTTTTTTTACATTACTATTTCAATGCTTCATTTGCATTACTCACAGAATCACAGAAACATCCAGCTTGGTGATCCTGAAGGTTTTTTCCAAGTCCAACCTATAACCCTATTTGGACTCATAGAATCAGTCACGGTTGGAAGGGACCACAAGGGTCATCCAGTTCCAACTCCCCTACCATGGGCAGGGACACCCTGCCCTAGATCAGCCTGGCCACAGTTTCATCCGGCCTGGCCTTAAACACCTCCAGGGATGGAGCCTCAAACACCTCCCTGGGCAGCCCATTCCAGGCTCTCATCACTTCTCATGCTCAACAACTTCCTCCCCACATCCAGTCTAAATCTCCCCATCTCCAGATTTGCTCCATTCCCCCCAGTCCTGGCACTCCCTGATATCCTAAAAAGTCCCTCCCCATCTTTTTTTGTAGGCCCCCTTCAGATACCACAAGGCCACAAGAAGGTCACCTGGGAGCCTCCTCTTCTCCAGACTGCACAGCCCCAACTCTTCCAGTCTGCCCTCACAGCAGAGCTGTTGCAGCCCTCTGATCGACCTCGTGGCCCTTCTCCAGACACACTCCAGCATCTCCACATCCCTCTTGTAATAGGGGCTCCAGAACTGGATGCAGTACTGCAGGTGGGGTCTCAGGAGAGCACAGTAGAGGAGGAGAATCACTTCCCTCGCCCTGCTGGCCACACTGTTTGGCCCTCTGGGCTGCAAGTGCACACTGCTGGTTCATGTTGAACTTCTCGCCCACCAGCACTGCCAATGGCAAAGATAAACTTGTCTTATGATCTTGGGTTTAGTTTTGTATTACGCATTACTGCTTTCCAGAAACTTGTCTTAGAATTAAGCAGGGCATTAATTTAATATCTAGCAAGTTCCTTCCCCAAAAGTTACAACCCTAGAATCACATAACCCTATATTTCACAGGTATGTATGAAAACATATTAATTCTCACTGATGCATCCTTCTCATGTTCCAAAAGACTATTCAACGTGTTTCAGATGTGTATGTGTCCTCCTAATATTAGTTTAGTGCAGGTAAAGAATTTAACACATGTCTTAGCTGAAATGGGCTTAACCCATTACAGGTCTGGTTAGTTTAAAATGTAAATGCCACAGATCAGTTCACCTAAATAAACAAGAACAAAGTACATAAGTAAAAAAAATCATGTAAAAAAACCCAACCTTAGCCACCTACACTTTCAGGAGAGAAATGTATGTGTGTGATAGTGCTGGTGCAGATTGTGCATCAGCATCCTCCCCTGGTTTTGATAAATGTTAGTCATGATATCTCATAAAGACACAATGCTCCTTCAAGTTCAATCTGATGGTGGCCTCTACGGTAGGAAACCACAGAACCATGAAATGGTAGGGGTGGGAACAGGCCCCTCTGAAGATCAGATCATAGCAACCAATCACCAACATCAACCTCTGGAGCCAAAGTATTCCCACAGCAGTTTAGCAGAGCAGCAGAACTCATACAGGGTCTTTTTTTGTCCTGCAGCCAGAATACACAGGTCCAGTGGAGCAACCTCCTCTCACCAAGAAAGAAGCCAGAGAGGTGCCAGCAGAATACCCACAGGGACCAAGCACATTGGAACAAAGTAGGTGTGGTGAGTGGTCTGGCCACACGGTGCAAGTTTGCCCAGTTAGTCACACAGGGAGGAACAGATATGGTCACAATCTGGGCAAAAGAAACGTAATGCCTGATGCTGTGTCGTAATGCCACCGCATCAGGTCGGGGTCCAGGCCCCTGGCTGCAGCATGTGTGCAGCCTTTGACTTGCAGTGACAGACTGCACAGACAACACCTGCCTGTGGGCAAGTAAATTACCTGCTCAGCCTGCTGGCTGAGCTGCAAGAGGAAGTTGTAAGGCTAAGGACCATAAGGTAGGCCAGGCTGGATGAGGCTCTAGACAGCCTGATCTAGTGTGAAGTGTGCCTGCCCATGGCAAGGGGGTTGGAACTAGATGATGTTTGTGGTCCCTCCCAACCCTGACATTCTGTGATTCTAGGATGGCCCTGTTTTGGCTAAAACTGATGAAGCAGGGCTCAAATAATGTAAACACCCAAAGCCACAGCAGACTTTGAGGGCCATCGTGCCCAAATGAATAGCTTTGCCTAATGACTTGCAATTTTAAAGTTGGCACTTAACAAAAACAGGCTGAACACATTAGAGGACAAGACACAAAAAGAAGCAGAGTGGCTTGGCAACAGCAACAAGAGAGACAAAAATTAAATTCTTGACAGAAGATCTAATTTGCTGATAAAAATAGGATCTAAGATAGTTCTTGCTGACTAGCAGCAAAGGTCTAGATAAAAGGAGTCTACTATTTCTGTAGTTGTACTAGATACTATCTCCCATGTCAGCACTTTTGGATATGCAGTTTAGAGTAGGAGACCAGAGTGGTAAACTAACTTGAATGTCATGTTAAGGGTAAGATCTCAAAGTGTGCCTGTCCTAGAGCACAGGACTCTTATTGGGAATTTCTAGATAAGATAACATTTGCCTCCCTTTTCAGCGTAAGGGCTTGCTCTGACACAAGTTCAGAGAGTTAAAACAATTAAATGGATGAAATAAAACAGATTAGGGATTACCACTAATAAATTTACTACCCATGAGATGATCCCAGGTTAATAAATCCTGGGTAACATCCAGCCACGTCAGAGATGCAAACCTTTGCTGCAGCATTGATATAAAATAGAAATGCTAGCGAAGAGAAAGCAAAGTCATATATTACAGGTATGACTCTCACCAAGAAAGGTGTCCCTGTCTTGGGTGGAGGAAAAGGAGCACAGCCTCTTGACTGTCTTCATCTCTGCCTGTGCTGGTTTGAGGCTAATTTTTACTGAAAGAAGTTAAATCTTTTGCTGTGAGAAAAAAGTAATGAAACAGCATGTGCCCTATATCACCATTCTTCTGCTGAGAAATGCAACTAATCAAAATACAGACAAGACAGGCACTTCACACACACACTGCTCAGCTCTCACTTTGGGCTGTGCCTTCATTCTGTCGGTCTGGTCTCTGTCTGACTCTGCCCTTAACTCTCTAACCTACCTAACTCCTTTTTCCTCTGACCTCCTTGGGTTTTTTTGACATCTCACCTCAGATCTCCAGATTTACCATGTCAGATATAGGTGGATTGATCTGGTTATTTCTGAAGGGAGGGAACGAGGGAGAGGGAAGGGGGTTTGGGTCGAGAGCCCTCCTGGGGATTTTGTTTCTGGGAGGGGTATTGTATTTCTCTGTTACTTTTAATTTACATATAACTGTATATATATGCTTGTACATTGTGCTAAACTGCAAATACTGCTTCATTCCTTAATTCCAGCTGTCTGAGTCTAGTCTGGGTGATTTTCTCAAGTGGGGGGGGAGGGGGGAAGCAGGTAACGCTGCTGGCCAGACTGTGTCCCTGCACCGGTGCTGGTAGCCCTACATATCTCCTGGTGCAAGGGACCCACATCTTGCTTGTATAATAATTGTCTCTTGTGAATTTTATACTCTGGTCTTGAATTGTTCCTGTCATCTAGGTGACATTTAGCATGATTTGGGAAAACAGCTGAGCAACATAGTCATATATGTTTCACACATACTTAATTTTCCTCTTCAGCATGAGTCAGCTAGCTTTTCCATCCTATGATAAGCTTGAGATAGTTTTCCCACACTGAATAACACAGAACTATCTCTGAAAGCATTCTTGGCCATTAATTTGAAGGCTATGCACACTGAAGTACTCTCAAAATCACTAAACCCACAACCTTTTCATTAAGAAAGTCAGCTATCTTATTAAGCAGTACAGATACTTAGACATTGATTTAGCCTTTTAGGCTCTAGCAGGAAAAAAGTGCAGGCACCAGCTCATTACACTAATTAACTCCAGTTTATGAAAAGCTACTACTACTTTTTCACACCAAGAAATCTAAGGCAAACTGTAAGTACAAACAGAAAAGCTAACTAGGAAAATAACAGAGAATATTGCACGGCATATACAACAGTTCTGCAGGCATGGCTCACAAAAATCACTGAATGGTAGGAGCTGCAATGGACCTCTCAAAATCATCTATTTGAACCCACCTGGCAGAGCAGGATCACCTAGACAAAAATCACATAGGAACCATGGCCAAGCCAGGGGGAGATTCACAGACATTTCAGCACTGCTTTTTTATTTACAGGCATACATGTTTCACAGAATCACACCACATTGGAAAAGACCTTTGAGATCATCTAGTCTAACCTGCCATCTAACATCATCTAATTAACTAAACCATGGCAAGCCTCCTCTTAAAACACCTCTAGGGATAGTGACTCCACCACCTCCCCGGACAGCCCATTCCAATGCCAAGCACTCTTTCCATGAAGAGCTTTTCCTAACCAGACCATAGAATCATAGAATCAACCAGGTTGGAAGAGACCTCCAAGATCATCCAGTCCAACCTAGCACCCGGCCCTGTCCAATCAACCAGACCATGGCACTAAGTGCCTCATCCAGGCTTTTCTTGAACACCTCCAGGGACAGTGACTCCACCACCTCCCTGGGCAGCCCATTCCAATGGGAAATCACTCTCTCTAGGAAGAACTTCCTCCTAACATCCAGCCTGTACTTCCCCCAGCACAACTGCAGTCTGTGTCTCCTTGTTCTGTTGCTGGTTGTCTGGGAGAAGAGACCAACCCCACCTGGCTACAGCCTCCCTTCAGGTAGTTGTAGACAGCATCAACATCCAGACTAAACCTGCCCTGGCTCAGCTTGAGACTGTGTCCTGTTCTGTTACTGGTTGAAGGAAGAAAATAAGATAGAAGCGATCATGGGCTGAGATAAAGAAAAAAAAAACCAAAACAAAACCCCACTCACCCATTGCCAATCACAGGCAGAAAAATTTCACTGAAGACAATTAATTT
Organism: Pogoniulus pusillus; assembly: GCF_015220805.1. NCBI lineage: Eukaryota > Metazoa > Chordata > Aves > Piciformes > Lybiidae > Pogoniulus > Pogoniulus pusillus. The sequence continues at coordinate 15,166,443 of NC_087290.1, read as the reverse complement.
CACCTATTGCCAATTAAAACTAGAATAGGATAGTGTGAAAGAAAGACAAAAATGATAAATCATCACCCTACCATGTTCCACTTCCTCCCGGGTTCAGCTTCACTCCTGCTCCAGTGCCAGTCACCCCACATGCTCCATGGGCCACAGCTCCTGCCAGGAGCCTGCTCCAGCATGAGCTCTCCACAGGCCGCAGCTGCCCTCGGGGCAGCCACCCGCTCTGATGTGGGGTATTGCCTGGGCTGAAGTGTGGATGTCTGCTCTGGTGCGGCCCTCTCCACAGGCTGCTTCACTGCTACCTCCTCCAGAGGCTGCCTCCTCTCCTCCTTCTCTGGCCACAGCAGCTTCGGGACAGTTTCTCACAGCTCTTTCTCTCAACACATGCTGTGCTATGTTTCCCGAGTGCTCTGCTGCCTCTTTTTATTAGCTACCTTTCCCAAGGCACACTTCTACGGCTGCACCAGAGACGGCGCCAGGCTCACCGGTGCCCTGCAGGGCTCTGCTCCGGGAGCGGACTGCGGGACTCAGCCGCTGCCGGCCCCGCACCAGTGCCGGAGACGCTGCTGCCGTAGCAATAAGGACCTTGGAGCCTGGTTGGGCAGAGGCAAGGCCGTTGCGGCGGGAACAGTAAGGCAGGCTCCTACTGGGTGCGGTGCTGGGACCGCGCTGAGGCTCTCCCTGCCTCGCCCAGGCTCTCTACCGGCCCCGCTGGGCCTGGTCGCTTTGGGTCGCCGGGGCGACGCACTACCGGGAGTCGTAGAGCCGCGTTGGGGCTTACCTGGCACTCCAGCGGCCGTTACAGCTACCCCTGCTCCCGGCCGGTGGGGCAAGTAACGTTCCAGGGTCCCCTGCAGTCGCTGGGAGGAGGCTGAGTGCCGGAGCCTCACGCAGAGAACTGGCGATCCCCCTAGACGCAGCCTTCGCGGCCGGGACGAACCCGCCGGGCGGGCCCAGGACTGAGCTGCCCGGTAAAGACCTGGAGGCGTCGAGCTCAGCGTGAGCTACACAGGTACTCCTGCGGCCGAGGGCAGCGGCATCCCGGCCAGTATCAGAAACAGTGTGACCAGCGGGACCAGAGAAGGGACTGCCCCCCGGACTCAGCACTGCCGAGGCTGTCTCTCCAGTACCGTTTTCAGCCCGGGGCCCCTCATTAGGGTGAGGATGTTCAGGTGTGGAGCATGCCCAGTGAAGGGCAGCAGAGCTGGTGAAGGGTCTGGACACAGGTGTTGTGAGGAGCAGCTGAGGGAACAGGGATTGTTTAATCTGAAGAAAAGAGGCCGAGCGGAGACCTCATTGCTCTACAACTCTCTGAAAGGAGCCAGGTGTGTGTTTGCCTCTGTAACAAGTGATGGGATGGGTGGAAATGGCTTCAAGCTGCACCAGGGCAGGTTTTGGGTGGATATTAGAAGAAGCTTCTTGTGAGGAAGGTGGCTCACTAATCAAAACTTAGAGGAGGACAAAGCAAAACTATAAAATAATGTGATTGAGGACAAGTCAGCTGATTTGGATGTGTCCCACTAAAGGAGCACACACACTTTGGGGCATTACAACATTTATACCCCTTTCTGGGTTGCTTCATCCCCTGTCCCCTTTCTCCGTTAGAGAACTACTCTAGGGTGAGCATTCTCCCACTGCCTATCGAGTTCACATGCCAGTAATGCCCTGGTTGGGTGGTTCCACCCTATTCTCTTCCCCTATAGATTAATGTTAAATGTTAATGTATAGATAAATGATAAATGAAGTTTGTTGAGCAGTTTCTTCACACTTAGCACCTGCACAAGCTCCCCCCTGCAAAACATGGCCTGGCTGCATGCCCAAACCTTGGCCACACAGCAGCTCTTAAAAACAGCTGAAGCAAAACTTCCATCCACTTCTCACATTCTTAGCTGAAAAGGCTCTCAAAGGCTGGAACAGGCTCCCCAGGGAGGTGGTGGAATTCACATGTTTGAAAGATGCAGAGCTGTGGTGTTAAGAGATGTGGTTTAGCAGCAGACTTGGCAGAGTTATAATGGTTGGATTGGATGCTCCTAAGACCAAAGCAGTACCATGAGGAGCAGCGGAGCAGGTGTTAGTACCTCCTCCCCACGGTTGGTGTGTGAGTGTGATTTCATTGAGCATTTCAGTGAGAAACTGGGATCTTGATGAGTCAGTGCAAAATACAGAACTTGACAGAGTGGTGACCCATACAAAGCACTGGTAGGGGGTTTTTCATCCAGGCTCCTCAATTCAAGAGAGATGTTGGGATACTGGAACATGTCCAGAGAAGGGTGACAAAGCCGGTGAGGGGCCTGGAGCACAGCCCTGTGAGGAGAGGCTGAGGGAGCTGGGGGTGTGCAGCCTGGAGAAGAGGAGGCTTAGGGATGATCTCATTGCTGTCTACAACTACCTGGAGGAGGTTGCACCCAGGTGGGGGTTGGTGTCTTCTCCCAGCCAACCAGCAACAGAACAAGGGGACACAATCTCAAGGTGTGCTGGGGGAGGTCTAGGCTGGAATTTAGGAAGAAGTTCTTCACAGAGAGAGTGATTTGCCATTGGAATGGGCTGCCCAGGGAGGTGGTGGAGTCACCGTCCCTGGAGGTGTTCAAGAAAAGACTGGATAAGGCACTTAGTGCCATGGTCTGGTTGATTGGACAGGGCTGGGTGCTAGGTTGGACTGGGTGATCTTGGAGGTCTCTTCCAACTTGGCTGACTCTATGATTCTATGAAATCTTTAATAATAAAAACAAAGGACTAGTTTTAGGCTCTAATCTCAATAGGATTTACTGAAGAGACAATGGAACTTGTCCAGAAGGGTCCAGCTGTTGAAAGGGATCAACCCCTAGACATGGCTGAAGCAGTATGGAACTGGAAACCTACTGTAGGTCATTCTCTGTGGGTTTAAATCTTGCTTGACTATGGAGCAGTGCCAGTCCCTGGAACTGAAAATCTGTTTCAACATTTCCAGGATTATCTTTCTCTGTAGGGTGAAAACTGCCTTTTTTGGAGGAGCTGCAGCACCAGAAGCAATTAAGGTGCAAATGCAAACCAGAGTGGTACTTGAATAACCCGAGAAGAGTTAAAATCTAGAATGGGATTGTTCATCATCATCTTTGTTTCCTCTGGTTAATTTTTATGTATTTATTGAGCTCCAGCCATTTGATGGTGTGATGGATGGGCAAAAATTAAATGCTGCCTTCCCAGTGGAGCTTGAAACCTAAACATTTCCCTTGGTCTTTGTTTTGTTCTAATTGGCTCCTGCATGCTGAGTTCTGAGAGCTCACACATATTTTATGGGTGACTCTTTCACAAAGCTGTGAGAAAGCAGATGTAAGGCCTGTGAGGGCTGAAGTCTTAGCACACTGTTACACCAGCTGTGCTACTGCTATCTGCATGCAAGGATTAAATTGTCATCTTATGTTCAGTGCTGGCAAAGGCTGAGTGTGTGACAGAGATGGTGACAGTGGATTTAACGTCTGTGTGGCAGTTACTTTGAATATCACTCCTACCACACATATCAAGCAAGTTGGCATATTAGTGATTGTGATTGGAATCAGCCTGAGCAGTCAGATGCCATTACATTACTGTTCTTTCTGCATCCTGCATGCTGTCACACAGCATGTCTCATTGCAGCACTCCCTCCTACAATATTCCTTCACTCCATGTGGCAGTGTCGATCTGTCTCTCCTTTCTGAGGGACACAATTCCACCTCCATGGATGGTCTTTCATGGGTGAAGCTTGCTCCATACATGAAACAGACTGTTCCCAAGTAGAGACTGTATTCAGCTGGTTGCAGGCCTCTGACAGAAGAGCTATGACAAGGGCTTGGGCACAGAGCAGTACCCAAGGACATGTCCTTGAAGCTGCAGTTCACAAATCTGCCTCTCCTCTGAAACCAGCATTCAGATCATCTTAAGTTAGTATGTCAGCCTGTAAATTACAGCAGCTGAGGAGCCAGCACACATTTGCTTCTGCTGTCTATCCTACATGATGGCCATTTCTGGCAGAGAGGTAGAGTGGACAGCTGGAGGTGGTAGCATCTGAAACTATACTAACATGCATTGCCAGGGCCTGTCATCTGTGCACAGTGAGGACTCCAGCAGAAGTCATTGTGTGGCTTTACAATTTTACCCACTGATGAAGTGTCAAAATCCAGAGAAATCACACAGGCACAGCACAGCTCACTGAAAGAGCCTCATGGAGGCTCCTCTGTTAGCAGGGAGCACAAAGGTACCTCCTTTCTCATTCTATTTTGACTGGTGCAGACAGCTTCACTGTTCGTAAAATGAGTTTATGGTAAGGAGTCCTGCACTGCTAATAGTAATTCCCACATGCTGGCATCCTAAAGCACTGGAAATTGCCCTGTACTTGTGTAAACTTTTCTTAATTCCAAGATCAGACAGCTCAGACACTTTGAGGACGATGCTGGATATTACTTCTCTCGTATGAGAAAAGGCTGAGGGACCTGGGGATGTGTAGCCTTGAGGAGGCTCAGAGGGGATCTGATGTCTGCAAATACTTTAAGCATGGGTATCAAGAAGGGGCCAGTCTCTTCAGTGGTGTCCTGATAGGACAACAGGCAATGAAGACAAACTGGAACACAGGAAGTTCCATCTCAACATGAGGAAAAACTTCACTGTGAGAGTGCTGGAGCACTGGAACAGGCTGCCCAGAGATGTTGTGGAGTCTTCTTCTCTGGAGACCAAAAACCCACCTGGATACATTCCTGTGTGGCCTGCCCTAGGTGAACCTGCTCTGGCAGGTAGGCCAGACTAGACAATCTCTGGATGTCTCTTCCAACCTCTACTGTTCTTTTGATTCTGTGATTCAGTTCCCACAGCTGCTTCTCACCAGACTTGTTCTCCATACCCTTCACCAGCTTTGATGCCCTTCTCTGGTCTCACTCCAGACCCCAGTTTCTTTCTCTCTAAAGATCAAAGAGCAGTTTTTACTGGAATACATCTTGGCATTCATGGGCTGAACTTCACTCAGCCAAAATCTGGGTAAATTTTACCTGTAAATCAATTTTGCAGACTTCTTTCTATTGGCAGAATTACTGATTACTGGCTGCAGTTATTTTTGTTGTGTGGGATCTACAGCACGAGAGGTAGTGGAAAGTGCTCACCTGCAAGTGTTTTGTGACTCACGTACTAGAGGATACCAGTCTGTAGTTGCTGCAGTAAAGAAATCTGCACTGGGCCCCTCCCATGGCCATGGTCACTGGGTTTGGGGGTTTTTGGTTTTGTGATTATATGATTCAGCTTAAGCTCTGTTTAAGCTTTTTGACTGAAAAGGCAAATGCTGTTCCTTAATCCTCAATCTTTGCTGGTAGCTACTAAGTGGCATTATTTATAGCCCATGCAAGAATGAACTGCTTATAATAATGGTGACTCAAGCCTATAAATCTTCCTAATTATTGCCAGGACTGTTGGTGCCATTCTTGTTGTGATGTTTATACAAAAGTGCTTAGAACCTTTAGAGATTGTTAGTCCACTTTTCCCTCTTTACCACGCAGCTTCACTGCAACGAACACTTTAACCCTTTGTCTGCAAAACTGGGTACAAGTTTGCCTAGATTAGGTTCCCGTCTCTCCAGAAAATGAGCAAACCACAATGCATGGAACACATCTTTTATTCAATAAGCAAGCAAGCACAGACGTATAATGTGTAGTGCTTAATAGTCATACAGTACTAAAAATATAAAAATAGAAATAAAATTTCACTGAAAGCATTTTCACTCACAAATATACTAAGAAAAGTGCTGTCAAGCCACATCATGCTACACCACTTGCCAGTTACTGAACTGACAGTTAGTTTCCCAACAGAACTGAAACACTAAAAATCAGCTAGTCCTTCCTCACAGCTTTGGTGAGCCTGAATATTTGACCAGCAAAACCGGGCCTCCTGCAGCTGAGAACCTAAAAAAGCACAGATGTCATTACCGAACAGAAGGATAAAATAACTCTGGAGTTCTAGTGACAGTCGCCTGCTCCAGGCTGTTTGTGCACCTGCCAAAGAAAAGAACTTTTAAAAAAGATTCTAAAGTAAACTTCAATCCCGAGGAGAACTCAGGGCTGAGTCATGGCTGACCAGGACTACGTCGTACTCTGCAGGAATATTTGTGCAATACTCCCACCTGGTGGCGTGATGCTGCTAAACTGTTCTGCTTCAAGGCGGCTGCTTCCTCAGCCTCCTCTTACACTGGCATCAATCTTTCACTTAGGTCTGGGGGACTCCAGTAGCACACACGGTAACCAGGGCTAAGGGCTCTTAACTTCTAGTGGAACTAGAAGATACGCAGCACCTTATCTTCTTTTTCTGTCTCTAATGGGTGAAACTCACATCTACACGAGACACTCATAGTGGTCAGACTGAATCCTCAAGACCCTGTACCAGATGCCTAGCTTGAAAGCTCCGTTTTGAAGGACTGGAGTTGGGGGGTTAAGAAGCTTTTGCTGACCTAGCATGGCGCTGAACTTCATCCATCGGGAACACAGCTGTGTGCTGTCATCCATGAAAGCATGGGTGGGTTCTGGGACCAGTGACAATTGCAGCTGTACTTTATGAGAAGGCCTGTCTTGCAGAGTATGCCAGTGCACGGAACCTACTCCAATGATACTGATAAAGGTGTGCAGAACCTAATGTGAGCCCCACTTTGATCAGTTATTATTTTGGAATGGGATTTATTTATACTTGATATAACCTGCTATAAAAATAAATGTGACACTTAACCCCTGAGATCATTCTAGCATACAGTTTTGGCCTGTTACTTGCTTCCCTCTGAAACATTTTTGTTTGTTTTAATTTGGTGTATGGACGTTTATTTAGGTTCTAGTGAAAAGCTCTTATAAAACACATTAAATAGTCAATGTGGGGCTGCAAAGGTGTACATTCTAATTGCATATATGATACATACCTTATATGTATATAATACATTCCATAACAGCTGAATATTCTAGTATTGGCCAAGAAGTTCTTGCCTGTGGACAATAGATTATAATACTAGAAGATAAACAGCTGTTTAGGAGCAAAGATAATTGTATCTGATATGGTTTACTTAGATTGTTTTTCCTTCTTTAAATCTCGTTACACATAATAGCTAGTTTGTCCAGCAGGTAATAAATGAATGCATAAAGCACTTTTAGCTATATTTAGATATCATATGCATGCAGTTTTTATAAATAGAAGTCAAATGTGAGATCACATTTTCCCATCTTCTGTTTATAAACTAGATCGAATTTCTCATTCATTGAAACGGTGAAGATATCTTTCCATAGCCCAACTCGTCCTGAAACAGAAAGAAGGAACACAAGTCAGAGAGCAGATACAACAGGACACCAAATATCTATGGTCTTAATATTCAGGGCACCACATATCATCTGTGAGATGCTGATCAGTCTTAGCTTTCATTGAAAGCTCAACGGAGACCTAAAGCTGTTCACTGTTACCTATTTCCCTTGTTATAACCTGTGCAGAGCCTTAAAATAACACCACATACCCTCTCACCTGCACCAGGTGAGTATTATACAGGAAGAATTTAGGGGGGTGAGAGATTTTGCTCTAGCCCTGATTAGCAATGAATACAGGCTCTGGGTTAGGTATACATTTAAAGGGGGCTATCTGCTTTCAGTTGGAAACTATGGCTGTTTTAATGATTCCAGCAGCTAACACTTCAAAATTACTGTGCCTTCAGCATACACTGATTAGAGAACTCTACAAAAAGTACATGGAATGCAGAGTATTAAACTGGTTATTGAATTCTGATCATTGAGATGTAATAGTATCATTACTAATTTCTATTATGTTTAAAGATCAGTTCAAGAGATGAATTTCCATTTCTCCATAGGGAGAGTATTATTTGTTAAATACAAATTGCCTGGATTGTAACTGGAGAAGAGAACAAGTATCATGCCCCAGGTTTGAGCTGTTTACATTGTGGTTTTGTGCATGAGGAATAGAAGCTTTTGGTAGACAGAATATGGACAGTACATACTTTTTCCCTGTATGGAGTATTCTTCTGCTTTACTGAACCCAACTAGTAACATAACCTGTTGAACCCACCACTCAAAGCCTGCAAGCCCCTTAACCACTGTTCCACTAAATTTAACTTGCTCAAAGTCAGACAGGATTATATTGTTGGTGAATATTGTTGGCCTCAAGACTGAGAGGCCAAATTCTCTTATTTACATTGGATTAAAAATAGTCAAAATCCAGGTTTGTACAACTGGAACAATTCAAGAATTGGGACAGTACTATCAGAAAGTTTAATCATAACAGCAATAACAAAACTACAGGCAGGGAGCTCAATGCACTTGATGCATAGGAAGAATACCCATTTCATTTAATTACCATTGCTTTTATGCAGCAACTCTGTAATTGAGTCCAGAACCAAAAGTGTCTGAAACATCTACAGATTACATGTTAATATGATGGTGTAGCATAGGCAGCATAGGCTGTTTTATGACATTGGGATTTTCCTGTAGCTCCTGAAGGCATGAGTGTTCTGGTTTGTTTTCTGGATCCAAAGACCAGAATAACCTGAAACTGACTGAAAATGCATAATTTATTTTTTTCACCAAACTTCTCTTGTATAAAGAAGAATAATTGAGAGAACACTTGCAACCAAACATATATGATACTGATTGCAGTTCTGCCCTAGCAACTATGATTGCATAAAGTACAGCAGGAAACATAAAAGCCTCTATTTCTCTTTCAATAACAGCAGTTATTGGGAAAGATAAGCCTTATTTTAACCCTGAGTCTCCCTAACAACATGTACAGACAAACGACAAATTTTATCAAGGACATAAACAGGAGATTATTTGCAACAAATATTTGTTTTTGATGCCATAGGAATCGATAGCTTGTCAAAAAGTCACCCACCTGGTATGATTTGAATCATGCAACTGTGTAAATTATGATGTGATAAGAGGCAAACATAAGTAACATATCTAATCATTGTTCTGCTTTCACAGCAGCTCAAGGTTATCTTCAGAGTAAAGATCAATGTGCTAAAAGAAAAAAAAAATGAAGAACTAAAATAAAGCAAAATAAAGTAAATGTAGCCAATGACAAATTAAAATCTTTGAAACAAACTACAATAAGCTGTCACATTACTGCCACTGCTCTTTGTCACAGAAACAGAGAAAGACCAAAGTGCTGTTCATGAAGCTGCATTCTGAAGGAACAAAATATTTCAAAAGCCAGAAACAGCAAATAAAACAAATTCAAAATAAGGACATTTTTAATAAAAAGCACACAGTGAACAAATGACAAAACATTAAACTGCTGTAGCTTGCTTCTTCCTTCTCTATTACAAACCAGAGGCTTCTTTTGAGCAGTTTCTCAATGGTCTAACTCAGGCTCTGCCCCCTGTTTGGGGGGTAGGTTTGTAGGCTGTACTGCAGCACAACACACACTAACACCAGGTACAGAACAGTACATGCAGCAAAAGTGGGCATCACCCTGTTTAGCTGGACACTCTGGCCAGCAAAGACAGTCTTTGACCTTTCCACCTCTGGAAGGTCTTGATCTGTTTCTGCTGTACTACAATCTCACCTTTCTTTTACTGGACAGGAGGTGGAGATTTGAGCTGCACGTAGCAAGTAAGCAGTGAGCTGCTCCACAGATCCCCAGATGGTGGAGGTTATGAACCTAGGCTTTTGTGTTACATGCAAGCCAACAGAAAACACAGCTCTGCTGGTTGTAAAATCTTGCACTTACAGAGACACTTCATCCTAACCCCTCAGGTTGTCTCATTGTTTTTTGATCTTGTCTTCACAGCAGGTAAGTGGGTTGTTAAACAGTTAAATCCCACTGCCAGTGGGACAGTTTCTTGTTTTCACTCAAGTTACAAGTTGTTCTATATGATGAATTTTCAGTTTGAAGTAGTAAGGGAAGGGTAGGGTAAGAGTTGAAAGCAAGAATAACTCAGAGCAGGCAACTACACCATCCAATGGAGACTCTACCAGAAACTATAGGGAATAGATTAGGTCCTTCAGTGAAACTACAATCTCCTTTGTCTTCACTGGAATTTTACCTCAAGACAGCAAACTTGAGATATTTATTAAAAGAACTCCTAATTGCAATAAAATAAGTGAACTGTGGCAAAACCAGGTGCCATATCAAATTTATGACAGAGAACTGCCCATAGGAATCATGTGTGCAGGTCCTACTGTGAAAACAGGTCCTCTATGGAACGTACCAAGAACCCTTCCCTATCAGATGTGCAGTCACAGATACCAGCAAGGAGGTGACCTTCTTGTGGCATTCCAGGATCTGAAGGGGGCCTACAAAAAAAGCTGGGGAGAGACTTTTTAGGCTATAAAGGAGTGACAGGACTAGGGGAAATGGAGCAAATCTGGAGATAGGTAGGTTCAGGCTAGAGGTGAAGAGGAAGTTGTTCAGCATGAGAGTGGTGAGAGCCTGGAATGGGCTGCCCAGGGAGGTGTTTGAGGCTCCATCCCTGGAGGTGTTTAAGGCCAGGCTGGATGAGGCTGTGGCCAGCCTGATCTAGGGTAGGGTGTCCCTGCCCATGGCAGAGGGGTTGGAACTAGGTGATCCTTGTGGCCCCTTCCAACCCTGACTGATTCTATGATTCTAGGTGCAACAAGTGGCTTTTTTTCCCCCAAGCATGACATTCCGAAATACTTGTGCCAACAAGGAAACAGGAAATGTTATCCTGGGTCAGGTACTCTGATGACAGTCTGAGCTGAGCAATGGAAAACTGGCTTGAGGCACTGCCAAGCCAGCTGCAAAAGTACTATAGAAAAGCAGCCAACCTGATTTCATGGGAAAGCAAAGTTGTTCTCAAATGAACCTGAGTGCTGCTAAGATTAGAGTTTGAGTAAAGCTGAATGCAAAGTGTTTTTAAATAGAATGATGTAATGCCAACAAAATGCATGATAAAGGAATAAACAAGTGGCTACCTCCAAATTACTAAAGAAAGACTGACAATATTGAGTACTTCTATCAGATTTGAAATGAATTCTAACAATTACAGCTGACACAATCTGCAGACACCAAGAAGGTTAGCTGAGAGAGGGATATTATGGAAAGGACTCCTACACAGAAACTTAAGAACAAAGCATTCAGGTTGTGCTCCCCAAGTAAGGGACAAGAACCTGCAAATTAGTTCCTCTGAAAAAGATTTTGTGGTCATGATAAGCAATAGATGCTTCATGTATGATGGTGTAGCAGAAAGCACCAATGTGGATGGACAAACAAGGGAAAGTTCCAGTTAAAACTGGATTCAGTCAGCAGAGAAAGTGATTTTATGTCTGGATAAGGCATCTGCCATAGGAATTGTCCATCCTGATCCTACACTCTCATTTTAAATACAGCTCTTAAGTGCTTTAAAGCAGCCTAGAGAAAGTCATTTGAGGGAGACTTACTGAGATTATATTTATGTTTATCAGAAGGAAGACTGAGAAAGGAGTTGATTTCTTGACATTATCAAAGGACAGATGTATCAGCTGTTTAAAGACCTCACCAGAATAAACATCTAGAAGATAACACTTTTAACAGCTGAGGCAGACAATGAAACAGAAAAGCTCTTAAGGAAGACCACAGCTCCTTGGCATTTGATACCCTCAAAGCAGAATTTTCTGCTAGTCTAGACAATCTGGTGTACTTAAACACAAGGGCTGAAGCCAAGCTAAACTGTATGAAATTGTATGAACTTTGACAAGCCAGAGGCCTGAAGGAAGAGTGCAATCTTTGCTGCATTTGAAGAGCTTAATCCACTGAAGTAAGCCCAAGACACTAACTGTGGTTTGCACGGCCAATATTGCCAGTGCCCCAGCTGAAGGAACAGAGGGCACTGTCAGCAGGTTTGCTGATGATACAAAACTGCCAGAAGTGGCTGACACACCCCAGGGCTGTGCTGCCATGCAGTGAGACCTGAATAGGCTGGAGAATTGTGCAGAGGTGAATCTCATGAAGTTCAATAAGGGCAAGCTCCTGTAGCTGGGTTAGGGGTTGGCCTGCTGGAAAGCAGCTCCACAGAGAAGGACCTGAGAGGCCTAGTGGACAACAAGGTGACCATGAGAATAGCAATGTGGCCTCGTGGCCAAGAGGGTCAATGGTATCCTGGGATGCATTAAGAAGAATGTGACCAGGAGGTTGAGATAGATTGTCCTCCCCTTCTGGTCTGCCCTGGTGAGGACACACTCAGAGCATGGTGTCCAGTCCAGGGCTCCCCAGTTCAATAGAGACAGGGCAATACTGCAGAGCCCAGCAAATGGCCACAAAGATGATAAGGGGACTGGAGCATCTGTGTTATGAGATGCTGAGAGACTTTGAGCTCTTCAGCCTGGAAAAGAGGAGTCTGAGAAGCAATCTTAAGGGTGGAGGTCAAGAGGATAGGCCTGGGGTGTTTTCAGTGGTGCCCAGTGATAGGACAAGGGGCAACAGGCATAAATGAGAAGACAGGAGGTTTCACTTAAACAGAAGGAAAAACTTCATTATGGTGGGGCTGGTGGAGCACTGGAGCAGGCTGTCTAGAAAGGTTGTGGAGTCTTTCTCTGGAGACTTTCAAAACCTGCTTGGATGAGTTCCTGTGCAGCCTGTCCTAGGTGAACCTACTTTGGCAGGTGGATTGGACTAGATGATCTCCAGAAGTCCCTTCCAACCCCTACTGTTCTGTGATTCTGTGTATTTATGTTGATCTTGGATGTTTCCATCTCTTTTAGTCACACTACACAATATTATTTCAAGGCAAATCAACCCCCATATGGCACCAACAGTCAGTTACCTCCCACCACTTTAATAGAAATCTTTTACCAACATCTGACCACATCATGGAAGTCACTCAATTGTCAGTTCCTTCTTGCAATTTCCACAATAAGAGTTTCACTGTGGGTTTGAAACATACCCCTGCCAACGGGAAGTGCTTCTGCATTACAGCACTGATCAATTAGTTGATGACAGTGTTCCACCATGGATTCCAACTGTGCTTTGTCATAAGAAACTCCCAAGAACCTCACCAGTTGCTCAACCATTGTTGCTAGGTCCTGTAAGAGAGTATTTTAAGTTTCATTTAAATCATCCTTTTTAAATGAGCTTAAATATTTTTTTAATAAGAGTTGTATCTTGAAGAGTGAGGAAAAAATATGAATGCAGAAGTTGCAGAAACACCAGTCTTAAATTTTGCCACCTTCCAATCTGCTGTAAATAAGCACATTCTGAGTAGTTAGGGTAAGAGAGGTCAGCAGAGAACATCATCGACAATTGCCCAAAAGGAGGTTGAAGCTAGGTGGGTGTTGGTTTCTTCTCTCTCCTAACAAGTGATAGGACAAGGGGAAATGGCCTCAAGTTGCACCCAGGGAAGTTGGCTCTTAGAAGAAACTTAACTGAAAGGGTTCTCAGACACTGAAACCACACACACCCCAGGGAGGGGGTTGGTACCCATCCCTGGAATGGTTTAAACAAATGCAGATGTGGTGCTGAAGGACATGGTTTAGCACCAGACTTGGTAGATATGGGATGGGGAGCAGAATGAAGCTCCCAAGAGGAGATGGTTAGTGATGCCCATCTACAAGAAGGGCCAGAAGGAAGACCTGGGGAACTACAGACCTGTCAGTCTGACCTCAGTGCTGGGCAAGGTCACAGAGCAGGTGCAGCAGGTCACCTTAGGTGCCATTATGCAGCATCTGCAGGGCAACCAAATGACCAGGCCTTGTCAGCATGGGTTTATGAAGGCTATGTCCTGCTTAACAACCCTTATCTCCTTCTCCAACAAGGTGACACACTTAGTGGATGATGGAAAGGCTGTGGATCTTATTTATCTGGACAGTTTGCCATTATGTCCTCCTGGAGAAACTGGCTGCTCATGGCCTGGACAGCCAGGCCCAAAGAGTTAAGTCCAGTTGACAGCCACTCATTAGCAGTGTTCCCCAGGGCTTGGTACTGGGGCCAGTTCTCTTTAGTATCTTTATCAGTGATCTGGATGAGGGAACTGACTGCACCCTCAGTACGTTTGCTTACTTTGCTTTTACTTTGGTTGGGAGTATTGATCTGCTAGAGGGCAGGAAGGCTCTGCAGAGAGATCTGGACAGGCTGGGATCAATGGGTTTAACAAAGGCCAGTGCTGGGTCCTGCATGAGTCACATCGACCCCACACAATGCTACAGGCTTGGAGCAGAGTGGCTGGAAAGCTGCCAGGCAGAAAAGGACCTGGGGGTGCTGGTGGACAGCCAGCTGAACGTGAGCCAACAGTGTGCTCAGGTGGCCAAAAAGTCAACAGCATCCTGGTCTGGATCAGGAATAGTGTGACCAGCAGTAGTAGGGAGTGATCATGCCCCTGCACTTGGCACAGGTGAGACTGCACCTCCGAATACTGTGTTCTGTTTCAGGCCCCTTGCTACAAGGACACTGAGGTGCTGCACCTTGTCCAAAGAAGGGCAACAAAGCTGGTGAAGGGTTTGGAGTACAGGTCTTATGAGAAGTAGCTGAGGAAACTTGTTTAGTCTGGAGTAAAGGAGAAGAAAAGAGATTAGTGTGAGGCGGGGGTCAGTCTCTTCTCCCTAGTATCAAGTGACAGGACAAGAAGAAATGGCCTGATATTGTGCCAGGACAGGATGTGAGGGGAAAAATCTTTATGCAAAGAGTGGTCAAGCATCAAAACTGCTCAGGGATGTGATGAAGTCACCATCCCTGGGGGTGTTCAAGAAACACGTGGCCATGGCACCTGGGGATGTCATTTAATGGCTGTGGTCATATTAGGTTGATGGTTGGACTTGATGATCTTAGAGGTCTTTTCCAGCCAAAACAATTCTGTGATTTTATGACTCAATAGCCTTAAAGGTCTGTTCTGAGAGAAACAATTCTTTGATCATAGCTCACCTCTTCAAATATCAGAATGGGTAACTGCAAAGCATTTTGCTTCCCACTTTAGACAAGACCACACCTTTAACTGATCATGTTGGAATGTCAGGGTATTTTGGAGGAATTAAAAGCTACATTGGTTTTGATCTTGGCAAAACAAGCTCTCCCTTCACTGTGTGCTCCTGGGACTGCACTGGTGCAGAAAGGATCTAGTGAGGTGGCCTCTGAGAATAATCATTTATCTGGAGATCTTAAATTCCAGGGTTCCTCACTCAGTCTAAGAATTCTGAAGCTGCAAGGAGCAAACAGCAACCTTTATCAGGAAGCAGAAAAATACTGTTACACCACTAGCTTTTGGCAGCAGCCATCAGTGAGCACAGCTAGGAACACAGCATTATTCAGAACCACAGCTCTGAAATTATTTTTACAAGTTTTTTTTAATTATATTGATTGTATTACATCTTCTTCTGGCATTCTACTCTATCAAAAGCTGACATTAGAATTTATTCAGCTTTTTTGAGTTCTCCTCTGATTTTGCCTTGTAGTTTTAGAGATAGGAGCTGTTTTTTTTCCTGTCTCTGCATTATTTTTCCAGTCAAATAAACATCTTGAAGTACTTCCACTAACTCTAGAAAATACATTATTGCAGTAGGAAATGGAAACCAGTATTCTGTGTAGTATTTCCACTAACAATTCTGATTAAAACCAAGGTGTTTTTATTAGCCAGCATACTGGTGAATAATTAGTAATAATTAACAATAATTACATAATTACATTTACCTCCATGAACATCCCTAATTGTTTTCAATGTCGTTTCACAGAAAACAGTAACAAAAGCCAAATAATCACAATAAATGCCAAGTATATAGGACAAAATACTGGTGATACCATTTTTTTCTCATTGATACACCACACACAGCAACACATTTCTTTTAAATGAATGCCCAAGGCTGAGAGTAGCAAGATCTGAGCAGTTACACATCTCTGCCTTCTCTGCAAGTAGTTTAGAGCCTACAGATGCAGGCAGATTCTTCAGTAAGCTGCTAGGCTTATGGAAGCCCACAGAAGCTTAGTGCTTTTAGGTGTTCAAGAAAAGCCTGGATGAGGCATTTAGTGCCATGGGCTAGATGACTGGCTGGGGCTGGGTGCTAGGTTGGACTGGATGATCTTGGAGGTCTCTTCCAGCCTGGTTGATTCTATGATTCTACGAAAACTGTATCAGACATTAGGGAGTCCAAACATGCACATAAGAAGCAAATGTTGCAGTTATGAGTTGATAAATGTAATTAAAGCCTTTTTTTTGTTTCATCTGACCTACCTTATGCATATCTTCATACTTGAGAAAAAGTACATTGGCATCCATGTGGTGTTCCCAAAACTCTTGCACGTGTTCAAACCACGAACCATATCCTACTACAAAGACATTATGATTGGCATGAAGAAAATAAACACTTTTGTTATTAAGTCCTTTTCAAAAAGGAAAAAAAAGGAGAAAAATAAAATTATTGGAGCAGTTCATAGCCCCAAGAGAATCTTTTTGACCCACTGCCATGCACAACAAGCATGCTGACTTAGAGAAAAAGAGTTTTTCCATCAATTTAGAATACTGAACAGAACTAACTTACCACACATATCAAATGTTCAATTGAAAATCCCCCCATATTTCATGATAGACTTCTTGGAGCTCAGTATTAACAAACACCTGACTACTGAACAGAAATTGAACCAAAATAAAAACTACACAAAATGAATTTGCAGAAGACAGATTTCCAGTGGCTCTAAGCTGTGTGAATTCTTGCAATTAACATCTCATACTGCACAGCTTCCTTCACTTAGAAGCATTTGTGGAAAGTTCCATAAAGCATCCTCTCTTACAAAGAACTGCTAACACTCATTGTCCTTCCGTTATTAAACAAGTCTGGAGAAAAAAGACCTATGAAAATGCTCTCTGTCCATGCAGAAGTATCTGTAGCAACCTCCTTGCTGTACATGAAAACGAATTCACCTTTATCCAGTTCATTTCAGTACTTGCAGGAATGCAGAGATGAAAATAAATGTGTAACAGAGAGAACAGCTCCTTACACTTGTCATTCATAAACCTTCTGCAGAACTCCTGAAACGTTCCCCTGTAGCTCATGGTCCTTAGGGAGCGGTGAAATTGGTAATAAGACACCACCAAGTCTTTAGGGTTGCGAGCCATGTATATTACCTATATCAAGGTAGGGGGGAGGTGGGAAAAGTCATGTTAGTGAAAGCTTTTTCCCCACCCCATTTCCCAAAGCACTGAAATAAGTTTTGCCAATATAGTTAAACAAATACCATTACGATTCAATGTCATTTTTACCTTTGAATTGCCATTATGGAGGTCTGAAGGCAAAAACCGATACGGGAGGTGGCTTTTTATGAGGCGAGGAGATGTCAGTTCCTAAAGTAAACCAGACAAAACCATTTCTTACTGTGCATGAGTTTTTGGAACTGCCATACTTAAAGGCCTTTACTGCACTGTGTCACATTCAGAAATTCACTTCTTAAACTAATAAGGGTCTGGGACTAGAAATTTGGTCAGGGAGTTGTATTTGTTTTTTAAACGTCACGAGGATGAATAATGCATATGGGCTTTTGTTGTTGTTTGGAGTTTTTGTTTTGGTGGCTTTTTAAATTTCCCCATTTTGATTTCACAGCACTTCCATTTGTAGGACCTTCTCAGGAAAAGAGTGTAATATTTGAAGATCCTTAGTATCAAGCTCATTTTGTTTCCAGTGATGCTTCCACTAAAATGCCTTGAAAGAGATTATGAGCTTCAAAAACCTTTCCCCTACTTCTTCATTTCAAAACTTTACTCTTGCAATTTATTTTATCCTCAGACAAACCAAAGGTTGAGCTGAATATGTGCACATCTTTCTAACCAAGTATTCTTCTGTAGTTTGAGACAAAATTGTCCTATGAAACAAGTATTTTTCCCATAGTTGAAAACTGCCTAAATCCATCTTGGATGAAGTGGCAGCACACAGTATGGGTCTGTAATCTTGAACTTATCCTCTCATTATTGCCACCACTTATGTGCATCGAGGTAGTGCTGAGGTCTCATTAGACCTAAATACTTTCAAATGAGACTAGGTTGATGCTGCAGTTGTCACTGACCAGAAGCAGCTCACACCTGTCTGTGCCAGTCTTAGCTCTATGAAGCTGGTACTGTGGCTGTTACAGGATGGAGCCCAGTTTTTTGCCTAATCATTCCAAGATGTATGTAAATTAAAAGTAGTTAGAGCAAGACAAGATGACACTTCTGTGCCAGGCCACTAATCTCCAAACAATACTTAATAGTGTGGAAGTAATTTCTTGTGGGGTATTTCAGACTCTTCAGATTACACAGGGAGTCTGCAGATCCACAGACCCTGAGTCTCCTAAGAATTGAGATCTGTAAATTCAGAGCAGTGGGTCTACAGGTCCACAGATCTCTGTGCTTGTAGTTCCTCTTCTGCAAAGTCAGAGAAGGAATCAAAGCTAATTTACCTCACTTGGGCAGCTTATGTTTACATAACCAAGTGAGGAACTTTTATTCAGAAAATCCACTGCCAATGTATTTAGGACACGAAGAGAAGTATAAAAACGTTAAACAGATTATAATGAAGCTTAGTAATTAAAATAACCTAATCATATTCTGAATCATTCCAACAAACTGAGCGAGTCCAGTCACAAAAAAAGGACAAAGACACAGGATGAAGTGATAAAAATGAAACCAAAGAGGAAGACAGCCAAATGCTGAATGACATTCTTTGCAATAAACTGTACCTTGATGATGTCCAGACCAGGCTGTGGGTACTCTAGGACAGGAAGTTGTTCATCTATATTCATTAGTCCAATCTCATCAGGATCAGCTCCCTGACTCACTAGATAGACCACTTCCTGGAGCAAGCCTGTGCCTGCAGAAACCAAACAACAAAAGAAGAACAGATTTGTATTACAGTCCTTACCTAAACAGAAGCATATGAAGGGAGACTTAGACATAGAAAAATTGTAGCTTTTGTTCTTAACAGTCTGCTCTCAGCTAAGTCCAAATCCTGAAGGGGACCTACAATGTAGAAGGATGGAGAGAGGCTGTTTATAAAGGCCTGTAGTGATAGGACTAGGGTCAATGGCTCCAAACCAGAGAAGAGTAAATTTAGATTGGATGTCAGGAACAAGTTTTGCACCATGAGGGTGGTGGAACACTGGAACAGGTTGCCTGGGGACCCATCCCTGGAAATATTCAAAGTGAGGCTCAACAGGGCTGTGGGCAATATGATCTAATTGAGGATGTCTCTGCTTACTGCAGAGGGGGTTAAGACTAGATGACCTTTCGAGGTCCCTTCCAAGCCAGACCATCTATGAATCTGTGGAAACTACTGTTTTGATGTAGTATGCACACTCCCATGCAGCCAGCAAAATCCATAAATTCATTCCAAGTGAAATGGCAGATACAAGCACATAAAATTTCCTGTGAGATTTTGCTTCCTTGCATGGTTTCTTAGGTAGTTTATTTCAGTTTTCTCCCTTCCATACCAGCTAACGTGGGACAAACCTGCAGAATGCAGAAGGCTTTGGTAATATTTATCTTATTTACCTCTTGTCTGAAAACCATATGGAAAAATAAATCCTAATGTTAGCATTAACAGTCTTCTAGCACTTCCATTTAGTTGCACCTACTTTGATTTACCAATGCTTGATCAAGTTTCAGCCAATACCAGACCCACCATCATTCCAGTTCTTTAGGGCATCAGTAGATGCTCATTAAAAATGAGGGCTGCTGAAGCTGTTGGTTTGGCCTAGCAAGTATAAAGTATATAAAGTAGCTCCCCATACAGATGTTCTAACTGCCTGCAAGTTCCTTCCCCTTTCACCAACTTCACTGTATATCTGCAGGCAATCATGATAGATTCATCTTCATCCTACAATAGTGGAAGGGAAATTAAGAGTTTTCCATTAGAAAAAAACAATTTCCAAACCATTTCCTCTTGAGGTCCACATGTTCAAGTTCTCCTATGTCTGGGAATTTCAACTGGCTTAAGGATAAGGATTTTAATTATTAGGGTTTTAATAATATATATACTTTGATATCTTATTTCCCAATTCTTCTGTTCCTAGAAGAGACTCAGGATTCTAAATAAAGACTGAAATTGTGATGTTATATTGCCAACAGTATTTCCAGTAAACTTCCATAAGCAGAATCTTGGGATTTTTTAGACTTATTTATCAGTTTCTTTTTCCACTTGCACCTACTGGCTTTTAAACCAAGCACAGCAGTCTAAATTCTGCTTGTCCTTCACTGGATTTATATCAGAGAATGCAGGCATGGGTCCATGAAGATCTGAGTCGCGCTTTGAATGTTTCGCTGCGGGCTATAAACAGCAGATTATGAGAACTGTATTCTATTTAGGACTAAAATGTACTTTCTATTTGGTAAAAAGGTTGTCAGTGAACTGTTTACATATGTGTATTATCCATAGAACTATGACTGCTATGTATAAAACAGTATCTTAAAGCACTGCTTTAATGAACTGGTTACAAAGCAGCATTATTTGCAGCCAATGCATTAGCACTGATTTTAAAAATGGCCTGAGTCCCAGCTCTCTCTTACATTAGCAAACCAACTACTTAATAGAGGGCAGGATGAAAAGTGCACAATCAGCCACAGTGCATCTCAGATCAGGCATTGACTGCTGAGGCATTTCCACTTCCATATAGCAAGGCAGGCACTGCAGTATGTTTCGTGCCTAAACACCAACAGAAGCATCTTCACACTCTTGAACTTGCTAGATCCTAAAGCTAGAGCAACACCAGTAAATAAAACACACCAGAGCCCATCCTGTGGGGGGAACCAAACTCAAATCTACAGAGGTCAATTTCCCAAAACAAGGCAGCCTTATAACAGCTTTATGGGAACAATCTCTGCCTTCATCTATGTCCCACTCCATGCTGAGGAGCAACACTGTCTCAGAGAGCAAAACTGTCAGGGAAGATGCTGGCAAGGAAGCAGTATGGACAACAGCCTGTCTAGTGTACTAGTTTACTAGTACAGCCATGGTGAAGCAGGTATCTGTACTATCCACAGTGCCTACTTCTGCATTTATAAAACCAGAAGAAAAATACCTTGAGGTTCACATACTCCCTGACCACTGCATCTTAGCTACGGCTATCCCAACTTGTCCTAGCACACAGAGGTCCACAAGGAGGACTCTTGTTGAAGACAGCTGGGACAAAAACTCTTTCCTGTCCCTCTCAGTAAGCCACAACATCCTTACATGCACTGCAACAAGGACTAAACAGTGTACTAACAGCTCTAAGATCTGAGTTGGTCCACAAAGTGCTCAAAATCTATGGATTAAAAACAAGCCACGAGTTTGTCTTTATTTGTCTTCTGATTTATGAGTCATGATTTCTGTCTTCCTACTTGTCTCCACAACAAGGATTTCATCATACCTAGGTGTCTCAGATGTTATTACAGGCACTGTAACACTGAGAATGGATATTGGCTGGTAACTGGTATTTCTTGGTATCAGGTACTCAAAGGGAAAAGTGCTTTACTCTTTAAGCTTTATCTAGGCTGATAAAACATGTCAATGATCATGGATGTTTATCATGCCTGTCTGCATCAGACATCACTACGAACCAAACAATTTGTGTGAAGTTATTCCAATTCACTTTATCAGTTGAAGATTCTATTTTTGGCATCAATTCATCTAGTAAATTTTTCGTGGGACAAACCAAAATGCCTCCACACAAAATACTCTGCAGGTGGTTCTTTAAAAGAAATGACAAACAGCAGGCTAAGGATGCTAACACCCTGCACTACTGCAGATACTTTTGAAAGAGGACATCTACCCTTAGATGATTTCTTGCAGTTTCTACTCAGCAATCAAACATGCTGTGGGATAAGACAGCATGACACCTATCATGCTAAATAAAAATAAAACAAGTGTAGTATAACATGTCAAGAACATGAAATAACAGATAAGCCCGTGTGCTCCTTTGCCACCTGTCCAACAGAATGATAGCTCTTTTCACCTTTCCCACTCTTATTCAAGGTTCACCAGGTCTGAAGTCAACCCAGTCTGTTCAGTTGTTACCTTTTTAACCAGGCTCCTCCTTTGGATGGACATCCTCATTACTGAATTCCAAGGCACCATGCCTTTCATGACAACAGTGTAAGCATGTAGAATCATGCAGTCATACCAAACGGTTGGCCAACAGGACAGTAATTCAAAGGAAAGAGAACTTTCATTGGCCAATACAGGCCAATTCTACAGGGCAGATTCTGTCTCAAACATCCTAAAATTATCTGGCAAACTTTGGCCATATAAACTAACAATGGCACCTCCTTGTTGCAAAAGGTGTACTAACAGATTGTCCAATCTCACCTCCTCTCTGAAGGTACATGCCTTTACCCCAGTTTTACTTCAGTTGTATCCAGCTCTCCTGCTTCTTCTGGCAGTTCTATTTTCCTAGTCTTTTAAAGCCTATATCAAAAACATATCTAAATTGCATCATACATTACCACAGCAGGAGCTCACTTAATCGCCAACAGAAAGTTCTCCCACTGTGTCTAATTTCCCCTCATTTTCACACAGGTGACAAAACACTGCATCAAGGAGAACAATGCAGGAAAGAACTTTGCTGTAATGACAAGCCACTGTTTTTGCAAGTCCCTCTCAAGGACTCCCTTATGTTGAAGAGAAATGTATAGTTATCCTTAGCACTACCGATTTCTAGGACAATTCTATCACTTTCTGTGTTCTGCAGAGCTGTAGCACAGTCTGTGGCTAAATGTGGAGCCTCATAGTGAGCTCTACTGATTGGAATGAAATGAGAAGGCAGGAGACAACAGGGTGCCCATATGAGAAACTTGTGTTGAGGTAGTTAGTGTACCCTTTGCTGTGAACATGTTCCTCTCCCCATATAGTATAAGTGTACTTCAGAAAATGCCTATCATGACTCAACATACAGTTCCGTGCCTCAGTTTCAATCACTTCCATGGAAATTGTTAGGTAAAACCTGCCTACATGTTAATGTGCATTTGCATATAGTAAGTGGTTAAATTGCAAGGCAGCACAACAACAGTATAATATGAAACCTCTCCAGGTAATGCAAAAGGAAAAAAAAAACCATATTTTTGTTTCAAAATATCAAGAAACATCATTTACACACAATGGATGAAGCTACACAGCCTGTTTAGTCAGCTATTAGTTGCCTAAGGTCAGGGAGAAAAGCATTTGGTCTCAGACAGAATCCCTCTCAAACTAAAGCTGCCCTAAGCAAAAGCATTTTCTGCAATGTACCTATGCCCCCCACCCATATTTAGCACACAATCATTCCCTCTATCTACTCAACTGCAGTTTTAGGCAAACTATAGCCTAAACTGCTGCTCTTCAGAATTAGAAATTGATGTAATTTAGAGTAAAAGAGGGCATCATTCAATCCTTATCACCACAGGTTGTCTCAATATTTCAGCAAAGTCCTTGAAGAGAACACACTATTTCTGAAGGAAAGTACTGGTGATTCAACAGAAGCACTGACATTGATCATTGTGCACTTCAGCTATATATGCATGGAGCAACCCAATTTTACCAATGCCTGTAGCTGTTCTGTGCTACTTTGGCACCCCTGACCAGCAGTAAATAGGCTTTTAAGTGGATGATTAACTTGGGTTTATGATTGCCTTGCATCAACAGGATGCTGGAAAGCAGCCAACATACTGCCAAATCTGGACTGCTGTACCTATAGTCAGGGTGTGTCGTCTGAACACAAGTCTCATCTCACCTGCTTCATGCTTGTCTTGTTGCCTTAGATTAATTTATTACTCATGTAATGAAGGGTTGATTCACCACCACTGTCTGTATCCCATGTGGTGATCTAATGTCATTCCACATCATATGGAACCAGCAGCCTTTTAAAAGATGATGGCCTTCGAATGCTACACTATAAAAAGCAGGTTGGTAACAGCATATGAAGCCAGTTTGTGTTTTTTAAATAGAGTAGGGTTTTGGCATTTAGTGACAAAAATCTCTCCTCAGCTGTTTACCCAGTTGTTTCTCCTACTGTACTCCTTTTGCTTTTTACCCTCTACTATCTCAATTGCTACCTCAGACTTAACTAGCTAAGCTTCTACTACATACTTTCAGCCCCATGATATGCTTCCTTCCTCTGTACTCCTTCTGTACTCCTTCACTCCCCTTCCAGTGGATTCCCTAAGCCTACCAGCCTAACTTGGATAAGATATTACAATAATGGACCGTTTCCTCTGCCATGCTGCCTTGTCTGCACACAGAGCAAAATACTTCTCCTGCTTCTGAATCTGCAATATATTACAAGATTAACACATGACATAAAGGGGTTTTCTTTTGTAAGAGTCTGTGGAAGTCCGGTATACAGAACCATAATTATTTCAGGTCTTGTTCCTCACCTTCCTACATTTTTCAGGGTGTTAGAGACCTCTGAATAAAGTCAAAGTGATGAGATGCTGGGTGGTACATGTTCACTGTTCCCTCCCACTGGCAAGAAAAATACATTCCTACATACTTGCGTTGTTATGTGCTCTGCTTTAATACCTAGATGCTTAATTCAATTTCTGAGCCATTTCTCTGCTAGTTTCTCTGTAAAAATATAGATGGTGAGTGACCTCCTTTGTCCAGAGCATTGCTTTACCTCACACATGAGAAAGAGTGGTAGAGAAGCACATCCACATGTCTCCACTGGAAAAAATGCAGACAGAAAGATAATATGACTTACCCAAGGTCATCCAATCTGTAGCCAGAAAAGTGATATCACATGCCCAGTGTACCAAACCTTGCATCATTGGTAAAGCAGCACTGATGGGACAACACAGGGGGTATGAATACCCAATGTATCCCAGGTGATAAAAGTACTCATTTACTGCATAAGAAGAATGAAAAATGATGCATGCTTAATCCAATTCAGTCCAATGTTCAAGCACTTTGCTACCTTTCACTATTATTTTCATTATGAAAGATGAGCATTAACATGAAATGAGAACGGCTGTCGGGTTTGGCTCATTTACATTACTTTCTAATTCTTTAGTCTTTGAGGTCATTATCATTTAAACCAGACAACAGTGATTTCACATGTCCTGAATAATGTATTTCACACGGGGTGCAAGGTTTGTTTTTTCTTTTTTCCCCTCAGCCTGCTTTCAAAAAGCATGTTGCTTGAGTTTCGAACTGCTTCACAGCAAGGAAGCAACTATGCTAATTTGCAAAAGAGCCAGCAAAACCTACCAGGTAGCTGGAGATTTCTCTCTCTCTGCAATCATTTGTTCTGTCTCTAGTAACATCTCTCCACTGTTCTGATAAAAGGCTCATGAAAGAAACAGTGTTAGGTAAATAGCAAACCCAAGTTTTCCCTAATGATGTATTTTTCTTCTCCAGATTTGTTTTCTGTTTGAGGCACATTCAATTCTACCACTACCAAAACAATTCAAATGCACCAGTGGCAAATGTAACATTGCCTTCAATTACTTAGTATTTCATGTTTTTATTTATCACTTCTCTGCCTTGCAGTATTTGAGTCAATATCAGAAAGTATTTTGAGCTATACATAAATAAAACAAAATATAGACCCTTTTCAAAAAGACTTTCAAAGCACAGGAACTCAGAGGCCCTGAACCCCAGAAACACTTCTCTAAGTGGTCCTCAGTGGAGTGAGTTTAAACGGAGTATTTATTCGTGTAATCAGTGGAAGGAACATGACTCCAATCACCAAGAACATGAAATCAGATTGAAATAAGGACCCTATATGTCAGTTCATAAAAGGACAGCTCACGAAACCTATCTCCATCATCCAAAGCACTTTGCTGTTCTCCTGTTTGTACAAGAAGTCCATCTTTCTGGCCAGCTGCTATGAGAACTGATGCACATTCATACTGCATTACAACAGAACAATACCTGAGCTTTATAAATTACTTAAGATAAACCAAGTAGCTGTGATGTTACTGTAAACGACAAAAAGCTAATACAATGTTCTGATTGTAAAGACATTTCCTTATTTGCTTAGCTACATTCATGAAACTGTAACAGAGCTTTCCTCTCTTTCCATGCCACAGGAAAGAGCTTTTAAGTGTGCCTAACACTGTCTCAAAAACAAGGTATCAAAGAACAAGAATCTGAAACATATTTTGTGTAAAAAAAGAACTCTTGATTTTTAAACCAACCTCATGATCTCTCAAGGTATCCCAGTAATATTCATGTTCGTTCTTTAAATGAAAATGTGTTAAGCTCAAGGCATCAAAATCCTGCAAAGAGAGTAGGACTACAAATGCAGAGCATCAGAATCCAGCTCTTGCACAACTGCAAAACTGTTGTTACAAAATAACAACAAAACTCCTGGGAGGAGTTCCATATGACACCATAGGAAATGAGGGCAAGTCAACTAAACACACAAACATCCATGTGCATGCTCACGTTTGCTGAGGAGCTACGCATACAGGCCATCACCATACCTCTGCAGCTCATCACAGCTGCCTCACGTCACTGTCTGACAGCTCCCAGCCTGGAAACTCCCACAGCTTAGGCACATCCTTGAGGAACCTTTCAGTCTGATTCTACCCTCACTTGTGACTGTGCAAATCCGGACTGATCGTCAGTAGTGCTGGACCTGTGCGTGTCTGGGTGGGTGGTAAGAACTGGATTCATTATGCTTGGGCTTGGCAGTCTGTCACATCATGCAGACACTACCACCACACATTAGGCAGCAAGCCTAGTGTATCTTAGCTAGTTAAGCAGCACTGAAAAAGTACAACTTACCAAGCCATAACTGGGGTATGCTTACAGGCAGGTAGCAGAGGACACAAGCAGTGTGATACAGTAACACAATATTAAATGGACGTAGTTCTGTGCAGACCTGTCACCTACTCACTGATTGCTAAGGCAGGTACTGCAGATATGTTAGCTGATGAGTTAGAGGTCTACAACATAGGTCATGTGCAGCCATGTAATCCCAGTCAAGCAGTAACTGTCTTTATATTGAATAATAAGAGCATTATTGTGCAATACAGTAATGCTTAAATAACCGGAAACTAATCTTACTGGTAAATACAACCTCACTGTCAAGAGATTTTATAGTCTGAAGGCAGTATGAAGGGTAGGATTGCACAAGACAAATGAAGCAAGACTTCACACAAAGCACAGTCATCTAGGTAATTTTTGTTGTTGTGTATCTTAAATCAAGAAATTTTGCCAATAAAAAATGACAACATTATGTCACGGACAGCTAAGATTGATTGGAAGGTGAAGGTAACAAAACATGAAGCCAGAGGTAAGAATTCCTTTAACTAGTTTCATAGTCAAAGAGAATCTGTGTCTACACCTCCAATGGTTCATGAGTCCCTTTGCCTTAGGTGCAATAACTTGTGAGTGCTGGTTCTGATCAAAGAATATTGATGTTGATGAGCAGAAGTCTATCAATTTTAGTGGAGAATCAAACAAGAAAAGTGGGATTTACACTATGCCCTCTCTATCTGGCTCACAGTCCAGCAGCTGTGATTGTCACTGCTTTAATGGCCAATGGATCAAACAACTGTTTCCCCATAGCAGAAGAAAACCCTGAGGCACAGAGAGTCCCTGACATTGAAAGATTAACAGGGATTAAATGGAAGATAAAACAGTGGTATGCATGCAGTGGGAGCAGCATGCAGAACAGGAATAGACAGAAAACCCACAACGTTTGCAATGCACTTAACCAACAGATGAAATCAGAAACATGACCTTCTTCTGTACATACAGACTCTTTTAAGCAAACAAAATAACAGACAGCTCAATTTAACTTTCTTTGGTTGATTTCACAGAACACCAGAGGTGAGCATTAAAGAATTTGAAAGAGGAGAACTCAATGACTGTACACACACAGGAAAACTGTCTTTGTGCTTATGTGCAAATTTGGTGATGGCACTTCATTAAGCCAAAGTCATATTAACTACAGGCAAACATATAGTTATAAAAATCCAGTGCTGCAAGGAAAATTCAAAATGCTATCTGTACAAAAATACAAAACACTTCCAGGCAGGTAAAGGCCAGATCCAGTACTTGCTCTCCTGACCTGCTGTCCATCATTAAATGCAGGAGTTCTTACTAACTGGCTGGACTGGTTGATATTTGCCCAACAACTGACATTTTCCCCATACATACATCTCCTGAAAATTATTTGTCATATAATCACCATGGGAATACCTCATTTTCTCAAATTACCAGTTTTGCAAAAGGCATTTATTTGTGGGCTTTGACCCATGAATGCAAAACGCACATTCATTCAGAACACATAAAACAGAGCTATTGCACAATGCTTATGAGTAAAGCAAATGATGTACAGTCAGAAGTTAGCATCATAGCAAAATATGAAGTGGACCTGGACTCAGTACTGCACTTTAGGGATTGATTTAATCCCACTGAAATCACTGACTTTAACAGACATCTAATCTAGCTCTTGCCATGGTGACTGAGGGAATACCATGAAAGAATCTGCCTGTTCATTAGTTTAATTTTGAAGTAGGGTAAAAAAGCCCATAGTATGAGAGGGTTTAAGAAATGCTGTGACAAAGGCACAGGTTTCCTGTGAACACTGCATCTCTGTCTTATCTCTAAAGCAATCTGATGCATAAGCTCCAATTATTTAATGCCATACAGAAGAGTATTCCATTTTACACTGACAGCTACTGTTAATCTCAGCCTGGCTATTCCATACTACAAAGCTACATGGAAGATGAAATTTGTGACTTCATTTCAAGAGCAGTAGCACACTTGGCTTTAAATTATGGATCATGTATGCACACTCACATATTACACATCTAAATGAGTCTCTGGGTTTTAGCCACAAGCATCTTGTAGTCCAGCAGGTCCCAAAAGCTGTTACCATTGATTAGATGCAGGTGTTAAGAATAATTAAAGCTAGAAGGAGTAGCACTATTCAGGCATCCATCAGTGGAAATCACATTAAAGCGGAGTCATTCTCCATTACGCTTATTACATTATTCCCAGTAAGGCCAGTGAGACATTATTTTTTTCTACTATTATAGGACCAGCTTTTCCCTGGGTCACTCCCAATTTATTACTGTCTGTAATTACATCCAAGAACCATCTCTATGTCATGTTTAGAGCTGTATCATCCAGTCTTGAAGAATGTCATGTCTTCAAAATACTACTTTACTGAAGCAGTTCTGACCCTATAAGCCACTTGTGTATTTTCTTTGCCAGATAAATCAGCATATGGTCAACAGCTACTGATGGAGCTTTCTGCTGTTAGATTGTTGCATAG
Source organism: Pogoniulus pusillus (assembly GCF_015220805.1). Taxonomy (NCBI): domain Eukaryota; kingdom Metazoa; phylum Chordata; class Aves; order Piciformes; family Lybiidae; genus Pogoniulus; species Pogoniulus pusillus. The sequence continues at coordinate 15,137,346 of NC_087290.1, read as the reverse complement.
GGATCAGTAAGAGCTAGAAGCTCTGGCCTCCTGCACATCTAGCAGACAGAATTGTTTATGTATTTTCCAATTTGAGCAGACGGAGAGTGGTGAAACACCAAACAAACCAGATTTCTTTAAGGACAACAAAAAACTTTTCCATTGAACCCATCTGATGTTACTGAGTGGCTCTGTTGTCAAAAATAGTCTTGAAATTTTGCTGGAACGTAATTTAATAATAAAACCCAGACAGGAGGCCCAAACCATGTTATAGCTTTAAAGATTAACAAAAAAAACTGAAGTATTTCACCCCAAATAATTACATTTTGTGCATGAGATCTGTTTTGTAAATCTACTTTTTTTTGATTACAGCAACATTATGAAAATTCTGATTGGCTCCTGTAAACAGAAAAATCTTTGTCAAGGCTGCTGAGATGCAGGAAGATGAAGTTGTTAGGTGCAGAGGACCCTGGATTCACAGATGCATAGAACAGTCTGGGTTGGAAGGGACGGACCTTAAAGATTGTCTAAGTTGTAACGCCCTTGCCACGGGCAGGGACACATTCCATTAAATCAGGTTGCTCAAAGGACTCATCCAAACTGACCTTGAACACTTCCAGGGAGGGGACATGCATGACCTCCCTGGGCAACCTGTTCCAGTGTCTCACCACCCTCGCTGTAAAGAATTTCTTCCTAACATCCAGTCTAAATCCACCCTACTCAAGATTAAAGCCATTCTCATCCTGTCACTACAAGCCCTTGTAAAAAGTCCTTTCCTGCCTTTCTTGGAAGACCTCTTCAGGTAATGGAAGGATGCTATATGGTCTCCCCATAGCCTTCTCTTCTCTGGGCTGAACAGCCCCAACTCTCACAGCCTGTCCATACAGGAGAGCTGCTCCAGCCCTCTGGTGACCTTTGTGGCCCTCCTCTGGATCCACTCCAGCAGCCTAATGTCCTCCTTATGCTGGTGGCACCAGAGCTGAATGTGGTGCTCCAGGTGGGGTCTCACAATCAGAGAGATCAGAGGGTGAGAATCACTTCCCTCATCCTGCTGGTTGCATTTCTTTTTATGCAGCCCATGAGGGCCCACCTCTCAAGCCTGTCCAAGCCTCTCTGGACGGCATCCATTTCATCCAGCTTGTCAACCACACAGCTCAGTGTCATCTGCAAACTTGCTGAGGGTGCACTGAATTCCAATGTCCGTACTACTGTCAAAGATGTTAAACAGCACTGGTTCCAGTACTGACCTCTGAGGGACATTACTTGTCACTGGTCTCCATTTGGACATTGCCCATCCCCAGTCAGCAGATCAGGTAACTAATTTGGAAGCCCTAAATAAGGGATCAAGCTCTAAGCCATATAGGATCAGCTAGAAAACACATTCCAAGGGACTCAGACTTTATGTGACCTCGAGGTGGAGCTTGCAGACACTATCATTGTGTTCTACAGCCTATTCCCACACGAGAGGATTAGATTCCTCAAGACCTAAGCATTCTCTTTCCTGGCAAGTAAAATACTGTGGCACCCATTTTGATCTCAAAGCTGTTCTTCCACCTCCTCCGTACAATGCTGTACCTTCAGTTTTGGTGCCTGAGTTCCCAGTCTTCTTTCTCCTTCTTTCATAGTGAATGTTAGTAAATCCTTTTGTAGCAGGCACTAAACTTTGCAAGCAGACAGCTCCCTGCCATTGGCCTCAACTGGGGTGCCAAGAAGCCTAATGGGATGTTTCTATACAAGCTGGCTTTCCACGGCCAACTCTAAGCCACCAAAACTAAGCTACTGCCCGATGACATATTAGTTCTAAGTGTGCTTGGCTGCAGGAAAGTGGGGTTAGCTAAGGAAATTTAACAATCTGCCAATATGAAGTTATGGTGCTACACTAACACAAGAACACTGCAAATTCGCATTTGCAAAGCTGAAATCTTCAGCACTGAAAAATATTTAACAGTGCTCTCGATGCACACCAGCAATCTAAAGACAATTTAAAAGAACAAGATGCAGCTGCTCCCAAGCCCAGCATTTTGAAGGCCATCCATCTACATACTATCCCCTATCTGATGTCTGCCTCTATCAAGCTCAAGGCAGTTTTAACACTATCATTAGTGATTAAATGAAAAATGTTAAGACAAATGTTTGAAACAGCTTGAGAAATTACAACATAGATGCTACATCACAGAAAACGTGCACATTTGAAGAGGCACACCAAGAAACAAAAGGTCAACCATTCATACAATAAACAACGAAGTAAGTCAGAAATCTGCAATACTCAAATGACATTTATAAGGTTATTTCCAGAGCTGACATCTGTTATCACCAGTGGCTTTTGAATTTCCTAGAAAAAGATCATCCTATTGTCATGAAAATAGTAATTCAACAATGCACTTAATAAGGAAGAGCCTATCTGGTTTTATCAGATGGGTTGCAAAGCTACCCTATTGTCTGCCTCTTTGTAGGCAGTGCTATATCCACATCTGGTTAAACACTTTTACTTGGAGACAGAGAGGATAAGGAATCAAGAAATGATCTGTTTTCTGCAGAATGGGTTTTATAAGGAGCATCTGAGTGAACTGGGCTTGTTCAGTTCAGAGGAGGCTGAGGGGAGATCTTCTTACTCTTTGTAGCTACCAGAAAGGAGGTTGGAGCAAGGTAGTGTCAGTCTCTTCTCCCTAGTAACGAGTGATAGGACAAGAATAAATGGCTGCAAGCTGCACCAGTGGAGGTTTAGGTTGGCTATTAGAGGAAAGTTTATGATGGAAAGGGTTCTCAAACACTGGAATAGGCACCCCAGGGGAGGTGGTGGGATGCCCACCCCAAGAGATGTTTAAAGGACAGAGACATGGTGCTGAAGGACGTGGTTCAGCACCAGACTTGTCAGTTAGGATAATGGTTGGACTCAATGATCTTAAAGGTCTAACCAAAACGATTCTATGATTCTAAATGCATACACCCTAACAGTATAAAACAGCCACAGGATGTGTTTACTGCAGAAATTCACACTTCTGCTGCTACCCGGAGATATTTCTGGCAATTAAGACAGCGTGGCGAGGATGTACTTTGAGCACATGTTCTCCCAGAAAGATCTGGGTGGGTCCCTCAGGAGCACAAAACTGAGCACTGTGGAGCAGGCAGTAAACCTGCAGGTCACATCAGAAATCCACACATCGGCTATCTATATTCCTGCTTCTCTATACATAATGCTGAGCGGGATTTCCCTCGCCTGGAGGAGCTGCGCCTTTATTCCCCTGAAGTTGTCAGTAGGCACCAGGATTGCCGAGGCGAGGGGTATCAGCGGCAGCGCCTGGGGCCGATTTGTACCTAAAGCCGGTGGGTACGCCCCGGGGCAGGCTCGCCCCACTAGCGCCCGGGCCGAAGGCGGGCAGTGCCCCCAACTCCAAGAGCCTTCATGGGCCGCCGCTCCGCAGCGCAACCCTGACTGCACAGGCGGGTGGCGGCACGGTGCAGGCCTCGCCCTGGCCTCCTGCGGGGCTCGCCGCCGCTGCACCGCCCGCCGGGCGAGGACGGCCGCCAAAGGCCCGGGCCCGAGCCCGGGGGGAGAACGCCTCCTATATCCCCCCACCCCCGCCCAGAGCCCGCTGTCCTGCAAGCTGGGGAGAGAAGCCGCTCCCGCCACCCTCCTCAGGGGCAGCCCCAGCCTGGGCGGGGGAGGGGGGGCTCCGCTACCTGATTTGGGGTAGGTGACAATCCAGACGTCGCTGTCCCTCACCGGGAAATTGGCGATCTCCTCCATCTTTCCCCGGCAGAAGGGCGGCAGCCGCACCCCATTGTACTCGAAGTACTTGCTCTCGAACTCCCCGGGCGTGCTGGGGGTCTCGGCTTCGCTCTCCGCCATCCTGCCGGCCGCCGCGGCGGTGGGGGCGGTGGCGCGGACGCTCCGGCGGGCGGGAGGGCTGCGAGCGCGGCCAGCCCCTGCCCCCGGCACGCCCCGACGCACGCGGGAGGCGGCCGCGCGGAGCCCGCGCACGCTGATGTCATGCGCGGCTCTAGCGCCCGGGCACGGCGGGCTGGCGGGCACGGCGGGCTGGCGGGGGACCGAGGGCTGACAGGGCACGGCGGGCTGGCGGGCACGGCGGGCTGGCGGGGGACCGAGGGCTGACAGGGCACGGCGGGCTGGCGGGGCACGGCGGGCTGACGGGGCACGGCGGGCTGACAGGGCACGGCGGGCTGACAGGGGACCGAGGGCTGACAGGGCACGGCGGGCTGGCAGGGCACGGCGGGCTGGCAGGGCACGGCTGCCTTTCTCTCATGGAGTCCCTGTCCTTCCCGAGTGGGTCTCCTCTCGCAACGCGACGCGGCAAGGGACGGAGGGAGGCACCTGCCAGCGCCACTTCCACCTCAGCCCGCAAGTCTGCGCGGTGCTGCTGCAGTGCCGCGGCCCAGCCTCGAAGAGGGCAGAGAGAAGGCTTTGTGAGGGGAGGGGGGAAGAGACTGCAGAAGAGGGGGATCTGCTTATCCCCAGCCTTTCACCGAGCCCAGGCAGAATGCATGGAGGGGATCGAAATGTTAAGGGAATGAGTAAAGGGGCACAGATCCACCTTCTTCAGCAACACAGGTATTTTGCTTCCTGCAGTACTCAAGTTTAAACCTGATGGGCTGGAGAGATGCCTTTACAAATACAGGCGTTACATTACGCAGTGTGAAGGAGGAAAAGCAAAACTGGGAATCAGTAAAGAGCACAAGGGCGGGAATTGCTGGGATATGTTTTCAAATTTTGGTCGGCTGAGGCTGTTTTGTGCCATCTCAGCGATTTGAACTCACCCTCGTTGCCTTTGCATCCTTATCAGTGAAGCCTTCCCATGCATCTTAACACCAAGGTGGCCTTCAGGGGTAACTGGACACACAGCCTAAGTGTCTGAGCTTTCATAGGGCAGCGCGCAGGCTTCAGGGGCTGACAAATGCAACTTCTCGGGGAGGCACAAAGCCCAGTTTTAATGGACACGCAGTGTTTGTTGCAGGGTGTAATACACGTAAGGGGGGAACCTGCAGTAAGGGCACCCAGCAGTCTGTACATTCCAAGTACCTCAGCCAATGGGGAAAGGAAGAGGGTCGCTTGTGGTTGGGAATTTAGGATAAAAAGAGGCTGTGTCCTCCAGCAGTTTGAGAGACCCCACAGAGATATACCCCATGGGCTCTCCCTTCATTCCAATGGAGTTTTAGAGGACTCCTCTCTCTCATGTGAACACTAATTTAGTGATGCAGGTTTTCCATACAAACCCATATCTGTTTCACTGTTTCAGTGATTTTTACACAATAATCCTCGTTGCCTCTTCTCAAGATTACAGAATCACAGAATGGTAGGGGTTGAAGGGACATCTGAAGGTCATCTAGTCCAACCACCTGCTAGAACAGGATCACCTAGACTAAATCCCAGAGGAACACATCCAGGCAGGTTTGGGATGCCTCCAGAGATGGAGATGCACATCATTCTTTTTTTAAGGTCTTCTGATTTTCCCAGGTTTCTTCTTATCCATGTTTTATACAGAAGGGACTCCAGTGATTTCTATGCTGTTGGTCTGTTTACATCATTGTAAGAGAATCTAAACTTTTTTTCATCTGCCTTTCTTCCTGTTGCTTCATGGGGATAGAATCATAGAATCAGTTAGGGTTGGAAGGGACCACAAAGATCTAGCTCCAACCCCCCTGCCATGGGCAGGGACACCCCACCCTAGATCAGGCTGGCTAGAGCCCCATCCAGCCTGGCCTTAACACCTCCAGGGATGGGGCCTCAACCATTTCCCTGGGCAACCCATCCCAGGCTCTCACCACTCTTGTGCTGAAGAACTTCCTCCTCGTGTTCAGCCTGAACCTACTCATCTCGAGCTTGCTCCATTCCCCCTTGTCCTGTCACTCCCTGATGCCTGAAAAGTCCTTCCCCAGCTTTTTTGTAGGCCCCCTTTCATATACTGGAAGGCCACAAGAAGGTCACCTTGTAGCCTCCTCCAGACTAAATAGCCCCAACTCTTTCAGTCTGTCCTCACAGCAGAGCTGCCTCAGCCCTCTGGTCATCCCAGTGGCCCTTCTCTGGACACAGTCCAGCATGTGGATGCTGTTGCACATGCACAAAGTTGCAGCTTTCAAAATCTGACAGAAAAAAAAAAAAAGATAAATCTGACAATTGCTAGAGAAAGAGGATGTTGAAAGGAAGCTCTTGCCCAATAAGTTCTGCATTGAGAGGCTTGTGAGTTTCTGACCTAGTACTGCAAGCTATTCTGGTGATGCTCAGCTTCTTGCATGGCTTGTGGCCATTCCAAGAGGAGGAGGCAAGGTGTCCAAGTCTGTCTGTTCAGATGCCATCTGAACTAAGTAAGTTAAGCCTCAGAGATAAGTCTCATTTTCTCACAGAGAAGCCTTTCTTGTGTTTACATTTAAAGGCCCCGAATGAGGGCCTGGGCAAACAAAGATGAAATAAACAGTTGTGACCTCAAATTCCCACCACCCATCTCCTTGGACTGTGGCCTCACTGGGTTATCCAGTGGGTGAGAATGAAGGGTCAGTCCACACTTCCTGTGCATGCTGCAGAACAGGAAAAAATTGGGGCCAGGAGGAGGGAAAACTTCAGAACTGCATTCCAGGAGTCTTTGGCTTCTTTTCCCCAGTACTGGGTAGAGTGCTGGGGACAGTGGCTGGCACAGTGATGCCATTGTGGTCAGGCTGAAGTTTAGCACGTAGCTATACACACCTGCCCTACAGGTAATGCTCTTTTATTACATTTTTATTGCTTCATTCTTCAGTTCCTTAAAATCATGGTAGAGAGGTTCTCAAACCAACTGTCTTGAATTGTATTAAGTAGTCATAATTAATACAGCTCAGGACATAACTGAAGATGTTCTACACATAATTTGAGATGCTTTACTCAGCAAAATATTAAATAGCAGACAGAACTCAGGATAGATTCAGCTGCCACTGAGTCTTTACCACTGCTTTGAAATGAGTAGTAAAGGAGATTCTTTGGATGCCTATGGGAAATCATTGTGAAGTAAGACAGAAGGCAGTCCTAAAAAAGCTATGTGCAGATGAATATAAAAGGCTTTCAACTGGTGTTGAACAGAGAAAACCCTCCTGGGCAATTTAACTCCCAAGCCAGTATCTAGTGAATCAGTGATAGCTGTTCTGAAAGACTGTGACAAGAGGAATACTTTCTTTGTGGAGGTGGTTTGGAGAGAGGATTACTACAATTGCAAAAGCAACTGCAAGTGTTGTATGCACATGGGAACATGTCAGGAGCAGAAAAGCAGAATATGAGAGGAGTTTCTCAATCTCAGTTATCCAAGGTTGTGTGCTTTGAAGAAATTTGTTCCAAGTCTTAATATGAAGGCAGAGTGCTTTAGCTTTTCATATGGGCACTGTGGTGTTCTCATTGCTGTCAGGTAGTGGGCTGCAACTGGCACTGATGTGCCAACATCTTATGCTTTACAACAGTTACATCTCATTTCTAAAACAGTTACTGAGGAACTGAAAATGCACAGGGGCACTCTCTAAGCTTTATTATTCTTTTGCTGAGCTATGGACTTCTAAAGTACAGCTTTATATGCTTTGTTCAGAAGATCAAGCTAAGGGTGACATGCTGAAATGCTTTCCTTTGTAACAAGGCATCTGAAGGTTTTAGCTGTGGGGTGCATTTGGGCAGGAAATGCTGCTTCATAGAATCGCAGAATGTGGGGATGGGAAAGGACCTCTGAAGATCATCTAGTCCAACCCCTTGCTGGAACAGGATTACCTGGAGCAGATCACCCAGGAACATGTCCAGGCTGGTTTGGGATGCCTCCAGAGATGGAAACTGCACAACCTCTCTGGGCAGCCTGTTCCAGTGCTCTGCCACCTGCAAAGAATTGTTTTCCTTCTATTTACATGGAACTTCCTGTGTTCTACTCTGTGCTCATTGCCCCTTGTCCTGTCACAAAGATGCTTAGAGGGCTGCAGCTGCTCTGCTATGAGGACAGGCTATGAGAGTTGGGGCTTTTCAGCCTGGAGAAGAGAAAGCTTCGAGGAGACCTTGGAGTGGCATTCCAGTATCTGAAGGGGGCCTACAGGAAGGCTGAGGAGGAAATATTTACAAGGTCTTGTAATGACAGGTTGAGATTTAAACTGGCAGAGAGGAGATGGGAGGTTTAAACTAGATATTAGGAAGAAGTTGTTTGCAGTGAGGGTGGTGAGACACTGGCACAAGTTTCCCAGGGAGGTTGTGGCTGCTCCCTCCCTGGAGCTGTTCAAGTCCAGGTTGGATGAGGCCTTGAGTGACCTGTTCTAGTGACAGGTGTCCCTTGTCCCTGCCTATGGCGAGTGGTTGGAACTAGATGATCTTTGAGGTGCCTTCCAACCTAAACCATTCTATGATTCTATGATCCCACAAAAAACATAGCTTATTAAAGAACAATTTCAGACTGCCATTCTACCATACATTCTTTGGATCAGTTACTCCTCCATCTCCTTTTTCTTCCCCCAAATAAACCTCAGCTGTTCATTTTTTCTTGCTTCTCTTCCAGCTTCTCAGTTGTGTTACCTGTGACTGCTGCTGTAGCTGCCCACTCACCTTGCAAAACAGACCATGATGAGAGAGGTTCAGCTGCATTCTTCTGTAAGTTCAGAGGTTTTTCTTCAGGAGGAGGAGGAAATACAAGGTGGGAGGCTGTTGAATGCTCTTCTAATAGGGAGTCAGGCTTCTGGCTGGCAGAATATCAGTGAATGAAGCAGAATTTATACAGAATCAGATTTTTGTTTTAAAGAAAACCAGAAATATACGCACGAGAAACAATAAAACATAGAACAATTCACTGCTGCTACTACTTGGCACTATTGGTTTGACCTAGAGCCTGTGTGCCACTGCTGGGCCACAGTATGCAAAAGAGAACAGAGAAATCTTGGCAGAAATGGAAGCAATCTCATCTCTGTTTCATTCTGGGAAAACAAAAATATGGGTTTTAATATTTCTTTGGTAATACATGGTGACCAGAGTGGAAATACTGAACACATTTCCTTAGCTTTAATCTGGGAAATGATTATGTGGTCTCTTGTTCTTTTTGAAGTTGAGGTAGGAATATGAGGAATTAGTCAGCTGCAACTGGAAGATCACAATGAGATGTGGAGACCATTTTCCTACATCTTCTGTGGATGTTTCTTAGGCAACTTGATGGGAAGTATGGGCACTTCCTTCAGAGCATGGAAGCACTATGTTACAGCTTCAGTCAGGAGACTTGGTGAATTGTGAGGACAGCTTTGGTCTTATTTCATTTCTGAGAAAGGAAAAAGAAATAATGGTGTTGGTTTAAGCAGAAGACTGGTACTAAAGTCCCAGATTCACTAACGCTAGCAATAGATAACATGGAAGGGAATGGATGCATCCCCTCAGTTGGCTGTGATGTCACCATATACTATACTTAATTTTCAAAAAATGCTCAGATCAATCATATGTCAGTGCTCTGAACAGAGAATCATTTGTGCTAAGCAGAAATTCTTATTACTTTTTTTTTCCCCAGAATATTCCTCTCAACTTAGACTTTGCAGATTGCTGTAGCATTAGCATCACTGCAGGCAAAACTGTTTGCATAGTGCCTGGCTTTTGATATATGGAAGTAAACTCCAGTTCCTCTTCAAAAAGCACACAACTTCCATAGGAATGTGTTTTTTTCAGTGCTGCTTTTTAAAAGGGTTTTGAGGTCTTGAGCTGAGAGCTACATGCTCCTTGAAAGAATTATAGAATTATAACTAATCTCAGCTGACCCATCAGTGGTGACCTACATTAAAATATTTTTAGCTGTAGGCTCAATAAACCTCTTAATGCCTCTTTAAGAAGGCATATATGAAAAGTTTGTTCTTTGGTTTGTTTTTTTCCCCTGGATTTTTAATTTTCCATGGGCAGACAGGTCTTGGATTATTGATGTCATGGCCTGGCCTTCACAGAGGGCAGAGCCAAATGTCTACAAAACAGTGTTCCCAAAACTGATTTTTTTTCCTCTCTGACCCTCATCTAGCTAGTTATGTACCTAGGCCAGCTTCCTTGCTCCAGTGTGCCATAAATTTCTGACTTTATAGTATGCAGATGTCAAGTACCTTTTTAAGAAATAACCTCTCATCATGTCTGGATAGCAAATAGAAAGGGGAACCTTTACTTCAGTTAAAATAAATTGAGAGCAGCCCTGCAGAAAAGGACCTGGGGGTACTGGTAGATGGGAAGCTGGACACATGCCAACAATGTGCATTTGTAGCCCAGAAGGCCAACTGTAACCTGGGCTGCATCAAAAGAAGCGTGGCCAGCAGGTAAATAGAGGTCATTCTGCCACTCTGTTCTGCTCTGTTGAGACCTCGCCTGGAGTACTGTGTCCAGCTGTAAGGAGGGCATGGACCTGCTGGAGTGGGTAAAGGAGGCCACAAAGATGATCAGAGGGGTGGAGCACCTCTCCTATGAAAACAGGCTGAAAGAACTTGGGCTGTTCAGCACGGAGAAGAGAAGTGTCTGGGGAGACTTTATAGCTACATTTCAATATCTGAAGGAGGCCTACAGGAAGGCTGGGGAAGGACTGTTTAGAAGGGATTATAGTGATAGGATGAGGGACAATGGCTTTAAACTGGAGCAGGGTAGATTTAGGTTAGACATAAGGAAGAAGTGCCTTAAAGTGGGAGTGGTAAAATACTGGAACAAGCTACCCAGGGATATGGTTGAGGTCCCATTCTTGGAGACATTCAAGATCAGACTCAGTGTAGCTCTGGGCAGCCTGATCTAGTTGGAGGTGTCTCTGCTCACTGTAGCCTGGTTGAATAAGATGACCTTTGAGGTTCCCTTCCAACCCAATGCAATCTGTGAATTTGTAAGATTGAATGAACAGCCCAGTAACAGCCAATGGGCATAGCCTGAAACAAATTGTATTCACGTCTGTGGCAGCTAATCAGGAGTGAATTCTGGTATTTTCAAAGGTTGCACTATGCCCTTTGGGGCCAGGAAACATTCTGTTTGTCCTTATAAAAAGGTTGAAAAATGTGAGCAGACAGCAAGGTGAGAAAGTGTGTCTACAGGCTTGTATGTGTCTACAGAGTTAAACCATTTATGCTGATAGTTTGTGTTAGAATAACACCTCAGTTGTGATGCAGCAAAAGACCTAAAGTCATATTTAGGTGCTTGTGCTGGTAGTTCCTTAAATATATGTATTATTGGTCGTAGTACAACAAAGATAGGCAATGCCACATGGAATTCTTCTCTCAGTGGAGAGATGTCAAAATATGTGTCTTGAATTGTGCCATAAAAACAGCTTACTCTGATGATACACTGAAAGTTTGTGTGCAGAAAGCATGATTATCTAGCTGAACTTTGAAATGCCTCCATGACATCATACTAAGCTTGTAGTTATTCTTGGCAAATTTAATGAAAGATAAAAGATTAAAGCTACCAAGTGTGTTGCCTTTATATTTTCCAAATACTCAGAACTTACTAACAAGTGAGATTCAAAGTGGCCATCTAAAGATAAGGTTGTTTATCCCAACTGCCCAACTCTTTCTTCTTCCTAGTCTCCAAGTTAATCTTCAGTTATCCTGCTGCATGCCTGGGGTGGGGAAAAAAAAGCAGTGGAGTTTCTTCTGAGCTAGTCTCTAATTTTCTCCCTATCCTCCTTGTAACATCCAGAAGTGATGGGATGTTTTTGCTGTGGTAGGAAATAAATCCTGTTGGTGTGTTTGAAGACAGAAAAGGAAGAGCTTGCTATAGGAGTGTGAATCCTCTGTCTGGCATGTGTTGCACTCCTTATGACCCTCCTGTGGCCTTGCTGTATTTTCTGGGAATAATCAGTATCAGCCTCATCTCTTGTACAGTAAGATAGATATTATACCCTTTTAGAGGAGGCAATGAAAAGGTTGATCTGCTAGCTGTCAGAACTGCAGTGTTTTACTCTGAATCTGGAAGAGGTGGAAGAATAGAAATAGGGAATTCTCTTATTCAGAGCTTGACTCCAGTGAGATTAAACTTTATTCTTTGCTTTTGAAACTGACTGAAGCAAACAAACCTTGTTTCCTGGGTTGACCAAAGTCAATATTTAGTTAGAAAAAAGGACAATCATTGTATTTACTCCTATTTTCTGAGTAATATAATTCATTCCACATGACAAGTCAGAGCCAGATCTATGACTGTGAGTAAAGTTGAAGTTAAGAGTTCCTCTGAATGTTACAGCTGGGAGCTAAGATCAGAGTCTGGTTGTTTCACAACATAACTGACATATCACTCCACAGCCAAATTCCCTACAGCAAGACAACATTTGACATCTGGGAAGGATGTGGGGGCGTGGTGAGTATGGAGTGGTGGTGTGACACAGTGGCCTAGATTAGCAAAATAATATGGAGAAGGAAAGGGGACAAAGGGATTTTGTGCCTTCCCAGGAACTTGAGGCATAAGAAGGTGATAATTACTGTTTTGTACACAACTTAAGATGGTTAAAAATGTAAATGGTGTGGTCCAATGTGGCACTTCACAGAAGGCACATGTGCTAATACTGGAAGTAAATCAAGGGGCATCTATATGTGCCCTAGCAGAGAGCAGAACTGGGAGCAAGGGACAGACAAAAAAAACACCCATTCCTGTCAATCTTCAATCACAGCATAGGCAGAAATTACAGAAGACTGGACTTCTGAAAGAACTGAAGGCAGGTACAGCAACAATCTGGTTTGCATGACCTGGTTGTTTGGGAATGGCAGCGGGCAGATGAGGTTAAGGTTAGTCTCTTCCCGTGCCAAAGGCAGCCGACTGCCAGCTTTGGCTGGCACTGTGCTATGCCCTCTCCCTCACACACTGAAGGGAAGGATGCAGGGGCTGCCCACAAGTCACGAGATGATTACAAATGTGCCTCACCACTCACAGCTTTGCTGCACTGACCCTCATCTTAAGGTGAAGTTGTGCTACAAACACAGCAAATCCACCAGCGGCAGTCAAACAAGTTTAGCAGACCATCAGTACAGCTCATGAACTGACACAGTGCTTGTTTGGGAAATCTGCTCCAGTCTTCAAGAATTTAGTCAAAACTTTGTATCCATTTATTTCTCTAATGATAGATTCTGAACATTATGCTTACTGAAGTAAAATCTGCATTGCTATGGGATATTGTGTTAGCACTAGACAATGAGCCCTGTAGTATGAATTTAACCAAACTGATTGACTCGGAAGTAGAAAACCAGCAAATGTATCACAGAATGTCAGGGTCTGGAAGGGACCTCAAAAGATCATCCAGTCCAATCCCCCCGCCAGAGCAGGATCACTTATACCAGATCACACAGGGATGCATCCAGGTGAGTTTTGAATATCTCCAGAGAGGGAGACTCCACAGCCTCCCTGGGCAGCCTGTTCCAGTCTCCTGTAACTTTCACTGTGAAAAAATTCCTCCTCATGTTTAAATCAAACTTCCAGTGCTCCAGCTTCCACCCATTGCCCCTTGTACAATGTACAATGAGAATGTGCATGCAGTTTTCTTCTAGAGAAACATCCACAAAAAATTCTGTACCAGTCAGCACAGGCTATAGAGTTATAAAAATAACTCTAAAATTAATTCACTTTACATAAAAAGTCAAATTCCCAACACTTAATAAAAAGTTTGCACCAGAAAGACAATTTTTCTCACTGAAAAACATCACTGAGGTAAGGGAGAGCACTTAAAAGTGTTATTTGAATGGAGCAGATTACTGATTTGTGAAACTAAATGCAAATTCACCTGCAGGCTTTGAGTATGCTTGCAGCAACTGAAGGTTTGGCCCTAGCATTGCTTTCTAAATCCTAGTACCAACGGAGAGGAAGCTGTCCATTTATAATGGCATTTAAACATCTAGTAACACTGAAAGTCATCTGCAATATTCTTGCTGATTGTGAACTTCCTTAGGATTTCTGGGTATGTTGGGAGCTTAACAGGTTCTTGTTTTCTGCTGTGCAGATTATTTGCCTGCTAAACAATTAATTGTATCTAGTGCCGTCTGGATGAAAATTAAATGGTAATTAGACCACAAAAGGTATTGTTGTATTTGCCATTTCATCAGCTGTCTTGAAACACTTGATCCCTTGGGGTAAAATTTACAGATAGAATTTAGGTTGTGCCTAAATGTCTTGTGCAACACTTGGGAAAAATGATAAATTCTTTGAAATGAGATTTGTAACAGCCAGGGCCTTGCACAGTTAGCTGCCTAAAATAACTCACTGGAGTATGATGAGTATGGAAGTTTAAGCCAATGAGACATGCACAGCTTGGATGCCTTCTTCATGAACTTTAAATAACATCCCTTCATTATAGACAAAATGTTCTTTATTCCTGTTACAGCACAGTACAGGATGAAGAGCCTTCCCCAAGTTCTCCTCCTTGCACTATAATTCAATAATTAAAAGGTCCTGGCTGAGGAAGGTCACTTACAAGAATTCCTGTAGCACAACTGGTTGCCCCATAGACGAAGCTGTAGCCAGCTTTGATGGTTTCAGCCACTCTTTTCTAGCTAAATTCTGGAGTAGTCGTTCCAAACTTCCAGCTCCACCAACAGGATCTTCAGAGACTTTTTAGAAGAAGGTCTCCCTTAATTGTCTCTTTCATTCCTCTCCAGTTTTAGGAACAGTACAAGGCTACAAAGTCAATTTAGATTGACTGGCCACAAAGGGTACCAGTTTTCTCGGGCCAAGACCAAGCTTTGCTGAGAATCTATCAGCTGTGATGTGCTCATTATTATTAGGCCTTTAATGACAAGATATTAGGCATTCCAAATGCAACATCATTTGCCACTCGATAGTTACCAAGTAGATCAATGTACCTAATGGTAGTTAACAATAATATAGTTGAGGTAGAAATGACACAGCCAAAGAGAGAAAACAGTTGCCAACAGAAAAAGAACTTACACTCTGCAAGACCAGGTTTGAAAAATGTAACTCTGGTGGCTAGCTGATTTTCTCCCCCAGTGTGTTAGCCATACTCTTTTTTCTTAGTTTTCTGTCTTATAGAATAACTTTTTTTTTCCTGAACTAACCACTAAAAATAAGAAAAAAAAAACACCAAAACCAACCAACCACCTCCCTGCCCACCCCCCCCCCCAAAAAAACCCAACCAACCCAAACCAACAAACCAACCAAACAACCAAAACCCACAAACCAAAACAAAAAAAACAACCCCAAGGTTGCAAGTTGGTCATTGCTGTATCTCATTTGTAGGGTATGTAAAGCTGTACAGAATCTTTTGCAATAAACTGTTGCCACATACAAAGTTAAGAAACAAAATTAATGTGAAAATAGAAGAAATGAATAGGCCATGTTCACATGAAATAGTATTAGGCTATTTTTTTCCATGCAATAGTTTCAACATTATGAAGAGTAAAGGCAATGTCTGTGATTTAGCAGTCTTCTGGCCACTAATCCAGTAAGATTTCCATTAGGATCTGCCCACCTAGGATGATCATAGAAAAGGAGTAAAATCAGTCTGCTATAGATCAGAATTTCTGTGACAAATGAGCACCTTCAGGAGAACAAACAGGAGTTAGCTGAACAACAAGGCCAGCACAGCTCATACTTTTTATCCTCTGCGCACACTGAAATGAGAGGTGAACTTGCAGCATCCCATATAAGAAATCTCAAAGGGAGTGTAAGCAGTCCCTTAATTTTGCTCTTTGAATCCTTTCAGAGAGGGGATAACAAGGCTTTCTGTCATGAGACAAGGTTGCATTATTCACCAAGGCACCTAAACTGCACCAACAAATGCTTTGTGTTTCCCCAGAAAATGTGTTTCTCAGTAAATCAAGTTTCTCCTTCAACTTTGAAGCTGGTTTTGCTGAGTGGTACTGGGCCAACTGTGTCCCTATCCACCTCCCTCATGAAAATGACTATCATGGTACATCAGTCTCTTCTAAAATGCTTTATGACAAGCAAGAGATCAGTGATTATTAATGAACTCCTGGAAGTAAAAAAAGTCATAGAAAAAAATTGCTGCTTCCAAGGAGGGCTTAGAAACCATCTCTTGGAGCTCATATCCTACTCCTTCCAATATCAGAATTCCTCATAAGCTTTTCAAGGCTGACCAAGATCTCAGACCTTATGACATGCCACCTGTCCAGTAGTGGTTGTTACCTTCTATTGGTGCTCTATCTTTTGTGGTTCCTTTCCCTGTAAATTCCATGCCTTTGGCTAACCTAGCACCATCAGTTTTGCTCTTTTACAATAGATCTGATTGAATCTGTATCCTAGGACAATGGCACACCTGTATCATAATTAACATATCAGCCAAATGAAGAGGATTAAGAGAGAAGCTTTTGGTGCTTAAATGATGGTAGCATGCCTGTCAGATATTGGGTTGGGTTGATGTCTGTTTACAAAAGTAAGCTGCATGCAGGTTTCCTAGTAGATTATAGATTCCCATCATGTGGCCTTTCAGGCTTTACTTCATATTCCTGGAGTTAGAGGTAATTTATTATGTGCTGGACTCAGTATAGGATTTAGGGTATGCTGCAACACAAATTGCAGCACAGTATGTGTATGAGACTTGATACAATGGGTCAACCTTGAAACTGCCTATTAGACAACTGTGGTAGTGTTACTTTGCAGTAGGTTGCATCAGATTTCTTAGATGTCCCAGATTTTAGAGATAGCTCCAGGATATTTATCCTGAACAGCTATGTGCAGGGCAGCTAAGCCTATAATTGGAATTTAATGAATGGTCTGAAAAAATGTGAAGAAACAAAAATGGAAAGGAAAATAAAAGATTAGAACAGGTTTAGGGAGGAAGGACTATTATCTTTATAGGCTTGGTGATAAAAGGGACATGAGATAGGCAGTGATTAGCCAAAGGTTCACTGTGCCAAACTAATCTGCCTTTTTCATGAGACAGCTGCTTTTCCTGGGAAGGGAAATGGGATCCATCCTGTCTGTATGTACCTCAGTTGACTTTTATTTCTGCTTGAGAAGCTTAGTTTGCTAAGCTAGAGATGGTGTAGAGAAGAAATTGCATGATCTGTTAGGGAGCAGCTCAAAGAGACAAATACAGGTACTGAAAAAGAGGCAAATGCAGGAAGGGGAGTCCAGTGCTGGGAACAAACTTGGTGTTGTGTAGTAGAGAATGGCAATGTATGTATTTAAAAAGTGATCTACACTGAGAGGAGGAAAGATCTGGATTTACCAGATGATCAGATTTGCAAGTAATCAGAATCAGTGATTCAGCTTCTCTAACAAAACTGTGTAAGGCTCCAGTGAAACCCCATCTGAAGGAATTGATGCAGTCCTGGTTGGGAAGTATTTGTAGCACCTTTCTCATGAGAGGATGCTAGAGGAACTCAGCCCTCTGAGTATCACAGAATGTGGGCTGGCATATAGGAGATACTAATAGAGAAGGACAAAGTACAAGAGCAGATGGTTATGAACTGGCTGTGTATCATTTTATAGTAGAACTAAGATTCTTTCTAACCATTTAAATTAATGAGGGTCAGGAGGAGCCTTCTAAGTAACAGTTTAGAGATAAAAATATTTTTGAATGGAGTTGGTGTCTACCAGCAACACTGAGATCACCCATGAAAAGCCTGTTGATGGGATAATGCTCTGAAAATCCCCTGCCATTTCATTGACTCTTCCTGTCAAATTTATTCAGATGTTCAGAAATGTCCCTTTCTGAATTACCTCAGTGTCTCTATTCCAAAAACATGGATTAAGAAATGGTGCTCTCCTGCGCTTAAGCTCTGAATAAACAGCATGAGAAATCACATTGGAAGAACATGAAATGCAGCAGAGCTGGCCCTTTCTTTTAGAAGAGAATAGAAAGCCCAGGGGTCAGGGTCACCTTTCTAACGAAATAAGACTCTTCTAGGAAATGTGAAATGTGTTTTCATCTCTCTTCTTCTGTGTCAAGTGAAATAGGCTCAGCCTCAAACCTTCCTTTTCCTTGAATGACAGGAAGCACCTAAATTATAGACAGGACTGGGATAAGGGCATTCTTTGCTCTGCTTCTTGCATGGCCTGACAAGATAGAGGGGGCCAGACAGAGATGGGGAAACTGGAAGTATGGCTAGAGACAGAACCATAGCTTTAGCAGGGAGATTTTGAACAAGCCTCTCACAGAACACTGTCTAGTGATTGCTCAGTATGGTTTAAGACCACTCAGATTGAAAAGGCTCCTGAACTCTGCTCTCTCTTCCTGGCAGTGTATGCTCTATAAATAAAAAATTGCAAAACATAATGTCTCCTTAGTGTACTTGGAAAGTATGAGCTCCTCTCAGATTCTTCTGAAAAGATTTTAAATCCCAACCTTAGAATATGATGGTGTGTGCAAGTAGATAAAGAGGTTTTCTGCAGCCCCAACCGAGGCAAGCAAAGCCTAGAGGACTTCAGACATGCTGTCCTCTGGGGTTTTTTATAGTCCAGCTCTGGGGAGCTCCCCAGAGGGCAAGCCAATTGTTGTAAATTTGCTTCTGAGCCACTCAGTCTCCACTAGCATTACAGCAGGAGCCTAATGGAAGCTCTGGGGTTTGTGGTGATGGAGAGGAGTCACAGTACAAATACCAGTTCCTCTTACAACTCTTAGAGAAAGCCAGCACCTTTTATGGGGAGCTCAACCCTGGCCACATTGTGTTTAGATGCATGTAAGGCTTCCAGACAACCTGATTAGAGGAACATTTAGGGCACACAATGCAATGGCCTGCAATGCAGCACTCCACAGAAATACTTGACCTAGCAGTGAGGAAATAGCCTGCAGAGCTGAAAGACTGATGGTTATTGTTACACTGACAGGGCTACTTGACACCAACATAGCACCTTCTTCATATATGGAGCAAATAGATGCCACACTGTGCTGTCCTAATGCAACACTGTCCCACATGACATTCTTGTCTCTAAGGTGGAGAAACATGGACTTGATAGATGGACCACTTGGCAGAGAAGGAACTGGCTATATGGCTGCACTCAAAGAGTTGTGATCAGTGGCTCAATGTCCAGGTGGAGACCGGTGACACATGGAGTTTCTCAGGGGTCTGTTCTGGGTCCAGTGCTCTTTAACATCTTTGTCAGTGACATGGACAGAAGCACTGAGTGCATCCTTAGTGAGTTTGCTGACAACAGCAAGCTGTGTGGCGTGGTGGACTCACTTGAGGGAGAGGCTGCCATCCAGAAGGATCTTTACAGGTTTGAGAAGTTGTCCAGTGATAATTGCATGAAGTTCATCCAGTCAGAGTGCAAGGTCCTTTAACCGGGTCAGGCCCATACCAAGCACTAAACAGGTTGGGTGCAGAGTGGCTTTGGAGTAGCTCTTAAAAAAGTCTTGGATCTACTGATTGATGAGAAGCTCAACATGAGTTGCAGTGCACTCATGCAGCCCAAAAGGCAAATTGTATGCTGGTCTGCATCAGGAGGAGTGTGGCCAGCAGGTCAAGAGAGGCTAAGAGAATTGAGGTTGTTTAGTCTGGAGAAAAGGAGGCAGAGGACAAACCTCAACTCTGTACAACTACTTGAAAGAGGCTGGAAAGAGGTGGCTCTTGGTCTATTCTCCCTAGTAACAAGTGATGGGAAAAGAGGAAAGGGACTCCTGTCACACCAGGGGAGGTTTGGGTTGGATATTAGAAGAAACTTCTTGACTGAAAGGGTTCTCCAACACGGGCACAGGCTCCCCAGGGAGGTGTTTTAAACAACCCCCCAGAGACGTGGTGCTGCGAGACATGGCTTAGCCCCAGACCTGGCGGACTGAAGAGAGTGATTTGGCTTGATGATCCTAAAGGTCTTCTCCAACCGAAACAATTCCATGGTTCTACAGGCACTTGCTAAAGCCGCACCTCCTGCTGCTCACAGGCTGTGGGAGCTGTGCCGCGTCCCGCTACACAGAAGCAGAAGCGGTAGCAGCTCCCAGCGTTGTCTTAACCGACGACCACAACCCGTCCGCCACAGCTTTACCTCACCCACCCTCGGCCCTATTGCGCGGCCACGGCACACTGGACAAGACCCGCGCTCCGCCCGCCCGACTGCCTCAGGGGTCAGGGAGAAGCCATTCGCCCCTGGAGACAGAAAGCCGGTGACCAGAGAAGGTGGAGAACTCGGAGAGACCGCCCAAGGCGAAACCTCTGAGGCTACCGAGGAGACCCGTCGCCGCGGTTACGCAGCGTCACCGCCTGCCGCGCCCCCTCCGTCTGCCCGGGGCGGGGAAGGGTTTCGCCTGCAATCTGGCGTTGGGTTGGCTGAGGCGACCTGAGCCCACAGCGGCAAAAGCAGGGGATTGGCTGCTGCGCAGGCCGGCGGAGCTGGGCGCGGCCGCCGTGCGAACGGGTAGGAGGGACGCGCCGCCCGCACCCCAGTTGGTGCGTGGCTGCGGTGTCGGTTGTGCTGTCTGAGTTCTGCGTTTCCACCCGCCGGTAACGATGCTGGACCGTGAGCGTGGCTGGAGCGTTTCGTTCGCCGGCTGTGGCTTCCTGGGCGTCTACCACATCGGCGCTGCCACCTGCCTGCAGGAGCGCGCTCCACACATCATCCGCGACGCCCGGCACATCTACGGTGCCTCCGCCGGGGCTCTTGCCGGAGCCGTGCTCATCGGAGGCGGCTCTCTGGGTCAGCTGCTCCGCCTTTCTGCGGCGGGGGCGGTGGCAGCACGGGGGTTCCGACGGTCTGAGGGGAGCTGGGCTGCAGGCTGAGGAGGCAGACTGAGGCGAGGCGAGCCGCCGCGCGTACCGCCGAGCGGGCCTGCGGGACTGGGCAGGTGTGGCGGTCGCGGCGGCGGCGACGGTGGCCCCGGAGAGGGCCTCGGCCTGCCGGCACTGCGGGATAGCGGGGACAGGCGGGGGGGACAGACGCGGGGCTGGCGAGCTGGCACTGGGTTGGGTTTGCCCTTCCCTGGAGAGCCTCTCTTCACTCTTGTTCGTTTTCTCCCCGCGGAGAGGCGTATGAAGCTTTTCAGTAGATTGAAATCCGAAGGGCTATGTAGCGCAGGTTGGTGTGGGTTTTGTACTCTGTTGGGTTTATCTATCCCCTACATCTCGCTCTGTGCACGGCTTGCCGCTAAGTAAAATGCGTAAAGGCAGCGTGTTGCTTCGAGGCGAGGTAAGAAGCAGGTGGTAGCATTAGTGCGTCTTCGCCGTGGGTATTTGCCGGCCTGCTGGGCTCAAGAAGTGGCCTTGAGGCAGCGTCATCTGATTTTTAACGTTCATTCGAGTATGTCCCCGGGTGTAGGGCCACCTTGTGTCCACCTAAACCGTTTCTGTGCCTCCTGGTGTCGGAGTTGGAAGTAGCTGGTCGATGCCATCTGCGCTTGCCTCTGTGCAAAGCAGGGTTGGGAGAGTTGGGAGTTAGATGAATCCTGACACACCGCCTGCAGAGCAGGCTAACCCTACTGCTAGCTTGAAACGAAAGTACTTGGCACTTTATTGTATCTCCTCTGCAGTTAGCCTCACAAACGAAGTTGCAGTTAGCTTTAACTTGCTTCATCTAAAGCTTTCTTGGGGTAAGGCTAAGAGAGTTAAGGTCAGGGCTTAGGTTAGCTTTAACATGCTTTTCCTCTTTAATCTGTGCACAGCGTATGTGCCATAGGTTGCTTGGGTGTATGATTATTAACAGTGGACTGATTGAAATACTTGATTTTAATTGTGATTTAAGTAATAGAGTTAATATTGGTTTGTATTTCCTCTGGATAAAAGATGTTAGTTTGTAACTAACTCTCTCTTGTGTAGTAAGCACTGCTATGCTAGCGACAGGAAAACTGCTGCATACCTCCTGTGTATTTAGGGGCTGTGAGAACCCAAGTATGCATTTTCCTAGTGAATTAGAAGTGAATATGCAAGATATTGCAACAAGCTTGATACAAGTAAAATAACAAGTTGCTTAGGATGATGACTGCAGTCAAAAAAAGTGTATTAAACACCTGGAAATCTGAAAATGGTTTTCCTTATAAATTAAATTCTAATTCACGACTCAACATTGATTGTTTTCGTCAACAAGTTTAGAACTGGATTTGTAACTCCATATTCCATCTTATGGATGGAAAAGGAAAACAGTGAATACTTGCTTAGAATTTGGAGAGGATTTGGATTTTGCTTCTAAATTTCTCAGGGAACAATTCAGTGATTAAAACAAACAAAAGCTCTCTGTATGTGCAAGAGAGTAATGCTGTGAAATGCTTGTCCTGGCTGCTTAGCCACTGATCTTGGTCACAAATGCTTAATTCCTTCAAAGCTTTAGCAGCAAACTTGTGCTACTTAAAGTTTATAATTTAATTTTGTTGCAGTGTCCTAACAGCACACTTGAGTTGCTGTAAGCCTAACACCAGCTTTTAAAGCAAATCATATTTATCCACAATGACTACTTTTTAGTGTATATCCAATTTTAACGTGGAAGTTGTCATAAGGAATTCAGAATTTAAGGAAGACTAAACATTAAAAAGCACAAAAAGTGGTATCATTTGCATGAAAGTGTGTGTTATTAACAGCTTTTAAAACTTTCAGCATTTTAATAGTTGAAACTTTCAGACATCAAATGATTCACTTGGCAATTGAGATTTTTGCCTTCCTCTAATGGAATAGCTAGCATGTGTGCAGTCACTGCCCAACATGTTGTGTTCCGTGGGCAACTGCATTTCTTCTGCAACCTTTCTTTTTATTCATTAAAAATAAAAAGGCAGTTGGGAGTATTGAAAGACACTTCCAAACCTGCTATATTCTAAACTGTGAATCTTTCTAAATTCATCAGACCAATACGATATTCTTATGTTAATTCTGTATCTTTCATGCTGTTATTTTTTGGTGAGTTTATGTGAAAGCAGAGAATTGTAAATAAGCTCTAAAGAAGCTTGTTTGATAAGCTAGTAATTTTAATACATTTCATATTGGATGCTTCCCTTATGGTGATAGATTTTTGAACACAGTATTTGTTATTTTTGCAGTTATTGTAAGTCTCACCTGTTTTCACAGCTGCATTTCACTGTGGGAAGAGAGCCAGATTCTTGTCAGTTGTCTAGGTAGAGGAAGAATGAGAAGGATGGGAGCAGACACAAGTGGAAACATGGAAAATTCCTATTAGATATGAGGAAAAGAAAATTATCTTAAGGGTAACGAAATACTGGAACAGAGAGGTTGTGGGATCTCTGTCCTTGAAGGTGTTCAGGACTTGACTGGACCCAGCCCTGAATTACTGTGCTGCTTGGTGCATCTAAAACTCTTCAGTGTGTGTATGTATATATACAGACAGAATTTCTGACTAAAATTACTGTGCATATTTAATCTCTTACAGGTTTGTAGCCAGGTTTTTTTAAACAAAGGAGAGGGGAGTTCTGCTTAATTTTACTTGTTCAGGTTTGCATAAATGTAAACATTGGCCACTGAATGGAAAAAAATGTGCTTTTCCAGACTGAAGGAGTTTCCTTCCTTGAATATTGGGGGAGGTAGGAAGAGAATCTTAGTGGTAATTGTTCTTGTGGGGATGAAGTGCATTATAGGCTATTCCAGACTGGAACAGTTTAGGTGCACTCCTCTTGCAAAATCTTTGCCACAGAGGTCATGGGGATCTCATATTTCACAGTGGTGGTAGGGGCTGTAAATATTTTTACTCTGTGGGAAACAAATTAATAGTTATTTAACCATTATAAATAGGAATATAGAAGTATAAGCAGCAATATAAAAATACAACTAGAAACAGTTCACATTTAATACAAGCATTACATTTTTAGCCCTTTTGCAGTTCAAAAAATAAAGCAGATGCACCAAGTTCAGCCTAAAATCTGTCTGAATTTAGCTTTAGCTGTTTGTCTCTTTTTGAGAGGATCTCGTTTGAACTACTTTGCACTCTGTTGAATTAATAATGAACAATCTTGTTTTACATTTTCTCTATTTTACTATCACAATCCAATATTCTTGGATTGACACAACATTATCTTCTGCTGGGTATCCCTTCTTGTAAGATAGGTAGCAGTAGATGAAATATGTGAAGTTGATTTTTTTGTCTTTTTTTATCCCTGTAATTTCCTCAACTGTAGAAATTCTTACATGTTGAATCAAATTTCATTTCGATGGGTAATTACTTCGTGAAAGGAAGCTGAAATGAAAAGAACTTGAATCTAAACTGTTACAGGTCATCAGTTTCACAGCCCTTTAATGGGGTATGTAAAGTGAGCTGGTATTTCCCTGACACTTCTTACAGTGAGAGGTAAATTACAGTGTTAGTAGAGGCAGAGGTTTACTGTGTTTATTTTTTTCTGCCGAAACAGGCTTGCAGTGCAGATGAGTGAAGATCTTACTGTATTTCAAACTTAAGTAATAACTCGAGCTTACATTTGACAAGAAACTACTGGAAAACCAGGGTCACGACTTGGCAGAGAAGCCAGGGTTCTGCACTTTGGCCACAACAACCCCAAGCAGTGCTATAGGCTGGGGACAGAGTGGCTGGAGAGCAGCTATGCAGAAAGAGACCTGGGGCTACTGGTGGATAGTAGGCTGAAGATGAGCCATTAAAAATACAAACAAAGCATTGCAGGTGGATGAGCTGCTGTTCCCACTCTGACTAGGTGTGTGGTTGTTAAGAATGATTTCAGCATTTTTCAGGAACACTTGTGTCTTCTGTAGTGGTTGAATCCATTTTCCTGCTGATTTGGTAGGTGGAAAAAACATCTTGTGTATCTGCTACAGATAGGTAAAAAATTTAGGGGGAGACCTGCATGAGGTGGTGCAGATCTCCTCTGCGTTCCTTACCCATGGCTTTCAAAAACTTGCCTCCTGATGGTCCTTACCATAAGCTTACATTTGGTTTTGTGTATAAATGAAGATAAATGATGCCCTGAAACCTTAAGTTCGGTTGAAGTTCAACAAGTGTTGCTAGCTGTGATGAACTCAGGTGCTCTGCTTTAGCAGCCATACTGTGAACTGTAAATCTGTATGTGATGCTCTCTAGGTTTTTATGGATGTTGCTTATGGAATGTCTGTGCATATATGTTTAAGGAACGTCAATAGTCTTTGGGGGGTTTGTGTGTGTGCATTTGGGTGTTTTGTTTGTTGTTGTTTCTTAAGAATGTGCTTCTAGAATGAGTAAATCCTACTACAAGTGTCGTATGAGTAACTTTGTGGCTGGATTTTCACCAGGAGTTCTGTCTGAGTCTGAAGTGACCTCTCTTCCCCTCAGGAAATTCCTAAACTCTTGTTAAAAACCGTTATCTATAAGAGCTGTTGGAGTTCTCATGCTAGCAGTCAAAGAGAAAAGTTGGAGCTCTAGACATGCTTTATTACTGGAAGTTTATAGGTTTTGACATGTCTTCTGGTTTTAAAATAAATGCATTTTATTTTCAGCTCAGGCTTGTGCAGATGTTCTGGCGTTAGCTAAAGAAGCTAGAAAGCGAAATCTTGGTCCTCTTCATCCTTCATTTAATGTGATCAAGATAATAAGAGATGGACTGATGAGAAACCTTCCAGAAAACACTCACCAGTTATCATCAGGCAGACTGTGTATTTCACTAACCAGAGTATCAGATGGCAAAAATGCATTGATATCTAATTTTAACTCAAAAGAAGAAGTTGTCCAGGTATGTGTACTTCTGGCAACTTTTAAGAGTTTCTGTAATCTTAACTCCATGCAATGGATTGGATTTCCCTGTTAAGATATTGTGACTTTGACAGTACCTTAATTCCTGCTTCCTTATGCTAAATTGACTTGCTTATTTTTCCCATCACTGAATCAATGAACTGGTTTAGTTAAAAG
Source organism: Pogoniulus pusillus (assembly GCF_015220805.1). NCBI lineage: Eukaryota > Metazoa > Chordata > Aves > Piciformes > Lybiidae > Pogoniulus > Pogoniulus pusillus. The sequence goes on along the minus strand of NC_087290.1, from coordinate 15,111,722 downwards.
GTGTGAGGGGTCAGTCTTAAAATAGATAAATGACTTTAAAGACTAGAGTATCTAATGCAGCTGTGTTCCTCATGAATGACATTTTAAGGTCATTACTCTAAAAGCAGTGGTCAAGAGACTGTCAAAAATAAAGTTTTGCATGGTCCCAAAATGCTGAGACTTGGTTCCCAGTTAGTTTAATTACTCAGACAAGTATAGCTTGAATGAATGATCATAAACTTATCAATTAGCATCTCTAGAAATGGTCTTTTAGTGAGTCTTATAGACAGCAGTTGGTTGTGGTTTGGTTTGGGTTTTTTTTAGTGGGGTGTGGGTATATTCTAAAGAAGAGATGTGGAATGCTTTCATTGTGTTTGAAAGACTGTTTGACATTGCACAGTTGTTTTTGCTGAGGAAATAAAGATAAATGATGATTTTGATAATAGAACAGTTACTATTTAACATATATGTCTCATGTTTCTGCAGGCTTTAATCTGTAGTTCATTTGTCCCTATTTATTGTGGCCTAATTCCACCATCATTTAGAGGTGTGGTAAGTCTCTATTAAGACATAAATGTAATTCATGCTATTAAGAGACAGTATGTATTTATTTGTTGTTATCCTGCTTAAAAGTAAATACCTTCATCGTAGCTTCTAGTACCTAACTGTATTTTACAACTTCCCCAAAAGCAAGGAAACACCAACTGTGTGGAAGATGACATACTTTTGCTCTAGCCTGTGAAACATGCACATACATGGCTCTTAAATTTCTTGCTTGCTGGTGCAGTAATTAAAAGAGGCTCTTTTAAGCTAGCAAATATTTAGGGACAAATATTTATTGAAAAAAATGATACTCATTCACCTCCACAAATCTGTAGGAAGGGTCATTTCTACTTGTTTGCTTAAAAATAAATCTTGCAGGATAGTTGGTTGTATATCTTTTGTGCTCTTTCTTTAGATAGATCTGCCTTAAAACTGGATTCAAGCTCCGTGTTCAGTTAGATTTAAGTGAAGCTTTTTAATGTCTTCCATCACTTTCACTATAAGAAAGGCTGCTTTTTAAAGTTAGTCTCAGTATATTAGTCTGTTCTATTACTTCACATGAATTGTTGGTTAGGTTAGAGAACCTCTTACTACTTAATGGCTGTACTGGGTTTTCTAAAATCCCCTGTTAAAGGGGCAACAACTACAGAAAAGTTGGTGTGGTTTGTTGTAGATTATGTAACAGGTCTGGAAGCAGCTGTGCATTTCAAATCAAAGCAGTAAGGTTCACATATTTTTGTTACAGTATTGTAACTTTTGTGCTTCTTACACAAGGAGAAGGAAAGAATATTAAAAAACACACACCCTTAACATCTTTAACAGTGGCTGTTCTCAAGGCAATCTGAAAGTGCTAAAAGGTCAAGGCTACATGCAAAATGGTATTTTCTTCTCCATGCTGAAATTTAAGCAAAAGTGATTAGAGCTGTACAGGGAGTTTTCTTTATCTGTACTTCTAAACATTGTATGTCTCCTTAAAGTCTTGCAGATTAAAGGTGTTATGAAAACAGGACGTTGGACTGAATCCAAGGTTTAGGTGGATCCAGGCTAATCTGGCTATTCAGTCCTTGTCACCAGACAACAATGTTATTTTAAAAGACTTGGTTCAGAGTACAAAAACATTCAAGTGATGTTTTATTTGGTCCAATTTTGAAGGAAAGGGAAGACAGGAATCATTCTATCCTTTTGATCTTTGCAGTTGTTTTTGTATCATTTTAGTGCTTAGGAAGTGTTTTTGATATAACTTGGTAAGAACAGCACAGTTGCATGTGCTTGGCTTGTAGTGCTTAAACACAGTAGAAGATGGAAGTGTGTATTGGTACCATCTTTGCTGGCTTGCTTTCACAGATTTAAGGGTGTCTTTTGAGTAGGCATATTTAACTGCCAGGTGGATGTTTTCTCTTGGGTGTTTTTTAACAACCTTCAAGCACAGCAATGGTTTTAGATTAAACAATTTGCTGGGGGGAACAGATAGCCAGAAACCCCAAGCAATTAAACCCAATAACCTCTGTAGAACAGTGACTCAGATGTGTGTCTGAGACAGTGACCTTTAATAACGTAATGAGAAGGTTGCATGCTATGGCTTCTCCTCTGCCAAAACTTTTGTGTGTTTCCTGTTGTGGAGGCAGGGAATTAATGTGGCCGAGTCAGGAATATATATATATAAATAGAATTAGTTTATTTTCCTGAAACCAAGCCCCCAGAACTAGATACAGAAATTAATTGAGTTTAATTAGCAGACTCGGTGTGATTGCGAATATCTTACAAAGGACACTATAGATAAATTTGTCTGTTTTAGAAGTCGGGAAATGGAAAAGGCTAAGCTATAAACACAGCTTTTCCCAGTATCAATTAGGCTGAACAGAAAGTTAGCCTAACTCACCTGTGAGTAGTATACCAGAGAGAAAGGGGAGTCCAGATGCTTGTCAGCTCTCTCTCTCTTTCAAAAGACATCTGAGGCTCCGTAGGCCTATTAAGCTTGCACAAAAGAGTGCTCATGGTGGGAAGCTGTCCAAAGCAGGGACGGTCAGGTCCTTCAGGAGCTTGTCCTTTGCAGCACTAGGGGACTCTGCAGGAACTATCCAGGTGGGGTAGAACTCTAAGGTGGGCAGTACCCCAATATTTATATCCTTCCTAGACAATGAGTTGATTTACCATTTCCTAGGCACAAAACCCACAGCCAATCCCCAGCCCGATTCCAGAGTGGACATCTGCATGGGGCACCCCTCGTGCCAGAAGGACCCTTTTCTCCTCCACTTCAAGCCTGCAAGGCGGGGGGGGGGAAACCAGGTTTTTCAAGCCTTTCCTCTCCTATTCAAACCACAGCCTGAGAGGAATTTGGGGTATCCAAGACTCCAGGACATTTCCACAAAGGACTTGGTGACTGCACATGTACCTTGGTGATAGCATGCAGCAACTGACAAATTTCCTGTGATGCAAATGGGTCTGAAGAGTATACAAGAAATCTGACATGCAGGAACAGGCTACTCTGGATTAAGTTATGTAGTTTTTAAGTTGCTCTAAGTTGTCCTCTTCAGAATTCCTAATTTGTTTATCAGAATAGTCAACAAGTGCATATCAGGGCAGATGAAATTGGTGACTGAGGTTGTTTCTCCTTTCAACACCTGTTCTGTTACCTTGACATTTTACAAGCACCTACTAGTTATGTCTCTCACCTAGTTAGGAAGAAGGAAAATGGAACCACTAAACAGCAAAGCTGGTAGTTCAGAGTGGTTTTTTGCAACTGTCAGAACAAACTGGTTACAACTGGTCCACTGAAAAAATGGCTCATGTGCTTGACTGGAGGAGTTGCATTTGGCCATAGCAGCTGATGAACCACAGACTAGTACCCCACAGTACCACTCTTCAGTTTTTGGATGTGTGAGGTGATGAGGCACTAAAATTGCAGAAATGGACAACTGAAAGTGAAGGAGACAAAAGCATAACCTGAATAAGTTTCTAAACTTACACTCAAAGCATAATTTGCAATCCAAAATCACTGGCAAGGATTCTGAAGTGTTACCCATATTTACTTGGAGTTTCTTCATGTCCAAATATTTAGTATTATTTCATATCAAATTCTAAGCAATAAGAGTAATTTTAAGTTACTGTTATCCTAACTGAATCATTTAGTACTATGGAACTTGAGCTTTGAAATGTAGAGCTCTTCTTTTGTTCTTATTCTTTCTGAAGAACTACCCTGATAGCTCTTTGGTTGGTGCTCTCCTTTGAGGAAGAAGAGTCAGCTGTGCTACTTTTTCTCTGCGTGTTGTGTAGGATGATGATCTTTAAGAAAGAGCAAGTCCACTTCAAACATATAGAAACATTACAATTAGAATGTTTCTAGGCTGTCTGTGGAGTGATGGGTGGGAATGGTTTTTAAATAACAAATAGCATTAGAGGACAAAGGATGCTTAGCCTTAGAGCATAGGCTGAGGCTGTTCTGTTGCAGTCTTAAATGATGTTGAATTCCTGCATGGGAAATCTGCTCGTTAGACGTTTTCAGCCTTTGAGACTTCTTATTTCTGTCCATTTTTCATAGCGCTATGTGGATGGAGGAATCAGCGACAACTTGCCTCACTACGAATCTAAGGATACCATCACAGTTTCACCATTTGCTGGGGAGTGTGATATCTGCCCAAAGGGCAACTCTGCCAGCCTTCATGAAATGAATGTGACCAACACCAGCATTCAGTTCAGTCTGGGGAATCTTTATCGTTTGACACAAGCACTCTTTCCACCAGAGCCTAAAGTAAGTCACTGCCGTTACATAGTTACTCAAACATCTTCCCCTATCAAAGCCTTGATTTTGTAGACAGCTACAGTAATCTTAGCATTTCATCTACTTACACAAACTATCCTGATGAAATTTGTTTCTATTTTTTCATAGTTTGTCATAATTCTCCTTACTTTTAGTCTCTCTCAGACTGAAAATACATCCTGCTGTTGACCTTCAGTATTTATTCAGCAATTAGCACAGGATTCCATCATAAAATCAACACTGGTGAATCAGTAACTGTCAGTTTGTAGGGCTTCCATATTTACCTACTCACCAAGCACTTCAGAACTTAGAAGTTCATGGTTTTCTAAGTTCTCAATAATTCATGCAGACAACGTGCCTTTAAACTTTGCTGAGCTCTGTTAATTGCAGGTTTGATGGGGGAAGTGCTCTAGAATTGCTGTTAGGGAAGCTGAAAAAATGAAAACAAACTTTGCCAGTTGGCTTGGGGTGTAATACAGAGGAGAAGCAGTGTTCCTGGCTGCTACAGATATACTTTTCTTAAATTGAGAGATTTGGGGGCACTTTGCTTTTGGGCCATATGTTCTATTCATGTAGGCATTCATACTTTTTCAGGTTTTGGTTTGGTTGTCTAGGACTACAGTGAAAGTGAGCTGGCACTGCATCTGTTATCATATGAAAGATTAAATCTGAGTGCAAGAATTGCACAGATGACTTTACATAGTTTTAGAAGGTGGGAAACACCAAGAGGGAAGGGAATTAGCATTACTCCAAGCCACTCTGTTTCACTGTTGTTTACAACTGCTGAACTTCTAGTCAAAGAAACAAGTAGAGAGGGAATTCTTACCAACTGCTAAAATGCTGTCCTTATAGGTAAATAATTCAGTGCATCTGTGATAGCTGAGAGTTCATATACACATCAACACAGTAGGAATATTAACCTGAATATATTGAATTATAAGAGATGTTAATGTCATTATTTCTTACAAGAATTGAGGATGAATGGAAGAGGCTTTTAATTCTGCAAACTGCTGAACTTCAGTTGCATATCCTTTTCTCTGACTCATTTACTCTATGCTTACAGGTACTAGGAGAGATCTGTGAACAAGGATATTCAGATGCTCTTAAATTCTTGAAAGAGAATGGTATGTTGCAACTGAGGATAATTATTGATGTGGTCTTAACCTGAGGTTTGAAGTGGGTTGGTTGGTTTTGCTTTGTTGTAGTTTTTGGTTGGTTTTGTGTTGGGTTTTTTAGGGAGACAAGGGGGTTGTATGTAGCTAAGAAGGAGCTAGGTGTTTGATGGTTTTGAAGGGATCATGGTAAGAGTTATGGTAACTATTCACCTGAGGTAAGTTGTGTTGCCACAGAGAAATTGAACTTGTGGGTTTGTATGCAGTCAATGTTAAGGTATTGTTAAGTGAAACTGCCAAGAAATTCGAATTCTGGGGAATCATAAAGAATCATAATGGCTGAACTCAATGCTCTTGAAAGTCTTTGCCAACTTTTTATCTGACTGCATCAAGCCTGATGCTAAGCAATGTCCCTTAACAGCATGTATTCACGTCTTTTAAAGACCTCCAGTTATGGGGTTCAACTACCTCCCTGGGGAGTCTGCTCCAGTGTTTGAGAAACTTTTTAGTGAAGGCTTTTCTTCTAATATCCAACCTAAACCTCTCTGTTGCAAGTTAAGGCCATATTCTCTCATCCCATCACTTGGTACTAGGAGAAAGAGACTGACCACTCACCTTGCTCCACCCTCCTTTCAGGTAGTTGTAGAGGATGAGGTGGTGTCCCCTCAGCTGCCTTTTCTCCAGACTAAACAACCCCAGTTTCTTTAGCCACTCATCACCAAACCTGTTTTCCAGACCCTTCACCAGTTTCATTGCCCTGCTTTGGACATGCTCCAGCATGTCAATGTCTTTCCAGTAGTGACAGCCCCAAAACTGAAGCCAGTACTGACGGTGTGGCCTCACCAGCTGCTTCCTTGCAGCAATTCCTTGGTGTCTGTCCCCTACATCCTCTGTGTAATGCACTGTTCTCCTTTTTCACACTGCTGATCCTGTTATCACTTCTGTTCTTGTTCTGTCACAGGTTTGTCTTGCTGCAAGCTTAATCAATTATAATTACAACTTTTCACAACTCAATCATGTGTCTCCTTTGTTGTTGCTTCAGCTGTAGGAGTTAATTTTTCCTCCCATCTATAACACTTCAGAGAAGTTTTCTGCCAAGTTAATTTTAATATTTGCCTTTTAGGAGTAGTTGTATGGATCCTGGTCAAATTTACTAGTCTTCTTATACAAACAACTACATAATGGTTTTCTGGGAACTGAGTTTAAATAATCTTCTTGTATTTTCTACTTTGTGCTTATTATCTACTACTTGTCTCTAAGGTAATTATCAGAACTATTTCTCAATTGGCACCAGTTTTGCAAGACAACCAGTGTTGGCTTAGACCCATAATTCAGATAAATCAATGCTGTACCCTACTTGCTTTTCTCCTCCCCTCTGTTGTAGCACTGCCTCTAAGTACTCATGTGATACCAGCCCTTCAAATTTCCCAAATGTCTGGTGTGTTTCAGGTGTTTTCTCTAGGTTAAATGTTACATCTGTTTTCCTTCTCTCTTGTAAATCACTTACAAAAGCTGTTTTCAAGCAATAAAGTGACTACATGTTTCCAGTGCAGTTTCAGTCAGTCGTTCATTTTTTCCTTTAAGAACCAATTTTAAAGTAAGACCTAAAGCTGCAAAAGACTGAGCAGTATGGTTAAGTATCTGTGAGATTATAAAAGCAAGTGTATTTGACATTGGACAGATCATGTTCCTTCAGGATAGGCCTTTGTACAGATACCTATACAATACCTGTAACTTGTGTATTCTGAAGACTTGTGGGTCAAGACTAAGTGGAAGCTCTTGACACTTCCAGGTATTCTGAATGACTCAATTTATATCCACTTGTCCATCACAAAAAGAAATCCTCATGAGGCTGTGCAGCATACTGACCATATGAAGAAAAAAGTGACAGAAAATAACAGAGTAGAAACGTTGAAAATGGAAGTACTTGATGACCAGCTGAAGCAAAATCCATGGCCTTTGGAGAAGAGCATATTTGAGAGTCTACCTCCTAGACTTCGTAAAGGTACATTCTTTAGGCTGTTTCCTATAACTTCAAATGGAAAACTTGATTTTATTTTTTCTCCATTTGCTTACTCCTTGCAATTTACAGAATCTGTAACTGCCCATGAAATTAAAACTCAAAGGTCTTTAAGTGCTGATTAAGTGTGAATGTGTACATTTTGATTTAGCTACAGAAATAAGATTGAAACAGGATGAAGGAGCTCTTCCAACACTGCAGAGCTGTGAACCAAAATCTCATTTAGTTTTGGATAAACATTGTACATGCACAGTGCTTTTATGAGTATGTATTTCAAGGCAGAAGTGAACCTCAAATCCAAAGACTGGTTGCCCCTGTCTTTTAAAACAGACTTCTGGCTTTTCTGTCTTCTAAATAAACTGTTAATTGGAGAAAGTCACTTCTGATGTTTCTTTAATCTGTAACTTATCCACTTTTTGTGGATGCTTGTGAGTATTTTCAAAACAGGACACTTGTGTGACCTAGAAGAAAAATGGAAGTGTGCTATTTGGTATGGCTGGGTATAACTGCTGTACGGAATTAAACTCCTTAGAGTTAGTCTCCAACAAGACAGGAATGTTATCTAAAATACACAACTATTTTTAAAGAGTTCAACTGTAAATCCTTTTAATTCTTTGACTTATCTCTTAAATATTCTGTGTAATGCCTTTTATGAGTCTGTTTCCCATATTTTAAAAGAGCATTAGAAGATTTATGGTGAGCTCCTTGAGCTGAATTCTCTTTATATTTTGCCTAAGCTTTCTTTAGTAACAGTGACTGAAGACAATTGAACTTTGAGCAAATGTAGTTTCAAATGGTGTAACACATTGTTTGAAATAATTCTTCTTAAGCACTGCAGGAAGCTTGTAAAGAACAGAATGGGTTCTATGCTCAGTTCTCTAAACTGTTCCCAATGCGGGTGATATCCTATCTGCTGCTACCATATACACTGCCAGTGGAGTCTGCTTATTCTGTGGCTTTAAGGTAAGGAACTTCTAGTGACAATTATTACACTTCTGAAAATTTACTCCCTTGGGAGCTCAGTGTTGCAGGCATCCTGGCACACTAGAAAGTGGTATCTGTCCAGGCTATTACTTCTACCTATGTAATGCATCACCCTAAAGCCTCTTAAGACTAAGGCTAGATAAATAAACATATTAAGATGTTTTCTAATGAATTTACTCTTATTAGTAGTAGTTGTCTTCTGATTGCTTGAAAGAAGCATCCTTAATGACTTTTCTCAGGAGCACATACTTTTATTACTAGTATTATACTCTGCAGTAGTATTTGAACTCTATTCAGCTCATTCTTGGGCATTACATTCTTTCTGAAGTCAGGATTGAAACCCAGTCTTTACTGTATAAATTTTCTTACCAGGTTTGTTTAGGTTGACTGAAAATGTGGGTTTTTTTTTAAAAAGGGCTTAAGTTTTCAGGTCTCACAAGGGAGAAACAACATTAAATGAATGCATTGTGAGCCCAAAACTTTGTGCTTGCTTTAGAGAGTCCCAATCCTTGAACAGAAGATGTCATTGACTTTATCTTCAGCAAATAACTGAAATATCAGATGTCCTGTAAATGGAACCACATACAGCTTCAGTAAAATATTTTGCTTCCGTGGCACTTAATGTAGTACTTCTGTGCCATTTTTTTGGAGGATGGGGGGAAGCAAGTTTCACCAGAGTTTTAATGCAAGCTTTTCCTCTTCTTCCCCTCAGGTGTTAAGGGTGTCATAAAGAAAAAAAATACATTTGTGACATTTGTTCTATTTCTGCCTTTTGTTTGTTCTTCCAGTATGCTTTTCTGTTGCTCTTTATTCTCCCATCTAACTTGCAACTGACCAGAAAGTTTCTACCACGCAGAATATTCTCCCACCTAACTTGAAACTGACCAGAAAGTTTCTACCATGCAGAAAGATGTTGCAGAGACAGGAATTTTTCAGGCTTCCTAAATACTGGTCACAAGGCATGGAATGCATATATGGGCCAGACACTCAGATCAGAGATACAGTGCTCTGCACTGCCTTTCTTAGCTTGCAGGAAAACAATGAGTGGAATAGACAGAAATGTGGAGAGGTTGGGAGGACCTGCAGACTTTGGTGGAGCTCTGTTGCTTTGTTGGGTGTTGGACATGGTATGTAGAAATAATAACACAGACTGAATCTTCTGCTTACAAAGCACTGTGTGTTTTGCTTTTGATTGTAGGTTAGTAAACTGGTTTCCTGACATGCCTGCTGATGTTCGATGGATGCAAGAACAGCTCTGTCAGATCGCTGGTACTGTTTATTCCCACGCTAAAACCAAGCTGTTCTCTACTGCCAGGTAAAGTAGTGTGCTGCTGTGTGACAGTGACATTAAAGTCCCACGTTTTTTTGTCAGTACCAGTAAGTTTTTTCTTAGAACATTAGTAGTTTTCTCGAAGGTAACAGAAAACAGTTCTTACTGCTTCTAATCCTTAGAATTGTTTAAGTCTATTTTCTGATGCTTCTTGTTTATAACTGATTGGTTGCTATGTGTATAGTAGATGCAGAGGTGTTCCTTGTTAGTAGGCTCATGCTTCTTAAGGTGGATTATGGAGCAGGCATTGGATTGAGAACAGAGATCTTGTTTCTTCCCTGCTCCATGGTAGCTGGAGCAATGAGAAGGAAAAGATTGCTCAGGGTATTCTAAATCAGATGCGTCAGGTAAGAATTGGAAAACCTTGAAAAACTAGATTCTTAGGAGCCTGGGCAGGAAAGGTTGTAAGGATTAAAAAGTAGCTTAATATGAAGGACACTCTCAGGATAGTTGGAATGAATTAAAAGCAGCAGCATAGAAATTAGCCCAGGAAGCTGTTAGGAGTGAACAGAGTTCTTAAATGCTTCATGAAAGCTTCCAAGAGATAGCTGCAGTGCTGGAGATGTGTAACTGCAGCAGTTACTTCTCTTAAAGTGTTGTCATGGTCTGTGTACAGCACACTTCTCAATTAGCATGCAAAGGTCCTGATTTTGCCCTGGCAATGCTCTACAAACACCCAACTTGAATTTCTGATGGGTCTGAGAAGAGCTGCTTGATCCTACTTCCTTATAGTAAGGAGCTTTGTCAGGTTCTGGATTGGTGTCATGAAAGATCTGATTCATGTGTTCCATCCTTTCAATGTGCAGAGTATTCAAAGCCTACTATTAAAAGGTTCTGGCTTTAATGGATGACTTAATGAGATTGAGGCTTGGGTTTCCTTACACCTTTGGAAATCTTAAATTGTGCCTTTTATTGTTAGGTTGTAAATATTTTTACAATATTCAGCTTTATCCAGAATTTAGAAGCATTTAATCCTTGTATACAAGTAGCCTCTTTTCTCCCTTCCTTTTTTGTACACTATTTAGCTTTTGAGGCCATCTCTTTGAGCAGAAATGTAGTCCTTGATATTTATTTGCTGCCATCATCTCTTCAATTATTTCACACTACATGCCACCTAGCATCCTTTTTATCCTTATTTTCTTAATGAGATTCCTGACTTCTTTACACCATAAATGTGGGTATAGTCATGTGCCTGCTTTTAGCTTTATTTAGCTGCTTCTTCATGGTGCTGGTATTCACAGTGACCAATTTCCTGTTTCTTGAGTTGGTAAAGAGGAGCCTGCCGATTGGAGTGCTGTTTTAGTGTGGGAAAGTTGTGTTCTGGCTGTTTGAGGTTGGTGATAATCAGCTGCTGTAAAGTGGAATGCAGAGATGGCATTTGGGAAGCTGCTTAACTGTATTTGCTACTCAACTTGTAAATGTTGAGATGGCTTTTAGTGTTCTGTTACTGCTGTGACAGCAAATGGAATTCGTGTGGCTAGCTGGGGGGAAATCAGTATTATTTAACTGTTAATGTACAAACTTGAATCTTCTCTTCTGAGCTCATCAATATGGTGTGACTTTTAGTCTGTTTCAACCTTCCTCTGAGGGTAACATGTAGTGGCAGAGAGACCTTCTTGTAGATAGAATTGTTTGAAGATCCTTTCCTTGTTGTTCCATATCGTAGTTCACTAAATTTACTTAGAATGAACGTTTTTCCTCTTGTATTCTTCCTTATATGAGGGTTCCCTGTCAGACTTCTGAGCAGTAATAAAAAGATTGTTGAAGCACTAAGAACCTTTCTCTCTTTTTTCTAAACAGGAAAGACAATTATACATCACTGAGAAAATGTCAAACTGTCCCATCTACTATGGAATTTCATTCTTCATACTGCCACTTTAAAATGCCTCACTCTTCCATGGACCTTGAAACCTGGCTCTGGGAATCTTCATGCTTCATGCATTCACCTATAAAAAATGCTTCTGCTGACATGCAGGAGCATTCTGACTTGAGCTCCTATCCCAATTTTCTCCCAGACCATGATGAGTCTGGGCTGGAAATAGATTTGGACTCTTCCTCTGAGTCAAGTTTCCATACTGCTCCAGAGTATTAATTTGGAAGTAGATTCCAATTTGCAAAATTCCAATTTGGCAGAGACATTTACATCTTAAAGGATTAAAGATCATTTTGTTTATTGCCAATAAGTCTTGGAAAATTACTTGTTTACAGCTCCCTGACAAATCTGCCTCAGGAATTCTACTGTTTGAGGGATTCTAAAAGCAATGGCTGCTACAAGAAGTAACAGACTACAGTTCTGTTGAAGCACCAGCTGATCAGTGGTAGGAATACTTGTAGTAAGCAGTCTCTCTCTGGAGATACCTTTGAAACAAAATGTCAACTCTTTCAAGGTTGTGAGACAAGCATTGATAACAAAACCTTTTTTAAAAGAGAATTCTTAACAATATGTTTTAGGGTGACTTTTATAGCACTTAAATTAAATTGGACTTTTACTTCATAAAGGGAAATACACCCAAAAAAGCTGTGGTGTGTTGTTGCTTTTTTCCTTAGTGGCCTCCTGTATCTCTTTGCCTTATGTTTAAACATACTGTTGTGTTTCTGGAAAAGTGGTGTGCAGGAGATACCATAGGAGCAGTATTGCTGTAGGTTGATGTATGTACTCCTTGTTGCACTTCTTTATGGCTCTCTTCCACTACTTCAAGGGAGAAGGACATAAGAAATTATGTTTGTTCTCCTGATGTGTAAGCACCTACAGATCAAGTGATTTCAGAGGATTTTTAATTTTGTAATTAAGGGCTTGATAGTTGAGTATTGAAAAGTAGGTAAAGTAGTGACTCTTAGTAGCAAACAGTAAGTTGAGGTGGTGTTAAAGTTTTACAGATTACATAAATCAATGTATAGCAAGTGGTGAAGGATGCTTAGGTCTTCTCTCTAATTGCTGCTGAATTGTTCTCTTATTTTTATTCATACACCCCACCTTGAGATTTTCTTCCCTCCTTTCACTTCCTTCTTAATAAAGGAGGGAAGAAAAAAGAGGTCCTTCCTGTCTCAGTGAGAAAGCTTTTCAAGGCTGACTGGTATAAGAAGCAAATACTAAGACTTGATAGAAGGATCAAAATCCAGGGAGCTGCATGCAAACAAACTGAAAGTTAGCCAGGTCATACCTGTATTGAGCAGTGAGCATTTTGAAACCATTTTCTCTACAGAGATTGTCTTTGATGAAGGCAATACAGTGTATGAGCACATACTTAGGAGAATAAACATCGATAGCTTTAAAGTTGTGAATGTGTTTGAGGATAGGCATGTGATACCTGAAAGAATTCACATTCTTGAATGAGAAGCTATCTGTGAACCTTGGGTGCAGCCCAGGAAATAGATGAAGATGCATACTGAAGTGTCTCATGCAGGGAGAATCAGTGATGAGATTATAATACTGAGGAAAGAGAAATGTGGAGTGTAAACATTTGTCCACAAGTCTATCAAACAGCAAAATGTAGCATTTCTGAATTGGATTGGCCTTTAAGGAATTTATCAGTTGTGATTTCCCTAAGCTTGAAGTGCTAAATTTTACAATGGTAAAATTGATTTTAGAATGATGTGAGACATGGGAGAAAGTGTCAGGCTCTCCTTTCCATACTACAGAACACTGGTGCTATTTTACTTCAACTCTTTTGTTTCTTCTATGTACAGAACCTCAAATCTGCAATCAGAGTTGGGAATGTTACTCTTAACTACAATCAAAAGACACAAGATCTGTTTTATATTGTCTTTATTTATACTTTCTGTAATTTTATAATGTTCTGCAAAGCATTAGTTTTACCAATGTGTGTTGGAATTTAAACAGGAATACCAAGCTTTGCTTCCTTTCTGTGTACTGGAATAGTTCTAGTAGCTACAATTAAATAAATCTTAATCACTTCTGTTGTGTACAACTTCAGTCTTGTTTCCCTTTTCTAAAATAAAAAGACAATCTCCTCTGTTGTCTTTAGTAAAATTCAACTACACTAACTTAAATCACAATGTGTTCATTTCGTTGCATAGTTGTGAGGTAAGAGATGCTTGCTTGTGCTCCAGCTGGACCTGAAAGTCACTGTAATTTAAAACCTCCTGTCTTTGCAATCTATTACTTACTTGTTATTCACAAGTAACTTTCTGAATTTAAACAAAACCAATTAGAAACCAGAGAAAGTTGTGACTGGGTTCAGAAAGCAGAATGATAGAATCACTCAGATGGGGAAAGATCTCCAAGATCATGCCCACTAAACCAGGTCCATGTACCATGTCTGCAGCTTTCTGAACACCTTCAGGCACCGTGTCTCCACCACTTCCCTGGGCAGCCTGTTCTAAAGCCTGACTACTTTATCAGTAAAGAAAATTTACCTAATATCCAATCTACACCTCCCCTGGTGTAACTTGAGGGCATCTCCTCTCCTTCAGTCACTTGTTACTAGGGAGAAGTGATGGGACAGGTAGACTGTGTCCTTACAAATGAAGATGCTGTTATATGAAACTTGAGGTGAGAAAGGGAGGACCAGGAGGTAGCCTTGCAAGTAGCAACTTACCGGGAAGCAGGTGAGCCAGCTTTGATTATCTCAGCAATTCCACCACATCCTTGTTGCCTATGCCTAACAAAGTCCCTGCATCCTCTCTGATGGTTCCTCCTATCTTTCCTTAACAAATAAGGTGTCAAAGACAGCAGAAGCAAAGAGAAACTGAACAGAACCCAAACTCTGGAACATTTGAGGGTGGTATGCAGGCTTAATAGGCTAATAAATATTAATTGAGAGGTGTAGAGCCTAATGTTAACGATCATACAATGTATGTTGCCAAGGGTATACATGTAAGGGGGGGAGCATGTAGGAGGCAGTCTGTACTGTTAGTGTCTCAGCCAATAGGGAAAGGAAGAGGGACACTTTTGGTTGGAGATTTAGGATAAAAAAAGCCTGTGTCCTCTGGCAATTTGGGAGCCTGTGGGGATATACCCCGTAGACTGAAGTTTTGCAGGACGCCCTCTGTCTGCTTTGTGAACAACAACCTCTAGCGTGGAAAGTTTTCCCTGGAGAAGAGCTTGACTCTCACCTCACTCCAACCAGCTTCTTTTGAGGCTCCGTTGTAGAGTGAGGTCTCCCCTCAGCCCCTTTTTACTTCGGATTAAACAACCCCAGTTCCCTCAGGCAGCCCTCAGAAAACCTCCACAACTGTTTTGCCCTTCTCTGGACGCAGTTTCCTGATCCAGAGAGCAGGCAGTAGTTTACCACAGAACAGCTACACGCTGAGTAACTGTACTAAGTCATTTCAACCAGGAAGTCTGGTGTCAGTTTAGAAGTTCCCTGTTGCCTGTCCGACAAGAGGCGCCGCTCCTGCTCCCTCAAGTCCAACAGGCTCCCAACATCGGTTGCTCGAGAGGCTGCCGCTGAGAGCGCCCCGGCTCCCGGCTCCGCACCGCCGCTGCGCTCCGCACCGCGCTCCGCACCGCGCTCCGCTGCCGGCTCCTGCCCGCGCATGCGCCGCTGCAGCGCCGTCGCAGCCGGAGAGCGTGAGCGCCGCCCCGCCTCTTCCCGCTCCGGCGGCCAATGGGAGCCGGGGCGGGGCGGTGTGGCATGGCTGCTCCGTGCCGCGGCCCTCAGTAGCCGCAGCCGCCCGGCCCGCCGCCGCCTTGCCGCCATGGGCACCGTGCACGCACGGGTAAGCGCCGCGCCGCCGGGCAGCGGGCAAAGGCCCGCCCGAGGGCGCTTCGGGCGCCGCGCCTGGCCCTCGCCCCTGCTCTAGGCCTCTCCCGAAGGTCGCTGCGGGGAGCAGTCGGCGACCTTCACAGCAAGCACGGGGAGGGGGCCGAGGGCCGGCCGTGCTCCTCGGGCGGGTAAAGCGCGGTGCACCCACGGTGGGACCGAGATCAGTGTCGGGCCGTTGTGCGGTGCCGTGCCCCGCCTTGCTTGCCGGGCTCCGCGCACGCCCGGTTGGAGGCAGGTTCAGGCAGCCGGGCCCGTCTCGACGCAGGCTTGCTTGGGGCTTCGCCGGTAGGCGCCAGGGTCGGCGCCTGGGCCGGGCTCGGCTGCCGCTTCCCTGCTGCAGCGAGGAGCGCTACTTTCCTCTCACGGACCTTTGCTTCCTTTATGGTGGCAGCCGAGGTTGACCTTGCCGTAAGAGCCAGGCTGAGTAAAGGAAGGCGGTGCAAAAGCAGCCGCCCAGAGCGGAGAGAAAGCGGGCACGGTGAGAAACGGAGCGTTCAGGTTTGCGCTGCCCCGGTGCGCAGCGGCGCTGCCGAAAGGTGTGCCCCACAGGGCTGGAGCACCTGAAGTCCTCCTGAAAAGACGCTTCGAGAAGAAACGTAAAGGTTGAGGTGTTTATTCTGGGGCCTTTTAGCTTAGAGAGGAGGAGACTGAGAGGTGACCTCACTAGCGGTTATAAATACGTGAGGGGTGAGTGCCAGGAGGATGGAGCCAACCTCCTTGTGATGCCCAGTGACAGGACATGGGGCAGTGGGTGGAAGTTGCATAGGAGGTTCCATGTGAACCTGAGGAAGAGGTTTTTTCCCTGGGAGGGTGACAGCGCTAGAACAGGCTGCCCAGGGAGGCTGTGGAGTCTCCCTCTTTGGAGATAGGCAAGACCTGTCCGGACGTGCTCCAGCGGGATCTGCTCTGGGGGATCCTGCTGTGGTGGGGGGGCTGGGCCAGATGATCTTTCGAGGTCCCTTCCAGCCCCTGGCGTTCTGTGATTCTATGATTACGACTGGATAACAGATTACAATGGTGACAGGCAAAAGCTGTGTCCTAACCATCAGAAAATAATTTCCAAGGGTATGGCTGCATGGGATCTGGAATACTTTGGAAAGGCCATGAATTCTCCACGCTTCGAGCACAGATTAGGGAAGCATCTCTCAGGATATCCTAGGTGGTCAGTCTGCTCTCAGGCAGTCTGATGGAAAAGTGCAAGGGCCATGTGAGACAAAGCTTAGGACAGAGTTAAACTGTAAGAGTATCTGCGTGGTGCTGAGAGGTCAGCGCTGCTGTGCACTGTGAGGCAGAGGAATCGCAGAGCAAATGTTAGGTCCATCTGGTGCGGTACTATCTGAGGGTTGATTTAAAGTGCCTTCTCCTTAAAGCACCCATGGGAAGCCTGCACAGGGGTCCATAAAACTGTGGTGTAGATAATTCAGGTATGATTAATGAGCGACTGACTTAGTGGGAGGGCTAAGAATGGTCTGAGTGATTTCACAAGAGCCTAGGTAGGACACCTCTGTTGTGTGAGCCTGTTGAAAACCAGCAGGCTTTTACATAGCATTTAGCCTGAGGAACAGCTGCAGGGGGCTTGTAAGGCTCCAGAGTATCTAATTACTGTGGCTATTTTAATTTCTGTTTCTTCTTTATTCTCTTCTTGGCTTTTGTGTCTCTCTGTAATAGAAACTCACAATGTTGTGTGGATGCAAAGCATTTCATGCTTGCTTGAAAATTACTGGGAGTGAAAGAAGAAGATTCTATAGTTGTTTAAGGTGATTCTGATCTCTGACAGCAATTTGCTATTCCAGCAAAACAGCTGTCCTTAAATAATGCAGCAAATGCTGTATTAGTGTCTTAAGACTAAAAGTAGATTTACTGAGTTATCCAATCTTGACCTCAGCTTTTGTGGGTAACCCTTTATTCACTCAAGCATGAATCTGTTCTCCTCTGATAAAATAGTATTTTAGGACTCTTTCAGGTATAGTAAATAAAGCAGTGCTGGGGTGGAAACCATTTTGATTCAAATGTTTTAACTCTGGTAGATAGGATCTCAAGTTCTCGAAGCATTGCTTGGAAGGTTACTTTAGAAAGAAATATTAAAATAGAGAAGCATATATGTCTGTGTAAAGCCAAGTGACACACTGAATACAACTTCTGTGTTTTTTCTCCTTTAAATTGCTCAACATTTACACTCCTCCCCAAATCAGGTATTGACACCCTGCTATTTTCTAGATGTATGTGTTGAAGAAGGTAGAATTCATATGTAACACAGGAAACATGACTTAAAAGGAAGGTTATTTTTTGAGAAAGCATTCAAGGTGAAAGTTATTTCCATTAAAGGATTCAGCAAGCAGATAACTAACAAACGTGCTCATAATTTCTCTCAGTTTAGCTCTCTCTTGCCTTTTTTCCCCTTAGGATCTGATGAGCAGAGTGCCAAGAGCTGTAGTTGATTTCCTTTGCAGAAGCCATAACTCTCAAATGCATGTCCATTTTTCTTCTATGGCTGCAGAGTTTGGAACCTCTTCCAATGGCTGGGCCAGACTTTGGTGCCTTGGGAGAGGAAGCTGAACTGGTTGAAGTTGAACCTGAGGCCAAGCAGGAAATCCTTGAAAACAAAGATGTAAGTAACTGAACTGCATCCTCATTTTTTCCTTAAGAGAAATGGCTTGTTGTTCTTGCTTGCTTCCTTTTCTGAAGGAAACTTTCTGAACTATGATTTGAGATGTGAAGGAGTTGCATTTAGTGCTATGAATTTAATCTGATGTTGTCTAGTTCCTGTTCTTTTTTACCCTGCCACAGTTGTTGTTACTGAAATTCAACTTTGAGCTAACAGACCTGTTTCTGGAGGCTGCTTTCTCTTCTTTTCTCATAAAAGATTGTTGCTTCTGCAGCACAGCTTAAGGACAGTTGCTTAGTTTGCTTCTAATCTCTTAGAGTGCTTTATTAGCCAGATTAGGGTAAAGTGTCACCAAGTGAATTCTATTACTGAGGGAAATACTAACTTCAGCAGAGTATGGTAGCTTTTCTTCTTCTTTGGTACATAAGACCACATCTGTCGTGGCCCATGGTGTATTGAGCCGTGCTGTCGGGGTGAGATACCATACATTATGTTATCTGTTAGTAAAGTTTTCCTTTCTCTTATGCTATTCAGAGTCATCCTGACCAGAAAGCTGATGACAACATTTTTATTTGGTTCATTATATGTTTATTCTGCTAAGTTCTTTTCCAAGCAACTTGCAGTAATGCCAGGTTGCTCTTGTTCCACTGTTTTGTTGTATAGGAATATGTGAAGCATTTACAGCTGTGGGGTTTTGAAGCATAGCTCTAAAATTGCAATACACTGGACAAGCAAGGGAGATCGGGGAAGTAAGGGAAATATCATCACAGTGTTCCATTTGTGCCAGCTAATCTGGAGTGTGTTGTGATTTTTCCAGTTAAAAATTATCTCAGGTCACTCTATAATAAGATGTAAATTATCTGAATGATACAAAGAAAATACAGAACATCGTGGTGCTGGGGGTCTCAGTATGCATTTTAACACACACTGCTCCAGTAGTAGTGGCTTTTCAGACACCACTGGAGAAGTTTAAAAGGCACAGATGTGATCCTGCAGAACGTGGTTTAGCCCCAGACTTGGTAGAGTTAGGTAACAGTTGGACTCAATCATCTTAAAGGTTGTTCCCAACCAAGTCTCCCAACTCTCTGAATGTTAATGGAGTTTAAATATTTATGGCTTTCTTTGCTTTTTCTTTTAACTCTTTGCTTATGTGTAGCTGATACAAGAAAAAGGTGAACACAAGTAACCACTTCTTTTGTCTTATGCATCCTAATACCTCAGTGTGATTTCTGCAGTCATTTATTTGTCCATGCAGCAGTTAAAACTCTTCTACTATAGCAAATATTGGCTTTGGTGTTAGAGTTCTTTTTTTCCTTCAGTTTTTATGTTGCAGTAACAACTTCCCAGGATTTTAGATAATGTAGTTTAGTAGTAACTAGCCTTGGAATTTTCAGGGGTTTTCCACTTGAACAGTAGTATTGGATACCCATTACTAGATGCGAATTCAGTGTTTGTGTTTAAACATCTATCCTGCTTAGGTGGTGGTTCAGCATGTGCACTTTGATGGACTTGGGAGGACCAAAGATGACATTATCATGTATGAAATTGCTGATGTCTTCAAGGCTAAAAATCTCATTGATGTGAGTACTGCAAGTACCAGACCTACTGTTTAAAATGTCAGGTTACAGTTTTCTCTCTTTTTTCCTGCTTTGGGCTGCACCCTTCAGAAATGGGGCAGCTTTTCAAGTTCTGTGATGATTCTCATCTTCTGATACAGAAGCCAAATTTAACATGAAATATTGGCAGATATTATATTTTTTGATGTTCAAAGATGTTGTGATGTGGCAGACTATTCCCAGATTTCTTTTTTTTGGCCTCAGTCTTCCCATTTAACAATTACTAACTGTGTTTTAATTACTCTGCCCTGGTGAGACATCACCTGGAGTACTGCATCCAGTTCAGGAGTGGAGATGCCATGAGGATGCTCAGAGGGCTGGAGCAGCTCTCCTGTGAGGACAGACTGAAAGAGTTGGGGCTGTTCAGTCTGGAGAAGAGGAGGCTCCCAAGTGACCTCCTTGTGGCCTTCCAGTATCTGAAGGGGGCCTACAGAAAAGCTGGGGAGGGACTTTTTAGGCTATCAGGTAGTGACAGGACTAGGAGGAATGGAGCAAAGCTGGAGGTGGGGAGATTCAGCCTGGACATGAGAAGGAAGTTGTTGAGCATGAGAGTGGTGAGAGGCTGGAATGGGTTGCCCAGGGAAGTGGTTGAGGCCCCATCCCTGGAGATGTTTAAGGCCAGGCAGGATGAGGCTGTGGCCAGCCTGATCAGGGTTAGAAATAGATGATCCTTTTGGTCCCTTTCAATCCTGACTGATTCTGTGATTTGCTTAAGATAAAGTGTTTGATCTCTGCCCATTATAAGCATTGCCTGTCTCCACAGTGGATCAAAGTGTGAGTTTGGCTGTATATCCTTGCACTTTTAGGTTACAATACTTGTGAAGTATGGCTGGCAATTAGACCTGTAAATTAGTTTGAATTTAAGCAGGTTTAAGGTGTTTGGGTTTTTTGCCAAAAGCATGAGCCCTGTAAACAGCTAAATAAGATTTAACTACTGAAACCTATTTGAATAATTGGTTTGAGTATTGCAAGAATTAGGAGGGTAGAAACTGAACTGGATTTATATCTGTACACATTGAAGTGGTCTGTTTTGAAGGTGCAGATATGTGTCTTTATGTACAAAATCCCTGAATATTTTATGCTTTAACCTTTAACTGCTTTATCCCAGTTATGTTTTGGTAAACAGACTCAAATGGACTAGATGAGCTTCAGAGGGCCCTTTCAACTATGATTTTATGGCTGAGCTACTTCTCTCATTCTGTAGGTGATGAGGAAGTCACATGAAGCTCGTGAAAATTTGCTTCGCCTGGGAATCTTTAGACAGGTAGACGTTCTGATTGACACCTGTCAGGGTATGTATTGCCTCATCAACCCTCACCTGTTTTCTCAGACACACAGAGACATGTGCATACTTACCATGTCTATTTCCTTGTGAAATAGGTTGGACGTTTTTTGTCTTTTGTGTAGCTTTATATGTTTTAGATGTGCTTGGAGCTGTGGTGTATATATACAAATGTAAGTGTCTGTGCTCATTAGTGGGTCCAGAGAAGGGCAGCAAAGCAGATAAAGGGTCTGGAGAGCTGGTTTTGTGAGGAGCAGCTGAGAGGACTGGCTTTTATTCAGTCTGGAAAAAAAGATGCCAAGGAGAGGCCTCCTTGCTCTCTACAACTCCCTGAAAGGGGCTTGAAGTGAGTTGGGGTTGCTCTCCCTACTAACAAGCAATTGCCTATGTTACACCAGGGTGGGTTTAGATTTGCTATTAGAAGAAACTTCTTGACTGAAAAGATTCTCAAACACTGGATCAGGCTCCCCAGTGAGGTTGGTTGAATCCCTGTGCCTGGAGGTGTTTGAGAGAGCGAGATTGTGGTGCTAAAGGATGTGGTTTAGCACCAGACTTGGTGGTAGGATAATGATTGAACTTGATATTGAAGAGCTTTTCCAACTGAAATGATTCATAATTCTGTGGTTCTTATGAAGAAGGTGTATTTGCATATGTCCTTATATAAATAGTATATATATAAATGCTACTTAGACACTTGTAAAAAGAGTAAATTTCCACTGCCAAAATAATTGCAGTATACATCTCTTAATCCAAAGTTTCAGAAGGACAGTTGAGGAAAAGCTTAAAAATGCATCCTGTATCTCCATGTATTACACATTACATGACATTATATCACGGAAACTTGGTGCTTAAGAAAAGACTTGTAACTGTATCACTGCTTCCGATTAAAAATTGCCTTATGTTATCTATGGGCCAGATGAATGCCTGCAGGTTTCACAGTAAGGCTCACTTGGTGTTCCTGAGCTGGCAGTTGCTTTTCAAACTTGTTGGTGTCCTCAGCAGAGAAATGTTGTTACTGAGAGGGAAGTGCAATGCAGTCCCACAGGTGATGGATTGGGGCTCTCATTTCCTTCAGGCAGAATTAGGTACCTTTGACAGCTATGTTTTGGGAGAGCTGCTGTAGCTGGAGTCCTGAGGGAACTGGTAGTGTTCAGCAGTTACCCATTGAGAGCTCTGCCTTAGTGATGGTGGTGTTCTTGCCATGACTGAACCACTTCAATTTCTGTTTGTTCTAATGTAAGCCTTTGTGTACAGCTTTGTTTTTAGTGAGCAGGTAACAAGCAAATGTTACAATGCCTTCATTTTTGTGTTGATGATGAAAGCCCTACTATGGTTGAACCACACTCTGCACTCTTACCCAAATGATGTCTCTTTCTCAAGCCATTTTTATGTGTGGTCTGGACTTTGATGCTAATTAAAACCAACCAGTTTTCACATAATTCAAATCATCTTCTGTTTGTGGGGATTTTATATAGGCCTTGAGAGATAACATGCATTTATTTGTGTAGGAGATGATGCCCTTCCAAATGGTTTAGATGTAACCTTTGAGGTAACAGAATTGAGAAGACTAACTGGAAGCTATAATACTATGGTTGGCAACAATGAAGGCAGTATGGTATGCATTATTTAAAGCAATTATTGTTCTGATATTCTTCTTCCTTTCATGTTTCAAACCTAGCAAAGAATTTGTTGATCCCAAATTATTCTCTTGATCCAGCTTTACTAAGGCTTTGCAAGACCTTTTGTCTCTAAAGAGTCTTTGTATTAGTCAGGCTTTCATCCAGCAAAAGCCTGTTTTGAGCCAGAGAGGTATGCTGTAGCTTCTAACTCAGTATGTTCTTCTTAAGTATTAAAATGAACATAAATTATTTCTTGGTAATATTTAAGACACTATGTTCTAGGGATATTAGTAAGCAGTCTGGCATTTAATTTCTATGAGATGTATTTAAAGTGTTTTCTTCTCAATCAAAATGCTTTATATTTGTTGGAGAATCTGTTCTTGATTTTCCACTGTTTTAGCACAGTTGTTCTGTGCTGTAAAATGTAAGGTTTTCCAGAACCAAGCTGTGGAATCAGATTAAAATATTTACCCCTTGACACCAAAAGTAGCAGCTGTGCTGTCCTTCTTTGTTAAAAGAAGTGCTGGTGTAAGTAAATTGTGTTCAGGTGCTTGTTCCTGCACCTGTTCTGCTTTCTCATGTGCACAGTGCAGCTGTGTCTGGGGCTGGTGGATAATCCAGATCAAGGGATTCATCCTTTTCTACTTAGGGATATTTTTAACCTGTATAAGATACTGCATGACTCAGGTGATGGCGTTTTGCAAGTGCAGGGAGAAGAGGAGCTCAGTGGGTTGAGAGCTGCATGTGCAGCTCTGCTGCTGAGAGCAGTGTCCAGGGTGTTGTGGCTTGAATGAAATCCATAGAGAATCTACTTGCTGGTCATAGTGCCTCTGAAAGCTGCTTAGGTTTCTCTTTTTGTACCTTTCTATTTGGTTTGAATTTGCTACAGAGAAGTAAACCACTTGAATACTATAGAAGTATGTACACACTGATATTGGCAGCAGAAACTGTTTCTATAGTGTTGGATAGATTTGATGTTTATTCTAATCCTTTAAACTCATCTGAGCTAATATTTCATGCTAATAGCCTTTACTGATTAGGTGGATAATTGCTCAGCAGCTGACAGCACAAAGTTGCAGTGACTAACATGCTTCCAACAGGTGTTAGCCAAAGGCAATCAGGATTTGGTAGCTTTTTAACATTATTTTAAAATAGAACACACACCAGCAGAGAAACCCTGGTGGTGGCTGTGCTTGAAGGAAACCTGCTTCATCCCTTCTGCCAAAGGGCCAAGAGCTACCAAAGGGAGACAAGAAATTTGTGTCTAAGCTGGCAGAAGTGTTTAACTAGCTTCTGGAGAATTGTGACAGTTTGTTGTACTGCCACCAGCACTGGCTGTGAAAGTGTCTTCCTACTCAAAACTAATACAGGGAGGTGGCTCTGGATTGATCATTTTCCCTAGCCTTATTGCAGTGGTTTTGATGACTGCTGCCTGGCAGGTAGTTTCCTGATGATCAGCTGCAAAGCATGCAGCTGCTTCCTGCTGCTTATTGTGCCAAAGACTTATTCCCCTGGAATTTCAGACTGACTGGGAAACTTGGCTTGAAATAATAGCAATACTGATGATACAGTGAGAATGCAGATTTAGTCTGCAGCTACTGGACAGCAATAAAAGTTGAATGATTAACTCTAATTTGTGCTATTGTGATGGCCTTCGCTGCTAGTACAAAGAGATTGCCCTTAAAATCACATCCAGTTACAGCTGTTTTTCATGTCTTTGTTTCTCATTCTCATGGTAGTTATGCTTGTCTTCAGCATGTGATTAAGATGCAAGGCAGCAAACTGTATAAAATACTAAGTTGTTGTTTGTTGTTTTGGGTTTTTTAACTACTGTCTGTAGGTACTTGGGCTTAAGTTCCCAAATCTCTTTGGGCGTGCAGAAAAGGTAACCTTCCAGTTTTCCTACGGAACAAAGGAGACTTCATACGGCCTGTCATTCTTCAAACCACAGCCTGGAAAGTTTGAAAGAAAGTAGGAGCTGCCTTTTGGAGTACTGCTTTGTGGTAGTTTAAGGCTTAGTGGAAAACACCAGTAAGCGAAATTGGGACTTTCCTGAAAGCTCAGTGCAGAATCTAACTAAATTAGATCACTGGTTGTAAAGGAACAGTTATGCTAAAGTCTGTGTGATGCATTGGTTTGCTAATGGTTCATGTATTGGCATTTTGTACCTATTTCCTTCTCCTGGCTTCCGGGCACAGGCTCTGTTTGCTGTTCCTTTGCTCCTCTCTGACTCCCACACTGAATCCTAACCTCAACTGACCAGATTACACCTGAGATCTTGTTGGTTTTCTATCTGGGGAGAGAGAAGGTGGCCTTGGCCCCTTCTGAGCTTTTTCTTTGTCCAGGGTGGGTAAGATTTGGTTTCTGTATTACTTCCAAATTGTATGTAATTGTAAATACATGTAAATATATTGTGTATATATGCTTGTAAATTTAGTTTTGCTGTGAAATACAGCTTTGTCTTACTTCTGCTCAGTCTGAGCTGGTCTGGTAAATTTTAATTTGGGGGGTGGGATTTCCTATCTTAATTTAATGAAGCAATATGAAACAATCAGATCTTCCTCTGAGAGTTACTTTTATTTCTTTGATGGTCTGTTAATGTAGGAGGGCTGGTTTCTTACATTTGGTGTGATTATATATAATAACATATGTAATTATATATAATTAAATAGTTTAATTATATGTATTGAAATAGTTTCCCTGCAAACCTACCAGTAATGCTGTGTTTCAGTTTTTCAGTTAACCTCTATAAAGTAACTGGGCAGTTTCCTTGGAGCTCTCTTCGTGAGACTGATAGAGGAATTTCCACAGAATTTAATGTAAGTGGAGCCCAAGCTTCATTTCTACTTCATACAGGTCACATCTGGCTTTTGCAAACATTTGGTTCACTTGTTTTGGTTGAAACACTTGTGTTCAAGGCTAACTTGTCCTCATTTGGAAGGAGTCAGCAGTTTTCAAACAGAGAGAAATACCTCCTAGTCTTTGTGTTAGAATTCAGTCGTCTTTTGGCCACATGAACATACTCATCTGGTGTTTTTCCCAATGTGTAATGTTTTAATGTATCATTTCAGAGAAGCAACTGATTGACTGCTCACTGTATGAGCTCACTGCAAGATACTTTTTCATTTGGGTTGGATTAAGCAGTGTGCTCCTGTTTGAAGAAACATTCTTGTCTGTAGCGGCATTAGCGTTACACAGAACTGAAAAAGGGTTTCTCTCTGATCTCAGAAGTTTGGAAATCAGAAGCACAGACTCGTGTATAAGTGAAGTGTAGAGAGCAGGATTTCTCAGGGAAATGTTTATTTTGGTTTTTTAGTTGTTTTTTTTCATGTCTTAATTCTTTCTTTGCAGTTTCCCATCTGGAAGACCAATCACACGCTGAAGTGGGAAGGTGTGTGGCGAGAGCTTGGCTGCCTTGCTAGAACAGCATCCTTCTCTGTTCGAGAAGAAAGTGGACACTCTCTTAAATCTTCTCTCTCTGTAAGCCTTTTTCCTCATAATTTTTAAGGCACATTATTTAAAGTCACTTAATACTTCTGAATGATAGTTTCTGCCTTAGTATGAGCTTTTTGTTTTGCTAGCTAATGAGATTTACTTCAGACCTCTTTCACTGTTTGTCATTCACACAGTCATCCAGGAGGGCCAACGAGAACACATTCTCCTAGCTGACTGGTGCATTTTCACTGTCACTTGGGCTACCTTGTTCTTTCTGCAGAGCCTCCCTCTGCCACCTCTTTTTGCAGAACTGTTTTGCAGTGAAGACAGGATCAGCAGATTTCTCATCCTGCAGTCACTGTGCCCTTTCTGATATTTTTTCCCATACCAGTTTTCCATCACTTTTGAGGCCATGAGCTACCCAGAACTGGAGGACAGAAGCGATCATTATTCCTTTTGTAGAGTAAGAATGAAGAGACAGCACACTGATTGGAAGTTTAAAGGGAGATTCTGTTTACTAGTGCATATATGTAAGAGGCAGTCAGGTAGAACGAATACATCCTCAAGCTAAGCCAAATCTATTGGACTAAATCCATCTAGAATCTTCCACCCCTTCCATCCTCAGCAAGCCTGAGAATAGGCCAGAACTGCGCTCTCTAGTTTAGGCCTACAAAGCCTCGGCAGGCTGCATGAGGCACCTCAAAATTCCCTGCCAGCTCAAAGCCATCTCCCACACACAGACCATGAGGTAAGGAGGGACACGCTCTGCCCACAGAGGGAAGTGAAGGAGGGAGAGGCAGGGAGAAGAGAGCAGTATCAGCCAGGCACTGCCTTATAAGCTGTGATACCGGAAAGCAGAATAGAATAACAGTGTTACAGTATCCTGGGACAGCCAAGTCCGTCCCCTGGGATGGGACTTTGACTCTGTGGTCTTCTTAAGGAAACCTGGGACACCTCAAACTAGCAGCCCATCTTTAACTTCTAGATTACAAATTGTAGGTTACTGTCACAAAATTGGTGATTTCTTGTGTGTACCATGGCCAAAAAGGGGGGTGGTGTGTATTTGATGTGGCTTTCATGGAGATACATGACTCTCAGATCCACAGAGCTTTGGCCAGCGCTCTGCCTGTCTTTCACTGCATACAGAGCTTTTTGGGGGGAAATAGAAGTGTCCTCCCTGTGCTGTTCAGCAGATGGCAGAACCTAACAGTAACTGTTTGATGCTTTTCAGCATGCTATGGTTATTGATTCCCGGAACTCTTCCATTTTGCCGAGACGAGGTGCTTTGCTGAAAATCAATCAGGTAGTGTTCAATCATCTTGTACTGTTACTGGATTTCATCTCTCAGAGTGTTTGACTAAGGCTTTATTTATCTAATTAGTAATTTTTCATTCTTGTTTGTATACCAAAGATCAAAAAGCAGAGCCATTTTATCTCACTATGAGCTTGAAATATTAGTGAGCTGAGTTACATTATCCCTGACACTATTCACCCTTTACAGTAGATATTGGGCCTTGTTTGCTAAATCTAATGTAAGCCTGCCAGGCTGTGGTCTTGTTGCTAACTTAAGAAGTTTGTAAGTCTTACAATAAAAAATAGGGTAGGTAAAAATTGCCAAGAGCATACAGATGCATCATTTTGGTACAGAAAATGGCTTGCACTCCTGTTGCTTACAGAGCTTAGAGAAAAGCTGGCTTTCTGCTATAGGGGTTAATGCTTCAGAAGCATTCTGTTCTGCAGTGCTTTGGGATGTCATTGTGTTGTAGTTTTTAAAGATAGCTGACAGAAATTAAACTCTCAAATGAAATTGGAGCAAAAATACAGAATTATATTTGGAGAAAGAAATACAGAGACAGACATTATAAAGCAATTACCGCATCCCTGGCAAACCCCTTTGAATTTTCCCCCATCCCAAAAACTAAATCTAATACACCCCAGTGCCTCTGCCACCCAAAGAGGCTTAAACAAGCCTCTGGAGGCCTACTGCTTCAATGTTCTTCCCAATAAAGTGGCTCCTGCCACACACACAGGGCAGGAGGAGGAGGAAAGGAGAACGAACTGACCTTGTTGTGAGTTTATAAGGAGATAGCAGAATCATTATGGGATTGAATAACTATCTTCTAGTCCCCAGAAAATTTTTAACCCTGTAGCCTCAACCACATTGGAACTAGAAGTGCCAGTGTGCCTGTAAGCAGCATTGAACTATTCTGTTTCTGAGTGAAAAGGTGGTTATAATTCAGAGTTATTTTCAGCTAGCACTGGTGTTATGCAAGGGGCTGTCTGGTTCTTCAGCCTCACTTTAGCACAAAGTAAATCTTCTCAGGTCTAGGTAAATACAACAAGAGATGTGATTTTTAGCTGCTGAGTTTAGCAGCTCCATTCTATTTTGCCATCACTTACCAAAAGGCTTAGGAAGCCATAGCTTGGCTTAATACATGGAAGAGAAAAATGCAGTTCATTGTTCTGATGGTCATGCATGGCTTTTGCATTGGTTTCAAATTCAGTTGTCTCTTCATACCAGCTTATCCTTACCTCTTCTACTGAAACACTGCTCCTGCAGACATGACAAACTTTTTAGAAGGAAGAAGCTTGTAATATCCATTACAACTTGGATAAATTTCTGTCTTGGCAGGAGTTGGCTGGCTATACAGGTGGAGATGTGAGCTTTCTGAAGGAGGATTTTGAATTTCAGTTGAATAAGCAGCTGCTCTGGGATTCGGTAAGGATTTTGAAAGGCTTCATTCATTGATCTGAGATAACAAATGAGGTTATTCAATCTGTGTCTTGAGATTTAGTTTTTCCAACTTTGAAAAAGGTTATGGAAGTGAAAGATGGGAGGGTGTAGATACCTTGATTTGGTTTTATGAACATGAAACACTCTTTATTTTTAACCCAGTCTTCTTGCCATGTGCAGTCACCTGAAGTGGGCATTTTGGGAAGAGCTACTTGTTTGAAAGTTAACCACATGAACTGTTTTCCTTTCAGAAGCAGTGTTGGGCATGTAGAATCATAGAATCAACCAGGTTGGAAGAGACCTCTAAGCTCATCCAGTCCAACCTAGCACCCAGCCCGAGCCAGTCAACTAGACCATGGCACTAAGTGCCTCATCCAGGCTTTTCTTGAACACCTCCAGGGATGGTGACTCCACCACCTCCCTGGGCAGCCCATTCCAGTGCCAATCACTCTGTGAAGAACTTCCTCCCAACATCCAGCACATGTCTGTTCTTTGCCATCTTTCTTAAGAGTGATTTTTTTTTTTCTCCAGAAACTTACTGCAGTCTTGATTCTGTCTCTTCCACATGGCTATGAATATTCTGACTAATCTAGGTTTAGTTTTCATTTGTCATTGTAAATTATGACCATATGACTGCTAATTTTGATATCACAGCATGTAATTCTATGTACAGTTATTGGGAAAGAATGAGATGACTGCAGGCTTAGCACTGTGGTGAGACAACTGCAAGGTTTTTTGCATAGTGAGCAATCTAAGTTCCAGTAAGAAAGACACAGGTTACCATGAGAGGTTTGTCTGAGATCCCTGTCTGCCCAGGCCATAGGCAGAAGACATCACAGATTTTATGGTGTGGTGCCTACATTAGTACATAAGTTTGGAGTCCCTGTGTGGTTTTGAAACCAATTCCTGTATCATCATCATCACTTAAAAGTTCTGGTTTGGTTGGCAGAGCAGTTCTTGTGTATACCAACTAGGCTGCTCCAGAGGAAACAACACTGGATAACTACAATCCAAAGTCATGTTTAATGCACTTCAGCTTCTTGGCAGAACACAGAGGTACTAAGATTGAGGCAGTTTTAACAGCATAGACCTAGTATTAAGTGGAAATAGTTTTTCTACTTAGTGAAATAAGAATTTCAATATCACAGAATGTCAGGGGCTGGAAGGTACCTTGAAAGCTCATCCAGTCCCACCCCCCTGCCAGAGCAGGGTCAGCTATACCAGATCACACAGGAACATGTCCAGGTAGGTCTTGAATATCTCCAGAGAGAGAGACTCCACAACGTCCCTGGGCAGCCTGTTCCAGGGTTCTGCCACCCTCACAGGGAAAAAATATATTCTAGAAATAATCTGTCTATCTTTAGGAAGAAATTCTTTACCATATGGAGATGTGCAGTAAGTTCTTGTGTCTTAGCTGAGTGGAGGATTGGTCTTGTAGCTGTATGGGGAATTAAACAACAACTTCACTGCCATGATTTACAAACTTGCATCCAAATATACTAAAAAAAATTAAAATCACCTAACCAAACCAAGGAAAGGATTGAGATCTTTGTCTCTTGATAGCCTTTTAAGAAGTACTAGGCTAATGGAGAAATTTTAGGATACTGAAGAGTATTACACCAACAGTACAACTGAAAAACTCAAAGCTACTTCTGTAGATACTCCTGAAATGATGCTGTAAGGATCTGTGTGCCTGCTGCTTCATGCTTGTTACTTGGAGGTGACTCAGTGCAATGAAGCTCTTGGATTAGAGCAGTGAGGTTAACACAGAAGGGCTTTTTAAGGCTGTTATAACCATTTTTATTATCATATTTGCACCTTGCATGTGGAAGAAGAGACACTGCCTGATGAGTACACCTCACATTGTTGCTGACTTTCAGCTGAGAAAGGCAGTGTGCTCTCCTATGAAGTAATTTAATGGCTTTATGGCTATGCAAAGAGGACTTGGCTCTTTCCCATGGCTGCTTGTATGCCCCTAATGTGAGTGAAAGTGAAGTGGATCTCATCACATGGTGTACATCATTTTATGTCGCCTAGCGTTGATGAATGTAGCCTTGTGTACAACTGGCTTTTGCGTATGCAGTGTGTTGTGCAGCCACAAGAGGGCACTGCCTGATGAGGGAACATCTGATAATGGCAGGGGAGGCTTTTGGGGACTCCCAGTGCAGAACGTAGCAAGAGTGTGCTGTAAAATTAGAGACATTATTCATCTCACTGTCTGGATGTAATACTTATACTATGTACACAGGCAGCAAACAAATGATTACAGGTGTTCATTCCAGTGATTTGGCTGCTAAGAGTTACTGTGTAGGTAAGCAGCAGAGCTGTATGTGTGTTTGAGGTCCACACAGTGGATTGCAGAAGGTGGTTTCATTTAATGATAAGGCTAACTTACAGACAAATAATAATTGTACCAGTTTTAGCAAAATTAAGTCATGTGTATTCATAAACAGCTTCTCTTTTTCTCTCCAAAGGTTTTCTCAGCATCACTTTGGGGTGGAATACTGGTACCTATTGGAGACAAGCCATCCAGTATAGCTGACAGGCAAGGTTCTTCTATATGATTCTTGGTTGTTTCTTTCAATCAACACAGATAATATATAAAGAAAACTCCTGCATTAGAAGTGAGTTCTGGTTTTGAGGAGAACAGTGTGTTTCTAGTTAGCTTTAGCTGCATCAGTAGTCAGAGCCACACTTTCTGGTTGTGAGCTTTGTGTTGGAGTAGTATAAATTGAGAATTTGTTGTGTAGTAGCTCTCCCAGCCAAAATGTGTGGTTGCAGAGTGGCATTTACCATCTGCACAATGTTCTGTAAGGTTTAGGTAACACTGTAGGTGCTTGTAGAATCATAGAATCAGCCAGGTTGAAGGAGACCTCCAAGATCATCCAGTCCAACCTAGCACCCAGCCCTATCCAGTCAACCAGACCATGGCAAGAAGTGCCTCATCCAGTCTTTTCCTGAACACCTCCAGGGACGGTGACTCCACCACCTCCCTGGGCAGCCCATTCCAATGCCAGTCACTCTCTCTAGGAAGAACTTCCTCCTAACATCCAGCTTATACTTCCCCTGGCACAACTTGAGACTGTGTCCCCTTGTTCTGCTGCTGGTTGTCTGGGAGAAGAGACCAACCCCACCTGGCTACAACCTCCCTTCAGGTAGTTGTAGACAGCAATGAGGTCCCCACTGAGCCTCCTCTTTTCCAGGCTAAACAACCCCAGCTCCCACAGCCTCTCCTCATAGGGTTTGTGTTCAGGCCTTTCACCAGCTTCATCACCCTTCTCTGGACATGTTCCAGCACCTCAACATCTCTCTTGAGTTGAGGGAAGCAAAACCATGTTGTAACCAGGTTGACTTTTTAGACAACTTTACCCTCTAACACTTGTGTTTTCAAGATCACAAGCAGAAACCATTTAGACTTAGATTTATTTACTATAAAAAATAAATGTCAACTTCAAATTACAACAAACCCAGTCAGATAGTATTCTGATTCTTCAGTGCTGGAGATCCTTCTATTTTGATCTCTCTAAGTGTTTTTTTGTGGGGTTTATTACTTCCATCTATTCCTTTTGGCCAAATACATCAAGATTCAGATGTAGATGTCATTTCTTGTACTACCTTAAATGCACTTTACTAAATCTGTTACAAAGCTACCTGTAACTCTGAAAACCATTGTTGCAAGCATGTCTAGATGATCTTTTGAACAGAGATATTTCAAAAGCATTGAATTAAATTTGCCTGCCTTCACTAGGTTTTACCTTGGAGGACCAACAAGTGTGCGTGGATTCAGTATGTACAGCATTGGGCCCCAGAGCGAAGGTATGAAGCTTTCAAATCTCATTCCTCTGACAATACTTAGAGTCTTAGAGGGTAACAGAGTCAGATTTTGTCCTTAAGCCCTATATAGCTTAAAAATAATTGCACTCATTCTGCATTTTGAACCAGAGAAAACTTGGGTCTTTGATCTTTTTGTGTTAGTTCACAGTGAAATAAAGCCCAGCAGTGCTTAGTTAAGCCTTAAGCTCATTTTGTAAACCAAGCCTATGTTCAGACTTGCATACCTCCTGTATGTCACTTCAAAGCAACCTACCTTCCAGCTGAAAAAGTGCCCAGTAGCTGGTACCACATAGCAACAGTCACATTAAATCTGTTTGAGACAGCTTATCTTCAGTTAGCTTCAGGGGAAGGTAATCTGCTCAACCAAGGTGCTTTGAAAACCAGGCGCTTCCTCAGTTCCAGTCTTCGCTCTGCTGCTGACTTGCCATTACCAACAGATTGGGGATGTTTGAATGCTAATTGTTCAGTTGTAGCAGTTTCCCGTTTTTAAAAGGAAGGCAATTATTTCAGAGACATTGAGAAGATAGTTTCTGAACCACAAGTAGCTGCTTGCCTCGGGCTGTTGTGGTGAGGGAATGGAGTGAACTAAGGGCACGTCCTTTGGAAGGTGTAAAGAACTGTGTAAGTGCTACAGCTAGTGAGGCTGCAGAGTGCTAGAGGCAAGTGGATAGAGTTGTAACAGGTAGAAGTGCAGCGTAAGCTAACTTGAGGATGTGTTCTTGTACCTTAAACAACTGGTTCTTTTAATATATGCCACGGGAAATGCTTTATTCCAACATTTTACCTCCATAGGTGATTACCTGGGAGGAGAAGCCTACTGGGCTGGTGGCTTGCATCTCTACACCCCTCTCCCTTTCCGGCCAGGCCAGGGAGGGTTTGGAGACCTTTTCCGAACGCATTTCTTCCTTAATGCTGGCAACCTCTGCAATCTTAACTATGGTAAGACTTGTTAGAAGTGCATACAGCAAAACCTCTGCTTCTCTCCATGTATGAAAGCGAGAAGGAGAGTTGTTCTGTGTCTTTACTCAGAAGCAGTTCGTTTACTGCCTGTGTTTTGGTTTCTGGCAAAAAGCTGCTGCTATGACCATGTGTGTTTGACAGACTGGCAGCAATTCTTCTAGCACAACTTCAGGAAAAAGAGCTAAGTGAATTGGTCTGGGAGTTAACCTCTGTTATCTTACACCATTCTGAAGGGAGATTGGAAGATGGTCTTTTAGTGGGATTCTGATGTTTACTGAGATGAACTGAGTGAAGAATTAGTGGCATTACAGTGTGGATGAAGCTGTGCTAGCTGACCTGACTGGTGTGGGGTTTTTTTCCTTTCATTCCAAACTTCTTTCAAGGTATATTTCAGTGCACTTGTGTATGACTTTCCAGTATCATTTCAATCAGATCTGGGACTGTGGTAGTTTGAAGCAAGCTGGAATGTTTTGGTAACAGAACTAGATAATGGGCAGTGAAATGAAAAACAATTGATGTCAACTTCTCTCACAGTTACGCTGAGAACTCTGGGAAGAAGAAAGACTTTTTCTCCATTTTGTTTCTCACTCTTGCTTTTGCCTTAGACCTGGTCACATCTCATTAACCCTGCTCCTACTAACCTTGCTCCCTAACCTCTTGGCTGCACCTCTTTTCTTCCTGAGAACTGGGGTAAGGTTGAGAGGGCTGGGGGGAGGTGTTGGGGTGGTTTGAGAGCCCCTCCTGGGGACTCAGGTTTCTGGGAGGGGAGTTGTGCTTTTGTATTGTTTATCCTTTGTATATTTCTGTATATAATTGTATATAACTGTATATATTGTAAATAGCTGCTTGTAAATTCTGCTAGCTGTAAATAAATTGCTTCATCTATATTCCCAGGGTCCGTCTGAGTTAGCTGGGGCAAATACAAAGTGTGGGAGGGGCGGGGTAACCCCCAAACCATCACATTTGGCATTTCAGTTTGGGGCTGGATGACCCTCATGAGAGCAGTAGATAAAGCAGACTCTCGATTGATTGTAACATTATTGACAAAAACTCTTGTAATATCACTAGTAATATTCTCAGTGACACTAAAACCAGCATAACCAAGAATAAAATCACCCCAGCTCCAGAACATGTTTGAAAGCTTAGCTTTAGCCTTATTATAAGCCAGATCAATGAAATAAGCAACAATCTGAGCTTTTATCCAATTAAATGCCAAGTAAACAAAACCAGACCAGAGCAATGCACCAACCAAATACAATAGCTGCTTGATTAGCTTCATCTTAATTCCCAGAGCTAATTTCCACTCACTGAAATATCTAGCCCCACGTTGGGCGCCAAATAAAAAATGTGATGGTTTGGGGGTTACCCCGCCCCTCCCACACTTTGTATTTGCCCCAGCTAACTCAGACGGACCCTGGGAATATAGATGAAGCAATTTATTTACAGCTAGCAGAATTTACAAGCAGCTATTTACAATATATACAGTTATATACAATTATATACAGAAATATACAAAGGATAAACAATACAAAAGCACAACTCCCCTCCCAGAAACCTGAGTCCCCAGGAGGGGCTCTCAAACCACCCCAACACCTCCCCCCAGCCCTCTCAACCTTACCCCAGTTCTCAGGAAGAAAAGAGGTGCAGCCAAGAGGTTAGGGAGCAAGGTTAGTAGGAGCAGGGTTAATGAGATGTGACCAGGTCTAAGGCAAAAGCAAGAGTGAGAAACAAAATGGAGAAAAAGTCTTTCTTCTTCCCAGAGTTCTCAGCGTAACTGTGAGAGAAGTTGACATCAATTGTTTTTCATTTCACTGCCCATTATCTAGTTCTGTTACCAAAACATTCCAGCTTGCTTCAAACTACCACAGGGACATACTGATACTTGATGTTTGATACAGCATATGTTCAGGTAGCTTCAGGGGAAGGTAATCTGATCAACAGGTAGTCTGGGCTGAGCGTTGAGAGGGAGGGGACAAACTCTTTTCAGTTGTGTCCTGTAACAGGACAGGGGCAATGAGTATAAAGTGCAGCATGGAAGGTTCCATCTCAACGTGAGGAAGAGCTTCTTTACTGCTCACAGAGCACTGGAACAGGTTCTCTAGAGACTTTCAAGACCTCTCTGGATGCATTCCTGTGCAATCTGAGCTAGAATCTATGGTCCTGCTCTGGCAGGGGGTTGGACTTGATGATCTATGGAGCTCCCTTCCAACCTCTAACATCCTGTGACCTTGTGATGTCTGCCTCACTTGGTGAAAGAGAAGAGTCCTCCTTACAGGAGTGAGACATTTATGCATAATTGGAAAGTAGATTAATCAACTGTAGCTTGTAGAGACCCACTAAAGATACTTAAGTCTTTAGTACCCATTGCCAGATTCGTGCAAGTAGGTATCTTAGAGTGAGAAATGAGGATTGGCCAGAAATGCATCCAAAAGTATTCTGCTTTGGGTCCAAGCTACTTGGCATTTATGGGAGTTGTGGGCAGTAAATCAATTATGAATCTACAGGATGTGCTCCTAAGTAGTCTGTATTCTAGCTCTGAAAGTCCAGTTAGCCTCTGACCACCCTAACAGTCTGCTTTGAGTCTTCACCTCCTGCTCTCTTGCTTTCAGGCGATGGTCCCAGAGCTCACCTGCAGAAACTGGCAGAGTGTATCCGATGGTCTTACGGTACCGGAATAGTGCTCCGACTTGGAAACATTGCCAGACTAGAGCTCAACTACTGTTTTCCCCTGGGAGTACAGTCTGGTGACAGGTTTGTCTTTAACACTCATTTCTTCAGCAGTAACTGATTTTAAAGATTCTCTCTTGTTTTGCCTTTGTACTGGCACAGAATCAACAAAACGGCAGAGATTTTTCAGCACTTGTTGCTCTCCCTTCAGCTTGCTTTATTTGTGCTGGTTTTGCAGTAGTTCTTAGCTTAAGAATTTCTTTCTAAAGTTTCAAAGTTCATTGAACTCGAAATCAGTTGTGGAAATGTGTGAATAGCTGTGTAGCAGGTTTAATTTCTGTGGGGAAAATGATCCTTCAAACAGCTTGCAGGGTTTTGCTTACGTCTGCCAAAACCAAGTGATTGGATTAATACTGAGTTCAGTGTCTTTGCTTGAAATATGAAGACAAGTTTATAGACAGAGGGACAAAAATTAATTTGTTAGCAACCAATTATCTTACATCAAGCAAATAGTAGAGTACACAATAAAGCTTCAGGGAATGTGTTCTTGCCTGTGAGTATTGTGTGAGATGCTCTGTATTTTGCAGAGGAGCTGGACTGTATTTCTCCTTGTCATTTATGACACATGAATGAATAATAGCAATTTGAAAGTGATGGACTTTATTTTGCAGATGAGAAATACTCCTCTGGCTGACAGGCTGGCAAGAAAACCCCCATTGTCAGCTTAAATATTAATTGTAACTTTCTAAAGACTGGAAACCTTGGGAATGTGGAGCTAGGGAGAATTTATTTTACCAGTAGCTTATACATCACTTACATTGTTTGCTTCTTTCTTTTCAGGATATGTGATGGTGTTCAGTTTGGAGCAGGAATAAGGTTTCTATGATTCACAAACGTTTTACATCAATATATGACATTGTGCTCTGTATTTGAAATCAAGGCTATAAAATAGCTTGAGGTGGTCTAACTTTTTTCCCTTGAACTACATCTGAGTGATTTACCTCTCAGATTCCACCGAAAACTACATTAAAGAGTTGTTCTCTAAAGGTTTATTGTACTCTGATTCTTGTTGGAGATGGAGGATTGTTTGTAGGATTTGAGTTACTCTTTTAGTTATTATTTGTTTCATAAAGTATTAGTCATTTGTGTCAAAAACTGGATTTTGGATACAATTCATATGATTATCACAGGATGTTAGGGGTTGGAAGGGACCTCTAGATAAGTCCAACCCCCCAGATTATAGTTCTCATTGACCTGCACAGCCTTCACTCTTCCAACCACAAGTCTCACAGACAACCAAGTGTGAGTATGACTGGAGTGGCAATTAAAGGACAACATGTTTTTCTCTGTCATCAACTTCTATGAGCTTTAGCACTGGTACCTGTTGCTGTAATACCATAACAAAGTCTGTTTATGTTGATAACTCACTTCCTAAGATCCAAAGGCTGGAATCTGCTCTGCCTTGTTTTGCCAAGCTCCATTAGACTAAAAATCTTTCTCTTCTTAAAAAATTGCAGCAACAGCTTCATTGATGTTCAAAACAGGAAACTGTGGCTGACAGAAGTCAGGTTTATTTCAAATTCCAAAATTTAATACAAAAAGCTTTTTTCAGTGTGTGTGTAGCTACCAGATGCTGTAGCAAATGCATCTTCAACAAAGGCTTTTTCATGTTCTTGCCTTGTTATGAGATAAAACTTGACACTATGTTAAGAATGTCAACAACTGTTACTAGTTTTTCACCAGCACTATCTGCATTTTGACATTAAAAAACAAAATAATGGGAATGTTTACATACCAAAATGCTGTTAGGATTTTCTCCTGGGAGTTCAAAGTTTTATTTTGAACATTTTGGTAAATTAGATGTATCCTGTTGCCTTAAGAACTTCTGTTGTGCACAGTACAGGCTGCTCTAGTTTAGCCTGGAGAAGAGGAGGCTCGGAGTGACCTCATTGCTGTCTACAACCACCTGAAGGGAGGTTGTAGCCAGGTGGGGTTGGTCTCTTCTCCCAGACAACCAGCAACAGAACAAGGGGACACAGTCTCAAGTTGTGCCGGGGGAAGTCTAGGCTGGATGTTAGGAGGAAGTTGTTGGCAGAGAGAGTGATTGGCATTGGAATGGGCTGCCCAGGGAGGTGGTGGAGTCACCATCCCTGGAGGTGTTCAAGAGACGCGTGGATGAGGCACTTAGTGCCATGGTCTAGTTGACTGGCTCGGGCTGGGTGCTAGGTTGGACTGGATGATCTTGGAGGTCTCTTCCAACCTGGTTGATTCTATGATTCTGTTTCAGTATTACAAGGGAGAGCCCTAGGTTGGGCATTTTAGAAGGTGTCATAATCTTCCTGAGTTGAGCAGGCCTACAGAAGTAAACATCAGCCTGCTAAAAAGCTTTTTGGTTAAACTGAATATGTAACTGCTTGTACTGATTTACTTCTATTAAGTGGTGTATTTCTGCCTTAAGAAAAACCCCTGAACGAACAACCCAACCAATTAAAAAAAAAAAACAGAAAACCACCAAAACCAATCCCCCCAACCCCACAAAAGACATTTTTCTTGCATTTGGTAACCAGGAAGTTATTACTGTAATAGAATGGGGCAGAGAGAGACACTGAGGGGCTGAAGTGTGTCTAGGGAAGGGCAACAAAGCTAGGGAAGGGTCTGGAGGTCTTGTGAGGACTGGCTCAGGGCACTGAGCTTGTTTAGCCTAGAGAAGAAAAACGAGGGGAGACCTCCTGGCTCTATACAGCTCCCTGGAAGGAGGTTCAAGTGAGGTGGGTGTTTGTCTTTTCTCTCTAGTAACGTGGGATAGGACAAGAGGAAGCAGCTTCAAGTTGCTCCAGGGGACGTGTAAGTTGACTGGAAGTGTGCTCAAACACTGGGATCAGCTCTCCTGTGAGGTGGTTGACTTCATCCCCATGGCTGGAGGTGTTTAAAAGGCACAGGGATGTGGTGTTGAGGGATATGGTTTAGCACCAGACTCAATGACCTTAAAGGTCTTTTCCAACAGAAGCCATTTTATGATTCTTCATGGGTTCAGGTTATTTTTGATGCGTGGAGCATGAAGCTTGCATGTGTGCAGTATCATCTTTGGCCTGTGCCAGAGGAATGCAGCTGACATCCTTGCTAGTCATTCCATTTTGCAAAAACAGGTAATAACCTTAACTTAAATGGGCAATTTAAGCAATCAATGCCCTTCTAAGTACATCCTTAGCATAACGAAGGCTACTCCATTTTTAAATTACCTTTTCCTCCTACTTGTATTTCCTGCAGCATTGATTATAATGGTAACTTACACTGCAGAAAGAACTGCAGGGGCTGTTGTGCTGTGAGCCTAATAGTTGTCTTGGTGCACTTGCTATGTGGGAGTTGATTTTACCATCAGAGCTCGTATTGCTCTTTCAGTTCTTGTAGCTCATATAAGTTCCACTCTGAAGATTTTGAGAGTGCTCCTCCAAAAAGCTGGAGGAGCTGCATGCGAGTTAAAGAGTTTAAGAAATGGTGCATCTTTTCACTGCTCAAGTACTGGTACTACTGCTGCTAAGTGCTGTAACATGTTTGAGTGGCAAAGCTGGCACTGAAGGAGTGTGGCAGCTGGGTTGGGGTATGCAGAACTGCATGAAAAGAGGCGTGTGTCCTTACTGTATGTGAATCTGGATGGCAAACTGGGTATGCATCTCATTAACAACTCCAAGGCTTGAAATATTCTCTAGAAAAACGTGTAGTAGTTGAAGTGGAGGTATCTGAGCAAAGTAGAATCAATAAAGCTTTTGGTACACTGATCCACTTCACTATTGGGCACAGGTGAGAACAGGAAATCAACACAAAACTTTCATTAGGTATGGCTTGAAATAATTTCCAGGAGCTGCAGATGTGTAAGTGGTATTGATCTCAGAATCCATGACTCACTCACCAGTGTAAATGCCTCTCATGGGCAGAATCCTGCTCCAGGGCATAGCACTTAACTCTTCCAAAGAAGCTCTACCAGTGAAAATTGCCATCCTCATTGCCTTTGTGGGCAAACACAAGGCAGGCTTATCTTGCTGTGAGGTTTAAAGATCAAGTATTTGCAGGGAGAAAAATTAACTAACAGTGGGGCAAAGGGCTAGGTAATCAAGAACAAACTTCTCCTTTTAAGTTTCAGGTTTACTACACATTAGAAAATCAATATAGCATAAAGTTTACACCATTTGAAAGGCAGCATCAGCCAAGGCAAACATTCTGTAAAAACCAAGACACAAATATCCTGGTGCAACAGTGAACTCCAGGGAAAATCTAAGCTGGCTAGGGAAAAGCAGAGCATGTGAGATGATCACAGTGGCTAGAGCATGGGAACATGAAGTGAGGATCGTCATAGAAACGTTCTGGTTGGAAAAGACCCCCAGGATCACCAGGTCCAACTGATAGCCCTACTCTACAAAGATCACTCTTTAACCATATCCTCAAGTACCACATCCAAATGACTTTTAAGCACATCCACCTCCCTGGGCAGCCTATTCCAATGCCTGACCACTCTTTTCTGTGAAAAAATGTTTCCTAATGCCCAATCTAAACCTACCCAGCTGCAGCTTGAGGCCATTCTCTTTAGTTCTATCACTGTTTACTTGTGAGAAGAGAACAGCACAACCTCTCCACAACATCCTTTCAGATAGCAGTAGACAGCAATGAGGTCTCCCCTCAGCCTCCTCTTCAAACTAACCATCCCCAGCTCCCTCAGTCACTCCTTGTAAGATTTGTTCTGCAGGCCCTTCTCCAGTTTCGTTGCCCTCCTCTGCACTCACTCCACATCCCTCTTGTATTGAGGTGCTCAAAACTGAACGCAATATTCAAGGTGTGGCCTCACCAGAGCTGAATACAAGGGCACAATCACCTCCCTGCTCCTGCTGGACACAGCATTTCTAATTCAAGTCAGGAAGCCATTGGCTTGCTTTGCCACCTGGGCACACTGCTTGTTCATATTGAGTATGAATTGTTTTGTGAGATACTCAGATGATGTGGTAACACATAAGGTAATGCCAGTATGGGTGTGGAAATACTGCTCATTAATCTTACAAGGCACCCATAGCACAAGCTCCCTGCTTGTACAGGGGCCAGTTCTCTTTAATGCCCCTATCAATGATCAGATCCTCACCTCATCTTCCCATGCACTAGACACCATTATAATGTTAAGTTCATGGAAGTCTGCACTGCTATTTGAAAGGACCTTCACGTCAACAGTCATGTGTTTCCTCTACTTCCCTTCTGTTGGCACTTGCACTTGAGTTACTTTATGCTCAGTAAGACCGGAAAGCTGGGCAGGGTAGTTTTGGTTAGTTGGGTGGTTGTGCTTTTTTCACCAGTTGCCTCAGTTCTACAAGAAAAGCAACAAGTAACTGGAGGTGAGGGATGAGAATAGCTCTTCATGACAAGGGATTATTTTGGGTTAAATCTCTAGTGAAACCATATGCTCAGAAAACTTAACACTCTGGATATATTGTGTAGTGTTACTCTGTGTCAGGTCAAGCATGAAATGCTGTCTTGGTGTGCAGGTCCTTGTGCCAAGTCATGTTCATTTGGATGTGGTTCTTTGTTGGGTTTGAGCTGCTGGCAGGGAGCTGCTTGCAGGAGCATGGCCAAAGGCTGTGCATGACTTTAGGTACCCACCAGCTTCATTAAAGTCAATAGGACTACTTCAGGGTATTAAAGTTAAGTATATGCACCCTGATTGAGGTGAAGCTGCTTTAGCAGAGAGGTTGAACAACATGATCTCCACAGGTCCCTTCCAACCCCTACCATTCTGTGATGTGTGTAAGACTTTGCAGGGTCCATGCCTAGCACTATAAACTCTTCAGCATCTGTTTTTAATGTGTATTCCACAAAGCCCTTATCATGCTCCAAGTGCTGTAAAATGGTAAGAAATTCTGAGATCAAAGTAGGCTATCCAGTTTTGCATGGTTTTGTGTGCACATATTATGCTTACAGCGGTGGCAGTGCTTGGAGTCTTGGGAGCTGGTGGCTTCCCTCTTGGAGCTGCACGTGGGCCTCCAGAACATGTGAGCTTGATGGAATCTGTGGGTCCCTTCTTTTCAACCTTACCACAGGAGAGATGCTAAACCAAACAGGCAATGTGACAGGAGGAGAAACCAGGCTAGGAATACAGAAGGATCACAGAATCAAACAGATTGGGATAGACCTCCAAGATCATCCAGTCCAACCTAGCACTCAGCCCTAGCCAATCAACTAGACCATGGCACTAAGTGCCTCATCCAGGCTTTGCTTGAACACTTCCAGGGACAGCGACTCCACCACCTCCCTGGGCAGCCCATTCCAATGGCAAATCACTCTCTCTGTGAAGAACTTCCTCCTAATATCAGGCCTCCCGGCACAACCTCCCCCAGCACAACATGAGACCGTGTCCCCTTGTTCTGTGACTGGTTGCCTGGGAGAAGAGACTGACATCTACCTGGCTACAACCTCCCTTCAGGTTGTTGTAGACAGCAATGAGCTCCCTCAGCCTCTCCTCACAGGGCTGTGTTCCAAGCCCCTCACCAGCTTCAGTGCCCTTCTCTGGACATGTTGCAGTGCCTCAACATCTCTCTTGAATGGAGGAGCCCAGAACTGGACACAGCACTCAAGGTGTGGCCTGACCAGTGCTGAGTACAGGAGCAGAATAATCTCCCTTGTCCTGCTGGCCACACTGCTCCTGATCCAGGCCAGGATGCCATTGGCTCTTCTGGCCACCTGGGCACACTGCTGGCTCATGTTCAGCTACTATCTACCAGTACCCTCAGGTCCCTCTCTTCCTGGCTGCTCTCAGATGCTCTGTCCCCAGCCTGAAGTGATGCTTGGGGTTGTGGCTGAAGTGTAGAACCCTGCACTTGGCCTTGTTAAATCTCGTCCCATTAGCCTCTGCCCATTCAATCCAGAGGTGCTTGGCTGCAAAACTGGACGGCAACTCTGAATGCGGCCAGCAAGAAACCGAAAAGCAGAGCCCTGTCAAAGGTGGTGCGTTCAGAGCCTGCCCTCACGCCTGCCCTCTGGCCTGGCTATGCTGGGGCGTGAGGCTTCGCTTTCCTGCAATTTGTAACCCACTTTTGCCCCACTCATCTGGTGGTGCAGGGGGGCGCAGAGCCCTGCCCGGCTGTCCCCGCACACCCCGGCTGCGAGCTGGCTCCCGTGTGGGTCGGTAAGCACCACCGGCTCCCCACAGGTGACTCGGTAGCGCTCGCTTGACGCCGCCTTAGGTGCCCGCGGCTCGGGCTCCCGGCGGCCACCGCCCCGCGGCCCCTCGCGCCGCCGGGCGCGGGGCTGGCTCTGCGCGCGGCCCGCCCCCGCCTCCCGCGGACTTCCAGGCCGTGGCAGGGCGCTGTGGCCGCTGCCAGAGGCTCCCACCCCGGCCCCTGCCCGCCGTGCGGCCCCAGCTTGCCCGCTCCCCTGCCGGCTTTCTAGCCTCGGTGCTCGGCGGGCCCGGGAGGTCAGCAGCTGCCGGGCTTTGTTCGGTTCCGCCGGCCGCTTCAGCCGCAGGGCATCCTCTGACAAAGCGATGTCTGCCGCGCCTGTCCGATCGCCGACGCTGCGTCCCCACAGGATGAAGAAAGACGAGTCGTTCCTAGGCAAGCTAGGCGGGACGCTGGCGAGGAAGAAGAAAGCCAAAGAGGGTGAGTTCGCCTGCGCGGAGCGGAGGAAGGAAAGTGCACCCAGCCTCCGTGACTGGCAGCAGTTTCCACGTCTCGTCCCGTCCCGTCCCGCGGGAAGCCTGCGGTGCGGGCAGGCTGCGGAGCAGACCCCACGCCTTTGTTCTCCGGCCCCCGTGCCGCCTGGGGAGGGAGCCGCAGCGGTCCCGGCGGGGAGCGGGACCTTGCTCGCCCCAGCCCGGCTGAGGGGCGGCAGCGCGGTGGAAGGGGAATCTTGAGGGCCCTAGGCAGTCGGCTGGTAGCAAGGCTGCCGGGAGGTAGCTGCTCCTGGGAGCAGGTGGGGAGCGGCCATTCATTGAGCTAGGGTCTCCTTAGGGCCGGCTGCGGGCTTGGCCACTTAAAACACTGCTTTCCCAGCTCGCCTTTTCCGGCGTCCGCCTGCCCACAGCTGGGAAGAGAACCCCAGAAGGCACTTTCTGTTGTCAAATAAAGTTCTAGTGACCAAGGAGGCTCTGAGCATCATTTTTTCAAGCCCAAGAGTTGAGTGAGCCACGAGGGACTTCAGGGTCACTTTGTCCATAGGCTTTGTGTTAACATGGATATTCTGCTCAGAGTGTTTCTTATGGCCAGATACATTCAGCAAAAGCACCTAGCCCTTGCCCGCGAGATACACTCGAGTGGGTAAGTTATGTGCAAGTGGGTACACTTCCAGCAGGATACACCAAACTCTGTTCTTTGGGATTGTCACCACCACTGCCAGACAGGCAGGGAGGTATCAGCCTCCCTCTCTTGTGTGGGGTGCCTGGAAAAGCTTTTTTTACCCCAAGCTCAGTGGAATGGCACCCACATGAGGGTGGCTCAGCCATCACCATGCACCCATTCCTGGCTGGCCCTGCCCGGGCACTCCATGCCTGGAACGGCCTTCTCACACGGGTCTGCGTGCGAGGCAGTCTGCTCGCAGCGGAGGCCGTGTGGAGATAGCACTGTTCACTTCGCAGCAACACGACTGTTTTCTTCTTTGGTAGATAGGCAGCATCTTGCTGCTAGGTTTGCTAAAGAAGGTCCAGCTCTGTACATGAAGTGTACTGTTCTACTGAACGTTGTCTCGTCTGAGGATGGTGTACTCTGCCTTCCTCTGCTTCCCTGA
This sequence comes from Pogoniulus pusillus, assembly GCF_015220805.1. Lineage (NCBI taxonomy): Eukaryota > Metazoa > Chordata > Aves > Piciformes > Lybiidae > Pogoniulus > Pogoniulus pusillus. The sequence continues at coordinate 15,066,762 of NC_087290.1, read as the reverse complement.
CTCACCAAATACTGGCTTCTGGGGAGAAATTCCTCCTGTTTATCCCCAGACTGCTGCTCTCTTGCTAGCAGGAAATTTGACTGTCTTTGCCTTAAGGTTTAAAGCAGTTTTGACTTCCTGGCTGATTAAAACTGGTGTTGGTTTTGTTCTAGTGCCTGATGGATGGGGCAGGGACATGACTAACACTTCAGCCTCTTTTATGTGGCTCTTGAGTGAGCAGGTGTTTTGGCATGGCTTATTAGTATTTCGTTTCTTTTTAACGAAGCTTCTCCACTGTGGTTCCACTGAGGGACAGCAGAAGTGGTTGTGTCTTCCCGGTGATCTCATTTGCTTCTGAAGGGAGATGGTGGGGCAGACTCAGAGTGTAGTTCATTCAAAGGTGGCCTCTAGGCTTACATTTACTTGGCAGTGCCTCTCTTAAATGAGAGACTTTGGTGATGTTTTTGAGGTAACCACTTTCATCAGGGGCCACCCACTCATTGTGCTGAGTTTGCCCATTATTTTGCTTGCTCTAGTGGCCACAGCTCCTCTTGGCAACCGAAGGGCCTGTTTTGGTTACTACCCTCGGTACTTAGTGGGGAACCATTGCTGTGGCCACGCAAAGCACAGTGATCTGATCGTGCGTCTGTCAGTGCGATGGGGAGGAAATCGAAGCCTGTGGTACAGCATTTTGAATATTCCTTCCAGTTTGGAAATGTGAAGAGAGGAAAGACTCTGCAGGCTCGTGGAGCCACCCCTGTGGTGCTGCAGGTGGCTTTGGCCCTTTGCTGTAAGCAGAAAGCGCTCATTGCCCTCCTCTGTTCTGTGCTTTCCTTGAGGGGTGGCTCTCAAATGCAGGCTCTCCGGAGCACGGTTCTGAAACTCGAGGAGGTGAAGGGCGAGGCAGGGATGAGGAGGTGGGGAGATAGGCTAGTCCATGACTTGGAGTAGGATTTGGGCAGCCGCGGCAGCAGATTTCAGGGATATAAACTAAATCTTTGTATAGGAATGTAAAGAATGAAAAAAAAAATGGAAGTTCCTCCGAGTGCAGTCCCTTGAATGAGTTGATAAAACCATCTAAGAGCCATGCGAGCAACTTTTCCTGTGTGCTTAAGGAACTGTTCTGCCCATGGGGCATTCCCTCCTTCCCTTCAGGTGGTTTCTGCTGGGTTTCTCTGAGGGGCCCAGCAGAGGTCAGAGTGATCTTCTCAGAGTAAACGCTGCCTTCTCCACCAACTACTTCACAGCAGCAAATGTAAGTGCTGGCTGCTGGTTTGCCACAACCGAAGGGCACTCTTGCATATTCTAATAGCAAGCAAGGCAGCAAGTTCTTTATACACAACATACTTTTGCTTTCACAGCCTGTCTTTTGTCTCATAAATGTGGGCTTGCTGTCACCGTCTCGGCTGTATTCATCTAATGACTTTGCAAGAGCTATAATCCAATTCTATTTATCCTTTTTTTTGGCCTTTGTGCACAGCTTCTGAGCCATACATCTCAAAGATCCTTCTAAAGATGCTGAAAAAGTTTTCATTTGTTACCCAAGCTGTTTTGGTTTTTTAAATCATGAATGGCAAACATGTAGTAAACATTGCAAGGTGTGGCTGCCAGCCCATAAGCAGCTAAATATGAATATTTGTTGGGCTACCTACTTCATAACAAACTGCAATCTATTCTTAGAGGGGCTATATTGGGAGAGGAAGGTTCGTTAGGCTTATCAAGGCAGACACTGTAAGCTCATACCCTTGTTTTTTTACAGGAGGTTAGATAAGGTTCCTAGGTACACTGGTGATAGTCATTGTGGCAGCATTCAGAGTATTTATTGTGGCATGTAAATAACTTTGCTGCTGCTCTTTAGCAGCATGGTGTGGCATAGTGCTTTGTAAGTGCTGAAATGTGAGGTAGGCGTGAGACCTCAGCTCAAATTCGTCAGCACTTTAAATCCAATTCTATAGGTTGGTTAAACTGTTTGAAGAGGCCTTTGAGTTCCTGTCCCAAACCTGTGTTTCATGCTGTTGCACCTTACATTCATGTTTCAGAATTTTTATGGCTGAATTGATGTATTAGGCAGCTGTGGCTTAAAAGAAGCAGGAGCCACTGTTGTTCATGTGGGGAAGACGTTTTTACCCTGGTTTCCTATGGAAATACAGGGTGGGTAATCCCACTGTCTGTTTGGCTCCTCCCTTCCTCTTCCTTCCCAGGAATATTTTTAACCCATAGTTTGGTTAAAAATGTCCTTGAGAGGCAACTACTGGGTTTAGAGGATTATTAAATGACCTTGGATTGTGTAAAAAATTGGCTATCAGTGACTACAGAAAGACCTTAGCGAAGTCCTGCAGCAGGAAAACTTGCAGAGGAGCCCAGCCCCCCTAGAGAGCCTATATGAGAGGGACACAGCTGGAGAGAGGACCTGTCTGTGGGTAGAGCACTACATGAAGATGTGTATTCTTAATCTCACAGCCAGCCATGACACCCATCCTTAAAGAGGGATGTGTTAGTTCTAGTGATTGTGTGACCACTTGAATTTTACTTCCCACCCTGCCCTTCGTTAGAGTATGTGGAGATCTGCAAAATCCATGCTTGCCTGATGGTACTGTGGCATGGCTCTGTCTTGGTGCATGTTGGGTTTTCAAGATGTGCTGTTTGGGATGGAGGTCCAAAATCTGTTTTGAATACCTCAGGAAGCTCTTGGGGTGCTGGCAGGGCCCATCGCAGGGTACTGTTTGCAAGCTAGCTGATCCCGTAGCTTCTTTTCAGACCTTGTATGTTTCCTGCCTGCCCTGTGAAATGTGTTCTGTGTGTGAGTTACATCTGATGAAGCTCAGGGTTTTTCCTCAGGGCACAGAAAAATCAGCAGGTGAACTTGTCAGAGTTAAGTTACAAAGCATGTGGGTCTACAGCAGGTTTTTCCTAGGGTCTGCATGCACTGGTCCTTGCTTTATGTCCCATCCTGGTGGCTGTGGTGTACCTGTCTCTGGCTGTTGTCATGGGCATTTCTTCCCCTGAGCTGAGGAGCGAAGTGTGGTATGTGTTGTGGTGAGGAGGTGAGAAGGAAGTGGAAGGGAGGCAGGTGGGAGAGTGAGAAATGAGAAAGCCCCTGCTTTTCAGGGAGTTCTTCCAGGCTGCCTTCAGAAGGAGCAGCACTGGATGCTGGGACCTCTGTTGCAGCCATCCCCACCATCACAGGAATGGCTGTGTGCAAGTCATCTAAACCAACAGTTCTTGTGTGAGTGGCAGTGACTCCCATTTATCTTTTGGGGTGAGCTGAACATGGAGGGGAAGCAGGAACAGGAACCTCTGTCTTGCATAACTAGTTGGTCACGGCCAAGTGATCGATCTCTCCAGGGTGAAGTGTATTCTGCTCAGGTGTAGATTTCCTATTTTGTACTCTTCTATTGACTAAGTAGAAAGTTGTGACCCAAAGTTCTTAACTTCTGTGGTGTATGTCTGGTTTAGCTGCAAAAATATTATGGCTGACACACATAGTTCTAGGGGTTTGTAATTTGAGTCTGATTAAGTCTTGCTCTGAAAAACAGATGTGGAGATAAAATGCACACCTGGCAGCATGTACTGGCTGAGAGCAGTGGCTGCTTAAATCACTGTTTCCTCCTCGTGGAGGAACAGATATCTCCACAGTGAAGCTTCTAGTTATAAATACTGTACACATGATTTGTTTCCATGCACCCATTGCAGACCCCTCTCCAGAGCCCTTACGCTCAGAGAGGAGGCTGTTGGGTGGGATTCTGATTTTTACTTTGCAGCAGCATCTTTAGGAATTCAGTTTTGCCCCTCAGTGATTATTTCCCAAGCTTAAACAGAATTCTTTATAATTCCCAAGACTCTTTTGGTGGTCAGATCTAAGCTCTTAAAAAAAAAAATCTCTTTTCAGCGTATGCTGCATTTTGGTTATAAAACACACAAGCTGTTCTGGTTTCTGGAATTGCAGTTTCTTCTTTAGTACTTCTTTCAGTGCATGGTTGAACCATAATGAAATCCCCAAAAAAAGGAATAGTGTATTTTCCATTATAGCTGCAGTATGGACTTAGTGCTGATTTTGAGTTAGCTGAAATGGCTGCATGCACAATTTATCTGGAGTAAGGAAGGAGACTGTGAGAGCTGGATGTGGAGGAGAGCTATTTCTGATAGAGGCATGGTGTCTTTTTACTGTGTTTGAACAGAAGAATGTGTAATCCTCAGAAAGTGTCTTTCCACTGGGCCTGCTTGGCAGATGTATGTGTGTGTGTGTTATTAAACAGATGCAGACCCTTCTGTCATTTTAAAATAGAATAGTGGTGTTTGCTCTCTGACGTGGCTACTCCAGCAGATGGATTTGCAAAACTCAGGACATTTTCTTCAGAATTGGTAGAATAGGAGAAAGTAGAAGGGCATCCAAGCTTAGATCTACTGCTTAGAATTAGAGCTGTAAAATTTGCCCTCAGGATTATCATGGAATCAGTCAGAGTTGGAAGAGACCACTAGATCAGGCTGTCTAGAGCCTCATCCAGCCTGGCCTTAATCACCTCCAAGGATGGGGCTTCCACCACCTCCCTGGGCAAGATGTTCCAGGGTCTTACCACCCTCATGGTGAAGAACTTCTTCCTAACATCCAGTCTGAATCTACCCATTTCTAGCTTTGTTCCATTCCCCCCAGTCCTATCACTACCCAACAGCCTAAAAAGTCCCTCCCCAGCTTTCTTGTAGGCCCCCTTAAGATACTGAAAAGCCACACTAAGGTCAACTTGGAGCCTCCTCCTCTCCAGACTGAACAGCCCCAACTCCCTCAGTCTCTCCTCATAGGAGAGGTCCTCCAGCCCTCTGATCATCCTCATGGCCCTCCTCTGGACTTGTTCCAGCACATCCATATCTTGTTTGTAATGGGAGCTTCCAGAACTGGACACAGTACTCCAGGTGGGGTCTCACCAGTGCAGAGTAGAGGGGGAGGACCACTTCCCTCGACCTGCTGGCCACACTTCTCTTGATGCAGTCCAGGATCTGGTTGGCTTTTTGGGCTGCAAGAGCACACTGCCTTCTTCTCTGTGGCTCCCAGTAATGTTCCAGTGAATTGGTTCCATTGGAACATTAAACAGGCTGCAAGAATGCTATCACTATAGATCTATCTTGGGTCTGTACTGAATTTGGTCTGACAGGGATCTTGGCTTCCTAATTAAATAAGCATGTATAATGGTGCCCTATTGTTGGGAAACTGAATTTTAATTGGATGCTCTGAATGGTCCTGCTGTGCCAGGAGTACACCAGATCTGCTGCATGTATAGTAGATTTGATGCTGTCTGCCACACAATGTGGTGAGGCTCCTTTGCTTACCAAAGGGGAGAGATAGTTGTGACTGACCTCAGTTGATGTGGCAATAGTTTGGCTTCAAGTTGGACCTTGGCAGGTCCTTCCCAGCAACATTTTTTCTGATTCTGTGGAGCTGGGTTTGTTGAGAGTCCCTCATCAGGGAGAGGGACAGATGGTAATGGGAAGGGGAGGGTCAGGCCTTAATATCTGCCCTTTGTGGCTGAATGAGAAAGGTTTGTATTTGTTTCCAACATGTTCCCGGATAATTGGGTGCTTGTGAATTTTTCCTCACAGAGAGAGTGATTTCCCATTGGAATGGGCTGCCCAGGGAGGTGGTGCAGGCACCGTCCCTGGAGTTCTTCAAGCAAAGACTGGATGAGGCACTTAGTGCCATGGTCTAGTTGACTGGCTAGGGCTGGGTGATAGGTTGGACTGGATGATCTTGGAGGTCTCTTCCAACCTGGTTGATTCTATGATTCTAGGGTTAAATATCTGAATGCTTTTATGGCAGCTGCTATCTTCACTTTACCCTTCCCTGCTTTTGCCTGACTGTGGGCTCTGAGTTCCAGCCTTTCTTTTACTGTAAAGTCTGTAGTGCTTATCACTGAAGTGCTTCTCTTGGATGCTCCCCTCGTGCTCAAAGCAACAACTGAAATAATTTTTCACATGTGATTTCTCTGGAAACCAGTGAGAAAACGTCTTTATGTTTTGCAGCATCTACTTGTACAAAGAGACATTTCAGTACACTGCTTTACTACCTTGGATGCAGGCAGGACACAAGAAAGGTAGAGCTGGGCATGAGCAACCTCAGTATATGATACTCTGAAAACTGTGTTAAGTGTTTAGGGTAAAGCTTCTAGACTGGAGTGCTGCCTAATCCTCCACTGGTCCTGTGCTCTGTTGAACAGAAAACTATCTAACAAATTAATTGAAAATTGCAAGCCCTCAATGTGTGTTGCAAATGGAGTTTGTTTTTCAGGGCTTTCCTTGTCTTTCTGGGTGACATTTGGGCAACTCCAGCAATTAGGCATGTGCACTTCTTGTGGTTTGCAGAACCATTTATCTCAGCTTATTCTTCCTGTAGAATCATGTTACACAAGCAAAATGTTGCTTTTTTTGACTTGCAAGTCATAGCTGTAGATTCATTTGCATTTGTGTGAAGTTTGTTGACTTCTGGAGCTCTGCCTGGAGAAGACTGTGTCTTTATGCTGTGTCTTGTGCTCACCTACCATCGCTGCCTTCAGAAGTGAGTTTGTTACTTTATTCTTCTCTTGACAGGTTCAGAGGACCAGGCAACATCAAATGTTTTCATATTTGCACAGCAGATTGCTTTTGGTGGTGGTTGTTAACCTTTTCATGCCTTTTGGAAAGTAGAACTTGTGTGCAGAGAGGGGAAACTAACTTTACCTAATTGTTTTCTGATTCCTCTCAAGCTGCAGTTATTACCTGTGATGTTTAAGGTGGTAGCTTGGCTTTTTCCTGCATTGCTGCTTTGCACCTCACCCCCTGTGTCCTTCAGTTTAAAGTCCTCTTGACTATCTGGCCAGCCTACTGCTGATACGGCTGTGTATTGGTAGTGTGGGCTCAGCTCAGCTTTTATCACTGTCTGTTTATGCCCAGGCAGCTGTAGGTCAGCTCCTGCTGTACTGCTGGCTATCATTGGCAGATTAATACCAGAGCAGGGATCTATCTGTTCTGTTCAGTATTCCAGCAGCGTAATAGCATGGGTAGTTGGTCTTGCTTTGCTGGCTGTTGTGTGGTCCAAGTCTGCCTGCTGAGATGTACAAATAATTTCCTTTCTCATCACAGTTCTGCTTTAAATGCAGTCTGTTGATACAATGCCTTTATGTGAATTTGATCAAGTCTTTGATCTACCTGGGATTATTAATTCTCTTTTATAATTATTGGAGTCTTTGTCTTTCTCCTGCAGTCTCTATCAAAAAATCTCAGAGGCTTTAGTAAATATTAAGCAATTACTAATGCAGTAGCAGACCGATGAGTTGTGTGTGTGGTTTGCCTCCAGAAAAGAGACAGTCCCACTGTAACAGCATGTGTTAAGTTTGGGGCTGGTTTTGAAGTCTTCAAGTACCACAGTTTTTCTTGGAAAATGCCAGGTTTTGCAAATGTTACTGTTTTCTAAGTGTTTCTAGAAGACTTACAGTTTTGAAGACAATTTTTTGTGAAAGAGTTGTAGGTGTCAGGTGAAAATTCTGCATGTGTGTGGCCACATGTGTTGGTCTCCCTATATGCAAGAAGCAGGTTATGAGATAGAAACTGCAGGGTCTTTCCCACTAGGGACTTGCTGCCTTCTGGTTTGACACCTCCTATGGAAAGAGGGAGCTTCAGCAGACTTTTGATCTTTTATGCAAACCCCCCCTGGCTGCTTCATCAGGGGGATTTGTCCTGGTTGTGTCTTACCTGAGGGGTGAGTGAATGAAGGTTGTGTCACTGGTCTGAATAAGGTAGAGATATTACAGAATCACAGAAACATCCAGGCTGGAAAAGCCCCTCAGGATCACCAAGTCCAACCTAGAATCCTACTCTACAAGATTCACCTTAAACCACATCCAAATGACTCTTAAACACATCCAGGGTTGATGACTGAAGCACCGATCTGGGCAGCTCATTCCAGTGCTTGACCACTCCCTCTGTGAAAACTTTTCCCTAGTGTTCAATCTAAACCTACCCAGTCTCAGCTCAAGGCCATTCCCCTTTGTTCTGTCTCCAGTGACCTGGCAGAAGAGACCATCAACAGTCTCTCCACAATGTCCCTTCTGGTAGTTGTAGACAGCAATGATGTCTCCCCTCAGCCTCCTCTTTTTCAAACTAACCATCCCCAGCTCCTTCAGTTGCTTCTCATCATATTTATTCTCCAGGCCCTTCACCAGTTTTGTTGCCCTCCTCTGGACCTGCTCCAGCACCTCCATGTCTCTCTTGTATTGTGGTACCCAAAACTGAACACAATACTTGAAGAGTGGCCTCACGATAGCCAAATCCAAGGGGACAGTCACCTCTCTACTCCTGCTGGACACAGCATTTTTAATCCAAGCCAGGATGCCATTGGCCTTCTTGGCTGCCTGGGTACACTGCTGCCTGTCTACTACAACCCCCAGATCCCTTTCTGCCAGGCAGCATTCCAACCACACTTCCCCAAGCCTGTAGCATTGCTTGGGGTTCTTGTGACCCAAATGCAGGACCTGGCATTTGGCATTGTTGAAACTCGTCCCATTAATGTTGGCCCATTGATCTAAGCCTATCCAAGTCCCTCTGAAGAGCTTCTTTACCCTCATTCAGATCAACACTGCCACCTAACTTGGTGTCATCTGCAGACTTACTGATCATACTCTTTATGCCTAAATCAAGATCATCAATAAAGATGTTAAAAACAAGTGGTCCCAACATAAATCCCTGTGGAACACCACTAATGACCGACTGCCAGCTGCATTTAACTCCACTGACCAGCACTCTCTGGGCCCAAAGAATATGGGCTTTCTATTGTTCCTTCCCCTCCCTCCCTGTGATTATCTGAACTCTTGGGATAGGAATTGCAGGCAGTTGAGTCACTGTCTGAAAAAGTGCAGCTAGTCATGGTTTTGTCTTTGGGAAGAGCAAGGAAACTTGGGAAGCAGTAAGACATTGCGAGCAGGAAGAGAACTTCCTGTGCAGTTGAAGTTCCGTGGTCATCGCACGTTTCCCGCCTGTGCTGCTCTGACTAAAGAGGATGACAAAGATACTTAAGCAAGTCATCTGTAATGGAACCAAGGGTAACAGAGCAGTCTGATTGCTTCCAAAGTCAGGTTTTAATCATGAGATAAAGTACATCACATCGAAGTTGTGGTTGGGTGATGCTGAGTAGCCAGCTTGGCACTTGCTGGATGCAAAAGAACGCACCGTATCTAGAAACCCAGCATTAGTGTCACAACAGCTGCAGTTCTCTGCGGTGTGGCGTTCAGCCTTGCAGTCAGAAACAACTAGAGCTAAAATTAAGTAGCATTTGCCATCTGTTTTTGTAAGAGGCAGAGGCTTGCACTCCCTTTTTTAATAAGACTGTGAATAGTAAAGACTTCAGAGGTGAATTGTGCTGTTGACGTGTTTGAAAGTTACACTAAAACTGTTAAGAGTGAAGGTAGAAAGGATCAAAGTGCTGACACCAGCTTGCTCTTTCTCCTGAAGGGAGGAAAGCGGGGGCATCTCTTCTTTTTATAGTGCTCCTGATGACTTTAAAAGCCATTTCCTGACTTGTGAGAAATACTTGACAGTGCTGGCAGCACTTCCAACTTTCTGCAGCTAATTGCTTCTGTTCTGTGCAGCTTGCTCTCATGCAGCAAGACACACTCCCTGGCTTGCAGATGTAGTCCCTCCTGGGGACTCAGGTTTCTGGGAGGGGAGTTGTGTTTCTGTATTACTTTTACCTTGTATATTTCTGTATATAATTGTATATACTGTAAATAACTGCTTGTATATTGTGCTGCTGTAAATAAATAGCTTCATTTATATTTCCAGAGCTGACTTAGTCTAGCTGGGTGACTTCTAAAGTGTGGGGGGGCGGGGTACACCCAAACCATCACAGTGTGTGCATGGTCCCTTCCTTATATCAGTGTGTTTGAAAGGCCAGCACAGCTCCCAGCGTGACTAAATGAGGTTGGCTGCTGACACCAACAGAAGTCTGTTAAAACATCAGAGAGCTACTTTCCCGGGAATTGTGAGAGAATTCACTTTTTCTCATGAGTTTAAATTTCTGCTTGAGAGAAATACTCAGGTTTTGGCTGAATAAGATGTTAGCCACTTGCCCATACCTGGGTACAGTTAGAATTTGCTGCTGCTGGCTAATGTGGTTCAGAGGACAAGGAGCAAGGGGTGCAAGCTGGAGTGTAGGAGGTTCTGTGTAAATATAAAGGAAAACTTTCACTGTGAGAGTGACAGCTGGAACAGGCTGCCCAGAGAATTGTGGAGTCTCCTCCTCTGGAGACATTCAAAACCCTCCTGGATGTATTCCAGTGTGACCTACTTTAGATGCTCCAGCTTTGGCAGAGGGGGGGTTGGACTAGGTATTTTTTGAGGTCCTTTCCAACCCCTAATGTTGTGTGAGTCTATCACTGATGCTGTCTATTAATTCGGGTTCTTCTCAGAAAGTAGATCTTCAGCTAGAAGGGAGGGAGGCTATAGCAGATACCGATCAGAAATGATAGCTAATTCTACCAGATGCCTTTCCAAGGCATCATCTTTCTGTGCCTTTAGTGACACCTCCCTTGTCCTGTGTGAACTCACATCTGAATCATTTAGGCCACCAGCAAGTTTTACATTCAGGCTGTCACCATTTAGCACAGTCTGCATCTTAGGAAAAGATGGGGATGAACTCTTTTTGTGGGCAGGAGAGCATTCTCTAGTTGCTGATGCTGCTCATATGAATTCTGCTGGCACATCTGAGGGAGACCTCTGCCCTAGCATGGCATGGAGTGCCAGCAGGAGCAAAACACAACAGCTTGGGACAAGAGATACAGGACAGCTTCTGATGGAGATCAGCCTAGACTAAGTCAATGATACTACTCCAAATGTACTCAGTTTTCTGCCCCATCCTCTCTTCCCCTACTGCAGGTTTCCTGTGATCAATCTATGAAGGTAAATGATCAAGTTTTGGAAAAAGATCTTATTTAGAGAGCAGAGACCTATGCCAACACAACAGGGGAAGATGTTTCCTATGGATAAGGGAATGGGAAGAGAAGGGGACAGTCTGTGAATGGGCAGGTGGACAGCAGGCAAGGAGCAATCCTATCTCGTGTGGGACCTGCTATGAGTGATAACCTGTTGTGCAAGCTCTGCTCTACCAGTAAAACACCATCTTGCATGGCTGGCTCTGTTATAAATCTTACAGCACAGCTGCTGTTGCCAGTACAAAGTGGAGAAGGCTAGTGGTTGACAATTAATAGCCACTAATACCTTTGGGGCTGGGAAAGCATGGGGTAAAAGCTGTTCTTTGTTGTGAATCTGCATTAGGACACCTCTCAGCTTCTCAGAAATGGTGCTCTGTCCTGACTGTTTTGACTGCCTCCACTTGCTCCTTTGTGGGTTCTCTGTTTTTGTGTTTGCTTTTGGGTGTTTTTTGCTTTTTACTCAGCATTGTGGCTCGGTTTCCTTTTCCTGGTTCCGTTTGCTCAGTAGTGATAAGTAACTACTGGGGGGTAGCAAGCAGGGAAAAAGTCTCAATATTTGTTCAGATGCAACACACAAGGGGCTGGAGTGCAGCAGGACTTGGAAATACCCTGGCAAATTTATGTTCCGGAGTGCAGTTGCTTCTCTGCATGCTGGCTGCTGCTGTGCGAACTTGTGTGTTCGTGGGGCATGCTGTCGAACTGGGGAACCCAACCTTGCTTTGGTCAGAGGGTGGAGATGACTTTCTCAGGAAGCTCCTTGCAGAGAAAACAACATCTTTGTGGTGCCTGCTCTTAGGTGGCCAGCAGCAGGACAAGGGAGGCACTTGGCTTTCTGCAGAAGTGGCAAGGATAGGGAGGGATTACTGCCTGGGAGTCCATAGCAGAGTGCTGTGTCCTCCCTCCCCCTCCACCTAGCAGCTGGGAGGCTATCTTAGTACCTCCTCCTGAGTCACCATGCCTGAATTAACATAGGTTTGGCAGCCCGAGGTGGCAGCCCCTTATCCAGTTACCGCTGCCCCTTCGTCATTCAGGCAGCCCATGCAGTTCATCTGCCACCCGTTCGGGCTGCTGGGGCTGGGATGGCAGGGCTCCTGTGTAAGAGGCGCAAGAAAGGAGGTATGAAACGTTATGTTTGTAGCAAGAGTCGCTTCCTAAGCTGTCTGCCTAGGACCTTGTGTGTGGGCTGCCTGTAAGCAGGGCTTTCCTTGGGCAGCAGCCTTTTTGAAGCTTTCTGCTGGCACAGCCGTGCTTTGCTGGTAGCCATAGAACACCGTGTTCTGGTGCAGTGGGATCTGTCTCTACCCCACTGGGTCTGAAGCCAAACATAAGGGGGTTTTGTGGCTCTTCATAATGCGAGGGTTGGGGTCTTAATGCACAAACTCATGTTAAAGTTTTCTTTCAGTTTAGTAAATTGCTCTAAGCCAAGGTGCTTTTGTTACAAAGTGTGGAGATTATATATATATATGTATATATATATATATATATGTATAAAATGGCAAATGCATCATCTTAATTTGGTGATGAGTGGTTTAACTGCATTTAAAAGTATTCTGGCTTGAAATGTATGGAAGATTTTGTTTACATAGCATACACTGCAGGCAATGCTATATATTGCCTCTCCAGAGGAACTGGGTAACTCTCTTCTGCATTTGCAGAGCATTAGGAACAACAACGCCTTGACCTCATTGAAGGTTTGGAGTTTCCAAAACTACAGCAATGATGTAAGAGTGAAAAGAAAGTGACATCTAGAAGCAAGGCTGGCACGTTCAAAAGGAGTCTCATTTAAGTTGAATGTGAACATTTATAGTCCTAACAGAATTTTGAAACTCCAATTTCCTCGTGATTCTCCTTGTCCCTTTTGGTGGCTGTGTGCCTGTTGGCATCGCAGTGTAGGAGCCTTGCATTCTGTTTGCAGTTGAGGATGCTGTTCTCTCCCTTTGCAGAAAGTACACAAAGCAAGCAAGTCAGGCTTACTGCTGGTAGCCTCCCCTTTCCCCAGGCTTTGTGCCATGTTTGCTCTAACCAGCTGCTCTAACATGGTTCATAAACCATAAAGGCTCAAAATATGAGCCTGGTATTTGTTGCTTGCAGAACGTAACACTAGCAATTAGTGACTTAGGATTTTAGTTGTGTTCAGTGTCATGCTGTGAGCAAGACTTATCTAGTGTTTTGGAGCAGCAGTTTCAAATTGTGATAACTTGCTCTTAGTACCTGCTTTCAACTATCCATGAGAGAAGGAATGGGCATTATACTGTGTAATTCTTCCCTGTCCTCCTTTGGAGCAGCAGGAGCTCTGTGTTTTCCCCTTCTGTCAAGCAAGGAAAATGCAGCTCCTGATACAGGATTTCATAGACTGTAACCTTTGCGAACTGTGTGCAAATGATTAGTCTGTGGATTGATTTTCCAGTGGGAAAGGGGAATAGTGACTGTTCTCCAAGGAAGTGCTCATTGGGATACTGTGACTCTTTATTAACTGTTCCTCACTTTCTTGCCTCAGAAAAGTTTGTCCAGCAGACCTTATTTATTTGGAAGTCCTTGGTTTTCCCTGAAAAGACTATGGTACTTGGACTGCTCCCAAAGGACACTGCAATGCCACACATGCTGCCAAAAGCCATCTTGGGCCATGCTAGCACAGAACTGTCACTGAATAGATGGGGCTGTTGCAGTGTCTTTGTATCTCCTATTTCAGATGCTTTTATTTCCATAGCCTGGTTGAGAATAGATAACACTTATCTGAGTTTAGGGAGAGATGTGCCTTGGAGAATGTTAAAGTATTATAGCATTGCTAGTGCTTATGTCACTGACAAGCTCTGTGGAGAGACTAAAGAGGTGTTCAGTACCTGTCCTCAAGTTCAGTTCCTGTTGCATAATGTCAAGAAGTATTTTAATAGCCATTTTATTGATGAAGGACACTTTCCCAAATGAGAGTTCTGGGTTTAAGGCAAGAGCTGGAAATCACAAATTTCAGATTTGTGTTCTGTTCTTAGCTGTTGGCAGTGCTAGAATTAAACACATTTTCATCTTTCTGTGCTATGGCTCCCTGTGATTCTCTGAGGCTTGCTGTGACCAGTAGCAGTTTGCAGTTCCTGGTGGTCTGCTGCTGGAAAAGGTGGCACTTATGCTACCAGAAGGGGGGTTTATACAGTTTGCTGTCTGCCCTAGATCTGGACCATCATGTAAACAGCAGGCACTCTGATGTTGCTCTTACCATGGAGTTTGTTTCCAGCAAGTTGTTAGCCCACTTTAATAAGAAGCTGTAAAAAGGTGTTACTTGGATTTTATTTCCCATTGTGGCTGCAGTTCTTAATTCCATAAACTGTGGGCCTGTTTTGAAATGGATCTACCAGATGTTTTCTCATTTTATGCATACACTGTGCAACAACCCCCCCTATATATCTGCAATCTTTGCATTTATTACAGTCTTTCTTTCCTTTTTTCCCCTCTCTATTCAGTGAGTGACCTCCAAGAAGAAGGAAAAAATGCTATCAATGCACCAATGAACCCAAGCACTGTGGACATCCATCCAGAAGACACACTATTAGGTAAAGTATTTGTGCTGCAGACCTCAACTAAGTAATTATTAATGAAGATGGCCAATGTGAGCCCCATATCCGTTGCTTTACTGCTGATTGTAGAGTGCTCAGTTGAAACTGAGAGAATTTGACATGAGAATTGAGAACTGTTACATGTCACATGTAGGATAGAAATCAGTAGGACCAAAAATGGCTTTCAAAGAACAGCATCAACTATGCAACTACTTAAACTAGGTAGTTTGTGGGAAAACTAACTTGTTCATGAATTGAGAGAGAACCTGAGTTCATCTGTGATGATCCTAAAAGGAGATAAAAAGTTGAGGCTTTCAAAGAAATAGGTGGAAAATACTGCTGAATCTGTCTACATTAGATTCACTTCAGTTCTATTAACCCACTGGCCAAATGCATCTCAGACATACCTCCCAAAGGTAACAAATGAGTTACCTTTGGGTTCAAATTCAGTCAGGAAGATCTTCACAAGGATGCTTATGGGCAAGTCATTCATTTAGGAGAATCAGAAAAATTGGGAAAGTTTAGCCACAAAATGACTTTGCCCCACTTACAGATAAAAGGCAACCCAGAGCCCTAGGGAAAGGCTGTTCTATTCACTGCAGTGGAGTAGAAATTTCAAGATGGTTCCTGGCTGCTTTGTGGCAGTGTTGGTACTGCTTGACTGTTGAGAGGCTTCCAGATCTTTCCAGGATGCTGGGAAAGAGGCAGATGATCTGTGACCTCATCCTGGTTCCTCTTGGCACGGAGGTTTGCAGAGGTGCAGGCAGGATCTCCTGCAGATATGCAGAGAGCACAACGTTGGTGGCATTTCTTGCCACATCACGAGGCACTTAAATTCCCAGGTAGTTCAAGCCCAAAATATCAGGGCTAAGCTGGTCTGAAGCACGAGGCAGAGCAGATCATGTTGTCCAAGAGCAGTGAGGCAGAGGCAGCTCCATAAGGCAGAAGCAGCACAACTGCTTGCCAGTTAGCTTAATTTCTATTACTTGCCTGGGATTCTGTCATGTTATTGCTGTGGCTTTGCAGGTGAAAATGGAGCAAAACAAGCAGTACTATATAGAAAGTAGGTAAATACTTAAATTCCTTTTCTCTGCTTGCCCCAAGTCCCTACAAGAACAACAGTGTAATTTAATAGCAAAAAGTGTTTAAAGCTTGATGTAATTAAAACACTTTCATTTTTCCTGGACGTGTCTCTCTTAATCTACAAAATTAGCTGAAGCCAGCTGTCATGGAAATAAATAGTAAAGGAGTAGATTAAGGAATAGTATTAGTCATTTAGATTTTCTAATTAGAAAAACAGTGGGAAACACAAAGTAGTGTTTTTCTGAGCTGTGGGCGAAGTGTTGGTAGCTCTGTGTGTACATATGGATCAGGAGTGTCCCCAAGTGATTTCTTCTGGGTACCACTAAAGATGTGTATGAGTTTAGAAGATGTAGGACCACACCTGGCATGCAAAGACATGACCACTGGTGAGCCTTAGGTAGAGTTCTGTGGGGAAGTGTTTACAGTTATGGGTCAAATTTTACTCAGAGTTTCATTTAGCAGCATTTTGGGTGTGTAGTGGGTGTCATTTCCTTCTGCCTACGTTGCCTGACTCATCCTATGCAGTAATGAGGAAGTAAAGGAAAACAGTTAAAAAGAGCAGCAGAAGAATTCAGGGCTTTTTTGTAGGTTTGTGAAAATTCATCAAGTATGTTCAGATAGCAGGGTCAAATGGTTTTTAATAAAGATCAGAGAGCCTGGACAGCTCTGACCCCAAACTAGGTAGTTAGATGGTACACTCTGTCCGTGTCTAGGCTATGCAAGTGTAGTGTTTCTCATCCAGCAGCAGTGAAGTCTGGCACTGCCCTAGGAGTCACTGTAGGTTGGTCATCATCAGATTTTAGCTGGTTCCTCTATGCAGTGTGGCAATGGCCTGACCAACAGTCACACCAAAGCCCCTCCTTTCTTACCATGCTAGAAGGAATCGAGGAGTCAGTAGGCAAATAGGATTCTGTATGGCCTGTCAAGATGCAGCTGAGGATACATCCATGGGGTTTTAAACATTTTTTTAGCTGAAAGGAATTTCCTTACATAGCTGTTACACTATCACCCATGCTCATGTTCCTGTTCTATAGTAGCCAAGGTTTGCTCTCCACTGAAAGGAGCAAAGCTAACCTACATCACAGCTACTGCTTGGGTGCTAAAAGAGCCAAAATGAAGGGCACACAGAGAGAGATACACTACTTGAAAGCAAACACTACAATTTAGAATATGAGACTTGTTCCAGCTGCTTCCTAAATGGTAGTGTCCTTATCTTTGGTACCATGTACACATGTCCCTATGTGCTACTGTGAAGGTAGTTCTCCCAAAGGTTGCTAGATTATTAGCCTTACTGAGCTTAACTTGATTTTGCTGCCAACATTTCTGTATCAGTGAGAGGGAGAAAGATAGTTTACTGCAGTTTTTGGCATGTTAATATTAACATGCCCCACAGAGTATAGGTAACAGTGATTTTCCTGAGGTATTCTGCATCTTCCAGGGCCTGAGCTGGAGATAGTCAGTGGAAACAGTCTTCTTTTAGGGAAGTTAAGGGCTCCATTGTCTTTCTGTGTGCCTCTCAGTATGCCTAGCGCTTTGATCATCAGATAGTCCCTTGCTGATGACTAGGCACTGTCTTTTGATGATCAGCTGACAGGCTACTTCGTGATTTGGAATTGCTGCAGTATTTCAGCAGTGTGCACTTAAAGTGGATCTCACTGAAGTTTCCCATTTTACTTGGACAGAAGAGAACGAGGAACGCACTATGATTGATCCTAACTCCAAAGAAGACCCCAAGTTCAAGGAGCTTATCAAGGTAGGAAATCACTGTCATGTCCTTCAAATCTTTTACTAGAGAGTTGGAGTCATTACAAGAAAGTTGCTGAGAACACTGTTAAGCCATAATAAATTGTTACTGAAATATGTATGAAAACAGATCATCAACAAGGTAAGGCTGAGAGCAACAATGAGAGAAACAAGCAAAGGTTAGATCTATGTCAGAGTTCTCATGGTAATTGTGCAGTAAAGTTCTATTGTCATTTATATTCTTGTGATTGTCACAGTGAGGATCAGTGCTTAGCTTGAAGCTACCTTAAGTCACTGCACATGTAGCCTGCTTTCCTTCTGTTTATCAAAACAGGGAAGGAGCTGTGGAAAACAGATTTCAGGGGAAGAAAGAGTAGGATTGAAATGAGCAAGGGCATGATAGAGGACAATGGGGACACCTCTGGTATCACAGGAAAGTTGGAACTGAGATTCTTCTTGCCCTATAATCTGCTAGTTCTTTTTAAAGAAAAGCTTACCTGTGGTTAGTGGCAGAGGTGAGATTCTTCTGAATCTGTATTGTCACCAAGACAGCTGCCCAAGGTGTTGATAATGGTGTTCCTAGCTGTGCTGCTGTGAAGTATGGCTTCTGCCTCAGCAGTGCTCATAGTTTCTGCCAGATGTGATGGGGGATTTGATCTTGAAGGACTAGCATCTTGGAGAACCTGTTCTATGCAGTAAATTGTTGAGATTAAACATGGTGAAATCTGGAGCAGGAAGAGATGACAACTCAACAAATGTGATCCCTTTCCAAAAACCTTTTGTACTTGTGTTTTACTTCCCACCACACTTCATTACTCTTAAAATCTGTGTTTGTTAGAAACAACACTGCAGCTGTAGCAGGGTGGATCTGAAGAATTTGGGTAGTGTATGCTGTCTCCAGATAGGGTGCTGAGCTGTGGCACATCCATTTCAGGACATCTTGTGCAATGTGGCTGCACATACAGAGCTTCACAGAATGCCTCAGCAAGCTACTACCTTTAAAACATGCCCAGTGATCTGTTACTAACTTTGCAGTAGTGTCTTTAGGATTGCAAGCCGACATCAAACCGAGTTTAGCAAGGAGCAGTGCTTAAATGTCTTTGTTATTCTATTTCACCTGACACACACTATGGTTTTAAGTACAGTGAATCTGCACAATCTTTCTTTATCAGTATCTAGACCCATTAGTTTTCTCAAAAGGTATAGTGGTCTTGCACCACTCTCACAAAATGGGCTGTGGTTTCCCTGCTAATGGAGCAGCAGTATTAGCATGAATACTTCAGCTGAACCGGAGTCGTTGCAGTGAAAAAAACAGATGCCCTCCGAGATGCAGGGAACTTGGTACTGAGATCAGAACTGCTTTTAAATTGGGAATTTTGCTGTTGAATTTAAAGCAAGTTGGTGAGTCTTCCCTGGATGTCATATTCAATCAAGATTATATGTCCCAGTTTAAAAGTCTGAAAGCCTTCAGGGGGAATGAAAATCAAGGTTAGGGCAGCACTTACGGCATGTCACAGGATCAGACTTCGGTTCACTGCATCGGTTTACACTTGCAGGAAGAGAGAATAACTTGATGCCAGCTGACCTGGAGCAGCTGGTGCAGAGAAGAGCATGTAGCTGGAGCTTATTTCTTCGAGATCATCCTCAAAGGAGTGATGTGTCCTGTAGAGTGCCTACTTGAAAATCATGTCATTTAGAGAATTGCTAATCACTTGAATACATCTTAGCAATTGAGAGGTTCTGCAGAGATTCAGCTAGAGAAATACTTAACAGTGTTGCTGTAAATCAGTCAGGCTTTGATTTACGTTGGCAAAACCTATTTTATGATGCAGAGTTTGGATGATGCCAGAAAATGAGCAATTTATTCCTTCTTTTCTCTGGTTAATGACATTTTCCAAGAATCCCATGGATGGGTAAGAATTAGCTGCTTTAAGTGCTATACAGCAGCAACCAGTAGAAGAGGATTCTTGCTCCACAGAATTTCGAATGTAAGATCTCTATTGACTATTGAGTGAGGAGCTGAATAGATGAAGGTTTTTATAGTTCAAAGTGGTTCTCTTTCTTGTCCCCTTAGAGGGGAACGTGTCAATAACAGCAATAGAGCCTCATGCCTTTTGAAATCTGGCAGTGTGACTTAGTGCCAACCCAAATTTCTTCCAACACTAGTCAGAGGTGCCAATGCTTTGCAGTCATTGATTTTGAGTGTTTCTATTCTGTAGTCACATGCAGTTGGATAAACGGTTCTCAATGCAAAGCAGCAGCAGAGGTGTCTGGTACTGACACTGATTGAACATTTCTTTGTCTCCACAAAATGTTGTTTTAATTTCTGCTAGCCATAGCAATTGTACATAGTGCATGGACCAGCTAGAGCTTGTTTGAATGTTTGGAAATGATTTTGACAGCTGTTGTAACTCTGGAGATGCACTGGAGACATAAGCTGTATAGTATTGTGGTAACATGGAGACACCAACAGAAAAAATAAGCAAACAATTCCAAAATACATGTATATATATATTAAAAATACAAATTTAAAACCCCAGTGAGAAGCCTAATTCCTCACTCTTATTCAAAGAAAGATAATGTGAATTCTCTTGTTGAAGGCTGCTTGCTTTGGGGTGCTGAAATAATCACTTTAAATCCTCCTGCGCATCTGAAAATTGCCAGGAACTAGACTTATGCCTCAAAGCATTGTTTGTTATCATCACCAATGGTATTCTAAAAACAGTTGGCCACAATTTGTCATTATGAAGTGTTCAATTAATTTTCCTCTGCAGCCAACAGCTATTTTTTTCTCCTTGCTTCATTTGCTCTGCTGTGTAATCAGGCACAGCTTGGTAGATGGCTGAGCAGAACTAATGCTGAAAATTCAGATCAGGGAAAAAGAGATGAGTTTATAACATATATATTTATACATAATATCTCTCTATACACACATATGTATGTATGTATATATAATTTATTCACCAAATAGTCTATTTCTGGTATCTGAAATGGGTGGTTTTCTTTTATTTACTGCCCAGTACAAGTGCACAACTGTCTTAAAGTAAGTGTTTGAATTTAAGGCTGGGCTGTTTTGCTGTTGGGTGCAGAGATGTCCCATGGTCTAGTTGACTGGATAGGACTGGGTGCTAGGTTGGACTGGACGATCTTGGAGGTCTCTTCCAACCAGGTTGATTCTATGATTATTTCTTCTCATATACTTCACAGTCAGGTTTCAAGTCTGTATGTTACTGTGAAGCTGTTTAGAACTTACTTTCTGTTAAAGGATAAAGTTCCCACAGTTGATCTCTCTCACAAATTGTAAAGAGTGTTTAGAGTTCTCCTAAATTTCTTTAGGAGACAAAAAAAAAAAAAAAGGAGGCTGATGTGTGTGTGGTTTCTGTGTGTTTCTTTGTGTGCCTTCTAAAGCCACCTGACTAAGATTTGCCCCTTACACTATTTTTAGAGCTGAGTTTCAGCCCTGCACATTTTCAGCATGCTTTGGAAGTACTAGAGATACATATTGGAGGTACAAGAAGCATTCCTATTTCATGTTTGGATTATAAGCTTCTTTGGGGACACTAAGCCTGGCAAGACTTGTTTGAAATTGGTAGATTCAATGAACCTTAGTAGCCAAGTTGAATTACTTAAATGCCCCTTGTGACCAATATGTTCAAATGCTTGCGCTGCCTGTGTCTGCAAAGGTGGGTCTAGTGCAGTTGGAATTGTAGAGTCAGTCAGGGTAGGATGGAACCACAAGGATCATCTAGTTCCATCCCCCCTGCCATGGGCAGGGACACCTCACACTAGATCAGGCTGTCTAGAGCCTCATCCAGCCTGGCCTTAAACACCTCCAGGAATGAGGTCTTCACCACCTCCCTGAGAAACCCATTCCAAGGTCTCACCACCCTGATGTTGAAGAACTTACTAACATCCAGTCTGAATCTGTCCATTTCTAGCTTTGTTCCACTCCCCCTAGTCCTGTCACTACCTGACATCCTAATGAGCCCCTCCCCAGCTTTTTTGTAGTTCCCCTTCAGATACTGTGAAGCTATAGTAAGGTCACCTCGGAGCCTTCTCCTCTTTAAGACTGAACAGGCTCAACTCCCTCAGTGTCTCCTCATAGGAGAGGTGCTCCAGCCCTCTGATCATCCTCATGGCCCTTCTCTGGACCTATTCCAGCACATCCATATCCCTTTTGTAATGGGGACTTCCAGAACTAGATGCAGTACTCCAGGTGGGGTCTCACCAATGTGGAGCAGAGCGGGAGGACCACTTCCCTCAACCTGCTGGCCACACTTCTCCTGATGCAGCCCAGCATCTGCTTGGCTACAGTTCTGTCTGTATATTGTTTATTTGTTGTTATATCACAGTATCTTGTGTATGAAACCCACCCCCAAATCTTTCTTGAGCTATCATGACTGCTGAGAAAAGACAGAAGTGTGGAATCTAATCAAAAATGCATTTAAAAAAGCCACAGTTTTATATGAAAATTAAAAACATTGCAGAATTTTAAACCAAGGCTTATTGGTTTAGGTCCCTCTAGTTAATGGATTTTGCGTGTCTATACTCTTGCCTCTTACAGAGAAAAGCATTTAGCAGGATTGTTAACTTTAGCAGGATTTGATGTTGCTTCCCTTCACAGAACTGTACTATTTTTGAGAGACTAAGTTAATTTTTCACAGCACTACTGCCAACTTCCAATGGTCAAGGCTGTTTCTTCCTGTAACTGTATGGAAATGGTTATCTTTGGCATCTGGAAAACTTAACTCAGTTCCTTTTCTTTTTGAAAGGTCTTTATGTTCATTCCTGTTTTGCAGGTGACTGTGTGATTTCTCTAGTTACAGTAGTCAGCATATAGAGGCTAATATATATGGGTAGAATGGTTATCTAGCCAGTTTGACCAACATTTTAGTGCCAAACTTCTGCAGACTGGAATAGCTTAAGATAAAATCCTGTGTCTTATTGCTGGTGGCAGAGATCTAGCTAATGACTTTGTTTAGCTCCTGTTAGTAGGAGCATTTAGCTCTTTCCACTCTGAAGTTCTTCTTTCTGGCACACCACTCACAGCTATTTAGGCTAGGGAAGATGGTAGGAGCGTGGGCATATGTGTTGACATCTTTTGGCAGTTCTGCTCTTCACACAAAACAGGTAAGACATGAGTTTTGGGACGTGGAGAACACAGATGTTAGCAAAGATCAATGTTGTGGAGCTGCTGATTGCTACTTGCTTTAGAATTGGTGCACAAAGAAACAGTTTAATGAGGAAAAATAGAGGTAACTGTAACTGCCATGCTGCAAGAGCTGAACTAAAGACAATAGAGCAAAAGCATGCATGTCTTTGTTCCTTCTGTGCACCTTGGAAATACATAATTATGGTTACTCTTGCTCAGTTGTCTATTCCTGTGCGCTGCCTTGAGTGGAAGGAGCACATTTCAGCTGGTTATAGACATTTGCCTTCTTTTTCTGTACTTTCAGGTTCTAATTGACTGGATAAACGATGTGCTGGTAGAGGAGAGAATCATTGTCAAACAACTTGAAGAAGACCTTTATGATGGGCAGGTGCTGCAAAAGCTGCTAGGTGAGTTCATGCAAGAGAAGGCAGCCCCAAAGACTGGTAGGGGCCCAAAGCTGACCTTTTCCAAAGCTGCAGAGAGCAGCAGGTCTGTGCAATAACCCACCATCTCACTAAGGATACAGATTGTTTCACTGATAGCTCCAGTGTCAAATTCTCCATCTGTTCTTCTCAGACTGTCTGCTAAACAGAGGAGGAAATCTTGATGATGCCTAGGTATCTGTTTCTTGGACTAAGTATAGTCCAGACCACTGAAATATGTGGCAGCGAAAAAGGTGAAGAAATTCATATTTACAACAGAAGCCATTTGGTCAAAAATGTTGTCTTTGTAGTTTGCATCTGGGAACTTTTGGCCTGAGAGCTTTTTCAAAGGTCCTGACAGAATTATGTTTAGGGGAAAAATAAAAGGAGAATGCATAGCAGAAGTCACATACTGATAATGTGCACTTATGTGTGAATGGTTCATTAAAGGATACACCGAGTTAAGCAGCTGCAGTTTTGCAGCCGGCTCACCTCTTTGCAGTGTGTGTTCAGTGGAGAAAGCCTTGTCATGATGCAGTGATTTATGGGGGTGCTTTTAGCAAACAGAGAGACTTGAGGCTTCAAGTGCCTTTGTAAATGCACAGTTTCTCAGACAGATAGGCAGACTGCTCTCAGTTTACTTAGGACATGTTTTCAAGAGTGGGCTGGGATGTAGGATGTACATGCAGGGCTAGGGGACCTCCTGGTGCTAATTCCACTGGTGCTAATGGATGCTACTCACTGTGTTTTCTTTGTATGCTCCTTAAATAACAGATCTGCAGCATTTTGGTTAACAACAATTCACTTTGTTTGCAATCAAAAATCCTCAAAAATAACTCGAGGAGCAAAGCAAGAGTACTTTTACCACTGCTTGGTTAAACTGCTGTGGGAACATTTCAGACATGGTGGGGAGCAGGAGTGTAGAATGGGGACTCTCCAGACATGGTGGGGAGCAGGAGTGTAGAATTAATTTTAGCTGGGGAGTATTTGTGTGAATACAGTTGTACTTCTTAACCTATAGACCCTGCTGTTTCAGCAGGTGGTGGCGCACTTCGCAGTAGCCATTTGTTGTGGGTATCACTGCCTTCTAGGCTCCCTGTGGAGGCCATGGTTCCACCCTCAGGCCTGCATGCATTTAGAACGTGCTTAGTTATGTATACATACATACACACACAGATATGCAGCTCAGTTTGCCTTAGCGTCTGTTACAGGAGGAAGGGTGAGGAAGTGCATCTTGCAGCCTGAGACCTCGACTGGACTGATTTTTTCCTTATGTTCTTCCTATTGAGCCTCTGACTGTAAAGCAAAAAATTCTCCTAACCTGAAGCTATCACAACTCAGCCCCAATCTTATGTGGTTGTTCAGTGGTGCCTTGGTTTCTTCAGCAATAGTAAGATTTGTATTCCTGAATCTATTCAGTACCACTGTAATGGAGGGCATTAATTAATGTGAGATAGGTTTTAATCACAATTACTATTGTTCATTGATTTTTATATTTAGGACTCTCTTGCCACCTGCCCAGTAATTTTAAATAATAGTTAGGTTTTGTGCAACAGTCATGAAAACATTGTACAAAGGAATAACTGGATCTAGAACAAACAACTAGCAATAATACAGCATTAAACTCAGTTGGACTGGAAGAGAAGTTCTTGCAGTCAGTATATTGCTTGCCCACTAGATGGACTCAAGAGGCTCCTTTGTGTTTCAGACAGAAGGCTTGCAATTAGACAATTCCATTAGATTCAGTTACAGAGTTTGCTAGAAATTTGTTGAAGTGGCTTTTGAGTATTTACTCACAAAATTAGCTCCTGACTCGTGGGGCTAGCTACAGGTTCAGGCAGCACCCAGACACTTGCATGGAAATCTGTTGGTGTTGTCTTAGCTGTTGAGGGTTTTGATCTTCCCATGCTCTATCAAAATATTGGGGAAGCAGACAATCTCTTGGTCCTGGATCTTTCTGGCTTTAGACTCAGCAGGGAAGCTTGCAGAGGAGCAGGCAGAATGTCCTGCAGATGTGCAGTCTTGTCAGGAGACTGGCAGGTCTGAGAAGGCAAAGTTTACTTTGCCTTAAATCAGTATGTTCAGCTAACCTGCAATAAAGCTTACCAAGCTGAAGGAAATGTTCACACAGTATTTACCCCTCTTTGTCCTGAATTAACTTGTTATTAGAAAAGCCCATTAAACCTCTGCAGTCCATTAAACCCTGTGGCCATGCGGTGCCAATGTGCCCCAGTGAAGGAAAATGGGAAGTACAATAAATATTAGTACTAAATTGATGCCTGTCTGGAAGCTGTTAAGGGTTTTGGCTCTGGGCTGCTGCATGTTCTGCCAGAACTCACTAGTTTTGTATCACAGGTTTTGGAACTGACACACTTTGATGAAAGGACTTGCTTTCAGCTATTTTGCATCCTCAGAAAAACATTCTCCTGGAAAATCTTTAGCAGAGTCCAGCTCTGCCCAGTGCTCTGTGCTTGTCATTCCCATTCAAGCCCTTGTTCAATCTAATCTTTTTGTTCTTTTTCTCAAACACAGAAAAATTGGCTGACCGTAAACTGAACGTGGCAGAAGTGACGCAGTCTGAGATTGGTCAGAAACAAAAGTTGCAGACAGTCTTGGAAGCTGTCCATGACCTACTCCGACCCCATGGCTGGACAATCAAGTGGAATGTTGACTGTAAGGACTGTGTTGTGATTTCTGACTCAGCTTCATGGGCAAGAAGGGTATAATAATCAATAGGTTGATCATGTCCTTTCTGTGACAATGAGTTTTTTAAAAACCAGTTGGAAGAGAGCTCCAAGATTAGCCAATCCAACCTTCAACCCAGCACTGAAGAGTCAACACTAGACCATATCTCTAAGCACCAGATCCACAGGCTGCTTAAACACCTCCAGGGATGATGACTCTACCACGTCCTTGGGCAGACCATTCTAATATCTGAGAACCCTTCCAGTGATGAAATAATTCCTAGCATCCAACCTGAACTTCCCTCAGCACAGCTTGTAACTTTTTCTTCTGGTCCTGTCACTTGCCACCAAGAAAAGGCTGACCCATCCTCACTCCAACCTCCCTTCAGGTAGTTGTAGAGAGCAATGAGGTCTCCCTTCAGGCTTCTCTTCTCCAGACTGGACACCCCCAGCTCCCTCAGTTGCTCCTTGTAGGGCATGTGCTCCAGGCCCTTCACCAGCCTTGTTGCCCTTCTCTGGGCATGCTTCAGCACCTCAATGTCATTCCTGTAGTGAGAGGCCCAGAACTGAGCACAATACTTGATGTGTGGCCTCAGGACTATCACCTCCCTGTTCATGCTGGCCACAGTGTTTCTAATCCAACTCAGGATGCCATTAGCTTTCTTGGCCACCTGGGTACTGCTGACTCATATTTGATCGACTGTCAACCAACACCCCCAGTTCCCTCTCCAAGTTACAGCTTTGCAACCACACATCCCCAGATCTGTAGCTTACCATGGGGTTGTTGTGACTCAGGTGGAGGACCTGGCACTTGGCCTTGTTAAACTTCATACAATCAGCCTTTGCCCATGAGTCTAACCTGTCTGGGTCCTGCTGCAAAGCTTCCCTGTCCTCTAGCAGATCAGCATGGCCACCCAGCTTGGTGTCATTACCTTTTTGTGTATAGAGTGTTACCACATCCATGTGTGGATTGTAACTGGTATCTTCTCTGTGGTCTTTAAGATGTACATGGCTGTAGATGGGATAATTGAACCTAGATATTCCTTTAAGGATATGCTTTTGTTAGAACATTTCTGTTTGCTTCCTGATTTTGAATCTCTACAGTTATGAAGCTGTGTTAGCCATTCAGTTCTGGAAAGTGGTCTTTCAGACCACCACAGTGAACATAAAAGGATACTCTCCAGTACAGTGGAAGGCAAGTGATTGAATCTGGCTGTCTCCCTTGGCCGGAGAGAGAGCCTAAGCGCTTGGGCTCTTAAGTTAGTCATGTTACCTAAAGAGAGAGTTAATTGTAGGCTTTGCTACTGGTAAAATTATATTGCAGGCTTTGATTCCATGATTCTATGATTGCTGAAGTTCACCAAAGGCATTTCCCCCTGTCTTTCTGCTGCCTTTTTCCCAGAGCTGTTTAAGACAGGGCCTCAGTACTTTTTTAATTGCTTCATTTTCCTTCTTTCCTGCAGCAATCCATGGCAAGAATCTGGTTTCCATTCTTCACCTTTTGGTAGCTTTGGCAATGCATTTCCGGGCTCCCATCCGACTCCCTGAGCATGTGTCTGTGCAAGTGGTAGTTGTGCGGGTGAGTATGAGCACCTATGAGAAACTGAGCAGGCAAGTCATTGTTTATTGCTCTGATTTTGCAGTACTGGGCTGCTTCCATCCATTGCACTTCAATCTCTTGTTTAGAAAATTCCTGTCCAGATGTTTAATGAAGCTGAGCCCTAGGAACGCATTTATTGGTGTGCTTCAATGTGAATCCCAAGAACATCGTATCGATAATGTGTTTGCAGCCACCACTTGCTATTGCACTATCAACCTAAACACATGTGGTGGGATTTTATGAAAGAGAGAGCTGTGTCTATAATCTCTTGAACTTTAGGAAATAGGTTTTGCCACTTTTTTTTTCAGGGAACACCCTGAAACACGAAGAGCAGAGGAAAGAATTTCAGCATGTAGAATCTCCCTAACTTGGGGAGGCCATTACTGATGTTATTTTTCTTCAGTGGCTTATTGTGTAGAGTTAGACATATTATTTTCCTTGGCATGCTAATAGACTTCCATCATTTCTTTCACAGCCTGGTATTTTTTTGCTAGCTTTCTTTATGGGGAAGAGATCTGACCTGAGGAACCCTGACTTCTTGCCTCCTTCCCTGGATATTGCTGTAGTTATTCCTTTCTGTGCTTGGTGTTGACTGTTTCCTTTCACTCTACATAGACTTTTGGAGTGATGTGCTCTTGCTTTTTGTCTTACCTTCTATCCCTATTCTGTGGCTGTACAGTCTGTAGCATGCAAACCCAGCTTTTCTCAACAGCTGTTGAAACACCAGGCAGAGCTCTTTGAGCCAGCACTGATCATGCTGTGACTCTTGCGGTGCTCGGTGTCATTGTCACAAGGAAAGCTCAGCTGCTGGCAGCAGGCTGTGGAAGTGCTTTCTGTATGTGTCATTTACTGTTAAAGCTGTCAGGCTGCAGTGGGTTTCTTTTCAAGAACAAAGAAGATAAAAGTGATCTCTGGTTTGGAAATGTGGATCTCCTCAGCAGATGAGATTGCAGAGTGGTTGATAAGGCAAGCCTCATTTTGTTTTACATTTCAATCATGGCATTTTCCAGGCTCCCTGCCTGAATACTCCAGAGGTACAGGATGTGATGTAAATAAACAACTGATGGCTCACAATGAATGGATGTATAATCTTTAAGAGGTGGTTTTTGAACTGCTTTTAGGCTGCTGTAGTTGGTTCATTTAAAGAATGATTGCTTAGGTATAAAGTAACATGAGTATAAATAGGAGACTAATTCAGGCAGGGGTTTTTTATTTCTTTTGAATGTCTTGGAAAGGTAAGGAGGAAAATGTAAACATAAGGTGGTCAACAGTCCTCTGACACCCTGATGCCAGAAATTTCTTTCTGCCCAGTACAGTGAAGTGTCTTCTGTAACTGGTAAACTGGGGAAAAAATGGGTAAAGAGATAAAGCCTCCCTTTTCTTGTCCTTATTTCAAGCTTCAGGACACTCCTGTAGCAGAGAGGGAAAGCTGTGGAGGTTCACATTGTTTTCTGCTGGAGAGAGAGAAGACATCTACTGACAGCATCTGGTTCACTAGAGTCACTGCATGTGGAGACTGGATAAGGCTGAGGTGAAGACAGGATAAGATAAAGGCTGACAGGAACTAGGAAAAGAAAGGGAAAAGAGAAGCTCCTGTGTGCCCATTAATTTAAGATAGAAAGGCTGTGAGACCTAAAGCCTGGAGTCCTGGAGATCATAATGGCAGCTGCTGGCTGCGAGCCTACCTCAGCTGGCCCCATGCAAGAGAGTCTTGTTTCAGCCCTGCTATCCCACTGCTAGAAAAAACTTGCAGCATGGAAGTGTTTATTTAAATGGAAAGCAAGGCACAGGATAAACTGACTTAAATTTCTGTTGGAAAAAAAACGTTTGCTTTGTAGTTTGGTAAATTGAATTTTTGAAGTTCAGCATCCATAATTAGTCTGAAAATACATGCTGGTGTTGTAACACAGACCTCTTTAAATGGATTTTAATTAGCCTTTGTTATACTAATGACAAACAGAAGAGTGGTAATGAAGTTAATATTGTTGCAAATTACTAAGAAGATTATTCATAATATTATTATTTATTATAGAATCACAGAATCAGGCAGGTCTGGAAGGGATTGCAAGGATCATCTAGTTCCAACCCACCTGCCATGGGCAGGGACACCTCACACTAGATCAGGCTGTCTAGAGCCTCATCCAGCCTGGCCTTAAACACCTCCAGGGATGGGGCTTCAGCCACCTCCCTGGGCAACCCATTCCAGGGTCTCACCACCCTCATGGTGAAGAACTTCTTCCTAACATCCAGTCTGAATCTACCTACTTCTAGCTTTGTTCCAATCCCCCTGACATCCTAAAGAGTCTCTCTCCAGCTTTCTTGTAGGCACCTTTAAGCTACTTAAAGGTCACAATAAGGTCACCTCGGAGCCCATTCCTCTCAAGACTGAGCAGCCCCAACTCCCTCATTCTCTCCTTATGTTGAATGATCTCTTATTATAGATCCAAATGTTCATTGTCAAACTGGATCACAGTTGACATAAGATGTCTGCTATGTGAGATTTTGGATTCAGTTTAGATGTCTCTTCTTGCTTGAACATGCATTTAAAGAGGTTAATCAACAGTTTGCTAAGTGACTTCTTTGTGTGTTTGGCAGAATGGACTCCACAGCAAGAAAACCCTGCAAGATGCTGTTGAAGTATTGTGCAAGAACACTATCACACTGAAATTATCAAAACTAATTAAGTCTCACTTTCATTGGTGACTTGGGCGCTTAGGATTATCACTATCAACTTTGTTGAGCCACCCTCGTGACACATGTGTCCATATCTTTGGTCACAGCAGCCCCAAGCAGCGCTGCAGGCTGGGGACAGAGTGGCTGGAGAGCAGCCAGGAAGAAAGGGACCTGTGGGTGCTGGTAGATAGTAGGCTGAAGATGAGCTACAAGGAGCATCTAAGGGAACTGGGTGTGTTCAGTCTGGAGAAGAGGAGGCTCAGAGGTGACCTCATTGCTGTCTACATCTACCTGAAGGGAGGTTGTAGCCAGGTGGGGGTTGGTCTCTTCTCCCAGGCAACCAGCAATAGAACAAGGGGACACAGTCTCAAGTTGTGCCAGGGGAAGTACAGGCTGGATGTTAAGAGGAAGTTGTTGGCAGAGAGAGTGATTGGCATTGGAATGGGCTGCCCAGGGAGGTGGTGGAGTCACCATCCCTAGAGGTGTTCAAGAGAAGCGTGGATGAGGCACTTAGTGCCATGGTCTAGTTGACTGGCTCGGGCTGGGTGCTAGGTCGGACTGGATGATCTTGGAGGTCTATTCCAACCTTGTTGATTCTATGTTTCTATGATATATGAAGTGCTTCATGCCAAATAGTCTGTGCTTACACTGTGACAACCATAAAAGTCATGCTGGTTTGGCAAGTTACTGCTTAGCCAAGTTGTATGCATTTCCATAGCCAACCCCAGAGCAGTGCAAAATACTGTGTTAGCTTGGGTAAGTGTTGTAGGCTTGCTCCTCTCTAATATTTAGTGTACTGCTCCAAAAAACAAGGCAATATTGTGAGAGCACTGTGCTACATGGAAAGGATCAAGATCTCCACAGGCTGGTGGTGATTCTACCCTTCCCTTATGTTCTGCCCTATTTTAGCATCTGGAGGTGACAGACTGAAAGCTTCCTGAGTTGCTGGATTTTAACTTTTAGCTGCTTTAGAGTCTGAGAAACATCTGCAGCTGGATCTGCCTGACAAGCAATACACTATCCTTTTCTGCTCCCTGCACTGTATACTCTGCTCAAAACCCACAAGCATTTTGGAGAGGACTTTCTCTAGGTGGGAGGAACCTTTGCTTCTCTTACCTGTCAGGATTACTTAGAACATCTGCAAGACTCACCCACTGTTGTTTATATTATTTTATAATGGGCACTGTGAGCACACTTGAGCCCCTCTCAAGAACAGGGTTCCTGAAACCTAGTTACTCTCCACCCTTTTTGAAATCAGCCTCTGGAATTAGTGGCTTCTGTGTGAAATAGAAACTTTGGAACCATGTCAGTATATGTCCAAATTATACATGAAATATCCTGGCACAACAAGGGTTTAGGTGGGTCTTCTAGTTAAGATCCTGTTGACAGCTACTCCAGGTGCTAAGAGTCTAAGATGATGCATGTTTTAAACTGGTGTCAGTCAGCATATGCCTCTTGTTTCAAGCTGTGATGGTGGGCCAGCCAGGAGGGGTTAGGAAGCAGACAGATTAATTAGGCAGCAGGTTAGAGAGAGAAAAGTGCAGCCCAAAGCCAGAGAGCCAGGTCCGTTATCTACATTTGTGTTCTTGTTCTTCTACATCTCAGCAAGCCTCTGAGTGAAGTAGCCATCACCACTGTTTCCTTTTCACAGCCTATAATCTAACTCTTCTCATCAAAATATCCCAGCTAGGCTCAAGCTAGCACACAAGCCTCCCGTCTGAGAGCAGGGAAGACAAAAGCTTAGTGGATTCAATGTATACTCCCAGTGACAACAGAAAATGTCAGATTTTTCTTCCACCTGACTCTACTGCTTGATATTTGAAATGACTCTACTGCTTGATATTTGAAATGTAAACTTGCATGACAAAGAAATACCCTAATTGAGGAAGAGAAAAGGTTAATAAGTGTAAAATTTGTTTTTAACACTCACTGTGTTGGTTATTCTCACAGTGCTCAGGAATTGCCATCTTTTGCACTTAGTTTTCCTCATCCTAACTCTTTTAATTGCAGCATGTCTCCTGTCTTGATACTGCTGGGAGATCTGAGGTACTTGTACAGTAAATCCCTTGTAGTCTGGGTTGCAGACTGAAAGGTTAGAGGCAAGACATGATGAAGAATAAATGTGTCTGGTGGCAGTGCTGTAAAGATTCAAAGTTTTATTGAAGAATGACATTTGCTTTTGGATAGCAAGGCCAAGGGATCTTGAGCTTGCTGGGTGAGCAGCAAGCTCAGCTCTCTTGGAGGGGGCTAAGCAGAAATGCTGCTGTTCCCACCTCTTGGGATGTCAGAGTTGGCATCCATTCCTCTTTCTTATCAAGCATTTGGAGACATTATTCACTAGTCACCACTTACTGAGTTTTTGTTCACAGTTCATAGCATCTTCTCCCTTGAGTACATGATGTCTGGAAGGTCCAGAAACCTGTGTTAATAAAGTAGAGATGTGGTGGGGTGGAATAAAGAGACTATTGTTTTGCATGCAAGAAAATGTTGCCCTGTCAGGTACTGCTTTGTTTTTCCATCCATGCTGTCATCCTGGCTTGTTTCACTTCTGGTACTGTTCCCATGGCTCCCTCGTGGGAGCAGATGAGCTGTATGCATGGCAGGGAGGTGAGAGGCTGTGATGACATGGCCAGCTGGCAGCATGCAGCACAGGGCTCAACTTGGGCATGGAGCTGTAAGAGCACAGCAATGGGAGATTGGCTCCCACTGTGCTCTCAGCCAGGTTCCCTCTATGGTGGCATGAGAAAGCAATGCTGCCTTCATTTGTTGTGTAGGGAGGGAAGGGCAGTAGGGTAGTAGTTCTTCTAATTGGTATTTAGATTTCATTTGTTATTTCTTAGATTTCTCCTGGGGTAGGATGTGTTTCTCTTCAAGCTGTTCTCTCAAAGAAGGTCTTGTTTGGGGTTCAACTGGTGAAAGTATTGAAATGTTCTGTGTGTATGGAGCTTGTGCCTCACACAAGCTTATCTGAGTTAGCAGCTTTATTAACCCAGCCATAAATCATTCTGACAGATCTGATTCCTAGGTGGCTGCTGAGACTTGAGCAATTTGTGTCAGTTTTTTAAAGCATAGATCAGGAGGGAGAGAAATCCCTCCATTCAATTACAAAGTTATATCCCATAGTTTGGCAAGGGACCCATAGAGATGGTAAAGTTTTTGACTCTTCCAGCCTCTGAGAGACATGTACCATGTCTCCAAAATTCTAGAGAGGCTCAGAGACATTTTATCCCACCTGTCTCTTAAAAGACCTGAGAAATCTGTTACTAAGCTGTTTCCAGACTGAGTCTCACTGCACACTAGCTCTGTTTGGTAGGGGACTCCCTGTTCATGCAGAAGATTACCCCAAGTAGAGAAAACCTGTTAACAGGTTGTCATGAAATCGCTAGTTGGGTGTTTTATGCTCCCTACATTTCCTTGGTGGATGTGTTCCTTAGAGGCATGTGGTTGGTGGCCTCACTAACAGGCCTGGCAAACTCTGTAATTTGTCTTCCAGCATATGCATATTCCAAACATCCATTTGGCTGTCAGCCTCAATAATGCCACTGTTCCAGGAGTGAAGCGCTCCTATGTCGGCTGCTTCACCTCTAGCTCTAAACTTAGTGATCACTCTTTAGCCAGTTATTTTCATCTGGGATTCTGAAGGGTGCTGAATGCTAGAGAGCCTCTAATGAGCTTCTCTTTTACTAGTAGTATCTCAGTTTCTAACTCCATCTTCCTTTCCAGAAACGTGAAGGCCTCCTCCAGACCACTCACATTACAGAGGAGCTGACAACTACAACAGAGTAAGCGCAAAACAGTTCAGCTTGTGAATATGTCTGTGGTGCATGATGTGAGACAGTTTACAAAGATGAGAGACTTTAATCTTCCCCCAGCCCCTGCTAAATTGAACAGACTCTCTTGTTGTGGCACTTAATAGAAATGTATAGAAATAGCTTGGTCTCTGGAAATGTGTTATGAAGGAGGAAATTGTTTTCTTGACGATCTTGAGTTCCATAAGCTTTTAACTGTTTGTTGGAAGTGACCTTTGTGGGCATTTCCTCCTACCCCTTTCCTTCTGGAGGGGAAAACTAATTTCTGCCTAGTGCTGTTACCCCTCAAGTGAAGGGCTGTGTAGGTATGATGGGGTAAGACTTGGTTTGACAAAATGTGCTTCTTCAAAATACCCCTCCTTGTTAAAATCCTAAGGTGAGATTATCACTTGTTTTTAATAGCACCTCAGGAGTAGGGCTCAGCAAAAATAAACAAATGAACGACCCTCTTTGCTCCCTGGGTTTTGTAACAGATCACTTTGCTGTATGTGTTTACAATCCTTTTTATAATGAGAAGGCTAGACATACACTTTGGCTGCAAATAAAAGCTGAGATTTTCCTTTGCAACTCTTCTAAGAGGGGCTTACATGAGCCCTCCTTCAGCTTGTCAGTGTATTGGCTCCCTATAAAGTTGGCTCAGCTTTTCACAACTTTGAAGATAAATGAGGTACCATGTAGCTAGCTCAGTGGGGGGGTGAGCTTTCAGATGGAAATGCTCACAAATGAGATCACAACATCTCTGCATGGACATTAAAGATCTCATAGTGCGTTTTGTAGGATGAGAGCTCTGCCTGAGGTTTGTGGGCCAAAATTCCTCCCCTCACTCCTATGCTCTTGAAACACATTGTTAGTTTGTCCTCCCCTTCAGATGTGGTTTGTAAAATGTAATCTGTGGAGTGGGGTTCAGACATTTGTTAGCAAGAACCATATTTGCAGATTTTCCTGTGTGTTTATACAAGTATGTTATTAAGTTATTTAATAGTACACAGTATTAAGAGATTTACTGTTTAATGTTTGTGTAGCTGCAGAAAATGCTGTGATCAGCAGAATTCACCATTCACTAAATATCTTCATATTCCCCTGTGCAAATCAGAGCCTGATTCTCAGCTGATGGATGTCTGTGTACGTCTGGTGCTGTCACCAGCTGTGCCAGTTTTATATCCATCATGTCCAGATATGATGTGTGTTTTCTTTCTTGAGAGAAAACAGATGAGATAGAGATAGATAGATGTCCTTGCTCCTTCTGAGCTTTGTGGTGTAGCATCTGAGGGCCATACAGTTTAATATTTTTATCAATGCTGTAGTCAGTGGGATTGAGGGCACCACCAGCAAGTCTGCAGATGACACCAAGCTGAGTGGTGCTGCTGATATGCCAGGGATGTCATCCAGAGGGATGCAGACAAGATGGCATGATGGGCCCAGAGAAACCTCATGAGGTTCAACAAGAGCAGCTTCAGGGTCCTGCATTTGAGTCAGAACAATCCTCCCTATCTTTACATGCTGGAAGATGAGGAGATAGCAGTAGCCCTGTGGAAAAGGACTTAGGAGAGCCGATGGATGAGAAGCTGGATATGAGCAGATAGTGTGAGCTTGCAGGCCAGAAGACCAGTTCCATCCTGGGCTGCATCAAAAGATGCATCGCCAGCAGATCCAGCGAGGTGATTCTGCCACTTTGCTCTGCTCTGATGAGACCTCAGCTAGAGTACTGTGTCTAGGTCTGGAGCCCTCAGTATAGGAAGGACACGGAGCTGATGGAGCAGATCCAGAGGAGGGATTGGGGCACCTCTGCTACAAAGACAGGCTGAGTGAGATGGTGTTGTTCAGCCTGAAGGAGCTCTGGGGAGACCTACTAGCAACCTTCCGGTACCAGAAGGGGGCCTACAAGAAGGCTGGAGAGAGACTCTTTAGAAAGGCCTGTGGTGATAGGATGAGGGTCAGTAGCTTCAAACTAGAGAAGAGTAGATTTAGATTGAATGTTAGGAAGAAGTTCTTTACCATGAGGGTAGTGGAACACTGGAACGGGTTGCCCAGGAAGGTGCTTTGGACCCCATCCCTGGAGATTGTCAAGGTGAGGCTCAACAGGGCTTTGGGCAGCCTGATCTAGTTGAGGATGCCCTTGCTCACTGCAGAGGGGGTTGGACTAGATGAGCTTTGGGGGTCCCTTCCAACTCAGACCGTTCTGTGATTCTGTGACTGTGTGCATGGAAGCTGTACACAGAAGTACATTTGTTCATGCACCTCTCATTGTGAAAATAATTATTCATAAGAAATCAGAATTATGTGTAAAACATAACCATTCATTTCCAGTATATCTCCCTGCCATCACTGGTGGTCTGCTGGGGACATTCTGCAGCACGTTGGGTCTCATCTGTGACATGCTCAGACTCCTGACTTGGTGGGAGTGGTTAGCCCTTGACATCTTGTGGGAGAAGGCTGGCTAAAGCCACAGTCTTGTTTTTCCAAAGCCATTATTCAGGAACTAATTCAGTAATTTTGAGTTCTCTGTCTTGCAGGATGATGATGGGAAGATTTGGTAAGTTGAAAAGTTGTCTCTGAAATTTTGTTTTATCTCAGGCAAAGAAATCTTGTCTGTTTGCAATCAGCAGATGAAAACAATAGTTTGAGCAATTCTGTGAGGGTGGAATGCATTACAGGGGCAGGTTCTGTTACTCCATAGAGTTGTGGAGCATGAGTGGAACCAGATAATCCAGCATGTAGCTTTTCCTTTTTTAGACTGGTCTCTGTTCATCTGATTTAATTTCAATATAATGAATAGCAAAAACACAGCACAGGGCACTGTTTTTAGTAGCTTTTAAGTAAAAAAATCTTCATAACCCTTGGCAATAAGAATTCCACCTTCTTCATAATGTGATCCTTTAATTTATGTGTAAATGAACACATGAAAATTACTGAAGTAAATGGCTATGATGCAAGACCTAAGAAAGCTCTGCCTGTCTGCCCGCTTGCCGTGACCAGTCAACCCTAATTCCTTTGCATGGAGTATCTTATCTCTTATACATTGACTGGATTTTAGACCTTACCAGTTATAGATGTGGTCTTCTAAACAAAAGCAATTATTCTGATTTGTCATAGTAGAGGGACTTCTCTTTCAGCATTTAATTTTGTTAGTGTCACAAAGTCACTTCTGTAGTAGAATAAGGAACTTTTCCTGCTTGCCCCTCAACTAAAATTTACCAGACCAGCTGAGATGGCTTGGGAGTAAGATAAAGCTCCACTTGCAGCAAAGCTAAATTTACAAGCATATATATGCAATGTATTTACATGTATGTACAATTATGTACAGATTTGAAATAATACAGAAATCCAAACTCCCTCCTGGACAAAGGAAAGAAGCCCAGAAGGGGCACAATGCCTCTCTCTCTCCCCCACTCTCTGTCTCTCTCAGACAGAAAACAATCAGCAAAACCTACTTTGTTATCTGTTAGTGGAAGATACTAGAGCAGAGGAGAGGAGCAAGCATTTTGAAGCAAAGGTGTTTACCCTTTGGCTTGTTATTCTTTTAGCAAACTAATGGATGATACAGACTTTATCATTATTATTCTTTTGCAATCAATGATCTCATTTCTCTCATTAGAATATTCCAGTTAGCCTCAAACCAGCACAGCTTCTCACCAAAGAGATGTAGGGTCCTGTAAAGGATTGTGTGTGATGAAGAACAAGTCATTCAGTTTCTCTTATCCCTAGTTAGAATATGTGAACACAAACATTTTGCAGAGTATCTATGTTAGTATTACATGATACTTGGAGAAGATGGGGCTAAAGAACATCAGATACCAAAGAAATTTAGGTTATGTTTGCATTTTTAACTACAAAAGTACATTCTGTAAAGAACAAGAATTTGAACCTGGAAAAACTCAGATTCCACATTTTTACTGCCTTTTTATTTCTTTTAATGCAGCTGCAATTGGTTAGACTTCTAGTATTTTCTTGTTTTACCTGATGGTGACAGTCTTAATCCAAAAAACTCAGTGTTTGGAAGGTTTCACTCAGCCCCAATCTGCCACAATGTGGAATATTGCAGCAATGTAGTCAATTTAGTATGTTTTAGATTGGATTAGATATCGTTATGCAATGTTTAGAAGGTCTAAACATAACTGAAGTCTTCATACTGTGTAAGATTTGCTGTTCATATACTGCTGAACTGGGTTCTACTTGTCCAGTTTTAAGCTTTACTGAAGTCAGGGCTACTGTCAGTAATGTTGAAATAACCAAATGTGTACAGCAGACAGGTCCAGCCATAGCTATCACTGTTGCTGCAGTGTACTAAAACCAGCTTGTTGTTCAAATTGGGATTGGGGCATACTCAAAATTTGTGTTTCGTTGCCATTTTAATTTCTCCTGCATATTTTGTGTACCTGTTATGTGTGGCATGAAAAGGAAATCCATGAATGATACCTCTCAGTTTCCCAGGGCAAGTTACGGACAGCAAATTAAGATGCTAACTTTTAACCTGAGTCTCTGTTGTTCAGCTTTCTGATAAAAAACAAACCACTTGAAGCTTTGGAAGCACAATCTGCTGCCCATACTTGGCTGTTGGAGGCATATTGATTGATTTGATTTGATTTGATTTGATTTTTGTTTTCCCCCCTAAAACCAGAGCGTGATGCCTTTGACACGCTTTTTGATCATGCTCCGGACAAACTCAGCATAGTCAAAAAGGTAAAAAGTTTTATTTTCTGTGTTACTT
Source organism: Pogoniulus pusillus (assembly GCF_015220805.1). NCBI lineage: Eukaryota > Metazoa > Chordata > Aves > Piciformes > Lybiidae > Pogoniulus > Pogoniulus pusillus. The sequence goes on along the minus strand of NC_087290.1, from coordinate 15,028,415 downwards.
TTTTTCCTTATACTTTAGAGAGGTACTCAAAAAGATCTGGAAGCTAATAGAACAGGATTCTGAAATAGATAAACAGTGCTTATCCCCCACATATCACTTGTTTCAAAGCTGGGTGGTACCTGGATTCATTATCTTCAGTCAGGCTTGTCTCATTACTCTGGTTTATTGGCCAAGGCTTTTCTAGGTAGCACTGCTAGAGACAATCAAAATGATGCAGGCTATAAAAAACTACTCTGCAAGTGTTTGAGCAGCTGGTATTAGTGACCCCTTTGCTAGGCTCTGGCAGCCAGTCATAGAACCATAGAATACCAGGGGCTGGAGGGGATCTTGAAAGATCATCTGGTCCAGCCCCACTGCCAGAGCAGGATCACTTAGAGCAGATCACGCTGGAACACATCCAGATGGTTCTTGAATCTCCAGAGAGGGAGAATCCACAACTTTCCTGGGCAGCCTGTTGCAGTGCTCTGTCACCTTCACAGTGAAAAAATTCTTCCTCAGGTTCACATGGAATTTCCTATGCCTCAACTTCCACCCATTGCCCCTTGTCCTGTGACTGGGCATCACCGAGGAGAGGCTGGCTGCATCCTCCTGGCACTCACCCCTCACATATTTATAAACATGAATGAGGTCATCCTTTAGTCTTCTCCTCTCCAAGCTAAAAAATTGTGTGTCTTCAGCCTCATTCTGCCCAAGAGACACTTGCTGTTTGGTTTCCAGCTCATTCATGTACTAAAGATGATTTCCCACAACTGGAAGATATTTTCCAGAGTCTCCTGCAATGTGACTCACCAATAAGCAGGTTTGCTAAATATCATAGACTCATTTATTTTAGAGAAGACCTTTAAAATCTTCAAATCCAAGCATCCACTCACCACCACCATGCTCACTAAGCCATGTCTACATATTTTTTTTAAAACCTCTAGAGGCAGCGACTCTACAGCCTCCCTGGATATCCTCATCCAATGCCTGACCACTCTTTCAGTAAAGATATTTTTCCTAGCATTCAGCCTAAACCTCTCTTGGTGCAACATGAGGCCACTTCCTCTTGTTCTATCACTTGGTATTATGGAGAAGAGACCAACACCCACTCGGCTCTAACTTCCTTTAAGGGAATTGTGGAGAGCAAGGTCTCCTCTCAGCCTCCTTTTCTCTATACTAAACAACCCCAGTTCCCTCAGCTGCTCCTCACAAGACTTGTTCTCAAAACACTTCACCAGCTTTGCTGCCCTTCTCTGCACCTGCTCCAGCACCTCAGTGTCTTTCTTGTACTGAGGGAGGGGCATAAACTGCGCACAGTACTCAAGTTGTGGGCTCACCAGGGCTGAGTAGAGGGACAAAATCACTTTCTAACTCCTGCTATTTGTATGATTTCTGATCCAAACCGTGATACCCTCTTGGCCACCATGTTTATATAAAGCTCTTAGAGAAGAGTTGCTTTTGTCACAGAACTCTTCTACTTAACTCTAATTCATATGATCCTCTGGTCTCTCTTCCAAGGCTATGCATTGTTGCAAAGCACACCTACAAGCACATTCTTGGCACTGCTCTTTGTGCTAGGCAGAATGGAGGGGTAAAGTAGCTCTTGGTCTCTGCCAGCTATTTAATTTTAGAGAATACATGAAGAGACTCCACACTGTTCCATCAGCTAATTCCACTGTGGCTGTTAAGCTCTTCATTCAAACAGTGGTATGTGAAGATGAATGCTGTCATTTGCCCCTTCTCTTTGTGTGAAACAGAGGATGTATGCATTTAAACTAGTGCTTTGAAGTCTTTGGAAGACTCTTTCTTGCCAGTCTGAAGCATCTCATGGAAAAGTGCTTTTAAAATTGATAGAGAATTAAGCTAACTCTGTCCATGCAATTGAAGTGTTAACTCAGTGTCCCTTTTGAAGCTGTTGTAAGCAGGTTGACAGATCTGCATGCTTTGACATGTTAATATGTATCTAGCTCATAGCAGCAGGAGCTTATATGTCTGTTTTGTGGGGAGATAGAACTGCCAGATTGGGTTATATCCTGGCTGTAATTTGCTAATTGCACACATCACCCAGGAGCAGAGGTGTGTGCAGCACAGTGCTGGGTCTCAGTGAGGTGGATGCGGTGCTGCCAGGCAGTGCATCTTCTCTAGGAACCTGAAGAGATTAGTGTGGACAGTCAATGCACTTACTGCTTGCTTCGTCCTTACAAAGAAACCTACAAAAGAACCAAGGGCATCCACCACAGCTTTTTCCCACGGCACTGAAGCAGACTTTATGCGCTAGTAAGCTGCGTGTAATAGCACCATCTGGTGACTTCTGCCATATGGTGCAACGAAATGACTGCAGCTAAGTTGTGTTCAGGTTTATGTGCTTGTTTTCACAAGAGCAAATAGCACACATGCAGGGCCATTAAAACATCTCAACATTTGATGTTAACCTTTTGCACAGGCACCGACTGTCACGTCTAACGTTGCTGATTCTGCTGTTTTCTTTTGTAGTCTCTGATCACCTTTGTGAACAAACACTTGAATAAACTCAATTTGGAAGTAACAGAGTTAGAAACCCAGGTAGGAGACTTTTGTCTTTTTGTATGTAGTATTTGAATGTGAATTACAAATCTAGGCTCTTGCTTCTTAAAACCTTGTTATAGAGCTGTTTGTCTTTGGGCACATTAATTGATGGGATCAGGCCTCAAAGTGGAGTGCTGCAAAGCAGCCAGTGCAGTTAGGTGGGTGGGGGGTTGTGTTTTTTCTAGCTGTGGTGATTCATGATGAACTGGTGTAAGCTTTTCAAAGCTGGCTGCCTGTGGAGAGAGGAAGAGTGTGGACTGCAGCATCCAGTTCATTGTAGAGATATCAGTGTGAGCTTTGATCACGTCAGAGTGGGATTGGAAACGATTTTGCTGTTGCAGTAAAGGCCTTTCTTATTCTCCTCTTTACCTTTCTATCTCATGAACATGTGCACTATGCTTCCTTCTCAGCAGTGTGGATTAACAACTTGGAACTCCTATGCTGCAGTGGCTTGACTGCCAGTAGCATCCTGGTTTGTTTAAAGCTAGTGGAGGTGAATGTCAGTCACCATTGCTCTAAGGAGTTCTCTGTCTCTAGCATGCAGCTGCGTAGAGCATGCTTAGAAACCTTAAGTAAGTGTGAATTTCTGTGTCACTGGTGTAGTTCTCACATTAAAGATGAAATTAAACCTTTTTAAGGGATGGGCTTGGCTAAGCAGAAGCAGACAGTCTTTCCAGAGTTTGCTGAACCATGGGGAGATGCTCATCTTATTGACCCTGATAGAAAACAAGCACAACATCTTGAGAATTAAATCAGGAATATGGGTAATTGGTTTGCACCCAGGCTGGTATTAGTTTAATACCAGTCATTCACTGCTATTTTATAGATTTGCTGAAATAAATGAGTGGCTAAATCTGATCTGTTGTAAGGAATTGTTGCTTAATGCCTTGCAAGTACCCAACAATTTGCTTTTGAAAAGGTTAGAGGATGTCACATATGCCATATGAAGATCACAAGTGAGAAGTCTGTTAGAAATACATGACATTACCCACCCTTAGCCAGGTGTCCTATCTGCAAGGAATACTGAATAGTGTTGCTGAAAGTATTTAGGATATTTTGTAGCTACTGAAACTGCAACCAATCTATTTTGACTTGGAAAAACAATAATTGATTTGTGAAATTAATCTTCCCACCTATGACAGGGGTGACATAATTTCAAGTCCTGATTAAGGCAGAGGTTTGAATGTCCATCACTCACAATTGAAAAGGGATGTTTGTTGAAATGACCAGATACTGGCCTTGTAGAACTGGGGGCATGTAATGTGCAAACATATTTGCCAGGAAGTTTTTGGGTTGATTTACTGGGGTTTTTTTGCTTATTGGCTTGTTTGTTTGTTTTTTTCATATTGGAAAAGTTTTAAGTTTTGATAAATCACAGAATGGTTTAAGTTGGAAGGGGCCTCAAAGATCATCCAGTTCCAACCCTCTGCCTTAGGCAGGGACACTTCGCACTAGAACAGGTCGCTCAAGGCCTCAACCAACCTGACCTTGAACACCTCCAGGGAAGGAGCAGCCACAACCTCCCTGGGCAACCTGTGCCAGTGTCTCACCACCCTCACTGTAAAGAACTTCTTCCTAACATCTAGTTTAAATCTCCCTCTACCAGTTTAAACCCATTACTCCTCATCCTGTCATTACAAGACCTTGTAAATAGTCCCTCCTCAGCCCTCCTGGAGACCCCTTTCAAATAGTGGAAGACTACTATAAGGTTTCCTGGAAGCCTTCTCTTCTGCAGGCTGAAGAGCCCCAGTTCTTGCAGCCTGTCCTCATAACCGAAGTGCTTCAGCCTCCATACCCTGGCAAAATTGATAAGATTCTTCAAGCAAATAAAAAGCAAACATGAGGAAAAGCAAGAACCTAGAGACATATTCTAACCTCACCCCAAAGTATTCAGGAGCATAGTAAGTAGATAACTGGCTGCAAATAGATCTTTTTTGCAGCCATTACCTGTTCAGACCAAATACTCTGCCCAGCTACAGAGTATAAGTTGCAAATAACTCCCAGGTGAATTGGTTCTAATGTCTTCTGCTTAAAGCTATTTACTGACTGTAAGCAATTTAGTCTTTGGCTTATGATCTTGCATGGGTTAGTGCTATAGCAATAACTGATGGAGTTCCTTGTTCTGTGCAGGAAATGAGAGTAAGTGAAACAATGCTGCCAGGTGCAGAGAGAAAGCTTTGTATCCTGTTTTTCTTCTTTTCTTAGAGAACTGATAAGAAAGCAGTTACATCAACAGGCTCTTGCAAAAGGACTGGTTTACTGATGAACTCAATGGTAGGGCTGAATCCAAGGAACAGATGAAGCAAGCCCTAAATACTGCTGTCAGTTCTTTGATATACCCAAAAGCAGCAGTCTTTGACTCCTGAGCCATCTTACCCTTCTGTACCAGCCAACACCAGTGGTAGAAATCAAAATACATCATTTGGGCCAAACATTCTTTGTTCTGCTTGTTTACGAATGCTTACTTGAAAACAGATGCTTTCAGACAGGCATGTCATCAGTATTTCTGTTTAGTTTGCAGATGGTGTTTACTTGGTTTTGCTCATGGGTCTCCTTGAAGACTATTTTGTTCCACTTCACAACTTCTACTTAACACCTGAAAGTTTTGATCAGAAGGTAGGTAGAATCTCTGTATTCTTTTTGCTTTGCTGTTGCACATTTTCCAGTCATTGTGTCCTTTCTCTTTGTGCCCAGTAAATTAGAACTTGGCATGTTTTTCTTTTCAGGAACTTTAGCAAATATGCACTGGCTGTGGCACCTGATAGTGAATGTGACTAAAATTTGCTTGTGAAAATAATGGGTAATTTGCCATAGTTAAGGAAGAAAGATACTCAATTACCAGCTTCAAATGAGACTTTAAGTTCACCAATATCTGGGGTTAACAAATCAGTAATAAGTGTTTTGTGCTGTGTAGTACTTTGCATAATCCAAGTGATTTATTACATTGTGGCACTGCCTGAAGTGTTTTCATGCACATGGATGCTTTATAGTACTAGACAGCAGAGCTGATGCCTGGCTTTGCCTGGTGTGTGCTTTGTAAATATGCAAGAAAGAGAAGAGGTGAGAAGCTCCACTTTAGCTGCATCCTGTACACTGGGAGTGACATGGAAATAGAACTTCTTCCCAAAGTCACAGAATGTCAGTCCTAAAAACTCATCCCTCATCTCATTAGTATCAGTTGTCTAGTACCCATTACTTCTTTACCTGAGGTTTATTTAATGTTCCTACAACCAAAGCAAATGAATATAATTACTTGTTAAATACATGAATATAAGCAGTGGTACCTGGGTCACAGACTTTGGTTGATCTGGAGTTAGAGACTGTAGCATCTGGAGGTGGAGACTATAGCTGATACAAAGCCAAAGGGATGCCCTGATCCTGATGGGCAAGAGCATGCAAAAAATTGCCTGGCTGAAGTTAGTTTGTGAGCACAGACATCTAGTTCTGTGTCCAGTTGCTGGCAGAATCCTTGCCAGTGTTGCTGACTTCAGCTTTTCAAGGAATGTGCTAGCTTATGTTCTTCGGCTGTTTGCTTCTGTTTGGTAAGGAGTGAATAATGTGCTGCCTAGCAGCGTCTCAGACAAAATGAGATCTGAGGAGGAGTAAGAGTGGAGTCTTTGCCATCTTACTGTGTTACTTAAAATCAGTGCATTAGAGATAGAAGGAAATGAAGTGTCTAAGTCCCATGCTTGTTCCGTTGTCCTGTGTCTTTCCTAGTGTTAATAATGAGAGGAACACATTTCCTTGTCATGAGCAGAAGTTTACCTCTTTCTGCAGTTGTTCCTGGACATGCATACACACCTGGTTGTATTTGGTGCCTGGTATCAGAACATTCTGAGCCTGGTTCTGCTGAAGTAATGTCCTTGTCTAGGTGGAAACCCTGGCAAAAGTGAAAAGATAAAATGCTTTGTAAAGTTAGGACTACTTAAACTGGTGGGGTTTTCATCACAACTTCTATGCAGATTGCTGCTGTCAAGCACCTCTCAGCAACATAAATACTGTCTGAGGAATGGCACTTCATCCTCGTTAGAATAACCCAGCTTTGACTGGGTGGATTGTAGCAGCATTACAAGAAGATTGAGCTACACCAGACAAGCACCGTTACTGACCCAGGCTGATGTGCTGAGCCTGCTGGTTCTACAGGGTGTGTTTGCTCACAGTTCTGGAGCCCCCAACACAAGAAGGACATAGAACTGTTGGAATGAGTCCAGAGGAGGGCCACAAAGATGCTCAGAGGGCTGCAGCAGCTCTGCTATGAGGACAGGTTAAGAGTTGGGGGTCTCTGATAAGGCAGGAAATTAAGCTTCTTTAGGCACTGAGTTTATGAATAGGACAGGAATTAGTTCCTTCTGACTGTTATGTACTGCACAGGAAGTTGGCAGAATAGTGGGGAAATGATTATCAATTATGCCTTATACAAGCTCTCCTTTATAACTTTCTCATGCTTTTTTATGGTACTAGCTTGAATTGTCACTCTTGTAGAAATGCAGAATGCTGAGCTGCAGCCAATATCTGTTCACTTATGATTTTGTTGTTAATGGTATAAATTTGTTACTATTATCCCCTATTCCTGAAATAATGTGGTAGCTTTTGCGTGGAGACTCTGCCTCGAGGAAAGGGGATTTGTAGATCAAAGAAAAAGAGGTAGAGTCTGGGCAGTTTGGGGTTTGGGAAAGGAAAAAAATATTTTTGTCTTTAAAGTGATTGGTTTTGTCACAGTGAATGAGGAGCATCTCTGTCGGGTAAATAGAGATTAATGAAGTCCTGTGCAAGAAGTGCCAATAGGGGAGCTTTGTATGTGTGAATCTGATTTTCTAGTTGAGTAGCTTTAATTAAATCTCTTCCCTTTGCAAATGACAGTTCTGGAGATACATAGCAGTAACAAAACTGCAGATTTTACAATGCAAATTACCTTGCTTAAATTTTAGTAAGTGTGGATGAGAAAGATGCTGAGCAGATCTCTTTACACCGGGTTTGCTTCTCAAAGGGGAGATTAACAGACATCCACTTTCTTGCATTTTTCCTTTTTGTTCATTTTCTTTCCTCTGGCTATCTGTATGTTCTTGTGTGATCCTTGGTGGCTTGTTCAGGAAGCTTCTTCTGTGCAGTTGTGCTTAGCTTGTTTCACAAATTCACTGCACTAGGAAGTCTAGGAACTAGCACCGTCAAACAAAGTCACTGCACTAGGAAGTCTAGGAACCAGCACCATCAAGCAAATTCACTGCACTAGGATGTCTAGGAACTAGCACCATCAAGCAAATTCACTGCACTAGGAAGTCTAGGAACCAGCACCATCCAGCAAATTCACTGCACTAGGAAGTCTAGGAACCAGCACCATCAAGCATTTCTGAAGCATTTGCTTCATTAGAGAAACTTAAATTACTTCCTTTGAATCAAAAAGTGAATATTTGCCCTTTAGTGTCTCAGTCTCTGATATGTACTTTCTGCTGTCCTTAAACATCTAAATGTTTAATATTGATTTGAATGTGTCAAGTGCAGAGACAATAAAGCATTTATAAAATCTGACTGAAGGTTTTTAATGCTTTCATAACACTTTGACTCCTTCAGGTCCATAATGTTTCCTTTGCTTTTGAACTGATGCAAGATGGAGGACTGAAGAAACCAAAAGCTCGCCCTGAAGGTATGAACATGCTGCTAGGAATAAGAAGAAGAATTCAAACTTTATGACTACTAAATGAGTGCTTTTTATTCCTGATGTTACAAACTACATCTGTTAGAGAATTCTGCAGAATAAAGAAAAAGGAGGAGCCCCAAAGAAATCACAGTATCAACAAGGTTGGAAGAGACCTCATAGATCATCAAGTCCAACCCTTTACCACAGAGCTCAAGGCTAGACCATGGCACCAAGTGCCACGTCCAATCTTGCCTTGAACAGCCCCAGGGACGGCGACTCCACCACCTCCCCGGGCAGCCCATTCCAGTGTCCAATGACTCTCTCAGTGAAGAACTTTCTCCTCACCTCCAGCCTAAATTTCCCCTGGCGCAGCTTGAGGCTGTGTCCTCTCGTTCTGGTGCTGGCCACCTGAGAGAAGAGAGCAACCTCCTCCTGGCCACAACCTCCCCTCAGGTAGTTGTAGACAGCAATAAGGTCACCCCTGAGCCTCCTCCAGGCTAACCAATCCCAGCTCCCTCAGCTTCTCCTCGTAGGGCTGCGCTCAAGGCCTCTCACCAGCCTCTTCGCCCTTCTCTGGACACACTCAAGCATCTCAATGTTTAGTCTTACTTAAAAGGAGACAAAGTGGTGATAGTAAATAGAGTAACTAGTAGTGAAGCTGGTTCTGGTGGGGGGAAAAGGAAGAAGACAATATTAAATGCCTATGTGGCAGTGCTGTTCTTTTAAATTTGGAGATGAATCCTTCTGAGAAATTCAGTGAAACAAGACACTAACTTGGGGATGTAAAGGAGTGTTCTGAGTGTTTGAACTGGGTCAGTGGATATAAGAGGAGGACAAGGAAGCTGGAGAAATACAAATGCACATTCTGAAGTGGCAGTTTTTTGAGTAGAAGAGATTGCAGTAACAGACCAGATAAGCTATACAAGCCTTTTCTGAGATTAAAACACAGAAGAAGATTTCTCTAGTTAAAAGCTCATCTTTTTTTCTGTTTTGTTTTCTTTTCATTGGTTAATCTAAGAGAGTAGAATTCCTTCTCATAAATTAATCCTGGCATTATTATCAGTGTAGTGGATCTTTTTATCTGCTCTGGATGTGTGTAGATTCAGTAGGCAGCAGAATATGTTTAAGTGTATTATTGATTGAAAATAGAAGGTAGAGAGCCAAATTAGCTTATAGAGTGTTCCTTTTCAGTTTTTGCTGCCACAGGACATGCAGTCTTGTGTGTGCATTCACAGAATCACAGAAAACATCCAGCTGGAAGAGACCTCCAAGGTGACCCAATCCAATCCTTGACCCAGCACTAAACCATGTCACTAAGCGCCAGGTCCACATATTGCTTAAACACCTCCAGGGATGGTGACTCTACCACTGCCCTGGGCAGACCATTCCAGTGTTTGAGAACCCTCTGTTTAAAGAAATACTTCTTAGCATCCAGCCTGAACCTCCCCTTGTACAGCTTGTAACCATTTCCTCTGGTCCCATTGCTTGCCACCAAGGAGAAGAGGCTGCTCCCTCCTCGCTTCAACCTCCATTCAGGTAGTTGTAGAGAGTGATGAGGTCTCCCCTCAGCCTCCCCTTCTCCAGACTGAACAACTCCAGCTCTCTCAGATGCTCTTCATAGGCCATGTGCTCCAAGCTCTTCAAGAGCCTTGTTACCCTTCCCAGCTGTTGGAATGAATGTGCTCATGTGGTGTCTGTGTGGCTGAAATTGCATGTAAAACCAACTGATGCTCTTGAAAAGCTGCTCCTGTTGAGAGGACAGTAACATCTGGAGAAGAGAGTATGGAGAGAGTATCTTATCAATGCTTATGAATATATGAGGGCTGTATGCCAGGAGAATGGGGCCAGCTTTTTTTCAGTGATGCTCAGTGACAGGACAAGATGGAACGGGCACAAACTTGAACATAGGAAATTCCATCTGAACATGAGGAAGAATTTTTTTACTTTGAGAGTGGTAGAGCACTGGAACAGGCTGCCCAGAGAGGTAGTGAAGTCTCCATCCCTGGAGCCACTCAAAACCTGCCTGGATGCTGCCCTGTGCATCATGCTGTAGGCAAATCTTCTGTGGCAAGAAGATTGGACTAGATGATTTCTAGAGGTCCCATTCTGTGATTCTGTGGTCTTGGGCTTTATCACTGTAGTTTCATCTGTAGGATCTTGACAGTGCCATCATGTAATGCATGTTTCTTAGAACAAGAATTCATTTTATTATAGATTCTGATGCTCTGCAAAAGATTTTGTACATAATATATACTATTAATGCCACATAATAGATACTATTAATGCCATACTTACCTAGTAATTCCTAAATAGGCTGTAAAACCTGTTGGGTGAATTCCTGTCCCTTAGCATGAACTTGAATGAGTTGTGGCATTTTCATGTAAAATGTGTAGAGCAGAACACGACAATTTTTATTTCCATAACCCATTCTTTCTGCAGTGCTTGCAAGAAAGAGGTCTTGTTTAGTTAGTGTGATTCATTTCACACTACCACACTCTTCAGTGCCGTGCACAAAGGCATAACAATGGCTGAAAGTTAGGAAAATGTCAGACTAGAACAGTATAACATTTGCAGCAGTGAAGGTAATTAACCATCAGTCTGAATGAGTTGTCAAGGGTTGCTTAGTCTGGAGAAGAGGAGGCTGAGGTGACCTTACCATTCTCTAAAACTACCTGGAGGGAGGTTGGAGCAAGAAGAGAGCAGCCTTTTCTTCTCGGTGTCAAGTGACAGGAGTAGAGGAAATGGTTGCAAGCTGTACCAGGGAAGGTTCAGGCTGGATGCTGGGAGACAGTTCTTCATAGAGAGGGCCATCAAACACTGGAGTGGTGTGACCAGGGCAGTAGTGGAATCGCCACCCCTGGAGGTGTTTAAGCTGCGATCTTTGCTTTCTTTGGGGCAAGAGAAGATTCTTTTGCAAACAAAAAATACAAAATGATAAATATGTAAAATTGTACAGGACAAAAGGTAGAAAGAAAAATTTGAGAGGTTACTGAAAATTGCAGCTGAAGTGTGGGGGTTAGCATGTTATCCAGTATGGAGTGGGAGGGAAGGGTGGAAAGGTCCTGGCAATGATTCTTCAAAACAGGCAGCGGGTGTTTACACCAGATGGATCTCACATTTGTTGTACTTTGTATTCCTAGTTCTTGGAATGATTTCATTGCCTTTCTTCCTTGCTTCTAGTTCCATATATATTATTTACTGTGGGTTTTTTTGCTTCCTCTTCCTTCTTTCTTACAACATTATATCCAGCTCTTTTATTTCCTCAGCCTTCTCTGCGCTGTGCTTCCCCCCATAGTCTCTGGGATACACTTCTGTGGTATTTCCTGGCATTTTATTATAGTAATAGGTTGGGAGGTACTGGCAGAAAAGTATTTTGCCTTTTTTTTTTTTCCATTGTTGAGAACTGTTCCAGAGCTGTTCTCTGGCCTAGGAGGATGAGAAGGGATATTAGACAATAGAAACCTTTGACTCTGCTAAGAATATTCAGGCTTTATTTGTAGACTGTGACATTGCAGCCTTGTTAATGTGTGAGATTCAGCATCTCATATGATGCATGTGGCTGTTTGCTACTTCTCTGGCCAGTGAAGTCAGTGGGAATATTTCCCAAAGTCTTTATGCCAGGTCTCAGACAAAAGTAGACTTTCTGTACCAAGATTTAGATGTGGAGAGGAATTACCTTTCTTTTTTCAGTGAAGCTAGCTGTGGCTGTAGTGTCATGAAACTTTTCTGGAGTATGTTTTTTAAAGTCATTTGGATGTGCTGCTAGAGGATGGGCTGCCCAGGGAGGTGGTGGAGTTGCCATCCCTGGAGGTGTTCAAGAAAAGGCTGGATGAGGCACTTAGTGCCATGGTCTAGTTGACTGGCTCGGGCTGGGTGCTAGGTTGGACTGGATGATCTTGGAGGTCTCTTCCAACCTGGCTGATTCTGTGATTCTATGATATGGTTTAAGGGTGAACTTTGTAGAGGAGGGATAGGGGTTGGGCTTGACGATCCTGAGAGTCTTTCCCAGCCAGAATGTTTCTGTGATTCTGTGAGTACATCGTATGGGACATTTAAGAGGCTTGGCGAGATTAGAACTCTGTCCATTTTTGTTGCTGGTCTCACTGACTCAGGCTTGTGGAGACTTTTGTTCCTTTGAAGACAAACGAAGGAGAATAAAAAGTGAATTAAGAATTTCTTCTTTTCTTCCATAGATGTTGTCAACTTGGATCTGAAGTCTACCCTCAGGGTTCTATACAACCTATTCACCAAGTACAAGAACATTGAATGATCCTGGAAGCTGCTGAGGTCTTCATTCTTCCAACCTCTTTAGGCAGAAATGACAATAAACACCCTCTGCATGTTCCCGTTGTGCCTTACGCTATACTTATGCATTCTTTCTACAGCTGTGGTCTCTCTGTAGCTGTTTGCCTGACATTCCCACTAAAAGTAATACATATGTATTCTCTACATCACTTGAAAATGTGTAGGTATTTCACACTTTTACCCAAAGATATTGTTGGCTCTGTTGTTTGTTATGATCAGCAAATGTTCTTTTGATAAAGGAAATATACCACTAACCACTTTAATAAGCAGGGAAAACATGAGACCTTCCTCACGGCTGGAGAGTCTTTGATTCTACAGTCCACTTTCTGTTGTATACTCCTTGGTTGCAACTGGTATTTGATCATTTTTCCATCTTAATTGTTAGCAATAGAAAGTCAGCATTGAAATGTATTTGGAAGCTGAGCCTGTTTTGTTAAAATAAGGTTTTTATGTGTTCTGTTGGGTGAGTGGGGTTAAGGGGAATTAGAGACACCATCTGAAGCTAATGGCATAAGCTTCAGTTTTTGTGTTAACCTCATGCTACTCAGTATTTTTTTCCATTCAGTGTTTACACAGAATAACTCTTGCAATGGAATAAGCAGCTAATCTTTTTCATGTCCACTTTTTTTTTCAATTCCTCTCTAGGAGAAATGTATTTGCTAGAACCACTGTCACCTGTTAACCATAAAGCTTCAATCAGGTCAGTCAGGAAACAGTCAAATAGACACAGGCTGGCATCCCAGTCCCTGGAGGTAAGAGAGAAAAGTCTGGAGAATGGAATACTCTCCCTTGTTCAGTGAGGACTGTGTTAGAGATCATTTGGGCAAACTGAACACCCAGTAATCCCTGGGCCCTGATGGGATGCAACCACAAGTGATGATGTTGCTGTGTTATTTTTGTCCCATTGTTTTTTAAAGATCATGGAGAATGAGAGATGTGCTTGATGACTGGAGGAAATCCAGTGTCACTCCAGTTTTCAAAAGGGGCAAGAAGGAGGATCCAGGAAGCTGCAGACTAGTCAGCTTCACTTCTATCTCTGGAAAGGTGATAGAGCAGCTCATTCTGGAGGTCATCTCTAAGTACATGGAAGAAAAGGTTACCAGGAAGAGTCAGCATGGATTCACCAAGGGTAAATCATGCTTGACTAATCTGACAGCCTTCTGTGATGATGTGACAAGTTGGTTAGATCAAGGAAGAGGAGTGGATGTTGTCTGCCTTGACCTCAGCAAGACTTTTGACACAGTTGTCTGTAACATCCTCATAGGTAAGCTCAGGAAGCATGGCTTAGATAAATGGACAGTGAGGTGGACTGAGAACTGTCTGAACAGTAGAGCTCAAAGGGTTGTGGTTAGTGGCACGGAGTCCAGCCGGAGGCCTGTAGCTAGTGGTGTTCCTCACAGGTCAGTACTGGGTCCAGTCTTGTTCAATATCTTCATAAGCAACCTGGATAAGGGGATGAAGTTTGCTGATGAAATGAAACTGGGAGGACTGGCTGTGACACACTGGAGGGCTGTGCTGCCATTCAGTGACATCTGGACAGACTGGAGAGTTGGGTGGAAAGGACTCAGTGAAATTCAACAAGGGCAACTGCAGAGTCCTAAACCTGACCCAAGAGGGCCAGCAGTATCCTAGGCCATTAAGAAGTGTCCAGCAGGTCCAGGGAGGTCCTCCTGCCCCTCTGCTCTGCCCTAGTGAGGCCTCATCTGGAGTACTTTTCCAGTTCTGGGCTCCTCAGTTCCAGAGAGACAGAGAAGTGCTGGAGAGAGTACAACAGAGGGCTGTGAGGATGACTGAGGGAATAGAACATCCCTCTTGTATGAGAAAGGCTGAGTGGCTTGGGACTGCTTAGCTTGGAGAAGACTGAGAGGGGATCTCATCAGTGTGTGCAAATATCTGGAGGGCAGGTGTCAAGAAGGTGGGCCCAGTCACTTCTCAGGGATGTCCAGTGACAGGACAAGGGACAATGGATACAAACTGGAACACAGGAAGTTCCACCTCAACATGAGGGAAAATCTTCACTGTGAAGGTGACAGAGCACTGGAGCAGGCTGCCCAGAGAGGCTGTGCAGTCTCCTACTCTGGAGACCTTCAAAACCTGCCTGGACGTGTTCCTGTGTGGCCTGCCCTGTGTGATCCTGCTCTAACAGGGATGTAGAACTAGATGATCTGTGGAGGTCCCTTCCACCCCTTACTGTTCTGTGATTTGATGGGAGTCTGCAATACATTTTGCTCACACTCCTTTCTGAAACAAACTCTGGGGATAGCGAGCTTGGCTGCTTAGAGACTGACTCTTCATTTCACATAACTGAGTTAAAAGGTGAGAGTCATTCCTGGTGGAGATACTGGCAGCTCTACAATTCTTGGGCTCAGGCTTTTGCAAACAAAGCTTTATGTATTTTCTTTCCTAAAAAGACAATTCCTGTATAAATAGGAGATTCCTGTACTCATGGATTGCACTGAGCTATGCAAGACACAGAATCATAGCATCATGATGTAGTGCAAGCCAAGCGTGAAGGTCTTCAGTGGTCAACTGTACTTCAAACTGATTTCATTGACTTGCCCTGTGACATCCTGAGATATACTGTGCCAGCCTCTGGCCTAGTCCTTTAGTCTGTAACAGATTTTAGTAGGAATCTGATTTGAAAAAGAATTGCCAGATTTATCTGGTGGACTTTATAGTTACCTCGTCGTACTGAACACGTTTCATCAGTAGAGCTCTTCCTGGCTGGTAGTGTGCTAGATGCAGGAGTGTGTGCAAGGAGGTTGTGATGGAACATGAGCCATTTGCGTAGATTTTGGATTTGAGAACTTTCTACTTTCCTCTTTAAAACACTTTTTAATCTCAAAGGGATTGAAATGGGCTTCTGCTTCTTAGTTTTATGGGTTTTTGCTTCCAAGTTCTACTGATTGAATTATTTGAGTCACCTCCCCTCACACCTCCAAAACAAAGATGGAAGGAAGCTCCCTTTTTCGTTCCATGAAAAATTAATATTTCATCTACTCTGTAAGGTTCTGTGGGGAATCATGGCTTGGCTGTACTTTAGGAAGGAGCTGGCCTCTCTCAGTTTATGCAGAGCCTAGAACAACAGTGTGATTTAGATTTCAGATGGGGCCACTAGACTCTGCTGTGATGCTGGCAGTTATTACATGTGAGACTTGCAAAGGCACTAAGGGAAGTGGGTCAGCTTTCCTGGCAAGTTAATGAAATTGGCCTAGCTTTGTGCTGTGCATGAGTGCCATCACGATGTTACAAGGTGACTGAGCTGAAAGGTCTCTCAGACTTGCAGTTTAATGCACTGTTATTTGTGGGGAAAAAAGAGTCTGTTAAAGGGCTGTCATTCCACCCACCTCCCTTCAGGTGATGTGGAAGTGCCAGTGTTGTTAATGCCCTCTGAGCTGCTGGGAAAGACCTCCAGAGAATCAATTTTGAATCACAAACAACATTGATACCCAAAGCAAACAGAGAATTACCAGGTGAGTTTAGTAAGAGTAGTTTGACTTTGGGCAGGAGAATGGCTATTTCTGAGATGGGATTGTAGAGCTGAGCATCTTCCCTGCCTGTGGGTAGATGTGAACATATCACCAAATTCTCAATCCTTTGCTGTTTTGTTTAATTGTGTGTTCATGGCCACTCTGCAGAAGCTTTGAACAGCTTGGTGCCTTGAACAGCTTGGGGGCAGGTGTCATGCCTTGTCTTGGTTTGGTCAAAAGTCTGTGGATAAATGTTGTAGAGGGAAAAGACATTTTTCATTCCTTGGCTCCTTGCTGTCTAGTCAGGTCCCCATTCCTGTAGGTGCTCCATTTATTGTTAACCAGATTCACAGCAGGGTGGATTTAACTGAGCTGGAGTTCATCCCAATCAATCCACTCTCCAGGCAGAGCAGTGTAGGTAAAGCTTCTCTAAACTCCTGCTTTTACTATGCCTTTTTGTTGCATGTGTGACACTTTTCTCCTCTCAAAAAGATAAGTCACTGTGAAAAATGTTATTCAAGAACTCTTTGTGTTACTGGAGTTTTAGATCTGTTCCCTGGGTGTCAGTGGGATAGATTGGAATGCTGAATACTCTGCAGTGTTACAGCTTCCACATTTATCAGTACTTAAGGAATGTCTTTTTCAGTCCATAGAACTTGCCTTTTAGATGCATCTGCTTGACACACTGAGTTCCAGTGAGCTTTATTAGCACAGAAGCAGCACAGATAATCCTCAGCTGCATCCTGTTTGCCAAGATGAAAACCCAACAGAGGCAGATTTTGAAAAATCAGTTTGAACTGCACAGGACTTTTTTAGCCCTCTTCCTCACACCCCAGTGCTTTCACTATTGATGTATTTTTTAAAGAGCCTTTTCTACTCTTTCTAACAGTGTTTACTCTGGATTTCTAACTACTTTAAACCAGCCTTGCAGATAAAATTCTGGACTTGTCATAGCCTTTGTGACAAGAGTTGTGTACTGTGAGCAAGTTAAAATGCAATGCTGTTTGCTAGAGTTCACATCAGGAGTGTGATGCATGGTTTGTGACAGTTGTACTATTTATTCAAATAAATGAATAGTGATCACTTGGGTTTCTGTTTTTCTTTCTCTCTCTTTTTTTGTTTTTGGCTAAATGGATAGGTCCATGAGAACTCTTGAAAGGTGAGCTTCTCCTTTCTTCTTCATCAAGGATCCCAGATACATGACGAGCAAAGCAATGATCTCAGGTTTCTTGTCCTTGGTACAGGTAATGGTATTGTATAAGCAGACACAAATGAATGATTTCATCAGCCACTTAGGTTTTTATATACTGCTCAGCTACTGGACCTGGTCAAGTTGTTTACTTTTTTTCCTTCCACAAAAATAAACTGGATTACATCTTCTAACAATGTTTGAAGACCTAAGGCCCAGTTCTTCCTGATGAACAGGAGGGAAGCCTGCCCAAAGCTGGTCCTATATGTCTGCAGAGGGCCTAGGAAGTCAGAAGCCTTAGTAAGTCAGGAGTGATACTGAAATCACACAGAATCACATAATGGTGGGAGCTGGCAGGGACCTCCAGAGATCATCTAGTCCAGCTTCCCTGCCCACGCAGGTTCTCCTAAATCAGGTTGTGCAGGAATGCATCCAGATGAGCTTTGAAATTCTTCAAAAGAAGGAGACTCCACAGTTTCTCTGGGCAGCCTGGTCCAGTGCTCCAGCACCCTCAAAGTGAAGAGGTTTTTCCCTATGTTTAAGCAACATCTCCTGTGCTCAAGTCTGTTGCTCCTTGTGCTCTTGACCACTGAGCACTACTGAAAGAGCCCAGCCCTGTCCTCTTGATCTCTGTGCTCCCCTGTGCGCTGATACAGAGTAAGCATCCAGCAGCTCTCCAATAAAGCAAGGCCATGTGGAGAAGCAGGAAAATGCATTATCAAAACATATTATTGGTGGGAGTGGTGTTGATTCCTTGAATTGTTTTTCAGTGGCTATTTTTATATAAGGGCCAGGTGTGTGTATATGTGTGTGTATGAGATGTTTTGGGAATGCACCGAGACTCTGGCAGGAAGTTACGCACACGACGCAGAAATAAATGCAGCTCTGACACAGAATTTGCTAGTGCTGTTCTGCAGAAGAGTGGATACTGCTCCCAGTGGTGATAGCCTCGATTTTGGTAGGAAGACAGATGCTTGTCCATCATGTATGTTTCAGACTTTTTTATCACTGACAATCTTGAAAAGCCTTGAAACCCTATGAATGAGGCTTTTCAAGACAGAAGTCTTTTGGTTTGACACTTAAGTAGGGAGAGACCTGGTAATTACAGATGGATTTTCCAAGGTTCAATTCCTCCTATTCCTTCTGACTGCTGACATGAAACTGTATTTCTCCAAAGTTCCCAAGTGTGCCTTCCTTTTTTTTTCTTGCTAGGCTGTAGCATGCACTTCTGCAGAGGTAAGAAGATGCTTTGGGTCTTTGCTAATTTGATGCATTGTTGTGCTTGGTATCTGCTTAGAAAATACAGTTAAGTTTGCCCTTTGATTAAAGATTTGGGGATAAATTTTCAGGTACTAAGAAATCATCACAGCTGGAAATCTCTTTTCAAACCACTGTCCTTTATCCCTGTCCTGGTTTTGCTGGGCCAGCATCCCAGGACAGGGTCAGCCATGTATCTTCCACTGTTGTGGAAGATAAATGTCCTGGCTTGCACAGGCATGACCCTGTGGTCTCTTCCCTGTGCTGGGCTAGGGAAGCAGAGTGTAGGGAGAAGCCAAAAGGCTTGGAGACACCCACTTTGAGGGGTGAGTTGCTTTTGCTTTCTGGTGGAATTAATGAATGTAACTGGTACCTAAAGGGAATGTTCAGGTGAAGTGGTTGTTGTAGAGAACTTTCTCTCCTCAATCAGTGATAGAAAAGGCAAGGAGGAGCAGCAACACTGCCTAGTGGAGACAATTCTTGTTTCAGGTGAGTTATTTTGGTGTGGCTAACTAGCTCTCTAAGGACAGGGATTAATCTGCCTAGATTTCTCCTTACAGTAGGTATGAAGAGTAGTGCTGCTCACCCTTAGAAAACTTTCAACTGATCACGACTGAAAGGTGTAATGGAGCATGATGATTTCATCTGTTGGCTGGTTCATTACTGCATGCTAACAAAATGTGCACTGAGGGCTGCCCCAAATGCAGACCACCAACCAGTCACGCTGTGCAGTACCATGGAAGAACAAGCATGTGTTTCAGGAGTGGTGGGGTTGCATGTTTCCTGCATTTGTAGTTCTGTTTATTTTAGTCTCCAGCAGGGACCAAGCAGACAGACAATGAAGTTCCGGATGCGACTGCGGTTTCGTTTCTGTGAGCAGCCAGTACCGTGCGGCACAGCTTCCTCCTGCCATACTCTCTCTGCTTGGCACTGTCCCACATGGGAGGCTGCAGCTTCAGGGAGGCTGCAGGACGCTCAGCCTGGGCAGTCAGTCCCCTCTCCTCGTAAGTTTCATCACGCCTGCGGCAAGAAGATCTTGGATGAGAAAGTCCCTCAAGGAGAGAATTGTAAGTTTGGGGAAAGGAACTCTTTGGGGTCCTTATAAATTTTAACTTATTTTTTCTTAAGCTTCAAGGCTTTTTGTGTCACAGGGATTGTTCTTACTAAGATTACATCTGATGCTAATGAACAAAAAATTTGCTCTTGAAAAGTCTGGTGCTAAACAAGGAAGTAAAAGTAGGTTTTAAACTGGGCACACAATGTTTATTTTTAAGTTATTTTCTTTATTTCTGGCTTTCTGAAGGCAGAAATATTACTATTAATCTTAGCATTTCCAATTGGGTTTTGTTTCCTGCTTTGTGAGATTTATGTAGACAGCTTTTGCTAGGAAATGTGTTTCTAGGCAGGAGCAGGGCTTCTGTCTCTTGAAACAGGAAATAAACCAGTTGAAATGGTTTGACAGCATTGCTAATTGCCTTGTGTGTGTGTTATGCAGCAGGTTAAATACCAGTAGCCACTGGTAGCTCGATAGTGCTTTATCTTGGAGATATTTGGGAGCCAGAATACGTGAAGACTCATGGAGGAAAAGTGAGCTGATCTGACCCACTTGGAGAATTAGTTTTGCAAGTAGTTGTGGCATTGCAATGTTGTGTGATAGTCTAGCTCTTGACCTAAGAAATACTCACTTGTTGGCTGCCTCAGCAGGTGACAGAGGAGAAATAACACATTACTGCAGAATGGACAAGCCTGTACTATTGGTGATGTCATCTCACTAAGAGAGAATGAAGGATCGAATGATATGGTTTCATTTGAATAGCCAATAATTAAATCTCAGCCTTATTTAGAAATGCCATTGTGAAATGCATTCAAGTTGTGGTCTCCTGCAACCATCTCTTCTCCGAGTGCTGATCAATAATGCGTGCAGGAGCATGGAAGCTGGGACAACCAGCCTGTGAGTCACAACTCTGAGCAGCAGATTTGAAAGGTGGGCTGCAGAGGCTGAATGAGGCAAAGATGGAAGATTGCATGCAAGAACCAAATTCTTCATTGCTTCCTGTTCCTTGTTAAACAGCTAACCCCAGACTGAGTCCTAACCCAGTTGTGTTCCCATTTGGTTGCTTTTGCAGCAGGTTATCCTTTGAAAGGCTGCTGTCTAGTGTCAAGCCTCATCAAAATTGAACTTGTCACATGAAAAACTGCTTGCAAATACTACTTATTAGTAATAAGCAATTGCTAATAATAATGATGCTAATAATAATAATGCTAGCAAATACAAATTATTAATAATAAGCAATTGCTATTAAAATCTAAAGAGCTGCACCTCTTAGGTTCTGAGAGGTGGGAAATCAAGGTAGGTAAATGTGAAGTGAAGCATGAGAGGGGAAAAAACCAAAACTCTCCAGATGGGCTCTTAGCAGAGCATAATGGTTCCATTAAACTGTCAGCTTGATGCTCAGCAGTGATCTGAAAGAGCAAATGATCATAGGAATGAGAAGAGGAATGGAGAACAGTGCAGCAAATGACAGGCTGCAGTGCACCTTCCTGCAGGTCTGATTCCCAGCACTTAAAAAAACCCTATGATGGTGCTGGAGAGAGTTCAGAAAGCAACAGAGTGGTTTCTTTGGAAAGGACAAGTAAGATGTAAGCTGTGTTTCTTCAGTTTTGGAGAGAGATGACTGTTGGGCACGTAGGATAGCTACACAGTAGTAACACAGAGTAGTAAGAGTGGTGTGAGCAATGTGAATCAGCTGGTGTCCTCTGCACTGTGCATAGCAAGGATGTGCAGGAGAAGCTGCCATGTGGCAGGTCTGAGCAGCACCAGGAGGTGGTGTCTCATGTAGGGTGAAGCCATGCTCTCCCTCTCTTTGCTGTTGGGTAGTGGAGGTTACACATTCAGAGGGTGAAGAAGTTCTTGGAAAGTAAATGTGTTGACAGCTCCTAATTAGCAGGATGCCAGTTTCAGTTTAGGAAGGCTGAGCTGCAGGCTGTTGGAGTGTTTTAGGGATGCTTGCTTTGCTTCTGGATTACCTATTTTTTTTCCTCTCCTAAGCTTCTGCTTTTGGGTACTTTAAGGGACTGGATACCAGGCAAGGTTGTCTTACACAGTATAGCAGTTTTAACACTCTGAGTAGGACACACAGGATTGAGGCCTTGGAGAACATGAACTTATGCTATTGGAAATGCTGCATTTCAGGTCTTTTGCTTACAAACTTCCAGATTTTGCAGAGTGGCTGAGACAGGCAGTAGGCATTGCTTTGATGTGTAAACAGTGCAAGGAAGAGATACACAGGGTGAGTACTGCAGAGACGCTGAGTTGGTGTAAGTTGTGGTTTACATGGACAATTACAGAAGACTTATGAGCAGGACGTTGCAAGGCATAACAGCTACCAGAAACCTCATTTAAAACTAAGTTGTCCTTGGGCTGCTCTGTGTTAATTGACTTTTCCCTCTCAATTAATGTTATCTGGAAAGCCTTATCTCAGACAGTTCAGTTGTCTGTTGAGTGACTCAGTTTCTCCTCTCTAACAAGCACCTTTTAAGAGACAGCCTTCAGTTTTGCAGCCACCACAATGAAACCAGTTCCTCATGGCCCTTTCCTCTAGTAGCTGGCTGGGAATTTTGTACCTGGTACATTTTGCCAGACTGATGTGCAAAAGCATCCAACTCCTATTTTTCTACCAATACTCTTGGCTTGGCAAAATCCTCAGATCACAGTTTTCCAGCCACACAGCAGTTTCCACCTCCTCCTGTTTGTTGCCCATGCTGCATGTGTTCATATGGAGGCACTTCAGCTGGGCAGCTGGCTGCATGATTTTCTTAGCAGAGCTTCCCATTAAGTATTTCATGGGAGTTTCCTTGCTGGTTTATACTGCCTTAGGAGCCCCCAGTGAGGTGACCCTCTGTATGTTGCAGGCATATCTGATTTCTTCCTGCTCTCCTTTCTCACCCCCATCCACTTGGAATCTAATTTAAAGCTCTTCCTACAAGCCCTGCTAATTCTCATCCCAGGATCCTTTTCCCACTTTGAGACAAGTTAGTTCCATCTGTTGATATCAGGCCTAATGGTCAAGGAACCTATGGCCAAGGAACCCAAAGTTCTGCTGGTGACACCAGGCTTGAAGCCAAGAATTCATCTGATGACTCTTTTTGTCAAAGCCTTCATCACTCCCTGCAATTGGTGAGCTAGAGGAGAACACTTCTTGTGCTTCCAATCCCTCAACCGGCTGTCCCAGGAATCTGAAGTCTCTCTTCACTGCTCACAAATGTCTTGATTTAAATTCATTGCTACCTACTTGAAAAATTAGCAATGGGCAGTAATCCAAAGGCTGAGCCTGGGTGAGAGGTTTTCTTTTTACATCCTTGACCCTTGCCCCAGGAAGGCAGCAGATGTCTCTAAGAAGTGG
Source organism: Pogoniulus pusillus (assembly GCF_015220805.1). NCBI lineage: Eukaryota > Metazoa > Chordata > Aves > Piciformes > Lybiidae > Pogoniulus > Pogoniulus pusillus. The sequence continues at coordinate 15,005,612 of NC_087290.1, read as the reverse complement.
GTCTGGTTTGCCGGTAGGGCCATCCATCCCCTTCAAAAGTGGCTCCCCTATAGCAAGGACAGGTTGTTTTTTTTTACTGAGGCAGCTTTGAAGTTCAGTCCAACTTAGTGCTGGCAACTCCACTGTGTTTGGTGAATCTTCATCCTCACTGGTGTATAATCCTCCCAGCAGAGCACTGGATCAATTTGCAAGAGCACCTGTGGAGGTGGGGAAGGTACTGCCTGCTGCACCTGGCAGGAACGTGTTGCCACTGTTCCCTGTTCTCTGAGTCAGCCTGTGCAGCAAGCTGGAAAGAGAATGGGGAGCCCTCTGCATCCTTAGCACTCTGCTCTGTTTGGGAGTGTTTCAAGGAAGGTAGAGTTTGACTCTGCCAGTCTGTCTCCCACTCACACTGATCAGCCTTTCCACCTGCTTTTGCAGCTCAGGCCAGCAGGCTGAGCGGTTATTTCCCTGCTCGCAGTCAACACAGGTGTTGTGTGTGCAGTCTGTCCTTGCAAGTCAGAGCCTGCAGCACTCTCTGCAGCCAGGGGCCTGGACACTGATCATGTTTATATGAGACCACTGTCTGGATTGCCACATTTCTTTTGCCAGCAGCTATTGCCTGGGTTGCAACCATCTCTCTTTCTGCCTGTGTGACTGACTGGGCGAGCTTCCACCACATGCCCAGATGACTCACTCACACCCCCCATGTTCAACCTCTGTTGCTCTGTGAGGGCATTTAAACATCCTGCTGAGGCAGCAGCTCCACCCACACACTTCACCTACCTCTCTGAGCAGCGGATGAGTGAGGAGGTTGCTCTGCTGACCACCTATAACTATGCTTCAGGTGAAAAAATGGTTCAGTCCTCTGAGCCTTGCCACTCTGCTGAAGTGCCACAGGGACAGTTTGGCCCCGGGGGCTGATCTCTGCAATCTCCGAGTGGTGTTCCCCCGAGTGGGTGGTGGTTGCCACTCCTGCTGGTATCTAAAAGTCATGTAGATATGATATTTAGGGACGTGGTTTAATGGAGGACTTGGTAGTGTTTGCAGTTGGACATGATGATCTTAAAGGTCTCTTTTCAAACTAAAAGCTTCTGTAGTACCTTTAGCAGAAGAGACTATTAAAATTCTATCTGTAACTTTGTATTGAGTTTTAGTCTTTGCCAAGCTAAAGCATCCTTTTTTTGTTGTTGTCTTGTTCACAAGGCTGGTTTTGTTGGGTTTTTTTTGTGCAAACATAAAGATTTCAAAAATGAGCATTTAAAACTGCACATTCCCTGCTTGTAGAGCATGGCTCTGTCTTTTGTGTTGTCTGTGTAGGCAGCATGGCACAGCCTTACTTTGCCAGAGCCATGGTTAAAAAAATCAGACTTGTCTCCATTTGCACTGGGATGTGAGTCACGGATTCTTAAAAGAGTGGGAAGGTATCATTGCCAACCTCTTATTTGTAGGTAGTTGCTGATGATAGAGATGAATTTCAGCTGGGTCCTGATAGAGTGGGTCCAGAGGAGGGCCTGGAAAACGATCAGGGCTTTGGAGCATGTCTGTGATGAAGACAAGATGAAGGAACTGGAATTGTTCAGCCTGGAGAAGAGAAGGCTCCAGGGAGACCTAATAGCAGCTTTCTAGTACCTGAAGGGGGTCTGCAAGAAGGATGGAGACTGTTTACAGAGGCCTGCAGTGATAGGACAAGTGGCAGTGGGTTCAAACTAGAGGAAAGCAGATTTAAATTGGATGTTAGGAACAAGTTCTTTCCCACGAGGGTAGTGGAACACTGGAACAGGTTGCTCAGGGAGATGGTTGAGGTCCCATTCCTGGAGCTATTCAAGGTAAGGCTTGACAGGGCTCTGGGCAGCCTGATCCAGTTGAGGATGCCCCTGCTGACTGCAGAGGGAGTTAGAGCAGGTGACCTTTGGAGGTCACTTCCAACCCAGACCATTCTATGGCTATGTAGCCTCTCCACTCATCTCTGACAGCCCCATTCCTTTCTCCAACTTCTCCTGTCCAGTAACACAGCCTCCTAGCTCTGTTGGAAAACCTCACCCATACTCTTGTGAGTTCTGATGAGATATTTTCACCACTGTCTTGTGTATTGTTGTTCTGCTTTCACTTGAAGCTGTCTGGAGTGGGGAAGAAAGTCATTCTCCAATATGTGTTTAATTTTAAGCAACCACAGCTGCCATTTAATCTAACATGAAGATGGCGTTGTCTACCCAAAAATATGTCTTTGTTTCCCAGCTCTTGTAGGAGCTGGTTTAATAAAAGGCACAGCTTATATTTATAAATTCCTCTCAGTAATTTAACTGCTGTGCTCTTAATGCTGCTTAAGTATTGGTCACTTTTCTGGCAGAAATCTATTGATACCTTGGAAATTGAAGCTGTGTCACTCAAAATAGGATTTTGCTAATCTAATTCAGTCAAAACAGATTTAGATGGATTTAAGGGCAAGTTTTAGTACTTTAGTGCTTTTCTCTGTATTTTGGCAATTACCAGCAAAAAGGGAAAGTTCTTTTTATCTTCTTTGTGCATATTTAAATACATTTTAATATATTTTTGTTTTAATTAAGCAATCCCTCACTCATTAAATAGTAGCTGAAAAAAATCCTGTTCAGTTTGTGTTTTCTTCATAGTTTGGATCTTTACATGCCTTTACTCATGTTCCTTTTCCTCCAATATTTTTTAGTAGCTTACCAGGAGCAAGAACAGACAATGGATCCAGACTTTTTAAATGCATTTATACAGCCTCCTGCAGTGAATGAATTCCTAGCTGAGAATGTCATCGCTCAAGGTATGGGCTTTATGAGCCAGGACAGAAAAAGACCCAAAGAATGACCTGAAGAACCAAGCAGAAAATATGCTCTGCATATGAATTGTATATTTTTCTGCAGTGGTCCCATGAGTTTACCAGCAGTGAGCAAGCTTTGGGTGTGCAATTTGGCTGCTGACTTTCTAGAGACAGATCATGAAGAAGCAACACAAATTCTAGCTGGTTCTTCAGCTGAAATCTAAATTTCACACAAGAATCTGGCCAAGTCTGTTTGCCTCTCTCCAGCATGGTTCATCCAAGATCTTATGCTTCAGTGTAATTCAAATCAGTTAATTTCCAACAGCAGTCTTAGGAATCTGAGTAATTCTCTCACTCGCAATGAAGCAGTTAAAAGAAGAAATAAGCATTTCTACATATGGCAGTTAGTGATGTTCAGTAATATGAAATTTGATAGCAGATTTTACAGCAAACCTGCATTAGTCACACCTAATATTTGTAATGTATCTTGTTTGCTTCCTTTCACAGGTGAGAAGAAGAGATTCATAAACCCAAGCTCCAGCAAAAATCCCAAATTGGAAGAATTAAAGCTGGTACTGCTTCTTTTACTATGTTGTTTAAGCTTCACCTCAAGTTGGTTTTGCCTGTTGAGTTAATGCTCAGCCCTGAAAAATTACCCAACTCTTTAGCTCCAGTCCTCCACACCACAGATCAGGACAAGTTCTGCTTTTGGTACCTGGGCTCCACGCAAGCAAACCAGAGCTTTTGCTTAAGCGCAGTGCCAGGGTGGCTGGAGCCATACAGGACCAAGCTTCAAATGCCCAAGAGTGGTCACTGCAGTGTGTAAAGTGAAGTGTAGAGTTAAAAGTTTAGTTTCTTCTTGTATGACACTTCTCCAAACTTGGAACATAGGGATGAGCCACACCAGAAGTACCCAGCTGCTACTTCATTGTAATTGACTGCTTGAGGTAACTTTGAAGGAGGAGTCTTGTTTCATGGCTTTATGTCCAAGTGATTTTGCAAGTCTCCCCTGTGCATTCACTCACTGTGTTTCTCTACTGGCACAGCCCAGGGAAAGCATAGAATAGTGACATTTCCAGGAAGAAAAGTGGCATGCAAGAAGAGACCAGCACTTCCTGCATTATGGAGATAGTAAACTTGCTATAAATATAATAAACCCCATTTTAGGCTGTGTGCTGATGTCTGTATTATGTGAGATTCATAAATCCATTAATATCTGCATTTCTATAGTATGCTTTCTTAAATCTTCACACAGATTTGATCACAGAGATGTAATTGTTGTGTCAGGCTTTCACAATGTTTTTATACAAAGCAGAAAATCTGAAAGGTGGTGGTGCTGCAAAGTGCAATTATGCTGTCTACAGAGACACTGAATTCATTCTTCCCAGGCTGCCAAAAATGAAGAGCTTTTCTTGCTTTATGAAAGTTTCTGTGAGCTTCAGTGATTATTCCAATTCCTGTCAATCTCCTCAAGCAATGTTCTTCAGTCTGATTTCTGTTCTTCAGATCACGAGGAGGTGGAAATTGGGTTCCAAGGGTCCTCTGGATGCCCATTAATCTAAAGATATTATGGTTCCTCTAGAGAAGAGATAGGGATGGAGGAGGGGACCAGAGAGGTGTCATCAAGGGAAGACTAAGAAAAGCAAAGAAGCTGCCTTGGGGAAAAGAATCTGTTCCACTGCATTCTTATTTTCAGGTAGCTTTGGGAAATCAAGGAATATGAAATGGCTCACTGTGCTTATTAAATTATCAGTTGCCTATAAAATAGAGGATAATTACATTTAGAGACTAGTAGCAAACATCTTGAAGTATTCCTTTTTTCCCTATTTACTTATTTTCAGGCACAGTGCTCTGTTCTGCAGCTGAGTAAGGCCCCAACCACAGGACAGAAGGCAGAGTTGTGTGAGCTGCAGGCTGTGGTTGTTTAGAGCCTAGACAGCAAGCAAGGGATCTTCTAGATCTGTACTCAGCAGAATTTTCTGCTTTTCCACCCTCACCTGGCAGTACCATTATGTGTGTGGTTCCCCTTTATCACTCACACATCTAAACCATTGCCAGGTCTTAACTTTGAGGGGCTAGCTGAGGAGCTCATCTTCCTGGCCCAGAAAATTCATTTTACTTCTTAGCTGAGCAAGTATATTACAAACACCTTGACAGATTCTCAGTTTGGGCAAGTGCTGGTGCCAGGCATTCTTATTTCTTGTGTTGTTTCAAGCATCTCAGAGATAGGCTCTTTTTGTTCCCCAAACTGCTTTTTACAATTTGGCTGGTGTTGGGTGACTTCTAGAGATCTGCTATTAGTTTTTCCTCTGTTTGCAGTGAGTGAGAATGATATTATCCACACAAGAAACTCCAGACCCTCACTTGTAGTAATACAGGCAATACCCAATCCTCTTTGGAGAGGTTCTTTGTAACAGCCAGCTGGAGCTACTGCTTTTCAGTTCTCTTTTAGCAGTTCATCTTCTGCTTCTGTCAGCATATGTGGATAAAACACATGCTTGGGGAAGTGCGGAGGAGCAACTTGGGTCACCCGTGCAGGCATACAGTGGTCAAGAGAGGGGCTGCAGGGCCAAGAGATGTAACTGGGAATGTGGTTCATGTCCAGCTGCAGCCAGGCTTTGGCTTCCTGAGCAATTTCCCTTTGCAAAGGCAGGAAGGATATTGGAAAGGGCGGCTGCCACGTAAGAAAGCAAAACAAACCAAAAAGGCATTTTGTTTGTTTTGGTTTTCCGCTCCTCCCAGAGAAGGTATCTGGGACAAATTAGGAGGAAATTGGAGGAAGAAAATGAAGACAAAACTAGGAGAGGAATGGGAGGAGTGCTAGTCACATGGATCCCTACAAGAGACAACCAACAGATCGAGTAATGTCTCTCTTCTTACAAAGTTTTGTTTCACAGGTGAATTTGTGTGGATTCTGTGACCTTTAACAAAGGCAAGGGTCTGGAAGTCTACAGCCTTTTTTCTTGTGGCAATAGGAACAGAGTCTGTCTCTCCACACCTATACCTATTTCTACAAAATGCAGAGGAATATAGCCTGAGACGTCTCTTTCACTGCAAAACTTGGGAGAGCTAACCAATACTTAAATTTCCTTTCAAAACCACAACCAAAAAGCACAAATGAGGTGGAGACAGAGTGCAAACCAAGGTGTGAGAGAAGGAACTGAAGAGAAAGGTGCTGGGGGAAGTATAGGCTGGATGTTAGGAGGAAGTTCTTCACAGAGAGAGCGATTTGCCATTGGAATGGGCTGCCCAGGGAGGTGGTGGAGGCACCATCCCTGGAGGTGCTCAAGAAAAGACTGGATAAGGCACTTAGTGCTATGGTGTAGTTGACTGGCTAGGGCTGGGTGCTAGGTTGGACTGGATGAGCTTGGAGGTCTCTTCCAACCTGGTTGATTCTATGATTCTATGATTCTGTGAAATGCAGTAGAGGATTGAGTGCTGTACTATTGAAACAGGATAGAATATAGTTACAGCAAGAATATAATTACTGGCTGTTCTGTTTTCTCTGCAGTCATTGATTGACTGGATTAACACAACTCTGAAAGAAGAACACATAGTAGTTAGAAGTCTGGAAGAAGACCTATATGATGGACTTGTACTTCATCATCTTATGGGTAAGGTCCTGAATCACAGATGTCAGGGGCTGGAAGTGACCTCAAAATATCCAATCCCTCTGCCAGAGCAGGATCACACAGGAATGTGTCCAGGGCAAGTTTTGAGTATCTCCAGAGAGGAAGACTCCACAACCCCCCTGGACAGCCTGTTCCAGTGTTCTGTCACCTTTACAGGGAAAAAATTTCTCATTGTGTTTAAATGAAACTTCCTATGCCTCAACTTCTACCCATTGCCCCTTGTCCTGTCATTGGGCATCACCCAGCAGAGCCTGGGTCCAGCCTCCTGGGGCTCAACCTCTACATATTTATAAACATTGACGAGGTCACCTCCCAGTCTCCTCATCTGCTTTGAGTTTGGCTCACCAACACATTGTAGAGGAACTTCCAGGTGACAGAATAAACCTTGTGGATCGCAGTAGCAGTGAGCTGCTGGAGTTTTACTTCTTGCAAGAAGAGAAAGCACTGTGCTGTGAACCATCTGTGAGGACAGTAATTCTGAACAAATGCTTGATGATCCACTATAATTTTTATGTAATTCTTCTAAGAAAGCCTAATGGTTAACATAATAGAAAGGTTAACCCTGAAGTGTGAAATTACAGAGCTCTAAAGTGCTAGACTGGAACTGATAAAAACTTAGGAGGCTCTCTACATTATGAAAATCTAAACCAAGACTTTGTGTGCCTTGCTGATTTATTCTGTTTCTGATTTGGTTTTAATTATTTTTTTTTCCTATGGTGGCATTCAAATGCATCTATCTTCTTCCTGTGGAACTGCTGTCAAAAGAAAACCTAGCATCTCTCAAACTGGATGTTGACGAGATTGCGTTAACAGAAAAGAAGCAGCGACAGAAACTCTCTGTGATCCTGGAAGCTGTGGCTAAGTGCTTGCAACTAGAAGAAAGTCAGCTGAAATGGAGTGTGGAATGTAGGTGCAGAAATGAAATTGGAGAAGGTTATCCATCCTGGGGTTTCCTCTGCTGTAAGGCAAAGGGGTGCCAGAACTGTAATTGAGCAGCCTGTTTTGAATCACTAGTTGAATCAAGAGTGAGATGGGAATACCTGGTCCTGAGTGGGTGATGCAGGTTAGGAACTTTCCCTTCCCCACTATTTGAAATTTACCAGGCTAGCTCAGGTGGCTTGGAAGTAAGATGAAGCTGTATTTACAGCATGGCAAAATTTTCAAGCATATATATATATATATATATATACAATATTTAGGAGTATTATAATTATGTAGAAATTAAAAATAATACAGAAGTCCAAACTCCCTCACAGACTTAGGAAACTGTCCAGAGTGGGCTCAATGCTACCCCCTCTTTTTCCCTCTCTATCTCCCTTCCCAGCCAGAAACCACAAGAAGTCAACAAAGCTTAGGTTGTTAGTTGTTAGCCAAGACTAAAGGACAGATTAGATTAGATGAAAGGAGAAATGAATAGGGCAACCTCCCAGCACAGAATGAGAGAAGATTGTTTATATTTTGGCTTTTTATCCCTCTCAGCAAAACAATATATATATAATATATATATATATGTAGACATGATCATTGTTTTGTTTCACAACCAATGCTCTAGTTTCACATTAAAATATTCCAGTTAGCCTCAAACCAGCACACTGGGACATGCAAGCTACACCGTGTGAGTGTATGACTTGTGGACCACTTATCAGTTCTCAGTGCCTGCGTGTGTGTCCCATTAGAAAGGACTTGATAGGTATAGTATTGCTGAAACGTGGTATTTCAGATGTCCCACCTGGTTTATGGCCCTCCACGACTCAAGATTCTGCTCAGCACAGGGAGAATTGATGATGCTAGAGTAAGGCTTACTTGTTTTGCACATTAAAGATTGTTTTCTTCCTTGCCATGGCATAGCTATCTTGACAAAGGACTTACTGAGCACACTGCATCTTCTGGTTGCAATAGCAAAACACTTTGAACCCAACCTGGCCATACCTTCAAACGTTCAAGTGGAAACAGTCACCATTGAGGTAATTGTAGCTTCAGTTATTTGTTACATGTGCTTAGAATTAAGGAGAAATGTGTGGTCATGAGGAGAAACTTCTTTACAGTGAGGGTGCCAGAACACTGGAACAGGCTGCCCAGAGAGGTTGTGGAGTCTCTTTCTCTGGAGGCTTTCAAGACCCTCCTGGATGCATTCCTGTGCCAACTACCCTAGCGGATCCTGCCTTGGCAGGGAGGTTGGACCTCCATAAATCATTGAGTCCATTCTAACCTCTAAAGTTCTGTGATTCTGTGACTTTTTCCTTTTGACTTTCTCTGATGGAGCATGTTGGTAACTTCTGGCTGAAAAGTGGAGAGAGCAGAAGGGATCAACAACATCTCAAAGTGCCTGTACTACTTGTACAGGACTTCCTGAATCGATGCCTTCTGGTAATATTATTAAGGCAGCAAACAAGTCACGAAAGCCTTATTAATGCTTAGAGATCTATTTTATTGTGGGGCTTTATTTTGGTGTAACAAAACCTAAAATACTTTCTGTGTTTTCAACAGAACACCTCCAGAGGATTAAAGACAGCAAATGGGGTGGAATACATCACAGAAAACAAGTAAGAGGGGATGCATCTGGGTTTTACACTGTCAATCAGAAAGGAAATACTGTGGGTGTATTCTGTCTTAGAAAAAGTAGCTGGGATCATGATGGTTGCAAAAAGCATAAAGCTCAGGCATGCATATGTGTGCCAACTGCTCTTCTGAGTTCTTTTTTTATCTTCAAATTCAGTGTTATGGGATAATGCCTTTCTTTACTCTTTATATATAATCTATAAAATAAATTGTATATGTAATTTATTATTTTTATATTGTCTATTTTATATATATATATATATATATATGTATTTTTTTTCTTAAAAATGTGTATGACTGTTTCAATGGCTGATTGTTTGCCATTGCTGTGGAGGAATGCAGTAGGAAATATAATACTAGAAATTGAGTAGTGTAGATTTGCCTTTCCCAGACTCAACTGGAAACTTTCCAAAGTCACAGTGGTTTAAATCTACTTTTAATTCGTTTCTCTTCTGTCACACGAGGCAGTTCTTGTTTTGCTGTCAAAGAAAGGTTTGAGCTTGCTGAGTTTGTGATGTGCTGTGATGATTAAAGGAGTTAAGTAATAGGGTGTCATTTATACACTGAGAAAATAGGGACATCATTCCAAGAACTAGAAAGTAATTTTCCTACTATCATCTTTTATACATTAGAGCATCTTCAGTGTCTAATATCATGAGCAGCTTATTGGAAGAGGATATTGTGAACTGTGCTTATAAAATCAATGCTCATTGGTCTGTGGGGCAGTTAAAGTCTCTCATACTTCCAGGAGCATATGCAGATATACATTGTACTTAAAAATCTCTGCTGGAAAGTTACTCTGACATCCAGTTAATGGTGCTTTGTGCTATACCTCCTGCTTTTACAAGATAGCTGGTGTACCCAGATAAGCTTTGTTTAGGAATAAGATTAGTTCTACTGAATGCTTTTTCTAATTCTTGCTTTTTTATTGCACTTTTAGAGAGAATTTAGAAGCTCAGTCAAGTAAGTACTGTCATTGCCAAGTTCAGTGTTTCACTGTTGTACACCATATTCTAATCCACTTCTACCTCGTGATAAAATCAGTGTGCTTCCACTAGAGTTCATGAAGATTCATGGATTTCTCTTACTGGTTTTCTTCAAATGTGCACTGCTAATGTCTGTTCATATCAGCACAGTACAGTTTGGAAATTGGGTGGTCACTTTGCCCATGGATTACAGGCAACAGACGGGAGGTGAAACAAGAAATGAAGCAGTGGGTTGATGAACCAACAGAGAAGACCTCGTAGGAGGGCAAATGGCCTCAAGTTGTACAAGGGGAGGTTTAGGTAGGCTATCAGAAGAAAATTCTTCCTTGGAAAGATTCTCAAAGACTAGAAAAGGCTCTCCAGAGAGGTGGCTGAATCCTCATCTGTTGATGTGCTTAAATGAAGCAGAGATGTGGTGCTGAGGGATGTGGTTTAGCACCAGATTTGATAGATAATGGTTGGACTCAATCTTTAAAGGTCTTTACCAACTGAAACAATTCTATGTATTAGATTTGCACATTGCCCTCGTTCACTGTTGGAGCTATTTATGAGCACAGTGGCTGGAGAACTGATCCTCTTGTTGCTGCCAGCTTCAGTGCACTTTCCTTTCTGCAGTTTGCAAAGGGGATTTTGAAGTCTGTTGGTACTCAGTTATGGATGGCAGCTCAGTGTGAACAGTGTCCCCAGAGTTTTTACCCTTGATGTTTTTAAGGTCTGTGAAACACTTGAGGTGCAATATGTCCACCTCGAGGAGAGGATACTCTCGGATGTGATCCTTTCATGGGTCTGGGGTTGTCCCCCAGTGATTTGTTGGATGGATTCACCTTTCTTCCTTTACATTGCTCCTGCAACAATCCCTTGACAGGGAGAATGGAGAAACCTGTGAAGTCCTTTCACAGTGGAGGCTTCTCTGGCTTTTGAGAGGAATCTTCCACCAGTAAAGCTACCTTTTGGTTTCCTGCACTATAGAAATCAATTCTCCAATGACTTATATTGCCAGAGTGCCCTTAGCTTTTAAGTGCTTCATACACTTTGTTCATTCTTGAATCAGATCAGTCTTGTAGCTGGGCTAGTGAGATGATGTAGTCTGAGCTCATTAAACCTATGCTGAGCATGCAGGTGAGGGTGGGCATTTGCAGAGTGAATCTCATGTCCTTGGAAGTTTCTAAACTCCTGCTAGTTCTCTGGCACTGGCTGGGTGCCTGCCTTTAAGTTGGCTGGCAGCACCAGTCATTTTTGAGGGATGAATTTTCAGACAGTGTTGACAAGCCAAAACACAGGTTGTGTTTTTTTATAGGAGGGGGAATGTTTTTCTGCAAATTTGATGTAAGTGACATTTCTGTTGTGGGAGAGCAGTAAAATCTTCTCTCATTATGATATTTTATCCCAGAGTTCAAGGTTAAAAAGCATAGCTGAGAAGACACAAACTGGAGAGATGTGAAACTTGGCCATTGTTCATTCTGGTGGCAGCACAAATCTTGAGATCCTCTGCAGGTGATAATTGCAGAGCTGAATGGAGTAAATTGCTTTCTCTGACGTAGTCAGGCTGAAGGGAAGCCTCTCACACCCTCCTTTGATAAATACAAAATCAGGATTTTCCCCCATCTCCCTATGACCCTCTCTCTCCTTGGTTTGTAAGGTATGAACAGCTTGATCCTTCTGGAGTAACTCTGGTCTGACAGTTACTCCAAATAATACCAACTAATGTTGTTTTGATACAGAGGACGATGCCTTTGATGAATTATTTAGCCATGCTCCAGATAAACTGGATGCTGTAAAAAAGGTAATTGACTTTTCTAACACACATCAAAATTTGAGAAGTAAAGCAGTTAATAACTTCACTGAAAAAAAAAAACCAAAACAATTTCTTTTCTTCCACCCTCTCCTCCTGTTCTGTTTTCTTTAGGTATTTCTGCAATTTGTCAACCAGCATGTTGGAAAATTAGGATTGAATCTGAAGGACCTCGAATCCCAGGTAGCCTGCTCTAAGGTGCATGTTCACCATGTTTTATAGTCATTTGAGTATTTCATCTCACCATTAGAATTCCTTCTTTTTGTTGTAGTAAATTGAAACTTGGCACCATAACCATTACTTTTAGCTTCAGGTTGTTGGAAGCACAAACAACTGTGATGAGCTTTGCTATTTTCTGCTAAAACAGGCACTGAGGCTGGGTGAAGATGCAGTGGTCTGCGTTGTGGTGACATCAAGGAGAAATGTGGACTGGGGCCAAGGATGGTCTTGGTCTTCCTTTTCTCCTGCTTATTGCAGCAGTTAACTGTTCCTGGCCACAGTCACAGGATCACAGGATATTAGGTGTTGGAAGGGACCCAAAGAGATCATTGAGTCCAACCCCCCTGCCAGAGCAGGACCATAAAATCTATCTCGGATCACAGAGCAATGCAGCCAGACAGGCCTTGAAAGTCTCCAGAGAAGGAGACACCACAACCCCTCTGGGAAGCCTATTCCAGTGCTCTGTGACCCTTACAGTACAGAAGTTCCCTCTTGTGTCGAGATGGAACACAACTTACATTCATTGCTCCTTGTTCTATCACAGGGAGCAAGTGAACACAGCCTGTCCCTCACCTTCTGACACCCAGCCCTCAGAGATGGATAAACATTTATTAGATCCTTACTCAGTCTTCTCCAGACTAAACAGCCCCAGGTCCCTCAGCCTTTCTTCATAAGGCAGTGTTCCAGTCCTCTAATCATCCTTGTGGCCCTCCACTGGACCCTCTCCAGCAGATCCCTGTCCATCTTAAACTGGGGAGCCCAAAACTGAACACAGTACTCAAGATGAGGTCTCACAAGGGCAGAGTAGAGGTGGAGGAGAACCTCTTTCAATCTGCTGGACACACTCCTCTTAATGCACCCCAGGATGTCATTTGCCCTCTTGGCCACAAGGGCACATTGCTGTCCCATGGACAACTTGTTACCCAGGAAGGGTGGACAACTGCTTGCATGGATCCAGGGAGCTGCAACATCCTTCTGAAATGGGTTGAGAACTTCCCTCCCCTACTTGAAATTTACCAGACCAGCTCAGATGGCTTGGAAGTGAGAAAAAGCTCTACTTAAGAGCAAAGCTACATTTACAAGCATACATACACAATGTATTTACAACTATTTACAACTCAGGAATAATCATGGAATCATAGAATGGTCTGGGCTGGAAGGGATTTCTAGAGGACATCTAGTCTGGCTCCCAGAAATCTAATCTTCCCTCCAAAAGAAAGTGCAAGATGAACCAACACCACCCTCTCTCTCTCCCCAGACAGAAAACAGCCAGCAGGGTTGCATGTTGTCTGGTCAGCTGAGGTTAGTGGAAGAGATTGGAGAGAAGCAAAGGGAGAAGTACCCCGGAGCAGAGAAGAGGGAATTGTTTACACTTTGGCTTTTTATGCTTTTTAGCAAACCAATGAATGATTTAGACTTTATTCTTTTACAACCAATGAGCTACTTTCTCTTATTAGAATATTCCAATCAGGCTTAAACCAGCACATCTTCCCACAGCTCTCCCAGGAGTGAGTGAGTGAGTGGTAGGAAATGAGCTCGAGGATGTCCCTTGTGCCTTTTTACTCCCTGCTTCTGCAAGCCCACGTGCAGAAATCAATCCACAGCTCTTGCTTTGCTCCAGTGTTCAAAACCTCAGTGCAGTGTGATTTATGCTGTGAGGATGTAAAAGCAGAGCTCTGCTCCAATGCTCTTCTGAGTCTTACTGGTTGGCATCTGAGAGAAAGGAAGTTTTGTAAGCATTTTGTCATCAATCTCAGGTATTAGGCACAATTCTCCTTTACTCACAGGTATGTGTCTGCTGCTTGTGGTCATCTGAAGTTGCTTCATATCTAGAATTGTGGGTTTTAAGAGCTGTCCTTTTGCAAGGTGAACTTGGGAGTCTTGTGTGATTAAATATGAAGTTCACTGTAAAAAGAGTTTAAGGGTGCTGAGTCATTAGGCTGTCTGCTTGCCAGAGTGCCATTTCAATTCTTTTCTCACAAGAATGGCATTTATTGGAGTAACTTCCTAAAAGCCAACATCATAAATAACACATGGATCATTCTTCATCTAGTTTGCAGATGGTGTTATCTTACTTCTGTTAATTGGACAACTGGAGGGTTACTTTCTGAATTTAAGGGATTTCTTCCTGACTCCAGCCAGCACTGCAGAGATGGTAGGTTGTTATTTAAGTACTTGGAGCTTGAGGTTTCAAACATCTTATGTATTTAATGCTTCCATGTGTCGGCAAAGAGCTCTGCCTCTTGCTCTGACTGCTGCTGTGTATGGAGTTATGTGTGTGCAGAGTATTTGCAGGGTAGTGGTTTGGAACAGCACAAACGCAGGGACTTGATGTTGTTAAAGTATCCTGGAACAGATTGGTGTCTTCTTCAAAATTAACTGTTATCTCCAGGGAGGTGAGCTGGTTATGACTTGCTTTTGTTTGGCAGATACGTGCCTCTGAAGCCTTCTAGGGAAATATAGAGGCTCTATGTGATGAGGAATTGGCATGCTACCTCTTACAAGTCTGTCCTGCAAACTACATATCTAAGTGGATGACACCTCTTACACAGCAGAACTAGGTTCCTGTAGGTTTGCTTCTGCTGTCCTAAAAATATCCTTCAATCAAGACATGACCAGAACATTTTGAAGACTCCTTCTGTGCTCAGGGAGCTCTCGAGAATTTACGTCTTTTCCTCCCCCCAAGGCTGTAATCTACACAACCAGACTTGCTTGACTCCTGTTTTTTCAACCTCTGCCAGGCAAATTTTGTCTGTTCTTTAAAAGAAAAAGGTAGTGTCAGCCAGGAGGTAGTGCATGCTGGGCTGCCAGTGTAAATGCCTCCTCCACAGATAGAAGATGTTGAAATATTTTGCAATATTTGAGATATTTTCAGATGCTCTCTGGCATGGGTAGGGACTTTTCATCTGGGTCACTTGCAGCTGTAGCTACATTTCACCTTCAGATCTCTGAGGGTGAAAAGTGACAGAATTTTTTCTTTTTGCTTGAAAGCAGCCTGCAAAGGGAATCTCTCCTCTGGTGTCATTTGCATTATAGATTCCCTACACAGATGAAGCCTCCGTTTGGTTCCTGACCTCACTGCAGCTAATCTCCCTGGACAATATTTCTTTGTAATGAAAATTCACTAAGATGCCATGCTAATTAATAAGAACTCTCATGGAGCTTTTCCATCCCAGCTATTAAAACCACAGTTGTCTGAGATGTGGGTTCCAATTTTGTCCTAAAGTCATTGCTGATGAAAGAGTTGATGACTCTTTAAGGTACTGGAAAAAAATCAGATGTTTGAGGGTTTTTTTAACTCTATGAACAAGGCAAATGTATTCTTAAGGGTGAATCAAACAAAGTCAAGACATTTCCTATGAATTGTTTTTCTTGCCTTTCTCCTCCTCCCCTCAGTTTTCAAACTTGTTTGCTCTAGTTCATTGATTTGGAAATAAATGTTTCATATTTTCATTAATTTTATTCAGAGGAAGTAATTTTTTTTTTAATGTAAATTTTCATAGGTGACCTTTTTGGTTTTGCACCAGCCCCATTTGAGCCTCATAAATCACTCAAAGAAATGAGATACTACATTTCAGGTATAAATCAGAGCTCAGACTTTCTAGTTCTTACCCAGTCTTTGCTGGTCACTGGCCTCAGAGAAGACTATAAGGGAGCTGGGTACTGGTTCTGCATCCCAGTAATTTTGTTTTTGCAGGGTTACTTCCAAGTACTGGACTTTCTGTTGGGCAGTTTGCCAAAGTGGCATGTTTTTTTCTCCTCTGATACTAATTTCAAGATGAAAAGTGGGATGGATAGTAGCATAACTATAAATGTCAAGTCACCACAGTTCATCTGTCATCTGCACATAAAACACATCTTCCAGTGCCCTGTGCTTTCTAGCTCCTTGTCCTTCTAGACATTAATTGGCATAATAAAGTGTAAGAATGTGAGCTTTGGGATTTAAGGCATGCTATTTGGGTTATAAAAACAGTGACAACCCCATGTAGTGTTGGGATTGGTGCATTGCATCAACTTTCATTGTGTGTCAGAGCTGACACACAGACTCAGTGAATTGTGAGGAGAAGTTGGGATGTGAGCAGTGATACTAAAGAGGAAATAGGAACAAGGAATAGGGAGGGCAGGAGTCTGCAATAGAGGAGTACAAGGAAAGCAGGAGCAGAAATTTGGGATGTGGCCTACCTTCCAGCTCAAGATGACAACACTGCATGTGAATGGGGTTTTCTTAGTGTTTATTACCAAAAAATATATATATTTACAAGTAAGTGTAAAGAAATCCCCACTGTGAGAACTCGTGGTTGGAAAAGATGTGCATACTGAGACAAAGAATATAGTCACAAAATAGGTCAGGCTGAAACTGGAGCTGAACTTTGTGCAGGCAGGAGGTGAAAAATATGACAGAGGGTCCTTAGTAGATCTATGTGAGCCTACAGTCTCCTGACTCCTGACTGTCAAAGGAAGTAAACAAGCCTGAATCCAAACTGTCAGTCTCAGCTACTCATAAACCAGAGAACCAGGTAAAACATAAATCTATTGCTTCACTTCAGAGCACACAGGTTTTGCTAAGCTTGTGTATGGGGGATTCCTGTGCTTACTGTCAGAAGACAACAAGGAAGAGCATGGGAGCAGTTATGAGGTACCTCCCAAGGGATAAATTGCTCAGTAGCCTAAGGAATGACTGAAGAGACAATGTGAAGTTTCTCCAGATCGTGTAACTTCATTATGGAGTGAAGGGAGTTTGCTAATTGCTGACCAAGTAAAGCACTACCCTTAAGCTGTTAGAAGGTAGTAATGGGATCACAGAAGAGTAGCATTGAAAAGGCCCTCTGAAGATCATAGAGGCATAGATCACCTAGTCCCACTCCCCTGCTAGAGCAGGATCACCTTGAGTAAATCACACAGGAGGTCATCCAAACAGGTTTGGGATGCCTCCAGATATGGAGCTCTACAACCTCTCTGGTGGCCTGTTCCACCAGATTCATAACTACAGAAATATATGTGTCTGGTACTGCTTTGATGTGGGGAATGCAGGAAAAATAGCAGTGAGGAAAAATCAGAAAAAACTCCTCCAGCCTTCATCCATACACCTGTGCTTAATTTGTCAGGAGTAATGTAGCCTGGGGAAGAGAAGCCTCTGGGAAGACCTTACAGCAGTCTTCCAGTACCTGAAGGGGGACTGCAAGAAAGGTAGGAAGGGACTTTTTATGAGGGCTTGTAGTGATAGGATGAGAAAGAATGGATTGAAGCTTGAGGAGGGCAGATTTAGACTGTATGTTAGGAAGAAATTCTTTACAGTGAGGCTGGTGAGAGACTGGAACAGGTTGCACAAGGACACATCCTTCCTGGAGATATTTAAGGCTAGGTTGGATGAGGCTTTGAGCAGCTTGGTCTAGTGGAAGATGTCACCTGCCAATGTCAGGAGGGTTGGAACCAGATGATCTTTAATGTCCTTTCCAACCCAAGCCATTCTATGAATACTAAAGACATCATCACTTCTGTTATTGCCTATGGACATTTGTATATGTTAAAGCCTAACATTCTAGCTCACAAGTAGAGCTGTTTGGAAGCCTTCTGAGTTTTGCAATTCTGAATTAATTACAGAGAACTTTTTTTTTTTCTTTTGTATTTTTTGTTTGTTCCAAATGTGGTGAGCAAATATAGAAATGAATTCCCTGCATCTATTAGATCCAATTACAAGTCTAGTCTGTTTTCCCTGTGGAAACATCTGTTGCCACAAGACTTTCACATGCAAGGTCTATTTTTAAATATATGGATTCTTCTCCTCACCTCATGGGATGCATTTTGCTGGAGATGGATTTTGCATGCAATTTTATATGGTAATTGGTAGACATTCTGAAAAGCTCTCTATCAAAGCTAAGGAGATGGATGTGAGTGTGTATGTATTATATGAATCAGTATCTTCAGTGCTACTAGAGGAACACTTCATAAAATCTTTAGGCCACTGCACTGCTGGCTGAAAAATATTTTCTCTTATGGTGATCAATGTCTCTCTCATCAACAGCTTCACAATGTTAACCTTGCACTGGACTTGCTGGCAGATGGAGGTCTTCTGGACTTCTCTGTCAACTCTGAAGGTGAGTCATGACATGAAACTTGTCTGCAATAGAATTGCTAATATCCTGGCTTAGCAAAAGTTGGAGTAATTAAAGGAAGTAGATTCTGCAGTGTGACACTGGCACATTTAATGATACAGTTGCCTTTTAGCTCCTCGGAATGAATAGTGTAAAGCTGGGAATTACTTTCACCAGTATTTCTATACTAATAATGTTGTTGTATTGTAATTTTAGCAACTGTGCCCTAATCTTAAACTCTGTAATAAGTCAGTATTTGTTAAAGATTTACAACAGTGGAAACTCCAAGGGAAATTACAGCAGCTGAACTGGAAGGTAAGCTGTTTTCCTGTCTCATAGAAGGTCTTAGCACATTAAGACCAAGGTTATTTAGCGTGGGAAGACGTCTTGCAGAATACGATCTGAAAAGGTGAGACACTGAGCACGCTATTCAAACCCAGAAGAGTCTCCTGAATGTGAAATACAGAGCTTTTAAGTTGCTGTTCTGCCTAGTTCAGACTCAGATCTGAGTGTTGATCTCCTACATCCAAGCAAATGCTTTCATTGTTGAGTTAATGTGCATTCATGTTCCACTCTCTTACATGTGTTTAGTACATAACCTATGGCACCCTCAACCTGAAAGGAAGTTGTAGCCAGGTGGGGTCAGTGTCTTTTCCTGGGCAACCAGTGACAGAACAAGAGGACACAGTCTCAGGCTGCAGGTTTATGTGGGGTGTTAGGAAGAAGTTCTTTCAACAAAGAGTGATTAGTATTGGAATGGTTGGTGACTCCACCACCTCCCTGAGCAGCTCATTCCAGTGCCTGAACACTCTCTCTGTGAAAAACTTTTTCCTAATTTCCAGTCTAAACCTACCAGTCTCAGCTTGGGGCCATTCCCTCTTGTTCTTTCTCCAGTTACCTGTGAGAAGAGACCAGCAGCAGCCTCTCCACAGTGTCCCTTCAGGTAGTTGTAGACAGCCAAGAGGTCTCCCTCAGCCTGCTCTTCTTCAAACTAACCATCCCCAGCTTCCACAGTCACTCCTCCTAAGATTTGTTCTCCAGAACCTCCACCAGCTTTGTTGCCCTCCTCTGGACCTGCTCCAGCACCTCCACATCTCTCTTGTATTGTGGTACCCAAAACTGAACACAGCACTTGAGGTGTGGCCTCACCAAAGCCGAGTACAAGGGGACAATCACCTCCCTACTCCTGCTGGCCACAGCATTTTTAATCCAAGCCAGGATGCCATTGGCCTTCTTGGCTGCCTGGGTACACTGCTGGCTTGTATTCAGTTGCCTGTCTGTTACAGCTCCCAGATCTCTTCCTGCCAGGCAGCTCTCCAATTACACTGCCTCAAGCCTGTAGCATTGCTTGGAGTTGTTATGACCCAAAAATCCTCAGCTAGTGATTGAATTTCATGTGATTTAGGGGCACTTAATGCAGCTACACTATGTAGACTGTTCAAGAATCTCATTTACTAGTATTTAATTGTTAGTCTTCCAGTGATTTACAGCATTGTAAGAACAACAGTAAAGCTTCTCAGTTATCCTCTCTTATTGCAGTTATTAAATACAAGTGCATTTTTTTAGCCAAGAGCACAGAAGGTAAAACCTAAATGAAAAAAAAACCAAACCAAAACAGCAACCTAAACAAACAAAAAATATCCAAGATCAGGAAAATGTGATGGGAACATTACAAACAAACAATAAAGTATTGGGTAATTCCCAAGATGGTTCCTGCCATAGAAGAGTCATTAAAAATTAAAGCTGTAATAGACCTATTAGATTATCTAATCTGTTCTCTGGTAGTGAATAATTATTTCTTGCTATGCATTATTTATCCAGTCTTCCAGCAAAATAGTGCAGCAAACATCTCTGTTCCTTAGTAAGTATGCCATTTACTATCTCTCCAGTGCCTGTGTTGCTTCTTGTTAGATTGTCTTAAGTTCACTTTGTAATGGGGGAAAGGTGGAAGATTGTCTGTTGCCAAAATCTTTCTATTCCAGTCATTATGCTTCCCATCTGGTTTTATTATTTCCTCTGTGTCTTGCAGATATTGTGAATGGAGATCTGAAGTCTACAATGCGGATTCTCTATTGCTTGTATTCCAAATATAAGACCAAAGGAACATGAAGAGCAAGGCCAAGATCTTGGGCCTATTTGTATTGCCTTTTTTCCTCCTTTTTTAAGTCTTGGTCTGACTCTTCAATTTCCAGCTCTGTTTACCACTGTTTGTGTGCACAAACTTGTGTTTGATACCTGCCATATTGCATTGTATACCAAGTACGTATTCCTGTGACGTTTGGCATACACCGCCCGAGTTAGGGGTATGTGTGTCCAGGGCCAGAGTACTGTATAATTCTGTGGCTGGAGCTCTTGCTCCAGCTCTGTCTCTTGTTCTCTCTGAGCTTCCCTAATGCTGCAGTGAAGTATAATGTGCTTTTCTTCTGGACTATGGATTATTTGCTTCTGGAGAGTAATTTGGAAGCTGCTATTGCAACTGCTCTGCTTCCCTGCATCTGAGTCACTCTGGAAACTAGAGAGGGGAAAGACCCACCACAGCATCTTTGAGAAGATTGTGGACATGCTTGAAGCTCAAGTTCAAAATCTTTGTGCATGTGTCTAGATCCTTGGGTGGGAGCTCTCTTCATTTGGGTCCTAGAAGCTTGCTGGCATGAAATGCTGGGGAACTGCAGTTCAAGTGCTTCGTGGTGTCCCCCACACCTGTATTCTTGGTGCCCATTAGGCTTTACTTCCTGTGGAGAGCTACAGTCTGTGCTGGGCTTGTCCTTGTGCTGTAGGAGGTCCATGTCAGCTGGGTGGTTGTGTTTCTTTTGGGAAATGGAGCCAGAGTCTGAGATTGTGCCCATGATAGTAAATGGCAAGTTGGAATCTGTAGACTGAAATGCCAATGATGGAATGCAAATACGTTTTTTTTCCCACCTCCTTTCATTTTTTTTGCATTTAACTCTTCTTCTTCCCCCCCCCCCCCCCTTTTTTTTTTTTCTTTCTATCTGAAGCATAATTTTCCCATTGGAGAAGCATTTTCTTTTAATGAAAAATGTTATCCACCATATTCAGTTATTCCTTTCATGTCAGGGCAGCCTCAGGGACCTAAACCTGCTTTTTGGTGTAATGTGCAGTAGGGTGATGGGGTCTGGGTTGTTCCTGGGCTTGGATGTCTTTCAGGACCACCTGTCAGATAATCCAGTCATGACAACTGAGCCCCAGACGAGAGAACATAACAGATATTTTAAGGTCTTTAAGCACAGCACAGCACTAATCAGACTTAGGAAACAAAAGACAGAGGCCTTGAGCAACCTGCTCTAGTGGGAGGTGTCCCTGCCTACAGCAGGGGGTTGGAGCTGAATGATCCTTGAGGTCCCTTCCAACCTAGACCATTCTATGATGCTATAAAACATTAAAATGTATAGGCATGAAAAAGCCACAAGTTTCAAGGTAGTTCTGGCCATGGATGGTTTTGCTACAAATGCTACTGGAAACGCACAATATGACCCTAAATGCATCTAAAGGATGCAAATCTTTTATGAAATAGAAAATAGTTCAGATAGTTTGGACCATATTATGTTCTGATACTGTTATAATAATGTAAAGAGGTTTAAGTGGCATCAGATCTATGTATTTTGTCAGGTGGTTCCACAGCCACACCAACTAAAATTACACACAGAAAACGAGTCAGCCTCAATTTACAGACTCCTCCTAGCATCTGACTTTTCCATGTGCTCTTTACCCTGCCTGTTTCAGTACTTTAGCATTCTGGCTCCTCATTCTCCCAGCCTCAGTTTTCCATCCTCTTGTGCCTGCTTTGTAATGCTGGCTCAGGTGGCCAAACAGCTGCCCTTCTGCAGTGCCTGCTCCTTTTTCCTCTCTGTGCTCAGAGCTGTTGGGCTGTCGCTGAGAATCTTCTAGAGAAGTTAAATTTGCAATGCAAAAAAAGCTGTGAAAAAATCTGGAGCCACCAGCTGGATACTGTGTGTAAGAATTTAAAATGCTTCTCAGTGCTGTGCAAGAAGAATTCCTTTTTTCCCTTCCTCCAACATAAAAAGAAGATACCAATAATCAAAGGTAGAAAGTACTGCTTTGACTGACCCAGCACATTAGTGATGCAGCAGTACATCCAGATCACAGTAATGAGGTAATTTGCTGTTCTCCTTTTACCTTTTGATGCAGGGCAGCCAGGATATGTCTGCCTGTGTCTGTGTGTGCAGATTTCCTGGATGTGTTCTTTGGCAGGAAAATGCTGAGTAGGGAGGTTTTGAAAATTTCAGAGTGTTTGAGAACAGATCAGACTCCTCTGGGGCAACTGTTGTGCACTGGGATTTTCTGTGGACTTGCTTGGGGCCTCTGGATACCAGTTGGCACTGGTGGGGATGTACCTGCGGCTGTAGTGTTGGGTGTGGTAGCAGTGTAACTTCCAGATGCCTCAGGTGTGCAGTAGGCAAGTGGAATTAGGTAGATTTCAGGTTTGCTCTGCTGCACTCTTTAAGTTTTATGGACATACTTCTGTATAAAAAACATTGTCATGATGTTGGCCTTCCTCAACAGCAAAGAGGGACAGAAGGCAGAGGGGTGGGGGGCCAATCTCTTTTTGGTGGTCTGCAGCAATAAGACAAGGGGCAACAGGTACAGCTGGAACATAGGAGGTTTCAGCTCAACATGAGAAGCACTGGAGCAGGCTGCCCAGAGAGGTTGTGGAGTCTCCTTCTCTGGAGGCTTTCAAAACCTGCCTGGATGCATTTCTGTGTGAACTACCCTAGGGGATCCTGCCTTGGCAGGGAGGTTGGACTTGATAATCTCTGGAGGTCCCTTCCAACCTCTAAGGTTCTGTGATTCTGTGAAGGCTGGACATCTAAGGCAAGGATAGGAGGTTGTTTTGGGGACAGTTACAGCACAGAGAAGAGAAATACAGCTCTCACACCAACACTCTTGCAAATAAGCACATCTTAAATTAAAACATGTCATTTCTATGTGCAAATACCTGTACAGCTTGCGTCCTAGTAGTGTTAGGGAACTTGAAAAGCCCCAGGTTTGACCCCAGTGCTTTCTTAGGCCTGAAAGTTACTCCTGAGTTCAGCAGCAAGACTGAACTTTTGAAAAGATTTTTTGATTTATTTTTTTTCCCTGACACTGTGGAGTCTGTCTGGAAGGGCAATGAAGTCTGCAGCGCTGAGGATTTTCAACAGGAAGCCAAAAGGGCAAGAACTGCTGATAGAAGTTCTTATTGGGGATCCCCACTGTCGAAGTGTTGACTCTGGCTGACTGCTAAGTTTAGAACATGTGAAACATGTGCTATGCACTTTATACAGAGCAGATGGTACAGCAGGCTTTACTGGTTGGAGTGTGTCAAATAACAGATTGTCTAGAAAAGTTTGCTTGCTTGTAGCAGACAATTTAATTCAGCTCCTAGCATGGTATTGAAGTTCATGGCGCATCTCTGCAAAAGTAGGCAGCTAACACATTTTCTGTCATCTGCTACACCTAAAGTTTCTTAAATAATAATAAAAAATGTTAGAAATTGTATCCCTACTTGTTCTCTGGAGCGGAGGTGGGGAAAGGAGGCTTGAGTGTATGGCTAGGAAAAAAACCAATCTGAAATTCATGGCATTGATTCATATTCTAAAGCTACAGTCCCTTTCCAGTTGGTGCAGAATTATGATTCAATTCTCTTTCAAAATATACTTTCTGAAGTAATTATTCTCTTTATTTCAGAATGGAAGAAATATGAAAGTCTCAGAATTTACTGGGAGAAAAAATACAACCTCTGCACAGTTTTAACATCTACATGGAATAATCTCTTAGGTTTGGTTCCAGCTATACAGTAATGCCATTCAGCCCATGGTCCCTCCTGGGCTACTCTGCAGTACTGGATGGAGTTGCTATCTCTGGAAGTGTTCAAGAAAAGACTGGATGAGGCACTTAGTGCCATGGTCTAATTGACTGAATAGGGCTGGGTGCTAGGTTGGACTGGATGCTCTTGAACATCTCTTCCAACCTGGTTGATTCTATGATTCTATGATCAGGCGGATTCGGTAAAAGGAAGTATTGTTTAATCTGAACAATAAGAACTAAGCATACCCAAACATGGATGTTACACTAATACAGGTATATGTATACATCTGGATCACAGTAACCATGATCATACTGTGAAACGTTAGGAATCATAGAATCAGCCAGGCTGGAAGAGACCTTCAATCTCATCCAGTCCAACCTATCTCCCAGCCCTCTTCAATCAACCAGACCATGGCACCAAGTGCCTCATCCAGGCTTTTCTTGAACACCTCCAGGGATGGCGACTCCACCACCTCCCTGGGCAGCCCATTCCAGTGCCAATCACTCTCTCTGTGAAGAACTTCCTCTTAACTTCCAGCCTGTACCTCCCCCAGCACAACTTGAGACTGTGTCCCCTTGTTCTGTTGCTGGTTTCTTGAGAGAAGAGCCCAACCCCACCTGGCTACAGCCTCCTTTCAGGTAGTTGTAGACATCAGTGAGGTCTGCCTGAGCCTCTTGTTCTGCAGACTGCACACTCCCAGCTCCCTCAGCCTCTCCTCACAGTGCTGTGCTCCAGGCCCCTCATCAGCTTTGTTGCCCTTCTCTGGACATGTTCCAGCACCTCATCTCTCTTGAATTGAGGAGCCCAGAACTGGACACAGTACTCCAGGTATGACCTGACCAATGCTAAGTACAGGGGAAGAATAACCTCCCTTGTCCTGCTGGCCACACAGTTCCTGATCCAGTCCTGATCCAGTCCAGGATGCTATTGGCTCTCCTGGCCACCTGGGCACACTGCTGGCTCCTGTTCAGCTCCTATCTACCAGTACCCCCAGGTCCCTTTCCACCTGGGTGCTCTTCAGCCCCTGTCCCCAGAGACAGAGGAGTAGCTTTTTCAGATCTCTCTGTAGCACTGCATATATTTTTTTCTCATCTCTGGAACAATTTCTCAGAAATATCACAGTGTAATCCAGGCAAAAGTACTTAGCTGAGGTGGCTATCACCTGAATTGATCTGGTATTCCCAGCAAGCAGGTGAAGGCTTTGACATTCAGAAGAGCTGCTCTTTGCTCTTGCAGTGCTTTTCTAGTTCTGGTGAATGGGTAACAATCTAAAACTATTGTTATCTGCATGTTGAGCATCCCAAAGACCATGTCACGAGTTGGTGCTCACAGATGATATCTGAGGAACTTAAAGTGCTACAGAATGTGGTTGTATGTTCCAAGGCATGGTAATACCTTTACAGTGTTCTTTTAAAAAAAGACAAAGTCCATATCTGTAGCTCTGAGTCCTTGTGTGTGTTTCACATTTCATTCCTTTGTATAAACTCTTGTACATGAAATCTATTTACCAATGTATGTCTTCTATGAACTCATCTGTGCCAAACTCAGAGGAAAAAAGCCCTTAGTATTGCTGAGTTCTTCACTGTGAGCCCTAAATCTCATAGTTTTGCTTCTGCAGAACACTAGTCCAGCCATGACCTTGGCCAAAGTGGTGGTCAGCATTGGGTTAGATGCTGTTACTTGTCTGTAGGTGCAAGGCAAGACTTGTGGACCAGGGTTGGACAAGGAGAAGATGCATTGGCATCCTCACTATACACAATTCCTACAGGCCTTTGAGTTTTTCAAGACACCGATCACAGCAGGTTCCCTCCTCACAAATCCAGCTTGCTGATGAGCGATGCTGTTGCCAGCTGGCTTAGTTTTATTATGACTTTGTTATTAATCATGATTTGGCAGTTCTCTCTAGCTCAGCCTGGCTGCCATTTGTCATTATTACCAGTGGTCTGCTAGGGCATCCAGTGGGGTGAGTGCACTGTAGTTTTCTGTGCCTCTTTACCTGAGATTTGCCATCTTTTAGGGATTTTAGAGAAGGGGGATCTTGCCTGGAGTCTACAGCTCTGTGGGTGAGGGGAAGTGATGTCAATGAGGGTCTAACATGTGAAGGACAGGAAAGGCTCCATGGTAGGTATGAGTCAAGGCAGAGCAGTGAGGCAAATGGACTTAGAGGCTGCAAGACATCACAGGGGAATGATGGTAAAGGGGCACAGGTAGCCTGGAAGAGGAAACTGGGAAGGGGAAGGCAGGAAGGTTCACAAGGAAGTTTTGAATTTTCTCAGTGATGTCACACTTCTTCATGTCTTACTTTCAAGGGAGATCACAACTGCAGGAGGCCACAGGCAAGGAAACCACCCAAAGCTTGACCCAGCAGAAGCGAGCTGTGTGCCTAGGAACTTTCAAGTTTGGGTCCCTTACAGGGATGGCTTTAGTGACCAGCAGGTTGAGCACAGTTTGATTTAAGGTCAGCTTATACTAGTTACTGGTGTCCTAATCTTGTATTGCTTCTGGTGCATAGCACGAGAAAGGTGTTCTCAGACCCAAGTCTTTGCTGGAAGCTGGAACTTACATAACATGCTCATGACAAGGAGATTAGGGAAATGATGGTGAGCAACCTGTACTTCAGAAGAAATTGTCTGACAGGCCAGTAGTTGAGCATGTAAAACCCCATCAGCAAACAGCCTTACTGAGCATACTGGAAAGTCCTCCACTCTGTAACTTCTCACTCCCTTGCTCCTGGTGAGTTTATTCTTGCAGAAACTGGGTTTGAAATGTTGCCAGCATGTAACAGGTGTAATACACAGGCAGCTTTGCACAGGAAAGTGACCACACAGGACTAAAGGCAGAAGAAAATCTCTCAGGTGAGGAGGAGGCTTGCACTGCCTTCCCTCCTCTTGCTTCTGCCCAGAAAAGCCATTGACACTGTCCAAAATTCATGCATTCTGGGTCCCATGGATGATTCTCTTCAAGACACCTACCAGTGACTTAGCTGTGAGTTCTGTGGGAGTTAAGCCCAATTAGAGCATTTCAGCAAATCATGTTCAAAATATGTAGTCTGCCATTCATCTTGCCTGGATGCCTTCCAGAGCAGCTCCCAGGCCAAGCAGGATTCTTGCTGAGTGCTTGTGAGAGTAGCAGACTCCACTTGTGGGATGGAAATGGAAGCAAGTATGGGATGAGTGTGGGTGCTTGGGTGCTGACGTGCTACAGGGAGAGCTATGGACCTCCTGCTCACAACTTTGCTGTGGAACAAAATCTATTACAGTCTCGGTGGCTCTAGAAAATCCTGGCCTGAAGCCAGTCCAACCAAGAAATGCTCCTTTGCAATCCTAGTAGCAGCGTGAAATATTCACTTTGGTTTTGCTCATAAGCTGTTTTTGATTAACTGCAGACATTTGTGCTGCCTTTTCAGCAGCAGCCTCTTTGCATGCTTAGCCATATTTGCATGTAGCTAAGGGTATGTCAGCATGAGCAAGGATGTTTCCTTATTACTTTCCTCTATCTTGGATTTCCTCTCATCCGAGCGCAGAAGCAAACCCAGTATTAGTGGTTTAAGAATTAATTGTCTATCAGGGAGTTGGAGCAAACAGTTTATGGAAATTCTGCTCACATTATCTTTGGAGAAGTGGCTGTGGACCCTTCTTCCCCAAGAAGGGGGTTAGTTTTTCACTGTACCAAACATGGCAAAATCCAGCAGCAAATAGCCTGACTTAGTGTACTGGAAAATTAACTAATAGCTGGAGGTATGCTCCTCTCCCAATTTATTCTTTCCATGATTTGACAACTCTGGGAATCCAATTGCTGTGAGTTTAATTTCATATTTATCTTTCTGTGAGGATGTGTTTTAATGGTTGCTTTGGCTTGCTGCCCCCTAATAAGTTTTGCTCTTTTTTTTGCTACATTGACTTCATAGCGAGGAAAGCCAGTGCTTCTGGATGAGCTGATCCTCATTCACAGCTGGGAAGCGATGGTGGGGAGGTGCCCTGTGCAAGCAGGCACGGTTGGAGGTGGTCTCTTCAGGAAAGCATGCCATCACAGTCTCTGGTTGGGGCCAGGCATCACTTCTGCAGGGAGCACGGTGACTGGGGAGGTGCTACTGCTATGGAGGTCCCTATGGGCCCAGCTGTGGGTGGGGATGGGGAAAGAGGAGGGGTGCTGGGGCCAGAGTGGCTGAAGAGGTGTGAGTGTGGTTAGCATGTCACTCAGGCTTCACAGAGTCACAGAAGTAACCAGGCTGGAAAAGCCCTTCAAGATCACTGAGTCCAACCTGTCATCTAATACCTTCTGATTAACTAACCCATGGCACTGAGTGCTTCATCCAGTCTCCTTTAAACACCTCCAGGGATAGTGACTCCACCACCTCTGCAGGCAGCTCATTCCAATGCCAATCACAGCCTGTGAATAGCTTCTTCCTAATATCCAGCCTGACCCTTATTTGATTTTGACTGGGATGACCTGCTGTGGCTTCCTGACTCAATAACTAATTAATTGTGGCATTTGGGAGCCCTTCTGCCCCTGTTCCTCAACCACTGGCCTATCTGAGCGGCCATCATCATCTTCCTTTTGTAAGCAGGCTCACTTCTGACCAGGCATATGTTCATGAAGGTACATGAGTCACATTGTTGGGTCTGCTGTAGGGAGGATGCCAGAAGCAGCCCACTGCTTCACAGCATCCCACCTACACTGAGCAGCAGCTTTGCTGCTTTGGGGACCTGGTATAAAATACAACTCCCTCCACTTCTGCAATGGCTCCTAAAGCTATTGCTTCTTGTTTTCTCCTTGGTTGATCTTTAAATATGTTTTACCTTTGTCTTTTCCAAAAGTCTTTACCTTAACTACACAAGATGGTCTGGTGGTTTTTTTTTTTATTTGCATCAAGTGGCTTCAAAACTCAGCTATGTCCTGAGGCTCAGCTGGACTAGAAAGCTGTTGGCATATCCCAGGATTGAACACAAAGACATTTCAGTACATAAGTAACTCTTGTAGCAGAACTGCTACACATCTGCACTTAGAGCACCCTCCATAGAGCCTGGGGAGTTTATCTGGGCAGGATGTGAGTTTTCCTGGTACACAGAGTGAGACACATCCACCAGCTCTGGGGTCTTGATGGGTGCACAGGGAAACAGGTCAAATAATGTCTTTTTTCACTGGGTCAGTAGCATCTGTAGTGTCAGGCACTGTGTGTCTTTGTGACCTCATAGTAAATTCAGTAGAGAATTCTATTTTCATGTGCCTAAAGGAAACTAATGTCTAAATTCTGAACAATCCAGTAAGTAACATTCAGTAATTGTTTTCTGATATGTGCAGTGAGAATCTGAACAAACACATGCTAAACTAATGAAGGAATGAACTCACCAGTGATGTCAAGATTGGAGGCAGCCTGAGCTGCAGTGATCGTGCACTGGTGGACTTTGCAGCCCTAAGGGATATGGGACAGACAGATATGAGCATAGTCAGGACTGAATTTTAGGAAAGCAAATTTCCACCTCTCCAAGGAATTAGTCAGCAAGACCCCATGGGAAAAGGATCCTCAGGGACAGGGGAGTGGAGTAGAGCTGACAGATCTTTAAGGATGTTATCTATAGAAGACAAGAGCTCTTGATCCCTGAGTGTAAGAAATCAGGCAAGGAAGGGAAAAGACCAGGATGCCTGAGTCAGGAAAGTTGTTTTCTTGGTTTAGGTTTGGGTTGGGTATTTTTAAGAGAATACAAAGGTCCCACTGTCACAATGGCTTTCCCCATGATAATGACCAGAATATACCTCAGTGGAATGTGGAAAGCAGAAGAAAGGCTGGAAGTGTGACAACTGTGCCTTAAAAATACAGTCTTCATGTAGCAACTGCCTCAAGTGCCTTGCTTAGACTTCACAGCATTTCCAGCCCTATGAATTTCCCAGGCTTGAAAAGATTTATCTAGGCAGATTGCAGAGCTCTTTGCTTCTGTTTTTATTACAAATAGCTGGACTGTTTTCATTTCTCTTTCACAGGGGTTTGTTTTCATAGGCAACAGCTGTTTGTTTGGAAAGATCCATGATCATTCATCTGTCAGTGATTTAAGCATATTATCACTGAAGGAGAGGAGGAGATTTTACCCAAATATAGCTGTCCTCCAAGTAGCTAGCACAGAGTTACTATAAAGCAACTCTGTTAGAAATACTCTTTTACAGTAGTACTTTCTTCTTTTTCCTTGCAAATAAAAAGGCTGTCTCTGCCATGCCTTGGTATCATGGAGTGATCTGGATTCTTTATCTTAAATTTGGTATCTCTCCCCTACTCTCTGGAAAAAAAATAATATTTAATTTACACAGATCACAGATTGCATTGGGTTGGAAGGGACCCACAAAAGTCATCTCAGACAAGCTCCCTGCAGTCAACAGGGACACCCACAACTGGATCAGATTGCTCAGGGCCCCATCAAATTTGACTGAATGTCTCCAGAGATGGGGCCTCAACTACATCCCTGGAAAACCTGTTCCAGTATTTCACCACTCTGTCAAGAACATCTTCCTAATGTCCAACCTAAATCTACCCTGCTGCAGTTTGAAATCATTGCCCCTCATCCTGTTGCTGCAGGCCCTTCTAAACAGCCACTCCCCAGCCTTCCTCTAGGTCCCCTTCAGATACTGAAATGGAGCTATAAGGTCTCCTCAGAGCCTTCTCCTCTTCAGGTTGAACAACCCCAGTTCCCTCAGCCTGTCTTCATAGGAGAGCCCTCTGACTGTCCTTGTGGTCTTCCTCTGGACCCACTCCAGCAGCTCCCTGTCCTTTTTATGCTGCAGGCACCAGAACTGGATGCAGTACTCCAGACAAGGTCTCACCAGGGCAGAGTAGGATGGCAGAATCACCTCTCTCAACATGATAGCCACACTTAGGATGCAGCCCAGGATGCTATTGGCCTTCTGGGCTGCGAGTGTGCAGAAAAGAAGCAAGTCTGAACCCAAGTTTGCACCTTTTATGGTCACGTCATGGTTTAGAACTAACACTTCAGCCTAGCTCCTAATTGCAAACAAGAACAGGAATTTTGCAGAGACTTTTAAATGAAGTAAATAAAGTTAGGGATATGACAGAGAATAATAATGATTTCCCCCCAGGTCAAAACTAGCTCTGTAATCCCCAGTGCTCCAGTGCCTCTGCCACCCATCGGCCTGAACACGAGCTCTGG
Organism: Pogoniulus pusillus; assembly: GCF_015220805.1. Taxonomy (NCBI): domain Eukaryota; kingdom Metazoa; phylum Chordata; class Aves; order Piciformes; family Lybiidae; genus Pogoniulus; species Pogoniulus pusillus. The sequence continues at coordinate 14,974,587 of NC_087290.1, read as the reverse complement.
AGTCCCCAGGACAGGCCTGCTCCTCACATGTTTCTCCTGATAAAAGCAGCTCCTGCCTGCCACAGGGCTGGAGGAGGAGGGAAGGAGAGCGAGCTGGCCTCACCCTGACTTTATAAAGAGGGAGCAGAATTGTGGGGTTGAATAGCAATTTTCTAGTCCCCAGAGGATCTTTCACCCTCTAGTCCCCAACTTGGGACACATCTTATTCCAGTCCTCCTCTTGAATTATCCCCATAGAAGGAGCAGGTGTTCTGGTCAGCTCCACTCTTGGCTCTGAGCTCTTAACTTCTGCTTTCATAGAGTCAACCAAGTTGGAAGAGACCTCCAAGCTCATCCAGTCCAACCTAGCACCCAGCCCTAGCCAGTCAACCAGACCATGGCACTAAGTGCCTCATCCAGGCTTTTCTTGAACACCTCCAGGGATGGTGACTCCACCACCTCCCTGGGCAGCCCATTCCAAGGGCAAATCTCTTTCTGTCAAGAACTTCCTCCTAACTTGGCTTGCTGTGTGGGAGGGAGGCCTTGCTGTGTACCAAGGCCTACCTCTGGGCCTAGTCCAGGTGGGGCTAGGCCATTGTCAATTCCAGTTGTATATATCCTTTTTCCCTTGATATCTTTTGTAATTTGTTTACTTTTGGTCAAGATTCTTTAGCTTCTTTAGCTCTGTGGGAGGGTTTTTATTTACTCCTGTGGTGTAAATGGTGCGTTCTGCCTCGGGCTGGCTGCTCCAACCAGGACAAAGGGAATGGTCAGAAGGCTCTGCAGTGTGTCCTAGGACAAGGTGGTGCTTCCACAGGCGCTGGAGTGTCCCAGGGTAGTGGAGGGCATTAATGAATGTGAGATGGGATTTGTTCAACATGATTATTGCTTATTAATTTTGATATTCAGGGCTCTCTCACCACCCACCCAGTCAGTTTTAACAATAATTATCAGGTTCTTTGCATCCATCATGAAGACATTATACAAAGGAATTACTGCATCTGGAACAAGTAACTAGCAACAATACAGCACTGAACTGGAAGAATCATAGAATGGTTTAGGTGGACCTCAAAGCTCAGCCAGTTCCAACTCCCTGCCATTGGCAGGGACACTTCCCACTAGAACAGGTCGCTCAGGGCCTCGTCCAGCCTGGCCTTGAACACCTCCAGGGAGGGAGCAGCCACAACCTCCCTGAGCAACCTGTGCCAGTGTCTCACCACCCTCACTGCAAAGAACTTCTTCCTGACATCTAGTTGGAATCTCCCCTCTGCCAGTTCAAACCCATTCCCCCTCATCTTGTCATTACAAGGCCTTGTAAAGTAGTCCCTAGCCTTCCTGTAGGCTCCCTTCAGATACTGAAAGGCCTCCTCTGCCATATGTGTTTTAGAGTCAGGTTCCCAAGCCTGCACAGGCCAAGGAGGTGGAATATAGCGGGGAAGGAGTGCCCCTGAGCAATCAGGCTGACAAGAGGCAGCTGTGAGGCAGCACAGGCGGAGCTGTGAGTGAGCTGCAGTCGTTTAGGCTGGAGATAAGACCAAGGGGAGAGCTACAACGATGTGGGAGAACGTTGCAGCAAGGTGGGTGTTGGGTAGTGGCTGCTGCTAGTAGCAAGTGGTAAGGTGAAAGGAAACGGCCTCGAGTTGCAGCAGAGGAGGTTTAGGTTGAGTATTAGAAGAAAAATCTTCACTGAAGGAGTTCTCAAGCACTGGAAGAGGCTTCCTAGGGAGGTGGTTGAGTCCCCATTCCTGGAGATGTTTCAAAGACAGAGAGCTGTGGTGCTGAGGGACATGGTTTAGCACCAGACTTGGTAGAGTTAAATAATGGCTGGACTCAATGATCTTAAAGGTCTTCTCCCACCAAAACAATTCTGTGACTCTCGGGGTGACAGCAGCCAAACGCTCAGCTGAGCAGCCCTCAGGGGCACAGTAGTTGGTGCTTTCCAGAGGGGGCACACAGGCTGTAGGGATGAAATTAGCTAATTGTCATCACCTGCCCAGAAGAGGACCCAGCTGTGTTTTCCACCTGGCTGCAAGCTATCACTAGAAGGTTCCTGTGCAGCTGGGAGCCTGGCCAGGGTGAAGAGGCAGAAGCAGAAGTCTTGCAGTCACTAGCCCGTGCTCTCATGGAGGACTTCAACTCACTGGATATCTGCTGGAAGTACAACAGGGCAGAGAAGAAACAGCCTGGGAGTTTCCTGGAGCGTGTGGAAGATAGCTTCCTGACACAGCTGGTAAGTGAGCCTGCCAGCAGAGATGCCTCACTCGGCCTGTTTGCAAACAGGACTGGTGGGAGATGTGACAGCCAGAGGCTGTATTGGGATTAGTGACCATAAAATGGTAGAGGTCTCAGCTGTTAGTAAAGTAAGAGTGTGGGATCACAAAAGCCACCACCACGGGCTTCTGGAGGGCTGATTCTGTCCTGCCCAGGACACTGGTTGAGCGAGTCCCTTGGGAGAGAGTTGCAAAGGGCGAAGGGGCCTAGGAAGGCTGCTGGTTCTCAAGGAAGGAAGTCCTAAGGATGCAGGACAGATGCACTCTTCACTGGGTGAGAAGAAATTGGCTGCATAGCTAAGCTCTGTTGCTGTGAACAGAGTCAAATCCAGCTGGCAGCCAGTCACAAGTGCTGTGCCACAGGGCTCAGTGTTGGATCCAGTCTTTAAGACCTCTATCTGGAGGAAGGGATTGAGCACTCCCTCAGGAAGTTTGCAGACACCACCGAACTGGGTGGCAGTGGGAAGGCTCTGCAGAGGGATCTAGACAGGCCAGGTCACGCCGACCCCATGCAATGCTCCGGGCATGGGCAGAGCGGCTGGAGAGCTGCGTGGCAGGAAAGGCCCTGGGGGTGCCGGCTGAGAGCTGTCTAAAGGTGAGCCAGCAGCGCGCTCAGGCGGCTGCCAGGGCAGCCAGATCGGGTACGGTGTGGTGGTGCGGCCAGCAGGCGAAGGGAAGGGATTGTGTCCCTGCGCTCGGCGCCAGTGAAACCACAGCTTGAATACTGCGTTCGGTTTAGGGCCTCTGACTACAGGAAGAACTCTGAGGTGCTGGAGAGTGTCCAGGGAAGGGCAATGAAGCTGGTGCATGTTCTAGAGAACAGGTCCGACGAGGAGCAGCTGAGGCAATGTGGGTTGTTTAGGCTGGAGAAGCTGAGGGGAGGGAAGCCTTACCAATCTCCACAACTACCTGAAGAGAGGTTGCAGTGAGAAGAGGTTTTGTCCCTTTTTGGTAGTAACTAGCAGCAGGACTGGAGAAAATGGCCTCAAGTTTTACCAGGGGAGGTTTAGATTGGATGCTAGGGGGGAAAAAAATTCTGCTGAAAGAGTCAGGCACTGGAACAGGCTGCCCAGGGAAGGGCTGCAGTCTCTGCTCATGGAGGTGTTTAAACACTGGGTACAAAATGGCCCTTAGGGGCTGCAGGGCATAGTGGTGTGGAGTTGATGGTTGGACTTAATGATCTTAAAGGTATTTTCCAGCCTTTATGACTCAAAGCCTTGCTGGACAGAGGCAAAATTTCCAGCAAAAAAGAAATATCTCCAGCAAGTGATTGCAGAATCTTCTCTTTTGGCACATTTTACTGCCAGAAGACAGCTGGGCACTCAAATAGCTTCCTTCAGCAGTCCAAATCCTCCGTGTGGAATGAGCGCTATCTCTATTAATTACTCAGCAATACTCTTCTTTCTCTGGGGCCCGGGGCGCTTTCAGAGTGTTGGATCCTTCTGGCAGGGAACAAGGCTGAATTTTCCAGGCATGCTGTGGCACAATTACTGCTTCCTTTGGTTTTGTTAGACTTTGCTGGCTCATTACCATGTGCATTTTCGTCCTCTCCTCCAAGGGTGATCATTTCTTCCCATTTACCACCCACATGTCAGTATCCAAATGGCAGGGATGGAGGGCTCCCCAGAGTTAGCTACTCTATTGAGCTCCCTGTTATATATTTAGTGATGTCCAAACACAAGCATTTTACATGACAAATCCCATTTCCTGAAGTCCCTAAAGTGATGCAGTAATGGCAGCTAACTGATCTGCACAGCGTTACTGTCAGCTATGCTGTGAATATTCATGGCCCTGTTATTTATTAGCAAACTGTTTGTTGAAGACAGTGGCTTACTGTACCTGTTTGTCCCTCTACTTTTTAGTCAAGCTACACTGATTGTGTACCCAACCCAACTTTTCTTGAGATGTTTAGAATACCCTGGCCTCTACCCACTGAGCTTATTCTGGAACTTTGCACCCCTGAAACAGGACCTGCTTGAGGTAATGACCTCAAGTCACACCAGGGGATGTTTAGATTGGATAATAGAACACAATTCATCACTAAAAGGATTCTCAAACACTGTAAAAGGCTCCCAAGGGAGGTGGTTTAATTCCCATCCCTGAAGGTGTTTAAAAGACACAGAGATGTGCTGAGGAAAATAGTTTAGCACTAGATTTTGTAGTTAGATAATGGTTGGACTTTATGATCTTAAAAGTCTTTTCCAGCCAAAATGATTCAATGATTTTTAACTTGCTATTCCCCCTTTGTCCAAACTTTTGTTTCTTTGATATCATTGTACTCCACAGAAGGCTTTGTACATCAACTGAGGAGTGTAAGAGGTGAGGAGCTATGAAACGTGTTCTGGGAATGGCAGAGAGTAGCTGAAAACATTAAATTACACCCAGGGACAGGAACTGCTCTGAACACCTGAGATAATTGCTCATCAGTGCTATCTGCAGTACAGACCTGAGAGAGCTGCAAGCACTGCGCTGAATATTCATGTGCTGCACATATTGATACCCTGAGAGGGGTTTGGGTTGTGCGATAGAAACCCCTTGTGATACAGAGGCTGGCTGTGTGGGTCCCGTTTGTGTGTGGACGTGGTGCTAAAGAGTTTGCACAGTGGGAAAGCAATTAAAATCCTCTGTGTGTTGCTGTCACCTGCCAACTGATGGAGAGGAACCCATAAATGAAAGAGAAATGACTAGGGAGTCTTAAAAAGCAAGGGGGGGAAAAAGAGTTTAGGGTAATGTTTTAGTGTAATGAAATTCTGTGATTGACTATTTAATTATGAAATTACAGCTAATGTAGCTGGAAATGGGATTTTGAAGTGGATTGCTGTTAAGACACCTTAAGGCTTTACAGTGGTTTAATCCTTTACTCATTTCTATTCTGCTGGGGTTTCTTTTTTCTGTTAGTGCAGCTGAAGAATAAATCTTTCTTACAGAGAGAAATCACACTGACAGTGGGGCTGAAATGCGCCTGGAACGACAATAGCTTGTTACAGCTGAGCTAATCAGGAGACTTCATCACATTTCTCATGCAAAAAGATTTTTCTTCCCCCAATATCTATTCAAAACAGACTTCTTATTGACTACAGCATTAGGAGGGCAGAAGTGAAAATAAACCCCTAACACAATCAAAGCCTACTACCTGAGAATTCTGCCTGTCTGGTCCTGTTTTCTTTAATGCTCAGCCTCTATAGTGAGCAAAATATAATAAGAGGCCTTTGTCAAAGCCTCTCAAGGACTAAGTCCTGTCCAGTTATTTTGCTAATATGCAGTAAAATGGTGGGGGAAAAGCCTCAGGAACTTCAGTTTGATTATCCTGTAAAATAGATGAATTGATTTCCCTTCAGAAAGACCTCAGCAGTTTTAGTTGCTACTTTTGGCTTTTTTCTGGAGGTTTTCCAGGTGACATCAGAAACTGTTTACATTCAGTTCATTTTTTGCTTCTTTGTAGGTTTGCCATGTTTGGTATAACGTACTTTTTAAGAAGCACTGATCAGCAAGGCAAAGTGGTAGAGTTGCCCTTTTTGTGAGACAGCAACTGGAAAGTATTGAGCTCTGCCTAGAGGTTGAAGAGGAACAGATTTAAAGTGTGTGGTAAGAATTAAGGGTCAGGCTAACATGAGTGATGCTGCAGCGGGTGTTAACTATAGGCCACCTGATCAGGAAGAGGAAATGACTGAAGCCTTCTACAGATGCCTTAAAGCAAATTTGCAGTCACATGCCCTGATTAGCATGAGGAGCTTCAACCATCCTGGTGTTTGCTGGGGAGACAACCCAGTGAGGCTCAAACAGCCTGGGGGGTTCCTGCTGTGCATTAAGGATGAGTTTTTCACACAGGTGGTGGAGGACCCTACCAGGAGAGTTTTTGCTGGTTGTTGTGCTAATGAACAAAGAAGATCTGGCTGAGGATGTGAAGATTGGAGACAGCCTTAGCTGCAGCGACCAAGAGATGGTGGAGTCCAGGGTCATGTGAGGAAGTAGGAGGATTGCAACCCTGGACTCCAGGAGAGCCAACTTTGACCTTCATTGGATGGAGAGGCTGAAGAGAGTAGGTTAATATTCAAGCACCCTCCTTGTTCATCCCAATGGGTAAGAAAGCAAGCATGCGAGGCAAGAGACCTGCACAGATGAGCAAGGAGCTTCTAGAAAAACTCAAAAGTAAGAAGGAAGTTCACAGTGTGTGGAAAAAGGGACTGGGTGCTTGGGGGGAATATAGGAAAACTGCCAGAATATGTGGGGATGCTACAAGGAAGTCCAAGGCCCTCTTGGAATTAAATCTGTCAAAGGACATGAAAAATAGCAAGAAGGGCTTCTTCAAGTAGCAGGAAAAGGAACAAGAGATGAGCTCCAGAGATGCCTTCAAACCCCATGTCACTTGAATAAGAGTTAAAAGTATTATAGAATCATTGAATGGTTTAAGTTGGAAGAGGCCTCAAAGCTCATTCATTTCCAACCCCCTGCCATAGGCAGGGACACCTCCCACTAGAACAGGTCACTCAAGGCCTCATCCAACCTGGCCTTGAACACCTCCATGGACAGGGCAGCCACAACCTCCCTGGGCAACCTGTGCCAATGTCACACCCTCACTATAAAGATCATCTTCCTAACATCTAGTTTGAATCTCCTCTCTTCCAGTTTAAACCCATTAACCCTTGTCCTTGTATTTACAAGACCTTGTAAATAGTCCCTCCCCAGCCTTCCTGTGGGCCCTCTTCAGATACTGGAAGGCTACTATATGGTCTTCTCAAAGCCTTCCCTACTCCAGGCTGAAGATTGTTGGTAGTTATTGTTGGTTGTTATCAAATGATGGTTAAGTGAAAGGTATTGCTGGTAGCTAACAAGTGATGGCTTCTTACTTTCCTTGCAGTGCTATCAATAATGCTCTCTATCCATCTGTAGAAGGGCTCCCTTTTGAATATATTTAAGATGGAACACATGCTAAAGCATAACTTTAGATGCCTCAAATACTTCACTCCCATGCTATGGGAATTCCTCCAACTTGCTGGCACGCACTCAGTTGTAATCCAGGGAAACCACTTCAACAGCCAAAGGCATATTTCCACAATAATATCTTGTGTCTTAACAGGGACAATCCTTTGGAGTGCTTTCTAAATCTGCTATCTTATAGAATTCAGTATTTATAAACATGCTGCAGAAATAATATCTTGGTCTAGCTCCCTATCCTGATGCAATTCTGCATAGAAATAGCTTGTAAGGAGGCTTGACATTTTTGAATACAGTTTTGGAAACATACCATTACAATCTCAGAAACTTCAAACTGGGAGCCTCACATATCAGCAGATGGGTATGGGGTCTTTCTCCCCCTAAATTCTCAAGGTCTCCTTACTAGTAATTACTGATGGAAATCTCAGGCTCTCATGACCACTGTGAGAGTTTATTCAGTGAATCCTGACAGTTATTCAAATGATTGCATTCCTAATCTAGAAGTTAGGGTGAATGTGACAGCCTGTGGCATGCACTTGATAAATATCCAGGTTTGGTCACACACAAATTCCATTTTAGCATACACTCATGCATGCTGTGTTTTGTATATATGTGTGTATAAACACCCAAAACAGGTATTTTGTAAACAAAATTAATGTATTTTTTTTCCTCTCAAAAAAAACCCACAAAAAAACAGTGGAAGTAGTGAAATATTGGAGCAAGGGGAGTGTGTTTGGTTACAGAGGTTTAAAAAGAGGCTGTGGTATTTAACATGATAGGAATGTAAGAGTCTTCCGACTTCAGCTGCTGTAGCTGCATCTTCTTTCCCTTGGACACCCTCACAGAATTGCAGAAACTTTCAGGTTGGAAAAGACTCTCAGGATCACCAAGTCCAAACAGTGTCTCTGCTCTACAAGGTGCACCCTAAACCATATCCCCAAGTATCACAGCCAAATGACTTCTAAACACATCCAGGGTTGGTGATTCAACCACCTCCCTGGGCAGCTCATTCCACTGCCTGACTCTTGATGGGGAAAAAAAAACCCTTCCGAATGTCCAGACGAAACCTACCCAGTTCCAGCTTGTTCTGTCACTATTTACCTGTGAGAAGAGACCAGCAGCAGCCTCTTCACAATGTCCTGAGTAGAGACCAGCACCAACATCTCCACAATGTCCCTTCAGGTAGCTGTAGACAGTGATGAGGTCCTCTCTCAACTTCTCCTTTTTCAACTTAATCAGCCTCAGCTCCCTCAGTTGCTCCTTGTAAGATTTATTATCCAGGCCTTTCCCCAACTTTGTTGCCTTCCTCTGCACTCACTCCAGCACCTCCAAATTCCTCTTGTAATGAGGTGCCCAAAACTGATGCTGTACTCAAGATCTGGCCTCACCAAAGCAGAGTACAAGGGGACAGTCACCACCCACAGAGTCTATAGTCAGCTGAGGTGCCAAAGTCAGACCAAGTAGTAAACCTGTGCTAAAGGATGAGGACTATCCTTTGGTGAAGACCTCAAGATATATTGCCTTTCTTTCCTCATGGTTTGGTCAGGAAATGTGATAATATATTTTTTTTTCTTTCATCCTATGAGTTTGACATAAAAATTTTAGCCACCAAACCAAAAATTGCTTCAAAACCAAACTAATCAGGACTCTTTATGAGAAACAGCAGAGTTCATCAGAAAGCTGCAACTTCTCAGGCAGATCATATGCACCAAACTGAATTTAAGAAACAAGAAGTCTCAAAGCTTAAAAGTCAGGGGGTGCCACCGTTTGGAAAGCTTGCTCAACTGACATGCTGGCTTTGCATATGAGGGCTGTCACGATCCATCTCACCAGCAGATTTCTCCTGCAGCAAACCTTCAGCAAAAGAAGTTATTGTGCATATGCCCCACGTGTATTTGTTGGCTAGTGAACGAACAGGGCAGTGTGTTTCTTTCCTGGGTGTATGGATTCTACCCTCCCCATGGCAAAACCCTGCAAGAAGCTTTGCTTCCACGAGTTTTTAAATTAAGCTTGCTGTCTTCTTAGTATGAAATGATATTTTCATTCAACAACTGACCTGTAAGAAATGACATTTTAAACAGTCTGCAAAAATACCCTGATAAAAAATGAAATAGGTTGTGGCTATCTGAAAGAAATGATGCAGATAGACTGAGATTATTTTTTTTAGATTGAAAATATTGAGTACCTCTTTTGCATAAATCAAATTATATTGATCTACATATAGAAAGCCTAGCTCTGACCACTGAGATATAATAAGAGTAGTAGTAATAAACAACAAATAACTGTTCCTTTCCCAGGTCTGTTCCTATCTGTTACTTGGCTATGTGAAGCCAGCTTTTCAGAGGTGACCATGAATTCACAGAATCACAGAGTTAATCAGGTTGGAAAGGACCTTAAAGATCATCAAGTCCAACCTGAAACCATCTAATTAACTAAAGCATGGCACTAAGTGCCTCATTCAGTCTCCTTTTAAACACCTTCAGGGATGGTGACTCCACCACCTGCCCAGGCAGCCCATTTTAATGTAAATCATTCTTTCTGTGAAGAACTTCTTCCTAATATGCAGCCTAAACCTGCCCTGGTGTGGCTTGAGTCTGTGTTCTCTTGTTCTGTCACCAATTGCTTGGAAGAAGACACCAACCCTCACCTGGCTACAACCTTCCTTCAGATAGTTGTAGAGAGCAATGAAGTCTCCTCTGAGCCTCCTCTTCTCCAGGCTAAACACCCCCAGCTCCCTCAGCCTCTCCTCGTGCTCCAGCCTCCTCATCAGCTTTGTCACCCTTCTCTGGACACATTCCAGCACCTCAACATCTTCTTTAAATTGAGGGGCCCAGAACTGGACACAGCACTCAAGGTGTGGCCTAATCAATGCTGAGTATAGAGAAGGAACTACATCCCTGGTCCTGCTGGCCACACTATTCCTGATCCAGGCCAGGATGCCACTGACATCATTTGAAACCCTGGTATCTAGATTTGCAGATACAATGAGCAGGGCTGGAGGCAGCCTATTCTGTGCATATATTGATTTTTGTATCTGTTCACTGGGTAGAAGCTATTTATTAAAAACTGTAATTGGCAGCAATACCACAGAGACCCTGTATGAAAGCTAATTGCTCTGGTTTCAGAAGAAACTGTGAGCAGTGGGCAGTAATTGCAGCTGGGGGCAGTGGCAGCAGAAGCAGGAGGGCTGGCCATGCTAGGTCTCCTGCATATGGAGATCTTCACATGCACCCTGTGGAAAACCTGTGTGTGATCAGACAATTAAAGGCTGCATCTTCGTGTGTATGTGTAAGAGAGATGAATTCAGACCCCTCTCTATGCCTTTGGTTTTACACATCCCAGCTGCTGCCTGCTTCTTTGACTATTATGATATTCTTAATAGCACATATGTGTGTATTATCTGAAGTAATGGAAAGGACAATAAATCTGTTTCCTTTGTGCAGCCTCATGGAAGAGCTGTGGGTCCACCATAGACGTCTCCAGGGATAACAGTGCAGTGGTGATGAAGTGTAGCAGCTATGAATTGTTGTCCTCTTATGTGAAGTAAAACCAATGAGGGATGCAGTATGCCCACTGGAAAACAGTGAGCCTGGGACTTCCATCCATCCTCTCTGCCACTATTTTCCACTCATCCCTGTTTTGGTCCATCTCAGCCTTCCTACTGGCACTCTCACTCCTGCCTAGCCCACCCCAGCCTCCACATCCCAATCTAACATTTAGGATCTGCACACCTTGGCTGTGCTCCATCAACAGATGGGAAACCTTCCTGAGATGGGAACATGCTTTGTAGCACCAAGCAGATAGTGCATGTAGTGGCTGCTCAGCCCTGGAAACTCCACAAGATGTGATGTGGCAGAGCTTTTGGAAACTTCATCTCTCACTTCATACTTGTTCTACTGACGGCAAGAGCAATATGGGATCATGAAGAAGCCCCTTCTGCCCTGTTTGAGTTGCTACTCTGACACAGAATGCTGCAGGTTTTCTAAAAGGTCAGCAGAAAAAAAATACACTTCCTATTCACAAGCCTGTATTTTTGGAATCAAGGGAATTGTATTGTCTCAAGCTTTTAATTTGAAAAAGAAAACAAGAGTCTCCTTTAAAGAAACCCCCCAATATTCATCTAGATGGCTAATACCAGCCCTGGCTCTGCAAGAGCTCTGTGCTCTTTGGAGGCAATGATAAGCAATTTCAATAATGGTTGGTATTATCTGCCCTGCCTCCAAGAGAATTGAATGCTTAATGTGAGAGTACAGCACCATTATTCAGCTGCTGCTGAAACATGGGAGAGGCTGCTGTTATTCTGTGTTTGAATTATGGGGCATGAAGATTAATGATGTGCAAATTAGCAGCATTCTGCTGCGAGTAGCTTTTGCTTTCATTTGCCACCATCATCCTTGAATGCCAACATCCGCTTGCCTTTATAAAGTTCAAATGATATATTAAACACTAAATTAGGTGTTGACTCATATAATTTTCCATGCTGAAATGCATCTAATACAAAGGAAGTTTTTTGCTTCTGTGAACCTCTGCTGCCCCTTTGTCAAAAATTTCGGTCAGTTAACGTTCACAATGTGCAGCTCTTATTGAAATTGCAGAGCTTCATGACTCTCCAGGATGCTTTAGCTATTCAGTGAGACACAAGCTATGAATACTCTCTGCAGGGTGGGCTGCCTTCTCAGTAATTCTCACCTTAGCATTATCATTTTCTGGTTTTGCTGCATTCCTTAGGGAAAATGATTTTTTTTTTCACCTGGGGGAGAAATAAAGAGAATTACTGCTTGGAGTGTCACAATGCATTTTTTACCTTGCATTGCAGCAAAGAAGCATCAGTGGTTTTTTCTCTGATTGTGTTGTCTCATGCAAACAGACATATTTTCCATTAATCTCTTTGTTAATCTTTGCTATTTAGTAAATTATTTATTTAAATTCCAGGGCATATAGTGTGTGTCCACATACGGTGGTGGAAAATTCCTGGAGCTTTGAGTTTTACCCTCAGCTTCAAGAAGGACATAGAACTGCTTGAGGGAGTCTGGTGCAGAGCCACAAAGATGATTAAAGGAAGGGAACATTTCTCTTATGAGGAGAGACTGATGGAGCTGAGGCCGTGCTGCTTGGAGAAGAGGAGCCTGAGGGGTGACCTCATCAATATTTATAAATATGTAAAGGGTGAGTGCCAAGAAGATGGAGCCAGACTCTGCTGGGTGATGCCCAATGACAGGACAAGGGGCAATGGCTGGAAGCTGAGGCATAGGAAGTTTCATGTAAAGATGAGAAGGAATTTTTCCCCTGTGAGTATGACAGAACATTGGAACAGGCTGCCCAGGGGGGTTGTGGAGCCTCCCTCTCTGGAGATACTCAAAACCCACCTGGATGTGTTATTGTGTGATCTGGTATAGGTAATCCTGCTCTGCAGGGGGGTTGGACTGGATTGATCTTCCAAGATCCCTTCCAGTCTCTGACATTCTGTGATTCTTTAAGAAATATCTTGCTCTCTGAAAAGAGTAATTAATTTTACTGGTCTAAGGACTACTCAAGTTTGTTAAGGCTAGCAGGATATGCTTCCTTATGCTTTAATCCTTTTAAAGCAAATAGCTGCTGCTCATGATGCATCTTGTAAGAAAAAAAATGCTTTAGGTGTTAATGTTTTTCCTCATCTCTGATATTTTCCTTTGAACAGTGTTTTGCCCTGTTCTGCACTCTGTGGGTAGCTTTATCTGGGGTACTGATAGTGGACAATCTCTTGTCACTTGCCTTGCTTTGGCTGTTGTGAGTCTCCTGCAAAGCACCTCTCTTTCATCTTCGCTGCCTTTGGATCTGCCTGCCTTAGGAGATTATATGGTGGCACAAATACTCAACCACTTCTTTGCCTCTGCACTCTCTGACCCTAATACTAACACATCATATGAACCCTGTGCTTGGCTACTTGGACCCTGCTCAGGTTTGTGCCAGCTACGTCTCTGTCCCTGCCTGATTTAAAATATCAGAGTTGAAGTAAGTTTTTAGTTAACTATGGCAAGAGTCAAAGTGTTAAACTGCTGACCTAAACCATGCTTTGGCCAGCTCTTCAGTGATTTGCAATAATGACTTCTAAAAGTCTCTGACTGAGCTTAAATTCTTCCTTCATCACAGATGTTTGTGGGTAGTGCAGCTTTTAAAATGTCTTGGAGTCGCTTAAACATCGCACAACCAAGAGATGGAGAAGGAGCATATATCCTGATACTTCTTTCATGCTCTGGAGAAAAGATTATCATTAAGGTAGGAAAGTTTCAGCTTTAGGAAATGTGGAACATATTTAAAGCAATTTTTAAAATGAAAGTGAATATAAATTCCATACAGGAGAGACTCTACCTGAGACACTCAGTCAGAGGCGATAATGAACTTAAAAGCAATTACCTGGATTTAATATTTGCTTTTGACTTTATGGAATGCAAAAAAATCCAAACCCAAAAATGTAATTTTCTGTCAGAAAGAGAGGTAGTTCATATTTAAAAATCACATGGATAAAACATTGCAGTTGGCATGCTTCCAGGCCCTCGTGAATCATTTAGGTCAATCTGATTGTATATTAAAATGTGTTCTATGAATTGTTAATTGCCAGTTGTCACTTTAGAATCTCATTTGCAATGTGCTGTGATGATCCGAACTACCCTTTGTTTCTTAGTGTATATTTAACTTAAAGAGTGGCTGTAACATGCTGCAGCTGCTCATACGGTTTGAAAGGGTGTGGGATAATGACTGAAAATGTATGCATCCTCTGAATGCATGAACTAAGTGCAAAATATCTTTAAAGTCACTTGCAAAAACTTAATTAAAACTCACAACATGCACAGTTCCGTCAATCACCTGCTGGACAAACTTTGTTCCCTCTGGTTTTCTCAAGCAGTTGGATGCCTGAGTCTAGTAATCTGAAAGTAAGCAGCAGCTACAGGGCAGGCAGGAGACATAAATTAATACCTGCAGAATTTCATTTAGGTTGTTTCTTTTGGTTTAAGTCTGGCATCTCCAAAGTATTTTAAAGTCTCTAGGCTGTATGGTAAGCTACGTCATTCCCTTCATTCATGGCTGTTGTGTTGTCTTCTGGTGTTAATGATGGAAACTCATTCTTATTACTGCTGCTTGTGTGTTTAGACCCTGTGGGACCAAACTAACTGAAGTGAGTGAGTTACCTGAGTTCTAATCTTGGCCTAATTATAAGTGGGTATAGAGCAGAATGAGTTTTAAAAGTGGTATTGATCTTTAAATGCTAAGTGAGTGGCCATCAGGTTACAACTATTATCCAGCAGTGCTGGATACACAAATCCTTGGCTATTGCTTAAGACCAGACAGAAAACAGACTGCAGCAGTTTAAGATTGCTATTTTGGAAGATGTTGGGATGAGCCTCAGCCCAGTATGTTTCTTTTAAAAGACTTATTTTAATGTATCTAGGAAACAAAAACCCAAAGCAAACCTGGGCACCTGGGCCTCAAAGCTTCCTACAAAAAGGTGATCATCTCTTCAAGACATTGTACAGACCTGCGTGTGGGAGACAACCAACAGCATCTCATGGCAGACAGATCTGCAGGATCTAAAGTGAAAAGTGCCACTTCAGTCATGCCACTTCAGTAGCCCTTCGGAGAAGCTGAGCAGCTTCTCTCAAATTAAGGTAATAACTGAGAAACTGGTTTTCTGTAATGTGTCATTAGCTTTGAGTACTCACATCAGCATTTCTATTGGTTCAGAAGGAAAAACAGCAGTGCTTACAGAAGCATTTTGGCAGTCTTCTTGTCTTAATTTTTTTGTTTAGATCACTTAATCTATGATCTAATTTTTAGTTAAATCACTGGAATCATATGTTGCTGTACTAGTAAAGACAGAAGAGTATACTCCTAGCAGAGCTGATTCTGAATCAGTAAATCAGAAAATAGCCATAACAATGACTTGAAACGACCCTGTAAGAAAATATAGTGTCATAACCAGCCTGAGTCCTGTCCTGCATGCATTGCTCTATTCCACCTGGGTCAGAGCTGAAATGATTTAGACTCCTGGTTATACACATGTATAAAAATAACTCTAATTTGCCAGAAGGAAGGTGTATTGTTTGATTTTTTTTCTCCATGGGGTGAGCAGGGCCAGAAATTAGAAGAAAATATGCTTCCTTTGGTAAAATGATGTGGGTATTCTGCACAAGTGGGTGAAACGCTCACATCTTTGGAGCAGAGCCTCTCTGTAAGTGTTAGCTCCCTTTATTAAGCTCAAGATGTTGCCAGGGTGTGGACTCATTTTTCCTCATCAGATGTGTGTTTGTTTGCAACACCAAAAAGAGTTCGTGCACCTCTGGATGCAGATGGAGTTGTTATACTTTCAGTCAGTGTCTTAGTGACACACACACACAAAAGTATTAGTTAATCTGTGTGAATTAAAAATCAGACTGATAAGATTCTAACCTGTATCTCATGGCTGCTAAGCAACTGATGCTTTCATCTCATGCAAATTAACACTAATTAACATAGACACACTCTTCCTGCCAGTATACATTCAGACATCACTCAGGACAAACCAGCCAAACACATTTATTATCATGTAAATTTAAATATATTATAGAAATGTCAAAATATTAGCTGGGAACATCAATTCCTACAATTTAACATGAAATGAAATAAAAGGCAGCAGTCATCTTTCTGCAAGTCCTCCCACAATATCACAGGAATTCTTTTCCCCACAAAATTGTTTGAAATGTCCTCATGCATTTGGCTGGCAGGAAGTCAGAAAATATCTGTATTTCTATATCCCTTTCTTAACTGCTTTTCTAATAGAAGTACAAATTGGCAGGATGTACTTCTGTATTAGAGATCATCCAGCATTGGCTGGATGATGCCTTCAGACACCTAAAAGCACTTAATGAGTAGCAATGTTCAATGTCATGCTTCTGTCAGTGTCTGGAGGGTACACGTGATATTAAAGGCATCCTTCCAACCAGCAATGTAAGCGAAGGGTTTAGGTGTGAGATGTTCCTCTGACATCCTGGCTCTGTCTTCCATTCGCAGAAGGCACTGCACTCCTGCTGCTGGTGCCTATTGCAGAACAGTGTATTATTTCTACTGGAAAACCAGGCAGCAATAAGGAAAGTGCAAACCAAATTACACTGGGTTTTGTTTCTGAATGCAAAGCATGGCAAAAAAAAGGGCAGCTTTTTGGCAAATTCATAAATACAATGCTTTGGCTTTTTCTAACTGATTAAAACAGCACACTGATGAGCATTTGTACCTTGGTGTGCACCCTCGTGTCACCTGCTGCTGCACTGTTCACTCTACTGCAACTTTTTTGCAATATATTGAACTATATTGCAAACTCTATTGCAAGATTTTCTGTGTCCAAGCATTCTCATACATGGATTTTCTTCTTTTTCTCTTCCTCCTGTATATGTAATGAGCAGCACAGATCTTCATTCCTGAGAGAAAGATATTTGTGCATAATTCTGAATAGCTGAGCTATTTCTTGATGAGGGATGTGGGGAATGTTGAAGCCTTCCTGGAAACAGGTGGTTGAAAAGTTAAGAAATAAAGCTCCAGATGAATTGGAGCTAATCAACTGATTGTGTGTCTGATCAGCACAAATTATCTGGCCCTGTGATTTTCAGTTGCTAGGTAGCTGGTTAATGACATTCCTGAAACTATATGATGAATTAATCTCTGACTGATGGATGTGTAAGTAATCAATGCTTGGAAAAGCCTCTGGTTTCTTGACCTGTGGAAGGAATGCATGCAGGCACAAACAACTCTTTATCTCTAAGGAATGGTTTGAAGTTGATAAAAGATGTCTTGCAATGCCACAGGTACATTTCTTCCCAGAACCACTACAGTTTATCAGCAGGATTGTACAATGGAGTCAGTGGTTGCTCTAAATACTTGTATAACACTGAGCAGTGTTGTGCAATTTCACTGCTGGGAGGAACAACCACAATGCAAATGAGCCTTAAAGATCAGTGTGCAGATGCAAGGGGGAAAGCAATCTGGATATGTTCATGTGATGTTGTCCTGAAGTAAACAAAAGTGAGAGGGTAACAAGACATTTTGAAAGCAAATGTGCTAGTTGAACTTCATTTGTTGCTTTTGTAATAATTTTCATTTATTTAGTCATTTATTTAGTGATATAGGCAGAAAAAGAAAGACTGCATTAATGGGATTTGCTGCTGGCACAAAGTTGGGAGTGTTTATCTGTCTGCGGATGGAGGAGTAACAGGCAGCAGGATGGAAAAGAGCTGTTTGCACTAATAGAGGAGTAATGAGAAAAGTAATTGGTGTTAGATATGCATGTACTTTGGCTGAAAATTAGAAGGTATCCTGCTGTCAGAAAGCTGAGATTTTGGAGTAATCTTCCTGTAAGCGTAATGGAGGAAAAACTATTGTTGAGATAGATGTTGGTCAACTACAAAAGTACTTAGACTATTGCCTGGCAGCTATTGCCTTGATGATGCTGGAGACCCTTCCAGCATCCTTAAGCTCCTGTGCTGCTAGTTGCATTGTCTCAGCTCCCCATGTAATTTGAAAAGCTCATCATGAGCTGGCAGTGTGTGTGCACAGCCTAGACAGCCAATCATGTCCTGGGCTGCATCAATAGAAGCATGGCCAGCAGGGCAAGGGAGGGGATTTCCCCCCTTTACTCTGCTCTCATCAGACCCCATCTGGAGTACTGTGTACGGTTCTGGAGCCCCCAACACAAGATGGACATGGAACTGTTGGACCAAGTCCAGAGGGGGGCCATGAAGATGATCAGAGGACTGGAGCAGATCTCCTACTAGGAAAGAGAAGTGTTTGAGGAGACCTAATAGTAGCCTTTCAGTATCTGAACAGGGCCTACAGGAAGGCTGGGGACTATTTACAAGGTCTGGCAATGACAGGATGAGGGGTAATGGATGGTCTAGTTGACTGGATAGGGCTGGGTGCTAGGTTGGACTGGATGATCTTCGAGGTCTCTTCCAACCTGGTTGATTCTATGATTCTGTGGTTCTAAACTGGCAGAGGGGAGGTTTAAACTAGATGTTAGGAAGAAGTTCTTTGCAGTAAGGATGGTGAGACACTGGAACAGGTTGCCCAAGGAGATTGTGACTGCTGCCTCCCTGGAGGTGTTCAAGGACAGGTTGGATGAGGCCTTGAGTGACCTGTTCTAGTGGGAGGTGTCCCTGCCTATGGCGGGGGGTTGGAACTGAATGATCTTTGAGGTCCCTTCCTAAAGCATTCTATGTAACTATGCAACACTGTGCTTTCAAGAGGAAACATAAGTAGGAAAGCTGCATTTTCCTTTGTGAGCCTGTAACAGAGTAAGCCATGAGTAAATAATAGACATAGAGAATATAGATGCCAAACCTTCTTTCTATACGACCTGTCTTAGGTTATTGTACTGAAAGTTGTGTTATTAGCTAAGGTAGTAAAATCTTTAGCCAGAGTGGCAGAGGCATTGGCAAGCCCAAATACCTCTGAAAAAATCATATTATCATCCTTCTATGATGATGATTCTATCATCCAGCTAAGCATGATCATGTGGAATTTCAGTGCTTTCTCTATGAGGCAGTTCTTCAAAACTTTAAATCACAAAGTGATGTTTTGACTTATGCTAAAGAACATTGTTATTGTCGCACTCAAAATGCAGTCCAGAAGCTTGCACTACACTCAGTCTTCAGGGAAGGCCTTTTAGTAAGCAGTCAGGCATCATCACTTCTCCAATTGATAAAAATAGGAAGAATCTTTGTCCTGTATTTATTTACTGGTTGTTATCTTTTACCAACTGTCTGTCATTGATCAGGGAAGATGTTAAGTCCTCTTTGCTTGTCTGACACATTCTGAAGGTACTGAGACCTACAGGATTTAAGCAAAACAGCAATGCAAAATACATATCTCTCTGGTTGAACAGGGAGAGAAACAAAGTTGGGCTGATAAATGAGCTTGGGCAAGTTAAAATACCTGTTTCAAATAGGAAGAGAAAACCAGAAAGAAAGAGATTGAAAGTAGAGGGGTTTTCTTTTAGTTTATTATTTCCTCTGTTAATTTCTGACAGCAGACTGGAGGCCACCATAGCATACAAGACCTGTTATTTTTTTCATGATCCAAATGATAGCAGATATGACAAATATTGAGGAAACTCATTTTTGAGGTTAATATACTGGATAGATTTGAGGAAGGAAAAAGCTGTACAATGTGGATCTTGGCTTAAGGACTGTGTAAGTGGCTTTGGGTGGAGCAGAAATGTCTAAAAAATTGAAGAAAGCCCTGGCTTTTCTGAGATCTAAAATCACAATAACAAGAAAAGGTAGAACATACCTAAATGCTAGGAAAGACCTCTGGTCTGCAGCTGGGCAGTAGCGCACTCATTTCGTTACTCATCACTAAAATTAGTTGTCAGCCTTTCCAAGTTTACCAGCAGAGATTAGTTGCTCTCCACAACAGGATATGTCACTGAAGTTCCTTGTCAGCCTGACCCTTTTCCATATATTGCCTCTAGCCTGAAGCTTTTCCATGTTTTGTCTCTTGTCAGCCTGACCCAGTCCATATTTTGTCTTGAGTCCTGTTTTTCACTGTTCCCCCTGCCTTCCTCCCCTCCTCCCCAGAACACTACATGTCTCTACAAATTGAATGTTTTGCTCCCTCAATGACAGATGATATGAGGTTGGAGACTGTAGGAATTTCTGTACATCTAAGCTTTCTAAACCAGCAACTTTCACCAGATGTTCTTCTTCATTTCTCATCCTTAATAAGACAGCCAGGGATGAGAAAACACTTTGAATTGTGACACCAGCATTTTATAACATTAGCCAACATGCTATCCTGCAACAATAGTTTCAGCACTACTCTTATTTTTTTTCTGAGATGTATCTGCAGATTATGGCATCTTTTAGGTTAAGTAGGACATTATTCTTACATGGATACACTGGGTAAAGTATGCCAGGGATGACTGAATACACTTCCAGCCTTCCTAAGGAGCACAGAGCTTTTAAAGCTACTTGGAAAACAATGTATGAAAAAAAAGAGAACTTGAGTAGTTCAGCTCAGACCAGAGATTTCTGAGGGGCGTGGGTGGTGTGATAGAGGAAGTGTGGTCTGACCTGTGAAAGTTCTCCCTCGTGGGTTGAGTGCCTGATTCAGTCTGTGTCACTGGGACCACAAAAGGGCAAATGCTGGTGAGTAGCTAGCCCATTGGAGAGCAGAAGGAACAAAAGGTTACACTCCCATGGGCCCTTAGCACAGGTCTGAAAGGAAAAAAAAAAGCAGGTTTAGGTTAAAGAGTCTATTTTAATTAACATTAATACTCAAGAAACATTGCCAGCTACCTTTTGCTTTTGGAAATATGTAGGGTTCTGCATAATGAAGAGTTGGGGCAAGTGTCCTGTGTGATGTACACAGAGATGACAAACTTTCATTGACAGCAAGGTCAAAAACCTCCAGCTGATGCTAAGCTGGGACAAAACTTCCACTGCTCATAAGCAGGAAGGAAACTGCTCCTCAGCAATGGTGGACACTACCAACTTCTTGCTTCCACTGACCCAATGGATTATCTGATCACCTGCTCAACTGATCATCTATCATTGTTCACACTAAAAGCAAAAACATTCCCCAAACCTGTGACCACTGAGTTTAACCTGCTGTCAACTCAGACCACTGGCAACTAGGGCAGTTCATCACTTCCAAGCCTGAATGAAGTAAAGTGTATCTCAAAGCAGATTGGTTCCACTTCTATTGCCAGCAGGGGAATTACCCTGTCCTATGCACCAAATGGGCAGAGGACTTGCTTACTCCTTTGAAGTGACTTTGGATATCTCTATACACTGATGCATCTTACAGGATAAATACATACCATCTATCTGCCTTTCCCCTCTACTTAACTAAAAAATTACAGAGTCACAGAATGACAGAATGTTGGAATTTGGAAGAGTCCTTCAGAGGTCGAGTCCAACCTCCCTGCCAAAAACAGGATCACCCAGGGTAGTTTGCACAGAAATGCGTCCAGGCAGGTTTTGAAAGTCTCCAGAATAGACTTCACCACCTCTCTGGGCAGCCTGCTCCAGGGGTCTGGCATCCTCACTGCTCACCTCATGTTGAGGTGAAACCTTCTATGTTCAAGTTTGTATCCATTGCTCCTTGGCTTATTGCTGCTGACCACTGAAACGAGCTTGGCCCCGTCCACTTGACACCTACCTCTCAGATATTTGTAGACATTGTTCAGATCCCCTCTCAGTCTTCTCAAGACTAAACAGCTCCAAGTCTCTCAGTCTCTCTTCATAGCATAGATGCTCAAGTCCCCTTATCATTCTTGTGGCTCTCTGTTGGACCCTCTCCAGCAGGTTCCTGACTCTCTTAAACTGGTCTCAAAACTGGACACAGTACACCAGGGGTGGTCTCACCAGGGCAGAGTAGAGTGGGAGAAGAACCTCCCTAGACCTGTTGGACACACTTTTCTTGATGCACTCCAGGATGCCAATGGCCCTCTTGGCCACAAGGGGAGATTGCTGTCCACTGCAGATCTTGCTGTCCCGTGGGACTCCAAGGTCTTTCTCCACAGAGCTGCTTCCCACCAGGGCAATCCCTAACCTGTACTGGTGCCTCTTGTTATTCCTCCCCAGATGCAGGACCCTGCGCTTGTTCTTATTGATCTTTGCGAGGTCTGTCCAGATCTGGCTGGCTGGAAGCACAGGCTAACGGAGCTCACTGCTTTTGACTATGAAGTCATCATGGAAAAAAACAGACTCTGGTGAAAGGACCAGAAGCATCTGAAAACATGTCTGAACACCAGAGCAATGCGACTGTATATGCTGTTTGCAGGAGCTATAGTAGGGGCTAACCTATAGGAAGGTTTCTGCATCATAATAAGGCTTCACTGCAGACAGTCAGACTGCACCTTGATTTGTTCCAGACTTTAGATCTGTTTTGTCATAACTGGCAGATGTAGCTTTGTTAGAGTGGGATCACAGCATTACTGATTGTGTAATTCTGCTGGAACATAACAGGACCTAAGGGCTTTTGTTGTCACTGGGATAGGCTTCTTGCTGCTCTAGGATGCAGGGTGGCTCCTGTCTCCTAAAAAAATCAGATCACTTTAAATTGATTGTGGACATCATTTCCATGTGTTGTTTCTGTTTGTTTCTTTTGAAATGTAAACTTGTTTTCTCTTAAAAGTTTGATGGGGTTTTGTTGGCTTGCTTCTTTTTTTAGCTTTTCTCTGAAGATTAGCATGGCATCTGAAGCCTGGCTGCAGCAGTTATTACTGAACCTAAACCATCCCTGCCACCAAATACTCAAACACACCTTCCCAGCTTCCTTAGGGATTTATTTCATCCAATTACTACATACAGGGCAAAGCAAGCTTTTGAGACAGGATCAAGGATTGTGGAGTAAATGTCTTCACTTGAGTCCTAGAAGAGCTCTTGGAACAAGAAGGCTGACAGCCCTGCCAGCTGCTGTCTCAGTCTTGATTAGATCCTACATTGCTTTATCATCTTGTTTACACTAAGGCTTTCCTTAGGAGGAAGAAGAAATCAAGCAGCTGCTTTTCTATCAGTTCTCATTTGGAAAAGGTAGTACTAGATACAGATATGTTCAAAATTAAGGCCAGAAGACCTGCTTTCTGCTTTCAGTTCCCAGCTTGGTTATTCATTTCTGAACTGAGCCAAATGATACGTTCTGCTTTTTTTCCCCCTCCCCATCATTTTCTGTTGTATTTCTGATATTATTTCTCTTCTGCTTTCTTTTTAAAACCTATTTAGAGGCTGTCTTGAACTGCATGCAGTTGGTCACATTTTGCAGTGGAGGAGCTCTAACACTGATGCTCCCAAAGCCACAGCTTTTAAGGAGACTGAGATGTCTCTCTTAAGTTCAGCTGGAAAATGACACTGTGAACTGGATAGAAATACATATTCCCAAAGCCTAATACCTCAGTTCAAAATTGCCTTGCAGACAGCGTGATGGACTGCTAGCAGAATTTAATCTTTAATTAATATCTTCTCTGACTTCATAAAACCCAAATATGACTTCATATTTTTTAGTCATCTTTGTTTAAAACACAGCATCTCTTTGGATGAAATGAATGCTTCAACTAATAAGATGATTTTTGAACTCAACAGGGGAGCAGGGGGGAAATAAAAACAAAGAAGAATGAAATGAATGTTTGGGTTTAGTTTTGGTTTAGTTTAGTTTGGGTTTTGTTTAGTTTAATTTGGGTTTTGTTTGTTTCTCATTCTTTTGGTGGTGTTGGGATTTTTTGTGTCTTATTTTTTTGTTTGGGTTTTGGGATTGTTTTGTTTGTTTGATTGGTTTTGTTTTGTTTTGATAACAAGTATAAAATAATATCTTAAACAAATTCTTCTTAGAACAATAATTTTTTGCAGTGTATTCTCTCTCCCCAGTTTTGGTTCATGTTGTCCCATAGCTGTCACATTAGTTTTTGTGGTGCTTACATTTATTTGTTGTTATTAATATAATTATTGCTTAAAATCAAATGAAAATGTCATACTAACCTGCTAGATTTGAAGCTATTTTCTTATATTTTTCACTGTTTTCTTTCTAGGTTTGTAGAAAGGCCTTGTGATTGTGCAAAAAATAATAGCCACTAGATATCCAGGCAATGGAATGGTTTGAATTATGGGAAATGAGACCTCACAACATGCAGAGTCTCAAGTTGTGCCAGGGGAAGTATAGGCTGGATGTTAGGAGGAAGTTTTTGGCAGAGAGAGTGATTGGCATTGGAATGGGCTGCCCTGGAGGTGTTCAGGGAAAGACTGGGTGGGGCACTTAGTGCCAGGGTCTAGTTGACTGGATAGGGCTGGGTGCTAGGTTGGCCTGGATGATGTTGGAGGTCTCTTCCAACCTGGTTGATTCTATTATTCTGTGATTCTATGTTTAATCAGTGCTGGGTGACAAGGGGAGGTCCTCCTCCAAAGCCCCTGCACAACTTCACCTTGTTCAGGTGAAATGTTTATACTACAGCATCATACATATTCAGTACAGGGGTAGGGTTAGTACAATTAGTTCTGGGAATAGGTGGAGTTATTACAATCAGTTCCTGGAACTCATTTCCATAATGTCCCACCTCTTTACACGTGCTCATTGCCACCTGGTGGCAGCCTTTTGGGGTCTGTGGAAGGAAGGTTGATGTCTTTCTCACTCTGACCTCTCTACCTTTTGTCCACCTGGCATCAGTTGTGGGTCACATTCTTCGCTGGAGCCTCCAATGTTCTCATTTTTGAATACAGTATTCTTCTTCTCCATGAGAGTGTTTCAAGACCCTCTTAAGCTTAACCCACATCCTTCGTGTTTATCTGATTGATGATGCTCTATATCAGTGCTCACATAGCTAATGATTTAATTAGGTTTCTACACTCTCTGTTCTCTATCCCTTTTCCCATATCAGGTTGCCAAGGTATTTCTTCTATAAATGCTACTCAGCCATTTTGAAAGCCCTCTGGGAGGAGAAATAATACCCAATGACTTAAGTATTCAGTCCTACATGGTGATGGTTTGAGTCTAATTGAAATATTTTAATGAGAGAAATGAGATCATTGGTTGTGAAAAGAAAATAGTGATGGAGTCTGTATCATTCATTGGTCTGCTGAGAGAGATAGAAAACCAAAATGTAAATA
Organism: Pogoniulus pusillus; assembly: GCF_015220805.1. Taxonomy (NCBI): domain Eukaryota; kingdom Metazoa; phylum Chordata; class Aves; order Piciformes; family Lybiidae; genus Pogoniulus; species Pogoniulus pusillus. The sequence goes on along the minus strand of NC_087290.1, from coordinate 14,949,801 downwards.
ATTTGTCCCACTCTGTTCTGGAATGCTGCTTCCATTTGCTTGCTCTTCACCCTGCTGTAATCTCTTCACTAAGAAATAGAAAGTAAGCTTTGTTGACTGGTGGTTTTGGTTTCCTCCCAGAAAGGGAGATAGTAAAAGAGAGAGAGGTTTTGAGCCCCTTCTGGGTAGTTTCTTTGTTTGGATTTCTGCATTATTTCTAATGTGCATATAATTGTAAATACTTGTAAATATGTTGTATATATATTTTTTTTGTAACTGTAGCTTTGCTGTAAATATAGCTTAATCATACAAGCAACCAGGTTGGAAGAGACCTCCAAGATCATCCAGTCCAACCTAGCACCCAGCCCTGTCCGATCAACTAGACCACGGCACTAACAGCACTATCTTACTTCCAAGCTATCTGAACTGGTCTGGTAAATCTCAATAGCGTGGGAGGTGAAAATTCCTAACCCACCCCATTCATCATGAGTTGAAAATAGGAAAGAAAGAATGTGCTAAATGATAGGAGTGGTTGTTAATACTCAGTGAGTGGTCTTCATGTAGAAATGTCTGACCTCAGGTTCCTTTGCGTAACAAAGACATTTTAAAGGTTTGGTGGCCATTCCTAGGACAGCACATGAACTGGTGAAATGGCTGAACCTGTTAACTAGTTGAGTATTTCATTCACCTGCTGCCATTCCCAGTGGATAGCTGGATGAGATGGTGTCATGGCCCTGCACACACTTAACGGACCATGCACTTCTAGAAATGAATGGCACATGCTCATGGATGTCTTCACAAGACTGGGAATTAGGGAGCTCTTGGTGTCATTCCTACTCAGATGCCCCCCAGTGGCATTTTGATCAAACTTGGAAAGTTCCTGGTGCCTCTGTGGAATTTTCTGGTGCTTCTGATATTCTCAGTAGGTTGATAAGGGTGCCTTTGGCTTGCCAAAGAGAGATTTATGTTTGAAGGTGTTTACTTTTTAGAACCAGTTTGCCATTTAATTTTAATGCAAGGATGTAAGATGAAAAGCGATCTTGAAACATTGCCTTTGAAATCATCCTCTTAAACCAGACCCAAAGATAAGCTGCAATGCTTAGCAGCCCAGTACTTAGCCTATCAGTGTTGCTGTGGATAGAAATAATTTGCTCATGGAGACAAAGTCAGAATAAAAATATTTTACTTTTCATCATGTTCAGTAGCTTATATTATATTCATAAACTGCCATTTTCATTTGAGCACCTGCTCTGCAACCTTTTTGTTATGCTTAATGGAGCAATATGACAGAAGGAGGGAGAATAGTAAAGCTACCATATTATTAGTAAGTTTTGTAATTAGATTCTCTATCTCTGCCTTTGTAATGAGGAAATTTAGCTGAAATCTTTTCACCCCAAATTAAATACTACAGTGTGGTCTGCTTTTTTCTCTTATGAATTTCTGTCTTATAAAGATAAAGAATATGTGGGGTTTGATGGGAGAGGAAACCCACTTCTGAAGTCCAGTCCATGGCTCATAAACTTTGCTTCCTATTGCATGAATGACATCCTAACTGCTGCATGGGGCAGTGCCAACTTGACTGATGTCAGACTGTGACCTTTCAGCCATTCATGCTTTGCAAGGCCAACAGTTTTAGACTGCCTGATGCTAATTTTTATGCCAGCAGGGATAATTTTGGCTGAGCAGTATTTGTTTTGATAACTCTTTGTATATGATAGTCTAATATTTTATAGCTAAAAGTTAATATTTTCGAATGCTGTAGCTAGAAATTAGTATTTTGTGTGGGAAAGCAGAATGCAAATGTGTGTGAATGTGGGGAAAAGAGAGAACTTGTTTATGGAATATATTTTGTAAGGAAGTATGGGAGAAAAAGGACTAATTATTGTGCAAGCCATTTCTCTCTCCAAGGCAATATTCTTTCAGTCTGATTCCCAATCCACCTTTAAGAAGAGCAGCTGGTAGGAGCAGGCCAGATAGGTAGACCTCATTTGTATGAATGCATCAATGTGTGAATTAGTCTTAGTTTTCGCTCTAACTCCCATTAGTTCTGTAAGAATAGTGTCTGTTTCAAGTGTTTCATTAGTAGCTGTGGCATTTCACTACCAGTGACTCACCTGCTGGTATTGTGAGTGCTTACCTCATTACTCGACATTACAGAAAAGTGCATTTGTGGCAGAGCTCACAGAAGAGTGAACTGCAGAACTTGTGCCCTTTTGATTTGCTCTGCACCTTCTACAGCAGCCCCACAGAGCAGCTTGTCCATCCAGGCCAATGGGGAATTCCTTTCAGCATCTTCTCAAACAAAAGCAGAGTGGCCACCAGGTGAAGAGAGGTTATTCTTCCCCCTTATTCTGCTCTTGTGAGACCCTACCTCAAATATTGTGTCCAGTTCTGGTGTTCACATTGTACGAAGGACACAGAGCTTTTGGAGTGAGAACAGAGAAGGGCCACAAGGATGATCCAAGGGCTGGAACACCTCTGAGGGGGGTGGGATTGTTCAGCCTAGAGAAGAGAGCCTTAGAGCTGCATTCCAATACCTGGAGGGATCCTACAGGAAGGCTAGGGAGGGACTTCTCATAAGGGTGTCTAGGGATGGTTTTAATCTGAGGGAGAGTAGGTTCAGACTGGATCTTTGGAAGAAGTTCTTTGGTATGAGGGTGGTGAAATTCTGGAGTAGGCTGCCCAGGGAGATAGTGGGTGCCACCTCTCTAGGGGTGTTTAAGGCCATGCTGGATGAGGCCTTGAGCAGGGGAGTCTAGTTGTGAGGTATTCTTGCCCATGGCAGGGAGGTTGAAGCAGATGATCTCTAAGGTCCCTTTCAACCTAAGCCATTCAATGATTCCGTATGTTGAGGAGAAAGCGCAGTAGCTCTGTGCTGAATTCTGCAAGGTGCTAAACTCAGTGCAATACAACCACAATTTAAAAAGGCATTTCATGAAATACAATAATATTTCCTATTTGGAAGCCTAAGTGAGCAAAAGAGTCTTCATTATATACCAATAAAGTAAGTGTTGGTGAATTTATTTACAGAGATTACGAATAGCTTTTAGGTACATGACTCAGAAAAAGCCACTGACATCACCCCTTGAATCAAGCTTGCTGTAGTCCTGCAGCTGATCAAATAAGAGCATACACTTCAAAATCTTCCACCACAAAGGAACCTAGTTACTATAAGTATTCTACTAGGTGCCTGTAAAGCATGTGATGAAGATGGATAGGACAGTTTGATATAGAAGAAGGTGCTTTTAGGAGCCATCTGTGCTTTTACTGATGAGAATGAATTTTAACTAATGAAAACTTCAGTGATTTATGTTGTGCTTATTGCAACAGCTACACAGCATGATTAGATTTTACACAGTAACTCAAAGAGGTGGAAAATCCTGCAAGGAGCATCTGCGTTAGTTTAAGCTGCAGTTGAGTAATGGTGTTTGTTTTGCCCCTAGTTCTGAGTTGATGTATCCTGTTAGAAAATTTAAGAGAAATATTGCAGACTTTATTTAAAGACCAAATGTGCTTTTAGGTGCAGAGTGGTCATATCCTTGCCAGAAGTGAAATAAGCACTGATTTCTCTGCATTAACTGTAAAAGCTGTGTAGATACAGACCTGGATGCAGAACACCAGGTGAGGTCTCACCAGAGGAAAGTGGCAGAATCACCTCTCTGGATCTGTTGGCAATGCATCTTTTGATGCAGCCCAGGATGTGATTTGCTGTCTGGGTTGCAAGCTCAGACTGTCTGTTCACGTCCAGCTTCTTGTCCATCAGTACTCCCAAGTCCTTTTCCACAGGGCTGGTATCACTTCATCCCCCAGTCTGTATTGATGGTGAGGATTGTTCTTGCATCACTTCACCCCCCAGTCTGTATTGATAGTGAGGATTGTTCTTGCATCACCTCATCCCCCAGTCTGTATTGATAGTGAGGATTGTTCTTACATCACCTCATCCCCCAGTCTGTATTGATAGTGAGGATTGTTCTTGCATCACCTCATCCCCCAGTCTGTATTGATAGTGAGGATTGTTCTTGCATCACCTCATCCCCCAGTCTGTATTGATAGTGAGGATTGTTCTTACATCACCTCATCCCCCAGTCTGTATTGATAGTGAGGATTGTTCTTGCATCACTTCACCCCCCAGTCTGTATTGATAGTGAGGATTGTTCTTGCATCACTTCACCCCCCAGTCTGTATTCATAACAAGGATTGTTCTTGCATCACCTCATCCCTCAGTCTGTATTGATAGTGAGGATTGTTCTTGCATCACCTCATCCCCCAGTCCGTATTTGTAGCAAGGATTGTTCTTGCCCGAGTGCAGAACTCTGCACTTGCTCTTGTTAAGCCTCATGAGGGTCACCTGGTTCCACCTCTCCAGCTTGTCCAGGTCCCTCTGGATGACATCTCTTCTCTCTGGCTTATTGACATCACTACTCAGCTTGGTGTCATCTGCAAATTTGCTGATGATGCACTCAATCCCACTGTCTATAGCACTGATAAAAACATTAGTACAGGTCCTAGTATGGACTCCCAAAGGACACTACTCATCATTGCTCTCCATCTGGACTTCAAGCCATTGAGCACTACCCTCTGGATGGGATCATCCAGCCAATTCCTTATCCACTGAATGCTTCACCCATCAAATCTGTATCTCTCCAACTTGTTGTGAGGGACCGTGTCAAAGGTCTTGCAGAAGTCCAGATAGATCACATCTATAGGTGGTCTTATCTGGTGATATAGCCACTTTATCATAGAAAAGCAGTAGGTTGGTCAGGCAGGATTTGCCCCTAGTAAAGTCTTGAATCGCTTCCCTGTCATCCATGTGCCTTAGCAATGCATCTTGGAGGATCTGTTCCAGACATGGAGGTGAGGCTGACAGGTTGGTAGTTCCCAGGCTCCTCTTTTCTACCCTTTAAAAATGTGGATGTAATGTTTCCTTTCTTCCAGTCACCAGGGACTGCACCTGACTGCTAGGACTTTTCAAACGTCATGGAGAGTGGCTTGGCAACCAAATCAGCTAATTCCCTGAGGACTCTAGGATGCATTTCATCAGGTCCCAAGGACTTGTATACCTTCAGGTTCCTCAGATGATCATGCACCTTGTCATTGCTTACAGTGGGAGGGATGCAACCCAGATACACCTTTTTTATGCTCTATGTTATCTTGTGGTAATCTATGGCTTTAGACAGAAAAAACCCAACTGCTCTCTTCAGTGTGTTTCTAGATAACTGTTGCTTATCTGAACATGAAGCAGAAAAGAGTGAACTAAATACAATTTTCAGCTTTGAGCATGTAGAAAATGTTGGATGCTTAAGAACTGGAAGATTAAAAATAAATATTAAAGGCTTGTCTGAGCTTTTGAGCATTTACATCCTGCTAATTTTTCTTTGGGGAAAACATTGGCTACTCTTTCAAGTGAATGACAAGATTCCCTGGAAATAATGCAAGTCTAAGACATGGCATTTAGAAAAGGCATCAGATGTTACTTGAGAGAGCTACATGAGGATGCAGGTTTACTCCATCTCATGACTAATCTGTAAGACCCAGAGCATATTCTCATAGCTCTGTTGCATTTTGTTTCTTCTGAGGTGCTGAGAGAAAGTTCTTCTGAGGTGTTGAGGAGAAAGTTCTTCATTGAGAGGGTCATTGGACACTGGAATTGGCTGCCCGGGGAGGTGGTGGAGTTGCAGTCCCTGGAGCTGTTCAAGGCAGGATTGGATGTGGCACTTGGTGCCATGGTCTAGCCTTGAGGTAAAGGGTTGGACTTGATGATCCAGGAGGTCTCTTCCAACCTTGGTGATACTGTGATACTGTGATCATCACAGCAGCCATTACTCTATGCCCATTTACATTACAGCTGGAGCTGTCTCAGATGCTGGCAGCAGGCCACAACAGCAGCTTGTACTACAGTATGGGCTGGAACGTGCATAGCTGACCGGTCCAACTTTAACTCCTGAATAGGTGAGGTACACAGAATGGTAGGAGTGGGGAAGGACCACTGAAGATCACCTAGTCCAACACTCCTGCTAGAGCAGGATCACAGAGTAAATCACACAACAGCACATGCAGGCAGGTTTGGAATTCTTTAAGACACAGAGACCCCACAACCTCTTCAGGCAGCTTGTTCCAGTGCTTTGCCATCCTCAAAGGGAAGAATTTTCCCCTTATGTTTTCACGGAACTTCCTATGTTCCACTTTGTGTCCATTGCCCCTCGCTGGGGCACTGCTGGACATTACTAAAAGTCTGGCTTCATCCTCCTGAGACTCACCCTCTAGATATTTATAAACATTAATGGAACACCCTTCAGGCTCCCCTAGGATTATAGGACATAGCCATATGACAGAAATATAGAACATTCTTGATTTTGACTTGTTACTGGCACTCCAGATGTTTAACATCTCACAGCATCAAGCTCTTTCTAGGGAAAGCTGGGGTAGCTGAACATGAGCTTGTTGTTCTGACAAGCCATAGTTCCATACACCTAAATATATATCAGTGTTTTGTGGATGGCTGAATTCCATCAAATTTCCATTGTTATGGTTGATTTGCTCACCACAGTAATTCTGTTGTAGAAATATTTTACAGGATGACAGGGAAATCTATAAGATGACAAGAAAAAAATAATCACCTTCTTCTAGTATTTGTTATTAAAAACATGACTCACTAGAATCTGAACTTAAAGGGATTCTTTTTCTGCTTCTGCCTTTATGAATGGCTGTGTTTTATGCTGTTAGAAGTTGACAGATCTTTGGGGAAGACAATGAAATATTATCAATTCTGGTAGAATAAACTATGCCTAACAATTCAGTGACAGAATGAGGAATAATATTAGGGAAAAATGCACTCTGTAGAGTAACATCAGAGCAGAAACACTTCAGTTCCTTGAGCTTTTGAAGCTTTTTATACCAAGTTTTAAGGAAAAGGGCATGACTGAGAAGAGGAACCTTCTTACCTGTTTATTATCAGGATGTTTTAAACTGAAAGTATCACATTGTAAAACCTTATCTGTGCTGTGACTTGCCTTAAGTTGGATGTAATTAATGTGGATACTAAGTTGTGAAAACAAAAATTCTTCACAGCTTCATTTTTGGACCTGACAGTACACATTGGCTGAGACTTTGTCTCAGAGCTTTAGGGCAGTAGCTTGACATTTTCAAAGGAGTATCAGTACTGTGAATACATTTTCCCTATGTGAACCTCTGCATCTAGAAGCAATGATGTATGCAAGACAGTTGGCTAATGTCCTGGATTAACACAGCCTGCTGTCACAAGACCTCCTCCTCCCCCCCACACCAACACAGATGGAGAAACCATTCCAGGTCAGGTTGTTTGAGGCTCTGAGCAGGTGTCCCTGCAGGCTGCAGAGGGGATGGACTAGATGAACTTGAATGGTGCCCTCCAACCCAACCATGATCCATGATATCACAGGACTAAGGAAACTTGATTTTTCTGTGCCATCTAAAAAAAGAATACCTTATCACCAGTGCCTGCACCAGAGGGATACTGGTCTAAGGCTGGGATTTGGAAATGTTGGCTGCTTCTGAAAGCCATCATATGGCTCAGTTACATATAAACCATTCTGCATCAGAAGAAATTCTTTACTGGTGAGGACAGTGTGACACTGGAATAAGTTGCTTAGAGAATTTGTGGATGGCCAATCCATGAAGTGATTAATATCAGGCTGGATGAGACTTTGAGCAACTTAGTCTAGTGGAAGGTGTCCATGCCCATGGCATCTATGACATTTAAGATCCCTTCCAACTCACACCATTCTGTGATATGTAATCTCTTATATTTATCACAGTGATGCTTGAAAGCAGACAAACTCTATCAGAACCTTTTAAGGAATGGATTCCAGTACATGCTAGAGAGCACCCTTTCTGACTCCTGAAACTATAAATCTCCATGAAAGGATCCTATATTTCTTTCTTTTGCTGCAGAAAACTCTGATTTGCTGTTTTCCCACTGAGATCTGAAGTGTTGCACCCTTTATGCCACATTTCCTCCCCTCCTCTGTGATCTGGTGAGATTGATTCTGAGCAACCAGAATAACTTTGCCATTTTATCTGAAACCTGGAAGACCTGAAAGAAACTTCTTGAGATCAATCCATCAAGGTAACAAAACATCAAATTTCTTTTAGTCCGTGGAAGAAGGTGCTCAAAACATGTAAAAATAAGACATCCACACATTACTGCATATATTGCTGTCATAAATGTGTCTGGGGAAATTCAATCTGGCTATGATCATTGTGAGATGAGAAGACAAGTAAAGCATGCTAAATAGCAGTACCTGAGCTCTCACATGCGTCATCAGCTCGGCAAGGCTTATTGTGAATTTCCCCAAGCATCTCCAGCTAAAATAACCTGTGTTGCTTCACCTATTTGCATTCATAGCAACTACTTATTATTTGTGAGAGAATACTCTCTACATTTCAGAATTTGCTCACTGAATATTTGTATAAACTTATCTAAGAGCAATGTCTCACTGGCCTTTACTCTTCCTGAGCTTGAAAGTGGCTCCTGCTGCCTGTCCACAAAAAAACATCCTGAAGTGCATAGATGCACCCAGTGAACCCTCAGTGGTAGCAAGGTCTTTATGTTCAAGTGCAGAAAAACTGTTGTCAAACTACCCAAGTGACTATGTGAGTAGAGCACTTAATATGTGATTTGGTTGCCTAGACCTAGGGTCCTGGTGCTGCTTGTGGTAGTACATTTATTTGTCATTCAGATTCTGATGGCAAATACAACCAAGATGACAGGATCTAAGAGAGTCATCTCCATCTGGAAGGATGGCAGGTGGAAACTAGGTTGTACCTAAAATGATCCCATTGTACCTAAAATTATGCAGGATATTTGGGTGTAAATTGTAGGAATTGTAGAATTGTCTCAACACAAGGGGGAACTTCTTTACTGTAAGGGTCACAGAGCACTGGAATAGGCTTCCCAGAGAGGCTGCGGAGTCTCCTTCTCTGGAGACTTTCAAGACCTGTCTGGATGTGTTCCTGTGTGATCTGTGTTAGATAGTATTGTCCTGCTCTGGCAGGGGGGTTGGACTCGATGATCTCCTTGGGTCCCTTCCAACCTCTAATATCCTGTGAGCCTGTGATATTTCTGTAACTGTATGTGCTAAAAGGGAGAATTAGCAGTGCTCACAGTATTGATAGCTCAGTGTAGCCCTTGGGTACTTATATTCCATGGGTCATTCAAATCACTGGGCAGGCTCTTGGCAGTGCAGAAGGACATGTAAACAGTCTCACATTTTACCAAATCCATTGCACTTAGCTGAGCACAGGGTTTCAAATCCTATGGCCAGGGTGGTCAACCTCAGCTCACAAAGGTTTGCAGCCTGCCAGGGACCTTACTCTGTGACAGTCTTCCTCTTATCATCCCTCATGCAACTTCTTTTTCCCAAAGGGCTCCTCCAGGCCCATCTCCAGAGATTTGAATGCTGAGCATGTTTCTGGTGGCCTCCCTGCCCTGCATGTGAATCTGTAAATGCCACAACAGCCCTGGCAAAATAGCTGCTCTCAAATTCTCCACTTGGCTGTGTTTGAAGACTTGCATGATTAGACTAGCTGAACTACAATGTGTGTATTAAACTGAAAATGGATTTTCACAACCTGCTGGCCTTCAGAGAGCATGTGTAGGCTGAACTGATCACTATCAAGCAGGGCATGCAAAAGTTTGCAATTTTTAACTTTTCTTTTTTCCTCCTTGGAAGAAGATGATGTAACCTCTTCCCCTGTAGAAGCTTCAATACACCATCATTTCAGCCAGCAGCTTCAGTCTGAGCTTGTAATTTAGCTTTTAGCTTTCTGCCACAGCAGGGTAACCTCTTGAATTGCTCTCTTCCAGTATATTTTGCAGGAGAGAATGGATCCCTTTTTAATAACTGTCAAGGGCTATGTCTGGGCTGAACATGAGACAAGTGACAGATGTTCTCTATTAACCATTCTCCCTTCCCAAAGGAAAAGGGAAAGGGAATAAGGGAGAAAGACTGATAGGTTACAAAAAAAACCCTAAAGCAGCTTTAATGAAAACAACATTCCTCCCCACAGGGGTGGCCTTTTATTTTACAGCACCCCAACATGGTACACAAGATTCAGCAGTGATCTTGGTTTCTGTGTAGCCAGTCCCTGGTAGTAACTGTAAACATCAAGCTTTACCACTTGTAGAAGCAGACATTGTCTGCACAAATATGCCATTAACTTCAGAAAATGCAGTCACTTAGAAGAGATTTTTTTAGAGACCCTGTTTGTTAAAAGGGACTGAGTGGCAATTCGTAGGGCTCTGGTGTGGCTGCACCTGTCCACAGGTGAAGAGGAGAGGAGTTGAAAAAGACAGTTGTTGGGGAAACTCAGAGTTCTGGTCTTTGTGTGTGCAATGATGAGCTGCAGTCTTGCAGCCTGGGAAGGGTGATAGGCGTGGAAACTACCTGTATCTGTGCAGTCAGAGACAAGGGTACACGTTAATGTCCTATCTTTACACACTTTGGGACTCAGATGTCTCCTTGCAGTGAGTGGATTTGCTTAGAAGGGAAAGGCTGTTCACAAATGTATAGAAGTGTGTGTGAAATCTCATCTTTAAACTCTCAGTCCATCCTGCCTTTCCTGTTTCTTCTGTTCATTAATTCCCTGTTATTTCCTTCTCCTTACACATTGAAACAAAGACCTCTGGGTTTGTGTTGCTGCTAGATAGCTCATTTGTCTACTTATTAATTAGCACAATACTGCAAAATCTGGACTGCAAACCAAGCAGAGCTTTAGGGCTCTGAATGGAAAATTAACTCTCTTTTGTTGGGAGAAAAAATAAATCACACCTTAAAAAATGCTTATAAAACATTCCCTGAAAGCATTGCTTTTAGATAGTCATCTCAATTTACAAGAGTGCTCTTCATCCCAGGAATAGGCTACATGGAAAACATAGGTGAAAAAAATGCTATAGGTATTTCTTAAATTAAAATCTCATTTCCTAATTTTTAATTTGTACTTAAATACTTTTTTTTTTTGGCCAACTGCCTTAGCACCAAATTTGCAAATGACTTTTCAATCAGCACCTTCACCACAGAGTATTATTCTGCACAAATTGCCATTACAGAACAATATGAATATAATTCTTTCACCATTTGCTTTTAAAACCCACTGCTTCTAATGCAGATGGCACCCGTGTGACACAGTTGTTTTATACACAGTTTAATTTCACATTTGTGGCTTCTGTGTATCCAGCTTGGCTTCAGATAAAAGAAAACAAGGGCTGTATGGCAAAACCTCAGTGAGTGTGAAGCTCTGCCAGCTTTCAGTCTGCCTTGACTTGAGGAATGGTACCTATGGAGCTGGTGATACAACATCTAACTCATCTTCACATGGAATGCAAAGCTGTGCACACAGACACTGTCTCAGAGCTGTCAACACTTTGGTGCCAGGCTTGCTTGGCTGCTGAACTTCGTGGTTTGCTGCTCCTGATCAGCTTGTCCCCGAGGATTCTGTCTTTCGGTGGAAAAGATAGGAAGAAAGGTATTTGGGAGAAGTGAGCCCTGATGAGACAGTAGTGACAGCTTAGGGACAGCATGCTTCCTCTCCACTTGCCTTCACGGCAGCTGATGGTTAATTAGCAAGTCCTGTTGGTTTGTCTGCTGGTTCTTGTTGCTTTCTTACTCCCTCTCATAGCTGTCCTTTAATACATGCCATTCTTCACCTTTTGTGTGCATACCCCTATCCTAAATTCAGCTAGAATAACTGAGTTTATCTCCTTGTTTCCTCTTGCAAAGATGCTCCGCAGGGCACAAAACTACTTCTAACTTTTTGGGTTTCCCTGCATGTGTAGCACTTTCTGTGGGAGGGAAGTTCATAACCTTAAAAATGCTTGGTAAAGAGGATGTTTATAAACTATTAAGCCTCTCAGCACAGAAGAAATCTGTTTCTCATTTGCTTTATGAAGTTAGTGTTTAATTAAAAAAGGTGATTATTAGGATGGTGAGTGGTTAGTTGTCACTCAACATATTTCTTAGCAAATAGGCATGATCCATATATTTTCAGGTGAGATAAAGGCTGGTGGTGGCCCTGAAGAATTGGCTGATGTTTTAATGAAGTGGAAGAGACTAGAGGAATAATGCTCAGGAGTTGGTAAAAAGACTTTTTTTCCCTAAAGTTGGAGAGAACATATCAGTGGGTAACAAGAGGTGGCTGTGAATGTAAGTGAATGTATCATTTTACCAGAGGTTGATACAGCTAGTTCTGCCGAAGAGCAATCCATGGGACAGGGAAATGTTAGCATTCTCCTTCAGGGCTGTATGTTTTTGGCTTGGGATGGAGTTAATTTTCTGTACAGCAGCTCGTGTCATGCTGTGTTTTGAAGCTGTGATGAAAACAGTGTTGATATCACAGGGATGTTTTTATTATTGCTGAGCAGTGCTAATAGCATCTTCAAAGCCTCTTCTGCTCTCACCCCACCAAGGAGTGCACAAGAAATAGGGAGGGGACATAACTGGGACAAGTGACTTCTACTGACCAGAGGGACATCTCATACCATATGACATTGTGCTCAGCAATAAAGTTTTGGAAGGTGTGGGGTGTTACCAGGCCTGCCATTGCTCAGGGACTGGCTGGGCATTGGTCAGCTGGTAGTGAACAATTGGGGGATTTTTGTATCACTTGTTTTTCTTGGCTTTGTTCATTGCTACTTACTTACTAATTTAAACTTATTAGAGTCTCAGCCCATGGCGTTTCTCGTCTCTGAAAACAAGGATTTGAAATCTAAGCTAAAGCTTCCTTAAATTATGGAAAGGATTTCAAAATACAGCCAAGGAAATATAAAATGCATCTTGTGCTCTTTGTAGGTATTTCTAATGGACTTAGAAGGAGTCTGGTTTGCTGTTTGTGTCATATTAATATTGTACTGATTCCCTGCCTTAGGGCTTCAACTGGTTGCTTCCTGACATTAAAAAGCAATTTATTTCTCCTTGGACTATATGTAAACCCAGGAAATAGTGCTGCTTGTACATCTTACTCAGTGACTCTGGGTGATATATTAACACCACATTTGGATACCAAAATGATTTTCCTCAGGTGAGATTGGCAAGGACTACACAAATTCCTTTCTGGCTTTCCATTAAACTTTTGAGTGTGGTTAGTCTAGGTTGTTCTGGGAGTTAAATATTTCATGGTCCTACTATGACAGAGACTTGGGGCATTACCAAATGTTATTGAGATCCCCTAATCCCCATCACTTATATTTCTTAGGGATGGGTGTTTTTAATCCTTTATTACAAGATGTATGTTTATTGCTAGGCACCAGAGGTTGTTTTGTGGCTTTTGGAAAAGACTTTTACTGCAAATGGTCTCAAGTGGCTCTTCCCAGCCTCAGGTTTATATGTTCTTACACCATGTTTTCCATTGCTCTCTGTACTCTCACAATTTAGAATATAATGCTGTTTGTCTCAGTGTTTCCCTTCACAAAACTTGTATGAATTACCTACTGTGTCCAGTTCTGGGCTCCACAATTCAAGAGAGATGTTTTGGTGCTGAAACGTGTCCAAAGAAGGTGGTGAGGGGCCTGGAACACAAACCCTATGAGGAGAGGCTGAGGGAGCTGGGGTTGTTTAGCCTGGAGAAGAAGAGGCTCAGGGGTGACCTCATTGCTGTCTACAACTACCTGAAGGGATGTTGTAGCCAGGTGGGGGTTGGTCTCTTCTCCCAGACAACCAGCAACAGAACAAAGGGACACAGTCTCAAGTTGTGCTGGGGGACGTATAGGCTGGATGTTAGGAGGAAGTTCTTGCCAGAGAGAGTGATTGGCATTGGAATGGGCTGCCCAGGGAGGTGGTGGAGTCACCATCCCTGGAGGTGTTCAGGAGGAGACTGGATGAGGCACTTAGTGCCATGGTCTGGTTGATTGGCTAGGGCTGGGTGCTAGGTTGGACTGGATGATGTTGGAGGTCTCTTCCGACCTGGTTGATTCTATGATTCTGTGGAGCTGCAAATGCAGGAGAACAGAGTCTTTGAATATGAGGATTTTCATGGCAGCAGTGGACTTCTGTTAACATTACTCTACTGTTCTGTTGTGTCAGCTGTTGGTTGTGGAGCCATTGTCATGTTTTGCTTCATATTGCACTTCCTCTTCACTCTGCACTGAGGAAAGTAAATGGTTTGCTTCAAACATAACTGATTAACATGTCAAAATGTGGAAGTTTTAGTAACCTTTTTTTCCCCTTTTTTTTCCTTCTTCAGTTTCCAAGTTCTGATCTTCTTACAACTGAATCAAACAACCCACGATGTTCACCTGCTGGGTTCATCAGCTGATCTCAGGTACAAGTTTCTCCTCTACAGCTGAAATAAATTCCTACGGGGAAGGGGCTGAGCCCTCAACTTGGGATGCCAATGCAGCTGTGACTGCAGCGCAGCAGGTACTCCTTCTCTGTCATGGGTGTGTCAAAACCTGAGACTGCAGACCCATTGGAAATTCAGGCTGAGATCTTGGTTTTTACTTAATTCATCTCCCTTATTCAAAAACAACAAACTGTTTTCCTGACATTTAGATCAGCTAGCACAGTGACTGCATTTGTTTTTGTGTGGTTCAGGGTTTTTGGTTTGGTTTGGGTTGTTTTGTTCTTTTTTTCTGGCAGTAGTTGTGGAACACATCCAGCTGTGAATGGGCTCCTTAAAAAAAGAACCTCCTAAATAATGGCCAAACCAAGATGCTTTAAGTCATGATGTGGAACAGTCAGCACTGCAGACTCAGGCTACAAGGTGACTGCAAAAGTTCAGAGTCTCTCTGCTCTCAAAATAATATCAGTCTTTTTAATACTCAGCAAATGTTATGATTTCCCAAAGGAGAGTTGCATTGATCAGCATAGAGGCTTTCCACAGGGCTTTGAGGCAGACACAATTCAAAACAAGGGTCTGAGAAAGGATAAAGGCTTGTCAAGCTGGTGCTGAAACCCAGAACAGAAGCAAGTAATTCCTCATGAACAGTTAAATTGGAGTACTTAAGAGATGACTGCCTTCCACAATCAGCTTAGCAAAATAACTGTATCCTGCGGGATTTGTCGTGAGGTTAACTGAATTGGGAAAGCTAAAGCTGGTCCCATAGCTCTGCAAGCACATTTAATATACTTAAATGAAATTAATGTTAAATCACCCTGTCTCTGTGGTACTGAATAATCCAGAGAAAGCAAACAGGATGCACAGGCAGCAGAGGTGATTCAGCTGTCAGACTGTGTACACGAGTATTTCTCCAAACTCTGCTCTAAATGGAGAGATTACAGGAGCATAATTGTACTGAAGTGAGCAAATATTTAGTAAGTCAAAAAATGGTGATATTATTGTGTTTCTTTCTACTTAGTCCTGCAGTGCTCTAGCTTTAGCTTCAATGTTTTAGCTTGATAATTTAGTTTTCTAAAAATAGCCTGTCAGACTATGCCTTACATTTTGTTATTTCAAGGCTGCTTCTTTGGACATTCCAGGCTACAAAAAAAAATCAGCCCCAAACTCACCCTGAAAAGCAAACATTGTTATTTCTTCAGGTGGATGAATTGTTAATTGAAATTGGACTTTTTTTGGTGCGGGAGGTTCTGATGAGTTCATAGAATCATAGAATCAACCAGGTTGGAAGAGACCTCCAAGATCATCCAGTCCAACCTAGCACCCAGTCCTATCCAGTCAACTAGACCATGGCACTGAGTGCCTCATCCAGTCTTAATCTTCTATTTCTGAGCTCTTAGTGAAAGTCAGTAGTTAAAAAAATGATTAATTATAAGTGTTAGAATGCTGCCAAACTTCAGGCTAAGGAAAGAGGTGGCAGATCAGAAGAGCATACATCTTGGATGCCTCAGAGCCTGGTGCACAGGTCTAAGATGATATTGGACTGGGCTGCAACTCTACAGCTTAGTTTTTGCCACAGTTGGTTGTACAGGTTTTCTGGTGGTCTTTTTGCCTTCTTGTCTTAAAAAGAGTGGGTACTCTAATACTGACACTCACAGGCTTACCACATGTGAGTGGGTAAAGAGGCATGAGCATCAGTACCATTTATTCTCTTTTGCTGAGGTTGTGAAGTCTCCCTCTCTGGAGATATTCCAGAACCGTCTGGATGCATTCCAGTGTCATCTGCTCTAGGTGATCCTGCTGTGACAGGGGAGATGGACCAGATGATCTTTTGAGATCCCTTCCAGCCTCTGACATTCTATGATTCTATGATGAAGCTGTGTGATCCCAGGAGAGCCCTCTTTTGTGATGATTAAAGCAGACAAACAACATTTGAGGTGCTCTGTCACTACCTTTTGCTTTCAGCTACCTAAATATAGCTGCACCTAAAAAATGACTGTGTGACATGAGGCCAAACAGCAAATTCTTCCTTTCAGAAATGGGGGAAGGTATGTCTTTATAAACAAAGATATATTTCTTTATAAATAAGTATAGTCAGAGCTAGACTAATGCCTTTGATCATGAATTGCAGCTTGTCTGTTTCCAGTATTATTTCATATTTCATCTTTTCTCATCTAGTTTCTTTTCCTTTTGATCTTGCTCTTTTACTTCTGCTGGTTGTGCTATGTGAGAAGAATAAGTAAACTTGAGGTCTGAATTGGCACTGGAAAGACACATGTCTCTAGCTACTAAATCACTCGTCTTGGATGCGTTGGAAGTTTAGTCAAGGTGCAAAAGCTTAACACTTGTGCTGGACAGTAAAATGAGAACTTTGTCTGGCATCCATCTGGCATTGTCTGTGGAGCATTCCTCTTGCACTTGGCTCTATGATCTGGTGTGCTCTACTGCACAACAGGCACACAAATATGCAAACTGAGCTCTCGGAAGCAAATCTCAGGGAAGACTGGGGAATTCAGTGATCTTTTCCACCCCTCAGTGGCTCTGGAAGCCTGAAGGCTGCAGTGTTTAGTTTCTTAGAGGTCATGGGAAAAAAAGCTTAAATGTGTTCCTTAGGAAAAGAAAGAGGTCAAAGCTGTGGAGACTCCAGTTCCACACTGATTCTGCAGGTAGACCTATTTTGTGGGAAGAGCTTGCATGAGAGAATAAAAAGAGTTGGGAGGCACTTGAACTATGCCTAATTCTGTGCTTTTCTGGACAGACATCTCTCAGAGCCTTTTCAAGACATTATCTTCACTGAATCTTGGGTTTCTGTAAGAGCTCCCTATCTGGGTGAGCCTCAGCTCATTTCTACAAAGCAGTGCTCACACTGATAAGGACTGTCCTGCCCTCTAATAATTTGGCAGAGAGCAACATGTGGAGTGCACAGACCTGCACACCTTTGGCTCGGCAACTGACTGAAACACAGAAACCCTGAGCTCTCCATGATGTTTGACATGTGGCTACCCTGACTGTGAAGAGTTTAAAGGGCTATCTGTGACTCGACTTGGTGGCCTATTGTTTGTTGTCATTGTTTTGGTTTGTTTTTTTCTCTTTAAAAATCTTTCCCCATTTCTCATTCCTATTTGTGCTCCTCTTCCCACCCTTTCAAATTGTACCCTGTGATAGGACAAGGGCTAACGGGTATGAACTACAGCACAGGAAGTTCCACTTCAACATGAGGAAGAACTTCTTTACTGTAAAGGTCACAGAGCACTGAAACAGGCTGCCCAGAATGGCTGAGGAGTCTCCTTCTCTGGAGACTTTCAAGACCCATCTGGATGCATTCCTGTGCAACTGCACTAGATTCTGTGGTCCTGCTCTGGCAGGGGGATTAGACTCAATGGTCTCTGGAGGTCCCTTCCATCCTCTAACATCCTGTGATTGCAGAGTGATGGCATTTGACCTCAGTCAGAGGGGCCTGTGGGGAGCCCTTGCTGTGCTGCTGAGCGAAGAAGGCGGAGGGATGTATGGGCAGAGCGGGCAGTGAGCACTTTGTGCTCAGTATTGGCCTTGCAGGCAGCTGTCAGTGAGTGATGATCTTGGCATGAGGCTGTGAGTCACTGTGCAGCATCAGCCTGCTGACACGAGTCATTAAAAAGAGTAGTGGGGTCCAGGGAGAAGGTTTCATGGAGGGTTGCCTGTGACTTTTTGCAGCATGTTTTAAGGATCAGGGTGGGTTTTTTTACTGGTCAATGGCTTAACATATGTAAATGGACTTTTTTTCCCTCTCTGATTGACAGGGCATCATGGTCCTCTCCCTTTGGATCTGTTCCTGGTAATACCTAATGTGTGTTGTGCTGAAAGGATTCTTTTTTGCCTAGCTCATTTAAATACATAAATCATCCTCTGAAGTGCCTGATGTGAGCTCCTCCCTCTTGCACATGGCCCTTTGTCTCCTGCCATGGTGGTGGTGGAGGAAATGTGTAATGTTAGTTGTAACAAAACACAAGGACAATACTGATGATCTTCTCAGCTGCACACAGCACTGGGGAAGAAGTGGTGTGCAGCCAGCCCAGCTCTGAAACTCTCCAAAGGTGTTTGTTACTTGGGGTGGTCCATGAACTGTTATGGGAAGCCTCGGAGAAGTTTTCTCACTGGTATTTGGCCTTTAGTGATGTTTTTGTCTTTGAAGTTCATGTAAGGTTTAGCTTTTAGGTAACTTGTTCCACATTTCTGTGCCTTTGAGAAGAGTGATGCATAACTTGCCCTTTTTCACAGGTATTTCAGCTTTGCAACTGTCTCTTTTTACTGCAATAATGATTTGCCAAAGGTGTCTCTTGCACCGTAATGAGAATTGATAGGCAGCATCCCAGGTTTGCACAGAGCAATCAGGACATGGGGAGAAGAGAGTGGATGGGAAGAGCAGGTGCTGGGGCTGAGCAGCTTAGCACAAACACCACTGATCATTTGCAAAGAGAGATTTGCTTTCTGAAAATAACATGGCATTTGAATGGAGGCTTCTTTCTAATGTGAAGTTATACTTGTGGACAAAAAACATCCCAGGATTACATTTGTCAGCCTTTTGATTTATTTAGTTGAACTGGCACAGGTGTTAGCACTTGGTGTTTGCTGGGGAAATCTTTAGTCCACGGTGGTTAACACTTCATTGATGCTGGTGACAGGCTGATAAATATTACTGGAGGATTTTGTTCTCTGTGCCCAAGCAGAGGGATAAAAGTGCGTGAGTGTCTTAGAAAGATGGGATGTTGCAGGATTTGGCTTTTTGAAAAGGGAGTCCTGGCTGATGATTGCTCAGTGATGTTTAAAAAACAGGTAAAGACCCAATATATGAAGGCAGTTCCTCTGTACAAGCTCTGTTACTGTCCTAAGTGAAAACATGGGATCACAGAATGCCAGGTTGGCAAGGACCCCAAGAATCATCTAGTCCAACCTTTCCAGGTAATAGTATAGCTTAAATGAGATGGCTCAGCACCTTGTTAAGCTCATCGTTAAAACTGTCCAATGTAGTGGGATCCACTGCTTCATTCACAGCTTCATTTGGGAGATGTCTAATTGCTCTCCTTCTGAAAAATACTGGATTCCAGTGGGAATCTCCTCAGGAGTAAACTGTACCCATTACCCCTTGACTTTTTCCATGTGACTCCTTGTTAAAAGGGTCTCCATCATCCTGGTAGCCACTCTCTATATACTGGTACATGGTAATAAGGTCTCCCCTAAACCTCTTCTCAAACCCAGTTCTTTCAACCTTTCTTCGTATGGTAGGTCTTCCAGTACTCTGCTCATTCTTGTGGCCCTTCTCTGGACACCCTCCAGTCTTTCCACAGCTTATTTTTGTACAGCAGGGACCAAAACTGCATGAAGTACTCCAGATGTGGTCTGACAAGCACTGAGTAGAATGGATAATGCCTTTTTTATCTCTTCTGGTAATGCCCTTGCTGATGCAACCTAGCATGCAGCTGGCTTTCTTTGCTGATGCAGAACACTGTTCACTCATTGCTGAGCTTGTTATACACCAAGACTCTCAGTTCTCTTCACAGGGCTGCTCTCCAGCCAGGTGGATCACAGTCTGAGCTGCACTCCTGTGTTAGGTATTCCCTGAAGCAAGACTCTACATTTGTCCTCAGTGAACTTCATCAGACTCTTGCTAGCGCACTCATACAGCTTCTCCAGGTCCTCCTGGAGGGTGGCTCTGCCTTCTAGACTGTCAACCACCCCACTCATTTTGGTGTTGTGTGCAAACTTCACCAGGGTGCTCTTGATCCCAACATCCAGGTGACTTATGAAGATATTAAACAGCATTGGTCCCAATATCAATCCCTGGTGGACCAACCTGCCAGGTTGAGTAATAACTATTTACTACCACCCCATGGTGTCAGCCAGTTCCCCACCCACCACACAGACCACTCTGGGCCATATCACACCAGTTTCTCTAGGAGGAGGTTGTGGGGCACCCCATCCAAAGCCTTGGAGAGTTGCAAGTGGACAATGTCACCTGTCCCCCCTCCATCCAGTAAGCCAGTTACTTTGTCACAGAAGGTGACCAGGTTTGTCAAGCACGATTTGCCCCTGGTGGATTCATGCTGGCTTTTCCCAATTACATGCATAAGTTGACTTGTGACAGTCCCCAGAAGGATTTGTTCCGTGACTTTCCCAGGGATTTAAGTGAGGCTGATGGGTCTATAATGACCTGGGACATTAGCCTTCTTACACTCTTCAGGGATGTCCCCTGATCTCCATGGCTGCTCATAGATTATGCAAAGTGGCCTCTCAACAACATCAGTTGCTAGGTGGTAAAGTAGCAGGCAGTGGGACCATGATCTCCGTGGGAAGGCAGTGAAGTTTTTTCTGCTTAGTGATGATAAGCTAAGCATCATTTCTAATCCCAGAAGGAGCTCTGAGGGGGTAGTAAATGCCTTTCTGAATGATCCCACTGGCTCAAAAGAAAGCCCCTTGGATATATGTATTGGGCTAGGTGAATGTAGCCAACCTGTCAGGCCAGAGACTTCTTACTGGCTGGTAGTCAGCATGGGCCAGGGCAGCTCAGCAGCTATGGGGTAGGCTTGGTTCTGCTTTGTGCTCTGGCCATAAGTGAGGTGATTCACTGAGGCTCTGGCAACACTGGTCTCTGGGAGTCTGGGACTGACCATATTTAGTCGCTGCTTATCTGATATATGAGGCATATTTCAGTCCAGGGAATTTGCTTTATTTACCTCTATTTTGCTTTGTTTGCCTTTTTTTTTTTTTGCTTTATTTGCCTCCTTTTTGCTTTATTTGCCTACATTTTGCTGTTGATAAGATGGTGGAAGCTGGCAGTAAGAAAGGGAATGTTTTTGCTGTTTATTTTCTTCTTTTTTCCTTTATAAGGGAAATGTTTAAAGGCTACAGGATGCTTTCCAAGTGCATTGTATCTGCATAAAAACCATAAATACAGGCAGAAATGTGTTAAGCTTTGAGTTGTATTTAATTAATTGCCCTGTAGCCAGCATTAACATGCACTGTTATGGCAGTTTATGATCTGAGAGTTTATTAATGCTCCAGATAACCTGGACTTGCACAGTGGATGGGATGGAAGGGCAGAAATTAGGGTTCACCTGTGGCACTTCCTGCATGTGAGATTGCTGGAGTCTAATTGCATTACAGTGGAAATAGATGAAAGCAAATAAGCTGCACTGGGGGCATATAACTCCCTAGTACTGGTAGTGGCCAGATGCATTCTTTTTGGGTGTTTTAGAAGCTGCAGCTGATGTGTATTGTGTCCTCATAGTTATTTCAGGGCAATAGTAATTCAGATGTCTTTAGCCCAACAGCTCCATTTCTTTATATGTGCCATGTAAGCTGTAGAAGTCTTTGGAAACTGCTGCAGTTATGCAACTGAGAAAAGCCATTCATTAAGGCTGGAAAAGACCTCTAAGAGTAAGTCCAACTGTCAACCCAACACCAGCACTCCCACTGAACTGTGTCCCAAAGTCCTGTGTCTACACATTTTTTGAACACCTCTGGGGATGATGCCTTCACACCCTCCTTGGCAGCCTGGTCCAGTGACTGACCACTCTTTCAGTAAAGAAAATTTTCCTAATGTACAGTCTAAATCTCTGCTGGTATGATCAGGTTACCTGCCTGGTGAATGTGGGGCAGGTTGTGGATGTAGTCTACCTGGACTTCAGCAAAGCCTTTGACACTGTCTGCCACAACCTAGCAAAGCTAGGCAGAGAGACCTGGACAGGCTGGATGGGTCGGCAGAGGCCAATGGGAATGAGATTTAACAAGGCCAAGTGCAGGGTTCTACACTTGGCCACAACAACCCCAAGAAGCACTACAGGCTGGGGACAGAGTGGCAGCCAGGAAGAAAGGGACCTGGGGGTACTAGTGAATAGTAGGCTGAAGATGAGCCAGCAGTGTGCTCAGGTAGCCAAGAGAGCCAATGGCATCCTGGCCTGCATCAGGACCAGTGTGGCCAGCAGGACAAAGGAGGTCATTCTTCCCCTGTACTCAGCACTGGTCAGGCCACACCTTGAATTCTGTGTCCAGTTCTGAGCTCCTCAAATCAAGAGAGATGTTGAGGTGTTGGAAGGTGTCCAGAGAAGGGTGACAAAGCTGGTGAAAGGCCTGGAACACAAACCCTATGAGGAGAAGCAATAGAACAAGGGGACACAGTCTCAAGTTGTGCCGGGGGTAGTATAGGCTGAATGTTAGGAGGAAGTTCTCACCAGAGAGAGTGATTGGCTTTGGAATGGGCTGCCCAGGGAGGTGGTGGAGTCATCATCCCTGGAGGTGTTCAGGAGGAGACTGGATGAGGCACTTAGTGCCATGGTGCAGTTGACTGGCTAGGGCTGGGTGCTAGGTTGGACTGGATGATGTTGGATGGTTGAACAACCCAAGCCATTTCCTCTCATCCTATCATTAGTTACTTGAGGATAAAGGAGAAGAGGGGAAAAAAGGCTGTATATAAAAAGAAGTAAAGAAAAATACAGTACATAGGAAGAGAATTTCTTGATTCCTGCCAGTATTTGCTAATACTACCAGCAACCTGGTATTGAAAGTATGGTTATGACTTCACAGCAAAAGGGACCCCATACAGAGGATGTAGAGCAGCAGCAGAGTGCAGGGTACCTATTTTGAAACCCCCAGGCTACTGCTTGCCACCAAAACGATTTTGGTGTGATTCCCTGCCACTAGTAAACCCTCAGAGGGCATGGGTGATGAGATGCAGAGGATGACTGCTGCTGCCCTGCTGAGAACTCAGCACTGGACCAGTCCAGATTTGTTTATTACCAAAGTAAGACAAGAGACACTATATGAGAAGAGAAGGCTTTGAGGAGACCTTGTAGGAGCCTTCCAGTATCTGAAGGGGGACTACAGGAAGGCTGGGAAGGGACTATTAACAAGATCTTGTAATGACAGGATGAGGAGTAATGGGTTTAAACTGGCAGAGGGGATATCTAATCTAGATGTTAGGAAGAAGTTCTTTGCAGTGAGGGTGGTGAGGCACTGGCACAGGTTGACCAGGGAGGTTGTGGCTGCTTCCTCTCTGGAGGTGTTCAAGGCCAGGCTGGATGAGGCCTTGAGCAACCTGTTCTAGTGGGAGGTGTCCCTGCCTATGGTGAGGGCTTAGAACTAGATGATCTTCCAACCTAAACTGTTCTATGATTCTATGGGTTCAACCCTTGCCCCATGTTCTGTAGTGCTGCTGAGACTGTGAACAGCCAGATGGGACTCAGACACCACATTGGTGCAGCATGGCATGGCCAAGGCCCCAGATTGAGAGGGAGTCAGCTGTGCTGCACGCTGCCACTTTTGCACAGACTCACACTCTCAGCCATTTGCTTGTTTGCCAGCACCTTATTTTCATGATTTGTTGGTTTTGCTGTGCAAATGAGCACCAAATCAGGCTCAAATACAAGTAGGGCAGAAGGCTCTGTGTGCTGCTGGAAAACAGCCCAATAAAATAAACAGATGCTGTCATGAAAAATATAAAGCAGAAAGTCTGTTAAATGGAGCTTCCCTCGAAGAAAAAGAAAGTATTTATTGCAGCTCACATTGAATTTTTCTGGGGTTCATTTTGGTTATTTTGACCTGTGAAGCTGCTGAAGCCTTACATTGGTGGGTGTGTTTCTGTGAGGCTGCTTGTGCTTGGAAGGGGTCTGCACCCAGCACTGTGAAACTGCAGTGACTGTGTTTTGCAGTAATATCTTGACTCTGGCCCATCCTGTGCTCTGGCTTTTCAGAGGAGCTGGCTATTGATTTTTGTATCATAGAATCAGCCAGGTTGGAAGAGACCTCCAAGCTCATCCAGTCCAACCTATCCCCCATCCCTGTCCAATCAACCAGACCATGGCACTAAGTGCCTCACCCAGTCTTTTCTTGAACACCTCCAGGGATGGCAGCTCCATCACCTTCCTGGGCAGCAAAGAAAAATAGTCAATATGCAGTTTGAACTCAGAGGATCCTGACTATTTTTTAGCTTTGTTTTTTTTAATATATATTTTAAGAGAACAAAACTTCTTGCAGTAAACCTGCCAAAATAAAATTGATAGAGGATGTGGTGGGCAGTAAGCCAGTTGCAGGGGAAATGTCAAAATGGAAACCCCACTGCTGCAGGGTAGCCTCAGCTCTCTGCAAGCAGGAAAAGATGAAGACAGCATTACCCCCTGATACCTCCTGAGGATAGATTTTACAGCACTTCAGGAGAGGCTGCTGAAGACCCTCAAGAGATTTTGGAGCAGCTGATGATTTAGTCCATACTAAACTTTGCAGTTTTATGGATTTGTGTCTCAAGTATATGACTGAATTATTGTATTCTTAGGCAAAAGCAGCAGTGACTATTAACAAGCAGAAAAGGAGGAGGTAGAAGTAGCATTGCAGCATTGTTCCAGGAATAACACCAATATCAGCCTCATATCACATCACTACTAGTGTTAGCTCTGTTGATGTGTTATTTGGTTAAAGATGGTCTTGCACTCTTAAGGTCTTGCACTCTCTGATTGCTTTTCCATTTTTATTTAGAATTTTTGGTACAGTCTAAAGCATCAGGAGCAGTGTGGATAGCAGGACAAGAGAAGTAGTTCCTTTCCTGTACTCAGCACTGGTTAGGCCACATCTTGAGTGCTGTATCCAGTTCTGGGCCCCTCAAATTAAGAAATATGTTGAGGTGCTGTAAGGTGTCCAGAGAAGGGCAGCAAGGCTGGTGAGGGGGCTGGAGCAGAGCCCTGTGAGGAGAGGCTGAGGGAGCTGGGGGTGCTCAGCCTGGAAAAGAGAAGGCTCAGGGGAAAACTTACTGCTCTCTACAACTACCAGAAGGGAGGTTGTAGCCAGGTAGGTGTTGGTCTCTTCTCTCAGACACCCAGAGACAGAGCAAGGGGACACAGCCTCAAGCTGTGCCAGAGCAGTTTGGATTAGGCTGGATGTTAGGAAGAAGTTCTTCACAGCAAGAGTGATTGGCATTGGAATGGGCTGCCTGGTGAAATGGAGTCACCATCCCTGGTGGTGTTTGAAAGGAGACTGGATGAGGCATTTAATGCCGTGGTTTAGTTAATTAGAAGGTGATAGGTTGGACTTGATGATCTCAAAGATCTTTCCAACCTGGTTACTTCTGCGATTCTGACTTGGCTATGATACAGTTAGCAGTCCATTTGCCAATGAGGTGCTGTGCCTTGGCACATTTGGGAATGTGTTTCCCTCTTAATGAAGCATATTTGAATAACTGCTTAGAGGAGGCTGGATTGTATGCAGTGAGATTTGTGCTCTCACAGTTTCCCTCCAGGGAAACTCCATCAGGCTCCAAAATCTAACTGAACAAATTAATGCTGTAAGGGTTCTCTGATAATTGTTTTTACACCTTAGAATTCTGCAGATTCTATGATGCTTGAATTTCACATTCTTTGTCAGCACTCAGAAGTTTTTTTGATCATCCTGAAGGATTTTCCTAGTAAGCTGGTGCAGGAAAATCTTTCCCTCAATACTGAAACAAAAAAAAAAAAAAAAAAAAAAGGAAAAATAATAAGCAGAAATGTTGTATGTTAAAAGTGCTGATGCAAAAATGTCTGGCTTTGGCCAGCTCCTGTGTGTACCCTCTTACACACAGACCCCATGTTGTTCTCACATTGCCTTTTGTCAGTAGACTTAACTTTATTTGTACCAGCTGAGCAGGCTCTTGTTTTGCTGTGGCCACCTGGGCTGGAATGCCAGCACGAGGCCAGCTATGAGGAGGCTGTTAGGAGTTCTGAATCAGCCAGAACAGGTGATTTGAGTTGGCTCACAGGTGTATCCCAGACCATGAGTATTGCAGTCAGTATAAAGGAGGAGGTTTGCAGTGGGAAAAAGAGTTCATCTTCCCTCTCCTGCTCTTGAGGACTGCTCTCCTGGATATTGTCACTGCTGCACTTCTGCTGAGGTGAGTACAACTTTACTTATTTTCTGCTGACGTGGGTACCAGTGTGGCTATTTCATTAATTCAGGTTTCATTTTAGTCTCTGGGTTTCCTCTCCTTTATTCCTTTTCTCTGTTGGGTGGTGCTGTGGAGTCATCATATGACAGAGTAATTGCTAGAGTTTAGCCCCGGGCATGAGCTAAACCTGAATGGCTTGGTTTAACCTCCTACCACAGTGCAAACTTCCTCTGCTTTTCTCTCTTTTTCTTTGGTGCACCTCTGGAAAGTTGTTCATGTTTCTGTTTGTGTTTGAAATGGGTTCCTCAATCTCAAAAAGAGAAATACCTTTTATTACTGAGTGTATGTAGAGGTTGTGACTATTGCAAATCAAAATGTTAGTGGGACAGTAGCTCTGCTTTGAAAAAAACACTCCTTTTTGGTAAGGAAGGGTGATACTTACAGTTACCAACATCCAGCCATGTGTTATGAAGTGGCAGCTGCTCTACACTGGAAAAAAAAAACACAAACCAAATCAATCCTATGACAAGTAGGTAAAGTAATGATTATATGTAAACAACACCAGGTTAAATACACTGTCAAATACAACTTAGGTGTGTCAATGAATCCTACCTTAACTAACATGTGAAGACCAGATCAAAGTATGTGTGTTGGTACCATTGTGGTTTGGTTTTTTGACTTGTTGCTCTGCTTAAGTATGTTTGCCCTTAACTTTTTGGGTTTCATATGTGCATTTGCATGCTTCTGTTTTCTGTGGTGTTTTGCTGATGAATTGTTTGCCAAACTAGTTAGGCTTTCCCTCCCATCCTTATTTTAGTTTTCTAGAAAGGTTCATTCCTACAGCATGGCTCAAGGGATAGGAAACTGCTGTGTCTTGTTACTTGCAGCTTTTCTGTGATACAGAAAGGACTGCCACCTGAGTCTCACTTCTCATGTTGGTTTCATAGTGGGATATAAAGCCTGCCTAACTTTATATGCTTAGCAGACAGCCTTACATGCTGGGGGGTCACACTGAGTTATTTTCTCTTCTCTTCAAGTTGTAGTGGCATTTTGGCAGGATTTGATGCTCTCTAGTTTCCCCAAGTCAGCACCAAACCAACCAAGTCTAGGTTGGACTGCATGATTTTGGAGGTCTCTTCCAAGCTGGTTAGTTCTGTGATTCAAAGCATGCAGTGCAGAAGTGAGCAAGCCCACCATAAGTGGCTTTGTGCCAAGGCTGCAAGGTCCTTGGCATTGTGGGGTTCTATTGGCAGGGGGGTGGCTGCTTGCTGCTTTTTCTTGTATGTTGGGCTCCCTGGCCAGGACCAGTGTGATGGCATGTCTGCTCAGTGCACTGGAAGTGGGTACATTGTTTTGGCAGTGTGCAGTGTATTGGGATCCCCACATTTGCCACGTTCCTGCCAAATGCCTGGGAAGACTTGAGAATGAAACTTGGACATCAATTGTGGCTTGCCCTTTTTCCTGTTTTATACTTCAGAGTCTACTCTGAAGGCCTGGCATGATGATACTAGGGACATGCCCTGTTACTGGCACCCTGAGTCTATGCTGAGCAGTCTGGGATAGGGAAGCTCAGATAGCATCTCTGGAGCTGTGAGCAGTAAGTGACAGTTTGACCTTGGCACCTCAGTAGCTTGTAGAGTAAAACATATCTAACCAAGGGTTTGGCTTTCCTTGCAAACTGATGAGTGAATTCAAGCATACCAAGGCATCCTGTCTGCCATCTCTTGTGCCTCTGTACCGCCTCACAAGGGCAGGGTGAGGTGCCAAGTCAGGCACTCAGGAAGATCCCGGTGCTATTTGAGGCATAAACACTTGCTCATTAAACCTCCTGCATCAGGGTACAGGGACTAGCCAGGGCAAGTAGGGCACAGTGGGTTTGCACTCCCCCATCACCATGTCCCACAGTTACAGCATCTCAGGAGGAAGCTAGAGCCAGGATATGCTTGGTGTGTGAGGTGGCAGGGCTGAAGACAAGCATGTGGTGCGATGTTTCTCAGTCTTCTGGGGGTTTTAAAAGGCTTGGTGAGGTGGAAAGAAATTTCAGCTGTTGTTAAGCCCAAGCCCAGTCATACAGCAGCCCCAAGTGAAAAGCTGCTTTTTCTGTAGAAGGTTTTAAAAGGGTTGCTGCTGTGAGGTGGAACCATTGATGTCATCACCTGCCATGCTGATGTTGTTGCTAACCATACCATGAGGATGCCTGGTGAATTTAAACTGCCAGCTATTAATCTCTTTAATCCCCTCATGTTCTAAGCAGTGCAATAAATTAGCAGAGCATGTTTTTCACCTCAGGAAAATTAATTTCTTCTTCCCAAACTAAAGGCAACATATATGGAATTGTCTGACTTTGTAAATGTTCTTTTTTTTTCTGGCTGATAAGTTATTACCAACACTTGTGTGTTTGCTTGGGGGTATGTGTGTGTTAATTTTTGGATTGAAAAAAAAAGGACATTCCAGAGACAGCTGGATATACATTAATCTCAGATAAAAGCAGATTAACCCTGGAAGGCAAAAAGCCAGGCATGTGAGCACAGCTGGAATGGATGATTATTTTCTATTTCAAAGGCATATCCATAAAGCTCATTATTTTGTGGATTCATACTGAGTATTACAAAATGATCTTTCTGTCTTCATTCAGACTTCCCTTTACAAGAGCTCTTAGTGTGAGGTACTGTCTAAGTTTATTTCTGTTGAGCTGCTGAAGTGTGTTGGCCAAATCTTTCCTGTTGCATTTCTGGGCTGTTGGTGGCAGCTGTGGTTTCTTGAGGGTTGTATCTGTTTATGGTAAATTTACTGGGAAATTGATAGTGGTAAGGCCAGAATCAAAGATCTTAGGGCATATCCATAGCTTGGTGCTTGTGGTGCACTGCTGTAGTAATGTGCGTGTTGTATACTTCAGTTTCCTTAAGTGCATCTTTTACTGTTTGGACCTGGAGGCCAGCCAGAGCCCTCACTTGAGTGTGTGATTTAACTGCTGAGCATCCACCTACTGCACAAAATCCTAAGTGTCAGAAATGAGTCAGTTTCATTTTGGAGGCAGACACTGAGAATAGGAGGAATAGAGTGGGGAGCTGGGGGAAAAAAAACTTTCCTCTTGGATTTGAAATCTCTTGCTTTCCAGGTGTTGTAACAGATACACAGGTGTGCCAGGGCACAAGGGCAAAAAAAGAGGGGAAAGGCTTGGTTATTCTGCCATGTGGTGTTTGCCCAGTGCTCTGCCTCCAAGAGACTACCCTGCATCCTTTTTGGCTTTGTTCTAGCAAAACAGCCCAGAAACCACGGTCTGATTCAGACAGTCTCAAACTGCCTTTGTGCTGCTTTGGTTTTGGCAAATGCAAGCTTAGAGGAAAGAGAGAGAAAGACATATGCAAGCCTTTGCCTCATGGATGGCTTGTTTCATTGAACTGCTGGATGTACAGCTTGTGCTGAAATATGTGTCATGATTGTGGGCAGATGATCTCTCCTGCTATAGTCAGGCTGTGAGCTGAAAATCAACAACGCTTCCTTTGGGCACTTTACACCACTGACTTGCTAGTATTGAAGCTAGCATCATGCCCAATGCTAATAAACTGAGCTCTGGGTGGGAAAGGTGAAGACTTGCTTGAGTTAAATAGATGGGCACATGTGAATGCACAGTGCTGCTGAGACTGCCAAATCCCTCTTGGCTCCTTTCAGTAATTTTCCCACTGTTTTCCTTTTGATCAGTAATGCCAGGCCGACCCCATCTTCATTGCACTGCTTAAAACCAACAACAAAGCAAAGTAAAAACCTAAAGAACCCCCTAAACCTGAACTTGAGAACCTCCCCACATTGCTTTGATGCTGAAAATTTCTACCTCCCCTTTGTTTGTGACCTCTACGTTCCAGCTGCCTTCCAAAAATACTCTTTGCAGAGGAGGTTGTTACAGCAATTCCACTTGTCTAGAAAAGGCACCTTTCACCTGTCAGCTCAAACTGCCAGACCCTGGCTGCTGCAGAGGATGCCTGGTACCACTGTAATGATGTGTGACCTGTGAATTATGCCTGTAGTCACTGATGGTTGCAGCACTCAAAAGTGAATGTCACAGCTGGGCTTGGGGGACTGTGTGTGTGGAAAGGAAGCTGGCACTTGAAATAGGCATGTCATTGACAAAGATTGGTGTGGTGGCTTCTTTTGCAACTCCGTGATTTGGTGCAAGGAGTGGATCTGGTAGCCTCGGAGTGTGTTTGTCCAGAAACCTGAAGCAGCAACCAGAACAAGAAGCCTCTCCTGTTAACAATCTGAACTTCACACCCCACGTTCCTTTACTCCAGCCAGAACTTTCATTTTAAAGCTGGCATGACAGCAGCAGGGTCTTGACTATTAGCAGCAGATTCAGCTCAACCCATGACACTCTGCTGGGTACGTTTGGAGAGGCTACTTTACAAGTGATATAAGAAGTATTCTGAGGCAACATCCAGGGGTAACCAATTATGTAGATTGCATTTCCTACAGTTTGCTGAAAACAGACAAACAAAACCCAACCAAACAAAGTTTTATGGCACTTATGACATCTTATCTCCTGTTGAGCTAAGTGTTTTGATGAGAAACACTGCAATTAGGTTTCAGTGAATTCTCTTAGCTGTTGATGCTGGCTGAGGCTGCATGCCACTGCTTTCTGCTGGAGTTGTGGCTGCCAGGGAGGGGAAAGTTCCCCTGCTTGACAGTTTGTTTACAAAAACTGGAGAGCTCTTCACTATTGTAGAGCTGAAAATTTGTAAGACTGCTATGACACCTCTTAACTATCACCTCTGGAGGAAGCCTTTTCTCTCATGGTGTTCTTTCCTGTGCAGAGCACACAAGTTATTGCATGTCAGCTCTTACACCTGGGCACACCATTGTGGGTGTCCAGATGCTGCTTCAGAGGGGTGGGTCCCTGACTCTCACTCCTCCTATCCTAGCTAAAGAACACTTTAAGTTGCTGCCAGGTCCCAAAAACAGGGGGAATGCAAACTCCTTACAGACTTTTAATTGAAAAGAGAAGAGTTCCCTATTGTTCATTTCTCACCACTATAAGAAATTGAGTTCCTTGGGGAGAGGAGTACCATGATATGTTCCTGCAATAGGGCAAACCCATAACAGTTTTGGCTTCAGTTCTGCTGTAGGCATTTATCCCACTTGTGCATTTCCACTTGGGAGAAATGTGGAAGAAAAAGCTTAGACCATAGAATTTTTTTTTTTTTTGTTTAGTTTGTTTTGTTATTCTTTTCTGGGCTTTATTAATTGCCAGAAAGCAAGGAATATTTCCTGTGGAGTGTGATGATTATTGCTTTGTTCTTTCTCTTCCTGTGAATATTTCCAAGGTGTCCTGCTCTGCTAAGTATGTTTGCATTAAATGGGGAGTTCAGTTTTGTTTATTAATCCCAAACTTCTTGCTACAGAGTATTGCTGTAGAATTAATTGCCACCTTTTTTACTGGATTCCTTTCTTTTGCAACAAGGGAGAATTTAAACAGCAAACACAGGGAATGTTAGCCACAACATTTTCCATACAGCTCTGACTGAGGCCTTGAGTTTGCTGTTTTGTTATGCCTGTGCCTTGACCTAGAGATTTTCCACATCAAGGCATTAGAAGAAATCTCTTGTTTGCATCCAAGAAGGCCCTACCAGGAGGGCCTGAAAAGAATAATGTGCAATATTCTGCAACACTCTTTCTCTGCTTCCTTTCTCTGATATGACCTATGGCAAGAAGTTCCTCATCTTTTTGGTTTATATCTTCTGTAAATCCCCTGTAAACTTCAGAGCCTCTGCAGCTGTTTGCAGACAAAGGTAGCCCACCAAAGTTATGTGCATGTCAGTCACATCCTGCTTTTGTACCTTGGAGCCAGACACCACATGGAAAAATGACTTTGGGTGATCCAGGGTGCTTTGTCTGAGAAACCTGGTTCCTTGGCTGAAGTGGCAAATCCTGAAGTTGCTTTGGCAAAAGCTTCACGTTTCTGTAGCAGCCCCACCCATACAACTTTGTGTTTTCCCCTGAATTCTTCCACATTCTGTGTGCATTTCAGGAAGAAGCCATTTGTAATGCTCATTTCCCTACAGCAGTTCTAGAGGAATTGCTGATATAACTTAAACAGGTTTGAATGGGATGGCCAAGGTGATGGCTTGGGAAGGGAGGTGGCACAGTGAACGTGAGCCAAAGTCTGGCAGACTTCAGCCGAGCAGCCCAAAACTGTCAGGATCTGGGCTAGATCACTCTCTGTGGTTCCAGACATCCTCGGTATGTGCTTGCACATACTGACTGAGCAGCTACCTTTTTTGATCTGAGGCAGCCTCTGAATGTTTGATGTTGCAGTGGGAAAGGAGCCTGGCCAAGGTATGCAGCTGCTACTTGGATACATGCAAATAGTCATGCTAACAACAAGAGGAGTTTGGATTCTCTGCTTTGGTTTTGGCTCATATTTAGCACTCAAGCAGCCTGGACTTCCTTTATGCTCCACTATTTTCATGTTACTGTGCTTTAACCTTTTTTTGCCAGTTCACCAAGGTTTGGCCTCTCAATTCCTCTCTGCAAAGCTTGGGCAGCAACAAGGCCAAAGCCAAACCCTGTGGTGCAAACTGGATAGCATCTGGACAGCAGAAACTGGGTTTAAATTGCAAATGTAAAGCATGAACTTAAAAGTGGCTTTAGTTTTGGCAACTGCTTCTTCAGTGTGTGTGGATGCTCATGAGATGAAGGAGGGAAATATCTTGCTCTGTGTGATGGAGCAAGGCATTGGTGCTGTGACATGGCTGGAAAAACCACCTGTGCCAAGGGGAGACTTGGCAATGGCAATGCTCTAGGAGTTGGGCTGTGGAAGAGGTCAGCACTAAGGACCCTAGATCAAACCTTGGGAAGTAGCCCCATGAAGTGCAGGAATCTGCCTGTAGCACCAGGCTGCAGGAGTTATTGAGCTCTGACAGACTCTTTTGGAGATAAGGCTTGGTCTAGACCACACTGGACCTCCAGGTGGGTCCTGTGGTGGGATCTCATCTAGGAGGTCTGAACATGCAGCTCAGTATTTGAAGGCACTGGAAGGATAACAGGGTAGAATGGGCATTTTGCATCACCTGGAGAGGGATGCTAAGACCATGGTCCAGTGAAAATATCCTTCACTAAACTCTCAAAGTGAAATAGAAATCTGGATTTGCCCAATTTGTCATTCCTACCAACAAGAATGTGTCTCTGTAAAAGTATGCTGGCAGCCTTAGTGTGGACAGGAGAAAATAAAAGGAGACTTAATATTGGTGATCCTTCTCTGTAATAGCATGGGCTGACCTTTTGTTGTCTGAGCACTGGAAAATGAGAGTTACAAGAGGATGTAGTGTTCAGGTAGTCCATGTATTCCTATTTAATCTCAGTGCTGATATATGTTCCAGTTTCAAGCAGTTCTGGATGTCTGTGGTACCTGTTCTGTTGCTGTGATGCTTAAGTACCTGAGGAACACCCCCAGCTGAGGCCATTGGTTGATAATGTCTTCTGCTGAGAAGTATTCATGTGCAGGCTAGGAGGGCTACTTTAGAAGGTGAAGTAGTCAGTCTTTGCAACTAGGTGTTTGCTTGCTCAGTGCTAGGTGTGGCTGGATCCTGGGAAAGGTGAGGAGGAGGATGGGAGTATCTTCAGGTGTGTGGGGAAAAAAAACCACTGGCTGCTATGCTTAGAGTGGTGGCTTGTTGCACATGGGCAGTGCTGGAAAAAGATAGGGAGGAATGATGCCTAAACAGCACAGCTAACAGCAGACACCTCCTGTGCTGTTTGCCTGCAGCCCCAGAACTCCGTATGAATTTGTCTGTGGACCTGAGCTGTGCTTTTCAGTTATACCTTTGTAGAGGTAGTATGACAAAATATAACACCTGAGAGACACAGTAGTGTGGTTGTTTTTCAGTGTTTGTGTGTGTGTGTGTTGGGGGTTGTTTTGGTTTCTTTTTAAATCTTCCTAGGCTTTGAAGCTTTACAGTTTTATTAGCTGGAGACAAGTTGCTTTAACAAACATCCATGTGGTTAGCGAAGGGAAAAGGGAAAGGTTGTAAAATGTGTTTTAAGCAGCTGGGGCTGTTTAGTTTGAGGAAGAGGAGGCTGAGGAGAGACCTCACTGCTGTCTACACCTAGCTGCTGCTTGGCTCTTCTCGCAGGTAATTTGAGACAGAACAAGGGGGAATGGCCTCAAGCTGAGACTGCATAGGTTTAGATTGGACTTTAGGAAAAAAGTTCATGGAGAGAGTGGTCAGACACTGGAATGAGCTGCCCAGGGGAGGTGGAATCACCAACCCTGGATGTGTTTAAGGGTCACTTGGATGTGGTGCTTAGGGATATGGTTTAAGGTGACTCTTGTTGAGTAGGGCTCTAGGTTGGA
This sequence comes from Pogoniulus pusillus, assembly GCF_015220805.1. Taxonomy (NCBI): domain Eukaryota; kingdom Metazoa; phylum Chordata; class Aves; order Piciformes; family Lybiidae; genus Pogoniulus; species Pogoniulus pusillus. Next base: position 14,915,284 of record NC_087290.1, on the reverse strand, counting down.
TTTGGTGATCCTGAGGGGCTTTGCCAACCTGGATGTTTCTGGTTTTTTGAGCTCAAATCTGCATAATTATAGCAGGTAGAGCACAGGGAGGGATTCTGTGTCTGCTTGCTAGGTCAATTCCTAACTGAGTTTTCTTGGTGGCTTCTTAGCATGTGTTCATTCAGGGAAAGAGAAGGTGTACTGCACGATTTCAACAACAATGGAGTTTATACAGAACATCCCAGCTATCACTAACCACTGTGCTACCATCTACCCAAGCAGTGTTTTGCAGCATAAACTCTGGGCATGTCAGGGCAAGCTGGCTTTGCAGTGACCAGTTTGATGTTGCACAATACTAGTTACCAGAGATTAATGTACTTGATTCTCAGGTCTGCAAATACTGTCAAAAGGAGCCAATAGATGCTATGCTTGGGAGGAAAAATGTCAAGGTCAAGTGCAACACAGCTTTTATAAATGTTAAAGGTTTTAGTTGTTTTCAGTAGCCCTGCATGGAGGGGAAAAAAAAGAGGCATTTTTCATCAGCAGCTTGAAAGCAGTTTAAAACCAAAATGAATTAAACCCAGTGATTTGGAAGAGTGTCTTTAATTAGAACTGGAGCTTAGCTGGCAAATAGTAAAGTATTCTCGATATCACCTAGATTAAGCTTTTTTGTTGTCAAAGCTAAGGATTTAAACCCAGTTGTCACAGTAGTTTTTACAAATAGCAAGCAGATATTTGTGTTCAAGTGCTACTACCCCTCATGGCTCAGAATGTGCCTGAGACTCCTAGTAGCTCTCAGCAAAACCATTCCTGATGCACACAGCCTCTTTATTCTCAGTCTGCCTTGCCTTTTGTGCTGTTACTTTGGGTTGTGAAAGACTCAGCAGTGAGGTGGCTGAGAAATGCTACATTAATATTTCCTTGCTTTAAAGAAAAACAAACCACAAGCAAACAAACAAAAAACCCCAATGAAACCAACCAACAAACCCCAAACAGCAACAAACCAACAAAAAGGCAGGCTTGTAAAGTAGCAGAGGTAAGTATGCAGGCACACACCTCGTACTGCAAAGTTTGTTGCTTTAATTTTCATGATGACCATAAGTTACTGGGGAAGTGCAAACCATACTCCTGCTGTGTCTGGGCTGGAAGGGACCTCCGAAGGTCATCTTGCAAGGACATCCTCAAATAGATCAGGTTCCCAAAGCCCTGTGAAGCCTCACTTTGAATACCTCCAGGGATAGGGCTCCAACTACCTCCCTGGGCAACCTGTTCCAGTGTTCCACTACCCTCATAGTGAAGAACTTGCTCCTAACATCCAATCTAAACCTTCTCTTCGTCAGTTGCTACTTGTCCTATCACTGCAGGCCTTTTTAAATAGTCTCTTTCCATCCTTCTGGTAGGCCCCCTTCAGGTACTGGAAGGTTGTTATTAGGGCTTCCTGAAGCCTTCTGTTCTCCAGACTGAACGACCCCAGCTCCCTCAGTCTTTCTTGGTAGCAGAGGTGCTCCAACCCCCTGGTCATTTTCGTGGCCCTCCTCTGTACTGAAGGCTCCAGAGCTGGGCACAGTACTCCAGGTGAGGTCTCAGAGGTCTTAGGTACTGGAAGGCTGCTATTTGTGTCCCTGGAGCTGCCTCTTCTCCAGGCTGAACAGTGTAATGTGGGAGAGCATGCACTTCAGGAAGGATTTATTCTCAAGGATGCTGCCCTGTGTAGTGGGATTACAGCAGGAAAGTACAGGCATCTCGACAGGATGCTTCATTTCCACTTTGGATTTTGTTGGAAAGGTATAAAAAGAACAATGTGCAAAGGCCAGCTGAGGAGAGTGTAGTGACAAGAGTCAGGGGAGTTTCCCTCTCTTCAGATAACGTTTCATTTTTTTACAGAATCCTACTGGTTCCTCATTCTCCTCACAAACACCAGTGATGTGTCACACTTAAAGATGAAATGCTGACTTGAAATCTGGGGAGAGCTTGAGGCTCTGTACAATTTAGCTGTAAGGAGAGAGTGCAAATTCTGATTAGGAAATTCAACCATTGTACGCTTGCACACATCTAATACAGCTGTATTCCTCCCCCTTCTCAGTCTCCATTTTCCATTCACCTGTTGGCAATAACTTGGGTGAGAGGGACAGGATTTTGTTCTGTTGGAAGCAAGTATCAGAACAAATATTTGCCTGCCTGAGATTTTGTTTCACACCTTCAGAGGGACAAGGAGAACAAGAAGCAGATCAGTGTGTTCTCTGCTTTCATGTTAAGACCAAACAGTTTAAAGGAACTGGCTGTGATGCTTCTGTTTGTTTATGATTTGCTGAAAACGACTTGGTAATGGCAGTGGGTAAGTCACCATCAGCATTTTAACACCCTGCGAGGAAATTCCAGACCTACTTCATTTGCTGGCTTGCTATATAAGAGCTGCTCCTGCTGAGCATAATGTGCTGAATGTAATTCTTATTCAATTACTGGAAATACACTGTAAGAATTGTTGAGACTGGGTAAGGGAGCCGTAACACACCCAATACATTGATTTACTGTTTCTCTTCTCACCTTGTAAATTTAGCTGTTTTCCTAATTGCAAGTGCATTTTGAAGAGTGAGTTGTGGTGATTTGTATTTTTGCATATTTGTTTGTTTTTTTTAAACTGTCTTTTTGCTGTCTTTCTGAGATGTCTCTAGAAGTCTTAGCACAGTGGGATGTAATTGTAGTTTCTTACAGCTGCAAAGCCCCCAAGAATTAAGTGTTGCCTTAATGAAAATGATCCTTTTCTGGTTTTGAGGTGATGTGTGTAGTTATTAGAAGCTCCAGGAGTGAGTTATGTTGCCTGAAATAACACACAATGTGAGGGATTTATTTAGTTACTAAATTTTATTTAAAAGGGGAAAAAAAAGGTCAGTACTTTTGACTGTGTAGGCATATTCTGCAGCAGTCTCTAATCTAAGGTTAGTGATCTGGTGTTGAAAGAGGAATTTCTCACGGGAGAAGGTACATCCTGTGTTTGTGAAGGCCAGCACTTCACTTTGACATCAAGGATTTAGGGTGAGCCAGGGATGCCAACAAGTGTTGGATGGATAACAGCTGAGAAATTGATGCTTGAGAGTCACAGAACAGAGAAGGCCAAGAACTGTTTCTGCCTAGGGAAGCAATCTGTACCAAGAGGTGAGGAGCTCTCTGCTAGGGACTCTCCTTCCTGCCTGTGTTGCATTAGGACCAAGTATACTACTGAACTAATTTGAGGAGTGGGTGGATGGAGGAGAAGCTTAAAAGCAAAGCTGCTAACAGAAGAGTGAACTGCTTGCTTTCTGGGAAGTTTTGTGTGTATGTCTTTGCTCCAGTTATCAAATGTTCCCTTTTACTAGTCTGAAAGCTGGAGTTTCAACTCTGCATGCTTCATCAGACAGTGATGCCTCCTAAATGATAGACTACAAAGGGACCAGAAGAGGAGGCTCAGGGGAGACCTTCTTGCTCTCTACAATTACCTGAAAGGAGGCTGTAACCAGGTGGGAGTTGGTATCTTCTTCCAGGCAACCAGTGACAGAAAAAGAGGACACAGTCTGAAGCTGTGCCAGGGCAGGTTTAGATTGGATGTTAGGAAGAAGTTCTTCACAGCAAGAGTGATTGGCATGGGAATGGGCTGCCTGGGGAGGTGATGGAGTCACCGTCCCTGGTGGTGTTTAAAAGGGAACTGGATGAGGCACTTAGTCCAATGGTTTAATTCATTAGGTGGTGTCAGGTGAGAAGATGGATTCAATGATCTCGAAGGTCTTTTCCAACCTGGTTAATTCTGTGATGTCAGAAGTCTAAGCCTTTCTGTAAAAACTATCTAAAGCCTTCAGTGTGGCCTGGGGGAAGAGCAAAATCTCTTGCTGTTGTGAAACTGTTGCTCCTGCCTTTTTGTACAGGGTGAGTTAAACTGTATTTGCCCTTGCCTCAGATGGGTGAACCTACTGTAATCTTTGTGTGAGGAAGAGTACCTTGAGTGTGGAAATGTTGCTTGTTTTCTGATCAGTTGAATGTTTGGCCTTCCCATCTAGCTTTAAAGAGTGGAAATGTGCTTATTTCTTAGCAGTCTCTGCTCAGTATCCCACACCTCCCTCTTAAGTGCCTGACATTAGCAGTTGCTGGAAATGTGACGCAGACTAAATGGACCATGCATTTATTTATGCAATGGTCTCAGCCATTTTTGGTGGTGTGGCTTGGGTGTCTTTGCCTGCCTCCCACCCCCTTCAAATCCAACCCTTTCCTCTCCTCTGAGCATCACTGTTTGCATTAAACACTCTTCATTTCGCTTTGTATTAACTGCGGAGCAGTGGCAGCTGGGGATTTGTTAAAGATGGAAAGGAAACCATGAAATTTGAAGCCACTGGAAAAAAAATACAGTGGAAACTCCTATCTCTACAGTCATTCCAGGCAGCCTTTGAAACACTAAAGCAAGTTTTATTACAGAGATCATGTTACGTTACACTCGGTTATTAAAACCTAAGGACATCTTTATAAAAACTACTGTATATAAAGATGAGCAGTGCAATAGCAGTGTAAAACACGTTTTTGGTTTGCTTGGCAATCACTTCAGAAAGACAACATGATTCATAATATGAAGTTGGAGGATGCTGCAAAAAATAGGACAGGATTAGATCAAAACCTAGATTAGCAAATCACTGGACACTGGCACCTACTGATTTCAAACACCAAGTGTTGTGTAAACAGTATTATTGTCAATGTATTAAAGAGTGAGAAACCACTGCAACCCCAGAACTTCTAGTTTCTTAAATAGCCTAAAATGTTTCTGCTATTAAAACAGACTATTTTACTGTATATATTATCATCTTAGTGATTTACTATTTATGCAAAAGGAGGACTAGAAGAAATGCCTTGTCCTGTACAAGAGACTTTTTGAGGCTGAGAAAAGATGCTTCTTCCTGGTGAGTGAGGTTTTCTCCTTTGCATGACTTTTCACTGTCACTGGCAGCAAAAATAGAACTGACTTTAAAATTCACTTTGACATGTTACTTCATTGCTTCAAGTGGACAGTCCTCAAGTAGAAATTACAGCCATAGTAAAACTATTAAAAACAGTTATCTAAAATAGCTGCTACAGTATGCTGAAGTATATGTTAAGAGGCCAGATTGTTTTCATTCTGTTTTTGTAAGATCCATAACTAGGCACAAAAGATGGTTAATTATAACACTAAGTCCTGCACAAGCTTTATAGCTGCATTTTATTTTCTACCTTAAACTTAGCAATTAGTAAGGAGTTGGACACTCAGCTCTCGAGCAAAACCAAAGAGAGAAAATGAGTTGGACGAGGAAAGAGTGTGAAGGTCATTATTAGTCACTAAGATAGACAGCTGCCATTGTTAAAGAGGGTGTATAATGGATTGCACACTTCTGTAAATGGTAATTTTAGATTCTTTATTTTTCCAATCATATCAGGATGGACACAGAGGAAAGTGCACCTGCTTTATTCTAAGTCTTGTCTTTTCTTTTAGAGACTGCTTGTGTTTGAACCAGCCTCTCTGCAGCAATAATTGAAGAATTGATTGCAGTTTATCTGGTTCACCATAATTTGATCAGGTTAAATGCAGAGGAATGTCAGAGCTACACAGATGGTTGAGATGTTCAGGTGACTGCCTAGACAGTGCTATTCTACAATGTCCCTAACACTAGGGCAGAAGGTCCAACAGTGATGGTGAGAGTGAAACACGTGTGGTGCACTATTCCCCTTTAGTTTAAGGCCCAGTAAGCTTATTCAGGATCTTACGTTCTGCTAAACTAGAGAAGCTATCAGATGATTGCAACAGCACAGCTGATGAACAATTGTTCATCTACTTACGTGGAATTACCCATAAATTAATTAGTAGGCAAAATCAGAATTTCTGCCAGAGAGTATCTTCTTTACTGGCTTGGTAGAGAGAATGAGAAGGGAAGAAGCGAACCAAAAGCACAGCAATTACAAGTATACAGGTACCAGAAGTAAAGCATAAAACTGCTCATTAATAACGCACAATTCCCAAAAGGGAAAAAAAACCCTTACAAAATACAGTAAGTCACACAAACCATTCTCTAGTACAAATTCCTCCATGAACATAAGCTTTTTACAAAGCTCTCTGTGGTGGTCACCATCTCACAATGAAAGTAGAAGTGGGTAGAAGGTAAAAGAAGCAAACGGTTACGGCCAAGCGCCAAGGTAAGACTGCTTACTGGGGATGTGTGCTGCTTTGGGTGTCTGCAGGAGTAGCGGAGCTTGGGAGCCAATGTGGGAGTGTGGAGATATGATATTAACAGAGCTATGCATGGCACTGCTTCCAGCTACTTGGTTTCCACTGCTTTGCTTGCAAGTTGGCTCTAGAGCACCACCTTACATCTCAGAGGATCAGCTCTCCCACTGCCAGGAGTGCTGAGCCTTTCCCTGCCGAAGCTCTCATCATCAAGGAGAGAGCAGTCTGCACGGTTTGCCTGTATCTGCAAGCTACTTGCAGCTTATCTTTGAAGGTCCTTTTTGTTCCCTGGTGAAGTGCTTCGAGTGGTTCTACAATGCTCTGATCAAATACTCTTTGGAAAACTAGAATCTCTCAGGTTTATTGTGAATCAAGGTTTTGGAAACACTGACTCCATCTTACTCAAAGCTTCTCACAAGGTAGAACATCCTAGTTGCACTGTGGCAGCTGTGCTACGGCTCTACAAGCTGTGCTGCATGATGTGGTGTGGAAGCAGTAGCTTCAGTGAGAAGGGGTCAGGCATACCTAGGACAGGATGGAGTCTAATGCCTGCAGGGTGGCACTTGAAATCTGTCTTACCAGCTCTTGCCTGTCCTGGTGATACTCTGCATTTTTTTATTAGATGGCTTGCAAAAAAAAGAGGCATATGTGTGTGTTGGTGGCCTACTCAGACCCTTGAACTGCCCATTCCTCTGGTCTCCAGCCTTGTTGGGTCCCTCAGCACTATTTATTTCTCTGTGGCTATACTCATGTACTGTCATGCACTCTGGTAGCCAAGAGATAGTTCGAATCACTAAGTAGCCTATCCTGTGTTCAGCAGATTAAAATCCACTCAAATTGACAAGCCAGAAAAGGAAAATTTGACTGCTCACTGATGAGGTGCTCCACACATGTTGGTTATGCAGTAAAATATGTGATGTCCTGGAGTTACTCAGGTTTGCAGGGTGAAATATTAAGTGTGAAGGAGTAATTTGGCATCTCATGCCTTAGTGTCACAATTTCTAGATTAACTCCTCTGTATGGTTGTCATTGCCAAGTTCTCCATGTACAGATCTTAAATAATTGAGATTTGCTCATGTCATTGATACCTTATGATTGTAAAATAAACTTAGCCTGTGGAAAGCTAAGTCAAGCTATTGCAATCTAGCAACCAAGTACTCCACACACTTTCTCCTTCTGGTTTACAAATGGGTTCTTTTATTTGTGAGGGATAAGCTGAGGAAGTTGGATTATTGCCTCATAAATGCAGAGGGAGAGTGGTATTATTGCTTTTAAAATACATAGTTGGGTGTATTTTTTTTCCTGTATCTCTTTCAGCTTCAGGGTGTATAAGGGTGGGATGGGGTGTCTGTGTTGCAAGCTGCTACCCTCTTCAGGAGAATGTGAGGCTGAAGCTGAGATGTGCCCAGATGTTTGATGTTTTGGCAGAATTGTTGCCAGTTAATGTTCAAATATGCATTAGGGCTGACGTCATCACAACCCTGCAGCCTGACTTAATGAAAGGGCTTCATTTACTCAGTAATATGACAATATGTTTAACAGAGGTGAGGACTGCCAGCATCTACCCTAGCCTGATACAGCATTGACCAGAGAACTTTGGAAAAACTTACATTCAGTATTCTGACACTTAGATTAGGCTCAAATGGCAATAGATGGATGGGAAGGCAAAGAAAATTTATCTACCAAAGGTTTGTCTGTGATCTTTTTCCACCTTTGTGTATAGGTTTGCCAGAACAACTTGATTTTTTTTTCCTATTGAGCATTTCCTTAAATATGATAATATCCTCAGTCTAGAGTTAAAATATTGCTTGCAGACTGCTTTCTTCCAGAGACTTTCTACACCATTTGCCTGTAGAAGTTGTCTGAATGGTGTTTCTCTTCAGGTGACTTGCTTAATCTCCCTCTTGTAGTCTTTTTCTCTCCTGCTTATCTACCATTGGTTTCCATCTCTTGTCGCTTAGTTGATTTTCTTGAAAGCTGCTCCTTGAAGTCTGATCTTAGCTCTCCCATCTCGAGGCACATCAATGTAGTTTTCTGGAAGACACAAACCAGAAATATTTCCCTAATGGTTCATGAGCATACAACATCAAAGTATTTCCTGTAAAGAAAAACTGCCTTTTTTTTTCCCCCAATGGCAGATTTATTTTGGGGAGGCAAGAGAGAGGAAGGAAAAAGGTGAGCAAGGAAGGTGTTAGGCAGCTTCTACCTTCCCTCATTAACTCATTTGGTGCAGTGTAAGCTTGTGTGATATGGATTGTTGTGTTCTTCTTTTCTATGTTGTTGGGGTGGGAGGCTGACCTTGTTTTTTCCTGTTCATATTAAAGTGGTCCTGGTTCTGCAAAACATTAACCATGCAGTAGGTGTGCAAGTTGCATATTCGTACCTGTTATCCTGGAGGAACAGAACATGGATTGCTGCCTGGCTAACACCTGGGAAGAGGGAACCCTGGCAACTCATCAGTGAAGGGAGATGGGATTTTTTTTGCAGGTCATGGAGCCTTAGCTGCTGGAGACAGCAGGGCTGTAGGCTACACAATCAAAATTTCACCTCTATTGTGTACATAGTCCACATTGTTGTGTTTTCTACTACGTGTCAGGTGAAAAGATTAAACACTTGCGTGAAAAGGTGAAAGAGGAAATTCAAGGAACTGCTGCAGTCTTCTGCTTGTATTCTAATCTGAAAGTAGAAAGTGCAGAGGGCTTCCTTCTGCAACCATAAAATTACTTAGAAGCAACTTCTTTTTTTCTGTGGACAATCTCACTGGAGCTATTTACACGACTAAAGTGTGCCTTCATCGAAGGTCATGCAGTCCTCCTCTCAGCACTCATTACCAAGGTGTCCATCTGACCAAGTATAGGCTGCTTGCTTTAACCCCTACTCTTCTCATTCTCTTATGATGAGCAAATGCACTTCTGTTTCCACATATGTAAAAGAGCAAATATTACATTCATGTGCTTTCTTCACAGAAGTGTTATCTTTCTTACTCTGTAACTACAGCTTCATCTTATTTCCAAGCCATCTGAGCTAGTCTGCTAAGTCTCAATTTTTTGCTTGCAGTGACTCCTGAACATAAGTGCTTTACCTATGCCCTTCCTCACCTTGTGCAGAGTGTGTGTAACTGGCTCTGTGATCCATGTATGAACTATGACAGTGTGCAGATAAATTGGCTGAAAGCCTAACTAGAGGAAGTTTTGAGGTAAGCCAAGGTTACTAATCGTAGAACTACTGAGGCTGGAAGAGACTTTGAGGTCAAACCAAACTGCTTGCCTACAGCTCCCAATCCCACCACTACTGCTAAGCTTCTACCACTAAACTGTCTCTCAAGCAACACATCTTTTAAATATCTCCAGGGATAGTGATTCTACCACCTCCCTGGGCAGTCCATTCCAATGCCTGATAACCTTTGCTGTGAAGAAATCTTTCATAACATCCAACCTGAATCCCCTTTGGCACAGCTTGAGGCTGTAAATAATTGTAATAATAAATCACAACAACACATCTGTTTGTTCAAGCAGGCAAGCATAATGGTACAAATACAAGCTGTTGGAGGCACAAATTGGTATCCTAGTAGCAACAATACTTAATTAACTCCTCCCACCAGAGTTCTTTGCATATGGTGTTTTTCCAAGTCTATGTGGTAGGTGATACGTATTGCGTTCCATTAATGAAGAAACATCTGGTTCAGGCAGCAGGGTATCTGTGGGAAGCAGCATGTTGGAGGTTATCTACCATTTTACCCATCAAATCTATTTAGTATGTGAGGCTCGAGTCTCAACTTTTGCAGCAGTGTAACTCCGTTGAATTTGCAGTGTTGAATCTGCTCTGAAGTGCAAGGCTGGGCAGCTGTAGCTCAGGTGTGTTAGACTGATTTCAGTATAAGCGTTTCCTACCATACTGTAAGCCAGGGAAAACCTCTGAGCAGTTATCTCATCATTAACTGTGAATTTAAGCCTTTGCCCAAAAGTCAATCAAATGAAGCCTATGTGAAGGAAGGTCTGACAGTTAATCACCTTCTGATCTTTGAATAGCCTGGATAGCCTTAGGGATGTGAGAAGTAAAAGAAAAAAATGCATTACTTTGTGGTGGTTGGTTCTCTCACTATTTTGGTGTTGGTGGAAAGAGATATTAACAAAGCATGCAAACATGGCTCTTGTTTGCAGGCAGGCAAAGTTTAAAACAAGTTGTTTGTCTCTCCAAAAGAGTCTTCTGAGCCTGTAATTAATTTGCAAAATACCTAGGGAGGGAGAAAGTAAAAAATAGGAGCCCTGTCATGGCTTGGAGCTACACACATCCTTCAGTTCTTTCTTCTCTTCTGCAGAGTCCTATGTGTTTAGTGCAGATGAAATGTTTTATCAATCTACAGCCTGTATGATCACTGGATTGGGTGGCAGGATGCAGTTTTAGTTATTTCGGAGGTGGAGCTGTTAATTGTGTGCTCTCTGCAGACTTTCCAAACCCACCTGGATGAATTCCTGTGTGAACTACCCTAGAGAATCCTGCCTTTGCAGGGGGGTCAGACTCTGTGATCTCTGGAAGTCTCCCCAACCCTCTAAGGCTCTGTGATTTTAGATGTCAGACCTGTCAGCCAGTTGCTCCCTTTTCTGTATCTCAGAGTCCCAGAGTTGTTCCTGTCCAGATCCCCTTTCCAAGGCTAACGTAAAATCAGTTGTCACCAAAGTGGTGTAGGATGAGAGTTCCCAGATCCAAAGACCATAGGCAAGTTTATGAATATTTATATGCAGCACAGAAGGTAAAATACCATTTGTGTGAGTAGCTTCAGTTCTCTGACAGTTCCCCTAATGTGCTTATAAAGCTATGGGAGAGTGAGTGGGAGGATGTGAACAGCAGAGCCAGCAACACATAGACCATACTCGGCTCTGAGAGACTCTTACATCAAGTACGAAGTATTCACCCTGCATTTTCTTAGCTCCTGTCTGAGCCTGGTGCTGAATTAGCAGCTTCTGCCTGAAACTGAACCCTGCCAGGACAGGTGGCAGGATAAAGTGGTCTTCCTCTAGTAAGAAGGGAAGTGTATGGTTGATTGATGGCTGGACCAGCAAAAGTGAGAGGTACTGCTTCAGATCACTTTACAGTAGGGGAATCACTGAAGATACTGGCATTATCCTAAGACAGACAGATGTTAATTCCCATGTGCACTTTGCCAACACAGTATGCTTGGCAACAGAACCCTGCATTTGTCACTTTTGGTCACTTCTACAACAGTTTAATGTATTTAGAGCTGAAACATGCTCTAGAGGTGGCTCACATTGCTCTTACTAGCAAAGGTTAGTCATTGTGTAGCACCCTAGATGGCCATTGCTGCTCTGCTTGACTGCTCAGTGATGAGCACCCAGTTGAGCTGCAGCAATTTTCACTGCCTGAGAAGTAACTAACTTAGATTGCTTCCTCTTCCAAAGCAACACCTTTTGCATATAGGCTTAGTTCTGCTGAAAAAAAAATTACTTTGATTAATAATGCAGGAATGATTCAGAGCCTCTGTAGACAAGGTGGGTTTTTTTTTTTTGGAGTGGGGGAGACACTTTTGTCATTTTCAGACAAATGAAGTAAACAGTTGCTACATTCACTGTTCCAGGGTGTCTTGCTAAGGTACTGTTCACATAAAAGTGCCATCGATCACCTCAGTGTCTTCAGAGCTCAGATAACAAAGCACAGAAACTTTGCAAATCTCCAGATCTCACTCTGGCATAAAACTGCATCACAGTGATCTAAGCATCTAAGTGATGCCTGCCTGTTGAGGTTCTGCTGCAGTGCATTCAAACCTGGTCATGGTGGGTGTGGATGAAAAGCACTTGCTCATCCTGTTCATAGGAAGAGCTTGGATACCAGGCTCAGAAGCAGCTTTCTGCATTAAGGAGCCCTTGGTGGGTAGGCTATCACAGGCAGCAGGAATATCCTTCTTTCCCATAAATGGAAGGACAAAGGAGGATGAAGCACAATGCACTATGGTTTGGAAAAAACCTTACAAGATTAAAAGGAAGGGCATGAAAATGAATTGCAGGACAAGTACTAAATGAAAAGCCATTCAGTTGTCTAAATGTATCACAGACTAGAAAAAAGTAGGACATAATCAAATCCCTCTGCTTGTGGAGTCTGCCAAAGAGCAAGGAAATAACTTTCCTATCTTGGCATCTGCACACTTTGATGGCTGTATCATGTACAGCATTTAGTATTATACCCAGGATGTACACTGAAGTGCTGCTCAGGTTACTAAGTCTTAGTTAGAGTAAGTTCTGAAATGCCAGAAAAAACACTAGCAGTGGAACCTCAGTTTGGCTCTCTGGGGACTATGGAAGAAAGCAAAAAGTCTCTCACTTTGAGGTGGGGCTTCTTGTCTTTTTCCTTTAGGAGAACATCAAAATAGCTTTGGGGTTTTACATGGGAGGTGGAACTTGAACGGCAGCTAAAATTTGCTTCAGGTCAGCTCAGTCCTGAAGCAGTCAAATGTTTTGCTTTTGTGAATCAGCTAGGGATACTTCAACATTAAGCTGTGGCACTGGATGTTGCCATCTTGCCATAAAGGAGTTTGGCCCTCAGGCTGAATGATCTTTTACTGGGTTGCATCACCTTTGATGTAGTACTAATTTGCCTCTAGTCCAGCTGTGAAATGCATCCCAGCACCTCCCTGATGTGAACTGCTTCCTCATTCAAGAGCAATAGGCAAAAGGCAGGTCAGTTGCAACAGTGAGTGGAACAATGCACTTAGCTGCTTTCTTCTGGACAGACAAGGCCTATGTACACATCATCTGTGACATACTCTGAGCAGAGCTGGGATGTGCTACAGGCTTCAACATACGTAAGGCTATCAGGAGACAAAGTTTTTGCTGGGGTGGGCTAAAAATTATACTAAGTTCATAGTAGTCCTACTGAAACACCAGAAAATCTGCTTTCCATCACTGATGCTGGGAAAGCCATGATTCTCTTGGCAGGTGGCAATCAACCATTTGGATTAAATAGGTTTCCTTTGGACTGTGCTTTGCACCACTACATTTGCTGGTGCTGCAGTGTGTTTGTGTCAGTGCAATGGCACACTGAGGAACAAGTCAGATGTGAGATGTGGAGGGGACCATCTCAGAAGTGAAGATACCCATCAGGGGAAATGGGGCTGCATGTCACTGGTCAGACCATTCACCACTCTTCCACTTGGGAAACAAGCGGTGGGAGCCAGGCATGTCCCTACTTGCATTGTGCTTTCAGAGCAGAACTGCCTCTCTGCCTTATGGAAACAAGTTATCCCATAGATGTTTTATATCTCTCTAAAGTGGCTTCTGCAGCTGTCTTAGGCATTGGAGCAATATATTCAAGAGTAGCACTGACTGCTTATAATGCTTGAGAAAGGGTTACTAGGGGAAAAAAACCCACAAGAGCACCACTGCTGAACTCTTATGGAATTTCCATGCTGATAACTTGTCATAAGCATTGGTAAATTTGTCTTTTGAGTTGCTTGCCCTGTTTCTGAGGAATCGTACCTCTTTTAGCCCAGATTACACTTGTGTAACTCCTGTGAAGAGTGGGGGACATAAAACAAACTGCACTTCATATCAGTGCTGAGAGCTGCTCACTGTCTGTAAAGGAGCTTCAGAAACCTTGGGAACATCTTGCATTCCCTGGGGGTACACTGGCTTGGGCACTTGTATGGGAGAACGAGCTTCTGGTGGGTGGTAGCTACCTACTGGCTTGGTCCTTGTTTGTGCTGCTGTCCTGCAGAGGGAAGGTTGGTGAAGCAGGAGGGATGCAGGGCTGCTCTTGGTACTAGAGGGACATAGAGCATCTTAAAGGATCTACACTCTAGAGCTGCTTACTTCCTAGCTAAATCTGAGCCTCATATTAAGACCTGCTAATTAATGACAGCCGAAGACCCATTATAAGTGTGGTTACACCTGGTAAGGTTACCCACATTAATAGGTGGTCTTTGTTTGCCTCTTTTACAATACTTATACATCTACTTCTATGACTTCTTGTTGCAAAAGGAGGTAAAACTTGGTTTTCAGAGGAATGCTTTGTCAACAGCACATGTTCAGGCTTCCTACTACTGGGTCCAGTGGTTCTGATTTGTGTCTAGAACAGTGCCACCAGAGGGCTGGGAAACCAGCTAGAAATTGCTTCCAGCTCTCCCCTGCAATGAAGGGAAGGGCCTTGCCTCAGTGCTGGTTTTGGCATGCATATGGCTTCGTTACCAGTGATCTGGCTGCCCTTTTTGGTAAGTGAAGCTTGGGATCTGCTGAGATTCCAAGTCTCTCTCATAGGCAGATGTGGGAGGAGACCTGGCATTTAGAGCTGCTGCAGGCAAGGACTTACCTTCCTCATCTCCTCCACCAGAATTGTAGATGTTAAAACAGCAGTTGGCTTAATTTTTGTTATCAGTATGGCTGCCTGGCTAACAGATTAAAGCTCAGGGAGAAAACAGGTTTCCTGTAGTGTTGTTGGAGTATCTACAATTGTACAAATTAAACATGCCTTTTATCCCATCAGCTGGAGGGGGGGGTGGCAGAGGATGAAATCACACAGGCTTCAATTTTCTCTATTATTTACTAAAGGCCATAGTTGACAATTCTCACAAAGAGCAGTGATGTGAAACCAACAGGCTTGCTAGCATAAATAAATATTTCTTGCTGTGAATAATGGCTCTTGAAGTAATCCTATGCTTCTGAAAGGCAAGTATTTTTTCAATTAGTAGCAGTGCTTCCCATTTGCTAGTTCCTGAAATGGTAGATATCTCTGAACACAGCTGTGGAATGTGAAAACATCCAGGAGAATCTCTGAGGCTGGGGGGTTTTTAACAGAAAATATGAGGCATTCAGAGTTCTGATATATGAATGTTGAACAGAGAAAAGATGAACACTTGAGGGCATAAAATGAAAGATGATCACTGAAAGTATGCATGTGTCTTCCATCACTGAAAAGTATCTTTAATGACCTGAAATGAAATGCTTTCTACAGCTCCTTAAGTTTACTTACATACACAGTTTGATTTTTCAGTTTCTATATATATCTGCACTCAAAGCATAACAAACACATATATTCAAAACAAAATGCCCTGAGCCTTCCAAAGCATCTTAAGACTGTGGTTGGCCAATTGCAAGTAAAGCTGAAACTGAGCTGGTCTTAGTATTTTGCCAGACATCTATGAAATCCTTGAATCACTACCACAGTGCCCAAATGAGATGCAGTGCTTGGGGCTGAAGTTCATCTGGCTGATTGTTTCCAAATTTGAAGGCAAATTGCATGGTTCACACACACACTCTCTCTCAATTTCATTGTGCATAGAGTTTGAACTGCCTTTGTGTTGGTTTTCTTTGAGACCTCCATGGGTCACAATGCTAAACTGAAGAGGAGTATCATGTAATGAACTCAAGACTTGTTCTACTTCAGACTGTGCTCCTTTTCCACATACTTTCAGCTAACTGGAGTGACCAAACAGCACTAATTGCCTTCCTGTACCACAGGAAAACGATTTGAGATGTTTAGACATAGAAAAGTCGTGAGGAAGTATTGCTAGAAGCAAGATGGTATTTTTTTTCCTGCTTTTTTAACATCTAGGGCAGGCATCATGCTTTGGAAAGGAGATTATTGCTTTGTGTAATTCAGTGAAATAGATGCTATAAGAGGATTTCATCAAAGGGGTTAGATGTCTTCACTCCCAGAGTCATTTCTGGTTACTTTATTGTCAACAGAAAGCAACAGGCACCTTTGCAAAGCTACTTCCCTCTTCCTGGGACAGGCATCAAGTAAGGTGAGGGATGCTGTGAGGACTGCCCTTTGCCATTACTGGCTTCAAAAGAAACTAACAGTTAATCTATTCAGATTCTGTGGGAGACAGTGTTGAAAACTCTGCTGAAATCCAGGTAGACAACTACTAAATACTCCAGGCTCTTCATTCTGCTGGTAGTAATGAAGGTGCTGCAGCAGCAGAAGGTGCCCTGAAGCGTAGCAGTTCTTGCGTTCATACCTAACAACCATCCAGCAGCAAGGTGGGTGGTGAGCCTCTCTGGATGTTGGCACTGCTCCTCAGTTCTCACCTAGTCTCTGCATTTCATTTGACTTACAAAGCTGCTCCTCTGTCTTCCATTTTTTGTTTTCTCTCCCATGCACAAAAGATCTCCTATAATACTCACTGCTTCCTCCAGAAGGGATGAACCAAGACGTGTGTGGCTGATGAGGGGGCTGGAGGGCAAGTTTTATGAGAGGCTGAGGGAGCTGGGGCTGTTCATCCTAGAGAAGATGAGACTTAGAGGGGACCTTATCATTCTCTACAACTATCTGAAGGGAGGTTGCAGTCAGGCGGGGGTCAGGCTCTTCTCCCAGGCAACCAGTGACCGGACAAGAAGGCATGGTCTAAAGTTACACCAGGGGAGGTTTAGTTTGGATACTGAGAAGCACTTCCTCATGGAAAGGGTGATGAGGCACTGGAATGGACTGCCCAGGGAGGTGGTGGAGTCACCATCCCTGGAGGTCTTTAAGACAAGCCTGGATGTGGCACTTGGTGGCATGGGTTAGCTGATGTTGTGGTGCCAGCTTGTAGGCTGGACTTGATCTCTGTGCTCTTTTCCGGCCTCAATCATTCTGTGTGCTGCTTCCCTTAACCTCACCAGAGGTTGAACCTCCTCCAACTGCAGAACAGTCTAGTTAGGAGAGTGGAATCTGTTTCACCACTTGAATTTTGATCTTCAAACCTGAGGTTCAGCCTGGAAATGGTTATTCACTCCCAGCTAAACTGGGGTTCTATTTACTTCCACACAACATGTTTCTGGAAATCTTTCAGTTCTGGAAATGGTTATTAATGGCTTATGGAAAAAACCAAAAGCTGTATTTCTGGAAATGACTATTTCATTTATCAGAGAAATTACCTTCTGCTTTCATGTTTCAGTATTAAGAGGGCTAGTCTTCTGAGTCAGAGCTTGAGGGGAAAAAAGTGGTACTTACTGCGTGAGAGTGTAGTAGATTTTCATGTTGGCTGGAACAGTCATTGTGTTTCCTTTATTCTTTCTGTGCATGATTCCCCCTGCCTTCATTTGAATTCCTGTGGCTTTTCTAGCAGTATGAAATCTAAAACTATTTGTTTTAAAATACATTTCTGAAGATATTTTTTTAAAAAGTCACAAACCAGATTTTAACCATTAACAAAACTACCAACAATCAAAAAGAAAAACAAAGGTGAAGCTGCTGTGCTTTAACCTGGTACTCTGCCTTTCTGCTGTAGAGCCACAGTGTGTTTCCCTGCATATAACCATCCAAGCAGTAAATCATTTTAAACTTTGTTTATTTGTAGTTAGAAGAAGGGTGTTCCCCACACTGCATCACTGGAAAAGGACAACATGCTAGAAGAGATGTTAGAAAGACAATTCACAAGAGATAGGGACCTGCTGGAGAAAAGTCCAGCAGAGAGCCATGAGGATGAGTGGGGGACTTGAGCATTTCCCCTATGGAGAGAGACTGAAAGCTCTGGGGCTGTTTAGTCTGGAGAGGAGAAGACTGAGAGGAGATCTGAGCAATGTGTACAAATATCTGAGGGGTGGGTGCCAAGTGGATAGGGACAATTTCTTTTCACTGGTCAGCAGCAATAAGACAAGGAACAATGGATACAAACTGGAGCATAGAAGATTTCACCTCAACATGAGGAAAAAAACTTGTTTACAATGAAGGTGACAGAGCCTGGAACAGGCTGCCCAGAGAGGTTGTGGTGTCTCCTCCGGAGACTTTCAAAACTTGCCTGGATGAGTTTTGTGTGAACTACCCTAGGGAATCCTGCCTTGGCAGGGGGGTCGGACTCAATGATCTCTGGAGGTCCCTTCCGACCTCTAATACTCTGTAATTCTATGCAGAAATGTCTCTTCTATCCTTTGTCCCTGCCTTTCCCATGTAAAAAGCCATAGGAGAAATTGAGGTGTGTTGAGATGCAGACAGAGGGCCCTGGACAATTTCAGCAGAGTGCAAGAGGCAAGAAACAACTTCTCTTTGGTGGCTACCTGAGCTAGATTGCCAGCTTTCCAAACACACATGCCTTGACGCCAGCGCTGGGGCTGTCGCTGGTTTATTACCTTTAAGTTGTCTCACAGTTGTGTCTAGGTACTCGTCTGCTGGCACACCACATGTCCTCTGGCTGCAGTCGGATCTTGGTGCGTGGCTCAGTGACCGTGTACAAGCCCTGCTGAGCAGCGTTTCTGGAATCCCAGGGAAAGAAAAGCAGCGCTCGCTTAGTGTCATTGGGCTGAAGTATTTCGCTTGGTCTGGCTTGGTTTGAGTGATAATTTATGAAGTATGGAAATTGCTCAGAATCATTCTGACTGCCAGCTGCTGGGCTAGTCTCTGTGTTCTTCCTTACTCCTTCGTTTGCATGTGTGTGCATGCT
Source organism: Pogoniulus pusillus (assembly GCF_015220805.1). Taxonomy (NCBI): domain Eukaryota; kingdom Metazoa; phylum Chordata; class Aves; order Piciformes; family Lybiidae; genus Pogoniulus; species Pogoniulus pusillus. The sequence continues at coordinate 14,896,727 of NC_087290.1, read as the reverse complement.
TTGTATTGTGGGTCAGCTGCGTGCTCCCTATTTGATGACAGACACTCAGGCTTCTTGCTCAGTGATGAGTCTGGCTTTCAGGTGTGCACCTTAATATTAGATCATCATCATTCAGGATGAATAATTCAACAATAGCTAGCTAGCACAGGCACACACTCTAACACACTCCTGCTGAGCTGAGTCCACTGTAATCTTGCAGCACTTCCACATAAAAAATTGGAAGCCAGTTACTCACAAAAATAACCCTCACCTCTCCAGCTCTGCTACCATCACCATTTTGTTGTGCTCACATAATATGAGAGATGAGAATTTGGCAGGTGGTGCCAAGATGAGATTTTTGCCCAGAGATTTCCATTCTTTGGTGTGATTATACAGTCACCCACAGTCTCGCTACCATCAGCAGCTATTATGCAGCAGCTGCATAATCAGGCATTTATGGGTAGAGGTGGGGAGGAAAAAGCCACACATTTGTCCCCCGTGTTCCCTAATAGTGGAGGATGAAACAAGCAGAAAAAGCATTGTGTGATTTTTGATGTGCAGATGTTGGCCAGTGAATACTGGCTGCTTTTCAATCACAATTTCTTTAGAACTCAGGTGGAACTATGCTGGAGATGAGCTGTTAGCATCAGACAGATAAAAGGTGTGGGGTTCAGCAGCTCCCTATGACTCATCACTCTTCAGAGATGGGGAAATAGGGAATGCGATAGAAAATAACTTGCCTCCTTTATCTGTGTGTGATTGACTACAACCCATACCACCAATCAACACAGAATACAGCTAATGACTCTTTAATTAATTTACTCTAATTTTTAAGCAGCACACTGCAATTACTTTTCCACATTTTGCTATGTGGCAGTAATGATCTCTAACAGAAAAAGACAACCTGTGTGGCAGGTGTCAGCTCTCAGAGCAGCATCACTTTGCCTGTAAGGAATTGCTGTAATACAGAATTCAGCTGAGAGATATGATTAGCTGGTAACTACAACTCCTGTAACTACTAAGGCTCCTTTGTGCACAAACTACTCAACTATGTAGTGGAATATCAGTCCCTCAGAGAGGAAAAACTGTAGTTAAACCTCATGCCATTTGAGATTTGAGCCCAGCAGCCATTGCTCTGCCATGTGAGCACATGAACTGCTGTGCAAACACCTTTCTATTGCAGCTTTTAACGCTTACAGTATGTGGTTATGCCCCCACAGTGGAGTCTGAGTAGAAGTTACCAAAACATATAAACACCAGGGAACAGCCTATTTGGGACTAAAGTGAGGTAGCATATTTCAGAGATAAGCACTCTTACAGCTTTTTTTACTCTGCTGTCTCTCATTATGAGTGGTTTCCACCACCCACTCATAAAATGGTATAGGTTGGAAGGGACCTTGAAGATCATCTGGTTCCAATCCCCCTGCAATGGGCAGGGGCACCTTCTGCTAGACCAGGTTGCTCAAGCCCTCATCAAACCTGGTCTTGCACACTTCCAGCAAGGAGCATCCACAACCTCCTTGAGCAACCTGTTCCAGTGTCTCACCACCCTTACTATGAAGAATTTCTTCCTAATATCCAGTCTAAATTTCCCCTTCTCAAGCTTTAATCCATTCCCTCTTGTCCTATCACTAGAAGCCCTTGTAAAAATGTCCCTTCCAGACTTTCTTGTAAGCCACTTTCAGGTATTGGAATGATGACAAAAGGTCTCCTCAGTGCCTTCTTTTGTCCAGGCTGAACAGCCCCAACTCTCAGCCTGTTCTCATAAGGGAGGTGCTCCAGCCTTCCGATGATCTTTGCGGCCCTCCTCTGGACCTCCATGGATCCAGAAGGTCCATGTCTGCCTTATACTGGGGGCATCAGAACTAAATGCAGTACTCGAGGTGAGATCTCATGAGATCAGGGTAAAGGGGCAGAATCCCCTCCCATGCCCTGCTTCATTCATAACACTTCTTTTGATGCATCCCAAGTCATGGTTACCTTCTGTGCTGCAAGTGCACCTTGTTGGTTGTCATGGGGTGAGTTGAATCTGCTGCTGATATTCAATCCCATGTGTTGCTGTCATGTCAGCTTCAGAATGGAATTGCTGGCTGGACCAAAATACCATGGGGATTGTAGTTTGGACTGTAACATGAGAAGTTTCCTCCTCCAGTTGCTGCTTCTGGTTTCCAGTTTGGGGTGTTGGTCCTTTCTACTGGGCTGGCTGTGGGTCAGGCAGTGGGGAGGAGGTCACTGGCTTCTGCTTCTCCTTTTTGCTGCACTTCTCTGCAAACAGGCTCAGGTAACTGTGCTTTGTATTCTTACCAGTAAAACTCTTGATCTCAATCCATTTTCTTTTTTTTGGGGTGTTATTTTCCCTCCTGTCTGTGTGGGGAGGGAGGAGGATTTGTGAGAATGGCAACCCAGGACACTGTTTCATGTTGAGTTTTTCCATCAACTCACCCCTTTGATGCTGCCCTGTACTGCTATGCACTGTTACGCCGATGAACCTAATTTCTCTGATGTTTAAAGTTCTGCTTTAGGGTTGTGTTATCACCTAACATGGAACCAACATTAGCAGCATTTCTAATCATGTTTGTGACATTTGTTGTATTCCTGTCAGTATTTTAAACTGGTTTTATCTCTTTCATAAAATCATGGAATGCTTTAGGTTGGAAGGGACCTCAAAGATCCTCTAGTTCCAACCCTCTGCCATAGGCAGGGACACCTCCCACTAGAACAGGTCGTTCAAGGCTTCATCCAACCTAGTCTTTAGCATTTCTGATTTCCAAGAAATTTTTTCTAGTGGATTTCACTGTCTATTCAGAGGCATGATTTTTTTTCTGCAGTGAAGAGACTTTCTTCACAGTTATGGCTGCAAATGTCTGTACGTGTACTTGTGACAGTGTTGGTCATTTAACTTCTCCACAGCTTTTAAAGTTCTTGAACACTGTTTGCTGATGGACACTGGCTGAATGAACATTAAAACGACTCCAGTATCTCTCATAGGTCAACACTTTTTGATTTATTTTGCTTATGAGCCTTGAACAGCCATATATCTCTCCTCTTCCTAGTGATGAACAAACCAGCTGTGTCTAATTGCTGGCCTCTTCTTGAACTGTGCAGTGGTACATCATTATAAACCCAAGGTCATACAAACATGTTCTATCACTTTCCTGATCAAAAGGCCTAATTGCTTGCTTGCAGTCATCTTTGTCATGATCTAACCAGGGAGAAGTGACAACAAAAGTAATGATGTGGTAGAACCTTGACCTCAGCTCTTGCTGCAAATAATTGTCTGATATTGTTACCATTTATGGTCATGCACTCATCATTACCATATAAGCTTCTGATGAATTTATTACTCTTTGATATTCCACAGTCTACCATTACTTCATGTACAAATGTCAGCTTGCTCTCGAAGTTTTCCAGCAGAAAAGGGTTGTTGAATATGGCTGATCATTTAATAATGCTTAGAATAATACACTGGTATGTACATGACAGAATGGTTCAGGGTGAAGGGGACCTCAAAGATCATTCACTTCCAACCCCCTGCTACGTTCTTCCTAACATCTAGTTTAAATCTCCCCTCTGCCAGTTTAAACCCATTACTCCTTGTTCTGTCATTACAGGACCTTATAAATAGTCCCTCCCCAGCCCTCCTGCAGCCTGCTTCAGATACTAGAAGGCCACTCCAAGGTCTCCTCAAAGCCTTCTCTTCTCCAGGCTGAAGAGCCCAAACTTTTGGAGCTTTTCCTCATAGGAGATGTCCTCCAACCCTCTGACCATCTTTGTGACCTTCCTGCGGACTCGTTCCAACAGTTCAGCTCCACTACCTGCTTGCTGCTCCTTGAGGTAAGGAGCAATTTGTTTCTTGATATCCAAAATATACTTCAGAGACAGTTTTTCATTATGATTTCTGCTAGAAACACTAAGTGTACATAGATTGTTATTTTGCAGATGCTGTCCATTATTTTCTTTCCTTTTTCCCTCCCTCTTTTCACAAAAGAGCTTGCTTTCAGTTCAAAAATCTCCTGCTACAGCAGGGCCTGCCTGATCGTCAACTCTTGCTCCTTAACACCTCCCCTTTTATTTCTTCTGCCACTTATGCTATCTTAGAATGGTTCAGGTTGGAAGGCACCTGAAAGATCATCTAATTCCAACCCCCTGCCATGGGCAGGGACACCTCCCATTAGAACAAGTCACTCCGAGCCTCATCCAACCTGGCCGTGAATACCTCCAGGGAGGGAGCATCCACAACCTCCCTGGGTAACCTGTGCCAATGTCTCACCACCCTCACTGTAAAGAACTTCTTCCCAACATCTAGTTTAAATCTCCCCTCTGCCAGTTTAATCCTACTACTTATCTGATGTTGCTTATTTTCTGTTGTTTGCTTCTCCATCTGCCTTATTTGGTCTCTAGAAAACAAAAAGCAATGACTTGAATTTTATCAGTGCAAAAATAATGTTGGTCCCTGCCAGTTAAAGCTTTATGTGGCTGTGACTGCACAGCCCAGTACAAGGTGCAGGAGCTACTTGCTGCTCCACCACCTTTGTCTTTTCTACTCTAGATCCAGATACTCTTAAACATACTGGGGACAACTAGGCTGAATTTCAGTGACTTTTGTACTTGCAGATCTAAATCAGGGGTGGTTGTGAACACCTGCCTTAGCTTCTGAAATGCCAATGTGAAAGTGGTATCCAGCCTGGCCACCTCTGCTATGCCATGGAGAGAAACGAGCAAACTGCACAAATGTGTGTGGATATGAGTGAAGCTCAGCTCAACTTGCAAAGTGGCTGGGCCTGTTTCAGAGTTTCTCAGTGATGCTTCAGGGTCTAAGTGAGAAGCTTTAGAATAACCCTGCTATTTTATTTCTTAGTGCACATATACAAGGTGTGCATTTGCTATTACAACTACTACTGAGCATCTGGCACCTAAGAGGAAGTAAGCAGCAGGAGTTCTGTAAGTATTATAATAAATACAAAGTCTTTCAAAATTAAATGGTTTCTGCTGTGACAGATGATGGAATTGGTTGCTAAAATCTCAGATGTCACACTCATTCCTGTGTGTGATGCTATAATATTGTGACATTACATGGTGCAATCATGAGCTTAATTGGACTCCTGATTTCAAATGAATTTTGCACTCCTACCTGCTACTTCAGTAGTAGTATTCTGGTTTGTTATAATGTAGATTAGGTAATGATCTCACTGCAAAACAGTCTACTTAAAATACAGCAGAAACTTTAAATGTGGCAGACATCCAGAACTGGTTTCCAGTATTTTAACTAGCTCTCATTTCTCAGCCTGAAGAGCTCATTTAGCAATAGTCTTCAGATAACTTTTTAAATACTCATTTTTTGTTCCAACTGTTATTTTCTGACACTTTGTTGCCACACTTAAGTTGTGTTAGATCACTTCAACCATACAGCTCATTTAAAAGATTATTCTGAAGCCAACAAATACCCCAGTTTGGATGGAAAGGCTGACAACCACCATGAATTGGGAATATCAATCAGCCTACATCCAATTACTCTGCAGCTAACAGGAACGTAGAGAAATACATGTTGCAATATGGAGCCTACTATTTGCAGATCAAAAGGAAAAGGAGAATCAGGCATGAGGTGAACAGTATGCATTACATATGAGTCAGCAAAAGATGAAGTGTCTGTCAGTGTACACAGACATGGTCTCTATTTAATTGGCATGGACAGAAACCTTGCATATTGGCTTCACTTTACATGCTAACAGTGAACTTCTAAACACAAGAAAGAAAGCTCTCAGTAGCTTATGTGTCTTGGATGATTCAAATGCAGATGATAGAACTCAAAGCTCAATCTTCCATTTATTTGCATTATTATAGGACTGTGGCAAGTAAACAACACTCAGAGCATTGCAGATTTTTGAGATGTTTGGTTCCGAGCCCACTGACTGCTGGTGGTGTTGGTCTCCTGCTCTGACGTCAAACGGGAAGCCAGACAGGAGAAGGGATATGCAATGCAAAATGATTTCCAGCATCTGGCTCTTCTAGGAGCAGAAAGTCATCTCCTCAGCTGTGTCTTTTTTCTTTTCTTTTTAAAAAAGCCATTTCTATTTTTACAGCTATGCAGGGATATTTAGAACAAAATAGCTTCAACAACATCTGCTACTCTAAGCCAATATATTTCGAAGGGGAAGCACACAGGTAGATGCTGCCTGGCACATCTAAAGTCTACTACAAGAGAGAATCTCCAGATGATGTTAATTCTCAGTTCTTTGCTAAAAGCACTATGTGAGTATGCTATTTCTTTCCAACCTAAATATGTGTGTGTGTATATATGTGTGTGTGTGCTTTGATATGCCATATTTAGTCTGAGCATGTAAGAATTCAGGTAGGGACTGTAGAGAAAAACTAGGCTTTACCCTGAGATCACAGTATCACAGTATCATGCCATCCTGCTTCTGCTTAATGGAGTGATTTTGCAAATATAAATTCAAGGCCCTTATTTTAGAGACTCATTTCACTTAAAAAGGAAAGAGACAGATTTTGTTCATTCCACTACTGTAAATATCTTGTACCAAGAGCAGTCTAGGTTGCTGGTGGACTGCAGCTATGTTCACACTGCACAGCCACCCCAGTTCAGTGCTACTGTGCTGTGCTAGGTGACACAGGCAAGACTGAGTGCATAGCTCTTAGCAATTGCCTAATCACACTACCTGCTGAATGTGGACATTTTGCTCCAGTGGCAGTCTGTATCCTGTGTCAAAATTTGATTTCAAAGGGAATTCTTTCACACAGCCTTTTTAGCCACCAGCAAAGCATTTATGCCCTGTGTTTGTTGCACAGCTGCTGTGGACAGCCTCAGTTTATCTGCTGGCTTCTAAATTGCCAATATTTTTATAGTTTGCTTTTTTTTTCCTCTTTTTTGCTGATAAGTGCTTTGGTAAGTCATTTGAAGAGGTGTCATGCAGCAGGTTAAAAACTGGTCTGTTTCTTGTTTGAAAGACAATGTGACTCAGAGAAATCTACAGCAAAACCAGACTGCAACACTTTCTAAGGGGAAGTAAATCAGATTTGACTTTGTCTTACCCACTCCAACTGCACAACTTACTCTGCTGGGCTGACACTTCTCCTGCCAACCTGCAGGTTTCCAAGACTCAGAACCATGTAGCATAACATGTATGATCACACATGTTGCCTCTGTGTGCTGTCAGGCAGAAAGGCAGGGAACAGAGTGGCAAAAGTGACTTCAAGGCAGTATTCCCTGTGATTTGAATCCTTGACAGAGATGGGAAGGGGCTTAATCTCCCTAGAGCAAGACAAAAAGATTATGTTCCAGTCTCAAATCTGGAGCATGATGCAACCACAGAGTTTTTCTGGATTCTCTGCCTGGCTGCCCTGGTCCACACTTCCTCTTATGTGATTTTCCTTGCTATTCTGACCTTTTCTAGTCACTATTAGTTATTCCCATGATCGTGAGAATAATTTGTTTTTTTCAGTAGTCAAGGTTCTGAACTTGCAATTTACAGTATTTTATTGGCTACCTGGCTTGTACTCTGTTGAGCAGTACTAATCATTTGCCTGCTGCTTGTTGCTTTTGATCTCCAGCTGTTAAAAAGCTTGCTCAGGCTAACCAGACCACAGATTCTTACATGGATCAGTAAGCACAAAAGGGCCCAGCTCATGCATCTCAGCCACGACCTGGAAGAACCACTGCAAGGCAAGCCACAAATGCTTAATCCCATTCACTTGCAGTCTGTGATGGTGTTTCAGTTGTAGAATGTACATCCACCAGGACCTTCAGCCCACACAGGCCTTTGGACAGCCCTCAGATGGTTTCCATACTGAAGAAGAAATCAACATTATTTGAGCCATTATGAAGCAATATTATTCCACACTGGGGGTTGATGTTTCTGGGATCACTAGTTGCACAACACCGTGAGGTCGCTGTAGAACAGCCAGCAGCATCCCAGACTCCTTTAGTTATAATCCTACAGCTACACATGGTCCTCTTTGTCTGAAGTAAATAATGAAGTGAAAATAGAATGACAGAATCATAGAATGGCTGGAGTTGAAAGGGGTATTAAAGATCATCTAGTTCCAACCCCCCTGCCATGGGCAGGTACACCTCCTGCTAGGTTAGGTTGCTCAAAGCCTCATGCAGGCTTCCTGGGCAACCCCTTCTGGCGTTTCACCACCCTCACAGTAAAAAGCTTCCTCATGTCTAACGTAAATCTGCCTTACTCTAATTAAAAACCAGTGCCCCTTGTCCTATCACTATCTGCACTTAAAGTCTCTCTCCAGCTTTCTTCAGGTACTGGAAGACTGCTGTAAGGTCGCTCTGGAGACTTCTCTCTCCCAATCTGAAAATACCTCAGCCTGTTTTCATAGAGTTGCTCCAGCCCTCTGATCATCTTTGTGGCCCTCCTCTGGAGCCTCTCCAGCTGAGCCATGACCTTCTTGTCCTGGGGGCTCCAGAGGTGGATGCAGTACTCCAAGCAGGGTCTCATAGATTACAGAGAGAGCTGCTACAATAAAACACTTCTTGGAGATGGTTCTACCTACTCTACAGTATGACTTGCTTGACTTTTCTCTCTGACATATCTGTTTCAGTACTTTTAATTGGCAATTCCTCATATTTAAACTAGAGCAAGGGAAGAAATGATAACATAAAAAGCCACTTAGCTATTTTTTTTTCATCCAGGAAGATTCCAAACTGATTTATTAAACTGTAGGTAAATCTTGTCTTCTTTTCTGGGAGAGCTTCTTATCCTGACAATTCTCTGCAATAAGGATACCTAAAGTCTTCAGTGCTGCTCAGCTTTTTGATGTGCAAAAATCACTTTCCTTTTACCACCAGGTAGTGTCTTCTGCAATGGGTGTGGGCTTTAATGACATTAGAATAAATGTAATAGTGGAAGCTAACCACTTCTACACTGTCAGCATGAAGACTTGTGAACTGGTTTGGAAAATGCTTGCAAGAGTATTTAAATTTGCATGTCCTGGGATACATGCATATCTCACAGGATTCAAGAAAAAATAGATCAAAAAGCTCAGCTGTAAACAGGAGTAATTCTTATATGATACCTCTATAGAAGTGTGTCTGTGAGGTGCCAAGGAAAAATGCTTATTTTCTCTACAGAGTTTAAAAGCCAGGATAAGTTAAGGACACGCTGAAACTGCCAACACAAACTGAGAAGCTGGGTCTATAGACTGGAAAGCTGCTGTTAACAAGCCAGCTAGAGGCTGGTGTTAGTGTCTAGAATAATAACAAAATCAGGTATACCATCAAAAAAAAAATTAGGCAGTTTCCAAACCAGTGGTGGGAACTATAAACCCAGTAGCTCTGTAACACCAACAGCACAATTAGATTTTGAGAAGACAAATACAGACTGAAGAAGACCCAGACTCTCTACAGCAAAATTACCATATTTTCACATCTATGACCTGCAAATCAGCTAAGAGAGAAATAAACAAACACCCAGACAACCTCCTCTGTTGCAGGACACAGTTTGAGGGAGCCGTTTGCTCAGTGACACCTTTCACTTGCTGAACACCTCACCTGTGACCACCAGAGCCTACTATAATTCTCTTGGTATTTTTCATCTATGAAACACAGAGTGAACCATCTCTGCACTTAGACAAGGGTTTGAAACTTTGCAGGTTATAAGCATGAAAATATGGGATCTTATGTAATGTTTCCATAAGGGCTAAATACAATTTCTCTAGGAAGCATCTACTTATTTCTTCCACTGAGCAATGAAAGGACTGGGAAAAAGAAGAAAAGGTTATGGGAGCTGAGGGGAGTACGACAGCACTGGGGAAGGGGTAAGGGTTACTGGAGTGAATTATCAATGCTCATCTCCTTTAAGCACAGGAAATGAAGCATATGGGATATGCTCACCTGATCCTAACATACATTCTCCGCTTTATGCTTAAACCCACACAAGAAACAGAATAACAAAAGTCAGTGATGGAAAGTGACCAAGAATCCCTCAAGAGTCAATGAGGAGTTTCCTGCAATTTGTAATGGCATCATAGAATAATCAAATATTATAATCAGGTGAACAGTGTGCACACACACATGCAGATACATATCTATCTACAGCTGCAGTTGTCATGTTGTTGTAGAAACCCACACATGCATGGCTTAAGCTGGAATACAATTACTGTATAAATGTTGGTCTGACTCTGTATGGCAATTCTGACTGAAGCCTGGGAAATCATTGCAGAAAAAAATCTGAAGGAATTAGAACAAAATAGGAGAGAATATGAAACAAAAGTGAAAATCTGAGTGCTTACAACTAAGCAAAAGCAAGTCTCTGTCTTAAGTAGTGATGTTACACTCTTCTGCTTAGACAAAGCCTGCTAGAATGGGCCTTAAGTCTGTTATGCATTGGGCATACAGTATCAGCTACCAGGCAAATGACCTCTTTCACTCATTCTTGCCCATGGGTCAAACCATCACTACCTTTTCAGCTGTGAAATATCTGCTGCAGCCCTTTGTGCTCCAGATTTACACTTAAAATGAAAGGGAAAGTTAGGAAATAAAAGGTCTACTGCTATCATCATCCCATCTGCAACACCGTTCTACCTAAAGCCTTCAGACCGAGGTCAGTGTTGTCACTTTACATGCTCTGCAGCTTCAGGAGCTGCTATCATCTGTTTCACCCTACTTGTTCTTAGATCACTTTGTCAAAACTCATCACTCAGCCTTCTGGAAGAATTCTAAAGTACAGAGGTAACTCCAAACCATCCCTGCTCCCTTCCAAATCTTTATGTTCTCTTGCCAAGAAAAAAGTCCCTGCCTCTCATCGCCCTTTTCAGAACATTGCTTTATTCAGTTCTCTTCCTTTGCTTCCAATTTCTTTGGTTAAAAAACCAAACAACACAAAATCATGAAATACAGTTTTGTTCCATGGCTATCACTGTTATTTCTTCTATTACTATTGCATGTTCTGCCTGCTCTGGGGCTTTTTTATTTTTTGGGGGAGGTTGTATTGTTTTTGTACCATCTAACTTTACAGTAGCCTACTTGTGTCACTCTGACAAATGAGATCAAGCTGTGCTTTTTTGGCTGTGCATATAAAAAACCTAACCTGGTTTTTATGTTTCTCATACCACAAATAATGTGAATTTGCAGCATCTTGCATTGAAGCTATTTCAGTGTTGCTATTCATATAACCTTTTAAAACCAGACCAACAGCTACATAGAGCAGGTAGTCTCTGACACCAGATTAAAATTCATTTTGTAATGAAACGTAGAACAAAGATTTATATTTCATTTGTACCACAAAGTAGTAAAACTAGCACTGAAACCTGGCAGCATCTATTCCTCTAAGAACAGCATTAAAGGATGATGGAATGTATTTCAGAGTAAAACCAAATCTCTCCTAAAAAGAAATTCCCTAAGTCAGTTTATAGTATAAACAATGATGTGGTAAAATGGTGCTGTTCAGCCTGGGTTTGAAGGTACTTCAAATACAGGCAATTGTTCCCACTACAAAACAACAGTCAAAAAAGGTACCATAATATGTCTTCACTTACCAGGCAGATGTACTCTGAAAAGACATCAGGGGTGGGCTTAAAGCATCTCCTTTTAAAGTATGTACTGTCTGGGACGGTTGAGGCTGTGGCTGAGTTTGAGGCTGTGTCTCTGGCTGAGGCTGTGTCTGGCTTGGATCCTGAGGAGGGTTAATCCATCGACTCTGTCCCTGCGTCATCCACTTTCCCTGGATTCCCCACCGTGCCAGGTAAAACTTGCAAATATCATAGTTCATTGAAGAGTAATATAAAAGGTCCAGTACCAGCAAGATCACCACAAAAAAGCCATAGATCCACACTCCTAATAGTGCACTGTAGTTGCTGTGAGAGACAAAAAGAGGAAACAAAATTACCTCATGTAGCAATAATGTTCATTGATAGTTTAATCACAGTAGCTGACTTCATTATATGAATAGAACACATAAGCAGATGAAACAAAAGGTTTTGTTCTAATGTATGCAGCCTTAAAAACTGGTTTAATATAAATAGGGCCATAGGCATGATGTGAGAGCTGTCAAAAACTGGAGCCCCTCCCCCCCCATCTTACAAACATTTTTATTTCTCCCTCTGTTCTGTGTATTTGTATCAGCATGTAAATAGTAAATATGCTGTACAACCAGCTTCAATGCTTGAAGTGAGGCCCCTGATACACATGTGGTTGATAGCCTGCATGGCTTGCTCTGCAAACTCTCACTCCCTGTCACCCTGCTGAAAGTGGCAGGGCATTTATGAGAGCAAGGGTCAGGCATATGAAAATATGCTGTAATAACTGAAGCAGAGTAGTGCCTATGCTACTGAAGGCTTTCATTGCTGACATGCATGATAAACCATGTTAAATGTACTGGGATTTGCTTGCCTTTAATAATTATTGCTGGATACAGAACATACTGGGGGAAGCACAGGCTTTCAAGAGCAACTGCTCAGGATCCCTGAGTTTGATGACAATAAACCTAGGAAGGAGGCCTATTGACAAGATGATGTTATACAACACATTCCACAGGAAGGAAAACCTGTCCTACATCTACAGGTAGATGTTGGTGTGATTACCCTGTGTGTGTGTAGCAAAAGGCCATGAACATTATCAGCTGCTGACATAGTGCATGACAGGCAACTACAGATATTAGAAAGGAGGGGCAGGAAGGAAGGTGGAAAGGAGGAAAAAAATGTAAGAGGTCAAGAACGTGGAGTTCATAAAGGGGAAGAAGTGCTAAAGCTCTGCTGGAGATGCAGTATTGAAAGAAAAATGACTCTCAGGTGTAAACGCAGTTTGGACTTGAAACTGTGAATGGGGAGGGTGAGGTCAGAACAGAGAAAGAAAGAGATGAGATTGTCAGGTATAAAGAAGGCTAATCTAGCTGGATGAGCTGGTGTGGAACTGTGTATATCAGAGACTGAAAACAAGGGCAAGCAGAAAGGACACTGGTAAGAAATATCAGGCAGAAGGCAGTCTTGGAGAAAAATAATAACAAACAGGTGAGCAACTCACTTCTACATGAACCTGAACTTAGAGGAATAACTCAACCATGATCTCTGCTACAGATAATTCAGACCAAGATTTGAGGAGACTGTATTTTAACAGAACACTGCTCAAAATCCACCTGTAAAGTTACAGTAAGTTCTACATCTGTACAAGGTTTAAACTTCTCTGGGCAGAGCTGTATAAGAGCTTGTTAAGGAAGATGACAGCTTACTGACTTCATGAGCTGGCTGCTGCTGGACACAGCTGAACACTCAGTAGTTAAGAGCTGCCATCAGTATTCCAGCACCATGGTCTCCTAGCAGCCGTGCTTCCATGGGAATGAACAACAACTCACCAATGGACTTCTGCACTACAGAAGAAAACACTAAAATCCCTGATGTGAACAAGAAATCAAAGGACTTCAATTACAGTTGTCTTCAATCTGCCTCTTTGTTGTCCTAGGGGGGCTGAATACCAGAATAAAATGGCAGAGGAAAGCAGATAGATCAGAATTCAACCTTGTGAGTTTGCATCAGCACCAAAAGAAATCACAGCAAATGTCAAGCTGGAGACAGAGCACAAGTAAAGATTTTGTCACCGTAATCAGGAACAGAAATCTAGTTGCTCCTTATTGGTTCTTCAGAAAACCAAAAACAGTTGTTGACTTTTATCTTAGAGGACAGGCCCCAGAAGTACATGGAAGTGTCCAAGGACACAGGCAAGATGACCACCCAGCATTGGCATACAAACAAGCCAGTTCTGTTCCCCAAGGTCAGAGACTGCAAGAGATTCATATTCAAAACATCAGAGCAAAAAACAGTGCATTTGTGCTGATGTGGGGAAAGTCAGCTCCCTTCTCCCCTGCTGAACGACTTGGATTCATTATTTCTGACACACATTTAAACATAGCTTGGATCAGATTGAGGTCAAGGGAGAGACTTTTGTAACCTTCACATGTAACTTTACACTTGTTACATTTATACACAACTTTTACACACACCCTCTTCCAGCAGCGTTTACAGCCCATGTCAAAGCAGAGAACACACCACTAAAATAGCCTTTCTTTTAGGAGTTCTGTACCAGAAAAGGAAAAAAACCATCCTTTTAATCATGTTTTTCTGTATGTGCAATTATTCCAATTGCCTCCATCATTAAGTACACCTCAGATGATGTTATTAGCCCAGGAACAGTTTGGTGAAGAGCACTTTAAAACTCATTTACTTACTTATGCATATATCCATCTGTGTTCCCTGTTAAGTTCATCTGCATAACAGTCTGAAATTCTGTCTCATTGCAGCAGTATTTAAACACTGTGTTGTTATGGTGACAGCAAAAGATGTAAGATTTATTGTCAGAAAGACGAGGGCAATGAAAACCAAAGTGGTAGCGACCTTTGTAGTCTGTATATGGCTCGCAGACTCGAAAGTGTGCGGACAACACTGCAAAACAAAGAACAACATTGGCTTTGTGAGTCACTTGTATGTTATGAACTGCAATCTTTCAGTGCTTAAGCTTAAACAATGGCTGCTCCATTTCTGAAAAGCAGAAATAGATCAGGACTTCCACCATCATAGTGTTTAGATCTAGAAGATTACAATATTTCACCTCTTGTCCTATTTCAGCTTTTACTGTTACTATATTTCTGCTTTAAAGGGAAGAGAAGAAGCACCAAAAAACCCCAAACAAACCTTGAGGGAAAGGCTTTCGTACTGCTGTTCTAAATATATGATTATCCATAAACACCAAACAATGTTCACATTTCATTCTCCTGGAATAACTCCATGACAGCAAAATGCCTGTGCAAAAGCTGGGACAAAAGTTTGAGGGCACTTGATTTACAGCCAGCATTCTTGACAGAAAAAGCTTTTCTCCACTGCAGAGGTCATTCTTTGACAAGGACTATTGTGCCAGAGACAGTAACTATAAAACAGTCTAGCACATCTGAGCAACTTTGAATGTGTAAATAGACAGAACTAACTCTAATAGAGCTGCACCTGGGAGTTCTCACACTTCACCTTTATTAAGTTCTCATGTAAAGTGCTTATTGCATCTCTAAGAACAGTTTTTACATCACAAAGATTTCACCAGCACTTCTCTTGGATAAAAAAAACCAAATGTTCTCCACACATATATCCTTCAGCTGCAAGCTTGAGGCTGATTGTTGTGTGGTGAGATGCACACTGTGGTTATACTGACATGGTAATACCATGGGCAGACACAAGTTCTCTGCCTGTGCTCTAAGCCTACTAATTGCAAACAGCTCTGAACTAGAAGCTGTGCAATCATTTTGAGCTTCCCTGAGCAATCATGCAGAGGAACGGGGTACAGATCCCCTCCAGTAAGGTCATAAGCAACTCCATGTAATTTCCTGGTTGGTATGAAAAGTCTGGAAGGAGATAATATCTGGTTCCAAATACTGCCAACATGTTAAATCATTTTTTTCTGTATGTTTATGTGGAACCTCCTGTGTTGCAGTTTGTGTCCCTTGTCCTTTCAATGGACAGGGCTGCTGAGAGCCTGCAGCCCAGAATCAGGTCAGGATAGTAGCACAACTCTGTGGCACATCAGCCACTTCTCAGTTCTATATCAACAGGCAGCTTGCCAAGGTTGTGCTCTGTCCAGTCACAATTTTAGTTTGAACTACATCTCATTTATTTTTTTTTTGAAAAGTTAAATGCAGAAAATAATGGAATAGAAGAAATTAAGTAACTAAGCATAACTTTGAATCTGATTTCTAATAGGAACAGAAGCATGATTTCATTTGCT
This sequence comes from Pogoniulus pusillus, assembly GCF_015220805.1. Classification (NCBI taxonomy): domain Eukaryota; kingdom Metazoa; phylum Chordata; class Aves; order Piciformes; family Lybiidae; genus Pogoniulus; species Pogoniulus pusillus. Next base: position 14,881,021 of record NC_087290.1, on the reverse strand, counting down.
TATATACATTTTTCCAGCACCAGCTAAGACTTCCCCAGGCTGTTCTGCCTGGTCTTCAGCTTTCAGTGGAGGGCATAAAGGTCTCTTACAGGTCCAGCACACACAGGGATGATCTGGGGTAAGTCAAATGGCATTAGATGCACACGGGCAGGCACTTAGAGAGGTTTCTAAGTGTTTTGTGAACGTTTGATATCTGCTTGCAGGGATGCATTACATGCATTACAGTGGGTGTAGCTCCATTAGTCAGCACTACTGAAAAAGAAGGTGAGTCTATGCTCAGTCTCAAAGAACAGAAGTAAACCTTACTGTTTAGCATAGGTGAAAGGGCAACCTTCAGAGCATAGCACTGCACTGTCAGTAGTGATCTTTCTCCACAGTATTATTTACAGTAGCCAGCACAAGAACACCTACCTAATCATCCTGTGATAAGTGGCCAGCTTCAAATGAAGATACATGCTGTATTAAATAAACCCCCAAACTGCAATAAACTCTCTAGGAAGAAAAATGTCTTTTCATTCTCTAGGGATTTCTTACATCCCAAACACTGGTGTTTGGCTTTTTATCTCCCCATATAGTCCCATATTCTCCCCATGCAGCTGAAGGATGATCTTCACTGAATCTACACATTTCTCATCAGAATCAGATGGCTTAATGTATGTACCACTTCAGCTGCAGCTGTGGGGAAAAATATAACTGATCTGATCAGTTTGACAGTTCTCACTTTTTAGCCATCTTGACATTTCTTCTTAACAGAAATATCTGCACCTTGATCACATCAACAGCTCCTAGGAAACAGTTTTTTCCTTTGTGATACCTGCAAAGCCTTGGAGTGCAACAAAAATGTCATTTATCATGCACTGTCAGCAGAGCCCTCTTTTATTTATTTCCAAATGCAGGTATCACACCTTTCATGGCTAAAGATATATTACCTTATTTTCCTCTTTTAAAAATGACATTATTATGACAACTTTGATGTTAGTAATTTTTGAAGCCTCCAGTAGAGTTGGTGGGGTCAAGTTTAGGATGTTTTAATGGAAGATATTTATTGCTAGGAGTAGCTTTGCAAGTAAACAGGATAGCAAAAATGTCACTTTTCATGTTACTGCTACAACTTAGCTTAGGTGAATTACACCTGTGTTAATCTGCCACAGTGAACAGCAGCTCTGCAAGGTTATACCTGACTTGTATGTGTATTTACTGCATGTTAAATAATGAAATCTAGATCTTTATGTTTCTCAGGCTGTCTACACTTTGTACACTTCTGGAATTATCCAGTGCCCCTAGAGACACTGCATTGTGAGAATGCTCTAGAAGGCTACATGACCCTAAATTTAGCTTGCTCGTGGAAACCACTGCAAAGTGGTTTACTGAACAGCAGATGTGGAAGTGTCCCCTCATCCTCAGACAGACACTTCCTTTGCCCATTTTAGAAGGAAAACAAGTCACAAACTTCTACAGAGCTGGAAGGTGGGGGGAGAGAGAATGACTACAGAGTGAAGACATCATCAGGTCAGAGGAGGAGTGATGTCTGCAACAAAATGCAATCCTAGGCAAATCCTTAAAGAGTAAAAAGTGTGTCAGTGATGAAAATAAATGCACCAATAAGTGCATCCATGATGGTTGAGTTACAGTCTGAATCCGGCAGTCAGTGTGAGGTGGGTTAACCCCGGCTGGCAGCTAAGCACCACACAGCTGCTTCCTCACTCCCCCACCCAGTGGGATGGGTGACAGAAACAGAAGGTCAAAGTGAGAAAATTCATGAGTTGAGATAAATGTCTTATAATAAATAAGAAAAACCTACCCTAAACCAAAAGGCCACCCCACAAGTGTTGCTAGAGCACTCACTCACTGCTGTCAAGCCTGATGCCCAGCCAGTCACCAAGCAATTTTTGGATAAGCTCCCACCTCAGTTTTATTGCTGAGCATGCTGTTGAATGGAACACAGACTATCACTTTGGCCAGTTTGGGTCTGCTGTTCCAGATGTGTTCTCTGCCATGCTCTTGCCCACCTCACTCTCCTTGCTTGGATGCATAACGAGAAACAAAAGTGGCTTTGACTCTACGGGCTGCTCAGCTTAGCCTGATTGATCTGCCTTAAATAGTAAAGGTCCAGTGTACAGAATCATGGAATGGTAGGGATTGAAGGGACCTCTGGAGATCATCTTGTCCAACCTCCCTTGTAGAGCAGGTTGAACAGTAACATGTCCAGGTAGGTTCTGAAAGTCTCTAGAGAAGGAGAACCCACAGCCTCTCTTGTCAGCCTGGTCCAGTGCTCTGTCACCATCAAAGTAAAGGAGTTTCTCCTTAGGAATAAATATGTTCTAGTTTGTGCCCACTGCCCCTTGTCTTATCACTGGGCACCAATGGAGAGTCCAGCCCCATGATCTTCACTTTTACATATTGATAAGTATTGACAAGATCCCTTCTCAGTCTTCTCTTCTCCATGCTAAAGAGCCCTACACCTCTCAGCCTCTCCTCATCAGGGAGATACTCCAGTCCCCTAAACAATTTTGTGGCCCTCTGTTGGACTCTTCTCCAGTAGTTCTCCATCTCTCCTGATCTGGGGAGTCCAGAACTGGACACAATACTCCAGATGAAACCTCTCTAGGACAGAGCAGAGGGGAAGAAGAACTTCCCTTGACCTGCTGGTCACACTCTTCTTAATACACCCCAGGACCCTTCTTGGCCAAAAAGCACATTACTGGCTCACGGTGAACTTGTTCACCAGCACTCTGAGGTACATCAAACCATCTCTTTCCTGTGTTCACAGTCACAGATCTGTGTAATACCAATTAAATTTCCAATTTAGCTACTAAATCTTTAAAGCTGCAAGGCTTTCAGGATGGCTGGGCTTTAGAAGCTTCCCATATGGGCCCACAGGAATATTCACACGTATGCATAGTACTTAGCACAATGCCAATCATTTGAGAACTTCTGACAGTTTTTGTTCTATGGACATTCATCTCCTACTGCACCAAAAATTACTGTCACGTGCAAACAATGCCAATCTTTTGCCATGCTGCCATCTCCAATTTTATGACTATGTTTTAAAGCAACAAATTACCGTAAGAACAAACATTGCTGCACAGCAAATCTAAGAGCCAGTGCTCAGAAAGGGTGTTCTTGTGGCGTGACTGTAAGCTGTTGCTCCCTTTATTATGCATTCCTTGCATGGGTAGTACAACTAGCAAGTGTTCACAACTCTAAAATTGCATGCCATTGTCATCTTGAGAGCACAGGAATAAAATCAGTCTGAAGCTTTTGTATTCTCAATCCAACTCGATCTTGTTTTAAAACGGAGCCATAGCCTACCTACTCTGAACCAAAGCCTTCCCTTTCAGTGTTATTTCTCCCTGTTCTGAGAGCATTCTGCTCACTGCAACTCCTTCCTAATCACAGAGCAAAAGCTGCCAGACTCCATCCTCATTCTGAATCTTGACCTCAGTACCTGACCAAACCCTGCTCCACTGACATGTTGCTGCTTTTCTCCTTTGCTGCCACAAGGAAGGCTCTGAGAACAGCTGCTCTGGGAACCTTTACTTCTTGTCTATTCTACCTGTGGAGCCAGTGACAGTTGTGTTTCAAATTGCCAAGTGCAGTTCTCAACAACACAGGCAGATTTCAGAAATCTAATGCCAAGAAGTCCAATGGCATTCTGGCCTGGATCAGGAACAGTGTGGCCAGCAGGACCAGGGAAGTCATTCTGCCCTGTACTCAGCCCTGAAAGGCCACATCTTGAGTGCTGTGTCCAGTTCTGGGCCACTCAGTTTAAGAAAGATGTTGAGGTGCTTGAATGTGTCCAGAGAAGGGCAGCAAGGCTGGTGAGGGGGCTGGAGCACAGCCCTGTGAGGAGAGGCTGGGGGAGCTGGGGGTGTGCAGCCTGCAGAAGAGGAAGCTCAGGAGAGACCTTATTGCCCTCTATAGCTACCTGAAGGAAGGTCGTAGCCAGCTGGGGTAGGTCTCTTCTCCCAGGCACCCAGTGACAGAACAAGAGAACACAGCCTCAAGCTGTGCCAGAGCAGGTTTAGGTTAGGAAGAAGTCCCTGGCAGAAAGAGTGATTGGCATTGGAACGGGCTGCGTGGGGAGGTGGTGGAGTCACCATCCCTGGTGGTGTTTAAAAGGAGACTGGATGAGGCACTTAGTGCCATGGTTTAGTTCATTAGAAGGTGTTAGGTGATAGGTTGGACTCGATCTCGAAGGTCTTTTCCAACCTGGTTAACTCTATGATTCTGTGACTGTTACCTTCATATATCAAAGACTTGAAAGATATGCACAGTTTTAGAGACAGAAGTCTGTAAATCTGAGGAACTCAAAAGGAGACTCATCATTAGATGTTCATTTCGTTATTGACTGCACTCCTGTGTGAGTAGCAGCTTTTTTTTCTCTTTGCCTGTCATTCTCACTGCATAACTCCAGTAGTTTTCCCTTACAGAAGCTGGCCTGTCTTAGAAAAATAAATTCAATTTGGTCTGACTGCAAGATAATAAATAATTAATTTCTTCCTGTAAAATGCTTGTGAGTTAGGGAGGAATTAAACCCACTCCCATGGATGCCAGTAGTAGAATTCCCTGAGGAGCAGGGCTAAGCTGGCATGAAAGGCTGGTGATGATTTCTAATAAGGCTCATACTCTATGTGCTAGTAATGGATGTCAGGTAATAAAATACTGGGAGCCAAAGAGCAATGAGAAGATAAAGTCCACATTTATAAAGATAAGAGTTTGTGATGCTAACAGATAAATTATGTAAGTAGTAAAAGCTGTCTGTAATTATCTTAAACTAAAACCATTGTACTTCAGAGGCAATACTTCCAGGAGGAAAAAGAAACATCCTAATTCTAGCTTTACATCTGGGTTAAAGGGAGCAAATCTGTACATATATCACAGAATCACTCAGGGTTGGAAGGGACCACAAGGATCATCTAGTTCCAAGCCCCCTGCCATAGGCAGGGACACCCTACCCTAGATCAGGCTGGCCACAGGCTCATGCAGCCTGTCCTTAAGCACCTCTAGAGACGGAGCCTCAACCACCTCCCTGGGCAACCCATTCCAGGCTCTCACCACTCTCATGCTCAACAACTTCCTCCTCACACCCACTCAGAATCTACCCATTTCTAGCTTCGTTCCATTCCCCCCAGTCCTATCACTACCTGAAATTCTAAAAAGTCCCTCTCCAGCTTTCTTGTAGGTCCCCTTAAGATACTGAAAGGAAGACTACTTCTGTTTGCACACAGTGTCTCATTGCAGTGCCCCATTCAGCTGGGATGGGTAATGATATACTCTGGAGGAAAATGGTTTGAGACACAGAATCTGAAGCAGTTTCTAGCACAAGTCCCCAATAAAGAGCGGTAAAGGTATGAGCAAAAATCAACAGAAGAGATGAGCAGCTGGAAAAGGTTTCTGATTTTGATCACTGAGATACATTCACTGAAGCCTTCTTGAATAATTGGCTTCATTGGTGCAGTAGGGAAATGGCTTTCTGAAGTGACTTGAAGCTGGAAAACAACCAGCAAGCCTGAGCCTGTACAAAGAGGGTAATTACATAACTAGGAATGCAGAGCCAGACACAGAGGTATCTGTGGAAGGACTCTACAGAAAAACTGATTTCAAATCAGGCAGGGAAGTAGCCTAGTTGATAATGTCCTAACATTGTTAGCAAAATTACTATGTCTATTATAGCTAAATAATGAACTATCATTAGTGAGAATCACCCTGGACACCTGTAAACAAGCCATGAGACTGGGCAACAAAATGCATTTCAACTAACTGATGAGGATCTAACACAATATGCAGGCATCACACAGACAGCAGCAGCAGCTCTTACTGGAATGTGATGAGATTTTAAGATAGGGAGGGAAGGAGTCTGTGGTCATTGGACACTTGGTGCAATTTCAGGCCATTTCCTCTCACTCAAATCTATTAGGACTAAGAAGTTTTAAAAGTATATGTTATTTATATATATATATATATATAAAAGATTTTAAACTATTAATTCATAACTACAGAAACCCATGACTTCATAAAAAAACTCCTGAACAAACACCACAACTAATACTCACAGCACACAACTAATTCTCAGTCTAGCAACTGACAGAATCTTGCACAAACCCTTTCTGTGCACCAGCAGCAAGCATCTAGGGCAGATCTACCAAGCATTGGGAAAAATGTCTCTGGAACTACTCCCTTATCTAGTCAGTTCTTTAGATTCAAGAAGATACTTGTCTACCAAGATGTCAATTTATATGTAAAAATAAGTTGTGTTATATCTAACATATACATCTCAAGAATAAGAGAAGTTCCAAGCTGAGTCCTTCACATGCTTACATACTCTTCTGTGCACGCAAAACCAGACAATTGGAACCTGACTGGCTCTGCTTAATGTATACATCTCAAGAATAAGACAAGTTCCAAGCTGAGTCCTTCACATGCTTACATACTCTTCTGTGCATGCAAAACCAGACAATTGGAACCTGACTGGCTCTGCTTCCAGCAGGTGGTTACCTATCAAGCTGGCTGTGTTGCATGGTGGTGCAGAACTTGCTTTTATTCTTTACAAGGGGCTGAAAAATTAGCACATAAACGCAATAACTTTGTCTCTCTGAAACTTTCAGCCTGTTTGACCACGTCAGCATCCCACCACCTATCCCTTCTTAAACTGATTTTTCGATTGCTTTTCAAATTCCAGCTTCCAGGCCTTACGTACAGAGAGGCTTTATTTATTTATTAGTCAGTTACAATCTCCTTGATCATGCTTGTTTTGTAGGAACGTGGTATTTGCAACTAATTTTAATCTGTGGCAGACATCAGTGGAAGATAAATTTAAACTAGAAAAGTTACCTGCTGACAAGAGTAACGAAAGCAGGACCATCAGCACATTCAAGGACTGTTGACCACAACTTGTCATCATTGGCATTCATTGGTCCATTACAGAATTACCTGTTGGAGAAGATAAAGCATCATGGTTAAGCATCTGTTTCATCTCACTTTCACTGTTCAAACTTACTTCCTCTCAAAGCTCTGGTAAAATGAGAAGATGGTTTCACACACTAAGACAAAGAAAAGAAATAAGTCTGGAATTAGCAGTGAAATAAATTCTCCTTTCCATGGTTTTGTTAAAATGCTTTTTTCTTTTCCCCATGAATGCACACAGCTATTTATGTACTTCTGGTTAACCCAGAGCAGAGATGAATCACAAAGTTTTTATTGGATATTCACACCTCCTCTGTAATCTGCATTCAGCAAAACCCTGCTTGTTTTACTGGCACAAGAATGGGCTGTTGTATTATGCCTGTAAGGACTCAGAAGGATATAAACAATATAAAAATAAACTGGCTGCTTGAAAAGTCAATCTGGTTTACCCCATTAGAGGGTGCAGTCGTTCAGAAAGTGGGCTGGAAACATGTCAAAAAGTGTCTTTTCATTAGAACTGGAGCATTTAATGGCATTATTATTTCTTGGTTTCCTAAAGACAGGGGTGATTCATGATGCAGCTCAACTAGTAGGCATCAGAAAAAGGCTGTTCTATCTTTTCACAGAGCAGTCCAGCAACTGAGCGAGTCCAGACACATCTCATACCCACACTGATTCAACAGCACCAGCTGCACATTCTACAGCTCTAGCAGAGACTGTTCTGATGCAAGTGTTGTTATCACCACCAGTAGGCTTGTCTGGTACCCTCTCCTGCTATCAATGCTAATACAGGTTAATGCTGAATGTCTGAATCCTAAAGCATCCTGGATCCATGCTGACAACGAACAACAAAAAAAGTAACTTAGTAGTTTGCACAACAACATTAGGAGCTTGGGCTACAAACTGAAAAGCCCAAGTGGTGATACTGAAAGCTGTCAGGGTGAGTCTAATCATTAGGTTCTTCAAAAAATTTGTTCTAAGGTGTTTGTTATAGAGAGCAACTTGGACAAAAAGAAAGGAAAATGGCCATTTATGTGAAAAATTACTCTGCTTCTGACAGCTCAAGAGCCACAGGGCGCTAAATGCTTATGAAGTCAGGGCTGGGTTGTTTACTAACAGGTGCGCACACCGGAGGTGTCTCTGCCTACAGCAAGGGTTGGAACTAGATGATCTTTGAGGTCCCTTCCAATGCAAACCATTTTATGATTCTACAATCTATTGAATCAAATTTAAATTGCAAGACAACTGCACCTGTATGTAACAAAAGGGAAGCAGGTGAAAATCATCACTATCACGAATATCTCAATTTTGAGTAGCAGACATAGACAAGAGAGTAGAGCAGTGCTATCTACAAAGTGACAAAGAGACAAAAGATTTCTTACTAACAAAGAATTCCACATCTGGCACAAGCAGAACTTGAAGAAGAAGTCACCTTAGCATATGAAAGCCAACAAATCAGGAAGCCAAAAAATCAGTTTGAATTATTTAAAAGAAATCATCATAGTTTATAACATTATCTGCAAGCATGAGTAACATCCAAACCTCTGTATTTGTACTGTGCTCTGTATTTGTATTGTACTCAGCTCTAGTGAAGCCATGCCTCTAGTATGGGGTTCAGTTCTGGGCTCCTCAATAAGAGAGAGATGTGGAGGTGCTGGAGCGAGTGCAAAGGAGGGCAAAGCAGCTGAGGAAGGGCCTGGAGAATAAATCTTATAGGGGAGCTGGAGCTGTTTAGTTTGAAGAGGAGGAAGCTGAGGGGAGACCTTATCATGGTGTACAGTTGCCTGAAAGGAGGTTGTGGAGAGGTTGGTGTTGCTCTTTTTTCACAGGTAAATAGGGATAGAACAAGAGGGAATGGCCTCAAGCTGTGACTGGCTAGGTTTAGACTGGACATTAAGAAAAACGTTTTGCACAGAGTGGTCAGGCATTGGAATAGGCTGCCCAGGGGGTTGGTTGAGTCACCCACCCCAGATGTGTTTAAAGGTCATTTGGATGTGGTGCTTGGGGATATGGTTTAGGGTGAACCTTATAGAGCAAGGTTCTATTCCAGTTGGAATGTGTGATCCTGAGGGTTTTTTCCAACTGGAATGTTTCTGTGATTTGCACTGTTAAAATAAATCAGCTCTTCCAAGGGGAAAACAAGTAGAGATCATAACACTGTGGGGGGAGGAGGTCAGAAATCTAATACTAATTAAGAATGTTTTTCTAAGCATCAATCCTGTTTGAAAAGGCCACCACTGGTTTGTTTTCTTTTTGAGAAGGAAAATCATATTAATTAAAACATCAAGCAGACTTTAAAGTTAGAACTGCATATGGAAGAGTAATACTGAACATAAGCCAGGGGATAAGAATGTAGATGTTTCATCAAGTGAAATAAAGAATAAGCTATTGCTGATATTGCTAGGAATAAGAGGAATCAGATTTTTTTCCCAGCCTAAATAAAAGCTGCAGGAATTCTGATAGAAATCCATTACTAAAGGGAAATCTTGGCTTTAGTAACACTTAATTAGAAAGAGTTTGATGAGCACTTCTGTTGTGTGAAGAGAGATATTTTGTATAGCTGAGACTATTAAACATTTCTATATCAAGATAATTTAGGATGACATTAATAAGTTGATAATAAGGTTCATAATTTGATATCTGCAATTCTGTGTAATTTGTATCCATATATACACACACACACACTCCAGGGGCTGGAAGGGACCTACCTCAAAAGCTCATCCAGTCCAACCCCTCTGCTAAAGCAGGATCACCCAGAGCAGATCACACAGGAAAGTGTCCAGGCAGGTCTTGAATATCTCCAGAGAAGGAGACTCCACAACCCCCCTGGGCAGCCTGTTCCAGGGTTCTGTCACCCTTGCAGGGCAAAAATTCCTCCTGATGTTTACATGAAAATTCCTATGCCTCAGCTTCCACCCATTGCCCCTTGTGCTGGCATTGGGCATCACCCAGCACAGCCTGGCTCCAGCCTCCTGGCACTCACCTTTACATATTGATAAACATCAATGAGGTCACCTCTCAGTCTCCTCCTCTCCAAGCAGCACAGCCCCAGCTCCCTCAGTTTCACCTCACAACAGAGATGTTCCATTCCCTTCATCATTTTTATGGCTCTGCACTAATTCTCTCAAGCAGTTCTGTGTCTTTCTTGAACTGAGGGGCCCAGAAATGGACACAGTACTCCAGATGTGGCCACACCAGGGCAGAGGAGCAGGAGAACCTCTCTTGACCTATACTAGCCACAGCCCTTCTAGTACACTCCAGAATGGCATTGGCCCTCGTGGCCACAAGAGCACATTGCTGGCTCATGGTCAACTTCCCATCCACTAGGACCCTCAGATCCTATTTCCCTTCACTGCCTTCCAGCAGGTCAGTCCCCAACCTATACTGATCCATGTAGTTGTTCTTGCCCAGGTGCAAGACTACATTTGCTCTTGCTGAATTTCATCAAACTTCTCTCTTCCCAACTCTCCAGCCTGTCTCTCTCCCTCTCTCTATATATTTCCCACACCCCTCCACCCTCCAGTTTGTTGTGAAACAATAGCATCTTTCACTGGACCTGAAAAAAAGCCTAAGGATATTTTTAGAAGCAAATTAGATAACCCAGTGAATTAGCAGCTTGTAAGCAAGATGTGGATCTAGAGGAACTTACTGGAATGGTTAACAAAGAATCTACATAATGACTAATTAAGGAGAGTGATAACTAATGCATTTCATTATGGGCTTATGGTAAATTTTATTTCTCTCACTGTTGCTGATGAAGGCAGCTTAAAGTTAGAAATAATAGAGCAGATGTCTGTAATATGTCTCACCTCGTAGCATGCAATTTGACTCAGCAGTGAGGATGATGAGACAGTAAGAAAAGTTTATCACTTATGGAAGACAGCCTGGAAATAAGATGCTTATTTTTGGAAAAGTACAGCCTTGCTAGTAATTGCTAACAACCTTACTGCTAAGTTTTCTATCATTATGTAGGTAGAAATCCAGAAACTTTTCAGGCAGAGGAAAAATTACTCTACTCTATCCAGTAGAACTGGCAACAGCAAAATTGGCATTTTAATCCAAGTCTTGGGAAGCCTGTATTTTGTGAAGGGCCATCTGAGAATATCAGAGCAGGAGATGAACACTATAGCCCCACATCAAAGTCCAGGAGAGTGGCAGAATCTGTATGTATGTATATACATCTTTGTGACAACAGGGATATGCTCCAATCCCATACCTTCTGCTTCAGTGATCGTTACACTGAATATAGCCATTTGAGGAAGACAGAGATAAAATGAACCATTCACTACTTGGCAGCTTGGAAATTGTTTTTACAACAAACCATGCAGGGGGGAAGAGATGGGCAGAACAAGTGGCATGCTAGAAGAAATGATCTAGATTGTACATATGATTTCCTAAAGCTAGGCGATAGAAGCGAGACAAGGGAAATGTGGTAGCTAGCGGTGATCTAGCTGAACAATACTTCTCTGACTAGAATGACTTCTTCTGACTATTAGTAGTCAAGACTGACAAAACACTTAAGAGAATTATACTTGAAGGAAAGAGGAAAGACAGATCTGGTTGTGGCTTCTTTTTGGTTGGTTGGCTTGGGAATGTTTTGTTTGTTTGGGGGTTAATAAAATGTGAGAGCCCAGAGGCTAAGAGCTAAGGTGTTATTTCTAGTTCTGTGACTCTGCAATCAGAAGGGTAGTCACACACACCCATTTCAATTTGGAATGCGTCACTGTAAGCTTTTGTGTGGTCACTTGGAGGGAAGGAGAATGCCCATCCTTTTCAGTACCTTTTGGGATCTCCAGCCTCGCATCACCTCCTCCCTTCCGTTAGCAATCACAAGCATCTCTGCAGCTACATCATAAAAAAGACTAAAGAAATGCTTGAGGGATCATCCTTTTAGAGGCAAGTTTTTTCCACTTGGTGTTTCAACATGCCTGTCTGAAATAGAAGAAATGGCCCTCTATCTTGTTCCTCACTATCTTTTCACAGAATAAGGTTCATGTAAGGAATATTGCTTTGCTCTGAAGATGCAACAATGACCGATTCAAAGAGCAACATTCAAAGGAAAGGTGCTGTGATGTTATGATCAAGGAGAATAAACATTAATGAGACACAGCAGGTGGGTGCCTTTTTGTTTCTGCCAGCAAAGAGCCTGCAACTGCACTGTCACTTCTAATCTCACCACCATCACAAAAACTGAACTCTTTCTCCTTTAACCTCCCTCCTTACCATGGAGTTTAGGTGCAGGGACCACAGACATGTACCAGATTATGACACCAGGTTTTACTGAAACACACTGATACCTCAGCTTTTACTCTGCTGCTACGTACATTGCTTTGGTTACCCTTAGAGTTTTATCTATAATCAGTGAATCATTGAAAAGAAGAGCTGTCAAAAGAAACAACCATTTCATGTGGCAAGACCTTTTATGCAGAAATAATTCTCCCCTCACTCTGAAGGAAAAGAAAACCTATGTTTAGAAGAGATGCTTGAGAAACATTGCATTTTTGAAAGTGAGTCAAAAGAACAAAAGGAGCTAGCAGGAGAATGTATCAAATACATTAGCAGTGCCTCAGAATAGATCAATCTAGTCTCTGTATAGAAAAATCAAAAATAAGGCAATTAAAGAGACCACTTATTCTTTCTGTCACAGGATTAAGACCATCTAAACTCTTAGCAGAAGTGCACAGAACCTCCACCACCAGAAGGGTTTTCCAACCTTCTCAGGCAATTCCTTTACCATGTTTCTCTAACCTCACGGTAGGAAGGTTTTCCTCTGTCTAACTTGCAGCTCCTTTGCCTTGATTCAAGTCCATTCTATCCCCAGTGGAGCTGGAGAATGATTTACTGATGTAACCAATGTATCTGTAGGTATTTAATACATACCAAAAGTGCTATCATGTCTTCATTCAGGCTTTTCTTAGGCTATTATCTTCCACTTCTTACGATCTTTCCTTAGAAACCACATTTGCTATACCTCTCTGAAATTGGGCTCTACATTTTATGGCAAGCTTGTGTGTCTAACTTCAGTGTCTTTTTTGTTTCAGTTGTTTCTATTTTCTCAGTGCCCAGAAAGTCCTAATAAATAACTCAATAGCTGCTATTTTTTCTTAAGGCAAATAAAATCACAGCACTGCAAAAGCACAAAGATCCACAGAGCTTCTGCTAATCCTCACAGTTAATTGAAAGATACACAAGTATATCACTGCTATCACCAAGAGAGGTACATTTATATACACACAGAACTACACAGGTAAAAAGGCAGTGATATACTGAGGGTGACTCCCTCTTCCATTAACCTCCAGCCTTAGTGGCTTGGCCCTGGGAAATCATTCCACAGCAGCAGCTGCAGCAATGGGCTTCCCATCACTTCTTCCTCCCTTCTCTTGGGGCACGATCATCTTTCACAGTTATGATTAAAGGATATTTAGAATCAATCACTTCTTATTCCCCAATCTCCTCCTGGAAAACCACCTCACTAACCCCAGACACGTAATTATTTCTGCTGCACATCCTACTCTGTTGGAACTAAGGAGTGTCACCAGCAGGGAAAAAGCCTCCTCTCAACCTGTTTGTCATCTGAAGACAACACACAATACTGGATGCACTGTAGCAGTGGCAAGGGGATGAATAACGCAGCCAAGACAATCAGAGTAGTTGAGAAAGCTGTTTAAAATTAGATGGAAAAGAGAAGGATGTGCTCCAAATGCAACTTCTAGTCCAGCTCTGTTCACTTTTCACTTTAGAATAGGCTTAAAAATACATTTAGTCTGAGTTAATGAATGCTATTACAACAAAATTACAGTCTTATTACAAAGGCAGCCATTTAAATGGCATGAAATACAACCTATTACTATTAAAAAATGTGTTTTCACACTGCAATTATCCCAAGAAAATGTTTTATAAAACCCAGTTACTAGTTTTCAGTTGACAGTTGTCTGGAAGAGACTGAAACAATCTACAAAAAGGAACTGCTGGTAGAAAATCTTTCAGATTCTAGTACAGCATTAACATCATTCGGTGTCTTCTCTCTAAGAGACATCTTACTACACATATGCTTGAAGTTAAGCATGTGTATCTACACAACAGCAGATAAAGAGGAGTAAACTTACTTACACACTAGCCTGGTCATTAATGAAGTTACTAACTTTAGAATTCAAAATATCAACTACTTTGTTTCATTTTAATCCCCTCTCCTGTTTATTTCCCTCAGCTATGCCCAAACAGGTATGAAGAGGCAACAGACATGAGTCCTACAAAAATAAAGCTATTAAATGCAGCCTGAAGATGATCTAGTGAACTTCAAGCAGTCTGTAGCTGTTAATAGGACAAGGTCAAGAAATCTGCACGTGCTGAAACTGTCAAAGTCTTCTGCCTGTTACCCATTTCCCTTTTCACCAACACATTTAGCCACCTGTCCTACACCTACATCCTGAGACACACATTATATGCACAAGTGTGAAATGGATTTTGGCAGTTGCTACCCTGACCATGCAGGACATTGTGCAGTAGACTCTCATAGAGAGGTTAAAGGATTCCTTTATTACATGAGAAGTAATTTTAGAGAATCAGTGGTACATTCAGACCTTTTGATTACATCATTTAACTGATGAGAAACTGCCTGAAGATAGCACAAACTCAACCAACCACATCCCTCACTCTCTCCATAGTAAAGCTAATGATACTCAAGATACTACTACAATGCTGCTGTAGTACCAATACATTTTAGGTGACCAGTTTCTTGGAGCAATTTCATTCCTCCCTCTCTGGAGGCTTTCAAGACCTGTCTGGATGCACTCCTGTGTGACCTGAGCTAGATTCTCTGGTCCCGCTCTGGCAGGTGGGCTGGACTTGATGATCTATGGAGGTCCCTTCCAACCCCTAACATCCTATGATTTGCATTTGGCAGGATTTTTGATTTCCTGGATCTATTGCTGATGAAGGTCAGAAAAATTTAAGACTTTTGTCTGTCCTGCAGCTGGCCCTTCACTGTACACATCTGTCCTCACTCTGGGGAAGAACACCTAAATCACTTTATGGAAGCAGTCAACTATGTCAAAGTAACAGTTGCAGATGTGGTTATTCACTGGCACTGATAACTAACTTAAGCTACAAGTTAATAGCAACTTTCTCACTTTTCATAAGCAAAATTCCTCCTGCAGCCAAGAGCTGCAACCTTTCCTAATGTTCTGAAGACACTGTCAAGAGACTGAAATATTCCTGTATCTGCCTTTGCACGTACTGCACCAACATGAGTGTGGGCAGCTGCCAAAGACTTGTGCCAGCCATGCTTGCTTTTAATGAGCTAGCCCCACCCAGTCCAGATGTATACCTGGATCGAGTCAAGCAAGGCAGATGAGTGATTCTGTGTAACCAGCTGTGAAAGAACTTATTTGTTAATGAATTAATAAATAAATCTAGTGTGATCAAACAATCAAGTATGGCCTATTCATGGAACTAAGCAACCTGAAACAACTGAATCCTGACTGAAATGCTGAATACTCGTGGTCTCCCACGAGGCAGGAACGATAAGGAAACATACTCAGTTCTGTAATTTTCTGAGAGCTTGAGTGCAGGACAAGATTAATTTTAAAGCCATTACAGATCCCTATTGTTAATCAAGTTATCATTTCAGCTTTTAACATATGCAAAGCTCTTCTCTAGGGAAACTTAAGCTTGTGGTTTTGAGCTTCTGGTAGTAGGGAACCGGATCAAAATGTACTTGAATTTCAATTGTAATAATTACCAAGTCTTACATTAATAACATAAACCCTACTAGTTTATTGCAAACAGTTTGTCAATGTGATTTGGAAGATGTCATTAAGTTAGGAAAGTTGGGGGGTTTGTAACAGGTATGCTTTTTTAAATCTTCCAAATCTAACAGACAAGTGTTGTTCATCACTACATAACAGCACAGCTTTCAAGCCTGGGGATGTGTATCTATAAACATGTCAGCAAAATTAGCCTGTGTAATTTTATTATCCATTTAGGGGAAAAAAAAGTGATACCTCAACTGCTTATCTAGTGAAAAGTAAGTGAGAGTAAATTTTCAGATGCATCAATATTGTCAGCTGCATGTACAGAGGAATGAAGTCTCTATGGGAACACTTCTGCTATAATTTCCTTCCAAAATGGCCTCTTCTGAAAAATAAACCTTCCTGTGAAAAGTCTGTTCGTGCCTAAATTGCATTTAGTTCTTCTTTTGTTGAACATTGTTACCCCTGCTCTGTATCTAAACAGATTGGTCTCTGATCTCCTGTCACTCTGGGCTTCTTTCAAACATTATTTTGCTCAAAAGTGAAAATATATGAGGGGGAAGTTAAGCAAAAGTTGAAATGGACTCAGAAAAAAAAAGGATTCATTTAAACAGGTCAAATTCAAATGAATTCAGAGTTCTCATGAATACATTTTCCCTCTTTCCATCAATTGTTTCCTTTTAGAAATACAATTTATTACCCTCTTCCTTTGTAATCTAATTAAACATTCCATTTATTAAATGGAAATTAATTAATTGAATTAATTAAACATTGCATCAGGGGAGGTTTAGGTTGGATGTTGAGAGGAAGCTCTTTACTGAGTGGGTGGTCAGGCACTGAAACAGGCTGCCCAGGGAGGTGGTGGAGTCACCATTCCTGGAGGTGTTTTGAAAAAGAGTGGATGTGGCACTTGAGGTCTAGAGATTTAGGATGCTAGGATGAAGGTTGGACTGGATGATCCTGGTGGTCTTTTCCAACCATAGCAATTCATAGTGATTAGGTGTTGTGCTGAGGGATTTGGTTTAGTCAAGGACTTGTCAGTGTGAAACTAATGATTGGAAAAGACCTTCAAGATCATTGAGTCCAATCTATGAAATTATCTCATTCTGTGATTCCAAACCCCTGTATGACTACTAAGTTGTACTTCTAACTCTGGCTAACCACTAGGCAAAAATCCTTGCATGATTAATACCTTAAAGCATGTCCTGCCTCGCAGAGTTAGAGCTAAGTTCTCTCTAAAAGGCTTTAAAATAGTTGTCTGGCTAGCAAGAATTCAGATGACAACTGATGTTCCTGCTCAAAAATGTCACTGTGCTATTTAACACATTCTAAAACCAGGACATTCTGCAAGGGAAAAACCAGATAATTTTGCTGGCACAGTTAGCTAAGTCAAGGAATGGTGCAACCCCTGATTAATGCATCAGTGCTGGAAGAAGATGGCAGCTGTGGTTTAAAAAAGGAAAAAAAACCCTCCCTTTTTAACTCACAAGGATCATTTTGCTACAACAACACAATCTGTGGCTTATCTGACATAGATATATCTGCAGCACCATAGTTTTGGCAGTATTATTCCAACTTTCCCAAGGGCAAAATTAACATGTGCTACAAAGCAGCTCTAAATGTGATCTGAGAGCACGCAGCTGTCCTAGCCCAGACCTATGACTTGGGTCATCCACTCCAGGAAGAAATATAGGTTGGTTCCAGTATTTAGGTTGGTTCCAGTATTTAGGTTGGTTCATCCAGAACCAGCCTCAGCTGTCTTTATTCTAGAGTTGTGCAGTGTTGATAGAGAATCAGAGAGTTATCATTAGCATTGAAAAAGATCTCCAAGACGATCAAGTCCATCTGTCAACCCAAGACTGCCAAGTTCACCACTTTCTTGGGCAGCCTGTTCCAGTGCTTGAGCACCCTGTTCAGCAAAGAAAATAATCCTAATATCTAATCTAAACTGTCCCTGCTACAGCTTGAGCCTCTCCTCCTATCAATAGTTACTTTGGAGAAGAGACCAACTCCTATGCTGCTCCAATGTCCTTTCAGGTAGTTGTAGAGAGCCAGAAGGTCTGCCCTCAGCCTCTTCTTCTCCAGACTAAACAGTTCCAGTTCCCTCAGCTGCTCTTCAGAAGGGCTGTTCTTCAGACCCTTTGCCACCTTTGTTGCCCTTCTCTAGACCCACTCCAGCACCTCAGTGTCTTTCCTGTAGTGAGGACACAAAACTGAGCACAGTACTCAAGGCATGAGCTCACCAGTTCTGAACACAAGGGGAGAACCACTTCCCTGGTCCTGCTGGTCAACACTGTTCCTGATACAGTTAGGAGACCACTGACCTTCTTGGCCACTTGAACACATGCTGACTCACACTCAGCTGGCTGGACCTGCTACTTGGCCTTCTTAAATGAACCTCTTACAATTGACCTCAGCCCATCAATCCATCTTGGCCAGGTCCCTCTGTAGAGCTTTCCTACATACTTGGAGATCAACACTTCCGCCCAGTTTGGAGGCATCTGCAAAGTTCCTGAGGGTGCCCTCAATACCCCAACTCACATCACTGATAAAGATACTAAAGAGAAGTGGTCCAAGTATGGAGCCCTGGGGAATACCTCTACTGACTGGGTGCCAATTGGATTTAACTTCATTCACCACTGCTCTTTGGGCTTCACCATCCAGCCAATTTTCAACCCAGTGAAGGGTACACCTATCCAAACCATTAGCCACCAGCTTCTTTATGACATGATGACAAAAAAACCCTTCTGAGTAATCTGAGAAAGAATTTACCTTCTTCCTTAGAACATCTGTGATGGGATATTCACACTGCACACACTGAAACGTTTCCCAGTAACATCACAAATGAAGGCTGTTCTTAAAGCAGATTGGCATAGGATAAGTAGCTCTCACTGCACCTGCTAAGGGAAGAGGAAACTGTGGGGGAGCTCTCAACCAACAACTGTTAGAAAGAAAAACTGTATAATAGAAGATGGGAATAACTTCCCTTCACCCATTCTTTTGCCTCACACTGCAGCAGAAAATGCTGGTTTTCACTGCTAAACACTTAAATACATTGAGAAGCTGGTTTTAAGAGCAGGATGTGCCTGTGCTACTGCAATCATCCTAGCTCATAGCCACTCATTTACAAAAACCTGGATTATGGAGCCCCAAGAACACTCACTATTAACAATAACTTAGTTTTGAAAATTGCAAGGCAGCAGAACCACGAAAATGCTACCGATCTCTTTGTCCTCTCCCCTTAGGCAGAAAGACTTGCAGGACAAAAGGAAGGCCAATTTTAGTAGTCAGAACAGCAGGTGTGGAAGTTGCCAAGCAGAAGGAGAAAAGGCATGCAGAGCAACAGAAAAGTGGCTTTCAACAATTCGTCTTTCCTTCCTTGTTTATTGTTTAGCATGCCTCTTTGGAAGGGAAAATATCAGGTAAAACAAAGCTATGCTGCTGGTGGTCACATCACAGGTCCCAGCCTTTGCTTCACATTCTTTGTTTTACAGGAAGGAGAAAGTGTTTATATCTAGCCTGGGGTTTCTAAAGATTTTTTCTTGTGCACAGAGGTAGGTGTGAGAGAAGCTATTTGAAAAGACTCCTATAGAATTACACAGAAATCCTGTTCCTTAACCTTGTCTGGATCAAGTACTGAACACTTCCTCCCCACTGAACCCAGAGGAGTTGAGCTAAAGCCCAGGAATGTACCAGAAGCATTAAGTGCAGACTAAAAATTCATCTAGAAGGGGCTTCCTTTGTTCAATATTTGTCTGTGCTCAATGGGCAGGCATACATCATGCATACAGAACCTATTCCTTAGTGTTCCAAGGATTACAGCAGTACCTGTGATACATAGCCATGATCTACTGATGTCAGCACTCTACTTTGCTCCGTACACCCAGGCACCTAAGAAAAGGCTTCCACCCAAAGCACTTGCTATTTGTATGTCTACAACTACAGCCATCTGTATGGAAGAGATGCTCTGAAAGAATCACCAGAGAATGACAGCATGGTCAGAGTTGGAAGGGACCTCCAAAGGTCATCCAGTCTAACCCCTTCTGCAATAAGCAGGGGCATCCTCAACTAGACTGGGTTGCTCAGAGCCCTGTCAAGCTTCACTCTGACTATCTCCAGGGATAGGGTCCCAACCATCTCCCTGGGCAACCTGTTCCAGTGGTCATAGTAAAGAACCTGTTCCTAACATCCAATCTAAATCTGCTCTTCTCCAGTTTGAAGCCATTGCCTCTTGTCCTATCACTGCAGGCCTTTGTAAACAGTCTTGCTCCATCCTTCTGGTAGGCCTCCTTCACCTACTGTCAGGTTGCTATTTGGCTTCCCCAGAGCCTTCTCTTCTCCAGGCTGAACAACCCCAGCGCCCTCAGCCTGTCTTTGTAGCAGAGGAGCTTTAACCCCCTGATCATTTTTAGGGCCTTCTCTGAACCTGCTCCATCAGGTCCATGTCCTTCCTGTATCGAGGGCTCCAGAGCTGGACACAGTACTCCAGGTGAGGTCTCAGAGTAAAGTGGCAGAATCACCTCTCTGGATCTGCTGGTCGCACATCTTCTGATGCAGCCCAGGATGCCATTGGCCTTCTGGGCTGCAAGCAGATACTGCTCATGTCCAACTTCTTATCCACCAGCACTCCCAAGTCCTTGGGGGAGTCCCACCTCCTCCCCCAGTCTGTATTGATAGTGAGGACTGTTCTGGCCCAAGTGCAGGGCCCTACACTTGCTCTTGTTGATCCTGCCCTGTACAGGAACTTCCTTCCCCAATACTGAAATTTACCAGACCAGCTCATATGGCTTGGAAGTAAGATAAAGCTCTATTTACAGCAAAGCTCAATTTACAAGCACATATACACAGTGTATTTGCAAAGATTTACAAATATATGCAAATCAGAAATAATATGGAAATCCAAATTCTCTCCTGGACAAAGAAAAGAAGCCCAGAAGGAACTCAAAGCCTCCCTTTCTCTCTCCCAGACAGAAAACAGAACAACCAGTAAAGCTTACTTTGTTATCTGGAAAAGGTTGCTGGGGTTAGTAGAGAGGATCAGAGTGGAGAAGAGATCCAAAGGGAACAATCACTCAGGAAGCAAAAAGGGGACATATTGTTTATACTTTGCCTTTTTATCCCTTTTAGCAAACCAATGAATGATACAGACTTTATCATTATTCTCTTTTTACAACCATGTCTCTCATTAGAATGTTCCAGTTAGCCTCAAACCAGCACAGTCTAAAGCCTTAAACAGCAAACACTAATTAAAGATGCCATGCTCCTGTGGAAACCAACCAGGTAAGGAAACAAACAAAAGACCCCAACAGATCTATTACTCAAAATATAATCTGGCTTTATGTCTAAATTATTTTTGTGAAGTCTACACACAAAAGTGAGCACAGCTGGGTAATTCTGCTTTATTTAGTAAAGATCAGCTTTGAGCTTCGATCATTATAAGCCTCAGCAATGCCTTCTGTGCTAGGGAAGTTGGAAAGCATCAGCCAGTTTAACTGAAGACTTTCTGATGGGAATGAGATGCCTGTCATTGTATCTCTGAGGTACTCCTACAAGGTCTCTGACTCAAAGACCTTAAAAGAGAACTATTTAAGGTGTGTATAGTTAAATACACACCTCAAGTCATTGAAGGATTGTGATGAAGGGCTATGAGGATAGCAGTATCATTTTAAACCACTACTGCAGGAAACGAGCTTAGCTATCTTGATCTCCAGACTGAGAGACAGTGAGAAACAGGGCACAGCTTGGCCACGTTAAAGAAAGAAAAAAAGAATGTAGAGTTTTAAACCACAAGCATATTTAAAAACTGAACTGCTTTGTTTCTAGAAATTCTGGCTAAATAACTGCATTTCCTCAGCAACAATACCACATCATCAAAGGCTCTGTAAAGATTTACTGGCACAGGGAGCAGCTTCTCACAGTTTGGTCCCCAATGACCCATTCTTTAGGGTAGCTTACTAAGATGATATTAGTTAAGTTTGTTAAGTGACAATTTTATTATCCTGTAACAATCCTGTGATTTTATTATCCTGTAATTCAAAAGTTTTGCTTGAATGGGGAACACAGAAAACTTATCATAATTCCCTGTTATAAAACGTGACCAAAAAAACCCCCACCAAACTGATGCTACAGCATCTAAGGCAGGGAGGGGGAGGGAACAATATGCATGTAAATTTTATAAGCAGAGTATTATTTTAATCCCAGTATCTCAAAGTACTTTCAAAGTCTGTTCCCAAAGATCATATCTAGGGTATCACTATTTTTTTTTGACCCTCTTGTCTAATTAAAGTATAATCCTTTTGGAAGCCATCACAGATGCTCATTGTGCAGTGATTTTCTTTCCACCTACCCTAAGGCCTTTGATGCTACGTAATCTGTATGTATCAGTATGGATGAAGTCACATAGCCCAGACAATCAGTTGTGTCTTGGGCCAGTAAACTGCATGCAAAATACATCAAATTATGAAATCTTTACAACTCAAATGGTAGCTGAACTGAATCTAACAGAGTCCATAAAAGACAGAGGAGCTTTTTGCATTCGGGATGAACCCACTTCAACTAAAGGTTTCAAATCTCAGTTGCAGCCTACCACCAAATAAGGAGGTCTGATACGGGGGGGAAAAAAAAGGATTCAAATTTGCCTTATTTTTCCTGGAATAACAACTCCTGCAGACATCTCTGGAAACTTCTGTGGGAAAGATGGCTAATATGCTAAGAGGCAAAGAAGGGGATGAGATAGAAACTAAAGAACAGTGTAATGAAAAACACAGTCTTTCAAGTAAGGAAATAGGACCCAGATGTAGATGTGATTTCTCCCTTCCTGTATAACCCTATTCTATTCTTTCCCATCTTCTACCTCTTTCAGCTGCTAAATTATGAGTTTTCTCCCTCCTTCCAAAGTGGTAGGAAAAAAAGTGAACAGATGACTTTTGAAAAGTTATTCTCATTCTTGAACTTTATTCTGCTTTCTAGTTGCCTCTAAAATCCTCCTTTAACTCCCCAATACCTCGAAGTCCATTGACATACAAACTGTTTCAGCCAAAACTTAAAGTCAGCAGTTTGTTCCTCAGCTTCCTTGAAAATCAATTTTCTTGTACACTATTAAACATAATACTTTGGTTTGTGGTATTTGAGCAAAAGTCATGTATTACTTTTGCTCCTTCTACAATACTGAAACCAGGTAGTTCAGACCTTGAAAAACGTTTGTTATCATTATTATGAGCAATGAATCATGTAGAGCAGCTCAGAAGAGCACAAAGTTTTAATTGTATGTGGACCTTTTCACTTGTTAAATGTCAAAGAATAACAGAATTAACCAAGTTGGAAAGGACCTTCAAGATCATTGAGTCCAACCTATAACCTAATACCTCTAATTAATAAACCATGGCACTAAGTGCCTCATCCAGTCTCCTTTTAAACACCTCCAGGGATGGTGACTCCACCACCTCTCCAGGCAACCCATTCCAATGCCAATCACTCTTCTCTGAAGAGCTTCTTCCTAACATCCAGCCTAAACCCGCTCTGGCACAACTTGAGACTGCATCCCCTTGTTCTGTCCCTAGTTGCCTGGGAGAAGAGACCAACCCCTATCTGGCTACAGTCTCCCTTCAGGTAAGTTGTAGGGAGCAGTAAGGTCTCTCCTGAGCCTCCTCTTCCCTAGGCCTAACAACTCCAGCTCCCTCAGCCTCTTCTTGTAGGGCTGTGCTCCAGTCCTTTCACCGGCTTTGTTGCCTTTCTCTAGACACATTCAAGCACCTCAACATCTTTGTTAAATTGGGGTCCCCAGAACTGGACATATACTCAAGGTATGGACTAACCAATGCTGAGTACAGGGGCAGAATTACTTCCCTGGTCCTGCTGGCCACACTATTCCTGATGTGGGCCAGCACCACCTGCAGGCATTGCCCAGAAACGAGCAGTTCTTGAGTGGTACTACTATTTGGGGAACATTCATGAAGTCATACCTGTTACAGAGGGCCACATTAAAGTATCCAAACAACAGAGGATGTAGACAGCGTTTTGCTGTTTCAAAGCCCAGCAAACAAACGACCTCCAACAAGGGAGGCACCTCAGCTGAAAGAGGATAGCAATCTTACAGGGGTATGGTTCCCTGACGACTCATTCTATGCTATTCATGCTTCTGACTGCTCCCTTTGAAGGGAACCAGACCTACAGCAAAATTAGGCTGTTGGTGTGCCTGGTGTCAGACCTATGACAACCCATGCTAACTGGCACCCTCAACTGATAAAGGCAAAAGCTGCAAACAGCACACATCTAAGAATGCTGATGCATATGAACAAGTGAGCCTACTTATGTATCTAGCAGAAAAAAGGGAGTTCTTCAAGCAGATAAAGCAAACCCTGAAGAAAGGCAGAAGTGATTGTCTATTAAATTAAGCAGAAAGGAAAATTGGCTAGAAGTGAAGACAAACATGGCAATTAATGTTTACAACCCAACAAGCAATAAGAAAAGTCAAAACAGTCACATATGTGATAGCAATACATACACATCTGAACTGAGGATCTGACTGCTAAACGTGTGCAATGGAAGACAGTTAAATAGATGCACTTAGGAAGAGGTCTGTGGAGTGAGTGCAGGGGAGGGCTACAAAGCTGGGGAAGGGCCTGGAAAATTAATCTTATGAAGAGCAACTGAGGGAGAAGGGGATGGTCAGTTTGAAAAAGAGGAGGCTGAGGGGAGACCTCATGGCTATCTACAGCTACTTGGAAGGATGTTGTGGAGAGGTTGGTGCTGGTCTCTTCTCACAGGTAAACAATGATAGAACAAAAGGGAATGGCCTCAAGCTGCGACAGGGGAGGTTTAGATTGGACATTAGGAAGAATTTTTTCACAAAGAGGTCAGGCATTGGAATGTGTTGCCAGGGAGGTGGTGGAGTCACCAACCCTGGATGTGTTTGAGAGTCATTTGGATGTGGTGCTTGAGGATATGGTTTAAGGGTGAACCTTGTAGAGTAGGATTATTGGTTGGACTTGATGATCCTGGGGGTCTCTTCCAACTGATATGTTTCTGTGATGTGAGTCTGCATGACTACCCACTGATGTTTTCAAACTTTCTGTGGGAACAGAGCAAACAAAAGGTTTTCTGAAAGCAAACATTACTATTGAAAAGACAGATCTTCCACAGAACCACACATAGAAGGTTTCAAAGCAAATCTGGGCTGAAGAGTGCTGTCAGTTAACCTGAGCCAAGCGTTTGGGCTCTATTTGTCTCGTAAGTGGTGGAGAAAATGAGCCGACTCAATTCAGCCTTCTTGGCATACAGGTCTCTGAAACTACTCACATAGAGCAAACATCAGCACCACTAGTGAAAACTTCCATCTTAGTGTTCTAACAAGGGCAGAGTACCCCAATCACCTATCTTTTCTCCACTGGACTAATAAACTACCCAGCTAGCAGGAAAGCAGCGTTTCCAAGATAACAGAAAGACAGAAGAGAGAGCCAGCTAAGACATGCATGGTTCAAGGACATACAGAGTCCTTGAGCATCATGGCCTCCTACAGCACATCTCTGGGCTACAAAGGCAGGTCTTTCAGCACGCAAAGAAGTTTCTGGCAAAGCATGAGCAGAGGCAGACAAAGGGAAATGTGTGTGCACATGTTTGTATATTTAAGAGAGAGGAGACAATTGAAGAACTCTAAAGGTAATTTGATTATATTACAAGCAGTTACATAGTGGGCACTAAAGCAAAAGCATTTTCACTATAATGGATCTATCAACTTGTCAACACCACATGACATGGCACCTAATTAAGCCTGCTACTCTTTTATCCACCTTCCCTCCTATTTCAGCTTGCTTTTGTAGTTGGAGCACGAAAAACATTCTGGAAAGGTTTGTTGTACCTTAAGAAAGAAATAAAATGAACAACATATATTTATGTCACCTATTATTATAGCTAAAAGCCAGACTAAAGCTTCTTTGCTTTTAATACAATTTATGATGTGACAAGCATATTCATACTGCCTTAACAAAAACCACTCCCCATTTGTGTGTAGCAGCCTGATTTTCATCCTTTGGATTTTGCAGTCATCACTACCCTAGTCCTTTTGGTCACCAAAAAGGATTCTATATTGAAGAAAAGTCAGAATACTTCATGTAAGCAATACGTGGGAAGGAAAAACAGATGCCAAAGACTTTCAAACAGTCCTGCCTTAAATTACATTCCAGAAAATTTGCCTCTAAAAGTTTCCTGTCACAGGTGTTTTCCAATGCAACGAGAATGATGGCATTTTCAGGCTTTCCTGCTTGAACATTTGTCTTTAGCTGTTTGTGCTAAAATAACTGAAAATGATGTGTGATACGATATACAGTTATAGGATATGTACAATGTGATATGTATGCTAGATACAGAAGGATACAGATGATACACAATATTGCAGATTCAATATATGTGGTATGGTAGAATAGTGTGACAGGTTTGAGATGTATTATCACTAGATAGATATGATGCATATAAATATATAAAATAAATGTTACATGATATTAACTATGCTGCAACATAGTTTCTTGGATTGCATAGTGCACTAACATAAGATATTAGAGAAATTAAGAGGGAGAAGATGGGACAAAGAATAGGAAAGCCTCTTAGCAACAAGGTGCAGAAATTAAAAGGATGCTGCACATATCAAGCAAGTTTACTAAAAACATGGGCTAGAGTCCAACTGAACAAGTATCTATCTTAGTGTCATGAAAGCACATTTCCTTCAGATGCTTAGGAAAACATACTTAGTAAAAAACACTTACTACTGATTACTGGACCACCAGGCACAGGGGAAGTATTTTTGAAGACTGAAATGGTTAAAAGAGTTTCCTGCCCTATACTTGAGAGTGAAACCACTTATACAGAATGAGAATTCAATGCCTATTCCAAAGCTTTCAAGAATCAATGCAGCTAAGGAAGGACTGAAGTGACAACAAGTAGTATTTTCTATTTCCATAGTAATTATCATATAAAACTTCACCACTGAGCAATCTTCTAAGTTACTTTACAAGCTACCTCAAAAAAAGAACAATTCCTTCAGCACTTGAAACAGTGCAGTTTTGTTGCCCAGTTTCTCAGATCCAAATGGCTCAACTGGTGCCATGCAGGAGAAAACTTTCTGTGATAGTCACCAGCTCACAATCCCTTCTTCCTAGGGATGTAATCTTAACAACCACAATCAACCAATGAAAGCAAGCTACAGAATTTAAGACACTTAAGACCAATAAACTAAATATTAATTTCATTACTAGATTAACTAGCTGAACAGTGTTGCACACACACCTGTGAAGGGCCTTATTTGTAATATCAGCTTTGCTATTGCCAGGCAGTAGTGAATACAAACGTCTTGAGTTTTTGCTGTCTCCTGGACCTCTGCTGTCCCAGCTTGCTTTGCTTGTCTGAGATCAGCTTCCTGAAAAGGATGGGTTGAATATTTATCCAGTAAAGCTATTAAGAAGACAAGGATATTTGGAGTGAGTCTTCTGGGTAAGCTTACATTATCTAGAGATTGCCTTACTGGCCCATGATGACAGACTGACCATCTGTGATGCTTGCCCTTGCTTCTCATCTCTAGAGACAACCTTGCAGAGTCCAGCTCTTGTGGAAAAGACTGCTGTGCCCCATGCTTCTCAAATGAAGTACAGAAGGGTATTCCAGGAGGAAAAACAAAACAAACCACAACAAAATTACACTGGGACAAGAAATCTTTTCTCTATTCAATGCCTCTAGGAGAAAGAGGGGTAAGTTAAGGGCTCCTAAGCAGAAATTCCTCTGGCAGGTATTTAGACATTCCTGGGATACAGCTCATCTATCACTGTGCAGCACACAGATCTGCATCTATACTCAGTTCAGTGGAAAAGGAAGCACTTTCTGCATGCAAATCACTATGAACATCTCCATTTGGAAGATAAGGAATGTGCTGTTGACTCTACTGATTGATGTAGGTGGACAGAGCTCCACTGAGCATGAATACATGCAGTTTAATGAACCACATCCTATTTACTAGCTGTGAACACCTGCTAAGTGTGAGGTAGTTTTAAGAAACCTTATTTCTGACAGCAGTTGATTGCCTTTTGGTCAAATCCAACAGAGAGGGTCAACTATGGATCATCCTTATAGATAAATGAGTAATACTACACTGAGAAGAGAGCAGACAGTAGCTACAATATGCAATGTTAGCAGAGAAAGACCATTGGAAGATGAGACTTGATATTTCTTAAGGAAATGAGAATGTGCCAAGTGAAGCAAATCCAAGCAGACAAAAAAGAGCACAACCACTGAGCAAACTGCAAAGAACTACTACAGCCAAAGGAAATCTGATGCAGAAAGTTGCCTATGGACCTATGGTGATCCAAGAGCAAGATAACTTCTTGTCATATGAAGACAGGATGAGGTGACTAGAAGGTAATGAAGTCACATAACATACAAGAACCAAAGCTTGCATTACATGAATGAGAACCATGTCAATAACACAATTAGTTCAAAACTATTCTACTTAAGATAAGCAAGACTAGCAGCCTGAAACGAAACAGGCTGTTCAGGTTGAATACAGTGTACAAAAGTTGCCATGGTTAACCAAATCACAGTACCAAAACTTTAAAAAACAACACTTATGGAAAGGTTTGAGAACACTTCAGTTTCACAATGAGAGAATACAGGAAAAAAAAGGGTTAAGTAAATGAACTGAGAAAAGCATTGCACAGTCAAATGCTGGAGAAGGGATTAGCCACCACCTAGTTTAACCAGGTTCTCACTAGATGCCTCATTCCTGTGTGTCTAACACTGTTAAAGCAGGGTTCAAGGACAATGTTAATGTGACACAGAAACAGAGAGAAAAGAGCTCAAAAGTTCTTCACAGAGAGAGTGATTTGCCATTGGAATGGGCTGCCCAGGGAGGTGGTGGAGTCACCATCCCCGAAGGTGTTCAAGAAAAGACTGGATGGGGCACTCAGTGCCATGGTCTAGTTTATTGGATAGGTTGGACTGGATGACCTTGGAGGTCTCTTCCAACATGGTTGACTCTATGATAAAAGCTTCAAGCACTGTGCAGTCTGTACCTCAAAACACAGATTACAAGATGAGTCTTTTGTCATGTCTGTTAGAGTAACACGTAAAGCAAAGACAGAATACACCTGCAATACAAAAGATGGTAGAACTTACATATTAGCAGAGAAAAAACAATCAGCACACCTGGCAGTGCCAGATCATGGCTGGATTCAATGATCTTAAAGGTCTTTGCCAACTAAAACTATTCCATGACTCTACAATCAAATCTGGTGAGACAAATTATTAGAAATATGTCATACACTTAGCAAGCCAAATGTTATGTCTAAAGCTGTTAGAAAACCAGAATACCTTTATGGGACTCCTTAAGGGAATTAATAGAGATTATTTTCCCAGCAAATAAGGTAATTAAAGGAAAAATCACAGACATTTCGATTATGCAAAAGGTTCATGTTGAGAAAGCTGGTGCCTTAATCTAAAAGAAATGGCAAAAAGCATGACTGCAGGGTCTAAACAGATGTGAAGAACCAGAATTTACAGAGTGAATCAAAGCAAGAGGTGAACCCTATAAGAATGACACTAACATTAACACTGTATTTGGAAACAGAGGCATCTCAAACTGCTCAGGTGACCATAAGGATGCCACAAATAAAAGGGCTGCTGCTGCAAAAAAAAAAACACCCTCCATTTTTCTCACTATCTAATCTGATCTGCTACTGATGTTCCATGATTATTCTGTCTCCTCCAGATAAACTATTGTGAAGACTAGCTGGATAGCAGCCCCCTAAATTACTTTATCTAGTTACACCCCATGACTGCACAAAGAAACACATTCTTCTGCAACACCAATAACTGACATCTGTTTTCCCAAGGACGTCCTGATTATCTGCACCTCAGTCAAAATAAAGGCACAAGGAGAGAAAAAAAACACCTGGTGATACTGAAGACATTGGACAAAAGTTATGATTTATAGGGGAAGATCTCACAAGCTTTATTCTGCTCTTCTCAAACCCCCCTGGAGTACTGTGTACAGTTCTGGAGCCCCCAGCACAAGAAGGACATGGAACTGTTGGAGCAAATCCAGGAGGCCGTAAAAGATGCTCAGAGGGCTGCAGAAGCTCTGCTATGATGACAGGCTACAAGAGTTAGTGCTCTTCAGCCTGGAGAATTTGAGGAGACCTTGAAGTAGCCTTCCAGGATCTGAACAGGACCTACAGGAAGGCTGGAGAGGGACTATTTGCAAGGTCTTGTAATGACAGAACGAGGAGTAACAGGTTTAAACTGGAAGTGAGGAGACTAAAACTGGGTGTTAGGAAGAAGTTCTTTCCAGTGAGGGTGGTGAGACACTGGAACAGGTTGACCAGGAAGGTTGTGGCTGCTCCCTCCCTGGAGGTGTTCAAGGCCAGGTTGGATGAGGCCTTGAGCAACCTGTCCTAGTGGGAGGTGTCCCTGCCTATGGCGGGGGGTTGGAACTGAATGATTTTTGAGGTCTCTGCCAACCTAAACCATTCTATGGTAACCATAAAGATTGTTTTTCTTGTTTTGTACTTAGTGAACAGACACCTTAGGAGTGCCTTGCACAAGACCCCCATTCCTGCAGACACACACACCAGTTTTAAAGCAGTCTGAATAAGCCTGAGAAATTCAAGTTACTTTGAAAGAAAAGCTCATTATAGCGTGGGACTAGTTTGTGTCTATCTACATCTTTAGAGCTGGAATGTGAACAGGAGGGAATGAGAGCAGTAGGAAACAGAGTTGGGGTTTTTCTTCTATATGCAAACATGTAATCAGATCAGGAAGATTCAGCTGGGAAGGCATCTCAGAAAAGTCTATAAAAATCTGTAAATGGCATTGATGAACTGAATAGGCAGCAATCATCCATCACTTCTCCTAACACAAGGCTAGCATTATCAGACAGCAATTCTAGAACAGATAAACAAACAAACAGAAAAGGTGTTTTTCCCCACACAGCATGAAGTTGGATATGGATAAAAAAAAAAAAAACTAGATTTTTAAAAAGTACTTATCTCAAAGAACAAATTAAACACATTATGTGGATAAAGACATTCACCAATTAGACACAAAACTATGGCCTCTAATGGAGAAAGTACCTGTGATGCAGGTGACCAGAAGCTGAGGGTGCAAAGACACTTACATGAGCTGTAATGTAAAGCTGAGCTGTAAATACACTTAGATGAAAGGACCCCTTGTCCAGCCAGTGTCAGGGTCACAGCAGCATGCTAGACTGATGCTCAGATTGACTCTAAAAACCTATTTTTAGATCTTTTTTAAATGCCATCTGCCCACTCCAAAAGAGCCACGTCAAAGCCCCTGCCCTGAACGCTCTCTCTGCAGAATGTCTACACAAAAAAAGAAGAGCAGACTTCAAATTGCCTTTTGATGGTCACAAAGATTGGAGCCTGCTGAAACTTCTTGATACCAGAAGCCATTCTCCTGAAAGTCTGCTCCTGGGCAAATACAAACTACCATAGCTTCAAGTTCTAAAGTTCAACTAGAGAGACAGAAATTTCATCACTGGAGACTCCTAACTCACCAATTGCTGTGCCTTACTGAAAAGCTGACCCAGCTTTCTATTTTCTAAGCCTAGAGCACATAATGAAGTCAAAACTCGAGGTCAGAACACACAAGAGAGTTCTTCAAATGAACTGTTATATATTGAAAGACGTCCTGGCAAAGGACAAAGCCACTGTAGATACACAGTTATTAGTCTACAGACTATCTAGATACTCAAAATTGTTCTGGACCCTACAGAGGGCTTAGAGCAGGCAAAAGCTTCAGCATACTCTTTTGAACACTGCTTAGGTTTTGGCCTCTGGAGAGCAAGGTCTTCAGAAGAAACCACTCATGCAGCCCCTAAGCTGTTTCCAGGAATGCAGCTGATCCATTTAGTTGTCATAAAGCAGGAGAGATTAGTTTGGGGATTTTTGGTAGGGATCTAATATTTATGCCTTACCTGTGCCCTGCTGCTCACTTGTGTTTTGAGGGGTTTACTTTTTACTTACATTTCCTTGTTCTGTGTACAGTGAGAAATAGTAAAGTGCTTGTGTCCTGGTGACCTCTGGCTTTGACAAAAAACTGAGAGCACACCAAAGAGACTCTGCAGAGAGGACTTTCAATTTTTAAATAGTACTTTACTACTTTGGTCTTAAGCATGTTCTTCAGGTATTATTTCATCCTTCTAACGTGGCAGATCTGATGCTAAACACTTATCTAACTACATTTTCAGAGATCCTTCACTCTTGCAACAGAACCAACTTCAGGAGTGGTTAGGTGCTGGCTTATGTATGTTAAATCACTGACAACCCTGCTTAATCTGGATCCCTTTCACAGGGAAAGGAAGGACAGAGAATCTGCCATCCTGATGAATTTTAGTTGCGTCCATCATCACTTGGTGCTTATAAGTTTAGGCTATTTGTTGTATAATTACATTTGGGTTTCTTCTGTCATGACACTTGTTAGCAATGGCAAGCCATAACACATGGCTTGCTTGGCTACTACCAGTAGCAAGGCAATTTAATTAGGGTGACATTTTCCCTCTCTGCTCTACTGAACAAAACCATCCTACTGCTGGACTGCATTCAGCACAGACACTGAAACAACAGGTGAGGTAACACCACCATATGAGCCAAGAGGAATCCATAAACAAACACTTTCACATTTCACAGTAACAGTGCTTTCTGAAATGAGATTAAAAATTATTTCTGAGTCTGTGATTAATATAGCCAAAAGAAGTTTAAGAATTGAAGATACTGAGTTCCTTGAGGGCCATCTCTTAGCTTTGCTTTCAAGAAAAGAAAATAGGTAATTTACTACCTTTAAAAGAAAAAAAAAAGCTTTGGAGTTCATGTAGGAGTTTCTTAAGGTCTTCAACCTCTGTGAGCTCTGTGAGTATCTGGCTTTTCAATGAAGGAAAATGCTCTTATGCAATAAGACAGGACCTCTCTTTCAGGAAAGGGGATTTGCAATGATGATGACTCTGGAAATAAACTGAAAGCATCATCTGCTCAGCATCCCAAATTCCTAGGAAACCCCATGTTCTTCAGAGGGGCCACTCTGTGCCAGATATAAATTCTCCAGTAAGGCTACACAACTGACTGATGGTTTTTGTTGTTTTGGCAGCTGAACTGGAAAAAATTAGAAAAGTTCATGTTTAAATGGAACAAACATCTGTTTGGGTTTGATGCTCAAAACTAAAATACCAGAACTTTTACTTCATCCCAGACAGAACAGAAGAAGAAAGGAAAAAGCAAGGGAAATAGGGATTAGGCATACAAAACAGAAGGATTTTCCTGGATCCGATTCATATTTCATGAAACAAACCCTCTGCTACTGCACCTAGTGCTATTTCCTATGCAAGACATGAAGAGGAAGAAAATATACTAAGTATTTGACATAAAAGTCTGGCAAATTTTGCAAGTTTGTAGGCAGCTGCCTGCTGGACACCCATGCTCTGTTAGCCTTGCCCAAACCACCGCTACACTGTCAAAGTGTCAGTCCTGACTTTACCAACTAAAATAAATGACAGGAGTTCCATTACTTGCCACCGTGTGCCTGCCTAAATCCATTTAAAGAAGGCTGCAAGACTGACAAAGCAGACAGAAGAATCAAAAAGCAGCAAATTATTAAAAAAGAAGCAAGAGATTAAAGAAAGAAATCTCAGCTTTGATCACGCTGAGTGTCGGCACTACAGTTTCATTTACATTAGTTTCACACGGGGATTTTAACCGTTTGTTGTGATGGAACTACTGTGCACAAGGTTGCAAAAGCAATGCTAGCTTTTAAAAAGAATTATCAAAGCAGACTGTTAGATAAAGA
Source organism: Pogoniulus pusillus (assembly GCF_015220805.1). Taxonomy (NCBI): domain Eukaryota; kingdom Metazoa; phylum Chordata; class Aves; order Piciformes; family Lybiidae; genus Pogoniulus; species Pogoniulus pusillus. The sequence continues at coordinate 14,847,530 of NC_087290.1, read as the reverse complement.
CATTCTTCTTAAGAAAGATGATGGCTTCTTTGAGAATGCTGCTCCTCTCTTATCATTCCTTAAAGAGCACCTAGCACCAAGAATCTTGACCAAGGCATACCACAAGGTGCTTCTGAGCAGTGTGCCTGCGCTCTTCAGGCTCTTACTTGATGCTTTGAGATTGGACCATAATTACCATTGATTTCATAGAATCAAACAGGTTGGAAGAGACATCCAAGATCATCCAGTCCAACCTAGCACCCAGACCTATCCAATCAACTAGACCATGGCACTAAGTGCCTTATCCAGTCTTTTCTTGAACACCTACAGGGACAGTGACTCCACCACCTCCCTGGGCAGCCAATTCTAATGCCAATCATTCTCTCTGTGAAGAACTTCCTCCTAACATCCAGCCTATAGCTCCCCCGGTACAACTTGAGACTGTGTCCCCTTGTTCTGTTGCTGGTTGCCTGGGAGAAGGGACCAACCCCACCTGGCTATAATCTCCCTTCAGGTAGTTGTAGATAGCAATGAGGTCTGCCCTGAGCCTCCTCTTCTCCAGGCTGCATACCCCCAGCTCCCTCAGCCTCTCCTCATAGGGTTTGTGTTCCAGGCTTCTCACCAGCTTCACTGCCCTTTTCTGGACACGTTTCAGTACCTCAACATCTCTCTTGAATTGAGGAGCCCAGAACTGGACACAGTACTCAAGATGTGGTCTGACCAGTGTGGAGTACAAGGGAAAAATAACCTCCCTTGTCCTGCTGGCCACACCGTTCCCGATACATGCCAGGATGCCACTGGCTCTCTTGGCCACCTGGGCACACTGCTAAGATTATAGGCTTAAATTACATACTTAGGAAAAAAAAGTGAAAAACAATCTCTTGAATGTTTAGAACTGTGGAGCCTTGAGAACATGCTTATTACATATTTAGTTTTCATGGCTGCAACAAATTTAGAACAATCTTACTTGTGCTCAATGGGTAAAGTAATTAATTTCTTCTTACTTGTTCTCAATCATTTGGACTCACATTCATGCTGCTTCAAACCTTCCACTCCAAACTCAGAATATTTAAGGAGAAGCTAGGTGGAGTTGGAAGATAGTTATCAGCCTAAGGAACTCTGGACCAAAATTTGCCATAGGCATTGAACCTGTTGCAGCCCTCATATTATCCCTGAGAGATCAGGGAACGCTAAAACGAGCATAGGTAATGAAATTAATTTTAATGAGCTATGGATGCATGGCTGTGTGAATGCATGTGGGTACAGATTAATTTCTCTTTTGTAAAAAGATTCTAATAAAAGAAACAAAAAAAAAAAAAAAAAAGAAGAAACAAACTTTAGACTCTGGCCTTAGGGCTTCAATGACTAATGATGGATAGAATATCCCCTGCTACAAACACGTTACTGTGAGAAAGGATATAGAGATGTCTAACAAAGACAATTAATGGACTGAAGAAGTGTTTGCTGAGAATGACCCAAAAGTGTGGCAAGCTAATGATAAAGACTAGAAAGGCAAAGGAAGTACTATTACTGACAATTCCCTTCCTCATAAATTTCACATTGTTATATTTAGATTACTGGCCAGGACTGCATCCTGACTCCTGCAGAGCAGACTCTGCAAGCATTTGCTCTCACAATAGCATTCCCTCAAACACATGGGGCTTGACTCTGCTTCTGTTCAAATAAATAGGAATTTGCTCAAGGGTTTATAAAAGTAGGATACATATATCAAAAATTTATTTCATAATAAAAAAAACCAAACAGAACCCTGCTCAGTAAATTTTCACCTGTGTTATTTTACTCTGAAATAAGGGTGAACTGTTTGTTTTGCAAGATAAGATTTTAACTTGTATACTTCTACATGTGAGGCTCCTGAAAAGTAATTTCCATAAGCAATGTATGATGCAAGCTGCTATCTAATGTAAAATTTGGGTTTTACTTTAAATTCTATTTCTTATGCAAAACTTCTATGAGTTCCAAAGGGGCACCTTTTGACTGATAGATACTAGGTCAAGGGAGTAACAGTGAAGCTCACCTTGAGTGAAAAAGAAGGGAACAGAAATGGGAAGAAGTTAAGAGTGACAGAATTCAACCTTTGCAGTAAAGATGCTGACCACATATTGATTTGCACACCCTGCTGCTCTTCCAGCAATAGAGCAACTTGGCAGCTGTTACAAATGACAAGTTAGCAAGAGAGCACCAAGACCACTAGACACTTTCCATCTGCTTCCAGTCCTTGAAGGTTCTGAAGAACAGGGCACAGGATCATAGAATCAAACAGGTTGGAAAAGACATCCAAGATCATCCAGTCCAACCTATCACCCAGATCTATCCAATCAACTAGATCATGGCACTAAGTGCCCCATCCAGGCTTTGCCTGAACACCTCCAGGGATGGCAACTCCACCACTTCCCTGGGCAGCCCATTCCAATGGTAACCCTCACGCTAGCAAATGCTCCTGCACTAGAGTCATCCCTCTGCAGCCAGTTATGCTGCTATTCACAGATGTGACCAAACACAGACAAGCAAGACTGCAAAACAAAGTAATAATTAACAGTTTCCAATTTGTGTGTATAGAGTCTCCTTGCACAGTTAGCTTCAGTGATGGTTTATTTTCTGGCTAAACCCTGCCAATAACATTTCTGAAAAGGAAAACTCAGCAATAACTCAATCGAGTAAATGCTGCCATGTCACAACAATCTACAACAAGATCACAACGAGTGACTCTTAGAAGGCAACACAATCAAAAAAACATAACAAACAGGATCCTGAATTTGCTTCATAAAAGTCCTTTCAGTACTGAACAGACACTCACTGATTGAGAATCCTGGAGCAATTTGGTTTGGAAGGGACCTTTAAAAGTTCATCTAGTCCCATACCTCTGCAGTAAGCACAGACATCATTAACTAGATCAGGCTGCCCAGAGCCCTGTCCAACCTGACTGTTTCACCCATTTTTCTTGTAGGTTCCCCTTAACTATTGAAAGGCTGCAGTAAGGTCTCCCCAGAACCTTCTCTTCTCCAGACAATTCAAAGTATGAGAATTGTAGTCCAAATATTTCCTTGGTACTGTCCAGCAGTTTCCATACAAGCATGGGAAAAGGCATTTTGCTTCTTCAGGTACACTGAAATCTCACTGCCTTTTCTGCTTGGCATATGCAATCCTTTCTCTGACAACCATTATGGCACATGTCACTGCTTCTAGAATTCCTTGCCTGATATAATCTAAGGAGCCTGAAGAGTGTCCATTAGAATAAATAAGATTTTATCAGTAACATGATCAAGCCTCAATTGTCTCTCAGGGCAGAATGAGAGCTGGTAGACCTTCACAGTCCTGCCAGGAATGCCCTAAGATTTGTTGTTTTCAGCACTGGGTCTGCAAACACATCACTGTTGAGAGCTCTGAAGCCCAGAACAATGCTTGATGTTTTGTGCAATGTTGCTGTCTGGTTCTTTATTAAGAAGTTTCTTTCTAGCTACTGAAGTATGTTTAGGAATACATCTTGTTCCTATGGAAATCAGTGAGAACTCTGCCCTTGACTCCAAATAGAGCAGGAACAGACTCCCTGTCTGCAACATCAAACATCCTGGCACAAAGTGACAAAATTGGATGGGCCTGCTAAGCCTCACTAGTGTGAAAAGGTTAGCCTGCAAAACAAGAGGCCCGAAAGGAGAGACACACAAGCTGCTGCTGGGCCTGCTGTAAATTCAGGTGTGAGGCTTAAGCCTGCTATATCTTCTAGAAAGGCTTCAAATTCTCTTTCGTATCTTTGCCAGTGATCTGGATGAGGAGATTGAATGCACCCTTGGTAAATCTGCAGATGCAGATCCAGTTCTAGGCCCCCCAGTTCAAGAAGGACATAGAACTGCTTGAGAGAGTCCAGTGCAGAGCCACAAAGATGACAAAGGGAATGGAACATGTCTCTTATGAAAAGAGACTGAGGGAGCTGTGGATCTTTAACTTGGAGAAGAGGAGACTGAGGAGTCACCTCTTTCATGCTGATAAATATGAAAAGAGTGACAGCCAAGACCACAGAGCCAGGCTCTGCTCAGTACTGTCCAATGACAGGATAATGGGCAATGGATGGAAGTTGAGGCATAGAAAGTTTCATGCAAACAAGAGGAGGATTTTTTTCCCTGCAAGTGTGCCAAAACACTGAAACAGGCTGCCCAGGGGAGTTGTGGAGTGTCTCTCTTTGGAGATACTAAAAATCCACCTGGATGTGTTCCTGTGTGATCTGGTATAGGAGGTCCTACTCTGCTGGGGGGCTGGACTGGAAGATTCTCCAAGATCCATTCCAGCCCCTGACTGGCTACGGTTCTGTGATGCCACAAAAATGGGGGGTTCAGAAACAGCACTGAAGAGCTGAGATGCCACCCTGAACTCAGGGGCACTACATACTGACAGAAGGCACTGAGCTCTAAGTGGGGAACATGCTACGTGCTTTTCTTGCTGTGCACTGATTTGCTGAGGCTGGGCTGGGGTTTTTTGTGTTTTGGGAGGCTATGCTGTGGGCATCTGGGGTACCAATCAAAGCAGAACTCTACCCTCTGCCCTACAAGCTGCTAGCAGATAAATCAGCCTACATTCTTCCAGTTTTCAGAAAGAAAAGAAAAACAAAACAAAACAAAACGAAACACAAATCATTTTTCTCGCGGTGCACATTAAATCTGATCTATTCTAAAGGCTGCACTATGCTGTTCTGAAATCTTCAAGAGTTGTCCCAAGAGTAGAGGCTTCTGAAGTCTACTGGATATTATCCAGGTACCAGAGCAAAGCCACATTATGGCAGATAAAGAATTTGCCACGTTTTCTGCCTCTACCTCTAGACTCTAATCAGGTTCTTGGAATCAGAATTACATCACTGCTATTTCCCACCACCAGTGGATGAGCTCTTTACAATCAAGGCAAAGGCTTAAGAGAGGGATAATGAATACTCCATACTGCAGCACCCATAGAAGCCAGCAAACAGCTTTGTCTTTGCTTTCATGGCCTTTGTAACTAATCCTAAAGCAGTAACATATTCTGCTTGCTCCTGGGTTTGAGATACTCCATGATTTTATTTCTGCTCTTACTGAACTTGAGGTGACTGTTAACACCTCTATTACTACCCAGTTCATCAGTACCTGCATAACTCTTTTATAATGCTGTCCTCTTCAATGGTGTCCTATTTCTTCCTCCACTTTTAAATCCTTATTAAAACTTCCATGTGTTCTGTTCCTTCATGCAGGGGACCACACTACAATCAGTGGGACTCTGCAAGAAGCAAGACTGGCTTGGCTATTCAGACTTCCTATACTCTATCTTGCAGTGATGTACAAATTGATCACTAGCAGAGCTCTACAACTACTGAACTCCACTATCAGTTTGCACAATAAAAAGATTTGGAATTAACTTGAATGTGGAAGTAATCTGAGCTGATGCCCTTTTATTCTGTTTTGCAAGTAGAAAACACAACCAAGTCCAATATTTCCAAAACAACTGGAGTTTGTATATGTGAACCTTTAGGCATGTAACATGAGGCATTTTAGAGACCTGGAAGATGTTTCCCTCCAGAATAAATATAATAAATGCAACAACAACAATGACAAAACCCACAACAAACCCACCCAGATTTCTTTGGGTTATTTTGAATTTGGGCCTTAAAATTCTAAGTCACTTAGAAATTTTTATATATATAATTCACTAAAAATACATTTGAGCAAATGAAAGGTTGAAAAAGAGCTTTTCTATATCTCCACCTTTAAGAAGACTAAAATGATAAAGACTTTACTTTCTCCTGGTACACAAAAATACATCAATTTTCTTGATGTTTTCACTTGGGCTCTGATGAACGACGTAAGTAAATTACCATATATAACAGAAAAAAAAAGAGATAACTTTACAAATCAGGTTTTTATCTGTAAACCTTCCATAGGCAATAACCCTGCCTTGATCTAAAATCCTGGTTTATCAGAAAACATCAGTATTGATTAGTATAGTGATTTTGAAAAGGAAGACCAGACCAAAAAAAAAACCCTCAACAACTAAACCCAAAATGTGATGTACTTGGAAGTGTAAACATTTTATATTAGTTTATGAAGAATATATCTAAGCTCCCAAATGGAATAATACAAAAACAGCTCTCATATATTACTAACATCATTATTCACTCCTGTCAAATGGAGCTCTGCGCTTTGTAAGCTCAAAGAAAGTACTTGGAGGCTCAACTGCCCTTCTCCATCCTTAAAGGGGAAAAAAAGTAATAAAAAACAATCAAGATCCCACTTTTGGAACTCCAGTGCTGGTTTCTGCCCTCGATAAGCCCTTGCTGCTAATATGTATCTTTTAAATTCCTAACTGCCTAAATTCCTAACTTCCAAAACCTGAGTACTTTCAACCTGATAGAAAACACATCTTCAGGAATGAGCCATTATTTAGTCTCCAGTCCTCAGAAGATAGATCTGTGAACTTCTCTGAAAGCTATTATCTTCAAATGTATTTAGCCAAACTAGGACTAGAAGCAATTCCTCCATTACATCTTATTAGCTCTCAGACAGTAACTACTGATCATACATGGCCTCATGGTAACTGCCACAGGAGAAAAATGCTTGCTATCGTCTCTTGTTATTTCAGTGCAATAGCATTTTGCTGCTCCAACAGAGATCTGTCCAGACACAATACATGCATGTTACAAAGCTCTACGCTGAAGATTCTACACACCAAATAAACAAGCCTGAATGACAAATGGGAAGGTTTACCTGGGGGAAAGATGAAATAGAAGAAAGTAAAGTGACCTGCCCAGAACAGATGAAAGAAAGTAAGGAGTTCAACCAGGTCCAGTATCTCAGTCACTAGACCAGTTGAGGGACATGCAACGCTTGAGACAAACATTTCCATGCAATTTCAGCATTAGCAAAGTTTCATCAATATGCTGCTCGTGCAGTATGTAGTCTGAGTATGAGCTCAGTCAAAAGCTTTTTTGTTTATGAAACCCTGTGTATATTGTAATATCCATGTTACTTTGGTGTAATACTGAGTAAAATACAATACAGATATCATCCATACCTGGATTTATAGATTTAGTCTTCACATTCACATACTTTTTCCCACTCCCCAAACAGAACACTATCTGTAACAGCTCATACACTCAGATGTCTTAAGTGACTACTGTTCTGAAAAACAACCATTAAACTAATACAGTCACTTAGGAATTATTATTCTTGCTACCCTGTTATGAGTCTTAAAAAATAAAATGACTATTTTTTTACTCCCTCTCATGCCAGCCTGGGGGTGAGAATTGAACTGGGATAACCTGTTGTTCTTAATACCACCAGCAACAAAAGACTGAGCTTTGCAGAAGACACAAAGCACAGAGTAAAACCTAGACCACTTTGTCTCCACCTCTAATGATTGTGAAGCACTTAAGTAGTTAAATTTAATAGTTCAGCACAGAAATTTAAGTCAATTACATACAAAGGAGACAAGATGCTGACTAAGATATCACTTTTTTCTGTCTTTCTCTTCACTGGACTGTCATAAAATTACTTCACTGGTAATGGTTAGATGGTTCTCAATTCCCAAGGAACATTTCAGACAGATGACTTCCTACTAAGCTGTTAGAAAACAGAACATAAAAGTCAAGGTCACAAGCCTTGATTCTTTAGCGTATTTAAGTAAAAAGCCTGAAGAGCGATTTGTCTACTGATATTAGAGAACAGTAATGCATTTGGAATGAGGCATGTTTTAGCACTTTGCTGAACTGAGATGGCCTGGGGATAGACTCTTCCCCACAGTATAAAAGACAAAGTTATTTTATAACAGTTTGTTCATGAAAAAGGAGCATTTCAAGAAAGAAAAGAAATGTACACTTCATACCGAAGTTCCCCCACTGTTGTAACTTGCTACTCCTGTCATCTGAAATGGTCACAACTGAACATTGCTCAGCAGTACTGTGGTTTAGAACTGTATGTTCTAAAACATCTCTTACACACACCTCATGCTTCTCAACAGAACGTCACATACCAAAATGTTTGTTGTGAAACAACGAAAGCTGGCAGAACAATTTCAGATGTTTAACCTGACATACAGGTAAAAGTGCATCCCTGCTCACTGCCTCTCAAAAAAATAAAAAAGAAATCAATTATGCCACTCTCAAGTTGCTATGCTATGGTAAGTGAGCAAGACTGCCATTTAGTTTTACAGTCTTCACTACTTCATCTCCTTGCTGGATGTACACTCTTTGACAGAGGAGAAATTCCATAGTTTAAGAACGCTAAAAACTCTGCTCTTTCACCTGACACTGATGAAGTTAACCCAGAAAAGCAGTGACTGTTAGCTAGGATAAATGGGATTAGGATGAAATGACTGACTTCAGGTGGATGACAGCAGTACACATCTCTTAAAAGCTAATATGACTGTGCCATGTTAAATAAAGACTTAAGTTAAAAAAAGAGGCTTTTCATCTGCATCATTAAGGGAAAGAGATGGCTAATATATGTTTCCTTCATATAAGAAAACAATATATTCAGTTTTAACAGTACTCCATCTTATGTTTTGTTCTATTACCTCAAAGCACTTCACAGGTACAAGTGGGCAACATTTTCTTCTGTTGTGATAGGGTGGGATGTAAGAAAGTTGATAGACCCCCCAAGGTCACACCACAAGAAGGTGACAAAGTTACACAGTAAGTCACTGATTGCCAGCTCTGCTGTAGCAGTAAAACCAGAGACTGCAACACGATGACTCTCAAAGAGGTCTGCACTACTACATGATACACAAACAAAAAGATCCCACCACACTTTTCAGTGCTAACAGGTATAAACAGTACTTTGAACAAGTGACAAGACAAACCCTACCTTAGTCTCAGTTTTATAGCTAAGGGACATCAGGCAGTAAAACAAGTACTAAGAAATCCCGCACAGCTCACACACCTGCTTAATCCTATCCATATATCATTAATTAAGGCTGAAGAAGTAACTGAGCACTAAAAGGCTGAATGAAAGCAACATGATCACACAGGTTAATTTGCTCGGCTTTTCTCTTCAGTGATAAAACACGATTCTAGTACGAACACTCTTCATGAAACCAAACAAACAACAACAACAACAAAAAAGAGAAATCGGACTAACAGATAACCCCGAAGCCTCAGAAGGGTCCTGTTGTCATGGAAACAAGTCACCACTAATGAGCCTTCCAAGACAGGAGTGATTAATACCCGAGTCCTGCAAATAAATATTGATTCAAACCTCAAACACATCTAATCAACCTACTGCCAGCAGCCTAGATAATGGACAAACACGACAGTCCTCCCCATCGGGTTCCTCGGTAGCGCTGTTTACCCACCGCCTCAGCCTCCTTTCACACCGAGAGGCACACAAAGTTTCCCACACGCGAGCTGCCGGCTTCGTGCGCCAGGGAAAGGCGGCAGTGCCCACCCGGCCCAACACGGGCCGGGCCGAGCCAGCTCCGCTCCCCCGCTCCGGGCCCCTGCGCCGGGGGATGGCTCCCGCAGTTCTCCTCTTAGCGCACAGGAGCCAACGCGCGACCCGCGACACCCTGCTCCCCAAAACCGCCATACGCCTGGACCCCTAACCTTGCGCTAACTCACGCTCGGGGCACGACAGCCACTTTCCCCAACAGCTGCACGGCGAAGTTCCAGAAGAAAAACTCGCCGACGACCCGGGGTCGGGAGCAGGAGCAGAGGGGCGGCAGCTGCGGCGGTACGGCCGACCTCCAGGAACAAAGCAAGGTGCTTCACTCCTCAAGCCGGGAGATAAAGCCCTGGCGATCAGAAAGAGCCACTTCCATCTCCCTGCTCTGCAGCTCTCCCGACCCTTTCAGTCTCCACCTGCTTCTCCACCTTTTCTTTTCCTCCTCCCGCCCCCGCTGCACACAGCTGCGCTCCCTCCACCTGGGACCGGCTCTCCAGGTGCCGCTCGTTGCGCCTGTCTCCTGCCAGCAGCCGAAGCGCGAGGCGCGGCCGCGCTGCCTCTCCCCGCTCCAGCTCAGCTGTCCCGCTTGCAAACTTCCCCGCCGCACCCGCCGGCCCTTGCCTACCGCGGGGCACGGAGCGGGCTGCTCGGCTCGGCTCGGGATATCGCTGCACGGAACGTGGCCGCTCTCCTCAGGAAAGCCCGTCGGCGTCCTCCGGGGGTAGGAGGTAGAGGCATCACTGGCGGAGGTGAAACCTAACGGGTGCGTCCCATGGTCTCCTCTTCCTCCTGCGGGGCTCGCCGAGGAGCACCACGCCGCTCTGCCTGCCGGCACCAAGCGCCCTGCCGGAGAGCCAGGCAGCCTCTGCGGCTTGCTGCCCCCCGCCCTGCTGCGGGAGGGAGCGCGCTGAGGGGGAACGAGAGGCACGGAGGGAGCGGGAGCGATTAGCAGGTCAGGTGCGGCCGGAGCGCGGCGCAGCTCTCCAGTGCCCGCGGGGCGGGTCCCTCCGTGAAGTTGGTCTTTGTCACTAGCGAGCGGGCGGCTCGGCCCCTCTCAGGAGGGGCAGAAGGCGAAGAGTGCGGCGTGTTTCCCCGCACCGAGCTCTTCGCCCCCCTGGGCTGGCAGCAGTGAAGCGTCGGCTCCTAACCGCCTGCGCCCGGGGGCCGGCGAGTCGAGGCTGCTCCGTACTCAGGTGTCACGTTCCTTCCCCTGCGCCCCCTCCCCGCTCAGAGGGCGCCGGGGATTAAGTGTGCTTGCAGTTTTAAGAGCATTACATTAATAAATACCGTCTCGGTGATTTGAAATTATTCCGGGAGCATACAGAAGCCCGGTAAGTAGCAAAGCTCTCCGGGGAACCAATAAGAGGGATCAAACCCGGGCACCACGTTCTCGCACGGCCTCTGTTGCAGTTTGCCCACCCGGGATTGAAGTGGCACAGAGACCCTCAGCTGTTTCTCCTATCTGCTTCAGATTCCGTTGGAAAATGAGAGATTTAAAGAGAGCAATAAGGAAAATACGTGAGCTGTCAGTTGTCAGAGATGGCAGCTCTCGTCCTCTGAACCTGGGGAGCCGGAGCAAGGCCACAGCAGCTGTAGCAAAGGCTGGCAGCCTGTGCCTGCACGGGTGCCAGCCAGCTGCCATGGGCACTGGTATGCACCACAGCGGGAGCATGCCATGAAGGGTGTATGAAGGCATTGGCACAGCATCTCCTAGGAGCAGCATGACGCAATCACCAGCTTGGTAGTGCTGCTGGCAAGCCTCAGCCTCTGCTTAGTAACAGCATAAGGGATTTGAGTCCTGCGTTTCACTATGAGTTAAAATAGCCAAGACTAGATGGATCCTGTCTGTTGAGCAGGAGTTTAGGCACTGGACTAGGAGCACATCTGCACTGGACTAGGAGCACATCTGCACTGGACTAGGAGCAAGTCTTGCAGCAGTCAAAGCCCTTTTTTAGTTTTTTTTCCCTTTCTTTCTTTTTGCAGTGTGACTTCATTAGAGGTACACAGAAGTGCTCTGGCAGGGCAACAGGAGTCCTCCATCGGGCTTTTCAAGGAGTGAAGCAAAAGCAGATCTGCACAGCCAGTGCACTAACCCTTGCTGCTGCAACGGCAGAACCTGCCCCTCTAAGACAAAGAGTAAAGCATCTCTGAGAGAAGACTTCATACACCCACTCACAGTTTTCTAAAACTGCCTAAAGCTTCCTCATGTCTCACTCTCTGCTCTTGTGTCCCATCTCCATTGTCCAACAGATAGTCATGACCTCAGACAAGGAGACTGCTCTAAACTAATGTCTATAAATGATCTCTATCATATGAATTAAATTTACAATAAAAACTACATTTCATTTCCATTTCGTGTGTGAAATCATGCAAAGCAGGGAGCTCCATAAACACTCCACATCACTAGAGTGATGTCTAGTGCTTACCACATGTACATCATTTACTGTTTGGGGATGGAGTTATATTTAAATTAGGCAGCTTGATAACATAATTGGGATGTTCTAAACTGCTTCCCTGTAATTACTATCTGGAAGAAGTAAAGCATCATTTCTCAAGCCTAGTCTCTCTCCTTGATGTGTTTTAACTCATAGTCTTGTGTGAAACTACGTTTTGCATAGTTGAGCTGGTGAAGTGCACTTCCTGCAGGGGTGTTGCACAGGCAAAGAATGATTGCAAGTGTATTGCTCTGATAAGGCAGAAATATGACATTCTTCACAGCAGCAAATTCAGTCAGTTGTTTAAAAACTGTACAGCTGAACAATTGCAAACAGGAATGAAGGTCCCCTGTCAGCTTGTGCCAGTTTTTCATAGTAGGATGTCTCATTACACAGCCATGTAAAACTAGGCTATGCTGTCCCGTTGGGACTAATTGTGTTACAGGCACCAAATAAAACCTGTGACTAGGTGGGCTGCTGTTAGTTTTCCAGAAAATAATTACAGAGCATAGGAATGGTGGACCAAGAGCTCTGTAGTACTGCAGATTTCTCCTCTGGTTCACTAAACCCTGAAAGAACAATAATCTGTTCTATCCCTTATTTTTCCTTTTTAAGCAGATGGTGTCATGGAAGCGCTTCCCACATAGGTACAAAGATTCAAAGCTGTTCTTGTGAGGTACTCAAGCTTCAGCCACACTTTTCCTTCTGGGCATCTCTTTTGAAGTGGCACACTCAACCTCATCCATTTCAGTGACCCAAGAAAAAGCTTGGCTAGTCTTAAGTATGATACAGACAATTCTGTCTTACTCATGCCTGTTTCCTGAGGAGCAGACATTTTTGAGAGACTATATATATGAGGGGAAAGAGCAGGAGGGAAGGTGTTTGACTTTTTTGGAGGAGAGAAAGTAACTTCACTGGTTTGATCCTTTAATTGGTTTTTGGTCAGATCTCAAACCCAAAGGCCTGAAACACAACAAATAATGATAGGAAATGCAAATTAGGACAAGAAATGGAGATTAAATCCTGATCACTGATTCTGCCATTCCATGCTAATGCCAGATGCAGCAACCAAATGCTTGTGTCTAAACAGCCTCAGAATACTCCACTCAATGTTGTATGACTGCTTTGCAGTAAATATAAAATAAACCCAGTCTTGCATTTTAGGTAGACACTTTTTTTTTTTTTTTTAATAGCTACAAGCCCTCCTGCTCTAGGACTCTTGTCTCATGTATACAAAAGCTGTTTAAACTTACATTTTACTATCACTGTGTAAACCTCAAGTACATATCTTGTATGTAGTATGGAGAGTGACACTGAACAGGAGTGTCTGTTGATGATTTCTTTAGCACTCCTGTCTAAACCAGTGCCAGACCTGGTATTAGGACTGGGTTTGTTGAGTATGGCAGTGTTCCTGATTAAGCCTATACTAGTTCAAGGTTTCAGATTTAAAGCTTTGTATAAAAATATAAAAGTTGGTTAGAATCCAAGCTGTGACCATAGAATCATAGAGGTTGGAAGGAACCTCTGAAGATCAAGTCCAACCCACCTGCCAAAGCAGAATCACTCAGGCAAGGCCACATAGGAACATATCCAGGGAGGTTGTGAAAGTCTCTAGAGACAGAAACTCCATGATCTCTATGGGCAGCCTGCTCCAAGACTCCATCACCCTTGCAGTAAAGATCTTCTTTTCATGTTGAGGTAGAACATGCTGTGTGCCAGTTTGTGTCCATTGCCCCTAGTCCTGTCAGAGGGCACCAATGAAAAGAGACTGGTCCCTTCTTGACATTGACCCTTCAGCTATTTGCAAACATTGATAAGGTCCCCTCTCAGCTTTATCTTCTCCAGACTAAACAGCCCAAGGTCTCTCAGCCTTTCTTCATGCAAGGGATGTTCCAGTCTCTTAATCATCCTTGTAACCCTTCCCTAGACTCTCTTTAGTATTTCCCTGTACCTCTTGAGCTGGAGACTCCTGAACTGGACACAGTACTCCATATGTGGTCTCACTAGGGCAGAGTAGAGGCAAAGCGCATGAACCTCCCTCTACCTCCAGGATATCATTGACCTTTTTTGCCACAAGGGCCCATTGCTGTCCACTCGATAACTTACTGTCCACTAGGACTCCAAGGACTTCTATAGAGATGGTTTCCAGCAGGTCAACCTCTAATCTGTACTAGTGCATGGTGTTAAGCCTCCCCAGATGCAGGGCCCTACACTTATCTTTGCTAAACTTCATTAAGTTCCCTTCTGCTCAACTCTCCCATCTGAGGGATAGCAGCCCATCCTCCTAGAGTATTAGCCAGAAGGTTACTCTCTAGGCTTTACAGTTCAGAACTCTGTGCTGAAGCAGCCATGGCAGAGGCCAGATGCTGTAACAATCTGTATGCTTGAGTTATGCATAAAGATAATCATATGTGTAAGCCTTTGTGGGACTGACCCTAACTTTCACTAAAGATTGCACTCTGCCAAAGCCAACAAGGCTGCATTGTTCCATCCTTGGGGCTCCATACACTTTCTCTCTCACTATAGTTGTTAACATACACATACATTTTTATCTAGGGCACGTCAAGAAAACCTAATAATGCATTATGAGCTCACAAGTACAGCACATGTCAGTGTCAGCTTAATTTTTGCAATGGCTAATCCACCTTTCCTGGCATTTCAGATTGTTTTCATTGGACTATTACAATATGAAATGCACACTGTTTCCACATAGTGTTTGGAAAAGAGAGGGTTTTCAATTAGTGTTTCAGTCATGCTTCATAACTCATCTTTAAATATTATCTAGGAGAAACTTGCATGGGTTTTTTGTGAGGGCTTTGCATGCTAACAAGGAACACCTGAAGTTCCTTCCAGATGAGAAGTGCTGACATCTGTAAGCACTTAGCAATCAAAGTCCTGACTGCAAACACAGACGTCCAAACTCAGGTGGTTTGGGAATGGCCCTGGCTACCACATGGTCCTGAAAGATTGCCAAAGATGGTTTTCAGAACTAAATGTCATGGAAGTGACTCAGGGACAGAACTTACCTGTCCAAGCTGTATCTGTATCTGTATTTATCTATATTTAATTTGCAGGAATAAGCTGGAATTTAAAAAGTGGATGACAATGAAGAACTCTGGCATGTACTTATGCAGACATTGCTGGAGCTGTGACTTGGGAAAGGACTAGCTACAGCACTTTCAAGTTCACATCTAGAGAAATAGAGTGGCTCACAACAATGCACAGTGCCCCGTTTGCTTGTGGTGAGAGCCTGTATCAATAAATCCACCTCAGAACACACAGAAGTGTGTGGGGTTGGTATTAATCCTGTTATCAAGGAGGGAAGGACATTCACCACTCCTCCCACAGAGCAATATACTGTGAATTCAGGATGCTCTCTCCTCCATTTGGTTGCTAAGCAAGTCAGAATGCACCACCTTTCTCCCACTCACATGCACCCCAGCCAGCTGCTGTTAGAAGGGAAAGACAGGAGGGTAACTATTTTTGTGTAAGCAAATAAAAAGTACTGCTTACTTCTTTGTGTAGACAACACCTGACATTTAAAACCCATTAACACTTGTCACAGAAATGTTACATGATGGGTGGATTATCCCTCAATAGTTCAGTGAAGCCATCCCTAACCTCTTTCTTTTATCTTTTAGATGCTTCTTGCTCTTTCCCTTCCTACTGATTGCCTAGGAGAAAAAGTTCATGGATCTGTGCTTTTAGATTGTTTTACAATGGACTTGTAAAGCAGAGGTTGGAGAGCTGGAGTCTGTCTTTAAAAGCAAAGGTATCTTTATTGTTTTCTGTAAGGGTGCCATTTTTTTCAAAGACTACACACTCTTTTGGATCATTCTGAGCACAGCAGTGTCCTGGAGTCCTGGAAGTTACCAGTTCCAAAAGAGTCAGAATTGGATGGGACTGGATAACTATGTAATGATGGAGAGAGGAAGTAGAAAAAAAATAGGATTTGGCTCAACAAAATCCAAGTCGGGCTGTGTGGCCACAGTGTCCAGCCAAACCCTCTAGTTACAAAAGCAAAACAAACAAGATGCAGCTAGATGGAATATTTGGACTTGGATGCGAAATCCTTAGCAAGAAAAAGAAGTGATGGAAGGACAATTGCAGTGCAAGTAAAGTTATGCAAAACAAATTGGAAATGTGAAGAGAGAAGAGAGCAAATGCTGGGAGAAGTTTTATGTTCTCCAACATTTACAGTTTAAGTGATTGTACAATGTGAATCAGCTAATATCTTTTCCACAAGTTCTATTTTGTCAGTGTTCACTTTCTATCAAAGATTATTACCCAGAGCCAGATTATTGAAGAGTGGCTACATTTCATGGCAAAACCAGCTACAGGATTAGTATTGCAGAAGTGTATCTTTCACAGATTTTTAAGGGATCCTTGAGATGGGGAGATATGGGAAGTGTGATGACTATATTTTACTAGGAAGTGCTAAACCAAAGCTGGGAGGGTAGCAAGTAAGCTGATTTACTCCTAGTTACAGCACAAGATTCTTGGGAATCAGGAGGTTTTCTCCCAAGCCTTTGATTCTCTGCTTACCATTGACAAGTGGAGTACTTTTTAATTTAGCTACCCTTATCAGAAACACAAAAGTGTCTGATTTCCCAAATGTGCTGAGGAACATACTGCTTGTAAAGTATTTTAAGGTTCTCCAGATCAGACAGAATTTGGATTGTTGTATTTTGCTTGCTCTAAACCAGCAGGGGTTCTTCTACAGATAACTGCCTCCCTCCTTGCTCGCTTTGTGGAGTTTGGAGGGTGGTATGCATGAGACAAATGGCACTGAGCCACATTTGTATTTCTTAGCCGGCATAAATGACCTTTGCAGGATAGATTGCTTAGAGTTTCGTTGGGAACACAGGTTAACTTTGGGTTCATTGGTCTCTTTCAGTGGTCTTATACCTACAGGACATTCAATGATCTGGTCCAATGACAAAAAAAAAGGGAAGCTCCTTTTTTTTTAATCTGAGTCGGAGAAGGTTTTATTTTGATGGGTGCACAAAATGAGATTTCTCCCTAATCTGCTCTGCAATTCATTCACATAATCTCTTTGTAGGCACATAACATTAATCCTTATCATTACAGAGAGAATCTAAAAACATTGACATTAAAACAGGACAGGAGAGGCTGAGCAGAAGAGGCCAAGATGTTGGATCTCCCTACTCTTTGTACTTTAGTAAAGATTTACGTCGTTTGTATCTTAGCACTTCACTGGAAATAGTCCCTGAAGTTAGCAGTCACAGAAATAAAAAAAAAGATCATAAAAAGGGAAAGTATTCAAATGAGAAATATGCAGTTCAACACTGAGCCATGCCAGCTAAGGGATTTTTCTACTCTATGGTAATGAACTGCAAAAGGTGGGTGAAAGAGATTTGAATATGAGCTAAACCTAGACACTGAAGCATACTTTGCAGCATTGCTTATGTTTTCCTTTATATCCAATCTCTATGGAATCTGTTTGTGCAGAGCAGATGCACAGAGAAATTAACCTATAAGACCATCAAGTAAACAGATTGCTCTTGCACAGTATTCCATGTACACAATTTTATGTAGCCATCCTTGGGCTAGAATTTACATATAGTAAATGTGCCTTTACTATTAATGGGCACAGCTCATAGTCAGAATCCCCTGTGTACTAGTAAGTGCTTTCATCCAGAGGAGTATTCCATCCTTCTGTTTAGGATATCTGTCCTGGTTTTAACTCAGCCAGCAGCTGAGCTAACAGTCCACTTGCAACACTTTCCCCTATGCTCCCTCTCCATGTGGTCAAGGAGGAAAAGAACCTGAGAGGCAGGGTAAGATAAAGGAAATTACTGCAGGGATATCTGGTAACAGTATAACATGAAAGGAAAATACTGGAATGTGTAGCAGAAGAGTAACAAAAAACGCAAACCATGCACACCTGTGAACCAAAGCCATAAAAAGGAAAGCTCCTCTGCCTGGAAGTAGGGAAGGAGCCACAAAAAATAGGGACAGGAAACTTTGAAAACTGTAGAATACACTCCAAATCCCATAACCTCCTTTTGGCCCCAGAGGGCCCTTTTCTTTTGCCGTGAGCACGACATGGCGTTGACTAACAGACTGCCCTCCTGCTTTCACTGCACCATTGCAGGAGGAGAAGCTCCCCTACCCCATCCCCTATCCCTTCTAGTGGGGCCAGCCAGCTAAAACAAATACAGTGTCTCACTGTTGGAATTGAAAAGGACACTTTTAACTACTGTAGAAGTCTTCTCCTGCCTGAAGTGGAAACTGGGCTGGTCACCTTCCCTGCGATGGCATGCTTCTCCCTCACTACTGTTGGATCCTCCTTTCCATGGCTGAGCTACTGTAACCATTCACAGAAATAGGTCTAAGAACAGTGTACCAAACTGCTCTCACCAGGGTCCAGGCATGTTCTAGAAATGCTGATGAGCTCATACAGTGTTTTCAGTTCTCTGTCATGTGCTTTCTTATATACTCTTTGGTATTTTCTCCTTTGCAAGCCTTTGAAAAAATGGACACACACCAACCAGAGGCACTTTGGAAGACAGATATTTAGGTGTCCTTCAGATAATCTGTGCCCATATCCTAAGAATTATTTAAGCATCAAACAGCTACATATCCTTGAGGATCTGGGTCACAGATGTATTACAAAATTTTATCTTCACTTTGAAGTGCAACTTCAATACGAATTTGCTTGCTTCATGCTGCTTCTTCCCTTCTTGCTTATTTATACCAGCCATTTTTTTTTTGTTAGGGATAGAAGCAGAAATAAGTTCTCTTTTATTTCAGTCCTTTAACCGTGCATTCTTGAGCCACTGCTAATTTTAAAGGGAAAAAAAGATGGGGTTTTTTTGAGTGGCACACACACGTTAGACACCACAGATCACTTACAGAAAATGAAAGAAAATATTTTGGCTAATGGGCTGATAGTCAAATTGAGGGAGAAGTGAGCAGAGGTGGCTCCAGTGCATTAGAAGTTCCTTCTCTTTCTGGAAGCATTGGTTGAAGCTGGTCCAATTCTGTCTGAGCTAGATAAGTAATCCTCTGTGGGTCTTCCTACAGTAAGGCATTATAAGTGAGACTTCCAAAGCAAAGGTCCTTTTCTGTTCAGCACAAATGTAATGACATGTTGCAGTTTTGCTGTCCTTTGCTCAGTGATGGCTGCACATCTGACTCCTGACATTTGTTTTTTCATTAGGCAGTATCAGTGTCTGCAAGCAGTAATTACTGGCCATTTGCTCATAGAATCACAAAATTAGCTTTGTTGTAAAAGACCTTTAAGATCACCAAATCTAACCATTATTCAACCCTATCAAGTCTGACACTAAACCACATCCCTCAGCACCACATCTCTGTGTCCCTGTCCTCCAAGGATAGGCTCCCTGGGGAGCCTATTCCAGGGTTGAAGAACCCTTTTAGTCAAGGATTTTCTTCTAATATGCAAACTAAACATCCCCTGATGCAACTTGAGGACAATTCCTCTTGTCCTATCATTTGTTACTGGGGAGAAGTAACTGACCTCCACCTCTCTATTACCTCCTTTTAGGTAGTTGTAGAGATTGAAAAGGTCTCCCCTTAGTCTCCTTTTCTCCACACTAAACAATCCCAGTTCTCTAAGATGTTCTTTGTGAGACCTGTCCTCCAGACCCTTCACCAGCTTCGTGGTCTTTCTCTGCACCTTCTCTAACACCTCAGTGTTTTTCTTGTACTGAGAGGCCCAAAACTGAACCCATTATTCAAAGTGTGGTCTCACCAGTGATGAGTATTGGGTGACAATCACAGAATCAGAGAAACAACCAGGCTGGAAAAGACTCTCAGGATCACCAAGTCCTACCTATAACCCTACTCTACTCTATATTCATATTCCATGACTTCCCTGGGCCTGCTTGTCATAGTATTAAGTTTATGATTTCACCATTTCCATAAAAATAGAAGATTGTTCTGCATGCTGGTTTCTGGGGAGATACTGCCTTAGTTAAAACACTTCTTTGTCCTTCTCACAGCATTAACTATATTCTGCCAGGCAGCATATCAGTCAGTGACGAGTTATACTGAGGATGCCTAACTCACTGAGCAATCTGCATTGTGCTGAGTTCTTTGCTGTGCATAAACAAGGAAAGCAATCTGGACTTTGGGGCAGTGGGTAGTAGGGGAGAAGCTCAGAGAAAAAGAGAGATGCCAGGTGTTAGGGTGAGTGGAGAACAGAGGCTAGAAAAACATGTTTCAGAGTATCAGAGGAAGCAGGTAAGAATCAGCTGCAGGAGGGAAAAAAAGAAATAGAAACATAGAATCATAGAAAGAGGAACAGAAGCAGTTCAACAGAGAACATACTTGGAACTGCAGGGGGTGAAATGGAAACCAGTTCACTAGTAGGATCCTTTATAAAGTATGTGCTGAATTAGGGGGCTGGAGATCTTTAATGCCAAGCATGGCGACAGTAACTGTGGTTGCTTCTTGCTTGTGGTGGCATTTACATATCAGAATTTCTGAATATTGCTGTGTTGGCTGTGATACTAAAGCCCTTTCAAGGCAGCCAACACCCACTGGAATTCTGGACACTTTTTGTGGCCAAAAACACTTTTGAAGGAAAAGGTACAAATCAGTAAATAAAAAGAAGTCACAGATATCTTCAGAACTATTTATCGCTTCTGAAGGTAAGCATTTGCAAATGCATCATCTTCACCCCTCCCACAGCTTCACCCAAGCTGCCAAGGTCAAGAGCTTGGTCCAGGCTCCTAAAGACCAGAAATGAATGTGGGAAAAAAAATTGCAATGAGTCTAGGTGGAATATAATAATAACAGTTTCAAATATTGCCTTTATTTTACACAGTTCCAGTTTGTTTCTGACTCTGTTTAATCAGTAGTGTCACTGCTTTAATTATAATAGCAATATTTGCTCTACAAAGCTATGTAAATCAGGCACACTCATTTTCTAAGCTGGTATTTCTATATTCCATTTATTTGCAATGTTCATAAGAATCTTGTGAGAAGGTTTTTTTTTAAACTGTATCTGGCCTCCTCTGCTGAAGACCATGTCCCTCAGCACCCATCTCTGTGTCTGTGAAACACCTCCAGGGATGGGGATTCAAACAGGCTCCCTGGGGAGCCTATTCCAGTGTTTAAGAACCCTTTCAGTCAGGGAGTTTCTTCTAATAGAGGAGTTTCCTCTCTTCCAAGGACAGACTGAGGGAGCTGGAGCTCTTTAGCTTGGAGAAGAGGAGACTGAGAGATGGCCTCATCAATGTTTATAAATATGTAAAGGGCGAGTGCCAGGAGGATGGAGTGATGCCTGGTGACAGGACAAGGGGCAATGGGTGGAAGCTAAGGCATAGGAAGTTTCGTTTAAACTTGAGAGGGGATTTTTCCCTTGTGAGGGTGACAGAACCCTGGAACAGGCTGCCCAAGGGGGTTGTGGAGTTTCCCTCTCTGGAGATATTCAAGGCCTGCCTGGACACTTTCCCGTGTGATCTGGTATAGGAGATCCTGCTCTGGCAGGGGGGGTGGACTGGATGAGCTTTTGAGGTCCCTTCCAGCCCCTGATATTCTGTGATTCTATGATTCTAATATGCAATCTAAACATCCCCTGGTGCAACTTGAGGACATTCCCTCTCATTCCATCACTTGTTACTAGGGAGAGGAGACCAACTCACACCCTGCTCCAACCTCTCTTCAGGTAGCTGTAGAGAGCAAGAAGGTCTCCCCTCAGCCTCTGCTTCTCCAGACTACACAAGCCCAGTTCCCTTAGCTGCTCCCCATAAGTAAGCACTAAAGTAGATTTTAGTAGGCTTCCCTGTGAGTAGAAATTCTACCCAACTGTTGCAGCCTTTGAAGCATATACAATTGTGGGAGATCTTGCAGCCTTGCCACAGAGAACATTCCCACTAGAATTAATAGGGACTTAACTGAACAAGGATCGAATGACTACAGGCTTGCAGCCCAGCCCTACAAGCTTCTTCTCATGACAGCATCCAATTAAAATTAATGAAGTAACTTGTTCAGGATCACCCAGGGAAATGATGGGAGAGGCAGGGGGGGGAACTCAGATTGCATGAGTCACTGCCAAGTTCCTTGATGTTACAAAGTCAAAAATAGTTAGAAAACAGAAATGCTGAAGACCAGTGAGAAATGCTGGTCATTAGAGTGGCTCCCAGGCAATCTGCCTAGGGTGATCAATTTGCATATATGTCACTACTGAGGTATAAAGTCCTGCATTCTGGCAACATTTCTAACGTTTTTCACATGTAATTGGGTATTATAATTAAAATGTGAGAGTATCTTTTGTAGAGGAGAGGAATTATGTTTTAACATGCCAGGTGGACTTGACTGCTCTTCAACTACACCATATTTGAACTCCTCCCTGACATTTCCAGAGATGCCCAGAGATGATGCTCTTTCACATGCAGCTGGCCACACCTGATTTTGCCCCTTGCCCAGCTCAAACTAGGAAATTATGTTCTGTCCATGACCAACCCTCCACTTTCCTCTGGCTTGCCCTCAACACTGAATGCAGCTGAAGGGAGATCACAACTCCTTGCGGTTAGGCTGATGAAGCAACTGCTAAATCAACTTATCATCACCTATTGTGTTAGAGAGGCATGAGGGTAATAGGAATGAGGTAAGGATTTGACCTACTATTTCTAAAACAACCACGTTTGCTTGCTTGTGTTGCAAATGCCACATGAAGAGTCACTAAACCCAGGAAGAGTTTCATAACTCTAACTTGCTTTTCATTGTGGATGCTCTTTGATTACCTCGTACATGTCTTGCAGTAAAAATAGTTACTTTCCAGCCATTCTCATGTTAGGTCTTTCTCTAACACTCACACATCACAATAACATTTGAATTGCAAATATTCTAGGAAATATTACAGATAGTCACTTCCTCTGGATTTTATGTATATATGCATCTCTCTCTTCCTAACGTTTCCAATTACTCTAAGGGTTTATTCTGTCTTCTAGCAGGTGACTTGTACCTAGCTCGGTGTGTAAGTGAGAAAGAAGGGAGGAGCAGTAGAGTTAATGCGTTCAATCACAGCTTTTGAAAGAAGCACCTGAGTATGGTGTGAGAACTTCAACGTGCAGAGGAAGCCCCCCTTGATTAGACACTTAGTAACACCTTGCCTGACATCCATGCAATGTGAACAATGATATTAATTTAAGAAGTAATGAAATTTCATCCTCTCCTGTTTCTCTTTTCAGCTGCTTCCCCCTTTCCTAGCTTATCTAGCTCAGAATGAGGAGCTTGCTTGCTGTGGCCCATTGTGATTCAAAAGAAGGAAGAAAGAGTGTCTGGAATGAAAAAATATTAAATGTGTCAACACATTTCTGCAAACACCATGATGGTGCCACCCCAATGCCTGAATGCTTATTTTCTCCAGTGTTAGGTGCTCATGGAAACAGTACAAGAGGACTTATGATAAAAAAATCCAACCTCTCTAACATGCAGAAGAAAAAAGTCACACAGGCCACTGATAAAGCCAAAATGGTAAGTCAGTGCCCCATGGGAGAAATATTTCTTCCAAGGAGAATATGAAGCATTTTCCCATTAGTGTGGACACTGTTAACCTTTTCTGGAAAGGAACAAAGGCCACATTGGATTTTTGCTCCCTTGGGCTGAAGTTGCAGAAGTCTGTGAGGCTGTGCAGGTGCACGATGGAAAAATAAGAAGGATCTCTTGGTAATAAGGTCTCTTGGTCACTAAGTTATAGAAAGGAGACCTAACATGCTCAGATTTATGACCAGCATTTCAAAGCAACTTATATTTGCTGTTCAGTAATTAATTCCCTGGGAAGCCTGTAAATACTTACTAGACTTCCATAGAAGAAATAGTTGTTAAGATAATAAAATAGGCTCCTGATTTGACTCTGTCCACATGGTCTGGATGATCTTCCATGGAGGTCACTTGTATAGACATAAAGCTGGCATAAACTCAGGACCTTTCTTGCTGTCTTAAGAACAGTGATTATGGTGGCACTGCCTGTGACAGGGTCAGGCAGTGAAAAACCTGAAGCCATGTAAGTTGTAGGCCAATTTCAAACAGAAGAGTACAATTAAACTGAGGGGGTGCAGAGATGCCCAACTATCTGGCTAGCCTTCTCTCCACCTTTACTACCAGCTTGTCTCTCTGGTTTCAGCAACATTACTCATGACTTATACTAACATAAGGTTCTTTGATTTCTCCCCATCTCTAAATTTTCACTTCACTCCTTTGTCAGTTTAGGTACTTTATGATTCATGAGCTGTAAACAAATCACTTAAGAGGGAAGGGGATCAAGAATCCAGGTTTGTTTTAATGTCTAGATCTGTGTGTCTAAGTGATAGAAGACAACATAGATCATTGCTGTCAACCATTGCCTTGAGAAAGGACTTTCAAATCCAAAGGACTGCACTTCTTCCATTGAAATCCATGAGAATATTGGTTTGAATAGGTACAGAATAATTGTGCTTCAAGAGTCTGATTTTCAGAAGCTCTGGGCTCCAGATTTTCTCATGGACCTCAGCTGAAGTGGAATGAGATAAAAAAATTCTGGTCCTAAGATAAGAGGTCATCAAAGCTTTGCATGGATCATTTGTGTGATGGAAAGGGGGGTTTCTACTTGTTCACAGCTGTTGCACACTAGCGACAGGAAGCATGAGCACCAGGATCAGCACTCATATTGTTGGCAGCTCAGCTCATATGTGCAGGCTTTCAAAGTGTACAACATTTTACATGCCACGTAGGGTGCCCTGTATATTAAATTGCATTGTGCCACAGTATAAGCCAGAAGAAAACTAAATGATTAGTTATGCTAAATGATCTTTGAAATTATTGAGTGATGCACGAAATAGGAGCTACAGGTTACAGGGAATAAAATATGCTACTGTCATGAAGTCAATGCATATAGCACATAGAAACTTATACTTAAATCATGTTTAGAGACTATGGAATGACAATGCATGGATCACAAAGCCAAACAAAATCCCAAGTGTCTTCAATTTCCTCATAAGTGTTATTTTAGCAGCAGAAAACCCCATTCTCCTAGGGTTTTACCACAGTCATAAACCCAAATCAATATTTTCAGTGTTATTTGCAGTCTAAATGATGCTAGATGTTTTAACTTTGAGGTTGCTATGTTAAACTATGCCATCAAAGGGATTTCCCTCCTCTCAGACTCCTCTAAATGATGTCCTTATTTTCCTTTCCACATAAGTTTCTCTACTGCATTTCCACAATGCCAGGTGGAAGAAAGTGTCTATTTTTTATTACAAAATGTATTTTAAAGGTTCATTTTCTTTCCTTTTAAATGGTAGTTGTACATATAAAGCTTTTTCAGAGCAGCACCGATTGAAATACTATTTGAGTTTGGAAGGATACAATTACTAATGTAGAATCAGCAGGGAGACCCACAGGCTATAGAAAACCATTATTTCTCTAAGTTGCATTCATACTTCAGTGAGTCTGGTGGTTTATTTTTAGGAGGAACTTACACCATGTGCTTCATCTACAGGCAAGACTCATTGCTGCTCTCGTTCTTTTTACTCTTGCAGCAGCTTAGATTGGCATCACAATGAAAACTGAGATGTGAATTCCAGAAACAGCCATGGCTGTCATTGGACCTTTCTTCCACTGAAGAATGTACATATTATTTATGATAAATTCAGTATTGCAGCTCACCTGGACCATCTATCACAGAATCACAGGAGCATTCTGGTTGGAAAAGACCCCTAGGATCAAGTCCAACCATTATCCCTACTCAACAAAGTTCACCCTTAAACCATATCCTCAAGCATCACATCCAAATGATTTCTAAATACATGCAGGGTTGGTGACTCAACCACCCCTCTGGGCAGCCCGTTCCAATGCCTTGCCACTCTTGCTGGGAAAAAATTCTTCCTAATGTCTAGTCTAAACCCACTCAGTCGCAGCTTGAGGCCATTCCTTCTTGTTCTATCACTAATTACCTGTGAGAAGAGACCAGCAACAACCTCTCCACAATGTCCTTTCCGGAAGCTGTAGAGAGCAATGAGGTCTCCCCTCAGCCTCCCCTTCTTCAAACTAACCATCCCTAACTCCTTCAGTTGCTCTTCATAAGATTTATTGTCCAAGCCCTTCCCTAACTTCTTTGCCCTCCTCTGCACTGGCTCCAGCACCTCTGCATCCTTCTTGGAATGAAGTGCCAAAAACTGAACACAATATTAAGGTGTGGCCTCACCAGAGCAGAGCACAAGGGGACAATCACCTCTCTACTGCTGCTGGAGACAGCATTTCTATTACAAGCCAAGATGCCACTGGCTTTCTTTGCCACCTATCTATGGCAAAAACCTGCCAAGGTGCCCAATTCCTTCCTAATAAGAAAAAAAATATTTTGCCAAAGTGTCAGCTTACTGCAGCATGGAAAAACAAATGCTCTGTGCATTGGTAGGCAAACATAAACCTCAGTGGAAGTCAGTGAAGAGAAAAGAGAGAGATGTGGGTTTTGTTGAGACCAGGTGAGCATACAGATCACCTTAAAACAGCTTTCCATTTTCAGATGGAGTAGAAAGAAGAAAGAAATTAGACTGGGTTGTCAATGCTTCAGTCTGAATGAACTGAACTTTCCTTTTGCTTGCAGAGACAAGGTGATATGATTGACTTCATCCACTTTCATTTACATAAGATGTATGTGTGCAGTACCTCAGTCCCTGGCAGAAACTGGGTGATTTATGCTGGGAGGGTATCCTTGCTGTATTATTATCAGAGCACACAAGAGGACATTACTTTAAGTCATAGCCAACAAAATCTTTGGGCTTGCCTAGGAACCAAGACATCAAGAAGATGTATTGGGAGAAGAATCATCTCTCTGGCCACGCTGTCTTCTCCTGCTTAATGTTTCTGTCACTTCCACTGACAAGCATTGTCTTCTGCCCTTATGAAGTGTATGAGCCAATTAAAATGTAGAGGGCCATGTTTGGAAGCAGAAGGAACTGATCAAAGTGAAGCCTTTCAATTCTGATTGAATGTCAAGATTACTTCATATGCTAGGCATGGTCAAACGTAATTAGTGACTCAGAAAGAGAAATACTAAATAATACAAGCGTATGAAAAGCAAGCAGTTCCATATTTATACCACATTGTCTTTTGTAAGGCAGATGACATGATAATAAATGGAAATCAAATTTCTCCTTGATATTAAAAAAATGTTGAACAAAGCCCCACTGAACTGCAAACACGAACAACACCACAGCTTCTTATACATTCTGTTGGTTATTTGAGAAAGTTGACTCTGATCTTGACATTTGCTCTTATATTCATGGCAATAAAGCTCTGGAAATTTGTAGAGGAAGTTTCTGAATAGTTTGGCTTACAAAAATATCCAAGAACAGCCAGCCAGCTAACCAGTCCAACCAACAGCAGATGCCAGCTTCACTGCTAATTGCCTGCTTTAAGCCAGACCATCTGAGTGTCTGCTGCTTTACATTTTTTACTGGGCTAAACTGGATGAGATTTCCCCCCCCCCCCCCCTTTTTTTTTTCAGCAACACATACTCTAGAAGAAAGAATTTGGAACTACTGCATGTCTTGGCTGACCAGAACCAAGGTCTTCTCTTTAATTCTTGAATCCTTTGGGTTGTTTTTTTTTCAAATATTGACAACTTTAAAATGATTTCTACAGCAAGAACTGAAAAATCTTGTTTGAAAACAGCGAATTGCAGCATGTTTATGTTTTCAATGTTTTCCCCAGTTTTAAACTATCAGCCAAATCAGTGAAGAATTGTGACTGTTCAACAAATGCATTTTTGGTAAACAAATCATTAGGAAAATTGATAAGCCTGAGTCACTCCATTCTCAATGTTGTATGTCATGGTTTTCTAAGAGCATCATTCTTTGCTTAGAAGTATGTCTCACTTTCATCTGTTTGCTAATGCACTGAGTATATATCTAACCTCAAATTATGTGACTGATTGTTGAATGTGCTGTTTTGAGGCTAATTGGAATATTTTAATGAGAGAAATTAGATCATTGGCTGTGAAAACAAAAGAATAGTGATGTCTGTATCACTCATTCGTTCTGCTGAGGGACATTGAGAGAGTCATTGGACACTGGAATGGGCTGCCCGGGGAGGTGGTGGAGTCGCCATCCCTGGGGAAGTTCAAGGCAAGGTTGGACGTGGCACTTGGTGCCATGGTCTAGCCTTGAGCTCTGTGGTAAAGGGTTGGACTTGATGATCTGTGAGGTCTCTTCCAACCCTGATGATACTGTGATACTGTGATAAATAGTCAAAATATAAGATGAGGCACTCACTTCTCACTTCTTCCTCTTTGAGCTGTCTGTGTGGTTACATCTTGCCCTAACTCCTTTGTTCAAAACCTATGTAACCAAATCTAACCATTTCCTCTAACCTCCTTGTCTGCTTTTGACATCTCACCTCAGATCTCTGCAGATTTATTGCATGAGCTATGCGGAGATTTATCTGGTTACTTCTGAGATTGGGAGGAGGGGAGGGGAGGGAAGGAGGGAGGTTGGTCAGGAGCCCTCTTGGGCAGTCTGGCTGTTTGGGAGGGATTTTGAATGTCTGTATTACCTTTAACTTGTATATTATTGTAAATATCTGTATGTATTGTGTGTATATATGCTTGTATATTTGTGCATGCTGTATATACAGCTTCAGTCCTTAACTTCCAGCTGGCTGAGTTAGTCTGGTTAATCTGGTGGAGGGAAAACTAGTATTTCTGTAACTTCTACCACAGGACAATCTAATGTGCCTAATCTAACATCCTTCCCTGGGAGCTGGACTAATTGACCTGCTTCTTTGGAGCTCAGTGCCAAGACAAAAGCAGAGTGAATGATTTCAAGTTTTGGAATGAATCTGCGGAAAGGATCAGAAAATTGACCCTCCTAAGACCTTCTGTGGAGACTCACTACAAGACAATCCTTCCTGGAAAGAAAAGATGAAACATGTTATAATTTCAGCATTTGCCCTATGAAAAGTGGCTGAGGGAGCTGAGGTTGTTCAGCCTGGAGGAGAGGATGCTTGGGGGAGACCTTACTGCTCTCTACAACTACCTGAACGCAGATTGTAGCCAGGTGGGGGCTGGTCTCTTCTCCTAGGCACCCAGTGACAGAACAAGAGGACAAAGCCTCAAGTTGCACCAGGGCAGGTTCAGGCTGGATGTCAGGAAGAAATTCTTCACAGAAAGAGTGATTGGCATTGGAATGGGCTGCCCAGGGAGGTGGTGTTGTTTAAAAGGAAACTGGATGAGTCACTTATTGCCATAGTTTAGTTAATTAGAAGGTGTTAGGTGATAGGTTGGACTTGATCTCAAAGATCTCTTCCAACCTGGTTAATTCTGTGATTCTGAAGCTTCTAGGCCAAGGATCACCTCAGTCTCCATGAGCATGATGCTGGTGCAAAACAGTGTAAGAGCCTTCAGTCTCAAGTAAACCAAGTGGCTTTCTCATTGTAATTTGCTATGTGTATATTGTCTTTGAGTCTAAGCCACAGGTTCAGATGAGGCTGTGGTAGGCACTGTACCATATAAACCAGCACTTTTTTCCAAAGATGCCAGAGTTTAAGCACTGCTTGTACCTCCAGCAAATGAAATCAGGAGTGTATAGCAACAACATATGTAAGGCTTCATTATTTTTATAAATAATGACAGGCTTAGAGGCATATGAGGTTCTGAGTTTCAATATGCTGATGAAAGGTTCTGTGTTTAGAGTCTCATAAAAACAAATCTCTTTGAAAGACATTTATCATAACAAGTTTTTTGTTGGTTTTTTTTTTCTATGCTATGTTCTTTTGGAGATTTTGAATATTGATTTGCAATAAAATTTCCAAGCAGAAAGGGAAAAAAAGAAAGCAAGGAAATTACACAGAAATTTGAGAAGGTGAAAGCTATTTTTCTTCTAGCTGGCCTGAAGCTGAAATGGATATAGTTTCCTTTAAGGATATTTATTTGTTCAAAGTGATTTTTGACAAAAGGAAAGATAAGGGAAGATCATGAGATTAAAAACTGAAGGAAAAGAGATGTAGCTAAATTCTTAACTACGATCAGTAAGGTAATGAATGGTCTTTAGATTCTGAATCCAAGGAGTCTCTTTCGAAAAAACATGAAATAAAAATTGTTGCTGGCAGCACAGATTGTGTATAAATACATTTAAATTAGAACATAGTTAGGCCTTTGTTAAGAAAACTAACTTTTATTCCACTTATCATCATTAAAGATAGTGAGCTGAGCCATGTCATCTACACTGTCGCAGAGAGAGCGCATTGAAAATGTTGGAATAAAGCAGGCACTGTTCTCTTAGGTAGCATCTCACACTTCATGCAACAATTTACTTGTGCAAGAGCCACACCTCGCCAGCAAAACAAAACTTGCATTAAGAGGCACATTTCAGTCCAGCAACAGCCTTTTTCCAAGAAGAAGCAGGTAACTGGTGCATTTAATTAATGTCACCCAACAAATCAACTTTGTTTCCATCTTTTTTAGAGTACTTTATGGAAGGTTTCTTGCTTATTGAGTATTAAAAACTGCAGTGGCATCTTATGTAAATGGACAGGAAAATGCCTTTACTTTTCATTACTGCAGCAAAGACTGGTTACTTTCCCATGGGAAATGCCTCTATGTGATTGAAACAGAGCACTTAGGCTTCTAAAGAGAGGAATGTGGGTGAGATTGGAGCTTTGGAATAGCTAGGATCTTAAAGAGTTTTCAGCACCCTGTTCACCTTCCATTAACCACCCTAGTTTTGATCATTCTAAAATGTAAGAGTTAGCTAACAATGAAATTTCTTGTTTTCATCTTCCTGACCTGAATGGACATTTGTTAGTCATTGTAGAAAAAGTATTTTAAGGAAAATGCTGAAAGGGGCAGCAGCTCATTGGTGCTGAATTCAGCACACTGGGTTTCAATCTGTATTTGCAATGATTAGAGCTTCCAAAAAGAAAGTTTCCAGCATGTAGGAAGGCAGGCTGTATCCTTGAAACCATTGCTGGAAGTGTTTTCTAGCAGCCTGTACCACCATTTGTTTTGAGTGAGGTAGATACAGTTGATTCTTCCTTAGGCAAAGTGACAAACTAAATGACATCCTGAGATCTTTTGCAGCTCTATTTCTGTGATTTATGATTAGTCTTTGCTGGTGAGGCTTCCTTCCGGGAGCTGTACAAGAACATGTGTTTCTCTTGGTGTTTCTTTTGCCTTGTCAGGCATGCTAAGAAGAACTGGCACTTCTCCCAGGCCATGGCTGAGCTGCCGTTAGGCCTTCCAACTAAAGCTGTGTAAAGCTGAGTTGGTACTGGAGTAGGAGACCTTTGCAGAACACTAAGAGAAAATGTGGAAGATGACAGAACTGCTGTTTTCTGCAGGAAGCACAGCACTGTATTTCCAGTGCCTTATGATTATTGTTTAGGGCATCATCATCATCCTGGCCATACTCACAGTTGGCTAAACACTTTGTGCTTCAGAAGCTCCCTTTGTGATTTAGTGGATAAAATGATTGTTCAGTCTTTCTGTCCCAGCATTATACTCAATACATGACTGAGAATTGGCTGCTGGGAGTGGAAGTCTGCAAACAGCTCTGGGGCAATCATAACTGCTCCTAGTCCTTATGGCTTTCTAGGAAAGGGTTTTTCTGATGATAAGTTGGAGCTTTAACACACAATACCATGCAGACATGCATCATCTGTCTCCAAATGAACTGCACAATGAAGTACCAGTACCAAGTTCAGGTATCTCTTTGTATTACTGCACTGATATATATCAGCTTATGCAATGAACAGTCAAGGTTGAGATCTAATCTTGTTTTGGGGTCCATTGTTAAACTGAAGCTGTGCCCTATTTCATGCCATGTTACTCGTAGGATGAAAAGTCACCGCCAGGCATTTAAAAACAAATATTTTGGAGGGACTGGAGAGGGCCATACCATCATCTTCACAGATAATTGTTATAGTGCAGTGTTTACATGAAGATTCATTCCAGTTACTGCTTTGTGTCAAGCTCAAGAGAAATGGCCAATATCAATGAAGAAACACATGAGCCTCAGTGTAAAATCTGAGGATACTTGAAAAGGAGTCTTCTCATGGGCAAAATGAAATTACCTGAACATTCCAGACACAAAGAACATGAAAGCACCACTGAGAACAATCCCTTTTGGCTAAACCACCTATGAAAACACTGCACAAAATTAGATGAATTCTCTCTTCACAAAACCAAACTGATAAAATTTTGAAAACCAGCATTGAGCTTTCATACTTTCTGTGCAGCTGTTGCCAGAAC
Organism: Pogoniulus pusillus; assembly: GCF_015220805.1. Classification (NCBI taxonomy): domain Eukaryota; kingdom Metazoa; phylum Chordata; class Aves; order Piciformes; family Lybiidae; genus Pogoniulus; species Pogoniulus pusillus. Next base: position 14,815,482 of record NC_087290.1, on the reverse strand, counting down.
TGAGAACTCACAATCGGTCTTGCTCATCTAGTGAAAAGTAGAACTGGTACAAATGATTTCTAGAGTTGTGCTGTGGGTGGCAGAAGCAATATTGTAAATTCTTGAATGCTTCCAAACCAGAATCAACAGTAACTATATTGTTGCTCCACATGTATTACAAGTACAGGACAAGGGGTAATGGCTTCAAATGGAAAATGATGGTTTGAAATTAGGAAGAAATTCTTTCCTGTGAGGGTAGTGAGGCACTGGAATAGGTTGCCCAGAGAAGTTATGGAGGCTCTAATCCTGGAAACATTCAAGAACCTATCTCTCCCCATGGCAGGGGAGTTGGAACTAGATGATCTTTAAGGTCACTTCCAGATCAAACCATTCAGTGATTCTCAGTGATTCTCAAGTAAGAATTGTAGAGTGCTCATTTTAAAGACTCATATTCCATGAGATCACTTACAGGAAACCTCAGTTATGCATCTGCCTTTTCTTTCCCAGAAAAATGCAAAACTAAGTTATCATGACAACACTTTATTGTGTACAAAATCAGCTCTATTACTAAATCAGAAAAGAATTCCAGTAGAAACAGATATAACAATAGTATGGCAAATGAAATCCTTATGGCTCTCTCTTTCTGTACTTGGAAACTGAAGAAGTATTAGCCACATATTATAGCAGAACCTGTGTTCATTTGCTGTATAAAAACATTAAGTACTGTATTATGGCTGTTGTTTTATCCTATCCTAATAATCTTCCTTGTGTAGGAAAACTATCTAGCAATGGAAGATCCCAAACATCTGTGTATTTTATTTTCATTGTAGATTTTGATGTTAGGTTTGTGTCCCAATGGCTGTGGTGTGGTTGCTGTGGGTTAGAAGTTTGAAAGAGCTGATGACTCTTCATGATACATGCAAATAATAAACCTCTAAAAGGGTATAAGGTACAAGGATAGTAAGTTCTGTTTCTACCTAAGTCAAAGCCTTAAGCAGTTAGACACTTAGCTGATGTGCTTAAATTAGAAACAAGCTTGTGTTAGGCTTCCTACATAGTTAATTCTCGAGGGAGATACAGCCCACCTAAGACATGAATCACCCACTGCAGGTGTCTAGCGTTCTTCATTGACTGCAAAGGGACCCTACAGTTACCTTGATCCAAATATAGATTCTTTAGCTAGGTACTTTAGGTTAGTTTAAAGGAATTCAGGACTCTTTAGATAGGTAAGTTTAGATTAAAGGGGAAGGCAAGATGAAACGTGTTCAAAATACCCAAGCACATCTTGTATCTGAAATTTTGATAAGAAAACCACAACACTTTAGAGAAGAACTTCTATCACTCTTTCTTTATGTTCTATTTTGGCTTCTGACCTTCCATTCCAGGAAAGAATGCTTGTCAAAAATAAAGATGCTTACATGATGGTTACTTGCTCAGGAATGTAAAACCACCTGTCTTGAGTCAGACCAAAGGTCCATGTCTGCCAGGACCTAGTTTCCAACAGTAGCCAAAAATACTTGTCTAGGGGGGAGCACAAATCTTGGAACAAACATGGTGTGCTATTTTTCTGCAATATTCTTCCAGTTTCTAAGAGTGTGTGGCTCAAGGGCACCCTTTGTGGTTAACAACCTGTGGTTGTATTTCTCTTAACCTGTCAAATGTCCTCTTTAAGCTGCGTAAACTGGTGACACCCACAATTTCCCGGGGCAAGGAATTCAGCTGCTAAAGGGAATGCACACTGAGCATGCAGTTCAGCATACTGTTTCAAGAGTTCCCTTTGTTTCTTCTGATTCTGTGATGTTTTCTGTGCCATATCCTTTTGCATTCAACACCAGGAATTATTGGTGGTCCTCTCCTTCAAAACCTCAAAAGGGTGAGTAGGTAATGATCCAGTGCAAGCCCAAGTGACTGAAAGAGACTCCCTCTTTTCCAGACTCAAGAAGACAGAATTGCCCAAGTAGAAGTGGAAAGGCCTCGCAAACACCAATACCATGGAAGAAAGACTTCAAAGGGAGAATGCTGATGATGGCTCAAGTGTGAGAGTTTTGTAGCCAGCTGAAGAGAAACAGCTATGTTAAATCCAACATATCAGAGAATTTCAAAAGAAGTTATTCTGCAATTGGAGGAGTTACTGAGAGGACAGAGAAAAGCAACCTCTGAAACTGTGCTCCTCCTACTCCTTTGTTAGGCTATTGTCTTCTAAACAAGCATTGAATGCTGAACCTCAGGAACTGAATGGAACGTTTTTCATATTCTCCTTAAAAAGAATGCACTTAGCCTGTAATTAAAAATCCCAAACTGTATTAGCACAGTGTTAAGACAATTATTTTTAAAGGGCTAGGCAAAAGACAAGAAAGAAGAGATCAGATTTTGGAAGGAAATAGACTAAGCAGAGAAAGCCACATTTCTCCATGAATGCTCAGCCCAGCTTTAAATCAAAGTTGGTTACAAAGTGCATCCTTTGTGGAAACCAGAAAAAAGATGAATAATATTTGTGCTTGTAATTGTTAACAGTCTGCTTTTCCACAACAGAGAAGGAAGGGAAAGATAAAGAGTTGAGATGAAGAGCTTTAATGAGAAAAATGAGACAATGCAATGCACAATTACCTGAGCCTATCTGCAGAAAAAGTGCAGCCCAATGCAGCACAGCAGCAGTAGAATGCAGCAAACTAACCCACCCACCACTTCTGTCCCACACCAATACAGCAGAAGAAAAAATGACACCCCAAACCCAGAAACTGAAAACAGCAACCAGAACAGGAAGCCTCTCCTGTTACAATCTGAGCTTCAAGCTCCACAAATAATTTGCTCCAGCCAGCATTTTCATTTTGAAGCTGGCACAACAGCAGCATGGGATTGAATATCCTGCAGCAGGGTCACACAGAATCACAGAATTGTTAGGTTTGGAAGGGACCTCAAGGATCATCTACTTCCAACTGCCCTGCCATGGGCAGTCACAGAATCACAGCACCTTAGAGGTTGGAAGGGAACTCCAGAGATCATCCAGTCCAACCCCCCTGCCAAGGCAGCATCCCCTCGGGTAGTTTGCACAGGAGTGCATCCAGGCAGGTTTTGAAAATCTCCAAAGACTCCACAACCTCTCTGGGCAGTCTTTTCCTCACTGTAAAAAGGTTTCTCCTCATGTTGAGGTGAAACTTTCTATGTTCCCGTTTGTAGCAGCTGCTCCTTGTCTTATTGCTGCTGATCACCAAAAAGAGCTTGGCCCTATTCACTTGACGCCCACCCCTCAGATATTTGTGCACATTGGTCAGATCCTCTCCCAGCCTTCTCTTCTCCAGACTGAACAGCCCCAGGTTTCTCAGACTCTTTTCATAGGGTAGATGCAGAGGTCTCCCAGTCATCCTCGTAACTCTCTGGTGGGCTCTTTCTAGCAGGTCCCTGTCTCTCCTGAACTGAGGAGTCAACTCAGCCCACGACTGTACTACGTTTTTTTCACCCCAAGCTCTTTCTAGTTGTTACAGTTGCCTACCCTACTTGTATGTAAAAACTTAACTAGTGGCTATCACTAACACCATTTCTGCTTTACTATCTCCTGGAATAAGTATAGTAAAAGTACTGCATGCTTGAATATGAAATGGTCCAGAAAGAGAGTAAAAGACCAAATTCCACAGGCTTCTTAGGGTACAAAGGATGCATTTAAGGGTGTTATGAGTTACACAAGATTTCTTTGGCTCTTTGAGCTGTGGCAGACAGTTAATGACACGTTGGCAGGCATACCTAACTGGAGGGATCGATACAGATAATTTGTTTGCAGGTGGCACAATGTTATCTCAGCACTGAAGTACACCAAATAAATGGTTTCCCTGCAGGAAAGCACTAACTTTGTTTTTGAAGTGCAGTGCCTGGAGAAACCCCCTCAGTGCCATCGTGTCTGATATCCCTCAGGTGCTTGTGAGTCCACGTGTTTCAGCCATGGGAAAAAGGTGCACCATGTGAGGTGTGAAAAACCTGAATGATCCACTGATGGGGAGGCTGAGAGCAAAGAAATGCAGACAGGTTGCTGAGCTATCAACTACTGTGATTTTTACCCATTTAAAGCTTTTCCTTGCCTGTAATTTCCTTTGATTTTGTTTTAGTCTCAAATGAAGTATTTAGATTGTCAGAACACAAAGCCCTGCTGTGTTTGAGCACAGTGGTGTGGCTACTTACTCCAGGAGCTGTGATGGTGCAGCACAGAATCTTTCATCATGGTACAAGAGGGCAGTATGTTAGCAGTTTGAATTTAAGAAGAGCATAAAGGACATTCTCACAGGGATCCACACAGCACTCCTTAAAGCTTTTTTTCTTATAAGGTACAAGGACAGTATGAGAATTATTCTGGGGGAGTGACGTTGAGGAAAACTCTAATGTTTTTATGCTCCCTGACTAAATCATGCTATGTTTTAACTTCAAACAAGTATCTCTTTTCAACAACGCTGGTAGATGACTGGGTAGAAACTGATACAGATAGAATGAGTCCTAGCAGTGAGCTTGAAAATGGGTTTGAGTTCTGTTTTGCATCCAGTATGGCTTTTATTTGTTAAATATTTGACAGACATTGGCAACTTATCTGTACCTTTGCATGCAAACCAGGCATTATAGTGTGTGGGGTTACATGGAGAAAAGGAGGTTTATCTTCCACTATCTACAAACTTCTGGGTTTCATCCTGTGCTTAATTCTAGCACTCAGACCTTGCATTCTCACCAGCTTCTCACATCATGAGGTACAAAGTCTCTGACACCTTCATTATCTTCAGAGGCATTAAGCCATCATCACATTATTCACCTTAATTTCTTTCTGAAGCAAAAACTTTGAGAGTTCACCTAGACAGCAGACACAACAGAGTCATCCAATGGGGCATAAATTAATAGTATATACTGAGTAATGCCCAGTGGTACGTGTATCCAATTCTCCAAACCAGAAAATCAGCCCTGTTATCACTTCATTCTCAAAACGAGTCAATATTTGAGCCTGAAATTAATTGGGAAAAATGTGAATTGTTGGAAGTCTCCCAGCAGCCATGTAATGGAGAATTTCCCTCAAAGGAATCTCCACAGGGAAATGAATGTAATTAAGAACCAAGGTAATAAACTGCCAAGAAATTTTAACTAGCTAGAGAAACCTTATTTAAACTCTAAGGTCCCTCAGTGAGGTGAACAGGGAGTGTCATCTGTCTTTGAGCTGCTGAAAAAGATTTTTAAGCACAAAAATAGATATTCTACATAAATATCTATATTTTCTGATGCCTTTCTGTATATACCCTCCTAACTTATTAAATAGAAAATAATAGCATTTATAGAGGTCTCCTGTAGAATTCTGGTTAGCAACCTGGCTATCATTTTGAAGAAATCCAAATTATTATAGGCAAAGTGGCAAATGTGTTCTCCCTTTCCCCATGCTGAACACTGTTCTGGATTGCTGCCTTTATTACTGTAGTGATAACTACAATTAAGAAACTAGTTCAGATACTCCTGAACTGTCGCTGGTCCCAGTGTACCCTACAACACTTCGCTAATGAACAACTGCACCAGACTGAAGCTCTTTATGAAAGCAGGTCCCTCTTTAAGAGGGACAAAATGCATCTTGTAATAAAGGCTTTCTATGGCTTGCAGTCAGCTTCATACAAAAATATCAGCTCTATCAGATACACTATGGAGTTTGAAGCTGGCAAAGACCTTTTACCTCCAATGCCTGAGATCACCGTAATAAAGAACACAGGACACTGGTAAGTGTGGCCCAGGACTGTCCAGCACTCAGACAGCTGAAGGAACAATGTTCCTGTGGAACTTCCTCTCGGTGTTCCTGCTGTAGCAGGGGGTTTGCCTTACATAATTTTCACAAGTCCCTTCCAATCCCTACCAATCTGTAATTAAACTGGTCTGTAATAGGCAAACTTTGCTGGAAAAACCCCCAATATGTTCACTATGTTTATTTGCTGTAATGTACTGTGGGAGGCCACAACAACTTTTTCACTTCTGACAGCTGCAGACACCTTGCCTGTGCATGAATTTACAGAAAAAGGAGAAGTAAGCCTGAGTCCAGAACAGTGCTTGTCTGTCTTGAAGAGCAGCACTCAAAGAGCAGCTTTTCACCCTAGAGTGCAATGAGACAAATTCAAAACCACTTGGAGCATGCAACCAGACACAATTGTTCAAGAACCACTGAGACAGCTGAAAGAATTTCATCCCTCTCTTCCCCCTTCTGTCCTTGATTCATTCATTTGCCTGTTATGCACATCTCCTCTTATTTTATAACTGTTATACTTACCCTAATGTGTTATGTCTATGATGTATTGTCTGGCCTTGTACTGTCTGCAGCTTTGTCAAGCTTTAAAATTGTCTAATTGCACAGTTCTCTCTGAGATCTCTCTGGGAAGCATGCAGCATTTGCAAACATGCAAAAAAACCCCTCAAGTTATTTCATTTCTATTTCTGTCTTTGGATAAAAAAAATAATTTAAAGGGCTTCCTCAAGCAGGCTAGAATACAAGTCCTCCAAAGGCATATGAGAAACCTCATCTTGAATGTTAAAATAATTAGTGTATGCTTTTACACTGCTGTCACTGTGAAATGCTTTATTTCTGCTGGATGTGATGGCAACCAGTGAGCAGCAGCAGTATCAAACAGCATGGCAAAAGCTGGTGTTGGAACAGAGCTAGCACAGCTCCGATTCTGCAACAGAACCTATAGAAGGAGGGAGCTATATTTGACTGTATCAAGAGAAAGAATGTGAAAGGAAAAGAGGGCAGCAAGGAGATGTGCATGCCTGGAAGCAGTGGGATAAGTGCCAGGTAGAGACTAAAGACAATAGCATTGGAGTAAGTAAGAACTGAGAAGAGATGTTGCTAACTTGGAAACAGTCACGGGAGACAGAAGTTTTTGTGAAGAGAATGCTCTGGAAACTGCATGTTTGAATGAAGGGAAGATGGACAGCACAGCTCAGAATGTAATACACAAAGTCCTTGTGTAAAAATAGATGGGTTAGGGGAACAGAAATAGAACTGATGGCTTGGATGAAAGATGAAGTCAAGCCAAAGTGCACAGCTAAGGAATTCACAGAAGATTTTGCCAACCCAATGGATTATAAAATCTTTCTACATATTTGAAAGTTGCATATGTGGGGAAAAAAGTTTATAGTTGAGTTAACCTTGGAAATGCATTCTAGAGCAGGAGTTCCTAAGCCTTCTGCTCACTAAGTCCTTTCAATTATCTGAATTCCTTGCAGTTCTTCAGCTGAATTGAAAACATACTTTATCTCTAAATGAAATTATTTCTTAGGTCATTTGCCTTTGCTTCATGGACCAAATGTTTGAGAATTAAACCATTTTCAAAGACTCCAGAGGGCATGAGACTGAAGGAAGAGGTGGCAGCAGGAGTTGGCCAAGTCTGGGGTAAGGACAGGTGACTGTGCCCTGTCTTGGTGAAGGAGGAAGATCTGGGACGAGAAACACAGGGAAGAGGAGATGAAAGCAGGATAGTGGGCTACTTTGACCTGAGAGACTGGGCTGATAGACCTAAAATGCATACAAAGCACAAAGGACAAGGATGGGGAAGGTTGGGTCTAGATCAGAGATAGGTAGGAACAGTTCAAAATAAGGAGGGTTTCTCGTTGCAAATCCAAGACAGTTGTCCAATACCACCCTCCCCCCAAAAAAAAGTCTCAAAGCATTTGAATGCTTGTGTTAACCTTATATTGAGAACGGTATGCTCACACTGTGCTGGGAATGACAGCCCTGAGAGGGCACTGGCTGGCAGACAGATTTGCACTTGGTATATCTTTAGTGTGACTTGATGCTGCACCTTGTGCATTGCATCTGTTTGCTCCTTTCCAGATCTGTGTTTTCACTGAAATTCCATTTAGAGTGCTTACAGAAAGCTCCCAAGTCAGGACAACCAAGAGGAAACCACCACAGACAAATAATACATTATATACTACAGAAACAATTCATTAGGGTTTGGTGATGTGAAATAACAAGTCTAGCATTGCCCTGTAATGCAGCTACAAAATAATGAAGTGCAGATATAAAATAATGAGTATTTTCAAAACTAGCTGCTATTAGATGTATAAATGACTCCAGATCAGGTGGATGTGAAAGGTCACAGCACTAGTGATTTTTCTTTAGCTTAGGATCCCCATGGTCCTACTGAATTTCCAACTGGTGTAAAGGATGTGTGATGCTGATGAGCGCAACGCTAACAATGGCATTCCTGTAGCTGTAATTGTCTACAGCTGCTAGCCAGGTAAAGTCTGCAGAGAGCAGTAGTAATGGACATGGAACTGCTGGAGCAGGTCCAGAAGAGGGCCACAAAGATGACCAGAGGGCAGGAGAACCTCATCTGTGCCAGAGTTGGTGCTGTTCAGCCTGGAGGAAAGAAGGATCCAGGAAGACTTTATAGCAGCCTTCCAGTACTTGAAGGAGGCCTACAGGAAGGCTGGGAAGGGACTTTTTACAAGGGCTTGGAGTGACAGAATGCTAGGGAACAAATGGACTGAAGTTTGATGAGGGTAGATTTAGACTGAGTATTAGGGAAAAATTCTTTATAGTGAGAGTGGTGAGATACTAGAACAGGTTGCCCAGGGAGACTGTGGATGCTCCCTCCTTAGAGGTGTTCAAGGTCAGGTTGGATGAGACCTTGACCAACCTGGTCTAGTGGAAGATGTTGCTGACTATGGTGAGGGGGTTTGAATTAGATAATCTTCTAACTGAAATAATTCCGTGCATCTATGAACTGGTATATTTGGGGGAGAAAAGGAGAAAGCAAAGGAAAAGGAAAGGAAAGGAGAGGAGAAGGAAAAGAGAAGAGAAAAAAAGGGGAAAGGGGAAAAAGAGAAAAGAAAAAAAGAGAAAAGAAAAAAGAGAAAAGAAAAAAGAGGAAAGAAAAAAGAGGAAAGAAAAAAGAGGAAAGAAAAAAGAGGAAAGAAAAAAGAGGAAAGAAAAAAGAGGAAAGAAAAAAGAGAAAAGAAAAAAAAAGAGAAAAGAAAAAAAAAGAGAAAAGAAAAAAAAACAGAAAAGAAAAAAAAGAGAAAAGAAAAAAAAAGAGAAAAGAAAAAAAAGAGAAAAGAAAAAAAGAGAAAAAAAGAGAAAAGAAAAAAAAGAGAAAAGAAAAAAAGAGAAAATAAAAGGTCTAGACAGTATCACCAAATCACAGAATTAACCAGGTTGGAAAAGACTTCTAGGGTCATCGAGTCAAACCTATCACCTATCCCTTCTAATTAACTAACTCATGGCACTAAGTGCCTCATCCAGCCTCCTTTTAAACACCTTCAGGGATGGTGACTCCACCACCTCACCAAGCAGCCCATTCCAATGGGTATCATAGGTATCAATTGCAGGTTTTTTTGTATGTCTCTCATGGATGCCAATTTGTGACTTCCAGAGGAGACATTAGGAATTGGTGATACTAAAGTCTGAACTTTTCCTTTCTTGCTGCCTTTTGAAGGTATTCATTGAAATGATTCATGTATACAAGAAACACAAATTCTGAATAGGAAAACAAAAACTCAGTGCACTAAAGGGTAAAGTAAATGCACGAGCATGAACTTATCTTTAGTTTCCAGAAGTACAAATGATTGGAACCACAATCCTAGAACTAATGTTGTTTAATCAGGACTGATATGAAGACTGCTGTCAACTGAAGACATAAATTGGTGGAAGCATCAGTTTCCTAGGCAGAATAGAAGCCCTACCAGACCATGCCAGCTAGAAGATACATGGGCATTTCTTCTGACTGAATATAACATTTTCCTTGTTTGTATCTTCAGAAATTGAGCTGAAAAGCTTGACTGTTACATTAAGAATATAACTGCTGATATGAGGAACCTATGCTACTTCTGGAAGGTCAAAACACAGAGTGAAATCCTGTTTGAATTAATCAGACTACTCTAAAAAAACAAAATCCAATCTTATTTGGGAAGACAAATACATGGGTTAAATCTCACTGAGAGTGAAACATGGCTTCATGCAGGAAAATTTATTAGGCAAATCTATAACCAAGACCAAGAACTCAGCCTGATGTTCAACAGTGCATCTGCAGAGCTATGCTGGCTGTTCAGCATGTATGCCAGAAGATTTCTAGTTCCAAATAAATCAGTATGGTACAGTCTTTGACTGCAAAAGAAAGTGGCAGTGGTTTCACTGGGATTCTTTCTTTAAATCAGTTTCATTAAACATGAAGCAAATTCGCATGTAGGCATGGTTAAATTAATTTACATCTGGCTTGTAGTGATTTAGCTTAATTCAAAGGGTGGAATTTTACATGGCAGCCATACATTGATTTAAGTGTGTCTACACAAGACAGTTGTAGTTCAATTTAAATAGGCTTAAAAGATGACTTCTGTTAAGCCACTTTTGCCACACTTTTAATAGCAGATTAGCTCCCACTAAGTGAACACACATAGAAGTAGATGACAGCCACTTTTCAAAGAATGGAGAAATTTAGATCAATCTGACTTAAATTTTATGGGGTAAACTTGAGGTAGTCAATTTGCACAGAACTATGAAGGACCAGGAAATTTTCTTCTCTGACCTACAACGGTTTAGGTTGGAAGGGATCTCAAAGATCATTTAGACCTGTGACCATGGTGTTACAAAACTGAGCATATTTTTTTAAAGCTATTTAAGGTCTTACATCAATCCTTTTTTCTCTTTATTTGCTTGGGAGGTTTTTTGTTTGGTTGATTGTTGTTGCTGTTTTTTTACATATCTGTTTACTACAATGACTTTTTGTTCATACTTATGGGAAGTTCATGTTCAGTAGCATAGTAGTCTGTGAAGGACACTTAAAATTCAATGGCTTTGATCATCAGAATGTTTTCCTACCATGCACAGAAGAAAACAATGGAAGTTTCATACAATATAGAATACCCTTTGTCAACATACTGTTGACATACTGAGCATATATTGTGATGTCTTCCATCAATCCTTTTTCTCTTTATTTGCCTTTTTTTTTTTGACATATATGCTTAACATCTTCCCACTGCTACAATGACTTTTTGTTTATACATACGAGAAGTTTATGTTCTGTATCATATTAGTCTGTGCAGGACACTTACAATTCAATGGCTTTGATCATCAGAATGTTTTCCTACCATGCACAGAAACAAAAAAATGGAAGTTTGCTACAATATAGAATCCCCTTTCTCAGCAGTGTGGCCAACTCATGCTCCAGAGTAATATTTCCTATTGCAGGGCTCTGTCTATTTTTCTACCCTCCAGTGGAGGATCTAGGTCATGCAGCAGAGAACAGGTCACTGATTCTCATCTGCTTCTAATTCTGCAGTCAAGTTATGAATCCTCATTTTATTTCACATCTGAACAGAAGGGGAAGAAAATAACCAAAGAGAAGAGGTGAGTTCTACAACATCCTTCCTGAATAAGCTGGGAGGTTGGCACTTTTTTTAATTCAAAGCTTTTTTTGTAAAGTCTTTGAAAAAGTGAACAATGCATACCTGGGGTAAATAGTCATTGGTCTGTGTAGGTTAAAATGAGCTACAGTGACTCTTCATTGGAATGGTCTCATCAGCTTCAGCTGGTAAGAACTCAATGCTTTTGAAAATTAGACCATTTATTTCAGAGCCTAACTGGGCACCTGGGAACCTAAATCCAGGTAAGCATTTCTCAGTCCTATGTCTGCTAGTCACTGAGATCCACAATCCCTGAGCAGAGTCCCAAACTAAACATTTAACCCATCTGAAATCAGCAGAAATTTTCAACACTTCCAGTGTTTCCAGTGGGACTGGGGTCTCTGTCTCCTCTTTGCTTAGTTTAATGTTCCACCTGCCACCAACAGTTAAGCAGCACAAATAGGGTTCCTTTGTTTGGTGAAAGCAGGACTGAGTTGGTAGTGATTACTACATTTAGCAGGTTTAATAACAAAAAAAATGTTGTCATCTCTCTGCCATAACAAATCTAGGAAGCACCACTAATGTGCAATCATTTTATGGGTGAAAATACTCTTTGTTTTCATGGTGTTTTTCGTGTACCAATTTGTGACATTAGACGTGAGGGATTGGGAACTTTACCTGGGGAATCAGGGATGTTAAATTTCTTGGAAAATAATTGAATTCCTTTCACTGGGAATTTTGTGTGTGTCATATCATCTTCTTTTACTTTTAGTTGTTGTTTTCCTGGGTTTTTTTGGTTGTTGTTTTTAAACTACAATATAATGTATGTCAAAAGGCAAATGTTTTATTAGCCTCGGAGCTAAGTCATCTCTCATAGTTGCAAGTAAATGATACGTGAAAAGGGATTGATCTCTGAGGCAAAAGATTTTCTGCTCATAAAGTGGAATTTTAACTAGATGTTCTTGTGAGCCCCCTTCCAGCACATCTCTGGAAAAGGCTTCTTATGCCATTACCAGTCCCACAAGCTAACCACTTATGCACTAAAGAGGGTGATGAAGAACAGCTTTTAGCTGCCAGCCAAGACACAGTGCTATTGACCTCAGAGCTACTCCAGACTCTACATCTAAATATAAAAAGAACAATATATATTCTGTCTGCTGAGAAGAAAAGAAGTCTGTAATTACTATGTGTACAATAACAGGAGTCTGTTTATCAAGAGATTAGGTAAAGGCTAGTTGAGAAGCATTATAGTGAACTTTAAAAACCACTGAGTATAAGAGAGGGAGAAATGCAATAATAACAAAACCAGAGTATGTTGGATTTCTCTCAGTCAGACTTTCTGTGGGGTCTAGAGGTATAAATATGAAAAAAACCAGTGACAAGAACAAACAAGCAAAATCAAAACCAACCAACCAAAAACCCAAACCAAAACCACATAAACATAAAACCTGGTTGCACTGAAGTCAATGGTAAAATTCCCATCAACCTGGACAAGAACAGAATTCAAGAGCCCTGTGTGCTTGTCACTGTACTAGATGCTAGTCAGCATTACACCCTGCTGTGGTCATCAATGCCATGTGGCTGAGCCTGGAAATATTTTGCTGTTACTTTCATAGACCTGTCTGGATGTGCTCCTGTGCAACCTGGGCTAGATTCTGTGCTCCCCTTTTGGTACTTGGAGACAGAACAAGAGGGAATGGCCTCAAGCTGAGACTGGGGAGGTTTAGATTGGACGTAAGGAAAAAGTTTAACACAGAGAGAGTGGTCAGGCACTAGAATGAGCTGCCCAGGGAGGTGGTGGAGCACTGTGGAGTCACCAGCCCTGGATGTGTTTAAGGGTCGTTTAGATGTGGTGCTTAGGGATATGGTTTAAGGTGAATCTTGGTGAGTAGGGTTATGGGTTGGATGTGGTGATCCTGAGGGGCTTTTCCAAACTGGATGTTTCTGTGATACCCTTCTTACTTGCATTGTGATTTCCAGAGTAGCACACATACCTGTCAAAACCAGATTCAGACAAAGGGAGCACAGACTGGCTTGAAAATCAAAAGATGCAAAAAAAAAAAGTACTTAAATATCATAAAATGTTGTTCAGACTTTACCTGAGAATACTTCCAAGACATGGCTCAATGTAAGCACAATACAAGCAATTAAAAAAAAAGGGACAAGTTGAGAGTAGCCATTTCCAACTGTGTCCTGCAAACTGTTATAGTGCTATGAAATATCCCTTAAAAAACTTAGATGAGGCAATGAGGAAAAGCATTTGAAATGCCAGCAAACATAAATTTACTCTACTGGTGGCCTGCACTGCCCATGAGACTTCTCAAGAATCCAAAATTTCAAAGAAGTTGAAGATTCAGATATGCCAAACAGTGATTTTGGCTAGACTTGTCAGCTAAACTTCCTAACAAGGTTCTGTAAATAGACTTAGAAAGTGAGGATTATATATTTATGCAAAATGCTTAGCCCAAAAGGACTGAGTAGTAAACCACTTTAAAAGGGGAGTTACAATTTAGATTCAAGGTTATTTTCTTCAGGCTGAAATTTGTGTACATTTGATAGAGCTGTTTAGCTCCAGCCAACTTGTGGGTTGAGATAAAACCAATTTATTAATTGTCCTTGGAGGTGATAAAAAAAAGACTGGAGGAGGCACTTAGTGCCATAGTCTAGTTGATTGGATAGGGCTGGGTGATAGGTTGGACTGGATGAGCTTGGAGATCTCTTCCAACCTGGTTGATTTTATGATAATAGATGTAATGAAGAATGATATAATGGGGGGAAAGAAAGAGAGGAAGGAAGGAAGGAAGGAAGGAAGGAAGGAAGGAAGGAAGGAAGGAAGGAAGGAAGGAAGGAAGGAAGGAAGGAAGGAAGGAAGGAAGGAAGGAAGGAAGGAAGGAAGGAAGGAAGGAAGGAAGGAAGGAAGGAAGGAAGGAAGGAAGGAAGGAAGGAAGGAAGGAAGGAAGGAAGGGATGCACAATGCATCACAATGCACAATGCTCCCCACTAACCAACCAATGCCTGAGCAGTGGTCTGCCCTTCCTTGACCATGTCTCTTTGAGTTTATATACTGAGCATGATGCTGTGTGGTATAGTATGGAATATCCCTTTGGCTAGTTGGGGTCAGCAGCCAGGGGACTGTGTCCCTTCCCAGCTTCTTCTGCACCTGCTCACTGAAGAGCAGCAGAAACTGAAGAATCCTTAACTATGCTAAGTGCTACTTAGCAACAACTAAAACATCTGCTATGTTATCAGCATTATTCTCACACTAAATCCAAAGCACAGCACTGTACCAGCTGCTATGAAGAAAATTAACTCCATCCCAGTCAAAACTAGAACAACAGGGAACCTATATGAAAGTGGATTCCTTGTGGTTACTAAGTTATTAAACTGATTGTCTAAGGAACAGAAACTTCTTTACTCAATTTTTGTGTACTTGTTTATCTTGTCTTTCCAATCGATCACTGCAACCCAAGAGCAGACAAACTTGACAATAATTAAATTTCTACAACTTCTATAAGTACAGCCAGGTAAAAAAAAAGCAAGACAATATGAGCACCCTGGCAAGGGAGAGAACCTGCAGTGTGAGTTTTACTTTGCTTGACACCAGACTCCACACAGAAAGCAAACATGCTAAATGCCATTGTCTTCAGTCAGACTTCAAAATCACTTCAGAACATTAACTCATAAATTGCAGACCCACAATGATTTGTTCTGCAAATAGATGTAACAATACAGGTGTTACTGTTTAGGAGTTTTGCTGCTGCCTCAGGGTATTCAGGACTTTAACTTCACACACACAGGGTAAAATGGACTAGTGCTGTGCCTCTATTAAGAGCAGATGATGTAGTCCTGAATTCTTGATCTTTAGTCAGGCTGAGGTGACTGACTACACAGTCCTGCATTTGTAATTATTTCAGTACTTATTGATTTACTCAAGATTCCCGAGTTCCTTGATAGTCTTGTTTTTGATTGGGATAACACACTGGAAAAGGTGTGGTAATTTATTGTTAAATCACAGGCTCAATTCTGTAAAACAGGCTTCCTTCAATGACTGGGTAGATGTTTCTCCCATTTCAGAGCTGCATGATGTCAATGCTAATGTTCTCTTACTATAATACTTTAAAATCATACAAGCCAATCAGCTCATCTGAAGTCAGAGTGATAGATCTAAACATCAAAACCGAATGTGTATTAGCTGAACACATTGGTTTTACTGTACAAAGTTTAAACAACTGGAGCTAAATTACAAAGTAGTTACTTTCATTAAGTAAGCTTAATGAGACAGCAGAATCTGAGGGAGGGAGTTATGTTTTCAGAGCACTTCCCCACTGCACTGTGCAGGGAGGGTGCTGGACCACAGGCATCATGTGACAGCAGAAGTGGCTGAACTGATGCCAGGGCCCAGCAACGTTGCTTAGCAACTTCCCGGGACTGACTCTGGCAATTAACTCTTGTGTGTGCTGGATGTGCCCCACCACTTCATTTGAAATGGGAAAGGACAGAGCAAACAGCCCTCCAGAACTGAGGCCAGTGTAACTGCCTGTGCTCTTTTGATGCTTCAGGACTTCAGCCAAATTGCTGCTGTGAAAGAAGCCGTTGTGTAGTAGTTGTTTCTTAACTAGCTCCTTTTCTGGACGCCTTTGTTCTTTCCATGCAAAGAAAAGATCCTTTTGAAAAGGATTAATCAATATAAAAATATGCCTAGGACATTGCTTCAAACATGGCCTTTTCATTTTACACTCACACATGAATCTGAAATGACTTTCAAACATGAAGAGTCCTTATTTAACCTGAACTATAGATTCAGGTATAAACCCATTTTGTATTGCAGACTACATATTACTTCTGCTATTAGTTTGAAACCATACTGAAGTTGTTTTAGTTGAGGCATCCCATAATACTGAGAATGGAAAAAGAAAAGGATTGGTCAATGTCCTTGTCTTCAAGATGGTACTGGGTGGCTCCAGAGCTAGGCTGTAATTACAGTCCTCCACCTGGCTTCCCCTTTCTTGATTCTCCAGGAAAATTAACTATGTTCCACTCTGTGCCCAGCTTAATCTTTGTGGTCTCCTCTGCTCTGCAGGGAAATTAGACCCTGCTCTTCTGTGAAGTGGAGGTCAGCTGCCTCAAAGAGAGAGAATAAAGAAGTTCAAAGTAGCTTTTTACTTCCTGTACATCTTGTTTTAAAAAAGGCCTCCAAAACAGTGGAAGGTCTTCTGTAAGGAAGGAAAAAAGCATTTCCTGTGTGCAGTGTGGTTCTTTAACAACATTGAAAGGCCATACTCAGTCTACTACCAACCAATACCTCCAGGTGCATCACCAAGCTGCAGCTTTCCAACCACACAACCCCAAGGCTGTAGTTTACCATGGGGTTGTTGTGACCCAGGTGCAGGACCTGGCACTTGGCCTTGTTGAACTTTCTATAGTAAGCCTTGGCCCATTGGTTTAACCTGTCCAGATCTCACTGGAAAGCTCTCCCAGCCTCTAAAAGACCAACACAGCCACCCAGCTTGGTGTCATCTACAGACTTCCTGAGGGTGCCTCAATCCCCTCATGCAGATCATTGCTAAAAATACTAAAGAACACAGGCTCCAGTACTGAATTGTAGAGGACACCACTAGTGACTGGGCACCAGCCAGATTTAATTCCACTCCCCACCACTCTTTGGGTGCTCCTCAAAACCCAAAGCAGCCTCTTTTGTAATGGCCATAACAGCTACTGGCTTTTCTGCAATTCAAAATGTAGTGATTTAGAACATTACAGAGCCTTCTTACTCCAACTGCTACTTTTGTCTGCTTAGTCAAGTCATCCAAAACGTTATTTCACGGTGGAAAACCTGCCCTAATGACAATGCATGCAATTTGGAAAATATTTCACTGCAATCATGATTTTACCTAATTTACATTGGCTGATTATTAACATGTCAGTGATTTATGAGCTACCAACTAAAGAAATTAAAATAGCCTGTGGAGAGCATGCATTTATGTGGCCAGTTTACATTTCATTAGTAGGTGAATATGCATTACCAAAGCTCTTTTCACAGGCTGAACTCTCTGCAGATATGTCAACTATCAGTCACTGTGACCACTTACAAACATGCCATATCCATGCCAGCTATCTAGGGGGTACGTGGTTTTCAGTCCTCTGCCACTGCCCTGCACCAGCATGAAGCAAAGTGACTCAGCCATTCAGGAGATGAACCCTATGGATTGAACACAACAGAGCAGCTTGGCAAGTACAGTGGCACCACTGCTCTGCTATGGTCATGAATAGTCAAAGAGAGGAGGAAACATATAGCACTAAGCTAGGGTTGATCTAATTGCTAAATATCAGCAAAGAGCAATCTAATAAAGCAACTATAAGAGGTAAGGTAGAAGCTGGAAACACACCTGCCTGGAGTTTTTCACTGTCAGTACCAGCCTGACAGGATTTCCACAGCCTTGCTTCCTTACTTCCATACTTTTGTTTTTAACCTATTTGGGATTTTTCACCATCTTTGATGATGATATTTTGTCATCCATCAGAAATAAACCTAGCAAAGCCATGTAATCCCTCTTGTGGAAGTTTCAGCTATTGAGGAAGAGAGAGTGGGTATGAGAGTTCCAGGAAGCAGGTCCCTCTATGGATGCACTGGGAATATTCACTTTTGGTTTCTAGGCAATGGCATCAAAGATAGAAACTCCCATAAGCTTTAGGATGCAGGTATTTGACCCAAGCTACATTGAATCAAATAGCTTTTGAAGTTAGTTTTCCTGCTGTTATTAATGTTCTTGTTTTCTAAAATATTAATTCAGGCAGATATGAAAACCTATGTCATTGCCACATTTCCATCTTCCCACCCACACACTGTCTAGCTAGGTATTACATTATCTGTCTGAAAACTGAGCTAGTTCCCAGGTTAAATGAAGTTCACAAAACTTTCAGCAACACTGGGCTGAACTTTATAAGCATAAAGCTACATTACAGCTTGGGAAAAGGATCAGGGTAGGCTCCCTGGAATTGCTTGGTTTCATTGGAATCGTTTCTCAAGTTCAGTTGGATCTTGGTTTGGATTTACTAATGTTCTCAACTTATAAATTCAGTCTATAGGGTGGGGAACTTGCCTGAATTCAGTACAATAGTGGTGTATTCATGAGCTACTCAGTCAGCTGCACCTTGTGTAGGTTTTTCTTACAGCATAATCTGCAGTCTCAGACTGCTAGTATCAGTAAAAATGCTCCAAACATCTTTACAAGCTCACTTCCCTTATGCTAGTCAGATCAGAAGGCATGTAACAAGGTATCTGTTCTTACCAAGACAAGCATTGTGTTCTCAAGTATTGACAGCATAAAGGGCTGAAAATTTATTCCTTAAAATGTATTTGGCAAAAGAGAGTAAAAGGATGAGGTTGAGGGATTATATTCATTATACAGGAGGTTGAGAGATTATCACATGGATACCACAGGAAAGAAATCCAGGCACATGTCTAAAAATCAAATTAAGAACTGTGCTAAGGGAAAGAGCAAACTCATTCTCCAGGCCTCTCAAATAGCAAAAATACTCAACACTACTTTTAGGATGCATGCAAAATACTTATCTCCCAGAAAATAATGGCCTTTGGGAGAGGACTGCAGCACATTGTCAAGACAAGTTAAAACTCACACTGTCTGTATGAGTGAGTGTATGATGTTACTCTCCCACGAATGAGAGGGTTTGGTCTGCACACCTATCAATCTGTCAGACTTGTGACACAGCAAGCTCTGTGGTACCAGCTGCAGAAGTGTATCTTTTCTACTGCTTTCAGTAGCTACCAGGCCCAATTCTTGTGAAATAAACCCAGGAATCAATATAGTCTCTGAAGTAGCTTTCACCTCTGATTTCATCTTGCTTTGTGTTAGGGACTCTCAAAGTACGGTATACAAACCATTTCTAAGTGCTGTGGCTGTACTGTGCTGCTGCTGTGGTAGATGGAATTGAATCTCAATTCATTTAACAGCACAGATAACGTGAAAAGCATTAAGTGCTCAGGCAGCTTGTGGGGCTGAGCATCCCTGCAACAGATGTCCAAGGGAAGAGCATGATCAGGACTGGGATAGGTCCCAACTCAAACACAAAGCTTAGGACAAAAATGCTCAGCCAGAGTTTCCCTTTACTCTGGTCATCTGTACAGCTGCTGTCATTTCTGACAGTGGTACTTGTCACTGTTGGGAATGACAAAATCTGGTCAAAGAAACTTTTGTCAGTATTGTTTATGATCAGCAACACAAAATGGAGGCAGCAGGGAAAAGCAGAAAATGAACAGGGAGTCTTAATGAATTTCCTCTGAGCAGCTTTCACTTGATACATCACACATTAATGCAGCAGTTAAAATTTTAAAGTCAGTAATAGAAAAATTAAATTACACATAATTAATAAAATTACTTGTAGAGAGGCTAAAGCTGTTCAAGGTGAACAATTATCAGAGGCTCTGGTGCAGAAGTTAGGATGAATCACAGAACTTCAGAGGTTGGAAGGGACCTCCTTGGACAACTGAGTCCTACCTGCAGAGGGAAGAATTTAGGATCCTTTCAAAGACCTCTCAGAAATGTTTCTGGACACTATGAGCTGCCAAATGGGATGGCCACTGTCAAAGTTGGTGAAAGAAAAAGCCTAGGCATAAATTTGGCTTTGCTGTGCAGGACTGATTAGTGATCACTCCTCAGTCACAGTGCACATTATGCAGTATGCTGTATCACTTAAGTGCAACGGGAGTTCTGTGAGATTAATCAGTCTAAGGACAATTAGACCTCATTAAAAATAATTGCCACAGAAATTACCTTCCTCTGCAGCAAAGACATGGAAAACAGATCAATCCCCAACTTCCAGGAAGACTTATTAGTAGATAAAAAAAGGGTCCAGAAGTTGGTATGCCAGTGTTACAGGTATGTGTGAGCTGAGCCTCGTGTGCATGATAGCCAATGTGAGGTTAAACAGCAGACTGGATACTAACCAGTCTGCACTTTTAGAGGCATGAAGTCCACAAAAAAAGGTAAGAAACACTCCAAAAGAGATATAGGTTTCACACAGCTCTAATAATGAGAAACTGGGGGGGAGGGGGGGGGAGCTCAGGAGACCTGATCTGCTGCCCAGACTTGCCACTTACTTTTAAATGCCTTCAGCACCCATCCTCTCAACACCATTCCTGCTTCCCCACTCTGGAGCATGGGCAGAGCCACGTTCCTCTGCTCTGCAAAGACCTGTAGGGTCTTCTCACCAAGGGGCTAGTGATGCTGTAACAGTAAAGCTTCTGCTACAACCCAAGTGGTTGAGGGAACTGGGGTTGTTTAGTCTGGAGAAAAGGAGGCTGAGGGGAGACCTTACTGTCTACAAGTACCTGAAAGGAGGTTGTAAGAAGGTAGTGGTAACAAGGGAAAGAACAAAAGGAAATGGCCTCAAGTTACACCAGAGGAAGTTTAGGTTGGAGATCAAAAGAAACTTCTTCACTGAAAGGGTTCTCAAGCCCTGGAACAGGCTTCCCAAGGAGAAGATTGAATCCCTGTCCCTGGAGGTGTTTAAGAGATGCAGAAATGTGGTGGTGAGGGACGTGGTGTAGCACCAGACTCAGAAAAGTTAGATAATAGTTGGGCTTCATTATCTTAAAGGTCTTTTCCAACCCAAATGATTCTGATTCTATAAAAAGCATTACTTCTGCTCCCATTTAAATGGCTTGTTTGCATATTTACACACATTGCACCTGCTTTCACGGCGAAGTAGCACATGGAACCAATTCCTTCCTGTAGCACAGCTCCCTGCACATATATATTTATTCTTGTGGCAGGGCACTCTAAAACCCTTTCTCTCCCCACCCTCCAGCTCTGAAGGTCTGAATGGGGGAAAAAGCTGTGAAAATACTTTCCCCCACCCCAATCCATTTGCAGGCTGGAAGGGGGAACAGCAAAGGGCACCTTTCCCACATGTGTACTGTACTCACGGGCATGGGCTGGGGGTTGGCCTGGATTGTTCATGCCCAGTATGTATTTGGCATTGGACACATTGTCTAAGAAGATTTTAAATAGAGGGAGGAAAAAAGTGCATACAGTTCCTGCTTTTACACCATTCTGTGCACTTCCACTCTAGTGCCACTCTTGCATAGTTTGTTCTGCTCCCTCACAAGTCTGCAAGTCTGGCAAGGCCTTAGGTCCATTCCAGAGAGCTGCCAGCAGCACTCTGACCTGGCTTCTCTCAAACCACCACATCCTGGCTTCCTGCTGCAAGGACCCTGCCTCTGTCTCTACTGTAAACTGCTGTTTGTGGGAATGGCAGCAGCAGTTTGGCTTTTTACCCTGTGCTGCTAAGGCAGTGCCTCTCCACGATCTTGGTCTTGTGGAAGCTGTGTCTGCAGACACTGCACTTTGGTGGCTTTTATTCACATTGGACTTGATGCCATGTGGATCATGACTGGATCATAGCTTGCAGTTTCAGAGGCTGCCACAGAGATTCAGCAGGGACTGTCTCTACATTCCTACTCCAGTCTTGTGAGTAAAATCTGTTGTTCCCTAGGCTCTCTGCTCAGCCTGATTTATAAGTGGGGTAGAGCTGCCTTGTAGCTTAGCCTTTTCCATCTTCTGACTTTCCTAAATTACAAAGTTTGCCTATAAGCATCCTTTTGAAGACTCCTGAGCAAATTAGAACCAGTAAATAAAACTTTAACTAGTTTTGTATATAGTTTGGGGGCAGGGCTTTTTTGGAAAATAAAATAACTGTATTCTTATAATTCCTGCCTTGTCAATTAATCCCCAACCAAATCAATTCTTCATTTATTTCCACCTTCTCTAGGGTAATGGAAGATGTGTTGACAAATACTGAAGATTTGTATCAGAATGACTATGCCCATATAAGTATTACAATCACAGGGGGCTATAACAGTTCCACCAGCACAAAAACTGTGGAGACAAATGTAAGCCTGTCAACATATAATCCAGAGCAAACAAAATACTGGAATTTGTTACTGCACATCATCTGGGTACCATGCTAATTCATAGCCTTTGACGAATGAATGTGAGTGCTTAGTTTCTTCAGGCTAATTCTGCCTCTCAGTTCAGATGGATTAAAAAGGTCATGAATACAGTTGCAAGCAGAAATTTTCAGAGCTGTGATAATTTATTAATTGAATGTCATAATGCAGTATCCCATTTTTCTTGTCCTGTCAGATCTAGGGTGAAGTGATGTTACTGCAAAAGAAAGATCAGGTTTGGCCTCCTGGGGCACAGGCAAGGCCTTCCAGTGGGGTACACCAAGTTGAAAAAACAAAATAAAAATCAAACCTCCTCCCTTACTGCAGTAACAAAACAGATCAGAGCCAATTACCCATGGTCTTGTGCTAGTTTGAAGCTAGCTGGAATATTTAGGTGAGAATTAGATGATAGGCTGTGAAAAGGAAACAATGGTGATATCTACTGCACTCAAAGGCTTGATGAGATGTATAAAAACATAGATAACAGAGTTGCTCTCTGGCTCTGGCTGCCTGTACTTTTCTCCCTAACCTGCTGTCTAACTAATCCTTCTGCTGTCTAACCCCCCATGCCAATTCTCCAAACCCACCTTGAATGCAAGGCAAAGTCTGGGATAAGGTAGAGGTGTGGAAAGGAAGTGGAAGGGTGGTTGAGAGTCCCTCCTGGGGACTCTGGTTTCTGGGAGGGCTGTTGTGTTTCTGTATTACTTTTTTAAACTTGTGTATTTCTGTATATATTGTAAATATCTGCTTGTATATTGTGCTAAGCTGTAAACATAAAGCTTCATTCTAATTTCCAGCTCAGCTGAGTCTAGACTGGATGATTTTCTTAAGTGGGGGGCAGGGCAGGTAACACTCAAACCATCACAGGTCTTAACAAAGATTATTTTAATATGGGACAGAGCACTCTTAAAGCAATTATAATTGCCTGAAAAATCCCCCAAACTCAGCAAGGTAGGTAAATTTATCTACAGTTCTGCTATGGTTTCAGTCAGGCACAGCTCATACCATGGTCCTAATCTGCTCCATGGTGGTGCTTTTTTCTGCTGCGCTTTGCTACTCCTTCTTCCCACAGAACTGTTATGTGCTTTAGCAGTGAGTGGAAGTGATCTCTGCCTACCGTAGTGATAGTTTATGCAGCCCTTTTGTTTGCTGTTATGGAAGTGTCTCTTCACACCCTGGCACACAGGCTGGGCAAGTCTGCCTCAAATTTGGGAATGTTTCTTTCTCAAACAGGAATAGAGGTGAGGAACAGAAGTGTGTGGTAGAGGTCTGGGAGGCAGGGAAGCTTTTCTGCAAATCACAGAATGAGAAATATAAAGCCAATTTTAAAGTGGCAAGCTCAGAATCCAGTTCACAACATTATCCTGGCATCAACATTTTAAAAATAGACATTACATAACCTGGATTCAACAGAGTCATAAAAATACAGCTTGTTTTTTGTGTAAGCAAGGTCTTGACTAATTTATTCAGATTAGAAGCACTTGGTATGGAACTGATTTTCCTTTGCTATTTGAGATGTGTTTCCTCTCATCATCACCTCAGCACGGAACATATTTTTGAACAGTTTTCAGTATATATTGTGTGAAACTTTCTTGATTTTTCTTCCAAAATACTGCAAATTTGGGTGTGATAACAAGAAATAATACCCAGAACTACATGCAGAATGTTTGCTTTAGTCGACTCTTCCTAACATTCAGGGCTTCCCCAACACAGCGACCAGAGAGGATGCTCTGTTTTTTCTCTTCTCTTTGCATCTATTTCTGGAAGAGACATCTTGCTGAGGGTTAATTAGTACTCAAACATGGCTAACTTGATATGCAAAGGAGCATGCAAAGTGGCCAGATAATTCCAAAGAGGTGACAAGAGATGGGATTTCCTCTAGGGTGGATTTTCTACCTCTGTTCAGCTCATACAGAGACTCAGGTTCTATAGGTGACTTTACATTTTTGGCATCTTTCTGATGAAGTTTCAACACCTTTAAAAGATTACTGCTTCTTACAACATTCTCTTCCAAACCTTGGAACTTTGTTCTTAACTGTCTTTTCTCTCATACTCTTTTAGAGAACTACACTACTAATGATGGGATTAATATTAAGCCATTTCATTATAAATGGGTTGGATGTACCATTAATATCTTGAATTAGTCTGCATTTGGTGAGTGTATCTCTGCCCTTGTCCTTCTTTCTTTCCAAAAGAAATTTAGAATGACAATAATTAGATGACATAAATAAAGTGTCTGCAAGGTTAATGTGCAAGATAGGACTGAATACCTTTTATAAGAAGAGAAGCTAAGCATACCTTTCCAAGAACCACAGGACAAAGCTAGAGAGATATTTTTGTTTGCTTGGGTTTTCCCCCCAATTTCTATTACATGTGACATTTATTCCTAGAGAGGAATAACCCCCACATATCAGTACAACTTGGGAGCTGACCTGCAGGAAAGCTGATCTGTAGAAAAAGACATAGGAATCTTGCTGAACAACAGGATGACATGAGACAGTGATTTGCCCTTATGCCCAAGAATGCCAATGGTATCCTGGAATGCAACGGGAACAGTGCAGTAAGCAGGTTGAGGGAGGTTCTCCTTCCCTTCTACTCTGCTCTGGTACAACCACATCTGGAATACTGTGTCTGGTTCTGGGCTCCCCAGCTGGAAAGAAGAGGATAGAGCAAAGGGCAACAAAGATGATTAGAGATCATCTATCTTATAAAAAAAGGCTGAGGGGCTTGGGGCTTTTTTAGCCTGAAGAGGAAAAGTCTGAGGGGGAATTGCATTAATGCTTGTAAATATTTAAAAGGTGGGTGTCAGGAGGATAGGGCCAATCTTTTTTTCAGTGGTACCCAGTGACTGGACAAGAGGTAATGGACACAAACTTCAACATATGAAGTTTCATTTAAACATGAGGAGAACTTCTTTACTTTGAGTATATTGGAGCACTGGAACAGGTTGCCCAAAGAGGTGATGGAGTATTTTGTCTCTGGAGTCATTTAAAGCCCACCTAGATGCCATCCTGTGCAACCTGCTCTAGGTGAACCTGATCTGGCAGCAGAGTTGGCCTAGATGATGTCCAGAGGTCCCTTCCAATCCTTATAATTCTGTAATTCTGTAACAATTGCTTTAATCCTGAGGGCTTGGCTCTTCTTTTTGTACTGTACAGGCATGAAAGTGCAAATGCTGACACATTTCTCTTTGAACTTGTCAAATCTAATGACTTTGCTTTTGAGATGGCTTTAGTCTCCTGGCTCATCTTGTCTCGACCACTGACCCTAGTGACATGGCAGCAGCGTGCTAGCAGCATCCTTCCACAGCCAGCCTTTCAAACATCCACTGCACATGCAACAGAGCTCAGCCTGAAGCAAATTATGTTTTGCTTTCTGCAAAAGGGTTAGGGAATTGGGCAGCAATAAAATGAGGGGGGAAAAAAGACTTCCTGAATCATCTTCCCCTTTGCAGCACAGCTAGCTAAATGCAGCCTCCAGCATTCTGCTTGGCATAGAGACATCTGCAGTTGGATCCTGCTTTACATGAGCGAGCAGATGGAAGCGTTGAAGGGATAAGAAGTGCTCCTTCCAGGGATGAAACACCCTTTGAGGGGAGGTCAGGGACAGGATGATTTCCATGACTCACCTTTTGATAATGGTACAAAACTAGTGTCCAGGGAGTGGTTATTATCAACCATCTTATTGGCCACATAAATCAAGAAGACTTTCTAGAACAGTTAAAGACCTGACTTACTGCAGCAGCTATTCCACTGTCTGAACAGGGGCACAGGAAATAAGGGACTTCAGGCTTCTGCTTACCTTTGAAATAAACTATTGCAGATAAGGTGGGGAAAAAAAGGTGAAGAAAAGAAAAAAGATTGATTTTCTTTTGGCAAATATTTGGCTACAATGATCTGCTCGTCTGTCATTTACCTTGCCTTGAGAATTGGCCTTTGCAGAATGAAACAAACACTGCTACACTTTATGGCATTTTGTATTGATATAAAAGCCTTGCTGAAGATACAGGCATTTATAGACCAGTTCATATGACTTCAAAATGATCCACTTTTGCCTTTGCTTAGCATGGTTCAATCTAATATTTGCATTTGTTATTTCAAATGTACACAGAGCAGATTGTGTCACTGATAGTTATGTGAAAGACCTGCTGCCTGTTGAGAAAACTTATCATTTGTGTTCCTACTGACTTCCTTTCATCAGGACAGGATTTTGTGTGGACAATTACAGATGGACTATGCTCCTCACCTGTTCCTTAGAGGAGGGAGAGGCAACACCAGCACAGATTTCGCGGAAGACCTGTATACATTATGGTACAATCTTTGACTGTATGAGATGGGTTGGAAATAGGAAGTATAAATTACTATGCTTACTCTGATTGTGCTCTGTTTCCTCCTATTTCTCTGAGGGTCACTGCCAATTGCCAAATGTTGGCATAATGCCATCAGATTCTATAAAGATGCCTTGTGAACAGGCAAAGTTCAGGGACATGAAAGCAGCTCACTCATATCGGATTCTCTGACAGCTCATCCTCCACATTTCCTACACACACTCACACACAACATACCCTGCTTTGTGAGCACAAGGATGGTGAAAGAGAGAACTAGGTTTTAATTGTGAGTAGTCTTATCCTGTGTGTATTTCTGGGAGATAAAGAGTTCGCAGACAATTCCTATGATGCACAGGGAGGATTTGATCATCACAAGGAGAAAGAAAACATCCTATATCTGTTGAGTTAATCTTAATTCCTTAGGAAGAGTGAATTTAAACATTCATATTTATGTATCTGGATAAGCATTCTATCAAGATTTTTAAAGGCAGCTGATCCAATGGCTTCCACAAAGATGTCACTCAACTCCAGCTCTTTTCTATGATACAGGAAGCCTTCATAAATAGGTGGTATACAAAGTATACCTCTATGTAAGCTAAATCTTTGAAGTTTTGTTTGATACTGAAGCAACATGTTGTACTGACAAACAGTGAAAAGCTTAAGATTCACAACACATATTGATTTGCACACAAGTTCTAGTCCTTTCTTTTTTTTGCAAGCAGTATTAGCTTTTTGAAATACATTAAAAACCAGTGCAAAGCTGGGAATACCCTGACAATCAAAGATCTTGTGACCATACCCAATAATTCTATTAAAGCTATCCCTGGGAATCAGCTGAAATAATGTCTTTGTGGATATTGGAGAAGAGAAACAGAGACTTTGATTGAATACCAGTGAAGCACAGTAAAATGTGGTTTTCAGTTGCCTTGCCATCACCCAGCATTGAGGAAGCACACTGATTCTTCAGGGATCCTTATTAGAACTGTGACACAACAGTGCTGTTGTTACAACCAAAACTGTATTTTAGCCTGGCTCTCCTACAGATGGGGTCACTGTAACACATCAACCCTGACTCGAGCTTGACATACACATACAGAATCACAGAAACATCCAGGTTGGAAAGACTCTCAAGATCACCAAGTCCAAACTATAACCCTACTCAACAAGATGCACCTTAAACCATAGCCTTAAGCACCACATCCAAATGACCCTTAAACACATCCAGGGTTGGTAACTCCACCACTTCCCTGGGCAGGTCATTCCAGTGCCTGACCATTCTCTCCATGAAAAACTTTTTCCTAATGTCCAATCTAAACCTACCCAGTCTCAGTCTGAGGCCATTCCCCCTGGTTCTGTCTCCAATTACCTGTGAGGAGAGACCAGCACCAATCTCTCCACAACTTCCCTTCAGATAGCTGTAGACAGCAATGAGGTCTCCCCTCAGCTTCCTCTTAAACAGAACAGCCTCAGATCCCTCAGTCGCTTCTCATCAGATTTATCCTCCAGGCCCTTCACCAGCTTTGTTGCCCTTCTGTGGACCAGCTCCAGCACCTCCACATCTCGCTCCTATTGTGGTACCCAAAACTGAACACAATGCTTGAGGTGTGGCCTCACCAAAACTGATACAGATCTCACTCACTCCTCAGAGGAAGCAGCTGAGAGACACCTCTGACCCCCCCAGGGTCACAGCTCAACAGCCGCTCCAGTCCAAGTTCTACCTGAGACTTGTTGCCATTTGTAATTATGGACAGCACACCACACCTGTCTCTGCTCTGTAACAAGAGTCATCCTGCCTGGTGCAGGTGCCCAGTACCCCTTTAAAGTGAAATGGGTAGGCAACCAGCTTGCCATTGGCAAACAGCTGCCCACCCCACAAAGTGGCACATGAGGGAGTAGGCATGGGGTGAACCACTCACACCTGTCTAATGTACTTCAAGGTTTCAAAAAGAAAGTTTTGTCTCACAGTGCAAGAACAATCTCAGGCTTCTGGTTAGGTTTTGATGCACATTGTACTTGCTGGCAGATATGTGTGACTTAGTGGCATGTCCACCCTCAGTGAGGAAGCCAAACCATGACCCAGGACACAGTACAATGAAAATGGAAACAACTTTTTGGCTTCAGATAGCCCTTTTTGACACAACAGTTGTTAAAGTAAATAACAACAACTATTCTTTAAAAAGCATATTCCAGATTTTTAGTAAGAAAAACATATCTCTAACACTACTTGAAGATCAGCTTAAGTTTAGTTTTTTTCCTTAGAGTGTGGAGGTAAAACAATATGCAATACCACAGAGCCAAAGGGAAGTTTGTTTTGGCTGATGTTAAATGGACTTCATCCTCTGAAAAGAGTAGCACTAGTAGAGGTAAAAAACTAGACAAGCTTTTGAGCACAAAAGCTCTTCCTAAAAGCGGAGATGAAAGTATCAGCCTTTAAAGCTAAACACAGCTGAGTACAAATGCATTAACAGACTTTTGTGTGCTAGACTGGATATGTTAATTGTTTAACCATTCTGACACAGAAAGTGGTTGGTACCTGTGAAATGACATTAAGGAGGATTGAAGTGCTAAGCTGAATAAGGCTGCTGGGACAGGGAAGGATCATACCTCCACCAACAATGAGGCTGCTAAATGGCAATTCATCACTTACCTGAGCCAGGCTTCAAGCAGTGGTGCTTTCTTTTCTGGGCTGCGATGTGACGCGGTGAATGCCAGAGATTCAAGGATTAGGATATGTGACATTTTCACAGTATGAGCCTTAAGCCAGCAGGCTTTTAAATCACCAAGTGTCCAAACAGTTTTCATTGTGCTTTCATTCATTCCCCACTAAGGAAGATCAGCAGGGGCAAAAACTGCCTCCATATATGAAACAAGAATAGCACGCTGCCTGCCGGGTCGGAAACTGTATTCATGAGATATGTAAATGAATTGACAACAGGAGGACTTGGTAACTGGTTCTGCAGCATAAACTCTGCCACAGCTAATGCAGCTTTCCTAAGATAAATGAGATTTATGAACTAAAACCTGGCTGCTGTGAGAAGGAACCAGTGTGTGTTGTTCAGAAAGCCTACAAAATGCAGGGGGGGGAGGGGGAAATAAAAGCTAAAAGCAACAGTTCCAGTGTTTCAGAGTGGCCTAAGAGGCTTGCAGATATCCATCCATAGAAGCTACAAAAATTGTCCAAATCAATGAAGATGAGCCTTTCTCTGTACCAGCCTTTCCCAGCCAAATGCACATAGGTCCAATAACATATTTTTACCTATAGTGTTAAGTATGTGTCATAGGTTGAGTTTTAATCTGCTGGTACTCATACTATTTTGCCTCATGCCAGCTTCAAAATGAAAGTGATATCTGGAGCAAAGTGTTATGGGGCTTGAAGTTCTGATTGTAACATGAGAGGCCTCCTGTTTCCATTTGGGTTCCAGGGTTTTGGGTGCTGGCTCTCTTCCACTGCAATGGCAGCTGGGGAGGAATGAGGGAGTAGCTCCTGGCTTGGGGTTTTTAGCTTGTTGTTCTGCTTGCTACTGCTTCTTCTGCAAATAGGCTAAGGTAATTGTGCATGATGTTATTCCAGTTATATTAAACTCTTAATCTTGCCTCAATTTTTTATCTCTATCCAGAGGTTTGTTTGGTTTTTTGGTGTGTGTTACTCCCTCTCGCTTCTGTGTTGTAGGGAAAAGGCTGTGTCAAATTAGCACAGTAAGAAATTTGTTACTGGAAGGAGACACTGAGGAATCAGGTGTGCTGAGCAGGGCCTCCACTAGAACCTCCTGTGAGTTCTTTTCCACAGGTGCTGGCATTAGAAAATGAGATGGCTGCTCTGGGTTGAGGTGCCTAAACTAGTCAGAATCTACAGAGCCACATTAACATGATACTCCTCTTCAGCCAAGCTGATGAACCTGAGTAAGGCACTATGTTAATTCAGCTTCCAGCCCACAGGCTAGATTCATCTCTACCTGACACTTTATGATGTGAAGCCATCACAGAACCACAGAATGATAGGGATTGGAAGAGAACTATGAAGATCATCTAATCTAAACCCTCATTTTATGGCCAAATATCTCAGAAGGCAGCCCAGAGACCTCCTGAAGTCCTTTTTGACTTGAATTACCCTGAAGAGTACACTTCTACTCACAGGTACAGGGCAAAGTAAAGCATTTTTATCTAGAAGACAGATTTTGTACTATATTGTTAAAAAGGTGCACCCCTAGCAACTAACATCCTTTGATTGGTATTGCTGAAGTAAATAAATGCTTATCCAAGAGAATGATGATTTTGACCATTACTTTCAAAATGACTTGGAGAAAAGGATCTATTCATGGAGTAGACATAAGCTACATTTCAACAACATTTTAAACAATTTTAGCTGCCAGAAGTCATTTCTGGTTCAAATTAACTTTTCTCCCTTCTTTTTAAAATTTTAGCTGTACATGAACTGGTATATTGATAATGAAACTTGTCATTACTCATTTTCTAGGACATTTTTCAATTAAACTAAATATAGCCATAAATTCCTCTGTTAGATGATATAATAGAGTGCTGCAGTGATAGTCTGTCAGATATTAACAAGAGCTGTTAACTCCCAAAGAGAGTCACAGGGACTGATGAACTGTTAACCCTTCAGTGACAGTAATATATATGTAGACCCAGTTAAAAGTATGCCTAAAACAACAGGAAAGTTTATAACTCAGTACCTGCACAGTCTTCTAGAGGCCAATGCAGCTCAGATGTGATTTTAGAAAACTCCCAGGGTTTAACCAGAATAAAATCATATCACAGCTCATATCTCATGGTGGAGATTATATGATCCAATAACATAGAAAGTGGGATCTAGTGCACCCTCATCAAGTTTGTAGATGACTGTGGTGGTTTGGCCCTGGCTGGGGGCTAAATGTCCACCAAGTTGCCCTATCACTCCCCTTATTAGATGGAGAGGGGAAAATATAACAAATGGCCCATGATAAGATAGAAGCAATATTAGACTGTGCATGAAAGCAAAAGCAAACAAAGATGTTATTCTCTACTTACCATCAAGCCAGATGATGTTTTGGTCACTCCCAGGAATCAAGGCTTTGGTATGCATAGTGGTTGCTCTGGAGGGCAGATGCCATCGATGAATGTCCCCAGACTTCCTTTATTCACTTAGTTAACATATCTGAGCCGACGTCATCTGGCATGGAATACCCCTTTGGTCAGTTTGGGTCAGCTAGCCTGGCTGAGTCCCCTCCCAAGATCTTGCTCACCTCTCAGCGTACTCTTGGTGAGAGGGAGTGCTGGAAAAGTACAGCCTGGGTGCTTGGCTCAGCAGTAGCCAAAACGCTGATGTGTTATCAGCAGCCAGCTACAGCACTGCACTACACCTACACAGAACTACAACAGTGATCTGGGGAGAAGTAACTCTGGCTCAGCCCAACTCGATAGAATGACACCAACCTGAATGGTGCAGTCCATATGCCAGGTGGACAGGATGTCATCTAGAAGTATCTGGACAAGCTGGAGAATTGGTCCCAGGTGAACCTCGTGAGCTTCAACGAGAGCAAATAAAAGGTCCTGCACCTGGGTCAGCCTCATTATCAGTACAGGTTTCAGCATGATGTGACAGAGAGCAGCCCTGCAGAAAAGAGTTTGGTGTAAGGGTGAGCAAAAAGCTGGACATTTGCTAACAATGTGCACCTGCAGTTCAGACAGCAAATCACATACTGGGTAGCATCACAAGAAGAGTAGCCAGCAGCTCAAGAGAGGTGATTCTGCTGCTCTGTGCTGGTTTTACCTCAGCTGAGTACTGTATCCAGCTCTGGAGCCATCTACACAGAAAGGGCGTGGCCTGATAGAGAGTTCAGAGGAGAGCCACAAAAAAGGCCAGAGGGCTGAAGCAACTCTTCTACAAAGACAGACTGGAAGAGTTGAAGTTATTCAGCCTGGAGAAGAGAAGACTCGAAGGATACCTTATAGCAGCCTTCAAGTACCTGAAGGGGGCCTAACAACAAAGCTGAGGAGGGATATTTGCAAGGGCATGTAGCACTAGGACAAGGGGCAATGGTTCTAAACTAGATAAGGGTAGACAGAGATCAGACATTAGGAAGAATTTATTTACTGTGAGGGTGGTGGAACATTGGA
This sequence comes from Pogoniulus pusillus, assembly GCF_015220805.1. NCBI lineage: Eukaryota > Metazoa > Chordata > Aves > Piciformes > Lybiidae > Pogoniulus > Pogoniulus pusillus. The sequence goes on along the minus strand of NC_087290.1, from coordinate 14,782,750 downwards.
AGAGGTTGCTCAGGGAGCTGATGGAGGCCTCATCCTTGGACACATTCAAGGTGAGGCTTGATGAGGCTCTGAGCAATCTGATCTAGTTTGGAATGTCCCTGCTTACTGAAGGGTGGTTGGATTAGATGTCCTTGAAAGGTCCTTTCTAACTCAATGCATTTTATGATTCTATGAGAATCATAAAATTGTCTGAACAGTGCTGAAATATATTTTTAGTTATGCTGGTTAATTCCTGACTCGTGTTGAATGTTTCATTTAGATTAACATAAGATAAATATCTGAGGGGTGGGTAGCAAGATGAAGGTGATAGTCTCTTTTTGGTAGTGCCTACTGACAGGCACAATGGGTACAAGCCAGAATGCAGGAGGTTCTATTTCAGCACAAAGAGACATTTCTTTATGATGAGGGTGATGGAGCACTGGAATAGGCTATACAGCGAGGTTGTGTGGTCCCTTTCCCTGGGGACATTCAAAACCTGCCTGGATGCATTCCTATGCAGCCTGCTGTAGGAGATCCTACTGTGGCAGGGGGGCTGGACTTGATGATCTCTGGAGGTCTCTTCCAACCCCTAACATTCTGTGACTCTACAATGTGTTCATTGTTTGCCTTTGGGAAAGGGTGAACATGACTGTTAAGACACAACTTTTTCTGACAAGAAATAGCCCAAACATGGTGGTGGAGGTGAGTGAGTGGGTTAACTCACAGCACTCAGGCTGCTATTATGGCCTTGTCTACTCATCCAGTGTTTTCTGCTGTAGCAGTATAATTATACTGCTGTCATTATATGTAATGATGTGGTGCGTACACATAATAGACTGAACACAGTCTATTCACACAGTCACAAGCATGAACACAGTATGAAGATGACAAAATCAGAAAGAAAATAAAGAGGAAGAAAAAGGGAAAAAAATCAAAAGGCTAAAGAAAAATTGGTAAGGGAAGAGGAAGTGGCAAGGAATCTTCCAGTAGAATGATGGTGCCCATGTAGGGGATTACAAAGGTATATGTCTCCTGAGTAAGCATTTGTGAACACACAAGGATCTAGGCAGCTCTGCTTCAGCCTGTCAGTAGGCTGGCCAGAGGCATGTACTCCCTTCTCCTGTACCACAGCTTATTCCACTTGGGCTAAACCTCTGTAATTATATCAGTGTAATGACAGCATTTCAATATCCCATTCTGATTTGTCACAGTATATCTTTACACAGATCATTCTTTGTCATATCATATATTTATCAGATGCTGATAAATTTGTTTCATGTTGGATGTCTGGGTATGAAACATGTAACCACCCAGGCAGATGTCAGGGGTTAAGTTAAATATTTGCTGCTGTTATTTTAAACCACTCTGCCTCATGCCAGCTTCAAAAGGAGAAGTGTTTGCTGTAGCAAGGTATCATGGGGCTTGAAGTTAAGATTGTAACATGAGAGGCTTCCTGAAAATTTTGGGTTCTGGATTTTGGGTGTTGGCTCTTTTCTGCAGGGATGGCAGTGATAGGGAGTTGGTTGCTTGCTGTCTTTCTGCTTTATGCTGATTTTTTCCTCTGCATTTTGCTATACTTTTCCTGCTAAGATAAGGTACATTGCATTATTAAATTTTATCCCTATCTCAACGCAGAGTTTGTGTGTGTGTTACTTTCCCTCATTTCTGTGTTGGGACGAGACAATCAAGTTAACCTGCCACAGTGCATTGACCTCTTACAGCAGGGTTTTACCCTGGGCTCAGTAAGTAGAAAAAATTCAACACTGAAAAAAAATCAAACTCCTTAGGGTGCTTCTTCTGAAAAGATGTCAACTGTCTAGCACCAGACTTGGTGCAGTTAGATAAGGGTTGCACTCTGTGGTCTTAAAGATCGTTTCCAAGTGAGTCTATTCTGTGAGTCCATGACTATGCAACGCTGCTTTCTCCTTGAGGAATTCAACTTGTTGGCTACCATTGCCTTAGATTGCACAGACTTTTGAGGCAGAATAGTCTGAATCTTACAGTGTAGCTACAGGACCATGAGGGAAGGTGGGGGAGCTGCAGAGCTGAGCAGAGAAGTCCATAGAGAAGATTGTACAACCTACGCACAAAGGACGTTTGCCAGCAGATATAATAGATCCATGTGAATGGTTGGGAGTGCAGGGAAGGGGTCATGGGGTGCTGACAAACCCATAATTTAGCTCAGTTTCACTCACCTGGGCTACAAACCAATGAAGTTTACATTTACACAGGAAGAGCAGTAGAAGGAGTTGTCTACAGAAGCAGCAAGGTCTCATAGGTTCAGGACTGCATGTCCCATCATGGAGAAAGTCCTCCAGGAGTCCCAGAGAGCACAGGGGCTGGATGGTGCCCAGGATGTTGTGCTTACTGCTCTGCCATCCCCTCACCCTGCAGCCTCTACATGACCAGACGTCACAGCCGTTGGCGCTCTTTCCCCCTTCCCTCTGCTCCCGGGGCCCAGAGCTGTCTCTCGGTCTGGGGAGAGCCTGTGGCCTCGGCCGGCGAGCTCAGCTCTTGCGGCACCACTGGGCCTGGCAGCAGCAGGGCAGCGAGGCCTGGGCTGGGCCAGGGGAGGTTTGAGGCCTGGTAGGCCCATTCTGGGGGCAGTTCAGCCTGCTCCGGGGCCTGCTGAAGCTGAGGGGGAGGGTTTGGAAGGTTTGGGCTTAGTGAGGCCTGGCAGGCCCATCTGGAGAGCTGGGCAGACTGATTTATGTCTATATTTCCTTTGTGCTTTTATATGTGTGGTACTTTTCTTTCCTTTTGTAAAGAGCATTTACCATGAAACCTCCAATTCTGTCCGAATCACAGAACATTAGGGGCTGGAAGGGACCTCCAGAGATCGTCCAGTCCAACTCCCCTGCCAAGGCAGCATCCCCTCGGGTAGTTCGCACAGGAATGTGCCCAGGTGGGCGTTCAGAGTCTCCAGAGAAGAAGACTCCACAACCTCTCTGGGCAGCCTGTTGCAGGGCTCTGTCACCGTCACTGTGAAGAAGTTTCTCCTCATGCTGAGGTGAAACCTTCTGTGTTCCAATTTATAGCCATTGCTCCTTGTCTTATTGCTGCTGATGGCTGAGAAGAGCTTGGCCCCATCCACTTGACACCCACCCGTCAGATATTTGTACACACCGAAAAGATCTCCTCTCAACCATCTCCAGACTAAACCGCCCCAGGTTTCTCAGTCTCTCTCCACAGGGGAGATGCTGTAGTCCCTCACTCATCATTATCTACTCCTTTGGCGTAAGCTACTCTCTGTCCTTTTGCTCTGGGCAGCTCATGGCTCAAATCCAGGATACCAGGAAAAGGTAGTGAGTGTTGTACCTGCTAATAAATTGGATGAGTCACCAGTACAACAGTTTATGTAACCACACTTCCATGTGCTGATGGATAAAACTGTGGGATCCTACCCACAGTTAATGCAGTTGTTCTTGAGGAAGACGCTGCTTACTGCAGTGTGACCTTTCCTTTGATGGAGAATGGCAATTCAGCTGTGACCCTTCCTTTTATTTAGAAAGGGGAAAGAAGTGAAGCATTTGGTGTGCAATTAGTGATGTATTTGCTAGCACTTCACTGTTTGCTGCTAGGCTGGATATTAGGAAGAAGTTCTTCACAGAGAGAGTGATTTCCCATTGGAATGGGCTGCCCAGGGAGGTGGTGGAGGCACCGTCCCTCAGGGTCTTCAAGAAAAGACTGAATGAGGCACTTAGTGCCATGGTCTAGTTGATTGGATAGAGCAGGGTGATAGGTTGGACTGGATGATCTTGGAGGTCTCTTCCAACCTGGTTGATTCTATGATTCTATGAATGTGTTCTAAGACAGGACTGCAAGTTTGCCTGGGTGAGATAACTACCTGGAGCCGATGATTGTATCCTGCTTGAGTTATATTCCCATTGGGCCAGCACTGCATTGACAGTGTGTCCCAGTGTGACTGGGAGGCTTATCTGCACAGTGTAATTTAAGCACTTGGGCACAAATCACCTCACTCCTATAGATGTTACTGTGCTAGTTTCAGACGGTGTCCAGGTAAGAGTGCTCTCACAGGATCACATTTCTAAAGATTTCTAAACTGCTTTAAACCTGCAGAGAGCTCAAGAAGTCTGTGGCAACCTTGCTTCTAGTAAGACCAATGCATAGAAGAAAAGCTAGTGAAGAAAAAGAGTGAGGGGAAGGAAGAACAAGACAGCTGTGGACTGCCATGGCTTGCTAGTTCAAAATGGGGAAGCCTGAAGCATGCTGGAAATTTCTTCTCTGTAGCCTTAATTTCCCCCTGACTACATGGTTGGGAAAAGCTCCTTGAAGGAGCATTCAAAGGAGAGCTGTAATGGTATGGCCAGACACCTTTGCCACAAGCACTCCTAATGGAAAAGGAGAATCTACCGGTCTCAGAGACAGCAGCACCTGTGTTTGGTTTAGAAGTACATTGTCTGTGGGATTGTAACTTCAAGAGCTGCTGCCAAATTGCTCCTGTGGTGACTCATACCCTCTAGGTGCACCCTGCTGTGTTAATGGTGCAGAAAAAGGTAGCAAAAGGCTTATCACTGTGTTGCATCAAGGTTTGGCAACTATGGGAACAGATGGGAGGGAGGTATGAGGATGTCTGGGAGTATTTGCAGTTTGTAAGGCTGCTGTGTCAATAATATCTCTTAACAGAGTGCCAGATGTCCTATAAGTTGGTGCCCAGAGGATGCCCAATCTGTAGAGAGATGAGTGCATTGTTTTGCACCCCCAGGTGCTGCAGCTTTAGCATGAGCAGCCTGCTGCCCTCTCACATCTCACTGCATGGATTCATAGAATGGTTTAGATTGGAAGGCACCTTGAAGATCATCTAGTTTCAGGTCCTGTGCCATGGGTAGGAACACCTTCCACTAGACTAGATTGCTCAAGGCCTCTTCCAGCCTGGCCTTGAACACCTCCAGGGAGGGGTCATCCACAACATCCCCAGGCAACTTGTTCCACTGTCTGACTCCCCTCACTGTGAAGAATTTCTTCCTAATATCCAGTCTAAATCTACCTTTGTCAAGCTTCAATCTGTTCTCTCTTGTCCTATCACTGGAAGCCCTTGTATAATATGCCTTTCTGGCGTTCTTGTAGGCCCTTTTTACGTACTGGAAAGCTGCTCTAAGGTTTCCCTGAAGCCTTCTTTTCTCCAATCTGAACAGCCTCAACTCTTGCAGCCTGTGCCAGAAGGGTAGGTCCTCCGGCCCTCTGTCCTACACTCTAACATTGAAATGATCCAAATTCAGAAGACTTAATTCAATTGTGCAGTCTAAGCCTCCAGTGTCCTTGAAATGCCCTCAGCACCAGGTGCCACACCAGAAGAGTGCAGGTCTCCTACAGGTCCCATAGCACATCTGCCAAGCCCGTGTCTCAGACATCCTGGAGTATCACAAATGTGCTAGAGGCTTGAGAGATGACACATTTGATACTTTTCTTTGTATTAGTACTAGATAATTAATTATTAGATAATTAAGTGAAATAGCTCACACACAGATTAAACCCAGCAGAAGGAATTGCTGACCTGCATAAGCTGAACATCTGATACCATTCCAGTGTAGATGATTATGTGGACCATTAGAGTTTGAGCACTTTATGATGATTAAATACATTGAAATGTCTACAGTTAATCACTTTCCAATATCTTCCAGAGCAAGTGTGTTCAGAATGACTGTCTACCTGCCTCCCCCCCTGCCCATATACACACACACATATAAACCCCTTCACTCACCTATACTATGAATTTACTTTGCTGAGACTAACATTCCAGTTCTACCAGTTCATTGTGGATATGCCTAGCTACAGTAATGTGAATAACTTTACACACTTGAGTGGATGGATCATGTACTCAGTTTTGACATGTATGTGACTTAGCTCTTCTGTTTGAGGACAAGTGTGAGATGGATATTTGTCTGCTGACTCACACCATATGAATTCTGCAAGTTCTTGACTACACTACTTGCAGTGCCTTTGCTCTCATCACAGTTCTCTTCAGCTATGCATGAAAATCTGTCTGTAACTGAGAGCAATGGGTATGAGACTCAGAACTTGTGCTGAGACTGTGATAAAAGCTGTACCTTTCTCTCATAGCCTTATTGTTTGCATTATAATCCATCTGAGCATTTGCATCACTTCAGTTATCACTGGAGTGTAATACAGATGGTGTGGATATTTAGGTATGTAAAGATAGATATAACAGCAGAAAAATACTAGAGTTTCAACTGACATTACTCATAAGCTTTTCTCAGTATAAATGCATCCATATTACAATGTGGAGTATATTTCTTGAGCTATATGTGAAGCAAAAAAGACACATTTAAAGTAATGCAAAAATTACACACAGCTTCAGTCTAAATGAGGACAGGACTCTGAATGAGTCTGAATAGCAGAACTTTTCAGTCAGGTGATGACTTTTCCCCAAGTAATTTCTCAGAGTACTATTGTACTCTAAGTACTATGCAATTCATTTATGCTTCACAGTTGTAAATTGTCTCTTTTCTTTTTCTTTTAGTGCGTAACATTTTGTGGCTTCCCACTTACATTTCTCCTTGACAGACTGAGCTTAAATTGAAAGGCCCAGATACTATTTTTTTTCCTATGGGAAGCTTAGCAATGAAGTTTGCTTGCTTCTTAAACTCTGTCAGTAACAATAACTGGAAAACAAAGTGAGGAAAATGTCAACTAGTCCAAAGTTCCTTTTCAAAACTACTGTTTGCAGTCAAGAGGTAATTAACTTACTCTATTGATATGGAGCTCCTGGAGAGGTGGCATGGTGTGTGTGGGGAATCAGAGTGAGTTATCAGCAAGGCTGTTAATGCAGATTTCTTACCTCCCAACACTGCTTGCTAAACAATACCACATGCTATTGGTGAAATGAAAAATATCATGCTTATAAACCTGAAATGTTTTCATTTACAGATGGCCTTACTTCTCAGCACTATTATTAATATAATATGCAAATAGGAAATCAGTAACAAAGATTTATGCATCCTGAGCACATTTTCCAGTAGAAAAAGTGGAATTTGTTATGGAGGGAAAATAATGCATGTGAAGGTAAGGAAGAGAAAGCAGCAGAAAGGAGATACATTGTGTTTCGGATGTGTAAAATTGACATCTCTAATGACAGAGTACAGAAGCTTTTCAAGATCTCATGGACTCAGAAACTATTACTTATGAGATCATCCCACAAATGAGTTTGCAGGAGGTGTAATCATACATATTTTGCTGAGATAGGTGATCATGCTTGCATGCTATGTGTCCTGGGCTCCCACTGAATGGCAGGACTCCCTGGTTCCCAGCACATGCCAGGACCCCATTCTGGAACCATCTACAGCAGCTTCAGTTTAATGAGGCCAGCTCAAAAACGAAGATCCAAATTTACATGTTGTTATTGATGGAGTGGCTCATACCATCTTTCTACAACACCGTTTTGATGGAAGTCTGGCTGAATACTTAGGAAAGGCAAAGCCTGCAAGAACCTTACAAAAAGGCATAGGATGTATTTAAATTTACTCCCTGCAAATAGTTTCACTCATTTTGGTGAGATTATTTTCTTTCCTGTTAGACTTTCTACATGAAAGGAAAGCTGGTACAAAACATTTTAAATAACAGAGACTGAATGAAGCATTTCCTTCACTTCCCTAAACCCTTTTTGAAACACACAATTGCTTGTTAAAAATAAAAAGCCTTGAGAATTACATATATATAGTGTGTGAACACTAGACTGGAACAATGCCTAGCACTTCCAGGGACAAAACATTTCCCAGAACTGGGATAATTGTTAAACAGTTCATTTGAGAAAGCTGCTACTGACACCATTATTCCTTTTGGTATTAAGACCCTTATTGCTGTCCTGGGATCTTGCAGGTGGCTCACTGCTTATTTGAGTGTCTCCATTTAATTAAGCACTGCACAGTGCTGGTATGACTGAGACCAAGTCTCAGAGCCCTGACTCAGAGCAGACAAACTCCTATCAACTCTGGTGGCTTTAGGTCAGACTATAAATGAGCTGAAAAATTAGAAAACACCTTCCTAATCTTGTCAGAGAATTTCAAAGGTGTGATACATAGCTCTTTTTTTTCTCCCTCTTTTTAATCAGAAAGTGTCTTTTCATTGACCTTAAATCCATCCTTCTGCTTATGCCTCAAGACTCTTCAACTTCCTTTGAATAACTACAGGAAAAAATTGAAATATGAAAGAGAAGTACGTGTTCATGGAAAGGAAACCATATATAAACTGTCACATCTCATAGCAGAATGCAACACATCTACATCACTCTGAAAAGTTGCCTGTTTTTTTTCCACTAAAATACCATGTTAAAAAAAAAAGGGTAGCAAATGAAATAAACTGAATCACATTTGCATTTTTTGCTTCCTTCTTATCATCTGCTTTTGTCCCTTTGCCGTACGTGTGACATCCTAGACTTTATTTTATGCTTTGGTTTGCCAAAGCATTGGTTTTCCTTCCCATGATATTTGAAAAACTACTTGATCCATGTGCCCTGACTTACTAGAGAGGGAATGGCTATCACCTCTCCTCTGAGACCTATCAGTTGTGCACAGACATGCCCTCAGGAAGAGCAATCACCAGGAGAGGAATGAGAACAGGAGAGGCAACATCAGATGAGACAAGATTTCCACAGGGATCCTTGGGAGTGGTGTTGCCCAGAGAGGTTGAGCAGCTTCCTTCTGTGAAGGTTTGCTGAGTGTTAATCAATTACAGCACTAGTAGCTCACTTGATTCTAGGCAATGACCACTTGATTCTGGTGTGGTGCTTCTGCTGATTCTCTGGTAGTAAGAGACTTGAGCTGATGAGATAGAAGAAGAAACTATGGTCTCCAGGGGCTGGTGACGCTGAAGTTATTGCTGTCAGTTATCCCACTGGACTGGCCCAATACAGTGTGTCAAGAATTACTTCACTCTGCTGAACTGGTCAGAGAGGGGACTGGTACAAACTACTGTTCCACTGTAAAGATAACAGTGATTTACAGGGTTAAGTAACGAGTCTTTTTTCTGCTGACAACAACCATCTCAAGGATTGCGTGCACAGAGAGAAAGCATTAATCATGATGACAACAAGGTGAAGCAGTTTGTAGCTCTTGTGTACACCAAGCCAGAGCTAATTTTCTAGGTACTGATTGGAACAAACAGTTCTTGGATTCTCATCTTCTGTTTTAACTGGGGTTCATGATAAAACAAAGAAATGCCAGGTTCAGCCACTCCTTCAGGAAGTTCTGTGCCATATGATCTTTTCCACTCACTGATACTGTGAACATAAATGAGATGCAAATTCATTGTGTAAAAGCTCCTAAGCACTACTGCCTTGCTGATGGCCATTTCATGTTTTTTGAGCTCTCCAACTTTGTGCAGTTCTACAAGACATAAGCAAAAGACTTGTCTGTCTTTCCTCAAGCTCTCCTTGTTTAAGTAAGATGGATCAGTAGCATGATATGGACACAGAAGAGGGTTTTATGTGGGGTATTATTCAAAGACAATGCAATATTTTCAGTATGTACCTGAAGTTGTTCTTGGGGAATCACCTCCCATCCCCTCAACAAAATTATTGTGATTACAAATACAAAGTACTGAAAGAGAAAAAATGCAGGAAGATCAGGAGGTAATGCATCTGATTAATGTAAGCAGGGTAGTTACTTCAGCAAAATGATTACATACAAAATTTAGTATATAGTAAGGTCTGGTACATGTAAGTGAAGCCTACTGTCCCTGCAGCACTACCTTTGAACACTCTGCACAGGAGGAACATACAAATGTCTCCATTTTATGAACAGGGAAATGGGCACCTGATGAGATGAAGTTGTTTATCAAGCTGTTCAGCAGACAAAGTCAGCCCCAGGAAGCAGAGCTCATGCTTCTTAAGCCAAATTTGTCTTTCTATCCACATGCTACTTTATTCTCTGTTTATGTATATTCCTCTGCAAAGCATCCATTGTACAGAAAAATCCATATTAGGTCAGAAAAAGTGATTAAGGGAAAGTACTGTTAAGAGGGATATTACTTATTCTGTCACTAATATACTGGAGCTGCAGAAAGCTTGCAAGGCACAGCTTTCTCTTGGTACTTATAAACACTAATGGCATTCATTAAACAGTCACTGAGGAGGAGAGTCACAGCCCATTGTAATGAGTGGAAAAGACAACCCTTCGTTTTCATAAGCTTTGTATTCAGTTCTGGGTGAGGCAGGTTTGGCGAAATGTCCTTTCTCTTGTGACTGATGCACAGAGGAAGCCAAGGGGAACTGTCAACATAGTAATTTTACTATGTTGACAAAACATAAGGAACCAGGCTAGCCAGCAATGACTATAAACTTCCTTTTACAAATGCAAACCTGGTTTCACTTGCCTGCAAAACAAGAGCTTTTTTAAAGGGAAGAAGTAGCAAAAAGCAGGTGTAGCTTATGACAAGTCAGATCCAAAGTTCATGTATCTGACCTAATGAAATGTGCTTCAGGGATTTGAAAATGCTTAGATCACGTTGTTTTGGTTAAAAGCTACTGTCCAAGCTGTGTCCTGTTGTGTTAGGTTATTTTGCTGCAAGGTAAATGATTCAATGTACTGCAAAAGACTCCTTACCTCAGCGTAGAGCAAACTACATCTTCAGCAGTTTAGTATTCACAGCTCCTGACCACATCAGGAAAAGTCAAGGGCAGAGGAGAAGCTGAGATGCTAGGTCAGGTTCCAGTGACACAAGCCATCAGCTGTGGGTCTGCAGAGGAACATTTATCACTCAGATTTGCTGAACCAATTTCTGGTTCATAAGAAACTGGAATGTTCTTCCCTTTTGGGGTTAACAGGTGTTTATTTATCAACTGCATATTCTTATCCAGTATTTGTCAGTGACACTAGATGCTCCTTCAGAGTTCAGACCATGGAACTGGAAGGCAGAGATGGGGAGAAAAATGTAGCCCCCACAATCCAGAAGAAAATAATCAATGGCCTATTATTGTGCCACTTAGATGTGCACAACCCTATGGGACAGGATGGGATCCACCCAAGGGTACTTAAGGAGCTGGCAGATGTGCTCACCAAACCACTCACCATTATTTGTCAACAGTCCAGGCTAACTGGGGAGGTCCCACTTGACTGAAAGGCAGCAAGTGTGACACCCATCTACAGGAAGGCCCCAAAGGATGATCCAGGGAACTACAGGCCTGTCGGTGTGACTTGGGTGCCTGGGAAGATGTTGGAAGCTTATCATCCTGAGTGCTATCATGCAACACGTACAAGACAACCATGTGATTTGGCCCAGTCAGCATGGGTTTATGAAAGACAGGTCCTGCCTGGTCTCCTTCTACAATGAGGTGACCTGCCTAGTGGAGTAGGAACGGGAAGTGGACATTGTCTATCTTGACTTTAGTAAAGTCTGTAACACTGTCTCCCACAGCAGTCTTCAGAAACTCATGGCTTGGATTGGTGCCCTCTGCACTGGATAAAAATCTGGCTGGCCAGCTGGGCCTGAAGAGTGGTGGTGAATGGAGCTAAACCTGGCTGCTGTCCAGTCACAAGTGGTGTCCCCCAGGGTTCAGTACCGGGGTCTGTCAACAAGCTTCACAAGGCCAAGTGCTAGATCCTCTACCTGGAACACAACAACCCCATGGTAAACTACAGACTTAGGAATGTGTGGTTGGAAAGCTGCATCCTGGAGAGGGACCTGGGGGTACTGGGTTGACAGTTAAGTGAACATGAGTCAGCAGTGTGCCCAGGTGGCCAAGAAAGCCAGTGGCATCCTGGCTTGGATCAGAAACACTGTGGCCAGCAGGAACAGGTCATCCCCCTGTACCCAGCACTGGTGAGGCCACACCTCAAGTCTTGTGTTCATTCCTGGGTCCCTCACTATAAGAAGGATATTGAAATGCTGAAGCATGTCCAGAGAAGGGCAACAAGGCTGGTGAAGGGCCTGGAGCACATGGCCTACGACGTGCATCTGAGAGACCTGAGGTTGTTCAGGGAGATGGAGGGGAGACCTTTCACTCCCTACAACTACCTGAAGGGAGGTTGCAGCCTCTTCTCCTTGATGACAAGCAACAGGATTAGAGAAAATGGATACAAGCTGCTCTGGGGAAGGTTTAGACTGAATATTAGGGGTACTTCGTCACTGGGAGTTACCAAACACCAGAACGGTCTGCCCAGGGCAGTGGTGGAGTCACTGTGTGGACCTGGTGCACAGAGACATGGTTTGGTGTTGACCCTTCAATACTGGGTTGAAGGTTGGAGTGGACGATCTTAGAGGTCTCTTCCAATCAGACATTTTCTGTTATTCTGTGTGCAAAATATTTGCAGTCAGGTTACTGCTGCATGTCTTTGGAAAAGTCAAGCAGCCATCCTAGGTGCAGCAATATGTTGGCACTTTAAAGGACTGTAGGTATTTATGAATAAAAGAAGAAAGGGAGGCACTTGCTGCACTGCAGACAGGTGACAATTAAATCATTTAAAACATTACCTTGGTGTGCTCTGGATATGCTAGACAGCATTTAATATGCTATTCCTGTCATGCTAAATATTAATTAAAAGCTTGTCTTTCATATGGTTCTGCAGCACTTTACCAGTTATTTTCAGCCTTTCTGCAACAATTTAATACCATAATGCCAAGCTGTGGAAAATTATCTTGCAGCTGCAGCATCTGCTCTCAAACAAACTCTGTCATTAGCTGTGTTTACGTTATTAAAGCTGTGCTTTGTTAGGCAGCTGTACACTGCTTTGTTAGGCAGCTAAAGGATGTGGGATCTCTTGTTTCCTCACCAGTTTTCAAATGAGAGGTGTTTGGTTGGAATAAATATGTGTTGGTGTTATTCTAATAAAAAAAAACAACACAACAACCACAGTGACATTCCTAACTTGTCCTCTTATGGGAAATGCTGTCTTTAGCTGCATGGAGAGCCAAAGCATGGGTTCAATTTGAGAGAAAGAAACTGGGAAAAGCAGAGCAATGCCATCTTTTTGCTGCTGGTTGCATTTCATTACTTGTAATATTCTGCTCTTTACTTACAGATGTTAAGATTTTGCTGTGGGTGCTTTTCAGTTGCAAAGAGCCCAGGAAGCAAGGCCATATGCTGTCCTTTATATTGTTTTTAAGCCTGGAGCATCATTCTGGTGGTTAGTATCAGCCTACCAGATCCTTGAAAAACCATGTTTTTCCAAGAATAAAAGGTTAAACTTTAGGTAATGTCCTAGATTGTCAGAGTTTCTAGTGCTTATTTTGTAAAAGTAGGTGAAACAACCCAAAGTAGCCTGCACAGGTGGCTCCCAACAAGCCAAAAGCATACATGTACTGTGCAGAACATTTGCTTATCCTCAGATAAGAAGTCACACACTGACAAAATGCTGAGGTGTGGCTTCTGGGTGATGTATATTACAGGCCTTTTGCATCCCTGCTGTGCACTCAACATCACTTTCCTTTGCAGATATTATCTTTAATAATTCATTATTTCTCTTGCCTCTAATGATAGAAATCTCTTCTGTGAAAGAAAACTTACCTTGATATGGTTTTGGTGATAATTTCTTAACATTTTTGAGAGAGAAAAATGTTGAGTTAGGTGATTAATTGGGCATGCATAAGTTGTTCTTATTCTAACAAATTGTTGCCCTGAACAAGAACAAATCCCTAATCTTTTCTTTGTAAAAAGAATAATGCACTCTAGCAGTAAAAAACAGAATCACAGAATTAACCAGGTTGGAAAAGACCTTTGAGATTGCTGAGTCCAACGTATCACCCAACACCTTCTAATTAACTAAACCATGGCACTAAGTGCCTCAACCAGTCTCCTTTTAAACACCTCCAGGGATGGTGACTCCATCAGCTTCCTGGGCAGCTCATTCCAATGCCAATCACTCTTTCTGCCAGGAACTTCTTCCTAACATCCAGCCTAAACCTGCTCTGGTGCATGTTGAGACTGCCCTCTTGTTCTGTGACTGGTTGCCTGTTTTGCTTTTATGTGAGGTTGGATTTGAATTTTGTGAGTAAGAGGCAGGATAGCCTTTACAACAATTGTAGTGTTATATTTCATCATTAAATAGGTTTTATTTTGCTGGCCTTTCTTAAATAAGGGTGAAAAAGCAAAGTAGATAAAGAGCTACTCTTCACAGCTTGCTTTCTCTTTAATTTGTATACAGTGACTCACAGATGCTCTGACCCTCCAGAAGAATTCTATGTAGATAATCTTGTAATAATTTACATCCTAATATGATGTTATTTTCTATGCTTATAGTCTATCTCTAGTAAAACACTACTGTAAACAGGTAGAGCAAATTAGAGCTGGTTAGGCATCATCTATATTTTCCTCCTACAGATGCTGTTTGTGCGACTCCAATTTTAATTTTGAAGAAAAGGAACAAAAGTCCTTAATTATTTAAAAACAAAGGCCCTGGTGGAAGGTGAGGAGCTGATGAACTGACATCAGCATTTCTGGGAAGCCCGTCATTTGAAGACAAAAATCTTTATTTGGCTTTCCTTCCACCAGTCCAGGACCTTGGATACCTGTTTGTTATACAAAGGTTGCATTTTTTGCAAGCTATAATTCCAGAACCTTTGAGCCCCTTGCAATAGATCTCATACCATTGGGTGAGTTTCTTTATTCAGGACTGCTATTGCAGTACTTCTCCTGTTATTAATAAAAAAATAATACTGAAAGGAATTCCCAAAGAAAGCTGATCATAGTAGCTTCAGCCTTCCTAAGATCTAGCGATATTTAAAATGTTCTTTACTCCTCCACTTAGAAACTCTCAGTAACTGTTCAAGCACACTAATTTCATACACATGACAGTGGTGTTCCTATTTTATGATCACACACTGAAAACTTATTATTATATTTCATGATCTTATTATAAGACTGTTACATTTATCTCTGCTGTTCCACATTACTACCATGAATATGCTGCACCTGCAGACTATAATTAGTTATTTTATATTGATCTTCATATTAAATAGACAATCTAAAAATTAATATCACAAAAATAAGTTGCTGCTGCTAATGTATCTGGATGTAAGTGTGACTGCTAGGTCAATAGAGGTGATTCCTCCCCTATACTATGCTCTTGTGATAGCCCACCTCAAATACCATACCCAGTTGTGGTGTCCCCATCATAAGAAGGATATAGAACTGTTGGAGTGAGTCACAAGGAGGGCCACAAGGATGATCAAGAGATGGAGCACCTCTGATATGATGCTAGGCAGAGGGAGCTGCAGTCATTCAACCTGGAGAAGAGAAGATTCAGGGGGGACCTTATAGCTGCCTTCCAATACCTGAAGGAAGCCTACAGGAAAGCTGAAGAGGGACTTCTCATTAGAATGTCTAGCAACAGGACTAAGGGGAATGGTTTTAAGCTGAGGGAGAGTAGGTTTAGCCTAGATTTTAGGAAGAAATTCTTCAGGGCAAGGGTGGTGAGACTCCAGAATATGTTGCCCAGAGTGGATGCCCCCTCACTGAAGGTGTTTAAGGCTCGACTAGATGAGGCCTTGGGCAACTAAGCCAAGTTGAGAGGCATCCCTGCCCATGGCAGGGGTGTTGGAGAAGATGATCTCTGGGGTCCCTTCCAACCGGAGCCATTCTATGATTCTGTGATTTTCAAGGCATTGCTAAAGCAGAAAGTCAGGTAGAAATAGATATAGGGATGTATTTTATAATTGCCTTTCTCCAAACTTGTTGCTATCCCAGAGATATTCCCGAAAAAATGGGAACAGGATTCTGTTTGTGTGAGACCTTGACAATGAAAGGCAGATACAGTGGAACTGGCTATAGAAATGAATGGGACTTTGGCATTGGTTAGACATAGATCTCCCTGCAAATCTCAGCTCTCTGTTAGACTTGCTTTGTCACTCATGTTCAGTTTGATTACCTACCTCTAGTGGAGTTTTGAGGTGTTCAGACTCAGGCATTAGCATCTTGTGTTGAGTTTTCAAAAATGGTTTCTGGCTATAAAATTTGCTTCTTCCCAGGAAGCCTACAAAGTTACAGAAGGTATTCTAGATCTTCGAGTCTGCTTTCAAAACACACATTGACACTAACATTTCAGTACTTATATACAATTACACCTCAAGTAGACAGGGTGAATGAGGACTCTTAGTGATCAGAAGATGTGGTAGCTATAGGACAGCTGCATTTCTCTTTGTTGTCTATTCAGATGACTTTTCAACAGGAGTTGCTGAGAACACCAGGGGCACCTGTGGGTACTGTAGCTCCTTGTGGGTGCAGTTTGTGTTCAGAGGTGGAGAAAGGGTGTTGACTGTGACCTGGTCATAGAAAGCAGTGGAGCTGCTGGACAGGTTAGGGACGTAACAGCCACAGCAAAGAGAAATTAGAGTCAGATGACATTCCTTGTCCTCCTTTCTTTGCTCCTGGCTATACATTTTTCTTGACAATGGTGTTTCTCATTGCTTAACTGCCTGTGTTCCCCTCCACCTTTTTTACTGAAATCTTCCTCCCCTCACAATTGCCTGAAGCAGTAGGAAAGCTTTTAAAGGACTCAGTCTGGAAAGCTTTCAAAGGACTCAGCCTGGCATCAGCTTGATTTTCATTTTAAAACTACTTCTTCTGCATTGTTTAGGATTTTCAAGATAGTGTGCCTTAGGGTGCTTAGCTGAGCTGGGGACTTCCAACTTTCTCACATGCAACATTGACGTAAGAACGATTTTGTTCCATCTGACCTTCCTTCTCAAATTCATGATTTTTAAGCTGGCCATTCAGCTGGTATAAGTTATCAGCATGTTACTGGTGGCCAGCTCCACTTCTGCCAGCCTTCCAGCTAGTCTGTAAAATACTTTCTACTGCAAAGCAGCTATGCTTTGTCTAGTCTATAGCAACAGATGTATGTTGAAATAACAGATACTAAAAGGTCTGAAGCACCTATAACCCTGCTTGTTTGTTATGGAAGAGTAAAGATAACAGGAATCAATCCAACACATGTAGCAAATTCAATTGCACAGAATAGTCCTATTAAAATTCACTTAGGATTTTCTCTTGGAATTGAAATTTATGCAGGTGCTTGAAATATTAAAGGTTGATGACAGAAATGCAATGTTAACAATACTTTCATTTGACTTTCACTATGTCAGTAAGGTGAATGGTAAGACCATTTCTCAGTGGGGCAATTCCAATGCCACATGAGGGTGGCAAGAAGAAAAGATACAGTAATGCTGTGGAATGAAAAGGTTTATAGAATAGTTTTGTTTGGAAAAGACCTCTAGGTCTAGGCCACATCTACAAGCTTCTTGAACATCTCCAGAGCTGGGGACTATACCACCTTCCCGAGCAGCCTGTTGCAACACCTCACCACTCTTTCAGTAAAGAAACTTTTTCCCAACATCCAACCTAAATCTCCCCTGTCACAACTTAAGCCCATTTCCTCTTGTCCTATCACTAGCTACTTGGGAGAAGATATCAGCACAGGCCTCACTACAGCCTTCTATCAGGTAGTTGTAGACAGCAATATGATCTCCCCTTAACCTTCTCTTCTCCAGACCAACCAACCACAGTTCCCTCAGCTGCTCCTCATAGAACATGCCCTTCACAACCCTCACCAGCCCTGTTGCTTTTCTCTGGACACCCTCAATATCTTTCTTGTATTGTCTCACTCAGAATTGAAGACACAATCTTTGTTTTCATGAGAGATGAGGCACACAGAAAGGAGGCACAGAATTTATGTTCAGCTAGGAATTGATTTCAGGGTAGTCAAATGCCCAAATAAGTGTTGTCTTCAAAGGGGGTCAAAGTCAGTGACCACAAATAAAACAAAGCTATGCAGCAGAGGTCAGGACTGAATGAAACATGCTGGCTTCCACTTTACTGTAGTCAATCTAATGTCCTGCTCATTTAGACATTCTTAAGTGTTTCATCTTTGCTACCTACACTGAAATTATTTCCTGCCTATATTTTTCCCTTCTCAGATGTTTGTAACATATTATATCCCTTTCACATTGTTTTCCCATTTACAGTGAACAAACATAAATCTAACAGATTCATCTCACAAGTCACATTTTAAGATCTCGTAAGTCTGGGCTGAATCATTCCACTCTAAAGCATTATTGTAGGTTTCCTCTCACAGATACAATTCTTCAGGATATAAGCACAAAAAGAGATGGTGAATGCTTCTCCTGTGGCTACCCTGTCTTTATCTGACAAATTTATTTAGTTTCTTATACTTTGTCTCTTTCTTGACTGCCAGTTTCTAAAAGCACAATTCATTTTCCCCAGTACACATCACTGTGGGGACCATCACCTCCTTTATGTTGCACTCAGAGGTGGCTTTCAACACCCGCAGCTGTGCAACCTTAAGGCTCTGTTCCCATTAGCTATCACCTATTCCAGCTGGGAAAGCACAGCACTTGGCCACAGCACTAGCCTATTAAATCAATAAACCTCTTTTAATGGGCCCTTCGATTGCCCTCCTCAGGATGAAGGAATGAAGGAGCAGCTAGAAAGATTAGTCTGACGTTCTAAAATCCATGCAGAAAGGATACCAGGCTCTGAGAGGCTACCAGGCACAGCAAGGCCCTACACAGAAGATTAGCAGCTGATATTGCCTCCATCAGCCATCTCACTCTGTTAGAAGATGCTGTCCATCTTCAAGCTGGGCTACCTCGATCTGCTCCTCAATCAGTGTCATAGCTGAGGCTGTTTTCTGCTTCTGTTACAACAAACTGAAATGAAAATGCCCTGTGGTTGGTTTGTACAGTTGTGGGTCTTCCTCCTGCAGAGAGAGCTGCAGCAGCTGGGAGCCAGGGTGCTGGTGCTTGCTGCTTCCCATAGTTGCTTGATTTTCTTGCAGGGCAGGGAAGAAACCCATTAAGATCAAGAAGCAAGAACTAGTTTTACGTTGTGGGAGGCTGACATACCAACTCTACTGTTTAAAGACACTGTTTCAAATATGTGGGAAGCAAATGGAAAACCACTGTTCAAGTGTCTCTCTCCAGAAGTTATCCCATAATAACCACAGGAGACTTCAACTTGATTATTACAGCTTCAGCTTTTCAAATATGAAGGTGGTGTGGGGGAAAGTACCACCAAAAGTAGTTTCTGACAAGCCAGATGATGTCTATTCTGTACACACTCTAACTGTTGTGGCCACCAGAAGAGTCATCCCTACAAATGTTCTTTAAACATTTGTCAACTCAGATGCTCTTAGTCCTGCTCCTCTGAATCAGACATTCCCAATGCAGAAGTCCTCAGCTTTGTGTCTACCCTTCCACACAGACTATTAGTTTTTCCTCATTTATACTTGGTCTCAGTAAGCCCACAATATTTTTTTTCTCCAAGCAATTAGTCTATTTATCTGTTTCTGCACACTGTCATGGAGTTCTGCAACTTTGTGGTATGGGGCCAGGAAGGGTTGTTAGTGCTGTGCATCATTCACTGTTTTCTGTCTATAACTACCCGAAGGGACATTGTGGAGAGGCTGCTGCTGGGCTCTTCTCACAGGTAATTTGAGACAGAACTAGGGGGAATGGCCTCAAGCTGAGACTGGATAGGTTTAGATTGGACATCAGGAAAAAGTTTTTTCACAGGAAGAGTGGTCAGGCACTGGAATGAGCTGCCCAGGGAGGTGGTTGAGTCACCAACCCTGGATGTGTTCAAGGGTTGTTTGAAAGTGATGCTTAGGGATATGGTTTAAGGTGAATCTTGTAGAGTAGGGTTCTAGGTTGGACTTGGTGATCCTGAGGGTTTTTCCAACCTGGATGTTTCTGTGATTCTGTGATTTTAGTCAGTTGCTCAGCCATTACAACCCTGTTTCTACAAAGTACCATGTTCTCAGCCTTTACTTACTTACTCATTTGAGTATTCCTTTGCTGTGCCAATGTGTTTTAGAACCTTCCTTCCTTGCACAGCAGCTTTAGGGTCATGCCATGAATGAAAAGCAGATACAATATATCAAAACACAAAGAGTTATTTTAAAAGTAAATAGAGAACTCCATAAAAAGGACTTAAACACCAAATTCAATACATACGCTGCAATACAAGCTCCATGCTTGAAGCTCCTTCAAGAATTAGGGCCATTTTGGCAAGCATTTGGCAGGGTGTTTTGCAGTTACTTGAAAATACTCTTTGTATCCTCAGTTACCAACAGTTAGTATCATAGAATCATAGAATCATAGAATCAACCAGGTTGGAAGAGACCTCCAAGATCATCCAGTCCAACCTAGCACCCAGCCCTATCCAGTCAACCAGACCATGGCACTAAGTGCCCCATCGAGTATTCTCTTGAACACCTCCAGGGATGGTGCCTCCACCACCTCCCTGGGCAGCCCATTCCAATGGGAAACCACTCTCTCTGTGAAGAACTTCCTCCTAACATCCCCACTAGTCCCTACCAGCTACATATTTAACACTTCCTTTAGGATGGAAAAAGGGGAACTCTGAACATTCAGTCTAGGCACATTGTGCACACATTTCATGCCACCTGGAACTGCTGAATGGCAGAGGGAAGGTGAAATAGAAAAAAAAAGATGGGTCATATGCATTTTATATGCTGCTGCACAACAGTATGAAAGATATTTCAGAGTCACAAATGACCCTTAGCCTAGATGTATTTCCTCAAGTAAGATGAGTAGCTGAGCACTTCTGAGAAATAGCAACTTAAAAGAGCATCTAGAGATGATACTGCATGAGAATTCTGTAGGTTCCCTGCAGCATTGAGACTACACTAGCATGCAAAGCGCGGCTTCTGTAAGGGTCTCAAGAGCTGCTTAATAATAACTCTTCCTTCTGCTGCATATCCATTTACAAGGCTTTTAAAGAAAGCTTGTAGTATATTATTCCCAGGCATGCTATTTGTGTAAACAGCAGGCAGATACAGTCAGTACTGCATGCATTTGTTAAAAGCTTTTAATAATACTTGATGAACTGGAGGGAATAAAGGTCAATTAAATTGTTACAATGAGGTTATATAAAATATGTTGCATTAAAGATTAAAACTAGTTGTTTTCCTCTTTATTTTGTGGTGTTCCTTTGCAATAATTTAGGAACACATTTGCTCTTTTCTTCTAGTCAGCACATTGAAGATGTGCTAAGAGCAGCCATGAAGAGTGGAGACAGTGGAAACTCTGGTCATCTGTCAGCTTGCATCACACACTTGCCCAGTATTTGTCATCTAGCAAGTCACAGATGCATCACAGTGATGCCATATAGAGAGGCTGATACTTTACCTGTTCAGCACTGACACAAACAAAAGGAGCATGAGTATGTTGCAACCAGAAAGGGAATTTTCAAAGGCCAAGAGTGAAAGAGAATTAATTTCTTTTCATTTCTTCTGTATTACTGTGGAGAGTTACAGCCCTTTAGTTTTACTAATCCCTCAAAACACTAAATGATAAATAAGAAAATACAGTGAAGAGGTCTCTGGATTTGGTTACTGAGGTTTCTTTCTGTTTTTATCTTGTCACTAGGAAACATCACCAGGTCAGTGCAGACATCTTAAACCATCATAAAATCTTGTAATTTCTAAAGTGACAAACATTCCCCTTCAAATTCTGGGGAAAAAATAATTACTAATAATTGTAATCTGAAGATCTTTACCTTCTTAATTATATCACATCACAACCTGAATATTACACATTTCTGTCACTATTCAGAAGTGTGAATCTTGGGCTCGTGGTACTGAGCATGAACAGAAAACTCACTCTGCACCAGGAAAACAGAGTTTAAAAAGGAAGGGGTAGCCTCAAAGAGGTTTTAAACTTGTGACTACATTGTTTAACCTTATTTATGGCAGTGTGCATTTAATCCTGAGCTAACTGAGGGTTAGTTATTAAATTTAAACAGATGGTTCAATAAATGGGTTGGAAGAGAAGAAAAATTGCACTAAAGTTATGCAACTGTGTTTCTGAAAAGTCTGACATAAAATCTGCTTTGCCATTAGCCTGTCAGCAGCACTGAAATCAAGTGGGTTACTTTGCTGCATTGTGTCTTATTTTCCACATAGGAACCCCTGACACCTAGTTTTAATTACCTCAGCCTGAGAGCTATGCTGCTAGATTAGCAGGTACCAATTTATTCAATTTAACTTACTGCCAGGTTGCTCTGTCATATTTTATAAGAAACTGGGGTTTTGAAGTCACAAGTATTAATTTCATGGAAAGGAAGAACTTGTGCAAAATTTACCATGCAAGCCCTACAGACAATATTATTCAGTTGTGTACTGACCCAACCCTCCAAAAATGACTGAATTTTGGACCAAGCTCTGGAAATTTATTCAGCTATGCTTTTACACTCTAAAAATGTATTCAAATAGTATTATGAACATTCACACCAGAATTACAGTTACTTCAGCAGACATTGAATAATCACAGTGCTGAAGAATGAAGTGTTTCAGGCTAACCGCTTCCGTAAGCGGCTATGGAATCAGAGTGTCAAATCCTGGTTTGTAATTGACTTGGATATTGACTGAGTCTCACTGAAAATCTCTTGGACCCAGATTCCTCATTGTATGTCAAAATACACAGCAGTTGTTTCTGGGAAGGATGAAGGAAGAAAGCTATTGCATATATTTTTTCAAAGATGGGTTGATGAAAAGCTCAGCATGAGCTGGCAGTGTCCGCATGCAGCCCAGACAGCAACCCTGCCAGCAGGGCAAGGGAGGGGATTCTACCTCTTTACTCTGCTCTCATCAGACCTCACCGGGAGTACTGTGTGCAGTTCTGGAGCCCCCAACACAAGAAGGACATGGAATTGTCCAGAGAAGGGCCATGAAGATGATCAGAGGTGTGGAGCAGCTCTGCTGTGAGGACAGGCTATGAGAGTTGGGACTCTGCAGCCTGAAGGCTTCGAGAAGGCCTTGTAGGAGCCTTCCAGTATCTGAAGGTGGCCTCCAGGAAGGCTGGGGAGGGACTACTGACAAGGTCTTGTAATGACAGGATGAGGAGGAATGGGTTTAAACTGGCAGAGGGGAGATTTAAACTAGATTTTAGGAAAGGGTTCTTTGCAGTGAGGGTGGTGAGACACTGGCACAGGTTGCCCAGGGAGGCTGTGGCTGCTCCCTCCCTGGAGGTGTTCATGGCCAGGTTGGATGAGGCCTTAAGTGAGTGACCTGCTCTGGTGGGAGGTGTCCCTGCCTATGGCAGGGGGTTGGAAGTAGATGATCTTTGAGGACCTTTCCAACCTAAACCAGTCTACGATTCTATGATTTTAAGAACTTAGAATCCCAAAGAGCAATTTACTGAGAGCTGCCTATCTTCAGAGGAACAACAGTAAGAGCAACAAAAGCAACTGAATTGAAATGGTTCCAGGTTGTATCTCATGATCTGACAGCAGATAACAGAGTGCTTACTTTGATGATTGCGTAAGCGCTGTGTCCACCTTCTGGCTGTGCTAACATTACCTGCTTACCCTAATTTCACGAGGGGAACAAATTTTGCTCAAGGTGGAGACCAACTGTCCTTTTTTTCCCTCAGTTTGAATGGTTAACAAGGATCACATCTAGAAGTAGATGAACTTCCTTAGCTCAAATCAGTTTCCTGAATTTTTAATAAATCTGTAAGTAGAACTTAAACTTTCACAGAGTGCTTAATCTTGTTTTATATTTGCATCCTTATTCTGTTTTTGGTTGTTTTGTTTTGTTTTTTTTTTTTTTTCATAATGGCAAACACTGTAGGTGTGCTTGAGAAAGACAAAAAAGGGGTGATCTTATTACTGTCTACAACTACCTGAAGGGGCATTGTAGCCAGGTGGGGGGTGGCCTCTTCTCCCAGGCAACCAGCAATAGAACAAGGGGACACAGTCTCAAGTTGTGCCAGGGTAGGTATAGGCTGGATGTTAGGAGGAAGATCTTCACAGAGAGAGTGATTGGCATTGGAATGGGCTGCCCAGGGAGGTGGTGGAGGCACCATCCCTGGGGGTCTTCAAGAAAAGACTGGATGAGGCACTTAGTGCCATGGTCTAGTTGACTGGTTAGGGCTGGGTGCTAGGTTGGACTGGATGATCTTGGAGGTCTCTTCCAACCTGGTTGATTCTATGATTCTATGATTCTATCAAAAAGAAGCTGCATGACAGACAGCACGGACAGATGATCTCTCTCAGATCTTGCTGTTGGCTGTTCCTGGTAACACTGGTCCTAGCTACCTGCCTAGCTCTCTTAGTTCAAGTTGCTGCAAGGTAAAGTTAACAGAAACGAATGAGCTGCTCCTGCTAAGAGCCTGTTACAGTAGTACATCCTCACTGACTTAGGACAAAATAGTGAAATCTGCCCAGAAACTGAATGGCTGAAGGTGCAAGTTTCTTTGAAGGCTGTACTAGAGGGCTTTGGCAGTGAGAATGGGGAAAAAGAAGCTGGGTAGCATGTTAAATCTCAATGATGAGATTGGCCAGGTGTCCCAGGTTGAGGCTATAGGGTTAAGAAAAAATTCTGAGGACTAGAAGATTGTTATTCAATCTCATAATTCTGCTTTCTCTTTATAGACTCACAACGAGGTCAGTTCGTTCTCCTTTCCTCCTCCTCCTGCCCTGAGTGTGTGGCGGGACCCAATTTATTGGGAACATGTAAGCAGTAGGCCTCTTGGATGGTGGAGACGTTGGAGGGGGGAGGATTGGAGCACTGGGGAATGTAGATTTAGTTTTTTGGGGGATGGGGGAAACTTCAAGGGGGTTTGCCATGGTGATTGCTTTGTAATGTCTATTGCTGTTTTCTCTCTCTCAATATAATTCTGTGTTTTCTCTCCAATTTGATTTGAGAGTTTAATCTCTGTTGGCTCTCATTAAAAAAAACACAGCATCAGGGCTCATCAGTCAAAACCTGCATTTCCCCTCTTTATACCTGCACTGAATTGGAGGCTGAAAAAAACAGGATGGCTAATTTAATAGTAACAAATCCCATTCCTGTCTAATACAGATGGATCAAATACTGTTAGAGGCTTTATGATCCAGAATTACTGCCCCCTAGTTATGGAATATATGTCTTGACAATAATTCCACACATTTATAAGCCTGTATCTAGCTAGGCCTCCAAACAGAACAAGAATTATAACCTCATCTGATAAAAGGTTTATGAGCACACTCCCCAGCCATCACAAAGAAGTTGTTCCCTTAGGACTCACAAGACAGGGCTCATAGATGCCTAATTTCACAAAAGAAGTAAGTCATAGTGATACAGGTGCCAAAAGGAAGAATTACACCAGCTTTTTAGCTTCATGGAGAACATACTTGGAAGCAGCTTCTTCCTTGTTACCAAAAATGACCCACAGAGCAGCTACAGGCTGCACAGTCTTACCTCATGTTCCTGTGGCTCTTGCTACCCTGCTTACCTCTGCAGACAACAACCAGTTTGTTTACTGATTCCTGGAGGCTCATTAACTCTTTTCTAGGTGATGCACACATGAACTATCTTATTTCTGGAAAGTGGAATTAAAGCCCTTTGCGGTGACTATGTTATCATAAGCTGGATACCCACAAATCTCTGGAAAGCCAAGAAAATGTTCCTCAGGAGCAAGATAATTGTTGATGATTCAGTCAGGAAAGTAAAAGTTAACCATCTGGGACAAAAATATTTCTCTAATAGAGATACAGCATGAGGAAACTAAAATCAGAATTCTGTGATTTGTTGACCATATCAGAATCAAATCAGGTAGCTTTCTAAAATCATAGAATCATAGAATCATAGAATCAACCAGGTTGGAAGAGACCTTCAAGATCATCCAGTCCAACCTAGCACCCAGCCCTATCCAATCAACTAGACCATGGCACTAAGTGCCTCATGTTTTAATTCACAGAATCACAGAAATGTTCAGGTTGGAAAAGATGCTCAGGATCACCAACTCCAACCAATATCCCTGCTCTACAAAGTTCACCCCTAAACCATATCCACAAGCACCACTTCTAAATGACTTTAAAACACATCCAGGGTTGGGACTCAGCTACCTCTCTAGGCAGCTCATGCCAATGCCTGACCACTCTTGCTGAGAAAAAAATCTTCCTAATATCCAGCCTAAACCTCCCCTGCTGCAGCTTGAGTCCATTTCCTCTTGTTCTCCTGCTGTGTTAAGAGACCATCACCAACCTCTCCATAATATCCTTTCAGATAGTTGTAGAGATCTATGAGGTTTCATCTCAGCCTCCTCTTTTTCAAGCTGAACAGCCCTGGCTCCCTCAGTCACTCTTGATTTCTTTTTAAGTCATCTCATGCTGTCTGTATTTTGAATAAAGCTTGCCTACTCTTTTCACTCCTGTTAGCTTAAGAAAAAAAAAAAAGATAGAACAAAGAGGGGGAATAAAATGCAACCCCTTTTTAGCTATCTCACCAGCATCCTCATCTGAAAACTCCTAGGAGATCAGAAGGCACCAGAAACAAGCTAAAAGTAGGTATGACAGTGTCTTTCACATGTGCTGGAACTTTTGTGCTACCAACATAACCCCCCTACAACACATCATGTAATAGTTCCTATTTTTGCATTGTGTTTTTACCCTGAAGAACGTTATGCCTTTACACACTAGGTTGGAGGGCCACAAGCACTGAGTGCATAACATGCTGAATAATACTAATAGGAGGAGGAGGTGAATGACACAGAGCAGAAGGAAACCCAACTTACAACACTAAATGGCTATGCAGTATAATTAGGACTTCAAATTTACATTCCAGCTCACACAATTAACTCCTTAGCAGCCTTTGGTGCTGATTCAAGTGAAGAAAGAGAGGTGCCTTGTGCTGTTTCAGATGTCCCAGGGTATCTGAGAAGTTTTCAAAGGGCTGGCAGGTACCAGATAGGAGCTACAGGAGACATGAATCTTTCTAGAGCTCAAGGGCAGGCAGCTAGCCTCGAGCACTTCAAAGAGCATTTCATAGCTATGATTTGGCATCTAAACCTCTCTTCTGTTTTCTGTGCAGAAAAGTAGATTAATTAATCCACTGAAATAAATTGATCTTCCTGGGTACCCTAGGAGTTTTCTGCTACCTGATCCTGGCTATGCATTAGCAGCCAGAGTTCCATTCAGACTTCCCATGGTACTCAAAAAGCACTGCACTGATGGGGCACTGGGGCAAAGGAGAAGCTGAAGCTTTTTGGCAACCACACAGCTGTGACTGCAAGGATGATATAGTAATTATAGATATTAATGATCACATCATTTTAGTATTGAGTGGCACAGTTAAACTATTCCAGTACAAGTGAATGGAATAGCAATATTTTCAATAAACTTCAGATACCCTCCTAAAAGAAGCAATGCATCTGCACCTTCAGTCCTTTGGATATATGTAGCAGTACAGTCACAGCACTGATGCTGCTGTCCTCCTCTCTGCAGTACCTGTCACTCCTTACTTCACACATTCCTTAGAATAATGAGGCCCATCATCCTATCATCTTCTCATGAGGCTGTGGGAGTTGATATTCCCAAAATACAATATTACGCTATCAAATAATCACTACTACTTAATACTGCTCTAGGAAGACTATTTCTGTGAAAGCTACTGGGAATACAATAGCAGCATGGGAAAGTCAATACAAGAAAGTATCTGTTTCTGCAGGGAGTAGAAAAT
Organism: Pogoniulus pusillus; assembly: GCF_015220805.1. Taxonomy (NCBI): domain Eukaryota; kingdom Metazoa; phylum Chordata; class Aves; order Piciformes; family Lybiidae; genus Pogoniulus; species Pogoniulus pusillus. The sequence continues at coordinate 14,755,316 of NC_087290.1, read as the reverse complement.
GTAATTAGGGATAAACTCGGACATTAAATACTTTTAAGTCTGCTTTTATAAGACTATAAATCTACAGAGCTGTACTGGAGACAGAAGCTGAGACAAACAATATCCTACCCTGCTACATATGCAAGAAAAACACTCATCAAGCAAAGCCCAGGCACCTTTTCTTGGTGAGAAGTGGTGTCTTTGGACAAAGTGGAGATTCCAGCCATGTTACCAAATAAGATCAGTATCTTACAGCAGTACAGAAATGGGAGGAACATTGGTTCTGACAGTGCTTTCAGAAAGGATATGGCTAGCAACATGTATGGAGAAGATAAAAAGGCTCAAGAGTACTCTCTCTTCAATTATCCTCACAATTCTTTTTCTAACACCACAAAACCATAATTGATAAGCAGCTGTAGAGATCACCAGAAGAGATAACAAATAAACAAATAAATAAGCATGAATTCAGGTTACACTGCCACTATTTTATCATTTCTATTCAGCTTGTCAGATGCCATTACTGACCTAGGCTGATCTGCACATAGGCAACGACCTAAAAAGATGCAAATGTAGACTCCTCAAACCTTCCACTGGCAGGAGAAGAATTTGGAGTTCACAGTGTTAATGTACTTTGGAAGACAACTAAGCATATTTAATTAAATTTTTATGAACTGACAAGATGTAATATTTTGTCCCAATCCCCTAGTAAGAAATTTGGTGTGTTTATTGTGTTTTTTAGCTGCTTTTAGACAGTAAATTAGAGCCAAAACATCCCCTCCAGCTGCTGTAGGGTGTCATTGGTTGCTAGCCCATTTTGCCTGGGTGAAAGGTTAGTGTTTGTGTGGTATGCTCTGTGGCTTTGCTGAGACCTAACTTGATATTACTCCATACATGACAGAAATGGCAACAGTTACTTGGAAGTAGAGTTGCAAACTTTAGGCTGAGCAACCCTAAACACGTTGGGCCCAGAGGAGACAAGAAGTTTTAGGCTGATTTTTATTATCTCACCTTTCGTTGTTGCTGCTGCAGATGAGCTCAAGGAAGGCAGACTTTTGCACGGCATGTAGGCTGCACTTTTGTTGGAAAGTGGTGTTGAAAGTATGTGGAGAACAGCAAGAGCAGTAGTAGATTTTGCTGCAGCTTCCAGCACTGCCATCAGCGGGGATATCACCATATGGCCTATTCATTTTTAACATAGCTGCCTTTACAGGCTTGTCAGTAGTTACAGACTTGACTGGCAGTTATCACCAGAGATGAACTGTCCAAAATGGGAACTTCCAGGTCAGTGAAGATTTCCAGGACCTCATTTGGATAGGTGGAGAAGTGAGACTTGTTCCTTTCAACAGGATAATTGCTTACTATTTGGTGTACATGGTCAAGCCTACTCTTCTAAATCACTGAGACACGCTCATTTGAACCCAAACATGAGAGGAGGTCCAGCTACCTCCATTATTACTAAACTCTATCTACTGATGCCCAGCAAGTGCTTGACTAGGTTGCTTGACAGCCCCAGCTAGAGCTAGAAGCTGTAGTAAAATCAGCTTTTTGCTCCAGACACCTGCCTTGAAGCACCTCTACTGTCTGTCTGGGAGAACTGTGTGCAGAACAAGGTGGTAGCCAGTGGCTGACCTCTCTTCTGCAACCCTGCCATTAACCTCTAGTTTCCACAGCCTGAAGGAGCCCTCTTAAACTAGGAGCCACAACAGCTAGCTGAAGGATGAGACTGCTCTTCTACTTGTGATTCACCACTGAGGAGGCTGGACATGCATTACACCATCACCATTACCTGGGATAGGTATGGCACTTCTGAACTGATTTATAACCTTTCAACATCAAACAACAGAGCACCACAGATCCTCCACCTCCCTTCTAGGATTTGTGGCCTAACTTTGGGTAGTTATAAAGAGAACCTTAAAACCAAAGTCTCCCAGATTCAGATAACTTGTAAAAATGAACACTAGAAAACAGGGGAAGCATAAAAAAAATCAACCAACCAACCAACAAAAGCCCCAGCAAAACCAACCAACCAAAAAGCACAACAAAGAAATATAAAAACAAAACAGCCAAACCACCAACCACATAAGAAAGAACCTTGCTCGAGGGCTCACATATGTGAAATGAAGCAAATCTCTCTGATTTCTTCCCCAGAACAAATACAATCAGAGACAGAAATCATTAGCAGCCTTCAAGCCTATTAATGTTACAGCAACAAGGCTATTGACTATCAGCTGGGTAGGAACTGGTACACACTTGGCTGTTCTCTGGAGCTGTGTAAGATGGAGTCAATTGATTTGTTGAAGTGTTGTACAAATTCAGTTTCAATGTAAGAGGGTGGGATGTTTCCTTTCTGCTCTGCCGTAACAAAACACAACCCACTGAGTTCCAGAGCGGTTCAGAAACCTGATGAATGTTAACTCTATGAGTGTATTGAACTGAGTCTAATCCACAAAACCTGAACTATACATCACAGCTAAATCCTACCGGAATGGAAGGTCATCCCTGAGAATCATTTTGTGTTTTCACATTACAACCTTGGATTACTGTAAGTCTATGCAATTATGAGTCCCTTGATAGATCAGACAGTCTATGGATTTTAAACTTCTTGCCACTGGAATATTGTTTAATATTTTGGTTGACATTTACTTGTTTAAAAAAAGAAAGAAATCTGTCATCTGCTTTCCAATTTCAAGCATGGACTATAACATCCTCCTCTTAAAAGTGATTCCAGCAATTCTTACTTTTTTTTTTTTCCCAATTATTGTCCAGTAGACTTGTAATGATCTGTTGTTTCTACTCATATAACCCAACATCTGAATTGGCCAAGGACATTAGACACAAATAGTTGAAGAAATGTGAAATTTTAAAATATTCATCTCCCTAATGGACAACTTTTTGTCCTTATCTGAAGAAATAAGTTAGTACAAGAGATTTAACTTTCTTTAAGACATGTGCTTCTTTTATCAGTTCTAAGCATAGCTCTTGGTTTGCTTCAGGTAATTTAATTTCTAATACTGGCTATAACAAGGACATTGAAAGGATTGGCCTTGAAAAAAATATATTCTGTTAAAAGCCAATGTCACTTACCAAAGATTAAATGCTGCAGAATAAAGAAATGGGACTTAAGACACGGGTTAGCTCATAGAGAACATTACATCAAAACTCTCTATACAGCCTCTCTGTTCAAATGGGGATGGAAAAGGTGCAGAGATTACCAATTTCATCATGTTGGACTGTTTTGAAAATTACTTTCCTAAATGAAGCTCACACATTAGTTTAAGGCCACTTAAGCTAAAGGTGAGTGTGCTCTCATCCAGGCTACACATTCCCTTGCTTTCAGGGAAGCAAGGAAGATGTTCCAGTAATACTTCAATAAATCAAGTGGTGGAGGATATTCTCCAAACCCATCAGAATGGTGGGAGATGAGTCAAGCTCACCTTTCAGACAAGTTAGTGCTTGTCATACTGTGCTAACTATCCCAGAGACCTAGCTCCCTTTAATCCATGTCTAAGCTGTGTTATCTTAGATAAGACAACCAAGCAGCTGAAGCCTGAGCATCCCAAAAATATGGCCCACAATGACCACTGGAAACTGCATCTAGAAGGAAAAGAGAGAGTTCAGCTCTCCTTTGAAGTAAATCCTCTCAGCAGATCCTTTGAATGCCTGACTAGTTGAAACTGCTAAGCACAGTGCTGTTTGCATGGCACTCAATTATGCTTCTGCTAAGAAACATGCTGAATCAGGAGCTCTCGTTTGTTTTGTGGTCAGGGGGAGGAAGATAACAATGACTTATGGGCTGTACTTTATAAAAAAGAGGTGATGAAAAGACAGTGAACTGTGAATCAGCTAGATGAGGAAATATAGGAGGGAGGAACTGCTCTTTCCAGATAATTAATTGCTGTAATTGCTGTAATTTGCAACACAAATCCTCTCAGGTCAGTTTTATTAAAAAGCAAATGCAATTTCAGGCCTTCAGAACAAAACTTTTCTCCTGGAGAGACAGAATTTTCTCTAGAGGCTTATAGGTGAAGGCAGATCAACAAATTGTAAATAATCTTCAGCACTATTTGTCACTGCACTATCAACAGTTCAGAACATAGAATGGTGGAATGTGTTCACTGATGCACTCCAGCTGCTTTACCTTTCTCTGTGACACTCAAAGGCTATAAAGCTGCCTCAGCCTGGCTGGTCTAAGTTTACAGCCCTTCTGCATGACCAAGGCTGCACAAAACAAGAGTATTTCCAAGATGTTACCTTTAAAGCTTAATAAATGCAACACTGAAATGGAAAACTTGCAAGACTGATGCAAAGATTTAATGAGGAGGCAAGGACAATAATCATGTTTGGCTTCAAGGTCAACTTTTTAAGCAATAGAAATACCAGAGTGAAGTTTAAATATTCTGTTGTAAGATCCTTAAGGCCATCAGGGAGGTGTGGGAACTATATGTGTGACTATAGCCAAAGCAAGGTGCGGGAGATGCTTTATTCCTCCTACTTCTGTCCAATTTTGTAAGATAATCTACTTTGAGGACCAACTTGTCTTGTGCCTTCTTGGCATTTATTTCAAAATCAGCCTACAGCCATCACAAACAGCAGAACTTCACAGGTCTGTATCCACCTTTCAACACACCCTTTTAGAAACACTACTTTTAGTACTTCTCTAATATGTTACTGATAAACACGTGCTACCTCTGAGACCACTCTAAGTCAGGGCCAGAACTCATTAAACCTTCATTTCAAAACCTGTGCTCTAAGCTGTGCATTGCTCATGAAAGATATCAGAAGCTACTTCCCCCTCTCCTTTATTTTTGTAGCTTGCTGATGAATTAAAAAAGTAAAAGAGCAGATGTTTGAGAATCTTGGCTCAAAAAAAAGCAACAGAAAACACTGCTACACTTTCAATACAAAGTTACTGAGAAAAATTCTCCCTTCTTTGCCATAAATCACACACACAAAAAAGAGCTAACCTGCTCAAAGAGTCGTGTAGGAGATGACAGAGAGTCACTAGCTGATGTCCAACACCAAGTTAAGAGAAGGCTGCTTCTGGCACAGGAGGCAGCAGTGCTGCATAGCTGATTTTGGGTCATCAGAAGACAAATGTGATTTTAACTTGACTCTGCATAGTGAAATCAGCAGAGGATGATTTTTTTGTGCTCTGTGACACATGGACATCTGCTAGTACAGTTTACCACTGAAATAAAAATGTATTTACTCAGCAGTTTGTTGCAGCAAGGCCACTAGGTAAGGGGATTGTGCATTACTTCTACTTTGCTTTAGCCTGGAAGCATAGATCTTCAGGGCTGGGAGGGACTTTGAATAAAGGGTCCTTTAAAATACCTTTCTCTCCCCAGGTCAAGATCGCCTCTCTTGTGTCACTTCTGACAAATTTGTTAAGCTGCTTTCAAAGGCTCAAGGTAGTAGAGATTCCACAGCCTTCATAGCTCATGTTTTAACATATCACTATGTTATGTTGACTATTGAATTGAATCTTCCTTGCAGCTGTCCAGTGCCAGTGAAATTATGTTCAATATGTATGGCAGAAGAAAATCTAGTTACTCTGATTCTTTCCCAGCAGCAGATAAATTCTATCAGTGTCCCCCCATGGGCAATGGGATATTCCTGACAATACTTACAGAGTGAAAAAGGGAGGTTGGGTGAATGCCTCTGTCAGTGAAATATCAGCAAGCAATCTTTTATATTTCCCCCCCCCCAAGGCTACTGCTGCTAATTTGATCTGTCTTAACCTGTAGGAAAGCACACACTGTTAGTGCTAAGTATGTACAAACTGACACTTTTAGAAAACCCAAAACTCTGATATTCAACTGATAGGTATGGGAACTAAAAATTGTTTGACTGCTCATTCAGAAGTTCACCATTTAACAAAAAGAAGACTGGAAGATAGGGCAGTAGACAGCTGCTTGAGGGTTCTCACTGCGAGATTTGATGGTTAAAGTTGTGTAGTTTCCCCCAGTATCTCAGCCTCAGTAAAGGCTTGGTAAAGAGTCTTTGCTGATTCCATTGCTTATCCTGAATTATCTTGGTTTCCTGCAGATTTGGAGAGAGGGGTGTCATGCAAACATGGTTTTATGTCAGACACTATTTGAGCTCAGACAGGTTTGTAGGATTAGCTAGCCAGAAACCTCCTCAAGCAGAGGGCAACAAGAAATACAGCTTTCACTGGGGATTCTCTGTGGGGTAAGGTAGAACCTGTGGTGAAACCAGGAGTAGAGGACTAGCCCTCCCAGAGCAGAAATTTATCACCTGAAGACAGTTGTATTTCCATTTGGGTGCAAAACAAACAAAGCATTTTCTCGCAGCAAGAGTGGTCAGGCATTGGAATGGGCTGCCTGGGGAGGTGGTGGAGTCACCATCCCTGGAGGTGTTTGAAAGGAGGCTGGATGATGCACTTAGCACCATAATTTAGTTAATTAGAAGGGTTAGGTGGTAGGTTGAACTCGATGATTCTGTAAGGAAAAGTAGAATTTAATTACCTTTTAACTAATATGTGGAGCAATTATGTAATTAAATGTCTCCTTTCAAACACCTCCAGGGATGGCGACTTCACCACCTTCCTGGGCAGCACATTCCAATGCCAATCACTCTTCCTGTGAAGAATTTCTTCCTAATGTCCAGCCTAAACCTGCCCTGGTGCAAGTTTGCCATTGATTCTACACTTACATTAGATCCGGGTGTTTTGGTTTGTTTGTTTTTCCCAACTGTTTTTTCCAACCTATCGCCTAACCCTTCTAATTAACTAAAACATGTGACTAAGTGCCTCATCTAGGCTCATGTTGAGGCCCAGGGGTGACCTCATTGCTGTCTACAGCTACCTGAAGGAAGGTTGTAGCCAGGTGGGGTTGGTCTCTTCTGCCAGGCAAGCAGCAACAGAACAAGGGGACACAGCCTCAAGTTGTGCCAGGGGAGGTCTAGGCTGGATGTTAGGAGGAAGTTCTTCACAGAGAGAGTGATTGGCATTGGAATGGGCTTGCCTTGTGATAGGACAAGGAGCAATTGGTGTAAGTCGCAGCAGAAGAGGTTCCACCTCAACACAAGGGGGAACTTCTTTACTGTAGAGGTCGCAGAGCACTGGAACAGGCTCCCCAGAGAGACTGTGGTGTCTCCTCTGGAGACTTTTGGGGCCTGTCTGGATGTGTTCCTCTGTGATCTGTGTTGGATAGTATTATCCTGCTCTGGCAGGGGGGTTGGACTCGATCTCCTTGGGCGCCTTCCAACCCCTAACATCCTGTGAGCCTGTGGTGGAGTTGTTGTCACTGGAGGTGTTCAAGAAACGCCTGGATGAGGCATTTAGTGCCATGGTCTAGTTGACTGGCTAGGGCTGGGTGCTAGGTTGGACTCTATGATCTTGGAGATCTTTTCCAACCTGGTTTATTCTATGATTCTATTATCCCCCTAAGTTGACATCTAACTTGGACATTTAGAAGTGAAGCATTACTATTTTTCACCCCGACATTATGAACAAGTGCAGGATTTAAAATCTGTGGCCCATGATAATAGAAAGAGCTTCCTGCTCACTCTCCTCTGCCTGAACGATTGCTGCAGCATTACCTAACAATAACAAAATGTTTTGTTTTACTGAGAAACCAAAAGCTGCAGATGAAGCTCGGAGCCCACGTGGGGAAGTGTTGGGGACTTCTTTAATAGAGCTAACAATCTGTGTTATGAGGAAGACAGCCTGTGCCCAGTTGTTTGATACCCTGAGTATCTTCTGAACTGTGCAAAGCTGACCACACTGAACTTACTGGTTTGTTTCCAGGCAATGTGCATAACTAGAATGGTATAGTGCTTGCCAGCATGCATTGCTGCATCTGGCCCTAAATCTCACTTTAAAAAGTTGCTCCTGAAGTCAACGTTTTTGCAAACCATAGGTCTGCCTCGGATAACAAGACATGCCAAAACTAAACTGGGGACGAGCAAGAGTCATAAAAAACAATATTTAAGGTGCAATAATTAGAACAATTTTGATTAACTGATTACTACCTTTCATCTGCCAGTGGCAGAAATAGCTTCCTTCTGTAAAATCACAAACTCATTCAGATTAAATTGGGAGCAGATGGATAGCTGTTTTTCATTGACATTTCAGTTTCTCAATACCCTTCAGAAGCATGCAGGACTGCTACATTGTAGTGTAATTAGAATAAACCAACAAAAATCAATCTCTTTTCACGCCACAAATACAGAGATGATCATTCAAAAAGGTCAGCCTGGCATATGACAAATATTGACAGCACACAGTGTGTGGCTTTCTAAATGTTCTTTTGCAGTGTTCACACAGTGTGTGGCTTTCTAAAAGTTCTTTTGCAATGCTCTCAGCACAAACAATTGAGAGTGGACACAATTTCATTAAGAAACAAATTCCTATTAAGAATGGACTTACTGAAATTTCTATATGGTGAGATGAAATGGAGTCAGATACTGTCAGCTCATGCATCTCAAGCTAGTTTCAGTGGCCTTCTATCTGTTCTTTACAACAGAATTTAGGCCACAAAATATCATAGTGAAAGACCATAAGGCAGCTATCATGCATTTATTTTTGTGTAGGTTGATCTGAAGAGATTATTCAGCCTTTAAGAAGCTGACTTTGGATTTTGCACGTTTAATTTATATTGATTAGTCTCTATTAATTTATATTTTCACCGAAATGCTAACGTATTTCCTAAAACAAGAGGATGGTTGTTGACCTGTGCAGCATTCATTGGTTTAAAATATTTAGTTTCCCCACATACAGAGAAAGTAAATTAACTCCTCTTTAGAACTATTTGTGTGGAGAATGTTATCTAATGTTTACTTCTTGTTCCCAGACTTCTCAGCGGGACTGTGAGAGAAGAGACACAACCATGTTTTCCTTTTTCAGCCAATTATCCAGTTCTTCTTACCAAAACATTCTAGCCTGCTTCAAACTAGCACAATTTGGAAGACAGTTATTTGTCTACGCAGATTTTGACCCAAAGCTCATCTGTTTTAATTGGTCCTCATTTAAAGCTACTTCAAGCTTCTCCCTTGGATCCAGAGTTCTAACTCTGGAAAGGATGTGTTATTTCAGACATACCTGCTATACAGATAGTTCTCCTGCAAAGTTCACACAAAGGATCACTCTCAACTCTGTTTCCACATTCAGGTATGTGTAACAGGACTATTAAAATGGTGATTGTGTACAGGATTTTGCATCTGTGCCGATTTGAGGCTAACTGAAGTATTTTAATGCAATAAATTAGGTCACTGGCTGTGAAAAGAAAATGATAGTGATGTCTAAGTTACCCATTGGTTTTGCTTAGACACATAAACCCAAGAAACCATAACAAAGATAGTCAGTCTCTGTCTGGTTGTTGCCTACTTCACTGTGTCTGCTTGAACCTACATAACTTGAACTAATCATTCTTTTAACACCTCTTGCTGATCACTCCCAGATCACCTCACATGTAAGGGGGATCCTCAGATAAGGAAGGGGGGTTGGAAAGGAGGAAGGAGGGCAGTTGGTTTGAAAACCCTTCTAGGCAGTTTCTGCTGTCTGAGAGGAGTTTTGTATTTCTGTATCACCTTTAACTTGTATATTATCATATATGGTTGTAAATATCTATACATGTTGTATACATTTTGCTTGTAAATTGTGCCAAGCTATAAATACAGCTTCATTCTTTATCTTCCATCTAACTGAATTAGTCTAGTGAATTCCTAGCTGTGTGTTGGGGGTGGGGAGGGAAACTCCCAAACCTTTACAGCATCCTAATAAATCCAGAGAAGCATTTTGCATTGAGCAGGCTGACACTTTACATAAAGGCTTAAAGTTGAAGGCTTTAAAACCACAGGGCTACTTGCTACAGAGCCATGCCGTGTGGAAATTCTGTTTAGTGGCAGGATAATCTCATTGAAGTCCATGCAATGTCATTTGGAGTCAGCATGGCCAGTGATTCTGAGTGGGGAACATAAAGACATTGCTAAAATCTGAAAACAATGGTACTGAAGAAATGGGGTGAGATGTAAACCTGAGAACAATGCAGTGCTAAATGGTTTAGCTATCTGGTTTAGAAACATAAGGAAACAAATGTTACAAATTCACCTTCAAAATATCTTTTGAATTCATCCTGTTCCTTGAGAAAAAAAATAACACATTTATAATGCATGCCATTACCAAGAGCTAATGAAACCCATTTTTTCCGTTATTTACTCATTAATCCAAGGGGATTGTTACAAGTTTCTAATTTTGAGAGTGCTTTCTGAGCCCTCTCATCATGTGCTGCTTTAGGCTGCTTTCCACAGTAGTCCTGAAAGGTAAATATTTAATCAAAGGATTGCTCCTCTTATCAGCTCTGATAATACTGTTTAATACATTTTGCTTGAGCAGCAATATAGAGAATTGTCTAAGCTGTCTTCTGTATATAGACTTGCTTTAAAATAATACAAATTTTTGCAGAGTTTACAGTGTAAGAAAGAGGTACATTAATCAAACTATGACAACCAAACCATTTTCTATGGTACAGCACAGTACAATACCAAATTTATATGAAAGGTTTGCATTTATCTTGCTCTAGTACCCTGGTGTCACTACAGGACTGAAATATTTATCCAAGTACTGTTTTTTTACTTATTATTACAGATTTTGCTGTCTGAGAGGCAAGAAACCCTGACTTGTGGTCACTTTGATTTTGTTTGGAACAGAAAGAGAACATGTTCCTGCACAAAGATTTTATTTCTGTTTGTTCTCTGGGTCTCAGGTATTCATTGGGCATTTACATGTAGCAGAGCAGAGCACTGTGCCCCTCTGGACAGAGAGGAGCTCTAGGGGGACAGTTGGGAGAGAGTAGACACAATCACAGAATTAACCAGGTTGGAAAAGACCTCTAGGATCATAGAGCCCAACCTATCACCTAACCCTTCTAATTAACTCTAATTAACCCATGATACCAAGTGCCTCATCCAGGCTCCTTTCAAACACCTCCAGGGATGGTGACTCCACCACCTCCCCGGGCAGCCCATTCCAATGTCAATCACTCTCTCTGGGAAGAACTTCCTAACATCCAGCCTAAACCTGTTCTGTCGCTGGGTGCCTGGGAGAAGAGACCAACCTCACCTGGCTACAACCTCTCTTCAGGTAGTTGTAGAGAACAATAAGGTCTCCTCTGAGCCTCCTCTTCTGCAGGCTGCACACCCCCAGTTCCCTCAGTCTCTCTTCGTAGGGCTGTGCTTCAGCCCCCTCAGCAGCCTTGCTGCCCTTCTCTGGACACGTTCAAGCACCTCAACATCTTTCTTAAATTGAGTGGCCCAGAATTGGACACTACTCAAGGTGCAGCCTAATCAGTGCTGTGTACAGGGGCAGAATGACTGCTCTGGTCCTGTTGGTCACACTATTGGACATACACAGGGCTGCATGGCAGGGCAGATTGCAAGGCTGGGTGCCCTCAAGGGACCACGACACTGATTTTGCCATTTTCTCCTGCATTTGTAGAAAGGGCTGCAGAATTAAAGCTCATGCTCATGGTGTCTCAACATCAGGAGATGTTGTTTCACTGATCTAGTGACCAGGTGTTCAGAACAGCACAGGACCCAACCTGACATTTCTTTCACGTGCAAAACTTTCTGCAGACTTTCATAGACTGAAACAGATATTGGGAACTAGAAGGCCTCTCTGGTCCTTATGCCCTGGCCTGTTAAACAAGGAGTTTCCAGCTAGGGAAAACAGCAAATTGAAATTATCACAAAGGTTTTATACTTGTCCTCCCAGACAAAGAAGAACAATTTGGGAATCTAAATATTTACTGTTAATAGCAGTTTCTAGGAAAAGCCTTTGTATGTGCTTGTATTAGTTGTTTATAGGCAGATCACTTCTGACTGTCTGCAGGGGTCATTTGAATAAGTCCACTGCATAGCTTAACCTCTTTGGTTAGGCTGGAGGGATTTAAAAGGTGTGGAGCTGCAGTGATGAGGAACATGGTTTGGTGGTGACTGGCCATGCTGATATGAAAGATCTCTTTCAACTAAATGGTTATGATTCTGATCTAAACTAAGATGTGCAGTTTGAAAAAGAAAAATGAGAGAGCCTGATTCCACTATTATGATATTTCCCTCCTCTGCAGGCTGAAGTGATCAGCTCCAGAGAAGGTGACCTTGCATGGGCCTGCAGACAGCTCCTCAGATCCTATTGACAGGTATCCTACACGACCCAGCAGGGAGATGAGGACAGGCATCTTGCAGGACATATTGAGGAAAAAGTTTCCCAAAGTTCAGGAAGAAGTGGTAAGGGTTCACAACAGGCAAGGGCTTTGCTCTCTGTATCTTCACAGGGGATAAATACAACATCCACATCCTCGTCTACTGCCCAGCAGCCATGCACAAGAGTCTGGAAAAGCTTTCTGCATGTCCTCACCTTGAAGTTTTGTTTCTTAGCTCAAGTGCCTCCAGGCACTTCAGAGTGAAAGACAGCCACTTTGTGCATCAAATCATGCATCCCCTCACAGCACAGGGAGAGGCAAAAAGTTACAGAAATCTGTTAAACAGCTGCCATGTGAACCTGGGCCTGCTGCAAAACCTGGTGCCTTGTCCTTGCCAGGTTTTCATGGAACCACTAGGGGAGTATATGTGGTGCTGTTACCTCTCTTATGCATCAGAAATGCAGGGGATACAATCACTCTGAAAACCTAGTGCATACTTCAAGTGCATTTACATATGAAATTAATACTGTAAACTTCTAATCCATGGATTAACAATCACACAGCACTGTAGCCACAAAGCCAGGGGCTGCGAATAATAAGAAAGGTCTTTTGAAATGGGCTGTCATCTTTTACTGATTTCTGGAAAGAACTACCCTGAAATTAATGTAGAGTCTTGCCAAGACTGTAAAAGGAAGCATTTATTAGGACTTTCATGGCTGAGCTGCTGATGGATTTTTTTAAGCCGAGGTGCTGCATGAAATACAGGTAGGAGAGAAGAAATTGTGAAAGCATTGATCACTGCACTACCAGTGCTCAGGAGCAGTGCACAGCTGAACTCTGCAATCCATACCATTTATTAGACTTTGTTCTTTTGCCACCCCTCCCTTCATCATGCAAGCTTATGTCATAGTTCTGCTACTATAGAATACGCTTCTATAAAAGCCAGTTCAACTGCAGATTTGTCCTCAGACACGAAGTATGGTCCTTTAGAAACAAACAAGTCCCTGAGTCAGTAAGAGCAAGTCCATAGATGGTACGAGGTACAGAGGGAGTAATATGGAGACTGTGAGATATATCAACTTTGAAGGAGCATTTATCTGTTACATATACATTGCAGACATTATCTCTGTTTTAAGGAGCCTTCCACTGTTTGATCATTTCTGGATATTTCTATCCTCTTAAGACACAGAAGTCAGCAGAGGTACTGAAAGAGGCCACAACAGATGAAGTGTCTTGTGTTCCTGAATGTAATTTTCTGAGCACATAGATGATCTCTTAACTTTCTAGAAGAGGTTCCACCTCAACACAAGGGGGAACTTCATTACTGTAAGGGTCACAGAGCACTGAAACAGGCTCCCCAGAGAGGTTGTGGAGTCTCCTTCCCTGGACACTTTCAAAGCCTATTTGGATGCATTTCTCTGTGATCTGTGCTAGATTGTGTGGTCCTGCTCTAGCAGGGAGGTTGGACTCGATGATCTCCTTGGGTGCCTTCCAACCCCTAATACCTTGTGACCCTGTGATCTGAACAGTAAGCCTGCTCCAACACTTTCTTCTGCCACCCACATTGGTCCAGCAAAGAGCAGGGAGCCTTCGGCTTCCAGACAAGCCAAGGAGCTTCACCTCTAGACATTCATTGAGATGGTTGACTAAATGAAGATGAAAATGTGTAAAGCAAAGGCCCTAAAGGACACAGATTAACTTAAGCATGAGATGAACAGCTTTGCTGAGCCAAGACTGTCTCCAGGATGTGCATTTAAGTACATCATAAGATACACTGACAAAGATGATGGCAATAAATCTAACATCCAAGGATCCAAGAGAAGCCTTTCCCACTAGTTTACAGACTAACTAGTACTGTTGGATTGGATTCCAACATAAAATAGTTTAACAATTTAATTAAAGATGAAGACTATTTGTTCATTCTGCCAAATCTCACTAACACACAGCACTGAAAAGCCAATAACAAATGCTAGGGAATTATTTCCTGTGCTATATGAACTAATGACACCCATTAATTTCAATAAGCAGAAGAGTGACACTTCTAGTTTTAGATTGGGCAATTGGAAATTTTCTTCACTAGGCATCAGAATAATTTGTTTTATATAAAGAGGAGATAGATTTATTTATGACATAAATGCTGAAGTTTTATTGTTGGTGGTTGTTTGGGGTTTTTTTTGTATTTCTAAACCAACCTGCTTTTTGCAAAGCCATTTACAACTGACTCTTAATTTGCATACTCAAAGCTATTAATGAAAGCAATGCAATTTCTTCTTCTCCAGTGCCCAAGCTGAGTGCCTAATTCTTTGTTTTTAATGTAATGCTGGGGTGGTTTATGAGTAATGTATCTTCTCATTTCACTCAACCACCATTAAACTGTGTTTCCTACCATTGAATTTAAATTAATATGACAAGAGCCACATTTAAGTTTTATTCACACATAACTGTGTTGAATTAAATGAGTGCCATAGTTTATGGGAGGTTTTAGTACAGTAAAAGCTTCTATGAAAAGAGACAATGGTAAAGAGCAAGTTTTTTTTCTCTACTTGAGTGGTCTTGTTTCTAAGTTCTAAACTGATTTTACAGGAAAAATAGATCAACATAGTTTCAGATAAGGTAATTTCACTGGAAAAGTAAGGTTACCTCTTCCAGATATGTTTCATGAGTAGCTGTGCAGGGTTTTGTTGGTTGTTTCTTGTGTTTGGGTGGGGTTTGTTTGTTTGTTGGGGGGGTTTGTATTTTATTTCTCCCCTGTGCTTTAAATTAAGTGAATAAATTGCTGTTTTTACATGCAACATAAGGTACAGAAATAATAGCAATGTGAAAACACACCTAGCATTAATGCAAGTTCTTTCCAAAGAGCTTGATTTCCCTGTAAATATATTTATTGATGGAGCAGGAAGATTTAAAACCCAAGCTTCACACTAGTATATAAGGGAAAGCAAACTTCATTACTTACACTTGATTTACACCAGCATAACTGAGACTACAATCTCATGCTCTATTTGAAAATACAGATGGAAGACTGAATCCCAGTTTGTTTTCCCATTTTCACAAATATAACTCAAGTCTTTACACAGAAAAAAAGGCTTTCAGAAAAGCTGGACAATCTGCTATTCACTATTTACAAGCCAGAGCAATTTTGCTAAGCACTTATTGGGGAGAGTTCCACAGAGACTGTTACTTACAGACATAGGTCCATCTCTGGGCTTTGAGAGAGTAAGATGCTGTCAGTAAGCATGCACACAGATGTTCAAAGCACACTGGAGTATGTCACAGAATCAAGCAGGTTGAAAGAGGACTCCAAGATCATCCAGTCCCACCTATCACACAGCCCTATCCAATCAACCAGACCATGACACTGAGTGCCTCATCCAACTTCCTCTTACACACTTCCAGGGATGGCGACACCACCACCTCCCTGGGCAGCCCATTCCAATGCAAATCTCTCTCTCCAGGAAGAACTTCCTCCTAATATAAAGCCTATACCTCCCCTCACACAAGTTGAGACTGTGTCCCCTTGTTCTGTTGTTGGTTGCCTGGCAGAAGACACCAACTCCACCTGGCTACAACCTCCCTTCAAGTAGTTGTAGACAGCAATGAGGTCTCCCTTGAGCCTCCTCTTCTCCAGGCTAAACAACCCCAGCTCCCTCAGCCTCTCCTCATAGGGCTGTGCTTCAGGCCCCTCACCAGCTTTGTCCCCCTTCTGTCCTCTGATTTCCTCCTAGAAAAGAGTTGGATATGCCTGTAGACTATTTTTCTTGCCTTTCCTTTCCTGAAGAACAAAGAATTCTCACAGATGCCAACAAAGTGGGATACCAAACTGACATAATCACTATGTCTTTTTTTTTTTTTTTTTGCTATAGTTTTAAATAATGATGGCTAGAGACCTAAAGACCACTTTTTCATAGCAGAAGATAAAATTGTGAGTATCTGTATTCTGGTATAGATGCTTATAATACCTTTAAATGAAAAATAAAGTGAGCCCATGGAGTCCCACCCCCTGCTTCATACCATTTATTTATGGGAAAGAGTGTGTTCACTTAATACCCACACAATTATTAACTTTGGAATTGGCTCACAAGCTTAAAGCTGAAATATGTTTCCATACAGATGAATCCTAGAACAACTGATATTTGACAGTTTTCTCAGTTTTAGCTGCAGCCTTCACAGATGAACAAGAAGTTCACGTTCCCTGAGAGATATTCTTAGCATCTTTCATTACCTATCTGATCTGCTTATATTTGATTCACATTTTTCAGCCTTTCTGTAAAACCTTAACAGACAGACACCTACATAAACCAAAAATGTAAGGACAAAGATCATGGGAAACAAAGTAGCTTCAATTTGGTGTACAAGTCCACAGCATCTGTTTCTAAGACTCGATGATAAACGAAGGTTACAACAGTGGCTGGGCATATAAATTGTTATGTAGGTAAGAGCTAACATATTATTTCCCAGAAAGTGTTACAGGAGTCTTCTTTTCTGTACTCTCTGCTGCTCTGAGGAAAGTGAAACATCCAGATCAGTGATTAAAAAGTAAACAAGGACTAGCCTCAGCTTGACTGCACAAGGCTGTTTCTTTCAAGCAGTGCTTTGAAATGGCTCATCCTTCTGAGAGTTACCTGAAGTACAACTGGGAGCTGCTGTGCCAAGATTCAGGAAGAGAAATAAGAAAAACAGGCAGAGTGCAAACGAAATATGAGTGGTGTTAGATCATCCTTCCCCTAAAATTAACTTGTGGCACAGATGCAGACAGAACAAGTCCTTCACTTCTCTCCTCTGAGGTGAGATCACAAAATACTCCATCCTCAAATAGCGGCAAACAAGTCTCTGCCCGACAATGCCTTTCAGCCCCATGCCAAATTGCACCCAAGCAGCACATAAGCTAGCGTGTCCTGACTACTGATTATGGCAAGTCACATTGCCCAAAGCCTTCTGTTATTTTAGACTGCCTTTAACTGCTTTTTCACTGCTGTCTTTCAGGGGTCATTTGGTTTATGAATAACCAAACCATTCATTCTGCTTCATCTGTTGTCTGCCTCTGCTCATACTATTTTATGGCAAACTCCAATCAAACTTGTTTTCTAGTGTGTGGCCATAAATTGTCTTATGATGACTCTTGTGCAGTAGTAAAACCTAGAAGGAAAGATGACACATTAAATTGCTCCTAATACACTGATGACACTACCCAAGCATTTAATAAGGTCAAGCAGTCTGGCAGAGTCTAGTCAATTCTCTCCTAACTTTTCTTCTCTCTGCCTCTTTTCTCTGCTTTGTACATGTTTAGAATCACAGCTGCCATATGTGGCCCTGAGTAGGGAACATCTTTACAAAATGCAGCAGAGTCCTTCTTACCCATCTGGGGACCTCCTGCATCGCTGCTGAAAAATGAGAAGTTGGTTCTAGCAAATTCTCTATTAAGTTAATTAGCTTTTACATGGGAGAAAAAAGGTTCAGATGAAGATGAGGACATCGTTTTGATGGCGCTCTGCAGGCAGTCACCACTCAGGAAATTATCTCCACATCAGGCTTGGACTCTTCCAGGGCTTATTTTAGAATGCCTTTTACTGCTTTTTACTGCTGTCTTTCAGGGGTTATTTGGTTTATGAATAACCAAACCATTCATTCTACTTCATCTGCTGTCTGCCTCCACTCATACTATTTTATGGCAAACTCCAGTAAAACTTGGAGTGCAGTAAAATCATTCACTTCAGAGCTCCTGTAAATATCATACAGAATTAACTGCTGCACTTTGCAGCTGGGGTTCCCTCAGGGCTTCCTGACACCTTCATCCTCCAGAGAGTTGTAGTTGAGGTCCAGCTCAGTCAGACACTGCTTGGTGGCCATAAGAGTGGCCAGGGCTGCACAGGGCAGTGAAATGCAACTCATGGAGGACACTCATCCAAGCCAAATGCATTATCTCCTCCCAGAAGTACCTCCTCAAGCTCTGAGCAGAGTACCACGGATGGGAGAGTTCAAAAGAATTGCAAGGGTGCCATTTGACAGTGTTTTAGGTTAGAGAGCAGCTGTAAAACCATAGAGAAGAAAATTCCTCCAAGGGGATAGAGAGTACCAAGGGGAAGGTACAGGATATCATAATTTGCTATCCCATTTCTAATCCTGTATTTTCCCTAGATAATAAGCTGATCTTCCAGGCACCACTCTCTTTCTCTTCTCTTCTCCCTTGCTCCTTTCTTTGTGCTCTTAGCTTTGGGTTTGCTGTGTGGGTGGTAAGCCTAGCTGGCAGGTGAGACAACTTTTGCTGTGCAACATGGCCTGTCTTGGGTCTGGTCCAGGGAGGGGGAATGAGCCTTTGCTGGGTTGTGTATATCCTTTTCTCCTTATTACATTTTGTATTTTTATCTGGTTTTGTAACTACTTCTTCTATTTAATTTCCAATTCTGTGCAAGTGCTGTTATTCTACCTCTTTTGGAGTAAATTCTCCATTCTGTCTGCAACAGGCTGCTCAAACAGGTACAGACACCAGGCTGAGCCTTCACAGAGCCAACTTGGATCTCACCTTGCCTACAGAGCCAGCTAGACCTTGGGGACCCAAGGGCTGGATAACAGAGTTAGTATTTCAACTCAGTGCAATTTTGGACATAAAGATTATATTGATCAAACAGCCCACTGCACAGAGAAGTGTTCCAAAACTGAATTGCACCTACAGCAGGTAGGAGGAAAGCATCTGCTGGTTTGTCTAGAGGAACTACCCTTTCCAAGCTAGTCTGCATCAGAAACAATTCACAAGTTTGGGCTCCAAACTCACAGCCTGAGCAATTCCATCAAACTAGAAAACACTACCAGGCAGGATTCAATCAATCCTTATTCTCTCCATCAGCAGAGAGGGGGGATGTTAAGCTAGATTAAGTGAATCTGATTGCATTCAACCATTCCTAGGTCTTGCTTACTTTGAGAAAAGTGCTTAAGAATATATAGAATGTTGGCTGACATTTGCAAGCACAAAGGATAACAATGACCTTCAGTTGTGAACTGAGTGAAACGATTTGGCATGAGGGTGTTGGACAACAAGAGGTTTGATTTTGTCACTATAAAAGTCAAACTGTAATAGTGTTAACTATTAAAGAGAAATCTTTCAACTTTTAAATGTCACAGGCGTGTGTGAGGGGCAAGGAATTATGAAATACAAATCTGCAGGAGGCTAAATGATTCTTGAAACAGTGCTTGCTTCTCATGGAAGCACACTTAGAGCAGAAATAAAACAAACCTGATACTGTAAAGTTGAAGAACTGTGAGACAAAGTTTGTTTACATAACCTTTTTCCTTAGTAGGCATGCTGCATTTTTACTGTAAACCCTTGGTTAATCATAGAGCACATTTTAAAGGACAAGAGCAAGAACATAAAGAATTGGCCAGTCTTGAGGGCATAGATTTAGTCAGTGGTAAGTGGCAGCAAGCCAGGTCCCAGGAGCTGGACTCATGGTTATAGCTGACTGGTCACTGAATGGGATAGGAGAATTGCCTTCTTTTTTCCTTCGTGTGTGTGTGAAGAGTGCAAGTCTGAGTCAACTACTTAAGCATTATCTTGCATTTGTAGTACGAATCCACAGGCAATCTGCTACTATGTCTGTATACCTCTACTATCTATGTGCCTCTGTTCTGCGCTCAGGCAGCCAGAGATCTCCTGAAGGCAACTTGCCTTTGTAACATGCTAGAGCCTAGCTCCATTTCCTCTACCTGCTACTGTTTATTTGTAACCTGCCAAACACAATCCGCATTTGTCTGAGACTCATTTTGCAGCAGCGGTGAAATATTTTATGTCTTCCTGAGACGTGAGGGAGAAGTGTTTCCCTGAAGTGTAGTGTTCTGTTTTGACTGATATCTGGGAGTTCTTTAAAGAGCAGAGGAAATGGTAGCAGCTTAAAAAAAGAAAAGTTCTTCAAGCAGTCTGATACACAGAGAGCAAACACAAACCCTATGAGGCAGAGATGTGGATGAACGCTTCTCTTCCTCCAGCATTTCTGTGACTATCAACCTGGACATTTCACTATGATATTTTGGTGAGCACAGTTTAAAAGCACCTGTTACACATTTCAGAAGGAATAAAGAAATATAATTCATCATTTGTAACAATCTGCACTGGATTAAAAACTGGCTGACTTGCTGGCTGGTGCCAGGTCCTGCACTTGGGTCACGACAATCCCATGGTAAGCTACAGACTTGGGAATGTGTGGTTGTAAAGTTGAACTTGGAGAGGGAGCGGGGCGGGGGGACCGCTTGATAGTCAACTCAGCATGAAAACATGAGCAGCAGTGTGCCCAGGTGGCCAAGAAAGCTGATGGCATTGTAGCCTGGATTAGAAACTCTGGCCAGAAAGAACAGGGAGATGATCATCCTCATGTAACCAGAACTGGTGAGGCCACATCACAAGTACTGTGTTTCTGTAGAAAGGACACGGAGGTGCTGGAGTGTGTTCAGACAAGGACAGTGAGGCTGGTGAAGGGTCTGGAGCACACGGCCTACAAAGAGTGTCTGAGGGAGCTGGGGTGGTTCAGTCTGAAGAAGAGGAGGCTGAGGGAAAACCTCATTGCTCTCTACAACTCCCAGAAGGGAGGTTGGAGTGAGAAAGAGGCAGCCTCTTCTTGAAACGACTAGAAAAAGGTGGTTCTGAGCTGCACCAGGGGAGGTTCAGGCTGGATGCTAGGAAATATTTATTCACTGAAAGGGTTCTCAAACATTGGAAGAGTCTATCCAGGGCAGTGGTGGAGTCACCATTACTTAAGGGTATTCAAGTGGCATTTGGATCTGGTGCTTAAGGACATGGTTTAGTGTTGATCCTTTGGTGCTGGGTGGAAAGTTGGACTGGGTGATCTTCAAGGTCTCTTCCAACTAGATGTGTTCAGTTTGCTAAAACCCTCTGCCCAGTTCTCTCTTCCTTAAGCTCCACCAGTCTCATCAGCTCTACAGATGAAATTGAAGGGTAGTGTCCTTCCATCACAAACTCCTGGGATGTACAAATATATTTCCCATTTATTCCCTGCTCAATCAGAAGTACTAGGGAGGAGGCACCACTGAGTTCCTTGAAACCCTGGACTCCTCTGCACTTGAGGGTTATATTGTACTCCTCATTCTGGTAGCAGGAAAGTCTCCAGCTGAACAAGAATTTTACTTAAGAATCACTAGGTTCTTATTTCTGATCTCTGAAGGAAAAAAAACCTTGTACTTCTCAGAGTAGGATGCTTGTGCTTATACTATTTTAGAAGAGCTTATTTAAAGCAAACAGCAAGAATGTGGGGAAGACATTTAATATACTACTGAATATACTACTGAATACTCTTCAGTTAAATGCTTTTTTTTCAGTTACAAAGCCACGTGTGATGGTGATTTTTTTAAGGGCTAGTACATCCTAAAATGTGAGAAAAGAGACTAAAAAGTAACATGACTTCTTACCAAACCTTTCCTACTTTATATTGTACATGAGTGACAGATCTGGGAAATTAACTAGTTGTTATTATTAACAACTTAAATGGGAGTTTAAAGGGCTTATCTGCAATGAATTATTCAAGAACTTCATGAATTAACTACTGAATTTTTCATGCTTTTAAACCATGACATTGTTCCACATTGCACCTCCCAGTCAGGTAAAACAAGTTAAATATTACTAGTAAAAATAAAAAGTCAGCTATAATGACAAAACTGTGTTTTGAGAACATGAAGGGCCAGCTTTCTGAAAGCATGGTGTTAAGGCCAGGTAAGGAATACAGAACTGAAACTCCTAGGAACTGAAATTTGAAGTGTCACTCCAGGTAAATGCACTAAAGCAATGGGAAGAAAGTGCTGTTATTGCACTGGAAGTGAGAGACAAGAGCCCAAAACGCTAAATGCATTATGCTAAGAAGTTTCTTCCTACCTGAAAACCCTTCCAACTTGCTCTCAAAAGCATGTGTGAAGCAGCTATCAGACAGTCAACTGGGAAGAAGCTTGTGAGTTAGGTTTTTCTTCAGGAAACAGACTGTAAATAATCATAGAGGTACTGGAGTATCTTTATCAAAATTAAGGACCCATAAAATCAAAGTGTGGCAACAATTCACTGTAGTCTGAGTAATATTACACTTGGGTATTCACTGCTGGTTTTCCTATCTGCTTTT
Organism: Pogoniulus pusillus; assembly: GCF_015220805.1. Classification (NCBI taxonomy): domain Eukaryota; kingdom Metazoa; phylum Chordata; class Aves; order Piciformes; family Lybiidae; genus Pogoniulus; species Pogoniulus pusillus. The sequence goes on along the minus strand of NC_087290.1, from coordinate 14,733,067 downwards.
TGTGTAACAGTTCATTACTGGCAAAAAGCAGCTAAATGACCACTACTATAATTTTTACATGCTGTATTCCACTTGGGGATGGGCATTTCTAACATGCTGCCAGCTGCAGAATGCAGCATTTTGAAAGTACCTGTATTACCTTGCCTTGTTGGCATTAGGCTTCCCCATGCAACATTTCAGTTGTGTTCCTCCAGTGGAACACTATGCCGCTGACACTGCTGCACAGGCTTTAGACTGTATTTCAGCTTTCTTAAAAGTATATATTTAAGTAAAACCTGAGCTTTCTATGTTTCAGTGAAGCTATATACACTAAGATCTTGTAGAAAACTTGTAGAGGGCACCACACAAAATGAACTTTGCACTGGTGGGAAGGGAAAGGGCTGGGTTTTTTTTAGTAGTATTGGATTCACTTTCTTGAACTCTGGATTGAAATTACTTTGAAATTAAATAGTCCAACTGCTTTGACTTTTAACATGTGGACTAAAATGGCTTTCATTAAAAAGTGGATTGTTGTGTAACTGTCACATAGCAATGCAGAAGAGATAAGAGATTGTCAACTTAAACAAAATTAGATGGAAAAAATTACCTTTTCTTGAGCTATGGCCATTGTTCTAGACTATCAGCTTTGATCCATATTCTGCAGTATGAGAGAAGTAATTCAAAGGAACACCCAGCATCATTATACTTAAGTTATTTGATTTCTGAAGAATGATCTTGTTTAAGTGAATCAGTCTGTACCGGCAATTTACATGTATCATGCAGCATCACTACCAAAATGTTGTTACCATGTGTAAAGGAGAACACAGAGTGTTTTGGTAATAAAATCATGCAAGTGTCTTATTCAATCATGTAAGTATCTTATTGAATGCACAAATCAAGTGACTGCACATTGCTTAGAACAGATGCACGTATCCTGCAAATATCCATTAAAAGCCTCATTCATTTTATGAAACAGTAATTCTAATAAACATAACTAGAAGATAAGCAGCAAAAAGCCGAGTGCCACATTTGTATCACATCTTCAGATGTAACCTGCCTAGTATAAATTATCTGTTAAGCAACATGAGAATTTACTTCCTATATTAATGGCTAAGGTTTTCTTCTCTGAATTAGTAAGATGGCATTTGATACCTGACTTAACATTTTAGAGCTAGAGCATACACATAGGAAGTAAAAGGCAAAACTAGTCTGAGGGAAAGGTCAGATGAGAGCAACATACACAAAAGACAGTAACAAGAATCTTATTAGTGATTTTTTCCCCTCCTCACCCCAGCAGAGTTAGAGTCAAAGTGCAAGCTTAATTTATCTTGAGTAAACATAACAAATGACAAAATAGCCCAGTGTCAGACCAAGTTTCAGAGTTAAATGAATGCAGTAATCAAAAGATTATATTCCTCTGGAAAACACCTTTGTACAAGATAATTAATCTAAGGGAAGTCACAAAGGGTTAACCATGAAAGCTTGTGGTGATTTTTGTTTAGAAGTGTCCTATTCAGAGCAAAGAATGGACTGTTCGATGTTTCCTCAAAGCTGAACTTGTTAACTTGTAAGCAGAACTGGCTTTGGTAACTCAATCATTACAGAGAAGTAATTCCTCATGACTTGCAAAGCTCCCCAAATGAAGTCTTCTAAGGCAAGTGAGAATATCACAAATAACAAGGTTAGAAGGAGCAGCATTTTTAAAGAAAGCTGAGCAATAGTTCCATTTCCTATGGCATGGGGTTTGTGGAATATTGCACAGGCTGAACATAAGCGAGCCCAATAACAGAGAAAACAGGCTCAACAGCAGCAGAAATTAATGATTTTAAAAGACACATCTAGCTGTGTGACTTCTATTCTCATGCCAATAAGAGATAGCAACAGCTTTTGGTCCCTGATCATACCTCTGCAGGCCAGATGTGAACTTCTGCCACTTAAACTCAGTGGAAAGAGCTTTACATGCCTCAAAACCTTAAGCATTACAAGGTAACATGACAGAGGCACCTATTTCCCCTTCCCCATTCTTCTTTTCAGCATACTGGGGGGAGGAGCAGGAAGTCACCTTCCTCCTGGCTAACAGTGTGGTATATTTCTGTGAATATTGGAAACATAGATTGCATTTGGCTATGCATTCATTTATTGCTCCACCTAAGTAATACAGGTCTTCTAGGAGTTAGAGCTCTCTAGGGGCTCATGTTTGGTATGATGAATATTCTTCCTTTATAAACTAATTTCCTAGCACTGTTTTCTTTTTGAGATCAGAATTTGAGTTGCTTTCTGAAGAGCCCATCTTAAACTAGAAGTAGTTCCTTAAATATACATAGCATAAGTATGTGGAGTGGATACACGTTACAGCAGATATCCCAGGGAAATCACAGGATATCAGGGGTTGGAAGGACCCAAGGAAATCATCGAGTCCACCCCCCCTGCCAGAGCAGGACAATACTATCTAACACAGATCACAGAGGAACACATCCAGACAGGCCTTGAAAGTCTCCAGAGAAGGAGACTCCACGACCCCTCTGGGAAGCCTATTCCAGTGCTCTGTGACCCTTACAGTAAAGTTTCCCCTGGTGTTGAGGCGGAACCTTGTTTGCTGCAACTTACACCCATTGCTCCTTGTCCTGTCACAGGGAGCAGTGAGCAGAGTCTGTCCCTCCGCTCCTGGCCAGCCTTCAGATACTTACAAACATTTATCAAATCCCCTCTAAGTCTTCTTTTCTCCAGACTAAAAAGCCCCAGGTCCCTCAGCCTCTCCTCATAAGCCATGCCCTCCAGTCCCCTAATCATCCTGGTAGCTCTCTGCTGGACCCTCTCCAGCAGATCCCTGTCCCAGTGGCACTTGCTGTCTTTTCAGCAGAAAATCTTTGTCATTTGACACCATGCAGATGGCTTCCTGACACAGAAATCTAGATTAATATGCTAGTCAGATTAAGAAATAAAGTATCTATCTTAACAACAGCAACTTTCCTGCACACCTCTGACAAGTTTGGAGGTTTTGGCATGCATAATAGCTTTCAAGAAAAGCTACTAGAGCAACAGCTCAAACCCTATCTTGTTTTAATGCACATTCCAAAATCCTGTCAGAAGGCTTCTTTGGCAACAAGCATTACCTATAGTAGTGCACATTAGAGAATTGCCAGTGGACTGAGAGGGAAAATGTGGAGCCAAGTATTCAAAAATTAACAACTAAGAACAAAATTAATGATGAGTCTTTTTTATTCCTACAGAAGGATTATAAACCACATTACCTGTTAGCAAGTCAGTTGTCATCCCTCATGTGTCTGAGGAACAAACAGTGGGTTTCAAAGTGGCTGTCTGCTGATCCGTGTACATGGAGATGAACTGTAGGTCTAAGTGAGCATCACTTCATCTGGGAGCAGCTTCTCTTTGATGCCAGTTCTGTAACACAGTCCAAAATAAAGTTTCACCATCTTCACCTTGCCAGAAGTGAAATGTCAGATTCCCTCTAAAGCCACCCGTCTCCAAGTTACCTAAAGTACCACTCCAGCTCTAAATGAGATTAAATCTTAAATGCAGGTTGAACTGCTAGAAAGCATTTAGTAATTTGCCGTAACAATTTGTTTGTAGGGTTTTTCTTTTCCTAACCATGAGCTCACTCGCTGCTTCTCTTCTTACATTGTCTGAAAAGGTTTATATTTAGCACACAACCTCTTTCTACACAGGAATTACAGGAGAGGTTTATGAAGGTATTAAAATTCAAAATTGCAGCCTGTCAGTTTTTCTTCACACAGCTCTGAGCCCAGTTTTGAAATTCGTGGGGGTGGAGGTGGATGTGAGGGGGAGTTGCAGGTTTCTTTCTCTGTCTTGCTAGTAGGAAAATGTAGCCAACAGAAAAGGGTATCAGGTTTACATTAAGACAGGTAGAAAAGGCAACTCCACCATTCATGTCAGCATGGAGCACAGCAAGCAGAAGGTAATATCTTTAAGAGAGCCTGTACATCACAAAAACATCACTTAACAGCCCAGGGTTGTCTAAAGCTGCATGCAAATTTAAACACAAGCATTGATGAATATGAGATATGCTTATTTTTCAAAAGAAGAAATGGGTCAGAGCTCATCAGCTCATGGATTTTTTTTTTTCCTGATCTGTCCAATCAGGAATTCTGAAAACAGAAGAGCTCCTCCAGCACATGCAAAACAAACCAGCATTTTAGGCATAAACCCTAAGTATGCCTTATGAAAGGCTGCCCAGAGTGAATATAAGCATGCAAGAGGCAGTTTAAAAGATGCCTGCTTTTGAAAGCTCCAACAGGTGGTTCTGGGACAAAGAGATTTATATCCTAAATCTTAACTCCTAGTTTAGTCTATTTTCAACTGACTAGACATGATGTTTTGTAGAATCAAAAGGTCTCAGCTGAGCTTGCAACTACAGAATATCTCCTGTGTTTCCTTAATTTAGTAGACATCAGTGGACAATGCCGAAGTTAGTTATATTCAGAGTATAAATATGGTGTAGTTTATCTTTGGTTACAGAAAGGAAAGTTAGACTTCAAACTACCTTACCAAGAGACCCAATGCATTCTTCTTTGCCCCACATATGGAAGGTTAAGTTAACCTCGAGAAGTTCAACAAGGCCAAGTGCAAGGTCCTACACCTAAGTCGGGGCAATCCCAAGCACAAATATAAGCTGGGTGAATATTGGCTCAAGAGCAGACTTAAGGAGAAGGACTTGGGCATGTCAGTTTGTTCCAGAGTACTCCAAATTCCTTTCTTCTCCCCCGCCCCTTCCCGTGAGGGTTCAAACGGGGAGGTGAAGGTGGCAGGAAAGCTGCTTTCCCCCTGCCCCACCCTGCAGGCTTGAAGGGGGAAGAGCAGGAGGCCTTTCTGCACCTGTGCTGACCCATGTGGGGGCCTGCACTGGAGTCAGGCTGGTGGTTGCTGGGTTTATGTGCCTACTATAAAATGCCAAATGGACACTTTGCCTAGAAAAGGATAAATAGAGCAAGGGAGAAGGTGAGGGGGGTCCTGCCTTGACAGAGTTCCCCACAGGCCAGGTTCCTGCCATGACAGAATTCCCCTTTTGGACCATCCTGGCTTTTGGACAGCTCCTACCTTTTGCATGGCTCTTGGCTTTACACTGCCCCTGCCTTTGGACAGTTCTCCCCACGTTGGCACCATTCTGTTCAATCTTGCAAGCTTGGCAAGCCCTGGGATCCTTTTGAGAGAGCTGCCGGTGGCACCCTGACCTCACTCCTCTAGGACCATCTCTGCAGCCACCTTCCTGGCTGCCTTCTGGACTGGGGGACCATAGCAGTTTGGCTGTACCCAGCTGCTGCTGAGGCAGTGTCACTTCCACTAATCCCTATCTTGTGTCAGCCACGTCTCAAGAAGTTCCTGAGTTTGGCGGCTTTGCCCCTCAGCTTGGACTCCTGCAGCATGGATCCAGACCACTGGATATTGCCTACAGAGTCAGGAGGACGAGCCAAGTGGCAGAGAAATCCAGCAAGGCATGGCTGCTGAATACCTGTCTCACCTCCGCCAGTAAAGCCTGCTGTTGCCTTAGCTCTCTGCTCAGCCTGATTGACAGTGGGGTAACGCTGTGCTAGAGCTTAGCCTTTTCCATTTCCTGACTTCCTAAATCTCTGAGTCTGTCCATAACATCCTTTTGAAGACCTCCTGCTCGAATTAGAGTCTGCAAATAAACCTAAACCAGTTTTGTGTATAGTTTGGGGGCTGAGTTTTCAGGAAAAGAAAATAATTCTATTTTTGTAATTCCTGACTCTGCCACATTCATTCCCTGCAGGACATACACAAAGTCTTTCACGTGAGAGGGAACAAGTGCAGTTAAAACATTCAAACCAGAGAGGAGGACTCACTAGCAAGATGTGCCTTCCTGTAGGAAATGAATGATAGTGCAAGAGTTTGACACCACTTTTACACTACAGCTCTGTTGAAGGAGGGTAGCCTTATGGTCAGCTAATGAATTATTTTGGTGGGAAGGCTGCTTTAGGGAAACTTCTGCTGCAGGGTATGCTTATGGGAGCTGCCTTGCAATGGGCTCTGCAGGTTTGATGTAGGAAGCTGCTACTCTATACTTCTGTTCATGTGAACGTATAACAACTGATCCCACACATCAAACTAAGATAAATCTAATGCCACTTTTTCCATCGCCATTTACCTCGGAGAGCTTTTCAGTATAAATGCCTGTCCTTTTGACAACGTTTCCTGTCGGGAGAGGACTTGCTCTGACTGCCTGAACAGAAAGCTGCAGACTGAGAGAGGAATATGTCTCCTAAAATCCTTCCCTTCACATGAGGAAATATTTGTCAGCGTCTGCCAGATGCAAATACTGCTTCACAGCATTTCCAAGCTCGAAGTCATGTAACTGTAGATTGCTTAAGACCATTGTTATTGCAAGCACTGCATTCTTTCCACTCTTACCAATTATCTTTCCTCATAACTCTAGAGCCTAGATAGGGATTTCTATAGTCATGTCACTTTTGTATAGTCTTTCATTTTCTGCATGCTATCATGTATAGACATCCTTTTGCTCGTCATTTTCAAGCCATTAATCTGCCACTACAGTGATTCAAGGTACTGCTTTAAAATTCTGTCTAATAATGAGATAAAAAATCCTTCTGGCAGTGTTATAAGGACAATATATTAGGCTGCAATATGGATGTGCATATATATGTGCAGGGGAAGAGAGGGGGTGCAAAGCTCTATGTTAAACATGAAAGAGGAAAACTGTCATTCTCAAAGCTTAAGTGAAGGGTCAGCATACATGAACAGATGCATGAATGGAAACTGCTCCTAACTAGAGGTGGAGGGTCCTCAGTCTTACAGTGGTTCCATTAGTCTTCCTACCTGCAAGCTGCACTGCAGAAATAGTAGCCTGATTTGATTCCAGCACTGCTGGAATCATTAAAGGGCAAGACTGAAAATTATGATTAAGCTAATAAAAAGGAAAAAAAGAGTGTAGCCTATTTTAAACCTAATGGTTCTTCAGCCAAAGCATTTGAGGTAAATTACATGAACAAAATGAGTAAAGAAAAGGCTGTTGAGGAATAATTACATAGGGAACAGAGTTAAAAAAAAAAAAAACAACAAAGAAATTAACTTGCAGGTGCAGATCCTTGAGAAGTATCCACATAGCTCAAATCTGGAGACTGAAGTTTTGCTTGAGAAAGTGAATATTTACATCACAAAACATTATCATTCCTTTCCTCATCAGGAAGTTGCACTTTCAAGCATGATTTTTAAAAGCCATGGCAAGAGTCTACCTCATGACTGCGTTCTTCCTCTAATATTTGTATAACTGTGAGGAATCACATAAGAGCAATACTGAAGAATTATAGTTGTGTATTGCACCTCTAATCCAAGCTATTCCCCCTACAAGGAAAACCACACTAGTTCTGTATGATTGCACATACATAGCTTTATGTAACATACATACAACAACAAAGATTTTCCTTGCTTTACATAGATTTCGGGCCGATGGTTCATAGGACAATAAATCCACTTTCAGCACCTATTCCTGAATCTCAGGAGCCAGGAGCAGATAAAACAAATTGAAAGAAACTCAATTTGCCGAGACCAGCCTGATGATAAATTTTTAAAAGGCTGTATCTTCATCCACCAAGCCTAGTGCTGCCTGCTCATTTGTAGCCAGCGTGGCTGGCATAAGAGTTGTGAGAAATGTGGACTCATTTAACGTTCACTTTACTCCAGTGCCCCTGATCTAGATTAAATGCATGCTTGCCCACCCTGTAGAGAACCCAGGTTTGGTATCAGTGAGTATGTATCCCCAAACAATGTTTTCAAGTGAAAACCTTATTCTATAATGCTATGAAACCTGTCTTAGTTCATAAGGGATACTTTTCCTTAAATACTTGTTTCTATTTGCAAACTTTAATAGCTACAACCGCTGACTATCAGCTGTAGACACCAGCCACTAAAAGGTGGTCTCATGAAACTGAGAAGCCCTATCACATCATACACATGTATGTGTAAGTCCTTGCTTTAATCAATAGCTTACTTTTCGCTTTGTAGCTTTAAAATTGATCTCTGAGCTAACACAAGTACTTTCACAATACTTTCACCTCTGCATTGTTACCTGCAAGACACCAACTTACAATGAAAAGCAAGCCAGGTGGTAAACGGTGACAGCACATGACTTCTCTTTTTCTTTTTTTCTCCCAGTCCTTACAGAATCATTTTATTTCTGCCACTTTATCACTATGAATTGCACTTCCATCCTTCCCAACACAGCAACAGGACTGTATCAATCTCACCCTAACCAAACATCCTTTCTTCTAATAAGAACCTGTCTAGATTCCCACTAGCCAGGAGAAGAGCTAAGCCAGCAAGATTACTCTGTCACTCAAAGCTCTTAAAGCTGGAGGGATTTTTCAAAGCAATGATCTCTACTATGGACACTAGATAGATTCAGGGATACATAGGCAAGTTCTATTGTTTGTGCTGTGGAGGAGATCAGGCTAGAGAAGGGTCCTCCAAACACAAAAACAGAAGAATGAATTCTTAACACTGCTATCAAAGCACTGGCTCTAGACATTTTATTCATATTGTAACAGGAAATCAGACCTTGGACTCCAAAGGGTTTCAGGACTAGGTAGAACAAGAATTAAAACACCATTTGGTGTCCAATGACAGCACCAGGGGCTGGAAGTTAAGACTTAGGAAGTTTCATGTAAAGGAGAGGGGAATTTTCCTTCTTCATGTAAAGGGGGAGGAAGTTTCATGAGGAGGAATTTTTTCACCGTGAACAGGCTACCCAGGGGAGTTGTGCAGTCTCCCTCTCTGGAGATATTCAAAACTTGTATGGATGCATTTCTGTGTGATTCCTCTATGTGATCCTGCTCTGGCAGGAGGATTGGACTTGGATGATCATTGAAGGTCCCTTCCAGACCCCGACATTCTATGATTCTGTGATTGCTTGCCTTTATTTTGGTTTAACACCACAAGACTCTCATTATTCCTGCTTTTCCTTTTAAGAAGGCACCAGCATCTAAAAGGAGCTTTGATATTAAAGACTTTGCTTGATGACAAGATTGCAATAGCTACAAGGGGACCTATTTTGCTAAACTTATTAAATGCAGCCTATATTAACTAGAGCAGGGTTAATTCCTTAATAAAACCAAAGAATGTTAACATGTTCCAGATAAATATGTGAACTGTTTTAGGTAATTTTCACTGAGTATACACAGGTAAGTTGGATGCTCAGGTTTGGTTTTGGTTTTGTTTTTTTTTTCATCTCATACCACAGAATTAAAGATGATCAGGAAGAACAAAGTGGGGGTAAATCTAATTTCTGTGGAGGACACTGCCAAAAAGCCATTAAAAAATAATAATGTGCTTCAGAACAAAGTGTCTTCACATCTTTTAACAAGGAAAAACTGCTCTTACTTGAAATTCAGCAGGAGACAGTTCCTCTCCAAAGGAAAAGCAGAGGAAATCCACTGCTTCAAGTTTCTGCATTTATTCAGTTTTCCAAGGAATCAACTTCCATTCATGTTCAGAACTGAGTGGACCAGCCAGGAAACCATTTCTCTTCCTACTCAACCCAAATTCCAAGAGTATCCTCCATCTGAAAGCCTGAAAGGACCATTAAATCCATATTTCCATATCCAAAGGGTCTTGGCATTTTATACTGATTGGAGAACACCAAATAATGTAGGGCATTATGTCTCCTGGAAAGACACTGTATAAACTTGCAGGAAATAGACCTTAAATGACTGCTACTAATAATGGTCTGCTAAGGTGCTGTACCGGGACTTGGGCAATCAAAGTTCATTTCCTAATTCTTTACAGTGTCCTTTACAGCTAAAATGAGCAAATTCTCTTTCTGTCACAGTTCTTTAATAGGAAGACATAAATTCCACACTTCACCTGCTCACTTGTTTTGTCTGTGAGACCTTCTGGGACTCTGTTTAAAGTTTTGTGATGCTGTCATAAGAACAGCAAATAGCAAAGTGTGGGAGACCTGGCCTTTCTGGTCTAAAGCAAATACAGCAATAGGAAATGAAGCTTCTATTCATTTAAAGGGAATACTTCCAAGTTTATTTTTGGCTTTGTATGCTCAGAAGGGTGGCTGGGTTTATGTGCAGGCTTAAGAGTAGCACTTTGATTCCTTTTGAGGAAAAGGATTCACGACATGAAAATTTAGACCAAAAGAATCTTTCAAATACAGCTTCAGAGTTTTCTTTCATGGTAGGCAGTAAGAAAGGAAAACCACAAGACCTTTTTAGAAGTTGTAACTGTAACACTGAACCATCTCACTTGTTATATGTAAACAACCAGCATTTCTTCCAGGAAACACTTTCAAATGAAATACACTGTCCCAGCTGTCATTTCTAGGTGTTTAATCAGAGAGACATTTCCTAGGAACATAAAGCAGGTGATTAAGTTAAATTAAAGCCTATATTTACAAGCATCTCCTTAAGCAAGCAGATTTTCTGCATCACATATACATTCCTAAGGCTTATGCATCATGGCTTCTGAATAAATGAGAATGCTGATGGATTAAGTGCACAGTATTAATCCCACTTCTAGACACCCTGCTCCCTCTTTAGCACCTCAAGTGTTGAAAGCTGATCAGCAGTACAAGTAAAGTGCCATGGGGCAGCTGAGCTAGCACTTTTTATTTTTCTTCCCTCCTCCTCTTCTTTTTCATCCAATTCTAGCTACAAAACAAACACATTTTCAGACACAACCTGAGGCTCCAGAGGTGACAGCTCCTTCCTGAATCTATCAGCCTTGTTGTTAGGATGTTCACTCCAGAAACCCTCACTGCCTTCTTAGGAAAAGGAAGGTGAAGTGTGTTGCCTCTGGAAGAAGAGAGGAGGGTTTCTGCTTTCCCAGTGAGGCAGCTCCACCACAAACTGCAGGAAGATTAACAGGAGCAGATCTCAGGATCTACAGGTCAAATTACTGAGCCTCATCTCTGTTCATTTTCCGTGTCTTAATAAATCTGATTTTAAAGTATATTTGCTTTCCACATTGAACTAGTTCCACTGAAGACTCCAAAGCAAAGGAATATCTTAAAGGATATAATTTCAATATTTGACTTCTTTTTTCATAAAAATCTTGCCCTCTTCACAGTCTTATTTTCAGTTCTGCTGTTTCCCAACAAAACTATCCTCTACCTCATGAATCAGAGTATTCTGTTTGTACTGGATAAAAAAAACAGAAGAAGATGCTTTGTTTAAAAGTAGATACTTGCAGATTCTACTATATTCTACATACATTCATGAACACATAAGAACATCTGTCATTAAAATTCTTTCTAAATAAATATGAAAATTCCATAAGCCTGTGAAAAAGTAACATGCCTAACTGGATGGCATGAAATCCTGAACTCTCAGGGCAAGTGAGAAGAAAACACCATTCACAGTCTGCAAGCTAAGCTAGTCCATCTGTATTGCATCATCTGAGGACCTCAAAACGTAGAAGTAAAGCAGAACGTCTACACACAGGTCTAGTTCCCGTGTTAATGGTGGAACAGGGAAGAAAACCTTACTTTGTGATAGAGATGTTCATATCATAATGGCTAGTGCTGGAGAGCTAAGATGCCTTTCCTGACGACCAATCCCTCTTCCTCCTAAACTGCCAGCTGAAATCATTCCACTGTTCTTCCAGAGGTCTCACAGGTTCCTCTTTCATTTTCTTGTTTTAGGCCTTATATAAATCAAAATATACAAAATACTTGTTTTCCTGACATTAACTGCTGTGCTAGTTTGAAGCAAGGTAGAATGTTTTGGTGAGAAAAACTAGATCATAGGCTGTGAAAAAGGAAAACAATGGTGATGTCTCCTTCCCTCAGAGTCTTGCTGAAGAAGAATGTAAACATTAGATAACATTTGCCATTTTGTCTTCACTTTTGGGTTGGGCTTTGACTGAGCTGCATCTCCCTAACCTCACCTTCCACTCACCTTTGCTTCTTAACTCCCTGGCTGAACCTCTATTCTTCCTTAGGATTGGGGTAAGGTTGAGAGGGGCAGGTGGAAGGTGCAGGGGTGGTTGAGAGCCCCTCCTGAGGACTCAGGTTTCTGGGAGGGGAGTTGTGTTTCTGTATTACCTTTTCATTTGTATACTTCTGTCTATAACTGTATATACTGTAAATGTCTGCTTGTATATTGTGCTAGCTGTAAATAAATAGCTTCATTTATATTCCCAGAGCCCAACTGAGTCTATCTAGGTGCTCCTAAAGTGTGTGTGTGGGGGCGGATAACACCCAAATCACCACAACTGCTATGTGGTACTGGGACACTGGAGCACCCTGTTGGAAGAACAACTGGTTTCAGAGGAGATCATGTCACAGGTTTCCTTGGATGCTAAAAAACTCAAAGCTTTCAAATTTGTTCCTCAGAAACTTGAGGTGAAATCACTGGATTCTTCTTTTCCACCTCAGCCACCTCATGTTATGTCAGACTGGTTGAATTGCCAGCAAGTTAAGGTACTAAGGATAGCAGCACTTGTGCAAGATCCCCCTGGATGTGGATCAGTCTTTCCCTTGAGCAGTTATACCTATTGTGGAAGCTGTTTCAAGTTTACACTGCCAATTGCTCCAAGGTGACCTTATTGTGGCTTTTCAGTATCTTAAGGGTGCCTAGAAGAAAGCTGAGGAAGGAGTTTATAGGATGTCAGGTAGGGATAGGTATGGGGGGAATGGAACAAAGTTGGAAATGGGTAGATTCAGACTGGATGTTTGGAAGAAGTTCTTTGCCATGAGGGTGGTGAGATCCTGGAATGTGTTGCCCATAAAGTTGGTGGAAACTCCTTCTCTGGAGATGTTTAAGGCCAAGCTGGATGAGGCTCTAGCCAGCTGGATCTAGTGTGAGGTGTCTCTGCCCATGGCAGGGGGGTTGGTCTATGGAAGACAGCTGATGAAATCCCTTATGCACAAAATACACAACTGACCAAGATCTCTTTCCTCCAGCTGCAGGTTAGCAAATACATTTGCAAGGAATTTTTCTTACTTGATTTCAAGGCTACTTCTGAAGGCAGGACAGGTATATACCTAAGGTTGTTCAGGATGAGCACACAGCTATGTGCACATTGTGTGTATTTCTTTCTCTGTGTTAATATAGGCAAGGACACTATTCCTACTCAACTGGCTGTTTCCATTTTTGCTTCAGAGGGTTCCCAGGAAATACATGAAACCTGAGGATAATACCCAGGAATCACAGCAAAGAGACATATGGAGAGAAGGAGTGTTACTTCAGAAGCTGCTTTTTTTAACCAGATGAATATGGCAGCTGTTTTAAAACAGTTGACAGGTTTTAAGTACTGCAGATAGTCCTGAGATGCAGGTCTTAAAGGCAATGTGAGCAGCTGGTCAAGGGTCAAGAGAAAGTGCATTTGATCCTTCAGCATGTATCACCTGCTCATTTCCATGGATGTGAATACCAAAGCATGGAAAGAACATACAAAGAATTGAAGGCACACATTGACAGTTCCATATCTGGAGTCAGAGTTCCCAGAATGTGCTGGTTTGAGGCCAATTGGAATATTTTAATGAGATAAATTAGATCATTGGTTGTAAAATGGAAATAATTATCTCCATATCATTCATTTTCATTGGTTTGCTGAAAGGGGTAAAAAGGCAAAATGTAAATAACTTGTCCAGCTCTGCTCAGGGAAGCAGCTTCCTTTTGCTTCTCCTTTGCTCTGCTCTGATCTCTCCAATAACAAATAACAATGTAAGTTTTGCTGGTTGTTTTGTGTGTTTGTCTGGGAAGGAAGAGGGAGGATCATAGAATCAACCAGGTTGGAAGAGACCTCCCAGCTCATCCAGTCCAACCTAGCACCCAGCCCTAGCCAATCAACTCGACCATGGCACTAAGTGCCTCATCCAGCCTTTTCTTGAACACTTCCAGGGACGGTGACTCCACCACCTCCCTGGGCAGCCCATTCCAATGCCAATCACTCTCTCTGTGAAGAACTTACAGGATGCCATTGGCTTTCCTGGCCACCTGGCACACTGCTTGTGGTAGCAGAGCCAGTTACAGGCTTGTAAGTAGAGATGAGAGAGCTTTGAGCCCCCTTCTGGGCCGTTTCTTTGTCCTGGAGGGAGTTTGGATTTCTGAGTTATTCTTAATGTATATATAATTGTAAGTACTTGACAATACATTGTGCATATATTGCTTGTAAACTTTGCTTTGCTGTAAATATAGCTTCAGCTTGCTTCCAAGCTGTCTGGTAAATTTCAGTGGTGGGAGGGGGGAAGTGCTTAACGCACCTCACAGGCTTAGGTTTGAAGTAAGGAAGAAGAAAAAAGTTACTAATGTATACAATTTATGAGCCTACTGACGTGTAGGCAATTTTTAGAAAGAGAACAGAGTTCTGCAGAAAGAAAAAATTCTTCAGGACAGATGGCAGCCATTATCACCTAATATGCTTCTGTAAGGCTCTGTGCTAAGCATAGTACAGGGATGTAAATAAAGTTAGGAAGAAGTGTAAATAAATACAAAACCTGCTAGTGCAGACAAATTAAGGGCATGGACACTACTTTTGGCCACAAAATGCAGAGTGATTTAGTAACAGAAGATACATGCAGCTTCTACACATACCAGTGAGTGGGAAGGAAAGCTATGTGTTGTCATTGCAGTAAGCAAAACCACTTGCTTGATGTGTTCTACTGTGAAACCTCCCAAAATGTCAAAGTGGAAAGAAACTCAACAGCTTAGCAGGTCATGGAAGAGGAGAAGGAAACAGACAAGTAGTATTAACATTAAAACCAAACCTAAAGTAATCCAAGAGGAATAGTGATCAATAGCAAGAATGAGGTGCTCTGCTTAGAAAATGAATCTGGAGAAGAGCAAATTGCCTATTTCTTTGCTGCAATGAAAAGGTACATCTCAGAACTTGAAATAAAGAGCCCATTGCTGCATACTAAACTGAGGAGAGAATGACTCTTTCTGCTACCTGGGTAAACATAAGTGGAAAGTTTCACTGCTGGTTAAATATTGGAGTGTGGATGACCATGTTTGCAGAGTGAGGGGGTGTTTTCAGAGATGCATGTAGCAAGATTCCACTTGCAGGGACATTATGGTACACAGTGATTGTCTGAGAAGACAGGGCCAACTTCTTCCCCAGTAAGAGGCAGCCAAAGAGGGAGTACATCTATGGCTCAGTTTTGACCTAGGGATAGTTGCAATATTTAAGTGTTCTAAACCATGCTATGAACAAGCTAGATGAAATCTGGTACTACATGCTTTTACTCCTACACAGGCAGAGTTACCTTTGGACATACAACTACTTATGATAAAATGGGCCCACCATGTCCTTTGTATTAGCAGTGTGACTGAGACAGCTACAGATGTCTCCTCCATGCAAAGCTTTCCCTTGCTGATCATGAACATCCACCCTTGCTCCCTTCAGAACATGTTAATCTGAGCATAGCTGCATACACAGATTAAAACACCTCACTACAACTGATCAGGGAACATAAAGATGACAACTCACATCTAGAAAGACAGGGTTTAGTTCAGGAAATGAAGTAAGCTGTGATCTTTGTATCAGAAAGCTCTCATATGGGTATAGTCCTCAAATACTCTTTTACTTGAAAAAGTTAAATTCTAGACCAATCCAGACCACTGGGAAATATCCTCTGACTTCAGAGGCAAGAGTTCACTCTCACAAGAACAGTTTGTGATATATGAGTAGATCCACATGGGTTCCCTCTTCTGTTTTGAGGGAAACTCAGAAGCATCCAGAAGAGGAGCATCCAAGAGGAGAACAAAACAAATCTAGAAGTTACAAAAATTTACTTCAACATTTCGAATTAATTCAGTTAATAAGTCAGTGCATTGATGTAGATTTGTTTAGGTTTTTGCTTTCCCAAAAGGATGTATTTCCCAAAAGCACAATTGTCACAATCACACAGTTGCAAATTTAGACAGAACACAAATAGCTTGCAAGAAAATCCTTTAATCTCTAGTGAGAAGACAAGAACTTCAGAAAACTATTCCAATTACCACACAATGACAATATTCTTGACACTTCCCATAATAAAGTTTTCTTGGATACCATACCTGATAGAACCTTTGAAAAGGTTGAGCCCAGGAATTAAGTCAAGAGAACAAAAATCAGGTTTTGTCCTTGAAAAGAGCAAACAGAAGTACTGAAATAGAAACCAACAGAGGATGGTATTTCCCATGTAGTATGAGATCTGAGATCTAAGTTTCTCAAAAGGTGCAAGCACCAGAATTTGAAAAAGTCCTAATTCGTTACACTTTCACAAAAGCTGGCAAACTAAATGAAAGGAAACACTTCACTCCTCAGCTAACTCCAACAGGACACCCTATGTCTACCATGCATTATTAACTGCATGCTAATGAAGTATAAAACAGTAGTTATGGCACCACATCACTCACGACAAAACTGTCAGCAAATCTTCTGCTTCAGATTGCTTCTATTACGACTTCTGTAATTTGGACAGCAGGATGACCAAAATTCATTTTTCATCTGACTCAAAGGATTTTCCAAGCACGTGTGAGTGCCCTTATAAATAATAGCAACATCAATAAACACATAAATCTGGAAAGATAACATTTCTAAAGTACAGACTTACTTGGTTGATGGAACATTAGTCATTTTAAAAGAAGTGGTTTGGTTTTCTCTTAAATTGACAATAATCACAAGAGAGATAGATCATGTTTGTCATTTTACTCATCATTCCCTCAGTGTGTGGTGCACAGTTGTTATTTGGAGCATGGTATTAATTTTTAACAGGACAAAGTCTGAACATACAGTCAGAGCTTCTGCCACAGATTAATGGGCTTCAGGGCAGCCTCTGGGCTAGTGGTGGAATTGATTAGCAGGAGAAATTTCTCCTGCAGGTGTTCAGAACTGTTGAAGACCTGAGCACCTAGACCTGCTGTGTCCCTTTCTTCCTTTCAGTTCTCATTCTGTGTATCCAGCAAGGCTCACAAGCATGGGAGAAAATCTTTAAAAGCAGCTACCATATGTCCTCACCCTTCAGTATCTTAAAGGGGGCCTATAAGAATGCTGGCGAGGGACCTCTTAGGATGTTGGGTAGTGATGGAACTGGGGGGAATGGAACAAAGTTAGAAATGGGTAGATTCAGATTGGATGTTAGGAAGAAGTTCTTTGCCATGAGGGTGGTGAGACCCTTGAACAGGTTGCCCAGGGAAGTGGTTGAAATCCCATCCCTGGAGGTGTTTAAGGCCAGGCTGGATGAGGCTTTGGACAGCCTGATCTATTGTGAGGTGTCCCTGCCCATGGTAGGGGGGTTGGAATTAGATGATCATTGTGGTCCCTTCCAACCCTGACTGATTCTATGATTCTCAGTTGTAGCACATCAAATTCCCCTAACCTCACAAGGGTAAGAAGGATAAAGCTCTGAGAACTGCATACACCGTGAGTGCACGGCTAAGCTGGCAGCAGGGCAGAGACTCAGGCCCACACCTTGCTCACAGAGTGTCCACTGCTTGCCTCCTGCAGACCACTGGGAAAGATAATGCCATAAAACAAGCACTGTAATAAACCATAAGCAACAAAGTACCTTGAGGTTCTCTGCATGGACACTACAGTAGCACTAAACTGTTGACAGCTTCCTTCCAAGAGGCAGGAGGAAGTTATTTTCAGAATGGGAGACAGTTTTATTACACCCTTGGAAATACTTCTGCCATTTTTGCAAGCTATTCATGCCTTGGGAGCATAATGCTCTTAAAAAATAGGGTGGCTCAAACTCATGGCCTGCCAATGTTTTAAAAAGCAGCTGAAGGAGAGAGATTACTCAGGAAATAAAAATGACAAATGCAACTTCCTGAGCTATAGGACAGATCTTATTTCCTGGCATTCCCTGGAAAAAAAAAAAAGTAAGAAAAAATCATAATATAATAAAATACTCCTCTTCAAAAGCAATCTCTGGAGCTGTTTATTACTAGAAGAGGTTTCAGAGAGATCTACCAAATTTCCTAGAGTCCTGGGGAACCTGGCTGACAGAACCCTAGGAAAGTCACAAAGGGGGAAAAAAATTACCCAAGCATATTTTCCCCAGCAGGGTTAGAGGGGTACAGGGCATATGCCAAGCACAAAATTGTGCACCCAGTCAATAAATGATGACTGCTCTATTGCCAGTTTCTTTGAAAAGTGAACTAAGCAAGGGAAGGCTCAATCTCTATGGGTGAATTTCTCTGGGGGGGTTTTCTCTCCTATACACATATTATCATTTAAAAAAAAGACTGATTGCTACCCACCTCCAAGTTTGCAAAGCAAAATACATCAGTTCTTTGTCTTGAGAGGGAATAATGTTTTTGCTTTTATTCAAGAGAGTCAGCAAAGAGCCTTCAAGGCCTGAATTACAGTTAATGACCCATATGCTTCTCTAGCATTAGGCTAAAATCCAGTATTTATATTTTTATGAGCTTACAGAATTGATCTAGATGGAATCTGAGTAGCTGGCAAGGATCTGGAAGGTAAATAGTTGATGTTCCTGTGAAATTACATTAATATTTGACTTTTTTTTAATAAATACTAATTAAAATTCCAGGGTGGGGGTACAATTTTCCCAATTTTCTCTTAATACTCCTTCAAAATTTACAATGACCATTTTTCTCCTTTGCTAGGAGATCTGTTACCCCTTCATAAACAACTACAAACTGGTTATTTGGCAGCTACTCATATTAAAGTGTATCCTAGATCTGTTACTGAGTTACATTACAGGAAGAATTTTGATGAATTATTCTTAGCAGAAACAGATGGGTCACAACAACCCCAAGCAATGCTACAGGCTTGGGCAAGTGTGGCTGGAAATCTGTCTAGCAGAAAGGGACCTGGGGGTTCTAATTGACAAGTGGCTGCATATGAGCAAGCAGTGTGCCCAGGTGGCAAATAAAGTCGGTAGCATCCTGGCTTGGATTAGAAATGCTGTGTCCAGCAGGAGTAGGGAGGTGATTTTCCCCCTGGACTTGGCATTGGTAGGGCCACACCTCGAGTATTGTGTTCAGTTTTGGGCATCTCCTTACAAGAGAGATCTTGAGGTGTTGGAGCAAGTGCAGATTAGGGGAAAGAAGTTAAGGAAGGGCCTGGAGAATAAACCTTATGAAGAGCAACTGATGTGGCTAGGACTGTTTAGTTTGAGTAACAGGAGTCTGAAAGGACATTGTGGAGAGGCTGGTGCTGTTCTTTTGTCACAGGTAATTAGCCATAGGACAAGAGGGAACAGCCTCAAGCTGCAGCAGAAGAGGTTTAGACTGGACATTTGTTTCACAGCCAGAGTGGTCAGGCATTGCAATGGGAGGTGGTGAAGTCATCAACCTTGGATGCATGCATAGGTCATTCAGATGTAGCGTTTGGGGATATGATTTAGGTGTGAACTTTTAGAGTAGGGTTACTGGTTGGATTTGGTGATCCCAAGAGTCTTTTCCAACCTGAACATATCTGTGATTCTGGATGTGCTGAATTTCTTCTTACTTTCATCTGATCTAGTGAAGTGGAACTAGCTAGCAGTAGTAACACCTATTTTCAAGTAGCATCTTTGTCCTTAAAGACAAACTATTAAACATATATATATAAAGCAAAATGAGGTTATTTGACCATGGTCACTGCACATATCATGGGCAGGCTAAGGAATAGAACTTCTGAGCCTCAGAGCATCAAGCACTTCAGAGTAGAGATGGAAAACATTAGTCCAGAAGGAAATATCAATCACTCAGTGCAGAATTAAGTGAAGGGGGAACTCCCACCTATATCTCACATAGATCTGTTAAGTCACCCAGCCTTGACATCAGGAGTTATTTTCCTTTACTTCCAACTTTAGCTATTCTATTAATAAATGTGTAGTCTTGAAGACAAGAGCAACTGTGAAAAGTATATGCTTGGAAAGTTCATAGTCACCAAACATTCCAGAGCTCCTAGGCCTAAGCACAGTGCTAAAGCAATACTTTGCAAACAAAGCAAGAAGTAGAGTTTGGTTTAGATTATCTTCCACACCTTATCTGAACGAACACCTTAACGTCTCTGCCACTCCCCTGGGAATTTTTCTCACCTATGTCAGATTAATTTGAAAGCCTCTATCTGGAATAATTTGGGAGAATAATCCCAGTAAATGAAAGTCTCAATTTAAAAAGTGTCTGATGTATCTTAGGAACTACTACAAGTAGGTTTTTAAAAGTTTGCAAAGTGGTTGAGAAATTTAGACTGAAATTATGCCTTGGCTGTCAGTAACTGCACTCGATTAATTGCCTGAGCTTTTTTCTCTCTTTATCTCCACTGTTTCTCTTTAGCTTAACTGTTTCTCAGGTCAGAGTCAGACTCTTTCCCATAGAGCACCTAACCCAACAAGACCTCAGACTACACTTGGGATACAAGGCTTCACAAAAGAAAAGGATGAATTTGGGCATGTGTTTTTTGACCTCATGGCCTTTGTTTGTCACCTAAACATTCTTCCTGAACCCATCTTTAAAATGCAGTAGGAAGAACTATCCAAGTTAACCTTGTTTGGTCTGCCTGTTTATTCAAGGAATATTCCTTTGCATTCAACTAAGAGCTTTTAAACATGGCACTAGTCAAAGATACAGCACTGCAACTGACCAACTGAGGCTACCCATGCAGTTGAATACTGGAACCAGTGCTAATTCCCTACAGAATGACTTTCATGTTTCTTTTTTTTTCCCCTTTCATCCATAGAAGGTAAATGATCTGTTGTGTGAGAGCCCTGCAAAGCTATTCCTAATATCAGTTCCATTGCAATTTCTTCTCACAAAGGGCTGCATTTTCTCAAGCTTGCTTATTCTTGCCATGATGTCAGTAAATGACAGTCAGGTCTAAGCAGATATAACTGTTCTTGTGGTGGCCTCTTGCAAGTACATCAATGAATATTGAATTTCACACCTCTGACATGACTAATCCTTGGGAGTTCTTTACAATGCCTGACACACACTTAGAGAAGAGGCACTTGCAGACAATTATGTTAAGCTGTGCAGTATTTCCAGGTAACCTGACTACTGTAAAAGATTTCAGATTAAGGTTGAGCACTTGAAGTAATTCATCCTGCTAGCAATTGCTTTTTCTATTGGGTTTGTTTCTCAGTATTGAGATTCCAGGATATCAACTTAAAGACAGGATGACACTTGAAAAGGGGGGTGTAAAGTTTGCTTTTTCACGGGTCTTCCATGGGCAGTAGTCTAAACATCTGGTTCAGAGGAATCCCTGTTTTTTCTTGATTTTAATGCTGTGTTTAAGCTCAGATTCAGCTAATGCTTTAGCAAAACAAGGGCTCATAATGGGACAATTACCAGAGACTATTCTCTTCTAGCATCAGTGCACACAGTAGTGTCCAAAACATTGTCTACATCAGGGCATCTGTGTAAATCAAAGAAAAGTCAAGTTCTCCATGTAGGAGTAGGAAGCTAGAATCCCAGTCCCCCGTTAATGTAGGAGGCATCTTTACCCAGAGGGATAGTTTTTACAGCATGAAATTCTCAGGTTGCAAGAGCAAACTCTGTAGATTGAGCAGCTAGGTCTGAGTTACTCTAAAGTAAACCAAATTTGCTTTACAATTGGCAACACCAGGAATAAAAGAGGTGGTAGAAATCCAACTTTGTGGTCCTACTCCCTGTCCAGTCCTACTCTCATCATCATTCACTGATTAAAAATGGTGATGGAAGTGACTGGAAAAACCATGGTGCAAGAGATGAGAAAAAAAAAAGTAAGCAATACATGAACAAAAATAAGAAGCTAAAAGCATACATTGAGAAGACAGCTGTATAGTGTCAGTCTGAAGAACTGCCAGGGACAATAGAAAAAAGACATTTTCAGTAGCTGAGGACACAGACGTGAAGGAATAACAAAACAACTTATTTTTAGACATGTCTGCTAGTTGCTTATGTAAGTGATCTTGTAACAAACACAAAAGGTGCTTTGAAGTAGAGTTCCACATAAGAGAGATTGCAAAGATTGGCAGAATAATGGCATACCTGGTTATTGCTTCCCTTTTTGTCTTTGCTAATTGGTGTACTGCACAGGGCTGAAGCTAATTTGGGTTACAGTAGCACTAGCATTGATCTAACAGCATTAGTTGGTTTGATTTTTTATAGCTTTGCAGAGGAGAAGAAGAGTTCTGCAAGGCCTGTGTGTCTTGCTTTCTCTGATTTTGAAAACTGCAAAACCAATAGAGAAGGCAGGAAGCATCTGGGACCAAGCCAGGCTGGACAGGGCTCTGAGCAACCTGATCTAGTGTGAGGTGTCCCTGCTCATGGCAGGGGTGTTGGAGCTAGATGATCCTTGAGGTCCCTTCCAGGCCTGACAGTTCTATGATTTGATGATGCTTGATGCCTTATCAAATACATTAAAGAAATACTAGAAAGTGATTAAGGTAGATCCAGTGGCAGCTATTAAGCACAGTTAACCAACACAGGATGTCCTTCAACTGGAAAGGATCCTTTCTCATATATTGTACATATTAATAAGTTAACTGGTGGGGGAGGGAATCAAAACACTGTAAGACCTCTGTGTATTGTTTATTCTAGTTTTGGAAAACACTACAAAAACAATAGTGAAACAAGTTGTCACCTGGAACCAAGCTGAAGATTCAGCACATGCAGTATAACATGGAATCTGAGAAATAAGGGATAGAGAAGCATTCCTAAATCCCATGTCCGTGTTAAGATCAACCACTGGCAAAGGTGCCCCAGTGACTGACTGCAGAAAGCAGCACTGCCATTCAGGGCTCTTTTCTTTGACCTTCAGTAAACTGCTTCTCTGGACCATAGTTTCCCTGTCTTTGAAAGAACTAAAGCTCTTCTGTGAAGGAAGTTGTGAGGATAAGTTAGAGTCTGAATGCTTTGAAGACAAGCTTCCACATGAAACCGTAAAAGCTTTTAGGCTGAGTTAAGTCATGTGGTGGCTTGGTTGATTTAACAACATGTATGATAGAGCAGCAATGGTTTCTGTTCTCTTCCTGTCTCAATATAAGAGTTAGAGAAATGCCTCAAAGTTTGTTAGTCTTTGCCTTTGTAATGCTAATCTCCTTAAGCAGCAATGGTTTCTAAAGGTAAAAAGCCTAGTGAAACACTGCCAGGGAAGAAACTCGGGGTGGGGGGGATGACACACAACTGTTTGCTAAAACAGTCTATACAGAGATCACACAATAACCTACTTTAGATTTTCTTGTTTCTTATGGATCTCTCTGGGCAAGGAAGCAGCTTCCTGTTTGTTCAGAGATAAGATTTCTTGATTACTACATCTCTTACCTTGCTCACAGGGCTTTTTTCTCCTCCAAGGTAGAATCATTATCATTATTCTTTAAGTACTAGCAATATACTTGGCATGAGATAAGACAGTGCTGTCCTTGTCCTATGTGGCTAAGAATTTGAAGAGGTAGACTGTATAAATCATGCACAAAGTGCAATGAAATACCTGCCCTGGGGGATGCCAGAATAAAAAGGTAAAGTGACCTTAGCCAAAATCAGCAGTTGAATTAAACTCACAGCACTGCAAGCATCGCACATCATAAAGGAATCTAAACCACTACTGATTCATTTTTTCCTTTTCTTTTTAAAACCAGCAACCCTCCATAAACCCATGAAATTTTCAAAGGCCTGCAGCACGTGATAGCAGCTAGACTCCTGCATAATTCATAACCACTGATTTTCACAAAATGACTCTTGTATCAAGCTCATTACTTCTGCATGAAGCTCTAGTCTGTCATTACAATTTAGGAACACAGAAAGGAACAGAGACAAAAGAGGCCGAAAAAAGGCATCTGAGTCAAGGATACGCCTTTCTGCTGCTCCAGCAGAGCAGTTCGTTTAGTACAGAAGCATAGAGGTAAGCTAAGAAACATCTGTAGTAGAAGATACAGAATGCTTTTCTTAGAGCTCAGGAAGGTTCCTTCCCTGCCAGTATTGTTCAAGAAATCTGAAGGGTTTTGTTCAGGAGTTCCTCTGTAAAAGCAAAAGTGAAACACTGCATAAAGAGCATCCAAGGGAGAGAAGAAAAATCACCAAACTGTCTTACAAAGGCTTCCTTTGAAAACAGAGCCTATTCAAACTGAAAATAAAAGCAAGCAAACAAACAAAAGTCCAGTCAAAATCCAGAGACAAAGCTATCAGACTTTAGTGGATTAACTGATGAATAAAAGCAGACTTCTAGCAACAAATCACAGAATCCCAGAATGGTTTAGGTTGGAAGAGACCTCAAAGATCATCCAGTTCCAACCTCTGCCATAGGCAGGGACACCTCCCACTGGAACAGGTTGCTCGAGGCCTCATCCAGCCTGGCCTAGAACTTCTTCCTAACATCCAGTTTAAATCTCCCCTCTGCTAGCTTAAACCCATTACTCCTTGTCCTGTCATTACAAGACCTTGTAAATAGTCCCTCCCTAGCCCTTCTGTAGCCCCCTTCAGATACTGGAAGGCCACTACAAGGTCTCCTCGAAGCCTTCTCTTCTCTAGGCTGAAGAGCCCCAACTCTCATAGCCTGTCCTCATAGGAGAGGTGCTCCAGCCCTCCAGAGGCAAGCATCTGCTCACACACCTGAAGTAAGAGGTCCCATTGGTGACACTTCACTGTGCATGTTGCACAACCATGAGTATCTGATGCCTGTATGCTCTTCATATGAAACAGACCTGCATGCAGGTCTGGGATTTTCCACCCTTGTGTTTAGCCTGTTCTCTCTTCTGCCTTTGCCTCATGTAAACCTCACTGTTTCCATTTCATCTTGAACCTTGTTAGTAGGTTTCTGGAACGTAGCACATCTTATCCCATGCTCTATCTCAAAGCAAGCACATTCATTTTGAATTAGGTGTTATTTAAATACAATTCACCCCAGCAGCTTTGCTCCAAAGCAATCAGAAGAAGGAAAAGCAGCTGACAAATTGGAAACTGCAGTATGTTCCCTGAAATGAGTAGATGGGGAACAGATGCCATTGCTGAAAGCAAGAGGTTAACCTGACATAAATAACGGAAGGACAGCGGTAGGGAGTCCAATCAAAGCTGAATCAGTGCTCTCATCTTGCACAGCCTGACATAGCTTTCTTGCTATTTATGGCTTCGTTCCTCCTCTGCTCTCTGGGATTGCAGGTGGCAATTATGGGAGAAATTGTCAGGCTTTTTCCCCCTTTTTGTCACTGTCCAGCCTGTGAAACCTGTCAGATACTGCCACTGAATAAGGAAGTGGAGTTTGTCAGGTCAGATTTAAACATCACGTCAAAAGTTGCACAACTCAGATTTTACAGTGCCTTTGATATGTACATCCCCCACTAGATCCTGTAAAGGACAAAATAGGTTTATATTTTTCTCAGACTAAAAGACTGCTATCATGCAGAAATTTCATTATAGCTACCTAATAAATTACCTCTTTGTGCCATAAGACAACAAATGAGAATTCGCTACCATGCAAAAATAAGAAATCTGAACACAGGCAAAGTGTGGGGGTTGGCCTAGATGACCTTTAGAGGTCCCTTCCAATTCAAATCACTCTATGATTCTATAAAGTTTTATTTCTACCTGCAGATCAGTACTTTAGCTGTAAATCCCTAAATATGGTATTTGTAACAGAGACTGAACAGAGCCAAAAAGTTAGATAAAATTTATAACATCAACTGCTTCACCTCTCCATTAATAGGAGATCACACAAAACCTTGCCTGACACTATAAATTCTAAAAGCAAAGCACAAAATAAACTTTACCCAGCACTAAAAAGCCTTTTGGCATAAATGATTCCTTTTTTTTTGTCATATCTGGGCAGAGAAACTGTTTCATTGACCCCACTTGGAGATGCTGGATTCAAGTGTCATTCATCCTCAAGGCCCCTTTTTCTTCTCTTCTTTGAAAGTACCTGCATGTTGTTTTCTAGTTCAGCTTCACTGACACATGGGCAAAACTGCTGTGACCTCGTTTATGACTTCAAAACATGCCAACACTTTCCCTGAACACAAGGTCTCTGCACAGACTTTTCAGGAAGGAGTGTACAGACAGGGGTATCATTGCATTATATCCTGACCAAAAAATACCTTTAGAGAGGGGGAAAACTGTAACAACAAGTCACTACGACATTGAACATGTTTGCAGGTGGTAGAGTTGGTTTATTTTCAGTCCTGTACGATGACTTCATCCACCACAGACAAGCATAGGCCTTCAAGAGAGGTGAAAGTGAGTGTATACATGTGTGTGAACATTCAGAACCCGAATTCAGTGTTCAGGGTCTGAATAGGGCTCCCATTGTATGAATATCACAATAGATTTTAAGCTTGTAACTGCTCAGAGCAAAAAGTAATTTCCAATTCCACTTGTCAACTGCTGAACCACAGCATCCTCCAAGATCAAATACCCTGCCCTCTTAATTTTGTTTGCCTAGAAGTACAGCCATGATCATCCAGGCTGTATCTGCAAAGCATAAATTAATGTATTTCCATAGCATCAAAAAGCAAGACACATGCAGCAGAAGGATGAGCTGTGTGTGCTAAAGGCAGCTGCTTCTCCAGCCTGTTCTGAACCCTGGATGACTGCTATGGAAATAGAGCAGATGTTAAGAGAATGTGGCCAGTCTTTCCCCAGTGGTGTCCAGAGACAGGACAAAGGGTAATGGATGCAAAACAGAACACAGGAAGTTGCACCTAAATATGACAAGAACTTCTTTACTTTGAGGGTGCTGGAACACTGGAACAGCTTCCCAGAGAGGCTGTGAAACCTCCAGCTCTGGAGACTTTCAAAATCTGCTTGGACATGTTCCTGTGCAAGTTGGTCTAGCAGAACCTGCTTTAGCAGGGACGTTGCACGAGATGATCCCTGGACTTCCCTTCCAATCCCTAACATTTTGTGATTCGGTGACACGTCTGTAAGGGGTATTTTTACCAGGTAAAGAATGCATGGCTTAAAAAGGCAGGTCAGGCCAACACAGAAAATAAAAGTAAACTTCTGGGAGCCAGAAGCCAAAGAAAGAACCTTTGGGCTCTCTTGCTCTAATAAATATGACTTGTCTGGTTGAAGAGCTTTAGCCTGCAGCATTGCTGTGCACAGTGGTGCACTCTGGGTGCTATTACAGGTTTAATATAGATTTTCCCTCATTCATTACATGTTCTTGCTCAGTGCTTTTCTGCCCTCACACTTAATTAGTGTGAGCAGGAGCACAAGGCTGCCAGATTCTGAAGGTCAAGGATTCTCACACAACTCCTTCATCTCTAAAATATTTCAATTTTTAACATTTCTTATCACAATTTCTGACCTCCGTTCACCACATTTATTGTCAGTGAACTTCTGCAGCTTCTTTCAGTTTTACTTATGCCATCTCCCTTATTAAGTCATACCTCCAATGCAACAGATCTCTCCTACTTTGGATAGTGCACAAATAGTGACACATTTGAATACCATGCTCCTTCCTCTTCCTCAGCAGGAGCCTCTGAATAAACTCTAGCTAGTGTGTACATACTTCAGCTGTGAAATCTTTTTTGTATAGAACTGCAAGCATGTAAGAATAAATGTTGTCAGGTATGCCTCTTTATGTACATAGAATCATAGAATCAACCAGGTTGGAAGAGACCTCCAACATCATCCAGGCCAACCTAGCACCCAGCCCTAGCCAGTCAACTAGATCATGGCACTAAGTGCCTCATCCAGGCTTTTCTTGAACACCTCCAAGGACGGTGCCTCCACCACCTCCCTGGGCAGCCCATTCCAATGCCAATCACTCTCTCTGTTAAGAACTTCCTCCTAACATCCAGTCTATACTTCCCCCGGCACAACTTGAGACTGTGTCCCCTTGTTCTATTGCTGGTTGCCTGGGTGAAGAGACCAACCCTCCCTTCAGGTAGTTGTAGACAGCAATGACATCACCTGAGCCTCCTCTTCTCCAGGCTGCACACCCCCAGCTCCCTCAGCCTCTCCTCATAGTTTTTGTCTTTTCCTCCCAGACTTCCTTTAAAGTAACCTTCTATTAAGTACCTTTATTTTACTTCTTCCAGGATTCCACATCCATTTACTTTCTGATTCACTTTATGCTAAACTGATTACATAACACTCTCTTTTCTTTTCATGAGGGGAAAAAGGCAACCCTAAAAGCCTTGTTAGAAGCTTGTTTAACAACATTTATATCCCTTCTACAAATCCTTATTTAAAAGCAAGCCTAAACCAAAGCAAATTGAGAGAAATCGAAGAAGATCCTTAAGCTCCTCTGATTTTAATTATCATTCTGACTATGGATGCTACCTTCCTGAAGGTGTTCAAGGCTAGACTGGATGAGGCCTTGAGCAACCTGTTCTAGTGGGAGGTGTCTGTGCCTATGGCAGGGAGTTGAAACTAAATGATCTTTGAGTTCCCTTCCAACCTAAACCATTCTATGATTCTATATTGCTGGAGTGAGCAGAAAAAGATTTGATTGCAGTATGAGGTGAGAGATCAAAAGGCAAATCAGGGGAAACTGAGGGAAAGAAATGTCAGGACTAGAGAAAATAAAAATTAGTAAGTTAGGCTGAAAGGAAGGTGAGGATGGACGGAAAGCTAAAGTGATTGGCATGGTATCAAGGAGAAAAACTTGAAGCTTAGAGCATTTTTGGGCTTACTGAAACCTAAGTATCCAAACCTACTGAGTTAAGTATTCTAACAGAAGACATATTCCCTGTGTAATTGCATGTGACATATGGAGTAAATGTGACTTTTAAAGTAATAGCTCTTGTAAACCATTTAATCTTTGCTTTATTAAAGGCAAAAAAAAGGGGGAAAAGTTAAATGACTGTTAGAGAAGGAGCACTGTTGTAGGTGGCATTTAAACATCATGAGTCTCGTGGATGAGTAATGCAGATATTCAAGAACTGCTGCTGAATACAGTACAAAGGCTATTTCACACTTCTGTGACCTTTTTGCTGAGGGAGCTGCTATTTTACTTCTAAATAATGAGATTTCTTTAGTGCTTAGAAATTTAGATTGAATTCAAAAAGCCACAGGAGCTCTGATGCAAGGTGTTTTAGCTAAAAGATTTATACTTGCATTTTATAAGTGAAAGATCAATATTAAATTAGCTTTTGGAAGGAAAGAATGGTTCTGTTTCTTTGAAGCAGGCTATCACCTCATGTCACACAAATCAATATCATGCCATCAAGATCCTGATAGATATAAAAGCAGCTTGAAACAAAAAAAATCCCAAATGATCCTTGTTTGTTTTATCTTTCCAGCAAGTCAGTCAAAGAAATGTACTTTATCCAGGAAATAAACTACAGACAGATGGGAACACTGACTTCCTTTCTGGGTCGGCCAAGTCAGCCTAAACATATACCAATAAAAGCAATTAGAAGTATGAAATCAAGTCATTACACATGCTCTGACATCAGAAAATGCCAACAGATAGCCCTTGGTAATTTTGTGGCCACCTCAGTATGAACCATCTCTTCTACTGCCTCTCCTAAATCACACAGGCAAAGTTAAATGGAGATATGAGTGCTATATCTGCACACACATCATCTTATTTTCCTGGTAGCTCTTTTGTACACTGGGCTCAAAAATAAGCTGTAATAAAGGTGTTAGTGAAGATAAGAGCTGCTACTGCATGATTTAGAAGTCATTTGATGTAGGGAATTTACAATGAACCCACTGTGTTTCCCATCTGCAGAAGAGGAATTTCTTTCTCTTAATTCATGTAGGTTTTGTTAAGATTTAGTTCTGGAAGGAATGGGAAGCAACTTTGTATTCTTATGAGAAGAGCTACATACATTCCAAACCAGGTTGCATTTTACACATTTTTGGTTACTGCTGTTCAGAAAGAAAGTCAATTTGCTCTGCCCATTTCTCTGAGGAATTTACTAAACGTGTATTTTGAAGCACGAATTTCTTTAAAACTACCTTCCATCAGCTTGTACAAAAGGCTTTAGGAATTCATGGAGGCATCAACGTTGCAGTGTTTTGGCTACCATTTGCTCATCTTTGCTCACCTGCTAGCACACACTTGTGGAAACATGGATGTCACCAAAGCCTGGGGAAACCAGGCAGAGCAGCAGCTGCAGCAGCAGAAGTGAGGAATGGGCAGCAATCATAGAATCATAGAACGGTCTGGGTAGGAAGGGACCTCTGAACGTCTTACAGTCTGATCCCCTCTCCAGCCAGCAGGGACATCCTCAACTGGATCAGGTTGCCCAGAGCCCTGCCAAGCCTCACTTTGAATATCTCCAGGGATGGGACCCCAGTCACCTCCCCGGACAACCTGTTCCAACGTTCCACTACCCTCACAATAAAAAACTTGTTTGTAATATCCAGTCTAAATCTACTCTTCTCTAGTTTGAAGTCATTTCCCTTTGTCTTATCACTACAGGCTTCTGTAGACAGCCTCTCTCCATTCTTCTTGAACCCCTTTCAGGTACTGGAAGACTGCTATTAGGTCTCCCCCTGGAGTGTCTTCCAGGCTGAACAAACCCAGCTCCCTCAGCCTGTCTTTGTAGCACCCTGATCATTTTTGTGGCACTCTCTGGACCCACTCCATCAGGCTCGTAGGTCCTTCCTGTATTGAGAGCTCCAAACCTGGATGCAGTACTCCAGGTGAGGTCTCACCAGCACAGAGTAAAGTGGCAGAGTCACCTCACTCCTTCTGCTGGCAACACATCTTTTGATGCAGCCCAGAAAGCCACTGGCCTTCTGTGCTGCACGCTCACACTGTCTCCTCGTGTCCAGTGCTGACCTACTGCCTCAATCTCACAGGATATTACTCCTTATAAATTGTATCAGTGCAAGTCTTGAATAAAGGAGATTATGTCCACCTGAACAACACCAGAAACATCTTCAGAACAAGGCACAGAAAGCAATCACTAGGGTGGCCCCAGGGTATAATCCCCACTGAGACCCCATTACATCTGTGACACAGCCAGACAGGTCCTACATGGTTGCCACTAAAATGCTTGCAAATACATTTGAATTTAAATCTCTGTTGGACTCTCCTGAACATTGTATGAAGGGAGATGGAAAGTTGTAATTATCACTCAAAAGCAACCTTCACTTTCTGACTTTCTCTCTAACTGCTACTGTCACAGTGGACTCCTGAAACATGAGAACTCCTGACAGCTTGAATTAACCTGCCTGGATAACAAGTGCTACAGAAAGATCCTGGATGTATATCTAAACGTTATGTTTCATATAGAATTTGTCTTGGTAGGCCTAATCAGAAGCAGAGCTAAACCACATCTTAATTCTTAGGAAGTGCAGCCAGTGTGAGTGACACCCTGTGTGGTGAAGTAACGACTGCATGCAGATTTGGGAGCTGGTCTCACAGCTAACACACAGAGCTGGTCCAGGGACAAGAAATGCATGCTTGAAGTCAGAACATGAACCTGCAAAATTCTGGCCCAAGATCCAAGTTAAAGGTATGTGTAGGTTGCTCTGGCATCCTTACTTGGTAGAATCCTGTGGGCCAAAATTCTAAAAGGTAGGGGGGCCTGGGAGAGACGATTATTATCCAAACAACTTCCTCCAGGGTCAAGACAGGGGCATTTCCTTGAGTAAAAAATCAAGTAGAGCAGGCAGGGAGTGTGCATGGATGAATAAAGAACTGCTGAGAAAAATCATATGGAAGCAAGAAGTTCAGAGTATGTGGAAAAAGGGGCAGGTCACATGGGAGAATTACAGCAATGTAGTCAAGGTATGCAACAAGGAAAACCAATGTCATCTGAGAATGTTATCTGGTGAAAGAAGTGAAAGAGAACAAGAAGGGCTCCTTCAAAGACATCAATATACATCCAGAGAAGGGCAACGAAGCTGGTGAAGGGCCTGGAACACAGCCCTGTGAAGAGAGGAGGAGAGATCTGGGGTTGTTTAGCCTGGAGAAGTGGAGACTCAGGGGTTGACCTATCTACAACTATCTGAAGGGAGGTTGTAGCCAGGTGGGGGTTGATCTCTTTTGCCAGGCAGCCAGCTACACTGGCTAAACATGAGAGCCCAAAGGGTCATAATCAATTGCACAGGGTTCAGTTGGAGGCTTGTAGCTAGGGGTGTTCCCCAGGGGTCTGGTCTTGCTCAACATATTCATCAACAACCTAGATGAAGAGATAAAAGTGTACCCTCATTAAGTTAGCTGATGGAACAAAACTGGGAGGAGCAGGTAACACACCATCAGGCCATTCAGAAAGACTTGGATAGACAGGATAGCTGAGAAAAGACTAACCATAGATTATATGAATCTGTGATTCTATGTCTAGGGTAAATGTAAAGATACACTATGACCCTCGTCCAATGAGTCAAGAGCTAGAGAAATATCTGGATTCAGGCACATGAACTTCAGAGAAAGCTCAAGCCAACTAAACTCCCCACATGACTCCCCATCCCAACCAAGTGAAAAACCTCAGCTCTAATCCCAGCTTTAGGTGAACCTCGTGTGAGCTGTAATGTGCACAGCACAATGCAGAGTGGCAGTGTATCTTGCTAGCACCTCTTTGTTTATGGAATACTGGCATAACTGAGGACATTTACAACCTGAAAGAGGATGCTGAGTACAGTGGTTGCTTAGCCAAAGCTACAGTACTTATGGCTTCAGAGCCTGCACTAAAGCTGTAGAGAGTGCTCTTTACTTGCTGGGATTCCCACTTGGCAGTGAAAACTTCCAGAGAGAGAACACGGGGAGAGATGATGCTATACAAGAGCTAGTATTTGGAAGAGATCTGACTGCAATGGCTCTGCATGGTGCTAATCCCATTTCAAATGAACACATTCTGCACATCAGCGTTGCTAATAGGATGAGGCAGAGTTATCTCCACCCCGAACACAAGATTGTTTCAGCTTGGGCCAAGATCCAGTAGTTAAATGGTTGATTCCTTTAGGACATAATCCATCATTCTGTGCTCCTGTAGATCTGGCATAATTTTAGTCTGCAAATTTATTTTACCACTGTTCATTTAGACACCTCTATGACTGTCAGTCAGTCTACAACTTCAGCAATTACAATAAATTACATTTTTCATTGTTCTCCTAAAGGCAAATTACACAAAAATTAGCTGTAAATTCCTCCAACTTCAAGTGTTTAATGATCTTGGAATCCAGCAACACTGAAGAGCTACACCAGTAAAGGCAAGCCTGGAGGGTGAGCTGTCTGTCAGCAACGGTGAGAGTGGAAACTCTTCACAAAAAGCAAAACAACTAAAATGTAAACTATGAATCACACAACAGGGTTCATTTCACAGACCTTCTGGATGCCACAGGGAGAGTTAATGATTTTTAGCTCTGTCCGGTACTGCACTCCCCTTTTCTAAGTTTCTAAACACCAGCTGGGGAGGGATATGCAACTGGAGCAATAATCTATAGCAAAAATACCTAACTCCTAAAACCCCTCAAATAAATGTTTCAAAACACGCATAAAAAGGCAGTTATAGAGCGAGGAAGGAAACATAAGTCATGTCAGTCAGTCGTAGGCTAGATGGAACAGCTGATGCCATGAAACTTTGCATCTCTTTCCAAAAATCTCATGTGTGAGAAGCTGTGAATTATCACTCCTTTCCCTCTTAGCATTTTACAGCTTTTCAGCAATGCTGTGACCAAAGCAAAGAAAAAGGGCATGTCTGAAAGTGCTAAGTTCTTTCCCAAGCCAGATACAAAGCGCCAGCATCACTTGCTCAGGTCTCTTCTTGTCGCCTTCAAATACCTACCAGGCAAATAAAAATGTTGCTTTTTCTTGACCACTCCACCTTCCTTCATCACATCATTAGGCTGCTACAGTCCTCTTGAGAGATACTGCAACACTCTTTACACACACCATGAATGTGTCAAAGGAACATCATTCAGGCTGAAAAACCCTTAATTTCTTCGGTGTTCCTGCATTGCAGCACTCCTTTTAATCCCATGACCAGATAGAATGCTTTAAAGATGCTTGCTTTGTTTGGTAAAACAGTGAGTAATATTCAATAAGTAGCTGCTCAATTTTTAATTTTATTCTCCTGACCCTGCATTTGGTGCAAGCATTTTTTTACTGAAAGGCAGCTCAGACTTTGTTCTGAAAATAGGAATAGTAATTTCTTCTTGGGCATACTGATGCCCTTTATTACCAGTCTAGTGGGATTCACAAAAGCTAATTGAACTTTACAAAACAGCTGTGACATAAGAACATATGAGTAGATTTCTACATGAAGAAAAAAAAACAGATAATTGAGTTAAAGATACATCTACTCAGGCTCCCAGAGCACACCTGGAGATGAAAAACTCCTTTACTGCATTCCATTCTCAGTAGTATAAATCATGACCACTGCAGTTTGTGGGTGCATCAAAACTCTGAATAAAAGTCCTGCTCTCACAGGTTTGACACATTATGCAGGGAAAGGATGCCCAAATGTCTTCATGATTATTACAATGGTGCAGTAAAGCAGCATACTTTTAAAAGTCCTCACATCAATAATCTAACAGTATTGTGTTCACTTTTGGGCACCTCATTACAAGAGGGATGTAGAGGTGTTAGAGAGAGTGCAGAGGAGGGCAACGAAGCTGGGGAAGGGCCTGGAGAAGAAATCTTATGAAGGAGCTGGAGATAGCTAGTTTGAAAAAGAGAAGACTGAGCAGAGACATCAGTGCTGTCTACAGCTACCTGAAAGGATGTTGTGGTCTCTTCTTACAGGTAAATACTGATAGAACAAGAGGGAATGGTCTCAAGCTGCAACATGGGATGTTTAGTCTAGATACTAGGACATTTTTTTTCATGGCAAGAGTGGTCAGGTATTGGAATGAGCTGCCTGGGGAGGTGGTTGAGTCACCCACCCTGGATGTGTTTAGAAGTTATTTGGATGTGGTGCCTGGAGATATGGTTTAGGGTGAACCTTGTAGAGTAGGATGACTGCTTGGATGTGTTAATCCTGGGGGTCTTTTCCAATCTGAATGTTTCTGTGATTCTGTGATCAATAATCTGAGGGCACATTTGACACAACACAATCCACTGGCCAAGGCTAAACTGACAAGGTCAGGAAAGGATCTTTTCAAAAAGTCCCACATTAAAAAAACATACAAGGCAAAGGTAAAGGAGATAGAGCAGCAGGCAGGCTCAGATGTAAAACAGCTGTGTATTCGATGGGGCAACAGATACCTGTGGTCATCCAGGCATGATTCAGTGACTCCCACCTGAGTGCTGGTGTTGGAGGACACTGAGGATCTGCAGGGACCTCCAATAATGCTTCCTTTAGTCACGCACTACTTGACTTCTGCTTTTTTCCATTCTCAGAAATTTTGATATTTTGCACAGCAACTTCAAACCTAGACCCAGATATGATTCCCCTGGGATATGAAGGTATTCTGAACAAAGAAAGAAATCACAGAGCTGGTGAAGTCAGTGGGGATATTTTAATTTCCTTTTCAGACAGGATTTTATGTTACTGTCTGGGGCTGGCCTTTGCAAGCTGCATATATCAACAGATAATTCATGGTATACACCTCCATGAACCACGCAGAAATTAAATACAGATGGGAAAAGGAAGTTCTGTTAGGTCTGGGAGAATAAAAACATTTTCATTTAATAACCTCCTCACTGGAGAAAAAAAAAAAAAAAAAGAAAGTACATATCATGATGCCCATGGCCCTTTTGTATTATTTTCCTGTTATTTAGATGGGTTTGATTTAACTCCAAATATACTAAGTTTGAATGTTCAGGTATTTTCCAGCTTTCATTCCACTGTCACAGTATTTTCGGTTCAAATAATTTAAGTTCACCATATTTTGTCTGGACTTGCAAATAATCTAATTAAGGAAATGCAAATAATCTCAGTGACTTAGTCAATTTGGCAACCATCATCAGTTCTGAAGTTAAGCTATTCACAATGAATTACTCAGAAGACATTCACATGGAAAACTTGTTTAGAAGAAATACACAAATCATCTCAGACATCCAATCTCAGAGCTTCATAACCAGCTCATACACATCAGCAGACACAATTAGACTAATTGTTCATTATAAATTATTCACTTGCTAATCTAATGTCAATTGATGTTTGTGTGTGAAAGGAGGAGGAAATTGCACTGTGTAGACTGACTAGCTTCAGACATCACACACTGTTTGTTGTGATTTATGACAGCTTCACATCAGCAGTTGCCTGAACTATAAATCAAGCTGAATCTCCGTTCACAGTGATGATGCCTGGAGGTGATACAGCTATGACACACCAATAGAAACTCAAGATCCCAAACACATTAAATAAAATGTGCATTGCCTTCTGACTTTGAGGCTGAATTGTCTTCACAGAAGATATTCTCTCCCCTTCCTGCCAGTGATTAATAACTACTTTTCTGTTTTCCAGCAAGTTGCTACCATTTTTTGAAATCTGATTTGAATTAAGAACTATCTCCCACAGGGGATGAGGATCAAAGCTGTCTTCTCTAGGAAGACAGTTGTCAGAATTCGAGTAACAAGTCCTGGAGGCATAGAGAAGAGTAGAGAAAACAACAGATCAACTGGAAGGTAGTGTGCATAAATAGTTTGGGTAGGCCATTTTTGTTATTTATGCATATCAACGAGTGCATATGCATACACCTATGGAAATCAAAGCAGTTGGATCCCTCTACAACATGGGAAGTTGACTGGGTAGGGCTTGGTGATAGGTTAGACTGGATGATCCTGGAGGTCTCTTCCAACCTGGTTGATTCTATGATTCTATGTATCTGGCCCGTTTTCCACAGAACCTTTCTGCAAACTGGACTCTGCATTTAGTTCCTAGTCCTTCTTCACTTCCCCTCAAGACACTGAAGATGATTATTAAGGACTGACAAATTGAACTGCAGTTCTCTCAGAACTCCCAAAACCAGCAATAAAGAATGTCTTTATGAGTTGGCTTTATGAAGCACCCAAGCCTACCTCGTACATCTCATATCGCCCATGTCTGGAAGAGGGAGTGGTGGCCAGCAGATAAGAGAATCCACCTCGAAGTTCCAAACGCACCCTGCCTCCTCCTCTGGCCTGAGCAGCTGACAGAAGAAAACCTGAAACATCCTAGTGAAGTTTGGGTTATCAGCTTAATGGCTGTTTTGCCATCTACAGAGTAATCCTGGCTCCCTCCTCGCTCAGAAGGTTAACAATAGAGAGACACCATGGCTTCTTAAATAGAAAACATTATTTATAAGAATTTGCTCTACTTGTTATCTTCCCCACACAGAGAGTGGAGGGAGCCTGGAGGATGCTGATAAAAAGGATTGTGCTAGACAAATGAATAGAAAGGTGTCCCCAACCTTTAAAACTTGTCACTCAGACTAAGCAATTCATTGTGCAGATAAGCTATTTCTATGGAGGCCATTTAAAGGGGGAATGATTGAATATCCCTCTTTTTCAGGAAGAGAAGAGAAGAGAATCGAGGCACATCTGAGGAAGATGTGGGCTGAATACAAACTGTGTGGCCAAAAGACAAGGTACTCTTTGTATTCTCACTACACCCCTATTTGGCATAGACCTCATCTCTTAAATGAATTAATCATTTTTAGTCACTCCCCACCAAACAAAAATGTTCATTTCCTGAAAATACTACACATTATCAGTGGCATGAGAATAGAGGGGTTTTTTATGAAGTTCAACTGTAACTTTAATAAAGAATATCATAATATACTCCAAAGAACTTGCAGGAGTTTCACAGATGTGCTGTGACCACAGCATAAAATTTTAGTCACACAAACAATTTAAAATTGCACTTTTCAAGCCCCTGCAGTGGAGAATCAGACTGTGCCATTTGCTTGGCTCATGGACCGCATTTGAAGCACTAAGCAGAAACTGACTTGCTATGTGTCTGTAACAGATGAAATGCCAATGCCAAGTCATTTCAGGTGGTTCATTTTTGCATGAGTATCGAGATCCTCAGCAGATTAATTGCAACCAAGTTATCAAAGACCAGTTACAGCTAGCAAATAAAAATCTGACCTCAGACCTTTGCAGGAACACCTGGGAGTAAGTAATACGTACAGCACCTCTAAGATTTCTTTTAAGTGCAGCCTTTCAGCACATCTTCAAAGACATTTTCACTGTTTCACTGCTCCTCTGAAGCTATCCCAGATCTTTTACAAAACAAGTGGTTGTGCACACTCAGATGTATTAAATGGTTACTTGCTGTATATTTGATTCTTTTCTTTACTGTTCTCAACACAATACAGCCTGTTCTGAATCACAAAGACCATGAGCACCTCCGCTGAGTCTCTGCTGTTTTCAGACACCCAAAGCACAGCCTCCCTCCGTTCCCTTGAAGCCAATGACAAAAAAATGAATTATGGAGAGTGGATTTAGCCAGCTTTGTACTGATGTGCTAACACCCACAGGAAAGAGATATTCCTTAGGCAAAGAAGACCTTCATCCTGTGAAAGCCCCATACCATTTGGGCTCCAATTACTGTAAATAATGAGGCTATACACAAGCATAAGAATGTGCAAAGGTAATGCAGGTTTCAGGACTGGAAGAGACAAGGTGCATGGTGTTTACTAGTGAAGTATTTTGAAGAAAGAAAATAGAGTGGCACGTGATGAACTTTAAAGAGCTACTCTCTGCCTGAGAATTTAGCAGTTAAAGCCTCTAGAGTTAAAGCCTTTGTAGTTAAAGCCACTCACTTAGCTGGCTTTGGATGTACTCATTTGGCAATACTCCTGTTCTGCATTTCTTCAGCAGTCTGGCAGGCAAAATCTGTTTCTTCCACATTTATTATCAGTAATTCTCATCTGCTTTGCACAAAGAAAGAATATGACCCAGGAATCTGAAATGATTCCATTATGTTATTTCTTCTACATTTTCCTTCTGTTTCTAAAACCTCCAACACTTTGTAAGAAAAAAAAAAATCCTTCAATGTTTTTTTCCTGTAGAAGGCAAAAAGTGTGAAGTTTAGCAGAACAGTGCCTAATATCACAATGCATTTTATATCCAATAACAAATAATTCATAATTAGATGCTGAAAAGCAAGTGTGCATATGATGAGAGAAAGCAAGCTTATTCAGTGTATTTGAATGGCCCTACCCTGACTGTATATATGCATCTCTAACTCTGTTCTCACCCCTCCAAACCTATGCAGCCTGTGAATCTGTGAATCATAGAATATCAGGGGCTGGAAGGGACCTCGAAAGATCATCTGGTTCAGCCTGCCAGAGCAGGATTACCTAGAGCAGATCACTGGAACACATCCAGATGGATGTGTGAATCACTCCGTAAGGGAAATTAGTACTACTCCAGTTTCAAAGCTAGGGTCCAAGATCCACAGGGGATAGAAAGTTGTTTGTATGATGTGCAGAGAGACAGCTTTACCTCCACAGGACAAAACAAACACTTAACTTAGAAGCCTGCTTTGCATTGTCATGGAAGAAACTTCTGCTCCTACGGTGATTATACAGGAAACAGATATTTGTTACTGTTTCTGCTGGCCAATCTCCTGATTATTGCTGCTAAGAAACACAAATGAAACCTGACAGGAAACAGTCTTCTGAATATGCCAAACCTAATCTGAAATCACTCATGCTCTGTTCTTTCTGTCTAAAACACCTGAGCTGAATCTCTTCTTTGTCTTTGGTGCCAATTAAATTAAACAAAGCCTACAATCCTGATAGTTGGCCAGGGACCAGATAAAAGGATCTTGAAAAATAAAGTGCTTTGTGGGAAGCCCATGACCTTTTAGACCATAAAATGGACACATCATTATATGAATGTTAGATATACAGTTGGCTTTCAGGCAAAAGTCAGTCAAGAGGGTAGGGGTCCAAATTTCTTCAGTATCTGCTCGTCATTCAGTGCCACTGTATAATTATTTTTCTATTCAGAGCACTAAGAGGAACAGAAAAGGTGTATTTCATAATGCCCTTCAGCACTTCATGGATGTGACTGAGAGGCATTTCTTCATGGGGCTTTTTCCGTTATCATACTTGATCTAATTTGTCAGAGTGTTTCGGGGGAATGATTTTTTTGTATCTGTAAGAATAATTTCAAATCTCTCTTTCCTACAGTTCAGATTCAGAGGATGTGACTCAATTTCTTCATTATAAAATTCTCCATTTCACTGAGAAGCCTGGTAGGAATAGATGGCATTTCCCTGCTCTAAACAAAGCTAATCATTTTGAGCTAACCTGTTCTAATAAATTTCTTGTTATTACTCATCTACATTATTGGGAGGATTAAGCTTTGATTAAAGCAATTTCAAGATCTGAAGGTGTCTCACACAGAGAAATGACTGGATCCAGCTGCAGCCTCTCAAGTTTCCTGGTACTTGTGTTTCCTGACAGAAAAATCAGTCACTTGATAAATTCAGGTGAATGTGCCCTCCTTCACCTCTGTCTTTACCAACACTCTTGGGTCCTAGGCCATGGCAATAGCAATGCAGGTTGATGCAGAGACTGACCTGTCTCCAGTGAAGGAAGAATTGGTATGCCAGCTGTTAAAGGAGCTTGATTCACGCAAGCCAATGGGCCCAAATGCCATCCACCCATGGGTGCTAAGAGACCTGGCCAATGTTGTTGTAAGGCCACTCTCTGTAATCTGTGAGGAGTGATACAGATCAAGAGACATTTCTGAAGACTGGAAGAAAGCTAATGTCAACCTCCATCTCTAAGAAGGGTTCCAAGAAGGTCCCAAGCAATCACAGACCCATTAGCTTCTCTTCAATCCTTGGGAAAGTTATGGAACAAATCCTCCTGGGAACTGTCACAAGTCAACTGAAGCCTACCATTGGGGAAAGCAAAGATGGCTTCACCAGGGGCAAACTGTGCTTGAAAAATCTGATCACCTTCTATAACAAAACAACTTGCTTGGCCAGTGCAAGCCAGGCAGGTGACGGGCAGGTCTGCCAAGGCATTTGGCAAGGCTTTTGACATGGTCCCCCACAACCTCCTCCTAGAGAAACTGACATATGATGGTCTAGACAAGAGGTCTGTGCAGTGGGTGGAGAGCTGGCTGACAGGGCATACCCAGAGGGTACTGGCAGCCAGTCACAAGTGGGGTGGTCAGGAGTTTCTTATCTCCATTCTTCTTAGATAGGGGTTTAAATTATTCATGTTGCTTTGGATATGGCTTTTCTGTGGGCAAAGCTTCAGTTAACCTGAATTTCCTCGTTAGTACATATGGCCCTTTATGTTCCTGCCTCTTCTTCCCCTGACTGCAGGCTTTTCAATCCAATCATACTACAGTTTTACCTGCTGGTGAATGGACTTTTTTGGTATTTGTTTCTGGAAACCACTTATAGCACAGGCTGCAAAGAATCACTTAACAACAGTGCAGGTGATCATCGTCTCTTTATCTTGACAATAACTTCAAATAAAGGGTTAGAGCAATACTCATTCTATTGTATTTTAAGTCTAGAAAAGGGGGAGTGGGGAAATACTAGGAAAGAAAATGATGTCACCAAGCCTCATTTTATCTTTTCAGAGCCTCCATCCAAGATCCTTTCCGGACCGTGGATTTGCATAGCTCTGATTTTAATTCCTAGGGCAAATGTGTATTTGAATTGTTACCCTGAGACCAAAGCAAGGGAGTAACCAAATATCAACACCAGATTCAGGCATCCTGCTTGCAAGAATTAAGGCCTTAGGAAATATTAGGAGACAATGCTGGATTTCTGTCAAAATTATAAACAGCTTTTTATGCATGTATTAAGTTTATTAAAAACCATTTCATGATGTCTGTTAGTAAAGCACTAAGCCAATTTCGTGCACATGCCACACAGGTTACAGCAAAAGGTCTCATCATCTTCAGGCAGGGATAAAATCTTTTAGGAAAAGAGGAATGGACAGCATTTGGCTTTGGTTATAAGTGGCTGAAAAATGAATTTAATACAAGAGCCTTGGTTTTGTACTTGCTACTTGGCCATAGGCATAATTTGATTTCATTTCTACAAAATATGCCATCTGACTTTGTTTAGAAAGGATTTTATGGGATCATATTCTTGCCCATAGTTGCTCACTAACTGTCTCAGGCCAGCCTTTATTTTGACATTCTT
Source organism: Pogoniulus pusillus (assembly GCF_015220805.1). Taxonomy (NCBI): domain Eukaryota; kingdom Metazoa; phylum Chordata; class Aves; order Piciformes; family Lybiidae; genus Pogoniulus; species Pogoniulus pusillus. The sequence continues at coordinate 14,691,258 of NC_087290.1, read as the reverse complement.
TACTTATAATTTGCTGTTTATACAGTGCTGCTACCATCTTCAATCCCACGGTATTCATTTGGTTGTCTCCATCATCCAATAACACTTACAAGAAAAAGGAAACGAACTCAAATACTTTACAGAGGCGAAAATTCATGCAAGCAGAGTCATCTGAGAATTCACAGGACTTGCAGGGCAAACACATATTGGCATGATTAATTTTATTTTTTTAAATTCATGCTACTGCTGAAAAAAAAATTGCCACTTGTATGAATATTCATGGCAGCAAATAAACTTTCAGATATCAGACTGAACTAATTTCATTGGAATGAGTTTCATAACAGCATTTGAAGTAGTCTCACATCTCTCATGTAAATTATTATTTCTCTCTCCATCTGCTAGTCAATGATCTATCACTGGTACTCTGTATAATACTGAATAAAGTAATATTACCATATCAACTCCTTAAATACATACAAATTAGAGACTTGTAGATATTCTACAAGGAGAGGTATAGATTTGTATGGTATTTTGGGGAATGTAGCTATCAAAAGTTACCTCATCATGTTAGAAGCCAAATTTTAAAAAATAATCAGGTGGTGGATCATCTAATCCTAAGATAAAACCTGAGTTATAGAAGAACCCTACTGTCAGAGAACAGCTCCCTTTACACTGAAGTTTCATTTGTGAGGTATGAACTCATTGACTGAGCCTTAAGCGCTTGGGTGAGCAGCCACAGTCTGGTTTGCCGATGAATTCACAGGATGGCAGCCTTAAAGAGTTAGATGAAAGCTAGTGTCTGGAGGGTCCCATTTCCACCAGCTTCTCTGAATCCAGAGGAGGGTATTTGTAAAAGGCCGAAATGCTAAGGAAAGTTTCCTTACACTATAGTGAAAGGAAGCAGAGTAAAGATGGCCAAGAGACTTACATGAAGACTGAAACTGATCTAACACTTCTGGTACAGCTTTGATAGATGCAAGTCAGAAAGGACTGAGAGGAGGGACAGAGGACTGCATGTGCAGGCATTGAGCTATTTTCCACAAGAATCCAAATGTATAAGCACATTCCTATTTCCTAAAAATACAAACACAGAGACAGAGATTCCTCCAATGAGACTATAACGATGCCTACATCACGTTGTAAGACTGAAATGTCTCATGTTCACAGCACAGCTCTCTTGCTGAAGCCAGCAGAGCAAGCAGTGCCAACAGAAGCCATTGCTCTGTGTGCAGCCTAGCCACAGGAAAACGATGGCTTTGACCCTTCCTATTGCCTTCAAGGCAGAGGCTTGCAGGTGGGAGGAGGGCTGAGCAGTGTACCAGCCTCAGCAGGAAGGATTTCCACCCTCACAGCCTGCTGCTGTGGGCTGCCTCTTTTCAGCTGTTTTCTCTAGTCCATCTGCTTACATTCTTTTCCTGATCAGAGTTGTCTGTTCTTCAGCTTGCTTTCTCCCTTTTTCTCACCTTTGTTTCTGTATTCCAGTTCTTTTATCCCAATCAGGTGTTTCAAATGCAGAAGTATGAGTCAGAGATGATGTGCTGTTTTTTCATCAACCCAGATCTATTTGTCACAAAGGATTAATATCTTCGAAAGCAGCTATGTCTTATGGAATGGCACAGGTCAGAACCCACTCTGAGCAGTACCAACAACCCAGAGTGGTAATCCACTTTAACTCATACCAGGTAACACTCTGGGATTCTGAGCATTTCTTTGTTGTTCAGTGTGCTAGTTTGAAGCAAGCTGGAATGTTTTGGTAAAAGAACTAGATAACGGGCAGTGAAATGAAAAACAATTGTGTCTACTTCTCTCACAGTCACGCTGAGAACTCTGGGAAGAAGAAAAAAACATTCTCCATTTTGTCTCTCACTCTTGCTTTTGCCTTAGACCTGGTCACATCTCATTAACCCTGCTCCTACTAACCTTGCTCCCTAACCTCTTGGCTGCACCTCTCTTCTTCCTGAGAACTGGGGTAAGGTTGAGAGGGCCGGGGGGAGGTGTTGGGGTGGTTTAAAAGCCCCTCCTGGGGACTCAGGTTTCTGGGAGGGGAGTTGTGCTTTTATAGTGTTTATCCTTTGTATATTTTCTGTATATAATTGTATATAACTGTATATATTGTAAATAGCTGCTTGTAAATTCTGCTAGCTGTAAATAAATTGCTTCATCTATATTCCCAGAGGCCGTCTGAGTTAGCTGGGGCAAATACAAAGTGTGGGAGGGGCGGGGTAACCCCCAAACCATCACATTCAGAGTTAAAAGTACAGCCAGGTCTGTCATGATGCAGTATGTCAGTCAGAGGCTGAAAGGTCATATGGTTCTTGTTGGGTTTGAGCTCTCTTTTATGGCAATTTATTCACTCTCTGATCTCCACTTAGTTGTATCTTTTCCCTGTCCAGACATAAGCCAATTCTTTGCCAACTGTGATGGCTTTCATTAGTGAATGAGTCTGTTTTATGCATAAAATTATAGATTGCCTTTTGCATTTCTCTTACTGATTTGGAAACAAATGTATCTCCTTACAATGGGTTTCACAAAGAGTATGTGCATTGCTTTAACAAACACCTCACAGCTTTCCTGCCCTTCTTTCTCATTTACTACTGTATGGAGTTTTCAGTGAAACCAGCCCAGCTGCAAACACCAGCAGAAGGACAACAGCTTTACTGCTAGGGCTGTAAACTTCTTGAGAAGGGCTTGCCATGTGGAACAGAATTGCTAACAGCTTTGAGGAAAATTCTCACCATGTTTCTGTTGATGAAGGGAAGTCCAAGACAGTGTCCTCAAAGTCACTGGATGCTAATAGGATTTTAGAAGACTCAAGTCATGGATTAGGCCAACAAGATGAGCAACTACCTGTGTACTACCTAGATCTCCATCCTCCTCATCTCCCCACTCCCAGCTGATACTGTGGCTATTGACAGCCCAGTCATTTAGGCATTTATTTCTAGGCTGCCAGTAAGGACTGTTCTACATTTTTAGATCCTGTTGTGAGTGTTGATTATAAAACCAAATCTTAAGCATGGTGACACGCTCAGGTTTGAGCAGAAGTAGGTTAAAAAAATTCTATCTACATTCTATTTGATTAAATTGGATTGGGTTGATCAAATTATGTCAAGTATACTTTTCTGATAATTGACTAGGTTTATTAAGATGAAAGTCAAGACTGTAACAGCAGGAATAAAATTAGAGAAAAGGATCAAAAGGACAATGTGTGTGTGTGGGAACAGACTGAATCAAAGAGAACACTGATAAAGAAACTAAATACAGAAATTAGTGTCCCCACAGATGAGAACTGAGGAGTTCAGTAAGGTGATGCATATAAGCATGGCATAAATAAGAGCATTTTGGTATTGAATAATTTGCTGGATTTGATAGGCTAAAAATAATTGAAACTGATATTCTAACAAGATTTATAAATCTTTAGTATTGCAAAATTCTATCATCATTAGGATTATGTTGGCTTTTTAGGATATAGCATCTGGCAAATTAGGATGCCAGATGTTTTTTGTTTTTCACTTTGGTAATAGGAGTGAAGATATTTTCTGAACAAAAATTCAGTATAGAAATGTTCCATATTTGAGTAGAAGCTTGTAGATAAAAAACTTCAAGCCCTATAATACTTTGCTCCAGACAGCACTTTGGTTTCGAAACTGGCATGAGGCAGGACGGTGTGAATAGCAGCAGACAAAAACTCAACCAATCTGAAAAGACACCTTCCTAATACAGATATTTCTACCTTTCAATAAGAAGTATTTTGCTTTGAGAAGGATCTTTAGCCATGATGCATCTCCTCAGTCACAGGCTGACAAACAAAAACCTGTCATGACCAGAATTCATTTGGCTAACCAGAGTAAGCTGAGTAGAGGCACAAATCATTCTAGATGGGGGGCTCTTCCCCATCTGGAAGCCAAAAGAACTGCTGAATACTGTGTAGGAAGAAGGCCTGACATTGAAGGAAGAAACTCAGATTGATGAGAAGAGGAGGAATGGCTCTGGAGCACTGGAAGGGTCACAGAGCACTGTAAGGAGCTCTCCAGAGAGGTTGTGGAGTCTCTTTCTCTGGAGACTGTCAAGGCCCATGTGGATGCATTACTCCGTGACCTGAGATAGACTGTATGGTCCTGCTCTGGCAGGGGAGTTGGACTTGATGATCTCTTTCTGTCCCTAACATCCTGTGACCATGTTATACAGTAATACAATACACTCAGCTCATATTTGCACTGATGGCACACGTTAAACAGCTAAGGAGTTGAACTGTTTCTATATTTACATACCCAAATGCAGTTCAGTGATGGGATATGATTTTTAGACAATGCTCCAAGTCTATTCACTGAAGGGAAAGCCTTATGCACTGTCTTGGCACTGGGCACCCAGAAATGATGCTGTATTGGTCATATCTGAAAGGTTTTGTTAGTGTGGCTGTGTGGTAATGCTAGAATAACATCTACTGGGTATTCCCATGAGTCTTCCCAGAGAACCTCCTGGGTAAAGGCTTTCCAAATCAGATGGGTTGCTCTTCTCTATCAAATCCTGATCAAGCTTAATAATATCAAACTTGGCTGATTTATACAGGAGAAATTTTTGCTTAATGTGAAGACTTCTTGAGCTAGTATAAATGCATCTCCCCAGCTGTCTGTATGAGGTGGCAGATACTCCTCTTGCATCCCTTCTGTACTTATCTTTCTTTAAATTTACCCTTGTTGGCTTGACAGCTGTTCCCAGCCATATATGCACCATTCTATGTTATTGACTCCAGACTAGCATTTTGTCTGAAATTTTGTTACTCTTTCATATTTCTTCATTCCAAATCCTCTGAAAAATATGTATTTAACTCTGTTGTGTCCTGTTTTCATTAAAGCCTAAGTGGATAGAGTCAAATAATAATAGAAATACATGAAAGATACTATAGAAAATAAGGGGAACTGGTTTTCCTCTTCAGTAGGCCATTCAACAGTTTTACAGTAACTGGAATTTGTATTTGATCTTAGTTCAGTGTGAAGAGTCATATTATTTAATCAGCTAGAAATGCAGTTCTGTTCTGACAGTGGACTTAATAGAAATGACATCCCAGGATTCCATTTTTCATGTGTGCTGCTTAGAAGGGAAATATCTTTTTACTGACTACCACCTGCCTTCTAAATACAGCTCAAATGAGTAAGTGAAGCTCTCCTCTTCCCTCACTTATCTTCATGAGCTAACGGTTTAAAGTTGTGCAACCCACCTTTACAATCTCTTTATTGTCTTCTCTTGGGTTATATCACTGTGACTATCAAATGCCTAGTCTGCCTCAGCATGTTCATCAGATTCTGCTTCCACTTGTATCTTTGACTCCCCTTGCCAGTCTACCCACAGCAACCTGGTGATACTCTTCACAGCTTTACACCGCACTACAGAGACAGATTCTTAGCTGTATCTTTTGCATATAAGTGATTCATAAGGGAGAGAAGTCAGCCTTATCTCTCAGTGTTTGCCAGTCTCGCTACTCTGGCTCTAGTAAAATGAGGTGAGGTTGCAGATGCAGTTCAGAATTAACATGAGGTACAACTGCCAGGTAGTCAACAAGTCTAGCATAGTGACTTAGGAGAGTATAATCCTACTTGGCTCAACTAGGAATGAATTAGTACATAAACATGCTACTGAAATGTGCCAGCAATCTCTCCCCTATGTCTGAGCTAGAGGATCAGCTCAAACGGCCACATCTAGTGACAGGTTAAATGTTTATGGTGTAACTATGATGCTTCCACTTATGTTAGTTGGCCAATAGCATTCAGCTTCTGCATATGTTAGATTCATACACATCACAGTCACTTCACTTTTTTTCTCCTCTGTCCTAAGTCTAGTGCATTTTTATCTCTAAAAGTGATATTTCAGTTAGTAGAAAGATTTCTCCCTGAATTGCTCAGCAATTCCTGACATAGTTTAGAGAAAATTGCTGAAGATTTTTGAGGACACATGCTCTAGCTTCTTTTTCAACTGCAGAACAAGTGTAGAAAACACTGCTGCTCAAGAAATAATTCCAAGAAGATATTTGTAAAACCATGAAGATCACCGCTTTGTGCAAACCAGCACATTAATAAACTCAAAACTTCAGCTGCTTCAGAGTTTGGTAGTGTTAAGTGTGTGACTGGGAATTATTTTTTTTTTAACATTCCCATTCATCTTGTGGTAGTTGCTCTGGGGACACATAGATAGCAGTAGAGGGAACTCTGTTCCACTGAATCACAGTATCTTAACATCACAGAACTTTAGAGCTTGGAAGGGACCTCCAGAGATCATTGAGACCAACCCTTCTGCCAAGGCAGGTTTTGAAAGTCTCCAGAGAAGGAGACTCCACAACCTCTCTGGACAGCCTGTTCCATGCTCTGCCATCCTCACTGTGAAGAAGTTTCTCCTCATGCTGAAGTGAAACCTTCTATGTCCCAATTCATAGCTGTTGCTCCTTGTCCTATTGCTGCTGACCAGTGAAAAGAGATTGGCCCCATGCACTTGATCCACCCCTCAGATATTTGTACACATTGATCAGATCTTCTCTCAGTCTTCTCCAGACTAAATAGCCTCTGATCTCAGTCTCTCTTTGCAGGATCGATGCTCAAGTCCACAAATCAACCTCATAGCATTCTGATGGACTCTTTCTAGCAGGTCCTGTCCCTCCTGAACTGGAGTCCAAAACTGGACACAATATTCCAGGTGTGGTCTCATCAGGGCAGAGTAGAGGTGGAGAAAAACCTCCCTAGACCTGCTGGATACGGTTTTCCTGATGTACCCTAGGATGCTATTAGCTTTCTTGGCCACAGGGGCACATTGCTGGCCCATGCAGAACTTTCTGTTCACCAAGACTCCAAGGTCTTTCTCCACAGAGCTGCTTTGAGCAGGGCAGCCCTCAACCTGCACTGATGCTTGTTATTATTCCTCCCCAGATGGAGGACCGTGCAACTGTCCTTTCCCCAACTCTCCAGCCTGTCCAGATCTCATTGTATGGCAGCACATCCTGATGGGCTGTCAGACATCTCTCCCCCCCCCCCCCCCCCCACACACTTTTGTATCATCAGCAAACTTGCTGAGGGTACACTCAAGCAAAAATAGTGGGCTGTATCATACAATCCCCTACTAACAATCAGTCTTATCCTAAATATGAAAAATACCCTTTATTTGCTGTGACCATAAAGAAAATGGAGAATGTGCTGTGTCTCCCACTGGTGCCTTTCCTCTCAGTTAAAGCAAACATACACTCTAAAATGTACTTTCATTTACAAAAAATATCACACCAGATACTGATCTAGGCAGCTCATTCCAGCTGACCTGATTGAATAGGGCTGGTGAACTAGACTGTCTCAGAGGTCTCTTCCAACTCCAGCTACTCTGTGAGTCTGTGACACAAATTACTGGTTATTACCTGAAAAACAATCACAGTGTTTGGTGTTCCCTTAACAAAGACTTCAGTCCTGGTGGTTTGGACTGCTAGGTGGAAAGCCCAAGGGAGTACATCTCCTTGATGAGTTTGTGATCACCTTCTCCGAGGCAGCTTTACAGTCCAACTTGCTGTTTACTTTATGACTGCCCTATAGTATATGCATGTGCAATGACCTGTGCTTTGTTGACTGATTAGAGTCTCAGGGTTCCACTTCCCTCAGGCTGATGCAGGCTGCAGTAAGTGCTATGGGGAAGTTAATATGAGTTCAGACTCTGGGTAAGAAAATTCACTTTCTTTATATTGTATACCCTTACTGGCTAAATAAAGTGTGATGCTTTGGAAGTATTTACTGTCTTTGAAGAAAAAAGACATCACAAAGAAGTTTTCAGTTGGCCTGATTGTTTAGCTGTTATACCCACTTTAGAAGCTGAGAGCACTTAATATTTGTGCAATAGCAGCATGCTCTAATATCAAGTCCAAGTCACCTGCTTTGCAATTTATGTTCATTACTTCCTGCCTGCTCTACTGCAAACACTGAAAAGTGCTGTTCTCTCTCTCCTTTACAAAAACATCTTACATGTCTTACATTCTGCCATATCCTTCTTCCATTCTGCATTCTTCAGGCTACCTGATCTCATTCAGACTCTCTCTCTCTAACTCCTCACTTTGGTAAAATAGACTGTCCTCTGTAAAGTACACTTCCCTTAAAGCATTGCATCCGTAACTGGGTGCTTCTTCACATGAAAGCTGCCTGGTACTGCATGCAAGTCAATACCTATTTTGCAGGCTACACTTCTCTTTCAGCAATACTAGATCATGTTGGCCTTTTTCTGAATAACTTCTTCTCATGGATGTAACTTCTCCTTGTGAACTACTGTAATCCACAGATCCTATTTTATACTACTTCTTCATACCAGAAGTTTCCCATTCTGAATTTCTCTGAGTCATTATTTCTGGCCACATATAATAGTTTGCATCTCTCTTTGCTGAGCAGCACCTTCTATTTTTCTTATTACATTTGGACAGGTCTCAATTTAACCATTAACTGGTCTGCAGAGGCCATAACAAGTAAATAAACAAGAATTTAATAGGAAAATTGTGGCTATTTATATTATGATACTACTCTATAAGGAATCAATGTTTAAAATTAATGGAGCCATTTGATTTGATCTGGAAGGACATCGAAATCACTCAAGCAGTACATCCCTTCTAATCATGACTTCATGAGGGTCATGTTATCCCAGAGGTTATTGATAACATTTCTAGCTATGAGCAATAGTTCTGAACTGTAGCCATGCCGCTGCCAGTCTGAAAGTATCTGGATAAGGAGAACCAAATCCATTCTTTATCAAGTGTTCTTGAAATCATATCCTACTTTAAGGAAAGTTTCTCACTTCATTGGCATTCTCATTCCAAAATTATTAGTAGATGTATTTCTTATTCTGTTTCTGCCACTATTTCCTTTATTAAGCCCACATTGCTGGCTTACCAATTCTGTCTACCTTACAGATGGGTCCAGGGACTGCAGTTGTTTTCCCTTGTACAGAAGCTAAAATAATAGGCCTCAGATGCTTGGCATTTAGATACTACAGTAGAAATGTGTTAATTGAAAGTAAAGAGCTAAGACCTTCCTTAAATTAATAAACACTTTAAATGAAAGACTATTTTTAAATGGGACTGCTGTAAATATTTTTGCATCTCTAACACAGAAAAAATGAACAGATTTGACAGTAAAAAGCACTGCAAAACAGCAGGAGAAATCAGTGATGAACAAGCTGGTTTTGAAAGGGAAATAAATTATGGCTCATAAAAATGCCAAGTGATACAAACACACCAAAAGCAAAGAATCTGATAAAATATGTTCAGGCCACAGGAAAAGTCTGTCAGGAGAAAAGGAAGCCTGAAACAGAATTGTTCCTCAGCATCATCTGAGTGTTCATTTGACTTAATAATTACATGTGATCATTTCCAAATAAAGCAATTAATGTCAATGTATGCCTATAAATCATCATACAAGCATAGTTCTTGCTTTCAGATATGTAAGAAGCCAGGAGATGAAGTCATTTTTTTTTAATAGAGGAAGTCTCTCTTCCTGTCATTTGGGTTTTTTTTGTCTCAGGGCCCCAAGAAGGCTCTGACTGATACTGCTATCTTGTCTGGTAGTAACATCAAGGACAGCAAAGATGTACTTCATCTGGGGCATTTCAAACTTCCTCCAAAATCCCCAGTGCCTTCATATGCTTTATATCCCTGCTGACTCTGAAGGTATTATCCCACTGGTAGAAATGCAACCCACCAAATCAGAAGACAGAGCTTCAGGAATCCCAGGGATGGACCACTGGGAACTAAAATAGGAGGAGGGAAGAGAAAATAGGTAAAAGAGTTCATTTATTTTAGGTAGAGATTCTGCAAGATGTCTGCCAGGACTAGAGAAAACAGGAAGATGCTTCCAACCTTTTGATTGTAAGTCTGATTTATGATGATATAAGCTACACATAGCAGAGTTGGGAGCCGAGTTCTGTATGCTGAGGTACCATGCTGCCTCAGGACTTGGCCTTTATGGTAGACAAAAAAATAACCCAAACTGTGAATGCTGCCTAATGATTGTATTTGAGTGGGTGCAGGTGAATGCCAAAACCTGAACTTTTGCACTCTCAGGCACAGGCCTATTACTTCTTGACTACAGGCTATAAGGACTGGTTGTAAGTGTTTATAGTACACAAAACAAAGGAGCCATGCCTTGAGTCCTCTAATTAACAAAACTAGTAAAAGTACCAGCAGCAAGCAGGGCTACAATCAGGTTTGGGACTTGAATAGTCATGTATTCTTCCCAAGACCAAAAAATCATGAAAGTTAACAATAATCTTCTATGGAAGGCTTCCTAAAATCTGAAAGTCTATCTCTAACTGAAAACAGAAGGGATTATGAGTCTATAATCTCAGTCTGAAGAGCTAATCCAGAAGGCTAAACAAAGAGACCGATAAAGTGACCTTGACTAACAAGTCATGAAGAAATGCCTTCTTAATACCATCTCATTAATCTTAAAGGAAATACTCACTAGAAATTAAATCTTGTTACTGACTCTAGATTACCTTTGGTTACTTTTGGACACTTTCTTAAAGACTGGTCTGAGCTGATTAGAGGTTCCTCTAATAATTTACTGCTTGTTTAAAAAGAAGGTGTATGCTTTCTTATTGTCACTGTGCTGCCACATATTACCAAGGCCAGTAGTTGAGTTCTCCTGCATGGGAATGCAAGCAGACAATGGTAGATACTGAGATGGTACAATTCCTCCTCTTTTGCATCTATCTCAAGTTATTTCACCATTTTTGTCATAAAGCACAAACACAAACAATTTGATTTGAGCCAGCAGCATGAACAGGTGGTCAAGAAAGCCAGAGGCATCCTGGCTTGGATTAGAAATGCTGTGTCCAGCAGGGATAGGGAGGTGATTATCCCCATGTGCTCTGCCCAGGTGAGGCCACACTTTGAGTGTTGTGCTCAGTTTTGGAAACCTTACTATGAGATGGATGTGGAGCTGCTGAAGTGGGTGCAGGGAAGGACAATGAAGCTGGGGAAAGGTTGGAGAACAAATCTTATGAAAAGCAACTGAGGGAGCTGGGGATGGTTGGTTTGAAAAAGAGGAGGCTGATGGGACACATCATCGCTGTCTCCAACTGCCTGAAAGGATGTTGTGGAGAGGCTGGTGCTGGTCTCTTCTCACAGGTAATTAGCAACAGAACAAAAGGGAACGGCCTCAAGCTGTGACAGAGTAGGTTTAGACTGGACATTAGGAAGGATTCTTTTCACAGACAGAGTGTTCAGGCACTGGAATGAGCTGCCCAGGATGCATTTAAAGGCCATTTAGATCTGGTGTCTGGGGATATGGTTTAGGGTGGGCTTCGCTGAGTAGGGATATCAGCTGGACTTGTTGACCCTGAGGCTCTTTTCCAACCTGAGTGTTTTTGTGATTCTATGTGACAAAGGATAAGGAAAACCAAAGGCGTTTTCCTAGAGGTTATTTGGCTGATGAAAGCTCAGGAGTTTCAGCACTTTTTTCTGATCATTTGTTGGTGGCATTTTGACAGCTGAAATATTAAATACACCACTCACAGAGGTGCAAGATCAGAAGAACAACAGTTAACATGCAACAGGATGTCTAACTGGTCTTTTATGCCTGTTATCAGTACAGAGGACTGGCATTGTGCCCCTGCAGAAAACTCTCTTTAGTTTAAACTGATACAAAAGTAATTGATTTTAAGGATCACAGCTTGGGCCATTTATCACGACAACAACTTAGTTGGAAAGTACAAATTTTACTAAAGATTTATTCTATAAATTTTTTTGGAGAATCCCTGACGTTTGTGTGGGTTAACAAATTAAACAGATTACAGAATAAGAGTGTTTATTAAAAAACCTGGCCTCAGGATGTCTCAGGGCAGGACAATGACAGCATAATATACTTACTGTCACTGAAAACATCTAAGATGTTAATTACTTCAAACAATGTGTACTTAATTAGTCCCCAGGGTCTCCAGGCACTGGCTTCTGTCCCTAAGATTGAAAGCTAGTGCCTGAACAAAGTGAACTGAACAGCTCATTACAGCTCTAATTAACAGATTCTATACATAACGCCTTGACAGGTGGCAAATAAGCAAAGACCCAACTTATCTCTCAGGCTGATTTATCTTCCTTGGAGTTTTCCAACCAGCAGATTCTGACTTTCAGATATTTTCAGCCCCCACAACAGCCATGCCAAGTCTTCTTGACATCTGAACAACGTCAAGACAAACAATTTCCCCTAACATTTCTGATCTGTATCTTTCCTGTAAGGTAGCTGATGTAGAGACAGCTGTGGTCTGCTATGTAAACACAGGGCAAAAGGAAATATGTAAACCTTCTTAGCTGTCCTCTCACTATGGACTTTCTGGTAACTTTCTTTCAAATGCTATGACAAATTGACTCTGTGAAAAGCACATCCAAGTATCTCATAGGGTATCTGATTTCAGTTCAAATCACATCTTTTACCAGCAAAAAGAGGAATGTCAGAACAATTAGTCCTACAGACACAGCAGTTTTTTCCTCTATAAAGACTTCTACACATCACATAGATCATACAGAAGAGCAGCAGAAGTCCCATGGGTCTGTGCAAGGCTTTAGTTGACCTGTTGGAGCTCTGTGATCCTCATTGGGTGAAAATGATTACACAACATCAACCTTTTTTTGTAGCTATATAACCCAAATTACATGATCCACGTAAATTAGGCCATGCAATTTAGGAACCACACTCAATATTCACTGTATTAGTCCTGAGAGATTAACAGTATTAAACAAGGCCAATGCGAAAGTCAAACAATGGATTTGAATCAAAAATGGGAATTGGTCTGTGGAGATAGAAGATAGCAGTTTTGTAACCTCTTATCAGAACAAACACTCTGCTTCTGGGCTGAACAGTTTATTGCAGTAGTCCCACTAGGAAAATCTTGATTCTGACTCATCAGAAGTTCTGAGACTGAACGGCATAACTCATATGACAAAAGAGGGAGATTTCAAAATGTATTTAGTAAAAGAGAAATCAATTAGGCCAATGATCTTTCTAAGCATTTGTCTAGCCTTCCAAAAGATGAAGCCCATTTTTGTTTTGAATTCATGCTTGTGTCTGCACATGATTAATAGAGATGAAGACAAGACAAGAAATCCACAAAGGACTGTAATCTTGCATCAAATACCAAGACCTACACTTCCAAACCAAAGTGTTATAGATTGTCAGTTTGGTTAGTTTTGGGGTTCTTAAGAGTTTCCTATAACTATTTCCTTTTAGCATGCTAGTTGGTGGGTGGAGTTAGACTCCAAATCCTTTTCTCAAGATGGCTAAAAGAAAACTTTTAAAATACTAATTAATCTTCATCTCAAAACCCTAAATGAACATGAAGAATATGTCCAATAGGAAATTAAAAATGTTTTTTTCTGCATGGATACTAAACATGACTATTAATAGGTCTCTCCATATTTTCTGGGAATCCACTCCAACAGCCTTTCATTCAGCCACAGGACAATGTATAAAGGTGCCTTAGATCCTAAAAACTCTGATTGCAAAGTCGTTGTTACCAAGCTTCTTCCTGCTCTGGGTTTTAAACACACAGAATATACCACCTTTCTCTTCAGAGCATCATCAGTCAACAACAGAATTGTGTGCTACTGGCTTATTTTTTAACATTTTTGAGAGCACCCCAGTCCAGACATTCTGGAGAGCAGCTCAGCCTCTCAAGGACTGTAGCAAAGTCAGTCTGAGGTGTTGCTGCACCAGATACATAGCACACTCTCAGCTTTCCAGTGAGTTCCCCAAAGTCTTGAGATGCTTCTAGTTCCAGCCTGGGCCCTTTGCCATGCAGCAGCAAGGAGACACCCTCCTGACACCAGGCTCAGTAGAAAAGGCCTCCCTTGTTCTCTGTCTGTGGTGCCAGGAGGAAAGCTTAACAATCTCTGGCTTAAAATATTATTCAATATTTTGCTGTTTTCAAAAAGGATTAATTTGGGGTTATAAAGTTAGAAGAAGAAAGAATGTTATCACTGTCACTAAAGAGCAATTCCTCTTCTATAGCCTTAAAAAGGATCAGGGAATGTTTATCCTTGTCTCTTTCCTGGGGTGGAAGGATAGTGACAGGATTATTGTTGCTTTTATTATACTCCACCATCCACCCTAGAGGAGAACAAAGGCAATTCTATTAGTAGTTTTCTCTCCTAATTTTGCCTTTTCCCTAACAGCAAAGTGCAATTTAAAGTATTCAAAGGTTGAATATAATGAGGCCTTATTCTTTGCTATCTGAAGGACATAATCACCACTTCTTGGAAAATCTTTCACTGACCAGGGTTTTGTTGCTATGGTGACTTCTGCTACCATTTGCTTTGGTGTTTACAGCATGACAGTGTGACAGAACCTTTTATTAAAAAGAAAAAAAGGGGAAAAAAAACCTGAACCAAACAAAACCAACAAACCCAGGAATGAACCACAAAACTCCCCAGCCTATTCTCTCACCTTCCTAAAGGAAGGAAATGGTGCTTTTCCTTCCATAATAACCCATTTGTAGTGGAAAATAGCTACTTCAGGTTGTCAAAACATGAGCATGTTCAAGACCACTCCAGCCATTCACCTCAGGTATTTGTTACTGGAGATCCAGCATTTCCCAGGGCACAGGTTCATACAGCAGAAGTGAGGTCCTGGAAAAATTGAAGGGCTGGTGCAGCAGAAAAAGGGCAAGAATTTATGCTCTTAAAAGGGAAAATAAGAGAATTAAATTATCTTCATTTTTGGTGTTGGAATAACCCAGACACAGGCTCTGCAAATCTAGCTGTGTTGTAAATACAGCTGTGCACCGACAAGGAGGCATAGCTCTGCTGGCAGTTTTGACACAGTAGTGTGATGGGTTAAGACCATCCTTTTAGTTTCCCCTGGCATATGGCAAATCTGAGACACATTTCTTTCCCCAGGTTACCATTAAAAAGTCACTAGCTACCTTGGAGACAGAGTGAGCAAAAAAAAGCAAACTAGTACAAAATCCAAATCATCATAAGCAAGATTCCTGCTGCCTCCAGATATTTTGCTGAAGCAATCAGTCACTGCTGCATCACACCTGGCTCATGGGTGGAGGTCACAGCTGCTTGTACAGACATGTGAAAGTTCCAGGTCACCAAACTTCTATCACAAACACACCTTCATTCCTGGGCATAGCACTCAGTACACCTCATAGAGACTGGTGGTTTTAGTTCTGTTTTAAAGACATTGATCATGTTAATGGGAAGCTGCTTCTGAGCATGGTGAATTTTCAGGCTGATCCTGTACCAAGCCAGTGAGCACACAGAAGAGCAGGGGATCGTCTAAGCTATTTCTCCTGCAAACAGGAAAATTATCCATGCAGTGCTTGTTTGCACAGATTTTACTATAAAAACTCCAAACTGATTCTTACATTCTTTACAGGAATAAAGCCCTCCACTTCTGTCCTAGAAAATCTGAGATGGAAAGTTCTTAGCTGTTTTTTTATAGATTTAAAAATGACTGAAAAAGTAATAGGAGACATAGCATTAGAGAACAGATGACTCAGAGAGGGAAGAGGTTAATGGAGAGTTCAGACACCAGGGCACTAAGTACTAAGATGGTAATGTCTCGATGGAGAAAATGGGGAGCAAGTTGGCAGACTTCAGGGAAAGGTAAGGTTGTTTCACTTGAGAAGGTCAGAGGAGAATGAAAAAGAACCCCATTTTGCAGTGATTATACTGAAGGATTTGATATTGTTGAGGAATAGAACAGAAATTGATAAATCCTACCCTTTGAACTAAGAAACCACACAGAGTTTTGAGATTTTGTCCTTTTGGAAATTACTTCTGTTTTATTACATTACTGAAACACTCCATAGATGCGACTCTGTAACATCACTCAGGTTTAATAATGTAATATATCATTATCTCCTTCTACTCCTCCTGCCCCCTGACCTGGAAGCCAGGATTGCCCAGCTCATTTTCATGGACTATTCCTTCTGTGGTGAACCAATCAGAAACAGATGTCTGCACAATTCTGGTAGCTAGGCTGTCTGTGCAAGGGCCATAATTACTGCCAAGCAGGTGTTAACAAGCAGCTGAAGATAAGTAACATTTTTTTTTGCCAGCACAGCTATGTGTGAAATGGGATACCCATCACAGAATTACTAAGGTTAGAAAAGACCTCCAAGATCATCAGGTCCAACCATCAACCCAACACCACCAGGTTCACTAAACTATGTCCTGAAATGCCATGTCTACTTGGGTTTTTAAAACCTCTAGTGACACTGACCTCACCATTTTTCTGAAGAGCCTGTTTCAATGCCTGACCAGACTTCCTTCTATCAGGTAAAAAGAAACGTTTCCTAATATCCAATCTAAACTACCCCTGGTGCAACTTCAGGCCATTTCCTCTCATCGTATTGCTAGTTACTAGGGGTAAGAGGCCAACACCCACCTCACTGCAATCTCCTTTCAGGTTGTTGTAGAGAGCAATGAGGTCTCCCCTCATCTTCCTCTTCTACAGACTAAACAATTCCAGCTCCCTTAGCTGCTTTCCAGCAGAAAAGACAACACGCAAAGAACCTGAAACCCAGAAACTGCAACTGGAACAGGAAGCCTCCCATGTTGCAATCTGAACTTCAAGCCCTGGAATACTTTGCTCCAGTTAGCACTTTCACCTTTTGAAGCTGGCATAACTGCAGTGTGTTATGAATAACAGCAGCAGCCTCAACTCAAGCCATGACAATGACCTAACTAGATCCCTTCTTCAGTTACCTGATCATATCCTAGCCAACAAATGCTGCTCAATAGTTCCATGGCAGGAAGGAGACTACATGGAGATCTCTGCTTAGGATGCACATACAGTGCTGGACTGATGGATGCAGGGACCTCATCTGATCATGCATCTGCTATTCTCACCTTCACTGCTGCTCAGCTGGCCTGTATCACCAGTGTTTTAAACTCACCCATTTGTTGGATGAAACAAATAAAAGGAACAAAACAGAAGAGGAGACATCCCCTTGTTTGTCAGTTATTAGTATATGCTAAAGACCTTCATACTAATACAGGTGACAAGTATTTATCTGAAAGGCTGGAGGCACAAGCTGGCTTTTGAGTGTTTGGTTGTAACTTCTAATTTATCTGGATTCTCACAGCGAATGATTCAGATCAGATTCAAACCAAAACCAACTTATAAACAAAGAATCACAAACCAACATCTTTCAGAAGCTGTGTTTCCCATCCACTTACTTAAAATTCTGAGTACTCCACAACACTTACACACTTCCTAAAATGCCAGCTTTAGCCCTCCCCAAAAAAGTCTTATGTTTCAGCAAGAGGTCACTGAAATTGTGTTTGGATCATTGTATATCTATATTTAATTATTAAGTTTCATTTAAAGCTTCTAAACCCCTCTATTTACGTAAGTTTAATTTGGGGGAATACTCCTAAAAGTTTAAATTCATGAGTTCATGGTTTGAGTATTAGAGCCCTAGAGAGTAATCCAAGGTATTTTGTGAGTAATTTGTTATAAGTAATTAAGCAACAAAGCTCAGACGTAGAAATAAAGATTAAATGCTTACAGGATTTCAACTAAGAGCTTGTCTTCTAAGTTTAATAGTCTACAAGACACTAAAGAGGACTATAATCTATCTTCTGAATAAAACACTGTATTTAAAATACTTGCTTTCAAAAGAGACAGATTAAGCTGAATTTACCTGTTAATTACCGAGTCCCCCACATCAGTCGAAACAAGCAGGACCCGAAAGGTTTGGCAGCACATGGAAACAGACAAGGGTTTGAATATCAATATTTTGCCCTCAAATCGGCTCCTGCACAAGCTGAACTCTTTGAAAAATAGAGCAGAAACCAACGATTCCAGAGAAAAGCACTTTGCCCTAGCTCTGGTGGTAGCCGCCTTCCCTACTAGCACATATTTTCCTTCCATGCTGAATAGAAACAGGCTGAAAACAGGCAACTAATTAACAAAACCCCTTCTGTTTTTCTTGCCCCTCCCTGCTCTGAAATACAAAAGCCTTAAGGTGATACCGCCCATCAGTTCTTTAGTTGGAGATGTGTGTGACATTAAAAGAAAGTTGGTAGGGACAAAGAGTTTGGAAACAGATCTTTTTAAGATGGTGAGAGATGTATTAGTTTCCTATCTGAACTTCTCTGATCAGAAATCTCATTTTACAATTCCTAAACAATTGCTGATTTCTGCTCCATTTCATGAAACTATAGGTTTGATTTAGTAACTGTTTGCCCATGACACAAAAGAATTTTCTCATTTGACTAGGAAAACAAACAACAAAGTATTTTTATGCATACAGTTATTTAAGTCTTCGTCTCTGCCTATCTATAATTTTGCAGAGAGAATACAGTATACAGAGACAGTATATATATACATACATATATTTATATATTATATATCTATTTACAGCTTCACCAGAGTTTAAAAAATTTCCCAATGGAATTCTGTTCTCATAGGAAACCATTTTGTCCCTATTTCTCAACATACTCCTTATACTGCCACCATATAGCTGATAGTATTATTGGGCTCTTAGAAGGCACTTTAATGCAACATTTACAGCAATGGAAGAAGAAGCATAAGTCAAATGTATAAACTTGGTTGATGATCACTGAAACACCTCACAAAGTCACAGTGACTTTTCTCTATTGAAGACATAGCTTCATTTCTTTCTTCATTTTAGCATACTGTTCTTCAAATTACAATGCAAATTTGTTGCTAGATTGTAATCTTGTTCAATAAAATAAGACTTTTAAGATTCACCTAAATATTATTATAAGTATTAATAAGAGAAGATTGTGTAGAAAGTAGCAACTTTCATTTTTCCAATTAACTTTCATTGTGCAAAAGTTATTTTTTTATTTAGCAAGACAGCTCAGTTCAGCTCAGTACACTATGGAACTACCTTGCTATAGTGGCTGTGGTCTGCTCTGAAGACAGCTTGTAAACTGTCAAGATGAGTCAGGAGAAGATCAGAGCAAAAAATGTCCCTTGTGGTGGAAATCCTGAGATCCATGTCTCTTGCTCCAGAAACATTTCTCCTCTCTGAAGTATCCACCTTAAAGTCTTTCCCTTGAGCACTTTTGCAGGAAGAAAAAGAAACTGAGATAGACCTTTTCTCTTATGCTCCAGAGACTTCTAGCTTATTGCAGGCATGTTGAGGTCAAGAGGCTATGAGTGTCCCTGCAGTATGTGTATTAGAAGCACTCCCATAAGAACAGAAATAAAGACTCTGCAACATTTATGGAACAGCTGCTGCCTAAATTGCTTAGCATAAATGTTAAAGACAATCCATTCTATATGCTCAAAATCAGGTCCCCTTATGAAAGCAAGCAGTGAGAAATATTTCAGAAGAAGCCATGGGTGTCTTTTACACCCAATAGACTAAGTAGGCAGCATGAAGGAAGTAGAGCAAAATAAAAAGAAATAGTTGATAAAAATATTCTTTTTCCCTCTGATTTTCACTCTGACGCTTAGGAAAAAGTGAGATACAATACTTCATAAGGTTTTTACCTATACCCTGATCTTAGCTGGTCTTAATGAGAAAATATCTTCTTATGACCTATGAAGCCAACTGCACAAGAAAATCATAGAATCATAGAATCAACCAGGTTGGAAGAGACCTCCATGATCATCCAATCCAACCTATCACCCAGCGCTATCCGATCAACCAGACCAAGGCACTAAGTGCCTCATCCAGGCTTTTCTTGAACACCTCCAGGGACGACAACTCCACCACCCTCCTGGGCAGCCCATTCCAATGCCATTCACTCTCTCTGTGAAGAACTTCCTCCTAACATCCAGCCTAAACCTCCCCTGGCACAACTTGAGACTGTGTCCCTTTGTTCTGTTGATAAATCTGAGGAATTGCTTGTTGTGATTTAGGAGCTGCCTTTAACTGTCTGTTTTTTTCAGGACTGAAAATATTAGCCATAAAGTTTTCAGGTTGTAGGCTGTTTTCTTAAACAAGAACAATCAATCAGCTGCTTTACACCCTTTGAGGCTTGTTAACCTAATGCATAACAGCAAAATGTTCCCGTATGGGAATCTACTCACTTCAACTGCACTGCAAACGAGGTCAGAGGAAATCACAGCACCGTGCCATTGTGTGCACTGTCAAAAACACTGTGCAAGGTCTCAAACATTTATTTTAAATACTCCAACTTAAGTGGTTAACAGGGAAAGCATGATAAACAGCTAAGGCACTCATGCAGTAAATTAGCTGCTTTGTATTTGATGAAACTATTCATGTGTGTACAAGTTATTAAGATAATAGCCTTAAATTGCTTTTCATCATTTTTAGAGTTTTGCCATTTGCACTAAATTAATCTGTGAAAATGAAAGACTACTTAGGTTCAGGTTCTGGCTATAAGGAATTACCATAATGCTGAAACGTTTACATTGTAAGCACAGCATAGAACTTGTACTCGGTGAAAAGACTGTTAGGGAAACTGTGAATGCATTACTAGTAGAAAGTCCAGTTTGGATCCCCAGCTGGAACATAAACTTTGTTTTGTCACTTGTCAGAGTTTTGACTCATCTGAGTTGCCTGAGTTCCAACACAGTCTGCTCACATAGAAAAAAACAAACAAGAAATGAACCTACAAGCCAACAATAAAACAAACAAAAACCCCAACAACTAAACAAAATCCCTGTGGATTGAGATAAGGGCAGTTTAATGGAATAAGACAATGTACAACACTGTATAGAGCATATTTTGCAGGAAGCACAGTAAAAGCAGAAGCTAGTCTGAAAAAGCAAGTGAGGAAAAACACTGTCCACCAAAACCCAGAGGCCAGCAAAGCAAAAGAAACCAAGACCATAAGCCTAGAACCTGAAAAAGCCCCTGGAAACAAGAAACATCTTGCATCACAGATCAAACTACAGGCACCATCATCCTCTGCTTGGCCAGCTCTCTCTTCACACATCAGGCATGACAACAGCATGGTACTGAATATCCATCAGTTGATTGAGCTTTAACTCAGCACAAACAAATTTCCTGTTTAGAAGTGTTTCATAATACTTAGTAAGAGGGATTTTCCTCTCAGCTCTACTTGACATGGTCCTGAAGGCCCCCTATGAAACTTGTCCTTATTAAGTGCCTATCAGAAGTAAAAGGAGCTCTTTGAAAATGGTGCTTTGGCATGGATTTTCTGAGGAAAATCATGCCTGGGGAGGAAGCTTAGGCTGGTGGAAGGAATCACAGAGGGTATTACCCAGCAAATGCATCAAACCCCTCAAGAAAACACAACTGAAGCTTTGACTGAATGTTGCAGTGTGTACATCAGTTCTCACCACCTGCAGATCTGGTGGCCTGATGCAGACTCAGGAAGCAGAGGAATTAAACTTTCCTACAGGCTGAGCTAACTAATGCATTTAATAAGAAATGTTTACTAAACCGATGAACACTTCTTTCTAAAAGTGCTCACTGAAATAGGAAGCTTGCTGCTTAGATGTCTAAGCAGTTCTCAATTTAAATAAGGCAGAAATTTAAAGTAAACTTTCTCCAAAAGGATTAGATAAATCCAAGCAGATTTAGAAAACAATTTGACCGTTGGCAAGTCAATAGCAGAGAGCTGATGGCTTTTGAATCTCACTTTTTGTTCTTTCCAAGAAGAAACTTTTGTATGTTGAAAAGTCCTAGGGCTGTATTGAAGATGACAGCTGCTATACATCAGCTCAACATAATTTCATCACAGTTCACTTATTCGTGAACTTCAGATCTGATTGAATTGCCTTTGATATAATCAAATAGTTAATTCGAATTTCATTCCTGATATGAGCTATGATTGACAGGTCTTATTGTATTGAAAAGATTGCATCAAGAGCTGTGAAGTGAAAAAAACTTCACAAGAAGGAGTGTAGCTGTATGGAATCTTTTAACACATTTGAATTCTTTCACTAAAGAAATTGTACAATGAGAAACTGGGGGAAAATCTGTTCAAAGAGTAGCATACATACATTTGGTTAACAAGGTGAGACTGGACTCCATGCTTCATATTACAGCTCATCTGTGCCTTTTTTCAATAAGAACCAATATCATGGAAAAATAAGGATTGGGAACTCCAGCTGGAAGAGTGTACATTTAGATTACTGCAGAAGAACTTAGAAAGCTGTGTTTCCCTTTAGTTTCTCCTCTTCACCCAACATTCAGCAGTTTTGGTGAAGACTTGGCACAGCTCACAGGTTAGGATTTCACTTTGAGTTGGCCAACTTTGCAGCTTAGCTGCTGTTTCCCTTTATATATAGGCAACGGTGCCATCACTTTTTGCTGTACATGCCCTCGCTCTTTCCTAGAGCACAGCATAAGGACAGTAACAGGAACATAAGAGGCATTAACGTGGCAGCAGATACAGCTGCAGGAAGCTGCTTGTGATGCTCCTCATTGTTCACATAAGTACATAATAAACAAGGTGACATGAAGCAACAGCTGAATCAGTGCAAAACCAGTTCCCAGAGGACTCTCTGCAATGCAAAAATCCTTTCACACGGTTGGCTGCTGCTCCATTTACTCTATAGTTGTCAGTTACAAGCTGTGTTTCTTCTCTGTTGCCTTTTTCCCTCTCAGTAGCCATAAAGTTGATGCAATAAATACCTGAAATATAGCTGACCTGTATGTTACAACTGAACTTTTTTTTTTTCCTCTATTCCAAGGAAGGTCCCTTGGCACTGGGGAAAATATGGTCTGGTTTAGTTGCATAAGTGTTGAGTCAGAAGACACATTTTAGGTATCTATTCTCTACATATTTCAAAGCATCAGTTATAGGTAAATATTGTATTACCTTGTACTGGAAGAAGAACCAATGTTTCTACTGAAATATGTACAAAACTTTAATTAGTTATTTGAAATAAATGCTTATTTGCCTTTTTTAAAACTAAAGGTACTAATTTTTCAGTTGTATTCATACAAATACACAGATAGGTTAGTTCTCTTCTCTAGAAAATGGTTTTAAATACTTTCTCCTCAGGAAAAAAAAATGCAGATGAGAAAAAATTATGTGGGTT
The DNA here is from genome assembly GCF_015220805.1 of Pogoniulus pusillus. Lineage (NCBI taxonomy): Eukaryota > Metazoa > Chordata > Aves > Piciformes > Lybiidae > Pogoniulus > Pogoniulus pusillus. The sequence continues at coordinate 14,668,309 of NC_087290.1, read as the reverse complement.
GTTTGTTGTTTATTATAAAGAGATAGTTCATTTTTTGGTCATTTTTTTCTGCCATCCAAACTCATCTGTAAAATCTCTGGTGCAGGAATCTTGCCTCACTTTGTTTCTGCAAAATATCATCTCATAATAAACACTTTGAGCTTAAAATTTAAGAACATAAGAAAGGGGGAAATTGTGAAGGAACTGCCTGTGATAGCACTGATATTGCTACCCATTTAAATCACTTTGGCAGTTATTTTGAGAAGAGCTCAGCTGGGATAATCATCTGATTTATTTTAGTTATGTGCCAATTATCTCACAGATTTCTGTCAGCTATTCTCACCCTATATGACAAAGTAATAAATCCTGCTTCCTAGGCACAGTTAAATATTGTCATCAACTTCAAATCAACCATTCAGTGGAGACAAGAAGGGCCCAGCCTGTATCATAGACAATCAAAGCTGATGGACAATTGTCACTTTCTCAGTTTTTAAAGATACAAATAAGATGACTGCAAAATCATCCTCCCTACCTCTGCTGTATCCAGGATGTCCAAGTATTGTTGTTTACTGTAAAGCTTTGTCTACACTTAGCATGTATGTGGAGATAAATTCTAGCAGTTACACTATCACCTGATGACCACTCCCCAGCAAACCAGGAAAGTGAAGAGACAGAAGCAGGAAAGCAAAGAGAGAGAATGAAAGAGAGGGCTGAAAATGTTTTGTTGCCAAATGAGTTCAGCAATTGACTTCAGTGTTCAAATGGGAAGATAAATGTTGTCCCCTACCTATTAATGTAAACTGGCTGGAGACATCTACAATACAGGCAACAAACAAGTACCAGGGGAGAGAGAAAATCTTGACTTTCCTGTTTGCTCCAGATGATAACAAGGCATGTCTGCTATATGGGAGCTGGGGACAAAGGCACACATGAAGATCCATAGGCTGCAAAATAATTTGACAAGAGCAGAGCAACAGTCTCATTAATTGCTGCTGACACCAATCCAAACCCCTGTTCTGTTGTGCTAAAAGGGCTGTCCCTTGCCTCACATAGGTTGATGTGAAGGTAGTTCCCTGAGAACTGCAGCATGTTATTTAATCAGCCAGTCTGTCAGCTCGGTCTTGAGAAAGCTGTAATGCCATTGCCACTCATTTCATCATCAGCATGTTGATGACACCACCACCTCATCACCCACTTCAGAACTCCTCTAGTAACCTGACCACTGAGGGAGGAGTGGTACAAGTAGGATGGGGAAAAGGATCATTGTATGCTGCTTAGCTTTTCATGAAAATATGAACTAATTTTGGAAATAATAATAACAGCAATTATATTCCTAAATCTAACTAGTGACAAAACGTAAACACATTCAAAAGAAATGAAAGAGACACTCTTAAAATGAAAAAGCTCTAATGTGAATTCTTTCCACTTATTATTCTGTTTGTAGAAGTTAGGTAACTCACTATTATTTGTTCCTTCAGTAGTCCAAGCACAACTAATGTAACTTCATATTTCTCATCTAATAATAACTTTTGGATTATGCTACTTCAAAAGCAATACCCCTATTTAAAGAATAGTCAAATCACTAATTAAGGTGAAAAAGGGAAATTTTACCTTTTTTTCCCCCCATATTTTTAACTTTTAAAAAATTATCAGTTCAAAACTACTTGACAAAATATCAAAGGTGCTTTGCACTATTTGTCACAAGAAAAGCTTCAGAAATACAAAATAACATTCATCATATATTAAGACAATACGCTGCAAATATATAAACTTGTAGAGCAGAACCACTGAGAATGGAGAAGGTGTCAAAGGCAAAAACAGAGAGCAGAAGTTATCTATGAGATTCAGTAATGCATCTACTCAAACTGAATTCCAGGGCATCTCATGGAGATGCACGTTGTGTGGATTCTGTACACAGAGATGGAGATGGGGATTGCTCTCCACAGCACACAGTGCTTGCATTTTCATAGAATCATAGAATCAACCAGGTTGGAAGAGACCTCCAAGATCATCCAGTCCAACCTATCCAACCTATTCATTCAGTCCCACCTATCCAACTAAGATCATCCAGTCCAACCTATCCAATCAACTAGACTATGGCACTAAGTGCCTCATCCAGTCTTTTCTTGAACGCCTCCAGGGATGGCAACTCCACAGCCTCCCTGGGCAGCCCATTCCAGTGCAAATCACTCTCTCTGCCAAGAACTTCCTCCTAACATCCAGCCTGTATCTCACCCCACAACTTGAGACTGTGTCCCCTCATTCTGTTGCTGGTTGCCTGGGAGAAGAGACTGACCCCTACCTGGCTACAACTTCCTTTCAGGTAGTTGTAGACAGCAATGAGGTCCCCCCTGAGCCTTCTCTTCTCCAGGCTGCACACCCCCAGCTCCCTCAGTCTCTCCTCACATGGCTGTGTTTCAGGCCCCTCAGCAGCTTCGTCACCCTTCTCTGGACACATTCCAGTATCTCAACATCTCTCTTGAATTGAGGGGCCCAGAACTGGTCACAGTATTCAAGATGTGACTTGACCAGAGCTGAGTACAGGGGAAGAATATTCTCCTTTGTCCTCATATTATGTCTGTTGTACACTAGAAAACAGGAAACTAGGTATGTACATTTTTAAATTCCTGCATATTGCAAGCAGTAATTGTGAAAATCAATCCAGGAGATGAGACGTAGCATCTGGCACAGGCTGCCAGAGATCTGATAATTAAAGAAAATTAGCTGCTCTGCGTTGGTGGTTGGCTTTGCTCCCACAAGCTTCCCAATATGTTTCCCATTGCATTTTAATTCTTCTGTACTGCGAAGATAGCCAGTTGCTAAGAGTTTTGATGTTTGATTCAAAGGGAGCAGAGCTACACAGCAGAAAATATTGGTGTACTCAGTATAGAGAGCAGGTCTGGACATAGAGGATTGTGCTGAAGCTCCACCTGCCTAAGTTAAGAATTTAACAAAGGATCATGGTTACAAATAGTTTCAAAAAAGAGATAAAAAGGGAAAAAAAAAAAAAAAGGCAGCAAGGACTTGTTTTACTATTCCCCTGAACATACACTTTGTGCATAACTCTTAACTCATTATGTAGACCATTATTAGAACATTTTCTGATGATGCACCTTCTTGTCAATGAGCACAGAGCACTGAGAGGTGTTGCAAAGTTTCAGACACCCAATGCTTGCACATGTTAGCAATATACTTTACAGATGGGCATGTATACTACTGCTGGTTGGAGGGAATGTCTCCTGTATCCTTGCTCACAGGCTGTGTTTTCTGCCTAACACGCAGTCTGAGCTACTTAGAAGTTTGGAATCATTTGCCTTTGACACTCCAGCACTGAAATTACTGGGTGAATTTTCACTACCATACACCTATCTTACTGTTCTTAAAATAGGCTTTGTGATGCTTCCTCTCAAAGGTCCATCTTAAAAGGAGACAGAACAAAGGTGGGTTTTAAGTTACCTTAAAGCTGACAAAACCCACAATCATAGTAATTTTCCATATCTTTCATCCAGATATTAAAATATCAATAGCCTTTAAACAACAATAAGGAAAATAAAAAAGGAATTATGTTACATAATGCATATTGTATTTTCCATTTCATCTTTTTATTTAGGTGCTTGGCACTGTCAGTTTTCTTTTTGCAGTATGAAAGTCTCAAAGTTACTTTTCTTACAAACAAAAGCCTGGAGCTTTACTTACTCACATGCTTCCAAAAAAGGTCTTTCAGAAAGGCTTGAGATTATAGAATTAATAGCACTGCTGCCAAAGTTGTGAGAAGCTTTGAGCTGAGTTTATTAAACTATCCTCTTGTGTTTCATCCTCTCCAAGCTCTTTTGTTCCATGTCTGAGTTTTGGATATTTACTTGACATCTGCTTAGAGATGCTGCTCAGAAATACACAGACAGCTGGTAGGGACTAGATCTTGAATAAAGTCTGTATTTCTGTTTGGAGTTACATTTTGAAATCTGGTTTTGTTCTAATTGGGAGAGAACGTTTGAAAAGTTCACAGAAATATTATATTAATATGCTCTGCTTGATGATATATTTGTACACAATTATGCCACAAGATTTCCTTTTTAACATTGCTTTTTTTTTTATGCTGCATTTTTTTAATAGAAATAGCTTCAAGAATTTTAGAAATATTGAGCAATGACTTGCAGTATCAAGTCAAATCCTTACTTTGTACATGCAGAGACCTGCAGTCTTCACTAAAACAGATTTAACACTACAGTTAGAAGAGAGATAACTGGAATGGCAACAAAACTGGAAATCAGAGATAACTAGAATCTCACCAGTTCCAAATAACAGTCAAGGACTGAAGGGTGCTTCTGTGTAACTTCTGATTTTTAGAAGCACCACTGTATCATACTCACGATACATTTCTGGCTGGTATATTTGTAATGGAAAAGCCAAAGCCTTTTTTGGGTTTGCTGCACTTCTTTTTTCTCTTTTCTCTTCTCTTCTCTTCTCTTCTCTTCTCTTCTCTTCTCTTCTCTTCTCTTCTCTTCTCTTCTCTTCTCTTCTCTTCTCTTCTCTTCTCTTCTCTTCTCTTCTCTTCTCTTCTCTTCTCTTCTCTTCTCGCTTTGCTTTTCGTAGCTTTTCTTCACTTCTCTTTGCGTTTTTTCACTTTGCTTTCCTTAGCTTTTCTTCACTTCTCTTTGCCTTTTTTCACTTTGCTTTCCTTAGCTTTTCTATTTTATTTTATTTTCCTGTCGGTGGGGGACAGGAGTTGGTTTGGAGTTTTGTTGGCTTTGGTTGTTTTTTGTTGTTGTTGGAGTCTGTTTGCTTTTTGTTGTTTGTTGTTGTTGGGGTTTTGTTGTTGTGGTTTGGTTGGATGTTTTTTGTTGGTTGTTGCTGTTAGGGTTTGGTTGGTTGCTTGCTTTTGGTGGTTGTGTTTCTGTAACTTTATGCTCTGTGACTGTTGAGTGGAGAAAGTGAGGATGTGGAATCTGCGATCATCTAATTTTTAGATCTGGATCTTGGTTGAGGTTTTGTAAATCATTGTAGCTAGCATTCTAGAATGTGGATTATTACCTCCTGATACATATCTTTAGAGCATGTTAAAGGAGGGGATGGGGAAGGAGAGGAACGGATTAAAGTATTTTTCAGCACAAGGTTCTACCATTGTCCTTTTTTCAAGTTCTTTTTCAAATTTCCTAGTGGTGCTGACTGACAGCAGTGATGAAAGACACTAGAAGGCAGCAGAAGCGTTTGCAAATGTCCCAGTAGCATAGAACAGTGATACTTCTGTTGCCACATGATGTCTCCTCATCAATGGGAGGATATTCTAAAGTCAGTTCTGAAGAATTTTTATTATGTTAGATTTTCAGAACGAGGTGAGTTTTGACTAGAACTTCTGTATTTTTCAAGTTTTCTTTACAGCAAATCCTTTTCTCCTTCCATTCCTGTGTGAAGACTGCTGCAGGAAAATAAAAATCAAACCTTCTTTTAAACATGAAAGTGGGAACAAAATGTTACAGGCCATGACATTGTGCAGTGTGACTCCTTAAAAACAATAATATTTTTAAAAGTCTAGGCCCTCCCTGTTGTTTTTATTTCTAGTTTATCTGTTTCTTCTATACAGAGCAGCATGGCAGATTTCCTGTCATCTGTTTTCCAGTAACTGAAAGCTTGGAAGTTTGTTTTACTCTATTAAATCTTATCATTAAGATATAAGGAGTTTGCACTCCACAGAGACATCTGTTCAGCTATTCAGTGAATTATTTATGACCCATTTAAAGGCAGTATTGCTGTAAAATATTTAAATGTAGTTTAGCCTCTGAATCAAAGTCAATATAAAACAGGCTAGATTTTCCAAAGGGAATTCCACAGTACACAGATTCACTTTTTCTATTTTAATATTTTTCCTTTAAGATATTTTTTTTTAACCAGGACATTGCCTATCTCTGCAGAGTTTTCCAGCATTAAATATGTGTGTATTTTATTACAGAGAACCCCCCCATGTCTGTGTTAATAAAAACACAAGCACCAACAAACCCAGATACATTTACAGCCACGGAGCATTTCACCATTATGGACAAGAAGATTTCATGAACAGAGATAGATAGATAGATAGAGATTTACTTTGCATGCTACATCTTCCATAGCAAATCATATTTGATCTTTTCAAGAGAGAAGTTTTTTAAAAACCATTAATGAACTTTTGTGAGGCTTGTTTGGGATAATGATTGTCTCTGCTACTATTGTGCTTAAGAAAGGAAAAATGTCCTGAATTGTCAATATCCAAAAGGTTTTCAAAGAAAACAAAAACCTGTGCTCCCACTTTTACCATTTTAAGCACTTAACTTGTCAAATTATGCAAATAGTGACAATAGATTATTAGCAGAAGCAGTTTTTAGAAGCGTTCTCTTTCCTTCAGGTAGCTATGAATATATATTGGCTGAAATTCAATTGAGAGGGAAGCAATATTAAATCTTACTTATTTCAAGCTTTTGGACAATTTAGTGTTCTTTTTCTTGGGGAGTTCAGAAATGCCAATGAGATGGCAACCAGCAATAGAACAAGGGGACACAGTCTCAAGTTGTGCTGGGGGAAGTATAGGCTGCATGTTAGGAGGAAGTTCTTCACAGAGAGAGTGATTTCCCATTGGAATGGGCTGCCCAGGGAGGTGGTGGAGGCACCATCCCTGGAGGTCTTCAAGAGAAGACTGGATGAGGCACTTATTGCCATGGTCTAGTTGACTGGGTGGGGCTGAGTGATGGGTTGGACTGGATGATCTTGGAGGTCTCTTCCCACCTGGTTGATTCTATGATTCTATGACTCTATGGCAAGATTCTGCATTTATTTCATCTGTAGGTGATTTTTTTTCTAAGTGCATACACATGTACACACACACAAATAATTTGTGTGCCAGCAGGTCTAGGGAGGTTCTTCTTCTCTACTTTGCCCTGGTGAGACCACATCTGGAATACTGTGTCCAGTTTTGTGCTCCCCAGTTCAAGAGAGGCAAGGACCTGATGGAGAGAATCCAGTGGAGAGAATGATTGGAGGACTTGAGTGTTTCCCCTACAAAGAGAGATTGAGAGCCCTGGGGCTGTTTAGTCTGGAGCAGAGAAGAGATCTCATCAATGTGTACAAATATCTGAGAGGTGGTTGTCAAGTGGATGGAGACAATCTCTTTTTCTGGTCAGCAGCAGTAAGAGAAGGAGCAACAGCTACAAACTGGAACACAGGTTTCAGCTCAACATGATGAGAAACTTCTTTACAGTGAGGGTGACAGATCACTGGAACAGGCTGCTCCAAGAGGTTGTGGAGTCTCCTTATCTGGACACTTCCCCAGTGCTCTTCACAGGTTATTTACCTGACAGATGTGGTATATGAACCATAGAAATTTGAAGGAAGACAGCTGCTGGCCTTGAGAGAATGATGTCTTCAAATTGCTCTGAGCAACTGATGGCTTTCAAATGCACAAAGCTTGTTTGAGTCGAATCCTGCTCTCCTATGGATGTTCTTGTTGATAAAAGCATCCCTCTTAATGCCCCCACCCCATCAGCAACACAAGCCTTAGTTCAGTACTGGAAATATAAATTCCAAATGTCTCCTGTGCTGCTATCCTGGACAGTTCTGGTGACTTGATAAGTGACTTGTCTCTAATATAAGTGTTCTTCCTGCATAGGTTCTGTTTTATAGTGGAACACACTGTACTACTGTCAGAGTGCTTTAAATTGGTTGTGGTATTATATGGGGCTGTAAGTTCATCACTGATCTTTATAAAGATTATTGTGCCTGCATGATTTTATGGATGGTTTTGGTGCAGACTGATTTCCTTACCATATAAAATCTCACTGGCAGCTTCAGTGACTGCTTGTTTCTGTTCTTGCAGTGCCATCTAACTGACTTATATAGACTGTTAAAAGGTTTTGATTGTATTAATAAAACTTTCAGGAACAGTAATAATAATTTACAGGAGAGGCTTCTTACTTCCAGCTGCTGCTTCCACCTTCTGTTTCTAGGATGTTGGTCTTGTCTGCTGGGCTGGCTGCTGGCTTGGGGAGGTTTGTTGTATCATTGTGTTCAGATGCTGCTTCTGGTTTTGCTGTGCTTTTCTGCAAACTAACAATTACCTTATTTTGCTGTATTGCTTGTGTTAAACTGTATCTCAACACAGGATTTTGTGTGTCACATTCCTTTCCAATTTGGTGGGGGAAGGGGGATGTGCTTGTGAGAGCAAACTGTGTTAAATCAGCACACCATAAATTTGACCAAATATTAGCAGATGAGCTTGTACTGCCAGAGGGACTTCATCTTTTGGGGTGACTCACTGCAAGCAAAGGTCTGCATAGGTGTCAGACTCAACATGGAGTATATTAGCTGAGGCATAGGAAGTTTCATGTAAACATGATGAGGAATTTCTTCACTGTGAGGATGACAGAACACTGGAACATGCCGCCCAGAGTGGGCTGTGGAGTCTCCCTCTCTGGAGGTATTCAAAACCTGCCTGGACACACTCCTGTGTGATCTGCTCTAGGTGATCCTGCTCTGGCAGGGAGGTTGGACTGGGTGAGCTTTTGAGGTCCCTTCCAGCCCCTGACATTCTGTGATATTACTGAAGTCCATGCAGAATCTGTACAGCACCCTCTTTCCACCTCTTGTTGCAATAACCTGTCCTGCATTCTACTCTGTTTCTCTTCCATTGCTGGGAAGCACCCAGTGCAATCAATGCTTCTCTTTAGTATTTTCAGAGCAGTGCCATGCATCTGTGCTCTTTCCCCTCTCTTGACACTTGAGCACCAAGTGGCCACCTTTCATTTCCCTAAATACCTGAAAAAAAAATCCTGCTCATTATCTTTCTTCCTTGAAGGAAGGAAAATTAAGGAATTCTTTTGTCCTGCTTTATTTCTACATTGCAAGGCCAAAGCTGGCACACTGCATTGTGTTTCTAGTCCTTTCTTTTCTGCCTGTAAACTCATCTGCCTTGGAATGGCATGTGTCAGCCTTCAAGACAAAGAGTGAAACATACCAGAGTAAGATCAGTGCTGGAAACTTTTTCAAAAGCATAAAGTAAAAATGACATTTCTACTCCCTGAAAAAGTGCTGGCAGGATAAGATACACAAACAAAGCTTCCATTGCTGAAAGGGGGAATTTCTTTACTGTAAGGGCCACAGAGCACTGGAACAGGCTCCCCAGAGAGGTTGTGGAGTCTCTTTCTCTAAAGACTTTCAAGGTCTGTCTGGATGCATTCCTCTGTCACTTGAGCTAGATTGTATGGTCCTGCTCTGGCAGGTGGGTTGGACTGGATGATTTCTTCGGGTCCCATGTTCTGTGATCCCATGAACAAACAGAAAAGCAGGACAGTACCATGCACTGGTTAAGAGTGTTTTTCTATTCTTAGAACAGTTTTATGCTTTTTCAGTTCCATAATACCTTAAGAAAGCACCCTGTGAGGAGTCATTTCCAGAGAAGTCCCTTTCAAGCTATGATTGAAAAAATCCATGAAAAGCTTGTATTGAATTCTGTGGATAGCCCTGCTCATCCAGGGTGATGAAAGATTAACACAAACAAGAAAAGGCACAAAGACTCAAGTCAACCAGTGGCTGGGCAGCCCCTCTACATCACAGCACATTATTTTCATGCCAAATAGAGAAGCCAAGCTCGGGAATATCATCTCTTTCTACAGTTCATTACCCAATGCCCTCATGTAAGTGTTGCACAGGGAGAAAACAATTTAAACTACTGGAAAGGGTTGGCACAGAATGAAAATACAAATACATCTAGGCAAGAAACTAGGAGAGATCTGTAACAAATTAAAAGTATTGCTCAGAAACACTGTTCAGATAGCTGCTGAAAAAAAATGTTATTTATAACAGGGAATGTATTTTTGCATGTCAAGCCTGTGAGAACAAGTAAACTGCACTTGGTATATCAGGAGGTCCATTTAATACTAAATTCCCCACAACAGCTGGACAGCAAATATGTCTTTTCAGTCCTTATCTGTATTTATTTGTAAAGTCATAAGTCAGCTGTATCTAGTGGGAAACAATGAAGCCATCAACAGCTCATTACTATAAAGAACCTCAATGCAGGAGTCTTGCTATAATGATGTCTTCAGTACTAATTAGTACTTATGCTATAGATAGGTGTCCTGGGTTTGGCTAGAATAGGGTAAGGGGTTTGGTAAGTCTTTTTTTTTTTTTTCCTTCTTTCTGAGGAGACTGAGAAAGGCCACAGCCAAGACTTTCTGAGGCTTTCAAACATATTGATCTTTGATTCTAACCAGGAAACACAGGTCTCCCTGGTGTTTTTTCAGTCTTAGCTGCAGTCTAGAAGTCAGTAACCATTTCAAAAGACAGACTTCCCTTCCTTAACTCTCTCCAGCCTTCATAAGCCACAGAATGGAAGCCACAATTTTATAGGTCTTTGGTCTTCAAATTAATTCATTTTTATGTAGATAGAAAGTTGCATGAGATTAGCAGCAGATAATTTACTTAGCCTAGACATGGTATAGCTACTCCCCTAAGAAACGCTGGCATGGACCCCCCAGGATGAGTAGAGAGACCCCCTTAACTTTGGCACACTTAGTGTGCCACAGTATTTCAGGGTTTTGAAAAGCATTTTCAATGCCAACTGTAATTCCTAAACAGTCTTTCATTTCCAAGAAGACTGTGTTTGCAGTGCAATCAAGATAATAGTAACTAGGTGTTGGTAAAAATGTCGATTCTCTCACATTCAAAAGCCTATTAGGCTGAACAGGTTCAAATGCACTTCACAATATTTTACTACATGCCAGAAGGCTGTGCTGGATGTTACCAGTTATTGGAAATCACTTATTTTCATGACTGGCATGTGCCAAGATAGTCATGCAATCTTCAGTATTCAGCCAGGCAGCAAAATGGTATTTTAAACCCTACAGGGCAATCAAACTGTATGCTGAGGAAATAAGGTGCTGCACTTTCTCAGCATGCTTTTTCAGAGGAATTTAAAGGGTAGCAGAATGTGTTCATATTAGTGGCTGAAAAGGCATAGAAGAAAACTACCCACAGTTTACCCATTTTCACATCTTTTAGTAGCTTATTGATGTAAACTAAGTGTAGGCATGATGGAGACTTCAGCTTTAGCTTAAAAACCTGTGGATAAGATACTTTTTCAAGATCAGGTCAGAACCTTCCTTAATAATGATCAGATATAAATTCAGGCATCATTTAAAACTCAGCAGAAGTGTGGAAGAAAAGTGTGCCACTGGATTTTCATTTTATCAGTAAGTACCAAGAGAGGAACTCTGGAGCAGCTAGGAGCTTAAACAAGAATCACAGTTCATGTCTTCTGTTTCTTCCTCTCCTCCTCCTGAAACTTTCCATCTGCCCCTTAGAGTTTCCTCTGTATGCAGAGCCCCAAGGTCCCACTCTTTCATTTTTGGAGGCAGAGGACAGCTCAAAGAGTTCAGGTAGCCAAATCTTGGCAAGAATGAAGGGTGAGAAGTGTTTCAGTTCCAATATATCCTTTATCTTAACCAACAACTCAATATTTTTTAATTAATGGTTAAGTCTTTGGATTCAAGTTTTATTTTATTGAACAACAACTGTAGAAATAGAAGAGAAGAGAAATCATCACATTAGCATCTGTGAAACAATGACTCATGTGCCCACAGAGTCTTTGCCTTACACTAACAATATGCAATGCCTAGAGAAACTTTCGTTAATGATCTGTACTGTGGGATTGATGGTCACACAAATGCCTGGCATCTGCTGCTCCAGAAATAAACTAAGCAAATTCAATTTCACTTCCTGAAACAAAATAACATCCATGAAAGTACCAGACACAGAGATTCTCTGTGTTTCTCTTACTTTGCAGACTCATATATTCCAGTGACAAGCTGAGCATGAGAATATGATACTGTAAGGAAAGCTGACAGCCTTTGAAATAGAAGCTTTTAAGGAACAAAAGCACAACACAAGCTGAGGAATGAGTGGCATTGAAGTGGCAACACATTGGCAAATAAATTATAAAGAGGAAGTGCAGGTAGAAATCACAGAAAGAATGGTGGACTGATTCTTTGGAGTTCCATTATATAGAATCATAGAATCACTGAGGTTAGAAAAGACCTCCAAGATAATCGAGTCCAATCATCAAACCAGCACCACCATGCTCACCAAACTATGTCCTGAAGTGCCATGGCTACACATTTTTTTAACACCTTCAGGGATGGTGACTTCACCACTTCCCTGGACAGCCTCTTCTAATACCTGATCACTCCTTCGGTAAAGATTTTTTTCATAATATTCAACCTAAATCTGCCCTGGGGCAACTTGAGGCCATTTCTTCTCATCTTATTGGAAGAAGAGATCAACCCTGACCTGGATCCAATCTCCTTTTAGGGAGTTGTAGAGAGCTATAAAGTTTCCAGACTGCTTCAGCTACTTCTCTTAAGACTTCTTTTCCAGACCCTTCAACAGCTTCATTGCCCTTTTCTGGGCACACTCTGGCAACTCAGTGTGCTTCTTGTGGTGATGTATGTATACTGGGGGACCATTTTAAAAATCATGGGACTTAGGAGGTGTTTTTTCTCTCTAGGTGATCACCCAGCCAGTTAATACATGGAAGTCTAAAAATATAGCACATGCAGAAGAGAGAGACAAGTTGTAATTGTTAAACAGTACATGGAGAGCTCAGTGTCTCTTGGGACTGAAATCAAAACTGTCCTGTCCTCTATTCAGATACTCAGGTATCAAATCTTCTAGTTCATTTCTGTACACTAGAATCATTAGATAACTGCCAGGTTATTAGAGTAAAATGATTTTAGGGACACATGCATTTTTCTGTATCTTACCTTCACACAGTAGGTGAATGAAGAAGCATATTAGAATAAATGAATGGTACAGTTAGACCTCAGCAATTTGAAAACTGATGTTCTGTCCTGAAGAGTCATAGAGGGAAGTAGAGGACAGCAGCTAATTCTAATATACTACTTGAACCATATGCTTGGTTGAGATAGATGAGCAAAGTTTCGCTGATACTGACAAAGCTGAAGTGATTCATATGAAGTAGAGGTACAATATTTAATTGTCATCTACTCTATCTTACTCTACTTCTTTTCCTTGAGGTAGGAATTCTTTATACATTTTTCTCATAAAGTTCATATTTGCTACCTTTAGTGCTTTCTGGGGGAAAAACAACCAAGAACACAAGAGCTTCTGCAATTCTAAGTTTTAGCTTTACAGTGGTTCAGCCTGACTTCCAAAAATCGTGCAAACCTTTGTAGACAAGTGCTGACAGATGTAGATCTGAGGCAGAAAAACTACCTTTAGTATTTAATGTGGTAATGAGAAATTAAACTGCCTGAGGCATGAAATATAATTGTTCATTTATGCTGAAACCATATTGATGCAAAACCAATCACTGCAGTCATGGAAGGGAAAAGAACTAAAATAATAGGCTCAAATCTTCTACAAGCCACAGTGCTGGAGCTTTAATATTTTCCCTAAGTAGCCTCTGGGGAAAATCCCTGGTAGTTGTGCCCATACCAAGAAACTAAATAATGACCAAAAGAAAAAGAAAGAAAAAAGAAGAAAAACAAATGTGGCACCTTACACTAGAACTTTGGTGTAAAATAATGCTATGGTCCCAAGGTAATCACATAACTAATGTTCTTAATTTCTTTATTCAATTTCCACTTCAGAATGAACTATTCTGGTCCAATAGATTAGGAGATTTTTGAATGTACTTTATTCTTCTTGCAATTTGTGTAATAAACGTAACTGAGGAAGAATTGACGGAGTTTAGGTAGTTTAATTGCTTTGAACATCTATATCAAGCAGGGTTTATCTGTTACTAGGTTTGATTTGGAGCTGAACCTATTCATTAGATACAAAGGAAGCTGTTTGTTTGATTGTGGAGCAATAAAGCTTCCACTTCCTTACCAGGGAGTCAAAAATTATATCATTTATCACTATAATTTTCTTTCTCTTTCTAACAGACAACAATTGATCTTGCTTGCAAATTGATGGACAACAGCTTTATATGCCATCAGCATCACTGGTAGGAAGCTGTGGGTGGTAGCACAGCACTGTTGACTATTCCTCCCCCCATTTCTGGATGCCTTCCATAAATAATGAAACTACATTGCTTCTATAATCCTGGTTGGTGCACAGCCAAATAACCCTACCACCATACCTCCCTGGCAGGAAACAGAGTGTCTGAGGATGCACAGAGAATGCCTTAAGGCTTGAAATAAAGAACTGTCACTCTCTAAGGTGGCAACTGCAAAGGGTCCCATGACAGCAAAAATAAGAGTATTTAGCAGTTTATGAGTGAGCTTGGAATTGTTTATTCCTTCCCCAGAGTCACCTGATGTCTTAAAAAAAAAACAGCTTTTCATTATTATTTCTTCCCCCACTCCTCTTAGCTCTATTCTTGCTGGGAAAGAAAGTCAGCAAAAGCCTAACTTCTAAAGAACATGGATTTTGTGCTGTTATTTCAATCTCATTTGTCCAGTTTTTGTTTACCCCTCCTTTTCCACACTGTAATTAAAAGAAGGTAAAGCACAGAGAGGACTGAAGAAAATAGTTCTCAGAAGTTTTAAATGCTTTGAATATTTATTCTGTAAAACATTAGTCTTTAAAAAAGTGCTGCAGTTGAAATGTGCTTCAAGATACAAGAAGGCACACCATAATGGGGAAGAATATATTTATTAGATAACTCAAATTCAAGTATCATCAGGTAGTTACAGTGAAATACCAGATCCTCATAGCTGATGCATCTAAGAAATAATAAAACAGAAGTATAATCTGTGATGGTAGAAAATATTCCAAGTGCCACAGAGAGATAACAAGAGTAACTGCTGATTTTTTTTCTCAGATTTTGGGAAAGAAAAGCTTCATAGGACCATAATAGAAGAATGAGAGGGAGAGCACACAAACAAACAAGAGCTGGTGACTGGATGAGAAACACTGAGTAACAGGGAAGGAAAGGAAAACACTGTGAAAGTCAAATAGCTATTATTAATATAACTGATGGTCTTGACTAGAGCTGTATTTCACTCACTGAATCACTCAATAAAAATAATTAGTATTTTGAGCTTCTCCATGGAGGGAAACACAAAATCATCTCATATTACATAAAACAAACCAGTCAAATGCTCTCTGTCCTCTCCTAAAATCCTCTTTCGGTTCAAGTGAAATAGATTGAATTAAACATTGCAAATGAGAAGAAATGCTTAAACTGACTCTGAAATAAAATGTTTTGCTGTATGTAAGGCAGTAAAGGATGGCCAAATCTGATAAAAATATCAAGTTAAGTATGAGATGTTAAAACTGGAAGTAGAAAGCATTGCCTCCTTCATTTTCCCACTAAGCAGAAAGGGTTATATCACATTCCTTATTTTTTTAATGTCTCTGTGTCACTTCCTCCAAAGAATGCATTTCTGGTGTCAGTGATTCTGGATTCAGGAACTGTTCCTCTCTGACATTATATCTAGAGAAGAATCATCATCTTTCTGCTTTGCCACACCAAATAAAGAGTGCAAAACAACACACAGCTTCCTCAGCTGTGCTGTGTATGGGGAGCTACAAAGTCATCTTTCCCACAGTGCTCACGACTATCCCATAATAATCACTGAGTGCAGCACCTTTCCCATGCAGAGCACTGCTAATGCTTTATATGGCAGCCTGTGATTTCAGTGGTGATGCTCCTGGCCAGCATTTATTTCGTTATACAACTCCTCCATCTCTGCAATGGAAAGACAGGACAGGATAGGCAGCACTACGCCAATTGACAATATTGAAATTGTCGGTGATAATATTAGAGTTTTAGTAGATATAATCAAATGTTACTTGCAAGGAATTTCCTTACATGGTAAGGTGAATTATTAGGTTGTGACTTGACTTCAGTGGAGAGCTATTTCCTTGAAGCACACCAAAGAAATATTTAGAACTTAATAACATCAGTACCTGTCCCTCAAGAGGAGGGAATTTCACAGAATCACAGAAGCATTCAAGTTGGAAAACACCCTCAGGATCACCAAGTCCAACCAATAACCCTACTCTACAAGGTGCACTCTAAACCATATCCCCAAGCATCACATCCAAATGACTTTTAAACACACCTAAGGTTGGAGACTCATCCACCTCCCTGGGTAGCCCATTTCAATGCCTGACCACTCTGCCTATGAAAAAATTCTTCCTGATGTCCGATGTTCAGAGGAATTCTTCACTTTAGCAATCAAATAAGTGGCATAAAATGGAGATGTATTTATGTCTGCAGTCACTCTCTCATGTGTAAAGATGGTAGTGATTTAGAAAACAGTTTTATATGCTTACATAGGGCTTGCTAGCTTAGATTGCAGGTCAGTTTTTAATTGATTTAATGGCTTCAGTTCATCACATAAGCAGTTTTGCTGCTATTCAAACTGTCCTGTCCTCTCCCACTGCCATTTCATTTCAAGAGCCAAATAGCAAAAACTTTCTGATGAATAGAGAAAATTTAATTAAGCTACTTTAAAACACAGTGAGGACTTTTAGGTATCTGTTAATTTGACAGAATGAGCACTTCTGCACTGTTTACATTTTACAACATGTTCTGACATGGGCTATGAAATTAACTTGCCATTTTGTGGCACGCATATTGCCATTGACATATAACACAACGGAGTAAGACAGACAAGCAGAGTACAGCCCATACATAGCACTGAGAGCTGTTTAAGATAGCTGTCTCTGGCCAAAAGGTGTTTTCTGCACAGTCCTGAGAGCAGCATCTGAAAACCAAGCCACAGAATAGCTCTTTCAACTGCAGCTACTTGGTTTTTACATTAGATAGACTGCGATTAGCTTTTTAACTTCACAGGAGGATAAAAGATGAAATGTGAGAGTATTTTGTGAGCATTCTGTCATGTGAATTTGTGCATATTCAAATAGGAACATTTTGAGATGACGAAGCCTGAATTTCAAGGCAAGATTCTTAGTTTCCTGCATCATCAGAGCCCCTCTAATCACTTGCTGATTGTTTTAATGGAGACATACCTGAATGATAGAGTTTGCATCAATTATGCAAAGGTGGTTGCATTAGAGTGCGTAAGGAATCAAGCAGGCCACACCTTTCCAATTCATGATGTTTCATGGTGGAGGATGCCCATTTCAGTGTAATTTCTGCTTTAGACAGTTTTATTCCTACTATCTTTGTGGGTCAGAAAAAAACATTTCTTTTGAAAGTAGGATACATTGTCAGAGAGACTTATTTTTCATTGCAAACAACAGCCTGCAGATATAGTTAAGGACTTAGGAACATGTTTGCTGTCTAGGTAAAACTAATGAACATATGTTCCAAAGTACTTGTCCCTGTCTCCTAGTTTTGTTTGGAGGTTTTGAGTGGGACTTTGACATTAGGGCAGGGTAATGGAAAGAGATGAAAACACCTGCTTTCAGAAATGTCTTATAACCTACACCAAAAGAAGGAAGGCTATTCATGTCTTATTTATGAAAGGTAGCTGACAAGCAAAGGGAAATAAACAATGAATAGACATCTTTCTCCTACCACCAACTGCTAGACTTGTTGCCCTGAAGAGAAAACTATTCATTCTTTTTTCCTGTATCAGCTACTTTTAAGCCATACATATAAATTAAATGAAAGGTGACAATAACCATTTCTGTCTTTAAGCATTCAATAACACATGACCAACATGAAAACTTCTCACTGAAATCAATCTCTTTTCCACCAAAACAAATGGTTACTTTGAATTAAAATCCTGTTTGCACCCAAATGGTGCATATGAGTTACTGAGAACTATATTTTTTTCAGTGTTTAAAGTGGAAATCTCCAATTGAGACTGTGCAAAATCATTATTGAATACAATTTTGCAATCATAGAATTTTATTAAATTATTTTCGTTATTTCAGGCAATTCTGCTTCCAAAGATGACTTTTACAGAACCATCTATATCAGTGCAAATTGGTAACATGATGACTACACAAGAATAGAAGTACACTGGCTGTGGTACTACCCTTACTAAAAGTAATGGTATGCTAGTCCTGTAATATATATCAACTGTGCCCATACAAAAGACAAATGAAGACAAATGAAGGTCTGGGGCAAGACTTTAAGTGAATGACAAAAATCTCATTAAAATAACTGTCAAGAATTTGTTTACAAAACCAGCTGTCCTTTCTAGCTGACAGCAAAATATATTCCAAGGCCTTTGTGACTGTTACATTGCTTAGGACTTAAATTTGATGTGGCCAACCTTGCCTGACCCTACAAGCTTCACATTAAAATCCTTGTGTAACTATTACAGAATCACAGAATGTTAGGGGCTGGAAGGGATCTCAAAAAATCATCCAGTCCAGCCTCTCTGCAGGAGCAGGATTGAGAGCAGATCGCATAGGAACATATCCAGATGAGTTTCGAATCTCTTCAGAGAGGGAGATTCTACAACCCCCTCTAGGCAGCCTTTTCAAGACTTCTGTCAACCTCATGGGGAAAAAAATCCTCCTCATGTTTATATGAAATTTCTTATGTCTCAACTTCCACCCATTGCCCCTTGTCCTGTCACTGGGCATCACTGAGCAGAGCCTGGCTCCAGCCTACTGGCACTCACCCCTTAACATATTTATAAACACTGATGAGGTCACCTCTCAGTGTCCTCTTCTCCAAGCAGCAGAGCCTCAGCTCCCTCAGTCTCTCCTCATAAGAGAGAAGTTCCATTTCTTTCATCATCTTTGTGACAGATGCATCCAGGTGGATTTTGAATGTCTCCAGAATAGGAGACTCCACAACCCCCCAGGCAGCTTGTTGTGGTGTTCCACCATCCTCACAGTGAACAAGTACGCTTTCACTCTCCTCCTGCTGCCCTGAGCACTGAATTTCTTCTTCTCTGCTGAGCACCTCTTAACGGTAAGCAGGAATCAAAAGATATATGCAGTATGACTTGCTCTCTTGAACTCATTTTACTGAGAGGAAAGTACTAACCCTGTCTGTAGATCCAAGCATTTCAAATATCCTTTCACAGTTCTGAGCTGTATGATACCTCAGATTGGTCACAAGTGGTGTTTCCCAGGGCTCTGTCTTGGGGGCTGTTCTATTTATCATCTTTACTAATGACCTCAACAAGGTGATGGAGTGCACTCTCAGTAACTTTGCAGATGACACCAAGCTGGACAGGTTCATCTTCATGAGTTCAGAGGGATGGGCTTTTAGTGGGCCTCTCTATCCAAGCATGATGCAAATTTGCTAAACAAGATCTTGACTCATTTCTACAGGAAAAAAACCCAAAGTCTGCATGGTAGAGGAAAATTGTAAAAAATGGATAAGTTTGGCAAGACATAAGAAAGACGAGAGCATGGAACTGCCTGATTGTGATGTATGAAAGTGATAAATGACTAGAGGCAATCATACTGGCTCAGATCATCCTTTCTAAGGTCTTATCTCTGACACAGACAAGCAGCAGATGCAAACGAAAGAATACAAGCAGTGATATTTCTCTGTACATACATAAATCAATGTTTTATGGGCCTATGTTCTTGCTTAATAGCCCAAAACCTATTCTGCTTCCTTTAATTTATCTGAGGCTTGCCCACCAAAAAAAGGTCATATTTTCATATGCATCTAACCTGCTAATCATGTGTAGAATGTGATACTGCTTAAAGGCAGCTTACACAAGGCTCAAGTTTATCATCAAGGCTCATTGCATAGCTTACACACTTTGCTCCTTTTTCTCACAGAAAGTCACTCTGTGCCCATTCTGATTTTTATCTTGTGGAATAATTTATAGCCTCTCACAACTGAGGTCTGTTTCTCAAAGGAGGAATTATTTTATTATAACAGAGATTGTATCAACAATAGATTTAGCAATAAAAATTACACTGCATAAATGTTCTTATTAGCCTTGGAGGAGGAGGGTTAAAAAGAAATCGTTAGTGTTGGAATGGTCAAATCTTGTTTGACCTTTCATTCTCTGACAAGATCTGGGCTTGCATTACAGAGAAACCAATCATAAATTACATTTATATACATAAAAATCACAATAGAACAGACTGTTCTGTATTCCCCCTGCTGTGTTCACACTAGCTCTAAACAAGTTGCACGTGTTTAGGTAGTTCCCAAAGAAAGCCTGAACATGCTGCAAACTGGCAATGGGGATGGGACCTCTGGATAAATAATCCCTGTTTACATGCAATCCCTGAAGCTAAGAGAGCTAAACCGCTTTATTTTAATCAGGAAACATTAAAAGTATAGGCAGAGTGGATGTATTTATTAGACAGATAAATCCCTCTGATGAATCCCAGAGTTGGAGAATCAGATTACTGAAAGAACAAACATGTCCTTGATGCTACCAGTGCAGCATGCAACCAAAAAATTAGTCTCCATTTTGATGTTTACCCCAAGTCTACTACAAAAATGTTTGGCACCAAAGAGATTTTGACCTCCATAAAAACCATTAAAGTGATCTAGAAGGCAGTGTTCTCAGACCACAGCTGGCCAGTGTTTGGCTCAGAGTGGTATTAGTGTACACAGTTTTTCCTAAATATGTTGATTCTGAAATAGCAACTCACAGAAAACATTGGTTTTCCTACATTTTCTTTCTGTGGTATTTTGCTTTAAAAATATTGATAGACAGCAACATTCTGTCATTTTTAGGTGGAAAGCTGCTTGGTTTTCCATTCCAAATGATGTGGGAGGTTTATTCTTTAAGATAAATTTTTATCTGTAATAGAAGATATTAAACCCCAAATGCTCTGAAGTTTCCTGTACCAGTGCATTCATCTTACAGGGTGCCTCCTTCCCCTTCTCTCCCATCTTTTACTTAGTTTCAAAGCTGGAGGGAAAGATACCAAGCACGGAAAAGGGAAAGCTTTTCCACACCAGCTTTAACAATACATCAGCAGGAGAGAAGATTTCTACAGCCAGCATCACAGTTTCCCACATAACCCACAGCAGGAGTTAAATTCACTAAACTGACTAAAATTCATACCTTTCTTCTTCTAGTGACCAGGGGGTCTAGGATCATCAACATCTCTGAACAGAAGTGAAAAGGGGAGGCTAGAATGTGAGCGGCAGACACATGAGCCATTTGGTACTGCTTTAAAAGC
This sequence comes from Pogoniulus pusillus, assembly GCF_015220805.1. Classification (NCBI taxonomy): domain Eukaryota; kingdom Metazoa; phylum Chordata; class Aves; order Piciformes; family Lybiidae; genus Pogoniulus; species Pogoniulus pusillus. Next base: position 14,647,300 of record NC_087290.1, on the reverse strand, counting down.
ATGAGACCTTTAGAAATATTTCATCTTCTTGGAATATCTTTGTGGGTTTCAACTTCAAAACAAATATTCAAGTGGAAAAAATGCGAGCTATAGAAGTGGGAAACTTCACCCTATACCAACTTTTGTGCACTTACTCGTGTGCCTCAACTATCTTACGCAAGCCGTTGCCAGATGGTTCACAGGCCTGCAAGACCTTTTGTCTGACCCACTCTTGCATGCTTCCCCATAAATACTGCCATTTAGCAGATGTAAAATAATTACCACAGAGTCGACGAATAAGGCAGCAGAAGTGAATTGCTGTGTAACAAAACCATCTTGCCTCGCTGGCAGATGGAGCAGCCTCCTTCTACGCCAGCGCAAGTCCTGTTTGCTCTCTCTGGGTACATTATGGCATCTCTGCCACACCAAAAGAGAAAATAAAAGCAGCCTTACGTGGATAACTATGGTGGTTTTGTACAGGAAAGCACAATTTAGGCAAACTCTTCATAAAATAATCTACAAGATTGAGAAAAGATGCATGTACTTGCCAGAGATGCTTGCTGCAGACTACGTGCAGTGACTATGCAGATAGCAACCACATCCGAGCATAGCCCACCTAGATGCAGAATCCCTTCTAATTCTTTATCAAGAGGATAGGGTTTCCAAACACAGGATGAAATGTTTGACCTTAGATAAAAGAAGTCTTGGCAACAAATCAGGTTTTACTGCAGCACCACAGCACAGGGGCTGTGCACGCTTGGGGTGCGATCCAGTGCATTACAGCAGGCAGGATCATCTCCTCATGCAAGCAGCATCATGCCACGTGTGCTCAGCCTGGAAACCTTTGAGTTGCTATAACAGCGCTCTGCCATGGCAGGGTGATGAGCCCAGACTAAAGAGTACTCAAGCAATTCCCCCTGTTGGAAAGAGCACTGACTTTGTTTCCAGGCTGAGGCAACGTACTTGTGGCAGTTTCAACTTTTGAGCTACTCCAGTGGACATTGCCATGTAATGAGAAACTTTCCATTAGTTCAGCAAGCAACTTTACTGAATTATCAGATGACATGTCCCAAGCCTCTTCTCGGTAAGAAATTGGGTTATATTAAAGAGCTATTTAGAGATGTGCTTTCTAGTGATCCAGAAAACATGTAAAGCATGGAATCCCTGGGACCTTATGGCTCCAGCGCAGTGACAAAAATTATGCCGTAAGAGAATATTAACTCTATGCCATCACCATGAAAAAAAGTATGCATTGCACCCACACAGCAGTGGTTTCAGGGGAAGAGTAAGAGTATTTGCCACATTCATTGGCAATTGAACAATTTAGGTGAGAAGCAGTAATTGCATACAGGAGAGAGAACAAAGAGTATACTGCTGATTTCCAAAACTGGAGGGTTTTCTTGCTGCACATCTGTGTTTGTCAGAAGACACTGAGGTTTCAGGCTGAGGGGAACACCATGCAGTCTTGATCATAATTATGGTTTAACATAACTACATCATTATTTGTACATGGGGTTGCTGGATACCATTGTTGAAAACACTATTTTTAGATCAGACCATTTATCAAGTATAATTAATACACCAGGATTCAGTTTGAAAACCTTGCACCAATAATACTAATTTCTCTGTATTAATGATAATGACACTAATTTCTCTGTGCTGGTGAGATTAACCACATCCATGGTACCAAAAGAAATGTCAGTGATAATGCTGAAAATACAATAAGATCATTTAATCATAGAATCAGTCAAGGTTGGAAGGAACCACAAGGATCATTTAGTTCCAACCTCCCTGCCATGGGCAGAGACATCCTACCCTAGATCAGGGTTGTTCTTCTAGCTCAGTCTCTATATTTTTCAGACAGTAAATGGCAAAACAAAGCCAAAACAACAACAAAAAAACCCAAAAACCAATCCCTGTACAATTTCAATTTGCATGAAGCAAAAAAGACTACAAAACATAGTAAAAATCTCAGAGAGGTGAAATTTTAGATGGTCATTATCTCAAAGGAATATTAATAAATCACTGCAGTTTGCATTGATTTTAGTTTCTATTGTTATTTATAGAATAGAATCATAGAATGGTTTAGGTTGGAAGGCTTGCCATTCACCTCCAGTGAGGATGCCATTTCAATCCTACCCTGTTTTTCTTAACTTCCTGCTACAAAACCACTTCAAATTCACAAGATGGCACAATATCACAGCTGTGAGAGAGGAAATGGGCACCTCATGATGCTTACAGCTGTCCAAAAAATGCAGTATGAGAGCAAACTGGAAACAAAACCAGCCTGCCCCTTTATTCTTCTAAGCAAAGCATTCCATAGCATGTTTATTTCCATGAGAAACTATATACATGCTGCTTGAAAAGTATTAGCTTGAGATTTCAAGAGAGTTTCTCCACCTCCAAGCTATATTAACTTTTTTTTTTTTTTTCATCTGATTTCAAATCTATTCTACAGGCAAACTCTGAGGAAAATTCATGAAGTTATCTGTGTGATTTCATTACATGTCTTTGTTTGGGAAGATGAAAGCCTCAAATACTCGCACTGTCTAACATCATCAGTAAATTTTATGTGACTTGTGGTGGAAAAATGTTCATTTGCAATGGAGCTCTCATCAGAATTTTTAAAAAAGATGCTAGAGGCAGCACCAAATTCAAAGGATTTGTTTTCCCAGAAAAGAAAACAACACTCTGCAGGCATCTCTTGAAAAGCTGTGCTCTTTTCATGTTCCAGATTGAGCAATCAAAAACTGAATGGCACTAAACCAATGAGTTTTCAAAAGTTGGTGGATTTTGACACTGTGGATCTATCCCACCTTGATAGCACATCACTAAGGCTGTCAAACAGAGTGCCAAGGCGAGGCAGGATCATTTGAATTTTGACTTCTTTTTGAGAGATACTAAAAATGCCATTCCATTCTTGTTTCCATTCCATGCCTTTCCAGTTATCAAAAGCAGAAACTACACTTAGCAATGATTTCCAAAAACCCTTCCAATTTCCAACATGGAATATCACCCACAAGTGCTTGCATATTGATCCACATCCCATATTGCATGCCTGATGCTCCCTCAGACAACTCACAATCTGGTAATATTCTGGAGATAGCTGTAGGAAAGAGATTCAGCCCACCAGTGGGAAGAAGCTTTACCGTCTGTTCCCAATGATCTCATGTAAGCTTAGAAATCTGCAGCCAGTCACTACAGCAGTCATTTTCCCTGTTTGATGAAGTGTAAGTAGTTCTATTAAGAAAGATGTTCCCAGTCAAATAAAGTTGCTGTTCCCACTCTGCTTGTACCATGGTTTTAAAGTCTTCTGCTTCTCAGTGATAATCATGGAAACATCTTTCACTAGAAGAGTGATGAGTTTTGTTCCACTTTCACAGGTAGTTTGCATAAATGCTTTATGAGTTTGCTAAAATGCAGCTTTGAGTCCAGAATGACAAAATTATGCAGGAGTCCATTACAGCTGTAAGTTACAGAAGTAGGTCAAACACCTAATTTACATACAGATTAAAAAGTCTAATTGCCTAATTAGATATTTTCTAAATCTCTCTAAACACCTATCTGTTTCTTTAGTCACCTGAGTGCTACTGTCGCTATTTCTTTGCAAAACTGCTCCCAGTAGCAAGACAGGCTGCTAACCCCTGTCAAATTTAAGGGGAAAAAAAAAAACCAAACAAATTAAACAAACAAAAAACCCAAAACCCCAAACATCTTGATTTACTTCTTGACCCTCCAGCACATGGTTTCTTCATTTGACCTTTAGGGAAGTCAAACGATAAAGAGCCCAAACTCTTTCAAGTCATGTGCCAAAGCAGTATCTGAGCTGACTATGAGCCTGATTACTCTCAAGTGCACATTATGCCCGAGGTGGCCATAGAGTTTTCCTCAAAACGGTTTTTTTTGATGAGCAAATCAAATACAAAAATCCAAAATCAGTCATGTGTAATATCCTACTGCATTGCCAAGGTGATGTAATTACAAGTAGCATTCAGCTCACATGCTGGTTGAACATTAATTGCACTTTTAGTCTACTACAGTTCAGAGGAATAAAAAAAAGAAAAAACACTAAAGCTTCACTAGGGTGAAAATGGAGGTCAAGAGGTTTTACTACAATGCATTTTTATTTATTGCCATTCCATCTGCTTTTAAAAGGAAACAGGTTTACTAAAAGTAGGATGTTTATTTTCAGCCATGGTGTAGTGGTTGTTGGATATTACGAATCACAGAATAACAGAATTAGCCAGGTTGGAAAAGACCTTTGAGGTCATCAAGTCCAACCTATCACCTAACACCTTGTAATTAACTAAACCATGGCATTAAATGCCTCATTCAATTTCCTTTTAAAAACCTCCAGGGACGGTGACTGCACCATCTCCCTGGGCAGCCCATTCCAATGCCAATTACTCTTTTCATGAAGGACTTCTCCCTAACATCCACCCTAAACCTGCCCTGGCACAGCTTGAGGCTATGTCCTCTTGTTCTATCACTGGTTGTCTGGGAGAAGAGACTCCCCCACCTGGCTACAACCTTCTCTCATGTAGTTGTAGAGAGTAATAACACATTAAATATGTTCTTCCATTTAAGGTTGAAAGTCACTTCTTATTGACTGTGAATTTCCAAAAACAAACAAACAAAAAAAAAACCCCTCCACCCTCTCCCCAGCATCTACAGGAAGCTCATCCAAGAAGTCATTTCACAGTGTGAACTGCCTGGCTTACTCTGACACAGGGAGGTAAGTTGATTTAAGACATTTCAGGACCAAAGCAATGAACAAAGAGCAGGTAGATCTCACCCAAAATGTGACACAGATGAATGGCAAAACACTGACTTTCTACCTCTTTTTCCTGTGCAACCTGGGCTTTGCTCTGCTGTCACAGATTTTCTATTAAGGTTCTGTGCTAGCAGAAGATTTAATAGACATTAATAGAACCATGGGTTTTGAGGCATAAATGTGTCACACCTGAGGAAGATGTTGCTCTCCTTGACTATAGTTTGCCTTGTACTAGCCTAGAATTCCCTAAACATTACACAAATCTGCTTTCCACTGTGAAAAGTCTCATGAAAATATGAGATACCAAAAAAGAAAAGTGATTATAATGAAAACAAGATTACAAAATCTGTCATAGGCATCCAAAATAAAGGCAACTGATAAAGGCCAGAGCGGCTGTACATGGTATAATTTCTCTGGTTTTAGTTTGGAGTGGTTTAAAATGCCCAGTAAAGTATGTTAAAACAAAACACAACCAAAGCTAACTGTATTTAAAGAATGTTACAAATGAGGCAAGCACTGGAAATTCAAAAGCAGGGAAGTATCAGTGCTTTGGCACCTGGAGAGTCAATTGAAGGCTATGAACTGTAAAACAAAGTTTTCATCACATATAATATGGAGCTATAAAACTGTTTCTGGATCAAATTGCAGCCTAACAGCACATGCATTTAAAGTATGTGCTACTAGTAAGAACATGATGGACTTGAGTCTAAACTTCTCTTACTATTTCTAATAGCTTTCTGGTACAACAGATGGCACTGAAGAAATGATGTCTTTATAGTTAAATAGCAGAGAAACAAAATTAGATGTTCTGGGCTCATTCTGTGTATATAAGGCACTCAGTTTATATGCTAATGTATAAGGGCCTCGTACAGAATTGATTTCTTGTCATTAAAGATAACACATTAGCCTTGTTCTTACCACTCTGCTCAGCTGATTTGAGTTGCATTCTTTGTTGCAATGCCCTCATCATCCATTTCTTATTGAATAAAACTCTTCTGTTTTAACTACAACAATTGTAGCCATTATCCCCAGCAATCACTGATTCAAACACTAAAAATCATTATCTCCTTTTGAATTAAGGTTTTGGAGTGGTTGAAGTTTTTGAAAACCTCTTCTTGCTTCTGCAGTCAGATGTTTTCCTCTGTTCTTGGTGGAAAAACAAGAGCCAGCTCTTGTTATCTCTGGTAGCACACAAAGGGCTTCTGCCTCTGAAGGAACCAACACCAGACTGCATTCAAATGGAGTTATAACCATGTGAAGAGCTACCTGATGAAACATTACTGCACGTTTAAAAGAGCAGTTCATCCTGCAGGTTTGCAAAGATTTCTAAGCCTTACACAGTGAACAAAGACCTTCTTCAATAAGGCTGTGTGGTTAAGTTTCATAGAATCATTTTGGTTGAAAAAGACCTTTAAGATCATGAAGTCCAACCATGGAACCAAGTCCATTTCAGTGGAACTAAAAGAACTTGTGTAAGGCAAAGCTCAGGAGAAGCCAAGACCTTGAATGACCAGAGATTTTCTTCACCTTTTTTTCTGAAACTGTGTTAAGAATGCTAAACAAGTTGAAATTTAAACCTCCTTGTTTTCATACAACTGACAGCTGTTTAAATTTATGATGATACCTTTCACTAGCTCAAAATCAATGCAGAATATATCTGGACTTAAAATAAATGGCAAAATGACAAGTGGATGTCCCACAAAACAGAGTAGTAAGTAGCAGTATTAAATCAGAGCATTAAATGGCAGAGCTTTATCCATGCAGAGTGCATGCAATTCGCACAAACACCTAAGCACAGTTCAACATTGGCAGACCTCAGGGAGTGAAAAGAAAGACTTTGACAGCCAAGTAATTAGTGCATACTGTCAGCTCTGAACCTGAGCAGTTGGCAGTGCAACAGAGATGTTCCAGTGCCTCGCTACTTTTTCTATCCTTTGTCAAAAGGTTATTGACTGTTGTGCAGATGCTCATGTAGTTATTAATTACTGTAGAAAACAATACCCACAGGGAAGTTTTCCAAAACTGCAATATTTTGGGGGTTTCCCCCTGCATGTTTTGAACAAAAATGTACAAAACAACATGACATAAAGACTTTTACCAAGGTCCCCTCACACATGTGTATATTTATCTGTCTATATATTCAAAAATCATCTGTTTATATACACAGAGCTGCCTGTACTAAGCTCATTATTAGGATTTTACATATCTTTATCACAGAAAAAGATGGGATGGCATTTGAATAAGGGGTACTTAGCTGAGCAAGAAATAGATGAGATTCTTTTCAATGGAGCCCTCAATACAGGAAGCACATGGACCTAACGGAGTGGGTCCAGAGGAGGGCCACAAAAATGATCAGGGGGTTGGAGCACCTCTGCTACAAAGACAGGCTGAGAGAGCTGGGGTTATTCAGCCTGGAGAAGAGGAGGCTCCAGGGAGACCTAATAGAGATCTTCCAGTACCTAAAGGAGGCCTATAAGAAAGATGTAGAGACACTGTACACAGCAGGACAAGGGACAATGGCTTCAAACTAGAAGTAGATTTAGATTGGATGTTAAGAACAAGTTCTTTACCATGAGGGTAGTGAAACACTGGAACAGATTACCCAGGGAGGTCTGGGCAACCTGATCTAGTTGAGGATGCCCCTGCTGACTGCAGAGGGGATTGGACTAGCTGACCTTTGGAGGTGCCTTCCAACTCAGACCATTCTATGATTCTACAATCTTTTAAATAGCCCCAGGGATGGTGACTCCACCACTACCCTGGGTAGCCTGTTTCAATGTTTAACAATCCTTTTAGTGAAGTTTTTTCCTAATGTCCAATTTAACCCTTTTCTTGCACAATTTGAGGCCATTTCCTCTTATACTATCGTTCATTACTTGAAAGAATGGACTGTCCCCCACCTTGATACAACCTCCTTTCAGGCAGTTATAGAGAGAAGATCTCCCCTCAGATTCCTTTTCTCCAACTAAACAACCCAAGTTCCCTCAGTTGCTCCTCAAAAGAGCTGTGCTCTAGACACTCCACCAGCTCCACTGCTCTTCTTCAGATACACTCCAGCATCTCAGCATTTTTCTTGTGGTGAGGAGCCCAAAACTGAATGCAGCATTCAATGTGCAGCCTCACCAGTGGCCTCACCAGTTGTCAAGCTATTCCTGATACAGGCCAGGACACATTTGGCCTTCTTAGCCACCTGAGCACACTGCTGGCTGATGTTCAGCTGGCTGTTGACCAAAACCCTCAACTTCTTTTCTGCCAGGCCACTCTGCCCCATGTCTCTAACATGGCATGGCATTGTTGTGACCCAAGGACAGGACCCAGCACCTGGCCTTGTTGAATTTTATACACTTGGCCTCAGCCCATTAATTCAGCTTGTCCAGCCCCTGTCTTTCATTGCAAATGAACACCATTTGGCTTGTACTCTCTATCACCTGCAGTCATTTATTCTGTGTGCACATCAGCAAAAAGCCTGACATCATAATCCCATTAGCTGACCACCATTTGTGACTTGCAGCATTGACTGTTTTGCTACTCTGTTTCCAGATGCCTCAATCTCCCTGGCATTGATACACTGATACTGTCTTTGGTGCAGAAAAATCTGACAATCCTACTGCTATCATCTCTGAGGGATATTTAAATAAACAATGAAGTGTTACTCTAAACAGTCTTGGCAAGCTAAGCACTAGTTAGGTTCTTATTGCCAAAAATGCTCTGCTGCAAGAAGCCAGAGCCTGTACATTTTAACAGGTAGGTAAAATAGCAAAGCAGAAATGTGTTCTTGAGCACTTGAATTAGTACACTGCTACTAACACATTGGTACTAATGCACATTCTGGAGTGACATCAAAAACCAACAAGGGGCAGCCTTCTTTTTTCATGCCCTTTTCAAGTAATTTCTGCAATGTCATCTAACAGGAACTAGCAGTAAGGGTTGCATTCTTCTGCCAGCAAACTTTACTTTTGCCAGTTAAACAAATTGCAATTGACAAGTGAGAAAATGATCCTTGTAACCATTACGCATCTGAGTAATTTAATTTTCGGGTCAGTCTTAATTTAGTACTTCAATGGTTACCAGGCCAACATAGCACCTAATTATAATATCTGAAATACCCTTGAGAGGAATGAAGGTCTTGCCCCCTGGGTTTATAAAGGCAGCTGACACAGAGTGACCAACTGAGTGAGAAAGATGTCAAAGTGACATTGATTTTGTAAGGCCCTGATCATTATAGCTGCCATTAACTACTGCATCCATCCTCCACACTCCAAGCAGCATGGGCGGGGTGGGGGGAGGAAAAAAGGGGAAAAAAGTACACATGAAGTAAGCAGTAGAGGCTGCTGGGAACACAATCATTAAGGTATGGAAGAAAGAAATAGAAACAGAATGGTGGGGTCATTGTTTGTGCACTGCACAATCAAGAGAAGATAGTTGTTGTCTAAACACCTCTGTCATGCCTGCTGCAGTCTACATTTTAAATGTCTGTGGTGTGAGGTTTTCCTTTGGGATTTCATTCCAGGGTCTCAACTATTGTGCTCTTAAAACCAGTCAAGTTGTCAAGCCAAACTGGAATAAAAATTAATGTAAACCCTGGAGACTGTTTGTTACTTGGCCTCCTAACTGATGTAAATAAATATCTAAAAATATATATCGGTTTGGATTTCTGGAGGTCAGCAAATTAAAGAGAGGATTTAACTGGTGGTTAAAATAAACCAATGCCTGATTCCATGTGAGTTCCCTAAAGCTGCTCTAATAGGTATTTAAAAGACATGTTTCATATTGTCATGATACCACTTTCTAATTAAAATCTTACTATATAGCTGTTGCAACATCTCTGTATTTACCTTCTCAGCATTCCCAGAGGGACATATTGACACTGGCTCATTAGAGCAAAAGAGGAGCTTCACCACAGGAGTTCCAGGTCTGAACAAGCAGACATTTTTAGAGGAATTGATGCATGGTAGGGGCTTTTCTTGGCTCTGTAACAGATTGGTATTTTGAAAAGGTCTGCAAGGTCAGGTTAGCTCTAGAGGCAATTCACATTCAACTTACCAGCCTGACTTTTACAGGGAAATGAAGTTCTATCCCAATCTGTGAAAACCACGAAACTATAAACCTTCTTTATTTAGGTGTCACTTTCACTTTTGGTTTTCTGGCTGCCTTATGCATGTAGTGAAGCAGACAATGATGCATTTGGGATGAAGCTTGACCAGTGTTTATGAGCTATTCAGCTTGTTACTCTGAACCCTCCCCAAATGGTTTTTGAATCCTTGTCAAACCTGTGTTCAAGGGCTGTGTTCAGTGTAGTGCATTACAGGGGAAATTATTTAGACTATTTAGAAGCATTTTAACAGTCTGGCCATTTCCTCTTAATATGAAATCAGAACTCCATCCAAATTGTGTGCCATGCTAATGAAAGGAAATGTGCATCAAATTTAATTCAGTCATTTCTATATTTGTGCTGTCTTGGAGTACCTTACTTTGCAGTTATCACTGCTGATAACACTAATTGAAAAAGTTTACCTATATTCCCCCTTTGCCATAGCTTCTTGAAAAGCTTATTTCAAAACAGACCTGTTTCCACTATTGCATTTTATTTGAATATCTGCACTTGTGGGGAGAAAAAAAAAAAGAAAGGGTTTAGAAGCTTAAAAATAGTCACATTATAAAGGTAAACATTATGCAATTAAAACTGAAATGATTCTCCTTACACCTCTATTTTTATGTTTAAAATTTAACCACAACTGGGCTTTGGGTTGTTTGGGTGTTATTTGGGGTTTGTTTTTTTGAGAAGCAGCAGGCATGACAACAGTGAAACATCTGAACATAGGCCCTGTGTCTACTATCAACTTGGGAAACGTCAGGTATAATGCAACATTTTTACCTACCTGCATTGTCAAAGAAATTATTCCTAAAGCAGACTTGCATTGCTCCTTAATCATGTGTGACAGGTTTCCCCATGATAATAAGCTTGAGGCAATTCATGAAAGAAAGTCAGCCTTTCTGCTTTAACACGTACTGAAGATAAGAAGGATTAGGAGCCAGGGGAGAGTATTTCCCTCAGTGGTGTTATATTGCACAGCTAATTAAACCTGACAGATTTCTTTGTCTTTATCCACTGACATCAAGGCTTGCAGTCAAACTTTCAGGCAAGGATGCTAAATGAAAAGCTGATACATGCACATTTCAAATCAAAGTGACCTTACTGTCCAATTCATTGATTATTTGCAGTTCTGGGGGCTTGCAACGGAGAATTTTAAGTTGTGAGAAAGGTTTTCCAGGAGAAGACTCTATACAGTCCCTTATCAGAAGAGAGAGGGGTGTGCATGTGTGCTCTGTATTATCCTAGTTCTCTTCATACAAATCTCAGACAAATTGGCATAGAATCACAGAATGGTTTAGGTTGGAAGTGACTTCAAAGATCATCGAGTCCAACCCCCTGGCCAGAGCAGGACAATACTATCTAACACAGATCACAGAGGAACACATCCAGACAGGTCTTGAAAGTCTCCAGAGAAGGAGATTCCACGACCTCTCTGGGAAGCCGATTCGAGTGCTCTGTGACTCTTACAGTTCCCCCCTGTGTTGAGGCAGAACCTCTTGTGCTGCAACTTACACCCACTGCTCCTTGTCCTCTTACAGGGAGCATGTGAGCAGAGTCTGTGCCTCCGATCCTGGCCAGCCTTCAGAAACATTTACCAAATCCCCTCTAAATTTTCTTTTCTCCAGACTAAAAAGCCCCAGGTCCCTCAGGCTCTTCTCATAAGCCATGCCCTCCAGTCCCCTAATCATTCTTGTAGCTCTCTGCTGGACCCTCTCCAGCAGATCCCTGTCCCTCTTCAAATGGGGAGCCCAAAACTGAACACAGTATTCAAGATGAGGTCTTGCCAGGGCAGAGTAGAGGGGGAAGAGAACCTCCCTTGATCTGCTGGACACACTCCTCTAAATACACCCCAGAGCTGCTGGTGTCAAGAGTATACGCAAATCTAGGAAACTAATTTCTGTCCTCCTATTGCAAATGAGGAGAAGACAAAGCCTAGTCTTGTACAAAATATCACAAGTATTCTCCCCCTCTACTCTACTCTGGTGAGACCCCCACTGGAGTGCTTGATTTGATTGTAATTCCTGCTTTGTCAAAATATTCCCAAAGATTTTTTAAAATTTATTCTCCCAAAAAGCCCCACACCAAAACTAGATACAAAACCAGTCACATTTTATTCACAGGTTCTAATGCAGTTGGGAATTTTCACAAGGATGCTTACGGGCAATTTCAGTAATTTAGAAAGTCAGAAAATGGAAAAGGCTAAGCCATAAAATAGCTCACTCAGTTTTATGAGCAGAATTCCATTTCTTTTATAACTTTAATCAGACCCCAAAGCATTTTTATATAGAGGAAATTACTAGTTCAGTAGAAAATAAGTATGTGTTTAATTTGGTCAAAACACTTTTTCCTCCTCAAATTTGTCATTTGTCACCATAAATCTAGAGGGAAAAAAAAAAAAAAAAAAAAGCCAAAACCATCATTAGGTTCCATGGCAAAGTGAAGTCACTTTTATGATTTCTCAAGGATCTCACTGGAAGAGAGGATGGACATTTCAGTGACAAAAAGTGGCCAATATTACTGAAGTTGTTTGGTATCCTGGGTTAACAAAACAGACTACACAGAGCTAAAATGCAATCGCAACAGCAGGTGAAAAAATTAGCAGACTTAATTAAATTAGAAATTAGCAGCAGGAGACACCACTTTATATGCACAATATGCACATCACAATAGACCGAGACCAAGATCTTAATCACCGTGGACAGTAAAAATCAAACCACACAAATCCAATACAACAGCTTTCTCCAGAATGGTGATAATTCTCAGCAACAGAAAAGAGCACTGTTAGAGTTGAAATAGGGAGCTTTCTTAAATCACTCTGCCTATCCACTGGGCTCCCAAATCTCATCCCCTGTTCCTCATTGTGATTAGCCTACCCCTGGCATATCTGGAAATGCTGGAGAAGTAGTGACACAGATGATCAGAGAAGCACAGCAAGGTCTTTGAAGAAGGAAAGTCTAAGTGGATGAGAATGTCTTAGCCTGGAAAATAAATTACTAAAAGAATACTAGGTAAAAGTATTAAATCTAGTCTGAATCTACCCTCTTTTAGTTTAAAACCATCACCCCTTGTATTATCACAACAGGCCCTGCTGAAAAAATTATCCCACTCTTTCTGATAAGCTGCCTTTAAATACTGAAAGGCCACAATAAGGTCACTCATGAACTTTCTCTTCACCAGGCTAAACAACCTCAACTTTCCTCATAGGGGAGGCATTCCAGACATCTGTTCATTTTTGTGGCCCTCCTCTGGACCTGCTCCAATAGCTTCATGTCATTTCTGTATGGAAAAGCTACTTGGGCATGATCATAAAACCTAACAACATTCCCTGCTAGCAGATTTTGTCCATACTTTATGAAAGTGGCAAGACCTGAAATTAGTTCCAATACTTCCAGTTATTTAGGAATAATGCAAAGGAAAGAAGCTACATTAAACATTCAGCTAGAGACTTGGCTGACTAACAGAAATCATATTGATGAACTACTATGACATTAAATCTTGTTATAGTGAATCAGCACTAGGGAACTGATAAACAAAATTCACTCATTAATATTCTTCCAGTGTTGTATACTAATATGCCATCATCTATAATCAGTGACAGAGATTACACCAAAATATGTCTTCTATTGCATTGTTTGGTTTCATGCAAGATCACATCTGCCATGGCACATAAATTGAATTGAAAAGGTCTGAGACAAAGCCATCTAATCTTAGTACAGCTTCCTATCATGATATAACTTTTCTCTAGTGTTGTATAGATACACAGTGATTATTAAAAGCCCTAAGCTACTGGGATCTTTTGCATACAGTAACATTCATACGGAGAATGTCCTGAACAGAATGGTTGTGTTCTGTCTAGATGGCAACTATAGTCTCTCATATACAGCTGTCTCTTGGTCCTCCTAGCACTGGTAATCAACACACTGGAGCACACAAATAGTGCCTGTGAACTGTCCTTTACACTGCAGGGGCTGCCTGTAGAGAATCTCTTAGTATGTTTAAAATTCTCACAAGGAGAAGTCCTGTGACAATTAGTCAAATCTTTTGCTATGAAACCAGATAGGCATTCAGTCACTTTCTACCTCATACTAGGTTGGAATTGTGTACCATGAGAGTGCTGGTTACTTAACTGATTATGGCCAAAAAGGCCAACGAAAATGCCAGGATAAAAGGAAACTAATTAAGGGAACAGAGTAAGCTATCTAGACTTAAATGCCTGTGCTACCAAACTATCTATATCATAGAAAAAATCATTTGTAGTGTAAAAGCTGGAGGAAAGGACTCTGAGATGAATGCAAATGAATCCATTCCAATTACCTTATTGAATTTTCTGATATAAATAGATCCGTTGCTTTAATAAACATTTTGACTATCCTCAGGATTTCATTTTCTATTCTGAAACTTTGAGTCGGCTTATCTATCAAAGTCAACTCAGGCAATGTGCTTTAAATGGAAAAATAAAAAGGAGCTATTATCTCTGCCTTGTTGGTTGCTAACTAATGAAGCATACTTATTGTTAGACCCAACTTGTATGACAGAGAACAGAGCAAGTTACTACATTACTGTGTTAGCAGCCACTACTATGCATGTTACCAGAACCAGTGTCAAACATAATGGAAATGGATATTGCTGCACAGGGAAAGAACAAAGCAAGTGAGAGGTTCTTTTCTTCTCCCCACCCTTCCCTTTTCCCCTACACCTGGACTACCAAAATTATCTTCATAGTTTGTTGTTTAGAATCCCAACAATTCATGAGACTGATTAGCCTGGTGCCAATGAAAAGGTCAAGTTCAAATGCATATAGAGGGCTGAGGCTGCCCAGGGAGGTGGTGAAGTCTCCATCCCTGAAGGAGTTCAAGAACTGTATAGATGTGGTGCTTCAGGGTACAGTTTAATGGTCATGATAGTTAGAGTTGGACTTAAATATCTTAAAAGTCTTTTCCAACTTTAATGATTCTAAAATTCTCTGATCTCTCCTCCAACTGTTACAGAGTTGCTGCTCAGAGTAACAAGAGCAGAGGCTGAAACATTGCATCCTGATAGGCTGGAAGCATTTCATAACATATGCTTAATTTTCAGGTGCTTTTCATGAAACAGTTTCGAAAGGCCCCAGAAATGAGGTTAATAGCTCCCCTGTGAGGTGTGTTGCACACTGAAATCCAAGTCACAAAGAAAATAAACAATTACACTACAAAAGTCCTGTAACTCCAGCCCACAGATTTCCAACGGATCTTGGTTTAAAAGAAAATCCTGAAAATATGCCTCTACCACGCAGCCAGGTGTGCAGCAGACCCTTCAACATGCAACGTCCCAAGCATCCAAACAGTCCTTCTGCCATGTCATAGAATCGACCAGGTTGGAAGAGACCTCCAAGCTCATCCAGTCCAGCCTATCACTCAGCCCTACCCAATCAACTAGTCCATGGCAAGAAGTGCCTCATTCAGTCTTTTCTTGAACACCTCCAGGGATGGTGACTCCACCACCTCCCTGGGCAGCCCATTCCAATGACAAATCATTCTCTCTGTGAAGAACTTCCTTCTAATATGTCAGCAGTAGCAAAGGGGTTTGGAATATTCCTATTTATGCAGCTGAATCCCAAACCACTTGACGCTGAGGCTGTGCAGAGAATTTGTCCCTTCATGTAATGCAAGTATTATGTTTCTCAAGGTTAAAGGGCTACTCTTCCTCACGCTGGATAAGGAGGAAGCTTTCTTCAGGTTTTGGGGCAAAAAGTCAAACACACGCAAAATTAAACTAATGCTGATAAAAGACCCTGAGTAGGGAATAAAAAGAAACACTGCTGCCAGCTTGCAGACTGTTTTGCTACTCACTTTCAGGACAGTGCTTGTTCTAACCCTGAGACAGACTCACTTGTTGACTGCAGCACAAGCTCTCTGTTCCATACTTGGACTTCTGAGCACCTGTCTCTGGACAGACAGGTAGCACTACCACAGATTCTGTTTTGTTTATTACTGAAGCTTTAAAAGGTATGTGAACACAGACACGTTGTCCCAGTTTATGGCTGTGAGCTACCTGGGACTGGAGGACAGAAATTCCACTCACTGCTTTTGAAGAGTAAGAATGAAGGTACTGCACACTGATGGGAAGTTTAAAGGGGGGATCTATTTGTATGTGCATATATGCAAAAGGCAAACAGGTGGAAGGGATACATCCAGAAACTAGGCCACGTTTGTTAGCACTGGACTTGAAGTGGTAAAGCAAAAAAACCCAAAGAAAGAAGAGTTCTCTGTTGAATTTGTTGGGTGACTGTACAATTAGAGATGAATTAGCTGTTCCTTCACATACGCTTGTCAACTGATGTTTAGTATAAATATTTATCAAAAAGCTGAGCCCACATATGGCACTTGAACAGCTATATTTTGGCATCCTTGCTTGTGCCCTGCACTGGAACATGCATATTTCTGTAAATTATTATGGTGACAGCCTCTAGGTAAAATTTTTCAAACCTTAAAAGCTTCACTTCAGGTTTGCAACTGCAGAGAAGGTTTGCCCTGCAAACCAGTCAGAGCAGTCACCTTAATGGTGCTTCAGGTCTCCCAGCAGCAGGGTGGCCACACAGAGTCTGCAACCCCTGGGTCAGCTTGGCAACTAACTGGGCTTCTCCCTTATTTTGCTCTGCTTCAGCCTTGCTCAACCACAGTTTTGCTAAGCTACTGAGACAGCAGAAGAAAACTGAAGTGTGCTACTGAAGAGCTGACTTTTTTTACTAGCAGCCCCTTAATGCATGCTTCCTTTCTTTACAAGGGCAGTTGTTCTGTGAGCTTGACTTGTATTTTTACAGTGCTGTTTCATACTCCTGAGATATAGAGGAGGAGGTCTGGTCCCTCCAGTATCTCATCATACCAGGACTCACACTGGCTGTAGACGACCGGCAGGGCAGACAAGTCCACTAGGGTGGGACATCTGACAGAACAGGACATCTACTTGCCTGCCCAGATGTGCCAAGCTCTGGCCCCTTCATGCAAGACATCAGCAAGAATGCTGCCCAAACAACACACTGTCATGTTCATGGTTAGTAACCAAAAAAGCATTGAAAAAACCACAAGTTCCCTGCATTGGACTGCATCCAATATCTCCTCACACAGGGTGGCAACCTCTTCCCAGTGCCCTAAGGAGGTCCAAGACCACAGCTGCCAGTCATGCTTGACCAGCTCCTCACAGTGCCAGAGGGCAGCAGGTCAGGGTTCCTGGCAGGGAGATGGGAGGGCAGGACCTGGCAGCCAGAGCTCATTCCACAGCTCTGGCCAAGAGCAGGGCATGCCAGAGCATAGCCCAAGACCTGGGCATCTGGTGCCTCCCCATCAGGTAGGCTGAGGCAGGTATGAGGTCACAGTGGTCCTGTTTTGGCAGCCTGTGGCCAGGCAGGTGGAGACAAGCACCTCTGTGGAGTCATTCAAACCTGGGGCCAAGACATAGGGGCTGGTACCAGCCAGGCCTGTGAGGACCTGCAGACTATGGCATTACACCCTGGTGCCCACACTGCCTGTAGGACTCTCACAGACAAGGAATGGTTTACACATCACATCTTGTTATGTCAGTAGTCTCTTTTGACTCATTCATCTCCTTCCCATTCCTCACATGGTGCCTCGGAGCTAATAGCAGTGTCCCTTTCCAGCCCTCTCAGCTCTCTCCCCGTGCTTCTCACTTGGCAGCCAGCAGGTTAACCTATCATCGCCCCTCTCCTGGGCTACCCAAAAACTGCCCAAAAAACTCTGGAGCCTAGTACTGAGAGGATCCCCCAGGACCTTCTTGTTGTGGTTCTCTAAAAATAAAGAATTCAGCTGCATAAGAGATGAATTAAATTAGATGTGTTTATGATATGGTGGAGTAAAGATGTACATAGGAACTCTGGAAGGCAAGAAAGCAGGATAGGCTTTTATAGACTTTTTTAAGATGCATTTGTCATCATCAAGGAAAAATTGTCAGCATAAACGTAGGGAATTATTTGAGCAACAAAATACTAGAACCATTCTTTTGCTTGCTACCTCCATTACATAAAATATCAAACTATTTCCTTTCAGTTTTTATGTCCTTTAGCATTTGGATATGTTATTTAACACTGTAGGAATGTTAAGTAACTTTTTCTTGCATTTAACCTGCCATAAAAACAAGGGAAAAAAATGTTTAAGTAGAAAGAAACATGATTGCTATCTGTGTCATCTAAGAAATTACCAAAAGTTGAAGGTAGAATGCTTCAGTTATGACAGCATAGCCTGGTATGAACAAAAAGTAATGAGTTCCCCTTAAATAACTACCAAACTTCTTTTCACAGCTCTTAAGAACACGCCTTGCTTTCTTGTATTGCGAGTACTGTGTGCAGTGGACTAGCAATATCTAGCTGCTGGGGCACATGTCCACTTTATAAAGGTGACCATGTTTGAAGAAGACATTATTTTAGATTGTTCATTCTCTCAGAATTAGAACTCCATAACCTTCTACTTCACTAACAGTTACAAAAGTTGTCATTAAAAATTGATATATTCATGTTGCATGTGCATATTCATTCTAATACACTGCAGTCTTTTTTACTCTTACTTCATTTCCTTTTTTATAGTCCTAGTTCCCAATGGTGTCTCACAGCTCTTAGAAACATCCTTGCATTTTATACCTTTCTTCTAAAAAGCAGTGAGTGGAAATGAAAAACAGCCTTTTCTGAAGTTCCTGCTGCTAGGGCAGAGATTCTGTGTCTTCATGAAGTAGATTTGACTATACTGATTTCATAGATTACTTTAATCTAGAAAAAATAACGTTGTATTTTTTGTTTTAAAAGATATTAGACACCAGAAATCTGGAGTGTGGGCTGCAGAACAAGGCTTCTTTTGCCCAGGGACTAGTGTGTTGATTAGAATGAAGCTAACACAACATAGAGTTGATTCTCTTTACAATATGTTTTTGCTTCTCTGCTGTAGGATCTGTTTTCACAGAGAAGCTATTTATGAACCAAGTTGTCATGTTCTGTCAGGCAATCTATGACACTATTCACATCCTCTGATGACTGCTAATTATGATTACACAAACAACAATTTGTCTCAGGATAGTCATATCAATATTTTTCACTAAAATATGTTCTTTATTTTGATTCCCCTTCCATCTCGTTGCACAAAAGCCTTCCCATCTTCAGGGGAAGTCCTGATTGTTAGCTGTATTGTTCACTCGACTGAAATATAACCTCTGCTTCCTGCTTGCTTATTTTGACAAATCAAGAGCACAACACTGGGAACCATTCATCAGCTGTTCTTGCCTGTGCAGTGCTTCTCAAAAGGAGTAAAGAAATCCTGCTTTGAGTTCTCCTTTTCAACAGAGTTGCATACAGTTGCTGTTTATAGCAGAGGTATACATTACTTTGCCCCTTGACTGACTACAGTGGATACACAACTTCATACAAACAGGTAAAGCAGGATGATAGACAGCCCATGCAGAATAAGCATTACATGAGGCATGAAATGTGCCTGCCTTCTCTTGGCTTCATGATTATTCCTCACACCACTTTCCTTTTAGTGAGTTGCATGTGGGAATCTAACACCAATGAAGCAGTTGTTTTGACGTGTCTGATAAAGTCAAGTGGCTAGAAAATGGATAGTAACATCACTCAAGAAGAACCCTTATTTTGATGATGTGATGGTCAGAATAAGCAAAGGTAAATAACTTCCCCTGCAAATATGTCTTTCCAGCACTACTTGAGTTGAAAGGTGCTTTTTTCTAACAGGGAGCAAGAAAAGTGACCTTTTTGATTAGCTGTAAAAAGCTGCATTCTGGTTCCAAGGCAAAGAATGTCATAAGGAAATTCCAAGTGCTCACCTGACTACACTCTGTGCAAAGAGGGCAAGGCAGTGACCATTTGCCTGCTGCTCCCTTTCAGATCAAACACTGGAAGGAACTGAGAAAACTTTTTCAGGGCAGTTAGGGAAAGGAATGGAAGATGCATCTCCAAGTCATAAAAAGGACAAATTAATCTTTCTTTATGCAAGTCCTGAGCTGGATGGAAATGTTGTTATGTTCATGTTGTCTCACTACTGTCTGCTCCCATGAATGTATACATTCAATATTCAACTTTTATGTTATCATGGAAGTTATAATGGCTCCATGGCTCCTAGACTGGGGCTGATTCATGTCCAGTCAGCCTGAGGTGTTTCCTCAGGCACCTTCAACATGTGTCAGCCTAGCTATCCAACTTCATTAATCATCTTTTAAATCTTGCCCATGGAGTCAAAATCTCTCAAACCACAGAGGAACCATTTGTCAGTGGCTGAATAAATGTGTATCGCTCAATATTCAATGTATTCTGGAGGATAATACAGATTCTGAGAAAGGAAATTCCCATTTAAAAAGGCAGTTCAAGCTTCTAGTAAAACTGATTATCCTTAAAAGGCTATCTGAACCACTGTGCATCTTAAAAGATCATGCTAAAAAGGATGGCTGGTCACAGAGAAACAAAAGTACCAGAATGATCTGCTGTTTCCCAGCAAGCCTCAGCAAGGGCTGAAGTACACCACTGCAATCTGTAATACAATGTCCAGGACAGGCATCACAACACCTTGGCTATTTTGCTTGTTAAAACAAAAAGCAAAAGGGCATGAAAGACATGAAGAGATAATCCACCCAGGAATCTGAAAGATTAACTTCTCAGATGCAGTTTAGTTTTGCTTCTTGTGTTTTTCCCAAAGCTAGTAAATTTACATGAGTTTGGGATTTTTGCCCCTAGAACTATCATCTGGGCTGACTACATCTTTGCTTTCTCATTCCATTTTCATCTCCTATGTTGCTAAGAGGTTTCCATGGCGATTCTAATATTGGACTAAGGAAGACGTAGTACTGAGGCTAACACATCAGCTCTGGCATTGCCTAAGCCAGCATGTGTAGCTCTGCTATTTATGAATGGCATAGTTGTGTTAAGAACTCTTATCAACTGAAGTTGATAATGAAAGATAACAAAGCAAAACGACATATCAGCAGGTTGTGGGGGGGAAAAGCAAACAGCTGCTGCAGTTCTGATCCTCTGCAAACACAGATTAATTGATTTTGATGGAACTACACTAATTTCTACCATTAGAGAACTCAGGTCCAACAAACTGGACTTGCCACACTAATTCCATGAATACAGCAGTACAGTTAACATTGCCTGCGTCGAAAACACTGCTTACTGATGTCAGAATATATTAATTCAATTCCTCTTTACCATAGCACTGGAGGCATTCTGAATGCCATTCTTTCTCTTTATAATATGCAATATTAATGTTTTCTTGCAGGGCCTCTGACTGTGAATTGTAAGCAGTTACAAACAGCCCAATAATTGCAGTTCTGCTACTGAAGTTTTTCAAAAGGAATAAACAAATTACTATACAGCTATCAATTAAATCCAGGAAGAGTAGTACAATGCAAACAGTTGTCTCTGTGTTTAGAGGTTAATTCATTACTCGAAGATATTGATTCAGCCTCTAAAGCTGTTGCTCAGGCAGTGTGGACCAGTAGGTAGGTTTGTGTACAAAGAAACCATCACCCTCGCTTGTCTGGCACCACATTTCAAGGCAGAGCTGAAGAGACAGTGTCTTGCAATTCAATCTTCATGCTTAGTGTGAGCTGTCTTGAGAAGGATGTGAGGGAATGTTTCTCTTTCTGGTAGACAACTATTCATCAGAAACTGAAAGACCAGAGATCTAATTCTCTACAGCCAGTAAACATCTTTGTAATAATCACTGCAGGCCTGGTTCAGAAAAGGTTAGGTCAAGAAACTGCTAATATTTTGGGGTTATAAACTAGCTACAATAATCTACAAATGGGAACATAGAATTACAGAATCATAGAATGTCAGGGGCTAGAAGGGACTTCCAAAGATCATTGGGTCCAACCTCCCTGCCAGAGTAGGATCACCTAGATCAGGTCACACAGGAATGCATCCAGATGATTCTTGAACATCTCCAGAGAGGAAGACTCCACAACCTCCCTGAGCAACTAGTTCCAGTGCTCTGCCACTCTCAAAGTGAAAAAATTCTTCCTCAGGTTCACACAGAACCTCCTATGCCTCAATTTCCACCCATTGCCCCTTGTCCTGTGACTGGGCATCACCAAGGAGAGGCTGGCTCCATCCTCCAGGCACTCACCCCTCACATATTTATAAACATGAATGAGGTCACGTCTTAGTCGTCTCTCCAAGCTAACAAGCCCCAGCTCCCTCAGGAGCTCTCTCCCGCCTCATAAGATTTTCAATTCCCTTAATCATTTTCGTGGCTCTGCACTGGACTCTCTCAAGCAGCTCCCTTCTGGAGCTGAGGAGCTCAGAACTAGACACAATACTCCAGATGAGGCTTCAACCAGGGCAGAGTAGAGGAGAAGGAGAACCTCCTTTGACCTACTAACCACAGCCCTTCTAATAGACCCCAGAATGGCATTGGCCTTCCTGGCCACAAGAGCACAGCTCTGGCTCATGGCCATACTTCCACCCACCAAGACTCCCAAGTCCCTCTCCCCTTCACTGCTCTCAGTAGGTCAGTCCCCAACATGCTATGCATGTGTCAGGGCTCTGTCTTAACTATCCAATTATGACTGACAGCAAACATAGGGACAATCTAGGGGAACAAACATGTATAAATGCTGCTTAAACAAACTATGATTTAAAACACTGGAAGTTTTCAAGTTTCTCTTTTGTTCTGTGTTTGGAGACTTAGCTTTAAAAAATTAAAAACAGAAGAAACAAACAAACAAAAGAACAAAACAAAAAACAAAGCAACAAACACCAATCCACAAGATTACCATCCCTCTTGAAGAGTTTACTATCTGTCCCTTTCTAGGAAAAAATAACAATAATTGGTGGTGGTGGTGATTTTGTTTTGCTGGTGATGCTTTGGGACTTCAAGGACTGGATGTCCCACCTCTCTGACAGAAAATCATATCACCTTGTACTGCCTCACATTGCTTTTAGCATGGCTTTTCAGCCCATATAACTGTTTGCAGGCAGTCTTAGAGTTATCACAGTGAGGTTAAGGCTTGTCCAGCTGATGAGATCCCAGTTTTAGCTTCCTACCAATTATGGAAGCGCAAGCAGAATACTCGTGCTTTAGTTTGGATTTGTTCTTTTCAGAGTTCTAACCTAAAACACAAAGTCATGCAGTTGGAGAGGCAGTTCTCAACCAGATGATTTTCTGGGAAATATTTGAAGCCATAGCTCAACCTACTGGAACAAAGGGAAATTACACTGCACCAGGAGGCTGAAAGAGGTAAAAAAACGTGTGCACCTAAACAGCTAAAGCTCCCCTCTTTTATAATGCATTTGCCTTCAGGATTAACAATTTAACTTCTACTTGCAGTGGCAAAAAAAAAAATCACAAAGTTTTTGGGGTTATCACAGAATCACAGAATGTCAGGGGCTGAAGTGACCTCAAAAGCTCATCCAGTCCAACCCACCTGCCAGAGCAGGATCACCTATACCAGATCACACACAGGAATGCATCC
The DNA here is from genome assembly GCF_015220805.1 of Pogoniulus pusillus. NCBI lineage: Eukaryota > Metazoa > Chordata > Aves > Piciformes > Lybiidae > Pogoniulus > Pogoniulus pusillus. The sequence continues at coordinate 14,623,988 of NC_087290.1, read as the reverse complement.
ATGGAGGTTCTGAATATCTCCAGAGAGGGAGACTCCACAAGCCCCTTGGGCAGCCTGTTCCAGTGTTCTGTCAACCTCACAGGGAAAAAAAATCCCTACTCATGTTTAAATTAAACTTCATATGCCTGAGCTTTCACCCATTGCCCCTTGTCATCAGGCATCACCCAGCAGAGCCTGGATCCAGCCTCCTGGCACTCACTCGTTACGTATTTATAAACATTGATGAGGCCATCTCTCAGTCTCCTCTTCTCCAAGCAGCACAGCCCCAGCTCCCTCAGTCTCACCTCATAAGAGAGATGTTCCATTCCATTCATCATCTTTGTGGCTCTCTGCTGGATTCTCTCAAGTAGTTCTACATTCCTCTTGAACTGGGGGTCCCAGAACTAGACACAGTACTCCAGGTGCAGCCTCATCAGGGCAGAGTGGAGAAGGAGAAGAATCTCTCTCAACCTGCTAGCCACAGCCATACCCCAGGATGCCATTGGCCTTCTTGGCCACAAGAGCACACCACTGGCTCATGGCCAACCCCCTATCCACTAAGACCTCTAGATCCTTTTCCTTTTCATTGCCTTCCAACAGTGACATAAGACCTGAAATCCTCGGAGGCCTGTCTCTTCCTGACAACCTCACTGGAAACAGGCATGCTGCAACACACATCAGCCTTCCTCTACTGCTGCAACACACATCAGCCTTTCTCTACTGCTGCAACACACATCAGCCTTCCTCTACTGCTGCAACACACATCAGCCTTCCTCTACTGCTGCAACACACATCAGCCTTCCTCTACTGCTGCAACGTGATGAGTGGCACAGGTGGGTTATAAACTGGTGCTAATGTTCTTTGAAGTTTCTGTTAATGGCTATCACAGATGGCAATAGTCAGTGGCCTAATTTTCTATTTAATAGTAAACTTACCCAAAAAAAAGCAGTGTGATAGATGGATAACATTTTCAGGAGTAAGTTAGGCACCTCTAAACATTAGATACAGTGGCACTAAGTTTCTATGCACGCAGCAACTTCTAAGAATCAAAGTGTCCTCTTTTGGACTTATATAGCATCCTCTTTTACAACAGCCCTTCAAAATTTTGGTGACTTGCTTTAATTTTGTTTGTGTGTTGGATAAACGTTAACCCTATTACAGAGCAAGTTTTCTGTAGGATTTATTATGTGAATTTTGTTTCTGCAGCGCTTCCACCTAAGATTTGCTCTTGCTGAGCCAGAATCCCAGGCTAGCCATGGGCTGAAGGCCATTAGCAGCTCTGAATCAGCCAGGACAGCTGATCTGAGTTGGTTCACAGGTGCCTTTCAGACCATGAGCATCACATTCAGCATGAAAATGCAAGTTTGCTGAGGAGAGTGGAGTCTTTTGTTAGGTTTTTTGTTTACTCTGCTGCTTTTTTGTCTGCTCTTAAGGGCTGCTCTCTTGGATGTTTTCATTGCTGCATGTTAACTGGGCTGAGTGTAAGTTTATATACTTTGTATTGACATTGTTCCCAGTACTGCTATTTCATCAAATCTGTGATATTTGCAAGCAATGTTATTTATTAGAGTGCTTCTTTATGAAGGAAGTTTGTCATTTGTCTTTTCTGTGAGAAAAGAAAATGATTTATTGCTTTCCTTTCTGTGAGTTGTGTTTTGTCCTTTACCAAAAAACAACCAACCAACCAACCAAAACACCCCACCAAACTACCCAACCGAAAAAACAACCTAAGCAATCCCTGAAACACTACACCTAGAATACTGAGGTTTGAAAGAGTTGTAGGGAAACAGCCGTGGACAAAAGCGTTTCCAAATCCTCAGCTGCGCTGTGAAATCTACTCTGCAACTGTGAAAATGTAGGAACAAGAAGTATTGTGTAGTTGATACAGCACTGGGTATAGAGGCCATCTAGCTGTAACACACTGAGAGGTAACAATTTTTGGTTCCCAAGCACTTCTGATGTGTTTAATACAGTGCTTTTAGTAGTGGGTGTTTCACAGGAATTCTGCAAGGCAATAGTTGTGCTGGTCCTAGAGCTTACTTGGCAGGGTTCTAGGTGAGCATCTGCATGTGGCATGCACTGCTAGCAGGTATTTACCATAAGAGCTATCTCTTCTAGGAAGGTGGTTCAAGAACTCAACTATGGTTCTCTTTCTTCCTAATACAGCATGGATTTATGCCTGTAAGGTATTGGAACACAAACATGTGCATGCATATTTTTATATCCACATATACAAAATGCAGCAGTTAACAGGGTTTCTGTTATCCTACCAAGAATTCTCCAAGCCTACATCTGTGTTCAGTTTGCAAAAGCCACTGCTGATGTTTTTGTGGTCTACATGGAAACATGTTCTTCCCTTGAAGAACTCTTCAGAACTGCTACTCTTGCAGGGTTTGATACTGCAGTATAAAACCAAACAACAACAAAAAACCCTAAGTTTCATGTCAAACTGAAGAGGAGCTTGGTGGCAAAATCAAAAATCTCTTTTTAATCTTCCTCCCAGCCAGCTTGTTAGTTTCACTAAAGAGGAATTTGCTGCTTATTGAAAAGGACAGTTAGTGAAAGTTAGATAGGTACAATGAGGGGAGTTTTTTGTATGCTAATGATAAAATATGAAATAGCAACTTGGATTACCACAGTGGAAGCTCTTTCAATGATAAAACAATCAGTATCTGATGTTACAATTCCAGGATATCTTCTAAGACCTGTACTGCATGCTGTGTACAGGCATGCAAGGGGAAAGCATTTTTTTTTCCTCTAGTATTGTTCACAAGCTTCTACTATTCTGAAGATTAGGCCTTTGAGAAGATGCAATATTTTAGAGACAAGGGTTCATCTTGTGTTGAAATAAAATCAAAGTAATTTCTATGATTTAGAGCTATTCTTGAACTCGGATTAGCATCCATCAAAGGAAAGCAATGCACAGGCATCTGGAGTGAGGCAATTGCTGTTTTATGTGGTGTCTCTGTTGGACCAAGCTGTTCTCTGGACAAGAAAAGATGCTTTTTACTTTTCATTCTAAATCACTCCAGTCCTTTGATACAGTGGCCAAAGTGAGGCTTATTTCCAAGAAGTAAAATTCTGGCCCTCTGAAGTCTGTAACAAAACTCATGTACATATCTCTCTGAAACCTGCAAGACAGGATTCTCTTGCAGAGAAAAAGCTTCTGACAGCACACTTTGAGGAAAATATCTTTGGCTTTTTACTTATGCCACAATTGCTTCTCCTTCTAAAAGCGGAACTGGACCAATACTGCACAGTTCCAACTGTAGCATGCTTTGAGTGGCACAATCTTTAAAATACCCAGAGGCTGGTCAGGTAATTTTTTTTAATCACTCCAAAATTTAAAAAGAAATCCCAATAAAATGCCAGCCATAGCAAGCTATTAAGTTTACTTGATTTTATGCAAAAATACTGAAACTCTTGGTTCTCAGTTCAAGTTTTTCACTGGAAGACTCTCCTTGTCTTGAAAATGGGAATTTCAATATGAAAAATAGTGTTTAAGCAACATGGAACAAAACACTTTCTGCCCACAGTTCACAGGATCACAGAAGGTTAGGGGTTGGAAGGGACCCAAAGAGGTCACTGAGCCCAAATCTCCTGCCAGAGCAGGACTATACGATCTAGCTCATGTCACACAGGAACACATCCAGACAGGCCTTGAAAGTCCCCAGAGAAGGAGACTACATAACCTCTCTGGGCAGTCTGTTTCAGTGCTCTGTGACCTTTACAGTAAAGAAGTTTTGCATTGTGTTGAGGTAGGACCTCCTGTGCTACATCCATTGCTCCTTCTCCTATCCCAAGGAGCAAGTGAGCAGAGCCTGTCCCCCTCCTCCTGACCCCCAGCCCTCAGATACCTATTAAATCCCCTCTCAGTCTTCTCCTCTCCAGACTAAGCAGCCCCAGGTCCCTCAGCGTCTTCGCATAAGGCAGTGTTCCAGTCCCTTAATCATTCTTGTGGCACTCTCTTGGACTCCATCCAGCAGATCCCTGTCCCTCTTAAACTGAGGAGCCCAAAACTGAACACAGTACACAAGATGGGGTCTCACTAGAGCAGAATAGAGGTGGAGCAGAAGTTCTCCCAACCTCAGTGGCAGCAATGTAAAAGAGCAACATAATGTTGCAGGAAGAATGCTATTAGACTGGGAACTAACTTTCTGATTGCCATGGAAGCTAATTACAGGAAAGGACTGGTCTGTTTTTCTTGGTTGTGTGGAACTTCAGACAGCTTTAGCGTTAAAACAATAATGATAACTTGAGGGTGAATTCATATGCCATTTATGACCACAGGCCTGCAAAGTTCTCAGGATAAGTACATAAATATAGGCTGGAATATGTGGGAAACTAAGATCTCAGCATGCACGCTTAGAAAGCAGAGGCAGTGCTCCAGTCTCCTGATCATCCTCATAGCCCTCCACTGGACCCTCTCCAGCAGATCCCTCTCCCTCTTAAACTGGGGAGCACAAAACTGAACACAGTACTCAAGATGAGGTTTCACCAGGGCAGAGTAGAGGCAGAGGAGAGCCTCCCTTGATCTGCTGGACACACTCTTCCTAGTACACCCTAGAATCTCATTGGCCTTCTTGGCCACAAGGGCACATTGCTGTGCCATTCTCAGTAATTAATCCATGGATGGAAATTCAGACTCTGCATGGCCCTGGGCATCCTGATCTAGATAGAGGTGTCCCTGCTAACTGCAGAGAGGTTGGACAAGATGATCTTTGAGGGTCCCTTCCATCCACTGTAATCTGTGAAATGCCTGATCAACCAGGAAGGGCTAGGGGAAGGTACTGGAGCTAAATTGTGTTCCACATCTTTGTGCATAAAAGCACAATTGTCTCAGGATAAAAAAGGCCTTAATTTCTTTTCAATGAATTTTGAGCAGGTTATTTTGAGGCAGCTGCAAGACGGCCTGGGGTGTCTGTTTGTTTCAATATTGCTGAACTGTAAGCATCTCACATTAGAATTGAAAGTGACCCTCTGCTATTGGAGAGTCAATGACTGGAATAGGAAATCAAAGAGTTCCCCTCTCTGCTAGCCAGGAAATATGCTTTCTCATTTAGAGGAAACAGGAGGAGGGAATCGAGTTTCCATAGTGATCAATGAGGAAAGGACCTGGTTACCTGGAAACAGGACAGCTTCCATGGGCAGAAAAAGCCTTTCTTGTATCTGTTTATTGATGAGAGATCAAAGTCAGGTCTTCACTTACACAGGAGTCATAAGGTTAGATTTGGAGCAGCTGCTTTGCTTTGGTTCTGTGCACAAAAGAGTAGAGGGAGATGCCAAAAAAAAACCTGCAGGACCTTTACCATGTCTATTTGTAGGAATGACTATTTCTGTTTGTAAATAAATCCCTTATTGTCAAAGGCTAAGGAGAAGCAGATACTAATTTGGAATAATTGCTGCAGTCATAGCCATGGGAGGCTGTGTGAGATCCACTGACCACACACCAGAGAGCTGATCAAATGTCTGTGGAGAAAAGTTTGTTTCTAGAGTTTGCAGTTGTCCTTTACAGACATTTACAGAGCTCACAATGCCAGCTACTCCTCCTCAGGGTTCTGGAAGTCTAGCCCTTCCTTGCACCAGAGAACTGATGGGTCCTTCACTTGTTCAAGTGGAAGAGTCAAGGAGGTAAGATTTTGGAAAAACTTCAGTGAGAATCTTAGGGGAAGAGTAGAACTTCTGGTATTTGTACATCACACATTCTGGCCAGGAGTGGTTAATTTTGTGAAGGTTCTCAATCAAAGCACTGAAATACTTCTGGAGACCTTGGCAAGACTTCTAGTCCTCAAAGAAAAAACAGTTTTATAGCTAAGTCATGGCAATATACCTCAAATTCCAACTTCTCCCTATAGCTCCTATGCTAACTTAGTCTCCCAGAGACTAAATGGCCTACCTAAACAATTTCCAGGGTAATATCCAGGGTCCCCTTTTCTACCCTTTTTTGAAATGGGCACAACGTTTCCCTTCTCCAAGGACTTCACCTGAGTGCCAGCAGTTTTCAAATACCATGGAGAGTGGCTCTGTGGCTACATCAACCAGCTCCTTCAGAATTCTGGTGCATCTCGTCAGCTCTCATAGATTTATGTATGCTCAGCTACTTCAAGCGGTCCTGAACTTCATCTTCCCTTACAGTGGGAGGAACTTCACAGTCCTGGTAATCATCACTGACTTAGAAGGGGTGAGGAGTAAGGTTGCCAGTGAAGACTGAGACAAATAAAGTTACTGAGTACCTCAGCCTTCTCCTCACCTGTTGACACCAGCTCTCCATTCCCACTCATCATAGAGAGAACACCTTTTTAATCTTCCTTTGATGATTGACGTGGCTGTAGAAGTCCTTCTTGTTATTCTTTGCAACCCTTGCCATTTCAGCTCCAGCCATGCCTTGGCCTTCCTGACCTCATCTCTACACAACTGGGAAGTGCTCTTATACTCCTCCCAGGTTACATGTCCCTGCTTCCACTGTCCGCGCAGCTCCCTCTTGCTCTTTATTTTCACCAGCAGGTCCTGACTCAGCCCATATGATCTCTTCCCTTGCTTGCCTGATTTCTTACGACTGGGGATCAAGAGCTCTTGTACTCTATCAAAATCATCCTTAAACATTTGTCAGCTCTGCAGTGTTCCTCCTCTGTCCCTGAAGACCCTTCCCCATGGGGTCCTACTGACTAAATGCTTAAGGAGCTAGAATTTTGTTTCCCTAAAATGTAGGGACTGACTATACATTTTGCCTGTCACATTTCTCTTAGGACTGCAAACTTCACCAGTGCATGATCACTGCAGGCCAAAGTGCCCCCAGTCTTGATATGATGGATGAGTTCATTTGCATTTGTGACCATCAGGTCCAGTATCGCATCTGCTCAGGCAGGGTTGTCTGTTGTCGGACTTAAGAAGATACTGTTGAGGCACTCTGTCGGGAGTCTCCTCGATTGCCTGCAGCTCTCTGCACTACATTTCCAGCAGGTGTCAGGGTGATTGAAGTTCCTCAGCACATCGACAGCCTGCAGGCATGTAGGCTCCTGTAGCTGGAGTAGGAAAGCCTCATCAGTGGGTTCCACTTGATCTCAGGCAGCCTGTCGTAGACACCAATCACAAGGTTCCCTTTGTTGCATCTGTCTCTGATTCTTATCCATAAGCTTTTGACCTATTCATGGCTATTCTTCAGGGACAGCTCTTCACACTTTATCCATTTCCAACACAAAGAGTAACAACTCCATTCTTCCTTCCTTGCCTGGCCCTTCTTAACAGCTCTTAGCTATCAATAGCCACACTCCATTCATGGGATTAGTCCCAGCAAGTTTCAGCGATGGCTATCAGGTCACAGTTTTCTAGCAGCATAAAATAGCTACCAACTCCTCCTGTTTATTGCCCATTATTTTAGAATAACAGAGAAGCAGGGACTTCCCTGTAGGATGTATTCAAGGAAGCAGCAGACTTCCCTGTAGGATGTATCCAGTTGGCATATGGGGCCCTCTGTTCCCTTCATAAGGGCATCATCTACAACATTTTTTTCTTAATACAAGTAGTGGTAAATGTGTGGGACTGGCTGACTCACCCCAGGCAACCTCCTGGATGAACCTTCACCCACGTCATGATTTGCCTGGCCCTCAAGTTCCAGCCTCACACCTGTTATATAAAGGTGGCTAGGAAGGTGGAAAAAAAAACCAAGATATGGGAGAAGAATGGATTTAAGAAAAGAAATAGCAGCCAAAAAAAAATGAGAGGAAATTAAAAGAAGTAGTTGAGCAGCAGGGAATTAAAAGAAGTAGTTGAGCAGCAGGATAAGGTACCTTGCCAGGCTGGGAAATAACCCCTTTCCACCAGCAAGCACCACACAGTGTGTAGTCACAGAGAAAAGCCAAGGACTGGGAATCACCTTGTGAAAGAATGACATCCCAGACTTGAGCAGGGATTTGGAAGAAAAGAGGTGCCCACTAAATTTCCAGTGTATCCTCCTCAAAATATTCACAGCCTTTACCACCTGGGTAGCTAGAACAATCAACAACTGTAGGCACCAGAGCTTACTGTATAATGGTATCAGCTCTTTGGTATTGTATGCTATCACCATAAACATCTCTAATTGTCTAACGTATGCATAAAAGTAGTTGCAAAAGTATCTGGCAGAACTGTAATGTACCTTCTCATCCTTGCCTGCCTGTTTTGTCCTCCCCAGCTGAACTGCAGAGCTGTTTGGAGCTCCTCTTACTATACCCTCCTTAGTCAACAGTCTTGCATCCTGGTGGGACAGTATTCATGTGCCAGCATCCATTCGTGAGCACAAACTTTACTATTTGCATATTACTATCTGCAAACAGCCAGAGCTGGCAAATGAGGAAGGAGAGATTAAACACTCTGTGGGACTGGGACTAATTTAAACGAGTGGCTGGGGATGTGGCTACAGAAAGCAAAGAAAGGTAGCACAGCTGCTGACCTGAGAGGCTCCCTACTTGGCTGAGGCTACTCTTCATCTGCCAACAGCTCTTCTCCTCCTTCTCTCATCCTGCTACTCTGATGTAAGCAACTCCAGCAACATCTGGTACTTGACAGGATATGTTCACTGAGTATTATGAAGCCAAATCCAGCTAAGAAGATGCCTAGTGTAGATGAAAGAGCTCCCTCAAACCACTGAACACAGATAGGATGATGGTAGAGCATTGGATAGCAACATGATACAACACTGTGATACAAAAGGAAGCATGCTCTCTGGATATGTGTCTATGGATGCAATTTCAGTAAGGAGAGGGAGATGTTAACACCAGTGTACACAGCACAGAGAATCTCATCTGGAATGCTGTCCACAGCTCTGGCCTGCTCTTCTAGAGGGACAAACTGAGGCTGAGAGTTCTTGAATGATGGAAACAAGAAGCATACGGCCGTAGATGTTACAAATTTGTCCAGCTTTGTCCAGAAAAGCAATCACAGAGAGTCTGTAATTGTAAATGTCTTGACTCAGAAGAAATATTGCCTGGGTAAGGAAGAGGGGCATATGTGTAGGATCATCTTACAAGCTGCGACTGGGCAGGTTTAGACTAGATATTAAGGAAAAACATTTTCACAGCAAAAATGGTCAGGCATTGGAATGGGATACCCGGGGAGGTGGTTGAGTCACCAACCCTGGATGTGTTTAAAAGTTCTTTGGATGAGGTGCTTGGATGACTTTTAGGTTGGTTGGACTTGGTGATCCTGAGGGTCTTTTCCAAGCCAAATGTTTCTGTGATGTTGTGATCTTGTATTTTTTGAAGAGTGTTCTCGCTCTCTGGGAGCAATGCCATGAAGATTGTACTTAGCATTAACTTTAGTGTCATTTTATGTCAGTTCAGTTAAATTAGGAAAAAGGATAAAGCTGTGACTCTGAGTTGTTTTCACTTGAAGACTGCTTGTCTCTCTCTCATTTTAATTTCAGAATTTAACTCAATTAGAAATCCTGTCTTTGAAAAATTGACTTTGAAATCATCCTGAAACAAACAATAAAAAATCAGAAATACTTATCTATCTGCATAATAAAGAAAACTAATCAGATTGAGCTCCAGAGTACTACTAAATTATTGGTCCAATACTTTTCAAGAGCTCCTTTATCCTATAACTATTTTGTTAATTTTTTGTTTGCTGAAAGAAAAGCTCCACCACAGAGTCTGTCTCAGATGTGTTCTTATGGCAATCACTTTCCTAGAATTATTTTATGCTCTGAAATAGAAGTATTTCCTTTTATCTGCTTAAACATATGCTTCACTACAAGGCTTCCACAACCTTGTTTCTTTTAGTAGATACTTTAGGTTGAGTACCAACAGTGTACTTATTTATACTTGTGGTTTTGCTTCATATTTGCAGATGTGTATGTGGTATATATGTGTCTTAGGAAATTACTCTCCTAAATAGTTCCTTCAGGATGCTGATATGCTTAAAAGCTTTGTTAACCTGATATCACTCTAAATAAAGGCCATTACTTTCTTTAAATCCCTTTGTTTCCCACATCACCCAAAAAGAGAACACTATAATGTGAGACCTATCAGCTACTCCTAGGCTGTTTCTGTAGTCTTTCAGAGTCAATGCAATTCAGTGATAAGGATGCCATTTATTTTTAATATATTCAGTCTGCTGTTGAGTCACAGCCAGGACTTGATTTTTCTTTCAGTGAGGTAAATTAACAGGGATAAGAAAAACATGATTCCTTTTAAAAAAAAGCAACCCAAAGAATCTTAGCAATTTCTACAGCTTATTCCCCCTCATTAGTGTTCAATATGTAGCTCTCCGATTACTGTGTTTGCAAAGCAACTGTCAGGCTTTGGGAAGGCAGAGCCACACGACTCATTACTGTCACTCAGATCCTTTGGAGTTAGCACACGACAAATTTCATGTACATCAGTTCCTGAAAGCAGCTGGTGTTATCTGCTAATTGATTCACTCAGCACAATGTCAGCCTTGGAGTTCAGTTCCTAGCCGCTTGCTGTTTTCAAAAGACAGCAGAGTAGCACTGAGGAGGTGCAGGAATGATGTGCACAGAGCAAAGTACACGGGAGTCAAAAGGGCAGTCCAGATGTTGGCACACAGGGTAAGCACATTTATTTTTAAAGCTGGGTGAAGACAGAAAAGTAATAAGGTATCTTTCTCTGACTGGATTACAAGAAGAGCAAAGAGACTTCAGGTAAGGGTCTTACTATTGAGGTACTTTGACTTCTGGGTCAGAAATCTAATTTCTGGAAGACTCAGGATTCTCTCTTCTTCAGATACAGCCACCAGTTTTGCAGAGACCTAACTTCTCTTTCCTCAGTGACATTCTCATTATTTGTATTGACTCTGAGGGCTGTTATGATGCCTCATATCAGCAACTGCAGCAGCAAAGTAAATAATTAGAACAGCAAAAACAAGAGTTTTTACCCTGTCTCATTCGTATTTATGGAAAAGTGAATTTTCAGACCCATTAAAAGGCTTGTACCTCTAAGCAGGGAATAGGGACTGTAATATCTACACTGCTCATCAGAGGTACATGTACTTTCTTTAGCTGGAAAAAAAGGAGGCTCTGAGAAGACCTTGTAGCAGCATTTCAATATCTGTAGGGGACCTACAAGAAGGCTGGGGAAGGATTGTTAAGAAGGGCTTGTAGTGATAGGACAAGATGCAATGGTTTTAAACAGGAGCAGGGAAGATTCAGGTTGGACATTAGGAGGAAGTTCTTTACAATGAAGGTAGTGAAATACTGGAACAGGTTGTCCAGAGATGTGGTGGAGGCCTCATCCCTGGAGACATTCGAGGTCAAACTTGATGGGGCCCTGATCAGCCTGGTGTAGTTGGAGATGTCCCTGCTCACTCCAAGGACAAGATGACCTTCAAGGACCTCTTTTGACCTGAAGCATTCTATGGCTCTATGATTCTAACCATATACTTTGTATGCTCAACCTAATCCTGATAATGTTACTTTGAACCCCAAACTGATTTTTTACTCTCTCTCTTTGTTCTGGATACCTTCTACCTCTAGCTAATTTGATTGCCTCTTAAGAAGACACACTTCCCTTTTTCCCTTTTTGAAGACTAGAATTACACTGGCTTTCTTCCAGTCCTCAGGCACCTTGCCTGTTTTCCAGGACCTTTCAGAGATGATGAGGAGTGTCCTGGCAGTGACTTCTGCCACCTCCATCAACACTTAAGAGTGTATCCCATCAGGACTCATGGAATTCTGGATAAACAGTTGTTTTACTGAAGTCTGACTCGATCCTCCTGAACCAAGGGGAATTCCTCCTTCCTCCAGGCTTTTTCACAACTCCAGAAAACCTTAGAATAACTAGAAAAGGATTCCATGTATTCACAAGGGTGTCTACTTCACAAATTTGCCTCACTGATGTGGCAATTGTTTCCAAATAATTTAGCACACCTCAGAAGTTCAGCCAGAAGTTCATCCACAGTCTTCTGTTGTACTACTGTAAAACTTTATGGAAATAACAATTCTAAGTATATACTTACTAAAATTAAACAATAGCCATCCCTGAAAGTAATTGAAGACCTGGTATTCCAGCTCTCTGATTCCTCCAGGGATATAAGAATCAAATTGCTACTCAAATAGTGCTTTGAGAACAGTTTTGATAAACAAAACAGAACAATTGAAAAATAAGGAAATGCTGGGTTCTGAAGAGAAGTTCACCTTTATCATAATTTCCTGTTCATTAAGTACAGACCTGAACACTGCCTAAGAATGCACACAGCCGTTTCCGGATGCTTTTAGCAGGAGCAAGAATTAGTTCACTGAAAAGGTGAAATTACTTTGGTTTAAATGGGATTTAATTTAGATTGAACCACAGTCTTCTTACTGAAATATTCTCACTGAACTAGTGTGAGCAAGAAGTGAATACAACTTGGCTGTGATTGTTTTTAAGAGGAGGTTTCTCAGATGCATTTAATAGACAAGGTACTGTTTCTAAATCCAACTTAAGAAGACTGTAAGAAAAATAACTCATCCTAGAATTCTTTCAAGACAGGCATTGCCTAAGACATCACTGAATTTTAGCTGTGCAAAATTTCTGGTTAGCTCGTAAGAAGATAATTCTAGAAAAATACTTTTCAGTTTCATGAAAGAAACATTTTAGCCTTCTTAAATAATTTAGTTCACTTTTCAGTTTTTTTTAAGCTGACTCTTTACTGAAGCAGAAGAATCTGTAATTTTGAGAATACGTGGTGTTGTTCCTCAGCAATAAAGAGGTTGAGCACTTGCTTGAACTACTAAGCCCACCTGCAGCTTAACTACAGAACTATAAACCATCCTTAAACACAGAGACAAATCAAGGATACCAAGGCACAGGCAAGAAGGGGTTCTAATAGTTTGCCATTAAGCATTTTGGAACATCTAAACAATAGTTTAATAAAGCATTACTATATTTGAGGCATGAACTTCCTATTACATTATTTTTTTCTCTAGTTAAAGTTTCCATTGATGATAGGAAAATAACTGCCATTTGTATTTTCAAGGAATGTTATCTTCCTCTACACTTACTCAATTCATAATACTTAGGTTATTTATTACCTATTATAATATGACTGTTGAAAACAATCCTCTTCCCTTTCTTTTTCCCTTGGGATGTTAGATGGGAAAAAACAGCTTTGTAACTAAAGCCTTTTCAGGATGAGAGTGACAGCTAGTATATGACATGATTAAGCAGAGAGTTATTATATGATTATTTGATTTAAAAGGTTTAACTGCACACTTTCAATAGAGTAATTTATACAGATGGCTTGAAGGGTGAAAACTACCCCTGCAGGTGCCACAAGGCATTGGGTCACCTTAGCAAATGCACTAGACAGTCGAATACAAATGTTTCATCTTTGAAGAGGAGCAATGATTAATGTCATTGGCTTTGTAAATTATGCTTGCCATAAATCGAAAGATTCAGCAACTGAGCGAGATCGATGCTGTTTTGCCGCTGACTTTACACATTTATACTAAATCATGAAACTAATTGTTTCCGACTGAGCTTCATCAGGCTGAAAGCAAAACTGCCTCTTGCATTTTCTTCTTGTCCATCAAACTACCTGCCCACAGTAAATTACAACTGTTATGCTTCACGTTCTCCAAGTTAATCTGCCTTTAGTGGATGTCACAGTAAATAGTGAATGCATATGAAATACACTTGTTTTAAAGGGGTTTAATGGAAGAATATCTAGTGTTTTACAAAGGAGCTTTTAACAGGCAGCTACTTAATTTAGGGCAATTCCAGTAACTCTAGGGAAAGTGAAAAGATCTGACAAAACAATGGCATCCTAAATGTAAGACCATGGGCAAGTCATACTAAATGTCTTTGGTCTGCTGTGAGGCAGTACTAATATGTTGGCTTCACCACTCATGGAAGTGTTTCTTCTCTCTCTTTGGTGACCACATCTCCCACTAGTTTCCCATTAGCCTCCAGCTGAAGATGCTATTTCTTGCTCCTTTTTAATTCATATCACTTCAAGCACTCGAGCACTACCAAGTGTTTCCTTATGGCTCTTACATGATAAACCTGGCACTAAAAGACTCAGCACTTCTTGTCCCTTAAAAACATGCTCGTTTGACTTCTTGCCCACGTTGTGCAATGCAAAGTGGTAAGCCCTCCCAACCCATGGGCCATGTGCTTGCTGGCTGTCCTAACACAGCATTTTAATTATACCCAGCTGCAGCTATTAAGCTTTTTGCTATCAAGCTTCTTCTTCTTCTTCTTTTTTTTTTTTTTTAAATCACAGAACCATGCAGATTGGCAAAGCCCCTCAGGATTGCCAAGTCCAACCTAGAACCCTACTCTACAAGATTCACCTTAAACCATATCCCTAAGCACCACATCCAAATGACCCTTAAACACAACCAGGATTGGTGACTAAACCACCTCCCTGGGCAGCTCATTCCAGCGCCTGATCAGTCTCTTAAAAACTTCTTCTAATGTCCAATCTAGACATACCCAGTCTCAGCTTGAGGCCATTCCCCCTTGTTCTGTCTCAAATTACCTGTGAGCAGAGACCAGCAGCAGCCTCTCCACAGGGTCCCTTCGGGTAGTTGGAGACAGCAATGTGGTCTCTCCTCAGCCTCCTCTTACTCAAACTAACCATCCCCAGCTCCCTCAGTCACTCCTCATAAGATTTATTGTCTAGGCTCTTCTCCAGCTTTGTTGCCCTCCTCTGGACCCATTAGGGCCACTATGACTACAAAAGCCATACTTTCTTTATAATACCGTCACAAACATAAATTGCTGTCAACTTAAAGCTAACTTGACAAGTTGTGAGTCATTAGGCAACATTATTTTGCAATGCTTTTAGTACTTAAATTAAATGCACTGAATTTTACTAAGCCTCATTGCTCTCAAGGACACGGTATAGCTATGGATGCTTTCCTCCAAGGTATAACTAAAGAAGAGTTTTTTGTTGTCCAAAGATTTCCTAGACTCATCAGCAGCAAAGCCTTCAGTGTTTTCTTCTGGATAAGGCTTTAATTGGAGTGAAATTTACAGATGAAAATGTGGGAAGGCTTTTTCTGTCTTATGTTAGTTGTTACATAAACCCAACTCCCCATCTCATTAACTGCCTGAAGTTACAATATAAATACAAATATTTGGTGGCAGAACTTTATTATCTTATCCCTTCCTGAAATAAGTAGATTGTGTGATACATCACTGTCCACTGGAAGCATTAACCATGACTGTGGAGGAAATTAATTGCTTAATTCTACTCTCTAAGCTGCAAGCTAATTAGTGGAACAGCACTAAACATTAGTTACAAGCTCTACAGTATTTCTTTGAAATGTTGATCACTTTATTCACTACTGGGATGTGTACTGTATGTTTCTATGAAGTTATAGCTACACCAAAGAATAAACACTCAGCATGAAATTGTATTTAAGAATTTGAGCATAACTGGAGATATTCTCTCCATATATCCTACCAAACAAATTGTTCATGTAAATTATCCTAATCCCAAGATTAATTGTACCTACCTTCTGTCAAACATTCCAGTATAAAAATACAGTACAGATACATAAAGCAGAAAGTAAATTACTCTGTTGTAAGTAAAATGTGCATTTCCTCTGGATGAGTCTTAGCATTTCATCAAATATCAAAGGTCAACAAATTATATGATATGACTCCTAAGATCACCTTAATTTGGCAAATACTGGCATCAGTACCCAAATAACACAGTTAATTCTCTGGAATGTACTGTATTGTGTAATTCTCTAGAAGGTACCTGTGTTGATTTACACTCCTTGGTAATCCTCCAACATTGCCATGCCACGTTGGATGATATAAAGGCTTTGCAATCATGGTAAATGTTGCTTAGCACATCAATCAGCAAGAAAAATCATCAGATGTAAACCCATGAGCACACTTTTCTTGCCGTGTGAATAGCACTGGAAAAAGTTATGCTGAAAAACATAAGGAAAAAGAATCTATCAGAAATAGATTAAAATTGCCTACAGTTATTTCAGAACTAAACTGATCTCAGACTCCACCATCTCAATTTCAAATCCATTCTAAATCAGAAAAGCTCAAATTCCATCAATTTACATTTTAAAAACTTCCAGTTCATTTTGTCTCTAGATGGATCATTTCCTTCATGCCCTGTATTCCAGAAATATTGATATCCCTGCTTTCTTCTGTCTGTGTACAGGAAAACATTTTCTGGATAGTAAACAATTAGCAATGCTTTCTAATTGTTCTCAGTGGACCCTGGCCAGTAAATAAGCACCCACTAGCCACCTGCTCAACCCCTCACTGTAGCAGTATGAGGGAGAGAATCAGAAGATCAAAAGTAAGAAAAAAGTCCTTGGTTGAGATAAAAACAGTTTAGTAAGTGAAGAAAAAAAAAAAAAAAAAAACCAAAAAAACATAAGTGATGCATCTTTGTCTGTATCAGGAATAGTGTGACCAGCAGCACTAAGGAAGGGGCTGTCCCCCCTGGACTCAGCGCTGATGAGGTCACACTTTCAGTACTGGATGCAGTACTCACTATGGGAAAAAACATCAAGCTGCTAGAGCAGGTACAGAGAAGGGCAACAAAGCTGGTGAAGTGTATGGAGAATAGGGTCTTCCAAGAAGCTAACATAACTGGGCTTGCTTAGCCTGGAAGGAGGCTGAAGTGAGACGACATTGCTCTCTACAACTCCCTGAAAGGAGGCTGGGGTGGGGTGAGTGTTGGTCTCTTCTCTGTAGTAACAATCAATAGGATGAAAGGAAATGGCCTCAAGTTGCACCAGAGTATGTTTAGGCTGACTATGAGAAGAAACCTCTTCACTGAAAGGGTTCTCAAACATGGAAACAGATTTCCCAGGTAAGCAGTTGAATACCATCCCTGGAGGTGTTTAAAAGATGCAATGATGCGGTGCTAAGCGACAGAGTTTGGCACCAGACTTGGTAGAGTTGTATAATGGTTGGACTCGATCTTAAAGATCTTTTCCAACCAAAACCATTCTATGTTTCTGTGATTCCATTAGCATTCCCCCTAAAGTTGTGCAGTTAAGTTTGAGCTTCTGGCAGCAACGCAGGTTCTGCTAAATAACAGATTGATAACAGTAAGATGCTGGGATAATTTGCTCACAGAGGAAGGAAATGTCAAATAGCAATATGTTTGCATATAATTATGTTACTATCTTTCAGAACATCCTTATGTGTGCAGTATTAGGCACAGTTAATCAAATAAATTTGCATATCTAATTCCCTCTGCACTTCGACTTCTGGTTAGCTCTAAAGGCAAGAGAACAAAAGTAGAACAGACTAGAATGAATATGCCTTTGCCTGTGTGCATGCCCATCACTATCAACAACTACTCTGGTGTGCAGTTAGATCAGCACTATTCTTCCTAGTGAACTTTCTGTACAAACAATTAGCTGGTCAAAAGGAAACAAGGCTTGGACAGAGCCAGATTGCCTTTGTTTTTCAGCACATGAAACTTTTGAAAGTGCAGGTGGTAAAATGGCTTAAGGACTTCAGTTCTTCCTCATCTGGCTGTATGGTCTTTAAACACAAACAAAAAGGACAAGCAAGTCATGATTAGATTTTGAAACTCCTTCCAGCCACAGGATGCCACAACAAAAGTCAGACAAGGCCCTTCCCCTTTTCCTTTCTTTCCCTTCTCTGTCAAGATGGTGTCAGCAGCAAGGTAGCTGAGCACTGAATGGCAGAGATGTTCTGCTAGGGCGTTTTTTGTTAAAGGTGGACTCAAAGATTTGAACACCCCAGAAAAGTCAGGAAAGAACACCCTCAGCAGCCAAGAGGAGATGAGGCTGCACATTAACCTCTCCTGGTTCTCCATCCAGGAGGCACCGGCGGCGTTTAGCAGGGCAGCGGATGCCCCCTCGTGGCAGCGCTGCGGCACTGCCCGGGTGCCGCCGTCGCAGGCGCACACGCGTCCAGACACACAGACGTTATTGGGGAGAAAAAAGGAAAGTGATCAGACGGTGAGGAACCTAATCAAGAAAGATGGGAGAATGTAATGAAGAACTCCTCGTGCTCTCTCTCTGCTCCACTGTGGGGTCTCTCCCACAGGAGACAGTATTCGACAAGCTTCTCCAGCACAATTCATTTCCACGAACTACAGGTATTTATGAACCACTCCAGTCTGGGTCCCTTCCACAGAGTGTAGTCCTTTGGAAGCAGACTGCTCTAGTGTGAGCCCCCAGCAGGGTCACAAATCCTGCCAGGAAACCTGCTCCATCACTGGCCTTCTCTCTCCACAGGTCCTGCCAGAAACCTGAACCAGTGTGGTTCACCACCTCCATTGAGCACATCCATATGCTCTGGCATGGGGTCCTACACAGGCTAGAAGTGGTTATCTGTTCCATCATTGATCTCCATGAGCTGCAGAGAGACAGCCTATCTCACCACAATCTTCACCATGGGCTGCACAGGAACCTCTGCTCCAGTGCCTGAAGAACCTCCTCCCTCCTCCAGTAAGGTCCTTCACTGACCTTGGTGTCTGCAGAGCTGTTTCTCTCACATATTCTCTCTTCTCTTGGCTGCTGCTGTGTAGGCGATTTTGTCCCTTTCTTAAATGTGATCTCAGAGGTGCTACCACCATTGCTGATGGCTCCGTCTTGGCCAGCAGGGTGTCTGTTTTGGAAGATGGCTTGCATTGACTCTATCAGATCCAGGGGAAGCCTCTAGCAGCTTCTCTAAGAAGCCACCCCTGTAGCCCTGGCACTACCAATACTTTGCCAAGCAAACCTAATGCAATGCTTAACCTGCAATTTCACTGTAGCATGGCAGCTTTTCTTTGTTTTCTCTTCCTACAGAGAACTTTGCAAAAGGGAACCTTCATCATCACCATTCGAACTATTAATCAGAATAAACTCCCAAGGGAGGTGATGGATTCCCTTATGTTAGACAGCTTCAAGGCCCAGCTTGACGGGGTGCTAAGACATCTCATTTAAACTATATTCTTACCTCGAAAGGTTGGACTAGGTGATCCTTGAGGTAAGATAGTATGACACCATTGTTTTCTTTTCACAGCCTATAATCTAATTTTTCTCATTAAAATATTCCAATTAGCCTCAAACCAACACAAACACATGTGCAATAATTTGGATTTGGGCACAAGCTCCTTCATTTTTACTCTGCCTGTCAGCAAGAGAACCCCCATCCTACAAAGACTCACTTTTTCCATGCTGTGAATGATCATGTTGTTGCAATTTAGGCAATTTACAGTGCAGAATAGTGAACTCTAACTGTAATTTCTATTTTTTTTCCACTCTCAACCTAAATACTACAGCTGCTGCAGCTATTTCTACTGCAGCAAGTTAGCAGAGGGGGGTGGACTAGATGATCTGCAGAGGTCCCTTCCAACCCCTATAATTCTATGATTCTATTGTTTGTCCTCACCTGTTATTGTCTATCTGCACCTGGACTTTGTGGCTATCATTCCAGGCAAGATTATTTTAGTTTTCTAGGGTATTTGTACCTCACCTAAAATAAAAGTGTCCAAATGAAAGAATTTTTCTGCTGTGTGTATAAATATCAGTGTCTCTAAGCCCAGCCTCAGAGAGGGTCTCAGTGCTCCAGACAATATACTGGTACTAAGGCCAAAGGCTGTCCTGTGATGCAGTATAAAACAAGAGATGGGTAGGTGGAGACTTGAGAACCTGTGGTGAAAAACACAATAAATTGTTGCTGCCCCAAAGAAATAAGAAAAAATAAGATGATGAAGGGAATGAGGATAAGCAATCGGTCCCTCTAAGCTTTATTTATTGGAATTTTATGCTCATCTGTTACCTCATGGTAGAAAGTGATGGTCTGTCTTTATGTTGGCATTATTAATCCCAGTGACCACACCCTAGGATATCTCTTCCTGCAAGAACCTAAATAAGACCTTTGGGGAAATAAGAAAGATTCTCAAACTCTGGAGGAAGCTGTCATTTAGGAAATCCCTGCATTGACTTCTTAAGTTCATAAGAGTATGAAATCTGGTTAACACTTCATCAGACATTTGCTCTGGCTTTCAAACAAACAGTAGAAGTGAAACCAAAGGGTGACTATTCCAATGTTACTGGGAAGAGCTGTAAACAATCACAGAATCACAGAATTAATCAAGCTGGAAAAGACTTTCAAGATCAAGTCCAACCTATCAATCACCTAACACCTAATTAACTAAAGCATGGCACTAAGTGCCTCATCCAGCCTCCTTTCAAACACCTCCAGGGATGGTGACTCCACCACCTCCCCGGGCAGCCCATTCCAATGGCAATCACTCTTTCTGTGAATAATTTCTTTCTAACATCCAGCCTGAACCTGCCCTGGTGCAGCTTCAGGCTGTGTCCTCTCGTTCTGTCACTGATTGCCTGGGAGAAAAGACCAACCCCCGCCTGGCTACAACCTCCTTTCCGGTAGCTGTAGAGAGCAATTACTGTTTCCCCTGAGTCTCCCCTTCTCCAGCTCGTTGCATAGAAACATTGCAGCTACTTCATTTCTTATTTTTCATACGTGCATGCTCTGGCACTTTCAGAAGTATATTTCTTTAGATCCAAATAGTTTAATTTTTTACATGAAATCGTGAAACAGCACCAACCTCAGAGATGTTTGGGTTTTTTTTCCTCACCACCATTTGTGCTAGGTTGAAGCTAGGTCCCCCCAGACCATCACATCATGTTTAAAATGCTTACTTTTCAGGTGCTTAATACATTTTCTCATACATGCATGATGTACGGAACTAACACACTACTGAAGGGCAACGAACATTGTAGGGTAATACTAAAAGTGTTTAATCAAATAATTAAATCCTATCCTGAGCTGGAAAAGATAAGATCTGAAAAACTGATTCAACACAAAGGTGATCAGCTGAGGGAAAGATGATGAAGTTACTATTAAATCCTAAGCTATTCCTTTTGCTCTCTGATACTGCAAAGGTTCCACTTAAAATAAGGATGTTTTCAAAACACCACAGAACCTGCCACATCTGCCTTCTGCAAAAAGGCCAAGTGAAATAGAAGTGAAAGTGTCAATGTCTTTTAGAAGATTTGATCTCTGTTGCATCCTTTGACTTGATCTATTTTGCTTACTAAGTGAAAAATACACTTGTTTAGCTTTTTATCTAGAAGTAGCAATTATTTGCTCAACTATAAAGTTCTTTCTCGGAAGATATGACCTCATTCTTCTCCATCGTTAGATTCCACTGCTTGCTTTCTGACCTCTGAATTGTTTTGATCCTAATCTAAATGGCTTAAGAGTAATTTATGAGCACAAGGACAGTGAGAAGCGTCCATGAGCTGCTTACTTCATTGCTGATGCTTTTATGGAATGTAGCAGGTTCTTAAATATTTCATATTACTTATTTTTCCCTTTAAACATTCCATTCTCTGTGAAGGATCTCATGAGGGGAATCAGAGGGACAGATGGGAACTGGGAGGGGATTGAGATAACAGGGGAGGACTGGCAGGGACTGGGATGAGCTGAGAGGGGACTGGGAAGGGATCAGGAATGGACTGGAGGGATTGGGAAAGACTGGAAGGGGACTGAGAGAGACTGGGAAGTAGTGAGAGAGACTGGAAGGGATGGGAAGGGGACTGGGTGGCACTGACAGGGGATTGGAAGGAACTGGGAGAGGACTGGGAAGGACTGAGAGAGGACTGGAATGGGAATGGAAGGGACTGAAAGGTACTGGGAGGGGATTGGAAGAGACTGTGAGGGGACTGGAAGGGGACTGGGAGATACTGGAAGGGAACGGAAGGGGACTGGGAAAGAATGGGAGCTATCCTGGGAGCACTGGGAGGGACTAGGATTCATACCTGGAGGCACTGGGAGCTGAGAGCCAACATGGGCGCACTGGGAGCTGAGCTGGGAGTGCTGGGAGGCACACTGAGAGCTGAACTGGGAGCGCTGGAAGCCACCACTCTGTCTCCTGCCACCGAGGGACTGGGAGGGGACTTGTTGGGACTGGGATTCATACCTGAAGGCACTGGGAGCCTTACTGGGAGCACTGCGAGCGGCCGCTGTGCCCCCTGCCGCCATTTTGTCTCCCTCACTGATGCTGAGGGGAAAGAGCGGGAAGGGCAGGCTGCGCTCTGATTGGCCAGCGGGGCTTGGGCGGGAACTGCTGCGGATTGAAGTCTCGCGGGATCTGGGGAAGGTCTCACTCTGGTTTTGGTGTCCCCATTGCCCCAGCACCCCCAAGCACTGCCCCACGGGTATGGGGGTATCAAAAGGGGGTCGTGAGGCCTCTCAATTTTCCCCTGTGGGCTCCTGGGGGGTGTCTGGAGGATCACGAAGGAGCTTGGGGTGCTCTCAGTGAGGTTGAATGCTCTCTGTGGAGTCCCCACAGTACCTGGGGTCACCTATAGAGATGTGGGGTGTAATGTTTTTGGGGTCCACAGGGTTTAGGAAGGTCTTGCTCTGTATTTCAGTATCCCCTGGTGGCCTTGGACCTGCAGCCATGCCCCCTCCCAGTATGACTGTGTCAGATGCTGCCCAGGATTTACTACCCTGAAGCCACTTTGCAGTCAGTGTATTTATCACTGACAGTCACACTTCCCTTCTGTCTGTTGCTCTGCTAAACTAAACCACTGGACAGTTCCAGCTCTCTGAACCTGTCTCAGTCCAAATCCTTATCAGGGCCCTGGAAGAAAAGGAGGACAAGAGTTAATTCTGTCCAATAGTTCCATTAAGAGTCCTGGCACTCTTGCACAGACATTGGGGTCTCACCCACAAAGTAACCCATGGGCTAAGGGTAAAGGAGCCCGAGAAAGTTGGTCAAGTTGTAAATGCCACTTCCTCCAAGCCCAAGATAGGTGTTCCCTTCAGTAAACAAATCAGATAGATGTGCTAAGAGAGCTGCATAGACGAGCAAGGAGCTTCTGAAGATCATCTCCTGGAAGAATGAAGCTCACAGTTCACGGAGAGTAAGAGGGAAGAGTTGCATTTGATCAGAAGTTACAACAAGCCGATCATCCCTAGGTTACTAAAGAGAAGATCCAGGGGAAGCAGGGCTTGCAGGTATGTGCATGAGCAGTAGGGAAAGATGGGAGGTAACAGATTCCAAAATAAAGGAGGAGTTTGGTTCTCCTTGGTTTATAATTCTGGGATGCCCTGGATGCATATCACAGAATTCTGAACACATCTAACCCGAGAGCGTGGGTAGGTGAGTTGGAGTGGCACCAGTCTGACCACCGTGGTGGTGCGGTTCCTGGTGGGGACATCTACCTTCTGAGACGGCAGCCGACCAGCTCTGCTATCTGCACATCTCAGGAGCTTTGTGGACCAGTTGGATAAGGTGTGTATAGCCTGCCCATTTAACAAGAGAGCTACTTGGGATTGTCTGTCATGTTTTATTCAGCACCAGCACCAGCATCTGTGCTGACAGATTCACTGCAGCAGCTGAGGTCCTTGTGCCAATCCTGCTGCTGCTGCACATCTTGCTGGCTTGGTCAGTGAAGTGGAAAGCAAAGTGTAAATCTGTAAAGAGTGAAATGGAAAGCAAAGAACAAATCTCAGTTACTCATATTGTAAAGGTGTGAGAATGCTTATATACACATCCAATAAAAATACTTCCAAAGCACTTCATTTTCCATTGGCATTCATTTAACTTGCAGACCTCTGAACCCATCCCACTCCAACACTCGACCTCCAAAACACAGTCGGCATCCAACTGCAGGGTGGTGGCGCATGGGCCATATACATACCTGGCCAGCAGCACTGCCCAACAGATACAGACTTCATCATCATTTTCTTTTTATAATCAACAATCTAATTTCTCTTATTAAAATATTCCAATTAGCCTCAAACCGGCACACCCTAACACCATAAGAGCAACTCCCTGACCCTCTACCCCTAACCCCTAGCACACAAAGCCCTTACACCTGAACCTTAAGCATTAAAACCTAACCCTAACCCCTAACACTCTAAACCCAGGACCTAACTCTTAGCTCTAACACTCCAATCCCTAACCCTAACATCCTAGCTCTAAGCCTTAACTCTAATACCCTAATCCCCTAATCATAACACCTTACTCCCTAAAACTAACACCATATGACCTTAATACTCTAACCCTCTAGGACCTCTTCAGGGACCTCCTTGGCAGGGTGCCATAGGAAAAAAACTCTACAAGGAAGGGGGACCCAGGAAAGCTGGTTCATGTTCAAGGATCACCTTCTCCAGGCCCAGGAGCAATGCATGCCAAAAAAGAGGAAGTCAGGTAAGAATGCCTGGAGGCCTGCATGGATGAATAGAGAGCTCCTGGACACACTGCAAGAAGAAAGCCTACAGAGAGCGGGAGCAAGGACAGGTAACCTTGGACAAATACAAAGAAATTGCTCATGCAACTAGAGCTCAGGTTAGGAAAGCTAAAGACAGCGGGAATTTAATCTGGCCAGGGACATTAAGGGGAACCAGAAGAACTTCTTCAGGTGTATTAGTGAGAAAAGCAGGACTAGGCTTCAACCACAATGTCCAAGTCCCAGAGGGCAAAGTAAGGACTGGGAAGATCTGCTCACTATAATTGAAGATTGTGTTTGTGAGCACCTAAGGAATCTGAACGTGCACAAGTCCATGGGGACTGATGAGATCCACCCATGGGTCCTGAGGGAACGGGCAGATGAAGTTGCTAAACCACTGCCCATCATATTTGAAAGGTCCTGGCAGACTAGTGGAGTTCCTGCTGACTGGAAAAGGGCAAACATAACGCCCATCTTCAAGAAGGGAAAAAAGGATGACTCTGGAAACTACAGACCAGAAAGTCTCACCTCTGTGTCAGGCAAGGCCATGGAGCAGATCCTCCTGAAGGCTCTGCTAAAGCAAATGGAGAACAAAGCAGAGGTGATTGGTGGTAAGCAGCAATGGCTTCACCAAGGGCACATCATGCCTGACTAATTTGGTGGGGTTTTATGACAAAGTCACAGCAACAGTGGACAAAGGAAGGGCAACTGACATCATCTACCTGGATCTGAATAAGGCATTTGACTCTGCCCCACATGGTCACCAAACTGGAAGGACATGGACTCGATGGGTGGAGCACTGATGGATAGGGAATTGGCTGGATGGCCGCATGCAGAGAGTGGTGCTCAAGGGCACAAAGTCCAACTGGGTATTACTGGGAGCATTTAGCGACTGGGCAGCACTTAGTCTTACCGGTAGCACCAGGAAGAGAATTTGGGATACTGAGAGGACACTGCTGCCACAATGGGAGCGCTGGGAAGGAGATCTGGGGTTACTGCAAGCACTGTGAAGGAATTTTGGGGTTACTGGCAACAGTAGGCATAACTGTGCAACACTGGGGGTCACTCGGGGGCACTGCACAATGCTGGGAAACAGCGCCAAAGAATACAAACCTGCCGGGTCTGGTCTGGGCAAACTCAATCTGCAAACAGCTTGGGGCTAAATCTGCCGTTTGAGGGCACAGAGCAGTGCAGTTCGCAAGCGGCAGTGAGCTGTGCCCCCCCCGCCCCGGGCCACACGGACGCGGCGGCAGCAGGGAGGGCAGCACGAGGCACCGGAGCGCACGCGCCGCGTCCCTAACAACGCCCAGCCCCAGGGCCGCAGTAACGCGCAGGGCTACGCCAGTGCCTGCCGCCGGCCCCGAACCGGGGCGGCAGGAGGAGAAGTGGGGGCTTGTGAAAGGGCTTCCCTATCTGGGGTAGAGAGATATTTAACGGGGAGGGTCATGGTTTAAAATCCTTCCTATAAATACCGTACCTGGGCACTTCAGAAACCTCCTGACAATTAGATATTAGACTGTTTAGGCTTAATTCTCTACAGCCTCTGGGCTGCACAGAACAACTGCTTAGATTGACTATGGAACGTAGGAAGTGCAGACAGCTGTCTCCACTGTTCTTCTATTTAAACTGAAAGGAAGCCCTACATGGACCAATTCCAAAGTCCTTAACTTACACGAGTTGTTCTACAACGTGTCTCAGATCTGCTGCTGCTGATCAATCGATCTGCTGAAAATCCTTCCATATTAGAGAAAAAGAGCGAACCTCGCTCGGTGAAGGTATGAGGTTTTCTTTTCCCCTCGAAAGGACAGCGACTCCGTCCCCCTCCGCCCGTCGTGACTCGGCTCGGCTTCTTCTTCACTCCTTCCGCTCCGGCTCCGCCCGGCTCGACTCAACGCCGTTCAGCTCCATGCGGATCAGCCTGAGTTCGGCTCCATTCAGCTCCACTCGGGTTAATACACTTCCGCCTCCTTCACGCATGCCTAGATACGCGGCGTCCTATTACCCATGCGCTGTGACCATAGCAACGTTCCGCTACACAACGCACGACCTCGGTCCCGTAGCAACGCCGCGCCCAATGGCGCACGCTGCAACCCGGAACGCCTGCTCGAGTCCGTAGCGTATGTGCTGGTTCTGTAGCAGAAAGGTTTCAGTCTTTACTGTAATAAAGCCGTTATTATAATACAGTAGATACAGGCGGGTTTATTTTTTAAACTCTATTTTAGCTACAAATTAATGCAAATGTGAAGTGTCCGTATACAAACGAGAGATGTCTGCCTGGTTAACTCCATACACTGATATTTCAAAGGTCAAATAAATGTTGATCTCTCCCTTCCGTCCCGCCCTCCCCGTCCCTCAGCGACACCACCGCCTCCATCCACCTCAGTTTTCAGGCATTTCAAGCATGCAGGGCATTCAGAGACGACGCAGAAGCACGGGGGACTTAACGGTGCGGCACACGCCGCTGCAGCACTGCAGTGCCGACACAAGGTGGCAGCATCTAGCAGTAAGGAGACGCTACACGCGGCTGAACAACTGCAGTGTGGAGGATTAAACACAGGGTGGCAGCACCGAGCGGTGATGGGGCGGCACATGTCGCTAGGGCACTGCAGTGTCTACAAACAAACACGTGGTGGCAGCACTGAGAGGGCGTTTGCTCCCGTCTGGGGGCTGCAAGCTCGGCTTGGCTCTGCCATTTCTACTTGGTTTAAAACAGAGCATCCCACACACAAGAGAAAACCCACTGGGGGTTATTTCTATATGCACAATTTGTATCTATAGTTCAAAACACCACGTGGGTCTACTCAGGAGTTTTCTTCTGTATTCTTGGGGGCTTGATACATAACAGAGGAGATACAGGGGGATCTTTCTCACATAAGAATTAATACCATGCTTCAAGATCTAGATAAAAATGAGAGGTTTTCTTCCTACTGGAACACATCACCCTAGCACGGTTTTTAATGATTTTTAATCCCCCTCCCAGAATTTCCAGGTATTTCAGACATCCAGGGCTGCAAACACCCTTTTTGGGAGGCTGCCCCCATCCCTCATTCACCTGCTCCTCTATGCATCATCACCCCCACACACCTCGCGTCATCACTCCAGCCAGAACCCCCCACGATCCTTTTTGTTCAACCTCCAAAAGAAGGCCAAAATGAGGAAAACTGCTCAGCCAGCAGCTCATTATTTCAACTCTAATATTTGTATACACATCTGCCTTTTCCCAAAAGAGGAGATCTGCTAGAGAATGGCCTCCCCAAACAGCTGCAGCTTCCCCCAGCCTCTGTGCCACATGGTTGCTCCATGGGGAGAGCATGCCAGAAGATGGTGCCTTGTCTCTCACACCCTATTATGATGGGACCAATGTCAGGACAAGGGGCAATGGGTGGAAGCTGAGGCATAGGAAGTTTCATGTAAACATAAGGAGGAATTTTCTCCTGTGAGTGTGACACTGGAACAGGCTGCCCAGCCAGGTTGTGGAGATACTCAAGACCTGCCTGGATGCATTCCAGTGTGATCCAGTGGTAGGGGGGTTGCACTAGATGACCTTTCATGGTCCCTTCCAGCCCCTAAAATTCTGTGATTCTGTGATACATATAGGATAAGTACTTAGATGACAGATATGTATATGACACATACATAGATGACAGCTACATACATGATAGATACACAGATAATTGATACATAGATGGTAGATACATAGGGAGAAGCAAATGAACATTGTGGTTATGTTTAGCTGGAATTATCTATTGTTTATATTTTATGGACCTGAAGAACACTAAATGGATGTTTAAACAAGGATTAGCATACATCAGTATCACCAAGGATGAGAAGCCACTGTCTCTGGAAATGAAGCCATCTCTTGCTATATTTATCAGCTGCAATTGGGGCATCTGTGCAGCATTAAGTGATTGCTCACTGCAATCATCTTTCCTGCCTAGTGATGAATTTTTGGAGCGTTCACAGTGGTTGCCCCTTACAAATGTGCTATTGCCACAGTGTTGTTTGAGGCATTTGTTTAATCAAAAATGTAATCTTCATCACAGAATGAGGTTTGTAGAATTTGCTATTTTAAGGCTTTTGGGTATTTGAAAGTGCAATTTAAAAAAATCTAATTCTCAAAGATATTCATAGTTCCTGCTTTCAGTAGAAAAGCTTTTATTGATTCAAAGGTGCACCAAAGGCCATTAAATCAATGAAGGAATCATATCATTGCCAAAAAGCTGCCACCATTTTCTGCTGTTGAATGTCTTTTACATCCCAGATGAGAAATGCACAAAGTCTCAAACAAGGACTCTCTGGAACTGGGAGAGCCCATTTTGTAAGATGGAAGTAACAGTGAAAGGATCTGTGTTGGAACTGAGCTGGAGCTGTTTAACCTGGAGAAAAGGAGGCTCAGGGCAGACCTCATTGCTGTCTGCAACTACCTGAAGGGAGGCTGTAGCCAGGTGGGGGTTGGTCTCTTCTCCCAGGCAACCAGCAACAGAACAAGGGGACATTCTCAGGTTGTGCCAAGGGAGGTCTAGGCTGGATGTTAGGAGGAAGTTCTTCCCAGAGAGAGTGATTGGCATTGGAATGGGCTGCCCAGGGAGGTGGTGGAGTCACCATCCCTGGAGGTGTTCAAGTAAAGACTGGATGAGGCACTTCTTGCCATGGTCTAGTTGACTGGATAGGGCTGGGTGCTAGGTTGCACTGGATGATCTTGGAGGTCTCTTCCAACTTGGTTGATTCTATGATTCTCTGTGCATCTGAAGCACTAATAATATGTGGCCTGCACTTGAAGGTAGTTGGGAAGCCTTACTTTAAGGCTTGAGTAATGGCTTTTGTTCTTCCTCCTGGGAGGAAGAAACATGCATCAGGAAAAGTACCTGTTCATGGAAAAACCTTCTTTTCCCCATTGTGACAGGAAGCATGGATGCATCAACACCTTGCTACCCAAAGGAGCAATCACACTCACACTGTCACATCCATTTACATCTTTCAAGCCCAAATCCAACTTCCCATCTTCATCCTATTGTTCATGTCTGTTCTGGAGTTGCTGGTTATGGTTGGAGTACATCCTCCTGTTCCCTGCACTTCCTTTACTTGGCACAGGAGATTGTTTGACTGCTTTTTTCTCTCTCCCATAGATTTATCCTTTATCTACAGGTGGAGGCCATTCAGCATCCTGAGAAAGTGCACGGACTGCAGGCACAGCTGGCCCAGGGCCCACAGGAGCCACATATGGATAGATTGCAGCTCTTGTTACACATTTTCACTTAGGTTCAGTAAACTGAAGCAAGAAGTTAGTAAAATGCAGTCACCCATGCTTGCTGATTTATGGTTTCAGGAAAATAAAAGCCTAACAGCAGCTCGGAAGATTGTGTCTTTTGTTTGAGACAAGCTTCCAACTTCCTTGTTCATGTGTAAAAGATTTCCTGTTTGTGAAAATTAAAAGCAATGTGTGATAAGGCCCCTTTAGAAAAATCAGCCACAAACTAGAAAATACATAAAAGATGGCTCTGGGTTTAATACACAGCAAAATTCTCTGAGCATGTTTGTAGACTCTAGAGTTGCTGCTCTCTTGTGATAGTTGCAGTTCTTAGCAGTTCACAAAGAAACTAAGACAATTGGGTGACACCCTGGCTGGTTTATCATGCAGACCACCAATTCAAGATTCTTTAGGGGATTAAGTGGTATTTATAAGTGAGACAGATTCAAGCAGCTTTCCTAGGTTTTACAGGGTAGGGTTTTTTTGTCTGAGAAAACAAACCCTGCAGGCTCTGAGGAAAGAATACTGAGCAGGACATCAGAGTGTGCAGAGAATATGTCATAGGCTCAGGTAATTCTTCATCTAAAGTTGATCCAGAGTTGAAAGGATGCTGGAAAGCCAAGTTCAGTCTTTTATTTAGACTTCAAGAAAGATGACTTCAAGACTGAAAACTGCAAGGAGAGGCTTCTACTAATTTGTTAAACTTCAGTTAACCATTGTGCTCTCACACAGCTGCTGGCAGCATTTGCATCTCACATGGCAGTGTGGTGGTGATGCTCTGGGAACAGGCATGGGCAGAATAACAACCCAAGCTGCTTTCCTGTGTTTCTTGAAGGTTGTGAGAAGTGCACAAACAACACAAGCACGTGTGGATACTCTTTTTAAGACTAAAAAAAAAAGGCAAATAAACAAGTAGAAGCACATCCATTTGCACAAAAGGACGTCCAGCAGGTGCTCTCTGTTAATTGTTAGGACAGAAAACAAAGGAGGGAAAACAGCAGCAAAAATACAACATTCACTTTAACTTAGGACCATTCCAGGCAGATCTCTAACAGCTAAATGCATCATTTTTTGGATGGATTTGAAGCTGCCACCTTGTCTATTTCCAGTCTGATTTCCAGCATGGCTTCCATTGATCCATTCCTTACTTGCCTGCCAGTGTTTGGAGCCAAATGATGGGGTCAGATGATTGTTTTGGCTGGAAAAAACCTTAAAGGTCATTGAGTCCAACCATTAAATCATCATAGAATCAACCAGGTTGGAAGAGACCTGAGTACCTGAAGGGGGCTACAGAAGAGCTGAGGAGGGACTTTTGACAAGAGCTTGTAGTGCTAGAACAAGGAGGAATGGATTGAAGCTGGAAGAGGAGAGCTTTAGACTGGGTATTAGCAAGAAATTCTTCACAATGAGGGTGGTGAGAAACTGAACAGGTTGCCTAGGGATGTTGTAGACAACCTGGAAGAGTTCAAGGACAGGTTGGATTGAGCCTCAAGCAACCCGGGCTAGCAGAAGGCATCCCTGCCCCTGGCAGTGGGTTTGGAACTGAATGATCTTTCGGGTACCTTCCAATTCAGACCATTCTATGATTCCATGATTCTTACTAACTCTTCTCCAGCTTCTTGTTTCCTCAGTGTCTCTTACAACTTCTATTACTTTTACCCTATCTATTTGAGAGTGTTATGGACAAAATGAGGCCAAAGAAAGGAACTAAAGCAACAAATTGCAAAGGTGGTGCATTATATGGAGGCAAAGAAACATTTGAGGCAAAAGGTTTAACTCAGTCTTAACATCAGAGAGAAGCCTGGACAGGTGTTTCAGTAGCTCTGGGCACAGGGGGAGTCTTGTTTAAAATTTGCTGAAATTGGATACAAAAAGCAGATTAAATTAAACCTTCTTCATTTAGCATACAATGGTTGAGGTGGTTTGTGGATAAAAATCAGTCCCTTCACTTAGGGCAGCATTTTGATGGGGAAAACAATTACATACATTGGAAATAGACCTCAGCATCCCAATGAGGAACTGCAGGAAAACTGAAGAGTGAGCATTAGTCAAGAAGCAGATAACAACAAAGGAAAGGTGCTGTTCCTGAGCCAGAAACAGGATCCAACACCACCACTAGCAAATTAAGAGAGCCTTACAAATGATGTTTGGATTATGACGTTTGGAGTAGGGAGACAATGCGAGGAACAATGTGATTACAGAGATTTGACCCTCCGCATTGTTTGAGAGCTCCCTCCTCCAAAGAACTCCTCTGACATGCTGATAATTGTCCCCGATGTCCCGTGCTCATGCTCACTGCCGGTGGCACGCAGAAGCATACCCTGGGGAGAGGAATGTACGCAGGATTTCTGCACCGAGCTTGCCCGAGGAAGAGTAGGGAGGAAGAGCTCAGCAATGGGGACTGGATGAACATCTACTGATGGGATGCAGCCTCGAAGCAAACTAAAGATGAGGACGGCAAGCTCAGCAGGAGCCAGCAGTGTGTCCTGCCAGCAAGGAAGGCAAAGAGCACCCGGAGCCTCGTTTGCATGAGCAGAGCCAGGAAATTGCGGGAAGTGATGTCTTCACTTAAATGGGCAGTGGGGGAAGACAGAGCTCTTGAAAGTACTTTCAAGGTAATAAAAGAAAAACCCCACACAGAGGACTGGGTAGAAATACAGAGTCTATTCAAAGATTAAACAGAGAGTGCTACTGAGAACTACAAACTACGATGCAAAGCAGTGCAGAAGCATATGGAATACACAGAGAATCCCAACAAATCAAAACCTTCTCCAAAACCTCCCTCCAAGCAGACCAAAACCAAAAGCCCAGAATCCCTTTCTCTTCTCCCACTTGGGGTGCACCATAAGCCCCAGTGCTCTTTCTTCCCCCCACCCCCCTCCTCCACCTCCCCTACCCATTGCTAGGCTAGCTCAGGCTGTCCAGGCCTGAACTGCTCCCCGCTTTGCTCATGCCAGACAGGCTGTGATACTCCCCCATCCATATCAGATAGGAGAGTGAATCTGCCCGGGAGGAGAGGGAAGAAAGAGACAGAGCTAGCTTTGCTGTCAGACTAAATAAAGCAAGACAAAAGAATTAAGGGAGTGAAAGACCTCAGGATTGCAATTTCCTGTCTGCTCTTGGCTGCTCTGGACCTCTTGGAGGTCTGTACCCATGGTCCTTAAAGACATCGGGCTCAACCCAGGACAAGTGATGCTCGCACTCATTAGGGTGGAGTACAGTAGCCTCCCACCTGAGCACTCAGCTCAAGGCAGATGAGGGGCTAATTGCAGAGATGTTGCCAACTTCTTTGGTGGTGCCAGGAAGGAGGATGGAGACCAAAGACAGAGAGCTGAGTTAAGAGTGGTTCTGACCTGATAAAGGGAAGATGTCTACCTCAAGGGCTGTGGATTTCTGGCGAAGGAGGTGTCCAAGAACCACCTGGGTGAAGCCCTCATCTGCCTGGTTTGACTGCACACCCACCCTACTCTGGGCAGGAGGCCAGACTAGAGACATCTAGCCTCAGGCCCATCCAGCCTGAATTCTCCTATGATCCAAACTCTTTTCTAAATTCACAAGGATAGAACTGGCTGAACTTTTAAGCTCTGCCCTTCAGAGGTTCATGCAGAGTTTAAATCATGGCTCAATGCTTCATCCAGATATCGGAGCATTTATTTTGTGATCAACCAGCAAACAGAACAGAACATTAGATGAATCCCTCTTAGACGAGGTTTTCTTTTTGACATGGAGTAAAGCCCCTCTGGAGACTTTTCATTCCATATTGTCTCGGCATGCTGCTTCAAGGGACAGGAAAGGATTCCACACAGGAAGACCCAAATGATGCATGCCGACCATTAGCACACACTCATGTTTATGACCTCGATCACGAGCAACTGAATTGTAAATGTTTGCTTGCCGTGTGCTCTTGCCTTTTTATCTCCAGTTGTGATTACAGAAATGTTCCTGTTTAAAGGACATACACAAGGGAATAAATCTTCGGGCACACAGCCTCTTTGAGCCCAGGCGGCCCCAGTAACAAACAGAATTCTGGTGGAAACGTCTTGATAAAAGGTTGGCAGCATATCAGAGGACCAGGCTGACCATGAGATGTGAACAGAGATGTCACATTGGGTGCTTCAACTTCTTACCTTTCCCTCTAACTATATTTCTTCAAGTGATTGTGAGGAAACATTAGCTAGAATCTGAATGCCTTCAGTGTATATGATGTTTTCAAAGAGCAACTCGATTAAAGAAGTTATTAAATTTTGCTTTTAGCATAAGGCAGAGATTTGAGTGCTTAGAGAGATGTGAGGCAAGCTAGCAGCAGTTTAAAGTAGTAAGAATTAAGAGTGGCCAGTAGAACAATTATCTTGCCACATAATATTGGTAAGGGTGTGAAACCTGGGCTGGTTTTCACCCTATATGACTTAACTGGGACAAAAATGCTAGCTCTGTTTTAAAGTTGCTCTCTCTTTCATGTGAGTGGCAGGCAGTCTAATGGCAAAGACGTTGAGTTTGAAGAAAAATAGAGTTCAAATAAGCAAAATATATTCAGAGTTGCTTAAGGGTAGGCAAGGAATAGAACACAGATGTGAATATTCCCTCCTTAAAATATTTCACTCTTAGCTGGTTTTTGTCTTGCTTCCTTTAGCTGCTGGGCTTTGATGTTTCAGGGTAGAACACAGACACCTACTTTACCAGAGCTTTTGTGTGGAAGGCAGCACTGACCCTTTGTCTAAAGAGTGCTCAGGTGGGTTATAAATCTGTAACACTGCACTTTGCCTTTTGTGTCTTGCTTAATGACCTTTCAAAACTAAATGCAGAATAGCTGAAGGAACAGTCTGAGGGATGGAAAAGCTGACACGTACGCAACCTGAGCTCTGATTTTTTAGATTGCTCCAGTCTGTTAAACAAAACTTCTTTTGATTTGCTCTGTGGGTTAAAAAAAATAAAAAGAGAGAAAGACAAAAGAGGGGGACAGGGAAGTGTTTGCTTAGCTGCAATGTCTATCTTATCATTCAGCTGCAAGCTGCTAGCTGGAAAAATGCTACAGAGAGTCACTAAGCCTACAGAAAGAGGGTACAGTCATTCTAGTCACTAATCATGAGGAGAGGCTGAGGGTGCTGGGGATTTTTAGGCTGGAGAAGAAGAGGCTCAGGGCAGACCTCACTGCTGTCTACAACTACCTAAAGGGAGGTTGTAACCAGGTGGGGTTGGTCTCTTCTCCCAGGCAACCAGCAACAGAACAAGGGGACACAGTCTCAAGTTGTGCTGGGGGAAGTATAGGCTGGATGTTAGGAGGGAGTTCTTCACAGAGAGAGTGATTGGCATTGGAATGGGCTGCCCAGGGAGGTGGTGGAGTCACCGTGCCTGGAGGTGTTCAAGAAAAGTCTGGATGAGGCACTTAGTGCCATGGTCTGGTTGATTGGCTAGGGCTGGGTGCTAAGTTGGACTGGATGAGCTTGGAGGTCTCTTCCAACCTGGTCGATTCCATGATTCTAGTAGGAGAACAGATTCTTTGCATAAATACCTGCTCTTCTTTTCAGATGGCTATAGAAAGCTGCTGTTTAAGGGCCTCCTCAAGTGCCATCAAAAATCACATTGTTTCTTTTGTGTAAAAAAAATCATCGTTTATGATTCTTATCAAGCCCTCTTCCTGTTTTCCATCGTGCTAAATTTAATGTACAAAGCCTTGATGCAGAAAAATACATGATTACTCAGAAATACATGATATTTCTGAATACATGCTTCTGAATATATGATTAGCCAGAAATATATCCTATTTCTGAATCCACAACAAATTATTTTATCCCAGAGAAATGTCTCAGCATAAAATGTTCCCCAGTTGAACAAAAGGAAAAGCAAAGTTTCCCACCGTGTCTTATTGGTACAGCAATTTATTTTGGTGAGGATGCTAAGGGGTATTTTGGATTCCTGTGTACAATGTGCTTTGGATTCACGAGACATTATTTTCTTTTGTTTATGTATTTTGCTTAAAATAAAAGATTACTCCAAAGGAAGGTATTTGAGGAAGAATACTTGCAGAGAGAGGCCGGATTTATTTTGGCTGGCTGTTCTGGCCTGTCAGCTAGAGGACAACCTGCACAATTTATAGAGACCTTCAACCTGCTCGTGGTTGCCTTTACCGCAATTACTTTTAATGCAGAACAGCTCTCCTGACTGAGCTGTCTTCTGCTGGCAATCCCTTGCAAGCTGTACCAAATATTTGCCAATAGTTTTACTGCTTAGATTCTCCCAAATACCTGGAACTCTGAAAACTGAGTGTGTGGTGGGCAGGTCACTCATGCTATTTGTAGTTTTTCCACGTCCACAGTTGCAAGCCCTGGCTCAGTGTGAATAGATTCCAAAAGAACCAGTTTTCAAGTGTCCTTACAACCTTTATTTCTCCCAGAGTTCTTTACCTGGTTGGTGCTATCGATTCACACACTCTGATTGAAAGTCTTGCCTGTTTTCTCTCAAAGCCACAGCGCTCTGAAAAATGTATTTGATACTTTAACTTGTCACAGCATGTGAGGCAGGGTGAGGGTAAAGCTCTGCTCTCTGCAAGGAATTCATACCCTTTGTATCCTACAAGGCTGTGTTAACTTCTGGGTGCTGTCCCCTCTGTGGGACTTCATTTCTTTTGTTAGGGCCCTAACTGATTTTTTATTTTAGAAAATTAGTATTTTCATCTAGTCTTTGACATTTACCTGCTGGAGAGACCCCCTGTGGCAGGCAATTCCTTCTCTGTGTGATTCAGTTTATCAGCTTTTTTACCTTTGGCCTCTGCATAGATGATCCTGACAGGGCTACAGATTTACACCATAAATCACTTCTGATTTCATTTATATCAAAGCATCCTGCATGAACAACTACTGTTCCAGATTGAATTGGAATAAAGTGGTTTTGATGCCTTGAGCTCAAATGCCTGGATCTGGAAACATGAAGAGTGGAGAGCAGCTTCATAGAGAGTGGTCTGCAGGGAGCAGTGTCATGGGTGGGATGTACAAAGCTGTCTTGGAATTCCTTGGTTTTCTGCTGGTCTTTGGTAAAGAAGCTAGGAACTCACCTTCAGGGTGCAATTTGCATGTTGTAAATGCTGTTATAAAAAGGTAATCTGTGATTCAGTTTTTCAGCTGCAGACTAAGGGAACAGCCTTCTAGAACTTTCCTTGTAGCATGCAGTGGAGTCACATATTACAACATCCTCCTTTTATATTGTACCCTTCTGCATTTTAGAACTGTATTTGTCATTTTCTTTGATTTCATGTGTTAACTACTTCCACTGATGTGCCTGCATCTGTCTTTTATATATAGGTCTGAAGAAGAAAAAGGCTCCTGCTACACAAGTCTGGAGTTTCACAGTTATCTTCTGTACATTTAATATGAGTTTCCATAACTCTCTCCAATCTGATTATTTAAAATAAAATGTGAGGGGGAAGGTGCAAGGAGTGGGAGAAGAGGAAGTTACTGTCCTTCAAGTATTATGTCCTTCAAGTATGCTTCTTTTAAAAGAGAGTGATTTGCCATTGGAATGGGCTGCCCAGGGAGGTGGTGGAGTCACCATCCCTGGAGGTGTTCAGGAGGGGATCAGATGGGCCACTTGGTGCCATGATCTGGTTGATTGGATGGGGCTGGGTTGGACTGGATGATCTTGGAGGTCTTTTCCAACCTGGTTGATTCTATGATTCTGTTAGAGTATTAGAATTCAAATGTTAGATACAATGCTACTGATAGTAGAGCACTCTTAGAAGTCATCAGTGATAATCAGATTCCTCTCAATGAGAACAAACAGTGCTGCTGATTGAGACCATGCTGCAAGGAGCTTCTCATAAAAATCACAAATCTCAACCTAGGCATGTTAAGAGCCACAAGAGCACTGTCTGGTCTAAAATTTCCTTCCAGGTTAAGTGTGAAGACAAGAAGACAAGAAAACCAAACACACAGGCCTCCAGGATCAGGGAGAGAAAGGCAGATGGCTGTTGGCCAAGCTCTTACAGGCTGTAAGGTGCAGAGCACGGTGCAGTGTTGGACTGAAAATGATCTGTTTGCCATAGAGTATCCTGGGGTAATTGACTGCTGTGTAATGAGGGTGCAGGATGTGTTAATCATCCCATTTCAGCTCTCCAGACAGGAACTTGGCAGTAAGTTACAGTGATGCAGGCAGCGCTGCTGAAGTTTTTGTTACCGCTGCCGATGCAAACGGTGGAGCTGATTATTGGGCTCATCCCCTGGGTTTTCTACATGCAAAGGCAGGGTGGTCTATAGCCTGTGCTGGGGACAAGTATCACAAAAGAACTTCTGCAAAGTTTTACTGTCACACTGACGTGAGGCTTTTTTACCCTCATCTTAGTATTTTTCATTTTTTCCCCCTCACTCTCTTTTTTAAGCCTTTGTTTGCTCTGTTCAGACAACCAAAAGCTCAGGGCACCTCTCTCTTCTGCACAAGCTGAGGCTTGCTTAGCCGTGTGTGCCTCAGTCAGAGGAAAAAAAGGGAAAATGAGCTATGGGAAACAGTTAATTTAATCTTCTATAGCTTATAGAATCATCATAGAAACACAGAATCTGTCAGGGTTGGAAGGGACCACAAGGAGCAGCCAGTTCCAGCCACTCTGCCGTGGGCAGGGACACTCTACCCTAGAGCAGGCTGCACACAGCCTCAGCCAGCCTGGCCTTAAACACCTCCAGCCATGGGGCCTCAACCACCTCCCTGGGCAACCCATTCCAGCCTCTC
Source organism: Pogoniulus pusillus (assembly GCF_015220805.1). NCBI lineage: Eukaryota > Metazoa > Chordata > Aves > Piciformes > Lybiidae > Pogoniulus > Pogoniulus pusillus. The sequence continues at coordinate 14,585,913 of NC_087290.1, read as the reverse complement.
ACCACTCTCATGCTCAACAACTTCCTCCCCTTGTCCACTCTGACTCTCCCCACCTCCAGCTTTGCTCCGTTCCCCCCAGTCCTGGCACTCCCTGACAGCCTGAGAAGTCCCTCCCCAGCTCTTTCGTAGGCCTCCTTCAGACACTGCAAGGCCACAAGAAGGTCACCTGGGAGCCTCCTCTGCTCCAGCCTGCACAGCCCCAACTCTTTCAGTCTGTGCTCACAGCAGAGCTGCTGCAGCCCTCTGAGCATCCTCCTGGCCCTGCTCTGGACACGCTCCAGCATCTCCACAGCCCTCTTATAATGGGGGCTCCAGACCTGGATGCAGTACTGCAGGTGGGGTCTCAGCAGAGCAGAGGGGGAGAATCCCCTCCCTGTCCCTGCTGGCCACACTTCTGCTGCTCCTATTTTGCATGCTTTTTTCCTTGGTAGCATTTTCTAACTCAGAGGTGCTTCTCTGCCTGTTTCTGTTGCACAGCTCCTTTGTAAGCTTCCCATGCCTGCTGCCTTGTGTTACCAAAACAAGCCCTAAGGTTCTCTCAAGCTGACACCCCTTTCCTGAGGCTGTCTGCTCCTCAGGTCATTTGGTAGCTGCAGAGAGAAGGTCAGGTGTGATTTTTCTTCTCAATAAGATTTACATGAGGCATCTGTAAATTGCAAACTGTCCTACCCACTCTTCTCTGGCACCTTCCCAAAACTGACTGTAGCAGAAGCTGCCCTGGGTTTAAAATCTGTTTCCATCCAATGGGAATGGTTGGGCTTTATGAGCATTAATAGCTGCTTTTTAAACCAAACCAATCTTGTTCCATTACATGTGCACTTGTATCTGTGGGATCATAAACTCAAACTTCCCATTGCTGCTCTGGCACTGCAGTGTTAACAACCAGGACAATGGGAACCCACTCCAGGAGTTTTCATAGGGGTGAGACTGGAGTTCTTTCTGCAGTGCTGGATAAGACACCATATTCTCTGCCTCTCCAACTCCTGTCAAACCACCAACATCAGAGGAGCGTTGGCAGTTTCGCTGCTCACAACCAGCTTTGCAGACTTCATCTGAGCTGTCTAAACACAGAGACATTTCTCAGGCTGAGACTGCCTCAGTACCCAGTTCCCAAGGTGTTTGAGCTGTGTCAATGGCTTGGAGCACTGAAATTCTCTGAGGACATGGAAATGAATGGTGAATTCTGCCTTTCACTTACACTACACACAGAGCTAAGTAGCCATCAGCTGCTCTGAATTTCAGCTGGAAAAAGGCTTCTGCTCTGCAGTGGTTGACTTCTGTGCCTTCATCTTGCTCTTTTGAGCAGCATTTTAAGGAGATTTCTGTTTTTCTCCCAGGATCATTCATAGCTTCAACAGTGCCTGTTGGGTTCCAGCATGTGTCCAGAGAAGGGCAACGAAGCTGGTGAAAGGCCTGGAGCACATACCCTATGAGGAGAGGCTGAGGGAGCTGGGGGTGTGCAGCCTGGAGAGAAGGATGCTAGGGGGGACCTCATTGCTGTTGACAACTACCTGAAGGGAGGTTGTAGCAAGGTGGGGTTGGTCTCTTCTCCCAGGCAACCAGCAACAGAACAAGGGGACACAGTCTCAAGTTGTGCCAGGGGAAGTAGAGACTGGATGTTAGGAGGAAGTTCTTCACAGAGAGAGTGATTGGCATTGGAATGGGCTGCCCAGGGAGGTGGTGGAGTCACTGTCCCTGGAGGTGTTCAAGAAAAGCCTGGATGAGGCACTTAGTGCCATGGTGTGGTTGACTGGAGAGGGCTGGGTGCTAGGTTGGACTGGATGAGCTTGGAGGTCTCTTCCAACCTGGTTGATTCTATGATTTTGTACAGTGCTAAGAGTTTCATGTATGACAAACAGAACAATTGTAGGCTTGCAAACATTTGGTGCTTAATCTCAACATTAGCACAATCAGCAAAATGGAAAACTTAGGCCTTCCTTTCTGTCTCCTAAATTCCTCATAACCACACCAGAAACTAATCAATCAAGATCTTTCTCCTACATGCTGGGAACAACAACAGTCTTAATCATGTGGGAAGTGAATGGGTGCTGGCGTAGTGAAGGTAATTTCAGCTGATGGAAATCAATGTGGTTTTGTGAGGTTGTCTTCATATGATGAAAAGAAAGGGCATTGAAAAGTAGAGCTAGGAGGGGAGAGACTATTAAAATGTCCAAAAACAGAGTTACTAAAACAATCTCAGCTGTTTGCACTTTTAAAATGAGACCAACATTGGAGTACTAGACACCTAAAAATCACTTCAGAAGATGTTAGTAGGTACAAGGCAATAAAATAACACAAACTGCTTATAATCTTATACCTCTTATAAATATAGCTTTAAATGAAAATAACATTTGAGTGGAAAAATGGCAATACTGTCCCAAAGGCATCTCAGTTAATTGCTGTAGTGAATTACACTCATCATTTCCCTTGTGTGACTAATTATAATCAGGTTTTATGGGTGTATGTGGATTGATTTCCGAAACCAAAAAGTCCCAAGCAGCAGATTATTGTCAGGAAATGTATTTAACTTGATAATGAAAACTGCACATTCTTGTTCTTGGTAGTTGGCTTGAATGAGTTCATCACATCATAGAATCAGTCAGGGTTGGAAGGGAACCACAAGGATCACCTAGTTCCAGCCCCTCTGTCATGCCCAGGGACACCCTGCCCTAGAGCAGGCTGCACACAGCCTCAGCCAGCCTGGCCTTAAACACCTCCAGACATGGGGCCTCAATCACCTCCCTGGGCAACCCATTCCAGCCTCTCACCACTCTCATGCTCAACAACTTCCTCCCCTTGTCCACTCTGACTCTCCCCACCTCCAGCTTTGCTCCATCCCCCCCCAGTCCTGTCAGTCCCTGACAGCCTGAAAAGTCTTTCCCCAGCTTTTTTGCAGGCCCCCTTCAGATACTGCAAGGCCACAAGAAGGTCACCTGGGAGCCTCCTCTGCTCCAGACTGCACAGACTCAACCCTTTCAGTCTGTGCTCACAGCAGAGCTGCTGCAGCCCTCTGAGCATCCTCCTGGCCCTTCTCTGGACACACTCCAGCATCTCCACATCCCTCTTGTGATAGTGGCTCCAGACCTGGATGCAGTACTGCAGGTGGGGTCTCAGCAGAGCAGAGTAGAGGGGGAGAGCCCTGAGGCTGTTGAGCCTGGAGAAGAGCAGCCCCAGAGGGGATGTGCTCAATGCTCAGCAAGAGCTAAAGGACCTGTGGAGGGCAAGAGGATGGGCCTGAGCTCTTCCTAGTGGTGCACAGAGACAGGACTCTGCCAGGTTCTTTAAGGATCAAATGACTGAGTATGAGTCAAGTGGGTTTTAGATGCTGCTCATGGAAGAAACCCTCAGGACTGTGGTCGACCACATTGTCCTGTGTCTGTGGGAACAGCCCTTCAGGCTGGGCAACATGGCTAGAGGCTGCCAGTCCCTGGTTCCTCACAGGTGTTTTTGTAGTCATCTTAACTGGAGCTTTGCTGACTTCTCCACAGATACACATGACTTCAAGAGCAAATCCTACTCCTTTTATTTATTGATTTATTGGATTGGTGTGGTTTGGTTGGTTGGGTTTTGCAATTTATATTTTCTTCTTTATGAAGCATTTTCCACAGCCGCCTCCAACCACACAGAGCTACTGTGACATTTGTTTCTTTCACAGGCTCACAGGATGTTAGGGGTTGGAAGGGACCCAAAGAGATCATCAATCCCAACCCTCCTGCCACAGCAGGACCATACAATCTAGCTCAGGTCACAGGGGAATGCATCCAGAGAAGGAGACTCCACAGCCTCTCTGGGGAGCCTGTGCCAGTGCTCTGTGACCTTTACTGTAAAGAAGTTTCCTCTTGTGCTGAGGTGGAACCTTCTGGTCTGCAGCTTCCATGCATTGCTCCTTGTCCTATTCCAGGGAGCAGTTGAGCAGAGCCTGTCCCCTCCCTCCTGACCCCCAGCCCTCAGATAGTTGTAAACATTTATTAAATCCTCTCAGTCTTCTCTTCTCCAGACTAAGCAGCCCCAGGTCCCTCAGCCTCTCCTCATCAGGCAGTGCTCCAGTCCCCTAATTCCCCCTCACAGCCCTCTGCTGGACCTTCTCCAGCAGATTCCTGTCCCTCTTAAAGTGGGAACAGTTTGTCATTGAACTGTCTCTAAAGACTCTCACATCTCCAGCTGTAAGATTTGTTCATATCATCATTTACACAATTGTTTAGATTGCAAAAGGCCTTTAAGACCATCAGGTCTAGCCAAAGCTTTTGTGCAAGGTGCAGCAGTAGGCAATGGGCCTCCCCTGCTTCTATATCAGAGATGGTTGGCATTACACCTGGTATTAACCTGTTTATTAAACTTCAAACCCAGTAGAAAAGTCCACTTCCAGCCTGTGTTTGTCAGCAGGAGGTCCTGACCACACAATGAAGCTGGCAAGCTTGTGCAAATTCTTTGTGGATCATGTAAATATATTTATGGTGAGTAATAGCTGAGTTTCCTCATCTCTTTCTGCTCCTGAGAAAATGTTTTGCTGAGAGCATTTTGTATTAGGAATCTTTGTGTGCTTGGCTCTCCTGTCACCCTTCCCTGCTCCCCCACCAATTGTCAGATGATTGAATAGGAGTGGAGCTGGGTTTATGTTTGTATTGATGATGTGTTCCTTCAGCTCCCAGATCTCCAAAGTCCTGCAGGCAAATCAAGGTCTGAGCCAGAAGTGGGAAAGTATTGCATTTAGGATTCATTAGACAACACCATGTATTCTCAGCCTGATACATTTTCATACATGGGGAGGACCTACTGAAGGCTGGTGAGACCCTAGCTTTTATTCAGCCTTATGGGGAATGGACTTTATCATGAAAGCCTTTACAGGCAAATCCCAAACCAAAATGCAAGCTGCTTCCAAAGGGCAGAGGTCTCATCAGCAAAGCTACAGCCAAACTCTGATCATTTACTGAAATATTTTGGTCTTTGCACTCTTGAATACCATCAGCTCATACCTCTGCTTTTCTGCAACCCAAATGCTCATCTACCTGTGACTTCACAGTATCACACAGTATCATCAAGGTTGGAAGAGACCTCACAGATCATCAAGTCCAACCCTTTAGCACAGAGCTCAAGGCTAGACCATGGCACCAAGTGCCACGTCCAGTCCTGCCTTGAACAGCTCCAGGGACGGCGACTCCACCACCTCCCCGGGCAGCCCATTCCAGTGTCCAATGACTCTCTCAGTGAAGAACTTTCTCCTCATCTCCAGCCTAAATTTCAAGCTGCCAAAGCCCCTGCTCGACTGTCTTGGTTTAAACCTGAAACACACATCACTAGACAATTCTAGTTTCAAGTGTTGTTTATTTTCTATTGTACTTCAGTTTTAAGTCACAGAAGCTAAGCAGCCTTCAACCCTGGCTCCAACATATGTGGAATGTATTAGTAAAGTTCTGTTCTAACTTTTCTGTACATGGGAAAAGACTGTTCCTTCTAGGTCTTTCCAACTACCTCTGGTGTCCCCCCCACCCTTTCCTGTATTATCACAGCTTGACTATGAGTTCTTCAGAAGTGCCTGTTGTTTTCCAGTGTCTCCCCATTAAAAGAAGTTTTATGCCAAGAGCAGAGTAGACACAATTCTTGAGAATCAGTGCCTGTGGCTACCCGTTGGACAGCAAATTGTTTTCCCATAGCTATCCTCACAAAAGAAAATGAGATGTCCCACTTGAAGCCTTCCTGTCTTTTACTGCTTTTTCAATAGAATAGCTTTTGCTGTAGATTTATATTTATTCACTGCATAAATGCTAGCCCTGTAATTGTCACATCTTGCACCAGAACAGAATGTGTCTGCCTGGCTGTAAAGAGCTGCCTCTGACAAAGAACAAACTGAACTACATCACCAATGCAGATTGCAACAGTTCCCTTTTCCTCACTGGGGTAAAACTCAGATTCACTCAGTAAAAACGGATATATTTGGCTATTGAGATTTCATTAATGCTGAGGCTTGTGCTGAAGGATACTTACAGAGGACTACCCATCTTTTCTGCAATGTTTTTTCTTCCTAATTTTAATGTATTTCATAGTAAAGAGGTTCCCCCTACATCGTAACTAATTAGTGCAAGTGCTCCTCTCTGTCTACATTGTAAGCTGAGGCATAACCTAGGGAAAATCTGCCCGTCACCCTGTCACTTATCATTTATTACTAGCAATGGAGGGGAGTTGACACAAATCCTCCACAGTTTCTTCCAATCACCCTTAGGATAATATCCAGATGACACACATGAAGTAAATTCTCCAGAAGCCTGCTAACAAATCTCAGAAACATCTCAAGGTTGCCACCACAAGCAAACCCCTGCCCTAAATGCTGTGAAGAAAGCAGGGAAAAAAGGTCACCTTCCTTTTCTGAATGAGTGATGTGTGGATTCCCCTTCAGCAAGGACAAAAGAAATACAAAGTCAAGGCAATATAAGCACAGGTCTCTGTTCAACTTTAATCTTGCATTTATGTTTGCTCCTCAAAAGTTTTTCAGCTAGCTAAAGGTACACTTGAGATCCTCAATCATTCCTCTAAACTTAAGGTGTATTTGCTCTCCCATGTGGTATTTTTCTTTTGAAGCTGATATTATCAACTATTAAATATTCAAATATTTTCCCTTTGTTTTTTCCTCCTTTGATAAGCTGTAGTTAACCTCAAGGCCATGATTTTCCTGAAAGTGGCCATGCAGCTGTAGCATGAAGTTATCTCTGCAAACATTGCCCTAAGGAAAAAAAAAATACAGATCTACTAATGTGAAATCCTGTTTCAGTGAGGCCAAAGAAGCTGTAAGAGGTTATATGGCATTAGCCAAAGAGGGCTGTTAACGTCTGTCTTCAGAAAGAGAACTACAATAATAAAAGGAAACACCACTTCCAAACATTTTGAGTGATGGGGTAAGAAATCAGTCCAAGCCACAACCCCCTTGGAAAAGCTATGAATCTTAATCATATCTCAATATTGATGATATATTATTAAAAAGAAAAGAAAAAAAAGAGGAGGGGGAAATATTAGCATTGAAATGTTCAGATTCTTCCTCTGTACTCAGCACTGGTCAGGCCACACCTTGAGTACTGCGTCTAGTTCTGGGCTCCTCAATTCAAGAGAGCTGTTGAGATACTGAAATGTGTCCACAGAAGGGCAGCAAGGCTGGTGAAGGGCTTGGAGCACAGCTCTGTGAGGAGAGGCTGAGGGAGCTGGGGGTGTGCAGCCTGGAGAAGAGGAGGCTCAGGGCAGACCTCACTGCTGTCTGCAACTACCTGAAGGGAGGCTGTAGCCAGGTGGGGTTAGTGTCTTCTCCCAGGCAACCACCAAGAGAACCAGGGGGGACAGCCTCAAGTTGTGCCAGGACAGGTTCAGGCTGGATGTTAGGAGGAAGTTGTTGGCAGAGAGAGTGATTGGCATTGGAATGGGCTGCCCAGGGAGGTGGTGGAGTCACTGTTCCTGGAGGTGCTCAAGAAGAAATCGAATGAGGCACTTGGTGCCATGGTCTACCTGACTGGACAGGGCTGGGTGCTAGGTTGGACTGGATGATCTTGGAGGTCTCTTCCAACCTGGTTGAATCTATGATTCTATGATTCTAAATTCTAAATGTGGTATTAGAGAAAGCCATTTCTTGAGCTGTCTCATTTTATTAAGCAGATGAAAACCACAAAGGCTCACCAGTCTCATCCTTCAAATGCAGCCTTCCAAAGAGAGGGAACTTCCACAGGTGTGCAACTGGTACATGGGGTTGGGCTGCCTTTTTTCTTTCTAGCACATCAGATTGACCATGGACAACCCAGAGTAGGCTTCTATACTGGGATGAATAAATAGTCTTAATAGAAACCCCCAAAATCTAGAACCAGTAGATTAGATGAAAGGAATTTAGCATCCTTATCTAAAAACTAATTTTAGATGTTCTGAAGGAAGATGGGGAGTAAATTGTGTTAGTACACATGAAATTTGTCACATATCCTTCACCAGATACAGCAACCCAGACTTTGTTCATTGTGTGTGAGCATTTTTAATCTTGTTCTCTGTTGTACCCTTGTGTGGGACAAGGTAGGGATGATAGGAATTGCTCCACATGTTACCATCTTCCTGATTTGAATGTTGAATGTAAACACACTCCAAACAAAACTCTTCACAGGCACTTAGGAACAGATTTCACATGAAGGTACTTTGTAGAGCTTGTGAAGTGACCCTCCAGTGTTGTGTTAAAACTACAGGCTTGCAGATAATCCATCTTAGTGTTTTCTGGAAGTGTTGTGGGGTTTTTTGTTTGAATCTTCATAGCTTTATCTTACAGTTCCTTCATATTCCATGATTTAGTGCAATAGAGTTCATTCCGTATAAAAGCAGCAACTGAATTCTTTAGTTAGTGTGTGGAGGAGAAGAAGGTTAAATTTGATGTTCAAATATGATTGAGGAGTGAGAATACTTGGTAAAAAAACCAACAACAACCCAACAGCAGTAATAAAATTAGAACAAAACAAACCCCAAACAAACAAACAAACAAAAAAAACTCCAAACAGGTCAGAACCTTGAATGAGGTGAGAAGAGTTCACTGGAAAAGAGAAGTCAGGATGTACAGAAGCATCAGGACCAACATTAGAGCCTTAGTAGGAGGCAGGAGGGTGCTGCTGGCACTGGACCAGTACACCTTGCGTTTGTTCAGGAACTGAGCAGGTCGGAAATTTTCAACCATGAGAGTTGAGTTCTTCCCATCAAAGTGGAGTGTTGAAAACTGAGAAATCTGCAGACACAGAAGAAAAGCACATTGTTAAATTCTTGTTTCCACAAAACAAGAATTGCTGCTGGAAATGATGATAGCAGCAATCTGCGCTGCCTTACTCTGGTTTTGAGCTGTGTGGATAGGTTAAATCTTGAAGGAAACAATGTGATGGGCAACAGACAACTGCTCTGAGCCTTGAAAATCATGAGGACTTCCTTTCTGTGTGAGTCAAATGTTTTGTCCAGCTCAAGGATCTCATTGCAGGAGTCCTTGTGCCACACACAGGCCTGTCCCTGTGCATCACGTCACCGTGATGCAAAGCGAGAGCAGGAGGATTTCTGGGTTTGCTTCATGTTTCTAACACTGCCCCAGTGCAGGCAGATGCACAATCTTCTATACTGTGCTCTACTGACTTATGTGTGGCAGGGCATCTTCCTGGAACCAAAGTGACTATATGGACACATTGCAGGAAAAGCTGGCTCTCAACCAGGATGTGCTGGCTAGCGGTATCACTGAGAGCCCATCCCAGGATATCTGAAGTTTTTATTGTGTGCTCTGTCTCCTGCTCCTCTCTGCAGCAACAAAACCATGTTGCTTAAAGCTGATGCTGACAGACTCATAGCTTGCATTCTGATGTTTTGGTATCTTGATACTTATGACATGAGGAGAAAAATCAGCAAAGTCTGTCTGTGAGCAGGTAACAGCAGTGGAAGTGCTGCTGCTGAAAAGCTAAGCTACATGTTTAGCTGTGAGGACTTTTGGCTTTCTTTTTGCATTGCAATTTCCCTTTCTTCCTTCTCCTTTCCTGCCATTTTTTTGAGACATGATCTAACAGGGTCCAAAACCTGGCACACAGGACTGTGTTTAGGCTAATGCCAAGTGAATGGGTGTCACGGGAACACAGCAGCCAGCAAGCCTGCATTAAATAACCATAAGCAGCCCTCCCAGGCTATCCCTCTGTGACTCACCTGAGCAATACCGAGTTCAATAGGCTTCTCAAACACTGTCCAGGTGACACCCTCATAGCAGTCAGGAGTGGTGAGGGAGCCTTCGTACCGATAGTACCTTCCAAGTTCTTCCTCAGGTGGGAGAAGAGAACTCAGTGGCAAAGGTTCCATCTGTGCTGTTTCCCCTAGACAAACCATGTGCAAATACTGCTTGTAACAAGTGTGGCTGCAGGTATTGTCCACATTTGCCTCCAAATGTGCTTGCTGCTCATGGTTTTGTGAAGCCCTATTCACACACATATGTCCCACACCACCCAGGGCATCTGAGCTGAGCTGCTTGTGAAATCCCTGACTGCCAGCCAGCCTTGGATCCTGAAGACGACAATTTACACACACTTCTTGTGTCAACACTCTCTGTGATGTTTCTTCTCATCATGCTTCCTCCTGCAGATGCAGGGATGGTCATTCAGGTTCTGCAGGCTTTCATACTGCAAATATTGAGAACCACATTTTCTCCTACCTATGATACTTCCAGTGCTTGACAAAATAACCTTTGCCTTTTGGCTTTCTCCACTATAATTAGAACAGGATTGGGCCATGAACAACCTGGTATTGTACATACTCAAAATAAATATATGATGTGTTTTGACCAACACAGGTGTCATACCTTTGTATTTTACATTCTCCAGTTGCTTTATTAGAGTTGCATAGTTTCTGTTTTCTTCTTCAATCTGAAACAGAAATGTTTTGATTCCAAATCACTGCTTTCTCAACAACTGCTTTAAATTAAATGTGAATTAAACAGAAAAGAACCACAGTGCTAAAAGAGAATAGCAAGGAATTCTCCTTGCTATTTTTAGTAACTAGCAGTTTAGTTCTTCTAATTTCTATGACTCTTCTTCTGTATTCACAGATAATAGTAAAGGACTGGATAGGGCTGGAGGATAGGTTGGACTGGATGATCTTGGAGGTCTCTTCCAACCTGGTTGATTCTATGATTCTAAGTGTTGGCACTGAGATGCTGCAGAAAATAGGGAGCCTTAGGTTTTGAGGTGCTGTAGTGTTGCTGTAATGGATCACTCAGCCAAACTGCTGGTATATTGGAGATGGGCAATCAAAACCTTGACTACCTACCTTTACAAAGAATGCTAATACAGCCACACCATCTGCATGTTTCTTTGCTTCTGTTACATCTGCAACATCCTCTCTTATGTGGACAATATGAAGCTGTAAACACAATGGCAAGTTATTTATTCAGTGTCCTCCACAGTTCCTCAGTTCTTCATTCTACTGTTTGGGTCTTATAGGAGAACTAAGCAATAATTTATTGCAACAGTACATTAAAAAACAAAAGCCATCATCTAAACAGTCTCACCTACCTCCATGGCTTGTTTTTCTCCATCTATGCTGTGCTCTGACCCGGGAAGGTATTGTGCCACACCTTCTATTCCCCAGTGCAAATGAAACTCTACTGCCTTGTATTTCCTTCTCAGACCTCCTCCTCCGATTTTAGGGGATGTACTTAACTCTACTTTAACTGGGGAACACAAATAAATACTTTTAAAAGGAAAAATAAATGAGATCATACATTAATAATATGTGAGAGCAGAGAGATGCATGTTCTTGAGATTCAAATGGATCCTGAAGTTCTGGCCCTGCAGAAGCTGAACTCTTACAAAATGCTAGCTGAGGTTCATTTGAAACAAAAGCCTCCTTCCCATAATATGCAAGAGCTTTTGGACATCCCTCTATCGCACAGCTTAGGGAGCTTATGCTCATACATCTGCCTAACATTGACTGGATAGGGCTGGGGGGTAGATTGGACTGGATGATCTTGGAGGTCTCTTCCAACCTGGTTGATTCTATGAGATCTATGAGAACATTTACTCAGTGAACTTGAATGATTTGCACAGAGCCTTGCCTGCTGAAGAGCTGAACTAACCATTACTTCAGATAAATTAAGACAATCACAGAATCATAGAATCAACCAGGTTAGAAGAGACCTCCAAGATCATCCAGTCCAACCCATTCCCCAGAATAAACTGGCTGGTATTTTCTCCATCTGTAAACTGGAGGAAAAGGACAGAGGAGACCTACTTTGGACTGTTCTAACAAAAAGTATTTATAGACTTTTTATGGCATGCTTTACAATGTCATCAGTTAGTTGCATTTTGAACAAACCAGGGTAACACAGTGTCTCTCCTTGATTGTACTCAGGTGATTTGCACTCAGGTGATTCATGGTGATGTGTTCACTGCTGTTATAGCTCCAGGAATCAGAGCTATTTACTCCTTTCAGAAGATCCTGTATTCCTTCTTTTTGTGTGTGTCTAGGAGAACACCCACTATCAAAGTATTCTTAAAAGTAAGCCTGACCACAGTTTATTTGGGGTTTAAGCATTTTTATCTCCTATTCTCTGCACTGTAGCAATTATTTCAGACAGGGCTTAAAGATGTTATGTTTTAATTTAATGTTGTAAGTTCAGCCTAAGCACCTAAATCTGTTCAATCTGTTTCATGTGTTGCTAACAACAAGCCAGAATTCTCTTAGGAAGCTCTTTTGTGGCTATAAGTCACCATCACTTCCTGTGTTGGAGACATTTCAGAGGTAGTTTTAAGATTTACTTGTTAAGATGTCTGCATTAAGCACAGTACTTTTGTTTCCATAGGCAAGATTGTTTTCAACTGAGTTGAAGCCCCAAAGATTTCACTTCTGTTCTGAATTCCAGATGAGCCAGAAGCTCGTGTGAGCCATTCAGTTACTTCACTTATTTTTGTCTGTAAGTGGAAGAGTAACATGTTTTTGTTGGCTTTCTTTATTTCAGTCATAAGGACCTCTGACACACTGGCCTTTGTCATCATGTTCATGATGTGACCTTGATAACAGTGTTATCATTACTGAAGATAATGATAGTCTAATCTCATGTAAAGCTTCCTAGTTGCACCAATAATTTAAGCAATAAAGCTCCACTGTCGTTCTAGCACAGGAATTGGCTGCCCTCAGAAGGAAGAAATTTTTAAAGCCCAGGTTAAAAACCTAATCCTTTTGCATGGCTGGGAAAGATGTAAGTTCTAACCAGTCCTTATAAGTATGAATTTTTTGTGTGAAAGATATTTCTAGTGACTGTAACAAGGAGATTGTAGAATATCACTCTGTGGGTCACTACCTCATTGCTGTCTACAACTACCTGAAGGGAGGCTGTAGCCAGGTGGGGGTTGGCCTCTTCTGCCAGGCAGCCAGCAACAGAACAAGGGGACACAGCCTCAAGTTGTGCCAGGACAGGTTCAGGCTGGATGTTAGGAGGAAGTTGTTGGCAGAAAGAGTGATTGGCATTGGAATGGGCTGCCCAGGGAGGTGGAGTCACCATCCCTGGAGGTGTTCAAGAAAAGCCTGGATGAGGCACTTAGTGCCATGGTCTAGCTGACTGGGTGCTAGGTTGGAGTGGATGATCTTGGAGGTCTCTTCCAACCTGGTTGATTCTATGATTCTATGATTTTTCCTTATGATCTTCCAATGATGTTTTAGACTAGGATCTCTGGCTCTAAAAATCTACCCACCTACCCAATGCCCACCTTTCCAGTTGAAATTAGCAGCTTTCCAGTTTAAGGATTTGGCATTTCAAAACAATTCACCTGAAGTTTTACGAATACCCATAGATATTGGGGGGGGAAAAACCCAACCAACCAAACACCCCACAAAATAAACAAACAAACAACAAAGAAAACCAACCCACCCACACCCACCCCAAAAAAAAAAACCTCCAACAGAACTGATTTTTGAAGTCAAAGTAATCCAGCAGAATATTGTTGAGGCATTGTCATTTTAGTGAAGTGGAGGAAGCGAAGCTGCTAGATTATTCTCTATTCCCTTAGTGAATCAGTAAGAAGCTTACATTAGACTACTGCCATGCATGGAGAAAACAGGCTGAAATCTGAGATTTCAGCTCATTGGTTAAAGAACTAGTAAAACACACACACACATACACACACTGAGGTGGTTAGTTTAGATGTTCCCTACACATCTCAAGCTCTGCTTCGGCACATGCGCAGAATCAGTTTCTGCTCAGATGCTCAACAACTGTGTCCAGAATCCAAAACCCAGGTGATTCTCACAAAGTTCCCAGAAAACCTTGGTTCAGAAGGGCTGCTGAAAGCTTCACCTCTGAAATATAGGGGTGCTATCTTATGTTTGCTTCCTTGCTTTTAAGCAGTAATAGTGATAGCTAACGCTTTGCCCAGGACCTGGAAGAAGCAAATGGAAGTAAATCCCATAATAACTGGAATAATTTGACAGTACTTGCCTGTATGTCCATTATTTTCTATGTTCCATTTCGAAGACCCCTTCACATCATATCCTTCAAAGTTCAGTGGCTTGAGGTTCTTATCATAAATGACATTTTTGGTGACAATGTTGATAGGTGACTGTTTGTTTCCTTTGCAGGCAATATTTACTTGATACCACTGTCGAGGCTCTACTTAGGGATGAAGAAAATCAGTTTTTCCTATAGACTTCAAATCCTTGATCAAGCAAAACCATCCAAAATCAATATACTCTTGCTTGGGAAACTGAAGGCTTCTTTGAAGAAAACATCTTTGGATGTCATAGTTTAATACAGGAACTTCCTTAACATCTAAATATTTTGTAGTTTAAAAACTATTAATGTGCCAAAAATGTTCTTTTAAGCTTAACAGGAAAATATTCACATGTAAAATAGAAACTGAGCTACCACTGAGGTTGACTAATGTGGTGCTGAGGGACATGGCTTAGTGGTGACCTGACAGTGCTGCGTTCATGCTTGGGCTTGATAGAATCATAGAATCAGCCAGGTTGGAAGAGACCTCCAAGCTCATCCAGTCCAACCTAGCACCCAGCCCTAACCAATCTACTAGACCATGGCACTAAGTGCCTCATCCAGTCTTTTCTTGAAGACCCCCAGGGACGGTGCCTCCACCACCTCCCTGGGCAGCCCATTGATGATCCTAAAGATCTCTCCAACTGAAATGGTTCTATGATTCTATAACTTCTATGATGTCGTTTCCATAAAGACACTCTTTGTGACTTTGTAACACTCATGTGATAGGAAAAATAAATTGTTAGTACCTTCACAGTCTGGCTGATCATACTTCTGTGACTGATAGCACCAATGACCTCCAACTGAAAAACAAACAAGCAACACAACCAACCAAATAAATAACAAACAAAAAAACCCAGACCAACAACAACAACAACAAAAATAGGGTATTCAGAGACTCAAAATTAGGTTCATGGAAAGCTGTACAAATTAGCCCCTGAGATAGCAGCTAGGAAATGGAGCTACACCCTGTGATTCTCAAAGTGATGACTGGCCACACTGTTTTGACAATTTGCTATTTTTGTCTGCCTGATATTATCAGAAAGAGAGATGCTTCCTTTCTTGACTATGTAAACAATAAATGAGAGATGAGTGTTTCAACTATAAAGAAAGCTGAAGGCTTCTTAGCAGGGTGAAGCATGCCAGCCAGCCAGTCTAGCTGATTTCAGTACATGTTGATCTAGTCAGGAAGGTAAGAGCTATTTTAAAGTAGCATGCTTCCATGGCTCTTTAGGAGAGTTAGAAGTTTAAATGGATTTTAACTGCAATAGTTTTCTTTGGCTATTTAATCTGTAGCAATTCAAAGCCTCTTAGAATCATGATTAATACTACATTTGGACTGGATGATCCTGGTGGTCCTTTCCAACCACAGCGATTCATAGTGATTAGGTGTTGTGCTGAGGGATTTGGTTTAGTCAAGGACTTGTCAGTGTGAAACTGATGATTGGACTCCATGATCTTGAAGGTCTTTTCCAGTCTAAGAGATTCTGTGATACCGTTTCTGTTTACCTATGCTTAGCAAATTACAGCTCTTTTAATACTGGCTAATGATTTTAATAGTGTCTAACCAAGTTAAATGTATTATCAGGTTGAGGTCCTGACATTAATTCCCATAATTTCTGATCTTTAGTGATACACCTAATGGAAGGCCCAGAACTGCTTTGTATCAACAGCAGAGCAATCTCCATCCACCAATGAAGTACTTAGACGTTAGAAGCAGAACATTGATATGAGATATGGCTGGCTACAGCAGCAGAGGGAGCCGTGGGTGAGCTTGTGGCAGTTAATATACCCTTGAATAATGGTACAAGTAGGAGTTAGTCTCTTCTCCCAAGCAACCAGCAACAGAACAAGGGGACACAGTCTCAAGTTGTGCCAGGGGAGGTCCAGGCTGGATGTTAGGAGGAAGTTCTTCACAGAGAGAGTGATTGGCCTTGGAATGGGCTGCCCAGGGAAGTGGTGGAGTCACCATCCCTGGAGGTGTTCAAGAAAAGCCTGGATGGGGCACTTAGTGCCATGGTCTGGTTGATTGGATAGGGCTGGATGCTAGGTTGGACTGGATGATCTTGGAGGTCTCCTCCAACCTGCTTGACTCTATGATTCCACAATTCATCACTCAGAAAAGCTACATTTATGCTGAAAATAGAACTAATGACTTTCTGGTTGAGCAAACGTTTGACAACATTGAGAAGAAGAGCAAAACAACACCACCATGTTTGCGTTGTAAGAACTGCAGTGATTTCTACACTGCTGTTCCATTAACGTTTGCAATTCTCAGCTTGTTTTAACAAGGTGGGTTTTTTTGAGACACACTTCTAAACATGAAACTTAGTTTTAGGGCCTGCCATATCTAAAAGGGACTGCTGCATTGTTTTCAGTCCTGTGTACAGAAGACATTGGCCAGCCCTCCAGCAATGTGAGTCCCTTCTCCTCTCCACTGGGGAGCACCAGAACCAGAAATTCTAAGCACAGAATGTCACCAAGTGTCTCCGTGGGTATTTTAATAGACAAATGCCTTGCAAATACTGGGTAAGCCAGTCTTCAGAGTGCCTGGTTATGACAGGATGAGAGGGAATGGATTGAAGTTTGAAGAGGGGAAGCTGAGACTGGAGATTAGAAAGAAATTCTTTACAGTGAGGGTGGGGAGACAATTGAACAGGCTGCTCAGAGAGGCTGTGGATGTCCCCTCCCTGGAGGTGTTCAAGGCCAGGTTGGATGAGACCTTGAGCAACCTGGGCTGGTGGAGGTGTCCCTGCCCATGGCAGGAAGTTGGAACTGGATGATCTTTAAAGTCCCTTCCAACCTAACCCATTTTATTATATGACTCATATGGGTTACTGTTACTATGGGAGTGTGACTGCAGACATATTTCTGTCAGCTGCTCTAGCCCAGGGGTCAATGTTTGCTGTAACAGCTACTGCATCAGAAATGGTCTTTGCAAGTTATGTGTGCTCAAACCTTCATGTGAAAAAATATTGCACTGCAGGAATAACCTGGGCAGAGATTTTTAAAGGTGGCAGCATTTATGCATCATGAGAAGACAGTTGCCTGCAAAGATTTGGTCTCAAATCATTTTGGGATGGCAGCTAAACCAGAAAAGAAAGTAGTCATGTGAAGAATCAAAGTCTGTTGAGATATTCTGGTCTGTTTACTGTAAATTCCTGGAACAAGGTCTCCTGTTCTGGGTTTGTATAGTGCCTTGCACAATGGGAATGTGCTCATGACTTAGACATCAAAGCATTACCGTAATGCAAATCAAATTTTACAGTCAATATGATTCACACTTAGGGCTAAGTGCAGCAGATTCATTGTTCATTCTGTGCAAGGTTGTGGGGCCTTTAGACCTCAGCCATGGACCCAGGAAAATCAAGGACGAGCACAGGAAACACTGAGGCAAGGTAAATATCACCAAGTATTACTGTCAGTGGGCCTGATCTCTGTACCAGAGGAGTCAAATGGAAGTGGGTTGTGGAGCTTTTCATTGCTGAGCCTGAGTCCAATCCTTCCCCAACAAAGCAACCATGGCCTTTTTACCAGCTGGTAGATAGGATATCTATGATATCTGTGATATCTGTCTGCTTCTCTCAGAGAAGCTTGTGGGTCTCAATCACTTGTTAGAATCACAGAATCATAGAATCAACCAGGTTGGAAGAGACCTTCAAGATCATCCAGTCCAGCCTATCCCCCAGCCCTATCCAGTCAACCAGACCATGGCACCGAGTGCCTCATCCAGTCTTTTCTTGAAGACCTCCAGGGACGGTGCCTGCACCACCTCCCTGGGCAGACCAACACATGAACACACTAAAAGCCTTTCAGTCTACACAGCAAGATGATGGACATCATAAACTGGGGGAAAAAAATCAAAACCAAATAAAAAGAAAAAATCCATCCCTCAGGTGGCTGCTGCTGCCCTGCCTCAAGCACTCATGAGCACTCTTCCCTTCTCCTAGCACAGGGAACACACATCAAATAATCAGCTTCCAACTTTGTCAGGTTTCTGCAGAATTCCTAATGGCTACATTAAGAATGAATTAGTGTTCTTCTACCAAGAACTTATCATAGCTGTGGTTTAGAAAGTTGGAGGTATCAGTGAAGCACAGCAAGATATATAATCAGCAATTCTTACATCAAAGGTCCTTAAAGCTGTTAAGCCTCAATCAATGAGGTAATTAAACACTGCAGATTGTCTGAGCAAAGAAGGAGTTAATTGTTATCATGATTTTGATTTGATTTATCCTTTTGGTTAGCAGTAAGGAAGCATTAGAGCACAGAATCTTTTGTGTAGATACTGCTGAGGAGGAACCAGACTGCCATACTCTGCGTCACCTACAAGGAACATTTGCACTTGGGCTTCATTTGAGTTAGGTGTGGTGCCTCCCTGCCTTGCAGGGACCTTGCATTTACAATGGTCTTTTTTAGCCCCTGGGCTTTATGGCTTTATTTCTGAAGCAAGAAGGAAAGTTACTTGTCACATCCAGTCAGTTGTCTGTGGTTATACCCCAAGGTATGTTGTCTAGTCTAGTTTTAATTGTCTGAAAGGCTCCTGCCACTTCCCTTAGGAGACTTTTCCACAGTCTATTAGCCTTCACTGTCAGGAAATGCTTCCTGTTTAATAGTTTACATTTTCCACTTGCTTATCTTTATCCCACCACTCCTAGATATATCACTGAACCACCCTAAATAATTCTTTTCCCTCCCTAGTGTTTACATTTCAAGAGTTGCTTCATAATCTGTAATTCCTGTCCTTGTTTCATCCATCCTTTGTACCGTCTCTTGACAACATGCCCTTCACCTTTCCACCATTTTCTCTCTCCACAAAGTTGCTTTCTTGGAGGGTAACAGATCCTCTCCTTCAGTCCTCTCACCTGACTGTTCTTCCCAATCAAACTTCAGCTCCTCCATTCTCTTTTCTGTTATTTATTACCCAGGAAAATGAATTAGAAAGCAGGAGAGGGATCAGTGTTTTGGTTGGTTTGCTTTGCTTTTGCATTTGAGGTGCTGAGACCACTACTGTGCTAAGAGCTGCCCTGGAGTGTTTCGCAGCTTACTCCCATACCTGGCTGGTACTTACGAGTGAAGCCATGAGCACTCATCCACACTGTGCTTAGGACTTCAGAAAAGTCTATGCCAATTGACATTAAATAGAATCATAGAATCAACCAGGTTGGAACAGACCTCCAAGATCATCCAGTGCAACCTAGCACCCAGCCCTAGCCAGTCAAACAGACCATGGCACTAAGTGCCTCATCCAGGCTTTTCTTGAACACCTCCAGGGACGGTGACTCCACCACCTCCCTGGGCAGCCCATTCCAATGCCAATCACTCTCTCTGTGAAGAGCTTCCTCCTAACATCCAGCCTAGACTTCCCCCGGCACAACTTGAGACTGTGTCCCCTTGTTCTGTTGCTGGTTGCTGGGAGAAGAGGCCAACCCCACCTGGCTACGTCCTCCCTTCAGGTAGTTGTAGACAGCAATGAGGTCACCCCTGAGCCTCCTCTTCTCCAGGCTAAACAACCCCAGCTCCCTCAGCCTCTCCTCGTAGGGTTTGTGTTCCAGGCCCCTCACCAGCTTTGTCGCCCTTCTCTGGACATGTTTCAGCACCTCAACATCTCTCTTGAATTGAGGAGCCCAGAACTGGACACAGTTGCATTGCTGTCACCGTTGGAAGTCATCCAATCCATATACACCTGGACTTAGAATTGCTGCATTATCAACTACATCTGCCTCTTACACTGTGTTAAGGGTTCTTGATCTAAGTGGTGATGCACCATGCCCTAAGTGTCACCTTGACCTCACTGGGGTTTAATCTCAAATAGAGCTGAACTGGGCTGGAAGCCTCCTCTTCCTTCACAAAGTTCAAGACAGTTAAATTTAGGGAGTCTCTCTTGGCAAGTAAGTGGTGCTACTTATCTCTGCTTCTTCCTGGTCAAATTTACAACTGGTTTCCTGACCAAAGCTGTTTCTTGGCCCCAGAAGAGCTGGACAACAATACAATTACGTATTGTTTTTATTTTATTGTAAATGTTTTCAATTGTTTTTGCCATCAAGCCCAGCTTGGAAACCTGAAGCAAAAAATTCCTTTAGTTGAGAACTTCTTCTTCCATCCCCTTTCGCAGCTGGATAGAGGACAGTGCTTCTGGCTGGAAGCCAGCCTCTCAGCAGTTTGCATGTGTGCTATTGTGTGATCTAGGAAAAGACCCTTAAGCTCTTTGGACTGCAGTCAGATTGCCTGAACTCCACCAAAGTTCCTAAATCTACTTTGTCCTACTTGATCCCTGCTTACTGCCCTGCTGAGCTGCTGCTAGAGGCCCACATCTCCTCTGACTCAGTGCTGTGAGCAGGTGGTATCCAGGCTAGTTGGAAACTGCCCCTTTCATGTATCCATCCGCACAAAAGGGTTATGAAACCAGATTTTGTCCTTCTGGGCAAAGTGGTTGGAAATCTATTGATTTTCTATCACAGAATCAACCAGGTTGGCAGAAGCCTCCAAGATCCTACAGTCCATCCTATTGTCCAGCCCATCCTATCCCCCAGCCCTGTCCAATCAACTAGACCCTGGCACTAACAGTTAGCTATTTTTATTAACTGTATTTCATCTCTTGAAGTGTAAATGACCTCTTAGTCTGAAGTGCCAAGACAGCAAGAAAACCCTCTGTTGCTTTTTAGCAGAAATCCCTTCTCTCATTTTCCCAGACTGCCTCTTGTTTGTCCCTTTAGCTTTTGTGTCACCTTCCTCTAGCCATGGCCCAGCTGACAGCTGGCTGTCCTGTGAGGCACACAGCTGGTGATGCTTCCACTACACTGCTGCTGGCCAGAGAGCCTAGGCTACCCAGAATGTCAGTTGCATTACTGCTTTATCACCCAGAACCATCCCCAAAATCTCTTACAACTTGTCTTGCAGCGGCCTGAGGACTGCTCTTCTCCATACAAATGTTCAAAGCAGCTTTCCATGCCTCATGGGAAGGCTTGCATTGCATTCCTTCTGATTTTGGTTTGCTTTGTGAAACTTTCCTTGGTTCAAAAGACAAAGCAACTTAAAAAGCAAGTGGAATCCAAGTCTGTCTTTCTAATTAATGAAATTGCTGGATGCAAACACAGCATGCATATTTACACCTATTTATATACTCTTAAGAATTGCACAGCCTCAGGGAGTCCTGATCAACTATTTTGCCAGGCAAAATCAGCTCCAAACACTCACCTCTGGATTTGTGCATCTCTAATCCTATATAAACAAATGCTTCTGGTCATTCATCCCTCCTCTGATCACTTTTACCTGGGAATTTGGTCTGTTTTAGTTATATTCATCAGTAAGTACATTTCAAGATATTATGGGCAGTTATTCTTGCACATAAGTTTTATTGGAGTGGTGAAGTATTCCAAGTAACCACAGCTTATTTGAGCAGCAGTTTTAACTTGCATAGGTATACCTAAATCCCATGCTCAGTGAGGTCCTTGTAACACACAAACTAAAGGAACAAGAGACTGAAGGATTCTAGATGTGCCCTATAAACACTTGCAAACTACTTCCTCTATGTCAGAGAGTGAGGAAAAGTGGTTTTAGCTGTGACCTGTGATACTGTTGTAGCCTCTGCCATACATACATGTCCTCCTCACTGGTCTGTCAGAGAAGGAAGCTGGCCTTCAACAAAAAATGAGTATCCAGGGCCAAGGTGATGTGCTTCTGTGGGAAATTTTGCTTTCCTTTGCTTTGTTTACAACAGAGGCAATGTCAAATAAAAATTGGAAGTCCTTTTTTTTTTTTTTAAAGTATATTTAAAATCCAATTCAAACAGCTTTAAAATCCAATTCAAACAGAAATCCAACTAAAATCCGATTCAAACACAAATTACTTTCTGACTTTCTTGTCCTTTTGCAGTCTTTTGTGCCAGGTTTATGATGACTGATCCTATGGCTAGAAATGTGACTAAATCATCTCATAATAGGCCATTAGACTTATCCTGCAAGATAACAAAACAGCTCCTGCAATGGCACAAACAGGTTAAAAAGCCTATTCATGTGGAGACAGACAGCGAGCTGGGGAAGTGACCTTTGCAGCTTGTTGTGAAGACCTAAAGGTTTGTGCTGGTTATTTGGACAGCTAAGAGGAAGCTATTCCACAGTGGTGCCTGTCTCTGAACATGCTTTTCTGTTTCCAGTCTCTGAAAATGCCTTTCTGCTTCCAGTCTTCCAAATCTAGGAGAAAGCATGCCTTCAGTTTTCCTAAGTATCACAAGTGTGCAAGTTGCAGCTGATAGAGGATATCCCAGTTATTATGCTGACATCTTTTTCTGTAAGGGAAAGAAAAGTGATTCTTAGCTGATGCCACCTGTCACCTGCGTATGGCCTCTGCCACACTCCTTCCCTCTGAGCTGGAGTGAAGAGCAGTAGGGAAGCATCCTGGTTTAGCAGCTGGAGGAGGGTGAGGCAATGCTAGACACTGCAGTTCTGCAGGAGGTTGACTAAAGAGTTAAAACAAGTTGATGACAGTGCAGTGTACTCATGCTAGACAGGCTGAGCCTTAAATGGAGCATTAATAATGTGATTGGGTCCACCGTGCACATGGAAAATTGCCCACTCATTGCATGTCACCATCAGCAGGCTGCAAAGTAGTGAACAATCATTTTGTAACTTGGAGTTTTGATCCCTTGGACACCTTAGCACAGTAAAACAAATCTCTCTGCTCAAGAACCTTGATGTCTTAATGCCTGTCGAGGCATCACATAGATGAGTTCTGCCTGAGGCACCACACAAACCAAAGTGGGAGTCACCTCCCCTGTGTTCTGAGCATCACTACCTGCTATGTGCTATCACCATTCAGCAGTTCTGCAGTCATGCATGAGGACAAGGGACAACTGCTGGATTCACGTGTGATGGAGACAGCAGAGGTGATCTTCTGACACTGAGATGTGCAATTCTTTAGGAGGAACTCAGGACCTGCAGGTGAGTGTAGGCTACAGCAAGATGTACCTGCACATAACAAACTCTTGAACAACTTCTCACATAATCACTGTGGGGAGAATCAAAACATTCCCACTCTGACCCAGTTTTATCCATTTGTGCAGGGCAAATATCTGCGTGCCACAACTGGCAGGGTACAGAAAGGTATGAACCTAAAAACATTCCAAAGTTTAGTCCATATGTGACTCTCCTCCTGCCTTGTAGCTGTCTTTCTGGAGCCGTCCAGCAATACTAAATGCTGTCTTTGCCTGCTGGGCTTGTTTCTCTGGCCCCCAGATAAAAGGGGCTGTTAGAGCTGACAGAAGGAGCTGCCCTCTGGTTCCACCTGTGGCTCTTCCACTAGGGCTTTCCTGGCTTTTGTTGAACTGTTGTGTCAGAGTGAGAATGCAATTGTTGCAATGCCTTAGCATGTTGTGCCTTTGTCATAAAGTGTGGAAGGAAATAAGTGTACTCTGAGATTACAGGGTTTGCATCCTTAGAGAGCAGGGTCAAGAAACTCATGTTCATTCTTCTCCCAGCTATAAACCCTTCCAGGTGGAAGCCAAATATGAGAGTGGCTAAACTTCTGTTCATCACCACAGTCATAGAATCATAGACTCAGTCAGGGTTGGAAGAGACCAAAATGATCATCTAGTTCCAAACCCTTGCCATGGGAAGTCTCTCTTAAAGAGTTCATTTGATAAAATTTCACTGTTGGATTCACATTTAAACCCAAAGCTTATTAGTAAAACCATTTCAGTGTTTCAAAGCTATTAAGTGCTGAAGTGCTGCTTCTAGTTCAGCAGAGATGACAGAGGCAGGGAATTCTCTGCTGCCTGAGTGCGCAGTTTCTGTAGCTGTATGGAGAAGGGTGGGCAAAGTGCAGGGCCAGGGAGTATCTCCTGCTCTCACTGCACACTCAGCAACCTGCCCAACGTGAGCTCGTGTTCCTTTAGGCATACAGTGGGTCTGACAAGGACAAAATATGCTGATACTTGTGGATGATAGGAGGCAGACTTAGAGAAGCCTTTGCATCTATTTTAATAGCTTGAATGATACCAAGGAAAGAAAGAGAAGGAAATCCTAAGCAATAATCCTGATAAAGATCATAAATTGAGATTAAAAGCCTGATTTGAGGCAGTAATTGAGGTAACTGCTTCAAGATAATTTCAGTGATAGCATGTTGGATACATTTAATCTGTGCTGGATTAGGTGGGTGGAGAGGGGGAAATTCAGGTGACCCAAACTTCATCAAGTACCTATGGACTGCTGCCTTATCCATGCCTTCCAGCTCTTATATTGCAGTTCCTTATTCCCCTTTCTTAAACAATTGAAAATGCAACTTTCCATCTCAGATTGTATCTAAATGCATCAGCATTTTAGTCTTGCCAACCCTAAAAGGGATTTGAAATACAACTAGTAATACCTGTGCAGTCTACACCACTAGAACTGGAAATGGAAGAAGTTAACATCTTTTTTAATGCTGCTCACAGAGATACCAGGTATGCTTTGTATTTGAATGGCCCTGAGGAAACCTCAGACTGAGACTTAATGGTGACAAAATCAGTGTCAGACCAGTCACATTCATTTTCTGTTATAAGTATTATGTTAAGTTTAAAGTATGTAAGTAGAAATACAGAAAATTAAGGGGAATGGTGTTCTATTATGTAGAGCAGTAGAGAGTGGAGTGTGGGAAAATGTCTTCTCATAGTGGAGTCTTGGTCTGTAAAGAAGAAAAAGGTGTAAACATGCTGGGATTCATTCAATCCCTCTTAAAGATAACTGATTTCAGTGACTCTAGGAGCTTGCTGTAACCCCACCACAAAGATGGAGTTACATCTTCTTACAGCTTCTAGATGGGCATGCATTAATGCCCTCTGCAGTTGTTGATCTCTGAGTGGCACTGGACTGAATTTACCACTAATGAAATCTCTCAAAAGGTTTGGAATATTCTTTTTGGAACATTGCAGACATTTTGCCTCTTTTCTGCCTGCTTAAGAGCAGTTACCAGAGGGTATCACTGATCTCTAAGAATCAAGCAACCCACCTGAGGTCCATCAGAGAAGCTATTAATGGGATATGCTAACTGAGATCCATGTACATCAGTGGATAAGACGCTGGACAGAAATTCAGACTGGATGGTTTCCTGATGCTGGTTGATCTCTGGGCAGGTGGCTGCACCAATGTGCCTCAGTTTCCCTTTTGCAGAGAATCACAGAATCATAGAATCAACTAGGTTGGAATCATAGAATCATATATTCAACCAGGTTGGAAAAGACCTCCAAGCTCATCCAGTCCAACCTAGCACCCAGCTTTATCCAATCAACTAGACCATGGCACTTAGTCTTGTCTTGAACACCTCCAGCGATAGCAACTCCACCACCTCTCTGGGCAGCTCATTCCAATGACAAATTGGAACTTTACAATGGCAAATTGGAGTGGAGATAATGAAGCTTGCTTCTTTACAAAGCCCTGTGAGGACCATTAGTAAGAATTTTTAATCATATCCCCCATGATATTAAGACAGGCCAGGGCTGAAATCAGTGTGAAAGATTAGCAGTAAGTCCTATCAGCTGTGTGAGTGTGGTGAATGATGAGGCTGCTCACATTAGACAAAGAGCACCTGGAGGTGTGTTAAATGAGATGATAAATGGAGAGCACTCAAGGTAGCACTGAAAAGTGCAAGACAGAAATTAAATGCCTCTTTTTTTTTTTACAAAGATACCTTGGGCTCATTCTCAAAAGTTGAAGTCACTTGAAACATTTAGCCTTTAACTTAGCATCAGGTATCCCAGGCAGCTTCTGCCTCAGGAAAAGGTTGGGGAAAGAAGATGGGGATGAGAGCAGGTTTTTTGTGTGTTAAAGTCTGTGTAGTTTGCCTCTACACTCAGAGAAGAAAGTGGAAATAATAATCACCAGGGGAAAATGCAACCAAAAAAAACCCCTATTGTATGCATTCCTCATGTTACTTCCATCTGCTGCAGCACTAAGTATTACTACAGATCTAATACAGCCCATCAGAGTTTCCTAAATAGTCTTTCAAGATTCTGCAATAAATCCCTTAACAGAGCAGCAAATTGAGCAAAGTGTTAATGAGTCAGTAGTCAATATCAAGCAAACACTAATTGTAGACTTTGGAAGAGCAAAGGTTCTTTGTGTTTGTTTACCTGTACCACATGTGAGAAGCCTCTGGAGAGAGAGAAGCTGAAAACACAAAGGAAGAGGGAAGGAATCTGAACTTTCAGGGGAAAGGCAAGCTACTGAGTCATGGATACAGAGAATTAATTAAGAATGGAGAAATCAAATGTGGGGAATCTCCCCCCCCCCCCCCCCCCGCTCCCGTTTCCTCAGTGCTCAGGCTGAGCTCCTTAAGGCACTTTCTGAGCATCTCAGAACCTCTGTTACTTTAAGCCTGGCAACTGAATCTTGATCTGCCTTAAAACCACGTCTCTTTAACAGGCTGTTGGTGCAGTGCTTCCCTCTGATACCTCTGATAAAATTTTCTCTCTCTTTTGTTGTTTCCCCCCCCCACCCCTTACTGCAGTGTAGTCTGTTTTAGGTCAAACAATAGACTCTTCATTACTCTTAAGGACCGCAGTGTTTATGTTTAATTTTGAGCCCCTGTGCTAACATTTAGATAGAGAAGGTGATTTAGTCAATGTTACAGCCTTGCTGATCTAATAAAAGCACTAAAACACTTTCTGAGCTTTTCAAAACTAATTATAGCTGGCTATTTAATCTACTCCTCATAACTGCACAGTGTGCTTATGTACATAGTGCCCAGAGGGCAAAAATAGATGGAGCTGCTGGGATAATGCAGCAAAGACATAGCAGGGTTGGGTTGTTTTTTTTTCACTCTCAGGAGGCAACCTTAAGAATTTCATCTTATAGCATAAACAGCAAAGCAATGTGAGGGGAAAACTAAAGCAAGCTGCATGAAGTTCTAAGAAGTCTACAGATAAAAAAATCATTTGGATTTTTTTTTTCAGACTGACATGTTCAATTAACTACAAAGATCAAGTCAAACCTCATTGATTTCTCTGGGAGGAGGATAGGCAGCTGGGATCTCTAAAGGTGGAAAATCCCCTAAACAACCCCACCACTCCTTCATTCGTCAGAAGCCTATACCTGATAATTTGCAACAAACTCTAAAAAGCAGAGAAATACATAAAAACATTTGGTGATTGTCACATAGAAGAATCAAAGCCTGCACTGCATGGACTAGAAACAAATCAGGAACGAGAATAACCTTGGTAGATGGGGTTAGAAAGAGCAGACAAGGACTTACCTACTGCCTCTGTCTTGAGAATGCGCAGAGAGAACAGAACAAGGAACAGCAATTCCATTATCTATTTTAAATTGGCTCAGTGTTGAAACCAGAATTGATTAGACTTCCCAGTCTGTGATCATATTTCTGCTCTCAGTTTTATACTGGAGTAAATAGTCCTGGACAGACCTGCAAGCCATAGCCGGGAAGGTGAACTCCTCCCCTTTGTAATTCCTCCAGATTTACCCCACTCCTGATTTGCTTAGCTTTATCCTTTTCTCCCAGATGAATGGCAAAAGGAATAAGGCTTCTAGCACCGAACAAGTAGCCTGTCCTCAAGAACTGGCACTTTGCAACCTATGCACCTTTAGCAACTGATTACTAAAATGCTTCATTTTTATTTACTGGCAGCTTGTTGGGCTTGAGTTGTTGTTTTTTTTCAGCCCAGACATCTCACATGACATTCAATTAATGTGTGTGTGTTAAGGTTCATGTTTTGTTTCAAAAAGCCCCACTGAAACAGAGTCCCTCTCGCTCACACACCATCTCCTCATCCCTGCCCTGCAGCCCTCCGCACAGCTGCCGACGGCTGCAGCAGGTTAGTGAGGCTGGAACATGGGACTGCTGTGTGCAGTACAGGAAATGTTTGTTAGGTGGCACACCGACACCTTCCCTACATCTGCTTTTGCACTTAGTGACTTCACCGAAAGCATACCTTCTAGGCTGGTTTTTGTTGTTGTTCTCCTGATTGGGCTTTTGGGTCTTTTTTTTTTCCTTTTAGTTAATACTTTCCCTTAACTTTCCTGTTTCAGCTGCAGTGCTCTAATTAAGGCAGATTTATCCATTTTTTTCTGTTGCCTCTGCTTCCCTATCTGAATGCTTTACTTTCACGTGTCCCAGTCAGTGGCAATTCAGGCTCTATGCTCACCAAACAAAGGTGTGCACAGAGCAGTGGCATTACTTCTTCTCCCTCTATAGCCCCTATCTCTGTGTTTTGAAATCTCTTCATCTGTCATTTTCACATTTTCATCTTTTCATTTGTTGTTGGATTTTGATATGGCTGAGGACAACAAAAGAATGAGTGTAATTCCTCCTTCCTCTTGCCTGTCTGTGGGGATGCAGCCCATATAGAGTCATAGGATAGAATCACAGAATGCATCAAGTTGGAAGGGATGCTCAAAGTTCATCTTGTCCAAGCCCTCTGGAGTGAGCAGGTGCACCTCCAACTAGAGCAAGCTGCCCAGGGCAGTCTGATCTTGAATGCCTCCAGGCAGCCTGTTCCAGTGTCTTACCACCCTGATTGTGTAGAACTTCCTCCTGATGTCCAATCTAGATCTACCCTGCTCCAGTTAAATGCATGCTGGCTTGAGTGTAAAAAGAACAGGATGCTCGACCCAGTGCTCCTCCATGAAGGGGTGGACAGAGTGAAGTGGCATTTTGCTGGTTGTGCAGTGCAAGCCCTAATCACCCAGCAAGGGCTGAATTAAAGTTGGAGCCAAAAAAGTGCTTCTTGCTTTTGCCAAGAGCTGTGGGCTCCCGGGTGAAGAGTGTGCCTGTTCTGCTCTCAGTTGTAGGGCCACACAGGACCAAGACCTTTTGTAACCACGGGAAATCTGACAGCTGACTTATGAGCAGGTCTTTTATTCATAAAAAGAATGGCTATAAATAGCATCCCAACAATGAAGATTTGCTAGGCAGTGTTTATTCCATCCTGGCCTAGGTAGATTAAAGCACGAACAGAAGATGATTTGCCTAGCACATGGTGCTAAGATAAATAGTTACTGCAGTGACAAGAACAATGAGGGAATGTGTTGCATTCTCCAACTTCCTAGCCAGGCAGTCTCGGTGGAGCTATCTAAGCAAGGTGCATGCACAGCACTTAGGGTGAAATGAGGGCGTGAACGTGATGGTGTCAGGTAGTGTCAGCCTTCAAGGGCAGCTGCAAGACATTTTACTCTTGGGCTTTTCTCCTCTTCTGGGAATGGTCTTTTCAGTGGGGCAGTTGAACCAAAGCTCTTTCATGAATATTTTCCCATCCTGTTTGTGTTTAGTTGTCTGAAAACTGAGAGCCTGCTAAAAACTCTCTGGCTAGGAGTAAAAAATCTGAGGGTTAGAAATATTGGTCTTGAAATCCAGAATTCTTCAGTTTATTTCTATCTTCTCCTCCTTTTCCTTTTTCTCTCCTTCTCCCTCTCCTCTCCTCTCCTTCTCCCTCTCCTCTCCTCTCCTCTCCTCTCCTCTCCTCTCCTCTCCTCTCCTCTCCTCTCCTCTCCTCTCCTCTCCTCTCCTCTCCTCTCCTCTCCTCTCCTCTCCTCTCCTCTCCTCTCCTCTCCTCTCCTCTCCTCTCCTCTCCTCTCCTCTCCTCTCCTCTCCTCTCCTCTCCTCTCCTCTCCTCTCCTCTCCTCTCCTCTCCAATTTATTTTGTAGCTCTTCCAGCCTGTCATTATGAAAGTGGTAATAAGTTGCACTGCAGTCACACTAATTAAATCTTTCTGTGTGCCAGAATGTGAAGGCAGGCTCAGGGAAAGCCATTCCCTGTCCTTACAGAGTCCATAACCTAAATATGCAGGGCAGCCATCATGGGATCAGCAGAGTTCTTTCCAGCAAACCCCAGCAGACAGGTACTGGGCAATTGGTTCTTGATGGCAACTTTGCAGCTAGGGATGGCTTCGAAAGGACTTGCACTGCAGCTGGACCTTACATAAAGGCCTTTGGACACTGAAAGTGTGAGGATCTTGGACAGGGAAGATTAGAGACAAAGCCAAGCAGGGACTCCACTGCAGATCACTGACCTCAAGACTATGTTTTTCCTGACATAATGATACCAGTTGTGTCCACTGCTATGGGAGGGAATATCCAAGCCAGTGAAAAATGCACTTATCTCGTGTCCTTGAAGGCCACAGCAGCAAAGACTTTGGAGATGCTCCCCCACCTGTTTTGTGACACGTGTGAGATCTGCCATTAGCCTGCTGCCACCGAAAGGGCTTTGCGGGAAGTTCCGAGGGGCTGACGTGATGCCTAATGCAGCCTGCATGTGTCTGAGCTCAATGATCCTACCATGTGCTGACAAAGGAAGTCCAGAGCTGTTCCCAACCTTCCATCTGAACGGCTGCAGACCCCTCATGTCCCAGCAGCACAGGCAGGAAGGGATAGAGCAGCCTGGGTCTGACTCACGGTACAAACACGTAAGAGCCCCTGTCAAAGTCAAGGTGGTGGCAAAACTCCTTGTGCTGGGAGGCTGAGTTGTTGCCCGTAGAAGGAAGATCTAGGGCTTGTGAGGACTTGAACCCAAGTCCTGTTCACAAATTGTCTGAGCTGGAAGGAACTGATCCTGCAGTGGGAGAGGGAAGCACATCCAAGAGAGTTAAAACACAGATGAATCTCATGATTAGTGACTGAGTGACTGGGAAATGTACCCTTCATCTTGAGAGGACACAGTAAGCCCTCTTCACTTAGTTGTGCTGTCATTTTCTTCACTGGACTTCCCTCACCACTGAAGAGGAAGCATGGAATTTCATAGCTGTTGGCCAGAAACACCAAGTTTTCATCTTTCATGTGAAAATGTGGTCTGGCTGTGATTTTTGCTGAGTCTGCTCTGCTGAGAACTTCACTCTACTAAAAGGTCATTCCCATGGAATCATTAGAAGCATCTGAAATGGCTCTTTATTTGCCTTCTCCTCAGCTCTGGTGCATTTTACACTGTACCCAAGGATTACATCCTGAATTATGTGATGTCATCATTAGTAAAGCTGAACTTCTCTCCTTTCCCCAGTAATTAAGTAAAGCACTCTGCATGGATGCACATCTTCTCCTGGCAAGTGATGATGCCCCAGCAGCCAACATCTCCCAGAATTATGAAGATGTACTCTGAAGGACGTGTGCACCTGAGCTGTATATTTAGCTCTGAGTGTTTACAAGCCTGTCCAGTTGCTCTGCCTGCCTTTCTGAGACATTTTTTACCCTTGCTTTTGTGTAACAAGAGTTCTCACTGTGCACCTGTGCGTTAGTTCAGAAGGAAGGTGACCCTTTATGAAGACCATTCCATGTCCAAAGGGGTAAGATACATTCTGGCTTCTTCATATAGAACATGTATACCCCCCAGCTTTGGTTTCAGTTGTCTGTCAATGTCTGTCTCCCTTTAGCCTGCACAATACAAGTTCCTGAAAGGTGAAAAGAGAAGTTCTGGTGTCACAGAGAAGTGCTGAGGCTCTACACAGACAGGCAGTGTGGTGGTGTTCCTGCAACAAATTCTCCTTGCCATTATTTTTTGGCTTACAGCTGACATGATGCTAAACAGCAGTTGAGAACACTCAAGCCTGATGATTGCCTTCACTTTCTGCTCCTAGTGGAAGCCATGAAAGTAGAGCTGGGACATCAG
This sequence comes from Pogoniulus pusillus, assembly GCF_015220805.1. Taxonomy (NCBI): domain Eukaryota; kingdom Metazoa; phylum Chordata; class Aves; order Piciformes; family Lybiidae; genus Pogoniulus; species Pogoniulus pusillus. The sequence goes on along the minus strand of NC_087290.1, from coordinate 14,554,327 downwards.
ATCACTCAAAACCTGTGAGGCAAAAACTCCTCAAAGAGAGTGGGTGGAGGAGGAGTGGAAACACCACAAAAAATCTTGGAAGGAGATCATACATCCTATTTGTGCCTTCCTCTCCAAAGAGGAAGACTTTAATCTGCATAAATTAAAACAAAAAATTGATAAATAGGTTCCTTATTTGTATTACTCCCTTTCCTGAGTGCTCCTTATTTGCAGGCTTCATGATGTCCATGGAAGACTGAGCAGATGGACATTCTTGTGCCAAAGCTCTACTGAAGGTCATGGTAAATGAATCCTCCTCAACATTTAGCCAAGCTGCATGTCAGTTGCTGGGTTTTGACTCAGCTTGTGTGCTGTCCACAGCTTGGTAAAGTGCAGGAGTGACCGAGGAGAAAGCTGAGCTGTCTCATTTCACAACAAACAAGGGCTGGTTTTTCAAGGGAAGGAACAGGAATTGGGTGGGAGCTCAGGGCAAAAGTGACAGGGAAGAAACCAGAACAGTGAAGTCCATTGCCCTTTCAGTGCCTTGTTTTTCTCGTGTGCATAGTGTGTGTGCACGACTTTGAAAGTGCCAGCAGATCATCTGTAGCTCCACTGTGTAATGGTGTTCTTGTTTTCCTTACATGGCTGCAGCTTTTCCTCCTGCAGTCTCAGGCATAACTCAGTTTTCTCTGGGTATTACCAGCAAAGAGGACACAGAAATGCTGTTGCATCACACCGCGGTAAAGGGGTGCATTGTCCACAGGTTACTGCAGAGAGCTAAGACTCTCAGCCCCTGAACTGCATTTCCTGTCACCTTTGGCATGTCACAGCTGGAACCCGTTGTTGTGAGAGCTGCTGAGCACTTGGGACTCTGGTTGCAGTCTGATCACTGTAGGTTCTGGGCACTGCTGACGTGCAAGCTCATTTGTGTGTAGTGAGATTTTCCACAACAGCCACTTGGAATGAACAGTCCTTAAAAACCCAGCCTGAAGCTTCTCGTGGCTCTTTCTCAGCCTGTTCAACATGCCCAGTGATTACTGTCTTCTCCATGGGCATAATACTCAGATGGTTTAGGTTGGATACCAAGACAAAATTCTTTGCTGCAAGAGTGTTGGAACAGGCTGCCCGGAGAGGTGGTGGAGTCCCCATCCCCAGAGGCTTCAAGGAAAGTGTGGACATGGCACTGTGGGCCATGGTGGTCCTACATTGACAGTTGGATGCTATGACCTTAGAGGTCTTTTCTAACTGAAACCGTTCTGTGATTCTTGGTGAACTTTGAGATTCTATGCAGAACGATGCCATCTCCTAGGCATGCCAACTACCAAAACAGCAGCAATTTGGATGTTCAGATAAAGAACTCTAAAGGCAATTACAACACTAAAAAGTGCTGTAGAAGGTGAAATCTGGATAAATATCAGCCAGAGGCTTGTCAGCAGCAAGGTACAGTCAGTGTTTGAAGTGCGAGCCTGAGATACTGGAGATTAAGTTCAGTTCCCTCTGTACTGGACTTGTGAGTGATCATAAGCAGATAAAGTGATTGTTCTTTTCCCATTTTGCAATGCAGATAACACTCTTTCCTCACAGGTGTAGGGGAGCATAAGGACAAGAGAGCTTGCAAAGCTCCCAGAACGTGGGAGGATACTCCCTTGAATCTCCTTGAATGGAGGTTGTTGTACATTTGACTATGCAGTAGATCTCTGTCTCACACAGTTTTCACTTCAAACTACTTTTCATTTGGTTTTGAGACCTTGAGCTCTGTTACAGAATGTTGGAATAGACAAATCTGGTTTATTCCTCTCTACTGGAGTCCACTGAATAAAGCAGATTCCACACTAATTCCAGAAGCAATATGCTAATTTGTATGCAATGATATTAGGGAATAAGATAACAAAGCTTTTGTGAACAGCTATTTATGCTGCTTGTGCTTTCAGTTACATTCTGATCTCAGATCCTTTAGTTCTTGATGCCTGAACACCATATTTTCAAACCAGGGAAATTCCCAGCAGGATTTTCAGGAATATCTGCTTTGGCAGGGGGATTGAACTTCACCTGCAGAGGTCTCTTCCAACAACCACACTGTGATTCTGTGATTCTAGAGCACTTCAGTGTCCAAGCTCATGATACTTCTCTTAATAGGTAGGATATTTTTAAGATGTTTTACTTTGAGGATAACATTCTGTTCCTCACAGCCCTCAGCCCTCTGCTCAGCTCACACAGCCATGGAAAACACAATCAGAGGAGACCAGAAATGCATGTGGCTTGGTCGGGTGTCCTCTGCTGCTCCTGACCAGTTATCAGCTGGGCTGCACGTTAGCTGCTGACATACTCACTGTTATTAAAAGGACTTGCTGACTTGTGCTGCTGGAACTGAGAAGGTGGCAGAAATAGTAGAGCCCTTGTTCAGCAGCAATCTCACACCAGAGGTATGGTTGACAAGCCTGTGTAAGCTGGATTATGGTACAGAGAATGGCTCATCTCTGACACTTTGAGAAGAATATTTGATGGGCAATTAATACATCAACAGATTTATTAACCAGTTCTGTATAATCATCCTTTGTACTTCCTTGTGACCATCTGAAATGCCTGTTAGTATTTCCAAAATGTATCAGACAAGAGGGAAAATTTCTCTGCTGCAAGAGTGGTCAGGCACTGAAACAGGCTGCCTGGGGGGGTGGTGGAGTCACCATCCCTGGAGGTGGTCAAGAAAGGTGTGGACATGGCACTTGGGAACATGGTTTAGTGACCATGACGGAGTTAGGCTGATGATTGGACTTGATGGTCTTAGAGGGCTTTTCTGACCAGAACATTCTATGATTTCTAGCATATAATAATGTCCTACTACTAATAGGACACTAACCTGAATATACTTCCATATGCTTCAATTTTAATAGAAAAATAGATTCTAGGGAATGTTCCTTTCTTTAAGCTCAACCTTCCAGCCCAAATTTCTTAAGCTCCAAATGCTGGCAAGGCTCACACACTGAGCTCCAGAGCGAGAATTGATCATCATGGGAAAACCATATGATGATCATGGAAAAACCATATGATGATCATGGAAAAACCATATGATGATCATGGAAAAACCATAAGCTTAGCCGAGCTGGTTCACATAATCATGGTATAAAATTGTTAGTGCTGCAAACTGGTCCTTTGTTAGAGTCATAATAATTAAACAGAATAAATCAGAGTAACCATGTAAGTAACACAGCTTCACGTGGAGCACTTTGCTAAAGGAAAGCTGCTCAGCCACAGCCCAGAGCACACTGGAGGAGACTTCTTCTCTGTGGGCACCGTGAGCAAAAGGTGGGGTGGCACAGAATCGACCCACCTTCACACAGTATCACAGTATCATCAGGGTTGGAAGAGACCTCACAGATCATCAAGTCCAACCCTTTACCACAGAGCTCAAGGCCAGACCATGGCACCAAGTGCCACGTCCAGTCCTGCCTTGAACAGCCCCAGGGACGGCAACTCCACCACCTCCCCGGGCAGCCCATTCCAGTGTCCAATGACTCTCTCAGGGAAGAACTTTCTCCTCACCTCCAGCCTAAATCTCCCCTGGCGCAGCCTGAGGCTGTGTCCTCTCGTTCTGGTGCTGGCCACCTGAGAGAAGAGAGCAACCTCCTCCTGGCCACAACCACCCCTCAGGTAGTTGTAGACAGCAATAAGGTCACCCCTGAGCCTCCTCTTCTCCAGGCTAACCAATCCCAGCTCCCTCAGCCTCTCAGCAGCAGCAGCAGCAAACAGAAGCGGCCGCTTGTGAGTAGAAAAAGCAGGCCAGCTGCTGTCGCTGTCGCTGCTGCTGCGCGGACGCTCCGCTCAGCCGAGCCGCTCCGCTCAAGGGAGCCGCCCCGCGGCTTCGGCTCCCCAGGCGCCCCCCCAGAGCGCCGTGCTTGGTGCAGCAGCGCCCTCTGCTGTCCGCCAGCGCTAACGGCACGGCCGGGACTCAGCGCTCTCTCTTTACGGAGAAAGAACGGCTAGAATGACATTGCCTTGATTTATTAAGGTACGAGTTGCACATTAACTTTAAACAAGCAAACACAAAAAGCTATGACAAAGGTGCGAGCAGACCTCACTGTCATTTTCTAGCTACATTTTCCTGTAAGAATTAAGACAGAATAAAAGAGTGTTTGAGAGCTGCTTAGGTATCTTAGGTCTTCAGTGTAATTAATCTACTAATCTAAGGGGTTAAGACACTCTCCTGTATTTCCTTGTTTGAAAAATAAGTCAATTCAACCACTCATTAAATGCATCTCTCTCTCTCTCTCTCTTTTTAAAGCTTGTAGAGCACCACCCCCTCTGATTTACACGTGAGAAAGAAAGGCAAGACAATTTTAGCTGTATTCAGACAACTTCAGAGTACTGCAGCACTCAGTAGTGAGATATTAGTGTGTGTCCAAGCACACAGCACAGGTAACAGCACACAGGCTGTTATCTTCTTGGTTCCCCTTTGAAGAGCTATGAGTCATGGTATGGTTTTGCTTAGACATTTGGGGTTTGCTCTGTGGATATAATCATAGAACCCTAGAATGGCTTAGGTTGGAAAGGACCTCAGAGGTCATCCACTTCAACTCCTCTGCCACGGGAAGGGATGCATCTCAACTAGCCCAGGCTGCTCAAGGCCTTATCCAACCTGGCCTTGAACACCTCCAGCAAGGGAGCATCCACAACCACTCTGGGCAGCCAATTCCAGAGTCCCACCACTCTCATACTGAAGAATTTTTTCCTAACAGCCAGTCTAAACCTACTCCTCCTCAGTTTAAAAAGCATTCTTCCTTGTCCTGTTGCTAGCCACCTTCCTGTGAGATCCCTTTAGGTACTGGAAGACAGCTATAAGGTCCCAGTGGAATCTTCTCTTCTCCAGGAAAAGCAGCCACTGTTGGCTTCATCAGTTTGTAATTGTAAGCAGAAGACAACAATCAGCTTGCTTCTGTTACCTCTTGCACCATCACTTTCCTGGGGTCACTAGAGTTGAGATGAAATAAGGACTTGCATTCCCACTGAGCTGAGGCCCAGGTTGGTGACACAACGATGCCCCTTGAGTTCCACCAGTCACATTCTGCAGCTCTCCAAACCAAAAACATTACTGCTCTGCATTTTCTGACTCTAAGAGCTTTAAGATGGAGGAGGAGAGATTTAGACTAGAAGTTAGAAAGAAATTCTTTCCAGTGAGGGTGGGGAGATATTGGAACAGGTAGCCCAGGGAGGCTGTGGATGTCCCCTCCCTGGAGGTGTTCAAGGAGAGGCTGGAGGAGGCCTTGAGCAACCTGGGCTAGTGGAGGTGTCCCTGCCCATGGCAGAGGATGGGAACTGGATGATCTCTAAGGTCCCTTCCAGCCTAAACCATTCTATAAACCTGTGAATCTAATCCTTTCCCCATCTCATTTATTTGAGAATTAGAGCTGAGTTCACATTCATTCCAGTTCAGAACACCCTTCAAGACTTTTAAGGTGCTGCTGTGATCAATCTTCACAGGAACTAGCCAGATTTTGCTCTTGATAAAGTTTACTTTAAGTAGATAATCTGAAGAATAGTAAATATGTTTTCCACTTCTAGTTGTCCTAGCAACTTAAAGGTAATTGGCTGTGCCCAGAGTTGGTAACCCAAACATTTGAAAACACCAGTGGTTAAAGTTTAATCCGTGGCCACGATGATGATGTGGCAGCAGAAGCTGCATGTCAGGATTCATTTTTCACCGGGAGAACAAGGCAGCAGCAGCAGCACTCCTGTAGTATGGTCTCTTCTGGAATATGGGATGAGTAAAGCAGACCTTGTCAGCAGGTGAAAGTAGGAGTTTCCACCATGAATAAATACCCAAACTGCTCTGCTAACCACACAAAAATCTGGAATCATTATTTAGTGCTTGCCCTGGGCATCCCCCAGGTGACCATTAACATAGCATCTGTCATCTTCAACTGCACCGTCATCTTCACCAGAGTGGCCACGAAGGATCTGCACAAGCCTATCTCTATCCTCTTCTGCAACCTGGCTTTGTCTGATCTCTTCACCAGCTTCTCTGGCTTCTGGATTTCAACGCTGTTCATCAAGAACCCTGACATCACAATCTTTGGCTCCAAGGATATGCTCGCACCTTATGCCTTGTACACCATGTCCATTCTATCCACCATCTACAACCTGGTAAGCATTGGAATTGAACGCTATCTGGCTGTGGCTGAAAGCATGAGGACAAGGTTCAGAGTTGCTAGAAACCATTCCATAGCTGCAGTTTTCATTAGCTGGTGCACTGCTTTCTTTTTTGGCTGCTTGCCACTGATGGGATGGAACTGCTTGCACACAGAAAAAAATGTCTCTGTCTTCTACAGCCCATTTTGTGTTAATTACCTCCTCTTCATCGGCATTCCCAATGTTGTGCTGGCTTTTATTATACCTCTCTTCACTTACCTCAGAATCATTATCATCCTGAGGAAAAGAAAGCTGAGAATGAAAGCGTGTGGACAAGCAACCGGCACCTACAAATCAGCTGAAATCCAGGTTGCCAGAACCAGTATTTTTATTTGGCTCCTGGCATTGATCTCCTACGCTCCCTTTTTTGCAGGAGTCATATTTGACGCAACCAACTACAGGTGTCAGGTTGACCTCTACCCAGGAGCCTACATCTTCCGAAACTGCACCGCTATGCTGATAACCATGAACTGTTTGGGAAACCCCATCATATACACCCTGAAAATCAAAATTCTGGGGGCTAAACTCAAGGCTCTGAAATGCTTCGCTACCAACCACGTCCAAGCCTGCACCATCGAGAACATCTAGCTGGGACTGCCCTTGGTCCAGAACCGCAATGTGATCAGAGAGGAGTCGGTCGTAGCAGCAAGGCTTCTCTCAGCAGCTTATCATAGCCCTTGGTAGTGAGTGAAACAGGTGCAGTGTTGTGCTTCCCTTCCCAAACCTGTCTAGTGTGTACTCCTGGTTTGGCCTCTCAATGGAACCAGGAGATAAAACTGCACTTAGTGCCATGGTCTGGTTGACTGGCTAGGGCTGGGTGCTAGGTTGGACTGGATGAGCTTGGAGGTCTCTTCCAACCTGGTTGATTCTATGATTCTATGATTCTATATTTACTTTGTGTTTAGGCTTCTGTCATGCTCACTTTGCTGCTGGGATCCACAGCCTTTTTGTATTGTTTGTGTGGGTGTAGGGACCCTTCAATGGTGAGAAAAGTCTCACTAGCCTGGGTGAAATGTAATTTTACTTTCTCATGTACAATCAGTCAAATTCTACCTTTGAGCACTTGATGATTTCTCTCATCAGCGAGGGCACTCACTACTTCTGTACTGTTGTAATTTTGGCTGCAGCAGGTAGCTGGATGGCAGGTTCATTGTGAGACACCTGTGGCTCCACTCTCCACACTTCTGTGTGCAAGCAGCAGTGCACTTGAGCCCACGGCTCTTGAAAACTGCATGGCCCTAAGAAAAAACCTCGCTTGAATCCTTCAGTATTCAGAACTGCAGTCAAGTTGCCTGTGCAAAAAAAAAAAGTCAATGACAAGTATTTTGTCAGAGGAAAAAGTCTTACCTCCTTCCTCTCACAAAAACTGGCCACTGAAGAGTTAATATCAGAGCCTAGCAGAGGGAAGTGCTTGGGTTTCCTTGCACACAGGGATGCTGTCTAGAAAAATCTCGGTGCTTCAATGTCTTATTTCTCGCACAGTTGCCACTCTAGAAACCTTGACTGAATAAATCCTCATGCCCTTATCTCACCTTTCTGGTTTTAATTCACACTCAAATACTGGTCAGTGGTGTGATATCAATGGTATAACCTCAAAAACAGGTAAGAAATGGGCAAGAGCCAAGACATTAAACCTGCTCTTCTGTAGTGCTCCACACTGAAGGACTCTGGGAGAACATTTTTTTTCTGAATGAACTTTCAGACATTCAAGGAAATGGATGGTACTAAATGATCCCTAATTTAAATGAGTTATTTAAATGGATAATGTAACTCAGGCAAGATAAATCAGCTCTGTTTTTTTTTTCCCCTGAACACTGCTCTACTGTCAGGGCTTTGTGTTAACTCCACCAGCACCAATCTCAAGAAGCATTCATCTAGAAACAGAACATCTACCTTCTGGTGGGTGTTTTTCAACCTGAGCTCACTAACAGGAGATTCAACCAGAAATCAGCACCGGGCAGATGGCAAAGATCAGCCTGGGGGTGGATTTATTATGTGTTATTGATTGCAAGGTATGATTTCTGTTCATCTCCGTATTGACACAGGCACAGAGATGTGGCACCACAACACTTAGTGCATTGCTGCCTATCGCTGTGATTGGTATGGAAAAAGTGATGTGACAGCTGCAGTCCAGCCAGAAAGTCTCTAAGAGAAGACACATATAGACACGATCGAGAAGGGAGGGAGGAAGAGAGGGGGCAGAGGGTTTTCCTAATGTGCAACCCAAGCCTCCTCTGGAACAACTTGAGTCCGTTTCCTCTTGTTCTGTCATTCTAGCACCTGATACTAGGGAGAAGAGACCAACCCCACTTCACTGCAGCCTCCTTTCAGGGAGCTGTAGAGAGTAAAGAGGTCTCCTCTCATCCTCCTCTTCTCCAGGCTAAACAACCTCAGTTCCATCAGCCTCTCTTCCCCAGCCCTGTTCTCCAGACCCTTCACCAGCTTCGTTGTCCTTCTCTGTATCTGCTCCAACCCCTCAATGTCCTTCTTGGAGCAAAGGCCTCAAAAACCGAGCCCAGGACTCAAGGTGCAGCCTCGCCAGTGCAGAACAGAGGGGGACAGTCCCGGGTGATGCTGGCCCCGTTGTTCCGGATCCCGATTCCGGGCCGCCTGGGTACGCCCTGGCGCATCTCCGCTGCTGCTGCTGCTGACCAACTCCACAGCTCCTTTGCCACTGGGCGGCTTCCAGCCACTCTGCCCTAAGCCTACAGCTACTGTGACCCAAGCGCAGGACCCAACACTTGTCTGAGTCTAAACGCGAGCTTATAAACCAGCCTAACCCGAACCCAAGCAGCCGCGCTCCGCGGACCGTTGGCGCTGGACTGATCGAGCCTGGGTGGAGGCGCTCGGCGCTCGCCTTGCCGGAAGTGCGGCGGCTGCCATGCGGGCGGCGCGGCCGTGCGGGGTGTGCCGGGCGCCCGGGGCGGCCAAGTACCGCTGTCCCCGCTGCGCCGCCGCCTAGTGAGTGCCGGGCGGGACGGGACGGGACGGGAGGAGGGCGGCGGGCCGAGGGCGGAGGGCAGCGGGGTACCGGCGGAGGCAGTGGCGGGAGGTCGAAGCGACGCGACGTGCTCCACGTCCCGGTGAGGGATGAGGAGCGCGGCGACCGCTCGGTGAGGGGCTGCCTCTCGCCCTTACCGGCTTCTCTTGCCCCACAGCTGTTCCGTGCAGTGCTGTAGGACCCACAAAGGTGAGTGACAGGCGGGAGAAGGGTCTCTGGAGGGGGCCGGGCGGACCGCAGCGTAGCTAACGGCGTCTCCTGCCGCAGAGCTGTGCACGCCGGAGCCACGGAGGGAACCGGAGCGGACGGCTGCAGGACAGGACTTGCTCGGCGAGCCGCACCGCGCCGGGCTGCTCGCAGGTAGGTGCGACGGGTGGGTGGTGAGGACGAGGGAAGCCCTCGGCCCCCTGCAGCTCTGCTGTTCTCTCCCGCAGGCAGCCCCTGGTCGGTGGAGGACATCCTGACAGAGGACGATGAGCAGGACCGCGTCCCGCTGCAGAAACTCAAGCTTTTAGGTAACGCCGAGGGGGCAGAAGCCAGCTGGCTGTGTGGGTGGCCATGAGCCTTCAGCAAAGCCAGCTGAGGCTGTGCATGCTTAGTGGAGCACTGGAGTGTATCCTAGTTTATCCTGTCCTTGCTCATTGTGTGGCCTCAAAGATCCAAATGCCTGTACCTGGTAGTTCGCCGTGGCTTTTCGTTTGCAAGTGAAGGGTTGTCTGAGCTGCATTTGTCCCTGTTTGAGATTAGCACTGGTTTGGTTTTTTTAAGGGGAATCGGAAGAGCTGCAAGGCTTGCTTCTGAATCCACACCTCAGGCAGCTACTGCTGACACTCGATCAAGCAGAAGATAAAAGCTCCCTCATGAAGAAGTACATGCAGGAGCCGTTGTTTGTGGAGTTTGCAGACTGCTGTTTGAGAATTGTTGAACCTCCAGAGAAGGAGAACATTCTTCCTGAGTGAGCTGATTTTTCTTTCCTTGAGACTTCTCCCTCCAGCAGAAGAGATTTGGCACACCCCCTGCTATTGTCCCGCACCATTCATTATGTTTCCTCAGGATTTCGATTGTGGATGTCAGTGCTCTAGTTCTTAGTTTAGAGCTGATACACAGTGACATGGTTGTGTTGGATACATTTCTAGATGCTGGGAATTAAACTTGTTCTGTGCACTGGCTTTTGTGTTGGTACAGAAATACTTTGAGCTGCTGGTAACACCGTGTCACAATGACAATGTTTGGGATGTTTGCATTTATCTTAATCCACAACCTAAGCTGAAATAGTTCTGTTAATTTTGCTGTGGATAGTCAGACACCTTTACACAGAGTCACAGAATGATAGGTGTTGGAAAGAACCTTGAAAGATGAAATCTACTCCCACTGCCAGAGCAGGATCACCTAGGGCAGGTTACACAGGAATGCATCCAGGCAGGTTTTGAACGTCTCCAGAGAAGGAGACACACAACCTCTTTGGGCAGTCTGCTCTGGGGCTCCAGCACCCTCACAGTGAAAAAGTTTCTCCTTATGCTCCTGTGGAACCTCCTCTGTTGCCCCTTGTCCTGTCACTGGAGCAGAGCCTGGCTCCATCCTTCTGCCACCGCCCTCCACATCTTTAGAAACATGAGTGAGGTCCCCCCCTCCGTCTCCTCCAAGATAAAGAGACCCAGGTCACTTTCCTCACGAGGGAGATGTTCCACATACAAGGTATTTAATGGTTTATTTGGTGGCACACACAGAAGAGACAAACCTTTTTCAGACAGCAGCAAGGAAATGGTATAGATCAGGTCTGATGAGAGCCTTGGCAGAAGTAAAGCTGTTGAGCAGGGAGTGCTAGAAATGCATGGAAGTTCTTACATATGGTTTGGTCCTATGGATAAAAAACAAGTCCAGGCTTGTGTTTCCCTGAGACATCTGCCTGTAGTGTTACAGTTGACCAAGCCTCACTTCCTCAGTCTGTCAGAAGTGATGTACTGAACACTTACGGTCGGTCAGATCATTTGTAGCTGTGCCTCCCAAGAAGAATCCAGCCCACATCAGAAATACTTGCTTTATTTGCTGTCTGATTATCATCCTCTTGCTTCTCTCAGGTAGTGCCAGAAACGTTCAAGTGTATTTTCCTTAGAGTACTTGGTTTGTTAATTCAGTGTTCTCCTAGTATTTACATTTCATGTGTGGGAGGATGAATGCACCCCACGGGTTGTGAATTTGAGCTTTATCATACATACAAGCTGAGGTAGCAGCAGATATGGAAGTTGGGTAATTTGAAAGCAGCAGCTTGCAGCCAGTCATCCCCTGAAGGAAAAAGTACAGTTGTGTCAATGGCCAAGAGCTATGTTGGAAGGACTTTTTTTTCTGTCCAGTAAAATCTGGTTTAGTCCAGTGGTGGAATGGGCATCGCTGTGGGGGCTGACGTCTGCGTAATGCAGCGGAGACTTCTTGCAGTGAAACTTGACAGAGCCCTGCAAGGAAAGGAGGTGGAGAGGTCAGCTGAAGTTTTTGCCAGGTTTGGAGCTAAGTTTGCTGTTTACAGGATCTCAGAATGCCAGGTTGGAAGGAACCCCAGGGATCATCTGGACCAACCTAGGTAATAGTGAAGTTGATTCCAATCTCTGACTCTGCTCATGAGGAGACATTTTCTGGAGTCCAATAAGAATCTCCCCAGCAGTAACTTGCCCCCATCACCCCCTGTCTTCTCCATGGCACTCCTTGTAGAAAAGGAGTCTCCATCCTAGTAGCCAGCCTTTATGTACTGGTCCATGGCAATAAGGTCTCCCCTAAATCTTCTCAGGGCTGAACAACTCCAGCTCTCTCAGCCCCGACTCATTTGGCAGGTCCTGCAATCCTCTCATCATTCTTGTGGCCCTTTATAAGTGTTACTTAGTCTGAATAGCAAAATGTATTTACTGTTATTTATTAACACTTGTATATAAGCAAGTAGTGAATGACAAAGACCTCCAAAGGAGTCCCAGCACAAGTGGATTTGAGAATTGATTACTACAAAGAGTACCAATACTGTAATTTGAACTGACATCAGCCTAAGCTCTGAAGATTTGAGTTTTTTGTCAGTACTAAACTTGGTTCTGCTTTTTTCCCTGGTAATAGCAGCTGTGAACCAGGCACAGGCTCATTCCTGCATGCATATTTCCTGCAGACTCCCAACATTTATCAACAGAATACCCAAGCACAGGCACAAGGTGTAAGCTGAGCACAATTTCTGAGAGAGGCAATTTTGAGTTGTGGCTCGTTTGTGGTAAATGGTGTCTAAGATTGTTCTCTCTGTGTGTAGAAGATGAAGTACTTGAGGGTTGCTCCCTGCTTTCTGCCCTGAAAACCTTCTGTGTTAATTAGGCTGTGCAGAGAAGTCAAAACAGAATGACTGGGGTATTAATGTGGCTGTTGCCAAAGTGAATGCTTTATGTGTCCACCTGTTGTGCAGCTTAAATCCCCTAAGCAGAAAAAATACATGCTAAGTACAGGCACAGCCCATGTTGGAATCCTCTGCTCTCTGTTTCTGAAGCAGAGCTTTGATCAGTTTGTTCCTGTGACACAGATTAACCAGTTTGCATGCTTAGCTCAAAGCCCTGGCTCAGCCCTGTCCACAGCTTGATGCCAGAGTCACCCTCACATGTCTAAGCCAGCAGAACATAAGGCTATAGCTTGAGAAGAGATCTGACTATTGCTCTGCTCAACAGCAGAGTTCAGGTTCCTGAGCTCACATCAGCTTAGCTCTGCTGTGGACTGAAGTGGACACAGGTTTGTTACCTGTGGGAGAGCTCTAATGGATGTAATGCCACAGCCAAAGGAGCTGCTTTCCACCTTGTAGCCGTCGCTCTCCTGAAGCACTTTGAGACATGCCAGCAGGGACAGGTCTCTCCGAAGTCCCATTACAGTGACAGGTGCTGCAGCCAGGACAAGGCCAAGAGGCCAGAACTGAATTACTGCCTGCAGAGGCCACTTTGTTTCCAAGGAGTGAGGTGGTTTGGCTGAGATCAGTGTAGCTGCAGGGACTAAGAGCGTCCTTCCTTCACCCTCATCCAGTTCTGCTGCTGCTAATGCAGCCATTTTCGCCTGAGGAAGAGATGCAGAACAAGAGCCTCAAACATCTAGAACAAAAAGTGCACCACAAATAGTCTAGAAAAGAGAGACTCTTAAAGAACAGGACACCCTTTGGGCCATCTTCCCACTTGGAGGTAAGGATGACTTTGTTCTACAGTCTGTGCTGCGGAAGCAGCTGTACAAGACTAGCATCCATCTTCTTTCAGATTGAGAAGAGTTTTGTGGGGAATTGACAGTGTTTGGTTTGTTCAGTTCACTTGTCAGTAACAAGCCTCAGTCACCCAATTTCAGGCTCTTTCTGTCCCAAGGTACTCACTTTCCATCTCCTCCAGCCATGTTTGATAAGGTCAGCAGCGCTGCGCATCCGCTGGAAGCGACTCCTGGCTAACCAGGAACGGACAGCTGAAGATTTAATGAGAAGAAACCCAAGTACAGAGAACCTCAGAAACTCTTGGACACAATGCAAGTGAAATGGTACTAGACTTTCTCCACCTTCAACTAACAGAACCACTCCTGTCATTTTAAACATCCAGTGTGCCTGGAAATGGTACCAGTTATGTTCAGCCACACTCTTACCAGCTCACCTGCTTGGATGACAATTGCAGACCATCTCTCCTTTGCTAGTTTCTTCTGTTTGAATCTTCTCCAGCAGCACTGAATGCAAAATGCTTTCTTATTTAACACTGCTGCTCTTCTAGCTTCAAGTTGCTCCAGCTGCAGTGGAGACAGGAGCCTGCAGTTAGTACTTGGGGACGGAGTTATGTTCCCAACTCTTCCCTCTTCTGCATTCTCTTGGGGTTTGTCAGGAAGCCACATGCACATTTCAGTGTCCTAAGACTGCTGGATTAGGTTTTAGAAGTGTGAGCACTTCCTTAGTGCTGATGAGATACATGAAAAATAAAAATGCAAGTACCTGAGGGAAAAAGTGGACACTCACAAAATGGCACAGTAGCAGATGGCTTAAGGAAGGTGCCACTGAAGGGAGTTCTCTTAGGGCTGCATCCTCTAGGATGCCTTCATCTCCTTTGTCTCTCACACAAAGCAGCTGCTTAGGCCTGTCAGAGCTGCCAGGCCTGTCAGGTGAAGCTGAGGAAAGCTGTAATCTGCACTGGATGGGGAGGACACAAACAGCTCTAGAGATGAGTGCAGATCCCACTCTGTTAGCAAGAAGGACACCACTGAGCAAAGGGCTTCTGATAGTTAGATTTTGACAGATGTTTGACTTAGTTTAGTAACGTGATGGAAAATGCCCAGTTCTGGTCAGGCTGGCATTGGCAGGAGTATCACCTAAGCCATGGTGACAGTCTGTGCCAGAGTCCACTCCAGACTGCCAGCCAAGGCAGTAGCTCTCTTACCACAGAATTGGCCATAAATACTTTGGTTTTGCCACAATACACCAAAGTGTTCTCTGCACTGTTCCCAGTTTGCTCAGGGGTAGTCTGTCCCATAACCACGCTCTGAAGGATCTCAAGAACCGTAGAAGGTGATGCTTTGTCATCATCAACCACTGCAGCCTCGCCTGCAAATGAAGCATTGAAGAGCAGGTGTCACAAAACCTGGATGCCAGGACCAAGTCACTGTCTTTACACTGAGACTTCCTGGCCATTTAGGTGGGACAGACCTGTAGCAAGAGGGGAGGAGATGATGGTTGAAGTATCACCAGATGTAGCTGTGTTGAAGAGGAGACATGACAGCATAGATTTCACCATGTGCTGGCAACTTAGAAAACCAGCATGGTGTGTTTGAACTGAGAGGTACTTTGGGTGCTGTCTGTGTCACCTCTCTAACAAACCTCAGTCTGGGTAACCTAGACAATGAAACAGACTTGGAGGGGCTCAGCCATTCTTGTGTTAAAGCATCCTACGTCGAAACATTAGTAAGCAACAGCATTGCAATTAAGGACAGATTGGAGCAGTTCAGTCCTAAGGAAATCTAATTAAACACTCCCAGCTTGAAGCTGTTGGGAACAAAGAATGGAAAGAAGGAAATTCAACTTGTAGCCTTAATGTACAGAAAGACACAGGAACAGAAGAACAAATTCTACACAGTTCTACAGTTTTCACTGGGCATCAGAAGCAGCTGCAGGATCAGGTACTATGCAGGAGTTTACTGCAGCAATAAGAGGTTGTTAAAACCATTTCTGGGCCACAGTACACATTTTTTTACGTGATGAGACAAAGGGGTTAGCCTAATTAAGCTGTTTGGAAATAGAGGTAGACTTATTTCAGACCTGTCCTTGAAAGAGATTGGGTTGTTCAAGGCAATGCTGCATGAGTCTCTGCATGCCCAGTGCTGGAACTTGATGGTCTTTGTCTCTTTCCATCCTGGATACTGTTTGCTTTTCTGCTATAAATATTTCTAAGGAGATGAGAGCATTTTAAGGTACTGAAAACAAACAAGCAGTTCTTGCTTACAGGAAGACATCTGGTGACTACGATGGCCTTCATGGAGTTGGGCTGATAAGGGAACCAAAAGCTTATCCCCCTGTTTAGGAAATTGTTTTGCTTTGTTTGCAGCTTATTACCTGCTGAAGATAAAAAGGACCTGTGAGGCCTTTCAGCTAATGGGTTTGTAACTGAGGGAGAAAGATAAAATGTGTAAGCCATTTTCCAGCCTGCATTCATTCCACTTCCACGAGGTGAATAGATTTCCAGCCATTTCCCTTATCTGACCTAGGCTGGCACTCACTGCTGCTGCTCCCCACATCTACTGGTTACTGAACAGACCCACTGGGTGACTATTGGATTACTCTGGGTGTTGCTGTGACTTTTAATATCAAATGTTAACCACCTGTGGAGCTCTTTTGTTGGGGGGTGCAAACCAAAGATGTTACCTGGTAGCTTGGATTGTGGCTTTTAAATTCCATCCTCACTCTTGCTTAGAAAAAAGAATCACAGACAGAAGTTTGCAAAAGGTAGAAGCAGCAGAATCCAGGTTAGCTATGGAAGGTCAATGTGTTCAGCAAGGAAACAGGTAGGGGGGGGAAAAGAAAGGAAGGAGAAGGAATATAAGCAAAAAGGTTAAGTGGTTTTAAGTCTACTTAAGAACCAACTCTAAATCACATTGTATTAGGGGAAACATTGAACACCATTGTGACTGTAGCTGTTCTACCCTAAAGGAGCACAGGAAAAACTTGAGGTAAAAGAGCTGCACTTTCAAAAAGAGCCTGCTCTAAGTATTGGGCAAATCCAAAACTCAAGTTGTGATACATGAGGGCAATGTTTTGAGAATGGCAGTATCCCTAGTGCTGGCACAGTGATTGTAGCCAATCTAGGTGGCATCAAATTGATCAGTGATAAATGTATTGATAGCAGGGAGATTATTCAAAGTCACCTACCTGTTTCCTCAGCAGTGTGAGAGCTGCTTTGATCACACACTCTCTTTCTGTTGGAGCCACAGGGTTTTCTCAGTATTGCATAGCGCTCCATGAAGCTTTGGAAAGGGATCCTGACAGACAAAGGTGCAGGTAATTGTAGGCAGCCATCATTTACTATATGGTAAATAATACACCCTTTGAGGGGACAAACTGCAGAAGGGCTTAAAAAATGCAGTGCACTGAATGCAAACAGTCTGATGCCAATGTGGTCACCCAGATGTAAAGGATGCACAGACTGCCCACTGCCCAGTACCAGCAATGACTTTTGCCTGCAACAAGGATTGGTCAAGAATTTGGCTTCTTTATGATAATGCTGAGTTTCATCCATCAATGCTGAGCTGTTAAAACCATGACTACCTCAGGCCTTGTTCCATCCATCCTCTAAACATGGCCAAGAAAGCCTATCAAAGTGACCAGCTGTGACAAGATGCTCGACTTCCAGATGACTACACTTAAATGAATGCCACTTATAAGTGATTTTTAATTGTGGACAATTAGAACTTTTAGTGCATGGAGATGTCCCTGCTGACTGCAGGGCAGTGGTCTAGATGACTTCTAGAAGTCCCTTCCAACCCAGTGCATTCTATGGTAGTCCACATCAAAACAACTCTCCTCCAGCTTCTCAGACCAGAAAGGCTCAGTGAGCTCTCAGCCCAGGGCTGTGTTACAAACACATCTGGAGCTCACATGCAAGCTGTGCTAGCACTGCTTTCTGTGCTGTCACTGGACACTTGCACTTGCTGAATGTGCAGAGTTTTGTTATGCACAGAACAGTCCAGGTTTGCGAGAGATGTTTTTCTCTACAGGGCACGTAAGCTCAGGTAAGCTGAAAAGCAGGCAGCAAGCAGAACTCTTGAAGGAACTTGGAAAGAATCAGTAGGTTTTTGCTCTGAAACAGTCTCCAAAATATTTGGATTTCTTGCTTATGTGCTCCTCTGAATAAGCAACATGCCACTACTTGCTATAGAAGTGGATTATGGAAGACCTTGCTCAAGAAGGTCAGACTTACCTAACAGGGAAGCCTGCTGCACTGATGCTGATGGCTTCAACTATTCCACAAGCCTGAAGCTGGCTGAGAACCTGAGGCATAAATCGAGATGGTTTTAGGTAAACACTGGTTTTGTGGAAGCTGCTTAGGTCTGCAGAGGGTCTGCTTGGCCCAAACCATACCAGCTAAGATTAGCAACCACACCAGAGCTTGTCTGGTGTGCACCACCACACTGGCAGACAGGGAATGGAAGGAGAAGTGGAGGTGGTGATTGTGCAGACAGCAAGTTACTGCTTTGAGAAGCAGCCAGAGTAGGGTCAAGGCAGTGCTGGCACAGAGGGACAGTCCTTGTGAGCCCTCTGAGTGGTCAGAATTAATTCTAGCAGCTCTTTTTGGCATCTGATGAGATTCTCTCATTATAGCATGCTTGTCAGCTGAAGTCATCCCATCTTAGACTAGATTTAACTCCAGGAGCAAGCAAAGGTTTTTTTGTGGGCATTCACCGTGAAGATATCTGTGACCTGCACTGCTGAGCAGTCAAATCACCTTTATTTGTTTTGAAGGCTGGGATGGTAGCACCCCAAATAACCCAGGAGTACTCTAGTCAGGGAACTTCTCACACAGCAACAAGCAAGTTGCATCTGGAAGAGCTGCTGTGCTGACCAGCTCCATTCCAGACAAGCACCATCAGTGACTCTCAAAGGACATTTATCTGGGAAGCTCCTGAGGAGAAAAAGCTCTCTCAAAATGTGCTGTGAAGAGCTTTGCAAGCAGCTCAATACTGTAAGAAATCCAATGCCAAGCCCCACACAATGCCTGCAGGAAACTCCTCACTGATTTGGTGATGGAAGGCATGTGAAACATTACCTCTTCCCTTTTAAAAGTCATTGCCTGGCAGTCAGCATTGGGCTTGATGCATCGGATGTAATGGGGTGTGGTGCTGTTCAGAATCTGCAGGAGATGTTCAAGTGAACCCTGCAGAAATCAAACACAGGTTTTATTAGGGCCAGCTCCTCCACAGGTAGGTTAGCTCCTCGGTAGTCTCAAAAAGAATTAAGCTCTTTTGTGCAAGGATGACTTTACAGACTCAGAGTATTAACAGAGCTCTTCTCTAAGGAGAGCTTGAGCCAGAACTCCGCTCTGCGGATGCCACTGCAAAATTGTTGGTGACATTCACAAAGCAGAGCCATCACCTGAAGATGAACTCTCCAGGTCAGCAGGTAGGAAGAAGTCTTACAAAGGCAGAGGCTCAGCTGTTAAAGGTAAAATCAAAGTGATTTAAACCCCAGAGAATCTCAGGAGTCTGAAGCTATTTCTGTTTTACAGCTGTTTCAGTTTAATAACATTGACTGATCTTGGTCCAACTACTCTGTTTTCTCAACCAGTTATGAAGGGAGCATTCAAAAGCAGCAATGTGAATAGGATGTACCTTGAACTTTGACACCACTGTAACAACAGCTGCTCTGTTCTGAGGTTTGAGGTTATTCTGGTTCCTTTCTGTCACAGGAAATAATTTTTGAAGCAAAGGGTCCTTAGAATTCTGCAAAACCTGGACCAGCTCTGGTGGAATGGGGTCCTACAAACACAAATGTGACTCATTAGTATTTGGACTTGGGCAGAAAACTGGCACCTTGGAAAATTTAAAAGTCTTCCTTTTAATGAAGAGATTTTATTACACCATCTAATACTACTTGCCATAATTACTTGTAGTGTGAGAATTGATGAAAGCCCCCTCTACATACAGGCTATTCCACTTGCTCTCTAATGGCACAACCAGGCCAAAACTTCAGTCTGCTGGTACTTTGAGAACTTTGGTTTGGGGAAGTGAAATGCTGTATTTACGGTTATAGAATTTCCTGATGCTATTAACACTTCTGCATCACCTCAGGAATGGGACAAGCATGGGATAACTTAACCCTCAGCACAAAAAATCTGCTACCAAAGCAACTTCTTCTGCCAGCGACGGCTCACTGGAAATCAGAGCAAGATTACTCAGTTTTATGTGGCCTGGAGGATTGCTTGGAACAAGGTATGAATATCCAGTAAACATCACTGTATGAAGGAGACCTCATTGCTCTCTACAGCTTGCTGATAGGAGGCTGGAGTGAGGTGGGGGTTGGTCTCTTCTCTCTAGTATCAGGTGATAGAAGGAGAGGAAAAAGCCTGAAATTGTGCCAGGGCAGGGTTAGGCTGGAGATGAGCAAAAATTTCTTTCAAGAGTGATCAGGGATTGGCACAGGCTGCCCAGGGGGGTGGAGCAGTCACCATCCCTGGAGGTACTCAAAAAACATGTGGACATGGCACTGTGGGACATGGTTTAGTGACCGTGGTGGTGTTGGGTTGATGGTTGGACAATGTTATTGGAGGTCTGTTCCAAGCAAAACAATTCTATGCTATACACAGAATTGTTAGTGGTCCTTCAATTTAAATTGCTTTTGGTCTACAAGATTTTTAGTGGGTTTGTTTTGGAATTTTTTTAAACCAGCTCTTTCTGCAAGGACCTACCTTGTTTTTCTCCACCATTGCTGCCAGCTGATAGCAGACTTTGCCAGCATAATGTGAAATAATGAAGTTTGGCTTCTTACTAAACTTGTTTCGACTCAAGCATTGATTATTAGACAAGGCTTTCTCAATCCGAGTTTGAAACAGCTCAGTGTTGGAGGATCTGTTCAGACGACACTCCTGAACAACAGACAAGGCAAAGTGACAGCATCTCTTGTCACAAGGAATTGTCTTTACAAGCTACAGCACTTTAAAATCTTAGGTCATTGTGCTTTTGGAGTTGCTTTAAGCATGCAAAGCCTGGAACACTGGAGGAAAAAGCCAAAAGGAAATAAAACAAAACATTTGAGCCCTTGCATTGAAAAAAGAACATCCAGGATCAGGGGGAAAAGGATGACTCAGAAAAGGAATCAGCAGTGTCATGATTGTTCTGAGAAATAAGCTCTGCAGAAATGTTGTAGCTGGTAAGTTTCTTACTCATTTAGTGTACATGTTTTCTCTGCTGGCAAGGAATAGAAAGCAGGCAGCTAGGCCAAAAGTTTTTGGGATTCAGATCCACACTTACCTCATTAAGCAAAGAAAAAATGCTGAGAGGATTGCCCTCAATCAGATCAAGGCAAGGCTGGTTGTCCTGGTAGTTTATGAAAGACCACTGTAGGCCTTCAGCTGCATATTCTTCCTGAAGCAAGAGAGGAACTGCTTATTCTGCAGCAGAGGGCACCACAGCTCAACTAACCTTGCAGTTCGGTGCAGTTACTGTTCAACAAGTTAACCCCAGGCTCAACCTGCTCAGCCAAAACTCAGCTCATGTTCAGTGGCAATCTTGAGGCAAAATATACCCCAATCTAGAATGTTCTACCAGGTAGTGCTTGAGAATGTCATAGCAGATCCTGATGGAACAATTTCTTTAAGACTTATCAGAGAGAGCTGTAAGGCTGCTTTACAGAGTAAACAGAGGCTCCACTCAATCTAAACCTTGCCTGGCTGCACTGGCTTTAGCCCTGAAGGGCAAGGAACACGCAGAACTCCTTCCTTAAATTTGGACATAGCCCTAAACCACCACTGTGTGCCTGACTTTACTAACTGGCCTCCATTTAAAGTGAAAGCTGATACAAAAGGAAGTGGAGAAAGACACTGGTTGAAGTAATTTGTGCACTTATGCTGAATTACAGCACAAACTGTCAGAAGTGTTCAACAAGCACAAGCTCTGGGCAGTTATTTTAAAAGTCTCCTGCCAACAGCTTGCTCAGTGCAGCTGTGAATGGCCTGTGAGTAGTTTGGGAGACTGCCAGATCAAAAGAGGTAAGAGGGCAGTCAGTAACTGGGAGGGGTTCTATAAACAGAGGTCATGAATAATTTTCAAGGAAAGGAAGAGTGTGCCTGAACTTGGTTGCCATCTTCACTGACCATTAACCCCTGGCATAGCAATGAGGGCAGGCAGGGACAAAAATGCTGGGCATCTAAAGCACCAGTTACAGCCCAAGAGATCGTTATTTGCTGAATAAATGGATACAAGTATGCCATGAGGCAGAGGATACCATAGTGCTGGTGCCACAAATAAAATAGTTTCTTAGATGCCAGTTAATGGCAAAGAGCACTGTGGTACTGCATCTACTGGGGAGGAATTCACTGAGGTACTTCCACTAGAGCAGTAGCCCAGGCAGTCCTGGCAGGGACACCAGCTTTCTGAGCACCCAGATGAGAACTGACATCAGCAGTGTGACCAGTTAGGCAAGTGGCTGCTTCAGCATGCTGTAGAATACCATCTCTGCTGTCAAACAACACAACTTGTGAATGCCCCTGCTCAAAAATAAAAGCTGATGCACAGTGTGGTTTTGGTTTTAAATGGACCAGCATGACAACTGGGTCATGAAGCTCTTCTCCTGCAGCCGAAGACCTCCACCAGGTACCACATGCTGATGATGTCCAGGTTATAAGGTTCTGTTGGACTCTCTGCCTTCATAATAAGCTGAGGTCTACAAGCTCCCCAAGCATTTGGGTACTTTATGCTTGATAAAGAGAACTACCATGCATAAAAGCAGCAGCTTCCAAGGGAATCTCAGTGCAAGCTAAGCTTACCTCAGTAATTTTGTTTTGAGAGATCAGCAATTTGAGAAAATGCAAACAGTTTACTAGGCCATGGAGGCACTGAAGCTGTGTAAGAGAGAACTGATTTCCAGTGCCCTAGCAGAGAAAGCTGTCTCATCCCACCAAGTGCCCCACACTCTCCTCTTTAACAAAGCAACTTACTCACATGCCACTGATCTCTGTGGCATTGTTTACTCAACTGAAAGCTGCGATCTGATCAGAGGCACAGAAATACAATTAAAGAGACAAACGGTGTTTTTAAATGGACTATTTCCTATTTGATCTATTGGGCTCTTACCTGTTGTGCCTTCAGGTAGTGTGCTACAAAGTGCTGCTGCAGTTTCTCGTTGGCATAGTTGATACAAAGCTGTTCCAAGCTGTTTTCAGGGAAGGCTTCAAAACCATAAACATCCAGCAAACCTAGGAGGAATAAGGGAAGACAGTGCCCTTTGGTCTAGGAGAAGCTTGCAGGACTTCTTGTAAGGCTACTTCTAAATGACTTCTATGTTGCTCAGCTAAAGCGGGGATGAACAACCATACCTATGAAGCTCTTCCACACCGATGGCTCTGCGTAGATGCTTTCATTTATGACCAAAACAAGCCATTCAAACAATCTGCAATGACAACTGGATTAGTTGGAAAGGGCTTGCTTACAACAATCACAGCAGTGTTCTTTTACTGCTGTTTTTAGCAGCATCACATAAAAGAAACAAAATCTTCTGGCATGCTGCTGGCTGACATGAACTGGCAGTTCTCTGAAGATCTATTAGAATCATAGAATCAGCCAGGTTGGGAGAGACCTCCAAGATCATCCAGTCCAACCTATCCCCCAGCCCTATCCAGTCAACCAGACCATGGCACTAAGTGCCTCATCCAGTCTTTTCCTGAACACCCCCAGGGACCGCGACTCCACCACCTCCCTGGGCAGCCCATTCCAATGCCAATCACTCTCTCTGCCAACAACTTCCTCCTCACATCCAGCCTATACTTCCCCCGGCACAACTTGAGACTGTGTCCCCTTCTTCTGTTGCTGCTTGCCTGCCAGAAGAGACCAACCCCCACCTGGCTACAGCCTCCCTTCAGGTAGTTGTAGAAAGCAATGAGGTCCCCCCTGAGCCTCCTCTTCTCCAGGCTAAACAACCCCAGCCCCCTCAGCCTCTCCTCAAAGGGTTTGTGTTCCAGGCCCCTCACCAGCTTTGTTGCCCTTCTCTGCACACGTTCCAGCACCTCAACATCTCTCTTGAACTGAGGGGCCCAGAACTGGATAGATACTGCATCTATGTCAGCAGCCACAACTGAGTCAAGGGAGTGGAAAGTGGGAAGGGAGGCTGATCCTGTTATTGAGTCCACACAGCCAGGCAAAGCAAATCCCTCTGGCCTCTCCATTCCCCCCAAAATGTTCTATGGATTAGCACAGCAGACTGGCCTTTTGTGTCCTTACTTTGCATAGATCACTTTGGCAAGGCAGTCCCTCCTAGTCTCACATTCAGCTCTGGAGCATGGCTTCTTGAAGACTTGTTTTCCAGCAGTTATTGTTCTAATTCTTAATGACTCCAATAGTTCATCAACAGGTATCTTCAGCAGATCTCCAGCAATCTTCACAAAATCTTGTTCAGGAGGAAAGAAAATACATTGCAAGATTATCTGGAGCTGAAGTGAATGCAACCCCTTCAAAGTTAAAGGTGATCTAGAGATGATACAAAAACATGACACCTCCATGAACTCACCAGCTGAAATGTGCATTTTGCATCTTTTTTTTCACCCAAACATGGGAGAAAGTTTTGCAAGAGCAGTCTTAAGTGGGAGGCACAGTACCTCTGGACTTGCAGGCACTCTATTTCAAATGAAGAAATACTCAAGAAGGCTGAAGTTTGCCACACTGCAGTAGGTATTTTAAAGATATGGCTTGCTTGCTTTTTCACCTGTTTTGAGCAAGGACGTCTAAATCTAGACAAACAGTCATGACCAGAAAAAAACCCAGGCAATTGGAAGATAGTAAGGAAATGGAGAAGAATTAATATTCTTTAGCAAAGCAGTTAAGATCTTGCTGACCTGAGCTATATACACAACTATTTGAATCTTAAGTTGTGTGAATCCAGAGCATGTGAATTAACAGTAGGAAACCTCCCTATTGAGGACAGTGATGCAGTTCTGAAGGAAAACTAAACCCACAAGCCTCTTCACGACATGAGGAACAACCTGTGTTCTGTGCTGCAATCTAACAGATTTGCTGTTACAAAGTTTTAGTCTTCATCACAAAAAAGCCCTGCTCTCTATTCTGGGTCAGATTTCTGCAAGTTTGATGATGTCTTGTTAAGATTACAATCAAGAGTAGAAGTTCTGCCAATAATCCTTCTGAAATGACTGCCTAACACTGCAGTTGCCTTGACCTGTAACAGAAGGATATTATCTCTCAGAGCAGGGGAGCGTTAGGTTTTTGTTTGTTCAGTCATTTGAAGCAGTGAAGTACTGAACACAAACATGCTGAAGCCTGGGTTTGCCCATGACCTTGGTAGCCTCCTAATCAAGCAGATGAGTGCAGGAATTCTTTGCATTAGACACCTACACTAAGATAACAAGA
The DNA here is from genome assembly GCF_015220805.1 of Pogoniulus pusillus. NCBI lineage: Eukaryota > Metazoa > Chordata > Aves > Piciformes > Lybiidae > Pogoniulus > Pogoniulus pusillus. The sequence goes on along the minus strand of NC_087290.1, from coordinate 14,529,582 downwards.
CCCTCTGGAGCACTGCACGCTTGCTGCCTCACCTTTGGCTTTGTCTTGTAGTTCACAAGGCTGAGATTCATCCACTGAATTAGAGAACTGAACATTCCCCAGTTGGAGCAGGCCTGACAACACCTGAAACACAATCAAGCACTGAGTTTTCTAAGAGAGCTCCCCTCCAAGGTAGTGTCCTCTTAGCCTTCCCTTAGCCATTTGACCAGGACAAGACAAAACAAAGCAAGTAAACTCCCAGTTTCTGTGTTAATTTCCAACAAGGTAATTAATGAAGGAAAACCAAAGTTCAGAGGTGCAGGCTTTTAGCTGGGAGCTATTATTTGTTATGCAACCTAATGTGTAGCTCCAGGCCCTCCAGTTGGGTGTCCCAAACAACCCACACTCTGCAAATGGATACAGATTTCCTTCTGCAGAAAACCCACACTGAAAAGACATTCCAAACATCTGACCTTGAAAATATTGTTCTGCATGGAGTGGTCAATGCCCAGGTGAAACATTGCATCTCTGGTCACCTCGAAGCAGTCCTCTGAAAGGTCAAACAAGTGTTGTTTAACAGAAAGCCATGCACACAAACACTCTGGACCATAACCAGTTTAGATGGAATTGCCAAGGAAGATCAAGGAAGAAAGATATTCTCTCCATACATCCCAGAGTACAAGCTGGAGAACCAAGACACTGCTTTAACACTGACTCTGCAGGGCTCTGAAGTTAGACAGCAGTTGATGAAGCACATACAAAGACAAGACAGTTTCTAAACACAACCACAGACATGCAAATTAACTAGGCCAAAAGTGCTGGTTTGAGCTAGATGCAAACTCTTAACAGTGCAAACTGAAACTTAAGGAGAATTACATTAACACAGGTGTCTTTGCAGAATGTCTGCTGTTGGCTGACCAGGCTGGCTTGTGGGATTTCATAAGGATAGACATATTTTTGCCTGCTTGCCTTTAAAGTGACAGCCATTACTAATGGACAATCTGTGAAAGTAATCTTTACCATCTAAGTTTCTTTCAGAATTTGGCAGCCAGTGGTAGTCAGCCCCTTCTGGAAGATGCCATTCCAGCCTCTCCTCTGCAGTAGCACCTTTTGTGATCTGGAGACAGAAAACAAGATAACGACTAAAGTAACTATGTGATCTGCTTTAGGTGACCCTGCTCTGGCAGCAGGTAGTCCTCAGTCTTCAGAGGTCACTTTCAACCCCTACCATTCTGCTTCTGTGACTTTGGTATTCACAGCACACAAGCAGTGAATAGCATGCTGGGAGCATGATTTAATTTGGAAGCATGGCAGACAGCAAAACTCTTCGATATGAAAAGCTGCAATTGTGATAAACCAGGTGACTTTTACCCCCATTGTCCATCACAAATGTCTAGTAAAATTAACTGAAGGAAAACCTGATAAAAAATGTGAAAATTTCTTTCACTGGGGGCCTGATAGGTAACTCTGGTCTTCTCCAACAGGAAGGTCTGAATGGAAGCACTGCTCAGATGGTGGAATCTAAAGGAGAAAAAGAAGCAAAGATTTTAGCACAGCTTCCTCCCAGAATCTGACAGGTGTTGTGTTGTGATGGAGAAGAAAGAAGACAACAGGCATGGTCTGTGGAGAGCAATTTTTACCTGTCTAGCTGCAGCTGGATGTATTTGCCAAAGCGGCTGCTGTTGTTATTCCGCAGGGTGCAGGCATTCCCTGTGAAATTTGCAGTGACAGACACAGAATAAGCAGATTGGTTCTACCCTTCCATGTAGGACTTAGAGATATTAAGTGATTTGTACAAAGCTCCAACATTTGAAGAGTTTGTCTTCTAAGGAGAGGGCCAAGAGCTAGCTCAGACTTGTGTCTTACAAAGAAAATTCTCAGTGGCCACTGTTTCTTTTTGTTGTTCAAAAAGCCTCATTTACCAAAGGCTTCCATGACAGGGTTAGAATCCAATACTCTCTTCTCTATCCTTTCCACAGTTTCATTGCCTTTTGGGGAGATAGTTGAAGCAGCCACAGAAGCATAGAATTTCATAAGGCAGCGAGATGTCCAGGTCTGCAAGAGAGAGAAGCTTGACAACTGGCTGTGTTTTTACCATGTTATTGGTTATGTCAGTCAGTGAAACAGTGCCTGCTTCTGAAAACACAGCATGCAGCTGGTGATGATGTTAAAGAGAGGAACTGTCTCAGGTTTATAGCTTTACTTCAGTGGAAACTTTCTTGTGCATGTGACAGACATTTAAATGCTATGGAAGTCAGAGTGCTTTGCTGCATGGAGCCTTTATCAAAGCAAAGCCATCTGGAAGCCCAGCTAGAATGAACAGCCAGGATCTTAATTGAACATAAATTAACTTTTAAGTCATAAACACTCAGCAAATCGTTTGGTTCTCAGGCTTAAAAATGTCTTCCTCAGTATCTTCCTGAACAGGGATGGGCCATTACAGAAGAGCCTAGGCTAGGATTTGAACTCTTCACTTCCCCTGTGTCTCTCCAGAGCGTTTCTTGAGACCTTCACAAGCTCCCTAAAACAGCCCCAGGCTGAGACAAGAATTCAGGCATAATTCCCGTGAAACGATTCAGATCTAGCCCTCACAGAAACTGCAGATGCCACTCAAAGAGCAGCTGAATTTAGCAGAGTCTATTTAACTGCAGCACTTACTGCTTTACACCTGTTTCAAGAGAGCTGTGCTAGAGCAGACTGGCTCTGTGCTCTCAGAACTTCTCATTTCTTTATCCCTGCTTGTTCACTGAAATACTGTGTACCACAAATCACTGGCAAATCTCCAAAGTTTGATGGCAAAAACTTCAGAACCAGAGTGAAAATGTCCTTACCTTTCCAGCACCACTTTCTCCACTCACAATTATAGACTGGTTTACAGGGTCTACCTGGCTACGGACGTTTCGGTAGGCTTCCTCAGCCACTGCAAAGATGTGAGGCTTTAAATCCTGGCAGGGAAAGAGAATATTCATATCTAGCTGCACAGTAACTACACAGTTCAACAGCAATGGACAGCAAAGATCTTCCCACATTTCTCTGGAAGCAGTACTGCTCTTCTAACAGCACTCATCTTCCACTAGAAATTCGTTTTACCCTTTAGGAGTATTTTGTTCATCCAGCTTTTGAAACCTGGGTTCTGAGGAGGGACAGTTATGTCAGCTATAAGGATTACCTGAGGCCTGAGTGCGAGGTGGTACTCTCTCATAAGCTCAGGCAAGTAGAGGCAGGAGACAGGCTGAAATGGGTTTAAAGCCACCAGGCTGCAGCCAGCGTTTGTATAGAACAAGTTTACTCTGTATCTTGCTTGAAGACATTTCAGAACTGAAAGACACACCTTCTGTTAGCACCTAGTGAAAAGGGTAGTTGACTCTTCCTCTTTGTAACAATCTTCAGATACTTTACCTATTGGGTTTGACAGAGAATGAGACTATGGAGAGAGTGATACAGGTCTAAGATACATAACAATATCCCTTAAGGGATCTGCTAACTATTCTGGTCTAGTAATCCCGTGCTTTTATGAGGTTTCACATAGCCCTAGAAAGCAAATCTGCTCACTAGCAGAAAAAGCAAAGGCAAAACTTCCCCATCTGCACTAGGAACAGGCCTTAGCTTCTCTTAGCAGGATCATCTTTAAGAATGAAGAATTTACTTCTCCAAACCAAGTCTATGGATATATTTTGAATCTAAGTTAGAGTTTTGGTCTCTGACACCTTCATCTAACACCAAACCACAATCACAAGGTCATGCAAGAGCCCTGCATTAAATATCAAGCACACCCTGGCTACCTGAACCACCAATATGGGGTTTGTGAGCTCTGCCTGCAGAGCTTGAGGAGGGATCAGTAAGGTCAAACCTACAATAACAGCGGTGTTAAAAAAAAGTAACCAAGCCACCCGTAACGTTCTAAGGCTTTGAATGGGCGTCAGGAAGCTTGGAATCTCTAACTACTGTGTTCATGACAGTGTTAATGCAATGAGAACAGGAACTACCACACATTAGCAGCCACCTCATGAGATACTCCTCTGGCTGGCTGTTTACCTGTGGTAGTTGTCACAGGATTGACTTTAGTGAGGTCATCGATAAGATGTAGTTTCTCTTCATCACTGAGGAAGGCTCCAACTTCTTCAAATGACTCATTGAGGTCATTCTTGGTGACACAATCTTCTTTTTGGCCATTTTCCTGGAAAGGATGTCAGATCAGCACCAGTCAAAGGCTGAATATAGCTGGACTTTCACCTCATCCAATACAGTTTATACCTCTTCTGCTGCTTCCAGTTCAGTCATAGCAGGAGTCATAACTTAGTCCATTCAAGCTACTCTTCCTCCCAGCTGCCCTCCCTTTGCAACAATGCTTCCCATGGGGTGCTCTGTTTTCAGAAAGCATATGAGAGATGACAGGCAGACAGCACTGTCTGTAAATAGAGTTCATCACTGGTAATCCTGGATATAAGCAAAGTCCCTCAAAAAGATTCTGCTTGCAGACTCACACTACCTGGTCATTGAGGTTTTGCAGGTCGTTCAGCACAGACACACATCCACAGTGTTCTTAACTGGCATATTTCTCAGCCTATGAATGCCATCAACACTGCCCTGGGCAGAGTGACACAGGGAGGACTGGCTGCAGAAGCTAAGGTAGAGCTGAAAGCTCCTGTGGTCCAACACAAATGCACTTTTCCTAGCAGAAACTTTGCTTTTTAAAGCAGAGGTGGAGACTTCCAAGTGTGAAGTCTGCAGAGTGTGTGTGCTGCAGCCAAGGAGAAAGAAATGGTGGTAATTGCTAGCCTGCATTAGGTGAAGAGTTGTCCCCTCTGAATCACTCCAAGTATTTAAATCTTAGCCTCTGGGCACCCATGGCCTTGACAATATTAGTTGGAAGGGCACATTTGTTGTACAAACATCATGGAAAACTTAGCCAGAAGAGAGATTTCAGGTTCTGTTTGTCATTTCTTGAGGGGAAGAAGAAGAGAGAGAGGCTAGAAGGGAAAACAAAGTAGGAAAATATGCCAGTCCTGGCTTTTAAATTCTAGATAAGAACATGATACTGAGATAGTTAATGGTCATGGCAGTCTTCAGGATGAAAGTTGGACTTGATCTTGGAGGCCTCTTCTAACTGAAACAATTCTGTGACACTGTTCTAGGAGTCTAGGATATTCCTTTTTTGGCCCCCTTCTTGACAGAAAGTTCTCCTATGCAACCCTACTTGTTTGTATTTAGCAGAGTAAACCTGCAATTCTTCACGAGTCAATGAACAGCATCACCTTGCTCATGCAGCAAAAACACTACATTTAGTTAGCAGTACTTCTACCACATGAGCTAAGCTCATTAATAAAGGGGGAAACACATTGCAAAACCCCCCAAAAATCCCTACTACAATAATGTACTCATTTAGGAGCATCACTTTCTTTTGCAAACTGTACAAACAGCTCATCTCCAGTAATACAAAATTTTGCATTGCAAGAGGGAAAGAAAAGCTTAGCAATGCAGTCAGGCATTGCCATCAAAGTGATTTCTGTTACTCTCCCTTAAAGGAACGTTAAGAAGCTTGCTGTGAACAGACACACAGTTAGGAAATACTCTGTGGACAGGTTCAGTTTCTGCCAATTGCCTTTGCCTCCTGTGCCTCCTGTGCCCTCTCCTGTGTTCACTGGCACCAGCTGATAGTACAACACCTCAGAAAGGGCTTATTTTTGCCTTGTCCCCCTCTCCCCCATCACTTCATTTGAGAGGTGGTGATCCTTCAGCCAAAAGAAAAGGCATCTTTGAAAATACCTATACTGCATGGCCCAAGTGCCCATGGATTTCACTGGAAAATATCCTTAAGGACATGATTGCTCCTGGCCCGTTAGAGACAGTGACATAACCAAAATCATCGGCTGGTGTTAGTATCACAGTTCAAAACCACACAGTTAATAAGTACAGCCAGTTCATGAAGACAGGGTGAATACACATCAGCAGTTACCTAATCTGGATTGCATGGAAACAAGCCAAGAATTCTTTCCTGGCAGTAAAGTGTAATTAGCCCAGAGGATTCCTGGTTTTCTTTTTACCTGCTTTGGCATCTTGTCCAGCCCTATGGACAGGAACTCTGCAGAGGGCCTTTACTCCAAGGCACCTCATTCAAATCGGACTGAAGAACACTTAAATAAGAACAAACATTTTAAGAGACATTTAGAACAAAGTAACTCCCGACATGACATGTTCCAGAGGGTTCCACAAGCAGAGGCCAAAGGCTTTAGAGAGAAGTGCTGATGCCAGTAGGGCCCAAGTAACACTGGAGCTAGAAAGCCCACCTGTGCTATCCGAGTTCTGTTGGCCCCTGCAAATAAAGCTGATGTAGAGGGAATAATACATTTGTCCTTACTGGGGGAATAAAAAGCTTCGTTTCTTTCGACTTAAAGTGACCTTTCTTGGCAAGACATTGCAACTTTGTTTTCATTAAATTGCTCCGGTTGGGGCAAATAGGAAAGGTGTGGGGCTGTCAGTGCCGGGGAAGCCAGTGCTTTTGGAAAGGAGTGGCTCAGACAGGTCCTGTACCGCAGCAGAAACAGGATATGCCTGTTGCCTCTAAAAGGTAGTGGAACCAACCCAAGGTGAGTCAAGATCACCCTCTGGATGGCTGCTACAAAGACAGATTACAGCCAGGAAGAATTCTCTCCTGATCTCCTCTTTCTTCTTCTCTCCTCCTCTCTTGTCCTATCTCTTTTGCTTTCCTTCTTTCTCCTCTCCTTCTTTCTCTTCCCTATTCCCTTCTTACCTGGCACAAACCTGCCATTTAGACTACTTCAATCCATGACTTGAAGGGCACAGCGCTCCGAGCGCACAAAACCATGACCGAGACCCTCTCTGACTTGGCAGTGTTTCTCATCTGAAGACACTATTACTCTTTCCTAGGAGAAGTGTTTCCTGTAGCTGCCAGGAGCCTTTGTGCCAGCTAAACCAGTTCCCTGAAGGACGCGAGCTACCACAGCTCCCCCCAGGCTCTGCCAGGGCAGAAGCTGACATTCGTCCTGTCCCCAAGGGTGCTCCCGCCCGGTCTGTCCCGCTTCAGGCCTTAGCCATCGAGCTGCTGCAAGCCTACGGGCTCTCTGGCCAGCGCCCGGGGCCTCCCCCCGGGGAAGTGCAGCCGCAGGCAGCCGCGGGCACTCCGGGGCAGGACCCGCCGCATGGGTTAAGGCGGGCGGGCAGCGGGCAGTGCCCGGCGGCGGCTCCGCTCGGGGCCGCGGCGATCCCGATCGCGGGCAGGACTAGGCAGCGCGTACTCACCGCGGGCAGCGCGGGCCGAAGCGGAGGGCAGCGCAGCTGGACCGCCGGAGAAGGCGGAGCCGGGGCGGGGGCTGCCGGCGGCGGCAACGGTCGGTGGTGAATCGGTCGCTGCGGAACGTGAGACTGCTTCCCGCTGGCGAAAGTGCGGCTGGGGAGCGTGGGCGGCCTTTACCTGAGAGCGGAGGGAGCGCTGCCGCGCCGGGTACCCGGGCCGGCTGTTGAGGGCAGGAGGTTCCTTTACTTCGGGGGTCTCCGGGGCTGGTTTTCTTGCCGCACAGGGCACAGCAGCGTTGAAACACGAGTTGTACCCTCAGCTCCGACACCTCCAGGAGCCGCACTGCCGGGCCTCCGGGAGCGGGGATGCCGGTGTCCCGGAACCGGTAAGCTCTGCTCCGGGGAAGGGCTGTGCGGGCCAGGGCACGTTTGCTGCTGCCTGCACCGCGGGTGAAACGAACAAACCGGCAGTTCCGATTAATTACTGCTTTTTTAGGTGGAACGTATGTTGTCATGGAACGGGTGCCATCAGGCAGGAGGCCCCGGCTGGGCCAGCGTTAGTATAGCTAGAGAATGGTTAGACACGATGATCTCAAAGTTGTCTTTTCTAACCAAAATGACTCTGTGACATTTGTGATGCTGACACTCTGCCGGGCCCCTGCTTGGTTTCCCAGGCCACGCCTGAGGGTGAGAGTTTGCAGCACTGAGACTGTTCTTTGTGTTTGAAGAGGAACTGCGAAGTGGAAGCCTTCTGACATGCTGGGGTTGGTTGGTTTGTGATGGACCGGCATATAAGATTATTTTTTATGAAGTTCTAAGAGCCCTTTTTTACAAAACTAACTCAGGTTCACATTTGTGCTTTCAGGGGAAGAAAGAAGAATGTCACAAAAACACCTGAAAGAGGCCTTTATCAGCAACTTAAACGGAACTAGTCTGCTGGAGATCTCAGCAGGCCTGGTTTTGGCTCCACTCTGCCTGCTGTGCAGAGGGCTCCTCTTGATTTTGTATTACCTGCACTATGGGAAACATCTACATTCCAGGAAATACAGCCTGCTGTTTGACTTCCTTGTGCTGATATCCCCTCTCCTGTTCTGCTGTACAGTCCTGTCTCGAATCCTCTTTTTCATGCCAGCTATCATTGCAACCTTCTGTGCTGGAATATTTGGTGTAATATACAGCCAAAAGAAACATGAGATCCAGGTGCCTTTTAGGCAAATGGTGAAAGACTTCCAGAAGACACCCTTGGATCCAGAATACATTCCTGCAATAACTGTGTTCCGTGTTTATGTCAACGTGTTGACATCCATCAGCATTTTAGCAGTGGATTTCCCACAGTATCCAAGGAGATATGCCAAAGCTGAGACCTATGGAACTGGAGTTATGGACCTGGGGGTTGGAGCGTTTATTTTTGGTAATGCTCTTGTTTGTCCCGAAGTTAGATGCAAGTCTTATGTGAGACAACCAAAATTGTCCAGTTTGGCCAAGCAGTTCTTCTCCATTTGGCCGTTGATTTTTCTTGGCATTGGACGCCTGCTTAGTGTTAAGTCTCTAGAGTATCATGAGCATACTTCAGAATATGGAGTGCACTGGAATTTTTTCTTTACCTTGGCATTTGTGAGGCTTGCAGCATCTCTACTTTTAGCCATATTTCCAAAAACTAAATCTTGGATCATTGCTATAAATCTTGCTGTACTTTATCAGCTTATTCTTAACACTACCTCTCTGAAGATGTTTATCCTGCATGGGAGCGGCGGCAGAGACACCAGGGTTGGCTTTTTGAATGCCAACAGGGAAGGGCTGCTCTCTCTTTTTGGCTATCTAGCCATCTACATGGCAAGTGTCCAAGTGGGGCTCTGTCTGCTGAAGTGCAGACCCACAGTCAAAGGCTGGACTGAAGCAGTGTGTTTCTCACTGCTGATTATCTGCATGCTCTTCGTGTTTCTCCATGTCTCACAAGCGTATGCAGACCCTGTGTCCCGCCGAATGGCTAACCTGTCCTACTGCATCTGGGTGGTTGCTCACTGCCTGACTTTATTTCTCTGTTTTGTAGTGACTGACCTCATCCTGGTGTTCACAAAGCTGCTTGTGAAGGGGGCTAGAGTCCCCTGTTGCTGGGACATTGGAAAGCCCCCCGGCACCAGTAGGAGGCGTGGAATGGAGGCTGTGCCTGTGTGGAGCGAAGGCAGACTGTCACACACGTGCCTGATTAGTGCTATTAATAAAAATCAATTACTGTTTTTCTTACTAGCAAATGTTATGACCGGTGCCATCAATATCCTGATAGATACAGTCCGCAGCAAGGCTGCATTTACACTAAGCATCCTGCACTTGTATATGTTTTTCAGCTGTTTAATTATGCATGTACTGCATGCCAAAAATATAGTATTAAAGTTTTGGTGAGTCCACTCTTTCAAGCTGAAGTTTACTTGCTGCAATTGATAATATCTTAATGGGAAAAACAGTATTTTTCCTATATGTACTGCAATAATTAAGTATAGCTTTTTATGATGTAGTTTTTAATGGTTTACCAAATTCTACAGTCAGTACTGTAACTTGTTGGTGTTGTCACACATATTGCTGAAAAGTTAAGTTTTCGAGCTTGTCTCTGAATCTTGCTGCTCCTAAGAAGAGTAACTGTGTTCAGAGTTGGTAAACCCGACTCGTACCCAACTGCTGGAAGAATTAGATAACAACATAGAGCAGAGGCCAGATGAAAAGTAAGAAAATGAGTAATTAGAGGCTTAGCTGTGTCAAGATTTACCTAGTTAAGTCCCTTGCATAAACAAGAATAATTCTTTGTATAAAACATATCAAATAAGTGGATACTTCAAGATGTTTTGGCCTCAATCTTAGAAAGATTTATGCATGTGCTTGCCTTTGGACATAATTTGATGTGGGATGTTAATCATACACTGAAATCTAAATCAGCCTTTGATTTAAAGCTAAGTCTTATTTTCATCCTTGCTTAAGAATATAAATGAAGAACCTGAAAGTGTGATGCTGTGATGGATGAAATCCAACTGGATTTATCAAAGCAGCTGTTGGAATGTGTGGTGCAGATAATAAAAGCAGCACAGCTCTTTATGAGAAAATAGAGAGATGCAGAACTAATTCACCCCCAGCCTGCACACCAACATGTTGTGACAGCTCATCTTTAGAAAGGCTGTTAAAATACGGTCTTCAGCTCCACACTGAAAGTACTCCAGGCCCACCTACTTGTCTGTACAATCACTTAGAACAGCAGCTCATTTAGTGCTGTATTTTGACAGCTGAGATGTCTTCATGTGGGAACATTCTGTATTAATTTTTATTAGCAAACAGTGTGCAAATGGAAAGCAGCATGACGCAGCAGGGCAAGGTACTAGCAGGACACTGCTTGGTTTCTCTGTCACTGTCATGTTCTTCCCAGGGCAGAATGCCCTCTTTGTTCACTTTTCAATCGTGAAAGTTCTTTCTGACCTCATCAGGTTGTTGAGAAGAGAAATATTTTTAAGGATTGTGAAGAATTCAATAATGGGAGATAAATACTTCAGAAGCAGAATACAAATGGTAGTTGATGATAGATGTTTAATGTCAGTGGAGTTGCAGCAGGGCACAGGGGCAATATTTCTTATTTTTCCTTGTCTATCAAATGTGATGAATCATAAAGCCTCTGGAGATTAAGCCTCTAAATCAGATTCCTTCAGGCAGACATACTATGGAATAGTCTTAAATTTATGAGGTTCTCCTTAGCCACTGGCCAATGGAAAGGTGAAGTCTGGAGATTACTGTCTGTGGCCAGGCAGATTTCATGCTTGTTTGCTTCCAAGTTAATGCCGTATTGTCTGCAAAACTAAAACAAATCCTTCAGAATTAAAGAGAAACTGTATTGTCCTTGGGACAAATGCAATTAACTGGCATCAGCATCTTAGAAACAGTTGTCGTGGTTCATAGCAGGGGTTTTGGTTTATTGGTGTATATGTCGATTTAAAACCATTTCCCAGCCTTGCCTAGAGAAGAAGAGCTTCCACCATGAACTACACAGCACTGTTCATTTATGCAAAATTCCTCATGGATATTAATTTTTTTTAATATCTGAAGCACAAGACCTTCACCAAGCTCTGCCTGCACACACAAGTCTACAAATGCGATTCAGAATGAAGGCATTAATTGGCATTAATGACAGAGCAGAGTTGTGTCTGGACAAGCAGCAAGCTATCTAGATGCCAACTCTGTTGTGACACAAGAATTCCGTGGGAGTTCTGCTGTGTCTATGCAGAGCCCTGTTATCCACACAGGCAGGGGGATGGCAGGTTCTGGTTCCAGGGCTGGAGCAGTGGTTTGCAACAAGGGAGCCAGCAAATAGAGGGGACCGTGGTGTACAAGGAACTAGCAAACAGAAGGGACTGTGACAAAGAGCCAACAAACAGAGAGGACCGTGACACACACGGAGCCAGCAAACGAGACTGTAACAAAGAGCCAGCAAAGAGAGGGGACCTTGGCGCACAAGGAGCCAGCAAACAGAGGGGACTCTGGTGCATGAGGACAGAGGAGCGAGGACAACCCATTTCTCTCCACAGCAGCACTGACACCACATGGTGAGGCCGTCTCCCTCTTCTAAAGCCCTATGAAGTAAGTTGTTCACCACTGAATTAATGAGAGACAATTAATTCTCACTGCTTGTTGTCCATAGAAAATGTAGCGAGCTCTGCCCTGAAGCAACCTGCATAGTTATTAGTGCTGAATGCTTAGACTATGAATAGACAGATATAATTAACCGTGCTTCTGAAAGAACCAAGAAATGCAAGCAAGAATTCTCAGATCAGAGAATCTGTGGGAGCAAACTGCACTGTAGTGAGAGAGAAAAGATGGGAGAGGAGTGAACACCAGAACACTGCTGTAGACACATCTCACATGCACCTCAGTGTCATGAACCTGAGCACATTTCACTGCACTTTGGGGTGTGTTTAGATCAGTAAGCTTGTATAGATCAAAGACAGATATAAAAAAATCAGAATCCTTGACTAATTACAGAATTAGTAAAAGATGAAGATACTTCAACTAGTTAAGAGTCAAATGGTTCAGCTATAGCATGCCACCAACTTCAGTAATAATAGTAGGGTATAATACTTCAGTAGTAAGAGGACTGGGAAAGCTTCAGTTGTTTTGTCTTTGCTTTCCATCAAACGACCCTTTGGTAAGGCTGCAGAATAGAGAAAGATACAATGGGAGAGCAGAGCTGATCACATCCTTAACCAAGTTGTTAAATATTAGTAGCCTCTTGCCAAATTTCATCCTTTTTAAGGATCAACCCAGCAGTGATTCGTTTGAAGTCAAACGTTACAATAAGGATGTCAGACAGTATCCCATTTCAAAGCCAATATGTAAACCGAGCAGGAATTCCTCCCAGGCACAAGAGGGGCATGCAAATGAACAGAACACAGGGGCTGTCTTCTCACTTGTGTAGACAAGCAAGCTGCACTTTCTAGCAATATACCTCCCCACAGCTTTCATGGATAAAAAATGACATGAAACTTAATGATGCTTTTGATACATAGTTTATCAATGTGCACCCTGAGAATACAAAACTTGGGGCATTGCCATTTTGCTGTGATATAGCCACAGTCTAGGAACAGAGGAGCAGAAGTAACACAGGAACCCATGTGCTGAAAGGACCTTGTGAAGACAACATTTGCTCACCATGGCTCCATGAGCTTACAATATTCCAATATGAGAAACAATCCCTTGCTACAAAAAGTCAGCTATTTTGCTGCAGAAGAAAACCATACAAATCACAGAATCAGGATTGTTTTGGTTGGAAAAGCCCTCTGAGATCAAGTCCAACCATCAACCCAACACCACCCACCACCATGGCCATTAAACTGTGTCCTGAAGTGCCACGTCCACGTTTTTTTAACACCTCCAGGGATGGTGATTCCACCACCTCCCCGGGCAGCCTGACTACTCTTGCAGGAATGAGATTTTTCTTAACATCCAACTTAAACCTCCCCTGGGACAATGTCAGGCCACTTCCTCTCCTATCACCTGATACTAAGGAGAACAGACCAACCCCCAGCCCACTCCAGCCCAGGGAGTTGTAGAGAGCAATAAAATACACACACTGCAAGCCATACAGCGACAGGGATCTGCATGTTTCAGTTAGTGATGTTACACAAGTTCAAGTTAAATTAACTCCTCCAGTAAAGATGATTTTTATGCAAAAACAAGGGGGGGAAAAAAAATCTTGCTCCCTAATTGCCTCCCTTGCATTTTCTTCTGAGGACTTTTAGTACCTATATACATGAATAACAAGAATGAACAGATCGACCGTATTATGTAATGGTTCAAGAAAGGCTTTGAGGGTTTGGGTTTTTTGGCTGCCTCAATTAAGCAGCCACAGGATTTCTCGGTAGTTGCACTAGGGCGCTGCAGAAGCCAACAACCTTCATTTTGAGACCACAAATCCAAGGAAAACCTGCCGTACCTGGCATGAAGTCAGGGCAGAGAAATCTGAGGGCTTAAACCCCTGCTCCCTTCCACCCATCCCTCGCTCGCACCTCACAGAGGGCTGCTCAAAGGGTCGGTTTCTTGTATCCCACCATGTACGTGGCCTTTCAGAGAGCGCCAGCCTCTCGGGCCCCACAGGCGCTCTCCCATCCCATGAATGCCCTCAGGTGTCCCACAAGCTACTCTCAGGTCCCACAGTGTCCTCCCATCTCTCTCAGGGTCTGTCTCACGTCCCGCAGGGCCTCTGTGCGCCGCGCCCCGGGCCAGGCAGGCGACAGCAGCGGCCGCCTCAGGGTATAGCGAAGCCCGAGGAGGAGCCCCCGCGGCCAGACCTTTTAAGGCGCCCCCGTGGGTTCCTCTGTACCTCGGCCTCCCGCCTGGAATCAGAGTCGAACGCGGCCCTGCCGCTGTTCTGTGACAGGAGCGCCGTGGAGCCGGGAGCAGGTGCGGCCGCCCCTAACGGGTGAGCGGGCGCCTGCGGCGGGCAGCCCCGGGGCGGGGCGCGGCGGCGGGGCTGCGGTCTCTCGCGAGAAGAGGGCGGAGCGGCCCGGGGCGGGAGCCACCGCCTGTGGGGAGGGCTCGGGGAGGGGGAGAGGAAGGAGGCGGCTCTGTGGCGGAGCCCGGGGTGTCCGCTCGCCTGTCACTGCGTCCGGGCCGCCGACTCGCGGAGAAGCCGGTAAAGGCCCATAGACCGGGAGTAAGCGGACGGTTGAGCCGCAGGGCAGGTGCAGCGTTGAGGGGAGGCGGGAAGAAAGGCAGGCTGGGAGCCGGACCTCCGACTTGCCTCCATTGGGGGCTGCCTTCCCCGCCATTGCCTCCCCAGGCGGGGGAAGCCTTGCCGGCTAGAGGCCGGACGAGGACAGGGAGCAAAGGGGTGGGTCTGCCCGTTGCGTTGCCCGGGCTGCAGTCCGCTCTGTTCGCCCTCTCCTGCGGCCTGCCAGAGGGAGGGAGGTGGCCTGGTTCCCAGGCTGGGGCTGGGGAGCGGGAGGGCGGCGGGTCCCCTCCCCGCGGATGTGAGGGGGAGAGGCGGCCACGCTTCGCAGGTGGGGGCGGCCCCTCGCCCCGGCCGCTGCTCCTCTCCCTTCTGCGTCGCCGTGGGACGGGGCGGTGGAGAACCGCAAACCCCGCTCCGGGCGGGGCGGGTCCCCGCCGGCCTGTTTGGACTGGTGGCTGGCGAGGAGCGGGATGAAAGCGGCCCGTAGCGTGGCGGGCTGCATCCACTGCCGCTCTCCGGCCTTCCTTCCCCGGCTATGCCCGGCGGAGGACCGGGTTCGCTCCTCCCTGCCGGTTCCTTCCCTTTCTTCCATGTTATGTCGCATTTCCCAGCCTGCCCACCTCTCCCCGTTCTCGGCCTATAGTGTTTTTGAGTCCTTTCCAAGGCTGAAGCGGCGGGCAGGCTGCGCGCCCGGGCGTGGGCTGGGCGGCGGGGCCAGGGCTCCTTGTGGTGAATCAGCCGATGGGGTAAAGCAGGCTGCTTCCCGGGCTGCTGAAAGTGTGTCGGGGAAACGCGGCGAGTATTTACCTCCTCGGGCTTTGGCTGCTCGCAGGCAGGAGCTGGGAGGAAGCAGCAGCAGCAGCAAGCAGAGATGGCGCGGCTGGTTGCAGTTTGCAGAGACGGGGAGGAGGAATTCCCTTTCGAGAAGAGGCAGATTCCCCTTTACATCGATGACACCCTCACGGTGAGTCCCCGTGTCCCGCCGAGCTTCCGCAGGCCCCGCAGCTCCCGCTTGCAACGTGTGCGGGCGGCGTGTTGCAATTCCCAGGCGAGGCCTTTTTCCCTGGACAGGCCGCCTTGGCTCCTCCTTGCTCCTGCAGCGTTAATCCTTGGGACTTTGCAACACTCGGCCATAGCAGTGCTTAATGTGGCAACTTTTTTTATCTGATTCCCAGCTCTAAAAACATGCAAACCGCATAATAAGAAAGTTATTGCCGTATCGGGGCCTGTGCACAGCTTGTTTACCAGCGCCTCTGTGCAAGTTAATAAGGAAGGGAGACATATTAAGGTAAAACCCCAGGTTTATAACTAGGTAATTATAGGCAAAGAAAGGCTAAAGGCATTTTGGAAAGCTTTAGCTTACAGTCAGAGTTATCGAGGCTGGAATATTTTGTTGCTATGTCTACAGGAACAAGTCTGAGAGAGTTTCCATTTCAGTGCGGTTTTTTGAATCGAGAAAACATGGAAGTTTTGCCATTTCTAGAAGATTCAGTGGCTAAAGGTGCAGCTTTGAGGTTGTCTAGTCTAGCTCACGTTTTAGGAAGAGATCAGAAATATGTCATGGGTAAACACGGAACACAAGGAAGAAAATCCTAAGACAGTTGTAGTTTGTTGTAATTCATAAGGTGTGAAAATGCTGGGCTGAACTAAAATTGGATTCATGTAGTGTTGCTTCGTATTTGGATTATTCGTATTTGATATCTGTTGCTCTCAGTGGTGTGGCAGTAATTGCTGTGAGTTTAAATGGTGTGAAACTTATGTGCTTTAAATTCCTAATCACGTGCTTTAGCATGGGCTAATTCCTGCCCTGCATCAGCTAATTATCAATCTTGAAATGTAATTTCTACCAGAACAAAACCACTGAGTATCTTCAGTCTAAACCCCCACCCCCTCACCGCTGTTTTAGCTTATCTTAATACCATCTGATTTTGCTACTTTTGAAGAAACAACCTTTACTTTATGGCATATTGTTAATTTACCTGATGTCTTCACTATTTTTTGGCTTTATGTAGTTTTATCTGATTAATTTGCCTTATATGTTGGGCAAAGTTTTCCCTTAAGTTGTCTGAAGTAGTATTTAGCTCTTCTGAAGGAGTTATTTACCTGGAAAGCCTAGAATTCTATTTGTGGGTTAATTCCAGAAGTTAGCACCAGCCCAAACTTTGTGCCATTGCACTGTGTTCTTGCTATCATTCTGCTTAGTTTTGTATCCATCTGGAGGAAAGACATTATGCAATTGCAAGTCATCCTCACCATGAAGAATCTTGTCTCAGGTCCATTTTTTTCTCCTTTCTGTGACAAAGTACTTGAATTTCTAGGTGGTTTTTGGAGGCTTTTATTAAATAAACCTGCAGAAGCAAGTGAATGAACTCTGGGTCTCCTTGTCTCAATTTATGTTTTAAATTCTTTAATGAAAGCTATTGCAGTACATGCAGTTGTCTTTCAAATTAATTTTACATCTGCAGCATTACCTTTAAAAATAGTGGTGTTTATGGAGAGTAACTGGCTTCTGTAGACCTCTTCAAACTCAAACTTCATTTAAAACTCCATTTCTGGTACTCACCTGGAAGACTTAATCTGTACTTTAAATCTAGAAATAGGCAATCAGTGATTGCAAATTATCATTTGACTGACCTATAATGCACTCAAGTTTGTAGCATTGCTTTGTAGTAGCACAGAAAGCTGCTTAAATGCAATGCAATACTGCTCCTCTAAATGGATTGTTCACTATCACTTTTCCTGTTTCTTCTGGCTCAGCTAGAAATTAAAGGAAGTTTGAATATTTAACTCTTAATTTCTTAAGCAGCACTAGAAGACATTTCATTTGATGTGGTGGTAGAGGAACTTTTTTCTTCCATCCAGAGCGTGATGGTGGTTGGTGTTTAACCACATAATAAAATCTCATCAGACACAAGAATTAATTTAGTCTTTGATAGTTTCACTCTGTACGAAACACCTAAGGGTACTGTTTGATAGTGGAAGATGAAGATGATGGGGGGGAGAAGTAGGCAGATTCATCTCTTTGTTATTAGTAGATAGTTTTACTTTTGCATGTAGCTCGTTCCCCACAGAAATACTGAATTAGTAATGCAGAAAACCTGTAATTCTGCAGCAAAAAGCTGTGCAGCTGCTCGAGGTGTATGAGTTGGGGGTACGGGAAACTGGAAAAAAAGCCTGAAGGGTCAGAACTAGCACTGACTCGTGGCGCTTGCTCTGCACAAAGATAAGGCAGCAGTGGTAATGTTAAGTTGTAGCACATGTGGGATCAAAATATTGTCTCGCTTTCTGGCCTTAGAGGATAGATTTTGGAGCAGTGCTGAGTACCTCTCAAAGCAAATGTATGAGTTCTCTGGAGGTGCTGTCAGCAATTAAAAAGACAGAAGGGAATTCTGCCCCAGCAATTGAGGGAAGATGGTTTTCAGATTTTAAAGTGAACTTTCAATATTCACATTGATAAGTTCTGTATTTTTAAGTCTGGACAAAGATGGTCAACTAAGCCAGTTTTTACACATTTTTTTTTCTAGTTAGGTTCATTTTTGTCTGTGGTTCTAAAGTTGGAATTTTTAACTGAAAATTACTTGACAGATTACACACACACCCTAGAAAATTGTCCTCTTTGTTGCTCAGTAATTTGAAAATAAATATTATTAATTATGAGTAATCACATTGTTCTATAAACTGAACAGTTTACTTTGAAACTCTGGAAAGTTGCAGCTGAAATCATAGATGACAAAGTGTACCCTGGGGTATGGTGTTGGATTAATATAGTTTAATTTGGACTTTGAAGGGTCAGCAGGCATTGAACTGTTGTGTCTGATCCTTCATAGCTATGTAGACTGGGTTGGGCTGTTGAATCCCTAACCCTAATGGATGTCCTGAAGTACAGTTGTTTCTAAACTGAAAGAGGAGCTCAAGTGGTGTAGATCAAGTAGAAGGCACATCAGTATTTGTATTAGTAACTCCTCCTTTCTAACAGCTGTTGAGGAGTTGCCACTTTAAACTGCCCCTGAAACGTTTTCTTCCTGAAGCATTTAGTTATTTTGCTGAGACATTTGTTGTCTTAAACTGTTACTTTTATTCTTTCCCAGATTTCAGTAGTTAGGGAAAAAGAATGGCTATTGACCGTAATTTCCATCTTCTATCTCCCAAAGAAAATAAAACAATGCCTTGTGTTTAACTCTTCCTGAAAGCTGCTTTTTTTTCTGTCTTGTGTAGATGGTGATGGAGTTTCCTGATAATGTGCTAAACCTTGATGGACATCAGAATAACAGCGCACAGTTAAAACAGTTTATTCAGGTAAATATCGCAGAATGCCAGGTTTGAAGAGACCCCAGGATCAGGTAGTCCAACCATTCTAGGTGGTGGTGGTGGAGTTGAAATGAGGTGGCCCAGCATCCTACCAAGCTGAGTCTTGAGTCCAATCAGAATCTCCCCCAGAAAAACTTATGCTCATCTCCCTTTGTCTTTTCCGTGTGGCTCCTTGTTAAAAGGAGTCACAGATCTTCTGGTTTGGGAAAAGGCCACAGATCAAATCTTGCCTGCCTTAGATTTGTGCTTTCACTTCTCAAGGAGGTTGTTCCTGGAATGACGTAAAAGGCAGGTCAGCACGTACATAGAATTACATACTGGTACCAAAGTACACTGGGTGCATTCTTGGTCCTATTTCACAGCATTCATGCACTGGTGCCTTGTCAGGAGGCAACTGCTGCATGTCTGGTTAGACCTGAACACTTATCAGAACAATGTGTCTCCTGGCCACTGCTGCTTTACAGAATGGAAGCTGCAGTTTCCAAGTACATTTTGTGCAGGTGGTCTTGCTACATGCTTTTGAACTCCTTTTTCAAGTGGAAGTGTGCATTGCTTAGTGCTGGGTTAGTATGATTTCTGCTATACCAAGATAGAATTCATGTACAGGTCTATAGATTATCTGCAGCTTGATAGTGAGAGTTTTGTGGTACTGCTGAAGCTTTTATAATAGAAACCTATCTGCTAACACTGGCAAGTAAGTGTAGTACTGTGGCACCTGTATGAAATAAAAAATGGTGCCATTTGATGTGCAGAGGAACTGGCCAGTTTGCTGATCAGCAGCTTGCACTTCTCCACTTGTGGTTTGACAGCAGCAGCAGCTCAGATATATGCTGCATATGAAGCGTAGCTGTGCTGTGAAAATAGCTTATTCCTGCTGTTGTATGACTGGCACTATTAATTACAGGAAAGAGGATTATTGCAGAGTGATATCACTTGTCAGATTATTTAATGTGCCTGCCTTTAAAAGCACAAACCTTAAATGTTATCTGATAACAGCTTTGCTTTTCATGGTGTGTATTGCATAAAGTGAGCTGAAAATATTTTTCTTTTGTTAATGGAGGTATTTACACCTTGAACAGTTGGACTGTATTGTGTGGTCTTTTCTTTTGTTCCACAGAAGTTGTAACAAGTCATTTTGACAGCAGTAGTGTTTTAAGTGGTGTGATATGACAATGATACAGAACATAGTATCGTGGCAAAACATTCCCTGCGTAGATACAACTGGCTTGCAAAGCTGTACTTTAGAACCAGGGAAGAATGGTTGTATCACAGTTAGTGACACAATTAATACTCTGGTAGGACTCTGCATTTACAGATGATGTTGGAAAGTGCTGATAGTGCTGACATGCAAAGTGTAGGTGTGCTGTGGTGTGAGGAAGGGACTCTTTACACAGCTCTACTAGCGGCAGTTGAGTGCCGATGAAGTGCAAGTCCATTTAGCAGTTAGAAGAGTTAGTGCTTTGTGTGTGTATGCCTGCGTGTGTTTGACAGAGGAACCAGGAGAAGCTCCTAAAATGTTTACAGAAGTAAGAAATATTAGAGGGTGTTCTCTTTAATGTTCTATTATTAGCACACATGGAATGCTGAGTATTTCACCCCCAATAGTAATGTGTGCTTTTTAAATTTCAGATACTAGAATTATAAGAGAAATGGTATTTAACCTTCCAGAGGAAAAAGTCTAGATTGTCTTGGTCTGAACAGAACAGATGTGTTATCAATGAGATTTCCATATATAAGCATCCAGGAATTTCCTCTGTGTATGCCAAAGATGAGACAACTGTAGTAAAAGATGAAAACTTGCAGAGTTGTGTGTGAGACCCTTTACTGAAACATCTGTGCTGAGGTAGAGAAAAAAGTGCTGCCTGATAAGGACAGAGGCGTGACACTTGTTCAGAAGAAGCCTTTACTGAGCTGAGTGGTAAGAGGAACAAGAGGAGAAAAACATCAGCTTCCTTCCAGAGCATGGAATGTAAGACTTGAAGCAGAATTTGCTCCTGTGATATCAGCAAGTGTGTGTTTGTTCATACAGTATTTTAAGTGATCTGCAGTAAAACAGTGACCTGAGACTCTGAGCACTGTACAGTTTCCACCAATGCTATTTGGATAAGGAAATGCTGTTGAAGGCAAAAGATGTCTTGGACAGTTTTAAGATGGGTTGTTATTTATTGATTTAATTTCTTGCTCTCTTTCAGAGACATAGTATGCTCAAGCAGCAGGATTTGAACATTGCCATGATGGTGACATCACGTGAAGTTTTGAGTGCCCTCTCTCAGTTGGTGCCCTGTGTTGGCTGTCGTCGCAGTGTGGAGCGTCTGTTCTCTCAGCTTGTCGAGTCTGGAAACCCAGCCCTTGAGCCTCTCACAGTGGGGCCAAAAGGTGTTCTTTCTGTAACTCGAAGCTGTATGACAGATGCAAAGAAGCTTTACACACTGTTCTATGTGCATGGGTAAGTGCCTTAGAACTGCTGAGATCATAGGATCACAGAATGGGTTGAGATGGAAGGCGCCTTAAAAATCACCTAGTTCCGAGCCCCATGCCATGGGCAAGGACATGTTGTGCTAGACCAGGTTACTCGGGATCCTATCCAGCCTGGCTTTGAACAATGCCAGGATTGGACCCTCCACAGCTTCTCTTGTCAACCTATTTTAGTGTCTCATCACACTCATGGGGAAGAGTTTTTTTCCTAATGTCAAATCTAAATCCATCTTCTGGTTTGACCTTCACCCCTCATCTTGTCACACAGGATAACAGAATGTTAGTGGTTGGAAGGGACCTCAAAAGATCATCTAGTCCAACCTCCCTGCCAGAGCAGGTCACACAGGAACATGCCTTTGTAAAAGTCCCTCTCCATATATCCTGTAGCCCGCTTCAAATACTGGAAAGTTGCTCTAAGGTCTCCCCAGAGCCTTCACTTTTCCAGGCTGAACAGCTCCAACTCTCCCAGCCTGTCCTTCCAGCAGAGAGATTCCAGCCTTCTGATATCTCTGGCCTCTTCTGGACCTGCTCTAACCTAGTTCCATGTCCTTCTTTTACTGAGGTCTCTAGAGCTGCCCCAGGACTGAATGGAGTCTCAGTGGAGGGCAGCAGAGAGGTAGAGTCCTCTCCCTCCATCTGCTGCCCACACTGCTGTGATGCAGCCTGGGATAGTTTTTGGGCTGTGAGTGTATATTGCTGTCTGACTTTGAGCTTCTCATCCATCTTGGATCCTTATCTGGGAAGAAGGAAAGCTAGCTGCTGTGCATTTGGCTTTGTAGCTTTCTTGGTGACATAAAATTGTCACAGGTT
Source organism: Pogoniulus pusillus (assembly GCF_015220805.1). Lineage (NCBI taxonomy): Eukaryota > Metazoa > Chordata > Aves > Piciformes > Lybiidae > Pogoniulus > Pogoniulus pusillus. The sequence continues at coordinate 14,507,555 of NC_087290.1, read as the reverse complement.
TGAACCTTGTAGAATACACCTGTCTTTTGCTGCCATATTAAGCTAGTTCCTGCCTTGAGCTGTGGAAAAACCCACCCAAACGACTGAATCTTTTGTGTCATCACTTGCATTGCCATGACTGCAATTAAAAGACACCACTATTAAAATTTCAGTCATTAATCTGTAGTGGACACTGTGAGACTTTCATGATCCTTGGAAGGAGAGTGTTTCTCGTGCTGCTACTTTGCATCTTAAAAACCCTAAAATAATGAAGTAATTAACAACTCCCCAGATGACATTCTGCTGTTGGGTAGAAAGGCAAGACTGAGAAAGAGAAACCCTCTGGTTTTGGCTAGCACGTTGAAGGGCCTCCATCTTGGTGCTGTTTGTTTCTCAGATGTCAGAAGACCAAACTGTGGCTGCTTACCACAGTGTGCCTTTGCCTTTCAGCTGGCTTCAACTCCTATTTCTTGCTCTAGTTAACAGAGCAGTGAGAAGCAGGAAAGGGCAGTGCAAATCTGGGGATGAGAGATGTGCAGGCTGAGGTGGTGTAACTTGATAAAGTGGTCACTTCTGAAATAGGTGGCATTGCTCAAGGTCCGTTACTTATGAAGTTATGCAATGGCTCTTCAGATGTGGCTTAACTTTGTCTTGCCAGGGTTTGTCTGGAGAATATCACAGTATCACAATATCACCAAGGTTGGAAGAGACCTCACAGATCATCAAGTCCAACCCTTTACCACAGTGCCCAAGGCTAGACCATGGCACCAAGTGCCACATCCAACCTTGCCTTGAACTGCCCCAGGGACGACGACTCCACCACCTCCCCAGGCAGCCCATTCCAGTGCCTAATGACTAGCATTGTATGGTATAAATGAAAATGGGGAACAGGAAGAGAGCTGTAGATTTGATATTTATCAGCATACTTCTTTCCAATACGTGAGCTTAGTCCCTTTAAAATTTCTCTGGGTAATCATCTTTTCAGAGTACCAAGGGATGTTTTTCTTTTTCTACAGGTCCAAACTGAATGATATGATTGATGCAATTCCCAAAAGTAAGAAGAACAAGAGATGTCAGTTACACTCCCTGGACACACACAAACCAAAACCTTTGGGGTAAGTTTGTGGTTCATGTGCAGGACTCAAACTGAAATATTTTAAGTAACCAAGATATTGATTCTAACATATTTCTAAGTGCTGAGATCATTTTTATGCTGTTATTTGGTTGCCAGAATAGCCATCTCCAAGGTACTTGGTTTATAGCAAGCTCCAATATTTGTTGGGTAGAGGAGGAGTGGGCAGTGTGTGGTAGGGATGAGCCTTTTTCCGGAGGTTTTTGTAAGAGGATGTTAGCCCTTTTTTGAGCAGTGAGACCAACAGTATTAAACAGTAGGATGTTTAATACTTTACTCACTGTCCTTGCTCACGCTTTGACTGGACAAAACCAGTGCTAGAACGCTTTCTGTCCTCCCAATGTAAGAGCCTTACTCCCTAAGGTGAGAATTGGCCCTCTGCCTATTGTCAGAGCACCCTTAGGCAGCTGGTGATGCTGGCAATGACTGGAAGACAGCTGTTTCTCAAAACTTGCTGGTTAGCTTTAGCTCTTCTGGTTTTGCCTCTTGGCTGTTGGTTCTTTTACTTGGTAGTGGGATGTTTTGTTTGGGGGGGGGTCATTTGTTTTAAAATATCCATGTTTAGTTTCAAAACCAGTTCTCAAAACTCAATTTGACCATTATAAACCAGTACTTGTTGATGTGCTTCTCATATCTCATCTGACACTGTATGGACTATAGTCTGCTGAGGGCATGGATGGCTTCTGCAGGCTGATGTAAGCCATGTTCTAGAAAGACAAAGTTGTTTTTGTACTGTACACCAGAATGATTCATCATCAGTTTATTTCTCATGTTGAAGTGAGAGAAGGATACAGGCTAAACAAATGTACAGCATTTTGCTTGGGATTATTAAAAAGGGGATTTATCATGACTGGGCTGCAGGGTTAAAACTAAAGCTGGAAAAGTAGGTGCTCAGCATCTCTTGAATACACCAGCAAAAAAGGTGTACGTGCACACCTCTGTGTCTTGAAACCTACTGTGGATTTTAGGTTTGAGAGGTCTTTTTGTTTGTGGGGTGTCTTTTATACCTATTTTTGTTCTGATGACCAGTACTTTAAACTGCTATGTTTAGCTGGAGTGTCCAGGACCTGTTTTAGTCAATTGTGTTCTGCTTTGGGTTAAGCATACAAGCTGAGGAAGCTTGCTTGTGGTTTTCAGTTACAGGATAAGGATTTTCTACACAGAGTTGAGTCTTCTGGGTTTAGATAAATCCTTGGAGATGCGAGGCATCTGGAATTTGACACTTGATTTTTACTTGGGCTGCTTGAGCATAGGGGTAACTAATCCTGTCCTGTCATATTTTGGTTGCAGGCCTTTAATATAATTAGTTTAAAGCTTACATGACACAGGTGAAAGAGCAGAGGTGTATTTTTTAAACACAAAGCAAATTCAAAGCATTATGAACAGAAATGTCATATATGTGGGGTTTTTTTGCTTTGTTTCCAGTAAGATTAATCTTTTGTGTATAAGAACATATTGCAGAACCTCTGCTTACCACTTTGGCAAGGCAGAACTATTCTGAAACTGAATGGAGTGGAAAACACTGCTTTGCTTTTTCTCAGTTCACGCCAGGATTAATCCCTTGAGGATTTTGAATGCTGGCAGGTTAATAGGGAATATGTGGAAGAGACATATTTTAATACATTGCAAGTGAAACTTTAGGCTTTATCTGATATCTTCTGGGCAAGCAGTGTAGTTCACTGAAGGAGCCTAACTGCTTGCTTGGTTGATACTCATTTGTTATGCTGCAGAACTGACTGGGGTGTATCAGTGCTGATACTTATCCATATCAGTGTGCTGCCCCGAGTGGAAGCAAATGCACTATGAGCCTGGACACGCAGAATTGTCTTAGAGAACAAATTTATCAGCGTACAGATTCAGTTGACTGCATTCTCCAGATGAGCTGCATCTCTTAGGCTTTTTGTACCTACACAAAGGGCTTTGAATTGCCATTATGTATTTAATTATACAAGTTACATAACTAACTAATACCACTTGAGGGTTATTTGATGTCTTCAGTTTCAGTGTGCCTTGTTTATGATTACTGGGTTCCTTTCAGGGCTAAGGAGCATTTTAACCTCTCATAATGCAAGCCATATGACCTGGCAAGCTAGCTGACAGCATACAAAAATACTCTTGAGGAGCTAATTATTAAATAAGAGTGTTTCCACCCCTGGTTGTGTCCATACTTGAGCTTAAATAGAAGTGACCACTGATAAAACATCGAGTCTAGACAAGCCTGTAAGCAAACATGACTTGCTGTTAAAAGTTTGTCCTTTGCTCTATCTATAAGTGCACTTTTAGCATATCCAAATATGTGCTTTAAAGATTTGTTTGGGCTTTTTTAAACAAATTTTGCACACTGCATGTAGAATGCCTGTGGTTTCTTGGGGTGGTACATATGTGAAAGTTTAGAGGGGTTTTGTTTGCCTTTTGTTTGGGAATTATTTTTCTTAGTAAGTCATCATGAAATTTAATCTGCCCAAAACATTAAAACTTGTGTATGCTTATATACTTCAGGTAATACTTTGAGCAGTTACTGCTGGCTGCAACTTTAAAAAGTCATTAAGAATCTAGGTTTATAAACAAAGGCAGTAACACGTGTTCCTCATGTCTGGCCCTAACTTCACTGGGATTTAAGGCTTAGCTTAGCCAGGAGTCCAGGCAAATTAAACAATGTGGTACCATTTGCATAGCATTTATGTAGGAAATATAACTGGTACATTATATCTATAGTGCAGGTTAAAAAAGCCTGGGTTTTAATACTATGTGATAGTGAAAGGAGCAGTAGTACACTCAGTGCAGAGAAATTAAGTGCAAAAAAGGAAAACAGTGAATACAACAGGCAGAAACAGAGCACTTTCCACTCTGGACCTTTTCAGGGAGCAGTCAGGTAAACTAATGATGTGTTATTTTGCTGCTTTTTCTAAGCCACTAACAGGACTTTTGTTTCTCTCTTTTTATTTTCAGGGGATGTTGGATGGATGTGTGGGAGCTCATGTCCCAGGAGTGCAGGGATGAAGTGGTTTTGATTGACTCTAGTTGTCTTCTAGAAACATTAGAAACCTATCTACGAAAACACAGGTATGTTAAAACCAGACACCTGCATTTTGAGGCATACATGCTGGGTTTTTGAGTGAATCAAAATGTATGGCAAGGTCACACAATGGGTGATAGTGCAGAGGATTCTTCTAAAACCTCAGATCTAAGCTTCGTGGTGAAGGAGAACCTTACCAGACTGCATTATAACCGTTTCTGTGATTAAGATGGTGAAATGGCTTTAATGTGGGAGAAGGTAGATTGAGACTGGATATTGGAGAGAAATTCTTTACAGTGAGGATGGTGAGACAGGCTGTCCAGGAGGTTGTGGGTGCCCTCTCCCTGAAGGTGTACAGAGCCTTGAGCAACCTGGTCTAGTGGAAGGTGCCCCTGCCCATGACAGGAGCGTTGGAACCGGATGACCAAACCATTTTGTTACTCTGAATATCCTTTGTGACCTACCTGTTGTTCTGGCTTATAGCAGGGAAATGCAGAGACCTGGTGAAATCATACCTAATTGTCTTAATTTCTTAATGAGGATTAAATAATCTACAATTTGATGTATAAAATCTATACATTCTTTCAGTTTTCACAAGCAGCCTGTTCTGTTTTGAACTAGGCTTGCAGAGAATGGGATAAAATTCATATTGATATGAACCAAATGAAGAGAAGCAGATTTTAGGTTTGGTATTTGCTTGTAAATGACTAGTTCAAAACAGTTGTTTATGACTTGGTAGCACTATTAAGCCTTTTGTGCAGGGGAGGAAATAGGCCACCAAATTATTGGTGTATGGTATGCTGATTTTAAAAGTTTTCATTTCCACTAGTCTCAAGGTTCTGCTATAAATCGTGGGGGCACAGATGGGTGTGGGGGTGGTGGTGGTGTGGAAATAACACTTTGGAAACAAAATCACTTTAATCTCCTGTGACATTAAACATGGTGTTGGCAGCTTTCCTGATGCTAACCTGCAACAATGTTACTGTTTTCTTTTCCTTTCGCCACAAACTAGCCAGTTATCATAGTTCTGTCAAACACCAAAATGTGTTTGACTTAGTGTTGTCAAGTGACTGAACAAACTAGGAAAGGGGAAAAACACCATCCAGAGATGGCATGAGGAGCCATCTTTTTGAGCTGAAAATGAAATGTGAGCAGCTTGTCTGACTTGCATTTTTAGAATTAAAACAACGAGAGGTTTTGTGGCTTCTGGAAGATTATTCCTTTTAGAATAAGCTTAATTATAACAGACTTTGTAGCTATCATTTTCTCAGATGATTTATCTGAGCTGCAACATGTTCAAATTGCATTGTGTTATAAATAAACCTCGTTTTGGCTATCTGTGCAATCAGCCAATAATTCAAAATATGTTTAAAGATTCTCGTAGTGGACACATCACTCATGCAGCAGGCAACAGGGCACACTTCTCTTATTGCTTATCACTCACTTGAGTATACTTTAAACAATTCCTGTTAAGTAACTTGGAGTGTGTTACTTGAGAGGAATTTTGTCCTGCGCTGTACTAATGATTCTGTCCAGTGTTGGATTTCTGATCTTTGAATGCAGAGGGTGGATTTAGACTGGAGATTGGGAAGAAATTCTTGATAGTGAGGATAGGGAGACACTGGAATAGGTTGTCCAGAGAGGCTGTGGATGCCCTCTCCCTGGAGGTGTTCAAGGCCAGGTTGGATGAAGCCTTGGACAACCTGGGCCAGTAGGAGGTGTTGCTGCCCATGGCAGGGGGGTTGGAGCTGGATGATTGTTTAAGGTCCCTTCCAACCCAAACCATTCTGTGAATCTTGTGAATTGCAGATCCATGTAGGAATTTCATCATATTAACAATTAGCCTCATTTATGCCTTGAGGCATGAAAGACGATCCTTGTAATGTGTGATAGCTAGTGTAATACAGATAGTAAACTTAGGTGGCTTACAGCCAAAGCCTTATTATTTTTCCTTTTGGAGTAACATGAATGTGCTGTGACCTAGTTTAGATACAGCAAGCACTGTTCAAGAGCTCAGTGTGTTACACAGCATGGGCTCAGCAGGGCTGCCTGCAGAAGAATTGAGCTGTCTTCTCCTAAAACAGGTTTTGCACTGACTGCAAAAACAAAGTCCTCCGGGCTTACAACATCCTTACTGGTGAGCTGGACTGCAGCAAGGAGAAGGGCTACTGCGCCGCGCTCTACGAGGGGCTGCGCTGCTGTCCCCACGAGCGCCACATTCACGTCTGCTGCGAGACCGATTTCATCGCCCATCTCCTGGGCCGGGCTGAGCCAGAGTTCGCAGGAGGGTATGAGTATGTAATTTGCTAGAGTGGGCTATCTAGCGCTTTGCTTCTTTATTTTATTGTCCACTGTATCTTGCAGAAGTGATTGGTTTCTTTTTTTCCTTTTTGCCTCCTCGCTGCATCCCAAATCTCTGAATGTAAACGTTCATGCTGGAGTAGCCTCACGAGGTAGCGCTTCAGAGCAGCAGAGATTTTCTATGTGCTTGTGACCTTGCGGTGCGTTTAACTGAAAGCAAGACTGAAGGAACTTGCCACATGCCTTCTAGTTGATTTGCTCTCACCAGGGCTACCTGCTTTTCATCCAGGTGTTCAAAACATGCGAAATAGAAAGGGAACCTTGCTTGACAGTTTCACCAAAGGCCAAGTGTTCCATGTCACTTTATCGTTGTTTATCACAATAAATTCTGAACCTCTTTCAGCAACTTAAAACCTTCCAGTGAAAAGTAAGTCCTGAGCTCAGTATCTTTTAAAAGCTCAGTGAAAGCAGTTTGATTAGAAGGGTAAATTCTTTTATAATATTTCCTTAATAGATGGCAGATGCTGATTGGTAGTGAAGTAGTTTTACTGTGTATGGTAAGTAACATAAGCTTCAATATGTGCTTATTCAGCTTCATTTAACTGTCCTAAGTGTCTGGGAAGCTGAAATACTTGCTATATAGAAGCAAAAATATTTTCTGCATATAAACCAAATACAAATTCTGATTCCTCCTGGTAGGAGCAAGCAGAGACCAAAGGGGCAGTGCCTTCACAAGTCACAGGTTGGAAAGCACAGTGCAGCTAAACAGTTATGTGCACAGAAGAATGTGTCAGGAATGCAGTGATGGTTTTCACCTGGTCCTTTCTATTTTGCATCTGCATGCAGCACAGCAGAACTGGATTTAAAAGCTGTTTGTGCAAACATGCCATAAAGAAAATACATTGCTGAGCTGCTTTGATATCTTGGTAGACTTCCAGCACCTTTAACCATACTGTGCTTTCGTTCAACTCTTCCTTTAGGCGAAGAGAAAGACATGCTAAGACAATAGACATAGCCCAGGAAGAAGTTTTGACCTGCTTGGGCATTCATCTTTATGAAAGACTACACCGAATCTGGCAGAAGTTGCGGGCTGAGGAGCAAACATGGCAGATGCTGTTTTACCTAGGTGTGGATGCTCTGCGCAAAAGCTTTGAGGTAAAAAACAGGTTTTAGCTACCTCGTGTTTGAATTGCTTTAGTAACTCTGTGTGTGGTTTTAACACTGAACTGGAAGGAGCTGCAGGGGTGATGGATTCAGTCCCTTGTTCACTGCAGGCAGCAGTTGTGCAATGCCAATGCACAGCGCAGCTGAGCTGCATTCCACTGGAAAGGCTGCTGGAATGTGAAAGAGTGAGGCTTGCTTTTACTCTTCACACTGCTCATTGCCATAGGTTGGATCTTCCCTGCTTTTGATTCACACTGAAGGTATTTCTACCTGCTGGCATTTAAAGTAGCTGTAACTAAACCAGGTTTTATTTGGATTATTGGTAAAAATGGAGGATGTGCTTTTGATTTACAAACATAACTACTAACTCTTGTATTCAGTGTGCAAGTTCCAAGTGCACTCTGATCTCGTGGTATCTTGAATGTCAGGCAGAACTCCATGCAGTTCCTTTGGCATATGCCAATAAATATACTTCACCTGTGATGCGACAGGTCTCTATTTATCTTCCATTCATAATAACTGTTGTCTCTAAAACATCAGAGAGGGAGGAATAAAATCACTTTGGGAAAGATCATAGTGGAGCCTTATTCTAGTTAGTTTTTGGAGTTTAAGTAGTTCTTTCAAAAGACACAAGGCCATGAAAGTGGCAGTGAACTGGATACAGGGTAGCATTTTTGACAGTTTTTGGCTTGGTATGTTTGGATTTTTTTAACCTAGTGAACTTTGATATTGAAGATTCATTGACATTGTAGAACTTGGATCATTATACTAGCATGGAGAGCTATGAGTCTGAAGTATAGAACTATTAGATCTTTATATGGAGTTTCTAAGGTGAGTGGGAATTGAGGTCTCATATTGGCTTAAAAGGTTTTCAGAGTGATCTGGAAAGTAAAACCTATGAATTTTATTTTTACCTCTTTAAGAGCACTGATCCAGAATAATTTACTAAGTTAACTATATTCTTACATTTTTGTATGTGGATATGCTATACTGATACTTACTGTAAATTTAATAGTCAGGACTAACTTCACTTGCTGTATTTTGTTCTACCTCTACACTTCAAAATTGGACTGCCTCAAAAAGCAGATTTTTTTTTTCACTGCTGGAATTCTGCAGCAATAGTTGTAATGTTTGTGGTGTTTTGTGCTACTGTATTAAATAGTTAGAGCATCTACCCTATAAAAAGCTCAGAAAATTGAAAATCTAGGCCAGAAGTTAAACACAGCACTCTCCTCATGCGTAGATCTTCTCCAGCAATCTAAATTAGTGACTAGATCTGGGTAGGCAATTTTCTTCTCGAGTCAATAGCTGTGTTGCTGTCTGTCAGAAGTACTTACCAGCTCTTTTCATCCTTCTGTTTGCTTTTTTCATAAATGTAAAGGCTTGAATTGTGTTAACATCTATAAATAGATCTAACCTCTTCTAAACAGATGGCTGTGGAAAAAGTGCAGGGCATTAGTCGACTGGAACAGCTCTGTGAAGAGTTTTCAGAAGAGGAAAGAGTGCGGGAGCTTAAACAGGAGAAGAAACGCCAAAAGCGAAAGAACAGACGGAAAAATAAGTGCGTGTGTGAGATCCCTGCTCCTGGGCAGGCCACAGAAGAGAAGGAGATCAGTCAAGCAAAGGTAAACATTTATAGCTTGTGGAGCTCCCAGCCTGCTGAGCACTTGTCAGGCCACACCTGGAGCACTGCCTGCAGTTTTGATCCCCAATGTACAAAAAAGATGTGGGCAGGCTGGACAGTGTCCAGAGAATGATTAGAGGATTGCAAGACCTGCTGTAGGAGGAAAAGCTGAGAGAACTTGGGGGTGGTTCAGTCTTGAGAAGAGAAGGCTTAGGGAAGACCTTATTGCCATGCCCCAATACAAACCATGTGGCTACCAGGAGGATAGAGACTCCCTTTTTACAAGGAATCCTGTGGAAAAGACAAGGGGTGGTGGGGACAGGTAACTATCAAGGAGATTCCAATTGGAGTCAAGAAGAAATGGGACTTCAAATGCTAGTTGCAGAAAATTCCTATTGAATCTTTGGAGAGGGAGAAGCTTTAATTGGTCAAGTGCCATTACTATTCTGAATCTCTTACCTAGACTTAATGGGGCAACTGTAGGTCATATTGCTGTGAGGAAAACACTTATCTGGGGGGGAGGGTAATTTTTCAGAGGTACAAGACAACTAAATACCGTGGCAATGCTGTGGCTGTTAAAAACAGCTGATGCTGACTGTTTTCCTTGTGGAAAGTGTGTCCTTTAAGGCTGCTGGCTGAGCTACTGTCAGTACTTAAAAGGATTTTTTTTGTGTTGTTTTAAGGAGAATTCAAACTTCATAGAAAGCAGTTGCAAAGCCTGTGGTGGCAGTGAAGAGGCTAACAGCTGTGTAGAAGTAATTGTTACCAATGAAAGCACCTCTTGCACCTGTCCTAGCAGTGGTACCCTATTAGGCTCACCTAAAATCAAGAAAGGTAAGTTAAATGTCATTGGGTTTCAATTTTAAAAGCACTTACCATTTATAAGATAAGCAATGCTCATCTGTTTTTCTGTTCTGATTTTGTAATTATCTTGAAATAATTCTTCCTTACTAGAGGCATAACTAAAAACAGCTGCTGGAGGTGACCTTAACTCTTCTCATTGTCTCAGGTTTGTCTCCGCACTGTAATGGCAGCGACTGTGGCTACTCATCCAGCATGGAGGGCAGCGAAACAGGATCTCGAGAGGGCTCAGATGTGGCCTGCACTGAAGGCATTTGCAACCATGATGAAAATGGTAGGTTTGGTTAAACGTCCACAAAAACTTCAGCATATGACAGGAGGCATCCTGGCCTGCTGGCCACACTATTCCTGATCCAGGAGTAGGAAAGTGATGGTGCCTTTGGTGAGGCTACACCTCAAATACTGGATTCAGTGTTGTTGCTCTCCCAAGGACACTGAGGGGCTGGAGCATGCCCATAGAAGGGCAATGAAGTTGTGAAAGGGACTGGAGAACAGGGTTGGGAAGGAGCATCTGAGGAGCCTGGGGCTATTTAGTCTGGAGAAGAGGAGGTGGAGGTGAGACCTCATTGCTCTCTACAGCTTCTTGAGAGGAGGTTGGAGGGAGGTGGGGATGATGTCTTTTCTCCCTACTCTCAGGTGATAGAAGGAGAGGAAATGGCCTTAAGTTGTACCAAGGGAGGTTTAAGTTGGAAATTAGGAAAAAAAAAAAATTCTGCAAAAGTGGTCAGGGATTGGAACAGGCTGCCCAGGGAGGTAGTGGAGGCATCATCCCTATTTGGGGATGTGGTTTAATGGCCGTGGTGGGTTGATCATTGGACTCAATCTTGGAGAGCTTTTCCAACCCAAACAATTCTGTGATTTAAGAACATTGCCTGTCTCTTGCAGGAGATGATTCATGTGTCCATCGCTGTGACGACAAGGAGGAGGATGGAGATAGCTGTGTGGAATGTTGGGCAAATTCAGAAGAGAATAATACAAAAGGCAAAAGTAAAAAGAAGAAAAAGAAAAGTAAAGCTTTGAAGTGTGAGAATGAACATGTAAGGAATATAGCTATTCCAGAATGCTTATTTCATTGCCTACATTTTAAAGTCAGTCCAAAGGTATTTCAAATTTCAGTTGTGACTAATGCTGTAAATGGGATAACAAGGATCTTCTGTTTCCTCTCCGTCCAAGTTCTGAATCAAGGTCCATCCTTGAATAGGTTGTGGTGGAAGTGGTCTCCTCTGCTGTGTTCCTAAGCACATACACTTTGCACACTCTTGGTGAATTATTTTTCCTCCTCCTCCCTAGGCATGCTCACTGAAAAAAACACACATCCTTGCTGCACATTCCTCTCCTCCTTCCCTCCTGCTTCCATTTCAAGCTTGAATGTTGTGGGTTTAATGATGCTGGTAGCTCATCAGAAGCTCTTCTTCATTTTAGATTCAGAAGCTTGGAAGCTGTACAGCTGATCCAGGTAACAGAGAGACCTCAGGAAATATGCACACAGAGTTTCATCGTGACAAGACCAAAGACACACGTGCTGAAAGCTGCTGTAGCTCAGAAAAAAGTGGGCAGCAGTTGCCTTGGTTTGAGCATATGAAAAAAGTGTCACAGTTTGCAGAACCGACGGAAATGTCACTTGCTCCTGATACTGGGAAAGGTGCCAAGAGCTTAGTGGAACTCCTTGTAAGTAACCATGTGGAATTCTGAATTGTATTATGCTGCCTTGACACCTCAAGATGAGGATGGCATTTAGAGCTCAGATCCCACTGAAGAGCTGTTAGCAGAGAGAACATGCCTGAACCCGAGGTTCATGGCTTACTCCTCCCGGCTCTTGTTTTGCTTTTGCATGTTTTCTATGAAGTTTGTAACTTAGAGGCTTTGCAGAGGAGGAGGAATTGCCTGTCCCTGGAATGTGAGTGACAGAACTTGTTATAAATATCAAGGATTGCATTATTCCAGAAAATGAAGCATGCATTATTGCTGCCTTCATGCCTCAAATACTACTGCCCACTACAGGCGTCTTGCACAACTTCTCTTTCTCTGTCTTTTTTTTCCTTCCCCCCACCTCTTTTCTTTCTTACCTCTGTCTTTTTCCTTTTTCACTCCTTTTCCCCCTCTCCTTTTTTTTCCCCCCTTCTCTCTGAATTCACCAGCCAAGCCTTGTGCTATCATGAGATGAAGGCTCCATCTTTCTCATGAGGAGCCCTAACCAGTGTGTGCGCAGCTGCAGCGCACCTGCATGCTGTGCAGGAAGGGCTGCACTGTACTTCTGTTTACACCAGTTTTCCTTTGCAGGATGAGTCTGAATGCACTTCTGACGAGGAAATCTTTATCTCCCAAGATGAAATCCAGTCCTTCATGGCGAACAACAAGTCTTTTTACAGCAATAGAGAACAATACCGACAGCACCTGAAGGAGAAGTTTAATAAATACTGCCGCCTAAATGATCACAAGGGGCCCGTGTGTAACGGTTGGTTGACAACAGCTGGAGTGAACTAAACCCAATAAAGCAGCTCTGTCTTTCACTGAGATTCTTGAGATGACTACTGCGCCTTCTTTCAGACTTAATTTAGTGACTTACGGCAAAATTTTCTCTTAAATTAATGTGATTTTTTTTTTCCTTGGGTTTTTTTTTTGGTGGGGGGGGCTGGGTGGAGGTGATTTTATTAATTTTTTGTTCTTTCTTCAGGCTTGTATCTTTAGTTGAGTAGCTGTGCAAGCCTCTCTTTATAATTTAAGCCATCTCTTTTCATTAAATGTTTCTCTTACTGTGAGACTTAACAAACAAAGGCAAACCTAGTGGCAAAGTAATGTTGTACCTATAATTCTGTACAGAATGACAATGAGCTGAATATAAGATTTTACAAAGTAGACATCCATTTGCAAAATGTTTTGGATGTAATATGTTAAAGCGCAATGTGCAAAATTTAAATAAAGAATATTTATTAATATGCATAGTACCCATTGGTGTGCTTGTTCTGTTTGAAATCTTCCTGCCCAAGGGATGGAATGCCTGCTCTTCAGGGCCGTGCTTCAGCCTGCAAAGCTTCGCAGAGGTTGATGTGAGTGCCTGGGAGAGAAGTACAGACGTAGAATCGTAGGATAGCTTAGAGATCATCTGCTGCAACCTCCCTGCTGTGAGCAGAGACACCTTCCACTAGAGTAAGTTGTTCAAAGCTTTTTCCAGCCTGGCCTTAAATACCTCCAGGGAGGGGGGTGTCCACAGCCTCCCTGGGCAACCTGTTCCAGAGTCTCACCATCTTGCTCCTGGAGAACTTCTTCCCAAGATCTGCTCTAACTCTGCTCTCCCTCAGCTTCAAACCACTCCTCCTTGTATTGTCTCTAGACATTTTCATGAAAAGTCCTTCTGCAGGCTTCCTGTACGATCCCTTCAGGTGTTGAAAGGCAGCTCTAAGGTCCTCCTGGAGCATTCTCTTTAGGCTGAACAAGCCCAGCTCCCTCAGGCTGTCCTTCTGTGGTGCTCATGAAAACCAGTTCCAGGGTGTGTGATCCTCCTTTGATGTGTGCTGTGGAGATCTTGGAGCATTTCCCAAACCAGCAGGGTCAATTGTGCCCAGATTGTGTCAGACTGGCCCTGTGCCCAACCTGCCTGGCACCAAGTGGCTTATTCCAGCATCCCAGATAAGGTATCCATGTGGCGTGGAGTTCTCAGAAGTGTCTGACCAACACTGTGCTGTGTCGCTCCTGCCATTGCTGCTGGCCCAAGCTCAGTGTGTTCAGTATGTTGATGGTGCCAAATTTGTTGTGAAAATGCAGCCTGTACCATTTACTATTAATTTAGTTTTTCATCAAGAGAGTTACTGATGGCAGTGAGCTGGGAGACTGCTCTGCTTGTTTTCCTTCTCCCCTGACAACGCAGCCTTAAAACTTCTCTACGTGGCCATCAAATGGAGTGAAACCTCCAGGATTTCAACACCTGGATGTTCTCTTCATAGCATAATGAGCTCATCTGAAGACACAACAGGCGTAAGTTTGAGTAAATAATATCCTTCCAGCTCTGTCTTGTTCTTACAAATGTGGCATCAGCATGCATGGCTTGTTTGGAAGAGGGTGAGCTGACAAGCAGTGAAGATAGAGGCAATGAAACAAAAAGCAGTTGAAATCGAAAGATGATCCAGAACAGGGACCTACAGGAAGGACAGGGAGAAACTAGAAGGGTAAGAGGACAAGGGTCAGTGGTTTGAACCTGGAGCAGGACAGATCGAGGCTAGGCATCAGGAGTAAGTTCTGCACAATAGGAGCTGGGAACAGTTTTCCCAGGGATGTGATTGAGGCCCCATGCCTAGAGACTTTCAAGACCAGATTTGCTGTGGCACTGGGTAGCCTGTTCTCATTGGAGGTGTCCCTGCTGACCGCAGAGGGATTGGACAAGATGACCTTTGAAGGTCCTTTCTAACCCAGTGCAATCTGTGAGTTGTGCTGACCTGAGCTGACTTCTGTGACACTTCACACCTGGAAGCTGGACAGTGGCTCCAGCACCTCCCTGAGCAGCCTGTCCCAATGTCTGACATGACCTTTTAAGTATAATCGTGCTCTGGTGATGCTCGCCCTACTGCTTGAGTTATTTTATAGCTGTTGTACAGCATCAGAGGTCCTGAGCGAGCTTCAGCAGCCTGACTTTTGCAAGGCGACCCCTTTGGCCGTTGGTACCAGCGTGTTCACTGCTGCTTGCGCTCAGTCACCGAAGCGCTAAGCGCTGGGCGCGGTCAATGGGTGAGTCTGGGGAGCGGCAGGATAGTTGTGGGCGTGTCCCTGGGCGGGGCCAACAAATTCTGGGCGCAGACATTGGTCCGTGAGCGTGTCCAGGGGTGGGGCCCACTGTCCGTAGGCGTAACTAGAGCGCTGTAGGTGTCCCCCTGCGCCTGCCCGGCGAGACGTGGGCGTGGTCTCTGCGTTGTGGGCGTGGCCTGTCACTCATAGGCGTGGCTTTGGCTCCGTGGGCGGGACCGCAGGCGCAGGCGGGCGGCGCATTGTGCGCGGCGGCGGCGCTGGGGCCATGGAGCGCTGGACCGGGCGCGTCGCGCTGGTCACCGGCGCCTCCGTGGGCATCGGCGCGGCCGTGGCGCGGGCGCTGGTGCAACACGGCATGAAGGTGGTGGGCTGCGCACGCAGCGTCGATAAGATCGAGGTACTGGGCACCGGGGGTGTTGGGTGGAGTGGTGGGAAACGTTTGGATCGTGGTGGCGGCTGCCGCCTCCTCAGGCGGCCTGGGATGGGGGTGGGAGCGCTGCTGGTTGCCGGCTTAAGGGCTGCGTGCGACTGGGTTGTTGTTGTGCAGGCTGCCGGGCCCCGGGCGTATAGGGCCGGCTCCCACCCTTCTCCCATCCCGGCTTCCCAGGTCGGTCTCCACCTCCGTACTTCTGGTTCCCGGCCCCTGCTACAGCCGGGTATGGCCAGTGCGTGGGGGCTTTCCGGGCTGGGTGCTTTCATGGAGCCTTCAGGAGCTTCTCCCGGTCTGGAGGGGCAGGTGACGAGGCGGGGTTGGAAGTTGCCTAAGGGGCAGTTTTGGAGGTTTGAGGGTTTGAGCTGCCTCTTACTGAGGTTATAAATAGCCCCTGGCTCTGCGCTGTGCCGGGCTGCGAGGAGCGGGCTGAGCTGCCAAGAGCTCCGGGGCTCGTTAAACCCACTCGCTGTGGGGTGTATCCTATGGTCTCAGGAGGGTAACAGGCTTAGGGGGGGGGACATAACTGGCTTTTTGTGGGGTGTAATGGGCTTTCTGTGGGACTTAACGGCCTTTTTGTGGCGAATAATGTCCTTTCTGCCTACATGCCGCTGCTCAGCAGATGTGACACCCTTTCGAGTTAGCGTTAAAGTAACTTTCGGTCTCTAACATGTCGTTTACCCCTATGATGGGCATCTCTAGAGGTAAATCAATAACCTGATGGTGCTGTCTTAAAGAAGCTGAAAAGAAGTAGTTCCAGTGGGATCCTTTTATGCAGTTGATGGAATTGTACAGTCGTTCAGGTTGGAAAAGACCTTTAAGATCATCAAGACCAACAACGTTAACCCAGCATTTGTAGTGTTTACCTCACACTGACGTGATCTAAAGTTTATTTACTTTTTAAGAAGTTTTCTCTGAGGAAGGAAAATGTTATAGTCAGATAGCTTAAATATTGTCCTCTTGGTTGATTTGGTGCTCACTGAGCTAAAGGAGATCGTAGAATCATTGAATGGCCCCAGTTGGAAGGGACTTCAAAGATTATTTAGTTTCAAGCGCTAGACTAGGCAGCTCAAAGCCTCATCCAGCCTGGTTTTAAACATTTTCAGGGATGAAACATCCACAGCTTCTTTGGGCAGCCCATTCCATCTATCTATCTAAGCATCCAGCACTTGTGTTTCCTTCTAGCAAAGGTCATGAGGATCCACCACATGGAGTTGGCTGCACCAAGAATAAATAGTCCAAAATATTTTAGACAAGGCTTGACACTGGTGGTGCTGCTGAGAAGAGGGATTAACTAAAGAGATGCTCAAACAAAACTTTTTCCCACTCATCACAGAGAATCAGGCACCACTTGCAGAGAGGAAAGAACACACCAGTGTGACTAATTTAACTGTCCTTTGGGGCTTGCTTCTAATTTTAGACTTCCCAGCCTTTTGATGCCACTGAGCTCTCTGCAGGCTGCCCATGTGTGGTTGAAGGGGTTTCACCTACTTCCACAGCTCGACTTCATCAGGCTGTGGTTCTCTTATGGTAGCTGGTGGAGGATACTGTAAGGGATGCTGTTGTTTCCCATTCCTCTCCAAACAGGATATAAAAGCCACTTCCAATATCGCCTTTTCTTTGGATTTTCTGTTGATGAAATACTTTGGAATTTTCTGTTGACCAAATCTGTTTCATTGTCATGTGAAATCTGTGGATTTTCTTTGTTAAAGAAAAATCAGTGACAGTTTTAATGTCCTTCAGTGCTGCAGAGGAGTTTTCTCCTGTTCTGAAGCCTTCCTTTCTGAAAGTTCTCTGGCCAAACCACAGCCCAGATTTCAGGAAGAGTAAGCTTTTAAAGAGTTAGCCTTTTGATTTGAATCTGCACAAACATGCAGGAGATTGATCTGGGCTGTTTGTTATGCTCGTGGACTCAGCAGTGCTGACCCTTTGGCATCTTTCAAGTCTCTTGTCACTGTCATGTTTCAAACCCTTGTGTTTGATGCGGCAGCCAACATTTGTCCCTGCTTGGTTCTTTCTCCCCTCCTCTCTAAGGCCTAAGCTGTGTTTGTAGCACAGGGTCATTTGTTCTGGGAGGTGTCTGGACTGTGTTTTGTTCCGTTGCTATTATGGGTTTATTTATCCTGAAGTGTGTTGCCTTAAAGAGAAAGAAGGTGCCGCGTGCTTGGGGAAGGTGGTGGAGCATGAAGTGGTCCAGGGTCACTCTGGGAACAGGTCCATCACCTCTAACTGGCTGCCAGGGGCACTTGTGTCAACACTGATGAGGCTTCTTACCAACTCCTGCCATGCCTTTGGAGCAGAGCTGTTTATGCTTTCCTCCAGCAGCTTCACCTTGGGTGTTTTTCCTTTAACAAAAGAAAAGAGGAAGATGTTCAGGCCTCTAACTGTTGAGCTCACTCTGGGACTTGGGACTTTGGACATGGCTGAAAGAAGCCTCCTGGAGATGCAGGAGTTGGTGCAGTGTGCAGGGGCTGACATGGTGGGAGATGCAGCTAGACTCCATTTTGGGAGCTGCTGCTGGGGCTTCTGCCTGCTGGAGGGTCTTCAGGTTCTCCAGGCAGGGGGAAGGCAGAGGGAAGGTCTGTGCTGTTAGCACTCTGTGAGCATGTGGTTACCTTGGTTAGTTATTGTATAACCAGATCTGTCCATGAAAAACTCAGCTGTTAATTCCTGCTGCTACTTTTCCAAGCCTTTGTTTTTGGGAGCTGGAGGAGGATCCTTGGAGGAAGCCTTAGTGGAGAGTTGAAGGATGTGCCAACCTGGGGAGAGTGGCACATGCATGCTGGGCAGGATGGGTGAAGTAAAAGAATGATGGAATTGTTTTGTTTGGAAAAGTCTTTAAAGATCATCAAGTCCAACTGCCAACTCAATGCCCCCAAGGCCACTAAACCAAGTCCCAGGTGCCATGGCCACACATTTCTTGATCACCTCCAGGGACAGTGACTCTACCACCTTTCTGGGCAGCCAATCCATAACCACTCTCGAAGGAATGAAATTGTTCCTAATCTCCAAGCTAACCCTCCCCTGGTGCAATTTCAGGACACTTCCTCATGCTGATGTTCAGGACTGGGGCACAGGGATGGAGCAGTATGAAGAGAGAAATATGAAGGAGCTGAGGGCTTGGTATTGCCAGATGTGAATAAAGGAGAGGTCAGGCCATTGTGGCTGTGATTACTGCTGGGCAAATCTCATTGCTGTATCAAATGGAATAATTCACTAACTACTGCTGTGAGTAGTGGTGTAGAAAGGAGCACCCCCAAAAAAGAGATCGTGGCAAATGGTACAGCTGAGAACAGGACTACAGCCCTCATTTTCATAGATTCCTAGAATGGGTTGGGTTGGAAGGTGCCTTACCTCCAACCACCCCCACCATAGCAGGGACACCTTCCACTAGACCAGATTGCTCAAGGTCCTGTCTAACCTGGCCTTGAACACCTCCAGGAATGGGAAACACATTTTTTTGTAGTACAAAAGTGTGTTTTCATTCCTGCTATGCACTGCTCCTCCATTTCAAGGCAAAGTGGCTGGAAGCAGTCTTTATGGTGGTTTTACAACCATCTGGTGACTGGAAGAGTCTGTTGTCTTGTGGGGAGTTCAACTTGGCAGTAAAGGCTCTGTCAAGATTTCTTAATCTCTTGATAAATCAGATAAGGGCTGGAGGCAAGATAAGGAAGGAATTGCAGGGCTATGGTCTGGGTATTAAACCTGTGTCACCACTCCAGTGCTCTTTATTTGACTTTTACAATAAAAATGTTAATGGCTTCCAAAACCTGCACCAACCTCTGGCTTTTCTTCCATGTGCTCGACTTGCCTGGAGCCAGCATTGACTTTGGTGCCGTCATTTCAGCACTGGCTTTGGTTTTCCTTGTGTCACATCTCCCTACATGCAGTCTCAGTTTCCCCTCTGCCATCCCTGGAGCTGTTCAAGGCAGGACTGGATGTGGCACTTGGTGCCGTGGTCTAGCCTTGAGCTCTGTGATAAAGGGTTGGACTTGATGATCTATGAGGTCTCTTCCAACCTTGGTGATACTGTGAGACTGTGACTTTCAAAGTGTGGTGATGACCCTTCTGCAGTCCATGCACACAAGTGTTCCTTCCTAGGGTCACTTTCCTGAGTGGAGACTCTGTGTGGTCATCCAACAGTAACTTGAATAGTCAGTCATGGAATAATAAACTGTAATTGAAATGTCTTTAGTTTCTTTTGGCCTGTCAGGAGATATTTGGGTTGAAAGTGTGATTTGAAAGAGAAGCCTAAAGGTAGTAGCAGCTGTCACAGACTTTTTGGTGTGCACTCCTGCTGTGTGCTTTTTCTGCTCTTTGGGTACCTAGGCATGTTCTGAGTCTGTGCTGCAGTGAATTAGCCAAGAGCTTTTAGCAGCCTGTAAACCAAAGCTTTGGTGGAAACTGTACTGGGACAGGCTGCCCAGGGAGATGATGGAGTCACTATCTCTGGAGGAATCCAAGAAATGTGTGGAGATGGCACTTGGGGCCATGGTTTAATTAAGGCCAGGGTGGTGGTGTGGTGACAGTTGGACTTGTTGATGTTAAAAGTTTCTGCCAACCAAAACACTTCTCTGATCCTCTGTTCTCTGGGATTCTCGATACATTCACTCTCAGGTTCTTTGTGAGAACCTTGGGCAAATCCAGCACCACCAAGTGCCTCTTCACAATGTTTGAGGCATGAAGCAAAATGGCCTTACAGTACCTAAAGGGTGCTAGAAGAGAGCTGAGGAGGGGCTTGCAGTGACAGGACAAGGGGCAGTGGGTTGAAGGTGGAAGAGGGGACATTTAGACAGGAGATTAGGAAGAAATTCTGTACAGTGAGGGTGGGGAGACACTGGCACAGGCTGCCCAGGGAGGTTGTAGATGTCCCCTCCTTGGAGGTGTTCAAGGCCAGGCTGGATGAGGCCTTGAGCAACCTGAGCTAGTGGAGGTGTCCCTGCCCATGGCAGGAGATTGGAACTGGATGAGCTTTGAGGTCCCTTCCACAACCCCAAACCATTCCATGATTCCACACCAACAGTGGACAAGGAAAGGATAACTGACATCACCTACCTGGACCTGAGCAAGGCATTTGACTCTGTCCCACATGACATCCTGGTCACTCTCATCAGACCCCACCTGGGGTCCTGTGTGCAGTTCTGGAGCTCCCAGCAACTGTTGGAGTGAGTCCAGAGGAGGCCACCAAGATGCTCAGAAGGCTGCAGCAGCTCTGCTGTGAGGACAGGCTACAAGAGTTGGGGCTCTGCAGACTGGAGAGGAGAAGGCTTCAAGGAGACCTTGGAGTAGCCTTTCAGTGTCTGCAGGAGGCTACAGGAGGGCTGGGGAGGGACTATTGACAAAGTTTTATAATGACAGGACAAGGAGTAATGGGTTTGAGCTGGCAGAGGGGAGATGGAAACTGGATGTTAGGAAAGGGTTCTTTGCAGTAAGGGTGGTGAGACACTGGCACAGGCTGCCCAGGGAGGTTGTGGCTACACAACCTCCCTGGAGGTGTTCAAAGCCAGGTTGGATGAGGCTTTAAGTGACCTGTTCTAGTGGAGGGTGTCCCTGTCTGTGGTGGGGGGTTGGAACTGGCTGAGCTTTGAGGTCTCTTCCAACCTAAACCATTCTCTGATTCTGTGACATCTCCTTTAAAAGAAAAATCTTTTCTTTTTCTGGGGTGTGGAGAGGGAGCAGCACAGGAAGCAATAAACAGGGCTTAAAAGCTGAGGTTTAGCTGATGAATTGGAATGCACTGGGACAGTTATTGATCAAAGGTAACGTTTATAACCAGGGACAGCCTTGCCAAGGTTAGGTCTTGCTCAAGAAAGCCTTTGATAAGCTGAGCTATTGATTGCAGACCCAGCAGCCCAGTCTGTGCAGAGCTCGGTGCTCACTTTGGCAAGCAATGCTGTGGTGCTGTGGAAGATGTGAAAATGTGGCTGAGCCTTCATCCTGGGAGCTGAGCATCCCAAGAAACCATCTGAGGGCTGGCTGATCACTTCCACTGATTGCAGCCTGGGCCATGAGGTGCAAGGCAAGGTTTTGACTCCAAGGTGCTTAATTAACAGCTAAATCATTTGATAGATCCTGAATGTGAAATTTAATTGTGTTGCTCCAAAGCACATTGATGGCTTAGAGGTCAACTGGTTGAAATTTTGGCTTCCCCTCCTGGTGTTTTGTACATGGGATTGAGCTGAAGTGGCAAGTGTCCACGGTGAGGTCTGTCCCTCTGCACTACAGCTGGGTTTGGGGTTTACAGAGCATTCCCCAATCCACAGGTTTCATCTCTCTGTGCTTGTGTTGTCTTAGTCTTGTGACTTAGAGCTATGTGCTTGTGGCTGAAGGTAAGAACCATGAATTTTGGTGCCTGGGTCCCATCAGTTGGGCAGCCTGAACAAAGCTCTGCAGCTCTCATCCTCCCTGTGCTGAAGATGGGTGAGCTGCTGTCCCCAAACGCTCATCATGGACCTCATTGCTCCCCATCTGCTCTTCCCTGGCCCCATTACTCTCATGGCAGAGCTTCTGGGCCACGTAGTAGCCTCATAAATGATCTTCTTTTAAGGCAGGAGAGGCAGCTTTAGGCAAGATCACCCCCAGGCATGGTGCCTCTATAAATGGATGACCTTCAGAATCTCCTTGGCCTCTGGAGGGGTTTATTTTATGCTTGGTGAAGGCCTTGCCTCAGGAGTGGTGAGGAGCTTTTGTTGTCACTTGTCCCCGACCAGATTCTTTCCTGATAAATACAAAAGAGATCTCGGAATTGTTGACCTGAGTAGTGGGGAAATGCTTTGCTGTCCTGGTGGCTTTTTTCAGCCCTGAAGCTCAGAAGGCTCATGAGGGGAGGGTTACTTTTACATTCAGTTGGATTCATCCTCCTTTCTCCCAACAGTGCTTTTAAAATGCCTTATGGCAGCAGATCTCATTCTCTGCTGCTCTCCTGTGCCCAGTGGCTCTGCAGTAGAGCAGCAGTACTGGGGTGTGTTGTTACCCATTTTTGGGGTTGTAAGCACAACTGAGCCTTCCCTGGGGTTTTGGAGGTGTGGTGGGGTCCTTGTTCTGCCTCTGGAACAAGGCAGATCAGGCAGCTGTTCTGTGCCTCAGTTTCCCTGTATAAAACCTGTCACCTGTTGGTCTGGGGAGTGGGGAGGTGAGAGACTGCACAGGAGCAGCCTTCAGACATGGAGAGGCAGGGTTGGGGGTGGGAGGGGAAGGTTCTGGCTGTTGTTTTGGGTATGAACAATACCCCAGCGCAGGAAGGTGGCACAGTGTTGAGGAGAAAATATGATGGTGGTTTTGGGGGACTTGACAAGTTTAAGCTCTGCAGAAAATAGTGGCTGTGCTAAAGTCAGGCTTGAACCTTCACTCCTGCCAGTGTCCGTGTGGGAAGTGTTAACAGACATAGGACAAGAGGGCTTTAAGCTGGAAGAGGAGACAAACCCTATGAGGAGAGGCTGAGGGAGCTGGAGTTGTTTAGCCTGGAGAAGAGGAGGCTCAGGGCTGACCTCATTGCTGTCTACAACTACCTGAAGGGAGGTTGTGGCCAGGTGGGGTTGGTCTCTTCTCCCAGACAACCAGCAACAGAACAAGGGGACACAGTCTCAAGTTGTGCCGGGGGAAGAATAGGCTGGATGTTAGGAGGAAGTTCTTCCCAGAGAGAGTGATTGGCATTGGGATGGGCTGTTCAGGGAGGTGGTGGAGTCACTGTCCCTGGAGGTGTTCAAGAAAAGACTGAATGAGGCACTTAGTGCCATGGTCTGGTTGACTGGATAGGGCTGGGTGCTAGGTTGGACTGGATGATCTTGGAGGTCTCTTCCAACCTGGCTGATTCAGTGATTCTATGACTGGAGATTAGGAAGAAATTCTGCACAGAGAGGGTGGTGAGGTACTGAAGTAGGCTGCCCAGAGTGGATGTTCCCTTCCTGGAGGCCAGTTTGGATGAGGCCTCAAGCAGCCTGGGCTACTGGAGGTGTCCCTGCCCATGGCAGGAGGTTGGAACTGGATGGTCTTTAAGATCTCTTCCAACCCAACCCATTCTGCGATTCCATGATTTCCTGGCTGGCAATATCATTATTTCACCTTGGTTGGTCCTGGGCAGGTTTGTGCCCATTCTGATCCCATAGGTGAACCAGGGCCCAGATGCAGAGGACCCGAGCAGCCTTTTCCCTGCGCTTGGCTTGTGCAGGTCGGCTGCAGCTCTGCTCAGCTTAGCAGGGATTAGCGTTGGCATGGCTGTGAGCGGCACTGAGCTGGCCGCGCCCGGGGGCGTTGGTGCAGATGTTTAATCGTGGCACCTGCAGCTGCCCGGCAGTGATGGAAGCTCTAATCCCTGCTCTGGCTTCTGTCTGCTCGCACCTCAGCCTGGCTGGGACATCCAGGAGCCTTTGTCGCACTTGGCAGCGGGTGGTAAATCTGGGCTGTGTTAAAACTCAGGAGCCATCAGCTGAATTCTAAGAGTGGGGAGTGCTGGGAGCTGGTGGGGAAAGGCTCACTGCTGCCCCAGCCTGTGCTAATCTGTCTCCTCAGAAGAGGATTCGTGGAGGATTACAGGGGCTGATGAGACAGGGACGTGTGGGGACCACGGCGCTTGCCCTGCCCTGGCAGCAGGAACGCTCACTGCCACCTGGATGGCACTGGCAGAGAGCAGGGAAGCGCAGAGTCACTGTGGCTGGAAAAGACCTTCAAGATCATCAACTGTTCTCCAGCTCTACCAAGGTCACTACTACACCATATCCTTGAGCACCATGTCTAGGTGGCTTTTAAGTACCTCCAGGGATGGGGATTCCACCACAGAATGCCAGCTCGGAAGGAACCCCAAGGATCATCAGGCCCTAGTGTAGTTAAGATGAGGTGCCCCAGCACCATCTCAAGCCTGTGCCAGGCTTTGAGAACCCCTTTTGATAGAGAACTTTTTCCTAATGTCCAGCTCAAACCTCCCCCTGCTGGAGCTTGATGGCCTTTCCTCTTGTCCTGTCACTTGACTGTGAGAAGAGACCCACAGCCACCTCTCTACAGCCTCCTTTTGGCTCCAGGCTCTGGAGAAGAGCCGTGGCTGTGCTTGGGGTGTTGAGAAGAGACAAGGCTGATCTCCTGGTGAGGCAGCAGGGGCCTGTTCTGGGGCAGCTCTTTGGTGGCAGCAGCGGGCGCTGTGCGGGTGGCCGTGCTGATGGGTGTGCGGTGTGGCAGTGAGGTGCAGGGCTTGGCCCGTGATCCTCAGGCTTTCCTGGCCCTCTGAGAGAGGTTCAGCACTCACTGGTGGGTTGTCATCTGCTGCTTCTTTGTCTGTGGCTGGGAAAGGGTAAAGTCTCTTGATGAGCTTGTGATAGAGCTGGGGATAGGTCCTGGCTGTCCCCTGGAGTGCCCTCCAGTCCTAGCCACAAAGTGTGGAGACACACTCAGTTAGGACATCTGCTGCTCCAGGTAGGCACATGCTGATGGTTTCCACAGACCTCTGATCATACCTTGGATCTTTAGGTGTGATGGTTTGGAAGTTACCCACCCCCCAGCACAATGAATTCACTCAGGCTAGACTCAGCTAGCTGGAAGTCGAGGAATGAAGCTTTGTATTCACAGCTTAGCACAATTTACAAGCAGATATGTGCACAATATACATAAATGTTTACAGCTATATCCAAGGTAAAGGTAATGCAGAAACACAGCAGCCCTCCCAGAAACCAGAGTCCCTAGGAGGGGCTCCCAACCAGCCTTCCACCTTCTTTCCACCCCTCTACCTTATCCCAGAGTCTGCCTTACATGCAAGGTGAGTTGGGAGGATCGGCAAGGGGGGTTAGAAGCAGAATAATGTGTTGGGTTACACAGATCCAAGCAGAACAGCAGAAGCCCAGGAAGAAAATAACAGACACCAACAGACTCTTATCTGCATTTGTGTCCTCGCTTTTATACATATCAGTGAACCTATGAGTGCAGTAGCCACCACCATTGTTTCCTTTTCACAGCCTGTCATCTAATTTTGCCCATTAAACTATTCCAGTCAGCCTCAAACCAGCAGATCAGGGCATGTCTGGGTGCCTCAGACCTTCCCTGCTATGAGACTGGATGGAATTTGATTCAGTTGAAGTGGATTCTTACTCAGGCCCCTGAGCACGGTGGAGGTGTGCTCACCTGTGGCAATGATGACACAGAAGGCACGTGCCACGATCTGAGGGTGTCAGGCTGAGGCTCAGCCTCAGCTCTGCCCTCCCAGTGATGTGTTTGCAGGTTGCCTTGGAAATCTGAGCTGGAATGGGCAGCCATCCAGCCTGTGACGTGTGGACCATCGGAGCTGCGGTGTGCAGGCACTCGGATGTCTGGGAGCTCTGTGGTCTCTGAACCCTGCTTGTCAGGGCAGCTGAGTGCTGGTGGAGGACTGGGGGTGGCTGTGGTACACACCTTCAGTCTGAGTGGGAGCACTAGGGGAGGGCACTGGGGTTGTGTGGGGAAGGGAAGTGTCTCCATGGCTGCATGGGAGCCTGCTGTGCATGCTGGAGCTGAAGAGCAGGCAGGCACCTGTGATGGTCAGTTTAGCATAGTCATAGCTCAGAATGAGCAGGGGATACTGCTGTAATGAGCTGTCATGCAGCAGCAGTGTGTGTCCTCCTCCCCCACGCCAGCCTGTAGCAATGTGATCTGAGCAAGCAGACAACCAGGAGTTCCTTCAGCCTTGATGTAGGGAGCCATTGACTGGATGACTTAAGGTAGCAGAAACATTCAGGGCAGCATAAATGGGGTGATTTGGCTTGTGTGTGATGCTGGAGAGGTAAAATGAAGTGAGCCAAGAGCAAAGTCATCTCATATATTTAAGCACTGGAAAAGTGCAAGGAGCAGAGAGGGCTTGGAAGAAAGCAACCTGAGTCTGGGAGGGCAGTTGCCCGTACTGGGACTGCTCAACCAACCCCTTGTTTAGCTGGGAGTCTGACTTCAGTGGCTCCATGTGCCACCTTCAGGCATAGGCAGGTGCTGCTTAGCCCCTGTGGAGCTAGTAGGATGAGTTTGCTGAGTCAAAAGCAGGTACTGTGTTGATGTTCAGTGTCCAGAGTGTGGACAGCATCCGTGAGGCACCTCAAGCAGCTGATGCCAGGGGTATGCCAAGATGTAACTTTGCATGGTCTCTGGTGGGTGTCATAAGTCATTACAGCTCCATGGGTGTGAGTAGCCCAGCAAGAGGGAGAGCTGCCTTACTGTGCCCTGTTGTCACAGAACATACTATAGAAATAGTCATGGCATGCCAGATTGGAAGGCATGGAAGGATCACCTGGTCCAAACAAGAGAAGAAGACTCTGGGAAGACCTTATAGCAGTGTTCTGGTACCTGAAGGAGGCTACAGGAAGCAGGTGATGGACTTTTGACAAGGGCTTGTAGTAACAAGGGGCAATGTTTTTGAGCTGGAAGAAGGCAATTTGAGACTGGAGATTAGGAAGAAATTATTGACAGTGAGGGTGGTGAGACACTGTCACATGCTGTGCAGGGAGGCTGTGGATGTCCCCTGCCTGGGTGTGTTCAAGGCCAGGCTGTATGAAGCTTTGAGCATCCTGGGCTGCTGGCAGTGTCCCTGCCCATGACAGGGGATTGGAACTCAAGCTTTAAAGTCCCTTCCAACCCAAACCACTCAATGAGTGTATGAACCTTAACCCCAGCTCCAGTGCTGTTGAACTGGTATTACTTATAAGACACTTCAAAGTTGCCAATCAGCCAAACTAAAGGATTTGTAACCCCCCAGTTTCTTTTCCCAACTGGGGTGCTGTTCATTAGGGCTTTTCCTCTTCATTTCCTTTGATAGCAAAAATAATTGGGGTGACTTGGGGTTCTTTCCAGTTGGTTTCTTGGTGCACTCTGCGTTGAAGCAGAAGCTAAAGCAGTAGGTTGGAAGTACCTGTGAAGAATGGCAGGGCAGATTAAAACTTACCTAATGGCTTCTTCTGGCTTTAATCTCTCTGAACTAAATGTGGCTGGAGTTAATAGGATGGTTTGTCACATAAAGCCCTACTTGACTCTTTCCTATTTTTTTCTTCTCCTCTCCTTCTAAGTCCCCTTAAATATTTACACCAATTAGTTTTCTAGGACCATTTTACCAAGCCTGAATCTAAATGTGTGGCATGATGCCCTTCTCAAGTGTGGCAGGCACAAAGAGCATTAACCCCTTGTTGGGAGCAGAACAGATCTGTTCCTAACTTGTGGAAAACATCCCATAAATGTAAGGCATCCTCACATACATCAGTGTGGACAAGTACAGATTGAGAGCAGAGCTGTTGGTGAACAGCTCTGGGGAAAAGGACCTGGGAGTCCTGGTGGACAACAGGATGCCTATGAGCCAGCAATGTGCTCTTGTGGCCAAGAAGGCCAATGGCATCCAGGGGTGCATTGAGAAGACTGCAGCAAGCAGGTCAAGAGAGATTTTCCACCCCCTGTGCTCTGCCCTGATGAGGCCACAGATGGATCCTGTGTCCAGTTCTGGGCTCCCCAGCTCAGGAAGCACAGGGACTTGCTGCAGAGGGCACAGCAAAGGGCTGCAAAGATCCTGAGGGGACTGGAACCTCTCTGTGATGAGGAAAGGCTGAGAGAATTGGGGCTGCTTAGTCTGGAGAAAAGCAACCTGAGGGGTATCTCATCAGTGCTGATCCAAGGGTGGGTGGCAGCAGGATGGGACCAGGCTTTGTTCAGTGGTGCCCAGTGACAGGACAAGAGGCATGGTCTGGAACATCAGAAGTCCCATCTGAACATGAGGAGGAATTTCTGTAATGTAAGGGTGCTGGAGCCCTGGAGCAGGCTGCCCATGAGAGATGGTGGAGTCTCCATCCCTAGAGACATTCAAAACCTGTCTGGTTATGTCCCTGTGTGATCTTCTGTAGGTGTTCTTGCTCTGGCAGGGGAGGGTTGGACTGGATGATCTCCAGAGGTCACTTCCAACCACTGCTGTACTCTGTGTAATTCTGTGATCCTTTTAGACCTTTGAAAACAAAATATCTAGAAAGCTTCAGGACCAGGCATTCTTCTTTGTCTTATTACGTGTAGGGAGGTGCTAGGTGGGTTTTTTGTCATGAGCTCATGCATTCATGCAGCACCACTGAGCACTGAGATAAATCACAGAGATGGCAGGGGAAAAAATGGTGTCTAAGCTGGTGAGCAGGGCTGGGGAGAAGCAGATGAGAGACCTGGGATTGTTTAGTCTGGAGAAGAGGAGGAGTCTGGAGACCTCATTGCTCTCTACAGCTCCTGAAAGGAGACTGAAGCCAGGTGGGGTTTGATCTCTTCTCCCTAATCAAGTGATGGGAGGAGAGGAAATGGCCTGAAATTGTGCCAGTGGGGAGTTAGGTTGGAGATTGGGGAAAATTTCTTCACAGACAGGATTCTCAAGGATTAGAACAGGCTGCCCAGGGAGATGGTAGAGTCACCATCCTTGGAGGTATTTAAGACATGTGGATGGGGTGCTGAGAGATGTGGTTTAGTGGTGGGATTGTGAGCTCTAAGAAAGTGGTTGGGCTTAACGATTTCAAGGGTCATAGAATCAACCAGGTTGGAAGAGACTTCCAAGATTATCCAGTCCAACCTAGCACCCATCCCTATCCAATCAACTAGACCATAGCACTGAGTGCCCCATCCAGTTTTTTCTTGAACACCTCCAGGGATGGCAACTCCACCACCTCCCTGGGCAGCTCATTCCAATGCCAATCACTCTTTCTGCCAACAACTTCCTCCTAACATCCAGCCTCGACCTGCTCTGGCACAGCTTGAGACTGTGTCCCCTTGTTCTGTTGCTGCTTGCCTGGGAGAAGAGACCAACCCCACCTGGCTACAGCCTCCCTGCAGGTAGTTGTAGACAGCAATAAGGTCTGTCCTGAGCCTCCTCTTCTCCAGGTCTCTTCCATCCTCGACAGTTCTATGTTTTCCAAACATCCAATGATGAGAGCATGACAGAGATGCTCAGATCTTGTTTAAAACTGACATGTCCACCCTCCTGGAGGCACAGTGGCCCTGATCTTCATGGATGTGTCCTGTCCTCACTCTCCAGCAGGACATCTGGAAAACAGCTTTATTTATTTCCTTCGTTTTCTGTTTCTTTTGTATTTTTTAACTCCTCGTGCATGTTTTCTGCTTCAGGTGGAATGAAATTAACAGAGAGACTTAATGGATGCTCTGAAAAAAATCCTACAAGCTGCCTGATTTTGAGAGTTGCTTTACATCAGCCTCCCCTTGCAAACTTGCCTGCAGTTGATGCTTCTTTGAAGAGCCTGTGACGGCTCTTTGTCTGGAGACGGTGGAAGCGTGCGCAGCTCCGCCTGGGTGTCAGCGGTGTTCTGCACTTCATATTCAAAGAGAATTTGTAACACAAGTGCAGCCTGAGAGATGAAAGGATCCATGCTGAGTCTCGTTTGAGGCCCTGAGACACCAGCCAAGAGAAAAAAAAAGCTTGAGAGAGGTTTAATTTCTCAGGTCAGCTGTGGCAGAGAAGCCTTTCTCTGAGCGATGAAGAGCTTACTCTTGGTGTAGCTGAGAGAGGAGCTAAGGAGAATCTCATCCGTGCCAAAGGGTGGGTGTCAGGAGGATGGGGCCAGGCTTTGTTCAGTGGTGCCCAGTGACAGGACAAGAGGTAATGGGCACAGACTTGAACATCAGAAGTTCCATCTGAACATAAGGAGGAACTTCTTTAATGTGAGGGTGCTGGAGTCCTGGAGCAGGCTGCCCAGAGAGGTGATGGAGTCTCCATCTCTGGAGGTGCTCGAGCATGGATGTGCATGGTACTTTGGGATATGGTTTAGTGGCCATGGTAATGTTAGCTTGATGGTTGGACTCCATCTTTTCTAGCCAAAACAAATCAGTGATTCTATAAGAAGCTTTAAGCTCATTCTTCAGGGACTTGGACAGCCTATGTGGTGGTTTGGGAATTGAGAGAGGTTGAGAATCATTTACTGAACAGAGCCACTTACCCCAGAGTAATTAAAATTAATGTACTTGGTTGGGGTGCAGAGAGGGGTTTGGAGGTCTTGGCTTGTCTGTTCCACTCCCAGTGAGGATGCTTAGCCCTGCTCTGTGTAAAATTTGGGTAAGGAAATGTTGGTTACCAAAAAAAAATCCCACTTTATAATTTTGAGCTGGGATCCAGCTCACATCTTCAGGTGGACTTCTGTTTTCCACTCCTTTGGACTTTGTGGCAGCTCAGTGAGTTGCCAGCCCTCCAGAGGAACCCTGAGGAATGTGGCTGTCCCCTGGTGTGCTGCTGGGCAGCAGAGCTGATTCTAACACACCTATAGGGGTCAGAACCTGCAGGTTTCCTGGGCATGCTGGCATCTGGTTGCCCAGGGAGGTGGTTAAAGATGGGTTAAAGAGACATCCAAAGTGAGGCTTGATGTGGCCCTGAGTGACCTGGTCTAGTGGGGATGTCTCTGCTGGCTGCAGGGGGCTGCATTAGATGAGCTCTAGGGAGCTGTTGTGGCCCAGACTGGTCTGTGGGTCTGTGATTCTCTCTGCAGGATGGCACATGCTGGGGGCCAGGTGGATGGCAGCTGGACCCATGCTTTGATTTGGCATTGGCCA
Organism: Pogoniulus pusillus; assembly: GCF_015220805.1. Classification (NCBI taxonomy): domain Eukaryota; kingdom Metazoa; phylum Chordata; class Aves; order Piciformes; family Lybiidae; genus Pogoniulus; species Pogoniulus pusillus. The sequence goes on along the minus strand of NC_087290.1, from coordinate 14,476,801 downwards.
GGTCCTGTGGTGTTTGGGAGCCAGTGCAGCCCCACAAGGTCTCCTGACAGCCTGTGCCAGGGAAGCAGGTGCCATGCTGTCTCTGGGGATTTTTTTCTACTCTTTCCTCTTTCCCTTGTGTTCCAGTTTTGATTTTGGGGGTTTTGTTCCAGGTTTCTTTTTGCTTATTTAATTTTGTTTGTTTAGTTGTTTGGGGATTTTTTTCTACTGCTTGTTTCTGAAGGTGGATACCAGTTTGGCTGGCAAGCTCTGGGAGTGTCACCTGTTCTGAGTGCTTTAGGGGCAAGGCCCTGTGGCAACCACCAAAAGAGCAGCTCTGCTAAATGAGAGGGACAGGGGACCTTGGGGCTTGCCAGCTTCCCCTGGGAGAAAGACACCTTCGGTGCCCTGGCTTGTCCGTGGCCAGTGTGGCTCTCCAGACTGCTCCCCATGCTGCCACGGATGGTGGAACCAGCATCTGCCTTCTTCAGAAGGTGGGAATTGCTCCTTATGTCTTCCTCCAGAAGGGGCTGGAACAACCTGGGAGGTGATACTGCACATGGCAGCAAGAAATAAAAGACTCTGTCCTCCCATGTGGTGGCATTTGGGGTGGTCCTGGGTGTTGTGGCTGGTGCCTTGGCTTCCACATGTTCTTGTTCTGGCCCAGTCTGATCTCGTGTGCACTGAGTTTGAGCTGAAGCCAAACTGTTCAGCAGCCACCTTCAGGTGCAGCAGCCATCCTGTGTCCTCTGCTCCCAGGCAGGCAATTCCTGCGCTGAGCCTTGCTGCTCCTTTTCTAACCTGCTGTGAATTGCAGTCCTCAGTGTGCAGGGAGGATCTGGGAGGAGTGGGAAAGTTGCCTCTGGTAGCAGCAGAGCTGCGTCGCACCCGCTGGAACGTCAGGCTGGTGCCAGCGGTGCGGGCGATGGCATTGGGGGTGGGCTGGTGGCCGTCGGTAGCCAGAGTCCATCACTCCATGGAAACCAGACATCCCGTGGTGCCTGCTCACCATGCAGATGTCACTGCTGTGACACATCGGGGAGGAGATGCTGCTTCTCATTAGCGTCAGGGGGTGAGGGCATCCTCCAGAGCGTCTGGTGTGGTGGCTGCCTCAGCGTGAACACACCAGACCGGCAGCAGCTCCTGGGTTTTCATTTGCTTTTTGTCTTCTTGTCTGGTAAAAGATCTGGATGCTTGGAATGTCACAGAATCACAGCATGTTAGGGGCTGGAAAGGACCTCAAAAGCTCATCCAGTCCAACCCCCCCCTCTGCCAGAGCAGGATCACCTAGAGCAGATCACACTGGAAAGCATCCAGGCATGCCTCGAATACCTCCAGAGGGGTATTTGTTGGTAATGGCTGATGAAGAACTGTCAGATTTGTGATTGTCATGTCCTTCATCAAAAAAGCATGGAAATGGCACTCTGAGACACAGGTTAATGGCCAGAGTGGTACTGGGTTGGTGGCTGGACTCAGTGATCTCAGAGGGCTCTTCCAAGCCAAACAATTCTGAGTCCATGATGCAGGCCTGCAGCCCCACACCACAACAGTGTTGATTTGTGTTCTGCCAGCGCCTCCTCATCTTGGCCTGTGTTGCCTGGGGTGATGGAGCAGCACAGAGTGCATCCTCCAGCTGAATAACTCAAAGGCTGCAGAGCTCAGACTCTTACGAGTGTTGATAGTTCTTTTTTCTTAATTAGCATTTACAACAACTCTTCCCCAGTGCCTGCTTTCAAGAGAGGCTTGCTGGGGAGCCTGCTGTGTTCTCTGAGCCCTGGGGTGTGTTTTGAAGCAAATGGCTGGAAAAGCTGGTCCACAGGAAGAGGCTGATGGCTGTTTTCTTCTTTTGCTTTCTCTTCCCTAGAAATTGGCAGCTGAATGCCAGAGTGCTGGCTACCCAGGGACCCTCATCCCCTACAAGTGCGACCTCTCCAATGAAGAGGAGATCCTGTCAATGTTCTCTGCCATCAAGACCCTTCACCAAGGAGTTGATGTCTGCATCAACAACGCAGGGCTGGCTCGCCCAGAGCCCCTGCTTTCAGGGAAGACAGAGGGCTGGAGGACAATGATAGATGTGAGTGGTGCTGCTGGGAGAGCAGGAACCATGCTAGGGTTTTATTTCTTCTGGCCATCAGCACCATTGCCCCCATCTTCTTCTTCCACGTGTGCAGAGCTGAGGACTTGCTTCCCAAGTAGCTCTGACGTGGCCCAGGTTTGCCAGTTGGGAATGTGCCTACACGTGGGAATTGAGAGCACCCTCAGTAAGTTTGCAGATGGTGGTAAACTGTGTGGCAGCCTTGATCTGCCTGGAGGCAGGAAGGCTCTGCAGAGAGAGCTGGCCAGGCTGCATCGATGGGCTGAGGTCACTTGCATGAGGTTTAACACAGACAAATGCTGGGTCCTGCACTTGAGTTACAACAACCACATGCAATGCTCCAGGCTGAAGGCAGAGTGGCTGGAAAGCTGCCTGGTGGGAAAGGACCTGAGAATGTTGGTTGACAGCAGCTGAAGATGAGGCAGCTGTGTGCCCAGGTGGCCAAGAAGGCAAACAGCATCCTGGCCTGGATCAGGAATAGTGTGGCCAGCAGGAGTAGGGAAGTGATGGTGCTGCTGTGCGTGGCAATGGTGAGGCTGGAACTCAAATACTTGTTCAGTTTTGGGCCCCTCACTCCAAAAAGGACACTGAGAAGGACAACAAAGCTGGGGAAGGGTCTGGAGAACAGGGCTGGGGAGGAGCAGCTGAGGGACCTGGGGTTATTCAGTCTACAGCTCCTGAAAGGAGGATGGAGCCAGGTGGAGCCTGGGCTATTCTCCCTAGTCTCAGGTGATAGAAGGAGAGGAAATGGCCTCAAGTTATACCCGGGGAGGGTTGGGTTGGACATTAGGAAAAAATTCATTCCTGCAAGAGTGGTCAGGGATTGGAACAGGCTGCCCAGGGAGGTGGTGGGGTCCTCATCCCTGGAGGTGTTTTGGACTCGTGTGGCCACGGCCCTCAGGGATGTGGTTTAGTGGCCATGGGGGCGTTTGGTTGATGGTTGGACTGGATGATCTTTGAGGGTTTTTCCAGCCAAAACGATTCTGTGATTCACCCTGGAGTATGAAAACACTTCATGCCTTGAGGAGCATTTTGCTTTCTGAAGGGAGATGAGCCTCACTGTTTTTTCTCCAGTAAGATGGGAAACAGAACAGCAAGCAGTGGCTTTTGTAGCTAATCCTGTTAGTTCTAGCAGTGGGCTGTGAAATGGGCAGATTCTCTTTGGCTTAAAAATCTGTAATGCTTTTTGTCTTTAAAGCTTAATTTTCTGCCCATAATCTGGTTAGAGCTGGATGTGAACAAGCCAATTTCACATCCCAAACTGGGAGTGTATGCAAATGGTCCAGGCCACCTACTAGTGGTGCTTCTCCCTGGGTTGTGCTGTCCCAAGGTGCTGCCCTGCTTCTTTCTGAGACTTCCCCATCTCTTGTCATTGTGTGGTGGCCCTTTTCTGCACACAGCAGTGGCAGGCACAGCTGTAGGACCTCAGCACTTACAACAGCACTTTTTTCCTGGCCTTCCTGCAGCTCTGGCTGGTGAGATGCTGAGCAGGAGCTTTTCATGAAGGTGATTTTCCCTTCCTGTAGTACCTACTCTGTGCATGGCTGAAGCTTGAAGAAGGCAGATTTGGAATGGAGATGAGGAAGAAACTCTTGGCAGTGAGGGTGGGGAGACACTGGCACAGGTTGCCCAGGGAGGCTGTGGATGCCTCCTCCCTGGAGGTGTTCAAGGCCAGGCTGGATGAGGCCTTGAGCAGCCTGGGCTGGTGGAGGTGTCCCTGCCCATGGCAGGGGGCTGAAGCTGGGGGAGTTTTAAGGTCCCTTCCAACCCATTCTGTGAAAAGTGGTGTTGTTATAGGAAGAGGAGCTGAACTGGCAGCTTTGGGTAAGACTTGTGGCAGCTTTAGCAGCTGTGAGAACTTGTCCTGTTGAAGGCAAAGACACATGTGTTTGAAAAGCTGCTTGGGGCCACTGCGTCTGACAGTGGAGTCAGCAGGCATCTGCTGGCTCCTCTGGCAGCTGGTGACATTTTGTCTAGCAGTAGTCTCAGGGCCTGTGTAAAGTAAAACAGAGAGGTACACTGAGGCCTTAGACTCCTGCTGCCAGGGCAGGAGCTGCTGTATCCTGGCTAATTAAGTTCTTGTTAGGATTTTGGCCACTCTGCTGGCTGCTGTGACTGCAGCCAAAGCAAGCTCAGCTCGGCTTTGTCTGCCCACCCAGGCTTTTGTGGGTTGCCCAGCCTGGGTCACTGCACAGTCTTGTCTCTCAGTCCCTGGTTGCCATGGAGTCTTTAAAGAAAATGAAGTGTAGCTGAGGCTGAGCTGGTGTAAAGCTGGGCACTTCCAAGCACCGCCTCGCCGCAAGCCTGGTCCTCTAGGTTGCCTGGTCCTTGTCCTGGTGGCTGTGATGCTCTTATGTGAGGATGCCTGCATGGGTGCTTCATATCCCTCATGCTCCTTTGTCTTTGTAAGGTGGGCAGGCTGAGGGGGGAACATGAGGCTTTTGCCAGGTGAAGACTTTTCCCCTCTCTGTTCTCCAGAGAAGCTCTGCTCTCCAGGGAAGCTGAAGTTGTAAGTGCTCCCTTACCTCACCCTTCACCACTTCTAGGGAGAAAGATTTCAGAATGGGGATTGTCCTCCAGGAGACAAGTTAGTGTTGCTATTTACAGTCCTCAGAGTTTGGTAGCCTCCTTGTGGGTGCTGCTGTGTGCACTTTTTGGAGCTGCTTTGGGTTGGTGGCTGGGGTGGAAGGAGAGGCGAGAGGGGGGCTTCACAACTGGGAAATCAGTCTGGGGACATGTTTGGTTCCCAGAAGTGATCAGTACGCCTGTGTCTGCTCTCCTTGCTTGGCAAAATGCTGCTGTAGCCCTGGGAACAGACTGAGACACCCAAGCTCTCCTGCCACACTGGCAGATTTATTTCCTCTCACTGGAAAAGCTGCCGGGTTTGCTCTTGATGTGCGTGACTGAGTAACACTTGCACCTTGAATGCAAAGCTGAAGCCATGATGTGCTCCAGAGCCAAATGTTTCTCCCACCTCAGCCTAGACAGCCTGGGAAACCTGGACTTTGCATTTTAGCCTGCTAGGAGGAATAACTCGGGGGGTTTCCTTCTGTGTGCCCTTGTTTAGTGGCTGCCACCTTCCTGCTTGGAAGTGTCTCTCCAAACGTGCGGTGGCTCCGCAGGCGCCGGTCTGGGGAGGGATCTGCAGTGGCAGCCCTCCCTGCAGCGCCATGCCAGCCTCAGGGAAGCAGTTGCCAGGCCCATTTCTCCTACATGCTCTGAAGCTCCTGGAGGGTCAAGACATGGGAAGGTTGCCAGGACCTTTCACGGGCCACTGGGCTTTGCAGATCTGAGCAGGAACAGGGAGGCTTCTTCCAAAGGTCCCTTGGAGAAAGGTACTGGAGAGCAGCAGGGTTTGAGATGCTGTTGGAGGGATTCAGTGCACTTCTGGGCTGCAAGACAGGAAAACCTTCAAATAGTGAGCTATTGATTTAGGAGGCATTAGGGCTTTAAATTAAGGGGGGGGATATGTTTTGGTTTTTTCTTTTGGGTAAATTGATTTCTTTCTTTGTTTGCATGCATTTTTTATGAGCTTTGAGGCTCTGTCTCCTTTCAGGCTCTCCTCTCTGTTACACCTGTTCCATAAAATATCTATCTATACATTTGGCAGTTGGAATCATGTTACCATTAACTTGCTCCCCCTCTTTTTTAATGTTACAGTCCCTTATCTGTTAACATCTTTATTGATGATCTTGACAAAGACATAGAGTGTGTCATCAGTAAGTTCACAGGTGGCACCAAGTGAGGTGGCAGTATTGATCTTCAAGAAGGCAGGGAGGCTCTACAGAGGGACTTGGGTAGAGTGGATGAATGAGCCAATGTTAATGGGATGAGCTTTAAGAAGGCCAAATGCCAGGTCTTGCACTTGGGCTACAACAACCCCAAGCAATGCTACAGGCTTGGGGCAGTGTGGCTGGAAAGCTGCTGGCGGAGAGGGACCTGGGGTTTGATAATAGACAAACAGCTCATTATGAGCCAGCAGTGTGCCCAGGTGGCCAGAAAAAGCCAATGGCTTCTTGGCTTGGATTAGAAATGCTGTGTCCAGCAGGAGCAGGGAGGTGATTGTCCTCTTGTGCTCAGCTCTGGTGAGACCACACCTTGAGTGTTGTGTTCAGTTTTGGCCACTCAATACAAGAGGGATGTGGAGGTGCTGGAGTGAGTGCAGAGGAGGGCAAGGAAGCTGTGAAGGTCCTGGAGAATAAATCTGATGAGGAGTGACTGAAAGAGCTGGGGATGGTTAGTTTGAAAAAGAGGGGCCTCAGAGCAGACCTCATGGCTGTGTACAGCTCCTTAAAAGGAGGTTTTGGAGGGGTTGGTGCTGGTCTCTTCTCACAGGTAATGAGTGACAGAACAAGAGGGAATGGGCTCAAGCTGCAACTGGGGAGGTTTAGAATGGACATTAGGAAACATTTTTTCACAGCAAGAGTAGTCAGGCATTGGAATGAGCTGCCCAGGGAGGTGGTGAAGTCACCAACCCTGGATGTGTTTAAAAGTCCTTTGGATGTGGTTCTTGGGGATATGGTTTAGGGTGAACTTTGTAGAGTAGGGATAACAGTTGGACTTGGTGACCCCAAGGGGCTTCTTCTACCTAAATGTTCTGTGATTCTGTGGTTGTCTGGTATTTATTCTCTAGGGAGGAAGCTGCTTCTCCTCTGGGCTGCAGGAGTCTTCTCGTTAGGAGTTGTGTCTCAGTTGCTTTACAGCAGCATTGTCAGCCAGCAGATTTGGTGTGTGCAGGAGGGAGGGTGTATGCAGGCAGGTTCTGAGCCCATCACAGAGTCATCATTAAGTTTGGATCTCGAAGTTCATCAAGTGCACCCTCCCAGCACCTCCACAACCACTAGATCATGTCCCCAAGTGCTACATCAACTCAGTTTTTTAACACCTTCAGACATCTTCTTGGTTCACAGCTTACCCCTTTTCTCTCTCCTTGTTTGCAAGGTTGTGCCTGACAAGGGGCTGGAGCAAAGTCCTCCAGCCATCCCTGATCCATGCAGGAGGAGCTGGGGCTGGGTGCTGTCTACACACTGGCTCCAGGCTCTGGAATTTGAATGTCTCCTTCACATTTTGCCTACTGACCTTTACAGTCAGGAATTCCAGATGAATTTTCCATTTGCACTGTTCAGGGCACAGACAACTGCTGGAGTGGGTCCAGATGAGGCCACAAAGATGATCTGAGGGCTGGAGCACCTCTGCTAAGGGAACAGACTGGGAGAGCTGGAGCTGTTCAGCCTGGAGAAGAGAAGGCTCCAGGGAGACCTTAGAGCAGCCTTCCAGTACCTGAAGAGCAGCTACAAGAAAGCTGGAGAGGGTCTTTTGACAAGGGCTTGTGGTGATAGGAGGAGGGGGAATGGCTTTGATCTGGAAGAGGGGAGATTGAGACTGGAGATGAGGAAGAAATTCTTCACAGTGAGGGAGGGGAGACACTGGCACAGGCTGCCCAGGGAGGCTGTGGATGTCCCCTCCCTGGAAGTGTTCAAGGCCAGGTTGGATGAGGCCTTGAGCAACCTGTTCTAGCGGGAGGTGTCTCTGCCCATGTTGGAGCTAGATGATTTTCAGGATGCCTTCTAACCCCAACCTTTCTGTGATTCTCTGAATCTGTGAACTGCAGCACACATCCTCTTGCTCCTTGAGAGCTCTGATTCCTCTTGGCATTACAATTCCTTGACCAGCAAGGCTCAGCTCTTGCTTTTATAAACCATCTATGCCCAGAGATGTTTGCTGTAACCTGCATTTTCAAATGTTCTTAGGAGCTGGGACACTCCTTTTGATGCCTTAGAAAAGGCCAATTCTGAGAAGAGAAACGCTCAGCACTTCCAGGAACAGGATCTTTTATGGTCTCCCAGGCTGGCAATTTGAACTCATTAATTACCAGAAAATGTGCTTTCATTGTTTCTGTTGCAGGGCCAGTGGCAGGTCTGCTGCCTGGTGCTGCATGCTGTGCAGAGGCAGGGCACAGATGTGTTGGCCCTCTTTGCTCAGGGACCTTTGAACCTTTTGTTCTTAAAATAGGAACAAGGCTGAGAAATGTCTTGTGGGGCTGTTTGCCACAACAGCCTTTACATTTTCCCTTGCAGCAATGCAGCCCTAAGCCTTGCTCAGTTTCCAAGCTTGGTTTTGGGTTCTTGAGTTGCCTGTTCCATGGTATGAAGTGGGATTTCAGCCCCCAACATCCTGTGGGTGCTATCAGGAAAAGGCAGCAAGGCCACTCCAGCTCAGACACCTTCCAGCCAGTCGTTTTGTTGCACCAGAGTCGTATGGCAGGGGCCCTGGGCTTTCCCATGCGGCTGCTGATCAGCATCTTGCTTTGACAGTAGCTGCCAAAATGTTGTAACTCTACCCTCTCGAAGCCTTGCTCAGCCTGAGTCACAGCCTTGGGGCTGCATTTCAGGCTCTAGGCTGATGTTACCCTCTAGTGGCCTGTGGAGATGGAGTGGAGCTGGGGCGCAGCCACATCAAAGAAGGTGCCCGATGGGTGCAGAGTGTCTCGGGACAGGATTTGTACTTGTCACAAAGAGGTTTTGCCCTAACAGCTGCCCAGATCTGTATCTGAAAGGGCTTCTCAGTATCAGACTGGAGCAGGTTGCTCCTGCTTTTCTTGACCATTTCACTGTGAAGAAGCCTTCAGAAGCCCTGCCTGCTCTGGGCTTCACTCCAGTGCTGAGGTGCCACTCCTGCTGACATGGCTGCTGATTTTCTTCCTTGCACACCCTGGTGCCAGCAAGTTTATCTCTAGTTCCTGGTATGGTGACTGAGATGCAGACAGTGCCTGTGTGCTCAACCAAAGTGCACTTAGATGAGGATGATGACTCTACTTGTGTTCCCTGGCTGCTCCAAGATCAGATAACCAGGCTGTTTATCTGTGACCAAGGCAAAACTTCACAAGCATGGCCCCTGGGAATGAATAGGAAATTAGGACTGAGACAAAGGCAGTGACCGGAAGATCCTCCAAACGACCACACTCATCTTTTGTGTGCTGCTCAGTAATTATACCTCCCAAATCCATCCCTTGCTGGCTCTTCCTTTCTGGGCTCCAAATGCTCCCTCTCTTGCATGTCCTTTTGTGCTGGCAAGTCCCAGCCTGTCCCTTTCTTGTTTATCAGTTTCACAGGGTGACAGCCAGTCCCCTCCTATCCTTTGCTTGCTGTCCATGCAACCTTGTTCCTGCTGCTCCTCCCATTTCTAGTTGGCACTTGACCTGTGATTCATCAGATATACAGCTCCTCCTGGATATATAGCTCACAGTGGTGGTTTTAGGCCTGTCTGGTCTGCTCATCTAGCTAGCAAAGTGACATCCATCAAGTAGAACCTGCCAGTGTGTCCTGTCTTGAAGCAGCCACATCCTTTCTAGAGGGCTTCAGCAACCCCTTCCTACCTGTCGGCCACATTTCCAAATCTAAGCTACTACCAACTTGAGCAACCAACAGTGCTGCTGAGATGGTTGGTTGCTCATCAGTCCTGCACACACCTCTGGGAATTTCCACATCTCTGTCTTCCTGGAAACTTTGACTCTGTGTTTTATGGTCAGCAAATGCTCAAAGCATCTGCACACTGCTGATGGTGCATGGCAGGGCTGAGTATAACCCAGCCACCCTGTGCTGGGGAGTGCTCATCCAAAGAGCAAGAGTCTGCAGTGCTCTGGATCCAGTGCTAAAGGACTGGGTAAATTGCCATGTCCTTACTTCCTTGGTTTGTCCTATTAGAGAAGAGGGAAAGATCAGCAGGCAGTGGCAGACTGGTGGCTTTCATACCTGCAGGGTTAGTGGCCCACTCTGGCTTGCCCATGGCACGATGTGATCTTTGTCTTATTTTTTTTTTTCTTGTTTAGTCTGGAGAAAAGGAGGCTGAGATGAGACCACCTGGCTCTCCACAGCTCTGTGAAAGGAGACTGGAGTGAGGTGGGGATCAGGCTTTTCTCCCAAGGAATAAAGAGTAGAACAAGGGGAAATAGCCTCAAATCCCACCAGGGGAGGTTTAGGTTGGAGATTAGGAAACATTACAGCCTGGAGGAGAGGAGGCTCAGGGTAGACCTCATTGTTCCCTACAACTACCTGAAAGGAGGCTGTAGCCAGGTGGGATTGGTCTCTTGTCCCAGGCAAGCAGCGACAGAACAAGAGGACACAGCCTCAAGCTGCACTAGAGCAGGTTCAGGGTGAATTTTAGGAAGAAGTTCTTCACAGAGAGAGTGATTTGCCATTGGAATGGGCTGCCCTGGGAAGTGGTGGAGTCACCATCCCTGGAGGTGTTCAAGCAAAGACTGGATGAGGCACTTAGTGCCATGGTGTAGTTAATTAGAAGAGTTAAGTGATAGATTGGACTCGATCTCAAAGGTCTTTTCCAACCTGCTTAATTCTGTCATTCTGCAATTCTGTGATATTTCATTCTTGACAGAGTGGTCAGGGATTGGCACAGGCTGCCCAGGGAGGTGCTGGAGTCTCCATCCCTGGAGGTGCTCAAGAAACCTGTGGCCAGGGCACTGGGGGACATGGTTTAATGCCATGGTGGTGTTGTGTTGTTGGCTGGGCACAATCTTAGAGGCTTTTCCAACCAAAGTGAGTCTGTGATTTCTGCATGGCAAGCTCTTTGCTTGCTGTGTGGTCTGCAGTGCCTCTGAGAGCTGGCTCTCAGGCAGGCAGTATCTAGGGATTTCCTCATTAACTAGCTGGCCTAATTACCTGCTGCTAGTGTCCTGTCAGCTGCCCTAACAGCAGTGCACTTAGTGCTGTGCACAATAAACAACTTTGTCTCCTGGGCAGAGCGCTGGCTGCCGGGAGGTGGATTTGCCCTTCCTTGCTCTGCACTCTACCCCCACAGCTGCCCCATAACCAATGAAGTCCATTTGTTTCTAGCAGAGGTCGAGGCTACCTCACAGATCTGGGTATCTGTGCTGCCTGCCCAAGCCCCTCGTGATCACAGCACTGATCTGGGCTGGAGTGACATGGGGCATGCCACGTTTGGTGGTGTATGGACATTTCCCTCTGTTGGGGTCTGCAGGAACTGCCACGAGTCGAGGACTGCAGCCTGCATCTGCAGCTTTGGGAGTGCAGGCAGCCAGGTCGAAGAGTGCCAAGCAGAGCTGTTGGTTTAGTTTCCTCTTTTCTGTTCCCTCAGGTCAATGTGATGGCTGTGAGCATCTGCACCCGAGAAGCCTACCAATCCATGAAAGAGAGAAACATTGATGATGGGCATATTATTAACATTAACAGGTATGTGGGGTGGAGAATGTGGGCTCAGGCTGCCTCTGCCCTTCCTTGCAGAAAGGGTTTAAGGAGAATGTGGGCTCAGGCTGCCTCTGCCCTTCCTTGCAGAAAGGGTTTAAGGAGAATGTGGGATCAGGCTGCCTCTGCCCTTCCTTGCAGAAAGGGTTTAAGCAGTGCAACTTTAATCTTGGAGTGGCCATGAAGGAGTTCTCTAAGAATTGTGATGGTTGAGTCTCAAACCACTTTTTACAACTTTTCCTGGTCTAAATGTCAGAAGGACCAAGCCAAGGGAGAAGAATAATGCCAACCACTTGTGGTAGTGCAAGGTCAAGGACTGAAATTTCATGGTCAGCTCCAGGAAACAGCTGTGCTGAGAGGAGCTTCTGGTGGTGTGCGTTTCCTGCGTGAGAGGGGAGTTCCTCACCGCGTCTCTTTCGGTGGTCACTGTGGTGGCTTGAACATCCTCTTGGTCCCATCTTGGGACTCCCTACCTCTCAGCACTTTCCTTTCTGCTCTCTCCTCAGCATGAATGGCCACAGCGTTGTACCACAGTCGGTGGTGCACTTTTACAGTGCCACCAAGTATGCGGTGACAGCCCTCACAGAGGGGCTGAGGCAAGAACTCAGAGAAGCAAAGACTCACATACGAGCTACAGTGAGTGCTGTGTGCTCCCCTGCTTTGGTGGGTGGTAGAGAGCTGGTGAGCCTTATGGGGCAGAACTCTTTCTTTTGGAACAAAAAGATCAGAAAATGCAAAAGCAGTGCCTGGCATGTTGGGAACTGTCAAGTCTTGTGGCCAGCTGTCCCTGACCACCTCTCTTTGCAAGGCAGAAAGAGCCTGGGGCACAGGAGGCATGGCAGCAATGAGCTGTGCCAAGGAATAAACTTTGTGCATGGAGAAAGTGGGCAGCTGCTTGTCGAGGAGCAAGAGGGACTTAGGGATCTGTTGGAGTGGGTCCAGAGAATGGCCACAAAGATGACTGGAGAGCTGCAGCACCTCTCCCGCAAGGACAGTCTGAGGGAGTTGGGTCTGTTCAGCCTAGAGAAGGCTCCAGGGAGACCTCATAGTAGCCTTCCAGTACCTGAAGCAGGGGGTACAGGAAGGCTGGAGAGGGATGTTTTATAAGGGCTTGTGGTGATAGGGTGAGGGGCAATGAAACTAGAGCAGAGGAGAGTTAGATTGGACATCAGAAAGTTCTTCATTATTAGGGTGGTGACACTGGAACACATTGCCCAGAGAAGCTGTGGACACATTATCCTTTGAAGTGTTTAAGACCAGGCTGGATGAGGCTTTGAGCAGCCTGAACTGGTGGAGGTGTTCCTGCCCATGGCAGGGGGTTGGTACTGGATGATCTTTAAGATGCCTTCCAACTCAAGCCATTCTATGACTCTCTGACAGCAGAGGGAGGCAGCTGGCTGTGCTGTTTGCTCTCATTCAGATCTTGCACTTCAGGAATGATGTGTCCAGGATTTGTACTGCAAGCTTTTCCATCAGTGTCTCCACTTCTCTGTCCCTCCAGGATGTACAAAGGAAGTTTTCCAGCAGCAGCTCCCCAGAGATACCTGCCACAACAGTCATCAGGGCAAAGTCTGCTCACTTAAACTATTCCCCTAGAAAAGGGGTGGGGAAGGAGAACAATACAGAGGGGCCTGGGTTGTTTTTCTTTTTGCATGCTAAAATGTTTTCTCTCCTTTTCTTTTTTCCTTTTACTGAAGAATTACAGATCCTATTAGGAGGTGTTTTGCTTTTTTTTTTTTCCAGTGTATATCTCCAGGTCTGGTGGAAACAGGATTTGCTTTTAAACTTCATGATAATGACCCTGAGAGAGCTGCTGCAACCTATGAGAGCATTCGGGTAGGACATGGAGAAATGCAAACAGAGGGAAGTGGCTCTGATTATAGTTTAACACTCTGTCTCCTGGCTAAATAGCACAAGGAATGAGTTCTGTCAAGTGCTCAGTGCTTTGCAGGATGTGCATCCCCACAGCCTCAGCACTCAGCTTTTGTTCTGATATTTGCACACTGTGCAGATTTTCACCCAGGGTCACTTTCCCAACTCCTGTATTTTTCCTTTTATTTCGGTGTTCCTGTAAATAAATACCAGGCAGTTCTGACATTTTGCAGGCTGTGGCTTCTTTTGTTGAGGAGAAGCTGCAATAAGCAAACGTGCCTCCAGAAGAGGAAATGTGAGAGCTTGCTGCCTTGCAGGTGGCTAGCACAAGGTGTGCTGTGCTTCTCTGGAAATTTTGATAAGGATGGCAGAGCCTGACCTGGTAGAATTCCTGTGCCAGTAGTAAGATTGTTCACAGCAAATGGAGAATTATCAGCACCAGACATGTCCTTTGTTCAATTTTGAATGGGTCTTTCCCCCTCTTTCCCCCTCTTTCCCCCTCTTTCCCCCTCTTTCCCCCTCTTTCCCCCTCTTTCCCCCTCTTTCCCCCTCTTTCCCCCTCTTTCCCCCTCTTTCCCCCTCTTTCCCCCTCTTTCCCCCTCTTTCCCCCTCTTTCCCCCTCTTTCCCCCTCTTTCCCCCTCTTTCCCCCTCCCTCTCTCTCTCTTTCTTTGTTTCCTTCCTGCTTGCAGCTTTTCAACAGACCCTGGTGGCACTGTCAAAACTCACTATTGATGGGTAGGAAAGAAGTGATCTGGTAGCTAACCTGCTGAGATGCCCTTTGACTGAGAGTCTCTTTCATCTCTTTCCAGTGTCTCAAAGCTGAAGACATGGCTAACGCTGTCATATATGTCCTCAGTGCCCCACCTCATGTACAGGTAGGCTGTGGACTTGGGGGGCTGCAGTGGGTGGATGAAGGTGTGGAGGGGGAAACTGCTGCCTTGATTTTGCTGCTCAGTGTTGGGGCCCCTGGATCAGCTGTGTGCTTAGCAGAGCTCGGGCTGGGGATTAGCAGTGATCATGTTTGTTTACAGTTTCCTTATGGCAGCTCTGGGATTGCTGCTCAGGCTGCTTACAAAGCTGTGGAGCCAGCAAAGGCTGCTCTGACCCTAGCCTGGAGTGGGGTACAGCCAGGGACTTTTTAGAAGAGCTTGTAGCAATAGGGTGAGGGGCAGTGGTTTGGAACTGGAGTAGGGCAGATTTAGGTTGGACATTAGGATGATGTTCTTCACAGTGAGAGTGGTAAGACACTGAAACAGGTTGCCTAGGGCTGTGTTGGGACCCCGTTCCTGGAGACCCTCAGGATCAGACTGGATGTGGCCCTGGGCAGCCTGCTCTAGGTGGAGGTGTCCCTGCTGACTGCAGGGGGGGTGGACAAGATAACCTTTCAGGGTTACTTCCAACCTGATGCAATTTGTGACTCCATGGAATGTGGGCAGGTTCTGCCCTTTTTTAGGATGGGGCCATGTGAGATTTGCTGACAGCTTTGCAGCTGGGTCATGTTCTGCCAGTTGCCAAATTACATGTTGGGCCTGATCCTGCCAAGTGCTCTGCACCTCCCCAAAGCTGATGTGAGATGCCTGTGCTGCCAGAGGGGCTTTTCTTGTGCAAAACAAGAAATAAGTGACCAGCTCTGAGCTGGAAGCAGAAGCAATGAGTGTCAGAATTTTGTGTATGCAACATAGAATTTCCAGATGCAAAAGCCAGCTTTGATCAGGAAAGGTTTAGCAGTTCTTTACATGAACTCTGCTCCTCTGGAGCAAGATGTGGCTGTCCTGACTAATTGTCTCAGTGGTAGCTGCCTGGCTTCTTGTCTCAACAGGATAAAACATCCTGCCTGCAGCTGGTCAAGCCTGGCATTCTGTGAGCAGAACCAACCTAGACTTGGAACATGAGAGATTATGATCAGTGTCATCTTGCATTCTGCATGTTTGTGCTCCCATCCACTAAAGGCAGAGCAGTCAGGCACCTTTACTTCACTCTAATATCTGTTAAGCAGGGCTGGAGCACCTCTGCTATAATGACATCCTGAAGGAGCTGGGGTTGCTTAGCCTGGAGAAGAGAAGGCTCTGGAAGGACTTTAGAGCTGTCTTCCAGTGCCTGGAGGTATCCTACAGGAGGGCTGCAGAGGGGCTTTTCATGAGGGTGTCTAGAGACAGGACAAGAGGAAATGGTTTGAAGCTGAGGCAGAGCAGGGTTAGACTGGAGCTTAGGAAGAAGCTCTTCAGTACAAGGGCGGTGAGACTCTGGAACAGGCTGCCTGGGGAGGTTGTGGATGCCTCCTCCTTAGGGGTGTTCAAGGCTAGGCTGGATGAGGCCTTGAGCAGCCAAGTCTAGTTAAGACATGTCCCTACCCATGGCAGAAGCTTGGAAAAGATGAGCTCTGAGGTCCTTTCCAACCTGAGCCTAGGATTTCCAACCTGAGCCTAGGATTCTAGTCACATGCAGCTTGCCCACCATAACGGTGCAGCTCGGAAGTACCCAGTGCAGGCTTCAGACTGACTTCAGTGCTGTAGTAAAATCCAATATTGATCTCTTCTAGATCGGAGATATACAGATGAGGCCCACGGAGCAGATATCGTAGCACAGGAAGAGGAGCGTGGGCGGCACCGCGCACCCACTCCGCTTGGAAGCCTCTGGCAATGCAGGGGTCGGCAGCTGGCTAGCAACGTTGTAATCAAGTACTGAGGATCACCTTTGAAGAATTCTTTTTCTCTCCCTCTCTCTGAGCTGGTGCTGGTGCTGAGCCAGTGTAAAAAGAAATAGCAGTGGGTCTCTTTCTCCTCCCCACTCCTTTCTCAAACTGCTGGAGAGGAAAATGCGTTTGAAAACAATGCAGGGAAGTTGTTTGTGGAAGATCGTTGTCTCCAGGCTGCTTTACTCTTCCTTTTGCTTTCTTTTCAGGGTTTGTTTGACCTTATTTTCTGATGCTGAGTCTGGACATAGGTGAAGTGGCACAAGATGTTTGCCAGCTTTGGCGTGTTTAGGGCTCGAGATTTTCAGCGGATGTCCTACATGAATCCATCTACTTTGGGAGTTTATTTTCATCAAGTTGATTACTGATGGCACTGATGCATGTGTTGTTTTCTACTTCTTTTGTGTTCCACTGCCCTAACCCCAGTGTACAGTCTCACTCACCTCCACAACCCCTCCTTTCCCATTCAGGTGAATCATGCCTGCCAAGTTTGAGGAAGTACCAATGTGTGTGCTTGCTGTTTCTCTTTTTTTCCTAGGTAGGTAGGTAAATAGTTGGAGGAAAAGTACCTGTACTCCTGCAGGTTAGAATGATCATCTAAGTGGCATAGTTACAGTGCGAGTGAGTTGTTTGGTGTCTGTAATAAAAACTAACCATGTGCTGTCTTGTGATCACCTCTACCTTTGGTCTCACCTCCCAGCACTCTTGACGTTTCCTGCGTGGCGTCTGCATGCTTTGACACCCTGCTGGAAACGTGGCTCACTCTTGGGAAGATGTGTGATGCTGTTTAAATGCTGGTGCTGGTGGGTGGGGATGTTGAAAAGTTTGTGTATATGCAGAGATAAAAACTTGAAGAGAGAGAGAGAGTGAAGTGAACCGTGCTGAAGCTGTCCAATATGAAAAGACGTTAGTAGAGGCGTTTGCCTTCAAAGCAGCAGGTGAAAGGCTTGGCTCAGATCTTGTGCTAGTTCTGCGCTGGTGCAGCCTCATTGATTTGCTCTGGCTTGAGGGAGAAGAGGAGCAGCATGGAGGCTGGCCCGTGTGGAGCAGGAGAGTGCTTCCATTGTCTTAGGGCTTGTGCAGCGTGGCAGAAGCACACCTGCGTGTAGCCAGCTTGCCGCAGAGCCGCGGAGCTGTTCCGTACACGTTGCCTTAAGGTTGCAGGCTCGCTCCTGCTGCACCCTGGACTTTCTGAGCTCTGGACGGTGAGTGCTGGTTCAGGTGGAGCAGGTATGGTCATTTGGTTGGAGCAAAGGATTGGGAGCCTGAGAAACTTGGATTGGATTGTTTTGCTTACAGCAGTACAGCTCTGTGGGAGTTCATCTGTGTTACACCACCACAAAGGAGACCAGAATTGGGCCACTATAGAGCTTTGCCTCCCTAAATAGCCTTGGGCAAGTCGCTTTACCTCTCTGCCTCAGTTTCCCCATCTGTAAAATGGGGATAATAATACTTACCTACCTCACAGGGGTGTTGTGAGGACTCACGAACTTTGGTAAAGCACTTTGAATATGAGAAGCGCTCTGTAAGTGCTGAGAGTGGATATGAAGTATTATTATTAACTACACCTTGTGATGCATAAAATTCCTTGTGCCAAAGGTGAGCAGCTGTAGAAGGATGCAAGGGGAAACTGGTAAACTTCACAGTGGCAAAACAAAGTCAGTTTGCCCCTTTTTCTCCTCTCTATAAATACATGCCCATGATGAGTTCTGTCCATTCCTCATCTGCCACCAGTCAAGTACACGTGGCCCTGTCTCTGAACTTTGCCTTTTCATTTGCCATGAGTGAAATTCATGCCCCACGGTGATATTTTGAACCACCATAATGCACTGCCCTCCTCCACCTCACCAGGGCGGGGGCTTTGTGTGGGTTCATTGCACAGAGATGGGTTTCAGCTGTGGCATCGGGTTGGATTGTGTCCTGCAAGGAGCAACCAATCCAGGACTGCTTGCAGCAGAGAGCTTGCACCAGCTGGAAAAGCTCTTCAGTCTCCATGCCATCATGATCCTCAGTTTGGAGGCATTGGCCTGAGGAAGGTTCAGGCACTACTCAGGCACTACTGTGTTTCTTTTATAACATCTTTATGATGTCCAGCTAGGCTTGATACAAAAAGTCATGGTGTTTTCCATTAGGTTTGTTCTCCAGGAGCTTGTTGAAATTCAGCAGATGTGCTGTGTGCAGTGTGAGCCACTTTGTTAAAGACAAGATTATTGAACTAGGAGGTCAATAAAAAAGGTTGAGAAATTAGGGACTTCTGAGAGGGGGGAAAAAAGATAAGCAGGGATGTGGGTAGCACTGCTGAAACGTCTGAATTGGTGTCTGCGACTGTAGGAAGTTAAGCAGATGTTGCAATTTGTGGCTGAGGAGGAATTTAACTTATCTTTCTGCTCTGTAAGAGGAGACTTTGGAGAGAATTGCTGAAGATGTAGAGCCTTGACGAAGGGTCACTCTGGGCGTTGCTCCCTGCAAACACAACCTGGCTGACCTGCAGCCCTGGAATTTTGTTGGGGTTTGTTGTTTGTTTCTTCTTCCCCAAGAATGTCTGTAACATTTGCAAGTCCACACAATACCCTTGAAATTACGTCCCCTATATTTTTCCATTTCAAATGTGTTTTTATGGGTTGATTCCTGCTGCCTGTTAACTTCCCCCGTGAAGCACAACCTGCGGAGGGGTTCCTTGCAGGTTGCTTGGCTGCTCTGCCTCCTGTAAACCTGGTGGCACCTTTGAGCCACCTTCCTGGGATGAGCTGAGATTGGCAGCATTCCAGAGGCATTTACAAACCCGAACGGGAGGCTGAACTGTGTCATTTATCAGTAGGTTTCTAATTGTGAACTGTAAAATAAAGACTGAAAAGAGTGGCACGCTGTGGTTCTCTTGTTGTGCGTGTTGTAGGCTGTGTCAAACCAGAACATCCTTTTTCCTGTTCACAGCTACACCTTCCTTTTGCAGAGAGTTCAGACAGCTGTGTGTGGGTTTGGTTCCTCATAAGAAAGCCTGTAATTGCTGTCTAGATCAGAACAGCATCTGGTTGTCTCGTGGATAACTTCTGGAGGTTATCCACTTGCCTTGCCCTTTGCTGCTCTTGCCAAGGGGGTGATACAGCTCAGCTGAGGGGTGCAGGGACCAAGCTTGCCCTGCTTCCTCTAGACTCCAATAAAAGCTCCTTCCCATGGTGTGTAAATCCACACACAAAGCTGAGATGTTTGCTTTATTTCAGCTGTGTAGATGTGGGTGTCAGGGATATGAATGGTCCTGTGAGCTCCAACAGCAGCAGTTACCGTCCAGTATAAATAGCAACTTATATCTAGTTGGTGACATGGTCACAATAGGACACAAGGAAGGAGGATTAGGTGGGATACTAGGAGAGCTGTTGTTGTCCCCAGAAGGGTTGTGAAGCCCTGGATCAGGCTGCCCAGGACAGCGTTGCAGTCCCCCTCCCTGGAGGGGTTTCAAAGCCATGGGGATGTGGCTGTGGGACACGGTTTGGTGGTGGCCTGGCAGTGCTGGCTTAACGAGTGGGCTGGATCATCTCACACATCTTCTCCAGCCAAAGCAACTCCGTGTGTCTGTGACTTGGCATCAGGCACATCTGTGCACACATGCTCCAGTGACACTACCGATTCATTCCCCTGCGCTGGTGCTACACTCCCCTGGGGTGCTCTGTAGGGTTAAAATCCCCGGAGATTACGGAGTGCACACCGCAGGGATTCGGTCTTTGTCCGAACTTGCCTCTGGGTTAGGTAAAGAAGCCAGAACGAGCTCTTGCCTACAAAGCTTGGGCGCACTTTATTGCCTCTAGGTACTGCTTTTAATCACTGTGGCTTTTGACCCGCGAGGTCATCCTATCCTTCAGGTTCAGAGGCCTCCCATTCTTCTAGTCCTGGTCCAGACCGGCTCATTAAATGCTTTTTCAGTCTTTAACTCTTTGACTCCATCCTGCCCTGCCCTGCGGGGGTCCCCGCGGGGCTCTGTCCGGGGCCGAGGCTCCGCTGCGTTCCCGGGCAGCGCCCGGAGCCACCCATGCCGGCAGCCGAGGCGGCAGCCCGGGGCGCTGGGGAGGGCTGCGGCACCGCCAGGCGGCGCTAGGGAGGGCTGCGGCACCGCCAGGCGGCGCTGGGGAGGGCTGCGGCACCGCCAGGCGGCGCTGGGGAGGGCTGCGGCACCGCCAGGCGGCGCTGCCGCGGGAAGCGCTCCCGTCCCCTCCTCTCGGTGCTCCCGCCGGAAGTGGCGCGCAGCACGCAGCGGATGGCCGCGGGTCCCACACGTGTCCGCGGCGCTGCTCCTGCCGTCCGGGAGCCCTTCCAGCCTCTTCACCACTTGTCTGTGCCGCTGCCTCTCACCGAGCTGCTTTCCCCTCGCCTAGGCCCACCTGCTTGTCTCCCGTCCTCCTGGGGTGCTGCGGGGCCGCCGCCTGTCAGCGCGGCCTGCGGGCTGACCGCCTCCCGTGGGCATGCCCCTGTGGGCTGTGCGCTGCCCTCTCCCGCCTGGAAAGGCGCTTGGGGTACCAATGGAGCAAGCGCTGAAGGCTGGCTTGCGGAGTGCCGCGGGGCTGGCACTCAACTGCGGCCGGTGGTGGTGGGCAGTTAGGTATCGCTCCACGGGGCGGCAGCGGCCCCGGCCCTTCGCACCGCCAGCCACAGGTGAGGATGAGGAAGGACCATCCCGAGGTGGAGATGATAGAGGTCGGCTTCCCCCCGCAACCTTCCCAGGTGTGGCTCGCTCTGGTATGGCCCGCGAGGACCCGGCCCCTCCGAGCCGAGCGCCGCAGCGGCACAAGTTACACGAGAGAGAGGCCAGGCAGGCAGCGTCAGCCAGCGGGGAGCTGAGCTCACAACAGGCTGGCATCTCAAGGGCAAGAAAGAGGCTGGAGCCTTTCTTCATCGAGAGGACTAAAGGCTCAGAGATCTTGTTTGGAGTTGCACCGTGTTCCCTGGCGCTCTCCCAGTCAAGAAGGGACCTGTACAGGTTGTTCCTCAAGCAAAGCAGCAGCAGCTCTCGGCGGCTTCTCATGAATGAGTTTGTTCTCCAGGCCACGGCCCGGGGAGTGCCTGTGCACCATGTCACAGGGAGAGAGCTGAATGCTCTTTGCAGAGGAGGGGTCCACCAGGGAGTTTGCTTGGAAGCCACTCCTCTCCGTTTCAAGAGTTTGAAGGAAACTGAAAAGCCTGATCTGGGGGATGAAGAGAGCCCAAACCGACAGCTGATCTGGCTGGTGTTGGAGAGTGTCCAGGACCCCATGAACCTGGGGGCAGTGCTGCGCTCTGCATACTTCTTGGGAGTGGACAGAGTGGTGACAAGCCAGAGGAACAGGTACAAGCTTGGTTATCTGCTCCTTCAGCTTTTCTCTTCCTCTTCCTGCTAGCTCGTAAAGAGGTTTCTAGCCCACATTGCTCAACAGCTTCTTTAGAGGGCCTTCTGGGACTGGGGTTGAGCTGAATTTGGCTGGCTGCTGCTGTGCCTTGCACTCTGTCGTGTTTCAGACTGGTAGGGAATCTTCCCGGGGCACTCTTTGTTGTAACCCGTTTTGTGTTTTCAGTTGGACAGCTGTGAACAAAATTGCTACAGCCTATTTCCTGGGTTCATTTCTGAGCCCTCCTATTTTCGTGGGGAAGTGTTCCTATATAGTGAAGGAGAGCTTTAGTGGACTAGCTGGAATTAGGTTGCAAAAGCAAGAGACAGGAAGACGGAAACAAAAATTACCCTGAAATCCTTATTTTACTCTCATGTGAAACTTCTCCTTTCTTTTTCCCTTTCAGCTGCCCCTTGACTCCAACAGTGAGCAAAGCTAGCTCTGGAGCTGTGGAACTCTTTGATGTCTACAGCACAGATGATCTCCAGAGCTTTTTGAAGGTAGAGCAATCCATTTTTATTCTCTTTCCTTTCAGTAAACCTTACACACTGCCACGTGTTTGCACAGAAAGAAGGTCTTGTGCTCCCGTTTTGCACTCCTGTTTGCTGCCCGCGATTGGACCGTTGTGGAGGAGTGGACACCCCATGTCCCATCCCCTCGGGGCAGGTATCAGGGCTGAGCTGTGGGTCTTACTCTGAAAGATGGGATAGGATTAAAAGCCTGTGCCTATCTAACACACTCGGGCTGTGAGGTTGGTGAGAGGGGCTCTATCTCCTGTTCTCTCCTGACTGCAGGAAATTTCGTCTCCTGTTCCCTCCTGCCCTGCAGCAAAGGCAGCAGCATCCCAGCGCCGAGGCACACGATGGCAGCATTGGGCAACCTTTGAGCCGGGGAGGGAGGAAAAGCTAGGGTTGGTGGAAGCTGCTGGGAATCCTTTCCTGCTGTAGTTATGCAGCAAGGTGTGATAGGGCCCTTTGCAAAACCGGCTGCCAAAAGAAAGGGAGTGCACGCAGAAGACAGGACTGAACCAGAAACAAAGCCAGGGATGCTGCTTTGAATTGGTGGAGTGATTCCATCCCATGCGATAGCGTCCTGACTCTCCGTGGAGGTCCCCTGCAGTCCAGCTGCATGTCATGTGCACAGAGAGCTGCAGGCTCTCCTCTGCCCTTCTCTGTGTAGAGTCCCACATTGCTGAGGGAGCAGTGAATTTGAAGGAGTCAGCATGGAGTGAGAGGGCAGAGGCTGCAGGCCCACAGTGGAATGGGGCCTCCTGGTCTGCACTCCCAGGATCAGTGTGTTTGAGAGGGAGCTTGTCACAGCGTGGTATGACTAGGCAGAAGTAAGCCAAACTTGGTGCTAGAAAACCTTGTGTAGCTGTTGCAGTGGTCTGTGGCAACTGGAGCTCTGGATGCTGGTGAAGTGGGAGATAGATGAAATGCATTGATGTTTAATCGAAACAGCTGGAGGAATCACCTGGCTACTGCAGAGCCTGAGTTATGAACACTTGGAGCCATTACAGCAGTTCATTTAATTGGACCCAACTTCACTGGCCCAACCTTTGGCATTGCCTGGCTGGTGTAAATGTGATAGAAAGTAAGGTAGAAAAGTGCCAGTTTCACAGGAAATGAAGCTGGCAAGATGCAGCAGCTCTTTATTGTTAAAATGGCTTTCCAAGACAAATCATCCAGGCTCCTTTTACAAGGTGGGAAGAAGGCTGCTTCCCTGCTGGTGTGAGGCACCCAGTGCTGAGTGTTCTGCTCTGTGTGAACTGATTTTTGGCATCTGAACTGGAAAATGCACACTTGTGTTTGAAAACCTTACTATGGGCTTCTGATGGCTGAGCCTGCGCTTGAGAGCTTCCGCTCTGAGAGCTCTATGGATTAGCCTTATGCTAATTTGTTTAACAGGACTCTCTTTTGTTGGCTTCCCTGGCAAAAAAAATGATGCATGGGGGAAAAAAAATGAAAAGTATTCAGCTGCTGTTTGTTTGCTGAACTGGAATAAACACCAGAAGGAAAAGTACTTCTTGGTTTTGGAGCAGTCTGCCCAGGGAGGTGTTCAGAAGAATGAGTAGATGTGGCATTTGAGAACATAGTCTAGATGTCGTGGTGGCGTTGGCTAGAAACTGGGAGTTGATGATCTTAGAGAGCTTTTCCAACTTCAGTGATTCTACAAGTGTGGTAAATATTCAAAGCAGAAAAGCCAGCCGGCGTAACTGGAGTGGGAAAATCCAAGCATGTTTGCATACAGGACTGATTTTTCTTCCCAAGATTCAAAAGCAGGTGATTTTTAACCATTTGCTTCCTTTCCCTTTCTAGGCCAAAAGTGCAGAAGGTTGGGAAGTCGTGGGAACAGTCAAGAGTTCTGAGGAGGTGGAAAATGTTCCTGTCATCAGCTGCTCAGAATTTCGGTGGAACAAACCCATTCTTTTAGTAATAGGTATTTACATCTAAAGAGCTCTGGGGATGGTGGAAGTGCATGTGTGAGGAATGGCCAGGGTGATTCACTGAATGGCTTGGGTTGAAAGGAACCTTCAAGATCAGCCAGTTCTAGCCCCCTTGTTGTGAGCAGGGACACCTTCCAGTAGACCAGGTTGCTCAAGTCCCCATCCATCTTGGCTGTGATGTTCCACCACAAAGGTGGTTGCAGATCTGTTACATCACATCACACTTTGGTCTGGAAAAGAAAAACTGAGCAAGAAGTACTGGGATGATTTGGCTGCAAAAGAAATAGAGACCCAGAAGAGAGGTGAGAAGCTTCCCAGTAGGAACTGCAAGGGTGTAGGTGAACAGGGTCTAAATGGTAGTTTTCAGTGGCAGGAGAGGTCTGGATCAGTGCAGCCACAGCATGTTCTGTTGTGTTCTGTAGTGCTTTTGGTCCTATACTAGAGCCTTGAAGCTGGGTTTTCTGTCTTGGAGACCCACAAACCTGACAGAGACACCAGGAGGTATGTGCTGTGCTGAGGCTGTAGGGGTGAGCCTGTGCCACGTTTGTGCCCCCTCATGTCCCCTTTTAAAAACACAGGAATATCTTACCTCTGTGCCCAGGCTGTGCCCAAAAGAAGTGGTTGCTGGGGTTGGGCAAAGTTGGGCTTTGTGGCATGGGAACCACAATGGAGACCAGTCAGTGGCTTCTTTTGTGTGCCTAGGCTGGAGCTGTTGGTCCCAGCAGGAGGAGCAGAGGTAACTGCCTCCCCTGCAAAGGAGAGTCTGGTAGGCAGGGGCTGTGCAGTCTCACAGGAGAAGAGAAGGGGAGTAAGAGCCTGGTGACAGCTGGAGAGAGCAGCTCACCCAGCACTGCTGCTCTAGGCACCCTTGTGTCACCATGCTGTAGCTCCCCATGTTTTGTCACCTGGCACAAGAGCTGGTTGGAGCTTTCACGCTTGGCAGTAGAGTCAGGCTGGCGAGGAGCTGTGGAGGGGCTGCAGTCCTGCCCCGTGCTGTGGCTGTCTTGGCTCACAGACATTCCTTTAATTAAAATGTTTATTGAACCCCTAGAAATACCAATGAGACAATGCCACAAATCTGGCATCTCCACGAGATGTGTGGAGCTGTGTTCCAAAGGGAGTAGGGAAGCTGGCAGTGCTGCTGATGGAGCACAAAGAAACGCATCCCACCAGCAGCAGAGAGGAAGGGGCTGAAAGTGGCAGTGGCGTCGTTACCTTGAGTTATGAGAGATTTCTCCAGGAAGAAGTCCAAATACCCTTTTGTCAAGGGAGAGTGGAGGCTGATTGGTGGATGCATGAGGAGAGCTCCCGGACCTTGCAGCAGTAATGATTTCAACTCTCTGTTGAGCACTAACTCCTGGCTGAAAAGGAAATTGAACGTTACACTTGTCCGATGCTGAGGTTGTTTGAAGAAGCATCCTAGATCTGAATATGTGGGGTCCCTGCAGCTGCAGAGAGCAGCAGAAGTAATTTAGCATGGTAGTGAGCTTCCCAGCACTGCACAGATTGTCTTCTGAGTTAAGCATTTGCAGGCTTTGAATTCACCCTTCTGGCATCTTCACTGGCTTGGCAGAGAGTGATTTGGAGAACCCAGCTTAATGTTGTCTTTGCTGAAGGTGACAGGGAGCTTTGTTTGAGCAGGAAGAGACTGGGAGCAGTTAGATGGCTGAGCAACAAGAGTTTCTGGGTGATTTGTTACTCTCAATCAATGTTGTTTTGGTTGGGAAAGATCTTTAAGATCATTGAGTCCAAGCATTCATAAATTCACAGAATGGGCTGGGTTGAAAGTGACTTCAAAGACCATCCAGTTCCACCTCCCTGCCGTGGGCAGGGACACCTCCACCAGCCCAGCTTGCTCAAGGCCTCATCCAGCCTGGCCTTGAACACCTCCAAGGAGGAGGCAGCCTC
This sequence comes from Pogoniulus pusillus, assembly GCF_015220805.1. NCBI lineage: Eukaryota > Metazoa > Chordata > Aves > Piciformes > Lybiidae > Pogoniulus > Pogoniulus pusillus. Next base: position 14,451,239 of record NC_087290.1, on the reverse strand, counting down.
CCTGGGTAGCCTGTTGCAGTGTCTCCCCACCCTCCCTGTCAACAATTTCTTCCTCATCTCCAGTCTAAATCTGCCCTTTGCTACCCAACTTGTTCTCTAACTGTACCACTCTGATGCTAAACCATGTCCCTCAGCACCACATCTCTGTGTCTTTTAAACACCTCCAGGGGTTTGGGGCCTGGAACTTGGGCTTTTAAGGCTGCTTATGGAAGTGGTGGTTTTACTGAGGTGCTCATTTTGCATGTTTCTCTGGGCTGCCAGCATAGCTGCATCTGCCTGGATTTGAACTTCCTGTCCTGGAAAATGCAGTTTTTAGAGCGCTGTTAACTGGGAACAGGGCAGGAAACCTGGTTTATGGTTATAGTCAAGCTCTATCTGGGTCTTTGAGACCCATCAGGGTCAAAGCTGAGAGATGGAAGTCAGAGACCCAAAGTGGGAAGTGTTCTGTTCACCAGTATAAACTAGAATCTAATCTGATCCAGTCAACACTCCCTTCCCTTGTGTCTAGCTCCGCAAGTCTTTTTTGCCCTGAATTTATGATTCCTAATTATTTTAAGCAGGCAGAGCCATAAAAAGCTTTGTAAAAGCTGGAAGCAAAATTGCTGCCTTTATTAGGCATCTTAAGAGCCTTATCAGAGAGAGGAGAGGATTGCTCCAGGAGCTGTCCTGCCTCTGTCAATAGCTGCTGTCCCAGTTGGAGAGTCCCATGAGAGTGTGGTTGGAGAGGCTCAGGAGACAAGTAGAACTGGAAGCTGTGAACTTTTCTGTGTTGAAGCAGTAAAAAGTAGGGTAAGAGATGTATTTTATTTTTTTTTCCCTCGAAGCATCCCTGGAGAGCCACAGTCTGGTGATGAAGAGGCAGACCAGGCTGGGATAGGCCTGGCTTCCATTCCTTGTGTCACTAGGCTCCTCCCCTGACCTTGGGTGACTCTCTCAGGTCTTGCCTGACTTCTGGCTTAAAGGAAGGAGGAAAAAAGTGGTAGTTAGGATGGGGCTGGGTTTTCCTGAAGCTTCACTTAGCCCAGCCAAAGGCTGCTTTTGCCTGTATGGCTTATTTGAGCTGAGAGGGTGCTGCAGGTTGCCTTACCCGGAGCATTCTGTTCCTTGCACAAAAGGCATCTTGCTGATTAGATCAGGCCAGCAAAACACGAGACTGGGCCTCAGCTTCCAGTCTGTGAAACAGGACTAGCAGCATTTTCCTGCTCTGCTCTCAGAAGGGGATCACATAGGTCAGAATCACGGAATGGTGGGGGTTGGTGGGGACCTCTGCAGATCATCTAGTCCAGAAGCTCTCTCCTAGAGCTTCAGGTGAGTGTCTGCATTTAGGAGAGCTGGGCAAGGCTGTGGTGACAGCGCTGCCCGCACAGGCAGAATTGCAGACCTGCTGGCAGGCACCATGTGCCTCAGCAGTGCCATCCCAGGATTAGTCTGGGGTTCAGCTAGGCTTGGGGGATGGCTGTGAAGGGGAACATTTGGCTCCCAGCGTGCTGAGCCTGTTTAAGCTGAGAGTGAGCACATCTTGGAGGTGCTGTGGCTGTTCTTGCAGCATGTAGCTGCCTGTGTAGCTCTAAGTAATGAATGTGGAAGAATTCTGTGGGGAGCTGAGCTGGCTGGGAGGTCTGTGGTCCTCTGCATTTTCACTTGTCTGCGTGCAGGATTGCTTAAAGTCTCTCCCTTTCCATTTCCTTTTGTGACAGTGTGAGTCAAACAACTACTAATGACCTGGGATAGATTTCAACTCTGTTTCACCAGTGTATCAGCCCAAACATATCAGGGCTGTTGGATGGTTTAACAACTAATCAATTGAAGCCTCTGGTTAAACTGTCTGCATTCCCAAGCTGCACCCAGCTGGTGGTACTGTGTGCTGGAAAGGCTGAACCTGTCACTACCAATAGGGATTTGGGCTTCCTGGACCAGATCAGACCTATGGGTTCTTGTCTGCCTCATCTTTCTGGCAGCAACCAGCATCTGTGGGCTGCCAACTGCTGGCAGGGTGGCTGCTTGTGCAGGAGAATTCTGTTCTCAGGCTGCAAGGCTCCAAGCTTTACACTGTGCAAGCAAGCTTGTTGCACTGACACTCCTCCAAAACACTTCAGATAATTAGGAGCAGATCTGAGGAGGCTGTACTAGGCCAGGGAGGGAACACAGGTAAGATGCCCATCTCACCTCTGTAGTTCTTGGCTGTTGCTGAACAGGAGCTAGTGGGTGTGCTGGTGAACTTGTAGTTGTGACAGAGCATGAGCAAGAACTTTACCTGGGAGAGATGGATGTGGTGGCAGCTGGAATGGAAAATGGATGTGGCAGCAGCTGTGAGCTGACCTGAGCAATGTCTGCCTGCTGCAGGAAATGAAGGGGATGGACTTTCCTTGGAAACACAGCTCCTCTGCCATCAGATGCTGGCCATACCCCCTGGCAGAGCGCTGCACCCTGGCATCGAGTCGCTGAACGTCTCTGTGGCTACAGGTAAGGACAGTTCATAAATTCATAGAATCACAGAAGGGTTTGGGTTGGAAGGGACCTTAAAGATCATCCAGTTCCATTCCAACCCTCTGCCATGGGCAGGGACACCTCCACTAGCCCAACTTGCTCAAGACCTCATCCAGCCTGGCCATGAATACCTCCAGAGAGGCAGCCTCCCTGGGCAGCCTGTTCCAGTGTCTGAGCACAAAGAAATCACCATCCAAATGTCTGCATTTAACAGCCAGCTATGGAGGCCTGCAGGATGCTTTTCTTGTGGTTTAACAAAAGATCTTTATTTAGTGACTTGTTTTTATTTCCCTCTAGGTATTCTTCTGCACTCCATCTGCAGCCAGAGGCTGAGGCGTGATGATTGAAATGGTTTTTACTTGACTGGGGAATCTGCTGGGTGGTTTGTAGCTGCCTCTGTTGGTGTATGGATATGGAAATGCTCTTACCAGAGTCTTCACCACTGCTGCAAGTTCCAGGGAGAGCCCCACCGACCTGAGCTGTGTCTTAGTGCCAGGATCATCTTGGTGGTATCATCTTTACCACGATGCCACCAGAGCCCTGCTACCTTAGTGCTGAAGCCAGACACATGCATGTATTGGGCAACACTTCAGAGGAGCAGCTGCAAGGAAGAGAGACAAATCTGGGTTTTAAAAGCAGGCAGCCAAATCCTGCAGTTCTTGCACAAACATCTGGAGATAGCTTTGAGCTTTGTGTTTGTTGTGCAGGGGCTTTGTACACTGCTCATGCTGCAGAGAGGATTTGGGCTGTGAGAGACTTCTCAGCTGCTGCTACTGAGAGCAGCTTTGCCCCAAGCCCACCCCCTCTCCTGCAGCCATGAGGGTGTCTGTGAGAGCCAGGTAGGATTTGGGACACCTCAGTGGCAGTGCCTTTGTGCTGTGGTTTCTCTGTTACATCTCTCTGCTTGACTGGCTGAAAACACACTGTGTTGTATTTGATAGAAAACTGTCTCTCTGCAGCCCTGCTGAGGGGTGGGTAGGAGCTGTTGGCAATGTGCTGTGGTGAGGAAAACCAGCTCCCACTGAAATAAAACCTCGGTAAGGATTGGTTGTGGGCTCCACTCATTCGTTTTTGTGTCACACATCGATCCAGAGTGGGACTAGTGGAAGAGAGCACTTCCTGCAGGTGGGGAGTTGGGAGTTTGTTTTCTTCTTCCAGGCTGATCCTAGTGGATGCTGAGCTGCCCCAGCACCACTGACCCCTCTGATGGCATGGAGAGGTTGGGTGAGGGAGGCTTCATTTGCAGATGTTCTGATTGAAACCCAGGCTGGCTAAATTATTTAGCACCAAATGAATGTTATCACTTAGTAACTTAATCATTTTATTTAGCTACTCTGGCCCTGTGCATAGGATTGCTCATTAACACTTAATTTACAGTGCCCTTTAGGGATCATTTCAAACAATTCAGCTTAGGTCTCCTTTCCCCCCTTCCAAGTAAATCTCTCAGAGTGACTAATTAGGACTTTGAGCTAAATGAAGTCTGTAAACCAGTCTGAATGTGGAGATTTTTCAGATGCATCCCTGGGAGGGTGCTGTGCCTGTGGGGCTTGGGACACACCAGGAACCCAGGACGTGGATAGGACAGGGAGCTCTGCTGGGAAGGTGCCTGGAGTGTCCCTTCACCCTTTCAAGTGGAAAAGGACAAATCCCTCTGAAGCTTTGTTGCTTGAGTCTCGAGGTGAGTTGGTCACTGATCAGCAGCGAACTGGAGCATTGCTGGGAACGTTTTGTGGGCTAAGTAAGTTTGGTTTGTTTGGTTTTAATGCTGAAATAAAGAGGCTTCAGGCCGGGAGTGCTGTTCCCACGGCCATGGGGGCTCCAGCAGAGGGGGCCCGTGGCTCACATTTGCTCGAGTTGTGGAGGAGATTGAGCGCTGGAGCTGACTAAATCCTTTCCAGAGGGATGAGGATAAAGCTGTCTGTGTGTTCTTGACCCACAGGTAAGTTTAAATGTTTCTGATTTCACGTGAGCTGTGCCTTTTCCTTCTATTCGGTTTAATTTATGGCAGCAGAAGTTTCCTAGGGGAGGCACCTGGCTGAGGTAGTGTGTTTGGGAAGGCTGGCTGCTATCGGACCGAGGCTGGCTGCTATCAGACCGAGGCTGGCTGCTACCAGGTGTTGTGGAGAGCAGGAATACGTGGCCGAGTCGGGAATTTATCAAAAATAGTTATTTTTCCCAAAAAACCACCCCCACAACTATATATACAAAGATTAATTTGGTTTGATAAGCAGATTCAGTTGCATGAGAATTAATCTACACGGATACCATCAATAATCTGACTATATTAGAAGTTGGAAAAGGACTCAGCTATTAATTAATAGCGGTTTCGTACTAAATTAAGCTAAGCCAAATCACTCGCTCAGGCTGGCTCCTGCGGTCTGTGTTCCTCCTCCAGCGGCTGCAGGAGTCGTTAAGGGTCGTTAGGCACACAAAGGTGTCAGTAGGAAAGCGAATTCCTGAGGTCTCTGCAGTCCAGCCGAGGGGAGTGTGTGAGCTCAGGCAGACACATACGCCCAGGCACAGGCAAACTCCAAAGTGGGCACCGCAAAGGCGGGAAGTTATAACCTTGGCTAGACAAAGGGCAGAGTTACCACACCTTAGGCGCGAAAGCGCACGGCCAGTCCCAGCCTGGCTCCAGCGCGGGAACTCACGGGGCACTCCTCCCCCCCTTCACGGCTGCAGGGCAGGCGAGGGGGGGGAAAACCAGGCGGCTTTCCCCCTTCCCCCCCGAAGTCCGGGCAGGAGAGGAATTTAGGGGTACAGGACTCCAGGACACCAGGCTGCTCAGCCCTGCTGGCTCAGCTTCTCTTCTGAGGAGGCACATGAGTAACGGTGGAGCAGTGACTGCTGAGGAGGCACATAACGACGGAGCAGTTCCCTCACTTCTGGAAGGCTCCCAGAAAGTTCGGGAACCTCAATGCCTGCAGCAGCTCTGGGGTGAGTACAAGAAAGATGGGGAGGGAATTTTTACAAGTGCTTGTGATAGGATGTGAGAGAATGGATTGAAGCTTGAGGAAGACAGACTTAGACTGGAGATGAGGGAGAAATTCTTTAGAGTGAGAGTGGTGAGACACTGGCACAGGTTGCCCAGGGGAGCTGTGGGTGCCTCCTCCCTGGAGGTGTTCAAGGCCAGGCTGGATGAGGCCTTGAGCAATCAGGGCTGATGGAGGTGTCCCTGCCCATGGCAGGGGAGTTGGAACTGGGTGAACTTTAAAGTCCCTTCCAACCCAAACTGTTCTTCGATTCTATGAAAGTCCCTTCAGACCTTGTCCATCAGTCCAGCAGCCACAGCTCCTCTTGTGAGTTTCCCTGTACAGGTGCAGAGCACCTGGATTTGGCACAGACAGCATGTCTGGGAGTTGCATGAGGCTTGGATTTGAAGAAGCAGCACTCTGAGCACAGAACCAGGGCTGTGGCTCAGATGTTTCTGCCTGAGAGCTGCACTAGAGGCCTTTGTGAGCAAAGTAAATCCCACTCCAGACAGCTCTGCTATTTGCATTTAGCCCCTAGCCCTCAGTGGTTAAGTTTAGGCCCTGCTTTGTTGCACTGGGCTGCTCCTCAGCCATCACCTGGCTGGTTTCTGATGTGTCTCCCGTGGCTGATACCTTTTCCTTCAGTCCCATCTCCATCCTGCTTTGGGCTGAGACCTGCGTGGGGACCTCTGCAGGCTCCCACCTCTGGAGATGGAGCTTTGTGCTGTGCCATTTGCCCCTGATCTAATAAATGCAATCCATTAATTGGATCATTGCCTGCTTCTCCAGTTAATTTCCTGGATATTTTTAAATGTTAAAATGCAGTTTTTATAGTCTTTCATCATTTTTAGCCTTAAGCTCGACTGTAATCGTCCCTGTAATGTCACTGTGAAAAACTCCCAGCTTTCTATCATAAAGGAGGACATTAATTGTCATTTTTTTTGTGCACATCAGCAGGATCAAAACATGCTCCCTGATTACTTCTTGTTTGTACATAGAGCCTCTTTGATATTTAGATACGAAGAAAGTGTGCCTGTGTAATTTGAAAGTCAATTCTCCCCTCCCTGCTGCTTCTCATGGATTCTTTTCAGAGGCTTAGTTACCAGATGGATGTTAAAAATTTAGTAATTGCCCTGCCAAGATGATTTCTCAATAATCAAAGTATCTCTGAGCACGGTGACAAAATGTTTGTCCTTGGTTCAGAGGACATGCTCCATGCCTCAGCCTTTCCATCCTCAGAAAAGGGCCACCTCGAGTCTTTTCACCCCCCAAGATCAATGACATGGAGAACTGGCTGGGGGGAGAGGCTCAGCTTGTGCCCCAGATTTTGGGGCTGTGCCAAAAAACTGCTGGGGGAACTGGGGTTGTTTAGCCTGGAGGGAAGCAGGCTGAGGGGAGACCTCATTGCTCCCTACAGCTCCCTGAGAGGAGGCTGGAGCCAGGTGGGGTTGGTCTCATCTCCTAAGTGACAAGTGATAGGACAGGAGGAAATGGCTTCAAGTTGCACCAGGGGAAGTTTTAGGTGAGACATGAGAAACAACTTTTGCCCCAAAAGTGTTGTTAAGGCCTGGAACAGGAGGGCAGTGGTGGAGTCACCATGCCTGGGAGGCTCAGGGGTGACCTTATTGCTGTCTACAACTACCTGAGGGGTGGTTGTCGCCAGGAGGAGGTTGCTCTCTTCTCTCAGGTGGCCAGCACCAGAACGAGAGGACACAGCCTCAGGCTGTGCCAGGGGAGATTTAGGCTGGAGGTGATGAGAAAGTTCTTCACTGAGAGAGTCATTGGGCACTGGAATGGGCTGCCCGGGGAGGTGGTGGAGTTGCCGTCCCTGGAGCTGTTCAAGGCAGGACTGGACGTGGCACTTGGTGCCATGGTCTGGCCTTGAGCTCTGTGGTAAAGGGTTGGACTTGATGATCTGTGAGGTCTCTTCCAACCCTGATGATACTGTGATACTGTGTGATACTGTGTGATACTGTGTGATACTGTGTGATACTGTGTGATACTGTGATACTGTGGGTTTCTGAGCTGTGTAGATGTGGTGCTGATGGGCATGGTTTAGTTGGGGACCTGGTAGTGCTGGGTTAATGGTTGGAACTGGTGATATTACAGGTTTCTTCCCACCAAAACAGTTTGTTAGAGGTTGGAATCATCTCCCAAGGGCAGCAGTGGATTCCCCTGCGCGGGGCAGCTTGAAGTCTCAGCCTGACAGGGTGCTGGCCAGCTCACTTTGCTCCACTGTCACCTAGAAAGGTTGGAGCAGCTGAGCCTTGGGAGCCCTTCTGTGACTCTGTGGTTCCATGGCTCTGAGGTGTGTGCTGCTGGGCTGGGACAGGAGCTGCTGGTGCTGGAAACGCTGCCCAAAGGGCTCCTTCCTCACTGGCGATGACGAATCCTCTGCTCACTGCAGCCCCCACCTGGGCTTCTAAATGTAATCAACCTTGAGGTCTTGTTGCTTCCACAGGTGCAATTAACATCACCATCTGCTAATCCCTGATTAACGATGTTTACAAATATGCTACAGCATGCTCAAACCTGCCACATTCTTTTCTTCCCCCCCCCTCCCCCCCAATTTCAGCCCAGAAGCTGCCAGTGGCAGGCACGGGAGGGATTTCCCAGCAGAGCTCCTCGGGTCCCATCCTTCACTCACAGCCACTTTTGGGTTGGTTTGTTTAAAAGTGCTGTTAAAGTCCAAAGCAGCAGGAAGGACAAGTTCAAATCAGGTCAGTGCTGCTGAATGGGATTTAATTGCAGGAGAGGTTGAGATACAAACCAGTGAAGGAGACCTACAGGAGGGCTGAGGAGAGACTGTTCAGAAGGGCCTGTGGGGATGAGACAAGGGAGAATGATTTGGAACTGGGGCAGGGCAGAGTTAGGTTGGACATCAGGAGGAAGTTCTGCACAGTGAGGGTGGTGACACTGGAACAGGCTGCCCAGGGATGTGATTGAGGCCACATCCCTGGAGACATTTGAGATCAGCCTTGCTGTGTCCCTGTGCAGCCTGCTCTAGCTGGAGATGTCCCTGCTGCCTGCAGAGAGGTTGGACAAGATGCCCTTTGAGGGTCCCTTCCAGCCTGCACTCTGACCAGTCCCTCCCCAGCCTTCCTGTAGGTCTCCTTCAGATGCTGAAATGCAGCTCTAAGGTCTCCTTGAAGCCTTCTGCAGGCTGAACAGACGCAACTTTCTCAGCCTGCCTTTGTAGAAGCGCTCAAGCCCTCTGATCGTTTTGGGGTGAGCCTGTGGGGATAGGACAAAGGGTGATGGTCTGAGAGTGGTGAGACACTGGAGCAGGTTGCCCAGGGCTGTGGTTGAGGCCCTGTGTCTGGAGACATTCAAGATCAGCCTTGCTGTGTCCCTGTGCAGCCTGCTCTAGCTGGAGATGTCCCTGCTGACTATGAGAGGGTTGGACAAGATGCCCTTTCAGGCTCCCTTCCAACTCAATGCGTTCTGTGAATCCTATCACCACAAGCCCTTGTGAAAACATCCTCCCTAGCTTTCTTGTAGCCCTCTTCAGGTACTGGAGTTAATCATGATGCCAATGTGGAGTTTTCCTAATGTCACACAGCAATATTGTTTACAATGTAGGGAAAAAATGGAGTGTTTTCTATGAAGTGCTTTTTCCCTTCTAAATACATGAGCCTGCAGCATGCCTGCTGTGTGTCCTCCCCATCTAGGTTACGTGTAATTGCTGGGTAATTGGGAGAAGCATGTAACAGCCATGGCATTTGCCAGGAAACCCTCCTAAGCTACCATGAAATTGGAGTGTGATATTTATTCTCTACAAAACTTGCTACCCAAATATCATCTGCAATCAGGTTTGGTCACCCCAGAGGTGTTTCTGCTCTGACTGTGTTGTGTGTAATGCCTGCACGGCTTGGATTTAACACCAGTATCACCCTAATGACTGGGCAGGGGGCTCTGGGAGCTTATTTTCCTTTCAGGGAAGCTGCTTTAACCTCCCTTGGGCTTCACTCTCAGGATTGTTAAAGATATTTCAAAGGCTGGCTCAAGATTGTAGAATCACAGAATGGTTTCAATTGGAAGGGACCTTAAAGATCATCCAGTTTTAACCAACCTGCCATGGGCAGGAACACCTCACACTAGACCAGGTTGCCCAAGGCATTGTCCAGCCTGGCCTTGAACACCTCCAGTGAAAGATGATGAAGGTTTGGAGGTAGCCCAAGAGGTTTTGGTGTTTGCAGTGGATCTGAGAGTAGTAATTGCTCTTAGGGGTGGGTTTTGAACTCTAGAGACGAAGGTTTGTGGGTACCCTGGAGGTACATCCTCAGCTCATCTGTTTTTTAACCTGTCAAGCTGCAACTGGGTAGGTTTGGAGTGGGCATTATGAAACACTTTTTCCCAGCAAGAGTGGTCAGGCATGGGAAAGAGCTGCCCAGGGAGGCGGTTGAGTCACCAGCCCCAGATGTGCTTAGAAGTCCTTTGGATGTGGTGTTTATGGATATGGTTTAAGGGTGAATTTTGTCAAGTAGGGATAATAGTTGGACTTGGTGATCCTGAAAGGCTTTTGCAACCAGAATGTTTCTGTGATTCTGGTTTTAAGGAGGTTGTCAAAAACAATAATGAAGCCATGATGATGATGATGACTGAACCACAACTCTGGTTTTGAGATCTTCATCCTCACGGGCAAGCGTGGGCTCAGTGTGAGGAGCCTCTGCTTTGGGTTCCTCTGGTGGAGGTTTTTGGCCTCCTTCAAGTGAAACAGTTGTTGGGGTGTTCAGCTGATCTCCAAAGCTGGCTCTGAAGGTGGGCAGCAGCAGTGGCCTTGCTCATGAGCAGTGGCTTTCTATGCCTTAGGATAAATGAGGCGGTAAGGGCACAGAGGTGCCCTCCTGGCTTTGCCAACCTTCATTAGCACCTTTCAGCAGCGTGGGGCTTACTCAAACTCCATCACAGCCTCTTGCTGGAGATTGCTTCTGAGCCTGATATGCATTTTTATCTAAACAAGGGTACTAAATGGCCTTTTGCTTCCCTCCCTAATGTCTTTTTTAATGGCAGGTCCTGAATTAAGAACATATATATATGACTGGAAGAATTTTCTAAGTGATATTGAAAACCCATTGTAAAGCAAGGATTTCTCCTTGCAAAATTATTGTAATGAGGTTCCAGTTTATTTTCTGGCTATATTTTACTCCTTTAATCCCCCAGAGGGTTTTGGGTTTTTTTTTCCAGAGGCAGCATCTCATTTTCAGTGCCTCTCTTCTTCACATTAGGGAAAAATACCTTTGTGAAATGCACAGAGGGGGTGGGGGGAAGGAAAGGAGAGGGAGGGGGAAAGAACCAGAGGAAGATGTACGAGATAAGAATAAACTTGCAAAGCTTTGAGGTGGTTTATGGCTTCTCTCAGAAGAATAACACTTCATGTATTTTTGTTATGGTTGGGTTTAATGATGCTTGCAGAAAAAAGATAAGGTAGGAATGGAAATATAAAATTAAACCAGCAAAGTGAATGTGATTATTTTAGTTACCAGCATTACCTGGGGAAAATGCTCGTGGGGGTTTTTATCTAGGCTAAATATTTGCTTTTCTAAGAGGGAAGGTCCCTCTGCACCTCCCAGCGTGAAGGTGGGAAGGGAAATTTTCCATGGGAGGATAGAGGCGACTCTGCCAGAGCCTCTGTGATGGAACCATCGCAGCCTGGTTGGACTGGATGATCCTGGTGGGCTTTTCCAACCGTAGGGATTCATAGTGGTTAGGTGTTGTGCTGAGGGATTTGCTTTGGTCAAGGACTTGTCAGTGTGAAACTGACGATTGGACTCCATGATCTTGAAGGTCTTTCCTGTGCTAGTTTGAGCCTAGCTAGAATGTTTTGGTGAGAAGAACTAGATTACAGGCTGTGGAAGGAAAACAGTGGTGATGTCTGCTTCGCTCATAGGCTTGCTGAGATGTGTAGAAAAGGAATCAAAGCACAGATAGAGCACTTCTTTTGCTGCTGATGGTGAGCTCCGAGCTGCAGCTTACTCTCTAACTGCACCCTCTATTTTTCTTTGGCTAATCCACTTTGCTTCCTAACCCCCCTGGCCAAACCTCCATTCTTCCTTGGGACTGGGGTAAGGTTGAGAGGGGCAGGGGGAAGGTGAAGGGGCAGTTGGGAGCCCCTCCTGGGGACTCAGGTTTCTGAGAGGGCTGCTGTGTTTCTGTATCACCTTTTATCATTTATATTTCTGTACATACTGTAAATATCTGCTTGTATATTGTGCTAGCTGTAAATATGAGCTTCATTCATATTTCCAGAGCTGGCTGAGTCTAGTCTGGGTGATTTCCAAAGTATGGGGGGGTGGGGAACACCCAAACCATCACATTCCCAATCTAAGAAATTCTGTGATTCTGATGCAGACCTGGGTACACCCCACAGCAGAGAGCTCCAAGGCCGCAAGACTGTCCCAGTCTGACAGCACTTGCCTGCCCTGAGCAGCTCTGCAGACTTCCAGCCCAAGCTGGAGATGTGAGATTGTGTTGGCTCTGCCATTGGAATGGGCTGCCCAGGGAGGTGGTGGAGTCACGGTCCCTGGAGGTGCTCAAGAAAAGACTGGATGAGGCACTCAGTGCCATGGTCTGGTTGACTGGATAGGGCTGGGTGCTAGGTTGGACTGGCCGAGCTTGGAGGTCTCTTCCAACCTGGTTGATTCTATGATTCTGTTTGATGGGGACCTGCCGGGGTCAGCCAGATCTCAAGTCGACAGAGCAGGCATGACCCTAGCTGAGTGTGGCCACACAGCCCCCAAGCATCCCAACCCAGCCACTGCTGGGCTGTGAGCAGTGAACTTGCTGCTGAGTTCACTCAGCCCTGTGGCCTTCAGCCTCACTGGGGAGTTCTTTTTTTCATTCCTTTCATGGATCTGAAGCAGCAAAGAGTTTGTTTCTAATTAAAGGACCTGAAGATTTACTCTTTAATTCAGATAGCTGAAAAGAAGCAGTTTCTGTGTAGGTTTCTTCCCTCCCAGAATCTAAACCAGATTATTATGTTAATGTTTTCGATCTTAAATCCATTAGAATATTCAATTTCAGGAAATGCTCTTGACCATCTGCTGCTGCTCAAAGAAATGAGTCTTGGAGGTTGTTTACTACCAGAAGTATCAGAGGTATTTAGAGTAGATCACAGTGAGCAGGGCAGGGAGCTGAGTTCTGGGTCTGGTTATATAAACCCATAACAGTGGCACCACCAACATCCACAGCAGCAGCTGCTGCTCTGTCACCATCCCAGAACAGCCTGGCCTGTGGCACCAGTGTCACAGTGATGTCTTGGCCATGACTGGAAGATCTCAGCCCTTCTCTGTCTCATAGGGAGCCAGTCTGGCTAAATTCCTGGTCTTAATACAAGTGATTTGACCTCTCTTGGATGGAAAGTGCCATCTTCATACAAAGTTCTCCCTGGATTGGTTTGGTGTAGACTGGTGCAGCTTCTTACTGGGTACAGGACTTTAATGGCCTCAAGGAGCAGCAGGGCAGGGCTAGACTGGAGATTAGGAAAAATGTCTTTGCTGCAAGAGTGGTCAGGCATTGGAACAGGCTGCCCAGGGAGGTGGTGGAGTTCCCATGTCTGGAGGTGCTCAAGAAATGCATAGACATAGCACTTCAGGACATGGTTAAATGTCCATGGGAGTGTTAGGTCTCAGTGATCTTGAAGGCATTTTCCAACCAGAATGGTTCTGTGATGCTCTGAAAGCATCATTTACTATTCATTGTGACTTCCAAACTTGCCAAGATCAACTGTGCTGATCCCCAGCCAACCTTCCCTCTTGGTGACCAGAGCAAGAGGGAGCAAAGCCCTTGTCACCTGCTGTGTGCAGGGCTGGGAGCCCATCAGAGCTACTGAGCCAGGCTGAGCTTGAATCTTTTGTTTCTTTTTCCTTGTGTATTTTACTACTGAAGCTTGTACATGGTTAGCAGTGTCAAGTGCAGTGGATGGAACCCAAGATGGTCTTCTAGTATTTTAAGAAGGCTACAGCAAAGCTGTGGAGGGATTCCTCATCAGAAAGTGCAGTGCTAGGGCAGGGGATAAGGGTTTCAAACTGAGTGAGGGGAGATTCAGAGTGGAGATGAGGAAGAAATTGTTGACAGTGAGGGTGGTGAGACACTGGAACAGGTTGCCCAGGGAGGTTGTGGGTGCCTCATTCCTGGCAGTGTTCAAGATGAGGTTGTTTGGGGCTCTGAACAATCTGGTCTAGTTGAAAGTGTCTTTTCTCACTGCAGGGGGTGACAGCCCAACCAGTCTGTGGTTCTGTCACAGCCATGCTGCAGGGCATGCTCACACCTGGGCTCTGCTCCTCCCCAGCTCCTGGCACTTGCTGTTTCTGCAGGACACTGGAAGCTTCTGTTGTCTTGCTGCTTGTCACTACACGATTGGGGTTGGCTTTGCAGAGAAGGAACATGTTCCATGTGGTTCCTTGTCCTTCCCCAGCAGCCTGACTCAAAGAGTGCAGCACCCAGAGGGGTGGAGGTTGCCTATCGATTGCTCTTTGCAGCCACTGCTCCCAGTATTGACGGATCAAGAGGGGCCAGGGCTGGGAAACAACGGCTGCTGGCAAGGAGCTGCAGTGGGCCACAGTAGGGGTGTCCCCAGGGCTCGTGTTCCTGCTAGACCAACTGCTGAGCATCACCCAAGCATCCTCCTGAGCATCCTCACGGTGCTGGGGATGTGGCTGCCCCACCTTGCTGTGGGGTCAGGCTGGGGACAGTGTTGCAAGGAAAATGTGAATGTTGTGATCAGTGATTCATGGAATGGTGTAGGTTGGAAGGGACCTCTGGAGATCATGGAGTCCAACTCTCCCTGCCAGAGCTCATTCAGCTGGAGCAGGGTGCACAGGATGGTATCCAGGTGGGTTTGGAATGACTCCAGAGATGGAAAGTCCACCACCTCTCTGGGCAGCCTGCTCCAGGACTCAGTCACCCGCACAGAGAAAGTTTGGCAAGATGAACTGTTCATGTAGTGCCTTCAGAAAGACACCTGTGTCCACCTAAGTGCATGCTGTGCCTACAAGTGACAGCAAGGATGTTGTATAGCTCCAGCAGCTCCTACAGAGAGCTGTCACAGCACTACTGGAGCAGCACACCCTCCCTACCAGCATAGTAACTTCAGAGCAATGCTTGGGGTTGGTGTTTTAGAAAACCCAGCTTCACCAGAAGCTCATCTGTGCTACCAGAAGTGTGTAGGAAGGTGGCTGACATTAGTGTGGGGCTGCAGGATGGGAGCTGTTCAGCAGCTCCTGGATAAGTATCTGACCATAGAATCATGAAATGCACTGGTTTGGAAAGGACCTTTGCAGGTTATCCAGTGCAGCAGCCCTGCATTCAGCAAGGAATCCACAACTAGATTGGGTTGCCCAGAGCCCCATCAAACCTGACCTTGAGTGTCTCCAGAGATGAGGCCTCAGCCACATCCCTGGGCACACTGTCCCAGGGTCTCCTCATCCTCACTGTGCAGAACTTCCTCCTGATGCCCAGCATAAACCTACCCTGTTCCAGTTTCAAATCACTCCCAGGTCTTTGTCAGATGTCTCTCCTCAGGTCTGCTGTAGCCCCTTCACATGGTGGAAGGCTGCTCTGAGGTCTCCCTGCAGTCTTAGAATCATAGAGTCAGTCAAGGTTGGAAGAGACCACAAGGATCATCTAGTTCCAACCCCCCAGCCATGGGCAGGGACACCCTACCCTAGATCAGGCTGCCCACAGCCTTGTCCAGCCTGGCCTTAAACAGCTCCAGGAACAGGGCCTCAACCACCTCCCTGGGCAACCCATTCCAGGCTCTCAGCACTCTCATGGTGAAGAACTTCCTCCAGTCTTACCTTCTCCGAGCTAAACAGCCCCAACAGTCTCAGCCTCTTTGCATAGAGGAGGTTCTTCAGCCCTCTGATCATCTTCATGGCCTCTTTGGGACCATCTCCAACAGATCAACATCCTTCTTGTGCTGGGGACTTCAGAGCTGGACACGTTACTCCAGGTAGGGTCTCACAGGAGCAGAGCAGAGGGGGAGAATCCCCTCCCTCGACCACGGTAGCCTTTGTCTGCCTGTGCCAAACAGATGCGAGCGGAGCCGAGTTCGATTTCTGCAGCCGCCTGGGGAATATTGCGAACTAATTATAGAAAACAGGAGATGCCCAACCCCTCCTCTTGCACTTTTTGTGATAAACAGTGTCTGCTCTCCACAGCTGAGTATTTAATTAGTGTTGATTGTCGTCTGCTGTTCAATAACCACTCATCAGCAGGATGGGGGTGTCCGCTGGGGCGGCGTGGCCTGAAGCACACAGGAGCCCAGGGTGTTCCTAATTAAGGATGCAATTTAGTTGAGCAAGTCATGTGCACGGTGCCCTGCCTTTTAGGTTCATTTTCAAGGTTAAAGGGTAAAAAGCAAAAGACCTTCCAGCTTTAGAGGGTGAAGAGCAATAGTTGGCAACGCAGCACCTGACGTGGTGCTTGTGCCTGTGTGTGCACAGACAGGTGCTTGGTGGGGCTCTGATCAACCCTGATCTAGTTGGGGATGTCCCTGCTGACTGAAGGGGGGGTTTTGGATCCCTTCCAGCCATAGAATCAACCAGGTTGGAAGAGACCTCCAAGCTCATCCAGTCCAACCTAGCACCCAGCCCTAGCCAGTCACTAGACCATGGCACTAAGTGCCTCATCCAGGCTTTGCTTGAACACCTCCAGGGGCAGCGACTCCACCACCAACCTGGGCAGCCCATTCCCATGGAAAATCACTCTCTGTGAAGAACTTCCTCCTAACATCCAGCCTACACTTCCCCCAGTGCCCCCTTGTTCTATTGCTGGTTGTCTGGGAGAAGAGACAAACCCCCACCTGGCTACAGCCTCCCTTCAGGTAGCCCAGTGCATTCTCTGACTTGCACCTTCAACACTGGGTTCAGTTTTGGGCCCATCACTCCAAGAAAGACATTGAGGGGCTTCTCTTCCAGAGAAGGGCAACAAGGCTGGAGAAAGGTTTGGAGAACAGGGCTGGTGAGGAGCAGATGAGGGAGCTGGGGAGGTCTAGTGTGGAGAAGAGAAGGCTAAGGGGAGACCTGATTACTCTCCACAACTGCCTGAAAGGAGGTTGCAGTGAGGTGGGGTTGGGCTCTTCTCCTTACTCTCAGGTGATGTAAAGAGAAAAAATGGCCTGAAATTGTTCCAGGGAAACTTTGGGTTGGAGATTAGGGAAAATTTCCTCACATAAAAGGTTCTTATGTATTGGCACAGGCTGCCCAGGAGGCGATGGAGTCACCACCAGATGGTCAAGTGGCCATGACACTGTGGGACATGGTTTAATGGCCATGGTGGAGTTGGGCTGTTGGTTGGACTTGGTCTTAGAGGCTTTTCCAATCATGATGATCCTCTGATTCTAGATGATCTCTTCTCCTTTTCTGGTGACCATCCACCTCTGTTGGATTTGCACTGGGATCTGGACCAGGATGGTGAAGGTTTGGGGTTGGGGGTGTAGGAGCATCCCTGACAGTGGAGACATGGAGGTTTCTTCACATGATTGCTATCATTGTGTGCACCTCTCCACGCTGGGCAGGACTCATTAGGGCCTGGGAGAGCTTTAGCCAGGGGGCTGAGAAGAGCCAGGGCTGCAGGCAGCTGTTGGGCGCATCCCCGTTCCTGCTGACAGGGCAGTTTGTGTGCCCAGGCTGGAGGGGAGCAGCAGCTAAAGCAGTAAATAAGCAAATGCCCATCTCCTCCCTGCATGGCTTCTCTGTTATTTATTTATATGTTCATTTTGCTGTGGCTCCTGGCAGCAGTGATGGAGCTGTCATGCTTTGGTGGCCACCGGCTCGTGATCCGCACCTGTTCTCCGTGCCGCCATCTCCCCGCTGCACTCTGGGGCTCTCTGTAACCCCCAGCCAAACAAAACGTGGAGAAAAATCAAATCCAATTACGTGCCATTGATTGCTCTCCAAATTTGCTTCTCACACACTTTTTGTCTACTCCCTGATTCCATTTTTTCCCCACTTTTCCTCCCTCCTCTCCATCCTGCGCCCGCTCTCTCCGCAGCAGCAGTCTCCTCCTGGGGAAGCGAGCGGCTGTGGCGCCGGCACTGGAACGCTGAGCCCTGGAGCAGTTAGGGAAGGCACAGCCTGGAGTGGGATTGTAGCTTTCACTGGGCAGCAGGGATGATCTGTGTGCTCAGCCTCTTCCTCAGGGACAGGTAGGACTCTTCAGTTCCTTCACTGCTTTTCCCTGTCCCCTCATCTTTATGAGCCTGACCTTGGATTTCAGCACCAGCATTGCCATGTGTGGAGCTGCTGACCACCAGCATCTCCTTCAGCTTGCTGGGTGCCCAGGAGTTGGCACTAGGTGCTCCACGGGCCAAATTTAGCTGCCCAGGTAGGGGTGGGGGGGGCCTGAGCTGGGTGGTGATGGGGCTGGGGCTGGTTCCAGCCTCTGCCACCAATAAGTGTGAGCAGCTCTGGTGGTCCTGTGCCCAAGATGTAGCTGTGTCCTGGTGCACCAACATCATCTTCTGGGGTAGCCCAGTGATGGTGAGAGCCCGTGGGATGTGGGGGCCATCATGGTGGCAGTGTGGGGCAGGCTGTCCCATCATATCTTTGCTCCAGAGCACCACTTGCACTTCTGGTGCACTGGGCCATCACTTTGGCTTTGTCTCCTCACAGAGGTGGCTTAACTGGGCTGGGGGACCCGTGTGGGGTTGTGGCTGGGGGAGGATGGTTCTGGCAGGAGAGAGGCTCCACATTCATGAGGGGCTTTGAATTCTGTAGTGATGGTGGCAGGGGCTGATGACCAGCTGCCTCCACATCTGGCTCTTTGTAAGCTGTCGTGACGTGCCCAGGCTGATACACCAAGGTGGTGATCAACTGAGCAGCCAGGCACAGGAGGCAGGTGGGAGATGTGGCTGGATGTCAGCAGCCACATCAGTGGCAACTTGGCTGGGTGATGGGGAGACTGGAGGCTCTAAGCCCTACTGCTGAGCTCTGTGCAGCAGCTGAAGGGTTAAAGGCAGCGGGAGGCAGCCGCAGGTCACTGGGCAGCAGCTTTGGTCAGAGCTTTCTCTTGCACATCAATATATTGACCATACTCCGATCTGGATCCACAGGGACGGGGCACAGCCCCTGGAGAGCAGCAGGCGGGATGTGTCCTAAGGGTGATGTGGGACAGGAGGGCTGAGCAGGGCTGCCTGTCCCTGCCACCCCAGGGCAGGTTTGGCAGCAGGATCGAGGGAGGTGAAACAGTCCCATCACCATTTCCTTGGATATGACCTGACCCAAGGCTTGCAGGGCAGGCCTGTGGAAATCAGACCCTTAAAAACACTGAAAGGGCTCTCAAAGCCTGGCACAGGCTGCCCAGGGAGGTGGCTGATTTGCTGTGTCTGGAGGTGTTTCAAAGAGGCAGAGATGTGGTGCTGAGGGACATGGTTTAGCAGCAGCCTTGGCAGAGTTAGAGAATGGTTGGTCTGGATGATCTTGAAGGTTTTTTCCAAACCAAAGCAATTCTGTGATTCTATAGGAGAGAAACCCTGAGGAGTGTCCCATCATACCATCACAGAATGGCTTGGACCTTAAAGATCATCCAGTTCCAACCCCCTGCCATAAGCAGGGACACCTCTCATCAGCCAACCTGGCCTTGAACAGCTCCAGGGAGGGAGCATCTCGTCCTTCCGTAGGGGACCTGTAAGGCTATACCCTGACCAGAGCATCTCGTCCTTCCGTAGGGGACCTGTAAGGCTATACCCTGACCAGAGCATCTCGTCCTTCTGTAGGGGACCTGTAAGGCTATACCCTGACCAGAGCATCTCGTCCTTCTGTAGGGGACCTGTAAGGCTATACCCTGACCAGAGCATCTCGTCCTTCTGTAGGGGACCTGGAGGCTATACCTTGACCACAGCCTCTAGTGCCACTCATGCATGGCCCCAGCGTCACCAGTGCCAGGGGGATGAGGACCCCATCCCAGGGGAGCAGCCATATGAAGGGTGTAAGGAAATGCCTTTAGGCCAGCAGCAGCAGCAGCTCAGTTGTGTTAATGCTGGACATGGAAAGATTGTCTTTGTTTAATGTCAGCTTGGTCTCAGTTTTGCTAACGACTGGGCAGAATGTGTGCACGTGATGGCATGGAAATGAAGAACAAGGTGCAATTAACTCCAAAATGTACAGGAGACTAATTGGGAGAAGATGACAAATATAGTTATCACCAGCAACTAATTAGAGCCCTGCCTTTGCCTTCTCTGCTTGATTAATCTCCACGAGGTGTTAATAGGTTCCGGGGCCTGACCGTAAGTTGTGAAGAGGCTGCTGGAGACCCCTCGGGTCTGCAGCCCCCTGAGAGGGTGCCTTGTGGAGAGGGGTGGGCAGGTTAAGGCTGGGTGGTTTATTAGGATGGGGGGGTGGTCGGTGCACTCCTCCTGCTGCTGGGTGATGGCTGAGGTCACAGTTTGGTGGTGGCCATGGTCCAATTTTGAGCACGGCAGTGATCCCGTTTCAGTTACATTTGGATGATGGCAACGCTTACATTTCAGTCACACTTCAGTGACAGCCACGATCACACTTTGGTCACGTTTTGGTGATGCCAGAGTGGTCACTGGGCTGGATGTGGTCCATCAGTCAGCCAAGAGTCAGTGCAGCAAGGCAGGAGGGCAGGCCCGTGGGTGCTGGCACAGCTCTGCTGACACATGCCTTGTCCTGTCTCACTCATCTCCAGCCTTACAACCCTTCTCGTTTGGCACTAAAAGGTGAAACAGCAGTGAAAAGTGAATGCTTCACTCGAGTCAAACTGGGCAAGAAAGGCTGGCATGAGGTGGGAGACAGATAAATAAATCACTCCCTGCTCAGACAATGAGCTGCAGGAGGCAGGATACCTCGGGAACTCTCCAAGCATAGGGGTGTGCTTGGAAAATGAAGGTTTGCAGCCCAAACCTTCTTGGCTTTTCACCAGGATGTTTGTTAGAGTTGATTTTAGGAAATGAGGTGCATTTTCAAATATGCTGCTCCCTGCTTCTGATGGACACTCCATGATGGAAAAGCCTGGAAAAGCTCATGGGTAAATGACTTGTTGGGAACTGGTGCCTGCTGGGACACCATACACTCAGCTAAACCTGGGGGGGAAAGTGTGTTTCTGTCTGGAAAACACCTGAAGGCACAGCCCTGAAAGAGGTTTTCCTTCTGGGTTTGCAGTTTGTTGGTTTATTCCAGCTTCCTGGTGGGAGGGTGAGGCAGGACACTTCTCATGGATGTGGCTGGGATGGATGTGGATCCCACAACCATCCCAAGCTGTAGCTGTGCTGGAAAATATAGAAAGCAATATCATAGAATCCTACAATGCACTGGGTTGGAAGGGACCTCTAAAGGTCATCTAATCCGACTCCCCTGCAGTCAGCAGGTGTAACCCCAACTAGATCAGGTTGCTCAAAGCTTTGTCAAGCCTGACCTTGAAAGTCTCCACCACATTCTTGAGTAACCCACTCCAGTGTTCCACCACCTTCATAGTAAAGTACTTCTTCCTAATGTCCAATCTAAATGTGCTGGTCCTGCTTGTCCCATGTGAAGAACATTTGTTAGGTGCCATCCCATGAGACCCCAGCCCCAGGCAGGTGGTGGTGATGCTGATATCAGTGCCACCACCCTTTAAACACAGCACTTGTACAAAGCTGGCCAGGGAGGTTTCTCCTGTGTAGTCCTCAGTGGGGTGCAGTGCAGAGATGCCACTGACATGCTGGAGTCACCATCCCTGGAGCTATTCAACAAACATGCAGACATGGCCCTTGGGGGCATGGTTTAATGGCCATCCATGGTGGTGTTGAGTTGATGGTTGGCCTCAGTGATCTCAGAGGTCTTTTCCATCTGGAACAATTGTATGTTTCTCTGGTTCTGTGACAGACACCCAGAAGGCTGGTGGCATCCTGGGTTGCATCAAAAGCAGCATGGCCAGTGGATGGAGAGAAGTGGTTCTGTCCCTCTGCTCTAGTGAGACCTCCCCAGGAGTACTGTGTCCAGCTCTGGGGTCTGCAACACCATAAGGGCATGGACCTGATGGAGCTGGTCTGTAGGAGACCACAAAGATAAGCAAAGGGATGGAGTACTTCTACAAGGATAGGCTGAAAGAGTTGGGGCTGTTCAGCCTAGAGAAGAGAAGACTTCAGGGAGACCTTAGAGCTGCATTCCAATATCTGAAGGGGACCTACAGGAAG
Organism: Pogoniulus pusillus; assembly: GCF_015220805.1. Classification (NCBI taxonomy): domain Eukaryota; kingdom Metazoa; phylum Chordata; class Aves; order Piciformes; family Lybiidae; genus Pogoniulus; species Pogoniulus pusillus. The sequence goes on along the minus strand of NC_087290.1, from coordinate 14,429,642 downwards.
GCTGGAGATAGAAGGGCCTGTGAGGATAAGACAAGAGAGAATGGTTTGAAACCGGGGCAGGGCAGAGTGAGGCTGGACATCAGGAGGAAGTTCTGCACAGTGAGGGTGGTGACACTGGCACGGGCTGCCCAGGGATGTGGTTGAGATCCCATCCCTGGAGACTTTGGAGATCAGCCTTGCCCTGTGCAGCCTGCTCTAGCTGGAGGTGTCCCTGCTGCCTGCAGAGGGGTTGGACAAGATGCCCTTTGAGGGTCGCATCCAGCCCGCAGTCTGAAGCTGCCTGAGCAGAAGGCTGCTTCCCTCCCCAGCAGCAGCCGGGCGCTGGCGGCAGAGCCAAGCCGCTGCCGCGGAGGATGAACCCGGCTCGGTCACCATGGAAACGCTGCCCGGGCCCCGGCGCCGCTCGCGTGTGCACGGAGCCCGTTGACCTCACTTAGAATTATTACCTTTAGCCAAATAAAATAATTTGTGTTAATAAAGAGCCCATTTTCTCCCGGCTTCCAAGCGAGCCTTCCCCAGAAGGCAGAGTGACTCCTTAATTACACTTTTACTGCGAGGTGATTAATGTTCAATATGTGAGACTCCGTTTAAATAAGTCTCTTATTAACACCTTTAATATGTTTTAATTTTTTTTCTTCCCTTCCCCCCTCCCCCTCCCCTCCCCCCTTCCCCTTTCCTCCGACGCTGGTGGTGAGGAGGGGGGGTGGGGGCTGCACAGCACTAGATGGAGCTCTGATATTAGCCATGGAGATGTGTGGGCACCCACCCGGCACCCATGGGCGAGCCCTGGGACCCTGTCATCTCCCAGAGGGATGAAACGATGGGAACTGGGAGGGGAAGCACCAAGCACCAAATCCAGCTCCAGGAAAGCCCCTTTGCTTCTCCTGTCATGATGGGGGTGATGTGCAATGAGCAAGTGAGGGTTCAGTGCACTCCTGGTGAAGAGCTGGAGCAGGACTGGGTTGGACCCTCCAGGGTGTAAGATGCAGCCATGCCAGGTCTGGAAATTCTCATGGTGGTACAGGTCTCTTTGACTACCAGCATGTCCTTCCCATGAGAGACACAGATGGAACTGGACTGTCCTGGGAATTGTACTGGGGCATGGCAAAGTGATGAGAAAATGGAGGACCCCCTCCCCTTTTTTTGGGTCACTCCTCCACCAATTATGGAGAGTCTGGTCTGGGGATAGGTGACAGATCATAGAGTCATTAAGGCTGGAAAGTACCTCTAAGATCACCCAGTTCAACCACCACCACCACAGCCATTAAAGCCAGAGCATGGCACTCTGAGACTCCACGACTGCACCACCTCCCAGGGCAGCCCATTCCAACCCCTGAGCACTCTGTAAGACGAGGGGCAGCAGATACCAAGTGGAACGCAGCAGGTTCCACCTCAAGGTGAGGGAAAGCAAGCCGGGTCCAGGCCGAACTGCCCACAAGTGCAGCTCCACGTGGCAGGGGCTGAGTCCATCTCCCCACCTTCTTACCTGCTCTCTGCTGGAACGGAGCTCACTGTTTCTCTTGCACAGACAAACATTCCAGGGAAATTAAGGAAGTGCCCTGGCTGCTACTGGGGCTTGTGTGTGCTGAGCAATGCTGCCGAGCTAACCCAAGCCACCAAGAAAGGAATGCTTGCTAAATGAATTTGTGCCTTAATTACTCGGCAAGATCGTTGGAGGAAGCACTCAGCTGCTGCCAGTTACCAGTTTGGTGGAGCTTTTCTTCCAGAGCCTCAGCTCCTCAAACAGGCTTCAGCTGAGGATCCTCACAGGTGATTATCCCAAAACGCAGCTTATTTCTTGGAGCCATTGTGATTGTCTGCCCTCAACCTGGAACCTTCTGAAGAGGATTAGAGATCTGTTGTCTTAGGATGTGAGTTTTTGTTCCTTTCCTGATGATTTTGTTTCCCTCTGTTGGCTTTTGGTTTACTGATAATTCCTTTTCTTTTCCCCTTACTTCCTTGCAAAGAGAAGTTTTACCAGAGGCATAGGGGGTACCCCTGAGACCCTGTTCTGGCTGCCCTCCTTTGTTTACCCTGAACTACTTCACTCTATTAAATCTGTGCCAGAAATTGGGAGGGAATAAACTGAACCCCCAGTGATGGTATCCCTTAATCCCACGCCTACCCTCTGGGTGTATCTCTGGGTTGGGCTGTGCTCAGTTCCTTGTCTCCTTTGAGTAGTTTGAACAGAGGTGGAACTTTGCTTAGGCTCAGCCTGTGAAGATGTTAAAGCTGTGCTAGAGGAATAGCAGCTTAGTGGGTATAAATTCTGAGAGCTCTATTAATTCCAGTGCTAAATGAGACAGTTCTTAATTGTTTGTGCTGTTAACCACCTCGCTGAGAGAAAGGCATCAAACACCCACCCTGCACTTCACCACTGTGTGTTTGGGGGATTGTTAGTTCAGAGGGCTGAGCTATGCATCATCCAATAGTTCTGAACAGTCATCTGTTTCAGGACTGATTCCATGTGAAAATGATCTTTTGTTGCATTAACCAAAACTTCAGATAGTTCTGAGGAGGATGTTTCTCTGTTCCAGAGCCAGGGGAATTCTGCAGCCAAGTTGGTGCTGTTTAGCCATCATGAAACCAGAGATCAGGCAGTGCTGGGGTGTGCAGTGCTGGGTGTCCTCCTCTCTTCTTTATTTTCCAACCTTGCACTTCTGTTGCCAATTTTGCTTGCAGTTGGATATTTTGCTCTGCAGTTCCTTCCTGACCCCGTGGCCCTGCCTTTTACTGGGTGTTTGGGGATGAACAAGGCAGACAGAAAATTAAGTGAGGTTTGTCTTTGCCACGTTGAGGGCAGTGAGGTGGTCTGCAGCAGCCAGTTACCACCTCAGCCCTGGTCCTTTAGGGATGCTTTTCTGGTCAAGGTTTGTGCTGCTCATCTCCTAGCTCAACACAGGGCAGAGGAGAGGAATGGGAAGCCTCAGCATCTGTGTTTTTGTTATGGGATCATCTTCTGTGACTGGGAGTAGGGCACACAGGGGAATCCCTGAGCTGTTGGGGCTGGTTGAAGTCTTGTGAGCAGAAAGGAGTTAACCAGGCCAGGACACTCCTTCCAAAAGTGGAAGGTAAAATTCATAGAATCACAGGATTGTTTTGGTTAGAAAAGACTTTTAAGATCATTGAGTCCAACCATTCTCTAACTCTGCCAAGTTGCTAACCAATGACACTAAGTGTCTAATTCAGCTGGGACATGCAGGAAGCTACGAACAAATCAAGTTCAGATAGGGGGACCCCATCCTATGCCACTACAAGACCATCAAGGACCTCAGTCTTGGAGAGGAAGTCCCTGCTCTGGATCAGCAATGGCCTTTCTATGCCCATAAGAAGATGACTGTCTGTGTTCCCTACTCTGTGCCAACAGTAAACCCACGCTGTCCCCTCAGAAGCCATCTCCAATCCATTTTGTCTCCTAAAAACCACCTCAAACCCACAAACCCCACCTCAGACCCTTGCTGTCCCCCCAAACCACCTCTACCCCATGGTGAGAGCAGGCAGTGAAGCTGAGCAGTGCTTGTGGGGATGGGCAGCACCTCCCCTACATGTTAAAAAACTCGTTTAAAAGTTAACAGTGGCCAGTAATGAACCAGCAAAGGTTTATTGCCCATAAAGGATAAAATTAATGTAAGCTATCCTCATAAACTCCCCTGATTTGTGCTGCTCCTTTCCATTCTCGCTGCGTGTCTCTGCCAGCCTCTTCTCAGCAGCAAAGAGGTCTTGGTGGAGCAGGTTAATCATCAAATCCCAGCCCTGGTGGCCCCATCTGAGGCAGCCCAGGCTGCTGCTGTGGCCTCTTCATCCCATGGCAAAGCAGAGGCACGAATTAGAATTTCCCTTAAGAGGCTTCCTGGCTAGGTTACAATCTTTGGTAAAGGTCTTTTCCTCATGACTTCTGGATCCCAACAAGGTTTTTGCAGTCAGACCACACTGTGCTCCTCCACCTTTCTTTCTCTTCACCCAACAATTGCCCCAGGAAAAAAACATCACACCTCACTTTTATTTCCTCTAATACTGTGGGCAAAACCAAAATGGGAAAATTCCAGAATCTCAGCATGGAAGAGACCTCTGGAGATCACCTATCCCACCCTTCTGCTTGCCCAGGATCATGATATCCAGCTGGGTTTGGAATCTCTCTAGAGGAGGAGACTCAACAGCCTCTGTGGGCAGCCTGCTCCAGGCCTCCAGCACCCTCACACTGAAAGTTCCAGATTGCGCCTGTTGCCTCTTGCCCTGTCACTGGCCCCATCCATCCTCTTGCTCCCCACCCTTTAGCTCTTGCTGAGCGTTGATCAGATCCCCTCTGGGGCTACTCTTCTCCAGACTCAATAGCCCCAGGGCTCTCAGCCTCTCCTGCTCACAGAGATGCTCCAGACTCCCAGCATCTTTATCACCTCTGTTGGACTCTCTCCAGTAGTTCCCTGTCCCTCTTGTACTGGGATTAAGGCAAAAAATCCCAGATGTGACATTTCTGGAGGCACAAACCTCTGACTTACAGCCCCAGCATGCTTTATTTTCCATAAATTGATGAGGCTTAAAGGAGAAGCTAAACTTTTAGCCAATATATAGATGAAATGATCTTAAATTCCCATATTAAAGCTCATCATTAACCTGTTGGGGTTTACTGGGCTAGCAGTAAACACAAGCAGCTGTGAACAGGGTGTTTAATTGTTCCACTGAATATTCATAACATACAGAACCTTGAGAGAAATTGTTCCAGGATGATGGGGAGCTTGATAAAGCAAAGCCTGACTTCAGTTAGGGTGAGCAAATGCAAAGCAGCTGCACCACACACCCTCAGATAGAAGCATAGAATTGTTTTAGCTGGAAAAGATCTGGGATCACTGAGTCAAACCATCAGCCTGAGACCACCACAGCCGTTAAACCACGTCCTGAAGTGCCAGGATGCGGGCACAAATCAGAACCTGACGGGGTCCATCTGGACAGGAGAAGAAAATTCATGATGCTGAGGGTGCTGGATCCCTGCAGCAGGCTGCCTGCAGAGGTTGTGGAGTCTTCTGCTCTGGAGAGCTTCCAAACCCTCCTGGTCATTGCAATCCTGGGCAAGCTACTGCAGGTGTGCCTGCTTTAACAGGGCAGTTGGAGCTAGATGTTCTCCAGAGGTCCTTTCCAAGCACTCCATGCTGGAATTCTGTGGGTTATGCACTCGGTGGATATTTAGGGTGCTGGTCAAATAAGGCATCACCTGTGGTCATAGTGGAGCTGCTTACTGGGAGGCTGTAAGAGGTTCTGCAGCATGGACTGAGGTCCTTGGTCCTACGTGCTGAGTGCAGGTGTACATGGGACAGCAGAACAAGATCTGTGATGTAAAGCTCTCGAGGCAGACCACAGGGCTGGGGGCCATGAAGGGACGTGTGTGACTTGTGAACTAAGGGAGTTGGTAACTCACAGGGTGATGGCTTCAGATGGCTCTGTTTTATCAGTGGTTTCTGCCACCTGAGCGGCGCTGCCTGTCTCGGGTGTGTTTAGCAGTTGGTGGCTTGTCTCGGGTTTGTGACTCTCTTTGTGACACTCGTGGCTTTATGTGACTGCATCACTTGCCCCAGCTTCATTAAATCCAGCTGAGGCTGGAGCTAGTGGCCAAGCAAGTTGTGCATTCCCAGTGCCAGGGGCCGCTCAGTAATCCCCCTGCAAAGTTCAGGAGCTGGTTCCAGGCTGAACTTACACTATGTGAAGTGAAGCTGGGGCTGTGGGTGGAAGAGGGGAAGGATGGAGAAGGTGGAGCTGGCTGGTACCCAACTGCTGGTTGGAGGCAACTCCTGGTAGGTCTGGGGGCTGCTGCATGCTCATGGTGATTCTGCTGGTAAAGATGCTGTAGTCCTGGTGGAGAAACAGCCTCTGCACTTCTTGAGGAGCATTTGGAGATGCCTCAATATTGCACCAGGGAGGTTTTGGATGGGTGTCAGTAGAAACTTCTTCACTGAAAGGGTTCTCAAAGACTGGAACAGGCTCCCCAGGGTGATGGTTGAGTCCCCATCCCTGGAGGTGTTTAAAAGAGGCACAGGTGTGGTGCAGAGGGAAGTGATTTAGCACTACACTTGCCAGAGTTAGAGAATGGTTGGAGTCAGTCATCTGGAAGGGTCTTTTCCAACTGAAATTATTCTCCAGTTCTCCCTTCATCTGTCCTTGGACACTGTTCTCTTGGCACATGCAGGGCTTGGGCTGGGAGCTCAGCCAGTGACAGCAGCACAGAAACAGCATCTCCTTAGGGTTTACATCATGCCAAAATGGCCTCTTCTGGCCTCTTTCCCCAGTATCCCCCATGCCAAGCATGGGAGAAATCCTGGCCCATCACAGCCATTCTGCCTGGGCCATCCCAGCAGTGCCGGGAGAGGATGGATGGAGGCACCAGGTGGGTGGGAGGCAGTTGGATGACATTTCTTGTGCCCTCTGGTGACTTCCTTTCACTTCAACTCACTGGCCATGGAAGAGGAGGGTGACTTTTCTAATCCAGTGAAACCAGTCATCCCTTCCCATAACCATGGGCAGGGGGGAGGAAATCATGGATTAGCATGGAGGTGTTTGGTCAGCTTGAGCTTTGCTCCTGACTCAGTTCTGTAGAATTGCTCCAGTCTCTGCATTTCCCTTCAGCTCTGCCACGCTCTCTTTGTTGTCCCTCCCCTCTCTGCTTTGGTAGATGCCAAGTAGCCAAGGTGATGTTTCTGTGTGAAATGCTTTTGGTGCTGAATCTTTCCTGTGCAGTTTGGCCAATGCCAGCCCTTCCCAGTCTGTGGTGGCATCTCGCCGTGTCACAGGGACCATTTGTATGGGGAACATATCTCTGCAGCTTGTTTGCTTCACTGTTTTCTTCTGTGCTTGAAACTTGCCCCAGATGATGCTGAATTTGAGAAAGGTTGGATGTGACTTGGAGCAGATGAAGTGACCTGAATTGGTGTATTGGCATCACTGGTGTGACAAGAAGAAGGTGAAAGCTCATGCACCAGCCAGAACCTGGGGCACAAAGGACTCACAGTAAAGGCTTGATAGCTTCTTGGGGTGTTTGAGGTTTTCAGTTCTGAGAGTGTAGTTTCCTGGACCAGAATATTCTCACTCTGTGCCTACCTGTGCAGGCCAATCTGGGAGAACCTGCTTTAGCAGGGCATCTGGACTAGATGACCTCCAACTCCAGCTTGGGGACATGGTTTGTTGGCCACGGTGGTCTCAGATTGAGGATTGGACCTCATGATCTTGGAGGGCTTTTCCAAGCAAAACAACTCTGTGATGCTGTGACTTCTTGTAGAAGGTCTGTGTCCCTGTGGGGCAGGTTGGGAGGGGGACACTGGAGCCTCTCACCTTGCCTGCCATTCCCTGTTTGTGATCCCAAGAGATAAGCTGCTACCCCAGGCAGCAGCAGGCTTCACTTCATTGCAGGCTGTTGGTCTGTGGGCCTGCAATGCATTTATAATTTTTATTGTTATATCTTTTAATTTTATTTTGCTTCCCTTGCTGTCTGGGAGAGGGGAAGATAGGAGCCCCATATTTATTACAGCACAAACGATCTACCTCTGCCAATGTATGTATCAGTTAATTTAATCTCACCACTTTAAATAAAACTGTTTTTCCTTCCTTTCTTTACTTCCCTCCCTCCCCTCTTTCTCCTCCCCTCCCTCCCTCCCACCCGCTGCTTTACCTACTCCTCTTGGTGCCAGGTGATCAATTGGTGTAAAAAGCAAAACAAAGGTTGGGGTGGGGGAAGGAGGAGAATAAAAAGAGAAGAGGGGGAAAGTGGGGGAAAGAAAAGGGTAAAAGGGAAGGGGAAAAAAAGAAAGGGGGGGAAAAGGAAGAAAGGTGAAGGAAAAGAAGAAGGGGGGGAAAGGAAAGGGAGAAAAAGGAAGAAAGAGGGAAAAAACAAGGGAGGAAAAAGTGAGGGGGAAAGAGGGGGAAAAAAGAAAAGGGGAGGAGGGGGGGAAAGGAAGAAAGGGGAAGAAAAAGAAGAGAGGAGGAAAAAAGTGGGGGTGAAAAAAGAAAAGGGGGGAAGAGGGAAAAAGGAAGAAAGGGGGAAAAAAGAAGGGAGGAAAAAAGTGGGGGGGGAAGAAGGGGAAAAAAGAAAAGGGGAGGAGGGGGGGAAGGAAGAAAGGGGAAGAAAAAGAAGAGGGGAGGAAAAAATGGAGGTGAAAAAAGAAAAGGGGGGAAGAGGGAAAAAGAAAGAAAGGGGGGGAAAAAAAGGGAGGAAAAAAGTGGGGGGAAAGAAGGGGAAAAAAGAAAAGGGGGGAAGGGAGAAAAAGGAAGAAGGGAGGACAAAAGTGGAGGAACAAGGAAAGATGGGGAAAATAAAAGGGGAAAATGGAGTTTGGAAAAAAGGAAAAATAAAGGAGGGTGAAAAGGAGGGGGGGAAGGAAACAAGAAGGGGGAGAGGGGGAAAATAAGAGGAGTAAAGGGAAAATAAGGGAAAAGGAAGGGAGGAAAAAAAAGAAAGGAGGGAAAAAAGGTGGGAAAGAAGGAAAAAAAGTGGAAAAATGAAGGGGGGGAAGATAGGGAGTAAAAGGAAATATAAGTGGAGGGGGGGAAGGCAAGGGGGAAAGAAAAAAGGCTGGCAAGTGAAAGTCTCCTTTGCCTTTTGTAATCTGCATGGAAAAGGCTTTTTCTGGTTGCTAGGACCGGCTCAGCCTTTCACCGCTTCCGCCTCTCTGCCTCTCCCGTGGCCTCCGTCTGATTGACATTTACAAATTACCAAGCTGAGAGTGTTCAATCTTTGACCCGTGTGTTTCTATTCAGCAATGAGTGAGATTTGCAAGCATTTTGTCATATAATTACTGCAAATCCCTTGAAAATTTCCACAACAACGCCTAGATGAATGGTAATTTGTGCAGACAGCCGCTGATGCCTTCACAATACACCAAGATGCAAAACAGTCCAATAGTTTGTGGTGGGGTTGTGTGTGGTTTTTTTTTTCCTTCCTCTTCTTCTATTTTTGGTTGCTTTTTTTTTTTTTTTTATTAAGTCTAAGATTTCTTGAGGAGGGGGAAAAAAATGTTCAGCACTTCAGCGTTGTAAAATATTTGGCTTGTGGGATTTATTTGCTTACACAGCCTCTGTTTGTGCTGATTTTATTGTATTGACTGTATGCATTTTTTTTCCCTCCCCCCCCCCCCCCCCCCCCCCCCCCCCCCCCCATTCTACAGTTTTATTGTGTGTTGGTCATATGCATACATCACCCATATTGTTCTCCAGGAAATTTATTCCACCTTTCAGCCTGCTCTTGATAGGACTTATTGCATTACTAGTTAAGTGCTGAGATTTGCTACTACAAAGACCTGAAACAGCCTCTTGTGATGTTTATTCACCAGTGGTGGCTGAGATCATCTGTTTTCATTGCACTTGGAGGAGAACACCTGCATCACAGCAGGCTTGGGTTGCTCGGGGTTTGCTCTTGTGGAATGGTCCAGCTACCTCTCCGAATTGGATGGCTAAAGGAAGGACATCAGTGGCTCAGAAGGAGGTGGATGTCCAACACCTGTTGGAATAATCATGTATAATTATTCATGGCTTACTTAGATCATAGAATTATTTGGGGTGGAAAAGCCCTCTTGGATCATCCAGTCCAACACCATCCTGGCCACTAAATCATGTCCCCAGGTGCCATGGCCACGCATTTCTTGAGCACCTCCAGGGATGGTGACTCCACCACCTCCTTGGGCAGCCTGTTCCACCCCCTGACCACTCCTGCAGTGAAGAAAATTTTCTCTAGTCTTCAACCTAACCCCCCCAGCACAATTTCACCCCCAACTCACTGCAGCCTTCTTTCAGGGAGCTGTAGCTAGCAATGAGGTCTCCCCTCAGCCTCCTCTTCTCCAGACTGCACATGCTGAGCTCCCTCAGCTGCTTCTCCCCAGCCCTGTTCCCCAGACTCTTCCCCAGCTTTTTGCCCATCTCTAGACACGTTCCTGCTCTTCAGTGTCCTCCTTGCAGTGAGGGGTCCAAAAGTGAACCCAGCATTTGAGGTGTGGCCTCAGATGTCCCTCTCGAGCTGTTTTGCAGGAGCATGGTGAGCCATGGGTCACCGTGATGGATCAGAGGAAGAGCTCAGTGACTGCAGGCTCTGAACAAACCGCTCTTGTCATTAGGGTGGAAATGTAATCTCTGCAAAAGCTGTGGCTATGGTAGACTTAGCAAGAGCTGCTCACGTTATGGGAATTTAATGCACCTGGTAGAAACTAACTGCAGGTCATCAGTTTTTATTGGCAGAGTGCAGACATGCAGTGTGATGAACTGATCTGGCAAAACATTAACAAAGGTGGGGGGAAAGAAAGAGGAAGGAAAGAATGCCTTCAGATGGAGATCTGCAGCGGGGATCATCGAAATCAGAGCAAATGCTGCTCTCCAGGTACTTCTCTGCTCAGCCCTGGTAATTTTTGCTGCTGATGGCAATGGTCTTTTTTCACATGGAGTTTGCAGATAATTTTTTTGTCTGGCACATATCTAGAACTTCCACAGTCACCTACTAATTTAAACCAATTTGCCCTAGGTGATGGGTGAATACACTTGAAAATGAAATGGGTCTGATTTAAGCATCCCTTCTCTGAAGCCAAAGATTATATAATTAAATTAAAAGAAAATGTGTTTTATAATAAACTGTATTTCCTCTTGGCAAAATCCAATTTGGGAACAAGATTGTAATATCATATCTAAAAATGTTTTCCCATGGGTATTACCAGCCCGTTTCCTTTAATTGTTTTCACCCATCGTATTACAAGCTCTCCAAGTAGGGAAATGAGTGGGGGTTTCACAAAGAGACAGCAGGCAGAGAGGGAAGGTTGGCTTCCATCCCAAGAGGACATTCTGGAGAATCAGAGGTGGTGGTGGAAGTGGACACCTCCCTGCCTGCCCTGGGCTTTTGGCTGCTGCGATGTCACGGACAGCGCAGCCAGCTTGCTCAGGATGGAGCCTGATGGTCATGATGCTCTTTGGATAAAGCCAGGTTTCAGCAAGCTGTGATCAGCCCTGGCATCTCAGGTCTTCCTCCTCTGGTGTAGGTCTGGTCCAGACAGAAGCTCGATGAGCCATGCTGTAAAGGTTTTGCACTTCAGTGGAAAATATTTAATGCTGTGGGTGGGAGCTGCTGGGGGAGCTTCTTCCCCAGCATGGCTCAGGAGTTTGGTGACACCAGGAGTTTTCCTGGCTGTTTCCCAGCACGTGGATGAGGGGGATCAGGTGCTCAGGGTGAGAGGAGGGATCTGCTGCAGCTGTGAGTACCGTAGCCATCCTGCTGATCCACCAGGAGCTCAAATGCTGGGTGAGGGAAAACAGCAATGTAGGGTACGCCTCAAGTCCAATATGAGCCATTTCTGCCCTTAATTAACAGGCTTATTTCCTTCTCTAGACCTTTGCCTGGTCATCCACTGCTGCTGCTGTCCCTGCAAAGGGCATGGCTCTCAGTTCTGCATGTCTAACTGCTGTGCATCAGGATAATTTGAAGGCAAGGCAACTAAAATCACTGAGTCCCACTGTCAACCTAAGACCACCATGGCCATTAAAACATGCCCTGGAATGTGTGGACATGAAGCTTCAGGACACGGTTTAATGGCCACGATGGTCTTAGGTTGACGGTTGAACTCAGTGATCTTAGAGGGCTTTTCCAACCAACACCATTCTGTGATTCCATGCCTCCAATTTCGTGTAGATTTGGCAAACTTTGGCAAAAAGCTTCAATTAAACAGCAAAAAAACCCTCAAGGTGCTTAGCCAGCCTTTGCTGCCAAGCTCCTGGTGAATCCTGCCAGCAATGCTGAGTTTGCTCAGACTGGGAGATGCCAAGAGATGAGGCCAGAGAGCATTTTGCTCTTTGCAGGTCCCTCATTTATCTCCTGGATGGGAATGGTCTTGTTTATTGTAAGCAGTGATACATTAAGCACAGGTAGAGAAGTTGGAAGCCAGCCTGGAGGTGATAAGCAAAAAGTGTTCCTATCTGGGAACTCAGCACAAGTCCTGCAAATGCCCTTCTGCTGTGAGTATGGTCACAGGTGTCCTCATCTTCCTCATGCTTTATTTCCACCTTTAACCCTGGGTTTGTTGCTGTATTTGGCTTTTTACATTTTGGGAGGTGCCCAACAGCATGAGGTCTCTCTCAGCTAGGGGAGCCCTCCAAGGGAATCTGTGGTGGGCTGGTTGGGTAGCAGCTGTGGGGTATTCTCAGCAGCTTTGAACATAGGATCATTCAGGCTGGAAAAGATGTTCAGGGTCATCGAGCTCAACCATCAACCCACTCTCTGCCAAGCCATCATTAAGCCATATTCCCAAGCACCACATCTCCTCAGCTTTTAAACACCCCCAGGGGTGAGGACTCCCCAAGTCCCCTGGGCAGCCTAGGCCAGTACCTGACAGCCCTTTCAGGGAAGCTCCCCACCACTGTAGGACCATGAGGTGCCACCACTCTTCCCTTCTGCATCTTTCCCTCATCACAGAGACTGACTTTTCTGCTGTCCAGACTCCCAGGACTGAGGGGCTTTTTAGCAGCAGGGGTTACACAGCCCCCACCCTCCAAAGCTCTGGGACCCCTGCAAGTGCAGAGGACAGGGGCAGAAATGCACTGGAGACATTCAGGGTCAGGCTAGATGGGGTTCTGAGCAGCCTGGAGGAGGGTTGGGCTAGATGAGCTTTAGAGGTCCCTTTCAGTGCATCCTGAAGAAGCAGTGGTGATATACTGGATGCCCCCCGTCACCTGGAGCCCACCCCCAAAACGAAAGCTGCACTCAAGGAGCTCACAGAGCGCTGTGCTGGGTGGCGTGGGGCTGCCTCATTCAATCCTTCCCATCTTTGCGAGGCCGAAGACGAGGCCTTTCCGGGGCCCCGTCGCTGGAAGACAGAGCCTGCAGGACGGGAAGGCTGAGCGGGGGTGGATTGGTGCCTGGGCTGGGCTTTGCCCGAGGTGAAGGAAGCGTGCGGCAGGGAGCGCTGGGGAGCGGCGCTGCGCCGGGCTGCACCGCGGGGCGCGGCGGGCACGGGGCTGGGGAGGGGGAAGGCTGAGGGGGTTTGGAAGGGGAAGCGTCGCAGGGTTTGTTCTTTCCTTTCTTTTCTGCGGGTGTTGGGCTGCTGTCAGCCATTTTAGGTTTTCTGCATCCTATTTCCCTGGTGCTTCCAGGAGAAGCTTTTTGGGGAGTCCCCAGCTAAAACTCGAATTTGCATTTAAATGGAGATTTTTTTGTGTGTGTGTGTGTGCTTAAATTATTATTTTATTATTTTTAATGAGCAGGATACTTGGGAGACTAAGACTATTAGTTTTCCTTGTGGGAGAGTGTGGAATTCTCTCACCTTTTATAACCTTCCCCCCCTTCCCCCCTTCCCCGACCCTTTTAATGCACACTTTACGTTAGGCATGGGAAAAAAAAGAAGAAGAAGCTGGTGCTTCCTTAAGGAGGATATAATCATAAACAAATAAGTCTGGGTGCCCTTGCAGCAGAACTAATCTTCCCTCAGCTGAGCTGTGATATAGATCAGTAACAAGAGCCACGCGCAGGGGGTTCCTTTGAAATGCATAATACCTCCTCCTCTAAATTGGAGTTGGTGTGATGGAGCTGTGAGATGACATATTGTGGCGTGACCCCTCTCTGCTGATTGTGGGTGAACCCTGCGAAGGTAAATCTAACGCGGCGCACACATCAGACAATTTCATTTTCATCACCCAGGGACAAAAACATAGCAACAGAATCTTTTCAAATGATAATCTGCATGCCAGGCAGGAGATTTTCCCCTTCCTGCCTTCCCCGGGTTTTAGTTTGCTTGGGTGGTTGGTTGGGTTGTTTTTTTTTTTTGCGTGTTCAATTCATGATATAGGTGAAAGGAATTATAAATTGCTTCCAAAGTTCATTCATTCTCTTCTTCTCATCCTTCCCTCTCTTCGCCTCCTCCTCGGGTTGCTTTTGTTCCCACACCCTCTCCCTTCCTCCCTTTCTCCTGCCTTTGTTTCCTTCTCTTCTGCATTTAATTTTTTTTTCCTTCCTATTTTCTCTGTCACTTTTTTCTCTTTTTAATCTCCTTTCCTTTTCTCTCCTCTCCTTTTTACCTCTTTTCCTCTCCCATAATTATTACTCTTCCTGCCCCCTCTTCCTTCTCCCCTCTGCCCCCCCTTTCTTCCTTCTCCCCCTCGCCCCCCCTTTCTTCCTTCTCCCCCTCGCCCCCCCTTTCTTCCTTCTCCCCCTCGCCCCCCCCCCTCCTTCTCCTCCTTTCACTCCCCTGTCCCTTCCCCTCCTTTCCCTTCTTCTACTTTCCCCCCCTCCCCCTTTTCCCCCTTCCCCCCCCCACTTCCTCCGGATGAGCTTCGAGGCAGCAGGGCAGGAGCGTGGGTGCTTGGCACACTTGCAGCTGCGGTATGGCTTTGGGAGAGCCTGTGCCTCAGTTTCCCCATCACTGCAGTGAGATGGTGATGAAATAACTGAGGTAGCTTCCGTTTATGAAGCGCCGTGAAGAATTTGATGAGCTCGTAAGCCACAAGGTCTTGCCTCCTGAGGATGAGTCCTGCAGGAGCAGAGACACCAATCCCACCTGGAAGGGAGAAGAGCCCCGAGCACACAGGTACCTGGTGCAGGTGGCATAACTGTGCTGGCAATTAAATAACCCCACCCCAGGCAGCACCAAGAGGGCAGAGCAGATCAGGACCATCATGGGCCTGTAATGGCCTCGCTGCCTGCTCCTCCCTGATGCCAAGTGACACAGTTATTGTAAGCGTACGGGAGTGGTACCCAGATGAGTTTGTCGGTTCCACCTAGCCTGATTGCCAGTTTCTCTTCACAGAGGAGAGGAATGAAATTGAAGGAGAAAAGGTCAGAAAGCCCTGGTCATCCTCTCCCCTTCCCCCAAATCACTTGTTCCCTTGGATGGAAACAAGAAATGACGGGTGCCTGTGCCACTTGGGATGCAGGCAGCCGGGAGAGAAGCAGGAGGGAGCAGCGGGTGGAGCAGGGCGGGGAGCGCGGAGCGCAGCCTGCTGACAGTGCCTGTAGAGGCGCAGGGTCCTGCTCATTGTTCATGGCATCTGCTAACACCCAAGTGACAGTGACAACTTCTTTGGTTAGAAAGAGGCTGCCAACCACCGCTCCTGCCCCCCCACGTGGAAGGATCTGTGGAAAGCACCACCCCTGCCTAGCCCCCCTCTGAGTGCTGCCGTGGAGGAGCCAGCTGGGGAGATGGATGGGGCTTGTTTCTTGTGTCCACTTGGGTACAGAAACGCCTCGGCTCAGGCCAAGGAGAATCTCACTTTTCCCTGGTATTGCCTGGGTTTCTAGTCTGTTTCCTCACTCATGAGGAGCAGCTGAGGGGGCTGGGGATGTTTAGTCTGGAGAAGAGGAGGCTGAGGGGAGACCTCATTAATCTCTATAGCTCCTGAAATGAGTCTGGAACCAGGTAGGGTTGGTCTCTTCTCCCTGGTCTCAGATGCTAGAAGGAGAGGAAATGGCCTGAAATTGTGCCAGGAGAGAGTTAGGATGGAGATGAGTACAAAATTCCTTGCTGCAAGAGTGGTCTGGGATTGGCACAGGCTGCCCAAGGAGATGGTGGAGTCCTCATCCCTGCAGGTGTTTAGGAACCTTGTGGCCATGGCACTTGGGGACATGGTTTAGTGGCCGTGGGTGTGCCGATCAGGTTGATGGTTGGACTGGATGATCTCGGAGGCCTTTTCCAGCCAAAACAATTCCATGGTTCTTCTTGAATATTTCAGAGGGGCAGCTGCAGTGGTAGCAGCCATCCTTATAAGTGCAGTGCCAACTGACAGCCTTTTAAATCCCGGGGTGTGGGGTAACAATCAAGCAAACACAACCAGTGGCAGCACCTCTGAGTAGCCCTTGATCCTACCTTGGGCACCCTCTGCTGCCCAAGTGCCTGGTGCTGCCACAGGGCTGGCAGATGATGAGTGCTGCCAGGCCACATTTTCTCAGGTGGAGAATTAATTTTGGTGGTGTTTGTGTCCCTGGTGGTTATCTGCTGTGATTGTTGGATGCTGTTCATGCTGCCTACATGTATTCTAGGCAGGTTGTGCAGGAGCAGTGCTAGTGTGTGCGATGGAAGCTCCTGGGAAACAAGTAGCTGTGGGTTGAGGCAGGGTTTGTGTCTTCCTGCATGCAAACTCTCCTGCTCAGTTGTGCTAGTTTGAAGCTAGCTAGAATGTTTTGGTGAGAACTAGATTACAGGCCGTGAAAGAGAAACTAGGGTGATGTCTACTTCACTCATAGGCTTGCTGAGATGTATAAGAACAAGAATCCAAACATAGATAAGGGAGACACTCTCTGCCTGAGCTCTGGGCTGCATTTCTCTCTAACCTCACCCTCCATCTCTCTGATTAATCCACTTGCTTCCTAACCCCCCTGGCTGACCCTCCATTCTTCCTTGGGGCACAAGGCAACATCTAGGGTAAGGTAGAGGGGTGGGAGAAGGTGGAAGGGCAGTTGGGAGCCCCTCCTGGGGACTCAGGTTTCTGGGAGGGCTGCTGTGTTTCTGTATTACCTTTTACCTTGTCTATTTCTGTGTATAACTGTATATACTCTAACTATCTGCTTGTGTATTGTGCTAAGCTGTAAATATAAGCTCCATTCAAATTTGCAGAGCTGCTGAGGCTAGTCTGGATAATTTCCAAAGTGTGTGTTGGGGGGGGGAAGGAGAGGGCAGGTAACCCCAAACCACCACATCAGTTCTTCTTGTTGACTCTTCTGAAGTCAGCTGGCCCAAAGCAGGCTGCTAGCTTGAGAACAGAGCAAGAATGCAGAGAACTGCAGCCAGGGAAAGGCCACCTGAGATGGAAGAAGTGAGACTCATCATTTGCCATAGACCTGCAGGACTTCATAGCAAACCAGGAGAGGGAAGAAGACGACAGGTAGGGCAGCAGAGAAGTGGCTGTGGGATTGTTGTTGCTGATGTTAATTAGAAGGCTTAGGGGGTAGCTTGGACTCGATGATCCTGGAGGTCTTTTCCAACCTGGTTAATTCTGTGGGTGAGACAACCCAGCCCCATAATGCAAAGCTGCCCAGAAAATTCTCCTCTTTGGGTTGTATTCTCACATCTCACTCCTCCCCATATCCTCCTGGGATGCATCTAATGGGCTGCACAGGACTTTTTTGCCTGTTTTCTGTTTGCCAAAGAAAGAAAGTTTTCCACAGGCAACGTGAGGGGAGGAAATCCCACTTTTTGTTCTGGCAGGAAAGTGAGTGTCAGTTGTGTTGATCTCTGTTTCTGCGTGAATGGGGTTGTTGAGAAGAGAGCCTGCGCCTGGGGCGTGCAGAATCTTACCTCACAGAGGTTTTGTCTCGCAGACAAAAACCCATCATGACAGACAGCATGAATTCAGTGGCTCTCCTGCCTCCTGAGTCAGAGAGGGAAATGCAGAACCAAGAGGAGGAAATGCATGCTGGCCAGGTGGGAAGTGCTTTCCCAGCACTGTGCTTTTTCCTGAGAACTGCAATCAGCAGACATCTGGACTGGAAGGGTGTCAGCTGACAGGCAGCAAGCTGGGCTCCAATACCCACAGACAGAAGTGATAAAAGCTGTGTTAGAAGCACAACATAGGATGCTGGCAGCAGCAAAGCAAGGGACAGGCTCCTTCTCCCCAGCAGTGCTGCCCAGAGATACTTGGTGGGGTACCTGCCCCTGGGCAGGTTTGGGGTTTGATTCCTTGGCTCGGCATAGATGGGCTGAGGCTGCTGGCTTGTGGGTTTGCAGAAGAGATGTCAGGCTCTGAGACAGGCCATGGGATGGTTCTGCTGTAAATTCATTTGCTCCTGCTGAGTACTTGATTTTCTCCCTTTCTTTCAAAATCAGAAGATGTAGCAGCTGGAGGGGTCTTCTGTAGGTGTTTCTGGCTGGTCTTAAATGAAATGAGAGGCAACAGCAAATACAAATGACACTGGACCTAGGACAAACACTATTTTAATGATGGGGACCAGGCACTAGAAGAGATGCCCAAAGGTGTGAGGGGAATCTCCATCCTTGGCATTTTAAAATTCATCTGAAGACCTTGATCAGCCAAATTGTCTTTGAGGTCAGTGATTTTGTGCAGGAAAACAGCAAACCTTTTCTTTCCTTTCCTCACCTGCCAGTCTCTAACCCGCCCATGGAGGAGATCAGGGTTTGGAAGGTGATTTAGAGATGCATAATTTGGCAGAGTGTGCTGCTTAAAGCCACTGGTGGGAAGCCACCTTGGCTGCAGTGCAGATTTCAGGCTCTTGTGCAGGCAGCCTCAGCAGTGTGGGCAGGGTCTGACATCCAGCACCTCCACACTCTTCTTCTCTGCCTCACACATCACCAGCACAACCCTTCCTTTGCTGCTAAGGACCACAGACTCACTAAGGTTGGAAAAGCCTCCAACCCAACACCCTAAACCCTGTCCCCAGGTGCCATGGCCACATGTTTCTTGAACACCTGCAGGGATGGGGACTCTACCACCTCCCTGGGCAGCCTGTGCCAGTGCCTGCCCACTCTTGCATAAGAATTTTTTCCTAATATCCAACCTAAACCTGCCATGAAGCAACTTTGGGGCATTTCCTCATCCTGCCTCTAGTTACTTGGGGGGAAGAGACAAACCCACACCTGGCTCCAGTCTCCTTCCAGGGAGGTGTAGAGAGCAGCAGTTCTAGAAATGCAGGATTGGAAGCTAGGAAAAATTTCATTCCTGCAAGAGTGGTCAGGCAGTGGAACAAGCTGCCCAGGGAGGTGGTGGAATCACCATCCCTGTAGGCATCTTGTTTCTGTAAAGGAAAACTCATCTAACAAATGCTCATCTCT
The DNA here is from genome assembly GCF_015220805.1 of Pogoniulus pusillus. NCBI lineage: Eukaryota > Metazoa > Chordata > Aves > Piciformes > Lybiidae > Pogoniulus > Pogoniulus pusillus. Next base: position 14,410,920 of record NC_087290.1, on the reverse strand, counting down.
AAGCTTTGCCCATGCTCTGCTCAGCTGAGTTTTTCTCTTCAGAGGCAAGGTGCTTTCTGGATGCCTTTATTCAATACCCAGACTTGTTGGTGCTGGTTTCTTGACCACAGCCAGACTAAACTAGCAAAGAGAAGCTGATGATTGGTGGCTGGCCACAGTCCAGCCCCAGCAGTGAATGTGCCTGAGCTAACAAAGAGGTCTCTATGGCAAGTCTGCTTCCAAAGTAGAAACTTCTCCAGCTGCTGAGGCCTCTTCTCTCTGGGTGCTGCTATTCCCAGTGCTAAGCTGTGCAGTTCTAGATTTGAAGAGAAGTTGCTTTTGTTTCCCAGTTCTGAGTTACTGCTCAAACTGCTCTGACAGCCCTAGGGCTAGCACAGAATTTGTTCCAAGTTCCCATTTCACCAAGGTGTCACTGCTCAGAAAGCCTCCTCCCAGCCTGTTTACTCTCTCAGGGATCTATTTTTAAAAGTTATTAGCAGATTACTGGGTTTCTATCAACCTCAGGCACCAGTCTCCCAAAGACACCCTTGTACTTTAATAAGGTGCATTTGATAATCCTCAGATAAAGGCATTGGGAGGGGGGGAGGGGGAGGAACTCTTGCACTGATTCAGCCAAGGGACATGGGCTAGAAAAGGGTTAAACATCCTCACGTTTCTAAATGGCTGAACTACTGTATGTTGTAGTTTTCAACTGCAAATCATCTTTAATAGCAGACATCACGGGATGGCTCATTACATTAAGCTATTTTTCATGCTATCTCCTGTAATATCCTTTAATCCAATGCGTTTCAAATCACCTCAGGCTAAAATAAGAGACATAGCGATGTAATAGCCTAGTGTATTAGTGGGTTAATTGCCCTGTTGTACTCTCTAGTAGATATCTCTGGAATGAGTTCTATATTAATTGTAAATTGCTTAATACATTTAACTCCTTGAGCAGCTTGGTCCTCTGCTATGCCTTTAATGAAGGAGAAAACTTTGGAGGTGTCAAGAGTTGTTTTCTTGTGGCTGGCAGCACAGGGTGTGTGGTCCTTCCCTAGCCAGCACCAAGCACACACTGCACCTGGGGAGGCTCAGCCTGGAGTACTAAAGACAAATTGTGGCTTCCCCCTACAAGCTGCATAGTTCTGCTCCAGCACTGCAGCCTGAAAAGCCACAGAGCAAAGCCTGGCTTGGAGTTGGTTGGTGGCCAGATTCTAGATCGGGACCTGCAGATGCTGTGATGCCAGGACTGCAGAGACAGCTCAGTATAGTAGCAGAGAATCACAGCATGGCAGGAGCTGGAAGGGATCCTAGAGATCATTGAGTCCAAAGCTTCTGTCAAGGGAGGGTGACCTAGAGAGGGTCACACAGGAACACGTCCAGACAGGTCTCCAGAGATGGAGACTCCACCACTTCTATGGGCAGCCTGCTCCAGAGCTCCAGCACCTTCACATTAAAGAAGTTGTTCCTCCTGTCCAGATGGAATCTCTTCTGTTCCACTCTGTGCCCATTACCCCTTGTCCTGGCACTGGGCACCACTGAACAAAGCCTGGTCCCATCCTGCTGCCACCCACCCTTGGAGTGTTGCTCAGCACTGATGAGATCCCCCTCAGGCTGCTCTTGTCCAGACTAAGCAGCCCCAATTCTCTCAACCTTTCTTTCCTCATCAGGGAGAGGTTCCAGTTCACTCAGCATCTCTAGCCCTTTGCTGTGCCCTTTCCATAGTCCTTATCACTGGATACCACTGAGAGAACTGTGGAGAAAAATAAGGGAAGGTTTAAATAATATATAAGATTCAAACTCTCATCTTACCAGTGCTGTGGCCAGAGAGAGAAGAGAAATGAAACACTCTGCAGCTCTGTCAGAGGATGCAGCAGCAGGTCACTGACACACACAGCTCCCAAAGTATTGCCCATCGTGTGCAGCAGTTGTTTGCTCAGGTGACTTCTCCAGCACTAGGCAGAGAGGTCTGCAGATTTGCAGCCACTTTTCCAAAGACTGGAGCAGAAGTGTCAGCAGCTGCTGGAGGGTAATGTTGCTAACGTCTTTGATTGCTCCCAGTTTGGGGGGGGGTCAGAAGAAGGACCAGGCACAGTGCAGGTTGGAGGGGGTTGTATAATTTCTCAGGTGAGACCTTTTTTTAATTGCATTCTTCTGGCACATTCTGGGTTCTAAAAATCCTGGCCAAAACCTTACTGTCAGTTCAAAGGGAAGGCACTGAGGTGGAATTCTGAAAACTTCTCTGCTTTGAAAACGTAGCAAAGTCTCTCTCCTGAAGTGCCCTCTCTTGCTGAAAACCAGCTGCATGGGGCAGGGAAGCAGACCACAGCTCAGGGGGCTGAGTGTAACCTATGTGACTGAAAACCAGAATCATAGAAAGGTCTGGGTTGGAAGAAACCTTAAAGCTCATCCAGTGCCATGGGCAGGGACACTTTCACCAGCCCAGCTTGCTCAAATCCTCTTCCAACCTGGCCTTGAACACCTCCAGAGAGGAGGCATTCACAGCCTCCCTGAGCAACCTCTGCCAGTGTCTCCCCTCCCTCACTGTGAAGAATGTTTTCCTCATCTCCAGTCTCTATTTCCCCTCCTCAAGATCCAATTCATTGCTTCTCATCCTACCACTACAAATCCTCATGGAAAAGCTCTCCCCAGTTTTTCTTCCGTGGAGGGTTGCTGTGAGGTCCTTCAGAGCATTCTCTTCTCCTTTGCAGTGAAGCCATGGAATGGAGGGGTGGTGAAACAGGTTCCATAAGCTCACCCAAGGCAAAGAGGAAAATAGACTCTTGCTCAGATGAAGTCAGCTAGAAATTATCCTGGGAATCAGCATCTCCTTCAGCTGCCTTCGTCACAAAAGCAACAGAACCAAGAGGCTGCCTCACTCGAGCGTCATGGAGGCAATTTTTGGGCACTGTGAGGTAACTGTGCTGACTTTGAAGTGACTTTTGATTTGTACCCCCAGAAGTGAAGAGAGGAGCCAGACACTCAGGTAATTCTTGTCTAGCATTGCTCACACCCATGTGCAAGTCCTTGTGTTTACAGGAGCAGCTTGGCTAAAACAAATCTCCTTCCTTCCCTTTGAAATCAGAGGTATTTGTGAGGCAACCTGAGGGAAAAGTCTATCACTTTCAGGGGACAATTTCAGTGAAACTGGGGAGTCAGTTGTTCTTTGAAGGAAAGGCACAAAGTGCTTAGACTGCTGGAGGAAAAAATTACCCATCAAGTTATTCTCTATCTGTAAAGGAGGTGGTAATGCAACCTGAGCTTAATTTTGATGGCACATTGTACTTCATAACAGTGACAACACCTTAAACATGTAATGAAAGGCCCTGATTTACCACTGAAATAATCCATTTAGCACTCCAATAAATAAAGGGAGGAAATACAACCCATGTTTCAGATGGGGGGAAGGAGATAAAAATTGCAGTGCATGGCAGTTTTCTGGCCACCTGTTTTGGGGGGGATTATTTTTGTCTCTGAAGGTAGACATAAATTCATAGTTAGGTTTGAGCTTTGAGTCTGGTGTCCACTTGGTGCCTTGAGGTGCTTTTAAAACCAGCAGCCCTGTGACTTGGTAGCACAAGGACTGGTTGTGGCTGACAAGGGGAGGAGAAAGGGAGGAGAAAACACTCATTTACTGCCTTGCAAGTCATGGAATCATAGAGTTGGTTTGGTTGGAAAAGCCCTGTAGATCGAGTCCAACCACCAAACCAAGACCACCACAGCCACTGAATCCTGTCCCATGGTGCCACATCCACGCATTTATCAAACACCTCCTGAAAACAGAATCATAGAATTCACTGTTTGGAAGGGACCATTAAAGGTCATCTGCTCCAAAGCCTCTGCAGTAAGCAGGGACATCCCCAACTAGATTAGCTCAGAACCCTATCTAGCCTGACCTCAAATGTCTCCAGGGATGGAGCCTTTACCACGTAGCTCGGAAACTTGTTCCAGTGTTCCATCACTTCCTCCTAGTGTCCAATCTAACTTCCTAGTGTCCAATCGAAATCTGCCCTGCTCTGGTTTCAAACCATTGCCTCTTGCCCTGTTGGTTCACACCCTTGGAAACTGTCCCTCTCCGGCCTCCCTGGAGCCCCCTTCAGACATTGAAATGCAGCTCTAAGGTCTCCCTGGAGCTTTCTCTTCTCCAGGTTGAAAGCCCCAAAGTCTCTCCTCCCGTCAAGCAGCTCTGGGTGGCTTCACCCCTTGCTGCCATGTCTCAGCAGCCGATGCTGGTGGAATGGCTCCGGTTCCCGCGCCCCGCAGCGCCCTGCCCGGCCCTAATTGGCCTGTTTGTTTTGCCATAAGTGATTCCTGCCTGTCTCAGGGTGGATTGTTTTTCACACCATTAAATGAAGTTCTGCTGTATTGATCCCTGTTTTTCCAATTTGAAGCCTGCAAAGTGATGAAGACATTTCTTGTTTTCCCCTGCCCCTTCCCCTCCGTTCATTTGTGTGCCCTGTCTGTAGCTCCCCCTGCTCGCTGTAATTGCTTCCTCGGAGCGGTGCTGCACTGGCAGCGCAGCTCCACAGCCGGGCCAGGCTTTTATGGAAGGATGGAGGAAGGCAAGGTTGAAGTCATCAACCAATATTAGCTGTGGAAGGTTTGTCACAACCAGCATTTCGATAGCAGCATCTCAGTGTCTCCTGCTGGAGCCTCAGTAAAAGAGTGCAGAGGGTGAGGGCAGGAGCATGGCACAGCTTTGTCTCTTCAGGCTGCTGAATATTTTGCTTAAGAGAAGGAAGCATTGTGGGATGCTGTTTTTCTTTCATAGGTGCATAGATTGGGTTGGGCTGGAAGGGACCTTAAAGCTTATCCAGTTCCAACTCCCTGCCACGGGCAGGGACACCTCCACTAGTCCAGCTTGCTCATTCAACCTGGCCTTGAACACCTCCAGGAAGGAGGCATCCACAGCCTCCCTGGGCAACCTGTGTCAGTGTTTCCCCACCCTCACTGTCAAGTTTCTTCCTCATCTCCAGTGTCAAGCTCCCCTCTTCCAGCTCAAAGCCATTGACCCTCACCATGACACTACAAGCCCTTGCAAAAGTCTCTCCCCAGCTTTCCAGTAGCCCTTTCAGGTCCAGTTCCATGTCCTTCTTGTGCTGGGCACACCAGTGTCCTCTTCAGCTTTGTTAAACATCTAAAGGCTGGAACCTGCCTTGGATTTTGCCAGGCTCTGGTTTTGTTTAGCACTACCATGAGGCCCGAGCTCTCTTCCAGAAGAGATCAATAGAGCAGGTGCTGAACTTAGGTTTCTGAGGCAAGTTTAATTCAGGAGGGAGTAGTGCCTGCTCCAATGCAGCCTCACTTGCAGTTGACTAAATTATGAGGTCTAAGCTGACCTTGTGCACACAGTACAATCTCCTGGTGGCTTCACCAGGCTACAAACTCAACAGACCTCACTGGCAGAGACCAGCCTGGGGGCAATATGGGAGTCTGGGATGGTCACCTGTGTTCCTGAGGTGTCCAGCTGAGTCTGGTGCAGTCTGTGACTGCTGAGGATGGAAGGCAAGAACCACTTTGGTGTTCACCTCAAGGTGTGGGTAGGGACCAAAGTTGAAGTTTGAGTTAGTGTTTCATAGCAGCATTCTGGGCAGCTCTGCTCCCACCCAGGCTGCCTGCTAATGTACTCCTGTCGTTCACAGCCAGGGCAGGTATTCCCCAGGCTTTTCCATGCTCCAGAGGGTTTTGACTCCCAGTCTTTTCTGATCTTTTTGCTCCCTGGCTCACAGGGGGACACATCAACCATCCCTGTCTTAAGGAACTTCTTGTTTAGATTTCTTTTAGAAGCAGGGTTTGGTGGCTCTGCATAGCACTTTGGCTTGTCATTGCAGAGAGGGAATAAAGCAAGTGCTAATAAAGAGGCAGAATCCACAATGAGGCTGAGGGAATCTGCCCCACCTCTGAGATTCTTCCCGTGGCAGCCCAACCCTCCCTTCCCTCATCCCCTGCCAAGCTGCTGCTTATTAAAGGGAAGCTCTGTGAACGCCCAGAGTCCAGCATAGCTCAGGTAAGCTCAGGGGATCAGCAGGATGAATCTGTTCCATGATCCTGGGAACAACCCTGGGGGAAGGGCTGCAGCCTGAAGGGGTTTGTGAAGTGGGAAGGCAGCAGCACGAGAGGACTTTGCAGGAAGAGGGCACTGGAGGCAGATCTCCTATTAGGAAGATGATTAATCTGTTTATTTTGCATTACTGTCATTATTATTATCATGCACATAAGCCTGAGTTATGTAAGAACTTTGCTGCACAAATCGTGTTTGCTTGCTGGGAGCACACAATAAAGAGGGAATTTCTCTCCCTTGGATATCTTCAGTTGAAATGGGTGGGAAGTGCTGAGCCAAGGGGCTTGGGGAGGAGGAGAGGTAGTGTGATGGTTTGGGTGTTACCTGCCCCACTCCCACTTAAGAAAATCACCCAGACCAGACTCAGCCAATCTGGAAATTGAATGAAGCTTTCTATTTACAGCTTAGCACAATATGCAAGCAGGTATTTATGATATAGACAGAAATATCCAAGTCAAAAAGTAATACAGAAACACAGCAGCCCTCCCAGAAACCAGAGTCCCCAGGAGGGGCTCTCAACCACCCTTCCACCTTCTTCCCACCCCTCTACCTTACCCAAGACTTTGCCTTCATTCAAGGTGAGTTTGGAGGATCAGCCAGAGGGGTTAGGAAGCAGATGGATTAGTCAGGCAGCAAGTTAGAATCATAGAATTTCAGGGACTGGAAAGGACCTCAAAAGATCTGGTCCAGCCCCCTTGCCAGAGCAGGATCACCTAGAGCAGATCACACTGGAATGCATCCAGATAGTTCTTGAATATCTCCTGAGAGGAAGTCTCCAGAACCTCCCTGGGCAGCCTGTTCCAGTGCTCCATCACCCTCAGAGTGGAAATATCCCTCCTCGGGTTCACATGGAACCTCCTATGCCTCAACTTCCACTCATTGCCCCTTGTCTAGGTTAGACAGAGAAGTGCAGCCCAAAAGCAAGAGGGCAACTCAATTATCTATGTTTGTGTTCTTGTTGTTATGCATCTCAGCAAGCCTATGAGTGCAGTAGACATCACCATCGTTTCCTTTTCACAGCCTGTCATCTAATTCTTCTCACCAAAATATTCCAGCTAGGCTCAAACTAGCACAGGTAGGATCTGTCTTTGGTACTCTCAGCATCTACTGTCATGAGGCCCCTGCTTCTAACTGGCCTTCCAGCGTGTCATTCCAAGCAATACAGAACATAGGCAAGAGAAAGGGCAAGGTCTGCAGTAGCAAAATCAACTTGTGCCCGGTTGTTTTTCCAAGGAAGCATGCAGTTTGAGCCCGTGGAGTGGTGGAGAGATCTGCAGGCAAACCTGGATGTGAAGGGCTTGACCCACCTGGAAAGGGTGTGCAGTAGGCAGTGTAAACACAAACAAGGGAGGTTGATCATTATTAAACAAGGGCCTGATTTTTCTTTTCCCTCCTCCTGCTTTGAAGGTGAAGTCCTTGGGAAAAGGGAAGAGGTAAGGTGCAGAACTGGGTGATCTGTTCAGCCCTGAAGGAGAGAGCTGCTGCTTTAGGTTTTTTCCCTTTCTTTGTGTGTGTGTGTAAACTACCTTATGACAATTGGTGATAAAAAAGCTAAGCCTCTCAAAGCTCCATTTGAATACACCGCTGTGTGACCTCATAGATATGCATAGGATTTAGAAATAACAAGGATTTTAATGAAGGCACTTGAAAGGTATGGGGCCATATTGCAATTTTATGGAAGATCTCAGATTAATGAAATTAAACCTGAACTGCATTGTTTAGATGATGAACTTAAGGTCATATCTGCAGCATTTGAAAGAGAAACCTTGAGTGGAGGGTGTAGAATCATTGATTTAGACCCTGGTAGACAGCTGAATAGCAAGCATTGAAGCATGAAGGTAAATTCCCATATTTCATTGTTAGAAGGTTAGCTGGTGGCTGCCAGCTTTTCAGTGATAATCACCAACCAATTCCACCCTGTTTCAAAAAAGATTTTGCCTTTGTGTGCTAAGGCACTTTTAAAAACCATTACTGCTGAAAGCAGGGCCAGGCTGCTTCCCCAGGAGCTGTTTGCGCCGAACGCGGGGCGCTGAGGAGTCGCTGCTGTCCTTGGGCAGGGATGCTACCGGCTTCATTAGGATCATCAGCCGTTTAAAATGCTCGTGTGGGGAACTGAGCCTCTTTGCTGGAGATGCCAGAGGCGCCTCCTACGGCAAGGCACCGGTAATTAGCTCTTTTGCTTCCTTAAGACTGTTTCTTTGTAAGACAATGGCCTTTTCAGCTGGAAGTGCTCCCTGGCACGGGGGAGTGGGTGCATGCACACGCACGCAGGCTCAGCTAAGAGACGGGAATTTGTACAACAGGAAAATTGCAAAGACCGAAATCCTCAGGCCTTAAAAATAAGTGATAATAGAATGATACTGCCAATTACTGCTGGGGAAGAGCGTTGTCACAGGGAGCAGCTCATGGAGATGGAAGGATGAGGGGTGGAGAAAAGATTCCCTTTTGACAGTTTGCTGTTAAAGGGAATTTGTCAAGGGTGTTAAAATTAGCTCTAACTGGGCCAGATCTTTGGATGACATAAATCAGCCTGTAGACTTCAAATCGTGATCTGGCCACATACTCCTCTTTGTTCTTTCTCCATCTTTATTATCTGCATCATAACACTCCCTGAGAGCTGCAACGACGCTTTAAGCTCCATTGTCTTTGTGCGGCACAAGTGCAGTCAGAGGAAGCATTTCCACGCGATGATCTGCTCTGCACAGTCTTTTGTTGCTTCAAAAATGACATGGGGAATTGTTTGGGCTGGAAGAGCCCTCTAAGATCATCCAGTCCAATCATCAACCCAGCATCGCCATGGCCATTAAATTACATCCCCAAATGCCATGGCCACAGGTTTCTGAACACCTCTCAGGGTGGTGACTCCTTTCAGGGAGCTGTAGAGAGCAGTGAGGTCTCCCCTCAGCCTCCTCTTCTCCAGACTAGACAGCCCCAAGTCCCTCAACTGCTCCTCATAAGACTTGTTCTCTACTAAGCAAGTGTGGGAGAGTGGGACCTTGTCCAGAGGAAGCTTTAGGCTGTGACATTGGTATTGGTTGGCCCACTGGTGTTTCTGTGTGGGTGAGACGAGCTGCTTCCCACAAAGTGATGGAGTTGCCTTTGATGAGTCCTGTTGCATACCACAGGGAGAGCACTGAAATGGGAATCCATCATCCTGCACCCAGCCCTGCTGATTAGAAATACTGCAATACCTCCAGGGAGCCTTTGCCTTCTGGAGTGACCTGCTAGGGTGCAGAGGTGCAGAGAGGGTTGAAGAGAGGGCAAACCTTTAAAAGACACTCTCAGATGGGACAAGGTCCCACACCTGCATGTGCCTGATCTGCCAGCCTGAATTTCTGGGTAAGCTCTGCCACATGATGGCAACTGGCTGCAAGCTGCCAGCAAGGAAACTAGAGAAGAAATAGTGCTAGATAATGGTTGTAAATGTATTATGATCACTCTTTTCATTAGAAACTTCCTTGGTTTCTCCCTGGTGTACAGCACAAACAGCTTTCACGTGATTTATCTCTGTGTGATTGGGGAGGAGAGGCAAAAGGAATAAAGCATTTCTTAGCCATTAGACACTTAAAAAGGCAGTTGGGAGATTTAGAGACACAATGCTTATTAAAACAAATGGAAGCTGTGTGTCTAAATCCTCTGGTCATCCTTGAAAACCTTTCCCCTCATATTTATCTTGTGGTTACTTCCAAATGGGGCATTGCACATCTCATTTCTAGTGTGTATCTAAGTGCAACTGGGCAGGCAAACAGTGATCACATAGGGGGCCAAGTCCAGCTCTGTGACACAGTCTGCTTAATGCTCTGAGTAAGGAGAGCACATCACAGAGTTCTGAAAGGTTACAGAGCATTTTCTGGGGAACTCTTTAGAAGAAAAAAGTCTTGGCCACTCCAGGAGTGCTGACCCATTTATTCTGGCCAGAGAAGTTAGGGCATATTAAATACCAGTTGATTATAACCCCCATAATAACTGATGTTCAGCAGCTCCGCTGTTGGAGAAGAGCTCATTGCATAGCAGTTAACCCTCAATGCATATATATGAGATAATCAATTAGTATTTATTTAATATACAATAACCTTGCAATTACAGCTAAATTGAAAGCCTCTTTATGGAGGCCTCACAGAAGGCTCTGCTCTGTGCTAACCTGAAGCCAGGAATTTGCATGAATTGCCTCAATCTTTGTCATCCTCTGTGCCCCCAAAGATTATTTTAACAGAGTAAGTGAAAGACTGCAAGGGTTGTGCTTGTTACAGGCACTTCCCTACTAAGAGGGAATGAGTTATAGGATTGAGCATGGAGAAGATTTAATTCAGGTGTTTGCTGAATCACAGAGTGGTTTGGGTTGGAAAAGCCCTCTAAGATCATCCAGTCCAATCATCAACCCAGCACCACCATGGCCACTAAACCCTGTCCCCAGGTGCCACGGCCACAAGTTTCTGAACACCTCCAGGGATGGGGGCTCCAGCACCTCCCCGGGCAGGCTGTGCCAATCCCTGACCACCCTGGCAGCAAGGAAATTTTTCCTCATCTCCCACCTAACCTCCCCCTGGCACAATGCCAGGCCATGTCTTCTCCTATCACCTGAAACTAGGGAGGAGAGACCAAGCCCACCTCACTGCAACTTCCTCTCAGGTAGCTGTAGAGGGCAAGGAGGTCCCCCCGAGGCTTCTTCTCCAGCCTGAACACCCCCAGCTCCCTTGGCTGCTCCTCCCCAGCTTTGTTCTCCAGACTCTTTGCTGAGCTCTAGCAAACATACCCAAAGTTCTCCTGTTTCTCCTGCAGCACAGCTTCTGTAGTCAGATCCTGCTCCAAAGAAAGGTGCAGCTGAAGAAGACAATGTCTGAATTTCTCCATCAGAGGTGGATAGAAAAGGTTGCCCTGCTTTTCCCAGAGCAGGCATGGGAACCCTTGCTGTGGAGCAGGATAACCTTTCCATGCCTACATGTTCCACCATGCTCTGCCATCAGGGACAGCAGGAGGCCAGGAAAGCACCTGGGGTCACTTGCTCCATTGCAGGCCATCAAATGTAAGTGTCCCAGGGTAGACTGGGAGGGTGCTGGGTGTAGAGAAGTTGGTGAGGTGCTGATTGTGTGGTCCCAGCAAGATACAGAGGCCTGACAGGTGGCGAGTGAGAAGGAAACAGAAGCACTCAGACACAAGGCATGTGAAGTAGAATAAAAGTGCTTTCAGATGTAAGAAGAAAAGAAAATGAGGGAGAGAGAGGTGGACAGCAAGACAATACAGAAAGCAAAGAAGTGGCAGGGCTGGGTAATGGAAATTGGGCAAACTGGGGAGCTCAGGAGAGGAGCAGCTGAACTAAATTGCTCAAAATGAGCCTCTCCTGCCTTCTGTCCTGAGCTGCCATTTATACCTGTGTGGCATGTGCAATATTAGCAGCATAAATCCACACCTCCCTTCCCCCTCTGGTGTAAGGGGTGAGAAGGCAGAGAGTAGCAGGGAGCTGTTCTGTTCTCCCTGGAGCCTGGGGGAGTTTTATATTGGAGTCTAATAGGCCCAGAACCTATTTGGAGCTGAATTGTATCACCCCGCCCTATGCGATAATCTCTGTTCTGGTGGGGGGAAAGCTGGGAAATCAAGCAGCTTCTCCAGAAAGTCAATTTTGGTTCTCAAAGTGGAGCCAGCTCAAGAAATTGCCATTGATCCACTTCTGAACTTGGAGCAAATTTCCATAAAAATAATCAGATCCTCTCAGCTGCAGAAGTTTGCCAGGCACCGTCTTGCACCGGGCTGGGCTGGGGAGACAGGGGCTGAGCAGCACTTCAGTCTCTGAAGAGGGACTTAGGTGAGGGAGGGCTTAGGAGGTGATGCCTTGGCCACCCTCCTTGTAACATCTTGGCCACAATGAGTTAAAGAAAGCAAGCTGTTTAAGTCTGGTCCTCCCCAGATCAGAACTGGAGCAGCCCTTATAAGGCTTAAAAAAAACCCCTCAATTAGTGTAGGCTCTTGAGGTGGTACCTGGGAAGGAGGCTGGCTGAAAACCTCCTGGAAACTCAGAGGAGCTGTGACACTTAACCTGGAGCAAGTAATGGCAGCTCCACCCCAGAGCAATGTGAGGAAGAGCAGAGCCCCTCTGAGGCAGCCCTGAAGCTATGAAGCGTTATATACATGTGGGACAGGGGATGCATGCCCCCCCCACACCCCCTTGATTGTTTTCCTCCTCTACTCTGTCCTGGTGAGACCACATCTGGAGTACTGTGTCCTGTTGCTGCCAGGAATCTGATAGGTGCAAGGACACACCTTGGATTGAAGCAGGTGCTCTTTATTCCAGGCCAGTGCAAGTGTAACACCACAGGAGAGAGGACCCAAACCGTAAGACCAAAAAAGCCCCAGAGGAGGCCCCCTCAGCCTCGTGGTGACTCCTTTCACCCCCTCATGCAAACAATGCATTAGCATAATTTAGGAGAGCACAGCCCAGTCTTTTACATGCATCATGTCTTGTTTTGGCCCTGGGCCAGATGTCCCACGATCATTTCCTCCCCCGTGGGAGGCATCCTGGAGCTGTGGGAATGAAGGCCAAGTGCTCACACACAGCTCGTTGTTTTTCTTTGTTACATCAGATTCTCGCAGTGTCCAGTTCGGGGTTCCCCAGCTCAAGAAGGACAGGCAGAGGGCACAGCAAAGGGCTGCAAAGGTGCTGAGGGGACTGGAACCTCTCCCTGATGAGGAAAGGCTGAGAGAATTGGGGCTGCTTAGTCTGGACAAGAGCAGCCTGAGGGGGATCTCGTCAGTGCTGAGCAACATTCCAAGGGTGGGTGGCAGCAGGATGGGACCAGGCTTTGTTTAGTGGTGCCCAGTGCCAGGACAAGGGGTAATGGGCACAGAGTGGAACAGAAGAGATTCCATTTGGACATGAAGAGGAACTTCTTTAATGTGAAGGTGCTGGAGCCCTGGAGCAGGCTGCCCAGAGAGGTGGTGGAGTCTCCATTTCTGGGGACATTCAAAACCTGTCTGGATGTGTTCCTGTGTGACCTTCTCCAGGTGACCCTGCCCAGGCAGGAGGGGGTTTGACTCAGTGACCTCCAGAGTTCACCATTATGTGATTCTCTCCACAGGCAGGCTCCCAGCCTCTCCTGGCTGCAGAGTGGCAAAGGGACCCAAGGGGATTTTGGGGGGAAAAACAGCTGGGGCAGAAACAGGCAAATAGCTGTGGATTTGAAACATCAGCAGGTGAAGTTTAATGAAGGGATAAGCAAAATAAAAGTGAAGGAGAATGATAATGCTGTTTGAAGGGTACTAATGAAGGTGGTAGAAAAAAATTACTTTAACCATTTTAAATCTGATGGAAGACCTGGATGTAATTTAACTGGGAAAATTTAATTGTGTTTCAGGCCAGCTCTGCTGCAAAGTAAAATATGGGCACACATCCTCATCCTCTGCCCCTCCCGTACTTGGGCAGGGTTTTGCTGTTTGCTGTTCACTGCACTAGAAGAGACCTTCGTGGTCTTTTTCCCTCCAAGGACAGCAGCAGTCGTTTGAGCAGGCGATGGTCACCTGTACTCACAGGTATATGATGGATTTGTAGCACCTGCAATAAATTACTCCTCCTTTTTCCTCTTACAGCTTCTGGAAACATTCCCACTCCCTGCCCTGTTCATCAGGACTGCCCCACGGCCGCCTGCGTCTCTCCCTGTTTGCGAGCAGGTGCCGCGGTGTGAGAGACGGCGCCGGGCAGGGCAGCGCCGCTCCGCGCAGCGCAGGGCAAGCACAGCGGCGAGGATGCTGACGGTGCCCAGCGCTGGGTGCCGCCAAGTCCAGCGGCCACGACAGCCAAAGAACCGCAGAGCCGAGGGAAGCAGCTGGCAGTCTGCGTGGGTTTTGCCGTAGGTGTGACTTTATGCGGGTGAGTTTTCTCCCGGAGACGCTGGCTCTGTGGAGCTTGGCGGCAGCCAGGCAGGAGGCTCCAGCTCTTGTAGGAAGGGAGAACCAAAGAGCCCCTTGGAAATGTCAGGAAATTAACCGAGGCCTGGGGTTCTTTTCTGGCAGAAGAGCACAGGGGATGTATCACCGAGCTCTGGGGAGCAGCACTCCTGTGCTAATCTATTAATAATAAGCAGAAAAAAAAGTAGTAAAGTAAAAGCAGTTGAGTACAAACCAAAAGCACACTCCCCCCGCTGAAGACAACCTGACTGTTTTCCAGGCTAAGGCTTGGAGGATTTTAGTCTCTCTACACTGCATGGGTGACATCAAACTTCAGAAATTTAGGAAATTAGGCTAAACGTTTTCTATTAACCTGAAACTCTGCCTTAGAGAATAGATACCACAGAAGGAATTTTCATGAGAAAGAAGTGGGTAAAGGATGCTTCAGAATTATTTTAGTGAAACTGACTCCAATGCTAAAAATGAATTCTGGGGCAGGACAATAAACTCAGACAAGAATATTAATCCTGCTTCCAATCATCCAAGGAGTCAGGAGGAGTGGATTCAGTCTGTCTGGCTTGCACGGGCCTTGGGGAGGCCCTGCCAATGCTATTCTTTCCAGCTAGATTTGCCTGTGACTCTTCAATGTTATTAGTGGAAAGAATTTCCTCTGTGGAGCAGCAGCCACCTCTTCCCTGCTGCTGCCTCTGTTGTGGATTGCTCCAGCATACTTCGTGCCTCTCTCAGACCCTGCAGGCAGCTCCAACGGCTGTGCCTGCAGGGTGTTATCCAGTGTTTTGCCCAATTGTCTGGGTGCAAAATGATCCTTCTAAGCTAATCCTGATGGACAGTTTTCTCTGAGGACTCCCCTCCACCGTGGTGCTTTCAGAGCACTGACCTACCGATTATGGGAGAGGACTTCTTGGGTTTATATCATACCTGTTGGTAAAAGCAGAAAGGGAGGTGCTAGGGCTGAGGCCCTGGGTACTCATCCCATCACTTTGCTGTGCTGCTCTGTGGATCCCCAGGCAGACCAGCTCACTCCAAGGGCTTCCCCCAGCGAGGGGTTCTCCAAAGCTCTCTTTGAAAGTCCTGCTCTAGACACAAACATGTTGAACTTCTTGAAGTGTGGCTGCAAGGAGTAAGGAATTCTGCTCCGTGACACATTAGAGTCCTCAGCTAGCATGCACCAGGGCAGGGTAAAATCACAGTATCACAGTATCATCAGGGTTGGAAGAGACCTCACAGATCATCAAGTCCAACCCTTTACCACAGAGCTCAAGGCTAGACCATGGCACCAAGTGCCACGTCCAGTCCTGCCTTGAACAGCTCCAGGGACGGCGACTCCACCACCTCCCCGGGCAGCCCATTCCAGTGTCCAATGAGTCTCTCAGTGAAGAACTTTCTCCTCACCTCCAGCCTAAATTTCCCCTGGCACAGCCTGAGGCTGTGTCCTCTCGTTCTGGCACTGGCCACCTGAGAGAAGAGAGCAACCTCCTCCTGGCTACAACCACCCCTCAGGTAGTTGTAGACAGCAATAAGGTCACCCCTTAGGCTCCTCTTCTCCAGGCTAACCAATCCCAGCTCCCTCAGCCTCTCCTCATAGGGCTTCTGCTCAAGGCCTCTCCCCAGCCTCGTCGTCCTTCTCTGGACATGCTCAAGCATCTCAATGTCCTTCCTAAACTGGGGGGTCCAGAACTGAACACAGCACTCAAGGTGAGGTCTAACCAGTGCAGAGTACAGGGGCAGAATGACCTCCCTGCTCCTGCTGACCACACCATTCCTGATGCAGGCCAGGATGCCACTGGCTCTCTTGGCCACCTGGGCACATTGCTGGCTCATGTTCAGGTGGGTATCAATCAGCACCCCCAGATCCCTCTCTGACTGGCTGCTCTCCAGCCACTCTGACCCCAGCCTGTATCTCTGCATGGGGTTGTTGTGGCCAAAGTGCAGCACCCTGCACTTGGAGCTATTGAACCCCATCCCACTGGACTCTGCCCTTCTGTCCAGGCGGTCAAGGTCCCGCTGCAGAGCCCTTCTGCCCTCCAACTCAGTCACATCTGCCCCCAGCTTGGTGTCATCTGCAAACTTGCTGATGACTGACTCCATGCCCTCATCCAGATTATCTATGAAGATGTTAAAGAGGATGGGGCCCAGCACTGATCCCTGAGGGACACCACTAGTGACAGCTGCCAGCTGGATGTGGCACCATTCACCACCACTCTCTGGGTCCGGCCCTCCAGCCAGTTCCTAACCCAGCACAGAGTGTTGCCATCCAAGCCATGGGCTGACAGCTTAGCCAGCAGTTTGCTGTGGGGGACAGTGTCAAAGGCCTTGCTGAAGTCCAGACAGACCACATCCACAGGCCTCCCCACATCCACCAAGCGCGTCACCTGAGCATAGAAGGAGATCAGGTTGGAGAGGCAGGATCTGCCCAAGATTGTTTCAGCTGTGTCATCTTCTCTCAGGTGGCCAGCGCCAGAACAAGAGGACACAGCCTCAAGCTGCACCAGGGGAAATTTAGGCTGGAGGTGAGGAGAAAGTTCTTCACTGAGAGACTCATTGGACACTGGAATGGGCTGCCCAGGGAGGTGGTGGAGTCACCGTCCCTGGGGCTGTTCAAGGCAGGATTGGACGTGGCACTTGGTGCCATGGTCTAGCCTTGAGCTCTGTGGTAAAGGGTTGGACTTGATGATCTGTGAGGTCTCTTCCAACCCTGATGATACTGTGATCCTTCTGATCTCTCGTTCTCCATCGCCACAAAGGGGTGCCTGGCAGCACACAGCCCTGCTGATTTAAGCTGCCCAGGCTCCCGTGTTGGCTGTGCTGCTGAAGTGCCTGAGCTGCCTTGCAGGACTTGGCCATAAACTGTGCCAGCCCAAGGAAGGTGTTGCTTGTTTTCCGAAGGGAAAGGTGAAATCGCCCCACGTGTGTCCTCTATCTGCTGCCTGTAGGGAAAACATAACTGCCTCTCCCAGGCTTTATTTATTGGCCTGCTTGTGCTCCCCGCAGATGGCTTTGTGTTCCGGCGGTGCTGCCGCGTGTGAGGCTGTGTGGGGTGGGCGTGTGTGTGTGTTTAGGAGGGGAAAAAAAATTCCTTGCTGTCAGCAAGTGATGTTACAAACCTGGCCTGACAAGGCTGGTTGTATATTTACAGTTGGTGCGAGCGAAGGCTTCATCAATCTTCGGGCTCTGAGAGGGACAGGACTGCTCCCATGAGCACCTGCTCTGCAGAACAGCTGAACTGTGACTTTCCAGGGAGCCAGCTGTAAATTTTAGCCATTCCCGCCGCAGCCCACGCATGCTTGAGCTCTTTAACCTTCCCAGGCTGGCAGGAGTCCCAGCAATCAGTTTAGTGCAAAGACTGGGGTTCTTTTTAATTAACCTTTTGTTTCCCACTGCAGGTGTTTCAAAGTTTCTTCACGCTAAAAAGGAAGAGGAAAAGCAAACTGTTTGCAGAGGTGCATCTGCTCTTCCGCTTTTGGTCTGCGCTGAGTGATCAAACGGGACCAGCCCCTCTCGAGTTGCTCCTCCTTGTTTGCTTCCTGGATGTCTAACAGCATCCACTGTGAATCTGCTGCGTGGATTCCCTCTGGGCATCTGCAGGAAGTACTCCTAGGAGAGCACTTTGGCTTTGTCCTGCAAGGTCAGTTTTCCTTCTTCCACCAGACACTTCTCCTCCGACCCATTCCTCTTTCTCTAGGCAACTTCTTTCAGACACTTGACTCCCTCAGTGTGCTGATGTTCTGTTTAATTGGTTTGGCCTCTTGCACCCAGCCCATCCAGACATGAGAAGTTTGATTACAGACTTGCTGAATGCTCCTGTAGCCTCCAGTCTTCCCAGAGTATCACAGTATCACAGTATCATCAGGGTTGGAAGAGACCTCACAGATCATCAAGTCCAACCCTTTACCACAGAGCTCAAGGCTAGACCATGGCACCAAGTGCCACGTCCAGTCCTGCCTTGAACAGCCCCAGGGACGGCGACTCCACCACCTCCCCGGGCAGCCCATTCCAGTGGCCAATGACTCTCAATGACTGAGTGTTCAGTCAGTGAAAGGAAATACACCCTCCAATGAGTCTTATAGCTTCAAACAGGCCAAGCTGTGCTAACCATCTTTAATGGTACACTGGGCAAAGCCAGGGAGGAGGCAGAGTGCAGAAGATGCTTGGGGAGAGGATATAGATGGATCACTCTTGGGAAGTGTAGCAGTAAAAACACTTGAGTTCAGATTGGCAGTCTTGTTAGTAAAATCAAGCTGTAGTGCTTGGGAAGGGAAGTCCTCCTGTGCTGCAAGGGAAGGGAAGTGTTGTCCTAGGGAAGGGAAGAACTGTCCTGTTTGATCAATGAAATTGTTAGCAGATTTAGAACCTGTGGGGGCTGTTCAGCCCGGAGAAAAGAAGGCTCCAGCGAGACCTTAGAGCAGCCTTCCGGTACCAGGAGGGGGCTGCAGTGACAGGATAAGAGGCAATGGATTTGAGCTGGAAGAGGGGGATTTAGACTGGAGATGAAGAAGAAACTCCTCACAGCGAAGGTGAGGAGACACTGGCACAGGTTGCCCAGGGAGGCTGTGGATGCCCTCTTCCTGCAGGTGTTCAGCACTAGGCTGGATGAGGCCTTGAGCAGCCTGGGCTAGTGGATGTGTCCCTGCCCATGGCAGGGGGTTGGAAGTGGATGAGCTTTAAGGTGCATTCCAAGCCACTCCATGAATCTATGATCTCCAAGAACATTCCTGTGTGGAAATTTATCATAAGGGGAAAAAAAAATTTAATTTCATCCCCCACTTAAAACAATAAAATCTGTCTTTGAGGGAAAGTTTCAGACTTTCCTGTATAAGAGGAATAATGGTTTCCATGATTTAATAGGTGCTAAATTTGGTGAGGAGTGCCAGCAAATCCATTTCACATAATGATATTTTATCTCCTTTGAAATGGTCATTTTCATGAATGTCTTTTTATTGCTTCCCTTGTCCCACAAAGTGTCCAAGGTGGTGCTGCTCGGCCTCAAAAGCTGAGTGCACAGAGGCAGGGATGGATGGAGAAACCTCTTAATAATGGTGCCACAAAATGGGCAGGAACTGAATGACAGTTCAATGTGCTCCCTGTAAAGAAAGGGTTTCTGCTTTGACCCTCAGGGCTGTGTCTTTGTAGTGCTTACTTTTGTAGGAGTTCAGGTGGTCACAGCTGTTAAAAACCAGAGGTAAGCTGTGAAGCAGCTCAGGTGGGGATAGGAGCAATAAGAGGCTTTCCAAAGAAGATCTTGCTGGAAGTTTCAGTTACAAAAAAAAGGAACTGAAATCAGTCACTCATTAATGGAGTTTTTGTGCCTAAGATGAAGGCAGTTTGTGGGTAAAAGGAATGATCTCATAGAATGTGTTGGGTTGGAAGGGACCTGAAAGATCACCTAGTTCCAAGCCCCTGCCATGGGCAGGGACACCTCCACTAGCCCAGGTTGTTCAAGGCCTCATCCAGCCTGGCCTTGAACACCTCCATGGTTGGAGCTTCCACTTCTCTGAGCAACCTGTTCCAGCACCTTGCCACCCTTCCACCTAAATGCCTAACCCCAGCCAAGCTTCTCCCAGTTTGAAGCCATCACCCTTTGTGCTATCACTCCATGCCTTTGTAAAAGGTCCTTCTCCAGCTCTCCTGCAGCCCTGGGCAATGCTGGAAGGTTGATCTAAGGTCTCTTTGCAGCCTTCTCTTCAGCCAGACTGAAATGTTTTGGGTATGTAATCAGAATTTCACAGAGCTAATCCTTTTCCTCTCGTAGCTCTGCTGAGATGGATGAGAGTGTGAGTTAGGAAGGTTCACAGATTGCTAGGCTCCTCAGAGTGTCCACTGTATCTAAACTAAAACTCATGGTTCTGGCTTCATGCTGCTTGGTACTTTATGCTGCCTGGAGGCAGCAAGCACAATCTGCAACAGTTGTCACAAAAAGCAACCACTTTAGGGATGAGAATACAGACTTTTTTCATGGGAAAAGCAAGCAAAACATTGTTCAAACTCAGAACAAACCAGAAGGAAGTGGAAAATACACAAGGGTAGGTATCCAAAGGGCAGCATATGACCACATGGTGCTACACAAAATGCCTGGTGGCGTTCACAAGCCAACACGAGGTGTTTGCTGCCTCCCCTCTCCTGTGCCGTATCCTTGCAGAATCAAAGGCATCTGAGTTTTGCCATCCTTTGAATTCTCCCATAGCAGTTGGTTGGTTGCCTGCCTGGGAGCTCTGCCTGTGTGGAGAAACAAGGCTGTGGCAATATTTGGTCCCTAAACTGCAAATTCAGAAGGAAGCGAGGAGCGAGTGACAAGATGAGCCGTGGTGGGAAATGAAGGGAAGGCTGTGAAAATGGTTGTAATAAATAATATGAAATGTTGCATGGGCCAAAGGAATAATAGATCAGCAACAGAAAGACTCTAAAAGCTGCTGAGAGTTATTGATAGACGTTGTGCAAGGCAAAAAAAAAAAGAAAAAAAGAGTCAAAAAAATAAATCCCTGACAGTGTTGCCTTTGTGTTCACAGAGGTGGGCGGCAGGGCAGATGCTAGCATGAGAGATAAATCTCCTTTTGCATAAAGAAGAAATATTGAAGGAAACTGAGCAGAGGTGACAGAGAAATTGAGTGTTAAAAGATGCTGAAAGCATGTGGTCCATGTCAAACCCTGGGCAGATTTTGAGCCAAGTCAGCAAAAAAGCAGGAGAAATCTGTTGAGGTGAATGAGAACCTCGTTGAAGGCAAATAATGGAGAGGTTCATGCCAGGCTCAAGTCCAGAGGTTGGAGGAAGCTTTCCAAAAATGAAAGTTGGTGGTACAGAGGAAGACACCAGAGGCCAGTTTGTGTTTTAATCTGGAGCTACAGGAGAGAAATAGTTAGGAGCCATTAGGAGTTTAATGAAGGAAAACCACCGAGGATTAAACATTGGAAGCTGTGCCAATAAAAGGAGAAGGAAACTGATGGTGACTTTCTGAGGAGTTCTTGTAAATCAGAAGCCAGGGAAAGTCCAAAGATGCAGCTTCTGCAGTGGCAGGAAAGGCTGGGACAGGACACAGCTGAGAAGATTAATCTGGAGTAAAAATGCTGAGTGTGGGGCACAAAAGTTCTTGTGGGGTGCTGGGATGATGACTCTTTGTAACTGAGCTACTTGTGAGGATGCCTTGGCTGGCACTGCCTTAGCAGTGAGCTGGGCAAAGATCTGAAGGATCTCCAGGAGAATAACTACTGAGATGAGCTTACCTGAAGGAAGCACCATTCAGAGACAAGAGGAAGGGAACCAACACTCCAATAGCCTGAGGGAGCCTTGCTTGACTGAGATAAGATCAATCCAAACACTGCTCGGGCAATTCCCTGCAACAAGTTCCCATGAAGGATTTCTGATTCATGCACTCCTGACTAACCTTCGAGTGTCCCTGAAGAAGGTAAATGCAAGCTGAACAGCTACCACCAAACATGGTGCATCAGACTTGCCACTGGCTAACCAGGAGAAAACTGCTCTTCAAAAACTTCAGTGTTTGAGGGGAAAAGAGCATCACTTTGGTTCTCCCCAGCTGCCTGATGCCCATTTATTTGGTATCCAAAGAGCTTTAGAGCTCTCATCATTACCTTGCCTAGAGTAAGCAGATGACAGGGACACAGGAAGAGCTTTGGCTCCTGAATCTCATGTCTTGGTTTTAGGAAAGCTGCCTGTTCTGCTACAGAAGAGCAAAATGGGAGCCTGGAACCAGGTGTGGAAGCAGCTTCAAGAGGAGCTGTGTGTCTTGCTTCTCCCCTGTTCCAACCTGCTGCTGTGCCCTAAACCTTCTGCTTCTTAGCTCTACCTTATAAGCTCAGCTCCAGTTGGGTTTTGGAGAATGAACCCACTTGAAAAGTCCCAGGAGCTCCTCAGGGGACAGCAGGAACTTTGCGGGGGGGACACACATGAATTTGTGCCTATGTGGACACTTCCTTTGAGCTCCAGAGGCTTCTGGACAATGTTGAGGGGAGAAGAGAACCGAAGCAGGGATTTTCCAGCACTATTCCACAGCAAGGGCAATGAAGGTGGCAAAGGGTCCAGAGGACAAGTCTTATGAGGCACTGAGAGAGCTGGAGTTGTTTAGCCTGGACAAAAGGAGGCTGAGGGGAGACCTCATTGCTGCATTCAGGAGCTGCAGCTTCTGAAAGGAGGCTGGAGCCAGGTGGGGTTGATCTCTTCTCCCTAGTCTCAGGTGATAGGAGGAGAGGAAATGGCCTGAAATTGTGCCAGGGGAGGATTAGGTTGGAGATGAGGAAAAATCCCTTTGCTGCAAGAGAGGTCAGGCTGCACAGGGAGGTAGTGGAGTCAAGAAATGTGTGGTCATGGTCCTGTGGGACATGGTTTAATGGGGTTGATGGTTGGACTGGACTATCTCAGGAGGGCTTTTCTAACCTCAATGATTCTATGATTCTAAGTCTTGCCTGCAAGTGAGTGCACCCTCAGTGCCTCAGACAGCCTTGTTTGGGGAAGACACAGCTGCCTGTTAGATCCACCCCTTGTTATCCAGCACTGATTAATTTGTGCCTCTGATGGAAGGAAATGAGGAAAAGAAGAAACACAAGGCCAGTGTGTGCCCTGCTGTGGGCTGGGACAGGCTCCGCTGCTCCTGGGATGGCTGCCAGACTGCTCCTGGTGGGACCAGCACAGCTTCGCAGGAGGCGGCAGGGCAGGATTGAACTTGTCTCGACTGCTGTGAGCAGCTGCCTCAGGTAAAGCCCTGGGTGGAGGAGGAATCGGAACGGGGGGGGGGGGGGGGTGTGTGTCACTCTGGGTGCAAAGTGCGCCCTGTGAGGTGGTGTGGGACTGGTGCCATGTGAAGATTGTGGCTGGGTGGAACCACCTTGTCAGGGCACCTCCTGGAGAGGAAGGGACTTGCTGTGTCCCCGTGCAGCCTCTGCCGTAGCTGGAGGTGTCCCTGCTGCCTGCAGGGGGTTGGACAAGATGCCCTTTGAGGGTCCCTTCCAGCCCCAGGCAGTCTGTGGCTCTGTTTTCCGGCGCCTTGCGGCTGAGCCGCCGCTAGAGGCTGCTCCACACCTCATTAAACCGGCGGAGGAGCAGCAATTAGCGGCGGAGCCCCGCACCGCCCGGAGCCTCCGCCGCGGGCAGCGGCCGCTCGGAGCGGGCAGCACTCGGAGCGGGCAGGCAGCCGGGTTGGTGGCAGGGACTGCTGCTGCCCTGTCTCGCTGCTCGCCTGCAAAAGAGAGCAGGCACCGGAGCAGGCTGCCCAGGGAGCTGCTGGCATCACCACCCCCGGAGGTGTTCGAGAATGTGTGGCCATGGCACTTTGGGACGTGGTTCAGTGGCCATGGTGGTGCTGGGTTGGTGGCTGGACTGAATGATTTAAGAAGGCTTTTCCAACCAAAGCAATGCTGTGATTCTTTAACGTTTATTTCTTGCCTTGCCTTCCCTCCACACTTGGCACAGAGCAGCACAGGGAGGCTAAACAAGAAATAGAGTGGGCTGCTGGGTGTGGGAATTGGAGAAATCCCTTCCATACAGCCGTCGAATGGGTTGGGGTGGAAAGGACCTTAAAGATCATCTAGTTCATGGCCTGCTGTGGCCACTGCTGTAGCTGTCTTTAAATCACAGTTTATGCAGCATGACAGATGCTGACAGGCACAACCTGGCAGAGAGCTTTCCAGCTTCACCCTTTCAGATCACTGGGTAAAAAAGCAAAGCCAAACCAACACAGGGGC
Organism: Pogoniulus pusillus; assembly: GCF_015220805.1. Classification (NCBI taxonomy): domain Eukaryota; kingdom Metazoa; phylum Chordata; class Aves; order Piciformes; family Lybiidae; genus Pogoniulus; species Pogoniulus pusillus. The sequence goes on along the minus strand of NC_087290.1, from coordinate 14,387,294 downwards.
AATAGCAGCAACAACAAAAACCCCACACCAAAACACAAGCAAGCAAAACCCCCCAAACAAAAAAACCCTGGTCCAGTGTCACTGGTGAAGAGTACAGAAAGGCAATAGAGTGCTGGCTGCAGCCACGGGCTCTCCCTAGCACAGGACACCAAGCTGACGTCTAGGCTATAGTTTTGCAGATTAGTAAGATCAAGTTGGTGGCAAAAGAAGGCAGAGGGGAGCTGAAATAAAGTCTGAGCTTTGGGGAGAGGAGGAAAGGAGGCTGGTGAAAGTGCTGATATTTACTTACTGTAAGCGTTGAGCCTATAAAACCTTCCCTCTCGCAGCAGCCTGAAGTGCCGGGCAGACGCTGGCGATCGCATGCTCGAATGAAGTTGTATATTGTTTTGTGCAGGCAGCAGCTCGCAGCAGAACTGAGATTAATAACAAGCCCAGCTTGCTGGGTGTAAGTTAGACGAGCACAGCAACGGCTGCTGATAGCATTCAGCCTGGCAAAGCGATCCCCACAGCACTCTGGCTGCGATTTGCATGGACACACCATCTCCAGCTTGGTTCCTTCTTGGGGGTTTGGTTTGGTTTGTTGTTTGGTTGATTCCTTTATTTTTTTTTCTTTAACCAAAGTGAAAAGGGAATGAATTTCTGGGGTACAGCCTGCTCAACAAACACCACGTGTGCCAGTTCCTCTGAGACAAAGGAATTCAACTCACAAATAAAAAAGCTCTTGCAAATCTCTCTCTTGAGAGGAGAGGTTTGCAGGGAAGCTGGGGCTGCTGTTTAGATGCGTTTCTGGCAAGGCTCTGCCTGGCAAAGCCAACAGGGATTGCTGAGATCCTGGAGCAGAACCCCAGCTATGTATAAATGTAATATAATTATTTACCTAAAAGTATATATTCAGCCTGGAGAAGAGAAGACTCCAGGGAGACCTTGTAGAGGCCTTCTGGTATCTGAAGGGGGCCTATGAGAAAGCTGGGGTGGGACCTTTAACAAGGGTTTGTAGTGATAGGATGAGAGGAATGGACTGAGCTTGAGGAGTGCAGATTTAGACTGGAGATTAGGAAGAAATTCTTGACAACGAGGGTAGAGAGACACTGGGACAGGTTGCCCAGGAAGGTCACGGAAGCCTCATAGAGACATAGAATGCACTGGGTTAGAAGGCACTTTTAAGTCATCTAGCCCATCCCTGGAAACATTCCAGGTCATGTTGTCTGGGGCTCTGAGGATCCTTCTTTATCACAGAGTTGTAGAATCAACCAGGTTGGAAGAGACCTCCAAGATCATCCAGTCCAACCTAGCACCCAGCCCTATCCAGTCAACCAGACCATGGCACTAAGTGCCTCATCCAGGCTTTGCTTGAACACCTCCAGGGACAGTGATTCCACCACCTCCCTGGACAGCCCATTCCAATGGCAAATCACTCTCTCTGTGAAGAACTTCCTCCCAACACCCAGCCTATACCTCCCCCAGCACAATTTGAGACTGTGTTGCAGATGTCCCTGCTGACTGGAGAGAGGGTGGGCTAGGTGACCCTTAAAAACCTCCCTTCCAACCCCAATGATTCCAGGATTCTATGACCCTATATAACTGCACCCATACAGAGTGGTTGAGGGCTTGAGGTTGCATCTAGCTGCCAGTCCCTACCCTGAGCATGCTGCTTGCACAGCATGGAGATACTGACTCCAATTTCCAGCCAGCTCATGCACTAGTTGGGCCTCACTTGCCTATTGCTTCTGGAAGCATCTCACACAGCAAACACTGCTCTGCAAATCCAAAGCCACAAATGAGCAAAGATGATGGGGATGTAGCGTGGAGACTTCAGCCTTACTTGCAAGCTAACATCATTTCTCAGAGGCAGGTATGATTGCAGCTTTGCAGGTAGCTGGGAGGGAAATGGAGGCAGAGATCCGCTGGCAGGGGTGGGGGAGAGGGAAGAGCTGCTGAATCAGATGTGAGAAATCAAAACTTTGCTGTTAGGGAACCTGTAAGGGGACCATTGGAAGGGAAGATAATTTTCTGGGAAACTCTGCTGGCTCTTGTGTGCATTCCAGGTGGTCCCAGCATCAGGCAGCATTGCTGCTCTGCCTCTTTGTAGTTTTATGGAGCTGACATTTTAAGGCACCGAAGGGAACGGTGATGTTCATTCAACATGTGAGATTGTAAAGCAGTGAAGTGTTTGTTTGCATGGTCAGGACTGGTAATGTCTGCTTCAGAGAGCTTGCTGGTTTATTACCCATTTTCTGCTGGAGAATGCTGGAAACAGAGAAACAGCAGAGCTGTTATTATCTGGTTTGTTGCAGCTAGGCTTGTCGGAAGGTAGATGTACAGATGGGTACATAGATATGCCTGAGCAACAGCAAATGCAAGACAAAAATACAGGATTTGCTTGCTGGAGCTGAATTCCTGCCTGTCTTTGAGTCCTCTCCTCGGACACTCGTTTGCTGAAGAGCTCCAGTGGTTTGCATTAGCAACAAAAAGCATGCCCTGGTATGGGGAAGGCTTGTGGGCAGAGATGAACTGATGAACAGGTGATGAGGCCTTCACTCTTCCAGCTCCCCCTTTCCTCCTGCTTCTGCACTGCGAAGTCTTCCCCTTGTTTTCATGTTGTTTTCTCTGGAAATGCCTCCTGCAGCCTTTGCTGTGTTTATAGCTTTTTATGGGCCTTGCAGCCCTGGAGTTTCATCCCTGCTCCATAATGCACATTAATTCTCCTCGTTTTACGACTTTAACTAATGTACCTGCCCTGCTCTTACAAACTCTGTGCCATGCCATTGGTGTGCCTTGGGATGAGCACGCTTTGTCTGCAGATGCCTTGCTGTTGCAAGCCTCTGCCTGTCTATGGTACAGTTACCAGAAAATGGATTAAAAATTAAATGAACATATTGCTCTGTTTGTTTGTTTTTAATGAGAGCTGTTTCCCAATTAGCCTCTTATTTGATCAAAGATTGTGCCTGAGTTAATGGTGTGGTTTTGCCCTGTCTGTGATTTTTTCTCTATGATAACCAGGCCAATTTTTGCTTACATTGTGGCCCAGCTGAATTCCATGGTAAACCACACTGACTCCTCTTTCCCAGGACCAGAGTGGTGCACAGGGAGATGCCTGTGGACTAAATCAAAGGCACAGCTGTAGCATTATAGTTCTTTGATGTCATCTTTCAGTTTTTCAAGTGAATTTTCATCCCCTGCTCCTCTTGACATTCAGTCTCTGGGTTAACAGATGGCTCAGCTTTATAGCCTTTGGTAGAGGCAAGAGGTTGTCCACAAACTCTGTGTCCTACTCATTTATGCCCCTAAGCATGAGCATGTGGTGCAGAAGCTCTACTCTGGGCTATATCTCAGTACCATTCTTGCAGCCCTCTTTGAAATGCTGTTCCACCTTGTTTTGCAGTGCTGTGCCAGGTTTCAGACTGTTCCTCTGTTCATCTCTTCCATCACGGGCTCCTCTCTCAGCAGCCAGCTTTGAAAAGGTGAGAACAATTTGTGACACGTGATTGATGGCAGCTTTGCCTCAAAACAGCACTGCCAAAAGCAGTAAGTGGTTGTCCTCTCACTTGGCACTGGTGAGGCCATTTTTACCAGGGTCCTTGTCCAGCTGCGGTTTCCTAGGGACTGTCATTTTGTGTCCAGGTGGTGGCTGTCTTAATAAAAGCAATACAAGGCCTTTTTCAATTTATCCTGTCCCATGAGGGGCAACAAAGCTGGGGAAAGGGCTGGTGAGGAGCAGCTGAGGGAGCTGGGGTTGGTTAGTCTGGAGAAGAGGAGGCTGAAGGGAAACCTCACTGCTCTCTACATCTCTCTGAAAGGAGACTGGAGCCAAGTGGGTTTGGTCTCTTCTCCCCTAGTCTCAGGTGCTAGGAGGAGAGGAAATGGCCTACAATTGTGCCAGGGGAGGGTTAGGTTCAAGATAAGGAAAAGTTTCTTTACTCTAAGAAAGTGTGCAGGTAAACATGTGGCCATGGCACCGTGGGACATGGCTTAGTGGCTGTGGTGGTGCTGGGTCGATGGCTGGACCGGGAGGCCTTTTCCAACTGAAACAATTCTCTGGTTCTGCAATCACATGGATTGTCTCTAGAAGAAGCCTTCCCATCAACAGCCCTGAGGCTATTATTCACAGCCTGGTGATCTGTGCCATGAGTGCTTTGCTGTCTGTTGGCATAGGCACAGCCACAGGTGCAAGAGGTTTGGTGACTCTTGTTAAGCAAGAAGGAGATCACAGCGGCAGTCGCATTTGTGGTACATTGTCTGTAAGCAGCTCCCTGGTGACCTGGGTGGAAAGATCACAGTGAAGTTTCCAGAAATCAATCCCTTTTGGCTGTTTCTCAGAGGATGAGGCTCTGTTCTCTCCATGAAATGTGTGGATGGGAACTCCAGTGCCTGCAGATGACCTGAAATCTCTAAGCCCTTTATCACCTGTGCTGCATTTAATGCTGCTTCTCTGTCTCTATGTAAAACGTTCCCAAGCAACTGGCTGATTTTTGCAGGGCTGTAAGTGACTCTTTTGGCTCTCTGGTGGAAAAATGCACCAATATTATGATAATGATGTTCTTGGTGACTGTGACCCATCACAGTCACATATTCTGCTGGGTTTTGTGGCTGTTGTAAAAATGACATTCAGCTAATTTGGCTGGCAATATTGAAATGGATTATTGTCTGTGAAAATGATAACTGAGGGATCAGTTCTGAGCAATGGAAGACTAAGGGTCTGACTGGCTCAGCATCATTGCAACTTGTGTGGAAAAAAAAAACCACCCACTTTTCATCTCTCCTGCTCTTTTTAGCCCAGATGGATATTCTCTTTATTTAGTGCATGCCTCCAGAATGGATGCTGAAACCACCAGGGTGATGGCATCACCAGCCCTGGAGGTATTTAAAAGCTGCATGGATGTGGTGCTGAGGGGTGCAGGTTAGGGGCAGTGGCTTAGCAGCAGAGGTGGAACCACAAGCTCCAAGAGAGTGCTTGGACTTGATGATCTCAGCGGTCTCTTCCAGCCTCAACAGTACTGTGGTTCTATCATCCTCACCTATTTTCTCTCATGTGCTAGAGAAACTGGTCTGGGTAGCAAATACAAATTCCCTGCTGATATCTTTACTGCCAACAGCTATTTCTTCATTTCTGTTTAGTAGTGTTGCTACCTACACATCATATCTGACACTCTGGGGCTCCCTTCCTGGCTTAACAATCACGTACCAACAGAACAATTAGTCTGAGAACACTTTATCCTCCACCTGTGTGGACAGGGAAGCAGAAAACTCTTTGTAATTCTGGGTCTCTTGAATGGAAAGAGCTAATTTGTTGCAGTTGGATGTTAAAAATACTATTTTCTGTAGTTCACTACTAAAAGTAGGTGTAATACATGCTTGTGTAGCTAATGTCAGCATCACCACTGTAGTGCACTACTAAAAGTAGGTGTAATACATGCTTGTGTAGCTAATGTCAGCATCACCACTGTAGTGCACTACTAAAAGTAAGTGTAATGCATACATGTGTAGCTAATGTCAGCATCACCACTGTAGTTCACTACTAAAAGTAGGTGTAATACATGCTTGTGTAGCTAATGTCAGCATCACCACTGTAGTTCACTACTAGAAGTAAGTGCAATACATGCTTGTGTAGCTAATGTCAGCATCACCACTGTAGTTCACTACTAAAAGTAAGTGCAATACATGCTTGTGTAGCTAATGTCAGCATCACCACTGTAGTTCACTACTAAAAGTAGGTGTAATGCATACTTGTGTCAGCATCAGCACTGTGCTTACACCAAGAAGCCCAGCTGCAGACTTAGCTCTGCCTATGCAGAGGCTGCATAAAAGAAATAGTTTAAAGGAAATCTGCTCTGTGGATGAGTGGAGGTCCCACAGCTCTGACTGCAGGTGATCTCAAGTAATCTGTGGACAAATTGACATCACAATGACAGAGCTGAATCTGGCCCAAAGTGTAACGAAGTCACGGAAAGGGTTGGGTTGGAAGGAACCTTTCAGACCATCCAGTTCCAACCCCCTGCCATGGGCAGGGACACCTCCACCTGTCCAGGTTGTTCAAGGCCTCATCCAACCCTGTCTTGAACACCTCCAGGCAGGAGGCAGCCACAGCCTCCCTGGGCAACCTCTGCCAGTGCCTCCCCACCCTCACTGTACAGAATTTCTTCCTCATCTGCGGTCTCAATCTACCTTCCTCGAGCTTCAATCCATTCCCTCTCATCCTATCGCTACAAACCCTTGTTAAGGGTCCCTTCCTGCGCCTCGCATCGTTTCGGTGAGGGCAGCAGGATCTGCTGGCTGGGATCTGGGCAGAGTTGTTGGCTGGCTCGGGAAGCGCAGCGCTGTGCCGCTCCCCCAGCCTGGCACACGCCGGCAGCCGCCCGCGGACGCGCCAGGCCTCCGTCCTGCGGCAAATTGCTTACACACATGTAAGCAAATATCTTCTCAAATCATCTCTTATCACCGGGCGGGGTGCGGTGCTTGTTGTTCAAGGGGTTGAGGTTGCCTTTCAATCTGCCAGGGCCAGCCTGACACCAAAAATAAACAGCGTAAGCCTGGAACGGTTGTCACAAGGGGCAGAGAGAACTTGTCAGGCAGGAGTGTGTGAGCCGGCGAGATGATAATGTGGCATGACACTTCTGAAATGAGACACTGGTTGCCATGGTGAGGAGTCAGGAGGGACTCTCTCTCCAGAGGCTGAAATAAAACATGCTTTAAATGATGTTTGATTAGAATTTAGATCATGTAACTGAGTGGCTGGACCTTTTTTTTCCCCCCTTCCTTTCCCTTTTCCCCTCCTCCCTTTACTTGCCGTTGCCGCCAGTGGCTGCTGGCAGAGTTGGCGTTGGGAAGAAAGGGCTCTGGGTTCGGAGCAGCCCTGGCTCTAACCCCCCCTTGCTCCACCACTTCCCGCGTGCTGAGAGGTTACTTAGTTCCATGCCCAGTCAATTATGCTCTGTGCTAACTCTGCTTGCATTTTCCACTTGAGTCCATCATAGCTTAAACCAGTTAAAAATGATTCCCTCTGTTCTGAAAAGCAGTTAATCGATAACACCCTGAGAACGTTTCGTCTCTTCCCATGCTTTTGCTGTCCAGTCCTCTCAGGGTATACATCAGCTTGTGAATATACAGCACAAATACAGCCCACAAAGGCTCGTGCCCAGTGTCCTTAGAATCATAGAATCAACCAGGTTGGAAGAGACCTCCAAGATCATCCAGTCCAACCTAGCACCCAGCCCTGTCCAGTCAACTAGACCATGGCACTAAGTGCCTCATCCAGGCTTTGCTTGAACACCTCCAGGGACAGTACCCCCACCACCTCCCTGGGCAGCCCATTCCAATGCCAATCACTCTCTCTGTGAAGAACTTCCTCCTATACCTACCCCAGCACAACTTGAGACTGTGTCCCCTTGTTCTATTGCTGGTTGCCTGGGAGAAGAGGCCACCCCCCACCTGGCTACAATGTCCCTTCAGGTAGTGGTAGACAGCACTGAGGTCACCCCTGAGCCTCCTCTTCTCCAGGCTAAACAACCCCAGCTCCCTCAGCTTCTCCTCATAGGGTTTGTGTTCCAGGCCCTTCACCAGCTTTGTTGTCCTTCTTGGACTCTTGGTGCTAAAGGAGGATGTGCATGCTCCTGTGCAGGTCTGTAACAGCCTAAGTGGTAAAATGAAACCTGAGGAAGTTGGATAGAATAATGCAAAGCAATTCTCCTCGTGGCCTTCTGAGTGGCATGGGACATTTCAATGTGCTTTCAGCTTTCTCTGCAGTTTTTGTTGCAGCACAAGGCAAGTGCATCATTCACGTCTTTCTGAGCAGAAATGAACAGTGCAAGAGCTGGTTCTGGTGCATAGACCTCTAGAAGCAGTGAATTTTTGAGTTGGAAAAGCACTCTAAGGTCATTGAATGCAGCCATCAACCCAGCACCACCAAGGCCACTAAACCCTGTCCCCAGGTGCCACGGCCACAAGTTTCTGAACACCTCCACCACCTCCCTGGGCAGCCTGATCCAGTCCCTGACCACTCTTGCAGGAAAGAAACTTTTCCTTATCTCCAACCTAACCCTCCTCTGGCACAATTTCAGGCCATTTCCTCTCCTATCACCTGAAACTAGGGAGGAGAGACCAACCCCACCTCACTGCAACTTCCTCTCAGGGAGCTGTAGAGAGCAAGGAGGTCCCCCCTCAGCCTCTTCTTCTCCAGCCTGAACACCCCCAGCTCCCTCGGCTGCTCCTCCCAGCCCTGTTCTCCAGACTCCTTGCTGAACTCTAGCAAACACCCAAAGTTCTCCTGTTTCTCCTGCAGCACAGCTTCTGTAGTCAGATCCTGCTCCAAAGAAAGGCCCATCTGAAGAATAATTCCCACCCCCCTAATATTCACAATCTGGCATTATTTGAGGCTAGTTCCTCTGGTGCTTTTTTTGGTATATCCAGACACTTAAAAGTCTTGAAGCAGTAGCCAATTCCTGGCTAAATCTGCTGGAGAACAGGTCAGGCAATTCCAGTGCTGCCTGGATGTGGACAAAAGCACTCAGCAAAGCAGGGTAAGTCCACCAAGTTCTGGTAGGGCCAGCTCTTGGTCGCTGTAAACCCACTGCTATAGCTGGTGCTGGTGCACACAGGACCTAAGATCTGCTTGCTTGGTGTGATCTTGAATTGGTTGTGTGTGCTAAACACAGGAGAGGAACGATTTCTTTTGGTCACTGGAGTGAACTGGTGGTGACTCACTTCTGCAAGCTGCTGCCAAATCCACATTGGTTGAGCCAATGCAGGATCAGGTGTCACTGGCAGGTGTTTTCTCTGAGTGGCAGGAGGGCAAAACTCAGAGATCTTAGGAGGTCTTTTCCAACCAAAACAGTTCTATGATTCTATGATCGTGGAGACTTTACTACTGCCTACACTGGGTGGAGATTCCAGACGTGGAGCCTCTCATGTTTTGTCATGAGAAGAGTCAGACATTGAGATCTTCTCCCAGGGGCAGCAGTGCCTCCTCCGACACTGGGCAGCTCGAAAACTCAGCTTGACAGGGTGCTGGGCCAGCTCCTTTCAACTCTGCCATCACCTAGAGAAGTTGGAGCAGATGATCCTTGACATCCCCTCCAACCTTGCGTTCTGTGAGATGCTTTGTACAGTGTTAAAATTCCCTGGGGGCTGTGAACAGAGGGAGTGTAGCTCAAAATGCAGTTCTTGCACACAGCAAGCAAGCTTCCTCTTTATCAGCATGCTCACAGTGTGGCCACTTGCTTTGGCAGCTGAAGCAGCTCCACCAGGCCAGAGAACCTGTGGCCACAGGTCCATTGCTCTTGGCTATGAAAATCTCTGTGCAAGAGCAGACTGATTGGAGTTTCCAGTGTGTGCATTCAGAGGGGAAAACAGGACTGTGTAGTGCTCAGCATGAGGCAGGGTGCATTCCAGGAGGCAGAGGATACCCTGTAATTTATGAGAGACAAAGAGCTGCATTAGATATTGGTAGAATACATAATAATCCTCTGGCAATAATTTATTCTACTTGCAAGGTTAGGATCTCCATAATTCTTGGTTGCACTCTAATGAAGACTGCTGATGCTTATTATATATTTTTGTGTACATTAGAGGTACCTGTGAATATATGGATACTGTACTTGCCTCCTGCTACCCCACTACTCATGGAGCTGCCACTGGGACTATATTGTGTGGGCCATTTGTCTAAATAGCCCAGGAAAGTGCATCAGCTGTATTGGCTTCTTGTCAGCAGCTCTTTCTGACTTTGCAGCCATAAAATCACCTGCTGCAGATTTAGCCTGCTTATCTTACACGGGGAGGTCACCCCTGGCTCCTGGGTGACACAAGCATCATTGGGAGGTTGTGGTCTGCAGCAGTGCATGCTCTCCACTTGCAAATGCAGACAGATGCCACCCCTGAAATGTTAAACTGGGTGCTCAAAACCCATTAACTTGGTGGGAGGCAGTGGCGTGGCCTGGACTGAGAGGACAAGGAGGAGGAAGGGAAGAAATCAAAACTCTATTTCCCCCTAGAACTTAGTGACTTGCCATGAAACTTTTGCTCCAGAGTCAGTTTATGATTCCACCCATGCAGTCATTTCCAAGTGATTTATTGCCACCTGACAGCCCACTCTGGGAGTTTTGGTGACACTACATGGGTCTTTTGAGCTTTATGTTCAAATCTGATGGTGATCACTGCAGCCAAGTGGATGAAAAATATCCATTTCTTTACCACTGTTTCTTGTATTGGCCTGAGGGATTACAAAAGTAGGTCTTCCATTTAGTTACACTGTCAGCAGCAATTTTGATGTGAGTTCAATTGCTCAGTTGGAGTACAGCCACGCAGGGTTGTAAAGCATCTTGGAACCTGCTCTGCTGCTTGCCCCACATCTGTACAAAAAAGTGCCCAGGGACTCTGATGGTCATTGCTGGGTCTAAATACCAAGCATAAGATGGAAACAAAGCCAGAGAAGGAAGGGACAGTCCTTTTTTAGAGGACAACAGAAAGAACTGAGAGTGTCCAAGCAAGAAGGCGGCAAGGACCACGATGGGTGGTTGTGTTAAACATCAATTATGTGCCTTTGTGTCATGGAACAACAATGTGGAGACAAATGATGGTAGGGTGGTGGGAAGAGGTAGGGAGCATGGGTCAGGTGAAGCAGTGGGCCAGATCATGTGGAGTCATATCCTGCAGGAAGAAAGTTTGGCTCCTGCAGTCCAGAAGGGAGAAAAATGTTTGTTCATTTCCACAGGGCAGTGGAAATAAACAGGGAGAGAGAACCTGGAGTACTGAGAGGAAGAACATGGCTTAATGAGAAGAAGATAGTTGGTTTTCCTCCATCTCTCTCTCTGTTTATGATTAGATTTCATCTGTTAGAGACTTCCAGTCCTGGCAGCCCCATCTTAACCACTGAGTTGTTTTTCTCCTTAGCTGACTGCAGCATGTGTTCTGTTCACATCACCCACAGGAGGGAGTCCCTGGCAAGGAAGGGGTTACAATCCTTTAACTATAGGGCTTTTTGGTGTATATTAATTAGACACTGCTCTGTTTTATCACTGTGGTGCACTTTGTACAGCCATTTTAAAGCTGCTTTGAGTAATGTTTGCTGTGCTTCCTGCAGCCTAATTGCCACATAATTTAGGTTAGCCATACCACAGAATTTACTGAACACTGACGTAGAAATTAGCCATGAAGCGCTGGAAGATCCCTGAGATGCTGATTATGGTTGTCTGAGTGTAGGCCTTTGGTGCTTTTCTGCAGTGTTCTGGTCCAATGGCTCCTCTGGTTTTGGTGGGAGAGACACCCATTTGGATCCTCACCACCAGTAAGGGGCTGTGAGCAAAGCCACTCTTGCAGGCTGCTTGGTTTGCAGTTTCACAGAATGCATCAGTTTGGAAGGGACCCTCAAAAGTCATCTTGTCCAACTCCCCTACAGTCAGCAGGGCCATCTGCAGCTAGAGCAGGTTGCTCTGAGCCCCAAACAACCTGAGCTGGAATGGTCCCAGGGGTGGGGCATCTCCCACTTCTCTGGGCAGCTGGCCACAGTGGTGGCTAAGTGGCCTGCACCAGCTTCCTCCCTTCCTCTTCAGGCCAGGAAGGTGCCCAACTTCAGGGTCAGATGATATGGACCATGGTGGCAAAGGTGCTCAGGAGACCAGAGCTGCTGTCATTTATGATCCTTTTGGATCTCTGGAGGTGGCAGATGCTTAGTGAGGAGGTGTCTGCAGAGACAGAGATGATGGAGATTCATCTCTGGGTTCCAGCAAGGCCAAGATTTCAGCCATGCTCGAAAGTGGCCCAATCAGCCTTCCTTGCCTTGCTCTTAAGTGCCTGCAAGAGCCTGGTCTCAGATGTTGTGAGCCACTGTGGCTATTCTGAAGCTGAGCCAGTTCCATCAGTTCAGTCCACCTGTGGCTCTCAGCCCCCATGTCAGGGGCAGTTTACTTCCATTAGTTCTATCTTTATCTACTTTTAAAATTGACTCTGCAGCGAGATCACCACCGAGCTGTAAGCCTTGGTAATGTGTCTCTGGGAAGGCTCTTGACTCCTCTATGTGCCTGTCTAGAGTTTACCCTGTCTGTTGAGCCTGACTGGCTCAATTCAGCTGGGTACAGGATGCTACAGGATAATTAACACAAAGCAAAGAAGAAAGTAGCTGGAAATAATTATGTAGCTTCTTGAAGCACCTTCTGTGGCAATACTCTATTTTTCCTTGAAGCAAGCACTGAAGCCTGGCAGATCCTTCCAAGTTTTCTTTCTTCCCCATCATATTCCACCCTCTCTCAACTTCCTCTCCCTTGGCCAAAGCACATATGGCTTTGGCACAACATTTGCATGTGCTGTTGCAGCATGCAGCTCCTCTGATCCCACATCAGGTGTCAAATCTTTAATATGATTTCCTGTATGTTTGACTAATCAATGCAGAACATCATCATGAAAGATAATTTTACCCTCTGGCACTTCAGGGACAGGATAATGAGGCCTGGTGTTTTCCATTTTTTATTCTTCCACAAGGATCTACATTTTTTAGCCCCAGCTAATTGATTTAAGTTCGTGGAGGAAGGGGTTTTTTAATTCCCTTTCCTTTCCAGTATCTTGGCTATTAATGGATTCTAGTGAGCTAGCAGAGCTGTGTGGTCGGTGTGTTTAGAGATTCAATATACTGCTGTTCTGACCTTTCAGAAGCCAGGGGAAAACCATTAGCCCCAGTGTGTCCATCCCACCTGAAATCTCAGGCAGGTGGAGCAGCACCAGCTGCCTACAGCTTCCTGCAGGAAGGGAGGTTTGTTCTCAGATCCTTTGCCAGGCAGGAGGGGACTCGGTCTCAGAACACAGAGAGCAGTCAGGAGATTTATGGCCCTGCTGCGGCGCTGGTGGAAGGAGGAGGGATGGAAACCAAGGCTTCAGAAGAGATCCAGCACCCATGCCTTGATTGCTCTGAATAGCCTGGTCAGAAGGTGTGGTGTAGCAGGGTGTGAGGGATAAACCACGGACACAGGCCAGGTCCCTCAGCCTCTGCTCCCCTGATTTCATCAGAGGTCATTGCCCCTTCCTTTTCAGCAGGCTGCGAAGCCTTTCATTTGGTGGAGGAAAGCAGGGCAGGCTGCTCATGGATCATCTGTGTGGCTGGAGGAACGGCCAAAGCCCTTTCCAGCAGTAGCTGAACCCCTTCCCTCTGAGAACAAACAGATGTTGGTCCAATTATCCTGCACTGCAACCGTGTGAGCTAGCAAGTGAAGACTTGTTCCACTTACTGAGGCACCACTGGCTGCTTGCTGCCACTGACTGAAGGCTTCCTGGCCAGTGACAGACATAGAATCACAGAAAGGTTTGGGCTGGAAGGAGCCTTAAAGATCATCCAGTTCCAAGCCCCTGCCATGGGCAGGGACACCTCCACTAACCCAGGCTGCTCAAGGCCTCATCCAACCTGGCCTTGAACACCTCCAGGGGAGAGGGCATCCGCAGCCTCCCTGAGCTACCTGTGCCAGTGTCTCCTCACCCTCATGGCCAAGACTTTTTTCTACTACTGTCCCTGTTGGCTGTGGATTCACTGTGTTGGCTGGATGATCTCTAAACAGGAGCACCTTCCTGCTGCAGCATGGACCTGAGGCTCTAAAACGTGTGAGCTGGGCATGTTTTTATGAATAATTCCTACTTTTCTTCCATGTTTTGCCACCATTACCTGGAATTATTCTTAAGGGTTTATTTTATTTTATTTTATTTTTGTTAGGGCTGGCAGCAGCTTTATGACAGATTTGTTTAGGGTTAGCCCTCTTCATAAATTAAGTGGCAGGTAAAATTTAATTTTTCTTGTAAGAAAAAGCCTCTGTCTCCTTAAATTGCTCATTTAACATCACTGAAAAGTAATACTGCACTTTGGAATGGGCATGGTATTAACTTTAAAAGGCCTATTTAAAGTGACGGTTGTCAGTGAGTGAAAGCCAGATATGGTAATTTCCAGTTACAAATCAGAGTGAGGAGAGTGTGGAATGGACAACCTTGTTAACACGAGCACGGCGGAGGAAGCACCAGGGTCAGAGTGCCAGCACGGAGAGGAATAAAGACACAGCACCAAAAATATGTCCTATAATTAGGGCAGCTGTAAGAGTCAAGGTTGAAGATTCTTCACCATGACATGTCTGATATAGAAAAAGTGATAGCCAAGAGTAATCACTTACAGGCACCGAGCCTTAAAGGAGCAGCACCGCACTGATTACCCTGGCTGGGGCAGGGGAGCCTGGCAGACAAAGAACGGGGGGCACGGGGTGATGGGAGCAGTGGGAGGGGTGAGGCAGGAGGGAAGGCTTGGAGATTTCAAGGGTCAGTGCTCAAAGGGACCAAAAACTAGGAAAAAATTGTTCACTCAGCAGAGAGCTCTTCTGATCATGGTGTGGAAGAGCGGTGACTCCGAGAGCAGGACGGGTCACCCTGTGTGTCCGTGGGGGTGTCCTGGCTTAGATCCGAGTGAGTGAGCACAGAGTCATGGCTGGGCAACGAGCAATCAGGAGGACACGCATCCAGTTGGATGAGCAGCAGAACCTGGGGTGCGTGATGCTTCCTCCACATCAGCCTTGCCTAGGGCCAGGTGTCTATGGAAGGGAAGGGACAGAAAATAGCTGGGGGCTGGTCCAGAGTTTCAGGGTCAGCCTGCAGAGATCTGCTCCTCTGTTTGGGTTTGGTAAGTAGTAAACCAGGAGCTGGAGTCATTGTGCAGGAAGGTCTGAGCTTGCTGTGGGAGTCTTCATGGACCTAGGGGGTGCAAAAAGGAGAGAGGATTGGGAAGTCTTCCTCAGCATCCTGGCACTGCAGACCTGGAGAAGCTGAGACCCACCCGTGGTGGCTGCTTGGTGAATGCTCTTCCCCTGGCACAGTGCTCTGAGGAGGATCCCTTGCCGGCGAGGTCAGAGCAGAGCAGAGGCACCAGGAGACCTTTCTATCAGTGGAAAATATCTGTAGAATGATTCTAGCCTCCTGGGAATCCTTTGGGATCTGCATAAACCCTGCAGGCTTTCTGCCTCCGCTATGACCCTCTTCAGCAAAGGCTGTGTAAAGGCCCCAGGAGGCTGCCACGGGAGAAGCCTTCTCTTCTGCTGCCTTCTGCTGCGTGGCCCTGGGGAGCCATCCAGTCCAGGCAGTTCTTTTTGTCCACAGCCCCCACCTCCTCCATGGCATCCACTGGAAAGCGTGAAGGAGGCTGAGGCTGCACCGAGGCCCCTTCCCCCCGACACTCTGCTTTGTGTCGTTCCACAAGAAGCGGTGCACTGTAGCAGTGCTCGCCGCCAGCTGCGCCTCCGCAGCGCCCATCGCCGAGCCTGCGGCCGCAGCGCAGCCCCGCGGGCCCGGGGAGCGGGCTCTGCTTGCTCTGCAGCTCTGAACACCGGTACCTCCTCTCTGGACAAGCCGTTCCTTACTGTGCTGAAAGGTTTACAGTAGCGGTGCCGAGCCCCTGGGGACTGCCTGACCCTGCTCTGGGCTCCTGTCTTCCCTCCCATCGCTATCGCAGCTCACCTGCAGTCAGCTTTTGCCTACCTGCTCGCAGAGCCAAACCTTTCCCCAAGGGCGGCAGGACCAGGCTGCCTCTCTGGCCATCTCCAGCACGCAGTGTTGGTTGGCAGGCGTTCAAGGCGGCTTTCCAAGGCCGAAGGGGAGCAGCCGCTGCTCCGCCGCGCAAGAGCCCCGAGGAGCGGCGGCGGCGGCAGCGGGCAAGGAGCTTTCCGCGGCTCCGAGGCGCGGAGTCCTTCAGCTTCCCGGGCAGCCCCTTTGTCAGCCGGTTTGCCTTGCCTTTGTCTTTTGTCTTTGTCCCCCTGAACCTGGGGACGCCGGTCGGGTTTGGCAGTGAGAGGTGCAGATATCTATATTATTTTCCTAAAACTCCAGAGAATATTATAAATTTCTTTTTATTGCTTCCAGCCATGTTATTTAAAGTAATTAACCTTAATTTATACATTTTTATATCAAACTGCCTTTTAACTTTTAGAACTGGCAGGAGAAGTCCATTTCCCAGGGCTCCTAATAGTTCTCCATTTAATCAAAATTCATCCATCAGATTCCAGTGTTAAATCATCTTTTAATTGGGAGTTACATTCTGGTTAATAGTTTTATAATTCGCCGCCTCTAATAGTTTTTACCACAGGGATCTACTCCATTTTTTCTCACTCTATTATTCCTGGTGTTCAGCAGGGACATTTTAAAAACGTTCACTTCCCCTGCCTGTTCTTTGTGATCTCATTAATTCTTGATAGCAAGTTCCCTTTCTCCTCATTACTGCAGCATAACTACCTTTATCAGGAGGTGAAACCTTACTCATTTCTACAACTGCTCGCCAGGATTTTTTTGCCTCTTAAAAAAAAGCCCAACAAAACCCCACCCCAACAATCTGCTGCAGGGAGTGAAGCTTGAGAAGGGGAGGTTTTGATTGGAGATGAGGAAGAAATCCTTTAGAGTGAGTGTGGGGAGATGCTGGCACAGGTTGGCTAGGGAGGCTGTGGATGCTCCCTCCCTGGAGGTGTTCAAGGTCAGGTTGGATGAGGCTTTGAGCAAGCTGGGCTGGTGGAGGTGTCCCTGCCCATGGCAGGGGGTTGGTGCTGGATGATCTTTAAGGTCCCTTCCAACCCAACCCATTCTGTCAATCTCTGAACATGCAATCTCATTTCAGCAGCTCAGTTTCTGTGTGCCGAGAATGGTCCTGGCACTCAGCACTCGAGATTTCAGACCGGAGATCTAGAGGGCGAGAACTGAGTACTGAACAGTACTGAAGATGCTGTCCATGGGATGGAACCCCTTGTTGGTCAGCTTAGGGTCACCTGGACTGCCTGCTCCTTGCCTCAGGTATGCATTTTTACTCTGCACTCCAGTATGGCACATAAGATTTAGAAGTGCCCTTGGCAGTAACTAATTGTCAATGCTGTCCCTGCTAGAAGCAGCCTCTGGCTGTGCAAGCCTGCCCTGAGCTTCAGAAAGTGCCCACCCTGAGCAGAGCATAAGTCACAGCACTGAGCAGAATGAGTCGTGTTCCAGCTCAAAGAAGGACAACAGGAAAGGGAAATCCTTTTGGAGGGGAACATTCACTGTGAACCCAACGTGCCTTTGGCACAGGTTGTGCCCATTCACCAGTGAGAGCAGCAGGATCAGACCCTGGTGTTCTTCACTCTAGAGCTGGCTGACATGCAGATGGACTCTGCAGTGCCACACTTAATCATCAGACAGGCTGCAAAAAAAGGGCCTAGCTCGATGCAGCCAAGCAGTAAGGGCAGTGTCACATCACCTGGGATCCCCTCAGAGCAAGAGAGGAGCCCCAGGAGCAGTGACTGACCTGGTGTCCGAGGCAGCAAAGCCAAGCTTGGAGGTTCTGAACCAAATGCTTAGAATTAGCCTAAAATTAAATTTGAAACCTCACTCTTCCAAGGCCTGAGTTGCAATTTGCAGAGCCACAAAACCTCTGCAAATTACCTTCCCAATCCTACTGACAGTCTTACGAGAACTTGTTACACTGACTCCCCAAGTCAGCCTCTGCCAGGGAGAGAACAGTGTGAAGTGCTTCGAGAAGGTAAGGAAAAGCAACCTCCCAGGCCTTCTGCCTGAGCCCCTCTAACTGTCCCATAGAATCATAGAATTATTTGGATGCAAAAGGTCTCTAAGATCATCCAGTCCAACCACCAACCCCCCACCCCCATGGCCACTAAACCCTGTCCTCAAAGGCCATGGACACAGGTTTCTTGAGCACCTCCAGGGACGGGGACTCCACCACCTCCCTGGGCAGCCAAATCCAGTCCCTGTCCACTCTTGCAGGAAAGAAACTTTCCCTCATCTTCAGCTTGACCCTCCCCTGGCAGAATTTCAGGCCATTTCCTCTCCTCCTATCACCTGAGACTAGGGAGGAGAGTGAGCCCAACCCCACCTCACTGCAAGCTCTTTTCAGGAGCTGGAGAGAGCAATGAGGTCTGCCTTCAGCCTCCTCTTCTTTAGACTAACCAACCCCATCTTCCTCAGCTGCTCCTCTCCAGCCTTGTTTTCCAGACCCTTCCCCAGCTGTGCTGCCCTTCTCTGGACGCACTCCAGTCCCTCTATGTCCTTCTTGGAGTGAGAGGCCCAAAACTGAACCCAGTATTTGAGCTGCAGTCTCACCAGTACAGTGGCACCATCACTTCCTTACTCCTGCTGGCCACACTATGCCTGATTCAGACCAGGATGCTGTTGGCCTTCATGGCCACCTGGGCACACAGCTGTCTTCAGACGGCTGCTGTCCAGCACCTCCAGGTCTGCTAGGCAACATTTCATATATGACTTCCCAGAAGAAAAAATAGGATGGAGAAGTGTAAACAGAAATATTATACAATTGGGCTGGCCCTCTGAACAGCTGTAACCCTGCCCATGGGGATCTTGATGTCTCCATAAGCTACCAGTCTCCTTTCAACCCTTCTTTGTCCCCACGTGGTCATGGAATAACTTTCCCCACTTAGCAGATGCAGCAATGTGGTAATTTGCTGTGGTGATGATTACAAAATACTCCAGCAGTTTTAATTGACTGGTTGAGATCATATCAGCAGAAACAGACAAGATCTCATCTCCTGCATGACTCCCACCCCACCCGACCGGTACAATATTGATGTTAATAAGGCTGGCAGCCATCAGCCCACTATTAAGTCCTCAGCTGTGGTAGCTACATTGAGAAGCCAACAATCATTTCACAGCCTGCTGGCCAGCCTTTGCTTGGAGCTCAGGAGCAAAAAAGGAAGAAACAAAGATTTGGCGTTTCTCTAGGTACAACTGATATCTAGAGAGGCTGGAACCTAGATTCCAAGATTTCTTCTGAGCATTGTCAGGGAGAAAGAATTGGGAGCGTCAATCAATGAGAAAGAAGCTCCCCAGGAGCCAGCAATGATCACTGGCAGCCCAACAGGCAGCTGTGTGCTGGCCGCATCCAGAGCAGGGACAGCAGCAGCACAGGGAGGGGATTCTGCCCCTCTTCTCTGCTCTGCTGAGACCTCAACGTCAGCACTGCCTCCAGTTCTGGGGTCCCCATCACAAGAGGAGCGTGGAACTGTTGGAGAGGGTCCACAGGAGGCCATAAGGATGATCAGAGGGCTGGAAAACCTCCCCTATGGGGACTGGCTGTGAAACTTGGGGCTCTTCAGTTTGGAGAACAGAAGGCTGCAAGGAGACCTTAGACCAGTCTTGCAGTACCTGAAGGGGCTACAGGAGAGCTGAGGAGGGACTTTTGACAAGGGCTGGGAATGACAGGATGAGAGGGAATGTATTGAAGCTTCAGGAGAGACTTAGACTGGAGATGATGAAGAAATACTTGACAGTGAGGGTGGAGAGACGCTGGCAGAGGTAGCCCAGGGAGGCTGTGGATGTCCCCTCCCTGGAGGTGTTGAAGGCTGGATTGGATGAGGCCTTGAACAACCTGGGCTGGTGGAGGTGTTCCTGCCCATGGCAGGGTGCTGGAACTGGATGATCTTGAAGGTCCCTTCCAACCCAAACCATTCCATGAATCCATGTAATACCACCCAAACACAGCAGTTAAAAAGTCACCTAAGCTTGGCACTGCAGCGGGAGAAATGCTCATGGAAACCTGAAGCAGGATTACTCCTCTTGTATGCAGAGCAGGCAAACTATCACCTCCTCTTCTGTTGCTGCCACAAACGTTTACTCGGAGAGACCTTACTGGCAATGATTTTTTGACAGAGGTCAAAGTGTTTCTGAGTGAAAGTGGAAGAGGTCTGAGGCTTGTATCAAGCAGCTGACAGCACCAACAGGAGTGTGTCTGCTCATCCCATGTGATGGACAAATTAATTAGAAGTGTTTGTGGGATGTTTGGAGCCAATCAGAAGCTTTCTCTTACATATGCAGATGGTGAGACCATGGCTAAAGCTTCAGTGTTTTGTATTTTCATCCCTGCAAAGCCCTGACTGCTGTAGACTTATGGTCTTTGTCGTCAGCTGAAGCGCTTGGTGCTGGCAGAGCTTGGCTGACTCTGCCCACATTGCAGCTCAGTGGATCCTATACTTGACCCTCTTCTTTCCTCATATGAACAACACCCCCCTGAAATCAGCATGTCAAAGTTTGTCTAGGCCAGGACCAGTAGGCTGAGCACCTTGCAGACTCATGCTCCAAGTTCAGGTAAGTCCCATCAGTGATGCAGATTAAAGATTGGTTGGCCATTAGGCCCAGTGCTGCTCATTTCTTGGACAAGCAACACTTCTATTATTTGGCCACTTTAAGTGTTCATCACTTTCCATTCTGCTGCTCTTCACTAATGCATTGTGAAATGCATTTCTCCTGCATCAGCCCAGCCTCCTCTTCCATGAATCCTGTCCATCTCTGTCCCTGCCCAAATCTTCCACTGTACAAGAACTGAGCTGTTCATACCCCTAATCATACAAAACCAGGTGATTCATTACTGAAGGGGATGAAAGAAAGCCTTAACTAGTGGCATAAAGAAGAAAAGCTAAACTGGTACTAGCAGGTTCAGCTCTATTAGCTCAAGTGTCTGGGGACACCAGAGAAAAACACCCAGGGTTGTAAATCTTGCCCTTGACTAGGACCCTGCAGTGAAATCCAGGCAAATGGACTTGGGTGCCTTAGTCAAGACAGGGGCCTGCAAGCGTGGCTCTGGACCAAGTCTGGTTAGAGGTGCAACATCTGGTGGCTGTCCTAGGCACAACAGTTAAGGGTTTGGGCTCAGGGCACTCACAATTGGGAAACAGCTCAAGAAATGCTGCAAGCTGAAAAAACCTCTTGTGGGCTCATTTGGACTACAGAGCAGACCTTAGAGATCATCACTTTAGGAATCATCTTTGTGGATGTGGCACTTCAGGACATGGTTTAATGGCCATGGTGGTGCTGAGTAGAAGGTTGGAATCAACAAACTTAGAGGTCTTTTGCAACCTGAACGATTCTATGACCTGTTGGCTTTTCCTGTCAAATATCAGGATTAAGATACTTTGGTGTTTTTTTTTTAAGGCAGATGGCAGATGAATTTACTGGCCTGCAGCAGCTGAGGACATAAGGAGAGGATTGAGTCTTGCAAAACTAAGAGAAGAGAGGAGAAGAGAGGAGAAGAGAGGAGAAGAGAGGAGAAGAGAGGAGAAGAGAGGAGAAGAGAGGAGAAGAGAGGAGAAGAGAGGAGAAGAGAGGAGAAGAGAGGAGAAGAGAAAAGAGAAGAGAAGAGAAGAGAAGAGAAGAGAAGAGAAGAGAAGAGAAGAGAAGAGAAGAGAAGAGAAGAGAAGAGAAGAGAAGAGAAGAGAAGAGAAGAGAAGAGAAGAGAAGAGAAGAGAAGAGAAGAGAAGAGAAGAGAAGAGAAGAGAAGAGAAGAGAAGAGAAGAGAAGAGAAGAGAAGAGAAGAGAAGAGAAGAGAAGAGAAGAGAAGAGAAGAGAAGAGAAGAGAAGAGAAGAGAAGAGAAGAGAAGAGAAGCCTCTCTTGGTTTGTTTCTCCTTTTCTGGAGACGTACCTGGAGATGTGGGAGCTGGCAGCCCTCTACAGCAGAGTGCTCTGTCTTTGGACTGCCTCTAGGGTGGGGGCCAGCATTGCCTCTGCAGAAGAGGAACAAGGTAACCTTCCCAGGTAGGAAGCTCCTGAAAGTTCAGAATAAACATGGAATGTAATATTCACTCCCCCTCATCACTTGGGTGGCTTCTTAGTAGTGCTTCTCTGGAGCCCATGTACTGGAGCCCATGACATAATGTCCCTCAAAACCCAATGAGACGTCCCTGGAGAGCCAGGGAATGGGGCAGCTGGGAAAACAAGCCCATCAGCTCTGCCAGCCCCTGTCAGGTCCAGCTGTGTGCTGCGATGTAAGGCAGCTCTAAATGACAAGCAAACAAACACAAACCCCTGTTTGCCTTCATCTCTCAGCTGCGTGAGCAGAAACTCAGCAGGTAGCCTGTAACAAAATGCTTGGGTGGGTAGCAAGCAGGTGGGGGGGGAGGGGGATGTAAACCACTCCTCCCGTGGAGATGCTGCAATTTAGTGAATCATTAAGAAGTAATCCAGGGTGTAACAGAAAACATGCATCATAATCTCATGCCTTATTTGGGGCGAGGGATAATGGCCTTCTGTATCAGCCCAGCTATCTTTAAAGGAAGGAAAATGCTCTGCCTGAAGCCTCTGCTCCACAGCTGTTTCCACAAGGCAGCAGTGCAGGGGGTGGGGGAGTCCTTACAGAACTAATTTAGTTAAAATTTACACTCCTTGATTTTGTGCCTCTTCTTCTTGCCCCCTTCTAGTTTTGTAGCTATGATGCGGTATCGATCCAAAGATCTATAGGATCATACCATGGCTCCAGGTGGGTGGCAGAATTGAGGCTAGGCTTCATTTCCATCTGAATGGTGCAGAAAATCATTCTACTTTTCCAGCTTTTATTGCTCAAAACATTGCTTTTCTCTCCTTGCAGTGTGTGGGAATTAGCTCTGGAGGAAAGAAGTTGGTTGCTTTGTTTTTTTCATCTTGATGCAGAGCGGAGCAGAAGGATTCAGGAGGAAGCAGTGTGTGAGAGCAGGCAGCAGACTCGTTGCTGTTAGAATGAGATGCAGCTCTGCAAAACTGGGACTTCTCAGCTGGGGTTCAAGTGGTATTTTTGTGGCTGCAAACCCCTGGTCCAGCTGGGACAGCTTCCTGCAGTAGCGCAGTGAGGTAAATACAGCAACAGCAGAGCAGCATGGGGCTGCCCAGCTTTGCTCTAGGTGCCAGCGTGAGAGGATGTATGATGGAAATCAGCAGGACTTCAGAAGGTAGACATGCCTACAGCTGGAAAATGCCTCTGACCATCACTCATACACAGGCCAGCTCAGGTGGTCCAGGACAGACACTGTCATCTGGCTGCAGCACAGAGCTGCGTGCACATCCTGAGCTGTCTGGCACGGACTCCTCTGTGCTAGCGCATCACAGCTGGAGTTGGCTTGGTCCCCAGTGGGACTCCAGTACCAGCTGTCCTGAAGCTCCGTGTGTTTCTTAGACTGGCTCCAGGCTATAGAACACAGGCTTCAGGTACCAAAGGACCTCTGTGTTTTCTGAAATGCCTTCAGGCTGTATTAAACAGGCTTTAGGGACCAAAGGAAACTGATGGCTCTCTGGAGTCAGACAGGTTGATCAAAAGTAATGAAGCTGTGCAGGTCTGCGTTTCTGTATGGGAGAGAAATCAAGTGACAGGAGCAAGAAAGCTGCATACTCCAATTCCCATCCATGGCACCTCACTAATGTGCACAGGAAGGCCACCACCACCAGGCTGGAGAATAACAGATGATGAAGCTGCTTCTTGTTAAGCTTCCTGTCTGTCCTCCTTTCAAGTCATCATCTTGGTGGCAGGGTGGAGAGTTTTCTGGTTCTTCTTTTTCCTCCACCCTAAAGACAAAGGTGTGAGTGTGGCTCAGGGACTGAGAAGTGCAATTGAAAATGTGACCCATGCTGGATTTCTTACATCAACATCATCCACTTTTCTGGGTGAATTTAGGAAACCAGAGAAGTAATTTCCCTGCAAGAGAAGTAGGCTGCCACCTGCTCGTGAACTTTGAAACCTGAGGTCATGCCTCTGGTATGATATCCTGCTGGAAGAGTTTTCAGCAGGGGGATGAGGGGACAAAACTCAGGAGCATGCTGAAGGACTGGTGCTGTCTGTGCCCAGTGTCCAACCAGGAGAGGAAGCAACTGGTAAAAGAATCACAACCCAGTGGCATACTCTGACAACCACAGCTCCCAGATAATATCATTAATATGTTAAGCTGGTTTAGAAGCACAGATCCTGAACTCCTTGTCAGAGTCAATGTCTCAGGCAGGAGTGTGTGTGGGGGGGAGGGGGAAGTAAAAAATAATCTACAAGGGTTTGGGTTAATTTATGAAGGTTCCTGTAACACTGGAACTGGCAGGATGCTTAATGTTTCTCATATCAGAGAGATGCTCCCCGGAGAACACCTGTCCTTATGAAGCATTTACTTCTAACACAGAATAGATACTTCTACTACCTGGTGTCACTTTACTCTTGACACTTTACATGATAGCAGTGGGATTTCTTCCTCTTCCCTCCCTTCTCTGTTGCTCATCCAGCTCATCCCACCCATCAGGGTTACTGCCTGGGCAGGTCTCTGAGCAGAGCCTGCTTCAGTGCTTCTGGATGGGGCTGTTTGAAACGCACCAAAACTCTGGCTGCAGGATTTGTGCTTTCTGTCAATGACAGGTGAAGCAAATATTGACAGTGCCTCTCAAAGGCTCCAGTTGCTATTGCTCTTGTTAATTCAGGGCAAAATTTATCCTCGTGCCAAAGACCTGTGCTCAGCTGTGCTACTGGAGCAGCTGGACTTCCCTCGCCTGGGGTTTTGCTGTATGCATAATTTGGAGGATAAGGGACAGACCTAAGAAAACCAAGTATTTGTTGTGGTCATCTGTAAGGCTTTCTTGGGTTTTCACCTGGTTTTGTTACCCTCATGCTCTGCTTTCCTGCCTCTGCCCCCGTGCTGGAGCACTGGCGCATGCAAAGCTGTGCTGTGTTTTGCTAATGGGGCTCCACTCTCAAATCAAATGTTTGTTAAACTCTTCTGTGGCCCAGTGGTGAAGATCTCGCTGCAGTGAGAGGCTGAGTGAGGGCAGTTCATGAGGCTTCTGCTGAACTAGAAGGGGAATTCAGAGTGTCAGTAGCTCAATCCTGGCTTTGGCGCTGTCAGAGCCCTACTGACAGCAGCTTGCAGCGAGCAGAGGAGTTGCCTTGCTTTGCCTGCCATCTATCAGTGCCTTGCTCACACCTAAATCCTTGCACAACACCAGACAAAGCAAATGGCAAATCCATCAGTTACCAGATTTTGGAAGGCTTGAGAGATTCAAGAAGACACCTCTCCTATGAGGACAGACTGAAAGAGTTGGGGCTGTTCAGTCTGGAGAAGAGGAGGCTCCAAGGTGACCTTATTGTGGCCTTCCAGTATCTGAAGTGGGCTACAAAAAAGGCTGGGGAGGGATTTTTCAGGCCATCAGGTAGTGATAGGACTAGGGAGAATGTAGCAAAGCTGGAGATGGGTAGGTTCAGACTGGCTGTGAGGAGGAAGTTGTTCAGCATGAGAGTGGTGAGAGCCTGGAATGGGTTGCCCAGGGAGATAGTTGAGGCCCCGTCCCCAGAGGTGTTTAAGGCCAGGCTGGATGAGGCTGTTGCCAGCCTGATCTAGGCTAGGGAGTCCCTGCCTATGGCAGGCGGGTTGGAACTAGATGATCCTTGTGGTCCCTTCCAACCCTGACTGATTCTGTGATTCTATGAAGTAGGAGGGGAGGAGTATGTGGAGACCTTTTTCCCTGTTGAATTCCTGCTTTGGATTGTGTGCAAAGTACATGCCAGAGCTCTCTGCATCAGCCTTCCTTGGCTGCAGCAAGTCCTGTAAATCTTCCACAGAGTTTTGTTTGACTCTTGTTACTTCTGATTGGGAGTGGGAAGGATGGAGGCAAAACTGCAGAGAGCAAACAGTCATTTTCCTCCTGAAGGAAGCAAACTTCTGGGTAATGCTCTGAACATTTATCTCTTTAAGGCTCCCAGATTTAAAGAAGAATTAAAAAAAAACCCCAAACCTAAAAAACAGACGTGGAAAAAACCTGGATTAAACTGTCACTCATTCACAATCTATCCAGGAAACTCATCCATGCCCCTACAGGTAGCTAGTTATCCCATCAGGAATTTCATATTCTTGTCTGAATCCTGGAACACAAATTGCTGCAGCACTCCGGGTCTGCCTTGATTAGGGTCTGCTGACACAGATGTCCACAGCGTGTGTCCCAAAAAAGCCTGCTCAAATAACTGCTTCTTTCCCCGAAGGGATCAAAGGTTGAGATGTTCTTTCCAGAGCTTTAGCCAGGCTGTGCAAAGCATCTGTGAAGTTTAATCCCCTACCCTTTCCTTCCCTCCCTTTTTATTTTTAAGGATGGTAAAAATGGAGTTTAAGGGTTTATCTGGACAGAAAGCAGCTATTACCTGTAAAGGACTGCTGGAGAAGAGAGTGCAGCCTTGGCTCAGCGGAGAGGCACTCGGGGTTTGGCTCCTCTGTCAAAGCTAAAGCCTGGAATTCCTCTAGACTCCTCTGCACATATCCAATCTTGCCATCTTTTGCCAGCTGCTGTCGTGGCTTCCTTTTCCTTGATGAACAAAATCTCTTTGTGCTGTGGCCTCTGAGCGCCATTGTAATGGAAAGAATGGAAATTCACTTGGGGCTATTGCCGGGAGACAATGCAAAGCTCAGGGGCCTGGAGGCTGATTTTATCGATTCTGTATTGGGCACTCCATGGCAGTAAGCTACCTTGGCACCAACGTGGTATTGGCAGGAGAAGGCACAGATGGTCCAGCTCCAGAACTTGCTCACTTGTTAGCAGTACCTCTGCTCCTCTCTCAAAGCATGTTCAAGACTGAATAGGGCTGGGTGATAGGTTGGACTGGATGATCTTAGAGGTCTCTTCCAACTTGGTTGGTTCTATGATTCTAAGAACACTTCAGCCCTGCAATTCCCTTGCTGTTTGAGCTGGAGATAAGATTTACAGCTCTGGCAGGAAAATATCTGCATGAGTGAAATGCTGCAGAGCTTGCTAGAACTGCAGCTCAGTGACAGCACAAACCTTGCTCCTCTTGTAGGTTGAGCAGTCATCTCAGGCTGCTTTGCTCTTGCACCCTGCACTCTTCAGCCTTGCCTGTATCTGAGATTTCTCTGCTCTAGCTTGTTTTTCAAAATGAAGGTTATCTGCATTTTCCCAATCAGTTTCATTAAGAATCAGCCAAGTGTCCCCATCAAATGTCTCTTTATTCAGCACAATTATTTTCAAGACACTGAATATTGACTTGAAATCAGGTCTTCTGAGTGTAAGATGCTTTTAAGCCCTGATGAGAATTGTTCCTGTTCTCTGAAACTGCTCCTTTAAGCAGAGCAGCTGTAGTTCATGCTCTATGTGTTAATGGTTCACTCAAATGTGACAGCAGACTGGAGAGCAGGATGGTTAAAATTGTTGTGATGGAGAGGGTGGATGTGAGAAGTAACTAAGTCTGAAAGGTAGAGAAGCACTTGGACAAGAGCATGGAAAAGGCCCTTCTTTTCTGGTCTTTCTACTGATATTCTTGATCTGAGCGAGACAGTTTCATTGAATGGATTAGGTTGTAAGAGGCCTTAAAGATCATCCAGTTCCCCCCCCAGCTTCTGCCATGGGCAGGGACACCTCCACTAGCCCAGGTTGCTCAAGGCCTCATCCAGCCTGGCCTTGGACAGCCTCCCTGGGCAACTTGTTCCAGTGTTTCCCCACTCTCACTCTGACATCTGTGGTTTTCCTCTGCAGCCCCTCTTTGTACCAGAGCTGCTGTGCTGTGCTGTGTGATTAAGTACTGATAATCACCAAGGACTGAAAGGACGTAGCGGAGGATTGCTGGACAGCCTGCTTGCCTCTGTGGGAGGCTCCATGCCCCTGTGCTTGTGCTGGGGAGGAGCAAGGAAGCAGCTTCTAAGACAGAATCCCAAAATGTGAGTAACCACAAGATGTGGTCTGTGTGTGCTTGAACTTCCTCTTCTCCAAATATGTCACCCTTTCTGTGCCCCTGGTTTGCCAGTCTTGTGCACTGTCCAGCAAACACAGGGCTTAAAGCTTCCGCCTGGGAGAAAATCTGATGAGGAGATGACATTGTGGGAAGAGCAAGGAGCTGGATTACCACGGTGCTTGTGTTTCACTGGCCTGGCCACTGTGTCTGCAGGCAGGCTTGTGTCAGGGATGCTAGTGAGGTCTGGATCGGTCTACGAGGTCTGGATCGGTCTACAAAGTTCATTTGGAGCTAGGAGCTACTCTGGGCTGAGAAGTTACATTCCTGGGACACCACAGACAGAGATGCAGGGCAGGGAGCACCTTCTCCTTAACGTGGAGTTCAGCACCTCCTGAGCTGTGTCTTCTTCGGGAGGGGGAAAGCTGGTGGCAAGACAAAGTGTTAGCAGTTGTGACAGAAGCAGCAAAGCGCCTGGGAAGACCTTGTGCTGCAGCTCAGCTTATTGCTACCTCATTAGCAGGGAGTTAGCTGATTAGCAGGGCAAGCTGTTAATTACGTGTCTATTGCGTTGCTCAGCTTTAAAAGTTCTTGTAGACGCTAAATGCTTTAGAGATGAGGAGTTGCCGCTGGACTCTTCTCTTTCACTGTCCAAACAGAGCCGCTGATGAGCCGCTGCGGCCACCGCGGCTCGGGGGAGCAGGGCTGGATTCGGTGCCGTCCTTGGCAGTAATGAGCAGAAATAATTCCTTTAAAAAATGTAATGGGGAAGCCTTGGTGAGGTTAATAAGATAGCAGAACCCCCGTGTGCTGAACCGGGCTCGGTAAGAGCACAGAACTACGTGTTTGCTGGGATAACTTTAAAAACAAATAATATTGACTTTCCACACCTCGCAGAGACCAAATTTTCACTTGCTTGCATGCCTGCTCTCCCGGCATGCTCGGACCTGTCACCGTTCCGGCTCTCCCCAGGACAGTGTGACTTTGATTTTTGACTGCTGGGCAATCTTTTTCATCAGATGGACTTGGCTTGCAAGGTGGAAATTAGGTGTCCCTACATCTTCCCACTCTTTCAGCTCACACGAAAATTTTGTGCGGGGGACATGTACCTGCTTCCTACTGGCCCCACTGCGTGAGGCTTTGATTAGCAATTATTTCTGAGACATTAAAAACACAATGGATGTTGCCAGGCTCTGGCTTTTCCATGACGACTATTAAAGGAAAAGAAAGTCTGTGGTTACAATCCAATAGTTGTTTCCCCGTGGCAGCGTGTAGCTCATTGGCATGGCTGCATGACCACGTGTGTGTGGATCCGCATGTTCCGGACAGGCTGCTGTGTTAGCTGTGTTAGCTTTGTTAGCTGTGTGTGTTAGCTGTGTGTGTTGGCCGTGTGTTAGTCGTGTGTTAGCCATGTGTTAGCTCTGTGTGTTAGCCATGTGATAGCCATGTGTTAGTCGTGTGTGTTAGCCATGTGATAGCCATGTGTTAGTCGTGTGTGTTAGCCATGTGTTAGCCGTGTGTGTTAGCTCTGTGTTAGCTGTGTGTGTTAGCTGCGTGTGTTAGCCGTGTGTTAGTCGTGTGTGTTAGCCATGTGATAGCCATGTGTTAGCCGTGTGTGTTAGCTCTGTGTTAGTTGTGTGTTAGCTCTGTGTTAGCTGTGTGTGTTAGCTGCGTGTGTTAGCCGTGTGTTAGTCGTGTGTGTTAGCCATGTGATAGCCATGTGTTAGCCGTGTGTGTTAGCTCTGTGTTAGCTGTGTGTGTTAGCTGCATGTGTTAGCCGTGTGTTAGCCGTGTGTGTTAGCTCTGTGTTAGCTGTGTGTGTTAGCTGCATGTGTTAGCCGTGTGTTAGCCGTGTGTGTTAGCTCTGTGTTAGCTGTGTGTGTTAGCTGCATGTGTTAGCCGTGTGTTAGCCGTGTGTGTTAGCTCTGTGTTAGCTGTGTGTGTTAGCTGCGTGTGTTAGCCATGTGTTAGCCGTGTGTGTTAGCTCTGTGTTAGCTGTGTGTGTTAGCCAGGTGTTAGCTCTGTGTGTTAGCCATGTGTTAGTCGTGTGTGTTAGCTCTGTGTTAGCCATGTGTTAGCCGTGTGTGTTAGCTGTGTTAGCTCTGTGTGTTAGCTGTGTTAACTGTATGTGTTAGCCATGTGTTAGCTCTGTGTGTTACCCATGTGTTAGTTGTGTGTGTTAGCTCTGTGTTAGCCATGTCTGTTAGCTGTGTTAGCTCTGTGTTAGCTCTGTGTGTTAGCTCTACATTAGCTGTGTGTGTTAGCCATGTGTTAGCTGTGTGTGTTAGCTCTGTGTTAGCCGTGTGTGTTAGCTGTGTTAACTGTGTGTGTTAGCTCTGTGTTAGCTGTGTGTGTTAGCTCTACATTAGCCATGCATGTTAGCCATGTGTCAGCTCTGTGTTAGCTGTGTGTGTTAGCTGTGTGTGTTAGCCATGTGCTAGCTTTGTGTGTTAACTGTGTGTGTTAACTGTGTGTGTTAGCTGTGTGTTAGCTCTACGTTAGCCATGTGTGATAGCTGTGTGTGTTAGCTCTGTGTTAGCTGTGTGTGCTAGCCATGTGTTAGCTCTGTGTTAGCTGTGTTAGCTCTGTGTGTTAGCTCTGTGTTAGCTGTGTTAGCTCTGTGTGTTAGCCATGTATGTTAGCTGCGTGTAGCTGTGTTAGCTGTGTGTTAGCTGTGTGTTAGTTGCCATGTGTTAGTTCTGTGCATTAATTGCATGTGTGTTAGCTGTGTGTTAGCTGTGTTAGCTGTCGCTCTCTATAGTTCCAAAAAGGAGGCTGCATCCAGGTGGGGTTGCTCTCTTTTCTCTAGTCTCAAGTGCTAGAAAGAGGGGAAGTGGCCTGAAATAATGCCAGGGGAGGGGTATGTTGGAGAAGAGGAAAAAATCCTGCGCTGCAAGAGTGGACAGGGACTGGATAAGGCTGTTCTGGGAGGTGTCAGTCCCCATCCCTGGAGGCATTCAAGAAACCTGTGGCCATGGCCCTTGAGGGCATGGTTTAGTGGCCACAATGGTGCTGGGCTGATGGCTGGACTTGATCTTAAAAGTCTCTTCCAACCAAACCAATGTTGTGATTCTACTCTATGACTTTTGGGTATAGAAAAATAAATTTTCCAGTTCATGGTTTCTCTGGGGGTGAACTTAGAGTCAAAAAGAACTGTTTTGGGGCTGCTATCCCTGATTGCACCATGGGTTAAAAATTCTGATTTGAAAGCCAATAAAGATAAATGTGACACAAAAAGAGCTGCTTTTGCTGGAGTGAGCTGGCAGCCTGCAGAAGAGGGGGTCTGTGGTGTCTTAACGTGAAAGGCTTGGCAAAAAAAAAAGATTCAACTGCACATTATCTGAGTGAGCTTCCATATTTTACCATGACACCGACTCTGAGACTCATTTCCCTGGGTTAAGTAGTGTGGGGTGAAGTATCTGCCTCTCTCCTTCTCCCTATCCATCTGCTGCAGCATTCTGGGCATTTAACCTGGAGCGCCTGCTGATGTATGACCAAATCAGAGAAAAGAGGCCGTGCTGGTTAACCCTCTCCCTTTGTAGCTGCACTTAATGAATGTCACACAGGCCCACTATAGAAATGATGGAACATCCATTCTGGCAGCGTGAGCAGAGCCCACCCTGCAATGATATGGTGAAATATGCTGAAAATATTCACAGGAGCCTCTGAACATAAACCTGTGATTATTTTTTTTTCCCCTTTAAATCTCAATATTTTAGCTGGTTTCCTCCCCCCCTTAATAAAAGTGCAGTTTCAAGCAACACCTCCACAAAGTGAGGGGAAGAAAACTCTATCTGCTGTTTAATGTGGCTGCACTGGAATTGCTAACTTATGCTAACCAAGATGTAATTAGGTTGTCTTCCTAAAAAATGTCTTGTAAATCAGAGTGCAGCTCTTAATATCTCCATCCACTAAGTCCTGGGGTACATTCAGAGGTGATAACAGCAGGGCCATACCTTCTGCTGCAAAAGTTACTTGTGTGCAGGTGTGTGTTGCCAGCTGGCCCAGTTCTTCTGCCGTCACCCATGGGGAGTCACGACCGCTGTGAAGAACCTGTGCTCCTTGCTGGGTAAGTTGCTGCTTGATGTCTTGGCAACAGGCTGAGTGACCTGAGTGGAGCAGGACGAGTATGTAGAAATCACAGAGTGAGCTGGAAAATACCTTTGAGATCAAGTCCAATATTAACTCTGTGAAGTCTGGTGCAAACCCATGTGCCTTACCACCATAGCTCTGTGGCTGTCAAAAACCTCCAGGGATGGGCCTCTGATCACCTCCCTGGGCAGCCTGCGCCAGCCTCCAACAATCCTTTCAGTGAATACAGGCTGAATTTTGCTACTTCTCACCTCTAAGCCTTGCTCTCCTCCCCTATGGATTTCATTGGTGTGGCCAGAATTCAGCTGAAGACGAAAGGCAGTGAAGCTTGCTCCTGGTCTGAGCAGCTGCAGATGACCTTTGATTTCCCTACAGCACCAGGGTACACCAGACTCATTTAAAAATAAATGAATTGGTTGTCTCACTTCAAAAAGAGAATCTAAATTTCAGAAACTGGTGCTTAATTACTTCTGTTAGACTCAGCTTTGTGCTGGTAGCAAGTGGCTGTCAACTCTTCTGCCAAAGCCCAAGGTAAGTACTACAAGTGTGACTGGTTTCCTGCACATACCTGCTCCAGAATTCCTCCCTAAATAAGCACAGCAGCACTTTTGGATGTCTCTGGGGTGCTTTCCTAGTTGATGTACTTTTAATTTACAAAGACCATGTTTATGCTGGAGCACTTGAGACCAAGAGAAGCTTGGATCTCAACCTTTGCGTCTCTGAGATGCTCAGCAAACAGTGTGAGTGTGTGTGTGAACACGAGGTGTGTAAATAAATGGCTGAAATGCCATCCCTGGGACCTTCCCTTCACCCAGGCTGTTGAATCATCTCGTCATAACTGCTTGTTATTAACCAAGTGGCATAATTCCAACTTAAACTTCCCCTTTGTTTACTGGAGACTTGCTGAAGAGCTAGTGCTGAATACTTAATTTTCAACCTTCTAGCTGTGTATTTATGGAAGGACCAAGCAGTGTTTTACTCGAAGGTCTAGAGCTAAGTGCTGAGCAAGGGAGGTATGAATCTCAGCCTCATGCTGAGCAGAAACTTTTGGATCTGTATTTTAGCAGGGAGAACTCTTACAACCATTTAAATACAGGCTGCTGGACACCCAAGAGGCACAACTTGCAGTATTCACAGCTTTAAAGCATCCATTTGCTCAGTCGCTTAACTTGCACAGGTTTTCTTTTCCTTAGGAATGACGGAGAGCTGAGTGTGTGGATTGTAATGTCTGCTTCCCCCAGCCCATCAGACTAATGCTGACCTCAGATGGAGCCTTCACTTCTAGGTAGGAATTTGGCTTGTTAGAACTGTACAGTATCTGAAATGCCACTTTTACCATTCACAGAATCCCAGAGTGCCAGGTTGGAAAGGACCCCAGAGCTCATCTACTCTGACCTCTCTAGGTGCTGGTGTGGCTGAAAGGAGCTGGCTCAGGACCCTGTCGGGCTGAGTCTTCAAACTGTCCAGGGACCTCCACTGCTGCCCTTGGGAGATGATTCCAATGTCTGGCTGTGCTCAGGGGCAAACATTTTCTTCTGGAGTCCAATGGGGATCTCCCCAGCAGTGACTTGTCCCCACCACCCTTTGTCTTCTTCATGGGACTCCTTGCAAAACTTTGCCATTGATGCAGGCAAATCCATGCTGATATTAAAACAGCATTGGGAGCTCCTGCTTCTTTTGCTGAGTTGAAAGGGAAAATGCCAGTTGTGGAGCCTGTAGTAAGAGGTTAAGTCAGGTGTAACTTGAGTGAAATGTTTTCACATTCCTCTTAAATGCCAGGGAGATGAAATAGGGTTTGTATTGGGGAGTTAATGGTAAGCAGCCAAGTTTTAGGTACTGCTTGTACTGGGTAATAGAAGAAAGAGCCCAGGAGTATGGGCAGGGAGGAAGCCTGGCACTCTGGGCATGGACAAATTGCTCACCAACTTCTCCTCCTGGCTGCAGTCAATTCTGTGCATGCAAAACTAGAGGAGGGGGCAAAAATAAGCCACCATTTTTTCCCCCAGGTATGACTGCTGTAGAGCAGCTGAGCAGGAGCTGTGGCTGATTGTGTCTCTGTGTGGCTGTCTCACTCTGCAGTAGTTTTTTTGCAGTAGTTTCCAGGCAATATTCCAGCTTGTCAGATGGAGGGAAGGGAGGTGATGCTTTGCATGAACTGTCCTCGTAGAAGGACATGTACAGACACTCCTTACTTCCAGCCTCCAAATTTGAGCATTTAGGTGATGACTAGAGGCTTAGAAGCATGAATGGCTTCACTGTCTGCTGCCTGGGGCAAAAGCAACTATGCTCTGGACATGAGCCTGCTTATTTCTGGTCAGCTGAAAGAGGGATTTCCTTCCTGTTTCTCCTCCTTTTCTCCCTTTTCTTGCTTAATGTACATAACAAAGCAGGCTGTAGGGAAAAGAAACCAAAAAGCCAACTGATTTACTTTACCAACTGGTGAAATGGAGCGGGTCCTGCTGTAAGCTTCTGGTGCTCAGGGTTGGTTTGTGCCTACTCGTGGAATCACAGAAGGGCAGGGGTTGGAAGGCACCTCTGGATCGTCCAGCCCAACTCCCCTGGTTCCAGCATGTTCATCCACAGCAGCTTGCTCAGGATCACAACGTCCATGTGGGTTTAGGATCTCTTCAGAGAAGGAGACTACACAACCTTTCTGGGCAGCCTGCTTCAGGGCCCCAGCAAGAAGAGCAAAGAACTTTCTCCTTAAGTTCAAGGGAAGCCTCCTATGTCCTGGTTTGTACTAACTGTCCCTTGTCCTTTCACTGAAGAGTCTTGCCCAACACCAGGAAGACCCCCTCAGTCTTCTTTTATTCCAGGCTGAAGAGCCCCAGGTCTCCCAGCCTTTCCTCAAAACACATTTTCCTTCCTTCAGCTTCTTCTAGAGCTTAGAAGAGGTTCAAGCAAGCTCTTAGTCATGCATGCTGCTGTACATCTTAATGGAGGTGACAAGATTAGGATGGAAAGGTGGATGTGGCTTTGAGGCTGAAGGACTCAAAAGAGCAAGAGCAGCTGTCTCCTTCCTGAAGCAGCGTGAGAGTAGTGAAGCTGCTGATGGAGCAGGGCTGCCAACAAGTCCCTGCTGAAATGAGAAAAGAGAGAAAAGCATCTCAATAAATTAATGTAGATGTTTAAATGATGCTGTTAATCTCTTCTGTAAACAGGGCTTTAACAAGCTGTACCTGCTCTTTCTGATTTCAGATGCTCTTCTCTGGCCTTCCCTTTCCCTGCTGCAGAACCACCAACCTGATTAACACATTTAATGAAGCAGAACCCTGTGATACCTCTACACATTATTGCTTCCTCATGGCACATGAGCCACCTCCAAATCACCAGCTAGAACCATCCTCCACCCTCCTAACTCAGAGCAGACCTATTCTAAGGACACTGAGCCCTGGCACAGGGCACCTGCATCCCTGAATTTGGGGCTTAGACTTCAGGAAAGGGTTTTCCTCTAAAAGTCTTTAACTTTCCACAGAAACACAGAATGCTTGGGGCTGGAAGGGACCTCTGGAGAACATCTAGTCCAGCCCCACTGATAAAGTGGGGCCACCCACAGCAGATTGCCCAGGATCACAATGTCCTGGTGGATTTTCAAAGTGTCCAGAGAAGGAGACTCCACAGCCTCTTCTGGCAGCCTCCTCTAGAGCTGTTTCTCCTTAAGTTCAAGTGACACCTCCTGTGCTCTGGTGTGCACCTGTTGCCTCTTCTTCTGCCACTGGTCACCACTGAAAAGAGCCCAGCCCCATCCTCACAATCTTCATCCTTCAGCTATTGATCAGCATTGAGAAGGTCTCCTCTGGCAGCTCTTCACCAGGTTAAGCAGCCCCAGGTCTCTCAGCCTCTCCTGGTCACAGTATCCCAGTGCTGCCCACCCCCAGTACCTCGGCATTCTCTATCTCCCTGTAGAGCCTTCACTTTGCCCTCTCCTTGGCCCATTCGTGTGTAGGCTTGGTCACACCAGGGTTGTCTGTGGAGTCCCTCTCACACCACGCTCCCCAAGCCGGGCAGGTCTGACAGGATGGGTGCCCCAAGACAAATGGGCACCTTCTGCAGGAGCTGAAAATCGAACCCTGACCATGCTCAGCTGCCGCTGAACGGATTGTTAGGAGAGCCTGGGGACAAGGGCGCTGCGAGGCGGTTACCGGGGCAGTGCTCTGCCATTCTGTCCTCCTGCAGAAGAGAGGCACCACAGACCCAGGGATTGCCTTGCCCTTGGCTTTGTGTCTGCAGTGCCCAGCTGCAGCCAGGCACACGAGCCAGCCGAAGCCGCTGCGCCGTGGCATCTGGGGCCTGCGGTGGTTGGCAGGAGGGGGGCAAGAAGAGCTGGGGGGAGGGGGGAGGGGAGAGGCCTGCATATAAATCATTATTGGCGAACATCTCAGCTCTTGAGCCAGGCTGTCGCTTGCTGCTGCTCGTGGTGCAGCCCAGACATAAATCATAATTCCCCCACAATAGATCCTTGTGCAGCAGCCATCAGGAAAAGTGTGTTGGTTTTATCGATTTCTTGACACCGGGGCCCTGGCAACGGCCGCTCTGAATCATTATGAAATGAAACTGATTAGGAATTCATGGAATACTAAATAAACTTTACGAGCCCGTTGTAAGTTTTTTGATGCATGGGGAGCGGAAAATGAAAACTAATGATATAAAAATTACACAGCGTGCTGAGTATTATTATACTGCTATTGATTTGTTTCAAACTGTACATCAAAATCGAAGCGTGGCAGGGTGTGCCTGGCTGCAGGGCGAAGATTCGGAGGGTTTGTTGTCGGGGTTTGGCTTGGTTTGTTGTCTTTAAAATGCTGGCTCCACAGCGTGTTAGTTTTTGGCCGGGCAGAGGTCAGCGGCGCTGCGGAATTGCTGAGGCGCTCCCTGCGCCTGCCTGCTCCTGGGCAGCCACCTTCTGCGCTGTTATCTCTGATTTGGTCCCTCAGGTGTTTGAAGCAAGTTCTCACAAGACAAAAATCTATTGAGGAGGATTTGAGCCTAAGTGGATGACTCCACCCCCGGCACATACTTCTGCTCGAGGGAATACTACTTCTGTTCCCTATGTAAGGTGATGCTGCCCGTGGCAGGGGGATGGAACTAGAGGATCTTTAAGGTCCCTTCCTGGTAGACATATCCACTGGCCTGAGCTCCCAGGGAGGAGGTAAATGGGGTCTTAGAGGGGTATGGCTGCTGCTGGTAGATCATCTGGCAGTTCAGCTGTGCTCTAATGCAGGGGACTTTTCAAGACAGGGTGCTGTGTCAAGTCTGTTTCTAGCTGCCAGTGCTGGTGACCATCTCTGACCTAAGCATTTTGCTTGTAAATGGAAATGTAATGCTGGTGAGTAGGAAGAAAATCCACTGGAATCAAGAACAAGAGAGGAGGAGAGAACTTAAGCAACTGGAAATAAGCTGCTGATCCACGGAGGGCTAAGCTGCCGTGTCCCTCAGGATTCTCCTGAGACTGCACATCTCTGTAAGTAAACCTGGTGCAGCTCCTCCTCTGTCACTGCTAAACGTGGATGTCACTGCTCTGGCTGCTGGCAGATGCCAGTTTGGGAGCCATGACCTCCAGTTTGGAGCGTTTGAATGATGTGGTTTGAAGGCACAGGTTCCTTATCTTACAAACAGGGCCTCTGGGGCCCTTTTCTATTTCCCTTTCTAGTTCAGTGTGCTAATCATTAACTGTGGATGTTGTCACCCTTCAGGCCAGAAGATGTTCGGTCAGGGAAGCTCTGGCTGTGGCCAGCGTGGTATTGTGCCCCATGCCACTCTCTTCTCTGCCTCTCAGCTGGACAGAAAGAAGCTGCTACCTTTAATTTCTTCTGAAGACTTCGCTCAATGAGTCTGGAAAGAAATCTGAGAGGTAACACTGAGCACTCCCATTTATTTGGAAAGTGAAAACCTTGTTTTCATCCAGTAGCACTGCTTCAAGTGGGAGGGCCTGCTTCTGGGCATGTCTGAGAAGTCCATCTAGATGTGATGGACATGTTCTCTTTAGTCATTGTGGATGAACATGCAAACAGCTTCATCTCTTTCCACCAGATGTGCTGGGCTCTCACAGACCTTGTGCAGCTCACAGCTAAGGGTGATAGAACCACAGAATAGTTTTGTTCGGAAAAGACATCCAAAATCCAGTCCAACCTTTAACCCAACCCCACTGTGGCCACCAAACCATGTCCCCAGGTGTCATGGCCACATGGTTCTTGAGCACCTCCAGGGCCAGGGACTCCACCACCTCCCTGGGCAGCCTGTTCCAATGCCTGACCATTCTTGCAGCAAAGAAAGTGTTCCCAATACCCAATTTAAACCTTCCCCTGCACAGCTTGAGGCCATTTCCTCTCCGTCTATTGCCTGATGCTAGGAAGAAGAGTCCAGTCCCCACCTCACTGCAGCTGTAGAGAGCAATGGGGGCTCCTCTCAGCCTCCTCCAGACTGAATAATCCCAGCTCCCTCGGCTGCTCCTCACAAGGTTTGCCCACAGCCTATCTCAGATGAAGGGTGTCCAAGCTCTTCCTCCCAAGTCCTGGCTGGTTTCAACTTGCTGTGGACTCCCACGAGTTCCTTGGCAGCTGTGAACATGTCTGAGCGGTAGCTGTGCACTGCGCTGCTCGTATCTGCCGCGTAGGGATGCTCCTGCCCGCGGGCTGCCGAACCCTGCGCAGCAGCTCCTGCAGCTCGCCGGGCGCCGCCCGCTCCGCGCTGCTCTCAGATATGTATATTGAATTTAGATTTGTGCTCTTAGTACCTTCACTCATTCACTCAGAGCCCTATTGACTGCATAAATTGAGTGTTACAAGTAAGAGAGAGTTTAGCCATTATTTTCTCAGTGATTTGATTTAATGGCCTGGGTGTTTTGGCCATTCCTTCTGCCTTTTCATTTGCATGGCTCCTTGGCTCTGCCGATCAGCATGGGGCTTAGATCTGCCTTTCTTTTATTTATTTATTTACTTTTCCCCTCGTGGAAAGATGAATCTTTCATGATTACTAAAATTCTTCTCTATTTTGTATCCTACACACACATACACATATCTATAGGGATATGTACACATGCATTAGACAGGGTTTTTTTTAATCTCTCACCCCTGCTGACTATAGAGTTAACAGCAGCTGTCTGACAGCAATAGTGGGTACTGGGTGAGGTTTTTTTCCTTGATTAATTAAATACCTGTGTCTATTTGCATCCTTCATGCACATACACACCTATTCTCCTCTCTCCATATATATTCATATATATGTATACTGTATATTGTGTTTTTTTCCCCCATCTCTGCTGGTTATGGAGTTAGCAGCAGCTGTCTGACAGCAATACTGGGTACTGGGTGATTTTTTCTTGATTAATTAAATACCTGTGTCTATTTGCATCCTTCATGCACATACACACCTATTCTTCTCTCTATATATATATATTCATATATATGTATGCTGTATATTGGGTTTTTTCCCTCATCTCTGCTGGTTATAGAGTTAACAGCAGCTGTCTGACAGCAATACTGGGTACTGGGTGATTTTTTCTTGGTTAATTAAATACTGGTGTTTGATTGCATCCTCCATGCACACACACACACACACACACACACCCCTGTTCTTCTCTCTATATATATATTCATATATATATATACTGTATATTGGGGGTTTTTTTCCTCATCTCTGCTGGTTATAGAGCTAACAGCAGCTGTCTGACAGCAATATTTGGTACTGGATGAGTTTTTCTTGATTAATTAAATTCCAGTGTCTGTTTGCATCCTCCATGCACACATACCCCCACTATTCTTCTCTCTCTATATATATACATATATATGTATGCTGTATATTGGGGTTTTCCCCCCATCTCTGCTGGTGATAGAGTTAACAGCAGCTGTCTGACAGCAATACTGGGTACTGGGTGATTTTTTCTTGATTAATTAAATACTGGTGTTTGATTGCATCCTCCGTGCACACACACACACACACACATCCCTATTCTCCTCTCTCTATATATATATTCGTATATATGTATAGTGTATATTGGGTTTTTTCCCCCATCTCTGCTGGTTATAGAGTTAATAGCAGCTGTCTGAGAGCAATACTTGGTACTGGGTGATTTTTTTCTTGATTAATTAAATTCCTGTGTCTGTTTGCATCCACCCTGCACACCCCCCACCCCCCCCCCCCCCCACACACACCCCATTCTCCTCTTTCTCTCGATATATACATATATATGTATGCTGTATACTGTTTTTTTCCCCATCTCTGCTGGTTATAGAGCTAACAGCAGCTGTCTGACAGCAATATTGGGTACTGGATGAATTTTTCCTGCTTAATTAAATACCTGTGTCTGATTGCATCTTCCACGCACAGACAGCACCACGTCCATGTGCCGTACTCTGGGTTTTTCTCCCATCTCTGCTGGCTGCCAAGTGAAAAGCAGCTGTCTGTTGTGTGCTGGGTGTGCAGTGATATACAGGTCAGTGTATTAGTGATGAATAAAAGTTTCCTCCGAAGGCAGCTGCTGCAGATTACTTAGTGCTTGACATGGCGTGTCTTTGTGTCACTGTTACCGGGCAAAATTAAATCAGAACAGGAAAATATTAATTTAAAGTAGGGGATGGAGGCCGCTCACTTCCAATTACTCTCTACCCTGTCAGCTTTGTATGGGCGCAAACAAGGAAGCAGGCTGGATTAATTGCTTTGGACTCTGCCCCACTACAGGCCCAATTATAGCAGCATATTGGCTCCCAGCACTATTACAGACACTGCTGTGCAGGAAATTGTGTGAAATTTTAACGGATTTCAGATGTAATAATAGAGAACACGACTCAGGACAGCATTAGCAGGCTGGGTGGAATCTTTACAGATGGGTTAAGGTTAAGCTGTTTGGGGGTCCTTTGTGTATTAAAGGATCATCTGGTTAACCCGTGTACTGGGAGCTTTTGATACTGGCCTGGGAGCAACCAGAATGAAAACATTCATCCTCTGACAACAAGGAGCTAAATCCTCAGCTGGAACGAGGGCAGAAACCTACAGTGTAAGTGTGGGGAGAACCAGGCTTGCGTGCAGTGGGGCTCTGGTGCTGAGCAGGAGATGTGAAATGTCTTACACGGTATTAACCATGGTGATGGTTGAAGAATCATAAAATCATTAAGGTTGGAAAAGCCCTCTAAGACCACAGAGTCCTACCACCAACCCGACACCCCCATGGCCACAAACTCGTGTCCCAAACCATGGCCGCACATTTCTCACGCATCTCCAGGGATGGGGACGCCACCACCTCCCTGGGCAGCTTGTGCCAATCCTTGACCACTCTTGCAGCAAAGAAATTTTTCCTCATCTCCAGCCTAAGCCTCCCCGGCACAATTTCAGGCCGTTTTCTCTCCTCTCACCTGACACTAGGGAGAAGAGACCCAGAATGGAGAGAGAACCCAAAATGAGTAAGACACAGCCACACACTGGATGGTTACTTTGTAAGCAGTTGCAGGAGTCGATTTCAATTCAATATTTAATTTACATTTGCTTAGGTTTCTTTCAGTTGTTCTGTTGTGTTTGTTTGGGGGTTTGTTTGTTTGCTTCTCTCACTAAGTGACGAATTCTGTCTGCTGCTTTGTCCTCTTTTGATGTGTTTAAAGCCAGGTGCAGATGTAGTGCTGGGGGGTAGGGTTTAGTAGAGGACTTGTCAGTGTAAGGCTAATGACTGGACTCTGATCTTAGAGGTTATTTTCCAATCTAGGAATTCTGTGGTTGTGCTGAGTGGGTGTGCACACATGGACTGTTCTCCCTCCTGTAAAACCATTGTTTGGCTGGCTGAAGGCAGCACTTGCTCCACACACAGCAGCTCTCACTGCTCCTGAGAGCACCAGCAAATGGCTCTGCCTGTGTCCGTCCATGCGTGCAGCACTGCACGTGGGCTGTGATTCTGGCATTCAGGGCAGAAATGGACATTTCCTAAGCTTAATTTCCTTGGACAACGGTTTTGGAATCTCAGTTCCTTTGTTTCAAGGTAGTTTATCCAGCAGGAGGTGTGTTCATGTGTCCCAGGGCAGCTCTCCTCCAGGGATTTGCATTCTCCTCAGTTTTTCCTGAGCATTAGTTCCAGGGGTTGTTGTTGTGGAGGCAGGGAATTAATCATAGAATCATAGAATCAAGCAGGTTGGAAGAGACCTCCAAGATCATCCAGTCCAACCTAGCACCCAGCTCTATCCAGTCAACCAGACCATGGCACTAAGTGCCTCATCCAATCTTTTCTTGAACACCCGGGGAGGTGGTGGAGTCGCCGTCCCTGGAGCTGTTCAAGGCAGGATTGGACGTGGCACTTGGTGCCATGGTCTAGCCTTGAGCTCTGTGGTAAAGGGTTGGACTTGATGATCTCTGAGGTCTCTTCCAACCTTGGTGATACTGTGATACCTCCAGGCACGGTGCCTCCACCACCTCCCTGGGCAGCCCATTCCAATGCCAATCACTCTCTCTGTGAAGAACTTCCTCCTAACATCCAGCCGAGACTTTCCCCGGCACAACTTGAGACGCAACCGAGTCCGGAATATATGTAAGAATAGAATCAGTTTGTTCTCCCGAAATCCGCCCCCAAAACTACGTACAGAAATTCATTTAGTTTTAGTTAGCAGATTCGGTTCGAGAAGATCTTACAAGGATACCATAGGTAAATTTGACTATTTTGGAAGTCAGGAGATGGGAAACTGAGCCTGAAGTTCACTCACGGGTGAGCCAGGCTGGCTGAAAGGGCGGCGCAGACGCTTGTCCCATCGCTCTCTTCCAAAAGCCGTCCCAGGCTCGTTAAGGCAAATCAAGGTGCATAAAGGAGGCGCTTAGGCTGGGAAGCCGCCCGGAGCAGCGACGGTCCTGTCCCTCTGCAGCTTGTCCTGCGGAGCGCCAGGGGACTCTCTGCAGGAACTCTCCAGGCGGGGAGAACTCTAAGGCGGGCCCCCCAGGGCGGGCAGTGCCCCAGTGTTTATACCCTTCCTAGCCACAGAGCGGAGTTAGCGCTGCCTTAGGCACAAAGCGCGCAGCCGATCCCCAGCGCGGGCACTGCACAGGCACTGCACGGGCGCTGCACGGGCGCTGCGCGGGCGCTGCACGGGCGCTGCACGGGCGCCCCCCGCGCCGGAAGGGCCTTCGCTGCCCGCCTCGCGCCTGCAGCGCCGGGGGGAGCAGGTTTTTGGCGCCTTTTCCTCTCCCGTTCAACCCACAGAGGGAGAGGGATTTGGGGCTACACCGGACTCCAGGGCAGCTGTGTGCAGCACGGCCACTGAGAAAGGCTCCTCAGGCCTGGGTGTGCCTGCCCCTTGCTCGTATGTGCTGTGCTGTTGACGCTGGGCCAGGGTTCGTGACTGAGCTGCTGCTTTTCAGTCTGTCTACAACCAAGCAGACGATTTGGCTCTGGACACAAGCTCGGTGGTGTGAGTGATGGCATTGCCCTTGGCCATGGCAAGGCAGACAAAGCAACAGGCTTGGATGGGGTGAGCTCAGGTACAAAGCCTGAGCTTTGCTCCTGGCTGCTCTTCACACAGTCTGGGCTGCTAAAGGAAGGCTGTTCGGTGAGCTTGCCCTCTGCTCCACGAAAGGTTGGCACCAGAGCTTCTGCAGGAACACCCAGGGAGCCCCCGTGAATGCTGGCAGGTGGAGCTGCCTGGTGAGTACTTCAGCAGGCAAACAGGTCTGACCCAAAGCTGTGGGACAGGAGGACACAGTGGCTTTCTAGTAACATCTAAGTGCCTTGCACCAGCCCAATGGAGAAGTGAAGAAAAACCTCTTGGCTGCTGCTTGCTGCCCAGACCAAACTGCTGCAGTCACTCTGTAGACACACTTCGATGTCCTGCCCACCGCGGGCAGATTAGGTTTCACAGCAGCCCTGTTCTCTGGAGTGAGAGCAAACTGTGAGTTTAGCAAGTGTCTACCACACTTCCTTGTCGGTCCCAGGACAAGCTTTGAAACCTTGTGCACTGTGTCTCTGCTCCTTCCACTGCATTTTCCCTTTGTTGCCCTTTGCCATATCTCAGCGACAACTGCTGCAGATTCTGGGGACCTGTTAGAGCAGGGCCAGCTGGCTGGGATCATAACGGAGGCAAGCCTGGGCATCACAGTTTTAACTGGGCTCGGCTTCAGCAGGTTTAACCAGGTAAGACCTTATCTAAGCCCTAGAAAGCCACAGGGATGGAAATGCAGAGCCCTGAAGAGCATGAAGCACAGTCTTGCTTCTGCCCCACTGCCTCCTGAAGCATCCAGGCTACCCCTTTCTGGGAATACAGAAAGCATCAGCAATGGAAGTGTCTAAGAGCAAGCGAGATGAGGCTGTAGCGTCCTGTCACCCTCAGTGGGAGCACTGCAGCGCTGAGGCTGGAGATCTGGAACCCAGGTCAGGGGCTGCTCCCTTTCTGCCACCCTCAGCATGTCTTGCACATAAAGGACAGCCTGTACCTGCTAACCAGGACACAAAAAAAGTGTTGACATAGAGGTGGTGACTTAGAGTGGCAGGGGAAATACATAAATAGCTGGCTAGAGAATCCAGGACAGGAGAAGCAAAGAAACTTCTGACCAGGAGTGGTTATTGAAAGGCAGGATCTTTGCTATTTTAGTCTTTTCATCTGTCTGAGAAAAGTCTGGGTAGCTCCTGGATGACTGTTTGGAGGGAAGCTTCATTTCCAGCCCCAGTCCTTGCCTCCCTCTGGCTCTGCTTCTCATCTGGAGAGCCAGCAGGACCTACAGGAAACTCAGAAGTGTCACTTCCACATTTGCAGCCTGTGCTGGTTTTAAACTAGGAGCGGCAAAGCACAGAATTTATGATGTTTGGTTTGGGAAGTCTCTTTTTGTTCCCTTTAACTGCTTGTCTTGCAGCCATGTCTGCTCTAACCCAAACTATTCTGTGATCTGTGCGTGGACAGCAATGTGCAGAGATCTCAGGAGGGGCACTGCAGAACCTTATTCACAGGCAGATGACAGTGTGAAAATTCTTTTGTCATTGAAGGCTCACAAGAGGGGAAGGAGGGGATGCAGGGGAGGCTGGAGCCACGTAACTTGGCCTGAACAGTTTCTATCTCTTTGGCAAAGCAAGGCTGAATGTTTGAGATATTAATGCAAATGGTCTGTGGAGTCTGCCAAGGGCAGATCTTGCTTCTGGCATTGTTCCAACCTGAGAACTGGTGTTGACCTGAAAATCTTTGGTAGTGACTTAATC
The DNA here is from genome assembly GCF_015220805.1 of Pogoniulus pusillus. NCBI lineage: Eukaryota > Metazoa > Chordata > Aves > Piciformes > Lybiidae > Pogoniulus > Pogoniulus pusillus. The sequence continues at coordinate 14,342,624 of NC_087290.1, read as the reverse complement.
TGGAAGAGCTGAGCAGAGGCTGAGCTGCTGCTTTCAGCAAGTTGGTAGCTCCAGAGCAGTCCATCAGGACATGATTTTTAAGGTGTCTGATGAAAGAGCTTCATTCTCTTTTGGAGTGTGCAGGGTGACCTTTGGCAGGTCAGCAGGGTCAAAGAGCTTTGCATTCACATGGTCACTTCTGCCTCTCTGACCCAATGTGCTGAAGAGGTCTGAATGCAGGGCCCAGGCTCTCAAAACCATGCCACTGGAAAGGAAAAGCAGCAGGAGAAGGTGGAAATGGTTGGCAGGGAGGGGATGCCACAGCATGAGCTGCCACTTGGCAGCAGTGAGCTGTCTTCCACCCACCACCCCACAGTCACCAGGAACCCAACACAACCTCTTCCCTCCAGAGGAAGCCACTTCACTGGTTGCAGTGGACAATGATCAGGTCCTCAAAATGTCTTTCTAGGAGCTTGGCAGCATTAGCCTTTGGTTTGGGGGTGAAAACAAACACAGCAAGTGGTGTGTTTAAACCATATCAGCTGAATTTGCCACTGAGCAGAAAGACTTGTGAGGTGCCTGAGGAACCCAAACAGCACAGAAGGGGTTAACACTCTGCTTTGTTGATTTTTGACTGGGGCCCATGGTTTTACTACAGCAGTAAAGTCACTTTCCTGTTATGTTTAAAAGCCAGAGAGGAAAAAGTGCAATTACAAAGACAGCTGAAGTCTTCACTGGTACTCAACAAGGTAATCAGTGCAATTGATTTTATTTCCTCCCCCCCCCCCCCCCCCCCCTTTCCTGGCCAGAAAAGTATTTAAAGCTAAATTCCATCTGTGAATTTATTTTTTTTATATATGGAAAAAATATATCTAAAATATCTGCTCCCTGAAATGCTTCCTGGTTTGAAAAATGCTGTCTTTTATTTGCCCTATAAATGCAAACTTATAAAAGGCGATAAGGGATCTTCCTCCTCTCCCTGCACAGACAAGACCTGTGAAAGCTGCCTGCTCTTGCTGCATGGCTGCCAATTGCACAGGCAGATATCACTCCATTAGTCATTAGCATCTAAATCATCCCACTTCTCATTCAGGTTTACTGGGCTGTGATGGCTACTGGATTCATAGGACACCTGAGCCAGGTCTTTTGTACAAGGTCTCCTAGAGCAATTGATTGTAAAAAGACAGCAGGAGAGCAAAGCCCTGCTTTCTGTGCCTTTAGAGCAGGGAGGATGGGCTGTGCTATGAATTATTACAGCGTTTTTTGCCTTGAAGTACTGGACAAGGACTGAGTTTGTGCTTTGTGTGTTGTGGCACAACACCCCCACGCAAAAATTCTAGGGGCATTGAGGAGAAAAAAAAACCCAACCCCACTTAATTTTCAGTGGTTCTCGGGATTAGTCTCAATGGAGCATGTGAGCATCTCCTCATTGCTGCTCCTGGAGCTCCACTTTGCTGTCAAGGGACTGGGTAAAATCCACGAGGAGAGAATAAAATGCTCCCCACTTCTTATTTAAACTTCATGGTTTCCAAAGGAAGTGGTTGGCTTTGAACACGCTGGTTTGGGAGTCACCCCTTGCAGCACCCATGTGCCACATTCCCTTGCCCCCAAACCATGTGTTACAAGCAAGCTCAGACAGATTTCTGGTATCAGCATCCTTCCTGAGCCCTCAGCCTAGAGGGATCTTTAGTCACTTTGGATTGGACTGGGTTTGAAAATAGGTCCCTAAGGTGAAGGGCCAATACATCAAACCAGTAAATCATGTTTATCCCAACTCCTAATAATGAATGAAGTGCCATTCCATACAATACCTAAGTTAGGATTTTATTGATTAACTCTCATCTTGGTGTTCCACCCAAATCTAAGATATATTGCCTGCTGTAATTTTTACATTAGCTGTCAAATTCATCTTGTCTTCCCAGGGTTATGATGTGTACAGAGCAGACAATAAACAACATCACAGCTTTGGTGTTTATCTAATGAATATACACAGGCCAGGAAGATTAATAATGATTTGATAGGCAGAGCCAAAAGGCAGGAAAATATCCTTGTGCAGGGCTGGAGCTGGGCACCGGGATCCCAAAGCATCAGGGGGCTGTAGGAGGAAGCATCACTGTCTCACCCCAGGCCTGCCCCTCTCCTGCTGCCAGCCAATAGCCTGCAGCAGGAGTCTGGAAGAAGCAAAGATGATTGCCTTGTGCATAAGGTCGAGGAGCAATGACGATGTGGGAAAGGCTGCCAGCAAGCACTGAGTTCATCCTCAGAGAGATGCCAGGGCTTTGTACTGGCACACATGTGGCAGTGCAGATGAACCCGTGCTGGCTGATGTGTCACCCTGCCCTATGGAAATGAGGAGTTGGCAGGTTGCTTTTCCCCATGCTTTCCTCCTGTTCTCTTTCCCTTTTCCTCCTTTCTCTTTCCCTTTCTCCCCTTTCCTTTTTACCCCTTTCCCTTTTCCCCCTTTTTCTGCCCCTCCCCACCGCATCCTTCCCAGTGTCTGAAAGTTCTCTGTGAATTCTCTCCCACCTTTGAGGCTTTCCCCAGAGGCAGAGGCCACAGCCTCTTGTAACAGGAGAGGGAGCCCTTATCCAGGGCATGGTCATGGCCACCCCTTCTCCTGGAGCCTTTGGGGGCAGATGAACTCCCTTGCTTGAAGCTGGTGGGATTCAGCCTCAAATCCCTCTGTGCTTTGGTCCCCCAGTCTGTGCAACAGAGGTTTGTGACTGTGCAGGAGAGGGGCAGAGGGGGTTGGAGCTGTTTGTGGTAATATCTGGGATAAAAGGCAGTTGGAAAGCACAAAGGGCTTGCCACTGTCCATGAAGCCCTCCCTTAGGGGTGTGGATGTGGAACAGGAGAGGTTTCAGTGTCTCTGTTCACAACCAGAACTTGTGCTGGGAGGTTTATGCTGGCTGAAGGCTGTTTTGCTGGCTGGAGGCTGCTGCAGGGGAGTGAGCATTAAAAAAAGGAGCCACATGTGGAGAGAAGGATGCAGGGGAAGCAGAGGTGCTCCCTCCAGCGTGTGCTGAGTCAGGCTGTGCCCTTGCAGGGGTCTGGAGGTGGGTGGCCCAAAGCCACTCACAAGTCCTGCTAGCCATGGAATCCCAGCATGGATTCCCTTTTCCCCTATCAGTAGGGGTTGGGAGAGAGGAGATGGAAGGCTGCTCCTGGCTTCCTCATCACCATGACCTAGCAATGCAACTACCAGTTGTGTGCTCTGCTGTAGTTGAACTCTCAGCTTGTCAGGACAAGGATTTCTCCCTCTGTTGTTGTTTTCCTGGTTACACCCCTGCCAAGTGCCTATAGCCACTTCCCTGGGATAATATTTCTGAGTGTCCCATTGAAATGTTGGATTGCATCCAAACATGGCTGGGTTTTCACCTCCAAAATGGCTGCATTTGGGCAACTGGTGAAGGGACTCTTGCAAGTCCAGGCTGAGCTGGTGGATACAAGGCAAAGTGCTTTGTAACACTTTGGGTGAGAAGAAGTAGAACGACCTCTGCTATTTCTTTTTAGCACCATTTAAGCTGTAAAACCAGCCAACCAACCCTCTTCCAAATGCTGGCTTCTGAGATTGACTGCAGTCATGAAGATAATGGGTGGGAAGTATTTTTCTCTTAAGAAGGCCCCAACTGTCCTAAATCAGCCAGGGAATACTAGAGAGCTGCTGTGCGAGGCTGAAAGCTTAACATCCCACCCAGGGCATAAAGGCAACAGGCAAAATGTCACTGGAGAAGTGTTGCCACCTCTTTAGCAGTAACTCTGCTCCATAAATGCAATTGATCTCCTGAGAGAGGAGGGATTTCTTCCACAAATGCAGCCTTTGTGGGGAAAAATATATGAGCTGTCTGGCTTCTGTTTCTTCTTTGTGAGCTCCATAGCCAAGGCCTTCAAGCAGTGCCAGGGCAACCATAGGGATTGCTGTGTATGGGGTTACAGGCTCCACACTGTGTTGTGTGCTTGGTCCCCAGCTAAAATCACTCCAAGCAGTTACCAAAATGTCAACTAAGCAGTCAGGCTTTAATTTTTCTTTAATTCAACATCTTAGGAAGACATTCTTTACAATGAGGGTGGGGAGATACTGGATCAGGTTGCCAGGGGAGTCTTTGGATGCTCCCTCCCTGGAGGTGTTCAAGGACAGGTTGGATGAGGACTTGAGCCACCTGAGCTGGTGGAGGTGTCTCTGCCCATGGCAAGAGGTTGGAACCAGATAATCTTGAAGGTCCCTTCCAACCCAACCCATTCCATGATTCTATGATGCAGTTGCTGTTGTCTGGAATCTGTGCATTCAAATCAACATCGATAGGAGGCTTTGATTCAGCTAGTTTTAAGCCTTGGTGAAGAAGTGGCTTGGGCATCCTCATCTGGAAGGACAACTGTGCAGGAGAGGCAGGGGGAAGAGTGTGTCATGGTGGGAGCTTTACAAGTGTCTGGAAACAGAAGCTTATAATGAAAGTGCTTTCTCAGGCATAGCTCCAGTGTGCTGGTGTAATTGGAATGCTGAGTGGTGTGCTGGGTTTAGGAAGGTAATAAGAACTGCAATCAGTATTAAATAAAATGTATCTTCCTTTAGGGGAAATAAATGTATATTAAATCAAATATTCATGAATCCAAGTTGGTCTTCATACATTACACAAACAGTTGTTCAAAAATGCAGCTATCCAAGGGGCCTGGTTTGATGGGGTAAGGGACAAGAATTAGCTGTCAGCATGCTTGTGGGGAGGGAAGGGCATGCATCAGAATCACAGAACTGATTGGGCTGGAAGGAACTTTAAAGCTCATCCAGCTTCAACCCCCTGCCATGAGCAGGGACACCTCCAGCATCCCAGGTCACTCAAGGCCTCATCCAGTCTGTCTTGGAACACCTCCAGGAGGAGGCAACCACAGCCTCTCTGGGCAGCCTGTTCCAGTGTCTCCCCACCCTCACTGTCATGAATTTCTTCCACATCTCCAGTCTCAACCTCCCCTCTTCCATCTTAGACATCACTGACTGGCATGAGTGAGGAGCAAAGCTCTGCAGGATCCAGTGAGGTCTCATCTGGATGCAGCACTTGAGAAAGGGGCCTGATTGGTGCCAGGAGCGTTAAAAGAAGTGAAACTGCCTCTTCTGATATTTGCCTCCTCCAGCAAAACCTGGACACCTGCAGGAGCCCTCCAAGACTGGAAACAGGGGGAGGGAGTTAGACCAGTGGCATGCCAGCGAGATTTCAGCAAACTCCTAAGGTGGGGAGGATTTCTGCCTCCACACTGGTGGGGAGGTCACTGCCCTATCAGCAGGCTGGATTTGTAGCTACTGCAGCCCACTGTTTCCCTCTCAGCCCTGACACAGAGCAGAGGCATGGGACAGCTGCCTGCAGAAGAGGCAGAACAGAGCTATTCCCTGCAGCTCCAGGCAGGGATGTGGATTTTCGTGCTGGCAGTAGAGTGTAATGCAGGGAAACGCGTGAGAGACGCCAGCTTGGTAGCAGCTCCAAGTGTGGATAACAGACTCGTGTGAGAGCTTAAGCTCCGTGGGGTTGGGACTGCTTCCTGCTTCTCCACGGAGGGAATCCTGTGTGCCAGCCTGGCACAGTGCTGTGGGTGGCTGTGGGAAATGCAGCTCTTGTTTGTGACAAAAGCTCTCTGAGCTTCACAGTCTCAGTCCTGGTTTCCACGCAGTGTGATGTCAGTCTAGCCAGAAGCGTGGGGGTTTAAGGTGATTTGATTAATCACTCAGGTTGGATTTGTTAGCTAACACCTCTGTGTTTAGGAGACAAGGGAGGAGAAAGTTCAGGTTAGTGGTAGTGGCAAATCTGTGGGGTTTCCAGAGGAGTTTGTTGGTGCAATCACATTAGACTTGTTTGGAGTTGTCAGCGAGATCTTGTGCAGTTATGAGATGTCAGTGCTTTTATCCCACAGCTACAATCAATTTGCTGCTTGACAAAAGAAGCAAACACCTCCGAGCTGCATCCTTATCCCTGCCTTTGTAAACAGAGGGGCAGAGAGACCTGGGGATGGGCTCTATTACTTCCTGGGGTGAGGAGGGTTTCGTTCTTGAAGACTTCCAAAAGAGCTGTGCAGAGCTAATTCGCGTCGTTTGCTGGAGCCACCAGGCTCCTCTTCCCTGCTTGGGGAATTATCGATTTCACCACTCGGCAGCCTTACACGTGGCACTGTCTTGTGCATGCTGGCCGGTAGGAAGTGCTCTCTACTGATTCACAGCTGAAGAACAATTTTATTTGTGATGACTTTCCCCTTTTCTTTTTGGCTCATCATCCAACGTGCTCTCATTCTTTCTGTCGGGTTGAAAATCTTCAGGGGAAAAAATGGCTGAGGTGATTGGAAAACCCACCCCCCAAACGCATCACCTTCCCTGCCACGCTGCCTCCACAGCCCTGCAGCTCAAGCACTTTGTCATCTCCCTGCAGGTGGAATGTTACTCTGTAAAGACTCATCACCATCCCATTGATCTCATTGTCTGGGTGTCTTCAGGAGTGGTGTCGGGTCTCTGTAGGTTGGGGAGTGGAGAATATGATTGCAGATATCAATCCGCATCGTGTAACCCTATTGAAATGCTGTCAGCCTGGGCGAAGCAGACAGGAGCTTGCTGCCTGTTATTGTGCAGCTTCCCTGCCAAAAACTGAGTCCTTGAGTTCGGGAGTGGAAGGGAGGGGAGCAGAGATGCTGTTATGGAGGAGGGGTGGTCGTAGGGAGAAAATATATGGAGCATCTACTAGAGCTTGCATGGTACATTAATTGTCTGTAGCTTTTTCCTTTCCTTCTCAAAGCAAAATTAATTATGGGGAGGTGATGTTCCTTTAATGAACATCATTTAATTTAAAAAATGGACAAGTAGATGAGCATTAGGTCTCTTAATGTAGTGTGTTTTCTTAAGCTAAATTTGGTTATTGGTAGGTTGTGAAGGTGAAGAGAATCGGCGCTGCTGGATCTGAGCGAGCAGAGAGCATCTTAACTGCCGCGCCGTCTCTCAGCAGCAAGTCCAATCTCTGCTTGCCTGTGGGGGACACTGCTTGACCACTTATTGCATATTTGATCAGCTGGTTTCTGGATCTGAGAGCCTGGCATGGGTGTCAAGGTGATAGTCAGGTTCAGATTAATTGGCATGGCAAAAAATGGAGAGGCGGGGGCTGTGCTGTGCCCATCACGCTGCGCTGCCAGCTTTGAATGATTTCTCCCCTTCTTAAGGTACACAGAGGCACAGCAGCACTGGGAAGTGCTCATACCTTGACAAGAACTTAATAACATCACTGGTGAAGAGTGGTTTTGGTTTTGCCCAGCACTAGTGAAAATGAGCTCATCTACAAACCATCTCTGCTCCTCTTTCTGCTGCCACTCTTCATCAGCACCAAACGATACGCACAGGCTGTGCCACCTCCCGAGTTGACAAGCTCCACCAGACAGGACAGTCTGGGATCACCACAACTGGGCCAGCTCTAAGCTTCCCTCAGCACCCTCTCCAGCCAAGGGTACAGAAGTGAAATGCTTCAGAAACGACAGGAAGGACTGGTAATAGGAATGAGCTGGGGTTTAGGTGGTGAATTTGCGTGTCTGCTGGCAGGCAGCCACTCTGGCTCACATGTTCTCTGCTGTCGTAGCAAAGAGTGGCTCCAGAAACGTTAATCTCAAAATTAGAGAGCTGATTCCCATCAAGAACTCTGCTCTTACATTTGTACAATCAAATGGTCTGCCAAGACCTGTTGGAAGACAATTTTCAGTGAGATGGTCAGAATGAGGATTTATTTTTTGATACAAGGAAAATGTGACATGGGGGGAAAGGGCTTGATTTTGAATTTTTATTGAACTCCTTATGCTTTTAAAGATCAAGAGTGGTGTTTGGAGTCTGATTTCTGGCTAATGGTGCTGTATAAGGTGGGATTCTTGGTGTGTGGTTACTAAAAAATTGCAAAGTGTGGCCTTTACAGCAAAACCAGAATCTTGCTGTCAAGGGGTGCAAGAAGAACTGCTCCATGAAGGCTGCTAGGAGAGGAAAATCAAACTACCACTGAGCCAAGCTGCTGCTGAGGGTTCTCAGCAGCATGCCTGTAAGGCCAGGGAGGAGGAGAATCCCCAATACTCACATCTTAGTGTCGCTGCCAGGGCTCTAAAGCTTGTTACAAGCCCATTCTCACTAGCATTAGTGGGGTTTGGATCAGTGAGTTTGCTGGCAAGCCAAGCATCCTGATTTCCAGCTTTTTGTTTTCCTTTGACACCCAATGGAATGTGTGTAAACGAGCTGTTGGTGGCACCTGGGTGACTAGAATCGGTTGTTCAAGGAGGTGGCTGAATCCCCATCCATGGAGGTGTTTCAGAGAGGCAGAGTTAGAAAATGGTTGGATGTGGTGATCCTGAAGTTGCCTTTTCCAGCCCTAATGACTCAACGATTCTGTCCCTGTAGTTTATTTATTTTCATTTTTTGCTTGTTTCATTTTGCTTTGTTTTGTGGGGTTTGGGTTTTGTTTTTGGTTTTTTTTTGGGGGGTGTGGGGTGGGGAGTTACCTTCTCTCTGTGTGTACAGAAATGCCCACTACCCCCCCTGCTTTCTTCTGTACAATGTGTACCACTCAGCTGTGTGTTTTCTCCCCTGTCAAGGGGTTACTGTATTTGTCATTTCCTTTTGCCATGTGGGGTGAGCTGCAGCATTTGTTAATATACAGGAGAGAAGGCACTTCCACACCTGGGAAATGATGTGCTTCAGAAAGCCATCTGGGGTGAAAAGTGTCACACAAAGGTAAAATGTTACATCCCTGAAGCAATGTGGGTGAGCAATGACCACCTCCAGCACTCACCTCTGCAGCTCTTAGGCTTTGCCACCCAGTCTCCCCAGATCAGATTAACCTGGTGGTATTAAAGCAGTGCCCTGCAGAGTCTGCTTTCGAGCAGGGCAATGATGGATACACACAAACCCAGGGTTTGTCTTTATTTTAATTTTCAACCAAATGAAAACTCTGTCCTGTTGTTCTTGCCTTCATTCTTCAGCTGTGCTTAGGCTCCCAAGAACTGCAAGCCTTGTTTCCAGCAGTAGCTGCTGATAGAGAAGATTTTTGGAACAGGCTGCCCCAGGAGGTGGAGGAGTCACCATTCCTGGAGGTGTTCAAGCAACCTGGGGACATGGTTTAGTGGCCATGGTGGTGCTGGGTTCAAAGCTGGACTAGACGATCTTAGAGGACTATTCCAATCAAAACAGTCCTATGATTCTACGTTTGTGCTGGGGCTTGATGGCTTGTCCCTTGCTGGAGCTTGAACTTGCCACATCATGCAAGTCTGCATGGTGAGGAACTGGAGAAGTTAATAGTGAGATCCAGGTGACACTAAGCTGCCTTCAAGGTGCAGGAGGCTGCTGCAGGACCCCTCCTGTTGCAAAATTAGGATTTCTGTTTTGGCTTTCCTGCTCTGGAGGCTGGTTTTAGTGCTGGTTCAGGGAATAATACTTTGCAGACCAGGCTGTGAGAGGATGAGTTCTGATCTTGGTTTACAGTGCCGAGACAGAGCTAATAGCTTGAGCCCAGCCAGCAGCAGAGTCCTCAGCGCAGCACTCACAGTTCACAGCCACATCTTTGGCTGTGCTGGGGCAGGGAGAGGGGGATTGGGGCTGGCAGGGTGGCCCCGAGGAGGGCTGCTGGCAGTCTGAGCCAGGCTCTGCTGTCACCCACCACCTTCCCGAGAGCACCGGACAGCAACTCACAGACTCGTTAGAGCTGAAAAAAACCCTCTAGGTCATCAGGTCCAACCTTCAGCTCGGACCGCGCCGGACGCCGCTCTCCTCTCCCCTCTCCCCTTCCCGACAACATCAGAGGGCGCTCCGTCATCTCAGCTTGTTTTCCAGCCGTTCCCATTTCGGTTTGGCGCTGGGATTTGCAGCCCGGGGTGGAAGTTCCTACAAGCAGGAAGGAGGGTGCTGACGGCAGAGCCCGGCGCTGTGCCCTCGGCACTGCCGTGGTTGCTCATCGCTGCTCCCCCAGCCAGGCTGCTGGCCCCTCTCGGTGGCTTTGTCTCTTGGTTTTGAGGCGGCAAATCTGTACCGTTGAAGCGAGACTCCAGGCTGGGCTTTTCAAAGTTATTCGAAGGGAGGGGCGGGGGGGAAATGTCTAGCTCCAGCTTAAGCAGCGTGCCCAAATCTCTTTGCAACCCTGGAACGAAGGGGACAGGACCCCCCAGTCCCACTCAGCCACGCTGCGAAGCCACATCCCGGGAAATAAAAACATACTCACCTTACGCTGCGGTGTGCCGGCTCAGGACGAGCTCTACGATCACCGCTCGGATTGAATCCCCCTGCGGCGCTCCTGAGCAGGTCCCGGGGCGCAGGGGCAGCGCCGGCGATGCGCCGCAGAAGGCTTCGCGGCAGGCGGTTCGCTCACCTCCGGCCGCTCCTCCCGAGCGCAGCAACCTGTCCGGCTTTAACGGCAGAGATTTTAGTTATTGGAGGAGGTTAAGTAACTCTGCTGATCCAGCCTGTTGTTAAGCGAAGGTAGCAGGGTGCCCACAATTAAAGAAGTAATTGTTCGATTGGTTCTGCAATAATACTCATTGATTCCTTGTTTGAAGTGATTCGCTTTTCAACCCTCCCGCATTTAGAGATCTTGTTTCACCTGTGTCAAGGCAAGTTCAGGAAACCTAATTAACTGGGTTTGGGGTTTTATAATTAGCCCCCTAAAATAATTCATAGGTGGTGTTAATAAGCCCATTTCAAAATCTATTAAGCTTTTGGAAAAGTTGGGCAGAAGATTCTGTGCTGATTCTTTTTTTTTTTTCCTATGGTGATTTTTCTTCCCTCCTCCTTTTCCCCTTGGAGATGTGGTGCTTCTTCCTTTTACAGCACACTAATTAAAAACAGTAGGATTATGATGGGAAATAATATGCATGTGAGGTGATCATCCACGGGGCAAAAGGAGGCTGCTGCCTGCCTTCCCTGCCTCGCTCCAAGGCACACTCTACATCTTTAGCCCGAGCTGGCAGAGTTCATTAAAGGACAGATTGCCTGTGCACGCTGCAAGGACCCTTGGCATTTGAGAGGCTGCAAGCAGGCTCCAGAAGGGAAACGACAGGAAGAGATAATCTGTGGAAAACGTTGGGTTTGGATCATCTCCTGCCACTTCTAAAAGGCAGGTTTCCTTTTATGGGAGACCCTCCCCAAAAGACTGTCTGCAAAGGAAGGATTTTTAGACACAGAAGCACTTGTCCCTGCTTGCTCCGGGCCCCCTGCCCTCCCCACCTGGCCATCTCAGGCCTCGTGATGGCTCTTTCTGGCACGGTGGCAGCACCGGGGCTGTGCCACGCTCAGTGGCCGCCAGCCCTCGCCGTGGGGAGCGTTAGTGCAGCCAGCCCCAGCTCCCGGCCGCACTGCAGCTGAGCACACATTTAGACTCCTTTTAGCAGGAGCAAGGAAGCAGCTGCCCCATTTTACAGGAGCTGCTGACTGGGGAGAGAGGCTTCTGCTGTGTTATTTTCTCCCCTCCACTGGAACTCTCGCAAACCATTGTAGATTGAAGTTGTTTGTCCGTCTGTGCTCCTCTGTGCCACGGGCACCTCCGAGGGCTTTGCTGCCATCTGTGAGCAAGCTCGGCTCCCTCAGGCTGCTGTAGTGTAATGCAGGGCATCATGTGCCCTTTGGGATGCCAAGAGTCTCTGACATGGATCCTGGGAGTGATTTAAAGGAAATGCTGCCTCATGGCTGATACACAGACATATGCCAGCCTTGGGCCCTGGTGCTGCTGGAGTCGGTGTGGGCATGATTTGTCCTGCCCCCTCCTAAGAAGTTCATATGTACAGAGGATCACAGAACTGTTTGGGTCGGAAAGGGTCTTTAAGATCATCCAGTCCAACCCCACACCCCCATGGCCACTGAACTATGTCTCAAACCACAGCCACAGGTTTCCTGAACACCTCCAGGGTTGGGGACTCCACCACCTCCCTGGGCAACCTGTGCCAATCCCTGACCACTCTTGTAGCAAAGATATTTTTCCTCATCTCCAACCTAACCCTCCCCTGGCACAGTTTCAGGCTATATGATAACAAACACCTCAGGATGCTGGTGGCATCCTGTGGGATGGGTTGCTTCCCTACTGGGTGGTCAAGTGTGTGTGTCAAGGCTTTGCCTTGCAATGCAAGCCCTGCTGGTCTCCCTATGCAGGGGGTGGATTAATTCCAAGAGGAGACAGAGGAGGAATATCTCCCAGTTAAATCTGGCACTACCTGCAAACTCTGCACTCAGCATCCTCGGGGAAAGCTGCAAACCATTTTTTGCCTGGCAGAGCTGAGATGATGGCTCAGAAGTCCAATATGACCTTCCCTGCGAGCTCTGAAGCATGTCACACATCCTGAGCATGCTACAAGAACAGCATTTTTCCACCACCACATTTTCTTCCTGAAAGTCAAAATGTAAATTTTTTTATTACCCCTCATGAATGTGACAAAGTCCTACTTAAAAATGTAAAGACTCCCATCTTCACATGCACCATAAAGGCCTCTGCGTTCCACGTGAAGCCTCCAGACTGCTGATTTATTATCGAGCTAGGATGGCTGGAGCAGGAGAGCAAAGTGAAATCTGTGAAAGTGGCTGATGTGACAGAATTAACAGTTGTCAGCAGCGGAGGGGGGCAGCAACCGACGGCAAATGTTAACACTCAGCAAACTGTGGCATGGGGAAGCAAAGTTGACTCCACACTCCAGCTGCAAAAAAACCTCTTGCAACACCGCGGGCAGGGAGAGGGAGGATGCTGAGGAGCTGGAGCAGGAGGAAGCAGTGCTGGGGAGGGACCATGCAAGGACAGCACTGCCTTCCTGTGGGGAGCAATGGAAATAAAGGGAAGAAAAGCCCCTCAGAGTCTTGCCCTGTCAAACCTGCTTAGGGAGGAACAGCTGCTGTGCAGGGGTATACTCAGAGACACATAGAATTGTTTGGGCTTGAGAAGACCTGACCATGCACCCAACTGGAAAAGCCCTCTAAGATCATCCACTCCAACCACCAACCCCACTCTGCCACACCTCCCCAGATGCCATGGCCACACCTTTCTTGAACATCTGCAGGGATGGGGACTCTGTCACCTCCCTGCATAGCCTGTTCCTATCCTTGACCACTCTTTCAGGAATGGAATTTTTCCTAATCTTCAACCTGACCCTCCCTTTCACCATCAGTGCTCAAAGGTAGCTGAGGATTGGGCACAAATAATTGGAGATTTTTAGGCTCGGGTGAGAGTTCAGGCGAGGGAATAAAACAAATCAATTCTGGTTTGTTCCGTTTGAGCCCAGGTGTGAAGCTCCTGCTGTTAATTTTCCGAAGCGACAGGAGGGGGCAGGTGTCACCTGGGAAGTGGAGCTGAGATTTGGGGGATGAGGTTAACCACGGCGCAGTTTGTTACCAACTTCTGAATTGAGATCTTCTGCTGAGTGGGCTGAGGCTGAGACGTGCAGCAGGGAGAAGTGGAGCCCTTGTCTAACAAAAGGGTGAATCACACCTCTGGTGAAATTGTTTATTGTGGCCCAGGGTTAAAGTGGTTCGAGATGTTTGCTGTCACTTCCCAGGCTTCAGGCATCTCTTTTTCACCTTGACTTGTGATTTTGTGGCTTTCCTGTATACAAATGGCTGTGTCATTCCAGCAGAGTCCCTTTTTTGGTTGTTGGTGGTGGTGTTGCCCAGGTCTAACCCCTCTCAGTATCTGGGAATTTTCCATGTGCTTTGCTTGAGCAGCTCTGATAAAACAAATTACTTCCTAGGTGGGTTATTTGAGAAGCAAACCACCTCTTTTTCCAACCAGCAAGTCTTGAGTTCATGAAGCAAAACGTGGGAACTTGGCTGACCAACCTTTTACTGGGTGGTGGTTTGGATGAAGTGCTCTTTGTGAGACTCCAAAGTGAGATAGTTCCCTAATCCTGTAGGGAAAAGGGAGAAAGGTTAATACAGGACAAATTGAATCATATTAGTGGAGATGGCATCATTAGAAGAAGCCTACCCCTGCAAAATGCAGAAATGCAGCTGATCTCACAGATGCATTAGGGTCTTCTGCACCAGCAATATTTGTCATCTCAGAAGAAAGTGGAAGAGGCTTGTTCTTCAGTGCCTGACGTGTCACTGCATGCTGTGAGGTGCAAAGAGAGGAAGAAAAATTAACACATAAAAGAAATGTACTGTTTCTGCAGGGAAATTAGCCAGTTAGAGCTCAGGGAACCTTCTTGTTTCATTAAAAAAAGAAAACCCAAACACCTCCAAACAAACAAAACCCATCAGCAGACACCATCAGCATTTTCTTTTAGCTCTGCTAGGGGAGTCAAAAATGAGCAAATTTGACATTGGAGCTTCCAGTGCTCTGAGCTGGAGGAGATGAGACTTTGCAAGAGGGGAAAGAAAAACCAAACCAACTTCCTGGAAATAGTTAAAGCTGAAACAATCCTGCAAACCCTTTAGTGGTTACAGAGCTACAGGGCTCAAGCCCAAGACCATTACAACCATTACACCACAGAACTTCAGGGCATGGTTTAATGGCCTTGCTGGTCTTGCACTGGAGGTTGAATTCAATGGTTTTGAAGGTCTCTTCCAGCCGAGACACGTCTGTGATTCTAAATAAGCACCAAATCTGAGGCATGTGCAGTGGTAAGGAAGAAGGAAAGAGGAGGAGCTGAGAGCTGTTACAATCCACGTGTGGATTTCTCCCTGGGAAAGCTAGGTTCTCCTCTCCAGCATCTCTGCAGCCTTCTCTCTTCCTCTCCCTTACCCACCCACCGAGATAAAAAGGAGATCTCACTTTAGCTCCATTGTGTGTGTCTGTTTCTTGCCTTTGCTCTGTTTTAAGGAGGATTTTGAAGGCTAATTGGCTTCTTGACTTGATACTATGAGCACTTATGGATTTGGCTGACTTCAGGGTAAGTTTGTGGAGTTGAGCAGAACTGGGACTCTAAAGAGAGGAACTTTGTCTGTGTTTTATGTTCCCAAAACTCTGGGTGAGGGAGAACAGCTCTGGTTTCAGTCAGGCAGGATTAGAAGCTGCCAGGCAGTGGAGATGTGCCCAAGCAAGCAGCAGGGGGTTCATTGACCTTGGTCTTTGACAAACACCCACTGGACAGGCAGTGTTGTAAGCACTGAAAAATCAACTCACCTTATCCTCACCGCTGTGAAAAATGGAGCAAGCTCTTCTGATGGCAGACTACATGAAAGGTTTGCTCTGTTCTGAGGCTGATCATGAGCTGCAGTGTGCAGCTGGTGGTAGCAAGCACAGCCCAGAGACACATGCTGTGACTCTGTTGTGTGTCTTCCCTGGCCCTCTGAGAATAACTGCAAGCAGTGCAGAACCCTCACTGCTCTGCATCCTGTGGGTGTAAAAGGAGATGAGCAGAGCATGGTGCTAGCCTTACTTCTCCTGCCCCTCTGGGAAGTCCTTAACTTCATGAGATGGGAAGATGCTGAAGTGCTGGAGCATGTCCAGGGAAGGGCAACAAAGCTGGTGAAGGGTCTGGAGAACATGGCTGATGGAGCTCTGTTTTAAAGGGAAGAGGCTGCGTTACCAGCCTGTGGTGACCAGAGGAACATTCTCCTGCAGGCTCTGGCATTACAAACTGCAATTTGCTCTTTCCCCTTAAAAGCTGTGGTTAATGGTGAGGACATAACCCCCTGCCTTGACCTGCTGCCATGTTGTTGTGTGGTTGCCAACTGCATCACTTCTGTGCTGAACCTGGGGGTGGGCAGTGGTCAGAATTTCACAGTTCTGCTGATGTGCGGTGAGCTGAAGCTCTTAACCTCCTGGTGATGCTGCCTTCAAGGGATGCTGCTGGTGCCTGGGAGGGGTGGGAGCATGCAGCACTTGTACAATAGCATGAGGCTGCTCACCAAGGTCAGTTGTTGAGGACAGGATTCTCAGTAATGAAATGAGGCTCATCTTGGCTCACAGCAGTATCCCTTTTTGCTCCACAGCCTGTAAAGGGAAAGGCCACCCAAGCTTTGTTGTCTTTAAACCTACTCTTTAAGCCTGAAAAGTAGAATTTAACCTGTCGGCTAGCAAGACATCTCTGCCTGCTGCCCCCATCCTGATACAACAGGACCTCTGCCTCATTCTGGCCCCGACATAATACCGTGCCAGAAGTCTGCTCTTCGCAAGCCAGAGGGCACAAAGGGGCAAGGGAAGAGTTGCTTTGAGACCTCCTCCTGGTAGTCACTTTGAATTGCAAATGGTGTGATTTTAAAAACGGGGGGGGGGGGGGGGGGGGGGGGGGGGCAGGGAGAGCAGTGCCTCAGGCTAGGGAGCAGGAGATTGAAAGCTTGCTGCTGTGGTCATCGGAGGTGAAGAATAAGTCATAAATGATCCAAGGGCAAAGGCCAAATATAGACTGATAGCTGCGTTGTTCCCTGCAGCCTTGGGAAGGACCTTGGTGCTGCACTGTGCCTGAGGCACCTGTGGGCTTAACCCTTCCCTGCTCAACACTGCTGACAAGAGGATTCCAACGCTGGAATTGTTCATCTGGGTGCCAGCACCCAGCCAGGCTACGGTCCTCAATCTCTTCCAGAAGACCAAAGCCTGCAGGGAATTTCTTTGGGTGACAGCAAGGAAAATAGAAAATAATCTTCTTATTGCTTATGCAAACACCTGGGGTTAGGGGTTTGAAACTCTGCTGTGAATATCTGCTCCAAAATGTCCAGTGCTGAGTGTCCCTTCCCCAGGCAAGGTAATGTTGATTTGTCTTCTTAAAACCAGCATCATGAAGTTGGGAGCAAGCCTCATGGTAAATTCCCAGAGGCTCAAATTCCTGCACCAAAGTCTTTTCTTCTGGCCTAAGTGTTAGAAGCCTGCAGGTCCCCAGTGAGGTCACCTGTCTTGCCCAGGTGAGTCTCCAGGACATGTCCTTGTAAACTGAGGGGTCACATCTACTCCCTTGGGAGCCAGAAGCCTCAGGCATTGCTTGGCTTCTCTTGCTTTCTCTCTCCTCTCCTTATTCCAGTGTACAGCAGAGATTTTGCCCTGCGCACCATCTCAAAGCCTCTCACACAACCTGTGCAAGACAAAAGCTGGTTGAGATGCCTGGTGATGTCTAAAGCCTGGGTGGGGCTGCTGCACCAGCTCACCTCCTTTCAGAGGATCAAGTGCTGACCTGCACCCAATGCTCTACTCTTCCATTCCTCTTTCCCCTCAGCACCTCAAGCCAGGTCTGAGGAGCTCTCCCCAAGACAAAGGCTTGGCCAGAGTGGGCAGACTGGCTCCCAAATCCTGACCCCTTTTTTAAAAGGTGCATCCAAACACAGAGGCAAACTCCCACCCTCCAGGACAGCTTTCTGCAGCTAGCACTGCAGGGAGGCATCAGCTACTGTATGTGGTTCACGCTCAAGCCGGTGGGGGCAGGTGACCAGCAGCCATGATAAAATCTTCCTGCCCCTTCCCACTGGAAATGGAATCTTCAGCTTTGGAAGGAAGGGTAAGGAGAGCAATTCTCTTCAGGTACTCAAACTGCTGCAGAGTTGTAGGCTGGCCACAAGATCTGGCTGATGAGACCAGGCTTTGTTCAGTGATGCCTTCTGATAGAACAAGGGGTAATTGGCACAAACTGGAACTTCAGAAGTTCCATCTAAACATGAGGAGAAGTTCTTTGGTTTAAGGGTGATGGAGCCCTGGAGCAGGCTTCCCAGAGAGGTGGCAGAGTCTCCATCTCCGGAGATGTTCCAAATGCTCCTGAATGTGTTCCTGTGTGACAGTCTCCAGCTGACCCTGCCTTGGCAGGCAGGTTGGACTCATCTCCACAGGTCCTTTCCAACCCTTACCATCCTGTGATCTCCCAGGAAAGGCACATTTTCTCTGTTCACTGCCAGGGACACTTTTATATTTCAAAGAAATAAAAACCTTTTACTTCTGATGGGGGTCAGCAAGGAGACCAAGAGTGTAAGTGTGAGTGCACATTTCTCTCTCTTCCGTAGCTCGCACTGATGGGAGACTTGGAGAGAGTGACCTTCTTTAGGTGACCCTGCCTTGGCAGAGGAGTTGGACTGGCTGATCTCCAGAGATCCCTTCCAACCCCTGCCATTCTGTGATTCTGTGAGCAGGGAAGCTCCGTAGGGAAAACCCAAAGGCATGGCTCAGCCTGTCGTCCAGCCCCAGCACTGCTGCGCAGTCCTGTGCCCTGCATGCATTATTCCTCAAATCAAAGGAGGAATCAGCAAGAAGAATGTTTAACTGGAGCCTGTGATCCTCAGGTGTGACACTGGGGCCCCAGCACAATGAGATGCACAGTCATGCTCTCTCTGAGACGCAGGGTTAAAGATTTGCTTGGGGCCAGTCAATAGCGCAGCACTGAGTATCTTCCTCAAGAATGTGTCTGCTCTTTTCCTGCCTCCAAGTAGCAGCACTCGAGTCTCAGTCCCCTACTTGAATCACTGCACTATCTCCACTTCATCAGAAAGCAGAGAGTTGAGTCTTTGATGATTGTTGTGACTCACGGTGTCACAGAACTACTTACCCTGTGATTTCAACTTTAATCACTGATCCACTATCTGTAGAGCTGCCTGTGGAACAGTTCAAATTGTAATTATAGGAAGCTCATCTGCTGCAAGCCACAAAGCAGGCTTTACCATATGCCTTTAAAGGTGAGCTGATGTCAGGATGAAATAACTGTGTTTTGCTGCAGATTGATGCCACTGGCTGGGACGTTAACACACAGGATGAAAGCTCTGACATTTTGCAAGCCACACTATCGCTCTCCGAGCCATGTTAACCAAACGCTCCCCGTTGTTTTACAAGGGATCTGCAGCTAACTGGGAAGTGTCCTCGGATGCCTGGGGTGAGGAGGGTGTGTGGTGCTGGGGGAGTGTGCTGAGGTGGGTTACAGAGCTGAGCAGTGGTAGCTCAGAGCCTCGAGAATGTGGAACTGTTTTCTGGTTTGGCTTTTTTTTTCCCCCTTGCCCCTCACCTGACCTTGACATTTGCTTTGGTCTTTTTTCTGTCTGCTTTTGAATCACAGAATGTTAGGAGTTGGAGGGGACCTCTGGCAATCAAATCCAAACCCCCTGCCAGAGCAGGGGCACCCAGGGCAGGTCACACAGGAACACATCCAGATGGGTCTTGAAAGGCTCCAGAGAAGGAGACTCCGCAACCTCTCTGGGCAGCCTGCTGAGGTGAGGTGACAGAGTCCTGTCACCCTCACACCAAATATCTTTTTCTCCATGTTGAGATGGAACTTCCTAGGTTTCTGTCTGTTGTCCCTCATCCTATCACAGGAGTGAGCAGTGATACTGTCAGATACGGCAGAAGTGGCTGTGCCCCTGTTTGCTTACCCTTTTCTCTCCAGACAGGGATGTGTTCCAGTAGTGAGAGCTCCACAATTGAAGGGACAGAATCATAGGATCATTGTGGTTGGAAAAGTCCTCTAAGATTATTGAGTTGATGCCTGTGAGCTACAAGGATCTGTGTCAGCCCAGCCTTCTCTCAGCAGACAGCCTTTCTACTGTTATTTAGCCTGCAGAAGAGGAGGCTCAGGGGTGACCTCATTGCTCTCTACAACTACCTGAAGGGAGGCTGTAGCCAGGTGGGGTTGGGCTCTTCTCCCAGGCAACCAGCAACAGAACAAGGGGACACAGCCTCAAGTTGTGCCAGGGGAGGTATAGGCTGGATGTTAGGAGGAAGTTCTTGCCAGAGAGAGTGATTGGCATTGGAATGGGCTGCCCAGGGAGGTGGTGGAGTCACTGTGCCTGGAGATGTTCAAGACAAGACTGGATGAGGCACTTAGTGCCACGGTCTAGATGACTGGAGAGGGC
Source organism: Pogoniulus pusillus (assembly GCF_015220805.1). Classification (NCBI taxonomy): domain Eukaryota; kingdom Metazoa; phylum Chordata; class Aves; order Piciformes; family Lybiidae; genus Pogoniulus; species Pogoniulus pusillus. The sequence continues at coordinate 14,322,928 of NC_087290.1, read as the reverse complement.
TGGGTGCTAGGTTGGACTGCATGAGCTTGGAGATCTCTTCCAATATGGCTGATTCTATGATTCTATGATTCTCTTAATCAAGCTTTCACCATAAAGGGGGGGAATGGCTGGGGAAGCACATCTGGGGCCAGGTGGCAGGTTCTGGGTGGTGTGCAGTTTGCTGCAAGTGTGGTCAAGGACTGGAACAGGCTGTCCAGGGAGGTGGCGGAGTCTCCATCCCTGCAGGGGTTCAAAGAAGCGTGTGACCAGGGCACTGTGGGACATGGTTTAGTGGCCATGGTGGTGTCAGGTTGACATTTGGACTGGATGATTTTTTCTAACCAAAACAACTCTGCAATTCCACGACTTCTGGACCTTCAAACTCCCTGCCTGTGCTCAACTGCTCTTCTTCCCTCCTGCAGCCAGCCACATAAAGATCAGTAAAGGAGATGGGTTTATTGCAAGCAGCTGGGGAAAATCACCTTGCTTCAGTTTCATAAAATAGCCAAGCCTCAGCTTTTCTTTTTTTCCCCCTCTTTTCTCCCCTGCCCATTGGCACATCCACTATAAAAGGGACATCAGTTATAAACATTTCCTGTTTGTGCATACAGTCTCCAGCGCTTATGATGTATAGACTGACAAAAGGCTTAATGCTCTGAATATATAAAACACAAGGCCTGTGCAATGGAGGGTGACAGTTGCCCTTTAATGTTCTGCTTTTTAAAGATCAGGGTAGAGTTCAGAAAGCATAGTCATGAGGTTTAATGATTTAATGGGGACGACTGGGGAGCAAAAATAGTTACTACACCCTGGGGAAAAGTGGTTCCTCATACATATTACTTTAGCCTAATGGCCTATGAATGCTTCCTCTGTGGCATAGGAGGGTGTCACGGTACATAGACTCTATAATACTGAATGGGTTGATTAAATGCATATTAAACAATACTAAATTGGAAAAAAAAAAAAAAAGAAGGTGGCACCAAGTGTATTTATTCTGTTCTTAGAAAATGTTGTTACTCATTCAATTTCATTTGTGATATTATTGTAATTTCCCCCCATTTTGTGCTGGTGGCAGAGCGAAGGGAGCCAAGTGTAAACACCACTGATGGACTGGGGGTGCTGGAGGTCTTGTCTGGCAGTGGATGGCAGTGGGGGCAAGAGGGCTGGAGCTGTGGGCTGAGGAGGAACTGGTGGGGGGCTGTGGAGATGGGCTGAGAAACCTTTGGGTGTTGGAGTTGGCTGCAGGTATGAAACTGTCAAACAAAGCACTTGTTCACAAAATGACTCTTTTCTTCAGGGGGGTGGTGGAGTCACCGTCCCTGGAGGTGTTCCAGAAAAGACTGGATGGGGCATTTAGTGCCATGGTCTAGATGACTGGATAGGGCTGGGTGCTAGGTTGGACTGGATGAGCTGGGAGGTCTCTTCCAACCTGGCTGATTCTATGATTCTATGATCTCTGCTTCCACACTAGTGCAGGTTCCTGTCCTGAGCTTCGCAAGTTCCCCTTGCTGTTTGCCCTTCATGCTGGGCCCAGACCAAGGGCTTTGTGTCTATTCTTTAGAGTCACAGAATCATTTTGGTTAGAAAAGACCTTTAAAATCATTGGGTCCAATCATTACCTAACTCTGCCAAGGCTGCTGCCTCTTTTAAACGCCTCCAGGGATGGGGATTCAGCCAACTCCCCAGGGAGCCTGTGAAGAAGTTTATTCTGATGTCTGATGGAAGTGACCTCAGAGATCATCTACTCCAACCCCCCTGGCACAGACAGGGATACCTTCCACAAGCCCAGAGCCTACGTTGCTTTGTTTGTGTGGAGTTGGATGAGGATGGGGGGTGCAAGGGTGACTGAGCATAGGCAGTTTCCAAGGAAAGGCACACACCTGATCCAGCAGCACCTGCAGACAGAACCATAGAATCACAGGATCATAGAATGCCAGGGGATGGAAGGGATCTCAAAAAATCATCTGGTTCAGCCCCTTTGCCAGAGCAGGATAACTTAGAGCAGATTACAGTGGAACTCATCCAGACAGTGTTTGAATATCTCCAGAGAGGGAGACTCTGCAACCTCCCTGGGCAGCCTGTTCCAGTGCTCTGTCACTGGATGTGGGGTTAGGAGCACAACAGGGGGACCTGAGCACTTGCTATTGGTAACCTCTCTTCCTCCTGAGTGTCTCTGCAAATGCACAATTTTCCAGACTGTTTTTCTTGTCAGGACCTGTTAATAGCAGGTGAATTACTGGAGATTACAAGAAGTCTGACTGAGTCAGATCTTCCTGGAAACCACCTGACACTCCTGCCCAGGTGTTTTTATGCCATAGTGTTGTCTTGTGTAGGAAATGTGTTCATTATCTCCTCCATCTCATCTCTGACACGCATATTCCCTCCCAAGTCTCGTTGCTTTGATGAATGAAGTATCTTTTTCCAGCGGCCTTCCCAACCAATATGGCTTTGGTGTTTTCTTTCTCCTTTTTGACTGCTTCAATCAGTTGTTTTATTCTTCTCTCTGCAGTGTCAAACACAAGTTACAGTTCAGCATGCTGTGGAGGTAGCTGGAGCACTAGAGGCTGTGGAGTGACCCCAGATTAAAGGGAGAGGAGAAGCTGCCTTTGTGATAAGAACTGCAGTAGGGTTGCAACCAACAGGAAGAGTGATTTGTCTGAAGGAAAAACAGCAGCTGGGAGGTGTGAGCAGAGGGTTGTGTGTGAGGAGTCCTTTGGATCTGTAGGTATTCTGGGGCTCTCATTCAGAGGCATCTTCTTTCTGCATCTTTGAGTTCTTGCTGATGTGATGAAAGCAAGATCACATCCCCTGTCCAGTGTGTTCTGGGAGTGCATGAATATGACAGGGAAAAGTCTTTAAGGCTTTGAAATGAGAATCATAGAAGAATTTGGGTTGGAAGAGACCTTTAAAGATCATCTAGTCCAACCTGCTTTGCCTGTCATGGTATCTGGTAAGCAGTTTCTCCACCTTTATCTTCACCCAGTTCCTGTAGGCTGTGGCTCCAACGATGGCCTCAGACATCCACATCAGCATCCAGCATAGTCCTACAAACTTGCTTCATATCTGTATTTTGAAGTGGCTTTAAGCATTTGCCTTTGTCAATAAGCATGGCCATAATCTTGTATTCTCTAGGCTTCTGCTTTCTATCTGACATGTTAAGTGCATGGCTTGAGCACACAGAATCATAGAACTGTTTCAGTTGGAAAAGCCCTTCAAGATCATCCAACCCAACCATCAACCTCACACCCTATGGCCACTAAACCATGTCCCACAGTACCATGACCACATTTCTTGAACACATCCAGGGATGGAGACTCCACTACCTCCCTGGACAGCCTGATCCAATCCCTGACCACTCTTGCAGCAAAGACATTTCTCCTCATCTCCAACCTAACCTTCCCCAGCACAATTTCAGGCCATTTCCTTTCCTTCTGTCACCTGAAACTAGGGAGAAGAGACCAACCCCACCTCACTGCAACCTCCTTTCAGAAAGCTGTGAGGAGCAATGAGGTCTCTTCTCACCCTCTTTTTCTCCAGGCTGAACATCCCATGGTGGTACTGAAAGAGGATCCCAAAGGATGAGCTGTAGGAAGGAGCCTTCTTTACTGCTGCTGCAATTTCCTCAGACATTAAGTTATCCCAGCAGCCAAGCAATGGACCTTCTCTCCCCCTCCCAATCACTTATTGATAGAAACATTTTATAAATAAACATCTCTAGGTAACATATTCCATAAAATATCTAATTATAGATTATTGGATTGAACATTTCTTGCTTCAATTAAGTGGAAGGGTTTTTTTTTTACCCCCCTTAGGAAAGCAGCTCAATGCTCTTCCCAGGGAAATTATGTGTATTTATTTGGTGTTCTATAGGCAGTGTCTTTTTATGTTGTTAATAAATAAACTCCAGTGCACTGCTTTGCCCTGAATAAAACTAACAGGGGTCAGGCTTTGCATTTATTTTTGTTTTCCTGATCAAATCTCTCCTGTCTGGTGGTCTTAACAGCTTTGGTACAATGAACTTTGTAAGGAAGGAAAGGGCAATGAAGACAAATGCAGAATGGCTTGGAGATCCACATGGCTGTACCTGACCAGGCCAAGTGCACTTAGATGTTACACTAAATTAAAGGCTCAAAAGCACTGGATTCAGCACTGGTGTGGAATGTCAGCCCCATTCAACCTTTGGGTAGATGTTAGAGTCTTTAGATTTGAGAGCTTCATTTGAACTGCTGCACAGTTGGCAAAGTTTTGCCACGAACTTTGCTTTTAGCCACGGGTCTCAACTCTCCCAGAGTGATTGTTTTGCTTGATTTAAGTCAGGGGTTCAGGTCTTGGCCATCTCCTCTAGATCCAGAAAGGTATCATAGCTTTGAGCTGGCCTTTTGTCTGACATGAGGATGGCAGTGCTGGCAGCTTTGACCCTGGAGAAAGGCAGTGGAGCTGGGAGGTGTGGTGCAGCTGTGTCCTCAAAAGATGTTGTAGATCAAATACACAACTGCTGAGAGCAGATTGCTGGTAAAGCAGGGCCAGACCAGGCAATGCCCTCGTGGATTTGGTATCCACAAGCCCCTTGCTCTGCCCTCCTGCTCCAGCTCACTCAGCAGAGAGTATGAGACGAGGTGTGTGAGCCTGGGAAAAATGGAGTTCAGGCTGAGCTGTCTGAAGGGACTTGGAGCACGGCCAGCTGAGCTCACTGCTTCTGCCTTCACATTGAGGCCCTCAGCTGGGCCAGCTCCAGCTTGCCCCTTGGCCACCTTCAGCCAGCGAGCACGGTGGAGGTGGCAGGACAGTGTGCAGTGGTAGGGAAGAGTGAGCACGCTCGGAGGGCTGGGAGAAGAGCACAGCTCCGAGCTCTCCTGCGCTCCTGTCCTCAGCGGAAGGGGAGAAAATCCTAATCAGGGAGCTGCAGCCTTTCTCTCGCTCCCTTACCTGCCATTTTAAACAAATGCAAATGAAGCCCCTCCACCAGGTTGGTTCATTCCCTTCCTTCATGTAACTGATGTTATTGGATTTTTATGCAGCACATTACACCCTGAGCCATGTCTTCTACTATTTTGCTTTCAAATTGTATCTCCTGCCATTTGTGTCACATTTAAAATGCTAACAGTATAGAATGTCATTTACAGAATCGGGGCGTTTGCTGCGGAAAATTAATTTGACTTATTCCTTCTGCCTGTTCCTATCTCCAGGCCAATATTATGCTACTCATTCTACAAGAGTAATACTTAATGAATAGGACTATTAATAATGTCAAGGTCCATGGGGGTCTTATGGGTAACGGATAGGCGTAGACTGTAAGGGGGCAGTCACCTGACTTCAGTTAATGTTCCATGAAAATATCAGGCAGTGCAGTGTAATTATGGAGCAGAGGATGGGAAAGCAGGCAGGCAACTCTGAGTTGCTTAAATATTTTTTTCAAATTAGTCAGTGCTTTTTGCAGTAATTCACCAGAATCTGCATCAGACCAGGTGGGGAAACTGGTTCAGAATTCGAATCGAGCCCCTGATAATCAGGCACCTAATTCCTAAACTCTAAGGAGTTGGCAGGGCCAGGGAGGAATTGTGTGTTTGGCATTACATGGAAGAGTGTGGGATATAGAATCATGATTTTGTGTGTTTGGCATTACATGGAAGAGTGTGGGATATAGAATCATGATTTTGTGTGTTTGGCATTACATGGAAGAGTGTGGGATATAGAATCATGATTTTGTGTGTTTGGCATTACATGGAAAAGTGTGGGATATAGAATCATGCTTTTGTGTGTTTGGCATTACATGGAAGAGTGTGGGATATAGAATCATGCTTTTGTGTGTTTGGCATTACATGGAAGAGTGTGGGATATAGAATCATGCTTTTGTGTGTTTGGCATTACATGGAAGAGTGTGGGATATAGAATCATGATTTTGTTTTCTATTGGAAAAGGCCTCCAATATCATTTTGTCCAAGCATCGACCCAACACCACCATGGCCACTAAAACCTGTCCTCAAGTGTCATGGCCACACATTTCTTGAACCTCTGCACAGATGGTGACTCCACCACCTCCCTGGGCAGAATCACAGAATCACAGAAATTAACCAGGTTGGAAAAGACCTTCAAGATCATAGAATCACAGAATGGTTTAGGTTGGAAGGGACCTCAGAGATCATCCAGTTCCAACCCCCCATCATAGATAGGGACACCTCCCACTAGAACAGGTTGCTTAAGGTCTCATCCAACCTGGCCTCGAACACCTCCAGGGATGGAGCATCCACAACCTCCCTGGGCAATCTGTGCCAGTGTCTCACCACCCTCACTGTAAAGAACCCTTTCCTGACATCTAGTTTGAATCATTAAGTCCAACCTATCACCCAACACCATCTAATCAACTAAATCACAGCACCAAGTGTCACTTCCAGTCTCTTTTTAAACACTTCCAGGGATAGGGACTCCACCACCTCCCTGGGCAGCCTGTTCCAATCCCTGACCACTACTTGAGTAGGGAATTTTTTCCTAATCCCCACTCCTGCAATGTAGAGGCATTTTTTAAAGTGGGCTTAAGAGGCTATTATTTGATCATCTTCTTTTTCTAAGGTCCTTGTTTGTAAATCCTTGTCTGGAGTTATGTCCAGGATTATTGGATATCTGCACAGGAGGAAAGGGAAAAGGAAATTGGCCACTGAGATGCTGCTTTTCAGTGAAGATTTCATCTTTGCCATCATTTTTGGTAGTCACACGAGGAAATGAGATATGGCAGCTAGATCTGAAATGAGACCTCTGGAGACCTGTTAGTTGGATACACTTTTGGTTCCTATTCTTTGTGTGGGAACTGGATGCTGCCTCTCCTGCATCTTTCTTCACCTGTCTTTGCCCTGCTCATGGGACCATTGAGACTACAGGAGCAGGTTGTAAAATTAGGCCACTGATTTCTACAGAGCAGATGAAACAGGCAGTGAAAAGGGTTGGTGTTGTCCGGCAAAATCACTCTGGGTCTGCTGTCTTCCTTTGCCAAGGAATTAGCTGTTTCCTGATGCAGACTGTGCTGAAATTGGATTAGAAGAACAAAGGTCGTGAGCCACGTTGGGTCACATTGCAGCAAAAGCATCAGAAGATGACACTGGTAGAGACTTGAGGTTCTGCCTTCCCAAGGCTGGTGCCCCAGGAGCTGCTGGTGGCTTACACATGGCCTCTTCAGCACCCCTCTTCAGCAGTGACACTTGGGAGCTGCCGTGACAGCTGGCTGGCTGTGGCACCTATAGAACATCAGACTTCATCAATGGGGAGGTGATCAAATGTGTCCCTCCAGGTCAGCAGCTGACAGCAGAGGCTGTGTTAGTGCAGGGCAGCACAGGGGGGTTGGAACTAGGTGATCTTTAAGGTGCCTTCCAACCCAAAGCATTCTGTGATTCTGTTAATGAGTTGCTCCATCTTTCTGGGCTATGGGTTCAGTGTCTGGCCAAAATCTCAAAAGCTGGAGGAAGGAAGGGTGGTGACACTAAAAGCTCTGGCACAAAAAGGTCTTTCCCAGCCTCTGACCATGCAAGTTCTCAGGTTATTTGAAAGCAAAACATTTCTCTCTCCCATTTGTGGTTGATGGGGTCTGTGTAGTGGGACTGAGCTCAACACCCACATGGAAGGAGAACACCCTTCCGATGACGGAACATTGGCTAAGCTAAGCATAGCACACTGGGCTCTCCCTTGGTTCCTCCTACCCCTCTTCATCCTCTTATTATTGTTATTTTTTCCCCTCGAAGAAGCTTTACTCATTTCTGAAGCATGCATTAATATCAGCAGCATTAGGCAGCCCCAGAGTGTCTCGTTGCTGTGTGCCTCACTAATTCTCACTATTAGGCCACCTGCTGACAACTCCCGAATGGAGCCGTGTCCCTCTGCCAGGGTTCCCCATGAATAAACATGAAAGAGACAAATGAGGCAGTGCTGGTGCTTGCTTTGCAGCCAGCCATGCAACCAGGATGTGGTTTCACCCCTTCCCTTACTCTTGTGTCTGGTTCCCCCTTCTAACAGGGAGCGTCAGGGCTGGCGTGGAAGTGGAGGATCAAAAAGATTAACAACAATAATAACTCATCGATTCACAGCGTCGGAAGGACCTTACAGGTCACCTGGTTCTAAAACCCCTGCCATGGGCAGGGACATCTCCACCAGCCCAACCTGGTCAAGGCATCATCCAGCCTGGCCTGAACACCTCCAGAGAGGGGGCATCCACAGCCTCCCTGGGCAACCTGTGCCAGTGTCTCCCCTCACCTCCAGTCCCAAACCTGCTGTCCTCAAGCTCTAAGCCACCAGCCCTCACCCTATCACTGCGCGCCCTTGCCACAAGCCCCCTCCCGCTTCCTCGTGCGCGGCTCAGCCGTGCCTGCAGGCAGGTGGCTGGGCTCGGCTCGGCAGGTGCACACCTAGCTGCTGCTGGGACGGGTTCTCCTCAGGGCTGGCTCAGGGCGTGCTGGTGCAGATGGAGAGGCTGGGCTCCTCTGCTCTGCTCTGGAGAGGCTGCACCTGGAGTACCGTGCCCAGTTCTGAGCTCCCCAGTTCAGCACAGACAGGGAGCAGGGGCCACGAAGATGCTGGAGGATCTCTCCCGTGAGGAGAGTCCGATAGACTTGGTGCTGTTCAGCCTGCAGAGCAGCAGACTGAGGAGATCTCGATGCTCATCAATACCCAGAGAGTGGAAGGCATGAACGTGGGGCTGGGCTCCTTCTGGTGCTCAGTGCCGGGCTAAGGGGCAGTGGCTCCAGACTAGAACCCAGGAGGCTTCACTTCAACTTAGGGAGAGACTTCTCTGGTGTGAGAGCGCTGGAGCCCTGGAGCAGGCTGCTCAGAGGGGTTGTGGATCCTCCTTCCCTGCAGCCTTTCGCAGCTGGCCTCGAGCTCCGGCCCCGTCCCGTGCGTGCCGCGCAGCTGCCGGCGGAGCGCGCCGCGGCCGCGAGAGGCGCAGGCTCCGCGAGCCCCTTAGCGCCCTGAGGCGCCCTGCGCTCCGGCGGGCACCGGCGGGCACCGGGGAGGCCCAGCGGCAGCGGCCCCGGCCCTGGCCGGGCTCACGGCAGGAGCAGGCAAGGCAGCAGCCCGGCAAAAGCTGTGCGCAGTCGGAACGTGTCGCCCCAGGCAGCGGCCCCGCTGAACAGGTAGGTGTGCAGGGCACGGCTGCGCGCAGCGCCCCGGCCGCGAACTTGCAGCGGCAGCCCCTGCGGGCGCTGTGAGCAGGGCAATGAGCGCTCAGGCTGGTGGCTGAGCTGAAGGAGGGTGTCCAAAGGCTCACAGCCTCAAGCTACGCCAGGGGAAATTTAGGCTTGAGGTGAGGAGAAAGTTCTTCACCGAGAGAGTGATTGGATACTGGCATGGGCTGCCCGGGGAGGTGGTGGAGTCGCCGTCCCTGGAGCTGTTCAAGGCAGGACTGGACGTGGCACTTGGTGCCATGGTCTAGCCTTGAGCTCTGTGGTAAAGGGTTGGACTTGATGATCTGTGAGGTCTCTTCCAACCTTGGTGATACTGTGTGATACTGTGAGAGGAAGATGAACTGGTGGAGCCAGGCTGTGCCTTCTCTGCAGCAGAAGTGAGAGCAGCTGCTCGATAGCTCCTAGGAGCAAGGACCCTGTGTCCTGCCTTGGGCAGGTGTGACACACAAGTGTAGAGGATTGCAGCTGGGAATGAACGACCCCATGGACCAGTAAAGGATGGGGACTCACCTGTTGAAGAGCACAGTGCGGGGAAAGTGTCTGGCTTCTATGTGGTCAATGTTTAGGCTACTGGGGTCAAACTCAACTTGGGGGTTGGACTCGATGATCTCCTTGAGTCCCTTCCAACCCCTAACATCCTGTGATCCTGTGAGCAACTAAGGGAGAGTCTGGAGGTGTGTTGGGATCTAAAATGGTGACTAATTTTTCCTTTCTTTTTTTGGGGGTGTTTCAAAACGTCCTTTAATCAGAGAAGTCAGTGTAGGACCAAAGATTAAAGTTCTTTTAATGGTTCTTTGCAGGAAATGAGGTTTTTCTAGTCTGGGTTTATTTAAAAACCAACAACCCAAACCACAAAATCTTGACCTCGAAGTGAAGATTGAAATGAGCTTTTGTTTGACATTTTCCTGTGGTTGACAAACATTCTTTTTGTGATCCTGGAGGTGGAACCGGCTGCCTCTGGCTGTGTCTGAGTGGAGAGTGAGTAACTGGGGCTTTCTCTAGAAGAGAGTGTAACAGCTGATTGCTGCTGTGGTTTTTCCCTTGTCTCGGGGCTGTCTGATGGCAGGTAACAAGGCCAGCATGGAACTGTTGAAAGTTGCCCCTCCTATTGTCCACGTCACACTTAAAACCAGGCAGAGATGTGTGTAATAAAGCAGGGCTTGAACTTAGAGAATCATGGAATTGTTTTGATGGAAAAGGCGTGTAACTCGGTGATCTCCTTGGGTCCCTTCCAACCTCTAACATCCTGGGATCCAGTCCAGCCATCAACCCAACACCACCATATCCCCAAGTGTCACATCTACTTGTTTTATTAACAACTCCAGGGATGGAGACTCCACCACATCCCTAGGATGTTCCAATCTCTGACCAGTCTTACAGCGGAGACATTTTTCCTCATCTCCAACCTGACCCTCCCCTGGCACAATTTCAGGCCATATTCTCTCCTTCTATCACCTGAGACTAGGGAGAAGAGCCCCACCTGGCTCCAACCTCCTTTCAGGGAGCTGTAGAGAGCAATGAGGTCTCCTCTCAGCCTCGTCTCCTCCACACTAATCAACCTCAGGTCCCTCAGCTGCTCCTTCTCAGCCCTGTTCTCCAGACCTTTCACCAGCTTTGTTGCCCTTCTCTGTATCTGCTTCAGCCTCTCACTGTCCTTCTTGAAGTGAGAGGCCCAAAACTGACCCCAGTACTCAAGGTGCAGCCTCACCAGTGCCCAGTACAGGGGCACCATTATTTCCCTGCTCCTGCAGCATCTGGGAGCAGCAGCTCTGAGCTGTGCAGAGCCAGCCCAGCAGACTGGTTGTGTGTAGGTGAAGGCTCTAAATCCCAGGATCACAAAAGCTCAGGGGCCATATCCACAAACCAACAGAGCTTCTTTCCCTTCGACCCCCATCTCCTCCTGCCACTCTGTGATTTCTCCTCTTGCCTCAGATTTACAGCTACCTTGTCCAAATATATTACAGGAAATAAAGGATAAAATGCTTTAAACCCACCTTCCCAAGCAGGGGAACAGGCTTTGGTGAAAATAAACGAGCTGGGTTTGTTATATTGCTCAGCCTCTGTCACGTGAAGGTGAGGCCTCCTTTTTTATTATTATTATTTTTTATTGCTGCCCATTTGCCTTCGTTATAATTTATTTGTTAATCCATGCTCCAGCTCATGAATTTTGCATTTGGGGAGGTGGAGAGAAAGGGGAGGGGGATTCAAAGCACCAAAAAAAAAAAAAAAAACCAAAACCCAAACCAAGATGCTGTCCCACTTAAAGGTGAAGGACACAGTTGGAGGGCAGGGCTGCTTTCCTGGCCCTCCATCATCCTTTTAAAAGGCAAATATCCAGTCAGCAAAAAAAGCTCAAGAGTTCCCAATTAATAATTATTGTGATGGGGTGCAGAGCCTCACAGGTCAGAGAGGACAAATTCAACCCCCCTTTCCTGAGCTCGTGCCCTCAGGTGAGCTTGTGGCTGGTGTGCTGTGCTGTACTTCCATGACAGCTTTCTTTCCTCTTTCCTTCCTTTTCTTCTTCCCCCCTCCTTTTTTTTTTTTTTTATGAGGCATCCTGAGTGTAAAAAATATGACCTGCCTTTATGGTGCTCCAGCACGAATGAAGCTATAAAATTATGAACAGTTTTTATGATGGCTATTCAGGGGATGCTTTTATATTGATGGTGCACATGCTGTATCTATCTTTTTTTTTTTCCTCCTCCTCTTTCTTTTTTGCATCCCTTCTTTCCCTGAAAAAAGATGGCAGGATATATGTGGGGGGGAGGGAAGGATCTGGCAAGGAGGGGGAGGGCCCTGTAGATATTTTTCATGCATTTAATATATTAATTATCTGGTAAATGCTCCCCAGGCTGTACTTGGGGTGCAGAAGAATGACAGCTTTTCACCGAAGCTCCAAAGGCAGCCCATCAGCCCACAGTGTATTATGGTGGAGAGGTCAGGGTGGGGTTAATGTAACTTTTTATTTGCTGATTTTTCATAGATGGGAGCTGGTAAGGGGAAAAAAAAAAAAGAGAGACTGAAAAGAAGGTGCAAAAAGAGCAGAGATAATGGCAAGTCTGCTGTGTGTCCTCCCTCCTGCCTCCTGACCCATGCTGTGGCAGGTTGATTATGCAAAGAGAAAGGTGTTCAAAGTCTTCCTGGGATGCTCCTTCTCCAGGAGCTTCACTGCAAAGAATGGGACAAAAGCCTGTGAGGGGAAAGTCAGCTGAAGAGATGGCAACAGTAGGAGATCCCATGTGCAAACCCAAAACTCAGATCAGACCATCCAGCTGCACTGAAAATCAGAGAAGCATAGAACTGTTTGGTTTGGAAAAGCCCTCTAAGATCATCAAGTCCAACCACCAACCCAACACCACCATGGCCACGAAGCCATGCCCCAGATAGCTGCTCAAACACCTCCAAGGATGGTCTCTGCTCCCTGGGCAGCCTGTTCCAGTGCCTGACCATAATAGATCCATCTAGGCAAAAACAGAAGGAAGAGAGCTTGGGGGCTCAGGAGGTTCGTAAAGGCAAAATCACCAATGCAGTCTGAGCTAGGCATGTGGGAGTCAGCTTGCTGCTGTGAGACCCTGTTCCTGCTTCACTTGGGGTCGTTTCTGTTGATTTTTTTTTTCCTTAGCCAAAAGACTGATTTTGGGCTCCTGGCTTCCACTAGACCAGGCTGCTTAAGGCCTTATCCAGCCTGACCTTGATGGGGCAACCAAATGTCACCAACTGCATATAGAAGCATTGCATTGTATTCCTAGGACAACTTCCAGACCCATGGACCAGGGTCCTGTTTTGTGTTATTCTGAAAGGACCCTGGCTTCTCTCTCAACTGCATGATCTTGAAGGCCCCTTCCAACCTAGACCAATTTATGAATCTGCCTATCCTGCTGCAAAGATCTGAAGCTCTCTTCACCTCTTTCTGCCCCCCCCACTTCTTACTTCACAAATGGTAGTGGTCTGGGGCAGCCCTTCTCTAATGGCTCCCTGTATCCAGTATTGATCTGGAAGCTAATAGGGGTTTAATTTTTCTTTAAAAGGCTTCTAAATGATCTCAGGAAAGACTTTAAAAATAAAATCCTGTCTAAGTGAAGATGGGAGAACTCAAGAAATTAGAAAGAATTGAAATCTTTTAGATCTTTTGGTTAGAAATTCCTTAGCAAAGTCTGCTGGGACTGTGGAGGAGGGTTTGTGTAGCCTGTCAGCCCAGGTAGTTGCCTACACAGTCAAGTGGTTTTCTATTTTAGCTCCTAAAAATGGTCCTAGTGCTGTGGATATATTTGGGTTTAAAGCATCTCTTTGTACCTCTGAATGGAGAGCGTGGAGATAGTATGTGCCTGTGCCCAGCACTTCAGTGACACTCCTCTTGCACTGGAATTGAGCAAAACACATCCCACTGAGTGTAGCTGCTACAGCTTTGCTCTTGGTGCTTATTTCAATGCCCCAAACAGTCCTAAACAAGCAGGAGTTGGTTCTGCTGTATATGAGGAACTGAGCTTGTCCTGCATCAGCCTTCACTGCTCACAGCCTTGGAATCAGCAGGTGCTCAGCAAAACCCAGGCTCGACTCCACCACCTCCCTGGGTAGCCCGGTCCAAGCCCTGACCATTCTTGCAGCAAAGAAGTTTTTCCTCATCTCCAGCCTCACCCTCCCCCGGCACAATTTCGAGTCATTTCCTCTCTTTCTGCCACTTGAGGGAAAAGAGACCAATGCCCACCTGGCTCCAGCCTCCTCTTAGAGAGCAATCAGGCCTCCCCTCAGCCTCCTTCTCCACACTAAACACCCCCAGGTCCTTCAGTTGCACCTCACCAGCCCTGTTCTCCAGACCCTTCACCAGCTTCGTTGCCCTTCCCTCCATCTGCTCCAGCCTCTCAGTGTCCTTCTTAGAGTGAGTGGCCCAAAAATCAGAGCACTGCAATCCAGGCAGCGTGGAAGTGCAGCACTTTCAGCTGTCTGTATGTACTGGAAGGACTTCAGTCGTCTTTGACCAGTTGACCTAAGAAATGTGGTTTTGTGATATCTGTGCTTTATTGCAAGGTAAGGTCACCTAGGCAATGTAAAATAAATGAAAAGCTGCATCTTCAGATCTCCAGAAGTCCCCTCCCTTAATTTTCCTGAGGTGAGTGCCAGCTCCTTGCTGTGGGCAGCCCCTCCCTGTTTTACTGAGTCTGGTATAAACAGAAGAGTTTAAAACTTTATTTCACAAAATGAAGCTTTCAGTCTTTATGGGCTCTTGTCAGTGCTAAACCCCTGCCGTGGACCTGGGAGCAGAACTGTGGCTGAACGACCTTTCCTTATTCTACTTCAGTAACTGCAGCCACAGGGAGGAGCAACACAAAGATCAAAGCTTGAGTTTGTTTCCCAAATCCTTGGCTATCTCAGGCAAGCACAGGAATGGGAAGCCACAGGATCTGCCCACTCACCTTGGTCATTTTCTTTGCCGTCAGCTATTGCTTCCTTCCAGTGATTCCATTTGGCATCAAATCTGTTTGTTCTTCCTCAGTCTGTACCAAAATTGTCCTGAGCTGGGATCCAAATTATCTTTGGTTCTCCAGACAAAGATTTATGCTACAGCCAAGCCTTAGCAAGGTCAACAGCTCAGCAATGCTAGGGTCTGAGGAAGAGTTTATATTCTCAATACAGAGAAGGGAAACTGAGTCAGGCTGATAGCAGCTTCCTGCAGATTTTGTCCAGCAACTCCTTAGGAGACCCCAGATGTAGTGTCTACTCTGAGTCTTGTGATGGGAGAGGGCTGTACATCAACCAGCTTTAACACCAGGTTTGGGTGTTGTGTGGGTGAGACTGATGGTAGCTGTTGGAGAAGGACTGAGTGTAAAATGCCTCTCCAGAGAGGAGTAATGGTGGTGTGCTGGTTCTAGTGATGACTTCCACATGGCTCATCTCAGGTGTCTGTGCCACCTTTTCAGTTATCATTAAATCAGGTACAGGGTATACTAATTGCTTTGAAACTCCCCAAGATGAGAACAAAGCAGGGTCATTCTGAGAGCTGTGGTGGCTCATGACTTGGTGTCTTTCTGTAGATCACAGAATGGTAAGAAGCAGAGCAGCTAAACCAGCAGATGGACACAGGGCAGAGCCCGTCTGACTTCTGGTTTCTGTCACCTTGTAGGATGAGTTCAAGGGAAGTCAGACCAAAGCTCCTGGCGTGGGGAGCCCTCTTGGGACAGCTTCTGGGGTAGCCAGTTCATGATGGATGCATCTCTTTGGCTTCCTGAACCAGTTGACAGCCACCACCACCTCTGCCACGGGAATAGTGCTGGACCAACAGCTCTAACCACATAAAGCTGAGTCAGAAGTGCAGGCATGATTAACTGGCCTTGGATTTAGTGGAATTAGTGTTTCAGCACTGCTGGTGCAAATGGAAATTGCCCTTGGCTGACCAGCTGGGCTGTACAGAATTGCAGGAGGACCCTCTCAGTGACAGCTTTGAAGTGGCAGAGGAGGGAAGGACAAGCTGAGCATGGCAGCTACTGTAGTAACTGCACCCCAAACCTGCAGGTTCTGCAGGCTTTTTGTTAACTTCTTAAACATGAGGAGAAACTTCTCTGCTGTGAGGCTGCTGGAGACCTGGACAGGCTGCCCAGAGGTTGTGGTGTCTCCTTCTCTGGAGAGATTCCAAGTCCACCTGGGCATTGTGATCCTGGGCAAGCTGCTGTGGGTGATCCTTCTTTTGGGGAGGGGTGGACTGGATGATCTCCAGGGGTCCTTTCTCACCTCACCCATTCTGTAACAGCTAAAGAAGCCAACAGTGCCTACACACACCCTGCTGCTAGTGCTCGCAGATCCATGTGGCAGTGTTCTAAGTGCTCAGTGTGGCTCATGAGGTATCCTGGAGGTGTCCACCCTGCTTGCTTTGTCTGTGGTGATCTCTGGTGTTTAACCTGGAGGAGGAGCATGAGAAGGAAGGCAGCACTCGCTGCAGGGCAGGAGCTCGACTTGTGTGAGGGGCAGGAATGCTCAGCTCTAGGATCCAAGTGATATCTCCACCCTGCTCTGGGGGCTCTGAGGGGTGTGAGCTGGAGAGCACCACGGTTTAGAGAGGAGGCTCAGCTCCCTGCACAGGCTGCCTCACAAGCCAGCACTGGCTTCCTCGGCCAAATAACGCCCAGCATTGGAAGAGTCTTCCTTTGGCATCACCACCCGACAGGTTGCTTCTCTGCAGCAGCACTGTCTTGTGGTTCAGGTGATGGTCCAAAAGCTGCCTTGGCTCTGGCTTGCACTACCATTGCAGCAGAACACTGGAGAAAGTCCACAAAGGCTGAGAGCAGAGGTCCTGCTGGAGGGGCAGTGGTGCCAGTGGTCATGTTCCTCTGTGTGTTGCAGAAGGCCATCTCCATTTTTGTCTTTCTTTCCTTTGGGCAGTGATTTTTAGAGCTTCTGACTCTTCCAGTAACTCGTGGTTTAGGGTGAGTGCCAACCAGCCAGACGACCTGCAGATGAAGGATCTATTTTTGCTTTAGCATGTTCCTAACCCCTTTTTTGTTGGTCCAAATGTATTTATGCCAGACTTAAAAAAACCAAAGAAAACCCAGGAGGTACCAGTGAGACTTTTTCATTTGCTAACAGCTGAAGGAAGACACAGGGAACCCCTTGTTCTCTTGGCACAAATTACAGAGAGAGCTGGTGGGGGCAAGCTGAGCTCTTGAGCTAGGCAGGGACATGTGATTGCTTCCCAGAAGGCCAGTGACAGCCTGGGCTGCATCAAAAAGCATGGCCAGCAGGTCAAGAGAGGTGATTCTGCCCCTCTGCTCTGGGGAGAACTCACCTGGAGTGCTGTGTCTAGCTCTGGGATCCCCAAAACATGAAGAACATGGACCTGCTGGAGCTGGTCTGGAAGAGGCCACAAAGATGAACAGAGGGCTTGAGCATCTCTGCTATGTAGCCAGGCTGAGAGCATTGGGGCTGAGCAGCCAGGACACTGTTCAGAAGGGCCTGTGGGGATAGGGCAAAGAGCAAAGGTTTGAAACTGGAGCACTGCAGAGTTAGATTGGACATCAGGAGGAAGTTCTGCGCAGTGGTGGTGGTGGTGACACTGGAACAGGTTGCCCAGGGATGTGGTTGAGGCCCCATCCCTGGAGACATTCAGGCTTCAGCTTGATGAGGCCCTGAGTAACCTGGTCTAGTTGAAGATGTCTCTGCTGCCTGCAGGAGGGTTGGACAAGATGCTGTCAGAAGGTCCCTTCCAGCCTGGTGCATTCTCTGGTTCTATGGCTGTGACTTGCTGCCTCATGTGCTACCCTCCCAGAACCACTCCAGTGTGCCATCTTGAGACAGGTTGCTCTCTGTGCATCCTGGAGAGGGAGGCTGAGATAATTGCCCCTTACTGGAAGTATCTGTATGTGAACCTGGAGGAGCACCATTTGAAAGGCTACCTGGTATAACACAGAGCTTTTCAAACTGTCCAGAGTTTGGCTTTGGTAGCAGAGTAGACTCAGCTTGGGGTGAGGGGGAGAGTGATGGTTGTGGTCTTCCACAGCACCCCAAGATACCCAAACTTCAGCAGATTGTTGTCTACATCAACTGTTCTGTTCTGAGTGCTCAAGAAAATTGTTTTCTAAAGCAGGCTGTCCAGGGAGATGGTGGAGCTTTCACCTCTGGAATCATTTATAATCCACTGGGATGCCATCCTGTGCAACCTGCTCTAGGTGACTCTGCTCTGGCCCCTGCCAGTTTGTGATTCTCTCTGTGCACTATGCTAGACCTTCCTTCTTTTATATAGTTTAATTTTCAGCATGAGTAGGGCAATGTGACTCTGTAAGGATGTTTGTTGGTGAAATGAGTGTTAGAGGTGGACACTGTGAATGGTGCTAACAGCAGTTATCAGCACTCTCTAGATCACTGCGTGGTTATGTGAGTGCTGATGGCACAGGCACTGCGGGCCTGAAATTGCACCAGAGAGGTTTAGGTTGAAATGTGTGGCCACAGCACTTGGGGGCATGGTTTAGTGGCCATGGTGATGTTGGCTGATGGTTGGACTGGAGGATCTTAGAGGGCTTTTCCAACCCAAACTGTTCTGTAAGTCTATGATTTGTGCCTGTTCCTTGTTTAAAGACAAGCAAACAGCAACGTTGAGTGCCCCGGGTCTGCAGCTTCTGAGCCACGCCGAGGGCAGGTGGGTGAGAGCAGGAGCGGTCAGTAAAATCCAGACTCTTCCTGCAAATAGTCAGGAGCAGTTGGCAGCCCTGCTCCCGCGTACTGGCCAAGTGCTGGGTGATTCAGCCCCTCTCTATTTTCAGGCCAGCGCGGCCGTCACTCTGAATTATTTTCAGTGAGCACTTCTATATCTCATGTCAGCTCCCAGCTCCAACCCATCACCGAGTGGCGAGGCTGGGACGTGCTGCCCATGCCGATGAGAGCCCCCCGCCCTGCTTTGCTATTAACCTTTCCTTTTACCAGAGTTACCCCTTTGTCCTGCTGCAGTTTGCAGTGCCTGATAGAAGCAGCTGCCTGTGGCCAAGCCAACATCACATTTACATTTTCTTTCTTGAACCAAAGGGTGAGAGGCAGAATTGCAGTCAATGATCTCCCCTTTCTCTTTTTTCTACCTCCCCCTCTATCTCTAAAGCGTTGCCTACAAGTCTGTTCCTTATCTAATTTCATTGCTGGATCAACAGGGCTGAGGATGTAACCCTTTGTCAGCTATGAAAATCTTTTTATCCTATAAAAATGATTAGATTTGATGCAATTAGGATTATGGGGGCTGGGGGCCTAAGACAGTGGTGCCTGGTCTGCTGCTGTCTGCTGCCACATTAACAGCCTGGTTATTAACTGCTCTGCGTTCGGGCTGCGGGCAGCGTGCTCCTGTGCCTGATAAGCTCCGAGACACCAGCAGAGTGCTGCTGTTAACTGGGAGCCTCTGCTCCTTGGCTTCTTTTGGTTTTTTAGGTTGTCCTCCCTCCCACCTTTCTGCATATGAATCTAGGAGGAGGGCTTTAGCTGGAAACAAAACCTCAGCTGCTGGAAAAATGTGTCTTTGCATGCGGTGCTTCTCCCAGGCAGTGGTCTGTGCTTGGGTCTCGGCTAGCAGGGAACCTGGATCTTCTCCCTTTTCCTACTGCTCCACTTGGGCTCCTTGGGACGGGTGTGAGGGGGGTTGCTCTAGAAGTAAATGTGCCTGTGTTGGTTTCCAGAGGACAGGGCTGGTGAGGAGCACCTGAGGGCACTTGTTCAGCCAGGAGAAAAGGAGGCTGAGGGGAGACCCCATTGCTCTCTACAATGCCCTGAAAAGAGCTTGGGGCCAATTTGGGATCAGTTGCCTCTCCCAAGGATCAGGCAATACAGGCAATAGAATGAGAGGAAATGGCCTCTCTGTGTCTCTTCTCTCTGGTCTCAGCTGATAGAAGGAGAAATTGTGCCGGGGAGGGTTAGGTTGGAGATGAGGAAAAAATTCTTTCCTGCAAGAGTGGTCAGGGATTGGAACAGGCTGCTCAGGGAGGTGGTGGAGTCCCCATCCCTGGAAGGGTTCAGAATGTGGTGCTGAGGGACTTTTGGGCTAGCACCTGACTTGGCAGAGCCAGATTCTGGTTGAACTCAATGCTCTTAAAGGTCACAGAGCTCTGTGTTTCTGTGAAACTTTGCATGTAGTGGTCTCACCTGAGCAGCATCTCCCCAAGAAAGGCATGAAGGCATGTGCTCGTGCCCAGGCTCTTCTGTAACACAAGTCAAAGGACAAAATCCAGCCTTTGTTTCTCATGATTGCCAGCATGATGACAATGTTTGGTTTCCAAATAGCTCTGTGTCACTTAACAGCCATGCAATTATTTTTCAGATCACAGATACTCTCACAACCACATCACCCACTAACCCCCTCCTCTTCCACTGCTCATCTGCATTCAGATGCAGCTGGTTTCAGGACTTTGGTTCAAGTTGCTAAAAATACCTTCAGCAATAAGTTTCAGCGTGGCAGCTGCTCGTGCCCCCTCCCTGTCACAGTGTGCCTGCTGTGACAGGCTGATCCCAGCAGCCAGCAGAGCCCTGCTGTGGTGATGCTGCTGTATCCTGCCAGTGCTTGTGCCAAGAGCAGCCCTGATGCTGCTGCCACACCAAGTTCACAGAATCCCAGAGTGGTGGAGTTGGGAAGGGACCTCTGGAGATCATCCAGTCCAACCCTGCTGCCAAGGCAGGGTCATAGAATCACAGAAACATTCCGATTGGAAAAGACCCTCAGAATCACCACGTCCAAACAATATCCCTACTCTGCAAGTTTCACCCTAAACCATATCCCCAAGGGTCACACAGGAACACATCCAGATGGGTTTTCAAAGTCTCCAGAGCAGGAGCTCTGAGCAGCCTGCTGCAGGGCTCCAGCACCCTCATACAAAGAAGCTGCTCCTCACGTCAGGTGGAATTTCTTATGTTGCAGTTTTTGTCCCCCTTGTCCTGTCACTGGGCACCGCTGAACAAAGCCTGGTCCTATTTCAGGTAACCCTGCCTTGGCAGGGGGCTTGGTCTCGATCTCCAGAGGTTCCTTCCAACCTCTACCATTCTGTGCTTCTGCTGCCCCACTGCAGCTCCTTTCCCTCTCAGGAAGGTGGAGGCCCAGCTTAAAGCCATCTCAGACTGTAAATGTGTGAATGTTGTGCCTCCTGCCTTTGACTTCCAATTGAAAAAGATTACAAATAATGTTAAATAATATAGTTTATAACCTCAAGGCTGTTTTCAGAGGTGTATAGACCAGTTGTCAACAGGCAGAGAGGTAGGGAAGGGAAGGGAAATTATAGGCTGCACAAAAGAGGAAAGTAAAAGTGAAAGCTCCATAAAAGAAAGTGGAACTATTATGGAGCAAAATGCCAACTCATTACAAAGCAGCCAAATAAGAGAGAAATACAGCTTTGCTGTAATAGCAGTTTACAGGGGAACATTGTACTGCAACATAACGGTGCTGCTATAATTTGCTCTAACAACTCCAATTATGCCTTTTATTGATTTGGCAACACATTTAATAGGAGTAGCCACACCTCTTGTGTTACAAATCATTAAAGGTGTTGAACAGTGTAATTTTAAAATTGTCCTTCTCCTACAGATGTCAGTGTGACAGCATAATTTCCCCTGATTTCTGCTATGTAAACAGTGCGTTACTGTAATTTCCCCCTTACAAAGCAGAAATGTTGGCAGCTTGGCTTGGTTGCTGCTTTTTTTTTTTTGTGTACAGAAACATCCATTTAATATTTTCCCCCCCTTCAGTCTATTCTCCTAATTGCTGGGTTTTTTTTTTTCCCCCTCTCTCTTTCTCTTTTTTTCTCATCTTTGGAAAATAAACATGCCGTTTTGCCATCTTCTACAGCAACCTTAATTGCTACTTAAATCTTCAATACGCACTTAACTTGGGGAGGTAAACCCCTTTTGGTTCAATTCAGTTCCACTTCACTCAAGTAGCATTTCAGAGCTGGTTAAAAGCTACATATCTCCTGGTAGCAATTTTGACAGGTGATCACAGTTCCAGTACCAGTTTACTTGCAAAACCCAGAAAACATCTTGGAAAAGAATCAAGAAAACTTTTTAGTCTGTGTCGTTTTCCCACCACAGATCTAAATGTTGCATGGGAATGAAGGAGGGACCTTGCTTGTGCTCAGAGTGAGATCTGGAGGTGGGACAAGGATTTAAGTTGCTTTTCTGCAGATGACTGGGCTCAGCCTCTCATCCCAAGACCCCAGAACAAAAGCTCAGATTTAGGAAAAACGGGACAAGATGTATGACAGGGCAGGACTGGAAACATGGCTTAGTGGCTGTGGTGGCCTTAGGTTGATGGTTGAACTCGATCTTAGAGGTCTTTTGCAAGTGAAACAATTCTGTGATTTCAGTGCTTAAAAGCTGAGGGTCTTGCAGAGCCGTTCAGGGACCCTTTCTGCTGGCCTTTGCTCCCAGCCCTGCAGCATGGCGTGAGCCAGGAGGATGCCGCAGCTCCATCAGCCGCTCGGTCCCAGGGCGCTGCGGCTGCAGGGCCCACGGAGACTGGGCAGACAAAGAATGTGTTTCCCCTCCTCTTTTCAAGCACATGCAGGCGGTGACGTGTGTAAATGAACCTGACAAGCTCTTTGAAAAACAAATAGAGGCCACCAACCAAGCTTTTGGCACGCCAACATGCCACATGTTTACACCAAAAGTGCCACATTGCCCTGTTTGCCCGCTCCCAGCGCCCGGCCCCCAGCCAACAGCCGCGCAGTGCCTCCTCTGCGTTTGTCTGGCTCCAGCAAACTGTCTCATTAACAGCTGTGTGCAGAAGGGGAGGGGGAAAGGGAAGAAGAGGGAAAAAACCCAGCCCCGAGCAGGGTGACGTTTTTCACGCTGGAGTGAGTAAAGCAGCTCTGTGTCCCGCTGCCAGGCCTGACCCCTGTCCCACCCCATCTGGCAGCCCCAAGAACAAAGCGCCGTGAGCCGGCCCGGCTGGGCTGACACCCACCAGGCACCCGCCCGGGGATGGGCAGCCAGCTCTGCTGAGAGGGGCTTTGTGACATCTCACATGTGCCTGTGGGTCCTGAGGTGCCAGACAGAGCTGCCAGCTTCTCCTCTTCCTCAGCTGCTCCCTGTTGACTTGGGTTAAAGCAGGGTGTGTGAACATCTCAGCCAGAGCCCAGCCGATCAAAGAAGCACAGAATTGTTTTGGTTGGAAGAAACCTTTAAGGTCATCTTGTCAAACCCTTAACCCAGCACTGCTAGGTCACCACCAAACCATAACCCTCAGCACCTCACCTCCGTGGATTTGGAATCCCTCCAGGCATGGGAGCTCCACCACTGCCCTGGGCAGCCTGGACGAAGCCTTAACCCTTCTGATGCAGAATTCTTTCCTTGTGTCCAACCTAAACCTCCCCTGGTACATCTTAAGGCTATCTCTTGTCCTGTCATGTTGGTGGCTGCTGCTGCAGGAGTGGAGACTCCGTCAGTTGTTCAAGGGAGGGTGCAGCCACCATCACTACAAGAGTGAGCCACACCCATGGGACTTTTCTGGTGCTGGAGGCAGCTCAGGACTGTCTGAGTGCGAGAAGCTCAGCTCTGGGGAGGCTGCGGATTTTTGGCCATCCCAGCCATGTGTGGCTTGGTGCTGGGACACAGTACAGGGCAACACTTCAACATCTGAAGGGCTTTCCATCAAGAGGGCTGGATCACAGCAGTCATTGCCAAGCAATCTACAGGTGCATGAAGAAAAACAATGTCTGGTGTTGGCCAAATAAACCCCTGTGTAGTTCCCACCCCCACCCTGCTGCTCTTGGATTGAAGCGGAAGCTGTAGCTTTGGCTCCAATGGAATCTGGGCAAATAATTAACCAAGAGTGACTTTATTGGATTAATTTAACCTTGTTTGTGGGAATTTGGTGAGCAAAGCCACTCTTGGTTTTCTCAGATGTGTAAATGCGTCTCTAAGTACCTCCTGGGTGTAGGCTGGTGGAGCAGTGGAGCGTTGTTGGTGGGTTACACTGACCCTGGCAAAGAGTAGAGCAGGGGCAGGTTTCTGGCACCAGCACTGCTTTTGTGGGAACAAAATACTTTTCCAGAAGTGTTGTGTAGATTCTTGTACAGCTCCCTGAAAGGAGGCTGGAGCCAGGTGGGGGTTGGTCTCTTCTCCCAAATAACTACTAATGGAATGAGAGGAAATGGCCTCAAGTTGTGCCAGGGGAGGGTTAGGTTGGAGATTAGGAAAAATTTCTTTCCTGCAAGAGTGGTCAGGGATCGGAACAGGCTGCCCAGGGAAGGTGGTGGAGTCCCCATCCCTGAAGGTGTTCAAGAAATGTGTGGAAATGGTAGTTTGGGGGCATGGGTTAGTGGCCATGGTGGTGCAGGGTTGAGGGGTGACAGTTGGACTTGATGATTTTAGAGGGCTTTTCCAACCCTAATGATTCTGTGATTCCTTTACCACCTGAATATACCTGGCACATCCCACACAAACCTGACCAACAGCAAGGGGCCAGGCACATGGAATAATTTCCCTGTTAACAGTTGTCTAAACCAGAAAGAGCAAAATAATTCACTGTTTCCATCCATGACCTCAGCAAACCAAGCTGTATAAAGCCTCTGGAATCTTTCCTTATGATCTCTGTATTTGAACAGGCTTTGGTATTGAGTCTGAACTGATTGGGGAGATCTGTTCCAAGGCATCACCCGCCAGAATACCAACAGGAGCTGCTGCTCAGCTCCACTCTCCTCCTTCCCTCTCCCTTTGTAAAGTTCCCCCCGAGGTAGCAAACATCTCCTCTCCTCAGCAGTACTTCACAGCAGCCTTTCTTTGGGATAATAACACTAATGAAAAATGCATGCAATTATTAGTTCTAGCAAAACAGATTTCTTTCCCAGTAAAGCTGGCATGACTGCCATGCTGCAAGCCTCACCCAGCACCCCTCAGCTCTGCACTCACAGAGTGCTGGGTTTGGGGGCATGCTGTGCTCTTCACTAAGAGGGGTGAAGGCTCGTTGGCTTTGGCTCTCTTGTGCAGCTAAACTTCTTGGAAGCAGCAATAGTTTGATGCCTTCACAGAACTGGCTTATCATTTAATCACTGTTTTCCCAGGCACATTATTCATCTGCTGCCCTTCTCCAGCACCAGATACATGAGATAAAGCTCATCTGCTTTTAGTTCTTCTCTCTTCTTCCTTCTTAATCCACCCTCTTTCAGAATAGTAAGGAGCCAGGTGACTTTTCAAACTACCATGGGAGAAGAGAAATGGGGTGGCAGACGCTGAGGGTACCGTGCGCATCTCCAGCCTGGGCACCAAGCGAGGTGACTACACAATGGCATCATGAATTGGGACAAAATATGATAGAATGGGTTGGGTTGGAAAGGGCCTTAAAAATCATCCAGTTCCAACCCCCTCACCTCCAGCAGCCCAGGTTGCTCAAGGCCTCGTCTAAACTGTCCTTGAATGCCTCCAGGGAGGGGGCATCCACAGCCTCCCTGGGCAACCTGTGCCAGTGTCTCCCCACCCTCACTGTCAAGAATTTCTTCCTCATCTCCACTCTAAATCCCCCTCTGGCCATTCCTTCTTGTTCTATCTCCAAGTCCCTCCCCAGGTTTCTTGTGGGCCCCCTTCAGGTACTGGAAGGCTGCTCTAAGGTCTCCCTGGAGGCTTCTCCAGGCTGGACAGAGCAGCTGAGTATGGATATGGAAGTCCCTTGGCAAGGACACAGTTCTGCCAGCCTCACACAGCAATTTCTGCCAGTGCTGTGGGAGCCTGAGCGGTGATGGCCTGTGGAGAGGTCCCCAGGAGGGGCAAAGAGGAGACGGGTGCACAGCACATGTTCTCTCTAAAGGTGCAGCACCACACAGATCATGAGCAATAACAAATTCTGGTGGCTTGGTGAGGAGCCTTTCCTTCAGTGTGGGTATAAACAAATCAGCTGCGATGTACACGTGAGTCTTGGAAAGATGTGGTTGCGATTTCTGGTGGAGAGATACCAGAAGTGGGGTGATTCCTCTTTTCATAATGATCTTGGTTCATGTAAGCTGGTGATCAGATGCTCCCCAGCAAAGTTATATATTCTAAAGGCACTAAACTTCAGGGGCAATGAGCTCCCCAAATCTATTTGCATTTGTTATCTGGCAGCTTCATTTACAGCACAGAAACTTTCACTCTGGATCAGATCTTTTTAATATTTCCTCATAAGTTCCCAGTGACAATCAGCTTTTCCATTAGGAGAGATCAGACACATAAGTAATACTGAGAGAGCTGCATGAATACCAAGTCATTCATTAGGAGCAGTGCCACTGCCATGAATGCTGAGTGAACAGACAGCGAGGGGACACTGAAAATTAAAGGTTATTCGAGGTTCATTAACTTCTGCACTCCTTTCTAAAACAAAACCGTGGGTGAGAGCAGCCTTTGACTCCTGAGCAGGATCTCCTTGTCCCCTAATTTAAAAAATATTAACATCATTTAACTATTTCCCCTTTCAGCTTAACATGTGCAAGGAAAAAAGTGTTTGAATTAATGCTCCTGGAAGTGCTGAGCACGGCCAGGGCTGTGTGAGCATCTGCTTCGCTTTCCTCTCATCGTGTGGCCTTTCCCTGCATCTCTGCCTCCATGTGTAGCACCTCACTCTTGTCTTAATTAGAATCATTGAATGGCTTGAGGTGCAAGGGACCTTGAAGATCATCTAGATCCACCCCCAATTGCCATGGGCAGGGACACCTTACACTAGACCAGGTTAGGATCATAGAACCGTAGAACTGTTGAGCTTGGAAGGTACTGGGACACTACTGTAAGACCTTAGAGATGCATTTAAGTATCCAAAGGGGGCTTACAGGAAGACTGGTCAGGGGCTGCTCAGTAAGGCCTGTGGTGATAGGATGAGGGCAATGGTTTGAAACTGGAGCAGGGCAGATTTAGGTTGGACATCAGGAGCAAGTTCTGCACAGTGAGAGCAGCGAGACACTGGAATAGGTTGCCCAGAGATGTGATTGAGGCCCCATCCCTGGAGACATTCGAGATCAAACTTGCTGAGGCCCTGGGCAGCCCGACCTAGTTGGAGGTGTCCCTGCTGAGTGCCGGAGGGGCTGGACAAGATGCCCTTTGAGGGTCCCTTCCAGCCCACTGCAATCTGTGAAGCTGTGAATTTCTCCTTTCTCCAGCTGCCACCTCTTCTTCTCTCCTTTCTCCCCTCGCCCCACCATCCTGTCCCCCCCGTTCCCATTTGGAACAGGAGGTTTCTGCTGTCTTTGTGTTTTTTAACTGTAGCAAAAAGATTAAATTGTTTACGAGCTGCGAGCCCCGGCTGCCGGGATGAGCTTGGGAGAGACAAAGATAGACAGTCTAATTCCAACGTGTACTTTGTGCTGCCGTCCCCCTGTGCTGCCACTAATTCTTTTATCTGGCCCCAACACTCCAGGCATTATGTGCATTCATAAAAAAAAAATAGAAAAAAAAAAAAAAAGCCAGCCCAACCTAAGTGAAGCAGGCAAAATTACTGTTCTCTGCTTTACCTCCGATAACAATCTCTTGAATACTGATTACTTTTTTTTTTCTCCCCCAACACAAAGCGACCAACACAAGTTGGTCTTTAACCCTTTATCTTTAGCAAGCAGAAAGACACGAGGAACATCTTACTCAGTTGGAAAAAAAAAAAAAAAGAGGGGAAAAAAAAAAAATAGCATACAGAAGAATTACTGTTATCTCCTAGCCAGAAGAGGAACAGCAGAGATAAGAAAAGCCTGAAGAATTAAAAGGAGCGTTGCGTTGGGGCTGTAAATTCGCGCTGGAGCTGCTTCTATTTGTCTGTCACCAGGGTTCATAATTTTTCGAGGTTGTTTTGATAGACTTATTGTGAAGACTGCATAGAAAACTCATCAGCATTTGTTGCCTCTGAGCATTATTGTCAGTGGTAACCGCATGGTTATAGACTGGAGGAAGATAATGGTTGAAGTATAAAGGAGATAAAGGCAGAACCTCTTCTCATTAAGGGCTATCTCCACCTCTGCAGGCTCCACACTATTGAGTGACTGGCGCTGGTGCACTGGGCATAAATTAGAGTGGAAAAACTAAAGGCAGCATCATTATTTCCAAAAAGTTATAATGACATGCCACGAGCCTAAGACCTATTTACTCCAAAGAGTGACAATAAATACAGAGAGCTGAGAGTGGAGTGACCAGAGCTGCCTTCCTATCGATTGTCCCTCCTTGCACATCTGTCTGCAAGTGTGCTGCTCCTGAGGGCCTGGCCACACCACCGAGGTGACCAGCTCCATCCTCTGTTGTGTGCACAAACCCCAAACTCAGCTGTCTCCTGATGACTTCTGTGGGACAGGGGAATACAAAGGACTCAAACGCTGGAACAGGCTCCCCAGGGAGGTGGCTGACTCCCCATCCCTGGAGGTGTTTAAAAGAGGCAGAGATGTAGTGCTGAGGGATGTGGTTTAGACTAGTTGGACTTGCTGATCCTACAGGTCTTTTCCATGATTCTGGTTTTGTGAATCACATTATCAGGGCTTGAAATGAGCTTTTTTTCTTCCCTGTTTTTTACTGGCGTTGCTCTACTGGGATACATGGATCTACCTACATGGATTAGCTGGGAATCAGTAGTAACTGCTCTATGCAATGGTTTTAAAGGTCTTTTCCAACTGAAGTGGTTCTGTGATGAAGGTCAGGGAAGGGATTCATCCTCACCTCAAACCTCTGCAGCAAAAATATATTTTTTATTTGAGATTTTGGGAAAGACCACCCTGGGCTGCCCAGGGAGGTGGCGGAGTCACCGTCCCTGGAGGTGTTGAGGAAAAGACTGGATGAGGCACTTAGTGCCATGGTCTAGTTGATTGGATAGGACTGGCTGATAGGTTGGACTGGATGAGTTTGGAGATCTCTTCCTAGTTGGTTGATTCTGTGATTCTACGACAGTTGTACTGGGGTGGTGCAGTTGGAGTAGCCTAAAGAGGTGAGACAGGAGAGAATGAGCCTATCCCCTGGAGGCAGTGGTGTGTCTGTTGCTGCCATTGCATTGCTTCCTGCCCTTTCCATTTAGTTTTTCCACATTGCTGTTCTGCAAAGGGATAAAAGTCTCCTTTCCATTGCTCATTCTAGGTGTTTCTCTTTTTCCTGTTCATCCTCACTTGCCTGTGGTTTCATCTTTTATCATCAGTGTGGTGGGGAAAAAAATGTGTTCAAATTCCAGCTGAACCTGCAGCAGATAAAGCAGACTCCTTAGGTTGTTGTTATTGGCAAGCTTGTAAAGCCCACCCAGTACACCTGCAACAGGGATTATCTGAGGCTTCCACAGACACTTTCTAAATTGGAATCAGCTTCCAATACCCCTCTGAGGAGGAGGAAGAGGAGAACTTTTTTGCAGTTAGAGAAACTGAGGCCCAGGAGCTGGATGAAGCTGTGTGGATTTGCCTTGCTCTGACAGAGCCCGCTCCCAAAACCCAGCTTTAGTAACTCAACCAAGTGGCTTTTGAGTGATTGTGCTGGATTAGTGGCCCCAGAGGCTTCTAATCTGCTGTCCATATGGCACATGCAGGGTAAGGACCTACCTGCTGCTCTTCCATTGTGTTTCAAGGCTGATTAGATGGGACAGTCCCCTGAGAGCAAACCCCAGAAAAGTCTCCCCAGCCCATTCATTTCAGATTTGCTACTGCAGTGTCCCAAAGGATGCAGCTGCCTTTGCTGCTTCTCTCTCTCAGCACCATGGACCATGAAGTGTGGTCTTCTATGGGTCAGAGCCTGTTCAGTACTCTTGTGACATTGTGGAATTCATGCAGATCTTCTGGCATTATTGTAGGATCGTTTGGTGGGTATCAAAAGTGGTCACTGCAGTGAAGCACTCCTCAGTCCAAGGACACTGAGCTGCTGTAGCAAGTCCAGAGAAGGACAGCAAAGCTGAGGAAGGGACTAGAGAACAGGGCTGGTGAGGAGCAGCTGAGGGACCTGGGTTTGTTTAGTGTGGAGAAGATGAGGCTGAGGGGAGACCTCATTGCTCTCTACAGTTCCCTGAGAGGAGGTTGGAGCCAGTCTGAGGAGTGGGGATCAGTGTCCTCTCTCATGGATCAAGCAATGGAATGAGAGGACCAGGGCAGGTTTAGGTTGAACATGAAGAACAACTTCCTCCCTGATAGATCTGTCAAGCCTGGACCAGGCTTGGAGTCCCCATCCCTGAAGGGGTTTCAAAGCCATGGAGATGTGTTGCTGGAGGACATGGTTTGGTGATGGCCTGGCAGTGCCTGGTTAAGGGTTGGGTTTGTGATCTTAAAGCAGCCCCGCCGAAGCACCGACCAGCCTGGGGCTTGTGTTGGGGGGTGGACCTGGTCTGTACAGGCCTGTCAAAGTGCACCTTGTGCTGCAGGGAGAAGCAGGATGCCACCAGCATTTCCCCAATGGTGTTGTTTAACTGAACATGATCAAGCAGATGCCTGGCAGGGGACTGACTCCATCCATAATTCTGGAAGAAAATGGTGAGGAAATGTGAATCCTGGATTCAGTTCTTTAGCTTCCCAGTGAAATAGTGCCTGGTCTGCTGGGAGATAAGAAGAGCAATAAGGCTGTTGCACTTGATTTGGAGGTTGTTCTGCTGTTGCCACCAACTTATTGATAATTTTGTGTCTCACCACAAATCAAGGCAGGAAGAGTTGGTTGTTGATATCTGCTCTGCGCTCGCAGCCACAGCTTTGTCATCAGCGCTGAAATGAGGTTGTGGCTTTGGTCTCCAGCTCAACAGCAAAGTTGTGTGAGCTCTTACTGACAAACCTGGGGCTGGTGAAAGGGAGGGTGAGCGTTTGGCTGGGTTTGGGGACAGTGTTGGGTTTGGGCTAATTGATGCTGAGGACGTTGCAGCTACTGAGGATGCGTTGTTGGGATGGGGACCTTACAGGGGCTGGTGGGCAGCATTTCCCTCCATCGTGCAGACCCCAGCGTGGGGGCAGACATGCCATGAGGTGGGGACTGGGGAGAGAACAGAGGGAAGCTCAGGAATTTCCTTGCAGTTCCTTTCCTGGGATGATTGGCAGCGAGGGGAGGAGGTTGCTCTGTAGATGCAACATTTGTGTCACTGTCCTGAGTGGGCTTTTCAGATTGGTGATAACCCCGGGGCTGGCTGAAGAAATGTCACTCTAAATGCAGGTATCGACCTCAATAGCAGTGTTTTCATTTTGCAGTGTGAAATGCCAACAACAGCAGCTACCTGACGGCTCAGATTATCATATCTGCTCCTTCCCAACTCGGGTACGAGCCTTCCTTTCAGGCTCACAATAAATCCAGGCACGGGTTGCAGTCATATTTCATTTCTGATGGCATAGCCGTGGGTTTTGATTATATAAATCAGGCTTTAGAAAAGGAATACAGCTCTGTGACTGACTGAATAAACAAGGAAATGCAAATTGAGAAGTCCTTACAAATAATAATGGTAATAATAATAATAATAATAAGCACACACCCCAGCTTTTGAATGGACATTGAGGATCAACGGGAAAACACTGCCCTGGTGGAGTGAATAGGAGGAATCAGCTGGGTGCAGCGTGCAGGCGGGTTCCTGATAAACTAATGCTCCTTCACACAATTTACAATCCAACTGAATTCATTTGCATGACAAAATTGGCTCGGGTATTCATGTGTTGCAGCAAGACAAGTGTAACATTACAAAGAACAAGTAACCATGGGGAAGGTTAATGCAGACAATAAGGAAATACAATGACATGAATCGGGTTCTTCTTTTGGCAACCTTTTATCTGAAATGGGAAAATAACAAGCTCCCACCCCCAGTTCCTTCCTGGGAGTAAAGGAGCTGTTTTATGGAAAGGGGGCAGGGAGGAAAATGTGCAAAGTTGGCAAATCAAGAGCTGTAATTTCTCCTTTTCTGCCTCCTGGCTTTGGAATGTCTGCGTGTGCTGGGAAGGTGGGAGAGATGGGGGACAGGCTGCTGTTGGCTGAGGGCAGCAGGTTGATGTGACATGCAACCAGCTGGAGCTGACCAGGGACACGTGGCTGATGGCTGGAGTTACATGGCCCAGGCAGTTCCTTGCTGCTGTGTTGAATCACATCCTCTTGTAGCAGATCATCTGAGCTCTGCCAGCTCAGGTGTTCCTTGGTTGGAATGAGGCTGATGGAGCTCTGGAGCAGGCTGCCCAGGGAGGTGGTGGAGTCACCATCTCTGGAGGTGTTCAAGAAATGAGTGGCCATGGTGATGGTGGGCTGAGGGTCGGACTGGATGATCTTAGAAGACTTTTCCAACTGAAACTATTCTTTGATTCTGGGATGGATGCTCACAACCTGTCTCATTTGTCCTGGGTCCTACCTTGGAGCAGGATGAACCTCTGCTCATGCAGGATTCGTGTGCTGGTGTGGAGGCCACACAGCTAGAAGGCCAATGTGGAGCTGCAGGCTTGCAGAGCTGCTCCTTCTGCTGGTCTGGAAACTTGTGTCTGGTTCTCCTTCATGGGAGCACAAGTTGCTGCACACTGAAATGGTTCTGGTGGCTGCCAGGTCCAAGAGCTGCCTGGAGAGCCAGGCTGGAGGAGATCTGAGAGTCAAGCCTTGGAGGGCTTCCCCTGGGCTCAGAGACATCTCTTCTGGGCACTGTGCTCTGATGCTGCCTTTAGCTCACACCTTAGGACTTCAGGAGAGGCTTAAGTGCAGATTGTCATTATCCCAGCCTGGAATTGCTGGGATAGGAGAGCTGTGCTGGCTCTTTGGCTGAACGCTTGGTGCATGGGAAGCTGCCTGGGCACAGGGACCACATCCCTCTGCGAGCAGAGGGCATCCTTTGCTCACTGCTCTGGAGCTCAGTGCCAAGCTCCCTTTCCAGCAGGGACTGGAAGCCCTGGCAGAGGCACTCCATATGTGGAAGGGCCCCTCTTGAGCTCAGCTCTGCTCAGCAGGCCTGGCCCTCAGCTGCCATCTGCAAGGGATCTGTAACAAGTTGACAAATGACTAATTTTAATTTAATCTTTCAGTTTCCAACCTAATGATGAAAATAAATAAATAAATAAATAAATAAATGCATTAGTGCAGGGGAAGGCAGAGCTCAGGCCCATCCTCCCTTCACACCAGCCGCTCAGTGGGGGAGTTTCAGCTCCAAACTGGTTAGGAGAGCAATGAGAGCCTCACATCTTTGAATTAGATTTAACCCCGGGGTGCCACTGCTTCAGAGCCTTTGGAGGCAGAGTTGTAAATCATGGCAGCAGATTCTGCTTCTGATGAGTACTTCCCATCATGATGACATTTAAACTATTAATTAATTAGGAGAGAGCAAGATGAGAAGATTTGGAATTCTCCCCTTTGGATAATTACTGTCGAGCACATTTGTTACCCTAATGAAGGAACAGGATGTGACTTCAGCCAGCACCTTCCCCTGCGTGAGCAGCGCTCACAGTGGGCTTGTTTTAGCTGCTTCAAAAGGAGAAGGAGAACATTTGTTTTCCTTGCCACCATGACAAGGTGTCTTTGTGGTGCTGGCAAAGCTGTAGTTGGCATGGAGGAACCTCCATCCACAGACTCACAGATTGCACCGGGTTCATAGGTCATCTTGTCCAAAGCCCCTGCAGTGAGTAGGGACACCTGCAGCTAAATCTATCTCTGCTCTTGTGATACCCCACTTGGAGTTTTGCATCCAGTTCTGGTGCCCCCAGCACAAGAAGGACATGGAACTGCTGGAGAGGGTCCAGAGAATGCCATGATGATGATCAGAGGGCTGGAGAGCCTCCCATGTGGTGACAGGCTAGGAGAGTTGGGGATGTTTAGCCTGGAGAAGAGAAGGCTCCAGGGAGACCTTAGAGCAGCTGACCAGTACCTGAAGGGATTACAGGAGAACTGGAGAGGGACTTTTGACACGGGCTGGGAGTGACAGGATGAGAGGGAATGGCTTTGAGCTGGAGATGAGGAAGAAATTCTTGAGCGTGAGGGTAGTGAAACACTGAAACAGGTTGCTCAGGGAGGCTGTGAATGTCCCCTCCCTGGAAGTGTCCAAGGCCAGGTTGGATGAGGCCTTGAGCAACCTGGGCTAGTGGGAAGTGTCCCACTAGATCCCTGCCCACAGTGAAATCCTCTGGCATGGGTTGTGCAGTGGGAGCCTGAGTGTCCTGGTGGCCCCTGGACTGTGTGGTCTGATTCTGATCCTTTCATAAACACTGGAAGAAGCTGTGAAGTGGATACTGCTGGAAGCTGAATTGCAACAACCAATATCTGGGTGAACCCTCTCCCTGGAGGTGTTTAAAACAGACAGGTACATGGTGCTGAGGGCCCTGGCTTAGCCCCAGCCTTGGTACAGTCAGAGAATGGTTGGACTCAATGATCTTAAAGGGATTTTCCAACCAAAACGGTTCTGTGACTCTGTGATCTCATTTGGCTTTGCCTATGGTAGGAGCTGTACTGAACTCCACTGGCGCTGCCTTCCTTCTCAAGCTGCCCTTCTGCCCTCCTTCTGTTGAGAAAGACTTTTTGAAAACTTCCCTGTTTCACTCATTCCCACAGGATGTTGTCCTCTCTAAAAGCAGTCACAGATCACTCACAGCATCCCTGCTTCCTGCTGGCAGAGATCCTTGTTTACTCCTCCAGTGGCAGTGCCCTTTCTCAGGTAATCAGTCTTGCGTGGCAGGATCAATTAAAATGAAGTAGGGATGCTTCATGTACTTTGGTCTGGAAATTTAACTCCAGTCATACTCCCACGTCTAAACCTACATTTGCAGAATTCCTGGGCTGGATCCTCACCATCAGCTCCAGGAATTTAACAAAAGGAGTCTGGTCGTTATTAGAGTCACCACAGATGGGAAGAGGTGAGAGAGAGAGGCTTTGTGTCATGTAGGTTGTGGAGTCACAGAATTGTCTGAGTTGGAAAAGCCCTCTAAGATCAAGTCCAACCTTCAACATCACACCACTATAGCCATGGAATTATGCCACATCATCATCATCTAAGCACCTTTCTGCCCGCAGTGCTGAGGTGTCTGAGTGGGTGCAGCAAGAATCTGCAGCTGGTGAGGCTGGAGCTGCCCTTGTGGGGTTGGTGTCTCCTCTTCAGCACCCTGATGCCCTGGGATGGAAAACTTGGGGTGTACTGGGGCTGTGCCTAGAATCACTGGCGCCCCCCAGAAGCTGCAGCCTGGTTCTGCAGAGGACAGTGCTTGCTCACTGTCTTTGGTGGCTGGGCCCAGAGGGCTGTCCCCAGGTGCTGAGTTTTTGACAGAGAAACATTTGCATTTCTTATTTTAAGTGGGGCTGTCTCTAGACATTTCTGTTTCATCTTATTCTAACCTTCTGAAGAGAGGATATTTTTTACTCCTGGATGTTTCCATGACCTTTGGTGTCTTTTCTGTCTCAGTGTCTCTGTTCAGAGTGGTTATAGTGATTCTTTGGTGTCCTACATGAAGTGAGTTTGTGCTTCCTCTTAAATTCCTGCTATGTAAATATCCACCTTGAAGTATCTGCTCTGCTCTGACCTGAACATGTGGTGTCTAGAATCTCTACAAGCTTTGACCTTCAGGGCTGCTCTCACCAGTGCAGACTCTGCTCAGTGATCAGGGAAATAGGGATGTGGATGACTTGATTTTTTTTTCCATTTGCCAAATTCTCCTTAATTGCTGCTGCTGTTCTGGAGCAGAGTGTCCAGCCTGGTCATTAGGTCTCACCCAGCCATGCGCGCTGCTGTGCAAGGCTTTGCTAGAGGAAAATGACCTTGGCTTGACAAAAGCAAATCTCTGGTGTGGAGCTGAGGGGATAGGGGCTGCTAGCTGGGCAGTTGTCACTTTGTGTCTCGTGACAAGACTGGTAGAACTGCCATTAAACCTCCTGTGAATATCTGTAAGCCGAAGCCCCTTGTAGGTAGGAAGCTGTGCATGGTGTTGGAGGCTGTGGCCACACTTTGCTCATGGTTGGTCAACAGCTACCCTGAGGGGACACGAGCAGCAATGCTGTCCCTGCTGCAGCACCATCTAGAG
Source organism: Pogoniulus pusillus (assembly GCF_015220805.1). Lineage (NCBI taxonomy): Eukaryota > Metazoa > Chordata > Aves > Piciformes > Lybiidae > Pogoniulus > Pogoniulus pusillus. Next base: position 14,287,443 of record NC_087290.1, on the reverse strand, counting down.
TCTACAGCACAAGTACTGTGAGGTGCAGCTGGAAGGAACTGGGGCTGCTCAGCCTGAAGAAAAGGCGGCTGCAGGGAGACCTTCTGGCTCTCTACAGTTCCCTGGGAGGAGGAAACAGAATGGGTGTTTTTGGCTCTGATGGATAGATTTGCACAGGAGTTGGGCCAGTTTGAGGGCCACAGTCATCTGCAGCAGCTAGAAAATGTTGTAGAGGTTACTGTTATGGAAAAGATGACCTGCAGCTGTTTGGTGGTGGTGGTGGAATGTGTGGGCAATATCATCACCCTTTGTACATGTGCAGTGCTTTCTTTTTATTCCTTTTCCCTCACAACTTTCGTCACTGAGACACTGACCTCTTCATAGGCAGCCTGTAGGCATTTTGCTGGATAACCCAAACAGAGTATTTACCAAGCCCTCAAATAATACTGTATTTTGTAAATTATTATCTTCCTCCAAGTAGGACTCCTGAATCATTTTGCTGCCCTGAGCTCCAATGTTGCTCTGCCACTCCAAGGCACTTAGACCAGTGCAACATGGGTGGTGCCCGTAACCCTACCTAGAGCAGAACCTGCTCTTTGCACTCCCCTTCATAGGGTTATGGGCTTGGGATGAGCAGGGCTGGGAGAGATGGTCTTTGGGAGCTGAGTGCCCTAGTTCTGCTCCCAGGTGAGCCTTCTAGGGAAAGAGTTTAACTGCACACATCTGCCTCTGCCAGTAGCTGCACTAGAGACAGGGACCCAAACATACAGACATGCTCAGACTAGCCCCATCAGGAGACTGATGCTGGAAGAAAGCTCATCCCAAGGTGGGACTGATTTTACTCATGGATCAGCATTTTCCTCCCTTTTGATTTTAGCTTCCAATGATTTTAAAATGTACTGGTAAGGAATTGAACAGAAAATATTGGGGGGGGGGAGGGAGTAAGAGCTAAAACTTGGCTCTGAATTGCAAGCCAGTGGAGGGCATGGTAGAATGAATTTGTTTGTGCTCTAGTCTCAGCAAAGATGCTAAGAGAATTCTTTGGAGGCAGAGAATGAGTCAGAAGGCAGACAACTGCTCAGCAAACACCATCTTTCTGGAGGTTCTAGATAATCCCTGCTTCAAAGCAAAGCAAGCCCTGGTTTTGGAATAGCAGTCCTCTGATACTCAAACACCCAATTTTGTTCTTCTAATTGTTGCTATTCTTTTGATGTTGTATCAGACAAGTGCCATAAGGGTCTTTAAAAGGGCAAATTGATGATTCCCTGTATATCTCTAACAGCCATGTGACATGGGGGCTTTGGTGGGGCCTTAGTGACAGCTCCAAGCTTGACACCGTGGCAGAGGGGAGAGTAACCACAAATCATCACAGGGGCGAATTCCCCTGTGGAGACACCACAGATCTGTGGAACAGGGCACCCTCTGGAGAAACTGTTCTGGAGAGGTAACAACAAGCCATAGGTTATGGGAAAATACAGCTGGAGGATCTGCTACACTTGGAGCAAAACTGGGAGATAGTAAAGGAAGGGCCCTTGGGAACGTGCTTGGCTGCAGCCCCCAGATCTGATCTGCTGTGCCCTGCACCACAGCTGGGAACAGAGCTGCAGGGAGATGCACAGCTCGGGGCTGGGGTTTCTCTTAGCCTTGTCCTCTCTTTTGTCTTTTTCTCCTTTTCCTCTCTTTTTTCTCCCCTCTTTTTTCTTATTTTTATTTTTTCTTTTATATTTCTTATAATATTTTTTGCTTCATCTTTTCTCTTTTTTTTTCCTTTACATTTAAAAAAAATATTTTTTCCCTTTAAAAATATTTTTTCTTACACCTTTTTTCTTTTATCTTTTGTTCTCCTTGTGCCTTTTCTTTATCTTTTTATCTTTTTTATTTTCTTTTATATTTTTGTTTGTTTTCCTTGTGCCTTTTCTTTATCTTTATTATTTTCTTCTTTTGTATTTTTGCTTTGTTTTCCTTGTGCCTTTTCTTTATCTTTTTTATTTTCTTCTTTTATATTTTTTGTTTGTTTTCCTTGTGCCTTTTCTTTATCTTTTTATCTTTTTTATTTTCTTCTTTTATACTTTTGCTTTGTTTTCCTTGTGCCTTTTCTTTATCTTTTTATCTTTTTTTAGTTTCTTCTTTTATATTTTTGCTTTGTTTTCCTTGTCCCTTTCCTTTATCTTTTTTATTTTCTTCTTTCATACTTTTGCTTTGTTTTCCTTGTGCCTTTTCTTTATCTTTTTATCTTTTTTTATTTTCTTCTTTTATATTTTTTGTTTGTTTTCCTTGTGCCTTTCCTTTATCTTTTTTATTTTCTTCTTTCATATTTTTGCTTTGTTTTCCTTGTGCCTTTTCTTTATCTTTTTATCTTTTTTTATTTTCTTCTTTTATATTTTTTGTTTGTTTTCCTTGTGCCTTTCCTTTATCTTTTTTATCTTTTTTCTTTTCTTCTTTCATATTTTTGGTTTGTTTTCCTTTTTTTTGGAAGCTAATTAGGGCAAACACAACAGAGAGTGTGTTATGGCCTTGTAAATAATGGCAAAGGGTTTCCTTAGGAAATTAGCAGGAGGACATACAGGAAGCTATGAAATCAAATGCTGCCAATATACTCTTTATTCTCTCTATAGATTAAAATAATAATAAAAACCCCCTTCTAAACCCAGCCATATACAGAAGGGAATCCTCTAGGATTTGCCTGGCACAATCCTGAGGAAAAAAAAAAACAAAAACCAACAAAACTTCAGTTAAAAAAAAAAAATCCCAGTCATTTCTAAAGAAATTTCCCAGATTAGATTTGTAAATCAAAAACCAATATATAACATGCAAGAATTGATCTGTTTTATATTCCTCAGTTACATTTTTGTGAAGCACATTTAGAAGATTTAGAACGTATTTGCGCCTGCTGGTTGAGCCATTATATGCTTGAGTTCATACATCTATTTGTGAGGCTATAAAACAGGCATCGACTACCCATGTAAATTGTGTTCTCCACAATAAATTATATGCATACTTGCAAAAATACATAACTGCTGCTGCTGCCCGACGGCGCCCGCATACTAATGACAGCCAGCCTGGATTGGCCCTCTGCTCGGGCCTAATTTAGCCTCTACATCAAAAATTGTGGAGGAAAAAACACTTTATCCTCTCACTGAGAAATAAAATGCCACTTACGGGCATCCACATATCTTTCCTTTATGAAACACCACCATTTTCATACTAATTTTAGCCGCAGAGGGTTCATGGAAAAGTCTGTCTGGCGCAAGGCTCTGGGAGCCTTGCCATGGGTTCATACACAGATGGCTCTGGAAAATGTGGACTGAGGGCTTCTGAAAATGAGCTGGTTCCTGCTCCCAGCAGCCCAGCCCTCCAGCACTGAGCGTTTGTGATTCCCAAAGTTCATAGAGTCATAGAATCAACCAGGTTGGAAGAGACTTCTAAGATCATCCTGTGCAACCCATCACCCAGCCCTCTCCAGTCAACTAGACCATGGCACTAAATGCCTCATCCAGGCTTTTCTTGAACACCTCCAGAGACAGTGACACCACCACCACCTCCCTGGGCAGCCCATTCCAATGCCAATCACTCTCTCTGTGAAGAACTTCCTCCTAACATCCAGCCTAAACTTTCCCTGGCACAACTTGAGACTGTGTCCCCTTGTTCTATTGCTGGTTGTCTGGGAGAAGAGACCAACCCCACCTGGCTACAGCCTCCCTTCAGGTAGTTGTAGACAGCAATGAGGTCACCTTTGAGCCTCCTCGAGGCTGCACACCCCCAGCTCCCTCAGCCTCTTCTCATAGGGTTTGTGTTCCAGGCCCCTCACCAGCTTTGTTACCCTTCTCTGGACACCTTCCAGCACCTCAACATCTCTCCTGAATTGAGTGGCCCAGAACTGGACACAGTACTCAAGGTGTGGCCTGACCAGTGTTGAGTACAGGGGAAGAATAACCTCCCTTGTCCTACTGGCCACACTGTTCCTGATACAGGCCAGGATGCCATTGGCTCTCTTGGCTACTTGGGCACACTGCTGCTTAACCTGGGCACACTGCTGGCCAAGTTCAGAGACTTGGGCTTGGGTTTTTGATCATAGCCCAGAGTTCAGTGCAGTGCCTGGCACAGACCTTGCAAAGGCCCTGTGTGCCCCTCTGCCTGCTGCCCACCAGGGCACTGCTGGGTTAATTCATTGCCTTTGCTCACATTTCAGTTGCCCTAAGAGCTGGGAAGCTGCTCCTCTCACAAAGGCGCTGGGGCTGGCCCCAGGGTCACCAGTTTTGGGTCATGTTCTCCAGAGCGTGAGGTTGTCAGCCCCTGTGCCTCTCAAGGCACTTCACCTGTTGTAATGGGAGCCAAGGTCCTCTGCAGAGAAGAATGCAGGTGTCATGGAACCTCCACAAGTGTTCTGCCTCCTACCTCCCCTGCTGCTCTGCTCTCCCCTCCTCACACCATGACATATTGCTATGATTTCCCTATGTCTTTTGCAGTCACCTTCAACCTTCTGTGTTTGTTCCCTTCACCATTTATCCTTGCCTTTTTGCACAGCTCTTCCCAGCTTTTGCCTCCCCTGGTCTGTCTGCTCCATTTTGCCCTTTATCTCCTTGTTTCTCCCTTCCCTTCTCTCTTTTACAAGCAGTGCTTCCTCCAGCTACAAATTGTGACTGTTTCCCCAACCCATTTCTCCACCACAAAGTGATCAGATGCCCCCAACTCTGCTGCCACGAGAGGGAAATGAGGATTTTCCCATCCTTCTCCTTCCTTTCCCAGGCTGTGTAGGGAATATGGAAGCTGTCACACACTTCCTCTCCTGCCCAATGATGTGTAGGAGAATGATATGTCCCTTTTATTGGGCTCACAACTGGAGAGAGGGAAGGAAGAAGCAAACTGTCTCCTTTTTCCTCACCTGGAACCTTTTAACCTGCATTGTGGCCACCATGCCAGCCATAATTTTATGGAGCCTTCCCAAGAAGCTTAGGCTGTGTCTCTGGGACACAGCCTGTGTGGATGCAGGGTTGGCACTCTCCAGTAACACAGGGATGGGTGCAGGGAGCTGTGTTGGATAACTCAGTGCTGCTTTTCCAGCCTGCCCTCCACTAGCCTTAAGCACAAATATAGGTTGTTGGCTGTGCCTGATTCCAGCACTGCAAAACTGGTGCCAAAAAGCAGGCAGCAGAGTTTGCTTTGCCAGGGCCCTGAGCTGGAAAGGGATAAAGGGATAGGTAAATTCATCACACAGCACTGGAGAGGGCAGGAGTTTATGCAGGGAGGAGGACAGAGTACAGCTGTCTGAGACTTGCTCACCAGTTCCATTTCTAGGTTTCCACAAACCAGCTCTGGTTGACTGCATCCAATCCCCAAATCAGCTCAGAAATGGAAGCTAGGAGGGCTCTTGAATGAAGAGTCATGAGTTAGGTGAATCCCATCCCTGGAGGTGTCCAGAAGACACAGAGATGTGGTGCTGAGGAACATGGGTTAGCACCAAACTTGGTAGAGTTAGAGAACTGGTTGGATTTGGGAATCTTAAAGGTCTTTTCCAACCAAAATTACTCTCTAATTCTATGATGTGTGTGATTAATACCTGTCCATGTAATTTTCTATGATGTTTTTCTTAGTGTATGATCAAATTTTTAACTTCTGGAGAAAAAATGTGTCCCTAGAAGGGCTCTGTGGTGTGACAGAGAGCAGGGGAAGCAGATGTGGTTTGTGGGCAGGTTGTCTGTTTGTGGTAGAGCAGAATATACATAGAGCTTCAGGGAAGGGTGAGCAAAGAAAGTGAACTCATGTTCACACCCTATGCTGTTGATGGATTTGTTGTCATCATCCATGTGGCAAAGCCTTCTTGTTGGGGTGGTGCCTGGGAAAGGGTGCCTCAGACCTTCTCAAAAGGTTCCAGACCTTCTGAAAGGAGCACTCACTCTGGGGGCAGAGCAAGGAGCTTGTGAACTAAGACAGCAAAGTTCCAGCAATACCTGTAGTGCTTGAAGCCATCCTGGGACAGGGAGGTGACCACTGCCACGTGTCCCTGGCTATACAAAGCAAAAACCACCTGAGGCTGGGTCTCCTCACAGCCTGGTACAGGAGCTGGTTGCTTTTAATGCAGAGTTGCAATGGCTGACAAAGTAACCCAGATATAATTTTCCTTTGTGTCAGTTCTGGCTGCTAAAATTAGTGTTAAGAGACACAGAAAGCTCAGTGGAGTTTTCCCAGTTTACCCTGCAGCTGATCTTTTTATAGCTTTTCTTTCCCCCTTTTTTTTCTCTTTTTAGTTTCTTTAAGGCCAGGGTTGGGGAAACCCTTTCATTCTCTGCAGCTGGCATCTGGAAACTCCTGGCATTCATGCTCCTTAGCCAACATCCAGTGGCTTAGGACTTTTCAAAAACACAGAAGCCCCTGAATCCAATAAAATTGCAAATGTCCCTGTATTTCACAATACCCTAAATAAACATGAACAGCGTGCATTCCTCCTCCTGGCATCAAATATTAATCTGTCTGTGGTCAGAAATGTGCTTTCCATCTTGTGTGCACTCACATTGGGTAAACACTTGGGAGATTGCTATTCCAGACCTTTCATTCTCTCCTAGAGTCAAGAGCATGACAAATTTTTCTCCTAATTACACCTGCCACTGTTTGCCTTCTAATACTGTAAATCCTCCATCACATCGTTTTTCAGATTCAGGATTAGGTTCCTTCTCTGTCATACAAATGCTTGGAAGAGCAGGGTGCAGTTAGCAGTGCACACCATGGCTGGTGAGGATGGGTTGGCTCTTTGGGTTGGCTCTTTTGTTGGGTTGTTTGGCTGTTGAGTGAGCAGAACGAGACCCACGTTTAACTTGTGATGCTCAACAGAGACCTCTGGGTTATTTCCTGGCTGTTTGGAAGCAGAAGAGGCCTTTCCCTATGCCTGAAAGCTCAGCAGTGAGCCTGTCTCTGCTTTTCAGTTTATTTGGATGTATTTCTTTGAAGGCTTGGCGAGCAAGATGCTCTGCATCACCAGACACTGGTGCACTGGAACAGGCTGCCCAGGGAGGCGGTGGAGTCACCATACCTGGAGGTGTTTGAAAGATGTTTGCATGAGGAGCTTAGGGACATGGTCTATCTACAGGGAAATGTTAGGTTGTGGTTGGACTCGGTGATCTTGAGGTCTTTTCCAACCAGGAAATCCTTGATTCTGTGACAACAGGACCCCTGGGTGCTGGCAAGTGGCTTCTTGCTTTTGGGCATCACCGAGGGGCTCCTGTCTCTGTGCTCTTGGTCATTGTGGTGTCCTGGATTGCCATGGCAGCCCCTGCAATGCACTCCTCCAGCATGGGATGTTCCAGTGTGGGCATCTCACATCCTTCTGTTGGAAGAGGGCAGATCATGTTTTCTGTTCATCAGGACCCTCTTCTTCTACATAACATTAAGAAACATCAGATTTCCCCATCCCTGGTCTGCAAGAGGTCTCCCTCTGGTGTGACAGAGGAGATTCAGTGCAAGGATGGAAGCATGCTGGTACCTCAGTTCTAGAAGTGGTCCTGACCTGTTATGTGTCCCTGGGTGACAGCCAGAACTTCATGGGCACTATCCTGGATGCATGTGAAGTCCAGCAACATGTTTCTGGAGGTTCTGCTGCATTTGATTTTTGCTTGTGGTTTTCAAAGTCAGAGTACTTAAGAGTAGCCAAGGGGAATGTACCAGAGCAAGTAAGAAAGTGGTGGAGTAGCAAGAACCTCTCTGCCCTTCCACAAGACCACCACTCCACTCTTGCTCACAGGTGGGCCATGTGGGCAGCAGCCTCTGCCTGTTTTCTCCTGCCCTACCTTTATGTTAGGAGCAAACCTTCTGGGCAAAGAGGCCGTTGTGCTTTGCTGCTGCAATCCTCCATTAGCATGCTGCAGCAGGGAGCAGAGAAACTGGGCCAGCACTGAGCTAATCACCAGTCAATGCACAGATGAGGAGCTGGTGGAAGAGGAGCCAGTGTGATGTGGGTGAAGGACATGCAGTGAGGGAGACCAGCAGCAGGGATGGCCACACAGCTTGTGTGTGTTTAAAGTGGCTGTTTACAGCTTGGGCACGTTACCTTGGGTGTCCTGAGTCACACAACCACAGAATCACTTTGGTTGGGAGAGACCTTTGAGGTCATCCAGTCCAACCCTTAAGCCAGCACTGCCAGGCCACCACTAAGCCGTGGCCCTCAGCACCACATCTCCATGGCTTTGAAACCACTCCAGTGATGGGAACTGCACCACTACCCTGTGCAGCCTGACTCAGGGCCCAACGATCCTCAGAGGAGCAGAAATTGTTCCTTGTGTCCAACCTAAACCTGCCCTGGTGCGACGTGAGGCAGCAGTGTTGCTGAACCAGCATTCGCTGCTTGGAGCACAGCAGCACAGGAGCAGAGCCCAGGGAGAGGGAGTGAAGGCACTGCCTGGCTTGCTGAGTGAGGAGGCTCAGCTCCCGGGGCTGCCATGTCCGTGCTGCCTCTGGAGCTGCATGTTTCTCTGCTTGCCCTTCAGTGCTTTTCTAGCCAAGGAGGCACTAATCCCTTTCCTCATATCAGGCTTCCAAGAGTTACCCCTCTTTCATTGAAACCCTGGGCAGCAGGGAGGGATTTGCTTTGTGAAAAATCAATCTCAGTGTTAAAACTAAGTTAAAAAATTGCCCCCCCTTTCCAATCTGTTCACTATGGGGCTTGGGGTAGTTTGGGTGCTATTTTAATTGCCTACACATTTTCTTGTGCAGTTTTCAGTTCAAAAAGCTCCTGCTCACAGGAGAAGCTTATTATTTATTCCCTCTCTAAAATCCAGGCTTTCTTATTGGCTGCATCCCTTCAAGGCAAGCCCTTGAAGGTGCTCAAGAACGAGTGCCTCCAGTTCTGAACAGGGCACACGCAACGCTTATGGTTTAGTGGCCATGCACTGGATCATTGCCACTCCTCAGAACAGCTGTGGAAATGTTCCTTTTGCAGCAGGAAGCTAAACCTGTATTTAAAAACAAAAATCCACTCTTGCTTTGCTAATGCTCCATGACCACAAAGGAGACCTTTCACCATTCCCAGCCCACCCTGTTTTCATTTGATTCTCCTTCTACTCCATGTGTGCTGAATTAATAGGCTCCTAATTAATGCCATTTACTGACAAAAGAGGCTGCTGTCAGATGGGCAAACGTGGCAAAATTGCTGTTAAATGAGGAAGGAGATGTGGCTGAGGCTTGGTGAGGGCCTCCTGCGTCGGCTCCTGGGTCTGTCAGAGGGAGCAAAGCCTGCGCTGGCTGTGGAGGAGCAGGGAGCCAGCCAGAGCTGCAGTCGGAACGCAGGGGTGTGCCCGTAGCTCGGTGCGGCTCCACCAGCTTGTCCCGCTGGAGCACTCCAGTCTCTTACTGAGTGTATCGTTCTGGCCGCATCACTTCAGTCTTGTGTCAGCTTCAGAACCACAGGTCCTGGCCAAAGCTGTGCTTCGTCAGTGGGCTGCAAGTAGTTAACTAAGTGAATCTGTTTCTTCGGTCGAGCTCTCGAAGTGTGAAGTCTATAGATGTTTTAGCTGAGAATCAACAATTCCTTTTACATCTTCATCCAGCAGACCAAAAATGCGTTTCTAAAATAACGTTCCTTGATCTTAGATTTCAAGCTCCTTCAGAAGGATTCTCCTTTCTCACCTCCAAGTGCCAACTTTGCGCCCAGCATGAGCCCTGGGGCAGACCGGTGCTGCTGTGGAGCTGCCACAGCCTCAGCCAGCCGCTGCAGTGATGGAGAAGTGCCTGCGCGACTGCAAAATCCACTCCTGAGCTCTGGATTTCTTCCAGTTCTTCGGCAGCCACTCCCACCCAAAGCCTGTTTGTGCCGGATTGCCCTCCCGGTGCCATTTGCAGGGGTGACAGACACATCAGCCAGGGCTGGGGTGAGGCCAGCCTGGGCACCGGCTGCAGCCCGGCCGCGATGATTTACGGCCGCTGGCCGCGGCGAGGATGGTTTGCGGCTCTGACCTGATTGTGACCCCAGCAGATAGCGAGGCAACGTTCGGGCGAAACACAAACAAGAGGTTAAATGCTCCAGTTCTCAGCTTAGACAGAGCCAATCACTCTGAGGAGCTCTGTCCCCCCTCTTTAATTGGTTCTTTATTCCATGCAGTATTTCTTGCGCTGCTCTCTCCCTCCCGCGCCCGTAGACGCAGACTCACCCACCCCCTCTTTAAAACAGCTTCACAGCAGCCACTTTAGAGCCAGGCAGCAGCTCTCCTCTGGAGCTCTTTCCCACCAGCTGGGTAACGTCTCCAGCACCCCTGTTCAGTCTCTCGCGGGTCTCAGCGCTCGCCGTCCCGGGCTGCAGACGCCCTTGCCCTGTTTTTCCGTGGGGAGCGCTGAGCCCGGCAGAGGGCTCCGGGTTTGGCAGCTCTCAGCCTGGTCTCAGCGTGGGTACTACCAAGGCATCCCTCCCTCCCAGCTTGCTGAGTCCTCTGTGGAAACACGAATGAGTCACAGACAATATGTTGCAGATCAGCAGCGAGCTGAGTGTGTGTGCCAGGGTAGTCGGAAAGCACAGGAGCGTTGCGTTTGTCTCTGCCCTCAGCAGGAGGAAGGAGGAGGAGGAAAGCTGCAAGTGCCTCCCAAACTGCTGGCTGCTCCATCTCCTTCTGTGCTTCCCAGCGGTAGAGATAGAGCACCAAAGAAAGAGATTGATGGTGGAGGCTGGAGGGGAGCCCTGGAGATCGTCTAGTCCAGTCCCCTTGCTAAAGCAGGTTCTTGCAGAGTGGGTTGCCCAGGGTCAGGTCTGGGTGAGTCTGGAATCTCTCCAGACAAGAATCAAATGTGAACGTTTAACAGCGTCCAGAGAAAGTCACTTTCTGCCTGCCTACACAGTGTCTCTTCTGGTGTCCTTCTGGAACATGCATCTGGTAAAGGTCAAACTGGAAATCCTTAAAGTTTGTCCTGATGAGGGTGACAAAATCTATTGAGCTAACCCCTGCAGGAAAGGGTTAAAATAACCAGTATTTAACTGGGCACAGCTCTGCACATACTCACTGCACAGCTGATCAGCTGGCTGGGGCAGGTTGGTGACAGGTCCAAGATCAGACAGACAATTGGAGGGGGTTTATGCTAAACAGGACCAGCTGGGAATGATCCAAAGTGATTTTGTGTGGCCAAACTTCTCTGACTCTGCAGGGAGGGAAGGCAGGAGGCAAACCCAGGTGTCCTCACTTGGAGCTGTGTTGGGCTGCTCCTGCTGATGAATGAGCACAGGACATAAATGGTGAACTTTGATTAATTCCCAGTGTCCAAAACCTGCTAGAACTTGGCCATTTGGCCTCATTGAAAGTGGCACTCAGATGTCACCGTGATAGGAAAAGCAGAAACCAGCTCCAGCAGCAGTGGCTGTAAAACATCAGGAGCAGAAAGTGACAGCTCAGAGTCATCTCCCTCCCCACCCCTGAAGGAATACGCCAGCATAAAGCTGCCCAGCACGAAGGGACCTGCTCACGAGTTCCATCAACAGAGCTGTGATGAATGGAGCTAAATGAACTGAGGCAGTCCATAAAAAAAGTGTTTGCTTTCTTTTTTAGACCTGGAATCGGAGTTTATGAAGTGATTGTTCAAGATAAATAGGAGCTGCTGTGAGAAGTTCAAACCAGTTTAGGAAACGACCTGTCCCAACCCACCCGTGGTGATTTTTTTCCCCTCTGAGAGGTAATTTTATTTCTATTTTTTTGGCTTGTTTAAGGGCTCAAACTTGGGTTTGACCTGAAACAGCAGTGTTAATGACATTTAAAAGTGGTATTGTGAATTTATGTTACTGTCACTTAATTCAGAGGTTTCCAAATGCCAGGCAAAGCATTCATTTCTGCTCTTTGCATGCTCTGAACATGCTGGGACCAGTGAGGGGATGGTCTCAGGCTGGCAGAACTCCTGCACATGTGATGCTTTTCCCTGTCCTACTCTAGGCTGCTCAGCTGATGGGTTTGTTGGAGGAGGGTCCTGCCTGCTTTCCTCCCCATCCCATATCAAGCTCCAGAAAACAGTGCTGAGGATCAAACACAGAACCACAGGCTTGAATTGGAAGGGACCTTAAAGATCATTCGGTTCCAACCCCCTGCCATGGGTAGGGACACCTCTAATAGCCCAGGCTGTTCAAAGCCTCATCCAGCCTGGCCTTGAACACCTCCAGGAGGGGGCATCTACAACCTTCCTGGGCAGCCTGTGCCAGTGTCTCCCCACCCTCACTGTCAATAATTTCTTACCCATCTCCAGTTTCAATCTCCTCTTCTCCAGTTCAAAGCCATTCCCCCTCATCCTGTCACTCCAAGCCCTTGTCAAAAGTCCCCCTCCGTGTTTCCTGTAGCTCCTTCAGGTACAGAAAGGCTGCTCTAAGTTCTCCTTGGAGCCTTCCCTTCTCTAAACTAAGCAGCTCCAGCTCTCCCAGCCTATCCCCAGAGGGGAGATGCTCCAGGCTCTGATCATCTTTGTGTTGTCCTCTTGCTCATCTCTAGCAGTGTTGTGTCCCACCCATGCTGAGGGCTCTGGAGCTGTACACAGTGCTCCAGATAGAATCCCACAAGAGCAGAGTAGAGGGGCAATGAGAAAGGTCAGTCTCAACCTCCTCCCGGCTTTTCCCCTTCTAACTATCCGTCAACACTCAGGGTAAAGGTGAGTTTGGTTTGCCTGCCTGGAGCTACAGGCACCTTGCAGCCTAAGCTCCCTGCAGAGGAAAGCTGTTGTCCTTCCCTGGTGGGTGTAGAAATGCATGCAGAGATGCACAGAGCTCCTAGAACATCGTAATTCTGTTTGTCTTCCTCTTGCTTGTAAATGGTTTGGTTTTTTGTGTGGAGGACTAAATCTGGTGGTTTATGATTCTGTCTGCTTTCCTCCAGCCTCTTTCAGCAGCCTGGCAAGAGGCTGTCAAGGGCCTGTCATGTGTGGATGGCATCTGCTAGTTGGGAAAGTATTGCCCTGTTTGTTCTCAAGCTGTATAGGGAATCTTGGAATGGTAGGAGTGGAAAAGGACCTTGGGAGACCATCCAGTCCAGCCCCCTTGCTAATGCAGGTACATCTACATCAGCCTGCCCAGGATCACAATGTCCAGATGGGTTTGGAAACCCTCCAGAGAAGACTCCACAACCTCTCTGAGAAGCCCACTCCAGGGTCCCAGCACCCTCACACCAAAGAAACTTCTCCCTAAGTTCAAGTGAAACCTCCTGTGTTCTAGTTTGTATCCATTGCCCCTTGTCCTGTCACTGACCACCACTGAAAAGAGCCCAGCCCCATCCTTAAGACCTCCATCTTTTAGCTATTGATCAGCACTGATCAGATCCCCTCTCAGTCCTCTCTCTTCCAGGCTAAAGAGCCCTGGGCCTCTCAGCCTCTCCTCATCAGAGAGATGCTCTCCCACTCACTCTCGTGGCCTCCACTGGACTCTTTCCAGTAGTTCCCTGTCTCTCTTGAACTGGGGAAGCCCAGAACTGGACACAGCACTCCAAATACAGTCTCACCAGGACAGAGTAGAGAGGGAGGAGAACTTCCCTTGACCTACTGGCCACACTCCATGCACCTCAGAACACTACTGGCCTTTTTGGCCACAAGGGCACATTGCTGGCCTACAGCCACAGTGGCCTTTCCCCACAGTCAGTGGGGAGCTGGAGCACCAGGTGAGGTCCTGCACTGGCTCAGTAGCATCCTTGGTGACATTCAGCCACTGCTGGGACACAAACTGCTGCTTCAAAACTTCCAGCAGAGGCTCAGCCAGAGGTGGCATCCTGGGAAGGGTCACAAACACCACACAAATGGTTACTTGGTGCTGTGGGTCCTTCTGGAGGAGAGGATGGGAAATAATTGAGGTTCTAAAATAAGCAGCTGCTCTCTGATTCATCTTAATGAGCGAATGAGATTTAATTAATTTGGTCCAGCAAGTGGGTCATCAGCTTCCCCAACCAGAGAAAGGTGCCATGGTTTGGGAGCACAGCAGAGGACGCTGGCCTTAAATAAACACCTCAGATATTACACAGAGGGTGTTCTGGGCTTTCCACTTCACTTTACAACCTGCTCGGGGCAGTTTACTACTGCAAATCAGACCTAGGTGAGAAATTGAACTACGATTGTGTTCCAGGACTCAGCATTGGTGAGGCCATACCTGGAATCCTGGGTTCAGTTTAGGAACCCTCTCTCTAAGAAGGACATTGAAGAGCTGGAGCAGGGCCAAGGAAGGACAAAGAGTATGGGGAAGGATCTGGAGAACAGGGCTGGTGAGAAGCAGCAGAGGGACCTGAAGGTATTTAGTATGGAGAAGAGGAAGCGGAGGGGAGACCTCACTGCTCTCTACAGCTCCTTGAAAGGAGACTGGAGCCAGTTGGGGGTTGGCCTCTTTTCCCAAGGAACCAGGAATAGCAAGAGAAGAAATGGACTGAAATTGTGCCAGGGGAGGGTTAGGTTGGAGATGAGGGAAAATTTCTTTGCTGTCAAGAGTGGTCAGGGGTTGAAACAGGCTACCCAGGGAGGTGGTGTAGTCCCCATCCCTGGAGGTGTTCAGAAGACACAGAGATGTGGTGCTGAGGGATCTGGTTTAGCACCAGAGTTGGTAGAATTAGATACTGGCTGGACTTGATGAGCTTAAAGGACATTTCCACCAGACAGGATGGTAGCTGGGTGGCTGGTGTGGTACTGCACATGACATGGGTTTGCTTCTGGCTCTTTTGTGGGTTTGTTTGTTCATTTGGGGGTTGTTTTGTTGGCCTAGTTGACAATGTCCCTGCTCACTGCAGAGGGCTTGAACTAGATGACCTTTAAGGGTCTCTTCCAAGCCAATCCATTCTGTGATTCTAACTCTCCCAAGTCTGGTGCTGAACCGTGTCACTCAGCACCACTTCTGTGTCCTGTGCCCTCCTGTGGAGCGCAGGCGTGGAGAGCTGGTCTGGACTTTGGTTTTCTCACTTCTGCTCAGTGTTTCTGACTCCAGCAGGTTTGTAGTCACCACCTTTTTATTTAACCATAGGAGGCTTTTTAAAATTTAAATTAGATCTTGGGAAATAGACACTGTGCACCTTTGTGTGGGCGAGGAAGAGAAGTGGTGTCATTCATGTCAGATAATTGGTGGGTTTAGCTCTCTGCAGAATAAATTACAGCAGTCATATAATGGCCTTTCATCCAATCACTTCTCCACTCGGGATCTGGGCTTGAAATGAGGTTTGTTGAAAACATCATTTCAGGGATTATTGACCACAGCAAAACCTTGTTGTACATGGTCTTTGTGTGCTGAAAATAGCAGGAGTTACAAAGGTAATAGCTGGTGCTTCGCTGGGGAGCTGGGCGCTGCTCCCGGCGCTCTGCAGAAGGTGGGAGGCTCCCGGTGCGGGGGACACATTCAGGCTCTCTCTCCCTCCAGAAAGAGGATGGGACGTGGGAGCTCAGTGCTCCAGCAGTGGGAGTCAGTGGGAAACAGGCTGCAGCCTGCTTTAGATGGTTTCTGGATTCAGAGAGTGAGGAGTGCTGTGTTTAGCAGGAGAGGACTCATTTAGCCCATTTGTGTCACCGGCAGGCACAGGGTGGGGGCTGTTTTGATAGCTTTGGCTTCTCAGCCATGACCTTCTGTGTGCTCAGATGAAGGGGCAGTGACATGCAGAAAGGCAGCGTGGACATGAGGAGTGGCTTGTGCAGGTTTCTCTTTAAGGCTTGGCTGCCTGCCTTCTTCTGTAAGTGCAGTCCCTCGTGGCTGCAGGCCTTGTCCCTGTCTGGGGCCCCTCTGAAGTGCAGAAGTGCAGCTGGATCATCTCGTATCAGGTGCCAAAGAGTTCAAACTCAGCTTTGCTGAGAAAAGGTGAGAAGACAAACATGGTCGTCATCTGCAAACACCAGCATGGGGAGTGAAAGGCAAGGAAAAACTCTGAAGCTGAGCAGAGAAAAAGAAAAAATACACCAAACCACATTGCAAGGGTGGAAACTGATGGCAGAGAAATTCCAGTGAGGACTGAAGGGTCACAGTAATTAAGCACTGGAGGACATAGCCAGGGGTATGGTTGGTGTTCCATCACTCACAGGTTTGGAAATAGAGGGTGAATGTCTCTGTCAATGCCATTTTGTGGGCAGAAAAGAAAGAAATTGTGGGAAGAGACACAGGAAGTGTGCATATTAAATCCTGAACCAGAGCTCAGCTTGGCTGCCAGCCAGGAGAAGCTCAGTGGCTCTCACTGCCATTTAAACCCAAGGACCTGCTGGTTTGGATCCCCAGCTCTTAGACGGTCCAAGCCTCGGTGCTGCCTTCTGCTCCTTCAGTCATTTTTTGCTCTTGCAAGGATTCAGGGACTGGCCAGCTCTGGGCTCAAAACAAATCCCTGCTTGAGGATCAAAACAGATCCCAGCAAAGCTGAGGTGGTTGTGGAGCACTTGCGACAGAGGGGAGCAGCTCTGATGGAAGAATTGATCATCTGCTTGGCTAAGGATCAAAGCACCTGAACGTCACTCCCCCAGCTGCCATGGCATGCCCTGGAACAATCAATTCTTCAAAAGCACTCCTGGCCATTTATATTCCTGACTCTCTTTTTCCACTTATTTCAGTCTACCATAAAACCCTGACAGCTTAGAGGCCTGTGTGGCTGTCCTGGAGCAGCCACTGCTAGCTTCTGGAGTTTTCTAAAGCAGGCTAAAGGGATTTTGACACCCAGCTTTGCCCAGGGCTCAGTGAGAATGAGGCTGGCCAAACTTCTGAGCAGCCTGGGCAACTCTAGCTCCTTCCTTTTGTTTTGCTGTTTAACTTCTGGCACTTGGAGCAGTTCCCTGAGCTCCTGCCTGCTGAGACCAAGAGGGAAGAGCCTGCTCAGGTGCTCATTTATTTTGATTTAGTCCTGGTGACAGTTTTGTGGAGGGCTGCAGAAGGGGAGGAGGCAGAGTGGGCTATGCTGGGGGACTGCTTTTTCTGACCTCCTTTGTTTTCCTTCCCACCAAATCCTGCACTTGGGTCACAATGACCCCATACAACACAACAACCCCATTCAAGCCAGAGCAAAGTTTTACAGCCACTTTATAAACCCTGCAAAATGGGGAAGGGGTTGAGAGGAAACCTTGACCCTTGAGAAGGCTGCCAGGTGCTGTGGTGGTGACAGTGTGGTCTTGCTGTGGACTTGATTAGCCGAAGGGAAAACATCTTCATCCTCCACAGTGCTCCCATGGGAGTCAGGTTAATAGGAGCCAGATCATGGGCACCAGCCAGACTTTGTCAACTCTAGAGTAACAAACCATGATTTGATTGTTGCCTCCACAAGGAGATCAGGGAGAAGATAGGGTCCAGCTGTCCAGCCATCTAGGGGACTAATTAGTCCAATTAATTAAGAAGTTGCTCCATGTTTCCCCAGTGTCAGGCAGGGCTCTGAGAGAGAGAATGACAAGGGTGTGAAGAGCGAGAGGTCATGGGGAAAGCTGAATGTCTGTTGGGGTAGATCCACAGTAATTAAGTGACAATAGCCAGGAACTTTGCTGCAGCAAGAGTGCTAATTAAAACCTGTCGGGTACTGGTCTCCCTCTGGGTGTGCAGCATGTGCCCCCATACCCCACTGACACGGGTGGGACCAATCCAGCAAGGAGCAGTCTACTCCACTGGTACACCAGTGCCCTTGCACAGGTGCCAGTTGAGAGCAAAGTACATGCCCAGGCTCTTAGACACCTTCTGAGACCTCTGTCCACGGAAAACTGGACCTTAGCTCCATTTCATGGATGGTAGTCCCAGAATGATTTGGGTTGAAAGGGATCTTCATGGTGTATTAGGTGCTGAGGGAGCCCTTCTGCAGCAAGGTCTCTTGTGCTCCTCTGTTCATGTGCACAGCTGTATGGCCCAGCTCATTTCGTGGCCCAGGAAGGTGCTTTCTGCTAACAACTGGTCTACTAAATGGTCTGGAATATCTTCCTTGCTCCTCAGTTCAGAAGGGACAGGGAAATACTAGAGAGAGTCCCACAGAGGCTACAAGGATGGTGCAAGGACTGGAATATGTCTGGTGAGGAAAGGCTGAGAGTCCTGGGGCTGTTTAGCCTGGAGAAGGCTGAGAGGGCACCTTAGGAATCTTTTTTACTATCTGCAAGGCAGGGCAGGTGGTGTCCTGTGATAGGACAATGGGTAACAGGCCTGAAACAGAACCCAGGAAGGTTGTCTTTACTGTGAGGGTGCTGGAACTCCGGAGGCTGCTCAGAGAGCTTGGGGAGTCTCCTCTGGATGTTGTGCTGTGTGACCTGCCCTGGGTGATTCTGCTTTGGCAGAGGGGTTGGACTCGATCTCCAGAGGTCACTTCCAACCCCTAACATTCTATGATTCCAACCCAAAGGAGTCCCCTGGAGAAAACAAAGGGTGGTGGGGACAAGTTACTGCTGGAGAGATTCCCATTGGACTCCAGAAGAAAATGTTTGCCCCTGAGCACAGCCAGACATTGGAATCATCTCTCAAGGGCTGCAGTGGAGTTTCTTTTGAGCAGTTTGAAGACTCAGCTAGACAGGGTGCTAGGCCAGCTCCTTTCAGCCACACCAGCACCTAGAAAGGTCAGAGCAGATGAGCTTTGGGGTCCTTTCCAACCTGGCACTCTGGGATTCTGTAAGCATGGGCTCCCGAGGCCTTGGGCAGCCCGAGCAGACCCAGGGGATCCCGGCAGCCCCCCTGCTGTCCGTGCGCTCCTCCTGCTGTATGCCCACAGCAAGGAGCTCCGTCCCTGGCTGAAAGCTCAGTGACAAACCTTAACATTTCCTCTTCAGAGTTCACCCAAGCCCCTTGGCAGTGCAGCCATGGCTCCTGAGTGAGTGCTGCCGTTGGGTAGCCCCAGAGTGCAGTGCTGCTTGCCCTCATGCCTCGCACAGCACGCCCCAGGTGTGCGCTGAGGCTCCAGAAATAACCTTTCCTGCAGGGCCTTTTTGGGGGCTGCATTGACAAACCTGCTGCATTAGGAGATACTGTCATAAAACTGAATGGCACCTGTAAACCCTCCTCTCCTCCTTGGAGCTGGGAACTGGATGTTCTGCCTCCTGCCTTGGCTTTATTTCATGTCTGCAATATGCAAGAGACTCTATAAGCCGCTGCTTTATTGTGTTTAAAGCACTGTGAGCAAGGCTGCTGCTGTATAAATACCTGGTTTATGTACTTCGGTGATTTCTGTCTCACTCTCTGCTAGGGAACTCCACACAGGGCATTTGGAGTTTATATCTTGCTGGAAAAAGCAGGATTTTACCTCTTGTTTTTCTGCAGGGAGTGCGAGGGGAGAGACCTTCATTCTGAGATTCTGTGGTTCTGAGATTTTATGTTCTGTGATTCTCTGAGCTGCTACTGCTGCTGTGTAGATCAGCACAGAGAGGAGCTTTTTTCTGTTGCAAGAGGCTCTTTGCCAGGGGTGTGTGTCCATGCAAGGTGGACACCTCCAGTGCTAAAGGGACTGATTTTAACCCCTTCCCTGTCTTGCTGCTTAAGCTGCAAGTTTATAAACAGAGCAGAGAGCACCCAGGGATGGGGAAAACTCTGTGGCTAGAGATGCTTGGGGAAAGTCTTTGTTGACAGAGATGGCAAACTAGAAACAGCCTCTTGACTGGACAAGGAGCACTGGTTTGAAACTAGAGCAAGGTAGATTTAAATTGGACATTAGGAGGAAGTTTTTCACTATTAAGGGGGGAGGCACTGGGACAGGTTATCCAGAGAAGTTGTGGACACTTCATCTCTGGGAGCGTTTAACATCAGGCTGGATGAGGCTTTGAGCAACTGTGGGGATGAGGGAGGTTCAGGTTGGATATTAGAAACCCTTTCTTCCCAGCAAGGGTTCTCAGGCACTGGAACAGGATGCCCAAGGAGGTGGTGGAGTTCCCTTCTCGGGAGGGATTTAAATATATGGATGTGGTCCTGAGGGAGGTTGTTTGGCAGTGATGGTGGGGTTGAGTGGTTGAACCTGATGGTCTGAAAGGTCTCTTCCAGCCTCAAGAGTTCTGTGATTCTGTGATTCTGACCTGGGCTAGTGGAGGTGTTTCTGCCCACGGCAGGGCTTTGGAACTGGATGATCTTTAAGGTCCCTTCCATCCCAACCCACTCTGTGATTCCTTCGTCCCCCTACAGAATTTCCCACCCCTCCGCACCCTGTGAGATTCCCACTTTGCCAGGCACCCCTGATGAAGCTGGCATCCAGCGTGGTGGGATGGCTGAGGTCTGGCAGATTCCCCTGACAGAGCAGCAGGCTGAGTTGCTCCATAGCAGGTTGCTGAAGAAGCCAGTGCAGCTTGGTGGCCTTTGCCCTGCTCCCCACTGGGCAGCACGGGCAAGGGAGGACCACTTCTGCCCAGCTCTGCCCCCTCCCCGGGCTGGGGATTAAGCAGGAAGTGATACAAAAGGCACATATGCTGCTGTGTCCAGTCCTGTCTATTCACATGTGTGTTACTTAGCCTAATAAGGATTAGACTTAATGAATTGGAAGGAGTTAACAATATAAAGAGGCAATAGAAAAGGGCCTAAGTAGTTGTAATTCCATTTCATGTAGCTTTGGTGTTGCTCTGCTTTCAGCACTAGGTGTAATCCTCTTTGAAATCAAAGGTGGTACAAAGTATGAATTTAAATTTGACATTTACAGCTCCTGTAAGATTTAGTATTCCAGAAAGGTTTGCTCTTCAGAAAGAGCCCCACACCAGCCCCGCAGATGAGGCACACCATCTGCTCGCCAGGACCATCTCTCCCCACGGCTCCTGCACAAAAGTTTTGTGACAGTGAGGATTTTCCAGCAGGAAAAGTGCTGAGACTTGGGGATGGGCAGCATCTGGGAGCTGCACTTCCCACCCGGTGCCCCTGAGGATCCCAGCAGTGCTGGGATGGTCTGGTTTAACTGGATTAGCCTGCACAGTGCTGCGTGCTGCGGGGTCCTAGGGAGCGTGGCTGGAGCCTGTGGCTCGCTCTGTGCTGATAGTTGGCTGTGATGTGCTTAGGAGAGGGTACAGTCCCTCCTTTCTCCAGGCACCATCCCCGGCTGCATGGGAGTTGCAAGCGTGACTGGTGACACCGACCTCCCACCTCATCAGCAGCAAGATCCCGTGATAAGCAGCAGTCGTCTCCCAGTCTGCTTGCCTGATGCTTGGTGCAGAGGGACGGGGATGCTCCACTGCATGAGCACAACCCCAAGGATGGGCACTGGGTAATGAGAATCACAGAATGTTAGGGGTTGGAGGGGACCTCCAGAGATCATGCAGTCCAACCCCTCTCCCAGAGCAGGGTCACCTAGATCAGGTCACACAGGAACACATACAGATGGGTCTTGAAAGTCTCCAGAGAAGGAGACTCACAACTTCTCTGAGCAGTCTGCTCCAGGGCTCCAGCACCTGAGAATGGTGCAGGACTGCCTCTTTTCCCTCATCTCTGCTAAGACAAGCAGTGAAGGTGCCTCTCTGATGGCCCCTGAGCTGAACTGCAGAGATGGTTGTAGATCTGTAGATCTACATTTTCCCCACCTCGACTCAAGATGTTGATGCTCTTCTGCCACTGCTCTGGCTTGATATGAGTGTGGGAGGTGCTGATGGGCCCTGCTGGAGGGACCAGCTGGCATCTTGCCCCCAGCTTGTGCTGGCCACAGACGAGGCTGCTTGGTTGCAGCCTGGCTGGGAACACAGCACCTGGCAGCACTGGAGGCACCTTGGCCACGTTGGTTCCACGGGCAGCACTCACCACACAGCTGATTTTTCCTGTCGATTTGAAGAGAAGCTGCTGGCCCCAGGCCATCCCAGGGTGCTGTGTGCCACAAGCACTGCTGCTGAGGAGGGGATGTGGAACCAGCCCAACCAGAAAAAAGCCCCAGGACTGCTGGCGATGTAATGTCATAGATTCATAGAATGGGTTGGGCTGGAAGAGACCTAAAAGAGCATCTGCCAGCCGTGGGTGGGGACACTTTGCACTAGCCCAGGTTGCTCAAGGCCTCATCCAACCTGGCCTTGAACACCTCTCAGGACAGGGCAACAACAACAGCTGTGGGCCAGGACTTGACTGAGCCCAGGCAGATGCAGAGCACCAGGCTTTTGTCCTACAACGTGCACAGCAGAAAACATCTCTGACAGCTTTGACAAGCACATCTTCCACCTAGACCTTCCAGAGTCCAGAGTCCTCCCAGGGCTTTTGCTGTGTGCTCAGATTCAAAACACATCAGGCTTTTCCAGTACCTCTGGGAGCAGCATCCCCAAGGAAACCCAAACTGGTAGATGGAAAATGAAAAAACAAAGTGGGGTTGTTGTGGAAGTTTGGCCTGGCAGAGACTGATGATCTGGGGGTAGCAGCCTCACCACTCCTCCTGGTCTCTCCTCTGTGGTTTGTGTCAAAGCTGTCCTCAAAGGTTTTCCTTTTTGCCTTGCTCCTGCCAGCAGACAGGCTCTGTGTGGAGGTGTCATTTGCTGCCTGTCCCCTCTGTCATTGATTTTTAAGTCGTTAATTAACGCTAGGTGTCAGCCTGGAAGATGAATTCTGGCCCTGCTCTCCCTTCTCTTTTGTTTTTTGGATTGTAAATGTTATAGATCTCCCATGATGGAGGGATGAGGGGTCAAAGGACATGAGAGCTTCTCTGCATATGTGCACACAGTCCTCCTGGACTGCCCATCTGTATCACTCAGTAGCTGGGGACGGGCGGCAAGGGCCGTCCCTTTGGCTGGCTGTGTCACTCGAGATAGAGATGTAGCAGCTCTGGGTGCTGGGGTGGCTGCTCACACCTACCTGCTTTGGCTGTAGTGGAATGGGTTTGGGGCAGGGCTCTGCCCCATTTTACCAGCTCTGGGCTTCCACCAGCAGTGAGAGACTGGGAAGGAGTCACCTATGCAAGGCGAGAAAGGGCTTTGCTCCCAGCCATGCTCTTCATGCTCTGCTGGCTGCAAACTGCCTGCACACCACCACTGGAGAGGAGGAGGAGGAGAAGGGAGAAGGTTTTCTTCTGCAGATTTGTTTGGAGCCCTTCTTAGTTGTCAGTAGCTGTGCTCTGCCCCAGCTTTAAATGGTAGCTGCTGGTGGGCTTTTCCACAGCACAGCAAGGCAGGATCAGTTTGCCCTTCTTAAGATAGCTGAGTGGAAAAAAATTGAGGCTGGGGCTTGTCCTCTTCTGAGGGATTGTGGCTTTGAAAACAGTGAAAATGCTGCCATGGCTCCATGTGTCTGGGTGGTAGAGAAGCCTCTGGTTCTCTCTACCATTGGTCCTATTGTTCATGAACTAATGTGGTCTGGGCCGTCTTGACTTGATGTCACATCTTTATGCTCTGTGAGGAACAGAACTCAGTAGCAGTGTCATTGGTTCACAGAATGGATTTGCTTGGAAGATTGCTTTAAGATCAAGTCCAATCATTAAACCAGCACTGCCAGGTCACCACTAACCCATGTCCCTCAGCACCACATCTCCATGGCTTTTGAAACCCCTCCAGAATGGGGACTCCACCTCTGCCCTAGGCTTGACAACAGTTTGGGGAAGAAATACCAATTATCTGTTCAATGCTAATTTCAAACTGTATGTAGCTGTAAGAGGGAATCCTTCATATTCCTCCTCAATCCACCGTCCTTTTCTTCCCATTAAGTGATGGTGCAGCTGTTTCTCAGGCACACAGCATCTCACACTCCTCCTCCTTCCCATCTCCCCTAACCATGGCAAGGTGGCATGCACCAGTTCGCTGCCTGCTGCCTTCTTCCTCTGGCTTCTTAGGCAAACATCTCCCCGTGGCAGTGGCACAAGCAAGGGGTGAGTGGAGGAGGACTTGTGCTGCCCTGGGAAGCCCTGGGGTGTTTGACTTGCTGGAGCTGCTTTCTGCTGCAAAATCCCTACCTCTGGAAGTGTCAATTTGCAAATGAGCTTTGGGGAAGGTGCTGCTCAGTTTTCCCACACACGGATCTGAAGCAGCCTGAGCTTGTTTTCCACCTTGGAAGCTGATCCAGCTGCACACACTCTTAATCCACTGTCCCCTCACTCTACTGTAAATCAATCAGTAGGTCACACGCCAGCTGTTCTCCTGTGCTGGGGTTAAGAGAGCCTCAGACCTGCTGCCTTCAGGTCACTGCAGTGCTGTAGACTGAAGCTTGATGCTATCAGTGGTGGGATTTTGGGGTAAGCTTTTATTAAGTGGGAGAATATCTTCCATGGTCAAAAAGGGTTTAGTGGGAGAGGTCTGCATTGTGTGATTAACCATTTACTGGGTTGTACTCCATTTTCCTCTTCCCTGGAGGACACCTGAGCACAGAGCTAAGACAATGGAAAGCCTTGTTTCCAGCAGCTCACTCTTGGCTGTCATTCGTCCTCTGCTCTTTGGCAGCCTGGAGTTCTTCTGTAGTTTTGATAGCTTTTTCCTCCTCCTGCCTCATTTTCCTCCTGAGAATTTCCCATTTTCTGCATACTTCCTGCTTCTCTGTCTGTGTGTATCCATCCCTGTGAAACAGCATGGGTGTAGAGTGATGGGGGAGTGGAACCTCTCTGGGATGTGGAAAGGCTGAGAGAATTGGGGCTGCTTAGTCTGGACAAGAGCAGCCTGAGGGGGATCTCATCAGTGCTAAGCAACACCCCAAGGGTGAGTGGAAGCAGGATGGGACCAGGCTTTGTTCAGTGGTGCCCAGTGACAGGACAAAGGGTAATGGGCACAGAGTGGAACAGAGAAAGTTCCATCTGGACATGAGGAGGAACTTCTTTAATGTGAAGGTGCTGGAGCCCTGGAGGAGGCTGCCCAGAGAGATGGTGGAGTCTCCATCTCTGGAGACATTCAAAACTCACCTGGACGTGTTCCTGTGTGACCCTTTCTAGGAGACCCTCCCTTGCAGGGGGCTTGGACTCAGTGATCTCCAGGGGTCCCTTCCAGGCCCTGCCATGCTGTGATCCTGCCATTCTGTACTGAAACACAGACAGCTCTTCAATCACCATTGTTAGGAACCTGAGACACAGCTCATGCTGGTTTATGGTGCTTGGGCATATGGCTTAAGAGTGGACTTGGTTAAAGTTTGGACTCAATGATCTTGAAGATCTTTTTCAACCTAAATGATTCTATGAAAAACTCACACAGGTCTTGCAAGAGGTTCTTGAGATGATGTCTGCAGCTCAGAAACAGAGGCTCCAGGTCATCTTTAAGCAGATCAGGGCATAACAGAAACCAACACCCTAAGAAAATGCTTGACCAGGCTCCCAGGTTTGCTCTGACTTGGGTTCACACCAGGAAGGCACAAATCTGGCTGAACTTCTGTCTTACACCTGTGCTCAGGTCCCAAGGAAGGGTTTTATCTGAGAGCAGAATTATCCTTTACAGCTGAACTTCACTCCTGTGAATAAATCTCTGCAAAATCAGGGCTTTGCTGCTTCCCAGCACAGAAATGCCTCTGGGGACACTGATCTGAGCCACAGGGTGACCCCAGGTACCCAAGTCTCATCCTGCTGTGAGCATCTCTGGCTTGAGGTACCCTCCTCTGCTTGCCTCCATGGTGAGGTGCTGTAGAAGAGAGGATTTCTTGTGAAGGCAGCAAGGTGCATGTAACATGTTAGAGAGTAATGAAGTCTCCCCTCAGCCTCTTCCTCCCCGATCTAAGCACCTCCAGCTCCCTCAGCTGCTCCTCACCAGCCCTCTTCTCCAGATCCTTCCCCAGCTTTGTTGCACTTCTCTGGACATGCTGCAGCACCTCGATGTCTTTCTTGTAGTGTGGGCCCCAAAGCAGACCCCAGGAGCAGAAGATCTGGGAGTCTTTTTAAATGTGCTGCAGGACCAGCTCTTCCCACGCAGAGACTGGTTCAGGCCCTTTTACCAGCTCCAGAGTAAATGAAGTGATAGGAATAATAATTAACAATAACCAGCCTCAAGATTTAGGAGGGACATGGGGGACCAACGCTGAAGGGGTGGGCAGGGCATCTTTCAGGGGCTGTGTTAACGAGGCAGACATTGATTGCAGGGCGGCTGGGACTTGCTTTCCTCCACAGTGACAGCATCACAGAATGTCAGGGGCTGGGAGGGACCTCAAAAGATCATCCAGTCCAACCCCCCTGTCAGAGCAGGATCACCTAGACCAAATCACACAGGAATGCTCTTTCCAGTGGTTATGGTGGTTTGGAATCAGCTTCCTGCCCTTCCTTGTAGTGGCTCTCCTGAACAAGTGTTTTGTTTAAAAATCAGCTGTTAGAGTGCGTGAAGTGATGTAAGCAAACAGCACTTGGGTCGTCTGGAGATCCTTCATGCTGCTGGCTCCTGGCTGGTTTGCATACTGATTTGTAGCTCTGCCTTTGCTGCTGCTGGCACCTGATCTTTCTTGCCCATGAGGCTGCTTTGCCTCAAGGGTTCTTCACCAATTAAGTAACAAATAAATAAGGATAAAATAAACCCAACCTTGCCCAAAAAGAGTTTGAGAAAGGGTGGGGGTGAGAGGGTTGCCTTCGATGCGAGCTATGAGAATGGTGATGGCTTGGGGAGTCACAGAGTTGTTTTGGCTGGAAGAGACCTTTAAGATCATTGAGCCCAACCTTCAACCTAAGGCCACCATGTCCCCAAGTGCAATGTCTGTGTGGTTTATTGAACACCTCCAAGGATGACCATTTTTGCAGGAGGAGTTTTTCCTCATGTCCAACCTAAGCCTCTCCTGGCACAATTTCAGGCCATTGCCTTTCCTTCATCATCTGAGACTAGGGAGAAGAGGCCAACCCCACCTCACTGCAGCCTCCTTTCAGGGAGTTGTAGAGAGAATAGTGAGAGAGAAATTGAAAAATCTCAAGGGTGAATGAGATCTGGGGAATTATTTGCTACTGATCTGGTCTGGTTTGGTATTTTCTTGGCTCTTCCTTTCTTTCATCCACAGTCACTGTGCTTGCAGAAGTGCAGCAGACTCTCCAAGCTGATTCCCCCAGGGGATGTTGCTTTTTTACATTGGGCTTGCAGAAGTTTATTTTTGGAAGCCCAAAAAGGAATCTGCCCCTAAATCCCTCTCTTCTTAAACTCTCAGATTGCAAGGTCTGGCAGGCCAAGCACATGGGGTTGTCTGATGCATTAAACCTGACACTCTATTACCTAATCTCCTTCAGATGGTCCCTGTGATAGCCCCTGAGATAAACCCTTGGGGCTGGGTTTGCTGCTGCTTTTCTTCCAGCCCTTGCACCTTGGCAGAGCTTGTCCACTGCAGCCACCTTCCACAGGCTACTTGGATGAGCAACCACGAGCATTCAGAGCTCCTCAGAAGCGGCTCCTGTTATGTGCAGGGAGGGTATTAGAGGGGCATTGGCATCAGGATGCAGTGGGCACAAATTGGAACCCAAGAGGTTTCACTTAAGCATAAGGGAAAACTTCTTTGGTGTGAGGGTGCTGGAGCCCTGGAGCAGACTGCCCACAGAGTCATTCTCTGCAGACTTGCAGAATCCACCTAGACGTGGCCCTGGGCAACCTTTTGTAGGCAAACCTTTAGCTGGAAAATTGAACTGGATGATCTCCAGAGGTCCTCTCCAACCTCTGCCATGCTGGGATTCCATGGAACACTGAGTTCCTTTCTCTGGGGCTGAGTTCAGATTTAAGGACTTTTTTATTAGGTCTCTGTTCTAAAAGCAGAAGCCAGGCTGTGCCTTTTAGCAGGCTTCTATTGCAGAGCTCATAACTGGAGCCACCCAGCTTGTTAGGCAGTTGCTTAGAACCAGTTTCTGCTGGGATCCAGGAGGCTGTGTAGGAATTTGGCTTCTTTCAGCCTTTTGCTGTGTCTGAGGTGTGGAAGATGTTACTTTATCTGCCTCCTACCAGAAGAAGCTCAGGCATGGAAGAGGTCCAGTAGTGGATTGTGGCTTGTAGCCTTCAGCTCCTTCCCCAGCTTCCCCATGCCCATGCCTGTGGCCTCCCTCTTCTCTGTGGCACCTGGGTGTGTAAAGTTGGGCTGCACAAATAAGTGCAAAGAGCTGGAAGTGCTGGCTGTGGTCTGTGTTGGGAAAATAAAAGGAAACCAAACTCTGTAGCTACTGCCACAGAGGTAGGACAGCACAGTACCTGGCTCTGTGTGAAGGGTAAGACAAGGGCAGGCAGGAAAAGTAATCCATGGGGTTTAATATTGAAGTATTGCAAGTTGCACTGCTAGCAATAAAGAGTAGATGTAAAAGGGACTGTGAAAAGCAGGGCAGGGAGCAGCGGTGCTGCGCTGCTTGATCCGGGGAAAGAAGCAGAGGGGCGGGGGCAGCAGCAGCAGCAGCAGCAGCAGCAGCAGCAGCAGCAGCAGTAGCAGCAGCAGCAGCAGCAGCAGCAGCAGCAGCAGCAGCAGCAGTAGCAGTAGCAGCAGTAGCAGTCGCTTCCCGTCGCTTCCCGTGCTGGCAGGGACAGGCAGGAGAGGAGCCCCTGGCCTCGGCTGCCCGAGCCTCTGCTGTTAATGCCTGTGCTGGGGAAGGAAATGCTGACAGCAGGCCGGGTGCTGGTGAGCAGGCTGGAGCACCAGGCAGAGGGGCCTGGCCAGGTGGGGAGGGACACTGACAGGTTTGCTCCTTGCATCTAAAACTTCCAGTACGTGGCAGGAGCACAGCAACAATTAATCAGCAGGAGCCTTTTGGAAAGCCTCTGCCTAGGAAATAAGGGAACAGAAAAATCTTTCAAATTAAGCATAATTTAAAACAAAGTGGTGTGTCAATAAGGGAGGGGAAGGGAGAATGGACTTAAAATAAATACAGATGATTGGTATGACTCCAGCAGGCTTGGTCCTGGGTAACCCATCTATGCCACGCTGTCTCTCCTGGCTTCCCACTTCTGCACAGGGGGCAGCAGGATGGTGGGGTCTGGGGGCATGTCCCTGAAGGGCTGCAAGGGATCAGGGGCTGGAGTGCATGCTCCAGGAGCCCCCAGCCCCATCATCCCTATTCCTGGGACTCAGAGCCTCATTACTCCCATCCCTGGGGCCTCCCAACCCCAGGACCCCCATGCCTGGGACTTCCATCAGCATCCTATGGTGGAGGAGCAGAGCTCTCAGCATGCAGCAGTGAGCAGGAGAAATGCTGCTGCAGGGAGGGAGAGCAGAAGGAGGAGGAGGAGATCAGATTTCTAAGCACTCTTGAAACCAAAGCTGCAGTGTTTATAAACTTCCATAAATATTAATTGATATTTAATAAGGTAGGCAAACACAGGGGAAAGTATTGTTTTGGCCAGCTCCTACACAGCCACCCCAGCCAAGCGTGAAAGAGTTTGTGTAACTTTCCTCGGGGGTTAAGAGCAGGTCATGGAAGGTCCTTTTTCCTGGCTGGGATCCCAGCTTTTTAAGCTATAAGGGAACATAGGAGGCTCCTGGGAATTTAACCCAAATACCTGCTGTCTGCAGGGTGAAACTGCCTGGGCTGTGCAGAGCCGAGCATGGAGCTCGGGGCACAGCCATCGACTGCGCTCGCTGCCCCGCACCCGGCCCCGGCTGCGGCTTTCCGGGGGGATTAGTGTGGAAAGGGGGTGACTGTTTTGTCAGATGGGAAGGCTGATGAGCTAATCAGGGCCGTTAATTGATATGCTTTCCCACATAACTTGACAGCTCCAACAGGTGGTGAATAGCCTCTCACGCTAATTCACATCGGGCTGGCGGCCGTGCCCAGGCTCCCACTCGTGCAGATGAGATGACAGAGAAATAGGTCAGGGGAGAAGAAAAGCTTTGCACTCGCCAGTGCTCCTTGATTCCCACCAACCCTACTCTGCAATACAAGTCCCTTCTGTGGCTTCTTCCCATAATCTGAACTGCCAAAGGGTGGAGCAAAATTCAAGGGAATGCCGTTCCTCCGCAGGGTTTCCACAACTTGCTGAGATTCTGCTGCCAGCTCCAGAAAAAGAGAATCCTAAAAGACCTAAATTTGGGGGGGGGGTTATTGTTGTTCCTCCTCCTCCTCTCGTGCATGAGCCGACTCGTGGATTCACACTGACACTTAGAGGAAAAATCACTGTCAGCCAGAATGGAGGCTGGTATTGTACAGTTAAGATCTAAGATGTTCTGGCCGTAGAGCTGCGCTTGGAGTCAATCTGCTAGAGAGACTGGGCCTGGAGTGTGTTCCGGGGGTCAGATACAAGCCTGATTCTCACCACCTCCTCTCCCTGCAACGTGGGAACGCTTCTGACCTTGCCCTGCGCCCAGCACCTGGCTCCTCCTTGCTGCTGGTGAGGCTGAGCTTCCAAACCCACTGGTCCTGCAGATATTTCTTCACTCTTCTGCACGGGGAAAGAGCCAGTTCTTCGGAGAACATCTCCTCCGCCCCCGTGGCTGGGGTGCAGGGGCTCTGCTCCACCGCAGATAGCTGCAGCCGCTCTTCGGGTTGCTGGTGACTTCCCCTGCTGCTGAGCTTTGGCCTCTCACATTGAGGTGGGGGACGAGGTGCTCTGGCTGCCTGCTGCAGCTCCCTGTTGGAGTCATCCTGCAGCAGCAAGAGCAGCCAGGACCCTTCTCTCTGCTCTGGATAGGATGATTGAAGAGAGGATTAGATCTGTTTGAAGACAGCCCTGAGTGTCAGAGCTGGAGATTTTACAGAGCTTGGGGTGAAGTTCTTGTTTGCCTCTACGTTTTCTTTCCCATTCTCTTTTTCTTTCCTGTATTTCCTTTTTCTTTCCCATTCCCTTTTTCTTTCCCATTCCCTTTTTCTTTCCTGTATTCCCTTTTTCTTTCCCATTCCCTTTTTCTTTCCTGTATTTCCTTTTTCTTTCCCATTCTTTTCTTTTTTGGGGGGAGGGAGGAGTGACCTCATGATTAACTTCTCAGCTGCTGAGCATCACTCCAAATCTCAGCTCCTTTGCGAAGTGCTCAGCATCCAAAAGCAAGCTCTGACTGCAGAGCTAAACACCACTGCTGTTATTCAAGTGGCAGACAAAGAGAGCTTGACAGGAGCTGCCTGCCTGTATGGAGCTCACCACTTTTAATTACAACACCCACAGTGGAAACTGCACAAACCATTTTCCTGGTGTGTAAAACTGCAGTGAGGCAGGCAGGACCCGCAGAGGCGGCGCTGGGGCCGAGCAGGGTGCTCCTACACGTGGCTTGTGCCTGGGGACTGACAGAGGTTACCTTTGATGCCATGCAGATGGAAAAGCAAACTGTGGGGATTAATCCCTCTCTCCACAGATTATGAAGAAGTGTGAGCAGGTGGCGGGGAAGGCTGAGCCCTCTCCATTTCTCGTTGTGTGGTGGTGCTGGTGTCTGCAGCACCTCTGGCAGTGTCCTGTGTGATTGGAGTTGGTCTCTTCTGCCAGGCAACCAGCAATAGAACAAGGGGACACAGTCTCAAGGTGTGCCAGGGGACGTCTAGGCTGCATGTTAGGAGGAAGTTCTTCACAGAGAGAGTGATTGGCATTGGAATGGGCTGCCCAGGGAGGTGGAGTCGCCATCAGTGGAGGTGCTCAGGAAAAGCCTGGATGAGGCACTTAGTGCCATGGTCTAGTTGACTGAATAGGGCTGGATGCTAGGTTGGACTGGATGAGCTTGGAGGTCTCTTCCAACCTGATTGATTCTATGATTTTATGAACTTCTTCCTTTGTGTTTCAAAGGCCACAGTGGCATCTTTATTTGATAAAGGAATTGGATTGTGCTTTAATCCCCACACTTGGAGATGTTTTATTACTCTAGAAAACACTTCCTTAAAAGCATCCTCATCACCATGAGTGGAGTGTGAATTATCCCTGGTGGGAAAGCTGAGGCCACATTGTCCTGGAATGGACAGAAACATCTGGTGAGGCCAGGCTGGGAGAACCTGGGGCTTAGCCTGGAAAAGAAAAGACTGAGAGGGGATCTGATCAATGTCTGTAAGTATCTCAGGGGTGGCGGGCAAGAAGGGGCCAGGCTCTGTTTGTGGTGCCCAGTGACAGGACAAGGGGCAGTGGACCCAAAGTGGGATCCAGGAAGTTCCACATCAGTGTGAAGAGAAACTTCTTTAGTGTGAGGGTGCTGGAGCTCTGGAGCAAGCTGCACAGAGAGGTTGTGAAGTCTCCTTCTCTGCAGACTTTCAGCACTCACCTGGATGTGGTCCTGTGTGTCCAGTTCTGGGTGACCCTGTTTGGCAGGGGGGTTGGACTGGATGATCTCTAGAGGTCCCCTCCAACCCCTGCCATGCTGGGATTCCATGGAACCCTGAGGTCCTTTCTCAGGGACTGAGTTCAGATTCAAGGCATTTTTTATTATGTCTCAGTTCTAAAGGCAGAAGCCAGGCTGTGCCTTTTATTATAGAATCATGGAATCATCGAGTGTCAGGGGCTGGAAGGGACCTTGAAAGCTCATCCAGTCCACCCCCCCTGCCAGAGCAGGATCTCCTATACCAGATCACACAGGAAAGTGGCCAGTTAGGTCTTGAATATCTCCAGAGAGGGAGACTCCACAACCCCCCTGGGCAGCCTGTTCCAGGGTTCTGTCACCCTCACAAGGAAAAAAATCCTCCTCATGTTTCAATGAAACTTCCTATGCCTCAGCTTCCACCCATTGCCCCTTGTCCTGTCACTGGGCATCACCCAGCAGTGCCTGGCTCCAGCCTCCTGGCACTCACCTTTACATATTGATGACCACTGATGAGGCCACCTCTCAGTCTCCTCCCAGCAGCACAGCCCCAGCTCCCTCAGGCTCTCCCCATAACAGAGATCTTCCATTCCCTTCAGCATCTTTGTGGCTCTGTGCTGGACTCTCTCAAGCAGTTCTATGTCCCTCTTAAACTGGGGGAGGCAGAACTGGACACAGTACTCCAGATGTGGCCTCACCAGGGCAGAGCAAAGGGGTAGGAGAACCTCTCTTGACCTACTAAGTGCAGCTCTTCTAATACACCCCATAATGGCATTGGCCTCCTGGCCACCAGAGCACATTGCTGGCTCATGGTCAACCTCCCATCCACTAGGACCCCCAAATCCTTTTCCCCTTCACTGCCTTCCAACAGGTCAGTCCCCAGTCTATACTGACCCTTGGAGTTGTTCTTTCCCAGGTGCTAAACTCTACACTTGTCCTTGTAGAATTTCATTCAGTTTCACCCTGCCCACTCCTCCCTCCAGCCTGTTCAGGTCTCACTGAATGGCAGCACAGCCTCTGGTGTGGCAGCCACTCCAGCCAGTTTTGTGCCATCAGCAAACCTGCTGACAGTGCACTCTGTGCTCTCGTCCAGGTCACTGATGAATATATTGAACAAAACTGGTCCCAGTACTGACTCTTGTGGGACCCCACTAGTCACAGGCCTCCAACTAGATTCCATCCCATTGACCACAGGCTTCTAGTGCAGAGCCCATAGCTGGAGCCACCCAGCTTGTTAGGCAGATGGCTAGAACCAGTTTTTTGCTGGGATCCAGGAGGCTGTGCAGGAATTTGGCTTCTTCTATAATGAATAATACAGACATGAAATGTGAGCTCTGCAGCTTTGGGGAAGCAGCTGTAGAGCTGCCCGAGGAGCACAAACCAAGAGCAAAGAGCCATGAGCACAGCACAGCTCCCATTGTCTCGAGAACTTCCTTTGGCACCGGCAGTGGGATGCACTTCACCGATCCACATCAAAGCTCAAAGGGGAGGAGAGGAATGGTGTGGGCAGGGAGTGGCTTAGATGGTTTGTAATGCCATGGTGGGCATGTGAGCTAGGAGCTGAACACTCTCAGACCTCAGGAGGCTCAGGATCAAAATGGTTCAAACAGCATCATGTTCACAGCATGGTAGGGCTTGGAGGGGATCTCTGGGGATCACTGGGTTCAAGCCCCCTGCCCAGGAAGGGTCCTTTAGAAAGGGTCACACAGGAGCATGCTCAGGTGGGTTTTGAACATCTCCAGAGATGGAGACTCCACCACCTCTCTGGGCAGCCTGCTCCAGGGCTCCAGCACCCTCACATTAAAGAAATTGCTCCTCATGTCCAGATGGAACTTTCTCTGTTCCACTCTGTGCCCATTACCCCTTGTCCTGTCACTGGGCACCACTGAACAAAGCCTGGTCCCATCCTGCTTCCACCCACCCTTGGAGTGTTGCTTAGCACTGTTGAGATCCCTCTCAGGCTGCTCTTGTCCAGACTAAGCAGCCCCAATTCTCTCAGCCTTTCCTCATCACAGAGAGGTTCCAGAGCCCTCATCACCTTTGCAGCCCTTTGCTGTGCCCTTTGCAGCAAGTCCCTGTGCTTCCTGAGCTGGGGAGCCCAGAACTGGACACAGGATCCTATCATTAGGGCAGAGTAGAGGAGGGGAAGCTCATTCAACCATCTTGCCACTTTCTTCCTGACGCACTCCAGGTTGTCCAAAACACACCCAGCAAACATGCTCAGAGCTGCAGGTGAGGTCCCTGCACAGTCCTCAGGTTTTGTGTTGTCCTTGTCCTCACAGCAGAGGTGCTCCCAGGTACTCTCTCATCTCAGTAGTCAAAGCTCCTGAGCAAAAGAACCTGATGTGTTTTGTGGCTCATGCACATCTGCCACACTGGGAAGAGAAGCCTCCCTCATCCCAGCCAGCTCCAACCTTTGGAGTCAAGGAAGTTCCTTCCCCAGATGCAGGCCTTGTGCCACTGAAACCAGATCCCTCTGCTCCCAGGCAGGCATCCATCACTACCTGAGGGCTGGGCAAGGGTCACTGAACTTCAAGCAAGGCTGGGACTGGGTGGGAGGTGGGAGAAACTCTCTGGTTTCATCTAGGGTTGACACTGACTTTTGAAGCCTTTTTTTGCCAGTGAGCTGAGTGATGTCAAGCTTTGAGGAGGAAAGGTGTGGTGGGAAAAGTTGCTCCGTGGTGGGCATGCACCCAGCTCAGCAGCCTTCTGCTGCCCTCACACCATCTGCCCAAGTGCTCTTGGCTCCAGAGCGCTGGACTGAGACCTTCTCATCTCCACTTTTCAGTGTCCTCATGATGGGGATTAGCCTGGTGATCCTTATCTTTGGAGTTCATCATTGCTCTGGGTCTCCCCCCTTTAAATCCCCTTCAGACATTAGTTGTGGTGCCAGGCTGCAAGTGCCACTCTGATTGCAAGGTGTGGTTACTGTCTGCTCCTCACCAAGCCTGTGTTCTGTGGGGTCCAGAGGGCAGTGAGGATCCTGCTTGTTTGGGAAGGTCAACTTTCTGCTGGGAGACAAATTTATAATCATAGTTCCACTGGAGGGACCCATTCTAGGATGGGATGTGGCTGTGAGGGAGGGTATGAAGGGCTGAAGGTTGGTCTCCATGACCAACAATGTTAAAGATCTCTTCCAACCAAACCAATTCTGTGACACTCCATGCAGTGCTGGAAGTCCAGCTCCTTGTTTTTCTGCTGCTCAGAAAATGTTCTTCAAAATGCATCTGTGAAGACAGAAATGGTTCCCCAGAGTTGCCAAAGCTCAGAACTTCAGCAGAAGACCATGGTTTAGAAGCTGGTCCCAGCAGTGCTGTGCTTTCACAGACAGGGTTATCTGGGGACTTGCAGAAAGGCTGCACGTGGAGATGTTCCTGCGCAGCTCTGAACCTGTGCCAGTTCTGGAGGGGGCATGTCCGTGTCTAAACCACAGCCACGTTGCTCTGCTGGCAGTGAGCTGGTTTAGCTCTTTCTCCACATTGCTTGGAGTGTGTCCAGAGAAAGAAAACAAAGCTGGGAAAAGGTCTGGAGAGCAAGACTGATGAGGAGCAGTTGAGGGAGCTGGGGGTGTTTAGGTTGGAGAAGAGGAGGCTGAGTGGAGGCTTCATTGATCTCTACAGCTCCTGAAAGGAGGCTGCAGTGAGGTGAGGTTGGGCTCTTCTCCCTAGTATCAGGTGATAGGGATGAAAGGAAGTGGCCTGAAATTGTGCTAGGGGAGGATTTGGTTGGAGATGAGGAAAAATTTCTTCACTACAGAAGTGCTCAGAGCAATCCCTGAACTGCCCTGGGAGGTGGTGGAGTCTCCATCCCTGGAGATGTTCAAGAAGCATGTGGCCATGGCCCTTGGTGACATGGTTTAGTGGCCATGGGGCTGCTGGGTTGAAGGTTGGGCTCTATGATCTTAGAGGGCTTTTCCAAAGTCCTTGTTTCTGTGGTTCTGACAGTCAAGAATTGCTCTCAGAGCTTTCCTTCTGCTCCCCTGAGCTCTCTGCCTACCAGGGAGACGCACAAACATCTCCTGCCTGAGCAGTGGCCAGCAGGCAGAGCAGCATTTGTTCCTGAGGCTGATATTGCACTACAAAATGCTTTTTTTTTAATTTGTAAATAAGGATAGAAGGGTGGAAATTGCAGTGGGCTGAGCAGGCAGGGCTGAGTGAGCTGGCTGTGGCACGGCACGGGGCGCTTACGCGCGGGAGCTGATCTAATCGTTGTGCTTGAGGAAGCTTTTTTGCTGCATTTTAGCACACAAAGCTTTTCGTTTTCTCTTTTGTGGCTTGAGCTGCTATTTAAGAAAGCAAAAATCAATAAACCCTTCCAGCTTTCAATCTTTTGCCCCAAAAGGTGTTTTTTTGGGTAGCGTTTTGTCATTCATAAGCTGTGGCGACAAATCCTTGACATCATTCGTGGCTAATATCGATCAGCTCTTCCGCTGCGCCAGAGGACAAATAGAAATCATTTATCTGTCTGGACTCCAAAACAGCAAAAGACAAAGGGCTCTGCCAGCCACCCATGACAATCAGCAGCTGAAGGTATTAGCAAGGGGTCAAGTTCAGAGGTCAGTGGTCAAACAGGTTGTCATCAGTTTCTCACAGCTATCAGAGTGGAAAAACCCAGCTGGTTCTTATTAGCCAAACCCCGGCAAGGCTGCTGGTGGTAGTGGGCATGTGGTGGCCCCAGGGTGCCTCTGCTCCAGGGTACTGTTGTGGGGAACGAGGCCACTGCCACTTCCTCCCTCAGAGGAAGTGTTGTAGGCTTGGGCTTGCTTCTTGCAAATACAAGGTCTCAGCTCCACTCAATACAGGATTTCAGCTCCACTCAGTATGGGGTCTTAGCTCCACTCAATACAGGGTTTCAGCTCCACTCAGTATGGGGTCTCAGCTCCACTCAGTACAGGATTTCAGCTCCACTCAGTATGGGGTCTTAGCTCCACTCAATACAGGGTTTCAGCTCCACTCAGTATGGTGTCTCAGCTCCACTCAGTATGGTGTCTCAGCTCCACTCAATATGGGGTCTTAGTTCCACTCAATACAGGGTTTCAGCTCCACTCAGTATGGTGTCTCAGCTCCACTCAACATGGGGTCTCAGCTCCACTCAGTATGGTGTCTCAGCTCCACTCAACATGGGGTCTCAGCTCCACTCAGTATGGAGTCTTAGCTCTGCTCAATACAGGGTTTCAGCTCCACTCAGTATGGTGTCTCAGCTCCACTCAGTATGGTGTCTCAGCTCCACTCAATATGGGGTCTTAGTTCCACTCAATACAGGGTTTCAGCTCCACTCAGTATGGTGTCTCAGCTCCACTCAATATGGGGTCTTAGTTCCACTCAGTATGGAGTCTTAGCTCTGCTCAATACAGGGTTTCAGCTCCACTCACCTCCAGCCCAGCTCCATTTCTTCCATTTTGCACTGAGGGAAGGTGCCAGTTCTACCTCCCTGTCCTTGTTCCTCATTGTCAGTGCCACCAAATTAGCATTAACGGAGCTTTCCACCAGGCTAAAACGTGATGCTGTATGAACTGAGTCCCCAGAGGGAGAGCTCCTCTTGTCTTATCTCCCCAGGGCTTGGAGCAGGCCTGCAAAATCCTCTGGCCCTGGTGTCAGTGCTGAGCCTTGAGGCTGCGATCTGGAAGGAGCAGCTAAAGACAAGTGGCTGCTCTTTGTAGCTGTCTGCAACTGCAATCCACTCCTGGCTCCAGGGCTGCCCTGGGTGTTGTGGGAAACCCTTGCTCCACCATTCAGGCAGGACAGTGTGGCCACAGACAGGAGTCCCTGGAGGAAGCCAAAGGGTGTTTTGAAAGTCACCAGAGAAGAAGATTCCACAGCCTCTCTGCTCCAGGGCTCCAGCACCCCCACAGTGAAGAAGTTTCCCCTTAAGTTCAAATGAAACCTCCTGGGTTCCAGTTTGTGTCCGTTGCCCCTTGCCCAGTCACTGGCCACCACTGGGAAAAGCCCAGCCCCATCATCATGGCCTTTAGCTCTTGCTGGGCATTGAGAAGATCCCCTCTCAGTCTGCTCTTTTCTGGGCTAAAGAGCTCCAGGTGTCTCAGCCTCTCCTCTGAGAATCTCCTCTTTTCCCAGGGGCTCTCTCCCCCTCTCCCATCTCCAGCTCAGCACAGTTATTCTCCATCTTTGTACTTAAGGGGTGGCGAGCAGAGGTCCAGCTTGTGTTTAACCAGCAGCACCTTGGTGGGGGCTGCTTGGAGATGATCCTCACGAAGGGTGGACAAGTGATCCAGGCAGCCTGGCCAGACACATGCTGTGGTGTTGGGTTGATGATTGGACTCCATGGTCTTAGAGGCCTTTTCCTACCCAGACCATTCCGTGATTCTCTACACTTTCTTCTATTCATCAACAACTAAGTGAAGCCTCAGAGAGTCTCTTGCAAGGGGCAGCTGGCAGCGTGGGTCCAGGGCTCTCTCTTCTCCTTGGAGATGGATAGCTGAGGAAGTGCTTATGCAGACAGAAATTCCCTCTGGATAAATGGGCTGGGAAGATGATGCTGGGAGCCAGCCTGGCCCCTTCCTGCTGCAGAGGCTGTGGTAAATGTGGCTCTTGACTTGGATTTCTTCTCAGAGATAGAAATTCTCCCTTTTCTTTCCTTTCATTCTATTCTCCCAAGGACACTGTCAAGGTCACCACGAATCCTGATGCTCCAAAGAGTGTATCAGGGATACAAACCCATTTCACCAGGCTATTGTTGTCTGTATCCTCCTGTGCATCCAACTTCATTTCCACTTCAATTTTATCAACCTTCCGCTGGAGACTCAAGGAGATAGGAAACAAGAACTGACACGAATTAGCCTGGAGATTGACTGATAGAGCTCAGCCCAGGGAACCCTGGGTAAAGTCTGCTCTGGGCTCCTTCTCTCTTCCTCTCTCTCTCTCTTTCTTCTTCTTTTTTCTTTCTTTTTTCCTTCGCCCTCCCCCTCCCCTTTTTTTTTTCCCTTCCTCCCCCCCTTTTTTTTCCCCACTACAACTCTCTTTGTCAGTCACCTGTCAGAGACATCTTCAGTCCTGGCCAGGATGACAGACAGGGTGGGAAGGTTTTTTGATGGAGCAATTTGCCAGGAATACCCAAAGTGGTGTATTGGAGAGGGCAAAGGGTGGCAGGGAATGAATTGCTTAAAGCAACCACAGGTAGTGAAAGCAGCTCCCTCCTCTCAGAACTCCTGTGAGCCCCGAAGATGCTCAGCCCCTGCTTTGGGAGGGCTCTGGGGACCCCTCAGTGTGTGTAGGGTTGGCTGTGGTGACACCTCAACATCCACCTCTCCACCTGCCTTGTTCTTGCAGCCTGTGTCCCCTCACCATGGGGCCTGGGGGTGCTGTGAAGCCTCCAGGATGAGGAAAGGCAGCGAGAGAGGCTCTCCTTGCCGATGCCTGGCATGGTATAGAGGTTGCTGTGGTGGTTCCCCTTGTGCAGTGGACACAGACTTTGCAGCAGAGAACCATCAGTGCTCTGGTGGGGTCTGCTGGTTGTAAGTGCGCTCAGCAGTGAGGTCCCACCAAAGCAGGGAGTGTTTCACAGCACCTTGGCAGGGTTTCCAGTGAGGAGCACCTGGGTCTAGCACCGTGTGGAGGGAGGATGTGGTTCCCTTGTGGGGTGGAATCCCAGAACCCCATCGTGATGGCTTCTGATCGTCCAGCCCAACGCCCCCTGCTAAAGCAGGGCACCCACAGCAGCTTGCCCAGCTGTGGGCAAGCATCACAGTGCCCAGATGGGTTTGGAACCTCTCCCGAGCAGGAGACTCCACAACCTCTCTGGGCAGCCTGCTCCAGGGCTCTGAACCCTCACAACAAAGAAGTTTTGGGGGGACAGGGATGCTCCACTGCCTGCCCCCTCTGCAAACTTCACTCTCCTCTTCCTCAGAGCAAAGCAGCAGTAAATTTATGCCCTTTGGGTTCAAAAAAAGGCTCCTGGAGGAAAAGAGAGAGAAAGAGAATGAAAATTATTTTAATTTTTTTTTTTTTGGCGTAGAAATGAAGCTGATATTGAAAGTGAGTAAATTTTAATGAAACGGTGCAAAAATGACATCATTT
Organism: Pogoniulus pusillus; assembly: GCF_015220805.1. Taxonomy (NCBI): domain Eukaryota; kingdom Metazoa; phylum Chordata; class Aves; order Piciformes; family Lybiidae; genus Pogoniulus; species Pogoniulus pusillus. The sequence continues at coordinate 14,247,555 of NC_087290.1, read as the reverse complement.
ACTCAGAAATCATTAATTTGTCAGCATTAATATTTCAGCTACAACATTGCCTGTCATTCTGTGCCAGCAATGACTGATAAATCTATAAAAGTGTGCTGCTAATTTACTGAATATTTATGTGCAGTGTCATTTGCGGAGCAGGATCTGAATTTATTTCGCTCAGCGTTCAGCTGGAGAACATTTTGAGCAAGCTGAAATGAGCAGCCTGTGAGAGCCAGGCTGGCAAAACTTCCCAGACCCCTCTGGCAGGAGAGGAGCCCTGGCAGGAGCTGCCATGTGCCCCTCAGCTTAGGCTTTTGCAGGGTGGGATCCCAATGGGCACCACGCGGGTGGCTTGGGAGAGGGCACTGCAGCTGCTAGCCCTGGGGCTGAGCTGACTGTGTCACTTCTAGGACATTTTTCATCTCTAGACCTCCTCTGAGGTGTCAGCTTCTCTGCTCCATCTCCCTGGGGACACACACACGTGTTCCTGAGCAGAGGACTGGGGGGGGTACTTTGGCATGGAATCGCAGGATGGCTCGAGTTGGAAGAGACCTGAAAGGTTCATAGAATGGTTTGGGTTGGAAAGGCCCTCAAAGATCATCCAGTTCCAACCCTCCAGCCATGGGCAGGGACTCTTCCCACTAGCTCAGGTTACCCATCCAGCCTGGTCTTGAACACCTTCAGGGGTGAGGCATCCACAGCTTCTCTGGACAACCCTTTCCAGTGTTTCACCACCCTCACTGTGCAGAACTTCCTCCTGATGTCCATCCTAAGTCTACCCTGCTCCAGTTTCAAACTCTTGCCCCTTGTCCTGTCACCACAATGGGAAAATGGGTGGGAGGTTTGCAAAGCTGGGTTGGAAGTTTAAAGGAGTATCAGGAGAGGAGTGGGAGTCTTTGACAAAGTTGTACAGATGAGGTGGGTTGAGGCTATGTGGATTTACCACACTGGGGCAGCTCAAGCTGCCTCTGGTCAAGTCCTACCTCCCTTGACACAGGGCCATCTGCAGCAGACACTTCCCTGCATGGGGCACGTTCTTCAGGCATCTTCATGCCCACACGTCCCAATGGCTGGAGGTGCTGGTGGCTGCTCCTTATTCTTGAACCAGCTCTCAGATGGGAGTGGTGCATCTGGGCCACCAAGGTCCATAAGATGGGCTGGGTGATTTACACCCCAGTGTCCTCTGGGACTCAGCCTGAGCTGTAGGAGCCTCCTGAAGGAGAGCTGAGTGCTGCTCACCAGCACAAGCACGCTGGTGAATGTTGATTTCTGCTTAATGGGCTGGCCATGGTGGGCAGTGGTGGCAGAGGGTAGGAGCTGTGGAGCAGGGAGACAAGGTATGGAGACCTGGTTGGCTGTGGGGCTCTCCAGGGCTGGGGAAGCCAAGCACATCTCCCCATGTTGGCATGGCCCATGCCCCTTCCCTCCTCTCCCCCACCCAAGTGTGGGAAGTCAATCACAGAATCTCTTTGGTCAGAAACTATGATTCTTCTCAGGTAGGTGGTTGCCTTTCTGCTCAGCTTGATTCCCTCCTACCCAGTCTCCTCATTTTCTGCCCATGTCAGACATCTGCCCCTACAAAGCTTTCCTGTGTGGCACCAGGCAACAGCAGCACAGGAGGCACCAGGGAGCCCCTGCAGTCGTAGAACTTTATTGGCTCGCTTAGAGGTGCTGAACTGGTACAGTAAAACCTGTCCCAGGGGAGGAGACCTCCTGGTCTTCAGCTTAGCCATTAGTGAAAAATGGCTTCCCATGGTGTAAAAGGAAAATTAATTATGGCTCGTTGGAAAGAAATCTCTGTGTGTGTCCTGGCTGCTGTGCAGAGGCTGCCTGTAGGAGACACAGCATGCCTGGAGCTGGGGGGAGCTTAGTGCTGGCTGGGGCAGGGGGAGGCTGAGGGAGGATCTCTTCAGTACTCACAAATACCTGAGGGGTGGGTGTCAGGAAGAGGGGACCAGATTCTTCTTAGTGGTGCCCATGACAGGACAAGAGGGCACAAACTGGAACAGAAGTTCCACCTAAACATGAGGAGGAGCTTCTTTACTGTGAAAGTGGCAGAGCACTGAAGCAGGCTGCCCAGAGAGGTGGTGGAGTTTCCTCTGCAGGCTTTTGAGACCCACCTGGTTGCATTCCTGTGTGACTTGCCCTCAGTGACCCTGCTCTTGAAGGCAGGTTGGACATGATGGTCCCCAGAGGTCCTTTCCACACCCCACCATGCTGTGCTGCAGTGATTCTGTGACTGCTGCTCCTCAAGGCCAGCTTGGATGAGGCCTTGGGCAACCCTGACTGGAGGTGTTCCTGCCCATGGCAGGGGGTTGGAACTGGATGACCTCTAAGGTCCCACTCAACCCAACCCATTCTGTGATTCTGCAGGGCTTTCCCACCCAGAACCTCCTCTGTGCTTCAGCCCAACCTTTGCTGAAACATTTTTCCTTCCAAGACGTTCCTTGGCTGAAGCTGAAGCAGCCTGAATGGTGTCACCTTCCCCCCAGCCCTGATAGATGCTTCCCTCCCCGTGACCCTTCATTGGCCGGAGGCTGCAGCCTCTTCCCGGGATCCTCCCTTCAGCGGGATTCCAGCAGCAATGCTCCCGGTCCACAGCAGCCCAGCCCTCTGCTTCCCCACCCACCACATTAGCCTCTGAATGCTCTCATTATCCCATTACTAATTAGAAACTCGCTCAAATTGGCGGCTGCACTGAAAAAAGGCAAAAGGCAGAGTGCTGAGCATATGGCATCATCTCCTATTAATGAACACTCTAAATTCAACCGCGGGGCAGCTGCTCATTTCTTGCTCCTGACACCCAGGCGCGGGCAGAGAAGCAGAGAAGCAGAGAAGCAGCCTGCTCTGCTTTGCCTTTCTTTTTATTTCTCTTTTTCCCCCCTTTTCCTCTTCCTCTTTCCATTTGCTCCTCTTTTTTCCCCTTTTTTTATCTCTTTTTCCTCCTTTTTTCCTTTTTCTTTCATTTGTGCCCTAAATTGTACAATCCTGCATGCTAAGGATGTGGCAATGCCTTGGGCTGATGATTCCTTTTATTTGGCTTTTTTTGTGGTTGAAACCAATAAATTAAAAGACAAACACAGGGTTAGAGAACCAGGGAATCGTTTGGGTTGGGCAGGGCACTGCTGTGTCCAGATGCTGACTGTGAGGTGCTGCAGTGCTTTGTTCAGGAGCTGTGGTTTCAAAGGTGTGCTTCTGGAGATGGGTAGGAGGTGCCCACATTCCCGGGGAGGGTTTCATTTGGGTTCTTTAATGCCATGAAATCTGCAGCCCAGTAAACCAGCAAATCCTTGTCTTGCTCTTCTCCAGGCAGAGGAGCTGCCAGGGCTTTAGGTCTCATCAGTCTCGTTGTCACTGAGGTTTAGAAAAGCACCAATGACATCATCTCAGCTGATTCTTTAATGGGATAGTCATTATCCAAGACCTGAGTAAGGGGTTTTTTTGCCATCACTAATTTCACCTCAAGGTGAAGAACAGCAGGCAAAACCCTCCAGGTTCTCTGTGATGTCTGCACTGGCTTCACTCTATCCCACAGCTCCAGGTCCTGCTCCTCCTCCTCCCAGCACGCACCATGTGCCCCTGGCCCCTGCATGGCTCTGCCCCTCTCCTCTGCTCTGCTCTGCTGAGACCTCACCTGGAGCATGGGGACAGGCTAGGAGAGTTGGGGCTGTTCAGCCTGGAGAAGAGCAGGCTCTAAGGAGACCTTAGAGCAGCTTTCCAACACCTGAAGGGGCTCCAGGATAGCTGAGGAGGGACTTTTAACAAGGGCTGGGAGTGACATGAGGGACAATGGCTTTGAGCTAGAAGAGGAAAGAGTGAGACTTGGAGATGAGGAAGAAATTCTTGAGAGTGAGGATGGTAAGACACTGGAACAGGTTGCCCAGAGAGGTGGTGAAGTCCCCATCTCTGGAGACATTCACGGTCAGGCTTGACAAAGCTCTGAGCTACCTCATCTAGTTGGGTTTGTCCCTGCTGACTGCACGAGGTGGAACTAGAGGTCATTTAAAGGTCCCTTCCAATCCAGCCCAAATCAATGATTCTGTGGGGTTTGTCACAGCAGGATAAGTCACAGCATGAAGGTTGTGACTATCACCCCCTGCAGAGTTTTCAGTGGGTGTCACAGGGCTTCTGGTTCTGTTGCCTGCACACCCTCCAATAACCTGCAGCAGCAGCAAAGGGCTGCTTAGTCTGGAGAAGAGCAGCCTGAGGGGGATCAACACTTCAAGGGTGGGTGGCAGCAGGATGAGACCAGGCTTTGTTCAGTGATGCCCAGGGTAATGGTCACTGACTGGAACAGAGGAGATTCCATCTGGACATGAAGAGCAACTTCTTTAATGTGAGGGTTCTGGTGCCCTGGAGCAGGCTGCCCAGAATGGTGCTGGAGTCTCCATCGCTGGAGACATTCAAAACCTGTCTGGATGTGTTCCTGTGTGACCTACTTTAGGTGATGCTGCTCTGGCAGGGAGTTTGGACTCAATCTCCAGAGGTCACTTACAACCTCTAACATTTTGTGACTCTGGGGGGGGAGGCACATCTGCTTCATGCAGTTTGACCTTTCAGTACAAACTGGGCAAGTTTTGGCTTTCCCACAAAGTGCAACTTCTCTTGAAAAGGAATATTTTGCCTCATCAAGAATCCAATTTTCTGTCAAAACAGTTTTCATTAAATATTTCCAAGCAGCCCCAGGTTAGTATTGATTTAAACCTGGTACAAGAGAGAAGAATGAGGCTTTGTCTCTGCAGAGATCACGTTTGCCCACCAAGTACAGCTGCAGTAGAAGTGAGAGGGGTTGGTTAGTGGAACTGCAGCCATCATCCTGCTCCATCTGCCTCCTGCCATGTCACCTCCAGCCAGGTGTCAGGAGCCCAAAAGGCAGTGAGCAGTGGGGGCAAGGACTTTGCAGAGCTGCATGAAGGGATGCCAAGGAAGGAGGAGGTCTTCTTTTGGGGATCTTCTTCTGAGAGGTACATGCTACTCTGGAGGGGACATGGAAGAAGAGCTGCCCTTTGACTAAGTAGCCATGGGGCAAGGGGAAATGGCCTCAATTTACACCAGAGGCTTAGCATGGAGATCAGGAAAAAGTTCTTGCCTGGAGCAACCTGGGCTAGTGGAAGTGTCCCTGCCCATGGCAGGGGGTTGCAAGTAGATGATCTTTAAGGTCCCTTGCAGCCCAACCCATTCTATGGATCTGTGAGAATGTGAGTGGCACAACTGCCTGTGCAAAGAGGCTTTCTGCTGCTGTGCTGGGAACCTAGGAGCTGGGTGGGTGACAGGTGTTGGGGTCACTCAGCTTGGGGAGGGCAGCAGGGCTGGAACAGGCAGAAAGGAAGGTCTGAAGGCTGATTCATCCTTTCCATCCAGGTGGATCTTGTGTTCTGAGGGTTAGAGCAAGCTGAGCCCGTGAGCCCAGCAGGAGGGGAGGGCTTGTTTCATCCCTGGTGTGGTTCTGTAAGGACCAACTTGAGCATCTTGTCTGGCGGGGCCAGGGCCCTACATGGCACTGAGCTGGGGGAGATGCTGGCTGAGCCAATCTCCTGCAGTTGTTGGGATGGCTGAGCACAGGGATGCTGACATCTGTTGGGACTGCTCAAAGGCCTGGCTGACCACCAAGTTTAAGACCCACAGGTTTAATCAGAGGGGATCAGCAGTGTGTCCTGGTACGGTGCTAGAACTAGGCCAATGTCTGGTCAGGCAGCAGCCTTCCTCTGCATGGGGAGGAATAACACCAAGTACCAGTACAGGTTAGGGGCTGACGTGCTGGAAAGAAGCAAGAGAAGGGCCTTGGAGTCCCAGTGGACAGTAAGTTCTCCCTGGGACAGCAATGTACTCTTGTGGCCAATAAAACCAATGGGCTACTGGGGTGCATGGAGAAGAGTGTAGCCAGCATGGTGAGGGAGGGTCTCCTCCCCCTCCACTCTGCCCTGATGAGGCCACAGCTGGAGTGTTGTGTCCAGTTCTGGGCTCTTCACTTCAAGAAGGACAGGGAAGTACTGGAGAGAGTCCAATGGAGGGTGATGAGGGACCTGGAACGTGTCTGATGAGGAGAGGCTGAGAGCCATGGGGCTGGTTAGCCTGGAGAAGAGAAGGCTGAGAGGAGATCTGGTCAATATTTATGAGTATCTGCAGGGGGTCAAGAAGGGATCAGGCTCTTCTCACTGGTGCCCTCTAACAGGCCAAGGGGCAATGGACACAAACTGGAACCCAGTGAGTTCTACCTCAACATGAGGAGAAACTTTTTTACTAGTCTAAGGTTGACAGTTGGCTCCAGTGACCTTAGGGCTCTTTTCCAACAAAACCAGTTCCATGAGTCTGTGATTTTTTAACCTGAGTGATGGATCTATGACAATTTTAATACATTGTAAAGGAATAAAACCTTCACATCAATATTTAGAGGTGCAGGAACAGCTTGCAGAGGTTTTTATCCATCCATTCCCCTAATCCTACAACTGACCATCTTTGTGGGGGGTGCCTGGAGAGTGCTGGGCCAGAGCTGCTGCCTGGCCTGGGCAGGAGCCGGCTGCTATCCAGATCAGATGGAGATGCTGGGTGTAATGCTCCCCAAAATGGCTTTGGTTTTGTCAACAACGTCTGCAGAGCTCCCTGCCTGAGCAAATATCCCTGCAGGGTAGCACATGCTTTGTAAATAATTTTCAGTGTAACCCCCTCTTCCTGGCAGGGTGGAGAGTTGAGAGCATTCATCAAGTCTCACATTAAGAAAATCATTTTCTTGTCCCTAATTTGTGCAATAAATAAAGTCCACAATTTCTGGCTCCTGCAGCAAGGAAATGGAAAGAGCTGAGCTGGGGAGAGCTGACACCAAGGCTCTTGCTAATGGCCTTTCCCACCTCAGGCCTGGTGACTGCCTGAGAGCTCTAGGCAGAGGAGAGCACTGGGGGTGTCCTGGGCAGTCCAGCATGGGGAGGCATGAAGGAGCTGTAATGGCCAGAGTGGGGTGAAAGCCTCCTTTGTTGTGCACCCCAGATGTCAACACTCTCCCATCCCTGTCCTGGAACTGAACATGTTGGATGAAGACAGAGTTGGGCAGTGATTTACCCACCTGCAAGGGCTCTTTAGGCAGCCCTGCCCCTTCCACCAGCATGCACTTAGCACCAGGTAAAGGTCATTCCTCCAGTGAGGAACTTGGAGAGGTTTGCTTGTTTGCAGCCTGCACTCTTGACTGGCTGCAGAGTGGGAGGAGAGGTGAGCATGAGCTCTTCAGCCTGAGTTACCTCTAGAGATGGACCTTGGCTGTCTGCCTTCTCATATCGATGCCACGAAAGGCTCACCCAAAAGGAGCTTCAGCAAAAGCACCGCCTTGCTTCTGCCACCTGTCCCCAGGCTTTGCCACCAAACCCAGTGAGGGCAGCACTCCTCTTTCTGATGGCCTCACTTGCCTCGGGCTCAGGCTGCACCCTGTGCTCTACACCTTCAGGAGTCACCTTCAGCGCCCCTGCCCCTCGGGCTCTGCTCCTGAGCAGCTCTGACCAGGCACATGACAAACCCACAGGACAAGGCTCAATGGCTGGGAGGGAAACGTGGAGGACAGGGAAGAATTCTGGCATCTAATGAGTTGCACCTTGGGCCAGGGAACTCCTAAGTCCCTTCTTATCGATCTGGTCTCTGGTAGGAGACCTGGGGAGCAGGTTTGCCAGGCTGGGAGCGCACCAAGAAGGGAGCAGAGCTCTGTGGCTTTTCCTTGCAGAAATGTAAATCTGTTATTTATATATCTTTTATGGATGGCATGTTCCTATCCCCAGGCGTTCTGCATTGGAATTCAACTCCTTGCAAGCCCATTACATGTTCACTAACTATAAACCAGCTGATTTATATTCATTAACCACTCGCAGACAGCAGCAGCGGCGAAACTTCGGCGCTGGACATGCCTCAGTCGACGGCAGAACTAAATTCCAGTTAATTAAGGTGCCGTAATTGTTGTCCAGTACAAGAGTCTTCAGGGCATTCACTTTGTAAATAATTTTTCACCCCAACCTTTCCTGCATACTTGGTTGCTGTTCTGCAACTTTGTTCAAGCCATAAATTATTAGGAAGTCAGCTCCGCTGCCGTTCTGGCAGAGGAAGGCTGTTTGCCTGCTCCTGCACGGAGTCACAGAAAGGGTTGGCTTGGAAAAGACCTTAAAGCTCACCCACTTCCAAGGCCCCCTGCCATAGGCAGGGACACCTCCACCAGCTCAGGTTGCTCAGGGCCTCATCCTGCCTGGCCTTGCACTTTGCCAGGGAGGGGACATCCACAGCCTCCCTGGGCAACCTGTTCCAGTGTCTCCCCACCCTCACTGATGAGAATTTATTTCCCATCTCCAGTCCCAATCTCCCCTCCTCAAGCTTCAGTCCATTGCCTCTCATCCTGTCACTGCAAGCCCTTGTAGAAGGTCCCTCCCCAGCTCTCCTGTAGCCCACTTCAGGTACTGGAAGGCCCAATAAGGTCTCCCCAGAGCCTTCTCTTCTGCAGGCTGAAGGTCATGGCCCAGATTCAGGTGTTGGTGGCTGTTTCCCCTGAAATCTGAGGAGATCCAGGAGAACCTTTTGCAGCAGCAGCCTAGAGCAAACAGGGATGGAGAAACTCCCGTCCCTATCTGTCCAAGGTATATTGAGAGAATACCTACCCTGGGAGCCATCCCCTCTCCCTTTCCTCTCTCTAGTGAGGAATTGCCCCACTGTCCACTCTGACGAGCAGGGCAGGCAGGTCTGGTGGTGCCTTCAAGGCAGGACCAGGCTGTGCAATGCCCTGGGAGAGGTCCATGGGGAATTTCATGGGCCCAGAACAAGCAGTTGGTAATGTGGAGCCGAGGGATGATCAGTATGAGCAGAATCCAAACCCCTGCTGCTGCAGAGTCTCTGCCCACCAGCCGTGGGCAATAATGAGGTGGAACTTTTTCATTTGCTTTGTGTTTTTACCCCTCTGAGTTAATTGCTGCTTTGGTTTGTTTCCTCAGAAGTTCAGGTCTGGAGGCAGATGTTGGGGAAGGGGCAGTTCCCCACCTCTCATTCATACATCCAGCACCCTGAAAGCTGAGATGCAAAGGGGTTTCTTCTACTTGCTGTCACAGAGTGGTAGGGCTTAGAAGGGATCTGTGGAGATACCCTGCTGAAACAGGGTCACCCACAGAAGGTTGCCCAGGATCACAATGTCCAGGAGTATTTTGAAAGTCTCCAGAGAAGGAGACTCCACAGTCTCTGTGGGCAGCCTGCTCCAGGACCCCAGCACCCTCAGAGGAAAGTTTTTCCTTAAGTCCAGCATCAGTAAGTTTGCAGATGACACCAAGCTAGGAGCAGTGTGGATCTGTTGGAGGGTAGGAGAGCCCTGCAGAGGGACCTTGACAGACTGGATGTTAGGAGGAAGTTGTTGGCAGAGAGAGTGATTGGCATTGGAATGGGCTGCCCACAGAGATTGTGGAGTCTGTCCCTGGAGGTGTTCAAGACAAGACTGGATGAGGCACTTGGTGCCATGGTCTAGTTGATTGGACAGGGCTGGGTGCTAGGTTGGAGGTCTCTTCCAACCTGTTTGATTCTATGATTCTAAGGGGCTGGATTTTCACACCTGCTTAGATAACAGAGCAGAAGCTGGAGCTGCCCTGGGTGCTTCCACCCTCACACTTCAAGCTGTGCTGGCAATGAGGCAGTTTTGCCTTAGCTGTCCTGTGAGTCAGTAAAGCCTCCCCACCGAGGCTCTGCTGAACGTGGGTGGACACCTGCAGTGTGAGAAGAGGGCACTGGAGCTTCTCCATTTGTCTTCTTGAGTTCCAGTGGATCTGACAGCAACTCTGCCCAGCTGCAGACACATGCCAGCCTCTCTGGTCATGTTCACAGAGTAATAGAAAGGTTCAGCTTGGCACTCACTGGAGGAGGCCTTGCGTGGTGCCTCTGACAGCAGTTCAGTTGTAGCCTCTATCGGACACTGCATCTCCAGGCCATGCCTTTCCCCTGGTCTTTTCCAATTTTTCACTACACTGGTCATGAATAAATCACCAAAAGACATCAGATTGCTGAAAATGGAAATACCAGGGACATCCCCACTTGAGCAGGCCAAGAGCATCTCCTTCCTGCAGCAAGCACGTGGGCTCTGTGCTCCCTGCTCTGCCCCTCGCAGCCTGCCCTGGCTGCAGGCTCCTGAATATCTGGGAACCACCAGTGTGCATCCTCTGCCCCCTCTGCACTTCCATCCCACCTCATGTAGCTGCTGGCCAGGGAGAGGAGATTTCTGAGCAGCAGACACGTGCCGGATGAGCCATCAGTAGTCCCAGTGGCTCCCAGGGGTGCGAGGTACAAGCCCTGCTCACCTGCAGCACTGGGAGCAGAAAAAGCCACACAACAGTTGGGATTTTTCACTTTTCTCCCCTGCCCTCAGCAAAATGCATTTTGCAGAAGTCTGCAGGCTCCAATCTTGGGGTGATGTGACCACAGCAGCCCCAAGTCCTGGGAAGGAGGCTCATCCAGAGACAGCTGCTGTGTGTCCCATCATGGAATTGTGGAAGAGACCTTTTGGATCACCCAGCACTGCCAGGTCCCCACTGAACCATGACCCTCAGCACCACATCTCCACAGCTTTGAAGCCATTCCAGGGATGGGGACTCTTTCTCTGCCTTGGGCAGCCTGGACCAGGGCTTGACAACCTGTGTGGGGAAGAAATTGTTCCTCTTGTTCAACCTAAACCTCCCCTGGAGCAACTTGAGGCCATTTCCTCTTGTCTTGTTGCTTGTTCATTTGGAGAAGAAACCAACCCACACCTGGCTCTAACCTCCACACCTCCATCCACTGAATGGTGCCATTCACCTCCATCCCTGCAGGCGTTCAAGAAACGTGTGCCCATGGCACTTTGGGACATGGTCTAGTGGCAGTGGGGGTCTTAGGTTGATGCTTGGACTCAAAAGATTTTAAAGGTCTTTTCCAACCAAAGCAATCCTATGATTCTGTGACCTGGAATGTGACCTGAAAGGGAACTCCAAACCGTGGGGTGGGGCTGGGGTCTTCACACCCTGATCTGCCAGATGTAGTTGTGCCTCTGCCATGCAGCTGAAGTCCTCCAGCATAGTTCTGGGAAAACTGCAGCTAAAAGAGGCTGCAAACTGGTATTATGTGAATCATTTCAGGTCAGAAAATCAGCCAGAACTTTGAAGAGAAAGACAATAAAAAGCCCAAATCACCACTTATAAAATAAATCCATTTCTTCAAAATGAGCCTCCTTCATTTGGACACCAATTCCATTTCTGGAAGCTTGGTTCCTTTTGCAGTTTTGTTGGTCTTTTTTATCTGTGTTGCTGTATTAAGCCCCCTGCTTAATAAATGTCAAATTAAAGGCAAAATTAGTAGACCTCATTCTGCAGAAAGCCAATAAAGTAAAAACCTTGACAAGAGGAGCAAGAAGAGAATTTCCATCATTCTCTCCTTAACGGAAGGCAGCGCAGGCTGCTGTTAGCAATTGCATCAGGATGGAGCAGTCTGGTAATGAAATGACACTGCAGGCTGCACAGCCCTGCACGGGCTGGGCTGAGCAGTGCTGTACACACAATTAATTCAGGCTGATTGCTGGGGAGTGCTCTGTTGACAGCCACATTTCACACCCGTGGGCCTTCTGCTGCTTCTTGTTTCCACAGCGAGGTCCTCACCGTGCCACACCGCGCGATGGTGAAGCAGGTCTGAAGCCTCAGCTCTCGAAGTCACTTCCAGTGGGCCAGGGCAAGGATCAAGGTAAGGATGCCACTGCTCTTAGCTGTGTTCCTTGTGGTGGTGCTGATGGACAACCAGCTTCAGGGTGGAGGGCTTGCTCAGGAGCCCCGAGCAGCCTCAGGCAGTGATGGAGGGAGGCCATGTTAATGCTCTCCTCGGGAAGCCTGGAGATGCTCAGGGGTCTGGTCTGGTCTGCCTTGTTGCTGGAGGCTCTCAGTGTTTGTCTCTGGGTGTCTTCCTGAAGATGTGCCCCCAGAGTGTGGTTACAAACCAGTGCTGCTCTGGTGCAGGTTCTCTGTGGGACCTCTGTTGGGTGTGGAGCCAGGCCAGGCTCTGGCACCACTGCTGGGGAGTTTGTGGGGACACTCATCTGGCTGGATCAGCTGCTTGCTTGCAATCAGATGTTTTACTTCAGTCTTAGTGCTGTGTCATCACAACTGGCAGCACATCTGGAGGCAGCAGTGAGGCAGGAAGGAGAAGGGGAGGGCAGCAGCTCCATGAATCTAAGGTTGGTGTCAGTGAGCTCTGCTGCTGGTCCATCAGGGTCTGTCTGTACTGGGATTTCACTGAGCTGCAACCAACTGGGATACTTGGATTCTTGGAGCCTTTGCTACCTACAGCTGAATTGTCCTTGTCTCTGTGGTCCAGGCAGGGAAGATGTCTGACTAGATGAGGCACTTAGTGCCATGGTCTAGTTGATTGGATAGGGCGGGGGGATAGGTTGGACTGGATGATCTTGGAGGTCACTTCCAACCTGGTTGATTCTATGATTCTATGATTCTATGATTCTCTCTGTTGCCCTTTGGTGCATCTGAAGGCAGTTAGATGACTCTGACATGAGGAAGTGAAGTCAGAGGTCTCGTGGGATCCATCAGGTGCTGTCAGTCTCTGCTTACCCTCGGTGAGATTTTCAAGGCTCCCTAAGGAATTTTAACAGCAATTTTTACATCCAGGAGAATGGGATCTCCTCCAGAAATGCTGAGCCCAGCCTTCATAGAGCTCCTGCTCTGAGCTGTGCCATTGTGAGTGTCCTGCAAAGGGTGTGGTGGGTGAGGACTGAGGTGACATTGGGTGGCGGTGCCCTGGCTGCTGGGCCAGAGGGTGTTTCCCCACCCTGACACTGACTTGTGCAGCTTTACTCTTCATTCCCCACAGGGGTGGAACATCTTCAGAAGTACAAATTCCAAGTGTCTGTAGGAGTTCCCTGCTCTGTTTTCAGGTAAAATCTGGCCCCACAATGTGTTTACAGTGCCTGTGTAGCCAGGAAGCTGGAAAGGACTCCCAGCTTGTAGTGGGGTTACATGATATGAGATGCAGAAGCGTGAGAGAAATAGATCTTGAGCCTCTGGAGGTGAAAAGTTCCCATTGCAGCATTCAGATTAATTTTAGAGGTGATTTAAAAACCTTCAGTTAAAAATAATACCTAGAGTTAAGGACTTGAAAAGCTACAAAAACACTGTTGAGGGACATGGTTTAGCACCAGACATAGCAGAGTTAGAGGCTGGTTGGGCTCAATGATCTCTGTGATTCTGGGATTTGGTGAGCCACATTATCAGGGCTTGAAATGAGCTTTTCTCTCTCCCCTTTTTCACTTGATCTAGTGGGATGCATGGATCTACCTGCATGGATTAGCTGAGAATCATCAGTGTGCAAATTGTTAACATTTGAAGCTGTAGGGAGGAACTGGTTCCAGGGCTTTGGTCTCTGTCTCTTAGAAACAATCCCAGATTTCAGCTGCTCCAGTCCACCTGCAGCACTCCTTGGAAAGCTTCAGTAGTTCAAGACCTGGAAAGGAGAACTCCTTTCCCTAGGTGTAGTCTTCACCAGGCTGAGAGAGTTGGGGCTGTTCAGCCTGGAGAAGGCTCCAGGGAGACCTCAGAGCAACCTTCCAGTGCTTGAAGTACCTTTGGCTACGGCTGAGAGTGACAAGAGGAGGGGCAATGGCTTTGAGTCGGAGGAGAGGAGATTGAGACTGGAGATGAGGAAGAAATTCTTGACAGTGAGGGTGGGGAGACACTGGCACAGGCTGCCCAGGGAGGCTGTGGGTGCCCCCTTCCTGGAGCTATTCAAGGCCGGGCTGGATGAGGCTGGTGGAGATGTCCCTGCCCATGGCAGGGGCTTGGAACTGGATGAGCTTTAGGGTCCCTTCCAGCCCAACCCATTCTGTGATTCTGTGATTTTAGGTACTTAGTGCTGAGCACCCAGCTCTGTGTTTTCAGTGCCAAGGAAGGGGACAGATGCCCCACCACAGGGACGGTTTCCTGGCCAGGAGGAGAGTGGGAGAGCTGGGTCACACTGTGCTCATGTCCCAGCCCCTGGGCACTGTCCTCTCAGTCTCCACACAGCAAAGCTACCAGGATCTAATTTTGAGAGATGAGACATCTCATCTGTCAGAAGCTGAGCGAATTAGAATAACAGGATGGCTTTTTTTTTCTTCCCACCCTTAAAGCAGCCCAAAGTTTTTTATCAAGATGCCATTTATCAGCAGCTCTACCAGCCACTAGCAGTAGGCATCCTGCCAATCATTTTATGGAAATAGGGAAGGACTTTAATGTTTGGATGCCCATCTGAATCGACTCTTGTTCATGTCAGCAGATCTGATGTGAAAGCAAAGGTGCCCCTACGCAGCCTAGTTACCATCAGAGCTGTGAGTGTCAGCATTTTAGAGGCAAGGAGCACAGTGCTGAGGGTGGCCAATGTCACTGCTGTAACCTGTTTCAAAGACAGGAGCTCCTGCAGACTCTGCCTGCTCCTTGTCTCTCCAGGATTAGTTCTGCCCCAAGTACAGCAGCTTGGTTAATCTCTGCAGATAACTCTGCAGGTAGCTGCTCAGCACCATCCTCTGCTCCTAACAACTTCATCTGCTCCTCTCAGCTGGTTAGTTGCAAACACAGCCAACAGCTCTCTGAGTTAGCCTTTAAGCTTGGTCCTTTAAAGTAGTGTTGTGATGGAGCTGCTGAAGTTGGCATCCTGCTGCAGAGGGTTTTGGTCAGCAGCTTTCCCAGCTCTCCCAGCCTGTCCACACTGGCCTGGGGCATGGACAACTTCAGCTCCTACAGGAGAGAGATCCAGGCACATGCTCCACGTGGACCATTGTGAGAGGTTGTGAACACAAGTGCTACAAGGAGCTGAGGGAGCTGGGGTGTTCAGCCTGGAGAAGAGGCTGTGGGAGACTTCATTGCACTCTACAACTCCTTGAAAGGAGGCTGGAGCCAGGTGGGAACAAGCCTCTTCTCCCAAGTACCAGCTGACAGCACAAGAAGAAATGTCCTCAAGTTGCCCCATGGGAGGTTTAGGTTGGAAATGAGGAACAATTTTTTCCCCAAAAGGGTTGTCAAGCGCTGGACCCAGGCTGCCCAGAGTGGTGGTGGATTCCCCATTCCTGGAGGGGTTTCAAAGCTCTGGAGATGTGGTGCTGAGAGCCATGGTGGTGATCTGGCAGTGCTGGCTTCAGGATTGGACTGGAACTTAAAGATCTCTTTTGACCAAACCAATTATGTGATCACTTGATCCCCTCCTTGTGTTTGCTGTTTCCTCAGTCTCACAGAATCACACAATTAACCAGGTTGGAAAAGACTTCTAGGATCATGAAGTCCAAACTATCACCGAAGCCTTCTAATTTACTAACCCATGGCACTGTCTCATCCAGCCTCCTCTTGAACACCTCCAGGGATGGGGGCTCCACCACCTCCCTGGGCAGCCCATTCCAATGCCAATCACTCTCTCTGAGAAGAACCTCCTCCTAACATCCAGCCTATACTTCCCCTGGCACAACTTGAGACTGTGTCCCCTTGTTCTGTTGCTGGCTGCCTGGGAGAAGAGACCAACCCCACCTGGCTACAGCTTCCCTTCAGGTAGTTGTAGAGAGCAATGAGGTCACTCTTGAGCCTCCTCTTCTGCAGGCTGCACACCCCCAGCTCCCTCAGCCTCTCCTCATAGGGCTGTGCTCTAGGTCCCTCCCCAGCCTTGCTGCCCTTCTCTGGACACGTTCCAGCACCTCAACATCTTTCTTAAATTGAGGGTCCCAGACCTGGACACAGTACTCAAGGTGTGGGAAATGCAGTCTGAAAAGAGGCTGCAGGGACAGCTGGGACCAGAGCTGCCACCCCCCATGGCCACCCCTCACCCAAAACTACCTGAACCTGCAAGAAATCACCCCACAAGCCCTGGGAGTACATGGGGAGCACAGGGGTCAATTTGAGGTTCGAATTGTGCATGGTTTGGATCAGGGCTTTCTGGCAGTGCCTAACACCACAGTGCCACACAAGCAGGATTTCGTCCTCCTGACAATTTCACAACCACCTCGGGGACACAGAAGGCAGAGCCAGGCAGCGCTGCCAGCCAAGAGTAGGGCTGTGCCTCCCTGGCACCATCCCTCTGCTCCACAGGCATCTCCATTCCCTTCCTGCCCTCCATTTGCATAGTACTTCCATCAGCTTTTGAAGGTCAGGGTGGTTTGGAGGTGACCCTAAGGGGGGGGGGGGGGTGGGGGGGGGTGGCAGGTGGGCAGCACGCAGAGGCAGGGAGCAGGGTGCAGGCAGCTCGGGCAGCGCTGCTGTCCTCTCACGGGCGCTGCCGGCTGCTGGGGCTGTTGACAATAGAAGTGATTAACATGGGCAGGACAGGGAGAGGGAAATAAATAACATCCTAATCTCTGGCACCATCATGCCTTTGATGAGAACAAAAAATATGAGGACTGGGAGATCAAAATAACTGTATTAGAGCATGAAAAGGGAAATGCTCTTCTGAGCGCCGCCGCCGCGCTCTATCTGCTCCCGTTTGACACTGCAGTGTGCTCGGAGCACAGGCAGGCAGGAGGCTAAAGCTGCTGATTAATTTGCTTTCCCTTTTCAGCCCCTGTACGGAAACCCTACATTAGCAGAATTAGCGTTTTACCTGGCTTTGAAGATCTCTGCTTTGAAATGCACCAAGTGGTGTCAATTTTGTGTCTCTCAGAAGAATGAGAGTTGAGGTTTTGTGGAGCTTTATTCCCCCCTCACCCCAGCCCACCTCCTCCTCCTGCCTGCTCCGTGTGTGTGTGTGGTACAAGAGCTGCTCCGGGTTTTGTCTCTAATTACTGCATCACTACTCTCCAGGGCATTGCTTTAGCTGCTGCCCATACTCACCCCACTTGACTCCTAATTGCTGTTGAAGCTTCTGAGGCTGGAGATAAAAGTATTGGTGTCAGTCCTGTTTCTGTCCAAAGTCTCCTCGTCAGAGCACCAACTGTACTTGGGAGAGAAACTTGGAAAGAAGACTTGGCTGTGCCTTTTTTTCCCCCTTTTTCTCCTTGTTGCAAGGAAATGTGGGGGCATGGAGGAGGAAGGCAGCAAGGAGGCTGCCCAGGCTTCTTATGTCCATCATCCCAGCCCTGCTCCCCTAGCAGTTTAGTTATTGATTATCAAAGAGCATCATGACAGCCAAAGTGGCTGAGGGAGCTGGAGATATTCAGCCTGGAGAAGAGGAGGCTGAAGAGAGGCCTCCTTGCTCTCTACAGCTGCCTGAAAGGAGGCTGCAGTGAGGTGGGGTTGGGCTCTTCTCCCTAGTCTGAGGTGCTAGAAGGAGAGGAAATGGCCTGAAGTTGTGCCAGGGGAAGGTTGTAGGTGAAGAGCTTTACTACAGGAGTGGTTAGGGATTGACACAGGCTGCTCAGGGAGGTGGTGGAGTCCCCATCCCTAGAGGTGTTCAAGAAACCTGTGGCCATGGCACTTGGGGCCATGGATTAGCGGCCCTGGAGGTGTTGGGTCAGTGCTTGGAATTGATCTGACTGAAGCAGTTCTGTGATTCCATGTGGAGAAGCAGAGCAGCTCCACTCCCTGCCCACCCGAGCAACTTCTGATGAGTTTCCCTCTCCGAGTCCTCAGAATTGGGAGCAGGAAAAGAAGTTTATAAAATTGTGCAGGAGCAGTGGAGCGGAACCTATCTGCTCACAATGCAATTAACAGCACCAACATTTACAAAATATGATTACAAGCACTTGGGGTAAGTGCAGGAAGGATATTAGATAGCAGCGAGGGGTTGAGCTTAATGTGTGCTTTTTCCAGAGACTTGCATTTTCTTTGTGCAAATAAAGAGGCCCTAAATTCTCCATAGGCACTAAAATCAATGCAGTGGAACCATGATAACAAACACAGGCTCCACTTTTTGCTACATCCCCCAATTAATTAAGCCTTTCACGGGCATGTAATTAGGAACATTAGCAAGTCATAAAATTGCCGTGAGTCTCTAAATTATGTGCTGGCCCTCAGCAATTTGTTTTTAATTCCTTTTGAAGACAATGGCACTGCGGGGTCCCATAGATCTTCATAGCAGCCTACTGTTTACTTCTTTATGGCTCTGTGAAGATCTAACTGTTTTCTACTGCTCCCAGATGCACCCACACCGGTTTCTCTGCTTTTTCATTACCTGAGTTAGATTTAGGGGGAGAAGGCTCCGGCGTGCCCCGCGACCGTGGGAGAGGAGCGTGGTGAGGATGCTCACCGGGAGCCTGGGCTGCGACCAGCCAGCAGGCGCTGCCAGCAGTGATGCGCGGTGGTGTGGGCTGCTGAGGAGCTGCAGGAATAAGTACAGAAAGGGAGAAGCGTTCCAGGGGAAGGTTTATTTCCCTGTTACTGTGATTTACTCCTCCTTGACGAGAGCGTCTCCCCGGCGCGGAGCAGCGTTTGTGCGCTCGCAAGGGTCAAGAACAGCAGAAAGAGGCAAGGAGTGGCAGCGGATTGGTTCTGCCTGCAAACATCCTGGAGAGTTTACAGCTGGGGGGTCACCGTGGTAATACCTGGGCACGTGTTCTAATAGCAGGGTGATAGGTGATAGCCTGACAGATACATGGAACTGTGGAATCCCAGAGCTGGTTTGGCTGGAAGAGAGCTTTCAGATCTTCCAGTCCAACCCTGAACCCAGCACTGTCAGTCACCAACATGGCCCTCAGGGTCACATCTCCACAGCTTTGAAACCCCTCCAGTGATGGGGACTCCACCACTGCCCTGGGCAGCCTCTCCAGGGCGTGACAACTCTTTTGGGGAAGACATTGTTCCTCAAATCCAACCTAAATCTCCTCTGGGGCAACTTGAGGCCATTTTCTCTTGCCACTTCACCTCAGAGCAAGGGCTGTAGAATTGTCTCTGATGGGCAGAGCAAGTTCCCGCCCTTGGGAATTAAAGAATCACAGAACAGGTGAGGTTGGAAGGGGTCTTAAAGACCATCCAGTTCCAACCCCCTGCCATGGGCAGAGACACCTCTTACCAGCCCAGGTTGCTGAAGACCTCATCCACCCAGGTCCCTGAAGTAGGAAAAGGCAGAACTTGCCTCAGGATTCAGTGGGCTACCAAAGCCTGTCCATGACCCTGCTGGTTGTCCCTGCCAGGACTTTGCTGCCACTGCAGGGACCTTGGGCTTCGCTGGCAGCCACCAGGGCTGTTCATCACCGTCATCTCCCTGTGCCTCGGCTCAGCCCCCAGCCCCTGCTCCAGGTTCATTGGCATGCAGAGCCCAGCAGGAACAAAGGCACACAGAAGGATTCTGCCTCATCTCTGCGAGTCCAGAAGTGAAGTGGAGTTTGCCTTGTTCTGCGGCCGCAGTCCCCCAGGACGTGGGGAATGGTTATTAAACAGCCCAGGGAGCAGTGTCTAACCTTGAGTAAGTGTTTGCTTGTTGTCATCCACGATCTAAAGGAAATCCTGGAGAGAATACATGGTGAAGACATATATTATAGCTGGAGCCCTTTATCTCACACATGTGACTCTGCCTATCATGAAGTGCAGGGTTTTATTCTCACTAGTGGGACCAGCCCATCTCCCAGCGCCGCATATATCACAGGGAACAGCGCTGCTCCTCCTCTGCATTCATACAAATAGCTGCTTAGGACCGATGCCTGGGCCAGATACCACCAGCACACCTGTCCTTTATCTCAGATATTTGGCACCTAGCTCAACTTTCCTTTATTTAGAGGCAGGATGCAGCAGCTTTTACATATTAAAGGTGCATTTTAAAGGAGCATTTTCCATTCTAATTTGGGGGAATGGAGCTCTTCAGGGCGCTCGGGGAGCGATGTCCACCTGATTTACATTTCCCTCGCTGGAGCGGTGCTGCGGACGTGTAGCAGAGTGTAAATAACAGTGATGGATCCAGGTGTCTGTAGCAGATCCATTTTGCTTTTGACTGAAGCTTCCAGGAGAGGAAGGGGGATGGAGATCACTTTTAGAGGTGGGACCTCAATCTTCTAAGACAATGTTCAAGACACAGGAGCCAGTTCCTTCCTTCCCAGGAACTTGCTGGCAGTATAAGATGTGCAAAGTTCCAAAGAGTTCACTTCTAGTATCTGAGGGGGGGATACTTGCTGGTGATTGCCTTCAACTCTGCTCTCCTGGTGGATGCTCACCTGATGGTTTTAGAGGTGCCCAGCACCACCAGCAGACTCCAGCCTGGTGGCACATGAGCCACTTGTGAAGGATCCCACTCCCAGCTGCCTGAGCTGGAAAGGGAATTCAGTATAAATTATGAGTTGTGGCTAAGTTGCTGTTTCTGTTGTTCTCCTGCCATGAAGGTTTGGGTTTCAGCCACGTGTAGTGTGTGAAGAACAAATTTGAAGCTCGTGTGCCACAGGAAGGAAACAAAGCTTGCTCTGTGCTGCAGCTTTGGGAGCACTCAGCTCTGCCCAGGTTCCCTGTTTTCCCATGTCCCACAGTAGGTAGCTTCAGGGACAGAATTAGGATTTCTCCATCTGTTGGCATCTTGAAGGTGGCTACATGAGCCTGGTAGCAAAAAGCTGTTGGGTTGCTCTTGTAGGGGATGCATTGTGCTCAAAGGCTTTGGTGACACTGACCCAAAATGGGGAGCACAAGTTTGCTTGCCAGGTTTGCTGCTTGTAGAATTGGGGGCACCCTGTAGGCGTTTGGTCTGATTTCAGAAGTACAAGGTGCAGGTAACCAGTGGCCAGCCAAAGCCAGCAAGCCAGGCTGGGCAGGTGGCACTCCTGCTGTGCTGGATTGACCCGGAAATTCCTGCAGTGAAACCTGCCCTGGCAAGAGTGATTTGTGGTGAAATCCTGAGCTCCCAGTGAACCTTCTCATTTGTCTTTGGCTCTGCCTAAATTCCCTCCAGCTTCAGAGGTACCCAAAAAGAAAGAAAGGAAAAAAAAGTTGAAGTCCCTTGATCATCACAAGGGGAAATTAAACTTCTGGGCTTAGCCCTCATTTCCCTCAGCCTGTCCAGTGATGGGAGCAAAGCTCATTTCCTCCAGGGTCCCCTTGTCAGCTGGTTGCTCCAAACTGGAGGAGCAGGGGAGGGACTGGGTGCGTGAGTAATTGCCTGCAGGAAGGAGATGAGCTCAGATACTGGTCTGGTTTCAGAGGAGCATGAAATTAAGCAATCAGCACTTGGGGGAAATTGGGGTCGTTTGCAGACCCAAATAAACAAACTTTACGCTCTGGAGGTGGGGCAGGAGCAGAGCCCAGAAATTCTTTCATCTTCCTCACTCCTGAGAGTGCAACCAACCTCCACGGGAGAAGGATCCCTCCCAGCTTGGGTAGGAGAATAGGTGGAGGTCTCCCTGGTGTCTTTGCTTTGGAAGAATTTGTCTTCAGAACATGCCTTGCAGCAGTTTTTGGTCAGAAAGGGCTCCTTCCACCTCTCCACTCCCTCTGCCTCTTTGTCCACTCCTGCATCCAGGTGCTGGTGACACTTTTTGCTCTGATACTGTGACACAGCCCCATGGGGACTTTTGCTGTGGGTGTGTAGTGACAGCATCTCCTGCAGGCCTTGGCCTCAGCTCCAAGGGTGCTGCTCCTTTGGCACTGCACCATCTACTCTGAGAGAGGAGCCAAGGTACAGTGAGGCTATGCAGATCCTTGGCCTCACCTGGTAGGACCATTCTTGCTTCTTCTCTTTACCCAAGCAAAGATGTTCTGGGGGTATTTATTGGCTTCTCTCCATCTTCCTTTGATTCTTGAGTAACCTCTGTCATCACAGAGGCACCATGGGCTTGAGTTTGGTCCCTGTTACCTCTCTGAGCACTGCTGTGTGTCACCTATGAGCTGTGTAGGAGAACTCACCATGTGCTCACTGCCCTCTCCGAGCCTGATTTGGGCAGCCCTCAGAGCACCCTGTAAGGAACAGTTAATAGAGGGGGGTTGGATGAACAAGTGAGTGCTGGAGCCAAGATTCTCTTCCAGCTCAGTTCAAATGTAATTGGTTTGATCATATATTTCTCGTGATGATGCCTCAGTGAACATTTGAAACACAAACAGGCTCCACATGGCTTCTGAGATCCAGACTGAACAGCGTGGCTGTTCTGCAGGCAGCTCCTCAAAACCAGGATGTGGTGGCCAAGAGCTGTGGGAAGAAGGCAACCGTGGGCATTGGCACAGGCTGCCCAAGGAGGTGTGGAGTCCCCATCCCTGGAGGTGTTAAGAAACGTGTGGCCATGGCACATGGAGACTTGAATTGGTGGTTTTGGTGGTGTTGATGGTTGGACTGAATGGTCTTAGAGGGTTTTGCCAGCCCAAACAGTTCTATGATTCCATGATTCTGTGGTTCTGTAATTCTATGATTAAGGGATGCCAAGCTGCCAGAAGTGAGGGAAAATGCACCTCCCCACTAAACAAGGTCAATGCTAGAGCCTGGTGGGATGGGATGAGCTTGGGTGAAGCCCTGGCCCAGGATAGCTGTGTGTGGAGTGGCTGTAATGCGAGGGAACGCTGCTCAGGAGTGATTGACAAGAGAATGAAGCAGCTCAGCGTCAGGCACAGGCAGTGACTCTGCTCTGCTCAGATCCCAGCCATACACTGGCTCTGAATCATGAGGCTTGCGACCAGCAGGCATAAATTTCTGCTATACAGATGAGAACTGTGCCTGGGAGACAGAACATCTATCTCCTTTGCACTTATCTGCCACCGTGACACAAACAATCAGAGATGATTCTCTGGCACAACAAACAGCAAAGTGTCTTCTTTGTCTTTGCCTCAAAGGAAAACACTATAACACATCTTTTTTTTTTTTTTTTCCCTTTGGCCCTGCTTTTATCACTTACTTTTGTTCAATAATCTCCCTGCCCAATATACAGGACTTGGCTCCCTGTGTGTAATGGGAAACCTGCCCTGCTCCCAGCGTGGAGCGTGGGGAGGAGATCAATGCCCTGTCAGCAGGGCTCTGCGTGCTGTGCAGCAGCCCCTGGCTTAACCCCACAGCTCTCTGCGTTGGAGCTGGATTTTCTTTACTGCCACAGAGCCTTGGCTGTCTGGGGATGGGGAAGAAGGAACCTTGACTGACAGAGAGGGGCCACAGGACTGACACGGCTTTGGGTCTGTGAATAACCTCAGCTGCACTGGGGGATGTTACCAGGCTACATGAAAAGGTTAATTCCTGATATCCAGCAGGGTCCTTGTGGCATAGCAAAGGCAATCCAAAAAGCACCACGGCTGCATCTTAACCTCTGTTTGGGTGCTAATTCTGGAACCTTCTGGCAAACAGCAGCACAGCTCCTCAGGACCATGGAGTGCAGCAGTGGGGCTGTTGGGGTTTGACTGGATCCAGCTTTAGGTGGAGAGGAGGTAGGAGAAGTTGAGTACAATCACAGAGTCATGGAATGGTGGGGGTTGGAAGGGACCTCTGGAGACCAACCCCCTACCATAGCACGACCTCTGGAGCCCAACTCCCTGCCAGAGCAGGGTCACCTAAAGCAGATTACACAGGACACATCTAGGTGGGCCTTGAAAGTCTCCAGGGAAGGAGACTCCACTACCTTTCTGAGCAGCCTGCTCCAGGGCTCTGCCACCCTCTTGGTACAGAAGTTCCTTCTCATGTTTAGAGGGGATTTCTTATGTTCAGGTTTGTGCCCAGTACCTCTTGTCCTGTCTGCTGCAGCTCCCACCTGGTGACAAGGGTCAGGCAGCTTCCACTTGATGATGGCACTGGGGCAGCCAGGCCTAGAGCTGTAGAAGTGAGAGGCCAAGGTGGAGGGGTCACAGCAGGAACTGATGAGGGAACTGGGATTGTTCAGCCTGCAGAGAAGGAGATTGAGAGGGAAGACCACCTGGCTCTCTACAGCTCCATTAAAAAAGGTTGGAGGTACATGGGGTTGGTCTCTTCTCCCAAGGCTCAAGCAATAGGACAAGAAGAAATGGCCTTGAGTTGCACCAGAGGAGGTTGGACACGAGGAACAATTTC
The DNA here is from genome assembly GCF_015220805.1 of Pogoniulus pusillus. Classification (NCBI taxonomy): domain Eukaryota; kingdom Metazoa; phylum Chordata; class Aves; order Piciformes; family Lybiidae; genus Pogoniulus; species Pogoniulus pusillus. The sequence goes on along the minus strand of NC_087290.1, from coordinate 14,223,729 downwards.
TTCCCTAAGGGGGTTGTCAAACCCTGGCCCAGGCTGCCCAGGGCAGTGGTGGAGTCCCCATCCCTGGAGGGGTCTCAAAGCCGTGGAGATGTGGTGCTGGAGGGACATGGTTTAGTGGTGACTTGGCAGTGCTGGGTTAAGGGTTGGACTCTTAAAGCTCTCTTCCAACCAAAACCATTCCACGGTCCTAAGGTCTCTTCCACCCAAAAGAGGTCTGTGCTTCTGTGAGGGTGCATCCCTCAGACAGGCATGTCTGAGCCTCTGGGCTTGCCTGGCACAGCCTGGCCGTGGCTGTGAGGCAGCCTGTCCCTCCCTGCTGCCTCCTGCTCGGACATGATTTGTCAGGCGTTAGCAGCACTCTCACTGGCCCCTATTTCAAAAGGAAAAATGGAACCCACTTGCACCTCGGATGCAGACAGTCCCCAGCACAATATTTCCTCCACCTCCTCCCCAGATAAGCCCCCTCTGCAGATGATGTATGGTACCACTTACCTTTCACAGTGCTGCACCTAGCAAGGCATGGGCAGAGCTGCTGTGGTTAGGCACTGAGAAACCCATCACTTAAACCAGAAAATTGGGTGGATGGGTGGAGTAGAGCAGAGGCCAAGCTAGTTATGGCAAGGGCTCACTCCCAGGCAGGGGCCAAGCTAGTTATGGCAAGGGCTCACTCCCAGACAGGGGCCAAGCTAGTTATGGCAAGGGTTCACTTCCAGACAGGGGCCAAGCTAGTTATGGCAAGGGTTCACTCCCAGACAGGGGCCAAGCTAGTTATGGCAAGGGCTCACTCCCAGACAGGGGCCAAGCTAGTTATGGCAAGGGTTCACTTCCAGACAGGGGCCAAGCTAGTTATGGCAAGGGTTCACTCCCAGACAGGGGCCAAGCTAGTTATGGCAAGGGCTCACTCCCAGGCAGGGGCCAAGCTAGTTATGGCAAGGGTTCACTCCCAGGCAGGGGCCAAGCTAGTTATGGCAAGGGTTCACTCCCAGACAGGGGCCAAGCTAGTTATGGCAAGGGTTCACTTCCAGACAGGGGCCAAGCCAGTTATGGCAAGAGCTCACTCCCAGACAGGGGCCAAGCTAGTTATGGCAAGGGTTCACTTCCAGACAGGGGCCAAGCTAGTTATGGCAAGAGCTCACTCCCAGACAGGGGCCAAGCTAGTTATGGCAAGGGCTCACTCCCAGACAGGGGCCAAGCTAGTTATGGCAAGAGCTCACTCCCAGACAGGGGCCAAGCTAGTTATGGCAAGGGCTCACTCCCAGACAGGGGCCAAGCTAGTTGTGGCAAGGGTTCACCCCATGAGCAGGGACACCTCCACTAGCCCAGGTTGCTCAAGGCTTCATTCAATCTGATGCTGAACAGGGGCATCCACAGCCTCCCTGGGCATCCTGTGCCAGTGTCTCCCCACCCTCACTGTCAAGAATTTCTTCCTCATCTCCAGTCTCAATCTCCCCTCCTCCAGCTCAAAGCCATTGTCCCTCATCCTGTCACTGCAAGCCCTTGTCAAAAGTCCCTCCCCAGCCTTCTTGTAGACCCCCTTCAGGCTCTGGAGGTCTGTGTGCTGTCCAAGGCTCCTCTTCCAGCACAGGCAGATGAGCAGGGACGCAAATCGCCTCCTGCATCCTTTATTGATCCAAATCTTTGTAGATTTACCATGAATTTCAGCCCTCACAAAGTCTTTTGGGCAGTGCAAGAGAGAAAGGAAGGATTTCCAGTGCTGCCCCTGTGCACTGCAGCCCGCACAGCCTGGGGTCACCCAGTGAGCAGCAACCCACCCCCCGAATTCCAGGCTAAGACACACAAATGAAGCATCATTTCCTGACTTCTCTGAATCGATACCTACTTGATGGTGACTTAAAAACAGCAGACAGCTTTGCTAGACCGAAGCCCCTGGATAAATGAAGTTGTCATTGACTTCTGGTGTATCAGGTCTGTGTGAGATCCTAATTAGGACAGGATCACAGTAACGGGGGGAGATAATAGACCTATTGGATCAAGTCTGTCTGCCTGCACTCGCAGCATTTCATCCCCTAATACAAGCTGTACCTGGCATTAAGGATGAAATCGCCCAAATCTTGTGGCTTGTGATTAAAAAGTGCACAAAAGGAATGGAAGCATTGCCTGGGAATTTATCAGGGGGTGTTTGATTTCTCTTCTGGCTTCTGTTTGTCTTCCCTGCTCTAGGAAAGAAAAGGCTTTCTGCTGAAAAATCCAAGGCTCTGGGTAAAGCTGTGGATATTTTTCCACTGCAGTGTGGGGCAAGTTAGGAGAGGAGATGCTCTGTTGCATGGCCAGGCAAGGAGGGTGCCACAGCATCTCGGGAAGGGTCTGGAGAACAGGGCTCGTGGACAGCAGCTGAGACATCTGGGAGTGTTTAGTTGCTCTCTACAGCTCCTTGAAAGGAGGCTGCAGTGAGGTGGGGTTGGGCTTTTCTCCTTAGTCTCAGGTGACAGAAGGAGAGAAAATGGCCTGAAATTGTGCCGGGGAAGGTTAGGCTGGAGATGAGGAGAAATGTCTTTGCTGCAAGAGTGGTCAGAGATTGGAACAGGCTGCCCAGGGAGGTGGTGGAGTCCCCATCCCTGGAAGTGCTCAAGAAGTCTGTGGCCATGGTCTGGGACATGGTGTAGTGGCCGTGGGGGTGCTGGATTGAAAGTTTGGCTCGATGATCTTAGAGGGCTTCTCCATCCTAACAACTCTGGTTCCCTGATTCTATCTCCAGCCCCAGGATGTCCATACAGAGGGCAGGGACAGAGCAGCTGCCTTCTGCCCTGGACTCCTTTCCAGGACCACATCTCACCCACCCAGATGTGGCTCAGGATTTCTCAGGGTGGATATGCAGGGGAGGGTGGTGGAATTCAAGTCAAGTTTATAAGTAATGCAGCTTCACATCAGGTTGTTTCCTGGAAGTCAGATCCATTTTAAGAGCAGTGATGAAACAGGGCTTCAGAATCCACTCTATGAGCATCCAAATTAAAATCTAAATAGGATGCAGCTCTCAGCCTGGCTGTGTCTTTACATGTCAGCCCTCGTTATCCTCAGCTGGCACCGCTCCGCAGCCTTCCTCCCGAGCCTTCTCCCTGCTGCATGCAGAGATAGCTTCCTCCATCTGCATCCCATCCAGTGTTGAGAGGTACTGGTGTCTGCTTGGACACTGGCATGGTCAGGTGTGCCCCTTAGGGGACCAGAATTCCCCACTTCTGCCCTAAAGCGCCGCAATCTGAGCTCCACCTTCAGTGTCTACTTAGCAAGGTGTGGCTGAGTTAAGGAAGGCTTCAGGGTCTTTCCACCACCACTGACCTTGGGGAGTTGTTTTACCCTTCCTGTGTCAGCCCTGGCAGCCTGCAGAGCTCTCTTTGCAGTGAGGGCTGCAGGCTCTACCATGCAACATGTTTGGATAAAATCTAACCATGGGTTGGGTTTCTCAGAAACTGCTGCTGGAGCAGCATCAGGAGGAGTGCTGGAGTTGTGGGGCCAGAGGTGGGGTCATGGCATGAGACCCACCTGTCACCTTGTTTTGTTCCACCCTTTTAAGCTTGGGGGGTTATATAGAAACCTTTGCATGGCCTCGAGGAGGGAGCAGTCAGATGGCTCTCACCGACAGGTCCAGCAGGCAGGTCCTGGGTCTCCATCCTGTGGCTTTCCCCACCATACCATCTCCTACCCCTCCATGCCATACTCCTTCCTCCCCATCCTCCTACCTCCCAGTCCTAGCTCTCTGCAGTTGCAGGAGGGGGTTTATTTGAGAGGAGGAAGGGGAGCAGTCACAGGGAGGATTGGGAGCAGCACCAGGAGCTCTGCCTTTAGCGGAGCTGCAGTGACTCTGGAGGGAGGCAGGGATTTACCCTTTCTGCACAGATTTAGGAACAGGACACAGCAATATAGAACATGATGTGTAAGAGTCATGTGCAGCTTGTCAGTGCAGCAGAAAGGGTGAAAACCCCTCAGCTGCCCCCCAACCTACCTTGGCAGTGGGGCGAGGGGGCAGCTAGGGTGTGGGACATCCTTAGGACACTGACTGGGGTCTCCTCTGGCATCCCAGCACTGCTCCCCACTACAGCTCCCCGTGTGCCATGCTCCCCACCACAGAACCATGGCAGGCTCTAGCTCAGGTGAGAAGGTGGAGAGTCTGGAGGAAATTATCATGAGGGACTTAAAACTGCGAGTGGGGATGAAGCAAGTTTGGCCATAAATAATCCCACACCTGGCCTTTTAATTCAGTTATCTCCTGGTCAGGAAAGTGGGATCTGCTGTGTGCTGTGGTGGTGCCAAGTTAATTACTTGAAAATGAGTGCCTGGGGTTGGACCAAGAATTCCTCATCAGCATTCAGCACCAGTGCCACGGCCTGAAGGAGAGCCCAGCGCATGCTCGCTGCAGGGAGCGTTAAGGGAGGAGAGGAGACGCTCAGTGGCTTGGCTTTGCTTTTGAGCATGCTGGGGCAGGCAAAAGCACCGAAGATGGCCCGTGGTGGCTTTGGTGTCTGCAGACTGTCCCGGCGACAGGCCTTAGCAGGGGAGAGGATCGGCTCCAGGCATGGAGCTGAAGGGTTTGGGGTCAACAGAGCTGAGCATCTCCTGGCCAGATGCCAAGGCTGGGGGTGCTGAGCCCGTGCATAGCAGCAGCTTGAGAAGCAAGAAAGGGGAGCACGTCCAAGCCACACGGCTGAGAGGCTGCCTCTGCTCTGGACTCCCCCCTTCAGCAGCTGGGTCTGGTAATTCCACTTCTGGTGCCTTTCAGCGGGAGCTTTTGCTGCGGGCTTGGGATTTGTTAACCCCCCTCCGAGCTTTACAGAGCTGCTGGGATGATGCTCTGGCCTCTGGCAACGTCCAGCCCTGCCCTTGCTTGCCCGACACTGTCAGGAGCATCCCTGTGCCCCTGTCCTCAGGCCAGCAGCGGGGCTGGCAGCAGGATGAGGAGGACAGGCTGTGAAATCCGCATCCTCTCCCTCCCCCTTCCCATCCCACCAGCGCTCGCCAGCTGAATACAAATGCAGACATTACAGGGGAGAGAGAGAGGGAAGGGAGAAGGTGCAGCTCCAATACTAAATAGCTGGGCCCTTTAAGCTGTTTGGCCAGACCTTATCGGGGAAAGGAGGGGGAAAAGAGAAATAGTCTCTGTAGGGTTTGTGAGTCATTGCTTCGGATGTGTAAACAGAGGGCGGCAGCTTACACAGCAAACAGCCTGGAATAGCTTGAGGTGATTAACAGTTGTTTGATTCCTCCCAGATTTCCACATGCTTATGCCAATCCAACTGGGAAAGGCAGAATAAATATTTTGAAATATGCCCCCTTCTTTTGTAAATGAGGCATGATGAGTGGCTGCTTAGCCACTTAGCTCCGACTCACAGCCCTGCTTTGTTCAGCAAACAGCAGCAGAAGGGCAGGGCTGGCTGCAAGATGAGGCTGCAGGGGTGATGGTGCACCAGTAGCCCCTCACATCACACCCTGGGCTCTCTCTGCCAGCAGTGCCCCCCACACCCGAGTGTTTGTGCCCCAGTTTACTGAAGGGGGGGAAATGCAGTTCAGCAATATACAGGAGACAAAGCAGATCAGCAGCCTCCTGCTTCCCAGCCCTGGCATTCTCACCTTAATGCCCCTGATTCCCTCTCCCTCAGAGTGCTTGGGTGCCAGCTCTGCTCGAGGCTGTTTGTGTCTAAATCAGACTCACAGAATGGTAGGGTTGGAAGGGACCTCTGGAGATCAGAGTCCAACCTCCCAGCCAAGGCAGGGTCACCAGATTTTGCCTCCACCAGATAAATGCACAAAGGTGAGCAAGTACCAGCTTAGCTCTCTTGCACTAAATTGGGCTTCAAGGAGATGACTGCACCCTCAGGCAGCTGCTGGCAGCTCCATCTCCTCCAGAGGGCCAGCTCCTGGCTTCACAGCTGGGAAGGCCTTTGTTACCGAGAACCTGTGCTGGGCTAGCAGCTGGGATGACAGAGCCATTAAGGTTGGAAAGGCCTCTCAGATCATCCAGTCCAACCCTCAGCCCAGCACCACCCTGGCCACTACACCATGTCCCCGTGTGCCATGGCCACACCTTGCTTGAACACCTCCAGGGATGGGGACTCCACCACCTCCCTGGGCAGCCTGTGCCAGTGCCTGCCCACTCATGCAGCAGGAAATAGTGGTGACTTGAGGGTCTTAAAGGTCACTTCCAACCAGAATGATTCTGTGATGTTATGCAAGGAGGCTTCTGGGATTTCAGGTGTGCCAGGACACAGGAATAGGAAAGTCAGGATGGCAACTGTCCAGTGATGGGGTGCAAGGCCCAGGGGCTGCAGGGGTTTAGCCTGTGGCAGCCTCTGTCTCACTTCTGCAGGAGCTTCCCTACCTCACACCTAACCATCTAAACACAAGGAGGAGGTTCTTTAACTGAAGGGTGCTGGAACCTGGAGCAGGCTGCCAGAGAGGTTGTGGAGTCTTCTTCTGCAGGCATTCAAAACCCACCTGGGTGTGTTCCTATGTGACTTGCTCTAAATGATCCTGCTGAGAGGTTGGACTGAATAATCTCCAGAGGTCTCTTCCAATCCCTACCATTCTGGGATTGATGTTTGTGGCCAAAGAAAACTTTTTTCTCCTTTCAGATGAGTTTCAGCACCCAGAGCTGGATTTCCCTTCCTTTAGTCACGAGTGAAAGGCAGTAAAGCAGGAAGAAATACTGGATCACTTGAACCACAGAGGGTCTGTTCAGCAGTTCCTCTGTTCATTCCCATTACAGGCAAGGGGGAGAATATCTCAGATTTAGTCCCAGTTTTATAACCACACTTCCCAACCCACCTGGGGACCACAAAAGTGCTTTCCATGCATTAATGAAGCAAACAGTGCCACCTCCAACGGGACAGTTAGGTTTTATCTCCCCTCTGCACGTGGCCAGACTGTGAATCACCTACTCAATGTCACAGTCTGGGTTCCACCCAGGGACCACGATCTGTTGGTGTCCCAGATTTTAGGGACCAATCCCAATGTGCCAAAAAAGCCCTTTTATTCACTCTGATTTTACACAAGACAAAATCTCCTTTTCCACCTGGACAACCTGGCACACAATTTTATCAGGGCTTTGTCTTTGCTCAGAGTCTCCAGAAAAGCCTGAGCTGGGATCCAGCTGCTGTTACTCCCCCATCCCTTGTTTTTCCTGCTGGGGGGGGATCATTTTGCTGCAATCTTCCTTCTCCCAGCCACTGGCCAGCTCTCACTTCCCCCAGAATTGCACTTTCTTTGCAAAACTGACTTAAAAAAAGTGGCAGAACTTGTGTCCCATACGGCAGCAGGAATATTAAGGCTGAAGGGAAGTGCTTTATTTGCCAGATAAATAGGCCTGGTGACACTTTGGATATGTAGAAGGTGGTGAATAATTTCTTCTGCTTGGGCTATATATCCTTAGAGGACTCGATGAATTTTTCATTCTGGAAGATGTGTTCGGGTCATTAATTGCAGTTTGCCACCAGTCTGTTCCACTTTTGTCTGGGTAAAGCCCATCTCCTTCGACACACAACTGCTCTACCCCTGGCAATGCCCCTAACATTTGCATTGGAGATTGCTTAGCTGCACCCCAGCAGCCACTCCGGGAAGCCTTAGCAAGGGTCTGATGTGCGTCGGGACAGGGTGAAGGTGGCTTCTCCTGTGGCACGCTTGGGGCTTGGGATTCCCTCTCCCTACCAGCTCAGGTCTTCAGCAGTGTTTGAGCCCCTCTGGCCACCTCCAGCCTCACAACAGGGTCAAGGACCTGTGTGGTGGTTTCCAGTGAAATAGGAAGCTGCCATTGTTTGCTCTGGAGCAGGGAATCGCAGAGCCATGGAATGGCAGGGAGCTTCAGGGGTCATCTTGTCCAGACTGTGGTTTTGCTTTGCTGTTGTGGCTTCCACTGCAACTGGAAAAGTGAGGACTTCATCAAGGGTTCTGCAAGGGGCCAGTTCCCCTCCTCATCCCAGCCAGAGCAAGCAAAACCCTCCATGCTCAGGCACACGGTTCCTCTCCTTCCTGGAGATACCTGGAATTCTGTTCCCGGTCATACACGGTACAGCCCCATCTCTGCTCACAGCTCCTCTTGGAGCTGTGTTTGAGAGCCTGTGGCTGGGAATTGTCTTCTAAGCCCTGCAAAGTTGGTGCCTGCAGGCAGTACCACAGCTCTGGGCTCCTGCACTCAGGGCCTTCTGTCAGGATGGCACCATGCCCAAGCTGAAGCTTTGCTGGAGCTCTGCCCTAGGGTCCAGGTGCCAAGAAATGAGGGCTTGTGTGAAGAAAGGCTGCACACTTCCCTCCCATCTCCTTGTCAGGGACAGAAGTCCCTGCTACCCGGTTTCTCCCCAGGCATTGCTGTCCCAACGTGCCAGTTCCCTTGCATTGCCCCATCCATCCACCCACCTTCCAGCGGCTTCTCTGCACAGAGTGAACCCAGATTGTTTCATCTGCTCTGGTGCTGAGTGTTAGGAATTCCTTGAACAGCTCCAGGGTTCCTACAAGCAGGGCAGAGAGGAGCAAGACACAATGAGTATAAATTGAGCAAACTCCAGAGATTGGAATGAGAGCTGTGAAACATTGCTCCAGGCCCAAGAAGTTGCCTTCAACCCATTTTCAGAGCTACCTGAAGGAGACAGGCTGAGGCTGGCAGCCAGACACACGTGGGAGGTGGCAGCAATGTGAGTGGCACCGGCTGTCCCAGTACTTCTGGCCTCCTTGGAGTCAGGAAATGTCTGAAAGTTTCTTTTGGTGATGTTTTCTGCCCCACTTTTAAAACAGAAGTGGTTTGGAGGAACTCAGCCAAACATTTGTTCCTGCTTGCTGAGAGGAGGTTGGACCAGATGACCTTTAAAGGTCCCTTCCTATCCAGTGCACTCAATGGCTCTATGATTTGACAGCTTTCCCTAGTAAGAGGAGACAGGTCAGATGAGGGTAGGTTTAACTTGGGCATTAGGAAGAAGTTCTTGACTACAAGGGTAGGGAGACGCTGGAACAGGTTGCCCAGGGAGGCTGTGGATGCCTCATCACTGAATGTGTTAAAGACCAGGCTGAATGAGAAACCTGGGCTGGTCGAAGTGTCCCTGCCCATGGAGGGGCTTGGAACTGGATGAACTTTAAGATCCTTTCCAATCCAGCCCCTTCTGTGAATCTGTGAGATGGCAGCAACATGGAGGTGTTTGGCCATGCAGCAGCAGGACAACAGACCCATGGGCCTCTTGGCCATCAACAGCCACATGCCATTCCAACCTGCCAGCCCCGGGGGGCTTGGTGCCACTGGCACTGGGCAGTGCCACAGCTAGCACTGGAGGTGTGCCATGTATTTATCCACATCAGAATGACTCTGCTTGTGTGTTTTAACAGACAAACAATCAGGTGAGGATTAGCACCTCTGTGGCAATCAGCACCTCCAGCTTCCGGGGGAACTTCCCTGAGCACTGCAGGGTTTTAATCTCCTCAAGAAGAGAAGATAAAGGGATGGAGGAGCTGATCCGGGGGGCTTGGGGATAATGGTTTGCATTCTCTGCTTAGATAACAGCTTGGGGTAAAGAAAATGATCTCTGCGGGAGGAGATGCTGTGTGCTAAGGGCTGGGGACAGGTCTGCTGTGATTGCCCTGAGTCTGCCAGTCCCAGGAGCTCATCCTGGGCAGCTCCTGCCTTTTGTGCTGGTGCCTTCTGCTCTGTAAGGTCCCTCCTGCTGCTTCCCCTGCAGCAAGACCTCCTGTATCTCAGCCTGGACAGGAGGGGGGCTGGCAACTCTCAAACTCACTTCTCTGGTGAGCTTGCACAGTTCCCAGTTTGCTGCTGACTCTTGATGAGGTTTGTTGTCCTTGCCATGATGCTCAAGATTCATGAGGGATGGAGCCCCTCTGCTGTGAGGCCAGGCTGAGACCATTGGGGTTGTTCAGCCTGGAAAAGAGAAGGCTCCAGGAGATGTTCTGCTGGCCTCTCAGGGCCTGAAAGGGCTGATCAGAAAGCTGGGGACAGACTTCAGAGCAGGGCCCATTGGGCCAGGACAAGTTTGAACTAAAAGAGGGAGGTTCAGACTGGAGAGAAGGGAGAAATGTTTTATGCAGAGGGTGGTGAGAGCCTGGCCCAGGCTGCCTCGAAAGGTCATGGATGGCCCATCCCTGGGACCGTTCCAGGTCGTTTGAGACTCTGAGCAACCTGCTCTACTCGCAGATGGCTCTGCCCCTGGCAGGGGGTTGGAACCAGATGATCTCTAAGGACCCTTCCAGCCCAACCCACCCTGTGATCCCGTGCTTCTCAGACACGAGCACCAGCCCAGCCCGCGGCAGTTCTGCCGCACCGGTGACCGAAGGGCGGAAAGGCTTTGTCTGCATCTGTTGGACTTGGAGGGTTGGTGGAGTTCCAAAGCATGTCTCTGCCTCCCCATGCAGACGAGGCATGTCCACGGGGTCCGTGGCAGGACTGCGGTGAGAGTAAGTGTCTGGAAGGTGGTGAGGAGAGGAGATGAAGAAGCTGCTGGACGTGTCAGAGAGGCTGCAGCCGCCTGCCGCGGCCGGTGGGACCAGAGCTGCCACAGGCAGGGGCTGGCAGGGACGCGGACGGGGACCCGAGCGCTGCGCGGGGAGAGCATCTGTGCGATGGGCAGGAGGTGGCAGAGCTGGGTCTAACACGCAAGGCTTCTCTTCTGTGGCCAATTAAACCAATTGCAGCAAAGCAGCGTTTTATTGGGGGTTGCCCGCAGCAGTCGCTGGCTGCCGTAAATTTCCTTCGGGCAGGCAGGAGGAAGCGGAGGGGAAGCGGCGGTGAGCGGCGCAGGGCTCGCCAGGGCTGAGCCTCCGGGGCTGCCGAGTTCCACATTGCCTGTCCCCAGGGACCACTGCACTGCTTTGTCACACGCTGAGCTGTGAGGGGCTGCAGCCTGCGCAAACATCAGCATCAGGAGGAGGCAGGAGCGGAGGAGGCTTCCGCAGCGCCGTGGGAGGGACAGCAGAAGTGGCAGCATCGCTGAGCCCAGTTTCTCCTCTCCCCATCTGCTTCTTTGCAACTTTAACTCTTCAATAAGTCATCTTTGCCTGTTTACCCCAAGCCTATCCTGCCCTCTTATTCCCCTGTGCTTCTGCTTTGCAGCAGATTCCATCTTTTTTGCTCTTTTTTCCCTTTTTATTAGTGTTGCTTTAGAGGAACAGCCTAGTTGGGGGGATTTTCCCCACAGATGGGGGCTGCGCAGTCAGCCAAGTCCATACCCAGCATCCCTTTCCTGGCATAGAATGGGAGAATCACAGAACTGTTGGGATGGAAAAGACCTCCAAGATCATCCAGTCCTACCACCAACCCAACACCCCCACGTCCACTAAACTATGGCCCCATGGCCACACGTTTCTTGCACAGCTTCAGGGATGGGGACTCCACCACCTTTCAGGACAGCCTGTGTCAATCCCTGACCACTCTTGCAGCAAAGACATTTCTCCTCATCTCCAACCTGACCCTCCTCTGGCACAGTTTCAGGCTGTTTCTTCTCCTTCCAGCACCTGAGACTAGGGAAAAGAGACCAAACCCACCCCACTGCAGCTTCCTTTCAAGGAGCAGTAGAGAGCAATGAGGTCTCCCCTCAGCCTCCTCTTCTCCACACTAAACACCCCCAGGTCCCTCAGCTGCTCATCACCAGCCCTGTTCTCCAGACCCTTCCCCAGCTTTGTTGCCTTTCTCTGGACCCTCAATGTCCTTGGAGTGAGGGGCCCAAAACTGACCCCAGTGCTCAGGTGCAGCCCCACCAGTGCCCAGTGCTGGGGGACAGTCCCTGTCCTGGTCCTGCATTCTCTGAAATGTGCCAGGGCTGGACATGCCAACACATTACCTAACTGAAGGCCTGGCATGGTTGGGGGTGGTTATGGGGGATGATTGCTGTGGTAGTGCAGGGGGTCCTTGGTGCCATGGGGTTCAGGTGGTGAAGAGCTCACATGGCAGACAGAGTTCATTTTATTCTTTTCCCCTTTTGCCTTTCTTTCTCCTCCTTTTCTGCTCTTTTCCCTGGGGCCCAGCTGATTGATTCCCCTTCGTTGCTGATATCCAGCTCACTCCTCTCTCACACACTCCACCTGTGGGAGAACTTTGGATGGAAGCAGCCTCTCCAGAGAGGTCCTGGCGTGATGGCCACGGCAGTAAACAGCCCAGCCCGCCGAGCCTACAGCAAACAGGTGCAGCTGGTGCTGCACAAATGCTCTCTGCTGGGAGGAGCTGCAAGGAGCAGCCTCTGTGGTGCTTGGTTATGTCCATGCTTTAGTCAGGAGCTCTGCTCATAGCTCGGCAGTGCTGCCTTTATCCTGGGAATTCCTCCTCTCTTGGTGCCGTTGTCAGCAGCTCCCTGATCCCAGCAGCCTCCTGTTGCTGATTGCTCTTCCCCTCCAAGCTTTTCAGCATGGTCAGGTGCAGAGATCACAGTGCAGCATCACAGACTTGTTTAGACTGGAAGGAACTTTGGATCATCCGATGCAGCCATTACCCCAGCACTCACAGGTCACCACCAAACTATGGCCCTCAGCACCCCACCTACATGGCTTTGAAACCCCCTCAGGGATGGGGACTCCACCTCTGCCCTGGGCAGTCTGGGCCAGGGCTTGACAAACTTTCTGGGGAAGAAATTGTTCCTCATGTCCAACCTAAACCTGCCCTGGGGCAACTTGAGACCATTTTCTGTTGTCCTGTCTCTTGTTCTGTGGGACAGGATCAGTAACTCTGAGCTGCTCTCCTGATTGATAGAAAATTAATACTCAGCAATTACCTCCTTCCAATGGCACCCTTTATGATTGCCTAAAAATGTTTGGTTTCTGTTGTATTGGGGTTTTTTTCTCTCTCAAGAACAATAAACTCAAGACATCAGGTTATGGCTGGACATTAATTACCTATTTTTAAGGAAGCAGCTGCCCAGACTGGCCACTGGTGGCTCACAGCCATGACACTGTGCTGCTGGTCATACCTAGGGTGTGTTCAGATGGCATCAGCCTTTTGACTTAAGTGTGGATTTGATTTATACTTCATCAGCATAATTCCTAACACATGGCTTCTTGGAGAAAGAAAATGAGTGTCTAGGCAGGAGCTAACAAATGTAATGGCTTGCTTAAAGGAAAACAGAAGCATCGACTGTGACAAAGCAACCAGAGGCACTCAGTTGTTGTTGTTGTTGCTCCTCTTGGGTTTGAGTCTGTGTTTGTGTGCATGATGCTGCTGGGGAGGCTGGGCTGGGGCAGGCTGTTCCTTAAGGAGAAACTTCTTTGGTGCAAGGGTGCTGGAGCCCTGGAGCAGGCTGTCAAGAGAGGTTGTGGAGTCTCTTCTAATGCCTTTCAAAACTTGCCTGAGTGCCATCCTGTGCAGTGTGATTTAGGTGACTCTGCTCTAACAGAGGACTGGACTAGATGGTCTCCAGAGGTCCCTTCTAACCCCTACCTTTCTGTGCTCTTAAACAGGAATCACTGCTTTCACTGTCATCATTCTGCTCAGCAGGGGCTGTGACATAATGGCCTTCCCAGGGCTTCCCAGTAAGCCACTGGTAATGTCTGGAACTAGAGGCCACATCCAGTGCTGTCAAACTTAGAGCGGGATGTGCGTGTTCAGGCAGCGGGCACAGAAGCAGCACAGAGCAGATGGAGGTGGTCATGCTGAGCTCCCAGACACAGCTCTCACTGCTTTGCATTTTGCAAACACTGGGGCTGCTGCTGGCTGCTGAAGCTTTCTATCAGAGGAGGCTTAGCCAAACACCTAGCAAGCCTCTGCTGTTCCCTGTCTCTCAGGGAAAAGGGATAGTCCTTTTCTGTTCTTTAGGTGTGTGCCATGTGAGCAGGGCAAATCCTCACAGCGGTCCCGTGTGAACTAGGTGAGGATGCACCTGCAGAGGAGTGGGAAAGGGAAATAGCAGGATGGATGGGGACAGCCCTGCCAGAAGAGAGGAAGAAAAGGGTGGCTGTGCTGAAATGAGGAAGCACAGATGGAGCAGGGTGATGGTCAGCCTGTTCTTCAAGGGCCCTGCTCTTGGCTCATTGCTTGGTGCGCCAGCGAGCTCTGTTCACTAGCCACTTTGCAGAGCATGTCTGCTGAGCTCCTGCAAGCTGTGCCAGGGGAGCTTCTGCTAGGAGATGAGCAAAACCTTCTGCACAGAAGGGGTTGTCAGGCACTGGAGCAGGCTGCCCACAGCAGCCACCATCCCTGGAAGTGTTCAAGAAATGTGAGGATGTGGCACTCTGGGACATGGTCTGATGGCCGTGGCAGTGTTGGGCTGTTGGCTGCACTCGGTGATCTTTGAAGGCTTTCCACTCCCTGCCCGTGTCTGGCAGGTCCTCCTCCTCTTTGGCACCTTGACACCTTGGCTCTGATGAGTGAGGAGCTCTTCCCCACTCTGTGTGAAGCCCTGTTAGGTTTGGTGCTTATTACTTGCAGCACAGCACTGTCAGCACATTTGGAAGTGGGGTCCCTGCTTTTCCAGTTCTCTCCTTATTTCACATTGCTTTTCTCCCCCTGGTTTCCTGTCTCCTGTGTCTCCTCTTCTTCAGGGGCACTGATGGGTGAGGTCTCAGCAGCAGTGGATGCCACCCTGGCTAAGCTGCAGGTCAGTGCTAGCAGTGGCTCTGGAAAAAGCAGCTGCTCTGCAGTTCCACCCTCCACAGTGCCCAGATGGTTCTATCACCCACATTTCCATGACCACATCCTGCATCTTTCATCCTTCCTTGATTTGTACAAGGATTCCAACATTTATACTCCCAAGTAACTAGAGAGAGGATGAGAGGAATTGGCTTCAAGTTGAACCAGGAGAGGTTGAGATTGCAGATGAGAAAAATTTCCTTGCTGCAAGAGTGGTCAGAGATGGGAACCAGCTTCTGAGGGAGGTGGTGGAGTCCCCATCCCTGAAGGTGTTTGAAAAGCATGTAGATGTAGCACCTAAGGGCATAGTTTAGTGGGCATGGTGGTGCTGGGTTGAGTGTTGGATTGGCTGATCTTGGAGGCCTTTTCCAGCCTTAGTGATTGTAGGACTTCATTGTTCAGCTTGGGGTTGTCCTCCAATTAAAAAAAAAATCAAGCCCTTGCTCAATAAGCAGCCTGGGCTGGTGGAGATGTCCCTGCCCATGGCAGGGGGATTGCAACTGGGTGATTTTTAGGGTCTCTCCTAGCCCAGCCCGTTCTGTGATTCCATGAATCAGTGGTAAACACCCTGGCAGGAAGAGGGCAGCCAGGATAAGGCAGCCAACAGCACCCCCCTTCTGCTAACAGGGCTGCTGGGTTATCACCAGGCACTCTTTAGCTCCTTTGCATGACCGAGGCAAACAGCACAGTAATTTATCCTGTCCTCCCAGATCAGCTTCACCCTCTTTTTACATCTTGCCTTGCAAATCATAAGGCAGCCCACCAGGCCATTTGTTTCCTAATGACAGGGGTTTCCATAGTGAGCAGATTAAGGAGGAGGAGATTAGAAGATTATACACCAGGCAGGATTCACAGGTTCACAGCTTTATGGGGCTTTGGAGATCCAGTGATGAATGATTTCAGAAATGAAACTTTCTTTAGCACCAGGTAGAAGGGAGGGAACCAGGTGGTTTAATTGGCAAAATTTATTCAGCAGTTTTCATTGACATTGCTGAAAGCCCCCAGGAAAGGGCTGCAGTTACCAGGTGCTGCTGCTCCAGTGCTGAGAGGGGCTGGGAGATCTCTGTGGGAGCTGCCTCAGATGGGTGTTAGTAGCAGCGCTGTGGTCTGTGGCTGCCCAGGCTGAGCCCTGCGCCTGTTCCTGCTGAGGCTGTGGAATTGTTCAGCCTGGAGAAGAGGAGGCTGAAGGAGACCTCACAGCTCCCTGAGAGAAGGCTGCATTGAGAGGGGTTGGGCTCTTTTCCCAAGTAACTAGAGGTGGGGTGAGAGGAAATGGCCTTAGATTGTGCCAAGCGAGGAAATGACCTCAGGTTGCAGCCAGTATCAGGCTGGAGATGAGGAAAAATGTCTTTGCTGGAAGAGTGGTCAGGGATTGGCACAGGCTGCCCGGGGAGGTGATGGAGTCCCCGTCCCTGGAGATGTTCAGGAATGTGTGGCTATGGCCCTTGGGGCCAGGGTTTAGTGGCCATGGGGGTGTCAGGCTGGTGGGCAGGCTGGATCTTAGGAGCCTTTTCCACGATTCTGCCCTGTGCCGTGCTGCCAGGGTGCTGAGGGAGCACTGACTGCTTTCTGCCTTCAGTGGAGGAAGGAGCACAAAGCTGCTTTTCATCAGGGCTGCAGGTGCCAGACGTGCTGCTGTCACTTATCATGCACTGTGACAGCAGCCCAGCATCTTTGTGCTGGGCAAGGTGTGCCGTACAAGTCCTCTGCATATGATAAGGCAAACAGGGGAGGAAACAGATAACGTCCAGGACACGGATTGAGGCAAACAGCTTGAGTTGAGGATGAAGAGAATCAGGAAGCCTGAAATCCACTCAAGCCCTGTGAGAAGGGATGGAGGTGCTCAGGCTCTGGGAGAGTGAAAACCACCATGTGTCTGTGTCCTGGGCAAGAGGGCTGTGGGAGCCCAGGCGAGCTTGGGGGGTAGTTGGGTTGAATTCCTGATGCAGAATCCCAGGTTTGCATCAGGAAAATAAGAAACCTGGAAAACTGTGGGAGGGACCAAAATATCTTTTATACCCTTTGGGCAGAAGAAGCTTGAAAAGGAAAAAAAAAAAATGGGAAAGAAACTGTGACACTGTTGTTCTTTAATTTGCTGATGAGAACTCAAAGCAGCAGGAGAGGAGGCAGCACTTGCTGTCATTTGCTGCAAACCCAATTTTCCACAAAAAGTAGGTTTCAGTGGAAAATTTCCATCTCTCCCCTCTCCCTTGGGTGCTGTTTTAGTGCTGGCTGACTCCTCCCTGTTAAAGTCCATGAGAGTGCCTTGCTCAAAGGGACACCTCAGACTGGAGAAGGATGCAAGGAGCCCTCTCAGATGACCTAAAAGGACAATTCTTCATTAGGGACCCAAAGTGGGCTGTGGAGCCTCTGCTTTCTGGCACGCTGGCCTGTGTGCTGCTGAGGCCAAGGACTTGGCTTGGCTTCTCTGTGGTGTCTGTGCTGTGGTGGGAGCAGCTCCTTGCACCAACACCTCGCAAAGCCCTGTGCTGAGGGTAGTGTCCTGCTCTGGCTGTGGCTGAAGGCAAGCTGAGGCTCAGGGAAATCAGGACCTAACCTAGCATCAGCCCAGCTCTGCCTTGTGGAGTAGCATCCAAGCCCCTCTTCCTGCAGTCAGCAGCAACAGCACCATGGGTGAAACGTGGGGAGGGGCTCGAGGTGTCTCTAAGAGGGTTGGGTGCCAGAAATGACCCACTCTTTGTCTGGTCACCTGCTCAGAAAAGCTGTGGATTTAGCAACTGGCATCCCCTCCCCCTGGAGGTGGCTCCTGCAGCTCAGTGCCTGCCCATGCCAGGACAGAGACCTTCTCTGAGGCTGTGCACCTGGCTCCTTTCCCATGAAGTCGTTTTCAGCTGAGTGTTTTAAATGAGCAGTAAGGTCTTAAAGCAAGCCAGGCTGAGCTTTGATGAGGGTGGTGGGAGCCTGAGCTCCAGTGTAGGGGCTTCAGGTTGTCCTTCCAAGACAACCCAATCAGCTTTGGCTCCTCAGACATCAGCTCTGGCCTGCCGAAAGCTACAGTGCAGCAGGACTCTGGACCAGAGGGCTGAGGGAGCCCCTGTCAGCCTGGATTACAGGAATGCTTCAGAGTTAATTAAATTACAATTTGCTATGCTGCCAGTTCACATGAAGCTGCAACATCTGTGGGTGGCTGGAAGGATGGGAGAAATCTGGACAGAGCCACTCTGTCCTGTCTCTGGGGCTGCAGATCTCCACCTGCTCTTTGGCAGTGCTGCACTGCAGCCAAGGAGGGGAGGCTCCAAAGCCATCAGAAGAGCCTGACTTTGGACACACCCTCATCAGCACCCAGTGCCTGTGTTTGTGGAGATCTGCAAGGGAAGGGGAGCTGAGTGGGGTGCAGCTCTTGGCCCCAGACCTCAGGGGCTAAGTGGCACATTGAGATAAAGCTCAGCAAAGCCAAAGTGCAGAGTGGGAAAAAAAAGACAGATGCTATGAAAGTAAGAAATTTAGGGGCTTTCTGAATTTGCTTCAAGCTGTTGAAGGAAATGGCTTCAAATTGAGCCAGGAGAGGTTTCACCTGGATGATAGGAAAAACTTCATTGCTGCAAGAGTGCTCAGGGATTTGGAGCAGGTTGCCAGGGAGATGGTGGAGTCCCTGTCCCTGGAGGTGTTCAGAAATGTGTGGCCATCGTCCTTGGGGCCATGGTTCAGTGGCCGTGGTGGTGTTGGGTTGAGTGCTGGAGTGGATGATCTTATTATATTTGTTGTGCAAGGGCAATAGTAGAGGACACACTGTCTACAGCTACCTGAGGGGTGGTTGTGGCCAGGAGGAGGTTGCTCTCTTCTCTCAGGTGGCCAGCACCAGAACAAGAGGACACAGCCTCAGGCTGCGCCAGGGGAAATTTAGGCTTGAGGTGAGGAGAAAGTTCTTCACTGAGAGAGTCATTGGACACTGGAATGGGCTGCCCGGGGAGGTGGTGGAGTCGCCGTCCCTGGGGCTGTTCAAGGCAGGATTGGACGTGGCACTTGGTGCCATGGTCTGGCCTTGAGCTCTGTGGTAAAGGGTTGGACTTGATGATCTGTGAGGTCTCTTCCAACCTTGGTGATACTGTGTGATACTGTGATCTTAGAGACCTTTTCCAACTCAAACAATTCCATGGATCTACCGAGGCTCATGTTTTAAAGCTTCCTCCTGGTTTTACACACCCCTGAAGAGAGCAGGAGCAGTGCTGCAGACAAGTGCAGGGCCATGCTCACAAGCTGGGCAGTAGCAGGCAAACACTTCAGCAGCAATGAGCTGCATGCTGTGCTCAAAAAGGGCACTTAATTTTTCACTCCTAAATGCTGTGATGTTCTTGTCTTCTGGCTTCACCAAAACTCCTCTGCAGAGATGGATGGGCCATGCAGAACACAGTTATCAGAGAGATTAAGCCAGGACTTGTCATTTTTTATATCAGCCAGCAGTCAGCTTGACGAGTGATGTCCTCTTAGCTCCTGGGATGCGTCCGGCACCTTTAGTGCCAGTAGTAAAAAGGACTATAAAAAATACCATAGAAGAAAGGGTAATGATGAAATTTAACTGCTCCCTAGCACACACCTGGGGTCTGCTCATCTGGAAATGGGGGGTTCAGGTGCTTCATCTTTTACTGCCTTGTCCTTGTCTGTAAGTTTAAGGTCCTTCCACTGAACTGTAACATATTGTGGTCAGCTCAGAGGGCCAGTCCTTGGCCCCTGCATGGCCTGTGGAGACAGGCAGGGAGCTTTTGGTGTGGGCAGGGTGATGCTGAGAGCTTTGGTCTCTGGCAGGCTACAGGAACATGAGGCTTGGAGGATTTCCTCCCTCTGCTGTGACACTGGCAGCAGGGACATTGCAGCACAGTTTTTTACCTCTTGCTTGCTACTCGTGTGTGTTAAAGGCTGAGGAAGTGGTGGTGGTGAGTGCTGGCAGCTCAGACTGTGGTACACCGGAGTGGCACAGGCACCCCAGGCATGAGTCACAGGATCACAGCATGTTAGGAATTGGGACCCAAAGAGATCATTGAGTCCAACCCCTCTGCTAGAGAGGGGCCATACAATCTAGCTCAGGTCACACAGATAGGTTGCCTGAGGCAAGAGCTTGCGGAGGGCAGATTTAGACTGGAGACTGGCAAGAAATGCTTTGCAGTGAGGGTGGGGAGACACTGGCACAGGATGCCCAGGGAGGCTGTGGATGCTTTGAGCAACCTGGGCTGGTGAAGGTGCCCCTGCCCATGGCAGGGGGTTGGAACTGGATGATCTTTGGGGTCCCTTCCAACCCAACCCAACCCATTCTGTAATCTTTAAACATCTGCAAGGGGCCAGGGCGATGCAGGCAGCTCGGCCTGCCTGGCTTGGGACTGTCAGTGGCACTGGGTGCTGCTGGAGGCCTGCGTCCCACTGCTGTTATGAGCCCACCTGGCACTACGTGACCAGGCTGCTTTCAATGTGTAGAGCCTTGCACAGAGCTGCACTTGACCTTCTGCAAGTGTCATAAGTGATGGGGGTTGGGTGGGCATGGCCCTTCATTCCTAAGTTGCTTTATCCCCTCCTCCCCTCCTTGTCACTTTTGCTGCACATCATGGAATTATAGAATGGTTTAGGTTGGAAGGGACCTCAAAGCTCATCCAGTTCTAACCTCCTGCCATAGGCAAGGACACCTCCCACTACAGCATATCTCTCAAGGCCTCACCTAACCTAGCTTTGAACACCTCCAGGGAGGGAGCATCCACAGTCTCCCTGGGCAACCTGTTCCAGTGACTCACCACCCTCCCTGCAAAGAACTTCCTCCTAACAGCCGGTTTAAATCTCCTCTCTTGCAGTTTAAACCCATTACTCCTCATCCTGTTATTACAGGACCTTGTAAATAGCCCCTCCCCAGCCCTCCTGTAGCCCCCTTCAGATACTGGAAGGGTACTACAAGGTCTCCTCGAAGCCTTCTCTTCTCCAGGCTGAAGAGCCCTAACTCTCTTCTACCTATCCAAAGAATCATCTCCCAAGGGCAGCAGTGGAGTCCCCTGCACTGGGCAGTTTGAAGACTCAGCTTGACAGGGTGCTGGGCCAGCTCATTTCAACCACCAGGGCAGACCAGATAATCCTTGGGGTCCTTTTCAACCTGGCACTCAGGGATTCAAAGCAAGGCATTGATGTATTGGCTCTTAACTCTGAGAACCATGTTCCTGATCTAGCTCTGCTGCTCACGTCACCAGCAGCACACTGGTCAGGGTTTGGAAGAGGCTGCCCAGGGAGGTGGTGAAGTGCCCATCCCTGGAGGTGTTCAGAAAACCTGTGGCCATTGCATTTGAGGACAGAGTTTAGTTGCCATGGTGGTGATGGGTTGATGGTTGGACTGGATGATCTTGGAGGGCTTTTCCAACTTTCATGGTTGTATCATTCTATAGCAGAGCTGGGGGCTCACTCACTGGCATCAAATGAGGTCGTGTATTGGGTTCAGAAGAGCAGCTTAAAAATGCAGGGGCACTGCTGGGTCTCTTCTGTGGTCTCAGGCATTTGTCACACTGCTGGGGCACTGCCATGCATGACACCGAGTGGCACAGGCTACACAGATGCTCCGGGACAAGATCACCCACTGCCCCCGGCATCTGGAGGCAATACCCAAGGCCCTCAGGCACTGCTGCGATGCAGCCAGGGAGCAGGCAGCTGCAAACATCCTTCAGTATCGCCTGGAACAACTTATATCCTAGAGCCATCTAGGGGCGAAATCCCAGCTCCAGGAAGGCAAGGGGAGTTCTGCTGTTGAGTTCAGAGGGGTCAGGGCTTGGGAAGCAGCAATGTGACACTTTTACAGCCTTGCAGTTCCCCCAGACCCATGCTACAACAATTGATATGATCAATATTTGCCTATCAATGCCTCTGCTCCAGCAGTACCATCAGGGAACAGTGGCATCCAGAGCCAGGGCTCAGCCAAAGCTGTGCTGAACAAAGGCTGTGGACAATTAGGTGAAAACCTTTTGGCTTTCTACATTCTGCTGATCATTTGTGATGGTTTTTTAAGCTCAGATCAAGAAATCAGTGCTTGAAAGAGCCTCAGCAGCGAGTGAGGTGCAAAGCTCAGAATCTGCATCTAAAGGGCTGTGTAAAAAATGTCTCTAAGTTTAGGAACAGGAGCTCAGTCCCTGGTTGAGTTCTGCTGCACAAGCCCCTCAGATACTCCTTGCTGTGTCTGGGAAAGCAGAGGAGCAGCAGGGGCTGGGTGTGCCCCAGAGCCCTGGATCACTGCCAGCAGGTGAGCTGCCTGGCTGCTCTCTCCTGCTTTTCCTGCCACTGTGGCTCGCTTCCCTGTAAATGCCTCAGGAGCCTGAGCTCAGAGGCTCCCTGGCACCCTCTCAGAGCTGTAAGGCAAAGCTCTGTGCCCCAGTTCCCTTTCTGCAGAACAGGTTCAGTAATGTGTCTGCAGAGCAGCTGGAGAGCATTGGTGAGATGCCACCAGATCAGAAAATCACAGAGTGGGTTGGGTTGGAAGAGACCTTAAAGATCATCCAGCTCCAACCCCTTGCCATGGGCAGGGACATCTCCACCAGCCCAGGCTGCTCAAGGCCTCATCCAGCCTGGCCTTGAACACCTCCAGGGAGGGGGCATCCACAGCCTCCCTGGGCAACCTGTGCCAGTGTCTCCCTACCCTTGCTGTACAGAATTTCTTCCTAATCTCCAGTCATGTCTCAGGACCAGGAGGTGCCAGCAGCATGCCCAGCTACCCTCTGACAATTGCACTGGTGATGGGAGAGAGGGGATAGCTGGTGAGCAGTACAATACCCTCGTCTAAATTATTCCTCCTCCTCCACAAATGTCATAGCAGAGATTAGCCATCATGTGTCCCTAAGTATCCCATTTATCCCAAATGACTCTGAGCATGTTAACTGCATTTAGATTGAAATGAGCCTGTAGACCCACAGCATCTTCTGCTCTGGCCCGACCCCTGCATGCTCCTTCTTCCAGGAGCTGAAGATGTAGAAACAGCCTGAGCTGAGTGCATCCCCCAGCACGGCAATTCCATTTTCCCAGGTAAACATTTCTCTCCTTCCTGTTTCAGGACTTCTTTAATCCCTACCAAATTCCCTTAATTTTGCTTTGCCAATCATGGATTCCTTTTCAATTAACCTCCCAAAACACCAATTATAGAGGATAGTGAAGCACAGAAGGATAGGCTCCACCAAAGCCTTTCAAAGGGTTTTAGCACCACAAAAAAATTAATGATAAAGGTCAACATCAGGTTGCAGGGCAGAGCTGGCTTTGAATGGGAGCCCAGGATTAGTGGAAGCAGGAGCCTGCAGTCTGGGGACAGTTTGGGGTAGATTTAATTAAGCTTCTCATTATGCAGCCAAGTTTGTCTCTGAGAGGTGTGAAGAGCTTCGAGGTGTTGGAGCCTCGGGCTGCAGCGAGGGAGAAGTCTGCCTCTGTGGATGGAGCTCCAGCACTGCAGGGCGTGGGGGGACAACAGAGTCGGAAGCCTCTTGGTATCCTTGTCCTCAGTAGTGGGAGGACAGAGGCAGCAGGGGAAATCCGAGCTGGTTCTGGGCACTTCGGAGCCATGCAGTCTGAAAACTGAGCAGATGGCTTTAACCAGGAGAATAAAGACCTCCGGGCTTGGCAACACTAAGGTGAGGAGAGGACAAGCCTGGCTGTGTCCCCTGGACTTGCTGTCAGCTTGAGATTGTTCTCAGCCAGAGCCCCCCCACACCCCAGCACAGCTCACCTGCTTTTGTGAGCTGGGAAGGGATCTGTGGTGGTGCTCATGTGTCAGGTGGCAATGAGCCTCTGTGGTGGGAATAACTCTGACTGCTCCCCGTCCACTCTGTCAGGATGGGGTTTGATGAGGAGTAATGAAGAGAGAAGGTGTATTGGAGCTGTGGTGTGAGGGGAGAGGCCATGAGGGTTGGAGTGAGGGAGATTGAGGAGACCTCATCAATGTGTGTAAGTATCTGAGGGGTGGGTGTCAAGTGAGGAGGCCAGTCTCAGTGATGCAAAACAATAAGGCAAGGATCAGCAGGCACAAACTTGGACATAGAAGGTTTCAGCTCAACATGCGGAGAAACTTCTTGACAGTGAGGTTGCTGGAGCCCTGGAGCAGGCTGCCCAGAGAGGCTGTGGAGTCTCCTTCCTAGATGTAGTCCTGGGTGCAGAATGCATTTAGAATGCAGTCCAGGGGTGCAGACTCCCCTGGGTGATCCTGCTTTGGCAGGGGGGTTGGACTCAGTGATCCCTGGAGGTCCCTTCCAGCCTCTAATGTTATGTGATTCTGTGACCCCACTGCTGGCACAGAGGAGCAAAGCACAGGAGGCTATGAAAGCTATAGGAGAGGATAGAATGGAGGTGACTCTACTGCTGACATGGACTGGTGACACTGCTGGTAGAGGCAGTGGGACTGGCGATGTTGCTGATGGAGGCAGTGGGTGCAGTGATGTCGCTCGTGGAGGCAGTGGGTGCAGTGATGTCACTGGTGGAGGCAGTGGGCACAGTGAGGTCGCTGGTGTAGGCAGCAGATCCACTCTGGCAGCAGCAGCAGTGTGCTCCTGGCCAGGCTGTCAGCAGTGCCGGAGCGGCAGCAGGTGAATCATAGAATCATAGAATCAACCAGGTTGGAAGAGACCTCCAACATCATCCAGTCCAACCTAGCACCCTGCCCTATCCAATCAACCAGACCATGGCACTAAGTGCCTCATCCAGTCTTTTCTTGAACACCTCCAGGGACAGTGCCTCCACCACCTCCCTGGGCAGCCCATTCCAATGCCAATCACTCTCTCTGTGAAGATCTTCCTCCTAACATCCAGCCTATACCTACCCTGGCACAACTTGAGACTGTGTCCCCTTGTTCTATTGCTGGTTGCCTGGGAGAAGAGGCCACCCCCTACCTGGCTACAATGTCCCTTCAGGTAGTTGCAGACAGTAATAAGATCACCCCTGAGCCTCCTCTTCTCCAGGCTAAACAGCCCCAGCTCCCTCAGCCTCTCCTCATAGGATTTGTGCTCCAGGCCCCTCACCAGCTTCGTTGCCCTTCTCTGGACATGTTCCAGCACAGCAGCAGCAGCAGCAGCAGCAGGTCAGCGCCTGGTGGCTGACAGAACTTGGGGGCCTGGGCTGCTTCTCTCCTCTAGTTAGTGTCCCCCGGGGCCCACGGTCTCTTTAGTGCCAACACGGTAACGAAGGCCACAGCCTATTAATTGCGGTGACAATGACAAAGGAAGAGGCAGAAGCAGCTATTTGTCTTTCATGTAACCTCGTGCATCATCACAAGATAAATGAAAACTCATTTTCTGCTTTGATTCAGTCTAATTTTTCAGGGCCCCCGAGGCAGGCTGTGGGAACGGTGCTGCTTCATCCCCATAAAAGTGCTGGCCCCGAGGTGGAGGGGTCAGGGAAAGTGCAAGGCTGCCGTGAAGCCACCGCTGCCCAGCCTCCCAGGGGCCACCTGAAAGCAGGAAGGGGACTGCTGCTCATCATCATTAAAACCCCATTGAAAGGTGTTGGCCAGGCCCTGAGAGATGTTCCACGTGGTAAAGCTGCTCCTTGCCCCCACTGCCCCTGGTCACCTTCTCAGGGGACCTCCACTAGAGTGGCCATTTGTGCCCCTTAGTGCATGTGCACTGGAGTGGGTGAGGAGAGGAAATGGCCTGAAGTTGTGCCAGGGGAGGGTTAGGCTGGAGATGTGGGAAAATTTCTTTGCTCTCTGAGTAGTCAGCAATTGGAACAGGCTGCCCAGGGAGTGGTGGAGTCCCCATCCCTGGAGCTGTTCAAGAAACATGAGGACGTGGCACCTGGGGACATGTGTAGTGGCCGTCGTGGTGTTGGGTTGATATCTGGGCTGGATGATCTGTCTCAGAGGGCATTTCTAACCCAAACAATTCTGTGATTCTGTGTCCCAAGTGACTCCATCAGAGGTGTAGAAATGACAGAGCATCTGATTATAGAGCCTAAAGGAGAGCTGAGGAGAAGGTGACCACATCTGTCCAGGGCTGCACCCACTCATCACCCTGCCAAACATGATGACAAAGCCACCACAGAGGCACTGCTGGTGGGGCTGAGATGAGCAGTGCTGTGGTGGAACCATGCTGGGCTGCTCCCTGGAGCTTGGCAGCACTCTGCCATGTGCAAGGTGGTATCATCTGCTTCCCAAATGCTGGGTAAGAAGACATCACTAGGACATCTCCCCAGCACTGATTTAGCAGTGTCTGCTCCAGCTGAAGCCAGCAAGAAACCTAATCTGGGGAGATTTGGATGTTGCTGGAATTCATGAATTTTTGCATTGATTTTTTTGTTCAAGGCAAACCCAAAACTTCCACAAAATTTAAACTCAGCTGGGAGTATTTTGCAGCCTAGAAGATGGGGACAAACAGTCAGCCTGAAGGTCACCTTCTCCATCAGATGCATATAGGATTCCTGCCCCAGTGCAGCACATCCGTGAGCAGTTCCCCACATGGCTCAAGCAAGATACCCAAACCCAACCTCTTGTTTGGGCAGAAAGCTCCATGCTGTGGGTTGCTGGGTGGACTAAGTGACATGGTAGAGGCTCTTGGTCAGCAGGCTCAGGTGGAGCAATGGCAGATGGGAGGCACAAATGTGGGAGATGTGCAGGGACATTTTTGGCCTCCAAGGAGGTGATGCTGCATGTGACATTGGGGGAGCAAGAGCATCACAGCAGGGATGTTTTTTCCCATCCTGAGGACAAGCTCTGCCTCTGTGATTTACCAGTTGTGAGATGCTTCAACTGTCATGGCTCACAGCTCAAAGTTGCTGAAGTGCCATGATGACCATCAAGGTGATTCACCCTGAAACAGAAGCTCACCTGTGTGCTTCATCCCAGGTGAAAACCCAGCCCTGCTGATGGCTTTTTCTAGGGCTAGGATGTCACTGTCTCATGTCCTGGGCAAGAATCACATTTTTTCTCCTGTAGTCTTTCTCCAGCCCCACAGAAGGGTGTGTGAGGAGATTTCCAGGAGGCCATGAGTCTGGCTGGGAGGAGGAGCAGGGGCAGGGTCAGTCAGACCTTCTTCAGCATCCTTCACCCATTCAAGCCAGAGCAGTGCCTTGGGTTGAAGCTCATGTGCTAGTGGGAGGTTCAGAGGAGCAGCGAGGGGACTGTGCATGAGGTTTGTGCTACCAAAAGCCACCAGGAGTCTGAGGAGAAAGGATGATTTCCCACAGACCAGGTCCTGAGGGGATTGTGCTTCAGGTTAAGGGCTTCTTGGCTTTGCTTTTCACCCTTTTGAAGTTAGTTATCATCAAGGCACGGCAGTTCCTTCATTCTTCCTCTCAGAAGCAGGGAGTGAAAGGAGCATTTTGCGTCTGAAAATAAAGCCAGCACTGTTGCTGGTTGAGGTCTCTCTGTTTTTATTAGTTTCTAGTTCATGAGCAAGGGAGAGAGAAGAAGCAGGACAACAAAAAAAGGGAATTAAAGAGCAAAATGAGACATAAAGACCACAAACTCACAGAAATTCTTCAGCAGTGGGCTAGGAAACGTGCGTTTGTCTTTGGTTTTCTCCTGTTGGGGAGGGAGGGGGAAGGCTTTGCTAACACATTCAAATGAATTTGATATTCAATCAATGAAGATTAACTTGCCCAAGGTAAGATGGTTTTTACATTCATAAGGAAGTCAAATACGATTATGCATATGAGGAAATTATACAGAGATGAGTAGAGCATAATGTATGGTAATTATTTGAAAGGATATACTTACACACTGATTAGCATATCTTGAAGACCAGACAGAGATGGAAGAATAGAAGGTAAAGAGATTCCTCAAGATGAACAAACTGCATAAAACTCCCTGCCCCAAAAAAAAATCCTGAAGTTAGGTAGAAATAGCATTTCTGAAGGAAGAAAACAAAATCCTTCTCAAGTTCACCTCCTGACTTGAAGTATTAAAAACATAAATACACTGCAGTCAGGTGTGTGACTTTGCTGGGAATATCCTTCTGCAGGGGAAGGATGGACACAAAGAGATGAGAGGGGAATGCCAAGCTTTAGTGGTGACCTGGTGGTGCTGGGTTCAGGGTTGGACTCAGTGACCTGAAAGCAGTTCTAGGATTCTATGACTGGGTGACTCTGGTTCTGTGGCTCTCTGATTCTGTGGCTCTGTGGTTCTGTGATTCTCTGGTTCAAAAGAAGAAGCTTTTCTGAAGCCAAAATATTTATCTGTTCTCAAAAACCAACAAAAACACAAAGCCAATCAAATCCAAATTTGTTCAGCAGGACCCTTGGTGTGCCTGCATGTGGTGAGAGCAGCTGAGCTGGGTTTGTATTAAATACAGCAGCAATATTGTGGCTGCTCCAGCAAGGGCAAAGCAATGAGCACAGCTCAGCTAATGAGCAGAGGAGCTCCTGCCGCGCCGAAGCGATTAGGTTGCGCTGGCCCCGCCGCGGTGGTGTTGAGGATCTTACAACAAGAGGGATTCTCCAGGCGAGAGGCAAAGGACCTTTGAACCTTTCCACCTCTGTAGGGCAGGACAGACACTATGGAATAAATACGTGGGTCTGGCCACGGCACCTCTGTGACTTGTTTATAGTGTCTTGAGCAATGTACAGCAGCAGCATCTGGAAGCTAGCTTGGGCTGACACCATGCTCACCTCTGGAGGAGATGGTGCACACCTGGTGGGACAGTGGCAGGACACACAATAGGTGATGTACCGAAGGTGTTTCAGTTCAGGAAGTTGGTGGATGTTTAGTTTCAGAATTCAAACCCAACCAGTGCCAGGGGAATTTTGAGGTGCTGTCAGAGGCAGGTTAAAGGACCAGGCAGTAGCAGCCTCCTGCAGCACCATGGTGGGTTCAGCTGCACTGAGCAGAGTCCTACCAAAACAGAGAGACCAGCTTTTCTGCTGTGCCAGGGTGGTGTTCCAGGGAAGCTGAGAGAGCTCCATCAGCAGGTAATTGTGTTTTGTTACAAGAAACAACCATGGAGAATGGGACTGCCTTCAAAGAGCAGTTTGCCCTTGAGATTTAGGAAGGGGACCCCTCCTGGGCTGGTGTCTCACTATCCTCGGAGTACAAAACTTCTTTGTTCTCTCTCTAGTCTGACTCTCTCTGGTTTAGTCCAAACCATCACCCCTTGTCCTGTCACAACAGCCCCTGCTCAGAAGTCTGTGCCCAGCTTTCTTCTTAGCCCCTTGGAGTCCTGGAAGCGACAATTTCCTGCCATACCTGTCCTGTGGTGATGGCAAAAGCTTGAGTCTTGATGGCTGACACTGTGCAACACCAAACCTGCTGTGGGAGCTAAAAAAAAGTGGTGCTTATTGCCCCATTTAAACCATTTGATGGTTTGAGGTTTCTGTTTGTGGGGCTTTTAGGACACCGGGAGGTGTCCCAGGGCAGCATGGGCTGTGGCACCCTGAAAAGAAAGGCAGCACATGGGGACAGCCAGCACAAAGTCAGCTGGCTCCTGGCCCAGCCCAGCATCTGCAGCAACAGCCAAGGCACCACAAAGGCAGTGAAGGGACTGCAGCCAAGGCAGGGGGTGGGGAGGGAAAAGGTGATTTTATAGAAGTTGAATACATTTGTCTGGCAGCCGTTTCCTGGATCCTGCTTCAGCTTTTAAGAGCAGCACTGTAAATTCATCAACACCACATGATTTTGTCAGTGCTGACAGCTAACTTCACTGTTAGGACAAATCTGGCCCCAGAGGATATTAAGCAAAGACACATGAGCCTATAATTTTCTGCTTCCACGTGTGAGATGCTATAATGATCAAAAGAAAATGACTTTCTAACTACCACATCTCTTTGTGCTGTTTTCTTCATGCCTGCTGCACTAATTGAATCACCCCAGAGCCACTGTATCAATTCTAACTTCAGTATTAGGATGTAATCAGGCATGTGGCCAGACCAGCTTGGAGAGGTGAGGGGCTTTGTGAGGTGCCCATCTGCCTCCCACATTAGAGCTGCTTCCATTCAGCAGCCTGAGTAGCATCAGGGACATCAGGCTGGGGACACCCAGGGAAGCACTGGCAGATAAGCCATAGAGCATGGCTGGGAAGCTCACCTCTGGAGCCAGCAAGGCACCTGGGAAGGCATCTGTGGGCACACGTGGTTCACACAGCACCCACTTGCCAGCCTGCCCAGCATGCAGGTGGGAAGTTGGTGCTGAAGGTGTGAAAGAAGTTCAGGCAGGTGGGACACACTGTGCTGCACTCAGCATCCCTGGCCAGCCACATCCCTTCCTGCTCTGTGGGCTCACAGAACAGTTGGAGTTGGAAAGGACTTCTGGGACCATCGAGCCCAAACCCCCTGCCAGAGCAGGATCACCTTGGGCAGGTCACTTGGGAACATGTCCAGACAGGTCTTGCGGAGAAGAGATGCTTCCCTTCCCTCCACATCCCTTCCCACACTCGGGACACTGCAGGCCTGAGCATCTTGTGATTAAATCAGATCAGGGCATGGCTGGGAAGTGCTGCTGGGGAAGGGCAGAGGAGGCTGCTGAAGGGCTTGAAGCAGGGGAGTGTGATGGTGGCTGAGACAATGTCTCCACAGCCGCTGACAGACGGCGTCTCCAAAGGTTTGTTCCCCCAACTGCCACAGCGGCTGCAGTGATGCTGCAAGCCATGACATGCTGGGGACTCTGCCTGCCCACTCCTGTCCCTAGAGCAGGGGCTCCCAGGCCAGCGTGAGCGGGGCTGTGGTGGCCATGGCACGGTGTAGTGTATGTGACAGCCACAGACATCCCAGGGTGGAAAAGTGCTGGGTGCCCTCATGGGCTGGCTGCAGTGCTGGGGTACTGCAGTGAACCCCATCTTCGCCCCCAGCAGCTCCCTCCTGGGGCAGGGTCTGACAGAGGAGGTGAAGGGCAGTGAGAGGCAGCCTGTTACTGTCCCTCTTGTCACCCAAATAAAGAGGCAGGAATGTGCTCCCTGCTCACTCAGGGGGGGAGAACCAGTGGAGTGGTATTTTGGGATCTGCTCTCTTAAGCTTCTTCATAGTGAGAGGTGTGTGAGGCTGGAGGGACACCCAGTGCCCTGCACCTCCCTGCACCCCCTGCCCCACCGTGCCCACCCAGGAGAGTTGTCTGCCTTCAGGTGGGATTAAGGACTTGCTGTAGAAGTGATCACAGCCAGAACCAGAGCAAGCACAGCTTCATCAGGGCCA
Source organism: Pogoniulus pusillus (assembly GCF_015220805.1). NCBI lineage: Eukaryota > Metazoa > Chordata > Aves > Piciformes > Lybiidae > Pogoniulus > Pogoniulus pusillus. The sequence continues at coordinate 14,193,113 of NC_087290.1, read as the reverse complement.
GCTGTGGGGCGAGAAGCAGGTCCATGGAGTTCCCTGTTGGTGTTCTGCTGCTGGCCCTTCTACAAGTTTTGTGATACAGGCAGGAGAGTTTGTGACATCTCTGCTGCCAGAGCAGTTTGAGCAGGACAGGCAAGGGTGGGATGGGGATAGGGATGGAATCATGGAAATGTTTCACTTGGAAAATATCTCAAATCATCAAGTCCAGCTGTTGATGTAACACCACCATGGCCACTAAACCCTGTCCCCAAGGGCCATGGCCACAGGTTTCTTGAACACCTCTAGGCATGGGGATTCCACCACTTCCCTGGGCAGCCTGTGCCAGTCCCTGACCACTCTTGCAGAACAGAAATAGTTCCAAATCTCCAATCTGGGATGGGGATGGGAATGGAGATGGAGGTGGACATGGAGAGAGAGAGATGGAGATGGAGATGGGTCTTCTGGCACTGAGGAGATGGCTTAGGACACTTGGCAAGTCAGGTCCTTTCACAGGGAGACACAGCTCTTCCTGTCCATGGGGTCTCAGGTGAAGATAAGCAAGAGCCACTGGAGCCTGGATGGCTGGGAGCTGCTGGAGAGCCTACCTGGAGATCTCCCCCTCCTTCCCTCATGTGCTGACTGCTGAGGCCTTCAAAGCCCACAAAAGGGCTTCAGCTGCTCCCCAAAGGGGGCCTTAGCCACCTGATTCAGTCTGCCCAGCTGAAGCCTCACAGGCCCTCGTTTGAGACTGGGTCCCAAACTGGGGATTGCTTGGTTACTCAGTTTAAACCCCGAGATGAATAGAGGCAGGGGAGGAGGAGAGAGATTGTATCTGCCTGCTGGGGATGGAGAAAGGAGCTGGGAGTCTCAGACCCCAGAAACATCAAAGCCTGAACAAAAAAAAACCTCTTTCTTTGAGAGCTGAAAACGTTCTGCTCCTGAAAGGGGCTTTAAGTGGTGGCTCTTCATAGCTCTGTGACGCCAGCAGCTTTTCTGCTTGTAAAAGGGCAGCTTTGAGGCCAGCAACAAGCCCTGGCTAAAGAGTGGACTGGAAGGAGAAGGAGTGCAGCCCACCAAGATGGGAGAGGGCTTCTGGAAGCAAGGAGTGCCAGAGGGGACTGTCCCCAGCCACTCTTCTTTGAAATTAAGTGGCAAGAGCGACTTGGGGCTGTTCAGCCTAGAAAAGGGAAAGCCCCAGGGAGACCTTAGAGCTGCATTTCAATATCTGAAGGGGACCTACAGGAAGGCTGGAGACAGACTGTTCAGAAGGGCCTCTGTGGATAGGGCAAAGGGCAATGATTTGGAACTGGAGCAGGGCAAGAGTTAGGTTGGACATCAGGAGGAAGTTCTGCACAGTGAGGGTGGTGACACTGGAACAGGCTGCCCAGGGATGTGATTGAGGCCACATCCCTGGAGGTATTCAAGAACAGCCTTGCTGTGTCCCTGTGCAGCTGGGGGTGTCCCTGCTGACTGCAGGAGGTTGGACAAAATGGCCTCTGAGGGCCCCTTCCAGCTCGAGGCAGGCTGTGAAACAGAGCCTAAAGGTGTCCCCCTGCAGTGACAGGAGAGGTTCATCCATGAGGCCATCGGAGTAATCCAGAGAAGAGCAGGATGAAGAGTGTTCATGCTGGGTTGCCTGGGTGTCAGGTGGAGAGGGAGCAGCAGTAGGGACATCCTGTGCCCCTCTCCTCCTCAGCATCCCCATCCCCTGGGAGCAGAAAGGCCACAAAGGGAGGGTGCGGGAGCCATGGCTTGCAGGTCCCCTGAGTGACAACCTCTCGAGTCAGGCACCATATGCCGGCTGCTGCCCCCCCAGCAGCAGCTTTTGCAGCGGGTGCTGGCTGCACAAATTGGTACAATTCAGCTCCCCAGATCCTCAGCTGGTCTCCACACCCCACTTGACATGGCAGCGACCTCTCCTTTGTGGGTCCTGGCAAGAGGGGAGGGGAGACCCCAGGGTGGTAGCGGCTGAATCAGAGGCTGCTTCCCCCTCACATTCAGACAGCCCTCAGAGAAGGGGGGGGAGGAGGGAGCAAAGGTGCCCAATTAAATGCACATTTGAAGCTGATTGCACACATGGGCAGGGGGGGCCCAACTCAGCACATGGTCACCAGCACCAGCTTTAGGCTGCTGTGCTGGGACATGCCAAAGTGGCAGCTTTGCCACACCAAAATGCCACCTTTGCCATAGAAAATGTTGACATCAATGCCATTTTTCTTCTCCAGCCATCCCAGGGGCCAGGCTACTGCATCTGTCACTGAGTGATTGGGTTGGAAGGGACCTTAAAGACCATCCACTTCCAATCCTCTGCCACAGGCAGGGACACCTGCACTAGCCCAGGTACTTTCAGGATGCACAAGTCCCCATTCGTGCAAATGCTCTGCAGGAGGCAGATCTTTCTAGCAACACACTGCGGTAGAAAAGCTTTTAGCTGGGACATTTTGACCCTTCTTTCTGGTCCAGCCTTGTTTAGTACCACACTGAGCCAAGTTCCCCCCTTGGCTCACAGCCCCTTGCTCTTAGCTTACACCTCTGAGTGTGCAGCGGTTGTAGTGTCAGTGTACTGACACTGTTCAAAGGTGATGAAAGTGCAGGAGGGAGTTTTGTGTGATTGACTGAATGATTCATTGATGAAGAGCAAAACATTTTGGGTTGTGCATAGCTCTCCCTCCACTACATCTCTGGCTGGTCAGGGCCCTTTCAAGCTACTGCATGCCCAAGGATTGGTGTTGGATCATTACAGGCAGATCACTTCTGAGGCTCTGTGGAGGTTGTTGGAATGAATCCACTGCATAGCTCAACCTTTTTGGTTAGGGAGGTTCCAAAGCTGTGTAGGTGTGGTGCTGAGGGCCATGGTTTGGTGGAGACCTGGCAGTGCTGGGTTAATGCTTGGACTGGATGACCCGAAAGGTCTCTTCCAACCAAAACGATGCTGTGGTGCTGTGATCTGAGAATGGGTGGGTGATGCTGTGGTTTTCCATTCCAGCTGCTCCTGCCATCTGGGGAAATCAAAGGGAGGGGATTGGATCAGCTGGTTGAATTAGAAGATGTGCACCTTCTTTCAGATGAGTTGTCTGATGGATTCGGCACGAGGTGGATCAGCCACTGCTCTTGCTTTGGAAAGGAAACAGTTTTTAATCTGCTGCACAATGGCAGTGCCCCACGGGGCTGCTAAGTCTTGTCATTTAATTATCCTTTGGGCTCCTGTGTGTTGGTTAAAAACTCTCTTCATTTGCTTCTTCACTGTATTGTCCTTGCCCGTCGAGCGTGGCAGGGCGATAAGTCCAGCAAATAGAAATGTTGAGAGGAGGAAGAAGACGGCTGCTAGGTGGTGGGTGGGTGGGTGGGTGAGTAGAAGGGGCTGGTTTCTGCCTCAACTTCTTTGTTTGTGCAATGGGAGAGTGGCTGGAAGGGTCTGCTGGAAGAGAAGGAATGCGTAGGCTGGAATGGGTCCTCATTACTGCTGACCTTCAGGTGAGTACCTGAGGGAGCCCTACAAGAAAGCCAGGAAGGGATTTTTTACAAGGGCTTGTAGAGATAGGACAGGAGAGGATGGGGGCATATTGAAACTGGAGATGGGTTTGTACAGTGAGGGTGGGGAGACACTGGAACAGGTTGCCCAAGGAGGCTGTGAATGCCCCCTCTCTGGAGGTGTTGAGGACCAGCAGCCTGATCTAGTGGAGGTGTCCCTGCCTGTGGTGGGGGTTAGACCTGAATGATCTTTAAGGTCCCTTCCAACCCAGCCCTTTCTGTGACTCTGTGGATCTGTGACTTGCTTTGGATATCTGGATCCAGATTCCTTGACTCCTAGAAACAACATTCAAAGCCCTGTCTGAATCATGGACTTGCTCCAGACTCTGGTGGAGAGCATGGACACCCCAGGGAGGACAAGCCTTCATCTTTGCATAGAAAAAGCTAAGAGATCTGACCAGGCCTTAAACTTTATTTGTATAAGGAGGCTGCAGGTACCCCTAAAAGGGAGTTTTGGTGGAAACAAGCATGGAACACCAAGGGAAATCCATTTTCTGTGGCTCACCTGAGGGAAGGGGGTGTTATTTATCATTTCTGAAGCAGCACAGAGGTCTCTGCTGCGGCTGGTGCCATGTTCTCCTCATTGCCAGAGGCAGCTTTGGTGCTGACCGTGGCATTTGTCCAGCAGTTCGGGGTCTCCTCCGCTCTGCACACAGCTGTGTCACCACTGGTAATGTCACCAGCAGAGGCAGAAGCCCATGGGCAGCAGAACAGACCCCTTGGTGGTGAACGTGGCCCAATCTCAGATGGGGCTGGGGAGATGTCAGCAGAAGGGCTGTTGGAGTAAGCCTTCAGAACAAGTGTCTGCACTCATGCCCTCAGTGCCTGATGCCCAGGTGTTCGTGACCCTTGGGGCTCCCATGGGTGCAGGGCTGGGCCTTGGCTTTCCTCACTTAGTACCTGTGGAGGTTTACAGGAGCCCAGCAGTGAGACACTCTGCACCCCGTGCACCCCATCACAAGCTCAGTACTTAGCCCACAAGTCCAGCACCCTTGAGCCATCTGACTTTACTCTGAGCCTTTATGCTCGTACTCAGGAGCTGGGTTAACAAGTGCCTCTCTGCCTGCAGCAGGGAAGGGCAGGAGTGAGTCCACTGCTCCTGCTCAGCCCCGTCGGGTGTGGGAGGTGCAGGCTGCGGCCACACTACCTTTACAACTGAGCCAGCCCTCGGTGTTCTGATCAGACAAAGGCTGCTGCTAGATCCGTGGCATCTGTTAACAGACTACTGCTGTCATTAGCTGCAACCAGGCATCTGCTGCTCCAACCCAACATGGAACAGATGCCAGTTTGGAAGCAGTGGGGGCAGGGAACCCCCCAAGCTCTAATATTTCACTTTTCTACCAACAGCCCTGCACAGTTGGCAGCAGGGCTGGACTGCAGCTCGGCAACTGCGGCGTTCAGAGACAATCTGCCCTCGTGGAAGTACCTTCCCGTGTCTCTGCCCCAAGCACTCCCTCTCTCCCACCCCCAGCTCTGTCTGTAGCTGATTCCTCACTCACTTTGGCTCCTTCATATGGCCACATCCAAATCCCCAAGGTGTTTTGAGCATGTGGTTCTCAGCATTGGTGCTGGCACAGCCAGATCTAGTCTGCAGCTGTGTAGCCAACGTCACCCTGGCTCGCTCAGGCTGTGGCAAGAGAAGGCTGCCCCAGGAGCCATGGCTGCCTTTGGGTGAGATATTAATGTAAATGATAATAAAGATGAGGTACTAGGGATCGTGGAATCACAGAATGGGTTGGGTTGGAAGGGATCTTAAAGCTCACCCACCTCCAACCCCCTGCCTTAGGCAGGGATACCTCCACTAGCCCAGGCTGCTCAGGGCATCATCCAGTCTGCCTTTGAACATCTGCAGGGAAGGGGCATTCACAGCCTGCCTGGACAACCTGTGTCTCCCCACACTCACTGCACAGAATGGCTTTCTGATCTCCAGACTAAGGAGGGGTAGGAGGGCTCTGCATCAGCCCAACCTTCACTTTCAGTTCTTCCAGGCACATTCTGGGATGGATGAGGAGAAAAAGGGAAAGTGCTTGTCCTGTGGGGCTTTGCCCTAATACCCCACAAATGGGGAGCCAGGAGCCTGTGCTGATGGGTAATGAGACAATATCCATGTGCTGTGCTGTTAGGACCCTACCAAATAGGCTTTTAATTTTCTGGGGAGGTGTGGTGCATGCTGCAGTGCCAGCATCAATCATCGTCACCAGGGCCAGGGCTCGACTCTCCCGGGGGCTCTTCATGGTAAAGGATTCCCCTGCCTCTGACTGGGGGCTGCTCGGCCTCTGTGGCGCTGCCTCTCGCAGCCTAATTGCTGATTTGTTCTCTTATGATGATAGAGCTCTTGTCACCACAGAACAGGACATTAGGATAAAGTCTTTAAAGTGGCCATGCATCTGGAAAACTAATTTATAGACCCTTCTGGTTAAAGGGGAAAGCATCAAACAGTGGTGTTTGGAGCAAGGGCTTTACTCATGGCTGGAAATGAACACGGGTATGGGCATGAGCTGCTGAGGTCCCAGCTAGCATGGGCATGACCTCAGCTTTCTCTCCTCCTTTTCTCTCAAATCTTTGTTATCAGCTTTTCTTTTGCTTTCCTCTGGTTCCTCGTGGAGCTGGAGGTGCTCTGGATGTTTCTTTTTGTGCTGGAGGGCAGAAGCTCAGCTTGCAGAGATGGGAAAAGCCTCCTGATCGTGGAGCCCTCCACGTTCCGCCCAGCTCCTTCCCCACTATCATCATCTTTGTTGTTCTGGCTGCTCAAGTGCAGCAAGGAGACATCGCCAAAGGCACAAAGCACACGGAGCTGTGTGGCTGCTGCTGGACTTGGTGGGAATGGCCTCACCTCTGTCTCCTGTGGGGACCCTTAGAAACTCCAGCCCTGATGGCTTTGGAGCCAGGTCCCATTTCTCAAATAAATATAGTACACAAGAGACATTCTGGTGGGAAATGAGGGGTTTGGACTCTGTGGTCATGCAGGGAGGGGTTTTGGGAAGTGCTGGAATGCCCAAGGCAGGGTGGTGGGCACACTGGTGTGTAGTGGCACACTGGTGTGTAGTGGCACACTGGTGTGTAGCATCACCCGTCTCTTCGTGCACTCTGAAGGCCTGGGAATTTCCAGGTTATGATGATGTCATCTCAGCTGCTGCTCCCCTCAAAATAAGGATTTGAAGTAGTTTCCAAGCATGAGGTTGCTCAGGAGGGTTAAATCCCTTTTCCTGCAAAGAAGCATGGAGAAGAGGACTCAGCTCTAGCTGCCTGGCACCCTCTTTGCTGGCAGGAGAGACAGAGCAGTGCAGAGAGAAGGGACAGTGAGGGAAAATGTCTTCACCAAGAAGCTACTTTGGGGGGGGGGGAAAGTCTGGTTAAAAGCAGAAGGTGGCAGAGCAGTGGCCACGGCCCCTTCCCCAGATGCAATTCCCACTCCCGTAATTTCTGGGGGAATTGGTTCATCCTGGGTGCAGATATATTTGTGTCAAGGTGCAGCTGCACAGATAGCCTGACTCTATGCATAGTAAGAGGCTTTCAGAGAGAGAGGTTATGCCCAGAGCAAGGCCTTATCAGAGCAAGCTGCCTGCCATTTATCTGCTTCCCTATCAAATATGAAAACAGGCCTCAATCTGCTGCTTCTATTTTCCTTGTGAAGGCTATGGCTGGAATAATAATTCAGTCCAGGGGTTTTGTTTCCAACACTCACCTCCTGCCCAGCTTTGCTCTGCCCAACTTCTCCAGATGCCTCTGCAGCAGCCGCGCTCGGGAGCCCAGCGGGTGGGTGTCAGTGGGTGAAAGCAGCCCACCCAGACCTCCAGGGAAAGAGGGTGTGGGCTCTGGACGTGGGGGTTGCATGTGTGCAGGGTTGGGGGGGTGGCATCCAATGCTGCCGGGGTAATTGCAGTGATTATTCATTATTGGTGCTGCAGTAGCCCCTAGAGGACTCAGCAGCTCCAGGGCTGAGTCCCCAGGCAGTGGGGATGGATGCAGCCCTCATCCCATGGCCCTTCCACATGGGCACCGGGACAGGAATGTCCTGGAGGTGCAGAGGGACATGTGCTGACCTCCAGGCTGCACCTAAAACCTCTGTGCTCTCACAGTTTGCAAAGTAGCTGCTTACTTTGAGCCAAAGCTGGCTGTGTCCTTAGAGCCACCCTAAAGTGCGGGGTGTCACTCTCGGGTACTGCAGTGGGAGGGATGAAGCCATGCAGGACGTGCCCACATGGCACAGGACCTACACAGCAGGTCCTGGGGCAGGTTGCCAAGAGCCATGGGGCTGTCCTGGGGCTCCTTATCACCTCCAGCCTCACATAGCTGACACTCCACCAGCCCAGCTGTGCTTTGCACCCTCGGCTAGAAACAGTGTGGCCAGCAGGACCATGGCACTGATTGTCCCTCTGTAGTGGGCACTGGAAAGGCCATGCCTCAAATCCTGGGGTGAGTTTTAGGCCACTCACTCTGAGAAGGACATTGAGGGGCTGAAGCAGGTCCAGAGAAGGGCAGGAGGCTGCTGAAGGGTCTAGAGAACAGGGATGGTGAGGAGCTGCTGAGGGAACTGGGAGTGTTTTAGTGTGGAGAAAAAAGAGGCTGAGGTGAGACCTTACTGCTCTCTACAGCTCCCTGAAGGGAGATTGGAGGCAGGTGGGATTGGTCTCTTCTCCCCAGGAAGGAGGAGTATGTCAAGAAGGACTGGCTTCAAGTTGTGCCGGGGCAGGTTTAGGTTGGACACTGGGAACAGTTTCTTCCCTGAAAGGTTTGTCAGGCCCTGGCCAAGGCTGCCCAGGGCAGTGGTGGAGTCCCCGTCCCTGCAGGGGTTTCAAAGCCCATGGAGCTAAGGTGCTGATGGCTATGGTTTAGTGGTGCCCTGGCAGTGCTGACTTAAGGGTTGGACAGAATGATCTCAAATCAAACCAGTTCTGTGGCTCCATGATGATCTCAAACACCTTCACCCTAAGCTCCTGCCCCCACAAGGTGTTTTATGCTGCCCAGCATAAACCCAGCCTGCTAGCAGAGGCTGACAGGCTGAGCAGGGGTTAACCCCGGGGGTGCCGCATGGGCGCAGCGCCCTGACCGCAGGCTCTGGTAGCTCCGCTTAACCAGGGGAGGAGATGACAGCAGGAGAGGAAAGGTGCATGCCAAAACCCCAGCGCTGTGCCGTGCTCCTCCCTCCCTCGCCAGGGTCCTGCGGAGCCTCTCGGCTGCAGCGCTGAGGCTGCTGAGCCGCCGCGCACGCTTCTAATGCCCGATGTGTGTCTAAGCGCCGCCGTTCCACGCCCGGCCCGCAGCTCCCGGGGCCGTGCCAGCCACTTGTTAATATTTTAAGCCAGCCACTAATATTTTTATGTGGGAAATCGAGATTCTCTACGGTCGCTGGCTGAGCAGCCTGTGTCTCCACGCTGCCGCTGCCAGCATTCTTTCGCATCTTCGTGTTCCTCGGGGCCGCCAGCCTGTGCGGCGAGGGGGCGGCTGCTCCCTGGTTGGTCACCACGCTGCGAGCTTCACCCCCAGGTTCCCCAGCACCTGCATCATCAAGGGCAGGCAGACTCCTGAGGCAGTCAAGGAATGGGAAAAACGCAAGCGTAGCTTGAAAGCTGCGAGCAGGAGGTGCTGATCCTCTTGGTGCCCGCGGTGCCACACTGGTTGGTGGCTGTCTCACACCGTCTCATCACCATGCACTGTGGACCCGCATGGCATAGGAATGGATGTGTGCTGGAGCTGTGCCCAGCTGTCCCTCCACTGTGTTGTCACCAGGACAGGATCAAAGTGGCTTCTTAATTTATTTGTTCTAGAATAAAGTGGCTGTTTCACAGAACCACACAGGATCAGAGTTGCTCTAGCTAGAGAAGACCTTTAAGATCATTGAGCCCAACCCTCAACCAAACACCACCGTGGCCACTAACCCATGTCCCCAAGTGCCATGGCCACATGTTTCTTGAACACCTCCAGGAATGGGAACTCCACCACCTCCCTGGGCAGCCTGTGCCAATCACTGACCACTCTTGCAGCAAAGACATTTTTCCTCATCTCCAGCCTAAGCCTCCTCTGTCACAATTTCAGGCCATTTCCCCACCTTCTATCACCTGAGACTAGGGAAGAGAGCGAGCCCAACCTCACCTCACTGCAGCCTCCTTTCAGGAGCTGTGGAGAGCAATGAGGTGACCCCTCAGCCTCCTTTTCTCCATTCTGGACACCCCCAGCCCCCTCAACTGCTCCTCACCAACCCTGTTGTCCAAACCCTTCACCAGCTTTGGCGCCCTTCTCTGGGTTTCTCCTCAGACCCTGCTTTGTACCTTCAAATATCCAAGAGCAGGAGCCCATTTATAAAACTCAAGCTCCTCTTGACAGGTGGCAAATCTCAGCTAACCAGCTAGTTAGGAAGTCAAGGGAGGTGGGTAGTGTCCTGGTCACCAAGCCCATTGCTGAGTCGCAGACAGTCCAACTGGTGTGATGAGCTGATGTGAGAGGCAGTGCCTGTCCCTCATGGCTGCCCATAAATCACGTTTATGGGCTGCAGTCATGGTCCAGGCAGCAGTGGCTGGACAAAGTCTTTGGCAGCTCTGTCACCAGGGTCATGAGGGCTGTAAATTGCCACCCAGAGCAGCCCTAGAGTCAGCACCGGGACACAGGGCATGGACATGCAGGGAGGAGCACACAGGCACACACACAGACAGGGAGGTGTGACACGCTGCACTGGCCAAATCTGGGGCTGGGCTTTGGAGCTCAGCCATGTCCCTGGCAACTCAGCATTTAACCCAGACCCTTGTCTGTGCTTCCCTGCCACACTCTGTGCCTCAGCACTTAAGGGCTTTACAGGATGGCATGAGGATGGTGGCCCAGCACCACAGATCAAAGCTGTTCTCCCGTTCAGCCATGGCTGGAGGTGGATCTGGGGGTCTATGAGCAGCTGAAGCCAGAGATGTTCTCCAGTGGTCCCCTGTGCCACTCCTCAGGGCAATCCACATGACCTCATCCCCATAATCTACCCCAGAGCAGAGTACAGCAGCAGCAAGGTCATGGTGTCTGGAGCTGCTTTTGCACATAGCTGCATTCTGCATGGCTGCCCCCTCCCTGGAGATGTTCAAGGCCAGGTTGGATGAGGCCTTCAGCAGCCTGGGCTGGTGGAGGTGTCCCTGTCCATGGCAGGGAGTTGGAATTGGGTGAGCTTTAAGGTCCCTTCCAACCCACCCCGTCCTGTGGTTCTGTGAGTGACTTGTTCCACATGATGACAAAGTATTTTAGAGTTAAACTCAGGGAAGTGCTCTCTGCTGGAAGTGGCCTCCTCCTGCTGCCAAACATGGAAAGCATTCTTGGGGTTTAAACAGCTCACAGATGGAGGTGGACAAATAATGAGACAGATGCACCTCAGAGTCTTCCCAGCAGCTAAAGGTGCATTTGGTATGGATGGGCTCCAGCGAGCGCTCAGAGGTTTTGCCCCGCTGGTATGGATTACTGTGAGAGAACCTGCCAGGCCCACATCATTGTGCAAGACAAGTCCATGATGCAAATTGGCAGACAAAGCAGTGAGCAGTCAATACAGATTAGAATTAAGTCTCTCCTCTTGTCCACAACCAGGGGCCCTGCATTGATCGCAGTGAGAACGCCAGAAGCCTGGGCTCTGCCCAAAGTGCTGGGGAGGGAGCAGGAACCCGTGCCCAGCTGGGAAGGTGCCATCTCCTGATTTTCCTTCCTGGTGCCAGCCCTCAGCATCTGCAGAAAGCAGCTCCCAGCCAAGCAGGTTGATGCTGGGGTATATAAAGAGGTGCTTAAGTAACCCAGGAGGGGGAGCACAGAGAGGGTCAAAGCTGCGATCTAACATAAGTTGAAGATTAAACACACATCGAAGCATGTCCTGCACTGAGGCCTCTTCCAGCTGCACTAGAGCTGGCAGAAACATACAATAACAGAATGCCTTGGGTTGGAATGGGCCTTAAAGATGATCCAGTTCCCACCACCCATCCACTAATACTTTTGTCTCCTCTCCCATCATTTTCCATGGTGGTCTCACTCACATCCTGACGTACCTTTTCTGACAGTGCTGAGATCAGTGGCATCTTTGCCTTCACAAATGGAGGGAACAGGGCTGGCTTGTGTAGACCCCCATACATAGATGCTTGGAGGATGGACACACATCACTGCCAGCTCAGGAAGGGTTTGCCCTGCCCAGTGACAAGAGGCAGCTGCACCTTCCCCAGGTGCCAGTCCCACCATGAGTCGTGGCCACTTCAGGGGTTTCAACTGGCAGCTGGTCCATGGGGTGACTCACTCAGAAAAGTGGCTTGGACGCTCCAGAGTGGTGACTGCAGTCACAAAAATCAAGTCTGCTTCCTGGACTTTGCCTCCAAGTGTGAAAGGCCATTTCTGCTGGGTCAGACATTTCCTGTGGCACTGCCTGGCTGTGATTTCAGCTCCGGTCCAGCATCTACCTCTTATGGCACTGCCACCTTGAATGAACAGCAAATATCTTCTGCATCACAGAGCCACTGAGGCTGGAAAAAGCCTCTAAGATCATCCAGTCTGACCATCAATCCAACACCATTATGCCCACAAAACCATGTCCCAAAATGCCACATCTACAGGTTTTTTGAACACCTCCAGGGATGATGACCCCCACTGCAGGGTTGACTTTGATCCCATCTGCAGGATTGGCTTTAGGTGCCACCAAAACAGAAGCCAGTTGGTGATGGATATTTCTGGAAGCAGAATTGGTGATGTGATATTGGCCATGTTTGTTTTGCAGAGGGGCAAAGGGATTTGGCTTAGTGACCTCTTGTTTTGCTTCTGCTGAGGATCTGTGGTGCCTTGTAGTGCTGTGATAGCAGATTTCCTCTTGCTGCACATGACCCCAGAAATGCAAATACCTTTATCAGTCAGGATCCAGAGTGGCAAACCCCAGGCCTGAGTGACCCCCAGGCCTCCTGCTCATGTTCTTGATTTTTGCTGCAGTTTCTCCTCAAAATAATTTCTTGGATAGGGGCTGGCTTCTTCTTTCTCCCCCCACCATTTGCCTTCTCATGCAAAGGAATTCCTGCCAACTTTTATTTTCTTTATTTCCCAGTTGTCATGCAAAACTCATCTCTCTCAGCTGTATCTCCTCTCCACTTCCCATTGTTGTGGCCAAGGACAAAGCTTGGCTGTGTTTCTGCTGCTGGTGAGGTGTTTCAGCAAAAGCCAGGAGCCCTTCTCAACTCAGCAGGCCAGTGGAGAGAACTGCTCTCACCCCCTGTTTGCTGACAAAATGAGGGGCTGCAGAGGTTAAAAGTCTTGCACAAAAGGGCAGGAGCTACCGGGAGTCAGGTCACTTCCAGCCTGACAGCTGACAGCTCCAGAGTTGGACTCAGTCAACCACCTCGACTTAAACCAGTTGGAATGTGTTTGAGGGGCACAGCTGGATTTAAGATATAGACTCTGATACTGTGGTGGGCTTGGCCACTGGGCCATCCCTGCTCTTCACTGCTCAGCACCAGCCTGGTGAGTCATGTGGGACTTGATTTTCTCAGCTATGACCACCAGCAGTACTGGCCACAGAGCCTCACCCTCTGCATGGAGCTTTGTGTGTGCAAAGGCTCTGAGCAGTGTTAGGATGCCTCTGCACCACTGGAAGGTTTGGGTGTCCCCTCTCTGGAGGTGTTCAAGGCCAGGCTGGATGAGGCCTTGAGCAACCTGGGGCTAGTGGAAGTGTCCCTGCCCATGGCAAGGGGCTGGAACAAGGTGATCTTCAAGGTCACTTCCAACCCAAAGCCTTCTATGAATCTATGATGAGAGTGGAAAATACACAATTACTCGTTTGGGTTGGGTATGTGTTGCCCTGGCTGCCTGGTTGGGGCCAAAACAAAAATAGAGGTGAAAAAAGCTCTCAGCAGGCAAACATTGTGCATGAAGACCTAAACTGTGGACTGCTGCCTATGAGCCCACCCCCACCCCCCCGCAGCAGCTTGGTGCCCTTTGTTCCTGCTCCCTCACCCCACGGAGCTGCCTGCCTCCCCTCTCCCAGGCAAGCCTTTGAATTTTGATGCCTTTCTTTGCATTGACCAGAGTTTATCACATATCTCTGGTTGGGATCCTGTCTAGCTTAGCATAAGACAAAAAAAAATCGGGGGGGGGAGAGAAAAAAATCAGCTGAATAATAGGAGGGATTTGTAGCAGCTGAGGATTTGCATTCAAATGTTCGGCAGCCTCCTCTGAGCTCGAGTTTTATCATGTCTTTACAGCCAACAGCTTGTTTATGAATAAAAAATGTGGCATGAAACCAGAGGAGTGAGTTGTCTTTGTTTTGTCAAGTGTGTGCAGACAAAATGCTCGCTTCTCACAAGTCTTCACTTCATACAAGTCTTCTGGGACGGGGGCAGCTGGCCGCGGGCTGCTACCTGCGCGTTGCCATGGCCGGGGGCACCTCCAGCACCCTCCATATGCATGAGCCCCGAGCGGGACCCGCCGGGCGCCTATGCAAAGCAGCCCCGGCTTTGACAGGCAGCCACTTTATTAACTCATTAAGCTCATCTTGTTCCTTTAAATGCAGTATAATTACAAATAAAGCTGTCACACTTTGTTTGCAGTTATATAATTTAGCTAAGTGCTGCTACGACCTGGCTGCCAGGACGGGAAAGGGAGGCTGTGAGCCGGGGCGCCACAGCGAGGGGGTGGAGGGAAGAGATGGAGAAGTTGGGCTCAAGTTGCACCAGAGCAGGTTTAGGTCTGAGATGAGGAAAAATGTCTTTGCCCGGGGAGGTGGTGGAGTCGCCGTCCCTGGAGCTGTTCAAGGCAGGATTGGACGTGGCACTTGGTGCCATGGTCTAGCCTTGAGCTCTGTGCTAAAGGGTTGGACTTGATGATCTGTGAGGTCTCTTCCAACCTTGGTGATACTGTGTGATACTGTGATACTGTGCTGCAAGAGTGGTAAAGGATTGGCACAGGCTGGCACAGGGAGATGGTGGAGTCCCCATCCCTGGAGGTGTTCAAGAAACCTGTGGCCATGGCACCTGGGGACATGATGTAGTGGCCAGGGTGGTGTTGGGTTGAGGGTTGGACTGGATGATCTTAGAGGCATTTCCAACTGAAATAATTCTGTGATTCTATAATAATTCTTTAAGTTCGAGGGTGGAGGGAACAGATGGAGAAGTCTGAGGCCATTCTGTCGGTGGGGACAGATCTCGATGGCAAACCAAAGGATGAAGTTGCAATAACCCCTTGAGTCTGAGCGCGTTGGCACATGGGGCATCCCTCCGCCCTTCACCTGCAATGAGAGAGGAGGACGGGGAGAACCCCTGGGTCTGCCCTGCGCTGCTCGGGCCCCGTCTGCTGGTGTGCAGCTAGCTAAGCTCTGCTTCCACGCTTAGGCGAGGGAGGACGGCGCCGATCCGTGCCGCAGCCTCCCGGCCCTGTGCGGCAGGCGAGGCGCTGGGGCGCGGAGCCTCTCGGCGGAATGCAGAGCAGGGCTGGCAGTGTCATTGGCAGTCAGCGCACAGAGCCGCAGGGACGCGGGCAGGGACGCGGCGTGGCAGAGGAGAGGAGAAGCGAACCCGGCGGCGACATTCAGAGCGCAGGGAGAACAGAGTGGCAGGGGAGGGACGGGGAGGAAAACTTGGAAGCAAAAGGCTGTGAGCCCTCTGCTTCATTTGCCTTCGGTGGGGAACACGCGAAGGGCATCTGCCACGGACCCCACCGATGAATGCGGGGGCACACGGCAGGAAACAGTTGCTTGTCACAGGGATGGGGACTTAAGGAGGGAGTGAGTGACAACCAGTGAGGACCTGGAGTGGCTGTCGGGGCTGATGGAGGATATACCCTGCTGGGATATTGGACTGTAGTAGAAAAGACTTTATTTTCAGTATCTCTCACCTTTTTGGAGAGGCAGGGAGGAAAGACAGATCACCTTCCTTATCAGAGGAGGAGAGTGTTTCATTCTGCAGTAGTCCTGGCATGGGCCTCTGCTGCCAGCTTGGCTTTTGTGCTCTGTCTCTGTTCACCCGAGTGCAGCTGGGAAGTGGGAGAGTGTTGTCTGGGGGAGGGAAAAGTAGAGGGAATAGGTCGGTGAGAGAGGTCAGCCACAAACGCTTAAATAGAATTGAGAGCCTGAGCATCCCTGACTGCTCTGCACAGAAAGGACTCACCTGTGTGCTGGGGAAGGAGCATAAAAGTTGGTGTCTGCTTCTGGAGGTGGCATGGAGCCCTTCTGTGCTCTGCTTGGGCAGAGAAGGTCTGCCCCAGCACCACAGGGGCCCTGGAAGCTTTGCTCTGCCTTTCCAAATGCTTGCAGGATGAGATCCTGCATCAGCAGAAATTCAGGCTGCTATCTCCACAGGGGCTGAACAAATTAGCACCTGATTAAGGTCCCAGATGCCTTTGGACCTACTGGATAAGGCCATTAAACAATGATGGGTTGGTGCTGATAGCTGATACAGTCCTGGCAGGGTCCCTTTGGAGCTGGAGAAGGGTCTATAGCTTCATGGCATCCACACAGAACCGAGCACCGCTGCCAGGGGCAATATCGGCATCTCCTGCTCACCTCCTCGTGGCACAGCAGCCTGTACTGCTGTGGGTGTGGCTGGGGCAAAACCTGACCTGATCCAAGTGGGAGCAAGAAGGACCTGGTCTGGCCGGCAGACACATGTCCTGGGAGGACAAGGAGCGGGGCTGCCTTGCAGGGTGCACTGTGGTAAAGAGCAGTCCATGGAAGAGCCCAGGCAAGGCAGACAGTGGGCTGCAGCTCGTTTCTCTGCTTTTGCAGGAACTCCTCCAAGGCTGTGTCCTAGATTTAGCAGAGGTTCTGATAAGGCTGAAAGAGATAAGTCCCAGATTGTACTGCTGTGCCCAACAGACTGGTTACATAGTGCCTGATGACACTTCAGCCCCGTTGTCATGACCCCATATAATCCAGCATCCTGGACCATCTGACACACATTTGCACTTAACATTTTGTTAGAGACTCTATAAATGAGATCTCTTTGACCTTCAGTCCTTGGCTAATTGCTAGTTTCATGTACAAGAGCAGCCTAATTTTACATGATAATTACCTGGAAGTGGCAGTTCACGTGGCACTGTGGCACTGTGTGTGTGCATGTCAGGGCTGGGGAAGTGGCAAGTGGCTGGAGTTCTGGGCACATGGAGGGAGTGGAAGGGTCAGAACAATACACTCCACTGCTCAGGTGATGAAGAGGGACTGTAGACCACCAGGACCTTGCACAGCTCTAATAAGTCCTGTGCATGTTTGTTGAAGGGGGTTGTGTCCATGTGTGGCTGGGTGCTAAGGCAGCCATAAACCAGAGATTTTGAATTTGCCACTGGCTGTGTCGTTTGTCCAGATGGTTTCTCTTCACCAAGGGATCTGTGCTGCATACACTGGCCAGTAATCCTGAATTTATCCTACCACACTGGCACAAACCCCCCACTCTGGGCAGTGGGGTGAGAAGCAGCAACAGGTTGGTGCTGGGGCAACCGTCAAAGGGGTGTTTGAATGAAGCCTTTTGTGTTTGGAGGAGTCCCAGGGGGATAAAATACCCTGTTGGTGCAGCTCAGTGGCTGTTGGGTGGCCACACAGTGCCTTGTAGGGAAGCAGGAGTGGATAGAGTGGCAGGAGCAGCACATAGACATCACCCCAAGAACACACACGCACCTCCGTGGGAGGATCCACCTGGAGCTGGTGCCTCAGATCATAGAATCAAAGAGTGGCTTAGGTTGGAAGGGATCTTAGAGATCCATCTACTCCAACCCCCTGCCATGGGCAGGGACATTTCCACTATCCCAGGTTGCTCAAGGCCTCATCCAACCTGTTCTCGAACACCCCCAGGGAAGGGGCATACACAGCCTCTCTGGGCAACCCATTCCAGAGTCTCCTCCCTGATTGCTGGTTTGCTTTGCTGGAAGTCTGATTATGCTGCTTGTTTGCTTAGCAGGGTGTAACCACCAAAACAATGTCACATCCTCTATTTGGATTTAATTAATTGGTTAATAAGATTATAATTAATGAAAATACATTAAAATCACTTGAGTAATTAATTCACTGTAAGCATTATTGACAAGGCTTCCTAAGTACTGTAAACTCAGATGTGAAGCCCAGGGTACAGGAATGCACCAGGTCTCTGAGATCCCTGTAAGCAGAGGGTTACTGAGCACATCCTCACAGAGGGGCACCTGGTGTGCCCATGTTGTGGATTTGTGTTGTCAGGGCTTTGAGCTCTTCAGCTGCCTGATGCTGCTTCTAGTGTGTCAGGGATGCTCCTCTCCAACAGACCTGGGGTGTTCCAGAAACGTGTGACCATGGCACTTAGAGTTGTGGTTTAGTGGCTGTGGTGGTGTGGGGTTGATGGTTGGACTGGGTGGTCTTAGAGGGCTTTCCCAGCCTTAATGGGTCTATGATTTGATGATTTGGGCTGAAGGATCTCTCCATGCCCCTTTTCCATCCATCACGTTGTCTCGTGGCACTCTGGGATGTAAATAATGAAGAGAGGCCTCAACCGCTATGTTTAATCACAGCCCTCAGGTTATGGGGTGGCAGAGCTGATTGTGTGCCCCCATCCTCTGCAACCAGCATTTGTAGCAGCTGGGGAAGGAAAGCACCAGGATGTGCCACCACATGTTGCTTCTGCTGGCACCCTGTGTTTCCTGCTCTGGTAACAAAGCTCATTTCTGTAGCCAAACAACAAAACCCCAGGCATTTGCAGGGTGTCCTCTCCTGGTGGTGTCTCAGGGCCAGGCTCTGTGTTCTCAGCGTGAGGAGCTAATCCCTTCAGACACGTGTGAACTGCGGAGGGCAGCTGGTGTCAGCCCGGAGCCTGTTGGCTCAGATGGAGCAGTGTCTGTGCAAACTGATAAGCAGTGATATCAGTGCAGGGGCAAACAGCAGAGGAGGCAGGTGGGCACTCACCTCAGTGTGAAAGCTTTAGGGCACAAGAGCTGTTGGAACTTCAGCCCCCGGGTGACTGACTCAGCCATGTCTGGACACCTCTCCGGGTCGTTCAGCTCTGCTAAGTGTAAGAGCAGAAGGTTGAATCCAGGACTTCCACTGCTCTCTGGCAAACGAGGGCTGTCTCTGGATGGCACAGCACCTTGGGACACAGTTTAGTGGGCATGGTGGTGTGGGGTTGATGATCTGACTCGGTGGCCCTAAAGGTCTCTTCCAACCACAACCATTGCAGGGTGGTGGGATGTGTTGTGCTTGAATGCCACCAGAAACACGTCAGCACCTGTGGACACAGGCAGACATTCGAAATGCTGGGGATCCCCTTTCACAGACCTGCTTGTGAAGAGCTGGTGGTCTTCCCTGGAGACCCAGAGAAGGGTTTTGCTTGCTTTGGGTAGGAACAGCTGGGGGTTTGTTGTTGTTTGGACTTCTTTTCTTATTCTATAAAATCATAGCATCGTTTCAATTGAAAGAGACCTTTCAGATCATCCAGATTAACCCAGCACTGCCAGGTCACCACTAAACCGTGTCCCTCAGCACCACATCTCCACAGCTTTTAGTCCCCTCAGGGTTGGGGATCCCACCTCTGCCCTGGGCAGCCTGTTCTGAAGCTTGACAACTCTTTTGAGAAAGAAATTGTCCAACCTAAACCTCCCTTGGTGCAACTTGAGGCCACTTTCTCTCATCCTGTGACTTGTTCTTCAGGAAAAGAGCCCAACCTTCACCTTGCTCCAGCCTCTTTCCAGTGAACTGTAGAGAGCAATGAGGGCTTCCCTCAGCTTCCTTTTATCCAGTCTGAACAACCCCAGGTCCCTCTGCTGCTCCTCACCAACTCTGTTCTCCAGACCCTTCCCCAGCTTCTTTGCCCTTCTGTGGACCTGCTTCACCCTCTCAATGTCCCTGTAATGAGTGCCCCAAAACTAAACCCAGTACTCAATGTGTGGCCTCACCAATGCCCAGCGCAGGAGAACAATCCCTGCCCTGGTCCTATACCTCTCCATTCTGGAGATGCATTTTCTCTCCTACCACATCTGTGAGCACAGCCCATGGTGGGCCCAAGCTGTTGCCCCCCTGTGCCATGTCTGCAGAGTGCTGCAGTTGTGGTGTGAGTGGTGAGAAGCTGGATGTGCCCCACGTGCCACACACGTACAGCCAGCAGCCAGGCACAGCCCAGATGCTGCCTTATGGCAGCTCCCCTCTTCTTGTGCTCTTGCAGCATGCATCATATTTTGTGCTGACTTAATGCAACATGGAGAGTTGTACTTCCCAAGTAGCTGGCAACCCTTAATCAATGTTAATTGGCTCTAATTAGCATATGTTAATTAATGATATTTACTACAAATTAAAGGTATGAGTGCTCCCAGAGGGTTTCCTGTTCATCCAATTAGTGCCAATTAGTTGCAATTAACACGTGTAAATGAGATGCCATTGAACCCAAAACAAACAGCACAGAGCCTGCTGCACACCCGAGCCTTGAACTTGAGCAAGGCAGTGCCAGGAGGAGGGGAGAGGAGCTGCAGAGGGCTTTTGGAGGAGGGAAGGTCTCTAACATCTCTTCAAGCTGCACTTGCTGTCTTACTCCATCTCTCACTCCCTGGGAGCAGGGTGAAGGGAAGCTGATCTGAATGAAAGCCCTTGGCAAAGCACAGGGCCTGCTTTCTTGTCCTGTTGGGCTCCAGAGAGAGCACCAACTTGTCTGAATTGTTGCATTTGCACCAAGTCCTGGCTTCGCGTTCAGCAGGGGCGGTGCCAAGCCCCCGGTCAGGGTCTTTCTGCACCCGTTGGGAGTGCAGAAGCCTCTCCTGTCTTGGGAGGAAAGGCTGAAAGCCCTGGGGCTGTTTAGCCTCGGGAAGAGCAGCCTGAGGGGCAGTGGGATCAATGCTGATCAACATCTAAGCTTGAGGAGGGGAGACTGGAGATCAGGAAGAAATTCTTTAGAGTAAGGGAGGGGAAACACTGGCACAGGCTGCCCAGGGAGGTTGTGGATGCCCTCTCCCTGAATGTGTTCAAGGGCAGATTGGATGAAGCCTTGAGGTCAAGCAGGAGATGTCCCTGCCCATGGCAGGGATTGGAACTGGATGATCTTTAAGGTCCCTTCCAATCTGACCCATTCTATGATTCCATGATCTAAGGATGGCCTTTAAGTGTTTTTCTGCTCTTTTTCTTTCAGCCTGGAGGTAACCACAGCTAGAGGAGTTCCCTGCCCTGGGCTTGGGCTGCAGACGCCGGCTGGCAGCAGAACAAGTTGTCATGATTGAGTTTAATTACAAAGCACAACTGGGTGCTCCTCAGGTGAGGATGATTTATTTGACTGATCAGTCTGATCACAGACAGCAGTCTGGAGATGGAAATCATCTGGGGAAACAGGTAATTCCTCTTCCCATCAGCCCTCAGGTAAAGCAGGATTTTAGCCCAAAATCCAGCCCAGAGAGAGGGGTTTGGCCAAGTGCAGGACACTTCATCCCCAGGGGTAGTTTTAAGCATCCTGTCACCCTACCTCAGACACTGCACCTCCTCCTCCTCCTTCCTTTCCCAATTTCAGGTTAAAACAGCTGCGTGGGCTTGGTTTGTGCCATGGGCTCAGTCCTGGGCTCCACAAACATGCAACCCTCTCACTCTGTGAATCTGGGGGGACACACACAGTAACCTTGGGTGGGACGGAGCCAGCAGCACCTCTGCAACCATTCCTGCAGCACTGATGCTGAGCCCAAGGCCAGGCACAAGAGACACCAAATGAGGATAATTAATTGACCATCTGCTTGAAAAGCCACATGTTGGGTGGCACTGAAGGATGACTGCCGTGCTATCAGAATAGCTCTGGATGTTGGGTGCTTTGGATGCTTAGCTTGGACCTCCTGAGCCTTCCTCTGGTTTTCTGTGAGTGCTCTTTGGGTTGGAAAGCTGGAGGTGTCTTTTGGGGGTCTGTCCCCTCCAGGGCTTGCAAAGAAAGCAAACAAAGGCAAGATGCCCACTGACACCTGAGCTCTTTGCAGACCTCAGTCCTCCCCTAACCCACAATTCCCTCATTATGGTTATGTGTTTGGGGAATTATTTGAAGCCATTCCAACATCAGCTGGGAAATAAGGCACCTGTGGTGTTTTCTGCTATTCCTAAGAATTCTCTTGTCTTTAATAGGTGATGTTTAATAAAAATGAAAATGAGCTTATCCTGAGCAGGCATGCACGCCAAAAGCTGGCATTTAAATTAGAAATTATGATTTAATAACTTGTCAAGAACTCACCAACGTGGCAGCCTGATAATTATTGAAAGGAGGCTTCAGAAATGCTGGGGTCCTGTAGCCTGCTAGGAGAGCTCAGATGCCCTGTGTGGGGCTGGACTGCAAACCTATGGCCCTCACCAGGAGAAGGCTGTCAGAGAAATCCAGCCCTTTTCTTCCCTAAAAGGGTTGTCACAGCTGGCCCAGGCTGCCCAGGGCAGTGGTGCAGTCTCCAGCCCTAAAAGCCATAGAGATGTGGTGCTAAGGGCCATGGTTTAGTGGTGACTTGGCAGTGCTGGGTCAAGGGTTGGACTGGATGACCTGAAAGGCCTCTTCCAACCAAAACGTTTTGATGGTTCTCTCAGGTCCTCAGGACATCCTTATCCCAGGGATGGGATACCTGCACTTTTGGTTCACTGCAGGGTTGCACAAACAGTAATGGCAGTTGTATCCCAGAGGTCCTCTGCAGGTGGGAAGAGCAGGCAAGGAACTGGAGTTACCAGAGTGGAGTGGGCAAGACTGGGCAGGGAGGGCTCCTGTGCCAGGCAGGGTCACAGGAGGTCTGCAGCACCAGATGTGTGCACAGTGCCATTTAGCTAGGTGGTGGTGGGGAGCTGGAGCAGTGGCACAGCTGGGGACAGGACTGGGTTTGCAGTCACAAGTGGGCTGAGATGGCAGCAGGAAGCTGCCCAGGGCTGAGAGCAGAGCAGAGGGCACTGGAGCCAGGGAGGGATGTGACAGATGCGGCTGGAGAGGCCAGTGAGCCTGCGCCAAGGGCGGTGTGGCATTGCCCAGGGGAGGGTGCCTGGCCCAAGGATGCTGTTGAGTGTCCAGCTCTGCTGTGCTGAGAGCATGGCACTGCTGAGTGCAGATTCCAAGGTGCTGGGCACTCCTCAGGTCTGTGATTCTCTGTTCAAGTTTCATGGCTCCGTGACTCTAAATCATCTGACAGCCCAACGTATTTATAGTCTTGGGAGGTCACAACTTGCCCTCGGCACCCCCTGAGCCTCCTCTAAACCCTTGACTGATTTGCTGGGAAAAATTCTCTTTGGTGGGGCCTTATTGCTTGGATTCAATCCCAGCTCTTCACCAAGTGTGCACAGAAGGGCTGGGGAATGCACACACTTTAAATCACAGCCTGGGCTTGCTGCCGCTGATGGCGGCGCGCGGGTCTCAGCTGGGAGGCCACGACTTCTGCTGTGATTTACAAAGCAGTCAGAGTGAATCCTCTACAATAAATATTGGAGCATAATAATAGATAATTCCATCCATTTAAATGTGACAGACCCTTTGGCACAATGGCTGGTTGGCAAAAGGGTGTGAAAAACCTGGACACAAGCAACTGGCAGACTGGTTTCTGGCTCTATTTTGTGTCGTGGTGGGCAGCTGGGTGCTGAGTATCTCAGTGAGGACCATGGACACAAGCAAACCTGGACACAAGCAACTGGCAGACTGGTTTCTGGCTCAATTTTGTGTCGTGGTGGGCAGCTGGGTGCTGAGTATCTCTGTGAGGACCATAAATCTAGAACATGAACATAGGAAGGAATTTCTTTGGTGTGAGGGTGCTGGAGCTCTGAAGCAGGCTGCCTGGAGAGGTGGTGAAGTCTCCTCTGGAGACTTTCAAGGCCCCTCTGGATGTGTTCCTGTGTGACCTGCCCTAGCTGATCCTGCTCTGGTAGTGGGGATGGACTCAGTGATCTTCAGAGGTCCCTTCCAACCTCTACCATTCTGTGACCACCCCAGGTGAGCCCTCAGGATGCTGCTGTTGTGCAGTAGTTTTATTACTACTAAGCAGATGGCACTCTGGAGCAGCCAGTGGTTTCCAAACTCTTGAGAATCCAGGCTTTTCTGGCCTCAAGAGCTTCAGGAGAGGGTCTCCCTCTTCACTGATTCAACTAGTCAGGAAAAGATGTGCTAAGCTGCCTTGGTTTCTGCTGGTCCCTTCACTCACCACTCTGCTCTTCTCTGGGTGATAGCAGGTCCTGTGCGCTTCAAGGGTGAACCAGCACCCTCAGCTCAGCCCACCTCCCCTTCCTTTAGTCTGACTTCAGCTGTGAAGGAATATCTGTTAACTGCTGCTCCTAATCCCATTTACACCCTAGAAATCCAGATTAACTCACTGGCTTCACCCCACCACCATGGGGTTACAGCACCCAGACCAGGACCTCCCTGCTCACCATGAAGTTTGGCACAGGTGCACCTCACACTCTCAGCAAGGTTGGGTTTTCTCCCTTCTTCCAGCTGCACTGACATCTACACAGCTGGAAGCACAGTGTTGTTCCTCAGCCCTTTTGTGGCACTGTGTGAGTGGCCATCCTGGAGCAAACTCTTGGGAGTGAGTAGAGAGAGGGAATTAAAAAAACAACAAACTATGAAAGTGATGGCAAAAAATTGCTCTCCTGTTTCCTCTAAACCAAGCAAATGTCAAGGGAAAGCCTTCACCCACATTTCTCCAGCAGCTTTTAATGAAAGATGTTTCCCCAGAGAAATTTAGGGTCGTTCTGTGACTGTGGGTGAGTCTGGCCATGACTGTCTGCTGCTCCAGCATTTGGTTCTTTGAAGGTTTTTTGGGTGAAAACCACTCGAGAGAAAATCTCTTTGGTGCTAAAACCAAATGGGTATGCTTGAAGGTAATTGGGCTGGCCTGGACAGAAAAAACAATGCTTAGCTGATAATTCTGAGTTATGCAATGATCACTGTGCCAGGTGAGGGTGACCAGAGAGGCTTGGTGGTGACCACGAGTGCTGGGGTGAGTACAAGGGACAGGCAGGGAGCACCTCTCAGCCATGGTACCAAAACCCTTACTCATTCTCCTCATTGCTTCCATCCACTTTGGCACTTATTTGGGGAAATGGGGAAATGGTGGAGCACTGCTGGCACCTCAGAGGGCAGTTATATGGGGGCATCCTTGGGGGCATATAGCTCTGTGTGCTCATGTTGCCAAAGATGATCACAGACTCATAGGGTGGTTTGGGTTGGAAGAGACCTTAAAGACCATTCAGCTCCAAGCCTCTCCATGACCAGGGACACCTCCCCTAGCCCAGGTTGCTCAAGGCCTCATCCAGCCTGCCCTTGAACACTTCCAGGCAGGGAGCATCCACAACCTCCCTGGTCAGCCTGTTCCAGTGTCTCCCCACCCTCACTGATCTCCAGTCTCAGTCTCCCCTCTTGCAGCTCAAAGCTGCTGCTCCTCATCCTGTCACTCCAAACTCCAGTATCCCTCCCCAGTCTCCACTGGAAGAGCTGATTCCCTACCTAGCTGGACCTGGCAGGACTGAAATTCATGACTTTTGGGGCTGTAGGGCTGGCTCAGCCAGGGACTGAGACCCCAGCTCCACCTTTTGCTCCTGTTTTAGGGAAAAAAAGCCAAGGCTTTGTCTTTTCTTTCTTCCTCGTTTTCGTTTTTTCCTCCCTTCTCTTTTCCCCTGAGGAGAGGTAGGGTACCGCACTCACGTTGTTAAGAAGCGATGCCACGGCCCAAACCCTACCGAGCCGCTGGGCAGCTGTGCCCAGCAGGTCCTGCGGGGATGGGCTTGCAGCCTGTTCTCCCCCGTGTCACCCCCTTCAGCCCGAGAAACACCAACAGTTGGTTGCCGGCTCTGACCAGGCTGCTACATCTCTCACCTCCTCTCCCCATCAAACGTGCGGCGCGGAGAAAGGTTAAATTCAGGTCAGCCCTCCCGGGTCTCGCATGGCTGGGAGCATCCCCCGCAGAGCCGCGGGGAGGCCGAGCGGCGCTGCCGCCGCCCCGGCAGCTCGCAGTCAAGGTGAGAAGAGCGGCGGGCCCGGGACGGCTTCACAGCCCCACACTTCCTGCGCCTCGGCCCCTCCAAACAAACAGAGCCGCGGAGGGCTGGGGGCCGGGGCTGGATGGTAAACAGATGTGCCTTTGAAGAGTGACAATGGAATAAATCACCCGAGTCCTTGTGGGCACACCTGATAACCGCCTTAGCGCAGGGGAGAGGTGTGAGCAGCACCCACACTCGTGGAATCGTGGAGTTGTTTTGGTAGGAAGAGACCTTGCAGATCGTCCAGCCTACCCATTAACCCAGCACTGCCAGGGCATCGCCTGCAGCCACATCTCCACAGCTGTGAAACCCTTCTAGGGACAGAGACTGCACCACTGCCCTCGGCAGCCTGGGAGAGGACCTGTCCCGGTGTCTCCCCACCCGCACTGTCAAGAATTTCTTCCTCATCTCCAGTCTCAGTCTCCCCTCTTCCAGATGAAAGCCTTTGCCCCTTGCCCTGGCACTCCCAGCCCTTGCGAAAGTCCCTCCCCAGCTCTCCTGGAGCCCTTTAGGTGCTTCTCTGAGGTCTCCCTGGAGCCTTCTCTTCTCCAGGCTGAACGACCCCAACTCTCCCAGCCTGTCCCCACAGGGAATGTGCTCCAGCCCTGTGATTGTCTTTGTGGCCTCCTCTGGACTTGCTAAAGAGAAGGGCCAGGAAGCTGATGACTAAGCTGATCCAGGACCTGTAGATCCACCCAAGGACTCCCTACAAAGCTTGTGTTGGGGTAAAAGCAGGCACCCAAGCTCCTTCACAGAGGTTAAGTGATCCTTTGGCAAGCCCCTCTGCCAGGTCAGGACTGAGTGCAACAGGTTTTAACATCTAGGGTGCTGGGGGTGAAGGGGAGCTCCTCCTTGTAACCAACAGGGCAAGCATGAATGAGGAACCTCAGAGAGGGGAAAAGAGCAAAACCTTGCTGTGCTTAGAGAAACCTACCTGCTCTGAAAGCAGTTGGAATTAATGTGCCAGACTTCAGAGATGAGTTTTGTTTATTAGCAGACCCTCAAGGAGCTGAGTCTTGCAGCAGCAGGAGGGAGGTCCTCTCAGTGGCCATCTTCGCCGCGTGCCTGCTGGCCACCTGCATTTCTTGCAGCCATTTATTGCTGAGGCTTGCAGGCTTGACAAACGTTCATAGTTACAGCAATGAACTGGAAGTAAAAACATACCATGTTGGTAGGGAATTCTGCAGACTCACAGCTCCTGAGCTGGCACATCTCAGGAAGTTTTTGTGTCCATGAGCGTGTGGCATCACCGCGATCCTGGCAGTGGATACTCAGCACAGACTGTAGAATCATAGAGGTGTTGAGGGTGGAAGAGACCTGTGAGAGCATCATCATGCTCTGCAGGGAACTGTGATCAGGGGAAAGTGCAATTCATGCACTTTGTGAAACTTCACTGGGGCTTGGGGTTGCTCCTGAAGGAAGCATGGATGGAATCATGGAACTGTGGGATCGTAGAATCGTTTTGGTTGGAGAAAGTCTTTAAGATGATCAAGTCCAAGCATTGGCTAACTCTACCAAGGTAGCTGGTAACTGAACTAAGCTGAAGCTGGCAGCTGGTGCTAACCCGTATGCCGCAGCACCGCATCCCTGCGTCTTTTAAACCTCTCCAGGGGTGGGGATCCAACCACCTCCTGGGGCAGCCCGTGCCAGTCTTTGAGAACCCTTTCAGTGAAGAAGTTTCTTCTAATGGCCAGCCTAAGCCTCCCCTGGCTACATGTGAAATAGAGGCAAACAAGTCCCCTGCCCTTGTGTGGGGTTGGACGTGTCGGCTTCCGCCCTCCAGAGCCAGCTTCGCCTGTGGTTATGGAGGGATAAGTGCGCAGGAGGACCTGGCTGCCATGGAGCTCTCGGCACCCGGTGAGGCGTGAGTGTCACAGTAACAGGTTCTGAAGGGCCATCAGCAAGGGGAGGAGCGGGTGATGTCTCCTGATTAGCTGCTGCAGGTTTGTAGCATCATGTGTGCGTGTTCCTGGGAGCAGCTGACGTGAGAGGCTGTAAGGTGAGATGTTCACAGCCTGCTGCTGGGCATCCAGAAAATAACCCTGCAAGTACTGGATGGGAAACAGACCGGTGCAGCCTGAGGCATAGCAAAGCCAAGGCTGAGCAGCCTTCCACGTCACATTTCCATCTCTCTGGAATGATAATGCCACCGTGGGGCTGAGTTTCCAGGGCATGTGGTGCCCTGTGGAGTGAGTTTGCCCTTGTGGAGCTGCCAGACTCCATAGCCTCACCCAGCCTTCTGCAGCAGCCCTTGGGAAGTCAACAGAGATGGGATCTGGAGGGGTTTTTGTGTCTATCCCTAGTGAAGTGATGGAGTCTGAAGGGTGCAGTGCACATGGAAGTTGCTTTGGAGATGGGGTTGTGCCCATCTCTGGGTGACCCCTCAGGAAATGCTCTCCACCCAGTGCCCTCCTCTTCTGCCTCACCTTCTGGCAAGGGCCTGCAGGCCCAGCTGGAATAGGAATGACAATGGTGCTGGGGAATGGTTTTCTTTAGGACAGTACAGGTCTTTTAAGTGAGCTTCTGAGCACAGAGGTCTTTGGTGTTGGTGTGTGGCTCTGCCTTGCATGAAGATCTTGTCCTGGAAGACAGAAGGGCTTAAGTTGTGGGGATGGAGCTCTACCCCTGACTCAAACTAGTGACATTTCACATTCTGGAACAAAATTCTCTGTTTTTGCTTCATCTTGATAACTATGTCTTGAGGATTGGCACTGTGCATGCCATACCCTGTCCTGTTGGAACAAGGAGTGCATAGGTACAGCCACACCCAGAGCATCAGTTCCTGTGCAAAGGGAAGGCATCAGGGGTGGAAATGTGCAATTTTTTGATAAAATACAATGAGTGACCATGTCTCTTTGCTGCAGTGCTCCTGCCTCATGCCAGGGCAGTGGTGACTCCACAGAAATGAGCTGCTCAATTAGTAGCTGAGGGGTTTGCAGTAGCACAATGCTAACAAGCCCTTTCAGGAGCATGGCAGAGACCTCTTTAACTGCTCCGTGCTTGCAAGGCAGGGTTGGGAGAGAACTTTGAGCCATGGACCCTCTCGTGGTGTCCACCTTTATGTGGTCCAGGTGGGCAAAATGTCCTGCTGAGCTATAGGCACCAGGTGGCCAAGGGCTTTGTTGGGTTCAGACTGCACAAACCTAGCTGCCTCCATTTGTGAGGGTGTGAGAATGAAGAGCACACTGGCCAGGGCCTCCTTGTCCTCACAGACACCTTAAAATAGAAGCCTGTATAAATAGGTGTGACCTAGGGTGGTGTATAGCAATGAGCTCCCGTTACTGACTCTATACTTAGCAGATTGGTCAGAGGTCAGGACTGAGCAAACAGGCACACCAGGAGCTCTGGAACTGAGGGTAGGTTGTGCTGCTGCAATACCTGGTCCAGATGATGCTGCTTGATCACCTCCAACCCCGATCTGCTCCCATGTCTGCAGCAGACAGGCAGGGGAAGGGCTGCTTTATCCCCATGGCTTGTAGGGAAGTCCTATTTGATTTGGTTCCAGGCATGACGCTGATGTCAGGTACCAAACACTGACCTTCTGCTTATGACCACAAAACCCCTCTGATTTTGGGAACCCCTTTGGGTTCCCTTTGGGAACCTGCAGCTGCTTGCCAAGGGCTGATAAAGCAGCAGCCCTTTTGCTGTCCACATGCGGGAAGCCGGTGGCAGTGTTCAGCAGAGGAAAACCTGTGTGGTTACTCCTTGCTAGGCAGGAAGTTGTCCTCCTGTTGGGCACGAAGGTGCTGCCCACCCTTCTAAAATGAGAAAAACAAAGGATTTGCCTCGAGTGCAGCAGGTTGGTGGCAGAAGCAGGGGGAAAAGGTCTGGACCCCTCTTCCCTCCAGCACCACCACCAGAGCCGCTGCCATTGCACAGGGCAGCGTTGATGCGCTGCGATGGGCGGATGAGATCGACTCTGACGCCCAGGGAAGTTCAGCCACTGTGAAATTAGTAAATTACACAGGCCCACAGAACTTAGCAAAACAATATAATCCTGGGGGGACTGAAATAATTAATTTGCTAATCAACTACACTTTGCCTTTTTCTTTTTTTTTTTTTTAATTTGCAGCCAGCACTCTGGTTTGTTCCTTACGTTTCAACCACCTTTAGAAGAGTGAGATTTGGGGCAGCAAAGACAGAGGGGCCCAGAGGCCTGCAGGGTACCTTGGTGACTCCAGCAAGAGAGGGGGTCTTGCTGTGCTCCAGATGCAACACACTCCCCCCCCCCCCCCCCCCCAATCACCTTGTGAGGGAAGAGCCGGGAGCTGCAGGGCTCCTGCGGATGTTTTGTGCTGGTTTGTCCTCCCGGTCTCGCTGTGCCGTTGTTTGCTTTAAATCATTGTGGATGCAGAGGTTGTCAGACAAGACAATTAGCATGGGGAAGGGGGAAAGTATTACCATCCATTATTTGCCATAACATGAATTTAAGCCCAGGAAGTCAAATGATAAAATATGTGATGAAAAGTGGTGGTGGCGGTGGGAGTGCCTCAATGAGTAATAGCCTTGGGCTTCTGAGCCTTGAACTTAACACGCTAAGTAAATCCCCGAGGTCAAAAAAAAGTAGGAAAATTGTTGCAGCTTGGGGAGATATATTTTAAACTTTGCAAAAGGTCCTTTGCAAAATCCACTGTGGGGTTGCAGGAGAGAGGCAGCTGCGGAGAGGCTGTGGAGACAATTGCAGGGCTTAAGAGTGGGGGGCTGCTGGCTTGGGTTTGTGGTTGGTTTTTTTCTGGAGTGAATAATATCAGCTAAGGTGAGGAGTGTGCTGAAGTGGAGTGATGAGTGAGCACAGACAAGGCTGGACGAGCCAGGGGTGCTTCGTGTTGCTGGGAGTGGGAGCTCAGCACGAAGGAGTGATGAGAACTGGCAGTATAAAACCCCCCAGCCTAAAACAATGGGGCTAAAGGAGGGCTGGGGGGGGATTCCCCCCCCTGCTCTGCTCTGCCACGCTTCCACGTCTTCCGCTTTAAAAGTCTTTCTCCCTTCCGAGCTGGCCATGTGGCTGAATTTATGGAGAGAGATGTTTTAGCAGAAATCCCCCCGAGTCTCCCATCAGCCCTAAATCCCCAGCCTGCTCTCCCTGGGAGACCTCATGACACAGAGCATGCCAAAACAGCTTCGTTTTGCCTATGCATTAGCAATCTATTTTACCTTTTTGACATCTCTCACACATAAAACCGTAAGAGAGAAATAAAATATCTGTCTCTGGGCGAAAATAAAGCTTTGCCTCCCTCCTGATCTATAGGATATAAAATAAAGCCATGGCTTTGATAGTGGCTTTTCCTTCTACTGGAGTTGCTTTTGCACACACGGAGACAATGAAGATGGATGAGCCGGGATCGCTGCATCCTCCTGGGGTTTGTTTCACCCTCTTTTTTTATCGTCTCCGCCCAGCCCCCCACCCCACCCCCACTCCCTCTTTACTTTTTGTTTTTCTTTTCTCTTTTACTTGTCTTTTATCTGCCCTTTTCTCTCTTTAACAATGTTAAGAATCCCCTTCAGTTCGCACACAACCGGCTTCTTACCTCAGCCAGTTCCCCACCTCGGGACTAGGTTCAGATACACCCCCCCACCACCACATCACCACCCCCAGCCCTTTTCTCATCTCCACCGGCATCTCTCAGTCAAAGCCAGAGAGGCACAGCTCGGATTTGTAATTGTTTATTAACTCTATTTCCCATCAGCAGTGCATGAGGTGACAACATTTAGCAACGTGGAGAGATAATAATCAAGGAGGAGTGGGGCGAGGGGGAACAACAACAACAAAAGGGTGCAGAAATTAAGGATGAATGGATCCTGTCCAGCACCCGGTTTATTTCATGGGATATTCTCCAGGCTTAATTGTATGTGAACTTCGATATTTGATGAGTATGCTAGTCAAATATATATTTGATCAAGCCGAGATGCTCTTCCTGAGGAGGAAAAGTTTTAGGGAGGTGGACATCCCATCCTCTCCGCCGATGTACCCGCCAGCACTACCCGGAACGGCAAGGGGATGCTCTGATCCGCTCCGGCTCTCCCGCTCCGGGAGCCCCGGGGAGGATCGGAGCATCCCCCACCGTTCCAGACGGCGTTTTCTCGGGATGCAGGGAGATCAAAGAGGGGGTTTAGCCTGCTTCCTTCGCCTCATCAGAGCACGGAGAAGCCCGGTAGCATTCTTGATCTCGGTTGCGGTCGTTGAGAAGGAAGGGGATGGAGGGGATTCGAATTAAATTGCAAAGACGCAATTCTTAGCGCAGAAATGGCAGGAAAAGTGTCTGTGCCAGGGCAGGAAGAAAGTTCTTTGCTTTTTTTGGAAGATGATGGGGATGAGGGGGATGTTCCCAGTGTGGGGTGAAGCGACTGCGGTGTTGCCACAGCACTGGTGCCCGGTAAAGGAGACCAAAATCCCATTACCCAGCGCAGCGGTGTAGAATAAAACGCCTGATGATAAACTGGGTGATGTTTAACTAAAAAAGCCGGGATCGACACCAATAAAATGCAAATTCAAACCCTCTTGGAAAGGGATTTCCCTCCACCCACCCACCACCACCCTTTTTATCTATCAGAGTTAAAGTAAATTTGAGGTATTTCATTTATTACTATTTTAATTTCTTTTTACCCTTTTAATTTTTGTTTGGTTAGGTTTTACTCTTTTTATTTCCCTTCTACTCTTTTAATTTCTCTCTCTTTCGGCACCGGCTCTGAAACTTTCTGGTCCTGGTTTTCCCCGGGGTTCCTCTCTCTCCTCGGGGGCTGGGAACCGGGAACGGACCTGGTTGAATTGCAAAATACAACGAAACTCCCCCCAAAAATAACTCCAACCCAGAGCCGTGCCCTCCGAGGGAGCCGCGGCAGTCCAGATAGCTCCGTGCTGGTCATTCCCATGGCAGGGGGTCGGCAGGATTTTTTTGCCCCCTCTCTTCAAATTCCGTGGATTCCCTTGACCCGCGAGGGTGCCCCATGTCGGGACATGCCGGTCCCTCGGGACAGAAGCGGATCGAGGGAGCTGGGTTATAGGGAGCTCTGTTGGGAGCGTGCTTGAATCGGCGCTGCCATTTTCACCCTACGGCGTCGGTGTCTGTGGGGAGGGGGATAGGGAGGAGAGATGGACTTAGAGCATGCCACGGTCCCCCCACCTCGGGGGAACAGTCCCCTCCCGAGAGTAGTTTGGGGGAATTTGCGTGTGGCGGGGCAGGCAGGGAGCCCCGCCGTTAAATCAGCCATGGACCCCGGGCCGAGGCGCTCCGCTCCCTCTCCGTAGATCTAGCGATGACGGAGACGGGACACAGCGGTCCCGTCCCCACGGAATCTGGCAGGGGGAGGGCGGGGGTGGGGCAGGAGACAACCAGATGCTGTCGCTACCTCCTGGGGAAAAAAAAACAACAACAAAAAAACCCCAAACCAACCCAAATCGCTGTGAAAAACTGGTGCTTGCTGGACATAAGATGCTCATCTCCTTCCCCTCATTCATCCCCAGCACCACATGTCACTTGGGGGCCCGCAGTCAAAGGGAAGCTGTCCCCTGACGGCAGCTCACAGCTGTCACCTTCCCGGGCGGCGGAGCGGGGCCGTCCGCACCGCCCCGGTCCCTCCGCTCCGCATGAGAAGCGGCCCATATGCGGGGGGACCGGGCAGGGGGGTAGAGTGGGATGGAGGAGGGGGGTGCCTGGGGGTCTATTGATCCCCGCAACCGGCGGCCAAGCAGACCAACAGCTGGGCAGGAGGGGCAGGGACGCAGAGAGCCCGACGCGGCCCCGACGGGGCCGTAATGGCCGGCTCGGAGAAAAAGGGAAACTTCGGGGGCGAGGTGGGGAGCAAATGGAGGACGCAGACCCGAGGCTTTTAAACACCCGCAGGAGCACCAAGGGACAACCTCAGGAACTGCTCCGCAGACCCCGCACCCCCTGCCAGCCCCATCCGCCACCGACAGGCAGGGCACGGGGCACCGGAGCGGGTTTCTTGAGTTTTTCCTTTTTCGTTTACAACTCCTAACTGACTGACTCACTTTCTGATTGGTTTTGGTTTGTTTTGATTTGGTTGTTTGTTGTCGGAGGGGTTGGTGGAGGGAGTGGTGATTGTTTTGGGGATTTGTTTGTTTGGGGGGTTTTTTGGTGATTCAGAAGGAGGAGGGAAACAGACGAGAGAGAAGTGTGGACGGTGCGTGAGAGTGCGGGATGCGGGGCGGGGGGGGGGCTTCTGCCATCACGCCCCGCGCTCGGTCCCGGTTCTCATCCGCATTTGTAACCCTGGGCTGTTTAATCTGGTATTTTCTTCCCAATTCTCCCTCAGTCAGTCGGGGAAGGTAGGAGCGAGGGCTCCGCCGCCGAGAGTCCGGGGTAGTCCCGGGGCTCTGCCCGAGTCTACCGGGAGGTGCCGCTTCGGCAGCTCCCGCCGGGCGGCAAAGAGAAATCACGTCCCTCTAACCGTCCCAGTACCGATCGACCCCCTGGAAGGCAAAAGCAAATCGATTTTCATTTGCTGCCCCCAAAAAAGGAAATGCCATAAAAGTGCATCACCAACGGTTGGAGTCGATCGGCTCCGGACGGGTGCTGCGAGCGCCGGTAACAGAACCGCTACGGAGTTAATGGCGTTTTCCTTCTGCTCACGATGGGCGGGCAGCCCCGGGACCCGCCGCCCCCTCCTCACCGACGCAGCCTCGCTTGGACCCCTCTAGGGCCTCGAGGTCGGCCTTTCCGGACCTTTTCTCCTGGGAAAAGTAAGCCGTCGGCGATGCGCTCCGCGCCCTCCACCCTCATGTGCCACCGTTAGTAATGGGGAGGAGACCTCTGCTCAACCGGGAACTCCTTGGACGCCGCTCCCCAGCGGTGCCGCCCTTCGGGTAGCAGAGACCAAGGCGTCCCTATAGCGGATTCTCCACCCAATGGGGGTGGTCCCAGAACCCGACGAACGATCCCGTTACCAAGTTCACCCACATTGCACCGACACAACCTACCCGCTGCACCGGCCCGAGCTGGGGAACGGTGCGTCCGTCGGTCCATTGGTGCGCGGCAGCGGGCCCTTGTCGGTTGTTCTGTCGGTGCAGTGCCGGCCTGATGCAACCTGTCCATCAGTCGGCCGATCTGTCTGTTGGTATACTGTGGATCGAGTGCTGTCTGTCTGTCTGTTTGTCCGTCGGTCTGTTGGTGCGCTGTGGGCCGAGTGCAGTCTGTCCGTCGGTCTGTCAGTGTACTGTGGGCCGTTTCGGTCTGTCCGTAGGTCGGTTTGTCGGTCTGCCAGTCTGTCGGTGCAAGTGCAAGCCGTGTGCGGTCTGTCGGTCGGTCTGACCGCCGTCGGTGAGTCTGTCGGTTCACTGCGGGCCCGTGTCTGTCGGTCCGTCCGTCGGTCCGTTCATGGCGGGTGCGGAGCGGCGGCGCCCCGGCGGCTCTATAAAGGGGCGCGGACGCCCCGTCCGGTGCTCGGCGGTCGGCGGCCGCTGTCGGAGGGGTGGGGTGGGGATGGGTGGGGGGTGTGTTGGAGAGATGGAGGGGGGGGGCTGGCAGCATCGGCGGCGCTGATTGGCCGAAGCGGGCGGTGACGTGGACGCGCGGTGCATAAGGCTGCGGGCGCGGGGCTGCCGGGAACATGCAGAGCGCCCAGCGCGGCCGGGACGGCGCGGGCAGCGCCGCGATCCTGCCCTCCGCCCGCCCTCCCCTCCCGCCCTCCCCCTCCGCTCCCGACACGGCACCACACGCCACACCGATACCGAGGGAGGTGGAACAAAAGCCGGTAGAGCCAGGCGATGCCGCGCCGGCTCGGTGGGAAAGCGGCCGGCCGCCGCGGGTAACGCGCGGGGGGTAGGCAGGAACCGGGCGCGACCGTATCTCCGAGACGTCGAGGGAAAGAGGAGAGGAGAGAGAGAGAGAGGACGGAGCGAGAAGCCGCGGAGCGTCTGAGCCCCCCCCTCCATCCATCCACCCACCGCACACACCCCCCACCCACCCGCGTAAGGACGGCGGCCCGCTCCGTGGTGCGTAGGGCCATGTCGCGACGGCGACAGGCAGAGCCCCTCTGACCGCTCTCGGGGCTCCATGTCCCCTTTTGTTATTTCTTTTTCTTTTTCTTTTTTTTGGTAATTTTTTTTTTCCTCCTTTGATTTCTTTTTGGGAAAAAGCACTTTGACTCCTGACTGCTCTACCTCAGACCTGAGAAAAACTCATCACGCTCGCTTTTTGGCGGTTGGTTGTTTGTTTTTTTTTTTCCCTTTATTTTTTTTCTTTTTTAATTTTAAAATTTTTAGTCCTTGTTGGTTTATTGTTGTTATTATTATTATTATTATTATCGTTGCTGTTGCGATTGGTAGCGGACGGGACTCTGCGATGGTGTGAAGCTCTGATCTCCTCGGGCTTCTGGGGTAGTTTCTCCTCTGTATCCCTCCTAGGACACTTCAACGAAGATTTTTTTTTTTCCCCCTTCTTCCTCCCTTTTTCTCCTCCTTTGCTTCTCCGAGGCTTTTTAAAACAAACACACGCGCACACACACAAAAATAATAATCAATCAAACAAACAAAAAAAGCAAACCTACGCCGGTGTCGTCTTTTTTTTTTTTTCAAACGATTTTGTTGGTTTTAATTAATTTTTTGGGGTGGTTTGGTTTTGTTTTGTTTTTGCTTGACACCTGGGAATCAACACCCCCCCCACCCTCAGAAATAACCAAAGACAATGGTTCACTGTGCAGGCTGCAAAAGGCCAATCTTGGACCGGTTTTTGTTGAATGTACTGGACAGGGCTTGGCATGTGAAGTGTGTTCAGTGCTGTGAATGTAAATGCAATTTGACAGAGAAATGCTTTTCGCGAGAAGGCAAGCTTTACTGCAAAAACGACTTCTTTCGGTGAGTACCGGCCCGCCCTGCCCGCAGCCCTACATCCTTCCCTTCCATTTCTCATCTTCCCTTTTCTCTTTTGTTTTGGTTTGTTGCGTGTTTTCCCCCTGTTTCTCAGACTAACCCACAAATGCCTCCTTTTTCCCCTCCGTGAGAACACTGTCGAACCCCCTGTTACTCCTCCGGGAGATATCCCGGAGAAGGGACCCGCCGGGCACCCTGTCGAGGCGCGGCCGCTCTCCGCGGGCACCGGCCGAGCTCAAGTTGCCCAAAGTTGCCTCGAAACTATTGACCGGGGGCGGTGCGGACCGGGCCCCGCTGCTGGCGGGCGAGCAGCCGGGGGCTGTTTCGGCCCCGGGCCTGCAGCACTTTGCCGAGGCTTCTCGGCGGGGCGTTACGCGACCGTGAGCGGACCGAAGCACAGTGATGTTTCCAGCACACCCGGAGCCCGCTACCGTCCCGGCGGGGAAGGCTTAGTGTGGCGAGGGTGCGAGCCTCGGCAGGCCCAGCGCTTCTCGCTAAGCCGACCCGAGGCTGCTCCGGAGGACAACGACCCACCTCTGCCACCCCCTCGGACTGAAAGAGAGGGGAGCGGGTAGTGACATTCATTCATCCCGACGGGTCCTGGAATAATTCCAGGCAGGGAGCGGGCCCCGGCCCGCCGGTACTGGCCGGAATGCCCGCAGAGCCTTCAGCCTTGCATGCCGGAGCGCTACCCCGAGCCCCACCGCTCCTCCTCGGACACGGTGACCGGCGCTACACCAGGTCTGGCTACCGGAAGCCCGATCCTGGCGGGGAGCGCAGCGCTGGAGGCTTCGGTGCCCGATGCGGGCCCGGGGCTCCCCGGCACCGGCCGAGCCTGGAGCGGCGGCTCCTCCAGCCAACACGCGGCCGTGGGCCATTAATAACGGATAAGGATTTCTGCGTGATGTTTGTTAGCGCGGCGTAAACCCATGTGCCGGGGTGCGGAGGGGCAGCCCCAGTGTTTAATCCATTCCGCAGCTCCTCATCAGCTACCCGCATCGCGTCCTTTCTTGTCTGATGTATTTAAATTCGGGTATTCGTTCTCTCGTTAACAGTGAGAGCGCTCGGTGGGGATGCGCCAGTTCATCTCGTTCCGTTGCGGGGCGAGCAGAGGCGACAGGGAAAAGAGCTGGGCCCGGTGGCACCAGGCGGCACCGGGCTGCGGGTGGTTCCCGGTAAAATCCCGCAGCTCTGATCCCCGCTCCCCGGCCTCTTCCTTCCCCCCCACCTCGCAGGTGTTTCGGGACCAAGTGTGCGGGCTGTGCCCAGGGCATCTCCCCCAGCGACCTGGTCCGCAGGGCGCGGAGCAAAGTGTTCCACTTGAACTGTTTTACGTGTATGATGTGTAACAAGCAACTCTCTACCGGCGAGGAGCTCTACATCATCGACGAAAACAAGTTCGTCTGCAAAGAAGATTACCTAAACAACAGCAATACTGCCAAAGAAAACAGCCTGCATTCAGGTGAGGGAGCGCGGCCGGAGGGGTGCAGAGCGGGAACGCGCCCAGCCTCGGTTTCTTCCGAGGTCAGCCCGGTCCTCTTCTCTCCCTTCTTTCTCCTCTATTTATTTCTCCTCTCCTTTCTTTGTACTCCCTCTTTTCTTATATCTTTTCTCATCTCTGTTTCTATTCTGTCTTTTCTCCCTTTTCCCTTTCCTTCCCCTCTCCCATGCACTCTCTCCTCTCCCCGGGTCGTTCCTCAGCCCGTCCCCCGCGATCGGTATTTCCACCCCAGCTGCCCCCGGGCTGACCGTGACCCGGTTTACCCTCCCATAGCCACCACCGGCAGTGACCCCAGCCTGTCCCCCGACTCCCAAGACCCTTCCCAAGACGATGCCAAGGACTCGGAAAGCGCCAACGTGTCCGACAAGGAAACGGGCAGCAACGAAAACGACGACCAGAACCTGGGGGCCAAGCGACGGGGCCCTCGCACCACCATCAAAGCCAAACAGCTAGAGACTCTGAAAGCCGCCTTCGCGGCCACCCCAAAACCCACCCGGCACATCAGGGAGCAGCTGGCACAAGAGACCGGCCTCAACATGCGGGTCATCCAGGTACCGAGCTCCCACCGCACTCCGGGGACACCGGGCACGGCTTTGCACGCTGCTGGGAATGCAGGACTGTGGAGGGACAGACCCTCGGCAGCCCCCGCACCGCAGGGCCGGGGGAAGCTCTGTCGTC
This sequence comes from Pogoniulus pusillus, assembly GCF_015220805.1. Taxonomy (NCBI): domain Eukaryota; kingdom Metazoa; phylum Chordata; class Aves; order Piciformes; family Lybiidae; genus Pogoniulus; species Pogoniulus pusillus. The sequence continues at coordinate 14,154,719 of NC_087290.1, read as the reverse complement.
GTTTCAAATCGTGCTTTATGGGGACGGCCCCGTCGGCGGGGCAGAGCTGTGGGTTTCTTACAGAAAGTCCTAAAGAAGCTGGAAATGGCATCGAAATTAATAACCAGAAATGTGAGGGGTTAATGGAGAAATCAGGGGGGCAAGGCGCGGGGATTGCGGGGAGGTTTATAAACCCGCGGCGCTGAGGGTAATGGGGGGTTAAAGGACCATTAAGGACGAGGTTAGATTGGAGAGGCTCAGTGTGAGGGTAATTAGGAGTAAGCTCGTCAGGGTAATCAGAATTAACTCAATCATTCTTGACCTGCAGCCTGCAGGCGCCGGGAAACTGGGTTCATGTGTGGGGGCTCGGCCCCGTTTGAAACGAGGCGGGTGGGGACACGGGATGCGCCAGACCGGGGTCTCCCGAACAAAAGAGGTCCTGGGGAGCTCTGAGAGGGGATGTCGAGGTGGGAGCGGTTGTCGTTCCACGGCGGCTCCGTCGGAGACACGGGGTGGCGGCGCGTCCCGAGCTGCCGTGAGCGGGACCCCCACGGCCGCGGCTCCCCTTAAGCGCCGATTTTCTGCCGCCGCTGGCCCAGGTCTGGTTCCAGAACCGGCGCTCCAAGGAGCGGCGCATGAAGCAGCTGAGCGCGCTGGGTGCGCGGCGCCACGCCTTCTTCCGCAGCCCGCGCAGGATGCGGCCGCTGGTCGATCGGCTAGAGCCCGGAGAGCTCATCCCCAACGGACCCTTCTCCTTCTACGGAGGTGGGTTAACGTGCTCCCCATCCCTGCTCCATCCTCCTCTTCCTCGTGCTCGGGCTCTTTGCTCCGTCTCCGGAGCCGTGTGATGCCATCCGAACCCACCCAGCCCTGCCCGGAGTCCGGTTTCCTAGCTCCTCGGGGGTTGCTTGCTTGCTCCTCGGGCGTTATTTCTTTGCTCCCGGGGGTTCTTGGAGAGATCCGTTTCCTTTCATGGAATCGTAGAACCGGTTCAGTTGGAAAAAAGCCTTTAAGGGCATAGGCACCATTGCGGTGTTCCCCTGCTGCTGCAATAAGGGATGTCTGGGAATGAGCCAGAGCCCAACCAAGCCATCAGCTCAGTCTCTTTTTGGGGTCAACCAGCTCTGGGTGACACTTTGTGGCACCCACTCAAAACGCTCTCCTGTCTTTTCTACCCTGTTCCTTTGCCTGTGCGTCACCTTCCCTCTGTCTCTCCTTGTCCTCCAGATTATCAGAGTGAGTATTACGGCCCTGGAAGCAATTATGATTTCTTCCCACAAGGACCTCCTTCATCTCAAGCGCAGACCCCCGTGGACCTCCCGTTCGTGCCCTCCTCAGGGCCATCAGGCACTCCCCTGGGGGCCATGGACCACCCCCTGCCCGGACATCACCCCTCCAGTGAGGCTCAGCGCTTCACTGACATCATGTCGCACCCCCCCAGGAGACTCACCCAGTCCCGAACCCAACCTGCCCGGGTCCTTGCACTCCATGTCTGCGGAAGTCTTTGGTCCCAGCCCTCCTTTTTCTTCGATATCCGTCAACGGTGGTGCTAACTATGGCAATCACTTGTCACATCCACCAGAAATGAACGAAGCAGCTGTGTGGTAGCTTTAAAACAAACTGGGTCTAAGTAAGTGATGATCATCTAGTCTGCTTATTGTTATGGTGTACAGAAATGAATACATATAACATCTCTCCTGCCCTAAGACAATATTTCCTTGGGAACGAACTGAATCCAAATCGCTCCAAGGCAAGCTTTGCTCTAGACCAGGACAATCTTCATGTTATGGTTGTATCAGACAAGCAAGGGGACTCTTTTTGTACCATTGACAAAGAAACTGGTGAAGCTGTGCAGTACACTGCTGCCAATGCCGTAGGATGGCGTTAAGTTTGATTACCCTCTTTGGATGTCATCCTAAAGAGCCACAATCCTTAGAAACTTCTCGTTTTAAAAACAAACAAACAGAATTAATAACTGAATGAAGGAAAGGTCAAAGAAAAAGGGGGAGAAAAAGCCTCAAGAACTCTAGCGGTCCCGGTTAAGGATGGTTCTGGCACTCTGAATTTGTTCATTTTTGTCTCTCAGAAAGCTCGACAACAAGAAACTCTTTTTAGCTGCAGCCATCTCAGCCTGCTGACGATCAGGTGGGACAACTTTCTTTTTGGTTTTTGGTTTTTGTTCGTTTGTCTCTTTTGTTTCCGTTCTGTTTTTTGCGAGAATAGCAAATGCTAAATGTTAAAGCCCTCAGCACCAACTCTTCTACCTTCACAAAGCTACACGTACAAAAGCCTCCTCATCATAGCAAGGGTCACCACCCAGACCTCTAACGAAAATGACTTGAAAAAACAAAAACAAAAACAAAAACAAAAACAAAAAAAACCACAAAGTATTCTACCTTCACAGAGAGAGAGAGAGAGAGAGAAAAGCTAAACAAAAAGACTCTATTGAACTAAAAAAAAAAACAGTCAACTGTTTACGTCTAACGTTAAATTCAGGAGCTCAATGTTTTACTAATAAATCCTGTTTTAGAACCTCTTGTTCAAGAAAAAAAAAAAAAAAAGAAGCAAAATATTTTGAGCAACCAACCAAAATCGTTCGTTTTTTCCCTTTTCTGTCGATGTTCTGATTGCAGGGCTTGTGGTTCACTGTGCTAGTTTGTAAAAAGGTGTTGTTTACAGAAGGCAAAGACAAACCCCCCCACAAAACCCAGACAGTTGCCAAATAAAGTAAGTCGATAGCACAACTACTGTAAGGTGCTTTGCACCAGCAACCCCAGAAGGTATTTAAAAAGTGTTAACAACAAACAGACATCTTTGCTAATTTTTAGTCCTGTTGAACATTCATGGGATTGTTAATATGACTTATATAGACCCACACAGGTTTTATTTTTGTGTCTTTAAAATAATGAAGAAAAAAAAAAGTCCAAAATATTTAAATTTTATGGTCAAATATGCAGTCAACAGCTGCTACTTTTTTTTTTCCCCCTTTATATATTAAATTTTCTCATATGTCTTTTATTGTTCTAATAAACCTAAGCTTGTGTGACCTCCAGTGCATATTAGACCATTCACTGTATGAAAGGAAACATGTTGGATAAAATTTGTGCGTTTTTAATAAAATTAGAAAATCTGATGTTTAGATAACTTGTGTTTCATTCGATGTTTTAAGCTAGTTTTATTTTGGATCCCCCCCCCCCCCCCCCCCCCCCCCCCCCCCGCCAACCCTGAGTAAAAAGAGCCGCGGGAAAAGGCCGATCCCCGCTACTGGCCCCGGGCCGCTCTCTTCCTTCGCTGGAAGCCTGAAGCCTGCTGTCGATGCGGCTGGCGGTCAGTGGCAGCTCCACCGCGCTCCCCGCCCGCAGCCTGGGCCGGGGAAGAACAGACGATCCCTGCACCTTAAACTCTGAAAGGGGAGAGTGATCCAACCGCCAGGCAGCTCAACCGTCTGTGCTCTGTGCCGAGGGAAAAGCCTTCTCCAGAGGCTGAGTTTATGCCTAAACAGAACAGCATTGCAAATGTGAAACACTTGCAGAGATGCCACTTGAATCGATCTGAGTTTGCTGAAATTAATTCTCCAAAGGTAATTTATTTCTATTCCCCCCCACCCTGGTTGGATGGTTTTGAACAGAGCATAACCTGAGTGTCATCACAGTAATTTTAATCCCTTTATTTCAAGCTGATGCAAAGTCAATTGTTTAATAGTGTCTGCAGTAGATGAAGTTCTCTGAAGGGCAGCGGGGGCGAATGCTTTGCTTTGCTCTAGGCTGATACTAATGTTCTTGGTGAAAAATGAAACAAAGGTCTGCAGCCTCGTGAAATGAGAGCTGGTTTAATTCTAAATGATCGCAGCGTCCCAAATCCGCAGCTCTTCAAAACTCTCACTGATCCGGACAGGACCTGTGTTAGAAGCGAAAGAATTTGGTTTGGCTCTGGAAGGTCAAATCCTGGTTTAAATATTTCCCACCTGAGCTGCTAGGATGGGCCAGAACTGCCCCGTTCCCCTTCGCCCCTCGGCTAACCCTGACTCTGCAGACACAGAAATTGATGCTAAAACACTGACTGCTGTGCTCCCAGCCCTTCCTTTATTTATCTCTTTGGTCTGTGGCGGGGGAGAGGAATAATCCAAATGCTTTCAAGTTGTCTGAGTTGTAATTTCCAGTGGTGATTTCTTATTTTGCTGACGACCTGGTTTCTCTGCCCGGCACAGGGGCACCTAGATGAAGCAATAGTTCACTTTAAATGCAAAACTGTCTTATATAATAATATAAAGGTTATTAACTCCCTGTGAGGGATCTGGTAGCATTTCTAAAAATAAATAATTCCTGCTTTATTAAATAGAGGGGAGACTTCCTAAACTGCTGGGCTCTGTCTGGGACTCGTTTATTTGTCTTTTGTGTGGCTGGGATGTTTTGTTGCCGCGGTTTTTTTTCTGCATTTATAGAAGCACAGTAAAGGCTGAGCTGTTTATTGCAAACTTTTACTCATCTGGGTGAGTGCTGTTGATAAATTCTGCTTGTTTGTGCTCCTGCTCCGTGCTGCTGCTTTATTGTGGAATCAATTATTTAAATTTTAATGAGAATTTCACTAAACAGGCTTCTGTTGTAGAAAACCTCTCTGCCAAGTGGCTTTTTCTTCAGCTTTTTTTTTTTGTCCCCTCCTTTTCTTTCTCATTTTTGGCTGTGGTTTTGTGGTTTGTTTGGTTGGTTTTTTTTCCTGCATGTAATTTTTTTTCGTTTTTTTTTTTCATTTCATTTTTTTCTTTCATTTTTTCCTTTTAATTTATTTTCCTTTCTGTTTTTTCCCCTTTCTTTCTTTCTTTCTTTCTTTCTTTCTTTCTTTCTTTCTTTCTTTCTTTCTTTCTTTCTTTCTTTCTTTCTTTCTTTCTTTCTTTCTTTCTTTCTTTCTTTCTTTCTTTTTCTTTCTTTCTTTTTTCCCCTTTCAATTGTCTGAGTTATTTTCTTCTCTTTTTTTTCCCTTTCTTTTGTTTGTTGAGGGTTCTTTTTGTGTTTGTTTTTTGTAACGTGTGTTTGTTGAGGGTTGTTTTTGTCTTTGTGCAGTTTATTCTCTGTTCATTTAGGCAGTGATGTGATATGGTTCAGTTTAGGTCAGCAGCTTGTAAAAGGGTGGGAGAGGAGCCTGTGTTTGCTCCCAGCTCCCATCCATTCCGCAAAGGTTGTGCCCACCTCCGGGAAGCCAGGGAGCCATTCCCATGCTGAATGCTGTGCCTATCCTTCTGTGCTTCTCAGGATCCACTCCGGAGGCCCCAGCACTCTGCAGATTTGGATTCTGTGCTCTTCAGAGTGAGCTCAGCGTTTCTGAAGCCCCTAATCCAGCAACAATTGCACAGTCAAAACTCCTTTTGAAATCATTGTCACGTTGGGTTCTTGTAAGCCCTTGTTTACAAGAGCGTTTCCATTGACTTCAGCAGCACGGCTTGGGTGAACAGGGGTCTGCAGGAGCAGGGCCATGGAAAATCTGTGCTGCTTGGGTGGGTTTGGCATGAGTGTGCTGCTGCTGGAGCTGCAGAGATGCGGCTGTGCCACGTATGTGATTCCATACGTGTGCAGGGAATCGCAGAGGTGGTTTTAGCAGTAACTGCTCTCTTTGTCCTTTTCTTCCCTTGTCTGCTGCTGGTTTGGGTGACCTTCACCTTGTTGCTATGTCCCAGCAGAAGGTGCAGCCCAGTGACGTTACAGCCCATGCCTGCTCACCCAGTGTGGGATGGCACCTATGGCTGTAGCCAGGGTGGATGGCACCGCACAAGACTGGGGGCTTGTGCAAAGCCCTTAGCTACCTGGTAGGGAGAAGGCACAGGGCAGGCACTGTGAGCATCATTCACACTGAGCTAATCCACACAGAGAGGTTCTCCTAGTCTGGTCACAGGGGGTTTAAAGCACCCTGAGTTTCCAGCACCAAGCAGCTCTGCTTTCGGCCCAGACCGGTTGTGTGCGCTGTCCAGCTGCGCTGTCACTTCACTGAGTGCTGCTCTTGCCTTCATCTCTGGTCACTGCTTAGGCCTTTGCTGGGAGGACAGGAGCGTTTGGCAGAGATTTGCATCCCAAGAGTAAGAATTTCCCTGAATGATGATGTGCAGAAAGATGCTGTGTGCTACTTCACTCTCTGCCTGTGCCCAGTGCTGGGCGGTGAGCACAAGATACAAGTCTGTCAGGAAAGACAGTTTCAAACTGCTAGTGGTGATGGGCATGCTTCTGCCATCCTGGGAACTGGCAGCCACTGCAGTGCCCTCTTAGGAAGGATTCCTCTTGCCACAGTCTGGATTTGTTTTGAAGGAACCAGAGACCAAGCTCTGCATGGTCTCACAATATGAAGTACAAATGCTCTAGTTTTGCTTTCTCTTGCCACCCCTAGTAGATACATTTGCATGCATTAAGATTTAAGTAATTGATACACATTTAAATGCTTCCAGCGCTGTGGAGCTGGGGCTAGGGAATTGTGAAGCTGGAGCAGCTTCTGGAAAGTCTTTTCTTTGTGTCTGCCATGGTACCAAAGCACTCTGCATTCCTCATGCCAGCAAAATGCTTGTGAAGTTATAAATGAAATTAGTGGGACTGTGTAAATATCTTTTGATGATAAATGTTTATGGGGTTGCTGTCTTTTGTCTCTTTCTCAGCACCATTTGTGGTGCTTTTAGCTACAGAGCGCAGGGTCACGCTTACAAGTGGAGTTGGTTGTTGTCTGGAGAGCTTTTATTTGTTAAATGCAGAATCATAACAGAAATGGAAGAGTGAAGTGGCCTGGCAGGTAGCTGACCTTCAAATACTGAAATCTCCCTACTTGGGGTTGCTGGACCTGGCGTGGCCAGGGTGCTCCTGAGGCAGCTGCTCCTCCTGCAGTGTTTGCACCGGTTGTGCTGGGACTGGTTTTGTTGTGTGCGTCGTGGGCTGGCTCGTGGGGAATGCTCTGACCCTCTGCATCACCCTTCTGGGGCTGAGGGGCACAACTGCTCTCTCTTCAGTCTCCTGTTACAGGCTGCTTTCAAATTCAGGGGCAGCTCTGCTTTGGTGACATTCGGGGCACTTTTTAGGGAGCATTTTGGCAACAATAAGAAGTATGTGATTTTTTTTTCCCCCTTTCTGGATTTAACACAAACTTGCTTCCTGCAGAATCTGACCACGTAGAGTGGCCGATGGCATCTCACATGGTTTGGCATGAAACCCTCAGCGCCCCAGGTTCACAGGACAGGTCCAGGGTGGGTTTTGTGAACAGGGGGCACAGGAATTACCAAGCAGCATGGACTGCATACCTGAGCTGGAAACACTGCCCCACTTCCACAGTCACGGGAGGGGTGTTGTGGAGCGTGGCTGGTAGCAATGCTCATGGCAAATGCGCTGGCTGGGCGCAGGAACCTGTGCCCCTTGGGGTCTGCTCAGGGAGGCCTTTCTGGGCATGGAAAAGAGATTTTTTTTTTTTCTCTGTCTAAACAAAGCCTTTTTGTTTTTAAATTGTAGTTGGGTGGCCTTTAAAATTCTCGTCTGCTGGGAGCATCTTTGGGCTGTGCATCGAGTCCCACATTATGTTTTTAGAGGGAGGAACTACTCCTGGTTGATGAAATCGTTAAAACAATTGGGGTTTTCAGCAGAAGAGATGGGTTAGGACTAGCAGAAATACTCAAGTAAATAAAAACCTGGAGGAAAAATAGTAATAAATATTTATAAGGAGTGTGGGGTTTGTTATGTACATCATCTAAATTCCTTGTTCTGTAATTTCTTTCTGTGAACAGATTTTATCTGTCCTCTTTCCTGCTTCTTCCCATTTTTTTTCTCCTCTTTTCTTCTTCTTCTTCTTCTTTTTTTTTTCCCCCTCCTGTGCTGCTGATTTAAAAAGAAAAATCTTAAAATGGAACAGAATGACAAGAAATGAAAAAGGTGGGTTTGGAAATTACATTTGCCAGCCAAAGTGTGGGGCAGATAAGCTCAGCTCTGGCTTGTAGCTATTTTTGGCAGCGCAGCCCTCGCTATGTGGGTCAAATCCTGCCAGTGATAATGCAATTCAATTAAATGCAGCAGACACGGCTCTGGCATGTGTAATTCCTGTGGATCTCTCTGGGAATCCCGTTGTAGCTCGGTGCCTGCAGCCCACCTCATTCCACCACTCTGCTCTCTAAGGGAAGGACCCAACGCTGGGTGCTACTGGGTGCAGGCTACACGGCCGAGCAGCTGGCTGCTCACTGACGGTGTGAGCTGCTTGGCATTTCCCACACCTTTCTTTGTGTATTTAAGCAAAGAAATGCTCCAAGAAATGGATTTGTATTAACCAGCTGTAGTTCCACAGACACGGCAGGATGGTGTGGTCTCTCTCTGCCAAAGCAACCGTCGGATCCGACAGTTTACTAACAAGCTCTGCAAGCATGGGAGCAAGGAAGCAGCTGAATGAGAGAAGGGAGAAGTGCTTCTTGTAGTAGAGAAATGCACTTGGTTATCATCTCCTCTGCTTAGGGTGTTATTGCCAGTTTAGCAAACAAGCATGTAAATAAAAGGTAAAATTAAGAGAGACAATGCCAGGGAGGTGATGTCAGTTAGTCTGGTGCCTTCTGCCCAGAGCTTAGAACCAGGAGGAGGGCTTTGCAGAGCACACCGCGCTGCGTAGCAAGGCTCTCACCAGCTTCCTCCTTGAGAAGCTATTGATGAGGTATTTTTTTTTTGTACAGATATTTTCTCTGCATGCTTATGAGGCCAAACCGTGGCAGCATGGTTTGAGGGCATGTGAACCAGAAATTAAAACCAAGCCTGAGCGTCTGATTTAATTACTCTGCTAAGTGAAAGGCAAAAGAGAGGATAAACAGCAAAGGACAGAGACTGGTGGTGGAAATATTTTAACAGCCCACGACTTCCACACTCTGCATTTTCTGTTTGCTGCTGTTTTATGTTGGCTGAATCTTCTTAGCAGAAATGCTGAATTTCCATCTCCTGCAGCTGTGTGCTAATGCGTGGGGCTGGGGTAACCTGAGTGAGTCCCAGTGTGGGGGTCTCCCCCTGCTCCCTGTCCTGTGCGATGTGCCCATCTGCGCAGGGGAGGCTTTTCCCCCTCACCTTTGCTTTGCACTGATGGGAGTGAGGGATGCAGGATACAACAGAAGGAGGTCTACAAGCTCTGGCAGAACCCCTCACGCTTCCAGTTGTGCAAATGTGAATTTTCCTGTGTCGCTGGCTCAAGGACTTGCGTCAAACAATGGCCCTGCTCCTCTCACTGGGTGACATCCTGCTCTCGCTGCCGTGGGTGACAAAAGTGCTGTCCACTTCAAGAAGCCCTTTTTTTTTTTACCCCAAAGGACTAATTCAACTCTGTGTATTTTACAGTAATTATATTGGCTATGCTTTATTTAACCATCACTAAAAGCCTCTCTCCCTTTATTAACAGTGTTGTTTTTTATTTGTTAGGTTAGAGAGCAGCCTTTTGCCACAGAGGTTTCAAAATGTGTTTCTGCAGGAGGGCTTGGCACTGGGTTGTTTGGTTTTGTTGTTGTTAAGTAGCTGGTCTGTTACTCCTAAAAAACTGCCTGGGTAAACTCTTGCTTCTGCTTCTTAATTTTCCATAGGCTAATTTCTCCAGGCTCCTCCCTTTGTTTATAATGGCATTTTTCTCTCTGGAAATTTAATGTCTATGAAGGAAATGTAAAGAAATCAGCTAACAGCAAGGCCAGGGGAGGCAGAGTGTGCACATCCTCTGGGTTCTGAGTTTCCTGCTTTACAAACCCATGGCTCAGTTAAAAAGCCAGCCTCAGACAGCAGTGCTTGGGTTCACAGCGCTGGAGCAGCAGCAAACCTACATCACACAGCGCAGAGCATTATGGCAGCCAATCAAGCCGTGGTGAAATAAACACAGACTACAAAACAAAGTTGAAAGAGGCTTGAAATAGCAGCAGAGACGCTGAGGAGCATTTGCAGTAAACGTTGGGGTTTGCAGAAACTGAACTGTGCACTGCCTTCACTCTACCCTGTATCGCACAGTTCCATAGGGAGAGACTTGAGGAGGGGGAAGGTGTTTGGGTTTTTTGCAGTTGCCTCCTCCTTCGGTGTCTCCCAGCATCCCAAGCCCCATCCCAGGTTGTGGGGAGCATCAAACCCCCGGGGCTGAAGGCCAGCGGTAATTAATGATATTCCTCTGCCCTCTGTAGGAGAATTTCTGCATGGACGCTGCTGCTGCTGCGGGATGCAGCTGCATCCCGGAGTGCTGCTGCTGCTGCCGCCTGGCCTCTACAGTCCTGCATCCTAATTAGAAAGCGTGGCTGGATTAATTTTTATAGAGTTTAAAAGCAGATAAGAAGTGAGGAAGAGTCTTGTGCTGACAAGGAGAGCAAGTGGCTCATGCACCTCCAAACCAGGGCTGGAGCTGGCAGGATGCTGCTGGTACCTTCACAGGCAAACATCCCTACACCAGTTGTCGAATTTTCAAACCCTGACCACCCTCAAACTGTTAACAGTGTGGGCTGAATTCAGACCTACACATGCAACTTGGATTTGAGATCCCGATTTGGGATTTTGGGTCCCTGCTCCCTTGTAACAAAATTATGCACCACTCTCTGCTGCCATTCCCCAGCTCAGGTGTGAACCTTGTGTTCTGCAGCCACCTCAGCGCAGGGAGCGGCCAGGAGCTGTGAGCAGGCTAACCCAGGAGAGCAGGAGAACCACCTCCTGGCAGCACCCTCAGAGGTCACTTTTGCATCGCTTTGCGGCTGCTTTGGCCAGTGCTGGGCAAAAGCATCCCAGGAGCTTCGGTGCTGGTGTGGATTGTCTGAAGTTGGCGTAACTTTGATGTGAGACTCCATGTGGTGTAAGGACCTACGTGGTGTAGATCCAGCGTTACTCTTGCATAAGGAGTCCCAAGGATAGGGGCTAAGCAGAGAACCTGCTCTCGCTGCTGGAAGAGGGCCCTTGGCTTCAGCAGAGGCCGCAAAACATTTGACATACGGAACAAGAAAAGAATTCGCTCAGTTCCGTGCACCCGGTGGTGCTTAAAAGCGGCGCAGTGTTGACTTAAATAATTGGTTGTAGCATTTCAGAGGCTGTAACCAGCCTGCGCCTTTATGCTGCCTCTATGCCCGCGCTGCTCAGCTTCAGAGCACCGGGCGAGCACCGGTTCTCACCACCTCCACGGACACGATTAGCGTTATCCTGTGATAACAGCCCTCCGGGCCGGCCGCTTCCCGAGAGCCAGCCCCGGCTCCGGCCCGGCGGGCGCTAGGACCCTGCGGGACCCGTCCCGGCCTCGCCGTCCCGCGCCGCTGGCCCCGCCCCACGCCGCGCCAGGCCCCGCCCCTCGCCCCGCCCTCCTGGCCAAGATGGCGGCGCCCTTAGCGCAGCAGCTGCAGGAGCTGCTCGACCCCCGGCCCAGCTGCCGCGACCCTGAGGACGATGCGGAGGAAGGTGAGGGGGGCCCGGGAGGGATCGGTACCGGTACCGGTACCCGCGGCCGCCGCCGGGAGAGGAGGGATCGCGGCCGCCGGCCGGGGCCGCGCCGGGAGCTGCCGCACGGGCCGCACGTGCTGCTGCCGCCGCCGCGGGGGAGGGCGCTCGGCCCGGGCGGGGAGCGGGGAGCGGGGCCCGGGCGGGGAGCGGGGAGCGGGCGGGGAGCGGGATCCGAGCGGGGCCCGGGCGGGGAGCGGGGAGCGGGGCCCGGGCGGGGAGCGGGATCCGAGCGGGGAGCGGGGCCCGGGCGGGGAGCGGGGCCCGGGCGGGGAGCGGGATCCGAGCGGGGAGCGGGGCCCGGGCGGGGAGCGGGATCCGAGCGGGGAGCGGGGCCCGGGCGGGGAGCGGGATCCGAGCGGGGAGCGGGGCCCGGGCGGGGAGCGGGATCCGAGCGGGGAGCGGGGCCCGGGCGGGGAGCGGGGCCCGGGCGGGGAGCGGGGCCCGGGCGGGGAGCGGGGCCCGGGCGGGGAGCGGGGCCCGGGCGGGGAGCGGGGCCCGGGCGGGGAGCGGGATCCGAGCGGGGAGCGGGGCCCGGGCGGGGAGCGGGGCCCGGGCGGGGAACGGGGAGCGGGGCCCGGGCGGGGAGCAGGCAGGCCGCCGACGTCAGCCGTGCTGTGCCCGCATGGGGCCCGGCCGGCCCGGGCTGCCCCCGGCAGCACTCCCCGGATCGGGGCTGGCTCGGGCAGTGAGGTCACCTCGGGGGCCATAGTTGCGGCAGGGGTCGAGGTTCCCGCAGGGATCACCTCGGGTCACTCAGGGGTCACCGCGTGGATCTCCGGGAGGCAAAGGTCTGTCCCCACGCGTGGGTCTGGAGCGTTCGCCCCTCTCCCCGTGCTGCGCGGGTGGCAGCGGCGCCGCCGCTGCTGCCTCCTTGGCTCCCCGCTCCGGAGCAGCCTCTCCGCGCCGCTGGCCAGCCGAGCCCCGGGCGGGACCCAGCTCCAGGGCATGTCTCGCACAGGTCCTGCTGCAGCTCTGCAGACGGGGAGCGACCCGCCGCATGCTGCCAGCCGCCAGCGCCAGAGGGGACCAGGCTTGGCAAACGCTGTGCCAGCTGGCCCGGCTCTTCCATACGCGTGAGCGCAGTACTGGCTTCTGAGCGACGTCTGAGTCGCCACCGAGGAGGTTCCTGCAGTCCACAGAGGCGTTTTGCTGGTTTTGGTGCTCATACTTTAGTTTCAGGCTTCTTATTTTAGTGATGCCAAGAGTGAGAGTGCCAGGGGATCTGTCGAGTGGCACAGGTCGTTCTGCATCTTGGTGGTGAGCATCTTGCCATCCCCTTCTGTCTGGTGCCCTGTCCCTGCATTTAGACCAGGTCTGGCTGCTTGGGGTGTGAGCAGATGATGATGTTTTTGCTCCCCCCTGCCTCAGATGTGCAGCCTGTGAGGCATTCACGTTGCCAAGCAGACACTAGAGGAGCACTCGGCGCTGCTCGGCCGCTTGGATCCCTCAGTTGGCTGCACGAAGCTGACCCTGTGATTTTGCATACAGGGAGCCTTGCACATGAGTGAGGATGGGGAGGGGTGCGTGGTGTGCTCCCGTCACTGGGCTGCTGCCTTCCCGGCCCCTGGAGCAGATGGCTGTGACAGGGGGCAGTAGGGGCGGCAAAGTCACTTTCTGTTTCGCCGTTCTACAGCGCTGACATATTTATGTGGCACATGTATACAGCAGGAGGCCAGAGTGCCTCTGAACTGCAGTTTTCTTCATTTAATCTGCCAGCAAATGTGAGCAAAGACATTGCAGCAGAGTCTGCCCTTCCCGTGGGACGCTCCTCCGGCAGTCCAAGAGCTGGGACAGACTTTGGTGCTTTGTCCAGCGCTCTGGAATGAGGAAGAGGCAAGGAACGAAGTCTGAGTGTAGGCAGTGTTCACACAAAGAGGAGAAAGTGTTCAGCAGGGTTTCTGGTGTTTGTGGTGGGTACCAAACCCATGCTTGGAGAAGTCCAGAGTACCGCAGAGGGGGTGGCATTGTTCATGTAACATCTCTCTGCCTCCTGCAAATGTCAGCCTGGCTGCAGACAAGTCACAGGATGTTTTCTGACACACCCTTGGAGCTGTCTTGTCTCTTCTGCTAGATCTTATGTATTACTTGCTGTCTTCAGCTACTTGAGGGGTGGTTGTGGCCAGGAGGAGGTTGCTCTCTTCTCTCAGGTGGCCAGCACCAGAACGAGAGGACACAGCCTCAAGCTATGCCAGGGGAAATTTGGGCTGGAGGTGAGGAGAAAGTTCTTCACTGAGAGAGTCATTGGACACTGGAATGGGCTGCCCGGGGAGGTGGTGGAGTCGCCGTCCCTGGAGCTGTTCAAGGCAGGACTGGACGTGGCACTTGGTGCCATGGTGTAGCCTTGAGCTCTGTGGTAAAGGGTTGGACTTGATGATCTGTGAGGTCTCTTCCAGCCTTGGTGATACTGTGATACATAATAGTTTCTAGGCAGAACTGCTGCTGATCTACATCAAGCTCACCTTTGAGGCTTTGCCTTTGATTCCCCAGCAGCTTTCCCTCTTTGCAGAAGATAAGTGTTCTGGCTGTGCTTCACCAGGCAGAGAAGAGCCTTGCTGCCTCAAAGTCAGACTCCTACTCGAGTCTGTCACCTCCAGCTCACCTTTGCAGTACAATTTTGGTTGTGGAGCGTGAGGAGTTTGCCATAGCTGCTTTCTGCAGCTAGTCCTCCTCTTCTGAAATGAAGTTCTCCTTGTTTGATTGTTTGCTCTTTTTTTTCCCCACAGCTACAGTTGCTAAAGTAATTGACAAATTTGAGGACGAAACTGCAGATGACATTTTACCTGTTGGTGACATAAGGAAAAGAGCTTCAGCCTCTCTCTTGGAAGCTGATAAAAGGTACAGAGGGAAAGCTACATCTCGCAAGGCCTTGCAAGAAGAACTCTGGGGAGATGCTCTGTCTGAAGAAGGGTCTGGTAAGAAATCTCCTTTTCACTGCACCATTAGCACATTAACTGAGCTAGTGCCAGATGAGATGGCAAACTTTAGGTCCCTGTTACAGGGCAATAAATGAGTACAGTTAAGTTGGACATCTTGAAGTGCCTGTCTGAAATTGAGGCTGTGTTTTTTGGCCTGATGGGAAGGGCAGTCCCAGAGAAGGTCACTCATACAGGCTGAGGATGGGGTTGGGTCTAAGTGCAGGTCAGGTTCATTGTGCTGACTGAACACTGTGGAGAGAAGGAAACAGCTCCTGTGTTTAAGCCAGTGTACCTTGAGGGCTGGGAAATGTGTACAGATTCTCAGTTTTAAGATGCACAGAGCAGGTTCTGACCACCTGCTCTGCTTAATCCTTTCACTGTTTCATGGGAGACTCAAGCCAGGGACCAGCAGTTTGCTGTAGAAAATGTGACCTGAGAACTTCTAGTGACCATGGTCTTGTGTGTTTCCAGTATTGAGCCAAAACAAAGAGTAACAACAGACAGTCCTGCAACTGCAGAGTAGTCTGCTATGTTGTTAACTAAATAACTGTTTTCTTTTCCAATTTCCAGCCGAAGAAGCACTAGAGGAATGGTACAGTGGCAGTGAGGATTCAGAAGAGAACGGCAGCTCGGGCAGTGAAACAAAGGAGAAGCTCAGCCGTGCTGGCAGTGACCAGGAAGATGACTTGGAAGATGATGAAGAGAAAGATGTGTCTGTCAAGGCCAAGGCACCAAAGTTCAGTTTCCAGAACATCACAGACTTTGAGAAATTTGCAGAGGGGATGGATGATGTGGGAGGCAGTGAGGGGGAAGATGAAGATGATGCCAGCATGGAAGAAGGAAGCGATGAGGAGGAATGTGAGAGTGAAACCCATGACAGTGTAAAGGAAACCAAAGACAAGGAAGATGATGAGGGGATAATGACATTCTCAAAAAGAGAGGAGACTGAAGAAGTGGAAAGGGGGAAAGCTGTGAAGAACCAGCTAGGTTTGTGCACGTTTGCTTTGTGTTTTAACAAGGCTTTCACCTCGCTGACACTGTAGGGACTGGCTGCCTTAGGAAGCTCTCCAGCATGTCAGCATGCAGTTATTTAGCATCCTGCATGTGAGTGCTACAGCAGCCCTGGGGGTGTGCAAATGTTCTGTGAAATCTGCTGTGCAAGCTGGTGTCAGTGCTGCTGCAGAGCCTCCCCTTCGGAAGCGCTTTCATCCCTGGCTCAGTTCCACCTGCACTGCATCTGCTGGCAGCCTCGGTGGGGATGGGGACTCCCTGCCCTGTGGGGCTGTGCAGTGATGGGGATGCAGCTTCTGTTCCTTTGCCAAGTGCCATTTCTCCTTGTCTCTCCTATTGAGCACTCCCTTTGCAGAGGGCCCTTTAAAACAGGGCAGCAAGGGGATGATGTTTGTGTGGATCACAGAACTGCACTCGGGATCATAGGGCGGGACCTGGGATGCTGCTGTGTCCAGACACACCTCGTGGTAGCAGTTCTGTGCTGAGTCAGTGCATGTGAAGATTTTCTCTGTCCAGGAGTAATGTGGCCCAAAGCAGAGGGTCTGTGCTGTGAAATCAGCAGCAAGGGCTTTGACCTGCAGACTAATTGTTCTGTTTTCTCTCTGTGGTGCAGCACTCTGGGACCAGCTGTTGGAAGGGAGGATCAAGATACAGAAGGCTCTCGTGACGGCCAACAGGCTCCCACAGCCAGACACCTTCCCACTCTTCAGGAAGGAAGGTGGACAGGAGTTTGACAATGCTGTTGAGAGCTGTAAGAACTTTGCAGTCTTTCTACTTTGGGTAAATTCTGTAGCCAGTGGTTTTTAGCCTGGGTGGGGAAAAGAGGGCTTTGAGTGATGTGTGTCTGTAGTGTTAGCTATTGGTTTGTATTGCCTTAGTCATTATCAGGTGCAAACAGAAACCAGAAGATGTTTCCTACCTCAGACAAAGAAAACACCTCCCAGCAGCTTTGTCTGTAAAGCCTGCTTGATCTCTGCTTGTGGCCTGTTGTCACTTAGGTAGTGTTGGAAAGCCTCTGTGTGGGTCCTGCTGGTATTTCTGTTTCGTCTAGGGGTTGAAGTTTGCTTATCAAAGTGGTTTCATGCTGGATCTGAGAAATCCCTGGGCTGGTTATTGCTGTCCAAAGGCACCAGCTCTGTGCTGGGTCACTGAACACAGAGGTTTGCCCTCAGCAGGAGAGGGACACTGCTGTTAAATCAGCAGCAGACCGCTTCAGCTTGGAGCTGCTTCCTCTCTGCGTTTCTTAGGGTCACTATTAATGATCTGATGAGATTTGGAGTATCTCCAGTGTGGCCAGTGCAGTGTGCATGCTGCAGCTGGTAAATGAAAGTACTTCAGGCTCTTGTGGGTCTCTTTCATTTTTAAACTTGGACACCTTTTTTTACTGGCCTCAAGGTAAGAGCAGGAGAGCAGTGCCTGGGATGTTACCCGTAAGAATGAGTACAAACTCATGCAGATATCAGTTGGTGTCCACTTCTCCCCGAGGTGTTTGTTGGTTTCTGTCCAAGCCCAGGCAGATGACAGTGTTTGTAGACAGGTTGTTCTGTTTTCTAACCCTACCAGTCAGAAATGAATGAACTTCACAAGATGTTTTCCAGGATTTTCAGTCATAAAGCTGAGCTCAGGAGCAGGTCAAACTTGCCAGGGTGGTTACCCCTTCCACTTCCTTTCCTTCTTTCCCAGTCTTGAGACAGTGCACACTTGCCAGAGGGTTTTAGCTCTGTAGGTGCTGAAAGCTGTGTAGGTGCTTGGGGAGGACCCCAGGAAGCTGCCAGTTGGGTAGAAATGCTGTTCTGGTGTCTGCAGCTTTCATCCTGAGCATCACATCTTGAACCTGTGCATTGAGAACATTCAGCCTGACCTGGCACAAGGCATCTTAAAACTGGATTAGGAGTTTTTGCCATCATTAAACTTGACCCTGAGTCTTGCCCCTCAGCTTATGGCTCACACCTGAGCTGAATGTGACAGCTGTGTTACAGCTTGATTTACAGCAGGTGAGATACTTCATGGCTTAAAGTTAGCTCTGCTGCTTTAAGTGAAGCGATTAAGGGGAAAAAAGGCAAACTCCCAACAAGCCTAAGCTGACCTTTCAGTGAAATAGGAGTTATTAATGGCTTTAATGAGATGCATTACAAACTGCAGCCTGCACCCTGTTTCATTACAGGTCTAAAATGCAGTATCATTAAAGACCTTTAACAGAAACAATGGTTGACATTTTGATATTTCCCATAAGCAAAATAGATCCAGGAACTGGGAGCTGGGTACTGTACCTGGAGTGGAGCACTGTGCAGCAGAGAGCCTGAGCTTGCAGCTCTCCAGGGCACCAGAGGAAATTCCATTCTTGGTAGCTGCTCAGTGGTTCCCTCCCCACTCTCTTCACGTGATCTGAGCTGTGGAGTTGCTGTGGGATGCTCTGATGTCCCTGGTAGCCTGGCTTCATGTCCTGTGAAAATGTCAAGAAGGTAAAGCTGGGATGAGCTGGGCAGAGTTAGCAGGGGAAGAGCTCTGACAGATGCAAGTAATGAATTTAGCAACATTCTGCTGCCACTGCACTTGGTTAGTGTTTGCTGGTGTTCTCCAGGGGACCACAGCTGTTCCTTCTAAAGATACTTCTATTTTTCTAGATACAGGCTGGAATTGTACAGCAGAGCAGGCTCCAGGAGACAGGCACTCTCAGCTGCTCTCTTTCCCACTGCAGTCATCTTTCACTGCCCTGCAAAGATGCTCCTTCCAGGAGCTGCAGAGATTCACAGGATGGGTTGGGTTGGAAGGGACCTTAAAGATCATCCAGTTCCAAGCCCCTGCCAAGGGCAGGGACACCTCCACCAGCCCAGGCTGCTCAAGGCTGCATTCAGCCTGGCCTTGAACACCTCCAGGGAGGGAGCATCCCCAGCCTCCCCGGGCAGCCTGTGGCAGTGTCTCCCCACCCTCACTGTAGAGAGTTTCTCCCTCATCCCCAGTCTGACTCTGCCCTCCTCAAGCTCAGGAAGTTCCTGCTCTGTGCCCACTGGAAGGGTGATTTTTTTTTTTCTTTTTAAAGGACAATGCTCCTTTGTGTATTTGCTTCTCTGGTATCTCCCACTCGTGCCAGCCTCTGTGCTGCCAATGGTGGTGGTGAAATCCCCTCAGGGATGGAGCAGGATCGTGCTAAAGAGCTGGCAGCAGTGCCCTGTGCGTTGGCAGCGTCAGAGCCAAAGCTGAGGGAGAATACCCAGGTCATGTTGGCTTCCACGTTTGGAGGTGCCAGTTAGAGATCCTCACCTCTTTAATTTATCATCCCTGTAACCTTTTATGAAATAGTGTCGAGGGGTTTTTTACACAAAATCTGACACAAGCTGCTCTGGACAGTCCTGAATTCCTGAGATCTCAGGTTCTGGTGGATGATTTACTGCAAAATTGCTTATAAATTGAAGTAGAAAATGTTTTGCAGACCTGGCAGCTTTCAGGCTTCACACCCATTTGTCACCCAGCATTTCCCTTTGTGTATAGAACAAGAATTAATTAGGCTGCACTGCAGGAAAAGTTTATGGCCATAATTTATATAGGATGAATTTCTGTTTAAAGAGACAGCATTGCTTTGTCTGCACTGCTTTACTTTTTTTCTTCCCTTTCTTAATCTTTAATTATATTCCAGATTTTTTTTTTCCCCTCTGTCACCCTTTTTTACATACAAATGGGAGACCAAGCTGTGGCCACGGAGCTCTTGTTCACTGCTGTGTTGTGTCCTTGGGAGAAGTCAGAGTGCCTTTTAGTGCTGCACTCGGAGCCGCTGTGCTGGATGCAGTGCAGATGTGTGAGGGCTGCTGCACTGCACACTCCCACAGCTGGTGTGGCTAAGATGCTGCTGCTGCTGCCTGCAGTGGTCTGCTCCTCCAAGATAACGTTTGTGTTCTCTTACACCAGCCTAGTCCAGGGCTTGAGATGTTGCCCCCGTTTGGGGTCTTGCACGTTCAATTAATGTTTTTCATAATCAATGCGAGTCAGAAGTTGCAATCTGCTCCTGATTTGCACATTAAAGAGACCCATTAATTAAAAATTCCAATCCCTGCCACGTTCCCGCAGGATCCTTGCATTATTTACATAGAAAAGAGTGCAAGGTGCAAGTTTCTGTGCTGTGTCTGCCTGCAGATTGCATGCCTGCCATTCACAGCTCAGCCTGTGCTTGCAAGGGGGAGGGAGCTTAGGAGTGAATCTGCTGAAAATGTCACCCAGAAATTACCTCAAGGGCAAGAAAGAGCCAAAGAAGAGGTGGAAGTGACATCAGGGAGGCCACATCCAGTGTCAGGAGTTAAGCAGCTCCTGGGTCTGAGGCTTGTTATGTTAAATCTTGATCCAGTGGCAAAAGCCCACAATGAAGTGGGAGCAGCAGGAGCTTTAGGAATTGGTATCTCTGAGTCACCAACACGCAGAAGCTGCTGTTGTATCTGCCCTGTGCTGCTCAACTTCCCATCAGGGTCAGGCAGCTCTGTCCTTGCTGGTTTAATTACTTGAGAATTCTGGTTAAAAGTACTAAGCTGGGGACATTTCGGTGCCTGGTCCTTTGTGCTGCAGCTGGGAGCTGTGGCTCTGAAACACTCTTAAGTGTTCTTTGCAGTTTTCAGTTGGTGAGATGAGTTAAATCAGGCCAGGCTCTTGCAGAAGGCAAGAAGCTGATAGGAGCTGCAAGACTTTAATTAGCCAAGCAGTTCTGGGTGTTTTTGTCTGTAGATTGGTTCACTTCCCAAGAGTTCAGTAGCCCTCGGAAGTGTCAGCTGCTGGCAGAGCTCTTGTGGGTTTGCTTCCTTTTAGTTTTACTTCGGCTCCATCTGTCAGAGAATCACAGGATCATCTAGGGACAAAAAGGCCTTTAAGATCACTGAGTGATCTCAGCACCACTAGTCCCCTGTGAAGCCATGTCCACCAGCACCACGTCTTTTCCATCCCCCCAGTGGTGCCGCAGTGAGAGGGAATGGATTTAAGCTGGGTGAGGGCTGATTGAGACTGGAGGTGAAGAAGAAATTCTTTCCAGTGAGGGTGGAGAGACACTGGCACAGGTAGCCCAGGGAGGTTGTGGATGCTGCCTCTCTGGAGGTGTTCCAGGCCAGGCTGGATGAGGCCTTGAGCAACCTGGGCTGGTGGAGGTGTCCCTGCCCATGGCAGGGGCTTGAAGCTGGATGATCTTTCAGGTCCTTTCCCACCCATGCTGTGATGGTTCAACCACTTCCCTGGGCAGCCTGTTCCAGTGCTGTCAGTAGATTAGAAGAAAATACTGGAATCCCACATTGTGGTTCCTCAGCCCAAGCACAAGAGGAGTTGTTTTGGAGAAGTGGTGGAAATGCTGTGTTTGGTGAAGGGCAGGAGGTGCAAGGTCTGTGAAGAGTGGATTTGCTGCCTACAGGGACCACAACTGTTCAGTGCCATTTATTTACACTTTGTGGAGCTGTGGAGAAGTTACACAAAGGCTTGTCTGTATATATGAGCTTAAAAGGTCTCTTCCACCTGGAACAGTTCTGTGCTGCTGTGATCTTTTCCATCCTTCAGTGTGTGTCTTGCACGGTGCTGTGAAGGAGCTTGTTTCAAAAGCCAAGGGAAATGAGGGTGTGAATTACTCCTGCAGCTGCAGGAAGCAGCCTACTGCTCGCAGCTATTCCACAGGCTGCTTCCTCAGCTTAGAGGCAGTTGCTGGAGAACTTCTATTAGACATTGATTAGTTATTCCCTTAAGATGTTGTAAGTCTCAGGTGCAGCAGGCCAGTGGCTGCTATCTAACTGTTTTCTTGGGAAGTGGAGTTAAGAGCAGCACTGCTCCAGGCTGGCAGGGCTGGCCTGAGGCTGATGTTTGCTGCCTTCTGGCAAACAAAGCTGTCTACAACTACCTGAGGGGTGGTTGTAGCCAGGAGGAGGTTGCTCTCTTCTCTCAGGTGGCCAGCACCAGAAGGAGAGGACACAGCCTCAGGCTGCGCCAGGGGAAATTTAGGCTTGAGGTGAGGAGAAAGTTCTTCACTGAGAGAGTCATTGGGCACTGGAATGGGCTGCCTGGGGAGGTGGTGGAGTCGCCGTCCCTGGAGCTGTTCAAGGCAGGATTGGACGTGGCACTTGGTGCCATGGTCTGGCCTTGAGCTCTATGGTAAAGGGTTGGAGTTGATGATCTATGAGGTCTCTTCTAACCCTGATGATACTGTGATACTGTGAAAGGAGACGTTGGCTTTGTGCTCCAAAACCTGCAGTCCAGCCCAAACACTCTGGCCCAGAGGTGCCTGTTTCTGGGGTGGAAGTGGGAGCATGTGTAAGGAGCGTGCTGGTGAAGGGCTGTGCTTCTGCCTGGAGACGTGTGCGGACCTCTGTAGCAGCTGCCTGAGCTGGGCTCTTGCTGCAGCAGGTTGGTTAACTGCTCTCGTGACAGGCTTGTGACTAAACAGCAGATTTGTGGACAAGGCCTCTTAAGGATGTGATTAAGAATCCCACTTACATTCATTGCCAGCAGGAGACCTCCGAAGATGCCATGTGTTCTCTGCTCCTGCATCCTTGCATATTAAACGTTTCTGTGCGAGTGCTGCGCACTCAGGAGCCGCAGCTCCTTCCAGGCTGCTTCTGGAGTGTTCACTGAGAAGGGACTCAAAGCAGAGGGAAGATTTTCTGCGGTGTCGTGGAGTTGTTCAGGCTGGAGAAGACCTTCATGGTGATGTGTGTCTGGGTGTTCTCATTTCATAGAGGATTCTTTTTTTTCTGGCTTCTTTTGCTCTGATTCCTGGTCTTGGGAAAAGTTGAATTCCTCTCTGTACACCACCCAGGTAAGGGCCTGGAGAACAGGGTTGGTGAGGAGCAGCTGAGGGAGCTGGAGGTGTTCCATCTGGAGAAAAGGAGGCTGAGGGGAGACCTTCTGGCTCTGTACAACTGTCTGAAAAGAGGTTGGAGCCAGGTGGGCTTGGTCTCTTTTCCCAAGGAACAGGTGACAGAACAAGAGGAAATGGCCTCAAGTTGCACCAAGGGAGGCTTAGGTTGGAGAGTAGAAGAAACTTGACTGAAAAGGTTCTTGACCTCTCTAGCAGGCTCCCCAGGGAGGGGTCTGAGTCCCTGTTCTCGGCAGTGTTGAAACGAGGCAGAGACGTGCCGAGGGCTGTGTCTTGGCACCAGCCTTGGCAGAGGTAGGGAATGGCTGGACCCAATCCGTAAGGTCTTTCCCAGCCAGAATGATTCTCTAGTTCTGTGAGTCATGAGGAGGAAGCTGATCAAGCACTGCCTGCCTTTGGGTAAGCTCAAGTCTGCTTTGGGTCCTGGAGAACTGCTCCCACTTCCCAGCAGAGAGGACGAGGCCAGCAAAGTGTTGTGCATCGTGCTCGGTCCAGTGGACCCTTGCTGTCTCTTGCTCCTTGGCTGCACCTGGCTGTCTTTTCCCACATCTGGTTGGAGAACAGCCAGCAGCTGAAGTGTGCTTCATTGATGGGGTGTGGGGGCTCGGGAGGAGCCCCCGGGAGTCAGCTGCCACCATTCCCTCCCGGTGCTGTCGCCGTCTCTATCTGTGGCTCTCTTTAAAACTCAAGGTGCATCTGGAGATGTTGATGTGTTAATGCAGAGCAGGGTAGGTGTCATGGGGGTGGGGATGCACCCAAGGCACAGGCAGATTAAACAGCTCCAGAGGCACAGAGCAGCTGCAGGATTAATTGGTGCTAGGCAAGATCATGGACTTAGAGACATTCCTGCTTTGAAGATTTTCCTGGGAGCCCGCACAGATGTGTGACAGCAGAACTGGGCTTCCAGCCTGAGTGCAAATTATTGTGATCAGATCTAGCCCACTTAAAACTGGTAGCTCATTTTAATTGAATTGTATTAGTCTAGACACTTTATGAATACAGAAAGCATCGTGCCTGTCGCTTCAGGCAGGGCTGGATTTGATTCAAGTGGATGTGGATGCAGGTGTCCCCACATTTCACCTCTCTGGTCTATTGAAGAATCTCTTCAGCTCCTTTGGGGACTGAGCCAAAGCCTGTTGGCATTAATGAAGACTTCTCTTGACTAACATAAAAGAATGAACTGGCCTCTGTTTTGTAGATGTTGTTGTGATGATCCTGTGCTGTGGAGAGCTTTTGGTGGGGGCTGTGGCCAGGAAGGGTGATCAGCTGCTGGGCTCATGGGTGGCTGTTCTATGTGCCAGCGAGTAAGAGGGGACCTTTAGACAAAGGCAGAGGTTTGGGGGTCGTTGGTTGTTTGTGTGTGTGGTTAGTTGGGGGTGGGTGCAGAACGTGGGTGGTGAGAGGTACCATGGAAGTATTTTGTGGCTTTGTCTTCACTGCCTGTGAATTGGTCAGAAATTCTGTGCTGGGGGTTGTAAGTAGGATACTTAACATGGAATTTTGGGAGGTTTTGTCAGGAAAAGCCCACTCTTGCCCTTCCTCAGTGCCAGGGCTTTGAACTTGTGCTTTTAGTCTTTCTGAGCAGAGTTTTTGTCTGCTTCTCCTGTGTGCTCTTGTAAAATTTCAGTGCTCCTGGTTTATAGGTGATCTCCATAACCCTGTGTTGGACACTGCTGCTGTTGAAGCTTTATTTTAAAGCTGCCTTAAACTTTAATGCAAGAGATGCTAGGAGAGTCTGTCATTGCTGACCTGATACACCCAAGCTCTAGCCTGGGAGGTGCCACCAGGCTCTAAGCACACCAGAAGGGTTTGCCCACACTGAAGTTTCTCAAGGTAATGAAGAGCTGATCAAGCAGAGTTGAGCTAAGTACTTGTATGTGTTGGTGTGGGCAAGCTCTGTGGACACACAGGCTTGCAGAGCATCCAGGCAAGCCACTGCAAGTGTCAGCTAACTGGGATTAATTGGCAATTGGTTACCTTGAGATGGAGACCGGGGGCTTGTCATGATAAATGTAATTAATGGCCTGGCTCTCTGTGGGGAGGTCAGGCACGTGGGCTCATCTTCCCTTCTGGCCTCAGTATGGTCCTGCTCTGGCAGGGGAATTGGACTCAATGATCTCTTTGGGTCCCTTCCAGCCCCTGACATCCTGTGAGCCTGTGATCTAGGGAGCTGTGAGATTCCCCATTTCCTCTTGCTTTTTCTCTCTTGCCCAGTGCAGGGATTCCTGCCTGGCAGAGGGCTGCATGCAGGCAGCTTCTCTCCCTTCCCTGTAACACAAACCATCAGGTTTTACAGCCCTCCTTGTCACCAGCCCCCTGCCTGCCTCGCTTCGGGCTGACACCAGCAGGTGAGGGTTGAGGCGAAGCAGCAGAGCATGAGCTCCATGGAAGTGTTTCTCTCCCTTCCCAGCTTTCCCCTTCCCCCAGCCCCACTCACAACCCCCTTGGAGGCCAAGCCTCTGATTCTGTCGCTGCTTCCAGTTATTTCCTTTCCCTACAGCAGACTCTGATCCTGTTGTCCTCCTGTCAGATGCAGTCCCGTTGGAGCCAAAGGGCTAAATCGAGTCCCTCCTGTAAGTCCTTGGCAGTCAGCTGAGCTGCCTGTGTGAAAGGGCTCTCAGCCCTGGCTGCTTTGTGCTGGGGGAATACCATTTGCCCTCTGCAAAGGCTTTTGCATCATTTGCATTCCAGTGGAACCAGCCAGCAAACTGGGCCTTGCCCGAGGAGCAGACCCTTCTTTATTGCCATCAGCACGAGTCGCCCTTTTCCCTGCCAGCCTGGGATGAAATTCCACAGACTGGGTGTTTTGGGAAGTGTGAAGGGAATAGTACTCCCGAGGTTTCCTAGAATAAGCTGGACAGATGTGCAAGTGCTTTGTGCTGGGGTTTAGCTGGAACCTGTGAGAAACATCCAATGTAGCTACAGCACCTCTAAGGGAAGGAGGGAGCTGGGGTTGTCCAGGGGAGACCTCATTGCTCCCTACAGCTCCATGAAAGGAGACTGGAATGAGAAGGGGCTTGGGCTCTTCTCCCTGTTCTCAGGTGACAGAACAAGAGGAAATGGCCTGAAATTGTGCCAGGGGAGAGTGAAGTCGGAGATTAGGAAAATTGTCTTTGCTGCAAGAGTGGTCAGGGCTGCCCAGGGAGGTGGTGGAGTCCCCATCCCTGGAGGGGTTCCATGGCACCTGGGGCTGTCCCAGCCCAGGTGTCCCACCTGGGGCCACCAGATTGGTGGCCATGCTGGTGCTGGGTTGCTGGTTGGACTGGAAGACCTTGGAGGCCTTTTCCAACCCAAACAGTTCTGTGGTTCTGTGTCTCTCGTGCCCTACCCCAGCTGGCAGCAGCAGGAGGAGGGAGCCATGGTGCCCGGGAGGGAGGAGCAGAGCCATGGTGGTTTGCACCTCAGTCCAGGTGTTCTCTGGCACCTTGCTGACTGGTGGGCCCTGTGCTGAGCCCTCCTGACTCTCTCCGTGCTCCCTGGGGGTTGTTTGGGTTTCAGTGCTACCCAGAATTGGGTAGAATCATAGAATCAACAAGATTGGGAGAGACCTCCAAGATCATCCAGTCCAACCTATCACCCATCCCTATCCAGTCAACTAGACCATGGCACTAAGTGCCTCATCCAGTAGGAGCTGCTGGCAGCCAGAATTCCTGCCTCCATACCGTG
Source organism: Pogoniulus pusillus (assembly GCF_015220805.1). Taxonomy (NCBI): domain Eukaryota; kingdom Metazoa; phylum Chordata; class Aves; order Piciformes; family Lybiidae; genus Pogoniulus; species Pogoniulus pusillus. The sequence continues at coordinate 14,128,893 of NC_087290.1, read as the reverse complement.
GGTGCCAGAGAGGCTGTGGAGTCCTTCTCTGGGCGCATTCCTGCGTGACCTGCCCGGGGTGCCGCTCCTCTAGCAGGGATGGGTTGGACCTGGATGATCTCCAGAGATGCCTTCCCTGCCGGGATTCTGTGCTGTCTCCGTCTGGCTCTGCAGCAGGAATTGCAGCGAAGCTGTTGTGCAAAGCCTGATGCTGCAGATGCGATATCTGGTTAGGGATTCCCTCCTCCTCCTCCTGCCTGCCAGCGCTGCTCCTGCTATCGGGGGAGCAGAGAGCAAGCTCCAGAAGCTACAACTACCTGAAGGATAGGGCTGGGTGATAGGTTGGACTGGATGATCTTGGAGGTCTCTTCCAACCTGGTTGATTCTATGATTCTAAGGGTGGTTGTGGCCAGGGGGAGGTTGCTCTCTTCTCTCAGGTGGCCAGCACCAGAACGAGAGGACACAGCCTCAAGCTTTGCCAGGGGAAATTTAGGCTGGAGGTGAGGAGAAAGTTCTTCCCTGAGAGAGTCATTGGACACTGGAATGGGCTGCCCGGGGAGGTGGTGGAGTCGCCGTCCCTGGAGCTGTTCAAGGCAGGATTGGACGTGGCACTTGGTGCCATGGTGTAGCCTTGAGCTCTGTGGTAAAGGGTTGGACTTGATGATCTGTGAGGTCTCTTCCAACCTTGGTGATGCTGTGATAGTGTGCAGCTGCCCGGCCAGCCCGGGGATCGCCACTGGCGCGCCCAGCCGGGGAGTCACTCTTTGTTGGAGAACTTAGGCGCCTAAAACGTTAAGGGCTTATTGTTATTCCGAGTTGATAATCTCTGCCTTGCTTTAATAATTTTCCCCTCATGCCTGGGTAGCCTGCGAGTTGCACAATAATCACTCACACAGCTTTGTAATCAATGCCCAAAGTAATAGGATTCCGCTGGCCAACGGCAATTAATAAATTTGTGTCTTTTTTAAAACACTGGCAAGCCAGGGCTGAAATACGACTGACTGCCTCTGCTCATTTGCATATTTATTGCAGTGGAAAAATTCCTGCCGAATGATTGATGTGGAGCCTGCCTCTTGAATTCCAAGCAGCACATTATTATGAAATGAAAAATGCCGGCCCTACAGTTGATTAAAGTTGAAGACAGTGGAATCGGTGTTTTTTAAGATTGGGGGAGAATTAAAGGCATATTTTAATAGATGTTGACAAGAAGTGAACTAACAAAAGCAAAGCAAAGGATTTGCTTGAAAAGATTTAATCAAACGTGTTTCTGGTGGTGGTGGTGGGTAGGGGGGGGGGTGTGTGTGTGTGTGCGTGGGGATTAATTGCCGGGGATGCCTGGTGCAAGTGGCTGCCTTGTGGGTTTGAATGAGAAGTGTTGCTCTGGGGCCAGCCTCAGTGAGTGCTGGTTTGACCTGGAGTTTAACTCTTATCCTGTGCTCCTTGGAGAGCAGGGAATGTTTGCCCTCCTCGGATGGCTCTCAGGATAACTGCCCCTACCTGGTGCCATGGTCTAGCCTTGAGCTCTGTGGTAAAGGGTTGGACTTGATGATCTGTGAGGTCTCTTCCAACTCTGATGATACTGTGAGACTGTGAGATCCTTTCCGTTGCACACAGCTGCTCGAAGGGATCTGAGCCCTCTCCTCCTCCTCTGCGTTTGCCTGTTCCCTGCGGTGCTGATGTGGGGACTCTCCTGGCTGGCAGGGGGAAGCTCTCCCAGTATTCGGCAGCTCAGCTGTGGCTCTGCGCCCTGTGCTTCAAACGCTTCCAGCTCTTCTGCCTGAGCACCTCCTGCAGCCTGCAGAGGGAAAATTAGAAGCTTGCATGCCGATGGTATTCCTGCCACACCAGATCTTCACATTTAACTGGGGGGTGTGTGTGAAAGGAGTTAATTTCCAGCATGGGCTCTGAATTGCAGCCTGCATTTCAGTCTGAATTTCCAGCTTGGACTCTTGCATTGCAGCCTGCATTTCAGTCTGAATTTCCAGCTTGGACTCTTGAATTGCAGCCTGCATTTCAGTCTGAATTTCCAGCTTGGAAACTGCCTTTCAGTCTGAATTTCCAGCTTGGACTCTTGCATTCCAGCCAGAAATTCCAGGTTGGAAATCGCATTTCAGCTAGAATTTCCAGTGTGGACTCTTGAATTGCAGCCAGAATTTCAGTCTGAATTTCCAGCTTGGAAACTGCATTTCAGTCTGAATTTCCAGCTTGGACTCTTGAATTGCAGCCAGAATTTCAGTCTGAATTTCCAGCTTGGAAACTGCATTTCAGTCTGAATTTCCAGCTTGGACTCTTGAATTGCAGCCAGAATTTCAGTCTGAATTTCCAGCTTGGAAACTGCATTTCAGTCTGAATTTCCAGCTTGGACTCTTGAATTTCAGTCAGAATTTCAGTCTGAATTTCCAGCTTGGAAACTGCATTTCAGTCTGAATTTCCAGCTTGGAAACTGCATTTCAGTCTGAATTTCCAGCTTGGACTCTTGAATTGCAGCCAGAATTTCAGTCTGAATTTCCAGCTTGGAAACTGCATTTCGTTCTGCATTTCCAGCATGGGCCCTGAATTCCAGCCTGTGGTGCAGGTGTGGTGCTTGGTGCTGGTAGCTCCCAGCGGCGATGCTGCTGTCTCTGTGCACATGCCCTGTGCAGGCAGCAGCAGCCAGGCACTGTTCCGGAGGGGAGTGCTGCCTGGTAAGGTGCCGTGAACACAGTGACAGTAAAAATCCAGGGAGTCTGCCCCTGTGCTTAGGATCCCATCCCTGTCTGTTGTGCTCTGGGGGGACTCCCCAAGGCCAGGTGATAAGGGGCTTGCCCGTGGAGCAGTTTTGGGAACCCCACGGGCTGGCTGTCTAGTGAATGCCTCCGAAAGCCTGGCCTTGAGGCACTGCTTTTTTCCCCATCTGCTTAAAGTGTCTCTGCATGAGGCTTCTCCCTGCTGCTCCACACCAGCTGCTGCTCTCTGCAGCTGCTTGGGAAGACCCCATTTTTAGAGGTCATGAAGAAGAGCAGAGATATTTCCCTGTGCAGGAAGCTGTAGAAGTGCTGAACTGAGAGCTGTGGGTGAGCACAGAAGCCACCATGCCCGCGAAGTCCCCAGCACATTGATGCTTGGGCTGGGGTGGCAGCAGAGACATGGCTACCCCCAGCAAGAGGAAAGGGCTGGTGGAGGGCAGCCAGGAGCCACCCTGCAGAGGGGGATGCCAACAGCACACTCAGCTTCTCCCTAACCACTGGCATTGACAGAATGAATTTTTGTGCTCTGGGAGCAGTAGGACAGATTTCATCTCTGGTGGGTCTCCTGACACAGTGATACATGGCAGTGCTATCCCTGACTGGAGCTGAGTACTCCAGGGCTACTTTGGCTGGGTGGAGGGCTGTATAAAATGAGAAGGTAGCAGAGAGCATTACCAGAAGGGCTCACTTTGATTTACTGGTGCTGGCTCCCAGCTTCCTTGGTGGATTGATAAGCTGCCTGTGGGATGTGGAACAGCTTTTTCACTCCTGTAGACAAAACGAAGGAGCTCCCATGGACTCTTAAAAGTGACTCTAACAAGTTAGCATCTCAGGACAGGCACTCTAAGTCCCATTCAAGCTGCAAGCCACAGTCAGACCACGTTTGCTGTCTTCTTGGAGCAGCTGCAGATGGATCCCACTCAGCATCCTTTTTTTTTCCTTAAAGGGCAGCTATAGAAAGGGGTTGATGCAAGGAGGGGTTCCTGTTGCCCTGGGGTTAGTTGGCTTCTCCTGCAGAGTGTGAGATGCTGTTTTGGAGATCCCAGCTGCTCACACTGAAATGCCATAGGGAGGGACCCAGTTGGGTTTTTTTTGGTTCTAAGCTGTCTTGTCCTACACACACACAAGCTGGACATGCAGGAGTGACTCACTCCTGGAGAGGGGGATGGTTTTGAGGTTTTTCTCACTGACGATCTATAGCTTGATGTTAAAGTGTCAGCTGTGACAGTGATGTTGATAGGAGGTGGAATATTTACCCCAGCACATAGCCATGCAGAGTATAAAAGAGATGCAGCAAAGCTGCCAGCAGAGAGTGGAAGAGAAAGGATGAGGAGAGGCACAGACTGGGAATAACTGAGGTGCTAGGCTGTGCCTGCAAAGTAGCTCTGGGAATAAGCTGCTGGCATCGGGGTCTTCCCTCTGGTGAACGAGTTGTGGGGAGTAGTCAGAAAGCTTTAAGAGCATTGTTTGAGCCTTGGCCTGTTTGTGAAAGCCATAGTGGTGTTACCTTCTAGATCCTGAAGGCTTTAGGAACTGAAAACCACCAGGAACTGGCTATGGCCAGCCACAGCTCATGGCAAGGGAGACCCGTGGTACATTGCTGTGCTCTTGGAGGTGTTGCTGGCTTTGTTCAGTGGACAGAGCAGGGAAGGGAGCAGAGGTACAAATCTGGTGGTTATCACCAGCAAAAGCTGCCCCTTGGCTGCCTGAGGTTGCCCAAAGCCTCACCTTTGGGACTCTGTTCTGTCTGTTTCAGGCAAGGAGCAGCATGAAGAATCCATGCTGGGGCGGGGGGCAGGGGAGCAGGGGGCAGTGCCCAGCTTGCCTTCCAAATGGCACCGATTGCATCTGCAGAGCGGTTCTGATTTGTGCTGCCTTCGTGCAGAATGGGCTCAGCCTTTCCCCAAAGCAGGCTGTGGAAAGGCAGCTGAGGGCACCAGAAGCAAAGAGTCTGGGGAGCCAATGGTCCCTTTGGAACTCCATGTGGAATGGACAGGGCAGAGCTGGGGATGGGGGCAGGGGTGGGCAGCACATGGCTTCTGCAGTTGAGTTTCCAGCACACTGAAGCACCCACCAGCGACAGTGAGAGTGCCATGCCATAATGCCCGAGGGGAGAGGGAAATGAGCCAGCTGTAAGAGGCTCACGATGGAGCCAGTCTACAGTAATTGGCCCTGCCAGCCGTTCACAGCCACGCATTGTCTGCCCTGCCCTCTCCATTCCCTCCCCTCCTGATCCCCATCCCCACCCCCACTTCTGCTGGGGTCCCTCTTGCAGCCCGGGGGGCTCCAGCTTGTTTTTGCCCCTGGCCTGCTGCCATGGCCCCTTCTGAGTGCAGCTGCAGTGGTAAAGGAGAGGCTCAGAGGAGCCCCGGGGAGGGCATTTGCAGGGCTGCTGAGAGCAGCAAGCAGCAGTGTGGGGAGCTGTGGGGATGCTGAGCTGTGCTGTGGGCAGCAAGCAGCAGTGTGGGGAGCTGTGAGGATGCTGAGCTGTGCTGTGGGCAGCAAGCAGCAGTGTGGGGAGCTGTGGGGATGCTGAGCTGTGCTGTGGGCAGCAAGCAGCAGTGTGGGGAGCTGTGGGCAGTAAGCAGCAGTGTGGGGAGCTGTGGGGATGCTGAGCTGTGCTGTGGGCAGCAAGCAGCAGTGTGGGGAGCTGTGGGGATGCTGAGCTGTGCTGTGGGCAGCAAGCAGCAGTGTGGGGAGCTTTGGGCAGTAAGCAGCAGTGTGGGGAGCTGTGAGGATGCTGAGCTGTGCTGTGGGGATGCTGAGCTGTGCTGTGGGCAGCAAGCAGCAGTGTGGGGAGCTGTGGGGACACTGAGTTATGCTTTGGGCAGTAAGCAGCAGTGTGGGGAGCTGTGAGGATGCTGAGCTGTGTTGTGGGCAGTAAGCAGCAGTGGGGATGCTGAGCTGTGCTGTGGGCAGTGGGAGGAGGCTTTGCTGTGCACTGAGGCTGGGGGGGTTTGTTCCTTCTGCAAGCGATGCTTCAGCTGCAGACACACACAACAAATGCACTTTTAAGGGCTTTTGTCTGTTTGTCTGCTGGAATTGTTTTGATGCTAACACAGGACTGGTTTTACAAGCAGGGCAAACCTAATCCCTTAATAGGTTTATACAGAGGAGTTGTCAGAACGTATCTATAATGAACAGCAGGCTGGGGGAGGCTGAGCCCAACAGCTGATCTGCAACAAAAATCTTAAAGCATCTTCTCCTTGACATTGCTGTTACTGAGGTCAGGCTGTAATTTATCTGAAGATGGTGACAACTGAGCAGTATCACAGTGGAAACATGCAGGGGATTGAGACCTCTGAATGTCTGGGCTGATTTCTGCCTGCACTCTCTCTGGCTGGCTGATGAAGATTTGCTGCTCACTCTATCCACGATCTTTGTGTCCTCCACTGGGAAAAAGAAACCAACCAGCAAGAAGCTGGGGTGGTGAGAAGTCCTCTGCATGCTGTTCTCACTGCAAAGCAAGGAACAGGACTGGGAGTTAAACAGAGCAGCCCCAGTGACTTCACATCAGAGGAGCTACCAGGGAAAGGTCTGGGGAACATCCCAGCAGCACAGTGCTCCTCCTGTCCTCTGGACAGATCCAGTGCTCTGCCAGCCAGGGTTGCTGCTGCCCATCAGGGTAGGTTTTGACTGCAGATAAGGAAGAAATTCTTGACAGTGAGGATGGAGAGGCTCTGGAACAGGTTGCCTAGGGAGGTGCTCAAGGCCAGGCTGGAGCAACCCGGTGTGGCAGGAGATGTCTCAACTCCATGGAGGATTGGAACTGGATGATCTTTAGGGTCCCTTCCAACCCAAACCATTCTGTGTTGGGTGTGTTAGGAGGGGAACCAAGCCTATGTGTAGTGGGCATGCAGTAGCTGCCACAGAAATTCAGATTCAGGATGATGAGAAACTAAGCACTGCAAAGCACCAGGAGCAGGGATCAGTGGGGAATTGTCACTCGTGTCTCTCCTCTGCAGGTTGTAAAGCCTTGGAGGCATTGCTGAAAGTGTTAGTGGACCTCCAGGATGAGCTGCTTTATCAGTACCCAGGCACGAGGCATCTGGTGGATGGAAAGCAAGCAAAAACTGAGAGGTGAGAGCAAAATAAGCCCACAACCCTCTGAGCCCCCTGGTCCCCAGCAGACAGGGCACTGCACAGCCTTCCTCACCACACCCACTCCCTGCTGTTCTCTCGGGTGCTGCCCTGTCTGGGTGACAGACACTGAACAAGTGACCCTCTTGTTCCTTCTGCCAGTGTGGGAAGGTATTTTGTAATGCTCTGAGTAGGGAAGCAGGCTCTAAACCGTGAGTCTCTCCCCACTAACATCGCAGTGGTGTGGGGGAGGCCTGAATAGTGGAGGGGCTGGCAGGAGTTCGTGTATGTTGCCTTCTTCAGTTGGTGTGTTTCTGTTGTAGCGACGATGAAATCCCTAGCAGCAGTGATGAAGAGCAAGTGAAGAAGGCCCAGGAGAAGAGGAGGAGCCTCCCCAAACGGAAGCTGAGGATGGAGGAGTACCCAGAGTTCATAGCCAAGCGCTACGCTGACTTCAGGACCTATCGCAACAACGTCCTGCAGAAGTGGCATGAGAAGACAAAGCTGGCATCTGGCAAAATGGGAAAGGCAAGTTCTGCTCTCTGGGGCCTCACTTTGTGTTCAGCAGAGGGGTGTGGAACAAGTGCATGTGGAAGTTTCACACGGTGGATGTTCTGAGTTAGGCCGAGGTTAGAGCAGTAAGAGTTAAATACCCAGGTGGATGCTTGGCCCCAGCCTTAAAGGAGGTTGGAAAGAAGCTCAGCCCTCGTTGCTGTTTTGAGCAGGAAAAAATAATCTAAGGCCAAAGCCCACTGGATGGGGTTGGTCTTCCCCCAGCCAGGCACTTCCCCAGAGCCAGACTCTGGCAGCAGGTAGCTCTGTGAAAATGGCAGTGTTTGATTGTGTTTGGTAGCAGAACCAGAGGCTTCTGTGGCTGTCCTCCTCCCCGAGGAGTGCTCTTTAATACAATGGGCAATCATTCCACTGAAGATCCAGGGTCTCCTAACATCCCTGAGCTGGTATTAATCACAGAGAAGTTCATCTGAACCAGAACAGCAGAGGCATTTTGTTAAGCCAGGCGTCAGGTTGCCTCAGGTTGGGAAGGGAGAGAGAAGGGAGAAACAAATAAAAGCTCCTAACAGAAATCCCAGCAAGGAAACCCAAACCCCCTCCTCTTGGAACGCTGTCTGCTCAGCCACTGACATGGAGAGATAGAGGAGCGCTGCTGCCTGGAGGAGAAGCTCTCTGCATTATCTGACACTGGTTAATGCTGTTGCAGGGTTTCGGTGCCTTCGAGCGCTCCATCCTGGCTCAGATCGATCACATCCTGCTGGACAAGGAGCGGCTGCTCCGGCGCACGCAGACCAAGCGCTCTGTGTACACCGTGGTGGGCAAGCAGGAGCCGGAGCCGCCCCCGCTCCCCCAGCCTTTGCCTGGAGACGTGGTAAGGATGCCTTGTCTGACCCTTCTCTAGCAGCACTGCACCTTCTCTGCAGCGCAGTTAGCAGCAGGTGATGCTCTTGTTTGTGAGAGATGTATGGCAGCGATCGCTCCCTGCTGCTTCCTGGGATGGCCAAGGAGAGGATGGAGCAGGGAGGTCATTCTGCCCCTGTACTCTGCACTGGTTAGACCACACCTTGAGTACTGTGTTCAGTTCTGGGCCCCCCGGTTTAGGAGGAACATTGAGATGCTTGAGCGTGTCCAGAGAAGGGCGACGAGGCTGGGGAGAGGCCTTGAGCACAGCCCTACGAGGAGAGGCTGAGGGAGCTGGGATTGGTTAGCCTGGAGAAGAGGAGGCTCAGGGGGGACCTTATTGCTGTCTACAACTACCTGAGGGGTGGTTGTGGCCAGGAGGAGGTTGCTCTCTTCTCTCAGGTGGCCAGCACGAGAACAAGAGGACACAGCATCAGGCTGTGCCAGGGGAGATTTAGGCTGGAGGTGAGGAGAAAGTTCTTCACTGAGAGAGTCATGGGACACTGGAATGGGCTGCCCAGGGAGGTGGTGGAGTCACCGTCCCTGGAGCTGTTCAAGGCAGGATTGGATGTGGCACTTGGTGCCATGGTCTGGCCTTGAGCTCTGTGGTAAAGGGTTGGACTTGATGATCTGTGAGGTCTCTTCCAACCTTGGTGATACTGTGTGATACTGTGAGATGTTTCAGTTCGAGCTTTATGGTGTTTGTTATCTTCTCTGATGGTTCTTGACAAGGAGAACAAAGTTTGGTCTGTGATTTTCGCCCCTCCTGTGCTCCTGCTGCTCCCTAAATCTGGTTTTTTTTGAAGCAGTGGCAGCAAAACTTTGTTTTCCCTCTGGAGTTTAGACTCTTTGGCCCGGAAAGGCTCTTTCTAAAATCAAAGTGCACACACAACCTGCGGAATGTCTGAGCAGCGACTCTGTTATTAATTTAGGGTTTAAGAATGAATAAATACTCGGGACTGAGAGATCATGTAGAATTACTGCACTTGCAAGATGTATTTTTGCCATTACATTAAAAATATCTGTACTGTTTTGCCAGAAAGGCTTTGCACAGCCCTATTTATTTCCCACTAAAGGGCTCATAAATCTCTGGTGGCATTGGCAGCATTTCTGCCTTGCCTTTAAATGTATTCCTAGTCCTTAAGAGCTTGTTATATTGGGAGCTTTCCCCCCTTCCTTCATATCCTCAAGTGTGTTTACAAGCTGCTGCACGTGATGCCATCAGAGTTAGGGACAGAAATACACAGACAGCAGCTTTCAGTGTTTCCCTTTATGCTTCTAGGAAGTCCTCCCTCCCTCTGATTCCAACAGGCACCTGAAGGACATAGATGAGGAGATATTTGATGATGATGACTTCTATCACGAGGTAGGTGATGGTAAATCTGTGTTGGAAGTATTAAAAGCTGTAATTCCAGAGGTAAGGTGGTGGGTTTGGCCTCTAAATTCCTCTCACCAGTGCAACTCAGCTACCTCTTTTTAACATTCCAAATCTCTGTAGATACCTCAGAGGACTTTAATGTAGGGCAGTGTGAGTTTAAATTTGCATTGCTTAAACTTGCTGCCCTTCTGGCCCTGAGGCAGGGCTGCAGGGTAAGGTCTGTGCCTGTTGTCCTTCCTGGTGGACACTGCTACACAGGAGAGAAATGACTGAATTCCCTCCGGGTGACTGCCCTCAGTTGAGTGGAGTCCCCTTAGGAAAACTGATTCTAGCAGATCCTCCAAAGCCCCTGAGTTGCTCTCACCTCATCTACCTGCCTAAATCACCTCATCTACCTGTTGAGTGGAAAAGCTGCAGTGCTCTTCTGCTGCTTGTCTTGGAGTGCTGCCAGCTTGGATTTGGGCCAATTCTGCTTTTTATTTCCAGAACTCTTAGAAACAAGGAATCTGCACCCAGTGTGTGGAGGCTGCAGCAGAGGGAAGCCTCATGTTTGTGACTGCAGCAGTGCCAGCTTCATGGAGTACTGAAATTGCCACCTCCTGAGGAGTGTGATCCACTCCAAGTCCTTCCCCAGCATACAAAACCCTGGCTTTGCTCTGACAATCCACAGAGAGCTTTAACTTCAGGACTAGGCAGGTATCACTGTATCGTTGGACAGGCAGAAATTCCTGATCTGAGCAGTTCTTAGAGTGGCCAGGGAAGTGTCAGAGCAGCGAATGAGAGCTGCTGCATTGAGCCTGTGCTGAGCACTGAGCCAACCAGCAGCACCTGAATACCTCCAAAGCTTGGGGGTTCCTGTCCAGAGCCAGGGCTGAAGGTGAATAAAAAGATGGATTAGATGAGCAGTTCCTCTCTCCATCTTGTGGAGACGAAGTAGAGAACTTTGATGCTGCCTATAGTTTTCCCCCCTCTGAGAAGGTTTTCAGCACACTTCTGACTCTGCTGCTGTAGATGTCCAAGAAAATGTCTGCAGTAGACTTCACCTCGTGCAGAACTAGAGCTATCTGAGTATTTAGTGTTTGTCAGGGCTCTGCTCGGAGCCCTCACACACAACTGTTTTGGTTGGAGAAGCCCTCTAAGGTCATCAAGTCTGACCTTCAACCTGACACCCCCATAGCCATTAAACCATGTCCTAAAGTGCCACATCCACACAGTTCTCACTCCAGGCAGCCTGCCTCAGAACCAGGATTCTTTTCCATACTGGCTCCTCTCTAGGCCTTGGAGGGTCCAACCAGATGCAGTCTGTGAATAGCTGTGGCTGGCAGCCTGTGGGCCTGTGCAGAGCAGGGCATGAAGTGCTCCACTGAGTGGTTCCTCTCCTGCTCTGCTCACTGCAGCTTCAGCAAGCGGTGAGCTCGGAAATGCGCCGAGGCGCAGCTTAGCTTTTCCCCTCACTGGTTAATTGGGGTGCTGGGGTTAATCTAAATTAAAACTTAAACTAATAGAGGTCACTGAGGGAAGAGAATCACCTGAGTAAAACAAATGGGGCTGCCAGGCACAACTGTACCTTGGCCATTTCCCAGGAGGGGAGGGGCAGCAAATGGGAGCAGTTTGAGCGCCGGGCAGAGGTGAAGGCTGGGTGACACCGCAGAGCCGCCGCAACCAGCCAGATTGTGCTGCTTGCTGCACCAACTGCTGCCTGCCGTGCACAGTGAACGGGAGCAGGGAGCAGCCAGCAACATCTGGCAGCACAACGAGGGATGGGTGCAGCTTGGGAACCCCACGGACTCTAAATATGGTGCTTAGGCTGGGGGAGGCTTTCCCCACCAGCAGCGCCCAGCACCAGGCTCCGGCAGCTTCCCCCAGCCTCGTACATCATGCACAGACATCTGCCGAGCCACCAGGCAGCCACACATTCATTTTCCTTTCTTGCTTGGGGTTTTTGTTTGTTTGTTTTGCTTCCCTCCCTTCCATTCTCCCTCTTTTCCACTCTTCTCCTCTCCTTCAGTGTGCTTCTTGGGTGTGATGCTCTGTAAGGATTCCTGCTTCATTCCTGCGGTTGTGGGGTGCCAGCTCCTTGCCAGCCACAGCACAGCACCTGTTCTGCTGCCCTGGTTAGTGTTTTCTGTGGAGTGGTGTTGGGCAGAGCCTGGAGCTGAAGCCAAGTCAGGGGTAAGGGAGAGGAAAAGGCTGTGTGTTTTCTGTCACCTCCCAGTTAAACTGGTTTCACAGAGTGCTCTGCTGTGCTGGTCAGTCTGGCAGGCTGCAGCTGAGCGCTGCCTCAGCGTGGGCAGGCTGCCTTGCAGTGGGCTCCTGGCAAGCTACCCAATGTGTTTGCTTTCATGTGGGTCAGAGCTGTGCAGTGCCTTTGTGTGTGGATGTGCACAGAGAAATAAAACACAGAAGGGGAGCTGCTGCTTCAGGGGCAGTCAGCAGCAGCTTTGCTGGTTGGAGCTAAGGGTGCTCAGGAACCACTCTCTGCCTGACACTTGGTGCAGAGTCGGGGAGGACATTTCAGTGGGTGCTTGGTTTTGGCTTGGTGCTTCAGTGTAGGTCCAGACCTTTTTATGTTTCAGTATCACTTTTGTGTTTCTAAATACCATTTTGTAATGATTAGGTTATTTTGATTGCTGCCTGTGGCTCATGAAAGGTAAATATCCAGACAAAGAAGGACAGGGGAAACAAACTTGCTGTGGATTTCAGTGTGAAATGGAGCAGCTCAGAATGACTGAAAGCTGGTGAATGTGCCCAAGGTAGCAGGATAAGGAGATGTAATGTTTGGTTATAGATCATAACAAAACTCCTTAATGAATCTGGTTTTCCTGTGGAAAAAGCATCTTATGTCCAAGTCTTGGTATTCAGTGGAGTTCACCCCATGGGGCTGGGGGAATTTCACAGTGCAGGATTTAATTGCATTCTCTCTGCTGGTCCCACTTTGCCCTCTCTCACACTCTTCACTTGTTTTCTGAACAGTTAATTTGTTCTTGTGGTGGCCATGCTGGGTGGTGATGTAAAGCTGAGCTGAAGAGTGCAAGTGAAAAGGTTCTATTTGGGTTGGACTGGATGGGAACAGAATCATAGAATCAGCTGGTTTGGAAGAGAGCTCCAAGCTCATCCAGTCCAACCTAGCACCCAGCCCCATCCAATCGACCAGACCATGGCACTAAGTGCCCCAGCCAGGCTTTGCTTGAACACCTCCAGGGATGGTGACTCCACCACCTCCCTGGGCAGCCCATTCCAATGCCAATCACTCTCTCTGGCAAGAACTTCCTCCTAACATCCAGCCTAGACCTCCCCTGGCACAACCTGAGACTGTGTCCCCTTGTTCTATTGCTGGTTGCCTGGGAGTAGAGACCAACCCCCACCTGGCTACAGCCTCCCTTCAGGTAGTTGTAGACAGCAATGAGGTCACTGCTGAGCCTCCTCTTCTCCAGGCTGCACACCCCCAGGTCCCTCAGCCTCTCCTCATAGGGTTTGTGTTCCAGTAGTTACACTGCTTCAGCATGGAGAGCAGTGAGAGGCTGGACCCCAAATCCTCCTCTTTTAAACTCTCTTTCATACGTGGGCCTGGTGCTTAGGACATGGTTTAGTGCTGACCTTACAGTGCTGGATCAAAGGTTGGACTGGGTGATCTTGAAGATATCTTCCATCCAAAGAGATTCTCTGGTTCTGTTTTAAGGGAAGACAAAAGAAAAAGGCTCTTTATTTTTAGAAGTCATATTTAGGTAGAATTCATTACAGCTGATAGTGCAGCATTAAGACTTAAAATTCCAGCCTGCTACCAGAGAGCTGCTGGTTTGACATGCTACAGTGGAGATTTTATTATTAGGTTGAAATACTCCTCTAGTAAAAGAGAGAATGGAAATTGGTTTATTTCCAACAGGAATTAGGTTAGTGTTCATATGCTAAGCGTTCCACTGGTAGCAGCTCTCCCCAGAACAAATGTTCATCATTGGTGGCAGCAGGTATGCCCAAGGAGAATTAGGAATATACATAATCCCTTTTTCTTTCCTTTTCTGCTCTCCTGCTCCTTCCTCCCCCTGGTTTGGTGCTGTTGCATGTCATCACACTTTATAACAGTCCCTGCTAATCAGTCCTGCTTGGGAGCAGCGCAGCTCTGGGAGCTGAGCAGTGCCCAGGTGGGTGGAGGACATTTAAGAAAGCTCTGAAGTCTGCAGAGAGGATGGCAGCAGCTTGTTGGGCAGACTGCCTGTGGCTTGAGAACACTGTGCCCCCTCAGCTGCTGTGACAGCCAAGTGAGCTTTCAGGGCCCACCTGCGTGTGTTCCTGTGTGACCTGCCCTAGGTGATGCTGCTCTGGCAGGGGCTTGGTCTGGATCACACAGGATCACAGGATGTTAGGGGTTGGAAGGGACCCGAGGAGATCATCAAGTCCAACCCGGATGACCTGCAGAGGTCCCTTCCAGCCCCTACCACTCTGTGTGCCAGTGTCCCAGCGAAGGCAAGCAGCTGCTGGCAGACCTGCAGCCTGGGTTCTGCTGCTTGCAGCAAGTGACTCAAGATGGCAGAAGCAGTCTGAGGTTCTGCATGTCCATTGTTCTGCACAGCTGGTTCAAAGTGAACCTTGTTAGCCTCGTTTGATATTTTATTGGCACAGGGAGCCCAGTAGAACTGTTTCAAGTTCCCTGTATGGCCACCAGCACTGTGGCTGCTTCTCACCTCTTCGTGTACCTGAGTGATGAATCAAAGGCAGCAGTGCCACTTGTGAGGCAGAATAGGTGGCTTTGATGCAGTGTAGCAGAAGTGACCCTGCTTTTGCTGGCTCTTTCTGAAGATTGGAGTAACATCAGAGGAAAAGTGTTCTTTTTTGTTCTGCTTACAATTTCAGGCTCTGTAAACCCAACTGTTCGCTGTGGTACAGCCTAGATCAGCTTTTGCAGGTGTTAATTTGAGTTCATCTGCACAGTCTAGGAGAAGTGAGCCTGATTTCAGCTCTCTCCCCTCTTGGTCTCAACTGGAAATTCATAGGGGTCTGCAAATCAGGAAGGTCAGAACTGTGGTATTAGAAACACTGACAGACAGTGCATGAAAATGAGCTCAAAGCTCTAAAAAGAAAATTGACCTCCAAAATGAGAAATGTTTCTGTGTGCTCAGGAGGCAGAGTCAGTTCTCAGCTGCTCCCAGCTCTTTGGATGTGGCTTGTGGGCTTTGGCAAGCCATGCAGCACCCCTGTGCTTTCTCCTGATGTGGGCTTGGCAGTCACAGAACCACAGAATCATTTGGGTTGGAAAACATCTTTGAGGGTGAGAGGCAATGGATTGAAGCTTGAAAAGGGCAGATTGAGACTGGAGATTAGGGAGAAATTGTTGAGAGTGAGGGTGGGGAGACACTGGCACAGGTTGCCCAGGGAGGCTGTGGAGGTCTCCTGCCTGAAGGTGTTGAGGGCCAGGCTGTATGAGGCCTTGAGCAGCCTGGGCTGGTGGAGGTGTCTCTGCCCGTGGCAGGGGGCTGGAACTGGATGAGCTTTAAAGGTCCCTTCCAACCCAACCCATTCTGTGAATCTATGAAATGTGTCTTTTGCTGTCTCCAGGAGCCTCTGTGCAGGCTTCCCACCTTCAGCATGGCTGCATGCAGGGAAGCTGCTTCTGCCCTCCTTTAGGGCCACTGGGATGCTCAGAGGGCTGGAGCAGCTCTGCTGTGAGCACAGACTGAAAGAGTTGGAGCTGTTCAGTCTGGAGAAGAGGAGGCTCCCAGGTGACCTTCTCATGGCCTTTCAGTATCTGAAGTGGGCTACAAAAATCTGGGGAAGGACTTTTCAGGCTATCAGGGAGTGCCAGGACTGGGGGGAATGGAGCAAAGCTGGAGATGGGTAGGTTCAGACTGGAGGTGAGGAGGAAGTTATTCAGCATGAGAGTGGTGAGAGGCTGGAATGGGTTGCCCAGGGAGGTGGTTGAGGCTCCATCCCTGGAGGTGTTTAAGGCCAGGCTGGATGAGGCTGTGTGCAGCCTGCTCTAGGGTAGGGTGTCCCTGCCCATGGCAGGGGGCATTGGAACTGGCTGCTCCTTGTGGTCCCTTCCAACCCTGACTGATTCTATGATTCCTGCTTTAAAGGTCCCTTCCAGTCCAAACCTTTCTCTGATTCTCTGCAGCCTGGTTCTGACTGGCTTAGCTCCGATAGCAAAGCTGTGTTGAGGACCACTCATGGCATCATCACATTGTTCCAAAGGCAGAGCAAACTCAGCTTAGCAACTTTCTTCTGCTTGCTGCTGCCTGTTGGCCACTTTGCACAGTTTGTGCTCCTGGTTGCAGCTTGTGGCAGGAGCATCTCTGGGAGCAGGCAGGCCCTGGGAGACTGAGCTCAGCGGTGTGAAGGTCAGGGGAGATGTGAGGAGGTTAGGGAGAGAGAGCAGAAAAATGACATCTTTCAAATCCAAGCCTTTTGATGCTGGAATTGCCTCACTCAAACTCTGGTTTTCACACATCAGGGCCTAATACTGATAGTGATTTACTTACACTTCCTAGGTAATAATTAGCTGCTGGGAGACACCATTGATCACTGCTGGTGGAGGCTGGGGGGTCTGGGCAGGGCTTGCTGGTTTGACTAATATGTTTAAAGCAGAATCACCAAGCTCAAAGAAATATTGCAGCTTGGGAAGTGTTTTAAGTCTTGTGCTGTGAAAACAGTGCTGCTTTCTGCAGTAAATGAATTTATCATTCCTTCTGTATCCTGAGCCCTGGCTGGCTCTGGAGCAGGGGCTGGATGCAAGACTCTGAACTAGAAAGCGGAAAAACTAATCAAATCCTTAAAGACCAAAGGCAGTGAGGCAGGCCCAGCCTGACTTTTTTTCAGTGGTAGCCTCTGGCTACATCACTTCTTCTTTAGTAACCATTGTTAGCATGATTTATAACTTCAGCTTTAAGATGTACACCGCTCAAATGCAGTAAGATGCTTCGCAGCTTTGATTTCTGTTCCCTAATTTCCCTCTTGTCCCTGCCCCTCTGTTATTTACCCCCCATGTTTTTCTCTCCTCTCCCCAGCAGTGTCCCCAGTCCTGCAGTTGATGCTGAGCTGACAGAGCCTTTCCTTTTCAGCCCCAAGGTCAAGAACAGTGTCCCTGCCTCAACTGGTGGCTGCTCTGCTGGTGGCCTGCGTAGTGCAGATGAGACAACTATGGGCAGGGTTTAGTCTCCTCCTGCTGCACAGAGCTTTCCCCTGCTAATTCCATCCACAGAGGAGAGGATTTGCCCCCAGCAAATAATGGGATCCCTGCTAAGCAGCACAGTTCAGCCCCTTGCCCTTCACTGCCTTCCCCTAGAGGAGAGGGATCTTCTCCAGCAGGATCCTGTCCACTGCCCAGGTGCAGTGTCAGAAACCTGCCCCCAAAGGGCATCTTGACCTAACCAGTGTGGTCAGGTGGAAGGCTGAGAGCCCTGGGGCTGTTGAGCCCAGAGAAGAGTGAGAGGGGATCTGATCAATGTGTATAGATATCTGAGGGGCCAGGCTCTGTTCAGAGGTGCCCTGTGACAAGACAAGGGGCAGTGGGCACAAACTGGAACCCGGGAGATTCCACCTCAACGTGAGGAGAAACTTCTGTGGTGTGAGGGTGCTGCAGCCCTGGAGCAGGCTGCACAGAGAGGCTGTGGAGTCAACACACCTGGATGTGTTCCTGTGTGACCTGCCCTGGGTGACTCTGCTTTGCCAGGGGGCTGGACTGGATCATCTACTCCCAGGCAACCAGCAACAGAACAAGGGGACACAGTCTCAAGTTGTGCTGGGGGAGGTCTAGGCTGGATGTTAGGAAGAAGTTCTTCCCAGAGAGAGTGATTGGCATTGGAATGGGCTGCCCAGGGTGGTGGTGGAGTCACCATCCCTGGAGGTGTTCAAGCAAAGCCTGGCTGGGGCACTTAGTGCCATGGTCTGGTCGATTGGATGGGGCTGGGTGCTAGGTTGGGCTGGCTGAGCTTGGAGGTCTCTTCCAATCTGGTTGATTCCATGATTCTGTGGTTCTGTGAT
The DNA here is from genome assembly GCF_015220805.1 of Pogoniulus pusillus. NCBI lineage: Eukaryota > Metazoa > Chordata > Aves > Piciformes > Lybiidae > Pogoniulus > Pogoniulus pusillus. The sequence continues at coordinate 14,111,343 of NC_087290.1, read as the reverse complement.
TCCCTGATCCTGGCAGCACTCATTCTACCAGTCTGTGGTATTTGAGGGGCCACCAAGTCCTGCTGCTTGGCTTTTAGAGCCCAGGATGCCTGTGCAGTGCTGTGTTCTCGAGCCTCTGCCATCACTACTCAGCAGCTCTCTTCTGTGCATTGTGCCAAGGAAGCAAACTAAGAGGAGCCAGTGAGTGCCTCTTACTGCTGGTGCAGGAGGGAGCCACTGAAGCCTTGCTGCACCGTTTCTTGCTGCCGTTAAAAGCCTCCCTCCCACCTTGCTTTTGACAGAATATTGACTAGGAACCAAGATCCCATTTCTGCGTAGCCTTTAGGGCAGCTGTTTACAGAGCAGCAGTGTTACACAGGTTTACTGTGTCGTGTGTCTGTGTTACACTGGATTTGGATCTTGTATTTAGCTGCCAGAAGTGACTGTGATGAAGTGGGAGAGATAAACTGATAGATTGTGTGCCAGAAAGATGTTGGGAATCAATCAGATAAACAGGGCAGAGAAGTAGCTTGCTGTTTGCTAGAGATAATAAAGCAGTGGCCTCTCCTGCTGGAATTTTCAGCTGTAATTGCTGCAGTGATAATCTCCAGAAATAAGCAAATAGGAAGGGGAAAAAAAAGGGAAAGTGGTGGCAGGTTTTTAATTATGCTTGAATTGCTCTTTTTGTTGTGCTATGATGTGTGCCTGGGAGGAGAGGAGAGCTGTGGACAGGTATAAATATTCTCTCTATTGCTTGAGTGTCTCTCTGAGAAGGAAGAAGGGTCATAAAGTGATGCCCATCTCTGCCTTGTGGCTTTTTTCCCTTCTGGGGTGCACATCCTTTCCCTTCCTTCCTCCATGAGAGTATGAATGATCAGGAGCTACAGGGATGAGCAGGTCTCTCTCATGGCACTGTGCCTGGGAGGTTTTCTGGTGCCAGCTGTGCTTGGAGTGGCAGCGTTGGTGCTGGGGAGGCTGTCTGAGAGCCAAAGCTCTGCGCAGCGTGGGCCAGGAGCTGAGCAGCAGTGCTGCTGTCTCACCTGACCTGGTGTTTCTTTGTCCACATCCCAGCTGCAGAGAGAACGTGGAGCTTCTTTCTGCCCTCTTGCCTTGTCACCTGGCCAGGTGAAGACCATAGCCAGGTGACAATGGTTGCTCCCCAGGCCCTCCTGCTCATGACTGCCACTGTACCTCCGCTGACCATTGCATTGCTGCTCTCCAACTGGAGCCAGCGTGTGGAGGAGCAGCATCTTCCACCCTTCCTGCTCTGGCAGCTCTCTGGACTTGCCTGAACTCTGGTTTCCAGGTGGATCTGCTCTGGGTTCTTTCTGAGCTGAAGCTCTAACTCCAGTAGGCAGTGAAGTGTGGGCAGCTGTGCCCCTCACCTTTGGAGGGTTTGTTTCTGCTCTGGGTTCCTCTGCTGGCACAGCACCAGTCAAGTACCCGGAAAGGCTGCTCACAACATTCCTTGGCTGCAGGAAGCAAAGAGAACAAAACCCAAGCCTCAGGACACCAGAAGGAATAGAAGAGCCTGCCTGAGCCATTCCTGCTCTGCTGTGAAATGTCTTTGCTGTGCTGCTCCTCGGGCGAGCACTGCTGCCCAGCCACGTTGACTTCTGCTTGCTGAAGGGTTTCAGTTCCCCCAGGTATGGGGTGAGACCTGTGGGGCAGAGGTCTGGCTGCAGATCTGCCTCTCCTGCCCGTGGCAGCTGTGCACACAGCAGCCTGTGGACACTCAGGCCCTTTCTACTACTCTTCTAAGGCCCAAGGAACAGGACCAGCTTCAAGCTGAGGCTCAGCTGCTCACATTCCACCCAGGCCTGCCACCTCTTTCCTGCTCTGGGCTCCTGGTACCCGTAGTTACCCAAAAGTTGTCCCCTCTGACTCTGTAACCTTCTTGATCCTCTGCAGGGGAGTGGTGTGATGCTGCCTGTCACCTGAACAAACCCTGTTGCACTGAAGGGCAGCCTGTGCTGCTCCTAAATCCGTCTGAGGCTATATATAGGAGCATTTTGCAATGGCCCTCAGTGCTGTGCTCGTGTCACACATTCTGTGGAGACTTGTTTGGAAGAGGACCATGATGCACAGCCACTTTCAGCACAGCCACTTTCAGCACAGCCATCAACTTTTGCTCATGGCAAACCCCTGCATGCAAAACCTTGCTTGAAAAATGCAGCGGAAGAGAAGTTAAAAAGCTTTGGCTTGGTGTTTCCTAGGGAGTTGTAATATGTGAGGCATGCAGGCTCCCCTGGGAGTTTGGCAGCTGATTCCTAAGTCTTCTGAGAAAGCTGTGAGCTGGTTTGCTTTGGCTTGGCTTTGACCTGGGGTTGTTGTCTTTCCTCCAGCTCCTTCGGGAATTCATAGAGCGTAAAACCACCTCGTGGGACCCCAACGACCAGGTCGCGATGGGCAGGTAAGGAGGAGGGTGTGGGGAGCAGGACAAGCTTCAGCCCTGGTGCTGGCTCTGGTGCTCACATTGGCTACACAGGGCTCTGAGGCCCTTCCCAGCCCTTCTGCCTGTTGAATTTAGACAAGTGGAGGAGATCAGGACCCCAGGAAAATAACTGCAAGTTCAGGTGCCTGTGGTGCTGCTTCAGGCCATGGCCAGGACACCTAAGCAGAAGTTTCTCCTGGCTCCAGCCACAGTGGGACCTGCAGAGCAGAGCTGCTGTCCAGTGAGAATATTCCACCTGCAGGGAAACCTGTGGAGCCCACAAGCTTAGCTCAGCTTTTTGTTCTTCCTTAATCACTGAGTGCTGTAAAGAATCTTTAGGACTGAAATCTTTACCAACTAGAAAGAAATCTTTACCAACTGAAATGTGTTAAAGGGCTCTTGACAGCTCCTGCTCCTTGCTCCAGCCTTGAGCACCAGGATAGAGAATCTTAGACTCATTAGGGATGGAAAAGGTCTCCAAGATCATCAAGTCCAGCTCACCTCCCTGACCTCTAGACCCTGTCAGAAGAGAAGAAAGCCCATAACAAGAGCAGATGGTCTGCCCCATCCTCAGCTGTTACATCAGACAGCTCCACGAGCAAAGCCAGCATGGTACTGGAGGTGCTCTGAGTTTATTTCCTCCTTCAGTTTTATAAAGGATCTTGCAAATTGTGTTTTCTCCTCACAAACTCTGACTGAAACCTGACCAAGAAGCCCTAAATAATGCTCCAACTATTACTACACAAAAGAAAGAAGAGCAGTGGACACTCCCAGAAGGTGCTGTCTGTTCCCTGAATGTGTTTAGAAGGGAGACCTCAACACTTCGAGTCAGAGGAGTTTTCAGCAGTAGAAAACTTCTCCTAGTTACAAATATATCTATTTTAGCTTTTTTTTTTCCCCCACAAAGCTGAGTGTCATCCTACCTGATTTATATAATGAAAACTCAACATCAGGGAAAAAATCTGGCAAAATCCAATTACTGCAATCTTAATATAATCTTAATGACTGTAATCTATTTTATTGTGAAGTCAGATAAATGTGCAGTGTAATCACCACTGCTGAGGAGTTTTCTCTAGATCATGCTAAATTACAGTGGAGAGCTTCCCACAGCATCTCAGGCACACACACACCAAATAAAGCTGACACATGGCACTAAAACTTGGGGTGTATTTTACCTGGGGAAAAGTTTCCTTCACCATCACAGAGTTTCCTGGTGGATTTTCTCCCCCTCCCCAGAGCCCTTTTCCAGTGGGCAGGACAGCTCCACTTGGCTGTTGTCAGCCTTCCTCTGCTGTTCGCTTCTCAGGTGCTCACTGCTCGCAAAGTGATGTTTGGAGAGTTGTTTGTTCTCTAGCTCTAGACTTAAGCAGAGCAGCAAGAGCTTCCCTTGTTCTCTAGCTCTGGGCTTAAGCAGAGCAGCAAGAGCTTCCCTTGTTCTCTAGCTCTGGGCTTAAGCAGAGCAGCAAGAGCTTCCCTTGTTCTCTAGCTCTAGGCTTAAGCAGAGCAGCAAGAGCTTCCCTTGTTTTCTATCTCTGGGCTTAAGCAGAGCAGCAAGAGCTTCCCTTGTTCTCTAGCTCTAGGCTTAAGCAGAGCAGCAAGAGCTTCCCTTGTTTTCTAGCTCTAGACTTAAGCAGAGCAGCAAGAGCTTCCCTTGTTTTCTAGCTCTAGACTTAAGCAGAGCAGCAAGAGCTTCCCTTGTTCTCTAGCTCTGGGCTTAAGCAGAGCAGCAAGAGCTTCCCTTGTTCTCTAGCTCTGGGCTTAAGCAGAGCAGCAAGAGCTTCCCTTGTTTTCTAGCTCTAGGCTTAAGCAGAGCAGCAAGAGCTTCCCTTGTTCTCTAGCTCTAGGCTTAAGCAGAGCAGCAAGAGCTTCCCTTGTTTTCTATCTCTGGGCTTAAGCAGAGCAGCAAGAGCTTCCCTTGTTTTCTAGCTCTGGGCTTAAGCAGAGCAGCAAGAGCTTCCCTTGTTCTCTAGCTCTAGGCTTAAGCAGAGCAGCAAGAGCTTCCCTTGTTTTCTATCTCTGGGCTTAAGCAGAGCAGCAAGAGCTTCCCTTGTTTTCTAGCTCTAGACTTAAGCAGAGCAGCATGAGCTTCCCTTGTTCTCTAGCTCTAGGCTTAAGCAAAGCAGCAAGAGCTTCCCTTGTTTTCTATCTCTGGGCTTAAGCAGAGCAGCAAGAGCTTCCCTTGTTCTCTAGCTCTAGGCTTAAGCAGAGCAGCAAGAGCTTCCCTGTGTGGGGCTTGAACGTGCCTGAGCAAGCTGTGTAACTGCTGTTGTGCATCCCCAGGCAGTGGTTGGCCATCCAGAAGTTACGGAGCAAGATAAAGAAGAAAGTGGACAGGAAAGCCAGCAAGGGAAGGAGGATCAGGTGGGTCACAGCCTCTGCATGCAGACCTGAGTTCTGGGTTTGCCAGACACATCTGACTCTGCTGGCCTGGCCTTGGGCTGCATCAGTAGCCTTGTTCAGGCCTGATTGTCTGGGGCTTCCACTGGGCGAGCTCAATGTTCTTGGAGCCCAGCATAAGGGCTTGGGTGGGTGCACCCTGTGGGCATCACCCAGATCAGTCTTGGCAGGAGTGTTTGGTGGTCTCAGAAAGCACTGGAGAGAGGAGCTTGGATGTCCCTGCATGACCTGGGGCTGAGATTCCCACTGAAGGCAAATCAGCTCCTCCTGTGCAGTGTAATGGAGCTGCCTAACGCCTGGGGAGCAGCTGGAGGAGGCTGTGCTGAGGTGCCTCCGGGGGGGGTTAGCTCATTTCCCACTGGTGCCAGCTGTAACTGGGTGTCTCATCTCCCTTTGTGCTTCTGAGTCCCACCACAGCTTTCCTTAGCTTCAAAGCATTTCCCATCCTGACTCCTGGATGACTAATTTGGGTTGATCCTCTCCTGTTGCGTTTCCATGGCTCTGAGTGTCGGGAAGAGGAGCCAGGCTCTGCTTAGGGATGTCCAACGACAGGACAAGGGGCACTGGGTGCCAGCTGGAGCAGAGAAGGTTCCACATGAGCATAAGGAAAAACTTTTTCACTTTGAGGGTGCCCTGGAGCAGGCTGCCCAGAGAGGTTGTGGAGTCTCCTTTCCAAACCCACCTGGATGTGTTGCTGTGTGACCTGCCCTGGTTGACCCTGCTCTGGCAGGGGAGCTGGACTGTATGATCTCTGGAGGTGTCTTCCAACCCCTCACATTCTGTGATTTGGCTTGGGAGGGACCTTACAAATCATCCAGCTCCAACCCCCTGCCATGGGCAGGGACACCTCCACCAGCCCAGGCTGCTCAAGACCTCATCCAGCCTGGCCTTCAACACCTCCAAGGAGGGAGCATCCACAGCCTCCCTGGGCAGCCTGTGCCAGTGTCTGCTCACCCTCACTGCAAAGCATTTCTTCCCAATCTCGAGTCTCAATCTGCCTTGCTCCAGCTCCCATGCAGTAGGATGGAAAGGGAAGAAGGATTCTGGAGGGGCTGGGGTTGAGTTTTGCCCTTCTTTGCAGAGCAGCCAGATTTTAGCCTCCCAGGGTGCAGCATGAGTGCATGATTTGTGGTGGAGGAGGTGTCGTGGCAGGGAGGCACTGGGAAGCTGCACTGCTTCCCGAGCAGCCTGCAGCATTCAGCACCCTTTTGTGAGTAAACTATAAATCCTGAGCTGAGATGGCATCTGATAGGGAGTCAGTGGAGTCAGCCTGGGTCAGGCCTGCCATAGCAATTTTTAAGCTGGGTGTCATAAGATAATTTATTAAAAGAGGGAAGAGCCACTTTGTTGGCCTGAAAAGCCTATAATTATTGACTATCAATATTCCTTTCTGTCAGCATCACCCATAATTGGCTGTATTCATGATTCAGTCAAAACTCCTGACAACATCACACAGCCGAGGCAGCCTGGAGAGGCTGCGGGGATAATGGGGAAGGCTCTCGCCGTGTGAGCCCCTGAGCCGCAGCCCTCCTCAGGCGGCAGCTGTCTTGCCAAGCCAATCGCCTCTTGCCTCTGGGCTGCTTTGCCTCCTTCTTTACATAGAAGCTGTGCTGGCCCTGCAGGGGAAGAGCAGTAAGAGGAGCTGTCCTCTCTGTGGTGCAGCATTAAGGTGCACTCAGGCTGCAGCTCCTTCCCAGGGTGGTCCAGCTAAGCCCAAATGGCTGTTTCTGAGTAGCTGCTTGCAGCAAGAGGCTGGGGGTCAGCCCAGCACATCACTTACCCCCTGCTCTTTTTCCTTCTCTTTAGCTGGGGCAGCAGTGATTAGATTTGTTTGTGAAGAACTTTCTGACCCTGGAGAGCAAAGTATTTACTGCTACGTTTCGTTTGTCTCCATGGTTCTTTTCAACAGTCCTTTAGCAGAGCCTCCACCTTGCAGCATATTTGGGTGGAATGTGCTGGTTCATTGCAGGGTCTAAGGCTCTCCAAGTGCTTCCAAAAGCAGCTGATATTCCATTTGACATGATTACCTGTGCCTTCAGACACGAGGAAACTGGGCACTAAGAGGCCAAGTGAGCTCAACCAAAACCTCCACAGCTGAGCTTAACAGAGCTGGTTAGACACCAGGCAGCCCTGCTGTCCCTTGCTGGGACATGGCCTTTCTCCAGGTGGCTGTGGAGGACTCCTGTGTGCACTCCTACTCTTTCTGTCAGTGATTCCTGGTCCTCTGCTGCTGCAGCAGACTTCCCAGCTCTGGGTATGGCTGGTAGAGTGGGATTTTGATGTCCTGTGTGGGCCTGGGTACCATGGAGCAAGGAAGAAAGGACAGCAGATGGATGCTTGGGAAGGTCTGATGGTCTGACACTCCTGCTGCCCACAGTGGGCCCTCCTGGGCACAAATTCCAGCAGGTGATTTAGACCCCAGCTGAACACAAGGCTGAGAGGCAGCTCTTGCTTCTGTCTCCCTGACTTCCCAGAGCTCTGATTAGGTCTCACACACAACTAGTGGGTGCTGTGTCCCCTCTTTCTAGCTGTGATCTGCTTGTTCACTTTGTACCGTCTGATTATTCTTCTGTCCATGTTGCAAGAAAGGAGGAGGAGGAGGGAGGGGAGGGGGAATTGCCAGCTCCAACCAGTGAGTCATTAGATCCCAGCCCCCAGCAAAGCCACTGCCTTGCACTGCAGGGACTGTTGCTATTCAAGCAGCAACCTTTCCTTTGCATCGATAGTCACTAATGTGCTGCCTGCCTCTGTCCTGCGCCCTTCAGGTATCACGTCCACAGCAAGCTGGTGAGCTTCATGGCACCTATTGACCACTGCACAATGAATGATGATGCCAGGTGAGTAACAGATTAATTGTGTTTCTCAAATGGCTTGATGACAGTGTGATATTGACCTGTTCTGCAGCCTGTCGCCCCCTCCAGTTCTCCTCATCAGTTAACCATTTGTCACTGGTGTCTTGGTCACCTCTGGCCAGGCAGTCTGCCTCAGCATTCACTCTCACTACTGAGGCACCAAACAAGGCATTTTCATGAATCTCAGCACCTGCATTGTGATCTCTGCTTTCAAATCCCTCCAGTTTCAAAGTCAAGTTCTGTGGAGTTATTTTGGAAACAGCCAGCCAGGTGACCTGGTGTCTTTAGTACTGCCCAGAGTCAGAGGTCACCTTGGGACAGAAATGGCAGTGCTGTAAATCCTGCTCAGGATGCATTTGCTTGGCTCTTAGAACTGGAATAGTTCAGTCAAGATCCACTCAAGACCTGAGTGCTGCTTGTGTTTATGTCTGTCTAAAGAGTGAAGGACTTTCCTGGAAGACTGGAACGGTGCCATGTGCTCACCAGCAAGGAAATAGCAAGGGTTTGTGCCTGGATGCTAGAGAGCTTTGTTCCAAACACCCAAGTCTGCTAAATGTTACATCTGGAAACTGAATCTCAGGGTTCTGAGCTCTCTGTGGAATCAGTTTTCCAGTGAGTGGATGTCGAAGGCTTGAGAAACTTCTTTCCCCTGAGCTGTGGAGTGTGTTTGTGCCTTGGGATGTCATCTGTCTGTGAAGTGAAAACCAAATACCTGCTGCCCTTTGGGGTTCTGCACAGACTCCTGGATGAGAGCTCTGCAGTATGCTGGCACTAGAATCCCATGTGTCCATAGTGAGACCTGTGCTGTTCCAGCAAGCTTCTCTTTGCTTTTCCTTTCAAGTGAGAAAGCTGCTCTGATTCTTTTAGTATGACCTGCACTCGCTCCTGCTCCAGCAGTTGCCAAGGAAATGCATTCTGCACCCCCAAACCCTGCAGCCAGTCACTGCCCAGGAGAAGAGCACCAGAACAGCTGGGACAGTGGAGTCAATCTGCACAATGGCCTCCTTGGGCCTCAGCACCACCTCATCTGGCTGCCATCTTCACAACCCTTATTGCCTTCTTGCTCAGGAGGCACCTGGAGCCCACCCGGGGCCTGTCTGACCCCTAGGAGCTGTTAATGCTGCTGGGGTGCTGCTTGTTGCCTGTGTGGGTGCTGCTGGCATTGTGGTGGGCACAGGATGGTTGACATTTGGGTTGCTGAAGATGTCTCCTGGGGCTTCTCTGCATATCAAGGTGCTCCGTGCAGCTCTTGCACATTGTGCTGACTCCTGGGTGGCTGCAGTGTGGCAGCAGCAGCTGCTGCTCATTATCTGGCTGTGGGAACTTGTCTCTTACCATCATTTGATTGGCACTTTTCAGAGCCTGTGGATGGCAGCTCAGTCCCTCAGCTCCAGGTGTGGCTTCAGCCAGACTGGCCTTGGTGTGCTCACATGGCAGCAAGTGTGCTGAGGGTCAGACCGTGTGGGCAGCTGTGCCTCGTTCCACCCAGATCAGGCTTTCCAGCAAGTCCTGGGTGGGGTAGTGTTGGAATCAGGCTGGGTGGGTTGTGTTCTTACTTGTGCTGATGGCTTTGTGGCTGACCTTGAGCAGGTCACTCTGTGCTTCTGTGACTGATTCCCTTACTGCACAGCAGAGCTCTGCCTACAGAAACCAGAGGTTTGGTTGCAGTGCTGTGCTTATGCCCTCCCTGTGCCTCTTGCAGGCTTTCCTGTCCTCCTGCAGCAGCTTCTCTGCAGCTTCCTCCCCACGGGCCGTGCTGTGGCATTGTGTGGCCCTAATGCTGAGCTTAAATTTCCCTCAGCTGTAATTTAGGAGAAGCAGTGCCTGTTACTTCTTGTCCTGTTCAGTGTGGGCTTTAGTACAGGTTCTTGTTTCCTCCTTGGAAACCTCTCTACATTTGTGTGGGCACTTCTGTTCTGCACAGTGAAAACCTGGCTGCTATTTAGTTTAGCTCCCTTCCCTCCCCTATTTGCACCATTTCTGTTTGAATACAGACATAAACCACACTCAAAGTACTGAAGTGGCCAGGCAAGGTCTGGAAATTAGCCCTCTGTAGGTGCTTTGGTGCAGCTTTCCCCAAATGAAGATATCTGCTGCTGGAAATCACAGCCACTGCCTGGGGATCACTTCCCAGCCCTCTTTAAAATGCCCTTGCACTGCCATGGGCCATAATACCTCTGTAGCAGCACAGCCACAGCAGGCAAGGCAAGGAGAACTCAGCAGCTGCTCTAAACTAGAGGTGAATTGAAAAGAGAGGACCAAGGCTGTACTCATGAGAGGGGAGCAGTAACGACAGCAGCCAGGAGGAGGTGATTTTATTGTTTGCAGGTGTGAATTACTGGATTGGAAGTGCAGGGATACATTTGCAGTGATGTGATCATGCTCCAAGCCATTTGGGTTTTTTCTCCTGGTCAGGCACTTAAAAGGCATGACCCCAAAATAAACCATCTGAGCAGGGAGGCTCTCTGCAGGCACCCTGAGATGCTGGAACGTGGCACTGAGCTGGGTGTGGAAAAGGCTTGTGAGGACTTTAGATAAGGGCTTGTAGTGCTGGGATGGGAAGGGATGGAGTGAAGCTTGAGGAGGGCAGATTCAGGCTGGAGAGTAGGAAGAATTTCCTTAGTGCCAGTGTGGTCAGGGATTTGCACAGGCTGCCCAGGGAAGGTGGAGTTCCCGTCCCTGGAGGTGTGCAAGAGACCTGTGGCCATGGCCCTTGGGGACAGAGTTTGGTGGCCACGGTGGTGTTGGGTTGACTCGGTGATCTTGGAGGGCTTTTCCAGCTGAAACACTTCTCTGGTTGTCCCTGGGTTGTTTGGAGATCAGACGTCTGTGCTCTGAGGAAGCTCCTGTGTGAGGCAGATGTGTTCCACTGGAGGGCTACAGGGCCAGAGGCGAGCGAGCCTGAGTGCAGAGCTGCCTTGTCTGCAGGAGTGGGTCCTAGAGGGGCCTGGCTGTGGCAAGGCCAGGTGAAGTCTGTGTTCCTGGGAGGGGCAGATCTGGGATCGTTACACTGTGATGTGCAGACCCTCAGATCTCCTCAGTGTGTGGAGCAGGGCTCAGGACAGACCCTTCAGTAGAAGCTGTGATACCAAATGATGCCAGGTCTGAGGAGGAACCACTGGCTCACCTCTGGAAGACAGGAACGTGCAGGAGAGGAGTTCTTTAAGGACATAGGTCTTTGGCCCAGGCATCTTTATCTCCTGGGAGGACTGGGGTTGTTCTGCCAGGTGAAACAAGGTTGTGCAGATGTGCAGCAGTGATCTGATGGCTGGAACAGCAGCAGAGCTTTCACCGCCCTACCTGTTCGCAGCCTCATTAAGGGCTCTCATTACTCTTTTATTAGAGGCTCCCTCTCTCTCTTATCAGATTACAGAGTGAACATAACTCGTGGCACTGATCTGATCTCATGTTAAAGAGGATTACAGCTCTGCATTAGCTGGGGCTGACACGGCTGTGATTTGCTGTGCATGCTCAGGCTGGCGGTGTCGCACTGTGACCCCCTGCCCGCGGCACCCAGACGGCAGCAGCACAGGTGGCACCCAGAGCAGCTGCCTGGCTGCAGCAGGGGCAGGCAGGACCAACGGGAGGGGTCCTCAAGTGCAAGATGAAATTCTGGCTGGAGGAAGGTGGGGACAGGACCCCAGCTCTCAGACAGGTCGGTTTAACCTCAACAAATGGGTCTGCACTGCAGAGGAGGACTTTGCAGCTGTTCTGAACCACGCCAGAGGCAGGAAGATGGCCACAGAGTCATAGAATGGTAGGGGCTGGAAGGCATCTCTGCAGGTCACCCAGTCCAACTCCCCTGCCAGAGCAGGGTCACCCAAAGCAGGTTGCACAGTACAGCATCCAGGTGGGTTTTGAAAGTCTCCCCAGGAGACTTCGCAGCCTCTCTGGGCAGCCTGCTCCAGGGCTCCAGCACCCTCACAGTACAGAAGCTTCTCTTCATGTTGAGGTGGAACCTCCTGAGTTCCAGCTAATATCTCTTGTTCCTTGTCCTGTCACTGGGCACTGCCATAATGGGACTGTGTCAAACCATGCACCTCCACCTCAGCCTGAGGCACAGAAGCCTGAGCAGCAAATGGGGAAGCTTCCCCTTCTCAGGCCTCTCCACTCTGTGAGTGTCACTGTTTAGTCAACTGGTCCCTGCCTTTGGTGTCAAACTGGTGTCAGTGGTGGACAAAACCAGGGCCATGACCATGAGATAGGCAGGAGGCCCAGGCAGCAAGGCTGCTGTGGATGCTCTAGCACAGACTCACCAGGCAGCAGAATGGGGCTCAGGGCAGGCGTCGCAGCTTGAAATCCACAGCCACATGCAAGAAATGGAGCCACAGAGTCCACAGGGCAACTGGCATCAGCTCATTACTGGTAGAAGAGCAGTGGTAGGACAAGAGGCAATGGATTGAAGCTTGAGGAGGGCAGATTGAGACTGGAGATGAGGAGGAAATTCTTGACAGTGAGGGTGGGGAGACACTGGCACAGGCTGCCCAGGGAGGCTGTGGATGCCCCCTGCCTGGAGGTGTTTAAGGCCAGGCTGGATGAAGTCTTGAGCAACCTGGGCTGGTGGAGGTATCCCTGCCCATGGCAGGGGGCTGGAGCTGGATGAGCTTCAGAGTCCCTTCCAACCCAACCCATTCTGTGAATCAGTGACTCCAGCCCACTCCTGTTCTTGCTCGAGGAGACCAGGGCCTGCTGGAAGCTGAACTAAGACCCACATAATCCAGCTGCCAGTGAGGTCTGGATTTGGAGCATCTCCCCTGGATCCAGGCAGGCTGCTATGTTCCCAGTCAGCATTCTCACTCCTGGCCTGAGTGCAGCTGCTTTGTCACAGGGAGCTTCTGCGAGCAGAGGGGGGCATGTGGTAGGAAATCCTGGTATTAAAAGATTAATTTACTTATGTGACAGAAGAGTTTAATATTAAATATAGAAAATAAAGGCTTGGTGAGATACCAGCCTCTAACTTTGCTCACTTTGTGCTCTGGGTATTAAACCACCACGGGAGTAGATTAGTGGAGGAATTTGGGCTCTGTGGTTGTCAATCCACTGCGGTCACCACCACAGCAGGTCCTGCAGGAGCACAGCCCCTCCCTGCTGCAGCAGCAGCACCAGCAGCCACTGCTGGTGGCACAGGCCTTGGGTGGATGCTGCTGTCGCCAGAGTCCTCCCAAGTGAGTGTAGGCACAGCCTGGAGGAACTGGCCTGCCCTTACTGCTTCCTCTGGGGAAACCAGGGCAGCCTGGAGAAGGCCACTGGTAGGGCCAAGAGGTCCCTCAAGGACCATCTCTGAGGTCCCTCAAGTTGATGCAGGATTGCCCAGGGCAATCTCTGAGCTGGCTTGGTCTGGGGCTTGCTGCTGAGTTTGGGGAGACTTGACTGTGCTGGGAAGGAGCACCCCAGCTGTCCTGGAGCTCAGGCTGTTGGTCCTGAGGCACCATGGCTTTGGTGTCCTTCTGCCCTCTCTGTATCCTTTGGTGTCCCTCTGCCCTCTCCGTATCCTTTGGTGGCTTTGGTGTCCTTCTGCCCTCTCTGTATCCTTTGGTGGCTTTGGTGTCCTTCTGCCCTCTCTGTATCCTTTGGTGCCCTTCTGCCCTCTCTGTATCCTTTGGTGGCTTTGGTGTCCCTCTGCCCTCTCTGTATCCTTTGGTGTCCTGCCCTTCACCTCAGCAATCAGCCTGGGCAGACGCAGTGCAGGATGGATCCCAGGTGGCTTTTCACCAGCGCTGGCAGAGGGGCTGGCTGAACAAGGAGGTTTTGTGTCCCTTGAAGCTGGCAGCAGTGAAGTGGTAGACGTGACCCTGGCGAGTGCCAGCGGGCTGGAATCATCGTGTCCCAGCGCTTGGCGGTTGACATCCCTGAGCAGGAAGACAGACGCCTCTGTTATGGAAATGTCCCTTTTTAGAGGGGGGAAAAATAACCTGTTAAGGGCTGCAGGATGATTTGTCGCCCTTCCTTCGTCAGACAATTTGTCTTCTCCTGCATCGAATCTGTTATAAAACAGGCAAGCTGTGAAAGAGGGAAATCATCCCAGGAATATGGGATGTGAAGGCACACAAAGGATGGTCCCCTCCGCGCACACGGCTGGCAGGCGCTTCCCGGCAGCTGCTGTGGCTGCTCGACCCCCTCTGAAAACAGGGAGGGAGGAAGCAGCGACCTGTGAGTGTGAGGGGGGAAGCAGAGCTGCTTTGGAGAGTGCCACTGGAGAGGGGGGAGGCCTCTGCAGGTCCCAGGGTTTTGCTGCTTCTCCAGCCGCTTGTGCGCAGCTCTTCTGCTTTGTGCTCCCAGGAGGAACTGCCCTGGAAATGCTGCTAGGGGCAGAGCTGGGGCAGAGGGGCACCTCTGCTCCCACCCTGGCTTGAGCTCCTGGCTGGGCAGCAGGCAGATGGCCTTGGGCTCCTGCAAGGGGAAATACTTCACAGCTTCACAGGCTGCGGTGGGTTGGAAGGGACCCTCAAAGGGCATCTCATCCAGCCCCCTGCAGGCAGCAGGGACGCCTCCAGCTGGAGCAGGCTGCCCAGGGACACAGCAAGGCTGATCTCGAGTGTCTCCGGGAATGGGGCCTCAAGCATAGCCCTGGGCAGCCTATTCCAGGGTCTCACCGCCCTCACTGTGCAGAACTTCCTCCTTATGTCCAACTTAAATCTCCCCTGCTCCAGTTTAGTCTGGAGGAGGCTGGTGGGAGACCTTCTGTCTCTTTACAGCTCCCTTAGAGGAGGCTGGAGCAAGGTGGGGACAAGAGGAAACAGCCTCAGGTTGCACCAAGAGATGTTTATGTTGGACATTAGAAGCACTCAAGCACTGGCACAGGCTGCCCAGGGAGTTGGGCAGGTGCCTCACTCCCCATCCCTGGAGGGGTTTGAAATATGCAGAGATGTGGTGCTGAGGGGCATGGGTTGGCACCAGCCTGGCTGGAGTTAATGGTTGGACTCTGATCTGGCAGGTGGGTTCCAGCCCAAGTGATTCTGTGGTTATGGGACATCCCTGCCTTGCTCTTCCCAGAAAGCAGCACAGCCAGAAGCAAGCTGTACCCAGCCCAGGGCTCTCCTGAGAGCAGAGTAAAACCTCCCTCACCTTGTGCCTCAGGCTGCTGGTGCATGACAAGCTCTGGAGGTGGCTGTGGAGCAAGCCCTGCTGCTGGGCAGGGGGGAGAGCCTGGGCACAGGGTGTAGACCTCTGGGCCAGCTCAGAAGAGCAGCCTCACTGAAGTCAGGGCACCTCCACAGCTGCCTCTTGGCCGTGAGGACCCTTCCTGGCCGTTTTTTCTTTGCCAGAAGCAGGTTTTATGGTAATGGAGTAAAAATATTAAATTAGAAAATGCCTCACTAAGGGTGATAAAACCTCTCTGCGGTGGCAATGGGTAATTATCCCCTCTGCAGCCTAAATGACAGTTTAAAAGAAATAAAAATGTTAGTGCTCATTACTTGCTTTTGTAGGTTGCAATAAAGGGTGAGTTAAATTTCCATGGCAGGCAGCCTCCTGCCTCGCCCTGCTCCTTGCTCACTCTCCACCCGAGGTGTGAGCGCTGTTAATTACTCACTCAGGTTCCTGCTGCCCAAGCCAGGACCCTCTCGGTGCTGCAGTCACCTCTGGAGGTGGCAGGCTTGCAGAGGGGGGACAGTTTCAACTCAGTGGCTCAGGTCTGGTGTTTAATATCTGTGGGTGGAGGAGTGGAATTTGATATTTTTGAACCAAAATCCGAGTTCATTATGCATAGCCTTAAGGGGGCTGAAAGTATTAAAAGCCACACTTACCCTGGTGAATTGAAACAGAGACAAGGTTAAACCTGGAGGATTGATGAGTTTTAGTCTCTGCATGGATAAAGCCTGCTGAGGGGAGATGTTGGAGAAGAAAGGCAGCCTGGTGATGAGGAGAGGGGAGAAGAAAAGGCTGGGTTATTGCCTGGGCTCAGCAGGGTGAATTTAGGGGTGGTGGGTGGGGGTCTCTGGCCCCTGGCACTCCCTGTCCACGCTGCCTTCTTATCCAGACTTGAAGTCCTTCAGCAGAGGTTGCCAGCATGATGCCCAGCAGGATGGGAGCTGTGGGGGGCTGGGCTCAGCGCTGCAGGGCCAGCCTGCCCGTGGCTGTGGGTGCAGCCCCTCTTTGCAGAAACCTTGGGGCATGAGCATCCTCCAAAAGAGAACTTCTTCAGCCCAGGTGTCACCCAAGAGAGTCAGCAGCCAGAGGAGTCAGGCCCTGGCTATAAACTCACACTCTCCAGTGTTTGCACCAGCCGAGCAGGCTGGCCAGAGAGGTGGTGGAGCCTCCATCTCTGGAGACTTTCAAGACCTCCCTGGCTGCTGCCCTGTGTGACCTTGCTTTGGCAGAGGGATTGGACTGGATGATCTGCAGAGGTCCCTCCTGCCCCCTCCCATGCTGTGATTCTGCAGCACCACTAAGCCATTGGCACACCAACCCATGGCAGTGGCATCGTTTGGTCACTGCTTCAGTGAGTGGTGACTTGAAGGGAAGAATCCCACCCTGCACACACCAGCCCTCTGCATTGAGCTCCACACCCATCAAGCTGTGCTTTACGAAGTGCCCTGGGGGATAACAGGGCCAGGTGTGGGCTGAGCTCTCCTCTTCCCCATCTCTCCTCCCAGGTTACTTTGGCTCTAAGATTACAGCTCAGTAACACCAACCCAGCAGGGCTGTTTTGAGGGAAACTTGCTGCTGCTGCCAGAGCTGCTGCTGTGTGGCTGTGCCTGCGCCCTCCTTGCTGGGTCATTCCCATTGTTTTTCAAGTGCCATCAGGTCCAGGGAAGTGCATGAAAACGAAATCACAGCCCCACGTAGGCTGCCTGATTGAATCCTCCTGATGGCTTCCTGGTCTCATACAGCCTATTAAAATATCCAATCTTGTTTCCTTGCTACAAGAGCTTGTCTGTAAAGGGCAAGCTTACAGGAAGCCTCCTTCTCCGGAGAGGTGGGATGCAGCCACACGGCAGCGTTGGCAGGTTTCTGTGATGGGGCTCATTCAAGTTCTCCCCTTTGTCTGTATCTATTAATGAAGATTGTAGATGCATTTTTAATTACACCAGGCTGTTTCACTTTGAGCAGTGGCAGCCTCCTTGCTTCCATTTTGACCTTGAGAAGTAACTTTTTCCCCCTCCTGCTCTGTCTCTTCTCCAGGACGGAGCTGTATCGGTCGCTGTTTGGAAAGATCAGGAGTGAAGAACCCAACCAGAACTAGACCACGACTGGCCCCACCAGCCCTCTGCTACCCTGGCTTCTCACATCTCTGCCTGGGCAGCCTCCACAAAGGGTTTGTTCCCCCAAACCTTGCTGAATGTCTATCAAACACGGCCACTCTAAATCACTGCAGCTCAGGAAGAGGAGTGGGGGCTCCATGCCCTCTTCTCCAGCTCCACAGGCACCTCTGCCTGCTGCCACACACAACCTCTCTGTGGCTGCACGGGCACAGTGCTCTGCCAGGGGAGGGCCACACAGTTCAGCACAGCAGGGACCCTCCCCCCCTCCCCCCCCCCCCCCCCCCCCCCCCCCCCCCCCGAGCCCTGCAATCAGGGTGAAGTGCTCAGGAGGTTTCTGCCTGGGGAGCTGGGGCAGGGGAGCTAAGCGTGGCGGTGTGGGTGCTGGCTGCAGAGCTGGAATGTGGGACTTTATTTTTCACCAAGAGGATTTAAATGTCATTTACATAATTACCATGGCCTTAAAACAGAGAAGTGGAGCTAGAGGAGCTCTGCAGCTCTCGGCTCACACTGCCTTTGCTGAGGAGCACAGCACAGAGCACTCTTGGAGCTCCACGCTGCTGAGTCTCCAGTCCAGCACTGACCTTGTGTACTTCATCAGTGCTGCTGATCTGGATTCTGAGCCTTCCTGGCTTCACCATCACTCTGTGCCGAGGCCTTCCAGCAGCAGTGTAAAGCTGGCCAGAGGGGATGGCTTAGCTGAGGGGTTGGTGAGGTTTTGATAGCCAAAGAACAGAAGCCAGGAATTAAATCCCCTGGAGGGGTCTTTGTTTCCCTGCGGTGCTCTGTCTGCACTGGGGCTAGGTGCAGACAGGCGTGGGGTGGCTGTGGCTTGGGCCCACACTGCCCTCGGTTTGTGTGCTGCATTAAAGCCTTTGTATCCTGACTGCCCAGGTGTCAGCAGAGCAGAGAAGGTACCAGCACCTGTGGCTGTCAGCCCCAGCAGCACGGTGGTGATACTGGTGTCAAGTGGTGCTTTGTGTGAGCAGCAAATGGCCCAGGTCACGGTGAGATTGCATGACCAGAAGCAGGAATGTTGTGGGGCTGGGCTGGACACCTGTGCAGCTGCAGCATGAGGGGAGTTTAGATGAGATACAAGGGAGAGATGTTTTAAGCAGAGGGTGGTGAGAGCCTGGGCCAGGTTGCCCAGGGAGGTGGGCAATGCCCCACGGCTGGAAACATTCCAGGTCAGGTTCGCTGGGGCTTTGAGCAACCTGCTTCAGTTGCTGACTGCACTGGGGTTGGACTGGATGAGCTTGAAAGGTCCCTTCCCACCCAAACCAGCCTGGGGTGCCCTGACTCTAGGGGATTGCAAAAGCTTGCAGCAGGATTGACATTTTCAGTGTAAATATGCCCGTAAGTTCTGTAGTGTTGTGGCTGTGCTGGAGCACTGCAAATGCCTCAGCACAGCGTTGGTGCAGCCTGAGTGTGCTGTGCTGCAGCAGGAACAAGCCTTGCCCAGCTGAGAAGCCCCTTCCTGCCCTTCCCAGGAGAGGAGGGGGCTTGGGGTTTGGTGTTTGCCCCCCTGCATGTTGCAGCTTTCAGCTGGTAACTAGATTTGACCTCTTTAGTTACTAACTTCTACCAAACAATTCGATTTCGATGTGGCAGGGTAGGGCAGAGGGAGGATGCCCACTGCATGCCCTGTGATCCCCACGCAGGAGCTGATGATCCCTCAGTGTGGTGATGGCTTCTGCTCTGCTCCCTGGTCCAGTGTCTCTTGGAAAAAGTGCTGCAAGCTTTATCCTTGGAGGGATTTTCCCTCCTGTTTATTTTTCCCCTTAGAAGCCTTTCTCTGTGGCTGTATTGCTGCACCTCACTGTGTCCCTGGAGCTGTTTGCACAGCCGATGGTAATTAATCACTTGTGCACCTCATCATTACAGATTTAAGTCTCTCTTCCAGTCACCTGCTTCCAATAATGAGCCTCCCAACACCTTCAGTGTTGTGTGGAGCAGAGGCCACCACAGCCAGGGAGAACCTGCTCAGCTGCAGGCATTTGAGCTGTGATTGAGGCTGTTGCTAAGCAGGGCAGAAGAGGTGGGATAGTGTCGCCAAACGCAGCTCCTCTGAGCAGCGCGGCCAGGATCGCTGCTGGCATCCTGCCTGCTCTCTAGGCAGCTGAGAGCCTGGTGCCTCCCCAGGAGCTGCCAGCTCCGGGAAGCCCTCGGAGCTTTCCCTTCTGTTCCTGCCGGTGCTGCTCTTCAGCCCTCTTGATCAGTGCTTGGGGAGGCAGCGGCGGAGGGCAGGTCCCTGCCCTGTGGAGAGACTGTGGCACTTCCCTTGGTCGTGGAGAAGAGGTGGGCGCTGGGTGTGGGTGGACGTCGGGTGGGCACGGGTGGGTCTGCTGTGCTGGCTGCCCTGGGGGTGCTGGGAGGGAGCTGCAGCCCTGCCAGCCCTCGCCCGCCTGACTCGTGTGTCCTTCGCAGCCGCAGCGCAGGGCACTCGGGTTGGGATTGGCTTTCCCCTCCCCCTTTTCTTTTCCTGGGAGCTGCTGGCTGTGATGTTAAAAGGGTAATGTGAAACACTTCAAATGTGATAACTTCTCGTTGGTATTGTTTGAAGAGATAAGAGTCGCAGCCCTGCTAAGCATGCTTTGAATGCACTTATCAGTGTTTAAGCAGGCCCTGCCTGCTGCCCCCCACCTGGCGGGGCCGTGCCGGGAGCCTGGGCCGGCAGCCGCAGCCCTTCTGCTAGGGGCAGCTCCTTACCCCCGGCAGGAGCAGGGTCCCTTGCCTGGGTCTGCAAGCGCTGCAGCGCCCGGCGCTGCCCCTCTGAGCCCCGAGCAACTGGGCACTGCTGCGCTGCCCATCAGCGGCACGGCCCCAGCGCCCCCAGCGCCCACCAAGGAGGGCACTCGGCTGGAGAGGGGCTGTGGGAGCAGGCTGCAGGGTGTTACACCCCAGCACCCCCAGGCTGGCTGGCTCAAGGCAGGTTGTGCCGCTGCACAGCTCCAGCAGGGGCTGAGTGACCGCGGCTGATCCTGCGGGGCTGGGGCAGGGGCTCCGAATGGGTGCTCCTCAGTGAGGGCAGAGGGGTCCGGGGTGATGGTCACAGAGACTTTGGAACAATTTCCGTGCTGCCAGAGTGGTCAGAGATTGGCACACGCTGCACAAGGAGGTGGTGGAGTCCCCATCCCTGCAGGTGTTGAAGAAACCTGTGCCCATGGCACCTAGGGACAGGGTTTGGTGGCTGTGGTGATGCTGGAGCAGTAGTTGGACTGGGAGATCTTGGAGGCTTTTTCCAGACAAAGCAGTTCTGTGATCTAAGTTTTCTTAATGCTGACAGTTCTTGCCAGAGAGAGTGGTTGGCATTGGAGTGGGCTGCCCACGGAGGTGGTGGAGTTGCTGTCCCTGGAGGTGTTCAAGCAAAGCACTTAGTGCCATGGTCTGGTTGATTGGATAGGGCTGGGTGCTAGGTTGGACTGGATGAGCTTGGAGGTCTCTTCCAACCTGGTTAATTGTCTGATTCTGTGACTTAACAGAAAGATATTGCCCTCCCTCCCCCATATGTAATATTAACTCCTCCTTAAATTCATGGCACAGCTCTGAGCATCCCCACAAACGACCACGGTCCCTTTGCAGACCACTGCACAGCAGCCCGCAGGGGGCTGGGGACACAGCAGCTGCCTTAATCCTCTGGGGTGTGGTGTATGTGTGTGTTTGTGTGTCCAACCCCACAATAGCAAAGAATTTCAACTTTCAGACAAACAACTTCATTTACAAGTGTCTCTAATTAGCTGCAGAATTAGTAAAGCAGAGTTTTCCCCCCATAGATCGGGCAAAGCCCTGGGGGAGGCAGGGGAATGGAGGGAATCGCATTTCCAATTATTTTGTTGAATTGCTAATTTGGTTATTGTGCCTGGGTAATTGTGAAGGGTATTGGGTGTGCAATTCAATTTGTTTTAAATATTTGTGGGAAGGCTGAGCAGTAATGGAGCTGACCTATTTCATGGCCCAAATTGAGAGAAGAGACTAAAACAAAACAAAAACCCCACAACAAGGCAGCTACAAAGCCCCCGGTTTGCCTCTGTTTTTATTTTGATGTCTCTCATCCCTCCTAAGACTGTTGCTGCAACAAAAGGTTTGCGTTAGAAGCTGATGGCACTTTGATCTCGGGCTTTGGAGAGCTTACAGCTTTGCTCCTGCTTTTGCTGGCATTTTAATGTGCAGATATTTCAGGCTGAAGAGTTTTAAAGGCGCTCTGGGGTTCAGCAGAGTCTGTCCCCGCACCCAGCCCGGTTCTTTTCTGGTTAAGGTGATTCGTGGCTTGAACTGGTAGGACTCTGGGTGGAGAAACCTGTGACAAAGAACTGCCATGGGCCAGCTGAGTAGAGCCACAGAACTCACAGGTTGTGGATCCCAACCATCACCCAGCACCACCCTGGCCACTAAACCATGTCCCCAGGGGCCACGGCCACACGGTTTGAACACCTCCAGCACCTCACACTGAGGCTGACCTTTACCATGGGGAACATCTGAAAGGGGTTAATGAGCTCCAGGGGACACCCTGCAGCTGGGGCCCTGCTATGGAGCAGCTCTAGGGGAGGTTTCAGATTCATAGAACCACAGAATGCGTTGGGTTGGAAGGGAGCCTAAAGCTCATTCAGTTCCAGCCCCCTGCCGTGGGCAGGGACACCTCCACTAGCCCAGGCTGCTCCCAGCCTCCAAGCTGGGGCTGTTCTGCCTTTCTGTTTTTGATCACTGTAACACTAAAGAAACAAATCCATGGAGGAGGAGCAGAACCCACGAGTGGCTCCCTAGAATGGCAGCTTTGGCCTGGGAGTTGTGCCCAGTGTTGGGCAAAGACCAGAGCCTGTGGTGGGACAAGGAGCTGATGCCCTTCCAGTGCTGGCTGTCCAGTCTCTCCCACCACTGAAGTTATGAAGGGGGCAGGATGAAGCCTGGAGGTCCCTGGCAAGAGGCAGTGGTCTGTGGTGAGGCCAAGCATAGGGAGAGTGGCACAGCCAAGACCACCAGGGACTTTCGCTCCATCCTCCCAGCAGCAGCAGCAGGCACCAGAGGTGCCAGAGCAAACTCCCTGTTCTTGCCCTGCAGAGCAGCAGGACTCCCAAGGGGTGCTGTGGACAAGGGTGACTAATTTCCACTCCAACAACAGGGCTGAAATCCTTTGTTTTTATTAAAAGAATCTGAGGTAAGTGAAATTCTTCAGCACCAGCAGGACCAGGGGGGGCTCCCCACTGCCCCTGCCCTACTGCAGAACCCACCCGCGGGCACCGCGGCTGCAGCTGGGCTCGGGGGACAGTGGCCACGGCCTCAGCTGGTGGCACTGCCACAGTGCTTCTGCAGGCCTAGGGCTCCCAGGGCCACTACCAGACCTTGCCTCCAGCCCAGCTCCCATGCCACAGCTGCATTTTGGAGCTACTTTACCCTCTGGCACAGAGGGCAGCAGGCAGGAGCTTTTGGCAGCAGCAGCTCCCTGAGCAGAAGGAATGGAGTAGTGACCCTGGGACGTCTCCCACAACACCTGCAGGTGTGGCATCACCATGTAGGACACCCTGGTGACAGCAGAGGAGCCTGGCGAGGTGCCCCTCACGCAGTCCTGCCTGGCTGAGACATTGTCCTGTGCGTCCTGCTGCCACCCACGTTGGCAAAAGTAAAAGCATCTCTGGGGTTGTTCAGGGGGCTCTAGTGGGGAACAAAAAGTCTTTGAAATCAGCTGAGGGCTCTTAACTCTTAATGAGCTGCTCCTCCCACAGCTCCACTGGCCCTGCTCAGCCTGGCTTCACCAGAGCTCTGGCACAGCGGGCAGGGAAGGGCTGCACTGCAGTGGGGAAGGGGCAGTGCAGTGTGAGGCACTGGCATCATCAGTGGTCAGTGGGCTCCTCAGGACGTCCCTGCTGAGCCCTGCCCTGAAGGAGGAACTAACATCGGTGAAGACTTTAAGACACTCATTGGTGTGAGCTCCGCAGCGCTGCTCAGCCCGAGCTCTGTAACAGCATCCAGGGGTGGGGACTGCCCGGGTGCAGTCAGAGCTTCCCTGACCTGTGCCCGTGGGCAGGAGAGCCAAGGAAATCAGTGGGGAGAGAGCCCTGGGCCTAGCATGGGGGCATCTGTGCTGCCCTGAGCTGGGGTCAGCTTGGGTGGATCTGTGCTGCCACCACACCTCTGGCTGGGGCAGCCAGGCTCAGTGCCCACCATGGGGACACCAGCTTGTGACTGCCTGCAGAGAGAAACCAGTGCAAGTGGGTTACCAACAATGATTCTTCTCTTTCCCCACATCAACAACCACAGCCCCTTGCCCAGCTGCATGCCAGGGCCAGCTGTGCCAGGCAGCTCTGCTCCAGCCAGCACCCGGGCAAGGTTGGTAACGGAGGGAAAACTTTGCCTAGCAGCATTGTGCTGAGATTGCCCTTCCAGGTCCAACCCCACTGGTGGCACTGACTCTGGCCTTTCCCTCCCTTACCTGGGCAGCCTCAGGGGCCTGCTGCTGTGAAGGGGCTCAGCATGTGCAGCAGTGGAGCTGCCTGTGCCCATCTGCCCTCGGTAAGGAAGGCAGAGCAGTGCTGGCTGCCAGCTGCCTTTGCTCTGCTACCTAGAAGGCCTTCCCCTGTTCATTGACTTGTTCTGAAGGAGCTGGGCACAGAGGCAAAGTGGTGAGGATTTATGGTCCCCAGTCCTGCTCTGGATTGAGAAGCCCAGGAGCCTTCCCTGGGCACAGGGACAGCCCTGCCCAGCCTGGCCCAGGTGCTGCTCTTCCTCTGCTGCTAAGTAACAAACGTGGACATGGGGAACAAAACCCGAGGGGCTGGCACAGCCAAAAGGGCTGACTCAGGGCTGGGCTCCACTGCCCCCAGGATACCAGGCTGGACGCTCTTGGGCTCCTGCCCTCTCCTGGGGGACAAAGCCCATCCTCAGCTGCAGCAACGCTCTGGCAGGGAGGAACATTGGCACTTGTCAGCACAAAGCTGCCGCTGCCAGGCTGGGGAGGTGAGGAGATGCGGGAGCAGAAGGGTGTCACTGAGAGGAGCCCCTGCCGTGCCAGGCCGAAGGCTCACGGTGCCACGGCACCCTTCATTGCCTGGCCGTGGCTGCGGCACGGCAGCGCCAGGTGGGGTCAGGCTGTTCAATAAATAAGGTCGAGCCAGGGCAGCCTGGGTCCACTGCGTGTGGCTGCATCTTGGCCCCGGCCAGCAGCAGCTCTGCTCGGGCTGGTGGGAAAAGGCAAATGTCCCTGCTGCAGCCTGCCTGAGCTGCACAGCCCAGGGCACTGCTCAGCTCTTCCCTTCCTCCTTTCCCTCCACTGTGGCGGGCAGGGGGCTCAGGAGGTCGCTGTCCTTACGTGGAGGAGGGAGAGTCCATGGTGGAGAGGATCCGCACCACCTCGGCCCGCTGGGTGGGGGAGATGTGCTGGGTCATGTGCACGATGGAGTCCATGGCGACCTCCGGGTTGGCCTGCACCAGGCTGCAGAGAGGGGGACAGGTCAGTGCCAGCAGTCCAGCAGCCACAGCTCCCCAGGGCTGGAACACGACGTGGGGCCAGACACAGGACATGGCAAGCACAGGAGTGTCTCTCCACACCTTGGTGCCCTCCCCCAGCTCTCTCAGAGGCAAAGCTGCTTTGAGACCTCCAGTTTAAGGTATCAAACTGATCGAGGTCAAGGCTGACAGAGCCTGTGCTGAGCATGCCCTGGCACTCGGGAGCAGCAGGCACAGGCACACCCCCAGGGCTTTGGCCTTTGAGGCTGCTCTGAGCAGCAGTGAGGGAGCTGGGCACTGTGACACTGAGCACAGAGCAGAGGCAGCTTGGTCTAGTCTGGGGCTGAATGCCCACAAAGAGGAGGGAGCCCAGCCACAGCAGCAGTGGCAGGACTATGCCCTGTCTCCTCCTGACCCCTGCTGCAGCCCAAGGGGCTTGGCTGCTGGAAGGGTTGGACCAGATCTGTGCTGCTGCTTGGTTTGCTCAGGGGACCTGCTGGAGCCTTTGTCCTAACCCCTGGCTCACAGCAGCTACACATCTCTCCTGTGCCAAAGGGCACTTCACAGAATCCCAGAGTGCCAGGTTGGAAGGGACCCCAGGGCTCATCTGCTCCAGCCCCTCTAGGTGCTGGTGGAGCTGCCACGAGCTGGGCCAGCACCTGCAGAGCTGAGTCCTCCTGCTGGCCAATGGAGGGGACTCCACTGCTGCCCCTGGGAGACGATTCTAAGTACTCCGCCCGCATTTGCCCCAGAAAGAGCCCCCTGAATCCAGGGCCCTCAGCTTGGGGAGGACCCTGGCCAAGCTCAGAGGCTTGCCCCTTGGCTGGTCCCCGGGGCAGGATGCGTGCAGGGCCTCACCTGCGGATCTGTTTGAGGATGTAGTCCCTGGAGATGTATTTGATGTTCTCCTCCACGACCGAGCGCACTCCTTCCTCTTCTGTCAGCTGCTTCTCCAGCCACTCCACCAGGTCCTTGTTGCTGTCCCACAAGTAGGCCTGTGGACAAGCCAGATGTGTCATCTGCTGTCCTGCTGTCTCAGTGCTCTGCACCCTGCTCCCCCCACACCAGTCCCAGAATTTAACTCCCAGTGCTTGGCAGTGAGGGTGGGGAGACACTGGCACAGGTTGCCCAGGGTGGATGTGGATGGCTCTTCCCTGGAGGTGTTCAAGGCCAGGCTGGATGGGGCCTTGAGCAGCCTGGGCTGGTGGAGGTGTCCCTGTCCATGGAACTGGATAATCTAAGGTCTCTCTGGAGCCCTCTCTTCTCTAGGCTGAACAGCTCCAATTCAGCCTGTCTTTGTAGCAGAGGTTCTCCAGCACTCTGATCATCTTTGTGGCCTTCTCTGGACCCATGTCAGCAGGTCCATGTCCCTGCTTTCCTATGATCTGGGGCTTCTCCCAGTGCTGTCACGGGTCCCAGCACCTGATCCCAGCACTCAAGGGATCCCAGCTCCAGCCCAGAGGCTGTGAGCCTTTCCAGCAGGTGTGTGCACAGCAGAAGAGGTTGAGGTGCCCCCAGCACTGCAAAGCCTCAGCAACATTCCACCCCCTGCCCTCTTCCCCTTTTCCCTCTTGCAAGCTCACTTCACCTGGCACTTGCTAGGTGGTTTGGTCCATAACAACCCAGGAGGGTGTCAGCCTCCTAATGGGCTCCTGGCTCCTCTCCTCTCCTCTCCTTTACAGCTGGTTCCAGACTCATTCTGCTAATGGCTTCCGGAGGAGCAGGCTCCACCATTAGCTCTCATTCATATTTATGTGCTTTTATTTGGGTAATTAAACACAAAGCTCCTCAGCCAGAGCTGCTCTGGCCTCCTCTGCTAGGGGCCAAGGCAGAATGACAATGAGCTTGGTGCCATGGGGCAGCAGAGCTGCCACTGTTGCACCCTCACTGACTGCTTTAGAGCCCCACAGAGCTGCCTGGGTGGGGAAAGCCCTCTAAGGTGATCCAGTCCAACCCCCAACCTTACCATCCTGGCCATCAGACCACGTCTCAGAGTGCCATTTCTTGAACACCTTCACCTTATCCAGCCCCCAGCCACATCAGATCGAGCCTTGTGCTGCCCTGGGAGGCTGCAGGGGCTGGCCAGGGAGCAGGAGGCTTCACCTAAAGGTGAAGCTGCACTGTGGAGGGCAGAAAAGGCCCTGGAAGCCCTCAGAGCAGTAGCAGTGAGGCCTGCAGAAGACTTCTGTGCTGGAGCAGGTTCAGAGAAGGGCAACAAAGCTGGGGAAAGGTCTGAAGAACAGGGGAGGTGAGGATCAGCTGAGGGACCTGGGGGTGTTCAGCCTGGAGACAAGGAGGCTGAGGGGAGACCTCATTGCACTCTGCAGCTGCTTGAGAGGAGGCTGGGGCCAGGTGGGGTTGGTCTCTTCTGCCTGGGAACAAGTGATAGGAGGAGATGAAACAGCCTCTGGTTGCCCCAGGGGAGGTCTAAATTGGACATGAGGAACAATTTCTTCCGCAGTTGTCAGGCCCTGGCCCAGGCTGCCCAGGGCAGTGGTGGAGTCCCTATCCCTGGAGAGTTTTCCAAGCTGTGGGGATGTGGAGCTGAGGGCCATGGTTTAGTGCTGGCATCGATCTTGGAAAGTCTCTTCCAACCTAACCAACTCTGTAACTCCATAAAGGTGTTACTGCACCACAGATGAGAGCCAGCAGGGCCATGAAGAAGCCCAAAGTGCATCCCAACACCCTGCCCCTACCTGGCAGCCTCAAGCAGCACCCCAGAGCTGGTTTCCACCCTGCAGATGAGTGTGAGCGACCCCACCTCAGCCTCCAGCTTTTGCTTAGGTCATTGTTCTTTCTTTTAACCTCCTTAGGTTTTACTCCTTGCCTCTGCCCCTAGCCACTGCAGGAGGTGCTCCCTGGCTGCAAAGTGGGCACTCAGGAAGATTTCAAGCAAAGGAAGTGGGGGGGGCTGGAAAAAGGACCCCAAGAAGCTGCCTCGCGGCTGCAGACCTGCAGCAAGCTGGATTTAGCCAAGAATCCCAAAGCTTTCCGTTTAGGAGAATATTTAATACTCTTATTAATCATTTTTAATCCGTTTGCTTTTAATTAAGAAACAGCATGATGCTTTCCTATCAACATATGCCAGGGAGCAGATTAATTGTGGCTTAAGATAACTCCCCTTGATTGGTGTAATGTATTAGCTAACGAGCTGCCCGCTTTTAAAGGCGCTCAGACACCACCTTGCAAAGCCTGCCGCCCTCCAGAGAGCACTGCCCCCCCCCTGCCCTGCCCCCCTGAGTGTTTGGGACTTTAAAAATAGCACAGAAAAATCAAAATCATTCACAGAAAATAAAGCCAAGCCCTCGGAGTGGAGGACTGTGACAAAAACAAGCTGAAAGCAGCTCTGGAGATGGCTCCTCAGAGATTGGCACCTTCCCAGCTGGAGCACAATTGGAAAAGAAATCCTCGGCACACCATCAGATGGGGGCTGGGGGTGGTGCTGGGGTGACCCTCCACATCCCAAAGTAGATCCTACAGCTGAGCCAGGGCCCTGCCAGCATGCCCATAAGGTGCACAAAGTGAGCAGACCAGGGGATGGCTGAGAGGGGGCAATGGTGAGAGCTGGGCACCTGGGATCTGTCCCCAGCACCTCCATGTCGATGTCACAGAAGCAACTAGGTTGGAAGAGACCTCCAAGCTCATCCAGTCCAACCTAGCACCCAGCCCTATCCAATCAATCAGACCATGGCACTAAGTGCCTCATCCAGGCTTTGCTTGAACACTTCCAGGGATGGCAACTCCACCACCATGCTATGGTCTGGGTTGGAAGGGACCCTAAAGCTAATCCAGTTCCAACCCCCTGCCACGGGCAGGGACACTTGCACCAGCTCAGGCTGCTCAAGGCCTCATCCAGCCTGTCATTGAACACCTCCAGACAGGAGGCATCCACAGCCTCCCATGGCAACCTGTGCCAGTGTCTCCCCACCCTCACTGTCAAGAATTTCTTCCTCATCTCCAGTCTCAATCTGCCCTGGGAGAAGGGAAGGCATAAGAGGGCAGCCAGGGGAAAGGGGCACTGTGGCCATGGTCTGCTCTGAACGCAGGAGGACAGGAGGGTAAGGCAGGCTGGATCTGCCACAGCAAACACTGGATACCACAAGGAATCTCACACCCTTCTCAGAGTCCCTGGGATGGAGCTGTGGTCAGCCTCCTTCCCAGCACTGCCCTGCCTTGCCCCACTGCAGGAGCCCTTTGTCTTTCCAAGATGCCAGGTTTCCCTGTCATAGAATCTTAGAATCAACCAGGTTGGAAGAGACCTCCAAGCTCATCCAGTGCAACCTCTCACCCAGACCTAGCCAGTCCATTAGACCATGGCACCAAGTGCCTCATCCAGGCTTTCCTTGAACACCTCCAGGGACAGTGACTCCACCACCTCCCTGGGCAGCCCATTCCAATGCCAATCACTCTCTCTGACAACAACTTCCTCCTAACATGCAGCCTAGACCTCCCCTGGCACAGCTTGAGACTGCGTCCCCTTGTTCTGTTGCTGGTTGTCTGGGAGAAGAGCCCAACCCCACCTGGCTACAGCCTCCCTTCAGGTAGTTGTAGACAGCAATGAGCTCTGCCCTGAGCCTCCTCTTCTGCAGGCTGCACACCCCCAGCTCCCTCAGCCTCTCCTCAGAGGGTTTGTGTTCCAGGCCTCTCACCAGCCTTGTCACCCTTCTCTGGACATGTTCCAGCACCAAAACATCTCTCTTGAATTAAGGAGCCCAGAACTGGACACAGCACTCAAGGTGCTGAGTCCAGGAGAAGAATAACCTCCCTTGTCTTACTGGCCACACTGCTCCTGATGCAGGCCAGGATGCCATTGGCTCTCCTGGCCACTTGGGCACACTGCTGGCTCATCTTCAGCTTACTGTCTATCAGTACCCCCAGGTCCCTTTCTTTGTCAGTGGTGCTACCTACTGGGACAAGAAGCTGGTTTAGGTCTCTGGTTATAAAAAGGTGTCCCAGTAAACCAGCCCAAGGCCTGGAACACTGCCCAGAGGTTTTCTTTCACCATCTGAAAGAATCTCTGAGGATGTCACCGAGAGCTGAGCTCCAACTGCAGCTGGGAAGGCCAGGAGCAGGCCAGTGTCTGCCCTTACCTTCACCGTGCCCTCCACCTCCACGAACCAGCGGCGCAGCATGGCCTGGATCTGCCCATCTGTCAGGTCAGGGTTGGCAGAGTGGATCTTCTTCTTCACCACATCCTCCAGCAGCAGGCGCCGCAGCCGCCAGTAGAAGAAGGTGCGGGAGGTCTTCCAGTCCAGAATGTCCTGCCAGGGCAGGAGGAGACATGAGTGAGGGATAACAGCTACACCTTGTTCCCCACAGCCAGAGGGCTGCACTCAGGGCATGCCAAAGTTCCACTGCTTGCATGAGAAAATCACAGAGAGGTTTAGGTTGGAAAGGACCTCAAAGCTCAGCCAGTTCCAAACAGATACCTCCCACTAGAGCAGGTTGCTTGAGGGCTCATCCAGCCTGACCCTGAACACCTCCAGGGAGGTTGTGGAGCACAGAAGCACCCAATGTGATCAAAGATCAAAGATCACATTGGGTGCTTCTGTGCTCCACAACCTCCCTGGGCAACCTGTGCCAGTGTCTCACCATCCTCATTGTAAAGAACTTCTTCCTAACATCCAGTTTCAATCTCCCCTCTGCCACTTCAAACTCATTACTCCTCCTCCTGTCATTACCAGACCTTGTCAATAGTCCTTCCCCAGCCCTCCTGTAGCCCCCTTCAGATAATGGAAGGCTACTCCAAGGTCTCCTCAAAGCCTTCTCTTCTCCAGGCTGCAGAGCCCCAACTCTCTCAGCCTGGCCTCACAGCAGAGCTACTGCAGCCCTCTGTGGCCTCCTCTGGCCTCACTCCAACAGTTCCATGTCCTTCTTGTGTTGGGGGCTCCAGAACTGCACACAGTAGTCCAGATGGGATCTGACAAGAGCAAAGAGGCAGAATCCCCTCCCTGCTGGCCACACTAATACTGAGCTTGGAAGACCTCCACCCTGTCAGACCTTTCAGTCCCCAGAAGCTACACCCAGGCTCCTGTGCCACAGAACTCTGCTCCCTTCCCAAAGCCAGGCACAGCTCCTGGATGAGCAGCACAGCCCAGGGGGGAGTCAGGAAAATCTGATGGGCAAGGGGCAAACCCTGGCCTGACAGCTGGCCTGCAGCTGTTCCATCCCTGCCAGCTTCCCATCACCAAGGTCCCCACGGGCACAGGCTCACCACCTTCCCTGAGTCCCCTTCTTGCAGTGCCTGAAGCAGTCCCTGATGAGGCACCACCGGAGTGGAGCACATTCAGCGCGGGGGCTCCAAGCGCACAGCGCTGCCCGCTGGGAGTGGGCAGTGGGCAGGGGTGCAGAGGCTGCTGTGGCAGAGCCGGGGGGGCAGGGGCAGCCTGCAGCCACTCACGGTTATGACTCCCTTCTCCTGCATGCGTCCCGGCGTGTCGTGCAGGTCGGCGAACTGCATGGCCACCTGCTGATAGATGGGGATCAGGAACTCCTCCCGCTCCTTCAGCTTGCTCTCCAGCTCCTTCCTGTCAGCAGGGCTCAGCTCAGGGGTACCTGCACCAGGGACAGACACACATCACACACCACCTCTGCAGACTTTCCAACCCCACCTCAGCATGCTCCTGTGCAGCCTGCTCTAGGTGCCCCTGCATTAGCAAGGGCATTGCACTGGCTGATCTCCAGAGGGCCCTTCCAGACCCCATTGTGCTGGGATGCTCTGACAGGGCAAAGCAAAGGGCTGCTGCATTCAAATAACGTGCCCATGGCACCTGGGGACATGGTGTAGTGGCCATGGCTGTGCTGGGTCGATGATTGGACTCAAAGACCTTAGAGGCCTTTTCCAACCCAAGCAATCCTGTGATTCCATGGAGAAAGGGAGAGCAGCTCTGGCAGAGCAGAGGGAGAATGAAGGTTTCCTCAGCTCCTGCACACAGCTGAAGGCCAGACTGCTTCTGGCCAGGACAAACATCATCATTTCAGCTTCCAGCACCCCCAGGCAGAGTCTAGAGTCAACCTGCTCCAGCCCAGGTTCCTGCCACTGCTGTTCAGGCAGGAGCTTTGCAGGAGTTTTCACCATGGAAACTCCATTCCATTTAAATGCCAATGAGCTGAGCCATCAATTAAGTGACATTTACTGGACTTCCTCCTAAAAAAGAATGATGTCCTCACATGCAGTTCATTTAGCAAGAAAGATGGACAATGTAAAAGCACCTCCACAATTACAGCTTCTCCTGCAGGCTGCTTCCTGCCAGTGCCTGTGGAGCCTTGGCCTCATTAAGGAAAACAGAAAGAGAGGTCCTCAGACTGCTCCCAGCCAGCTCCCCCCCCCATCAGCACACACCAGGCTCAGTCACGGACTAACAGGATGGACAAGACCAAAGCTGTGTCCGGCAGATAATGTCCTGTGGAGTCCATAATTCTTCATTCATTAGGAAACATCAGCTCAGATGAAATTAACTGATTAAAACCAAGCCCTGTGAGAAACCACCTCGGACTGCCCGGGAACCGCCGGGCACCGCCTGGCCAGCCCGCGGCAGGCAGGGGAGGGAGATGGGGACAGGAGGCAGCTCCTGCCGTGTCCTGCAGCAGCACGAGGGGCTCCTTCCCCTGCTCTTGGTCAGCATCCATGGCTGACCTCCCACCAGCAGCATGATCCAGGGCTGCTGGACCAAGGGACACCCCCCCCCCAGGCTGTCATTGGTGGGCACAGCACCACAGCAGCTCTCGCACAGCAGTGTGACCCCAGGCCTTTGGCAGGCAGGTGTCCAAGGCATGCAGCCCTTTTCTTGGCTCCTCTGCTCTACAGCTTCATACACTGCATTGGGTTGCAAGGGACTCTCAAAAGTTTCCTTGTCCAAAGACACCTCCAGCTACATCATGGCCACAGCAAGTTTGACCCTGACCGTCTCCAGGCATGTGGCCTCCACCAGATCTGTTACTACGTTGTCATCTCCTACTGTCAGCTCCCTAGGTTGCTACCTCCTTCCAGAGCTGCTCTCCCAAGCCAGGCCAGGGTGAGCACACCCCCAGCCCACTGCCACAGCAGCAGCTGGCCACGCAAAGCTTCTGTCCAAGGCAGAGACGCTTTCAGGTGCCTACCAATATAAATGGCACCCAACCTTGCC
This sequence comes from Pogoniulus pusillus, assembly GCF_015220805.1. NCBI lineage: Eukaryota > Metazoa > Chordata > Aves > Piciformes > Lybiidae > Pogoniulus > Pogoniulus pusillus. The sequence continues at coordinate 14,078,918 of NC_087290.1, read as the reverse complement.
ACTGCCAGTAAGAGGGTTTTAATTAAGAGAAGCTACCCTCAGAAGCCCCAGAATAAAAAATGCTGCATATTTATCCCCATGAAAGATGCCAGGCTGCTCCAGCTGCCCGTGGCGCTGCAGGCAGCGCGGCTCCGGCCAGCCCAGCCAGGCCAGCCCTGATTTAGGTGAGATTAACAAATATGTCAATGTCTATTTTCTGCTTAATTTAAAAGCAGCGTCTATAAAGATTTTTGACTTCTGAACCCTGTTCTGCTGGAAGAAAGAAGGCAACAATGAGGAGGGGGATAAGGAGTGATTATCCCATCATCGATCGTTTGTCAGGAGCATTTCTTATTCACTGGACTATTGTAAAAAGCTAAGCTCTCGATCAATCCTGTAAGCCCCTGTACAATTAAATATCTGGGAATGGTTTTTCTTTCTTTCCCAGTCAGATCTCAAGGCCTCAGGGTTTGGTTTGTTTGGTTGTTTCTTCCCCCCCCCCCCCCCCGAAAGCTGAGGGGATTTATTTATTTATTTGTTTGTTTCTGGGCAAAAGAAGTCTCCTGCCACAAATCTCTTAACTGGCGAGGAGAGGGCAAGTTAAAATATGGGATTCCTTTGCTCTAAAGGTACTTGACAGTTAATGAAACCGTTCAAGTTTAAATCATAGCAGCATTATAGACCTGGGGTATGGATCAGCTGCTGATCAATAGGGAAACAAAAGCAGCACCAGCAGCAGCGCTCTGCAGCGGCCCCGTGCAGTGCAGACACGGTGCAGAGAGGGCTGGCAGGCAGAGGGACAGGCAGGCAGGACAAGGTGACCACTTAGAGGAAGAAAGAGCAGGTGTGACCTTCCTGACTGGGCAGCACAGGACACTCCGAGGCAGCACTCCCTGAGTGCCACCGAACGTCACCTCCACCCTGGGCTGCGGTTTGCTCTGCAGCCTCCAAGCACACCTCTGTCTGTGCCTGCTGCTGGCACAGTCACAGCTCTGCCCTGCTCAGAAGAGGCCAGGTCAGTGTCTTAATTCTGCTCTCAAGAGACTGCCCAGAGAGGCTGTGGAGTCTCCTCTGGAGAGATTCCAAACTCCTCAGGCCATTGTGGTCCTGGGCAAGCTGCTGTCAGTGCCTCTGCCTTAGCAGTGAGTTGGACTGGGCGATCTCCAGAGGCCCCTTCCAACCCTCACCACGCTGGGAATCTGTAATACGAGGACTGCCAAGACAAGCTCTGCAGAGACCCCTCACTGATCCCAGCAGCAGGGACGTGGACTCCTGCTTTCCAGCCCACGAAGGCTGCAGGAGCTGCCCTCCCCGTGCAGACAAACGGAGAAGCCACAACAAATCCAGGCAGGGACCTCTCCTGTGATGCTGACACCAGGTATCAATTTCTCTTCTCCAAAAGTTAGGGGAGAGCATCACGGCAGGGACAGTGTTACCAGAGCCACTTCGACACAAACCAGTCCCCTCCCAAGCCCGCAGGGGCTCTGTGCCACCCGAGCCGCTGCCTGGCGGTGCCCTGCTGTGGCTGCAGCCGCTGCACGGGCAGGGCCAGGGCTGCTGTTAATGAAGTTGCTGCCAGATGGAAAGGGCTCGGCAGGGCCATGAATCACAGCTTCCCATAACATTTAGCAGCAAAGTGCTGCTTTTAAATATGACCAGTTTAACAGGTTAGACAAAATGACTTCAAGAAATGTTATTGTAGGTTCCCTCTGATTGCAGGGAGCTAGGCAGCTTCTGAATCAATTTGATGGTTTATGGCTTTTGAGCTGTTAAAATGTGGGATTTGCTCCCTCACCCCCGGCACGCAGCCTCAGCACAGCCATTTGCTTCTCCACTTTCTTGCCTCTTCCTCCAACAAGCACTCCAAGACCCAGGCAAAGACCAGCAGCAAGGCCTCTGACCCAACAGTTCTACTGAGCTGGACCCCAAGCTTTCTGCCAGGCTCCAACTGCTGAAGGCTGGACAAAGGAGACTGTTTCAAACCAGGCTCCAGCTCAGCACACCCAAGAGGCAGAGTCCTCCTCAGCCACAGCTGCAGCCCTCCTCCTCTCAACAAGCCAAGGCCATGCCACTGGCCCACCATGGCAGAAACCAGCTGTGACCCTTCCTTTGGGGCCCCTGCTGCTCAGACACATGGCTGAATGTGGGGCAAACTGCCCCACAGTTCTAATCTTCAGAGGTGGCAACACAGACGGCAGCTGTGCCTCCAGGCTACAAAGGAGCATTAGCAAAGACTGAGTATCTCAGTGTACAATTGCCACAGGCAACTCTGGGGGTCTGGGTAACACCAAGCCCACCCCAGGCTAAGTCCAGCCTGCCTTGTCTGCTGTGGCCATTCTTCTGAGCAGAGCAGCTAACCTCACCTCAGTGTGTGCTGGAGGAGCCCTCTGGAGAAGCACACCACTGCTCTGCCTCAGTCACATCACTGAATGTCCATTTTAACCCTCGTTAGGACAACCCCACCTGATTTCCCCAGCTCCAACAGCAATCCTCCACCCTGAGTCTCACCTCTTCCTCCTCTGCCTTTAACAAAGCTCTTGCCAGATGAAAAATTCAGCAAAGGCAGCAAGAATGCCAACAGCATCCAGGCTGCCCAGGTGATAGACATCTCCCACCCCAGCTGGAGGGAGCTGCTCCAGAGGGGACGAGGAAGGTCACCCCAGCCACTCACATCCCTGGAGAGAGCCCTTTTTGGGCTGTTGCTTGTTTCTTTAAATGAGACTGCTTGTAATTGCTTCACTAAATATTCAGCAGGATTTATGTCGTAGAGGAGCAAGAGGAAAGAGCAGTGAAGGTCACAGCAGCTCCTGACACAGGCTCCAGATAGCCTTGTAGAGCTCCACTGCCTGATCTTCCACCAGTCCTTTCCCACACTTTGCTCCTGAGGTCTCCTACTGGCATCAAACAGGCAAAGTGCAGCAGGTACCCAATTCTCAAATCTCCTCTTTAGGGGGAACATCTGCAGCCCCTGGGAGGGCATTCAGGACGCCAGTTGTCAGGCAGGGGCTGACAGTGCAGTGCTTGCTCCCCAGGGCTCCCGATGGTGAATTAACAACAATTAACTGCAGCAGCTCCTGCAGGCAGGAGCAACTCCCTGGAAATCAGCAGCACCTGAACAACCAAAGTCACAGTCACAGACTGCCTTTGTCCAAGGCCTCAGGAGAGCTGGCACCACAGCAGCAGCAGCTTTCTTTAGCTGCTGCTGAAGCAAACAATCAGCACTGAACAACCATCCCCAGGAAAGCACTGCTAGGCCCTATGGGTTCCCCTTCAGGAAGGAGCTGCTCTGCCATGGGGCAGTTCTGGGTTCAGTGCTTGAATGCCCACTCAAGACTTGGAGACTTCAGCACAGCTTTGCACACTCCTGACCCGGCACTGGAGTTCGTGCAGAGAAGCTCCACTGCCCCCTGCCCCAGAGTGCTGCTGTGCACAGGATCCTAGAATGGCTCAGGCTGGAAGAGACCTCCGAGACCATCCAGTTCCAGCCCCCTGCCGTGGGCAGGGACACCTCACAACTAGTCCAGGCTGCTCAAGGCCTCGTCCAACCTGGCCTTGAACACACCTCCAGGAGGAAGACACAGCTTTCCTGTGCAGCCTGTTTCAAAGACTCAGCACCCTCATACTGCTGAGTGTCTTGCTCAGATCCAGTCTAATCCTGCTCTCCCTCAGCTCCAAACCATTCCCCCTTGTCCCATCTCTGGACACCCTGATGTGGAGCTCGGTGCTCCTCCTGCTGCACCTTGGACACTACTTAGGGAAATGCAAAAATGATTTCATGTAACATTCCAGATGTCCCCTCCCTGCAGGTGTTCAAGGCCAGGATGGATGGGGCCTTGAGCAACCCAGGCTAGTGGAGGTGTCCCTGCCCACAGCAGGTCCTTTCCAACCCAAACCATTCTCTGAGTCTGTGCATGCCAGGAGCTGGGCAGCTCAGGTCCTTTCCAACCCAAACCATTCTCTGAGTCTGTGCATGCCAGGAGCTGGGCAGCTCAGGTCCTTTCCAACCCAAACCATTCTCTGAGTCTGTGCATGCCAGGAGCTGGGCAGCTCAGGTCCTTTCCAACCCAAACCATTCTCTGAGTCTGTGCATGCCAGGAGCTGGGCAGCTCCTGCAAGGCCTCAGCTGAAGAGGACATTCACACTGTTAGAGCATTCCTCCAGGGACAGACAGCTGCTGCCTTTTGCCACCAGATGAACACCTGATGGAAGAAACGTGACAATGCAAGAGCCACCCTTGCCCTGCCCACAGCCATTGTGCCTCCTTCCATCACTAGTCCACCCATTTCTCGTGTGCACCTGCCACAGGCCATGCCCAGAACCTGCACAGCAAAGCTCTAATTGCCATAAATAAAGTGATAGTGGCTCCCCATGTGTGTAACCACAGCCCTGGGCTTGCAGCCACAACTCTTCCTGCTTTTCCAGGCAAGCCCTGCTCCCCCTGCACACCTCCTCCTGCTCCTGGGGCAGGGCAGGGGCCAGCCCTTCTCTCTCTGCCCTTTGCTCCTCACCACTCCTTGGCTCCTAACAACCCAACTCTTGAGTGACATTTTAATAAAACACAGAGCTAATCAACACTGCAGCAACAGTGCTGGAGAATTGATAATGAAGAGATTTATGTCAGATTATTCAATATCTGCCAGCCTTCCCTGCTCTCACTCTCCCCAACTGCAAGCCCAACCCCACTGCCTCCAGCCCTCCATTCTCCTTCCTTCCCCACCCCTCGGCAACAGGCAGGCGACTGAGAGCATCTCCCTCTCCCCAGCTCTTCGGCAGCTCCAGGGAGGGATGACAGCCACTCAGGGGTTAAAGAGAGGCAGTGAACCCCCAGCTAATGAGTAAGAATTCAGCAGGCAGTGTAAGATAAATGGAGCTTTCTCTGCTTCTGCTGGAGTCAGCATGAACCGCGGCCCCGCGGCTTGTTTGTGGCAAATGGAGTGCGCGAAATATCAAAGGGCAGTGATCCAGAAGAAGACCGACTTTGACAAATTTTAAATTGGCCAGAAAGAAAACCAGCACAAAAAAAAAAAAATTAAATAAGAATAATAAAAAAAAACCCCACACCAAAAACCCAAAAATCAAACAAAATCCTGCACTTCGGTGCGGTGCTGCTCCTGGAATGAGCCGCAAGCAAAACAGCAGCGCCCGATCGCCCGATGCCGGCAGCAATTACCGCAGCTAAGTGAGATGCTTATCGGTGACTGAGGCTTTTAGAGCTCTCCCCGTGTACAGTGGGAAGTGACTCCTCTTGTGTCGCAGGCGTTTTAATTAAAGCGTATGGAGTTTGCTGGCAGTAATTACCCTGCGGTTGGTGAGGGTGCAAACGCAGCCCTGAAGAGGCTGCTGCCTCCTCGTAGAGAATCATAGAATCGTAGCATCAACCAGGTTGGAAGAGACCTCCAAGATCATCCAGTCCAACCTATCACTCAGCCCTATCCAGTCAACCAGACCATGGCACTAAGTGCCTCATCCAGGCTTTTCTTGAACACCTCCAGGGACAGCAACTCCACCACCTCCCTGGGCAGCCCATAGGCTGGATTGCTGAGTCTGTTGGCAGAGTCTCCCTGCTCTTCACCTGGGGCTTTACTGTGCAGCTTTCACTGGTGTGGTCCTGGGGGAGTTGGGGCTGTTGAGCCTGGAGAAGGGAAGGCTCCAAGGAGACCTTAGAGCTGCATTCCAGTATCTGAAGGGGACCTATGGGAAGGCTGGGGAGGGACTGTTCAGAAAGGCCTGTGGGGATAGGATGCGGAGCAATGGTTTGGAACTGGGGCAGGGCAGAGCTAGGTTGGACATCAGAAGTTCTGCACAGTGAGGGTGATGAGACACTGGAACAGGCTGCTCTGGGATGTGGTTGAGGCCCCATGCCTGGAGACATTCGAGATCAGCCTGGATGTGTCCCTATGCAGCTTGCTCTAGCTGGAGGTGTCCCTGATAACTGCAGGGGGTTGTACAAGATGCCCATTGAGGGTCCCTTCCAGCCCAGTACAGCCTGTGAATCCAAAGATGCCCTGCACCCACTCAGTGTGACAGACTCCCTGAAGGGGCCACCCAGCAGCTCCCCACTTTCCTTCACCACCTCAGATTTGAACACCCCAAAGCCCCTGCAGCCAGACTCTGCTCCTGGGAGTGTCTGCATGGCTGACCCCACGTTGGTTTGCTCAGCAGCAGAGCCAGGGCTGCTCATGGTGGATGAAGGTGAAGTGCCTGAGGAGCAAGGCTCCTGCTGCAGTGTCATTGGTTTGCAGGGCCCCATGCTGACTGCTCAGCACTGTCTGCTGTAACCACACATCTCATTCCACCTGCCCCCAGGGACTCCTGCACTGCAGAGGCAGCTCCACAGCAGGGTGCAGGAGGTGCAGCCCTGAGCCTTGGCAGTGTAAAGAACTCGACTGCAGCCTTTGAGTGCAGTGTGACGCACCTCAGGAGAGCTTCTGGCCATAGAGTCACTGAATGGGTTGGCTTGGAAGGGACCCTAAAGCTCTTCCAGTCCCAACCCCCTGCCATGGGCAGGGACACTTCATCCAGCCTGGCACTGAATGCCTCCAGGGAGGGCACATCCACAGCCTCCCTGGGCAACCTGTGCCAGTGTCTCCCTGCCCTCACTGTCAAGAATTTCTTCCTCATCTCCAGTCTCACTCTCCCCTCCTCCAGCTCAAAGCCACTGCCCCTCAGTTCTATCACCACAAGCACCCATAGGAAGTCCCTTCCCAGCCCCCTTGTAGCCCCTCTTCAGGTACTGCAAGACCACTACGAGGTCTCCCTGAAGCCTTCTCTCTTCCTTGGTCACTTCCAACCCAAACCACTCTATGTATCTCTGACCCCACATAAGCAAGGTCTGAACTTGAATAAAGCTGCTGCCTTGTGCTGGTCTGCAAAACTCACACATCTGCCAAACAGCTTCTGGCCCACAAAGGCACCAGCACAGTGAGGGAAAGCAAAGAGTATCAAAACACTTTCACTGAAAAAATAAAGAGATGTGTTGGATGCTGTCAAAGCCATCCCATGAAGCTGGTCTGCAGCAGGCAGCCTGATTCTCCACACTCCCTGCACCCCTCAAGATTGTTATTCTCTCCCCAAGGCTGCCAGGGTGGTTGTTTGTACAGAAATTGTTGCACTGCCATAAATTAACCAAAAAAAGCCCAAGACTGAAGTGTAAGAGCAGCAGAAGCCAGGATTTATCAGTCGTTTGCAGAGCACTTTTCCTCCTGAAGTATCCCAAAAGGCTTTATAAATTCCAGCCAGCCACACACTGCCTGCTTCCTCCTCTAGCGACATGCAGTCAGTCTGCGAGGCAGAAAGGCTCTGTGAGAGGAGAGCCTTACAGCCAGAGCCAGCCGAGAGCCATTCTGAGCCCCCAGGCAGCACACTGCTGACACTGAGTGCATTCTGCTGGGCGAGGCTGCTGGGTGCACGCCAGGCAGCATCTGGAGCCACAGGCACAACCGAGTGCCACTGAGGCTCTGAGCATGCAGCTCACCTCCTGAAGGAGGGGGAAGAATCCTTTGGGTTTTTTCAGCTGTCATTGCTCAAAGCTGCCTCAGACACACCCTGACAATCCTGCAGCTCACAGTGTCCTGGGCCAGTTCTTACACCAAATGGCACCAGCTGAAGGTTTGGCTCAAGAGCTTTCAGTGAGCTGAGCACTTGTTGAGCTGGAAACCAGATTCAAGCACCTGCAGTAAGTCTCATTCAATAAAAAAAGAGTAACAACAGAAACCAGCTCCAGAAGGCACTGTGCCCCCAGGCATGCTCAGGGCACGCAGGTGCCACCCCTTGCAGCCAGTCTCAGCCCCTTTGCTGCCCGAGTTAGAGGGCAGTGAATCATCAGCATGAATTGCACAAAATGCCCCAGGGCCCCTTTCTGTGGTCTCTAAACACACTGCCTGGCCCCCAGCCCCGTGCAGACCTACCCAGCTTCTCTGCCAGGCGGATGTAGACAGGGTCCACCCTCCTCATGGTCTTCACCAGATCCTTCCTGCGGAATTTGATTTCCACCGTCCCCTCCGGCTCCAGGATTCCTCCTCTGGTCAGTGATGGCAAAAGAGAAAAGAAAGGCACTTTGAGATCATCAGACAAGGGGAAACACAAAACGGACAGGTTCACTGATAGCTAGAAAGTATGGGGGAAAAGAAGAGAAGGGCAGAGACAAAACAAAGAGAGAAGAAAGGCAGAAGTTTAGCTGTGGTTTATGCAGTGCCACAGATGCAGACCAGGCTGTGTCTGCCCCGCAGCCTGAGGCACAGCCTGGCACCAGCCATGGCCCTCTGCAGCCTCTGTAAAGCTGTGGCTTGAAAGTGCACTCAGAGGGTAGGTAAGCTGTGTGACAAACCAATTAACCAGCCACCTTCATTAGAGATCCTGCCACTGCCCAGGCCAAAGCTGGAGTGATTTGAAACTTGGCCTTGGTAAATAAAATCATTTCAGCCTCTAACCATGAGGGCAGAAGCAGTGCTGAGAGGAAGGTCAGTGATGAGGGTTATGGAACAGCAGCAGCTGGGGCAATGATTTTCCTCATCTCCAACCTAACTCTCTCCTAGCACAATTTCAGGCCTTTTCCTCTCCTTCTATCACCTGAGACTAGGGAGCAGAGCCCAACCCCAGCTCACTGCAGCCTCCTTTGAGGAGCTGTAGAGAGCAGTGAGGTCTCCCCTCAGCCTCCTCTTCTCCAGACTGCACACCCCCAGCTCCCTCAGCTGCTCCTCCCCAGCCCTGTTCTCCACACCCTCCCCTGGCTTTGCTGCCCCAGACCTGCAGGCATTGCTGCCCAGAGCAGGTGGTGAGGAGGGGCAGCTGCTCACCTGCTCTCCCGGTCCGCGTACATCTCCATGTGCCGGGGGTTAATGGTTGGGTCGATCACCACCCAGGAGCCTCCCCTCAGCTCCGCCTGAGGTGGGATGTAGATAAGGATGGGCTGATGGTACTCCCTCAGGCCGTCCACGATGTAGGCACCGAACTTGAGCACTTGGTCATACATGTCTGCAGAAAGGGGAAGGCACAGCATGGCAGTGCCCCTGCCTGGCACACCGGGAACCCCACAGAGCTCCTCCTGCAGCCACCTCCTGCTGCCACACCGCAACCTCCAACCACCTCCTGCTGCCAGCCACACCGCAGCCTCCAACCACCTCCTGCTGCCAGCCACACTGCAGCCTCCAACCACCTCCTGCTGCCACACCGCAGCCTCCAACCACCTCCTGCTGCCACACCACAACCTCCAACCACCTCCTGCTGCCAGCCACACTGAAGCCTCCAACCACCTCCTGCTGCCACACCACAACCTCCAACCACCTCCTGCTGCCAGCCACACCGCAGCCTCCAACCACCTCCTGCTGCCAGCCACACCGCAGCCTCCAACCACCTCCTGCTGCCAGCCACACCGCAGCCTCCAACCACCTCCTGCTGCCACACCGCAGCCTCCAACCACCTCCTGCTGCCACACCGCAGCCTCCAACCACCTCCTGCTGCCACACAGCCACACCGCAGCCTCCAACCACCTCCTGCTGCCACACAGCAACCTCCAACCACCTCCTGCTGCCACACCGCAGCCTCCAACCACCTCCTGCTGCCACACCGCAGCCTCCAACCACCTCCTGCTGCCAGCCACACCGCAGCCTCCAACCACCTCCTGCTGCCAGCCACACCGCAGCCTCCAACCACCTCCTGCTGCCACACTGCAGCCTCCAACCACCTCCTGCTGCCAGCCACACCGCAACCTCCAACCACCTCCTGCTGCCAGCCACACCGCAGCCTCCAACCACCTCCTGCTGCCAGCCACACCACAACCTCCAACCACCTCCTGCTGCCTGCCACACAGCAACCTCCAACCACCTCCTGCTGCCACACAGCAACCTCCAACCACCTCCTGCTGCCAGCCACACCACAACCTCCAACCACCTCCTGCAGCCACACCACAACCTCCAACCACCTCCTGCTGCCAGCCACACCACAACCTCCAACCACCTCCTGCTGCCAGCCACACCACAACCTCCAACCACCTCCTGCTGCCAGCCACACCACAACCTCCAACCACCTCCTGCTGCCAGCCACACCACAACCTCCAACCACCTCCTGCTGCCACACCACAACCTCCAACCACCTCCTGCTGCCAGCCACACCGCAGCCTCCAACCACCTCCTGCTGCCAGCCACACTGCAACCTCCAACCACCTCCTGCTGCCAGCCACACCGCAGCCTCCAACCACCTCCTGCTGCCACACCGCAACCTCCAACCACCTCCTGCTGCCACACCACAACCTCCAACCACCTCCTGCTGCCACACCGCAACCTCCAACCACCTCCTGCTGCCAGCCACATTGCAGCCTCCAACCACCTCCTGCTGCCAGCCACACTGCAGCCTCCAACCACCTCCTGCTGCCAGCCACACTGCAGCCTCCAACCACCTCCTGCTGCCAGCCACACTGCAGCCTCCAACCACCTCCTGCTGCCAGCCACACTGCAGCCTCCAACCACCTCCTGCTGCCAGCCACACTGCAGCCTCCAACCACCTCCTGCTGCCAGCCACACTGCAGCCTCCAACCACCTCCTGCTGCCAGCCACACTGCAGCCTCCAACCACCTCCTGCTGCCAGCCACACCACAAGCTCCAACCACCTCCTGCTGCCAGCCACACTGCAGCCTCCAACCACCTCCTGCTGCCAGCCACACTGCAGCCTCCAACCACCTCCTGCTGCCACACCACAAGCTCCAACCACCTCCTGCTGCCATAGTGCAACCTCCAATCACCTCCTGCTACCACACTGCAAGCTCTGGCTGCTGTTACGTGAACCTGGGTGAGACAGACTGAGACAAGCGACAAGGGGGATGGGGACAAGTCACCCCTGGCAAGATTCCCATTGGGATCCAGAAGAAAATCTTTCCCCATGAGATGAGTTAGAGATTGGAATCTTCAGGTATTGGAAGGCAGCTCTAAGGCCCTCCTGGAGTCCTCTCCAGGCTGAACCACCCCAGCTCCCTCAGCCTGCCTCACAGCAGAGCTGCTGCAGCCCTCGAGCCTGCTATGATTTCTGAGGAGACCTTCCAGGAGGCACAGTGTGTGTCTGTGGTATTCTGTATGCTAACACCACGGGCTCTGGTGTGATGCTTCCAAGCTCTTTGCAAGGTCACTGTCCTGTTATTTAAGGCATGTCAGATGCTGAGGAAGAGAAGAACAATTCACTTCCTCTGACTGTGACCAACCGTAAATTCTTGGCAGAGACAGTGAGGACTGAGAACCAAACAAAACTCCCAACCTCCTCCTGTGTCCTGGGTAAAGAAAAAGACCTCAAAAGGGGTGACAAATTTATTACTAATTACACAATTATTTTATTATGTAGTGCCAGTAATAAACCACTTGAAGTACTTTCAGCTAATTCTAGTGTTAAGAAAATAATTGCTTGATTCAAATTATTTTAACTGAATTAATTCTTTCCTGGACATTTTTTACTGGTGCTACATAATAAAATAATTGTGTAATTAGCAGCACATTCCTCACTGCTGCCAAGGGGGTGTATTTTACTCAGGTTAAGTGCAGGAAAAAAAGGAGCACTCCTTGTTTGAACAAGGCAGAGGGAGAAGGAGCAGAGAACTTGAGAGAAACTCAACGTTTTTTGTGCTTGTCTCTAAATCTCCTTCAGGTTTGGCATCAGCAAGCTCAGGTGGTTGTTGGGAAGCTGGAGCCAGACTCTTGTCAGTGCTTGACAGGATAGGTAAAGGGCTCTTGGAATGGGTAGGGCTTGGGAGGGACCCCTGGAGATCATCTGATCCAGCCCTCCTGCTAGATCAGGGTCACCTAGAGAAGGCCACACAGGAACAGGCCCAGATGGGCCTTGGAGACTCCAGCACCACTCTGGGCAGCCTGCCCCAGAGCTCTGTCACCCTCACACTGAAGTTCCTCCTCCTGTCCAGATGGAATTTCTTTTATTCTAGTCTGTGCCTTTTGCCCCTTGTCCTGTTGCTGGGCACCACTGAACAAAGCCTGGCCCCACCTTCTGAGTGTCTATAGGCACTGAGAAGATCTCCCTTTGGTTTCCTCATGTCCAGGCTCCAAAGCCCCCCAGCCCCTCAGCCTTTCCTCAGGAGGCCCTCTCTTCTGTTCACACACAGCAAGGTGTGGCCATGGCACTCTGGGGCATGGTTTCATGGCCACGCTGGTGATGGGTTAATAGTTGGGCTCTTAGTCAGCCCAAGCAACTCTGTGATTCTATGAGAGGAGTCCTCTGAGGAGAGCAGAGGAGTCCATCAGGCATGATCCCAGCACACTCCTGTGCCCTGCCTGCTTGGCTGCAGAGCACACCAGTGATCACAGAATCAACCAGGTTGGAAGAGACCTCCAAGCTCATCCAGTCCAACCTAGCACCCAGCCCCATCCAGTCAACCAGACCATGGCACTAAGTGCCCCATCCAGTGTTTTCTTGAGCACCTCCAGGGACAGCAACTCCACCACCTCCCTGGGCAGCCCATTCCAATGCCAATCACTCTCTCTGGCAAGAAGTTCCTCCTAACATCCAGCCTATACCTCCCCTGGCACAACTTGAGACTCTGTCTAAATTGATGACTGCACACACAGGACATCTGCTGGGAGCTCCTACTATGCCTCTGGGGGTGCAAATGTTGGCATCCAGCATGCTAGGAAAGGCTGCAGGCAGCCTTCTGCATTTCCATTGTGCCATGCACCGTGCCCTGAACCTCCCAACCTGAAAGGGATCTGATCAGGCTTGGCTGCACTGTCAGACAGGACCTGCAGGCAACCAGCAGGCACAAGCTGGCTGCAGACACAGAAATGCCCCTCACAGACCAGCCAGGCTGTGCAGCACCCACGAGGCAGAGACTTAAGAGAGCTTTTCTATGCTGCTGACTTGGGAGCTCCTTAATGCTTTCTTTGATTGTTATTTACAACCCATCCTGGGTCAAAAACCAACACTAACACTACCGAGTAAAAGCTGAGAACACCCCAGCCCGTGCCCTGCAGCAGGGGGGTTTGCTACCAGCCCAGCAAGCCCAGGGCCCCCTGCTAACTCCACTGAACAGCACACTGGATGCAGGTCACTGCAGGCTCCCTGAGCTACTCCACTGCAGACAGCACTGCCTGCTCCCAGCACTGCACTCTGCACCCTGCTGCAAGCAGCCTTCTGGCCAGGGACAGCTGGATGGGGAAGCCACCAGCACCCCAGCAATTCACTGCTATCACTTATTTACTTGATGGCTTCACTTAGCCCTCCTGGACCCACCAGGCTGCAGCAGGGCAGGTGTGAGGTGTTTCTTCCTTTTTCCCCCCCTTTTCTTATCTCCCCTCTCCCCTTTTTTTTTTCCTTTTTCTTTTTGTCTTTTCCTTTCATTTTTCTTTTCTCCTTTTTTCATTTTCCTTCCACACTCTTCTTTTTCTTTCTTACCCCCCCCTTACATTTTCTTCCCCCCCCTTTCCCTCTTTTTTCTTTTCCTTTTTTCTTTTCCTTTTTCTCATCCTTTTTATTTTTCTCTTCCTTTTTTTTTTTTTTGACTTTTTTTTTTTGCTCTCTTTTTTTCCCCTCCACTAATGTCAATTTTCAGCATAGCAAGAGCTGTCTCTAATCTTTTCCTACTCATTACACACAATTTTGGAGTCATTTTACCCACAGTGCAGCCGGCTCCTGGCAGTGTGTTTGTGTGCACTGAGGGGTGGCATAATTGTTTATTTTCCCTCCCCTGCATAATCCCCCAGCCAGCACTGAAACCCAAACTGCAAACAACCCCCCAGGGAGCACGGAGAGAGTCAGGAGGGCTCAGCACAGGGCCCACCAGTCAGCAAGGTGCCAGAGAACACCTGGACTGAGATGCAAACTGCCACGGCTCTGCTCCTCCCTCCCGGGCACCATGGCTCCCTCCTCCTGCTGCTGCCAGCTGGGGTGGGGCATGAGGGACACAGAACCACAGAACTGTTTGGGTTGGAAAAGGCCTCCAAGGTCTTCCAGTCCACCCACCAACCCAGCACCACCATGGCCACCAAACCCTGTCCCCAGGTGCCATGGAACCCCTCCAGGAATGGAGACTCCACCACCTCTCTGGGCAGCCTCTTCCAGTCCCTGACCACTCTTGCAGCAAAGAAATTTTTCCTTATCTCCAACCTCACCCACCCCTGGCATAATTTCAGGGCAGGACTAAAAGCAGATCCCAGCTGCTGCTTACCTTTCATTCCTCCAGAGAAGCCTCTCCAGTTAGCAAAGAGCATCAGGGGCAGCCCTTCTCTGTTGAAGTCATTGATAGCTTGTGCAGTCTTGAAGGCAGAGTCAGGGAACCACACCTGCCCAGCTTGTTGGATTATCTGGTGGGAATGAAAACAGCCTGGGAAGTCCTGGATCAGAGCTGGCAGAAACCCACAGAATTTGATGCAGCAAGAGCTGGGATGTGGAGTTGGCCAGGAGGAACTCAGCACATTGAATGCTTAGCAGCTGCTTGCCCACAGGAGAATCAGGACAACCCTTCTGTCACCAATTTCAGCAGGAGTGTTCCCACTGATTTAGCTAGGAGCAGTGAGGGCATGGAGAGCCTGGAGAGCCTTCCTGCTGAAAGGAGGGGAAGGAGAGGAGAGAGAGAAGGATGTGCAAAGGAGGAACCCCCTGGGCTAGAGCTGTGAAAGCAGGCAGAGGATGGGCAGTGTCAGAGCAGGGACACCAAATCCTGACACGCTGTGATCATGGCAGGAGAGCAGAGAGCTGCTCTGCTTGGCAGACCTCCTGAGCCCCAGTCCCTGCCCCTCACCCAGATGCCAAGAGCAGCAGGACTGCTGCGGCATTGGCTGCCCACCGGCTCCTCCAGCAGCAGCTCACCAAGGGATGTTCGGGTGGGGAGGAACAAGATGCCACCAAAAGCAGAGTTCTTTCCACAGAGACATCAGCAGAGGGCAACAAGCAGCTGAGCACACGTTCAGCCTACCTTGGCCTCCGAGTCCAGGTTCGCAGGGTCAGCAGGGATGCTGAGCTCCACCGTCCGCGTTTCTACGGCAACTACTCCTACAGGTATCCCTCCCAGCCTGGTGACACGGGAGACAAAACACAGTTCCTGCTGTTACACAACGGCATCAAAACACTCAAGAGAGACAAAGGAGGCAAGCAAACGGCAGAAGAAGCCTTCTGGACCTTCTGATGCGTTTAGGCACCTGGCTGGAGAGCTTAAGAGCAGAAGTCTCAGTTCTGCAAGCCAAATCTTGTGCTGAAAGCAGCAGATAGCTCCCTGAAAACTATGGCAAAGCAAAGCCCAGGCTTTGAATGGCACTGCCACACCTCCACCACCCACCAGCTGCCACCCCACACACTGTGACACTGATGGTCCTGACCAAGAGAAACACACATGAAGACCCGAGGCTTCCCAAGCTCTGCTTTCCCCAGCACTCCCACCTGGGCAAACACACCCACAGGCTGCAGGACTAAGCAAGGCTGATGTCTAAGCCACTCAAAATCTCCCTCTCCCAAGTGGTCAGAGTGAATGATGGGTAAAAGGTTTGAGTTTGTCATCTGTGTCCTTTCCAGACCCTCTGGTGCAGGATGACAATGGGTCAGTGAAAAAGGGGTCATGGACACTAACTGGAACCCAGGAGGTTCCACCTCAACATGAGGAGAAACTTCTTAGGTGTGAGGCTGCTGCAGCCCTGGAGCAGCCTGCCCAGACAGGTTGTGAAGTCTCCTTCTCTGCAAACTTTCAAGACCCATCTGGATGCATCCCTGTGTGACCTGCTGTGAGTGACCCTGCTCTGGCATGATCCAGTCTTAAAGACTGGATGAGGCACTTAGTGCCATGGTCTAGCTGATTGGATAGGGCTGGGTGATAGGTTGGACTGGATGATCTTGGAGGTCTCTTCCAACCTGGTTGGTTGATTCTATGATTCTATCTTTAAAGGTCCCTTCTAGCTCCTGTGGCTGCAGGGGTGGGAAGCAGGCAGCACAGTGCAGATGTCAGGGGAGATGCTGAGCTCTGCTCTCCACAGCCCTTAACCACTCCTGCACACAAAAGGCATCTTGCTGACAACTGCTTACTCCCAGGACAGAGTCCCAGCAGAGCCTCCACTCTCTCCTCAGCCACACGTGCTGCAGGCAGGAAGGGACAAGGCCCATGTGCAGGAGGGGGCTGAGCAGCTCCCCACTGCCCGTGATGAAGAGGCTGCCCAGCAGCTGTAATTGCCGGAGCCGTCTTAAAGCGGTAAGTTACAGCTGGTGAGCCAGGGCCCATGTGACCTAATAAAGAACATCTTTATCCAAGTATTACAGTTATTTATTGAACTTGAAAACAGCTCAAAACAACTTCTGTTTTCCATTATACTTCATATAAATTTTATCAGGCTAGCACATGAAGATGCTCCATCTTGTTTTATAGTGTGTCCCTGGACAAGTTGCCATCGAATAATAAAAGACAATTTACAGCCACCAGCAGACAGATTCCAAACATCCATACAAGGGATGAGTTTTGGCAGCACTTACAGTAGCAATCCCAGAGGAACACACTCCTCGTTGGCTGGGTTTGTTGGTTTCCAAATGCCACTGCTTTTGAAAGAAGTCCCTTTCGTTTCTGTTACAGATACCTGAATGGGAGAGCTTGGAGCAGCTTGGAATTTGGCTGAAGAAAAAGGAACTGCAAGCAAGGCTGAGCGTGGACCTGGACAGAGCTCTTCCAGCCCTGCCAAAGCACTGATTCCAACCCTGCTCCCTGCCCCCTGGAGCACTGGTGAACATAAAAGCCTCGAAACGACTCCAAGATGTTGTGAGATCAGACTGATACAAGAGAGAAGAGACTGAGCCCCCCCACTGCAGCCCCTCTCAGGTGGGCAAAGCAGCCTAAGCTTTGCTATTTCATGGCATGACCTCTGCTCTCCAACCCTCTGGAGAGCTGTGGCGTTAACAAGTCTGAAAGAGAAACAGGAGCTGCCAATGCCAAAGGTTCTGGGGCAGTCCTGCTGTCACCACAGAGAGCTAAGAGCAGCCCTGACCCAGAGCTGTGCTGGCTGGGAGCCTGGCTGGCAGCGCCAGCTGTGCTGTGCTGGCACAAACAGGGGGTGCCTGGCAGTCAAACACAGCACCACCAGCGCTGAGCTGCTGCTAGGGTCAGTCCCCGAGTCAGCAGCTGATGCAGTCAGACCCCAGGGGTGACCAGAGGATGTCCAGAGACTGTGAAGATCAGCAGGCCATTTGGCTCTGGATTGATGGCACTGTGACACAACCCTCAAAGATCAGCTCCTGCCTCTGCCATTTCTTTTAGTTCTAGCTGAACTTTCCTTGCAAGTCAGACAAAATGCAAAGCCATCAGGTGCCTGAGGTGCCTGCAGCCAAGGCAGAGCTGCAGGAAGGCCTCACCACACCACCATCCACCTAGGGAAGCAGATACTGTTTGCCACAACTTTTACAGCATCTCTTTTGGAGCACATTGAAGCTGTCAGCTCCCAGCACAACAGGAGAAACCATCAGACCTTCACTCCTGCGCTAAGAGCTTCACTCCAGTCATGACTTGTGTGCACTCACAGCTATCAACTCGCAAAGCATCTGCCAGGAAAATGCAAAGCACAACAGCAATTGGATTTCTACAGGCATCCAAAACAGCTCTCAGAATTTACCTTGCTCTGCCAACCACAACTGTCTGTGCCCAGGGCTGCATGATCTCCAGGAACGAGCCATTGTCAAAGAAACCACTCTGCCACTGTCCTTTTTGATCTAAAGAGAAGGGAAAACCATGGAAATGTCAGGAATGAAGACAGGAGGGAATAGCAACAGGAGCAGCTGAAACTTGCTCAGAAGTGCCAGCTGCAGAAGGTGGCACCAGTTCTACTGCCAACTAGATTATAGCACAGGGGAACATTGGACAGCTGAGCATTTGTCTGCCCTCAGCCATCACCTCTGATTTCATTTGCTAGTCTGCATAAAGGCAGCAACTGATCAGCCAAAGCATCATTTATGGGTAAACTGCTGGGGCTGGGGCAGCAGAGCTCCTGGCACTTCTCAATAAGTAACTCTGCTTTGGTTAAGCCACCACAGACATCTGTCAGAAGGCAGCAAAGTCGTTAG
Source organism: Pogoniulus pusillus (assembly GCF_015220805.1). Taxonomy (NCBI): domain Eukaryota; kingdom Metazoa; phylum Chordata; class Aves; order Piciformes; family Lybiidae; genus Pogoniulus; species Pogoniulus pusillus. The sequence continues at coordinate 14,060,927 of NC_087290.1, read as the reverse complement.
GGATCTTCTTCAAAATGCCTACTACTCTCTGAAAACTTACCTCACATTCTGCTCTTGGCTAAGTTTGCCTTTAAAGGAAGGATGCCAAAGAAAGCCAAGAACTAAACACCAACATCTCTGTGCTGTTCCAGCATCTGAAGAGGGCCTACAGGGAGGCTGGGGAGGGACTATTTACAAGGTCTTGTAATGACAGGATGGGGAGTAATGGGTTTGAGCTGGCTGAGGGCAGGTGTTAGGAAAGGGTTATTTACAGTGAAGGCAGTGAGACACTAGAACAGGTTGCCCAGGGAGGCTGTAACCAAACATTCTGTGATCCACAACCTCCTTGGGGGTGTTCAAGGCCAGGTTGGATGAGGCCTTGAGTGACCTGTTCTAGTCCCTGCCTATGCCAGAGGGGTTGGAACTGGATGATCTTTGAGGTTCCTTCCAACCTAAACCATTCCATGATTCTGATTCTAGAACCAAGCCACACTCCTCAGCCTGCTCCACACTCCTCAGCCTGCACAGCCCCAACTCTTTCAGCCTGAAATGAAGCATTCTGACACCAGAAGCCTCCCTGACCATGGAAGAACCAGATGTTGCACCTCTCCATAAACCAAAGCTTGCTGGATCAGACCACAAAGCTCTGCAAAAACAACCCAACCCAAATCCCTCTCAGCTTTCTCTCTTGGCACCCAGCTTCTGAGGGATGTTTTAACCCGCAGGAGCCCCTCTGCTTCTGCAAACCCGAGCCCAAAACCAATTAAAAGTGGAGATCCAAGCAAGCTAACCTCTGCTGACTTAAACAGGATGGAGAGTGTTTTATCAAGCCCAAAGTTGTAATTACTGTGTTCTACATTCCCTGCCTCCGTGGCCCCACTGTAAAATGTGCCCATCCATTCCCAAATTATCTCTTTATCGCGGGCCCAGAGCTGATGGTTTAGATTCCGGCCTCGTGTCGGGCGTCACTTTGAAGAATATCAGGGCAATATCTCCTCTAATAAATGGCTTTAACTTTTCACCCAGCAGATATCTGCTTTAACTTATCTCAGGGAATCATCTGCTTGCCTTAACGCTTCCACTAAATTAAAATCTGAAGCCACTCGATGCGGAAGGCAGCGCTGGCTGCACTGCAGGCAGCTGGATGAATTACTTGAGAGATGAGGGGGAAAAAAATATTACCCAAACCCACAAAACTTAAGTTTATCACAGACCTCATTCTAGCCCCCTCCTCCTCTCCCCCCCCCCCCCCCCCCAAGCTCGTTAGTAACAGTGGGCATAATGGTCACCCAGCTTGCAGCTTTGCATGCACACAAGCTGCACAACCCCAAAGGCTGGCAGAGGGTTTCAATGGGTTGCAGTGTTTCCAGAACAATTCTCCACCAGGATCTGCAGGAATGTTGTGATTCCCTCCAGTGTCCAGCCCCTGTCCATGTGGATTTTCCTCTGAACCACCAACAAAAATAATCTATAGAAGCAACTAATAACTGAGGTGTCCTCAAGCACTCAGATTGCACAGATTCGCAGAGTGAGTTGTGCTGGAAGGGACCTCAAAGCTCATCCAGTTCCAAACCCCTGCCACAGGCAGGGACACTTCCACCAGCCCAGGCTGCTCAAGGCCTCATCCAACAGTATCACCAAGGTTGGAAGAGACCTCACAGATCATCAAGTCCAACCCTTTACCACAGTGCTCAAGGCTAGACCATGGCACCAAGTGCCACATCCAACCTTGCCTTGAACTGCCCCAGGGACGACGACTCCACCACCTCCCCGGGCAGCCCGAAGCATCCACAGCCTCCCTGGGCAGCCTGTGCCAGTGTCTCCCCACCCTCCCTGTGAAGAATTTCTTCCTAATCTCCAGCCTCAATCTCCCCTTTTCCAGCTCAAAGCCACTGTCCCTCATCCTGGCACTGCAAGCCCACGCCAAGAGTCCCTCCCCAGCTTTCTCACAGGCCCTCTTCAGGTACTGCTTTTCTATACTATATTTTTCTGCACTATATCCAAATTGTTTGGAGCTGACTACTGCCTGAGCTCTGCAAGACATTTGCTGGCAGACAGAAAGCCCTGGCACACAGTTTGAAGCAAGGCCCATTCCTGCCCATCTTGGCCCCCAAATATCCACCTACTTGGGTTGGGGCGTCCAGCCAGCATCCAGCGTGGATCGTAGGGAGTCTTGGTGGGAACAAAGTCTATGGTTCTGTCTATGGGATCCTTCACTTTGAGGATAGGAACAGGGCTGAACACGTTCTAAGACAAAAAGAAAAGCACTGAAGGGAGCAATTCTCCTGCATGGCTTTGTCCTCAGAGACCTGCAGGTCAGAGTCCACCTTCCCCCCGTGCTGCACAACCCTTCATGGAACCACAGAATTACTGCAGGTGGAAGAGACCTCTAAGATCATTGAGCCCAACCCTCAATCTCACACCAGCATGGCCACCAAACCCTGGCACCAAAGGTCATGGCCACACGTTTCTTGAACATCTCCAGGGATGGGACTCCACCAGGTTGTGGAACCTGTGTCAATCCCTGACCACTCTTATAGCAAAGGAATTTTTCCTCCCCTCCAATCGAATCCTCCCTTGGCATAATTTCAGGCCATTTCCTCTCCTTCTATCACCTGAGACTAGGGAGGAGAGACCAAGGCCACCTCACTGCAATCTCCTTTCAGGGGTTGCAGAGAGCAATGAGGTCTCCCCTCAGCCTCCTCTTCTCCAGACTGAACACCCCCAGCTCCCTCAGCCTTCGATCAAAAGAATCCCAGAGCCTTGGCAAGAGTCTGCAAAAGCTTCCAAGGTGCTCCACTCTTTTGGCATCACCTGGCAGACACTGCTTTCTATTTGCTCTTCAGGCACAGCCAGCACCAGTGAGGGGCTGCAGCTCCATTTGTGAAAGGTGACCAGGCCACCTGGCTCAGTCCCCAGGCTCTCTCCTGCAGGAAGGTGACCTGCACGTTCCTGTTGCTCCCTTCCTGGCTGCAGAGAAGCTTGCACCATACATCAACTCCTACAAATTGCTGCCCCAGAGGCTTTTCAGCAAGAGACAATCCACTGCTTACAGAAGATCCTGCTGCCCAGAGGGCTGAGGGCAGGAGGCCAGGGGAGTGATGTGAGAGGACTCAGGGCAGTGCCAGGCCACCCCACAGCCCAGGTCCTGCAGTGCTTTGAGACAAAAAACAGCTTTTACTTCACTATCCTCATGCTTAGCAGCCTGGCAACAGCCACATGAACACACAAGCACCCCGTAGAGAGCCCCCAGCCCCTGTGAGCAAAGTGCCAGGTAGCAGCAGCTGGCACTGGTGCAGGGCCAGCACTCACCTTGGGCATGTAGGAAAGCCACTGCAGGATGGTGTAGACCCCCTCGAAGTCGTCGCAGACGGTGCTGTGTGTCACCCCATTGTTGTGCATGATCTGGATCCCACCCAGCTGGTTGTTGGAGGTGTAAACTTCCCGGCCCAGCACCTTTGGAAAGAAGACAAAAGGGAAGCTAGGCTGTGAGATGAGGCAGGCTGAGGAAGCAAAGGGAAGCCCATCCCTGCAGCAAGTCAGGAGCACTTCCACACCAAAGGATGGAGCAAACCACACACAAGAGACCTTGCCCAGCCCTCTGTGCAGCTGAGAGGGCATGGACAGCTATCCCAAGGGGAACGGGGCAGGAGGGGGGACTGAGGCAGAGGGCAGTTAGCTGAGGAAGGGCAGGAAGCTTGCCCTGCCCCAGGCTGATGTGACCAAGCCCCAAGCTCAGCTCACTAATTCAGAAGGGCTCCAAGGTAAGCGACAGGAGAGGACCTATTTAAATCTTTCACCAGCAAAAAGCACCAAAACACTGTCCAGGAGGGTGAGCACAGCACAGACAAAGCCCCAGCAGCTCCTTGGAGAGACAGAGCAGCGAGAAGGAGGCCCTGACTGCTGGGCTGCTGATGCTGCTGCACAGCTCAGCTCTGCTCTCGGCCCCGGCGCAGCTCTTTTCTCATTCTCCTGCTGTCTCTTCCCATTTGCCCTCTCCCTGACGGATACCCTGAGCTCTCGGTCACTCAGCTCTCTGCTCCACTGAGCCCATATTACTAATAACACCTCTGCCACGGCCAGTTTACCTCATGAAGGCAGGAGCACATCATTACAAAATAAACTCATAACTTTGACACTCCAGCAAATCCACACCGTTTGTTATCTTTATGGGCTGAGCCTTGCCAACAAGGCAGAGGGCATCATCCACCTGCTTCATTTAGCTCTTAACTCCCCCCCTCAAACACCCTGCCCTCCTCCACCAAACACCTAGGTTAAAAAGAGATAACCCAAGAGGGGAGAAGCCTGCAGCTCAAGTCACCAAAATGAGTGACACTCTCCAGGAAAACCTGGACAGGCTGCAGGAAGGCTGTGGAAGTTCAATGGGGACAAGTGTAGGGTCTGGCACCTGGGAACACATAAGCCAGGGCTGCAGCTCAGACTGGGATCCAACCTGCTGGAAAGCAGCCCTCTGGAAAGGGACCTGGGGTCAGGGAGCCACCAAGCCTCCTTAAAGCACTGTCTGGTGCTGAGGTACAGCACTGTCACCTGCCAGCTCTGGATCTACTTCCCTTTGGAGGGAGCAGCCCAGTACTCTGGCATTTCACGGGCCTCAGCCTCTACAGGCACTTAGATGATCCTCACAACACTCTCCTTGTCAGGCAGACATCACTCTAACTCTGTGTACAGAAGAAAGCAAAGCACAGGAGTTATGCATCTAGACCTAGAACTCAGTGCACAGAGATGCTCCTGAGCCTCCATCCTAGGCTCAGCCAGCTTCATCTTCCTCTAACCAGATCAGTGCCATGGTAGGCAAGACAGCAGCACGGATTCAATTTCGAGGAATAGCAAAGCTCAGACTTGCAGCTACCAGGTGTGAGGCAAGCTGAAGGCCTTCCAGAGAGGAAAGCCACAGAGGATTTAAACTGCCTGTCTGTGAACTGCTGCAGTGCAGGCAGATGCAAAAGGAGCCTCTGCTGCTGCTGACCTGCAGGCGCTGCGAGCAGCTGGGGCTCAGCACTGCTGGCAGGCAGCAGGAACAGGCTGATGCAGAACCTGCTCTTGCCCCCAAGCCCCTTTGTGGGGACCAAGATATATGTGCAGCTCCTTCTCCTGAGTGCTCCACACAGCCCAGCACAGGGGCAGAGCACCGTGCAGGGCTGTGGCTGGGAGCCACCGCACTTGTCACTGTTTGGGACAGCCTGGTCCCAGGCTGCACCGAGGTCCCAGTGCCCTCCTGCACAGAAGGTGCCCACAGGTGTGCTCCTGGGTGGAGAGCAGGGACATAGGCACACAGGAGCTCTGCACCACATCCTGACTCTGGCACAGGTCAAAGCTGCTCCACACCCTGGTGCAGAACCACAGAGACCTTAGAGCAGCCTGCCAGTACCTGAAGGGGCTACAGCAGAGATGGGGAAGGACTTTTGACAAGGGCTTGGCAGTGACAGGATGAGAGGGAATGGATTGAAGCTAGAGATAGGAGGTTGAGACTGGGGGTTGCAAAAAAGTTCTTGACAGCAGGGTTGTGAAAATAGGTTGCCCAGGGAGGCTGTGGATGCCCCCTCCCTGGGGGTGTTCAAGGCCAGGCTGGATGAGGCCTTAAGCAACCTGGGCTGGTGGAGGTGTCCCTGCCCGTCCTCAAGGTCCCTTCCAGCACAACCCATTCCGTGATTCTCTGACCAGCTGCCTTCTCCACGCTCCTCTCAGAAGGAGAGCTGCACTGACTGCAAAGCTGGTTTGGCTGCAGACCTGATGGGCTCCTGTGTCTCCCCAAAGACAAAAGATCTGCAGAAAGCAGGGCAGAGGGCTGGAGTGGGGCTCGTTATGCACCCCAAGTGCTGTCATCACCGCCAGCCCAGCACCCGTTGGGATCAAACACAAGTGCCAGACTATCCGAATCACTTCGGTAACTGCAGTTCCCACCCCAGCATCGCCGTGACCTGCCAGCGAGCTGCAGCAGCCAGGCTGCAGCACTCTGCCCACCCTGGCTCTCCCCAGCAGCACAGGCAGGAACGTCTCACCAGAAACACAACGCAGGGACTGCAAACCCCAGCCAAGCCCCAGCAGATCCTGCAGCCTTCGAGGCTAGCACTCAGCTCTTTTCATACACACATCCTGCCCTCAGAGGGTGAAACAGCAGCCAGAAGGACCAGGCTAAGGAGGGAGGGCAGCTCCCAGCACGGCCAGTGCCCAGGTCGCTGTGAGTGCAGACTCCTCTTGCGTCCCTAGGCCACGGAGGTGTGGAGCTCCTGCACTCCTAATTTACAAGCCCTCACTGGGGGACCCTCCTGGCTTGGGAACAGAGTGGCTCGGTGTAATGCCTGGAGATTATTAAAGGCAGAGCTGCACTGCACTATCAAGCCTACAGATCTTTTATTTAGAAGATATGGTGCTCTAAATGCACAAAGAGCTCCCCGTCACCTTCACATTAAAGCCCCTAGTGCCTGGTAAATGGAATTATATAGCTGTCATCTCCTTTCCCCAAAGTTTTAAGAGTACAATGGGCTCATTTTTTCACACTCCATCCCAGCTTCAGAACTAAGAGACCTACTTTGTATTGATTTAAAGTCTCAGAAATAAATAAACCTGCTTCACCAATGTGATTCACAAGAAATTCATGATACACTATTGCATGATATATTTCAAGCTGTGGCTCCAGCTCTTTTTTCCCTTTGGTGAGTGATGGGGAAGGTGGGAGGCAGGGGGAGGTGGGGGGAAGCTGACAGCCTGATGGTTATTGGAGATGGCTACTGACTGCAAATCCAGAAGCAGGTCTTGCTGGTGGAGTCTTTCTCTTGCTTTAATTTAGGGGAAGCAGAGGCGGAAGGGGAAAAAGCAACTGAACTGCACCTCGGAGGCAGCAAGGGGAGACGCATCCAGATGCACACTGCAGCTCTCTACACCACCTTGTGCCTCCAGGTCCCAAAACACCTCGCCAACACAAAGGGAGCAGGACCCCACTGCTGAGCAGGTCCTCCCTCCCTGCAGATGGCAACATGGAATTTAATGGGAGGGGACAGTTCTTCCACCTTGCAGTGCTGGATGAGGGTTTTTGAACACTTCTGGACTGCAGCAGAAAATCAGATTTTGCAGTCTTGAGATCTGAATAAATATCAAGGCATTTGCTTCTGACGCTGAAGCATTTGTTGTAGAAATGAGAAACAAAAATTAATTTGGAAAGAGAAGTCACTTTGGAAAAAAAAACAAACAACCCCCCCCAGGCTCTTCATTTGACCCCAAAACTCCAAATGAGAAATTCACCCAGGCTGACCCTTTTCCTGGAGAGCTGCAGTTCCAGGGAGCTGGCATTTTCCAATGACAAATGTCTTGTCAAGAAATTCCTGCCTGGCTCCCCTTCCAGAGTGTAGGGAGCCTGCATGCTTTGCTCAAGGTCACTCCATCAGTCAGTGGTAATCAAAAGGACTCCAAACCCTTTGAAAACTCAAACCACAGCTGCCTGTCCTAGAGGAGCAAACACTCACAAATCCCACCTCAGATGGGGGTTCCCTAATCCAGGCACCAGCCCCATGGCCAACGTCAGTGACACTCAGAGGTCTTGGGTTGGTCATTCTTTTTGGGTGCTTTCCAGACCCCAACAGAACCTTTTCATTCAGAGACCAGGCAAGGGGAACAGGCTGCACAACAGTGAAGCTCTGTGTAGGTGTGAGTTTAGGCTTAATCAAGAGGGAACTGGGGGTGGTTAGCCTGGAGAACAGGGAGCTGACAGGAGACCTCATTGCTCTCTACAGCTCCGTAAGAGGTTGGAGCGAGGTGGAGTTGGTCTCTTCTTCCTAGGTACAAGCAATAAGATAAGAGGAAATGGCCTCAAGTTGCTCCTGGAGAGGTTTAGGTTGGACATGAGAAACAGCTTCTTCTCCTAAAGGGTTGTCAAGCCCTGGCCAGGCTACCCAGGGCAGTGGTGGGGTCCCCATGTCCTGGAGGGGTTTCGAAGCTACGGAGATGTGGTGCAGAGGGCCATGCCAAGGCCCTGGAGCCCTTGGTGAGATCCATGGGAGGAAGCACTGATGGCTGAAGCTGCTGGAGTGTCCCTTTCTGTGTGACGTCCTCTAGCTCCTCTCTAATCAGCATCCCCAGCCCCCTGTGCCCACGCAGGCCTTCCTCACAGCCTTGCTGTGCCACTACAGAAGATTCATATCATGCATTAATAATTAGAGTGCTCTTTAGAATGGCAGAGCTGGCACTTGCTGCTCTAACTCACATGATTGCTCTCACATGATTGCTTTGATCTAATCCCAAGACTGGAGTCATCTCGAGCAGATATGGAGCAATCCCTGCCTGGAATCTCAAATTAGAGCTCTCCACAGCCTGTGTTCTACAGCCCCAGCCCCAAAAGGCACCAATCTCCCACGGCTCCTGTTTGTCCTGCCGCTGACGAGCCTGCAGGCTCACACCTGGGCAGGCTTACAGCCCCTGGAGGCTTCCTGCTCCTCCTATCAGCTCCTCTGCTGAGCTCCACACCTCTGGAGGCTTCCTGCTCCTCACACCTGCTCCTCCGCTGAGCTTCGCACCTGACCCAGCAGCCTCTCTCCTGGGCACAGCACCCTCAGCACCTCTGCCTGTTCCTCCCAAGCCCTCACCTCTTCTCTCACCATCTCATTCCAGGGCAACCAGCAAGTTCTGCAGCTTTCCTCAGCTGTGCCTTGCAAGCTTCAGGTCGGTGCCAGGCTGCTTCAGCACCAAGACCAAACAACATCCCACCAGGCAGCCAGGCTATGTCCACATCTGTCAGCAGACACTGAAGAGCAGCTAGCACCAGTGCCACATTGGCTGAAGTGCCTCAAAACAAACCAGTAACAGGCACAAACTGGAACATCATCTCGAGGGCCTGATTCAGGCAGGCCAAGCCTGGAGAGTTTTGGGGAAATAAAGCTAAGCAAGAGGGAGAGAAAAGAGGACAACCTGCTGGTTAGATTCCTCCCTTCAGCCCCAGGAGTGACAGCCACTTCAGAGGTCCTGCTGTGGGATGCAGCTTGGGAGGCAGTTCTTTATCACCACTCAGAGAATGACCTGTTTGGGGGATTACAGAACAAGGTGATGGGTCTCAAGTCAGGAGCAGTTCCTGAGCCCCTCTAACAAAGCTGGCACCCAGCAGGGAAAGCCTGTAAGGTGTCTGTAGAGAAAAGAGGCTGCAAGCTCCTCTTTGGTGACACAAGCACAGCAGTCTCAAAGCCAGGATCCCTTAAACACAACAGACAGCAAGGAGCAAACTAATTAAAAATAGGTCAGCGCCAGACTTGGGAACATCCCAGTGAAGACTGAAGTGAAAAACGTGGTCCTGGAAGCTTGAACGCACAAGCAATGCAGACACTGCGGGTGCCGGGCTCTTGTCCTACCTCTGTTCAAAAGGAAACAAACAGGAATTAACCTGTCAGTGCCTGGCAGCTGCACATCCTCTCTACCAGGTAGAACTGCACCTTGTGCACCTACACTCAGCCTGGAGAGAAGGCGGCTCCAGGGAGACCTCAGAGTGATCTTCCAGTACCTGAAGGGGGCTATGGGAGAGCTGGGGAGGGACTTTTGGACAAGGACTTCACAGTATCACAGTATCAGTATCATCAGGGCTGGAAGAGACCTCACAGATCATCAAGTCCAACCCTTTACCACAGAGCTCAAGGCCAGACCATGGCACCAAGTGCCACATCCAACCTTGCCTTGAACAGCCCCAGGGACGGCGACTCCACCACCTCCCCGGGCAGCCCATTCCAGTGTCCAATGACTCTCTCAGTGAAGAACTTTCTCCTCACCTCAAGCCTAAATCTCCCCTGGCGCAGCCTAAGGCTGTGTCCTCTTGTTCTGGCACTGGCCACCCGAGAGAAGAGAGCAACCTCCTCCTGGCTACAACCACCCCTCAGGTAGTTGTAGACAGCAATGAGGTCTCCCCTGAGCCTCCTCTTCTCCAGGCTAACCAATCCCAGCTCCCTCAGCCTCTCCTCGTAGGGCTGTGCTCAAGGCCTCTCCCCAGCCTCGTCGCCCTTCTCTGGACACACTCAAGCATCTCAATGTCCCTCCTAAACTGGGGGGCCCAGAACTGAACACAGCACTCAAGGTGTGGTCTAACCAGTGCAGAGTACAGGGGCAGAATGACCTCCCTGCTCCTGCTGACCACACCATTCCTGATGCAGGCCAGGATGCCACTGGCTCTCTTGGCCACCTGGGCACACTGCTGGACTTAAAATGACAGGACCAGGACGAGGAGCAATGGTTTTGAGCTGGAAGAGGAGAGACCGAGACTGGAGATGAGGAAGAAATTCTAGACAGTGAGGGTGAGGAGATACTGGCACAGGTTGCTCAGCGAGGCTGTGGATGTCTCTTCCCTGGAGGTGTTCAAGACCAGGCTGGATGAGGCTTTGAGCAACCTTGGCTGGTGGAAGTGTCCCTGCCCATGGCAGGGGAGGTTGGAACTGGAGAATCCTTAAGATCCCTTCTAAGCCATCCCATTTTATGACTCCGATTCTCCGTTCACCTCGTGATGAGGAAAGGGAGTCGAGGGAGGTGGTGGAAGGTGCAGGGGTGGGGGAAAAAAAAAGGGGGGGGGGGGGGGGGGGGTCAGGGAAAGTTAAAAAAAAAACCAAACCAAACCCCAGAAAAGCCTCTGCCTCAGCAAAAGTTTTCATTAAAATTTTAGACAAATGATCTCTGTGTCCTTCCCCCGTGCTGCCTGGGGCTCCATGCTATTTCTATGCAAATAACAGCCTCGTGGTTTATATCTTATTATTTCCACCGGAGCTGCGGCGACGTGACCCGAGACGTGCGAGAGGCAGACAGCGAGAGAGGGAGAGAGGGGAGGGGAGGGAGATGGAGTGGAGTGGAGCGGAGGGGCTGCTCGCTGGGCTGTGAAAAAATATTGTCAGGAGTGAGCAGCGAGAGCGCAAAGCAACAGACAAATGAAAGGGATTGCAGGGCTAACGTGTTCATCCCGGGCCTCTCCCCGCGCCGAGCGGCAGCGCCGCATCCATCGGGCACCGGGCGGGCAGGCACCATCCATCTGCCGCCCCCCATCATTTGCATTTCATGCCTGCTGGCTCTGGATGTGCCGAGCTTTGATGCGGCCGCGCATTATCATTATTTCAATTTGCAGGGGGGTCAGCGGGCGCGGCTGCGGCGCACACGCTCCGCCACAGCCAGGAAATGGCATTTCCACCTCCCCACCCCCTGCCCGAGTGCGAGGGAGGGGGAAGACAAAAGGGGTAGGGCTGGGATGCAGCTCCGCTGCCGCTGCCGCTCCCCCCCGGCCCCGCCGCGCAGCGCCGCTGCTGCCCAGCGCTCCCCCGTGCCTGCCGGGCCGCACCGCACCGCGCCGCGGACAAAGGCGGCTCCGTCGGGAGCGGGGGAAGCTCCGCAGCCCCTGGTGTGCCGTCCTGTGGGGCTGGGAGAGCCCTGAAGCCCTCCTGCTTTCTGCTGTCTCCCGCTGCGGTGCCTCCGCCCACAAAGCACTCCGCAGCCAGCACGGGATGAGCCAGCCCCAGGACCCAGCTCCAGCTCACGGTGACACTGACCTTGAGCCCTCACCCAAGCCGTGGGTGGGCTTGGGCAGCTGGACCTCTACACCTCACAGAGATGATGAACAAGCCCAGCAGCAGACCTGCTGGCATACAAGGTCTGCCACAGCCCCCCCCTGCTCCCCTGGAAATCAGCAGGAATCCAGTACTGCACAGGGGAAAAACCACAACCCAAACTTCCCAGAGGAAACCTTCCTGATCCCTGACAGCCCCCCTGCCTCCGCTGCCGCAGAAACATCTCTGCACAGCACATCTCTGCCTGCAGGGAGAGGACATTTTGAAGACGTGTAGGCAGGCACAAGCCTATGAGTGAGCACTGTCCAGTATCCCCCGGGGGTGCCCTGACACTTCATCAGGAGAAGCATCTCCATGCTTCCATTCTCTAGCAGCCTCACAGAATCTCAGAATGCCAGAATCCCTTGCAAGGGATCCCAAGGATCCTCTGGTCCAACCTTTCTGGGTGATGGTGGAGTTGAAACGAGATGTTGCCATTGATGAATCTTTGTTTCAGTCACCATCTTTCTTCTAAGACCCCACCAGGTGGGTGGGTGACCTTCTAACTGCCACCAGTAACACACTGACTTTGCTGCCCAGGCCTCTTCTCATTACCCAATCCATGGGAACAAGAAGCAGCAAGGCTCACTTGCTCCACAGACAAAAGCTGCTGCAGGTTTCCACCATGAAACCCTTCTGAGGTTCCATTCATTAAATGACCAAAACATATCATGGATCATGCCCCAACAGCCTCTGTGTTCCTGCAAAGGAAGATCTGACAGACAGAAACCTGACTTCTAGCCACAAGAGGATGCAAACTGCCCCTTGAAATTCAAGGGCCAAGTGTTGGAATAGTTCAGAGAGAAGAGCAGGCAGGCAGTAGGTCCTGCCTCCATGGCAGGGTGACACAGGTGCTTCAGCACTCCCCTTTCCTTCACACTCTTCCTAAGATCTCAACTGGACTGAGCTGGGTCATTTCACATCAGCACTGGGCATCACTTCACTACTTCAGACACACTGCTGAGGACACAGTTATGGCAGGGAATGGACAGCAAAGACCATATGAGGTAGAAGGAGATACCACACAACTTCCAAGTATGAGTAGGGATTCCCAGTTCCTCCAGATTCAAGCACAGGTGAACTTATTGTTAGGTCTGGGCCTAGCTGTTTTCCTGGGAAAGGTGGACAGGATGCAAGAGATTCCTCCCTTTGCCTGACCTTTAAGCAGATGGAGGTTTGGTGCCTACATAAACATCTGCAGAGAGGGGAGAGAAAAGGACACATGGGATTATTCAGCCCACTGCAATTCTTGGCATGGGTCAGTCACCCTCAGGAAGCACCTCCTGACAGATGTCAGGTGCTTCATTTAGACAAATCCTCTATTTTTAAGTGCCTCAAATTCAGTGAGGCTAATCTACCCATGTAAACCCAGACACTGACTCCACTGGCAGAGAGTGCAGCTAAACCTGGAGAGCGCAGAGCAGCACTGAACAGCCTGGCCCTGCCATCTGGGAAACTCTGCAGGGCCCCGAGCCCCAGCAAATGACAGCTGGAACCAGGCAACTTACTCCACTTCAGCAAGCACTAAACTGACTCCATTTCTTTTCAGAGGACGGATCTTCAAATGCCTCTTTTGCTTCCATTGATGCAGGTGTGTGTGATGTGTGTAAGAGATCTAACTGAGGGTGCTGCAGCCCCGAGCTGATAGAATCAATGCCTCATTTTCCTCAGAGCCCCTTATTGAGGGGCATCATTCAACAAGAGACTATTTTCCTTTTATCTCCCATTGTCAGGCAGGCTCTCCTCGAGGCGCAGCTTGCGCTGAAGCACAACCACCCCAGGTGCTGGAGAGTGCCTGAGAACAAAGCTGCACAATGGGAAGGGCACTCGTGCCCACACAGTCCCCACTCCCACGGGAACAAAGCCCTCAGCGAGAGGGATGAGAGCCCAGTCGGCTGCGAGCCGCAGACAAGGGGCTGGAGCTGGGATATTAATGAGCCTGGGGCAGCGAGGAGGGAGGACTACTGAGGGAGGAGAGCAGCAGAGTCACCTCGGCGGCGGGAGCAGGGAAGTTTGAGAGCCTGAGTTACTCCTTCCTGCCCCACAGCTGAGCTCTGCAGCAGGTCTGACTCCCCAGAAATCACCATCCACACCCCCTCCTCAGGCTGCAGAGCTGCTCCAGTGCTCAGGCAGGGCTGTGGGCAGCTGGAAGCTTGGGGGGATCCACATCTACATGTTTCAAACAGTCTCCCAGAGACTGGAAACTGCCCTCTTGATCACAGCACAGGGGGGTGAGAGGAGATGCTCTCAGCCAGTGAGCTTCTCCCCTGCTGGCATTCAGTCACTGCACACGACCTCTGTTACAAGCTTCTCCTTCTTCCCCTTCCCCTGCTTCACACTCAGACCCCTAAGTCTGCAGTTCTGCCTGGGTCTCCTGCCAGTCTCCAATCAGGACGGCTGGAATAGTGCCTCTGGCTGTCAATGTGATGTTCTTGTCAAGAAAAAAAGGTGCACGAAAGGGCTGCCTCCTGAGCAGGGAGCAAAGAAACAAGGCTGCAGAGGCAGGAAAGGTTCGCAGCTGCTGCCCTGCATCAGCTCTCCTCTCTGGATCGGGAAGAGCCCGAGAAGAGGAAAGGAAAAGGGACCAAAACGAGTGGTGGCAGCTCCTTAAGTTTCCATCAGGACTCACAGAAACACCAACACAGCTCCCCCAGCTCTGAAGACCGAAATGCAGAGACTCACTTTGTTGAGGGCTCCACAGCCAGTCAGGATTATGTGAGAGTTCTCCACCTGGATCGTCCTCTGGCCCAGCCGCACCAGGTAAGCCCCAATCCCAATTGCCCGACAGGACACCTGAGGGAAGAAACAGCAAATGAAGCAATGCCCTTGACTTCTGTCCTGCCACACAGCCCACAGCCCACACCCACCCAAGCCCCTGGGTAAAGCTGTACCACAGTGCTGCAAAATTCTCATCCTGCAGCTCTGCAGCTAGAGTGAGTTTTGGCAGCTCAGCATCTGCACACACCTGGATTTCACCTAAACAAACAGCAGCAGCAGCAACTTGCAGACTGAGCAGACTTCTCCAAGAGTGGTTTCAGTTTAGCCTGAAAGGGCCCCAGCCTTGTGATGGTGCCACTGGTGTTGCTCAAAGTCTACAGAAGGCAATTTACATCCAACCCCAAGCTGATCCCAGCTCTATCTTCTGGATATCGCTGCAGGATTTGTAGCTGAAGCAGACAATAGAGTCTGAAGAATAGAAAGCAGTGGAGGATTACCAGGTTGATGGTGATGATACTGTCATAGGCTAAAGATGATTCTCCAGCAATCATGCCAGATCCTCTGAGGTTCTCTGTTCCAAGCCCATCTTCCTTCCCGATGATATCTGTTATCTTGTACCTGAGGGACACACACACAGAGCCTCTGAGCGATTTGCTGAGAAGAAAACGAGCAGTGACTAAATATCACTGAGGCTCCACAGAGTAACCTGCATAAAACCCAGCCAGGACCTCTACACGAGGCTCCTGCTGCAGCCTTACTGAACACCGCAGAATACCCTACACATGAGCAGCCAAAGCTGCTCTGCAAAGAGGAAAGACATTCAAGGTCAGGCTTGCTGTGGCCCTGGGCAGCCTGCTCTAGCTGGAGGTGTCCTTGCTGCCTGCAGGGGGTTGGACAGGATCACCTTTGAGGGTCCCTTCCAACCCAATGCAATCTGTGAAGCTGTAAAATGCCAAGGGAGAGGAATGTCCATGACAAGTGTTCCTCTGGCAGTCTCCATGCTCTCAGCACATGCAGCTGTGGCTTGCTGCATACCCGGGGCCCAAAGAAGTCCTGGCTGAAGACCAGGCTGTGACATGCATCACCCTGTACACATAAGGGTCAGCAGAGAGCTTTCCAGTCTGACCTCTGTGCTTACCTGGACTCTCCATTGTCCTCCACATGCTCACAGTGAACTGAGTTCAGGGCACTGACTTTCTTATAGTCCTGAGGAGTCAGGTACAAGTATTTGTATCCCTGCAGAGAAAAACACTTTGGTCACCTCATCCCTCCTGAAGCCCCTTCCCGATTCCCAAGAAAAGAAAGTTGCAATGGAGCAGAACTTAACTCCAGCTGGCAGTAAGAACATCTCTTAAGAGCAGAGCACCAGCTGTGCTCACTGAAAGCTAGGGTTGTTCTCGATGTTCAGCACTAACTCTGTCTGCCAATCCTGCAGCCTGAGAGACCCAAAACCAAGCAGAGCTTTGGACCTAACAGCCTAGCAAAGACTTAACCTCATCTCCATCAAAAGAGGTGGTGTGAAGACTCTGTTGTGAGTTACTGCAGTTTCACCTCTGACTCCTGCATCTCCTTACCTTGTATGGGTCATCTGGGTCCTCCCAAGCTACGTGGAACATGTGCCTGATCTCCTCAGCCAAACCAATCCTGGCCCCACTGTTGGCAGCCACGTAGATGCGGGGGATGCCCTGGGTGCGCGCCAGCTCCGAGGCCCTCAGGAAGAGCACATCCTCCTGCGGCCCGAAGGAGCCGATCTGGTAGGTGATGTCATTGCCAATCACGATGATGTCCCGGCCCTCAGGGTACTCGGGGGTTTTCAGAGTCATCTTCCAGGCCACCATCCCAATCTGCAGACACAGAGCATAAAACCTCAGCGCCTGCCTTCAGGGTGTGAAGGAGGAGAAGTCCCAGGGGCCACCCTCCCTGCTGCATTCTGTGTAGCATCTTTGGGATCTCCAACACCAGCAGCTCTGAGGCGCAGGGCAGAGCACAGCTGGCAGAGCTTGATCCTTTACACACTCACTGGAGCACATCCTCCATCTCTTCCCACCCCAGACACTAATCCTGGCCCTGCCTCTCCCCATTCAGGGATTTGTCACAGCTGCAGGACACATTCTGCAAACGCCCCTCTTGTGGGGTGCTGCGACTGTTCCGCGTGCCAGGGCTCAGGGGGTGGGCATGGATGTGCTGCTGCACAGGACTCCAGACCATCTGCTTGGACTGGAAGAATCACAGAATTGTTTTAGCTGGAAAAGGCCTCCAAGACCATTCAGTCCAACCACCAACCCAACCCCGCCACGGCCACTAAACCATGGCCCCAGGTGCCACGGCCACCCATTTCGGAAACACCTCCAGGGATGGGGACTCCAGCACCTCCTTGGGCAGCCTCTTCTAATCCCTGACCACTCTCACAGCAAAGGTATTTTTCCTCATCTCCAGCATAACCCTTCCTCGGCACAATTTCAGGCCATGTGTTCTCCTTCTATCACCTGAGACTAGGGAGAAGAGACCAACCCCACTTGGCTCCAGCTTTCAGGGAGCTGTAGAAAGCAATGAGGTCTCCTCTCAGCCTCTTCTTCTCCAGGATGAACACCCCCAGCTCCCTCAGCTGCTTCTGGTAACAGCCTGGCTCTCCTCAGCCTGCTTCTCCCTCCCCCCACTCTCACTTTAATGACCTTTTCACTCCGTAACTACTTCCATTTACATTTTTTTCTGCCCTTCCTTTAATTCCTCTGGCTCTTCCCTTTTTAACTCCCCAAGAATTGCAGCAGTCTCTTTCCAAGCCTGCCAAGCAATGCTTTTCCCTGGGTATTCTTCTTTTTAAAATCACCAGATGATCTCTCCTGGCCCCTCTGATGGAGATCAGTAGCATCTGTCCCCTGCACCGCCCATCGCTCAGCGGCGACGCGGCTCCGGCCATCCCGGAATGCCATTAACAGATGGAAATAGCAGTGTCCCTTGAAAGCCACATGCATCACCCCGTCTGCGCTCACCCAAGGATCATAAGCTCTG
The DNA here is from genome assembly GCF_015220805.1 of Pogoniulus pusillus. NCBI lineage: Eukaryota > Metazoa > Chordata > Aves > Piciformes > Lybiidae > Pogoniulus > Pogoniulus pusillus. The sequence goes on along the minus strand of NC_087290.1, from coordinate 14,043,648 downwards.
AGTACACATTCCTCAAGCCAATTGCACATCCCCTGCAATCAGGAGGCTTGAAACTCTCATTGTGGAGCCTCTGAATTCTGAACATGATGAACTAAAGCAGGAGGGGGGAAGAGGGGAGAAGCAGCAGACAGAAATGTGCCATTTAATCCAAATCAAAATGGCACAATGCACAGTTGAGATCCAATCAGCAGCTGCACTAAGATATGCCATAATAGGTTCATTACAGAAACCAAAAAAGGCAGAGGAATTAATCAAAGGGTCACTGGAAGTAAAGCAGGCAGCGATCCAAAAACGTTACAGCCTGGCGGATCCTTCCCTGCCACCTCCCCTCCTGCAGCTGAGGCTGCAAGTCAGCAGAGTGCTGATGTTCCAGCTCACCTTCCCCTGCTCTCAGCTCCAGCCACTGCTGTTCCCACTGATACCTCGTAAGGGCTTAATTTGTATTTGCAGATTTACAGCTACACCTCAGCATGGGGCTGGAAAGGGAGATACTGCAGCAGGCTCAGGGAGAGGAGCACAAACCCTTGCCAGGCAGTGAGATGCTTTGCTTGAACACCACTGGTGTGTCATCACTAAAGGGAGAAGCTGCAGCCCTGCAAAGCCAGGGGCTGCAGCTGCTGGTCAGGCACCCAGGCCAGAAGTGTGTGCAGGGAGACCAGAGGGCACACACAACCAGCCCAGGAGCAGCCTCTGCCATCCCAAACAAACCTGCACAGCCAGAGAGGCTCCCTGGCCTTCTGCTCTTCTACCACTGAATTTTCACAGCAGAAAAAGGAAGAACAAAGGTGAAATGAAAAGAAGAAAAGTGAGCTTTGTCCTTCTGACCTGACTGCTGCAGGAAAAGAGATAGCAGAGGCTGGGTTCTGTGTGTCTCTTCTACCTCTCAGCTGTGGTAGGGGTTGGAAGGGACCTCTAGAGAGCATTGAGTCCAATCCCCCTGCTAGAGCAGGAACACCCAGAGCAGGCCCAGGTGGGTCTTGAAAGTCTCCAGAGGAGACTCCACAACCTCTCTGTGCAGCCTGCTCCAGGGCACCAGCATCCTCACACCAAAGAAGTTTCTCCTCAGTTTGATGTGGAACCTCCTGGGTTCCAGTTTGTGCCATTGTCCCTTGTCCTGTCACAGAACAGAATCGAATCACAGAATAAAATCATAGAATCAACCAGGTTGGGAGAGACCTCCAAGCTCATCCAGTCCAACCTAGCACCCAGCCCTATCCAGTCAACTAGACCATGGCACTAAATGCATCATCCAGTCTTTTCTTGAACACCTCCAGGGACAGCAACTCCACCACCTCCCTGGGCAGCCCATTCCAATGCCAATCACTCTCTCTGTGAAGAGCTTCCTTCTAACATCCAGCCTAGACCTCCCCTGGCACAACTTGAGACTGTGTCCCCTTGTTCTACTGCTGGTTGCCTGGGAGAAGAGACCAACCCCCACCTGGCTACAACCTCCCCAGTAAGAAAAGCCTGGTTCCTTATTGACCCTCACCCTGCAGATATCTGTGAACATTGATCAGATCCCCTCTCAGCCTTCTCTTCTCCAGGCTAAACAGCCACAGGGCTCTCAACTTCTCCTCGTCAGATCTGTTCCAGGTCCTTCAGCATCCTTACAGCCTCTGCTGGACTCTCTCCAATATTTCCCTGTCCCTCTTGAACTGGGAAGCCCAGAACAAGACATAATACTCCAATGTAGTCTCACCAGGACAGAGGAGAGAGGAAGGAAAACCTCCTTTGGGAAGTTTCCTAATCGAAGGTCATGTATCCTAAATGAATCCCCTTTTGTTAATGCTAACCAGAACAGGAGAAGCTACCCAGCAGGGCACAGCCAACACCATCTCTCAGAGGCAGCTTGTAGCTGACAAATCTGGAGCAGCCAGGCTGCAGGTTAGGAAAAGCAAAATTCGAGTGCCCCACTTTATTAACTTGCTGTCTTTTGGCCTCCCTAATGATGCTTGGTGCCATCGCTCAGCAATCAAACTCATGGGGGCACAACTAGGGGCTGGGGTCCTGCTATGAGCAGCGCAGATTCTGTTTCAATGTATGGGCAGTGAAGGGTAACAAAAGAGATGAGATTTGTAAGGTAACAAAACCTGGGGAGTGCACAGGTTAATTAGACAGGCTCAGCTAATCACCTAAGAGCACTGCCAGGACAATAACGGCGCTGGTGAGCTGCAGGAGCTTGCGCCAGGGCTCTGCTCCACAGGCAGCAGGGTTTGGAAGTGCTGCTCCTGCCACAGCTCTGCCCCCAGCGTGAAGAGGACAGGGATGGAAAAACAAAAGCAGGAACCATCTTACTGAACTGTTTCTATATGGCCAAAATAATTTGTGGCAGAGCATTCCCAGCAGGAGTGGGCCTGCTGGAGCAGCAGCACGCGCGGAGATCGGAGCGGGTGCATTGTTCAGCAGCCCCGGCCAGAACTGATCCTTCTCTCTGACGGTCCAGCAGCCACCAAGACTCGGTGCTGAGATGCCATTTGCTCCCTGGCTAGCACCCCAGCAATGCAGACTGCATCTCTCACACCCACTCACACCTTCTCCTGCTGGATCTGTGCCCACCGTGGGCACCGCCGCGGCTCTGCGCGGCACTCGCAGCTAGCCCCAGCCTGACAGTGTCAACACTAATCACGGCCTCAAATTAACAGCAGCATTGACTGCAACATTAATTGTGCTATCGATGGGAGCAGGAACACATACACTGATGCACTCACAAATTGACTGCTAGTGGCAGCAGGAGCTCTTGACAACAGGCACCTAGGGGAATGGGGAGGGAAAACGATCCCAGCGCTGCCAGGGAAGCACAACAGGCTCCCAAAGAAGGGAAAGCAGATGAATGGTGGCTGGAGTTTGGGCAGAAGGAGGTTTCAATCACAGAGCCACGGCACGTTAGGACCTCTGCCAAAGCAGGGTTGAAGGTTAGAATTGATGACCTTGAAGGTCTTTCCCAAGCAAAATGATTCTGTGGTCTATGCTTGAGCCACGCTAAGGGCCTTGACTTGTTCTACTCCTCTCACTCAAGGGGGATGCCTGAGCCCAGGTATGTGACAAGAACCTTGCCTGGCTCCTGTCCTGCACTGCATGCATCTGAGGTTTATGCCTGAGGTTTCATGTAAAGCTCTCTGTGGAGCCAGGCCCCATTGGTACACCAGCATTTACTGCACACAGAAGTCGTAAGAAGGGAGATGCAGCAGCTGTGGTGGTGCAGCCTGTGAGCATGGGAAGGCCAAAGCTGAGAGCTAAGGAACAGGCAGGTCTGACACTGACACCCAGGAGCACCCTCCCTGCCTGCTCTGGAGGTGCAGCAGCGTGCACTGCCCCCAGGATGCTGTATGGCCATGCACAAGCTGTGTTTTAGACAGCAAACAACACCCCCCCAGAATCTGCACTTGATGCAGATGTAGCAGTTCAGGCCTTCCTCTGCTGGCCTGAACTCCAGCTCTAAACCAGAGACTGGGCTCAAACTGTGGCCAGAAGCTGCCCCATTTTTCTCCTCAGCAGGGTCCAGCTCCCAGAAAGGGCCTGCCGATGCATATGGCTTGCCAGAGGCATTCAGCCCTCACACCTCGACGAGGCTGGAGTGCCAAAAGCCAGGATTCCTTCACTCTGCTCTTGGCTCTGAGGAAGGTGTTGCTCAGCCAAGCACAGGCTGGCACAGGACTCCTGCCCGGCACATGGCCAAGAGACGGCTCCAGGACGAGATGTGGCAGAGGCCTGCCCAGGGAAAGGTGGGCTGGAGGAGAAGGAGCTTCTACTGTCTTGATTCCTTGTGCTAGACCCGAGGGCACTCGGCTGGCAAGGCAGGAGGCAAACCAGCAAAGAGCTGGCTGATGGTCAGGGGAAGAGGAGGGGCACATGGAGCACCAAAGGAGCAGCTCGAACCCCCTGCAGGAGGGCAGAAGCAGCCTCCCTGCATGCAGCCATGCTGAGGGTGGGAAGCCTGCACAGAGGCTCTTGGGGACAGCAACAGACATGTTTCATAGATTCACAGAATGGGTTGGGTTGCAAGGGACCTTAAAGCTCATCCAGTTCCAGCCCCCCACCGTGGGCAGGACACTTCCACCAGCCCAGGTCGCTCAAGGTCTCATCCAACCTGGCCCTGAACACCTCCAGGGAGGAGACATCCACAGCCTCCCTGGGCAGCCATTGCCAGTGTCTCCCCACTCTCACTATCAAGAGCTTCTTTCTCATCTCCAGTCTCACTGTGCCCTCCTCCAGCTCAAAGCCATTGCCCCTTGTCCTGTCACTCCCAGCCCTTGTCACAAGTCCCTTCCTGGCTTTCTCATCACTCCAGTTCCTGCTGCAAGGTGTGAGCAGCACTGCCAGATTCTCCTCCAAAACAAAAGCATCTTTGCTGAAGCTTTCCAAACTAAGCCACTAATGACTTCTCTCTCAGTGCAGTATAAGGCTTGAGGGCTGGGCTAGTGTGCCTCTACTAAAGAGAGAGGTGAAGACCCCTGGCAGTCAGCAGCTTTCCTGGGGGCTTTCTTTGTGGGCAAGAACTTTCTTGTATCCACATGATCCATACTCCTCTGCTCCAACCTATGTATCAAAACATGGAATAAAACTCTCAGCACCATCACTGACATTTCTGATCTACTAACTTGCATGTGGGGATCCTAAAAACCTTCAAGAAATCTGGAGCTCAGGTTGCTCTGAGCCAGACACAACCTGGGCAGTCAGAGAACAGAACCAGATAGCTGTTTTGGATGGAAAAGACCTTCCAGATGATCCAGTCCCACTAGTATCCAACTCTACTGTTTGGAGCTAAAACATGTCCTTCAGCAGTGCATCTGTGCCTTCAGCACCCTCCAAGAGCTTCACCTGTGAGCTGTGAGGTTATCTCCTGCCCCTCAGAGGTTGCTTAAATGTAAAGATTTGATCAGTCAGAACCACAAAGGCAGCAGCAAGATGAAACCTGTAACTGTTTGTATACGATTTCCAAACAGAGAGAGATTTAGCTAAAACCTTCCCAAAACCAGATCTGAACTGATTCTGGATAAATTCTAGCTCACAGGTTTATGGTGGAGGCTCACAAGTTACAGCTCTGTAAGAAAAGCTCCAAATCCTGGATTTATGGCATTGCTACAGCAAAAGCCAGGCCACAGGAGCTGCTTCTACAATGCCCTGAAGGGACTGATCTGCAGGAACCCTCCAGTGCACAGCTTCAGACTGCCTCTGGCTGGAAGGGACCCTCAAAGCTCATCCTGTTCAACCCCTCTGCAGTGAGCAGGACACCTCCAGCTAGAGCAGGCTGCTCAGGGACACACTGAGTCTGAGCTTGAGTATCTCCTGCTTAACAGTGTCCAGCAAAGGGGATGCTCCACGTAGACTGTCCCACACATCCATCCCTGCTCTCAGTGAGCTGGAAAGATGCCCCCAGCAATCCCAGCCTCCCATGCCACTCTCAGAAGTCACATTACATGATCCAGGCACATCAGTGAGAGACATAAAATGAATCAGCTTTCAGTGATGCCTCTGGGAGTGTCTTTTAATTTGCATTACACTGCGCTTGGCACCAGGCACTCCACCTTCTGCTAAAAATAGCCCTCTCCAGCCCGCGCCAGGAACATGCTACCCTGAACCCTACCCCCACAGCTTCTGGTGACCTCCCAGCATCTCACTGAGAGGGTCTGAAATGCTTCTGCCAAGGGAGGAGGACTAGGACTGCTCCAGAGCAGGAGACAGCTCCGTCTGTGCAGCATAAACAGCTGCCCAGCCAGCTAAAGCCATCCCTACACCACGGAGCCTGCGGGTCAGGATTGCTCCCACAGCTCACCAAGGAGGGTTGGCAATCCCAAGGAGAAATGGTTATTTTTTTACAGGAATCTTTTCTCTTTCTGGGTTTTTTGGGGTTTTTTTGGTTTTTTTGTCTCTGGGAAACTGTCCCCATGGAGTGCTGGGGCTGGAGCAGGGGGGAGAAGATGTGAGGATGTTCTCCTTCGGCTCCTTGTAATTCTCTGACTCAGCCATCACCCACTCCTTGCTTTTTCTCCAGTGCTTACCACCCAGAAGTAGCCCAGAGAATATTTTAGTAGCCTGCCCTGTCCTCAAAGGCAGCAACCCGGGGTGATAAAGCAGAACAAGCAGTGCAGCTGCTGAGCTCTGCGGTACAAGATCCATTAGCTACACCCTGCAGCCCCTGGCAGCCCCTGGGAGCTGCCAAAGCAGAGTTCCAGCAACCCTCTGCCCATTGCTGTCCTGAATTTCACCTGGCCAAACCTCTCCACCTTCCCAGGCTGCAGCTCCCAGCTCTGAGGATGGGTTCTGAGAAGGAAAAACTGTGACATCTAGTGCCAGGAGGGAAAACGGCACACTCCACATGGGCACGGCAGGGCAGCGCTGCAGGCAGTCCCCACACTCACCTTCTCCTTGCCCCTGAGCATCAGCTGGGGCTCACCAGGGGATGGTGCAGCCCCAGCGTCAGAGGATGATGGTAAATTGGAGTTAAATAAAGTGAAGAGGCTCAGAATGCCCAGACAAGGCCTCCCTCTGACCAGCTGATGGCAAGGTGCTCCCTGGCACTAGGGGATTGAAGAGGATGGGTGCTTGGGACTCTGATTTAAGCCCAGGAGAGCAGCTCTAGGAACCTAAAGCACTGAGCAGCAGCTGGAGGTACCACAGGCACGAGGTCCCTACAGAGATTTCCTCCCAAGGCAGTTGTCCTCCCAGCACCCCAGAGTGGTCCTGTCCCACCAGGTGTGAGCAAAGAGCAGCACTGGAAGCTCTGAGGAAGGTGCCCAGCAAAGCCTCTGCAAAGCCTGGGAACTCCTCCTCCCCACTATGCTCATTTCCTTAGGGATCACCTCCCTGTACCATCATTCCCTCTTCTCCTCTGGCATTCTGAGGTCAAACACATCTGTGGAGCACTAAGCTCTCCTCTAATGAACCCAGGCCAGTTTAAAGAGCCCAGGTAAAGGCCACAACTTGAGCAGGGCTCCAGCACTGTGTCACCTCAGGCAGGAGATGCAGAACCAGCTCGGACTTGCTCTGCTCCTTGTGGCACATCTCCACTCCCTGTGCAATGCTTCCAGCTAGAGCCACGCAGATGGATCACCCCAGGGCCCCTGCTGCCTGGCAGAGGAGATGCTGCTGCTCTCTGCCCAGATGCTACACAGACAGATTCTCAATAGAAAGCAGGATGGATCCCTCAGAGCCTTAACAAAGACAAGGGCTTTGCTCTGAATTCATCTAGCCTCCTGCCTCTCCTTTCTCCACCCCTGCAGCCATCTTCTTTGGAAAGAGAAACCTGAGCCTGCCTACCTGACAATTTGTTTCCTTGGCTGAACGGAATTAAAGCAGAAAAGCCTAAATTCAGCTCAGGCAGATAAAGAAAGTGCAGCAGGGAGGAATGAATCTGCTCAGCAGCTCAGCGCCTCCTGAATGTCACCTGTCCTTCAGGCTGCAGCTGGAACCTCTTCCTCAGATTGTCCCCTCTCACCTGCCAATGAGCCCTATTGTGTGCCCTGGCTATTGCTAACAGAATTCAATAGCACAGCCTCAAACCTCATTCCAGCTGCAAATGGTCCTACAGCAACTCCTCCAGCTGCTGACAGGCTGAGCTGACAGCTCTGCACAGCCGGCTGGGAGCTGCAGCCTCCTGGGGGGGGCACAGAGCATCTGCTGGGGGCTCACCACTCACTGAGGAGGCACAGAGCATGTTCTGGGCAGGGGGGCATTAGGTACCAGCACTACAGACACCAAAGGGCCATCTAATTTCTTTACAGATTGAGCACAACTAAGTCTACCAAGGGTTAAAAAAACTCCTAATTTTTTTTGGTGGTCTTTGGGTACAGAATCTCTTATAATAAGACTATTTGTATTCATACTGGCAGAGTAAACACTACATGTTCATGCCCAGGCAGCTCTGTGCTTGTAATTTCAGCAAGAACAGAGCTACGTCCCTGAGGGACTTTGCTATTTCCCCAGCCACCATCCACTCAAAGGCTGAATGAGAGCAGAGAGAAGAGAGAAAGATGATGGCATAAAGCTCCACAGAGCAACAGCCTCAGCCCTCACCAGCAATGCAGGAAAGAGCTCATTCCAGCTTTAATTACACAAGTTAGAACATTGCTGCTACAGGCCAGCAGCAGACAAGGAGGCTCTTGCAGTCCCCATGTACTGACTGTGTTCAGCTGGAAAGCATCAGATCCCAAAGCCTTCCTGACAGGGCACCAGGCAGAAAGCAGGGATGGAAATCCCTCCTGCCTCTCAGCACACCTGAGGTTCCCTGAACAGAGCTTTTGCAGCCTCTGAAGTTACAGATGTAGTACAGGGAGGGTGCCAGCTCAGTGATGCCAAGAAAAAACAATCAATCCCACAGCTTCAAACTGCTCCAGTTTCAGTTACTGCAGGGAAGTTCACTTGCTGAATCCCACTCAGCCTGGGCAAAACACATCAACACTTCTTATCCCAGTCAGCTTTGGCCTCCAGTCAGAGATTCACAGAATGGGTTGGGCTGGAAGGGACCTTAAAGCTCACCCAGCCATGGGGAGGGACACCTCCACTAGCCCAGGCTGCTCAAGGCCTCATCCAACCTAGCACTGAACACCTCCAGGAAGGAGGCAGCCACAGGTCTCCTGGGCAACCTGTGCCAGTGTCTCCCCACCCTCGATGTCAAGAATTTCTCCCTAACCTCCAGCCTCCACCTGCCACCTTAACACTGCAACCTTGGGCTTGCTGAAGTGATGACCCCAGGAGAAGCTGCCCACAGCAGCACAATTCCCTCCTGCTTGAGCTGCAGGAGGAACTCTCTGGCTCTGCCCAGCAAAAGCAGGCTGCTGGTCTCCAGTGAATCCCTCACTAGATGGGGATGTTGCACACAGCTTGCAGAGCGCTCCACAAACACTGCAGGCACTGCAACGGGAGGCATTAAATTGCTTTTTCAGGGTGTTGAGTTTTTTAAGCAAATGAAAACATTTCCATTTAGCCTTGTAGAACATATATTGCTCAAACACAAACCCCAGCCACCTGCAGTAGCTGAATGAGCACTTTTTAATTAGGAAGGTAAACCAGCACAGGCACAGCTTGGAAATGGAATCATCATTTACTATGGGGGTGAAAATACCCATTGGATGGAAGGGATTAATTTTTAATGAAACAAAAATCTCATTTCCAAGAGAGAGATTTCATCTGTGAGAGACTGAACGAACAGATTTTGTGCCTGCCTGGTAAATTTTCACTACCATTGTCAAACCTGGCCCAAAACACAATGTGCTGCAGGACCAGGAAGAGAAGCAACCCTGAAGGAAGTGGAACTTACCTCGTTTCCTCCTGGCAGCCTGTTCATGTGCACCAGCTGGCCCTGATCATCCAGCACCAGCTCGGTGTAGGTGAGGATGTCAGAAGGCAGCGGCAGTGTGGGCAGCACTGCCAGTTCATTCATGGAATTCCAGAGCTTAATCAGGGACTAGGCAAGGAAGAGAGAAATCTTGGTTGAGGACATCATCTGAAAGGTTTTCATCCAACCCACTGTGACTGCATGTTCAAGACAATGCTCTGAGACATCCCTCCCCCAGGGCCGCCAGACAATGCTCCGTGGGCAGCACTGACTTCAGATCTCAGCCATGGAACCCAACTCAAATGAGGTGACTCAAGGTAGAACACAGCAAATCAGACATACAATGAAGGCAGCAGCTCATCAACACATCCAATGATGCACAAATCCTACCTAGGAGCTGTAATTTCTGCACTGCCTAACCCCCTAGGGAGGCTGGACAGGTAGGAAAACAGACAGGAAAAGAAAACAGTGGGAAGGAAGAGGAAAACCAACCAAAAGAAAGAGGAGGAAGAGTAGGTAAACAAGAGGCATCAACAAGAAACAGAAGATGGTTTATGGTTCACATTTCAGCTTCTGCTGTTTGACTTATAAATGGAACTATAGCAGCAGGGTAGCAGAAGTTCTAATTCCCCCCAGCTGTGTAGAACTGGGGGACCACTGTTAGCCACAGTAGGCCACTCGTGTCCCTGACAAGCAATGACAGCAAGTGAAAGCAGCGACCACTGCCCCGTACCTGCCGGAACATCTCGGGGATGTCATAGACATAGGATGTCCCTAAGGACTGTGCCTGGAACCTCTTGGACTGCAGCAGGTCTTTGGTCACGTAGGGGGTGTTGATCAGCATCCCATGAAGCGGTCCCTGTTTATCTCCATAGGCCTGGAACATGATCTGCAGCACAAAGAGCAACCAACTACTGCTTGTCCCACTGCTTCCACCCACCCCTTGTCACCAGACATCATCAGCACATTGCAGACTGCTTGGGCTTTCTGCTGCTCTCTAGAGATATGTTCATCCAGCAGCTGGAGGTGTCCCTGCTCCCTGCAGGGGGCTGGACAAGATGACCCCCAGGGGTCCCTTCCCACCCAATGCAATCTGTGAATCTATGATACCCCCATGCCTGTAACCCCTCTGCTTCAACTCTACAGCTCAACAAGTTCTCTACAGTGCCCTGAAAGGAGGCTGCAGCGAGGTGGTAGTTGGTCTCTTCTCCTTAGTATCATGTGATAGAAGGAGAGGTAATGGCCTCCCTACAGCAAAGAGGCTGTGACTGGGGCTGGCTCCACATGCCCAGGCTCTCCCCTGGCAGCGAGCCCAGGCTGCTATGGCTGGAGCAGGGCTCTGTTACTCATGGAGCAGAGCAGTGCAGGATCTGCATCTCCACTGCCTGAGCACAGCAGCCAGGGCAGGGCTTGCACTGTTATTTGCCCTGGAGGTTTAATAGGCTAAGTTTGAAAGACTTTCCCAGAGTAGCAACATGAGCTATCAGCTGCCATGCTTCATGGCACTGCATACACAGGGCTCTGAAGGAAATGGGTTTCAGCTAAGGACTGGAGTAGCACAGCTGAAAAGGGGCAGCATGGCACAGACACTGAGTGGTGAATGTGGCTGGCAGCACAGCACCCTGGGGCTCAGCTGGTGAGAGCAGAGACCAGAGAAGGGCAATGAAGGTGGGGAAGGGTCTGGAGAACAGGGCTGGTGATGAGCAGCTGAGGGACTCAGGGCTGTTTAGTCGGAGGGCAGACCCCACTGCAGCTCCTGAAAGGAGGCTGCAGTGAGGTGGGAGTGCTGAAGAGCTTCCCCAGGCACAATTTGCCCCTCAAGCCATGGAGCCACAGCGAGCCGTACCTGTGCTGTCCTGGAATCAGTCACTTCCTTGTACAGGCTGATGTCCAGGTAATATCCCGACTCGTTGGTGAGGAAGAGGCGGATGGGGATGGCCTTGCCCGTGGGCGTCAGGCGGATGTTGATCTTCAGCTCTGCCTGCAGGACGCGCAGCTTCCAGAGGCGGCTGCCGTAGCGCATCACCATGGACCGCACCGACTCCTCGATCTGCCGGCACAAGAGACCCTCAGCTCTGGCATCGCCACCGTCGCCCCCCTCACCACTGCTAGGAGGACAGCCAGCGGGAGGGGGAACGTCCCAGCAGAGGAGGCAGGGAAGCACCAAAGCGCAGCACGTAGGCAGTGCTGGGACGCTGCAGCAGGGTGCCGTAAGGCAGCCAAGCCACCGCTGCTGGCAGCACAGCCTGCTGCTGCTCACCCAGGGCAAAGGGGCACAGCAGAAGGCCAGAGCTGGACTGGGTTCAAGGTACTTTCAAACAGTAAAAAGTCTCTTCCACAGCAGCTCAGGGAAACATTGTGGTGCAAGAGGTTCTCCTCTCCCTCTGCTTTGATGAGGATTGTGCCCAGCTCTGGGGTCCCCAGTTCAAGAGGGACAGGGAAATACCAGAGAGAGTACAATGGAGGCTATGAGGACGATGTCCCTTGCCTGGGACATGTCTGACGAGGAGAGGCTGACAGACTTGAGGCTGTTTAGCCTGGAGAAGACTGAGAGTAGGTCGTATTAATGTTTACAAATATCTGCAGGGTTGGTGTCAAGAAGGGGCCAGACTAGACAAGGGGCAATGGACACAAGCTGGAACCCAAGAAGATCCACCTCAACATGAGAAAAAACTTTCTTGCTGCAAAGGTGCTGAAGCCCTGGAGAAGGCTGCCCAGAGAGGTTGTGGAGTCTCCTTCTCCTGAGACTTTCCAAACCACCTGGATGTGTTCCTGTGCAGCCTGCTCTGGGTGAACCTGCCTCGGCAAGGGGCTTGGACTACAGGATCTCCAGAGGCCCCTTCCAACCTCTACCATTCTTTGTTTCTGCCTCTGAGGGCAGCCTGGCTTCCAGGAGCTGAGTATTGCAGCTTCTCCTCAACTTCCAGGGAAGTAAAGATTTTGGATGCACTGAAAGAATTTCCTGCAAAGTGACTTAAGCCACCACTTTTTAATCAGGGTTTAAAAGACAGCAAGCAGGAGACCCTCTGATAACCAATTCATCTTCCTAAACTTTCAGTTACCCTCATAAGGAGAGGTCAGCTCTCACCTCTCAGTAATCATGAACAGAAGCTGATTTCCAACTAAGTGCAGCCTTTCCAGTCTATTTGGGACTTGCTCCGTGCTGGTTCTGCTAACCAAGCACAGGCCTGACACCCAAACACTTTCATTTCTGCATCTACAAAGCTCAGTGCTCATTTCCTTGCAGTTCTGATCTCTGTGGGTTTGTGTCAGGGAACAAAGATGAAGCTCTCCATTTGATGGCTGAATTTACAAACTCTTTCAAAGTTCCTGATGTATCTCCTGTTTTGTTAGGATAGAATCTGGACTTTTGTACCAAACAGAAGAGCATTTACAGCTATTTCTATATTAAAACTGTTTCTCTCAAGCACACAATCTAAACTAAGCTTAGCTTCAAGGGTAAAATGTATCTGGAACAAAGCATTCCTTAGCTTTTGGAGGAAGGGAGCTGCACTGCCTGAAGGACAGTCTTATGCCACTAAAATATCAGCTCTGCTAGTGCCAAAGTCTTAATATTTATTCAGAGATTGGAAGAAAATCCAAAGCTTTCTTCCTTCCTCACTGCCAGACAGGTTCCTAAGAAACAAACTAATTGCTTGACAGAAGTGGCTGAACTAAGGACTGTTCTCTGTGCTGCTTTAGCAGCTCAACAAGGAATCCTCAGTGACAGATGAACAGGGGTTATGTGACTCCACCTGAGAGGCAACCAGGGGTTGTGCGACTCCACTTCCTTTACCGCAAAGCAAAGCTGCAGTCTTTGTAGGGTAGCCAAAGCGGTCAGTTTGTTACCAGTGCTGACTGCGGGCCCCAGCTTTTTGTGCTTTGATACAATGCAGGCAGCAGGAATGCTGCAGCATTCACCACGTGGGGTTAAAAGGTCCTCAAGAGGCGCATAAAAGGCAACAAAAGACCACTTGGCTCCGGCGAGTCAAGACAAAGAGCTGAGAGCTGGGGAGAGCACACACCTTGGACGGGTCCATGATGACAGTAGGCACGAAGTTGAGGAAGATGTGGTTGCAGTCGGTGCGCACGTTGGTGTTGTTGAAGGCCACCTCCAGCTCATCCATGGCTTCCAGCAGCAAACGCTCCCCCTCGTTCTGCAGGTACTCAAAGGAGGCTTCCTGCCACGTATGGTCAACACATTAGTTACCTGCTGCTCAAAAATCACAGCCCAAAAGTACAGTGTCTGAGAAACTTCAGAAAGACTCGACTGCAAAACTGGGTTACGTTAGTTTCAGTAGGATGAGCAGCCCTGAGATAGATCCATCAGAGTCCCAGAGCCAGCAGCCTGCATTTGCATCCCTGACTGACTTGTGTGCTTGTCCAGGTTAGCACAGATGCCAGAGTGCACAGGGCAAAGCAGCCAGGCCACACAGACAGTGGTTGTGGTGCATATTCTGTACAGTGCTGCTCCCATCTCTAGCTGTGGTCACTGGTTTTGGCTGATGTTTCTAGTCACCCTGCACTCCTCTTCATCCACCCACCCACCCTCCTCAGCTTTAAGAGCCATGATAGGAAAATGCAGGTAATCCTGCTCTTCTTGGATATCTTTAAAGGTCACTTCCACCCCAGAGTGTTCCATGATTAGTGCAGGAGAAGCACAGGAACACCTGCTGCCTCAGAACACAAAGGTTTCTGACTGGCCTCTCGGGCCACAGAAAGGTCTCCCTGAAGTATCATAATGCATCAGGTCTCCAGAGATGCTCTGCAGAGCCCAAACTAGCACAGAGAGGACACAGACCCACAGAGCTCTGTACAGGTGGCATGGAGATTTCAAGCTATCTAGTGGGAGGTGTCCCTGCCCACGGCAGGGGGTTGGAACTACATGATCCTCAAGGTCCCTTCAACCCAACCCATTCCATGATTCTAGAAGAACTTAATCTTTCCATAGTGTCTTGGAAAGAGCCCTTGCCGGGGTGACAGACTCACCTTGGTGACCAGATCTGAATGCCTTATAATAGCCCTCACAAAGAACCTGTAGTCTGTCACTTCTGTCCCCACTTCAACTTTAGCTGCTCCCAGGTAGAGATGCATCTTGTGGTTGGCACAGGGAATGGCAGTGAGGTCAAAGTTCCTCATGCGGTTCAGCTCCAGCTGGAATGCTAGAGCCGGCTCCAGGTGTCGGTAAATCCTGTCCTCCTCAAACTGCAGGCACCCAGCAGCAGGCAGGCACAGAAGGGGGTGAAAAGGGAGGCTGGATTAAGAAGCTGAAATACTGAGGATGGGAAGAACTAGGCAACACCCATGAAGAAATGCCATACTTCATTAAAGCCCTAAACATCCAAATGGATCCAACCCAGAACTTTTTATCCCAAGCAGTCATTAGCACTAAGACCTGTACTGGAACTGCTAAAATACTGACAGCAGGTAAAACACAAGGCAGGAAGTTCTCCAGTCCAGCCCCTCCAAACCCCTCTTTGAGAACAGGTAAAACACAAGGCAGGAAGTTCTCCAGCCCAGCCCCTCCAAACCCCTCTTTGAGAACAGGTAAAACACAAGGCAGGAAGGTCTCCAGCCCAGCCCCTCCAAACCCCTCTTTGAGAACAGGTAAAACACAAGGCAGGAAGGTCTCCAGCCCAGCCCCTCCAAACCCCTCTTTGAGAACAGGTAAAACACAAGGCAGGAAGGTCTCCAGCCCAGCCCCTCCAAACCCCTCTTTGAGAACAGGTAAAACACAAGGCAGGAAGGTCTCCAGCCCAGCCCCTCCAAACCCCTCTTTGAGAGCAGGTGAAACACAAGGCAGGCAGGTCTCCAGCCCAGCCCCTCCAAACCCCTCTTTGAGAGCAGGTGAAACACAAGGCAGGAAGGACTCCAGCCCAGCCCCTCCAAACCCCTCTGCTCCTCAGAAGGCAGTTTGGTGCTCAGTCATTGTGCTGCTTTCAATGCTCTCCTGTTCCACTAGACTGAAATCTGCATGAGCAGAAGCTTCAAGCCAGGTCCCCATCAGTTGCCAAGTGTGTGTGAACAACGGTGAGGGAGCTGAAACTACCACAGCAGGCAGAGAAGTGGCTTCTGCTGATTTGTAACCCACTCTGCTTTTTGTGAAGACTGTGAAGGAGCAGCTGCAAGAAGGACAAAGCCAACACTTAGAGAAGCATCAAGAACACACAACTTACCTTATCCCGGGCACGAAAGGTGAAGAACTTTGGGAATTCCCTCTGTTTGGAAACAAAACCAGTGCTGTTAGCCCCCCAAAAGGAGGAATTCCATCAACTCAGAGAGTGCCCCAGGGACAGCCCACAGCAGAGCAAAGGACAGGAGCTGGCACAAGCTATTTTCTAAGCACCACAGAGGGTGCCAAAGATGCAGAGCCTGGAGGAGGTAGCAGGCACTGAAACCTGCCTGCATTGCTGCTGCCACATGGGCTACTTGATTGGCTTTTGCTTAGTATTGGCAATCACCAACAGACAAGAACATGGAACTGGACAGACAGCAGCAGGAAACTTCTTCCAGGTCTACAATGATTATGACTGTGGAAATGTTTGGGAGCCACACAATGATCCCAACAGTCCTTCAGGGAAGCAGATGTGCACAACACAATGACCTCTGTTCCACAGCTCTCTTCATGCTGTCACTGCTAGAAATTCTCTCTTCCCAAGGCAAACCAGGGACTGCAGTCAAACAACTTCACCCTCATCTGGTGACTGTTCAGAAGCCCCCAAATGAGGCATCTCATTTCTTCCTTTGCGGAGATAAAATGTGGCACAGTGAAATGTGGCTCAGAAGAGGGAAGGAGCAGAGAACATCCTTTCACCTGTCCTACCTTCTACCTGGTGAGGCAGTGGAACAAGATTGAGGCCCTATCCCTTGCAGACACTCAAGATCAGCCTTGCTGTGTACCTGGGCAGCCTGCTTCAGCTGGAGGTGTCCCTGCAGAGTGCCAGGGGTTGGACAAGATGAGCCTTGAGTGCCCACTGCACAACCCACTGCAATCTGTGAATCCCTGCAGTCTCATCCATGGCTGTGGAACTACACTTTCAGCAGGCAGAGGAAATTCTGTGAGTGCTTTACATCCAGAAGAGAATAGCAGTGACCTGTGGTGGTGCCCTGAGAGAGCATGCAGGTCTTGAGGAGAAAAGGAGAACAGAAGGTGTCTGACCCAGGGTCAGAATCTGAATCGTGCCCCACTGCCAGTGACAGACTTGCAGTCCTGGCTGGATACAGTGCATGCTGACAGAGTGCACAGCTCCATGGAGTAACTCACCTTTTAAGGCTAGCAGTTACCTCCTAGCTGGTCACATTCCTTACTTCCTATAAAAATAAGTCTCCAGAACTTCACCTGGTGACTCTCAGCTGAGAAATACAACTTGTTCCAGTCTGCAGCATGCCTTCCAGACCAGCCAGGTAGAAATCCTGCCTGGAAATTCAAGCACTGGGCCTAGGAGCATCAGCTGTGCTCCAAGTAACAGCCACCTTCCACTCCTCACTTCTCCTCCAGACCTCTCCTACCTGTCCTCCTCTGCAGGCTGCCAGTGTCTCCTCACCCCATCCATGCTCATTCCATCACTGATGTGATTGCTTCCAAGGCATCTGGCCAGTGGTGTGGGCAATATAATAATTAGATGTGCACACACACACACACACAAGCCCTCAGAGCTCTGGCACCAACATCCAGAAGAGTGCTCCATTTCCTAGGCAGAAGAATTATACCCCTGCTGTGTTCTAATCAACCAACCATCATCAAGACAATCAAAATAATTTGCCTAAATTAGCCAATCAAGACACCCTGCAAACTGCAGAATGTGGAGAGCTACAACAGAAATCATCATAGTTGATTATTATACTAATAATCATGTTAAAAACCTAATGAGATGAGGAAATTGGAAGCTTGCTGGAGCAACTCTCTATTACCTCAACATGCTGGGAACTAATTATATAGACTGTAATTAAAACAAAAAACAAACCCAAGCCCAGGCCCTGGCTAAGTGAAGAGTTGGTCCAGTCATAAAGGGAGGAGAGCAGGAGGTGGTAACAACGACTCAGAGAAGACCCCAGAGGTACTCTACAAACTTTGCAAGCTGATGCCAGCCTCAGTGCCTCCTCCAGCTCAGGAGCTTCCCAGCAGCAGCTCGGCTCTCTGTGATGACTGCTTCCATTCTTTGCCTCCCTTCTCACCATTGCCCCATGCTTCAGTGCTTATTGATGACTCTGATTTGTCATTCCCCAAATACCAATTCCATTCTCTAAAACTTGCCTTTTTTCATATCTGAAGCCTGAACCTTCTTCTTTAAGGACCCAACAGCTCTTCAAAGAGTCCAGTCCACATCAGCCATGGACTGACCCATCTGTAGTTGGCCTGTGGGACTGATCCCACTTAGTGTTACACACAGCTATCCAAATTCTCCTCCTGCTGGTTTGTACATTGCTTTGCCTTTTGTGAAGCTTGCTAAAAGCAGGGGTGCTGAGTGACTTTCTTGTTGCTGAGTCCTCTCATTTAATCTACACTATCACCTAGAAAGGCTGCACCAGCTGATCCTTGGGGTCCCTTCCAACCTGGCACTCTGGGACTCCAGGATTCTTGCACTTTCAAGACTCCTAAAAACTTAGGACTTTAAAGGAGATAGACAAGGGACAAAAAAATCTGGTTTGCACCTTACATTGCCACCTTGAAAACAAGGCTAAAGCAGCCCTCACTGATGCCCAAGTCCTAGGGAAAGAAGCAATTTCTCAGCAGTAAGAGCATCAAACATTTTCCACGTCACTAAGCCATTATGCAAAATTTATCAAGTGACTTCAGCCACTCCTCAAAGTTACTTTAAAAGCAGTGAGAAGCCTCAAGGAACCACCACACTACAGAAGAAACACCAAAATGTAATTGTACAATTACATTTGAGAGTGAACCCAAGACTGAACCAAACAAGATCCCTGCTCAGGTGGCAGCACTGAGCTCAGCCAGAGGACAGGAGAGACCTAAGCATGGGAAGGGCCCCGCGGGGTGCAGAAGGCCCATGGCTGTCTTTGAGGTCTGGGTTTTGCTTAAGCACTTCCCTGGGCTCTGGCATTACATGTCTGACTAAGAACCAAAGCAGGGCCCTCGAGTCACTCCTGTGTGTCCTGGCTGCAGCCAGCAGTGCCACCATGCTCCAGAGCCTTTTTACTTACATGGAATCTCTGATCCACCTCATAGTTGACCTGTTTCCTGAAGTCCTTACAAACGAAACGTGCAAACACAGGAAGACAAGGGGAAAAAAAAAAAACAAAAGCAGAAGAGAGCTAGCAATTAGGATGAAAATCAAACCCCAATTAACCCCAGAACACAAGAGGTGCACCATTGAGTACAATTGCCAAGTCATTCCGAGCAAATTCATCACAACCATCTCGAGTTTTAAAGAACAAACAGTGAAGAGAGAACTAAATGAAGTTAACAGCATTTAACCTGGGGAGAAACCACATCAAGGGGCAATGCTAACGTGAGCTAGGTGCCAGAGAGCTCTGAGCAGTGTGACAGGGAGCAGAATACCTTCTGTGCCACGAGGAAGGTCAGCCTCCGGATGCCATGCTCGATCAGCACCGATTTCTGCAGAGGCAAGGCTAGAGTTGGGTGACTGCATTCACACAGGACATCACAGATCAGGCTTCCAGAACTGTAGCAGCCCTACAAAGCCTCCTGTAGCTCTGAGTCCACTTCAGTCCACTCATAGCTCACCCAGTGGCACACAAACAAACCCACTCGGTCTGAGGAGGTGAGCACCCAGAACACAACAATCCAGCTGTGCCCTGCCAGGCAGCAGAGCACCAGAGGAGGCACAACCTGGCAGGAAATGCTCTTGCTCATTTGCCAAATGTGGTTGGGTCTCTTTGGCAAAGATTCCTTTATGAAGGCAGCATAGGCACAAGGAGGGTTGGGAAATGGGTTTGGAAGGAGCAAAGGCGAGGAAGCACACAGCACATGCTGCTCAGAGCAGGCTGCAGGGAGTGGGGCTGGGCTCTTCTCCCTAGTCCCAGATGACAGGAGGAGAGGAAATAGCCTGAAATTGTGCCAGGGGAGAGGTAGACTGAAGACAAGGAAGTTTCCTTCCTGACAGAGCAGTCAGACACTGGCACAGGCTACCCAGGGAGGTGGAGCAGTCCCCGTCCTTGGAGGTGTTCAAGAAAGGTGTGGCCATGGCACCTGGGTACAGGGTTTGGTGGCTGTGGTGGTGTTGGGTTGATGGTTGGGCTCAATCTTGGAGGTCTATTCCAACCAAAACAATTCCATTACTGTGCGATTTGTGGCCCCACAAGCACACAGAGAGCAAAGGGCAGACGTGCAGCAGCGGACCAGTGCAAGGTGCTGCTCAGGGCTTTCAGACAGATGGGAGAACACCCACCCTGGCTGATTCCTGAGCCACCTCCACTGAGCCACACCTGAAATGAGTGCTGCCATCAGTGCTGCAGAGGCAGAGGACAGCAGGGCTTGCAGGGCACCTCTGGAGATTGAGCCTAACCCTCGTGCTAGAGCAGCATCACACAGGAACACATCCAGGTGGACCTTGAAAGTCTGCAGAGAAGGAGACTCCACAGCCTCCCTGGGCAGCCTGCTCCAGGGCTGCAGCAGCCTCACACCAAAGAACTTTCTCCTCATGTTGAGGGGAACCTCTTGGGTTCCAGTTTGTACCTGTTGTTCCTTTCCTCTTTTTTTGTTCCCCCACACCACTGATCTTTTGAAGTGTTAAGGTCTTTTCCCTTTCTCCTCCTTATTCCAATTTAAAAGCAAAGAAAACAGAGGGGAAAAAAGACTAAAAAGAAACAAGATCTCAGCCAGAGCAGGAACAAAACAACCTCTTTCAGCACAGACTGAAATGTTTCACTAAGGTTAAGCCCTCTGAAAATGAGCAGCAGTGACTATATTCATGGCAAGGGGAAGAAAATAACTTTAATAATGCCATGATTTAAAAAGCAAAAATTGTTATTGCTTTTAAAATTCCACAAGTGGCAGACAATAACAGCAGAGCAACAGGATCCTGATTACATGGTAATGATGTGGGCCTCACAGCACGGCCACAGCTATTAGAGAGCGATTAGCCATCAGCACCTGGAGGAACTCCATTTCCACTGCCTGCCTCAATCTCCTCCACAAGTCATTTACAAGTATATGATCCTAATTTCTATTAAAAAAAACACACACAACATGCTGGGACTAGAAGATTATTTGGACAATTTGGATCAACCTATTTGATAGTTTAATGTCTTTGGGAATTTTTTTTTTTTATTTCCTTTCTCTCCCTTTCTCCCCCTCCCACAAAATGCCTGCAGCAGGAGTCAGCAGATGAGAGCAGAGCTGCTTTTAATTTGGGTATTTGATGATGATTTTCCTTCTGCTTAAAGAGACAGGAAGCTGCTGAACTTGTCTAGAGAGCAGCCCCACTTGGAAGCCTTTGTGCAGAATGGATTGGCACCTCCCAGTCTGCTGAACTTGTCTAGAGAGCAGCCCCACTTGGAACCCTTTGTGCAGAATGCATTGGCACCTCCCAGACTGCTGAACTTCTCTAGAGAGCAGCCCCACTTGGAACCCTTTGTGCAGAATGCATTGGCACCTCCCAGACTGCTGAACTTGTCTAGAGAGCAGCCCCACTTGGAACCCTTTGTGCAGAATGCATTGGCACCTCCCAGTCTGCTGAACTTGTCTAGAGAGCAGCCTCACTTGGAAGCCTTTGTGCAGAATGGATTGGCACCTCCCAGCCTGCTGAACTTGTCTAGAGAGCAGCCTCACTTGGAACCCTTTGTGCAGAATGGATTGGCACCTCCCAGTCTGCTGAACTTGTCTAGAGAGCAGCCTCACTTGGAAGCCTTTGTGCAGAATGGATTGGCACCTCCCAGCCTGCTGAACTTGTCTAGAGAGCAGCCTCACTTGGAACCCTTTGTGCAGAATGGATTGGCACCTCCCAGCCTGCTGAACTTGTCTAGAGAGCAGCCTCACTTGGAACCCTTTGTGCAGAATGGATTGGCACCTCCCAGCCTGCTGAACTTGTCTAGAGAGCAGCCTCACTTGGAACCCTTTGTGCAGAATGGATTGGCACCTCCCAGTCTGCTGAACTTGTCTAGGGAGCAGCCTCATTTGGAACCCTTTGTGCAGAATGGATTGGCACCTCCCAGCCTGCTGAACTTGTCTAGAGAGCAGCCTCACTTGGAAGCCTTTGTGCAGAATGGATTGGCACCTCCCAGTCTGCTGGTGGTTAGAACTTCCCAGGATTTCAGTATTGCTTGGATGCAAAAGGCCTCCAAGACTGCATCCAACCCAGCATCACCACAGCCACTAAGCCATGGCCCCAAGTGTCATGACCACAGGTTTCTTGAACTCCTCCAGGGATGGGGACTCCACCACCTCCCCATGGGGTTGCAGTACCTAATAGGCTCCTTACAACCACCAGCCCACTGAGTCCTTCACATCAACCAGAAAAGCAAAAGCAGGCAGGGCAGGGGAGGTTTAGGCTGGACATGAGAAGAAACTTCTTTGCTGAAAGGGTTCTCAAAGACTGGCACAGGCTGCTCAGGGAGGTGGTTGAATCCCCATCCCTGGAGGTGTTCCAAAGAGGCAGAGATGTGATGCTGAGGGACATGGGTTAGCCCTGGCAGAGTTAAAGACTGGACTCAAGGATCTTAAAGGTCTTTTCCAACCACAACAATTCTGTGACTCTAAGGTTCCAACGTGCATCCCATACTCATGACTGTGCAACACAACACAGAAACTCAGCTCCACCTCATGCCAGAAATACCACACCAGGAGCAGATTCCTGCACACCAGCAAGGAGAACAAACTGAAACAAAGATTGTGGTGACAGAAGACAGAGACCATTTGAATGCCTCTTTCCATGCCTCTGTTACTCATGTAACAACCTCACCATGTGGGAGAGGCACCCAGCAGGTTTTTCAGAGCACCTGCAGACAGACACTGAAGATTAACCTGATGTGTTTAAAACCTTAGAGGGCTTTCACCCTATCAGAAATTAAAGGGAAGAACTCCTGACTTGATGGATGACAATGAACTGCAAAGAGCAGCAATGACATAGGGGTTCTGGAAAGGTGCAGCTGCATCCCAAGCAGTGGTAAGGGTTTAGAAGGGATAAATGCGGGAGGTAACTGCTGCACTTATTTGGTTTGAAAACAAAGAAACACCTGAGGGACATGCTGAGATTTCCCAAAGCAGACAGAAGTGTCCTGCACTCAGCTCCAGAGGGAGAAGCCAGGTGACTCACCTTGCTCTGGGTGAACTCTCTGAACATGGCAGCCAGCCCATCATCATCCACATCGCTGTCAGTCTTAATCGCCACATTGAGGATGTGGATGGGCTCCTCACGGGCAGCCTGCAAGGCAAAGGAAACATTCCCCATACAGAACAGATAACAGCTTGAGAGGCCTCCAAAGAGCTTCCCTAAACACAGCTCCAAGATAGAGAAGGTCTGGGGCAAAAGGATCTCAGCAGAGCACCTGGGAACCCAGAAACACTGAGGGAAATCCTCGGCCAGGCAGCCTGAGGAATGTGCAGTTTTGCAGAGGTAAGAGTTAATGTCCCCAAACAGGAGCTCCCCCTGGAGAATCCAGCTCTGAGGGTCACATCTGCCTTGGCTAACTCGAGTGTGCTTCATTTGGATGCAGAGAGAATGCAGGGTCAGGCCCCCTCATTATGGGCAAGACATCAGAGGACTCTGGCATCAAGGAAAGTAATGGAATTAAGCAAATTGCCAGTGTGTGTCTGCACAGCTGCCACCAAAGGCTGTCATGTGGAAGCACCAGCTCCAGGGGAGCGCTGAGAAGTGACAAGAGTGACCACCTGAGAGCCTGGGGGCAACCGGGAAAAGCTGAGTGTGAACAGGACATGATCCTTGGAGAGCTGAGGAGCAGGTAAAGAGATATCAAAGCATACTCGGGACCAAGGCTCCAGCTCCCACACTCCTGCAGATCACTGCAGCAGTGCAAACTCAGCCCTGCCCTGGATGCTGCATTCCAACAGAGCTCCCTACTGCTGAGGCAGGAAGCTGCCTGTGGCTCCAAGGGAATCTGGGCTTTTGTCACTAAGGATGACAAAATTCTCCCCAGCAGGGTAAAAACTGAGGGGCTGCTCTCATCTACCTCCTAAAAACGGTTGTAGGAGGTAGAAGAGAGGGAAGAATCAGAGTGCAGTGTGCCCAGGCAGAGAGCAAGTTAAGGCAGCTGAGTATGCAGCTCCTTGCCCTGGTGCACAGAGAAGGTCTGGAAGCTTAACCACAGCTTTAACCTCCCACTTACACTGCTGTGGAGCCAGAAACTCTGCAGATACTAAAAGCTACAAACTAAATTCACAGGGATAGTTAGAGACTGCTCCGTGGATTTGGAACAGTCAGAAAATGGCCACCTGCTTCGAGTCCTCTGCTGAGAACAGGCAAACAAACCCCACACAGAAGCACACCAAGCACTTAACTCCTGCTTCCAGCACTGGCACCGCTGAGAAGCACCCAGCCTGCAGCCCCTGCAGCACTCTGCTCACCCTCTACCTCCAACTTAAGAGCAACCTCAAGAGAAAAAAATCCACTGTACCTTGTCTTCATCGTAGAGGGAAGCATGGCCAGCTTCAGGGAAGGTTGGGCTCTGAGGAGGAGAGTCACAGAAGCAGCTCATCACCTCATCGAAGATTCTGCAACACACCAGAAGGCTATCAGTAATCAGCAGGCTGCTGCTATCCCAGCACTGAAACCACCAAATCACCCAGCTAAGGGGGGCAGGGAGAAAAAATACTTCCTCCCTTATGGGGACTGAGAGCTGAAAGGTGAGGAGGCAATGCCTGCTCCAGCCCCCAGACCAAAGCACAGCCTGGACCTTCTCAGATTTGCCAGAGATCTAACTGGGTGGCAGGGTCCCCACGACTGCTGTGGGCTCTGCTGGGCTCTTTTGTCTACCTCGTGAAGGCTGAAGGCACAAAGAAAACGTCCTCCCCCGGACCCCTGCTGTGTGGAGAGCAGCACAGGTGCAAACAATTCCCAGCCCGCAGGAATCCAAGGTGCTGGCCCCTCCTGCTGCAAGCTGCTCTCGCAGCACTCTGAAGCTTGCTGGAGCAGACAAGGGGAGTCAAACAAACTTCCCCCCTGAAACTCCATTGCCTTAGCAAACAAGCCCAAGACCACTAGAAACCTGACTCTGGACAGGGCAAAGATTTTACCCAGACCTGAAACACCTCTCCTGTGAAGAAAGCCTTGGGGGGCTGCTTAGTCCTGAAGAGGCTGAGTGGATCTGATCATCATCTGTAAATATCTGCAGGGTGGGTGTCAAGGTGAGGGGCCCAGGCTCTGTTTGGTGGGGCCCAGCCACAGGACAAGGAACAGTGGACACAAACAGGAACCCAGGAGGTTCCCCCTCAACACGAGGAGAAACTTCTTTGGTGTGAGGGTGCTGGAAGCCTGGAGCAGGCTGCTCCATAGTCTCCTCTGGAGGCTTTCAAAACTGGTTAGACCACACCTTGAGTACTGTGTTCAATTCTGGGCCCCCCAGTTTAGGAGGGACATTGAGATGCTTGAGCGTGTCCAGAGAAGGACGACGAGGCTGGGGAGAGGCCTTGAGCACAGCCCTACGAGGAGAGGCTGAGGGAGCTGGGATTGGTTAGCCTGGAGAAGAGGAGGCTCAGGGGTGACCTTATTGCTGTCTACAACTACCTGAGGGGTGGTTGTGGCCAGGAGGAGGTTGCTCTCTTCTCTCAGGTGGCCAGCACCAGAACAAGAGGACACAGCCTCAGGCTGTGCCAGGGGAGATTTAGGCTGGAGGTGAGGAGAAAGTTCTTCACTGAGAGAGTCATTGGACACTGGAATGGGCTGCCCGGGGAGGTGGTGGAGTCGCCGTCCCTGGAGCTGTTCAAGGCAGGACTGGACGTGGCACTTGGTGCCATGGTCTGGCCTTGAGCTCTGTGGTAAAGGGTTGGACTTGATGATCTGTGAGGTCTCTTCCAACCCTGATGATAGTGTGATACCCATCTGGATGTGTTCCTGGGTGACCCACCCTGGGTGACCCTACTCTGGCAGGGGGGTTGGACTGGACCTCCAGAGATCCCTCCCAACCCCTACTGATCTGTGATCCCCAGGAAGCTGGCAACAGGGCCAAGGCCCAGCCCTGCCCAGGTACCTGACGAAGTCGTCGAAGGTGCGGAAGGAGACCATGCCCCCCATGCGCTGGCAGGGCGGCGTGAAGGAGCTGTCCAGCAGCACGTCGCTGACGCTGCCCACGTGTGCCATCCCATAGTGGTTGAGGTTGGAAGAGAAGGACATTCTGAATGGCAACGCAACAAGGTCACAGTCAGTAGGGACAGGGCAGAGAAGAGCGGCGCTGGGCAGACTGCTGCATGTGCTCTGGGCCCTGCAGCGTGGCTGCTCCCACACCACTGCTGCCTGACTTGGCAGACCCCTCAGCAGCCCAGACCTTGCTGTGCTTCCTCCTCCAAAGCCCCTGCAATGCTGGCATGCCTCTGGTGCCATTAATGCCCTTACCTGGATCTCATCCCAGTAGACAGGAACAGTTAAAGAAGAGCTATAAAATAATCCTCTGACCCCTTCAAAGGAGTCACTCCTGAGGAGGTTGCTGCAGTCAATTATGGCAATGCAAAGCTGATCCCATTCTTCCCTCCTGTACATTTTGCTTTACAGGTGGAACTCTCAGACAAACAGCCATAATTGGAAGCTTTGACACTTGACTGATTTGGTAAATTGTAACAAATTAAGTTGAAGCACACCAAACTAAATCATCTGTTTGTTTCTGCAGCTTTTCTGGCCGTACTCTGACTGATGCTGCTCAAATGCAGTGTGGTACAGTGACCTCCCAAAGCCTCTGCTGGAACAGGGGGGTTCTATAGCCTCACACTTGGTATTCCACCCTAAAAAAAAAAGCCCTGGCATAGTGCCTCCCACTCCAACTGCTGAGCAAAGTCACCTGCTTCTCCAGCTGATTTCATCCACACTTTGAAAGGATCGCAGCTCCTCCTACTCATTTCTCTTGCTCGGTGTTGATTGCTAAGGAGCGGCAGCTGCCAACCGCAGCAGCTGGCCACAGAGCACAGCTGTCTAGAGGAGTAAGGGAGGCAGAGCTCCAGGCACTGCTGTCGTCCCCCTGCCTGCTGTCTGCTCAGATACAAGCAGCACTCAGGAGTGCGGGGAGGACTGCAACAGATTTACACCGGCTCAGAGGAAGGCACTGAGTAAGAGACTTGTCTGGAAAGCAAGAGCAGCGTTCACTAGAAGTCTGCATCCCTGCCTGGCAGAGGGCCAGATCCTGACTAGCACTGAGTTCCCATACAGCTCCCTGCTCTGGCAGCACACACCAACTGTCCAAGTTTGTGTTATTTTGGGGTGGTAGCACTAGTATTTTTATTCCTGTTTTAAAAGCCCCGCGGTGTTCGGGCCAAGCCCAGCAGAGGAAGCTTCTCTCAGAGTGAACAAGCACCCAGCTGAGGAGACAGCCTGCCCCTAGCTGCTGGAATGGGGGCTGCCTCCTCTGCACTACTGATGCCAGTGCCTGACCTCTGCTTCAGAGTCATCTTAATTCACTGCCGGACCTACTTCAAAAGCTCCCTGCAACGTGGTGAGACCTTCAAGCCTGCTCTGAGGAGTCAGAAAAGCCAAGCTGGCACATAGCAGTGCTCTGTGCCACAGCAACAACAGGGCACTCACGTTCCCTCTGCTTTCTCCGGGGCTTAGGATGACTTTAACAAAGTGAAGTTGCTGCTCTCACAACAGGAGGCAAGAGGCAACGGGAAGAAACAAAAGCCCAAGGTGCTGAGTCAGCACAGCACATCCTTGACTTACAGCTTGTGAAGTCAGAAAGATGCTCCACAGCCACGCTGGATCAGGCACTGGTGGCACAGGAGGTGAGGCAGGGGCCCAGCTGAGCTGGCCACAGCACTGGACCAAACTGGGGACTGCTGACAGTGCTTCTTATCAGCTGTGCTGTGCCTGCTTTCCTTCCCTGCACAGAACCCCATGGTGATGTGGGCCTAAGCACCCTGCTGGCAAGCCTGAAGCAGCAGCCTGACGGATAGCTCTCCAGTTCCCAGCCACTCTGTGCTTCTGCAATTCATCTCTGATGAGAAGCCATGAGACTTTCAGCCCAGTTTTACTATTTTTCCCTAAACAGGCTTGTAAGCAGTAATAAATAACAGGGATTCGGGCTTGGAAAGAGGAAAATTTGTCAGGACATACCTTGGTGTACATTTCTTACAGCTCATACAAAAACTACCACACAACAGGAACTAAACAAAGAGACAGCAGACATTCCTCAAGTGTTATTTCAAACAAGGAAATACTTTTCAACTGAGACACAGGAGGGGAAAATCAGCATCCAGAACACACCAAAACATGCTGTCAGCTGGTTGAGAAGCAGATTCATCTATGGGGTGAGGGAGGTGAAATAGCCTCAAGAAATTCTAAGCTAGCTGCAGGAAACCAGAGCAGCAATAGGAGTGCCATGGGTGTAACTGCCTGCTGTTTCACTGGGACACCCACCAGAGGGTCACCCCCTTCCAAAACCAGAGACCCTAGGAGCAGCACCCCGCTGGAAGTTTGCTGTGTACCATACTGCAGATGAGCTGAGTCACCTGGCAAACTGCACAGCCACGAGTGCTGCATGCAAAGCTGCTTTTCAGGGGTAAGGAAAAAGCTGAAAACATGTTTTTAGACAAAGGGAGAGGAAAAGGGAAGGCAAAAAGAAGAGTTATGTTTGACAGCTTCCCAAGTAAGGGCACTAAAACAAACCAGGTTAAAACATTCAGTATTAGGCTACTTCTTTCTACCTCTTTGCAAGCTGTAGAAGACAACGAGTACCATACCTGTTTAGCGTGGGGATGTTCCCTCTGTAATCAAACAACCACAGTTAGTCACAGACTGGTTAGTGAGAGCCATCATACAGAACTGTCATCAAGCTGGTGCACAGACCAGCAACAAGGTTAACCTTTACTAACCCAAAATTTGTCAACCCTCAGCTATCAGGCAGAGGTCAGTGCCACTGCCCCTGAGGAGGCACCCACCGCCTGACTTCGTTTGCCATGGCTGCCAGGGGAAGGAGCACAGCCCACGCACAGGACATGCAAGCAGCACACCCCCAGGAAAGCACACCTGCTGCCCTCCAGCTCTGCACCATCTTTCATCAGACCCACTGCAAGTCTTCCACATACACCAGCAGCTTCACAAGCAAGACCAGAGGAGGGGTTTGTACTTCCCGACACAAGAGCAAAGAGCACAGAGGCAGACAGTGACCACATCATGCAGGGAAGCTGCAGCAGGGACAGGGAAGCTAAATCCTCCCTGCCAAAGCTCTAGGCTAAGCTGCTGCACACACCCTGGCTCCCACAAGAGTGCAGTGACAAAGCAGCCACACAACCACCAGGTCACACTTTGCATTTTTAGCACTCAAGGCCTTGACCAAGAACAAGCAGAACTTACAGGCTAAGGTTAGGAAAATTCTACCGTTCCCTTTGTAAGATCAGTACAGCTCTTCCCAGATCTGCATGCAGGCTGGGGCTGAGCCATGCACAGGAGACAGCAGGAAGGTGAGGGGCACATTTTCACAGCACTGTGAGAACAGAACATCCCAGTCCATGCCAGCTACAGCCAGGAGAGCACAGGGCAGCACACTGCTCCATGCAACACCTTAGAACCATGAGACCTAAGACCACCAAGCGCAACCATCAAAGATGCAGCCAGGCATGCTGCAGCTCCTCCCATGCACTGGAAGGAAACGTTGAAACTGCTGTGATCTGAGGTGCAAAACAGCAAAGATTAAACTGAAAACAACCAAACACATGCACGCAGGAGGCTTGTGCAAAGAGATCAGCAAACATGAAAAGGGTTGAAAGCAGAGCTTCAGGGATAATGCAACCGGACACTGACCCTCCCCTTCCCTGCAGGAGATCAAACCACAGCCGCCTTTAACATCCTCGACCCTAAGCAAGACCCCAGGAGACCAGGCGTGAAGGCTCAGTACTTAACGGCCAGGCACTGCCGTGGCCACACTGTGAGCACGCTGACTGCCCCCGCTCCTGTTCTCAAACTGGTTTTGTCACAGCAGAGGCATTCGCCACAAGGTTCCGTGTCTGGGAAAGCACAACAAGTTCCCACGATCTCCCTAAGCCAGACAGGAGAAAGCAGCAAGTGGCCTAGAGATAAGCAGCACAAGGCTTTAATGTCCCTCGCAGACAGTGCTACCGAGCCTGTGGTTGAGACCCAAGAAGCCAGCAGGACTCCCAGGCTGGAGACTGTTCTTCAGCTTGGCAAATGATGGGAAAGCTGCATGTGACCTGCCTGAGCTGGGATGAAAACGCTCTGCAGAGCACTGGCAGTCCTACACCTGTGCTCCTGGAGCAGTCCCTGGAAAGCTTTCAGAAAGCAGAAAGAAGGCAGCACAACAAATGTTCCTTCCTGCCCCCAAAAGGCCACCCTGTGTTGCCTTGCTCCAGGAGCTGTCCTGCAGAGCCCACGGGAAGAACTGCAATGAGGCAAACAGGAGAGCCAGGGGCCGCAGGAGTCAGGAGGAAACAGAGGAACAGCTCCAAGCTGCACAGGGTGGGGCTGGCTCTGCACCTACAGGTCATGGTGGCAGGGGAGGGCATCTTGCCTCAGGAGCTGGACTGTCACTTGCCACTGAAATGCACCAAAGAGGTGAAGCTTTGGTATTTGCAGCACAATCAGGCTTGTGAAAAGGATCTTGCTGAGCTGCACCCCTGAGCAGTAACACAGAGCTGCCAGCCAGCCTGCTCAGCCCTACAGCAGCACCAGTGCCACCGGCAGCACTGTGGCTCTGGCAGCTGCAGAAAGGCTCAGCTGATGGGGCTCATGCCAGTAGGGCTCTTCTCCATAGCCAACTCCATGCAGCTGGCCACAGGACCAGAGCTCCTCCTCACATCAACCCTAGCCTTTCTCTTTTGAACTGTTAAAAAGGCTCTTCTGCAGCAGAGAAGCCAACCTGACTGGGGCTGTGGGGATGGGACAGGAGGGGATGGACTGAAGTTTGAGGAGGGTAGATTGAGACTGGAGATGAGGATGAAATTCCTGACAGTGAGGGTGGTGAGACACTGGCACAGGCTGCCCAGGGAGGCTGTGGATGCCTCCTGTCTGGAGGTGTCCAAGGCCAGGCTGGATGAGGCCTTGAGCAACCTGGGCTGGTGGAGGTGTCCCTGCCCATGGCAGGGGGTTGGAATTGGATGATCTACAAGGGCACTTCCAACCCAACCCATTCCATAACCTATAAACCTGCTTCACACCACACAAGCTCCACTGCCACGATTCTGCCTTCTGCTCCAGCAACCCAAACCCCTTCAGCTCCCCTTCCACACCACCTGCTGGAATCTGAATTTGCTTCCCCTTGCCCTAACCCCCACACCCCTGGGTTTTTTTTTGCTCTACCCAGGAGCACTCCCCTATGAAAATGATGCAGGCATGCAAAGCACCAGGGGTTAGATCAAGCTGTGGCTGAGTGCCAGCACAGGGCAGAGCTTTTGAAATCAGGCAGCAAAGCGGAATCAGCAGAGGTCGGCTGAGTAACCCACTTGTAGTTATTAACAGAGTGCCACAGGAGAAGGAGCAATTCCACTGCCTGTGACCACTGGCATTCCTCTTATGTTTCTTCATTTCTGTAGAAGAATCTAAACAGAAGGCTGTGAAACATGCCTCAAACCACACATTTTGATTGGGTTTTTCCTCTCCCTCTTTCTTTCCTTATTCTCCTGCTCCCTCTGTGATTCAGCCAAGCTGAATCTGCTACTGAAGTCCAATTTGCATAAAATTATCGTCGTTCCATTCAGTTTGCTGCCCCTTCCACAGCCCCTTCTTTGCTCTGCTGGAAGATTTTGCCCTTTCTGGAACAGGCAAGCCAAGGGAACTGCAACACATTACTGCTGCCTGCTGTCTAATTAACATCAAACCCTCAGCACGGAACTGCAGGGATTTACAGGTGTCCTGGAATCGTTTTCCCCTCCTCCTCCTGGTATCAGCCTGTCTCCTGCACAAGGAGGGGACCTCAGGCTACCTAATGATACCTTGTGAGCAGGACACTCAGGTCTCCAGGCTCCTGCAGCTGGGGTCCAAAGCAGCAGGGCTGATTCAGTCCTGACAATCCAAAGTCTGATGCAAGAGGCTGCTGTAGCAGCTACTGGAGCCCACAGAGGCGGCTTCCATGGTGTCAGAAACTCCAACCCTCTGATTCTGTCCTTGTAAAATGATCGAAGGAAGGAGCCTATAAACCCTGCTCTAAGTGTGAGGGAGTTTGGGGTTCTTAAGCCTCTGTGAAAACCGCTGTTTGGAACAGCAATATTCATTTGGCTTTCAGCCTTCACAATGGTTTCTGCCTGCAGGCTGCGGGAGAGGCTGACAAAAAAGGCACCACCAAAATACTCCATAGATGATAAAACATCAAGAGACAGCAAAGGAGAGGTCATGCAGCACTCATAAGGCTTCAGAGCAGTGACATCAGAGTCCAGGGAGGGCATCGACAAACATCCACAAGCACAGAAAGAGGAGATACTGGCAAAACCCAGCACATGGGAGTTGAGACATTTATGTTGATAGCCCTGGAAATACAAAGCACCTAAGGACTAGGCCTGAATTCCAACCTTGGAAGCAGCATGGATGTCAGGATGCAATCCCAAGAATGAATTTAACCTAGACAAGTTGAAGCAAGGCCTTTGGCTGTATGCCCATGTTTGCCAAGCTGTGTGCACAGCCAGCTCCAAGTGCAGCCAGCTGGTGCCAGCCATCCTGTGTAAGTTTCCCTAGGAAAACTTGCTCTGAGCCAGTTACCAAAACTGAAAGTCTTCAACTGCAATCCTACAACCTCCCTTCTCTTCTACCTTCCACTGGTAGATCCTGACTTAGGATTCCCCAGGATAGCTCATGGCCAAGTGTGGCTGTTAGAGGTGGCACATGGGACAAAAGGAGGGCATGGGCTCAGTGCACGCCGATGGATCGGGAAGGTACCTGGGGGAGCAACTTCAGTTTCCTTTGAGGCTCAATAAACCCAGGAAGCAGAGCAGCAGAGCCCTGTGGTATCACTGCCATGCCCCACGACAAAGATACAGCCAGCAGCTCTAAGTCACCCCTGTCAGCAACTGTCTCAGCATCTGACAGGGGGAACACATTTTCCTCTGGGTTCTTCCCTTCAAATCCTCCAGCATAACTGCTAGTGGGGAAGCAAAGATCAAGAGAGCAGCTGAACAGCCTGGCTGGAGGAAGGCAGCAAGCTGGAAAGGGATGCTTGGGGAGGAGCAGTGCAGCAGCACCACTCTGCAGCAGGCTCCAAAGGCTGCCTACAGCAGACAATGTCCCAGGTTAATTTAAACCTTCCAGCTTCAGACAGAAGAAAGGCTGCTGGAAAGCAGGAGAAGGGGATTATTAGAAAAGAAAAACCCTTTCCTGCCGCAGAAGCACTGCAATTCCCTCTCCCTATAGTAGCCACACAATGTTTCTTTGAACAGCAGATGTGAAGCCAAGATTAGGCCAGGGCTGTTTCCTGAGCTGAACACCTCCAAAAGGCCTTTCAGTGTCTGCCCCTGGCCTGCCATTGCCACAAAGGAGTCTGAGCTCTAAACCCCAGGCAGTGTTCCACTCGCTTCCCACCTCAGCAGGGCAGTCTGCAAAGAAGAGCTGGGAAGGAGCTCGTTTTTTGTTCACCCCTTTGCTGACCAGGCTCAGGGACTGCAGCAGATAGCTTATGCACACCCGAGGGGCTCTGCACAGCAGCGTTTGCTGGCAGTGCCCTCTGCAGGGTCCCGCGGGCACCCTTGTATCCCTGCCTCCAGACTGGACTACTGCAACACCCTCCTCCTGGAGACTGCTTGCAAACCCCACTCGCTGCTAAAGGCACCAGATGGTTTTCCTGGGTTCCTCTCTGCCTTGTGCTGGGGCTGATCTACAAAGCCCTGCACGGCCTCAGCCACGAGCAGTTTCTCTCCACTGTCCTCCCCTTGCAGTCAGGAGCAGTGGGATGGTTTCTGTCAACTTCAACAAATAATTCCCCAAGCAGTTTTTCTGCCCACAAACTCCAGCAGAAGCAGGCTGCGTGTCTGGGACTTTGTTAGCAGATGGACCAGCTTTGCTTTGCTCTCTGCTTCCACAGACAGCTTTCCTGGGGGGAGCTAATGGCAATCATTCAGTAGCCAAAACCCAGCAAGTCTGTGATTAGCCAGCTCACAAGGGGTGGCTGAGATTGTTGCTGTTACAGTCAAGTAAAGGCGTAGCAGGGTTAAACACCACCACCAAAGAACTGCAATGTAGCAGCCATTATCAGGCTGCATTTTTCTCTACGTGAATATTTGCTCCAGTAGAATTCAGGCCCTTAAATGTTGGCAGAAATCAAACACAAAAGGGAGCAGAGCTTAAAAACCTCTGAGAAAGGGCTGAAAATGGTGTGGAAACATACAGCTAACAGCAGCTCCAAAGGACAATGCTCTTGTGAGGGCTTTCTGCTATCTACTGCTGCTTCCCCAGGCCCCTAGAG
This sequence comes from Pogoniulus pusillus, assembly GCF_015220805.1. Taxonomy (NCBI): domain Eukaryota; kingdom Metazoa; phylum Chordata; class Aves; order Piciformes; family Lybiidae; genus Pogoniulus; species Pogoniulus pusillus. The sequence continues at coordinate 14,009,897 of NC_087290.1, read as the reverse complement.
ACGTTTTCTAGGCCAGCTGGGGTATTTTGGCTCTAGGCTTTGTCCTTGGAATGCATTTTCAGCTCCTCAGTCTCAAAGTTCATACTACAGAAGATACAGGAAAACAGATGACAGACGTAGAACGCGGTCAGAAACAACAAGGAAGACTTCAGCAAGACAATGTCAGAGTTTGAAGATTCCTGTGTCTTGGGTTCTCCACAAGGTCTGCCTTTGCATCTTAAACCTACACACCTCAGGGCTAACTGAAAACCCTCAGTATCCTGCCCCTGGCTGTGCTTCAGCAGCCAGCCACACAATAGCCACACAAGCAGGGATGCACTGCGAGAAGCTGCATCGAGCAACAGGAGCCACATTCATCACCCACAGGAGAGGTGCACCCCAAAGGAACTGAACTGGCCTATGCTAGCAGTGAATTTGTCCCCAGGCCTGCTCTCCTCCACTCAAGGACTGTGCTGCATTTTCAGCCAACCATCAGCAGTGCTGATGGCTGAGAAGCAGAAGGGAGCTTCAGAACATTGCCCCAGCAAATTCAGCGTAAAGGAGAGAGGAGATTTCAGGACGAAGAAGCTGTTCCCCAAGCAGGTAAGAGTTGTCCTCTTCCAGCTGACCTTGGCCAATTAAGCTTGCACACAGCAATAGAGCAGTGCTCAGCATAGGCAGGCCAAACAACCCCCAAGCAGCAGAGGGAACTGAGCCCAGCAAAGAGAACTGGAGAAAGCAGGGGGTGGGAGGAGAGCATTATAAAGGGGCAATAAAAATAGGATGTAATTATTTACAAATATTCCAGAAATGCAGGAACCAGATGAGCCCAAATGCATGTCCCCTCTGGCTCGTGGTGTGTGCTGCTTGCTGAGGACAGGCATTCGTTTCTAGCAAACCAGGTTCTGAAAACCATCTCATAAAATGTACTGATGGATTCTCAACGAAGCGAGACTGGAGCCCATCGCCCAGCCCCACCAAACATGAAACAAGGGAAAAGATGTTTGGAAACAAAGGAGAAAACCAGCGCTAGCGTCACAGTGCCAGACCAGCACAGACCAACAGTGGCACCCGGTGGCCACGGAGACTCACTGCTGCCTGGGACAAAAATCCAAGAGCACCTAAACCCCTCCCGAGCTGCTGCTGCTGCTGCTGCGAGGGAAGAACGCAGCAACCGCCCTGACAGACAGGGAAGCTCTGATAACAGAGCTGCTTTGCTTTGGTTTTCAAATGATTCAGCTAGAACTCCAGATCCAGAGCACATGAGCTGAACTTCAAAATTCCAAACTACAGGAAAGCTCTCTGCTGGTTAAGTGAATCCAGACTGCAGAAGCTCCTGCACACAGCTCCTGAGGTTTGAAACAGCCTAGGAGAAAGCAGCGGGCAGGGCAGTGCCGTGTCTGAGACAGTCTGTGCTGCTGCAGGAGCTGGGGCTCTGCCTTTCTCCACCAGCTCTGCTGCAAGTGGTCTTTGCCAAGACAGGATGCAGCCCCTCACCAATCTCCTGAACACATGGTCTGACCTGTTGGGGTGGGAGGTAGGCAGCATGAACTGGAACTCCACCACACAAGTGTTGTCCTTCAGCTGGCGATGCTGGACGCTGTTGAGCTCATAGGCGATGTATGCCCTGCGGACGTACACCTGGAGAGACAGCAGCACGGCTAAGGATGCTGCAGGAGGACCAATAATGCACCAGAGACTTCAGAAACATTAAGACCAGACAGACACCTCCACATGAGTATCTAGATAGCACTCTATCTCAAGCAAAATCTAAAGTTGTTCTTTGAGAAAGGTCTATCTGGCAGGACACAAGCCTCAGCTCCAGGCACTCAAGACAGGCTGACCACATTCTCTGGCAGCAGCTTCACTTTCAATCTTTTCAACCCCCTACATCTTCTTCAAGTGCAGAGGATAACCTGGAGCTGACATTTCAGTCAATTATGAACATTAATGCTGCTAAATGCCAGGCTCCAAGGATGCCTGATTCCACACAACTTGCAGCTCTCTTAACCTTGCAGGGAACAGTGCCCCAAAACCCCACAAAAAGCCTCGAAGAAACAAAAACCCAAAGGAAAATCAGGATTTATGCTGATTGGTTGTTTCTTTCCAGTAGGAAGAGACTTACCTCCAAAGCTGCCATTCTCACCACCTGGTTGCTGTGGTAGAAGAAGTTGGGTAGCACATCAAAGATGGATGTCTCGGATAGAATGAGTTTCTAGAAGAGATCACACCAAGCAGGGTCTGAAAAGTGACCTGCCTGGCTTGTGACCAAGGCCAGGCAAAGCCCCAAGCAAGCCTGAGCAGCTCTGGTTTCTGTGCTTTTTCTGCTCTTCATCAAGGATCATGACCTTCTGCTGTTAAATCACAGAACTGTCTCAAGTTGGAAGGGACCCATGAAGATCATTGAGTACAACTCCCTGCTCCTCACAGGACAGCATAAAACTAAACCATGTGACCCAGACCATTGTCAGACATTCTTTTAGTTCTGGCAGGCTTGGTGCTGTGATCACTTCCTTGAGGAGCCTGTCCCAGTGCCTGACCACCATCCCAGTGAAGAACCTTTTCCTAATGTCCAGTCTGAACTCCCCTGATGCAGCTTCATCCTATTTCCTCATGTCCTATCACTGGTCACCAGAGAGATGACATCCCCTCCCACTGTCCCCCTTGAGGAAGCTGTAGCCTGTGATGATGAGGTCATTCTGATAGTTGGAATGGATGATCTTAAGAGGCCTTTTCCAACCAAAACAATTCCATAACTCTAGAGTAGTGGTGCAGAAAGGAGAACAAAAATGAGAGGGAGGCTAGACATCAGAACAGGACAATTTCAAGCCACAAGGACCTTTGGGGTACAGATGAGGTTTAATGCAGCAACACTAAGGTCAGTGAGAGGGAAGCAGAGAAAGGAGGAGGGAGGTCTGGTAGCTACCTGCAGGTTCTCAATGCAGAACTGGTGTCCGTACATGTCGATGGCAGACAGGAAGATGGACTCCACCTGGTTGTGGCGCAGCTCGTAGGAGGGCAAATGGGAGGCAATGAGAACCTGGCAAACAGCACACATGGGGGGTGTCAGTGGAGGGAGCTGTGCTGGGCCACAGCCGGAGGCTGCTCCCTGCAGGGCAGCTGTGGGGCTGCTCCAGCCCAGAAGAGCCTCCTGTGAATTCGGTGGCACCTGGGTGAGGCCGCAAAATGCCTCCTCTCCCCAGCCTCATTTGTGTATCTGCGCCATCTGTATTATTGGCAGTTCCCCAGGGAGAGCAGGAGCAGCCTCAATCAAGTTCCATCAGTGCATGTGATTTAGCACTGCAGAGCTGCTGGGCCTGGGGACTGCCTGCCCGCCTGGTAATTGGAAAGCAGAGCTGGCAGGCAGCATCTGTGGGGAGGCCAGCAACAGCCTGCCCTGCACAGCCTCCCAGCAGAGGAAGCCACAGACACTGGTGCCAGGTATTAAACGCCCAACGTGAAGGATAGATAGGAAGGGGAAGCAGCTTGCAGAGGAAAATGAAGTGAAAGAGCAACATAAAGACGTACGCAAGGACAGCAGCACCATCCCCAGCACGCTGCTGAGAGCTTCAGCAACTGAAAGGTTCAAGGACAGAAATACAATCCTAAAGGAAACATAAAGGTCACTGAGCAGCTTCAAACGCCCCATTCATTTCGAGCAGCCAAGCTCTGGAACAAAAGGAGAGCTTCCCAAAGTGTCAGCTTTCCAGCAAGACTGAATGGAGACAGGGACCACGGAGTGAGAGAAGCCATCGGGTGCTACAGCACCATGAAGCCATTGTGCCCTCTCACTGCTGCCTGGCCGCAGGCTCACTGCTCGAGAGGGAGCTGCCGGCGATATCCAGGTGGATCTCTGGCTGCTACCTGTGCTAGGCTCTTGGAACTGACAGCAGCAAGAGTTTTACCAATCAAATTTTTCAGGATAAAGAGAAATTAACAAAATGCAACCCAAAACCCTGACGAAATCCAGCAAAACCCAAGGTCATTCTTCACAGTAACTCCCGGGCAGCTGCACAGAACATCTGGCTCCTGGTGAATGCCTCTCCCTGCTCTCTGCACACACGGGTCTGCAGTTGTGAGGAGGCTGATGAGCAGGGAGAGCATCTCCTGGCCCTTTTCTCTGCAGCTGCCTGTGTGCTCCACGGAGCCTGGTCTGCTTCGGACTCTAAATGCCAGAAGGAACCACATCGACCACGGATTTCAACTGCCTCCTTCACACAAGCCACAGGCTACTCTCAATTAACTCCTGCTGGAACCAGGCAAAACTTTCTGGAGGAGCAGGGACAAAGGAATGTCACCTTAGCCTCAAACGTACAGCCAGTGGAACCACAGCAATCTTTGTTAGGCTGTCACAACGGTTAATCAGTGGTTAATTAGCTTCATTGTTGCTGCTCACAGTAATCTGCTCTTGCCATTTGCATAGTCATCAAAATCAGCACCAGGAGACACAGCCTTTCCACCAGAGCCAGCTCCAGGTGGGAGCAGTCCATATGGATCAGCTCAGCACTGGCAGAGCCTGGCTGCGGCAGGGATCAGCTGCCGAGCACTGCCTACCTGCCGCGCTCGCAGGGCCACTTTGGCGTTGGTCGTCTTGCTGAGCTGGGTCAGCTCTGTCAGAATATTAATCAGCTCATCTGTCAAGGTGGGGTCACGGCCACAGAGCTGGTCCTAAAAATAAAGAGAATTGAAAGTGTTTAGAAGAGAAGAAAACCACCTTCTGCCCTACACAGGAGCTGAAACTTGGAATGGAGCCAGAGGTGCCCTCGGGTGCTGGACCACATCACCTCCAAAGGGTCTGCTCTAAACTGCTCTGCAGTCCTGTGCTGACAGAGTACAAGAATTGGGCTTGCAAGAGCTTCACACATACAAATAAAGCCACGGAGGAAAGGAGGGACTGACACCATCCTCCATTTTCTCATTTGTAGCACAAGTTCTGGCCTCCAAGCACAGGAGAAATCCTGACTTATCAAAGAGACTCCAGCAGGACATTTCCCATGACCCACTTCCAGCTCTTTCCAGAATTCTCCCCAGCAGCAAGGCAAGATTCAAAGCAATTTAACTGCAGCAAAATGCAGGAAGCATGCAAAGATTAGCAAACTTCCACAGCAAAAGGTGTTCAAATAGAAAGGGTTTGACTGCCAGGAGAACCTCCTGAAGACCACTAAACCCAAACAACCAAAATCACAGACTCCCAGAATGGGTTGGAAGGGACCAAAAACCAACAGCCACAGACCAACCACCACATGCTTGGGTACAGCCTCAGTGACAGCAGAGTAAGCTGATCCTGGCACTGCCCTGAGAAGGCTAAGCTCAGCTAACAAAACCCACACTTGACAGTGCCTGTGTCCTGCCACAGCACAGCACTGACTCCATCATATTCCCTCCAGAGAGTCCTGCTTCTGAGGATGTTCCCTGCCTCATTCCACTGTCCAAACTCAGCAGCATCATTTCCACTGTTAATGTTGCTTCAAAACTCCTTTAGGTTCAGCCACTGAAAGTAAAGGGCAAAGAGCAAAGACTTCAGCCTGGTTTGCTGTCTGGACACAGGAGGGGCACTCTCCTGCACCCTTTCTTCCAAAAATAGTTTCAGTTCCCACAAATAATTCCAGTCTTCAACTGTTCACACGGGCTTGAGAGCTTCTTCCCTCCTACTCCTGACACCAGAAAAGCCTCTAATGTGAGAGCCTCTAATGTGTTTCCTCTACACAGCACTCAACAGCTTCACTTGGTAAGCTAATCAGAGGAGGGAAATGTGAGATGAACCAGGGATGTGCACCAGGCAGGGAGCTGGTGTCTAAAAGCTTGAAGAGATTTTAAACAGAGTCCAGGAAAGGCCCTCTGAACAGCCAAGAAACAGAAAAAGAGAAAGGGAAGCCTGTGCACAGCAGGCTAGATGGAGAAACCTGCCAAGGAAAACAAAGTCAAAACCCAAACCCCAAATCCTGCAGGTGCCACAGACTGGCTAACAACAGCTCTTGCTACAAGAGATTCCAGTCCCTCAGCCTGCTCCTGACCCCTTCTCTCTGGCCCAAGCATGATGATCTCCAGGAGTGCTGGTGTACATCTCATGGAGAGAGACCACAGGCAAATGACTCTCATTGAAGGAACCCAAGCTGCTCACTCTTGCTGGATCAGTGTCCCCTACTGACCAGCCCTGGGCCAGCACACACAACCATGGCTGTTCCCAAAGGAAGTTGTGGGGATTTACCCACTCCAGGTCACTCTGTCAACTCAGAGTGAATCATTCAAGAGCTGCCTTTGTGGTACATGGAATAACAAATCCCTGGGTGTTGTAATGCCACTGCTCAAGGCAACAAAATTCCAGCAGGACACAGGACATCTGCCATGCCATTAAAGATCCTGCCCAGTCACAGCCAGGATGGGCATCCAGCAGGCAGATGAGTACATAAGAGGAGCACACAACTTCCAGTCACACTCAGCTCAACCAGCAGATGAAGAATGAAGCAATACCCATCCTGCCCGAATGCCTGCTGGCTGGCCAAGGTGAATGAAGGCAGCACAACACTTACCAAAGCATCCTCAGAGCCCCCTGCTAATAATGGAGTCCCAGGGACACATCAATAACAGCCACACAAGCACCAAGGCACTGTGACATGTTTGCCCTTGGAGGACAAACTCAGACTGTGCCACATAAACATCCTGCAACCTAGAAAGTGCCCCAGCCCCTGCCACGGCCACACCGCATGTGCCAGAGAGTCCCTCAGACCTGAGGAAAAAGGGGAGGCAGAGGAAAGGGGAGGGATGGTCTTTGGCTAACAGAGTGGCCTGTACCTTGGCACATGGCAATGCCAAGCTGTGCCACAGCTGAAACTGTGACTAAAGGCACCTTACCCCTTCTGAGCCCCAGTTACCCACTCAGCCATAGCATTCCCTGCCTCCCAGCACTCCCCTCACTCCCTCAGACCAGCATTCATAGGATCACAGAACATCAGGGGTTGGAAGGGACCTCTGGAGATGGAGTCCAAGCCCCCTCCCAAGGTAGGGTCACCCAGGGCAGGTCGCACAGGAATACATCCAGATGGGTCTTGGAATTCTCCAGAGGAGACTCCACAACCTCTCTGGGCAGCCTGCTCCAGGGCCCCAGCACCTTCACAGTGGAATCAGGTGGAATTTTCTGTGTTCCAATTTGTGTCCACAGCCCAAATCCATCCACATGATCTCCTGAAGGCAATCACATTAGTTTCAACAGCTTGCCAATGGTACAGTGTAAATCTGCTCACGCTGAGGCAATGGCCTCAGGTTGTGCCAGGGGAAGGCTACGATGGAGATTAGACAAAATATCTTAGCTGCAAGAGTGGTCAGGGATTGGCACAGGCTGCCCAGGGAGGTGGTGGAGTCCCCATCCCTCGAGGGGCTCAAGAACCATGGCACCTAGGGACAGGGTTTGGTGGCCAGGGTGTGTTGGGTTGATGCTCGGACTGAATGATCTTGGAGGCCTTTCCCAACTCAAACAGCTCTGCGATGCCGTGAGCGACACAAGCGTCGCGCAGCCTGTACGGGGACACAGCAAGACTCTGCCTCCAAAGCACAGAAACTAGACAAGAAAAGTTTCAGTCCCATTTTAGCGAGAGCTAAGCAGGATGACAAGAACAAAACAAAGCAGGTAGCTGGGGCTGCCCTAGCCTTGCCCGCCCTGATTGGCACCGGCAGGCAGCAAAGCCTCGGAGCGGCTCCCTGACACGGCTGGCGCCGTCCCGGCACCCCTGTAATTACACACTTGAGTGCCTGGGCTCCGAGGGAAATTGAAGGCCTGAGCTGCGCCCAGCTGCCATTTTCTCTCTCCATCACAGCAGTGTGATTACTTGAGAAATGAGCAGCCCTGGCTCGCAGCTCCTCCAGAATCCTCAGAGGAAATATGGCTCCGTGTTCAGATAATGAGATTCTTAAGGCAAGCGCTGCTCACAGCCACGGCACACCACGGCCAGGGAGAGGCAGGAAGAAAGAGTGCAGGGTCCTTGCAGCCTGCAAATGAGCATTTAAGGAACTCAGCCCCAGCCTGGGACAATTATGACTCCTGTTCTGCTTCTGAGAGCTATTTGGTGGATGCTGCTTCGGAGGGATCTTGGGCGGTAACAGAACATGTTATGGCTGGGAAAAAAAGAGAGGGGGAGAGGAGCAAAGGTGGGTGAGGAGAGAAGGAAAGAGAGAGGGGAAGAGAAAATATTATAATTAGCCTCTTAAAAACACATCACCTAACTCCAGCCTGATGACAGTCAAGTAGCAGGCAAACTTATCCTGCCCTGGGGAAGGTGGCACTCATCCTGCTTCAGAGCCCTAGGTGGGAGAAGGAGTTTTTGAGGTTTTTAGGAAACAGGGGAAAAAAGGGACAGGCCTCTATTATTGTTTGTTGTTTCTGTTTGGTGTTTTTTTCTCTCCTGGGAGTGTAATTTAATGGACATTTTAGCCACTAGAGTGGGACTGAAGTTAATGAGAACTGAGATTTTTCATGAAGTAACAAGCCAAAAGAACATGAGAAGGTGCAGGCAGGTCCTGACATGAGGATTCATTTGTGTTTCTAGGGTGGGATCTGTGTCTCGCCATGAGGAGTCTCCTCATCCCTTTGCAAGCATTCTGAGCAGCCACAAACCATCCCAAGAGGCAGAGGCCTGATCTGGAGTACCCAGCTTTGTGCTGAGATATTGGGTCCTAGCCAGGTTCCACCACACAGCCCAGAGTACAGCCAGTCTGAAAAGACCACTGCAGACCTGAGAGAAGACTTCCTGAGATGATCCAGCAAGAAGCTTAGAGAACCACTGCCACACCTGTACCCCCACACTCTTGCTCATGAAGATCCTTCAAATGAGGCCTTCCCACTGCCTGGACATCACCTCCATTAGTAAGGAAGAGCCATGAGAATGTAGCTATAACAGAACCACTGCCACAAAAACATCCTCTGCTCTTTATGCTGCTTTGCTTTGCTTTCAAAGCAACTCCAGATTGAGCACCATGAGCTACATAAAGAAGGGACCTCCTTGAGACCCTTGTAGATGAAGAAGTAAACTGAATCAGGTATAAAATTACAACCCAGTGTCTGAAAATTAGCCAGTGAGCTGAGCAGTGTGTTCTGGGGCCCTCCTGACTCATGGCTTGCAGGCCCTAAGAACACAGGCAGGAACTGCACACAGCAGCCACTGCTTCTGTAGCTCTCAGCTGTCATTTCAAAGTATCCAACATACAACTGGAAGCAGCATCAAATGTCTAGAGCAGCAAGAGCCAACTTACAATGAGCATGGTCACCAGCAGGTTCTTCTTGGTGACCTGGGCGTGGGAGAAGATGTAGTTCAGCACCGCGTTCATGTCGCTCTTGTTCTCCTCCCGCAGGGTGAAGACACACTTGTCATAGTGCCCTGTGGGCACAAAGGCACAGCTGCTCAGGCTCCACACCTCTCTGCCACCGAGTACAAGGTACCAGATGTGTCTGTACTCTCCTGCATTGATGTTCTGAGAATCTGCTTTGCACAGTCCAGCTCTGGGAAGGAAGCATCCCTCCCACCACCACCCCTTCACATCCTGCTCGTCTTAAAACACACCCAACAGCAACCACCTCCTGCGTGAGCAGTGCAGAGAGGAACTGTGAGCTCAGCTCAGACAACAACCAAATGCAAGAGCAAAAAGCCCTGCACCATCCTCTGCTGCCAGCAAAGTGAAGCAGAAATGGATCCGAAGTGTTTCTAGGCAGGTACAGGTATTGGGCCAGGATAAAAGAAGAGCAGGGCAAAATGTGAACTACTTGAGAGCCAGAGCTTCAAAACTCAGCAGTGCTTCATTGCCACCTTGTGCCTGGACACAGCAGTGCAACGGATCCACCTCCGTTCTCAGTCTTGGGCTGAGATTTGAAGTCTGGTATCTTACAGCAGGGGCAAATAGCTCAGTGATTTGCTTACCACAGAATCTGGTAAACAGGCAGGATGGAATTAAATAGTGTGGTGAATTAAAACGGCTTTTCTAATTCTTTCTGCAGGTGCTCAGAAATCAGGAACCTCCAGGGAGCAAAGCTGGTTCTTGCAGAAACCATGCTGTGCTGGCACTCACCATGCTGAAACTGAGTCTCCACCTTCAGGTACTGCCGGAGCAGATCCATCACCACTGCCTTCATGTGGCCCCGAATGCCACTGCGGTACCTGCAGAGGCAAACAAGTCAAACCTAGCACTGAGCACAGCCCTGCCAGTGAGTAACACCCAGCACAAGTGCCAGAGGGAGTCTGCCTACAGGCCCTGGCTCTGAAAACCTCACTCGTTGTGTGGACACCTAACCTCTGGCATTACTGTGGTGGGGCTGCAGGGCTGCTGCTTTGCATCAAAATGCCTTTTGTCGTCTAAAATGCTCAGCACTCTAGACACGGAAAGGCACAACACACACCAACAGCTTGGTGAAAGGGCCAGGGTGTGGTCAGTGTCAGAGCGGAAGGGAAAGCTCTCTTATCACCCAGCAACGGGAAAAAGAGGAAGGCTCTGGTGTGTGCTTCACACAGGCAGGCAGGAGCCAGACAACACACGGAGGGAAGCAGACAGGTTCGCTCCTAGTGACTCTGAGGTAACAAAACATCTGAGTAGAGACAAAGAGGCTCAGGTCTCCCAAACAGCAGCAGAACCCGAGACGGAGGCTCACTCACCTCTGCACCAGCTGCACGATGCTCTGAGTGTTCATGAAGAAGACCTCACGCTCTGACTTGCGGTTCAAGGTGGCTGCGTGGCTGTCCAAGATGTTGGCGATCTAAAAGAGAGCAACCACTGACAGCCCCAGTCCTGACAACCAGCAGAGAGCTCAGAGTATCCAGACAGAGCAGAGCTCCAGCAGACTCCAGCAAAGCGACAAGACTTAAACTGCTGAGGAGGTGAACAAGCTGACAACGACACAAAGCCCAGGGCACAGCATTCCAGACTGCAGGAATCCCCCTCCAACATCTTGTAGCTGCTCAGGCCTCCTCTAGCTGCAGTCACAGGTTTTCAAAGTGATGTTGGCACTACAAATGGCACTGCAGTGTATGGATCAGACACCCAAACCAACCAGTAAATGCTCACAAGGCCATCTCCAAGCTGCCTGTTTAAACCTCTCCTGAGCAGGGAACAGATATCCCTCAGCACAGAGCCCCAGCCTTAAAGCTCAAGAGATACAGGTAGGCATCTTTCATCACAGATCCCATGTTCAGCCACACCCCTGAGGTCTAAGCTAACCTCCAGATAATCTAACCGAGCTTTTCTCTCTCTCTCTCTCCCCAGCACAAACCAATTCTTATTTCTCCAAGCATGGTCGATTACCTGTTGGCTGGGAAACTGGCAAAGTACTGATGTGATGTTGCTGGCATACTGGGCCATTTCCTTCTTGATGGACTTCTCTACATTGGGTGGGATCCGTCCAGAAACACTTGTCATGATGTCCTGGAGCTCCAGCAGAGGCAGGGATGGGTCTCTCAGTGTCTTCATTAGTCGCTCAACCCAGCCCTTCACCTAGAGAGAGATGAGCCAGTGCAGAGACAAGCATGAAGAGAAAGCAACAAGAAGGGAAAAAAGAAAAAGCTTTTCATTGAGGTCTTCTTCAGCACTGGTTTATCACACAGCTAGGCCAGGCACCAGACGAGAGAACTGGGGCAGGTGACAAAGCTGCTGTGCTACCTCACACCAGCAGCTGTCTCGGATTCATCCACCTTCTTTCCTCCTCCCTCTGGGACTTCCACCAAAGCTGGCTACGTGTAGAGTAACCTTGTACAAGGCTGCAGGCACAAGCAGGAAAGATCAAGCTCAACTCCTTGGTTTTGGTGCCACAGATGGGACTCTCCCATCTCACTCTCTGGTGAGACTGACTGTAAGGAAGCCCAAGGAGGCCAAACTGAGCTGGCACTAGCAGGGCAGTACTGCCCTGGCCCTTGGTCCTCTGCCTGTAACAAGCAAATTTGCCACCCTAACCTTGACCTGGAAGGGTATTTGTGCTCTGGAAGCAGGAGGCAGTACCTTGCTGCTGAAGTAGGGCTCTGGCAGGCAGTACCCGTTCATCACATTCACCAGGTTGTCCAGCACACAGTGGAAGATGCGGTGCAGCTTCTCGCCCCGCAGCGCAGTGCTCTGGATCTGCGGCAGGGTGCCCGTGTGCAGCTCCGCCTGCAAACACAGCAGCTCCGTGGCACCCACCCTGCTGTGCCACCAGCCGTGGGGGCGACACCCAGGTGCCCTCCACTTCAGGCTCAGAGGAGTGGAAATGCATTTGGCTGAGAGGCAGAGGAGTTCTGAGCTAGATCTGCAATACTTCTGTGCTGTGTACACCCCCAAGTCAGCTGCCAGGCTCTCCCCGAGACGTTAAAGCTGATCTGATTGTCTGGCCTGAGGGTGACCAAAAACCCCCCAGAAAAGCACAGGAAAAGCCCAAGGCTTGGTGCTGATAATCACTTCTCAGCCCCTGCATGACAACCTTCCATAATTTTCCCCTACAGAGCCTCCAGGTCCTCTTCCACCACCAGCAGCTGTATCCCAGCCCACCAGCCCTACAGGAATGTCTCTTTGCCTTTCACCTTAAAAAAGATCCATGTCTTAGGTTTTTAGTTTGCATTTCCAGAGGTGCTACAGTGCTTTCACAGGGCCTGACACTGCTGGAGTTGTGTATTGACTCCTGCCTTCCCAAAGAGGGTCACTTAAAGACAACCAAAAGAGTTAAAGAAGTTAACTCAGTTTGCACAGAATTCAAGCAGCAGAAACACCTGCACAGCCTCCAGCACCTGGAGAGCCCCAGCAGTACTGAGTGAGGCAGAGAAAAATGGTGCAGAAGCTTAGCCTGAGAGAAAGAGACATCAACAAGTCCTGGTCCTCATTTGAGACAAAGAAATGGCAAAGTGACAACGGCAGCACTGTGCACAAAGCTGGCACTGGCTGAGCACAGTGGCCCACCAGGTACCACCCTCAGCAGCGCTCCCCTATTAAAAAGACAGCAAACACCTGCACCTCCTGCAGCCTCTCACCTGCTGAACCCTGCTGGGATCATCCAGCTGGAGCTTGGCAATCACACAGCCTGGATCCAAGACTGCCCCAGGGCGTTTGACATAATGGATGCAGCCGGATTCTCCTGCTGTCAGTGTCATCACCATTTTCATCACCTGCAGCAAGGAAAGCAGGTCACACACTCGACTCCTCTGCTCCCAGATGGCTTTGGGCTTCTGAGCCAGCAGCCCACGTCCTGCCACAGACAAACTTGCACCAGCATCTTTTGCATTCAAGCTTTCTCAAAAGCTTCCAAGGCAATGCACTGGGAATCCAGACTCCAAAGGGCAGTGGAACTGGGCACAGGCCAGTGCAGCAGGAAGCCACCCTGGGGAGCACCACCTGTGCCATACAGCTTGGACCAACAGGTACTCAAGAAGGTCCCACATGTGGCACACCGCAGACACTGCTGCAGCTGCTGCACTCTAAAGGCCAGAGGTGGATCTTCCAGCCTTCAGAGTGCAGCACCCTTCCAAAAGGATTCCAGAGATCACAGATCTCAGACTGCTCTTCACAAAGACACTTCCTCAGATCAGCCATGGAAGCTCTTGCCTTTGGAGCAAAGGGCTGGGTATGGGGCAAGAGAGTCTCACTTTACCACTGCTACACTACACACAACTGGGAATACAGGCATTGAGTAGGTGGCTCCTCCTTAGCTGTGGCTCTCTTGCAGCATAAAAGCACTTACAGCTAATATCTGTGTTCTCTGTCTTGATACTTTTCTCCTACACATTGTCCCCAGCTGGTTTAATTGCCCCTCTGTCAACACACACCCTCCCATCCCCCAAATCTGCTTTGAGCCACACACTCCTACACAACCTCCTGTGCTTTCCTCACCGGGATGCAGAAACCAGTCACCCTCCTCCTCTCTAGGAGTTAAGTAACTGCCAAAGGAGAAGGGAGGAGTGCTGCTCAGCCCATCAACCTGATAAAGGATCAGGTAATCAGAGAAGTCCTCGTTTGTTACTTCCTCTTGGCCCAGTGCTGTGTCAGTACTGAGCAGTGGTCTACGAGCAGGCAGCCTTGTCAGTACAGCACACACGGACCCCACTCCACCCTGGCACAGGTGGGCAGATTCAGCATCTGCAGCCAAGTCAGCTGAGCTTCTCTCACCTCTATTTCTGCGAAGCACTGGCCTGCAAACACGTGGCCCCCATCCTCCACCACGTACTGGATGAGCTTCCCGGCCGAGGGTGAGCGCAGGATGGAGGGGTCGTTCTCCTTCTCAAACACACAGGTCTTGTTACCTATGGTGATGCGATACCTGGCAAGGGACAGGGCAAATCACTGCCACACGCTGCCTTGGGGAAGGCATGGGAAGGGGAAATCCATTCTCTCCTTCCCTATTGTACTGCAGAGCTAAACAAAATCACCTCCCCTAGCTCTGCTGAGCGGAAGGGTACAGCCCTGTACTGCAGACCAGGCTGATCACAGCAAAACAGGACTGTGGAAGCCAGGGGTCAGAACCCAGGCAGTGGAGCCCTTAGTAAGGCTGCCCACGTGGTACTTTTGTGCTCTCTACCAACAGTTATCACTCGTTGTCAGGACCAGAACCAAAGAGGTCTGAGACTTGTTGTAACAAAACCTGACACTAGCGATGGCCCTGCCATTCATAACACATGCTCCAAACTGCCCAGCTCCTGCCGAACCCTCTGGTACACAGAGCTGAAAACAGCAGGATGCAGCCATGTGGCCAAGGCTGAGATTTTTATAGTGTTTTCCAACCCCAAAAGTTCCCAAATTCTGTTTGTGCTCCTGCCCAGATTCCTTTGTGCTTGCCACGGCAGACACACCAGCAGACGGGAACATAGGTCCCAGCCAGAGCTGGACATGTAATGGCCTCGTGGCTATGATCCCGAAGGGAATTCTAAGGGGAAGCACTGAGACTGAATCACAGAATGGGATGGGTTGGGAGGGACCTTAAAGATCACCCAGTTCCAACCTCCTGCCATGATCAGGGACACTTCCTACCAGATCAGGGCAGAGGTGGAGTTCCCAGGAGTTTAAAGATTTTCTTAACTTTGTTTTCTGTCTGTGTGGGGTAGTCCAAAAGGGCACTTTGAAGAACCATCAGGAAAATATGGACTTCACATTGGCACACATTTAGACCTTCCCTCTAACAGCAGCCAAGATTAGCTCTTCAGGTGCAGGCAGCTTCTTCTAAAGCATACCCACGAACTTCTACGCGTTAACACATCCAGTAACCTTCTCCTAAGGGAGAATTCCATTCCCTACTGATCCTTGGGAAGCACAAAATTACAGCAACACTCAGTTGTGGCTCGTGGTAAATGCTCAACATTAAACTTCAGAAGTTGCTACCTGTCTACTTCTTCCTTCATGTAGGTGGTGTAGCTGCTGCCATCGTACGAGAGGAGCAGGCCTCCATCGCTCAGACGGTGCACATCCACCTCCACACAGGAGCTGTTCATGATCACCACGTAGGAGTTGGGAGACTGCCTGGTCACCTGCAGACCCAGGAGAATGGTTGGTACCACATGAGAAGCACAGCACTGGCAGTGCTTCAGGTGCCCCAGCAGACAGCTTCCCCTGCCCTGCCAAGGCAGGAACTAGAGAAAGGGAACAGAGCAACTTGTCCTCCTTGTAGGTGAGGAAAAACATCAAGAAAATTGGGATCACAAAGCCAAGCACTCAGTAGTCAAGAGATGGCAGAACTAATGCTCTCTGTGAATCTTGATTTAATCCTCTCACATTTAAGCACTAATTGGGCAGGTTGGGTTATGTAATCATTAGAATAGAATCATAGAATGGTTTAGGTTGGAAGGGACCTCAAAGCTCAGCCAGTTCAAACTCCCCGCCATAGGCAGGGACACGTCACACTAGAACAGGTTGCTCAAGGCCTCACTCAACCTGACCTTGAACACCTCCAGGGAGATTGTGGATCCACAACCTCCCTGGATAACCTGTGCCAGTGTCTCACTACCCTCGCTGTAAAGAACCCTTTCCTAACATCCAGTTTGAGCCTCCCCTCTGCCAGTTTCAACTCATTACTCCTTATCCTGTCATCACAAGACCCTGTAAATAGTCCCTCCCCAGCCTTCCTATAGGCCCTCTTCAGATACTAGAAGGCTACTACAAGGTCTCCTCGAAGCCTTCTCTTCTCCAGGCTGCAGAGCCCCAACTCTTGTAGCCTGTTTTCATAGGTGGGAAAAAAAATGATGGAGAATTTCTTCACCCTCAGCTACCTACAAGTCAGCTGTGCACTAAAGCTGCAGAAAGGGTGAGATGATCTGGAAGCAAAAAGCAGCTTAAGCTCTCCCTGGACAAAGGTATCCTAGCAGAGTTTCTGCCACTGAGTACCTGTCTGGAGCTGGATAAAACTCTCAAATCATGCTTCAGCTGCTGTTCAGTGCCTATTTCTCATCAATGGGGTGCCAAGATACAATCATGGAGGTGCAGGGATGCAAGACACTTAGAGCTGCAAAGCTCAGCACACAGTCATGTTGTTGGAAACCTCCTTGCAGCAGACTTGCCCCAGGAAGCTGAGATTGCACAGGCAATCCTCAGTCTGTTGTGTCCCAACCCCTGCCTGCTTGGTTATGAAACCTCTGGACAGCATTTCTGACCCTGTTTTTTGCACACAGCAAAAAGAAAGCAACACTGAAGGGCAGAATTCCTACCAATGCTGTCATGCTGATGAAGCTGGGCTCAAACACCCCATGGTGTTTCTGTTTATCCAGAAACATCACTGAAAGCTTTGGCCAACAGGCAGCAGCCTTCACCTGCAGTAAATTACTCTTCACCCCACTCAAAGCATTTCTTTACCCCAAAGGGTTCAAACATTTACAGAGACACTGCAGATGTGATAGGCTGTTACCCTAAGGGAGACTGTGCTGCTTTCTGAACCCCACTAAAGCAGAGGCAATAAACCCTTCATTGATCTCATCTTGTTCCAAAGGCTAAGCTGGAGCAGCCACACAAGCAGCATTCCCCCCAGGGGGGCTCTGGGCAGGGTACCTTCAGCACGTATTTCCGTCCTTCATAGATCAGCTCCACATCCACAGTGTTCAGCAGAGTGTGAGCAGGCAGCACCTGGCCCCTTCAAAGAGAAGCACAAAACAAAACTGATCTTCCTGAAGCCACCAAATGGCTCTCAGGTCCCCATGCAGCTTCTGAGATGCATGCAAGACTCTGGAACACACTAGCAGAGATGGGTGCAGGGTTCCAAAGTGTTCCCTAGGAGGGACACAGCTGTCGGAAGTCAGCACATCTCTGCAGCCAGCAGAGCTCTCCTCTCCCTTCCACTCACCCTCTTCTGCCCTAGAGAAGAGCCTGCTGCTTCAGCTACAGAACGTGGAGCATGGCTTAACCCAGACATGAAGCAGCTTTTCCCCCTGTGGCTCTGCTTAAGTATGAACTCCCCAACAGAACCCTGAGGAGAATTGCTCCTGGGCAGCCCTGACTGGATCACAGCAGGTTTAGGGTTATGACAAGTTTCCCTAGAGTGCCTGTTCTGCTTGAAAGCAGAGGGGGTTTTCCAAGTGGCAAACAAGTGGAAAACAAGTTAAAGAGGGAAACTCCTTTTACAAGTGGCAAACATTCCACTTGGGAAATGATCTCAAGGCTGGAAAATTAAACCAATCCTCAGAAGAGGAGGAAGACCACATCTAGTGATTCAGCCTCACCAATGCTGCCCCAGCAGCACAGGCAGAAAGGACTTCACATCTGAGCCATTTCTTGGAGCCAAAGCTGCCAGAACCCAAACCCATCTGTGCAATCAGCAGGGGTGCTCTGGGGAGGTGCAGGGACTTCTGGCAGCTTGCCAAGGCACTGTGAGAATGGTGTCCTGGGCCCAGGGACAGGCAGCAGGCAATAAGCTCTGTGCATCTCCAGACTGGACTTGAACAAAGCTTGCAAATCCAAACTAATGACTGTCAGTGTGGCAGCTACCTTGGCAGCTGCTCTGGCAGCTGTCTAAAGCGATTTTACCTTTCTAGAGAGTGCAGGAAGTTTGAGACACTGTTTCTGAAGCTGACATCAGCCACATGCAGAGCTCCACACACCACTCCCAGCATGGTATCAGGCCTTTCAGCCTAGAAAGCAAACATACACAGCACAGTTACATCTGCTTTAGCTGCAGGCCATGCTGGACACCTACTTGAAGAATCAACAGCCTTGGCTCTAGTTGGTCACGGCCAACCTCAGACCCTTCTGGACGCCCACTTGAAGCATCCACAGTCTCAGCCCTCCTGCTGGTTCACAGCTAACCTCTCCTTACAATTAAGTTACAAACTCTACACAGCAGCAGCTCTCTCTGTACCTTCCTAAAAGCTACTATTTTTTTCTTGCTGGAGCAAATCTTAAGGCTCCACCTACACTTCCACTCTCACCCAGCCTTAATTCACACACCACTAAGACGCTTTTCTAGCCAACTTCATGACCACCCTTCCCTGATGGGGATGACCTGGGATTTTGATTGAAGTAAGAACTAAGGGCAGGGAAAATGTTTCTTCCTAAATTGGAAAGTAACCACTCTAAATGCTTGTCTTTTTGCAAGCAGCATGCACCAAGCCTGCCCCTACTCCCTTCCCCTCTGCTCCCGCAGAGCCAGCAGCTGACCTGGACTTTCTCGGCGATGAGCCGGTCCAGCCAGCCCGTGTCGATGCGGTTCTGCTGGAAGCTTTCTGTCTCCAGCAGTTTAATCAGGTACTCCACGGTGGTTCGGAAGTCCCCTCGGATGGACAGCTCCTTCAAAGCCACCACCATGTTTCTGAAAGAGAAAAGAACAACTCTTACCTACCCCAGACTAACAGCAACCTGCAGGTTGGTAGCTTTAGGGAGATGTTGGGAAAGAGCAGTCTGAAGGTAACAGCAGGAGAGAACCGGAGCCAGGGTCTGGGTGACATACTTGGGAATGGAAGTACAGTCACAGAACCACAGAAGGGGTTGGGTTGGAAAGGACCTTAAAGATCATCTAGCTCCAACCCCCTGCCATGGACAGAGACAGCCCCACTAGCCCAGGTTGCTCAAAGCCTCACTCATACTGATTTTCCTCTATCTGCTGCTGGTGTGAACAAGAGCAGCCCAGCCAGCCCCAGCTATGAGACCAGGACTTCTCACTGTTAATACCATCCAGGCACCTGCCATGTGGCAGAAGGGCACATAAGACAGACAGACATGGTCACTCCATCCAGAACAGGACAGAGGAAAGGCTCTGGGTGAAGAATGGCACAGATGAGAGGTCAGACAGTCCTGTCCAATGACTTTGAACATTCCACTCCACATAAGGACACTCGATGGTTTATAAACCATTTCAAGGCATTGGCATAACAAGTTCCAATATTTGTCCTGTCAGAAGCCTCCCACCTGCTGTCACAGAGGGACTTCAGCACAGTGGCAGCTGCTTCACAGCCCAGCAGCAGGTATGCAAAGCAGGAATGGAACAGAAAAAAAATGGCAAAGGTAATGATGCAAAAAGTGTAGAAAGGTAGGCACAGCACAGGGGTAGGCAAAGCACGACAGGGTGAGAAGCCCAACCTCGGTGTGGAAAACAAAGTAAAGAGGGAAACACCTTTTACAACTCTTAGGAGTCTTTCTTGTCCATGGCACTTTGGATCAAAGCATAGGAACTCAAGCCAGTTCCAAGGTTCTAGGCCTGTTCTGCCTACTTACGAGATGGCTTCCTCGCGGTTCTCTCCCCAGGAGAAGCAGTGACCAAACTGAGAATCGGCAAACTCGTGAAGCCCTCCTGCAGCAGCAACACTGAAATAGCCCCAGACATTCTTGTTGCTGCGGAAGTTCAGCTCCTGAACTGTACCAGAACTGGGCTTAAACCCCTGTGAAGACAAACAGAGGCTGCTGTGCCTCCTAGAGAAAAGTAAAGAGTCCAGAGCCGGGGAGGCCGCTGGAGGTCTGAAGGCAGAGCAGCTCTTGAACGCGACAGACACGCAGGGAAGCTCGGACTGTGTCTAACCAGAGCCTATGGGAGGATCAGCTCCCGTCAGACTGGGGAAGAATCCTTTCAGCTGCTGCCAGTTTCCAGGCTGAGCAGCAGGGGTGCAGCAGGCGCAGAGGCTGCAGCTGCCAGGCTGTGAGCAGGCACTCACCTCGTCGGGGTTCTCGCTGGTGATGCGGGCAGCGATGACGTGGCCGCGCGGGCAGGGCACGTGGGCTGAGTTCTCGAAGTCAATGGCTGCATCCCCCCACGGGGAGACTCCATACATCACCCGGATGTCCTTGATCCTGTGCAGGGGAATCCCCATGGCAATCTACGGGAAAAACAGTAACAACAGCAACACTAAGCAAAGAAGCTAATGCTAAGGGAGCTTCTGTCCTGAAGAGAGGTTGTAGCCAGGTGGGGGTTGGTCTCTTCTCCCAGGCAACCAGCAACAGAACAAGGGACACAGTCTCAAGTTGTGCCGGGGAAAGTATAGACTGGATGTTAGGAGGAAGTTCTTCACAGAGAGGGTGATTGGCATTGGAATGGGCTGCCCAGGGAGGTGGTAGAGGCACCGTCCCTGGAGGTGTTCAAGAAAAGACTGGATGAGGCACTCAGTGCCATGTCCAGTTGACTGGCTAGGGCTGGGTGCTAGGTTGGACTGGATGATCTTGGAGGTCTCTTCCAACCTGGCTGATTCTATGATTCTATGATTCCTGGTCCAGCAGCAGAGCAGCTATTCCCTGGAGAATTCCCCCCCCCACATGCCTGTGGGAGCTATGCTGCAGTTAACACCCAGGCCTGTGTTCTGCTGAGAGCCTTCTCCATCAGCACCCCTGGAGCATTCCTATTGCTCAGGACAGCTGAACTCTGTGCAGTATCCACTTTAAGCCCTTCAGCCACTGTTCTCCACTGCCTGACTAAAAGGCTCCAGAGAAAGCTGGTCAGTGCCAGGTCAGCTGGGCATGGGCACGTGTTAGGCCTGTTCAAAATACCCTGAGGCACCGTTGAGACAAAGTCCCAGTGAGGCAGAAGTCCCAGTAAGACAGAAGGTCCCTAATTGGTTATAGGAAACTGTGGAATTTTGCAACTACAAAGTGGAGAGGGCAAGCTGCAGAACTGGCAGGCTCACTGGAGTGGAGTCCTGTTGGTTCTGAACATTTGCCAGGATTATTTCTGCAGTCCCAGGTCAGAGAGGCTGAGCCTCAGCTTAACCACTGATCTCAGCTGGGTATCAGCCAGACACCCACAGACCAAAGACCAAACTGCTTGCAATACCCATGTGCTTTTCCATGAAATTGCATCTAGCATCAGCAACATGAAGAACAGTGCCCAAACTATGAAGAAAACACCCAATCAGTTACAAAACTCCTGAAGCCTGGAAAACAGACATGGAGCTGCTGCTGAGAGAAGGCTCAGGCCAAAGCCAAACAGCCTCCTGACACAATGAAGGTGATTCTGCTCCTGAGCAGCCTACCAGACATGACAGCTGAAATGGTTGGTTTTCTCTACCAGCCATCCAATAAACTGCAAAATGCATACCGCAAGGAGAAGAATGAGCCCAGAAAGAAAGCAAAAGGGTAAGAGTGGGATGAGCCACAGCAGAAGCAGCAAAAGCTTTGTGCAGGATCCTTGAAGGATCTCCTCCTTACTATGGAGCTGAGCACAACAAAAAGCCAGAACTGCCCACGTAAGGCAGAACTGTCACCCACTGCCATGACTTCCCCTTGAAAGAGCAATAAATCAGGACAAATTCTTGTCCACTTTACCACCTAAAGCACCTGATCACCAGGCACATGTCCTGGTTTGTGGACAGGTTAAAGACCAGGGACCTCAGCTAGGAGGAGGAAGGAACTGTCATGAGTGAGGTGGAAACAACTGCTAAGGACTGCCTATCAAAACTAAAAAGCCCCAAATCACTTTCCTGAACTTCAAACACCTGAACTTGCTGACAGGCAAGAACCCATTTGTCTGCCTTTTCTTCCCCTCATCCTGTCATGAGAAGCTCTGGGAAGAGGCTGCTGTCCCTCAGGGGCAGAGTGGGCGATGCACTGCTGGCAGCTGGCACCACGTTAATCTCACCACTGGCCTCAGAAGCCAACTTGTCTGACAAAATAATTTCAGAGCTTAAAGCTGAGCTACTCCTGGCCAAAGCTTGTTGAGACAGGCTTTTCTGCACACAGCCTTTCCTTAACATTAGTTCTCCCACCTCTACGTTTTACTCCTCTGTTGCTTCCCTTCACACTACTTGTAACTGAAGGTCTACCTGAGCAGCACAGGAGCAAGAACCAGGAAATGACCTCTGCTTGCTTCCCAAAGCAGAAGAGCCAAGTGGCAGAGCTCTGACTCAGTGACACTCACAGCAGAAAGAGCCCACCTGTACTCTGCAGTACTGAATGAAGCTGTGCTTCAGCCACAGAAGACAAAACCCCAGCTCAGAAGGTATCAAAATGGGCCTTAGAGCTACTGAGGAGGAGGTGTGGGGGAGTCAAGTATCACCCATCTGCAGACAGTCCTGTCCAGCAGAGCCCTCCAACACCTTCTCTCCACTCTCAGCACCAACATCTAGCCAGCTGCATCACACCAGGATGCATCACACCAGGCACAGAGCCTGGCTGTGACTCAGGCAGACCCACACAGAGCTTGGCTGGGACTCAGACAAGAGCCTACCCCTCTGCTTTACTGAGGCTTCAGCAGAACAGGTTTTTCATGCTCAGGCTTCAACATATCATGGCTTGAGCACTTCTGAAAGCCCAAGGAGCATCAGGCCTGGGCAGCTGACTCACCTGGAGCTGCGCTGCCGGCAGGTTGACATCAGCAACCATCTCTGTGCAGGGGTGCTCCACTTGCAGGCGGGGATTCAGCTCCAGAAAGTAGAAGCTGCCATCCTGGCTGTACAGGTACTCCACGGTGCCCGCGCTCACGTAGCCCACCATCTTGGCAAGCTTCACTGCACACTGGGACACAGGGCAAGAAGACAGTCTGGGAATTCCAAGGCCATCACTCAGTTACCTCTGCTCTGTTCACCCAGCCCACCCTCTTCAGACATTTTTGATGGTATTCAGAAACCACCAAAAGCTTGTCCCAGGCCCAAGAACTGTTCCAAGCAGAGCACTGGGTACAAGAGTTTTGGTTTCCACATTACTTTGGTCACCATTCACAGGAGGCAGAGCTTGCAGCAGATATTTATAACACTCAGCATTAGACAACAGATACAACCTCAGCAACTTACTTTTAATATAACAATGAACATTGAGAATCATTTTGGCTGGAAAAGCCCTTTCAGGTGATCCAGTCCAACCATTCTCTAACTCTGCCAAGGCTGGTGCTAAACCATGGCCCTCAGCACCACATCTCTGCCTCTTCTAAATGCCTCCAGGGATGGGGATTCAACCACTTCCCCAGGCAGCTTATTCCAGCAGTTAAGAACCGTTTTAGTCAAAAAGTTCCTTATAATGTCCAACCAAAACATCCCCTGGTGCAACTTGAGGTCGTTTCCTCTAGTCCCACCACACCTTGCTAGGGAAAAAAAAAAAACAACCCTGACCTGGCTCCAAGCTCCTTTCAGGGAGTAGTAGAGTGCCAGAAGTTCTCCCCTCAGCTTCCTCTTCTCCATAAAACCCATTTAAAGCACACCTCTCTCCTAGTTTTGGGGTGTCTGCCTTCTGACAGGAGCCCTGCAGCTGTTATCAGCACTCTTAGACTCAGGTTTGGAAACACTGAGTGATGCCCACACCGAGCAGCTGCACACACAGCCCTGCACTGCTCCCCTAGAGCACGCACACCCTGCCTGCCTGAAAGCAGAACGCGCAGAGCCAGCCTCACCTGCTCCATGTGCTCGAAGACCACGGAGGTGGCGATGGAGGCTGGCGCCTCCTCGATGATCTTCTGGTGCCGGCGCTGCACGGAGCAGTCGCGGCCGAAGAGGGAGATGGCATTGCCGTACTGATCCGCCAGGATCTGCACCTCCAGGTGCCGCGACTGCTTGGCCAGCCTCATCACGAAGATGGGGGAGCCTGGCACCTCCGCTTGCACCTACAGCACAGACAGCAGGCAGGCAGCAGGCAGGCAGAAGGCAGCCTGCCGGCAGTGCCTGCCTCAGTGCCAGCAACGTTTCAGCAAGGAACATCCAAACTTCCCCTGGGTCACTTGAGGCTGATTGGCTGCACTGGCTTAGAAGGGACCCTCGAAGGTCCCCTTGCCCAACCCCCTGCAGTCAGCAAGAACACTGGCAGCTGGAGCAAAGTCGGTTTGTACATAATTAGTGTCATCTGCACTCCTCTCAGGTCTCCTACACCACCCACAAAGTAAGCAGGCCTCATGTCCCTCAGTATTTTTGAGGCACACTGCAGACGCCCTCCATTATTCAGCACCTTCAGCAATGTTTGGGCATTTGACAACTGTATTGGATCCACAAACACACTGAAATTCTAACAACATCCTGAGCTCATGAGCCAAAGCAGCTGAAGGTGTGCAGTGTGCAGACTTCTGCAGCCAGTGGCCTCATAAGCACCCAAACTGAACATTCAGAACAAGACAGTACAGAACAGTGGTAAAAGTTACCTGTCTGAATAGGTTGGGGAAGTCATCTGCATTGTTAACTTTCCTAATTCCTTTTCCTCCTCCTCCTTCAGAAGCCTTGATCATGACAGGGTAGCCAACCTCCTCAGCAGCCTGCTCGAGACACACAGACAAACATGGGTGAGCACAAAGCATCAGCAGAGCTGAGGGAAAGGTCACTGTCCCCTGCTGAGCTGTGCCCAAGCTTCCATGTCTGGGTCTGCTTAGCAACCAAGACATGAATGGAGTAGCAATCAAGGATTCCAGACTGAGAGGGTGCCTGTGCTCAGAATAACCAGCAGTGATTTTGTGCCTACAGAGAACTTGACGCTCTGCAGGTGCTCACCAAAGCTTTTGCCAGTGCTGCACCCTGGTAAATTTACAACCCCACAGAGAAGCTTCTGTGGAACACAGAAATCACTGGGCTGGGTCATGTGGAATAATCACATCCTCTGCCCCCTCTCTTCACAAAGGGAACCTTCCAAACTGCATTGTGACAGGACTATTTCTTATTCTACAAACCTGCCTCAAAAAGAAACTTCACAAACCATTAAATCAGTTGTGATGCTACGGATCAGATTAAAAGCATTTGCCTCCTCTGTCAGAAACCTCTAATGGATGACAACTTTGGTCCCCTATTTTACCTCTTTTCCCTAAATCTCACCTAGTTCTGCAGAGTGGGGAAGATCACTGTCCAGTTTCTCAGTCTCAGTGCTGCGAGGCTAGTTTGTACTGCCACTAAAGAGAACTGGAAGCTCAGCTCTCTCCAGGTGTGCATGCAGCAGCAGCTCCAAGCCCTGAGGGCTCTCCCTAGGTGTGCATGCAGCAGCAGGTCCGAGCCCTGCAGGCTCTCCCCAGGCGTGCATGCAGCAGCAGCTCCAAGCCCTGAGGGCTCTCCCTAGGTGTGCATGCAGCAGCAGGTCCGAGCCCTGCAGGCTCTCCCCAGGCGTGCATGCAGCAGCAGCTCCAAACCCTGAGGGCTCTCCCTAGGCGTGCATGCAGCAGCAGCTCTGAGCCCTGCGGGCTCTCCCCAGGCATGCATGCAGCAGCAGCTCTGAGCCCTGCAGCCACCCACCCGCAGTCCATCGTCTGCATCCTTCACGTAGCCTTTCTCGTACAGCTCCTGGGGGACATTCAAGATGCGCTTCTGAAGGTCGTTCTCCTGCCAGTCCACCCGAAGACCTGAAACACAAACAGCATCTTAGCTCATTCTGCTGCAAGGGTCAGTGAGGACTCACACCCCGGACACTGGGGAACAAACAGCAAGCACAGTCCCAAAATGTACCCAGATAGTTCTGGGTGCAGGGAGCAGATCTTCTCATCTGGCAAATTCTAACCCACTTCAACTACCTCCTGCAATTGTGAGGAACAGGTTGCTGCTAGAGGGAGACAGGGGTTGTGAGGTGCAGCTAGGGAGCTGGGGTTGTTCTGCCTGGAGAAGAGGAGGCTGAGAGGAGACCTCTTTGATCTCTACAGCTCCTTGAAAGGAGGGTGGAGCCAGGTGGGGTTAGTCTCTTCTCCCTAGTCTAATAGAAGGTAATAGAAGGTCTAATAGAAGGTAATAGAAGGAGAGGAAATGGCCTGAAACTGTGCCAGGGGAAGGTCAGGCTGGAGATGAGGAAAAATTTCTTTGCTGCCAGAGTGGTCAGGGACTGGAACAGGCTGCACAGGGAGGTGCTGGAATCCCCATCCCTGGAGGTGTTCAAGAAACCTGTGGCCATGGCACTTGGGCACATGGTTTGGTGCCCATGATGGTGCTGGGTTGGCAGTTGGACTGAATGGTCTTGGAGGCCTTTTCCAACACAACCAATTCTGTGATTCCACAATTTACAGCCTTTTGGAAGTGCAGAGAGCTTCCCTGGGTGTATGCTCCAGACTCCACAGGCTGTGCAGGAACACAGCTCTTGCAGCTATACTCTCAGTCTAGCAGCACCTTACACAACTCCTAATCTTTGCCTGACATCCCCACACAGATCACAGCGACTGTGCCTAAGCCTCAGGGAATACAGAACTGAATGCCTAAAGAAATGCAGCATCTCTTGGAACAGCTTTTTGTGCCCAGACACAGCCAAAGATCAGAATGGTGCTGACAAACAGAGCAATTCCTCCTTACCACTGCCGCTCCAGGGCAGAGTTGGGATGCCTGCAGTCTGAGCCACTATTGACGAAGCAATTTTATCTCCTAAGGCCCACATGGCTTGGCTGGGAGGACCTGCAAAGAACAAAACCAATGCATGAGGGAGACACAAGAGATAGCAGACATTAGGGAAATGTCCAGAAGCCTAATTAAGCTCCATGTAAGAGAGACAAACAAACACCCTCAGCAGGGTTGCTGCACACAACATTTCCACTGGAGTGAATCATCATTTCTGAAGCAGAACTGAGGGCATTCGCTGTGCCATCAGCATACAGCCTGCAGGACTTCTGTTCAGCAAGAAAGAAAAGGCAACTGAAGCTACACCAGCACAACCACAGTCACACCACAGCTTGGTCAGTACCCATCCAGTTAAAGAAGCCTTGGCACACTCAACTTGCAAGCACCACCATCTGTCCAGGTGTCCTCAAGCCTGCTCTCACAGGGGTGGCAGGTCCTGATAACTGGCACGGGGTGTGCCACCACATGCTGCTGCAATCACAGCTCAGTGCCCTCATTTTGCCTTGAAATGTGGCTTGCCCAGCACTGCAGTGCATGATAGGTAAGAGAGTTAAACTGGAATTAATTCAGCTTCTCAATCCACTCCTCTTCACAGGTCCAGAGGGTTGCTGCACCTTCTGCTCAAGGCACTGCAGATAAAAAGATCTTCTAGAGCCAGACCATGGTACAGCTGTCCCCAGGCTATCTTCAGACCATGGCTTTCACCACAAACTCATCTCCAGTTTTAAACACACGTGTCCAAAACCTCACCCAGTGTTCAGACCCACGAGGTTGTGCAGATGAGATGTATTGCATCAAACACCTCCAGCATCTGGCTACCTACACTGCAACAAGACCCCAAACTTCAGATACTGCCCACAGAAACTCCACTCCTTACATAAAAGTGAACACCTTTCAAATGACAACAGGGACACCAACCTGCTCTGATTTTGTACCTTCCAATACTCAGCCATGCTGGAGAAGCTGGAAGAAACAGGAACTGTTTCCCAGCACACACTCAACCTCTGACTGGCTCTTTTAGGGAGCAGCCTGCACTGGCAGACAGCAGACTTCTGCTCTGACTGCTATGAAGAAGGCAGCATCAGTCTTGCACTTGCAAACCATACCTCAGGGCTGTAAGATTTTCTATCTCACTAAGCCTACTAATCTTGAAACAAGGCCTAGACATTAGCTCAGAAGCACAGATCCTCACCCATGAAAGCAATCCCATTTTTGTGGAGAAGTTCTGGCAGCTTCGGGTTCTCAGAGGCATGGCCCCAGCCAGCCCACACAGCCTGCAGAAGAAAAGCACACAGTTGATGCTTTGTTCTTGTGGAAGGAGCAAGTGAGCAGAAATGGAAAGCATGCAGGTCCTTCAGCTCTTTCCTCTCCCCTCTGAAAACAGCCCCAGAGCATCGGTAAGCCAGAGCAGCCTCCTCAACTACTTCATTTAAAGGACCGGAGTCTTGCAGCTTGTAGATGAGCCAAAAACAGCTGCTGTAACCAGCTCTTGGAGAGGAACTAAGTACAGGGAAGTGAAAGGCTGAGGAGAACCTTCCATGTCCTGCAGATACTCACACTAGGAAAAGCACTGTGCACTGTGATGTGCACTGCCTTGTGGTGCTACAACAGCCTTGATTTCCACTCCTCTGGCCTGTCTTTATCCCCAGACACAAGTCAGTATCTAAGCAGAGACTGCTCAGTGCTTCCTCCTGTTTGCAAAACTTTGTTTGGCACTTCTCACCTGCACTGGAATCCTCTTAGCAATATCAAGAATGAGCTCCACATTTGCATAGTTGTTGTTGTTGGGTCCTCCTGGAACTGGGACGTAGTGATCTGCCATTTTGATATACTCTGCAGACACAAAGAAGGGCTCCTTAGGATTGCAGCTCTAATAAATGGAACTTGCTCTAGAACTCCTAAGCCTACAACACTGGAAGTACTTCATCTCCCTTCAGGGAAGTCCTCCTTGAGAGGCTGGCAGCTAGGGACAGGATGAGAGGAAATGGGCTGAAGTTGTGCCAGGTGAGGTTTAGTTTGGGTATCAGGAAAATTTTCTTTGCTGCAAGAGTGGTCAGGGATTGGAAGAGGCTGCCCAAGGTGGACTCACCATCCCTGGAGGTGCTCAAGAAGTGTGCAGAAGTGGTGATTCAAGATGTAGTTTAGTGGTCATGGTATGTGAGTTACATCTGCACTCCCTGAGCTTAAAGGTCTTTTCCAACCTCAATGACTCTATGACTGTATCTGACCTCTGGCATCCTTGCAAGGCACTCAGGTCTGTGCAAGGAGGAAGCTGTGCACCTTCCCTGATTTTTACAACTCACCTGCATTCGCCTTCAGATCCTCAGGAGTCACCATGACAACAAATCTGATGGCCCGCTCGTTGCGGAACATCTCGTAGGACCAGCGGCGGATGGACCTCATGCACTTCACTGCTGCAATGCCGTTGTTGGCTATCAGCACCTGAGCGAATGAGAAGCAGGGAGGAGGCTCAGCCTGGCAGCAAAAAACATTTGTGGAAACAGCTTTTTCCTCTGCACCCTTTCTGCCCAGTTGTGTGGCTGTGTGGTTCCCTCAGCCAGCATTCGACCCAGCGAGAGCGCCGCGGGGCACATCCCTCAGCTCGACACCAGCTCTTCTTCAGCCACATGCATCTTAGGACATCAGGAAGAAGCTCTTTACTCCGAGGGTGGTGGAACACAGGAACAGGTTGTCGAGGGAGGTGGTGGAGGCCCCATCCCTGATGACACTCAAGTTCAGGCTTGGTGGGGTTCCAAGCAAATTGATCTCGTTGGAGATGTCCCTGCGGACTGCAAGGGGGTTAGCCAAGACAGCCTTTAGAGGTCACTTCCAACCCAGCACACTCCAGGATTCTGTGATTTTCCTGTATTATGCCTTGTTTGGATCAAGGAAGAGCAGATCAAAGGGCAGAGTGACACATGAGAATAAGGATAACAAGTGCCTATGACTTCTGACAGCTGGAAGGAAGCATTTCCCCCATCAGATGATTATCCGTCTCTAAACACATTTCTGTTGTGGGTTTTCTAGTCTACTTTTGTTGTACCTATCTCTAAAGCCTCCTGCATCTGCAGAGTGCTCCAGCCCATGCTGCTGGCTTTTCTCCTGTCACACCAACCCAGACCAGCTGGGTGCTTACTTACACACACTAAATAAATCAGGGACAGGAGGAGAAAGGGCAGAAGCACACTTGCAAGTTCAAGAACATCAGTATTTTGGTATCTGCAGTGTCACAGAGAGAAGTCACAGCTCGAGAAAAGGGCACAGAAGGCAGCGTGCTGAAGCCAGCAGTCAGTAACTCACCTTTTCAATGACTTTATTCCCCCCAAAACGAGTAACAAACTCTGCTGGAGAGGCCACAGTGAAATCTCGCTGCACATCCACCTTCTTCCTGTCCCGGCCTTGCTTCACCAGGTGCAAACCAGACATGCTGGGCCTGTGGACATTCATGGGAGACAGAAGAAAGCAACTTGGCAGGGCAAATGCACACAAATAGAGGAGGAGATGTCAGCAATCTGTACAGACCCCCTTGCCCCGATTCACAGTTTCACACTGGGCTGGAAGGGACCCTCAAAGAACATCTTGTCTAACCCCTTGCACTCAGCACAGACACCTCCAGCTACAGCAGGCTGCACAGGGACACAGCAAGGCGGAGCTTGAATGTCTGCAGGGATGAGACCCCAACCACCTCCCTGGGCAGCCTGTTCCAGGGTCTCCTCACCCTCACTGTGCAGAACTTCCTCCTGATGCCTAACCTAAATCTGCCCTGCTCCAGTTTCAAAACACTGCTCCTTATCCTATCCTCTCACAGACAAGCAACTTGTAGCCTCCAGACCATTATGTCCTTGGTCTTCAGCATTTACAGGACTGACTATGGTTTGCAACCTTCCAGTTCTCTCCCAAAGTCAGGGCATCTGCAGAAACCCCAGTGTTGCCAACACAGAAGCTGGTTCAGATGTATTCACTGTGTCTTATTGCCTCACACAGGACAAGGCTCCACCACACTGCTTTCAGCTCTCCTAGCAGAGACAAAAAATGACAACAGAGTTTTTTGGCTATGGTGAAACAGGCAACTAAGATCAGACTCCACCAGGAGATCCTAACAGGAACCACAGCAAACACATCTCCAGGTGCAAATGGGAGACTCTGTCCCTGGCTATTGAAAATCATTTTACAACACCAAGCATTTTGCACCATTCAGTCTTTAATATCTTTATCAGAGGTTCTCAGTGCTAGAGGACAAATTAGTCATGCTCCTGCTGCTGCCCCCCCTCCCCAAAAGCTACCTCTGTCTGCCGAGATCACCTCCATGCTCTGCCACTCCCCTTCTGTGTGGGACAGGGTCGGTCGCTCCCCTTTCTTCTGCTCCAGCTTCCACAGCCTGTCAGGGGTAAATCCCCTTTGCCCTGCAGGCACTACAGGACCTGATCTGCCAAAGTTCACAAAGCTGAGACTGCGAGCAGAGACTCAAAAGTCTGCTCCTCACAAGTGCAGCAGGCTGGGGCACAGCAAGCTGCTTTGGATTTTCAACCCCCTGAAGCTTTACCTCTGCAGCCACCCCACACTTTGCCCACTCTTACTCTATTTAGTGTGATCTCCTCAGGAAGTACACACTGCACTCCTCGCTGCGCTTCTCACTGCCTGCTCACGGTGTTTCTTACTGCCTCCTCATTGTGCTCCTCACTGCCTCCTCACTGTGCTCCTCACTGCCTCCTCACTGCCTCCTCACTGCGCTTCTCACTGCCTGCTCACTGTGTTTCTTACTGCCTCCTCACTGTGATTCTTACTGCCTCCTCACTGTGATTCTCACTGCCTCCTCACTGCCAGTGCCTGGGTTCCATTCAGGCCCTTCCCTGAGCCACCTCTCCAAAGAGCATGCACAGGGCTCATGCAGGTTGCACTCTGCCCTGAACGCCGACGGGAGCCATCCTAGCCCTCAGCATCCAGCACAAGGCACCCACAGTACGCCAAACCCTGCTGTAGCCAACCAGGAACTGTGCTAGAAGGAATGGTGATCCTTCAGGTACCACACCTGGCCACAAACACACCCAGGTACCAGACAGGATGGAGCAGATCCTCCCCTTCCTCCCCACGCACAGCATCTGCTGCAGCTGGGACACCCTCCCGTGGCACAACCCTGACTTTGTGAGGGTTCCCAGAACAGCAAGAGAGCAGTGTTACAGTGTTAGCACAGCTGCCCCCTCTCCCACACGTGAGGTATTCCCAGGATAAATGGCCACGATGATGGAGAACTCAGAGTCCTGCAAATGTGACTTGGTAGTGAAAACCTGTTCTGAGCACAGTGAAGGAAACTCTGAAGCAATGCATGAAGCTAAGAGCGAGAGAAGTAAAGGTAACAGGCAAAGCAAGATCAATAGGGTGATTTAAAAGCACACCAGAGGCCCAGATATCTACCTCCTAGTGATATTCTGGGACATCTACAGCTGTAACTGGGTCAGTCTCAAGTACTTCCAGTTTGGTAACTTGTCTCAAGGAAGAGCTGCTAGCTCAGATCCAGGCAAGGGCATAAGTCAGGTGTGAAGAGGATCCTCCCCTCTGCACTTTCCCTTCCTCCAGCAAGCTGCACTCCCAGAGACTCGAGGAAGAGTTTCTCATGAGCAAGAGTTCACGAACTGCTCTGTGATAACCTCAGCCCAGGAATTCCAGGACAGGAGCCAACAGACAAGAGAACGAGGGAAGCTGCAGCTGAAGCTGAATTTCTACTAACTCTGTGTATTCAAAGAGGGTATGGCAAGGAACGAGCAGAGCAAAGTGCCCCAAGTGGGACAGGTTACTCATGGCAGGTTTATTAAGAGCAGTCTCAAGAAAAACAGGAAAAAGATCAAAATCTCAGGGTCAGAAGCTTGTATGGACATGAACCACCCTGCCAAGCTGGAACTACCACACACATAAAGATGCTGCTACTGATAAAAGCTCAACAAAACCAGAGGTTCACCGTCCAGAGCAAGGCACAAACACTTCTTCTAAGCCAGTGCAGCTCAGTTTCATTTCTGACAGCAAGCACGCCAAGAGCATCACTGCCAGTAGCCACGGGCTGTGCAGCATAACCAAACCAGAAGGGTTATCATTGCTGCAGGGTAAGCTGAGGCAGAAGCTGGGCGGCAAGGAAGGCAGAACAGCAAGCTCTAAACAAAGCAGAAGCCCTGCTGAGCTGGTAACACTCAGCCCTATTAACCGTCCACAGCTTTTCCTTCAGACTTCATCCAGGTTAGAGGCTGTGCAGCACCTCCGACTCTTTTAGCCCTGCTTCCCCACTAAGCTGCATCCCAGCATCCTTTCAGCAGACTGCATGCACAGACACCGCTTGGTAACTGCTGAGGCTTCAGAGGATAGACCTGGCAGGGAAAGAGACGGGTTTGCATTTGTAGCAGTGCCAGCTGCCTGGCTGCAGACACCCCCAGCTGTAACTCTTACCTTTGCAGCATGTGGTACCTCATCTCCTGACCCTGCTCTGCAGAATCCTCCATGCTGTCTCAGTGAAGGAATTCGCAGATTTCAGGCTCCTTTAGGACTCGTCTAGTGGAACTGCTGCTGCTATTTTTTTTTCCCCCGATACTGCAGCTCACAATCCAGCAGCAGAAAGCTGCAAAGAGCCTCCCGCACTCATGCGGTCCTCCCTGAGGCAGAGACACTTCTCAGATTGCTTCAGTCCCTTAACCTTTGTCCCCTGCTTTCCGCCACCCCTCTGCCTGTCACTCTTCCTGTGACGCAGCATGCACAGGGAGGGCAGCAGCTTCCCTCTTCAGCGTTCGGAGGAAAGCAGCTGATCGGGAGAGAGAGAAAATGATCTACAGGTTACGTAACCAGGCTTAACACAGAGAGCGAGCGCTGCTGCAGCCCTGCCCGCAGCCACGGGCAGCCCCAGCTCCCGCTCCCGGCCCGGCGGTGCCCGCACGGCTGCCCCAAGTGCAGCCCATGCTGCTGGCTGCTGCGCTGTGCCAGCCACCTCCTCAGCTGGGTCTCGCAGGGACGGGGCCATTCTGGCCCAGCAATTCGGTACGGTTTGTACAGGCACACAAAGCACAGGGCTGAGCCTGGCACGGGACAAGAAACTGCACTGGGCACCGGCTGGGAGACCCTGGAGAAGTCACTTGAGTTTTCCGTGCCTGTTTCTCCACCCAGAAACCAGAGGAGATCACTCCGGGCACTGTGAGAATAAACAGCCCACAGGGAAGGTGCCACAGCACTGCAGGCTCCTGGTAACAGCACCGGTGGGAGAATGAATTGCTTGGGCTCGGTGACCTTAGAGGTGTTTTCCAGCCGTCAGGGTTCCAGGACTCGATGAAAGTCTGCTCAGTGTGGAGCACAGGCGAAACCCAACTGCAGATCTCGGGGGAGGGAAGTCACAAACAAGAGCGAGGACTGCAGCAGCGCAGCGCTGGGCAGCGCTGGGCAGGCAGAGGGCACAGCAAGGCACAGCTCTGCGTCTGACCACGCTGGCGTCCGTCTGCTGCAGGGCACATCCACTGCCCTCATCTGAGGCACACTCCAAGAGCCTGAGCCAAAGCCATGCGGCCCCCCCGGGGGGGACCACCCCAAAAAAGGTGCAAGGAGCCAGAGAAGTGTCACACTGGCATGGTGACACTCTGCAACCTTGAGCCCCCAAGGGCAAGGAGAGGGAACCGAGAATAGCGCAGGCGATAGCAGCAACACTGCAAGCAGCAGGCACCAGCGAGTGCCATGTGTGGGTAAAGTGCAGGCCGGCAGTTCTGTGGGCATCCAGCTGCTGCTGGCACTGCCAGAGGAAGGGCAGAGGGCACAGCGACACGCTGTGGCAGTGACAAAGGCAAGACAGTAGAAGCTTCCCAGGGCAGAGCTTAGCCAAACAAAGACCCCAAGCCTTACAGATCTGCCCAATAACTGAATGCCTGCCCCTCCTGCCAGCCTCTGGAGAGCTTCTCAAGCCACCCAGCTACGAAGCACATCAGAAAGCTCCCATTTAATTTGCTTTAAAACAGAAGAACGGGAGAAAAAGTAACTTGCCTTGAAGTGTTCTCTGGCACTGCCTCCACCTCGAGAAGCCTCCACTACTACTCTTACCCCACCAGGTACAGATCCCTGCTCCCAGCCAGCTGGAGAGGGCTTGGGGTCCCTACCCCCCACACCCCAGATCAGGCTGTTCTCCCAGGTTCTCCAGACTCCTACTCACAGTACACAGTATCACCAAGGCTGGAAGAGACCTCATAGATCATCAAGTCCAACCCTTTAGCACAGAGCTCAAGGCTAGACCATGGCACCAAGTGCCACGTCCAGTCCTGCCTTGAACTCCTTTTAGCTCGACATAGAGGCTGCCTCAAAGCCACCATCTCACCAGCTCCAGCCAAGTCACCAAGTACAGAACAGGGGACCTAAAGCCTCTGCTTGACAACACCTGCATCACTCTCTCTGCTGGTCATCTAGCGGGGGACAGCAAAGCCCAGCTGCCATCTGGTGACTCTACAGGATGTGTGGTTTGGGTACAAAATGCTGTATTGAGTCACTCTCACAACAAAGTCCTTGCATCGCCCATGGCTCCATGACATTTCCTCCTTTTCTGATCCTGAGTTGAGAGCATAACCAGAATTCTATTTCTTAGGTCTGGGGAAAATGGTTTCCCATTTGCCTGTGCTCCACAACACCCCACCCACAGTCCCCAGTCCAAAGAGATTCTGCCCACTGTAGCTGCAAGAAAACAAACCCTACAGGTACATAGAGCTCAGTGTCAGAGGAACAGCTTCAGCGGTGGTTAAAAATACTCCTCCTGCCTTCCACCAGCTGAGTTCACTGCTTGGAGAGCAACAGGCATGGCTGCTGCAGCACTCCAACTAAAGGTACCACGGCAGGGTGTTGTTCTGATATAACACAGCTCCCTGCACACTCAGCTTCCCTGCACACTCACAGCAACCCTGCACACTCAGCTCCCCTGCACACTCACAGCAACCCTGCACACTCACAGCTCCCTGCACACTCACAGCAACCCTGCACACTCAGCTCCCCTGCACGCTCACAGCAACCCCTGCACACTCACAGCTCCCTGCACACTCACAGCTCCCTGCACACTCACAGCAACCCTGCACACCCACAGCTCCCTGCACGCTCACAGCAACCCCTGCACACTCACAGCTCCCTGCACACTCACAGCAACCCTGCACACCCACAGCTCCCTGCACACTCACAGCAACCCTGCACACCCACAGCTCCCTGCACACTCATCTCCCCTGCACACTCACTGCTTCCCTGCACACTCACACCAACCCTGCACACTCACAGCTCCCCTGCACACTCACAGCAACCTTGCACACTTACAGCTCCCCTGCACATTCACAGCTCCATGCAAACTCACAGCTCCCCTGCACACTCACAGCAATCCCTGCATACTCATCTCCCCTGCACACTCACAGCAATCCCTGCATACTCATCTCCCCTGCACACTCACAGCTCCCCTGCACACATTCTGCAACGCTCATTTTCTAAACCTACTCAGAACCCAAACAGCGAATACCCTGTGCTAACCATCCCCCTCCTCAGAGCCCCTGCTGGCAGACAAAAGGAAAGCCTGCAGGGTTCTCTGCTGTCCAGGCCTCCAAGGAAAGCAGCAGTCGTGCCAGCCACACGCCTGCCAGCCACATACCTGCCGCACATCGCAGCCAGAAGCCTGCATTGATCCCAGCACTGGAACATGCCAAGTGCTGCCGGTGCCGTAGCTGTGTGCTGCACAGGCAGGGCTGCATGAGCTGCTCCTCTGAAAGCAGCCTCGAGGAGCTGCAGCTCACACACACGCACCCCTGAGGAAGGATTTTTTTCTCTTTCCTCTGGATTAGGCCTGTAAAGGCTGTGGAGAGGGCAGTGCTCAGCAGGCGTTTGGGCTTTGTGCTGTGTCAATATGTGAGGTGCTGTGAGGAGGAAACCCATCTGGTGCTGAGCCTCCAGCCAGCACCAGCATCCCTGAGATCTGTTCTGTTTTCACTTCTGCTCTGCCTTTAGATCTGCCCTTGCAACCTACTTCACACTGAATTACAGAATCCCAGAGTGCCAGGTTGGAAGGGACTCTCTCCAACCTTTCTAGGTGCTGGTGTGGTTGAAAGGAGCTGGCTCCAGCACCCTGTCGAGATGAGTCGCCAAACTGCCCACTGCAGGGGACTCCACTGGGACAATCCCACTGGGACAACTGATTCCAATCAGAATCTCCCCAGCAGTACCTTGTCCCAATCACCCCTTGTCTTTTCCATGTCACTCTTTGTACAAAGGGAGTCACTATGCTCCTGGCAGCCACCGTTTCTGTAATGGTCCATGGTGATAAGGTCTCCCTAAGCCTTCTCTTCTCCAGGCTGCACACCCACAGCCCTCAGCCTTTCCTCACAGGGCAGTTCTGCCACAGGAGAGCAGGCACAAACATGTGCACCATCCAACAAAGCAACACCAAACTCTGCAGCTGGAGTAAACAGTTGCCCCTGTCCTGGCTAGCAGCAGTCTGGAGCTGTTCAGAGCCAGCTTCTGCCTGTGACTGTAAAGAGCAGAGCAGTTGGCACGATGCAGTTCTGCCAGAAACCAGGGCTTCAGTGGAGGTCTCTTCCAACCTGGTTGATTCTATGATTCTATAAACCAAGACCCAAGGAGACTGCACTCAGCTCTGACAACAGGATTCCATGAAATCAACTAAAGGATGCAGCACATCCTTGTGTCAAACCCTTATTAAAATAGAAGACACCACCTTTGAAGCTAGGGCTTAAGTGTAGCAACAGTCAAGAACAGTTTATTAAACAAAACAAACAGACTCGGAGTGCTTCCCAAGTGCCATTTCCAGAGAAGTTTCTCATCCACCACTGACACGTCAGGAAGGAGCATGGCAACTAACAGCTCAGCACACAGCAGGCAAAAACTGTCCCCCAGGACTGCTGCTTTGGTGGGAAATTTCTGACCTCAAAGCCAACACAACCACGGAAGCAGAGAGCTGAAGGGAATAAGGCAGCTCAGGTGTGTGAGCTGGAGGAGCAAAATGCAACAGAGGTCACTCAAGCGAGCTGCTCACAAGCTGAGGATTGTCAGAGATTCACAGAATGGGGTGGGTTGGAAGGACCCCAAAGATCAAGGATTATTTTCAGGGCCACTTGTCAGTAGAATCATAGAATCAACCAGGTTGGAAGAGACCTCCAAGCTCATCCAGTCCAACCTATCACCCAGCCCTAACCAATCAACTAGACCATGGCACTAAGTGCCTCATCCAGTCTTTTCTTGAAGACGCCCAGGGACAGTGCCTCCACCACCTCCCTGGGCAGCCCATTCCAATGCCAATCACTCTCTCTGTGAAGAACTTCTTCCTAATATCCAGCCTAGACCTACCCTGGCACAACTTGAGACTGTGTCCCCTTGTTCTATTGCTGGTTGCCTGGGAGAAGAGGCCACCCCCCACCTGGCTACAATGCCCTTTCAGGTAGTTGTAGACAGTAATAAGATCACCCCTGAGCCTCCTCTTCTCCAGGCTAAACACCCCCAGCTCCCTCAACCTCTCCTCATAGGATTTGTGCTCCAGGCCCCTCACCAGCTTTGTTGCCCTTCTCTGGACATGTTCCAGCACCTCAACATCCTTCTTGAATTGAGGGGCCCAGAACTGGACACAGTACTCAAGGTGTGGCCTGACCAGTGCTGAGTACAGGGGAAGAATAACCTCCCTTGTCCTACTGGCCACACTGTTCCTGATGCAGGCCAGGATGCAATTGGCTCTCTTGGCCACCTGGGCACACTGCTGGCTCATCTTCAGCTTACTGTCTATCAGTACACCCAGGTCCCTTTCCTCCTGACTGCTCTCAGCCACTCAGTCCCCAGCCTGTAGTGCTGCTTGGGGTTGTTGTGGCCAAAGTGCAGAACCCTGCACTTGGCCTTGTTAAATCTCATCCCATTGGCCTCTGCCCACCCATCCAGCCTGTCCAGCGTTAGAAGCTGTAACCTCCAGGGGCAGGAGACATTTGTGACTATCACTGATGCTCTTTAAGGCACAAGCACAAGCCAGAAAAGCAGTGAGCACCTCCACCTGCAGAGTGGCTGCTCCAGCACAGCACTGCTGTTAAGCGCTGCTGTTCCCCACACCAATGTGAAGTGCTTTACCAGAGTGTGGCTTTCTCAGTCCTCTACAGCAGCAGCCAATTGCCACAATCAAAGGTCTTCCCAGACCTCCAGTGGCATGGAAGCCTGTGTTGCACAGCCTGTCCCAGCAGGACTGTCTTTAGCAACAGCACAAACACTTACCAGGATCAATAAAGTGATGAAGGGCACAGCACTCACACTCCACGTGCTCAGATGAAGAAACAGGAGCTGGCACACAGGCTGCCCACAGCTGGGGCAGGATATATTGATCAGACACCACAACCCCAGCAGCTGATAATGCTCTCAGCAGTGATTTCCAGCTCAGCGCAAGACCTGCAAACCTTGGGCACTGAACAGATGCCAAACAATCAACTGCCACACCTCAGCCTCATGCACTGGCCATGGGATGGCACTTTTGATGCTGTTCTAAGAGCAAGACAGAAGCAGCAATGTCTGTTACTGCAGAGGCACTCCAAAACCCTTCTGCAGCTGACTGAATGCTGCAGAGGGACTTTCCATGAGGGTGTCTAGAGACAGGACAAGGGAGAATGGTTTGAAGCTGAGGGAGAGCAGGTTTAGACTGGAGCTGAGAAAGAAGTTCTTCAGTACGAGGGTGTGAAGCTCTGGAATAGGCTTCCCAAGGAGGCTGTGGATGCCTCTTCTCCAAGGGTACTCAAGACCAGGTTGAATGAGGCCTTAAGCAGCTGAGTCTAATTGAGAGGTGCCCCTGTCCATGACAGGGTGTGGGAGCAGATGAGCTCTGAGGTCCTTTCCAACCTGAGCCATTCTAGGATTCTATTATTTTAGCCATAATTATCCCCTGAGAAGGACTTCACTGCAGCAAAGCCCCCACCTCAAATACTGCCTCTCTCTGATCAGAATTTCCTGTGTGAAACTAACCAGCAAATGGGAAGACTTCTGGCAGGCTCCCCTGGCCCTGCACCTTGTGTGTTACACTAACCAAACCGTACACAGCTCCCCAGGAGCTGATCTTTGTCACTTCAGAAAGTGTGGTTCCTTTGTGACTACCCAAAGGAAGCTGGCAGGTGGAACCTGTGTTCCATTAATTCACTGTCAGTGACTCTGGGTGAGTTGTTGAACTTGGCTTTGTCTCTTTCTCCATCTGCAAACATTCTTTGGAAATGTTTTGGTGCAGGGGACTACCACCCTGGAAATCTCTTCCATATCTTAGAAAAACAGCCAAGAATGCTGTAACTCCTTTATTTGAATTGGCTTTTCTCTCCACTTCACCTGCAAGTAAGGACCCTCAGAGGAGAGTGCCAAAGTAAGCAGGTTACAACAGAGGTGCTCAAGGCTGCAGCTATTGCAGTGCAGCTCTCTGATGCCAGGCAGTGTCCTAGAAGCTGCTTGGGTTTTTTGCTCCCTTAGTGTCTGCTTCCACACCAATGGCTACGTGTCCAGCCACTTGCTGTTTACAGTTACAGAGCTTCAGAATTACCTTTTGTGCTGCCAAGTCACTGCACCTTGCAGTCTTTGGAAAGGTAATCTCCTTGACATTTGCTTTAAGAGCTTATATGGGTGCCAGCTGGCTAAACCTGGCCACCAGCATGGC
Source organism: Pogoniulus pusillus (assembly GCF_015220805.1). NCBI lineage: Eukaryota > Metazoa > Chordata > Aves > Piciformes > Lybiidae > Pogoniulus > Pogoniulus pusillus. The sequence continues at coordinate 13,969,670 of NC_087290.1, read as the reverse complement.
CAGAACAACTCTCTGAAGCAGAAAGTACAACACACCTAGCCTGTGGCAGAGCAAACCCCATGGGGCACATCCCACTAGTGGGGTGCAAATCAGCAACACTGCAGAAATAAAGGGACCCTTTGACAAGCAAATAGTAACACCTAGACTTAAGAGTTAATCTGAGGCAGGACAAGTTAGGAGCAGGTCTGCAGCAGCTCCTCTCCAGCCATGAGCCAACATCTCCCTGGGCAGCAAGCAGCAGCTCCCACATCCAGCCCTGCTTTAGCCTCACTTTGCAGTACCTTTCTTTTAACCACCATCACCACCATTTTCTCTATCCAAACCAAAAAACATTCCAAGCAGTGCCCCAGGGGCCTGCCAATCCTTTGGCTACATATAAAAAAGACAAAAGAAGCAAATCAAGTCCTTGTTCCAACCAGCCAGAGCCCAGAAGAACCCACAGAGGTGACAAGCTGAGAGCGCTCAGTCAGCACACTTCCACCTGCTGGGAGCCAGGACAGGCAGTGCCAGCAAGGCCACCATGACACTCCACAGCTGAGATGTCTGAAAGGTGCCAAAGGCACTCAGGCATGGGCATATCATCAGAACCAAAGGGAAGCAGGAGGGTTTGATAGAGATAAACACACAAGAGGGCAGTTAGAAACAATGCCAGAAGCTGCCTGAGCACAGCAAACACATCTGAGGCCAAAGCCAGATATAAGGATGAATTTTTGGGTGATCTTTGATGGGGTAAAAGACTGAGATTGAATCCAAGCACTGTTTATCCATACCTCATGTGGCTCGCTGGGCCCTCTTGGGTGTTGGGAAGTCCAAGATCTGAAAGGGAATCTGAGCAGACAGATGCAGGGGACAAGGACCTCTCCTTCTCCTCTAGCAGATCCAGTTTCACCAAGGAGCTCGTCTCATCCTCTGAGTTGTCTTCTGACACGGAGCCGATGATAAAGCGAGAGTGAGGGTTCGTCTCTGCAGGTTTAGTGCCTTGGGAAGACTCTTCCATGGCTCCTACAAACTGGGCTCTCAACACTGCAAGAGGGAAAAGAATGCAAAAAGACAAACCCTGAAGTCAATGCTGCTGCTGGACACGGAAGAGGACATTTTGATAGGAAATCTGATGTTAAAACACCACAGCTGCAGCCAGGCAGGAGCCCAGGAGCAGGGCTCACTGACTTCTGTTTGACAAGGACTCTAGGATCAAAGCAGCTGCTCCTTCTGACCTGTGCAGAACCTGCTACAGCTCAGAACTGCAGCAGGCACTAAAAGCAAGAGCTACAAATCCCAGACCAGTGCCTGCCTCAAACCCTCAAGTCCTTCTTTTCCCATTATTCCCTGGTGGTTGGTGATGTTTCAGTCCTGGCTGGACATGGCCCTTGGCAACCTGCTCTGCATGTCCCTGCTTAAGCAGAGGGTTGGACTAGGTGGGCTTGGGTCTTTCAACCTCAGCCATTCTGTACTCCAACAGCACCTGAATGCTGGGGCATACTGTGCTGGGTACTGCATTGAGGTGATGGATTTGATTAGTCACAGTCTCTTTTGCCAGCCCTTTCCAGGCACCAAACCATCAACTCTCACAGCTTTTCACCTCATGTTTCTTAGGAGCTGCTTTACCAGTGAGGAGTAGATACAGCACATTGGCCAGCAGCCTGCCAGCTAAGGCTAGGCAAGACCTAAAATCTGTTCACCACATGAAGCCACCTCCAGCCGTGGCCACCAGAAGACACCTGGGATGAACTCCCACAGTTTTGTCTCCCAAAATATGATGTCAGCTTCCCATGTCACAAGCTCAAGCATATCTCAAGCTAGAATTTCTACCTCTGGGCTTAATGGCCCAAAAAGTTTCAACTGAGACAAAGTGATCTGAAGTTTTCACTCAGAGAAGCATCCAGAGATGCTGCACACCTGCAGGAGTTACTGAGCACCTTCTGACAAATGATTGCCTAAGAGCTCTCTCTGCATGGAACACTCTGATCTAATTCCTCCAGACCATCAGAGCTGTATCCAAAAGGCAAGAGGATTCCCTGTGAGGACTGCAGGTGGAATCAGAGCAGCCAAGGGAGGGGATGGGAAGGTACCAGTAAAGAATGCTGGGGACAGAATCAACACCCCCTTCTCTCTTTGGCAGCAGGGAACTGTCAGGCTGACTGCTGTAACTTCACTCTGACTTTAACCCCTTGGTCCCAGACTATCCATGTCAGTCAGGATCTACTTTGTGGTAAAGTACTGAAACTTAATGCAATGATTTGCAGTTGTCAGAGGAAAGGGCAAAACTTCCAATTTCCATTTTAAAAATCCTTACACAGGGAAACCCTGAGTATCAAAAGTTCCAGCAGGGAATGAAGGCATTTTCTTCACAACCCAGTAATTACAGCTGAGAAGGAGCAGGGCAGCTGGGGAACAAAAGGAGCAGCTCCCAGCACAAAGGCAGGTGGGGTGGGGAATGAACATCTGGTATGTCCTGCCCTGCCTGGCTCTGATAGCTTCACACAGCTGGAAATCTCCTCCCTGTGAAAGCAGGAGTGCACCAACCTCTTGTGAGCCTGGCAATCTGAGCAGTGATCCACCGCCAGAGGGAACTGCAAGAGAGGAAAGGGAACAGGTAAGTATGGAGATGGTGATGGTGATAGTGATGAAAATTCTGTCTGTGTTTTCCCAACTGTACAAATCTTTGAACACAACTGCCAAGTAAACCCCACAGGTACAGAACAGCCTCTTGGTCAGGGTCGCAGAGCAAACTGGGAATGGAACCTGCAGTGCCCAAGTCCAGCCACAACCCCTCCTGCCAGTCCCTCACTCCAGCAGCTGCTGTCGGCACACACCTCCTGACCGTGTCACCTCCAGCTCTGCTCTGAAATAAACTGCACTTTGGGACCATCCTCTCTACCTATGCCTAACTCAGTCCTCTCTATTCTAACTTCTTGCCTCTGCCACTTCCTGCTTCTGCTGGTGAATCTCAGCTGAAGTTGATGGCCAGGAGAAAATCCCAAAGACAATGCAAAAGCTCATGAGAACTGCTGGGCAGAGCTGCCACACTGTATTCTTACAGAGAAACAGAACTCAGCAGCTTGCCTGCAAACCACACTGCCATAGAGCAGTGTTTGAACCCCAAGCTCTGCACCACACTGGCATCCTCAGGTGGTGATACTCATCCTCCCTGCAGGCATCCAAGATCAGACTTGAGGTGGCCCTGGGCAGGCTGGTCTTGTTGGCAGCATCCCTGCTGCCTGTGGAGGCACTGGACAAGATGACCTTTGAGGGTCCCTTCCAACCCAGTCTGTGCATCTGTGAAACCTTGGCTCATTGCAGCCAAGTTTGGCCAATACAGGGGTGCAGCACGATGGTTTGATGGGAACACAACAGCTTTCAGCAAGCACAGAAGCAACACTGGAGCATGTTCTAACACAAGTGGGCCATGGGGGGTTTAATTAGAGCACAGACAAGGAATTCACAGGCAGTGCAACCCTTAAACACCATGCTCCTGCTTTTCATCACCAACTGAGAATTAAAAACTGCTCCAACTGGCTTATGCACTTTTACCATGAATGTCCTGCTCTGAATTATTCAGATCCAACCCTGTGTTGACATCACTACTCCCACAGACTCCAGTTTCACTGGGGCCACAGGCAGTTCATTTCACACAGATACTTCACCAGTTTATGACTGTTAAGCTACAACTATCAGTGTAATGCAGAGATCAACAGGCAGAGTGATCTGTCTCTGGCCAGGGTACAGCTGGAGCAGAAAGGCAGCAGGGTGCAAAGCAGGCAGAGCATTAGGGCAGCACAGTGCAGAGCCTGCAGAGCAGAAGGGCAGCACAGTGCAGAGCCTGCAAAGCAGAAGGGCAGCACAGTGCAGAGCCTGCAGAGCATTAGGGCAGCACAGTGCAGAGCCTGCACACCTATGAAACTGAGCCACAGAGGAGGCTTCCACAACCTGCAGGTAGAGCACAGCCAGCACAACGTTTAATCACATCTTGTTTGTGCCCACAAGCACAAAGACAATCTTTAGGTGTGTGTTTATTTACCCTGGCCTCGGAGCACTGCTGTGCTGCATCCAGATGGATTCACTCCTGGCACAATGAGCAGTGCTGAGGAGCATGGGCAATGGCCAGACCCATTTCAGCCCTTTCTTAGCAAAGACAAACCTCTCTTCATTTCAAGAACTTGACATTGACAAGGAGGGTTTGAGGCTTTAATTGTTTGCTATGTGGAGAAGGAAACAGAGGCCCAGGCAGTGATGCATTTCACTCAAATACTCCCTGAGAAAGCAACACACCAAAGCCAAGGCTCCTGATCCCCAAGAGCCACACTCAGACAGCTTGACTCAAGCATCTTGTTTGCACAACTCAGTTCAAAACCAGTCAGTTACACAAGCAGACCCACTCAAGGCCATTCACCAGTGCACTTCCAACCTCCTATATTCCAGTCCCAAAGCCATGGGTTCTGCTTGTTTTACACTCAGCTGGTAACTCAACACTGCACTGAGTTGGGGCTAAGCTCAGGCTATACACAGCATGCTGAAATCCATTATTCATGTTTAAATCAATGTCACAGATTGCATCAGGTTTGCAGGGAACCTCAAAGGTCATCTTGCCAAAGTCCCTTGTCGTCAGCAGTGACATCTCCACCTAGAGCAGGCTGCCCAGGGCAATAGCAAGTCCAGTCTTCAGTGTCTCCAAGGACAGGGCCTCAGCCACATCCCTGGCAACCTGTCCCAGTACTTTACCACTCATTTGGCTTTGGCTGAGGTCAAATAAAACACAAACTTTCTCAGAGATCTCCTCACAGAAGCCTTTGGCTTTCAACGCTGCAAGTGGAATGAACCAGTCTCACTAAACCCCTGCAGACTGCTTTCACTGTGGTTTAGAACACAGCATCCAGCTGAGCAGAGCCAATGCCCATGCACTGCCACCCCCTGCAGATGTGCTCTGCTTCAGTGATGTGGAATCAGACCCTAAAAAACAGCACTGGCTGGCTTCTTAGCTGCAACCCCTAAGGTACTTCTGCCAGTGTCAACAACCTGTCACAAAAAACACCTTTTGATGAGAGACCTTTGCTTTAAACCCCTGATTTACAGACTGAGACTTTGGCCCTGCACACAGGAGAAAATGGGCTGAAGTGGTACCAGGGGAGGGTTCAGTTGGACACTAGGAAAAACGTTTTGGCTGCAAGAGTGGCCAGGGATTGGAACAAGGTGTCCAGGGAGGTGGTGGAGTCCCCATCCCCAGAGCTGTTCAAGCAGATGTAGGTGTGGTGCTTCAGGACACGATTTAGTGGTCATGGTAGTTGAGTTATGGCTGGACTCGATGATCTTGGAGGACTTTTCCAACCTTAATGACTCTGTGATTCTCTGCACTCCAAGCCTGCTCAGCTACACAAATATGTTTAATCACAGCTGAATCCTCACACAATCTGAGCCACGCTGCCCTCCTTCCTCCCAAAGGAACCAGCTCCCAGCAGAGGTCTGCAGGCAGGCAGCAGCGCAGCTCCGCAGGCAGCAAAGTGCTCCAGACCCAGCTCCTGTCTATGCCACAAGCACTGAAATCTCCACAACCCCAATTCAAACAGCAACGCAGCTGACTGCCTGAGGTGAAACAAACCCCAGCTCACTGCTCCACAGCTCTGCTGCTATCATTAACACACTGTTTAGCCTGACAGTGCACAAGTGAAGTTACTACAGCTCTGAACTTTCCATGTCAGTTTCACTTTAGGCTCCCGTTTATTGTTGTAAAACAGACTCAGGCTAAACCCAGCACTCACTGACATAACTGGAGCTGAAACACACACTGCCAGACTGGCAGCTGGAAACACAACTCCTAGTTTTTACAGAACACCCCATGCTGAAGACAGTGACACTACTGGGAAAAAAGCCATCACTATTTCAGTGAAAATGAGCTGTAGGTTCTTGCAAGGACTCAGAACAGTGTCCCTTAAAATACTGATAAGTCCTACCAAAAGGGAAATAACAGCACTAGTGCTGGGTAGAGGTTTTCTGTTCTGAGCCCAGGGATCTGTGGTGCTGCTAACTAACACCAAGAATCTTAACACAACCAAATGGACTCTACAGCCCTACTGAGTGAAGACGAGTTAATAGGAAACAAAGGGAAAAAAGAGGCAAAACCAAAGTTAAAACATACGGAGCCTAAGCAGCAAGTTGACAAATTGCCTCTACTGAACACAGAAGTCATTCACATGCTCACCTATACCAGGACTGGCTGTGTGTTTCCAGATCAGGGGAGGACAGAGAAGTCTTCCACACCTCGAACGGTAGCCAACCTTCAAAGCAGGCACCTGCAGAGCTGCTGCTGTCCTGCCCGAGCAGCTGCTGCTGCTGCTGCACTGCCAGACTATGAGCCTCAGAACTCCCCAGTATCTCTGCCCAACCAGCGGGCCAGGGCTCGGACTGCTCCACCTGGGCCATGCCTCCTGGTTAATCATTGGGCATTGCTTCACTTCCTATCCTAAAGTGTTCTCAGCAAACATCAAGCACCCTGCCAAGAGACCTCACAAGCTCCGTGTGCACAGGTAGGAGCCCTGCTTAGTTTTCAGATCTACTCCATCAACATCAGACACAGAGAGCTAAACAGACAAGTGGATTAGCTGCTTCCGAGGTCTCCTCAGCTAAAAGACTCCAAAAAGAGCAGAAAGACAAAACACAGCCTGTATTTACAAACATCCCACCTTGCCAAAACGCTCCAGTCTGCATCCAGATCCCACCCTTTGTGGGAGAACTGGGCACAACTGCCCCGTTTTGCTGAATGTTTCCTGCCTTCTCAATGGCTACAGACTGCAGTTTGACCCTGGAGTGTTTTCAAAGTAGTTTATTCCATTTTAAAACTTTCTAAGGAAGATTTAAGAGACACCACAAAAGAAGAGGTGAGAAGGTGAATTTGGTTTCTTCTGCAAATCGACTTTTTACAACTTAATCTCTTTAAGTGCCCCACAGCACCCAACAGAAGGCTCCCGATTTTAGCCCCTCTGAAGAGTCAGGCCCCGGAGTCTCCCTTTCAGTCACCCCCCCCAGAGAGGGCAGGAGCATGCCCATGAAGCCGAGGGATGCTCAAGCTGGCACAGCAAGCGCCCCGTGCTCTGCTCCTGCGCCGAGGTGCTGGCTCCTAGAGGCTCGGTGTGATTTTTCTGTGAATTAACTCCCTCCCACGGGGCACGGCCACAACCAGCGCCTTGTGCTGCGCCGGAGCTACAGGCGCCGGCTCAGCCGGGGCAGGCGGGAGGTGCGCAGAGGATGGGAACGGAGAGGCCACCGGAGTGACTAGCCCCGACGAAGCACCACCCGCTGGACAGCGGATCTCCGGCGGCCCTCGGCCCCGCCGCGGACAGCAGCAGCGAGGCACCGGGAGGAAACCGATCAGCTCTTCCGGTCGGCTGCCCGCGACCGATCCCCGCGGCTGGAAACCCTCTTCCCTCCCTCCCCACGCCAAGCATCCCCGAGCACCGCCCGGCGCTGACAAAGCCGGAGGCACTGAACGGCACGGCACGGCACGGCACGGCACGGCATGGCACTGCTGAGCGCGGCGCTCCGCCGCCTCCCGCTGGCACGGCACGACACGGCGCGGCCCGCGCTCCCCCGGGCCCCGGCCCCGCCCAGCCCCGCTCCCCCGAGCTCCCAGCCTCTCACGGCGGCGGGGATCCCGAAGCTCACGGCGGCCGAGACGCTCACCTCAGGATGCCGGGTGCTGCGGAGGCGCGGCGGGCCCCCGGCCTGGCGCTGGGCAGCGGAGCTGGCGGGGGCGCGGCGCGGCCCCCCCCGATCCCGGGCAGGCCCCGCCCCTCGGCCCGCCCCCGGGCCCGCCCCCCGCGCGGCCGCGCGCCGCGGTGGTGTGATTGAGAGGTCACCTCAGGTCGGCTCCGCTGGCCCCGCCCTGCGCCGGCCCGCTCCTATTGGCTGCCGAGGGGAGCAGGGCGGGAGGGGCGTGCCCAATCAGGCGGCGCGCGCGGGGCGTGCCCAATGAGGAGATGCCTCAGCGGCCACCTGGGCCCGCCCCCTGCCCGCCGGCGCCGGGCGCGTGGCTGCGCCGCCTGTGCTGCAGCGCCCTGGGCACGGTCCCCGAGCCCCCTGCGCCGGAGCACCGGGCCTCGGCCCTGGGCCTCTGGAAGCCACGCAACTATCCCGACAGCTACAGGACCGACAGGCAGCGTGGGTAGTGGGGCCTAGGCCCCGCACAGCGCCCGGATCAGGCGGCGGGGCCTAGCGCATACAACGGGCAGAACACGGGCGCTACGGCCTGGCGCAAGGCAGCAAGATTTCCCCATGCAGCAAGACCTCAGCCCGCTGCAGACGTGACCCCAGACCGGCAACACCACCTGCGAGGCCCAGCCGTGGCACTCTGCACACGAGGGCACTGTGTGGCGCAGGGACACTGACCTGGCCCCTACCCTGCCAAACACAACACGTGGCTGCAGCGCTGCAAAGCAGGCCAGGTGCTGCTAGAGGCTCTCCTTCTGTGACCTTCAGCCACCTGTTCTGTAGCTGGACGGGGGCTTAAAGAACTTCACCTGCTGCTTGTTGAACTAAATTTGCTGGAATTGCCATTAAATAAGCAATATAAGTTTAATTCCCAGTGCTCCTGGATCAGGTCTCTGTAGGCAGATCCTACAGTGACAGTGGTCCAGAGGGATATGTACCTGCACAGACTGTTCAAACTGGGATTATCACCATGGGGACCTCCCTGTGATGCTCAGAGGGACAAACCCAACACCCACACATCACTGCCATCTTCACCTCATGAGGAAATAGTGGTTTCTTCCCCAATTTCTCTGGGCACTGGGCTCTTGCACTTAATCTAGGGTGATGTCAGGCTTGAGAGGATGCTCCTGTGAGCTCACCCTGGCTCTGAGACTGCTCTGGCACAGCTGTCTCAGACTCGCAGAAACTTGTAACAGAACAGTGAATTTCCTGAGCCACAAACCTCAGTTTAAAACTCCAGACAGTTTCTTCTTAAGATGTGTTTGAAGGCAAGGTTCTGGGGGGCTGTTAGACTGCTCTGCCAGGAAACAGCACATGGGCTTGGGAGCTTGTGCTGGGGTATGTGCAGAGTGCTGGCAAGTAGGCCACAGCTGGAAAATCTTCTGTGGGGTTTGGTGGTTAATAATATTATTTGAGGTGACAGAAAATGTTCTGCCCTCTGTCAGGTACAAAACTGGAAAGCTATTGCAGGAATGGACATTTCTTTGTGTCTCTGCTACATAAAGAGTCTTCCTCAATGCAAATATTGCCATGGAGGAGCTGAAAGGGAAGGCTGTTAGCTTAGGCACCCAGAGTGAGGGAGAGTGCTTGGCACACTGAGGGGTTGTGTCCCAAATCACTGATAATAACCAGCTACAGGGCTTACAAAACCCAGAGATTACGACAGGGGCTTAGTTCATCCACTCTGCTGTTCTGGGTGCTCTGGTCGTGCTAAGACCTGTACACTGCTCATCTGCCCTGCCCATTTCATCTCTCCAGTTAATAAATACCATTCAAATACTGCTGGAGGAGTGATTGCTACATAGAATGAAATCCTGCAGCAAGTGTCCTGTTTAAGGGTAAAGAAAGAACAGGTGAAAGCAGCAAATCAAATACACTAACCTGAAAGTGAAGGATGGATTTGGAAGGTGCGTTTGAAAATAAACTGACAATAGCCCTGGGCCATGCTCAGCTTTGAATGCCTGAAAGCAGCACTTCCTTTATCCTTGGAACAGGAATGGTTGGGAGTTTTCACAGCTGGATCTTGGGGCATGCCATGCAGAAGGACAGCTGTTAGTAGCCCAAGCACAGCCCAGAATGGAGCCCAAAATACTCCATAATGGGAATTTTACACAGGTAAATCAAAACTTTGGGCTTTAGATCTTTCACTGAGGGCAGGGAGAAAATGTCACCTCATGTGAACAGCTCTTTCTACTAGGAAATACAACGTGGGAGGAATGAGAGTAGCGATGTGGGATGCAGGGAATACCCAGCAATCACTCCTGACCATGCTGAATCACATCCTGAGTTTGGTGCACCCTGTGAATGTTGCTGACTTCCACAGGAGCAGAAATGGGTTAAAATTTTGCCTCAGTTCTAGACTGAAGGTTTACAAAGGACTAGTTAAAATGTGTTAAAGCTCAGCTCCTGGGCAGCAAACCTCTGTGGGGCAGCAGCAGCATGCTGCTTCACAAAGCTCTGACATCCCTTCCTACACTCCTCTCAGGGTTTGAACTGTCACTGCATTTCTCTTGGGGGGGTTTAAATCCATGGCCTTTATTCATGTCCTTTTTATCTTCCCCGCAGAATCTGGCCACACCAGGTGGTTTCTGAAAGGGTTCATGAGGGCACACACACCTACACAGGCAGCCCCCCCCATTTCCTCAACAGAGCCTTGATAGTGCAAGTAAATCATTGCCCCCCCAAATACAGGGAAATGTTATTACCATTTGTGGCACCAGATTGGGGTTCCACGTCTCATCCCCATGCTCTGACAACATCACAGTGCAAACAGAGGAAAGATCATCCTAGGTGAGGGGGCTGGTGCCTCCTTGGCACAACTCCTGGCCTAACAGGCAAGAAGACAGGAAGGTCAGGTCACTTTCCAAAGCAAAACCCTGGTTTAGCTGTTTAAAAAACATCACAGAAGACATCGACCATGGGAAATAAAACCTGGATCCTCACACCACTGACAGCAACCTGGCTTCAAGCCTAATCATTAACAAAATCCCTCACTCCTTCAATTCAGGGTTTCCCTCAAAGTAACAGGTTGGTGCTATTGCTAACCCAGTCCTCAGAATGTGCTGTTAGTGGTCTCTGAGCTTTCTTCAGGACTTCAGGAAGTGCCATTAATCCTCTTGGAAAACTGTGGTTAGGCTGCTCTCAGCATTCACATACAGAAAGAAAAGAGCAGAACTGATCAGTGAGTGAGGCTGAGCACTGTAAGTGGGATGGAGGAGATGGAGCAATGGCATTGGAGAAGCACATGAAAGTCCAGTCCTTAGCTGCTTGCAGAGATCTGCAATTCATTCTCCTTCCAGCACTTTTGGGTTTTTTACAAGTGGAGGAATTTTTGGGTTCCTGAGGATTTTTACCTTGAAGAAGCTGTATAAAAACTCACAAACAGGGAAACAGCTTACCAAGAGCGATCAGCTTTTGGTCAGCTGAGTGAGGACACACTTGGTGACAAGCTGCTGAAATCCCCCTCTATAAAAAGAACCCCAAGAGGCATTCCCTGGAGACTCAGCCACTGCATTTCACAGAGATGTTGGGGGGGGGAACATTTTTATTTTGACTTTTCTCCCCCCCTCCTTTTTTTTTTTTCCATTATTTTATTCTGATCTGGCATGAGTCCTCTGCTTCCAAAGTAAAATATTCATTCAGCTGGCTAAGCTCTTAAATGTCTTGATTTGCTGCCTCTTACTCTTTATAAAACACTTGCAGGATGGACTGGGAGAGTTTTACACTTCTTAGGAAAACTCCTTTTGATTATTTATTTGATTGTTTATTTATTTAATCTTTTTAACTTAAAACACTTCAGGAAAATACCTTTTGTTTGGTTGTTTAATTTTATTTATTTACTATTTTTAACTTAAAATACTTCTGGCATCCCCCATGCTTACAGAAAATGTTTTTTTTTTAACTAGAGTCTCAATCATTTGAACTATCAGGGGTTATTTCAGCTGAACAGCAATAACACCTTCCTTCAGTGATCAGGGACATGAGCCTCTGGCATAGAGTGAAAGGACAAGGGGTGATGGCTTGGAAGAAGCTGGATTTAGATCAGATATTGGAAGGAAATTCTTCCCCATGAGGGCAATGAAACACTGCAGTAAGTTGTCAAGAGAAGCTGTGGAAGCTCCAAGCCTGGAACTGAGCAAAGCCAGGCTGCATGAGACCTCGGGCAGTCTGCTCTAGCAGAGGTGTCCCTGCCCAGGGCAGGGGCTTGGAACGGGATGTGTCTAAGGTCGCCTCCCCCGCAGCCGCTCCCGCCCCTCTGATTTAATGACTCAGCATCTCCCAGGCAGCAGCTCGGCTGCACACAGCGATCCCTGTCGCCGCCTGGCGGCCAGTGCGGGCAGTGCCAGATCCCACAGCCCAGCAGCCCCGGGAGCTCTCCGCAGCGGCCTGAGCATTTCCCACGCATTTCTGTTTGCTGCCGTCGCGGATGGCCTCGGAGCTGGCTAGGCACAACCTCCCCCAGAGTTACTGCATTTCACCCAGCGGCGTGGGGGAGCTCAGCCTGGGCTCCCTCCTGGCTCCCGGGGACCACCTACAGGAGGGCCAGCAGGCAAGCACAGGCTGCAGTCCTGAGCAGCTTTAGGCTTTATCAATAACCTTAAGAGACCGAAATAGCCTGGGGCCAGCCTGCTTGGCATCACTTCTCCCTGTGCCAGGACTCTGGTGGAAATCCCCTCCCACTCTTGGTGCCCCTTCCCACCGTCCTTGCCTTGTGCACCAAGGTTTGTCCTTTGCCTGTGGGTGTTTAGGGGCTGAGGAGGCTCAAGACCCCCCAGCACTCCCAGTAAGCTGCTGAGGACCCCTTCCTTGAAGAAGAAGGTGTTAGGAAGTAGCTCAGCCCCATGGCAACCAGCCCCATGGCAACCAGCAGTCTACACCACGACCCCAGAGTGGCCAGGACCCGCTTGCCTGTTTTGCCCATCTCTGTGCTTAACTCTGGGACTCGTGTTCAGGGCCAGGATTAATTTGTCACATACCTACTGAGAGGAAACTTGCCCAACAGGTAGGAGTCTCCTTTTTTTCAGGTCCCTTTTTTTACCAAATTCAACATTTCTCCTGACTGGCTGAAATGAGTACAACCTGCAGTGAATTCAGACTCTAAACCCTCCTTCTCTTGACCAGGTTAAAGGTGCAGAAGTTACAAACAGAACTATCTGATTTCAGAGGGATCTCTGTTATCAGCTTGGTATCTGCTCAAACACCTTTACAACACAACTGAAAGGAAGCTGTAAAGATAAAAAGGCCTTTGAGATTATCAAGAGAAGACAGAAATATGTTCAAAATATTGAGAGTTAGCTTAGTGCTGGCACCCAACAACCTCAGCCAAAAAGGTGACTCCTGACATACTGCCAAATTCCAGCTGAATGAAATGAAGGATATTCTAAGAGAGTAACTTGGGTAATACTAGAAATAAATCCATCTTGGTATCTCAACTCCCTCCCCTCTGCCATATGCTGGACTAAGGCTTTCCTCCATCCACCCCCACCTCAAATCCTTACATCTTTGCTGGCAGCAGAAGGTTGACACTTACAACTAGTTACTAAAAGGGGGTAGTAGTGAAAGAAGGGTGTGCTGTAATTAGAAATGAGGCATCCTTCATCCCATCAGACCCCAGAACCTACAAATGCCATGTGGAAAATGGCTCTGGAATACCTGGCAGTCTAAGCCTGAACATCTCCCTGCAAGGTAAAGAGCCAGCAGAAGAGGAACTGGTGGGGCTCAGTGTGGTGAACATCTTCATCTGCCTCAGCTACTTCTCAGCCATGCAAAATGGTAGCTCTGTTTTGCTGGAAAACAGAGATAGCAACAACACCTGATGGGCTGGTGGCATCAGATCTGGAATTGCCAGAGCCCAGCACCTGAGCACTTCAATTAAGGGTCCTGGCTCCCACCTTTACAGTTCCTGAGGGCAACAGGGACCCTAAACAGTCTGCCCACTCCTCAAGCTGCTGCCCGTGGTGGTTATGTTATTACACAGCTACTCAGTGTGAATGTTCCCCTCCAGAGCGTGACACCCTCCTGCCTGCTAGGGCATTAAGAGTAAAGCTGGTCAGAACAGAGGAGCCTCCAAAGGGAGCACTCACAGAGAACCTGCTTCATTGCTGTGCCACCAACATCTGCCTCTGAGGGTCCTGTATGGCAGAATGTCCCTCACAGCTGGCTGGGACCTGAGCACGGAGAATTGCAGATATTTAAGAGAAAACATTTCTAATGGCTCTTGTCCTTTTCTGGCTCCTGGGACAGAAACAAGCAAGGCAAAGTTAAATAGACCCCCCAAAAGTCCCACATCCCTCCAGAACACAGCCTGCAGGTGTGGCTGGTGAGCTGAAATGTGCTCACTGAGTTCTCAGGTAGGGAGAAGTGTCCTTACAGGCACTGACAGAGGCTCTGTGCTTCACAAAGTCAGACGAGGTGGTCTGAGATTTGCAAAGTACTTTGATGACTGCAACCACCTCACTTCTTGAGAGATCAGGACACTGCTTCTCCTACAGGAACCTTTGTTCCCCCTCAGCAGAGCCTGGAAGCACAGTAACTGGCTCCCTATTGACCCAGCTATTGGTTTAGGGGAGGCATCACTGATTTTTGGTTGCAACCAGCTGCTCCCCAAATTAACTGCTGTCAGCAGCAGTTCTGTCAGAAAGCAGCAGCCCAGAACAACCTTGTTCAGCTGCTGGCCAGCCAGAGGAAGAATAGTTTAGGGGTGGAAGAGAACAGGCAAAGCCTTCCAAGGACAGGTAATCCTCTCTAGGCATGTAGGCTGCAGAATTCAGACCTGCTGGTTGAGGGTGTATGTGCAAGAAGAGGATACTGAGAACAGAAGACACGAGGAACTGTGATGTGCCAACTCCTTTCTGCAAAGCCACCTTACTTTGATGGTAAAAATCCAGCAGCACTCACCCTGGCCCTTCCAGAAACACACAACTGATGTTAGTTCTGAACAGTTGGTGCTCCCCACCATCCCCTAACTGCTTTTGCTTCTCTCCCAAGCCCTGCATCAAGCAGAAGCCTCCAATCTGCAGCCTGTGTCCTCATGCATGGCCAAGAAGCAGTTTCTGAAGGGCACAGAACAGAAGCCAAGGGAAGCTTCTGCCCGACTCTCAGTCTCCCTTCCTCAGGTACTGCTGGTCAGTGTCAACCAAATTTGAGCAAGGGACAGCAGTGAAGATCTGGGGGAGTGTTGGGTGGGCTCAGCTGCCCCCATGCTGACTGGTGGCCATCTGACAAGCCTTGTACCTTCTGCTGCCATGGTGCCCTGTGCTCATGAGTACAGGAGAGAGCAAAGTGACACAAGAGGAGGACTGAGCCTTCAGGCATGGGAAGGAAGTGTGGGGCCAGTAGGGGCTCAGCCATTCTTCACAAGCTTTGGGTACACCTAGAGCATCAGTTACTGTGCTTGAAGATAGATATGTCCCTTTCCCCTCCAAAACTAAATAACCCTGAGTTATTCAGGTGCCTTTTCAGGAAGAAATTATTTCATCTTGTGCTTCCTACCCCACAAAGGGAGCTGCTGGGGTTGAACAGTCATACTCTACTTCCATCTCTCACTGACTTGGGATCAAGTCACTTCATTTTACCCAGTTATTCGACCATCACCCACCCTTGCACTGTGAGCAGAGAGCTCAGCCCTGCAGCCACACAGGAAGCTCTCTGGATGCTCCATGTAAAGTACAACCCACCCGAGAGCACTGAATTGGCAGAAACGACCTCTGAGTAATTTCAAATAGCAAATGAAAATTGCCTCATATGTTCAGCCTCCTGAGCAGGAACATGCAGTGTGTGAGAACATTGCCCACTGCCAATTACCCACTTCCATCTCTCGCCGTGTAACTGCAGCTTGAAGTGTGCTCCAGTGAGAGCTTTGGCGATTGACCCCCGAAAGCCATTTCGCACATGCCACTGAACGGCCACCAGGTGGTGACCCCTTTAGGCCTTCACTAAGCTGAAAACCATTTGAACAGAGGTAAGGCAAAAGCCTCGCTGTCACCGTTCCTGCAGGCGACACCAGCCCGGCGGCGACTGCGGCTCCCTTCCGCCAGGCGATGTCGCAGCGCCGAATGCCGGACCCGAGCGGCGCCAGCTCGGGGGCAGACCCTAGGGCCGGGATTCGCCACTCTTCACGATTCCTGCCTTCTCCCCTTGCCAGTCAGAGGCAAGACCCTTACAAAAGAAGATCCAAACCCACTGTCATCCACGACACCTGCTCACCGAAAGCTGCTGGCCGCGGAGCAGCATCCTCGCAGGACGCAGCACCTTCCCCTCCACGCCGCCAACAGCGGCTGCGGAGGGGCCACCCACGTGCTCTGTCCTTCAACTACGCAGCTCTTTATCCTAGTTCCTAGGCACAAGAGAAGCCTGTTTGCATAAGCAATAAATATTTCATGGGCATTCCAAACTCTGCCGCTCCCAACTTCTTCGGTTTTGCCTCACAGTTTTTTCCCGGCTCATCTCCAGCCGCTGTTCACAGTATCACAGTGTCACAGTATCACCAAGGCTGGAAGAGACCTCACAGATCATCAAGTCCAACCCTTTACCACAGAGCTCAAGGCCAGACCATGGCACCAAGTGCCACGTCCAATCCTGCCTTGAACTGCCCCAGGGACGGCGACTCCACCACCTCCCCGGGCAGCCCATTCCAGTGTCCAATCACTCTCTCAGTGAAGAACTTTCTCCTCACCTCCAGCTTAAATCTCCCCTGGCGTAGCTTGAGGCTGTGTCCTCTTGTTCTGGTGCTGGCCACCTGAGAGAAGAGAGCAACCTCCTCCTGGCCACAACCTCCCCTCAGGCAGTTGTAGACAGCAATAAGGTCACCCCTGAGCCTCCTCTTCTCCAGGCTAACCAATCCCAGCTCCCTCAGCCTCTCCTCGTAGGGCTGTGCCCAAGGCCTCTCCCCAGCCTCATTGCCCTTCTCTGGACATGCTCAAGCATCTCAATGTCCCTCCTAAACTGGGGGGCCCAGAACTGAACACAGCACTCAAGGTGAGGTCTAACCAGTGCAGAGCACAGGGGCAGAATGACCTCCCTGCTCCTGCTGACCACACCATTCCTGATGCAGGCCAGGACCAAACCCCCAGGTCCTTTCCCACTGGGCAGTTCCCAGCCACTCTGCTCCCAGCCAGCCCGGAGCCTTCGTGGGGTTGCTGCGACCCAAGCGCAGGAGCCAGCACTGGGCCGTGCCGCACCTCATCCCGCTGGCCCCGGCGGATGGGCCCGGCCAGCTCCTGCCGCGGCCGCTCCCGGCACCAAGGCCGCCCGGCGGCAGCAGCGCGCCCGCAGCCGGGGCGGGGAGGGGCGGGGCGGGGCCGCGCGGGGGCGCGCGCGCACGCACGCATCGGCGCACGCGCACGGCGCGGCCGCGGAGGGCCGTGGCGCGTGGGGCCTGTCCGCCGCCCGGCGTCAGGTGAGAGAGCTGCCGGAGCGCCGGCCCCGGCCCCGGCCCGCCCGGGGGAGCCGGCACCGCGGCGTCACGGGGAGGAGCCGACCCCAGGCCGAGCGAGCGGGAAGGGCGAGGGCCTGCCACGGCCGGAGGGAGCGGGCTGCCGGCAGTGCGCTTCCCACAGCCGCCTCAAGGGCGGCGACGGGCGGCACGCAGGGCGCCATCTGGCGGTGATGGGGAGAAGGGTCCGCCGGGGCGGGACAAGAGCTGGGATGCGCGGAGTGGAATATGGGGAGCAGAGAATGGGGTAGAGGGGCTTGGGATTTGTAGGAATGGAGACTGGAGAATAGGATATGGAGGGCTGGGATGTGAGGGGTGGGATATGGGGAGCAGGGAGTGGGGTAGAGGGGCTTGGGATTTGTAGGAATGGAGACTGGAGAATAGGATATGGAGGGCTGGGATGCGCGGAGTGGAATATAGGGAGCAGAGAATGGGGTAGAGGAGCTTGGGATTTGTAAGAGTGGAGACTGGAGAGTAGGATATGGAGGGCTGGGATGTGAGGGGTGGGATATGGGGAGCAGGGAGTGGGGTAGAGAGGCTTGGGATTTGTAAGAGTGGAGACTGGAGAGTAGGATATGGAGGGCTGGGATGTGAGGAGTAGGATATGGGGAAGAGTGGGAAATGGGAGAGTGTCAGGAACAGCCCCAGCTGCTGTTATGGGTGCCGGTAGAGTTCTTCACTGCTGTGTCCATGCCGCCTCTAACCTGTTATGCTCCATTCCTGGTGCTTCTTGGAGCTGCAAAACACTGTGGCACAACAACTTGTCCCTAAGTCTCTGTTCAGCAAAAGGTTCCCACTGGAAGCCTCATCCTGGGATTGGCTGATGTCCCTGTCACTTCCCATCACTTCCCACGCTGGGTCCTGTCTCTCTGCGTTTGGTGTCTTCTCATGCACAGCAAACAGACTCTCAGCCTGTCAGCTGCTTACCAAGACTTCTGCTTTTCCACTCAGGAGGCTCTGGGAGGATCTCACCTGTCAGGTCTGCAGGCAGAGGATACTTGCCTTGGATGCGCTGCTGGGGCAGGGCTGGCACCACGGGCCCTGAGGCAAGACAGGCTTTACTCAGGAGCAAGGACAGCACCAAGGGAGAGGAATGGAACGCCTGGCCTCCTTCAGCAGTGAGTACCCTCAGGCAGCACTGGGAGAATGCCTTCTGTTGTGGCAGGATGTTAGCACCCGTCTTGGACTTGATCTTAGAGGTCTTCCCCAAGCTTAATGACTCTATGTCTTGGGAGTGAGACAGAAAACTGGCAATGTTTGGGTCCAGAGGCTCACATCTTTGTCATGTTCTCAAGGCCATGGGTACATGAATTAAGCAGGAATTCAGCTTCTTTTTCCTGTCTACTTTCTAGAGCTGAGCTCAAATCCATGTTCTTGGGAAAAGTCTGACTTACAGCTCAACAGTCCATTTGTTTTGACTCCTCTGCCTTGAACAGAAGAAGCAGAACTTGCAGAGTAGTGTCTCATTCCTTGTGCAGCAAGCTGAGCAGAGTGTGAGTTCTGGACAGGTTGCAGAACAATTCTATTGGTGCCTTTGCACCTCCAGCAATGTGCTGTGTGAGCCTGAGCTGAGGCAGATGGGTGGGAGACTGCAGCTGTCTGCACTGTTCTCCACAAGCATGACCTCCGGTCTGGTCTTCCATGCAGAAAATGAGCGTGGGCACAGGCTGAAGTCAGCCAGCTAGTGCAGCTCCTGGCACCCCTGCTGAGCTCTACCAGGAGGCTGCTACAGAGCAGATTTTTCTTTGACCATAGCAGGAGTTCAGGCCTAGCCCTCACTCCAGCAGAGATGCAGTGCCAGCCTCTCTCCTCCAGCTGAACAAGAAACCGCTAACAGGTATTTGGAGAAGCTGTGTGAGGAAGGAGGTTGTGTACAGTCCAATTCATTTCAAATGACAGGGCAGAAGTCAATTTAAGGGGGAAAAAAGCAGTCTCTTTGTCTTGAATGAGATTTACTTTTGGCTTCACAGATGACCCTTTTGATAAGCCTCCATGCCGAGGTTGCTCTTCCTACCTCACAGAGCCCTACGTTAAGTGTGCTGAGTGTGGGCCTCCTCCCTTCCTCCTGTGTTTGCAGGTGAGTGCAAGGATGAAAGCAGAGGCATTCATTTCTTTGAGGAAGCCATCAAAGGGCTGTCTAGTGCCCAGCCCTTCCATAAACACATTAATAACTGCTCTCTGTAAACTTGCATCTACAACTCTTGTTTGCCCAGGCACAGGGAAGTGACAAAGGAGACGCTGGGGGGTGAAGAACTGAGGCATGAGCAGCTGAAAGAGCCAAAGCTGCCTAAAGACATGCAGGCAGCCTGAGTGTGAGGGAGCGAGCTGCTGCATGCTGCAAAGGTGTCACTTCTGTCAGCTTTTATGGCACAGAAAAGAAAGCCACAGAGAAACACCTTTTCATCTCACCACACATTGGGTCTTTCCTCCCACATGGAAAAGAAAACCTGGGGAAAGTTTGCAATAATGGCACTAATTGTTTGTGACCAGATCTGGTTCTTTGAAAGTGATGTTTGTGGTGTGACAAGCACAGCAGATGATGCTGGGTTTAGTTAGTCCATAAGAAAGTTGGCATTGTTTGTGATTAAAAACACAGAACTAACCTCTAAAACTGGCAGAGGAGTTTAGCCTTGAGCCTGAGCTCATGTACAGGATACACAGACCCACAGTTTGTACGTTGGGTCTATTTCTATTCACTGTACCTGTCCTTAAAAACACAGCAAGGCAAGTGTTGAACATAGCTGCAAACCATCCTGGTGCTCTTTAAACAGCAAACCATGATCAAAGAGGAGCTGGTCTCAGCAGTGAAGAAGTGCTCCCTGCTCTGCTGCCAGGATTCACTTCCAAACACCCCAGCAGGCTCCTCTCACCTGTCTGGCTTTGCAATAACTGCTTAACAGAGGGTGTGGAGCTTCCCAGGAGTCGTGCCTTGGTGCAAAGCCAGATACAAAGGCAGGTTTAACACCCCTGGGGCAGCTTTCCCTTCCACTTCGGGGGTGTTGGTGTAGGGGAAGAGGAAGACTCAGTATCTTTTTCAGCAGACCAGCTGTGGATACCCAGTGGTCAGAGAAGGAAAGGAGACAAAGGACCAGTTAAAATGTTTTCAGGGCGGAAGTGAGAGGCTAACATGATGCTGATCTTCTGTTCTGCAGTGTTTCACACGAGGATTTGAGTACAAGAAGCATCAGAGTGATCACACTTACGAGATAATGGTAAATACTCCTTTTGGATACACTCCCCAGTGCTGAGCTTTCCCAGCTCCCAGGAGCTAGGCCCTTGCTTACTAATACCCCACTGAAAAGTGAAGTGCCATAACGATTTGATTCAGAGGTTTAGAGCTATTAAAAGAAGGAAGAATCTTCCTTGAGAGCAAAGAGAATTTTCTACTTGGAACACGAGGAATAGTGGAGACATTTGAAGCTGCAGTTTGTATTGCCCCTGGGTAGCACAGTCCAGTTCTTTAACCACATGAGGCAGCTTCTGCTTCTCTAGGCCTGTTTTTCCTTCCTCAAAATGAATCATTTTCAGAGTCTTCAGTAATTTTGTATGTCTCATAGAACACATTGTTAATTGCAGCATGGAGCAGTATGGTCAGCAGCAAACTGGCTTTTACTGTAGTTGATGGCCCAGAGGGCTAAGGAGGTCAGCAGTGATTTGATCAAGTGTCGTGGGACACAGTGAAAGATTAAGCTGCCAGGATTCTGTACTGCATTGCTGTGTAGTTCAGGCCTTTGCTCTTCAAATGGTGAATTAGTACAGAGCATTACAGCAGCCTGATTTGTTTTTTTTCCTTCTCCAGACATCTGATTTCCCTGTCTTGGATCCTAACTGGACAGCTCAAGAGGAAATGGCTCTCCTGGAAGCTGTGATGGACTGTGGATTTGGAAACTGGTGAGAATTCAGTGGGTCACCCAACTTCAGTGACTGAGGAGTGGCTTTTCCTTCCTTTCATTTCACTGAATTCATCATTGAGTGTTCAGGGACTTACTAAGGTGGAAGACTGGTAGCAGATTCTGCTCTCAGATCTGCTGTCAGATAGACAAAGAGATTGCTAAAAGCTTTTTGTGAGACTCAGCATCTCCAGCGAAGCACAGACTTTAAGGCCACTTAGTTTTGAAGGAGCTCAGCTGTAGCACAGAATTTTCTGTGCCTCAGTTTACTGCTGTGCAAAAACCAACCACAGCACTTCTGTGATTCTTGTGTGGGTTTGGGCTGCTAAGAGCTGCCCAGGAGGGTGCAGTGATTTGGGAGGTTTCCTGCTTCTCTGTCATATTTAGGCTGGAGCTCTAGAAATGTTTAATATGTTTCTATTAAGTTCATTTGTAGCTGCTAGAGGGCTTTTAAGCTTTTGTAAATGAGGGAGCTCTGTAGCCATGAGTTATCCCTCTTCTACCTGACAATGCAGCCGTGCTGAACGGGCAGAGCTCCAGGCTGCACTGTCAGGCAGTGTTAGTCCTTGTGTCTACACTGCTGTCAGGATTAAGACTGAAAACTGGTTGCAGTTCTGCTCTGCCTGCTACACTCTGCCCTCCTCAGCAGTCTTAACTCTTTCCTTAAACATTTTGTGAGCCTTCACCAAAGAAAGTGAAACCTGACTTTGCTCCTTGGGATCCTTTTCAGTTCAACAGAAATGAAAACGATTGCTGCTGGGGGGGTGCTTTGCTTTTCAGGGCCCTCACCTCACACAATCATTAGGGTAAAATACCTCCCACTTCCATCAGCTACTGCTCCAGGAAAGCTTGGCAAAGATATCCAGAATGTGTTTTGTAGAACCACTTCAGTGGTTGAGAAACACTGCTTAGGATCGTTGTATGAAAGGGGAAAGCACTCTTCAGTTAACCTGCAGTCAGCTGCAAAGCAGGATGCAGCTCTGGGCTTGGAGCTCACCATTACCTGGAGTTAGGAGAACAAAAAGCTCTTAGAAGCAATATTAACTGTCAGGCATTTGGTGTGTTCCATCAGATGAACATCTCATGTAAAGCCAGTGAAGTGCTCCTGACCATCAAAAAGTACTCCCCAGCACTGCAGCAAACTTGTTACTGTTGGCTCAGTGTGACAATGTGACACTAGGACCATCCCAGATCGAGTGTCTGCACACCAGCAACAACAATAAGCCCTCAGCATTTCCATTTTCTCCTCATCAAGGCTCCCTCTCTCCCCACTTCAGGCAGGATGTAGCCAACCAGATGTGTACCAAGTCCAAGGAGGAGTGTGAGAAGCATTACATGAAACACTTCATCAACAACCCCCTCTTTGCATCCACCCTGCTGAACCTGAAGCAGGCAGAGGAGGCACAGCACAACGAAACAGCCATTCCCTTCCAGCGTGAGTAGCCCTGCCCACAGCACACTCAGGGTCTCCTCTGCAAGGCCTTTTCTCTTCCAGACCTGGAGTGGAAGACGTGCACCACACAAGCAGTTTGCTTTCCTTTCCAAAAGGAGGGCTTGCTCTGATGGCCAACTGCACTATTTACTACCAGGGGTTCTCCTGCTGTGCTAAGGCACTGGGGTGTCAGGTAGGCCAGACTGGGAGTTCAGTAGGAGAAGGCAGCGAGCAGAGGGGTCTGATATAGAGCTCAGGGTCTCACAGCCAGCAGTTCTGCAGAGCCAGTGGAATTGGTCACTCTGAAGTCCCCCAGCAAAGCCTGATGTGCTGGTTCATTTCCAGGACACAGCACCTCAGAGCTGCCTCACATGTGGCACACTGGCACAGCACATCACTCATGGCAGACACCAGTGTGAGCTCTCAGCCTGGGGCTCTTGTCCAGCCCCTGTGTAAACTGAAAAGGGATTTCTGCCTCTAAACCAGTTCATCTGATGATGCACTGTGTGCCAGCTGCTGCTGTGATTGGTCCTAGAATCATTCCCTCTGAATCAGGCTGATTTCACTCCTCACTCTTTAAAACCAGCTTGTAGAAAGTGGCTGTTGAATTCCAGCAATTTAACAAACTTCCAATTTCCCCTCTTCAGAATTCCTCTTCCAGCACAAAGCTCCCCAAAACAGCTGGGCAAAAGGGTTGTGCAGTATCAGGAGGCTTAGAGATTTCAGAGTGAAGTGCTTAGAGCTAAAGCAGGAGGAACTGGACAGTTGTGGTTCTGTCCCTGGCTGGCATTGATTTGTTTAATGTGGCCTGGGCCAAGACAATTGTTTTGTGCCTCAGCTTGCTTTATCTGTAGCCTGGGACTTGTAATGCTCAGCTCCTTTACAAGTGTTGTGAGCCTCAGTCCATGATTGTCTGTAAAACACTGAGCTCCTCATCTGGGAAGCTGTAAAACTCCAGAGCTGTGGAGCTCTAATTGCAGCTCTCTGAATGGCACCCAGAAGCAGGCAGATTTTACACCCCTGTTGCTGTTAACTAAAGGAACCTGCAGGCTGAGGCCAGGAGACCTGCAGAGGGTTACCAGGGGCAATGTGGAGTTTACATTTTATAACCTATTCATTCCCTTCAATGTCTGGGTTTGACTTTGGAGAATACTATGGGGAGCTCAGATCCCTGCTTTCCTCTCTGGCTGACCTCAGGCTTGCTCTGAGTACAGGGCTGAATAAAAGCCCAATCAGGCTGTTTTATTTCAGCTATTTACAGGCTCACCTCCCCCCTCAAGAAACACCTATCCACAAAGCACTAAAACCAGACCCCAGGCCCTGCAATACACTTGAAAACCCTTTGATTTTTTTCCAGCTGCTGATGACCCTCCACGGCCAACTTTTGATTCCTTGCTCTCCAGGGACATGGCTGGGTACATGCCAGCCAGAGCTGACTTTGTTGAGGTAAGTGTCTCTCTTCTGCCATCGACTTCAATTTGCTGCTGGATGCAGGCTCAGCACTCTCACACTCCTTTGCCCCTGCCTGTAGGCCTTTGCTCCTCATGTGAAGGACACGGAAGGGAGTGATTAACTCGGGGGTTAATCAGAGAGGGGCGCTGCAGGCCTACGGAGTTTGGGCAGGCAGGATCCCTGGCTTTGTGTGCAGAGGATGCAAGGCTTCTGCCACCAGATGTCCAGTGGTGAATGGCCCTTATCTGAGTGACTGGATGCTGTGAGTCGGATGCTCAGCCACAAGGGGCAGCTCCAGCAAGCTTCTGCTTCATTTGTCTTAGGGAAGCACACAGGAGCCTGCTCCAGAGATCACCTGAAAGCCCTGCCTTGTGTGCAGTGTTCTCGGCTGCGGGCCCAGGGCCCCAGTGGCTGTTGCAGAGCAAGCTCCTGCCCATGAACTGATGGATTCAGCCCTATAGGGGCCTGCTGGGTTTGTAGGCTGGAGCAGAATCCACCCCAAGGTGGAAGTCATGGGGATTGCCTGGTGAATTCCCATTATCCCGCCCCAGTCCCAGCCAGGGTGCATGTTCCCCACTCTCTCTGTGCTGCTGAGGGCTGGAGCCTTGGAGAGCTGTGTGTGGGTCACTGCCTCTGCTTTCAGTGCTTCTGCATGTGCTGAAATTTGACACCAGCTCTTTCCTGCTAGTTGGTGACCGTTTGCTAATCACCTCCACAGGAGTTTGACAACTATGCTGAATGGGATTTGAGAGATATCGATTTTGTAGAGGATGATTCTGACATTTTGCATGGTAAGTCCCAGATTTTTGTACACCACCAGAGTGGCCTACACAGCACTTCCTTGGCTTTCTTTTCTCTGCACCCTCTTTACAAAGTGGACATAGATTGTTAATGATTTCACTTCTGTGTGCTGGGATTTAAAACACACGTGTTTCCATGGGCCTCACTTTCAGGTCTCTTTTAAAAGCTCCTAAATGGTACTGAGAGGATCATGCACTTCACTCACCGCTGAAATGGACCAGCTGTGAAGTAGAACGTGGCTGAAATCAAACAGTCTCCACTAGGAGCAGGCATGTCTTTAGGAGAGGCAGAAGTGATGTACAAAGCCTAGAGAAGGGCCAGTAGAGTAGAGCAGATGCCCTGAGAGCAGGATTTGGCTGAAGGCAGACAGCAGAATTGCAGTGTGTGAAGAACCAGACCTGCAGGCTTGCTGAAAACCAGAACAGAGCCACAGAATTGTTTGGGTTGGAAAAGGCCTCCAAGATCATTGAGTCCAGCCACCATCCCAGCACCCCTATGGCCACCAAACCCTGTCCCCAGGTGCCATGGCCACAGATTTCTTGAACCCCTCAAGGGATGGGGTCTCCACTACCTCCCTGGGCAGCTTCTGCCACTCCCTGACCACTCTTGCAGCAAAGATATTTTTACTCCACTCCAATCTAACCCTTCCCTGGCACAATTTCAGGCTATTTCCTCTTCTGTCACCTGATACTAGGAAGAAGAGACCAATCTCCACCTGACTGCAACCTTCCAAGTAGTTGCAGAGAGCAATGATGTCTGCTCTCAGCCTCCTCCACGTTAAACACCCCCAGATCCTTCAGCTGCTCCTCACCAGCCTTGTTCTCCGTTGCCTCCATTGCCCTTCTCTGGACATGCTCCAGCAGCTCTATCTTGATGTTACTTCCCCTCCCCAGCTGAACATTGCTTTTCCCATCTACATAATGTTTGTGACCATGATGGCAAGGTGCAGCTTTGGTTCTGATTTCCACAGAGAAGCTCTGCTGCTGCCCCCCTGTCCCCTGCTGTGTCCAGTTTCTCAAATCAGTCTCTTCTAACCCCTGTTCTTCAGGAGATCTGCTCTCAGGGTGGGTATTAACAGGCAGCAAGGAGGTGTAGTGTGGGACTGTGTGCAGCACACTGAAACTCCTGCTCAGGAGCCTGTGTGGTTTTTCATGCTTCAAACAGAGCTGTGGCAGCATCAGCTGCAAGTGACAACTGTTGATTGAGAAGGGGATGGTTGTTGTCTGAGTCCAGTCCCTGTTACTGAGCTTCTGTGCACATAGCTGCCTTAATAGTCCCAAGGAAACACCAGCAATTACTAAAACTTGCTGTTCTGCTCCCCAGAGAAGAAAAGATGCTGCTTTTGCCCACATTTGCAAGTACACAGTGGTGGAAAGTACTGTTTGTGCTTCAGAGTTGTGCCATCTGTGTCAGGCAGCTCTGAGCTGAAGCCTTGCAGACAGACAAATCCTGTTCCAGCCCTGCCAGTGAGGCTGAGCTGCCGCAGCTCTCTGAGCTCAGGAGCTCTGGCATCTTCCTCCCCACAGCTGCCCTACATCTGCCCAAGGGACAGGAAATGCTCTGAAAGAAGTCCTCAGGCTGCAGCCAGCTGGTTTGCCCTTCCATGAGTGTCTGGGGGGAGAAATAATTCTTTTCTCAAGACCTTTGGAATTAGATCTTTCCCTTCTCAAAGCCACTCCCTCCCTGTCTCAGTGCTGCCTTCACTTTACAGTGGTTTGCAATCTAATTGTAGGAGTTCATCTTGTAGAAAGTGGCTCAGCATTTGGGTCTGAAGGCAGGGATGAGCATCAGGATGATTTAAGACACCTTTGTACTGTCTAGTTAGCAGGCAGGGAAGGTTGTGAGGCAGCCCTACAGGCCCAGGTTCTCCTAATCTCTCCCAAGGGTGCCTGTCCCAGTGGTCCCAGCAGCAGCTCCAGCGGTGCCTCTGCACCCCAGCCCTGCCCACTGGCAGACTCCCTGCACTGATCTCACTGTGGCTGCTGCTTCCACAGCTGCAGGAGACACAGTTCTGCTGGCCAAACAGCAAACCTTCTACAGATAAAGCTATAAACCAGGGGTTAGCACGTTTCAGTGCCTGGAGAAAGCCCAGGGGCGTCCTGCAGCATAGATTAAGTCTCAGGTTTGTGAGAGAACTCCTCAGCTGACCATTAACTTTATTAGGTTCAAGATTAATTTCTGAAGGCCACTTTTGTATTCCATTTTCTGAAATTTACTCAGGCTAGACCCTGAGAACAGACCAACCAGCACCATTCCTGTGGCCTCTCTTTCTTCCTTTTGCTTCCTAAGTCCCACATGAGGGCTGCAGGACACACGACAGGAGGCTTGGATGCTGCTATTGCAACAGAGTTCTCCTTTCTTCCTTCACCTCTGCATTGCTCTGCTTTAAGTTACGTTGAAGTAACTTTGTAAAGAGTTGTAGATCTGAGCTGCTGGACTCCTTTCCCCAATGTCATTGCATGTCACAGGCTCACAGGATGTCAGAGGTTGGAAGGGACCCAAAGAGATCATTGAGTCCAACCTCCCTGCCAGAGCAGGACCATCCAATCTAGCTCAGGTCACACAGGAACACATCCAGACAGGCCTTGAAAGGCTCCAGAGAAGGAGACTCCACAATCTCTCTGGGGAGCCTGTGCCAGGGCTCTGGGACCCTTCCAGGAAAGAAGTTCCCCCTTGTGTTGAGCTGGAACCTCCTGTGCTGCAGCTTCCATCCATTGCTCCTTGTCCTATCCCAGGGAGCAAGTGAGCAGAGCCTGTCCCTCGCCTCCTGACCCCCAGCCCTCAGATATTTATAGACATGTATTAAATTCCCTCTCAATCTTCTCTAACCATCCCCAGGTCCCTCAGTTTCTCCTCTTCAGGCAGTGCTCCAGTCCCCTAAGCATCCTCATAGCCTTCTGCTGGACCCTCTCCAGCAGATCCCTGTCCCTCTTCAACTGGGGAGCCCAAAACTGAAGGCATTTTCCCTGCCCTGTCTCAGTATTCCCACAAGAACAAAAAAGGCACTTTAATACAAGGTGGGCAAAGTCCCAGGAGCAGAGAAAGCTCTACCTGCTGGCTCACCAGCTCCTGCCTCCACTCAGGAGGGCACAGACCTTGGTCAGTGGCTTCTTGCTGTGGGTGAGGTGCTGGAACTGCTGTGAGATCTCTTAGATCTCAATTAGCAGCAGGCAGGGCTCAGCTGCGTTCAGCACAATCAGTGCGTGCAAAGCTACATCGCAGTTAAACAAAGCCGTAATGGGCAGATCAAAAGAAACAAAGCAGCTCCGGAGCTGCTCCAGCCCGGGGGGCTTGAATATTTCATGAATTACAAGTTTTCATCAGCCAGAATCACAGCCTCGGTAATTTACCCTTTTCTCCAGCTTTTTCTCCCCTTCTCATGTAAATGATTTTTCACTTCTAACACCAGCAAGCAATTGCTGAAACCGCAGGTGTGGAAGCAAGGGGCAGGAGCCTGCAGCTCTGGTGCCTGTGGTGACAATTCACTGTGAGACACGAGGCAGTGTCCCTCTAGGTATGACTTGGGCTCTGCTCTTCTGGGGAAGTTGCTGAGGCTCTGTTTGCCTGGGGTCCTGCTTTCCCCTATGGGTTTGGATTGTAGCTTGCAGGGCGCAGCCTGGGCAGGCAGCCTGTTGGCTTTGGTTGGTTTGCATTCTCCCCTTTACTTGGGCCTTGCATGCCAAGCAGGTTAGCTGGCATGAAACAAAGGTCTCACTCATGAGCCTTCAGAGGAGTTGTTGCAGAGCAGATGAGGCTGCAGAGGAGCAGAAAGCAAAGAAGCTTCTTTTGGACACGCTCTTGAGAAACCAAAATATTTGGAGTTTTGTTTTGAATTGAAGAAAGGGACCTTGAATTTCTGCCCATCACTGGATCCTCCGAGGCTGCTCTGACCATCTCAGAGAAGCTGATCCCTGCCCAGAGTGGCACAGCTGCCAGCTTGGGTTATCTGAGCTTACCAGTGCAAGCCACTGCCTCCCGAGGATGATCCGTGGGGAAGAGCAGAGGCAAATCATTGCCATTCTCCCAGCATCTCTGGTCTCATTCCCATGCATCATGGCACAGCAGAGCAGTGTGTGTTATTCATGTCCTCCCCACTTGGCACTGGGCTGTTCGTGGGTGACGCCAGCAGCCCCTGCCCAAGCACAGGGGGCAGCACACAACCACTCTGCCTGAGCAGGAGCTCCCTTTTTATCCTTTCACTTTTGCTCAGAAATGTTCCTTCCCCTCCCCAGCTGATGGTAATTCCTGTCAGAGCATTGTGTGCTCAGGTGAACACCTCCAAGTGCAGTGGTTTAGGTGCAGAATTACTTCTGGTATTTATAGAAGTTCTCCGGTGCAGTTTCTGCAGGTACTTATTAAGTTCTGCCCACACAAAGCCCAGCAAATAAGCTGGCAGCTGAGCTGGCAGAGGGCTTCAAAACACAAAACCGTTGCCCACAGCTTGCACAGACTCCAGCACTTGGTCACATCTCAGATGTCAGTAACATTTCGTTCACAAGAAGGACACAGAGCTGTAGCCAGAGGAGGGCCACAAAGATGATCCAAAGGCATTGTCCTTTGTCCTGTCCCAGGGCACCGGTGGGAAGAGCCTTGCCCCTTCCTGCCCCCACCCTGCAGATATTTGTGAGCATTGATGAGGTCCTCTCAGCATTCTTCTCTCCGGGCTGAACAGCCCCAGGGCTCTGAGTCTCTCCTCGACAGACTTGTGCCAGGCCCTGCAGCATCCTTGTAGCCTCCACTGGACTCTCTCCACTATTTCCCTGTCCTTCTTGAACTGGGGAGCCCAGAACTGGACACAACACTCCAGATGTGGTCTCACCAGGGCAGAGTAAGGGGGGAGGAGAACCTCCCCTGACCTGCTGGCTGCACTCTTCTCATTGTCCCCTAGCATACCATTGGCCTTCATGGCCACGAAGGCACTGTGCTGTCCCTGCAGCCCCTTCCTCTGAGAGCAAACTGAGATCAGAGGCTAAAAAGCCACCCAAGAAAGGAGGCAGCTCTGTGCTTAGCTAACCACCCAGAATCCCTGTGTTATTTAGCAGAGGGAGGGGATTGTCTCCTTAACTTTTCTTTGGAGAATTTACCTGAGGTTGTTAACCTGCTGGTTGGGGGAAGCAGCAGCTGCCTTTTGTCCAGGTGTATCAGGTCCTTCAGCCTGATACATTTGCTCTTCAGGAGAAGAAATCCTTCCTAACTGAAGGAACAAATAAGTGCTAATACTACCACAGTCCAAGAAGGGAGAGAAATGTTGTCAGGACCTACCCAGGCTCACATTTACAGGCAGCAATGTGTAAATGTGGGAGGAGCAGGCAAAGAAAGGCTCTGCAGGTAGCAGGTGCAGTCTGCAGACAGCCTCCAGGGAGTTTCTGCCCCTCTAAAGCTACCACAGGGCTTTTAAAAGAGGAAAGTGACCTTTGCAGTGACCTTTGCAGCCTCCCGTGAACACAAAGGCTTGCAAATGAGCCTCCTACGGTAATGATGTTGTGCTCTGTCATGTTTTGTATCATTCCCTTGCAGCTCTGAAGATTGCAGTGGTAGATATCTATCATTCCAGGTTAAAGGAAAGACAGAGAAGGAAAAAGTGAGTTCTCAAGCAATAATTCTCTTCCTTTGCTCCTCTACCGTGTTTTGGTCACCCAGTGTTGTCCTGCTGCTAACCATCACTGATTTCCTCTGGCATCCTCCAGACCATTCCCATGCCTGGAGACTTTCTGCTGT
Organism: Pogoniulus pusillus; assembly: GCF_015220805.1. Classification (NCBI taxonomy): domain Eukaryota; kingdom Metazoa; phylum Chordata; class Aves; order Piciformes; family Lybiidae; genus Pogoniulus; species Pogoniulus pusillus. The sequence continues at coordinate 13,939,246 of NC_087290.1, read as the reverse complement.
CCCATTTGCATGGCAGGCTCCACTTCAGCTGGGTGCTTCTCCTGCTGAGCACTGATGAAGATCAGGCCTGTGGCTTTAGCAGTGGTACCAACCCAGAAAGCAGAGGTTAACAGCCCCTGATAGCTGTTTGTACCTTGGATAAAGGAACTCTGCACAACACAACTCTCCCTCAGGCCCTCAACACAAGCCATAAATTGTGCAAAGCCTTTCCCAGTCCTGGCTAGTGCAAGGGGGTCCTGCAGAGTGCTCTTCATCTGCTCCCCAAAGCCACACAGACACAAGTAACTAAGGCTTCAGCACACCCTAGGAGACCTTGAAGGGATAGAAGGAGAAGCACAGAATTGTTTGGGTTGAAAAAGGCTTCTAAGATCACTGAGTCCAACCACTGACCCAGCACCACCATGCCCACTAAACCCTGTCCCCAAGGGGTGTGGCCACACATTCTGAACCCCTCCAGGGATGGGAACTCCACCACCTCCCTGGGCAGCCTTTGCCAGTCCCTGACCACTCTGGAAACAAAGAAATTTTTCCTCATCTCCAACCTACCCCTCCCCTGCTGCAACTTGAGGCCATTTCATCTTGTCCTGTCACCTGAGACTAGGGAAAGGAGGCCAACACCCACTGCTCTCCGAAGGAAGGAGAAAGAGAAACTGAAACACTGTGAGGGCAGCCAGTCCCAGCTGCAGGGCCAGGACCCAGAAAAGAGAGGCCAACCTTTGCTCTTTCCTTCCCCAGTGGACCTAGAAAAGAGAGGAATCATAGAATCATAGAATCAACCAGGTTGGAAGAGACCTCCAAGCTCATCCAGTCCAACCTAGCACCCAGCCCTATCCAATCAACCAGACCATGGCACTAAGTGTCTCATCCAGGCTTTTCTTGAAGACCCCCAGGGATGGTGACTCCACCACCTCCCTGGGCAGCCCATTCCAATGGGAAATCACTCTCTCTGTGAAGAACTTCTTCCTAATATCCAGCCTATACCTACCCTGGCACAACTTGAGACTGTGTCCCCTTGGTCTATTGCTGCTTGCCTGGGAGAAGAGGCCAACCCCCACCTGGCTACAACCTCTGCTCTTTCCTTCCCCAGTGCACTGCTGCTGAACTGCACATGGTACTTTTTCTCCTTTAGGGGAATAAAAAGCTGCCAGCCTGTGACTAATGCCTCGACCCCCACACCCCACCCAAGTGTTTGCATCACTGTTTTGAATTCTTAGTGGTCCCCGAGTTAGCTTTGCACAGTGTGTCAGGGAGGTAAGTGCACTGCTGAGCTGAATTTGAATAATTTATTCAGCTCAGTTGACAGCTCTCTAGAGTGACTCAATCTGTTCATTAAATTCAATTTTATTAGAACTTTCAAACGCTTTGTTCAATATTTAAAATGATCTCTTGCTGCATTACTCCCTGCTGGAGGAGTTCACAATCTGGGGTGAGACTCCTCCAGTGCTTCTCCTCCTCATGCAGCACAGTTCTGCTGCAGGACAGGTAGGAGCTGCTCCTAAATAAACACATTTCTGTGGTGTCATCTCCACGATGTTAAAGCCCAGCAGGAGAACCTGCTGCCAGCTCAGCTCCTGAACCCTGTCTTGTTGGTAACCTGCAGCAGGATGGGACAAAAGCCTGGGAAGTGCCCTGATGTCACTGCTTATTTCCCCTGGAGCTGGGCTTGGCTGCCCTCAGTGTTTCAGTTTCTTCTGCTTCTTTCTACCTGAAAGGAGCTTGGAGTGAGGTGGGGATTGACCTCTTTTCCTTTCTCTGAAGTGACAGAAGGAGAGGAAATGGCCTCAGGTTGTGCCAGGGGATTGTGTGTAGCTCTGGGTCCCCCAGCTCAAGAAGGACAGGGAGCTGCTTGAAAGAGTCCAGCACAGAGCCACAAAAATGATTAAGGAAGTTGAACATCTTCCTTATGAGGAGAGCCTGAGGGAGCTGGGGCTGGGTGCTTGGAGAGGAGGAGACTAAGGGGTGACCTCATTCATGTTTAGAAGTATGTGCAGAGTGAGTGCCAGGAGGCTGGAGCCAGGCTCTGATGAGTGATGCCCAGTGACAGGACAAGGGGCAATGGGAGGAAGTTGAGGCACAGGAGGTTCCATGTGAACCTGAGGAGGAATTTTTTCCCTGTGAGGCTGACAGAGCACTGGAACAGGCTGCCCAGGAAGGTTGTGGAGTCTCCCTCCCTGGAGATAGTCATGATCTGTCTGGATGCATTCTAGTACAGTCTGCTCTGGGTGATCCTGCTCTGGCAGGGGCCTGGACCAGATGATCTTTTGAGGTCCTTTCCAGCCCCTGACATTCTATGATTCTATGAGGAAAAATTCCTTTGCTTCAAGAGTGGTCAGGGACTGGCACAGGCTGCCCAGAGAGGTGGTGAAGTCCCCATCCCTGGAGGTGCTCAGGAAACCTGTAGCCATGGCAGCTGGGGACAGGGTTTGGTGGCTGTGGTGGTGGTGGGTTGCTGATTGGACTCAGTAACCTTAGAGGGCTTTGCCATCCTTCACTCCTTCCAAATTCATTGTTGATGTCATGTTCAGAAAAGCTTCTCTGCCTGGGACAGGAATGGGTTCTGTACTCCAAAGAAACTGTGATGGAATTTCCTGAGCAAATTCCAGGCTGCCCTTGCCCAGCCCCCTGGGATCTCTGAGTGCCAGCAAGGGTTGGGTGTTGATGGAGCCACCTCAGGCCATGGCCACGTGGCACTTGCTCGGCCTGTGACCAATGGATTTGTCATACACTGTTAATCTCTCACCTGCCTTTTCACTCTGTGCATTCCCCTGGGCCTGGCAGGAGCATCACAAGGGAATGAGCTCCCTAACTCCTTCTCCTCTTTCTGAAATCTGAACTGCCATAGAAGAATCTCCTCTGCTGCTAGGAGGGGGGATTTGCTCTGGCAGGAGGACACTTGTCTCTCTCTGGAGCTGGAAACCATGCACTAGGAGATGTTTCTGGACATCCAGTTTCAGAAGGACAAGTTATAATGCCCTGCAGATGTCAAATCTGTGCCTAAAGAAGCAGTTTCAAGCCTCTGAAGGTGGCTCCCTTTGTGCTTGGTGCTGTCGGAGCTGGCCTAGTGCACAGCACCACCCAAAATTCCCCCTGATGAAAGCCACCCTACATCACTCCAGCTTCTCTCTCAGCTGGGCAGCCCCAGGGTCATGGAAAATTTCGTGTGTGTTTAGCTCTAGACCCCTCTGATGGCCCATATCAAAGAGTCTTCTGAAGCCTTTGTTGTTTCTGAGGTGCCCCAGCACTTAGTGCCTCTTACTAACAGCAGTTTGCTCTCTGGTTGCAGGATTATAAGAGACCATGGCCTCATCAACCTCAGGAAATTTCAGAGTGAGTATCCAGTGTGGCTGCATAGCTTGGAGGTGGCTCTGCTCAGGACCTGAAACTGCTCATGCTCTGTTCCCTCTGCATCCCTGTGGTTTGTTTGTGCTGAGGCAAATTTAGGGGGTCTGAGTTCCAGCACATTACCTGCCCCAGCTGTTCCCAGCCAGCTGGCTCCAAGTGCTCCCAGCTCAGTGTTGCCTCAGACTTGCTCTTCAGAAGCATTTCAGGAGAAGGGTACAGGTGACATCTTGGCCTTTGAAGAGCATCTCCCCCTTCTGACAAGCGGTCACACACCACGGAAGCGTCACCCTGGGGGCGTGCTGGGCACTTGTTGCTTTTTCTCAGCAGCTTGTAGCAGTGGCAGCAGAAGGTGGGCGGGTGAGGGGCTGGGAGGCATGCAGGTGGCAGGGCAGGCTGCTGAGGTCTGTGCCTGTGTGCCTGCAGTTCTGGAGCGGCGCTACCCGCGGGAGCTGCAGGAGCTGCATGAGGCCATGCGGCGCTTCGCACCCATCCTGGGGCCGCTGGAGCACGACAAGTTCATCGAGAGCCACGCCCGTGAGTCCTGGGGGCAGCTGGGGCCTGCCCTCTGCCTGGGGAAGGGCTGCACGCAGGCACAGAATGGTAGGCTTGAAGGGACCTCTGGAGATCATCCGCTCCAACCGCTGCCCAGGCAGGGTGACACAGGGCAGGTCACACAGGAACACACCCATGTGGGTCTTGAAAGCCTCCAGAGAAGGAGATTCCACCACCTCTCTGGACAGCCTGCTCCAGGGCTCCAGCACCCTCACATTAAAGAAGTTCCTCTTCATGTCCAGTTGGAATCTCCTCTGTTCCACTCTGTGCCCATTACCCCTTGTCCTGTCACTGGGCACCACTGAACCTTTGTTCAGTGCCACCCACCCTTGGAGTGTTGCTCAGCACTGATGAGATCCCCCTCAGGCTGCTCTTCTCCAGACTAAGCAGCCCCAATTCTCTCAGCCTTTCCTCATCACAGAGAGGTTCCAGTCCCCTCAGCATCTTTGCAGCCCTTTGCTGTGCCCTCTGCAGCAAGTCCCTGTGCTTCCTGAGCTGGGCATAGGATCCAGCTGTTACCTCATCAGGGCAGAGCAGAGTGGGAGAAAAACCTCTCTTGACCTACTTGCTACACTCTTCTTGATGCACTCCAGGATGCCATTGGCCTTCTTGGCCACAAGGGCTCATTGCTGGCTCATGGGCATCCTACAGTCTTCCCAAAACACATGCCACTGTTGAAGGACAGGAGGTTGTTTTTCTCCTCCTCCCTCATCTAGCTACTTCAGAAAACCCAAACACATTTGTGGTTTGGTTTATTTAAATGAGCAGCAGATGTTTTCTTCCACTGAATTGCATCCCAGTGCTCTGTTTGATATTAAAGGGTTGGACTTGATGATCTGTGAGGTCTCTTCCAGCCCTGATGATACTGTGATGTCTCAGCTGACTGAACATCCTGGTCATGTGCTAGCAGCAGAGCTTATCAATATTGGAGATTAGGAGGAAACTCATTGCAGTGAGGGTGGGGAGACACTGGCACAGGTTGCCCAGGGTGGTCGTGGATGCCTCCTGCCTGGAGGTGTGTTCCAGGTCAGGTTGGATGAGGCCTTGAGCAACCTGGGCTGGTGGAGGTGTCCCTGCCCATGGCAGGGGATTGGAGCTGGATGATTTTTAAGGTCCCTTCCAACCCAAGCCATTCTGTGATTCTGTGACCAAAGGCCTCTCTCCATTCTGGGGACTCTGTGTCACTGAATTAACAAAGGCCCTAAAGTGTCTGCATTGAGAGCCCAGGATCTGGCAGCAAGCTGGGAATTCTTTGAAAGGTCCACGTGAGGCTGTTGTGTGTGCAGGTAATTACAGAGTGGCTCTGTCATCGTGTCCTTACCTCAGAGGGAGAGGCTCTGTTCCATCACCAGATCATCTCAGGTCTTTATGCATGACCACAGCAGCAGTGGAGTCACTGCCTGCTGCTTCAGCTGTGACTACACTGGAGAACTGCTGCTCATTAGAGGCAGCAGAGCACTCACTGAGCTGCCACTGTATTTTCAGAGCAGCCTGCCTGAAATACCAAAAGTATGATCTTGCAGATCTCCAGTCCCACACGTGAGTGCCTAGCCCTGGAACTTGATTTTGTTGTTGCAGCCAAGCCCTCCAGTTAGCCTGGCAGCCATGCAGTGCCCAGGTCTCCTGAGAAAGATGAGTAAACAAACCTGAGCCCAGCAACCCTGCTCACTGCATTGCTGAGCAGGGCCTGGGAGCCAGCTGAGAAACACTGCAGGCACTTAAACATCTCTGGGCAAAAGACAGGTGGGGATTTCATCTCTGACTGATGGAAAAGGGTTGTCTGCAAGGAAAAAATCAGGAAGGTCCACTCAGGAAAATCAGAGTTCAGAGGTGCTGCAAGGAGCCGGGATGGGGGAGAATTTCAGACCTACTGGAATGCCTTCCCAACATCCTGCACTGGTGCTATTTGCCTTGTCCAGGATATGGCAGAAGAACTGCCAAAGCCTGAGGCTGAAATAACCTCTGAGCACACAAGTGCCAGCAGCCAGCTGAAAGCTGTGCTCAAGGAGTGCTAGGCACAGCCAGTCCAAGATCAGATAGAGACGTGGGCAGGGAGCTTAACCCTGTCCCTGGCTCTGTGTGTTCACAGCACACTGGTGGCAAATGAGCAGGAGCAGTGTTCTTGGTGCAGGGCAGTTCACTGCCACCCCCCTGACCCTCCCTTGTTTTCTGGATTTCCCTCCTGGGGTCACACAGTGGAGTTTGAGCTGCGCAGAGAGATAAAGCGGCTGCAGGAGTACAGAGCAGCAGGCATCACCAACTTCTGCAGTAAGTACCTGATGCATTATTCAGCTCCTTCCCATTCATCAAGTTGTGGAAGGACGAATTCCCAGCGTGCAGGATGTGCTGAATCAAAAAGGCTCTGGATTCCTGAAGCACCTTGCCTGGCTCTTCACACGAGCAAGGCTTTGGCAGCAGTGCCTGGGGTCAGCTGTGCCCCTGGAGCCTGCACTGCCAAGCAGAACTCTGCACAGGGTTCAGGGTAATAGGTCTGTGGCATGGCATAGTGGTCTGCGGGGCTTCATCTCTGGCTACTTCTGCTGCCTATCAACAAGTGTGGTACCTGGAGAAAGGCTCAGACCGCTGCATAAAGGAACCAGCCCGCTTTAGCTTGAAATGGGATCTGGAGGCCTTTTGTGTTTGCTTTGGTCCTGAAGTGGTGGGGAGGGGTGCAGGCTGTTATCTAACCCCTCTGATGCCAAGTAGTTGTCAGGAGGAAGAATAGCAGAGCCTGCTCCAGAGCTAGGGAACAGTTTCCCATTTCCTGAAGGAGAAGAACAGCAGTCTGGGGGGCGCTGGGCAGGGCAGTGGGTGGGGACGCGATCTTCCTCCTTGTGCTGCCCAGGGAGGTGGCGAGGCTCAGCAGGGCTCTGCACAACCTGATTTAGTCGAGGATGTCCCTGATTACTGCAGGGGGGGTTGGACCAGGTGACCTTCAGAGGCCTGTTCCAACCCAAGCCATTCCCTGACTCTGTGTTCCCTGCAGGTGCCAGGACCTACGACCAGCTGAAGAAGACGCGGGAGGAGGAGCGGCTGAAGCGGACGATGCTCTCCGAAGTGCTGCAGTACATCCAGGACAGCAGCGCCTGCCAGCAGTGGCTCAGCAGACAGGCTGACATGTAGGGTGACAGCAAGAGTATTGGGCTCACACCTGTGCTGCAGGCAGCTGCAGCAAACTCCTTACTGTGTGGTAACTGGAAGAGGGCAGATTTAGACTACTCTGACTACTAGGAAGAAATTCTTACCGGGACAGTGGGGAGACATTGGCACAGGTTGCCCAGGGAGGCTGTGGATGCCTCCTGTCTGGAGGTGTTCAAGGCCAGGCTGGATGAGGCCTTGAGCAGCCTGGGCTGGTGGAAGTGTTTCTGCCCATGGCAGAGGGTTGAGCTTTGAGGTCACAGAACCATAGAATCATTAAGGTTGGAAAAGACCTTTAAGCTTATGGAGTCCAACCTTAACCCAGCTACCACGACCAGCAAACTAGATCCTGAAGCACCACATCTGCACACTTCTTGAGTACCTCCAGGGATAGGGACTCTGCCACTTCCCTGGGCAGCCTGTTCCAATCTCTAACCATGCTTTCAGCAAAGAAATTTTTCCTAATACCCAAGGAAGGTCCCTTTCCAACCCAAACCATGCTGTGACAACAACAAAAGCATTCTCTGTTTGTGCAGCAGGAAGAGTCAGCATAACCCAGAGGGTCAGGAGAGCAGAGATGACAGCAGCAGTGCTGGGGAAGTGCAGACTGGTGATCAGTAAGGTCTCACAATCTGTTTTCTCCAGTTCATATTTCAGGGATTTAACTGCTGTTAATAAAGCCATGGAGGGAAATGAGGTCTTGATGGCTCTTAATGAGGGCACAGATGACACTTGGAATGTAGCAGCATCATTACTGTGGAGTCAGCCTGCACAAGCACTTATATTGAAGGAGTGAAGCTGCCACTCGGGAAGCGCTTCCTGTGTGCCACAGGGGCTGAGGTGTTTGCATTTCCCCAGGCAGTCCACTCTGAGCTGCTCCTTGTATCCCTCGCCTCTGATCTGAAGCAGATTTCAAACATGGCTTTCAGTTTGGGACTGCTAAATATTCAGGAATGCTGCTGAGTTCAGCTCAGTGCCTGGGCTCTGCAGGTTGTGTAGTTAGAAGTTGGGCAGAGGTTGTTCAGGGCCAGTATTTGCAGTGGTTCTTTGACAGGGCACAGAGGCAATCTGAAAATGTCTTTTCTTTTCAGTGATTCCGGCCTGAGTCCCACGGTGCCAGTGCCTTCCAATTCAGGTGAGTGTTAGCTGATGGGCTGCAATGCATCACTGCCACCACCCCGGCAGCCAGGGCACAGAGGTTCTTCAGCCTGAGTGCTAAAGCCTCAAGCCTCGTGGCTAAGCACTGCTAAACTCAGCATTGCCTCACTCTGCAGCTCCTTCCACCCTCAAATGCTGTAGGAGTTTTGCTCAGTTTCTGGATTTCTCTGACTGCAGGTGGAAGAACCCATCCTAAAGCTTGTTAGCAAGGCAGGAAAGAACAGAATTCCTCATGAGAACAAAACTCTTATCTTTAAAAGCTAAAGCTAATCTAAGTGTTTAGTGAGGCTGTGTAGCACTTGCCACGGCAACATCAGCCTGACATAAGATCTGGGAGGGCAGAACACCAAAATCCAATTGCCTGAGAAGCAGGCAGTGACTGCAGCATTCCAGAGTGGTAGAATGAGATGGTGTAGGCTGTCTGAGCAGCTTGAATTTTCCTTTTCAATTGATACACTTTTATGTTCTTTAATTTTCTAATCACCACTTATGAGTTTTCCCTCAAAAGGACTCCTCCTTTCAGTGCCCACTAAGAGCAGACTCAGGGGTCAGTCGAGGTCCTTATGAACAAGACTTGTATAAATGCCATCTGATGGGGTGAGGTCACAGGGTGGCATGCAATCAGTGAGACTAGGATAGAGTTTTACTACAGAGCTGTTAAGTGTTGCCAAGGAAAACTGGCTCCCAGCTCTGTCTCTACACCCAGTTTTGATGTGGATGCTAATAAACCACTGCCACCAAGCTCCTTGAGGTGAGCACTGAGTCCAGGTGTCCTTCAGTGTTTCTGCCAGGAGAAATGTGGGTCAGAGCCCCCAGCAGTTAGTCACTGCACTCTGCTCTAAGCATACCTGCTGAAGGGTAAGATGTGTGTCTGATGCTGGTCACCCAGAACCATAGAATGGAGACAGTATCCAGAGCCATGTAATGGAGACAGTACCCCCAGCTGAAGCATCAGACTCATTTTCTGTCAGCCTCTCAGTGGCCCATGGAGAAGAGCCCAGTGGAGCAGGAATTGTTTTGCCCTGAGCTCTGGTAGCAGGCAGTGTTTACCTCCAGCATCACATATTAACAAAACCCAAACAAAACCCCATGGAGCTGCTAATTACCAAGCAGCCTGCACGCAGAGCAGGGCAGGGGAGCTGCCCAGGCTGCCACGTGGCTGTAATTAAAGGCTGCCTCATGCTGAATATGCAAGGGGGCAAATTAACCTTGCTTAACTTGACCTTAGACTTTGAGGCCTGGACTTTGCAGCCTCAGTGTGTTTTCTTTAGTGTAGTTGTGTATCTCTTGTTTCCTAGCTTTGTAAAAGAGTCAAACCCAGTTTTGTCTTGACCCACCATGGCAGGCTCCTTCCAGGAGCAGGGAGCAGTGTTGGGAAATCACTTCCTTGCACCTGCCACAGACATAGCTCCAGCATCTTTCCAGCCCTGCAGTTCCCTCTGCCCAGGCTCCCCTCACCCAGCCAGACTCCCATCTGTTTCCTACAGATGCATGGGAGAGAGAGAGGCTCCCCAGTCCCAGAAGTAGGCCCCTGGCAGGGCAGGCTCTGGAGCAGCAGCCAGCACAGTCCTTGGGGAAGACAGAGCTGCAGATTTCCCAAGCTCTCATCCCTTTACCAGCTGTGGGAAGCCTGCACTGGGATAAGCACTGGGGTGGTACTGGGCTGGCACCACTGGGATTTTGCTGCCCCTGTGCTAACACCCAAGGAGCAGCCCCAGCAGCTCGGAGCTCTCCAGTTCTGCTTTCTCTTCCCCGCAGGCAGGCGCAGTGCTCCTCCGCTGAACCTCACCGGGCTGCCTGGCACCGAGAAGCTCAACGAGAAGGAGAAGGAGGTGAGGAAGGGAAGGGGAAGATAGGTGAGATAAAGCTTGGTCTCCACAGCACAGGGGTGCTCACACCACCCAGCTCTGGTGCTGTGAGTGTCACAAGGAGCTGTTGCAGCCTCCAGTGCAGAGCCTCCTCTCTTGCTCGCTGTGAGGTGAGCAGAGGGGTAGTTTGTTTCTCAGTGTGTATTCTGTGAGAGCAGCAGGGCTGCTGGGGGGTTGTAAGAGCCAGAGGATTCCATCAAGGGCTTCACTGGACACAGCATTGGAGCTTTTCTGTGTTACAGACAGCTCCAGGCCAAGCCTCAACCAGTCATGGGTGGCTTCCAGCATGGCAGTGCTGTGAGCCATGCAGGTGATGCCAGGCTATTGTTCTTTGCAGGACTTTCCCATACTTCTGCTTTCTGCAGTGCACATCCCAAGCTTTATGTATGGGCAGAGAATGGACTCTGGCTTCAAGCCCTGAGTCATTAGCTCAGCCTGGCACTGCAGTTTGTGCTCCTGCACAGCCACCTACAGCAATCTGGAGCAGGGAAGGTCAGCAGAGCAGACAGGAGTGGGGCTGCAGCCTGTGACAGCAGCCCCAGGAGAGGTGAGCAGTGCAGTGAGGAGCTGCTGTGCAGTCGTGGCTGTTCGTTCTGCAGCCAGATGAGTTGGGTTCTACCTGGGGGAAGCCACTGAAACGCCAGGTTTTACACCTTTGAAATGGAAACCAGCACTTGCCCTTCGATTTTCCACGAGGTACATCTCAGTGCCTGTGAAATGCAGATGGCTTCCAGCCCTCTCCCTCTGCGTGGAAGCTGTTTCCCCTTGACTGGCCATGGCAGCATTGGCAATCAGCTCACAGCCCCACCGTGGGCCATGGCGTTTGTGGCTGCGTTCAGCACATAAATAACTGTGACAAGACAACAGCCTGCACAGGGAATCTGATTTGCTCCTCAGCTGAGACACCAAGTCTGAGCTCCTCTGAATTCTGCAATTTCCTATCAATGAGGAACAATCGTTAAAGCATTTCCTTATTACAAGGAGGAGGGAGCCAGCTCCATGGAGAGCAGCACAGCTCCTCTTTGGAAGGCAGATGAGTTTTGGAAGCTGAACAGCAGAGCTCGGGGGGCTTCTGACAGCGACCCCTGCCCAACTTCCTGAGACTGCTGCCCTCCTGCACAGCTCCTGCAGGGGCCAGGCCTGTGCAGAGCTGCTTTTGTAGCAAGACATTAGAGGCTCAGCCTGCAGGGGATTAGCAGCCAGCTGCCCTGCTTGGCTGCTGGCCAGCATGCCCAATTGCAGCTTGCAAGTCTCTCTGGCATGTCTGCTTCCCTTGGTTTGTAAAGAACAACGCCCACACAGCACACTCATGGTTACACTCCTGTGAGCCGAGAGCTTGCTTTCATCCTCCTAGTTTATTTTTCAGTCAGGAATGTGGTTTTTTTTAAGGGCAGCAGCCAACGAGCTCCTCCCCTTCCCTACCTGTGGATTGGAACAGCTCCTCCAGCAATCGTTGCCTACCTCTCCCATCCCCTCGTTGCTCTCTACAGCTCCCTGAAAGGGAGTTGCAGTGAGCTGGGGTTGGGCTTTTCTCCTTAGTCTCAGGTGATAGGAGAGGAAATAGCCTGAAATTGTGCCAGGGTAGGGTTAGGTTGGATATCTGGAAAAAAATTTGTTGCTGCAAGAGTGGTCAGGGAGTGGAACAGGCTGCCCGAGGAGGTGGTGGAGTCCCCATCCTCAGCAGTGTTCAGAAATGTGTGGCCATGGCACTGTGGGACATGGTTTGGTGGTGGTGGTTGGGCTTGCTGATCTTGGAGGCCTTTTCCAACCCAAACAGTTCTGTGACTCTGTGAAAGCCTCACAGCACATCTGAGTGCTTGCAGAAGAATATTCACAGTGTCAGCCCCCAGCAGCGGCTGTGGAGTGCAGGAGTGTGAGGAGTGCTGCTGTTGATTAACTTCCCCTCTTGCCTTGCAGCTCTGTCAGATGGTGAGGCTGGTCCCTGGAGCATATTTAGAGTACAAAGCTGCTTTGGTGAACGAGTGCAACAAACAGGGAGGCCTGAGACTGGCGCAGGCTCGAGCGCTCATCAAGATCGATGTGAACAAGACCAGGAAGATCTACGACTTCCTGATCAGGGAGGGCTACATCACCAAGGCCTGAGCACAGGCAGCAGGGCCGGGAAGCTCTGCCGGCGCTGCAGGGCTCTCAGTGTTGAAGGAAGGACAGGTCCTTCCCTTTAAAAGCTTTTAGGGTTGTGGGGTTTGGTAAAAACAAGTAGGGAGCTTGGTTCAGTCGTCTGAGCGGTGACATCCTCTTGTCTGGGTCCCTGCTGAGTGCTGCTTGACACTGCCCTGGGCAGAATTCCACGGCCACGTGGCGCTGGGAAGCAGCAGCTGTGGTGTGAGCTGGTGTGTGATGCGAACGGGCTCGCAGCTCCCACTCCTCCCTGAGCCAGAGGAGAGGCACAGCGCTTGGATCCTGACAGGGGGCAGAGCAGGGGAGCAGCACGGGGCCCGAAGCACAGGTTGGCTTTGTGCGAGCACGGGGCTAGAAAATGCAGGCTCCTCCCTTCTTGTGCTCCCTTCCTGAGCCCCTGGCAGCTTTCAGAGGAGATAGCACATGCCCCAGGGTGTAAAAATAGAGCTTGCAGTGGTCCAGTCCTTTTAACTTAATTGTGATAAAGGATGGGGAAGGACATTGCAGGGAAGCTCCTCAACAGTTGTTCCTTTTATGTGATATTAGCACATATCACAGCATGAGAGCACTGTACAGACCAATCAGCTTCAGCTGCTCCCTACTTGAGTTGTGATTGTCAAGTTATATAAAATCCCCCGGGTTAAGGTTTCCTTGCTGCAGCTCACTGGAGAGGCTGCTGGAGCTTACAGCCCTTCAGAACACAGAGAGGTGTTCAGAACCCCTCTGTCATCACCCAAAAGATAACAACCCAAGAGCACCACAAACTGCCCACAGCACACACAGCAGGCCAGGAGCAACCTGGTGTAGTGCAGGGCATCCCTGCCAGTGCCAGCGGGGTTGGAAGAGGATCTTCAAGGTCTCTTCCAGCTCAAAACCATCAGCCCTTCCTGCCCTCTTCCTGGGGCCTTGTTCTCTCAGCTTGTGGCAGCAATGGACCCTGCCAGCTGACCAACAAAGCAGGGAAAGGTGCAATAAGTTCCTGCACACAGCTCCCTGCCAGCCCGGCCAGGCTGTGGAGGAGCTTCTGAGCAGAGCCCTGGGGTGCTGGAGCAAGTGAGGATGGCAGCTTGGCCTGCTTCACTGCACAGTAAATTCTTCATCCAGCAGCTTCCACTGCTGGGGTGTGGAGCTGAAATAATGTCCCCTGTGACCCAGCAGCCAGGGCAGTGGCATGTGGAATGCTCTAGAGTGTGGGACACCATCTGGACAAACCTAAGTGAGCTGCAGCCATACCAATGCCTGCTTCAGGTGTTTAGGTTTGGGGGTGGTTTTCTCCTGTGTACCTGGAGTGCCGTTGGATGTGAAGTATTTTGGTTTGTAATAAAAATCAAAACGACTCAAGCCAATCTGTCCACCTTCTTGGGCTCCCAGAGAGGCTGGGAAGGTCACACCGTTGCCTGCATTTGCATCCACCAGCTCCCAGCCACAAGAGCAGCAGCTGCATGGATGTGACCACCACCAGATTACCTGAGATACACTACTACATAGAGAAAAGCAGCAGCAATAAGCCACACCTTGGAGTTAAAGTGTAGAAACTGAGACTGGAGGGACTGGGAATGCCCAGGGAAGGGACAAAGTAAGTGGCAAATCCTTGGGAATGTTTCTCCCAGTTGTCTTTTATCATTAAACAGCCAAACCACCTTCCTCTGGCCCAGTTTCCTGCGCCGTGGCTCGTACAGAAAAGCAGAGGTTGGCACAAATAGGCCAGGGGCTGCTGTGACCATCCTGAGGTCAGCACCATCCCCACCCAGCAAACCCCAGTGATGTTCCTTTGCCCCACAGGGACACAGGCAGGACTGAGGGTGACCTGCTTTGACCAGACACAGAACTACCCAGACTTGAGCTGTGGCCAAGCCCTGTGCTTTGGGCAGTGCTAAACAATTTGGCCATCTGGAAAGTGTTAGGAGGAAATGGTCTCTGGAAGGGCAACAACTGTGAGCCTTCAGCTGCCCAGGAGGGAAACCAGCAAAGACATTTTTACACAGCAAGAGCAGGAGGTAGTGGAGAGGCAGGGATGGGATGCTTCAAGTATAAAAAAAGGTTTTTCCCCTTTCACAGAGCATGTCCCAAGCAGGGAATGCCTGTGCCAGGGCCAGCACCTCTCTGCTGCTCCTGTTGCTGATTGATTGCCAGGCTCTAACACCACCTACTGCAGAGGTAAGGCCAGGAAAGTCACTTCAGGAGAAGGCTGTTGGGTTAAAAAGCTTCATCTGTGCCTGTGCCAGGCTTGGAGATGAGATGGGGACCTGGGGCTGTGTGAGCACCTGGAGACTGGCCCTGGCCACACAGAGACCACCCAGGCACAACCATCCCACAGCTGCTCACACCAGGGCTTGAGAAGGGACAAGAGGTCAGCAGCCAGAGACACACCAGGGGCAGGATTTGGGGTATAAATGTAACCATCTGGAAGTGGCTGGGGCCAGACTGGGCGATGTGGGGAGGCAGGACAGGGACCTCTTCACTCAAGAGCTTTCAAACCTCTTCCAATAAGATAAACCCCAACGAACCGAGAGGCAAAAGCCACTCGAATGGTGCCAGCTGAGGTCAAGCTCATCCACTCAGAAGTGAGCTCAGCTGCACTGGTTTTAAAACAGAGCAGGAGGGTCCTGCAGAGCAGGAGGGCTGCAGCCAGCACCAACAGACCCCTGCCCCTTCTGTGACAAGTACCACTGCCCTTCCCTCCCCTGCTCACTCTATCACCATTAATCAGAGAGGAGAGAGAAGCTAGTGCTTGGGCACAGGACAGTCCCTTTCCCCGTGACTTTTGTCCCCCTCCTCTGTGCTCTGTGCCATTTCCCAACACCGGGGAAGGTCAGGGAGAAAAGCTGTCCCTGGGCTCCTGGCTGCCTTGCCAGTCCCTCCTCCTTTAAATCCCAGCTCCTTTCTGACTCCTCACAAAATGTCTCCGTCGCTGCCTGCCGGAGCCAGCTGCAGCCTCTCCGGAGCTCGCTGCCTCCTCGCTGTCGTGTGAGAGGCTCTGAGCAGGGGCTGCTATCTTTATCCACGCCGGGAAGCGCCATGCGCGGCTCTGGCACTCTGGAAGTAATTAACAATAATGAAAAGTTGGGGTTGCCATGGATATGCCTTTCTATTTACAACACAGCTCTCCTGTGCGGCAGCAGAGGGGAATCAGAACCCCATTCACTGTGAGGGGTTATTTTTAACTGGGATGCCAGAATAGGAAGGCAGCCAAGCAGGATGGCAGGGGCAGGGTGGCAGGGGCAGGATGGCAGGGGCAGGATGGTGGCTGCTCCCTCCCCTGCCCTGGGACAGGTCCTCTGCTGGCTGCCGGCTCCGATGTGATCAGCTTTAGGTGAGCCTGCTCTGGCAGGAGAAGTGGACTCGACGATCTTCAGAGGTCACTTCCAACTCCCCCCATTCCGTGGTTCGGATCCTGTGGTTCTGTGCTTGGGCAGTGGCTTGGGAAGCCACACACAGGGGGTTCCTGCTGCCCTGCGTCACCCAGCCTGCTGCTGCCAGTGGAAAGAACCCCACAAGAGCGCTCTTCAGGCACCTCAAACTGACCCATCATGACTGTGCTGCACAAAGGGAGGGAACACAGGCCAGTGCCCGCTCCTCTTTTAAGGACCTTGCTGCTAAGGGGCCCACACTTATTCATAGGCTGGCAGAGAGGTTTGGGTCGGGAGGGACCTTAAGGCTCATCGAGTTCCGAGCAGACCCCATTTTGGCACCAGTGCCAGCTCAGGGAGGGGAGAGCAAAACAAAATGTTAGAAACAGAGAAAAAGGCAAACCCATGCCCCCCGGGGGGTGGGTTCTGGGGAGCTGGTACATGGCCTGGCACACAGAGCTCCGGAGCTCCAGGAGCTCGTTAGCAGTCAGCGGGCTTGTAGCTAAGAGCTGCTGATGGCTTCGTTAGAGACTCGGGTGACCGTGGGAGCTCAAACACGGAGCGAGGCTATGCCAGGCAGGAGGGGACCGTTCGGGTGCGTGAGCCGGTGGGGGACCCGCAGAGTTCGTTAGGCAGGGCTGAGGCGGCGAGGGGAGGCTGCTGCTGTTCCGCCCCAGCGCAGGCTTAGTCACCAGCGGCAGGAGCTGTGCGAAGGCTGAGTCCTCTTCGGGGCTCTGCTCCTCGCCTGCCGCGGAGAGCATCGCAGTGAGCTGGGGCGGGTCCGGGTCTCGCCGCTGCCGTCACACCAGCAGCTCACGCACCCGGGCCGCTGGGCACTCAGCCCCGCGGGGGGCGGCTACCAGGAGCACATCCCGGGGGCTCCCCCGCTCCCCACAGAGGAGCAGGGCAGAGTAGATAAGGCCGATAAGGCTGGCACAAGCAGCCCTAGTTTTAGTCCCTGCTCGAATTCCCATCAGGTGGGACCGGTGAAATCTAAACCTTCTCCTGCTGGAGACAAACAGCACCGGCGCTGGAGCAGCAGCCACTCAGCTGTGCTTAGAGGAGCACCCGAGCTGCCCTCCTGGCCAGAGTGGCACCAAAACAGGGAAAAGTCCAAGCCATCTGGCGATGCCCCACAGCCATCCCTCTGCTCCTCCAACAAACTGCTTCAGCAGCCTTCCGGGAAGAACCAGCAGCAGGTATCAGTGAGTGAGGAGAGAGTGGCACAGGGGAAGGAGATGTGTGTTCACACCTCACTCACTTCAGCTGGAGCTGATGGAATGGGACAGGGACTGACACCACCAGCACCTCATGCTGTGACGTCTCATCCTGCCGTGCCCCTGTCCTGCCTGGCTGCTCCCCACAGAGCTCAACATCCTTCCACAGAGGAATCACAGCCCACACCACACATGCCAGCCTGGCGCTGGCACACCGTGGCAGCCCTGGGTCAAGACCATGTGGGAACACAACGTGCAACAACAGAGAAGGAGAAAGCATGAGAAACCCAGATGTGGGGTCAAGCATGAGCTCAGAGCACACAGGGTGCCCTCTGTCTTGAGACCCCGTGGCGCCAGAGCTGTTAGGCGGCAGCTGCTCCATCAGGAGGATCACCTTTTACACCTGAGAAAGCAGCCTGGCATCCCCTGACCTTTCCATGCAATCACTGACATCTCGTTTCTTTTGCACAGCCTGACTGCAGTCAGTGTTCCGTGAACCAGCTTCTGCAGGCACCAGCACTCCCCAGCCCTGCCCACTGAAGGCGATGGGGAGCTCGGAGCCGCACTGCTGGGGTAGGCTCTGCAGGGGCACACCCAGGCTGGGCTCATGGAGATGTCTGAGGGCCTTGTGATGGGGCAGAGACCTGGAACAGTCCTGGTCAGGTTGTTCGGGGGTCTGAGCACACTGTTTAAGCTGTAGATGACCCTGTTGACTGCAGGGGGTTGGACTGGATGATCCCTAAAGGTCCCTTCCACCCAAATACCTCCATGATTCTTTGACCTCAGCTTGGCTGCCCAGGAGGCAGCTGGTGATGCATGGCTTTGATGAGGAGGAAGAAGCTACCATGGGGGAAGTGTAAGGAGCAGTGGGCACCTTTGGGGAGGCCAAGCTGCCAGGCCAAGCCAGGCCATCAGCCTTTGCCTCCCTGCCTGGCCACAGAGCCTGTCCTTGGGGCACAGGGAGAGGGTCAGGGAAGGATGCAAAGCGGCGGTGGCTGCCCAGGCAGGAGGCACACACGCCGTGGCACACACACCGTGGCACACATGCCATGGCACACAGCTGACAGCCCTGTGACTCAGCACGCCAGGGCACGGGGGAAGCTCACCTCACCCTCCTGAGCCCCAGCAGCACCCCAGCACCCTTCTGTGTCCTGTGTCTCGCCAAAGGAGCTGCTGAAACACAACCCACACCATCTCTGCTCCCCTACTAACAAGGGGCTTGAGGCAACAGGGCAGCCCCCCCAGTGCAACCAGCACAAAGTGGAGCTGCTGCTCACAACCCTGCAGAGCTCACAGGGCCCATCAGGTGGGACAGCAGAGGCACCACTGGCCTTGGGGGGCCAGTGGTCCCCTCTACACAGACCAGCCAGGCACAGGGGCGACACCTGGGCTGCTGCAGTGAGCTCTGAGGATTGCCCCAGCGGTGACTAAGCCTCTGGCAGGGGTGGCTCCTCACAGCCAAAACACACCTGGGCTATGGAAACACTTCCCGCACCGGGCTGTGAATCAGAGCTCCCGTGGGTTTGGAGTCACACACCCTTCACCCAGCCGTGTCCTGGGAGCCCCTCAGCCAGAATCTCCTCCAGCCTGGGGAGCTTGGCAGTGGGCTGGGATATGAGACCCCCTCTGCTCCTCACGTGGATGAAAAGCAACCCGAAATCGGCTGCCTTGACATTGCCCTGCCCCCTCCCTCCCCAGCGAGCCCTCCAGCGACCCACATTCGGCCACTTGAATGGCAGGCGGTGACCTAGAGCTCGGGTTTTGTTTTCCCCCATTAGCGAGGCACAGCCTGAGCGCCTGCTCGGGGATCTCTGCTCCGCGCTGTCACCTCGCATCGACCGACAGGCGGCCGATGGCTCCGCGCCCGCATTTACCCCCAGAAGGTCACTCGCAGCCTCCCCCGGGTCCCTGCTGCCGTCAGCAGGAGAAGGCAGCACCTCAGAACTGTCACAGCTCTCCTGAGCCACGCAAAGGTGCCGCTGGGCTGGGCTGCAAGTGCTGCTGGGCTGGTCAGTGCCTGTTGCTCTGCGGTTTGATCCTCTGGGATGTACAACCCAGGAGGTCCCACGGCCCTGGGCTTTCTGCATCACGCAGGAACCTTTTTTTGCATCACGCCCATTCAGGCGGCCGAGGGAGGGGAAGAGTAAACTCTGATGTAGCCATGGAAACTGGAGAGAACGGATGGATGGATGGATGGATGGATGGTGGCAGATCCCTGCACAGGAGTGCCACGCCTGTGTGGAACGCAGCCACCTGCTCCACACCGAGCAGCCTGACCCTCACAGCTGATCACAGAGGTGGCAGGAAAACACCCGGTGATTAACCTAATAGCCCTAACGACCAGCTAATGGACTGCGGGCTGGACTCATCCTTCAGGAATGTGCCCAGGACTGCACCTTGCCCAGCTCACCCCAGCACACCAGGCAGGGGATTTGCAAGGCTGGGCTGGGGTAGGATGAGTTTGAGCCACTCCAGTTCCATCACTCCTAAAAGCACCGTGGGGCGTCACTGAGAGAGTCAGATCCTGCTTCAAGCATCTTTGTCCCAGCACAGCCTTTGTATCTCTTCCAAGAGATGCATCCTATGGGAAGTGTGAGGGGAAGCCTGCCCACAGCATGAAGTCTGCCTAACAGGAGAGATGCTACCACTCCACACAACCTGGGCAGAGCTTGACGGGAGCACAGGCTGCCTCTCTCTGCCGCAGGGGGCCTCACGGAGGCATCGCTGCCCCCCCATGCCAGGGCAGAGGGCAACAGGTGTCTGAGAAAGCACTTTTTGCCCGACACGCCCCCTGCCTCCAGATCAAACCCTCCTGGCCCCTCCAGCACCCACCAGGCACCTCCAGGCCCTCCCTTCCCCGCTCTTGCTCAAAGCCAGGGGCCGAGTGTGGGCAGGAGCTGACAGCTCCTTTCAGCTCCTGTACCCACAGCATTTGCTGCGTCCTTGGGTCAAAGACCTCCCAGGTTCCCCCTTTGCATCCTCCAACACACGCTAGAAACACACAGAGCTCCTGGCAGGGCGAAGGTCAAAAGCAGAACTTAGAGCAGCATTTAAAACACCCATCCGCTGCTGTGTGAGCAAAGAATCACAGGGGACAAGTGGCCTAGGGCTTGGCAAGAGCCTGTTTCTCACTTATTCATTGTCAGAAAATGGAAAATGGGGGGTTTAGATGCTTGGGGAGGAAACTTTGCTGAAGTTGCCTCCCCAGAACCCATCCCAATCCTTCCCTACGTTGTCCACGGACAACACCACCCCGGGCTTGTACTGCAAGGACTCTGAGCCCCAAGCCAAGGGCATGGTCCCTCCATCCCAGCTCCTGAGGAAGCATCTCAGGAGGTTCAGCTGCCTCTCAGCTTGTCAGCAGAGCTGAGATCACCCAGGGGTTCGCTTCTGCCCCTGCGAGGGTGCAGCTCCAAGGAAGACAGCAGAGAGGAGGAGAGCTGATGCAACGCGGAGGCAAAGCAAACCCTGAGCTTGCAGAGCCGAGCTTACATTTTCTTTTTTTTTTTTTTTTGGCCTTTTGAGGTTTGCTTAATTTGTCTATTTTTGCTCCTCGCCCACCTCCGTGCGCAGTGTGACGAGAGCCTTGGCGGGAGAGGCAGGGCTGTGGGGAAGAGCCTGGCTGTTAGAGAGCTGAGAGGCTCTTGGAAAAACAGCCTCTGGAGCAATAAACAGATTTGGTGCTGAGGGCTGTGAGGGATGGTTCCATCTGGGCTGCTGAGTCATGAAACCTGCTGAAGGGAGACACAGACCGGAGGGCTCGGGGCAGAGGAAGCTTCCCACTAGGGTTTTTTTTTTCAGCTATTTCGGTCTGAACGTGCGACAACAAAGGCAGGAACCGAAAAAAGGCAGGACAAGGCTCCAGTGCTTCGCTCCAGCAGCCGGGGGGTTAACCTGGGGGCTGCCTTCCTCCTCCCTCTCCCCACTGCCAGCCAGTGTTGTGGTGGGAGCAGACCCTTCCTCCCACCTTAGCCTGACAGTTTCCAGTCAAACTCGGATCCCCCTGCTCATGCTATCCCTTCGTGCGGACCCTGTCCCTGACAAGAGACCAGCCATGGGACCAGCCCGGTCCAGCCTCTTTCCTTTACCGCGGTTCTCAGAGCAGGGAGGGGAAAGGACAAAGCAGAGGCTGTGGCTTGGCCATGTCCTGAATCCACAAAACACAGACTCAGCTCTCTCTCCAAGGGCTGTCTCCCTCCCCACTGGGCACTCCCCAGTCCCCACAGGGACTCTGGCACATCCTCATCCCCAAAGGGACCTCCGCTTGTCCCCACACACTATGAGAGTCCCCGTGGGAACAGAACATGTCCCACTCCTAGCAGGGACCCCACCCCATCGTGGAACTGGCCACGTCTCCATTGGGCCCCTGTCACGCCTCTATAGGGACCTCCATTTGTCCACACACACTGCCACGGCCTTACAGGGACCTTCGCTTGTCCTCACACACCATCATGTCCCCACTGGGACCCTCACTTGACTTGAGCCCTGTAGGGACCCCCACTTGTCCCGGGGCTGCCATGTCCCAACAGGGACCCCTACTTGTTCCCGTTCCTACAGAGCCCTCCGCTTGTTCCCACACATCACCATGTCCCCGCTGGGATCCCCACTGGTCCCCATACACCCGGGGACCTCCCCACACACATCCACACATGCCATCATGTCCCTAGAGGGACCCCCACTTGTCCTCATACACCCTCGTGTCCCAGCAGGGACCCTCACTTGGCTTAACCCCCACAGAGGCCCCCACTTGTCCCCACACAACGTTCTGTCCCCAGAGGGACCCTCGGGCCGGTCCCCGTCGGGCAGCGGCCCCTTTAAGGCTGGGCCGGCCGCCAGCTGCCTCCGCCCCGGGGCAGAGCCGGGCGGGCCGGGCCCCGCCGTAGCCTGGTAACCGCGGCTCGGCGGGCGGAGGGCGGCCCCGGCAGCGCCGCGGTCAGGTGGCAGCCCCGGAGAGACGGAGCCCCGATAAAAGTCCTGCCTCGCCGCCGCCCCGTGAGGGAGTGTGGAGTTGTCGTCGCGGAGCCATGGTAAGAGCTGGGCCGGGGAGCGCGGAGCCCGCAGGGGCCTGAGCCGGGGCGGGCGCGGAGGGGGAGCCGGGGAGGGGGGGCCCGAGCGGCCGCGTCTCGCCGCCGCTGTAGCGCCGCTTCCGCCGTGCTTACAGCTCGCCGCTCTAAATTATGCCCTGAAGTGCTCTTCTCCGGGGGTCTCTGCCTGGGGGACCCCTGGCCAGCCTCTCAGCGCGGCCTCGGCTCTGCCCGTCCGGACTTGGCAGCGCTGCCTCCCCTCAGCACAGAGTCAGTGCCAGGTTGGAAGGGACTTAATGGATTATCTGATCCAACCTTTCGGCGTCTTCATCCTCACGGGGGTGTGCCCCGCGCCACACCGAGCGGGGAACGGGCCAGTCCCCCCGGTGCAGAGGGGCTGGATGCGGTCCCGGAGGCGCTCGCCGTGGTCACTGCTAGGGTCGGGGCGGTCCTGTGCATCTGGAGCTAGGAACGTGGGCTGGCTTAGGCTGGAAAAGACCTTTAAGATCATCGAGCCCAACCCTAATAGTGCTGGCTGTGGTGGGACGGTGCAGCCCACCAGGGCATCTCCACTAGGAGGTGCCCAGAAGACCAGGACTGGGCCAAAAGCCCCTCACGGGTGGTTGAACCCCAGGCTGGAGAGAGAGGGGTTCGCTTCGGATCCACACCAGAAGAGAGCCCCGCGCAGGGTTCGGGTGTTTCCTCGATGTGGAAACAGGGCTCAGCCCACGCCGCGGCCGTGGCGGTGCCGGAGCGGGGCGGCGTGCCCTGGCTGCTGCCCACCGGGTGCCGGCCGCCCTTGGCACCGCCGGCGCTGGGGCAGCCCGGGGCCGCCGCATGCCCGCGGCCGCTTGGCCTCCGAGCGTGCCTGGCCCTTGACTCAGCTCCGGGGCAGCTGCGCCGGGCAAGGGCAGCGATCGATGAGCGGCGACTGGCTGCAGGGAGGCTGGGCAGGGTTATAACCTGTTCGACTGGGCGGCAAATGAGTCTTTTATTCTGAAGCGCCGAGTATTGACAGATGTCCTAATACCGAGTTGCAAGTTCGGTTTATCCCTAGCGCCGCGGCCGCAGGAATGCTGGAAGGATTAGCCCCGACAAAACACTGTTTTCCCTTGGGATACACCAGCTCTGCCACCCCTGCCCTGCCAGGCAGCGGGTTCCTCCTCCAGGCCTCTCCATCCACCTTGGTGTGTGCCGCCCTCCCCGTGGCTGGGACAGACTCTGTAGCGCTCCAGATCCCGAGCGATGGAAACCAGAGCCTCCCAGTTTGGGGTGAATGTGCCGTTCCCACCGGCAGCCACCCGCTGCCGTGGCGTGGCTAGCGTGACCCTGGTGGGCGGCAGGAGGGAGCGGTAATGCCGCAGGTTTGAAGGGGTCTATGCCTAGAAGGAGTGAAGGTGCAGCTCTGCCTGTCCTTCCTGCCCCTGAGGGCTCCTGGACGGGGGCATGCATATCCCAGCCTCCCTCCAGAGGGAAAGGTGAAATCCCAGGGACTTCATCCAAGCCCTCGCTGCTCTGTGGGGTCTGCTCCAGGCTCTGGCACTGCTTCCTTGTTGGTCAAGGCTATACTGACATTTGCAGGGCTTAATACCTGATCCCAGCTGGAATCGCAGAGCGGAGGAGACAGAGAGCTCCTGCTGCTCTAGTGAGACAAATGTACGAGGGGTGTGTCTGTCTACCCTGGGCCGCGGGGAGGGAAGAGATGCAGAAGCCTACACAAGAAAGCCTCAAACCGACCTCTGTGTTGAGAGCCTGGTACCAACTTTGTTTCAGGGAGCCATCCACGTGGCATAGCTGCACATCCAGGCAGAAGTAAGGGGTGAGGAGTGGGGGAAAAGTCTCTGGGCAAGGCAAGCAGCTTTGCTGTCGCTCGCCACACAGCACTGGGTACTGGGAGCAGCTTTGCTCTCCCCACACATCAGTGCAGCAGAGAAACCTTCCAAGCTTTGTGCCACTACAGCAGGACCTAACTTCCAGGGTGGTTTTCTGCAGTTCCTCAAAGCAGGGACAGGAGCTTCCCCCAGCTCCTCCTTCCCTTTCCGGGTACACAACCAGCACTAATTTATTGCTTCAAAGAATGACATCTTGAGCGACCACAATGCAATCAAATGCTGATGTCTAGCAGACTGGGCTCTGGCATTTGAAAATAACTGAGAAGTCTCTGAGCAGCAGCCCCAGCTGAATGGAAATGAAGCCTCAAAGTGGAAGGCAAACACAGTGCCCAGCCTGCCTTGGACAGGGCTCGGGGGTGGGGAGCTGCCCCAGCTGTGGTGCCTGCAGAGCACTCCCTAGCACCAGCTCATGGGGCAGTCTCACAGGGCTACTCCCCACTTGAAAAAGGAATAACAACACTCAGGCAGGTTTTAGGTTTTACTTTCCCAGCAGCAAGGCTCAACAGGTGCTGTCGTGCTCACTGGTGCCCCACAGCTAGGCAGGTTGGGGTACCTGGGCTGCTGAGATCTAATTTCTGCATCTGTCTACATGGAACCACAGAATGGTTTAGGTTGGAATGGACCTTAAAGATCATCCAGTTCCACCCCCTGCTCAAGGCCTCATCCAGCTGGGCTTTGAACACCTCTAGGGAAGGGGGCATCCACAGCCTCCCTGGGTAACCTGTGCCAGTGTCTCCCCACTCTCACTCTAAAGAATTTCCTCATGATCTCTAATGTCAATCTGCCTTCTTCCAGCCACCCCCAACACAGAGGGTGGCTGTGGGTCCCTTCCCCTTGGCGAGAGGCCCAGTAGAGCTCATGGGGCAGGCAGGAGACTTGGTTCACAGAGGCCATTTGGATGTCCTCAGTGTTGTTCTGCTGAGGAGAGTCCCATTCCCCAAGCCTGGAGCAGCTGGAGCTGCCCATGGGGGTGCAGGGTGCCGGCCCCTTGCTGCCTGCACGGGAAGCGTTTTGCTCCTGCCTGGAAACTTGGTTTCCAACTAATTGATTAAAATTGGCCTCCCTCCCTGTTACCCTAAGCAACCCCATCGATGTCCTCGGAAGGTGACCTCATTCCTTACAGCTGCTGCTGAGCAGACCAGCCCATTCTCATCCTGCTTTCTTGCTGCTCTCCCTTCAGCTCTTGCTTCCTGCTTTTACTGTCCGGTGGTGAACCACTGCCTGGTTTTGGAAGGCATGAGCAGCTCCTGCCAGCCTGGATTCCTCCAGCGGGGTGGGAGGGGTATGTCACTGGTTTACTGGGGGTATCAGGCTTTGAGAGCTCCTGGATAAGCAGGTCTGCATCAGTTGGCAGTGCCCCTGGGAAGGTCCTGGTGAGCGTCAGCATGGAAACACCAGACGGCTTCCAGGGCACGCTGCAGTTAATTTGCAGCTGCCTTCGATTTTTATGGGTTTTGAGTGGGCTGGCAGGGACAGGCCAGAGCACAGAACTGCTGCCATGTAAGCAAGAGGCACAACTCCCCCCCAGCACAGACCCGGATGAGCCCCGTGGTGGCAGCCGAGCAGCCCTGCTCCCAGCAGGGTCACACACAAGCGAACACACCAGGTCTCTGTGCCTCTCTGTGTCCCCCCAGGGTAACCTCAGACACAGGGAGCAGGGGATGGAGCAGGGCAGCTTTTCTAAACTCCACTTGCAATCCAGATGCCATCAGCTGGCACCAAAATGAGCTGTAGTGCTCCAGAACAGATGATATCTCCACTTGGGGTTCAAAACCAGCCCTTGGTGTTCAGCAGACTACAGAATGAGGCTGCATATAACTGTAGGAGCCTCTTCATGCCTCCTGAAGGCTTAGTTCTGGATTTCAGGGAGCCTTTTGTGCACTCCATCAGACAGGGTAAGTGGGGCCCTGCCTCCCAGGGACAGGAGGGTTGTTTCCCTTGCCTAAAACCCTGATGTGGGAAGCTGTGCCCAGAGCAGAGTGGCTGATACCCTATCATGGAGGAACTGATAAACACCAGCTCCCAGGCTGGCTCCGTCCCTGCCAGCAGCTCTCCCCGTGGCAAGTGCTTTGGCTCACAGCTGGCAGGATCCAGCTGTCAAGCAGAGAGGAAGCAGCTCTGCCTCTTCCCACTCCAGAGCAGTGAGATGGGGGTGGCTGCATGGCAGGGAGTGGGTAAGGTGCCTGTGGGCAGGCTCTGCTGCCTCACTAAGGAGGAGATAGTGGCAGCATGCATGAAGAGTCATTGGCGCTGCCCTCCCCTGCCTGGCAGAGGCATGCAGGCAGCCTGGCCCATGTGCCAGGCAGCATCCTGACAGAACCCTCAGTACTCCTGTTTTTTCTCCCGCTCCTTTGGTGCTGGGAGAGCAGCAGCTCAGGGAGCCAGGCTTTGGCTCACAGTGTGAGGAGGGGCTGAGAGACTGGCAGAGTGCTGCTAGACACTCAGGAGCTTGTCAGCTGGGCTGATTTAGAAGGTGCCAACCATAAGGCATGCCCTGATGGTCTGGAAATGCTTGCAATGCTACCCATGCCTTCTGCAGTCGCTCGTTAACCCCTCTTGAGTCTGTTCAGTGTATTAACCTCAGCAGCCTGGTCACAGACCGGGGCTGATTGCTGTGCCTGCAGCATGAGCAGGGACTAGCTGTAGGAGTGAGGATGTGGCTCCTGGGCTGCAGAAGGCAGCCGGGTGAGGCTTGCCAAGTCCTGGCCTTCCCCAGGCCTGCCCAGAGCACCTGGCATGCCAGCGGTGCCCGTGGAAGGAGATGAGCTGTGACGCAGGAGTGTCTGCTGTCACCTCTCCAAAGGCAGCGTCACAGCAGGCTGGGACAGGCTGGTGAGGGCTCATCAGCCCTGCAGCCTGCAGAGCTGGCTCAGGTCGTGGGAGCAGTCCCAGTCCAGGTGTATGGAGGAGGCAGGGCTGCACTGGGAGAAACCAGACACTGTGCTATGGGCTGAACCTGATAGGTCTGGGGTCGTGGAGCCTGGCAGCCTTCGCAGCTAATCCCTGTCAGCTTCTCTCCTGAAGGGGAGTCAAGGCTGGAATGCACCACGAAACCTCTGGGAAGTGACCCCAGTGTGTTCTTGCCAGGGTGGGAACCCCAGCAGTGCTGTGTGCTGAGGAGCAGCCAGGCCTGCCAGAGCAGACAGATGATTGTCTTGGTTTAACGTCTGACAGCTTCCATCCTGTGCTCGCCTGAGAGGGTAATGCAGGCTGCAAGCAGGAATCAATCAGGGCTCGGTCACAGCCCGAACCATCCCCTCCTGCTTCCCCTTCCTTCTGTTCTGCTTCAAACCCAAACTGCTCGTCCCTTTCATCAAGATGATGTGCTGGTGGCTGTGCACCACACACGGAGAGCAGCCTGTGGCAGCCTCAGGAGCGCATCCGCCACAGCCAGAGGCAGGAAGGCAAAGACCCCAGTGGAGCGGGCACAGAGCTGTGGTCGCTGCTGCAGCACCCCTGGCCTTGAGCTCACTTCAGACTGCCATGGGCTCTGCACGAGCAAGGCCTGACCCTGAGCACGGCTACGTTTGTGCTCTCCACTGACATTTATCTCAGATGCTGTCCTCCAAGACCATTTCTGAAGCAATTTGCTGTTCAGCTTGGCTAGGAAGAGCCCTGAGCAGGCTCCTTCCTTCAGCGCCTGCAATATTGACTCTGCTCTTTGCTGCAGCATTAGGGAGCATTTGTCATCTCCGAAATGAATGAATAACTTTCCCTCTCCTGGGAAGGGGGAGAAGGCTTCAGTACCCGTTTGTTCCACACACCCAGCACACAAAGCTGTTTCCAGTTACAGACAAAACTGTAACTTGGGGGTGAAACCAGGGGTGCTGGGGTCTGTGCTCTATCAGCTCCCCTCGTCCTCCTCACGCAGTAAACTTGCTGAGCACCTCCCAAGCCTTGCCCTCTGCACTGCGCCAAGGATGCCCTGCTCAGCCACGGTCCTTTGGGCAGCGTTAGGGCAGGAGGAGCAGAGTGGCTGCCAGAGAGCCAGGGGCACCCAGCCAGCAGCATCAGAGTCAGGGCAGGACCTGCCATCCCTCCCCACCCCTGAGCTGGCTGCAGAGCTTCACATGGCCCAGGGGCAGAAGGGCCTGGGAGATGCCTTTGCCACTGCCAGGTACCAGCCACGTTGCCACATCACTGACGTCCAATCCACCACCAAACAAAAGTCCTACTTGAGTCCCTCAGGAAGGAGCCACAGCCTCTGCTCTCAAGCCAGAGGAGCCCTTAGAAGAATGCAACCCAAGGATCAGGAAGCCACCCAGCAGCAGGATAAGGAAGCAGAAGCTCAGACCTGGCAATTTGTTGTGTACAGACCAAGAAGCAAGGCTCTCCCTGCTGCCCTGGAGGTCACAGCCTGCTGAGCTAACATCTGCCTGTTTGCCTTCTCAGCTTTCAGAGCTTCTCTAAAGACTTTCTTGGGAGCAACCAGGAATGCTTTCCTGTGGGAATTTCAGCCCTTGTTAGCAGGACCACATTCCCAGGGATGAAAGCAGGAAACAAACTCCAGCTATGACAGGATTTGGAAGAACAGAGCCATGAGCATTGCCAGCAGCAACCCGAGGGACTGGAGCACCTGCTACACAAACCAGGAGATCAGAGGTGTTGTGTTGCTTCTGAAACCCTCTTGTCTGGAGAGGAGCTGCTCTGGTGCCAGGAAACCTGCGCACTGGGTATCAGCCAGTATCAAACTGGCCAGCCCTGTGTGGGCCCCAACCACCAGCCTTCCATGGCAGTAGCTACCAGAAGGCATCTGCCCTTCTCCAACTGACCCAGCTGCAGGTGAACCATGCAGCTTAACCTCAAGGTACAGCAGAACCTCATGTGATGCTCAAATGAGAAGCGTGGCAGAGCAGGGGAGTGCTCTCTGGTGGGTGCAGGACGAGGTTCTGGCCATGGCAGGAGCTGGAGAAGTGTCACCTCACTGCAAACCTGTGCTTGGGACCCTGCTGGCTGAGAGCTGTGTGGAAAGGAGCTGGAGCCTTTGAAGGCCAGAGTCATCTCCGGGCTGTAATTACCCTCTCGTTTTCCCCATCCCTAATTATGCAGAACCCACCAGTCTGCTGAGGAGGCTGCACCAGTCCCACTTCTGTGTCATCAGGGCCAGGGACCCCCTGTCACCCAAAGAGGTCCCAGCCCTTCCTAGCAGGGTGAGCAGGTGGCTGCAACTGGTCTCTGTGCATGGGGGAGCCCAAGGCAGAGCCTGGGAAGAGGTTTGCTGTGGCTCAGGGCTGTTGCAAGATCAGTTATGTGTTAACTGGGGGCAGCTCTGCAGACAAGGATGCAGTGGCAGGAATCCCTGGTTGCTGCCAGCCCAGCACCAGTCTGCCCAGAGGATCACACTGCACCCGCTGGGAATTTCAGCCCTTTGCAGGAAGCCACAAGTACTTCTCATGTCCTTTGGGAGGTGGTTTTTGGTTGCTTCTTTAGAGCCAGCCCTGGCTCTGTCCCCTCACCCTGTGACATCTCCCATCATCATCATCTTGCAGCCTGGATGCAGTGGGAGCACCCACAGCTTCTTTGCAGGGTGACATGTGGGGACAAGTGTCCTCAAGAACCCTGACTTCAGGCTTGTGTGACCACCCCAGCCCATGCACCTGCTCAGAAACTCAAGCCAGGAATAAATGGGAGAGGTGAGGGTCATTGTCATGTGAAATGGTGTCCACTGGGTGCAGCCATCCCTGTCTGAGCTGTCACTCCATAAGGCAGAGCTGGACCCACTGCCAGCAGCTCTCCCCATGCCCATTTTGCCACTGTCCTGTGCAGGTACAACAGGGCTGGGCTTTGTGTGTGCTTCACTCCCCCTTCTGCTATTATTCTCTCATTTCTCTGGGCGCAGCAAGGACCAAGCAGAGCCTTTTCACCCTTTTCCTCTCTCTGCCCCAGTACAATGGGGGAAACTCCTGTGTGACCGGCAGCAGTGTTGGGTTACAGCAGGGACAGGGCAGGGGAAAGGGAAGGTGTTGAGAAAGGCAAAAGGAGTTTGACAGGAGTGAAAGAGCAGACTTTAGGTTAGGCTCTGTCATTCGGGCTGTTCAGCCTGGAGAAAAGAAGGTTCTAGAGAGACCTAAGAGCAGCCTTCCACTATCTGAAGGGCTAAAAGAAACCTGGGGAAGGGCTGCTTAGAAGGGCTTGTAGTGACAGGATGAGGTGCAATGGATTTGATCTGGAAGAGAGCAGATTTAGACTGGAGATTAGGAAGAAATTCTTTGGAGTGGGGGTGGGGAGACACTGGCACAGGTTGCCCAGGGAGGATGTGGATGCCCCCTCCCTGGAGGTGTTCAAGGCCAGGCTGGATGAGGCCTTGAACATCCTGGGCTGGTGGAAGTGTCCCTGCCCATGGCAGGGGGTTGGAGCTGGATGATCTTTAAGGTGCCTTCCAACCCAACCCATTCAGTAAGGCTATGAAGCTGCCCGTGGCCAGGCAGGAGGGTTAGGAGAAGGTGCAGACAGACGAGGGCTTGCACCTGCGGGGCTGTTGATGCTTCCTCATCGTCATCCAAGGCACCGCACCCAGCAGGCAGCCTCTGCCTTCCGCGGCAGACGAGGCCCTTTTCATTTCCAGGCTCCCTGCAAGCCAGCAGCTGCTCAGGCTGCTATGTGTGGGCAGGAGGAGTGTGGCTTTGTCACATGCCTGAGACGTGTCGCAGTCGGTGGCATCCCAGCCAGCTCCTGCTGCGAGAGCCGTGACCGCGGGAGGGACGCTGGCACCTGCCTCTCTCCCGCAGCCTTGCCCCCCGCCTCTGCTGCCCGCCGGGGCCAGCAGCCTGGGTGCAGGGCTTGGGGCTGGCGGCACCGCAGCCTCACCCCTCGCTTATGTAATGAGCCTGAACCCCTCCCGACAGGAGCTGTGCTGCTGCCAGCCGAGGCAGCGCTGCCCGCTGTCAGCCGTGCGGAGCCCCGGGAAGGTAACTGGGACATGGCACTGCGGGCACTCGACTCGCAGGGGCTCAAAATCCACCCCGCGCCGCCGCTGCTGCCCACAGCGAGCAGAGGTGGCACAGCTTGGTGCCTCCCGGGTGCTGCCCCTCTCTTCCCAGGAGCAGGACCCCGCGGCTCCGCCTGCCCCTGCGTCCAGGCTGCCCTGCGCTGCCCTCCCGGTGGCTGCGCTGCGCGGGCGGTTTGCTGCCAGCCCGGCGGCGGCAGAGTTTGCAGAGCCAGCCCGGCCTGTCAGATGCAAATGCCGGGATAAGTCGCTGCCTGCAAACAGGAATCGCTTTATGGAAAGCAGCAAAGCCTTTCCCAAACTGCTCCGAGAAGCGCTCAGAGGCCCCGTGGGGAGTAGTCGCAGCCCAGGTGCAACAGCGTGGATGTGGCATGAGTGTGCTGAGCCCCCAGCAGCAGGGCAGAGCCTCGCTGTGGTTGAGCTTTGGGTGCCTTGGTTTGTGTGGTAAGGCAGGCATGCTGCTACCCTGCTCCCAGAGGTGCCAGCCGGCTCTCTGCAGGTGAGCAGAGCAAGGTGCTGCAAGCCTCTCCTGCTGCACATTTGCAGGTCGCCCTCCTCTAAGGTTTCCCAGCCCTCACTGGAGGTGTGGCATTAAAAATCACGTTTGGGTTTGTCCTTTGGCCTCCAGCCAGCTTGTCTCAGCTCCCCAGCTCCTTCTAGAGCCTCCTGACACGCCCTGCTGCCCGGCAGCCCAGCGCCACAACTGTGCCAGCCCCCTTGGCCAGCCACTATGCCATGCAGCCTGTCCGAGCACCGAGACCTGCCAGGCACAGCAGCTCTGCCTTCCCTCAGCCCATCTCCACCCTTCCCATTTGTCCCTGGAATTCCAGCAGTGCCCTTGCAGAGGGACTCCCAGGAGCTTGCTTTGGGCACAGGCAGAAGACACGCAGACCTGCACCAGCTGCCTGAGACCAAGTGGCTTGGTGGCTGCTACAGGGGAAGCTGGAGCAAATGAATTCCTTCAGCTGTTCTAACTTTTTGGTTGTTTTTTTTTTTTCTTTGAGCCATGACTTCAGTGACAGCCTCAGATTCTTCTGGGCCTGCCATGACTGAATGCTGTGCTGGCAAGGACTAGTGGCATTATGATGTCAGCAGCCAGTGGCTTCCCCTCCATCTTTCCCTAAGGGGCTGGCAGGGAAGCTGGTGACCTCCCTGCCAGCTCTTGGCCACCTCGAGTGTGTGACTTTACCATAGCTGATGCAGAAGGGGCTGCCTGGTGTCCCTTTTGGGTCTCCCAAGCCCCGTGCTCTCTTCTCTCCCCAGCTCAGTGTTGGACACGCTCTATGAGACACCTCAGCTTCAGCAGCCCACAGCTTCCCTGCGCCCAGTGGTGATCTGGACAGGAGTTTGCTACCAAGTGTAAGTGTCTGAGTCCTCTGTGTTGTCAGGAATAGATCTTTGAGAGCAGGACTTGTCCCTGCTCCAAGAACTTTTTCCCCCTGTGTCTGTGCCTTCCCTTGCTGCTCCAGCTGGGTGCCTGCGGTGGCGGGGCTGTCTGCAGGGGAAGCTGAGTGCTCACAGCTGCAGCAAAGCTCTTCTTGTTAGGGCATGAACTCAAGTTGCAGCACCAGCGCTTTGGGCCCATGGGTTCAGGAGCTGCTCAAGTAGCTGCCAGCAGGGAACAAGCCACAGAGGAGGCCATGCTGTGCTCATTAGGTTACCATACCACAAGGCCGTGCCAGAAAATCTGCTGGTAGCTCTATCAGCTGCTGCTGAGGCCTGACAGTGTGTCCTGGGGCACAGGGTGCAGATGGCTGCATTCTGGTGTCAGGACTGAGGAGGCTCCAGCTGGGATCTTTCAGCCCTTTGAGGACTCTCTGATCTGGAGTTAACTGCTGGAGGAACAGACACCCCCACACCCAAGGAGCTGAGCATCCTCCAGATCCCCTCCACTCTTGACGCTTTGGTGGGCTCAGACCTACTTGGGCAGACTGGGGACTCTCCTGCCAGTGCTGACCAAAGCCTCTTCCGTGGCCTATCTCTAGCTGAAGAATCCACAGCTAAAAGGGACTGGCAAATTGGTAATGCTGTGGGACTCAGCCCCTTGCTCGCAGCTTCTCCTTTGCAGGAGTCCTAAAGGGAGAAGAGAAGAGGGCATCCAGCCCGGATGCGTGGATCAGGCAGGTGAAGCCTTTGCCCACAGTGTAAAGCAGTGATTCAGGCAACAGGAAAAGAGCCTCCCTTGTCCCGGCCTCTTTGGTCTCACTGGCAGCTCTGACATAACCAGGTCACTCTTTCCACACTTGCCCAGCCTGGCTGGGGACCGATGGCTGAGCTGGGTGGACATGATTCACTGCCTCGCCTAATGGGCAGCTCGCTGCCTGCGCTTTGGCAGGGCCCTGCACCTACCTAAGAAAGAAGGGTGGCTCTGGGCAGCAGGCCGGGCAAGCTCCATGCCTGCCATCTACACCTAGCCCTGGTAAGCTGTTTCTCACCATCCCTTTGGACTCTGGCCAGCTGTGCAGTTGCTGCTTTTGAGCATGGAGGTGGTGTAGCTAATCCTCCACGTGTTGATCCAGGTTAGCTGCTGTCAGGGCCCATGGGCAGGCTGCCTAAGCCCTCGATGTGTAATTGGAGCTAATTAGGCTGGGAGACTTTTTGGTTAGGATCTGTCCAAGCACTGCCCGGGGCCCCCATGCTAATAAGCACTGTGCAAAGCCAGCACCACCTTGCCCCACAGAACGTTGCCAGTTAGAGGCTGTCCAGGCTGTAGGAGGGCAAGTAGTGTTTCCCTGTTCCCTGGCACAGGGCTGGTGGCACCAGGCAGCTGCCCCACTCACATGGCATTGCTTGTGTTTTGCAGTGACCAGACAGAGGAAGCTCTTTCTGTCCCAGCACCACCAGGCCAGACAATCCTTCCATCGGGTCCCTTCCCATAATGGAAGCGTGAGTGACAAGATCCTCCATGACCTCCAGAAGCCACAACTCCCTCCCGAGAACTCTGATGGCTCCACGAATGCTTTCTGAAGGTGCCCTCGGGGGCATCGCCCAGATCACCCCCTCGCTGTACCTGAGCCGGGGCAGCGTCGCCTCCAACCGGCACCTGCTCCTGTCCCGGGGCATCACCTGCATCATCAACGCCACCATCGAGATCCCCAACTTCAACTGGCCCCAGTTTGAGTACGTGAAAGTGCCTTTGGCTGACATGCCCAACGCCCCCATCTCCCTGTACTTCGACAGCGTGGCCGACAAGATCAACAGCGTGGCGCGGAAGCACGGTGCCACCTTAGTGCACTGCGCCGCCGGCGTCAGCAGGTCGGCCACGCTCTGCATCGCCTACCTGATGAAGTACCACAAGGTGACCCTCTTCGAGGCCTACAACTGGGTGAAATCGCGGCGCCCCGTGATACGCCCCAACGTGGGCTTCTGGAGGCAACTGATAGACTACGAGAGGAAGCTCTTTGGGAAGACCACGGTTAAAATGGTGCAGACACCATACGGCATCATCCCAGACCTCTACGAGAGAGAACGGAGACCCCTGATGCCTTACTGGGGAATTTAATGGGACTGCAGGCAGGAAGCACAATGGAAGGGACGCGCTGGTCTGAGCAGACCAGGCTGGAGCCGTCCCCTTCTCCTCCTACAGCCAACCTTGGTTCTGTGCCATACAGCAGAACCTCAACTACTTCTCACCTCACCGACCTGCAAGGCCAACGGTCCCCTTCCAAGCGTTTCTCTCCGCAGGGATTCCCCCATCTGCCTTTCTCTGATTTAGCTGAATGAAGTCCTCTCATGAGTCAATTCCTTTCCTAGAGCCTCCCTTTCCTTCTCAGTCAGTCTTAGTGTCCCAGGCGCGAGGTCTGGGAGGCGCTGGCAGCACCGCTGAGCACCACACGGTGTGGCCTGCCCTGGGTGTCTGCCTGCTCCTCGCTGCTTTGCTTCCGTGCACAACTCTGTAGTGGCTTAGGGAGCGGTGCCAGCACGGAGCGAGCTCCAGCCTCCTGGCACTGGGTTTGCCCACGGGCCAGGCAGGGCAGGAGTGCAGGGGTGTGGTGCTAGTGCTGGTGTTTTCTTTAACAGCTGTAGTGACTCTCAGTATATAGTGTGTGAGGTCCTTAGTCAGCTCCTAACCTGTATTCAAAGTGAAGAGAAAAAACAGACAAAAAAAAAACCCAGAAGTAAACCAAACAAAGCCAAGAGAAGCCAGGCAGTGCCTGTCGGCCACCAGCCCAGGCTGAGTGATTCAGCTCCAATAAACGCAAGATCTTCTCTTTTTATTTCCCTCATTCCATGCCAGGGCAGCAGTTCCAGCGCACACTGACACCTGGTGTCACTGTCCTGCTGTCTGACAAACAGACACCGCAGACTGACTGTCCGTTTAGCACCACCGGTGGTGGCTGTGGGTGGAAAGGATCCAGAGGTCTTGTCCAAAAAGGTTATCTTGAGTCAGACGCAGGAGGTGAAGCCTCCCCACGCAGGACAGCCAAGGAACAGGGTGGGGAGCTGTGTGCATGCTCACTGCTGAGGCTCTGGGGCTGTGCCTGCTGCCACGCAGGCAGGGCACTGGGTGCAGGTGAAATCTGCTTGGTCCCTTAGCTCTAGGTACGGTCGTGATCTGCCTTAGCCTATTTCTGGATCACTCCATGATGTCCCCAAGGTGCTGCTGCATTCCAGAGCTGTGCCCACAAACCTGCCATCCGTTCAACCTCCTGCTCCGGGACAGCTCTGCCTTGTGCTGTGTGATGAGAACTGCTCCAGCCTCAGGCGTGGGAGAAGCCCTTCACTGCTGCCTCCTGGAGGTCCATCCCCTCTCTGCAGAGGGGCAAGGACTGGTTTGGTTGAAGCCTAACTGATGCCCACCCCAGGAGAGCAAGGCAAGTCTGTTCCTCAAGGAGACCTTCGTGTCCTCTGTTGCATCTCTGAAGGAGGAGCAGGCAGGCTGCTGGCTGCTGCGGTAGCATCTGACTGAAATCAGATTCTATACTTGTGGAAAAAAATAAAATCAATAAAGATTAAACAAAAACTTCTGCTGGGTTCCTCTCCAGAGCTGTGCTGCTGTGGCTCCCCTGATGGCAAGAACGTGGTGTGAGACTGAGCATGGCTTTGACCAAAGCTGGCCCTTGGGCTAGGCAAAGACACCATGACCTGCTCCCATCACTGGGCTCATCGTGGAAGTGGTTGGAAGGGAGCTTGAAGATCATCCAGCTCCACCCCCCCTGCCACAGGCAGGGATACTTCCACTAGCCCAGGCAGCTCAAGGCCTCATCCAACCTGGCCTTGAACACCTCGAGGCAGGGGGCATCCACAGCCTCCCTGGGTAACCTGTGCCAGTGTCTCACCCTGTTCACAGCCCACCCAGTGCCTTGCAGCTGTTTCAGAATCCTTAGCTTCTGAAGCCCCAGATGAGCAAAGCAGCAAAAGCATTTTCTTCTAGCTGCACCCTGGCACAAGACACTCCACAGGCTGGTCAGATAGGAACTGAGCTCTTTATTGAACACGAGGTTTGAATCTCAGCACAGGATTTGTAAATCATTGCAAGAATTAGGGGGTAAATGATGCACTGAAGTCAATTAGCAACACTGCTTACTGGATTGGAGTAGCAGCAGTGACTCCAGCATTGCACAGACCAAACCAGCACCAACTACTAACAGCAAAACCACTTCTAGAAGAGAAATACCATCTGCCCAGAGGGCAAATAAAGAATCACAATAGAAGGGGAAGGTTTCCCACCACTTTTCTTCATAAAATGATGCCATTTCTATTTGAACCTTGAGGACTGGAATTAAATACAGGTCCGGAGAGCAAAACCAAAGGAGTAGTTTGTACAATAGCAGCATCTATTGCAAAGGCAGCTTTTGTTTCAGGTTTAAATAATCTGATGTGTAGCTAACTAGAAGTTGGAATATTCCTTGGGTTTTCCTGAGCAGCTTCTCAACCTCAGGTTGAATTTCACTATCACTCCATATACACTACAGGACCTTCAAGGAAGGAGCTGCTCCAAACAAACTCAGGGGGAGAGAAGCTGCTGCTAGGGAGGAAAAGCCAGAGGAATGGTCAAGTGCAGAGCATAATTCCCACACCACAAATAACCTCCAGTTTGGAGCAGCAAGCCTGGGGAGAAACTAGAGCCAACACATGGTGAAAGATGGGCAGGGGAAGGGGCTGGAGCTCCACATAGCTCCTACCTCCCACAGGAAAGAAACCACAACACACAAAGACAGCAGAGCAGCACCAGGAATACAGCTGGGAAAAGCCATCTCTACATTAAATGACCAGGCAGAGAATCTCTCAGAATTCTAAATGCACAGAAATAGATAGAAAAAAAAAAATCACCTGCCATGGGCAGCCCCAAGGCAGCTCAGAGAACACATCAAAAACCCCAGCCAAGCCTCACTTCCCTTTTCCAGCAAAAGCCACAAGCAGCGGGAGCCCTGGATCCCAGCAGCAGCAGCAAGGCCAAAGCTGCACTCTGCACCAGGCTGTGTGCAGGGGCAGCAGGGGAGGGCGGCCCTGGCACAGAGCACTGCAGGCAGGAACTGTAACCTTGGATACTGAGTGCCCAACCCCGGGCCGCACAGCTGAGATGCTGCTGAATGCCACAGTGAGTCACCGGAGTGAGGAGGAGATGGAAGCGAACTGATCCTCCCTGTGCGCTGCCTTCTGCCAGGGTGGCCTCATGCAGACCGTCTGCTGTGCTCCCACCAGGCAAAGGTGTCCAGCGCCCACGAGTGCTGCCTGCTCCCCACACTCGCAGGCTGTTGCCCTTCCTTCTGCAGGGATCAGGAGTGTCGCAGCTCAGGGAGCTCTGCTGCAGCCACCACTGCCGATTCCTGCCTTTTATGGGCCAAGAGCCACGCTGGATTCCTCGGAGAGAGGCTTCCTCCGAGAGAGCTCAGCTGCTCCACGCACAAGGAGCACAGCACTGCAGAAGGTTCTGGTGGCAGTGGAGCTGGGGGCGCATCTGAACTCCTGGGTGCTTTAAGTTTCACGTTGTGGCCTCTGATTTGTGGCATTTGCTTTTAATTAGATAAAAATAACCCCCTCTCGAGCTGAGTGTTCAGGAGCTGTGGTGGGAGCCCAGGCTAACAATAAACTGCCTCTTCCCAAGATAGCATTTGAGAAGCAGCAGCGTTTGCGTCAGCCTGGTACTCCAAACCACTCGAGGGGGCCCCTCGCTAGCAGCAGGATGAGGCAGCCAACACTTCACTGCTGCTCTAACTCGGGAGGCAAAAGCCAGCAATGGTGACTGTGCCCAGCAGACCCCAAAGCCCCGTGGGAAAACCTGTGCTGGCAATGGGCACAGCAGCCCCAAATGACGACAGCAAGCAGTTCGTGGCCACGGGCTGTGATGCTTACTGCAGGAACTATTTCACACCCAGCAAAGGAAGCAGAGAGCAGGCAGTAAGTGACTGCCCTTACTTTGCTAATTACTGGGCCACAGAAGGCAGCCAGTCGCTGTCTAACGACACAAACCTGTGACGTGGTCAGCCCCAGCCTGCTACTGCAGGCACCAGTTGCTTGGTTTATGAATGAGCTAATTTCAGGCAGCAGGAAGATTTGCTTTAATTTGTGTAAATAAGGGGCCAGACACCCAGCACTCCTGTTAGCCAAGATTCTTTCACTGGCTGTAATTAACAGTTTAGTCTAACTAAGCCTCTTTCCCCCCCTTTTTTTTTTAAACAGACAGCATCATTTTTCCTCATTGTAATTTCTACTCCAGCAAATCACCACCAGTCCAAATCACCACAACGGAGGCAAGAGTAAGCTGGGGAAGCTGTTGGTATCTGTGGGGAGAAGGGAGATTTCCTGCAGCAGTGACATCCCAGAAGGAAGCAGCAGGCTGTACCTGACACACACACACCACTCCACTGACTGGAGTGAGAAGAGTCTCCTCATGACATTCTGAGTCTCCTACCACGTTACAGCTCTGTCCCCAGCTGCCTGCTGCCAGAGCTGAGGAGAGAATCAGGGACTGCAGGTGTAGGAGGGACATTGGTGATGGCACAACAGAACGTGGGAGCTGCCATAAGCCACAACACATCAGATGCAAGACACTCTGCTTCAAAAAGCAGCCACCAGCTTTCACTGCTGATCCACACCCCCTGCAGCAGGAGCTGGGGGCCACCTTGTGCTGCCAGCTCTGAGTCAGAGCAACAGCTGAGTGCAGGTAGCAGCAGGCTGCACAAATTGCACACAGGCAACCCCCTAGAAAAGCACATTCCTGTCCAGAAAAGGAAATGCCCCTCTAGAAAAGCACATTTGTGTCCAGAAAGGAAACATCTGGGTGGATGCAGGCAGGAGCAGAGCTGCTGTAGCAGGGGAGCCCAAGGTCCGGTGACAGACAGCAAATCATTCTGGCAGCTCAGGACCAGGCTGAGGAAGGAGTTTGTCCATATTTACAGAAAGACCACACCTGCCTGTGCTGAAGAATTCAGACAGGGTGGGGAAAAACAGTCAACACTTTTCCCCAGTCCTATCCCCCAGCACTGCCCAGGAATTCAGGATGAACTCCAGCAGAGGAGTGCAAGTATAAACAGAGCAGCTCTGCAGCCCCATTCCTTCAGAGTCAATAATTCAGTTTGCCTGGCAAGTTGCTGTGCCTCGTGCACTGCAATGCTATAGCAGCAAATAAGGAGAGGTCCACAGGCTGAAAAGATGATGGAAAGGATCTGTTTGCAAATGGACTTCAACATCCCAGTGGTCACTTCCATGCAAATCAGCCCAGCACCTGGCTTTTCCCTGGAAGCTCTGCCCTCCTTTGAAGATGCATGCCCTTGGTGAGCAGGCTGCCTTGTTACAGACTGGGACCCCCTTTCATCTTGGGGAAGGCTGAAATGCTGCAATTTTTTTGGCCAAAGTATGTTTTTTTCTGTTGATTTCTGACACCTTGGCCCTTTGCAAGTGACATTCTTCATGGGCAGGTGCCTGTGCCCCTGGCTGTAACCATTCTGCTGCAGAAACCCAGACACAGCCTTTCACACACTCACCACAGCCTGAGCCTGGCCACTGGCCCCACACCACAAATTGACCCCAAGTGTCCTGCACTACCAGACCCAATTCTCCATCTTCAGTGCAACAGCTCTCAGAGCAGGTCTGGCAGAATGAGACCTGGAGGCTTTGGCTCCACACAGTTGATCCAGAAATTCGCACAGCTTGCATGGTACTGGTGCCCTCCGTATGCCAGCTTGAAGTTATCTGTTTCTGAATTAAAGGCCTGAAACAACAAGAAATAAAGGTGTCAGTCTCCCCTGAAATAAATGTGACAGCCTCACCCACTCCAGGATCTTGGAACTGGAGCAGATCATGGACACAGCACAGGTATCAGCCCAGAATGGCACAGCAGTTCCCTCCCACTCTGAACAAACCACCCCATTCAAAACCAAATCTTGCTTTGAGCCTGCAGAGTGTTTGCAGGTGGACAAAAGCTCACCCATCACACCTGACCCCCTGCTTGGCCTGTCATGCCCCATACTGAGGGACCATGGGCTCAGCATCCTACCTGATCTGACTCACTAACTCACCTCGGGTCATGCCCTGCCCCTTCCAGCTCTGCTCAATACCCATACAGGATTAAAAGCTGTTTAGCCAGCCAGGAAACAGCCACTGCATTTGTTCCACAGTGCTGTGCTCCAGGCAGGTGCAGGTGTTGATTTCCAGCTGAATTTGATGGACTTGCTGCTGTTAATTGAATCTGCTCTACGAGAGGAGCTGCTGAAGCCAGGACCAGCTCCGCACGTCTGCCTCTCTGTTGCTAGGAGATACTTTCCAAAGCTTCACAGCTACCTATTTAAAACAAATATTCTAACCCTATTCCCCACCCCCTGGATTTCCTGCAGAGACTTCTAAAAATGCCACTGCCTTCTACAAACAGCCAAAAGTCAATATTTGTAGCAAAAAAAAACCCCAACCCAGCCCTACAGCTCCCCCCCCACACACACCTCCTGCAACAGACACACAGCTACGAAGTCAGAAACTCAGGGCAGGGAGTTTCCACCACACGACAGGAGCAACACAAACCCAGAAGCTATTCACAGGTACAAGCATGCAGACAAGACAAAGGGGAGGCTCTGGAGCATGTTAGTTGATCAGATTGAGTGTTACAGTCACGAGAAATGACTTAAAAGAGAAGGATTCATGATTGGTACAGTTGAGAATGACAGCTGAAAGCACTGCAACACTTCAGCCTTCCACACCCAACCAAGAATGATCTACAGAGCACAGGGGGTTGACAGAGTCCTACTTTTCTAGGAAGCTCTTCCACAGGTTTCTCTTCATTCTGCAATAATGTTGAAACCACAAAGTCAGCAGGCTGCCGACACACGGCAAGGGCTCGCCTGCCCTCTGCTCCTAGCCTGGGATTCCCTCCCAGCGCCACTAACTGCAACAGCCCCTTCCTGGTGAGCCTGGGGAATGCACCTCACAAGGAAAAGTCACTCCAAGATGTTTATGTTAACAAACATGTACCTGGTGGGTCCTAGGCCCCCAGTTTATTCCCCACCATGAACAATTTACCTCCTAGTGCACACCTGTGGCACAGGCCAAGCCCAATGAATCAGAAAATCGTAGATTTGCTCCCTCCTGGAGGTGTTCAAGGCCAGACTGGATGAGGTCCTGAGCAACCTGGGCTACTGGGAGGGGTCCCTGAAGTGCCACGGCCACACATTTCTGAACACCTCCAGGGATTGCGACTCCACCACCTCCCTGGACAGCCTGTTCCAATCCCTGACCACTCCTGCAGCAAAGAAGTTTTTCCTCCTTTCCACCCTAAGCCTCCCCTGGCACAATTTCAGGCCATTTCCTCTCCTTCTACCACCTGAAGGAGAAGACACCAACCCCACCTCACTGCAACTTCCTTTCAAGGAGCTGTACAGAGCAGTGAGGTCTCCCCTCAGTCTCCTCTTCTCCAGACTGAACACCCCCAGCTCCCTCAGCTGCTCCTCAACAGGACTTGCTCTCCAGATCCTTTGCCAGCTTTATGTGGACTGCTTCAGTCCCACCTCTAGGGTCAGATTTTGCCTTAGCCACTTCCAGATCCAAATTACAGCCACGAGCTCTTACTGAAATACACCCAAGGCCTAAAGGAAAGTCCAAGCTGTAAATGAAACCAGAGTTGAACACCAGGGGCTCATCATCCTTACTTTGCTCCTGGAATCCACGTTCAGCAGGCACACTCCACAGGCAAGATCTTGGGCGTTTTTAATCCCCGGACGCAGCATACAAGAGGAGAAATCCAGGGAGTTTTCATCTGGCTAAAGAAACAAGGCAGTCAGTGCAGGCACTGCCAGTGCCTCAGCATGGCCATGCTCTGGCTGTGGTGGC
The DNA here is from genome assembly GCF_015220805.1 of Pogoniulus pusillus. Lineage (NCBI taxonomy): Eukaryota > Metazoa > Chordata > Aves > Piciformes > Lybiidae > Pogoniulus > Pogoniulus pusillus. Next base: position 13,897,361 of record NC_087290.1, on the reverse strand, counting down.
TGCCCAGAGCCCTGGCAGCAGCCACCTGGCAGGGAGGACCTGTGTGCGCTTCCCACCGGTGCTGCGATTTAATCAAAGCCATTAGCATGTACTTGCAATCCTGCTCTGCAATCCCCATCAGCACTCATTTATAACACTCCAGCTCTGGAAAAAAGGCTTCCACTACAAAGGGAAGAATTCTTCAGTTCCACCTTCCCACATCAAAAGGAGGAGACGTTGGCAAGCAGGAGCCCTGGCGGCAGCTGCCGGGTGCCAGCGCGGCGCGCTCCGAGCTGCAGGGAGATAAGCGGTGGTGGGCAGGTAGTGGGTGTGCAGCTGCAGGCAGAGGGGCCTGGGCCAGCTCTGCTCTCAGTCCTAAGCACCACAAGTGGTGTCTGCATCACTGTTCACCATCCTGAATCCCCTGTTCCTCCCTGATCAAAAAAGATGGAGGTGATTCCTTTGGGAGCTTTTCCAGAACCACAGAAGTGTTTGAGTTGGAAAAGGTCTCCAAGAGCATCGAGTCCAACCAGGGAGCCAGGAGAAGCTGGCATGGGGGCACAGCAGAGCAAAGTGGGATATGAAGGTTAACCAACTCATGGAGAAATGAAAGGCACCAGCTACACACTAACCAGGTTAGAGACAGGCAAACGTTGGGGGAAGCACAGAATCCTTTTGGTTGGAAAAGCCCTTTCAGATCCTTGAGTCCAAAAGACTCACAGAATTAGCCAGCCTGGAAAAGATCTCTGAGACCATGGAGTCCAACCTATCACCTAACCCTTCTAATTAACTAAACTATTGCCTAGCTCTGCCAAGGCTGGGGCTAAACCACAGCCCTCAGCACCACACAGCTGAACTAAGTTCCTAACAGTGAGGGTGGGGAGACACCGGAGCAGGTTACCCAGGGAGGTTGTGGATGTCCCCACCCTGGAGACGTTTGAGGCCAGGCTGGACGAGGCCTTGAGCAACCTGGGCTAGTGGAGGTGTCCCTGCAGAGGGGTGGAACTGGATGAGCTTTAAAAGTCCCTTCCAACCCAACCCATCCAGTGACTATGAATAAACCTGCAAACGAGGACTGCCTGGATGCAGCCCCTTTCCCAGGGCACAGTCTGTAAGTTTCAGCTTCCAGATTGAAATCAACTCCAGACTTTGCTCAAGTGACCTCTGTGCCTGGAAGGAGCAGTGCCTATGAAACCAGTGCCTGGCAGTGCAAGAGACTTCCTCCGAGGTGTGAGCCCAGGCCATGTGCACTCTGGCTCCACACTGCAGCTGTGCTGGTCACACTCCCCCCCCTCCACTGGCTGCAGAATAATTGGAAACCTAAGAGACAAAACCACCACCCTTTAATCTTTAAGTAGATCAATCAAATTAATAAAGACACTCTAATATTTGTTTACCAAACACAGGAGTGAAGCACAGGAGAAGGTCAGCCTGGAATCTGCAGCAAAAAGCCACAAGGCTGTGCATAAAATTCCCTGGTGACAAAACCCTTTCAGAGATAAAATTAACCTTTCCCAGCACAGCCTCAGAGCTACACCACTTTGCTTAATTGGCACTTCTGCATCGTTTGGGATCCAGCACTGCAACAACAGGGTCTTTTTTTCCTGCAGTCCTCATGCCTGGAGGTGTTCATCCAAACAGGGATGGGTTTCACACCTCCCAGAGACCCAGGTGGAGAAGAGAAACACTGAGGGAAGCTTTGGACAGGGGCAGGAATCCCTGTGCCTCAGATAACTCCATAGTCTGTGCATGAGAAATCACTATTCACAGCTCCTCATATGTTTAAAATTGCTCTGGACCACTGCAGCTGGGAGAACACGTGGCCAAGCTTTGGACGTCAAGGTAATCCCTGTAATCTTCCAAGGAAAAGCACTTTAAGAACTAAATTTTAATCCACTTGCTTAAAGAAGAGAATCCTGATAGCTTTTAAAAGTGTTCCTATCAACAACAGCAGAGTTCAAAGAGATGACTCCCAGTCTATCAGCTCCATCTGCCAAGCAGTCAAATACTGGAAGGATCAGTTTCCTATTCTGCCAGGCTCTCTGCAGGATGGGGCAGCACCAGGACTTGCTGCCACCACTGTGTGCCCTGCAGAGCCAATGAGCTGCAGCTAGCAGACAGCGAAGACCCTGGGCCTTACTTACACTAGACAGCTCTAAGGTCCCCCTGCAGTCTTCTCTTCTCCAGACAGAACACCCCCAGCTCCCTCAGCCTGTCCTCATAGCAGAGGTGCTCCAGCCCTTGGATCATCTTTGTGGCCTCCAACAGCTCTGTGTCCCTCTTTTGCTGGAGACACCACACCTGGATGCAGTATCTGAGGTGGGGGTCTCAGCAGAGCAGAGCAGAAGGGCAGAATCTCCTCTCCTGCCCTGCTGGCCACACTCCTCTCTATCCAGTGGCTTCTTAAGGTGTTACTGCAGTTGCCCTGTTGGAGTGGTGCACAGTTCAGATACCCCCAAACTCCTTGAGGCAGCAGCAGGTTTGGGCACAGGAAACAGTTCTGTTACAGGGAGCTCTCCCCTGGGTGTCAGCAATGAGAGCTTTTCTGTGGAGCGAGAGGAAAATGCAAACCGAGAGGCTAGGCAATGAGTGGGGGCCCTGCACACCCAGCTGTGGGGGCCCTGCACCCCTGCACCCCCAGCTGTCAACACAGCCCAGGCCTTACCGTCAAAGCTGCGAGCGACATGAAGCTGATGAGGTTGTTCCAGACCTTGTCGATGTCCTTCAGCAGCTGCTGGAGCTTCTCACTGCAGACAGCTGTTGCTTTGATGCCCAGCTCAACTCTCTTCGTCACCCTGTAGACTTCCACAACCCCTGGGGACACAGAACACAGCAGAGGATTGCAGAGCACTTCCATCTTCCTGCAGCCTGAACTCAGAAACAGCCCAGAGCAGGCAGGGCAGAGGGAAGGTGCCAGGGGCAGTCATTCCACAGCAGCAGTTACATCCCCTTAGCACAAGAGCTGCTCATTGCAGGGGAAAGATGCAGCTAAAACACAGTTCCATGACTCCATGTCACTGCTCTGTCAGGGGAGAGCTTTCAGCTGGTGAAGTCCAACCTACCCAGCAGGTACTCCATGCCCTGTGCAGACTGGATCACTTCCGTGCAGACGGAGGAGCTGCTGATCCCATTCAAGGTGTCGTTTGCTTTCCTTATGACCTGGGGGAATGGATAGCATCAAATAAATGGTGGTGTTACCTCCCTTGGACCAGCCACCACAACCAGGCTGTCCCCAGCAGAAACTGTCACACATACCAGGAGTGAGATTAAGAAATAACTGCCATGCTCCAGCACGGGTTTTGCTACTCCTGCAGTAACTATGAGCAGACCAAGGGGAACAGGTGAACATTTGAAACCTTCAGACATTCCCCAAGTATTTCCATTCCCAAAATCCAAAAGTGAGGAGCAGGCACTGCTGTCTGAGTTAATAACAGCATTCAGGGTGTTGGCTAAAACTCAGATGCAAAGCAGAAATGTGAAGGAAAACGAATCTGGCTGTGAAACAACTGAGAGCCACAGCCAGGCACTTCATGCCCTCTGCACAGCACAGTAAGCAGCCCTGGTTCTGAGGAAGGGCTGAAGAGGCAGGTGCTGATACCAGCACCCAGAACATGCCTTACTGGCTGCCCAGAACACAGGAACTCCACATTAACTTGGAAATGTAGGCAAAAAGCAAACTAATCACAGCTGACAGGGAGATTAGTGCAGGATCTTTAACTGAGCAGGCACCGCTTCTGCTGCCTGGCAGCTTTTGGGGCAGGAACTATAATCCCCTGAGGCTGTGCCTGTGTGCTGTGGAGCCTTCAGCAGGAGAGGGAGGCTGTGGAGGAGGCTACACACCTACCTGCAGGGCACTCTCCAAGCATCTTTGCCATTCGTAGGCATACCTCTCACTTTCCTGTTGGAAAGAAAGGCACAGTCTGAATCACAGAAGCATAGAATGCCAGAGTGCCAGGTTGGAAGGGACCCCAAGGATCACCTGCTCCAACATTTCTAGGTGACAGAGTTGGGATGAGCTGGCCCAGCAGCCTGCCAACCTGCTCCTTCACATGCTTCCCCTTCTCCCACCACAACAGGAGCAGAGCAGACAGGAATTCTGAGAGCCTGTTTGCAGGTCAGCTACCTTCAACAGATCTGCTCCTTATTTCCCTCCCCCCTAATTCTTTCAATATTCTCTTTGCACCTGAACTCTAATTCAGCTGCTGAGAAATTTGCACCTGAATTCCAAAGTCTGATTTCTTAGAATCAGTTTCATAAGGAAGAATGTACTGAATGGGTACAAATTGGCACTGCACCTACCCACTCCTGACACAGCTGTTACAGGTCTGCTGCTCTAGGCACAGGGATTAGCAGAGCTTCATCCAAGTCCTTTTCCCATCTATTCTCAGGATGGCTAAGGGCAACAAGTACCACAGCCAAAATTGCTAAGCCATTTCCCAAAGCCAATGGTCTCAGAGCCAAATCTGGGATTAGACTGAAGTTGTAGCTAATTTCCAGTTACAAACTCAGACCACAAAGTCAAGTGACTCTGACTGCCTCGCAGACCACAGCATTGCCCCCAAGACTAACCACAGCAGAGCATTCTCCCCCCCACCACCACTTCACAAGACTAAACACAGGAGAGAAGAAACCTCCTTTAGGAGCAGTTCATGATCACAGCTCCTGACCTTATCCAGTTTAGACTCACCCCCTGAACTCAAACAGCTAAGGTCCCAAGGGCAGGGCTACAGAACACCCTCAACAGCAGCCTGATGAGTCTTTGCCCTCTGCTTGTGTTGCAGGCAGCTCTCACCTCAACTTCTCCAGTCAGGTCTTTGTACTTGTCTCTGATGACAGGCAGCGCAGGCTTCTCACTGAAGGTGTTGGAGCGATCCCTGAAGGGCTGCTCCAGCACAGGCAGAGGCGAGGAGCGGCTGATTTCTCGGTCACCCAGGCTTAAGCTCCTTTTGTGAGACCCTAAGAAGCGAGGACATAACCCAGTTAGCCTTGCAGTCCTCAAGGCATCGAAATGAACAGAGTAGCAGCAAGGGATGCACTCCCACTCCAGCAGAGAAGAAGCCTTCTCTGGACTGGTGCAGCTCTCCCCAGCTCCTCAATTCTCACCACTTTTTGGTAAAGGCTTTGTTTTTTTTTTTCCTTGTCTTCCAAACACAACAGAAATCAGTGAGAAGACTCAGCTTGTTTCAAGGAGCTTTTGGAGTAATCCCCACTGGCTAATTTATCATCTGATGAGCAAATTCAGCCTGTGCCAGGCACAAGCAGGGCAGGCTCCCTCCACCCTGGGCAGCCTTACCTTGCACAGACAGGTCAAAGGTGGCCAGCTCGCTCCTGATCATTTCTTCACTGGACTTCACCTTGCCTTGGGAAGTTGCCACCAAGAAGTCAAACTTGCTGATTTTTGGCTTTTCGCTTTGGAACTCTCCAAAGTCATCTGTGGACTCTCTTTGCAGGTCAGAAGGCAGCCCACTGGCCAGGAAATCTGCCTCCTGCCTCGCCTGGGCTGCCGCTGCATCCTGTGCGCCTGCCGAAGGGCTGGCGAAGTCCCCAAAGCCTCCGGAGTCATCCTCGCTGGGACCTGCTGGGCCAGAGTCTTTAAAGTTTGCAAATGCTGCAAAGGAAACATCCTGCAAAGCATCCTCACTAGCAAAGGTTGTCACTTTGGAAACTGTTGTCATGGTAATGTTTTCTGAGCTGCCAAACAAGGTCTCCTTCTTCTGAAGGACAGAAGTAGCCGTAGAGGATCCACTTCCCGAGGACTGGACAAAGGAGGAGAGCTTCTTGCCCTGCTGAATGTCTTCTTTGTCGGACCAGTCATAGCTTGCCAGGCTGCTGACTGCAGACCCACTGTTATAGCTTCCAAATGGGGCACATTTTAAGTCATCTATATCTGAGAGAAACAAATCCTTACAATTAGAAGACGAAGTGCCAACGTTCACCTCTCCACCCTGCGTAGGGGCAGGAGCAACTCGCTAAGAGCCCGAAGGAACGGCAAGAACAAACACTCTGAGGTGGCTCAGCGAGGCTTAAACCAGAGCTTGCACAAGAAGAATCTGCATTTAACAGCAAAACATTCACATGTAATAAATGTAAGCCTCCACTTCTGAATATTCTCTTGTATTTGAAGCTAGAAGTCACCATCCCACTACAGGAGTGAAGAAACACTGAAGCAACAGGAAATGTTTCCAGGCAGTGCAGCCTGCGTCCATCGGCAGCTGAGTGCTCTGATGCTGGCTGCAGAACCCACACTCAACAGGTAAACGCTAGCAACTCCACTGCCTTGTCACATCATCCCCCTCAGCAAACAGCCACACAGCACAGGGCTGACTGCTGCATCCCCTCTGAGAAAAGCATTGAACACTTCAGGTTCCTGCCCCATGGCAGGGGCACTTGTGCAAACGTGCTGCAAGAAGCTTCAGAGAACAGCCACCCTGGTCAAGCTGTTCACAGTGCCACACAGCTGGCTCTCCAAACTTCCAGCTTTCAGGAATGCCAGGAATAATCTGGAGGCCTTGGGTCAGCATTTACAGCCTCAGTGCTCGCTAGAGAAAATCCAACCAGTCTGCAGAAAGCTCCAAACATTGCTACTCACCCAATCCTCTGTGCCAGTGGGTTCTCCTCAGTGCCACCAGCAGGCATGGCACCTAGCCTGTTCCCCTGCATGACAGCCAGCCCCAGAGCCTGCAGTGGCCAGGAGCTGCTGGGCTTTGTCTGCCACTCACTCAACTGATCTTTCACGTTCAGCCTGAGCCTGATCCAGAGTGAAGGCAGAGAGCGCCAGGGGCTGCCTGGGTTGCATTACAGCTCACCGAGCCCCAGCCCTGCTCCTCTACTCTTGGCATTTGTTTTCCAGCATTAACAAGTGTCACTTTGGATTAGACATTCAGCTGCTGCTTGGTGCCTGGGGTGGAAGAGGCTTGAGGTAAGCAAAACCCAATGCAGGGAAGAGATTCTCTTAGCTGAGGCTCTGGTAAACACGATGGGCTGAGCTGGCTGGCACACAGCAGCAGGGCTCTAGCAGAGCAAGCTGGCATCCCAGCTGCCCTCTTTACTGTCTGAGCACGAAGCCACTCTGGCCAAATGTCTCTGCCTTCACCTGCTCCTCTACAGGACGGGCAGAGCATGCAGTGCCTCAGGCTGCTTTCCAGGCACGACCCGCAGCCCAGCTAATGAAAAGCCTGACAGACAGACAGACACCAACATGCCCTTTAATGCCACTCCAGTGAGCCCCCTGCGAGGGGTGGGAGAGGCACGGTTGGGCCTGTGGGACTGGCTTCCTGCAGCTGCTGCTCTCCACAACAAGCCTTAGCACCCTGCACACCCCAGGCAAGCTTTCAAAGCACCACTCCAATAGTGCATCTGTAGAGCAAGCAGTTCACAGAAGGGTAAACAGAGCAGAGATGAAATCACCTACTGGTGGGCAAACTGAAGGGAAGAAGGTGAAAAGGAGCTGACTTGCAAGGAGCAGTGATTTATCACAAGACACTGCACCTTGTGCTCTCAAACGTACAGTTTTGTTTAAAGAAGTAAATGAAAGCTTCAGTAGCACTGAAGAGAGTGCCAGAACCACCTCCAAAATGTCAGCCAGCTGTAATTAATCCTGGGAGCTTGAGGAGACCACGGGGCACTAAGCAACCTCTTTTCCTTTTCATTTGTGTTGCCTCCAGAGCCCAGCAAAGGTTTCAGCACTGCCATTGTCTCAGCGTGCAGCAGGAAATGCAGAGACAGAGCCACGACCCTGCTGTGCAGATCTGCACCATCCGCCCTGGCTGAGTTCTTTCATAACGGCCACGAGTGGGAGCTGGCTGAGGACACTTCCTAAAGGAGCAGGGCAGGGCCCTCCTGCTCTTCCCTTGGCTCAGGGGCAGGCAGAATCAGCAGCAGGCTGCGATGGGAAGCTGGAGCTCACAGTGCTTGGCTTGCAATCAATAGGTCATGGCAGGGAAGGCAGAACAATATCTGAATTATTCACAAGCTAAGAGTGAAGATTCCCTCCATGGATCCATGCAGACTCCAAGCCCCCCCTGCACTGGTGTAAGAGCTGAGCTGGAAGGGAATGGTTCACTTATTTGGATAGTTATAAAAGGGTTACTCTGGTGAGTAAACTTTCCTAGGAGTCTTAGAATCACAGAATGGGTTGGAAGGGACCTTGAAGACCATCAAGTCTCAGCCCCCTGCCATGGGCAGGGACACATCTACTAGCCCAGGCTGCTCAAGGGATCTTGTCATATAATCATGGAACTGTTTGGGTTGGAAAAGGCCTCCAGGATCATCCATTCCAACTCTCAACCCAGCACCACCATGGCCACTAAACCCTGTCCCCAGGTGCCACTGCCACACCTTTCTTGAACCTCTCCAGGCATGGGGACTCCAGCACCTCCTTGGGCAGCCTGTTCCAGTCCCTGACCACTCTGGCAGCAAAGACATTTTCCTTAATCTCCAACCTAGCCCTTCCCTGGCAGAGTTTCAGAAGCCCAAGGTCTTGCTGTGCCATGCCCTGTGCTGCACAGGAATATATGCCAGAAATGAGCTGGTTTTGACTAGAGGAAGCAAAAATCCTAACCCCTGCCCTACTGCACACAGCTGAAGGCTGCTGTGAGCTCTCAGCAGATTTGCTGCAGGAAGAGAGGAGCTGCCCCCCCGGTGGGCAGCAAAGCAGCTGTGCCAGCAGACTAATGAGTGAAGCAGCACTTTACATGTGAGCAGCACTGCCTTGGCTGACCCCGGAGAGCCCTTTCTGATGTGGATATTTGGGTTAGTGGCAAAAAGGTTGTTTTGTTAAGCAGTGCTAAGAACTGCTTCCCCAGCAGCCTTTTCCTTAGCCCACACGTGGATGTGATGGATAAAAAGCTTCAGTCCCCATACTGCAGCTCTGGGCTGTGATGATGTAAAGGAACCCTAAAGCTCATCCAGTTCCAATCTCCTGCCACAAGTAGGGACACCTCCCACCAGCCCAGGCTGCTCGAGGCCTCATCCAGCCTAGTGCTGAACGCCTCCAGGGAGGGGGCATCCACAGCCTCCCTGGGCAACCTGTGCCAGTGTCTCCCCACCCTCACTGTCAAGAATTTCTTCCTCACCTCCAGTCTCAGTCTCCCCAGTTCAAAATTTAACCAGATGCTTGTGTGTCAAGAATGCATTTGGGTTTTCTTTTTTCCAAGGCAAGAGATGATGAAGTGAGGGGGGAAGAACATTCATCACTTCTAACTAAGCATGACACTTGGTGAGGACAGATGCCACGGAGCTACCTCCACTGCCTGCTGCAGCACACTTCTGGTGAGAACAGATCTGATCAAAGCATCACTTTTTACTCAAAAGAAAAAGGAGCCAAGACTAAATCCACCACAATTCTGTGCAGATGCTTTGGGCTGGGGACAGAGGCTCTGTGCAAGGGCAGAAGTGAGTGCTGCTAGCTTTTAAGGAGAGCAGAGAGCACACACATCCTGAGCGGAGCATGCTTAGGAAGCCCACAGCCCTCCCGCAGAGATGTGTCCACAGGCTGTAGTGAAACAGCCCAGCACAAAGCAGAGCTCCTCAGGCATCTCTGCAGCCATGCTGGAGTGTCTTGCAGAGCTGACATAAGAGACTGGGGTTTACCACAGAATCAACCAAGTTGGAGGAGACCTCCAAGCTCATCCAGTCCCACCTAGCACCCAGCCCTGGCCAATCAACCAGACCATGGCACTAAGTGCCCCATCCAGGCTTTGCTTGAACACCTCCAGGGACAGCGACTGCACCACCTCCCTGGGCAGCCCATTCCAATGCCAATCACTCTCTCTGCAAGGAACTTCCTCCTAACACCCAGCCTAGACCTGCCCTGGCACAACTTGAGGCTGTGTCCTCTTGTCCTGTTGCTGGTTGCCTGGCAGAAGAGACCAACCCCACCTGGCTACAGCCTCCCTTCAGGTAGCTGTAGACAGCAATGAGGTCTCTTCTCCAGGCTGCACACCTCCAGCTCCCTCAGCCTCTCCTCACAGGGCTGTGTTCCAGGCCTCTCCCCAGCCTTGCTGCCCTTCTCTGGACACCTTCCAGCACCTCAACATCTCTCTTGAATTGAGGAGCCCAGAACTGGACACAGCACTCAAGGTGTGGCCTGAGCAGTACTGAGTACAGGGGCAGAATAACCTCCCTTGTCCTGCTGGCCACACTGCTCCTGATGCAGGCCAGGATGCCATTGGCTCTCTTGGCCACCTGGGCACACTGCTGGCCAACTTCAGCTACTATCTACCAGCACCCCCAGGTCCCTCTCTTCCTGGCTGCTCTCCAGCCACTCAGTCCCCAGCCTGTAGTGCTGCTTGGGGTTGTTGTGGCCAAAGTGCAGGACCCTGCACTTGGCCTTGTTAAATTTCATCCCACTGGCCTCTGCCCACCCATCCAGCCTGTCAGGGTCCCTCTGCAGGGCTCTCCTACCCTCCAACAGATCCACACCTGCTCAAGCGAGAGCTGCCAAGGAGAGAAGAACACTGTCAGAGGATGAAATGCAGCTCAAACTGCTTCCCTGTGTTATCTCATCTCCAGAAGAACTTCACATCCTTCATCTCAGCCAACTATAACAATTTATTTGAGCTCACAAGAATTAAGTTATGGCTGGAGGCAATTTACAAGCTGGAGCCGTCAATGTCAACAGTTTAATCATTGAAGGGAAACTCCTGACAGCACCAGTGAGACTCTGAAGGCAACTGAAAGAGCCAATGGAGGGGAGGATCAGGGCTTTGGTGATTCCAACCAGCACAGCACTTCCACAAGTTTAGATTTCAGTTTATAGTAAACTGAGCTGAATGAACACAACTCTCGTGTGCTTCCTTGGCTCTCAAGTGATGCTGGTGGTAGCTACTTCTCTTCCTCACAGAGGAACATCAACACACCAAAACCAGAGCTGTTGCTCTGGAACATCACCAGCAGCCTGAGGAAGAAGCCTAGAGGCTGGAGAAGGTCTGGCACCACTTCCTCCCTGCTTTCAGTGGGGCATGAGAAAGGCAAAGATGAAACTGGAAGAAGACAGAGGCTTGTAGGCACTGCTGCTGCCTGTGTCATGCCTATCAGCAATCAGAAACATCCACAGCCCCCTCCTCAGCTGCTGTTAATGGTATGGGAGGGACTCCAATTGACTTTCGCTGGAGAATGGCAGCACCAGGCACTGCTAAAGTGGAAACCATCAACAGCACTGACTGGGAGATAAATTAACACCAAGAGAAAAAGCAGGGAAGGGCCTTCAAACCTTGAGGAATTAAAGATTTCGCTAATGATTTTTTAATTATCATGATAAAGCACGTTTCACAGCAGGGAAAATGCCCTGGGAGCTTGCACTGGAAGCAGAGATAGTTCTGCTCCATCGTGCCCAGGGCAGCTGTGTGCTCTCTGGCTCAGCTTGGACAGCACTTAGAAAACATCTCCACACCCTCCTCTGCTCCTAGAGCTCTTCACAGGATAAACAAGCGTTGGTGAGCAATTCTGCTTCCAGAACGATCCTACAGGAGGGCAAGTTGTGAATCTGCTGTAGAATCTGGACACAAAAGCAGTTAGGAGCCTCCTGCACACTGCTCTCCCTCCTCCAGCTCTGATTAGCTGCACAAATGCTAACAGCAGTGCCCTGCACAACGAAGGCTCTCAGGTGATGTTTAAGCCCCCGGTTTAAAAAGCTTCAGGGCTAGGCAAGACTTCCTGACTCTCCAGCGTGACAGAAGGGTGTTGGTTTGGTTGTTTTCCTTTCAAAGTCTCTCAAGATTGGCATAAAGAAGTAAAATATTCCAGTTTCTGATCTGGTTTTCACTCCTGTGCCAAGGAATTACCAAGCCCCAGCTTGTGCTGTGAAACACTTCCACTTCACATCAATTCATTTTAGCTTTTCACTTTGTCTGCTAAGTTGCTGTTAACCCCATAATGACAGTGGCCCAGGATTTGGAGGAAGTCCAAGTGACAGAATTACAAGACACAGATCTGCAGCTGTCATTCATGCTTGAAAGCTTCAATAGAGTAAGGCTGGAGCTCCCAAAGAGAGAAAGGAAGCAGAGCCCCTTACCGGATTAATCCACTCTGGATTAGCTAAATAAACATCAGAATATTGTTCAATGGGCAGCTACTCATTACAGCCTGGACAGAGCTCATTTCCCACCTGGTTCCCTTCACAAAGGAGCATCATAGCCTTGGCTGGCAGCAGGGAAATGCAGATGAGGAGACGACAGGACAGAGAAATGGTTCTGCCTGGAGCCTGAACGACCACAGCACTCTCAAACCCAGCTCAGAGACACAGCCCTGCCATCCACACATTGCCTCTATTCAACCCCTCACCAAAACTGCTGCTCTGAAACAAACCAACCAACCAACCGTCGCTTATCCTGGTATGTAAAGTTCGGGAAGCAGTCAGGGAGAGAGGTCAGAGCCTTGGAAGAGGAGAAAGAAGCTCACCCAGCTGCTGCTCTGCAGGAGCCAGGCACCTGCCGGCTGAAGGGGATACTATGGCTTTAAAACTTTGTGGTTTTCAGGAAACACTGGCTGGTTTGCAACAAATCACACACATCCCCAGGCCTTCCAAATGTGCCAAGATAATATTTATTAACACAGCAGGACTTACAGATCACAAAAGATAGTGATACACAGGAGCTCGAAGGGCGTTACCAGAACCAAGCATGCAGGTCAGCACTCGCAGAAGAGAGATACCAAAGCAGATCTGAGAAGGCACATTCACACAGGAAATGTTTAGCTGAAATCAGACATTAGAAAAGCAGCAAAAAACTTGGAAGTTGATTAAAATATACAGAGATCTCAAATAATGCCAAAGGAAAAAGGTTCTTTACAGCTGTGCCAGGGCAGCAGATGGATAACCCTTTGAGGATACCCAGGCTGGGTACACTCTGCTGCAGCCTTCAGCAGGAAGTGGGGCAAATTAGGTTCATCTACCATGATGAGGTGCTAATTAAAATGCCTTCCTCGTGGAGTGAAACAGAAATTTGGTTGAAAAGAAGCAGCCTGGTTGAAACTAACAGCATGCAGGCAGTGCTCAAAGGGTTATACAAAGTAAAGGCAAGAGAAATCAGGCAACGTTAGTGTAATTGTCCTTCCACACACAGAGTTGGAGCCAAGTTTAAAGAGACAGTATCCCCTTTGCAGAGAGCAGAACTGAAAACCTTCCTTCCCTCAGAGACCAAAGGCTGTTCTAGGGGAAGCAGATCAATGGTTTCCTCCTAATTCCCAGGGTCAGCAACCTACCTGGCCTGTACCTAGAAGCTACACAAGGCGAAATGCAGCCGAAGGATAAAGAGCTCTGCACCACTGCCAGACAAATCCAACCACTCCTCAGCACCTCTGCTGCTGCTGCCTCACCAGAGCAGTGCCAGGGCTGGCCAACAGAAGGTTCCCAACGACTCCTCTCCCATTTCTCAGCAGTGAGGGTGGCAAAGGGATACTGTCCCTTTTTGACAATAGATTGACAGCTCAAAGAAAGTGGAAAGGGGGGGGGACAAAGTCATCTGCTTGGCATGGAAACTGGAAAACAACCCAAAGGAACCCAAAAGGACTTGAACCACAGCAGCGCAGAGCTCGAAATGCACCAAGGCCAGAGCGAGGAGCAGGTGAGCACAGCAGTGCTGGTAAGAGCAGGCTTTGCTCCGGGATCCAGGCGGAGCTGAGCAGAGCCCTGTGGAGAACACCCAGCCTGGCACCAGAGGAGAGTGCAGGCTGATGGCAGGTCAGTAAAAACAGCTCCTAATTAATACTGCAGAGTTCAAAAGTCTAGCAACGAGCACACGATGGGCTGACCCCTTTAAAGGAACCAGAAAAGTCTTTCCTGCCACAGAGGGCCATTAGTAATGAGTGATTTCTGTGGCAGAAGCTCAGGTCCTGCAGAAGGGCTACAGAAGTCAAACTACCACCAAAAGAGGCTAGAAAAATACTAGGAAAAAAGTGCCTTGAAAAGCAAAGTAAACATTCCAGAGGACACTGTAGGTGCTACGGTTTTGACAGCTCACTCCACTTGGAGTCTCACCAAGCAGCAATATGAAAATTAAATGTCTTTGCTAATAAATTATTCCTGATTATTTTGTACCCTGTTACAGAGCATCTTCCACGGCAACACTGCCAGCTGAAGCCTCTCCCCTACTTAAACACACCACAGAACGCACAAGGACAGCACTGGGGATTTCCTCTACCCACATCTGCAGAGAAAGGAAGAAACACTGCACATGGCAAGAACCAGTCCTTGCAGTACCAGCTGGGACACAGTCTGCATCTTCCCCCCTGCCTCTGACTGCCTCACCTTTGTCCTACAGCACAGGCATGGTGGTTCCTGTGCTGCTGATGGACACAGAACATCCAAATCCACCTTAGCTCCTGATGTCCACATGGCAAGAAAGAGCAGGACACTTGGGAAATTGGTCTGATGAGATGGGGTGGGAGATGGCAAAGCTGGCTCTCAGGGGGGCTTTCATAAAGGGAAATGAAAGGAGGGGAAAATCTGGTGAGGGTCAACTCAAAGGCCCACGGTTTTAAAGTGAGGGCCAAGAGTCAGCAGCCAAGGGCCCTCTGCACAGGGACTCTAAGCAGCCTGCACAGCACTGCCTGCAGAGTCCTGCAGTCTCCCCATAACAGGAGTACACTGGTGTTGGTGATGAGACAGCTCCTCATTAACAGCCCTAATTAGTGTTCTGCCTCCCCTTTTCAGAAGCACAGAGTGGGTTAAATCCTAGCGCCAAAGCTTTTGTTGAGCCCAGGAGACTGCAGTGGGACTCTGCCATTCCTCTTGCTAACAGCAGCAGCAGGACAATGCCAATGTTTGCATTGCAATGTTTGCCACTCACCCCTTCCAGGTACCAGCTGTACCATGCTGTCAGCTCTCAGAGGGAAACTGGTCTGCAGGTCAGACTCTTCAATCTATTTATAGCCTGCTAAGACAAAGAGTAAATGCTGCCCTGCCAGGGGCTGTTGGCTAGCAGGGGCACAGGGCTGGCAGCCTGTCCCCCCCGAACACTAGTGCATAATACTGTAATGTGGCACGCAGGAGAACACTGACACCTCCACCACCTGTGTTACCAGAGCAATCTAACCAGTTCCTCACCTGCTGCTGGTGGATGCTGGCCACTAACAGTTGGCAAATCCAAAGAGCTATCAGACATGACATGCTTAAGATCTCCTCCCACATCAGCCAGTTTCATGTCAAACTGAACAGACAGGGCATCTTCGGAGTCCTCCTTGCCGACGCTGCTGCCGCCGATGGAAGGCAGATCCAGGGACTTCACTGAGCCAGAGTCTTCTTTGGCCTGCTTGAAAGCTGCCACTTTATCCACCAAGGACTTGTCCACACTGTTGCAGGTGGAAGAGAACTTGTTAGAGGGAAAGTCAGCAAAGTCATCGTCGCTCTTTACTGAGGAAAGGGTGGTGCCATCTTTGGCCTCCTCGAAGCCTGCTCCAGAGCCCTCCAGAGAAAGCTGTTTGAAGATGTCATATTTGGTGGGCGTGGAAGCGGTGGCAGAGCTCTGCCCACCCTTGGCCGTGCTGCCAGAGGAGGCAGGCTGAGGAGCAGGAGCAGCCTCCAGCTTGAGTGCACTGTACTTGTCTTCTGCTTTTTGTTCAGCAAATCCACTGCTGCTGTTGAAAGCCATAAAATCTGCAAAGTCATCCTGCCCGCTGCCCGAGGTGCAGTTAGAGAAGTCCCCAAACAGGTTGAACTCTCCGAAGTCCTCAGCCAAGCTGGAGCTCTTGCTGGGGGGCGGCGGGGCGGCGGCGGCGGGCGGCAGCGGGGGCGGAGGAAGGGAGCCTGACTTCGGTGCGCTAAAGGCAGGGGTCAAGGAGGGCTGCTTGCTTTCTGCGGGAGAGGAAAAGAGATCCAAGTCCGCTAAATTCAAAGAGCTCTTGGCTTGTGTTTGCTGCTTGGGCTGAAGGGGCAGAGAGGGGAAGGCTGCAGGGAAGGGTTTGTCTTTCGCAGGTGGCTCTAGCGGGGAGACGCTGTCAGCGGTTTTGAAATCGGTGAAGCCGTCGTCGGCTGCTGCAGGCTTGGGCTCTGCAAGGTTATCTCCTGCAACAAACAGGGGGGACACAAGGGTGAGGCACCAGTGACCAACAACTGCATCGTGCTCACACCATGCAAGCAAGCAAAATACTTCGTGCGGTGCCGGAGGGTTGAAAGGGAGGCCTGAGGATGCACACAGACTGCAAACCCAACGCTAGGGAACACACAGGCCTCTGGCCAGCTGAGGGTCCCTGCAGCAAACCCATCAGTCTTTGCTCAAGGTCACACCACACTCCCTTTGCACCATGACCAACAGCTTCCTGGTGGACGACAGGATGCCTATGAGCCAGCAATGAGCCCTTGTGGCCAAGACGGCCAATGACATCCTGGGGTGCATCAAGAAGGGTGTAGTAGAGTAGATCAAGAGAGGTTCTCCTCTCCCTTTGCTCTGCCCTGATGAGGCCACAGCTGAATATAGTGTCCAGTTCTGGGCTCCCCAGCTCAGGAAGCACAGGGACTTGCTGCAGAGGGCACAGCAAAGGGCTGCAAAGATGCTGAGGGGACTGGAACCTCTCTGTGATGAGGAAAGGCTGAGAGAATTTGGGCTACTTAGTCTGAAGAAGAGCAGCCTGAGAGGGATCTCATCAGTGCTGATCAACACTCCAAGGGTGGATGGCAGCAGGATGGGACCAGGCTTTGTTCATTGGTGTCCAGTGACAGGACACAGAGTGGAACAGAAGAGATTCCATCTGACATGAGGAGGAACTTCTTTAATGTGAGGGTGCTGGAGCCCTGGAGCAGGCTGCCCAGAGAGCTGGTGGAGTCTCCATCTCTGGAGACATTCAAAACCTGCCTGGACATGTTCCTGTGTGACCTTCTCCAAGTGACTCTACTTGGACAGGAATTGGACTCAGTGATCTTTCCAGCCCCTACCATTTCATGATTCTGTGCAGAGGTGATCAGTGCTGTCTCACTCAGCTCCCACCTAAGTTCTTTTTCCCACCTCCTCCTCTTTCCCAAGCAGCAAATGTCACTCACACCAACCCAAGCTTCCAGAAGCAGCTCTCCCCCTCCCTGGGGTGCCAGCAGCAGGTTGGGCCTGCTGCTGAGCTGGGAGAGGAACAAAAGAGACAGTAACTCAACTTGCCTGGTGGCTGAAGGTACTCTTGAGAAGCAGGCAGAAAGCCACCAAGCCTGTCCAGCTGGGAAAATAAGGAGCCCAAGGGGTAGAAGAGACCCAAAGAGGGAAGAACCCAAGGTGCTAGTCTGGAACACTTAAGCCTGTGTACTTCCCTTCTGCTGGATTCACCTAAGCACCCCCACTGCTCAGTGATCAGCAAGTGCAGTGCAGCTCAGGCACCTTCCAGCCTCTGCTATGGCTGGCTCCAGGTTTGCTTTGCAGCCTGCAGGCAGATTTTCAGATGAAAGTGAGCATGATTAATCCTAAGAGGTGCAGATCTCCAGCTCAGCTGCCTGCTGCACGTCAGACCGTGCTGCGTGAGGACTGCAATTTAAACCTGATTAAACATTAGGTAACAATGTTTGGATTTCATTTACATTAAATATTTTGCTGTGCTAATTTTCTGTGTTTCTTCCTGCTCAGTTTTTTTTCTCTTTCATGAAGCATTTTCTTCTGAATGCAAAGAAAAATCTCAAGCAGTTTAACCCATTCACCAGCAGGTAGGGACCGACACACTACTTGTAACTGAAATGTGCAGTGAACAGATTTTGCTCTGGTTTTGGTGTGTTTCTAAAGCAGACCAAAATCTGTTTATGGGACACTTGAATTCAAGATTTAATTAACATTTAATCCTTAAGCTGTGTCATACTTTATATATTTGTTGAAGCAAGACTTAAAGGGAGTAGTAGCAAAGGCCCCACAACTGTACTTGCCAGATTCTTCCACTGCACTTCCCCTCCAGATCAGCTTGGCCCAGAAACACCACAAATACTCAGCAAGTTATTAGACTGGAGATTTCCTTAGGAAGAGATTCCCTGTGGGGAGACACTGGCACAGGTTGCCCAGGGTGACTGGATGTCCCCTCCCTGGAGGTGCTCAAGGCCAGGCTGGGTGAGGTCTTGAGCAGCCTGGGCCGGTGGAGGTGTCCCTGCCCATGGCTGGGGCTTGGAGATGGATGATCTGCAAAGTTCCTTCCCTTCCAGCCCAACCCATTCTGTGAATCTACAAAGTTGCTATGTCTTGATCAAAACTACACCACCACAGCAAACTAAACTTACTGATGGGTTGCAAACTGCTCCATTAGAAAGGGAAGCTGGTGAAAGGGTTTAGTAACAGTGGTCAGAGCTGGGTAATGGCAAACAGACTGATTTGCTACATTTACACCTACAGAAAGAGACAAAAATGTTACTGCACTTCAGGCGTTTCATCCAGGAGGGGCACTGAGCTTGAGACCCTCACACAACATCGCAGGGGTGGCAGAAATTCCATGCTTGAGACAAAGAATCTCATCTTGGAAAAATAAGGAGCAGGTTTTCCCCCAGAATCCAAGGTTGATTTCTAATCATGAAACAAAGTCCCAGAGAGAGCAGAGCTGCAGTCAGTAGCAGGTTTATCCTCTACCTGGCCACTGATGCTATAGGGGAGTTAGCAGAGTTTGAGATCTGATCAGAAAGATGAGATTAGCACTGGCACTGTAGCAGTTAGACACAGATGGCCTTGCAGAAGGCTCAGGGAGGCTCTGCTTTTGGAAGTGCACAGATGTTGCACCTCAGATCTCATCTAGGTTTTGCTCTTTCCAATCAAAACCAGTTAAGCAAATTTCCAAACAAGTGATCAGATTCATCTTAGAGCACCCAAGACCACGAGAAGGTTAAATTCTGCTCTGACAGTAGAAGACTAAAAAGTTGCTGGTTTGACTTATTCTGTCTTCTAAGAATATGCTTCTCACTTCAGTTCTAACAAGGCAATCTGTGGATGTGCCCTCCCTGGAGGTGTTCAAAGCTAGGCTGGATGAGACTCTCAGCAGCCTGGGCTAGTGGAGGTGTCCCTGCCCATGGCAAGGCGTTGGAACTAGATGATCTTTAAGCTGCCTTCCAATCCAACCCACTCCATGAATACAACTCAGGAGCACCCAGGAAAGATGGCATGCATCCAGAAACACAATTCCTAGATAGTTCAAATCTTGTATTGCACCACTTTGTTCAGGATACTTCCTGCTAAGCTGTTGAGGGTAGCAGAGGAACCATTGTTCTAGAACTGCAGGGATGGAAACTGCAGCTCACAGAACTGCTACAAAAAGCAGAAGGAAAAGATGCTAAAGCAGCTCCCAAGCTGCTGCTGCTTACCCAAGCATTTGCTGTCTGAGGGCTGCTCCAGCTCACGGAAAGCACTGTACTTGTCTCCAGAATCTAGTGAGCAGGAGAGAATAAATGCAGTTACACACCGGTATGATGAGTTCACATCACAAAGGTTACATTGGCAGCGTTACTCTGGTTTTAAAACATTCACAGCAGCAGCAAAGCCGAGCTGCAGGAAGTCCTGCATCGAACTGCCCCCCAGGGCTGATTGCTTTCCCTTTACCTCCAAAAGGAGCTGTGCTGTCGGCGGGCTTCTCGGCTGCAATCCCTTTGAAGGCAGCGTACTTATCACTCGAGGAGAGTGCCTTATTACCTGGGAGTGGCACTAGTAAAGGAGGGACACTGGAAACAAGAGAGAAGAGCAAAGTTCTCGAACTGATCCCCAAGAAATTCACATTTCCAGGCTGAATTTAAAGGAACTCTTATTGTCACCCTACAACTTCAATCACCAAACCCAACCTTCTGTCCTGAAGAGTTTCAAATCAAGATTAAAGCCTTGTGAGACCCCACTTCAAATACTGCATCCAGGTCTGGTGCCTCCAGAGTAAGGAGGACACAGAGCTACTGGAGTGAGGCAAGAGGAAGTCACAAAGATGATCCAAGGGCTGGAGCATCTCTGCTGTGAGGACAGGCTGAGGGAGCTGGGAGTGTACAGCCTTAGAGGCATCCCTGCCCGTGGCAGGGAGTTGGAGAAGACAGTGTCTGAGGTCCTTTTCAACCTGAGCCAATCCAGGATTCCATGTACCCAGGAGCTAGGCAACTGATGGCTGAGGCTGCATTTTGTTTCACCTAATCCTATTTATTTCAATTTTCACTCTTCTTGACTTTAATTTGTACCAAAACAGGAACAAAACATTCCAGACCTTTGCACCATTGTTCTTAGCCTAGGAAGCACTGAGCACACAGACATCCCCAGGACTCCCTACTGATCGGTAATGCTTTGTCCAGAGCTGCAGGAGGACAATTCTCCCTGGCAGAACTAGATCCTGAGAAGAGTTAAAAGCACAGATTTTACCAGCTTCACACTTTCAGCTCATCTCCTTTTCAGTACATTTTGAGCATCAGAGTGGGGGGACCTCACTGTGGCCTTTCAGTGCTTAATGGAGCTTATAAAAAAGCTGGGGACAGACTTTCTAGAAAGGTCTAGTGTGACAGAACAGGGGGTGATGATTTGAACTAGAAGAGGGAGAATTAGGTTAGATCCAAGCAAGCATTTTTTTTACACTGAGGGTGGTGAGGCCCTGATCCAGGTCACCCAGAGAGGTGGGAATTGTCCCATTCCTGCAATCTCTCCAGGTCAGGTTGTTTGAGGCTCGGAGCAACCTGCAGATGATGTCCCTGCTGGTGGGTGGGGTGCACTAGATGAGCTTCAAGCTCCTTTCCAGCCCAAGCCAATCTGTGGTTCTGTGATGCCATATTGCTTTATAAACTGCAAAATTAAGAGAATGAAGTGGAACCCCTGTTTGAAAGGAAGGGAAGGAACAGCTTTGACTCTCTGACAGCGGAAATCAGCAAATTTAGGCAGCTATCTAATCAGCAAAACAAGGATTAGTCCCCCGGTTACAAAAGCAAATCCTTTAGCACATAAACACACTCTGCTTTCTCCAGCAGCCCTGCCCTAACCACCTGACACCGTGTCAGCAGCTGCTGCAAGATTCAGGAGACAGAGCTTTGCTCCCCTCCACACCAGCCCCCTTATCAGCCCTTGGCAGCTCCACAGCACACCACAACAGCCTTTACATATGAATGTTGCATTTTACCTCCCGTTTGTCATTCAGTACCAGGCAGGCTGAAAACCTGAATGAATTTCTATGGTGTTCTTCAGCCTGAAGCAAGAATCTTTCCAGAGCCATTTAAATCTCCTTATCAGCAGCCTACAAGCACCACACCAACCTAGGGCTGGCACAGTGCTAATGATGGGTTGGGAGCTTGCAGCCAGGCAGCATTGCCTCCCAAACAGAGCTGCCAGGAACAGAATCCCGTTTCCCATCAGTGCAAACCAGGCTCAGACATGCAGTGCTGGGCCCTGTAACGGTTAACAGCTGTGCTCTACAGACAAGGGGGGGTAAGTAAAGCTCCAGAAGCAATTAGATTACAGCTCCCTGTGACAGTCTGCTCTCAAGTGCATAAAGAGCTGTTGCAAGATGTGTCTGCCTTCAGCCTGTGTGCTGGGGCAAACTGCAGCACTTGCTCCATCACCCAGGGAGCCCTCCCCAGCAGGTAAGGGGACTGGGCAAAGGAGACACAAGGGTTGACAGAGGGACTCAGGCTACAGAGGTGGGCCCAAGCCAACTTTATGAAGTTCAACAAGGCCAAATGCAAGGTCCTGCACCTAGATTGAGGCAATCCCACGCACAAATAGAGGCTGGAGAGCAGTCTTGAGGAGGACTTGAGGGTGTCAGTTGATGAAGTTAACACGAGCTAGGCATGTGCTCTGGCAGCCCAGCAGGCAGCTGTGTGCTGGGCGGTATCCAGAACAGGGAGAGAAGCAGGATAAGGAAGGGATTCTGCCCCTCTGCCCTGATGAGACCCCACCTGGAGTTCTGGTGCCCCCCCCCAAACACAAGGAACTGCTGGAGTGGGCCAAGCCCTCAGGTCATCTTCACAGCCCTGCTCCAGACCTGCTCTGAGAGTTCCAGGCCCATGTTTACTTCCTCTGTTATAACCCAGAACGAGATGCTGGCAGTGTCCCAGACAAAAGGCAGGGCCACTGCTGGGTGGACAAGTTTCCAGCTGAGATTTATAGCAGAAGTCAAAGCACTGGCCAGAGAAAGGACAGAAATAACAACCACTCTGTGCCCTGCACTTCTCAGCCATTCCAGACTGTGAGGTCAGACTGTTTGCATGAATTCTGGAGTCCATATTCAGGGCATAAAGAAAGAAATGTCATCAAATGGTTTGTTTCAACTCCAGCAGCTGTGGGTCACCCTTCAATGGCAGCACATGGCACCAGCCCCAGCGTGCTTGTCTGAGCAGCTCTAGGTAAGAGTTCTGCCTGAACACACAGTGTGAAGGAGCTTCAATGCCTCTGCAGCATCTCAACACTTGAAAGCTTGCTCCATCCCTTGTAAACCAGATTTCCCCCAGCGTGCTGACTGGAATGCTAAAGCCTGGCCAGCCACCTGTGGCACACCGGTGCCAGCTGTGATTCAGGAGGCCTGGTTGTAGTGTAACAACCTTCAAAAGCAACTGCCAGAGCAGAAGTCAGCTGACCCCAGGACATCACAGGCTAGAAAGCTACCCACAAAAGAGGAAAACATTTCAGTTCTTCAGAGAGTTCTAAGATACTGAGAGGGTACAAATCAAAGATCTGCTGCAGAGGTGGCAAGCAAAGATCTGCTACCTGCTCCGCTGCTGTGCACTGCCTGCTTTGGAGGAGCCAGCCACATCCCCTTGGAAGTCAGGGAAAGAGTCATCCAGGGAGCCAGACTTGGAAGCATCTTGAAACTCCTGGAAGTCATCATCTTCTGCTTTGACTACCTGAATTACAAACAGCATTTGTAAGTGTTGTGTGCTGCTTACAAACCTTTACAAATCACTCCACTGCTCTTTTCTAACTCTCACCCAGCACGGAGCAGGCAGGAGCAGCACAACCCACTGAAGAGTTAAAGGCAAGAGAAGGGAAACAAAAGAAGTTTCCAACACCAGCATGCCAAGTAAGCACTGTCACTACTGCCACTTTTCCTGAACCTCACCCAGCTCAGAACGCACAGAGGGTGCAGAGGGGAACAAGCAGTAGACACAGGTGGATAAGGAACTCAACTCTTTAACAGAGTATTGATCAGAGCCACGAAATCTTTTAACACAGAGCAAGTATCAGTAACAACTTCATTTAAAATCAACACAGAGAAATATTCTGAAAAGGGATGACCCATATTTGTAAACAGAAAAATGTATCCCCCAGATGATTTACAGTGCTGTAAGCAAAAGGTTTTCATAGTTCTCAGCTTCTTCTGAAACCTCTGCCTTGTTTTCCCAGCTAACGGAGCCCATTGTGCACTTTAACCCCAGACTCCACTTGGTGCTGCACTACCAAATGCTGCCTACAACTAAACCCCCTTTCAGTGCAACTGGTTTGTAATGAGGAACACTTTTGCTCCTCTTCTAATGCCTCAAAAATAAAAAGGTGCCATAAAAAAGACCATCTCAGTGGCACAGCATCACACTTGCAGATGTTTGTGCCAGGTTCCAGCTCCAATTGTTGCTGTTTACTTCAGTGCTACAAAAAGACTCATTCCCTTCCCAGCACAAGGGAGGTCTGGCAGACAAGAAGCACCAGCTGACCTGGCCAGGTGAGTAAGGTGGCAGGAAGCCTCCTGCAGGCTGTCCTGCAGCTGTGCCGGCGGGGGCCGTGATGCTCATTCCCATCAGAGGCATGGAGACAGGCGGTGCGGAGGGCAGCAGTGGCTGCTGGCTCACCGGGGCAGGCAGCGGCATTGGGAACCCAGTCAGGGTGGGAACGGGAGCAGCTGGAAACTGGTTCAGCATATCAGGACTCACTGCAGGTATTCCTCTCTGCAAGGCAGAACAGCAGAGAGCTCACTGAAAGGCACAGTGCACTCACCCCAGCACTTGGATCACGACAGAGCAGCATCCTGGCCACGCTCCAAGCAAAGCCTCCAAAGCCAAACAGCCTGGCGAGAGCCTGCCCAAGTGAATCCAACTCAACCTCCTGACTGCTGGAGTTACACAGCAGTGATGGCACCTGCCAAGGTGGGCATTGGCACTTGACAGCATTCATGGCTGGCTTTTAGCAAACCAATTCAGCAAGCACTAGAGAGCAAAGCTGTGGCGTGTTCTGCATCATCCTTCCTACACAACCACCCCACAGGGTGCCTCAGCTTCCATCTTCTACGCTCAGCATCCTCCTGCCTTAGTTTTCATACAGGGCTGGAACTCAGAAATAACTGCTAGGAGCTGACACTGTGCTGACAACGAATGGAAGCCTAAAATGAACACTCCACTGGTGCAGGAGAAAAGCAGACAGCCTAGGCGCTCACAGACAGTCTAGGTGCTCACTGACTAAGGGGCTCAAGGACTGTTGAGGTGGAGGAAAACAGATGTGTATAAAACCAGAAGGAAAGCAAACAGCATTTCCTGCTACAAACACACACAGAGGTGTGCTTGGTGGCCATGTCCAAGGACTGACACATGCAGAGGTGTGTTTGGTGGCCATGTCCAAGGGCTATTCTCAACTGACACTAAGGAAAGGAGTAACTGAAGTGTCAGTGTAGAGGATGAAATTACACCTCCACTGAAGTTCCAAGGGGAGTTTCTCCTCTGAATTTCAAGAGCAGCATTTTCCTGCAAGTGTAGTGATATTCAGCAGCCAGGAGCACACATTCTGGCACTCACCTGAGTGCTGGCCATACCTGAGTGACTGCTATCATAGCCAGGACAGTGTAGAGCTCTTCCTTTGTCAGCTTCCCAGGGGTGGTACGGTTGGCTAAAGCCCAGATCTGTCCCAGGGTTTCTCTGGGCAATCCAGAAGACATCAGTATAGGATAGAGTTTAGCTGTGTCTATTCCAGCAGGTGTCAAAGTGGTTTCTAGAATCTTCTTATACAACTCTGTCAAGAGAGAGCCAGTAAACTGCATTATTGGATGATTTTCACAGGCAAGATGGTATCAAAGACCTAGTGCCCCGCTTCCAAACATGCCTCTCTGTAACAGGTAGTTACAGCAGCTTAATATACTTAAACCTCAGAGTAATCAATAGTTACTGCTACATTTCATTTTCTATTTGCACATATAAGATAAATAGCCTTAAGAAATGAGGCTGCTTAACTACAAGATAGGCCCAAACCCAGCACCCAGAACAGCAGCAGCATCAGCAGTGCCACCTCTCACAGCACCATCTGCTGCGATTGCCAACTCCAGATCACACATTTAGCATGCCTGAACAATCCCCTGCTTCCCATGCAGATAAACCCACCACAGCTGTGTAACACAGCCCAGGCAGGGTCCCTGTGCTGGGGCTGGCAGCACACCTGCACTCACACCTCACCCTGCCACTTCCTTACTCACCTGGCACCAAGCTGTCGTTGTAAATCCACGCAGGCATCATTTGCTGGATGGGGTCCTGTGAAGGGAAGACTCCAACTCCTGCAGGTTTTCCATTCAGGAAGAAAGGACAGACAGTGGTGTTAGAAGACAGAGATTCTGACTATCAAGACCTTAGAGACTAGACTGTAGCTGGTCAGTGTCATTCAGCGTTTCAGGCAGATTTCAGACAGGAATCACTGTGCTCAGAGGAGCAGCAGCCACTGCAGGCAGGTGTGCTCCAACAGGACCAGTTAGTTAGACACACAATGAAAACAAGAGCTCCTTGTCTGCACCCATCTGCACTTCCAGCTGTACAGAAGCCCAAGCCTCACTGCCTCCTAAAACTTCACAGCAGCACTTCTGTGCCATATCCCATTTAGTCTTCCCCTCAGTGTATGCTGCCAGGGCTGCCTGGGGAGTAACTGGATTCATACCTCCCACAGTGTGCCACCAGAACACCCTTGGCAGGGAAACCCAGCATCATGATCTTGCCCACGTTCCCAAGAGCACATCCCCTGCCCCACTGCTCCTAGGCTCTGAACTGCTTATTTCCTTCTCCACTGCATGCACTCTTCCCTTCAGCCTCAGGGGGTTACTTCTCATCTGTCTCCCTCTACACAGATTTTACCCTCATCTTGGATGGAGCACTAGCAAAAATCAGCATCATTTTGGATCCCATTGTCTTTCCCAGTGCCCTTGCATCTTCTCTTCTTCCACGTGGATTCCCTCCTGACTGCAGTCTAATTTCTAATCATGCCATAAATCCAAGCACACTTTAATACAAGCAATTCCTTCCATCTCACCAGCCAAGTAAAACAAACTTGCTACTTCCTCCAGTCTCATTATCCTTCAGCCTCAACAACCCTTCCATACATTTCTGCACCCTACCAGCTCTTGCTTCTCACCCTTCAAACTCTTGGTAAAATTCATCCCCTTAAAAGTCAAACAATGAGAAGGGAAAGGAGTTCTCAGTCAGATTTAGTTGACAGACAGGAGAGTCTGACTCAAAACTTTGCTAATATGCAGGTGACTAAGGGTCCTCAGCATTATCACTTAACTACCAAAGTGCCTCAGCTCATCCCTCAAAGCACCCTTAGCAACACTGGGAACTATTCTTAACTCCTGTTGCTCCACATCATCACTTCCAACACCACCTTCACCTTCTGGTTGGATTGAAAGCTGCTCTGTCTCACACTCCTAAACCAGGACAGTTTCCTGCCCCTCTCAGTCCCCCTCACCCTTTTTGGAGGCCTGGAGACATCAGACTCTGCTCATTTTGTGAAATCCAAGACTGCAACTGCCTGAACTAAAAAGAACTGATCAGCTCCTGTGTCATGCTGCATCTTCTCTAGAGCTAAGTCCCTTTCAGCTATTCTGTGTATT
This sequence comes from Pogoniulus pusillus, assembly GCF_015220805.1. Classification (NCBI taxonomy): domain Eukaryota; kingdom Metazoa; phylum Chordata; class Aves; order Piciformes; family Lybiidae; genus Pogoniulus; species Pogoniulus pusillus. The sequence goes on along the minus strand of NC_087290.1, from coordinate 13,870,703 downwards.
ACAAACTCCTCCATTCAGTAACAGTGCCCAAACAGCCCATTTAGTTTCATCCAATAATGGTTTTTAAACACATTAGATAAGAAAACACTTGGCAGCAACACACCCAGTATCTGAGGAGGGGAACAGATGAGTTCATTAATCAAAAAGTTCTGGCACTTCTAGGAAAGAAAAACTGCATCCAGTTCTGGAGCCCCCATTACGAGAAGGATGTGGATGTGCTGGAGTGTGTCCAGAGAAGGGCCACTGGGATGCTCAGAGGGCTGGAGCAGCTCTCCTGTGAGGACAGACTGAAAGAGTTGGGGCTGTGCAGTCTGGAGAGGAGAAGGCTCCCAGGTGACCTTCTTGTGGCTTTCCAGTATCTGAAGGGGGCCTACAAAAATCTGGGGAGGGACTTTTTAGGCTATCAGGGAGTGACAGGACTGGGGGGAATGGAGCAAAACTGGAGGTGGGGAGATTCAGACTGGACGCGAGGAGGAAGTTGTTCAGCATGAGAGTGGTGAGAGCCTGGGATGGGTTGCCCAGGGAGGTGGTGGAAGCCTCATCCCTGGAGGTGTTTAAGGCCAGGCTGGATGAGACTGTGTGCAGCCTGATCTAGGATAGGGTGTCTCTGCCCATGGTAGGGGGGTTGGAACTAGATGATCCTTGTGGTCCCTTCCAACCCTGACTGATTCTATGATAAAGACTACTTGAGAAAGTGTCCAGTTCAGTTAGCACAGACCAGGAGCCTCCTCTCCCTTCTCTGCCTTCTTTCTTGCCCCAGCCAGGTGATTACACAAAGGTCTGCAGGTTCTTATACGATCCTTGCCTGCAGCAGAGCTCGCATTTCATGTGTCCCTCTAGTACAACATCAGAGCACTCAGCAAGGTGCACCAGAGACTTTGCATCTGTTCTGATTGCAATAAGACAAACCCAAATGGTCAATAGTCAGTCTTAACAAAATCCAAACTGGAACTAAAGCTTGCTTCAAGTTTTCCCCTAGTCCAGCTCTGCAAAGTTGAGCCCTAGATAGTTTTAGACACAATGAGCAGCAAACTGTCTGGGAAGCAAATATCAACTAGCTAAGAGTTTTAACCTAACAAGATTTTACCCCCTCCAAGTTCAAGGATGAAAGCCCATCAGGACATTGACCATCTTCAGTGGTTAAGTTCTCTTCAGTTAAAAGGGAAATAATCCTTAGAGAGCACATCTGGTTTTGTTTCTCCTCCCCCCCCCACCAAAAGAGGACAGAACACTTCCAACCAGCAGAGCTGATTAAACAAATGTGTTAGAAGTGATTTCAGCAGTAAACTCACATGGAAAAAGTCAGGAGCAAAAATCAGAGCTGTTACATTTCAGCAGGGAGCAGGAGGCACTGAGACATTATTCAAGCAGGCATTCAGAGCCAAATTATGCAGGATTGCCCTTGGAATTAGTGCAGAAAGTGTTAGCAGTCAAGCAGCATCCCATTAGATTGGAATTCTGTCAGATGTTTCATTTGCTCACCACTCTCTTCAACTGCTATGTTTTGTTCTGAAGCCTTGTGCACCTCAGCAGCAGTGGTACCACTCTCATGTCCACCTACACCACCCCAGTCACTGCTGGTTAGACTGGGGTGAGCTTGGCTGGCAGCCGAGGCTCTGTGCCCAACTTCAGATGCCTTAAGTTTGGTTTGCTCTTGTTCAGATTCATTTGAGCCATTATTTAAGACCTTCTCCTCCAAGGAAGAGCCTGAATAAACAGCAGGGGGAATGATTTGTATTTTGTTATTCACCACCCAGATCCCAACTCCACACCTCCAAAGGAAAAGCATTATTGGTACCCCCGAGGAGTTCTCCAGATGAATGCCTGTCTCAGCTCACACCACAGCACCACCTTGCTCCAACACTTCTGCCCTGTACTTACCTTGCACACACAACACCACCAACAAAGCCACAAGGACCACATCAGACTGTTTGCTGCATAATCAGCTGGGCACCAGCAGCAGAAGTGTCCAAGATCTGCTTATATCTGCAAAATTCTTCATCTTCACAGCACCAACACCCACCTAATCCCCCAGAGAGGAAGCACCCCAGTGTCCCACAACAGTTATTTTTCACACAGCTGGATCCTCCTTTACTACACAGACTATAGGAGATGCTTATTACACAAGACTTAATTCACTTAAAATCAGCCCCAAGCATATTTAGCCACCTCTGGATCCATGTGTGACTTGCAGGGAAGAAGAAGGAGACTTAACTCCCCTTTTCTGTGGATCAGCAGGTTTGCTTTTCATTGCCTGTACATTCTTGCAGCTAGACTGAAAAAAATCCCACAAAATGAATAAAATCTTTGTGCAGTTTTATGGTAGAAGCTGATAGGTTAAAAAAAAACCAATAGATACTTTACAGTTACCTGGTTTATGGACATGGGGTGATGAAGATGCAGAGGTAGGAAAGTAAGGAACCTGCCCAGTTGTACCATGCAGGGTGGGTATCACTGAAGCCTGGGCTGGAGGGAGAGGCTGGACCACAGCCTTTTCTGAAAGCAGCTGCCCAGCCTCAGTGGCAGAATGGAAAGGCTGAAAAGGCTGAGAGGTGGTTTGAGGCAGCACTCTGGGGGGTTCAACAGGCCCTTGCATAAAGTCACTAAATTCTTCATCACCGAGAAAAGCAGAGTGGGAAACAGATACAGCAGAATGGGATGGTGTGGAATGATCTGTAAAATGGAATGAACACACAATGCAAAGTGATGAGGAAAAAGGTTCCTGGGTGGGAAGGCAGGAAAAGGGGCAAATATGAGGCACACAAAGCAAACAGGTGAGGGCAGATAGCAGGGGGTGCACTGCTGGGCAGGGATGGGAAGGGTTGTTGCCACCCTAAACACAGAAGGCAGAACTGAACAGCCACCTCCAACCATGCATCTTTTCTCCCAGGTTTTTATGGGGCAGACACTCTGCAGCTTGGTTCTTTGCACTGCCTATGAAAATATTCCACTTGCTGTAAACAGACTGGGTCAAAACAAACCAAGAGGTAATATTTCAAACTGGGCTCCACAGGCAGCCTGCTCAGGGGCCACTCTCTCCTGAAGGAATGTGTTGTCCTCAAAAACTCAGTCAGCTATCATAAGCCAGCAGAGAAATGCCTGCTCACTGGGACTAGGTTCTGCTTGATCCCTTCCACAGTCACCCACTGCACAGAGCTGAACAGGATGGGCAAATCCAGACACTAGAAGTGCCAGCTGTAACTGCACAACTGTCAAGAAGCAAACCCACAGTGGAGATAAAGATTTCACGTAGAAAAAGCCTGTCCAGATATAGGCTAGACACAGAACAAGCAACAGTGCAGCCCACAGCAAACGCTTAGCAGTGACTGCTACAAATGTAGTAACTACTGAGAGGAGAAGGCAGGCACATTTGAGTTGACTGTGCCCAGGCTGTGGCACACAAGTGGAGCTGGCACAGCCCCCTAAAGCTGTTACACATTTTGATCATTCTTAGCACTCCTACAGCACCTCTGGGCTTCAAAAGCACTCTGGAAAACATTAATTAATGCTTTGACTGGAAAAGAACAAACACATTGTCAATTTCTGTCCTGCTGCACATCGAGCACAGCACACTCAGCTTTCTTTTAAAGATTTCATGTCTGCTGCTGAAAGCTGCTCTCTGATGTTTCACCTTCACAGCCTGACCAAGCAAACAGTTGCTAGAGTGACCCTTTATTTTCCAAACAGTTCACCCACTCGCTTCTGCAGCGCCACGTAAAAGTCCTCCTTGGACCGAGTTCCCCCTGCTGAGCATTTGAAACACAGCAGTTTGGTTCCAGATGAGGAAAGTGACCAACCTGGCTTTTTGGGGAGTGCTGCTGGCGTTGGGTGCATCTTAGCATCTCTGGAAAACCCATCCAGATTCCCTTTGATGGCTTCCAAGGCATCATCCCTGCTTTTTTCACCTGTCTGAAACACCACAGAACACGTGTTGAAAAAAATACCCAGAACAGCTCAGCTGGTTTCAGCACCACACTTCCTCAGCACAGAAGTGAGCTGAGCCTGTTGATGGATGGATCCCTTCTTCTTCCAGCAGTGCCCTCCTCAAGCACATCAACAGCAGCTCCCCCATTTAGAAAGCAAAACCAACACTTTGCAGGCTACACCACAGCAGAGCAACTCAGGCTGTGGACAAAGCTCTATCACAGGAGCAAAAGACAAACCTTACCCAGCTGTCTGTGTTCCTGAGCTCACTGCAAGTGTCTAAAACTTTGGACAAAGTTAACAAACGAGCAGGCAAACATTTTCTGCTCTGCCTGCCCAATCTGCTCCCAAACCTGATGCACCAGGTTGGTTGGCTTTCCAAAACCTGACTTCACTTCCAGCAGCAGACTTTGTTTACCCCAAGTGTGTGCACAGGACTGACTATTCCAGACGCGTTCCAAGATGTAACCTTATGTCTCAGCTAAGCTTCCCACTTGCTTGTGGAAGGAGCCAGTGCTATGAGAAGTCACCAAACCCCTGCCCTGAGGACAGCAGTGCCCTGCTATGATTCAGGACATACCTTAGGCTTCACACTGCTTAGCAGCCTCAGCTTTTGCTTCTGCTCTTCAAACTGGCGCCGTTTTCTTTCCTCTTCTAAAAACTTCTGCTGGTGCTCAAACCTCTTCCTGGAGCAAAAAGATTTTTAAAAGAGAGAAAAACATTTGGGTTTTAAGCACAATTCTCATGGCAAGTCCCTTTTTAATGCCTCAAATTCATCTGGCTTGCTGCACACAGCTGCACTTCTCAGAGCTGTATGGCAGGCACTCATAACTCACAGAAGCCCTTTGAATGGAATAATCTCAGCAACACTCCCCAGCGCTGAAGGGATTCGAGATTTGGCTCTGTGAGGCTGCCCTTCAGACTACAACTTGCCCCTTAAAGAAAGAGTAACTACCCAGGAGCCAGTAAAGTGTCACATACTGTTGTTCCTCTGCAAACTGCTTCTGCATGTCAGGGCTGTACTGCGGGGCTGCTGGCCGCATTCCCAGGAAAGGAGCCTGTCCCATGTAAGGCATTCCGGTCGCTGGCATCGGCCCCAGGGCCATGCCACCCTAGAACACAGCAAAAACAACTTCAAGATTGGGGATTTATTCAGAGCAAGAGCCAAACCAATGACAACTGGAGAATCACAGCATGGCAGGGTTGGAAGGGACCACTGGAGATGATCGAGTCCAATCCTCTTCCCAGGCAGAGTTGCCTGGAGAAGGTCACACAGGAACATGTCCAGGCAGGTTTTGAATGTCTCCAGAGATAGAGACTCCACCACCTCTCTGGGCAGCCTGCTCCAGGGCTCCAGCACCCTCATGTTAAAGAAGTTCCTCCTCATGTCCAGATGAAATCTCCTCTGTTCCACTCTGTGCCCACTACCCCTTGTCCTGTCACTCGGCACCACTGAACAAAGCCTGGTCCCATCCTGCTGCCACCCACCCTTGGCATGTTGGTCAGCACTGACGAGATCCCCCTCAGGCTGCTCTTGTCCAGACTAAGCAGCCCCAATTCTCTCAGCCTTTCCTCATCACAGAGAGGTTCCAGTCCCCTCAGCATCTTTGCAGCCGTTTGCTGTGCCCTCTGCAGCAAGTCCCTGTGCTTCTTGAGCTGGGGAGCCCAGAACTGGACACAGAACTCCAGATGTGGCCAAAGTGCAAAGGAAGCAGAGCTCATGAAATGTTGGAAGAGGCTGGAGGAGCAGTGGCTGAGCTGCTGTGGGTGCTGGGCACTCAGCAGATGGCACTCTTCCCTCGCAGTGAGCAGGCCAGGAGGGCTTCAGGAGACACTTTGGTCTTCTGCTCAAACACAGAAATCAAGACTTCAAATCCTTACAACCCCCTTTGGGAGCAGGAAGGTTGCAGGCATCCTGGAGTGCTACCCACAGTTCAGGGCCATGCTTCGGGATTCTCCTGGAGTTTCTGTTTCCTGTCCTAAGTGATTCTGTACTTCTAAAGTCCCTGCTGGAGGTACAACCCCAACACTGTTTGCTGTTGGCTGAGTTTGCAAACACAGCTTGTGCAGGGGTCCAAAGCAGGAAGACAAGTCTGGCAGTGGCCAAGGGACAAACTGCCTCTGTCAGAAACCTTCCCAGAGCTCCACTCTGCTACAGGTCCAGCAGCTCCACCTGCTACAGGTGTGGTAGAGCAGGGGACAGAGAAGCCTCTCCTCCTCTTAGCCATCCATTTGGCATTTGGCATCAGGACACACAGGACAAGAGCAAAGGCTGTTTGCTATTTTTGGAGCAGCTCTTCCTACGAGAAGTTTCACAAAATGACTCCAATAAATTCCAGGTGGGGGTGGGAAGGGAGGGCAGGGAGATGGCAAGATCACTACATGCAGTTTGTCACAGCAGCTCTGGCTACAGAGCCAGGCCAAAGCACTGCAAAGTACAAGTCTGTCCACAAGCACACCTGGTGCTAAACAGAAACCAAAGACTACAAGAGAGGGCACAGCATCAGCGACTCCTGTGGCACTCCCACGGCAGGCTCAGCAAGAGGGAGCTCCAGCCACAGTTCCTGCAAGCACAGCAAGGAATGGAACACAGGAAGGAGGACAGATGGGACAACTGGCCCCGGGAGAGAATGCAGCACTCCAGGGGCTGCCTGGCTCCCAAGAATAAGAAGTTCAGCAATTGCCACCTACAGTCAGGAAACATCACTCTAACTGCAGCATTTGAGTTAAAGGGATACACAGGTGAGAGAATTGGTCCTGACCCATCAGCCTGTGCCCTCAGTCACCTCTTATCAGCCTGTAAAGGTCTCATTTACAGTATGACATCATGCCCCCCCCCATGGCAAGGACATAAACCCACAGCAGCAGAAGCAAAAGCAGGAAGCAACAATGGGCAGGGCAGCAGTGGTGTGCTGAGGGAGTTCTGAACTCCACTCACTTTGTGGTGCACTATGAGCAGCCACACTCTGGAGTGAGTGGCCTCTGGCTGCTGCTTTTGCTTCCTTTCTGCCCACAGCCCCGGCTGCTCAGCACACTTGGTGTCACAGCACCTCCCATGGACAGAAAGTTTGGGTTCTGACATCCCATAGAGGGCTCCAACATCCGAGGTGCTCTCCATAGCACTGCTGCTGTGCTCAGCCTGCGCCCTCATCTCTGCTCCACAGCAGTCAGCACTGCCTGTCAAGCCCTCACCCTGCAACCAGAGCCCAGGGAAGCTCAGGGAACTCCTGAACTCATCACAGCTGTCTCCACAGAGTGCTCCCAAACGTGCCAGCCCCCTACAGATCATCACCCCCCCTCAGCTTCCAGCCACTGCAGCTAGGAGGCGACCAGCTGCCCCCCTGCAGAACAGCACTTTGCAGTCACATTCCTCCCTTCAGTCCATGTTTCATCTCACCCACCTGCATGGCCATGGGTCCAGGGGGCATCTGAGATCCATAATTCATTCCCATCATGCCTGGCATATTGGACTGCATGACAGGAACCATGGGGAAGCCTTGCTGCTGCATAGGGATCATCCCTGCAACGACACAGGAAGCAAGGTCAGTTCCCACTTCAAGTTCTTGGCCTTTCCCCCTCTTATTACTCCCTCCTTTGTTTCTCTCCCCTTTTGTTTTCTCTCCTGTTTCTCCCTTACTAAAGCAGCAAATAAAAATCAACTTTCAGTCTTGCTGGAGCATTTAAAAATGAAAAATCAGAAAACAAAGCCCACTGCAGGCAGCCACAGGAGGTCCTTAGCTTAGATATTGGTCAGTCTATGGGAAGAGATTATTTTTGAGGCTCTCCTGATAGCTAAGCTGCTGAATTCTCCCAGCATCTTAAGGATTCTCTGTGGGTTTCTTCCCAGAAGATTTTCTGAAAGGGTCATTTCCAATTAATGAGATTTAATTAAGCAGATTGCCTGGTGCTGATAATTGCCCATTTCTCTTGAAAGGGAAACCTTACACAGTGGCAGCTTTTGAAGAGAAGTCCTGGGAACTAAATTCATCATCTCACAAGACAACTGCACGCTCTGATCTGGCTGGATAACCTGTCTGGAGGTTAATTAGCCCACTGCAGACAGCAGAGTGGTTACAGTGGCTGGCAGCAAAAGGCAAACTTCAACAAAAGTGGACAAAGCAAGTTGGAAAGTAGGAACTCAGTGGAGAAAGCCAAGTGGGTTATGACTCAGTGCCTTCATGCCTTGTCTTTGGCCACCTTGGGAGACATTGACCACCACACCTTTGTTCCCAGCACCCTGAGAGATAATTCTAACTGTGAACAACTGCACACCACACATGAAAGCACTGCAGGAGGGATGGACACACTCAGAAGCAGTCCCCAGACCGGCCTCTGAGACTGTTCTCCAAGTTGCCCACAAGTTCTCTCTGTATTTTCCATTCATGAACCAGCACCACAAGAGGAAGGAGAACAAAGGTAATTTAAGGCTGAGGCTCTCCTATTGTATTAATACTTTCCACCCAGGTTGTGACTCTTGTCCCAGGGTCTTGCTGTGCTTTGTAAATATTTACCAGCTCTTGCAACACCCACACAATATGGGCACACACAGCTGGCAGGTGAAGCAGAAAGAGGTTAAATACCACGCTCAGGAAAACACAAAAGTCTTAAAGGCAAATTCAGGCTGCAAATGGAGATGCATTTCCCTGGCTCTTCAATCTGGCAAGCTCTGGGAGGAAGTCAGCTTAGCAGTACTGAAGGCAAAGGGAAAACCACCTCTGGGGTACAAGTAATGATCACACTTCTGAGCAGCAGAACACAAGTGCCCTCTTGGGAGTATTTTAACGCATCTGATTCATACCCCAAGTGTTAAGCTCATACATACCTTGAGGAGGACCTAAACCACCACCGACAGGAAACATGAAGCTGGAGGAGGGGAAAAGAGAGCATGGAAGTCTGTCATTTAGTGCAAATACAAGGAGTGAAAAACCCACCTCGACTGGCACCTCAGCACCACCACCCAAAAGCCTCCCAGCTTCTGGCCAGCACATCCATCTGCTCCTGCAGGGCTCACAGAAACCAGCCCCAGGCCACCCATGCTGGGGATCCCCCAAAGCCCCAAGAGACCACCAGCAGAGTCACCACCATCACAGCTGCACAGCAAGCAACAAACAGCCCTGACCTTCCGGAGCAGCACCGAAACGGCTTTGACTCATCCACATCCCCCACAGCAGAGTTTCAGCACCCACCCAGGATGGTGACAGGTGAGTTTGTTAGGCTAGGTCCTGGAGCACCACAGGATGAATCAACATCTCCTGATAGATGTACCTGACTCAGCAGGACCAGCAACTGCACCAGACAACAGTTCTCAGCTGCTTAACAGCAGTTTGCTGCAGAGGAATAAACTAACCACCCAAGTCCACCACTTCTGCCTGCTCTCCCCTTTGAAACACCAAATATTACCAAGTAGTGCAGGGTCTATTTTCTCAGTCACATCTAATTACAGGAAAAATAGTGCCTTGGAAGAGATACTGACTCCAGTACCCAGGGCCAAGTGCAGCTGGAGGAAGAGCTGCTAAAATTTCAGCTGGCATGCTGATGGCAACTGCTAGCCCCCAAACAGAACATGTGCTGTGTGCCAGCCAGCAGGAAAGGACCTCCTTTACCACTCTCATCTGCAAGCAGCTCTCAGAACCCCACGTCAGCAATCATTCCCCAGAGGAGAACCTGGCTCAGTGTCCCAGGCAGCTGTGACACCAAAAGACCACGAGAGAGACAGGCTGATGGATATTCAACGCTCCTCAGCATGAGGAGGGGTGGAAAAGCAGCTGCCTAAGAGGAAGGCAGAAAATGCAGTCACAAAAGGCTGCAGACTGCTCTTCAGCTTCCAAAAGCCACCCTGGATTGTAAATATAAAGGAGCTGTGCAATACCAAGGCCTGGGGTGAAACAAGGACTTTAAATGATGCATTTATCCAGGAGTGAACAGCACCTACCCACTGCACAGCTAGCAGGTTACACGGTCACCAAGACAACCCATAGTACTCCTCATTCCACCCTAACTCCAAATCTCCTCAGTACTGCAGCTTCTTGTTACCCTGACCACTGTCTGCTCATTTCTCCTTCCACAATCAACACACCTACACCTTCCACAGGCTCCAGGTCTTTACATCCTCAACCACCACCATTTTTAGCTTCTCTCTTTGAAGCTCCAAGCAGATCCAAGCTACCTCATCCCAAAACAAGCGCTGGGCTTCCCTGGATTAGGTTCAATTCACACTGCTCACACAGTGGTCAAGGTCTATTCAGTTTGGTCATTCATTTTTAATCCCCTTCTGAGCACACAAATACAAACACCATGAAGACAAAGAGCTGACTGAAAGTCACAGAGGGACCCACGTCAGAGCTGCAGCGCTGGCCAGAGAAGCTTTCTCCAGCTAGGGGCTGCACTAACCAGGCTCTGCCTGCACTTGAGTCCAGCTGCTTTCCCTCTGCCTGCCTGAAAAGCTCTCAGCACAGTATCCTCCCCCCGTGCAGCCTTCCAATGTGTGCAGGGTCAGATGTGCAGAGCTCCTGGCACAAGCCAGAGCTGCAGGTGCAGCAGTTTGAGGCTTGGGAAAAGCACACCAGGCTTGGTCTAGCCAGAGTGAGGGAGCATTAGGAGTTCCTTCTGAGCAGCCCAGGAGCACGGGCAAGTGTTCACAGCTTCACCTTCTCCCTTCTGCTGGGGGAATCCAACCAACAGGAATTCTCCTGAACCAGCAGATGTAAAGTGAAGGAGGAGAGCAAGGTGCCACTGCCTGCTGGCAGCCAAGACAGGACAGGTTATTAAATATTTATCCCTTTCTACAGAGCTCCTCATTTATTTATAAGCCTCTGTTGAAGACAGAAAAAAAAATCAACAGAAAAACTTGCAGCTAATTAGAGGGCAGGGGAAGAGGAGCTCATTAAAAGTAGCAGAGCAAGCTCCTGCAGCACAGCTCCGACTACGTGAGCTGGGATCCACCAGGAACCTCCACCTGCCACACAGGCACCATCACAAACCCCTCCACTTCAGCAGCTTTCTTCCTGAGCTGCCTCTTGGAGATGCCTAGGAAGTGCCACACACATGCAGTTAAGGCAGCTGCTCCTTAGGACTGGAAAAGAAGTCAGGGGCCACTGAGCTGTGACACCGACTGAGGCAGTACAGAAAACCAACCAGCCTGGGGCTGCTGCTGCTGGGTGGCTGAAAGCAGGGTAACTTTCCTCTGAAGATTCCAGTTATCCCAGAATGGCTCAGGTTGGAAGGGACCTCAGAGATCATCTCCAACCTCTCCACCATGGGCAGGGACACCTCTCAGCTAGACTCAGCAGCTCAAGGCTTCATCCAACCTGGCTTTGAACACTCTCAGGCAGGAGGCAGCCACAGCCTCCCTGGGCAGCCTCTTCCAGAGTCTCACCACCCTCCTAATGAAGAAGTTCTTTCTCAGATCCAGTCCCACCCTGCTCTGCCTCAGCTCCAAACCATTCCCCCTTGTCCTGCCTCTAGACACTCTGGAAAAGTCTCTGTCCTGTAGGATCCCTTCAGGTACTGGAAGGCAGCTCTGAGGTTCCCCTGGAGCCTTCTCTTTTCCAGGCTGAGCAGCAATGTCCGCCCTGAACAAAACTCCTAAAAAGAGTAACAGAAATCTGTGAATGCCTGACAGAGAAGTAATTTAAACATGAAGCTCCAAAACCCCCTAACCAAACCAACTGACAGCCTCAGCCAGAGTCCAGCCACACTGTGCTTCCACAGCTCCAAACCACACAGAACATTTCCCTACCTACAAGTGGGTTTTGAAGCCCTTCGTTCCCAATCTGCATGACTCTTATCAACACAGCACAGACCAGCAGAGCACTTCTGAGGGACACAGATCCACACAAATCAAAGTGCAACAAGGCAAAGAACCCAGGTGGAGGACAGAACTTCTCTGCCTCCAAACTTTATCCTCAAAAAACCCAAATTACTAAACCCAGGAAAGAATGGATTAGAAATCCTTTTACTTTTGGAAAGCTTCTAGCCCAGTGCCAGCATTTCTGTGGCTCTCCTGCTGCTGTGCTGCTCTCAGAGGTCTTACCCAGCCCCTGGCAGGAGCTGTTGCAGATTTATGTAGCTGGGAAGCACAGGCAGGCTCCCATCCCCTCCACAGCATGCACGGGCAGACAGCCACGCTCCAGCTCCTCACTTCCCAAGTGTTCCAGACCTCTTGGATGCCTCCTTCCCAGCACAGAGCTGCGACCCAGCTCAGAGGGCTGACAGGGGCAGGCTGGAGCCGTGCCAGCGCACAGCCCCCTCCCCGATGCCAGTGACACCGACACAGCACAGGCTGCAGAGGAGGACTCCGTGAACTTAAATTCCCTTTGGCAAGTGCAAAATTTACGCAGCCTGCCTGGAAGTAGGACAACAGATAAATAGCACACCAGAGCCTGCATTAGAAACGAGAAAGCCTTCGAAAGGCAGGGCAACCTCAGCTTCCTAACCCTTCCCAGAGCACAGCTGAACGTCTGCACATCACTTCCACCACTGCTTCCTTCCTCACTTCTGTCCCTTCACTGAAATGCCCTTTGCGGGATAGAAGGGAAAGGAAACCTTGCCAGCAGCAGCAGGCAGGCAGCAGCCACAACCCTGCCCGCTGGTAACGAGCCACACTTATCGCTGCCAGCAGCAGTGACACCCGAGCGGCGCTGGCAACCCCCCGAGATCCCTTCGCACCCCAACATCTGAGATTGCAGCCGCGGAGCCCGGGCTAGAGCTGCCCGATCCCGGACACGCCGGAGGTCAAGGTGGGCTCCCAAAAGCCAAACACATCCCAGCCAGCTGCGGAGCCACCGCGGCCGTGCCACTCACACCCTGCATCCCACCCAGGAGCCCACACACCCTGTTCAGAACCCCGCACAGCCCACGCGGGACACCGCACATCCAACCCGGGACCCCTGTACCACACCCGGGGCACCACACAGGCAGCCCACCTGAGACCTCACATACCCTCGCCTAGGCCCTGACCCCTCTGCCTCCACATCCTGCCTGCACCCCAAGCCCCCCACCCAGGAGTCTCGCCCTTTCCTCTGCCTCCACATCCTGCCTGCACCCCAAGCCCCCCACCCAGGAGTCTCGCCTTTCCTTTGCCTCCACATCCTGCCTGTACCCCAAGCCCCCCACCCAGGAGTCTCGCCCTTCCTCTGCCTCCACATCCTGCCTGTACCCCAAGCCCCCCACCCAGGAGTCTCGCCCTTCCTCTGCCTCCACATCCTGCCTGTACCCCAAGCCCCCCACCCAGGAGTCTCGCCTTTCCTTTGCCTCCACATCCTGCCTGTACCCCAAGCCCCCCACCCAGGAGTCTCGCCGTTCCCTCTGCCTCCACATCCTGCCTGCACCCCAAGCCCCCCACCCAGGAGTCTCGCCTTTCCCTCTGCCTCCACATCCTGCCTGCACCCCAAGCCCCAGACCCCACGAGTCTCGCCCTTCCCTCTGCCTCCTGGTCGCCCACCAACGCCTCCCCTCTCTGCCCCATCAAGCCGCCCTCGCTGCCTCCATCGCCTGCCTGTGTCCCGCACCCCCACCCCTGCCCCCCCTCCCCTCCCCTCCCCTCCGCCCCGGCGCCCTCCAGCCCCGCTCCCCGCCCTGGCCGCCGCTCTCCGCCGTCACCGACCTGGCGGCTCCCGCTGCCGCCCCGCCCGCGCCCGCCGCCACCCCGCCGGCGCCCCCCGCGCCGGGCCCCGGCCGCAGCGCCATCTTCCCGCTCCGGCCGCGGCTGTCAGCTGAGCGCCGCCGGCTTCCGGGGCCGGGCACGGCCGGGCACAGCCGCGCACCGCCCCCGGCCCGGCCCCGCCGCCCCGGTACGCACCCGGGAGCCTGGGGGTGGCGGTCGGTGCCGCTCGGGCCTGCCGCGGGGCGAGGCTCCCTGCCTTTAGTACCCGCGCTGCGTGCGGGCGCAGTCAGCGTCGGGCACCGCAGCAGGCCTCTGCCGCGGGCGTGCGCAGCCCGGAGGAGGCCGAGAGCCCAAAGGGCGAGTGTCGGGAGGACGGAGCCGGGCTCTGCTCGGTGGGCTCCGGTGACAGGACGAGGGGTGACGAACGCCAGCGGGCCTCCGGGAGGCTCCACCTCAACATAAGGAGAAAAAAGTCTTCACTCCGAGGGTCCGGAGCGCTGGAGCAGGCTGCCGAGAGGTGCCCGAGTCTGTCTGAAGCACCCCTGGGCTTGGCCCTGGGCGATTCCAGGCACTCCGAACCCACCTGGATGTGTCCCTGGGCGATTTACTTTAGGTGGCCCTGATGATCTCCTCTTTCCCAGCCGCGCCGTGCCGGGGTTCCGTGAAAGTAGCCCCCCGCTGCCGGTGGGACACAAGGAACAGTCCAGCTGCAGCTGCTGCAACAGGAGTGTGCCAGCTGTGCAGCTGCTCTACCTACAGGCAGAGGTGCTCAGCGTGACAGCACATCGCAGAGGAGCAAATCCTGAGGAGGGCCACAGCGTAAATGGCTTCATAAGCGACTGCTTGGTGTCAGAAATCGCTTTAAAATCAAACCCAGCCCGAGAGAAAGAGCTACAGGGAATTCGAGCTCTCACGTCAGAGCCAAGTCCCTTAAAAAGAAAGCTGTGCCACCTTCTCCTGCAGAGCCACAACTGCATAAAGGTGCTCATGATCCAGAGCCGTTTCCTCTGCTGCTGCTGCTGGCATAAGCACATCTACTGTACACATCAGCAGTGTCTTTAGAGCCAAAGATTGGTGATTCCTCACTCAAACCACTCCCTGCTCCACACCACATCTGTCGTCGACATCCTGCAGCAGGCAGGTTGCTATTTATCAGAATGTACAACTCCACTTTCATTAAAAGAGAGGCAAATGTGTTCATGGGTGTCAAAACGAACACATATCCTATATGAGCCAAAAGGAGAATCCATCCTGCCAGCAAAGCACAAACGATTTTGCTTAAGAATAAGCAAAACAGGACACAGCCTTCAGCAGTTTCTCACACAACATCCCAGTTGGGTAAAGCCATGAACAGAGCTCTGCTGTACATGAGCTACACAGACCTGGGATCCATTTCCAAACTGGACTAAGCATGACAAAGCCAGAGGACAATCCTGAAGGACTGTAGGTGTAAAGGAGGAGCCATTCCTGGGTTCTCCTTCCCCTCTACCCTACTGAGGCCTCATCTGGAGTATTGTGCCCAGTTCTGGGCCTCCCAGCTCAAAGACAGGGAGCTTTTTAAGAGCCACCAAAATGATTAAGTTGAACATCTTCATTATGAGGAGAGCTTGAAGGAGCTGAGGTTCTTTAGCTTGGAGAGGAGACTAAGGGATGACCTCAGTCATGTTTATAAAAATATGTGAGGTGCAAGTGCCAGGAGGCTGGAGCCAGCCTCTTCTTGGTGATGCCCACTGACAGGACAAGAGGCAATGGATGGAAATTGAGGGGAGGAAGATTTTTTTCACTGTGAGGCTGACAGAGCACTGCAACAGGCTGCCCGGGGAGGTTGTGGAGTCTCCCTCTCAAGAACCATCTGGATACATTCCAGTGTGATCTGGCATAGGTGATCCTGCTCTGGCAGGAGGTGGGAAGCACAGGAAACCTGGACAACAGGCTTAGGAGTGATGCCTGCAGAGTTGTCTTTCAAGGATGAGAGCCAGGTCTGGGTATTAGAATATTTTATCATCTATTTATTGTCTTGAGGCTTAAATATGAAACAGTACAAACATAGCAGTGTACAGACACAGTATTGGTTGTTTCAAAATGATCTGAGGGAAAAAGTGAGGGGCAAGGCTTTACTTCTACATACAGCTGGGCTTGGTTTGGTCTCTGTGAGTGTCCAGAGAAGCCTTTGACAGCTGCATGGATCAAGCCTAACAGTAAGTTCTGTGTGTTTCCTGCCACTGAACCTTCTGGAAGGCTGACAAACAAATTAAGGATGATCTGAAGAGGGACTGTCAGCACTCCCAAGGAGCAATACAAAGCTGTGTGAGAGCAGCACAAACAGTTGCTATTTCTGAGCTGCATGAGCATGCTTCTTAGCTGCTGAGCAGCAGTCAGGAATCCTCTGCTAGCACTGCAGTAGATACTTTCTTGCATGTCCCACAAGGGAACATAAGAGATGTTTTCCTCCTTTCCTCTTTGCCTTTATCTTCATTCTTCTGTCCTTCAGCATGGGCTGAGGGGTCAGCCCCAGCTCAGGGCAGCCTCTTGCTCTTCAGCTTTGTGAAGCAGTCTCTGATTTACTGACATTTTTACCATCTTTAACTTTCTTTTTCCCCTCAATATTTTCCTTAGCAGTTCTCCTATAAGAAACACATCAGAAAGCAAGACACCTTAGTATGAGATGCAGCACAGAGCAGGGACACAAATCTGAGCTGTTTCATATTGCGTCAGTGCAGTTGATCAGAGATCCTTCAGCAGTGACACTCCACAGTTTGGGAGATGCTGAGTTTTGCGACCACTTCTGCTACACCAAACTGCCACAAGCCAATTCTCTGTCAGTTCCATCCAGTCCTTACCACTTTGGATCTGCTTCTTTAGCACCCCATATGTTAAACCCAAAGCAGGAGCAGACAGGCAGCAGTCTGGCTTTAAGGCCAGTGGTTTAAACTCAGTGGAACCACGTGAGGCAATCTGATGGTCTTAATCCATTCACCAGTACACAGACACTGACACTAAACCCACCACGACTGGGTGGCCACCCAAACAAGTTATTGATTCTCTGGGATGGAGCTGCATCTTTTATCTCCTCTCAAGAGAAAAACAACCTACTTACATTTTTCTTTTGCCCTTTTTCAAGAAGCACTGAGGGGTGGTGCAGATAGATTCTCTTGTCAGGGGTTTCTTAATGAACTTCTTCTTTTGTTTGCTGAGAATGACATTTAGTGAAGAAGGATTAAATTAAAGGGGGAAAAAATACCATCCAAAGTAAATAAACCAGATAATGAAATCCTTCCTGGCTGATAGGGATTTGTATGATGTATTTCCAGTGTTTATTCCAAGATTAGTTCAGTCATGTTGTCTCCAAGACATTCAGACAAACCTTTATATGTCAGTCTAACACAGATAGAAGGATTTCCAGCTTCAGAAACTCTTCAAGTCATGAAAAAGCCTGCAGAGAAGCACTGATGAAACTACTTCTCTTTAGGTATACACCAGTTTTTCTAAAGGTTAACACAAATGAGTGAAGGTTTTCCTTTCATGTGTCAGAAACTCAAATCCTGAGTATGGGCCTAGCATGCCTAAAGCAGATTTCAGAGAACTCCTAGGAAAATAACCCCAGAAAAGCCCAAAATCAAGAATTCTTTTGGGTTCCACTCTGATCTAGGCAAAAATCTGCCACTCTCACCCTGTCCAAAACTCCCTCTGCAGCTCAGCTGCAGATGTATTGCCAACATCTTCTGTAACCTGACAGCCCCAGCGCCACTCATGCAGGTATTTAACACAGGTAACAAACGTGAGCTACTGAGGGGAAGGTACCTTTGCAGCCTGGGCAAGTGCTTGATGTAGTCTGGCACAGGACAGCCAGCTCTCTGAATCACGTTGGCTATGCTGGGAAGGAAGGGAGGGAAGAGATCAGCTTGGGCAGGACATAAACATCTTCCATGGAAGACAGCAGTCCCCAGCACTTGGCTGCTTTGATGTTGCTTTGTGTTGTGCTTGTTATTTTTTCAAGCAAGAAACAGACACAGCAGTAAGGTTTTGATTAAGAGCAGCAAACTGAAATTCAACCTATGGCATAAAGCAAGTAAGGAATAAAAAGACATGGAAGGCTTAGATGAAAGCAAGGGCTCCATTGGGGTGTTGGAACCAATGGAAGTTCTCCATAAGGACACCTTCAAGGAGATGAAGCAGCAGCAGCAAGCCAAAACAGAATCACACCAAGCACTCTGGAGACAAAGAGGCTGGAGAACTGGATAGCAAACTTAAAGCACAGCATAGGGTTAGTCACACTCTGCATGGGCAGTGGTTCAGGAAAGCCAGGACAAGAGCAAAGCTCCTTGCACAGACTGTGCAGGTCTGCTACAGGCTTGCAGCTTACCTCCGCAGTAAAGGTTTATCATCTTCTGTGAAGAAGGTGACAGCTCTGCCCCTGTGCCCTGCTCTCCCTGTGCGACCTGGCAAACACAAGTGAGCAGAGATTCTGCTTTGAACATCTCTCTTGATCCTTCTCACAGCCACAGCCCCATCATGTGCTTTCATACACTGCCAAGCAGCCAATCCCCCCCAGACTGTTCCAGTTAAATGACAGCATGCAGCTATGGCTGAGGGCTCCCAATATTTGGGGGTCCTAAAAGGCTGACCAAAAGGAACAGTTTCACTGGCAGTTGAGCCCAGAGGAAACTGCAGCAGAGGAGGGTTCGGGATTTTTGCTCATGCACAAACCCATCTACATTAAAGATCCAGGAAAGGAGGAAAAGAACACAATTTGTGAGGCATCACTGACCTATCCTGTGGATGTATTCCACTGCACTCGTCGGCAAATCATAATTGATGACCATATTCACTCCTTTGAAGTCAATCCCTCGAGCCAGCAAGGCTGAGCAGATGAGCACCCAGATCTTCCCAGCTCTGAAGCTGTGCACTACCTTATCTCTCTAGGAAGACAAAAGAAAGGGACTTGGAAACAGCCTAATTAGCAATTTGAGAAAGGAGGTGAACTCACTTCCTGGAAGTTGTCAGGATGGTAATGAATAAAATCAAACCTCTGAACTAAAGCCTGCAGTAATTGACTGTCATAGTTCCTGAAGTTCCATTCCAACGCTCTTGCTCTTACCTTTCCCAAGTGTTTCTTGGAAGGAAATTAACTTCCCCTACCTGTTGCTGGGTCTTGTCTGCGTGGATGACATCCACATTGATGCCTTCATAAATCAGTTCATGGAAAAGCTCTTTAGCTCTCTCAATAGACTGCACAAAGACAAGGACTGGAGGAGCAAAACCCTGCAAAAGAACAAGTTTGTCTCAGCTTCATCTCCTTCTCCTACTGTTATTGTCCACAGACTGAGCTGCTGAAGAGGCTGAACCACCCCACAGGATTTTACACCTCAGAAGATTTTTTTTTGACTAGCCAAATCTTTACAGAGTCAGAACGAAGCAGATTCGGCTCCACTGCCTTTGGTGGATCAGTTCCTGACTGATGCAGCAGGCTGCAATTTAAACTACAGGAACAAAGAACTTGCTCACTCTGCAGAGGAAAATTAAAAGGACTTAATACAAACTGCTCCTAAGCAAGACCCAAAGGAAACCAAGAGGGAGCACTCTCGGGTTTCACAGACAGGGCACCTCCTCTTGCACAGGGGAATGGATAAAGGTTTCATGTGTCACGGAGCAGCCTGTGCCATGTGAAATCCTGGGCTCTGACAGCACACACAGCTCAGTCCAGTGGCAGCAGAACAGACTCCACCTCTCTACAGTACCTTTTTGACAAGCTCTCTCATGGCTGTTAGTTTTCCCGTCTCAGATCCAACAAACAGCAGCTCTTGTTCCACTGTCTCTGCTGCAGAGTTTCTGCAAGGAGAAATCCCAGAGGTGTTTTCTTCCACACACCACAAGAGCTCCCCTGGTGAACAGGACATTGCATGGCGAACATTCACCAGAACATGCTCCTAAGAGCAATGTGGATTTGATACTGAAGCAGTGGGCAAAAGAGAACAACACTGGGAGAAAGATCTACAAGTCTGCATCGTTTTTTTTGTGGAGACAGCCTGCAGTAATAACAACTGAGACAGGAAGCCAAGCAGACTGATCACAGAATCGTTTAGGCTGGAAAAGATCCAACCATGAGCCCAAGATCACCACATCTGCTGCTAAACCATGCCACTCAGAACCACAGCCACACATCTTTGAGATGTCTCCAGGGCTTGACAACCCTTCTGGGGAAGAAACTGTTCCTCATGTCCAACCTAAACCTCCCTGAGGCAACTTGAGGCCATCTCCTCTCATCCCATCATCTGTTGCCTGGGAGAATCCAACCCCTACATGGCTCCAGCTCATTTCAGGGAGCTGTATAGAGCAATGAGGTCTCCCTCAGCCTCTTCTCCAGACTAACCAGCCCCAGCTTCCTCACCCACGCCTCCCTAGTCCTGTTTTCCAGGCCCTTCCTCAGCTTCACTGCCCTTCTCTGGACATGCTCCAGCCCCTCAATATCCTTCTTGGACTGAGAAGCCCAAAATTGAACCCAGAACTCAAGGTGTGGCCTGACCAGTGTTGCCCTGGTCCTGCTGGCCATACTGTTTCTGATCCAAGCCAGGATGCTGGTGGCCTTCTTGGCCACCTGGACACACACTGGCTCATGTTCAGCTGCTGTTGACCAGCACCCCTCAGCTCTTTTTCCAGCAGGCAGCTTCCAGCCACTCTTCCCCAATCTCTGCATGAGGTTGTAACTCACATGAGGATGATGCAAAGAAAGCAAACAATTTGCCCAAGAAATGAAAGAAAAAAAGACCTAACAGAAGATGGGGGAGCCAGAGTATGACTGCAGACCTACCTTGCTCCAACAGACACCAGAACAACGCTGTCAAGGTTGAGTTTACACCACTCCTCTACATCATGAGCAAAAGTGGCGCTGAACAGGGCTCTTCTCACCATGGGGGACGTGCAGGCCAGGAAGATGCAGGCCAGCTGCTCTCGGAACCCTGACTTGCCATCTTCAAACAGTTTGTCTGACTCATCCACCACCAGCCACTCCACACTAGGAACAGAGAGCTTTTCTTGTCAGTCACTTGTGGAGAAGGCAAAAGCTAAGAGACCAGCACAGATGAAAGGACCACACACACACACAGACACAGAGACACTCTGCAGCCGCAGAGCAGGTTGGGTAAGACCAGACTGGATAAGGGCTCTCAGTACCTGGACAAATCTATTGCTGGAGGATCTTGTTTCAGCAAATAAATGAGTCTGTTGGGAGTAGTCACTAGAATGTCTAGGGAAAGAGGCAATCAAGGGAAAAAAAAAGCAAAACAGTGAAAAAGACACAAAATAAACCAGACCAGCAGAGCCCTGACAAACCCAAGTCCCAGTCCCGTCTGGCAGAGGTACAATTTAACAGGCTCCACCAACCACTCACTTCCCATTTTCTCCACAACAGCTACTTCAGTGTTGAGCAATCAGTTGCAGGCCTGGAGTGGTATTACCTGATCTCCTTAAAACCACACAGGCCAGAAGAGAAAACTTAGTGACATTTTTGACATTTCTGGGAGCACTTCAGCAATTACCAAATTTCTTAGAAGACTTGGACCCAAACTTCTTTGCTGCTTCAGCTGCCTTATGGATCATGTGTATTCTGAAGCCAGTCCCCTCAGCCAGCTTCATCAGTTCCCTGTGTGTCTGAAAAGGCAGCAACAGAGATTAAATCCCCAAGCTGAGCTGATTTACAGCAGAAAAATTTGGTTTCATTTTAGTCTGCTTCTATTTTCAACACAATTTTCAGAGTTGATTGTATTTTCTAACCAGAAAAGCTGCAGATAATCGCAGAATGGTAGGGGTTAGAAGTGACCTCTGGAGATCAGTCATGAAGATACAGCCTCAGACTCTGAATCAGCCTGATTTCAGCATCAAAACTGTTCTTACCACACTAACATGTGATATTCACCTGAAATTCCTCACAAGTCTGACTGCCACAGCCTGTCCCTAATGCTGTAGCTCACATAAGCCCCCCTCCCACTGGAATAAAACCAGAACTCTTCCTAAAGCTGTGATTCTGGTATAAGTCTAACAACAAAGCTTCACTACAGAGTTATTCCCTGAAAGCCTGTCTTTAGGACAAGCAGATAAACCTCTTGGAGCAACCTGAAAGATGCCAGTGGGTATTAAGAACACCTAAGCATTGGGGATTTAAAATATGATCAAAGAATCCCAAGCCTTTAATCTAAACAGTTAGCTGTGGGTGAGGCACTGGATGGTGAGGTTATTCCACTGAAGATTAAAAAAAAAGCAGTTTAAATTATTTTTTTCTGATATGTGAGAGGAATAGAGAGGAAAAAATAAGTAATAAGCTGCATTTTTACTGGTTCAAAGTGAAGACTTTGAAGTACTTCACAATGACAACAGCCCCTCTCCTCTCAGCACACACCTGGCTGGCAAGCTCTCGCGTGGGTGCTATGATCAGAGCTCTGAATCCTTTGTTCCTGGGTTGTTTCAGATGAGTTAAGAGAGGAATACAAAATGCCAGAGTTTTTCCAGAACCAGTAGGAGCTGAAGCTAGAAGTTCCCGACCCTGCAAGGAAAACAAGGCTGTTATATTTTGCTAGGGAAAAAGCCAAACACATTCATATCAATATTAATGCCACAAACTAACCCAAAGTACAGCAGCAAAAGCAGACATGCAGGACATTGTAATGGCTGCATGTTGAACCCCGGTGCAGTTGGTGTGTCTCTAAAGCTCTGCAACTAACCCCTGCCATGAGCCACAAGAGGCCACTCTCCAGATTTCACCACAGTCCCTGTAGTAAAACAGCACAGGAAAACTTACATGGAGCATGACAGGAATAGCCTGCATCTGGATTGGTGTTGGGACCTGGAAACCGGCAGCGTGCACGTTCTCCATGATTTTAGGGTGGACTTGGTACTCCTTTTGAAGCTGATCAAAGGTGGCAATGGGGTCAGGAAGATCTGTGCCCTGAATGCTGATCCTGTGCTTATTTCTGAAGCGGTTTATCTACAAGGCAAAAGACAAATATTTGACTTCCTTCTTTCTTTGGCAGCATAGAACTAAAACTAGAATAAAATCATAGAATAATAGAAATGCTTAGGCTGGAAAAGATCTCTGAGATCATCAGGTCAAATCATGAACCCAACACTACCAAGTCTGCTGCTCAACCACATCCTTCAGCACCTCATCTACATAGCTTTAAAACCCCTCCAGGGATGGCAACTCCACCACCACCCTGGGCAGCCTGGCCCAGGGCCTGAGAATACTTTTGGGGATGAAATTGTTCCTCGTGTCCAACCTAAACCTCCCACAGCGCAGCTTGAGACCACTTCCTCTATCCTACCACTTGTTCCTTGGGAGAAAACACCTGACTCTTACCTCACTCCAAGCTCCCTTCAGGGAGTTGTGGAGAGCAAGGTCTCCACTCAGCCTCCTTTTCTCTACCCCAGGTCCAGCCCCTCAATGTCCTTCTTGGAGTGAGGGGCCCAAACCTGTACCTAGCATTCAAAGTGCTGTCTCACCAGTGCCCAGTGCAGGTGGATAATCATCAGTCTAGTCCTGCTGGCCACATTATTGCTGATATACAGAGGCCTGGATGCTGTTGGCCTTCCTGCCCAGCTAGTTAATTTCCTCACGGTCAGGCACCTTCCTCCCAAGAGAAATCACCACAAAGGAACTTCAACCACAGCAAGAAAATGATCTGCTGCTGCAGAACTCTGTGGTCCTACCTTTTCTCTCCTCAAGCGTTCAAGTTTTTCTGCAGTAGGCTTTTTGTCTTTTGCATCTTCAAATTTTGCTTCAAGAGAGGACATCCACTTTATCCCATTGCTTTCTGACAACTCTGGCATTGATGCTCCTCCTAGAAGTCCAAAAAACCCCAACCATTTCCATTAGTAAAATCTAGTCAAGTTATCTGGTGCCAAAGAACACCCCAACAGCTTTTGTATCTATCACTGAAGTAAATGAATATTCCAGAAGAATGGCAACCACATCCCAATGCCTTAACACTAAATCTTGGGCCTGTTCTTCTATCAGCTCTGACACAGGGCAGCCAAAAAACCCAGATGGTTGGGACTTTTTCCAGGTAAAATGATCTGAAGCTCCTGCAGATTTGAAGTGAAACAAGAATTATGAACTCTAAGTGTTCCACCAAGGGCATGCATATGTGTGCAGAAATACCTTGTGTCTTCTTCTTTCTTCTCTTTCCTTTGCTGCTTTCTGCAGATCTTTTTCTCTTTCCTGCCACCTCTTCCTTGGTTTTCCCTATTCCGTCCTCCTCCTGCTTCTCTTCAGCCCTTTCGAGCCCCCAGCCCTCCTCACCAGACCTCAAGGGGGCTTCTTCCTTGTGCCCGAAGAAGTCGAGGTTCTCCGGCAAGACGCTGCCTCTGCTCCCTTTCATCACCTGGGGAAAAGCGAGCAGGGAAAACGGCGACATGAGATCCAAGCACTACCACAGGGCCGCCAGCAGGCCTGGGGTCCCACCGCAGGGAAGGGACAGGACCCAGGAGCCACTATCGCGGAGACAACGGGGCCCAGACCCATCCCAACCTCCCCCCGGTGTGCGCCGCACCCCGAATCGCCTCGCGTCTTGCCCGAAGCGCCGCACATCGAAACGAGCGCCGGCACCCAGGCGCCGAAACAGATCCTGAGCCTCCATGCTGCCGCACGGCCGGAAGTAGGAAGCACTTCCGGTGGCGCCGGCGCCGAACCCGAAGCCGTATCCTAGCAACGGCTCCGCCGCCGGCGCCGCGTTGCCATGGCAACCGCGTGGTGAGGCTTCTCCAGGCCGCGCTAGGCCCGGGGCGCCGGGAGAAGCCCGAGTCGTGAATCAGGGATTCCTTCCCTGCTGCAGAGCTGGACCCATGCCCGAGGAGGGCTCCGGGACAGACTCTGTGGCTGTGGGTCCCTTCCAAACCCCCTCTAGTAAGGAGATCTGGAAGGGACCCACAGAGAGGGACCCAGAGCAGGATGATGTTTATCGATGCTCTAATCATCTGTGTGAGGTCTGAATGAATCAGAAGTATCAAATCCGGCATATGAGCCATAAAACTGTTCGACATCTTTACAGGGCGATTGTGGTGTTCTGTCCTTTTGTGTGCTCCTGATGGCCAGTTAATTGCACCGACTGCTTCAGCTCTTTCTAGGGAAGGACTGGGCTGAATAAGAGGACCAAAAGCTTTTGTGGGAAGTTTTTGTTTGGATGTGTCTGGGCTTAGGTGATTTACAGTATCATTAACTGCTCTGAAGGACTGACCTCTCTTCTATCCATCACAGCCCGGGCAAGCAGAGATTATCAGCTCTGCTGGGCACAACCACTCTGCCTCTTAGAGATGTAAACTTAGGTCCTAGGTTTTTCTGAGGAGGCTTATTAGCACTTTTCATTGCCTGGATCATCCCTTGGGTTTTATTCTCTCCGTGGATTGATGGGGAAGTCCCTTTGTCATCTGCAAAAAGTGGTTCTGCCTTTCCCTGGGGAAGATGGAGAATGCTCTCCCTGGCTTTGATTCAGACCCATTCTGTGCAATACCTTCCCGAGACCCTTCCTGCAGACCCTTCCATCGACAGCACTTCAAGTGCTCGAGGTGAAGCCACTGAGCAGTCCCAGTGACACCTAAATTAAAGTCAGCAACGTGCCCAGTTCATTTGTTCAATCCTTGATTTCCACTGGATCCAGCCTCACCACTGTGCTGGAGCAAAGGAAGGCTAGAGGCAAGGGCAGGAGCAAGCCAGCAGCTGGCTCAGCGGCTGGGAAGAAACTTTGCATAGATTAAGATCAGAATTTATTTAATTCATGTATTTCTTCGTGATGATAAACTGCGAGGCTCAGTAGTACAGGTCGTCTCCCAGCACTCTCTATCAGATCCAACAACGCAGATACTTTTTTTCCTGGTGTGCCTGAAGTCAAACAAACAGAAATCCAATTAAGCAACAACAGCGCTACAAAAGCTGTTCCACCTAACAGCAGCCGCCAGGGCTAAGCCTTCACATTGTATCACAGTATCACAGTATCACCAGGGTTGGAAGAGACCTCACAGATCATCAAGTCCAACCCTTTACCACAGAGCTCAAGGCCAGACCATGGCACCAAGTGCCACGTCCAACCTTGCCTTGAAGTGCCCCAGGGACGGCGACTCCACCACCTCCCCGGGCAGCCCATTCCAGTGTCCAATGACTCTCTCAGTGAAGAACTTTCTCCTCACCTCCAGCCTAAATCTCCCCTGGCGCAGCCTGAGGCTGTGTCCTCTCGTTCTGGCGCTGGCCACCTGAGAGAAGAGAGCAACCTCCTCCTGGCCACAACCACCCCTCAGGTAGTTGTAGACATTGCCCAAATCCAGGAGCTCTACGGCGCACAGGCAGTGGCTGCTCCTCCTGCAACCCTCTCACCTTTAACGACAAACACTGAGGTGAAAAATGGCCCAGGCGCGACCCTCCCCGCAGCCCCTCTCTGCCAACCTCTCGCCTTCCCGGCAGCTGGCTGGAAGCGGCGGCGCGGAGAGCCGGGGGGGTGCCCTCGGCGCTGCGCTGACAGCAAACAGGAGCAGCGCCGGAGCTGCCTCCTTCCGCGCTCCCCTTCCGCCCGCCGAGCTGACTCACGGTTGCCGTGCGAGGGCAGGGAAGAATGCGGAGGCATTTGTGTAACAAAGGAGCGTAAATCATCTCCAGTACCCGTCGCTCACCCAGAGATGCTGTCGGCGGGCTCGGCAGTGAGGAAACGGGAAATATTCCTTCGTCAGCCGACCGGGAAATGCCTTCGTGTAGGGAGCGAAGAGCTCGGCTCCTGAGGAGGCAGTGCCGGGTGCCAGGCAGGCAAAAGGCTGCGTGCTTGGATCAGATGATGCTTGGGGTCCCTTCCACCCTGGCGTTCCCTGGTTGTGTGAATGAGGAAGCCTCCAGCAGCAGCAGTCCCCCACCACATGCTCCTATCTAAGGGCACATGTGCGCCCTTAGGCCAAGGCTGATCTGCCATGGAATGGCCAGAGGGGCCAGCGCTGGGACATGAAGGTCACCCCAGGAGCTGAGGGTGGAACGGAGAGCCTGTGAAACACAGAAACGGAGCACCTGGTGTTAACGCAAAGCCAGGCTGCCCTTGCCGTGGCTGCGCCGGCGCTGCTCTTTCCATTACTCAGCACTAATTGCCAAGGCAGCGCTGCCACCAGGCGAGCAGCGAGGCCGTGGCAGGGCGCGCATGGTGCAGGAGCACAGGCTGCCCAGCCACACACGCCGTGATTAATGCCCCAGCAGCCTCAGGTAGCCTGGGCAACCCTGGGCTATTAGCGGTGCTCGCTGGGCTGGAGCTTGATTCTGCCGTAGTCAGCTCCAGCCTGCACCTGACTTCCAAACCTATCCTGTTTCTGGGAACAGAGCTGATTTCACTCCGCTGCTGTGTTGCTCCTGCTTTGCTAAAGCCTCCCAGCAAAGGCCTCCCCTCAGGTGCACCCTGCAGAAAGCCCAGGAGGGAAAGGGTGATTTAGTTTCTTCCCTGCACTGATCCCAGCCAGCAAAGAGCAAGCAAGGTCCTCCCACCAGGGAGTTCTCGCTCCACCTGCACCGCAGCAAATGGGACACAGCTGCCTCTGCCAGCTACGGGGGCATCAGCAGCCTGCCCCAGCCACAACCGTGCTTGGGCAGGGTGAGCTCTGTACTTACCATGGCTCATGGCTTTTGTATTAACCCTCCTGCGCCTGCTGGTACGTGCTGGGGAACACAGTGCTCCTAACGCACCAGAGCTGGCATCGAATTCTAGCAGAGGAGGGTCAGTGCTAGCCTGGAGCTGCTGGCAGGATGCCTGCAGGCTGGATGGGGTGTGGGGGAGAGCTCAGGCTGTGTGGTTTTCCTCTTCCATCTGTTATTCCTGCAGGCAGCCTCTGGGACAGCAGCAGGTATAGGCAGGGGCTTTATAGCAGGCTGCACTCCTGAGCCCAAAGCAGCTCCTTGTGCCAGGGGTGCAAATAGACCTCTGTGACAGGGTAGGAGCAGCACAGGTGGGGTGCATTGGTCAGATTGCTGGGACCTAGCACTGACATAGAGTTATAAAATGGGTTGGGTGGAAAGGGACCTCAAATCTCACTGAGTGCCAACCTCCTGCCATGGGCAGGAACACCTCAACCAGCCCAGCTTGCTCAAGGCCTCATCCAGCCTGACCTTGAGGACCTCCAGGGAGGGGGCATCCACTGCCTCCCTGGGCAACCTGTGCCAGCATCTCCCCACCCTCACAGCCAAGAATATCTTCCTAATCTCCAGCCTAGATCTCCTCCTCTCAAGCTTAATATATATAAACACCACCACCCCCCAAGACTGCAGAGCACATCTGAAGAGCGAGGTTCTTCCAGCAGTGCTCTGCCAGCTCAGAGGTGCTCCCCTGCAGCCACGGGCTCCACTGCCGGGGGCAGCCAGCTGAGTCCAGCATCCTCTGCGTGTGCAGCAGGTGTAGGGCAGGAATTCCAGGAGAGTGGAGCTTGTGCATATCTGCTGCCCGTGTCCCACGGCCCCGCTCCATCGCCATCGCTCATATGCACGCAGCAGTCAATTAGCCGAGCTGGGCGCACTCCTGACCTCCGACCCCTGCTGTGTCCCCCAATCCATTAGCAGCCCTCAGCCTTTGGCTCTCAGTGTGAATTGCTGTAGCAGCCATTCTCCCCGGCAGAGGAACATGCTCCTCATTCATCTGTCCACTTCCACTTTCTGTTCCTTTGTCCTCCCCTTCTGTTCCCTGTGTTGCTAACCTGGTCATAACTTCTTGACCCCAGGTCCTCATCCCTCCCAAGGGTGTTGTAATCCCAGCCACTATCCAAAAACTTTTACTTTCCCCCCCCCCCTCCCCCCTTCTTTCTTTACCCACATCTTATTTAGCAAAATGGTTTCCAGCAGTGTGGGAGCTTTGATCCCCTATTCAAGAAATCCTTGCAATGTTTTCTTAAAGACTTTCTTTCGAAGGCAAATGAATTCCTCATAAAGGGGGAAATGGTGCTAGTTGGTCTCTGTTCATCTGAGGAAGACAAATGATCTCTTTTATTACTTGAAAAGCATAACAGCTGAGTGTGTGGATCTGTGATTTATCTGTAATTAAGGATCCATTTGAGCAGCGTATTAATTACGGAGAGAAGAATTCGTTTTGCTGAATATAAAAAATCAAATCAAAGGTCTTTGAATGAGAGGATAATGTAAAACATCTGAGGTCCAGGGGGGTTGTGGCTCTCTATTACACACACACACTGTCATGGGATGAGTCTTTAGTGCACATTTGTTACTTTAGTTTTTATCCCTGGATCAGAGAAATCAAGTCCAGGGGGTTAGAAACCTCTCCCTGTGATGCTGGCAGCTCCCACGGCACTACTCTGCTGAGCTCTTCACGGCAACACTTGCCCCTCCTGCACCCCAGTACTGCTGCAGGAACCAGCAGCCTTCCAGCACCCACAGCAGGGCTGAATTGGGGTTTACCCCAGCAGGATTTAGCAGTCAGGGGAGCTGGGCTGCCCGTGCCAGCTGAGCAGCCAAGCCTTAGATCCTCCTGTGGGGCTCTGCCTCTGGGAATGTTGACTCTGAGGGCTTCTTTGGCCTTCACCTCCTTGCACCAAGGAGCAGCTAACCAAGCTCTTTGGCTTCTGAAGTACAGTCCATGGCTCAGTCTGTTCACACCAGATGCTTAACCACACCACATGCAGTGAAACCAGACTCAAAGTGTCCATCCTTTGTCCCCAGAGGACATCTGCTGTTTGCAGGAGACCTCAGGCACTCAAAGTGAGCAACCCAAGTGACTGCCTGCAGAGGACCTCTGCAGAGCAACCCCACGAGGTCTGCTGGGTGGGCTCTGCCGTGGTGGAGCTGCAGGGTTGGTATTTGCAGATGGAGAGGCAGTGCTGGCTACTCCACCACGGGGTGCAGAGCAGTGCACACCTTGGCCTGCCATGGAGGTGGCATGTGGAGGTTCCCTGAGATCTCTGCAGGCTGCTGAGCCCCCAGGTTTGCAGGTCACTTGGGGAGCTGGTGCAGGCATGCAGGGCACAGCACCCATAGCTGCAGGAGTCATCAGAGGTGCACTGGAGCAGGCAGAGGGAGGTTCTCTCTCACCATTGAGAGCATTTTAAGGTGCTTGGCAGCAGCGTGTTGGGTCAGGGCAGCTCACCAACCGAGTGCTGCTCTCTGCTGCTGCCAACACATCATGGAAATCTCATGTCAGAAGGAAATGGGATCCATGTAAGCTGCCCAAAGCTGCCACCCGCCTGGCACAGAGACTCCTCCAGCCCCATTTACCTACTCCTGTAGCCAGACCACAGCCCAGCAGGGAGCTGGCAAGGTCTGCAAACAGCCCAGCCTCCAACACAAGCACTTTCTGCATTCCTCTGTGTACTCCTCAAACTCTGCCACCAGCCCAACCAAATCTTCTCAAAGGCTTCAAAGGGCAGAGGCTGTTTGCTGTCCACAGGGGACTGACGATGCTTTCCTTTCTGACCCGTTGCACTGGGACCACTGGGCAGTGGTGAGCAAGGGGCAGGCTGCACTGGTAGGAGCACTGCCCTGGCTCTGCACAGCCCCACACTGCTGCTTGCTGGTTCTCCTGCCGAAATTTCCAGCTGGACTGGCAGAACAAGTCTGGAAAGACCACAAAGTTTGGAGCTGGGTGCTGTTGTGCAACTGCACACTGCTACGTTTGCCTGTGCCCCACACGGCAGCTTTAAAGCTGCTGAAACAGCTGCTCTGGGCTGCGTGTCCACGGTGCCCTCACGGGCAGCAGGGCATCTGCTGCCTTGCAGGGATCACACAATCACAGAATGGGTTGGGAGGGACGTTAAAGATCGTCCAGTTCCAACCCTCCCTTGCCTGGATGTCACCCCTGCAGGGGTGACCTGGGACTTCCTTAGCAATCCACACGGGCAGTGCTGGCCACTGTGATCTGGGCTGGCACCGGAGCACTGGGGATGGCAGCTGAGCCCCAGCACTGCTCGAGCCCTGGCACTGCCCTGGCAGTGAGGTCTACAGCCCCTTCCGTCTTACACCTGGGGATGGGGTGTCCAGCACCAGGGGATCCCAGACAGCAGCCAGCACACAGCTTTTGGTCCTGGGCAAGGTTTCCCTGGCCCCATTCTCCCCACAGTTGAGCATCAAGGAGCCCTGCTTCCTGGGCACAGCCACAGCCCCACGCAGAGGGCTCTGATAAAGCCCTGTGGTGGCTATGGGGCGGGCACTAACCTGTGTTTGACCCAGTGTCTTTGCTGGCAGCGGAGGCAGACAGGGCATGGGATTTACTCATCCAGGAGGGTGTCACCAGGCTATGCTTTCCTCTGGCTGTCAAGGAGAGGTCACACTCCTGCCCAGCACTCCCACCTCTGTGCCCCTTGGGGCTCCTCTATGCCCATCTGTGCCCTTCCCTTACCCCACAGTCTGTGTCCTAGTTGAGGAAGGAGCTCTAAAACACAAGCAGCTCTGGGAGTTACCTCCCTGAGTATCTCCTTGCATCAGAGAGCCACAACAGCTTGACTCTGGGTGTTCTCCCCAGCCTCGGTGCCATCGGGATTTGGGGCATTTTCCTTTGCCTCCCTACCCACACTCCAAGTTAAGCACAGTGGTGCCCCTGCACTCCACCAGGAAGGAGCCTGCAGCTTCTTACAGACACAGGCTCAGGGCAGATGCTCAAGAGCAAAGAATTCCCTCGTGAGCAGCTTTGAACTGTAAAATAAATCGCTCAGCCCTGTCAAACCCATCGGTCACAAAGGGACTTTGATACCTCTCTTTGCTCTGCAACCACTGCAGCATGGACAGACACAGCACACCCAGTAACAACAGCACCTTCCTGAAGCAGTCAGGGTGTCTGCAGAAGCAAACACCACATCCAGTGCTCCTCCATCAGGTGAGGCCAGAGCAGGGACAGCCCCAGCGCAGCTGCGGCAGAGGCTGCTCAGGGAATCAGGTTTGGATAGCATCTCCCTGGGCTGAAAGGGAGCTGCAAGTCACAGAAACAAAGAAACCGTGGGAGGGATTTTGTCAGGGTGTCCTGCTCCAGCTGTGAAGGTAAGTGGCAGATTTCTGCTCTGAAAGGCTTTCCCGCAGCAGTCCACACCTAACTTGTGACTAAAAAAAATGGGTGCCAAGGCACTTTGGGAAGGTGATCAACACCCAGCGCTGCACCACATCTCCAGAGGGCCACCCTTCCCTGCCGAGCTCTGAGTCACTCAGCTCTGTTAGCTCTGTGCAATCAACGACCTTCAAAAGCTTTCCAGCAACCCTCCTGCTTAACTGACCCAGTAAAGTACCCAGGGCTCAGCATCCAGGACGGATGGGGCTTGGCTTTGTCTGGCACTCAGCTCCTAATTGGTTTGCTTAACACTCACCTGCTAAAGTTAGCAGAGGATGAGGAATAAACTGTGCTGGGCTAAGGGCGACATCATTATGGCATTGTTAGGAGGGTGAGGACACGAGTCTCCAGAGCTCCTAGAGCCTCTTGCTGGTTCTGGCTGTCACCTGAAGCTTCAAATGAAACCATTTCAGGCAGGGAGAAACCTCGATCAGCACTGCAAGGGCGGCAGCAGCAGGAACCTGTCACTGCCATCAGCCTGCAAACCTGCCTCCCAATCTGCTGGGCCATGGCAGATGATGACTGCAGAAGGTACAGACCACACAGCAGCAGGGATCTAGAAGAAGGGGTGTTTAATTATGGTATACATTAAATTAACTCTCATTTTGAAGATTGGTATCCAAATCCTGCTGGCTTATTCACCACAGGGCAGCTCCTACCAGCCCCAGAAAGGTTCCTGACATTGTACAAACAGAGCACAGAAACCATCCAGTGTTTTTCTTTCTAGCAGCGATGATCTGTCCATGGGCACCTCTGCTGCTCTCCAGCTCTGTAACTCACTTTCAGCAGCTGGCACACGCTGCAGAGTTCGAGATCTGGACAGCTGAGGAGGAGTAGATCCATTTCTGAAGGGACACAGGTATGGAGAAGCTTGTGTCTCATGGAGAGGTGGTGAAGCCTTTTACAGCTTCAATGGCTCTGGGAGGTAGGACCTGGGCACCTGAAGCCCTTCAGGGTTCTGGAGGGTGTGGAGCCCAATGTCCTCAGCAAGTGTCAGCTGGGATGTGTCCTCACTACAGAGGTGAGCCCATTCACAAGGTGGAGGTCTTGTGAAGCTTTTCCTCCACTGCCAGGGGAGCCAAGGCAGGCAGCTGGTGGGGACTGTCACTGTCGTGCTGACCTCTCAGCCCAGCGTCCATCGTCCAGCTGCAGCCTGGTGGTGACACGAGGCCCAGAGCTCCATGTTCACTGGGGAGGGTGCAGCCGACATGGCTCATCATCAGCCTGCTAGTGATGGGAGTAAGCCACCTGTACTGCCCCTTCACTGGGCAGCAGGCAAGGCAGTAACTGGGTCCCAGTTTCTTCTGCACCCCAAGATGGGGAGAAAAGTGAGACAGTCTCTGAACCCATTTGAGGATGATCCCAATGGAATTTCTTGCAGCCTCATTCCTCTCTGTAGCAGCAAATGCTGCAGGCTCACCTGAAAACTGCCGATGCTGAGCACCTCCTCAAGGTTTGGAGGTACTGACCAGGCTGCTGAGAGCTTCCTCAATGCTACCAGAGTCCATCTCAGAGCCCTCAAAAGAAGAGGAGTCCCTTGAGACCTCTGTGCATATCGTCCATGCCCTGCTGGGGCTCCTCTCCTCTCGTCCCATGCCCCCTCCTTCACGTGGGACGGCACCATGCAGAGGACATGTCTGCCTTTCCTGCCCAGCAGAGCTCAGGGCTGCCTGGCCAGCATCCTTGCCTGGACCCAGCTCTTTGAACGATCTCATTTAAAGGAAGAGGAGAAATACAAAACCAAACCCATCCTCAGCTCTGACCTTTACCAAAACATACAACAAAGGAGGAGGGAGAAGAGACTCAGGAGCAATATATACAGACAGGGAATTGCACTTAATTACAGCACTTTACATCCATTGGACAAAATTCACTGCTCTGTATAGAAATCTGTGTAGAGGAGTGGGGAAGGATGGAGCAGACTGTACCTATATTTACACTTCAACTGGCTCAGTTCAACAGCACAATGCAATTCCTCCTTCCAGACACCAAGTAACAGACCCAAGTCCCTCTCAGCCCTTCGGGTGGAGGAGCAGAACGTCAGTGTCCATCTCGCCCTTCCACCAGCTCCCAGTGCAGCTTTGTTCCTGCTCCCTCGGCAGAGCCAGCGGCCTCTGGGAAGGCAAATACTTCAGAAACCGAGTCCCCAAGACACGTCTTGGAAATACTGCGTGAAAGGAAGGAGAGGCAGGGTCCTGGGTGGGCACCCCGCGGGTGCGGGAGCAGCCCCGGCGGCGTTTCGGGTTGCTGCGCTCCTGGCCGCGGCGCTGCGCTGGCGACTCCCGGGCTCGGCGCGGGTGACCGGCGGGAGGTTGTGGAAAATAAGATCCCGTTGCTATGTGCAAAAGCAGCGAGGTGTGGAGCATCACCAGGCTTGCAGGGGACACTGTGGAGGGAGCGAGACAGCAGCAGAGTAAGCGGCAGGCAGGAGGGGAAGGCAGCACCGCGGGGGGGACTCTCTCTGGGGGCATTGCAAAGCATTCGGAGGCATCGCCTCCCACACCGTCCTAGCGGCCCTTGGTGGTCCAGAAGCCCTGCTTGGCCACAAGCCCTCCCCAGCAACCCCGAGGGGGAGGCAACATGAAAATACTTTCCCAGCCAGATGTTGCCATCCCCTCCCAAAAATAATACTGATAAAAAAGGGCCTGCCTGTGCCCAGGCTCCTGGAGAGATCATGCTGCAGAGCTCAGCAGCGCTGCCAAGAGCAGCCAGGCGTGAGCAGGAGCCTGGGTGGGAGCAGAGCTGGAGACTATGGTCATCACTGTCCCTCAGCACTGCTGTCACCTCAGGGAAGGAGCTGAGCAGCACCCACTGCCACATCCATCCCACCACAGCGACCCCTTCCTCCATCCCTCAGGGTGAGTCCCCAACCTGGGGTCCCCCCAAGTCACTGGTGGGGTGGGGGGCCAGGAGCCATGGGTGACCTTGTGGGCTGGAGCACACAACAAACATGGTAAGGTGGAGATAAGGAGACGCCAGGAGCCTCCCGTGACAGGTCAGCAGGGACAGGCTGCAGCTATCAGGTGTTTGCTAACGTAATAAAAATGGTGGCTTGGCCTCAAGCGTTGTCAAAGGAACCAGGAGGTATTTGCCCCTTCCAGGTCTAAATAACATCATCTGATAAGAGATCAGCAGCTTTGGGCTGGGAGGAGACCAGGGACATCCTTCCAGCATCTGTCCTTACCGACAGGACTGGGAGCAGCTGAGCTGCACCACAGCTTGGGTTTGCAGGGTCTGGCATGGGGGCTGCGGGGTGCAGAACTGCTGCTGAAGAAAGAAGCTCTCCTCTGAACAAAGGTGCTTCTCCCCTTGTAAGGAGTGGGGGTTGCTCAGGGAGCAGCAGCTCAGCCCCCCCGGTTCGGGGTTTCATGTGGGCTGTGCAGCCCTGGGTTTATCCACCTGCTCCTGCCAGCAGCACCCACCCCGTGCCCAGAAAACTATGCTCCAAAACCTGCAGCTGCCCTGGGGACCCAAGTGACCCTCCTGCCCTTTCTGCCCCCCTCCCCTAGAGGGGCCCATGGCTGCCAGGTGTCCTCGTGCCCAGGGCATATGCTGAGGCAAAGCCCCAGTCAGGGACAGAAACCCAGATCACCAAAAGGGCACCTGAGGGGCGAGCAGAATTTACAGGGCCCCCAGGCTGCCTCTTCATTCACCTCTCGCTAGCGAGCCTGGCAGCCACGGGGAGGAAAAGCAGTACTCAAAGACATGTTCTTCCACAGTCAGCTTGATGTGGAGTGGCTGGTAGGAGAAGAGGCCCCAGGGGCTGGCAGGTTGAGCTGGGAGGGGAACACGACCCCCGTGTGTGCTGCAGCACTGTGCAAGGGCAAAGGGGCCAGATCCTGCCCCTGGTACTTGTTTATCACGTACAGGTGTGTGCAGCCGTTCACTGCAGCAGCCACAGGCCCCAGCTCCATCTCCCCTCCTGAGCTGGGAGCCCTTCTCTTGCTTTAATGAAAGGGCAGAGGCAGGCTGGATGGGGGCGGACCGAGGGAGCCCCCAGCACCCCCGGCACTGCCGCGTCAAGGTAGGCTGATCGCAGCGGGGCCGGCTGCTATCTCCCTGCCAGGGAGATTTCCTGTGCGCCCAGGGCTGCTTGGGAGCAGCGCAGCATCAAAGGCAGCCCTCGGCGGGGTTAATGGGGGGGTTCGGGCTGAGCGCACAGCAGATGCTCCGATAACGCCGAGCAAGTGGCGCTGCCGCGGAGCGCGGCCGTGCCTGACCGACCCCTCCCGGCCCGAGAGGAGCGGGCACAGATAAATAGTCACCTCCAGCACTACAAAGCATGGGAGCCTGACCCCAGCAACGGGTGGGGATGTTCAGCAGCCCTTCCCAGCTATCCTAACCCCGCTAGGCAGCCCCTTTCCCGACTTCTCCCCTTTGCAGCCCCAGCCTCTTTCCTCTGCCCCCCCGAGGGGTCTCCCAGCAGTCCCACCTCATATTTACTCTGTGGGCATTGCAGACATTTTTTTTCCTCTCCCCTGTCAAACCTCGGTAAGAAAGTTTATCTGAATGCAAGTTCAAGGCTCTCTCTTATTTATCTAGCAATCAATAAGGGCCACATATTTCCCACAGTCCCCAGGGGTGGCTTTCAGAAAGGGACCATTGTCTGAGGAAGGCCTCACACACCTGATCTGACCCAGGATAAGTCCAGCCTCACACCTGCACCAGCACTGGGGAGATAATAAAGGTTTATGGGCTGGGGGAAGTTGGGGTGCACCCAGAGCTTGGGCTTTCTGCTCAGCTCCAATCAGGGCTGATTCACCCTGGAGACAAAGGAACTAGACCATGCTTGGTCCCAACTTTCTCAGTCCTGTTTGAACTCCATCACGGTGCTCCCACACTGATGAAGTTGCCCCAGAGATGAACGTGGCACTGCCAAGTCCTCATCCAGCACAGCCAGACCATCACCCAAATCCCCACCTCCCTTGCCATCTGAAAGCAGGTCCTTTGGTGACCACGAAGGGCCTGGGATGGGATCCTCAGCTCCTCCAACACCATCTTCAGGGGCCAAACAGCCCTGTTGCACCTCCACACACCCACCCTGTGCACCCTCAGCCCACCTGCTGGCCATTACCTGTTTACTGGAAGACATATTGGTCAGCGTGCTGATGCTGCTGGTGTCCGTCACCACCATGGCTGAGGGGAAGCGCGAGGTGTGCGAATACTGGGGAGGCTCCTGCTTGTGTGCGTACACTGCGGAGAGGAGGGCACAAGAGGCTGTCAGGGAAAAGCCACCCACAGCCCTCCAGCCCAGGCAGAGCAGGTCACAGTGGTGCTGCATGGGGATGAGCATCATAGAGACATGAGCGAGACAGAACAAGCCATGGAAAGCAGCCACCACCTGCCTCCCAGGCAGCCAGGTGGTGGAGTCACCATCCCTGGAGGTGATCAAGAAGTGTGCAGATGTGGTGCTTCAGGATCTAGTTTAGTGGTTGTGATAGTTGGGTTAAGGTTGGACTCGATCTTAAAGGTCATTTCCAACCGTAGTGATTCTATGATCTTAAAGC
Source organism: Pogoniulus pusillus (assembly GCF_015220805.1). Lineage (NCBI taxonomy): Eukaryota > Metazoa > Chordata > Aves > Piciformes > Lybiidae > Pogoniulus > Pogoniulus pusillus. The sequence goes on along the minus strand of NC_087290.1, from coordinate 13,833,627 downwards.
TTATCCAGTTCCATCTTCCTGCCATGGGCAGGGACACCTCCACCAGCCCAGGTTGCTCAAGGCCTCATCCAATCTGGCCCTGTACACCTGCAGGGAGGGGACATCCACAGCCTTCCTGAGCAACCTGTTCCAGTGTCTCCCCACTCTCACTGTCAAGAGTTTCTTCCTCATCCCCAATCTCAGTCTCCCTCTGTCCAGCTCAAAGCCAATGTCCCTCATCCTGTCACTCCCAGCCCTCATCAAAAGATGTGACACGAAGAGTGGCACAGGGGAAGGATAGGACGGGGTGAGACGTGGTCACCCAGCACTTCCTGCGTGCTGGTCACAGCCCCGTGCTGGCTGGTCCCTACAGGGCAGAGCTGAAAGCCAAGGGCAGGGAAGAGAGAAAAGACCCCAAGTTAATTTCCCATCCAAAGCCATGCTCCAGGCTCCTCCCCTGGCAGCTGCCCAGCCTCTTACTGTGTGAGTTCTGCAGCTGGGTGACGGTGGCCATGAAGGGCTGCTGCGCCATGTGGCTGGGGGACTGCTGCATCAGCGGCTGCTGGTGCGGGCTGTGGAGCTGCTGCGGGAACTGTACCGGCTGCAGCGCTGCCAGGCTGCCTGCCACGCTGTTGATGACAGGAACGCTCTGCGCCTGCGAGGTGTTCAGACCTGCGAGGGAGAGAGAGCGAGAGCGGCCCGGGGCGGGTCAGCGGCGAGCGGGGTCTGCCTGCCCTGTCCCGTCCCGGCGGGGCGCGGGGGTCACTCACTCTGCGCGATGGCCATGACTCCCGACAGCGGCGTCATGATGAGGTTCTGCGACTGCTGCGGGTTGTGGTGGGACAAACTGTGGATGTTGGTCAGGGTGCTGACCGGGGGCAGCCCACCCCCCGAAACGGAGATCTGCCAAGGAGCAAAGCAACAGAGACACCATCAGAGACATAGCCGAGAGGGCTGCTCAGCCCCAGCCCCTGCTCCTTGCCCGATTCAGTGAGGAGATTGCGGGGTGGGAGGGGGAAGGGGGAAGAGGCTTTGCGGATCCAGGAAGAAAACAGGCTGCAGCCTCACTGGGACACCTTCAGCTCCCACCACACCGGGGCTGCAGACCCTGGCTGGAGCACCTGAACGTTGCATTAATAAGTAGTGAAGCAGCAGGGAAGGACTTTGCTGGCCCTAGCTTCCAGCTCCACCAGAGCATGGCACATCCCAAGACTTTGCTATTTTGTCCCCTAAGCCCAAGCTCCTGCCCTCGGGGACAGCTGAGGACACTCAGCACTCATTAACTCAGGGTTGTAGGGGAAAGTGGGAAATATAAACTCGGGAAGTAAAAAAAAAAAGGCACAAAGTAGATAAAAAGGCCTCATGGTGATGCCCTCAGTCTTGCAGATGGGTGGGACATTGGAGAGCTGGGGTGGGCACACTCAGCCAGTGCCAGCTCTGGGCACTTCGGGATCAGACACACAAAGGCCCTTGGAGTGTGCAGAGAGGACTGGAGCTGGTTGGCAGGACAAAGAGGGGGCTAAGTGCTGATTTATTTGGTTGTTGCCCCTTCTGCTAATCCCTGGCATCAGCCTCTTGTGCCCAGCAGCTCCCAGCCCGGTCAGAGCTGCCTGTGCAGCTCTCCGTGTGACATTTCTGGACACCAGTTGGAGCACCTTGTTTGTTTTGCACATGTGAGTTGGAGATAGCCCCAGTGCAACAGAAACAAACCCATCGATACATTCCAGAGCGCGGGAGTGACTCTCATTTCCTGATCCGGTATTTTCCACTCCCAGAGCTCCCCAAGGCCAGGTTATGCCACACTGCGCCGGGCACACAGCTCGTGCCAAGAGCACGCTGCCAGCCTGTGCCCACGCTCCTGTCGCCGGGGGCTTCAAGTCACAGAACCCCAGAGCCCCAGCCCCGGTGGGGTTGGAAAGGACCTCTGGAGATCACCCAGACCGACCCCCTCTAAAGCAGGGCACCCTCAGCAGCTTGCCCAGGATCACAATGCCCAGCTGGGGCAGCCTGCTCCAGGGCTCCAGCAGCCTCGCATCAGAGCAGTTTCTCCTTCAGGTCAAATGAAAGCTCCTGTGTTCTAGTTTGTACCTGCTGTTCCTACCGCTGGCCACCACCGGCAAGAGCCCAGCCCCTCCTCTTGACCTCCATCCTTTCCGCATTTGTTTGCATTTATTTAGAGCCAAAGCTCTACTCCCAGGAGAAATCTTCTGGAGATGGCACAACTGGAAAAGACCCTGCAGCCACAGGACCCTCAAGGGAGACCCTCTGGTACCACCACAGATAAAGGCAGCACTGGAGCTTGAAGGAGTGAAGCTTCAAAGCTTCCTTCAGTCTCTGCAATGCTCCTCCCTCAGTCGCCTTCAAATGCAGCCACTTCCTTGGCTGCTCCTGAGTTCCTGCGGGGCACTGAGGGCTCTGTTTGCTTACCAGAAACCACAGCCTGCAACGTATTTTTATGAAATCCCTTGCAAGCTGGAGCTGGCCCTGCTGGAAGATCAGAGATAAGCTGGCAGAGCTGCGTGCTGCTGAGGAGCAGAGCAGCCTCAGGCGAGCTGTGCAGCAGGGAGAATCCAGCAAGGCTTCTGCTGCCACACTCCAGCACCTGTTGCTTTCTGCATTGCTTTTCCCAGACCAACTCACTGCATTTCCATGCAGCCTCTTCCAGTGCTGCCTGCCACTGTGAGATTCCTTTGCCTCAGCTGAGGATCCCTCTCTGTGCTCCAGCAAATCCACCCCTGAGACACAGAATCATGGAAGGAGTTGTGCGGAAAGGGACCTCAAACCTCATCCAGTGCCAACCTCCTGCCATGGGCAGGGACACTTCCACCAGCCCAGGCTGCTCAAGGCCTCATCCAGCCTGGCCTTGAACACCTCCAGACAGGGAGCATCCACAGCCTCCATGGACAGCCTGTACCAGTGTCTTCTCACCATCACTTGCAAGATTTTCTTCCTAATCTCCAGTCTCAGCCTTCCCCCTTACAGCCTGGCAGGAGAGTGCTTTGCATCCTTTCCTCCTGCTGGACCCTCACTGTGGGCACTCGCTGCTGACTGCTGCTGCTGGTGCCTTTAATTCTGACTCATTTTATGACTTCAAGGCTCAAGGTTACATGGCTCAACACACACCTGGGCAGAGCTGGGTGTGGAGGGAGTGTGGTGGGAGTGCTCTGTGCTATTGCCCCTGCTCTGTGGGGGACATTTGGCTTTGCGGGGCCAGCAGCTGAGCCCAAGGGGCTGAAGAGAGACCCTCATAGACAGCCAGCAGAAAAGGCAAGATAAAATGGTGCCATAGCTGAGGCAGGGTGTGAGGAGCCCCTCTGCAGCCACACAGCTTCACGAGGAGCCCGACAGAACGTCCCAGGAGGGACAGCCTCTGAAAATGGAAGTGGAAATCAGGGCAGAGTGAGCTGGCCCCGCCGCCAGCTCCAGGTTTGACTTTCACTTTCAGCAGTAAAGAGCCCTCCTCCAGGAAGAGCCAGAGCCACACAGCCTCTGCCAGCCTGCTCCAGGCAGGGGCTGTGCTCTCCTGCCCCATCCTGCCTCCTGTGCCCTATCCTTGTCTCTCTCCCCCTCTGCCCTCCTTCAAAGGACTTCACATCAGCCTGGCACCTACAGACAGGAGCAGCCCAAGGGCCTGGGCACTGGAAAGCCAGCCCAGCCCTGTGTTCACAGCCACTTTTCTGCAGTGGTTTTGAAGCATGAGAAGCCGTCAGGCAGCTGATGGGGATGCTGATGTCCATCTCCACTCCTTCCACCGTGGGAATTTGCAGCTATGCTCAGAAAAGCCCTCGCAGCAGAGCCCGGAGTACGTGGGAAGGCAAAAGGGAAACCGAGCTTAAAGATCAACAGTGCCATGGGCAGGGACACTTCTGCCAACCCAGGCTGCTCAAGGCCTCATCCAGCCCAGCCTTGGACACCTCCAAGGAGGGAGCCTCCTCGGCCTCCCTGAGCAACCTGTGCCAGTGTTTCCCTACCCTCACACTAAAGAATTTCTTCCTCATCTCCAGCCTCAATCTCCCCTCTTCCAGCTCCAAGCCATTGCCCTTGTCCTAGCACTGCAAGCCCTTAAAGAAGTCCCCCCCTTTGCTCTCCTGTAGCTCCGTTCTGTGTTCATCTGCGACCACCCAGATGCCCTGGGGCCAGGTCCCTGCTTGCAAGGAAAGCAGCTCCGCGGCAGGAGTCCAAACCTGGGAGTGCTTGGGGAAAACTGATGAATGAGGATTTTATCGGTGCCCAGGCCGCTGGCAGGAGAAAACAAACAGAGATTCACCCAGCGGTCGATGCGCAAGGCATGCGGTCGATGCGCAGCGGGCAGGGGCTGGCAGCTGGGCGGGCCGTGCTGGCAGGGCACGCCGGTGCCCGCCGGTGCCCGCCGGGGGCTGCCTTTGAGGCGGGCGCTGGGACAGCGGCCGCGGCCGGCCCCACAATGTGCCATTGTTGAGCGCGGCGGTGTGAAGCCCGGGGGAAGGTGTTTGCTCTCCGCGCTTATCTTATCAGCGCCGCCGGGCAGGTGTACTCACCATCTTCCCCTCCGCAGACAGCAAACCGTGGCCCGGGTCCAAGCCGCCCGGGGAGACCTGCTGCAGGACAGCCTGGCTGGTGGTGACCATGGCGGCGCTGCCGTGGTGGCTGATGGCCCCCGAGGACGCCGCCTCGCCGCTCGCTGCCTGGCTGTACCGGACCCCTGCAAAGCGCCACCAGAACCATCGAGTCACAGAGCTGTTTGGATTGGAAAAGCCCTCTAAGGCCATCCAGCCCAAGCATCAACCCAGCGCCACGGTGGCAATTAGACCACATTGCTCGAGCAGCTCTAGGGACAGGGACTCACCCACGGGTACCCTGGTGAAGGTGCCCCAGCTGTGCCAACCCCCCTCTGAAAGTCTCCCTGCAAAGCAGAAATCCCACAGCTCTCCTTGGCTTCCTCAGCTCATGCAGCGTGAGGATGCAAACAGACAAGCAAGCTTCCAAAAGACACCTCGAGATGATGAAGAGGAGGAGGAGCAGCACTGACCCACGTTCCCCCTTCCTCCAGTGATGCCTCCCAGCTTCTGAATTTACAGCCAGAAGTTGGTGGTGAGGGATGCTGAGCACCCGTGGGCTCCAAAGCCACAGGTTGAAAAGGGACCTGCACCCACCTGCACCTCCTGTGCTTTAACCTGCACCCATCATGCAAATTCCTGCCGTGTCCGCACAGCTCCTGGGCAGCAGCCTGAGAGCTCTGAGCGGCAGGGAAGGACTCTGCCTCCTCTGACTCATCCATCCCCTTCGAGGTGCAGGCTCTGAATAGTTTCACTCTTTCCTCTGTCCCTTCTGCATCTGGCTGCCCTCTCAACTCGCTCTCCACAAGTGTTTGGTTAACAGGAGGACGGAAGGGCCAGACAGAGCTGCAGACCACAGCCCATCCCTGCCAGGAGGGAAATCTGGCCCAGGCACAGCTCTTCTATCTAAATATATTTAATTTGGCTAAGCCCCCCACACTGATAACCATATGATCAGCCATGTGTCCTGGGAAGGCACCCACAGATCACAAATCATTAACTGAGAAAAGCCCATGGGAAACAAAAGAGCCTTCACCGAGCTCCCTGGGTGACTATGGCCAAAACCCACCCAGCACAAGGAGACCAGCACCATGCTGGGTTCACTGAACTGCCTGGGGAAGTGGTGGGTGAGTGGATGGAGGGACGGACAGCCAGCCAGACAGCCCACAGCTCTCCTGGCAAAGCAAACCACGGTGGTGGAGCAACCCCTGCCAACTGAGAGCACTAAGAGCATCACCCACCCATGACTCCCAGCCGCTGTGAGGGAGCAAAATGCAGCTCCCCAAAATGAGCCTCGACTAGAGAGGTCCAGCCTGTGGAGGTTGATGGTGGTTCATGTGCTGTCCCCAGAACAGCACAGACACCCCCAGCTACAAAACCCACCCAGGTAAAGTATGTCCTTCCTGGCATTTTAGAATCATAGAATCACTGAGTTGTTTCACCCAACCATTCTTTAACATCACCAAGGCTGAGACTAAACCATGGCCCTCAGCACCACATCTCTGCATCTCCTAAATACCTTCAGGGATGGGGATTCAGCCACATCCCTGTGCAGTCTGTTCCAGTCTTTGGGAACCCTTTCAGTAAAGAAGTTTCTTCTCACATCCAACCTAAAGTTCCCCTGGTGCAATTGGAGGCCTTTTCCTTTCACCCTGTCACTTGTTCCCAGGGAAAAGAGACCAACACCCACCTGTCTGCAGCCTCCTTTCAGGGAGTTGTAGAGAGCAATGAGGCCTCCCCTCAGCTTCCTTCCAGACTAAATAGCCTCAGTTCCCTCAGCTGCTCCTCATTTTGGGCTCTCCTCCTACCAGGTGCCCAGGGGAAGCTGATGGCGGCTGGCTCAGCAGAAGATGCTCTAAGGACTACTCTAAAAGTCTCTGAATCAAAGAGAAGGGCAAAAATGGCAACCGGAGTCTAGGACCTTTCCCTAAGCTCCAAAAGCATCTCCCCAAAGCACTGAAGGGATCTGCACTCTCCACCAAACCACAGCAAAGTCACCTTCCAGTCGCCTCCGAATTTCCCTCCTCGGCTGGTTGAACACGTCCCACAGATAGGAATCTCCCCCCCGTGTCTGGTTCCTGATCATTTCCCAGCAAACCCCTTTTATCCCTGATAATAAAAGAATGTCCTCTGGCAGGTGGATATTTGCCGGCCCGAGCGGAGTCCCTGCCACGGGCAGGGTAAACATTACCCAACCCGGGCACTGCCACACATTCTGCCTGCCCTCATGCAGGGGCTGCTGCGGCCGCCCGAGATGCTGCAGCGCCGCTGGAACAATGGGAGGGGAGATAAACCGAAGCCCTTTCTGCTGAGACTGATCCCAGAGATAGAGGAGGAGCACAGGCAGCTGCTCTTGCAAGGAGAGACGGAGTTTCTGCTCAGTCTTCCGCCCCCTGGGCTCAGTGAGCTCCTAAAAGCCACCCCCAGAATCACACCCACCCAGCTGAGGGTGACTGCAATTCGTGAGGCGAGGACCTTGGGATCGTGAAGCTGTCTTCAGAAACACAAGGAATGGTAAAAAGCTGAGTCTTAAGCATTCCCCTGCGACCCCAAGGCCAAGACTTGTATTGTTTGAGGAACACCCACCCACGCTGGGTGTCTCTGATAGTCTGGGGTTTGGCTCTCCAGATAAAACCACTGAAGACTCCCAGTCTTGATGAAGATTAACAATGCCCAGGAGCATGAGGTCAGGCTCCAGCACCATCATCCAGCCCCACCGAAGACCCCAGTCCCATGTAGGGAGGGAGCTGCATCCCCAAAGCTCACGGGCACCTGGGTCTGCCCACAAGCCCCTGACTGAGTGGCACAAAGGCCTTCTGCCATGGCTATCTGGCAGATCTTTAGGGAGCCACCAACTTATCCCAGGTTGATTTTTTCCCCATTCCTAGGCTGGGATGGGTGTCACTGAAATGCCCTGGGAGCTGGACTGCGTTTGGGCAGATTAGGCAATTAGTGCTGGAAAGCAGCACAAGGCAGGGCTGCCGTGGCTGTTGTCACAGGGGTCTCCACTGCTGCTGAGTGCCTTTCCCCTCAGCTCCCTACTCCCAGTGAACACAGTGAGCTTCAGTCCAGCCTGGCCTAAAACATCTCCCTGGGCAACAGCTGCCTTCAGGCTTTAGCCCAGGCTGTCCCCAGGTGCACCTTAGCCATCCTGAGCCATGTCATCAGTCTCCACTTTCCTGTCTTTGGGCAGGGACTCCCTGCTCCAGGCTTTGTGAGCAGGGCTCAGACAAGCATTGAAGCCCAACGGGATCCTTCTGCTGCCACTCTCCTGGGCTGGAAGGGCCCTGTGCAAAGAGATTTGCTCCACAGCCTCTCCCTGCAGCTGCCCAGGAGAGGAGCCTGGATGGGGACCCCCAGGAGTGGGCCTGGCCATGGAGCTGCCCTTGTTAAGGCTTTTTTGTTGTTTTTTACTGGAGCTGAAGCCATAACATCAAAATCTGTTTATGGGACCCTATTGTGTGCCCCCAAGCTGTGCTGCCCTGAAAGGTTTTACTGCTTTCCCATGCTCCCAGACAAGCTGCGGTGTCCAGCTCCTGCAGCCTTAACCCTGTGCTTCAGCTCACAGGGATGGGGGTGTAACAGCACCCAGGCCCCCCAGGGAACAACCTGGCTGGTAGGGGGTCCAGTGCACCTCAGCTACCTGCCAGACCTGTTCTCCTGAGCCAGGGTTTTGGAGGGGAGAGCATTCGGGGCGTTGAGGGCAGCAATTGATAACTTTGCTGCTTTCACTGCAGGCTCCTGCCATTTTCTGGCCACGCTGGGGTTTGCTGCTGGGAGGGCAGTGAAAACCCCTCCTGGTTTCTGCCTGTAAACCCTTCAGTGTCAGTCTTGTCTCTGGTGAGCAAAAGCAAAGAAGCAGCTTCACCCTCCTGCGCTGGCAGGCAGGTCAGTGTGCTGCAACTGCGCTGCTAAAGCTCTCACTGTACTTTTAAATGTTCTTCCCCTGCAGCAGGAACATCTCACAGCACAGCCTGACCCCACTCCAGCAGCAACCCCTACTTGCCCCAGCACCAGGCTGTGCTTTCACCTGGAGCTTCACAAACATCTTGCAAGTTATCAGAGATGCTCAACCCCAAACCAGACCCAACCTCGCCACGCTCCTGCTCACCAAGAATTCCAGCAGCAGCAAGCAGTCAGCCATGGCTCTACCCCAGCCCACAAGGGTGCAGCCACCAGCATGGGCCAGGAGCCCAGCAGAGAGGTGAGAAAGGCCAAGTGTCACTTCTGGGGTCGTGCTGCACCATTGAGGGAAGCAGCTGGGTGGGTGATGGCACCTTTAAACCCTAAGGCAGACCCAGAAAGTGCCCAGGGCTGCTCTGGTGGTTGGGCTGCCACTCAAATTGTCCCTAAAGTGTTAATCTTGCTAAGTTACAGAGGTGCACAGTTTATATCCATTATAAACCTGTTTATGGGGGCTGGACCCTCCCATTCTGCTGCTGCCATAAAGTTCTAATTACCCCCCATAAAAGCAGGAAAAGCTCCTAACAGCACACTGTACCCACCGAGCCCCACAGTGCCCCACAACAGTAAAGTATTACAACTGCTGGCACAGGGTCCACAGCCAGGACCAGTACAACCCCCAGCAGCAATGTGCCAGAACCAGTTAGAAGCTGGAGAACCTCTGGACCGAGGGTTTATGGATGGGCTCTTCTTTAAAAGCTAAATCACTTAAATTGCCCTTTGGGTTTAGGGAGAATCTCAGGGGTGGGACCGGGTTATTTTTATGTTTGTTATCTGTAGCTCTGGAGATATCTAAAAGCACAGATAAATGATTGTCCTCTTGTGTGTGTGTGTGCAGGGCACTGCTCTGAGGCTGCTTCGGATGAGCAGAGAACCACAGAATGGTTCTGATTGGAAGGAACCTGGAAGAGAGACCTGGACTAGAGATTAGGGAGAAATTCTTGATAGTGAGGGTGGGGAGACACTGGCACAGGTTGCCCAGGGAGGCTGTGGATGCCCTCTACCTGGAGGTGTTCAAGGCCAGGCCGGATGGAGCCTTGAGCAACCTGAGCCAGTGGAGGTGTCCCTGCTCTTGGCAGGGAGTTGGAACTGGATGATCTTTGAGGTCACTTCCAACCCATCGCATTCTGTGACTATGATCCTGCAGTGGAGGAACCAGTGGGACAAAGGGATGGACACCTCGAACACCTCTGAGAGCAGGACTCCTTGGGATGGGCTGGAGGCGCTGCCGTGACGCCCCCGCCCCGTCTGCGGGGACAGGACTTTGCGGGGTCCGGCGGGCGCCGGGCGGCCCTTTGTATGCAGGGTGAGAGGCTGGAGGTGGCTGGCGAGCAGGGCGGTGCCACCTAATCCCATCAATGCTCTGATTGTCTTCGGGGCTCTTGAAGATAAAAATGGCATAAGCCAGAGTCTACAGCATGGCACCGAGATAAAGCCCCAAGTGACCTTCAAATCAAACAGGGAACCAAGATCGCTGATAATGCCCCATGGGAAGGGAAAAGTCCAGAGGCTGAGAGAAGCCTCTGAGATAGACAGGCCTGAAGTATTTACCTCCGAATAGTTAAGACCTGCAGCTGGAGGCCTGACAGATGAGTCTGCAGGAGGAGGCCAGGAGGATGTTTGACTTCTACAGCTCTTATCCCTGCCCTCGTTGTAGCCTTTCGCAAGAGCCCATCGAGGTCCTGAGGAGCCAACAGCTCCTGATCTCCCTTTGTCTGTGGGCAGGGGAGGGACCCTGCAGCTGCCCCGCGCTGCCAGCCCCATCGCTTCCTGCCGGGGCCGTGCTGGGGGCCGGGGCCGTGCCGGGGCAGGACGCGGCCACTGTCCCTGCGCTGTCATTAAGCTGTTAAAAGCATTGAGCGCTGCAGACGCCGCCGCGCACCGGGCAAGGGCAGTTCAACTCCCAGCACGGACAGCCCGGGATGGGCTCAGCCAGGCGCTGGTGCCATCCCCTCCAGCACCGCCCTGCGCCCTGCCGAGGCAACACGGCCCCAAAGACAGAGTCAAAGAGCCATGCCAGCTGGGAGAGACCTCTGAGATTATCGAGTCCAGCATCCTTCGGGGCAGGTTTAGAGAGCGATGATTTGGTACCCGCAAGCCTGCCAGACCCAGCTTGGTCCAAGTGACCCTGAAGCGATGATGGCTGAGCTCCACCTCTGCCAGTCACCCCCAAACCAGCCCTAAAACCCCACACTGGCCCTCGCCATGCCTGTACCCTCCTCCGCAGCCAGGTCGATGCATACGAGCACCATCCACCAACCAATTCCCACAGCCAAGCCCTCCTGACCCCTCTAGAGGGGTCCTGCTCCACCAGCACTGCAGCCATCACTCCTGCCCTGCTCAAAAGCTCCTCCAAATGGGCTGTCACCAGCCCTATAGCCACGGCCAGCTCCTGCTGGCCACTGCTCCGATGGGAAAATAAAGGCTGGGGGCTTAACAGCCCCCAGCCCCCTCCAGCCCCGAGAGAAATGCCCCTGGGTACAGTAATTGCCATCCCCTAATAGAAGGAGACAAAGGCTCTGGCGGGGTGCTGCATGCACGGGGGCACATCAAAGGCAGCGGGGGCCGTTCAAAGCCCCACTTTAATTGTCAATTAAGCATGCACGGGGGGGGGACAACGCCATGACAACGCGGGCTCCATGCTGGTGGGGCATTGTGAGGCCCGCCGGCGACACTGGAAACAGCTGATTCTGCTGACAATGTGCTTGTAGGGCACCTTGTAAGCAATCAGCCGGTGACAGGAGGGCAAACGTCCTCCCTGTCCCCTCCATTGTGTGGGGCATTCCTGGGGCAGGGTCACATTCTGGTCACCGCCGGCCGGCCCTGAGGGGACAGCGGTACTCCGGCGCAGGGATGGATGCTGCCTGTCCGTGTCGGGGCTGGGAGCTGAGCTAGATGCTGGTGTGTGTGTCCCCAGGGCTAGGATCTGGGTCAGATGCTGGTGTCCTTCCCAGCGCTAGGAGCTGGGGTTAGATGCTCCACACCCACACGGGGCCGGTGCATCCCTCAGGTACCACTTTGGGGACTAGCCTTGCTTGCTGCCACCCCAGGACTGGTGCCCAGCCATGCACTGACACTGTCCCCAGCTCCCAGGCTCCTCTCCCCAGCACGTTGCCCTTCCCGCGGGGCCTCTCTGCCACATGGGGTTATTTTAATGTGCCTTTGGAACGAACTGGGTGGAACGAGCTAGGCAGGGTCATTTCCAAGAGGTGGCTGGTTTTAGCCTCGCTGCTCAGGCTGTGCCAGTGCCAGTGCTGTGGCCGAGGGACAATGTGGGGCACTCGGGGTGCAGCCCTCATGTTGACCCCTCACCAAACACCCACTCCTGCGTGCCTGGGAGCTGTGCTGGCTGCAGAGGACAGTCCAGGGAACAATGGAGATTGTTCTCCCAACACCTCCTGCCTCACAGCGTTATCTCTTGCTTAACCACCATCACCACCCCACCCCCCCTACCATGAGTTTTTGGTGGGTCTGCTCCTCACTGTGAACAGTGGGGCCAGACCATGGTGTGGAAAGGTGGAAGTGGAGTGAATCCTGCACACCTCCAAGCAGCTTTCTTCATCCACCTCCTTCTGGCCCATCATGGGGATGCTGCAGCACCTCACAGCCAGCCCCATCCATCTCTGGCCCTGCAGCAAGGCCAGGACATGCTGCCACATTCTCCCTGGGAGGTTCACAGCATCACCTGCACACCCACTCCCTAAAAAACAGTGCTCACCAATAGACTACATCCCAAGGCCCCAGCATGGATACATCAGGGGCCGGGCAGCCAGGCACAGCCTTTCCCAGCCCACACTGAAACTCCACTGAATGACACCAACCAAGCAAACACTGGTTTACCCCCATCAGGATAGAAATCCAGCCCCTAATGTGTGGTCTGTCCAACCACAACATCACAGTGACAGCACCTGCACCTCTCTGCACCACCATAACCTTTTGAAGCTCTGGCAAGGACCAGGCTGAGCATCTCCACCCTTTTCAAGCCTACCCATGCACAGCCCTGAGGGATCAGCACCCTTTCTCTAGCAGAACCAGGAGCTGGCAACGCACCTGCTCCACCGACTAAGCCCCCTCAGTAAAGGCTTACCTGGCATCTTGCTGGGAGGTGAGGTGCTGGGCTGGTTGTGGTGGGGGGAGCCGTGGGAGAGCAGCAGGTTCATGGTGTGTGGGGGCTGGCCTGAGTTGTAGGCGTCCATGGCCAGCTTCTGGCGGAAGGCTTCCTCCTTGCGCCGGTTGGCAAACCAGTTGTAGACGCGGACCTCGGTCACCAGGTTGGAGCCCAGCCCGTGAGCCTTGGAGGGGGACACTCCTCGCTGCAGACACTCGGCCCTGCGTGTGCGAGGGGACACATTGGAGCAAGGCTGCTGCTGGGGGATGTCCTTGGGAGGGCAGGCAAATTTGGAGTGCTTAAGCACTTCCTAAAAGCTTGCCCCTGCTTTCCAACTCCACCCATGCTCTAAAAGCCACCAAAGCTCTCTGACATTACTATCATGCTGCAGCATCCCTGTGGCATTGCTGCAACATCCCTGCAACATGCCCACGGCATCCTTGCAGCTTCCCTGAACCATGCCCACTGCATCCCTGCAACATCCCCATGACATCCATACCCCAGCACAGAACTGACAAGTGCTGGGTTCAAGGCTGGCTGCTGGGGAAGGCCACCTCTGGTGCCTGCCTGCCCTGCGCACAGGGCTGACATCCATGGCACTGGGACGAGAGCAGGAGCAGGAGGGCAGCTCTGGGTGAAGCATCTTCTCGGCAGGCTTCACAATCATCCTGCTCTGCAAAGACCTTCCCACAGCAAGTGCAGCCAGCAGAGCTTCTGCCATGAACGTGTGCGGGGAATCCAAGGCACAAAGAGGCCAGGCAGCTCCACCACACCACGCCACGAGCCAGTGTCTGGAGCTGGGAGCCAGGAGCCGGGCATTGGTGCTGTTTGGTGAGGCCAGGCTGCAGGCAGGGCAGGGCAGGGCAGCCTTTACCTGTTGCACTCCTCCACCAGCGCCTCACGCTCCTCTTTGCTGGGGTTCTTCTGTCGGTCGTAGGCTTGGTACAAGATTTGCTGGGAGGCAGGCCCCCACTTGAACCGATTGCGCCGCATCTTCTTGCTGGGCGTTTCGGAGCAGGCGTCGTCGAGCTGGGCAGCCCCTTGGTTCTGCTGATTGAACTCTGGAAAGAGAAACAGCAGCTGATCCTGACTGCCTTTGTCTGTCATATTTCCACAACCCTGGACTGTCTGGTTGAACTCTGAAAGAGAAAGGAGCAGACGTCAGCTGGCCTGTAGCTGCCGCTCGGAGTCACCGTCCCCGCGCCCAGGGGGCCCACCCCGCAGTACCCCCAGCCCGCCCGGCCCTGGCACAAAAGACACTTTCCAACAGTTCTGGTTGGTCCTTTAGGTTTCTCCTTTGTCACCAGCAGGCAAACTTTACCCCACTGGGAGGCTTAGCCAAGCTTCTGTCTCGGATTTGTATTACTTCTAGGTTGATGGTTGGTTGATGGTCTTAGAGGTCATTTCCCAGCCAAATCAATTCTATGAATCCATGAATCTCTCTACATTGGCTGCTCCCTGCCACCCAGCCCAGGGAAGGGACCAGCCTTGGATGCTGCTGGGGGAGCAATCAGCACCCCCTGGGCCAGTGTTCAGTGAGGGGGAGCCATGGGCAGGACACATACATTCACGGCAAGGGCTCTGCTGGCTGCACTTGCTGTGGGAAGGTCTTTGCAGAGCAGAATGACTGTGAAGCCTGCCGAGAAGGTCTCTCACCCAGAGCTGCCCCTCTGCTCCTGCTCCCCTCCCAGTGCCATGGATGTCAGCCCTATGCCCAGGGCGGGCAGGCACCAGAGGTGACCTTCCCCAGCAGCCAGCCTCGGACTCGGCTCTTGTCAGCGCGGCAGTAAAGGGAGATTAATGGGAGGGGTTTATTATTCCCAGCTTTGCAGAGGAATTCTCCCTCTTCTCCTAATGGCTTTTTCCCCTGTGCTGGGGGGGGGGGGGGGGGGGGAATGTAGGGCAAGGCTGGAGCAGGCTCTGTTTGCTCTAACATCTCAAGGTGTGTTTTCAAAGCAATGGTATTTGGTGCTAAACCCTGTTCTGTGCTTCCTGCCTGCTGGATATTGCATCCTCTAGGAGGAGGGGGGCAGAGCCCTTTTAAGGAGGGGATGTCATTGCCCCAGCCTGCAGCTCAGCCAAAAATGGGGCTGATTCAGGTGAGATGGGACACAGACTGGGCAGGGGTCATTGGCAGAGGGTCACAGACACAGTACTCTGCATTTAGAATCACAGAATGACTCGGGTTGGAAAAGCCCTTCAAGATCATTGACTCCAACCATCAACCCTACCTTACCCAGGCCACCACTAAGCCATATCCCCATGCACCACGTCCATGTGGCTTTCAAGACACCTCTAAGGATGGTGACACCACCACCTCCCTGGGAATCCTGGTCCAGCAAAATAATTTTTCCTCATGTCCAGCCTAAACCTCCCCAAAAGACAGCAGGACCTGCCCCAAGGTCCAGCTACAGGCAAGAGCACTTTACAGGATTTTTATCTTCTTTCTCTTTCCTTTTTCTGCAGAATCACAGAACCACAGAATGGGATGGGTTGGAAGAGACCTTAACGATCATCTAGTTCCAACCCCCCTGCCATGAGCAGGGACACCTCCCACTAAACAAAGGGGAACGAAAAAAATAGCAGTCCCAAAGAAAAGGGGACGGAGGTGGGGAAGGCATCTCATGGTGTGCAATCCTTAATTGCTTCCCCAGCTCTAATGAGTGTAAATAAACACCCAGGGGCTCAGCTCCGCATGGGCTGGGGACAACTTGCACAGCGTCACTGGCACCAATTTTCCTGCACCTTAAAATTGTTCGACTTGTAAAATTGTTTTGGGGATGCTGAGCAGTGCCAGGGCAGAGGGCAGTGGAGCTACTCTTTGCCCAGGTGTGGATGTACCCACGGGGGACACAAGGACCCCCTTCTCCCTCCCTGCCAGCCCCGAAGGGGGAGCGCTGGCGCGGGTACTTACGCCGGAGGATCTCCCGCTGCTTGCGGACGTACCACGTGTAGAGAGCAGCTCTCTTCTGCGTCTTCATGGGGGTGCCCTTGTTGAGGTGCTGGGAGAGGTGTGACTGGTTGAGGCCGGTGACATCCACCACCTCCCGCTGGGGAATGTTGTGCTGCTGCATGTACCCCTTGATCATCTTCGCCGCCCGCCACGGGTCTTCGCTGCAGGGGAGGGAAACGAAGGGTTAATCTCTCCAGCGGGGAACTGCACCCCAGTGTTTTCTTCTTCCCATGGAGGAAAACCACTGCTGTTACTCCAAACTCTATCTGAGGAGGACACAAGATCCCTTGATCCTTCCCCAACTCCCGTCTCTACCCCCAGAACCACCCTAGGAAGCAGGGGCTGGTGGGGTAGGGGCTCACAGGGTGCTGCGGCCACCGTGGGGATGCCCACCGGGATGTTTGTCCGGAGAGGGAGAAAGAAAGGAAGAAAGGAAGAAAGGAAGAAAGAAAGAATTTTCCTTTTTCTTTTTTCCTTTACTCTTCTCTTTTATTTCCCTTTATTTTTTTTCTTTTATTTTCCTTTCTTTTCTCTTTTTATTTTCTTTTTCCTTCCTTTTCTTTTTTCTTTTCCTTTCTTTTATTTTTTAGTTTCCTTTCCTTTTCTTTTCTTTTCTTTTATTTTATTTTATTTAATTTTATTTTTTCTTTTCCTTTCTTTTATTTTCTTTGCTTTTCTTTTCTTTTCCTCTCTTTTCTTTTCTTTTCTCTTTTCTTTTCTTTTCTTTTCTTTTCTTTTCTTTTCTTTTCTTTTCTTTTCTTTTCTTTTCTTTTCTTTTCTTTTCTTTTCTTTTTTCTTTTCTTTTCTTTTCCTTTCTTTTCTTTTTTCTTTTCCTTTCTTTTATTTTCTTTTTTATTTTCCTTTCTTTTCTTTTCCTTTCTTTTCTTTTTTCTTTTCCTTTCTTTTTCCTTTTTTCTTTTTTCTTTTATTTCTTTTTTCTTTCTTTTCTTTTCTTTTCTTTTCTTTTCTTTTCTTTTCTTTTCTCTTCTTTTCTTTTCTTTCCTTTTCTTTTCTCTTTTCTTTTCTTTTCTTTTCTTTTCTTTTCTTTTCTTTTCTTTTCTTTTCTTTTCTTTTCTTTTCTTTTCTTTTCTTTTTTCTTTTCCTTTCTTTTTCCTTTTCTCTTTTTTCTTTTATTTCTTCTTTTTTTTTCTTTTGTCTTTTCTTTTCTTTTCTTTTCTTTTCTTTTCTTTGCTTTGCTTTGCTTTTTATTTTCTTTTTTTCCCCTTTCCTTTCCTTTCCTTTCCTTTCCTTTCCTTTCCTTTCCTTTCCTTTCCTTTCCTTTCCTTTCCTTTCCCTTCCCTTCCTTTCCTCTCCTTTCCTAGCACATATATGGAGGGCTCAGATGGATACAGACAAACGTCTCCTCTGGAGCTTCTCAGGATGATTCCCTGTGCCTGCTCCTGGGTGCAGTAGCTGCACTGTGCCCCCAGCTAGCAGAGTCCCCGACATGGCCACCAAATCCCACCTGCCAGACTCTCTATCTTCTCTCATTCCCACAGGGACAAACACCTAAAAAATCTCATTCCAAAGAGCCCCCATGCCCAGGCTGCCCTCGCAGTGAAGGGCACAGCCAGGCTGTACACAAAGGACTGGGAAAGGAAGGTCAAACCTGGCACACATATTAACCTGGCAACAATTTTAAGTCATTCTGGAATATTTTTTCTATTCAGGGGGGGTTATATTTAAGGGTTTTTATATCCAAGCATTTTTAAATATATATTTAAGGACTTTTATATATTTGGAATTTGGCTCCTTCAGCATCCAGGTGTAAAATGACCCTTCCCTAAATCCACATTGCTTTGGTGTCCTTGGGGGCAGCTGACACCAGTTCAGGGAGTAAGTAAAGTTAGGGAATAAAGAAAACCAAGGAAATAAATGCAATTACAGTCCCAAACCCCAACGCTGTCTGCGTTATTCAGCTCTGAGGCAAGCAGAGCCCAGCTTAGTGGCACAGGCCTGCTCTCCTTCCCCGTATCCAGTCTTGGATTCCCTCGGCGCTGCCAGAGGATGCTGACTAAAAGGAGACATTTCAGCGCCGAACACATCGGCGTGGAGCCTGCACCTGGCCACAGCCATGCACTCAAATAATGCCACCACCCCCCCCCGCGGTGACCAGCCCCTGTCTTCCCACTTCTTTACTTATTTTGGACCCTTCAACTTGTCACAGGAGGAATAAAAACTCCAAACAGATATCTTACTCTTTGCCGTGAGCGCAGCAGGAACGCAAAGCAGGTTGGATCCAAAGCAAAAGCAGTGAGCAGGGGCAGCCTGCAGACAGTGGCAGGGGCTTTGTCACCCCGGCATGGAGGACACGGAGCTGTTCTAGTTGTCCCTGTGCCCAGTCCTGCATCTTCACTGCATGGATGGTGTTTGCTACAGGGTGATGCTGGCATGGTGTGGAGCTGTCTGTATGCACCGGCACACAGATTCCAGTCCTCCCAGCAGCCTGGAGTCCAGGTTGGGTTAGGCATGGCATGGCCAGAAAGCCTCCTCCAGTCCCCAAAACGCTTGGCACTGTGCATCAGGCCATCAGCCCACCCAAACGTAGTGGCCAACAGCAGACAAGGGCACTTCTCAGCTGGATGGCGGCAGGAGCCAGCAGGGACAGCCGTGGCACAGGGAGTTTCAGGGCTCTCAAGTCCTCATGCTGCCCCAGGAGAAGGTGGGAGCCACCAAGAAGGCTGTGAAGAAAATGTTCTTCCACCCCAGCTCTGTCCCATGGGCTTCTTCCTGGCAAAGCAGGCAAAGCCTGCTGTCCGCTGTGCCCGAGCCGAGGGGCTTGCACAGGCTTTTGTCACCAGCATTTCATGTCACTAACTGATCTTACTAATTACTGATTAATAATAAGTTAATGGATCAGAGCTCATTATCATTTCCACAGCAGTTTGGTTCACAAGCAAGCCCAAGGCAGCGCTTCCCCAGAGCTAAACCCCGAGCCGAGCACAGAGAGCACTTGGAAAACATCAAACAAGCGAGCAGGGACTCCAGCCCTGACTTCTGAATTTAAACACAACTTGGCAGTGCTTTGCCTGTGAGAATCTGTGAGAATGAGGGGGGGGAAAGCCCCTGAGCCTTCCCTCCATTTCATTATTTTAAGCAAGGTTTCTCCTTGTTATTTGCAGCCTGTGTCACACTTCCACTTTCAAAACAACCATTCCTTGATTTGTAATTTTCTTTACAAATCAACTTGACCGTATTCAAAAGGGTTAAACAACCTGAAACCAAACCCAAACATTTTGTTTCATGTTAAACAAAATGTTTGGACTTGACCCAAAATGAAACCTTTGAGTGTTTGTTTGGCCTTTTTTTTTTTTTCCCTTTCTTTTTTTCCCTTTCTTTTTTTTTGGTTAACCTAAAAAAACAGAGAGGAAAAACCTTTTCATTCAGCACAAGACCTTTTTTTTCTCCTGTTTAGTCACCAAAATGAGAAAGAAAAAAAAACACCAAACAACCAAGCCACCATGAAATGTTCGATCTTCACTAGGACTTTAGTGACAGAAAAACTCAAACCCCAAACAACCCAACCCAGGAGTGCTTTGTAACACTGGAGAACCACTTTGCAATCCTGGATCTGTAGTTTTTCTCCTCCAAAATGAAGGAAAAGGATTTTTTTTCCTTGCACAAAATGAGCCCAGATGAAGCTCAGCAACTCAGAGTGGCACTTCCCTCTCCAGCCTCATGTACAGGCTGGGGCCAAAGCCTGTCCTTCTCCCCAGGGACCGATTCCCAGACCTGTTCACCCCTTTTTGCTAGCCTTGAAAACAGGTGAATGCACTCCACATCCTCGGAGAAATATGCCAAGAATTCCCACAGAGGGGTTACAGAGCAGCTCCCTGCAGAACTCATCTCTCCAACCTGCATCTGCCCTGCACGCAGGGAACCGCCTGTGCCCGCCGCGCCCCACACCTTTCCGAGAGGCTTCAAGGCACCTCCAGACAGGTCTCCAAGGACAGGGGTGGGTTTCCCGCGGTCTCCAGTGGGCCCATGGGGTCTGGCTGCTCCTGGAGTGCACAGTTTGCCTGAGCAGAGTCTAGGCAAGCCCCACAGAGTGAGACAAGGGAGGGAGGGAGGGAACCACAGTGCGTCTCACCCTGGAGCCCAGCTTGGTGAGAAGCTGCTGTAACAGCGCCAATGTGACACTCGCCCCTTGCCCAACCGTACCAGCTGAAGCCTTTTGGGTGCCGTGAATGGGTCCACGAGAAGGTGCTGCTTGCCAAGAGGTCACACCCAGGGCAAACTGATTTGGGCCAGGGCGCCACGATGGGCAACTCCTGCCAAAGGCATGGGTGAGTGACCAAGCCTGCACCATGGTCGCAAAAACAGGTGGACACAGGAACAGCCCGAGCCTGAGACAGTCCTGGGGTCAGGATGCTGGTGTCGGAGGAGTGGGAGCAGAAGGGGTTTAGCCTCCGTGTGTGGCTGCAATAAATGGTTCCCAACTCCCCTGCTTGGCTCCTTCTCCAAGTACAAAGGCCTCTCTTAGAGCAAACAGCAGCTCTTTGCAGAGACTCCTCAGGGACATTTGCCTGCTCTTGTTTGCACCAAAGGCAAACTTTGCACAGAAACACCTGTGGGAGAGCGAGCCCAGGGCTGAGCTTTCTCTGCACCCCCACCCCAGGCACCCCCAGGGACGGGTGCCGCCAAGGACTGCAGACAAGAGGGAGCACCCAGAGGTGCAGGGCAGGGTGCTACACAGGAATGAGGGGAACCCAGCAGAAAAGGCCTGCAACAATTCCTCCCTCACGCGGAAACTTTTCGGCATCCAGTGTGCCACAGCTGAGTCCCCTGGCAGCCATGGCTGCCACTGTCCAGTCTAGTCCCCAAAGGCACCATCTGCCATGCCAGTACTGGGGCAAGTCTGGAGCTGAGCACTGGGCACATTGCACTAACCATGGCAATGTCCCTGTCCCCAGCCGAGCCCTGGCACACTGCACCGTGGCAGTGTCTTCATCTACAGCCAAACTGCAGCACACTACACCAGTCGTGGTAATGCCCCCGTCCCCTGCCAAGCCCTGGCACCCCACTGCAGAGGCACTGGGCTACTGAGGGACAAGATCAGGGGCTGCCCCTGGGCTCCACGGGCTGGCAGAGAGCACAGGCACACACGGAGGGGCTGAGTACGGCGGCCAGGATCAGTGCCATGCTCAAGCTGCTGCTGGGCCATTGAGACAGGTATGAAAACTGCAGGGTAAGGTAGGGGAGACTCCACACGCTGAGAGCCCGTGGGGCTCTCTATCCGCTTACACCAGCCACAACCGCCGCGGTGTCCCCGGCTGCGGCACGGAGGGCAACCGATTCCCGCCTGTGCCCCGCCGGTGTCCGCTGAGCCCCGCCGACGGCCCCGCTCCAGCAGCGCGGCACTGCCGGGACCCGCACAGCTCAGTACGGCTCGGCACGGAGCCGCATCCCCGGGAGGATCAGGAACCCAACCCGCCGCCTTTGGGGGTTTCCTCCTTTCCCCCTCCCCGGCTCGTTTACAACTTGGGCAATGAATAACCCCCGCCCCGCTCGCCCTCGCCGCGGCCTTTTGTGTATCTTTCTGTTGATGATTTATAGAAATAAATTAATAACACCCCGGCCTCCACGTGTTGCAGTTTATGTTTTATCACCCGGCGCGGACGGATGGAGCCGGTGGCCGGTCAGAGCTTCCCCTGCCCCGCTACCCCCGGGGTACTCCTGGTCCTGCCGTGACGGCCAGGCTGGCAGCGCCCAACAGGGCTGGAGGACGCGGCCGGCGAGCTCCTATCTGCCCTTACCCGGCCCTCTCCCTGCTCCGATTCCTCTTCCTGCCCCGGTCCTCTTAGCAGCGGCGTTCCAGCTCCACCGACTCACTGGGACCACAGAACAGCCCCACCGGGCCCGGACCCGCACACCGGGCAGAGAGCAACGGGACTAACCCCTGGGTAGGGGGGAGAGCCGAGATCCACCACCAGGATTAACCACGGGGCAGGCAGGCAACACCGGGACCCGGTACGGGGCAGCGCACACTAGGCAGGGAGCACCGGGACTAACCACAGGGCACTGGGACCGGTCACTGGGAAGCAAGCACCAGGCAGAGCACATTGGGATTGACCACGGGGCGGAGAGGGAGCACCGGGACCCGACACCGGGCAGAGCACACCGGGTGGGTCACATCGGCAACGACCCTAGGGCAGGCGAACGCCGGCCGTCGGACCGAGCGGCTGCAGACAGACCCGGACACGCTGCAGGGTGTGCCCCATACCCGTCCCGGTCCTGGCCCGGTCCCCGCCGGTACCTGATCATCCTGTCCACCTCGGCCCGCTGCTCCACGGCCTCTTCGGTGTTGAGCGCCTGCAGCTCCCGGAGGATTTGCGGCGTGTCGAAGTCGTCACCGTCCTCCGAGCCCTCGTCGCCGGAGAGTTTGCCCTTGCCGTGCCCGTTGGCCAGCGGCGGGAAGGTGGCTTTGCCGTCGGGCTGCCCTCCGGGGGAGAGCGGCAGGTTCTCCAGCTTCACCCCGAACCCAGCCGTGGGCACCATGTCCTCTAAGGCTCGGATCAGCCCTTCTTTGGTGACTCCGGAGCTGAGCAGGGCACCCAGGAGCTCCCGTTGCAGGGTGCTCAGCTGGGACACCATCCTCCCGGGGCCGGCGGCTCGCCCCGCCGCTCGCCCCGCGCCTGCCGCCCGCCCCGGGCCTCCTGCCGCTCCGCCCCGGGCCGCCGGGCTGCTGCGGGCCGCGGGCCGCCCTCTACCAAGCCATGACCGCCACCATTAGGCAATATACCTTATGCAAATCAGCACCGGGAGGCCTCTCCTCCGGCCGCCGCCCGGGCCCCCGCGCCCCCGCCCCGGCCCGGCCCTTATCGCCCGAGCTGGGGCGGACTTTGCCCCACGGTCTCCGGGAGGCCCCGGAGGAGCGGGAGGGAGCGACGAGGGCTCGGTGAGGTGGGACGGGACGGTGGCTCCGAGAGCTGGAGCCCTCCGGGTGCCGTCGAGGAGGGGAGAGGAGGGAGCTCGGGGCGCGGTCCCGGTGCCAGCCGCACCCTGGGGATGGGGACGAGCTTGTGCTGCCAGACCTGCAGCCATGTGCCCATGCTGCATCACCCCAGCACCCCCAGGGTGGCCATGAGCTCCCCTCTGCCTGCATTCCCAGGGCTGGGCAACAGCCCCACAGCAGGTTCAGCTCTGCCCCACGCTGAAAGGGGACCAAGCTGGAAAAATGTCCCCCAGGCCTTGCAGAGGAGTCTTACCCCTACAGCATCCCCTCCAGGGCAGGGTCCTGCTGTCCATGCCTGGCACAGAGAGAGTGCAAGCCCCAGGAGAGCATCCCCAAGCTGGGTGATTCCAGTGGGGGTCTTGGACCCACTGAGGGGCAGCTCTGGGCACAGGCTCACCACAGTTTGGCTGTGCCTGGTATGGAAGAACTCGTGATGAGCTACCTAAGGGGACCCTGCAGGGACCAGGGTGTTCAGGGGACACAAATCCCCTGTTGAAGCTTGGCAACCATCATGGGTGGGAACAGGGAGCAGGGCAGAAGCAACAATGCAAGCTGGGCTCTGGGATCTGCAGACAACCTGCTTTTCCTAACGCTGGGAATGCAGTGAGTTCCAAAAAGCAACAAATTCACCTAAATCCAAGCAGTCACAAACACAGGCGGCACCATCACAGCCCCAGCATAACACAGAGGGGCCTGGGACCGACAGAGCTGGTGTCCAAAATCTCTGGTCATGACCACTCACCGTCCCAGAGCACTACTTTCAGTTTGGTAGCCCTGTTCCCTGCCCCTCTGGGCTGGCACCTGGCAAAGGGCAAGAGCTTTATGCCCAGCAATTCCAGCCCAGGTTTGGATTTTCACAGGGTACCCAGGGCTGTAGCTACCTGCTCATCTCAAAAGCCCCTTGGCAGACCCCAAGCTCTTCACAGCATGGCCCCACAACACCATGGGATCTCAGCTGTGGGTCTCTGCCTGCACTGGACATGAGTCTCTCTCCTGACAGGACACTCTGGATTGCTAGTGGCAGTTTGGCTTACAGCAGAGCCAGGCAGAGCAAAGAGAACAGCCCTGTGAGTGCGTCAGGAGCTGCAGGGACTGAACACACTATTGTGGAGCCAGATGAAACCATTCCTGCTCTGTGGAGCAGCACAGGAGCAGCCCAGGGCCAGGATGGCAGCACAAGAAGCAGTGCAGGGTCAGGATGACAGCACAGAGCCATCAGAGTCCTCCTGGCCTTCAGGGGATGTGGGACAGAGCCACAGCCAGGGGTAGGAGTGCTGAAGGTCAGGAGTATCCCAAAAGAAGCAGGAAACCTCTCCTCATGCTTGGGAGGGAGCTGATAGATGAGCATGCCATGGCCATGGAGAGTTTCCATGGGCACACAGTGAGCTGAACAGAACCTATAGAGGAGAGGAGTGAAAAATCCCTCAAAGCTCACTCCCAGCTCCCAGCCTGGAGCTCCCAGCCCAGCTGAGCATCTTCCTTGCTCTGCTCCCACATGCCAAAGTTTGCTCAGCCAGGGAGGTGAGGCAGGAGCTCCCTCACCCTCATCCTGCCCTTGGTCTGATGCACCTGCAGCAAGGGTGGGGTCTCCCAGGCTCTAGAGTGCCCAACAGCTGCAGGTTGGTCCTCTCCCAGCCCAGCTAAGGTCACTTTCAAAGGAGTCCAGCCCCCAAATGTCTACAGAGTGCAGGGACCAGGGTGCTGGGTGAGTGTCCCCACTGTGCCCAGCTTTCCCACCTGCAAGGGTAAGCAGTACATGGCCACCAGGTCCCTTGCACCCATGGGTGCTCTTGTTCTTCACTCTGTGGCAGCTCTCCAATCACCCCAAAGGTTCCCTGATCCCAGGTGCTGCGCAAGACACCAAACCATTCACCCACTTTTGGGGCCAGAGGACAATATAGAGCCACTACCATCCTTCAACAACCACCTAATGTGGGCTTGCACCTGCTGTGCCCTCAGGCTGTCCTTCCACAGCTGCCCCTTATTACAGGTTCCTGCCCACAGCAGGACTTGGTGCCAGCGGTGAGCATGAGCTGGGCTGAGTGCCCAGCCCCCCCAGCACGGGCTGTGCCTGCCTGCAGATACCCCCCACCTTGGACCAGCCTGGGAACAGCTTGGCTCTTGCTCCCAGAAGGTCCCTGTCCCTTTCAAGTGGGCTGGTGAGCTTTGACTTGGTCTTTGCACAGGCTTCATGGCATGGCATAATCATGTTCTGTCACAGTGGGTGACCTGGACCTTGTCCTGTTTCCACACATTTGGAGCCACCTGGCTAATGAAGTGGATATCGTTTTCTGGTCCATCTCTCTCACCCTGGTGCTCTTCCCCCTTCCTCCACGCCCAGCTCCTCGCAGCGGTGTCAGGAGCCTCTCTGCAGTCAGCCCTTTCCCATCGCTGTCCGGCACAGCTCATTAACTCCTCTCAGCAGAAGTGTGGTCGCCAGGGCTTGGGGGGCCGGCGGTGCCCCTCAGGTGCCCCTCGGGGCTGGGAGCACAGAGTTTCCCAGCCAGGAGAAGGCACCAGCCCAACGTGAGCATCAGCCTGAGCTTGCAGCAGGAGGTGACCGTGCCTGGGAATGCAGGCTGGCTGCACAGGCCTGGCTCGGGTTTGTTCCAGGCTGAACATGCTCTGCTCTGCCCACAGCCCTCCAAATCCCCCTGCTTTGCCCACGCATGGCACAAGAGGGGCTGGGTGTTCCTGTGGCTGGAGGTGGCCCCGCCATCCACTCCTCCATCACTCAGCATCACAGAGGCTCCCTGGTAGCAGAGGAGGAGTCCTGTCTCCTCACAACCCTTGCAATCCTTGCTGATTCCTCGGCAGGCAACTCCTCACCCACAGCCTCCACCATCACCCATGGAGGGACTGACAGCCTTTGCCCCAGCACAGGCAGAGACCCCACCTGTGGGTGAAGCCACCTGTGTGAGGGTAGAATTAGAGTGGAGATTAAGAAGAAATTCTTGTCAGTGAGGGTGGGGAGATACTGGCCAGGGAGGCTGTGGATGTCCCCTCCCTGGAAGTGTCCAAGCCCAGGCTGGATAAGGCCTTGAGCAACCTGGGCTGGTGGAGGTGTCCCTGCCCATGGCAGGGGCTTGGAACTGGAGGAGCTTTGAGGTCCCTTCCAACCCAGCCCATTCTGTGAGTCTGTGAGACACAGCCATCAGGGGCAGCCCTGTGGGGTCAGCTACAAGCAAGGCTGCAGCACAGGGGACTTTGGTCCTGGCACCATGCGGCTGTGTCTCAGACTGAGGGAGACTTAGGACAGGCAGTGGCACTCTGCCAGGTCACCCCCATGTCCTCGTTGGGGCAGCCTCGTGCCTACCTTCACTCTGAGCAGCTCGGGGACACAGGGCAGGGGAACTGGTGGGGATTTCTCCCACGAGCCGCCTCGACAGGCAGGCAGGCAGGCAGAGGGTGAGTCAGGCAGCGCCAGGGGATTTCTGCCATGCCACCCTGACGGGCTGGAGCCTCTCATCTCCTTCCCCAGTTTCATTTAACGGCTGAGCGCGCCCGGGCTGCCCGCCCCTGACCCCGCGGGCAGTGGGCAAGAGAGTTCCCACCAGCACAGAGCCATTAAACCCCCTCGCCGCGATCTGCTCTTTTTTCTTGCGCCTCTACCCCCACTTGTACCGAGATTTTCGCATTCCCTCTGCTGCTCCTCCTCCCCCGGGCCGCTGATGTAATGTTTTGAAACCTCCCATCCCCACCTTTATTAAATATGACCTGCGGCTGATCCCCGCGCGGGGCCGAGGGAAGCTGCGGTTTCGGGAGGGACCAGACATGAAAGGCAGAGCTGCCCGCCCCGCCTGGGCATCCCTCGGCACCCGCACAGCTCCGGCACCGGGGCAGGGATCGGCCCCCTGTGCTGGGCGCTGGTGAGGCTGCACCTTGAGTGCTGGGTTGAGTTTTGGGCCCCTCACTCCAAAAAGAACATAGAGGGGCTGGAGCAGATGCAGAGAAGAGCAACGAAGTTGGGGAAGGGTCTGGAGAGCAGGGCTGGTGGGGACCAGCTGAGGGGACTGGGGAGAACTCTGCTGGAGAAGAGGAGGCTGAGGGGAGACCTCATCGCTCTCTACAGCTCCTTGTAGGAAGGAGGCTGCAGTGAGGTGGGGCTGGGCTCTGCTCCAGGTGATAGAAGGAGAGGAAATGGCCTGAAATTGTGCCAGGGGAGGTTTGGGTTGGAGATCAAGAAGAATGTCTTTGCTGCAGGAGTGGTCAGGGACTGGAACAGGCTGCCCAGGGAGGCGGTGGAGTCCCCATCCCTGGAGGCGTTCAAGAAATGTGTGGCCATGGCATCTGGGGACATGGTTTAGTGGCCATGAGGGTGTGGAGGATTGGACTCAATGATTTTAGAGGCCTTTTCCAGCCCAAACAGTTCTATGATTCCATTGCAGAGGTGCTGGGGATGGGGGCATGGATGTGACTTTCACCCTCTGAGGGCAGCCAGGTCTGTTGGCACTTTGGTTTGGGCTGTCAATGCTCTTTTCCTCCTCTTCTCCCTCCCAGGTGATGAACAGGAGCTGTAGCACTCTCCCTGCAGAGATTTTGTGATAGAGGCTCAGTCATAGGGGTCTGGTGCCCCCGCAGCAGGCTGAGCCCTACTACACCTGCCCCAGCCCAGCTGCTGACCACAGCCACCAGCTGTCACCCACTGGCCCCAGCACAGAGGCCACACCAGCACCAACACCCCATGGACTCACCATCGCTGGCTGTGCCGTACAACCTGCTTGGCACAAGGCAGGGCCTGGCAGGGGCTCCTGGGGAAGGGACACGCCTGAGAGGTCACAAAGCGAGGCAGAGGTGAAGAAAGGACTCTCCCACCAGTGTTTCCCTCAGCTCTGGGCACAGCAGTCTTGGGCAAAACTCCACTTCCAGCCCTGCAGGTTGGTGAGCAGACGCTCCCAGGCTGCTCAGGCACCAAATTTCTCATCCTTTGGTTTCCATCATGGTCTTGTCTCACACAGCAGGAGCAGCCAAGCAGGGCTGGGGCATCAGGTAGGATTTGCTGACACTGCTCCTCCCAGCCCTTCATCAGAGTGTTGGCAGTGGGACATAATGGGGAGCTCCTTGTGGTGCTCCCCTAGCCATGGCTGCCCATGCTGAGGACATCCATCACCCCAGCCCCACCAGCCAGAGGGGCACAGGTCCACTACAGCACCACTCAGGACAACAAGCCCCCAACCGAGGGAGATGAGATAGGATCTGGGAACGGGGTGTCAAGAGGGATAGGAATGCTGGTGCCACCTGGGGCTTGCTGGGAGCTGCTGGGACAGGGTGGAGGGGTGGGCAGGAGGACACCCGGCAGCGGCGTTTGTCTGTCGGTCCCATAATTAATGCTTCTCCCTTACACTTGGCAAATACCTGGCGACTCTCTTTGTCTGGTGATAAATGGCCCCTTTGAAGTTCTCCTTTCTCAAAAGCAAAGCAAAGAAACACTTTCATAATCCAGCTTCACCTCCTGTCCTCTGCCAGGGCTCTACTGCTCTGAGGCGGGGGACAGGGCTGCTGGTGGCCCCTCACTCACAGGTGGGATCCTTTCAGGGGCTGCTTGATGTCCCCTTGCTCTGCCGAGGGGGCAGGTGGTGTGTGCCCTGTCCATGACCACAGCAGCAGGGCCTTCTGCCCTGGCGACCTGGCCACCACGTCCCCTCCTTGGCAGCATGCCCTCAGCCCTCTCTAGGACCCCTCATTCTCAGCGCCTGAGGTCTTCCCTTGCCCTCCCCACACCGTGAGCCAGAGGCGAGCGCTGCAGCTGGGCGGCCACAGGGCAGCAGGGACCTGCTTCGGGGGTCTGTGGGGGTAGGGGGTGTGAACGTGACCCAGCACCCACTGCCAGCCACCCGCAGGTCCCACTGCAGCTCCCAGCCCACACTCCGGTTCTGCTTCAGCGCCACGGCAAAACAAGTTCTGCCGGGCTATAAAAAGGCTGCGGGAGCAGGGCAGGCTGGGAGCCGCCGCCGGAACCCATGCCAGGGCCCTCGCAGGCTGCCACCGGCTTACGTGTCAGGGCAAACAATGCTATCTGCACAGGCATCGCCGCACGCCGAGCGCCACGGCACACCCCCCACCCCAAACGGGGGGCACGGGGCACGGCCCCCCGGCAGGAACCGCGGCTGTGCCACACAGAGCACCGCTGGCTTCGGCACGGCGCAGCTTCTCCAACGGCATCCCGGGGTGCATCGAGGAAAGCGTGTCCAGCAGGTCTGGGGAGGTTCTCCTGCCCCCCTGCCCTGCGGCGCTCATCCCTTCCTGCCGGCTGGAAAAGACCCCAAGAGTCCAGCCACGGCCCAGCAGCTCCCTGCACACAGCTCTCAGACCGTGCCCCTGCGCTCCTCAGCCCAACGTCCTTTAAGTCCCTTCAGGGATGGTGGCTCCACCACCTCCCCGGCAGCCTGGGCCAGTGCCTGATTTCGGTGAAGAAGTTTTTCCTAATATGCAACCTGAACCTCCCCTGCTGCAGCCTGAGGCTGTCTGCTCTCGTCCTGTCACTTGTTACTTGGGAGAAGGGACCATGCCCCCACCTCACTCCAGCCTCCTTGCAAGGCGTATAGAGAGCAACGAGGTCTGCCCTCAGCCTCCTCTTCCCCAGGCAGGACACCCCCAGCTCCCTCACAGGACTTGTGTTCAAGGATGGTGGCACAGGCTGGGCGCTGTGCAGGGGTCACCACTGGTGGCACCCTGGGCTGAGGGTAGGAGCTGCCACCGTGGGAAAAGGAATCCTAATCCCCCACGGGAAGTGAAGCCAGGGGCAGGTGTGGGATTTTTGGAGACAAGCAACCACCGCCAGAGGTTTGCAAATGGCTTCACACTGGCGGCAAGAGTCCAAACGCATTTCTCCACTGGCTGCCCACCCTGAGAGGGTCCAGCCCTGGCCCCCAGCGGGGTCTGCGCCGGGCCGTGGGGGGAGCCATGAGGACAAAAATCAAAAGCAAATTGCAGGAGTCAATGGCGCGGAGCCGCGGGCGGCCCCACGGCTGCCGTGTGACTTTGATTCCCCTATCATAACCCCCAATTAAAAATTCAAGCAATTACTTGCATGGCTTCCCCCCGATGAGGCTGGGCCCGGCCCTCATTAATGCAGGCGCACAGAGCAAAGCCATTAGGGCAGGCGGCAGGACGGTTTCGCTGAGAACAGTTCCGCTCCAGGAAGGAGCTGGGAGAAACCTGAGTTTCACACATCCCAGAGGCTGCCCGAGCACGGCCGGCCCCGGCGGCACCATGAAAGCCACCTTTGTGCGTCCAGACAGCCCCGGGCCGGGCGGCGAGGGTCCCGCGGGGCAGGCGGTGCCAGGAGGAGCGTGGCTGGGGTGGGCAGGTTCAGCGATTCACAGAACGGGTCGGGTTGGAAGGGACCCTAAAGATCAGCCAGTGCCAACCCTCCTGCCCTGGGCAGGGACACCTCCACCAGCCCAGGCTGCTCAAGGCCTCATCCAACCTGGCCTTGAACGCCTCCAGGCAGGGGGCATCCACAGCCTCCCTGGGCAACCTGTGCCAGTGTCTCCCTCTCTCTCTTCCTCATCTCCTGTTTCAATCTCCCTTCCTCAGGCTCCAATCCCTCCTCAAAGCCAGTGGTTGGTCAAAGGATGAGCTTGGTGCCCACAGCATCGAGAGGATGGGGCTGGCCCCTGAGTCACTGTGTCGCTTGTGGCAGTGCCAGGCCAGTCGCCCCCACCCCAAAGTATTTACCCAGCCCAGCCCTGCCGGGGTGTGGGGCTGGGTGGCCGCACGCAGTGCAGGGGCCATGGGAACGTGGCCGTTGTCTGCTGCATGAGGTTTCCCTGCCAGCTATGGCAGCCCCTGCACACCAGGCCCAAGCTCAAGCAAGATGCGGCAAGTTTTCCGCCCAGGGAGGTTGGTTTTATGAGCTGATCTCACGTCTCACATAGTTTTCCCTCCCATCCCAGGGCAAACATTTCTCCTGCCTCCCCCCCAAGGAGTGAGTGTTGGGTGCCTTGGTCACCTCCCCACCAGCTCCCTGTGGTCTCAGCAGAGCTTCTGCCCAGTCTCTGCCCCCCATGGGAACCTCCCACCCTCCAGCAGCCACGGGTGCCAGCGTGCCAAGCATGCTCATGCTTCACCTTTGGGCCATCAACAAAGTTGCTGGACTGAAAAAATACCAGCAGGTCTAGACTGAAATACCAGTCTGGGCTCCCAAGGGAGCTGGAGGACCCCCCCTGGGGTGGCATGGGCTCTTTTTTCCCCTGGGGGTGGCACAGGGAGGCATGACCTCAGGGAGATCCCTGCCCTCCAGGGCTCCTCAAACCTCTGTATCATTTCCACCCCCAGCTCTGCTTGACACTGTCCATACCCTGGGGTACTTCGTGGTTTTCTGCCACCCTCCTTCCCCATTGCCCACACCTTCCTGCTGTGATCTCTCCTGAAAAGGGTTCTCAGGGCAGAGCAAACGTCCCTCTCGGTCAGAGCGTTGGTGCAATGGCCAGGTCAGACCCCCCCCAGGGGCCCTGGCCATGCCGAAAGCCCCCTCGGCAGCCAGCACCTCCTCCGTGCGGGCACTGCCGGGGGCCATCCATCAGCCCCGACCCCGCGGCTGCCCCGAGGAGGAGTGGAGGGAGGCGGCAGGAGGGGAGCAAAGGCAAAGAGACAGGATAAAAATCACCGAATTAGAGGGTCCCGGGGAGGGGCAGGCTGCGAGGCAGCACCCAGCCATTTGTTACAGCAGACAGCAGGTATGAACCAAGGATCAGACTCGCTTCTGACCCTGCCACTGGAAGTCACCCCTGCCTTCGCCACCCCACGGCTCGTGTCCCCACGTACACTGGAGCCCCCAGCCCCACAGGGCTGCTATGGCCCACCACCAGTCCAGGGGCCCACAGAAGGATCAGGGCAGGAACCTCTGTTCCCCTTGCCTGGGGAGGGGGGCAGCAGCTGGGCCACAGAGAGGTTGGAGGCTGCAGGGAACACCAACATCCCAAACGGCATCACAGCCCTCACACCTCGAACCTGTGGGTCCCACGGTGTTGGGCTGACAACAGCCAGCCCCACGAAGGGCTGTGAACCTGGAAAGAAGGGTTGGGCACATGCAGAAGCAGCCTCTGCCCTTGTGTCAGCCTGGATCGCGCTGCACCCCGGCGTGGGCAGTGGGTGCTGCAGGGACGCTCCGGTGGGTGCACGGGTGGGCAGCATCCACGCTTTGCAAAGGCATCCATACACTCTGTGAGGGCACCTGCAAGAGGAGCCCCTCCCACATTCCTATACACTCTGCGAGGGTCCCCAGTGCACGGAGCCCCCCGCCGTGGGCAGCCACCGGCGCCGGGCCGGCCCCGGTGGTGGCGGGGACGTGGCGCCACCTGGTGGCCCCGCGGCCGGGGCAGCTCTCGGGGCGCGCCGAGCTTCAGACCAACCAAAGAGCGGCCGCGCCGGGATGCGCTGGGAGTAAGAGTCCCGAAGTGACTTGAACTGGGGTCTTCGGAGTGACGGCATAAAGACAATCACGGGAGGGAAGGGGGGAAAAGATGAGGGGGGAAACAAAAAAAAAAACAAAAAAAAGGAGGAAAGAGGGAAAGGAAGGAAAGGAGGGAAAGGAAAGGAAAAGGGGGAAAGAAAAGAATTGCTACACAGATACAGGGAGTGACAAACCCCCCCAGACACAGCAAGCTGGATCCAGTGCTTCAAAGAGCTTTGCCCCACAGAAGCAACGGTTCCAGTTCTGTCATCACCCCACACCAGCTGGTCCCACTGATGCCACGCAAGGCCAGGCAGCCTCTGGGCCACAGGCTGCACCTTCTCTGCTCCAGGCCCTTCCATCCCGAGGGCTTTACAGCCTGAGCTTTCCCCCCTCCCAGGCTGCTCCTCGCTAGGCTGCATAGAGCAGAGACCCCCACCACGGGCACGCCCCAGGGCTGCTATAGACACAACCCAGGGAGGTTCAGGCACAGGAGATGTCCCAATGCTGGGCACTGAAGCCCTTTTGTTCTCCCCACCCAATGACCCCTGGCTTGTCTTTCAATCGCAGCTGAAGTGGAGCTCCAGTGTCCCTTGCCACCTCAGCTATAAATCACCCTGCTGTGATAAGGTAATTACCTTCTCCTTGAAACCATTCAGAGAAAAACCTATAAAGCTCCTGCCTTGTAAACACCACAATAAAGAGGCAGGACAATAAAACCCTTGGCCAGGGTGGGGAAGGTGCTGCCTTTTGCTGGCCCCAAGCACCTTGTGCCTCACTACTTCCCAGCCAAGAGCTGAGGCTGCATCCAGCCCTGCTGCTCTCTGGGGCAAGTGGGTGGCACACCGAGCCCACACTGCTCCAACAGCTTGGCTACGTGCTCAGAAGCCAGCTGTGCCACCTGCTTCTTGGGGCAGAGAAAATCAGAGACTTCTCTGTTCAGAAGAGCCCGACACAGGATGAGGGCTGCTGGAGCAGACACTCAGCATAGGTACAGCCTGTGTCTGCTGCCACCTCATCTCCACTATTTGAGCTGTACAGTGTGTAGGTGACTCTAGAGACGTCAGCAAACCCAGGCATGAAATCCAGGCAGTTTGTTTTCACAAGATTCCTTCTAGAGGCCACTACAGCTGTGAAACAGGCACCGGGCAAGTGGTGGAAACTCTGAGATGGGTGCAGGTACAACTGCGGCAGGAGAAAAGGAGCCAGCTGCAGCTCAAGTGCTCGAAGCAGTGCTCCTGAGCCAGGATGGGGCCCAGCAAGGGCACTGGTGGTGCCTGGGGCCCAACAGTGATGCTCAGCTTTGCCATGTTCTTCCTCAGCCTTTCACAGGACAGGCCCAGTCACACACCAGCCTGCTCCTGCCACAGGCTGTCACACAGAAGTCACTCTTGCCAGGGAACTGGCCCCACACAGCCAGAGACTGAGATGATGAAGGGGTTTTGTGTTCTCAGACTCCTTGAGCCCCACAGAAACCAGCAGAGAGGATGGAAAAACAAAGGAGGCAGTTTTGTATCCCAAAAGAGCTTTTACAACAGCCAAGGCTTGTGCTGAGCTCTGTACAAACATCCACCCAGAGGTTAGGGCAGCAAGCACTTACCTCTGAGTGCCCCACAGGCCAGCTCATTCCTGGAGGCATTGATCTGTCCCCAGCAACATCAGAGCAGGGTCCTCCCCCAGCCATCAGCAGAGCCAGCTCAGAGCAAACAGAGCAACTGACATCATCAGGAAGGAGCAGGATGGGGACACAACTTCAGAAACAGAATCAAATCCACCTGGGGTTTAGGACATTGCTGCCCCTCCAACAGCGAGGGAGAGCCCCGGGGGCAGAACTGCTTAAAGAGTCAAAAACCCAGCCTCAGAGTTGCTGCTTGGAATTGTCTGGCTCGGGGAGTACAGCACATCCATCTGGAAACTAGGAATTTGGAGTTTTTGAAGCCAGGAGGAGTGGAGGCACAGGCCAGGTGCAGGAGCCCAGGAAAGCAGACAGGCAAAGGGCATTTGCTCAGAGCTATTCTTCAAATATTGGCAGATTTGGGGTTACTGCAGGCCCAGAAGAGAGACAACCTTTGCAGCTCTCAGGAAAACAAAATTCTCCCAGCCCCACTCCTCTGCAAGCAGGATTTTGAATGCAACAGCACTGGTGACAAAATGCCTTCAGGACAGCTGAGAGAAGAGGCTGGTTCATAAACCACACCAGGACAAGGCTCCTGCGGCCCTGCTGTCGCACTTTGGGTACAAACACACCCGAGGAGGGCAGCTGCAGAGTGCACCACGCAGCAGGACACAAAAAAATAGTAACAAAGAAGTGTTGTGACCTTTTCCCTCTCTTTTTGAGGGACCTCAGAACGTCTGAGACAAAATGATTAACAGGAGCAAGAGGAAACTGCTTCCAGTTGCCCTGTGTGAGGTGAAGCCGCATGGTCCCCTCTGCGCCCAGCCACAAGTGACTGGACCCTGTTTCTGCCTAGGCCTCTGTTAATTCAGTGGCACAGACATGGTTTGTCAAGACACCTTCCAGATAATCAGACACTTTTACCTTGGCTTTGCCCTCCAGCTGTTTCTCAACCCCACCCAGATGCTCAATGACTCCTTTCAACACTCTCTCCCTCTCACACCAGTCTGTGTGCATCGCTCCTGCTTCATTCTCTTCAGCTCCAGACTTCAGATACTGCAGGACGTAGGCTCTGATGGCATCCCCCTGCTCCCTGATGCTTTCCCAAACGACTGGCAGGTCCGTGCTCTTTGCCAGGCTTAACAAATGCAGCAGAGCCTGGCAGATCTGGGTCCTGAGGCTGGCACTGTACTTGAACTCCAGGAAGTCCTCAGTGTCTTCACTCTTCTGCAAGGCCACCACCAAGGCATCCCAGATCTGGCCAAACTGCTCTGTGGAGCCATAGCATTCCCTGCTGCTGGGGATGGAGAGGGCCATGGCTGATTTGATTCGGACCTTAAAGTTCTTGCAGGACTTCACTACTGAGGAAAGAGCACTGTATGCTTGGGTGGTCCAAGGAGCCTCTCCTGAAAAAGTCCCAACAACCACAAAAAGTCCTTTTCAGTCAGTCAAAACACACAAAACTGGAAAGGCAGCTCTTAAATATTTCATGGGCTTACACTTAGTGTATTTGTTCTGCTCTAAACAAGAGCATCAGGGCTTATGAAATGAGAAATTGGTCTAAAACCAGTTAATCTGAGCTTTTCCAAGAGGAAAAAGATGACATTTTGCAACTACTCACAGCTCCAATCCCACCCTCACCCTCTTTCCCAACAGGGCAGCTCCAGCTGGATGCAGCACAGTGGATGCTGTGTGAACATTCCCAGGAGCTGAGCCTCTTTCACTGTCAAGAGTTCTGGGAAAGCTCCAACAGCAAGACTCAGCTCAGTTTGCTTTCTCCCCTCTCCCCCAACACATTTCTAACAGAGAGCTTCTCATCAGAGCCTCTCCCTGTTGTGCAGACCCAGGGCAGGGGCAGCAGGGACTGACCCAGTGGCAGGGCAGGGTTCCTGAACACGTTGCCCAGCGCGTAGCAGGCGTTCCAGCGCACTTTCATGGTGGCCTCGCTCTGGACAGTAGAGATCAGGGCCTGAAGTGAGTCCTCAATGGCTTCCCTGAACCTGGGGTTCGCTATGTGGCAAGGCTGGAGGAAATGAAGCACGTTGCCAAGGGCCCTCACTGCATTACTCTTGACCTGCAGCACACAAAAAAAAACCCCAAACCCAAACATTTTAGCTTTGGCAGGCAAAGCTTTTGTCAAGCCTGCTGTGAAGTCATGCTCAGAGACAACATCTAGCCTCTGACTGGTGCCTTACATGGTGACTTCCAAAATGCCACCAGAAATGACTCACTCTGTGAGTGGTCATCCTGAAAAAAAACCCAACCCAAACCAAACAGCCCCAACCCAAACCAGAATGAACCAAACACCCAAACTCAGCCTGCCCCCCACCCTCTGACCAAGCACAATCAAATGCCCTGCAGGTCAGACACCATGGGAAGCCTCCAAATCCCAGCCTCTCAAGAGAAGATCACAGCATCTTAGAAGGCTTTAGGTTGGAAAGGACCTTTCAAGCTCACCCAGTCCAAGTCTCCTGCAGTTAACAGGGAACATCTCTAACTAGAGCAAGTTGCTCAGAGCCCCACACAACCTGACCTGCAATGGCTCCAGGGATGGGGCATCTCCCACCAATCTGGGCAACCTAGGCCAGGGCCTCACCACCCTCAAACATTTTTCCCTCTCTCCAGTCTGAATCTCCCTCTTTTAGTCCAAACCATCACACCTTGTGCTGTCACAACAGGCCCTGCTCAAAAGCCTGCCAACATCTCACTCATGGGCCTCTTGATGTACTGAAAGGCCATCAGAAGGCCTCCCTAGAGCCTTCTCCTCTCCAGGCTGAACAACCCCAACTCTCTCAACTTGTCCTCAAGAGAGTGGTTCCAGCCCTTGGACTGTGGCTGAGGCCTCCTCTGGACCTGCTCCAAAGGTTAATGTTCTCCTTGTGCTGAGGGCTCCAGAGCTGCAGCTCCCCATCCATTGGGACAAAGCACCCCAAAGCATCCTTTCTTTTCTAAAATCTCAAGGCAGGAGTTCAGTGCCCTGTGGCCACCTTCCCTCCCTCCCCTCCCCTCCCTTTTACCTTGTCTCTATCCTTGGATGCTTCAGTTGCAGACCGCAACATCTTCAAGAGCAGGAGATCGGAAAACTCCTCCTGGAAGCTTTGTCCCATGGCTTCCCTGGGAGGAAAGAAGAACCCTCCCTGTGAAAGGCCAGCTGAGAGGATCCAGCCCCAAAGCTGAGGCAGAATCCTTTGCAGAAGCCTCCCTCTTTTGAAGGCTAATCTGTAAGGCAGCCCTTCTCCATGTGACCACGAGGGTTATTAATTGAAAACCAAACTATCAATGCAAGGCAGCAGGTCAGCAAGGCACTGAGTGTGTAATACAGAACAGAGGGCAAGGAATGGCCCAGAGGCAGCTCTGCTGCAGGGCTAGGTGGGAACTGCTGCTCCTGTTAAAAGTGTAACGGGAGGCTGAGCTCTCCTCAGCCCCGGGCTTGGGAAGTGTTAAATATTTATTGATTGTACTTCTGTCTTACAGAGAAAGTAACCAGGGAGGCTGCAACTACACAAAGCAGCATGCAAGACTTGAAAGGGCTACAAGAAAGGTGGGGAGGGGCTTCTGATAAGGGCTTGTGGTGATAGGATGAGGGGGAATGGATTTAAAGTGGAAGAGGGGAGATTGAGACTGGAGATGAGAAAGAAATTCTTGACAGAGAGGGTAATGAGACAGTGGAACAGGTTGCCCAGGAAGGCTGTGGATGCCCTTTCCCTGGAGGTGTTCAAGGCCAGGTTGGATGAGGCCTTGAGCAACCTGGCAAAGAAGGGGGTGGAAAAAAGTATCCCAGCCAAATATTGGCTTTTTTGATCCTAGGTGTGTGATGTCATAGGTACAAGGGCAGAGCAGGGCTCTGCAGGCCAGGCTGTGCTCACATGTTGATGATCAGGGTGTCTGTAAGGTTGCCCAGGGACCACGCTGCCTTGGCACGGACGTTGGGAGACTTGTCATGGAGGGAGTCCAGGATGGCATTTGCTGTATCTGCCACAAACATCACATCCTGCCAAAGAAAAGCTGCTGCAAATCAGAGAGCTCAACCCCCAGGGCACCTCCTTACCACCACCCTTTTGGGCCTTTTTAGGCCTGCAGAGACCAGGCCTAGAAATATTCTGGTTCCAAAATCACTGTCAGCTACTGCATAATCCTGTCACAATTACTGAAAGCTACAGAGTCCTGCAGCTAAGTCAAGCTCAAATCAGTTTTGTTGTGGACACAAATCAGCTTTTTTTTCCCCCTCTCTATATAAAGTTCACTTCCTAGTTTTAAACAAAAACATGTGAAACTCTACAGGTCTGCACAGCTGCTCCCTGCTCAGCTCTATCTCACCTCCTGCAGCTTCTCTGTGCCAACTTAGCCTTTCCCACTTCTCTCCCTGACAGATCAGGGAGGATTCTGACCTCCCTCTGCTTGCTCTCACTTGTGAGGCTCTTTGGTTTCTGCCTCATCTCATTCAAACTTGCACTGGTCATGTCCAGCACTCATAAGGCAAGAGCAGGTCTGGAGACAGTAAGGAAAACCTACAGACACACTACAGCTCAGCAGCAAGAAGGCAAATTCCTCCCAGGAGAAAGAGCTCATGTCTCACACTTTATGGTTGACCAAGAGCAGCAAAGCAGAGCAGCTCTGACCTGCCGCAGGCAAGAGAAGAGGATGTAGACTCCCAGGGCCCGGGCAGCAGCAGCCTTCACCAGAGGGTTCTCGCTGTGGTTCAGGCCCAGCAGCAGGGTGACACACAGGACCTGCTGCTCACTCTGTAGGGATGAGTCACGGCAAGAGAGAGACAAAGAGACATCAGGCACTGGAATAGGCTGCCCAGGGAGGTGGTGGAGTCACCATCCCTGAAGGGGTTCAAGAAACCTGTGGCCACAGCACCCAGGGACATGGTGCAGTGGCCACGGTGGTGCTGGGTTGATGGTTGGACTCAATGCTCTTAGAGACCTTTTCCAACCCAAACAATTCCGTGCTTCTAGGACTCCAAGAGGTCCCCATCCCACAAAGACAGACACCTGGCAAAACCCCTGACAGAGCCTATCCATAGAAACTCCCATTCAGAGTGCACTGCTTTCTTTAAGGTACACTGGCTGGCATTTCAGGATGCCACACAGGACATGGAAGGCTCCCAGCAAGATGTGATTGCCATTAGGTAAGACCACAAGTAAAAGGAAACCAAAATATTAACCATCATGCAGATAGGAGACAGGGCCCAGCAGAGGGAAAGCAGGCTGCAGCAGCTGCTGCTTCCTATCTTGCCTCACTCTTTCCCCCTCATTAACAAGGACACTTAGGCAGAGCAAGTTCATCCTGCACAGATTGTCAGGTTACCAACCCATGACTAAGATCTTTGTTTCATCAGAGCTAAGGGTCAGAGTGGGCACTAACTTGACCCCACTTGGCCACCAGGACCAGAGAGTGTATGGGATCAAAGTGCAGGGTGATGGAGTACACTCTGTCCTCAGAGAAAGCAGCTGGAGAACTGCAGACCTCCTGCTGCACCAGCAGTTCTGGGCAAAGGAAACCTGGCAGAGTGCTCCCCAGCAAGGAGGGCACAGTGACACAAAAGGAGCTGCACAATGCAGCAGTGACACACTGCCAAGGCTTTCATGTTTCAAAGCATATTTCATGTTGCAAAAGGTGAGGCCAGCAGATCTGTTTGCCTCTGCCAGGCAACCACTGCAGCTCAGTGTTTGAAAGGCCAGGCAAAAAGGGAAAAAGCCACACATGCAAACTGGTGACTGTCAGCTCCTGGCTGTTAGCTCAGCTGCCTCTTAACCAGAAAGAGATCAGCTCTTCACCCCTCCCTCCTGCAAAGAAATTCTTACCCTCCATCTCCTGTGCACCACCACCAAGGCTGAGCGTTCACAGCAGAGCCAAACAGCTTCTGTGACTCACAGTTTAATTGTCTGGACAGACTAATTACTGCCAGCATTGCCTTCTCCAGCCTCCAACAGTCACAGCTTAGGCAGGATGTAAAGAGAGCAGTTCTGGGAGGTTTGTCAACTCTCTCCTCAAGAGCTGTGAAAGGCTTTACACTGCTGGCAGCAAAGAAGAAAGCCTCAGGAGGTAAAAATGCCACACTTCAAGAGTTCTCCTACCTGCAGACTGCTGAAGGCTTCTGGCAAGATAGAGGACAGGGCATCACAGGCACTTGTCTGAAGGGTTGGGTGTGGAGAGCTCTGGAGAGTGCCAGGCAAAGGGCCATTCAACATCATAGTCCAGAAAGTCACCACCTGCAGAAGCAGCAGCAACCAGCTTCAGCTGCTGACCCCGAGCAGTGAAGCCTGAGTCCTGTATCACACTGCCTCTCACCATGGCCACTTTCAGGGCACACTGACAGCAGGGAGCCACAGGGCAGTGACCCCAGCTCTTGGGAAGGCCCAAACACTTGGTGTTCTGAAGCATTCTGAAGCATTTTAGGGCTGCTAACAAGCACTCACCACTTCTCCAGGCCACACATGCTCAGATCAGACTGTATCAGCTGCAGTCACCACTCCAGCCTTGCACCCACACAGCTGGGAGCTTGCATTCACCTGGCAGGCTGCACTCACAGCAAGCCACAGCAGCCCAGTGCCACTGCAGGCGTGCCAGAGGTGCAGAGGTGTGGTGCTAAGGGCCATGGTTTAGCACCATTCTTGGCTGGACTCAATGATCTGAAAGGGCTTTTCTAACCAAAATGGTTCTGTGGTTCCAGAGCTTGCAGAGAATTCGAGAAGGGGAACTGAGTGAAGTTGGATTTCTCAAGACCCCACACACCTACCATGCTGACTGGAACTCTCTGATCAGGGGGAATGGTTGAGTCAGGTTTGTACTGCTGCAGTACACCTGTGCCCAGCTCCTCCAGAAGCTGCAAGGAAACAGAAAGTAACAAGGACTTTATCATGGATAGCTCAAGTACCATGGAGCTGCAGCAGTCTCTATCTAGGACCACACTTACACACCCAGGGAGCAAAAAGAAAAGGTCCAGCACTGTTTTGGGCTCTATTCTGTCCCCACTGGTGAATAGATTAGAGGAAAGATCTTAAAAAGCCAGAGGAGCACAACTAATGGCTGCAAAGAGGAGGTCTCTCAGAGCTTCCCTTTGGATGACAGCTTGCACTCCTGCACCAGTTGATGCTGACCAGGGAAGGGGCAGTATCACAGCCTTTGCATTACCCAGGCCTCCTGGTGACTTAGCAGAGCACAAAATCCTGCTGAGAATTCAAACCTGGAGGCAGGAGGAGCATTTCTCAGAGTGCCAGGGCACTGCATTTCCCAAAGAGCTGCAGCAGGCCCCAGCTCTGCACAGATGCTCTTAGTATGCCTCACTTCTCCCCTAACAAACTGACTTGGTAAACCCACATCTTGTCTCCTCCTCCTCCTCTTACTTTAGCTCCATGAAGCTGAATGGATGGATCCATTTCTTCCATGCATCTGCAAGCCACTTCTCCAAGCTCTAGGAAATAGCTCTGAGCCATTGAGAAATAACCTTTCACAAGGAGAGCCAGCACCTAAACACAGACAGGGAACTCCGTCAGTGCTTCTTCCTTCTGTGAAACCAAACTGCCCCAAATACACACACAGATGATGCTAATGGGCCCACATACTGAACTCTGATGTAACAGATACACCCTGCAGAACAGCTTCTATTTAAAACCCTCCCTGTTCCATTAGCTGGATGCAAAAAAGGTCACAAAGCACTATCAAGTAGCAAGACCATGAATTATTCACTGCTAGTGAGGTTTCCTGTAGCTAAAATAAAATAAGCAAGAGTGCCTGTAAGATAAAAAACTCCTCTCTACTACTGCTGTGTGTTCTGTGAAGCTGGATTTAATGAGTACTTATGGTTCCAGAAAGGGAATGGAATTCCTTGGGATGCACATTACAACATCTGTTTTCTGTGCTTTAGTCCCAGCAGCATCACTTCACAGCCCCTTGCAGACTGCAAGGCTCTTCCCTCACTGCTTCTGAGCAAAGCTTCGGGTCGTGTATGAAGGAGTTTGCCCAGGGAGGTTAGGAGCCCTCAGCAGATGCCAGCACACACCCCCAGGGAGTATGTAAAAACAGCCAAGGAGAAAAACAGCACAGGCAGGTGAGCTGCAGAAGCTTCACTGTGGGACAGTGATGCTGTGGCCACAGGCATGGCAGCAGAATGCTCCTGCTGCTCTTCCAGGCCTAGCAGCTGCACCAGCAAATGCTCTAGCACAAATCTCACTGAACCTGGAGCAAAGTCAATCCACAACCAAGGCTTGGTGGACATGAGGCTATCGGACTTGGTACCAAGCTGTTCATGAATTCCCATCCCTGGAGGTGAAGGTGTGGTGCTGGGGGCCACGGTTTGGTACCAGCCTTGGCAGAGATAGAGAATGGCTGGACTGGATGACCTTACAGATGGTTCTGTAAGTCTGACTTTGCAAGCTCACTGTCCACACTCACCTGCAAGGACTCCAGGCGAAGGGGACACGGCTCATAAACACTGGAGAAAGCTGGGAAGGTGGCATCACTGTCAGAGCAAGAGTCCTCTCTGGGCAGAACGACGATGGACACGCAGAGACGGAGGAGCCAGCATGGTTCTGAAGAGGAGCATCCTGCTGGGGTGCCTGGGGGCTCCCCTTTTGAAGGGGGTGCTTTTCTCCAGTGCTCAGAGTTAGAACGGTGAGGGGTTGTGCTCCCACTGCTGTTTGAGCCTGAGGAACTGGGCTGCTGCAGCAGTAACTGCACCTCTGGCAAGGGTGCCTGGGCAGAGACTATAGCTCCTAACAGCGTCAGGCTGGACACACGGACGTTGACATCTGCGAGGAAGAACAGGGCAGGGCAGAAGAGGTCTGTGGGCATCCTCCTGACATGTCAGTGTCCCTTAGGAGTTTGCAGATACAGAATCATGGAATGGGTTGGGTGGGAAAGGACCCTAAAGATCAGCCAGTTTCAAGCCTCTGCCACAGGCAGGGACACCTCCACCAGCCCAGGCTGCTCAAGGTTTCATCCAGCTTGGCCTAGAACACCTCTGGGCAGGGGACAATCCACAGCCGCCCTGGGCAACCTGTGCCAGTGTCTCCTCACCCTCCCTGTAAAGAATTCCTTCCCACTATCCAGTCTAAATCAGACAGATCATAACACAATTCCACAGGAATACCCATTCATGGGTTTATTAAGCACTGTGGGGGAAATCCACACCTGTTTTGTAATAAGCAATGCTGAATCAAATCAATCCCACCCAGAGCCCATCACAAAACCACAGAATAGTTTGGCTTGGAAAAGGTCTCTAAGATCACCGAGTCCGATTGTCAACCCAACACTACCATGGCCACTAAACTACATCCCCAAGTGCCATGGCCACACATTTCTTAAGTCCCTCCAAGGATGGGGACTCCACCACCTCCCTGGGCAGCCTGTGCAAATCCCTGACCACTCTGGCAGCAAAGAAGTTTTTCCTCAACTCCAATCTAATCCTCCTCTGGCAAAACGTCAGGCCATTTCTTCTCATCCTATCACCTGATACTAGAGAAAATCCTCCCCAGAATCAAGACCTATTCCAGCCAAAGAGGCTCCAGCCCCAGGGGGTGCAAACCTTTGTGACAGATGTATGGCTTGATCTGGTTCCAGACCCTGGTCAGCAGCCCTGGCTTCAGGCGGTTGTAAGGTGCATTTGAAACCAAGTTTGCAAGGCACTGAAAGACGCAAAAGAAGACAGATGGAGCAGTGCTTGCAAGGGAAGCATGGCCCCCCACAGAGCTGCTTCCCATTTGGAGTGCAGAGGTCATTTAGACACCTGAGTATTGGAGGGTATCTGGAAAGAAGTGCCCCAATTACCTTGACTATTTGTGTCAGTGTCTGAGAGGAGGACTCTGCCACCAGGGCCAGCAGCAGGCAGCGGTGCAGCTCCCGGATGCTGGAAGCAATAGTTACAGAGAAGGGAGTGAAAGCTCTCTTGTGATCATTGGCATCCTCAGCAACAGACAGGAACTGCTTAGAACCTTCCAAAATGGCTGAGAGAACTTGGAGAGCACAGGCACGAGTCTGAAACGAGAGAGCACTTCTGTTAGCCACTTGTGGCACCTCGATGGAGCTTTATCAAAGTCTCTTTCTGCAGCAAGAGAAAAAAACAGCTCAAATTACCTCATCTCACAACTTAAAGAGCCAACCACAGAGACCCAAGCCTTTGTTCCCTTCCCCAAGCCATCCTCTCTCATTTCCTGTGGTACAATGACCTAACAACCACAGACACAGCAGCCAAAGCTCTGACTGAAGGCCAGAGAAGACAACTTTGAAGATGAATAGCAGCAACAACCCGATGTCTCCTTCTACCCAGAACTGCCTCACCTTCGGGGAAGGGTCCTTTAAAGCAATAGTCATCAAGGACACTGACTGGGGGCTGCCAATCCCAGGGGCATCAGGAACAAATGCTGACCAGTAGCCATAAAGAACTCTCTTTTCCATGGACTTCACAGCAGAGAGGAAGCAGGCCAGAGCCCCCTGACGGACTGTGGCTTGGTAGCACCTTTAAAGCAAGCAACAAGATGAATGAAAAAGCAGCAGTGAGCAGTCAAGGACATCACTTCTGCCCCTCAGCTGAATGGCCAGCTGTGAGCAGACATGGGTTTTGACCAAGAATTGCAAAAGAAAGAACAGGTTTTGCTTTCAAAGCAGTATAAATCCCTGCCTTCCCATTTTCATGTACCAACACATGCATCAGAAAGGGAAGGTTATGTCCTCAGCAGCTCTAAGGAGAAAGCACCAAGTCCCTGGGGAAAAGGGTCTGCTCACATGGAAAACTTGTGCCTGATCTCCAGGAACAGAAGGCACATTTCAAGATATGACATCAGGGGAGACTTAGGAGGAAATTCTTGACACTGAGGGTGGGGAGACACTGGCACAGGTTGCCCAGGGAGGCTGCAGATGCCCCTCTCTGGAGGTGTTCAAGGCCAGTTTGGATGAAGCCTTAAGCATCTGGGCTGGTGGAGGTGTCCCTGCCCATGGCATGGGCTTGGAACTGGATGATCCTTACAGTCCCTTCTGACTCAACCCATTCTGTGAATCTCTGAGCCTAAACTCCCCTGGGCAGCAGCAGGCTCTGCTGCCAAGCTTTGTGCTTAAAGGAACAGCAATCACCTCACTTTGCTCT
The DNA here is from genome assembly GCF_015220805.1 of Pogoniulus pusillus. NCBI lineage: Eukaryota > Metazoa > Chordata > Aves > Piciformes > Lybiidae > Pogoniulus > Pogoniulus pusillus. The sequence continues at coordinate 13,789,036 of NC_087290.1, read as the reverse complement.
GTATTCCACCTTCAGCATCAGAATATTCTGACTCACTGCTGCTGATTCTCTTCCAGCTGCTGTGATGTGCAGACAGATCCTTCCCCATGGGCACGTGGGCAGCACCTGAGGACCGAGCCTGGGGATCCAAACCAGGCCTGCTGTGCACATCTCCCAGGTGCAACTTCAGCACCTCTGCCCCAAGGGCTGCTTCACCTCCATCACCCAAATCTTCTCTTCCTTCTTCCCCAAACTCTCCCTTCTTTTGTTTCCCTTTGGACTTCTTCCTTCGGTTCTGTTTGAAGATGAAAAATAGAGATTGAACAAACAAAGCTTTTGAAGGAACACCCAGAAAGCTGAGTAGGCATCTCCCAGCTTTGCAGCTAAGGGAAACAGGTCCCAGAACAAAACTAACTGCCAATGCAGAACAAAAGCAGAGATTAATACAATAAATCATGATGATACCATTAATATAATAACTCATCAATAAAGAAATTCAAATTATACAAGTTTCTAAATGAGAGCAGCCCTGAAGAAAGAGCCTTGGGGGTGTTGGTTGCTGAGCAACTCCCCAGGAGCCAGCAGCGCCCTCATGCAGCCCAGAAGGCAGCTGTGTGCTGGGCTGCATCCAGAGGAGTGTGGCTAGCAAGGCAAGAGAGGGAATCCTGCCCCTGTAAGCATGCAGTTTACATCTGAATAGCCTCAAAAATGAAGCTTTGGCCTCTTTATCAGTCAAGCAAAAGGCTTCCAAGAAAACTTATTCAAGTCAGATTTCCCTCAGGAGTGGCTCCAGAGGAGCAGCAGTCAGAAGGCATTAACACCTAAAGAGAACCAAGTCAACCTGACTGCAGAGCCTGATTTTCTCCAATGGCTTTTAGACAATCAATAACCTCAAACGTGTACAGGGTTAAAAAATAACCCGTGGAAGGATTAAGGAGAACAGACGTGGGAGGGGGGAGAGGAAATCAGGCTCTACATGAAGCCAACTTCAAGAAAGAGCCAAATAGTTGCACAAGTGTTAGGAGAGAAAATGTAACTTAGGAAACGCAAAGCTTTGGCTGCTCTGCAGGCTCCAGCCCCACCTCTGCAGCCCAGGAGATTGTGGCTGGAGAGGAGTAACTGCTGCACTCAGCTTAGCTCAGGAAGCCCAGGCTGTGCAGAGTGCCCAGCCTGCCAAGCAGCTCTGCCCTGTTCAGAGCTTTCCAATCAGCATCTCCAAAGCAGCTGAAGTGTCTCACAGAGCCTGGCAGGCACCAGCACCACGCTGGGTGACCCCAGCGCAGCAAACGCACACACACAGGGCACACAGAGCACCAGCAGCATCTCAGCTTACCCCTGGCTGCTTGCAGGTGGCTGGTTCTGACTGCTCCTGTTTGACAGGTGACCTTTTGTCATACTGAGGTAACGGGGCTGGGTACAAGGCCGTGGGCACCTCTATGCTCAGTCCTGGCAGTCCATGGAACATGCACTTCTGCAACAGGAACAAAGGGTTAGCAATGCCCTGAGGGCAGGCTGCAGCCAGGTCGGAGATGGTCTCTTCTCACACACGCACCAAGTGACAGAACAACAGCAAACAGCCTCGGGTTGTGCCAGGGAAGGTTCAGGTTGGATGTTAGGAACAGTTTCTTCCCAGCAAGGACTCTCACACGCTGGCACAGGCTGCTCAGGCAGGTGGTGGAGTCTCCACCCCTTTAAAAGCCACACGGCTGTGGTGCCATGTGAGGGCCATGGTTCTGTGATTCTTTCCCTATTTGATGCACAAAGCTTTGCTTTACATTTACTTAGGAGGTGTTCAGCAGTCTTCAGTTGGGCTTGAGATCCTGTCCTCAGGGCTTGCTGTGCAGTATCTGAAATTCAACCATGTCTAGAAAGTGGCTCCAAAGAAATGAGCCTCCCATATCACACCTTTTGTGGGCAGTGAGGGAAACTCACAGGCTTTTTCTTTGTCTCTCACACTGCATTTCCACTCATGGTCAAGCTTCTCTGCTCCCTGTTTCCTCCCACTTAACAAGCATCTGGAACAGGAATCTTCCAGCGCCTGCCTCTTCTTCCAGGAGGACTGAAATATTTACCTTTAACACTGCAAGAAGAGACCCAATTTGGTCAGTCTGCATTAGTTTCATCTTCCCACCGTTGAGAAGTGACTGGATACCCTTCAGTGCACTTTGCAGCAGCTGAAAACCAAAATACACAATTCATTAACTTTTTCCTTCCCCAAACTCTGCAGGTTCACATCTCTCATGTGGCTTTTCAGGCAGTTATAGGTTTGTTCAGCACAATCACAGATTGCATTGGGTTGGAAGGGACCCTCCAAGGTCATCTTGTCCAAACCCTTGCAGGCAGCAGGGACACCTCCAGTTAGAGCAGGTTGCCCAGGGACACAGCCAGCAAGGCTGATCTTGAATGTCTCCAGGGATGGGGCCTGAACCACATCTCTGGGCAGCCTGTTCCAGGATTTATTAATTACTGGGACAGTTACTTACATCTATTAATAAAATCAATTCAGTTACCAAAACCTCAGCTGACAACATTCCCAATTCCAGTACTCCACCGGCACAGCCTCCTAAGGAGAGCACTGCAGACAATCAGACACTTACCATGCAGAAAGTGATGTCATCCACAGCAGAGCTTTTGGAAGACTGTAGCACACTCAGGAAAGTCTGAAAACAGACACTTCTGTAGGACTCCTCCAGGTATGGCTGCCCAGGTACACTGCAGTCGAAGCAGGAAGAAACAAATAGCTGATTTGTTGTCCCACAAAGTCAGATCCAAGCCCCTCTGCCCCGGGTGGGTTGGTGGCTCTTGGAAAGGAAGCAGCTCTGCCACCAGAAAGGACCAAAGGACACCCTCTGCACGAGGAGCAGGGTGAGGCTTCCAGCTGCTCTGCTTCTGTGCCCACTTCCTCAACCACACTGCCTCTCCAGCAGAGCAAAAGGTGGCATTGCAAAGGGCCCAAAAATGCTTTTTGCCACTTCCCTGGTTTCTGTGAAGTCTGAGCCACCTCTATGTGCTGAAACATTTTCTTCTCCACTTGACTTACTGCACAGAGAGGGCAACCACATCACTTCATCTGTGCTACCCTGAGTGCCATTTAGTAAGAGGTGCCAACTGCTGCAGTGGATTTAGAGTAATTAAACAAATCCTTCCATAATGGATTCCTAAGCACCTGGGTCTAACACATTTAATTACCTCAAGCCATCAACACATTTGATTATACTCACAGGACAGCTCTGATACTGCAGTGATTTTCCTGACATTAAAATCAGAGAACAGCTGAGGCTGGAAGTGGCCTCTGGAGACCATCCTGTCCAACATCCTTGCTTGAAGTAAGGTCAGCTGGAACAGGTTGCCCAGGACTGTGTCCAGTCAGGTTTTAAGTATCTCCAAGGACAGAGACTCCACAGCTTCTCTGAGCAGCTCATTCCAGTGCCTGATAATCTCCTTTTTTTCATTATTTCCTTTTTGCCTTGTGCTTAATCATAATTTCCTCTAATCCAGTTTGTGCCCATTACCTCTTGCCCCTTCCCTGGGCACCACTGAGCACAGCCTGGCTCTTTTGCATTCCCTGCCATCACATATTTATATCCTTGCTGAGCCTTCCAGGCTAAACAAGCCCAACTCTCCACACAGAAGAATCAGCATGTCCCCAGACTCCAGATGTTGCCTTCATTTACATGAAGCAGTTCTTCAGACTTCACCTACAAGTGCTGAAATTCCAATCTTTTGTGTGTTTGCTTGAGTTTGTGTATTTTTTTTCTAATTAAAACCAAACCATCTGTTCAGGAGAACTATTAGCCCAAAAATCTGTTGATTTCATTAATTCCTTGCTTGCTCACAGTCTGGTTAGTCAAAGTTCTTCCCACAGAGCAGCTACTGAAGATTTAATGCTGTAGCATCAGCATTTCTACATATGGAATGGATGATTTGCAACAGGGTAACTGTGAAAACCTGTAGATGACCACTTCTCATGCAAAATTAGCCCAAAGAATCACTGCAGCTCCATTCCCTCCTAGCAGAATGGTTTTCACTTTTCCTCCCTAAGCTCAGCTCTGTAAGATCATTTCTGAGGGGGCTGAGTTTAGAGCTTTTAGTAAGGGTGAGAAGACACTAGAAAAGGCTGCCCAGGGAGGCTGTGGATGCCCCCTCCCTGGAGGGTATCAAAGTCAGGCTGGATGAGGCCTTGAGTAGCCTGGGCTGGTGGAGGTGTCTCTGCCCATAGCAGGGGTTGGAACTGGATGAGCTTTAAGGTCCTTTCCAACCCAGTCTGTGAATCCAGCGATGATGCAACCTTGAAGCACTGAGGCTTTACATTTCAAATTCATGGAAATACACCTTTCTGGTCCTGAATTTGCTGTTCCTAGCACAAACAAAGCAGGCCCATGCTGCCAGAGGGACATCCTCTAAAGCTGACACTTGAGAAAGCTGGTACCTACCTGAGGCAGAGGTTTGCCATGCTGCGGACTGCTGCCCTCCGGAGCTCCACGTCCGTCTGAGTAGCGGCACTGAACTGCAGCAAGAGCCCAGCCTGGCCCAGCAAGTCTGGGAGATGCTAAAACAAAACATCAGAAGTGATCAGGGCTCAGTACAGCTCCCTCAGTCTCCTGGTTCTTCTCTCTGGCCAAACCCAGCCATACTACAAACCCAGACTGGCCAGCTGCAAGGTCAGCCGCCATAGACAGGCTGCATGGAGTGCCAGGCTGCCAAGCTGGAAGGGACCCCAGAGGCCATCTGGCCCAACCTTTCTGGGTGATAACCACCTGCAAAACTCTCTCACTTTGTATTAAAAAACAAAACTCTGAAGGGTCAGGGCTGGGTTTGCCACTAAATGCATGACAGACTCTACAAACCACTCTCTCTTCCCAAGAGAACAAGGGAGAGGGACTGATGGGCTGAGAGAGGAACTGAACCAGGTGGGAGGGAAGTGCCACCACCCACCGCCACCAAACAGCCCTGCGATGGCAAGGATGTCACTGCCACCACTGATGCTGTGGCAGGCACTGGGAAAGTCTCAGGCTGGATTCAGGAGCTGGATTCTGAAGCTGGGTTCAGAAGCTGATGGGTTGGGATCAAAGGCAGAATGGACAGCGCCCTTCTTGGACACCAGCTACTGAAGAAGAGGCTTGACCATGGATCCCCCAAATCTTGAGCCTGGTGATCCCTCAGCTTCCTCCTGAAGATGATGTCCATGGGATGGGGTCCCTTGCTGGTTTAGGGTCACCTGAACTGTCTGCTCCTCCCTGCAAGTACCACCTCTGCCTTCCTGCACCCTAGCATGGGGCACAGGATTTAGTAGTGCCCTTGGTCTGCATCAAACCCTTGGTGCTAACTCTCCCCATCGGTGTTCTCCCTGCTCAGGCAGCCTTTGGCTGTGCAAACCTGCCTTGAACTTCAGAGTGCAGCTGCTGAGAAAAGACTGAGCTGAGAAGTCAAATCACTGAGAAGAACTAGTTCTGGTCTAACTCAAAAAGCATCAAATGTGAGCACAGGCCAGGTTGAGGCCAAGTGACACAAAAGCTAAGGCAGCACCAACTACTGCAGATCCACAGGCTCCAAACCCACAGGCACTGGCAGCTTCAAACTGTCAGCATCACCACACCACACTCCAACCCAACTGCAGAAGCTGCTCTGCAAGCTGCCAAGAGCTCATGACAGCAGCAGAACCCAACAGATCCAACCCTATCAGTCACACTGCAGAAACAAGGGCTCTGCACAAACATCAGACATTGGATATCTCTACTCAGAGCCCAGCACTCACTAAAGGCCTAATCTGCTTATGGGATAACCAAACTGGAGCCTGATGAGCAGTGTGCAATCTGAAGCTCCCCATCCTCTTCCTACCTGACACCAGGGCAGACCAGGGTGTCCTTCTTCAATGGCATCCCTTTGGCTCAAGCCAGGTAATTATGGGCCCTATAGCTGCATCCTGCAGCTATATTCGGCATGGGAAGGGTCTCATTAGCTTTTGATTATTAGCACAGGCAACTCTCACCCCTGAAACTCAGCTTCTCCACAAATATCATAATCACTTAGACCTTTAAAAGACCTTTAAGATCATTGTGTCCAACCATGAACACAACACTACCAAGTCTGCTGCTAAACCATGGCCCTCAGCACCACACCTACACAGGTTTGAAACCCTTCCAGGGATGGAAGCTCATCCACTGCCTTGGGCAGCCTGTTCCAGAGCTTGACAACCCTTTCAGTGAAGAAATGGTTCCTCATGATCAACCCAAACCTGCCCTAGAACACTTCCTCTTGTTCAGCAGTCACTATTTAAAAGGGACCTAATCTTAGCACAAGAGGTGAAGCAATGTAAGAATCTGATCTTTCTTATTCTTTTTTTTTTTAAAGGAAAAAGAATCAAGTAGAAACAGCTAAAGGGTGCAAATGTTTTTGTGGTGCCTTTCTCTTGGCATGCAAACTCACTTTCTGACATTTAGGTCCATTACTGTAAACAAGAGCTGCTAAGGCTTGCAGAATTTCAACATGTGTCCAAGAGCTGCACTGCTTCAGAGCAGAGATGCAATAGGAGAGAAGAAAATTCAGGTTCTGTTCATCAACCATCACCTGTTGGAACAGAAAAGGGCTGTGGTCAAGAAAACATCACCTGCTGGAGTCAATGTAGTGGTTACAGACCCGGGTGATGTGGCTGCTAAACCCCAAACCATCATAGAATCAGGCCACGCTCAATGACTGGAGATACTGACACAAGTGCCCCAGAGCCAGAAGGGTTTCTGAGGGTGCACTGCTTCTGACAGGGATGCTTCTGCAGAGCCACAGGCCACAAGCTCAGCTAAGAATAAGCAATACAATGAAAATCCAAGAAATTCTGAATGCTCCATAGCCCTGTGAACCCCAAAGGCCACCCTGACTTAGCAAGGGACACGGGGAGCCAGCAGACAGGGGAAAAGGGGACAAAGCCAAACTTTTCCTACCTGAAATCTGTTAAGCAAGTGATGGATAAGCTGACAAACTTTGCTGACAAGGTGTTCCTGATCAAGCTGAACCAGCTGACAGCCTTGGACAAGCAGAGCACAAACATCCTGGAAAAGAAAGCCTCAGTTTATTATGTAGACACTGCAAAGCTAGGGTGGAAACCACATCATCAGCTGAGCTTCAGCACACAACCAGGTCTGTGCATGGATGCCACTGACATCAATGCACATAGATAACGTAGTGGAGGGAGTGAAAACTCCAGCTGCTGAGTTTTTCATCCTCCTCTACCCACACACAGACACTCAGCTGAGGCAGGGATGTGCTGATTGAGACTGCAGAGCGTTCCTCAAACAGCACCATTTCAAAGTGATGCAAAAGCAAAGCTAATAATAGTGGGGGAAAAAAATAAGTTAGAACAAGAAGCAGAAAGGAGGAAAAGGGATCAGTGTGTGTGTCCAAACCAATCAATTAAGTCCAAAACTAAAAGCAAGCCTGCTCTGGAAAACCAAACGAAGAGAAAGGGGTACTTGGTGTACTGATGCAGCGCAGCGTTCCCCCCGAAGCAGGACCAGCCCTGCCTCAGTCCAGCGCTCATCTTGGCAGGTCTTGTTCCAGGATTCGGAAGCCACAGGGTGGTGGCTGCTGCGGGGAGGCGGGGGGGCGCACGGCGTGGGGGAGCACAGCCCGGGGGAGCTGCCGCACGCCCAGCACTGGGGGCAGGCACAGGCGTGCCCCGCAGGCACAGGCGTGCCCCGCAGGCAGGCAGCGCCGGCAGCCGCTCGCAGCGAGGGACTGGCGGGTCCTGCGCAGCTGCGGGAGTGCGCTCCAGGGCAGGCGGCGGCAGCCTCGGGCCATCCCCTGTTGGCCTTCCCCCGGGCCCCCAGTCCCTGTTCTGAGCCATCCCCCTGCCCCGCAGCCCCGCTCCCCACTCGGGCCCCACGGTACCTGCGGGCTGGGCCCAGCTGCCGGCGCCGGCCCGCAGCTCTCCGAGATGAGCTGGTCAAAGAGCAGATGGAGCTCGGTGCGGCGGCGGTCACCGTCGAGCCGCTCCACGCCCGGCTGAGGCCGCAGGGCTCCTAACCGCGCCAGGTAACGGCGGAATGAGCCGCCCGGCTCCGGCTCCTGCAGTCCCGCCGCGGCCGCCATCTTCCGCCCGCCCGGCACCGGCGCTATGGTAACGCGCGGCGCTTCCGGGGCGGGCGGCGGCGGCGGCGGCGGCTACGGCGGCCTGGAGGGGCCGGGAAGCGCCGGCAATCCCTGGAGTCGCTGATGAGGGCCGGAGCAGGGGTGCGGGCCTGGCCCCGCGAGGGGATCGGGGAAGCGCCGGGACGAGCAGGGAGCACGGCCGGTGTCCCCTCGCACTGCACCGGGCTCTTCAGCGCCGGGGCGGCCGTCGCCCCGTGGGGCCGTGCTTCGCCTCCAAGGGGCCTGGGAATGAGAAAAGGGGGAGCCCCGGGGGTCGGCGCCCGGCCCGGTGCCCCCGCTGGAGCTGGGGCAGGGACACAGCCTGCCCGGGACTGTCAGGGTGCAGGGAGCAGCACCTGGCATGGCCGAGGCTGTGCCTGCAGTCGTGACACCACCACAGCTGTGACATACTTCCAGCCGCGCACCCCCGCGGCGTGGCAGCCGCGCAGCAGTGTGGCAGCTGTGACACACAGCCGGGACAGCCTCAGCGCCGTGGCACTGTCACAGCCACGATGCACTCGCAGCGGTGTCTTGCTCCCTGCCATGAGACCCTCACCTGAGCAGCCTGCCCGAGCCGCAGGTGTCCCTGCTGGCTGTCAGGGGCTTGGGCTAGATGAGCTTTGAGGGTTGGCTCCAGCCCGAAGCAGTCTGTGGTTCTGTGATTGCCAGCCATGACCCGCTCCCAGCCGCGTCCCGCTCACAGGAGCGTAGCCCAGAAGGAAGGCAAAGTGGTGACCACAGGCCAGCAGGAGAGCCACAGTCACCTGCCCCGGGCAGTGGCGCGGCCGCAGGCGGGAGCGGTGCGGGTGGGCAGGGAGCCCCGCGGTAGGTGGCACTGCCTGTCCATGTTTGTGGCCACAGCGCCTGGAACCGTCACTGCTGCCTTCATCACAGCTCCCTCCGCAGGGAGCAGTGCGGAGGGACCTTCGGAGCTGCCCGTGGCGGACGCTCAGTGTCCTGAGGCTGCAGGGCAGGGCTGCTCGAACGGGTTGCTGCTCTCCCACTGCCCGGCCCCGGACCCCTCTGCACCCAGCTTGGGCACAGTCGCAGGACACAGACACAGCACATGACTGATATCAGCACTGGGGCCATGAGGAGCTGGTGGGTGGGAAGAGAAGTCACAGAACCACAGAATTAACCAGGTTGGGAAAAACCTCTAGGATCATCCAGTCCAGCCTAGCACCTAACCCTTCTAATCAACTAACCCATGGCGCTAAGTGCCTCATCCAGCCTCCTCTTAAACACCTCAGGGATGGGGACTCCACCACCTTCCTAGGCAGCCCATTCCAATGCTAATCACTCTTTCCATGTAGAACTTCTTAACATCCAGCCTGAACCCACCCTGGCACAGCTTGAGGCTGTGTCCTCTTGTTCTGTTGCTGGTTGCCTGGCAGAAGAGACCAACCCCACCTGGCCACCGCCTCCCTTCAGGGAGCTGTAGAGAGCAATGAGCTCTGCCCTGAGCCTCCTCTTCTCCAGGCTGCACACCCCCAGCTCCCTCAGCCTCTCCTCATAGGGCTGTTCTCCAGCCTTGGTGCCCTTCTCTGGACACATTCAAGCATCTCGACATCTTTCCTAAACTGAGGGGCCCAGGACTGGGCACAGTACTCAAGCTATGACCTAAGCAGTGCTGAGCACAGGGCAGAATGACCTCCCTGGTCCTGCTGGCCACACTGTTCCTGATACAGGCCAGGATGCCATTCGCCTTCTTGGCCACCTGGGCACACTGCTGGCTCATGTTCAGCTCACCTCCAGGACATGACTCCAGATTTGGTCTGCACCTCGCCCAGAACCGATTCAAATGACCTGACAGTGCCCACCTCTGCCCTGTGAACAGGAGCCTGGCAGAGGGGCCCAGGACTGAGGGGCCCCAGCTGATAGGGAGGTGCACAACAAAAGTGCTACTGCCCAGCTGCAGAGGGGCAGCTGCCAGGACAGCGACCTGGGAGGGAGCAAGAGGGCTGGAGGGTTGGGGCATGGTGTCCTCTCCTCCCATGTCACAACCATGCAAAGCTGTGGTCTGGTCCCCCACAAACTGTCTTAACCTCCAGTTTACCTCCCTTTATCTTCCTTTCATTGCCTTATCAGACAGCACCTCGATTAAGAGAAGTACTTGCTGTGCCACCAACTGTGCCATCAGCTTTCTTCTTTGCCCAGGGCTGTCTGGCTATGGCTAAATGCTCTGCTTCTTACCTTTATCGTCCCGTTTATTCTTTCTTATTTGTTCCCAGAAAGTCCCCAACAGGCTTCTGAGGCAGGCACAGGGAAGCACGTAGCAGAGACAGCCTCAAGCACATGAATGCTGTGGGAGGATGATTTCAGAGAGCTCTCTGCCAGCCTAGCCCTGCCGGCGCTCAGGGCAGAGAAGCTGCTTGGCATCCTGTAAGTGTTCTAGGAAAAGAGGAGCATGCAGGCACCTCCAGCAGGGCACAGCCTTCGTGCCAGAGTCTTCATGATCTGTTGGAACTGACCTGTTGGAAGGTAACAAAGAGGAAAAGGATTTGGGGGTCCTAGTGGATGGGAGGTTGCCCATGAGCCAGCAATGTGCTCTGGTGACCAGGAGGGGCAATGCCATTCTGGGGTATATTAGAAGGGCTGTGGTTAGTAGGTCGAGAGAGGTTCTCCTGCTCCTCTGCTCTGCCCTGGTGAGGCCACATCTGGAGTACTGTGTCCAGTTCTGGCCCCCCCAGTTCAAAAGGGACATAGAACTGCTTGAGAGAGTCCAGCACAGAGCCACAAAGATGCTGAAGGGAATGGAAGATCTCTGCTATGGGGAGAGCCTGAGGGAGCTGGGGCTGTGCTGCCTGGAGGAGACTGAGAGGTGACCTCATCAGTGGTCATCAATATGTGCAGGGTGAGTGCCAGGAGGCTGGAGCCAGGCTCTGCTGGGTGATGCCCACTGACAGGACAAGTGGCACTGGGTGGAAGCTGAGGCATAGGAAGTTCCATGTAAACATGAGGAGGATTTTTTCCCTGTGAGGGTGACAGAACCCTGGAACAGGCTGCCCTTGGGGGTTGTGGAGTCTCCCTCTCTGAAAATACTCAAAACCTGCCTGGATGTGTTCCTGGGTGATCCTGCTCTGGCAGGGGGGTTGGACTGGATGAGCTCTGGAGATGCCTTCCAGCCCCTGACGTTCCATGATTCTATGACTCTGTGATTCATCACTGCCAGAAGAAACACAAGGTGTGGTTCGAGTGTGAAAGCTCCTCGAGTGGGCAAGCCTGGAAGTCACAGGGTGGGAGGGGACACACAAATCAGGCAGAGCTGTGCTGGGTTTGAAACTTCAAAGCCAGGAACAGCAGCAGTGCCTTCCCAACTTCCCTGCTTGGCATCAATTCCCAGCAACCCCCCCACTCAGGGACTTTGTTGGGGGTTGGGTTTTTTGTTGTTGTAGGTTTTTTTATTGGTTGGAGGGGTTTTTTTTGCTTGGTTTTGTTCCTTTTGTCACTCTTTTACATTGTGATTTATTATTTTTAAAACGTCTTAATACATATTTAAAGCTCTTCCTTTCTTCTTGTCCTCCTGTGTTGAAAGCAGCGCTGCCATGTGTGCTGACAGCAGCCCCCGCGCTTGTGAGGCACTCATAAATCTGTGACTGAAGGCAGACTGAGGCTGCTGCATGGCTTTAGAAAGCAACCAAACCAGCTGGGAGCTGGGAGCTGGGTGCAGATGCTGTGGGTTTAGGGAACAACCCCACTTAAGGCAGCGATGCTACACCAAGACACATTTTACCACTGCCTGGTAAGCCTTCACATTTACTCACCCCAAAGGAGAGCAAACATCTCGGCCTCCAGCAGTGGCCAGGAGGGAAAACAGCACAAGTCCTCCGCTGTTAAAGCACTCTGCTACTGTCATGCAAATACATCTGGTTCAGCAGCTCAGAAGCAGACTTCAAAGGACAGAGAAGTCATTAGAATCACAGTTCAAAGGAGAAAAAGTGAGCAGCTGGTTTAGGCCATCTGGTAGGGGACACAAAATGGTCTCTTTCTTCCTCAGTCAGCCCCTGAAATCTCAATTAATTGTAGGAACATCTTCCAACATTAGCCAACATAATATTGTTAAAAGTCTAAAGTCTTAATAAACCAGCAAACCCCACGTCCTAGGGAAACAAAGCAGCCACAGTCTAGGGGGGGTCTCTCCTCCCCTCTAATCCAGCACCCCACATTTACAATTTTAGCCTGGTGTTTCCAAAGCCAATTAGTGGGAAGTGCATTCCTCAGCTCCTTTGAAAGTCCCGGGTTAAAACGTGGATGGGATGGTTCCCCAAGCCGCAGAGGAATCTCCTTCTCTATTGATCCCGGGAGCTGCATTTGGCTTAAAAACGCGGGCAGAAAGTGCCCTCCCTGGGCTTGTTCCCCCCGGGCTGAGTCCCACCAGCTCCAGTTGTGTGAGCACAGCTCAGCAGAAATCCCTGGGTTAGCTGCTCTGATCTCAAAGTCCATGAGAGCTCCTGGAAATTGACATTCCTGCTGAATATATGGATGACATCCTTGGAATTCAGGCAGGTGGTTTGATAATGCAGGGATGGTGACAGCTGCCGTGGGGAAGCAAACTAAACAGGAGCCACAGCTCAAGGGCACGGCAGATCCCTGCTGATCTCGACAAAGGGATGACCTGGGAGCTGCTGCTGCTGGTTCTCCCTGCCTCCTCCTCACCTTTCAGATGTGTCAGCTCCTGTGCAAGGCAAAATGGAGAGAGTTCTGCTGAATCTTACTGCCTGAGGAGCAAAACTGGCCCAAAGCTCAGCCAGTTTCAGAGGAGTTCAGACCCAGGCTTTCCTGATGGGTGCTGTTTCTGTCAGCCCTGCCTGTGGTGCCCTCTCCGTAGACCACCCAACTATGGACTCTTCAATCAGCAGCGTTTCAAAGCAGACAGGAGAGCCCTGAGCCCAGACAAGTCCCTGTGCTCACACCTGTCCCAGGGAGTCCTGCTCGCAGGGGAGCTGCCATGCAGGAACTGCATCCCCGGGGTGGGGGTCCGTGGGGTGCCCCTGCCTGCACCAGGCTACAGAGTTCCATTCCCAAAGGCATGTGCAAATCCAGCCCCTGCCCCCCACACCCAGCATTATCTCTGCTGGTGCCAGAGATGTCTCCCAAGGCCTTCCCAGCTGTTTTTCCAAGCTGCAGAGCAGCTGACAGGACAAACAGGGCTGGCTCCGGGCTTGTTTGCCCCTGCACAACAGACACAAATATTTTAAATGCTTTCCTTATCTCATTTCTCAGGCAAACGATGCTGGGTTGTCAGGGTGTTACTCCAAGGCAGCAGCAGAGATGGGGTGCGGGGATGGGACAGGCTGCGTGCGTGGGCAAGGGAAGAACCCAGCCAGGGAGCACCTTGAGCCCCCCAAACCTCCCCATGTGGTCCCATCATGAGAAGGGTGCCCGTGTCTGTGCCCACTCCAGCCGGGACCCCCAGCCTGAGCCCCACTCACTCATGCCCACTCCTGGCCCTGGGTGCAGGTGCTGTGACAGTTTTGGCTCATTAAGATAATTCCTCCCCTGCCACAGGGACACTAAACCTCCATTCACAGGGAAGCAGCTGTGGGCTGGGGTCAGCAGCCCTCCTGGAAACCGGGCTCAGCATTCCCAGGATGCTTCTCCTGGCAGGATTTGCTGCCCCCTTCTAACCTGACCGTGCTGGGACGGCAGCCGAGCCTGCTGTGGGCATTTTGGAAAGCTGCTGCCTCCTCCTTGTGCTCCTCTCCCCGAAGCTGGCAGAGGCTGAGATGTTTCCACCTCTGCCTTCCCCTTCCCCAGCAGGTGGAGGGGGCTGAGGGGACAGCCTGGCTGATGGCCTGCACAAACCGGTGCAGACATGGGCTTTGAGTTTTGCACCTCAGTCTGGTTCCATCTGCTGAGTGCTTTCTGAGGAGATGCCACAGACCACCACAGAAAACCACCCTGCCCAGACCCCCGAGGGTCTGCTGGGGGCTGCCATCCTCACCAGTGGGCTGGATCCCCAGAAAGCTTTTACTGCCGGCAGAGTGAAGAACACAGGAGCTGAAACCACAGTGACCTGCTGGGAGCTGGAGACAGCTCTGCTAGCTGCTGAGCCACCAGCAAACTGCCAGGGATGCACACCAAAACATGAGCTAATCCCAACAAAAATAGGAGTGAAATCATAATTCGGATGCATAATTCATGTGCATAATTTTATCCCTGCTGTAGATTCTCCAGGGATGTATTCTAGAAAATGCTTTCTTCCCCCTCCCCTCAGCACTTGTATCCTTCCCAAAAAGTGCTGTAGATGCAAATCACAGGAGGCAGCAGCTTTGCCTCCTTACCAAGGCAGTGCTAAATCTGTCTGAGCTTCCAGCCTGGCCCTGGCATGTCAGGCAGGGCTGGAGCTGTGTGGAGCCAGGCAGGACTGTAACAGTCACAGGGTGCTCACAGCATGGTGGAATGAGTTGAGCTGGAAGGGGCCTCAAAGATTCTCCTGTTCCAGGCCCCTGCCATGGGCACAGACACCTCCACCAGCCCAGGCTGCTCAAGACCTCATCCAACCTGGCATTGAACAGCTCCAAGGAGCGGGCATCCACAGCCTCCCTGGGCAACCTGTGACAGTGTCTCCTCACACTTGCCTTCAAGAATTTCTTCCCAATATCCAGTCTAAATCAGACAGATCATAACACAGTTCCACAGGAATACTCATTGACATCTGCAAGAAAGAACAAGGCAGGGCAGAAGAGGTCTGTGGGCATCCCCCTGACATGTCAGTGTCCCTTAGGAGTTTGCAGACACAGAATCATGGAATGGGTTGGGTGGGAAGGGACCTTAAAGCTCATCCAGTTCCAACCCCCTGCCATGGGCAGGGTCACCTCCACCAGCCCAGGTTGCTCAAGGCCTCATCCAGTCTGGCACCAAACAGCTCCAGGGAGGAGGCATCCACAGCCTCCCTGGGCAACCTGTTCATTGCTTTCACTCTGAACCCTGGCTGCTGATTCTGCCTGTGGTGCAAACTGACAGCTTGCCCTTGCAGATGCTAACAGCATTAAACAATAATGGCAGTTAAGAGGCAATTGTCATTATTCTGAAGTGGGGACTGCAGTCAGGGCTCTAGGAGACATCCCAAAGGACCAGGCAGTGGCACCCTCTTTACTGCAGACCTCAGGCTGCTCTTCCTACATGCAAGACCCACCAGGTCTAACTGCTTAACGATTTCCTGTAAGATATTTAAGTGCCAAGGTGTCTGCAGCCAGCCCAGGCTCTGCCTGCATCGCTCATAGCAGCCTTGCTGGAGGACAGTGACCAAACCCTGGACTGGCACCCGGTGCCTGCCGAGTCACACAGCGCTTTGCTTGCGGCACGACAAGCCAGACAAGGTCCAGGGACCCCCTGCACTCATGGCTGGGCATCCTGCCTGAAGGCTGCCACATGGGAGCCATCTCTCAGTGCCCCTGCAGGGCACAGATCCAGAGGGAGGCTCTGCAGACCCCGCGCTGGCCTGTCCCAGCCGGCCCCGCAGGAGCAGATGCTTTGGGCTGGCTCCTTCTGAGCCCTCAGGGCAAAGAGGGCTTTAGGCACAGGGTGAGGAGGAGGTTTTGTCCTTGTGCAGGCCTTCTGGGCTTTCCTCAAAAACAAAAAAGGCATTTTCTGTTTCTCCAGAGCTGCGTTCTGGGCTGGCTGCCAGCAGGCTGTGTGCAGGCTGCAGCAGAGGCTCGTCCTGGCTGGGTGTCAGCACCGTGTCCTTCCCTGCCGCCGCGGCACGGCCAGCCCGGGCACCGCGGGACCCCCGCCCGAGCTGCAGCCCAGCGCCTGGGCAAAACGCCTGGCTGGGAAGGGATTTCCACTCCTGGCTCAGCTCAGCAGCACAGGGCTACAGCTCAGGTCACACAGCGTGGCCCAGCAGGTGCTCAGCCCTGCTGCCTTCAAATGCTGTCACTGTGCCCCAGCAGTGCCCACTCTGGCAGTGCTGAAAGCAGAGAAAACCCTTTCCCAGGAGCCCCAGTGCAGCGTGGCACCTGTGATGGGGCTGCTGTGGGCACCTGATTTGCCACTGCTCTGGTCAGCCCTCACCTGCAGTACTGTGTCCAGCAATGGCACCCCCAGCACAAGAGGACCTGCTGGAGTGGGTCCAGAGGAGGCACAAAGATGATCAGAGGACTGGAGAACCTCTGCTATGGGAACAAGCTGGGAGAGTTGGGGCTGTTCAGTCTGGAGAAGAGAAAGCTCCAGAGAGACCTTAGAGCTGCATTTCAACATCTAAAAGCTGGGGAGGGACTGTTCAGAAGGGCCAGTGGGGATATAATGAAGGCAATGGTTTGGAACTGGAGCAAGGCAGAGTTAGGTTGGACATCAGGAGGAAGTTCTGCACAGTAAGAGTGGTGAGACACTGGCACAGGCTGCCCAGGGAGGTGGTTGAGGTCCCATCCCTGGAGACACTCAAGATCAGACTTGCTGTGTCTCTGTGCAGCCTTCTGTAGCTGGAGGTGTCCCTGCTGAGTGCAGGGGGTTGGACAAGATGCCCTTGGAGGGTCTCTTCCAACCCAGTGCAATCTGTGAGGCTCTGACACGCAGACAGCAGCACTTATCTAGCTCTGCAGATTCCAGCCCCAGCCCTGAGCCCTGCGTGGGACTCTGGGGCTGCGGGAACAAAGAACCTTTCACTGCCTCCACCCTGCACTGGGACTGCTGTGATGAATTCCTCGGATGCTTTCCTGGGCTGCAGCCAATGCACAAGGAGAGCAGAACTCCAGGCAATCTCCTCCCCTTGAAAGCTCTTCATTCACACCCAGGCTGGAAGGAGGTGAAAGAAAAGGCCTCGCACACAGCGGGGGCTAAATGCATGAGCGAGCTTGAGGGGCTTCTGTCGCTCCCTAAATGCCTGCTGCGGCCCAGCGGCCGGGAGCGAGGGCAGGCAGCGCGGGCAGGGCCGGAGCGAGCAGCGGAGCTGCGGTCAGGCTGCTCCGCAAGGGCCATAAATCACTGGAGCGGCGAGCAAGGAACAAAGGACATGGAGAGGTGCCACGGCAGCTGGCAGGGCAGAGCCGCCGCAGCCGCACCAGAGGATGGCGTCTGAGGAAAGCTGCTGAGCAAGCCTGCCAGGGTCCCAGCCCCACGTCCTGCGAGGGGACAAGAGCTGGCCTTGCTCCCCACAGCAAGAGGCACACGGGGACAGGGGACATGGCAGCCGTGCCCACAGCCCCAGCCTGGCTGCCAGCGTGCCTCTGCAGCACCCTGCACTGGCCCAGCATTGATTTTTGCACCAGGGCACAGCAAACTCTGCTGCATTTGCTGCGAGTGCTCAGCACTGGGGCACAAAGGCCCAGGCAGCAGCCCGCTCCCAGGGCAGCAGGAAACAAGCAACCTCCTTCCATGGGAAGCAGGAAGCAAGCCACACCGGGGCTGGATAAATCCATTCCTCAAGCTTAACCCGGGCCCAAGCCCTGCTGAGCCCCAGAGCAGAGCCGGGGGCTGCCCCCGCTCAGACTGCCAGTATGGGAAGGGACAAGGACCAGAGCAGGGTCCCAGCTCCCTTCTCACCCTCATGCTGGGTGCCAGGACCACTGGTGCTTGGTGCAGGGAGGCATGGTGCCTGCCATCAGGAGCAGAGGGGCTGCTGACAGTGCTGAGCTGGTGCTGAGCAGTGATTTTTCTGGTTGGTGCTGAGTTCTTGCTGAGCCTCAGCTAGGCACTGCCTTGCAGGGGAACATCTGATCAGGTCTGATAACCACAGTGGGCTCCTGCAGCTCCTGTATCTACAAAGCACTGTGAGACACATGCACAGGCAGTGCTGCTGTGACTCACAGTCTGGGAAAAGGAGTCAGAATCCTTGCTCAATAAATAGAACAAAGCAGGGAAGCCTCAGGTGGGCAGGGATGGCACAGCCCTGCTTCCTTCACTGCGTGGCACCAGCTCCGCAGGACTCGCTGTCGGAGGCTGAAAGTGAGACAAAAATGATTTTCAGGTTCTCTCTTCATCTCAAGTCTGCCAAGAGAGCCCTGTGAGGTGGAACATGCCCATCAGGTGCCAGGTTTAGCAGCTGCTGGTGGCAAGTGAACCCTGCCACGGCAATGCGGCAGGACTGGGGAGGAGAGCACTGATCTGCAGCAGATATCCAGAGTGGGGAGGACATTGTTGTCACTGTGTCCTTTCCTGGAGTCCCAGGTGGTGACAGAGAAGGAGAAAGAACATTGTGCCAGGGAGCCAGGCTAGCTCTTCTGCTAGGGGAGCCACACCTTCTCCTGTGGCTTTACAACATGCTCCCTCTACCGGACGGATCCCGGGTCGTGTGGAGCACAGCTACCAAACTCCTGCCTGCCTGCTCCTCAGCTTTGCTTTTCTAGGGCTGCACCTGGAGGAAACACTCAACATGGAGCTGAATAACCTGGGTGGTAGAAAACAACGTGACACCATCCCCAGCCGTGGCCCACAGCAGCTGCACACCACATCTGCAGCCCCTGCCCTGCACCCATGAGCAGCATCTTAGGCTCCCTGAAGAGCAGAAGGCTCTGAATGCTGCTGAGGCAGGACAGAAACATTCGCTGAGCTCACAGCTATGCTGCACTTTGGCCCAGACACAGCTGGAAGCAGTTTATTTCTCCAGATGTTTGGCCCCCCCCAGATACATACCTTCCACTCAGTGCCCCAGATCCAGATACTTTCCCAACAGCTTTGTGCTCCTGTTGAAGCTGTTGGCCTCTCCAGCACGGAAGCAGTTAACGCTCAGAGGCACCAGCAGGACACCTGCGCTGGTGGAAACCGGAGACAACTGGAGCCCAGCAATGGAAAAAGTCAGAGCCAAAAGCTGTGTCAGGCAGCTGCTGGGGAGCAGAGGGGGGAGGCAGCAGGCACATGAAGCTCATGGTAAAGCCTCAGTCTGCTCTCAGCCGTGGAGAGTGGAGTTGGTGTCTTCCAGAGCCCCGGTGCTGCACAGAAGATAGTATAGGGGGAAGGCTGAGGACACACAGCACCAGTGGCCGCTGCAGGAGTGAAGTTTCACTGCCCAGCTGCTGAAGGTGTGAGCCAGAGCTTCTTTTCCTTGGCCCCAGGCAGGATGCCTGCTGCAGTGACACATCCAAGGAAGCACCAAACCCATTTTTGACTTGCAGCAGAAGACTGACAGCAGCACCACAGCCACTGGATACATGGCTGGAAGGGCTGCTGGCCCACAGGCAGAATTCAGGCTGGAGAAGTTTTCGTGGCTCAGCAGTCTTCTGTGCTGCAGCTGGCATTCAGGAAGTAGTTTCTGAACAGCCAGGGGCTGTTCAGTCTGGAGAAGAGAAGGCTCTGGGGAGACCCCATAGCAGCCTTCCAGCACTTGAAGGGGACTTCAGGAAAGCTGAGGAGGGACTTTGACAAGGGCTGGGAGTGACAAGATCAGAGGGAATGGATTTAAAGCTTGAGAAGGGGAGACTAGGAAGAAATTCTTTGGAGTGAGGGCAAGAACGGGTTACCCAGGGAGGCTGTGGTTGTTCCCTCCCTGCACATGTTCAAGGCCAGCCTGGATGAGGCCTTGAGCAGCCTGGGCTGATGGAGGTGACTCTGCCCATGGCAGGAGGACTGGAACTGGATGAGCTTTAAGGTCCCTTCTAATTCAAACCCTTCTGTGATTCTCTGCTGCTGGCTTTGGACCAGGAGCCCTATGAGCCAAGAGGGCTCAACCACCCTAGCCCCACAAAGCTGCTGCAGCCTTACCCCAGGCCTGGCTGGAGCTGCAGCCCTGCACCTCACTGCCAGCTAAAAGGCTGCCTGGGGCTGCCAAGGGAGAAGCATCACTCCCAGC
The DNA here is from genome assembly GCF_015220805.1 of Pogoniulus pusillus. Lineage (NCBI taxonomy): Eukaryota > Metazoa > Chordata > Aves > Piciformes > Lybiidae > Pogoniulus > Pogoniulus pusillus. The sequence continues at coordinate 13,769,211 of NC_087290.1, read as the reverse complement.
TCTCCCCAAAGTAGAAACCTCCTCTGCTTTCCAGCACTGCCCGTGGGCTGCAGCAGATGGCCTGTGTGTAACAGCCACAGTGCTGCTCGGGCTCTGCTGAGCTGCTCAGCCTTAGTCACGCCAGGCTCAGCCCCACCTCCCCGCCTCACGCCGGGCTTCAGTCCCACGGCAGAGCTGTTACACTACAGGAGCTGGTAAGCACCCACAGCTTCTCCAAAATACCAGCGGCCACGAGCCCAAGCTTAGGTTGCATCAGAAGCACAACAGTGAGCTGCAGGGGGGTGCAAGAGGGCAAGCACACAGCCCCCTCAGTGGGAAAGGCACAGCACAGAGTAGCTTCAGGCCCTGGCAGGAGTTTCAGATCCCAGGCACAGCAAAGCCCAAAGGGGAAAACAATACTTTGCAGCTCCTGTTGACACTCACCGGTGTCTCCCTGCAGCAACACTCCCTCTGAGCCTAGGCTAGCTCCAGTGCCTCTTTATCTAGGTTACTTGGCACAGAACTGTCCCAGCAGCACTGCAGCAGGACATGTCCCAATTCATCCCTGCCTGAGCCAGGCTGGAGGTCAGTACTTGCACAGATGGGCCACAAATGCTCCTCAGGTCCTTCATCCCTTGGGCCAGCAGCATCTGAGTGCAGAGGATCGTGCTCACCCTCTCTGGACAAGTGTTTGCTGGAGACAAGAAGAAACTGGAGGCTGTTGAAATGTGTCAGTTCACCTTTAATGTTTGAAAAAAATAAATGGTATTTGAGCCATTGCAGGTATGGAGGGAACAGATCTTGCTCCACAAGAGACCGTGGACAGATTCACATTAGACTCATGCTTGGAAAAAAAAACAAACCAGAACATTCTCCTTTCAGTCTCAGAGGGAAGTTCCGAACAGACAAGACCCACAGGAGTGCCCAAGGCACATTCCCCAGTGCAGACATTTCCATCCACATGAAGTTATGACAGCTACATTCTCTCTAGTTACAACATTGTTCTATCAATATTACAAAATGAGGCATACTTTGGATTTTGCACAGAGACAAGGAGGACTTTTACTTCAGGAAGTAGTCAACCTGGGTCATCGAGTCAGCCCACAGCACAGAGCTCCCTTTGCTCCGCCCTTTTCTCCCCAGCACTGACTCGTTAGCAGCTCGCTGCTGGTTGCTCACCAGCCCAGCAATGGTTACACATTGGTTAGCAAACCAATACAGACCTCGTGGCAAGCACCGCTCCACACCCAGATAAAAAGAACTTCCTGCAGCGTAATCCAAGAGTCAGAACATACTAAGACAACATCACTGCTGAACCTACTGGAGACCAAGACATTTGTCTGCCTCTGAAGCAGATGTCACAGGAGATTCCTCCACACAAACATCACATGGAAATTGAACTTCTTGGTACTGTGCTTTAAGAACAAAAGCAGGTATCAGAACATGGAGGACACTCCTCCAGAGATAGCTTATCAGCTACAGAAAAGAAAAAGGAGACAGTGGCCACTTACAAGTCTTCCACAGGACTAGCTTGCTTTAAGGAGAGCATCGAGTTAAGGCAGTGTTGAGACAACTGGCTAAGAACATGCCAAATAGAGTCACCAATTTGATACCCTGCTCTGTTTCAGGGACAGGCCACCTGGCCATAGAGCTCAGTAAGGTCTAAAGACTTCAGCCACAGAATGCTGCCGTCTGCAGCAAGCAAAACTGCTCAAGGGAAAGGGAGGCATTGTTGAAGTCTTCTAGACCAAGCTGAGTTGCTTACAAGTCTAGGTCAGTGTTTCAGTAGAGCCAAGAATACAGCACCGGGCACTGCAAGAGCACAGTGAGGGTGCCAGCTGCAAGGCTGTCACAGTCCAAGGTGGAGTTCAGCTGGTGTGTGAAAGCCACCTAGATCAGGAGCCACCCCACCAGCTCCCAGGGAAGGTCTAACCTGTGCTGGGGTTACTGGGAGAGCCAGCTCTCGACAGTGGGCAGGGTGGGCAGCGGCTCACACTGGCTTGGCTCCTCCTCACGAGATTAACAGTCTAATAAAACTCAGTAGGGAAGTCAGGGTCATTTGGCCTGCCCAGAGGAGTTTTCCCAGCCTCAAAGAAGGAGTTACCACCGAGGGAGCTGTTGTGGAATAGTTTATTTCTTCCCACGTAAAGGCCATTGTTTAAGCATTTACAGGTTTTTCCTAGTGCAATACAACCGAAAAAAAAGCAGTAACAAAAAATGCTGCCTTCTTCCCAGGCAACTAAACAGAAGTAGATTTTGTTTTACTGCAACATATACACATTAAATACAGGATACAGTCCATGCAGCGGCACAGCCATGTTAAAGGGAGTTGTGGCTTCAGCCATCAGTGCATTACAGTCCAAATCCCACTCGCTCTAACTTCCTATCCAGACTTGAAGAGAAGAATTGCAACCTGACCCAAGTAAAAATAGATGAAGTGCTTTGTCTCATGTGTTACATAGCTGCCAAAGTTTCTGCCAACAATGCAGTGCCAAGTTGGGTTGTATTTCTTGTCAAATTCCTGAAGAAAGAGAAGAGAGGCATTAAGGCCAAGAAAGCCCACAGGAAAATAGTTCTGAGCACAAGTTCTTCGCTGGGTCTGTTCATGCACCAGAGCCTCTCCTCCCACCTGCAGCATCCTTGCATTCCCCACTACAAGACACTATTATACTAAGCAAGGTAGTGCCTGACTCAGCCAGATCTCTGCACTGGATGGTTTGAAGTTTCCAATAGAAGGAAGCCATCTCCTGAGACTTGGAGCACCCAGCAGAGCCCTGGGCAGGAGAAGCAGGCAGCAAGAGCCCTCCTCAGCAAAGAGCTATTCAAGCACTGCGTGGAGGCTGGCTCAGGGGAATATTTCCCCTCTCCCATTCCAAACCCACTCAAAACATGAAATATTTTGGTGTCTGCTGCAGCGAGGCATTTCAGCCTAAAGGTCACCTAAAGACTCTGGCTCTGCCATGGGGGATTCTTCACATAAAGGGGAGAAAACCTGCACTGAAAGCCAGCAGGTATATTGGCAGGCCAGAGAGAGCCACGAGGGCAGAGGCAAGCAAGCAGAATGCTGCTCTAGTCTCCTACTTAGCAGGCAGGATGGGGTTAATGACCACTTTCCTCCCTCTAATTAAGACACAGCTCCCAAGATCATCTTCCCTCCTGAGGCAGGCACAGAACAGACTCAAGGCTCAAGATTAAAGCAAGTGTTAGTCCTCAGACAGGAGCAGGACAGTTTGAGCTCTTGGTAGATAACCTTTGAAGAAAGGAAAAGGCTTTCTTGCCAGGGCACGAAGGGGCATCAGATGGCTTCCCTCCTCCCAACACTCGCAAATAAAGGCCAAGTTCTTTCTGGGCAGTTGCTGTTACAGTCACTCACTTCACAGGCTGCAGTGCTCCCAGCACTTTGAGCTACATCTTGCCTCAAAGTGATCTGAGAGGTTGGGAGACACCTTTGAGTCCTTCATGTTTGAGCTTAAATTACAAGCAAGGCCCCAAAGCCAGTCCAGATGCCAGGACTGCCTCTTCCCTCTTTCAAATGCACTTTGCCCAACCACTAGGAGAAGCAGCTACAGAGAACCAGCAGATCCCCAGGGGCCATCAAGCATGAGACTGCAGTTAGAGGGCTCTCGCAAGAGCAGAGCCCTCTTCACAGGCCAGGGCAGCTGCCCACACTGGTTTTCAAGTGGCACCTTTCACAAGCCTGCACAAGGTCCCATCCTCCACACCACCCACCTCAGAGCCAGGAGCATGCCAGCAGAACCAAACCTGCAGAGCTGCCCACTGTGAGTGAACCTCTGGAGCAGTCCCACCCTGCACTGGTACTGCAGGCCCAGCAGCAGCAGCTGTAGAGCAAGGCCTGCACACAGACCACAGCCAGCTCGCTCTTCCCAGGCTGGCAAATCCAGAGGGACAGCACTCACACAGCTTGCTCAGAGCTTGCCAGAGCCACAGACCAGGCCTTGCTCTGTCACAGCCCTCCTCTGACCTTGGAGAAGTCACTCTATCCTCTTGGGAACAACAGCAAAGCCAGGAAGCAAGCATCTTCTCCCTCCAAACGCTCCAAGGATGAAGCCTCAGACACTTAGGCTCACACCAGGCACTCCTAGGTCAGAAGTGCCAGCCAGAGCATCCCCCTCAGCCCACAGTTACCTTCTTGATGTATGCTGCAATGTCCTTTTCTATGTTGTACTTCTCCATTGCCTGTGTGGCACAGTCCACAGCATCCTGCTGCATGTCCTCAGACATGTCCGCATTCTTGATCACAGCCTTCCTGTCAGACATGGTGAACCTAAGGCAGAACATAGACTCCCTGAATCCCTTCCCAGGCAAGGAGAAGCTGCCTGTGCATCAGCACTTGTCCTTTCTACAGCAGGCTGCGGCACCAGCTGATGGTACAGACCAATCCAACACGACAGTCACCCTGGTATGGCCAGGGTGAGTTGATCAGGGTGACCTACGGCAACGCCAGGCTAAGGTGCCTCTCAGAGCTGCAGCACAGAAGCACTGGCACTGTCCAGAAGTTAGACCAGAGAAAGTCCAGCATCAGCTCCTGCATTAAACATGCAGAAAGCTTACTGTGTGGGAGGAGATGGGAGCTGCAGAGAGGCACAGCCCTCCTAAACATCAATACGCTCCAGCCAAGTTTGCCTTCAGGTGCAGCAGTGGTTTGGAGCATCCTCTGTTCAGAGCCTGGCAAAGGCACAGATCTCACAATACCCGTGTCCAGGAGGGAGGCTCAAGAAGCACACCAACAGCAGCAGTGCTGCTGTGCCACCCCATGCCAGGAGTTCCAGTTACTGCTGCTAGTCCAGCCTGGCAGCAGAGCTGTCCCACATCCAGCCTATCACCAGCCCTTCTGGCACAGAAACCCAGCTCTCAGCTGTCCCCAGGGGACAGAGCCAGTCTGACAGCCTGGGAAGGTTAGCACCGTGCTGCAGCCTAGGAATGGGGTAGGGGAATGGGCCTCACACAGCACAGCTAGTGCCTGGAAAAACAGCCTCCTGTTCCCTGCTGCCTAGGAATAAGAAAGCAGTATGCTGGTGCTGCCTGGAACCTCTGAGAAATCAGGAAGTGGTGGAAAACTAGGAAGTGGCAGAATGATGGAGCCAAGCACACAACCCACTGCACTCTGCATTAGTTCAGGAGCTTTGTACCAGTCAGTGAAGCATTTCACACAACTCTGCTGTGGCCTTTTCAGGGAGATGGTCAGCACTGGGAAGTTTCCAGTGCAGTCCATACTGCACTAGAAATTATGCTAGAGTTCAGCAATCCCAGCCCTGCAGCCACTCTTCAATCAAAGCTCATGACAGATGCCCTGGGAAAGAAGCACCACAGAGTCCTGCTGTGGGGTGGTACTTTAACACCCCTCCAGGCACCAGATCCCACATTGCCAAGCCCCACACAAGACCTGGGCAGGAGGCACACATTACCTGGGGTCCAGCAAGCAAAGGTCTGTGCTGAGAAGGCCCACAGCTGCTCACCTTGGCAGCAGGTCTCAGCACAGCATCTTAAAACTTAGTGGGAATAAGCCTCCAATTAAACCCGCAGAGCACCATTAAGTTTCCTAAAGCCTGCTGTTAAGTCTGGAGTGATACTACCAAGTGTGTGCTGAAATAGTGAAACTGCACTTTTTAGCTCTGCTGGGGAGCGAGGAAAAGCTGCTGCAATGGTCACTTCCCTGGAACAGTCCCAGACAACTGAAGGAGTAGCTTTGTTACAGCAATTAAAGGAGCCTGCTATCCGGAGAGAAAGAGAATCCAGTTACATAATTGCAGCCCTGTGATTACAATGCTTCAATTCTTCACTCTGCTCGCAGTTGAAGACTTCTAACGCAACCCTAATTTCTGTGTTTGAGATACAGTGGTTAACAGAGCACTGCTATTACCATACCCTAACAGCATCAGGAGCAATGGCAGGAACTGAGCTCAAACACCAACAGAGAGCACGTGCTTCCACCACAGCTCTGGAAAAGCCACTTCCAGGCAGCCTGCTTCCCTCTGTGCTCTGGGTTAAGGCAGCTGGTGTCAGCCTGGGGCCCAGAAAGCCTGGCAGGATAAGGGCTCAGAACAGCACAACCAACTGCCTGGAGATTTGGATTCACTTTCCAGAAATCTGTGAAACCTTTGGAAAAGTCTTCTGGGGATCCAGCCCACAGGAATAGGAGGCAGCAGAAATTCACTTGTAGGTCATTGTTCCAGGAAAGCCTCTTTAAGGAGAGAGGTCAAGCAAGCTCTGACACACCTCAGGTCTTCACACACCTCCACGGCACACCGAGTTCAGAGGGCATCTGCCATTACATAACCAGCCACGGAGTGACCTGCAAAAAGCATCTTTCTTCCTCCTCATTGTTCAGGCAAGAAGCATCTCAGTGCAGGCCCATGCTGAGGGCCAACAGCGCCATTAAAAAAATCATCCTTCATTAAGAGCTGCAAGAGCTGGCCAGCCCCAACCCCCTAGCACCACACTGCTCCAGGGCACTGCACCCTGCCTGGGCCAGGCACCACAGCTGCCTCTGCTGCCAGAGGGACAGGGAGCAGCTCCAAAAGTCACCTCAGCCAGCCACCCACCTGAGCATCACAGAGCAGGGCTCCAGTCTCAACTCCTTCCCCCCCAGAGTGACATCCTCCCTTCAAAGCAGCCCAGCCGCACCATATACACCGCTTGTCCCTAAGCCACAAGATCATAGCTGCCCCCTGTGGCCTTGCCACCCAAGACCAGCATTCTCTGAGAAAGGCCACGAAAGCTCCAGCACTCAGCCTGGGATGGGCCTTGGAAGGGGTAACAGTACAGCTCTGGCAGCCTCAGCACAGGACACGATGAGGTCTTCAATAAGGAAGCAAAGCTCACAGCCTTAGCAGCCACTCCAGGGCAGGAGGAGGCCTTGGGAGGGTGGCTAGGCCCAAACCAGCACCCGACCACTCCCCCAGCTGGATAGGATGTGGCTCTGAAGGGGGAGGATACTCAAGCTCAGCACTCCTTCCCTCACCAGGATATGGTCCAGCTTTAGGATGGGGGTAAGACATAAACCCCCATACCCACTCTTGCTCTCTTTGCACAGAATGGGCCCCTAAGAGGGGGCCAAGGCCCAAGCCCTGCACTCACTGCTCCTCCTCCAGACTAGTACCGAGACCGAGCACGGGAACGAGGCCGAGGCCCAAGCCCAGCACCCACCGCTTCCCCCGACACAGGACCTGGGAAGGGGGTGCGGGACAGACCCTTCCCCACCAGGGCCGAATGGGGCGCGGGGAGACGCTCCTGGGCGCATGTGCAGGCCGGAGCCCTGCGTGACCTTCACGGGGGGAGCTCCGGGGGCACCCGAGGCAGCGGTGACCTTGCCCGGAGAGGGACCGGTAACGCACCGACAACACACCAACAAGGCGGACTCCGAGCACCGCCAGGAGCTACTCACCGGCCGGAGCCGCCCACTAGGCCAGGTCTCAGACCCCCTCCCCCCGGGGCGGCTCCGCCGCCGCCACCTCGCACCCAGAGCGAGCGCGGCCAGGCGAAAAGCGAAGGTCCCCAGCGCCCTCGACCCAGCGGAAGGCGTCGCTCACCTTCACAGTGACAGGGCCACCCCGGGAGGGCGAGGCACGGCACCAAGGAGAAGGTGGGAGGAGGCCCGAAGTCGCTCGGCTCAGCCCGCTCCGCTCCCTGCGCCGCGCTGAGCGCTCTGCGCCTGGCCGCCGCGCCGCGCTCAAATACCGCCCCGCCCGCTGCGGCGTGCAGCTCGCCGCCTCGCCATTGGCTGCGCCTGCCGGCACGCCGCGTCCCCATTGGCTGCGGCGCGGAGCAGCCCGCCGCCCCGGCCCGTCCGCCCGCGCTCGTCTGCCTACATCCTGTTTCATCCCACAATGCCGCGCGGCGCGCGGGGCGGGGCGGGGCCGTGCGGGGGCGGTTCCCGCCCCGGCGCTGTGAGGGGCTGGGGGCTGGTGCGCGGCGGGCGGCTGGGGTCTGCCCCCTGGGCAGGGGTCCCCACCGCCTCGGGGACCCCCATCCGCTGGGGCTGCTTCCCTTGCAGGGGCCTCTGCCGCCTTAAGTGGCTTCCTATGTAGGGGTTCCCTCAGACTTGCGACCCCTACTGCTCTGGGGAGCTCGGTCCCATGGAGGGCACCCAGATCTTCTGGGGCTGATTCCCTTGGAGAGGTCTTTGCTGCCAGACTGGGCCATGAGTCCTCTGTGGCAGTCCCCTCTGCCTTGGGCACCGCAAGATCCCTAAGGGTTACCCTGAACAGGAGGGACCTGCTGCCTTGGGGAGACCTGAATCCCTTGTGGGTATCAGCCGTGAGAGGCCCTGATCCCCTGGGAGGTTGATTCCCTTGGAGGGGACCTGGCCCGTGGGGCCCATCTGCCAGGTTGGCCACCAGCCAGCTCCCGTTCTGGTTGCTCCGTTTCACTTGAGCAGAGGTGCCAAGAACCTCTTCGCAGAAGCCACCTGAAAAAGAAGCCCCAGCAGGATGAAAAACTCTGTTCCCATGCCACCCCTGTTCCCATGCCACCCCTGTTCCTGCACCCTCCGTGTTCGTGCCCCAGGGCACCTGTGCAGCCCTGCTCAGCGTGGAAAGTGAGACAGAGATGGCACTGCTTAGGCTGAGCTGGCTCTTAATGAGGCTGGTTTTAATTGCATGCATGGCCTTGAGAGCCAGAGAGACCACTCAAGGTACTGAAATCTCTCTGATTGCTCAGGGAAGACAAACCTACAGCTGGTAACAGCACTCAGGGGACAGGCTGGAGCTCACTCCAGGGCTGTGCTTTGGCCTCACCAGGCAGCAGCCCAAGAATGGGCTGATCCTCTTGCTGATGAAATGGATAGTTGATGGTGTGACCTTTGCAACCTCTTAAGTTACTGGTCACAACTCCCAGTAGCAAATAAAATCCTTACTGTTCCCAAATGGAACAGTCCAGACCTGAGCTTCAGCTGTAAGACAGCGGAAGCCAAAGAAGCAGAAAAGCAAGCATGGATAACACTAAGTTTGTGAGACCACCACTGTTGGCATGGGACCTGGTCTCCAGCCTTCAGACTGACCAGTGGCCACACCTAGTGAGGCCACATCTGGACTCCTATGTCTGGTTCTGGGCTTCCTGGTTTGAGAGACAAGGAACTACTGGGGAGAGTCCAGCAGAGGCTACAAAGGGTGAGCAGGCAGTGCCTATCCTGCTGGGATATGGGCAATGTCCTGCACCAACCAACATGCTACCACAGGCCTTCATCTGCTTTGGATGCTAGTGCTAATACAGTAACAGGCTTGGCTACAGCCCTCTGAGCTTCCATTGCAGTGGCAGCAGCAGTAAATGTTTTTATGGTGATGTCTCCAGAGGCTCCATACAGCTGGAGGAGGCTGGAGGTGCTGATCCTGGGCTGAGGAGCAGGGATAGTCCATGCCTGGGCAGATGATGGGCAGCTGCCAGAGTGGCACTGGCTTGGGAAAGGCAGGACATCTGAGTCCTGTGGGGTGCCTGGGATTGCAGAGCCCATGGAGAGCCCTGAGAGTGGGCATGGGGCAGACCCACACCCCTCGCAGCGTGGTTGGGCTGGAGCGGGCAGCTCCCCATGCCCTGCAGGGCAGCAGGATCAGCTGTCCTGGTAGGCTGCCGGCAGCGTCTGGCCATGAGGGCAGCCAGCTCTGCTCAGGTTCACTGCACAGCACTTGGCTGCGTTATTTATAGCTCTGCCAAGTCTCTGTTGAGGCAACAGATCTCATAGCCTTGTGGATCATTTTTAGGAGTATCCCAGGCTGGGAGCACACAGCCTTGACTCAGCCCTCACCAGGCCAGATCAGGGCCGTGGTTTGCATCAGGATGGCAGCGCTGTGGGGCACAGAGCCCAGCTACGGGACCCAAGCTGACTGCTGCAGGAGGAAGCCTTTTGCTTTACTCCTCCAGGGAGCTTTGGTATCTGGCAAACACCAAATGAGTCTCCCAGCACTGCTGCTGCAGGTGAGCTAGGCCTAGGTTGCCTCACCTGTACTGCTGCACCATCCCCTGCTAACGAGGAGCTTCCTTACTTGGGGGGGGGGATCTGGCTGTGGTACGCCAGATCTCTGCCCCTGCTGCCATCAGTTTCTGCTTAATCCTTGTCTGTGATGGAGTGACAACCACAAAGTCTGGGTTTACTGTGCTCTTAATCCTGAGGCTGGGGCAGCTGACAGGGGCTCGGCAGGTTTTGAGGCCAGAGGCAGCTGCTGAGTGACGCTGGTGCTGTCTGTCCTGCACAACGGGAGCCCTGGGCTTTACCACTAGGATTGCTGTGCTCCAGACCACCCAGCATTTCCCTGGTGCGGGTGAGTGTGCTTACCTCCCTCCTGCCCTGCCTGTCCCAGGGATGTCCATGGGTACCTTCAGCCCAAGGCAGCTGCCCCAGGGACCTAGCTGCAAAAAGTGCCAAAGTACCAAATGGTGGCCCTGATGGGTACAGTCAGTGGTCCACAGAGATGCTGCAGTCTGGGTGGCTGCTTCTCTAATCCCAGTGTAACCCCATCCCAGCTGCATCCTGCCTCCTTCCTCAAAGTGGAGGAGCCCTGCTCCCAGCCAGCACAGCCCTGGCCAGGGCCCCCAGTGCTGCTCTTTGCACATGAAGGAGCATGGCCTTGATGGACAAAAGTGCTTCAGATGCCAGGGAGGGAGAAGCATTCCTGAATTGTGACAAAAAGCATTTATTTATAAATTCCTCCCAGTGCTATATAAGGCACTTCACAGGGATGAGCCTGGCAGTGAGGAGCAGTTTGCCATCTAGGGCTGTGCTCCTCCTGCCCCACAGCCCTGAGCTTCCCCATGGGATGCACTCCCAATCCCAGGCTGTTTGAAGTCAAAGCCCACAGCCTTTGTGCACATCTGCCCCAAGACACGCAGAGGTCTGGGAACCAAACTCAGGGCTGGCAGCGTGACTGCAGCACCACCCCAGCCCTGCTGCCATGCTGCACCTCTGCAGCAGCAGCCCCCACGGGAGATCCTTCTTCTCATTTCACCTAACCCCATTTAGCTACGGCCCAGCCCAGCACTTCTGCTCTGCCGCGCCGCACACTGGACACACTGACGCTGTGGAGCACGTCCAGAGCAATGACTGGAGAAATGTCACCTTGGCTCCTCTCCCTGCTGGAATTCCTTCCCTCTCTCCTGCTCTGGTGTCTCTCCTGCACCTCTGCTCAGCCCCTTGCGCACATCAGTCGCTCTCTTTTGCCAATAATCAATAGAATCAACAGCAGCAGTAAGCACCACCATTTACTGATTCACCTCCTCACTCCCCACAAGTGTCCGGGGGAGCTGTAGGCACAGCAGGGACACCTGGGCACCCCAAAGCAAGGGCTGCCCCTCCACACAGCCCAGGGTTTGGCCACATGTGCGCAAGTCTCCTCCGCCAGGTCCTGCCGGCTGTGGCCAGGGCATGAATGTCGGACCTGGGGGTGGCTGCAGGTCACTCCTCATCTAGAGGCATGGCAGCCACTGAGCCGGCAGCTGCCCGTGCCCCCACAGGCACACACTCCAATGCAGCTGCATGCAGACGGGAGCATGAGAGGGAGGCACTGCCAGCAGCTCAGCCCCGCGTTCTGCTTGCGCTGGGGGAAAAGCCTCAGGATCCAGCCCCATGCAAAACACGCTGTGAGAGCCAGTCTGGGAGGTACCCATGAGGTGGCACACACTGCCCAGCAGCATGGGTCCTTATGCAGCCTGGCACCTCAGTAATCTGCCACGCCAGCATCTGCAGCAGCCCTGGGCAGAACGCATCTGGCAGCCCATACTGGGCTCTCACCCCTCAGTCCCAAAGCTTGGCACACGGGCAAGGAGCAGCCAGATCTGGCCCTCGTTCCTCCCCGCAGTCCCCAGCCGCCAGCTTCCCGGCTGCTGCAGCCCAGCCCCTCGGCGAGGCTGGTGAATTGTTCTTTTTTCCTGGAGTCAATTGAGCTGGCAAGTGTGGTGCAGGCTGCATCACGGAGGCTTTGCTGTCAGTCCTGGGCTGCTTTGATCAATCTTGTTTGTGAAGCAGTTTTCAGCGCCCTGGTTAATGTTCGTCATTATCTCCCTGAATCCCTGCTACACACCCTGAATAAATCCCAGGGGAAAAGCAAACCCCTGTGAAAGGGAAATGCTCTGCAAAGCTCCAGGGACAGAGGCCACCCTGTGCTGAGTGTTTGAGCACTGTAAGCAGCCTGTTAACAGCAAAGTCAGACCCCAAGCCCCCCAGGTTATCGCTGGCAAATCTGGGATAATGAAGTGTTTGCACTACCTGGCACCCTCTTCACTGCACATATCCATTCCTGTCTCCCACGGGTTACTCTCACATCCCCCCGAGAATGGCAAACAGGTTCCGCCTGTCCCTGCCACTGAGCATCTCATCCCCACACCTGATCTGCTCGGGCTGTCAGTTCAGAGCAAGACCCCAGTGCACAAAAAACCAGACCTGGGACTATCCCACAGGTTCTTCAGATGGGAAAAGGGCCACTGCCTGCAGAATCAAAGAACTGGTTAGGTTGGAAACAACCTTTAAGGTCAAGTTTGATCATTCCTGCTACTGGGAGCAGTGGGGTTGAGGTGTTCCTGCCCAGGGAGATGGGCTCAGTCATCAGGGACTTTTTACGAGGACCAGAGGCAATGGGTTGAAGCTTAAGGAGGACAGATTGAGACTGGAGAATAGGAAGAAATTCTTGGCAGTGAGTGGGGAGACACTGCAACAGGCTGCAGGGGGATGTGTTCAAAGCCAGGCTGGATGAGGCCTTGAGCAGCCTGGGCAGGTGGAGGTGTCCCTGCCCACGGCAGAGGGTTGGAACTGGATGACCTTTAGAGTCCCTTCCAACCCAGCCCATTCTGTGAATCTATGAATTGCTCTTCCTCATCAGAACCACCCAGGACTAGGTCAAACACCTCCCATCAGCATCACACAGCAGAACCCCCCAGACACAGCCCCTGGCCATGCAGTGCCCTGTCCCCAAAGGCAGCCTGGCCCTTGATGGCTCCAGCATGCACGGAGCTCTCACTCCTCATCTCCCCAGAAGCAGCTGCAGCGTGGCACCACGGCAGGGCAGCCTGGGCCTATCTCCAAGGCAAAGGGGCTTAGAGGTGTGACAAGCTACAAACAGCTTTTTGTGTGGAGGCTGCTCTCCACCGGGCAGGGTGCTCCTTGCCATCCCGCCAGCGTCAGAGGGAAAACTGATACCCAAAGCCTTGTGAGCCTCATTAACATGGATCCAGGTCAGCTGCTCCCTGCAAGTTTGTGCAAGTGGCTTGCGGTGTGCAGCTCCTGCAGCAGCTGTAAATAAAAACATCCCTCTGGAATCCCAGCGGGGCCAGAGCAGCACAGGGACACAACAGCAGCCTTTGTGCCGCTGAGGGCCCGGGGCTGAGCTGAGCAACCCTCTGCTCACAGCTCACAGTGCCCCAGCCCAGGCTCCCGGGCAGCTGGGTGCACCAAGAGCTGGAAACTGCCTTTCATCAGATCTCTCCTGAAGTGAAAGGCAGGTTCAGAGACAACTTACCCACGAACACCAAAGGCAAAGTCCTGCCAAAGTCATGTGTTGTATGCCCATGCCCTGCATGTCCACTCCTGCACAGGGCATCCACGGCTGCCAGTTTGGCCATGAAGCAGAGGGGGCTGGAACACAGACTCCCTGTTCTCACAGGGCCAGCTCAAGAACAGAGGTGAATTTTACTTCTTCCCTTGAGTTTCTCCATTTCTCTTCTCCATCCTCCCTCTCACTGGGGCTGTGTGCTCCAGCACAAGCCCAAAACCCAGCAGGGTTTCTCTGCAGGGGATCCTGCCTGCACAACAAAGGCCTCCTACATTTTTAAGGCTGGAGGGGACTGTTCTCATCATCTCCTCCACCCTCCTGTGAGCCACAGCGCTCACCAGTGCTGGGGATTTTGTGGTCAAGCAGAGCACAGTGCTGCCTTTGGATGAGCTTGAAGGTGCCAAGACATGCCAGGTTGCTTTGGGCTGGCTGCAGGGTGAGTGGGTCATAGAATCATAGGATGCTTGGGGTTGGAAGAGACCTTTAAAGCTCATCCAATCCAACCCTCTTCAGTCAGCAGGGACATCTTCAGCTAGAGCAGGTTGCTCACAGAGCCAAGCAACCTGACCTGGAGTGTTTCCAGCCATGGGGCATCTCCCACCTGTCTGAGCAGCCTGGGCCAGGTTCTCACCACCCTTAGCGTAAAAAAAATTCTCCCTTCTTTCCAGTCTGAATCTCCCTCTTTGAGTTCAAATCACTACACCTTGTCCTGTCACAACAGGCCCTGCTCAGAAGCTTGTCCCCAGCTTTCTTACTGATCCCTGTGGCACTGAAGGGCCACCAGAAGGTCACCCTGGAGCCTTCTCCAGGCTGAAGACCCTCAGTTCTCCCAGCCTGGCCTCACAGCAGAGCCCTTCCAGCTGTGACAGCACTGCTGTGGCCTCCTCTGGTCCCTGTCTGTGCTGTGCTGAGTACTTCAAAGCTACCCCAGCACTGCAGGGTGGGTCTCAGCAGAATGCAGCAGAGGGTCAGAATCCCCTCCCTGCCCCAGCTGCCCACACTGTTGGGGATCAGCCCAGGACAGGCTTGGGGCTGGGCTGAGGGCACCTGAGGGCCCTGCAATTGTGCATCCTCCCCTGCTGCGGGTCAGCCACAGGCTGCAGCCCCCAGGTGAATGAGCTGGGCACTCACAGGTGCACCAAGAGCCCACTAGGAACCCACGGGTACATCTCTTGGTGCTCCTGCAGGAACCAGGCTAGCAGTCATGCACACACTGATCCAGCTGCCTGCTCCTGCCTCAACTGCTGGGGTGCTGATGCAGGCAGTAACTGGGTGCTGATGCAGGCAGTAATTGGGTGCTGATGCAGGCAGTAACTGGGCATTCATGCACGGACTAATCCTGCACTGCTGCATGAGCTAATTGTGAAGCTGTGTGCAGGTTCCCCAGATGCTCCTGCAGGAATTTTGTGGTGGCTCTGGGCACTGTGTGGGCACTCATGCAGGAACTATTCAGTTGCAGATGCAGGAACTCATCAGGTGCAGGTGCAGGATCAGAGCCACTGGTTCCCCCACCCGGCATGCCCGGTGGTTTTCTCTGCCCAGCACCCTCCTTGTCACACAGGAACTGATCTCACACCTTACCCTGAGCTGCTCAGGGCGTAGGAAGCAGCTACGGCTGCACAGCCTAAATATGAGAAGCTCCAAAAGCAGGAGACAAGGTCTCCACTGTGTGAAGTGATTTAGGTCAGTCTCACTTCTACAGTGATTTATTTCAGCTTTAGCAGTTCCTGGCCTGGGAAAGGGAGAAAAAATGAGGATAAAAAAAGTTTGAATCCCCATATTTACACTGTTTGTCTGCAATGTTTACGTGGTGGAGGTTACAGTAATCATCTGCCAGCACCATCTTAATCCCTGCAGACATCTCACATTTCTTAGCCTTCAAACTGTGGTGGAGCAGCTTGATAAGTACCAACTCTCAGCCTGCAAAGGCTTTTGAGTGCTGTTTGACCCCCCTGGGAAGCACGTTCTGGTCTTCTGGCACCACCAAGGCTTGGCCAGAAATGCCTCTGACCTCCTGCCTCCCAGAAACGACTAAAGCAAAGCAGCCAGAAATGCTCCACTGCGGTGCAACCACAAACCCACAGGCAGGGAATGGGCAGTGGTGGGAGCTCAGCACCAGGCTCTGTGTCCCAGCCCAGAGCCAGCACAAGTCCAGCAAAGCAGGACCAGAAACGAGGGTCCCACAGGATGGATGCTGGGGTTGCTGCCTAGCTGGGTGGCTATATATAAATGAATATATATATATATATGAATATAAGTGGATATATAAATGGATATATAGATGAGTATTATTATATATAAGCACCCAGCAGGGATCCAGGAGCTCGCCGTGACACAGGCTGGCATCAGTGAAGTACCAGCCACACCCCCTGCCCTGCCCTCCTCACCAGCTCACTCAGACACCAATTAATGCTCTCCCTGGACACCCTGGGAAGAGGAGCAGTGGTTGAAGCGATCAATAAACACACATCTCATACATCCCCTAAGCCTGTAATATCTCTCTGTATAGAAGAGGCCGCGAGGGATTTGGTTTTAATTAGAGGAATGCTTAAGGCTGCCCTTCCTACTGCTTAATCTGCCTTGGAAATGCAGCAGGGGAAGGGTTGTCCTCACACAGAGCTCTGCTCCCAGCCCAGCTTCTCGCAGCCCAAAGGCTGAGCCAGAGCATGAAGGCAGGACTGGGGAGATAGAGCAGAACACCCTGCGCCCACCTTGCTCTGGCACCTGCAGCACGAGCTGGGAAGAGAAGTGACACTGAACTGGGGTAGCCCTGACCCCATTGCCCTTTGGACTCAGCTCATCTCCTGCCACAAGCCTGCTGGTATGGAGGGTGGCAGAGCCTTCTCCAGGAACAAGGGATTTATAGACAGTTGGCTGAAATCCTGCTTGTATCTCCAGGCTGAGTGCAAGGCAGCTCCTCTCTGGGATGCCAGGAGTGTTCCTGTTTTCCTGCCAGTCATGAGGCTCTTCCTCCTGAGCGGTAAGAAGGGCTGAGTCTCTGAACATTGCCCACCGTGGCAGATCCATGCTGGGCAGATAGCCTTAACCAGCCCCAGCATCTACCCAAAGTACACCTCCAATACTGGGTTCAGTTTTGGGGCCCTCATGAGGACATTAAGGGGCTGGAGTGCTCCAGAGAAGGGGAGCAAAGCTGGGGAAGAGTCTGGAGAACGGGACTGGGGAGGAGCAGCTGAGGGAGATGAGGGTGTTGAGTCTGGAGAAGAGAAGGCTGAGGGGAAACCTCATTGCTCTCTGCAGCTGCTGGTAGGAGGTTGGAGCCAGGTAGGGGTTGGTCTCTTCTCCCTAATATCAGGTGATAGAAGGAGAGGAAATGACCTGAAATTGTGCCAGGTGAGGCTCAGAGTCCCAGTCTGAGGGGTGCTGGATATGTAGGGGGAGATGTCAGGAATGGATTTCATGGCAAGGTAAGAGCAGAGGCTTCTAGCAGATAAAATGCACACTGCTGAAGTTTGTAAGGGTGGTGAGGGTCTTCTTAAAAGAATATAACAGCTGCTTAGGTGCCACCATGGGAGGAGAGCAAACGTCTGTGTAGAAGGCTCATATGTCCTCCAAACTGGCCTTTGGTGGCCTCAGACAGCTCCCACTGCAAGCTGAGCTCCCTTTGCGTACTGAAAGGCTGCAAGAAGGTTTCTCCTCCCTGTTCAGCCCCGTCCCATCAGTGCTCAGAGAGCAGTTCAGCTGCAGCCCATGGCAGTGCTCAGCTCGTGTTCATCCCAGAGAGGCTGGCAGTGGGCCAGGGAGCCGAGGTGCCCTCTGCCTGGGAGGCTGAGAGCAAGGAAAAGGCAATGGTAAATGAAAAAGAGCCCTGGAGGAAAAATTACTCAGTGGTCTGCGGTGCTGCCAGAGCAAAGAAAGGCATCTGGAGGCACCTCTTGGAGCTCTCCAGCAGCAGCAGCACAGTTCACTGCTCCTCCCTGCTCTGATGGAAACAGCTCAAAAACCCCACAGCAGATGGCCCTGGGCAGAGTGAGCTGCAAACTGTGGGAATCAGAGTGACCTCAAACTGTGTCTGTGTGCTCAGCCTAGCTGCACAGCACCAAAGCACCTCCAGCTGCAGCCCCCTCTGAGGGAGAGAGGGGACACGGTGCCTGGCTGGTGCCTCATGTCAGTGGAGAGCATCTGGGCCAGGGAGGGTGGCAGCCCCAGGGGCACAGCAAATCATAGAATCACAAAGACACAGAATTGTTTGGGTTGAAAAAGGCTTCCAAGATCATTGAGTCCAGCCATCAACCCAACACCTCCAAGGCCACCAAACCCTATCCCCAGGTGCCATGGCCACACAGTTCTTGAACACCTCCAGGCATGGGGACTCCACCACCTCCCTGGGCAGCCTGTGCCAATCCTTGACCACTCTGGCAGCAAAAAAACTGTTTCTAATCTCCAACCTAACCCTCCCCAGCGTAATTTCAGGCCATTTCCTCTCCTTCCATCACCTGAGACTCTGAAAAAGAGACCAACCCCAACTCACTCCAACCTCCTTTTATATCTTGCTCCTTTAAGGACCATGAAGTGTGAGGTTTCCTAGCTGGGGAACTGGGATACTGAAATGCAATGGGAGCAGTGGGAGCAGCCAGCAGCCTTTCCCACAGCACCTTCTAGCTGGGGCTCAGCAAGCCACTCAGGAACTTGGTAAGTGCCCCTGTCCCCAGCCTTTTGTAAACGTCCAGTTTATTTTCCCTCGTTTGTTTGCCTTCCATTGAGCTCGGACAGTACAAATACACAGCCTGCGTGTCAGCCCTGCCTGAGGCTGCACAACTTTTCGTGTCCCTTATCTCAGTCCCTCACCTTAAATATTTACAGAAAGTGACACAGGGCAAGGGAGCAGCTCCTGAAACTTCATTTGTATCCAAAACCATTCTGCTTGAGCACAACTTTCGGTGCATTTCTAACGCGTTTTGCTTCCTTGTATTAAAGCTGCCCAGCAGACCCACGCTGCTGCCCCGGGGGCTGCATCCTCTGCTCCCTCTTCAGCCGGAGCAGCGCCGGCGGCAGCGCTGCCAGCGGATCTCTGATGGGAAGCTAATGGAAAAAGCTCCTTTTAAAAGCCACTGAGGCCTGTTAAATTCAAGCTATTTTTGGAGGACAAAAAGCCTCTCCCCGTGCTCCTCAGCTCGGCAGCATGGCCAGCACCACGGCTAAATGCAGAGTTCTGGCTGCCTGCCGCAGGGCAGCTGCCGGCTGCCGCTTGCTGCTGGGGAAGGTGACAGATGCCACACAGCAAATGGGAAGCTATCGATAGCTCTAATGGATGGAGGAAATATTGCCTGGTTAAGGAGCCCAGGGCATGGGGCTCCTGCTGCAAGGGCTGGCTGGCTCCCCGTGACCTCCCGGGGCTTGTCGCTGCATCAGGACCCATTTCGGGATGGCATCGCCGGCTCGGAGCTGAAGCACAAACGGTGGGACAGGAGGTGCTGAGCAGAGTCAGACCCTGGCACAGACACCTGAGCCAGCTGTGTGCTTGGGGCCTGGGGAGGTGTGGAGGGGAAAGGAGGAGACCCTGGGAAATCACAGAATGGGTTAAGTGGGAAAGGACTTGAAAGATCAGACAGATCCAAACCCCTGCCATGAGCGTGGACACCTCTACCAGACCAGGTTGCTCAAGACCTCTTCCACCCTGGCCTTGAGCGCCTCCAGGAAGGAGACATCCACAGCCCCCCTGGGCAGCCTGTTCCAGTGTCTCCCTACCCAGATGCATAGAGAAATAAAAACATCAAAGGAAAAAAAGAGTGAAAAGGAGCTGTAGGGGAAGCCCTTGCTGGGCAGCCTCTGCCTTGCCAGGCTCTGTCAGCAACGAGCAGCCCACAGGAGTCTGCTGCTTTTTGCTTATTTATTCCCCAGCAGGAATTAACCTTAGCAGGTTTATTTTCATTAGCAGTTTGCATTCACTTTCCTCCGTCCACGTCAGGCTTTGGAGGATGCTGCCAGGCAGGGAGAGGGAAGAGCACTGTAAGCAGCTGCTGCAGTGCTCAGTGACAGCAGGAGGCAGGCAGCAAGCAGAGCAGGCAGGAGGAGCCCGAGGAGCCCTCCACCAGCAGAAATATTTTTCCTGAGAATGAAATAAATTAAAACAGCCCGGAGGGGGGAGGGCATGTCATTAAAACTCTTTGGTCTGTGTTAACTACTGCCTCTTCCCCTCTGCCCAGTGGGAATCAAAGGTGAAGGCAGGCACCGAAAATCAGAGCAGTGTGAAAACAGAGATCATCACTTTGATTAGTTTGAGGGTTCTTTTTACATCAACCTTTAACTGCAGGACAAGCAACCACACATTCCTGAGCTGGATTCCAATTCTTTGCACTCCTTCAGCCAGCCCAGCAGGGTGCTGGACCCCAGCCTAGCGTGAGGTGGTGGCTCCTGGTCCAGGCTGTTCCAGTGGCTCCTGTGAAGCCCCCCAAACTCTGCTCTGAGCACTTTGCCATCGTGATCAGCCCACCACAGGAGCTGTGCTAGTGAGGCAAACAGAGCCACATCTCACAATGTCCCCAAAGGAGCCTCTTCACGACCCTCTCCGGGCAGGGGGTGACCTCAGATGCTGTTACCCATGGAAGACACCAGTCAATGCCACCTACTCTTCCCTTTGGGAAGGTAGAGGGGTTCACCAAGAGTCTCTGGTCTGGTGCCCAGCCCTGCCCTCTGGCACTGTGTGTCCTTTCAGGCAGAATTCCCAGTGACAGCATGTTGTTTTTGTTCACACCAAGTCATGCTGCAGCACATGTCCTGCACACCTTTCTGCTCAGACATAAATCCAGATCAATAAACCAGCTCTGCCCCCACCCACTGGACAGGAAATCTCTTCAACCTTCCACCTTCCCTGTCTCATCCTCAGAATTCCTCCTCCACAAATTCCATTTGGGTGTCTTTTTTCTAAATGCAGGTTAGTAACTCTGGGATCATTGGAACACTGTAAAACCCAAAGCCTCTAAAACACCAGCTTTGTGTTTCTAGCCCTAAAGGCAGTGTCTGTGCAGCTGTCATTGCTGGAGTGCCAAAAGAAACCTCTCCAGCATTATGCTCAGCATAGCTCCTGCAGGGGGGAAGCAGCAGCTTTGGACAATCCAGAGCTCTGTTCCTTCATTTTTGTATTGATTTGCCTAGAGATAAAACAAGCCAAGGTTTGTTCTGTCCAAAGCCATCGTGCTCAGGCTCCGAGGTGGATCTGAGCGTCCTTCCAGCACAGATCTTTTAAGATTGCTCTGGTCCAAGACTCCCCAAGAACCCAAATACCACATTCAAAGATGGGAGAGAACGTTCAGTAACAACCAAACGAAACCCAAACAGCCCTAGGAGTCAATTTCAGTGCTTTACTTATAGGGATAGGGAATCAGGATGATTCTATGGCACAGCAGTGGAGCCAGGCCTGGATTCAGCTCCCCGTGCCCTCAGGGCAGCCATTTTACAGCAAGCGTGGCCGAGCCGGTGACACCTCGCTTCTGTCCCACCCTCGTCACTCTCTCCCGTCCCCCCGGAAAGAGACCTTTTTCCCCAGGGTCCCTGGGCACATCACAACATGCCGGAGCCCTGGCTACAGTTCCAACCCTGCATCCACAGCGCCGCGGCCGCGCTGAGAGGAGCCGCCCGCCGCCCGCCGCCCGCCGCCCGCCGCCCGCCGCCCGCCGCCCGCCGCCCGCCGCCCGCCGCCCGCCGCCCGCCGCCCGCCGCCCGCCGCCCGCCGCCCGCCGCCGCGCACGGCCGCCCCCCGCGGTGCACTGTGGGACACATCCGCGCCTTGGCGCCAACGCCGCCGCGGTGCATTGTGGGACGCACCCGCCCCTGCCCCGGCCGGGCCTTCTTGGCGCGGGCGCCGCACCGGATGTGACGCCACACGGCCTGCCGCTTCCCGAAGCGCGCCGCGGGTTGCGTTCATAGCTCACTCCAGGCAGCGGAGGGCTGCGGCGGAAGGTCTGCGTTGCTGTATCCCCGCTCTCAGGAGCTGCTCCGCCAGCGCGGGTTCGGCTGCTTAGGTGGAGCTGGAAAGGGGCGAGAAAGGAGGGACTACTTTCCGCTGGGTGCGCGCCTGCGCAGGACGGCAGCGCGGGGGCGCGGCAGGACACGCGGGCACCGCCTCGCCTGCCGCCGGCACGAAGGGTGCTGCGTCCCGGGGTGAGATCGCTGCGCGCAGCAGGACCGCGCGGGGAGCTGCGGTCGCCATTTTGCAGCGGTTGTGGGGGACGCCGCGCGTGTGCTCCCGTGTGCCCGGCCCGGCCCCGCGCCTCTCGCCAGCCGCTCTCCGAGCCCCGGCCCTCCACCGCCGCAGCCATTGCCGACCTTGCTATGTCCGGAGGGGGCGTGATCCGCGGCCCAGCCGGCAACAACGACTGCCGCATCTACGTGGGGAACTTACCCCCCGACATCCGCACCAAGGACATCGAGGATGTTTTCTACAAGTACGGGGCCATCCGCGACATCGATCTCAAGAACCGCCGCGGGGGCCCACCGTTCGCTTTCGTCGAGTTTGAGGACCCCAGGTGAGATCCTGCTGCCACCCGCGGGCGCTCCCCTGGGAGGGGGAATTGGGCCCGACCGCGGCCTGTTTCCGCGTGTCCTCCCACAGCGCAAGGCTTGAGGCGGGAGCAGCCGCCCGGGAACTGCGTGTTCTCGCCCGTGCGATATCGGCCCCTGCCGGTGTGCAAGGCCTCGGGCCGCGCTAGCGGGCCTCCGCAATGTTGCGGGGCCCCGGTGAGGGGGTCGGCGGGCGGGCAGCGCAGGGTGGAGCCGGCGGGAAGCGGGAACAAAGGCGGGGGGGCCGTGCGTGGGCTGGGCGCGGCGCAGGGGGGAAGGCGACCGCGCTCACCGTCCCGTCCCGCAGGGACGCGGAGGACGCCGTCTACGGGCGGGACGGCTACGATTACGATGGATATCGCCTCCGCGTGGAGTTCCCTCGGAGCGGCCGGGGTACCGGCAGAGGAGGCGGCGGCGGCGGTGGAGGCGGAGCCCCTCGGGGCAGGTACGGCCCCCCGTCCCGGCGCTCAGAATACAGAGTGATCGTCTCGGGTGAGTCATTCCTCTTTCTTAGCCCTAGTGTTTGCCCACCCCCGGGGTCCTGCACGCAGACTTCCCATCCAAGGGTGTGCAGCGCCGAGCCCCTTAAAAGCATCGCCTCGCGTTTCCTGGGAGGAACGCTGTGGGTAGGCTGCCAGCAGCTCCTGCAGGCAGCCCGTTTGCTCTGTGAAGAGCCCCATTTGTTTGCTACGAGCTGATGCTGTAAGTGCGGGAGGTGAGAAGATGAGAGGTTTTTAAGGTAGTGCCTTGCGTTTTCCTTAGGGCTGCCTCCAAGTGGAAGTTGGCAGGATTTAAAGGATCACATGCGTGAAGCAGGTGATGTATGTTATGCTGATGTTTTCCGAGATGGCACTGGTGTCGTGGAGTTTGTGCGGAAGGAAGATATGACCTACGCTGTGCGAAAGCTGGATAACACTAAATTTAGATCTCATGAGGTAGGTTTCATCCTTACTTTCTTTGGCCAGAATTGGATACAAGGGGCTTAACAGTAGGATTCGAAGGTAAGGAACGTGTGGTGTTCGTCGTTGACTTGCAAAGCAGCTGAGCTCAGTCTGTGGGCAGTTTGGCAGGAGATAGACTTGCGAGCGTGGATGTCTGTAGTAAACGGTATCTGCAGTCGATGTCAGCATGCCTGAAAAGATGGCCCTCAAGCCTCGACTTTTCAATCGAAAGTTCTGTCTATTCAATAGGGAGAAACTGCCTACATCCGTGTTAAAGTTGATGGCCCAAGAAGCCCAAGCTATGGAAGATCTCGGTCCCGCAGCCGTAGTCGTAGCAGGAGCCGTAGTCGAAGCAACAGCAGAAGCCGCAGTTATTCCCCACGGAGAAGCAGAGGATCTCCACGCTACTCTCCCCGCCACAGCAGATCCCGATCTCGTACATAAATGCTCACTAGCTCTGATCTTTTTGTAGAAGCCCATGTTGTACACAGTTTTCCTTTACTTAGTACAGCCTCTCATTATTATTTTCCTCCCTTTTTTTTTTTAATTTTTATTTTAAAATTCCAACTGTTTTATCCAAATTGGCTGAAGTGTTGAATTGCATTCTTGTGTAAAATCCCTAGTGAGTATTTGCTCCTTAACATCAAACATTCCCCTCACGTCTTTGGTAAATTGTATTTTACTTGCTGTCAGTCAGGATTGTTTCGATTTAGTTCTAGCTAAATACCAACACTCTCCGACCCGTGGTACCGCTGTGTAAATGTCTCAGTGTTCAGCTGGGGATGTTGGGGTGTTTGTGGCTAACTTGTCTCTTCTGGGGGATCTTATATTTTATCTTGCCTTTTCGTGTGTCTTTCTGTAGACATATCTGAAGAGATGGATTAAGAATGCTTTGGATTAAAGGATTGTGGAGCACATGTCAATCATTTTAGGATTGTCAAAAGGAGGATTGAGGAGGATCAGATCAATAATGGAGGCAATGGTATGACTCCAAGTGCTATTGTCACAGATGAACTTGGCAGTATTGACCTTATACTGAGAGACAGGTTAATTGAGCACGTCACCTCCGTGTGGCTTCAGGCACCTTGGTGTTCCTGCAGGCTGCAATTGCTCTGCTCTTTAAACCCCTGGGGGCAATTGTGGCTCAACACTTGCTTTGGTAATTCTCTCCCAGTCTAGTTCTTGTTGTTTTGTCGGGGTTTTTTTATTTTAAAGGAACAAACAGGGTCGGGGAGGGGGTGGGAGGTGGGGTGGGAGTCCTTGGTTTACTTCGTCAGGCAGCATTTGGTTACAAGTGTTGATGTTACATAGTGCTTGTACGCTTGTAGTAGCTGAAGGGTATTTTAAATCCGAGTATAATATCAATACTGCTAAAATCTGCATGTCCTCTGTGTGACTGATAGAGCATTGCGATTTCATTGCTTTAGAGTAGCAGAATGAAAGCAAAAACCCAAACCAAACAACAACAACAAAAGGGAAATAAATCAAAAACCTAGTTGGGAATAATTTTAAATCTCAGCCCTGCCCCCTCAGCCTAATTCTCAGTTGACTGCTGGGTTAGTTAAAGCTTCAGCCTCCAGCGGGGAGGGCAAGCTGCAGCTCAGGCACACGGCAGGTGGACGATGGCTTCACCACTAAGAGTTTCCAGTCTCAGAACCACTTTTTGCGACCACAAAACCTGTAGCTCCCCACCCAGGAGCAATGAGTGTGTTGGCATTTTCCGTTGAGGTGTTGTAAATAATGACAATGTTTCCTCCCAGTGGTTAATTAACGTTTACAAAGAATTAATCTGAGCATCAGCATTCAAAAAACAACAAAAAGCAGTTTGTCTTGGGGAATTGATAGTTATTATGTACATCTGTGTTAACTGATGGCAAACATAACTCATCATTCCCCAGAGCCTATTTTTTCATTACAGTATCTAACTTTTTGCCTCCTCTTTTTTGGTTTTGCTGGTTATAAAGGTTTGGATTGGAGAGGGCTCACTGGATCCCAATCCTTGGAGCTGGATCATTGGATTCAAATCATAATGTGGATAGGATAGGGAGGCTGAATTACAAGGATTCATGGAGCGGGATCAAATTACCAGGAACATAGGAGTGGATTCCTGCCCCAACCAAACCGCATTGATGTGGATTTTTTTATTCATCTTAATTGGCTATTCCAAAGATACTCTTTTTTTTTTTTTTTTTTTTTGGTTTTTTGTTCCCATTTTTGACGATTGGAGCCCTTAAGATGCACGATGGAGTTTTTCATATTTTTGGTAAAAGGAGCAAAGCGAGGACCTGGAGAGGTACGCTGGAGCAATCTCCTTGGAAGGATTCAGCACGAGTAGATGGTAAACATTAAAGGGGAAAAAGGGGGGTTTGTTTAAAAAAAAAAAAAAAGTCATTTCTCTAAATTTAAAGACAAAAATTGGAGTTAAAGACTAAGTAGGTTTTCAATTGGCTCTTGTCTTTTTTTTTTTTCTTTGACAAATAAAATTTATACAAAAACACAGAGTTGTCATCGTTTGTTGCCAAGAGCCCAGAGCCTCCTCTTGCTGCTGTGGCCTTGTTCAAGCTGCAAGTTTGCAGACAAAAGGCTTTTGTGTCCCACAGAGCCTCAGTGTTTCACAGGAAGCGATGAGGGCTGAGCTGCTCCTGAATAAAGGAGCAGTTCCCTGGGAAATGGCTGGAATTTATTATCCGAGGAGGGGAAGAGAAAGAATCCTCCCTGCTTAAAAGAGGAGGCTTTAATATCAGTGGTGTTGCTAACCCTCCTCTTCTGAGGAGATAAAGGGAAGTGAGGTTAATCAGGCTGGGTGCTCCCCCCACCCGTCCTCTTCAGGGGCTGGGG
This sequence comes from Pogoniulus pusillus, assembly GCF_015220805.1. Classification (NCBI taxonomy): domain Eukaryota; kingdom Metazoa; phylum Chordata; class Aves; order Piciformes; family Lybiidae; genus Pogoniulus; species Pogoniulus pusillus. The sequence continues at coordinate 13,743,443 of NC_087290.1, read as the reverse complement.
GCAAGCCCTGGCAGTGCAGGTGGAGCGGAGGCAGCAGAGAAGTGAGGAGGGTGATGGAAGAGCTGGGTGGGTAGTGCCAGGTCGCTGAGTTTAGGGGACAGTAAGTGAAAAAAGTGTCTGCATGGAGCAGACTGCATGGAGCTTATAGCTGTCGTAGGGAGATCAGGGCAGGTGGTGAGCAGATGAGGGTTGAAGCAGGTTTGGGTTGGCATGGCAAATTTTTGGTAGCAAGGGGCTATGAGGTAGCTTCTCTGGGAAGCTGCCAGAAGGTTCCCTTATGTTTAACAGCCCGTGCTGGCCTTCTCCGAGATGGACCCACCAGTGATGGTGGCAGTGGCTCCAGGATAACGTTTAGGAAAGAGAGAAGCCCAGAACTTGAGCAACTGCAGCCAGAGAGGAGGGAGAAACAACTCTGCAGCCCCCAAGGTCCCTGATGAAGGAGGAGGAGGTGGTGCTCAAGGCACCCAAGCAGAGTTTTCCCTGCAGCCCACGGAGGTCCACAGTGGAGCAGATGCCCACCTGCAGATGTGGAGAACCCTGTGCTGGAGCAGGTGGATGCCTGAAAGAGGTTGTGACCCCATGGGAGGACCTGTGGAGAGTAGTCCATGCTGGAGCAGGTTCCCCAGCAGAACTTGGGACCCTGCAGGGGACGTCCCCACGCTGGAGCAGCCTTCCTGAAGGACTATCCCCATGGAAGAGACCCACACCAGAGCAGGTTCTGTGGGAAGGACTTGAGCTGGAGAAGCTCCTGGAGGACTCACTCTCGTGGAAGGGACCCCACACTCAAACTTGGAAAGAGCATGAGGAGTCCTGAGGGAGGAAAGAGCAACAGAGCCAATGTGGGATGGGCTGCCCCCAGCCCCACTCCCTGTGCTGCTGCTGGAAGGAGGTAGACAAAACTGAGCAAAAAGAAGGGTGGGGGGGAGGTGCCCCAGGTTCTGTTTTTCTGCTGTTGTCCTGCCCTGAATAAACGAATCCTCTCCAAACTGAGTCTTTTTTTGCCCTGATGGAAGCTGCTGGGTGGTCTCTTCTGTCCTTGTCTCCACCTGTTGGCCTTCCCCTAGTCCAGCTGAGGAGAGTGTGACAGCAGCTTCGGTGGGCATTTTTGGAGGTCAGCTCACCACAGTGACCATGGGTGGCTTCTGCAGGGGAGGGACACATCCTGCAGGGAGATGTTGAACGAGATCTGCGTTAGGGGCAGGCTCAGCAGATGTGGTGTTTGTGTGACACTTAGCCAGGCGGGACGCCCTGTGCGGTGATACAGCTGGGCGCCTGTCCCAAAGGGGCTCTCCCTGCAGAGTGCTGCTGAAGATGGGGCACTAACTGGGGGTGGTTCAGTTGGGTTGAAGGCAGGAATGTCCCTGCGGGAGCTGTCGGGTTGGGGGTGCAGAAAGGCTCCAGGATCCCTGCGGGGAACTGGCAGGTGAGGGGTGTGAGAAGGGAGCACTGGTGTCCAGCTCTTGGGTCCCTGAGCCACAAGAGTGGGAAACGCTTGAGGATTGTTTGCTGCAGAGATTATCTCTAAGTGGTTCGTAGCAATCATCGCCCCTGGAACGGCAGTGCCTGCCTGAGGGCGGCCTGGGAAGGTACACAGCTCTGCCAAGGAGGAGGTGAAACCAGCGGTGGGATTTGTGGGCTACGTCACCTTCATGCCAAGCTCCTGGTGCTGAATTCTGAAGGAGCTGGTGGGCATCATAGCTGCAGGGGGGCTGCTGATTCTCCCTGAGCAGCAACTGGTTTAGTCTCGGCGGGAAACGGGAAGGGAATAAAACAGTGCAGAGGCTCTTCCTCTCCTTTTGGCTTAGCACACAAAGGACAGGAGTTCAGGTCACTGCTCCGTGTTCCTGCTGCTGTGCATCTGCCCTAGCACCATGCGTGCTGCCACCAGTCCCTTCCTTTGTTCTGTGTGTACCTGACACCACTCAGTGCTGCTGTTTGGAAAGCACCTTGAGATCCTGTAATAAGACCCTTCTGGGTGTGGAGCTCTGCTTGCATTTCATGCCTCTAGACGTTTTTCTCTTGCAGGCAGCCAGGGATGCTGCTGGTGGCACAGGAAAGCTTCCTCCCCTGGGGCAGCTAAGGCTTCCCCAGGGCCCTTAGGGTTTAGGTTCTGGTTCAGTTTTGGGCCCCTTGCTCCAAGGACATTGATGGCCTGGAGCAGGTCCAGAGGAGGACAACAAAGCTGGTGAAGGTTCTGGAGAACAGGGCTAGGGAGGAGCAGCTGAGGAAGGTAGAGGTGCTTAGTCTAGGGAAGAGGAGGCTGAGAGGAGACCTCATTGCTCTCTACAGCTCCCTGAGAAGAGGCTGCAGGGAGCTGGGGTTGGTTGCTTCTCCCCAGTATCAAGTGATAGAAGGAGAGGAAATGGCCTGAAATTCTGCCAGGGGAGGCATAGGTTGGAGATGAGGAAAATTGTCTTAGCTGCCAGAGTGGTCAGGGATTGGCACAGGCCACCCAGGGAGGTGCTGGAGTCTCCATCCCTGGAGGTGTTCAAGAAAGAAGTGGCCATGACACTTGGGGACGTGGTTTGGTGGCCATGGTGGTGCTGGGTTGCTGGTTAGAATCTTAGGGGCCTTTTCCACCCAAAGCAATTGTATGGTCCGTAGCACCTAACATGACTCCCACGTTCAGGGGGACTATGATGCCCTGTAATTGCCACCACAGACTTCACAGGTGGAGAACTGAGTATCTCAGGTGCTGGAGCTCAGCTCTTGCAGCACTGGGAAAAGCTAAGAGGAGCCTGTGGCTTCTGCCATGCACTGGGTTTGGTTCCACCATAGCTCTAGGAGTTCATTAACTCATTCACTCAGAGAGTCAGCAGCCTGCTGGGTGCTGGGAGCTGTTTCTGCTGCCAAGCATTGCCCAGGGAGCCCTGCTCCATTTCTTCCCCCTTTGCCTTCCCAGGCTGGGGATGGAAATGAACCCAACTCAGCACCACTCCAGCTTCCCTCCCAGGCATGGACCCAGCCAGTCATCTGCTCACCCTGCTGTGGCTGGGGGCTAAAACCTGCTGCAATTCATCTGGATGTCTTCCATACCTGAGTGGAACAGGTTCTACTGGCAGGCAGAGGGAGGCCACAGCAGCTTGCTGCCTGTGCCTGTTCCAGCAGTGTTCTCTAGGATTTTGACAAATCCAAACCAGCAGGCCAAGGACCTGGTTTTGTTGTGTGAATGAATTTGGTCTTCCCACAACTCGGTCCCAGAGTCCCAGGGAACCTCTGAAGATCATCCAGTCCAACCCCCTCATAAAGCAGGGCACCCACAGCAGCTTGCCCAAGATCACAATGGCCAGGGGGAGTCAGGATCTCTGCAGAGGAGAAGACTCCTCTCTGGGCAGCCTGCTCCACGCCTCCAGCACCCTCGCACCAAACAAGTTTCTCTGTATCTGCAGCTGAGACCTCCTGGGTTCCAGTTTGTGCCCATTGCCCCTTGTCATGTCACTGGGAACCAGGGCAGGCAAGCTTCTTAGCTGGCCACACATCCCTCAAAGGCTGCAGGACAGTAGCCGCCCTCGGCTGCCATGGTGCCACCTCCTCGGTGCCGCTGTGCTCTGAACCCAGCAGCCCTGGAGCAGCTCTGCCGTTCATGCACAGGAGGAAATCTGCCTGCTCAGATGGTCCTGGCTTCCCATAGTGCTGCTTTGTTGGCACAACTGAGGGCAATTGTGTGCCCCGGGGCTGCGTGGTGCCTCTGCCCTGCCCTGGGCCCTGCAGCTGCCCGCTGGCAGCAGAGTGGGATACAGCTGGCATTGTGCAAACAGTTTGGGAAGAGCAGCAGGGCAGGAGGGAAGCTGTCCCTAATTGCACATCACAGTGATAGCAGAGCACTTAATAAACCTCACATTAGAGCTCAGGGCTGGATAGAAAAGCTGTGGTTTTTCCTCGAAACCAGCGTGGGGTTTGCTGGGTTTTTTTGTTTGGTTGGGTTGGGTTTTTTGAACAGAAACTTCTGCTTTAGAACAGCAGAGCTGGCACTGATCTGGCTGTGCTGGTCGTGGCTCCGGATTTCTCACTCCTGGTAACAGCAGAGAGTTTTTAGCTGTAGTACAAAATGAGAGTAATTTCTAGAGCAGCTAAAATTAGCTGCAGCCTTGGTGAAGAGTCCACTCTGCCCAGCCAGAGTGCTCCTCGCTGCACCTGCAGGGGGAAGAGCAGTGGCTGCTGGAGTGCAGTTGCAGCTCTTGCAGATGGAAAGCTGAATCCATAGGAAAAAAAAAGCTAAATCAATGCTCCAGGAAGTTCCCTGTGCAAAGAATGGCCCCTAAATTCCCTCTCCTGAGTGCCTGAAGAAGAGTGAGTCAGCCTGCAGAGCCTGACGTGCCCGCCCGCGCTACTGCTCCTCGCCACGCTTTGTCTCACCCTGGCAGAGCTGTGAGATAGGCATGGAGCCTGGCAGAGGCATGGGACGGGCATGGAGCCTGGCAGAGCTGCAGGATGTGAATGGAGTCTGGCAGAGGCATGAGACGGGCACAGAGCCTGGCAGAGCTGCAGGATGTGCGTGGAGCCTGGCAGAGGCATGGGACGGGCACGGAGCCTGGCAGAGCTGCAGGATGAGCACAAAGGCCAGCAGAGCTGTGGGATGGGATGAGCTGCATCCTTGCCCAACTCTAACTCGCCCCGTTCCTGTGTGGCGAGGGGTCCTGACTCTGCCCGCCGCTCGCCCCCTCTCCCGCGGAGGGCTGCTGTGCGTGCCGCAGTTGTAGGGCCATTACCATAATTTTATGCACTAATTTGTGTAATCATTAAAGAGTTGAACAGGGCATTGTTCGCATGAGTAATTACCTCTGGGTTCTAATAGCTCTAATTCATCCCTTAAGTGAGCTTCATACCCCTGTGAGTCAGCCGCTAACGATTCACCCTGAGGGGATCAGATTTGCCTTAAAACCACCGCTCCTGGCTGCCTTGGTTGCACCTGGGTGATGAAATGGGTCCTGGGGAGCTCACACAACGGATCTCTACCTGGGAGGATATGCCAGGGTGCACCCACAGCTCCAGCACTGGGCTGGCAGGGGTGGGGTGCAATGTTTTGCTCGCTGGGGTGCCCAGAAGCATCCATGGAATCACGGAATTCCTTTAGTTGGAAGATCAAGATCACCCAGTCCAGCGTTCAGCCCAGCACTGCAAGGTCACCACTAAACCGTGTCCCTGAGCACCAGATCCAGAAGCTGGCTAAATGCCTCCAGGGATGGTGACTCCACTGCTGCCCTGGGCAGCCTGTTCCAGTGCTTGAAACCCTTTCAGTGAAGAGCAGCGGAGGTTTAGCAGTGAAAAACTTGGCAGTTTCATAGATTCCCGGGATGGGTTGGGTTGGAAGGGACCAGTTCCGACCCCTTGCCATGGGCAGGGACATTTCCACCAGCCCAGGTTGCTCAAAGCCTCATCCAGCCTGGCCTTCGACACCTCCAGGGAAGAGACATCCACAGCCTCCCTGGGCAACCTGTGACAGTATCACCAAAGATTTTGTTCCCCCCTTGGAAGCAGGGTGTAGAGTTGGTCCCTTGGCTGGTGGACTCCTCAGTGAGCGCATCCCCACTCCGGCAAGGCGGTGACAACAGTGGGGATGCTCTTCCTGAGGCTCCTACCGCGGCTGGCTGCTCACCCTGCGGGATCAGCTGAGCGATACAGACGACTGCACAGACATTGACTATTCTGGAGACAATCCATAGCTGCCAAAGGAGATTAAGCAGCACCCAGCTCCTGGGGAACAAAACCGTGGCAAAGAATAAAGAAAATGGGGCAGGGTGCTGGCGGAAACACGAGTGGATCCCAGGGGAGCACGGCCATCAAGCTGGGTATTAATCCCTGCCGGTCCCTTCCCCGAAGGATTTCCAAGCTCTTTGCTGCTATTAACGGCAGCAGCCCTGCAGGGAAGGGACTGCAGCATTATCCCTGTTTTCCAGCTGTGGCTGGGCAGGAGGGAAGCAGCCTGCTCGCCCCAGCTTTGCCGTGTGTCAGTGAAAGATCAGGGATTAGCGCGAGGATTTCCTCGGCTGCTCTAATTCAGTGCCCGTGGATTTTTTTTCCCTAAAAGCGCTGACCTCATGTGCCTGCTGCCGCCCATCCCGCGGCCAGCAGGAGCTGGGCAGATGGCTAGGCAGGAGAGCAAGGCAGGAGAGAGGATGTTTCCCTGCAGTCCTTGGCCCCGCAGGAATTATGACTAAAAATGGTCACTGGTGATTAAGCGGTGGAGTGCGGCGCTAAGCAGGCGGTGCAGGCTCTGCCTCCTCGGGAGTTCAGATCAAACGGGGATGCCCTCCGGAGAGCAGAGGCTGCTCTCAAAGTGCTGAGGGTAGCGTGAGGAGGGCACTGCTCTCGGGCACTGGCTGGGGAGCACCCAGCAGCTCCCTGGAATGTCCCTCTGCAAACCAGAAACTACTCTCCGTGTGTGTGCGTGAATCAAATAGAAATCATACACCGGGCCAGAGTGAGGATTTGCGGCCAAGCGTGGGCATCTGCATGACATCGGTGCCTTGGCATCCTGTGTGCTGGCTGCAGCAACAGCAGAGAGCAGCAGAGGTGGGCAGCCCCACTTCTGGGGCACGGACGCTCATTGTGCCTTAGGAGGGTGGCAACGCCAGCAGCCTGCTGCCCATCCCCAGCTCTTCTGCCCTGCCACGGTTGCTCTGAGGGAAAAAAAGAAGTCGTCCCAGAGACAACCAATATACAACAAAAGGGCACTGAGTGCTCATGGCATGGGGCAGCTCCACCACTCAAGGTGCCAAGGAGAGATTAGCCCAGCACAGCTGAGGACAAGGAGGTGGGAAGCGATAAGGGCACTGTCCCGGCACGCTGCCGGCCGGCGGCTGGGCTAAACATAGCCGCGCTCACTGCCCCGCGCCCTGCTGCCCGCCGCTGCCTCTCTGGCAGGAAGCCCCAGCATGGGGCACGGCCTGTGCCGCGCTGAGGGGCGACTGCTGGAGCAAGGGAGTCAGCCCTGGGCAGTGCTACCTGCCCCAGGACAGCAAGGCTGTGGGAAAGCAGAAACCTGGAAGAGGGAATGGTGCCAGATTCATGGGGAAGGCTCAGCTTGGGCCCCTGGAGCCAAGTGAGCGCCCCAGTGGGGAGCGAAGAGTTCAGGAGAAGTGTATGGAGGGGAGCACCCACTGCAGGGCTGTGCTTGGCACGGGCATTGCCCAGCTGCCGGGAAGCGCGCAGTGGGTGCTGGCTCCAGCTCCAAACGCACGCAGAGGTCTCCCTGCTGCCAGGGCAGCCTGCAGCCCTGGCGACTCCACACCATGCCAGCTCTTCCAGTTTCCTTTCCCACTTCCACATGCATCAGTGCTGCAGGGATGCAACTCCAAGCTCGGTGCTGAAGGCAGAGAGGCGAGCAGCATTCAGCCACCTGCGGAGTCCTGCTAACAGGCTCCTTCTTCTGGGCAGCTCCTTGCTGCTTCTCCATTGATCGTGCGGTGCCTCTGCCGTGATTCAGCCACGCCGCCTGCCAATCTCCTGCATCCCATGTTCCTCCTCTCGAAAGTGGAGCGATCTTTTACGTGTGCTACTTACACGAAGGCAACAGCAGCCTCCTCTTTGCAGTGCCAGGGCTTGCCCTGGGGCAGGCGTGTGCAGTGGCCCTGGCACGGTGTGGGCAGGGCATGGCTGCGACTGCCACCCAAGGGCATGGAGGAAGGGATGGATGGTGGATGGAAAAACGGATGGATGGAGGGATGGATGGATGGATGGATTGATGGATGGATAGATGGTGGGTGGAGAAATGGGTAGAGAGATGGAGGGAGGGATGGATGATGGCAGCAGGCTTAGGTGGTAGGTGAAGATGATGACTGTGGGCAGCCATCTGGCAGGAGCTTTCCTTTTCCCTGGGAAGCAGGTCTGTTGCCACAGCACCTTCCACACGTGTTGTGCTGCAAGGCAGGGATGTACTTGTCCAGTGGGCACCGGGCAGAGGGATGGGTTGGGAAGCTATTTGGAGGACACTGAGACATCCCACGGGGTGAGCTGGCACAGGACGGCCACGCTGCCAGGGAGGCTGTGCCAGCAGCCGAGCATTCGCAGCGGGCACGGGCTTTGCTCAACCTGTGCTTCCCGCTGACGTGTGGCACTGTCTCTTTTTAGCTTCCCTGGCCAGCGTGAGAGGGAAGTGGAGGCTGCAAAGGGAGAAACCAGAGAAGACAGGGAATTGAGAAGCAGCTGACGGGAATCTGCCTGCGGGAGCTCAATCTCAGTAACTTCACTGCAGCTGATTTGCACACTCGAGGGCTCTTCAGCCCCACGGAGCTGTGAAATTCAAAGCCTGCCGCACGGCTCGGGCAGCAGCAGGCATCAGAAAGGGCTGCTCCAAAGCTGAAATATTTGCCAACATTCGCTATTCTTAGCCACACCAGCACATGCTCACCGAGAGAGCAGAGCACGGCGGCAGCAGGCAGGCAGGGCTGGGGGGAAGCACTCGGAAGGTCCCTGGGCGAGCAGGGACCATGCCTGCCATGGGTGTCCACACCTGCTGTGGGGACCTTCTTGCCCAGCCCAGCTCAGCTGCTCTATAACTACAGGAGATGTGCAGGCAGCAAGAAATCAGTCTCTGGTTTTATCACTCGTGTCCCACTATAGGTCCTAGCGCCCAGAAGGCTTCTGCCGGGATGCACAAACTATGTCGAGCTGGAAGGAACCCTCCAAGGGCATCTTGTCCAACCTCCTGCACTCAGCACAGACACCTCCAGCCAGAGCAGGCTGCTCAGAGCCACACCAAGTCTAATCTTGAACGCTTCCAGGGATGGGACCTCAACTACCATCCTGGGCAGCCTGTTCCAGTGTCTCCCCACCCTCACTGTGCAGAACTTCCTCCTGATGTCCAATCTAACTCTGCCTTGCTCCAGTTCCAAACCATTGCTCTTGGCCTGCCCCCACAGGCCCTTCTGAACAGTCCCTCCCCAGCCTGTCTGTAGGTCTCCTTCAGATGCTGAAATGCAGTTCTAAGGTCTCCCTGGAACCTTCTCCAGCCTGAACAACTGCAACTTTCTCAGACTGTCCTCAAAGCAGAGGTTCTCCATCCCTCTGATCATCTTTGTGCCTCATCTGAACCTATTCCAGCAGGTCCATGTCCCTCTTGTACTGGGAGTCCCACAGGATAAGGGGATAAGATGGATAGAGGGATCATTCTGGGGTTCCTAGGTTCTTAAGGGGAGCTGCATCCCCCTGCCCTGCTTCCTGAGCAGGCAGGACCGCTAAGGGCACACAAATAGGCATTTCACTAACTGTTTGGTGGCTGAGCACAGTGGAGAAAGCAGCTCCCTTCTCTGCAAGGCATGCCTCAAGGTGGGTTTGACAAATCAACTGTGGATATTGCTTCTTCTGGAGGTGTCCCTGGGAAGCTGTGTGCTGGGTGGCAGGAGGGCACACAAGTGGCTGAGGGCTGCACAGGGTTTTGTCAGTGCTGGCACTGAGCAGCTCTGGTCTCCAGGAGACTCCCCACAGTCAACCTTGGCATGAGCACTGGAGGCAAGGGACACCCTGGCAGCTTTCCAGTCCTTCCAAACAGCTTGGGGAGCGCTGAGGAGGAAAGGAGGGAAGATTTTCGTTTGAAAAGGCAGAAAAGAGCAGCCTCAGGACTGTGGTAAATGGACCACATGGCTGCTGGTGCCATAGAAATTCCCTGTGCACACTCACTGCGGGTACCAGGGCGGCAGCAGGGTGGCTGCTGATGCTATCACTGTCCCAGCTCGATGACTAAGGGAGCTGGAAGGTATAAATTAAATAAGACAACACTTCAAGCCACCTGTTCTGTGGGTTTGTCCAACGCAGGGCTGCTTTAATTAAGACAGAGAGTTTACAAATCCAACCTCTGTTTATTCTGCTGTGGGGCATATAGAATGTAAATAGGAACTTTCAAACACTGTGGCTTTTTGTATTTCCAGTTATAATTCTAGGCAAAGGAGGCTTCATCAGGCTTGGCAGAGACTTGCCCTTCACAAAAACAGCTCCTGCAAGCTCCATTGCCCCCTCCCCTTGGAGGTTCTATGCAGCGCTCCAGCTCGCAGTGCTCCCAGCAGAACCTCTCCCTACTGCGGGACGTCTTAGGGTGTGAGAGGGCTCAGCTGGTGTCACTGCACGGAGAGGGCACTCCAGCTCTTCTCTCAGCTGGTGTCACTGCACGGAGAGGGCACTCCAGCTCTTCTCTCAGCTGGATGTCACTGCAAGGAGAGGGCACTCCAGCTCTTCTCTCAGCTGGTGTCACTGCACGGAGAGGGCTCTCCAGCTCTTCTCTCAGCTGGATGTCACTGCAAGGAGAGGGCACTCCAGCTCTTCTCTCAGCTGGTGTCACTGCAAGGAGAGGGCACTCCAGCTCTTCTCTCAGCTGGATGTCACTGCAAGGAGAGGGCACTCCAGCTCTTCTCTCAGCTGGATGTCACTGCAAGGAGAGGGCACTCCAGCTCTTCTCTCAGCTGGTGTCACTGCAAGGAGAGGGCACTCCAGCTCTTCTCTCAGCTGGATGTCACTGCACGGAGAGGGCACTCCAGCTCTTCTCTCAGCTGGTGTCACTGCAAGGAAAGGGCACTCCAGCTCTTTTCTCCGGTTCTCTGACCTAGCCAGGCTTTGAGTGTTTCTTTGTGATCAGCTACAGGTGATCCAGCCAACTCCTACTATTCTGTGACTCTGTGACCCTGTGAGCTTTCTAGGTTTTGTTCCTGCATCCCCTCTTGGTTCTTCGAGTTGTAAACCCAACAAGAACGTGGAGTTCAGCCTCCTACGTGCTCCTCGGGATTTCTCCGATGACTCAGTGATACGCTTGGGCAGTTCCCTTAGCCTTTAATTGAAGTGAGTGAGAACCCTTAACAAAGAGCCCTCCCAAGTCTTCATTAATAAGCGTTAACAAAAATAACTGACCGACAAGGAGAGAAATAACCAGGAGAGGCAGTGGTGTCCCCTTCTCTACACGCGGGGGTTTCCTCTCTTGCTGGCAAGAGCATCTCTGCTGAGCGGAACGGAGCTGGGCTGCTGCAGTCCCCGCGGGGCTGGCGCCACACGCCGAAAACCCCTCAGATTCCTTCTTTTTGCGTCGTGTTTCTGAACTCAGAGCTTCTGCAGAGCCGGGGAGACATTTCGGACGTTTCCAGTGCTGCTCACCAGACGCAGCAGCACAGAGGCCAACCAAGGGGCAGAGAAGGCTGGGCAAAGCCGAGCGAGCTTCCAGTTCCCCGCGGCAGATGGGCTCTCAGAGCCACGGGTGCCCTACAGCAGGTTGGGCCACTTCAGGTAGTCAAGCATCCCGGGCACACAGCCACAAACGTTCCTCTGGGGTCACAAGGCCAACAAACGATTTATTTTCTTTTAATGCAAACAGATTTTGCCACACTGACTGAACACCAGCACTGCAGTTCCAAGAAAAGGAGCCGGGCAGGTAGCCTGAGAGGCACGGGAACAATGGCAAAGCGTCACCGGGGAACAGAGCAGCCACTGTGTTGCAACCCTCTCGGGATGTGAAGAAAGCTCAGGGAGAGCCAGGGATCAGCAGGGCAGCAGCCAGGTGGCTTGCCCAAGCTTGCGCGGAGGGATGGCCAAGCTGATGGCCTGGGATCCTCGATGAGTCCCTGCTGATGGTGCTTTGGTCTTTGCCATCCTTCCTCTTCGCTGCTGAACTGAGGCTTTAGGATCAGCCTTTGCATTATCAGCAACAGGAGACGAGAAAAACCACCCAGCTCTGCCGGGAGGGAGGAAGTAGCATGGGAAGCTTCATCGAGTGAGCCATATTTAGCTCTGCTGTCTGAGGTCAAGCTGTGCAGAAGCCACCAGTGACGGGGCTCTGTTTCTTCCCGTGCCCGACCTGGCGGGTGGGTTAAGGGGAGCAGGTGCTGAAGCAGCGGGGCTCATCTGCATGGCTCGGCACGGGTCCTGAGCAGAGGGGATTGAACGGAGCAAGGGGGAAAAGAAATCATAGTGCCCTGTAAGCCTGCTGTCCCTTTCCTCGGCTCCAGGGAACACGGCCCTTGTCTGTGAGCAGAGGGTTGGTGTTAAAACCCCCACGGTACCACAGCCTTTAACCTGCTGCCCTTGTATTTATCTTGTGCTTGGCAAAACAGTGCCAGGTGCCCCCCAGATGCCACCTGGGACACGCCCCATGCCCGTCCTATGCCCTTCCCTGTCTATTTCATCCTCCCCCCCCCCCCGCCCCGCAACGGTCCTTCCTTTCCCTGAGGGCACAGGGGGGTGTGAGGAGCCCTCTTGGCGCAGGCAGCCGAGGGCCCCATCCTGCTGCCTGTCAGGGATGTGCTTGATGTGTGTAAACACGTAATTAACGGTAAGTATATTCTTAATTGCTTGTGGCTTTGATTTGCATTCGGCTGCTGCGCCGAAGGTGCCTTAGATAGCAGCAAACCGGGTTAGTGTAGGTCTGATGGGAATGTGGGGGCTGTGGATACCCCACAGGCGCTCAGAACGGCTGCGCCAGGCCAGGGGCCGTGCGGGCAGCGGGGTGGGAGCAGGTCCGGGCCGGCGGGGCGCCTGCTGCGGGCACTGGGGTGCGGGGCGATGGGCTTCGCACTCGCCCCGAGAGCGCAGGCCCCCGCTGGGTGCGAGGCCGGTGCAGGAGACAGCAACCGCTCGAGGGGGCCGAGATCGATCCCCAGGTGAATCGAGAAGGGAGCCGCGCCGGGGGACCCCCGGGGAAGCCCCACGTCCCCCCTCCCTCTCCCCCCGCTAGGTCCCGGGCTGCCGCCGGCGGGCGGGGCGGCACGTGTGGGGCCTCCGCCCGCCGCCGGCCCGCACCCGCGGGCGAAGCCGCCCCCCGCCGCCCCCGCGGCTCCCTCCCTGCGCGGCGGGCGGGGGCGGCGGGCGGGGAGGGGGAGAAAGGAAGGGCGGGCGGCGCGGGCGGCCCCCGCGGGCCGGGCTATGCCGGGGCGCGGCGAGGCGGGCGGCGGCGGCCCTGGACACCTCGCCCGCTCCTCCATCTTCTCTCGCCACAGACTCGCCTCGGCTTCCCCAGCCCGGGACCGGCCCATTGCCAGCCCCGCGGGGGGGGCGGCCGTCCCGCCGCGCCGCCCCGGTCCCAGCCGCCCATCCCGCCGCCCCGCCGCGCCGCCTCGGGTCTGCCGCCCGCCCCGAGGCGAGTGGAGCGGCGGGGGCGGCGCCGCGGCGGCCCGGGCCCGCGCCGCCCCACCGGGCCGCGGCGCCGCCGCCTCCCCCCTCTGGGCCGCAGTGGTGCAGCCCGGAGGTTAGCGGAAGCGGCCGCTCGGCGCTGCCATGTTGAGCCGCCGCCGCCGCCGCCGCTTTGTTGTCGGCTCCATGTAGCTGGGGCCCGGGGGAGGGAGGGGGGGGGACCGCGCTGCCGTCGCCGCCGCCGTCGCCGCCGCCGCCCCGCCGAGGGCCGGGACGCCCCCGCTATGGAGGCCAACTGGACCGCGTTCCTCTTTCAGGTGAGGCCCCGCGGCGGCCGACGCTGCCCGCGCCCCCCCCCCCCCCCCACCTCCTCCTCCTCCCCTCAGCGGCCGCGGGCGGGCGGCCGCCCGCCGGGCTCCCCGCTAGGCCGGGGCTGTCAGTCAGCGCCGCCGCCCGGCCTCCCGCCCGCCTCCCCCGGCCCGACCCGCGGCGGCGGCGGGGCCCGGCCCGGCCCGCCCGGGGCAGCGGCTGACCCGGCCCCGCGCCCGCCGGCGGCTTCTTTTCCCTCCTTTCCCTCCTGCACTTTCTCCCCGCCCGCCTGCCTGCGCTGATCGCGCCCCGCAGCCCCGCAGTGCTTTTCCCTCTTATTTTTTCCCCCGCTAAAAAAAAAAAACAAAAAAGGACAACGCTTGTATATATAAATTTCAAATTATTTTTTTCCTCTTTCCCACAAAATTACAACGTTTCTTTTTATTTTCTTTTTATTTATTTTTCGCAAAATTATTTTTCTCTTCTCTCCCCCAAAATCCAAAAACCAAACAAACATCCCCCCCCCCCCCCCCCGCCATCGCCTCCCCCTCCCAAAGCCATCCTCTGGGCTCTAACAAAACCCCGATGCAACAAACACCGTGTCTGGGAGAATAAATTAATCCCTCTTTAAACAGCCTGAGTCAGGGGCCGGCTGACGAGGGAGGTTGTTTTCTTTTAAAATAGGACGCGAGCGGGACGGATTTTTGTACGAACTGGCAAAATGCTAACGGGAACAGGGAGGAATAGGGACGGTGGAGCGTGTAACCCCTCCCTTTGCCAACTGAGTCACAATTTTCCCCCTTTCTGTCTGCGAAAGACTGACTTAAAAAACCGCCGCTGTTTATGTAATTCTCCAGAAAATCCAAGTGTGCCCAGGGAGGGAAAAAAAGAAAAAGAATAATAGTAACCGACAGAGAAATCCTGCTCTGGCTTTTGTGAGCCGAGCGTTTTCACGGCGGATTGTTTTCTCGTGCCTCCTGCTCTTTGGGAGCTTGAAAACATCAAATGTGTAATTGCAGCAGCAGCAGCCAAGGAAGAGAAAGGGTGGGGGGGGAATAAAGAATAGCCCCCCCAGACATCATCTTTCTCGAGGTAAAATAACCCACTCCGCACGTTCCCGGCAGCGGTCACTCGCTTACTCACTGTCCTCCTCGGAATTCAACCCAAACCCAACCCGTGACACGAGTTAGAGAACCTGAGTTGAATGAATAAATCCGCCAAGAGCGAGCACCATTCCTTTAGAGAGGAAAAATTATTCCCTTGCAAGTACCCAGGGATGAGTCACTCGCTCGGCTGCTCTGCCTCCAAAAACACGCCGGGAATGTTCCGAGGAGCCGGTACCGGGAGCTGGGCTCTGGGTTTTCTGCTTTTTCCCTGATGAATGCGTGTGATGCCATCGAGTTTGGCTGAGGGCTTGTGAATTATTTCTCACTCTGGTGGGCAGTTGTGATTCGCACGTAGGAAACTTCACGCTAAGAAGTTAATCTCCTTAGTTTAGAACCATCTCCCTGCGAGCCGGGTCTGCTTTATCGCCTGCCTGCCTCACCGAGGGGAGTTTGCCAGGGGCAGTTCTTCCGAAGGCTGGCAGCGTGGCACTGCAGCAGCCTCTGTCAGAAATGCCAAGTAATGCTTTCAAGAACGTCTCCAGCTCCTTGCTGCCTGCCTCTCATTTTTTTGGAGGTTGCTGGATGTGGACATAGCCATGTCACACTTTGATTTAGGAGGAAGCTTTGCTGCTTTTGATTAAGGAGTCAGCAGTTCACTTTCCTAACGTACTTAGCTACGTGCAGACTTGGAAGCATCTTCATAAAACTATGACGTGGAAATTTTCCTCGGATTTTGTTTTGCCCCAGGCAATAAAGCTCTGAGACCTCCTAATAAGTGCTGAATACTGTTTCTTGAGTCATTTTGGTTAAAGCCAACAGTGTGGGGTGCGAGCATCCTCATGCACCCAGCAGAAAGCCCTCTTAGACTGCTCCTGATGTGACTTTAGTTTTTCTCCATCCCGTTCTCACCAGCAGCCTCTCAGCCAAGAACCACTTGAGTTAAAACTAGTGATAAAATGTGGATTTAAAAGCTCCTCCTGACCCCTCTCCCCTGTATCAGTTAAATAACATTATGTGAGTGACTGAATCTGCTTGGTCCTTCTTTGAGGGAGGGTTACCAAGTGCGTAATTTCAGCTGTGCCAGGATCTCTCAGGGACAGTTGAATATGTGGGGTGTGGAGTAAAATATTTCTAACAGAGGCTGCAGTGTCTCAGTTTTGGTCTCTCTGGCAGTGGGTCTGTGGCTGCAAAGTGCTCTCTCCAAACGAAGTTGTTGGGTTGTGTTTAGGTGGCATTGTAACTCTTTCTAAAGAGACAAATGTGACACTGGGTAAGGAGCTCTCCTTTGGATCTTCTTAGTCCTTGGAATGCCATCTTTTGAAACCCACTTTGAGCATCTGCTGGGAAAGTGAAAGTTGTATCTGTTAACTCGAGGAGGAATCATCCATCAGACGGAGCCTTCAAGATATGACTCATGCTAATTTGTTGCTCTCACATTAAGGCTGGAGCACAAAAATATTTTAGCCTCTGGCACTGCAAGTTCACAGTGCCACATCCTACCACTCCAGGACACGAATTACAGCTTTTTGGTGGTTGTTGCTGTTTACTGCCCCCCAAGGAAAGAACAAAACGAGTGCTGGAGCGAGGGGGTTTGCACGCCAGCTGTCCAGATAGCAGAGAAATGTTGACTTGGCGTCAGCGGTGGTCGAGTAAAACCCTGCTCTGTGCCTCAATGGCGATGGCTTGCAAGCAGCGTGCAGCAGGTGCTGCCTTCCCTGCTCTAACAGAGTTAAAAAAAAACCCCTAGTGCCTGAGTGAGGCCTTTTTCAAAAGGCTTTATTGCAGGCAGCCCTCGGAAAGCGAGGATGCCGCTTGCTGCCGAGAGAGTGAAGCTGCTGGACAGGCTGTGCTGCTAATAACACTGCCTATCTGGGAAGCAAGATAAGCAGACTTACATAAGCAGCAGCTCCATAGCCTGTGGCCTTATGAATATACATTGTTTTATGGCCTCTGGCTCTCAGGCTTCCATAGGAGTAAGTGCATCATTACCTTGAAGTGCTGACCATTCTTCTCAGGCTTAAAAATGCCCATAAACTGCCTAAGTTTGAACCTTGTCCAAAGGATTTGGGCTCTCTATTATCCAATCTGCTCACTCTGCCTTTGAAACTATCTCTGGAGCTATCCTTAAGTGCTCTTGAGTGACTTCTGATGCAGTTTAACAATGGTGTTTAATGCTTATTTAAAGGTGGCTGTTAACCATTGCAGGATTTTTTAACCTTCAAATTGTATTTAAGTGCACAGCTTGCTTGATGATGCCCTTTAGATGTGTACTGTACGTGCTTTATTCCTTTTAGATGATGTTCTTGGTGGCCTTTGAAAACCACCAAAAATAAATGTTTGAAAATCCACAAATATCCCTGAAGTCAGGCAAAAGTTGAAGGGAGCTGCTGGAGCTTGTGGCGTGCCTGGATGGAGCAGCACAGCCTCCAGGAGAGTTCTGCTTACAGCTCCTGCAAACCCCCCCTCAGGCTGTTGTTTGAGGTGGCTGCTGTGGCCATGTTCAGCCCTACCTGTTGCATCCTGAGCCTGGGCATGGCCAGGATGTAAGACGCAGATGAAACCGGCCGGGCTGGCCTGGCTCCTAACGATTCGCACAAGTTTTGTCTGCGGATCCTATGAGCTGTTTTCCTGTCGGGCTCGCAGTGTGAGGGAGCACGTATCCATCCCCACGTGGGTCAGCCTCAGAGCCACCGGTGGCTTCTGTCCAAAGATCAGCTTCTGACAAATGAGGTGTCAAAGTGATGCAGGGATTGTGTGGTGGCAGGGAGAGGCAGGACCCCTCTGCAGCTGAGGGGGGCTGTAGCTGAGAGGCAAAGCCAGCAGAGCTTTGCATGCAACTGAGAAAGTCCCAAAGGGAGCTTGCAGAAATCTTGACTTCTCCAGAGGGTGTGATGAGATGGATTTGTGTAGAAAGAGTCGGGGCTTGAGCGCACTTTTTAAGGCTTGGCCATCCTCAGCTGGCGTAGAAGGGGACAGGCTGGGGGTCGTGGGCCAGCACAGCTTTTTATTGAGCTCTTGGCCTTGAGTCCTGGTATTTTGTGGGGGAAGCCATAGGAAAGAAGTACTGGAAGGCTGGGGAGCTGATTTGGGGAGCTTCCCCAAAGTCAGCTTCAGGCGTTAGTAATGAGGCTGATGGAAAACGGGCCTGATGAGACCAAGGCACATCTTGAATACAGATGTGCTTAAACTGGCTTAAGGTGCTAGAGTGATTTATTGTAATGCTCCATTAGGCTGAATTGGTCTGTGTGGTTTCTAAACCACTTTAAAATTGTATCTGCCAGGGTTTTGGTCCCGGTTTGGCTGGATGAGTTTTAATGGCAGTGCTTCTGCCTTAGGATACGCCGCTCCTAGCACAAGCCTGGTGTAGAGCAGCCCCGTAGCCACGCGGCTGAGCAGGGTGTGCTGGGGAGGGTCTCCCTCCGGCTCTTCCCACTTGATTCACTAATTCGGAGCCAGTTGGCATTGGCTGTTTGGAAACAGCTTTCAGGGCTGTTTTTCACCCGGCTCCCACTCTGCGTTCTCCAGCATCTCTAGATGTCTGCCAGTGCTTATTGATTAGCTGCTCTTCCAATCACAAAGTAGCTGCTGCTGAAGAGAAAAAGGAACATGTTGCTATTCTTGTTAGTTTGAGGACGCAGAGAGCACAGTGGTCAGTGTCTAAATGCCTCAGGAAGCTGCTAAATGTAGAAACGTGGCTTCAGAGAGCTCTGGATTCAAGCTGCTTTGTTTTCAGGGCTAACGAGCTGGTGTGAGCGCCTTGTTTAACCAAGATGCCTTATCTCAGTCTGGCTCTCTATGCCCGCGGCTTCATTCTCAGAGTGCACTAAGCTCAGCTTAAAGTGGGGGCCTTATTTTGCAGCTCCCATCAGCAGGTTCATAAGGCTCCAAAGGTAGTCCCAAGGTGGCATCTGATGTGTTAGCAAAAGAGGTAGCCTGTTACGTAAAAATCAAACTGTGTTAGTAACTAAGACCCAACATGCACCTAGAGGTTTGCCATCAGAAGTGGTGTCCTCCAGAAACTGAATTGTGTGATTGTTGCCATGTCTTCTCCTGCACCCACCACAGAGCCTGCACAGCCAGCACCTTGAAAGCAGGAGAGCTTTAGTCCTGGCCAGACCCCGAGTTATGTAACCCTGGTCAGTTGTTGCCTCCGTGGCTTTGTGTGCCCTAGGGCATGCTCTCAGCAGTTTGTAAATGTTCTCAGCGTGTCAGAGCGAGCACCCATTGATGGAATTTAAGTGTGAATGTTTGGTTTTAGGCACACGAAGCCTCCCATCACCAACAGCAGGCAGCACAGAACAGTTTGTTGCCTCTGCTGAGCTCTGCTGTGGAGCCACCCGACCAGAAGCCGATTCTGCCCTTACCAATAACGCAGAAACCTCAGCCTGCCCCCGAAACGTTAAAGGATGCGATCGTTGGGATTAAAAAGGAAAAACCTAAAACCTCCTTTGTGTGCACTTACTGCAGCAAAGCTTTCAGGGACAGCTACCATTTGAGGCGTCACGAGTCCTGCCACACAGGGATAAAGTTAGTGTCACGGCCAAAGAAAACTCCCACCACAATGGTGCCCCTTATCTCCACCATCGCTGGGGACAACAGCCGGAGTTCACTGGTTTCCACCATCGCGGGCATCCTGTCCACGGTCACTACGTCTTCCTCTGCCACCAACCCCAGCAGCAGTGCCGGCGCCACGGCGATGGCGGTGACGCCGACGGTGAAGAAGCCCAGCAAGCCCGTTAAGAAGAACCATGCCTGTGAGATGTGTGGGAAGGCCTTCAGGGATGTCTACCACCTGAACCGGCACAAGCTGTCCCACTCAGATGAGAAGCCCTTTGAATGTCCAATTTGCAATCAGCGTTTCAAGAGAAAGGATCGCATGACCTACCATGTGAGGTCTCATGAAGGTGGCATCACCAAACCATACACCTGTGGTGTTTGTGGAAAAGGCTTCTCGAGGTACCATGTAGAAAATCCCAGGCGAGCTCAAGTGTTGGCTTTTCATAACCAAGAAGGGTTAAGCTATCATAGCGAGGGGCTAGGAGAACCAGACATCTTAGAAGATTGGTGAGGGGATAAAGAGCCTTGTTTACCTCTAGGGCGTGGGTCTCGGTCTGAGCCAGATGGGCAGTGGCCAAAAGTGGCTACTCTTTTATGGGGGTGGGTTTGAAATGATTTTGTGACCTCAACCAGGTCCTGTGGGACACCTGTGGGTGTCGCTGGTGGTCACCGCGGAGCCCTTTCACCGGGGCAATGAGCGCATGGGGCCTGGCAAGCAAACGGTCTCCTTGTCTTGTAGCGAGGTTGAGGCTACTGCCAGACAGCATTGTGGGGGAGCTCGCAGTGCTGCTGCCTGTATTCAGATCTGTGCTTGCAACAGAGACCGCTTTGGCCTTCAGAGCTGTTGAGCTGTCACCTTTACACAAGGTGTCACCACCAAACATGCCATGCTAAGGTGTGTGAGAAGGAGCTGGTGAAGTCTGGAGCCACGGGCTGGGCTTTCAGTGTAACCCTGTGTTACTCTAGCTGAAAGCCACCGTGCAAGCAAGGGTGGTGGGGGGTTGTTCTTGCTCTGCAGAGGGATGTGGGTGGCAAAGGGTCGTCAAGTGTAGTGTTCAGCACCACTTGCTAAGAGCTCATCACTATCTGTCTGTAACAGTTTGCATTTTCTTCTCTCTTCTCTTTTTTGCAGGCCTGATCATTTAAGCTGTCACGTTAAACATGTTCACTCAACAGAGAGACCCTTCAAATGCCAAGTAAGGGCTGACATGATTTATTAAGAGCAGTATCTTACTGTGTCAGTAGAATCTCAGCTAAATAATCTGCCCAGACCTATTTGCTCATGGACTTCTCTTTGCAAAGCAAGTTTAGGAGTAAAGTTATCTCCACCTTAACATAGCAGCAGCAGTGTAGTCCTGATGCCAGAGTAGAAGCAGTTTAAGAGGAGGCTGAGGCTGCTTTTTTAAGGAAGATTAGGAGCTTTTTGTTTTCTTTTTAGAACAGTACAGGTGTCCTGTGTTTTGTGATGTGCTTAACTTAGTAGTAGGATCATAACAGCACTCTCAGCTCAGTGCTGATGACAAGAGCAGTGTGCACTGTGTGTCTCAGCATATTTCATGGAATCAGAATGGGTAGAAAGGGACATTAAGGCTCCTTTGGTTCCAACCCCCTACCATGGCCAGGGACAGCTCCAACAGCCAAGGTTGCTCAAGGCCTCATCCAACCTGGCCTTGAACACCTCCAGGGAGGGGACATCCACAACCTTCCTGCGCAGCCTGTTCCAGTTTCTCCCCACCCTCACTGTCAAGAATTTCTTCTTACTCTGCAGTAGGATCTGGGAGTGTTTGTATGCAATGTACTTAGTGTATCCAGTCAAGATGGGCTGGAATAGTTGATTCTGGATCCGTTATTTTGCTGGGAAGTGAAAACAAGTCACAAATAGGTGACTTGACTCTAAGACAAGGAACCTGACTGCCCTTGAACAATTAACTGCTTTGCTTGGAGTATCCATGCCTGTTCCAACCTGCATTTTACTGAGTCATCATATTAAATAAAACCCTTGTGTGAAAAGAAGAACCTTAGAAAAAGATTCCGTTTCCTTGTTCTGTTTGGATGGGAACAGAAGTAATTGAGCAACTGAAGGTATCAGGTTCATATTTGTGCAGTGATACTGTATCAAACCCCAGCTTTGCCTGTTCCCTCAGCTCCCTCTTGCTTTGGTAGCTAAGGCACCCTGCTATTTTGAGGCAGTCCAAGTAGTGTGCACTATGACTGTTGTCTTAACTGGCCCAGAAGCTGACTTCAGCTTCTGTTCAGCAGTTTGACTTTGATCTCTCTATGAATACTTCAGGTTGTCAGTGTACTTAGGATGCTCTTTGCACCTGCAAGGTAGGATAGGCTTGCAGAGGACATGTAATTCATGCTGTACCGATGCTGTCTGCACTTCAAGTGTCACTGTTGTCCCCCATCTAGACGTGCACTGCTGCCTTTGCCACCAAAGACAGACTGCGGACACACATGGTGCGCCACGAAGGAAAGGTATCGTGTAATATCTGTGGTAAACTTCTGAGTGCAGCATATATCACCAGCCACTTAAAGACACACGGGCAGAGCCAAAGTATCAACTGTAATACCTGTAAACAAGGCATCAATAAAAGTAGGTGAACGTTTTAAAACCATTTCTTCTAATGCTGTGTTTGCAGAGGGGATTGCCTTTGGTTGCCTTAGAATGCAAAACCCCACCCGCCAGCCTAGCTGTTGGCACCGGTTCAAAAGAGACGCTGGAGAACAGAATCCACTTCAGCTGAAGAACTGGGGTTGGTTTGCTGCTGGGCTGTGCTCTTAGGAATGGAGTTTGTGAGAGTAACCTACCTCTCGAAGAAAAGAGTTGCCAGGTTTTCTTATCTTCTAAGCACAGAGCTGCTCCTGAACTGTGCAGGAAAGTCCAACAGATAATTCTGGAGATTTTAGGTTATTTAAGAACTGCTGTGACCTGCCAATTTCCAGGTTTCTAAGCCTCACCTAAAGCTCATCAAAATTAGGAGAAAGATTTCTCTGCTTTGTCTGGGCTTTGACCCTGGGGCTCAATGATTCCTGCCTTTGGCAGGAGCTGGCAAGAAAAGCATTTAAATCCAGCCTGGATGTGTTTTGGGCACTAATGGCATTCGACTGGGGCTATGCAGGACTTCAAATGAGATGTTTGTAATAGTTCCTTCTAGTTTAAACTCTGGAGCTGCTGAAGCCTGATCCTGGAAGTGCTTAGTAATCAAACAAAGTCTTGGCTTCCAAATCTTCCCTATTAAAATACCTGTAGCTGAAGTTAACTCCCAGAAAATGGGTTTGCAGAGGAATCCAGAGGGAGAAGTGAGGAATGTCTGTGGAAACTTTATCCTTAAAGCCTTTTAAACAGTGTTAATTTACAACATCTTTGCAGTTCTTGTTCCTCCTGGATAATTTGAAGGTACAGGGAATGTGCAACCTGCCTGACTGTTGAGTACAGCATTTTGGAGGTAGAAGGTTACAGTCTTGGCTTCCCAGCCCAATTTGGTGGTGCTAAGCAGTTCACAGGAGGCTTTTAGGGCAGTTGTGAAAGGTGGAAGTGATGAGCTGTAATGTGGCCAGAAAGTAGTAACATGCTGCTCTGTGATGTAAACTGCAAATTTTAAGTTGCACTTGAAATAAAAAGGAAAAAAGGCTTTTAAAAACTGATTTAACTGGAACTGAGGTTTAGAATAAGTAGAATCAGGCTTGAATTGTGGAGACTCAGTGCAGCCTTCTATTTTATTCTTCCTCAAATGCAAACAAAATGATCAGAAAGTTCATTTTTGGCAGCAAAAGCAGATGATCCTGCCTTGCATTTTGGGTTTTAGCTTTTGGAAAAAAAGCAGTTTTATAAACCAGAGAATTCCTGGTATGGTTTTAAACACCTCTGTGGGTTGTTTGGTTGTTGTTTTTTTTTGCTCTTGGAATCCTGTGAGATTCCAGCCTCTCTATGGAAGCAGCCTTTGTGATCTCAGCAGCAGAGAGAGTAACTTTTCAAGGTGCATTTGTGTTCTTGCTTAATTGGCATAGCATGCATGAGTGAGGAGACCAGCAATCAGAAGCAGCAACAGCAGCAGCAGCAACAACAACAACAACAGCAGCAACAGCAGCAGCAGCAACAACAGCAACAACAACAGCAGCAGCAACAACAGCAGCAGCAGCAGCAGCATGTAACAAGTTGGCCTGGAAAGCAGGTAGAGACCCTGAGATTATGGGAAGAGGCCGTCAAAGCCAGGAAGAAAGGTAAACCAAAACACTCCTCCTGCTCTCGGGGCGATGGGATGCTGGAGCTGGTAGATCTGTAGGGAGGTGAGATGTCTTACATGGAGGTGGCATTGGCATTCTTGGCGTGGGAAGTAGCTAAAAAGCAGCAGGAGGAAGCCAAGGTGACCAGAGGGATGCTGTTGTAAATGAGCTCTTTGTCGCTTGCTTCCCTTTGGTGCCTGCTCCTGAGTGTGTGTGTGGCACCCCCCAGTGCAGAGGGGCTGTGCCTGCTGCGAGGCAGGAGGAGAGCTCCAGCTTGCATGTGGCTTTTAGCAGTGTCCATGCACATGTAGCAGTTGGTACCCTGTGTGCATTATGGCTGTGTACACACATCCCCAGCTCTGGCCTTGCATCACCCTCCCTTTGCATGTGGCTGCTTTCTCTGTCCCTTTCATCTTTTCTCTCCCAGTTTATTCCCTTGGCTTTATCATTATGTAACAAAGTTTTCTAGGACCCCTAGAACTTGGTCTTCAGTATCTTTATTTTTTTGGTTACAAAATGGACTCCTAAGTGATGGTTTTCATCAGTGCTAGCTCACAGCCCACACTTTTGCTGCTCTAACTGAAGTGGAATCTCTTCCTCTTGTTGAGGCATTTTTCTGAGGAGCAGATTGCTTCACTTCAGTGTCCTTAGGAGCACAGTAGTTTAAATTCTCTCCTTACTACTACTGCCTGACTCTTTCCACAACAGTTTGGTTTCTAGTGCCTGTTGTGACTCTCCTGGATGACATGCATCAGAAGAAACACTTAGTGACCACTAACTGGTTTTCAGTGCCTGATTTTAGTGATTTTTTTTCACTCACCTTACTTAGTGGTTTGTTTTTTCTTCTAAACTTCCTTTTAGTTTCTTCAATCTCCTTTTTGCATTTCTAGGTCTTGTCTGTGCATTTTAGGCTGCTAGCTCCTTTCATCTCAGTTGTTTTTGCAGTTGAATTGAGTTCTGTGCTCAGACAGCCTAGATGCAGCTCATTCATGTTAAAATTGAGTGATAACAGAAACGTTGAATACCATCAGGCCACTGAACAGATAAAGCAGATGGGTGTCAGGGTTAGCAGATCGCTCAGATTTTTTTTTCTCCTACCTGTTCTTCCCTGTGTTTTGTTCCCTCTTCCTCTCCTCCTTTACTGAGATGGTTGAATATGCTTTAAGGGGAACATTGGTTCAGGCAGGATGGTGGGTGAGGGAGGTGGGGGGCAGAAGTGTTAAGACTGATGAGGTTTTAGCTGAGCTGGGGCAGGGGTGGGATGTGTCTGTGTTACTTTGCTGGGAAGGTGCAGTTAGACCAGTCAGTGCCAAGCCCACCTGCTGCTCTTGCCTCGCTCCTGCCACCTGCTGTGTTGGCTTCACAACACTGTGGCTTTTTTTTGGTCTAACAATTTATTTTCACAATTTATTATTTTTTTTCTTCACTCTTTTTCTTCCCCTCCACCTCTCCTAGATAGGGACTTTGAAGAGCCAACAGTAACCCTTGCATGGGGCTAGTGTTGCTTTCATAGTTAATTTGTATTGCCCAAGTGGCAAGAGTGGACTCTTTGCTCCTGGCTTGCCTCCTGACACGTGGGTGTGACAGGACTCAGGAATGCCCTGAGCTTGCCCTCAAACGTGTTCTGGTTGCTGTCTCTAGCAGCCATCCCCTCCCTTTACTCGCTGCCACCGACCCACTTCTCTTTTTGGAGCCCTCTGCTGTGGGTAGCTGGCAGGTGGTGCTGATGATGGTCCAGGAAGCCATCTGTGTTCTAGACCACTGTGCCCACTCCCTTGGCGCCCAGCCCTGCCAGAGCCCACCAGCCCTTTGACCAGGCACTGCCCTCCTGGCTCTTCCTTGTTGGGCTCTGCATTCCTGCTTGCTGCCCAACAAAGTGCAAAGAGACCAAACCAACCAAAAAACTCACCCAACCCCCCCAGTCCAAACCAACTCAGTGTGAAGCTGTAGCTTACATGAAAGCTGAGGAGGTGCTGGGGGCTGACGTTGGGTGGGTGCCCTGGCAGATCGCTGAGCGGAGGAGCTGTGACGAGTGGGATAGTTTGGTGGCAGTAATGAAGGGTGCAGGCAGCAGGTGAATATTGCAACGAGCTTTGCTTCTCAGTCCCTAATAATGACTTTTTAAAACCTTCACAGAGTGTCAGTTCACCTTTGAGAAGGCTATAGAGTACGTACCCTTCGGTATGTACCCCTCCTCTATTTCTGGTGTTCCTCTCGGGAGGATTGGGGTTGATTTGTCCAATGCTGCTGTTGGGAACCTGCAAACCTTTAGAAAACAAACCTCAGGGGACAAAAAATAATCCTACTGAATGGAAGTACATGAGAGTTTGTATTTCTTGGAGGCTCTAGAATGTTAACAGTTTTAACTCACTAATAATTCTTAAATGATTCTGGAGTCTGTACCTGGTCCTGTTTTGGGTTTTTGTTTCTGTGACTGTTTTTAAAAAACCTTGTCCATGATTTTTTTTTTTTTTTATGTGTTTAAAAACCTTTTTGTCTCTTTATGTCTCATTTTTTTAGAAGCTGCTAACTTGTGCCAAACCTCCACTGCTGCTACTACGCCTGTGACTCTTACTACTCCATTCAATATAACGTCCTCTGTGGCTTCTGGGACTATCACAAACCCAGTCACAGTGGCAGCTGCAATGAGCATGAGAAGTCCAGTCAATGTATCAAGTGCAGTTAATATATCCAGCCCGATGAACCTAGGGCACCCTGTCACTATAACCAGTCCATTGTCCATGACATCTCCATTGACACTCACCACACCAGTCAACCTGCCCACCCCAGTAACCGCTCCAGTGAACATCGCCCACCCGGTCACCATCACCTCCCCCATGAACCTCCCCACGCCCATGACGTTAGCTGGGCCCCTAAATATAGCCATGAGGCCAGTTGAGAGCATGCCCTTCCTGCCCCAGGCCTTGCCCACCTCTCCTCCCTGGTGAAGAATTGCTGAACAGTATTAAAAAGGATTAAACCAGAATCCTTACCAGCAGCTCTTTTTTTTTTTTTTTTTTGGTGGGGGGAGTTGTTTGGTTGGGTTTGGTTTTGTTTGGTTTTGTTTTGGTTTGGTTTGGTTTTTGTTTTTGTTTTGGTTTGGTTTTTGTTTTTGTTTTGGTTTGGTTTTTGTTTTGGGTTTGCTTTGGTTTTGTTTTGGTTTTGTTTTGGTTTGGTTTGCTTTGTTCTGTTTTGGTTTTGGTTTGCTTTGCTTTGTTTTGTTTTTGCTTTGTTTTGGTTTGAGTCTTGTTTTGGGTTTCTTTTGTTTGATTTTCTTTTGGTTTGGGTTTATTTTGTGTTTGTTTTGTTTGTTTTTGCTTTGTTTTGTTTTGTTTTTCCTTTGGTTTGGGTTTATTTTGTTTTGAGTTTATTTTGGTTTGGCTTTTTTGTTTTGGCTTTGTTTTGTTTGGCTTTATTTGGTTTTCTTTCACTGGCTTTTTTTGTTTTGTATTTTTATTTTTTGTTTAATTCATTTTATTGTTTTGTTTTGTTTGTTTGTTGTCTTTTTCTGTCTTTTTTTGGGTTATTTCCTTTAATTTTATTTCATCTTACTGGTTTTGTGTGGTGTTTTTTTTTCCCCTTGGTTTTGTTTGGTTTTGGTTTATTTCCTTTAATTTTATTTCATCTTATTGGTTTTATTTGGTGTTTTTTTTTCCTTGGTTTTGTTTGGGTTTGGTTTATTTCCTTGAATTTTATTTCATCTTATTGATTTTTTTTTCCCCCTTGGGTTTGGTTTGGTTTATTTCCTTTAATTTTATTTCATCTTACTGGTTTTGTTTGGTGTTTTTTTTTTCCCTTGGTTTTGTTTGGTTTTGGTTTATTTCCTTTAATTTTATTTCATCTTACTGGGTTTGTTTGGTGTTGTTTTTTTTCCCTTAATTTTATTTTGATTTATTTCCTTTAATTTTATTTCATCTTACTGGGTTGGTTTGTTTGTTTTTCCTTTGGTTTTGGTTTATTTCCTTTAATTTTATTTCATCTTACTGGGTTTGTTTGGTGTTTTTTTTTTACCTTGGTTTTGTTTTGTTTGGGTTTTGTTTAATTTAATTTAATTTCATTGGGTTTGTTGTTTATTTTTTTTTTCCTGTTGTTTTAGTTAATAAATCCAGACTAAGACACTGGGGCAACATGCACCATCAGAGACCATAGTAGCATCTTCTCCCCCTATTGATTTAGCTCGTGTAGGGTTCAAACTTGAGTTTCACTGGAGCACTTCATTTAAAGTAAGTTTTTACCTTGTAGCTGACTGATGCTGAATTAGAGCAGAGAATTATTTGCCAGAGTTTAAAAGGAGTAAAAAAAAAAAAAGAAAAAAAGAAAAAAAAATAAAAAGGGAAAAAAGAAAAAAAAAAAAGAAAAAAAAGTCATTAAACCTCAGTTTTATTCCCCAGATTATAACTTAGACACTTAATCTAAACACTAGCAAAGACCCCCCCTCTGTATCCTTATCAGGGTGGATGGCTAATTTTAACTTGCCAGTTGTTGAAAGTCCACTGTTCCTGAGCTAGTGTAGAATCTTTTGTCTGTGTTGGATGTTTTTTGGGTTTGTTTTTTTCTTTTTTTAAAGTTTATTTCATTTTCTTTTTCTGAGTAAATGCATTACAGTGGTGTCATTAAAAAAAAAAAAAAAGAATAATAATAATAATTATAAAAAGATTAAAAAAAAAGCAAAATGCATTTTGAAGCAAAATAATGCATTTTACCTTTGGGAATATGATCATTTCAGGCAGCATTCCCTATGGGAAAGGTGATACCAGCTCTGATATGCAAAGCATATGATAACTTATCATTCTAACTTCAACATATAATAGGGATTGTGACCTGATATTTGGAGATGTAAATATTACCCAGCATATTACCCTAAGGGAATAGAGCATTGTAGTCAACAAGTCTTCTCTTTTTTGTTGTTGTTGTTTATTTTGGGTTAGTTTTGTTGTTGCTTTGGGGTTTTTGTTTGGGGTTTTTTTTGTTTGTTTGTTTTTTTTAACAAAAACTGTTATTGTTTGGTGAGAAACAGCCATGGCTGACAGAAGAGGAGTGGAAATGTCTCTAAACATGGTCTCTGAACAGTCAGACCCCTATGGGACTCTTTTATCTAGGAGCAAAAGGAGTGCTTGGAAACTTAAGAAAATATTGCTTTAAGCTGGAAGATTTTGGAGGTAGTGGGGGATGATTTTTATGCCCTCTGCCTCCCAATCAGAGCCTGCTGGCGTTGCAGCAGGGGACAGATGTGTTAGTTGTTCACTAGAAGTTTTGTCTTATATTAAATTGTATACAGTTTTTATTCTAACCACTAACTAGGTAGGATGCCCCTCCAGGACAAGCAGAAAACGTCTTTTTAATTTCTCCCCTCTTTCTTAATCAAGTGTTGTGCAGATCTGTTCAACTTTGTAAATATTTGCAGGCATCATCATCATTTTTACGTTACTCTTCTCTTGTGTTAACACATTTCTATCGGGCTCGTGGGGGCCCTGGGGGGGGAGCTGACCCTGAAGGACCCTCCCCCAGGGCTTCTCCACGAGCGCTCACACATGTTTAAGCTACATGTGCTTTTTATTTCTTAACCTGTTTATCTGTACATAAAAGTAGAGAAGCAAAAAGCTAGGGGAAAACAGATATACTTTTTAGACTATCAAGTCACATATTCACCTTTTTACAACTTTTGTTTAAAAAAAAAAAAAAAAAAGAAAGAAAAGAGAAAACAACAAAACCAGAAACCCTCCCAAACACCCCTATAAACCCTGAGATGCTATGGTTAAAAAAAAAAAGAAATAATAAAAATAATAATTTAAAATGGAAAAAAAAAATAAAAGGCAGTTGCAATTCAGATGTTTTTTTATCTTGCTGAAGCTGAAAGCTCTGGAGATTGGAGTGTGTGCATTTTCAGAGTGCTAGCAGGAGTTTTGCCTAGTCACAGTGGACCCGCTTCCCTTTATGCCCGGCCGTCTGGGTGCCAGCAGGGACCGCCAGGCTGCTGGCTCTGCTGACAGGTATCTGGATCATTAACCTGAAACTGTTCTAGGGGCTTGGACTACATAGTAAAACAAAGAGAGAAAAAAAGAAAAAAAAGGAGGAAAAAAAAAAAACCACAACAAAAAAAAATAGAGCTTAGTGTAAAATAATTTTATAAATGATCTTTTGTACTTTAGGACATCAAATTGTACAACTTTTGTATATATAAAAGCTTAGGAACTTTCTGTTTAGCAGAAAGGAAACACATTCCTACACTTTTAATGTATATGTTTGTTATAATGTCCATGTAAACATATGCCCTATGTTTGTGCCTTTTAATTAGTTTGTCTCAATAAACAAAACTGTAGAGAAGAAGATGTAGCTATGGCTTTGTTACCACTGTTCTTACCCCAGCTGTGTAGAGCTCTTTTGTTTTCCTGCACTGTGCAGGCAGCTGCATGACTTGGGCCTTATGGCCGACTCGAGGCATGCCAGGTGAATGCCCCACCAAGTGACACCCCCTCCACCCCACCCCAGCACAGAGCAGCCCACGCTGCTGGGGCCCTGCATGTTGGGACATGTAGTACCCAGCCACCTCCCATCCCCCTGGCAGTGATGCCAGCTTGCACCAGGTGTAGTGTTCTGGATCTGGGTAAACTGCAGAGATGACCTTTAGGTGAAGTTTGGGTGTCCCCTGAGCTTGCAAAACGCCAAGCAAGCGACCCCAAAGCACCGAAGGCAATATGGAAATGTGTACTAGAAGTGGTTATCTATGGATTGCTGACAATAAACAGGTGTGAGACTGAATTGTATGTTGTCAATTCCTGTAGTACTGGCAGTGGGTGCTGCAGGCAGCCGAGCCTGCCCTGCTGATGGGCTTTTTATCCCGGCAGAGTAGCAGCAGAATAAACACATTAAACACTGGCAAGGACATTGTGCAACGTGACAGTGGCTTCCCAAACCACTAACCAGGGTGCTCTTAGCACACAGGGATAGGAAAAGGGCTGTTTCCTTTTTATTTCGTGTTGGTTCTGCTCGAATGTACCTGGTTTATGTCCACAAAGCTGCATTAGCTGATTGTCAAGCCTGTTTCATTTGTACTTGGGTAAACATTTGCTTTGTGCTGTGTATAAATGGGTCTGAGGTGTGCTCCTCGGCTGTCTCGATGCCCACATCAATCTCGCTGTAGTGCCTTCATACAAAACACATTTAACTGTTCTTTGGCAACCCAAAAACTCCCTGCTCCCATAGTTCCTGCCACGTGTGCACTGCCTTGCCCTGGTGAGGCCACATCTGGAATGTTATGTCCAGTTCTGGGCCCCTCAGTTCAGGAAGGACCTCAGGGAACTGCTTGAGAGAGTCCAGCGTGGAGCCCCCAAGCAGCTGCAGGCAGCTTCTTTGAGGCCAGGCTGAGAGAGCTGGGGCTGGGAGCTGGGTGCAGAGGAGCCCGAGGGCTGCCCTTGCTGCTGTGCTAAAGATGTGCAGGGCAGTGTCGGGAGGACGCAGCCAGGCTCTGCTCAGGGATGGCCAAGGACAGACAAGGGGCACTGGGGGCAAGCTGGAGCAGAGGATGTGCCACGGGAACAGGAAGGAAAACTTCATTACTCTGAGGGTGCAGGAGCCCTGGAGCAGCACAGAAAGGTTGTGGAGTCTCCTCTGGAGACATTGAAAACCTGTCTGGATGTGTTTCTGTGTGTCCTGCTCTGGCAGGGGGGTTGGCCTGGACGATCTTTGGAGCTCCCTGCCCAGCCCTGATACTCGGTGGTTCCGTGCCCGCAGCTCCGGGAGCAGCAGGGCAGGCTGCGGCGCTCAGCCGGTGCCGGAGCGCTGAGCGATCTGCACGGCAACTCGTGGCACTGCAGCAGGGGGAGTTCAGGCTCTAAGAAAATGGTGGCTGAGAAGAACAGATGCTCCTGTTACACCGAGTTAGTTTCTATGCAGCTGATGAGCTTAGCCTAGTTTATTTCATGGAAACTTTTAAGCTGGATCCGGTCCAAGAGCCAGGGAAGCCTATTGCTGCCCTTGACTGCAGTGGGTTTTCAGCTCCAGCCCATTCAGGTCTCCGACTGCAAAGCCTTCAATGGGGTTTTATTTGTTTCTTCTGGAGTTTCCAGCATTCAGCACCAGGTTAACGCTCAGCGCTTCCTGTGGGCTTTAAAGCTGAATTTTGCCTTGGAAGGATTTGTGGCGTGGCAAGTCAGGACAGGCAGGAGAAGGAGTCCTGCAGGCAAGGAGGGCAGTGAGGGTGGTGGGAGTGGGACGGGCTGCCCAGGGATGCCCCCTCCCTGGAGGTGTTCAAGGCCAGGTTGGATGAGGTCTTGAGTGACCTGGGCTACAGGAAGGTTGGAAGGCAGGGGGTTGAAGCTGGATAACCTTGAAGGTCACTTCCAACCCAAACCACTCCATGGATTCTCTGAGTTGTACCTGAGTGTGGCGATTTGGAGGATTTCTGTTCAGTCAAGCCCACGGCCAGCAGAGAGGCACAGTTGTTGGTTTCAGCTGTCAGTTAAATTCCATTTGCCATTCTTCACAAATAAAAGACTTTCCACCCCCTTACATGAACTTTTTCTTTCGTGTAGCAGAGGAAAAAAAGTATTTCATGTGCTTGCATTAACCAGGAGAGGTTTACAGAGGAGCACACCAGCCCAAATAAGCTGTTTGAGCTGCAGCAATCCCGGGTTACATAAAGGGGCCAGGGCTGCAGGGGGATTAGTCGGTGGCATTACTGCTGGTGATAAGCCTCCAAGTTCTGCTCGCTCCTCACTCACTTTTATTTTAGAAACAGTCACTCTGAGCTGGATTCTGAGAACTGCTTGGGGTTAATTTTCCAAGCAGATTCCCAGCAAAGAAGGAAGGACAAGGTGGGTTTGAAGGCCATCTGGGTTTTGTGAAGCAGCCAGCACTCTGATGGGCATTGTTATCTTGGGTCCCCATGTGGGAGCTGAGTTAAGTGGACACCACTTTGCCATTGCTGGGTCCTTCTGAAAACTCCTGCCTTGCTTTATTGGTGGCTTAGTTTATCCATCTCCAAAATAGACTGAAGAGTATTTTCAAAAGGCAGCTATTAAAAGCACTTCCAAGTTTCTGAATGCCTCTGAGGTCTGTCTCAGTGCTTAAGTGGACCTTTTTACCAGTGCTTTTTAGGAGAAATAGTTAAGTGTAAAAATAAATCTCATCCTAATTGTCGGGCAGAAGAAAACTTAAAACCTGATCCCCTTTCTCCTGATTTGTGTAATTCAGTGTTTATGCCTCTTGCTTCTCTTTGGGTTGTTTGCTCACAGCTTCCAGAGCAGCCACTGAAGAATGACAGAGGAACTGTGTGCTAATTTTTATGTCAAAAATAGCTTTCACCTTTAAATGAAGCTCAGTGGTGGAGGCTTGGTGAATGTTTCCTAATTACAAAAAGAATGCAGGAGCTTCTGCTGTGAATCCCTTCTACAGCTGCCTTCGGGTTCGACTGTCAGCCCCTGCTTAAAATTTAGTACTGAGGTCCTGACCTAGAAACAAACCTTTTTTGGTATTGCTTTGGAAAAAGTATTTTCAGTGCTAAGAGAAACTGAGCCAGGGTGGCCAGGCAGCTTCCTCATCACAGCCTGCCAGGAGCCTTCAACGGGAAATTAATTTCGTTGTAGGTTGCATCACTTTGGAGCCCTAAAGAGTGCTGGGAAAGCAGGGCTTAGGAGTTTAAAAAAGAATAGTAGATTGGGGGTTTGGTTCTTTAGGTTTCAGGGCTAATCTGAGCCCCTTTCTTTAAGACCTGTTTTTTTCCTTAAGGAACTGTTTTGAAAAGCAGACATTGGTAAAACATTTCAGCCTTGGCATCCGTATGTGTCAGGGTACAGAGCTCTGCTTTCCTTGCAAAGCCTTTCCAATAGCCAGCTCCCAAATCAAGCCATTTAGCAGAAAAACAAGAGGCATTTTCAGGCTGTGTGGCACTTTTTGTTCTGCAGAGAAGGCAGAAATACTCCATTCACCTTTTCACTTAGTTGTTCTCACCAGCTGTCAAGACAAAAACATTTGTGTTCTGTGTTTTCTGTGCAAAGTTTGTTTTCTTCCAGGGAATCAGTTGGAAATGGATGAATTAAATTCTCTCTTTTAATTCTTTCTAGTTGTGTATTTTTATTCCCATTTGTTTTTGCTTCCCAGCGTCATTAGCAGCTCAGGCCCATATCAAAGGGCAGTAAAGAAATGTGATGAAATTGCCCGGGTTTCCCCAGACAAGCCTGGAGTAGGGAACAGAGATTGCAGCGAACAGAGAGCTGCCTGGAAGGCTCCGTGTCATAGAGGAGATGCTGATCCACGGTTAACGTTGGGAAAGCAAACGTTGTGGCACATGTACACACTGGAAGCCAAAGGTTTGCCTCTCATGTTTTCACTCCCTGCTGGTGTCTGTTCCTTGTCAAAGCCTTACAGATTTTTACCCGGGCTGAGGATTGTTTCGCTGCCAGGCAGGGGTGAAACAACTGAGCTGCGGAAAAACCTTTGCACAGAGGGCAGTCCTGCGAGAGCTGTGGACCATCCCAAACGCATGCTCAGCATCCAGCAGCCACAGATGGTCTCGCTGGCTGTGGCTGGCAGCCGCAGGAGGCCAGCTGTGGGTGCCCGGAGGTTGCGGTGTGTTCCTCCCGCAGCATGTCTAGGGGGGTTGGAGGGAGGCAGAGGCCCTGCCCCTGCTGCTGTTCCTGCCACTCTCTGCTCTCTGCAAAACGGGAAGTGTCTGCCCTGTGCACGCTGGCTCCTGTGCTGTGTAAGAGGAGATCACATCCCGGCCGGAGCTGCTCTGTGGTGTGGCTGCAAGCTGTCAGCTGCTGGATGCCGGAGTCGGCTGCTTTCTGTCTGTGGTCGGAGTGATGCTCTGTTATAATCCATCTCTCATGTTCATCCCGTGGGGCAGGAGTCATCCCCCTCCTCACCCCAGGCATGCACAGTGCTGGTGTGGTCCAAAATCCAGGAGGATGCTCTAAAGCTGTGGAGGAGATTCCAAAGCAGCCCCGGAAAGCAGCTCTCGGGACGCTGCTCCGCACCTCGGCAGTGGGGGCTGGCCCGCGCCAGCGGTGCCCAACTTGGCAGGCACACGCGGGGCTGCCGGGGACAACGTGGGGGTTCCTCAGCCCCCGGAGGCCTCCATCAGGAGCTGTCTCACTCTCAGGGCCGGGCACACTCAGGGTGGTGACAGGTCAGGTCTCGGCGGGGGCAGAAGAGCGAACGGTGCTAGCGCCTCGGTACCTCCGGCCGGGCCGAACGAGGCTGCCGCAAGGAGGGACCCCTGCAGCCCGGGGAGAGGACACACGTCCAGATCCGGAGCGGGGTCACGCATCCGGGAGTGGCCCCAAGCGACCCCGGTGCCTGCTGCACTTCGGCTCGACCGCCGCTAGGCCCCGCTCCCTGCGATCCCCCCACCTCAACTCCGGCCCCGGGCCCGGGCCCGGCCCCGGCCCCGCCGCGCCGCCCCCAGCTGCCGGGCACGGCGGCCGCCCCCGCCCCCGCCCGCCCGCCCGCCCGCCCGCCACGTACGTCTCCCGTCCCGGCTCCTTTCCATGGTTCCCGGCGTGACTGCTGCCTCCCGCCGCCGCCGCCGCCCCCGCAGCGCGGCGCCGACCGCCGGTAAGGGTTGGGGGCCGGGCCGGGGCTCTTTGTGCGCTGGGCCGGGCCGGGCCGGGCGGTGCCTCCCGGCCTGCGCGGGCTGCGGCCCGGAGCGTGGCGGCCCCGCCGAGGAGGGGCCCCTGGGGCTGCGCGGCCGAGCCGGGGACTTGAACCCGGCCAAGCCCGAGACTGCGGGGCCGGCGGCCGCTCCTGAGCCGCGGTGGGGTGGGTGCTGGGCTCCGGCCTCCGCCGGTGCCCGGGAGTGGCTGCGGCCGGGCCCGGTGCCCGGCGCGGGGCCGCGCCTGTTGCGGCTGCCCGGCTGCCCCTCTCTGGAGCCGGGCTGGGAGCCGGGAGGCTGGGGCCTGCCCGGCGCTTCTCCAGGCTCCTCAAGCGCCCTGCGGGTCCCTTCAGCCCTGCCTGGGGCCCTCTGCCCGCCGTGGCCCCCGTCCCGTGGGTGCGGCTGTGCCCATCGCCACGGCGTGGGTGGGGTACAGGGTGAAGCGCTCCCATCCCGCGTGGAGCCGGGAGCGGGGTGGCAGAGCCCGGACGGGGGGCAGCACCCCAGGCCCTCTCTGACCCCGGAGCATCCCCTCTGGCCAAGCGTGGCCCCTCCGGAACTGGGCGTGCGTGGGCAAAGTTTGGATGCTGGCTTCCCGCTGCGGGACTCATTCCCCTTCCTCTCTGCCTGCTTCGGGTCGCGCTGTGCTCTCCAGCCCTGACACCTCCTGGGGTGGGTCACGGCTTGGTGTGGGAGCTGCGTCAGAGCCCCTGCGTGCCAAGGCATGGGCGGGCACCTCCTGGGGTCGGGGCTGTTTGTGGACCCCCATCCAGGTGCCCAGCTACATCTCCCCCTAAGGATGGAGGGCACCAGGCGCTGTTTTGCCAGGCTGCCCCTCACCCAGGGTGCTCAGCCGGCACTGGAGTTGCCCCCGAAGGGTTGTGGCCAGACAGCAGTGAAGAGTTTGAGGGCTGCCTGGGCTGTGCAGCCTCTGCTCCAGGCAGCACTCCCTGCTCTGTGCCTCGCCAGGCGGCTCGGGAAGCCTCCGCTTTATTATTTGTTTAAAAAGCAGCGAAGTCGCAGCTCCTCCTCACACCTCCTCCTGCTGCCACCGCCGACAGCCGCCGTGGGGGACGGAGCGCTGGGGAAATCCACACGGGAAAGCTGCCGTCCTGGGCTGACCCCTGAGCCTGCCACTGGGGCTCTGCTGCTGAGGCCACACTCGCCTCCTCTTCCTCCTCCTTCATCTCAGTGACACAGGCTGGAGCAGCATCTGCTCTGCTGCGGAGCTGTTTGTTGTTTCTAAGAAGGGTCTCCTGTGGAAGTGCCCAGCTGGAGCCCAGGACTGGGTCAGTGAGACCCGAGGGGAGATTGGCTGGTGCCAGCAGCGGGGCTGGGGAAAGCTTTTGATGGTGCTCAGGAGAGAGGATACCCCTTGCTAGCTTGCTCTGCTTTTCTCGTGACTCCCTGTCATCATGTACCCAGCTCTTGTGGCCTTCCTTGCCGTGACATCTGCCCACCCTGGCAGACAGTCTCTGCCACAGTGAGGCTGTGCCTGATGCTGGCAGACCCTCACACACTGATGCCTAGCTGCCTGCAGCCCCTTCCCAATGCCAGACCCTCTGACTGCCAAAAGTGTTTCTTTCAAAGGTGGGTCAGAGGCTCCCATGCTCTTCTCAGCAAAGTTCCCAAGAAAGTGTTGCTTTTTCAGGGTGTTATTAAAAAAAGAGCTTTCAAACCAGCATCTGGCCCCCACTGGTATCTACCCTTCCTATGGCCAGACCCATGGCATGACTGAGAAGACTTTGCCATCCTGGCAGCATGGGCACTGTTGTCCCCATCAACCCTGGGCTGATAAGGGCAAGTGAGGAGCCAGCAGAGCTGATAGTGAGCACTAGGTCCTTATCTTCCTGCAGCAACAGTCTCTGCAGGGGCAAAGATAGCAGGGATGCTGTGGGTGCTGGTGTGCCCAGGGGAACAGCCCGGAGAGGAATTGGAGGGTCCTTTGTGCCCAGGGCCTGTGCTGTGAGGGTAACATCTCAGGGTGGGACCTGTGGGTAGGGGGCTGCTGCTGTAACCCTCTGGGTGTGCTTATGGGGTTCTTGTGGTCTGAGCCTGGGTGAAACAAGTACGTGAAGGGGGCTTGCAAGAAAGCTGGGGAAGGACTTTTGATGTGGGCTTGTAGTGACGGGATGAGAAGGAATGAACTGAAGTTTGAGTGGAGGGAGATTGAGACTGGAGATGAGGAAGAAATTCTTTCCAGTGAGGGTGTGGAGACACTGGCACAGGCTGCCCAGGGAGGCTGTGGATGCCCCCTCCCTGAAGGTGTTCCAGGTCAGCTTGGATGAGGCCTTGAGCAACCTGGGCTGGTGGAGGTGTCCCTGCCCATAGCAGGGGGTTGGGACTGGCTGATCTCTAGGGTCCCTTCCAACCCAGCCCATTCTGTGAATCTGTGAATAATTGCATGCTGTGAAGGAAGGAAGATGCTTGGAGTAATGACAGGGAGCCCTGGCGGGTGTGTGAGGTGGTAACGAGTCCTTCTGGTGTGGCGCGGCCGGGCTGACAGCGTCTCCATCCCCGTGGCTGAGGTGCAGAGGGATCTGAGGGATGCTGCCTGCAGCCTCACCTCTGCTCGGTGGCGCTGGGCTTGCAGCAGTGCTTCGGGGGTCGCTTACTTCCAGGCTTCAACCCTGGTTTTGGCTGCTCTGTCAGGAGCTGGGCAGGCACAGCAGTGCCTGAATGGAGTGGGAAAATGGGAAGGGGAAAGAAACCCACCCGAGGTGGGTGGAAAGCTGGATGAAAATAATGGGAAATGGAAACAGAGGGAACATCTGGGTCTGGCTCTTGCACCGCTTCCGATGGGCGTGGGGTGGCTGCCACCTCCGGCTGATGGTCCTCCCTCGAGCTGCCCCAGTGCCCATGGAGCAGCCCATTGCTGCTCTGGCAGCGCCCGCACCATCGGTGTCCCATGGGTGTCAGCCACCAGCCAGCCTCTTGCCCTGCCCCGGGGACTCCCCACATCCACCCGGTGCTGGTGAGGGTACAGGCTGCGGTGCCCCCGGCCGCGATGCCCCTGTCCCGCCCCACCGGGCGCCTTTGATGCGGGTGAGTGGCAGGTCCATTGTGGTCCCTTTGTGCCTCCCTCGGTTCTCGGGGTCCGCACAAAACCTGCCATGGAAACCAAAGGCAGCCGCTGCCCCAGGAAACCCGCAGGCGCAATTAGGAAATGCAAATACAAATGCAAATTCCTCCCGGGGCCAGGAAAGTTGTCCCCGGGCTACCGATGTCCCCCGGGCCGCTGGTGTCCACAGCTGCGCGGATGGGGGAGGCAGCAGTGCAGCGAGAGCTGGGGCGAGCTGCTTTGGGGGTGCCCTGGTCTGCTGCGTGCCCGGAGCAGGGCACCTCGGCCAGTGCGGAGCGGTGACTCAGAGGTGACAATATGGCATTGATCGTTTTTTTCCGTCCTCTGGGTTGCCCAGTGACAAACAAACAAACAAGTGTCTTAAAACTCTGTAGCTGCCTCGCAGGAACTGTCCCCTCCCTCCGCAGCTGTGCGTGGCTGGGCTCTGGCGTGCCCCCGTGGCTCTTGTGTACCCACGGCTCTTGTGCCCGCATGGTTCGTGTTCCCATGGCTCTCATGTCCCCAAAGCTCTTGTGCCCCCATGGCTCTCATGTCCCCAAAGCTCTTGTGCCCCCATGGTTCATGTTCCCACAGCTCCTGTGCCCCCATGGCTCTCATGTCCCCAAAGCTCTTGTGCCCCCATGGTTCATGTTCCCACAGCTCCTGTGCCCCCATGGCTCTCATGTCCCCAAAGCTCTTGTGCCCCCATGGTTCATGTTCCCATGGCTCTCATGTCCCCACAGCTCTTGTGCCCCCATGGCTCGTGTCCCCATGGCTGTCATGTCCCCATGGTTCATGGCTCTGCTTGTCTCTTCTGGGGTGTGGTTTGGGGGGTAGCTCTCTCATGCCCTGCAGCCAGGCTATGTGAGCCTGGCAGAGCACAGGCAGGCTGCTTGTTCTCCTGTAAGGACGCTCCCGGCCAAAGCACACCACAGATAGGTGGGAAATGAGATAAAATCCACCCATGAATCATTCCAGGAAGCACAAAGGCTTCAGGTCTTCATTTCCAGGTGGCATTTATGAGCAGTGGATGCTGTGGCCCTCCCTTGGGTCCCCAGAGGGGCATATGTGGGTGAGGCAGGGATAACGAGGCTGGAGAGGAGAGTGGGGAGGTGAAGGGAGGATGCTGATCTGAGCAACTCCCCTCCCTGGGAGGAAGTGATAAGGTTTTCTTTTCCCATATGTGCTGGAGGAGCTATAGCCAGGAGCTGGGGAGGTGAGGTTGGCATGTGGAGGGCATCCTCCACAGCAGTAATCTGCGTGGGGAAGGGCAGGTTTATGGGCTGAGCTGAGCTGTTCTAAGGCTGCTCTGCTTCAAACCAAGCATTCACTGATGGCTTTTAGTCCTTTCCTGGAATGGTGTGGAATGTGTGTCCCCATTAGTGGTGCTTTCCCTTCTTCCCAGGCTGCTTTCAGTGCTGGGCAATAAGCTCTGACTCGTGGAAGGGGCATTTCTTCCTCCTGCCTGCAGCTCTTCCATCCCTGCCCTCACTGCTTCCCCAGGGAAGGTGCATGCAGCTGGGCACATGAGCATGCTGGCACAAGAGCCTTCCCATGGCCCTTGGCATGGGGACATAGGCTGAAGGACCTGGGGGTGTTCAGTCTGGAGAAGAGGAGACTGAGGCCAGACCTCATTGCTCCCTACAGCTCCCTGAGAGGAGGTTGGAGCCGGGTGGAATTGGTCTCTTCTCCCAAGGAACAAGGGACAGGACAAGAGGAAATGGCCTCAAGGTGCACCAGAGGAGCTTAGGTTGGGGATTAGGAAAATTCTGTTTGCTGTGAGAGTGGTCAGGGATCAGAACATGCCAACCTTGGATTCTGGGATTCCAGTCCAGGTCAGAGCCCTGTGTCATTCCTGTGCTGGGGCAGAAGGAACGGAGCAGTTCCTTCAGTTTGGTTGCTGAGGCCTCTTCTCTCCACCACTAGTTGTGCCAGGGATGGAGGCTGGCAGGAGGGCCCTGACGTGTTGGTGTTAATTCAATCTCTGTCCCCCTTGGGCTGTCACCTTCCAAGCAGGTTCCTGTCTGCTGAGCAATGTCCCCAGCGCGGTTCCAGCGTGAGGCCGTGGCCCGGGACAGTGCGGACACGGCAGTGTCTGGGTTGTTGGTTCTGGCTGTGGCAGGGTAGCTTGCATCAGCCATATGGCTTAGTGACTCATAAAGCAGGGAGAAAAGGAGCTCCAGCTGCAGCTTCATTAGGCCCTTTCTTCCCCTGGCTCTTGGCTGGCTGCTGAGAGGTGCTGCAGGGTGAGCGGGGCTGCGGCACGG
The DNA here is from genome assembly GCF_015220805.1 of Pogoniulus pusillus. NCBI lineage: Eukaryota > Metazoa > Chordata > Aves > Piciformes > Lybiidae > Pogoniulus > Pogoniulus pusillus. Next base: position 13,703,279 of record NC_087290.1, on the reverse strand, counting down.
CAGCAGCGCTGGCTTCTGCTGGATGCTATGAGGTGGGTGACAGCACAGGGTGGCTGCTGTGTGGCAGGTGAGCATTGGGCAGGAGTCTTTTTGCTGGCTCTGTGCCATGTGTCATTGCTGTGGCACACAGCGAGGGGCTGGGAGAAGTGAGGGGTCCTTGGGAGAGCAGGCTGGGGTCCTGCTTAACTCTGCACCCCCAGATACCCACAGGATCATGGAATGCTTTGAGTGGGAAAGGACCTTCAAGATCATCCAGCTCCAACACCCTGCCATGGGCAGGGACACCTCCACTATCCCAGGTTGTTCATCCATCTTGGCCTTGAACACCTCCAGGGAGGGGGCACCAGAGCCTCCTTGGGCAACCTGTGCCAGTGTCTCCCCACCCTCACTGGAAAGAATTTCTTCCTCTTCTCCAGTTTCAATCTCCCCTCTCCCAGCTCAGAGCCATTGCTCCTTGTCTGAGCAGAACAAGCTCTTTCAAAAACTTCCTCCCCAGCCTTCTTGCAGTCCTCTTCTGGTACTGGAAGGCCACAAGAAGATCTCCTCAGAGCCTTTTCTTCTCCAGGCTGAACAGCCCCAGCTCTCCCAGCCTGTCCTCATAGAGGAACTGCTCCATGGCCTCCTCTGGACCCACTCTTACAGTTGGATGTCCTTCTTGTGCTGGGGACACCAGGATGGCCACAGGGTTCCCTCACCTTCCCTGAAGAGGCTTTGCTGGGACATTGCACCCTCTCTCCTTCCCGGATGGCAGGGCAGGAGCTGGTTGCTGAGCAGCCTGGCAGAGTCTTGCACACCTGCTTGTTGGTCAGGTTGTTGCAGAAGTTAAAACCACAGGGAGATGACACCTGGGATGCCTGCAGCTCTCCTCTTTCACACCACTTGCTCTGCTCATCAGTCTTCCTTTAGCTGCATCTTCCTGTTGTCCTCCTTTGCTGCCTTTGTCCTCTCTCCAGGGCCACCTGGAGACACGGACACGGGGGTGCAGCTGCAGGACCATGCCACCCGGGTTGCCCCCGTGTCCTTGGTGGGTTTCCCTATGTGCAGCATGCACAGCCAGAGGCTTTCCTCCTCCTCCTCGGCTGGAGTTTATTGCCCCAAGGGAAGGGGCTGCCAGCAGCCTGTCCACCTTTAAATCTTTATAGCAGACCCCAATGGCCAGGGCCCTGTCCTGGTAAATAATTCACCCTGCGAGTTCCCAGGGAGAGGCTTCCTTGACTAATTTTGTTTCCATAGAAACTGGGGCGGCTCCTGCTCGCCGGAGCCTGGGGCAAATCAATACAGGTTTTTTTTTTTCCCTTTGCACATTCAGCCATGGCCCTGGAACCCTGGCAGCAGGAGAGCAGCAGCTGGAGGTGCTGGTGGCTGGCTGGGACCTTGGTGCTGCCTTCACCTGCCTTGGCCCTGGGTGGGGATGCTCCTCTCTGCCTGTCCCTGCCCATCCCTGACAGGCTTCACAGGATGCCCAGGGCCAGCCCAGTCTCATTTCAGTCCACTCCCAGCGTGTTCCTATTATGCAGAGGGCTGGAGGGGAAGGGGCTGCCGCTGCTCAGCCTCTTTCTCTCTTTTCCTTCTCTTTGACCCTTGACCTAAAATGGTAAACTGGCATTGGGGTATCAGCTACACTAATTAGCTGGGGAGTGGAGTGAGGTCAGCCTTGCCCCCAGCATGGTGTCTCTTTTGCCCACTCCTCATTGGATGCTTGCTAACGTAATGCAACCCCAAAACTGCCCAGAGGTGCCCCTCCCGTGTGCCCTGCCCGGGGGCAGCCCTGGCACAGGGCACACCTTTGCAGCAATTCCTGATTTGTTCCCTGCAGCTTCCCAGGGCTCCTGTGCTGTGCTGGGGGCACAAAGGGAGGAGAAGGCACAAGTGTCTGGCAAAGGGTTGCTGTGACATAAGGTGTGAGGTCCCTTCCAACCCCACACATTCTCTGGTTCTGGGTAAACCGAGGGAGGAGCTCGGCGATGGGCAAAGGCTCTCCCTCAGGACGGTGGCAGCGCTGGCGCCCAGGGGGTGCTGCTGTGTCGTGTGCCCTGCAGCGGGCAGCCCTCGCTCCTCGCAGCCCTTCCAAGCAAGATGTAAGCTGATTTCTCAGCTGGGACAAGCCTGTTCTGATGCCAGTGGTGAGAGGTCGCTCGACGGAGCAATCTGCCATCAGCCCTCGGCTCCTGGCAGCCTCTGGCACCTCCTTTGCGGCGCCTTGTGGGGGGCCAGGTGTGAAGAGGCTGAGCTGAGCCACACAAAGGGCTGCTGGGTTGCTTTAATCGCTCACACTTGCTTGACCTATTTTTTTTTGAAATCCCTTCCTGGAAACCTTATTTCATGTTTGAATTCCCTCAACTATTTTAGGAATGCTGTCCTACCCAGCTCAGATTACCTCAGTGAGAGCAGTGCAGGGCAGCCTGGCCAGGCAGCCCACTTCTGGATGCAGCTCCGGTGCTACCTCATTAAAGTGGCCTTAGTTTGTGGTGAGAAGGGGGTGGCCTTCGGCTGTGCCAAATGGGGATTGGCTTAGTGCTGAAAGGCAGGGGATGTCTCTGCCCTCGCTTGACAGAGAGGGCTGGGGGCATCCCAGTGTGGCCACAGTGCCAGGACCCCTGGTGCTGGGCAGCCTCTTGCAGCCCTGGTGATCCCACTGCATGGAGTCATAGAATTGCTTGGGTTGGAAGAGACCTCCAAGGGCATCCAGTCCAACCAGCAACCCAACCCCACCATGGCCACTAAACCCCCAAGTGCCATGGCCACATGGTTCTTCAACACCTCCAGGGATGGGGCCTCTACCACCTCCCTGGGCAGCCTGTGCCAATCCCTTGCAGGAATGAATTTTTCTTTCATCTCTAACCTAAGCCTCCCCTGGCACAATTTCAGGCCATTTCCTCTCCTTCTATCACCTGAGACTAGGGAGAAGAGCCCAACCCCACCTGGCTCCAGCCTCTTTTCAGGAGCTGTTAGAGAGCAATGAGGTCTCCCCTCAGCCTCCCCTTCTCAAGATAACACCCCGAGCTCCATCAGCTCCTTCCCAGCCCTGTTCTCCAGACCCTTCCTTGCCCTTCTCTGGACATACTCCAGCCCCTCAATATTCTTCTTGAAATGAGGGTCCCAAAACTGAACCCAGGATTTGAGATGTGGCCTCACCAATACCCAGTACATGGGCACACAATCCCTGCCCTGCTCCTGCTGCCCACACCATTGCTGATCCACTGGCACTGGTGGGTGCTTCAGGTGCTGCCCTGGGTGACTGAGCAGTGCCCAGCAGAGCCCTGCCTGGTTTTCCTGCCCTGGCTGTGTGAGGGCCCCAAGGCTTAGCTGGCTGTTGTTGGTTTCTGAGCTGCCTGGGTGCTGCGGAGGGCTGACATCTGGTCGGCTCACAAAGGGAGCTCATAAATCTGTCTGGGAGGATGGCATGGCTGCGGCTGGGCGGGCAGTGGTGCCCCAAGGCAGCAGCCGCCACCGCCGCGGTGCCCCTGGGAGCACAGGTCTGGCCCAGCAGTACCAGCAGGTAATGCCAACAGTGCCCTGCGCTGGGACTCACTGCACGGCTCTCCGGGCACCCTCCTGGCTGCCCCTCCAGCTCTGAGTGCTGCTCTGGGAGCAGGGAGGGGACTGGTTGTACACAGGCTCCCAGGCTGCCTCCTGCTCTCCTCCCTGGCTGCTTTGTGCTTTGGAAAGGGCTCAGACCCAGCCTCTGTGACTCGGGCTTGAGCAGGCATTAAAGGGGATCCTCAGGTGCTGGTTTGTTTCCATGAAAAAGGATTTGCTGGCAGCAGTTTTCCCAGGCTGTGGCCCCATGCACACCCCTGAGGCAGAGTGGGATGAGGAGAGGGTTTTGGAGAGGCTGCTAAGGCCTCAGCCTCTGCCTGCCTGCTGCCAGACAGGGTGAAATTCTGTTCCTGAGCTTTTTACTCCAGTTTCAACCCTGTTCTAACCACACCTGCAGCTGCCAAACAGTTGTGTTCCAGGCTTCTTGTTCCTCTATCAGGAATCCTTTCGCAGGGGCCTGGCTGCAGGCAGAGCTCAGCAACCCTGCCCTGGCCAAGCTGCTATTTCTGGTTTAATGTCCTCTGTTTTGAGACTTCCTCCATGAGTCTCCCCTCCAGAAGCTGGGGCACTGCCAGTCCTTGTCTCTAGATAGTTGCATGCATGGGGATGCCTTCTGCACTTCTGCTCTGCATCCCTCAGCCGAGTCGTTGAAGCTGTGGGTACTGATGGATGCCCTCATGATGGGTGCCCCTGGGAGGGTGGGGGGGTGCTGGGCTGGGGAAACAAGTAGTGGCTGCAGTGGGGCACTGTGGTCCCACCGTGTGTGCAGGGATGATCTGGAGAGGCAGCGAGGCAGGGGCAGGAAGGGCTGGGCTGGCTGAGCAGGGCTTGAGCAATCCCATCTGTTGTCAGAGCTGCAGCAGGCACTGGGGAAGGGAATATTTGTGCTTGCACTTGGTGCCAAGGCTCTTCCCCGAGCTGAGAGGGCTGTGAGTGATCAGTCCCTGTGCTCTTACAGCTGTTGGCTCCTCTGTTAGGGCTGCATTCCTCCCTGGGCTGAGCCACTGTTGTTTTCAGCATGACATTACCGTTTTGACCAAGCCCTGGGCCTGTCCAGCTGCTCCTCTCTGCTGTTCTGGGGTGGCTGAGCTGCAGGCAGCCTGCAGGGGTGAGCTCCTTGCCAGCCATGTGCCATGTTGGGGTGCGTGGGGGGTGTGCATGGCAGAGTAGTGATGCTGTTTGCAGCCCAGATGCCATCCCACAGCTCTCCTGGGATGTGCCCTGTGGCAGCAGTTGGTGGTTTGGCCCTAGCTGGGATTTGTAGGTGCTCCCCAGACACACCTGGTGAGCACACACAGAGCACACTGCTGAGCTGCTCTGGTGGGACAGAAGCCCTGAAGGGCAGTGCTTGTCTGGGCTTATTTTCTGGCTTTGAAGTGATAAGCAAATGGCAGGAGTTGGACACAGGCAGGTGCCAGGGCCTGGGCAGTGTGCAGTGGAAAAGTGACTGTACAGGGGTGTGTGTTTGTGTCTCTGGGTCTTCTCCCTTTGCTGCCAGTGAAGAGGCTGCTTTGGTGTCTTTAGGAAACCAGGAAAGTCCCAGAGGTGCTTCAGCAGCTGCTTTGCTGCTTCTGGGAGCTTTACCTTGCAGCCTGAGAATGCAGGTTGGAGGCAGAGGAATGCACCCAGGAGTGCAAGCACCCAACAGCATCTGGCATACCCAAGAGTATCCCCTGTGCCCGAGATGATCCCATGTGTCCAAGATGATCCTGTGCCATCCTGGCTAGGTGGTGGTGTTGGTGGTGGCAGAAGCTGCATGGGCATTCTGCATGCCAGTCTCTACCCTGGAGTGCAGAACTGCTTGGAGGTGGCAGTGTGGGAGCCTGTCCTGCAGGTTTGGTGGTACAGTGGCATGGTGGAGGGGCTGGCACTGGCTCTGTGCCTGGCCCTTGGCCTGGCACTGGAACGTCACCTGGCACTTTCTCCATGGCACAGGTCAGTGCCAAGATGGCCATGGCTGCTGGGTGCAGAGGTGGCTCAGCTGGCAGCTGTCACCATGTCCCCAGGGTGAGATAGGACCTGGCACTGCTGGGATGAGAGGTTTTATCCCAGGGCTGGCAGGGGCACAGGGGCAGTGCCAGCCCCACCAGTGTCCCTGCTGCCACCTCCCTGAGACCCACAGCATAGGGACATGAGCACCCAGAGCTTGTAAAGCCTTTAAGCTCCTCCTGCGATGGGCACAGCAGAAGGGCAAAGGATTAGGGCTGTGCCCGGGGCTGTCTGGGTGAATCATAGTGTTCAGGGGCTTTGTGTGGCACAGCAGAGCAGGAACTATTTTAGGGGAGGAAGAAAGTTGATCAGGCAGCAGCTGAATGAGGCACCATAGCCTCCTCCTGCGGATGGGAGCTCCAGGCGAGGAGCAGCCTGTGCCCTGGGCTCATGCCTGGGCTGGCAGTTGGGCACCAGCTTTCTTCTTTCCTTTTTGGGAAATCTGAAGGATTTTGCCTTCCTTGGCATCTTCCCAGCCCCCTGTCTGCTAGCACAGAAATGAGGGCCAGAAACGTGCTGAGCCCCTTCCCTGCATGGGGAGCTGGGGGTGCTGCTGCCCTGCTCGTGGTGTGGCTGCAGGTGCTGATGAGGACAGGCAGCCCTGGGGCGAATGCTGCAGGCCCTGGGCAGCACTCTGCTCTGACCCCATGCCAGCCCCTTGCTCTCTCTGGACTCCAGCTGCTGCTGCCCTGCTGCTTAGCAGCCCTCTGGACTGGCAGCAGGACTGGACAGGCCCCTGGGCCAGCTCATTTCAACTCCCCTGGCACCTAGAGAGGCTGGGTCAGAGGAGCTTTGGGGTCCCTTCCAACCTGGCATTCTGGGATTCTATGACTTCTAAAACTGGCTTTTAAAGGCCATATTTGCAGAGCTTCACCACCTCAGCCCACAGTGGTGTTTGACCATGGGGCACACAGAGCTGCCCTGGGCTGTGCCAGGGCCACCACCTTGCACCTTACTTTGGCCAAACGCACCCTTCACAGCAACCCCGTGCAAGCCCAGCAGCCTCCAGACGTGGCTTGGGGCTGGGAAGGTCCCTGCTGTGCAGTCCCTTGGCGTGGTGTGAAGCCAGATGTGCAGCAGAGGCTTTCTGGTGAATAAACCTCTTGTCCCCATCCTGAGTTAGTTCATCTGAGCAGCCCCTGCCATGCTGGCTGCGTTGCTGTGCTCTCTCATGCTCTGCAGTGTGGGCTGCCAGCCCCAGGAGCAGTCCTTGTTGCCTGATGCCTGCTCCAGAGCAGAGTTTGAATCAGGAGTAGCCCAGAGGGATGCCAGGGGCATTGCCAACCCCAGCAAATGGGATTTTCCAGCCTTAGTGGTTACAGAGAAGACCTTACATGTACACGGAAAGGTCAGAGGCTGGGACACAAAGACTCCGACCGCAGGCGCCTCCTGGTGCTTTACAGATCCTGGGATGTTGAAACTGATCTGGGGATTTCCATCCCATTTCCTGCTTCTGGGGGCTGATTTTGCTCCTTGAGGTTTATGGGCTGGCCATGGCATTGCTCAGGTAATGGTTCTCTGCAGAAGCTCCCATCTTCATGTTTGGATCACAGTCACAGAACGGGTTGGGTTGGAAGGGACCTTAAAGCTCATCCAGCTCCAACCCCCTGCCATGGCCAGGGACACCTCCACCAGCCCAGGCTGCTCAAGGCCTCATCCAGCCTGGCCTTGAACACCTCCAGGGAAGGGACATCCACAGCCTCCCTGGGCAACCTGTTCCAGTGTCTCCCCACCCTCGCTGGGAAGAATTTCTTCCTCATCTCCAACCTTAGTCTTCCCTTTTCCAGCTCAAAGCCACTGTCCCTCATCCTGTTACCACAGTCTCTGAACAGCCTCTCCCCAGGTCTCCTGTAGTCACCTTCAGATATTGAAATGCAGCTCTGAGGTCTCCCTTGAGCCTTCTTTTTTCCAGGCTCAACAGCTACACCTCTCCCAGCCTGTCCCACAGGGAGGTTCTCCAGCCCTCTGAGCATCTTTGTGGCCTCCTCTGGACCCTTTCCAGCAGTCTCATGTCCCTGTGCTGGGGACACCAGAACTGGAGGCAGTGCTGCAGAGGGGGGGCTCAGGAGAGCAGAGGGGAGGAATCCTCTCACCATACCAGTGGCTGCTGCGGATGCTGAGCCAGAGCAGGGCTGTCCCTGGGGACAACACAGGAGGTTGACCAACACCACCCTAATGAACCTTCTCCCAGAGTCGGTGCCACATTTTGGAAGTGGGTTTTGCTCTCAGCAGCCCCTGGGAGCCCCTTGGTGCAGCTGGGGGCTGGGAGCTGGCACGGTGTCGAGGCCAGGCAAGCACTGGGGACGTGGCTGTCACACACGGCCTGGCTACAGGCAAGGAGAGCCTGGGTGACCTTCAGAGGTGACTGCTCTGCTTAATGGCTCTGAATCTGATTAGACCCCGTTGGACTAAGAAGTGTGCTTGGCACATTCCTCTGCACTAAGCACCATTTTCTGGACAGTTCTCCTGAACTCTGCCTCCTGCTTAGGGAAAAAGCCTTTGGAAATGACATTATGGATCAAAAGTGTTCCTGGGGTAATTCTGCCCCAGCAGTGGAGTTAATCCAGGCCTGCCTTTGGCCCTGCATTGGCACGGGAGGGGCAGGAGCTGTGTAATCTGTTTATGGCTTTACAGTCAATGTTAAGCTTGGATTTGTGGCTTTTCCCAAGGGATGCTGCTGCAGAGTGCCTCAGTCCCCTGCTCTGACACCCTTGGAACCAGCACCAGGCTCTATTTAAAGAGAGATTTCCCCTCTGTTTATAAATAGATGTCAAACCTGGAAATGTTGAATCTGGGAGCCCTCTGAGCCAGTGGGATTCAGATTCATGCCATTTTCTTACCTGCTGTTTTGTGTGGGCAGCACCTGGCATGGCACATCCAAGCTCTGCTGTGCCCAGCCAAGCTGCAGAGATGAGATGGTCACTTGAGGACGTGGCTGGATGGGTCAAAGTGAGTTGAATGTCCCCTGTGGAGATGAGGGTTCTGTCATGGGATCAATCACAGCATGTTGGGAAGGTTGGAGGGCACCTCTGGAAATCATCCAGTCCAACCCCTGCCAGAGCAGGCTTACCCCGGGCAGGGCATGCAGGGACACATCCAGGTGGGTTTGGAAAGTCTGCAGAGAAGGAGACTCCACAGCCTCTCTGGGCAGCTTGCCCCAGGGCTGCAGCACCCTCACACCAGAGAAGTTTCTCCTCATGTTGAGGTGGAACCTCGTGGGCTTCAGTTTGTGCCCACTGCCCCTTGTCCTGTCACAGGGCACCTCTGAACAGAGCCTGGCCCCTTCGTGCCCCCACGCCTCAAGTATTTGCAAACATCAATCAAAGCCCCTCTTAGCCTAAGCAGCCCCAGGCCTCTCAGCCTCTCCTCCTTCGTTCCAGGCTCTTCATCATCCTCGTAGGCTCCGTTGGGCATCTCATGGTGACTCTGGGTGACTTCTGCCTTATTCCCCTCTGCAGGTGGCAGGATGCTGCAGCGTGCCGGGGGCTGACGCCTGGCACCACCAGCTGCGGGGAGTGGGACCCCCACCGCCCGCACATGCTCCCCGTGAGCTGCCGGGGCGGTGCCCCGTGAGGAGCAGCGGCGGCGGGCACCCGCCCGGCCAGAGCCGTGCCCGCAGCCGCCGTGCCCCCGTGCCAGCCATGACCAGCCTGTTCCGCCGCAGCAGCAGCAACGGCAGCTCGCGGGGAGGCTCCTCCGCGCAGGAGCTCAACAACAGCCGCCCCAGCAGGCAGGTCCGGCGCCTGGAGTTCAACCAGGCCATGGAGGACTTCAAGACCATGTTCCCCAACATGGACTACGACATCATCGAGTGTGTGTTGAGAGCCAACAACGGCGCCGTGGATGCCACCATTGACCAGCTCCTGCAGATGAACCTGGACAGCAGCGGCTGCGACGACAGCTCTGACTCTGAGGACAGCATCCCCCCGGAGGTAGCCCTAGCACCTGGCTGCGGGTCGGGGTCTCCTGCCTGCACCGCTGGCCACCACGGCTGCCTCATCATGAGTGGGCAGCTCAGTGTCATCCTGCCTTGTTTCTGCTGGGCATGGTGCTGCGTGGCTGCCGCGGGCGGGCAGAGATCCGAGTGTGGCAGTGGTGCTGAAGAGGGGAGGTTGAGACAAGATCTGAGGGAGCAATGTTTGACACCGAGGGTGGTGAGAGCCAGGCTTAGGTGGCCCAGAGAGGTGGGAGGGTGCCCCCCATGCCTGGAACCACTCCAGATCAGGGTGTCCGGGGCTTTGAACAAGCTGCTGTAGTCGGGGTTGTCCCTGCTGGCTGCAGGGGAGGTGATGAGATGACCTCGGAGGGTCCTCTGCCCTCAGCACATCCTCTTGCCCTGCAGATCCTGGAGCGGACCCTGGAGCCGGACAGCTCGGATGAGGAGCCCCCTCCTGTCTACTCCCCTCCTGCCTATGAGAGCCAGGCCCTGGGCAGCTGCTACCCCCGTGCACCACCCACCCCACCACCCAGGTGAGCCCCCGTGCCATGGCAACCAGAGCTCCCTGTGCCAGCACCCAGGGAGCCTCTTGCTGTTCATTAGCTGGCCCCGTCAAGGGGCATCTCGTGCCAGTTTGTTTGGGCTGTGGGGGATGAATGAAGCTCACAGCTGGCTGCAAAGTCCCTTCAGGGCCCTAAAGAGCCAACAGCTGAAGGGCCTGGAATGCTGCTCCAGCAGCTCTTGGAATGGCAAACATCAGCTCCCGGGGGTGGGCTCTGCTCACAAACACCAGGTGCTGTGCAGCCAGAGTCCCACTCCCTGTGCACCTTGGGCTGGTCTGACTTGACCCCAGGGTTCTGTCCTCTCGGGGTGTGAGCTCTCCCCCAGCAGCACCACTTCAGCCGTAGGCTTGGGGCTGGCAGAAAGGCAAGCACTGGCACTGTGGTCACATCTGTGCCAACTCCTCGGATGAAGGCACTGCTGGCTGTGCAGGCTGGGAGTGACATCTGCTGAGAGATGTTCAGCAGCTTCAGAAGCACAGCTCTGCCCTGGCAGAGCTCCCACGGGGCTGGTTTCTGGGATTCTGAGCAAAATGATGGGAAGGGAACTCCAGCCTGAGCAGCTGCATGGCGAGGCTTGAAAAGCAGCTCTCAAAGATCTCAAGCGGGCAAGGAAAGCCTTTTGCTCTTCAGAGTTCCTGCTGTCTCCACGGGTGTGGGAGGTGTGCTGTGGTTTCTTGGGTCCCAGGACTACCAGAGGAGATGCCAGGCCAGGCCCTGTGTCCTGCTGCTGTGGCAGACATAGAATTGTAGAACTGTTGAGGTTGGAAGAGACCTTTGAGGTTCCGAAGTCCAACAGCTCATCCACTGCTCACAACCCCACAGCTGCTGCTGAGCCACTGCCGTGGAACCACGTCCCTCAGTGCCACAGCCTTGTGGCTCTTAAACCCCTCCAGGGGTGGTGACTCCACTGCCTCCCTGGGCAGCCTGTGCTAGTGCCTGAGAACCCTCGCTGGGAAGAAATTGTTCCTAACATCCAACCTGAACCTCCCCTGGCACAACCTGAGGCTGTTTGCTGTTGTCCTGTCACTTGTTGCATCTGGGGGTTTCTCCCTTGCCAAGGGTGCTCTCTGTACTTGCCCCTCAGGACGGACGTGCCAGGGCCTGGCAGCACCCCAGCCCCTAGGCGCTACAGGAACTGGAACCCACCGCTCCTGGGCAACCTCCCCGAGGACTTCCTCCGCATCCTGCCCCAGCAGACCGTGGGCACACAGGTGAGGCTCACTGCCCCTTCCAGGTGTGTGGATCACCAAACCCAGTCCTCAGCCACGCTGAGCTTGCAGCGTTGGTGCTCCGAATGTGTCTGGGTGCCAAGTGTGGACCAAACCAAAAGTCTTGGAGCTCTTGTTCCAGCCAGACTGAAATGAGCAAGGTGAATCTTGCAACAAGGCTCTGATGTTCTTTCTGCCATTAGCCCAGCAGTTAGTGCCAGAAATGCCACCTGCAGTGGCACCTAATATTTTAAACGATGTGGGCACCTTTCCTGCTGGAGCAGCAGAGCCAGTATGCCTCCCTGGGGCAACTGGCATGACCAGGGCACTCCAGGGCTGCTGCTGCAGTGGATCTCGACTGGAAAATCCAGTGCAAACCAGAGGATCTGCCCTTGGGACATCAGAGTCCCCCTGTGCTTTGTTGCAGTTTCAAGTGTGGGTGCCTTTCTGCCCACAGGCAGCAGCCCATGGGAAACCAGCAGCCCCAGTACCAGGGTGTGCTGGGCACCTGACTTAGCCCTGGTCACTTTGCTGACACAGGAGCCAGCCCACAAGTGGGCCATATCCTCTCATCCTGTCCCTTGCTCCTAGGCAGAAGAGACCAGCCCCTACCTCACTCCAGCCTGAGGTAGTGGTAGAGGGCAGTGGCATCTCCTCTCAGTCCGCCACTTCCCACCAGGCAGAGGCAGTGATGCCCTGTCCCACTTTGTCTCCTCTGCAGCAGCTTTGTCCTGAGCACAGCCCGGGCTGTTGGAGAGACCCTCCTGGGGAGCAGCATTTGGTAGCTGTCATGTCTGGGGGTGCAGTGGTGTAATGGGAGAGCAAAAGGCCAAGCTCAGCCTGAGATGCTGTTGCAAGGGGGCTCCTGGGTGCACCAGCACAGGCACTGAGACCACCACTGCCCTCTGCGCAGGGCTCGCAGAGCTGCCGGCAGGCGGTGCCGCGGGGGCTGCCCGCACGGAGCCAGGGCTCGCTGGAGCAGGAGCGGCGCTGGAAGCAGTACCTGGAGGACGAGCGGATCGCCCTCTGCCTGCAGAACGAGGAGTTCATGAAGGAGCTGCAGAGGAACCGAGACTTCCTGCTCGCCCTGGAAAGAGGTGAGCAGTGCCTCCAGAAGCACCTGCCTGCGCCTGCCACTGTGCGGCCCCTGCCATGCTGACCGCCGGCAGCGTTGCCCTGCGCATGCCAAGATGCTGCCAGGCTGGTGGTCTGACCTGCTGACACCAAGCAGCGAGCTGCTCAGCAGGCTCCTGCTCCCGGTGCTCAGCCGCTCGCAACAAGGCTCTGTTCTCTTACCACCTCCCTGTCGTGTCTCTGGCACAGCCCAGCAAAATCCATGGGGAGGAGCCTCGGAAGTTCCCTCCGAGCCCAGCCTGGCTGATGTGCGCTCCCTGCCTATGTGCTGTCCCCAGGGCCTGAACTGGAGAGCACTTCTGCCACGAGTGCTGCTTCCCTCCCGCGGGCTCCTCACTGGTGAGCCGGCAGCCAGCGCCTCGCTCGGCGCCGTGGGAGGGCTGCAGGGTGTCGGTGGTTTTGCTGCTACTGAGCAGAGAGCTGCATTTCCCCTCTCTTGTGCTGCCACCGGCTCCCAGCCTCCCAGCGGAGGGGCCACCTCCCTCAGAAGTCTGTCTGGTGGTTTGCAGGGCAGCACCCTCACTGCAGGGCTCACCCGCAGCTGCCACAGCTGGCAAACCGCTGGCGTGCCTGCTGCGTGCCGCTGGTTCTTCTGCTGCGGCGAGAGCAGCGCTGCTGCGGGCTGCCACCAAAGCGCCTGTGGTCGCCTGCTGAGCACAGCCCCAGCTGCCTGCCTTGCCGACAGCCGCGAGGGGACGGCAGCGGAGCTTCGGGTGCTGCCTCCAAGGCTGCCTGACCCAGCAGCACCCTGGGCTTTTTGTTTTGCAGATCGACTGAAATACGAGTCAAAAAAATCCAAGTCGAGCAGTGCTGCTGCCAGCAACGACTTGGGCTGCTCCTCCGCGTTGGCAGGTAACTTGTGAGGTGCACAAGGGCTTGCTGTGATGGCGCCAGAGGGGATGGATTGGAGCTTGAGGAGGGCAGACAGACTGGAGATGAGCAAGAAATTCTCAAGAGTGTGGGTGGATGCCCCTGCTTTAGCAAGGGGCTGGACAGGTGATCCTCCTCCAACCTGGAGTGCAATTAGTGCCAGGGTAACTGGGGGCAGCTGTCTCTGGAGCAGCACGGAGGGAGGTCTCCCGCTCTGCAGTGGTTGCTGGTGGTGGGATTAAGCCACTGCTTACCCCACACCCCCTCGCGGGCAGCTGGAGGTGAGCAGGCTGTGAGTGTGCTGCAAGCCATCATCTCGATGTTCACAGTCTCAGGAGGGTCCTCATCTGGTGCCAGCTCTGGTGTGCCAGTGCCCTCATCCAGCCTGCTCCTGCCCAGCTGTGCTCGTGGCAGGGCTGTGCTTTGCCAGTGCTGGAACTAAGGGAGCTGCCTTGTGCCTGCTGCTGACCAGCTGCTTGCCTTGCAGGTGAGGCAACCCCCCCTGGGAGCAGTGAGGCCGGCGGGGCCGTGTCTGACGATGCCTTATTCAGAGACAAACTGAAGCACATGGGGAAATGTGAGTCTGGCTGCAGGCTCTGGCTGCAGGCTCTGCACTGGCAGCAGGACCCCTGCTGGGGCTGGCAGGGCGGTGGCAGCAGCGTGGGCAGGGGAAGAGCTGGTGGCATTTCCCCACTCCACATGGGCCAGGACACATGCCTGCCAACACCTGTGTGTGGGCATTTCCTGCCACCTCTCTTGGCAGCTGGGCACATATGTCCCCAGCACCTTGAGAGTCACACAGAGAGCTGGCACACAGCATGCAGGGCAGAGGGTGTGGCATGTTCTGCTTAGGCTGCTCAGTGCACTTTGTGGTTGGGTTTCCATCTGCGTTTTACAGTCCTGGGCTGGTGCATCCCTGCCCTGCAGTGCTCTCCTCCTGGTCCTTGCCATGGCAGGGAGCTCCTGTGCCACACACAAAACAGAGTGAGGGCTGTAGGCAGCTTGAGTTGGGCTGCAGCCAGCTGAGACACTGAGGAGATGTGGGTCAGGCCCCAGTGAAAGGATAAAACCATCAGCACCTTCTGCCAGGCTCCAACATGTCCCTGCTGGTCACAGGACCTGGCTCTCTCTGCTTGGCAGCCTGAGCAGCTGCTGTGTGCCCAGGCAGTCCCAGGCCGTCACTGTAGGGTGCTGGGGCACAGCTGGGTCTGGTGTTGCTGGCTCTGGCCATCTCCTCCCCATCACCCTTGGCAGCTTTGGGGAGGGCTTTGGGGTGAGACCCTCACATGGATGCTTCCTTCCAGCCACGCGCAAGAAGCTGTTTGAGCTTGCCAGAGCCTTCTCTGAGAAGACAAAGATGAGGAAATCCAAACGGAAACACTTGCTGAGGCACCAGCTGTATCCTGAGGGGAGCTGGGGGGCTGCAGGGGGTGCTGAGGCACCAGCTGTATCCAGAGGGTAGCTGGGGGGCTGCAGGGGGTGCTGAGGCACCAGCTGTATCCTGAGGGGAGCTGGGGTGCTGCAGGGGGTGCTGAGGCACCAGCTGTATCCTGAGGGGAGCTGGGGGGCTGCAGGGAGGCTGAGGCACCAGCTGTATCCTGAAGGGAGCTGGGGGGCTGCAAGGAGGCTGAGGCACCAGCTGTATGCTGAAGGGAGCTGGGGGGCTGCTGGAGGGCTGGGGCTGTCATGGGGAAAGAGGATGACCTCATGCAGGGGCTCCTGGAGACACCCTAAGGCCACAGGCTGGCCAGAGCCTCCTGGTGGCCTCTCGTGGCTGGGTCCTGAGCTGGGGAGGGACTTGTGTCCATCTACACAAAGGTTTTCCTTAGCAGGGGGCACAGGATGGGGACAGCAGCTTCCACAGCCAATCTTCTTGATGATGTTGAAGGACATTCATGTGGTAAGAAATGCCATACTGTGCCATGTGTGCTGTGCTCAGTGTGGGGTCCCGTGGTGCCCAGCCCTGTCCTGCCCCATGTGCTCCCTCACATACCAGATCTGTGCTGGGGCTTGGCCACCCATGCTATGAGCTCACCTCTGGACCCACGCAGCCCTCCTGTGAGCTTGTATTTGCTGGGGTGACCAGGGATGCAATCTCCCCTTGCAGCTGGGCTGTGCAGCTTGCTGGATTGGGCCACAGTCTTGGCCAACCTGTTGTCAGCCTGACACAGCAGCAGGTCTTGGCAGGCAGTTTTGTGCCAGCCCAGGGCTGGCTCAGATGCAAGCATGTGGCAGAAATTCCTCCGTGGGCCAAAACTGCCTTCCAACGTTCTCAGGTGTGCTCAGGCAGAGTCCATGTGTCCCAGTCCCTGGGAATTGTCTGGGTGAGGAAATCCCTGCCCCAGGGCAGGGCCTGGGTGCCTTCCCTGCTGGAGCATCTTGCTGGGGCTGGGACCGCAGCATGGTGGCTGATGCTTGGGCATGGAGGTAGCTGCAGCCCTCAGCAGCCCCTGCCTGCCTTTGTCTTTCAGATGAAGACTTTCAGGCACGGAGGCAGCAGCTCCGGGAGGAAGAGGAGATGCTGAAGGAAGGGCAGTAAATGGTGAGAGGCATCTAGGGATGAATGAATGCTTCCTGGTGAGCATCTGAGTGGTCCTGTCTCTCCATCTGTCCTGGCAGAAGGAGGGAGCTGGGTGCCCGGGGTCAGGTCCAGAGCATGTTTGAGTGGGGCTGAGCCCATTGGCTGTAGGTGCTGCCGCTGAGCACAGCCCCGGGCACACAGGTGGGCCAGGGGCTGTTACTGGCCGCAGCAGAAGAGAGGCTGAGCACACCCTGTTCTCCTTCCCACCCCTCCAGGTCCCAGCACTGGGTTTTGGTGCTGGCACAGGACCTGCTCAAGGCTTCACCAGAAGATGGCTGAAAAAGGAAAAAAACCCACCCAACAGTAACCTGGAGTTTTGGCTGTTCCCCCTCTGCCGTTGTACTCCTCTGCAGTACGAGTCTCCAAGGGAGGCACCAGGTTTTCTTACCGGCGGCTTGAAAACAACTTCTGGAGAGCAAATCAGCCAAAAAGGAAAACAAACAAACAGGAATAAATAATAATAAAAGGAGCTGGCAGCTGCTGTGAGCTGCTGTGGAGGAGCCAGCGGAGCTCAGACTTGGGAGGAGGAGCAGCAGCCTCCAGCCTGCTCTCGGTCCGAGGAGCACTGCAAGGAGGAACGGAAATCAGTTGTGCTACGGAGGAAGCATCCAGCTGTGGAGTCTGCTTGGCTCCTGGGCATATCCCTGTGGGATCTGATGGAACTTTGCTCTGTGCACACGGGACACAAACCAAGCACCTGAGAGAGAACCTAACAGTTGCTGCCTGCTATTGCTAGGAGTAAGGAGCGGAGGTTCAGGTCAGGCGATAGAGAACACGAATTGTTTATAAAAGGAAAGGCTTCTTTTGCCAAGGCCTTTCACTTGGATTAAACCTTTGCCTTTGGCATTGCTAAAACTGCCTTGAAGTCAGGCTGCTGTGTGCAGGGGCAGTGCCAAGGGCTGCGCTAGCATCGCTGTGATGCTGCCTGCCAGAGCAGGATGTGGCCTGCTGGGCACAGCATGGTGCTGGTCCTGGCTGCTGGGCAGGGTGCTCAGCAGCTCTGGGGATGCCCCTCACCATCTCCAACTGAGCCACTTGGGTCTAGTTGGAGGTGTCCCTGCTGACTGCAGGGGGGTCGAACAAAATGACCTTGGAGGGTCCCTCTGGCTGTGATGCTGTGAGGTGCAAGTTCAAGCTGAGGGGTTTGCAGCTGAGGCTGCTGCAGGTGACTTGAGCACACACAAGTCGCACAAAGGGCTTGTGAGCGCTGCTGGCTTTGGTGCAGGGCTGGTGCTGGCACCGTGGCAGAAGCAGAGCACCCTTCTTGATGCCCACTCTGGGGAGCAGGGCAAGGGGCTGGGGCTAGCAGGCACTGTTGCATCTTTTGGAGGTGCTGTCAGGCTAAAAATGATGCTGCAAGCGAATTCCTCCCCTGTGTAAGTGACGAGTTGGGAGGGTAACGGCAGGAGTTGCCGCCCCCAGCACGTTTTGTTTTCTCCTTTATCCACATAATCTGTTGACTGCTAAATGCAGGAGGTGGCTCTAGACGTGCCTGCTCCACTCTGCTGGCTCCCGCGAAGCAGCACAAATGTTGCAAGATGGGAGCTGCGAAGGCGGCAGACGCAGAATCCGCAGCCATCAAACACACACCCGACTGTTTGCCCTGCCTCTCGGCGGGGTTTGCTAACAAAAGCCCACACTGCAGACGCTGGCTCCCGACAGGCTGCTTTGCGGTGCCGCCCGCAGCCGCTTGCCTTTGAAGTGGACGCCAAGAGCCGCTCCTGCGCGCTGCAGCTGCTGCACCTGTTGAGTGTCGCTGCCGTCGGCAGGGGTTGGTGGAGATCTGAGCCAGCGCTGGGGCTGCTTTCGGGTGTCTGGGACTGCGGGGTCCTGGTAGTGCCCCATGAGCACAGATGAAGTGCTCCTGGCAGTGCCAGGGGCTGGCCAAACCCTGGGGTGTGAAGGGTGAGGGCAGGGTGTGCTGGGCTGGAAGCAGCTGGAGGTGCCAGCCAGCTTTGGGGTGCTGAATTCCGAGCGGCAGCAGAGCCTCCCCACCCAGCCCGTCCCGGCTTTGGTGTCTGCTCTTTTTCTTCTGAGGGAAGGACTGAGGAGCACCCCTGGAGTCATGGCCCCCCGGCGGATGGGTTAGAGCCATTTCAAGTGGCGCTGGCTTTGCTGTGAGCGTGCAGGCTCTGTGCCTGCTCCCTGCCGTGTGCCCGGCTGTCGGCTGCAGGTTGGTGCTGGAGAGGCACCGATGCCCTTCACTGGGCTGGGCAAGGTGGGTGTCTGGAGGAGCCTGCGTCCCTTCCTGGCTTGGGGCTCAAGGGGCTAAGCGTGAAGCTGAGAACAGGAGATCCTTTAGTCCCTGGGCGGGACTTTAATTCCCAGCCTGAGACTGGGGCGGCCAAAGGAGGGCTCCTGCCCTACCCTCGGCTGGCTCTGTGATGCGGCAGAGGCTGCTGTGACTCCCTCCCAGTCCAAAGCAGCTCTCTGCATATTTGGAAGAAAGTCAAGCTTGGAAGCAGCTCAGTTTGTCACTGTTCCAGTGCCTCTTAGCAAAGTTTCCATGCAGGCAGGAAGCGCCGCCAGGCAGTCGGGCAGCAGCTCAGGCTCCTGTGGGAAGGAAGTTCTGCTTCTCCCGGCCCAGGAGGTCGTTACTGGAGGCTGGGCTGGTGCACGGGAGCAGAGGCAGCCAAGCACTCGCACCCTTGTGCTTGCCTTCTCTCTGCCGAGCCCTGCAGGCTCTGCGGTGCTCCTGCCCTCGCTGGAGCGTGAGCTGCGCTGAGCCGCGGAGGTTGGCACAGAGCTGCCCTGGGCAGGCTGCTGCTGGGCGAGCCACAGGTCAGTCCTGCTGCAGCTGCTGCCGGTGGGGTGGGGGTGAGCAGTGCTGCTGGCCCTCTGTCCTGTCTCTCAGCCGGGATTTTGGTTGACACTTTGCCTCTCAGTTGCCTCTGTAGGCAGCCGTAATTCACTGGTGGAGAGGAGCCCAGAGGCAGCTGCCTCTGCTTTAGTTCAGGCTGGGCTGGCCAAGAACGTCCCTGAGGTGTCCAGCAACATCTGCTGGCAATGCCACCTAGGACCCAGCAGTGCCAGGCTGTGATCCTGTGAGGAAATGGAAAGAGAACAGACAGTGTGTGGACCACGGGGAGGGGATGCACAACCTCTGCCCACTGCATGTGCTGGCTGTGGACCCCTAGGTCCCTGTCCTCTGCCAGAAGAGGGTTTGTGGTGGGAGACTCTGGCAGTGTGCTCACCACAAAGGGTCCAGCACCCAAAGTGGGCACCGTGCCCGTGAGCACAGGGCTGCCAGCAGGTGCTTCGCAGGGGCTTGGGGGATGTCTTTGCTAACAAGGTCTAACGACTCACCCTTAATTAGCCTAGGCTGGGGAAGCCTCTCTGAGTGAGTCACTCTGTAGCCATTTCAAAATACCTTGGAGGCACAAAGCATCGTTGTAAGGGAGGATGAAAGGTGATGATTTTCATGTCCTTTTAGAAAAAAAAAAAAAGAGAAAGGAGAAATAAATCAGGTGTAATGAGTAGAAAGGCCACTAAAAAAACTGGCTTGGAAGCCAAAATGCATTTCTGACATCAAAATGTACCATTCTCAGTGATGTTTGTATCACTTCTCTACCACATGGTTTGAAGAGAGCAAACAAACCAATCTGTGATGTGAGTGAGTGTTGCTATTTTAGAATTTATTGCCAGAAGTGATTTTTTTTCTTAAAAGATGTTTAATAGCAATTCATATAATAAAGTCTTGTTGTACTCTTAACACCTGGGGGGTGGGGATTGGCTTTTTGATCCTGTCTCTTCGCAGGGGAATCGTCTCCAGCCCTGCACATCTCCACACCAAGCTGGTGGCATCACCAAGTGAAGGTAGAGAGCATGGAGCTGGATGATGTTGGTGGATTTGCTCCTGAAGGGGCTGGTCCCAGCATCACTCCCACAGGGAATCACTTGCTGGGGCTGGGCTTGGCTTCCCCTTCCTTTCGTGTTCCCTGCAACAGGCTGGAGGAGGAAAGCTTTGGGGAGGAATTCCTTGGAGGCTCAAAAAGCAACAAGAAAGCCAAAGATGAGGGTAGTTTGTGCCATGTGTGAGGGAAGGGCAGGTGCTTGTCAAGCCCCACTTACAGGAGCTGGCCCTTGTCCCCAGCCAGCACTCAAACCCCTGCTCTCCACCCCTTCACTTTAGGATAAAGCGACACTTTGGGCCTGTTCAGGCTATGCTGTCCTTGAGAAATCCTTCCCCATACACACCCAGCTCTGGAGAAGCTGTGAAACATGGGGATGTCTCCAGACCCTCACCTCCCCTTGCCCTGGGCAGCTCACAGCTTGCAGGAGCAGGGTGGGCCTGGTACTTTATGTGTGGCAGTGGCAGGGACAGGGGACATATGGAGCATCCCTCTTACTTGATGGGATGAGGCTGGAATCTGCTTGCCCTGCACCAGCTGTCCAGGAGCAGGATTAGAGCTTCCCAGCCTCATGTGTAACTTGGAAACCTTCCCTGTGAAGGAAGATGCTGGAGAAAGTTGAGGAGTTCTTGTCTTAAATGTTAGAAGCATTGAAATGCTGGAGAATGCCTGGATGCTGCCTTCCTACCACAACCAAGCAAGGAGCTGAGGCTTTCTCAAGGAGCTGAAAAGCCCCAGGGCTGCCCAGTCCTCTGAGCAGCTCAGATGCAGCCTTGGACCAGTCCCAGCAAGTCTCTTTTGAATTCTTCTGCTCTTACAGGGTAAGGACTTTTTCTTTCAAAACTATCTCCCAGCAGCTAACAGGAGCCCAGGACTGGTGGCAGCTGTGCCAGATGAGGATGGATGCTGGAAGTGCTTCAGCCTGGCATTAACACTTGCTGGCCCTCAGTCTGCCGTGGAGATTTACTGCCCCCTTCCTTCCCGAGGCTGGAAGATGGAAGAAGGGATGGAATTTGTTTTCCCCCTCAGCTCATTCCCAGGCTAAGGGCTGCACCTAGTGCCCAGGCGTCGCTCGCTGCCACATGCTTCTCCTAAGGCCAGGTCGTTGCGGGCACTGGCAGAGACAAGGCAGTTTGTGCAGCCCGGGTGCAGCTGCTGGGTTTGCTACAGCAAGGTAAATGAGCCAGGCCGGGGCTCTGTGCTGGCCTGGGCATCATCTGCTGCCACCTCCTGGGGCCAGCGAGCAGTGCTGGGGCTGCCCAGGGCAGGATCAGGCCGTGGTGCAACTCCTCCACAGCTCCTGTGCAAACCACGGCAGCAAACCCTGTTGCTGATCTCCATCCAGGTGAAACCCAACACCAAAAGGGGGCCGGGGTGAGACTGGTCCTCCCCACAGTCCACTGGTGGTGATGATCTGCAGCCCAGCAGCACCACTGGTCCCCAGGCTTCCTTGGCTGCCATGGGGACACCCTGGTGCTCAGTGCAGGGCACAGCAGACAGGGCAGTGTGAAGTGCCACAGGCAGAGAGGACAATTTCTGAGGATGTAATTCCTGCCACATGTAAAGAAACCACAGAATGGTTTTGGTTGGAAGGGACTTTTAATAACACAGAGCCCAGCTGCTAGCCCAGCACTGCCAGGACACCACCAAACCATGGCCCTCAGCACCACATTGCCACGGCTCTGAAACCTTCCCAGGCATGGGGATTCCACCTGGGCAGCCTGGGCCAGGCCTTGACAACCCTTTTGAGAAGAAATTGTTCTTCTCAACTTCCCTTGGTGCAACTTGAAGCCAATTTCCTTTTGTCCTGTCGCTTGTTCCTTGGGAGAGACCAACCCCACCTGGCTCCAACCTCCTTTCGAGGAGCTGTAGAGAGCAGTGAGGTCTCCCCCAGCTCTGTCAGCTGCTCCTCCCCAGCCCTGTTCTCCAGACCCTTCCCCAGCTTCGTTGCTCTTCTCTGGACCCACTCCAGCCCCTCCATGTCCTTCTCGGAGCAAAGGGCCCAAAGCTGACCTCACTGAGGACGTGAAGGTGCAGCATGCGACAGCAGCCTCTGATACATCCCCGCTGGTCAGCCCAGCCGGCGTGGGCAGCAGCAGCAGCACCTCCTTTCCTCGGGACCGTGTCACTCGTCCCGGGCAGCTGTCCTCCCCTGTCACCCGCGGCTGGCAGCAGGGCAGCCCCAGCGGCTCCATCAGACACCGGAGATGGCATCCAGGCCCCCCCTGCCAGCACCCACACGTGTTCAGTGGGCGCAGGGCGCTGACAGCTGCTGCCGTGGCTCGCAGCCCTCAGGCCAGGGGCCTTTAGGGAAGCACAAACAGTGTCCCCATTCCAGGAGCTGTGCCGAGGAGGACCCTGGTGTTCGAAGCCATGGCCCTTGCTTTTTGCCAGCCCGCAGCACCTCTTGGAGGGCTGCACCCCCAAACCCTGCTGCCGCACCAGCCCCAGGCGCAGCCAAGCCAAGCTCCTGGCTCAGAGGAGAGGCTGTTGCTGGGAGGCAGAGTGTGGGTGCTTGGAGCTGGTGCTGCTGGGTCCGAAGGCGGGGGGCAGGGGTGTCAGTGCTGGCTGCTGGGGTCCAGCCCTGCTCTCCCCTGCAGGCTGACGTGGCAGAGCTGGCTGGGTTCGCGAGGGGAGCTGCCTCCATCCCAACTGCTTGGGGGGACATGACATGGGCACGGAGTGCTGGATAGACCCCTCCCAGCGGGAGACACACCTCCTGGTCCCTCGGTGGGGGCATGACCCGGGCTAGGGGGGATCCCAGTGCTGTCACCTCCCTCCGGTGCACGACACGGCGGCAGAAGGCCTCCTGAAGATACAGAGCTTTATTCATTCCTCGGGATTCCGCATCTTCCCGTGCCGGGGCTGAGGGCTGGAATCCCGCCGGTCCCAGGGAAAGCGCTCCCGGTTAGTCGTGCTGGTCCCAGGGAAAGCGCTCCCGGTTAGTCCCGCCGGTCCCAGGGAAAGCGCTCCCGGTTAGTCGTGCTGGTCCCAGGGAAAGCGCTCCCGGTTAGTCCCGCCGGTCCCAGGGAAAGCGCTCCCGGTTAGTCGCGCCGGTCCCAGGGAAAGAGCTCCCGGTTAGTCGTGCTGGTCCCAGGGAAAGCGCTCCCGGTTAGTCCCGCCGGTCCCAGGGAAAGCGCTCCCGGTTAGTCGCGCCGGTCCCAGGGAAAGAGCTCCCGGTTAGTCGTGCTGGTCCCAGGGAAAGCGCTCCCGGTTAGTCGCGCCGGGAGCGCCGCGCGTTGGCGCTAGGGCAGGGGCGGCGCTTTAACCGCCGGGCGGGGCCGCGCCATCCGGCTGCCCTGCTCGGCCCTCGGCTGGCCGCGCCTGGGCGCTCCGTGCCTCGGCCGCTCGCTGCGCGCCCTGGCGGCACTGCCGGTTCCGGCGGGGCGGCGCTGCCGGGAGCGCTGCCGCCATGGCGGGCAACCGACTGCAGAAGGTCGGGAGCGTCTTCAGCCGGTGCGGAGCGGGGGCGGCTGTGCGCGGGGTTCCGCCGGAGGGGAGCTGGCAGGAGGTGCGGGGCCCGCCCGGGGAGGGAGGCGCAGGGCCCGGGCGGTGCGGGTGTCCCCTGAGCTCCTGTTCCGCCGGAGGGGAGCTGGCAGGAGGTGCGGGGCGCGCCCGGGGAGGGAGGCGCAGGGCCCGGGCGGTGCGGGTGTCCCCTGAGCTCCTGTTCCGCCGGAGGGGAGCTGGCAGGAGGTGCGGGGCGCGCCCGGGGAGGGAGGCGCAGGGCCCGGGCGGTGCGGGTGTCCCCTGAGCTCCTGTTCCGCCGGAGGGGAGCTGGCAGGAGGTGCGGGGCCCGCCCGGGGAGGGAGGCGCAGGGCCCGGGCGGTGCGGGTGTCCCCTGAGCTCCTGTTCCCCGGCAGGACCCGGAACCTGCTCCGCGTGGGGGTGATCGAGAAGCCGCTGTGGTTCGACGTCTACGTGGCCTTCCCCCCGCTGCGGGAGCCCGTGTACCGAGTGCCGCGGCCGCGCTACGGCAAGGTGAAGGATGTCATCCCTCCCATCTTCTACCAGGAGGACGAAGTGCGAGCGTGAGTTACCGCCTTCCGAGGGGCGCCTCGGCCCCGCCGTTCGCCGGGGACCTCTGTCCGTATCCTCGCGGAGGGAACAGAGCCGCCCTCGAACGAGGGGACACAGTCTCAAGTTGTGCCGGGGAAAGTCTAGGCTGGGTGTTAGGAGGAAGTTGTTGGCAGAGAGAGTGATTGGCATTGGAATGGGCTGCCCAGGGAGGTGGTGGAGGCACCGTGCCTGGAGGTGCTCAGGAAAAGATTTCATGAGGCACTTAGTGCCGTGGTCTGGTTGACTGGATCGGGCTGGGTGCTAGGTTGGACTGGATGAGCTTGGAGGTCTCTTCCAACCTGGTTGATTCTATGATTCTGTGCTTCAAGCGGCGTTTTCTCTGCTTGCTTATATCCTGCACCACAGTGGAGCTGCCTCAGCTGCTTCTGCTGTGTTACCTCAAGGGTGAGGTGCAGAAACTCCAGCGCACCTCTGGCTCCCCTCTGGTGGTGCAGAAGGACTGGAAGTCATTAAGACAATTTAAAAACCCTGGAGCAAACATCTCTGTGTAATGTAGTAACTAACGGGAAAAGGAGAAACAGTTGTGAATGCTTCTTGTTGTAGTCTGACATGTCCCAGGGGCTGGAGATGAGGGCAAAACAAAAAATGAAACTGATTTTTATCTTTGAAAAACGAAACTCTTTTCATGTTTGCAAAATGAAGCTTCTTTTTTTTCTTTCCCCCCCTCTTTAATAGGAAATTTTACAGAATTTATGGCAGTGGTCCAAGACCTTTCGACCTGTCACAGTTAAACTACAAATCTACTTGCCAGAGGTAAGATTTATTTGTAGCTGAAGTGGAAATAATTCTGAAACTTGTCTTTTTTTTTCACCAGTTGGTGAACCAAAAATCCAACCTTTGAAATTCAGGTTTGTTGAGAAATACAATGAACTGAAAGAAGAAGGAAAAATTGAAGAGGAAAAATTGTTTGATGAAGCAGGAAAAGCTCTTCTAGCCAGTGGGATCATCTTGCAGAGGAGAGGAACAGATAAAGTGAGTATTAAATATTCAGAGTTACTTGGCCAGTGGGTTCAAAAAACTTCACCTGCAGGCTCTCAATGGTGAGTTAGTCTGAAGGAAATCCCAGCGACAGAAGCCCCTGCTGGCTGCGGTGACGATCACAGGATCTCAGGGGTTGGAGGGGATCTAAAGAGCTCATCAAGTCCAATCCCCCTGCCAGAGCAGGACCATACCATCTAGCTCAGGTCACACAGGAACACATCCAAACAAGCCTTGAAAGGCTCCAGAGCAGGAGACTCCACAACCTCTCTGGGCAGCCTGTGCCAGTGCTCTGGGACCCTTCCAGGCAAGAAGTTCCCCTTTGTGTTGAGCTGGAACCTCCTGTGCTGCAGCTTCCATCCATTGCTCCTTGTCCTATCCCAGGCAGCAAGGGAGCAGAGCCTGTCCCCCTCCTGGCCCCCAGCCTTCAGATATTTATAAAGGTGATCTTTTCTCTTGGTTGGGAGTGTGACAGGCACTTCTCAGGGGACAGAAAGGATTGATACCAGTTCTGGGGAGGAAACATTTAAGTCTGCAGTGTGTTAAAACCATCCCTTGGTGTGTTCGTGTAAACCACCTGGCAGTATGGACCCCTATCAGCACATTGGTGTTGTCTCTAAGAGAGCAGGGGGTAAAAGCAAACCTCTCCTGACCTGAAGGTAGAACTTTTCTGTCTGTTTTGAGTCGAAGCACTCTCGCTGTTCTTCAGCCTCCTTCCTTCTCTCTAGTCTCAGTCCCCCTCTTTTTAGTTCAAACCATCAGTGCTTGTCCTGTCACAAGCCCTGTTAAAAAGTCTGTCCCCAGCTTTCTGATTGGCCTCTTTAACTCCCAGAGGACTACCAGAAGGTCTCCCTGGAGTGTTCTCCTCTTCAGGCTGAACAGCCCCAACTCTCTTCATAACATCCCCAGAATCCAGGTCATGTAGGGCTGACAATTCCAATCTTCTCTCTTGGGTTCTACCTGAGATGCTGGGTGGGAAAGGAGCTGCTCTATTGCACAGTGAGGTGTGGCTTGCACTGCTGGAAGGGTTTGGGATTTGGGGTTTTGATGACTTCAAGGTGCCACTGGAACATATTACTGGACAGGTTGTGCTTGGGAAATAGCTGCAGTTGACTTTCACCCCGACCAGGGTAAGATTCCTTTTCTCCTGAGAATGCACTGCTGGATGAAGTGTTTGATGCTCTGTCTTTGGCTGCAGGTAGCACAACAGGATCATCACAACGTTGACACCAGGGACTCTGCTTTACACCTGCAGCTTCATGCTGTGCTGGAAGAGCTTCAGGAGAAGAAGACAGACCAGGAGGAGCAGACAGAGCTGGCAGGAGCACAGAAGGAAAAGCCATTGCCCTCTTAAGAGCCTTTTATCTGAGGTGCTGTGATGGGCAGGAGATGTTCCTCAGGGGTAGATGCCTCAGCTGGCTCCAGTGCCTTCCATGCTCATCATGTCTGAATCAGAGCCTCATTCTTGTTCTTCCATCTCCCCATTTCTGAAATGGCAGACAAGATTTTTTTGCTTCAAGGTTTAAGGTTGTGAGTTGGAAAATATGGGCATAAAAATGGGAAATTAAACACTGTCCTAAGAAATGGAAGTGCTGCCTCTTCAGGTGTCTTGTTTGACACAGTACAGATCACAGAATGTTAGGGGTTGGAAGGGACCTCAAAAGATCATCCAGCCCAAACACCCTGCTAGAGCAGAGTCACCCAGAGTAGGGCACACAGGAGCACATCCAGGTGAGTTTTGAATGTCTCCTGAGACTCCAGAGACTCTCTGGGCTGCCTGCTCCAGGACTTGGCTGTACCCACAGGGAAATACTTTTTTCCTTCTGTTCCTGTGGCTCCAGCTTGCACCTCCTGCCCCTTGTCCTGTCATTGGGCATCCTTGAGCAGAGCCTGGCTGCCCATCTTTATCACAGCAATGAGGGCAGCCCTCAGGCTCCTCTGCTCCCAGGCCCAGCTCCCTTAGCCTGGCCTCACAGGAGACGTTTCACTGCCTGCAGCAGCTTCTGGGCTCTGGCCTGGACTCTCTCAAGCAGTTCCCTGAGATCTTTGAACTGAGTGGCCCAGAACTGGACACAACATTCCAGGTATGGCCTCACCAGGGCAGAGTAGAGGGGGAGGAGAACCTCTGTGACCTGCTAAGCACTGCCCTTCTCTTTCACCCCAGGATGCTGTTGGCCTTCTCAGCCACAAAGGCACATTGCTGCCTCATGGGCATCCTGTTGTACCCCTTTCCTCTACCCTGGTCTCCAACAGCTCAGTCTCCAACCTCTCCTGGTCCATGGGGTTGTTCTCTGTCCTTGTCCTTGTTGGATTTCATTCCATTTCTCCCTGTCCAGGTCCAGCTCAATGGCAACACAGCCTGAGGGCTGTCACCACACGTCTCAGTTTGATGTCAGCAAACTTGCTGGCAGTGCCCTCTGTGCTTTCAGCCAAGCCCTTCATGAACATACTGAACAGTCCTGGTCCCAGTACTGACCCCTGAGGGACTCCACTAGACACAGGCCTCCAACTAGACTCAGTCCCACTGACCACAACTCTGACTTCCCTTCAGTTCCCATCTGCCTTACTCCCTGATCCCACAGCCCACACTGGATCAGTCCAGCTGGGAGGATGCTGTGGGAGGTGCCCTCAGATGCTTCCTTGAGTTTGCCTTCGCCTGCAGACTCCAATGCCTGCTGATTGGGTTGGTAAAGATTTTGGCTTTGAGCTATCTGAAACCAAATCATTGCAGGGAGGGGTTGGGCTTGGCCTTTTTGGTTATGTTGTACTTTTTTTCTTGTTTGTATTTCCCTCCTTATCGTGTTTGTCTTTTTCTCCTATGTTTGTATTTCCCCCCTTTTTTGTTTGTGTGTTTCCCTTCTTTTTATGTTTGTCTCTTGCCTCCATTTTTGGTTTTCTCCCCTTTTTATTTTCCCTTATTGTTTTATTTCTTTGTGGTTTCCCCCTCCTGTTTCTGTTTCCCACTTGTTTGTTTTCCCTTTCTTTGCTTCTATTTTTCTTGAAAGCCACAAACTACTCCCACCAGAAGCCGACAGGTGGAACCCACACCCCTGCGTGTCCATTTTTGCCCTCCGAGGACAGTGAGGAGCTCTCCCGCAGCTTCGGGTCCTGCTTCCAGACGCCTTCTCCATGAGGCCATTCAGTGCTGCTGCTGCTGCATGCGATGCAGCAAACCTTTGTCACCATCCTGCATTTTCTGGCAGTGGAAAGGAGGCTTCGGAAACAGCCCTTGGGGGGTGTTTGGGTGACGCCCTTCACTTCTCGTTAGTGCTGTAATTACAGCAGAGTCACGCCAATGATCCCGGGAAGGTCAAACTTCATTCCCAACTCCGTGCTGTAACTCTAGAGGAGTGCCAGGTTTGATTACAAAGAGCAAATCTGTCTCAGCACAGCTGCAGCTGTGAGCTCAGGGGGATCTGCTTCCACAGCTGACCTTGGTGCCACCTACTCTTGTCTGAGGGTCTTCCCTGTGGAGGAACAGGAATTGCTGCCCAAGGCACTAAATGCAGCCCTTTAGGGGTGAACATGCTGGGTTCACCCTTAGGGGTGAGCACACCTCTCCAGTGTCCCAGTTTTGGAACTAGTGGGTCAAAACTAGGAGGAATTTTCATTTACATTCAGTGTAAAACTACATTAAAATGGGGTTTGGTCTGGAGCAGCACTGGAGAGGAGACCTGAAACGAGTAGATGATAGCAGGCACCTGGCTTTGGGGCAGTTTCCCTCCACCTCCTGTGGGGCTGAGGTCAGCTGTTTTCATTAGAGAATTGCTGGCAGCTGGGATGTGAATTGCCCTTCTTCTGCACGATTTTCTGGCTTGGGCCAAACGTTTTCACCATGAGAAAATGTTTCCCCCTGAGCACAGCCAGACATGGGAATCGCCTCCCAAGGGCAGCAGTGAAGTCTCCTGCACTGGGCAGTTTGGAGGCTCAGCTCAGCAGGGTGCTGGGCCAGCTCATGTCAGCCACACCAGCACCTGGGAGGATTGGAGCAGGTGACCCTTGGGGTCCCTTCCAGCCAGACACTGAATTATGGCCAGTCCAGGGGAGGAGGAGAGACCAACAGCTCCATGGCTGCAGCTTTGCTTCTTTTCCTGTGTTTTGGTTTGTTTTTTTGAGCTTTCTGGTTTGCTGTTTAGCTGTTGCTGATGCTCTGAGCTTGCCAAAGGTGGCAAAGGGAAGCACTTGAAAAGGAGAAATGCTGGGGAGCTGGATGTAAGAGCACACAGGAGGTTTCTCACTTGCTTCATTCACACCTCAGTGGTGTAGTGGCATTTGTCACTTCTCAAAAGAAAAAATACCAACAGAACTTGAAGAGCTTTTCCCTCTGTTTTCTGCTGGATCTGATTTCTTCATCCTTCACCTTTGCTGAGCTTGGATGTGCCTTCCTTTAGCCACCTGAAGCAGAGCGAGCAACAAGCCTGGATTTAGAAGGCAGAGTGGAGCAGCAGCTTCTGAGTGTGCCTTGAGTGAGTTCCTATGCAGAGCAGACCACAGAAAAAGCTGGAAAGAATTCTCCCTTTCATTTGGTGTTGGGAGAAGTCACTGGGGTGGCTCCTCAGGGCACAGCAGTGCCAGCTGCAGCGGCTGCTCTGTGGTGGGAGGGGAGCTGTGAGCACCCACATGGTGCCCATTAGGAAATTACTGCCTGGGAAGGTTCAGGCAGGTTTTGGCTGGCTTGGGGTGGTGGGTGGAGAAGCTGTTGGAGATGTTCTTCTGCACTGTGGGTTTGTTGTGGCTGGTGGGCAATCAGGAGCTGATTGGAAAAAGCTGTGAGCGTTAGGCTGCACCTCACATATTGGGATCAGCTGGGGCCATTGCACCCGGGCCAGCAGAGCTGGGGAGGGGTTGGGAGAGCAGGGCTGGTGAGGAGCAGCTGTGGGACCTGGGGGTGTTCAGCCTGGAGGAAAGGAGGCTGAGAGGAGACCTTCAGGCTCTCCACAGCTCCCTGAAATGAGACTGGAGCCTGACGAGGACTGGTCGTTTCTCCCAAATAGCAAGCCACAGGACAAGAGGAAATGCCCATGAGTTGCTCCAGGTGAGGTTTAGGTTGGACATGAGGAATAATTTCTTCCCCCAAAGGGCAGTCAAGTTCTGGCTCAGGCTGTCCAGAGCAGCAGTGGAGTCCTCATCACTGGGGGTGGGGGTGGGGGGGTGGTTCAGAGCTGTGGTGCTGAGGTTTGGTAGTGCCCTGGCAGTGCTGGGTTCACCATGTGAAACTCTAGAGCTTTATGAGAAGCTGAGGGGCCTGGGACTGCCCAGTCTGGAGAAGAGAAGACTGAGAGGGGATTGGATACATGTTTACAAATATCTGAGGGCTGGGGGTCAGGAGCAGGGGGACAGGCTCTGCTCACTTGCTGCCTGGGATAGGACGAGGAGCAGTGTCTAGTTGACTGGATAGGGCTGGGGGATAGGTTGGACTGGATGATCTGGTTGATTCTGTGATGATTCTATGAAGTTGCAGCACAGGAGGTTCTACCTCAACAAAAGCGGCAGCTTCTTTCCTGGAAGGGTCCCAGAGCTCTGGCACAGGCTGCCCAGAGAGGTTGTGGAGTCTCCTTCTGTGGAGCCTTTCAGTGCTTGTTTGGATGTGTTCCTGTGTGCCCTGACCTAGATGGCATGGTCCTGCTGTGGCAGGGGGAATTGGACTCGATGAGCTCTTTGGGTCCCTTTCAATCCCTGACATCCTGTGCTCTCTTCCATCCCGAAGGATTCTATGGCTCCCTGAGGTATTTTGTGCATCCAGGGGAGCCCAGACCCAAGCCCGGTGCTCTGTGTCTGCTCGGCTGCATTTGCTGGGCCGGGCAGCCGTGACCGCAGAGCATCTCCGCTCCTGTGTCTGAAGGGTTCTGGGCAGGAGCCCGCGGTGAGGGTTTGTTCCTTCCCGAGCATTTCCCCCGGGGCCAAGGGGCAGCCGCGGAGGGCTGGGGGGCAGCGCCGCGCAGCCTCCGCCGCCCCGGGGCTCCCCGCTAGGTGGGAGCCGAGCTCCGCCGCCGGCCGCGGGCTGGGCGCTGCCGGCAGCCTCGGCTGGCTCCTGCGGCGTGGTGCCAGGGAGAGACACAGCTCCCGGGTTTGACGGCTGCCGCCCCGCGTTGCTCTCTGTCCGTTGTACCCTTCGGTGTCCCGGGGGCGGTGGTTGCTCGGCTCGGCTCTGCTGAGGTCTCGTCTGGCGCACCCTGTCCGGCCCTCGAGTCCTCATGGCGAGAAAGACAGGGACCTGTTGAGTGAGGTCCGCAGGAGGTCACAAACGCGATCTTAGAAGGTGGACATCGCTGCCGTGAGGCTGAGAGCGTCGGGCTGGGTTGAGCCGAGAGCAGGGTAGAGGAAAGTTAGACACTAGAAGAAGTTCTTTGCTGTGAGGGTGGTGAGACCCTGGAACAGAGTTGTGGATGCCTCCCCCCTGGCAGTGTTTAAGACCAGGCTGTGTGAGGCTTTGAGCAACCTGGGCTGGTGGAAGATGTTCCTGCTCGCTGCAGGGGTGTTGGAGCTGGATGATCTTTAAGGTCCCTTTGAGCCGAAGCCGTTCTGTGATCCTGTGCTGCAGGATGAGCACTCGGGATGCGCAGCCGCTGGGAGCACTCGGGATGCACAGCCGCAGGGGTACGGCAGGCACCGAGGGGACTGCGGCGGGGGAGAGCCTCAGGGTACTGCGAATGCTAGCGCTGACCTTTGGTCCTGCCCAGGGGAGGCAAAGCTATTCCTGCCTTTGTAGGTGAAGGACACGGATGTGCCCATGCCACTTGCCCTTTGACTCGGCAGGGCAGCTTGTGCAGCCAGGTGATGCCTTTCTAGCTGGGCAGCCCTGTCCTCTGCCATTACTGTGCTTGTTAATGGCTCGGGGTGAAGCTTCTGCTGTCTCTGTCCTGCAGACCATTATGGAGTAGAGTGTGACCTTTCCTGGGCTAAATTGCTGACCTCCTCCCTCCTGCAAGATGAGCAGTGTGTGTGGCAGTTCCTCTCTCTGGCTGCCAGGCTATTTTCAGTGACAATAAATGCCAAAGTATCAGTTACAAGGCTCCTGACTCCTTGAGGCATCAAACAGGCAGGACAATGGCAGGTGGTCAGCAGCCCCTTGCACAGATCTCAAAGCCAGGCTGGAGCTCTCCCAAGGTCAGCTCCTAAACTTGTGGGCTGCACCTGGGCCTTTCAGGGTGAAGACCTCTGCCTGCTCTCCAGCGGCTCCTGTTGCAGGATGGAGAAGCAGAGCTGCTGTGCTTTGTGATTCATCTCCTCGTACAGCTCGGGCTGGGCTAGATGGCCTTTAGAGGGCCCTTCCAACCCAAACCACTCCTTACCATTCCTGCGGATGCCACAGCGTCCTCAGGGTGCTGCTTTGCTGAGCAGTGTCAAGTGCTTGCATGCAGGATATGTCCCACTGGAACAAACACCTCTGGACCCACAGTTCAGGGCTGTAGGAGCAGGCTCTGAGCTTGGACACTGAATCCTGGGACAGCTGTGCCACTCCAGCACTGCCCAGCCCCTTTGGCACAGCCAGGCACATGGTACTGTGAGGTGATGCCTCTGCCCATGCTGCTGGTCACAGACTATCCTCTGGCTCTCGCTGAGGGCAAGAGAACTAAGCACTTAATAGGGGCAGGTGTTATGTCTGGAGCAGCCAGAGGAATTAGTCAGCTTTGCTGGGAAGCTGAGGTAGACTGGCTCTGGATCTGACCTCCTTGGGCAGTTTTTGGATCACTTTGGTGACTCAGCTTGCTGGTGGCCGGGGCAGCTGGCAAGGCTGAGCCCCAGCGGGGCCTGGCTGTGGGGTGAGGATGCTCCTGGCTGATGCAGGACAAATCCTTTTAACGAGCAGTTCGATAATGGCTCAGCCTGGGCTGTGAGGGGAGTCTGAGGGCTGTGCCGCTGTTGGCACAGCCACCAGGAGACCCCACGGCCCCATCCCAGCCAGCTCTCACCCCGCTGCTGGCAACAGCCCTGTTCCCATGGGGCCCAGTCCCCTCAGGAGGAGGATTTGAAATCTTCCCAGGACATGGCAGGGATTTGGGATATTCCCTGCTGCTTTGGAAGCTGGAGCAGCAGAGATGCTGGGGAGGGTCCCCCCAGGAGCCCAGCAGCTCAGCTGTCCTTGGCTCTGTCTGTCTCCTGGTGCTGCTGCTGCCTCTCTGCATATTGCAGGCTCATTCTGATGTGCGCTAATGCTATTATCCTCCAGAAATTGAAATCAAGTCTGAACCTATAATGTTTCACTGGGAGGGAATTGGGGTTATATATTCCTGTGTACAGCAGCATTCTATTTCAGTCATAGCATTTAATTATGATTGGTGTGTTAGTGCCCACCAGAGCATAACAAATTGTCATTATGTTATTCTGCTGAGTCTAATTTAATTGGCAAGTTGTCACAAAAGCAATTATCCATCATTTATTTTGTTGCCATAACCACATCTTGGAGAGCACCTGCTGTCTGAAGTGGAAAGGCTCTGCAGTCTCTTGGTCCTGGATTTCTTCCACTTGCCTGACACAAAGACACCATTTCCTCCTCTTATTTAAAAACACCTCCCCCCGGTTCCCAGCGTGGGCTCCGGTGTGAGGCTGGAGGTGTTGCAGGAGAGGCTGTGCCACTCCAGCAGCCCGGGGCTGGGCTGAGCTCTGCAAGCTTCTGCCCTCTGGAGACCTCGAAGCCAGCCTGGCGTGCTGGCTGTGACCTGTGGTCAGATGGGTAAGTCATGGACCTTGCCTGTCTCCTCACTTCTGGAAAGTTCTGTACAGTGAGGGTGGTGAGACCCTGGCACAGGCTGCCCAGGGATGTCTTTCAGGTCCCATCCCTGCAGACACTTAAGATCAGCCTTGCTGTGGCCCTGGGCAGCCTGCTCTGGCTGGAGGTGTCCCTGCAGAGTGCAGGGGGTTGGACAGGATCAGCTCTGAGGGTCCCTTCCAACCCGATGCAGTCTGTGAATGTGTGAAAGTCAGGATGAGTAAGGAGAGGAGGAAGTTTGCAGATGAGATGTTCTCTGCCTGCAGTAATACAACTTTTGGCTTCCTGCAGATCATTTCTGGGGCAAAAAGATGGGAGGAAGGCCCCCAGAGTGCTGTGGCTTATTCTGGTGTCTGGATACATGAAGGTGAGCGGGAGCATGCACAGAGAGGGTCAGAGGAGCAGAAGGGATGTGTGGTGTGGGCTGTGCCCCAGCACCCTGAGCTCAGCTGGACCCTCTCACTTTGGGGCTGCTCAGCTCAGGCACAACCAAGATCCAGCCCAAGCACCTGAGGTCTGGCATCTGTGGTGACCTTCCCCAAACTGCTCCCACGCTGGTGGCTTTGCACCTGCCGGCAGCACCGCTGGCTGGCACAGCTCAGGGCATCCCCTGTGGCGTGGCAGCCAGCTGGGTCAGCTGAGTGCCAAAATCCACCTCTGCTTCCCCAGCTCTGAGAGCTGCTGCAAGCCTCAGCTGAGCTGCTGCTGCCACAGGAGCTGGGGTGCTTTCTGATAAGCAAGTCTCAGATAAGGTATCTGGGCTCCCGTACGGACTGGGAGGCTGGCGAGGGAAGATTAGTGAGGTTTATAATCTGGCAGGCAAAGCAATATCAAACTTGCTGAGACCAGCCCAACCCTGCAGATTTCCTCCTCTCTGAGTTGATCTGTGGCTGTGACCTGCTAACTCCGGAGATTTTGGAGACAGCATCCCCAGATCCTGGGAGGCTCACAGGGGCTGCAGTGACCTCCAAGCCTGTGTCTAGCTGTGATAGATGAGCAAAGGTCTGGTTTGATGTCTGAATTTCTTTCAGCTACTCCCCACTCCACCCTGCCTGTAATCTCTTCCCCTCTGATACTTTTGATTAGCTGCTAAGGAGGAGAGATCCTTCTGTAGTTAAAGCAGTGAGAGATGGTTTTGTTCCTGGCTCTGCTTTTGTTTTTTGCCCTCCTTCCACGCCTCGATTTCCCCCGTGTGAAAGCCAAGATGCTGTTTATTTAAGATGGATGTTGTAAAGTTAAATGAATCAATATTTGCAAAGCAATTTCCTTCGAAAGTAGTGTGCAGTGGCTTGGAAAGAGGAGAAACCTGAGAGATCAGGACTTGTCCCTCCCTGTGTCCCAGCTGGGGCTCAAGCTGAGCTCTGGCCATCTCTGCTTTCCCATGAAAGCCTGTAGCTGGCCAAGCTCTTCCACCTGTGCTCACCAGGAGAAGGTCTGGAGGGTGATAAGGTGTCACATCTGGAGGCTGTCACATCACCAACCCCTTGGCAGGTTTTCCTTCAGGGATGTGGGCTACGCTAAGGCTGGGAGGGGGATGTGCATCCCACCAGCTGATCCCTGCTTGTGAGGTGTCCATACGACCTCAGCATGTGAGACTTGGGGCTCTTCAGTCTGGAGAAAAGAAGGTTCTGGAGAGATCTTAAAGCAGCCTTCCAGGACCTGAAGGGGCTGCAGGAGAGCTGGGGAGGGACTTCTGACAAGGGCTGGGAGCGATAGGATGAGAGGCAATGGCTTTGAGCTGGGAGAGGGCAGAGGGAGACTGGAGATGAGGATAACTTCTTGCCAGGGAGGGTGGCGAGACACTGGAATAGGGAGGCTGTGGCTGCCCCCTCCCTGGAGGTGTTCCAGGCCAGGGTGGGTGAGGTCTTGAGCATCCTGAGCTGGTGGAAGTGTCCCTGCCCATGGCAGGGTGTTGGAACTGAATGAGCTTTAAGGTCCCTTCCAACCCAACCCGTTCTATGACTCTGAGCATCTCAGGTGGTAGAATGGTGTCAGGCTGTGTAATCAGAGTCAAAGCCTCCATTTCCCCCTTCTTCCCTTTCCTGGGGCTGCAGCTTTTACCTGGTGAAGACTCCTGTGCTGCTTTGAGACACTCCAGTGCTGAGGGCACAGCAGCACACTTCACCAGCCTGTCTTTGGGAGAGGTGAAGATGTGAAGGTGGCTCCTGTGAGCTCTGCAGCTCTGCAACAAAATGCTGAGCTCTCAGCCCATTTATCAGCTGCCTGGCATGACCAGCAGCCATTAGGCTGCTGTCCTGCTCACAGCCTGGCCTCTCCCTGCCCAAGGCTGCCAGCTGCAAAATGAGGTGTGGTGGGGCGTGGGGATGGGCACATGCCAGCTCTAGCGGCACCGTTCTCCCTGGATCAAGGTTTGGATGCAGTCTGGGTGGTGCCTGGAGGCTGCCAGGAGTTTTGGCTTGTGCAGAGTTGTGTCTGGTGGCTACCAGTGCAAAGGTCTGCGTGGGCAGAGCTGCTGGCACAGGCTGCCTGTCTGGATAGTGCAGGGATGGGGCAGCCGCCCGTGTGTGGCACCTTCCCGATGGCTGATCCCGGAAAGCCAGGGCTGGGCATGTCCTGTGGGACACGAGAATTTGTCAGCATTTAGGGCTGATGGGGGGGATACAGCAGCACCTCCCGGCTTGGATGAGCAGGGATCTGTGTGGCCTGAGCAGCGCCGAGCAGAGCGGGGCAATGACTTCTCTGCCTCTGCTAGTGATGCCCTTGGGCAAGGAAGTGCTGGTCAGTGGAGGTGGTGGCTCTGAACAGAGCCTGGCAGCTGGCTGGCGCAGTCACTGGGGTGAGGAAAAGGTGCTGGGAGCCCTGGCAGCAGATTGGTGCAGCTGATGTATGGGTGCAATTCCTCTGGATGGAAGGGGGGATCAGGGCACTGCTGTGCATGATAAATATCTCCTCCTGATCTATTATTTAGCGAATGATAATGAAAAGCTAAAATGGGGGGGGGGGGGAGGAGGGGAAGGGGGGAGGAAAGCAGACAAAGCCATTCCCTAGCTGGCAAGTCAGTGACTGCTTAGAGCCAGGAAGTGGATATTTAAGAGAGTTTGGGAATTTCCATGGCTTCCCCTACGGATAAATCACCCTTCTGCAGACGTATTTATTGGGTGCCCTGCTGCTCTGTTTGATCCCAGAAGACAAAATCATTCCAAGAGAAGGAGATTAGTGAGACCTCACTCGAGGCTGCTGGGCTGAGTGTAGCCTGCCCCACAGCTGGGTTTGGCTGCTGGGTGGTGTGCAGGGAGGTTTTGGTCCTGTTCCTGTATTGCCAGGAGGTCCTGGAGGCTCAAAGGTGAGCATCAAGAAGCCCCTGGCAATGCTGTGGGTAAGGAGGGCAGGAGCCCTTTCGGCAGCCTTCTCCTGGGGTGGCTTCAGTGTCCTACAGTCCCAACTGGCATGAGCCCAACTGCTGCTTCTTATGGAACCCTAAGGCAGAGCCCAACAGATCAGAGAGACCCCAGTTTGGTGCTGGCAGCTCCCCAGGCAGCCAGGGTGGGTTTCTTCTCTTCCCAACTATTGGTTGGCATCAATTGATTAGGACGAGGTCACTTTTCCCCTCTACATTTCAGCCATGGTGGGACTGGGGAGCCCCCAGCAGGCTGGCAGCGAGGCCCTCCTGCCTCTTCCCAAGCATCCCCTGGGGTGGTGTGGCAACATCCACGCAGCACACACACAGCTTCTGCTCCTGTGGGCACAGCCAGGTGCCAGCTGGCTCTCTGCAGGCTGCTTCATGCAGGTCTGTGGTGCAGGTAGAGGATGGGTGACCACCACCCCTGTTGTGTCTTCTGAAAGCCTGGCACTCTTGGGTAGGTTGCAGATCACCAGTGTGGCATGGCAAGGGCAGGACTCCAGCTGTACCCAGCGTGGTTGCAGCTGGCACCACCGGAGCTGTGACCCACTTTTTCCTCAGAAAGGAAACCGCTTGGATCTCCTGGCTCCTGGTGGTCAAATGGGCATGGTGCCAGACTAGAGGGGGTTTGTGCTCGGAGCTGGGCAGAGAGGGCTTCCCTGCCTGCCTCTCCACCTCCATCAGCACCTCGGCAGCACTCTGGGTGTGAGAGGACAGAAGGTTTGGTTCTCTCACAGCTCGCAGAGGGTTTCCTGGGCGCTCGGGTGGTTTCCTGGTTTGCCTGCTCCCACCCCAGCCTGCTCCAGGATCTCCTCCCCGCGGCGTGCGGGTGTCCGGTGGGCAGAGCTCAGGTGGAGCCAGCCAGCAGTGGTGGCACCAGGGGGTGCTGCCTGATCGCGGCTCGGTGCTGCCAAGGTGGGAAGAGGGAGGAGGGGACTTTACCTCACCTGCTTCTTGGCTTTGTGTTAATTTTCGGAGTAGTTTAATGTGATTGCTCCCAGCTCCTGCCTCGGGGATGGTGCTGTCAGGAGAGGGTTCCCACGGCAGTGCAGGATGCCCTCTCTGCTCCTTGCCGCTGAGAAGTTGAAACGTGTGTGGGTCTAGTGGGAGAAAAATCTGTCCTGGTGTTTGTGTCCTCTGTCTGTTAGCCTGGACCTGCTGGCTGCTGTGGCCCCCTTGACTGGGAGCAGTCCAGTTAGAGCTGCCCCTGTTGAGAACATCCCAAACAACCCCAGCTGGACTTTTCCTTGTAGTGGAAGGATGCTTCTCTTGGATGCCCCCTCCTTGGGAATGTCCAAGGCCAGGTTGGATGCTGCCTTGAGCAACCTGGGCTAGTGGAGTTGTCCCTGCCCATGGCAGGGGGTTGGAGCTGGATGATCTAAAGGTAACTTCTGACCCAAACTGTTCTGTGATTCTCCTCTGATATGGGTAAGAGCTGGTGCTGGGTTCAGGACACTGAACTTCCAGGCGGTGGTGCCAAGCTCAGGGCTTTCAAGGACTCCTTCGGGCTGGGGTGCCAGGGGCTGCTCCATCGGCAGCGCAGATAACGTCGGTGCCTTCAGCCGTAGGGAGGAGGAGGAGGAGAAGATAAGGGGCTTGGAGAGAACTTGACTGGGTGACTAAGATAAATTTACTGTACTACAGGAAATCGAAATGTGAAATAAAGATCTCAAAGAGCTGAAATATTTAAGGAGATAGGGAAGCTGAGCGCGGGAGAGCCAGCAGCGCCCGCCGGGACCGGCCCTTATCCATCCATCACCCGCCCGGGCTGGATGCTACAGCAGATAATGGGGTGGAGGGAGGATTGAAATAGAAACGATCCATTATGGGAGCCTGAGTGACAGCTTCTCTCTGCAAAATAAGATCATAATTAAGAGCAGAGATGGAAAGTTTCCCCCTTTCTGCTGCTGTTTGTTTTCCTTTCCGGCTCTGCGGGGCAGGGTTGAGTGCCCAAGGGGCTTTCTGAGGGGCTGGGGGTCAGGGACCACCAGCGTCCACCAGTACTCATCTGTGTTCAGGTGTGGGCAGCCAAACCCACCCAGCACAGAGTCCTAGAACCATTAAGGTTGGAAAAGACCTTTGAGAGTGAGTCCAGCTGTAACCCAACTGCTATGGCCAGCAAACTAGATCCTGGAGTGCCACATCTGTGGACTTCTTGATCAGCTCCAGAGATGAGGACTCCACCTCCCTGTGCAGCTCGTCCCAACCCCTCACCACTCTTTCTGCAAAGAATTTTTTCCTGATCTCCAACCTAACCCTCCCCTGGCTCAACTGAAGCCCTTGATTGCCTTCATCACCCAGCTGTGATAAGAGATAGCAAAGGACAAGGTTCATCCTTCCTGTGTGACTCCTTAGGTGGACTGGAGCAGGTGGAGATGTTCCTGCTGCCTGGGTTTTTGCTGGGCTGACTATTGGGTGTTTGCAAACTCTGTTATTCAACCTCTCCTGCAGTCTTCTGCTGCCTCACAGCCCCACTCCGTTCACCTCTCTTCCACAGCCTGAGGAACTCCTGCACATCTGCACCTCCTGGGAGGGAAGCAAAGGTTCATGCCCAGGCTGAGATCCAGTTTGCCTTCTTGTGCCTGCTTCCCACCATTAGTCCAGTCTTTGTTCCTTTTTCTGGGGATGCCTTAATGCCACAGCTGCTCCCTAAGGCACTTCATGTGTGGCTCTATGCAGCATTGCAAAACCAGAATCACAGAACTGTTTGGGTTGGGAAAGGCCTCTCAGATCATCCAGGCCAGCCATCAACCCAACCTCACCGCTAAACCATGCCCCCAGGTGCCATGGGCACACCTTTCTTGAAGGCTTCTAGAGGTAGTGACTCCAGCACCACCCTGGGTAACCCATTCCATGCTGGACCTGCTTTGCAATTTCCTTCATCCTTGGTGCACTCTGCCACTTCTTGTTTTCCCTCCTT
Organism: Pogoniulus pusillus; assembly: GCF_015220805.1. Taxonomy (NCBI): domain Eukaryota; kingdom Metazoa; phylum Chordata; class Aves; order Piciformes; family Lybiidae; genus Pogoniulus; species Pogoniulus pusillus. The sequence goes on along the minus strand of NC_087290.1, from coordinate 13,663,560 downwards.
CAAGTAAACGAGGAGGTCCTGATGAACAGCAGCAGGAGCCAGGTTGTGTTCTCTGTCTTTAAAATGTCCTTCAAAATATCAGTGCCCAGCTGAAAACGCTTCCCAATGTTTTTTCTTCTGGCTTTTTGCATTCTGAAGCAGCACCAGGAACTCTGCTGCTGCTCTGAAAGCCAGGATCCAGGAATGTGAAATTGCAGTGCAAGGGAAGGGGTTTGGGAAGCAGTCCCCGGAGAAGAGAAGGCTCCTGGGAGGCATTAGAGCTACATTTCCATATCTGAAAGGGGTCTACAGGAAGGCTGGGGAGAGACTGTTCAGAAGAGCCTGTGGGGATTGGATGAGAGGCAAAGGTTTGCGGCAGGGCAGAGTTAGGTTGGACAGCAGAAGGAAGTTCTGCACAGTGAGGGTGGTGAGGCCCTGGCACAGGCTGCCCAGAGATGTGTTTGAGGTCCCATCCCTGGAGATGTGCAAGCTCAGATCTGGTATGTCCCTGTGCAGCCTGCTCTGGCTGGATGCACCCCTGCTGAGGGCAGGGGGCTGGACAAGATGACCTTTAGAGCCTCTTCCAACCCAATGCAATCTGTGAATCCATGAATTAGCAAACCACAGGCTTGTGATGCTGGGAAGGAAGTCATCCCAATTTGCTTGTGTTTAGTAACCAAGACAGAGAACTAACAATGTGAGGAAGGACACTGGAGACAAAACTGTCTCTGCTGCCTCCCTCTGCACCTGGCTCCCTCTGCACCTGCTGCGCATCGCAGCCGCCCTGCAGCCACTCACTGAAGCTGGGCTCCTGAGTCTGCAGCTGATTTATCCAGCAACCCAGAGCAAACTCAGTGCTCCACTTTCCTGGGCTTCTCCCCACTCTTGAAGGCAGGAGTATGGAGGGCTCTGAGCAGGCCAGCAAGAGGAGACTGGACCAGCCTGAGAGCAGAACAAAACACTGTCTGCGCTGGCAGCCTGGGGAAGGGACTTGTGTGAATGCGAACCTGACCATCTGCCTGTTGCTGAGTCCAGCAGGTCATCATGCCAGAGTGCTCCAATGGCTCATTTTGGAGCTGAGACAACCTGGCCATGCCCAGGGCAGAGGGAAGGGCTGTGCTGGTATTTGCCCTTACCTCCCTCAGCGCCACGGCCCCGGTGCCGGCGCAGGGCTGAGGGATCAGAAGCAGTGCACAGGGGCAGCTGGAGCCTTTCCAGCTGTGCTGCTGAGCTGCCTGCTAGCCTTCAGACTTTGGAAATTAGGCAAACAGAGCCAGGCTGCTGATCGAACTCCTTAATTGTGGGGTAACCTTTGCATAACCTTTAGAAAATCTTTGGCTGTGGGAATCCAAAGCTCAGAGCACGCCGCCGGGAGCAGCAGCAGCAGCACTCGGGGTTCAAGTCCTTGTGCTTGGGGGGATGTGGGGGTCCAAACTAACCCAGGCTTTGAGTTCACAGATTCACAGATTGCATCAAGCTGGAAGGGACCCTCAAAAGTCATATTGTCCAACCCCCCCCTGCTCTCAGCAGGGACATCTCCAGCTAAAGCAGGCTCCCTAGGGGCATGTCAAGTCTGACCTTGAACATCTCCAGGGCTGGCACCTCAACCACAGCCCTGGGCAGCCTGTTCCAGTGTCTCCTCACTCTCACTGGGCAGAACCTCCTCCTGATGTCCAACCTAAATCTGTTCTGTTTCAGTTTCAAACCTTTCCCCACAGGCCCTTCTGACCAGTCCCTCCCCAGCCCTCCTGTAGCCCCCTTCAGATATTGAAATGCAACTCTAAAGTCTCCCTGAAGATTTCTCTTCTCTAGGCTGAACAGCCCCAACTCTCCCAGTCTGTCCCCAAGGTTATGCCTAGATGAGTGCTTCCTGTGATGGTTCAGTTCACTTCTGCTCCCCACACAGGGCAAGGGGCTGGGCAAGGTGCCTCCAGCTCTCCAGCAGCACCTAGCTGGGCTCTGAGCTTTCTGGTTTGTAGTGGACTAAGGAGAGTTGGAAAACCCGAGTCTGCCTCTCAAACACCAGTCTGGCAGGACCCTTGTGCCCACACATCGCACCCCAGGCTGCTGATGCCCTGCGTTGGTGCTGGGCTCCCTCCCACCTCCCCCAGCAGCAGCCCTGGGGAGGGCTGCAGAGCACCGCCCACGGCCCTGCGCTGGAAGCAATCTCTGCGCCGCGCTGCCTCCAGATTGCCTTGTCCCTTCCAATGAGCTTTAACTCTCTTTCTCCCCCAGCAATCAGAAGCACTTTCTCTTCGTCCAGGTGGTCTTTTCCCATTTTGCTCTTTCCAGTCCCAGGACCCAGGGCAGTCACATCTCATCATGCCTTTTCCCAAGCCATTTGTACCTCCTGCTTTTTCTTTTGCCATCAATTTCATCTCGGCTTCCCTTTGCTGCTCTGCTCCCTCCTGCCTAACCACAGCTTCTCTGGCAATCAAACTTGGCCACTGGAGCCCCAGCAGATGCAAATGCAGTCCCCTGCTCCTGCAGGTGGGCTTAACCAGCCTGTGCCCCTCAGCTTTTCATGGAAGGCTCAGTTCCTTTAAAAACACTCCTCTGGAGAGACTCCTGGAAAGCAGAGGCACAACTTCTTCCCCCAAAGAAAGCCCTGGAACAGGCTGCCCAGGTGGAGTGATGGAGTCCCCATCCCTGGAAGGGTTTCAAAGCCATGTAGATGTGGTGCTGATGGACCATATGGTTTAGAGGTGACCTAGAAGGGTAGGGTTAATGGTTGGACTTAAATGTCTCTCCCAACCAAAACGATTGGAGGATTCTAAAGCAGATACAAATGTGAGGGTTTAGGAGTGACCTACTGGCAGCTGAAAACGTGCAGCAGCAGCAGCACTGCTTCCAGCAAGGCTGAATTTGTTAGTAGCAGTAGTCTTAGTAAGGTGATTGCTAGCAACAATTAGCTCCTTTGTCTGTCAGTCTGGGCTTTGAACTCTTTCACTCAGTGTCCTGTGCCTTCACACTCCCTCCTGCTCTGCTCTCAACAAGCTGTCCCTGGTCACCATGCACTGAAAGTTGAAGGTTGGACTTGAAGATCTTAAAGGTCTCTTCCAACCAAAACAATCCTGATTCTATGGAGATCCTCTCTACCCTGAAGGGTCCATCCTGCTGCTCCCCAAGGCATGTCCACCCCCAGGGGAAAGCAACCCAGAGCCCTCCCCAGTCCCAGCCCTTCCCCTGGGTTGTCCTGGTCTGCAGTGCTGGGGTCCATGACTATTTCAAATGAGCCTTTCTTTGTCCTTAGCTCGCCCCGGGCTAGAAATCATTTAGCAGCAGCTTGCACAGCACAGGATCACCTGCACCATTTATCAGCAGGGAAAAAAAATAAAAATCCAAGGATATGGAGATAAAAGATGCCTTAATAGGAAGTGCATCCTGTCTCCTGGGCGCCAAGCAGCAGCTCAGCACAACACTTTAGTGCTGTGATTAAACACCAGCGCGCTCTGAAGTCCGTCGCTGCTCAGCGAAGCGCTTTGCTGAGTGCTGAAGTGCTCTGCTGAAGAGGCTTTTGCTCTCTTTCTCTTCTTCCTCGGGCAGAAGAATTAAGCTCAGGTTGGTATCACCTATTAATAAAGCAGCCAGTAGCCAAGACAGTGCTCGTGCAGTGCTCCAGAGCTCATCATTTTTCTATATATGAGCAATTAAGCTGCACTGGGAGGCTTTGCCTCTTTATATCATCACCTAACCGACAGCACAGGAGAGTTTGGGGGGAAAGAGAAGGAGGGGAGGGGGGGGGGGGAAATGCATCCATATTTAATTGGCAAAGTTATCACCTTCACTTCAGAGCCCTGACTCGCAGCCCTTCTGGCCAATTGCCAAGGCAGATCCATTTGCCCTGACTGGAGAGTGAGTGAAGTGTCCTCACATTCCACTTGTGCCACAAAATACCTTCAGCAAGCTCCTGGGCAAACTCCTGTGGCAGTGAGGAGCAGATAGGCTCTGTTTGTGTCAGGGGAAGAAATCTTTGAGCTGTTATACACCTTTCCATTCTCTTTTTTGTTGTTGTTTTGTTAATTTAATTTTAAAGGAAATGGTTTGTGTTGTTTATTATTACCCAGCCCCACACTCGCCTGTCAGATTACATTTTGTATTGCACTAAACCCAAAAAGCCATCTGGAGCTCCTTGCAGCCTGCCCTCGGTGCTGCTGCTGAGCAGCAGCCAGCCCCTGCCCTCTGCAGAGCTCTGATTCCTTCATTCCCAGAATGTTTTCATCCCTGTGTCCCCCAAATCTCTTCCATCCTCATTTGTGCTCCTCGGGGCTTACCATCTTTACACCTCAGCCCTCAGCCATATGTTTCTGGGAGTGGAGGTGTAGCTGCAAGGTGAAGAGCAGTAGAGGCTGTCCACTTTCCTTAACCATCGTGGTGCCAAGGGCCTGGATCTGCATAGCCAAGGGCTCTTCATTTTGGTTTGCAAGTCCTGAGGTCCTCCTGTTGGCTTGCAACACTTTGGTCAGGCCCAGGGTTCAAACTGAAGCAATTTATCTCTTTCTCCTCCTTCCTCAGATGGAGCCAAGCCCCAGCTGGTGATGTAGGCAGCTGGACCCTCTGGTTTCACCTGAGAACACCTCTAAGTGTCCACATTGATGGCATCTGACGGCTCCTCTTGAGGGTTCTCCTTGAGCTCCAGCATCTGCCAGCAGTGATGGAGAGGAAGCCAGCACTGTGCTGGGAGAGCAGGTCTGGCCTCCAGGGTCTGGCATTAGGAATGGCCACAGTGAAATATCACTAGGAAGGAGTGGCCCTGACCACCCAACTCTTCTTGCCTTGCCCACCTAAACCTTGGCTAGACCACGCATCCCTTCTTGGCTAGAGCATCCAGCTCCTCTTGGCTTGAGCATCCAGCTCCTCTTGGCTAGAGCATCCAGCTCCTCTTGGCTTTGCAGTGCCCTGTCACAGGGGATGTTGCCTTCCCATGTTCTGAAGAGCCAGAGAAAGAAGAGAAGAGAGAAAAAGGAGAGGAGAAATATCAATAGCCTCCATCTCCTCAGGCCCCATAACCAGCCTTTGACACATCTGTGCCACTCCAGCTGCACAAAGCCCCATCTCTCTGAAGATTAATTGATGTAGGCCACTCCACCTATTCTCAAATCCCTTTCAGTTACCATTTAAAACCTTCTGATTTATTTTTTTTGATAAAGTCACCCAGGCTTTTTATGGATTCTCAAATGATTGTCCAGCTTGACAAATTGGATTCTTAAAGCCGGTGCTTTAGAGAAAAGGATGTGGTCTGACAAGACAAGAAACAGCTCATCTCGGAGACAGGGATAAACACCCCACAGAAATCCCCTGCCTGCTGCTCAATGGGTGTCTCGCTCGTCACTGATAATCTTATCTGGCTGTGATGGGAAGGGACCCGCACAAAGGGGCCCCGGCCAGGCTGGAGGGCTGATAGCTGCTGATTAATAGCAGTGTCCAGCGCCTGCAGAGCCCTGCAGAGGTGATGAATGCCAGCGGAGATGGGCTCCAGCCCCCTCTCCCCACGGCACCGGGGGGCACCTCCTGCCGCCAGTGATGGACTGACTGCTGCCTGGCTGCTGCCTGCGTGCGGTGCGGAGTGGTGGCAGCTGGCTTGTGGCAGCTGGCATGTCACCTCTGACTTGTGCTGAGGCTGGAAAGGGCATGTTTGAGGTGAGGGTGGGGAGACGCTGGGGCAGTGCCCAGGGAGGCTGTGGATGCCCCCTGCCTGGAGGTGTTCGAGGCTTGGTTGGACGAGACTGTAGTGACCTGGGCTGGTGGAGGTGTCCCTGCCCATGGCAGGAGGTTGGTACTGGATGGTCTTTAAGGTCCTTTTCAACTCAAACTATTCTATTGTGAGAATCTGTGCTGCTCCCCAGTGCTGCAGTTGATGTCTCTGAGGGAGTTTTTATTGTCTATGCTTTAACTGTGCTTTCCACTGGAGTCCAGGGACCTGTTGTGTGACCTCAGCCTTTGCCAGCAGCAAGACCACTTTTGACTCTAGTGTAAGGATGGGACAGAGCAGCTCTGGGGCCTGTGCAGCTCTGGAGTCTGAACACCATGTTCCAGATCTTTACAACCCAGAGAGGGAGGCTCCTGTGAGATCCCTTCCATACCTGCCAGCAATCAGTGCAAGTGGCCTTTTGGATGTGACTAAATGAAACCTGTGCATGGAAACACAGCCAAGGCAGCTGCACCTCCAAGAGTAGATGGAGCAAGAACCAGCAGGACACCTGAAGACCTGTCTGTAAGTGCTTGTCTGCCCTTCTTTTGAGATGTGCTCAGGCAGAGCCCAGATGAGGCACCCCAAAGAGGCAGCATTGCTGGGAGCTCCGTGGTGCCCTGGCTGATGGGGCTGCTCTGATGGGCTGTGGCAGAGCACCCTCAGGCTGGCATCGCTGCTGCTCTGCCTGAAGGTCAAGCTTACAGCAACCTGAAGCTGCCAGCTCCTGTGGTACTGAGATGCTCAGCTCTGGCCATGTAGATGAGTCCTACAGGAGCAGCCCAGGCTTTGGTGATGGAGCTGCATGGCAGCAGGGTGCTGGGGAGGAGAGAGAGCGAGCTCAAACTCTGTGGCTCAGCTGCAGTCCATCCAGGAGCCGCAGCCTCGGTTCCTCCCAGCAAGACAAGCCAAAATGTGTTGCTGGTTAAGTAATTCTTTAATTGCAGGCTTTTCATTTTTTAATTGACTACCTCCCCTTTGAAAATTTCACACCTAGCAGTCACAGGGAGTAATGGAAATGCACCACAACTCCTACCTGCTCTGCCACTGAATGACTCCAGGTGATACTTTATATCTTATTACGATTATTTATTATGATGTCCGGTTTGGTTCTGCAGCAGAGGGAGATCATTAACCTCTCCTGCAGTAAAGAGAACTCTCTGTGTTGTTTTCAAAGCCATTAAAGCTTTGAAAACTCCTTTTTTTTTTTTCTCTTTTACCTACAAAAACCCTACAGGGCTGCAGAATAAAATGCTGACACAGGTCAGGGAATGCAGGAGGAGCACAAACCCTCCTGCTGCGTCTCGCTGAATTGCAAGCGGAGCTCTGGAGTAAGGAAGAAGTTATTTGCTCGTTAGGAAACATGGTGCTGGGAACCCAAGGGCAGATGCTGGGGGTGCTGAGGGAAGAGAGGGTGGTTTGGTCTCTGGAGGGGGTGGGAGTTGCCACCTGGGCTCTCCAAGGAGAAGTACCCCTGAGTAGAGGGAGTTGAAGGGCAGGATGTGCTGCCGTGTGCCCCTCTGTGAGGCTCAGCAGCTGCTGGGGCTGCTCCACGTGCAGCAAAGTAGGTTCTTTTGCACATCCGAGTGCAGAAAGCCCTCATGGTCCTGCTAGCATCTCAGGGGAGACCTTCTTTAAAAGGTGCAGAGTGGCAGAGTTAGATAATCATAGAATCAGTCAGGGTTGGAAGGGACCACAAAGATCATCCAGTTCCAACCCCCCTGCCATGGGCAGGGACACACTACCCTAGAGCAGGCTGCTCACAGTCTCATCCAGCCTGGCCTTAAACACCTCCAGGGACAGGGCCTCAACCAACTCCCTGGGCAACCCATTCCAGGCTCTCACCACTCTCATGCTGAACAACTTCCTCCTCACATCCAGTCTGAATCTCCCCACCTCCAGCTTTGCTCCATTCCCCCCAGTCCTGTCACTGCCTGAAACGGCATAATGGTTGGACTCAGTGATCTTAAAGGTCTTTGCCAACAGAAGCAATTCTGTGACTCTATGATTTCTCACTCTCCACATCTCCCTGAAAGGAGGCTGGAGCCCAGTGGAGGTGAGTCTCTTCTCCCAAGGATGAGAGGAAATGGCCTAGAGTTGCCCCAGGAGAGGTTTAGCTTAGCCACAAGGACCAATTTCTTCCCCAAAAGAGTTGTCAAGCCCTAGCCCAGGCTGCCCAGGACACAGGTGGAGGAGTCCTCATCTCCGGAGAGGTTTTGAAGTCTTGTAGATGTGGTGCTGAGTGCCATGGCTTAGAGGTGCCAGGCATTGCTGAGCTCATGGCTGGACCTGATGATCTCGAAGGTCTCTTCCAAGCACAGCAATCCTCTGATGCTATTTGCTGCGCTGTCCTGGGCTGCTTTTTCATGCTGCTTTCAGCAGCTGCGTGTGGCCACTGAACATCTATTTATGGCCACCTAATGCCATCTGCAGATGGTGAACCTGCATGGAGTGGGAATGGGGAGAGCCTCCCAGTTCCCTGTGGCTGGCTGAAGTTTCAGCTCAAACGTGTCTAATTGCTGGACACACCCTGCAGCCTGCTGGGAGCTTTAATTAGTCATAGGGGAAATTCATCTGCAGAGAGAGAAGGAAGCAGATGCTGTGTCTCCCACCTGGGCAGATATCTCCTGGAGATGTATCTGCTCTGGAGACTGTTTTGTTCAGCACCAAGAAACAATCTCCACTAAACCCCTCTCTCTGCAGTTGAAGGGCTGCTGATAGCCTCCAAAGTCACCTTGCCCCCCAGCCCATCTCGCCTTCCTTCGCACCCAGAAGATGCTGAAACGAGATGTTCTCCATCTCCAGCTAACCACAGGCTGCTTGGGTGTGCTGGCTGATGGTAATAAAGCCTTTGTAGATGTCCCTGTTTTCTGGAAGCACATTGTGCTGACCATATGGCTGGGGAATATGGAGGCTACACTCATGATGGGATGCTAATGAATTGGTAGCTTTATCTGGCCTGCCTCTGCCTCTCGAAACCCAGAAAATGCTCTTCATTAGGCTCTTGTTAAAGTGCCATCGTGAAGAGAAAAGCATCTCTGTAGGGGGAAAAAAACAGTGCTCTAGCTCCTTCTTCTCTTCCCAGGTCTTCCAGAGGAAGTTTGCTCCGTTTAAAAGGCAGGAGATGATTTTGCTAATGGCTGTGACCTCGCTGCTCGCGTTCTGGCTGCACAAAGCTGCGCCCCACTGCTGCCACCTTGTACAGGCAGCAGCAAGGATCTCACCGCGGCCAGCAAGCGCCCAGGTGCCCAGAGGCAGCCTGCAGGCTGCAGCTCAAACGTTAATCTGAGCCTGCAAGGATGTGATGCTCAGCATGGTGGAGGGTGAGTGACCTCTTACCATTTCCCAAGGGTTCTTAAACCCTGGGAGCTGGAGGAGCATCCAAAGTCCAAGGCAAGCTGGGGTGGTGATGCTGGTGTGGAGGCTCATGGAGGGAAAGAAGAGTTGGAGATGGGAAGGGGCTACAAGAAAGCTTGGGGGGGACACTTTTGGCAAGAGCTTGTAGTGGTAGAGTGAGGGACAATGGTTTTGAGAGGAGAGCAATGGGGAGATTGGGACTGCAGATGAGGAAGAAATTCTTGACAGTGAGAGTGGGGAGACACTGGAACAGGCTGCCCAGGGAGGCTGTGGATGCCTCCTCCCTGGAGGTGTCCAAAGCCAGGCTGGATGAGGCCTTGAGCAGCCTGGGTTGGTGGAGGTGTCTCTGTCTGTGGCAGGGGGTTGGAGGTGGAGGACGTTTGAGGTCCCTTCCAACCCAAAGCATTCTGTGATTCTATGGGGAAGGAAATGAGGCCAGCAGATGCAGCAGAGGGTTTGCAAGAGGATGATTCAAGCAGCTTTGATATGGATATGTTCCCTCACAGAGTCACAGTGCTGGAACAGCTCTTTGTCAGTGTCAGGAGATGGCAGATGGCAGCGGGGGACAGTCACAGGGTGACTGTGCCTGGTGCCAGCTGCAGCACCTTGGAAATGGCAGTGGCAGCGCTGCACCTCGGGGGCCCACCTTGGCCCCAGTTCAGCACAGGGAGAGGATTCTCTGCTCTGCTTTTGATAGCAGCAGGAAGCAGGCAGGCAAGGTGAGGAAGAGCAGAACTCTGTGTGGGGCACATTGGGAGAAGACCAAGTCCTGCCCTGGCTCCTACACAAAGGCTTCTGCTGGCAAAAAGTCCCTGAGAAAGGCAGGATCTGTCCCTGTGCTAGGGAGGGAGGAAGAGAAGGGCAGGAAGCAGCAAGCAAACAGGACCTAAGGGCTGGGACCTTTTCTGGAGGCCAAGGGTGGCATAAATCAGCAGGGCTGATTAAAAAGAAATTTCTGGGGGAAAAAAGAGGAAGGGAGATGGAAGATGGAAGCAGAATTCAGAACCACAGAATGGGGAGACTGGAAGGGACCTCTGGAGCCCATCCAGTCCAACCCCACTGCTAGCACAGGCTGACCCAGAGCAGCTTGCAACATGTCTCAGGTGGGTTTTGGAAGTCTCCATCAAAGGACACTTGACACCCTCTGTGGGCAGCCTGCTCCCAGGTTCCAGCACCCTCACAGCAGAGAAGTTTCTCTGTAAGTTGAAGTGGAACCTCCTGGGTTCCAGTTTGTACCCACTGCTCCTTGTCCTGAGCTGAGCACTGCTAAGAGCCTAGCTCCATCCCCATGATTTCCACCCTTTAGTTCTTGCTGAGCATTGCTCAGCTCCCCTCCAGGGCTGCTCTTCTCCAGGCTCAACAGCCCCAGGTCCCTCAGCCTTTCCTCCTCACAGAGATGCTTCAGGCACTTCCACATCCTTGTGGCCTTCCATTAGACTCTCTCCATTAGTTCCCTGTCTCTTGAAATGAGAACTGGACAAAATATCCCTTCACTAGGGCACAGTAGAGGGCTAGAGGGGGAGGCAAACCTCCCTTGACCTGCTGGCCACACTCTTCTCGCTGCACCCCAGGAGACCATTGGCCTTCTTGGCCAGCAGAAGGTCAGTGGTCTCCTGGGGTGACCTTGTTTCTTACCATTCCTCCAGTCTGTGTTTTTTTTTCCCCAGGTTCCTTGAAGCCTGTCTCTATAAATGCTGAGTTATGTGGGTCTCTGCCTTTGCTAGAAATGGCTCAGAATTGCTTTTTTCCTCTAATCTGCTCCGTTCCCAGCTCCTGGCCGTATCTGGCAGCGGAATATCTGCAGCTCATTCTGCTGCTGCCAGCCTGCTGGGCTGCAGCTCCTAATAAAGCTGCCCTCTGGTCCAGCACAGGGCACTCGTCTGTAATGAAAATTTTATAGCAGTGCCTAGGAAATGGGAGTTGGAACTGGGGCTTCAGGTGTGGGGTTTGTAATTTTCCAGGCAAGTGTCCACCATGGTGCTTGGGGCTTCAGAAGCTACAGAGAACACTGCCCAGCAGCCAGGTTTGCTGTCACCCTCTTCTCCGTGGGATCCCTGGAAAAGCTCATGGCTCAGACCTGATCCTTTGGATGTGACCTTGGGAATCTGCTAGCATGGAGCATGATCAAGACATCCTGATGGTTCCCTCTGCTCAGCACTGGTGAGGAGGTGCTGGAACGTGTCCAGAGAAGGGCGACAAAGCTGGTGAAGGGCCTGGAGCATAAACCCTATGAGGAGAGGCTGAGGGAGCTGGGGGTGTTTAGCCTGGAGAAGAGGAGGCTCAGGGGTGACCTTATTGCTGTCTTCAACTACCTGAAGGGACATTGTAGCCAGGTGGGGGTTGGCCTCTTCTTCCAGGCAACCAGCAATAGAACAAGGGGACACAGTCTCAAGTTGTGCCAGGCTGGATGTTAGGCGGAAGTTGTTGGCAGAGAGAGTGATTGGCATTGGAATGGGCTGCCCAGGGAGGTGGTGGAGGCACCGTCCCTGAAGGTCTTCAAGAAAAGACTGGATGAGGAACTTAGTGCCATGGTCTGGTTGACTGGATAGGTCTGGGTGCTAGGTTGGACTGGATGATCTTGGAGGTCTCTTCCAACCTGGTTGATTCTATGATTCTATGATTCAGCACTGGGATCAGTGTTGAGGCCCTTGCTCCAAGAAGGTCATGGAGGGGCTGGAGCATGTCCAGAGAAGGGTTTGGAGAACAGGGATGGGGAGGAGCAACTGAGGGACCTGGGGCTTTTTGGTTTGGAGAAGAGGAGGCTGAGGGCAGACCTCCAGGCTCCCTACAACTCCCTGACAGGAGGCTGGAGCAAGGTAGGTTTTGTTCTGTCCTGCTAGTAATGAGCGAGGCCAAGAAGCAATGGCCTCAAGTTGCACCAGAGGAGGTTTGGGCTGGATGTTAGAAGAAACTTACCTAAGGAGGTCAATATTTACCTCCAGATAAGACTCCAGGAGCTCCACCAGGCTCAGGTGCCAAGCAGAACCCCTCGGTGCTGTGCTGTTTGCCTGCCTCTGGATGCTGTCACCCCAGCCCTTGGAGCTGGGCTCTGCTCTCTGCTCCAGCCCAGGTTCTCGCTGTGCTCCGCTCATCTGCCTCTGCTCTGCCCGGGCACAGTGCGCAGGCACAAGCAGCCTGACGGAGCTGCTGCCTTCTCCTGGCCTGCTCCTGCTGCCAGCTCCATTAATGAGAGCTGACAGGTTTGGAATAGCTGCTCCGCGCTGGCTCGGGGCTGGCGGGGCCGGAGGATGCAGCAGGGGACTTCTGGTGATAGGCTAAAGGATGGCTCCAGCAAGGCCAGGTGTGAGGGGGGCTGTGTGCAGCCTCAGCTCCCTGCACGCTTGTCTGAGTGAAAATCAATTCAGCCTTAAATGAGAAAAAGAAACTTCACAGCCTGGATCGTTAGGGGCCAGAGGAAGGACAAGGTGGAGGCTCTGCCGTGCTGATGTCCCTGGGCTGCTGTGGGCAACAGCTCCTGCACCTGCAGCTTGAAGTGTAGTCATCCCCTGAGCCACCTCTGCATCCCCCTTGCCTGGGCAGCTCGTGGTTAGAGAAGCAAAGCAGCAGCTCCAAAATGGATCATCACAGAGCCACAGACTTGGTTGGGTTGGGAAAGACCTCTAAGATCACTAAGTCCAACTTTCAGCCTAAGGCCAGCATCATTGGACTCGATGATCTGTGAGGTCTCTTCCAACCCTGATGATACTATGATACTATGATACTATGATATTTCTTAGCTCAGCATCACAGAACCCAGAGGTGACTTTTGGTGTGGGGTTGCTGAGTGTCGAGCAGGTTTATTCCCCTCCTCACGAGGTGAGCACGGCTCTGGCCCCTGGCTTAACCACCTCTGCAGTCCTGGTGAGGAGAAGGAGCCTCTTGTAACTGCTTGTATGGAAAGCAGAAATCATTTCCCTTCCTCCTCTTCCTCTCATTGTCTTCGCTCAGCTCTGTGTGGTGGAGAGGCCTGAGAGCAGCTTGGTTCATACGTGGAGCAGAGCACATGGTGGTGACAGAGCTCTCCCTAAATATCAATGGCTTCATATTTACCTGAGAGGTTTGGTGGCAGTGCAGTCCTGAAGCCACAGGTGGGGTGTTGGTGAGGAGGGCACACATGGGTCCCCTCCCCATGGCCACAGAGTGCCACCAGCTCCTTTAGTGGCACCAATCTTCTGCTGGTGATTTTCTGCTCAATTCACAGCCTCCTGCTGTATACTTACCCAACCTGAGGACTTTAGGGAGAAGATCTTTGGACATCAGGAGGAAGCTCTTCACTATGAGGGTGATGGAGCACTGGAAGACATTCCGTGGAGAACACATTGTTCCAGTCTGTGCCAATTAGCCCTTGTCCTGTTGCTGAGCACCACTGAACAAAGCCTGGCCCCATCCTGCTGCTGCCCACCCTTGCACTGTTGATCAGCACTGATGATATCTCCCCATTCCTGATGGCTCAGTTCTGGTAAGACAAAGCTCAGCTCCTGCTGCCATCCCAGAGTGCAGGACTGGGGATCAGCTTGGGCAAGGTGGCCCAGTGCCCAGCACAGAGGGGACTGGGAGCGTGGGAGCTCTTTGGAGCTGCCTGTCCAGGAGAAATGCAAATAGGGCACGAAAAGGCTCCACGGCAGCAGAGCAGGATGTGAGGAAACCAAATCAGCTAACAACAGTGGAGGCAGAGGAGGACTGCAGCTGAACGGGGGTTTACAGACCTTTTCCCTTCCCCTCCTCACCCGAAGGATTCCTCTGGATGTTTGCTGCAGATCTCCCGTCCTGGTGGTGTCTTGCACAAAGGGCTGCTGGCTTCAGAGCCCTGAGCCTGGGAGTCTTGGCAGAGCTCTGCCACTGCATCCTCCTGCACCATTTCCTTCCTGGAAAGGCACCTCCAGCATTGTGGGTGGTACTGCTCAGCCCCCAGCTGTTGGAGGGGGGGGTCCCACAGGAGCATCGTGGAGGAACATCACAACAGGGACCTGAGGGGTGGTCCTCCCACGGGATACTGCATGAGCTTCAGCCACTCACCGTGGGAATAAACATTGCAGGAGCACAGGTTCCACAGGCAGAGCTGTGAGCAGGGGAAGAAGGCTGTGAGACCTGGGTGGTAATCAAGGCTAATTTGTTGATTTCCCATCCAGAACCATTTCTTGCATTATCCCCTCCCCAAACAATTTTCTGCCTGCCTTCAGGGAGGGTGAGGGGAGGCAGGAGCCCTCCATCCTCTGCCGAGCCTCTGCCTGATGAGGAGCTGCCAGGGTGATTGATGTGCTCTTGCTGCAGAAGGTGAGCTCCCCGTGCTGACAGCTGCCTCTGGCAGCCAGGCAGAGGCTGGTCCCCGCTGACACCCCCTCCTCAAATACCTGCGTGCTCCCAGCTGGGCAGTGCTGGGCTGTGGCTCTGATGCTGAGGGTTGTTCACGTGTCCTGAGAAGGTCAAAAGCCTCCAAAACACAAATGCTCTCCCTAGCGTGGCCCCTTGGGTCCCTGGATAAGGACTGGAGGGAGGCAGCGAGGGGTGGGCAGCTCCCCAGCAAGGTCAAGGATGGCCTCTTGCAGCAGGTTTCTGTGGCTGTGGGCAGAAGGCTCTGTCTGTGCCCTGGCTGAGGGTGCAGGCTGCTGCTTGTGAAGAGGATGTGACTTTTCTGAGGTCAAGCAGCAGGCTGCAGGCTCCGCAGTGGCTGTAAGATGGAATTTGTTGCCCATTTGTGGGCAAGATAAACTTGGGCATCTTTTGCTTGGGTGGTGAGTTCAGGGTGGGGATGGCTCCACGGTGTGATGCCCAGCCCCAAGTGCTGGAGCCCCTGGCACAACAAAACCGTGGGCTGCTCTGAGATGGGGCTTGACCCAGGACTGCTGTGAAACCAGCCACAGTCCTGGGCTGAGGGTGGATGTGACCTGCCCTTGCTGGGTAGGCACTCTGGGGAGGACAAGTGTGGCTGCATCACCTGAGCCCACTTGTATGAGGGTGTCTGAATCAGCCCAAAGGATGATGGAGCCAGATTGCAGTGGGCTGAGGGCTCCTGATGAAGAGAGGACTTTGGCTGCCAGAGCTGAGCTGGAGCCAAGCTAATTGCACTTTGATTTGCAGTAACTGAACAATTGCTGTTGCTCAGCTCCTTGAGATGGTTCTCTTCCCTCTGCAGCTGGTGTCTTGCCCCCGGGTTGGTTTGTGGGTCCATCACTGCTGCTGAATGGGAGCTCCTCAACATCTGGCAAGCGCTGGAGCAGCGAGGCCAGCCCTGTGCTTGGCCTGCAGAGGACAGGACTAAGGTAAAACCCTTCAGGTATGGATTATTTGGCTTCCCTGCACCTATTCTACCACAGCTGAGCTTTGCTGTGGTCAACAGTTGGACCTGATAGCCTCAGAGCTTTTTTCCAGCCAAACCAGCTCTGTGATTCTGTGAGCATTTACAGTAGATGCTTTTCTTTTCCAGGTGTGCTTTCCAGGGTGCACTGGCAGGGAGTGACACCCCTGCCTGGGACCCCAGAGCCTGAGGAGCCAGCCTCTCACTGTCAGGAAGCAGGTAGGGAATGTCAAGCTGTGGAGAAGTTCAAAAGGCAGAAAGCTCCTTGGGTTGTTTCTGGAGAGCTTCCTCGAGGCAACAGACATAGCTTGGGGAGGTGGGGGGTGGGGGGTAGGGGAATTCAGCACTTCCTGAACCTCATGGGGTGTTTGGGAAGGGGCATCTGTCCTGCAGAAAGAAGATCATGAACAGATGCTCCAGTGCTTACTGCTTTGAAAGCCATGAATTTAAAACGTGTTAATTAGGCAGAGTGAGGAGAAACCTCAGCAGTTCCTACTGATCATCCACGAGATCCTGGTACTGGAAAATAAGTGATGGAGTCCAAACAATAAGGCTTGGAATGGCTGGGAGGTGCTGGGTTTTGCTCCCTGTGGAACCACTGCCAGCTGATCCGGGGGGGATCTTCTCTAAGACCTGAAAAGCAGGGAAATTGCATGAGAGGAATGGATTGAAGCTTGAGGAGAGGAGATTGAGGCTGGGGAGAAGGAGGAAATCCTTGGCAGTGAGGGTGGGGAGATGCTGGTTGCCCAGGGAAGCTGTGGATGCCTCCTTCCTGCAGGTGTTTAAGACCAGGCTGGTGGATGGAACTGGATGATCCTTAAGGTCCCTTCCAACCCAACCCTTTCTGTGAATCTCTGGTTCCATGAAATCTGCCCAGAATGAGCCTTTCTTCCAGAGCTGAGGCATCTGTGAAGGTGTGGAGGGGGCAGCGTGGCTGGGGGACTTTCCTGTGCCCACCTCATGCGCTGCCAGACCTCTTCTCTCTGGCTGGAGAGCTGTGTAGGGAAGCCAGGATGGTTCCAGCAGCCCCCTCCAAAATCCCTGTAGGGCTTCCTGGGAAACCACAGCCTGTGAGCATCTCCTGGGCAGGAGGTGCCGCTCGCTGTGCTGCCGTAGGAGTGCTGGCAAGGAGCAGCACTGCTGGGAGAGGAAAGACCCTGGACTGGGAAAAGATCTTCCTTAAGTCTTTGCAAAGCCACAGATAATGCAGTGCCAGAGTGAACAACCAGGATGGAAAATAATTGCACTCCTATTTTTCTCCAGCTTTTCTTATCAACGACTTTATCACCTTTGGTTTTATTTTACACCTTATTTAGGCTTTCCTGTAATCCCAGCTATTTCAGAATTGACACCTCCTTAATACCTTGTCTAACACCTCTGACACATCTGGCTAATGCCCAGACCCTTCTCCAGCACTCAGCAGCTCCAGTGAAAAACAGAAAAGAGCTAAAACGGGGAGAGAGAAAAAATTATTTACTGCCCAGGCTCCGTGAGGAACAACCTTGGAGGAGAAAGGGTGGGGGCCACCCCTCCCCGTGCAGCTGAACTTTGATGTCTACCCCCATTAGTCTCTATCTGCCCAGCTCTTACTGTTTAAAGATCCTGCAGCAGGAAGGAGCACCCAGAGGATGTATTGGTGCCTCCAAAGGCTCAGATGAGTGTATCCAAGCAAATTAATTCCTCTTCCTTAGACACCCTGTGCTGGATTCAGCCCAGTGAAGACCATTCCACCTCAGTGTGCCCTGCTGGTGCTGGTGGTCTTGGTGCCAACCCAGCACTTGCTGTAACTCCATCAGGTCTTTGCAGAGTGAGTGCTGTGCCCAGGGATTTGTCACCTGATGCCAGCCCCAAGGGTGACTTTTTGGGTGCTGATTCTCCTTATTCTGGCTGTGTGCAGGGGGTCCCTTCGCAGTGCAGGGAGAACTGCCAGATAGCTCTTAAATCAGGGAATGAGTTGGGTGGGAAGGGACCTCAAAGCTCATCCAGCTCCAACCCCCTGCCATGGGCAAGGATACCTCTACTAGACCAGGTTGCTTAAGGCCTCATCCAACCTAACCTTGAACACCTCCAGGGAGGGGACATCCACAGCCTCCCTGAGCAACCTGATCCAGTGTCTGATCACCCTCCCTCACTCTAAGGAGTTTCTTCCTCATCTCCAGTCTCAGTCTGCTCCCTTCCAGCTCAAAGCTACTGCCACTCATCCTGTCACCACAGGCCCTTCTAAACAGTCCTCCCTCCAGTGGTCTCTAACTGGGCTGACTTCTCCTGGCAGCCTGACCTGCAAGAAACCCAACTGCAGTTCCACAGCCCTACACTTGTGTTTACCTTCTGCCTGCACCCTGAGGGCTGTTGCTGCCACCCCTGGCTCTGCCCACCCATGGCATGCCCTGAGCTCTAAAGCCAGGGAGCTGGCAGCTTTATTATAAGTTTATTACATGCTAATTCAAGCAAATAAATTTGCTCCAGCTGTGGAGCAGCAGAGATTAATAACCTCAAAGATCACTTTGCTGCTTTGATGAGTTTCTTGAACAGAGCAGAGTGTATTTAGGCAGAGCAGCTAGATTAGTCAAAAAACCCCTTTAATTATTAGTGACACTGTGCAAACTGCTTGGCACGAGTGGAATAACAACAACTCAGCTCCCTGACCTTATTGCTCAAACAAACACTTCCCACTGCAGCCATGACACTGCCTCGCCAGCACAGCCCAGCAGCTGCCCAGGGGCTGCCTTGGGTGTCCCCAGGGTGCAGGCAGCAGGAGGAAATTCTGCACAGTGAGTGCTGAAATCCTGGAACAGGCTGCCCAAGGATGTGGTTCAGGCCACATCTCTGCAAACATTCAAGATCAGGCTGGATGTGGCCCTGGGCAGGCTGCTCTGGTTGAAGGTGTCCCTGTGAGTGCAAGGGGATTGCAGAGGATGAGCTCTGAGGGTTCTTTCCAGACAGATACATTCTTTGACTTTGTGTCAGCAGCTGGGCTGCATCTGGGCACAACAGCCTGAAAGATGCAAGGGGTCCTCGTGGAGAAGTTAAATAGCTTTCTGTGCTGCATGGTGAGTGGGGAAATGCACTTGGCTGGGGTGGTGCCAGCTCTTGGCACTGTTCCTGTCCAGGCTTTCTTCTGTATTCAACTCCGTTTTTCCTGAAAGTGCTAAAGGGATGTCCATGGAATGGGTTGGGTTGGAAGGGACCTTAAAGATCAGCTACTTCCAGCCCCCTGCCACAGGCAGGGATACCTCCACCAGCCCAGGTTGCTCAAGGTCTCATCCAGCCTGGCCTTGAACACTTCCAGGGAGAGGCATCCACAACTTTCCTGGGCAGCCTGTTCCAGTGTCTCCCCATTTACTCTAAAGCATTTCTTCCTAGTCTCCAATCTAAATCTGTTTAGGAATTGTGTGGATTTGCTTGTTGGCACTTGATTGCAGGAGGAAAGTATTTGGAACCTGGGGATGAGAGGCATCCAAAGACACCTCCTGCCTTTTCACAAGGGGACACATCCCAGGCGCTGTGTCCTGTGCCCTTGAGGCTGATGGATGGAGGCTGCAGTGAGGCAGAGAGGACACAGAGAGCACCACTCTGCATGGGTGGTTGCTTCCTCTCCTCCTCCCTGATTCTTCACCCACCGGCCCAGATGGGATCAGGAAATGCTTGAGGATGTTTTTGGAGCTCAAAGCCTGGTACTGTCCTCAGGGTCCAGCAGCAGCCTGTGAGGACAGTGTGAGTCCACCCCCACTGCCAAAGCTCAGGGGGCTCAGAGTCTGGAGATGTCTCTGGGATGCGTCAACAGCCTGTGGGGACACTGTGGGTCCATTCCTCCCAAGGATGCTCGGGGGACTCAGAGCCCGGGGTGTCCCCCGGGCCCAGCAGCAGTCTGTGGGGACAGTGTGGGTCCAGCCACTCTTTGAAAAGCAGCAAATATTCTCCTGCCCCACACTCCCTGCTCTCCCCCTCAGGCAGCCCTGCTGCCTTCTTTTGCTCCCTGCTCTGTGCAGAGCAGGCAGCAGTGCTGTGCTGAACCCAGCCCGGGCTGCAGCTCCGGATCCAATCAGTCTTTTTTTTTTTTAGTATTCCCCAGCTTTTGAAGGCTGGGCCCTGCCGAAGGGTTGTTAGCACAAGAATGGGGCTGGAGGAGCAAATCCTTTCCTCTCGCTCTCGACTCAGTGATTCGGCCTCTTGATTTGCTGCGGAGCTTGGCGCTGATTGCTGATGGCAGAGCATTGTTCAGCAGCCCCTCGAAGGACTCGCCTGGGCACCTTCATCTGCCCGCTCCCCTCGGGCTGCTCTGGGCACCTGCCAGCGTTCTGATTGAGGCAGACGAGGAAGGCTCCTCACGGGGAGCTGCGGGAGGAGCTGCGGCTGGGCTGCAGGCTGCTGGTGCAGCAAAGGGTTACGGTGCTGGCCGAGGCTGGGCTGCAGGCTGCTGGTGCAGCAAAGGGTTACGGTGCTGGCCGAGGCTGGGCTGCAGGCTGCTGGTGCAGCAAAGGGTTACGGTGCTGGCCGAGGCTGGGCTGCAGGCTGCTGGTGCAGCAAAGGGTTACGGTGCTGGCCGAAGCTGAGCTCCAGGCTGCTGGTGAAGCAAAGGGTTACGGTGCTGGCCGAAGCTGAGCTCCAGGCTGCTGGTGCAGCAAAGGGTTACGGTGCAGCAAAGGGTTACGGTGCTGGCCGCCGCTGGGCTGCCGCTGCCCTTCCTGCGTCTGCCCTACTCAAGTCCTCGCTCTTGGGACGCTGCTGTGCGCGGATCGATGCGGCCAGCGCGGCACGGAGTGGGGAGGCTGCGTTTGCACAGCGCCAGGACTATCAATATTGACAGCCTGTCCGCCTGTCCTCTGTGCCAGCCACGGCTGGCACCACCAGCTTATTAAAGCCCCAGCGGCCATCGGGCGCTGAGCCTCACGGAGCTGGGGACGGGGGAGCTGCTGCTGGTGCGAAGGTTTAACAGCGCAGGTACAAAGCAGATGGAGTCGCAGATTCACAGAATGAGTTGGGTTGGAAAGGACCTTAAAGGTCATCCCGTGGGCAGGGACGCCTTTGCTAGCCCAGGTTGCTCAAAGCCTCATCCTGCCTGGCCTTGAACACTTCCCCAAGCCAGACAGGGGCTTCTGTGACTAAACAAGCCTGTCCCCTGGAGAGCACCACAGCTTCTGGGGCTGGGCTCTTCTGCCAAAAAGAAACTTTTCCTTTTCTTTCTTCTCTCTGCAGGCAACAAACGTCAGAGCCTGGCCTGCAGAATCCCACTCTGCCACTAATTCCAGCCACGGCCAAAGAGGTAAGGAGCAGGGAAATCAGCCCCTGCCTCCTCTCACGGTGTTGGGCTGTGGTTGGACTTCATGTTCCAAGAAATCTTTTCCAGCCTTAATGATTCCCAAGCCAAGCCAATTGCCCCTGCCCTTTGCAAACAGGCAATGAATGGCAAATACCTCCCTCTGGACGGCAGCAGCCAGCTGCAACCTGCAGCCTGGAACCCTCCAAAGCTGGAGCCTGCCTTATGGTCTCTATAATATGAGTTTAGTGACACAAAGAGGGGGCTCTGGGAGGTTAGGATGCCATTATCTCTCTCGGGCTGGTGTGCTGGGTGGCATCTGAGGCTCGTGCCTGCGGCAGGGATCAATGCCCCGCGGAACAAATGGGTTTTAAACCTCCTCTATTTTATTATTCTTTATTAATAACGAGGAGGGCCTTGTAAATAGCCATGAAAGGAAGTGCTTAAGCTCATAATTAAAAACCGCTGGCTTGGTTTCTGCAGCCGGGAGGTGCCTGAAGTGGGATAGAGCAGCCCTGCTGAACTGCTGGAGGCTGCTCCTGCCTGTGCCATAGGTTAATGACTCCTCAAATACCACCCGTGCCCACAGCCAGCCTCCTCTGCAGCCTGGCACATCAGAGCCATGACCTGTGGTGCCAGGATGGGGAGTCCTGGGGTGGAGGCACAGGATGGGCACGTGGGGGCTTGCCTGTACCCATGGGTGCAGAGGTCTTGATCAATCCAGTCTAGTGAAGGCTGTCCTTGCCCATGGCGAGGGTGGTGGTTGGAACTGGATGATCTTTAAGGTCCCTGCCAACCTAAACCACTCTGTGAATCTGTGGCATGGGCACCCCTGGGCTCAGCTGCCAGCACCCACCATGTGGGTTCCACAGCAGAACCCCAGCTGCCGGCTGAAAGCCATCGTTGCAGCTGGGTCATGAATGTTTACGACAGGAGGGGAAGAAGCAAATCCCATTTACATCCCTTGTGCGCTTTAGCAAGGCACTAATTTGACAGGGAAGGGAAATCTTTGCTTATTTTACAACTCTGATTTTGGCTGCAATTCGATTTCAGTAGCTGGGAGGCAAACACACCAACAAGAAGAAAAACAAGGATTTATTTTTGGTTTCTTTTGGAGTGCTTGTGGAAACCCTTTCCATTGGGACACAGACCCCAGGAATACTTCAGAGCAGCTCCAGCAGCCCGGGCTTTGCACAGCACCCCCCCCCTCCCCAACACCACCCCCATAACTCACTAATGCTTGCTGAATGACAGGGTTAAGTGGCTGCTATTCCCGGCCTCCCACCACACTAATGTGCTCCAGACCTGCTCTCCTCTCCTGGATTGCAGTCAAATCGTTTCCTGCAGCCCTCGCAGTGGAAGCTCCTTCTACCCTCTAACAAACACCACTTCCCTTTGCTTTTCTAATCTAATTTCCCCCTCGGTGCTCCACTAATCATCAATCCCATTAAGAGCTTGATGTGTTGACTGCTTTCCAGAGAGGAGCCCATCCTGCATCCCACCGTGCACTGACCTTCACCGGCACCACCCTGCTTGAGCCCCGGAGCTGCCGCCCCGCTGGGATCCCACAACAGGGCTGGCCCTGGAAGTGATGCCCATGGTAGGTGCTGCCTAGGTGGAAAGGCTGGTGGATGCTGGTGGGGCTGGAGCACCCCCTCCCTGTCTCCCAGCTGTGCACTCACCTGGGGAGTTTCTCATCCCAGGGGAAAAATAGGAGTATTGAAGGCAAACAGGAGCAGGGGGAGAGAGTTTAGCTCTCTTCCACAGTCATCTGGAGAAGGAACTGAGCTGTGAAGCACCTCTGGGATATGGATTAGGAATGTGGGGTTGAGTGGCAGCCATCACCGATGGCAACAGTCATCACCAGTGTCCTTCAGCCAGTGCCTCCTGTGCCAAGTTATTGTTAGATAATTCAATGTCTGCAGGGTTGAAATGCTGCTGTGTCCTCCCTCAATGTGGCCCTTCTCCAGAGATGAAGATCCCACCCTGGGGCAGGGATGTGATGCCATGAGGGGGCCTGGTGATGCAGAGCAAAAGGGACTACACTTGGAACACTGTGCAGGTGGGGCAGGGAGAGGGTCAGGACCGTGCTGGTGCTGACCCTGTGCAGGGAAGCAGGAGGGTGCTGGCACTCCGTGGCACCTCACCCCGGGTACAGGAGTTTCACCCCTCCCACCCCCCAAAGGAAAGGACTTCAGCAATCTGTTCAAAACAGTTTATTGTATTTTTTCGTCAGACAAACACATTGATTTCTGGACCACAGTAGAGGATGGAAACCTTTCACAAACTTATTTATTTGAAAATACAAATATAAAATTATACTTTCCACATCTGTGATGTGAGAGACCCCCATCCACATAGTATTTTACAACAGGGCTTCAGAAAGCCATACACAGAGACCTGAAAGATGCTTGATATATATAGATACATATATATATGTATATATATAAAAAAAAAGTCACTACCAAAGTTCTCATCAGTTCATACTAAAGTATAAAAGGAAGGGCTAGGCCTGCCACTGTGCCATAGTTTTATTTAGGTACATTTATGACCACCTGAAATGCTGAGACTTGCATCCTAGTACTGATGGAGTTCAGACCTCGTACAACAGAGAATGAGCGGGGTTGGGGGGGGGGGGAAGGGGATCTGCTACCTAGGGCGGGCACTGCGCCAGGCTGAGCCCGCACGGCCTCGCCGGCTATGTACAGAGCAGGGAGGCAGCCAGCTGCAGCCTCACCCTGCCGGGACACGGAGCTCTCGGGACAACACAGAGTCACAGATTGCAGCGGGTTGGATGGGACCCTCAGAGGGCATCTTGGCCAACCCCCCCCCCCCCCAGCACAGGTCGGACTGGTTGGGAAGCGAGAAGCGGTTGGGAGGAATTGCCTTTCTCAAACTAGCAGGATTGTTATTGGTTTTGTTTGCTTGTTTGTTTGTTTCAAACTATTTATTATTATTATTTTTATTCTTTTTTTTTTTTTTTTGGTACTTTTTATTACAGTATTAAAGTATTGCTTAGCTTACAGAATCTCCTCACGTAGTGTTTGCAACAGCTCTGACTCGGATTCTGTACGTATGAAACTCTACAGTGTCTGTGCGCAGAGCAGGATCTGCCGCTGTGTCTTCCATGCCTTCCTTG
The DNA here is from genome assembly GCF_015220805.1 of Pogoniulus pusillus. NCBI lineage: Eukaryota > Metazoa > Chordata > Aves > Piciformes > Lybiidae > Pogoniulus > Pogoniulus pusillus. The sequence goes on along the minus strand of NC_087290.1, from coordinate 13,639,844 downwards.
TCTCTTTCAACCTGACGCTAACCTCAGTTTTCATTCTGCTTCGACTTTTACTCACTTCAATTCAAAACCTCACCAAAACAACCAAAAAATCCAAACTAAAAACCGCTTAAAAAAAACCCCAAACAAACCCAAAACCCAAAACCCAAACGGAAGAAAAAGGGAACAAAAATAAAAAAGACTTCAGCAAATTCCACCCAAGAGACATTTCCATAGCATAAAAGACAGCCAGGAGTTAGTGTTGGTTTTTGTGTTGTTTTGCTTTGCTTTGTAAACAGTTTCTTATGCAATAGAATCAGACAAAACAAACAAAAGAAGAACCCAGGGCTGACCTGCAGGAAAAAATGTAGTAAACTCTATTGCTTCGTTATTGATTATGTTGCATCGAGTGAATGGCAGATACAAAGCGGGGGCCAGGGAAGTGTGGCTGCAGTCGCTAGCCCTCATTCACACTACAGATGAAAACAGCATCCCCGGCTGCCGAGCCAGGGAGAAGAAAAGAGATCTCTACACCTTTCAGGTCGTGATTACCAACAGTTAATTACCCACGGGGTTAAAACGAGCCTAGCAAGATGGGTGACACTCAGCAGCTGCTGTACAATGGCAAGGGAAGAGAGCGGGACTGCCAGCAAGGAGAGCCATGCTACCTTAAAGCTACGAACTCGAAGTGAACGGCTAGGAAGGGTAAGAAAAAAACAACCCCCAAAAAAGGACAGATCAGGCTTTGCTTCGACCAAGACAAGCGCCAAGGACTTTGTTCTTCTGAAAGGGGGAGCGGAGCACTCCGGTGGCTTCCTGCAACTCCTGGAATCACAGAATGGCTCAGGTTGGAAAGGACATTCGAGATCATCTGCTCCAACCTCCTGGCTGTGGGCAAGGACACCTCTCAACTAGACTTGGCCTCAGCCAATCCTGCCAGAATGTGCCTCAGGTCTGTGACACAGCAGGGGATGAACTCAACACCTAGGAGATGTTTTGGGCGCCTGCTTGACACAACTCCATGGAACTCTCTCTTGGGTTTGCTGTTTCCAGGAGGAGTGGCACTAGAGGAGGTGTCTGGAAGGCAAAGGGCTCGGAGGGAGCCTTCTCTCCAGGTGCTTGACTAGGACTAAGGGGGAGCTGAACCTCTCTGTGGAGGAATTCACAGCCCCCGCCCCAAACAAACAAACCAAGGAGCAAAACCAACCCTTTGAAATAGACTTTGAGATGAGCATTGCGTGGGGGACTAACTCGACCCTTAGTCTAGGTAGCCACATCAAAACATCTCAGATTCCACAATATTTGTGCTATGGGGCACCGGGACTTCTCCAAAGCTATAGAAACATCTACACCCTAGTCACACAGATTGAGCAACTTCTTCTGAGCAGTCTTAAAAAAATAAGTGTGGTTTGGTTTTTCCTTTTTTTTTTTCCTTTTTTTTTTTTCTTTTTCTCTTACTAAAATGTTTTCAATAGACCTCACCTCCCTCTCTTCAAAAATAACTTAAGAAAATCCAGTTTTGCATATCTAGCTTTAGCATTTAAGGTAGTATGGCACAACCCCCTCGTCAAAGTCAAGAGAGGGGACCTACAAATGCCTTCAAAGAGTTTTGCCAGCATTTTTGTTTTTCAAAGCATTGTGAGACCTTTGGTTAGTTGAAACTGCAACAGATCAGCAAAAGAAAACAAAAGAAATCCACCCCCCCCCCCCCCCCCGAAAAAAAAATCACAAATGGGAGAAAAGAACCAAGAGAGGAAGGCAAAGAGCAGACCAAGACAGGAAGGCAAAGAGCAGACCAAGAGAGGAAGGCAAAGAGCAGACCAAGAGAGGAAGGAAAAGAGAAGACCAAGAGAGGAAGGCAAAGAGCAGACCAAGAGAGGAAGGAAAAGAGAAGACCAAGGGAGGAAGGCAAAGAGCAGACCAAGAGAGGAAGGAAAAGAGCAGACCAAGAGAGGAAAGAAAAGAAAGAACAGAGAGGAGAGAAAAGAACAAACCAAGAGAAGAAAGAAAGGAAGGGGAGGAAAAGAGAAGAGAGAAAAGAATGAACCAAGAGAGGAGAGGAAAGAATGAACCAAGAGAGAAAAGAAAAGAAGGGGAGGAAAAGAGAGGAGAGAAAAGAACAAACCAAGAATGAACCAAGAGAAAAAAGAAAAGAAAGGGGGGGAGAAGAGAGGAGAGAAAAGAACAAACCAAGAGAGGAGAGGAAAGAACGAACCAAGAGAGGAAAGAAAAGAGCCAATAGAAAAAAAAACCAAAGCCAAAGGAAAACCTTCCCAAAATTATTAGCTTTTTTTTTTGTTGTTTTTTCTTTTTTTTCTGTTTTTTACTTAAATAAGAGAAAGTTCTATCCTTACTGGTCCTAAATCTGAATAACTACAGCTAAGTTTTAACCTTAATTACGATACACCTACCAATATGTACTAGAGAGGGAGGAAGAGAGAAAGAGGGGCAGAGGGAGTAGAAGTCACTACACTAAGCATCAGGACAGCACTGGTACAAGAGAAGCCATTGGTTGGGTTTTTGGTTTTTTGTACACTATTAACAGACAACAATGACCAACAAAGAAGCTTCTATCAGGTGCCAGGGAATGGAGAGGAAACCCAACTGGTCGTTACAGTACATCATCAACATTCACAAAGAACAGCCATAAAAAAATTCCCTGTCGGCACATCAGGGATCGCAGGAAATTTGGGTTTGTCCTTTTTCTTTTTCTTTTCTTGTTTTTCCTTTTTTTTTTTTTTTTTCCCTTCTCCCCCCCCCCCCAAAAAACCAAAAAAACCAACCCAATTTAATTTTTTTTTTCCTTTATATTACTTGCTCAAGTCTGAATATTTAAAAAAGCATCCAGCATTTTGTTTCGCTTTAAACCCGGTTTGGATGAAGCCAAACCAAACTGGAAACGGTCAGATAAAAAGCAGAGTATTTTTTTTTCCTTTCTAAACAAGAAAAAAAAAAAATAAAAAGAAAGAAAAACAAACCAAAGGGGGGAGGGGAAAAAAAAAAGCAAACCACAACCCCAAGCTTTGTTGGTTTAACTCCTTCCGCGGTGCCTTCTGTTCGAGATGCTTCGCTCTACCTCGTCCTATCGAACGGCTACGTTAAAGTCTACTCATTAGTAAGAGTTACAAAAATAGGAGTGCAGCAGCTCTTTGTTTTTTTTTGTGTGTGTTTGTTATTATGGTTTTTTTTTTTGTCTTTTATTTGTTTTTTATTTATTTATTTATTTATTTATTTATTTAACAAATGTCTCATTCAGTGTCTTGTACTGCCTGTACCTAAAGTACCAAATTTATAAACGTAACAATTTAAAAAAATATTAATAAAACTCCTCAGTATCACCTTAAAAAAAGAAGAACTCTAAGTCCACACTACAGGTTTTGGGGTTTATTTTTATTCTTTTTGTTTTGTTTTTTTTGGTTTTTTTTTTTTTTTTTTTTTTTTAATATATATATGCTCTTTTAATGCCACCTACCAGGGTTGTACTTCTAAGGTCGCTGTTGCAGGGGTCCCCCCCTCCCCTCCCCTCCCCACTATTTACCCAAAGATTAAAAAAATTAAATTAAAAAATATCCTTCATTAAGTTTCCTCCCCCAACAGAGGACCCATATATATAACAGCCAAATATTAAACATGTGCAAATAGGAAACTGTCAGTTTTTCCCCTACCAGTCACAGTGCAATGATGTTTGTTTGTTGTTTGTTTTTTTTTTTTTAACTCTTTTTAAAATTATTTTCTTTTTTTTTTTTCCTTTTTTTTTTTCTTTTTTTAAAATTTTAAATTCTGTTTACAGCTACAATAAATTAAAAATCTTTTTGTTGCTTCTAGGGTGAAACTTTGTAGCACTGAGGTATTCCCCCCTACCCCTCCCAAAAAAAAGAAAAGAAAAACTTGAATTAAAATAAAATAAATTCAAATTAAAGGGGAAAAAAAATCAAAACCCAAAGCCAAAAATCAAAGTTGTTGTCCTAATCTGTGAGCATGGAAAGTGATGGATAAGGAAAGTTAACCACGCAATGCTCCTGAGCTGTTCTGCCAGCAGTGGGAAGGGCGTGAGGAGAGGTCCTCACCTCCACCCAGGAGATGCTGCTGAGACTGGACAGTGAACTGATCTAGTTTAAAGTCACAACTAACAAAAAACATTAAAAACCAAAACAAACTAACCCAGAGGAGCTGCTGAGACTGGACAGTGAACTGATCTAGTTTAAAATAACAATGACTAACCAAAGACATTAAAAACCAAAACAAACTAACCCAGGAGATGCTGCTGAGACTGGACAGTGAACTGATCTAGTTTAAAATCACAACAACTAACCAAAAACATTAAAAACCAAAACAAACTAACCCAGGAGATGCTGCTGAGACTGGACAGTGAACTGATCTAGTTTAAAATAACAATGACTAACCAAAGACATTAAAAACCAAAACAAACTAACCCAGAGGAGCTGCTGAGACTGGACAGTGAACTGATCTAGTTTAAAATCACAACAACTAACCAAAAACATTAAAAACCAAAACAAACTAACCCAGGAGATGCTGCTGGGACTGGACAGTGAACTGATCTAGTTTAAAATCACAATGACTAACCAAAGACATTAAAAACCAAAACAAACTAACCCAGAGGAGCTGCTGAGACTGGACAGTGAACTGATCTAGTTTAAAATCACAACAACTAACCAAAAACATTAAAAACCAAACCAACCCAACCCCCCCAAAAAAAAACCCCAAAGCAAGCCCAAAGGAAAGGTGTGCTTGGAACCGTCCAGGCGCCAGCCAGGGAAAGCTTCTTTGTCAGGCTTGGGAAAAGCAGGTTGGGAACTAAGCAAAGAAACCCCTGGGCTGCTCCTGTGCCAGCTGTGCACGTCTGAGAGCCAGGATGCTGGTATGAGGCTGGGGGAGCTGGCAGGTCCTTGCCATGCCCACAGAGCAAGCCAACAGTGTGTGTGCCAGCTCCGGCAGTCCGCTGCAAACTTCCACAACTTTCCTTTTCCTTATTATTATTATTATTATCATTATTATTTCCTAGAGAAACTGCCTTAGGCTGACTCCATCACAAAAATAGCTTTTGTATTTCTCTTTCTTAATAGTTTCTATGTAGTTAATGGAATTGTATTTACAGCATTTGAATTTTTTATTCCTTTTTTTTTTTTTTCCTTCCCCTCCCCACCTCCCTCCCCCCTCCCCCCCCGAAATCACAATTTCAAAAAACCCCCTTTTTTTATATCGCCTCTGTCAACAACAACAACGACAACGACAACAAAAAAAGCACTTCTAGAAAAAAGGACGCACAAAAAAAAGTTTGCAGTCCTTGCCTTATTGCCCAAAATAGAGAGAATTGGGTTAACGAAGACACCACAGAGGAAAAGAAAGAAGGAAAGGGGCTAAGAGAACCTGCTGCTCACCCCTGCGCCCCCCCCAAGGCCACCCCGAGAGAGTGCCTGCGGTGCCCGGCTCTCCTCCCCCAGAGCTGGCACCGGCGGCTGAGACTCCTGTCACCATCTCAGCATCCTTTAAGCAACGACGACTACGTAAAACGGAAGGGTGAAAGAGGGGGGGGAGGTGGGAAAGAAAAATAAACCAAAACCGAGAGAAACCCCCCTTAATATAAACAGTTAGGCTATGGTTAGGCTCTTGCTAAGATACACAAAGAATCAGAACTACCTCGCTACGAGACTATGGCAAAACGCTACCAAAAAAATGTGGTTTGGAGAGGTTTTAAAAAGAGGGGAGGAGGAGGAGGAGGAGGGAGAAAGGACTGGAGAGGGGGAGGAGGGGGGAACCCATCGAGAAAATAAAACGACCAAGAAATGGGTTTTATATACATACTTTTAAAAGCTGTTGTTTTTATAGTACAGCAGATTCATGAGATGATGAGAGAGATTTGTTTCGTTTTGTTTTGTTTTGTTTTGTTTTTTTTAAACAACCTTAAGTCCGTCGAGTGCCACCTCCGGGTTGTTCGCCTTAGCGCTGATGGTGATGTAGTGCTCAAAGTCTGATCAGATCACCCACGCGTGGGCCCCGTCAAAAACTTCGCCCCGTCTTGCCCGGACATCCAGAGAGACTCTGCAGGGAGCGCAGACACAGCACACGGAGGAGAGGCAGAGTTAATCGAGGGTAATTGGACTGTTTAGTACCCGCCTCCCGCACCCCCGCCCCGCCAAAGGGTTTTGCAAACGCTCTGCAAAGCTGCAGCCTGCTCGGATCCATCCCCAGGGGGAACCCGCTGCGACCCGCCCGGAACGCAGCCGACTTCTGATCTTCGCAGCCCGCATCGGGTCGGAAGAGACCTTCCAAGGGCATCTTGTCCAAACCCGCTGCAGGCGGCAGGGACACCTCCAGCTAGAGCAGGCTGCTCAGGGACAGGTTTGACCTTGAATGTCTCCAGGAATGGGACCTGAACCACAGCCCTGAGCAGCCTGTTCCAGCGTCTTCCCACCCTCCCTGTGCAGAACTTCCTCCTGATGTACAACCTGAATCTCTCCTGCTCCAGTTTCAAACCTTTGCCCCTTGTCCTATCCCCACAGGCCCTTCTGAAGTCCCTCCCCAGCCTTCCTGCAGACAGCCTTCAGATACTGAAATGCAGCTCTAAGGCTTCCCTGGGAGCCTCCTGGTACTGTCCCAATGGGAGGCTGTATTTCGTGTATCGACTGCTCTCCTTTCCATCTCTGTGGAAAGCCACCTGCCAGCTAAGCCTGGCCTTCAGGCAGGCTGGGGTTAGCTCTGTGCTGGTCTGGATTATGAACAGGAAAATGGGACTTGATATATGTGCCAGGAATTTACATGGCCGCGGCCAAACGAGCAGTGTCTGAAGGCTGCAGCACTCCAAAGGTAACAATGCCTGCAGAGATTTAGAGGATGGAGGCTTTGGCTTCCCATGCCCTGCTCTTGCCAGTGCTTAAGGCTGACATGGAAATAAATACGATGGGACTGGCTGCAGGGAGGTCACACATCTCTGAGGGCAATCTCCAAAAGCCAGTCCCAAAGAGCTGTCCCCAGGGTGAGGTCCCAGCAGCACCCACAGGTCTATGGGAACAGAGAGTCCCTAAACTAAAGACCCACAGCTGGGCCAAGCTCATCCTCTACAGCCAACCTCTATGCCCGGGGACCTGCATCTTGGCCAAACTCATCTGCTGTGGCCTCACTCTGCCCCAGGCAGTGGGGATGGGTGAGGGACCAGGCAGCTCAGGATGTGCTGCTGCAATAAAAATTACAAACTTAGTGGTCCTCGAGGAATTCATAATAAGGCTCATTTCCTCCTCACAAAATCCATTTCAATTAGTACTGAGCAGCATTAAAAGCACTTTCTGGTTTTAAGGCATTAATGAGTTGAGTCTTATTCCTGGCCAGTCAAGGCTGGCTGCAGGGTGCTGTGTGGTGCTGAGTGGGCAGCGCTGACAAGCCATGGATCTGGGGCTGGCTGCCTCCACGGCCGTGCTCTGGGTGTGAATGACTCCAGCGGTGCCCTGTGCCACCTCCTGACTGCACAGGCTGGCAGCCCAGCAAACCTGGGGGGCTCTGACACACTGATCTGTGAGCACACAACTGCTACATGCAAGTAACAACGGGGATTAAGGCAGCATTACTTATGCCACTGTTTTTCTTCCCTATAAAAATACTGTTTGGTGGAGCAAAAAGACTGATAGGACAATCTGAGGTGAGCTTGGGGGTATGAAGAGGAAACAGGACCCACCCCCCCCGCACACCTTACTCATGGGTATTATGGTAAAAATCTATTTTAATCTGATTTAAAGCCTCTAAACGTTTTCCACAGGTCCCAGGCCCCTGACTAGCTGCAATTCTAAATTCACACAGGGATGCTGGATGCTGAAGATGTGACATTGACCAGGTTGTGCTGGGCAAGAAGCGGAGACATCAAACCTGCCACATCTGTCACACATCCCCACCTGGACCAGGCGCAGATCTGGAGGTAAACCTGTGCTGAATGATTTGGGAGAGGAAGGGGGGATAATTTCTGGTTGTCATCAGCTGCCTTTCGTAATCTACCCTGTTCTTGGCATTGTAAGGATGTTTGTTTGCAAAGATGAACAGCCAAAGGCCAACAAAAAAAGATGTGTGGATATATACATATATGTATGTATAAAATTAAACATTTAATTAACTCGAGCTTAGTTCAAAGGGTAGGAAACTGGCAGCAATCCAAGGAGGCATTACTCAGGTAATGTCTTTAATTTAATTTGCTTAGGTTTAATTTTTTTTCATCTTGATAATTGCTCTATGGTTACTAGTTACAATGTTATCTTTTAGCTGTAATATTTGGCACGGCACTTAATTAAGAGTGATGGTTTCTCTGTAATGAAGCACTGGGCCTGCTCTGTCTTTTTTTGACCAGTGCATTGGTGACAGATCTGTAACGGCCATCGGGATGCTCTCTGATGGCCCTTGGTTATTTCCCCCCAGGCTTCATGGGGGTTTGGCTCTCCAAATGACTGCACTCAACGGCAGGAATACGAAAGAGGGATTTTTCAGGGAGGCTTAGCTTCTGACCTGTCTTCCAGTTTCCAACCCATGAGATTGATTTTAATCAACACAAATCACAGAAAGGAATGATTAAAGGCCAAGGAAAGAGGAAATGAAGATAAAAAAAAAAACCCTGTTCATTCAAAGTAAATATAGGGGAGATGGTAGCTTAGCACAAAGTACAAATGGGATATGCTGTAATACCTCCAAGTGAGATGGCAACCAACCATGTGTAACGTTTCAATGGTATCCATTTGTAAAAGCCGTTGCAATCAAAGGTCCCTAAAATTGCACAATTGTTAAGGTCATCAGTGCTCGTGACATGGGGACAGAGAGGGTCATTCACTGGGCAAGAAATCATCAAAGGACTTGAAAGACTCTGTTGCCAGCATGAACAGGTATTTCCAGGTGCTGTTCTGGTCACCAGGACTTAGTGTGCTCGACCCTGCGGTCACCTTTCCAAGACCATAATCTCCTCCTTCTCCCCAAGCAGCAAAAATCAGCTTTGGGGTTTCCCTTCTTTGTTGTTGTTTTTTTTTAAACAGGGTTAGTAAATGGAGAATGTTAAAGAGATATGGATGGGGGAGGGGCAGAAATCAAGCTAGGGAGTTGTTTGCAGTTATTGGGGGAAATTAAGAGGCTGCCACTCTGCGAGTCACATACAAAATGGTTTGGCTGGAGACGTGTCAGTGCAGACAAATCTCAGGCTTGCACCTCATGTCCTGGTACTTGAAAAAGTGGGATGCTGCTGAGGCCAGAGTGCCCAAGCTCGCAGGAACAAGCAGGTCTTGTTCTTTAGGTGAAAAATGGAAGGAGGAGGTGTTATAAGTGGTGTGAGATGGCAGTTTAAGTTGATGTTGCTCTTAGTAAAGCAATAATATTCCACGTTTGGTACTAGAATTGATCCTGATGTGGCCCCTGATGTGACCTCAGGAGAGGCAGGACCAGGATGGGATTGGAGACAAACCCAGGCAGTGGTTTTTTTTGTCTTCTGGGGCTCACTTATGCAATAAGAACAACAGCGTGTCAGCAGCTTTGTCTGCACCACACTCCCGCTCCCCCCACTCAGCCACTCTGGCCAGAGACTGACACTCTCTGCTGGGGCTGAGGGGTTCTGGGGGAGGCCTCTGCACTTGGCTACGTTCACGGTGTGAGAGGGAAAAAAAAGTCTCATTGCTTCCCTAGGCAAAGGGGAACGACTTCAGAGGTCGTTTTTCTGTTTGGGAGACTGACAGCCACCAATGAGGTGCGACCACATTCATGCTAACACACAGAGGTAAACCAGCACCAGCTCCACACCAGCATGCAGCTCCGGGAAGCAATCTCCAGGGCCCATCATTAGTGAGGCTGCAGAGCCTCTGCCAAGGACCTGACAGCAATGCAGAAGCGACTTGCTCGTAACCTGCAGGCCTGAAAGACTCTTACTGATGCTGGAAGTGACCCAGGAGGTCACAAAATGCCAGCCTCCATCCCTGGTCCATAAGGATACTGCGGTTACAGGGATGGGGATGGGGAGTGGGACAGGCAGGGCAAGCATCCCCTTGCCATGGTGGCTGCAGGCAATCCCAAAGTCCTGCTAGACAAATTACTGAGCCACTTTTTGCTCCTTTAGGTGGGATCAGGGACAGGTGTGTCGTCCAGAAATGGGAGCATCAGCTGGGACAGGTGCTTGGGTAGAGATAAAGCCCATAGAGAATTGTAGCATGGATAGTAAGGACCTTTCTAGGTCATCTAGTCCAAACCCTCTGCATTGAGCAGGAACAGCAGGTATGCAGAGATTCACAGAAGGGTTGGGTCGGAAGGGACCTTAAAACTCATCCAGCTCCAACCCCCTGCCATGGGCAGGGACACCTCCACCACCCTAGGCTGCAGAAGGACTCATCCAGCCTGTCCTTAAGCACCTCTAGGGAGAGGTCGTTCCTGGAACTTTAAGCAGGAACTTTAAACCCCATAAGTATTAAACATTTCCTTCTGAACTGTGTCAGCTTTGGGCTCAGAAGGCACCACAGAATCATAGAATCAACCAGGTTGGAAGAGACCTCCAAGATCATCCAGTCCAACCTATCACCCAGCCCTATCCAGTCAACTAGACCATGGCACTAAGTGCCTCATCCAGTCTTTTCTTGAAGACCAGATGAGCTCTTCCAGCCTGTCTGGCAGCTGGCAGCTGCAGGGATTGGGCACAGCTCTAGCAGGTTACGGCAGCAAGGTGCTCTGCTTGCCATCAGGTCTCAGGGAGCCAATGAACCAACACAACCCCCCACCCCCGGGTCACTAACAAGGACACCCCCCCCGCCCCCGAGCCGCAGAGGCCGCGGTGCCCACGCGTGGTACTTACGGCGATGCCGTGGCCGAAGCCGGAGCCCGGCTGCGGGCTGGCGGCGCTTATGTAGTTACCCACGCCGGAGTCCTGGCTGGCCGTGCCGTAGAGATCTGCGACGGGCCCTGGGCTGTTGGCCCCGGGGAAGCCTCCGGGTCGGGCTGGGTTGGAGCCTGCCGGGGAAGCGGGTGCGCCAAAATTCGGTTGAGCACTGTAGCTATTCAAGACTGGTGTGCAGAGAATAAAGCTGGGTATGAGGCCAGACGCCGGGCATGCACCGTTATTACAAAGCCAAACACCAGAAGAAACAGCCTAGGCCCAACTTCTAACACTTAACCAAGGCCATGCGAAAGGAGAGCAAGTACTGGAGAAGAGTCAGCCCGGACTACTACGAAGCTTAGAGCTCCAAAAATATATATATGGATATATATAAAAAAAAAAAACCAAAAACCAAACCAAAACCAAAACCAAACCAAACCAAAAAAAAGAGAACAAAAGAAAAGAACAACCATTCACCACACTACTGCAACCAGAGACTGGAGGTGCTCATTTTCACCAAATTATCACAAAATAGAGTCGGTATTTTTCAACATCTGACTTGATGCTCATGCAGTAGTAACAAAGTTCTCTAGGTCTGGGCACGCCGAGACAGCATTCACATCCCATGCAAACTACAAAGGAACTAGTTTGAGACTACACATTGTGGTAATATTGATATTAAAATGTTGACAGCAAATCACTTGGATGGTGTCTAGGAAAATAATTGGGTTTTGTGGGGTGGTTTTTGGATCCATTTGATGCTTTTGGAAGAAACCCCCCCCCCCCCCACCCTTTGATATCAGTGAGCTGCAGAATCGCTCAATTAGTTGTTTGGTGGGGTGGTTTTTTGGTTTGTTTTCTTTAAATGGTATGGAATGGAACAGTTTGGATTTGATTTTGGGGGGGGGGGTGGGTGTTAAGATGGTCAAGGAGAGGGTTGTTTTACTGAGTTATTTTTTTGTGTTTTGTTTTTCCCTTTCGATTTGGAGAGCGAAGCTTTACCTTCGTCTCCAAAACCATGCTTGGGACATCAACCAAAATTAAACAAAGAAATAAAGATCAAAAGCAGAAAAAAAAAAAAAAAGAACTCCAGAGGGCGTGTGACAACTCACCTCCTAATGTGGAAGTAAAAGAAAAAAATATTCTTTTTCTCCCTTTATTCTATATATATAACTTTTTTTTTTTTTTTGAGACAGAAAAACAATGTAAATAAGAATGGGACTAAAGAATAAATTTAGGTATCAAAGCATGTTAGATGAGCAGGCTTCTGGCATCTCTCACAGTTGCTCTTGGATGTAAAATTCATGAGGAAGAAGTTTCAATGCAAAAGAAAAGTCAGCGGACTGGGAGGAGCTGGATGGAGATGGCTTGCGGGAAGCTGGAGCTACCCCTGAACGGTCCTTCGGGAGCACACGGAGCCTCCCCTGCCCACACCAGCTACTGCCTCACCACTGCCCACCGCGGGCACGCACCGCCGACAGCTAATGGCCAACCCGGTGCCCTCCAGGCTGAACGTGCCGTTGGGCACACACCCAGGAGTGGGACCAGCCTGGATGTGGTGCCCAACGCCGCAGCGCGGCTATCAGCACAACCAGGCACCCACCCTGTGGCAGATGCCATCGCCTCCACACTTGAGGCTGCACCAAGATCCCTGCAGCCTTTTCCTCTGGCTGCCACCTCCTGCCTATCTTCATCCAGCACTAAGAGGGTTTGTAAAGCCTGACAGCCTGCAGTAACTCTCAGCTGCCAGCCCGCAGGGCAGAGCCATGCTGGCCCACCAAAGGGTTCTACTGGGGATGGGCAGCAGCCCAGGAGGAAGCCTTTGCAACAAGAGCAGCCCGAGGGAAGGTTTTGGCAGCACATAGTGTAGGCTGGGGTGGGCTCAGCCTGCGTTTGAAGCTGAACCACCACCACCTCTCCTGCCCTGGCTCCTTCCCCTTGCATCACCTTCCCAGGAGGTCCCCATTTGTCAAAGGAATGAATGACCTGGTCAGAAAACCCCAGCAGCCAAGCAGCTGTTGGCCCTGCAATGACAGGAGAGTGAATTTCACAAAATAAATGATTTAATGCAGCTCTGGGCTGGTAGCAGGGCAGAGTAAGTAGGACATCTAAGCTAGCAAGTTAAAAGAAATAAGGCATGAGAGAGTAAACAGATTTTGGAATTCACTGGCAAACAAAGCGCTGGTTTATTATTAAAGATTAAATGTCAAGATAACATTTGGCCTTCTCACTCGTGAAGAAAAATATCCAGCTGAGATGTTCAAAAGCCCTTTATTACTCTAAGCTAGCACTTTTTTTTTCCCCCTTCTCTTCCTTCTGGTTCAATAAAATGGATGTGAATTTCCCTGCCAAGTCCCACAGAAAGCCCAGTTGGCTGCTCTGAGCAAAGGCAGGAGCGCAGCAGAGGGACGTGGCAAAGCAGAGACAGAGGATCCTACCAGTAACCCCCTCCTGCAGACCTCCCAGAGGCACCAGGAGAGCCCTTTGCACCATCACTGCAGCAGGGACCATCCTCAGCCTCAGCCAACTGGCCAGGTGGTGCCCAAAGCCACCCAATGCCATGTCCACCACAGGGAGCAGCAGCGCACACCATGTGCTCAGGAGCCATAGTGGTGCTGTGGCTAATGGAATAGATGGGCACACAGTATGGCATCCCCAGGGACACTCCTGGGTCATTATCCCATTCAAAGAATGGTTTGGGTCAGAAGGGACCTTAAAGATCACCCAGTTCCTACCACCCTTGCCATACGCAGGGACATCTCCCACTAGCCCAGGCTTCTCAAGACCTCATCCAGCCTGGCCTTGGACACCTCCAGGTCCACCAAAGACCTCACTGGGCAACCTGTTCAGTCCACTGTGCATGGGTGACAAAGAGCTGTGCTTTGCCATGCTCTGAAACCTTATAAAGAGAAGAGCAAATGGAGACTGAGTAGCCAGAGATGCTCTGTCCCCAGACATCCCAGCCCAGCCTCTCACATCTCTAAGCTCTCAGAATTCCAAGCACTTCTAAGGACAGATGGATTTTTAAGGATACACTCAGTCATGGTGAGTGGCTAAATGTTTGTCTTTGCATATAAACTCATCTGGAGCCAGGGGCTCTTTGAAACAACAGCAAAGGGACCCTCAGCAACTTCCCCAACACACAAAACATGATGGTGGTGGTGGGAGGTCTGGTAAGAAACAACCTGGAAACATATTTGATCTACATAAACCTGCAGCAATCTGAGACTAAAATGAAGAAGAAAAAAACCCAACCCCAAATCCTCCAGACTCCAGATACTGTTTCAGCCCTCAAAGAAATCTTAAGGCTCTTTGGAGACACGAAGTTTTCTGACAAAGTTCCCAACATCAGCTCAGCTCAGCTGCTGGAGGAGGCAGAAGCCATCCAAGAGGCAGGGCTGCTGGAAGCTGCAGTAATCATCGAGCATTAGGATTGATCCCTTGCAGGCTGGGAGGAACCTGAGACTTTCTCCAACATCTGCGGTTGGAACAGGAAGCAATTAAAAGCAGAAGTTTGGAACCACATCACTGGAGAACCATCAGGGGATTGCACTGCCCCAGGAGACATGAGGGAACCTCTGACCATGTCTTCGTGAAGAGTAGCAGCAAAGCCTGAGCTGCTGCCTGACCCCAGCAGAGGCACTGCCTGAGCTATCCAAGCACCTCCTGACTTGGGAGGACTCATCAAACTGATTCAACGTCGCCTGGGGATTGGCAGGGCCATCTCCTCCCTTTCCAAGGACCAGCAGCACTCACAAAGTCCTGGCAGCCAAAGTACACATTTCCAACAAGCTAGGAAAGGTTCAAGTCCAATTTGCCAACCAATTGCACAGGAAACTATCCTGCACCAGACCTTTTCACAGCTCTGTGGCTGCAGCTATGTGCCTGCAACTCAAAGGTTTTTTCTCTGCATAATTTGCAATCCCAGGTGTCACCAGGAAGTCCTGTGATAGATCAAGGTCAAGAGAGATGTGGAAAAGATTAGATGTGTCTGTAAGTCACAGCTAACCAGCATTTATCTTCTTCAGCCCCAACGATCCCACATCCTCTGGGCTACAGAAGCTCCTTCCTGTGCCCATGGAGATCAAGAGCCAGCAGCCAATAGATGTGGCAGTGCTGGGAACAAGGAAGTCTAATCTCATTTGCTGTACTTTGAATTTGTTGGGGTTTTTCCTAGAGAAAAGCTTGTGAATTTTGATCAGTGAGTGAAGATGTGCTCAGAGACCAAAGGGACAGGCTTTGGAGAGCCTCAGGCTCTACCCTGCCCAGTGCTGTGGTGCCCTGGGGAGCATTGAAAAGCAAAGAGTGAAAGTGAGATGAGACTCTGGAGCAAATGTTGGTTCGTAAAGCAGGCACCAAAGAGGCTTCTTCTAAATGCAAAGTGTCGGTGCTGGAGGAATTTAGATCTGCTGTGCACAGCAAGAGCTGGGCCTTGTCTGAGGGAAGGGCTGGGAGAGCCACGACAAACACTGGTACTGCCCCCAGCTCCCAGAGGTGATGGGAAGAGAAAGGCCCTGCTGACAAGGCTGGAAATGGACCAAAGGAACTCAGACTCGGTGCCCTGCCACAAACCACAGCCAGCGTCCAGTGCTTACAGGGGGCAGGTTCTGCTGTGGCAAAAGCCAGGGTCTGCTGCACTTCCCTGCACCTTGGGGACACCTTTGGTGCAACCAGGATCACCTACTGCACCCTCCTCCTCCACCTACGCTGCATCCCCTCAAAGAAGAACCTACTGAAAGTTCTTCTGCTAAAATAAATGTGATTTTGTAAGAAGCATGAGCTGAAGGTAGGGCTCAGCAAGCCAACGCACTGCACTGCCAGCTCACCTGGGAGGCCTTTAGAGGAGCCACCACCCGTGCCTGAGATGCTTCTCCACGCAGTGTTTGGACAGCCAATGATTTACGTCAAGGAGCTGAGAGCTGGAATCTGAAGTGCACCTGGCAGCCCATGCTCATGCAGAGATGGGAGGCTCGGTGCTACGAAGAGCTCTGCTGGGAGCAGGGATGGAGCTTGCTTATCAAGTGCCTTCTCCTGCAGCCTGCCATGTTAACACAGCCCCTGCTCATGCGCTAATCCGCGTTCAACAAGAAAGGTCAGCACTGCGAGATAAACTGGCTTGCCAGGAGCTCCTGAGGAATTGCTAAGTCAGGATTCAGGATGACATTTGCCTTAGCCGACGGTGTTGTTACGCTAACGAGGATCCCAGCGCTGCGCTGCGGGCGCAGAGAGGGCACCAGGGTACAGCACAACAACTCAGACCCTGGATTCTCACCCAAATAAACTCGATTCAGCCACAAACGAGGAAGCAAAAGAGGGAAGGAAAAGGCGAAATGCCAGGGTGTTGACATTGCTGGCCTGCAAGGAGAAGGTGCAGGCTGCTGGGCTGTGGACAGCCCCTCGGTGTCTGCTCACTTAGATGTGATGCCAAAACACTTTTAAGGACCACTAAAGCTTGTTGTATTTCCAAGGAAACAAACCAGGTAAAACACACCCAAAGGTGTAGGACAGACACTGCGTGGGGATGACTGGCCCCTCACACAGCCCACACAGAGCCTTCTCCAACAGCACCAAACCCCAAAGACTTAAAACACCACTGTTGGGGAGGCCTGGCTCCTGATGTGGTCTCTTCATTAGCTACTCTGCTTTTGCTGTGCTTTAGCATACAGCAAGTATCAGCACTTCAAAAGCAAAGAGAAGGAGATGCAGAACGGTGCAAAATGCAGTTCAAGTCACCAGTGGCAGCCTCAGCTACACTGCACAGGCAAGGAAAGCCTCAGGTTTGGAAGGAACCACCACATGATTTGCTGAATCTCCTCCTGAAGATGAAGCAGGGCACTTCAGGCTAAGACACAGAGCCTCTGATCACAGACAGAAACACAGTTTGCACTTGAGACCACAGCCGAGGGCACAACGGAGCTGCCTGCAGCTGTCCCAGCTTCTCCTCATCCACAGGCGCCCATATCCCCACTCTGCACCCCGCAGAGACATGTCTGTGGGTAGCACTGGGACCCCCCCAGCTGCATGAGTGTGAGGTCAGCACAAAACCAACACTCCCGGAGACCCATCTAATGATGCTCAGTTACTGCCTGCACCATTTAGAGAGGGCTCCTTTCGGCACCCAGTGCTCGTCCCCTCCAGTGCTTTTCCCCTCCAAGGTCCTCCTGGCTGCTGGACTGACCCCGTGGTGGCTTTCTGCACAAAGAAGCTTCTTGACAACTTGTTGATCCAGCGCTCTAATTTCTGGATGACTCTCTCATCTACCATAAACAGCCACGCACAATTTGGCAGGCAGCTCTACCATCAGTGTTTATGATAATAACTACACGTGCTTGAAAGCAGCAGGAAATTTTCAATATAACTATCATTAAGACAAAATGCTTTAAATCAAAGCCATTACCCACTACCAAGACTCAAAGCTCACAAGATTAGGCTGTTTTTCCTGTCTTTATGAAAAATTCATATAACACACTGCAAACATCATCCTCCAGCTCCAAGGAGTAAATGATATCATGACACCGAACGCTGCTGACAGGGACGGGAACAGGCAGGGGTTGGGGGCACAGGGCAGGGAGGTGCTGTTGGGCAGCAGCCCAGAGGGGTGAGCTGATGGGAGAGCTGGCACCCCCATCCCTCTGCTCATGATGGGTTCAGCAACGCTGCAGGGCACGGCTTCAGCCCAGTTGGGACTGGGAACTACACCACGGCCTGGAGGCATTTGAGTCACTGGGGATTTACTGCTGGATTTTAAGAGAAGCTGTCCAGGGAAGGTGCATCACCTGTTACCAAGCCTCCAGCCTGCTTTGCTGCCTTTGCAGCAACCCAGTCATAAACACTGCAGGGGACATGGCAGGAAAACCATGGTGAGTGGTGCAAGGAAGATCTCACCCCTCTTTCCTTAGGGATCTGCTGTGTCCTGAAGCATGAGCACTAATGGCCATGCTGTAGAGCCCATGACTAACAGAGCAGCAGTCACAGTGTGATGCTGATACTTTAAATAAGCAGCCCACGGGATGGACTGCAGGAGAACTTCAGCACCACATGCAAATGTGACATCATTAGTGTTTAGAGCCTCACAAATATCATTAGCTAGCACTGCACCCACATTAGAGACAGCCTGGCCAAAGCTAATGCTCTCTGTGTTCACGGCTGAAGTTAATGGGAGCTTGTACCTTGCTTTGCAAAGATGCTAACAGACAGCCAGGCTGTGATCTACCCGAGATTGGATGCACAAATTAATGCCAGTCTGAAATAAGACATCGCTGCTCCTGGCTCTCCCTTGCCCATCAAGGCTGCAGGAGTGCACAGGCACACACAGGATTAAATGCTCACATTCAGGCTTTAAATTTTTTTCCCCCCTACACCAATCAAGGCATCCAGCTCCAGCTAGAGGCACAAACATGCTGGTCTGTGGTCAGGTTGAACTGCTGGAAGCGTCACTGCCTCGTAGTTGCGCTTTTACATCCAGTGCTGTTTCATGTCTGAGGCAGCACCTCCAATTCAGATCAATGCTCCGACTCCAAAACGTTACAGAAATAATGAGCTGGAAACACGCAGCTATCCTGGAGAGCAACAACGAACAAACAGCCCCCAACTAGCTGCAGCAGAAAGTGGGAGACAAACCAGCAAAACAAATAACCCCAGCGTCACAATTAGAGGTGCCAGCGAGCGCAGCTCTCGCGGGGAGCTGCCAGGCGCAGCACTGCGCTCCAGCTCTTCCCAGGCTGACTTGAAAAGCAAACAGCTCCCTGGAAGAAGCCTGTGGCAGACAGAGCTCCTCTGCAACTACTCAGAGCTGGAGATCTTTTGCTTATGACAGCCAGCTCAGTCCCGACTCTGGAAAATCAAACTATGCGCCTTGTGCTTTCCCTGTCGCCCCTGCCATGGCTCTGTAATGGGGAGCAGCCAGGCAGCCCTAGGTAGTAGCAGCAGTTGTCCCTCCCCTGCAGCTATATTGGCCCTGCAGGGGGGGAAGAGGAAAAAAAAACGGCAGAGAAAACAACTGTCGGGCTCATCAGCAAAATAAGTGGTGATGAGGCCAGGAGACACTGAGAGCAGCTATCTGCTGTAACAAGGTACTATTTGTACGTTATTTTCTATCTGCAGTCACACTTTAAAAGGTTGTTCTGCCTCCACGGCCTCTCTGGAAACAGCTTCACACATCAAAACATGGCAGCATAACGACAGAAAGCAGTGGGGGGTGAGCAGGTTCCCGGCTCAGCAATTACGGCTGGAAGTGAGCAGAGCTCGGCGAGGGAGCTCTGCCAGCCCTGTCCCCGCTGCTGCCAGCACCCAGACCCTGCGTGCAGCGCTGACATCCCTCAGAGCTGCATCTCCCAGCAGCCTGGGCTGTTAGAATCACAGAACTGTTTTGGCTGGAAAAGACCTCCAGGATCATTGAGTCCAACCATCAACCCAACACCACCATGGCCACTAAACCCGCCACCAAGTGCCATGGCCACTTGAACACCTCCAGGGCTGGTGACTCTGCCACCTTCCTGGGCAGCCTGTTCCAATGACTGATGGGACTGAGTTAGCCACCTCAAAGTGATATTGGCAGTTGGCATCTTGTGGCAACTACTCCTGACACAGCCCCAGTGCCCATGCAGTGTGGCATGGGGACCTCTGCTCTGGAACCAGCAGAGATGCTGAGCAGGCAGCTTGGACACAAAGAGCAACCGCTAAGCTACCTGAGAAGAGCAGAGGGCAAGAACTGGGTGCTTTCCCCAGGCCTGGGCAAGCTAAGAATTCAGCTGGTGCTTTACAAAACCACGCCTGTCCCTCCTGTGTGTGCTGCAGGCACATCAGCAGCTCCTGCTCCTGCTAACCACCGCAGTTACGGACCCGAACCCTCTGGCAGCCACCTTTGGCAGCTGCTGATGTGCGCCAGCGCACGGAAGACAAGGCAACAAAACCCCAAGTACCCAAGCCCAGCTTTCCTCAGTCCTCCAGTTATGCAGGAGGACAAATAGGTGCCCTGCCAGCCTGGCTGTCAGCTCCTTGGGAGCGATCAATATTTATTGCCTCATCACAGCGCCTGCACCGCCAGGCTGCGGTGTCACCGGCGTGCGGGGCCGAGCGCGACGCCGAGGCCACACAAAGCTGCGCTGGGAGAAGCTGCAATCAGGGAGCCAGCTCTTGTCACAGCCTCACAAAAGGATTTCCTCTCGAGCAGCTCATCTTTAATCATTATAAAAGCACAGAAGTTTAATCCATTTTTGATGTAAGCGCTAATAGCTTTGTGTCCTTGAAGTTCAAAGTGGGCTTCGTGCATGTCGCTAATTAGCCGAGCAAGCAGCCATTCAGCTCCCTCTCATGTTTCTAATTAGATCCTTAACAACAAACAAATGTCGACCTTACAAAGGCTCTGCTGCGCTTCCCTCCATTAGTTAAACGGTTTGGGAGGGATGCGGTTCCAGTTCGTCTGCATCCACCCCCCAGCACCACACTGGAAGGGTTCAGCCTTCAACTCGGGTGCCTCTGCTGCCCGTTGGAGAAGTTCCACCTTACTGATGGCGTTTTCTAGGGTGGGGAGGGGGTTGACCGCCCCACAGACCCCCCCTGCCCAGCAGGCTGGCCATGAGCTGGCTCTGCAGTGCTGTGCAGTCCACCCCTGCTGGCAAGAAATGCTCACTGGCTGCACCCAGACAAGCAAATAAAAGAGAGGCAAACTGTCCTGTTAGTCATCTCCCTAACAGGTTTCTCCAACAATTTAACGTTTCTACCATTAATTTTTAATCTGGCATGCTGTCATCTTTACAGACTTCACAACACATGCTTGGGACAGTTCTCCCCTCTTTCTTGGCCGCTAAGTGCTTGTAACATGCGGCACTGGAACTGTATCAGCAGCACCTTCACATGCTCCAGTTATGGGGCAAGCTCTTTGCTCAAGCCTTGGCCCTGCAGCACAGCAGCCCCTGCACCAGGGCATCCCCCAGCCAGTGCTGCCCACTGGAGAGGGCACAGCTCTGTGCCCAACCCTGGGAAATGCCAGGCCAGGGGGAGACAAAAGGAGAGATTTCTGCATCAGGGCACTGCTGTCGCTGCGTTTCCCTGGCACACAACTGGCTGTTCCGCAGGGCCTGACCCTGTTGCTGCGCTTGCTGCCCGGCTCTGCACACTCAGCTCTAACACTCATTACCACCCAACCAGCTGGCAAACAAGGGCTAAAGCTGGGCATGCTGGGTGAGCCCAGGGCTCTCTCTGATAATTTCTCTACTTAAACCGAAGGAAGAGCCCAGCCAGGCGCCGCCACTTCCGCCTGGCGCTGGGTAACACGAAAGCTGTCGCCGCTTTTACCAGGGGCAACCACATCTGCATTAATTGTTTACCACAGCCTGGACAGGTCTTTTATTAATATTAATGAGTAAGAGGGAACAAAAGGCCTCTTTATTTTTAGCCTACTCTAATTGCGTAGTAATTACTCATCTACAAAACAAATGAGCCGAACTCCATTGCCATGGCAACAGAAGCTCCGGCCTCCCACTGTACCACATTAACTGGCTATCACTCCTGCTAATTTGAAATTGAAGCCTTTTGTACAATAACAGACAATACAGGAGCAAAATTAAACCAAAAATGGGCCTTTGTTTGCAGGCATATTTTAAGCTGCCTTAGCAGGAGGGCACTGCTTTGGGGGGCACCTTCCTGCTGCCAAGGGAGCCTCACGGGTGGATGGATAGATGGATGGTCAGGAGCACAGGGCGGGTTACCCAAGAGCACAGCAGGGTTATCCAGGAGCACAGGGGGTTATGCAGGTAACAGAAGAGAAATCCAGCCTGCAAAAACCTGCTGCTTTCTGTGCTGTGATCGTCTACTGTGGGGATGTCTGCCCCAGGCACCTGCACAGAGAGAGGTGCACTGAACAGCCCTGCCCAGTTAGGAGTCAAGGTCACATCTGAGCTAGGCAGAGCAAGGGGGCTTCGGCTGCTCCAAAAGCAAAACCTGAGCTCATCGAGGAGGAAACACAGACAGATGCTGCTGCAGTCACATGGAGAGTTTGTGACCCCAGCTCCCCCGTTGGAAAAGGGTAAAGAGGATAGCCCAGCCCCTCAGCTGGGCACAGATACCTCAGAGTTCTCAGGACACAGAGCTCTGCTCTCTTAACTATCAGGAAATGCTCTTAAAAAGGGCCAGCTGTGTAAGTTTATGACAGCTCCAGCTTATATACCTGCAGACCAATTCTGCATTCTCTGGCAACTAACAACTCACCACGCTCCTCAAGCTACGCCAGAGCCAGATGCAGGCTAACATCTGCTGCAAGGAAAAGCTCCACTGCTGCTCTTTCGGTTTTCTCTCTCAGAAAGGAGAGAGAAGTAACTGTAATTATGTATTTACTTTTAAAGCTTTTTGGGGGAAAGAATCAGCATGAAAATACTCACAACAGTACATCAGTAAAATGTGTCCCATTTAGTGACTGTTCCACTAATGGGTAACAGCCTGTGAGTGCTGCCAGCCTGAGCTGCCCCTCAGCTCAGCTCAGCGAGGGCTGAACACCGTTGGTGATTAAAATGCATGAGAAGTGCTCAAGTATCTCACTGCCCTGGAGAGCTCCTGCTGAAGCCCCATTTCAAACTTCACAATGACTCTGTCTGCGTCGTGCGCAGAACAAAGTCTAATTACAATGGCCAGGAGCTGCGGCCCTGCGCTTCCGCTGGGAGAAAGGAAATCAAACACCAGTAATTGGCTGTTCCAGGGCTGTCATACAAATTGTTTCGCTTGGAAAAGCCCTGTAAGATCATCCAGCCCAACCATCAACCCAACACCATCACAGCCACCAAACCATGGCCCCAGGTGCCATCGTCACACGTTTCTTGAATACCTCCAGGGATGGGGACTCCACCACCTCCCTGGGCAGCCTGTTCCAATACCTGACTACTCCTGAGGCAAAGAAATTTTCCTGATCTCCAGTCTAAGCCTCCCCTGGCACAATTTCAGGCCATTTCCTCTTGTAACTTTGATACTAGAGAGAAGAGATAAACACTCACCTGTCTCCAGCTCCTTTCAGGGAGCTGTAGAGAGCAATGAGGTCTCTTCTCAGCCTCTTCTCCACACTTAACACCTCCAGGTTCCTCAGCTGCTCCTCTCCAGCCCTGTTCTCCAGGTCCTTCCCCAGCTCCACTGCCCTTCTCTGGACCTGCTCCAGCCCCTCAGGGTCACTGTAGGGGCTTTGTGGAGATGGATGGAGCAGGGCTGCCTGGCAAGCTGCTGTGGAGCAAGATGCTGGTCCCTGCATGGGGTAGCAGCAGCAGCATCTGCACCATCACTGCTCGCTGGGTGTCAAGAGCAGAGCTGGGACAAACTCTGAGTGTTTGCCACTGCCAACGACTCACTGATTGGAAAGAGCATTAGAAGTTGGCCGCTAAATTTGTTAAGGATTAACTTCCCCTGCACTTAAGTCTGCACTTCAGAGGTGGTCACTAATTGCACTGGAGATGATTTATCAAGTGCAGAGGATTTTCTATTACAAAATTATTGATTACAGCTGATGTGTTCTAACCACAGTGGACTTCAGCCAAGAGCTCTGCAGAACGGCCGCCTCTGTGGTCAAGCCCTAACAGCAGCAGTACCAAATGGGTTCAGATCTATTCAATTTGCTACTCGGAGCTGCAGGAAACTCAGCCCCTCCTAGATCAAAAAAAACAAAAAGCACCTTCCTGTAGTAAAATAAAACAAAAAACTATCCATGTGTAGCCTGCTTCTGGAGAGAGATCTGCATTAGTGGATGAACAAGGTAGGGGAATTGACAGCTCCATCCTGGTTAATGATTGGACTCAATGATCTTAAAGGTCTTTTCCAACCAAAATGATTTTATCATTCCCACCCTAGACCAGCATGGCACTTCTGGCCTGAAGCACAAATAATTCCCCTTTCATTATGGATTTTTAAGTCAGAGGTAGTATTCCAAGAAGATCAGAGGGCTGGCAGAGCTGCTCTGTCAGGGGAGGCTGAGAGCTGGGAGTGTGCAGCCTGGAGAAGGCTTAGGGAGATCTTATTGCCATGGGCCAGTATACCAAGAGTGGCTACCAGGAGCATGGAGACTCCCTTTGTACAAGGGGTCCTATGGAAAAGATAAGGCACAAGTTACTGCTGAGGAGATCCCCATTGGGCTCCAGAAGAAAATGCTTCCCCCTGAGCACAGCCAGAGATTGGAATAATTTCCCAAGGGCAGCAGTGGAGCCCCCTGCACTGGGCAGTTTGAAGGCTCATCTTGGAAAGGTGCTGGGCCAGCTCCTTTCAGGCACACCAGCACCTAGAAAGCTTGAAGCAGATGATCCTTGGGTCTCTTCCAACATGGCACTCTCTGATTTTATGCTACAAGTAACCACAGCGCTCACAACAGAGCAAGTTTTTGCCAGAAATGAGGCCACCCCCATCCTGCTCTAGAGCCACACCACACTAACCAGAGGTATTTACACCACTCAGCGCTCTGTGCAGAGCCCAGCTGCTGGTATTTCTGTTTAACACATGACAGTTGTTCTTGTGGCCACCTCTCACCGGTGCCCCACATGGTGCAGGGACTCTGTGCCTCACCCTGCCTGCTGGGCCTCTCTGCCATGAAGATAAGCAAAAGACAGAGCCTGGTGCAGCTGTTAATTTCCCTCTGCATCGCTGCCAGCCCTGTCACACAATTACCGGCGGTTCCAGCAGAGTGAGAAATTTCAGCCCGCTCGCTGCTCCCAAGTGGTCCACTTGTTAGGTTTTGGCTTTTGAGATTGCGTAGCTGAGATTAAACTTTATGGACTTTTTATTACAGAGTGGAACAAAAGAGGGAGAGCAGTTCTATCAGAGCTGCAGTGCCCCTGGGGACTTATCTCAAGGGGCTGCAGAAACCCCAGGCTGGCTCATCGCTGGGCTCTCGACAGCGTTTCCTCCTTTAGCACATCTCATGGCAGCTTCTCTCCCTTCACACAGGCAGCCCAGCCCTCGTCCCACTTTTTATGGCCTCAATTTGCTAACGCTCTGGGTGCCTAATGACAAGCTTCAATTTTTAGAGCACCTTCTCTAAGTGCAAGACAAGGCCTCCTAAACCCCATGCAATTTGTCGCTCTGCTGACTTTTAGATACACTCCTCCCTTCATCATCCTCCCGGCACGTTACATAGTGCCCCCCCGCCCCCATCTCCCTGGCAGATTGAGATCCAGGGGAGAAATGATTCCCCTTCGTGCTGCAGGAGTGTTCCAGCAGTGAGGGAAGCAGTTGGGGTGGCTCCGACCGCCTTGTGCAGGCTGGCATGGCAGCAGCCCCCTGCATGCGGCTGTTGGGCTGATTTACTTCGTGTTCTGTCAGAGGTAAGGAGCAGACACAAATCCTTAATTACATTTTGAAAGCCCATCCTGGATATTTTATTTCCTTTGCAGGCACTCGCTGGAACAAATGCACTGCAGACCTGCCTTGACTACTGCCAGCGGAGCAGGAGGATGCTCCAGCTCAGCACATCTGGAGTGTGAGAAGGGGGGAAGGCGTGACCATGCTACACAGAATCTTTCCTACTCCTAGCAGGACATATTCTGACATACAGCAAACTAAATAAACAAAAGCTTAATTTGAGACCTCTGTCACCCTCGGTTAAATTCACAGCTTCACAGATTGCCTCAGGTTGGGCGACCCACAAAGGTCACCATGGCCAATCCCCCAGCAGGCAGCACGGACACCTCCAATCACAGCAGGCTGCCCAGGTTCACATTGAGTCTGATCTTGAATGTCTCCAGGAATGGGACCTCAACCATGACCCTGGGCAGCCTGCTCCAGTGTCTCCCCACCCTCACTATGCAGAGCTTCCTCATAAAGTCCAACCTAAATCTCCAGTTCCAAACCATTGCTCCTTGTCCTGTCACTACAATTCACTGGCTGCAGCTTCACCTGGGGAAAAATTGTAGAAGCTTGGCACAGAAACCTGAGCACAAGAAGCCAAGACCCTTCTGGCTCAACGGCACTGATGGCAACCTTGCCTCCGACTCCTTACGCTGCTGTTTCTGAAACCTTCCATCTCCATCTCCATCTCCAGGCGTTCCCTCAAGCTGGGTGAGATGAAATGAGTACAGCCCACCGCCAGCTCAGACACTGCTGCACACCAAGACCTAACCCCAGCTGCTCGGTGTCTCAGGACAGTCTGCAGGAGGCTGCTCCACGCAGGCAGTGTCAGTCAGGTCCCTATATGGAGCGGTTTGCGTTTGGCACCTCTGGTCAGCGACCGCCAAGGGATGATTCTATGGGCTCGTATGGACGGGTAACAGGCTGATGAGAAACCATGATTGTAAAACTATTTTAAAGATCACTTAAGTTCTCTCAAATCCCAAATAAAAATCAAGGGAATATCTTTATAATCAGCATTTTGATTCCTGGGGGGGTGTTAATTTGAAATAAATTAAAACCCAAAAATACACATGGGCAAATGTACCATCAAGGTAGGAGCATGTGCGGGTTCTTGTACAGAGGGGGGGTAGGCTGCCTACAGCCAGCTTCAATTTGAACTTCCAGATAATGGGATTTAGCAAATAGGCTACTATGGATCCAAGCCATCAGCAGCTCTCTGCTGTATTGACAGCCCTACGCTTATCGGTCAGACGGAGGCTATGCTTTGAACTGCCACGCTAGGTCTCGTTGGTGATGCCTGTAATATCAACTCAACAATGCATGTTCTACAACTACATCTACTACTACCAGTACGACTACTACAGTTGCATGCATTTAGTTCAGTCCCACAGATACATACACTCTAAGAACAGGCAAGGGGAGATGTGAAATGTTTTACGGGACGACAGGTGTTTTGCTTTTTGGTTTTCTTTTTTTTTTTTTTTTAAGTAAGGGGAAATTAATAATTAAAAAAAAATTAATAATAATAATAATTAAAAAAAAAAAAACATCAAAAGAAAGAAAGTGTACAAAAAAAGAGACATTTCTCAAGAGTTGATATGAGTTGTTTCTTGAACCGTTTCGTCCGAACAAGCAAAAAACATGCAACCAGCTGCTACTAACAAGAAGCTGGACACTGAGAGAGGATTAATAGGTGTGGACAAACCTTCCCGCTGAGAGCGCTCAGAAGAGTGTTTGAGAGGAGGTGTGCACGTCCGAGTGTAAGAGAGGCCGGAAAGTATGCCTCAGAGACACCCTCTCTCACAGCAGCCCCAACCAAGCAAGAGAGAAAACAACAAAACATAACTGCTCACACTCACCATCAAGGTCAGTAGCTCACGTTACGAGTTTGTTATAGCTGGCAAGTGTAAAGTACAGTAAGGGGTTGTTGGGGCGCAGGGCTCAAAGGCAGCACTGGCAAGCCGGGACTGGCGCCCAGAATCTGGACGTGCCGGGGCTTGGGGTGTTGGGGGACGGGAAGCAGCTTGTGGCACCGCACTGTGCCACCCTGCTGTCCTGCCGTGCCGGTGGGCAGTGTGCCCGTGGGCAGTGTGCCCATGGCAGGCTGCGCTGCTCTCCCGGCACATGCGCACGGCTCCTCCCGGTGCCGAGCAGTGGGAATGGGGAAGGGCTGAGGGTGGCCTTAGGGGGTTTGCCACCGGTCCTCAGGGAGGAACAGCTGGTGGTGGCAGGTTGGGAACTGGAAAAGCCTCAGACTTGTCAATGAACCAACAGGGAAGGAACGAAACCCCTCTCCTGCCAACTCTTCCTTGCCTCAATCTCCTGCCCGATGGATCCCTCCCATGTCAAATGTGAGATAAAAATGTGCCCCCTCCCCATGGCTGTGCTTCAAAAAAAGCATTCACACGACAAAAATGTGCACGGAAAACATGTCAGGTGAGTTCAAAAGAAACGTGACACTGATAGTGAAGTTGTCTAGCAGGAGTCTGCAGTTTCCAGGCTGTTCAATTTGCTCTTTTTCTCTGGCTCAGGTCCCAATTCATTAAAAAAAAAAAATACAAGAATGGGTGAGGCTCTCAAAAGCAGCTGAGGCACTCAGCAGCACTGCCCCAGCCGCCTTGAAGGGACACGGCCAAGCCCCTCTGTGTCTGCTGGAGGGACCTCAGCTGGTGCCTTGGTCTTGGGCTGTCGCCTGGGCACATGAGCTATGAAGAGAAGTGTTGCTGTGCTCGCCCTGCTGGCACAGCAACAGCTGAGCTGGACAGGAATTTACGAGTGGCACTGAGCACAAGGAGGGGAAATGTCCCTTTCTGCTGGCTGTAGGAGAGAGCTGCTGTGACAGACAGAAGAACTTGTTCATCTAGCAAGGTCAAACGGTGACTGAGTCCTCACACATGGCAACAGAAAAAGAAGGGGTGAAGGCAGGGAAGGGCAGGCAGCACAGAACCAGGTTCTGTGCTGACCCGGGGAGGGCTCCTTTTGCTGGCCAACAAGCATGCAGGTTGACTAAGAAGAGGAAGTTCGCCCCAGGGAGAAACCCAGGTGATCTGTGCCCACATACCACAGCCCAAGAGGCTGGCACAAAATGGCTTAGAAGCCCAAGATGCACACCTGAAGGTGGATGCCCTCTACAGACGCTCAGACCCACCAGTTGGTACTGGCACCCAGGCTGAGCTCCAGTGCCACTGCTACCACACTGGCAGTGAGGCCAGGAAGGTGGTGAAGAGCCAGCAGCATGGGCTGGAGAGCAGAGGAGGTCAGTTTGGAGTGAGCTGGTGGGGCTGGAGCAGTGGAGAAGTGACAGCAGTGATGAGTACATCTCTGGGCAAAGCACTCCCCAGTGAGTGGAGGAGTGCTGGGATGCACCTGCCTGGGTGCTCTCCAACATTTTTCCATTAACTGGCAGGATGGGACTGGTAAGGGCTAACTGTGCTGCCCTCTGTGCTTTCAGACTAGGCAGGCAGGAAGGAGGGCTGTGCAAATTTGCAAAGGAAAAAGAAAAAAACCCAACCAAAAAACAACTAAAAAGAAGGAAAAAACCCACCCAACCCAAAACGGCAACCACGCTTCTTGGAATGAATGGTGCCCAGACGCTGCAGCACAGGAGCAGCTGTGCCCTACTGCTCCTCAGTACAATTCACTACCACTGCTGATGGAAGTGGCAAACCCAGGATGTCCCTTCCAAAACCTGGCTTTGGATGGAAATGACTCTACACAACCTACCTCTGCTGCCAGAGCAGGGCTGGCTCTCAGCAGCAGCAGTGCCAAACCCACCTTCCTCCTTGAGCTCTTGGGGCTGGGGATCAGGGTGGGGATGGGGGTAGGGCCTCTTTTGATTCTGTTTTGGGGTGTTGCCAGTTTTGTGCACACAGAGGCAATTTTTGAGGCTTGAAAGCCATTTCCAAACACCATACTGCTCTTTAAACTTGCCAGAAAGGGTGTTGTTAATTTAGAGTTAGATTTAGTTTCATATTGCAAGTTCAAATAAAAAACAAAACAAAACAAAACCAAACCCAAACAAACCAAAACCAGGGGGAAAAAAAAAAACCAACAACAACAAAAACCCAAACAAACAAAACCAAACCAAACCAAACCAGAAAAACCCAATGAAAGAAAAAAACCAAAACCAACCCAAAAAAACACTCCAATTAAAGACAAATGATTTTCAGGCACAGAATTGATCAATGCTCACTTCAGTTGTAATGGGCACCAAAAGCACTCCAATTAAAAAAACAAAACAAAACAAAACAAAAATAGTAATAATAATAATAATAATAATAATAAATAATCAGGGAAGCAAAGTTAAAATCCAGCCAAACCCTCTGTGCCTTGCTAAGGGGCAACTCACCAGGTCTGTTTGCATGTAAAACAGAACCTGAAGGGCAAAACATGAGGAAGAGGCACAAACAATGAAGTCTCTTTTCCTGAGACCATATGCAAAAGCTTTTTTCTTTTTTCCCTCTTTTTTTCTTCCTTTTTTTTTTGCTTGTTTTCGTTTTGTTTCTCTTAGGGTTTGTTTTCCCCCCCCCCCTCCACGAAGGGGCAGGAGGAGAGGCAGGGAGATGGGGAGTCCTCACAACCAGTCTGGCAAGTCACCCCTTAGGCTCCCTCTGCATGCCACAAGATGAAACTGGTACAGAGAATCCTTTGTAGCCTGCAAGCAGTGCCAGTTTGCATGGAACGGAGTTCTCCTGGTGTCTTTCTTTGGCCTCCATGGCATCAGGCTCGCACTCACCACACACCTGGGCCCGTGCCCTGCTGCTGACCCCTCAGGCAGTGGTTTGGTCAGGACTCTCCGTGGCCAGTCCAGGCAGCCCCCTGGCACTGCCAGAAAAGCCACTGAGAAACCCTCACTTCAGAACTGTGCCATCGGTGATGCTAGAGTCTGCTGCCAGTGCCATGGCCTCTGCTCTGGGAGGGACCACCCAGGAGGCATGGGGCTGGCAGCAGCTCTGTCTCAGCGGGGCTGGGCCAAGGCGGTGGCAGGGGCTGCCCAGACAGCAGCTCCCTGATGGCAGTGCTGAACGCTGACTGACCTGAGCAAAGCACTGATCCACCTGATGAGCTGAATTTCAGGCCCGAGGCAGTACCGGCAATTGGCAATGGCTTAGTTATTTATTGATTGGTTTCCCTTAGGGGGAGAAAAATCAAAGTTCTCAGAAGGACAGGAAGAAAAGCTTTGACGTTCCCCAGGAAAGCAGGCTGGGGTTTGGAGCTAACTGCCCTGTGTGGGAAGGACACATTGTGCCCAAGGGGACATGCCCCTCACCACAGGGGTGTCCCACCACGGCCAACCCTTGTGCTGGCCATGGCAGAGGAGCGCAGAGCGGCTCCGGGCAGGGCAGGAGCACCCAGGGCTGCTGACACTGCCTCAACCCCACACCAGCTTTTCCTGAGCAAAGAAAGCTTTTTTTCAAACCCACAAACCGATTCCTTTGGGGTGTCCTTTGTAACTCTGAATTGAAACCAAAGAAGCAAAGAAAACAACGTAAGAAAGGAACAAATAAAGAAACAAATCAGAATCTCTACCCTGGCTGTGGCAGTTCTTACACCAATCTCCTGCAAGGTGCTCCAGGACCTGTGGCCTCTGCTTGTTGTAATTCAGGGTTTGCTTTGGGATTATTTAGGTTTTTATATCAATTTCTTTCCTTTTAAATCTGTTTTCAGGTCCCCAGGATAAGTGTGAGGAATATCAGAGAAGTGATGGAGAGCTGCAGCCACACAGAATACCGACAGAGCTTTTACCTGACCCTGCACTCTGAGGGTTTGCTCTTCCACGGGCCCCCCTACCTGATCCTCTTGCTGCTGCCACGGCTGCCGCTGCTACTGGTCCATAGGCTGCCGCCGGGAAACCTGGCCGTGGAGAAAAGGAGAAGGGTAAAGAAGGAGGCTGGGGGTACGGCGAGTCTCCGCGGGGCGGCTGCCGCGGGCACGGCGCTGCCGGGGGGCACCAGCCCAGCTCTGCCTGCCGCCGACAGGCTGCACACACGGCCGAGCCCTCGCCCGGCGCCCACCGCCGGTGGTCTGTGCCAGCACAAAGGTGACCCAAACGCCCTCGGCAGATGAGGGAGGTGGCAGCGTGTGCCGCCCGGGCGGGCGGGTCTGCAGCGCTCAGCTCTCGTCTGCCTCCTCTCCGCCGGCCGGGGCCAGGCTGCTTCACCAGGCACGGAGGGGATTCTCTTCTTCGCTTATTTGCAAGCGCTAATAACCTGCTGATCTACAGACAGAGCAGGAATGGCAAATATGAGGAGGTCCTCGTGTCGAGATGACAGATTAGCTGGGATCAAGCAGAAAACAGTCACTGGGATGTCAGTGAGAAGACAGAGAGAGAGAAAAAGCTCTTGAGAGCAAACCAGCCGCAGATCAAGGAGCTCTGATACTCCCTGCTACAGGGCACCGAGCCCCCTGAATGAACAAAATGCTGCTAGCCAGAGTGCAGATTTGGTTCTTTACTTAATTAACATGCAGAAGATCTGCCAGAGGCTCTCACTTTAACTCCATGGATTTGAGGAGGGCAATGGCAAGATCCAGGTGAGCAACAGGAACCCCAAACCCTTTTGCTGCAAACTCAATAAACCCCTTGGGAGGTTCCCGGTCTCTGGGAAGCTCTGACTGCTCCTGGCACTCAGCAAGACAACCCCAGGGGCAGTCATCACTATGAGACCTGCTCCTTGAGCAGGCTCCAGGGCTTTGATCACAGCTGCTTTGCAATGCTGAAGAACCACAGAACAACAACTGAGGCAAGAGCAGAAGAGAAGAGAGAGCGAGAGGAAGGCGGAGAGCCAGACCCAGAGCCATCAGCAGACTACAAACCCTCTACCTCTAGCGCTACCGCCTCAGCTACAGGGGAAAGGAGCAGAGAACAGCTAGGCTAGAGTGACTTGAAGCTACTTAAAACATCAATTAAAAAAAGACATACTTGCATTTAAATATGGTAATAGGGCTGTTGGGGGAAAAGAAAACAGCATTGGTAAATGTATGCACAGCTACCCCAGGCTGCAGAGCCCCTGCAGAGCACACGGCACAGCCTGCTCCTTAGTGCTGCTGGGAATCTGTTTGCTTTCAGGGTGTTGATCAACTGCTGCCATCTCTGTGGAGTGGG
Organism: Pogoniulus pusillus; assembly: GCF_015220805.1. Taxonomy (NCBI): domain Eukaryota; kingdom Metazoa; phylum Chordata; class Aves; order Piciformes; family Lybiidae; genus Pogoniulus; species Pogoniulus pusillus. The sequence continues at coordinate 13,607,619 of NC_087290.1, read as the reverse complement.
ATGCAGGAGGAAGCACAGCCAGACTGGGGAGTATTCTACTGAAATACCCCAGCGCTCAAATCCCTCTTGCTGCTGATGGAGCCATCAACTGTGGTTCGGTTCCCTGACATACATCTAGGGATGGAGCTGAGATGTGCTGGAGTGAGAAGATACTTGTGTTAGAGCCAAATCAACCTCCCAACAGCAGAGGAAACATCTGCAAGCCAAGGGCCGAGGCTCTCAGGCTTTGCTTTCATGCAGAGCCATGCCCAGACCAAGTTCCAAGCCCTCCTGCTGTTGGCTAGGAGGGAGAAGATTTGGCACCATCCCCACAGCCTCTCCTCCTCCACTCCTAATCCATCACAGCACAAATCCTGAGATCGGTGCCCTCAGTGCTCCCATGGCACGTCCAGGACCAGCTGGTCACCAACGAACCTCTGGAGGATCCAGGGGCTCCTTAACCCATCCATTAGGGATCAGAGAAGCGGTGGATTTTCCACAGAGTAAAATGCCTCTGCCAAAACCAATCAAATACTTTTCAAATCACCAAGCATCCCTTGAAAACAGCAGAGAAAACAGGGCTGGGAAGTTTGTTTCTCTTGTTGAGCTGCCAGGGACGCTCAGAAGCTGCTTGAAATGCAGGACAAAAAGTTTTGCCATGCAGAAAGAAGAACGAAATAACAAGGGTGGAGAAGGCTCTCCACAGAAAGAGCCTGAACAAAGGCTCTGTTACTGCATTCCGAGGGACAGATGTGTGAAAAATTAATCCCTCCACCCCGCAAAGCAAGCCATTATCCCAGCACTGAGATAAAAGCTGCTGCCACACCATGGCACTCCAAACAGCTCAAGTGTGAGTGGCTGCTCGCGTTGTGCCCGGGGGCCGGGCGGCGAGGTCAGGGCTGCGGGCACAGGGACTGGCTACCATGACTGGCGAAAGCCTGCTTACCCAAACAGACTCACAGGCTGCCTCCACCACTGGAGGATTCCTAAATCAATCCAACGTGCTGAAAGGAATCAATCCCCACGCTGCAGTGACATTTGCCAGGCACTGCATCCATCAGTTTGCTCAGCTGAAAACAAAGGTCCCTGTCCTCAGGCCGCTGGGCATGCTAATGCCAGCCGGTGTCTCACAACGCACCCAACTCCTGCGGTGCTTGGTGCTGTCCCCGCGTTGCAGATGGGACAAATCCAGGCACAAAGAACCAAAATGACTTGAGAAAGACATCTGTAGACAGCCCAGGGGTCAGGTGGTCTCTCTCGCAGGCTCTGCTCTCAGGCTCCCACCACTGATCTCCAACTCCCCACGTTCCAACCTTGTACCAACACTGAAACCCTCTGGCCAGGCTGCTTTGTTCCCTCTCACTGTTCCTAAGCTTGTACACCAGTGAAAGCTTTCAAGAACAGCCCTGCAGTGACAGGACAATTAATACTGAACCTGCTTTGTGTGCTGCAAGAGACTCCAGCCTCCAGCACCCTTCTGCCTCTGCTGCCACAGCGTTTCACTGAAAGCATTCCCAGGCACTTCTGCTGGTTCCCAGAAGGAACTTGTTTGTTCACAGAGCCTCTTGCTGGTCCCCCAGAGCACAGTGCTGCTCCGGGGAAGCTGTGTGCCTGCACACCTTCACCTCCCCTGGCAGCAGGGCGAAAAGCAGCCACGGAGTCCCAGCAAAATCTTGCTGGATGCTGATCCCCAGGCAGCAGCAGAGGTGGATGTGATCCATCCTGCTCTGACCGATGGGGACCATGGCACAAGAGCACTGGGGACACCTCTGAGGGCTAGAGCATGGGGCAAGAAGCAGCACTGGCCAGCAAAGCCCAGTGTGTGACATGTCAGCACCACTGATTCCCTTTAGCAGAACACTGGCAGGCAGAGCAGTGCCTTGGGGGCCGCAGGACTGCTGGGTGTGGGGGGGGGGCACAGAGGGCTGTGGGGTAGCAGCAGCTCTCTGCAGCACCTTGACCTGAAGGGGAGCACTGGCTGCTGCCTGCTCTGGATCCCAGCACGGGCCAGGCAAGGAGTGCAGCTGGAGCCAGCCTGGAGCCCTCTGAAATCAACTACAAAGTCAAGGGGTGGAGAGAGAGATCCACTCACTCCTAGTGTCTGAGGAGCTCTGATCCCTGCTGAAATGCTCCTTGTCCCCTCTCATGCATCTGCTGTTTGTAAGTGCCTGGAGCAAGTGAGACACCGAAGCTGTTCCAAGGGACCAAAGAGCCCACTCCAGGCACTGCAATTAGAAGGGACTTTACTGGGAAGGTTTGCAGTGTGCTCCATGCTGGCCAGGAAAGCCCTGAGGATTCACAGCAATTTCATGCTCTCTTATTGCTCTGAAGGAGCTCAACCCAGTGTTTGGACTTCAATTTTTCACAGATACATTTCTCTGCTTCCTGCATCAATAGTTTCACTTTAACTAAGGCAGCAGCCTCCTGCCAGGGGAGATGGATACCTCTGGCTTCAAACCTCGAGGTCACAGACTCAGCCAGTGGCTGGCTGCAAGCAACTGCCTTCTGCAAGGCACAAAGAAGTTAGGGAGCAGGGTGGAGGATGGACGACTGGCACGGGCCGAGAGTTAGATTTGGGCAGGCAGTGCCCACGCTGCTGCCTCGCACTTGGCATCACTGAGCAGAGAACTTGGAGAGCCCAGGATTTAGTGGAGCTTCCAGGGGCTTTGTGAACAAATCTGGCAAGAGCTGCACTGCTGAGCAGGAAGAGAACTTTAGGGGAACTTGAGGGGCTGAAGGGCTCTCAGCAAAGGGCATGCTCCCTACACAGGTCTCTGTCCTGCTCTGGTGGGATCAGTCCCTTCTCAACCCACTGACTTCTCCTTTACCCCAGGCTGAAGTTGGCTACAGAGCAACCAGGAGTGAGTGAAAAGCACAAGAACCATTTCACAGCCCTCTCCTCCCCTGCATGCAGCCCTGTTTTCTCTCTGGGGAACCACAGAATCCCTCAGACTTGCTCTGCTCTGTCAGCACCTGGAGATCCCAAGCATCTTGTCATCCCCAAAGGGCACAGGACTCTGTCCTCTCCAAACAGCCAGGTAACAGGGATCGAACCAAAAAGAAACCACAAAGAGCATGGAATTAGTTCTAACATCCAGAAATGTCACACAAAATTGCCTCTGCTTCCAACAGCTGAAGCACTTGGGCCACACAGACTTCAGCAGCAAGCACAGGGATTTACAAGAGGAATAAACCCAGAATCTGAGATGCTCGAATCATCTCCTGACTCCGGCACTGGACTTCAGTAAAGCTCCAAAATTAGGAGACACAGGTGAGGGATGAAACAGAAGACACCATGAAACTGCACCAACAAGCCAAGACCTTCCTCTCTGCTTAGGACTTGAGCAGAAGAGCTGAACACCACACCTCAGCCTCACCAGGTCACCATGTCTCAGCCTCACCAGGTCACCATGTCTCAGCCTCACCAGGTCACCATGTCTCAGCCTCACCAGGTCACCATGTCTCAGCCTCACCAGGTCAGCACACATCAGTGTGGGGTGATCTGGAGGGCCCTGCACACAGAGGGGATGGAGGTCTGCAGCTACCTCCCCCCAGCTGCTTTGCCGCTCAGGCCGATGGTGCTCCCCAGCACACTGCTCTGCACAGCAGCCCCTGAGCAGCTTCACTTCAGCTCCCAGGAAAAAAACGTGCCAAGGCTGGAATACAAACTCCTCGTCAGGTTGAGTGTGAAAAAGGAGAGGGGGAAACTGATCTCCTCTTTTCAAACAGCGTTACCAGCAGCTTTGATCAGCGCAGCAAAGCTTGGCGAGGCTCACAGCTGTCATTTCAAATGGGTTCTCGCTTGCATTATTCTTTCCATTAGGCAGTGTTAGCCTCTTGTAGGATCTTTAGGCTGCATTTCAAAAGTATCAGAGACTCAGACCCATGAAGCAGAAGAGCCCACGAGCTTCTCTCTTTCTTCTTTTTGTGAAGGCAGGCAGGCGTGGGGCCAATTTACTGGACAAAAATGTAGTCTTTAATGGAGAGCACACAGAAGGGAAAGCTCCATCCCCAAACAATCCCTTTATGTTTAAAATCCTCATCTTTCAGGCCTCTGTGTCTCAGACTCCCCCTCCCTTTCTAGAAGGAAACAAGAAGAAGGAAGGGAAAAAAAAAAACCCTGCTGCTATTTCAAGCTTTAGAGTCACAACTAAATGCTCAATATTTAGAGAACTAACACCCAGAAAACCACATTTTACCTGGGGTTGATGAGAGATGGAGATCCCATCAGAGCATTCTCCACTTGTTATCATAGTTTAGTAGCAATTCACTCTTTGGGATCTGATTGCTCTAATGAGGGTCCCAAAGCCTGTAGATACTGAGGCAGCTACATGCCCTGCTTGAAATGTCACTTGAAACAAAGTGCTTTCCACCACTGATTTGGCTTTAATGAACGGGGATAGCTCCAACCACAGACTCAGAAAACTCTTCGGGTTGGAGAAGACATCTGAGGGCATTGAGCCCAACCCTCAACCCAACACCACCACACCACCAAACTCTGTCCCCAGGTGCCATGGCTACAGGTTTCTTGAACACCTCCAGGGATGGGGACTCCACCACCTCCCTGGGCAGTCTGTGCCAAACCCTGACCACTCTTGCAGCAAAGAAATTTTCCTCATCTCCAACCTAATCCTCCCCTGGCACAATTTTGGGCCAGTTCCTTTCCTTCTATAGCCAGAGACTTGGAAGACTTCCTGAAGGGAGTTTGGAGCCAGGTGGGGGCTACTCTGACCACGCTGACAGTACAACAGTAACCAGAAGGGACAGAGGAAGGTGCAGAGCAGCCCTCCACAGCCATGGAGAGTCTCTTTCCTAAGCTCTTCATCAATTCTACTGAGCACACTCAGAGCCCTTCTCTTGTGCCAGCCCCATTAAGTGTCTCCCTTTGTCTTTCCACGCTGAGTTCTATCAAGCTTATTAAAATCTATTTCACCAGGTCAGGAAATTAGGGAACTTCAGCTTGAGCCCACCATGCATGATGGGGAAGCTCATTAAGCAGAGGCAGAGGCTTCTGCTGCTTCAGGTGGAGGCTGAGTGGCAAAGCCCTGATGCAAGGCTCCCCAGCAGCCCCTCCACGCCTGTCTGCAGACGGATCCGAGACTGAACAAATATTTCTGCTCTGGAATTTCAACAGAACAATAAAGCCTCAAATATAGTTAATTTAAAACTTGGCACTTCCACTTTATGGACAGTAAAGGACTCATTTTTCAGCTGTTTACCACTCTCAGGCCACGGGTTTTCAAATGAGAATGATGCACTTTTGCCCAGTAATTACTTTCTGCATCAGTGAGACAAAGCCTTGTTCATCTCCAAATTACCATCCTGCGCCGTTCCAAGTGCAGTAACCCTCCTGCAGCTACCTCACCCTGCAGAGAGCTGGGAAACTTCTCCAGGGCAAATCCTCACAAAAATATTTGTTTGAACCCCTCCAAACCAAAAAGCAAAAGCTGGTAGCTGACAGAGCCTATTTACTCTGCTTAAAACCAGTCTCTGCTGCAAGGCACCTGCTGTGCTTCACAGATGACAGAATGGGCTGGATAGGAAGGGACCTCGCAGATCATCCAGCTCCAACCCCCTGCCATGGGCAGGGACACCTCCACCAGTCCAGATTGCTCAAGGCTTCATCCAACCTGGCCTTAAGCACTCTCAGGCAGGGGGCATCCACAGCCTCCCTGGGCAACCTGTGCCAGGGTCTCCCACCATCACTGCCAAGAATTTCTTCCTAATCTCCAGTTTCATTCTCCCCTCCCAAATGGAAGCTGCCTCCCACTAGGTAATCACAGAATGGTTTCTGTTGGAAAAGCCCTTGGAGAACGAGTTCAACCATTCCCTAATTCAACCAAGGCTGGTGATAAACCATGGCCTTCACTTCAGTATCACAACTCCCAAACACCTCCAGGGATGGACATTCAAGCACCTCCCCGAGGAGCCTGTTCCAGTGTTTTAGAACCCTTCCAGTGAAGAAGTTTCTTCTCACCTCCAATCTAAATTTCCCCTGGTGCAACCTAAGGCCATTTCCTCTTATCCTATCACTTGGCACTAAGGAGAAGAGACCAACCCCTCCCTTCAGGCTGCTGTAGAGAGCCAGAAAGTCCAACATTCCAACTCAGTATGTAATTTGAATTCTCCCTGATTTGGTAACTGGTGAAACAGAGAGAATGATGAGCTTCAAGTGAAGGCAGCTGATGGGGATGAATCTCACCCAAATCACCTTCTATGAGCCAGTGACTCAGTTTAATACTCAGCTGCTCACCAAAAGCATTTCTCACGTTCAAGCCCAAAGCCAAACATTTACCATTGATTTCTAGTAAACAAAGTCAATATAAAGGAAGTGATGACTGCAGGGGGAGGAATACCTGGGAAGTGGCACTTAAGCTGCCAGGAGGCTCAGGTTCTGGATTTCAGTCCCCTGCTGCTGAATGCACAAGGGCAGGTTGGAGTGAACCACACTATGGCGATGACTTCAAGTTCAGCAAAGTGGCACTGATCTGCTTCAAGCCTCGTTTCAGGTGCTTGGATGGTAGAAAAATGAGCTACCTGCTCAAACTGCTTGCTTCAATTTTTATGCATGATCTAAACTAGCTGGGTAAGTGTTATTAAAGACAGCTTCTTGATGATGAACAAAGAACTCATGTCTGGAGGCTCAAGCTGCAAAAAATCAACACAGACGTAAAAGAGAAGACAATTAATCAGAGGAGAAGGTTATCAGAGGGCAGGGAATTCTCCACAGCCTCTCTGAATCACAGCTGGAGTGAAAGCCTCTCTGCCAGAGATGCTGCAGCCTTCCCAGTGCCACAGCTGTCGCTGGCTGGGGAACTTCCCAGTGCCACTGGGTGCTGCACAATCCACATTGTCAGTGGCAGAGGACAGGGTTGTGATGCTGAGCCCAAAAACCTTCAGGGCATTGCTGCAGCCACTACTACATCTTACCTCTTGTGGCAAGGGAGGGCTTGGAAACACTAAATGTGACTGAAAAACATTCCCAGGTTAATGTTTCTGTGCCTTAAGGAGACTGAACTCTTTGCAGCTCTCAGCTCCACAGTCTGAACACTTTGCAGTCAAGAATGGTATTTACAGAGGCACCAGTCCTGCTCCAGCTAACTTGGGCACAGAGGACTCCTTACAGCAAAACCAGCACTACCAGGCCACCTTCTTCCTTCCATAAAGTTATCCAAGTTTGCCTCCATCCACGTGTTTGTGTCCTGCCTCTTTAACTCCTGTTGATAATCATCCTCATGACCTCTCCCAGCTGCAGCAGTGGAGGCCTGTTCACAGCAGAAAGCAGCACTCAGGAGCTCTGCTGCTGCAGCAGCACCATGAAGTGCAGAGCTCCTCAGACAGTGCCTTTGGGGTTTTCCTCTTCTGTCTCCTCCTTGTCCCTTTACTATCATTCACTTCCAGCACAATGACCCTGAAGTGTTCAAGCCTCTCTCAAAGTCCACGCACGGATCAGTAAGCAGCCCAGAAGAGGACAATCAGCACTGAAGTTCAAGATGTTCTTACTGCTCAAGCAGTTATTGAAGGGATCAGTAGAGGAAAACAGACTGAAGGATTTGGACAGTTTCCATCCTTTGCCAGGCATCTGGGGACAGCCTCACCTGCCCAGGGGTGATGGGGCTGGAGAAGGACAGGCAGCATTTCACTTGGCCACACTCTGCTGCCCTTGAAACTAGGAGCTGTGCCACTGACTCAGATCAGTAACTTATCTCTTGAGAACCTCACCTGCAATTTAATATCCAGGAGAATATCTTAAGGGGTAGAAGAAACAGAAGGTGAAAAAGGAATTTTATGCAATTCTCTGCAATGTTAAAATATGCAACTGAGAAAAAAAAAATACAATCCAGAGGCAAAGGAGTTGCAGCTCTACTCACACTCAGGGAACAGTTTCTAGGGACCATTTTTTCCTCTGTGACCAAACAAAAGCTGCTGTCACCGAAGCAGAACTTGAGAGAGGACCAAATGGCTTTGCTGTATTAGAATCAGAGAATGGTAGGTGTTGGAAGAGGCCTCTGAAGGTCAATTGTCCAACCCCACTGTTCATCCAGATGAGGTTGCCCAGGATCACAATGTCCAGGTGGGTTTTGAAAGTCTCCAGAGAAGGAGACTCCACAACCTCCCTGGGCAGCCTGCTCCAGGGCTCTGTTTTAGCCTCAAAGCAAAGAAGTTTCTCCTTAAGTTCAAGTGAAACCTCCTGTGCTGTAGTCTGTCCCTGTTGCCCTTTGGCCTATCATTGGCCAGTACTGAGAAGAGCCCAGCCTCAGGACTTCCACTCTTTAGCTATTGAGCAGCACTGAGAAGGTCTCCTCTCAGCCTTCTCTTCTCCAGGCTAAAGATCCCCAGCTTGCTCAGCCTCTTGATAGCAAACATTAATTTCTCAGGTTGCTGCCCACAGCTCCAGCTGCTTCTCACTCCAGTGGTGCACCTGCAATGTGAATGGTCCTCCACCAGCAAAACAACCCCCAAATGGCAAATCTACAACAGGTTCACACTGTAGTCCTCATTTTCTGTGATGGGAGCTGAAATGGAGAGGTTGGAGTGGTAAGGTGAGGTGGTTGTAGCAGCTCTGCATGCTCTGTGCAAAGCATTTTGTGCCATGCAGATGCAGCGATGTGCTTTAGGTGACAAAAGACATGCAGCAAAGGGCTGATCAGAGCAGGTTTCAAGCAGTTAAGAAAGGGTTAGACAAAAAAAGTGAGAAACATTTCCAGCTTCATCCCACATCTCTCACTGTCACGAGGCTTCACTGAGCAGAACATTTAAAACCCAGTTTGTATTTCCTCCTGTTCTGCAGCTGCCAGCGACTTCTCCTTCCTGCTTCAGGCTGATCATTAAAGCACCAGCAGCAGACTTCTCTCCACTGCTTAGACTTGTGCAGCAGTGCTCCAAGAGTGTTTGACAGAGCTGGCTCTTATTTAATACTGACTTCATTCTGGTAAAGAAGCCAACTGCAGGCAGCACCTCCCCTCTAAGATGGCTCTGCACCACCAGAGCAGACAGCAGGGTGCTCATGCCCGTGGGCTGGGGGTCGCTGAAGCACCACATCCATCACAGCGGGAGCCAGATCTTGGCTGGTACCAGCTGGCAGATTTCCAGCCCAGTCCTCTGCAGGCAGTTGGTTTAGGCTCCTTCTCAAGAGCAGAACCAAGCCCCAGACTCTGCCAGGTCACACTCAGCACAGAGAAGCTGCACCTCCCGGGTGCGGTCCCTGCTCTGTGCCACCAGCCCCGGGCACAGGTGAGACGCTCAGCACACCGAGGCCACCAGTGACCTTTTCCTGCCATTCTGCTGCACCACCCTGAGGAGGTTGCAAACCCAGAGTGAGACCTGCAGCAGCAACACAACCTGCAGCTTCCCTCGCACAGCTGAGGGTGCTAAGGAGCAGATACAGGGCCTGCCTCACCTCATCTCACCTCCTTCTCTCAGACACCAAAAACAAGCCCTAAGCACATCGTTATTCTGATAATTACCCTTGTCGTGGCACCAGCTCCTTTTCCTGACCCAGAAAATAACCTCCCAGGCAAGCAGCACAAGTAACTTGTACACAAGAACACCTCCCTGCCCAGCACCGATGGAGGAGTGAGCAAGTTGTGGCCAGCATCAGGAAAGAAACGAAATCAAGCTCTCTAGATTAACAGGAACTGGTTGTAAATGCTCTCATGCCAACGAAAAGCATCACTGAGGGCTTTGAACTGGTCTTGCTTTGCATTTCCCCAGCACCTGGCTCTGCAGGAGTGTGACCCAAGGCTGGGCTGCATCATGAGTAAGCAAAGTGCATCTCCCTGAGCTCTGGAAAAGTTTGTCAAAGCATTTGTCTTCCCCACCTCTCCCCACACACACAGCCTTTAATAAGCTTTGACAAACACACAAGCAAACAAACCCTTAATTAAAATGAAAACATTAAGATTCCTGAGCTGAAGGCTTCTAAGTAACTCTGACAATCCCCAAACTCCCAAGTTATGGTGGGAGAGAGCTGGGCTGAGACAGAGGCAGTGCTGGCAACGTCCTCAGCCTGCAGGCACAGTCAGAAAGCCTCATCCCACCACCGCCAGCTGCATCACCACAACAAGAGGGATCCGATTTCCCTTCCCATCTCCAAACAGCAGAGACAGATTCCTGGAGAGCTTGCAGAAGGCTTCTACAACACTCCTCAGTTGGATGCTTAGAGCCACCACTGTGGCTGGCATGGACTGCACTGCCCAGAATGGTGGAGGCTCAGCCTGCTGGGAATGCTGCCTGGATTCCCTCCTCTCCCCAGGTACAGAGCACTGCTGTCTCTTTGGGGGGTGAATTCTTGCTGTGAGCACACCTGGCACAAAACCATTCACCTACAAATCCTTCAAACACCAAGTCAGAGAGTCACAGAGTCAATTAGTTTGGAAAAGCCCTTTAAGACCACGGAACCCAACTGTTGAGCCAGCACTGCCACATCTAGCACTAAAACCACGTCTTTAAGTGCCACTCCTACAGTTTAAATGCCTCCAGGCATGGTGACTCCATCACTTCCCTGGGCAGCCTGTTCCAGCAGAGGGCCTGACAACTCTCTCAGGGAGGAAATTTCTCCTAACCATAGAATCACAGAACTATTTTAGTTGGAAAACACCTCCAGGATCATCCAGTCCAACCACTTAACACCGCCACAGCCACTAAACCCTGTCCCCAGGTGCCATGGTCACACCCTTCTTGAGCACCTGCAGGGATGGGGACTCCATCACCTCCTTGGGCAGCCTGTGCAAATAATCCCTGGCAGGAAGGAAACGTCCAACTTAAACCTCCCCAGGCACAACCTGGAGATACTTTCTCTTATCCTGTCTCTGGTTGCTTGGGAAAAAGAGACTGATGCCACACTCTGAGTGAGGGTTGTGTAATCCTTTATTAAGTTGTCATTGGTACTGGTTATTTGGTGCTTCCAAACCAAAAAAAGTAAGATTAGAACTAGCAAGCTAAGAGAGCAGCAACACAGCAGATCCTTTGTAAACAATTTATTATTTTCTACCTCAGGTACTTACAGGGGAGGAGAAAAAAAAAAGTCATTAGAAAGAAAGAAAGAAAAAAAAAAAGAAGAAAAAAAAAGAGGAGAGAAATAATTAAAAAAGAAAAATAATTAAAGAGAAAAATAATTAAAAATAATTTTAAAAATAAAATAATAAAAAATAAAAAGAAAAATAATAGAGAAAGTAATTTTTAAAAGAAAAATAATTTAAAAAGGAAAAAAAACAGAAAAATAATAAAGTAATTTAAAAAAGAAAAAATATTAACAGAAAAATAATAAAAGAAAAAACAGTAAAAGAAGAAAAATTAATTAAAAGAAAAAAAGGAGAAAAATAATTTAAAATAATGGGAAAATACTAAAAGAAAAAAAGAATAGTAAAGAAAAATTAAAGAAAAAGGAGAAAAATAATAGATAAATAATAAAAGAAAACTAATAACAGAAAAAAAATAGTAAAAGAAGAAAAATGAAATAAATTAAAAGAAAAAGGAGAAAAATAATAGAAAAATAATAAAAGTAAAAGAAAAAGGAAATAAAAGGGAGGAAAATAATAAAAGAAAAATAACAGAAAACTAGTAACAGAAAAATAACAGAAAACTAGTAACAGAAAAATAACAGAAAAAGTAAAAGAAGAAAAAATAAATTAAAAATTAAAAAAGAAAAACAATTCTAAAATAATAGAAAAATAATAAAAGAAAACTAATAGAAGAAAAATATTTTTTAAAAATAGAAGAAAAATCATTAAAAAAAAGGAAAAATTTCAAAAGGAAATATAATAAAAAGAAAAAAGAGAAAAATAATAGAAAATAAAAGAAAATAATACTGTAAATCATTAACAAAATAACAATAAAAATAATTAAAAAGAAAATAACAGAAAAATAATAAAAGATAAAAAGAAAAATAATTTTAATAAGAAATATAATAAAAAGGAAAAAAAAGAAAAAAGAGAAAAAGAATGAAAAAAGAAAAAAATTGTAAAATGTTAAAAAAAGGAAAAATAATAAAAAGGAAAGTAATAAAAAGGAAAATAATAAAAGATAAAAAGAAAATAATCAAAGAAAAATAATAAAAAGGAAAAATAATAAAAGATAGAAAGAAAATAATCAAAGAAAAATAATAAAAAGGAAAAAAAATAAAAGATAAAAAGAAAATAAAGAAAAATAATAAAGAAATAAAAGAGAAAAAAAGGAGAAAACTATTTAAAAGAAAAGAAGGAAAACACTTTAAAACATTAAAACGTAACTTAAAAAGAAAAACAATTAAAAAGAAAGAGGCTTTTAAAAAGACAAATATGAAGAGAGCAGCCAAGCAGAGATGGACTATTTACAAACCCTGAGGACGTTCACAACAGCTGGGGTGTGGCGGTCGTGCACACTGAGACAAAGTTCACAAAAGCAAAGCAATTCACAGCGAAAACAAAAACCAACCACCAACCAAACCAAACCACACCACCCCCAAAACAAAGCCCCCAGAAAGCCATACAGATTAAAACCGAAAATGGAAACCAAAGCAGCTGTTGCCGGCAGCAAAAGTGGCAGCAGCCAAGCCAAGGCAGGGAGCAGCACTTCCATCCAGCACCTTTAGGGCGACGAGCGGAGCCGCGGGCAGCACTGCCAGCAAGTGGAGCAAGAACCATCCAAAGGCATCGTGGCAGTTCTCCTGGCAGCATGCACTGCGCTTCTCACAAACTTACCAAGCGGGACCAACCCTCCAACAACAGCCCCAGAATCTCCGCGCCGAGCCTGGGCGCTGCCCAGACCAGCGTCTGAGCTCCTTACCAACAGTGCCCGCGGGCAAAGGCGTTAGCGCAGAGGCTTGCGGCTCTAGCGCAGAGGTCTGCAGCTCTTCTGCTGCTTGGGTGCAGGTTAGCAGGTGTGGTGCAGCTGAAGCTAGCGGGGCAAAGCTCAGCCCTCGTGCCAAAATCGGAGTTATTGGCCCAAGATTTGCAAGCAAAGTCTGGCAGTAGATGCGGCTGCGCGGAGGATGCGAGAGTGCGGCGGCTGCCAGGCGAGCGGGGGTTAGTGGTGGGAGCTGGGACAGGAGCTGCAGGGACTGTCTGAGCCTTTTCTTTGGTGGCTTCCAGCCATGGTCCTTGCCATCATTCTGGCAGCTCCAGAAAGAGCCACGAACAGAACAGGAGGAAACACGTGTGGGGAACACGAGCAACTGCGTGGGTCTGCTACGCCCACAGCTACAGGGACACGTTTGTGGACGTGCAATTAACCCCTGCGCTGCTAACGAGCCTGGTACCAGGAGCTGCTGGTCTCACTCCACCCGAGTTCTGAGTTGTGCTACTCAGTGTCTCTACAGCCAAAAGCTGCCTGCAAGACCCCAACCATCATTTTTTTGGCTCCCTTTGTAAGAAGTTTGTGAGAAGCCATCATGCTTTGCTGACACCCTTACCCCAGCCCTCGCCCAGCAACGCTCCAAGTGGGCATCAAAAATTCATAACAAAGCAGAGGGGAACAACAACAACAACAACAAAAAAATTAAATTAAAAGAAAAAAAAAATATTTGAAAGCAAACTCAAAGCAGTGAGGATATGGAGCCTTTAAAAAATAATAGTAATAATAAAAAATCAAATCAAAAGTCCAGTCAATCAAACCAGGCAGCGAGAGCAGCAAGTTCTCAGTGGACATTGATATTAACCATGGACCACCCAGGCTTTGTCTCTCTCTCTCTCTCAGTCTCTCTCTCTCTCTCTCTCTCATTAGCACTGTGGTAAACCCAGATTAATTTGTTATGCATCTTTAAGAACTAGTTGATAAAAATTATGTCTTGTGAAATCGGCAAATAGTCTGCAAAGTGAAATAAGAACAGAAATTAATAGATTAAACTGAAAAGATAAGTGCCAGAAATTAAAAATAATAATAATTAAAGAAAAAAAAAAAAAGAGACAGAGAAGGGAATGATTGAAATGGGAAGAAAAAAAAAAAACACCAAAACAACCAAAAAGAAAACCCCAAAGAAAGCCCAAAAGCTCTGGACTGAGTTAGACAAAATTAACCTGATGGGAGAAGATAGAGCAGTGCCTAAGGGGATTGCAGTTGGCCCATGGGAGAAGCCCATCCAGGCGACCCTGTCAGCAGCACAGGTTTGGGAATGGAAATGGCAACAGGTAGATGGTGACATCTTTACCCTCGATTCACCTGGCCACCAGGAAATGCCACTGGGACAGGCCAGCTCCAGTGGGGAGTCAAACAACTTCACGTTACAGAAGCAAGCAGGCAGCGTAACCTGGGGAGGAACCGGGGCGATGCCCGCGGGCAGGTTGGTGACCTAGCAGGTTGGGGACTGTCCACACCTGCAGCCATACCTGCCAGGGACCACCTGGTTGCTTTCCCACAGCACGGGCACCCGGGAGGAGAAGAGGACTCACTACAGTTGGACTGAGGTAAGAGCACTGCCAGGTCTGCTCTGTACCCACACCTGCAGATGCAATGTCTCAGTTGTGCACCACAGCTGCTGGGGCACCGCAGAGCCAGAGCACAGCCAATGCCCTCAGGCAGGCTGCCTGGGATGCTCCTGCAGGAAGCTCTTTTCCTTTTGGAACCACCACACTTCTCAAAGAAGCAGATCCCAGATTTCTCTCCATGGGCCTGACCCTTGCTCCTGTCTCATACTCCAAACTTGTACCCTGGGCCCCACAGGCACTTCTGCAAGCACCAAAACACACCAAGGGAATGGTTGGAGGATGCCACCCTATGAGTGGCACTTACCTCCACTGCTGTTGCCACAGCACAGCCTCATCCTCAAACGCTCCCTTGTTCCCTGAGCTGTGCTCCTACAGTACAGGGCTCTCAGTCCCCAGACTCCAGTGAGTTGGTTACCCTGTTCTGCTGATGGGCATCAAGGCCCTCACACCATGCCTCATCCACACCACTCTGATGGGTTTTGTTCCCAGAGACCCAAGTCCCACGTCACCTGAGAAAATCCACCTGAGAGTCAGGAACTGCTCTGCCTGGTGTTGAGGAACACATGACCCAAGTGGAAGGGAGGAGAATGGCCTGGGCACAGCTTTAGGGCAGGGAAATCCAAACCCTCAGCATCATCCTTATCCTGCTCCCAAGGGCACAGCAGTGCCTGCAGGCAGAGGCCCCAGTTCTTGAGTGCTGCCAGCCCACTGTGATTTCCTTCTGCACACTCAGTCTCTGCAGGACACTAAAAAGAGCTCACAAGGAACTGGAAGGTCTGATTTGAGAAACCAGGTCCTTAATAAAAATACAGCTAAGGAGGGCTAGAGTCAAACGGCCTCTGCTGCCAGCCAGCACACACCTCCACCTAGATGTGTTTGTAAAGTCCTCTCAGCTCTGCTGATATTCACCAGTTAACTTCTCCACGGTGTCTCTCATTTAACTGTCTTCAGACCACTCAGCTGGGAAGCCACAATCCTACTCAGCACTCAGGAGAGAAGTGTGAGACAAACAGCAAAGCCTTCTGAAGCCTCCTCCTTGTATTCAGCTAACAGCTGCAATCCCAACAGCCTGAACTTCTGCCTGCCCACTGCCTCTGGAGATGCCACACACGGTGGCAGCTGCCTTGTCTTCACCAGCAGCTGTGTCACTGCTGCCATCAACCCTACCTGCCTGATATGCCATCCTGGTAGCTCTGCTCTTAGCCCTGACAAGACCCTGGTTGGGTCAGACCTGGCTTGGTCTGGGAGGCTGCAGCACAGGTGGGAAAGAGGCAGATGAGCTCTAAGCAGAGCTGTGGCTTTAGTGAACTGAACAGGGCACAAAGCCCCCAAGCAGCAACAATTCCCTCATGCTCTTTGTCCTGCACTGCACCGAGGCCACTGACCCAGGGACACTGCGCAGATGAGGCCCTTGGTAACACTGCTCAGACAACCTCTCACAGGGGCTGGCCTAGAGGACCTTTAAAGGTCCCTTCCAGCCCAGTGCTTTCCATGATTCTATGGCCCAGTGCCAGCCACAAGGCTGGATCTTCACCTCCTGTGCTGCAGCAGAGCTGAGCACCCTTCCACATCCTCACTCATCCTAAAGGACCTTCCCACGAAGGTGCTTAACGCAGCCAACCCAACTTAGTGCCACCACTGCAGTGTTGGCAGCCACACCACAGAAAAGGGGGAAATCCAAACCAAACCAGCAACACACAGCTGGACACTCTTCCTATGAAGGCTACCAGAGATACCAATACAGAGTACAGGAAGATTGGGACCTTCCACTGGTGACGAAGAGAGACTTACCGCAGGCCAGTGTGGGAAGGTGTGTGTGGGGGTCTGTGTGTCTACCCCTAGAAGATCTACGAAAGGAAAAACCCACAGGCAAGGTAAAAAGCTCTTCAGCTGCTGCTTTTTGTTTGGATGTCAGAAGTTTGGTTGCAAATAACCAGTACCAATTCACACACTACTGAAAGGTATTTGAGGCATGGATCTGGAAAAATCTTCTTTAGAAGAGTTAAAAAAACAAGGGAGAGAATTTGTTGTGTGAGATGCTCCCTGCAGTCTTGCCTGTCTTGGCTTGCAGCTATGGATTTAAAAATAACAAAACAAAAAGGGGAGGGGAAAAAAAAGGAGGAAAGAGGAAGGGAAAAGTCAATCTGGCAATGACAGGAACATACCTGGGAACTGATAGCTGTAACTTGGGGCGAACCCTGGGTATCCTCGGCCGTACGTCGCCACGAAGTTCGGGTAACCTTGGTCACAGAAGTGGGAGAGGAGGAAAAAAGAGAGAAAGAGGAGAAAAAAAAAAGAGAAGTTTGAGGATTAATAAAGGCTCTCTTGGTTTGGTTGGTTTTTAAACACAATGCAAAACTGACAAAAATGCTGCACAAAAAAAGGTGTGGACAGGCTGGGAAGTGTCTGGAGAAGGGCAGAATGATCAGAGATGCCCTGCCAGGAGAAGCTGAGAGAGCTGGAGGTATCCAGCCTGGAGAACCTGGAGAAGAGAAGGCTGAGGGAGACTTTATTGCCATGGACCAGTACACCAAGGTTGGCTGCCAGGAGCATGAAGACTCCCTTTGTACAAGAAGTCCCATGGAAGAGACAGGAGGTGATGGGGAGATTTCTGTTGAACTGCAGGAGAAAATGTTTCCCCCTGAGCATAGCCAGAGATTGGAATCATCTCCCAAGGACAGCAGTGGAGTCCCCTGCGCTGGGCAGTCTGAAGGCTCAGCCTGACAGGGTTCTGGGACAGCTGTTTTTGACCACACCAGCACCTAGACAGGCTGGAGCAGAAGATCCCTGGGTCCCTTCCTGCCTGGTACTCTGACTCTGTGAGACAGAGGATGGGCAAGACTTGATTTTACAGAAGGTGTTAAACCCCCTCAAGATTTATTCTACCCATGCAAAACTGCTTGCTGCAAGGTTCCCTTCTGAAGTGGAACAGGAGCAGCCAGAGCTGGCCGGGCGCTGGCCCTGTCACTCCCCTAATTAACATGCACTTTGCTGCCTGCAGCCCAAGGACTGTGCACACTTGTTAGCTGCAAGAGTAAATGCCAAATGCTAAGGCTGAACACATAACACAGGTTTGCTGTGACATTTGGAGAGCTTACAATGAATGTACTTTGCTTCCCAGCTATTGACAGTGGGAGATTAAGGCAGTAGTAATTCTTTATCCCGGGAGTGTGAAGGACAACAGTTAACACATCAAAGAGTTGGAGGCAGCAACAGCAAGCTGGCAGCCAGTCACAGAGCTCTGCATTGCTCCAGAAAGTCAACCCTGGAGCTGCTTCCTAAAGCAGTTTCTTCGATCCATGTGGAAACACCCAACCCCTGGCAGCTCCTGGCTGGGAGCAGAGATGCTCTGCAGGGCCACGGATGTCCATGGACTTGCATCCAAACTCTTGTCCAAAGCAAGCTGTGACTGAGGGCAGGAGCAGGGCTGTCTTGGGGCTGTTGCCTGCAGCGGTGCTCCGTGCTCAGCAGCGCTTAGTGCTCAGCAGTGCTCAGTGCTCACTGCTGTGACTGAGGGCAGGAGCAGGGCTGTCTTGGGGCTGTTGCCTGCAGCGGTGCTCCGTGCTCAGCAGCGCTTAGTGCTCAGCAGTGCTCAATGCTCACTGCTCAGCAGTGCTTGCTGCTTAGCAGTGCTTACTGCTCAGCAGCACTCAGTGCTCACTCAGCAGTGCTCGCTGCCCAGCAGCACTCAGTGCTCACTGCTCAGCAGTGCTCGGTGCTCAGCAGTGCTCAGTGCTCACTCAGCAGTGCTCGGTGCTCAGCAGCACTCAGTGTTCACTGCTCAGCAGTGCTCGGTGCTCGCTCAGCAGTGCACACTCAGCAGTGCTTGCTGCTCAGCAGAGCTCAGGGCTCGCTCAGAGTGCTCAGTGCTCAGCAGAGCTCAGTGCTCACTCAGCAGTACTTGGTGCTCAGCACTGCTGGGTGCTCACTCAGCAGCGCCGGGTGCTCAGCACTGCTGGGTGCTCGGCAGTGCTTGGTGCTCGGCAGCGCTCAGTGCTCAGCACTCTCCAGGTCAGGCAGATGAAATCATAAATTTATAATACAACATTACTTCAATTTTCCTCTTCATTTGCTGCTGCAGTGCCCAGCTCTGCTCTAATGAGTCGAGCCCGATCCACACAGGGGAAATTGCCTGGCCGAATATCAATGGCACATTAACACCGTGCCCATGCGGATGCTTCATCAAGCCAAATTATGGCCACGCTGACCTGCCCACCACTTCCATTAGATGCCATTCTTATCCTGCACTGGGCACCACACAGTTTATTTGCTTCAGTAGTCCTGGGGAATGGTCAGTCTCTCACTGTCCTTTGTTGCTAAAGCGAAGACCCAAGTTCTGCCTGGATTACCTGCTCCGAAGCCAGACCCTCCTGCCCGTGGAAGCAGAACTCAAACCAACTACCAGAACTGCTTTCACACCACCACCTCTGACACCTCAGACAGCAGCTCTGATGTACCCACCCTGCAGAGGGTGGCTGAACTTCCAGCCCGCATGCTGCAGCCTCGCAGTGCCCCATCTCACAGCAGGGCACATCCTGTCTGACACTGGATGGCCTCCAGGCAGTGCTGGCACATGAAGTGGGCCAACTGCTCCACCTTCCATTCTCTTGCACAGGGCATTTGTGGCCGGGAGACCAAACAGCTTGCCACAGCCTGCACAAAAGGTCACTGGAAAGGCATGAGACCCAAGCTTGACTCCCCTCTATCCCACCAACACCCCCCAAGGGAGAAGCAGCTTCTCTGCTCCAGGCACGTCAGTGCCCACAAGCCCTGAAGCAGGCTATAGAAAAGTCTTTTCCCTCTTTAAGCAGGCGAGCTGAGATGGACAAAGCTCAGGGCTCAGGCACACTGAGCACACTGGGACCTGGCAACTTCTGATTTCAAAATGAACTCAAATGCTCCAGTAAAGGCAAGCAAATCATTGCCCCATGATGCTGCTCAGAGCAAGGGATGCCAGGACAACCTTGATCCTCCTGCCACATACAGCCCCATGCTGCCACCAAAGTGCTCAAGGTCCTTCTCAAAGCAAAAGTGCTGTGACCTTGACACAAGCACCTGTGACATGAGGCAATGCAAACCAACACCCATCTTCTACAGACAGGGGCGTCACACAGCAAGAAGAAACTCATCTGCTGGAGAAGTTCCCTCCCTGGTCCAACAAAGCTGTCCCAGCTCCTGCCTCAGGGCCGTGCAGGGCTGAGCTGCAGCTGCTCCTCAGTGCTGCGGGCAGGCTGGGGCAGCCTCCAGGGGTGCCTGTGCTAAGGACTCTCCCTTCCCTGCTCTGCCTCGCAGGCAGCTGCTGCTCCATCAGAGCCTGATGGAAAAAGGGATGACTTTCTTTGAAGGGCACAGGCTTCTGTTATGCATGAGTTCAGCCCACCTAGCCTGAATGTGTGCAGGAGAGCAGAGCAGTGACACAAGCAGAGACCTCCTGAAATCTAGTGTTCCCATCAGGCACCCTATCAGCAGGCTGGGGGGAGAGCATCACAGGGGCTCCTGTCTCTGGAGGGGTTTGCAAGTGAGAAAGGGCCCAGCTTCCACATTAAACACCAGCAAGTCAAAGAAGACCATGGACAGAAGATGAAAGTGCTGCAGGGCCCCAGCTCGGAGCGGGCAGTGCAGAGCTGGGTGTCACCACTGGGACCACCCTAACAGCAGCTGTGATGTCCCAGACACACAGAGCTGCTTCAGCTGTCCTATCTGAAGATGAGGAGACAGAGATCATCTCCTTCCTGTTCGTGTTGTTCCTTGGTTGCTTTGTTCTGTTCTTTCCCAAGCTTTCAGGCACAGACTTGAACAGGAGGCACAAAGCAGTGACACCCACATGCCCCCGGGGTGAAGTCTGCACACCAAGACCAGGAGGCAGAAATGAAGCCCCTGGGTGCACAGCAAGCTTCTTGGCTGGCCAGTGCCTCCTCCCGGGCTGCAGCAGTGTGCTGCTGGGGTGGGGGAACAGCCTGCCTCTCTGAGAGCATCCTCAGGGCTGGGCAGCAGCTCCTCCTGCCCTGGGCTGCCAGGGAGCAAGAACTCACTGGAACTGGACCCACTCCAGCCTGCTCCTTGTGCAGAGCAGCTAATTAATGTCCCTGATGTCCCCTGACACCCTACGTGTCCCATCAGCAGAGGCAGCCCAGAGCAGTCCTGCAGAAAGGCTCCGAGGCCAAACCTGCTTTCAGGAGAACACTTTAATTTGGTTCCAATCAACCAAATCAGCACAGCAGCGGCTGCCTGCTCACCTCCAGACCCGGCTGCTGCGGGCTCCTGGGGGAGGCTGTGATTAATGAGAAACAACAACTGCCCTGATGGCTTTGGAGGGGGCTGCTCCACGCCTGCCCTGGGGGTGTCTCCTGCCTGCCTGCCTCTGATTGCCTCCTCTGCCCATGAATGGCACCTGGAGAAGGTGACCTTGAAGAAGGGCTTCTGCAAGCAGGTCTAAGAACGTGCCCAGGTGGCCAAGAAGGCCAACAGCAGCCTGGCCCAGATCAGCAGTGGTGTGGCCAGCAGAGGCAGGGAAATGATTCTGCCCCTGTACTGGGCACTGGTGAGGCTACACCTCGAATCCTGGGTTCAGTTTTGTGCCTCTTACTCCAAGAAGGACATGGAGGCACTGGAGCAGATCCAGAGAAGGGCAACGAAGCTGGGAAAGGGTCTGGAGAACAAGGTTGGAGAGGAGCAGCTGAGGGAGCTGGGGTTGTTTAGTGTGGAGAAGAGGAGGCTGAGGGAGACCTCATTGCTCTCTACAGCTCCCTGAAAGGTCACAGTAGATAGAAAGAGAGGAAATGGCCTGAAATTATGCCAGGGGAGGGTTAGGTTGGACATGAACAGAAGTTTCTTTGCTGTAAAGAGTGGTCAGGGATTGGAATAGGCTGCTCAGGGAGGTGGTGGAGTCCCCATGCCTGGAGGGGTTCAAGAAATGTGAGGCCATGACACCTTGGGACATGGTTTGGGGGACATGGTGGTGCTGGGTTGATAGTTGGCCCTGACAACCTTAGAAGGCTTTTCCAACCCAAGCAATTCTGTGATGCTGTAACTCTAACAAGCCTCCAGGAGCAGCCCCACTCACTGTTTCGCTCCAGCTCAGCATCTGTCCGGAGGAACAGGGCAGGGCTGACTCCTGCTGCTCAGCTCCTGTAGGTGCTGCCTCCAGAGGGACCTTACTTCATGCACCTCATTGCTCGATGGCCTAATTGCACCTTTAATTACACTCCTGTCCTTGCTGCCACAGGGCTTGGGAAGGAGATTGAGGCTGCCTGCTGAGCTGCTGCCCATCAGCCCCCGTGAAGCCATCTCTCAGGGCAGGGAGGACTCAGTGGCTGCCCCACCAGCCCTGCTCTCCCCTGTTGCCATTTCCTTCTTCAGCACTTAATTATTTAACACGGTGCCGCTGCAGCAAGCAGCAACTGGGAAGATGAAAAAGCAGCCAGAGCAGATAATGAAGCATCTGTCCTTCAGCATGAATCAATCATGGATTCTGAGCAAGCCATCCTGATTTGGAATCTAATCAGAGCATGCTGTGAGAGCGGTCGGGGCACAGGCGCTAGGGGTGACCTGACCCACGCCATGGCAGCAGGACCGGAGGTGCCAACAGGCACTCACTCTCCCTGCTCAGTGCAGGCAGCACAGCCACTGGATGAGGCCTTCTTCCCTTACTTCTTGTGGCTTGAAATGACCTTTTCCCAGAGAGACAGCCCTGGTGGGAATGACTCCTCAAGAGGCTCTCAAGATCTGTCTGGATGCGCTCCTATGTCACCTGCCCTAGGTGATCCTGCTTTAGCAGTGGGGCTAGACTTGATGACCTGCAGAAGTCCCTTCCAAACCCTTCCATCCTGTGATTCTGTGACTCAGCTGCACCCTGGAGCTGAACTTCCCCTTCAAGTCACTGGGCTGGATCCCAGATCTCTCACCAAGGAGAAAGACTGCAGCAGCTCTGCCTTGGTGAGCCGAAGAGGGATGCTGCCCTGGTTTTTTTTGCCCAGGTCAGGGTGAACTGGGCTTTCTCCTTCAGCAGCTGGCTGGGACTGGCAGGGCAGCACACCCCCCTCCATCACCCCAAACATCAGACACCAGGAGTGGGAGAGAGAGAGAAGCAGCAGGAGTAAAACCCATGTGCTGGAGCACACTTGGAGCACACAGGTAACGAAATCACAGCCTGACTAGGACAAGATAAATATTTTACCCACAAAATGCAATTTCCAAGCACCGTGGGGCAGGGTGGCAGTGGAGTGTGGGGACAGCAAAACAGATGATGGGCTGAGCTAACCCAATTACACAGCCCCAGAATGGATCGCTCCAGCCACAGGGACAGCAGTGCTATTAATTCAGAGAGAAGGCAAACAGGGCAGGGAACTTTTCCCTATCAAATCAAGCACTGCCTGAAGTCAACATCTCAGCACAACAGCCCGATGCTCACAGGAACAGAGTCCTTCCTGACCTGACACCCACTCCAGGAGCCCTGGGGTCCTCCAGCATCTATCAGGCAGCCCATGGACCTGCTTGGCAGAGCTCAGGACAGCCAAGCTCCAGCTTCCAAGGCTGGGGTTTGTGATCAGTTTCTGAGACTATGTAAACCCAGGACAGAAAGTTCCAAGGATCTTGAAGAGGCCATGTACCATGGACACAGTCTAGAGGTCACAGAGGTGCTGGTTAGAAGCTCAGACTCAATGATCCTAGAGGTCTTTTCCAACCCTAATAGTTCCATGACAGTAGCCTGGGATAGGCCTGGTTCTGCCTGGGAACACCTTCAGACCATAGAACGGAATCACAGAACCAGTCAGGGTTGGAAGGGACCACAAAGATCACCTAGTTCCACATCCCCTGCCATGGACAGGGACACCTCACACTAGATCAGGCTGTCCAGAGCCTCATCCAGCCTGGCCTTAAACACCTCCTGGGATGAGGCTTCCACCACCTTCCTGGGCAACCCATTCCAGAGTTTCACAACCCTCATGCTTAAGAACTTCTTCCTAACATCCAGTCTGAATCTACCCGTGTCTAGCTTTGTTCCATTCCCCCTACTCCTATCACTACCTGACATCCCAAAAAGTCCCTCCCTAGCTTTCCTGTAGGCCCCCTTAAGAGACTGAAAGGTCAGTATCTTAAGAACAGATGCCCTGTTTCATGCATGCTTTATGGACACAGCAGGTGACAACCGAGGGAAAAACTGACACCAAGTAGGAAAACAGATGGGATTCCATAGAAAATACAGCTGGAAATGGATGGAATTTTACAAAAACTACAGCTGGAAATAGATGGGATTTTACAAAAACTACAGCTGGAAATAGATGGGATTTTACACCAACACTGGGAACGCATCAGCAGCATTTTGGTTTGGCAAATCCAAAGACAGAGGACCAAGAAGTTGTCACTCTGAGAAGGAAGCAGAACTATTCGGGCAGAAACAAATGAGAAGCAATTATAACTAACCAGAGCTGATGCACAAAAGAGAATGTTGCCATTAAATATCATTTATCCCATTTAATGAGTATTTCCTGGACACAATACTCTGGGCTAACACCACCCTTCCATCTCCTTGAGACCTGTAATTACGGCTGCGACCTGCCCCACTCCGCGGCTCTTTGCTTCCCCCGGCCCCGTTTAAGCAGCAGCAAGATTTTCAATTATCCCTTGCTGAACTGTCACGGATACCTTTAAAAGAAGGGGAATAATGTGCGACTCAATCGCTCCAAAAAAAAGGAAGGGAGGGGGGTGGAGAGAGATCATTTTTAGTCAGAAGGAACACGCCGCATCTTTCATCATCCTATTTTTTTTTTCGCCAGGGAGAGTAAAACAACCTCTTTAAAACCTCCATTTAAATGCAAATTCGCAGATTCCAGGCAGGGAGGTGGTGGTGGTGGTGGTGGTGATGGTGGTGGTGGGGTGGGAGGGAGGGAGCCCATCAGTTCTCACAGACAGGATCCTGTCTTTCCCCCCACCCCAGCTCGCTCCACCCCTGCTAAAGTTGTTGAGGCTTGCAGCCACGCAAGGGGCTGGGACTCGCCGGGCGCTGGGGGCTGCTTGGGAGCGCAGGGGACACGCCGCGGGAGCCGTGCTGGGGTGGGTGGGGGGGCTCGGGCACTTACCCAACATTCCCATCCCTAGCATAAAGGCGTCCATGGTATAGGGTAATCCACGGGCCCTTCCTCGCGTCCCTGGTGGGAACATCACTTCTTTAGGCTGTGCTTTCTTACATTCTACCTATTGAGCAGAAACATGGACAAATGAGATGCAAATGAATTCCATGTAAATGTCAAATGCAGAACTGAGCTACTTCAAGGAAAAAAAAAAAGGGGGGGGGAGGGAGGAGGAGGAGGAGGGTAAGGGAAGTTTTATTTTTAGCATTTGCCTCCCCCACAGCACCTCCCCCTCAAAGGTGAGCTTTCAGAGGAGCCTGAAAGGGTTTAAAAGAGCAAACGTCTCTGTCTCTGCAAGCACACACAGCGAACCCCCCTCCGCTGCAAAGGCTGCTCTCAGAAGGTTCCTGGAAGGAGAACCAGTGCTGGGCTCCCACTCAATGGTACTGGTGGGTGTGGGATGAATGGAGGGAGGTCTCCAGCACAGCTCCGTGGCAATCGATAACAGAAAATGACTCTGAGTGATCATTACAAAAAGCTCCTTTTAAAGCAGGAATAAGGAATCAATATTTCTAGCCAGCAGAACATTTCTGCAAACCCTATTAATAAACCATCTGCATTCTTTCACTTCCAGTTACTCCTGCTGACTTTTCGAGTTGCTTAATGCCACTTGAGCCACGTTCCGAGTCTCTGCCAGCACCCTGGGCGAGGCAGCGACCCAGCACCCCCAGCCAGGCCACTGGGCACTGGGTCCCAGCCTCTTTTTGCCTGGGAAAAGGTGGCAATAAAGCACTTTGCCATGCTTTCAGCACGGCTGACCTGTGCCCCTGCTCCCCTCAGCACTGCCAGTCGGTTTGGAGCTAACCAGAGTTATCCTGACCCATTTCTAGGGCTCTGCACCTTGGTCCACACTCTGAGCAACAGGTGAATGTGTAGACAGCCTGCATGGGTGCAGGGGAGCCCTGTGCCACCGCCTGTGCCATCTGTGTGGGCTGCATGATGAGGAGCACAGACACCCTGCATGGGTGCAGGGGAGCCCTGTGCCACCGCCTGTGCCATCTGTGTGGGCTGCATGATGAGGAGCACAGACACCCTGCATGGGTGCAAGGGAGCCCTGTGCCACCGTCTGTGCCATCTGTGTGGGCTGCATGATGAGGAGCACAGACACCCTGCATGGGTGCAGGGGAGCCCCGTGCCACCGTCTGTGCCATCTGTGTGGGCTGCATGATGAGGAGCACAGACACCCTGCATGGGTGCAGGGGAGCCCCGTGACACCGTCTGTGCCATCTGTGTGGGCTACATGATGACAGTCACTGGCCTAAGGATAAAGACCTTGGGCTGAATCCAGAGCGCTGAGCTTAACATCTCTAACTTTGCTCTTCAATGAGTTCCTTTATCCTCTTCACACACTCAGCTGCCCCCAGCCCTTGCTGGGCCACACCAGAGTGGGAGCAGAGGTGCCACAAGCCAGGTCCAGGCTCCCAGCAGATGCAATGTGCAGCCCTACTGCCCCAAGCCCTCCCAGCCTGGCTGTGGCACTGCCAGCCTGCAGGCAGGGCTCAGGAACCCGACTGCTCATCATGGAGGCCTGAAGGGTCAGCTCCAAGCAGGGTGGTGTCTCCCACGTGCCCTCCACCACTCACCCAAGCAGGCAGAGGTGGGTGGGTGTGCAGCTAGCCCAGGCACAGAGGGCTGGAGGACAAGAAGGGCTGTGCCACCTGGCTGCCAGCAACCTGCTGGGTGCCAGGGTGCTCATTGTCTTCTGCAAACCAACCACCCGTTCCTAGGCAACCCCATCAGGGGAAATTCCAGGTTTATACAATTTTCATTTAGGTAACAGAAAGGTTAACTGACTGTAATGGGAGTACTTTAAACAAACCCACCTACTCCTCCCTTCCTGCTGCCAGCCTCCACAGGCTGTATTTACCTCTCCTGCTCGCAGCGCCTCCCAAAGATGCCACGCTCAGACCTCTGCCAAACCTCTGCTGGCAGCCAGGCTGCCTCCAGCCTGGGCAGCTTGGAAGGGAAATTCTTATGCAGGTCAATTTTTGCTACTCTTCAGCCAAGAATAGTTGGGTAGATGGCTGGACTCAATGACTCAGTCATAGAATGGTTTGAGCTGGAAGGGACCTTGAAGATCATCAAGTTCCAACTACCCTGCCAGTTCCAACCTCACCAGCTCAAGGCCTCATCCAAACCAGCCTTGAACACCTCCAGGGAGGAGACATCCACAGCCTCCCTGGGCAACCTGTGCCAGTGTCTCTTCACCTTCACTCTTCCTAATCTCCAGTCTAAAGGTCTTTTCCAACCAAAACAATTGTAAGAAGTATTTGGGTCTTTGCAGGAGAAGAACAGAGAGGGCCTGGATGAGGCACTTAGTGCCATGGTCTAGTTGACTGGATAGGGCTGGGTGATAGGTTGGACTGGATGATCTTGGAGGTCTCTTCCAACCTGGTTGATTCTATGATTCTATGGCTTGAGTGGGGAGTTCCGTGTGCACAGCCCACACGTGGCTGTGCAGTGGAAACAGGGAAAACGAATGAGCAGGAACAGAAGCAGGAGAGGTGCTGAAGAGCCTCACTCTCCAGACATGCCAACAGATCCCTTAGTTTCCTCCTCACTGCTGTCAGGGCAGAAAGGCCTCTGGGAGAACAGCAGCCCCCTGAGAGCAGCAATGAGGACCAGAGTGTCCTCCAGCCAAAGCCACCAACCTCCACAGCCCTGTCCCTGCACACCCATTCAAACTGCAACGCAGAAAATTCCACCTCAACATGAGGAAAAACTTCTCTGCTGTGAGGGTGCTGGAGCCCCAGAGCAGGCTCTCCAGAGAGGCTGTGGAGTCTCCCTTGTCTGCAGAGATTCCAACCCCACTGAGGCATGTTCCTGTGTGACCGGCTCTAGGTGATCCTGCTCCGGCAGGGGGTTGGACTCGAGGATCTCCAGAGGTCCTTTCCAACCCCCACTCTTCTGTGATGCTGTGCAAGGCACCACTCTGTGAAGCACCCCTGAGAGCCCAGGGACATAGCACAGCGAACTCCAAATATCAAGCAGCAGCCTCCACCCCACACAGCAGCTCTACACCATCCTCTGAGACTGTCCTTTGCTTGGCTGTGACCAGAGGGGCACTGCCCAGGAGCACCCAACCCAGTGTCCCCAGCACTCGATGCGGGGATGAGCATCGCAGCTCTGTCACTGCGTCCCACAGCCACCTCCTTCGGGTTCCTCACTGCTCCCAACATCAGGGTGGCTCTGGCTGCACCTCACCCTGCTGCCAGTGCTGATGAGCAACACCACCCAGCCTGGCTCGACGGACACTTAACAGGAGAATGGCGTTTGGCTTAGCACCCTCAGAAACAATAACTCAGTCATCAGCTTTGGCAGCCACCAACCAACCTACCGCTGCTCGCCCAGCTGAGGAGTGCCACAGCGCCGGGAGCTAAAGGCACCGGCAGCCACTCTGAACTGAGATTTAAAGGGGGAGAAAAAGTCACCAGCAGGAAAGAGAAATCATTCTTAAGCCTTTGGAAACAAACAAACCCCACATTGGAGAGCAAACCCATCCTCTGTCAGTCAGCACAGACTCCATCCCCCTGCGGGAGGTGATGTGAAGGACAGGGGACCAGAAGCGCCAGCCCCACTCTGCCACCCCTCGAGATGGGGCTGTGTGACCCCAGAGCTGGCAGCATTCCTGGGGTGAATCATTGCACTCTCCAGCAGCGGGTTTGGATGGTGCCTCCTCACCAAGAGATGCAGCAGAAGCTGAGAAATAAGGAGCCAGGCTGCTCTGCTGCACGGAGCCAGCCCTGTCCTCCAGGGAACAGCATGGAGATGGCCGTGCCCATCCTGCAGCTGTGGTTAGCAGCAAGACAAAACCCTGGGGGACACCACAAGTGGGGGCAAAGTGGGACACACAGCAGGGTTCCTCCAAGAGCTGGGTTTAGGAGTCTGTGCTCAGCTCTGTGCTGGGGTACCCCCGAAAGCCTGCCCAGTGTGGGTGCTTTGGACACCCATTTGGATCTCACACAGCCTTCCAGTTGAGCATTTCTGCACATCTTAATAACTTCCAGATGTTTTTCCACCTCCCCTGCACGTGGGATGTGCTCCACTCTCAGCAGCCTCACAAAGAAAGTTCTAACTCCAAGGCTTAAAACAGAAAGACAGAGGCAAGAAAACTTAAATTCACTATTTTTGTTTAGTCTGGTGTGGAGAATCAGCCTTACCCTGGGGTACTCTGGGGTCATGCTGAGCAGTCAAAGTCAGGAGAGCCAAGATGGGAATGGAAAGCCTCTTACACCCAGCCAGGCAGGCCAGGCCATCAGCAGTCAGCACCAGCACATCTCCAAGCCCCGTGCCTTCCAGGGGAGGCAGAGCTGTGCTGAGCCGAGCACATCGCACACAGCCACCATGCACTAAAGCCTGCATCACCCAGTCACAGAGCAGCTTTGTCTTGCCACAGCCAGTGGAGACTCAATTACCCTGGAGCCACCAGGTCACTCCTGCCATGGTGAGCCCAAACCACTGCTCCTCTAATGGAGAGGCCCCTGCTGCTCCAGCCCTGCTGGGAGGGCAAGGCCACAGCAGGCGACAGAAGGCTTCAAGAGAGGTAAAAATAAAGCTCTAGACCAAAAGCAGGCTGGGGCCAATGGATGCCACATCCTCAGACAGGACAGGCAAGCTGACAGCTAGAGGTGAGTAGGAGTCTGCCAGACTGCCTTGCCACTCATCAATTCAGTTTGTGCCCAAAACAACTGCTGCCACCCAGTGCTGGGCAGCTCCTTCTTGCCCTGTGCAGGCTGGAGAACCTGGCAAGCAGCACACCAGGCAGTAGTCCCAGCACAGCCAACAAACCTGCTGGCACCGCCAGTAAGACACCAGCTGGAGAGGCAGCAGGATCATTCAGGAGGCCCAACACATCTAGGGCCTGACCTCTGCCTTTCATGGGGTCCAGTGGGCTTCCCAAAATGCCTGTGCAGGGCTGGAGGGGGTTTGCTGGCTGCACGTTGTGCTGCCACAGCTTCCAGGTAAGGCAGGAACCTCAGACAGTGGTGGGGCTGTGTCCCTTCTGCAAGGGGTGCACAGTTCAGTCTCCCCAGGTATGGAGCTGCCTTGAACACAGGTTCTGGATGAAAACCTAGCAGCACCTGGTGTGTGGCACACATCTACAGCATCACCAGCCTGGGAGAAGCCTGAGGAGTGGCAACAACACCAAAACCCCACATTACCAAGACCATCACCCCCACAAACCTCGCCAGGAGAGAGCAGCAGCCACAGGTGCCACGCAACCTCACCACAGGTGCCACGCAACCTCAAAGCCTATTTCAAACCAGCTGAACATCTCTGTCAGCTGCTCCAAGTCTGACCTGAGATCCTGACTGGCTCAGCTCACTGCTCTGCTCCCCAGCACCTGTCCCACCACGGCCATGCCAAGAGCAACTCCAGCGCAGGGGCATCCAAAGGGAAATTAAGGACTCCACCACCTTTCTGCTCCAGCACCCCTCCAGTTTTTCTTTTACAGCACAGAATTCAGGGGAGAGCTCCTTTGGGTTCTACCTCTCGCCCCTCCCGCAGTGTTTGGAGAGCATCTCTGGCCTCCCGTGCCAGTTCCAGGCTTCCTTTATTAAAGCCCTCCCTGGCATTTTCTTTTCCCTTTCACACTGCTCCCTTAATATCACATTTGACATTCTAAGCTTTACGGATGGCAACAGAAGCAGAACGAGGGAGCTAAAAATAACCTCCCAGCGAGCCGAGATGCTAGAAATAGGCTGGTGAGCGGCAGCAGCTCTGCTGCCCTGCGCTTGCCCCCGCGCCGAGGGGAATGGCAGTGCCCAGGAGAGGGCAAAGAGCTAAGCTCAGGGCCAGCCGGTGCCCACGGAGCTGCGGGTGCCACAGAGGAGTGGGGTAGGAATGGGAGTAAAGATGGGCATAGGGAAGGAGATGGGAACAGGAATGGGAATGAGGACAGAGGTGAGGATGGGGTCCTCACCCCAGCTCACCAAGCAGCTGCAAACCTACTGCCTCAAGCTAGGGCTGCAAGAACTTGTGCCCTTCACAGCCCAGGACTAGAGGGGGACATGCTGCAATGAGATGGAGTTGGTCTCTTCTCCCCAGTCTCAGGTGACAGAAGGAGGGGAAATGGCCCCAAGCTACACCAGGAGAGATTCAAACTGAAGATTAGGGAAAACTGCTTTGCTGCCAGAGGTCAGGGACTGGTACAGATTGCCCAGGAAGGTGGTGGAGTCCCCACGTCTGGAGGTGTTCAAGAAACCTGTGGCCATGGCACTGTGGGACGTGGTTTAGTGGCCATGGTGGTGTTGGGTTAAAGATTGGCCTCAATGATCTTAGAGGCCTCTTCCTACCAAAACAGTTCCATGATTCTATGTTAAAAGTGAAGCAGGAGCAGGCTGTCTTCAACAGCACTTTGGAAAGCTCACCCATGCCTAACTGACCCCCAGACAGCTGCCATCACATTATAGCCTTAGGCACAAGCCTGCTGTCACACCATGGCCATGGGCACCAGGCTGCAGTCACACCATGAGCACCACACCATGGCCATGGGCACCACACCATCGCCATGGGGACCAGCCTGCAGTCACACCATGGGCACCAGGCTGCAGTCACACCATGGCCATGGGCACCACACCATCACCATTGGGACCAGCATGCAGTCACACCATGGGCACCACACCATGGCCATGGGCACCAGGCTGCAGTCACACCAAGCTCTGCTGCCCCTGCAGGAGTTTGGTAACGACTCTGCAGACACTGCAGCACTGCACTGAGTCAGTCCCAGGACAGGATCATGTCTCATCTCCTCCCCCGTGGGCTGCTTTTAGAACTAGTGCTGTAGAAGTGACAAGAAGGGAAGGCTCAAAGCCTTGTGGCACCTGGATCGTGCCCCAAGCAGGCAGAGAGCTGGGAAATAAATCTAATCATCCCCAGTGGCAGAACTCCAGCAGCCCACGCTGCTGCCGGGGATGGTCCTGGAGTGTCTGTGCCCTGTTCCCAGCAGCCACCTTCCCTCACTGCTGCTGCCTGTCATCTGGGAAGGACCTCCCCTAGCAGGGGTCTGCCAGCAGCTGGCTCAGCTTTTACAGCACAAGGAGAGCAGCTCAGCCAGTTCTCCAAGGGACGGCCAAGAAGGACAATGGTCTCCTGGGGTGCATCAAGAAAAGTGTGTCCAGCAGTTCTGGGGAGGTTCTCCTCCCCCTCTACTTGATATGGTGAGACCATATCTGGAGTGGTGTGTCCAGTTCTAGGCTCCTCAGTTCAAGAGGGACAAGGAAATACTGGAAAGAGTCCAACAGAGACTTTGAGGATGATGAAGGGACTGGAACATGTCTGATGAGGAGAGGCTGTGAGCCCTGGGGCTGTTCAGCCTGGAGAGGAGAATGCTGAGATCAATGCCTATAAATACCTTAAAGGTGGGGGTCAAGAGGAAGGGGCCAGGCTCATTCCAGTGGTGCCCTGTGGCAGGACAAGGGGCAATGGGCACAAACTGCAACCCAGGAAGTTGCACCTTGATGTGAGGAGAAACTTCTTTAGTGTGAGGGTGCTGGAGCCCTGGAGCAGGCTGCCCAGGGACATTATGCAGTCTCCTTCTCTGCAGACATTCCAAGTCCACCTAGACAAGCTCCTGTGCAACCTGCTCTGGGTGACCTTGCTCTGGCTGGGAGGCTGGACTGGGGCATCTCCAGAGTTCCCTTCTATACCTTGTGAATGAGACTCCCCCACAAGCCACAAGTCTTTCAGCTGAGGTGTCCCTGGTGGCAGGCAGGAGACCCCAGCAGCAGGAGGAGGCTGAGGAAGCAGTGAGATGCTTGGACAGGGCAGAGGCAAAGCCACCCACCTGAGGTGGAGCAAGAAGCTTCCTGCAGGACGAGGGGAACTGCCCCAGCCTTGCCCTACAATCCCACCACCCAGTTCACCAAGGAGCCCCTCACTTCTGTTTCAGATGCATATTGCAGGAAGGAACAATCTGAGGAATATTATTTCAGTGCCCTGGGAAAAATTAGCAAGTCAAATATTGAATCAGGCCTCCAGCATATGCCAAGGAGATTGCTTTGATCTTATCCACACTAAAAGCTCTATTATTGAATTTAAAGTCTGTGAACACAAATCAGACCAATGCACAATGCACGTCTGAATGCACTTTGGAGAAGCAAAGGATGTTTTGACAAAGGGAAAAAGAATATTTTAGCTGAAAATATCAAAGCTACTGCAGCAACTGAAACCCAAATGCCTCTTCTCGTCTGGCTCAGTGGCTCTCCTGACAGGACAAGCCACAGCCTGGGACTTCACTGTCACTTAGCAGAAACTTCACCCAGGTCTGGCTCCTGGGTTGGGCTTGGGTGGAAAGTGATTGCAGCTTGATGGTAGAGAGCCACAACATGCCAGGGGACATGGCCTAGCAGGCAGCAGCAAGGTCGGAGCAGCACCAGGACTCAGGAGCTGTTTGGGGAGCACAGGACCTGGAACAGCTACCCCAGACCTCCCCTCCTGAAAACCTCTGATGCAGCTGCTCAGTGGCTGCCCAAGAGCAGGGAGGAGAATCACAGTCTCATAGAACGGCTCAGGGTGGGAGGGACCTCAGAGATCATCTCCTCCAAACTCCTCACCATGGGCAGGGACACCCCTAGGAAGGAGGCAGCCACAGCCTCCCTGGGCAGCCTGTTCCAGAATCCCCAAACCCTCCTACTAAGGAACTCCTTCCTCAGCTCCAGTCTAACCCTGCTCTGCCCCAGCTCCAAACCTCTTGCTCTATTGCTAGGGCTTCTCCAAGGCTGGCCAAGAAGCTGACCAGGCTGATTCACACCTTTGATTTCCCACACCAAAACCTGCTGTGGGGCAGCTGCCTGAGCCTGCAGCTGCCTTTGCTCCCAAGGGGCCAGGGGTAAGGGCTGCAGTCAAGGCTCAGCACCCTCCCATGACAGCTCTGCCAGGAACCCAAGGAACCTCAGGCAGAAGTCTGTGCCCCAGGGCCAGCAACCAGGCATGGCACATGCCTGTGAGAAAGGGTGAGAGGATGTCCTGCTGTGGGACAACAGCAACTTACCATTTTGTTATTGATCTCGTGGAAGTGAATCTCACAGACTTTTTCCACCACGTCCTCATTCTCAAAAGTTACGAAGCCAAATCCTGTTCAGCAAAGACACAAAGAATGGGGAGAGGAGGGGGAAGGAAAAGATCAGTGAAGTGAAATGAGCTCATCTTAACAAAGCATCACTCAGCCACTGGGGCCTGGGGAACTTTGATACAGATAGGCAGGGATAAAGACAGCTGCTGCCCGTGGGGCTGCTGGCTATGGAACTGCTGCCCAAGG
Organism: Pogoniulus pusillus; assembly: GCF_015220805.1. NCBI lineage: Eukaryota > Metazoa > Chordata > Aves > Piciformes > Lybiidae > Pogoniulus > Pogoniulus pusillus. The sequence goes on along the minus strand of NC_087290.1, from coordinate 13,573,849 downwards.
ACTGCTGGCTGTGGAGCTGCTGCTCAAGGACTGCTGGCTGTGGAGCTGCTGCCCATGGGCTGCTGGCTGTGGAGCTGCTGCCCATGGGCTGCTGGCTGTGGAGCTGCTGCCCATGGGCTGCTGGCTGTGGAGCTGCTGCCCATGGGCTGCTGGCTGTGGAGCTGCTGCCCAAGGACTGCTGGCTGTGGAGCTGCTGCTCAAGGACTGCTGGCTGTGGAGCTGCTGCCCATGGGCTGCTGGCTGTGGAGCTGCTGCTCAAGGACTGCTGGCTGTGGAGCTGCTGCCCATGGGCTGCTGGCTGTGGAGCTGCTGCCCATGGGCTGCTGGCTGTGGAGCTGCTGCTGAAGGTATCACAGCCTCGTGAAGGCAAGAAGCATCACCTCAGGGAAAATGAACATGGTTTTGTTCCAGCTCTTCCATAGGATTTAATGGAGAACTAAAATCTCCTCATGGGTTTTTGGATCCATGCTGCAGAATTTAATGCCCAGTTACACCCCAGTTACACCATGGCTCAGGAGCTACAATAAGGTTGTATTTTCTGCTACACCTTATAGGTTTTGCACAGCAATCTCTACACAACCCAATTACATCCCTATGGCACTTTATTGATTTTATCTCCTGTTTAATTCCACCAGACTTCTCCATTAGGGCTGACTCATTATACCACCCAAAAATACAAAAATCTGGGAAGACAGAAGATGATTCCTCATTTATCCTTGGAGAGGGAAAAAAAAACCCAACCCCCAAGCCACCAGTGCTTCCCCAAGCAGCCAGCAGCACTTGGTGCTTCCCTTCTCTTTAAGCAAACACCCAGCCAGGCTCCGGAGGTGCTTATTTGTCCCTTTCTTCCTGAATTGCTTCCTCTAATACCTCATCAGGACATCCTGAGGTCTCCAAGAAACCATTACACTTAAGGTGTCTGATCTAATCATTCCTCTCTTCTCTGCTGCTGCTTCAAAGCAGTGCTGGATCTGGGCTGGGTTGGAGCCATTTGATGCCTGCTGCCCTGCCTGTAGCTCTGCACTGAGGTTGCTCTGCTGGGGCCACACCAAAGCAACCTGGCAGTCCCCCACAGCTACACACAGCCAAGTTCCTGCTCCCTCCTTAAAGAGAAAAGGAAGATGAAGCTATCAAACAAAAACCAACCCAAAGTGCTCCATTTTCTGGCAAAGCTTGGTAGGTTAACACTGACACCAGCTAAGGGGAGCTGGCAAATGTAACAAGAGGATGAACTTAATCCCTCAGAGCACACAAACTGCTGGGCTCAGTGCTGGTGGAACATGGGATGCCCTCACCACACCAGGCCCAGAGGCAAACCAGGGCTGGGGCATCCCCAGCAGCAGCCTTGGCCCGTGCTGGCACGATGGAAGAGGGAAGCCAACACTGCCTGCTGGGATTTCCCATCAACAGCTTTGCCCTGTGACCAGCCCTGCTCAACCATGCAAGGCAATGAAGCAGTTCTGTCTTTGGTGACTCAAAGGAGCTGGCTCCTGGCTGCCACCAGCCATGTGTCCAGCCCAACCCTGGGAGTTTGTGGAGACAGCACCAAAGCCTCACCTCAAACCTGCTTTGCTACCGATGCTCCTCACCTGCAGTCTGCACCTTCCAGCTCTTGGCCTGCTCCCTGCCAACAGCAGTTGGTGGGATGGTGGTGCCTGCCTGGGTGACCCTGCCTGGGCAGGAAAGGATCTCCAGAGATCCCTTCCTGCTCCTTTCATTCTCTGAACACAGTTTCACTTTGCACTTCCCTCACATCGCAGCTTGAAGTCTTTTACTTAAGTCTTTCATCTGCCTTCTAAATGACTCCACTTCACTCTACCTTAAGCAGGCCTGTAGTTAAAGCTAAACTGCTGGTGGTTAACTGGCTGAAGGTGGCATCCCAGGGGCCCTGCAGCTCACCGTGCCCGGCAATTACCCGAGCTGGGGGCAGCGCCGCTGGCTTTGCCCGGCGCAGTCAGAGGACCACTCGGGTCTGCAAGCCATTAATTGTCTGAGCACCAGCAACATCTTCATCATTAGGAACTCATTAGTGAGTGCTGCAGTTGAGGATTTCTCTTTCAACTTTTGTCAGGTCTGGCTGCCAGGATGGAGGCAAGAGAGGGAATTCAGGAGATTAGGCTTAATGTGCACAGCACCAGGAGAAAGCTCACTGCAGTCATTACACACTTGGACTAGGAAACAACTTCCCCATTCTCATCCCACTCCATATGGCTCAAACAGAGCCTTATCAAGACATTCTTTGTCTGATTAAATCAGAGGCACACAGCTTTCTGCATTTGCAGATTTCATAACCAGAACAAAATGACAATCCCGAGGTGCCAAAACTCATTTGCAGGTTTGTAACAGATCTGTGTCACACCATACAGGCCAGGCTGGCTTGGCAAGAAGGAACAGACACCACTGGGGCTGGAAGAACACCCAACACCAGTGTGGATCCCTTCCTCTCTGGAGAAGCAGATGGGCAGGGTGGGCAGCTCCAGTGGGATGAGGGCTTGTGAGTTCAGTGCCAGGGTTCAAGCAGGGCAGCTAAAGGCTCCCAGAGTTTTACCTTTAAAGAAGCACAGAATGGTTTAGGTTGGAAGGGACCTTCAAGCTCATCCAGCTCCAATACCCTGCCATGGGCAGGGACACCTCCACCACCAGCCCAGGCTGCTCAAGGCCTCATCCAGCCTAGCCTTGAACACCTCCAGGGAGGAGGCATCCTCAGCCTCCCTGGGCAACCTGTCCCAGCTTTTCACCACCCTTATGATAATCAACAGCTTTAACTCATTGGGGAGGATTTGAATCTCCACACACAGAGGCACTTAAAATCCACAGGACATTGTCCAAGAGATGAACAATCCCCAAGAGACCCAAGAGATTTGGGCTGTGCAGCCTGGGGAAGAGGAGGCTGAGAGGAGAGCTTCTTGTTTTCTACAACGCTCTGAAAGAAGGCTGGAGCCAGGTGTAGTTGGTCTCTTCCCCCAAGGAAGGAGTGATAGGATGAGAGAAAGTGGCCTCAAGTTGCCCTAGGGGAGGTTCAGGCTGGACATGAGGAACAATTCCTTTCCTAAGAGGGCTGCCCAGGGGCAGTGGTAGAGTCCTCACCCCTGGAGGGGTTTCAAAGCTGTGGAGAAGTGGCGCTGAGGCATGTGGTTTAGTGGTGAGCTGGCAGTGCTGGGTTAAGGGTTGGACTCACTCTTAAAGCTCTCTTCCAGCCAACCAACTCCACGACTCCAGGATGCTACGCCCCAGGGTTCAACCCTTCATCCAGTGAGGGGAAGTGAGGTCCTGCACTGGGTTCACCTTTCTGAGTTAACCAGATTCCAACTTTTCAGAGCTGCCCAAACACAAACAGGCACATCCCTGCCCCTTTTAGCCAGCAGAGTGAATAAACTCTGAAACCATCCAAACCTCCCCGGCCTTACCAGACAATGATTTCTGCTGAGAGGCACCAGGAGTCAACAGACAAAAAAAACCTGCTTCTTGCAAAGTGTATGAGAAAGATTAACACAAAACAAAGCAAGCTGCTTAAACGGGTGACATCAATAGGACTGCAGTTGTCAAGGAGCACCCATTTCCAACTGAAATTACACCCAAGCCCTCTGAATGAAGCTATTATTGGGAGCTAACAAGCTCCATTTAAGAGATAAGCATTTAACAGAGCCACACGGTTGGGGCTTTTTATTCAAATGAATAAAACCTGAATATTCATTGGAATAATCTTCTCTGTAAAAGAAAAGACAAAGAAGAGGGGAGGAAGAAAAAACCCACGGAAAAAGGCAAACAGATTGCCCCCCCCCCCCAACCAGGCTCTGAGCCAAGAGGGATCACTGAAGGAAGCTGAGAGGGATCCACGACCTTCAGGTGAAAAATCCCTCCTGTAGCAGCTGCTCAGGAGGAGTCCTTTCACCCTGAGCATCCCACTCGGTTCAGCTGCCAATTAGTGGCCACTGACAGGCTCCAAAGGTTCTCCTCAAGTCTTGGAAGTCAGGACCAGCCTGGACCTAACTGGGAGAAGGTTTGTGGAATGGGCAACATTCAGACCATATGGAGCTCCGGATAGGTACTGGGAATGCTCTGGACAAAGGAAGGAGATCACAGAATCCTAGAATGGGTTGGGTTGGAAGGGATCTTAAGGACAGGGCTGGATGATCTTGGAGGTCTCTTCCAACTTGTTTGATTCTATGATTCTATGATTTTCCAGTTCCAACCCCCAGCCTGGCCTTGAACACCTCCAGGGAGGAGGAATGCACAGGCTCCCTGGGCAACCTGTGCCAGGAAGGAGCTGCATGCAGTGAAGTGAAAGGAGCAGGAGGCACTCAGCAGGGACCTTCTGGAGGGCTGTGACACGAGGGGGACGCACAGGAGGGGATTTTTCACCAGGGAACAAGGGCACCATGCATAGGGGAGGGAAAAGCTGGCAAAAAACATCTCACGATAGTCTCAAGCATCCAAACAACTCTGAGTTGCCCTGGAAACCTTCCCAATATGCCCGAGGATGCCAGTCCAGACACTGATGTCCAGCAGCAGGTGATACATCCTCCCTCAGCACAGCCAAAAGCCTCCTTTGATCCAGAGCCTTGGTTCAGGCAAGAAAGCTGCCCAGAGGCGTGGGGGGATGGCTCTGCACAGCAAGGCAGAGCTCTCTGCCACAGGGTTCCAGGAAGAAGAGAGACAACATGGAGAGAAAAGTGACTGAAAGCACAGCAAGCTGAAAGCGAGTTCAGAGACTGGCAGGAGTGAGCAAGGCTGAGAAGCTGACCTGCAGCCTCCCAGAGCCAGTGCCCTGCCTGCTGCAGCTGGGGCTCTCCTCACAGCCCACCCAACCTATTTCACACCTTGCAGAGGTTTGATGTCGAGCCCAGCACACAGAGCTGGGGTGACACCACCCCTGCTATGAGATATGGCTCCCTGCCCCTGCTGCCTGCCAGCAGCTGTGCCCCAGCCCTGTGCCCTCCACGCACAGGCTGAGCACATCACTAGGCAGCAGAATCTCACCCAAGGCCCTCACCAGCTTCAAGACCTGGCTCTTCCAAGTCCCTGCAGGCACTAGAACAAGGTGACCACATCCCACATCCAGAAGGTTAAACCCAGGCTAATGCTGGGTTAGCCCCTGAAGGCCTCCGATGGTGCTGCCCTCGCTAACGTGGGCTCAGCCTCCCCACACGCAGGGAAGTGTTCCCATGGCACTGCTCTGCTCCAGCCTCCCACCCCAGCCACCGCGGTCCTGGCTCCCAGGGCATCTATACTCCCCCCCATCCCCAGCTTGAGCCTTGCTGCAGCACACAGCATGGTGATGAGGACACCTCCGTGCAGCCTGCACTCCCCTGTCGTGCCAGGTCCCAGTACCTGCCCTGTCCATTCGCGTTCGCTCCAAGCCTCTTCTCTTCTCCTCAGCTCTAAGTTACTTAAGCTGTGAAAGAGAGAAAGGTCTGGTCCCAGCGGGGCGTTATTTAAGCACCTGACTCCTTGTTTATACCAAGAGTTTTGGCAGCTGGTCCTGCAAACTCTAACAAAATGCCTTTCAAAAAGGGAAGGGAAAAAAAACCCCCAGCGAGCGGTGAGGCAAGGAGAGGCAGCGCCAGAACATCAGAGCCTCTGTCAATTAATTCTTCCTCTCCTTGATAAACGAGCCCCACTCCATCCATTAATAACGAGGGAAGAAACAGGAAAAGTTGACACTAGCTTAATTTATTTTCTCAACTTGCCTGGTCATATTTCTCCCAGTTGCAAAGCTTGCTGGTGCTGCTGGGAATTGCAAGTGGCTCCCACCCAGTCGATGCCGAGATTGGTGTGAATCAATAGCACTCGGCCTGATTCGCACATCCCCTGGCAGTAAGGGGGGGGAAAGTTACTTGGTAAGCTGCAGCACAGCCCAGACTGCCAAGCTGCCCTGTAAAACTAATCATCATCATCATCAGAATAAAATCAGGATACAAAAGCTTGCAGGAGAGGGGCAGAGGGGCAGCTGCAGCCAAGGCCTGGAATTGCTGGCACTGAGTCCTGTCTGTGCCAACAGGATGACTGAGCTGGGATGTTCTGGCTGCTCAGAGGGGGAGCCAGGGATGTTTCTCACCTCTTGCTCTCTGCAAAGGTCACTCAAGTCATTACCTTGAGAGCCTACGAACGACCTGGGGGTTTCATCCTACCCCTGGGAGAAGCCATGTCTTTGTTAGCACCAGAACCCAACAGCCAGGACTCAAAAACTTTGCTGCTTTCTTATGCTGGGTCTTTGGAGGAGTCACTTAAACCTTCCTCCTGCTCCAGGTCCCACTTTCCATCCCTTCCACTTTCTAGTCCCCTTCTCACAGTTGTCATCTGACATACTGCAGCTCAGCTCCCTAAAGCTCAAGATCACCGAAGATAAGAGCTGTCAATTCTAACTTGACTAAGTTCTTACTTCAATTTCCTCTGCTGCAAACACACCAAAGGAGAGGTTTTGCTTCCCAAAGAACCAGCTCTGTCCAGAGTCACACAGCACAGCCCTAGTCTGGGACACACTGCTCAGATTTAAGGTTAGGAGGTAAAACCCTTAGGGAGGCAACTCCTACGGAGAGGTTTGCCATGAAGAGCAGCAACCACACCTGAAGGTACCATCTGAAGGTACTTCTTGCTCCACTGGGAACAAGATCTCCCCTGACCCTTGTGACAACCAGAGCAGGAGAGGAGTGCATCAGGAGAAGGCAGGGGAAAGAGAAGGTTAACACCTGTGGTCCAGGATGGAAAACATCCTCCTGCCTGCAGTGTGCAGTGTGCTCTGCAGCAGTGCTGCTGGCAGCCCTGCTCAGCAGCAGGTGCTCAGCCTGCACACCCAGCCAGGCATGTGTGCACTTCAGGGCAGAAAGCAGACAGGCTCTGCTGGCAGACAGGGGCAGGTCTTGCTGCTCTTTCAAGTGTCACTACATGCTCCAGCATGTGAGAGTTAACTCTCCAAATTAAACCATCAGACGACTGCCTGGACCAAACCCTCCACACAAGGTGCTGGCATTGCTGTCCCGGCACAGCAGGAGGGCCAGGAGCTGAGGTCAGCCTCGCAGCTGGATGAAGGGCACCAGCAAGATGCTCCTATGCTTCTGCTCTGCAAAGCTGCAAGGCTCAGGCTCCTTGCTCTGGCCTCCTGGAGCCGTGGGGCATTGGCAGCAGGAGCACTGCTCACAAACACACCCAAAAAGGCACCTCTGGATGAGCAGCTGTTGCATCACCTAGCAGCCTGCTGGCACCTCAGGGTGAGCTCTGAGCAGGTGAAAAGCCTCCAGGCTGCTTTTGGGGAACAGTATTCACAGAAACACAGAATGTGCCAGGTTGGAGGGACCCTCAAAGGGCATCTCGTCCAACCCCCCTGCACTCAGCAGGGACACCTCAAACTCGAGCAGGCTGCACGGGGACACAGCAAGTCTGATCTTGAATGTCTCCAGGGATGGGACCTGAAACATCCCTGGGCAGCCTGTGCCAGGGTCTCACCATCCTCACTGTGCAGAACTTCCTTCTGATGTCCAACCTAACTCTGCCCTGCTCCAGACCTTTGCCTCTCATCCTATCCCCACAGGCTCTTCTGAACAGTCTCTCCCCAGCCTTCCTGTAGACTCCTTCAGATACAGAAATGCAGCTCCAAGGTCTCCCTGGAACCTTCTCATCTCCAGGCTGAACAGCTCCAACTCTCAGCCTGCCTTTGCAGCAGTTCTCCACTGCCCTGCTCATCCCTGTGGCCCTGACAGAAGGATGAAGGACATAAGGACCTCTCTCAGCTGACCCATTTTGACCAAAAATTTCCAGAGTAGGGGAATTTCCAAGCTACCTCCTCCCCCACAGCCAGAGCTGGGATGCAGCTTCTGGCCCAAGCCCTCCTGATCACACCAGTGCTGGGCAGGGAACCCCCAGCACACGTAACAGACCATGCTGATGTAGGCACTGCCTGAGCTCTCCCTGATGAATTTTTCATAACAACAAATCTTGATTAAAATTTGATTCTACAAAGGTCCTGAAAGCCAAGCAGAGCTCTGAGCCCAGGCTGGCTGAGGCATGCAGGCTGCACAGAGCCTTCCTCAGCGCCACCTTTGTCACCCTGGTGATGGAGAGCAGCCACTGAGGCGCTCAGAGAGCACTGAGAAGCATTGGTGCTGAGCCAGGAGGAGCCACCTGTGTGGGACATGCTGACCATGGCATGTTCCACACTGCAATTTTCTATGCAGGAGGCTCCCAATACTCAGTTTCTCTCTGTTGGAGACATCAAATCCCAACAGGAGCATTTTTGCCAGTAGCTCCAGCATGAAAGCATTGAGGCTGAAAACAGAGAACGGTTTGGGTGGGAAGGGACCTTAAAGCTCATCCAGCTCCAACCCCCTGCCATGGGCAGGGACACCTCCACCAGCCCAGGCTGCTCAAGGCCTCATCCAGCCTGGCCTTGGACACCTTCAGGGAGGGGCATCCAGAGCCTCCCTGGGCAGCCTGTGCCAGTGTCTCCCTGCCCTTGCTGCACACTCAATCTCTTCCTGATCTCCAGTCCCAATCTCCCCTCTTCCAGCTGCAATCCTTTCCCCACCTCATCCTGCCCCTGCAAGCCCTTCTCCGAAGTGCTGTGGGTGCCCTGCTTCAGCAGGGGGTTGGACTGGATGATCAGGACAAGGGGCAATGGGTGGAAGTTGAGGCACAGGAGGTTCCATGTGAACCCGAGGAGGAATTCTTTCTCTGTGAGAGTGACAGAGCCCTGGAACAGGCTGCCCAGGGAGGCTGCGGAGTCTCCCTCTCTGGAGATATTCAAGAACCATCCGGATGCACTCCAGTGTGATCTGCTCTGGGTGATCCTGCTCTGGCAGGGGGCTGGACCAGATGATCTTTTGAGGTCCCTTCCAGCTCCTGACATTCTATGATCTCCAGAGATCCCTTCCAGCTCCACCACACTGAGGTTCTGTAACCTGGCCAAGGCTCCCTCATCAGACACCAAAGCTGCCCCCCACAGCCCCGCCGTAGCCGCTGCCCTACCATCTTTATCTCCTTGCCTACAGGCATCAAACCCTCTCTGCCTGTCAATTCCTGCACACTTTATTACCAAATTTCTAAAATATTACATTCTTTATTATATCCAAACTCCCCTTATTGCATTTGACAATACAGATAATCACATACCATATGCTCCCATGTTTTGAAACCGATGCATGTTGACAGCAGTTTTTATTCATGATGCATAATTCCACCCAGGGCTGACAAAGGCAGCAGAGCACCCAGCCTGGTGTCACTGTTTTGGCATGGGGAGGCTGTGGAGGTCTGGAGCCTTTTTTATTCCTCCCCCTCCCTCCATTTCCTTTTCTTCATTTTAACAACAGATTTAGGCTGCTGGGAGGAAAGCTGCTTGGCTTGCAGCAGCAATAGGAAATTGGCTGCTCGGATGAGCTGATGAACGAGATGGCTTCCAAATGTTAATAACTGCTGGGCTTGCTCACTGGAATGACTTCTGTTTGAGACCTGCTGCTGGTGGCACGAAGGAAGCATGAGGAGACAGCCTGGGGGTGGCCAGACCCCCCACTCCTGCATGGCTGTGGTTCATAGAATCACAGACTCATTTGGGTTGGAAGAGACTTTAGACCTTAAAGGTGATCCCTGCCATGGGGCTGGAACTGCATCCCCATTCCTGCATGGCTGTGGTTCATGGAATCACAGACTGGCTTGGGTTGGAAGAGACCTGAAATGTGATCCCTGACATGGGGTTGGAACTGGATCCCCACTCCTGCATGGCTGTGGTTCATATAATCACAGACTGGTTTGGACTGGAAGAGACCTTAAAGGTGATCTAGTTCCAAACCCCTGCCATGGGGCTGGAACTGGATCCCCATTCCTGCATGGCTATGGTTCACAGAATCACAGACTGGTTTGGGTTGGAAGAGACCTTAAAGGTGATCCAGTTCCAACCCTCTGCCATGGGGCTGGAACTGGATCCCCATTCCTGCATGGCTGTGGTTCATGGAATCAGAGACTGGTTTGGGTTGGAAGAGACCTTAAAGGTGATCCAGTTGCAACCCCCTGCCATGGGCAGGAACACCTCCACCAGCCCAGGCTGCTCAGGGCAATGTCCAACTGATCCAAAAAAGATACAAGGTGAGAGGCTTGGAGCACAAACTCTGTGAGGGGTGGCTGAGGGAATTGGGCTTGTTCAGCCTGGAGGGAAGAAGGTTCAGGAAAGACCTCCTCCTCCTCTGCAAAGCAGTTTGGGGTTAGTCTCTTCTCTCAAGAAACAAAATAAGAGGAAATGGTCTCAAGTTGCCCCAGGGGAGGTTCAGGCTGGACATGAGGATCAGTTTGTTCTGCAAGACCTGACCCAGGCTGCCCAAGGCAGTGGTGGAGTCTCCATCCCTGGAGAGGTTTCAAAGGCATGGAGATGTGGTGCTGAGAGCCACGGTTTGATGGTGACCTGGCAGTGCTGGGTTAAGGGTTGGACTTCATCTTAAAGGTCTCTTCCAACCAAAATCATTCTGTGAGTCTATGATTTATGGAATTAAGCAAGAGCTCTCCCAGATCCATTCTCATCACTGCTTCCTGCCCTTCCCTCAATCAATGCTCATGAAAACCACAACCTCTGAGCAGAGCTGAGGCGAGGAGCTGCGTCAGTCCCTCACCCTCTCCCCTGCCCATGCTGATTCCCAGCTCTGCCAGCAGCTGAGCTGCAGAGCCATCAGGACCCAGCAAACAACCAGGTCCTCATTAAGCTGCTGGGGGAGGAAAAACCCAAGCAAACCCCAAGTGCCAAGCACAGGGCTCAGGCAATAGATCCAAGGGCTTGAAGGATGGCAGCGCTGTGCAAAGCAAACAGGATGCTGTGTCTAAATTAAGCTGTAATGACCTGCTCTGAGGTCTCTATTAGCCAGGTAATGATCATTAAGAGGAGGTTACTATCTTGAGCCAAGGGCACCTAATACCATTACTGAACTTGTTAAAAGCTGCCAAGCAAGTCATTATTTCTAACATTATTTCTTTTCCTCTTCACACAGCTTTTTACCTTTCCTCTGGTGGTGCTCTGCTGTAAATCACAGGAGGTGGTAAGCACACAGACCTGGTGCCCCTTCCCCAGCAGGCTGAACTCAGCTCCTGCTCACCACCAGCAGGCTCAATACAAGACAAATGCCCCACAAGAGCAAAAAGCTCAGCCAGTCCAACTCCCCTGCCAGAGCAGGATCTCCTATACCAGATCACACAGAAACACATCCAGGCAGGTTCTGAATATCTCCAGAGAGGAAGACTCCACAACCCCCCTGGGCAGCCTGTTCCAGGGTTCTGTCACTCTCACAGGGTAAAAATTCCTCCTCATGTTTCAATGAAACTTCCTATGCCTCAGCTTCCACCCACTGCCCCTTGTCCTGTCACTGGGCATCACCCAGCAGTGCCTGGCTCCAGCCTCCTGGCACTCACCTTACACATATTGATGACCACTGATGAGGCCACCTCTCAGTCTCCTCCAAGCAGCACAGCCCCAGCTCCCTCAGGCTCTCCTCCTAACAGAGATCTTCCATTCCCTTCAGCATCTTTGTGGCTCTGTGCTGGACTCCCTCAAGCAGTTCCATGTCCCTCTTGAACTAGGGGGTCCAGAACTAGACACAGCACTCCAGATGTGGCCACAGCAGGGCAGAGCAGAGGAGCAGCAGAACCTCTCTCGACCACTAACCACAGCCCTTCTAATCCACCCCAGAATAGCATTGCCCTCCTGGCCACCAGAGCACATTGCTGGCTCATGGGCAACCTCCCATCCACTAGGACCCCCCCAGATCCCTTTTTTCAGAGCGAGGGAGAGGATCCTTAGTGCCCAAACCCTGGTGGTGACCCTGGCTGGGAAGCAGTGGATGTAGCTGCGTTCTCCAGCAGCCCAGCGTGGACAAGCTCCTGAACGACACCAGCAAGCTGCCAGCTCAGGAGCTCATTACTGTCAAGGTAGAAGGTGGCTGGCTGCCAGGCCCCAGCTTTCACACTCTCTATGCCAGAACATCCACACACAATTTAATTGCATTATAATTTCAAAAGTGCTTTTCAAACTGGAAAAAGGCATTCACTGATTAACCAGCGAAGAGCAAAATTGTTTATGAAATTGAATACAAAAAGCTACAGAAATGTAATTGGGTTGTTCTAGCACCTAATTTTCGAGCCATTTTCCCACTTATTTAATCACAAGATACAAAAGGAACCAGCGAATTGACTTCAGGCTAATTAGATTACTCCCTGCGATACTCCAGGCCCACATTCCCACTGCTGCCTTCCCATGGAACACTAACATCTGCCAGCAGCTTGGCCAGGGCCACCACCAGGTTTGTTCCACATCAAACTCCTCACAGAACCACAGAATTAACCAGGTTGGAAAAGAGCTCTAGGATAATGCAGTCCAGCCTAGCACCTAACCCTTCTAATCAACTAAGTCATGGCACTAAGTATCTCATCCAGGCTCCCCTTAAACACCTCCAGGGATGGGGACTCCACCACCTCCCTGGGCAGCCCATTCCAATGCCAATCACTTTTGCTGTGAAGAACTTCTTCCTCACATCCAGCATGAACCTGCCCTGGTGCAGCTTGAGACTGTGTCCTCTTGTTCTGTCCCTGAGTGCCTGGCAGCAGAGCCCAACCCCACCTGGCTACAACCTCCCTTCAGGGAGCTGCAGACAGCAATGAGCTCTGCCCTGAGCCTCCTCTGCTGCAGGCTGCACACCCCCAGCTCCCTCAGCCTCTCCTCACAGGGCTGTGTTCCAGGCCCCTTCCCAGCCTTGCTGCCCTTCTCCGGACACCTTCCAGCACCTCAACATCTCTCTTGAATTCAGGAGCCCAGAACTGGACACAGTACTCAAGCTATGACCTAAGCAGTGCTGAGCACAGGGCAGAATGACCTCCCTGGTCCTGCTGGCCACACTGTTCCAGGCCAGGATGCCATTGGCCTTCTTGGCCACCTGGGCACACTGCTGCCTCATGTTCAGCTGCTGCCAACCAGCACCCCCAGCACCCTCTCTGCCTGGTTGCTCTCAGCCACTCCGTCCCCAGCCTGCAGCACTGCATGGGGTTCTTGTGACCTCTCCTACCAGAGGCACATCAAATCCAGGCCAACCTGCTGCAGCCACTAAATCAGAGACCCCTGACTGCTCCTCAAATGAATAAGGAACCTTGGCCAAATGTTGGGGAGACTACAGAACAGGCTGCCCAGGGAGGCTGTGGATGCCCTCTCCCTGGAGATGTTCAAAGCCACCCCACCTCAGGCAGCCTGTTCCAGAGCCTGTTCCTAGCAGCTGTTTACAGTTTGTCACCTGCAGCAGCCTGGCTGGTGCCCAGAGGGTGATCTGCTGCTGCTCTCCAGAAGCCTGGGAGAAATGGGCTCCAACAGAAGGAGTCAAGAGGAGGCAGCAGCTGATAGGCTCAACACGGTGCACCCACAGCATGGTCACCTCCTCAGAACTGAACCACAGAATCACTATGGCTGGAAAAGACCTTTTCAGAGCATCAAGTCCAACCAGAACCCAGCTGCCATGACCACTGAACCACAACCTGAAGCACCACATCCACAGCTTCTTCAACACCTCCAGGGATAGCAATCCCACCACTCCCCTGGGAGGGCAGCCACATTCCCCTGAGCTTGAGCAAGGCTAAGAGGAGCTGCAGACTCCTTATTTTACTTTGAATCAAGCCATGACATCCACGGGAATGTTTCCAGGAGCCTCTGCTTTACTCCAACCCTGCACTTGGATGGAGCAGGATCCACCACATCACAGGCTCACAGGATGTCAGGAATTGGAAGGGACCTAAAGAGATCATCGAGTCCAACCCTCTGGCCAGAGCAAGACCATATCTTAGGTCCTCCTGGGCTTGCAGAAGTTCCTTGCAGGCTGCCCAGGCCCCCACCCTGCAGCTGATAGGATCTGCTGGCAGCTCTTGCCCTAATTTTTACCATTTTATTAGGTGCCAGATAATTGATGATATAATCAAATGCAGAATGTACATTATCAAGATATTGTAGCACTTCACAGACCATTTCATCAGCAGGCCTGGGACTGTGCCAGAATGAATTAGCCTGAGTTAAATTTCAAGTAGGTATTATTGGGTGGATTTGTCTCTGTGGTTAAGCAGGAGCCTGCTCCTACAATAGAAACCTGAAATCCTCCAATTACAGAAACAGATTATGGAAAAAAATAAATGGAAGCACCTTTTTTTTTCCCCCAGAGTTTGGCTTCTTCTGCAACAAAGAGCCCAGAAAAGCTGCCAAAATATCCCTGGGAGCCAGCAGAGGAGCAGAAGCTTTTCGTGTTTATCTGCTTTGTGAGAGTGTGAAGTGCCTCTGGATTTGGAGGATGCAGGCAGCAAATGCAGCACAACCAGGCTGGCAACAGCAGGAGGAACGGGATGGCTCCCACGTCAGCACAGCAGCTCTGCTTGCAAGAGAATCACTGAAGTGTTTGGGTTGGAAAAGGCCTCTCGAGTCATCCAGTCCAACCAGCAACCCAGCACCACCATGGCCACTGAACCATGCCCCCAGATGCCACAGACACAGGTTTCTTGAACCCTTCCAGGAATGGGGACTCCACCACCTCCCTGAGCAGCCTGTGCCAATCCCTGACCACTCTGGCAGCAAAGAAATTTATTCCTAATCTCCAACCTAAAGCCTCTCCTGGGACAATTTCAGGCCCTCTCCCCTCCTCTTCTTCTATCACCTGGTAGCAGGGAGAACGGAGAAAAGCAGAGCCTCCCCAGTGCTGCACACCTGCTGTCACCTGCAAGGGCCTGGCTTCCACCCATCCCAATGCATCAGAGCCTCACCACCCTGCCCATGCTCTCAAGCAAGAAAGATGCTGTCATCTCCCCCTCACCCCTGAGAAATGGAGCTGAAGGCAGAGCTTACCCAGAGGGAGACCTTGGTCTCACCCTTGTGTGTCCCTCCTGAGACCTGGGCTCTGTGCAGCACCAGGGCTGCCCACCCTCAGCAGCATGCACAAGTCCACCTGCCCCACAGCAGCCACAAGCAGACACTGCAGCTCCTCTTCTTCCTCCCTGCTGGGAGCATCAAGGAGATTACCTGGGGTCCACAGAACAGCACCAAGCAAGGAGAGTCCTTCCCACCGTGCCCTTGGAGGGAAGGGCTCCTCCTGGGGCCAGCCAGAGTGGGGACAAAGGGTGTTCCACCTGTGCTGGAGGCACTTGATGATGCCTTGCAAGGAGGCTGGGAGGAGCAGACCCTCAGCTTGCCTCCATCAAGGCCCATTTGTGCCACAGATCAGCAATGGTTCAGTTTCAGGCTCTTTTCCTCTGCCACCACAAGGCACCAGTAAGTCACCAGCCAGCCCCTGGCATGGACATACCCTGAGAGTTTGGTAATGGGGCCATGGCTCACCACTGCTCTGGTAGACACCTGCTGAGCCCAGCAGCTCCTGCTTGCCTTCCATGCCCTCAGAACCACCCAGTCCCTCCAGATGAAAAAGAGATTGGCAGAGACAGGGACCTCTGCTCGACTTCACCCAGCGGAGGAGAAGCTCCTGGCAGCTCCACGGCGCAGGAACAAAGCCAAACTCTGCCACCACCACTGCTCCTTTCCCAGGCACCAGACAAACACAGAACCTTCTCCTTCTTCCTGCCTCTGAAATGTCATCACCTCTGCTAGAGAGCTCAGGGGTGCAGCAGCTGCCAGAGGCACCCCAAGAGCAACGACTCCTCTGCAGAACTGCCTTTGCAGGGGGACATTTTTCAAGCGGCTGAGAGGCTGCGCTCAAGGTGACTCCTGCTACCTGGCGACTGCAGCAGCACCCTTACAGCTCAGGGCTGGGGGGGCACAGAGCCACCACAGCAGGTGGCTGCTCTCCCCCCAAAATACACACCAGCCCCAAGCTCCCTGGCTGCTAGAGAAGGTTACAAAGTCCTCCCTGCGAAGCTCCGGAGGATGTGACACCAAGTGAAGGACAGGGCCGGGTACAGGCAGGTGGCTGTGCTCTCACTGGCAGACAAGCATCAGCTAAGAGAAATGGGCAGGTGAAAACCAAGCTGTGCCATGGGCATGTTCCAAAAGCAGGTGATGGTGATGCTGCTGGCAGCCACTGCTGCAATCTCCAGGCTGAGTGTCCAGCCAGGGCTGTCTTTGGCACAGGTGTCCCCCTCCTAAGTGGTCCTGCACTGGTGTGGCACAGGAGAGCCAGCACTAGATTAGCACAGCCTCAACATCCCAGCTTGGAACAGCTTGGTGCTGCTCAGACCTGCCAGCGTAGCTCAGGGGAAAGCACCTCCCTACAGGATGCCCCCCTGGGGAGGGACCCTCACTGCACAGTCCCCCATTTCCATCAGCCTGCTCTTGCCAGCTGGGGCTTCCCTGCTGTGCTCGCTCCTCAGCCCCAGGCCAAGTGCCACTGCACACACAGCCTGCTGGAATGCTCAGCTCCAGGCACCCTGACAGGGTGCCCACCCTGGGCTGCAGCCACACAGCACTGGGGAGGAGAGCACAGGCTGCACATCGCCCTGCTGACTACCACCAAATCATTCAGGTTGGAAAAGATCCCTAAGATCAATTCCAACCTTCCACTCAGCACCTCCGTGACCACCAGACCACATCCCAAAGTGCCACACTACTCATTTTTGGAACCCCTCCAGGAATGGGGACTCCACCACCTCCCTGAGCAGCCTGTTCCAGCGCCTGACTGCTCTTGCAGCACAGAAATCCTTCCTAAAGTCCAACCTAACCTCCCTTGGTGCAGCTTGAGGCCACTTCCACTTAGAGAAACAAGAGAGACAAGAGTTAGAGAGACAAGATCAACACCAACCTCGCTCCAACCTCCTCTCAGGTAGCTGGAGAGCAATGAGGTCTCCACCCAGCCTCCTCCAGGCTAACCAACCCCAGCTCTCTCAGCCTCTCCTCGCCAGACTTGCCCTCCAAACCCCTCACCAGCTTCATCACCCTTCTCTGTACCCACTGCAGCACCTCAGTGTCCTTGCTATACTGCAGTGCCCAAACCTGGACACAGCTCCTGATGTGCAGTAAACCAGAACACAAAGGATCAAAGAATTAGGCACCAACCAACCAAAGGAAAAAACTATTCAAGGAATTGAAATAAATACAGAGTGGGGTCAAGGGAAATACCAACAAAAATGAGCAGCTTAGCCTCAGGTTAAAATAATACCTGGAGATGAGGAGTGTGACCCCTCTGGGCTACAGCTTCAGGCAGCACACAACATTCCTGGACGTTATTAATGTCCCTGGGCAGGCTGCAGCCCTGCTCAGGCACCGTGGCAGCATTTGCCTAAGCAAACAACAGCGAGCAGCCAGGCAGAGGCTGGCTCTGACAGATGCTGTCGGTGCAGGCACCATTTGTTCCTCTGGATACACATGTAAAGAGCAAACTATTTGCTGAGCTATTCCTGGAAGCCAGCTCCCACTGCTGAGGAGTGGCTGCAGCCTGGCTGAGGGCTGTAAGACAGAGCAGCTTGGGTTGGAAGGGACCTCAAAGGTTCCACCTGAAGAAGGGTGGATGGTTGGAGATGAGGAGCTTAGAAAAGAAACTAGGAAGGAATTCTTCCCAGTGAGGGTGGTGAAACATTGGAACAGGCTGCCCAGAGAGGTTAGTGGAGACCTCATCCATGGAGGTGTTTAAGAGCAGGGTGAGTGAGCCTGGAACAATCTGGACTACTGGAAGGGGTCCCTGCCTGTGGCCGGGGGGGGGGGGGTGTTTAACTGGATGATAACTTTCAACCCAAACCCTTCTGTGAGTCTGTGATCTTAGAGGTATTTTCCAACAGAAATGATTCCATGAGGTGGTTTCAGGCAGCAGCAATCATCTTTGCCTTTACCTGCTGTGGCAGGAGGGCTGGACAAGATGATCTCCAGACGCCCCTCCCAACTCCTGTCATTCTGTGACCATCAAGTCTCAACCCCAAATGCCATGGACAGGGACACCTCCCACTACAGCAGGTTGCTCAAAGTGCCATCAAGCCTGGGCTTTGCTGCAAGGGTGCTCAGGCACTGGGCACAGGCTGCCCAGGGAGGTGGTGGAGTCACTGTCACTGGAGGTGGTCAAATCCCACGTGGCCATGGCACAGCTGGGCAGGGCACAGTGGCCATGGTGGTGCTGGGCTGGATGATCTTGGAGGCCTTTTCCCAGAACAACTCTGCCACTCTGTGAACTGAGTCTGCAGCTTCCAGAGCCACGACCAAAGGCTCAGATCCCCACTGACCAGAAGCTGCAGCCAGGTCCTGCCTGAGCTTTGTTCTCAAGAGCCCGCAGACACAATAGGAAAAGGTCACTGCACAAACACAGCTTCTCCAAAGGCAATTCCTTTGTCTGCTCTGAAAGGCAGGAAGCAGAGGCTGCTCTCATCTGAAGTGCTCTGCTGGCTGCCAGCTCCCCTGCACATCTTCAGGTCAAGAGCCCAGCCCATGCTGGAGGAGCTGGCAATATCTGGGGGGCTGGCTGCGAACAGTGCCATGTGTCTGCTCCTGCTGAGAAGGGAGCCTGGCTGGGGGAGATGCAGCAGCAGGTAGCTCCAAGTTGGGGCTGGCAGCACCCAGGCTGTGCCAAGCCTTGGTGGGTACAGTGAGTTCACCTTTTCTGCTGCCTGTGGCTGCTGCTCCTGGAGCTTTTGTTTCCGAGCACAAAGAGCTCAACGTTTCCCTCACGTCCTGAACAAAGGTGGAGTGTGCTGGGAAATCCATAAAACAGTGGCACCAAAACCAGCAGCAGCAGCAGAAAGCTTTTAATGAGACACTGCTGGGAGCATGCACCTGGGAACTGGACTGGGAGGAATTCAAATGGTGGGGGGGGGGCTGCTGGAAAAGGTCACCTCTGAAGGCAGCAGATGAAAAAGCAGCACAGCCTGACCGAAGGTGTTCTGCTGGCCAGTCCTCTGCTGAGGCATTCCCTGGTGGCCCTGGGCTCAGCAGAGCTGCTGTCCTGAGTACATGTCTGTGCTTGAGCTCGGGCAGGAGAGAGAGTTCAGGGGAGCCACCCAGAGCAGTGAGTTCCATGGCTGTAGGCACCCCCAGGTGCTACAGAAGATGGCACCAAGTCACTCGGTGATAGAAGTGTGGTCAGTTGAGCCCAGATGCTAAGCAAAGTGCCTCCCTTTGGCCTCATCCATCCCTGTATGGTCTCCAGAAGTAGCTGTAGAGGAAGAAGAGCATCCAGCAGACCTGAGGAGCACTGGGAAGTGCACTGTAATTACAGCTGATTGTAAGCAATAGGCCAGAGCCTCTGTGCCTGCCTGAGCCTTCTTTTCCTCTTCCATTACCTGCAGATCACTTTCTAGAGCTGCTCAGCTTGGTGCAGGCCCCACTAGAAGTTTTCTTTCCTGGGGTGATTTTGCCCCTTTGCTGCAGCTGCCTCTTGAACCCTCGATGCCATCAACCAGCCAAGCTGCTTTACTGATGCGGGGGAGCACGATGGGATCTTGCCAGCACTGCTCCCAAAATACCCTTCTGGTTGGTGGCTTTTTTCTCACACCTAGCTTCCAACAGTGGGAAAAATGGATCTGTCAGGTTTCCTCTGGTCACTCCAGCAGGAGCTGGGCAATACCAGCTGATGCTTGCAGCAGACGGATGAGCTCCTCTCCTGCAGTAAGGCTGCACCCCTGTGTGCTTGCCCTGTCTGTGCTCCCGCAGCTGAAGGGCAGAAAAACATCTGCAGTTTAACAGGGCACAGATCAGGTTAGGCAAAGATGATGGCATCAGGCTTGTGCCAGGTCACTGGAGGGTGGCTGCAAACTGGCTGAATGCATGCGGTGGCTGCTCATGCTGTGACTGCACCCGTGGTGCCCTGGAGCCTGGCACTCAGCTCCTCTGGGGTGCAGTTTCCATCTGTGTGGAAACAGGGAGCAGGGGATGAGCAGAGATGGAAAACCAGCCCTGCTCTGAATGTGGAGTGAACTTCCCTTAGTCTGGGTGCTGGCTTTGGGTTCCCCTGTGAACAGCTGGCTCGGGGTGTTTGCTGCAGAGGAGCTCTGTAAATGCCCTATCAAAAACGTTCCAATGGCTGCTGTCAGCCTCTGCCCCCAGACACACCTAAGACCTGATGGCTCCTGCCTATCTGTTACTGCCAGAACAAAGGTGTTTGCCCTGTGTCAGAAGAGGAGTGTGGAGCTTTGAGTGGATGCTGGGGCTGAGGGCATCTATGGTACAATAAGGAGATGCTGGCATGGAACTAGCACTACGAGCAGGACCCTATGCTCATGCCCAGCCAGAGAACCTCCTTGCCAGGCATTGCACAGCCTCCTGCAGCAGCAGGACAGGCTGAGAAGTGGGGCTGGTGTGTAGAGAGCTTGCAGACATCCCTGAAGCCCAGCAGGCAGGGGGCAGAGGGTATGGCCCTCTCTCAAGACCCCTTTGGGAACCACTGGAAGGGCCAGAGGGCTGCTAGCCCAGGGACAGGGAAGGGGCAGTGGTGAGGGCATCACTACCACAGGTCCTGATTGGCACAGAGCCCTGTGCAGTGCTGTGCCTCTGGATGGGGGAGCCCAGGAGTCTCCTCAGGCACGTGGAGCAGCAGATGCCTCCAGGAACACCCTTTGGTTTGTAACCTACCCAAAATAATGCCAAGCAACAAACCCACCCAAGCCCCAAAACAGGAGAGCAAAGCTGTGCTTAGGCTGCCCTGGCTCGGGGGCAGCCTGGGGCAGCAGGCAGGGGTTTAATGCTGCCACTGCTTGTGCTCAGCAAGGGCTTTATTTATTTTTGTCAATTCTTGTGTGCCTTTTGTTTTTCTCTTCAGATGTTAAGGTGCTTGTTACAGCCCTCGGCTCACCTGCCTTCCACTTCTAAACTGTGCATTTCCACAGCAGGTTGCAGCTGGCTTACTGGGAGCGAAAAGAGCCTGTGTGCAGTGATTGAACAGCTCTTTATACAGTGCCTTAAGAAAAAAGGGTAGAGCCATGGAAATCAAAGCCCAGCTCTGCCTGATAAAGGGCCCTGCAAATTGACCACGGGGGCTTTCAGAAAGTCTGTCTCCTTTTGATCCTGACAATCCCAGGAGGAAAAAAGGGAAATAAAAGGGGGAAAGCGGGATGCTGAGTCCTCAGAGGAGTGAGCAAGTGAGCATTGTCCTGTGAGTCCTGAGGAGTAGCCCTGCCTGCTGGGCATCCCACTGCATTTCTGAGCACCTCGAGAGAATGCTGCAGGCAGCAGGGACACCTCCACCAGCCCAGCCTGGCCTTCAACACCTCCAGGGATGGGATGTCCACAACCTCCCTGGGCAACTTGTTCCAGTGCCTCCCTACCCTCACTATCAAGAATTTCTTCCTCATCTCCAGTCTCAATCTGCCCTCTTCCAGCTCAAAGCCATTGTCCCTTATCCTGGCACTCCAAGCCCTTGTCAAAAGTCCCTCCCCAGCTCTCCTGCAGCTCCTTCAGGTACTGAAAAGCTGCTCTAAGGTCTCCCTGGAGCCTCCTCTTCTCCAGGCTGAACATCATCCAGAACTGCAGCTCCTGGGCTTCTGTGGCATCAACCCCCTCACCCCAGACAGGCTACTTCAGGCCTGATCAAGACATTACCAACGAGGCAGGCTTGATTCTCATCCAGCTCCAAGTTTATCAGCTTGTAAGAAAGGAAGAAGCAAGCAGCGATAAGGCTCTGCCGATGGTTATCACTGGCAACGCAGAGCCCTCCTGATGGGACACAGCCAGCACGTGGTGTGAAGGGCTTCATGCCTTGATCCACTACCCAACGCTGCTGTTGTTTCAGGCTGGGGAGACTGACACCCTCCTGACACCATGTTTCACTCCTCCTAGGATGCAAGCTGCATCCTCTGCCAGAGAGTGGACTCTGCACAGCGACTGCTCCAGCCAGGCTGCAAAAATCACCTCCCAGGGGGCTGCTGCGTGAGGGCAGTGGTGTGAAAACCACCTATGGATTGCTGGCACCAGATCAGCATCTACTGAGCCCAGCTGATGTTGTCTTCATCCTGCCCCAGCCCTGTCAAACCAGACGCAGCAGGACCAGCTCCTGGTGAGTCCTGTGCAGCACCCTCAGCACAGAGGGAACATTTCACCACCTCCACCGTGAGCCTGGAGCCAGTCAAATCTGAGAGCAGCTGGAGCCACAGAATCATAAAGGTTGGAAAAGGCCTCTGGGATCCTCAGTCCAACCAGCAACCCAACGCCACTGTGGCCACTGAACCTTGTCCCCAGGTGCCATGACCACACCTCTCTTGAACATCTCCAGGGATGGTGACCACCACCTCCCTGGGCAGCCTGTGTCAATCCCTGAACACTCTGACAGCAAAGAAATTTCTCCAGATAGCCAACCTAAACCTTCCCTGGCACAATCAACTTTCCTCCATGAGAGGCCAGACTGCCTGGTGCCACCCCAAGCAGCCATCTGTAGCTTTACTCTGAGAGCAGCAAGCACAGTCCCCCTGCCAAGCCCTACCGTGGCTGAAGCACCTTTCCCTGGCACTCAGTAACAAAGGCTCTCCCCGCAGACACTCAGCAGCTCTTCTTTCACCAGCTGCATCTCACCAGAGCAAGGCTTACAGGTCCCTCCAGCCTGGTACAGCTTCATTAGCGCCCAGCTCCCGGCAGAGAAGGAGAGGGAGGAGGAGGAGGGACAGGGGTTTAGAGAGTGCTGACCGCAGAGCGGAAGGACCACGCTGGCTTCTGCTGCCCTTCCCCAGCTGTGCAAGCGCTTTGCACGGCAGCTGGAGCTGTGCCAGGCCCCGTGCCCGCTCCGAGGGGCTCTGCAGCACCTCTCCGAGGGCAGAGCTGCTCAGGCTGTGCTGCCCGTGCAGAGGAGTCTCTGATCCATCGCCTGGCCCGGGGCTCCTGCCTCCCCTCGCTGCTCTCTCCAGATAAACCTGCTGCTTTTTAGCATTATCTTGTGCCCACAAGCGAGAGGCAGACAAAAGCAGCCTTTCTGCCAGTCAATAATGGAAACTTTCAATAGATCAGGCACTGAGATATTTCCAGAGTCAAGTTCAGAGGGACAGCCGGGGAAGGAGGGGGCAGCACGCAGGTGTGTGCTGCTTTTCCTGCCTTCAAGTGCAAGCATACAGAGCGCAGGGATTTAAAACAAACCCCAGCCTGAAGTTCCGTGGGTTTTCCCTCCCCTCCATACAGTCAGGAAGGTTGGAAAAGCCCTCTAAAGATCACCCGGTCCAACCACCAACCCAACACCACCACAGCCACTAAACCGCGTCCCGGAGCGGGGACTGGATGATCTCCAACTCCTCTCCTCCCCCTCCCATTAGTCTCTGATTGCTTTGAGAAAGAAACCCCCTGGGAATGGCCCCCAGCCCTCACTGGGGGCACGCAGGCTGTGCTGGTGTTTGAAGAAGCTGCCAGCCCCCCACACCAGCAGCACTAATGCAGGCAGGGTCACTCCCCCCAGCAGCAAGGAGTCAGCTTTAATTTGCACAGAATATTGAACCAAGTTTTAATTAGACGATCCCGGAGCCTCCCTAACAAGTGCCTGCAAGGGGAGCTCCATTGTGCAGAAACAGGCTCTGAGCAGAAGAGAAGAACTTGCCTGCTCAGGAGCTTAATCACTGAAGAGCTTTGAGGTGGCTCCTGGTCGGGTTTTTTTTCCCCCCCTCATTGTAGCTTTCTCACACTTTGCAAAGAGGTTGTCAGAGATGTTTGCTCATCAGCGTTTCTCTGGAAAACGAGAAGTGAGCTTGACAAACAGGTCAGGAAAGGGAAGAAAAAAAACCCCTGCCAACACGCCAGCATCCTGCTCCGTCCCCCTGACCAGCCCCAAGCCTTGCTCCTTCAAACAGGGCTGCAACCACCTCCAAGCACAGCTCACCCAGGCTCAGAGCAGCACTGCCCCAGCCTCTGCTTCTCCAACAGCTACTGCAGCTGCCCTTGCACCTCTGCTGGGCAGGGGAGAATGAAAGTGAGACAAGGGAAGCAGAGCAGGTTCCACCTGCAGCTCCAGCGGCAGCCTTACCTAAGCCCACATCTGTCAGGAGGGTCACAGCCGCACAGAGCTGCTCCCAGGCATCTCCCTGCTGTATCCCTATGGACAGGGCTCACTCCTCCCTCTCTCCCCAAGTTGTCTTGCAGCTTTTTTACAACAGTCAAAGGCACATCCAGAGACCAGAACCCACTGAATCCTGTTTGTTTCTCACTTTAACGACATCTGCAGCCCTGGGCTAACCCTGTTTGGGTGCTGCTCCACCAAGCTCTCTGTCCTGCAGGCTCTGGGGCTCTGCTGACCAGGGCCAATCCCATTCCAGACACAGGGATGCCTTGAGGGGTCAGGTCCTGCACTGGGCAGACCATTGAATTCCTGCACCTGGGAAAACTAAGATCCTGTCCAATCCTTTCTCCATCGTGCAGGATAGCAGGGAGAACAGTCCAAACATCATCTCTATTTTTAAGTGTTCTAATTCTCATTAACAAAACCTGCCCAAGACTGATGCAGGGGAAGCAGTCAGCCCAGCTGCTGTGCTGACACAGTGCTGGGGTTGCAGCTGGAGTTACCAAACACACACGGTGACTGCAGACCTCTCCTCTGCATCCTCTCCCACAGCAGCACCTTGAAGCTAGAGAACCAGAGACCAAACCCCATTCTGCCAACTGAACTCACACAGCTGCTCCTCCAGTATTGCTGCTGCTGCAGGAAGCTGCCAAAGGACAGCATAAGCAGCTCCAGGCATAAGAAAGGCTCAGAGAGATGGGGTGGTTCAACCTGGAGTCCAGAACAAAATGTTTCCCCCTGAGCACAGCCAGAGATTGGAATCATCTCCCATGGGCAGCAGTGGAGTCCCCTGCACTGGGCTGTTTGGAGGCTCAGCTTGGTAGGGTGCTGGGTCAGCTCCTTTCAGCCACACCAGCACCTAGAAAGGTTGGAACAGAAGATCCCTGGGGTCCCTTCCAACCTGGCACTCTGGGACTTTCTAACTGTCCCTGTGCCCTCCAAACCCAGCCTGTGCTGTCCCCAATCCTTCCCCAGGCAATGTCCTGCACTTTGCAGAGCATGGAGGCAAAGACAGAAGGAGGTTGGTCCTGTGCTGAGCAGTGGGATGAAGAATAACTGGAGACACCCCGGGGTGGATGGCAATTCAGGATGCAGAACCTCAGCTTCAAAGACTTTTAGAGAGCCATGGAACATGAGGGTTTGTTCCCCTGCCCACAGCCATGCCAGTCAACATGGCATAGAGGTGGCGACCTACCAGCAGCAGAGGCAACAAGTCAAAAGCACAAGACAGCCCCAACAAAGTACTACTGTGGCCTGTCACCCACACAGGGTGTTTGGTAGCAGAGCCAACTGTGGTTCCCTCCTCACAGTCAGAGGGACTTGGCCAGAACCAGGACCCACTTCTGATGTGCCAGATTTGGCACAGCACAAGGGCAGGCCCAGCTCTCCAGGTGGGGCACAGGCTGCCCTAGATAAAGCCCTGCCCTCCTGCAGCACACTTGTGACCAGTGCCCTTTTGAAGCTCTTTTTCCTTCCCTTGGTTTTTTTTTCCTTCCCCTTTCCACTCCTTGCTCAGCCCCCGTGTTTACAGCTCACTACACCACAAATCCTTATTTCATGTCACCCACTGGCCCAAGCTGTCCCCACTCCCTGTTTCTCCTAGACAAGTTAATAAGATGGAAGGCTCCCTGGGGGCCTGGAGCCAGCCAACATTATCACTTGGAAGCAAGGCAGAAATACTGACACGTCGGAAATGACTTCAAGCCTATTAATTACCCTTTCTTCTCTGGCACATCTTGGAGAGAGAGCCTGACAAATTGAAAGGCAGCAGAGCTCATCCCTCGCCCCCCCTCCCCCTCCCAGCGAGAGCCCCCACCCCCAGCAACCAAAGCACAGCACACCCACCCCTTCCCAAGCCCCCTAAAGCCTTCCCTGGTTGCTATCAATTAATCCATCCAAAATCAGCTGAAGCAGAGGCTGCTGCCAGGGGCAGCTCTGCCCTGGCTCTGTGGGTTCCCAGTTCCCAGTAAAAAGAGAGGGCAGGGATGGTGTCAAGCAGCACTGGTGCAGGAGGGATGAAGGGATGGGATGTAAAGAAGGGATGACTCATAGAATCAGGGAACTGGTTCAGCTGGAAAAGGCCTTTAAGATCGTTGAGTCTAACTGTTGAGGGATGGCAGAAAGAGAATGGAAGGAAGGAAGGGGAGAAGATAAATCATAGAATCACAGAATTGTTTTGGTTGGAAAAGACCTTTAAGTTCATTGAGTCCAACCACACAACCACATCCAAGGAAAAGGATGAAGGGAAGGAAGGGGGGGATGAAAAGAAGGCTCTGATGGGCACAGCACAGGTTGGGAACCCCATGGGCACTTCAGGACCATCAGCAGACCTCTCCCACCCATTGTGGGACATGGACAATCAGCTCCTGCTGCACCATAAAGGAGGTCTTAGTTTGGGTCTTCCCATCACTGAATCTCACCAATCCCCATGAGTATCACCAAACCCTGGTACCCAGCTGCCCTTTAACAGCTCAGGGAACGGCCTTCAGCTCGTTCTTCCACTCCTTCCAAAGGTGCCTTTAAATCCTTGCTGCTTTAATTGCTGCTGCTGATTCGAAGCATCAGCTAGGAGCTGCATCCCTGCGTGCAGCGTGGCTGCAGCTCCAGCTTTCCAGCAGCCTCTGTGCAGGCACAGGAGTGGCTTTCTTCTTCAAGGCCTTCAGATTGGGCAGGATTCATTTTGCTGCAAAGCAGCCACACAAAGTCTAGATAAAGCCACTACTTTTCCCCACGGCTCCACTTTCCACCTTGCTTTTCATCACTCCTGGTTTAAAAAACCCCAAGCAACCCAAACCCAACCCAAACAACTACAACCCCACCAAAGTAAGGGGCAGCCAAATCTTCCAAAAGCCAAACCCATCGTTAAATCGTTTGCTCCTTTTTCATTAGGATCATTGTAATTAACAGAGAATCACCTATCCAAAAATCTGCTCTCCAGCAGCTCTTACCCAGCCCCAGCCCTGCCGCCTATCAATTAGTGCTACAATAACCTGCTCCCTCCTCGCCGTGGCCATTAGCATTTTGATTGAATGGCTGCTGCAAAGTGACTGCTAACAGAAGATTGTCTGCACAAAGTGATGTTTCTTTATTCGCTGCCATTGAAGCTTGTCTGGTTGTCTCCAGTTCCTCCTCAAAAGAGACAAGACAGCTCCAAAAGCAGTAATTTGGACACAGGATTATTATTTGGAGTGGGTTTGGGGTTTTGTTTTTTTCTTTTTAAATCATCTTTTTTTTTTTCCCCTTCTCCTCTTTGAGGGGAGATGGATTGGGTTAGGCTGGACACAAATGCTGTTCTATCACCTGGCAGCAGATTTGGGGGCTGCTAGCACCTCTGATGCAAATACGAGCAAAGGCTGAGGAGACCTCAGAGCAGCCTTCCAGTATCTGAGTGGGCTCCAGGAGAGCTGGGGAGGGAGTTTTGACAAGGGCTGGGAGTAACAGAACAAGAGGAAATGGCCTTGAGCTGGGAGAGGGGACATTGAGAGTGGAGATGAGGAAGAAATTCTTGGCAGTGAGGGTGGGGAGACAGTGGAACAGGCTGCCCAGGGAGGCTGTGGATGCCTCCCCTCCCTGGAGCTATTTGGTGCCTGGATGAGGCCTTGAGCAACTTGGGCTGGTGGAGGTGTCCCTGCCCATGGCAAGGGGTTGGAGCTGGATGAGCTTCAAGGTCCCTTCCAACCCAACCCAGTTCGTGATTCTCTGACTCAGGGTAGTCCTTGGCCATCTTGATCACTCATAGCATTGAATGTAAAAAGCAACAACTCCTGAAGCAGCTCATTGAGAACTTGTTACTGCAACCTGGGAGTGGAGCGACAAAGCCTCTCAGGAAGGAAGAGGTACATACAGAACCATAGAAACAGAATCATAGACTCAACCAGGTGGGAAGAGACCTCCAAGATCATCCAGTCCAACCTAGCACCCAGCCCTGTCCAATCAGCTAGACCATGGCACTAAGTGCCTCATCCAGGCTTTTCTTGAACACCTCCAGGGACGGTGACTCCACCACCTCTCTGGGCAGTCCATTCCAATGCCAATCACTCTCTCTGGCAAGAACTTCCTCCTAACATCCATTCCAGACCTCCCCTGGCACAGCTTGAGACTGTGTCCCCTTGTTCTGTTGCTGGTTGCCTGGCAGAAGAGACCAACACCACCTGGCTCTTTCTGATTTCACCACCTCCCTGGGTAGCTCATTCCACTGCCAATCACTCTCTCTGTGAAGATCACTCTCCTAACATCCAGCCTGTCTACTCTTACACAAAGAAATTTTTCCTGACCTTCAACCCACACCTCTCCTGCTGGAACACAAACCCTATGAGGAGAGGCTGAGGGAGCTGGGATTGTTTAGCCTGGAGAAGAGGCTCAGGGGTGACCTCATTGCTGTCTACAATTACATGAAGGGAGGCTGCAGCCAGGTGGGGTTGGTCTCTTCTGCCAGGCAACCAGCAACAGAACGAGGGGACACAGCCTCAAGTTGTGCTGGGGAAAGTCTAGGCTGGATGTTAGGAGGAAGTTGTTGGCAGAGAGAGTGATTGGCATTGGAATGGGCTGCCCAGGGAGGTGGTGGAGTTGCCATCCCTGGAGGTGTTCAGGAAAAGCCTGGATGAGGCACTTAGTGCCATGGTCTGGTTGATTGGACAGGGCTGTGTGCTAGGTTGGAGTGGATGAGCTTGGAGGTCTCTTCCAACCTGGCTGATTCTATGATTCTAACCTAAGGCCATTTCCTCTTGTTCTATCACCTGAGCCTATCCAACCCCACCTCACTGCAGCCTCCTCTTAGAGAGCTGTGGAGAGCAAAGAGGTCTCTCCTCAGCCTCCTCTTCTCCAGGTGAACTAACCCAAATTCCCTCAGCTGCTCCTCACAAGATTTGTTCTCCAAACCCTACGAAGAGCCAAGAAGGTCCCTCCTCAGCCTCCTCTCTGCCACCTGCAGCCCCAGGCTGGCTGAGGAAGGCTTGTGGCGAGGCTGTGCTGCTCGGCAGCTCCAGCCCAGGCTGGCAGGCAGCCAGCAGTGTATAATGATGTCAGGTAGCAATTTCATTTTTTAAAATGCTCTTATCAAAAGATTTAAGGTGAAAGATAAGAGGAGCACACTAAATCATCACAAAGGAAACACTGGCTAAGGTGTAGGATTTCACAAATCAAAACAGTTATCAAAATGAAAAGCCAGGAATAGAAAAACAAGCGGAGGGGAAGGGGAAGGGGGAGGAGGGAGCTGTGCAGGCTCCCAGACATCCATCAGCCTCCAGTTTCCTTGGCAAGCCTCAAAGCCTGTGAGGAGCAGGAGCAGGGACACTTTGGCTGTCGTTTTAAAACAGAAATAAAGTGCCAGCTACATTGAGATGTACACACAGCCCCCTCCTTCCACAAACACCTGCTTATTTACAGCCTGCTTCATATAGAGAGATCCATGAATACAGATCCAGAGCCTCCATACCATTACCCATGGCTGCTGGGTGCTTTTATCGAAGCCATCTGACCTGGAAAGCATCTGTTGTTAATATCACTCTTTTATTATTTATCAAATCCATTTCTCCATAGAATGACTAATTTCATACCCACAGCTGCTCCCAGCTCTGCTCCGCAGCTGCTCCTTCCCCGAGCAGCCAGGCAGGTCTGCAGCTCACCTCCACCTCTCACCACCCTCCTGCAGCACCCCAACCTCTCTGAGCTCCTTCCCCGAGCAGCCAGGCAGGTCTGCAGCTCACCTCCACCTCTCACCACCCTCCTGCAGCACCCCAATCTCTCTGAGCTCCTTCCCCGAGCAGCCAGGCAGGTCTGCAGCTCACCTCCACCTCTCACCACCCTCCTGCAGCACCCCAACCTCTCTGAGCTCCTTCTCCTGAGCAGCCAGGCAGGTCTGCAGCTCACCTCCACCTCTCACCACCCTCCTGCAGCACCCCAACCTCTCTGAGCTCCTTCTCCTGAGCAGCCAGGCAGGTCTGCAGCTCACCTCCACCTCTCACCACCCTCCTGCAGCACCCCAACCTCTCTGAGCTCCTTCCCCGAGCAGCCAGGCAGGTCTGCAGCTCACCTCCACCTCTCACCACCCTCCTGCAGCACCCCAACCCCTCTGAGCTCCTTTCCTGTGCAGCCAGGCAGGTCTGCAGCTCACCTCCACCTCTCACCACCCTCCTGCAGCACCCCAACCTCTCTGAGCCTCAAGGCTGGGTACAGAACCAGCACCCCATGCTCCTGCCCTATCATGGACAAGTCCAATGGCCAGGAGGAAACCAGGGCAGCATCACTGAAAGCTTGCTGTTTGCAAGAAACAAAATTCCACTGCTTTGCCATCCTGACTTTTTCCCCTGCAATGGCAGGGAACTTCCAGAGCCTGGAGGCACACAAATGTTTCTGTCTCCTTGTGCCAGCAGCAGGGAATCTCTCCCAGACAGGCTGGCACTGACAGCAGAGACCTCAACAGAGGGGAAACGCAATCAGCAAAAGCCAAACCAAACTCCAACACCTCTGAAGGCTTTCAACTCCTCTGAACTTCCCAGGGGCTGGCAGGGGAACATTTGCTGCTGGAACCACAGAATTAACCAGGTTGGAAAAGACCTCTAAGATCTTTGAGTTCAATCTGTCACCTAACCCTTCTAATCAACTACCCCCAGCTACCTCAGCCTCTCCTCACAGGGCTGTGCTCCAGCCCCCTCACCAGCCTTGCTGCCCTTCTCTGGGCATGTTCAAGCACCTCAGCTTCTTTCTTAAATTGAGGGGCTCAGAACTGGACACAGCACTCAAGGTGTGACCTGACCACTGCTGAGTACAGGGACAGAAGGCTCTCTTGCCAGGCTTCTCCCTCGGATGCTGCCCTCACCCTGAGCACTTTGCTGGACACGAGTGCTCAGCTGAGCTGGGTGATGGAGCAGCAGGGAGGCTGAAGCCAACCACACAGCTCTAAGATGACTGACAAAGGCCAGGGATGGTCACACTGAGAGCAAAGGGTCAGAGGATGGAACAGGCTGCTCAGGGAGGTGGTGGAGTCCCCATCCCTGCAGGCATTCAAGAAACCTGTGGCCATGGTGTGCACGGTTTAGTGGCCATGGTGGGGCTGAGCTGAAGGTTGGACTGGACCACTTGGGAGGTTTCTTCCAACTGGAGCAATTCTGTGACTGCAAATGCAGAGTGATGCTGTGGTCAGGACTGGCAGGAGGAGACTCATTTCACCACACTGTGCCCCTGATCCCCAAACCTTACTGGTCTCACTGGGACCTTCCAAGGCTCCATTTACCACATGCCTGCAGTGAGCTCTGGCATCCCTCAAGGGAGAGCTGCACAGGGGCAGTGCCACTCAGCCTGCTCACTCCTGGTCTTCTCCCAAAGCAGAGAACTGATGGAGCTGTTAGCATGGGGAAGGTGCTTTAAAATGGAGAATAAGCTGGGAATGATCACTCAGGCTGCAGGTCCTCCTGGCCCAGAGAACACTCAATATACTAAAAAGGCAACCCCCACCCCAGCCCAAATGCGCTGACCTGCACTTTCCTGAGAGAAGCTGTTCTGCAGCTGATTCTATGGGGTCCAGAGGAAAAGCAAAGTGCCAGATGTTCTTACTTCAGCTGAACTGTACAAAACACACCGAATAAGCAAATTCACTCCTTGCCTGTGCCCATTCATCAAACTAATTAGAGAAATCTTCCAGTCCAAACT
The DNA here is from genome assembly GCF_015220805.1 of Pogoniulus pusillus. Classification (NCBI taxonomy): domain Eukaryota; kingdom Metazoa; phylum Chordata; class Aves; order Piciformes; family Lybiidae; genus Pogoniulus; species Pogoniulus pusillus. The sequence goes on along the minus strand of NC_087290.1, from coordinate 13,542,323 downwards.
TGGTGGTTTGGGAAAACTGCCATCAGGCACAGGGGCACTGACGTGAGACGGCGAAGGCCTCCCGGGAGCTCTGCCTGGTACCACTCACCTGCTGTCCCTCCACGTGGCCTGCAAGGCTCTGCCCACCCCAGGCTGTGCCCACCACCACCAGCAACTCCAGGGCTCCAGGTGTTTGGGGAAGTGAGCTCCAAGGGTCTTTGCTGAGGGAGGGGATTCTGCCCCTCTGCTCTGCTGAGACACCATAGGCTCACAGGTTGTCAGGGGTTGGAATGGACCTAAAGAGATCATTGAGTCCAATGCCCTCGCCAGAGCAGGACCATACAATCTAGCTCAAGCCACACAGGCACACATGCAGACAGGCCCTGAAAACCTCCAGAGGAGACTGCACCCAGTTCTGGTGCCCCCAGCACGAGAATGACCTGGAGCTTCTGGAGAGGGTCCAGAGGAGGCCACGAAGATGATGAGAAAGAAGGCTGAAGAAGCTCCCCTGTGGGGACAGGCTCAAAGATGTGCAAAGCAGCAAGCTGCAAAGGCTCTGGGAAGTGAGACGGCAAATAGGTTGGATTGGATGATCTTGGAGGTCTCTTCCAACCTGGTTGATTCTATGATTCAAAGGGGCAGAGGCAGCCAGCCCCTTGCCCTGCCCAGTTAAAACCACTTGTAGGTGAGGTTGTGCTGGAGGGGAGGAGGTGAAACTGTGGCTGGCAGGAGCTGGAGCAGGAGGTGAGGAAAGCTCTGTGGGACCTGCCCCAGCCCAGCCACGGAGCTGCTGCAGCACACATTTTACATAGTGAAGCCTGCAATTTTAACAGCTTCTAATTTGGCAATACAAGAGGATTGATTAGGTGAACGTCCCCAGGCAAGAGCTGTAAACCCTTAACTGCAGGGTAGCAATGCCTGCACTTACACACCCCACTGCCAAGCCCTCCTTCAGCAGCACTCACTCCAAGCTCCTGCTCATAAAGACCATCCCAGGAGCAATTTCTGCTCCCCGGGTACAGGGCAGGGCTGGGGTCAGCCCCCTCCCAAGCACAGCAAGGCAGGGCTGGGGTCAGCCCCCTCCCTGCTCAGCAAGGCAGGAGCACCACAGGTGCGCCCCACAGCTCCTAGCAGCATACTCCACCCAAAGCATCAACACTTCAAAGCCGATGCCCAGAAGAGCAGGAGCACAGCTGGGGATGGAGAGGACAGAGGTGGAGGAGCAGAGCCTGCTCGAGCAGCAGGACTGGAGGTAAAAACCTTCCCTTGTGCTCCCAGCAGAACCTGGGGACCCATTTCTGCTGATCCAAAGAGGCTGTGCTGCCTCTTTGTTTAAACATATCACCAGGAGGCTCTGCGTGTGGCAGCGACCTTGTGAAACGAAAGGCTTCAGCAGCAGCCGGGTCCTGGGGGCGACTGAAGTGGCAGCAGCAGGAGGTGATTTACTCCAGGGATGGCACTGGGTACAAGGAGGGAAACCAGTCCCTCCTCTGGCACGCCAAGTGGCTGCAGCTCACCCATCCCTCAGCCTCTTCGGGCTGCTGGGAACGTCCTCCTCACCCTCACTATAAGCTTCATTACTCAAACCAGCAGGCAGCAGAGAACCAAAAGCCACCTCCCAAGGCATACTGAGGGGACTCACCCAGCCTGCAGCCAGCAACGCCCGGGGAGAGGGAATCACTCCAGGAGGAGCAGGAGCTGCCCCATGGGATTCCCACAGCGCGGTGGGTGCCCAGCTCCTCAAGGTCACCATGCTGATTGCAATTCTGCCCACCTATGCCAACGCTGCCTTTTGTTCTCCTCCTTTCTGGCCTCTTCTCAATTAACATTTCCAAGCAGTCCCCCAAGGCTTTCAGCTCCCTGCTAATCACTTCGCTCCCGCAGCCTGGGAAGCAAAAGGTTTGGGTTTCATCAGCTGAGTAGCTTCATAAGCAAGAACTTATTCAGGGCATTTAGGGTTTCTTTCCATTCACAGCCCATCAGGATTTGTTGCTAATTTCTCTGTCACTCAAGCTGGCTGCTCAGCAGTGACAATCAAGGTGGCAAACTGGAGTCCTACGGCAATGACCTCACTGCCTTCCTGGCACAGCCTCAACTGGGAGGATGATTTGGTCTGTTCCTAACAGGACTTTCTGCAAGTGGAACTGAATTATCCTAAATGCTAAAAAAGGGCTTCAATACCTGCACATCAACTCTTGCTTGATGTTTCCTGAAGAGCCTTTCAGAGATGGGAAAGGCTCTGCAGATGTTCTCTACCTCTCCAGTGCCACCCCAGTCCAATCCCTGACTACTCTTGCAGCAAAGAAACTTTTCCTAATATCCATCCTAAACCCTCCAAAGAAGGACAACGAAGCTGGGGAAGGGTCTGGAGAACAGGGCTGGTGAGGAGCAGCCAAGGGAGCTGGAGGTGTTCAGTCTGGAGAAGAGGAGGCTGAGGGGAGACCTCATTGCTCTCCAAAGGTCCCTGAGAGGAAGCTCAGGGTTGGGCTCTGCTCCCTAGTCTCAGGTGACAGAATGAGAGGAAACAACCTGAAATTGTGCCAGGGGAGGGTTAGGGTGGACACGAGGAAAAGGTTTTTTGCTGCAAGAGTGGTCAAGGACTGGCAGAGGCTGCCCAAGGAGGTGGTGGAGTCCCCATCCCTGGAGGGCTTCAAAAAAACTGTGGCCATGGCACTTGGGGACGTGGTTTGGTGGCCATGGTGGTGTTGGGTTGCTAGTTAGCCTGGATGACCTTGGAGGCCTTTTCCAACCCAAACTATTATTGGATTTACCTCCAAGTCTGATCTCCTACCTGGAGACTTCCCCACAAATTGCTGGGCTGCATTTACAACCTTCACTGCAGCTTGGTGGGGTGGGATTTGTATTTTCTCTTTCTGTGTGGCTCATTATTACATTTGCCTGTTAAACAAGAAAATAAATCCTCCAGGCCCCCTCCTGCCTGCTGCTGGGTGAGCTGAGCCTCTCCCCTTCCCCACAGCCAGCATCTGCACACATCCATTCCATCTCCAGCGCATCCCAAGCAGGGGCAGCTGCTGGCTCCCTTCTCCTCTGGATGTAATTTTCATCCCTGGTATCAAATTAAGCAATAAGGTGTGACAGACAGGACATGGCTGGGCAATTATTGCAAGCCTCAGGTGGTGCTCTCCAGCGTGAGGCTGGGGGCACCACAACTGTAACCACCCGAGACGCTCAATAATCGCCTTGAAAAGCGTGGCCAGGAGCCTTATTTGTTATTCTGAAGTGGAGCCTACTGGGCTCAGCCTGGCTCCCAACCTTTCTTTTTTCCACTTCACATCGAGGTGCCTCACCCCTCCCCAAAATGATGCATCAACAACAGGGCATTGGCCAGGAAAGGAAAAAATAAAAGGCAAGGGAGAGGGATCTGAGAATTGGCAGCTTTTGGTTTTGTTGGTTATGAACATCCAAGGAGGAAGCAGCACCAAGGGTGTGGTGCTTGAAGCCATTTGCATGCCACCTCAGCAGCTCCTGGTAGCCCCATCAAGCTGAGTGGGACAAATAAGCCAACTGTTGAGGTTGGAAGACACCTCTGAGATCGTCATGGCTGAAGAGTGGAATGGGAAGTGGTGGGACAAAGCCACTCAGCCCCCAAAAGCATGAAGATGCTCAACTCCGAGGTCTTGTCCAACCTCAACTGCTGTGTGAAATAGGAAGTGGTGGGACAAAGCCACTCAGCCCCCAAAAGCATGAAGATGCTCAACTCAGTGGTGTCTTCCAACCTTAGCAGCTCTTTGGAATGGGACATGGTGGAACAAAGCCACTCAGCCCCCAAAAGCATGAAGATGCTCAACTCTGAGGTCTCTTCCAACCTCAACTGCTGTGTGAAATAGGAAGTGGTGGGACAAAGCCACTCAGCCCCCAAAAGCAAGGACCACCAAACGATCCCCATGCTCCGCCTCACCAATCCACATCCATCCCCAACTCCTATGCTGCCTCCTCCCCCAACCCCCCCGGGAGGGTGGAGGTGAACTCCTGACACGTTGGAGATTGCTCTTCAGCAGGAATTGTGTTTCTCCCCCCATGAATATTTATAAGTGAGGATGTAATATTAAAAACAGCCCCCCCCCCATGAAATATTCATCTGGCACATGTCAGAGCTGCAATCCAAACAGGCAGCTCTGACTGACGGTGTCACAGCTCAGCCATCACCACCTCCACTGATGGGGCTGTAAGTGGTAAATAATATTAACTAATGAATCTTCCACAGCACTCACGTCAAGTTTGGAAGCAAATATTTGCTAGAAAATCACTTTACAACCCCCCTCAACCTGCAGCTCCTGCTTGTTCCCACCCTCCCTGTCTCTGGCAGAAGATAAACATCCTGCAGGGATGTACCAGGGGCTGAAATCTCGCTGGGTGCTGGCACAGCTCAGGGCCCTGGGATGAGTTTCAGTGGCTGGGGAGTGGAGCAAGCACTTCCCTCCCAACATCAGCACTCTCAGGAGCCTCATTTCTGAAGTGAGAGAGCTGCCAAGGGACCAGAAAGCTCATCTCACCCAGGACAGCAGCAGCAACAACACTCTCTCCATTTAGAGCCTGTCACACCTCCTGGCCAGAGGAGCCCTGCCCCAAACAGAAAATCCCACGAGGGGTTTGTGGAGCCTGCTCCAAAATCCTCCAGGGTAAACCTGCCCCTTTACCCCCCCACTTCTGAAAGCAGAAGTGTGTGAGCACAGAACCACAGTCGTGGAATTGTCTGGGTTAGAAAAGCCCTCTAAGATCAAGTCCAAGCATCAATCTAACACCACCAAACCCTGTCCCCAGCTGCCATGGCCACAGGTTTCTTGAAGACCTCCAGGCATGGAGACTCTACCACCTGTGCCAATCCCTGACCACCCTTTCAGGAAAGAATTTTTTCCCCCATGTCCAACCTAAGCCTCTCCTGGCACAATTTCAGGCCATTTTCTCTCCTTCTATCACCTGAGACTAGGGAGCAGACAGAAGGTTCTCTCCAAGCTGCCCCCAAAGCTCTTGCTGCTGTCACTATGCCAAAAAATGACCAAATTCAGGAGATGTTTCTCCATATTCTCAATGCTCTTTACTCAAATCTGCCTGGGGGGAGGTGTTTTTAAATGCTCTTGACCTTGCCTTACTTGAGGGAGATGGTGATAAACAAATAATTGCAGTGACTCTTAATTCTCTTTCTATCTCATCTATAAAAACGTCAATCCCAACTTCAGAGGGCAGCTCCAACAGGGAGGCTTTGGCAGCCAGAGCGAGCACAAGAGGCTGCTTCTCTCCTAAGAAAAGCCTCATTCCTGGCTGCAGCACAGCTGATCCCTCACACACAACATCCCTCCTGTCTCTCCCAATAAACAGAACCATGGCACCAACTGCTTCCACCTGCACAAGCCCTCTGAGGCTCTGCAGCCTGCTGGATGGGGACGGCGAGAGCACAGAGCAGGACTCTCCTGTTCCACTTGGAGGGCAGAGCCTGGCTGCTGGGCTGGCAGGACAGCACATTGGTATGCTTCTGGACTCTACTCCACAATGAAGTCAGAAGGACATCATCATCTTACCAAGCTCCTTCCAGCCCCAAGGATCAATAACTAATGCTGAATTCCAGATTATATCTGCACTTTGCAAGGGGAACAAAACAACTGCTCCTGCCCCTGCCAGGAGGGTTGGACTCAATGATCTCTTTGGGTCCCTTCCAAACCCTGACATCCTGTGATCCTGCTCCTGCCCTTTCCAATTACTACATCCTTTCAAGCCTGACCTGGTGGTTTTCAGCTCTATGAAATTGCAGGCAGTGAAGAGGGTGATGGAAGTGATCTTTCAGCCTGTGTGGAGAACTTCTGTGTGTGGCTTGCTCCCTGGATGGAGGTGCAGGTGTACAACACAGGGTATAGAAACTGAGGACTACCAACACCTGCCTTCCAGAAGGGAACTTGCCCAGGGAGGCCATCGCTGGAGATATTCAAGGTGAGGCTCCACAAGGCTCTGAGTGACCTGATCTAGTGAAGGATGTCCCTGCTCACCACAAGGGGTGAATGACCCTTAGAGGTCCCTTCCAACCCGGGTGACTCTATTGAACAGCTTCTTAACCAAGCTGACCCAGAGGGATTTGCCTGCTAAGTGCCAGCTGCCTGCATGGCCACAGCTACGAGTGAGTGCCCAAGCCTAGAGAACCCTTGCAGAGCACAGAACAACCCAGGGAAGTGAGGGATTGCTTCACTTACAGCACTCCAAACTGTAACCACCCCTGCAGTGAAAGGCTGGCAGAAGAGGCAGCCTGTGTTTAGCACAGCCAGAGACAGGCAGAGGTGAAGAGCCAGAGCCCAGCCCCCCACCCCTCCCTGGCACCCGCTCCAGTCCCCTGGCACCAGCCGGGCCCCAGCCGCTCGCAGGAATTTTGGCTAATCCTGGGAAGCAGGCAGGATTGTCCTGCACCCAGCAAAAGGGGAAGCCTGTTCCCTGGGAAACAGCCTGACAAACAGAGCTGGATGCCAGAGAGCTCCCTTGTGTGCCAGGAGCAGGGAGGGAGGCCTCCAGCCCACCCTGCCAGCAGGACAGAGCTGGGTCCAGAGCCTGCTGCTGGTGGAGCAGGCAGGAGATGTGAGTAACATCATCCCTCCCCCAGCAGCAGGACTGGGGTCTGCTGGGACTCTTTCAGATCTCCTGCAGGAGCTCAGGCAAGGATGCTGATGCAAAGAGAACTTTACAGGCTGCAAGCAGAAAACACTAGGGCCACAGAACCCTGCCCAAAGAAATCAAACCAGAGAGTTCCTGGGGGGAGAAAGGAAGAGCTGCTCCCTCTTGCCTCTCACACACACCGAGGGGAAAAAAAAGCCCTTTGTGGAAAACACCACAAAGGTTTCATGGCAGCTGAGGTGTCCCTTCCATCTGCAGCCCTCAACTCCCGCAGTCAGGGACCTCTTCTCTGCATCAAACAGCAGAAAGACGCTTTTGGAGGAGAAATCCATCCCCTGGAGCTTCTCACTCGGGTTCACACCTGAGAGCAGGGCTCCCCGGTGCACTGCTCCAGCTTCCCCCCAGAGCGTGGAAGAGCTAAAGCGGAGCTGTTAGAGCAGAGCTCAGCAGGAGCAGAGGACAAGCAGAACCCTGCCCAGTGCCCTCATGCTGTGCAAAGTGCTTACAGCAGCACTGTGCCACCGCCGGGGGACGGCACAAGGATCACCTTGAGGGGGGTGGGAAGAGCTGAGTGTCCTGCCTGCAGGAGGCAGGGCAAGGACTGAGGCACCACTGCTCAGCTCTGCATGTCCCTGCAGGGTCTGCTGCCTGACCTGGCAGTGCAGCCCAGTAAAGCCACCAGAGACCTCCAGCAAGCTGGGTGGGCAGAACAGAGCTTGCTGCGGGCTCAGTCAGGAGTCTCAGTGGGGAGAAAGCTCCAGGATTTGGGATGTTTCAGCAAACAGAGACTGCCTCCTCCAGCCTCCGGAGCAAAGCCCTCATTTGGGGACAAAGCAGCTGCTGGGGCCACCCAGCCCTCTTATGGGCTGCAGCTGTGCTACAGGACAGGCTGATGTCCCCCAGGACAAGCTGTCCACATGGACTCCCTGTGCCTCCTACACTCTTGGAGACCTGCCCCATGGGGTGAGAGAGGCAGAGACGAGAAGCCACAGGTCAGGGACTGGTGAACTGGACTGCAAGAGCCTCACAAGGCCAGGCCATGGAGGTGAAGGTCAGGATGCACTCACTGCCACCAGCCTGCCTGATGCACACCACAAGGCACCAGGTGAAGAGACAAAAACAAGGAACGCAAACAGAAGCAGGCAGCAGTCACTGAGCCATGTGCACAGGGGCCAGGTCTGCTGAGCATGAGCCTGCTGGGACCAGAGTCCCCCAGTACCTCCCGAGCAGACCCTGCCAGAGCAGGGACGAGAGGCTCTTGTGCCCAGCACAAAAGCACCACAAAACTCAGCTCATAAATGCAACCATCAAGGTGCCAAGATCCTGAATGGAGAAGAGGATTTATGGCCGGGTTAAGGGTGGCTGCAAAAAGAAGGGTGGAAAGTTCCCTGGATATAAAAGGAAGTTGTCAGGGGTTGAACTTTCCAAACCCTGTGAGTTCTGAACGCTCAGTTCCTGTCCCAGCGCTGCTGAGCTCCGGCCATTCACACACTGCTGTGGCTCTGCAGAGCTGAGCTTTCCAACCAAGCCTTTTGCTCACTGCTGAATTTTCCAGGGTACCACAATCCCTGACTTCAGAGAGGGATTGGTGCCTGGGAGGAACTGCCAGAGGGAGGGAATGCTGTCCTGGAGGCCTGCCTGACTTAGCCTTGTGCATGCACTAAGTTGCTTGTTAAGGCAAACATCAGAGCAGTGAATAGCTCAGACAGCACCAGGAGGTCTGATCTCCTGACTGCCATGGTGAGCTGGCAGCAGATAGGCATTCTGGGCTGCTTCCCACTGTTCCCAGGGCTCCCATTGCTGCCTGCCCAGGCACAGGCTCTTCTGCACCTTCTGCAACCTGCCCAAGCAAACAGCCTGCCCCCAGCAGCTGACATATTCGTGGCTAGGACAACTGCACAGCAATAACAAATCTCATGAAGATGCTGGAGTATGAAGGGCAAAAGACAACCCCTGGGGCTCCACATCCATGCTGGCACACGAGACAGAAGCCACAAGCTGTGCTGCCTTCCCACACTGCCCCCAGACACACCTTGGAGACTCTGGAAAAAACCAGTCATGGTGCTGGACAGAAAGGGTAAAGGTCTCGGAGCCAGGTAGGTTCCACAGTTGTCTCCTGTGGAATGTGGAGGATAATCCCTCTTCTGAGATCCATCACTAGAGGATGAGCAGTCCTCAGCCTCAGGACTCCACGTTTGAACCTTCAGCAGAAGGGTTCAGCACCTTCACTCCCTGGTGTCTCAGCCTGGCTCAGCCTTACACCCAGCTTAGCCTAACGCTGGTCACCTTGGTACAAACCCTCTGCTCCCCTGCAGCCTCACCACACCCAGCTCCTTGGGCTTCACCATCTCCAGTGCTGCCACAGAGCCTGACACTGGTCCTCCCAAAGAGAAGCCATCAGGCCGAGCAGGAAAGTCACCTCTAGCAAGAACACCCCAGTGCCACAGGGCATCACGCCTCCACCAGCCCTTCCTCTGCCACAGCTGCAGCACAGAGGTTTAGCACCGCTGGGGGGTCGCTGTGCTGACAGTGATTTTTGGCTGCACCACACAGCAGCTGTCACAGAGGTGGTGCCTGAGCCCCTGCCCTCTCTTACCTCTATGCCTGTTGGTCGTCTTGTCAAACATAAGCATGGCGTCCTCCACCTGCAAGACAGAAGAGGGGAGATGGAGGCTTTAACACCCTGGCTGCAGGGTTCACAAAGACAAAACAGAGACTGGGCAGGGGAGAGACAAAGGCAGGAGCAGCCTCAGCTCAGGTACAAATGATGCAGCAGATCTCTGGCTTTGCCCAGAGTCAGCTCTTCCTTCTGGGAGTCTGCTGCTCTCAGCCCCTGTCCCTGCTGACATTTCATCCTAAAGTAGAAAAGTGAACCTTCAAAGCTCTGCTGCCCCAAAAGCCAAACACCTGAAGAGCACCTCCAGCTCTTGCTGGTCCCTGGCTGTGCCTCATGTCAGCCTTTTTCCCTTTTGCAGGGGGACATGGAAGGGCCAAGAGGAGTTGTGGATGCAAACCGAGTCCACGACTTCTCCAAACTGGAGTCGCTGTCTTGACTGAGAACAGGGAGGTTACCAGAGGCATGAGCAGGGTACAAGCTGGTCAGCCAAGCAAGGGATTCAAAGGCTTTCAAAAGGCCTTTTGAAAAGCAAGAGGAAAGAGGGGAGAGGGAGGAGGGAGAAAGTTTAATTCGCATCAGAGCTGGCATTTCCACTTCAGCAGCGAGGTGCCTGATGAAACGTATTGAAGTGCAACCAAATTGCTTTCAACTTCCATTACCATTTGCATGATTTATTCCACCTCTGTTTAATCTGCACAGCCACACCTCAGGTTTTACACTTGTTTTAGGAGGATGTGGTGCTGAGCTTTGCTTTCCAGCACTACCACACCACAAGCTGTGGCTCAGAGGCTGGAGGAGCTGGTGGGGGTTGGTGCTGGATGCTGCGGGAAAAGTCCCGGGGCAAGCACTGTGAGTAGAAATTAGAGACCTGCTGTTCCCCACCATGATGAAAACCTGTTCCACCAAACTGCTGAAAGTGCTGGGGGAAGGGAGAAGATCCTTAAATCACAGAACCACAGAACTGTTGGGGTTGGAAGAGACCTTTGAGATCACCAAGCCAAATCACTCGTCTAGAGCTCACAATCCTACCACTGCCACAGAACCACCTCCCTCAGCACCACAGCCACGCAGCTTTTAAACCCCTCCAGGGTTGGTGACTCCACCACCTCCCTGGGCAACCTGTGCCAGCCTTGAGAACCCTTGGCTGGAAAGAAATTGCTCCTAAGATCCAACCTGAACCTCCTCTGGCACAACCTGAGGCTGTTTGCTGTTGTCCTGTCACTTGCTGCATGCGAGAAGAAATCAACCCAACAAAGGACTCGCCTGGTTGAGGGGGGTTAGGGTTTCTATCCCCCATTAGTTTCCATGATACTTCCATGTTCTTACATCTTGACTTCCTCTAACTCCTCTCTTTCAGCACCAGTGATTCACAAAGCACTTACAAGCTCTCTTCCAAAAGGGGTCTACCTTTCACCTCCACCACCTCTGCCCGCTCTGTGCTGACCTCTTCTCCTTTCTGCCAACACAGCTGCATGGCAGATCAAGCAGTGCAGAAAACCTTACACCATGCCTCAATTCATCTACAAACCTGCCTCTGCTTATCTCCTTTTAACTTGTTCAGTCCAAGTGCTTTGCAAAATGCCTCAGCGCTGGCCTGAGCTGGAGAAGAGCAGCATGGCTCCTTGATACCCATCTTGAGTGAGACCTAAAGATGCTGATGCACTGAAAAATCCCAACCCCATGAAGCACACAGCCATTTGTCCTGCTGTCTTTCTTCACTCCACGGAGGAAAACTCTCAAGTGTGAGCAGTATCAGAAGGCAGATAAGGGCAGAGCTCCCCTTCACCCCCCCTCCACTACTTATCTCTGCTCTGGGGTCATGTCTGCACAGCAATCTTTATTTCCCATTCTCACAGGTCTTGGCCTCACTGGAACCAAAAATTACAGACTGCACTCAGTGCTGCCTCCTCCAGCATCCCTGGGCTGTTCCTTTGCTCTCCACGAGCCTGCTGACCACTCTTCTGCCCCCATATCAACTGCACTGCTCCAGTGTGATCTTTCTGCCCCAAGTCCCACAGCAGAGCTGAGGGAGGTGCTGGATGCACCACAGCACTGATTTCCACCAGTCCAGAGTCCTCTCCTGCCCCTGGAGCTAGAGGCTGCCACTGTGCACAGCCTCTCCTGGCTGGAGCTGCACTAACAGGGCTGCTGTTTGAAGAGGACACCTCCTGCTGCAAGAACATTACTGGGGATGACAAACAGGCTACTTGTGCTGCTGTTAGGGGCACAAGAGATGCAAGATGAGGCCCAGCACCACTGTAACCCTGCGTTAGCACAGCTACAGCTCAGTCTGAAGTGTGCCAACAGGCTAAGCTTGTACTGTGTCCAGTTCTGGGCCCCTCAATTCAAGAGAGATGTTCAGGTGCTAGAAGGTGTCCAGAGAAGGGCAACAAAGCTGGTGAGGGGCCTGGAACACAAACCCTATGAGGAGAGGCTGAGGGAGCTGGGGTTGTTTAGCCTGGAGAAGGCTCAGGGGTGACCTCATTGCTGTCTACAATGACCTGAAGGGAGGTTGTAGCCAAGTGGGGTTGGCCTCTTCTGCCAGGCAACCAGCAACAGAACAAGGGGACACAGCCTCAAGTTGTGCTGGGGGAGGTCTAGGCTGGATGTTAGGAGGAAGTTGTTGGCAGAGAGAGTGATTGGCATTGGAATGGGCTGCCCAGGGAGGTGGTGGAGTCACTGTCCCTGGAGGTGTTCAAGAAAAGACTGGATGAGGCACTTAGTGCCATGGCCTGGTTGATTGGACAGGGCTGGGTGCTAGGTTGGAGTGGATGATCTTGGAGGTCTCTTCCAATCTGTTTGATTCTATATTCTAAGTGTTGAGCTGTGGGTACAAAACTCTCTCCCAGGTGCAGATGCCCTGAATGTGGGCACCTCATGGCTTGAAACTGCAGCAGGGGAGGGTTAGGTTGGAGAGTAGGAAGAATGTTTTGTTCCTGCAAGAGCAGTCAGGGATTGGAGCAGGCTGGCCAGGGGAGGTGGTGGAGACCCCACCCCTGGAGGTGTTCAAGAAACGCATGGCCATGGCACCTGGGGACATGGTTTGGTGACTGTGGTGGTGCTGGGTCGAAGGTTGGACTCAATGACCTTGAGGTTCTTTCCCAACTGCAAGGGCTCTCTGATCCACCCCTCCAGCAAACGGTCACAACCGGGCACGCAGCTCCCCAGGAAGGGCTCAGCCCCACCGGTTCAAACCTAAAGAGCTGCAAGGGTGTGGGGGGGGGGGAAAGCAGCTCTACAGCGAGGTCCAGCCATGGCCCAAGCATGCCTCTAAGTAAAACTAATCAGTGGGGTGTTGTGGTAGGCAGCTGGTGCCCTTGCAACAATGCCTAATTGGGCATCTTTGCTGGTTCCTAAGGTCAGAACATTTTATCTCCGTCTCTGCCCTTTCTGAGTTTACCCCACCCTGGGTTATTTTTTGGGGCAGCCATTGTAAGAGAAGAATAGGCTCTTTCCTCCATAGTCCAGTGACACAATGAGACTTCTTGAAGCCTCCTGAATAGATAAAGTGCTGTGGCAAAAGGAAAATTCTATTAAGGCTCTGCAAAATAAAACATCTGAGAGCTGGGGAGACAAGCAGCAGAGGAAAATCAATACGGGGAGGGCAGCGCGCTCCGAGAGAGAAACTTTTCACCAGTTGCAAAAAGGTGGTGAGAGTATGGGAGGGAGGCTGGGGGGGAGAAAGAAACTGATTAATTCAGGAGCCCCATCAATGGTATGGAAATCTGGCAGAACAGCAAGAACTGAAAGTAGAAGAATCTGAATGTACAAAGGGCTGAATAGAATGAGCAGAGCGCAGAGGCTCGCACACACAGCCCCTTTCTCACGCTTCTCTGTGAAGCAAACACAAGTGGCTTGTTCAAGTTTTCATCAAGGAGAAAGAAGGGACACAGTCAAGGTAACTGGCAGTAAACCCTGGAGTAAGCAAATTGATCCCTATTTCAGGGGAAGGGTGAAAAAAAAAACAACAAACCAGCAACCCAGAGATGAAACTCAAGCACGTTCGGGAGCTGTGGCTGGCCACAAGTTAACCCTCTCCTCCAGCTAAGGCTCTCCAGCTCACCCAGGGCTTTAAATCAGCTCTGAGCTCTCCAAGGCTCAGCTCAAGCCACGCAGCTAGCACCTGGATGGCAAAGGAGAAGGCAGTTTTGGCCCGGGTTAGAAGCAAGAGGACTGGAAGATGCAGTTCCCAGCTGCAAGGGCTGGCTGGTCACCCACTACGAGTCATCACCAGCCAGAGGAACCCTGCGAGAGGCTGAGACCTGAGCCTGGGGAGCCCGGACAAGGGCAGAGAAAGATCTGCTCAGTGCTCCCAAGAGCTGAAGAGTGGAGTCATGAGCATGGGCTCTTTTCAGAGACTTCTTTGGTGTGAGGGTGCTGGAGCCCCGGAGCAGGCTGCCCAGAGAGGTTGTGGAGTCTCCTTCTCTGAAGAGATTCCAACCCCACCTGAACACTGCAGCCTTGGGTAACCTGAGCTAGCAGTAACTGCATCAGCAGGGGTTGGACTGGATGATCTCCAGACGTCCCTTTCAGCTCCCACTGCTCTGTGACTCCCTGGCTGCAAGAGCGCCCTCCCAAGAGCATGCTCTGAACATGGCCAAAGCCAGCAGCCCAGAACAGGGCTGGATGTCCCCAAAACAGGGGTGGCACCGGGCCACCAAGCAGAGCCACTCCCACCCAACATGCTCAGAGCTGCTGGCAAGGCAAGAAGTCCTCTCTCTTCTCAGCTGTGGTTATGGCTCAGCTTGGAAGCTTACGGGAGCTGATTGATCTGAACTAATTCTGAGAGCATGGTATGAAATGAGCAGGTTTAACACTTTAGGTAAATAAAAAAAGAGAAGATAAAAGGACTTGCCAGGCAGTATCAGTTCCAAACAGACACTTAAACCCAACAGACTTCTCCTCTGGCCCAGCACACCTCACACAGATCCAATTCAGACCCAGTTTCTTACACAAAGCCTCACTAATGGCCTTTAGTTTATTTAACTTTTTTTTTCCCCCCAATCCACTTGGGGCTGTGAGAAGGGGAAGGGCAACACCACTTCATTACTCACTGCCTGGAAGGAGGAATAGTGGAGAATAGGAGGAAAGGAAAAAAAAAAACCTGGAGGAGCCAAAGGCTTTAATAATCCTAACAGTTCCCAGGGTTGTTTAAAATATGCCCAAGCAGTTCACAAAAGGCTCCACGGAGAAAAATGTATTTGATTTTCTTCCACTTTAATGGAGGCACAGATTGAAAGCAACAAAACCAGGGTGACCTAAATAAAATGGCTCTTAATTGTGCTGGGGAAGGCTGAGCTGAACTCCCCTGCCCCAGCCGGGCAGCAGCAGGCGCAGCCTCCTCCCTTCATGCCTCCCCCTCTCCTCCTCAGGACTTTCAGCTCCCTTCTGTTCCACGGAGCAGTCCTCAACAGTTGAAGGTGATCAAACCTGCCACCAGCCCAACAACCTCCCACATCCTAATGAACAGGCTGAAAGGCCTCTGCCAAGGCCCCCAGCACCTCATCAAGCTCGTGGAGGATGTTCCTCCAGAGACAGCAGCATGGCACTGCCAATGAGGGCTGAGATGCCCAAGCCAGGATGCTTTCTGCAAAGCTTCCTGCTGTTTCTTGCTTGTCTACAGCCATGTGGCACCTGCATGGGCTGGCAAACCCAAGAGGTGGTCCACACACACACACACAGAGCTTGGGCAGCCAATCTACATCTGTGAGGCATCTGTGTGCCACAGGACTTACAACAGCCACTACTGCACACCCCCAAGCTCTCCTGCCAGCTTCACTCTGAGTAAAACCTCCACCACAAAACCAGGGTGACCTTAAACAAAAGGATCCTCACTGTGCTCAGAAAGGCTCCGAGCTGAACCCCACAGCTCCAGCCTGGCAGCCTCCTCCCTCCATTCCTCCCCCTCAGGACTTCCAGCTCCTCTTGGTGCCACAGAACAGACACCCATCAGCTTTGTTACCCACCCCCCTCCTCACCCAATCCAGGAGAGGTTTTCCTGGTCCAAATCCTAAGTTCTTCCAACCAACACATCCAGAACACATTGAGATCTTCCTGCATGCATTCCCCCCACCAGGGATGAAGGAGCTGCTTGTTTGCATCACTCCTGAGCAGATTTGGTGCTATGTTCTCCACCTCTTCAAGGTAAAGAAGAATTAGGGCAGACAAATGAAATAAGGAGCTGTAATCAAACACTGCAGCAAGCCAGCCCAGGTCCTGGGAGGAAAGAGATGCCAGAAGGATGACATTCAGCTACGCACAGCTGAGTCCTGCTTTCACCTCCTCCAATTCCTGACTTGTAAACTTTACAGCTCCACCACTTCACAGACTGCATCAGGTTGGAAGGGACCCTCAAAGGTCCAAGCCCTGCACTCAGCAGAGATGCCTCCAGCTACAGCAGGCTGCTCAGGGACACAGCAAGTCTGACCTTGAAAGTCTCCAGGCATGGGCCCTCAACCACCTCCCTGGGCAGCCTGTGCCAGTGTCTCCCCACCCTCACTGTGCAGAACTTTCTCCTGATGTCCAACCTAACTCTGCCCTGATCCAGTTCCAAACTACTGTCTGCCCCACAGGCCCTTCTGAACAGTCTCTCCCCAGCCTGCCTGTAGGCTCCCTTCAGAAACTGAAATGCAGCTCTAAGGTCTCCCTAGAGCCTTCTCCAGGTGGAGCATCCCCAACTCTCAGCTTGTCCTCACAGAAGTGGTTCTCCAGCCCTCTGATCATCCTCGTGGTCTCCTCATGTCCTTCCTGTGCTGGGTGCAGCACTCTTCTGCTCTCCCAAGAAAATGTGCTGGATATTCTGGTCTAATTCCTCAAATTATTTCTACACACTGCACAACTCCTCCAATATTTTGCTTTCTGAAGCAGAAAACCCTCTCAGCTGTTAGGAAACTGTCAGGTGCCATCATTTTCAAGGTGCATGTGAAACCCAAGCGCCGGCATCGTGCTGCTGCAGATTTACAACCTCCACACACACAAATGAAGACAAATGGGCAGCGTGTGCCAGACAGCAATGAATGGTTCCCTCCCCCCCGCCCCCAACCAGGCCTCTGGGTTTGATTACAACAGAATTAAACAAAGAAACAAATACTTCAACCTTTCCCCCTCTTTCTGTCAAGCACAGCCTCCACCTCATCCTGGCACAGCTCCTTCCCCTCTCCAAAGACACCTTCACCTCCCAGGTGCCTTCACTGTGACATTGGTCACCTTCTCATCCTAGCCAGCCCATGGTGTTTGCAGCAACACACCCCAGCACAGATGACCACACCAGACCACAGGTTCCTAGTCCAGAGCAGGACTGGTCCCTGTTCCACCACGCTCAAGGACTCCACTCCTGATGGCTCCTGTCTTGGTCAATGTACCAAGAAGCAAACCAGAGACCTCCTGGACTGCAAGCACAAACCCTGAGGCTACCTGAGGTAGCCTCAGCTCCCAGCTGTGTGGTGAGAGGTTCACTCTCTCCATGGATCAGGCACAAGCGGTGCAGAGCCCCACAGGGGGCTGGAGGCACAGAGTATGGTCCCTCACTGAGCTCTTCCCAGCGCCTGGCAGCGATGCCCTCCCAAGCAAGGACGCCACATTATGCACCGTGATGACAATCAATGCCACACTGTGCAGCAGCATATTCCAGGGCTGCCAATTCCTCCCCCACCCTCAGCAGTCAAGTCTTTAAAAAGTCTTCTTCAGCAATTACAGCTAATAAACCCACAATTTTATTCAACACACACATATCATTGCAGCTAATCTTGCTCCATCGGGGCTGAAATTAAACCAGGCATTCAATCACCTTCCTCACAGGGCTTGCTCACCAGCCCTGACGTGGCACAGAGCAGCCCCAAAGCTTGCCAAAAGGCACAGTGGCTGCTCTTGGGCTTCAAAATGCTCCTGCAAAACACCACCACTTTAGTTACTCAACACTTACTCTCCCAAGGGGGTGTTAAGAACGACTGATGCTCTCCAGAGCAATCAGCCTCCCACAGCAGGACAAACTCAAGATGACTCCACAGATGATGCCTCACAAGTTCCTTCTCTGGCATTAGTGATGGCAGAGTGAGACTCTGTGCCATGCTCAGAGTAAGACAGGGGCTGCATGGAGACTCTTGCAGTTTTTCATTGACCTGTTGTCTTGGCTGAGCACTTCCCTTGTCCCCAGCAAAGCTCCAGCACACATTAGCTGACACCACCGACTGGCAAGTGAGTGGCTTGCAAAGAAGTAAATAACCAAACCCCAACCACCCAGCAAACAACTCAGAATCCTAAATCAGTTCTTCCTCTGGCATCAGAGGCTGCTGTGCCACTAGAGGAGCAGTAGCAGAGAAGGCAGTGACAAAAGGAAGGAGACGAAGCAAGGCCAGAGACAGCAACTGAACACTGTGGTGGTTTTATGCTGACTGTCCTCAGGGCATGCATCCCAGAAAGGCAGCGACTTAGCTCCACCTGAAGCTTGAATCCACCAAGTATCACCAGAGTCCCGACACAGACACAAGAGCTGACACCACCCAAGCTCAGCTCAGCTGCTCTCAGGTGAGGTTCCCCCAGCCAGGTGCAGAAGGCAGGGCCAGGCAGCTCTGGCAGCAGGTAGGCAGCAGTGCCGCAGGGGCTGGGGGGAACACTGCTCCTCCAGCACTGCCCCGGGCAGCTGCAGGGTGCTGGCTGCTCTGCCTGCCACAGGACCTTAGCTGCCCTCAGCCTTCTTCCTCCCTTCCCACTGCTCCTCTGCAGATCAGCTCTGCCAAGCTGCAGTCTGTTTGCTTTTCCAAAGCACGCTTCAGAGGCGCTGCCTGCGGAGCAGGAGACCATGCAGAGCCCCCCCGGGCAGAGGCAGCTCCTGCTGAGCACAGGTGGCCTCACACAGCCAGCCAGCACGGGGGCCCGCAGCCACTCCGAGCAGTGCCAACCACCTCCAACATCTGTCCTGCTCGGGCCGCAGCTAGAGGGACACTGGCATCAGTTCATGCAATTCCAGCATCAGTTCTAACTCTGCCATCTCCACTTGCTCTGCTGTAGCCATGGGATGAGGCTCTCTGGACAGGAGGGTACAGAGTCTTGGCTAAAAAGTCCCAAGTCTAAAAGCTAAAGGCTAAGAAGCCCCTTTCAGTGAGGGTGGGGAGGCACTGGCACAGGCTGCCTAGGGAGGCTGTGGATGTCCCCTTCCTGGAGGTGTTCAGGGCCAGGCTGGATGAGGCCGTGAGCAACCTCGACTGATGGAGGTATCCCTGCCCATGGCAGGGGAGTGGAAACAGATGGTCTTTAAGGTCCCCTCCAACCCAACCCATTCTGTGATTCTATGAAGTCACAGAATCACAGAATCATTCAGGTTGGAAGAGACCTCCAAACTCATCCAGTCCAACCTAGCACCCAGCCCTATCCAATCAACCAGACCAGGGCACTAAGTGCCCCCGTCCAGGCTTTTCTTCAACACCTCCAGCCTTCCTCCTGAGTGAGATAGGGATCCAGGAGAATTTTTCACAGCTGCCTTTGCAGCCCCAGGACAGGCACAGGTAAGCAGATCTGAGACATCCCCAGCAAAGCAACAGGATCGAGTTTACAGAGCTTCCTGCTGCCCTTTTGGAAATACCTGCTGAGTAAGTGTGAAGATAAGACCAGGATTGCATTTCTCTGCCTCCTGATGCATGAAGGGCTTTTTTATTGCCCACACCTCAGAAACCCAGGCAGCATGGACACTTTGGCACAACCAGCTTCAGCAGAAGGCTCAGCTGCAAAATCAACCAGCACAGTTTATTAGCAAAGAAAAACTCATCTAAGTTTCCCCTGACTGTAATGAAAAAAAGTTTCATTTTATTTCCTGCTCCATCCTCTTCCCTTTTATTGTTCTTCTCACAGACTGACTTGCAGATTAAAGAATACTTTTCCAGGGCTATTTCTTCTATGCAGAACTCTCCTCCCTTGTCCTTCAACCCCAAATCAAACAGACCTTATATCTTGATGATCTTAAAGGTCTCTTCCAACCAAAACGATTCCATGAGTCTATAATCACAAAAAAAAAAGGCTGCACCTCCGTGGGGCTGCTCTCCCAGGGGACATAAAATCACAGACTGGGTTGGAAGGGACCTTAAAGACCATCCAGCTCAAACCCCCTGCCACGGGCAGAGACACTCCCACCAGCCCAGTTTGCTCCGGGCTTCATCCAGCCTGGCCTGGAACACCTCCAGGGAGGGGACATCCACAGCCTTCCTGGGCAACCTGCTCAAAAGGGGTTTAAAGCAATGTGTACACCTGGCACTCTGGGACAGGGTTTAGTGGGCATGGGAGTGTGGGTTGATAGTTGGACTTGATGACCTTGGAGGTCTTCTCCAGCCTTAGTCACAGACTCACAGGATCTTAAGGACAACTCACAGGGTTGGAAGGGACCTCAAAAGATCATCGAGTCCAAGCTCCATGCTAGAACAGGTCATAGAAGACCCCTGCAAGGCCTCACTGGTGCCTCTGAATGTTTTGTTGGCATCCTCCTGGCTCTAAACACTTCTTCTTTTTTGCTCCAAAGCCATGAGTGGATCATGCCTGTTAGAAAGGCTCCAAGAGACTCCTGAATGCTGGCAAACAGGCTCAGGACATGGAACAAATGCCAAAAGCAGGCACAGGGAGGATTTTGGTGGTGAGATGATGACAGGTCCACACATCAACTCCACAGAGCTGCCAAATGTCCTTCTCAGATATGGATATATTTATTTGTTGATTCTGCTTCTCTGACTCTTAACTACTCTGCACTACCCCAAGACACAACAGCTAAGCTGCAATCCTAGCAGAGCGTTCACAAGGAGAATTCCACCTCCGTAGCTCAGCCCCAACCAGCTCCCTTTGCTCTGTCTCACCACCAGCTTCTGGTATCACTCAAGGATATTAACTGGAACCTATTCCTGCCACACCAAAATGCTCCCCCAGCCACAGCAAAGGGCTCCCCAGACAAACCTTTCTGTCATCTTAATCCAGGCTCTAATAAGGATGAGGATATGTAGCTGCAGGGAACTCTGCTTTGTGTTCTGCATATGGACACCAGAAGACAGCAGAAGTGACATCTCCAAACCAAGCACCAACTCCTCATCCTGGATGTCCACCACAGAAAAGTGTTTCCACCCAGAGCTAAAAAGGGTGGTGGGCAAAAGTCAACCCAAATCACAGAATCACTTTGGTTGCAAAAGGTCTCTCAGATCACCCAGTCCAACCAGCAACCCAGCCCCCCCACAGCCACTAAACCATGCCCTCAGGTGCCACAGCCACACATCTCTTGAACACCTCCAGGGATGGTGACTTCACCACCTCCAATCCCTGACCACTCTTAGAGCAAAGAAATGTTTCTAGATCTCCAACCTAAACCTCCCCTGGTACAATTTCAGGTTATTTCCCTTTCTTCTATCAGCTGACACCAGGCAAAAGAGCCCAACCCCACCTGGCTCCAGCCTCCTTTCAGGGAGCTGCAGAGAGCAGCGAGGTCTCTTCTCCAGAATGAACACTGCCCTACTCCTGCTGGCCACACTCTTGCTGATCCAGGCCAGGATGCCATTGGCCTTCTTGGCCACCTGAGCACCCTGCTGGCTCACCTTCAGCTGCTGCTGCCAACCAGCACCCCCAGTGCCTTCTCTGCCAGGCAACTTTCCAGCTACTCTGCCCCAAGCCTGCAGTGCTGAACGTCAAGCTCCAGGCTTGGGCACAGAGGGAAAGCTGAGCTGGTGGTGCTGAGTGCTGTGGCTGTGACTGCAACAGAAATGAACACCCTCTAAAACAGGGCTTGGTGAGGGATAATTGGTATTATGGGAGAGGTACAGAGTTAATTCTGGAGTGTCTGCTGAAAACCTTCCATGATAAAGGACCGTGGTGAGCAGAGCATTCGGGCTGCAGCCAAGGCTTAAAATAGGAGAAGGGGTGGGGGGAGGAAGGGAAAAGAAAGATTACCTAGAAACAAGCAGTGAAAGGATTCACAAATTTCTAGCACTGCATTTTCAAGTGCTGGCTGCAAGCTGGGAAAAGGAGAAGCAAAGGATCTGTGCCACCCTCACGAGGCTGAGGCAAAAGTCTTCTCTACCATGTTTTGCTGCTGCTTTTGCTAACCCAGCTGGAGGCATCTCAAGAAATCAGCCCCTTCCATGAGCAAGGCTGTGGTGCTGATCCTGCAACTAAGCCCACAGCAAGCTAGAAGTGCCTGGATTTTCACCTTGCTGCTCAGCTGTAGGACACAGCCCCCTGCAACCCCTCCTTATTCTCCTGCTCTGCTCATTTCTGCCTGCAATCTTTCCCACTTCGCTCCTGTAAAATTCCCTTCATGCAGTAAAGTCAAAGCTCACACTGCAAGAAGGAAGAAAATAAAAGGATAGGGCCATAAAGAGTAGAGAGGAGGAAAGTGTGAGCAGGAAACCTGTCTCGGGTCAGAAGACAAACCAGGGTCAGAAGTCACAGACTGGTAGGGGCTGGAGAAGACCTCTGGGAGCAGACAAACTGCCCTGAGGGACAGACCTCATGCAGGACCCAGCACTTCCTCCTCCTCCCACAGGTACCTGGCCTTTTCCAGAACATTCTGCAACAACTGCCCTCATCCTTCCCTTCCTCCAGCCCTGCTCAGTGACAGCTCAAGAGACTCATTGGAGTCAAAACTCAAGGGCATATCCCATGATGGTTTTCTTTCCTGAGTGCTCACCATGGGCCTCCCAGGGCTTTCCCAGCACATGAACTCCAGAAGAACATGGGGAGTGGAGTAAGTATCTGACATCATTTACTCATTAGTGATCTCTGATACTTCACTATTAGGAAGGATCATTCTGGAATGTCATCAGGCAGCGCTTCCAGCTCACATCAAGCTCAGAGACAGCCTGTGTGAGGCTGGAGAGCTCTCCCTGGGAGGAGCTCTGCATGAACCCCAAGTGCCCGAAGCTGCTGTTCCTCTGCCTGCAGCCCTCCCAGCCCCAAGGATCACTCCCTTCTGTCATTAATTAGCTCTGGACTGACTCTCTCTCTCTCTAGCACATTTCTGCAGTGATTCACAGGACTGAGCTCTGGAGTTACTACGAACAGCT
Source organism: Pogoniulus pusillus (assembly GCF_015220805.1). Lineage (NCBI taxonomy): Eukaryota > Metazoa > Chordata > Aves > Piciformes > Lybiidae > Pogoniulus > Pogoniulus pusillus. Next base: position 13,520,090 of record NC_087290.1, on the reverse strand, counting down.
CCATCTCATTGCTGCCTACAACTACTTGAAGGGAGGTTGTAGCCAGGTGGGGTTGGTCTCTTCTCCCAGGCAACCAGCAACACAGTCTCAAGTTGTGTCAGGGATGGTCTAGGCTGGATGGTCTGGATGTTAGGAGGAAGTTCTTCCCAGGGAGAGTGACTGGCATTGGAATGGGCTGCCCAGGGAGGTGGTGGAGATGCTGTCTCTGGAGGTGTTCAAGCAAAGCCTGGATGAGGCACTTAGTGCCATGGTCTGGTTGATTGGACAGGGCTGGGTGCTAGGTTGGAGTGGATGAGCTTGGAGGTCTCTTCCAACCTGTTTGATTCTATGATCTTTCCAGCTCTGGTGCTGGTGCTCCCTGGTCCTGAACAAGCAATTTCAAGAGCCAGGCTTGTTTCATCACTCTAAAGCTCAAACTAAACCAGGAGGGTCAGAGTTTTAAAGCCACTGAATGACTTTGATCATCTCTTTTGGCAGCAGCTCTCCAAGACCTTTCCCTAGTCAGGCATGAGTGAAGTTTTTACCCTTCCCCCTCCTCACTGCAGGCACCTTCCCCCCACCTGCTTGTCACTGACCTCCTCTTGTTTGACACAGGATCTGCAGCCTTTCTAGATCTACAGATCAGGCCCCCAGGGAGACCATAAGGATCAAAACCACATCTGTCTGGAGTGTCAGAAATTCAAACCCAGCTCCTTCAGCTCCCCAGACTCCAATTAGGTGGCACCTTCCAAACCTTTCCTGGAGTCAGGCTGAAAGCTATGAAATGCTGCACGGTGGCAGCAGGAGGCTCTGTTCATGGGGGTGAATTAACCCAGGCCAAACCTGGAAAGCTCCCTGAGTGTGCTAAAGTAGAAATACAGATGAGCTCAAAGGAGATGAAAGGAAACCACATGAAAACGTGAGGCTGACTCCTGAAGACAGCATCCCCCACCACTGAGCAGCACTGACTCAGGCAGGGCTGGGTATGAAATGGAAACATTCATTTCTCCATCTCTGGCAGTGCATTTGTCCCACCCAAAAAGAAAGGAGCACTGAAGAGCCATGGGAAGCACAGAGATGGGACTAATGGACAACAGCAAACTGTCATCTGTCCAGAGCACCAATGCAGACAACCATGGCTGCAGAGATGCAGGAGCTCAGTTTTGCTTGTTCAAAACACAGGAAACCACCAACTCTTCTCCTGTGCTTCCACAAGCCCCTCAGGGGACACAAGGGCACACCTATGCATGCAGATGTCCCCACCTGTCCCTGCCACTGATGCCTCACAGCTCAGTAAGGGCTGCTGCTGGGAAATCAGAAGCAGTAGGAGAAAGCAGAGAGCCTGAAAGAGAACAGGAGAGCAAAGCACAGAACCACAGAGCAGCAGGGTTGGAAATCATCCAGTCCAACCACCAACCCAACACTAACCATGCCCCAGAGTGCTACCTTCAATGTTTTGTGTTAACACCTCCTTGGGCAGCCTGTTCCAGTGCCTGACCACCCTTGCAGAGAAGAAGCTGTTCTAGGATCCAGTCTCAGCCCCAGAGTGCTACCTTCAGTGTTTTAACACCTCCCTGGGCAGCCTGTTCCAGTGCCTGACCACCCCTGCAGAGAAGAAGCTGGTCTAGGATCCAGTCTCAGCCCCAGAGTGCTACCTTCAGTGTGTTAACACCTCCCTGGGCAGCCTGTTCCAGTGCCTGACCAGCCCTGCAGAGAAGAAGCTGGTCTAGGATCCAGTCTCAGCCAGGTGGATTCACCTCGGAAACAGCCAAACCAAAAAGCTGCGCCCAGACCCCCGCAGAGGTTACCTTTCCCTTGGCTCCTGTTTCACACACAGGACTCTGCTGTTCCACCATCTCCAAACCAGGAGCAGCACTTCAAAAGCCACCAGATTTGAAATCTAATCCAGTGGAGGATTCCATTAACCTGCTGACATCAGAGCTTCCTGCTCCCAGATTTTGCGGCTGCTTCCTCCCAACACATTTGAGCACCAAAAGTGAGCAGTCTTGTGCAGATCAGAAGGCTGCAGAAACTGCAGCGTTCAGATTGAAAAAAAGAAGAACTTAAAAAGCCCCAAGTGAACAGCCTGAAACTCTTGATAAATTGTGAAATTTGGCAGCACCCATCTGACAATGTTTATTTTCTCCCTCCCCGAAGTTGAACGTTAGATCGCAACAGTTTTCTTTGGCAGACACAGGTTCTGCACTGCCTTCCCCTTCTCCCTGACACACCATATGGACCCCTCTTAATGAAAGGGATCTCCAGAGGGATACTGAAGGAGCTCAGCACTGCTGCTCTGCAAGGCAGAGACTAAAAAACGACCGCTTTGGATTCGCAAGTCCTTAAAAGTGCAGTCGGTGAGCCCAGATTAGAAGAGCAAATGAAGCTTCAGGGATACCAAACACACACAGATGAAAGCAAAATCACTGCTGGGTTTACCCAACGCCTGCGAGGAGCAGGCTGTCAGAAGAGCCCACTGAAAGCAGAAGTGCCTGGGCTCTCCTCAGTGCAGAAAGTGGAACAAGACCAGCAGAAGTTCTTCCCCCCTGCTCTGCTGAGACTCCGCCTGAAGCCCTGCCCAGTTCTGAGGTCTCCAACACAAGAAGGACATGGAACTGCTGGAGCAGGACCAGAGGAGGCCACCAAGATGATCAGAGGCTGCAGCACGTCCCCATTGGCGACAGGCTGGGAGAGCTGGGGCTGTTCAGCCTGAAGAGAAGGCTCCAGGGAGACCTTAGAGCAGCCTTCCAGTGTTTGAAGGGGCTACAAGAAACCTGGGGAGGGACTTCTGACAAGGGCTGGGAGTGCCAGGATGAGAGACAATGGCTTTGAGCTGGGAGAGGGGAGATTGAGAGTGGGCATTAGGAAGAACAGACCCTGTCAGCTGTGACACTCATGGCTCTGGGAGTCCAGCGTGAGGGCAGGCAGAGCCTGCACACAGGGTGCCCTGCACCTGGCAGGATCTTGGACAGCCAAGATGCTTGCTGCCTCCTCCACAAACACCAACCCACCTGTGCCATGAAACCACAGCAGCTCTGAGCTCCAGTGCCACCAGCAGAGTCGTGCCCTGGCAGCAGTGTGGGGTGTCCAGCAGGGACAGAAGCCAAAGCCCAGGGCAGTTCAGCACAGCCTCCCTCCAGCTCCAGGGCTGCAGCTGCCTCCAGGAAGTGCACCCAGAGCTAGCAGGCCAAAGGAGTCTTTTTACAGCCTGACCAAATCACAGAATCAAACAGGTTGGAAGAAACCTCCAAGATCATCCAGTCCAAACTATCCAATCAAGATCATCCAGTCCAGCCCTAGTCAATCAACCAGACCATGGCACTAAGTGCCTCATACAGGCTTTGCTTGAACACCTCCAGGGACAGTGACTCCACCACCTCCCTGGGCAGCCCATTCCAATGCCAGTTACTCTCCCTGGGAAGAACTTCCTCCTAACATCCAGCCTAGACCCCCCCTGGCACAACTTGAGACTGTGTCCCCTTGTTCTGTTGCTGGCTGCCTGGGAGAAGAGCCCAACCCCACTTGGATACAGCTTCCCTTCAGGCTGTTGTAGACAGCAATGAGGCCACCCCTGAGCCTCCTCTTCTCCAGGCTAAACAACCCCAGCTCCCCCAGGCCCAGCCCCTCCCCTAGGATTCCTGTCACTTCCAGGAAACCTGCCACTAACCCAAACCAGCAGCAACAGGGCAGGAGTCAAACCTTCTAAGGAGCCAAGTGGTGTTACTCTGCAGCAAAGACCTGTCTCAAGCTGCCTTTAGTTCTGCATTTGCCTTCTCTCTCCTGGTCCTTGCCTGCTCCTGGAGCAAGAGGCAGGATGGACAGGCATGAGCTGGGAAAAAAATCATCTTGCAGAGTAATGTCAAGATCGATGTGTTGACCTAACAAGTAATGCCAGCTTTAGTGGTGTCTTAATGATGTGATCATTATCTTCTTACCTGAAGAGCAGCAGCAGCTAGCACGTGTGCCAGCAGGAAGGCTCAAGACTAGGCACTGCAAAAGCCCACAAATCCTTCCCCGCATCCACAGGGATATTCTCTGCCTTTGGTGTCTCGAAGGAAACAAAAAATGAGCTCAACATCCTCAGAGGGCTCAATTAACTGAGCGCAGCAGAAGAGACACCACTGCCACGGAAGAGTTGTCGTCTCCCTCAGGGTACTGGAGCTTTGCAGGCTTCTGGTCACCTGCACCAGTTTCCCAGATCTCCTTCAGCATGCCTGGAGGTGTCTGGGAAGATGAAGGGAGTGAGGAGGCAGCAGGCAAAGGGAAGATGCCAGTCTGGAGTCCTCTCCATCTGGATTTTATAAGCCAGGTGGATTTGCTCTGCCCTACCTCCCACGTCTCCAGGAAACACTCAGTATTTTAACATCTACCTTGCAAAGCTCCTGGTGCCTGCCTGCTGCACCCAAGATGGCCCAGAAGACTCACACCTCCCCAGTCCCTTGGCTCTGCAGTGGAACAGAGCCTCAGGTGCACTTTCAGGCTTTGAGCCTACCCTCACAAACCTTAGAGGCTAGTTTTGTGCCAGCCTCTGGGTGGAAAGGAGCATCCAGTTCCATTGCCCCTGCCAAGGGCAGGGACACCTTCCACTAGCCCAGGTTGCTCAAAGCCCCATCCAATCTGGCTCTGAATACTTCCAGGCTTGGAGCCACCACAACTTTTCTGGACAGCCTGTCCCAGTGCCTCACCACCCTCATGGGGAAGAATTTCTTCCTATGTCTCATCTAAATCCAGCTTCTTACAGTCTGAAGCCATCACTCCTCATCCTGTCACTCCCTGCCTTTGTACAGAGTCCCTCTCCAGCTCTCCTGCAGCCCCTTTCAAGTACTGGAGGGCTGCTCTAAGGTCTCCTGGGAGCTTTCTCTCCTCCGTGCTGAACGGCCCCAAGTCTCTCAGCCTGGCTTCACAGCAGAGGTGCTGCAGCCCCCAGGTCACCTTTCTGGCTTCCTCTGGAGCTGCTCTAACAGTAAGAAAATCCATTTTCCACAAGCTCTTGATGGCCACCAAAAGTAGCAGAGAGCAGTAACACAGAGCATGAGAGCAGACCCAGCAGTCAGCTTTCAGCCTGCTGTGGTTCACCTCTCTCCAGAGACAGCCCAAGAAGAGAAGCCACCGAGACAAAGCAAACAAACAGACTTTGAGACTGAAACAGGAGATTTTTGGTCTAACTCTACAAAACACCAGCTAGTGCGAGCCACCTCTTCCAGCTGCCTGCCTTGGGTCTCCCTGGACAAGGGCAGCTGCAGAGGACCCATCCCGGCGGCAGGCTGAACGCACAGCAGTGCCTGCCCTCCGCAGTGCCAGCCCCGGGTGTGCAGCCTGACCTCCCTCCTCCCTCTGCAGATACCATAGCAACATGAAATTAGCACACACACCACTGCTAAATGAGTCATTTACTGATTTCAGAAGAACCTGGCTTGCAATTTATCCTTCTATTATCTTCTAGACCCGTAGCTTAACTCCTTTTGTAAGAAGGCTGCAATCAAGCTAAATAACATTTGAAAATCTAATAAGCACAGGCAGGCTCCTGGCTGCGGGCTGAGGGATGTGCAGCCTGATTTGCCTGTCCTCGTGTTCACCACAGGTTGGTCCCTTCAGTCCCCAGGAATCAGAGAATCCTTTTTTGGGTTGGAAAAGATCTCTGAGATCACAGAATCACAAAATCTGGGGGCTGGAAGGGGCCTCGGAAGATCATCGAGTCCAACCATCAGCCCAATACCAACGTGGCCACTAAAGCACGTCCCAAAGGGCCATGGCCACACATTTCCTGAACACCTTCAGGGGTGGGGACTCCACCACCTCCCTGGGCAGCCTGTGCCAATCCCTGCCCACTCTTGCAGGAAGGAAATTTTTCCTGATCTCCAGCCTAACCCTCCCCTGGTGCAACGGGAGGTTGTTTGCTCTCATCTGCTCACTCCATACGCTGGAGAAGAGACCGAGCAGCCCTTCCCCTCCCTTGATGGGAGAGGTTTCTTTCTTCCCAGCTCTTCAGGCCCAGTCAGGAAAGCCCTGAGCAGCTTTCAGAAGTATCTCTGTATTCCATCTACAAACTGTCATTTTAAAACCTGCAGCCAGTGAAGGGCAGGGCAGGCAGCAGGGTACGCAGGGCTGCAATGACAGTCTGGGGATAAAAGAGATCTGCAAAGGCTTCTGCAACACTATCAAGGCTGCTTCTCCAGTGACTCAACCACACCTTGTCACTCATACTTGGTTTAAAAGATATTTATATAGACAGTAAGAGCAGAGATTTACTTTCAGACTTATTTACTTGGGTGGAAGAGGTGAGCTGCTTTCTCCCTGCTCCTCAGCAGAAGGCAGATCCATCTCCCCTCCATGCACTTCACAAGCTGCAGAGGAGTCTGAGAGGTGCTGTGGGCTGCAACTTCCCAGCCTTTCACACAGCAGCTTAGAGAACTGGATTCAGCATCCCCCTGAGACGCTGCTAACCAAACATGCCCTGAGAGGAGGACAGCTTCCCTCTGATTGCTTTGTTTTCCACTTCCTATTCCTACCGGAGAGCTGCTCCCGGGGTTTAAAAATGAAGAGCAGTGCAGCTATTAAAGCCAGAGCCCAGGGCTGCTGGAGGGGGGCAGATTTTACAAGGCAGATTCAGATACCTTCATAGGCAAGAGGATAGTAAAGGTTGGAAAAGACCTCCAAGAACCATTTTGGTTGAAAAACATCTCTAAGATCACAGAACCACAAAATATCAGAGATTGGAAGGGGCCTTGAATGGTCATCGAGTCCAGGTCTTAACTCAGCACCACCACAGCCATTAAACCCTACCCCAAACTGCCATGGCCACAGATTTCTTGAACATCTCCAGGGATGGGGACTCCACCAGCTCCCTGGGCAGCCTGTGCCAATCCCTGACCACTCTGGCAGCAAAGAAACATTTCCTAACACCCAACCTAAACCTCTCCTGGTGCAGCTTGAGGCTGTTTCCTCTCGTTCTATTTACTTTTCAGCACCTCTGCACCAGACAGTGCCCATAAACAGACACACAGAGAAGGAAATAAATGCATACAAAACTCAGCAAGAGCCCAAGCCTCAGCTGCTGGGAGCTGCCCTGGGAGCACCTTGCCCTGTTCTGCTTACCAAGAGCTGGGCTGCAAGAGCCAAACGCGTCAGGCTCCAGACCACCGGAATGGGAAGAAAAAAAACCCAGTTCTGTTTAAAATCTCCACTTCCTCTCACTGTTTATTGTTCCCCATCTCTGTTGCTGTCTCCAGCACAGCTGGACAATAGCAAACAAAAGCCTGTTAAACCCTGCTCTTAGCATTTTATTCCCCTAACAGCCATCACCTACACCAGAGCAGAGATAAAAGCGAGGAGTTTGACCCGGCTGTGCTGGCAGCGCAGCCGCTTCCCTGTCTTCTGAAGGACAGAAAAAGAATGTCAGGAGAGCAGATGGATTGGAAAGGAATTTGGAAAACAACAATAACAACAGCAGCAAAATGAAACCCAAGACCTAAAAGCTGTCTCTGTCCAAAAAAAAGCTCCCCACGCACACACCCGGTGGCACGGAGGGCATCGGCTGGCGCCAGGACCGGGGCTTAGGCTGTCAGAGCCACCCTGGTGCCAGCAGCAACAACACAGAGCAAGGAATTTGGTGTTGGAATGGGACCAGAGGACTCTCCACAGACATCTTTGGGCACTTCTGAACGTTAATCACACTGCCCCACACTTCTGCAATGCTGGTAGCTCACCCCGATGCTTTCTGGCTGGGAGACTGGCACTCAAACACTCCTCAGCTCTGCCAGCCCACCCTTAGCCCCCCAGCATCAGCCACTGCCCAGGAAGGTCCAGAAGCAGCTCCTTTAAGAAAGATTTCACATCTTCCTGAGACCAGCAAATGAACCTTACCTGAACTATCTTCCTAAGAGAAACAGGCAGGAGAACCCTCCCTGCCTCTGCCCAGCTCCCAGCCGCACCAAGGGCTCCTCTCACTCATGGTTTACCTCCCAGAGCAGCCTGGAGCCCACTGAGCCCCCACTCCCCAGTCACCAAGAGCTTGCACAAAGTCATCACTCTCCAGGATTTTCAAGCAAAATTCTCACCCACCGGTACCAAGCCACCTGCCTGCTGTCCAGAGGGGTACCAAGCCACCTGCCTGCTGTCCAGAGGGGTACCAGGCCACCTGCCTCCTGTCCAGAGGGGTACCAGGCCACCTGCCTCCTGTCCAGAGGGTCAGGTTTTGCTGCTGGCCTCAGGGAGTGTTTCACACAGCAGCAGCAGACAGCTCAACGGCTCAGCGGTTGGGACCAGGGTGCTGCTTCCCTGCCAAGCCTTCTCCACAACCTGGCCCACAGGGCATCCACCCGGCACAGGGACACGCCAGGTGGACAGCAATGTCTGGGGACACCCACTCACAGCCTGAGCACGGAGGTGGAGAGGGCTGAGGTCAAAGCCCTCAGCACTCTGCCAGGAAGTTTTCCATCTGTACTACGTAGCCGCAGAGGTTGAGCTCTCGGTGGGTTCCCCCGAATCAATAAGTGGCCTCAGACAATGCCCTGGAAGAGTCACTGCAGCTCCTCCACTGTCCAAAGGTTGCTGTGCACTTCAGTGAAACCAAAAGCAGAGGTCACAGAGCCATCAAGATTGGAAAAGGCCTCTAAGTTAATCATCCAGTCCAACCTCCACAGCAGAACACACATGAGAGCAGGACCTGCTGCTAGCCAGCAGTGCTCAGCACCACAGAGCCACAAGGCTCTGCAGCCACAGCACTCAGCTGCATCTGGCAGTTCACCACCAGCAGCAGCTGTAAATGAGGGGCTGCCTGTGGGCATCTGTGCCACGCAAAGACCACACTTACCCCTGCTGAGCACCCACCAAGCCACCCCAGCGTCTGCAGCACAGGCAGGTAGCAGCTCTCCTGCCCGCAGGAAGAACCTCAGAAAGCACTCAGACAGCAGAAAACAATTTAAATGAAACACACACCAGGAACAGCCCAGAGCAGGCTGTTACAGGAGAGAGACACAGCAGAATTTAAAGGAATTACTGCAAATTACTGCATGGGTTCAAGAAAGAAAAAAACAAACAACTAAATTACATAATGGAATTCTTTCATTTAAGAAGCTTCTTCACAAAAATCAATTTCTTGCTGCTTTGATTCAATTCAAGATGCTCCAGAACATCCCCATGCTGATCAAAACAAGATCTGGTGGTTTATAATCTTCAGAGATGCTGGGGATGGGGAAAGTGGAGGACACACCACAAGCCTGGGCAGCACTGAACAGGGAGCAGGTCAGAGCCTGACTCGTTCCACCCTGGTTCCACAGAGCATCTCCCTGCTGCCATCACTCCACCTGGCCCTGAATGCAGACGCAGCACACAGGGTGTGTTCGATCTGCCACCTCCAGCCTGGGAATCAGGCATCTATTAAGAACTCTGCTTCTTGCAGGGACAGCACCAGAGATGAAGAAGTGTCCTCATTAGAGGCTCTTTGCAGGCCCATGAAGTAACTTGCTGCACTATGTAATGGCCGAAGAGGAGATGCAAATCACAGCCTAGAGCTCCATGTGCTTCTGACTGGCAAACAATTCCAGCTTGCTTGACAACTCTTTGCTAAGATGAAGCTAAACTGCCCTTTTGTGCCAATTAAAGACTCACCAGAACAGCCTGAACCTCCTCCATTGTTTAATAGAAAAAGGCAAGAAACAATTTTGCCTCTCTTTTTAAAAACCCATAAACACCTTGCTGGGGATGCTTCTGACAGGGTGGCTTTGACTTCATTAATGGTCCAAACAGCAACCGTGATAAAAGAGAGCTGCTTCTTCTGGCAGGTCAGCAAAGGAGCCTCCAAACACCTCCTAACAGACAAAACTTTCCACTACCAGTGCTGCTACCCCACGAGCTGTCCCAAAATCACAGCAAGACAAAGCAGTCTGCACAGCTCAGCCCTTCCAGGCACTTGATGAAGGAGAATCTGCCAATAGTGCAGTGGGAGGTTTGAGTGGGATTTAGGTTTTTACTTATGACTCCTTTTCACAGAACTGTAAAGCTTGGAAAATGCCTCTAAGGTCATCCAGTCCAACCAGCAACCCAGCACCACCATGGCAAGCAAACCATGTCTCCAAAGTACCTTTCTTGAACACCACCAGGGATGGGCACTCCACCACCTCCCTGGGCAGCCTGTTCCAATCCCTGATCACTCTGGCAGCGAAGAACTGTTTTCCTTGTCTCCAACCTAACCCTCTCCTGGTGCAACTGGAGGCCATTCCCTCTTGTCCTACTGCTAGTTACTTGGAAGATTGATCCCCACCTCACTCCAGCCTTCCTTCAGTAAGCTGCAGAGAGCAATGAAGTCACCCCTCAGCCTCCTCTTCTCCAAGCTGAACACCCCTACCTCCCTCAGCTGCTCTGTTCTCCAGAACAACTGCTCACAGAAAAGTCTGGCACCTCTGAAACAATGATGAAATCATAACCAGAACAACCTTGGGAGAAAACAAACCCAAACCAAACCCAAACCCCATCCCAAGACCCAGTCTAGCACAACACACCACCAGCAGCAGACACCCTGCAGCGCTGCCTCCGCTCTTGGGTCCGTAGATGAAGCTCTGCCATACATGTGTCATGTCACAGCTCTGATGCTGGCCGTTTAGGCTTTTCTGCCACTTTCTATGTGGTTATTTCCATGCCCTTTCTTCTGCTAAACTGTTTCATTATGTTTGTCTGAAATATGGTCACAGTTTGCAAAAAACAAACCCCAGAACACAAACAAATCAACCCCCTCGAGATGTTCTTCTGGAGCAAGGGAGGAGCAAAGCAGCAGAAAGAAGCTGTCCAGCACCAAGCTCTTGGCAGATTTGCAATTCACAACCCAGAGGAGATTCTCCTCAGCCTTCCTTTAGTTCTTGTCCCACCTCAGACACTCCAGCTCTGCCCACAGGATTGTCTCCTGGCCATGGAGGTGGCTGCTCTGCAGCTGGCCATGGCTGAGGCAGCTTCCTCTCTCTGGGGCTATTGTGGAGCAGAGCCTGAGGTGCTCCAAGGGGAAAGATCAGTGCTGGGCTCCTCCCTGGAGCACCTGGCTTTGTTCGAGTGAGTAAGAGCAGCAAACAACATCTGGTGGATTAAATAAGGACTTCTTCAGCTCTTCCCCCTCCTCTGGCATGAGACGTCAGCAAAAGCAGCGCCTGCAGGCACTGCCTGGCTGTGTCGAGGGAGGACTGGAAGGGAAGCTGGAGCCAGCTCTTTCCCTGCCCAAAGGGAGGAAAAAGAAGAGGAAAACAGGTTTGCATGAGAAGGACACGGCTACCCATGAGATTCTGCTTTGATCTGGGCTCCCCTGAGCTAAAACAGTTGAAGAAACAAACAAACAGCCATCAGCCCTGACAAACCTCCCTTCCCCAACCCACTCAGGCCCCCGGAGCTCAGCCAGCTCCGCGGCTTCCCTCACCAAACCGCTCCAGCCCCAGCAGGAAGGCGACCAGCAGAGTCCTCTGTGCCAGCACAGCAGTTAGCAGAGCACAGGGACACTGCTCCCCTTCCAGGACTGCAAATCTGTAGCGGTTCTAAGGCATCACCTGCCCCACACACACAATGAATTCACCCAGACTGGACTCAGCTGGCTGGAAGTTAAAGAAAGAAGCTTTATACTTACAGCCTAGCACAATACAGTCACAGAATCAACCAGGTTGGAAGAGACCTCCAAGATCATCCACTCCAACCTAGCATCCAGCCCCAGTCAATCAACTAAACCATGGCACTAAGTGCCTCCTCCAGGCACGGTGACTCCACCACCTCCCTGGGCAGCCCATTCCAATGCCAATCACTCTCTCTGCCAACAACTTCCTCCTAACACCCAGCCTAGACTTCTCCTGGCACAGCTTGAGACTGTGTCTCCTTGTTCTGTTGCTGGTTACCTGGCAGAAGAGACCAACCCCACCTGGCTACAGCCTCCCTGCAGGTAGCTGTAGACAGCAATGAGGTCTGCCCTGAGCCTCTTCTGCAGGCTGCACACCCCCAGCTCCCTCAGTCTCTTCTCACAGGGCTGTGCTCCAGGCATCTCACCATCAATACATTTGTAAGCCTCACAGCACAGTTAGTGAAGAATTAGGCAGTGATAAGCATTTGTGACTTTGCTACAAGTACCTCAGTAGGAAGATTCTGGGCTGGAGTTGTCTCTCCTGCCTGTTTGTAGCATTTAGACACCAACAATTAGGCAAACATCTACAGAAAAGTGATCTCTTATTGTAATAGATACAGACAGACAGACAAATATTGTTTTCCTTGAAACAAAGGAGTTCTCCCTGGCCCCCAGACAGAAATGCCTCACCTCAGGCAATGCCTGGGTTCATGGGGTATTGTTTTGCTGACAATGATCTTTGCTTGTGTGTCAGTGGTTTCAAGCTGGACAGATCATAGAATCACAGAACGGTTTAGGTTGGAAGTGACCTCAAAGCTCATCCAGTTCTAATCCCCTGCCACAGGCAGGGACACCTCCCACTAGAACAGGTCGCTCAAGGCCTCGTCCAACCTGGCCTTGAGCACCTCCAAGAAGGGAGCATCCACAATCTCCCTGGGCAACCTGTGCCAGTGTCTCACCACCCTCATTGTCAAGAATTTCTTCCTAACATCCAGTTTGAATCTCCCCTCTGCCAGTTAAAACCCATTCCTCCTCATCCTGTCATTACAAGACCTTGCCAACAGTCCCTCACCAGCCCTCCTGCAGGTCCCCTTCAGATACTGGAAGGCCACTCCAAGGTCTCATATGCCACACAGAAGCTAACCAGAAGCATTTGTTTCTCAAATAAAAGCCTCAACTTGGAACAGGCAACATGAAAAATAGTTTTAAAAGAAAGGGAAAGGAAAAAAAAGGAGGGAGAAAAAAGAATAATGCTTTCTTGGTCATGCAAGTCAAACACTGAGAAAGCAATGAAATGTGAGTGCAGAAGTCAGCACTGGAAAGGACATCTCAGAGTCCTTCACTGTCTTAAGCAACAGCCTAAGCTATTCCTTTCACTTACTGATAGTTTGAGTTCCAACCTCCAGGCTCAATCTATTAATCTTACTTCCTTTGGTTCTCTCTTGCCTCTGCTCCTTGGTCAATTCCTCCTCTGCACCAACCCTTCCCTTTGTGCATCAGAAATACCTGGGCAGAGCCTGTTCCCCTCGTTACTCCAATCCCCCCCACATGCTTCTCCTAGAGCTATGTCTTTCTATTACTGAGTCCCTTACACTGCTTTATTCCACCAATTTATCACACTTTACTATTTCAGTCTTTGCTGTCATTTCTAGCTGCTCCCTGAAGATGGTTGGATCCTCCTCTGCAACAAGGATGCTCTGCAGCTTCCAGACACCAGATCCACCTGCACTGGTACCCTGCCAGTGACCCAGCAAGTGTCACAACAACAGATACTGCCTGTCCCCACGTTGCCAACAACACTGCTTTTAGTGAAGTGCATTGAGATTTTTGTGTCATAAAGTAGGAGTTTGGCTTTGGACCATCCTCCTCCTCAGGAAGTTTGCAGCACGAGCGCTGCTCCCCGGCAGTGCTGCCTGAGCTGGAAAGCAAAACCCAACAGTGAAATGTGAATGAAATGCAAAATGTAAACAAACAGGCTTCCCTGACATCAAATGAAATGATCCAGGTTTTGGATGGAATCCAAACTTAATAGCACAGAAGGAAGTGAAGGTTCAACTCATGGATTTGTAACCTCAAGTGCCTGTTTCATTTTCAAGAGCAGCTGCTGGCTCCATCTCTGCCTGCTGCACTTGCACACAACCCCCAGCAGCCTCAAGAGCCTCCTGCATTTAAATAAAAGTCAGACAGAGCCCACTACCAGGAGAACAAAAATAACCTTCCCAGTCCTCACCTCTCCTCAAGCAGGGGAACACCCCAGGGGCATTTGCACCCTGCTCACCACTGCCCGCATCGCCCTTGCAGTGTGTTTTGGCCACTGACTGGTGATGGGGATGCAGGCAGCAGCCCCCAGCTGAGGCAGCTACCACCCAAGAGAGACAAGAGCAGAAGAGAAGCAGCCATGGTGATGGCTCCCTGTGGGTGTGAGGCTCCTCACTACAGCCTTCTTCAGGCTCAGAGGCTATTAGCTCCCCAAGTCTGCCTCCACAGAGGGATTCACTGAATCAACCAGGTTGGAAAAGATCTCTGAGATCATTGAGTCCAACTTATCACCTAACACCTTCTAATTAACTAACCCATGGCACTAAGTGCCTCATCCAGCCTCCTCTTAAACACCTCCAGAGGTGGTGACTCCACCACCTCCCTGGGCAGCCCATTCCAACTCTTTCTGTGAAGATTTTCTTCTTAATGTCCAGCCTAAACCTGCCCTGGCACAGCTTGAGGCTGTGTCCTCTTGTTCTGTCCCTGGGTGCCTGGGAGAAGAGACCAACCCCACCTGGCTACAACCTCCTTTCAGGCTGTAGCATCACTGAATGACCTCAGAGGTCTCTTCCAACCAAAACATTTCCATGATTCTGAGTCAAACAGCTCTGAAACTGCCAGCTGCTCCTGCCAGCCCAGGCTGTGGAGCATCTGCCACCCCTGCTCCAGAACAGCAGCACCCTGGGCAACACTCTCACCTGCCTTCCAGCCCCTTCCACTCATCAAAAGCCAGAGAGAGAGAGAGAGAAGCACCATCAGGCTGCAGAGCCCAGGCAGTGCCTTAACCCCTTCTGACCCTCTTTTGGGACCATGGGTACACAGAACACCACATAGGGAAATATGCTCCAAACCAGGTCATCTGCTCTGTCCCCTCACTGTTTGCAGCTAAGTATAATGGAAAAAATTGACTGTTTGCTTGGTGCAATAGGGCATGACTCTGTTTACACAGAAATAATAGCTAAACAGTGATGGATTCTAAATCTCCATTACAGTGAAAGATTTGAAGGAGTAAAGCAGTTAGAAAAATAATTGGTTTTCTTGTTTAGCTTTAAAAAGCCTTTTACACACTGCCAAATTGAGAAGACTTCTCACTTTAGTTTGTGGGTTTTCTTCCCTTTTGGGGGGTGGGGTTTACATTAACAAAGGGAATAAAACCAAGCCCAGGCTATTTAGGGAAAGAGGAAAGTCTTTGACCTTCACTGTTAATCCAGAAGGTCAAGGGTTGGGAAGCCCCAGACATGCAAGAGGCACAGCCTCGTCCTAGGTGTGCAAGGCACAAGATGCTAAACACAGCTGAGCACTGAGCTTTGGAGGTTTGCTGCTCTGGGAAAAGAGAAGGGATTTAACTGGAACACTCTCAGCGAAGCACCGAACCTGCCCAGGGAAACAACCTGCCCTGTACTCTGCACTGCTTAGACCACACCTTGAGTACTGTGTTCAGTCCTGGGCCCCCCAGTTTAGGAGGGACATTGAGATGCTTGAGCGTGTCCAGAGAAGGGCGACGAGGCTGGGGAGAGGCCTTGAGCACAGCCCTACAAGGAGAGGCTGAGGGAGCTGGGATTGGTTAGCCTGGAGAAGAGGAGGCTCAGGGGTGACCTTATTGCTGCCTACAACTACCTGAGGGGTGGTTGTGGCCAGGAGGAGGTTGCTCTCTTCTCTCAGGTGGCCAGCACCAGAATGAGAGGACACAGCCTCAGGCTGTGCCAGGGGAGATTTAGGCTCGAGGTGAGGAGAAAGTTCTTCCCTGAGAGAGTCATTGGACACTGGAATGGGCTGCCCGGGGAGGTGGTGGAGTCGCCGTCCCTGGGGCTGTTCAAGGCAGGATTGGACGTGGCACTTGGTGCCATGGTCTGGCCTTGAGCTCTGTGGTAAAGGGCTGGACTTGATGATCTGTGAGGTCTCTTCCAGCCTTGGTGATACTGTGAAGAGTCTCTGTCCTGGTGGAAAAAACACAGTCAAAACCTTAGAGGACAGAAAACTTAAGACAGGTCCAGCTTCAAAATGAAGCTCTCCTTTCATTCTCCAGCCAGGCTGGAGAAGCAGCAGCGACTCAGTGGGAAGTGCAGGAACACCGATGCTGAGCAGCCCCCCGGCGCCTGCCTGCCCCGCAGAACGGGCACAGCCCGAGGAGCTCAGAGCCCTCCAGGATGCTGCTGAACATTTCAAACGCTAGACCCAGGGGCTTTGCGTTTCCCCACTCCTAGCTCCTCTGAGGCAGCTCTTTCCGCTATTTATCAGCTCGGTGCTGGAGGAGGAGGTGGTGGCACCCACGGAGCCGGACGGGGCCGCAGCTGCCGCTGACATTTGCGGCATCTCCATGCGGCGCCTCTGAGCCCCGAAGCGCTCAGCTCTGAAGTCCTGCTCCCGGGCGAGAGTGGCCGGGGGGGGGGGTCCTCACACCGCTTTAGGTCACATTTACACACAAAAGAGCAGCTGCTGAGCAGCCTTTACGCTGCCAGCCACTGAGCGGCGAGCCCGGTGGGCGCAGGAGCAGCGGACGCACAGCACCTATTGAGGCCCCATTAATGTTTCAGGACTCCTCAAGCTTTGGCCTTTACAAAACGCAGCAGGAGCAGGGAAGGAGAGAAAGAGACTGCGGCCAGGGGGAGAGTCTGCCCCCAGCAACCCTCTTGCCATCAAGCAGCTTGTGTCAGAAGAGAGCAACGAACAGCAGCTGATCCGAGCTCCTCCCGTCCTTAATTGGAGGGGAAAACGCTGGGGGGTGGAAGCAGCCCCCGGCAGGGCTGGGCTCCCGGGCAGCCCACGCACAGCACGGGGAGAAGCTTCTCCCTGCGGCACAATTTCTGGGCATGTATTCCAGTTGTAAAGCGTTAGGTGCCAGTTCCCCGAGTCAGCCTCACGATTCCACAGCCCTGGCTGCCTAACGGACTCTGAGCAACCTCTGCTGCCTGGCAGCCGAGCAAACGTTATCCCACAACGTCTGCAGGAGGCTCCAGCCACTGCCTCCCCTTGCTGGGTACCGAGGGCAGGCAGCACAAGGCAGCTCAGGGCGGCAGCAGCGCTGGGGAGGCAGTGAGGATCCACAGCAGCTGGCTCTGAAGGGATGTGAGCAGCCCAAGGCACCACCCCAACAGAAGGTGGCACAGTGCACAGCTCTGCCTTCTGCAGCCTCCTGCTCTCCAGTCACAGAAGCACAGAACAGGCTGGGCTGGAAGCTACCCTCAAAGGTCATCCAGTCCAACCCCCTGTAGTGAGCAGAGACAGCCTCAGCTGGAGCAGGTTACTCAGAGCCCCATAATAAAGTCTGACCTTCAGTGTCAGTAGGGATGGGGCCTCCACCACCTCCCCAGGCAACCTATTCCACTGCTCCACCACACTCAGAGTAAAGAACTTCTTCCTTACTGAGGGCCTGGGGAAAAAAAAAAACACCACGGTTTCTTTGCAGTGTGGAGAAAGAGGTCTGGAGAGGCACTGACCTCTTGTCCCCGTGGTCACCCTGTTTTGCTCAAAAGTGGGAATATTTTTCTTTGCAGGTTCCTTGCACTGGAGGCATCGTGGTGCTGATGGCTTAACTTGTTCATGAACCAGCCTGAGCAGATGGCACTTACAGACCCTGCAGCCTGGGGGGCACTTGTACCCAGGACCCGGTGCTGGGACAAGGTTTTGCAGGGGCCAAAAGGTGACACTGGTGCAGGGAAGTAGGGTGGCTCCTCAGAGCTGGCTGCCAGCAGCCCCCAACCCCTGCTGTTCCCCGTGCTGAGCTGCCAGCTCACTGAGCTGCACCTCACAGCCATAACTTACAGCCCAGTGAATCACAGCAAACCAACATCAGCTTCATCTGAATGTTCCTGGCTGTGGATTGCAGCACTTAGGCAGCTCAAGGTCGTGCTGGGAAGAAGTAGACCATGGCCATCAAAGCAGCTCAAAGCTACAGGACATCCTTCCCTTCACCTCCGAGGCCAAGTTTGGTCAAAAGGTCCCCAAAGTTTTCACTGGGGCTGCTTTTTAGCGAAGTTTAAGAACTGCTACAGCAAAACAAGTCACACCATGCAGGATAGAGAGCAGTTCAGCAGTGACCTTGGCTAGCTCAAAGGCCTGTGGCTCAGGAGGGAGCACAAAGCTCCAATATCCTATCTCCAGCCCTATGAAAATTCAGATTAGACTTCTAAAGCACCTGAGGATTTTTCCAGCTGTCCCTGGGGCAATCCCATAGCATGCATCTTCCCAATACCTTGTGTTTAAATAAAAGCAAATATTCCTTCTGGATTCCTTTATGAATTCCTGCACACAACCTTAAGGAAATAAATGTCTCATTCCAAAAGCCACCCCCAGGGCTCGACCTCTCCTGCCTGCTTTGCCCGCTCTGTGCATTTCACTGCCTCTGAAAACACCATCAGGTGAGTCAGGCCAGGGGTCCACCTTCTGCAGCAAGTTCTCCTGGCTTCACAGAAGGACACAGACACCCAAAGCTGGAAAAAATCAGGGCAGCAAGAAGCTCCCTGATTTGTTCTTGCCCAAACAGCACAGCCGAATGCTTCCTGAGCACAAGCCCTACAAGGAGAGGCTGAGGGAGCTGGGGGTGTGCAGCCTGGAGAAGAGGAGGCTCAGGGCAGACCTCATTGCTCTCTACAACTACCTGAAGGGAGGCTGTAGCCAGCTGCGGTTAGTCTCCTCTCCCAGGCACCCAGTGACAGAAGAAGGGGACACAGCCTCAAGTTGTGCCAGGGGAGGTCTAGGCTGGATGTTAGGAGGAAGTTCTTGGCAGAGGGAGTGATTGGCATTGGAATGGGCTGCCCAGGGAGGTGGAGTCACCAACCCTGGATATGTTTAAAAGTCGTTTGGATGTGGTGCATAGAGATATGGTTTAGGGTGCACCTTGTAGAGTTGGGTTGTTGGTTTGACTTTGTGATCCTGAGGGTCTTTTCCAACCTAAATGTTCCTGTGATTCCTGTGTCAGGGAGATGGTGGAGTCTCCAACCCTGGATATGTTTAAAAGGAGGCTGAACGAGGCCCTCAGTGCCATGGGTTGGTTAATTAGAATAGTGAGGTGATAGGTTGGACTCAATGATCTCAGAGGTCTTTTCCAACCTGGTCAATTCTGTGATTCTGAGGAGCACAGGGCAGAGGACAGGCAGCTCGCCCTGCTGCAAGCTCCTACCACGTTTTATAACCAGCATCTAAAGCCACGGGGGGGGGAGGGGGGGGGGGAAGGAAAAAAATTAGGCTTCTCATGTTAATGCTGTCAGATTTACCTTCCCTGTTAACAGAACATCTCCGTGCTTAGGAAGAGGCAGAGCCACACAACCACAATCAACACTTGCACAACATCCACTTGACTCTGCGAATACCCCAACCCCGCTCCTGTGAGCAGCTTAGAGGAATTACAAAGGCTGAGCTCGCGAGGAGAGAAGGGATTACTGAGGGCCACAGTTCGTCCTCCTCCTGCATAAACAAAGTATGACCTTGATTAAATTAATAATCAAACTTAAGGCTCCCATTAAAGAGCTGCCAGAGAGCGCGGCGGGGCAGGGAGATAACCACCAGCCTGGCCGGACAGACGGACACCCGCGGGCTCCTCCTCTCCAGAAAGCCTTCAACCACTGCTTTGCTGGATTAATTTTTAATAACTCAGCACTTCGTTTTTATGTACTTATTAAAATTTAAGAGAGCCAGTCGCTGACCCCTGTAATTTCTCAATTGTTTGAGGCGTGCAGGCCGGGTTGGCTAATTAGGCTTCGGCAGCTGCCGGAGACGACCTTGCCACCAGTGGGGAGAGGGATGCAAAGCTACCGCCTGACGAAGCTCTCCTCCTCCCTACCCCCTTATCATTTTAAACAAGTTCATCAGTTAATTATACAGAATAATTCAGAGGGTTATTTGGCAAAACAAACCCTCTCCACAGTCTAACACGCGACGGCCACGGCTTTGCGTCTTTGGGCTGCTGGCAAACGCCACCAGTCCCAGGGAACAGCCTGTGCTCACCTGCTGGCCTCCTGCCACACAGCTGGGGCAGCACTGAGGGCTCAAAGATTGTTGCACTGGCTTGGAAGGGATCCTCAAAGTCATCTTGTCCAACCCCCGCTGCAGGCAGCAGAGATGCCTCCCACTAGATGAGGTTGCTCAGGGACACAGCAACAGCTACTGTGATTGCTAATGTTCCTGGGAGAGGTAAAGACACCTTTGAATCTGCAAAGAGCACCCAGAAAGATGCTCTGAACACAAGAGGAGTTAGAAGAGGCAGTTTCAGGTACTTGAGTCAATGCAGGAGCACCAAGTGATGCCCAGAACCTGGCACCAAATCACTGCAGTTACATCAAAGTTTCCTGTTATCCACAAATGAGCCACATACAACCTAAAAATCCCCCACCAAGAGCTTGAAAGTGATGGTTTCCAAAGCAATTAACAGCCAAGTATTAAGCAAGCTAGCTCTGGGGACCAGCCGTGTGGGAAAACACTGGGAGAAGGCAGACAGCTCCTGTAACCATGTGGGAAAACGCTGGGAGAAGGCAGAAAGCTCCTGCAACCATGTGGGAAAACGCTGGGAGAAGGCAGAAAGCTCCTGCTCCTGTCTAGGGACATGTTCCTCACCAGCACAAGCTGCAGCCTCTACCAACTACACCTGGTGGAAATGGGCACAGAACAGCTAGAGGGCAGTTGGACTGGGAGCCTGAACAGAGCACGGCACTGACAACACCGAGCACATCCCTGCACACTGCCTGGCACCAGCATTTCACAGCAGAACTTGCACTGCAGCAAGGACACAGCAGGAGTCGCTGAGGGACCTGGGGCTGTTGAGCTGCTGGGCCCCTCAATTCAAGAGAGATTTTGAGGTACTTGAATGTGTCCAGAGAAGGGCAGCAAGGCTGGTGAGGGGGCTGGAGCACAGCCCTGTGAGGAGAGGCTGAGGGAGCTGGGGGTGTGCAGCCTGCAGAAGAGGAGGTTCAGGGCAAAGCTCATTGCTCTCTACAACTGCCTGAAGGGAGGCTGTAGCCAGGTGGGGTTGGGCTCTTCTCCCAGACAACCAGCAACAGAACAAGGGGACACAGCCTCAAGTTGTGCCAGGAGAGGTCTAGGCTGGGTGTTAGGAGGAAGTTGTTGGCAGAGAGAGTGATTGGCATTGGAATGGGCTGCCCAGGAAGGTGGTGGAGTTGCCATGCCTGGAGGTGTTCAAGCAAAGCCTGGATGGGGCACTTAGTGCCATGGTCTATTTGATTGGCTAGGGCTGGGTGCTAGGTTGGAGTGGATGAGCTTGGAGGTCTCTTCCAACCTCATTGATTCTATGAACATCCTGAGACAAGCCAGTCCGTGCCTGGGATGAGCCAGACCATCCCCCTGGGATGGGCCTCTGTCCCTATGGTTTTAAGGGGGATCTAGGATCCCTCAAACTATCACAGGGGGTGCTGGAGGCCTGGAGAGGTTGTGGAGTCTCCTTCTCTGGAGAGATCCAAACCCACTTGGGCCAGAGTGATCCTGGGCAACCTGCTCTGGGTGACCCTGCCTGAGCCGGGGGGTTGGACTGAATGATCTTCAGAGGTCCCTTTTGACCTGCATCAGTCTGTGACTCTGCCTCTGCTCCCTGGTATCTGTGCACTTAGGAGCTAAACGCATTTAAAAGCTGAGAAGACCAAAAGAGAACTTACCAGACAAGGGCTGCAATCAGCAGTCCAAACAATCGACTTTGAAGTTTTCCATTAAATCAAAGAGAACAAAACCCACCGAGGGCATGGAGCTGCTGCAAAGCACAGCTCAGCTGCAGGCAGCAGTGTTTATAAACACACAGAAGCACTGCGCAGGCCTTCGGGGCTGTTTCCACCCAAAATAGCAGTTGTCACCAGAGACACCACAGCCCAGCATCACAAGCTGCTACACACTGCCATTAAAAAAATTCAGATGGATTTGCTCTTAGTCCACACCACCTGCACCTGCAGGGACAGGCCAGGGTGCAGTGCCACAGCCACACATCAGGCTGTGACCAAGAGCCCTCTCCGCAGCCTGCCCTGAGTTCAGCCCGGTGGAGCCAGTGGCCTTCCCTGTGCTGGTTTTTTCCCTTGGAGCTGTGCACTAGCAGATGTTCTTTTTCCTTTTTCTCCTCTCTTTTTTTTTCTTTTGTTCCAGGGGTGGCAATAAAGCAGAACTAAGCACTTGCAGCAGCCCTGCTCAGCTCAGCGCCGCCCGAGCTCGGCACGTGTGCGCTGCTCAGAGCCGCAGCCTCCACATCTGGCACCCGTCAGCTCCTCTCTGTTTGTGCCTGAACAAATGGGTGCAGATTTTATTGTCTTTTCTCAAATGGGCCTTGTTTAAAAGATTACATCCTTCAGGAGGGTGCATTCTTCTGCCCCTCACTGTCCTGCATACAAACACACAGGCAGAAATCCCCTCGCTCCTCACAGCCACTGCAGGACACGGCAGGAGTAGAGGTGTCTTCAAAGTGCCCAAGTGCTGCTGGTGGTAGGGACCCAGGCACTGCTTCCCAGGTGAGCACAGACCAGCTCTGTACCTCCACACACCTGAGACAACAAATGAGCCAATCTGCCAGGTCCCCACCATGTCCTCAGCAGAAGCTAGATCTAAGTCACATCTCCTGAGATGCTGAGCACACAGCGCCAAGGCTACCTACGGTCCTGGGGTCCCTTGATAACTTACGGATCTGTGATGTGCACTTAAATGTTGGGGTGCTGAAGGTAAGAGTGAAGTTGTGTGAAGCATGGGGGGGAGAGGGGAGGCGAGGTGAATTGTTTTGTTGCAGCTGAAGTGGTCAATTCTCTTCAAAACAAGTATTGGCTGCTTTATCTCCCACCGTTAGGAGAAGCTGCAGGTGTGCTGCAGAAACCCTTCTGACCTCTCTTGGCCACTTCTCCTCTTTTTTCCACAAAGGTGTGGCACGGGGCCCTCAGTTATTCCCTCTCTGCTCAGCCCATGCCTTCTTCAGGTGCAAGCCTGTGGCTGCTGAGGGAAATCTCCAGCCCTTGCCATTCCCCTACAGCAGAGCAGAAGATGCCACACGGATTGCTGACCATTTGCTGGCTTCACACAGAGATTCCTCTCCTTGCTTGCCATGGAGACCACTTGGCCCCAGAGCAGCTGCTGGAATACTCTTCTTGACCACAGGACAGTCACTGGTCTGGAATTGTTAACCATTTTCCAGGAACCAGCCAAGGGCAGCACTGTTGCTGCTTCAGCACAGGTTGAGCTGATGGATTGCAGTTGCAGGAGGAAGGAATTTCTCGCAGAGACACAGGGACCACACACATCAAACCCCCCAGGCAAGGAGAGCAGAGAGCAGCACACCGCAGCCCCAGGGCGCAGGGCTGACCAGCTCAGCAAACCTAACCTGAGGCTTTGCTGTAAAGCCAAGCTGTGAACTCTAACCTTTAGAGACCTCCAGGTGCAACCCTAGTGACAGCATGAGCTGGAGCAAAGCCCTGAGCAAAGACTGAACTACCCTTGTGCAGCTTCACATCCCACACCAAGTCACTGCCCCCACATAGTAACTTCTGCTGCTGGCAGGAGGACACAGCTCCAGTGGTGCTGCCCAAGCCACTGCTGCAGGCTCCACAGCTACCTGCGTGTACTCTGTGTAACCTGCAGCTGAAGTGGCTGTTAAAGAGGAGATGAGAGAAGAACAGAATCAGTCTCCTTTTGAAAATGCAGCTGTGAACTCCAGAGGCTGAGGTTTATGCTCAAAGCAAATGAGGCTGATCCCAGAGCAGCAAGAGCAGCTCCTCCATCACACACAGCAGGCAGCACTGACCCCACAGCTCCGTGCCCTGATCTTGTCCCACCTTACAGTAGCCAGAGGAGAGGTGTAGCCAGGGCAAAGCTCCTCTCCAGGAGCTGGGTATATTCCAGCAGGGATGGCAGAGAGAGTGTGCGTGGCCCTGGTCACCTCTGCTGTCACTCAGCGCCATCGGTGCTGTCAGAGGAAAGGCTCAGGTTGCAGTGAGGCTCTGACTGCTGACAAATGAGGCAAAATGCAAGCTACAAGATAAGCAAAAAGCACCTAAAGGCACTTAAATCCAGTCCCCAACAACTGGCTGAGTGACAGTGCAGCACAGGGCAGAGAGTGAGGCACATCGGACTGCTGGGTGCAGACACAGGACTTAAGCACACCAAACGTAACTGGAATTCAAACACGGCTGTGAGGAGGAAGGTCCACGTTTGAGAGATCTCACTGTGTCCCACTCTGCACCATGGTTTTCCTCCATAAAAGCTGACTGAAAGCAGGATATTGTTTGAAACATTGACTTGTTTTCTCCTGAGTATTCACCACTTGCCTGGCACACACAATCTAAGCTCCTGGCTGCTGCTGCCAGGCACAGGTCTGCCCGCAGCAGCCAGGGCAAAGCAGGGAGCAGACCTGAACACAGCTCTTGGCTCTGTGGCACCAAAAGCAGGAAAGCTTTTTCTGTCAGCTGTAGGAAGAGCAGACAGATATGACTCAGAGGAAGCAGTAGCCAAATTCTGGCTGGTGGCTTGCCACACACAGGCCAGCAAACCTGCAGCCAGCAGCAGCGAACAGCAGCCCAGCCTCTGGCTGCCCTCCAGTGAAACTGACAGAGACAGCTTCAGAGAGCAGTGCAGACAGGGGACATGAGGACACTACAGCATCAGTCCTTGGAAGAGGGGAAAAACGTCCATGCCCTTCACATACCTGCAGCAGCCAGGAGAGGCAGTTCACACTGGTTAGGACCAGGAGCAATTCGCCGCTCTCTTCCAAGAGGGGCTGAAGTGCTCACCCTGCTGTACTGTGATCAGAGAGGTGCTGGCCTCAGCCTTCTCAGCCCCACTGCTCTGAGCACTCACCTCGGAAGACACTGCACTTGGTGAAAAAAACAAGAGGACAGGAAAGGACAGGGGAAGCCAGGAAGCGTCTCTGCCCACTCCAAGCAGCTCAGCCTGAGCTAAAGCCCTTTCCTCAGCAGATACACAAATCACACAGAATGCTCAGGTGACAAACACCATTCAGGATGTCACCTCCTAGGAATTCTGAATCTTCCAGGCTTGCAAATCCCAAGCCCTGGGATCCCTTCTAAAGCAGTGTTTTGCAAGAGAGCAGTGACATTTTTAACAGCAGCAGCTGATGCAGGCAGCTCCTCCTGCATGCCCAGGCTGGAATCTGCTGGCACATTCAAGGTGCTTTTGGCACCTTTGGCAACGGGGCCCGAATGCAGCTGTCTGGCAGAGGAGCCACCACTGCCCACCTCTGGGAGCTCCACTCACTACTCCTCAATCTCAAAACACACTGCAGGGCTCTGGCTGCCCACAGGTAATGCTCAGTTCTGCTGGTACCTAAACACTTCCCAAGCCCCAACACAGGCAGCCCCAGTGCTGGGCTACAGCAGAGGCAGTGACACCTCCACCAGAACTCACAGACAGAGAACAAATCAGTGACTTGCTCCTACTCTTAGAGAATCACAGAAACATGCAGGTTGGCAAAGCCACTCAGGATCACCAATCCAACCTGGAATCCTACTCTACAAGATTCACCTTAAGCCATATCCTCAAGCACCACATTCAAACTACCCTTAAACACATCCAGAGTGGGTGACTCCACCACCTCCCTGGGCAGGTCATTCCAGTCCCTGACCACTCTCTCCATGAAAAACTTTTTCCTAATGTCTAATCCAAAACTCCCCAGCCTCTGCTTGAGACCATTCCCCCTTGTTCTGTCTCCAGTTACCTGTGAGAAGAGCCCAGCAGCAGCCTCTCCATAATGTCCCTTGAGGTAGCTGTAGACAGCAATGAGGGTCTCCCCTCAGCCTCCTCTTCCTCACACTAACCATGCCCACCTCCCTCAGTGGCTGCTCATAATATTCATTCTATAGGCCCTTCCCCAGCTTTGTTGCTCTCCTCTGGACCTGCTCTGAAAACCTATAACAGGGCTGAGACTTGAATCCAAATATTTTCTCTGACTCCCAGGCACTTTCAAGCCCTCAGGCAGCCCTTGGGACCATTCCTCTTACCATCTGCACAAGTGAGGACAAACAAGCAAGTACCTTCTCTTTTCTTTGAGGCCATCTAACAGTGATGCATTACTCCCCGAGGAATGCTTCCCAACCTTGAAATGACCAAAAAGCTCCTCACCAGCTGCCTCACATACTTCTTCTTGCCTCCATTTATCTGCAAAAAAAGCTGTATTTAAAAGACTTTCTCTGTGTGTGTGTGTAAAAGGCACTTGAAGACGACAGCTCAACTGTCAGAAGGATCAAGAGCAAAGCTCCTGTACCTCCATTAAACTTGAGCTGCTCAACAATTCTGGCAATCTGCTCTCAGCACTCCTGACAAGGGGCACACATAAAACACTCAATCCCATATGCTTTTAAATCACCCAGAAGCAGCATGTTTCTGTGACACTGCTCCTCCTCCCCTACTAACCAGATTTAAGTGGTAATTCCATAGGAAGGGTGATTATCACTGAAGTTTTAATGAGTTGCCATCTGTACCCTGCACTTCATAAATGGAGAGTGTTCCACTGCCGTGCTGTCCAGGAACATAAAATGTGGCAACAAAGCATTACAAGGTGATCTGAACTAACACTTCCCTCCTCTCAGAATTAATGGCTTTACCTTGGCAAAGAGATAGGCAGCAGAGAAGAAAATGAGGACTGCTTTTGAAGTTCTAGGAAACAGATGAGGAAGCTTTATTTAGCATGGTCGAGGCTCCTGGCTCTCATTTGGCTGGAGCTAAACTTCAAAATGAAATTATTAAGCATTAAGAAACAGGATCAATCTCATGTGCTATCTGAGATGGGAGCTGCGTGCTGAGCTCCCAAAAGATGTTCAAAGTGGCCACAGCAAATGCAATAATTACAGGGCTAAGAGCCTCTCTCGGCTTTACGGCCAACAAAAGCCTTCCTCTTGTCCCTTCCAAGTTCACAGTCATACATCACCCAGGCTGGCATGTTTGCTCCTGAAGGATCTGAACTGTTGCAGCTGTCTCAAAGGATTTAGAGAACTAGGAGCCAAGAAGAAATTTCTCATTAACAAGGTGGAGAACAGAAATCAATGGTCCCTAGTGCCCTGTCATCTCAGTGGGGAAAGGGAGGAGATGGAGGGAGAAGAAATCCTAACAATGCCCCAAGTGCAGGCAGGCTGCCCAGTCCCGGTGCACACCAGCTTCTCCTGCTCATTTCAGCTCACCAATCATGTGCAGAGTCATTGTTCCCAATGGATTCCCTACCTGCAGGTGGAATGTCACAAGAGCTTGGGATGTGTATTTGCACTCTGACCGTGAGCACGCTGCTATCAGGAGGACACTGGTGGCAAAGAAGACCAACAGTGGCATTTTCCTTCCAAGAGAGCTGGCCCAGAATTCAGTCTGCAAAGAGCTCAGGAGGCTGTAAACCACTTTGTGTTCATCCCACTGCCGGGTCCTTATAGCTGGAAATCATCTGGACTGTCCCCAGGGCATGGCCATCCGAACAAGGGCAGGTCCCCAGCAGGCGCCAGCAAGAGGAACAGACGAGCAGGAGGCAGCAGCAGCACAGCTACAGCCAAAACCCTTCACAGGCTTTTGAAGCCCAACTGACACAAACCTGCCAACTGACTCTGCCCTGTATGTAGTGCCTGCTTTCAAAGGAGAGTGCAAAGCAGTTGGCATTATATTTACTCTTTCCATCAAAGCACTCCAGACCAGAACCCACACCTTTCAATCCATTCCAGAAGCACAGCAAGACTGGGACTTTGGGAAGCCTTTTCCTGCTGAGGAGCAGAGCTCCAGAGCACTCAGCACTGCATCAGGCCTGCTACTGAATTCAAAAGACTAACCCTTGCATAACACCCAGCTCTGCCAGCCAGCCCTGTGGCAGTGCAATAAAGCAGGGACAGGAGTGTTTCCACCTCTGTGCCAGGGAGGGAAGGATGAGAGCACAGCACTAAGCTTGTTGAAAAAAGACTGAAGCAGCCCAAACTCATCCAAGTGAGCCAGAGTCAATCCTTTAGGATTACATAAAACTTGTTGGATGTTAATATATGCTGCCTCCATCCTCCAAACAGTTTATGAGCACTGTAATTTCCCCTCACTAAAACACTAATAGCACCAATCCCCCTTCTAATTATAGACCTCTCTTCTGCATGATAATCTTTAGACAATTAAGCCCACTTAAAAGAATAACTGATTAAATTTAAAAAGTGTTTAAATAACACATAAGGCTGTGATAATAATAAAAATAAATGACAAAAGATTGATCACTAAAGCAGAAATTCCACCCCTAGGTGTGTGAAACAGCAGCCCTGGACTTTCAAACCTGAGCTGGCAGCCCAGAGCTGGAACATTAATACCAAATCATTCTTCATTTAAAAAGGCAAAACAAACCAAACCCACAACTGCCCTGTTAGGAATGGTGCAGGGGAAGACATCCATCTCCCCTCAATGTGCTCTCTGGAACAAAGCTGTCTGGTTCCAATTCAAGTGCAAAAAGCTCCTCACAAAACTTTACCCAGACTTCATGTCTAATTTAGGTGAAGGTCCTCGAGGTAAAAATGTCTTTAGGCACTGAGTCAGCACTGGCTGGAAGGGGTGCAGTACCTTTGCTCTCCCAGCAAACCTATGCTCTGTGCCCACCCCAGGCCCACACAGGTGACAGGAGCTCACCTCTGACGTGGGAGGGACTCAGCTTCTCCCACCCCATGCACTTCCAACGTGTGTCCAGTTCTGCTGTCCCCAGCATCAGGACACAGGTGGTGGAGTGCACCCAGAGGAGGCCACAAAGGTGATCCAAGGGCTGGAGCAGCTCTGCTGTGAGAACAAGCTGAGGGTGTTCAGCCTGGAGAGAAGGCTCCAGGGGACCTCAGAGCTGCCTGTCAGTGCCTGAAGGGATCCTACAGAAAGGCTGCAGAGGAACTTCTCATGAAGGTGGCTGGAGACAGGCCAAGGGGGGATGGTTTGAAGCTGAGGCAGAGCAGAGTTAGAGTGGAGCTAAGAAAAAAGTTTCTCAGCAGCAGGGTACTGAGACTCTGGAACAGGCTGCTCAGGAAGGATGTGGCTACCTCCTACCTAGGGGCGTTCAAGATCAGGTTGGATGAGGCCTTGAGCAGCTGAGCCTAGTTGAGAGGGATCCCTGCCCATGATGGAGACCTGGAGTAATGATCTTTGAGGGGCTTTCCAAGCTGAGCCCCTCTAGGGTTCTACGAGCTCCCATCCCATCCACTTTGCAACAGGAAACCCCCAAGTTAGCCCAAGTGCCAAGGCATCCTCTCTTCAGTCCCCCCTAAACCCCACTCTGGGGTTTCAGGTGCCAGGTCTGCCAGCTAGAAGTGCTTTTACTGTTCTGCTGAGTGTCTCCACTGCAGTTACAGGTCAGACCCTGACTATGTCAGTGACTGTACAAACAAAACCCCAAACCATCACCCTTTCTGGCAGAGGTCTTAGAATTAAGCTGCTTATAAACATTTGGATAACCACTAGAATACTGCTCAGTGCTGGACAGGCAATCTCAAAGGGAGCAGTCCCTGCAGATATTCCCCCCCTCTCCCCCCCATTTTTCAATGCATATTAAAAATTCCCAACCTTGTCCTGGATCCCCACATAATTAAGATGTAATTAGATTAAGTTTCAACAAGGAGCAGAGAGTTTTGTAAGCAGGGGGTTGCAGTGGGAACAGTGGCACAGGTTTCCTTCTAGGAATGCAGAAGCTCATGAGGATAAACTTTCCCAAATATCCTCTAATCTGGAGTGGGAAGCTGAAAATTGATTCTGAGGGGAAAAAAGCTCCTCACAATTAAGAGCTGAGTGTACATGAAATGAATTGAGGTCTCTGCCTTGCTCTGCTTCCATGCCAGCCTGGCCTCCCTGCCCAGGAGAAGGGCAGGAGAGACGCAGTTCCCCTACAGCTCTGCTCTCCCCCCACCTCTGGGAGATGTGCTGAGAGTGCAGCAGAAGGTCCAGCAACTCTCCAGACCCTGAGGAAGACCACAAGGGTCAAACCAGCAAGAAAGCAGCGACTGTGGCTGGAGGCATCCTGGCACTGCCAGCCCTTGCACCAAGGGGTCCCTGTGCCACCAAGATGGGCAGCGGTGGAAAACAGAGAGCAAAACGTGCGAGTCAGCTCTGCACCAAAGCAAACCTTCCTGTGACCCCAAGCCATGAGTTTCCTGCTTCCTTCTCCAGCATGGGTCTCTCTGCTCAGCCAGGCCACTGAGGTTTCCCTTTCCACTTGCACCCAAAAAAGCCCAAAATCAGCTCAGAAAACATCAAAGACCACAGCAACTGTGCAAGACAAAAGGGGGAATTAGGAACACAAACAGGACCCGGGAGCACTGGAGGAGCAGGTGGGGAGCAGTCTGCCCAGCTTTGGCACACCAACTGTTGGACCTTCCCCCAGCCCTGCTCTGACCCAATGGCAACAGGGGGAATTGAGGGAGAGATGTGGCTCTGGCCCGAGGAAAAGAAACAGGGATAGGAGGGCACGCGTGGCCTTCGTGTGGCCTCTGCACAGTGTTCCTCCTGCTCTCCTTTCTCACCAAGAACCAGCACTGGGGTCCTGCTGCTGCCTCCATCTCTAGAAGATCTGCCAGCGAGGGACGTGTGGCAGTGCCAGGGGGGTTTACACTGCACCTCCTCCCCAGCCTGCAGCAACCCAGCTCGAGGCTGCCCAGGCATTAGCTGGGCACATCGCAGAGGAAAAGACACCCAAGCTGCTCACACCTCCCTGTTGTCCCTGTGCCCATAGGTGTGCCCTGTGCACTCCAGCAGCCTTGAGCTGGCCCAGGGCAGATGGAAGGGTCGCAGCAGTGCCCACACACACAATGCTCAGGCTGATGAGGAGCTGGAGAAGGCAGGAGCTGCAGAGAGCCTGTGCTTGAGAGGAACAAGGGAGGGGCTGGGAGAAGAGTAAAGGAGCAACACCCTCAGCAAGCTCCCGGCCCCAGGGAGTGCCGCCAGCCCCGCGGCAAAGGGGCACACTGAAGCAGACACAACCTCTTCCCTGCCCAGCCTGTGCCCACAAATGTGCCCACGGCCCCAGAGTGGTGGCAGCCAGGCTAGCGGGGGGGCAGCCGCGTGCTGCCAGGGCTATAAATAGCTGCCTCTATTTTTAAGCTGACCATCACTTGGCGCAGGCCAACTTCCTCCCCTGCTGCTCCCGCGGGCACCGCTGTGCCTGACGTCCTCGCCGAGCTGCGCACGCAGCGCCGGGCTCCGGCAGGGCAGGCGAACGGCTCCGTGCTGGCTGCCTGGGCGCGGAGACCGCTCTGCCTCTGGAGCCTTCTGCCCCTCACCTCAGCCCCCGGCTCTTCACCCAGCTCCGGCCGGCAGAAGCCCTGGCGCAGGGCAGAGATGGGCTGTTCTGTCGGCACGGGAGCGCCGGGCTCGCTGCGTGGGTACCACCGCCTCAGGCGGCAGCAAGAGAGGGCTGCGAGCAACTGCAGCGCCTCCAGCTCCGTGCCAGCAGCGCCTCCAGCTCCGTGCCTGCTCCGTGCCAGCAGCGCCTCCTGCTCCGTGCCAGCAGCGCACCCACAGACGCTCAGCTTTCGTTTTCGGCAGAACCTCTCCGAGAGGGATTCCCCCTCCCCTCCGTTCCATCCTGTAACAAATATTACAGAAAACCTGAACGAAACTGAAGCGCAGCTTTTATTTACCGCTGTGCAGCTGGGCCAATGGCTGTGGCAGGCTACCAAGCCTGCCGTCGGGCTGGCCAAGTTAGCTTTTATTAGCTCACTGCCACTGCGTGCAACGCCGAAGAGCCACGGCTGCTCCTCCTGCCAGCCCCTGGGCCATGGCAGCAGCTGCATGCAGGGCTGTGCTGCTTTGCCCAGTCCAGCTGGATGGCACCTCAGGAGGCCCTGGGAAGGAGGCAGTTTCATAGCACAGAACCACGGAATCACTTTGGTTGGAAAAGGCCTAGAAGAGCATCCAGTCCAACATCAACTCAGCAGCACCAAGCCATGTCCCCAAGTGCCATGGCCATAGCTTTGCTGAACACCTCCAGGCACGGTCACTCCACCACCTCCCTGGGCAGCCTGTTCCAATGCCTGCCCACTCAGGCAGCAAATATCCTAATACCCTTTTCTATCAGCTCCTTCAAGAGTAGAGAGGAGTAACATCAGCTTCACTTCTCAGCAGGAGGTGACCCCACAGCTCTGCAGCAGCCCCAGCATTCCAACCCTCACACTCAAGGCCAACAAATTACTACCTCCACCTTGCAGAGCTTGGGACTTTCCACCTCATAGATTCACAGAATGCCTCCAGTTGGAAGAGACTTAAAGATCATCCAGCTCCACCCCCCTGCCACGGGCAGGGACACCTCCAGTAGCCCAGGCTGCTCAAGACCACATCCAGTCTGGCCTTGAACACCTCCAGGGAGGGGACATCCATGACCTCCCTGAGCAACCTGTTCCAGTGCCTCCCCACCCTCACTGGAAAGAATTTTTCTAGTGTCTACTTCCTGCAGCTGCCACATTTCCTGGCTTGGGCAGGTTTATAAAACAAACCAACCCCCCCCCCCCCCAAAAAAAAAGTCTGACCTCTTGGTGTTGTTTTTAAGCCAAGCTGTTGCTTGCTAAATTGTTCTGACCTTCCTCTTCCTCTCTCTCCACTCCCAGTCGTGAGCAATAGGAATTAAATTGATTCAGTCTATCAGTGTTCTGCATCTAAGTGATTAAATTCAGGCACTAGAAAAATCTGTTTTGTGCTGCATCCCAGGAAAAGCAGCACTGCCATTGGATCCAGCCCCGGCTCCGCGGGAGCAGGCAGGGCTGGAGGCGGCAGCGGCGTGCCGAGGAGAGGCTCGGGAGGTACAACGCAGACTTGGTCCTTGTGCTGCTATCAGCAGTATCATCTTTTGGGTTTTTTCCCTTTCCCCTTTAATAGCTGGTTCGGGTATTAGATGCACCAACCAAAGCAGCTTCGGGGTCAGAGATTTCCCGGGGCAGAGCAGAGAGGAGGGAGCGCTACTGGGACAGCAGCACCCCCACAGCAGCAGCACAGCCCTGACCTCCAGAGGGCTCTTCCAGCCCCTAGCATTCTGTGATTCTGTCACCAGCGTTTGAGACCTGCCGTGGCCACCATCAGTGCATTATCAATCGCCAGAGAGATGCCTCACCCCCACTTGGGGCAGCTCCCCACCCTCAGCTTGTCTCTTGCATGCACACAGACCAGCGCTAGCCCCAGTTTATCCAGCATGACGACCAGGCAGCATTCCTGGGAGACAGATGCCATGCTCTCAGGGCTAGCTGCAGCCCTCACAACCAGCTGACCATCTATTTTAAGCTGCTCAGCTGGGATTTTACTTTGGGACAACGAAGCTGAGAGGAGCAGAAAGGAGCATTCTCCCTCCTTCCCTTTCTTCCACATGGCAATTAGAGAAATTCTAAACGTTGGAGGATTTAACACATCTGCGTGGCCTCTTCTGCACAGAACAAGCTGTAAGGAAGGAGACAGAGCTCAAGGGCCTGGGGAGGAGGAGTTGGAGAGGCAGGGTGGCAATTTGTATGCATCTGCATGAGCCACGAGTGATCCACTGAAGGGGGTAGTGGAGCCAGAGAGAATCCAGCTCCTGCCTGCCTCAGTGTCACAGATTCACATATCACATCAGGTTGGAAAAGACTCTCAAAGTTCATCTTTTTCAACCCTCCTGCACTCAGCAAGGATGCCTCCAACTACATCAGGCTGCACAGGAACACATCAAGTTTGACACTGAATGTCCAAGCTAACTCTGTCCTGCTCCAGGTCCAAATCGTTGTTCCTCACCCTGTCCCCACAGGCCTTTCTGAACAGTCCCTCCCTAGCCTGCCTTTAGCCCCTCTCAGATACTGAAATGAAACTCTAAGGTCTCCCTGGAGCCTTCGCTTCTCCAGGCTGAACAACCCCAACTCTCCCAGCCTGTTCTCATAGCAGAGGCTCTTCAGTCCTTTGCACATCTTTGTGGCCTGCTCTGCATCTGCTCCATCAAGTCCATGTCCCTCTTGTGTTGAGGGTCCCACAGCTGGACACAGAGGTGCAGGTGAGGTCTCAGCAGAGCAGAGGAATCAGCCCTGCCCCAGCCTCAGCCCTGCCTTTGCCATGCTCTGACCACTGCCTGTGGGCTCCTCGCCTGCCTGCCACACGCAGAGGAACTGCTGCCCTTCTCTGTACTGCAGAGGATCTGACCCTCTGTGCTTCAGGAACACGGGGAGAGAGCAAACGCAGGCAGGGAGAAAGAACACCCTGAAACACCACTGAAAGAGCTGCCTGCTCAAGCAGCATCCTCCAGAAGTTCCATGCTTCCTGCATCTGTGGGATTTCTGGCAGGGGCAGCACTCTGCCCTCACCTGACCTCCCTGCTGCATCAAAAAGGGCCTCATCTAAATAGGTCACTGCTGGCACAGGGCGTCAAGTTCAGAGCAAGCTAAGAGACTTACCCACTGCCTTCATCAGCAACCCCCCCTCCACCACCTCTGCTGGGGGAAGAGAATTTAAAAAAGAGAAAAAAAGAGGAGAGAGGGGGGAGGGGGGAAAAGGAGGGGAGGGGAAGCTCTCCAGAGTGGCAGAGACAAAACGCTACGGAGAAGGAAATTCGGATCAACAAAGTGTGGCAGCTGAATTTTAAGCAGTACAAAGTCTAAGAATACAACTGGAAACACACATGCAAATCCTTCAGAGCTAAAAATAAATGTCTCTGCTGCACATTACTCTCCAGAGTAACAGAGAAGTGCTAATATTAATTGAAGGGGTTTGTTTCATTTGTTTTCTTTTTTTTTTGGTCAAGATCAGAGCTGCTGAATTATTGCTTTTAAAAATCACATCAATTATCCAGACCAGTTCCAGCCTTCCACGCTCACATTAATATTACTTAGAGCAAACTACCAACCTGCCCCAGGCAAATACGTTACCAACAGTTGCACTCTGGGTTTGAAGTCAGTCTGCTCTGGACCTGAGTGCCCTTCTTGTCACCTCTGCAGAAGCCACGTCCCCATCCCTGGGTGTTTCCAGGCTCAGGAGTAGGCAACGCCAAAGGAAGCTCCCCAGGCACAGGCTCGGGGCTGCTTTCCAGCCAGGGAGGCTGCTGCTGTGTTTCCCACCAGATCCTGAGAGGGAAGCTGACAAACTTCACTCCCTCTTCACGTTTGCTTATTCAACTTCCAGCTGCATCTCCCCTAACGTCCCATTAGGGCTTTCCTTTTAATTACTTTTTCATGTCATCTCCGCACTCCTTCCCAAGGCCTCTTTCTAGGAACTTGGCTCGCTCTCCTCTGGCCCCTTTCTGAGGATGTTTTCTGCCTTCCTTCACCCTTCCCACAAGCCATCACCACACACTCATCCCTCCACGCTCCATCTCCTGCCCTTGCCAGCCCTCAGCACCTCCGTTGTGACATCTCAGGCTTGTACCTGGGAGAGGCAGGGAGCAGGAGCACAGGAGGCATCAGGCAGAGAGGAAGCAGAGCTGGGTGTGCAAGGCTCCATTCAGGAGCCTTACCCACTTGGCTGCATGACAACCTTGCATTACACAGACTGTCCTTGGGACTGTCAGGAAGGATTAAGGAGCACAACAACCACCTGCTTCATCACAGGCAGATGTGCAGACCTGCTCCTCTGCCTCACCTCAAGCTCTTGAAAGAAATTAAAACCCTTGGAGAGACGAGGAAAGGAGAGATGCATGGCAGAGCTACACTGGCTGCCCATGCACCAAGCAGAGGCAGGCAACCAGCCAACAACAGCTGGGCTCCTGGGGACCAAGAGGGAGAAAAGGACCCATCTCAGGTGGCCAAGGTGACCAACAGCAACCTGGCCTGGAGTAGAAATGGTGTGGCCAGCAGGAATAGTGCAGGGATTGTCTCCCTGCACTCAGCAGTGGTGAGGCCACACCTCAAATACTGGGGTCAGTTTCAGGCCTCTCACTACAAGCACATTGACAGCCAGTCTCACCCCAACCAGAAGGAAACCCCAAAGCTGGTAGCTGCTGTTGGGCTGCACACAGTGAGCTGGTGTGTGGCCAAGAGTCAAGGAGGTTATTCCAAAGCAAAAAAACTCCTTTCAAGAAGCTCTGCATCTATCTTTACATTACAAAGCTTGGGAAAAAAATCCATCCTCTTCCAGTTGGACTGTGCTCATCTCTTAGTGCAACAGACAGAAAGACATCTTGCTTCTTTGCTCTGCTTAGAGACCATCTTCTTCTCTACCAAGATGAAAGACTGGAATCAGTGTCAGGGTACACAGGAGAAAACAGTTTACTCACACCCTGGGAAGCAGCAGAGAAGGAAATTCACCCACAGATGTGGCTGATAAACTGCTACAAATTCAGTCCAGTACTCTCCAAGTTTAGCTACAGAGTGCTGCAGGAGAGCAGACAGATCAGCTGCTAGGCCAGCACCTGGAGAATGTAACCTGCCATGGAAGCAGCAGCATTACTAGCAAGCTGCTGAGGATGTCTCCTGTATTCACCACCTGGGAAAAAGAACCTCCTTCAACACTCTTCCTGAAGAAGCCCCAAGAGCAGGCAGCATTTCCCAAGCGTCCTCCCAGCCAGTCACAGAAGATGCAAAGCCCTGAAGCTCCTTTCCCGTTTCACCTTAGGTCCCAGGAGCCAAAACCTTCCCCACTCAGCCACCCAAGCTACTACAGACCACAGAATCATTTTGGTTGGAAGAGACCTTTAGGGTTGTCAAGTCCATCCACTGACCAAAAGCTACCAGCTCAGCCATGTCCCTCAGCACCACACCTACAACTCAACAGCAGCCAGCTGCAGCCTGCTCCTTCAGCTCCTGGTCACTGGACACAGCTCTGGCCAGAGCCAGCACCGTTCTCCAAACCTTGGAGCTGCTTTCTAGCAGCTCCCCAGGGATGAGGCCTGGAGGAGGACAAGCAGATCCTTCCTTCCCCGGGGGCTATCTTCCCCAGCCACTCACCATACCCAGCGAAGAGTCCGACTGCAGCTTGCAGGAGCCACAGCAGCCCTCGGGGCTGCTGATGTCGATCGCATTCGTTCATGCCCTGTGGGTGTAAAGCAGCAGAGCTCCTCTCAGCTCCAGGAGTTCTGCCAGTTCACATCCACGAACAATCTGGCTGCAATCATCAATTTCCTCTAATTCTTTTATTTTTAGAGCTTCTCCCTGCTCACCAAGGGCCGGGGCAGAGCCCTGCTACGCATCAGCATCCTCGCACGGCACTGGTGCCGCGGCAAGGCTGAACGGCCCTGACGCCAGAGCTGGCCTGTCCTATTTCCACAGCTCTACTCCACTCTGATTTACATCATGTAAATAGAGGTCAAAAGCAAGCCTCCAGTCCCCAAAGATGCTTTAGCTCAGCCTGCACCATCTGTACATTTTATGGAATGGATTTTTAGGTCAAGGAACGGTATAGAAACCTGTGCACAGAAACGGGGGGATAGAGAACATCACCTCTGAGTCAACCAGCACAGAGCTGACTTTGCACCAGCAGCCTGGATCCTGCTTGTGGACGCACAAGATGCAATCCTGGCGTTACAGAGGTTTTAATTTGTCCTCCTCAGCTGTTTTAGGGAGTGGGCAACAGCAAACATTTACTGCAGAAACACAGCCACAACCTGCAAACTGCTAAAGATGCATCTGCTGACACCATCAAGGTGCTTCAGTCAGTGGCACTCAAGAGGCTTGTTTGCCAACTAACCCAAGCCAGGAAGACTCACACCCTGTGTCAGCCAGCTGCTGACAGCTCTGCTGTCAAAGAAGAGAGCCTGAAGCCACCCAAAGTGACTCCAGCAATGTAAGCACTCCCACATATGACCCAGTTAGTCGGCAGTGCCAGGGCCACTCACGTGCTTGCTCTTGAGCTCCCCTTGCAGCACAGGATATGCTGGGGTTATGAACACCACTCTGGGCCACTGCCACCAGGAAGCCTCGGGAGGCAATATAAGCCTCCCTGCTACACCAAAAGGAGAGCAAAATGTGCTGCAAGATCTGCTTTGAAATATCAAGCAGCAGCAGAAGACATCATTCCTTCAGCTACAATCCTCATTGCTCACTCTCGCTTCGCTAGTGAAAACCCAGCACAGCCCCTCAGTCACCCTGCAGGGAAAAGTAGCTCAGCTCCTCACTAAAGAAACTCTCGAGCCCCTTCTCTGTCCCTAGAGAGCTGCTCCTGTAGACAGAGACCCCAGCCCCAGGACAGCCAGCTTTCAGCGAGCAGCGGCACAAGCAGGGCAGCAGCAGGACTGGCCCCACACTCCTACCATGGCTAGCACTGGGGGGGGACTCGGCAGCATCAGCAGAGAAGGTCACATTCCAGGGAGGCAGAGGAGATGGAGTGATGCTTGTGTTGATTGAGTTGCTTTCACGATGGCTGTGCATTTAATCTCTGCAGCTCCTTCCCTCTGACACGACAGGCTCCTCTGGAGCCATCACAGCCGAAAGAGTCCATCAAGTAAATGAATCCAGATGCCAGCAGCAGCCAGCGCTGCTCAGCCCAGCCTGCCCACAGCTCACTGCCATGCTGCCAAGCAGCTCCCTGAGCTCCACTCAGGAACAAGACATTTCTAGTGGAACACAACAGAAGCCCACTGCAGCAGCAGCAGCAGGCCCCAAGGGCAACATGCAGAGGGCGCCCCAGCAGTGGCTGAACCCCTGCGGACCCCCTCGGTACCCAACAAAGCTCTCTTCTCTCACTCCTCCTCTTTCTCCCAGCCTGAGAGTCCGTTGCTGGGCTTGGAGGTGATGCCTGGTCTCAAGCAGGTACTTTTACTTTCTTATAGTCAAAACACAGCCAGGGGGGTCAGACAAAATGCAGCTTTTCTGATGGACCCAACTAACTTTGTGAACTTTGGAGCAGAAACCTAACTGAAGACAATGAGGTGTGTGGGGGTGGGAAGATTAAAGCATTTAAAAAACCCAAATCAATAGCTATTACTTGTTGAATTTTGACTGCAGCTCCCTTTTATGATTGTTTTCAGAGAGTCCAGGAGGGAGAGGGGGCGAGTTTCAAACCATCCAAAAATGGTAGAATTTGTGTTAGGCTTAAACAAAGCCCTGGCTCAAGTTGCCTTGAGCTGCAGATGGGTGCCTGCTCTGCATTATCAGCCAGCCTCTGATTTTTGTTCCCTCTCTTTTGTGCTCCTTCCTGAAGGTTTATTTTCGAAAGAGGAGCATGTAGCAGGGCCTCTTCCATTTCAGGAAAGGTAAACAAAATCCTTTGCAGGGAGGATCAGGGATGGAGGAACAAAGGCAGCCAGACTAGACTGTAGGAAGGTGAATTTATTTGTCATCGTTTGGTATCACAGCAGCACTGTGACTTTGATCAAGGTCACGGCAAGGTGCTGCTCACAGACACGCTCCCTGTTCTCGGAACAGCCTGCAGCTACAGTAGCGAGAAGACAGCCACACTAACAGCCCCAGATTTTGGGTGGGGACCTGAAGGAGACCAAAATAACACAGCCTATCAGTGCCACGTCCACAAAGCTGAGCTCTGGAGCTGTGCTCCCAGCACAGGCACCACTGCCTTTTCCTCTTCAGTCCTCGACTAA
The DNA here is from genome assembly GCF_015220805.1 of Pogoniulus pusillus. Classification (NCBI taxonomy): domain Eukaryota; kingdom Metazoa; phylum Chordata; class Aves; order Piciformes; family Lybiidae; genus Pogoniulus; species Pogoniulus pusillus. The sequence continues at coordinate 13,480,896 of NC_087290.1, read as the reverse complement.
CGCCAACAGACCACACCAGCTCAAAACACCTCCAGCCCTCAGCACCAACTGACCTAGCCCCAGCTGCAGCTCTCACCATCAACAGCACAGAGCCCTGGCAGATCTCTTTCCAGGGCAAAAAGCCACCAGGTTACCATGAGGATACACCAAGTCCTGAGCAGTTCCAGCACTAGGACTCAAGTGCACAGAGCAGGTACAAAGGACTTGGGGGGACCTCTCTGAATAACCTGACCTGGCTTTCTGCTGTGGGCTAGCCAGGGGCTGTGTGCTGCTGCTGAGACCAAGGTCCTTGCAAGAGCTCCTGTACTACACCAGGGCTGACTCTCTGGCTGCAAACATGCTCTGAAACACAAGAAATATTGGGGTAGACTCTTAAAAGCTTAGCAGGAGAAACCCAGGGAAGTCCTCTCAGCCAGAGGGCTGGACCCTGCCAGAGCTGGGTTTTGTCCAGAGCATTCAGCTATAGGAAATTAAACGGAGGAGGAGAGGACAACAACTTCTTCAGCCTGGTGGGGCCAGGAGACAAGCAGGATAAATATTTAAGTTGCTGCTTGTTAGGAAATGCTTGGCAGCAAAAGGTGGTGCCTGAAGGGGGTGTTGAAGAGAAGCAGATCCAGTGCTGTGGGCGAGTTAATGAGAAGCTGGAACCATTCTGTATGGATCATATATGGGAAACTAGGTGAGGCCCCTCTGGACCATTATATACTGCATGAAACTTTACGGCCACTCTAATGCATTATTTTTAACGATTCCCTTGCCTACTCCAGGCCCTGGAAACCACGAGGAGCTTGCCTGGCTTCCTCGTGGTGCTTCAGCAATGAGTCCTTGCCCCTTGCTAGATCTCTGGGTTATTTTAATGAGAAATAACTGGGTTACTTTCCAAGATTCCACAAAGCTGATCCTCTCTGAACAGAAAACTGAGAAAGCTGCTGCTGTGCTGCAATGCTCTGCACATCCTCTCCCTTCCAGAGGGTTACCTCCCCTGGTAAACCATTTCTCTACAAATATGCCCACAAAAACATTGGCACTTGTGCTAGTTCAGGGCTGCATTGTCATCATCCTTCTCGAGGGAGAGCCAGGCCACAGCAACAACCAGCTGCAACATCACAACGATTGCCCCTGCAGGAGATGTATATAATGGAAATTGAAAGCTGCAGGATGAACTTCTTCCACACTTGTCCTTTTGGTTTATTCATCAGCAATAATTATCTGTGCTCACATTCACAGGAGCACATATTTTATAGTGTACATTAAAATTTAATGGATTTTTAATAATACTGTAACTACAGCATAAAGGGGGGGGGGGGGAGAGAGAGACATTAAACCATATGTGCCGTGTTGGTGGGTAAATGGGTGTTGAGCAAACATCAACAACACCTAACCAGTTCAGCAGCAGAGACAGGGAGGAGGAGGAACCATGTGCTGGGCTGTATGGAAATCAGGGGGAGCAACAGCACAGGGAAAGAGTTCTGGCCCTCTGCTCTGCTGAGACCTCACCTGCAGCACTGCCTCCAGTTCTGGTGGCATCGGCACAAGAAGGACCTGGAGCTGCTGGACAGGGTCAGGAGACCACAAAGATGATCAGAGGGCTGGAGAACCTCTGCTGTGGGGACACAGTTGGAGAAGGTTCCAGGAAGATCTTAAGAGGAGCCTTCCAGTAACTGAAGTGGGCTGCAGGAGAGCTGAGGAGGAACGTCTGACAAGGGCTTAGAGTGCCAGGATAAGGGACAATGCCTTTGAGCTGGGAGAGAACAGATTGAGACTGGAGATTAGGAAGAAATTCATTCCAATGAGGGTGGGGAGACACTGGAACAGGTTGCCCAGGGAGGTGTTCAAAGTCAGGTTAGATGAGGCCTTGAGCAACCTGGGCTAGTGGAGGTGTCCCTGCCCAGGGCACGGGGTTGGAGCTGGATGATCTCATAAGTCGCTTCCAACCTAAACCATTCTGTGAATCTATGAAGTGTCTCCCCCAGGATCTAAAAACCACTGCTCTCTCACCCTAGGTGTTTAGCTTGAAATCTCCAAAACGTACCAAAAGGGCAGGCATGCAGTGCTCAGAGGTGGGTGTCAGGAGCCTGCAGGTGATGTCCCTGGCCTGTGACAAGCACCCAAACTCCCCAGCTCAGTTTCTCCACCTCTGCAACAGGGAGTGTGGCTCCTGACAGCAGCAGGGGAATGTGCCCAAGTTCTGGTTTCTGTTGTGCCAATTAAGGTTCTCTCAGCATTTTATGAAGCTATTGATGTCTGCTCCTTAAGCATCAGAAGAAATGATTGCTCCAGCAGGAGAGACTGACACTCTCCATGCTTCCCTCAGCAGCCACTCTGCAGCTAACGAGTGCAAAGCATCACCATGTCACCAGGCCTTGCACTGACATCTATTTATAGGCTAAGAAATTATATACGTGGTGTCCCCAGCACCAGTGACACATCTTCATTCAGGCATGAGTCACCTATTCACAAGCAGGTTTCTAAAAATAAATCCTATTTACCAGAATTAAATTCCCCACACTCAGGAGAAAAGTGTCTCCTTAAAACCAACACAACACCACCACCAGCACCAGCAGGCATGAGAGGAACCCACAGCACACCAGCAGGGGAGCCTGCAGGCCTTCATGTTTCACACCATCGTAGAACTGGTTTGCTTGGAAAAGGTTTCTAAGATCAAGTCCAGTTCTGGGCCACTCAATTTGAGAGAGATGTGCTGGAAGGTGTACAGAGAAGGGTGATGAATCTGGTGAGGGGCCTGGAGCACAGCCCTGTGAGGAGAGGCTGAGGGAGCTGGGGGTGTGCAGCCTGGAGAAGAGGAGGCTCAGGGCAGACCTCATTGCTGTCTACAGCTACCTGAAGGGAGGCTGTAGCCAGGTGGAGTTGGTCTCTTCTGCCAGGCAACCAGCAACAGAACAAGGGGACACAGCCTCAAGTTGTGCCAGGGGAGATCTAGGCTGGATGTTAGGAGGAAGTTGTTGGCAGAGAGAGTGATTGGCATTGGAATGGGCTGCCCAGGGAGGTGGTGGAGTTGCCGTCCTGGAGGTGTTCAAGACAAGACTGGATGAGGCACTTAGTGCCATGGTCTATTTGATTGGATAGGGCTGGATGATAGGTTGGACTGAATGAGCTTGGAGGTCTCTTCTAACCTGGTTGATTCTATGATTCTAAGCGCAGCCTTTAACACCACCATGGCCACTAAACCCTGGCCCCAGGTTTCTTGAATGTCTCCAGGTCTGGGGACTCCTGGGCAGCCTATTCCAGTCTTGCAGCAAAGAAATTTTTCCTCATCTCCAAACTCACCCATCCCTGGCACAATTTTCAGGCAGTTTCTTCTCCTTCTATCACCTGAGCCTAGGGAGCAGAGCCCAAGCCCACCTCACTGCAGCCTCCTCTCAGGCAGCTGCAGAAAGTAATGAGATCTCCTCTCAGCCTCCTCATCTCCAGCCTAAACTCCCTCAGTTGCTCCTCCCCAGCCCTGTTCTGCAGACCCTTCCCCAAGCTTCGCTGTCCCCTGGACACATTCCAGCCCCTCAAGGTCCTTCCTGTAGCGAGGGCCCCAGTGCTGCCCACAAGGCCAGCTGCACAGTGTCATTACAAACCCCTGCCAAGGTCACCGGCGCGCTGCTGCCCAACGGGGAGTACCCAGAGCGCTCTGGGTGCTCTGCACAAACCATCAAGTGTGCTGCAGTTATTAGAGAGCACAGGGTGAGAGCCAAACAACCCCAGAAAATGCAAAGTTAAGGAGAGGGCTCAAACCACAGAGCTGCTGCTGGGCAGAGCTGCAGGTGTCCAGCAGGCAGCTACCACCTGGAGCTGGCGCTGGGGTCCTGGGACACTGGCACCAGCACTGTGGGTACAAATCACAGGCAGAAAGCAAAGAAATATCGGGGGGAAATAAATAAATAAGCAAGGGGGAAATGGAACCAGTTCAAACTTCTTTTACAGTAATAGTCTCCAGTTGAGCATAATCACCAAAGCTATAGTGATAAGATTGCCAAAACTAGACAAACATCTGTGAGATGAATTCATCTCGGAGGGGAAGCCAACAGCTTGTTATCATTAAAGAGGCAACGCTCTGCCTGCCTTTGAACTGCAGGCCGCCTTGTTACGGCGTTTGCTGAGGCAATTGCACCAGATGTTGGCAGCTATCTTCAGATGGATGACAAGCACCTGCTGTTGGGGAAATTAAATGCTCGTCGGCCTCCTATCCTTCAGGGGAGGGTGGGCCAGCAGGGGAAGAGGGGGAGTGCTGACGGCTGACCCTCTGAAATAAACCTATTTATGCAAAGTGACAGTAAGTGCTGGTTTGCCAAGCTGGGAAACAGAGTGGAAATTCGTTGGATCTCTTCCATTGCCCCCGGTGAAATCTGCTCCCACCCTCCCAGTCCTGACAATTAACATGGCACCGATCTGAACTCGCTAAACCACTCGTCAGAGCAGCAGAGGCAGCACAGGGACCTTCTGCTGGAGTCACAGCTCGCACAGCAGCATCCCTGCCTGAGGACCATCACCACCGCGGGGTCCCCTGCACACCTCCTCCAACCAGCACCAGCAGATCGAGCCTGCAGCCCAGCACCTTCCACAGCTCAGCCCCAAAACACTCCAAGGGCAGCACTGAAACAGAGAACAGGCTCACAGGAGAACCTTACACATGCTCGGATCTGCTCCCTTTTAAAACCAGTGTCCTGGAACAGGGGTGCAGATGTGGCACCTCCCCATGCATTGCCAGCTCATCTCAGAGCAGCCTTCCGCAGCTTTAGGAGCAGCAGGCAAGGCCACGATGGGCCCTGCACCTCACCTCAAGGAAGATTGCACTAAGCAGCTTCTCCTCCAACAGCCCTGACAGCTGATGGGGAAAAAGACTCTGCAGAATCTCCTTCACCACACACCCACGACTCTGCTCCAGACTTCTGTGGTGCTGCCAGCACGGCCAGGAGGTGTGATGCTCTGCAATATGTCCTGCAGCAGCACCCATCAGGGTCCAGTCACCATTTCAGCAAGGTTTTGCCCTGGACAGAAAATTGCCAACACTGCTGCACCCTCCTGCTCGCCCCAACTCCCTTGCAAACGTCCCTGGCAGAGACATTTGTTTGCTCTCAGCTGGCCACATGCATTTGAGGTACCCTTCAGATTAAGGGGCTGTTAATCCTCATTCTGCTCAGATTATCTTAATTGGCTCTGCGTTTGAGCTACTTTGCCCTTGTCCCCGTTACTGAACTTGTGTTTATAAATACACTGACTGTGCCACACTGCACACATCTGCCTGCCAGGGCTGCCACCTTAGCCACTGCTGGGTGGTGGGTAGCGATGGCACTGCCGCTGACCGATCTGCCGTGCTCAGCTATCACTCTGCTTCCACCAAAATGCACTCAGGCATATTTTCTGCCTAGGAAGTAAAACCCTTAAGTTCTCCTAAGAGAACTATTTAAAGAATCACAGAATCGTTTGGGCTGGAAAAAACCTTCAAGATGAAGTCACAGATCGCACTGGGTCGGAAGGGCATCCTGTCCAACCCCACTGCAGGCAGCAGGGACGCCTCCAGCTAGAGCAGGCTGTCCAGAGACACATCAGATTTGACCTTGAATGTCTCCAGGGATGGGGCTTCAACCCCATCCCTGGGCAACCTGTTCTAGTCTCTCCCCACCCTCACTGCGCAGAACTTCCTCCTGCTGTCCAAACTCAATCTGCCCTGCTCCAGTTTCAAACCCTTTGCCCTTTGTCCTATTGCTACATGGTCCTGGCCCTTACAGCTTCTAGGAACTGGGATGCTCAAGCTGGACCTACAGCAGAGCTGCCTCAGGGGTGCCCAAACCATCTCTGGTGCTCCCAGCACCAACCCAACCTCAGCCCACTGCCCCTGCTGCCAGAGAGAGCTCTTCAGTCTGCAGAGTCCGCCCCGGTGCAGGCAGTGAGTGACAGCAGCCTTGGCACATTGACGTTTCCCATGCCCTCCAGAGCTCACCCAGTAAGAAAGGCAAGGAAATGTAAGGCGAGATAAAGCAGCTTGCCCAAAGCCAGGCAGCACGTGGGTGGCACAGTGGGAAACAGAAGACAGATGCCAGAGGCCCCAGCTCCCCAGCACGATTCCCTAATCTCACAGGGGTTGTGGAGCTGCAGCACAAAAGCTTCCTTGCCATTGCACTTCACCAGAGGAGAAAAGGAAACCAAAATGTACTTCAAACTTCTGCTGAGTTCTGATACAGCTTCCTCGGCCACAAATCCTGCCCTCACATTTCCTCCTTTCGTAAAATCCAGGTAGAAACCAACAGCTCGTTTAGAACAAAACCACTTCCACAAAGCATGGCTCTTATTACAGACCACCTCCAAACTGACTTCCTGTGCACAGCCGCTCAGGGGCAGGATGAAAACCCTGCCTGCTGCAGGGGCAAGGATCCAGTTTCTCAGCTTGTTAAAAAGGGAAAGAAAGAAAGAAGAAAAAAAAAAAGAGGAAAAAAGCATTCGTGGGAGGGAGGAGAAATACTAACAAGTGCTTTAGGCCAGGAGGGACCCCTGGATCCCTTTGTCACACGCCAAAGGACAATTTAAAGGCACATCCATCATCCTTTGGAATATGGTGGACAGAACATTCCAATGAGGAATTCCAAAAAGGATAAAAGGATGGAACTTTAAAGCACAAGCAGCAGTGGGCAGAAGGCTGGATGCTGCACCAGAGCAGCCTCCCCAGGTCATGAGGTTTACTGTCCAGAACTTATTAGAAGCTGCAAAAAAAACCAACCCAACACGTTTGTCCAGTGCTTACCACGCTGTAAGGAGAGGCAATGACTCTCATTAAGCACCTTCTCCCAGGGGACCCCCAGGTAACTGAGGCAGAACAACACAACAGCCATAGGCTCCTTCACACCAGGTCTAGAGCTCACATCCCCGGACACTCTCAAAATCAGACTGGACGTGAGCCTGGGCAGCCTGATCTAGTTGGAGGTGTCCCTGCTTACTGCAGGGGGGGGTTGGCCAAAACGACCTTTGAAGGTGCCTTCCAAGCCGATGTGAATCCGTGAACGCAGCCCCCCAGCACCGAGCTGGCCGCAAAGCAAGCCCGGCAGGAGCCCCCCAGCCCTGCGCCCACACCGCAGACCTCACGGCACAGCCCCAGCCGCACGCCAGGGCTGCTGCACTCGCACAGGCACCTCCCGACTCTGCCCTCAGCCCCTGCTCCACACAGGCTTCCCCATCCACCCTTCTCCCTTTTCTCATGCTAACGACTCCATTGTAACAACATCTCCAGAGGCCACAGTGAAGGTCTCCGAGAGGAGCAGACCGGCGGAGCTCAGGGCTACAGCCGCGCATTAACTCCTTCGCAGCCAGGCAGCCTCGCCGAGCCAGGAGGAGTTTGCTCTCCCGTCTCCTTGATGTCTCTTTTCCCAGCTGTCAGAGGAGAAAGGCTGCGGGAAGTTAAGTTATGCAAAGCACCCAATTAGGCTGAAATCCTCGGTGTGGGTCCCACCTCCTGCCCGCTCCCCGCTCCCAGCGCACCGACACGGAGAGAGCAGCGGCGCTTTATTACAACAGCTGAGTTTTTGTGATGGTTAAACTGCTCCCTCTCGGCACTGCTGCCTGGGTCTGAAGTATGACACTGCAGAGCCCAAGAAGGAAGTTCTCATCCTCGCATTTGGCTGCCCACGGCCTCGCTGCCCTCAGCTTTATTTGCCTGCGAGGCGGTGCTGTGGGGCTGGGCTCAGGTGCGCCTGGCGCTCGACAGGCTTTGAGAAGTTACTCTCCTCTCACTTGCTGAACTGCCACCCGACACTAAATCATGGCTGCAGGAGGGAGAGATCAGAAAATTGCAAGCTTTCAAGAGCCGGAGTTAAAAACGAAAGCCATCAGAAGCTGGATGTTATTACGGCGCTGGTCCCCTTTGCGGCTGGCAGGAAATCACAAGTGACTGTGCAAAGCCTTTCGGATCCAGAGGTAATTCACCAATCCTGTCCTGTTCCACATTCTCCCAAGCTTAGAAACCTTTCTGGAGGAAGTTGCCTATTCCAAGCAAAGCTGGAACATGCCCACGGCTTGTCGGAGGGACCTCGTGGCAAGCCAGAACACAAACCAAAACTAATGAGCGCTGCTCTGCTCCCGCTTCGGCTGAAAACTCAAACCAAAAAAGCCAACACCGCAGCTCCCTCCCCCAAAAGTACCCTGGGGACTGATGTGAACAAAACGAACCAACCCAAATCTCGCAGAGCCAGCAACGTGCCTGCTTTGAGATCTTCAGAAGCAAAGCAGCTGGGGCCACCAACACCAGCACTGCTCTTCCAGCAGCCTGATGTCACAACACGCCAATCTTGTTTGCCCGCAAAGCTGCTGCACACATCTCCTTTGAAGAACCACCATTTCTTGCCCCAGAGAAGGGGGATGGACTTCAAGGTGTTCTGTCCCCACCAGAGAACAGGATGCTTCCACAGGAGCGGTTCCCACAAGGGCTGATCTCATGGCTCAAGGCAGCTCAAATGCTCCTTTACCGTAACTCTGCAAAGGCAAGGGGCCAGGAGGCCATCGTGGCCTTTCTAACCCCCAGGACTGTGCTCACCACAACTGCTGACATCATTTCACTGCTCCGATTTTGACTCAGGATTGCTTCAATAATTGGGTCCAAAAGTGTACCTGGAGCCCAGCCCCATTAAGGTGTCAACAGCCACAGCCATCCCTTGGATTCCGACGCTCCTTGGGGGGTCCCACGCACCCCCATCCCCAGCCTGGCTTGCACCACACCAAGCTAACCTCAAGGACCACGGGGGGATTGAGAGCTGAGGCAGCAAAAGGGTTAAAATCTCATGTCAAACAGCAAGTCCTGGCTCCAGACCAGAAGGGACATGGGAACCAGGGCAGCTGAGCTATAAAGGCCTTATTGTAGCAGCCCACTGGATTGGAAATGACTTGTAGGCCTAATGAAACAAAACTTTGGCAGTAAAACAGAATGAAAGGAATGAGACAATAAAAGAGAGGAACAAAGGGAGCAGAGTTGTTTCAGCTTAGGAAAATAAGCTCACTTTGTTGTTGGGAAAAGCCAAAGCCGATTAGGATAAACCAATGACTAGGCATAAGTCTTCCAAACTAATTACACAGTTCGCCATGTGAAGTGTAATTGCAAGCAGCAAAATAAGGACTCCCTCATTCTCACAGGAGCTCTACAAAGGGAGCATTACCTACTGAAACCCCAACCCTCCCAGGTCCCTCAGCAGCAGTCACTTCCAGCTCCAAAGCTGCAGGACATGTGTGGCCACCGCAAGGTGCAATTCGTTAGTGCCCAGGGCTGGCTTCTGCCATCACTCTCCTCTCAGGGAGCCTGTAAGAGGTTGCTGCCTTCTTTTTTCTCCTCTTTTTTTTAAGTGATACCAGAAGCCTTAAATGCTCCAACACGTCCTCCTCTTGGGCAGCACCACTTTGCTTACCTCCTTCAAAGAGGTGGATCTGCAGCCATTGCCCAACTGGTGGCTCAGGGCAGCGCTTGTGACTCCTGCAGAGGGGAGGAAAGTGCAGCCCCCACCACTGTTCTCTTTGCATCTCACTTCTAACACTTTCTCATTTAAATTGCTTTAAAACTTGGTCTTAACAACCAGCTCTTCACAGGTCAGCACAGGGCAGTACTGCAGGCCCCAGATGGGTTAACACAGCTGGCAAATTTACTTTGTTTGCAAGAACGTTTGAAACCTCTCTGACTGCGAGAGCAGAGGAGCACAGAAACAACTGCATAAGACCATCAGGATTAGGCTGTGAGACAAAGGCTTCTTTTCTTCCCTTTTGATTATAAATGGTTATGGCTTCCTTTGGAGGACTCTTCTCCCACTTTAGCCTCCTCACATTCTCCTCTTATGGATCCTGCACCCTGAAACCACTGGAAGGAGAAGCCCCAGTGCCAGACTCATGCCCACACACAACTCCCACTACCAAAAGTTCACCATCAGACTCCCAGGAGTTAGCATTGCCAAGGATTTTGGTGCTCAAACAGGCAGGCATTTTCACTGGAGAAGGGAGGGAAGAAGGCACATTCAAGCAGCCTTCTTTTCATTGGAGAAGGTGGTTCTGGCACTCACTTCTCAAGAAGCTGCACTTTCAAACTCACCACTTTAGGCTCCTTCCTGCCAACTCCAGTTAAAGGAGCAAGTCTGCCCAGCCCCGGAACTGGGAGCTGTTCTAACCACCTCCTGCATTTCCAGACCTACCTCCACTTTCCAAAACAACCTCCCCGGGTTGCAAAGCTCTTCTGTGCAGCAAGTACCAACAGGATTTCAAGAATCACAGCAGTAGGTAAGCAATTCTTTTCCACACCAATAAATAGGGTCAGCATTTCAAAGAGCAAGTCACCTGAGATGCTCTTATCAAACCTGGGCAGCTCCTCCACACCTGCATTATGTAATGCAATTTCCTTGGCTTTAAGCAAGTGCCAAGCCAAGGTAAAACTTGCCAACCCATCACTGGGCATTGTTGGTGCTGGAAGGGGAGCAAGCCTTGTGTGAGAGCACTGCACAGCCCTAGCACCAGTCCCCACCACAAAGAGCCTGCAATCCCAGCCTGCAAGTCAAGGAAAGGTTAAGAAGGGGACTAGAGAAGGAGGCAGCTCCTACGAAGTCCCACAGAGCCAGTCCTGGCTCATATCTGAGAGCAGCATCCCACCCACTGCAGCTTATTAATGAGTTGTCTAGTTTAGCTGGACCACAGGGCCCCATTTCCTAGGGTTCTGAGCGAGCTCCACACCACCTCACACCCCCTGGGGAGAATCACCCCAGAGCACCCCACAAACAGCAAAGTGCAGCAGACAGAACGTGAAGGCCTGCACACAAGGTCAAGTCATGGAGACACAGGCAAGAAGCCTCTTCTCCAAAACACCAAACTCATCTCCTTTTCATAAACTAAAGCAGGGAAGCAGCTGGAAAAGGTCACCTCAAGGACCGAACCCTGTGCACCTGAGTCCTACAGGAGTGGCCCTCTAAGGACTGGACCACACAGCTTCAGCAGGACATACCCCAGAGCCCTGCTGCCAGGTTCCAGCCTGGATCACAACTCATGTGATTATTTTCAGCACTTGAAATTTTTTAGCTTTCAAATTAAGAGGCTCAGGGAAAAAAAAAAAAACAACTCCAACAAACCCAAAACCCAAACAAACCCAAACCATCTCTGCTTTTCCCCGAGCATTGCCTGTGAAACTGCCATGCTCCTCTGAGCTGTCTGAGGAAAGGCAGAGCAGGGGAGCAGAACCAAAGTGCCCCACATCAGCAGCCGCTGCCGAGCAGCCCAGCCCGGACTGAGACTGCATTCCCAGGGCCCGTAAAACTACAAGCATGAAACTACCAGATGGTGAAATTAAAGACTATATTAAGACAGCATCCAGACAATATGCAAAGCTCTGCTACTGAAACTATTATTAACTCTGAAAATACAGGTTAGAGAAGTTCTGCAATTAGAAGTAACTACAGAAGAAACATCCAAAAAGCTGCTGTAATCCTTTAATAAAAAGGCTCAGCAGGCTGTAAGCAGCCTGCCAGAATCGAAGATTGTTATTGAAAATAAAATGAATGGTTTGCAAAACAAGGATCAATGCAGCACAGCTTCCCTCCTCGGCTCTCCTCAGCGCACTGCCTGCCCAAGGCTCTTCAGGACACAGCACAGAAACAAAGCAGCCGTAGGAATGGGAGCTGCTTCGCTCTGGGCTGTGCTGCTGCGTCCTCACCCAGTCACAGGTTCACAATGGGTTGGGTTGGAAGGGACCTTAAGGATCACCGAGTTACAACTCCCTGCCATGGGCAACCTCCACTAGCCCAGGTTGCTTAAGTTCTCTTCTAACCTCACCTGGAACACCTCCACGGAGGGTGCATCCACTGCCTCCCTGGGCAACCTGTGCCAGTGTCTCCCCACCCTCACTGGAAAGAATTTCTTCCTTATCTTCAGTCTAGATCTCCCCTCCTCAAGCTTCAATCCACTCCCTCTTTCCCTATCACTACAAGCCCTTGTCAAAAGTTCCTTCCTGGCTTTCCTGCAGGCCCCCTTGTACCTAAATCATCAGCTGATGCACTCCAAAAGACAGGAATTGAGCTGTATGGAGCCCCAGTGAGAGGGGGGCTGACAGGAGTCTCCACGGAAGGTGGTACCATGAACTGGGCTCAAAGCAGGCAGCTGTGCAAGTTCTTCACCTTGTCAGATTTCTGGTAAGCACCCAGAAGCCTTCAGGATCTGGGGAGCTCCAGAGAAGTTGGGGGATACAACCAGAGCCAGGGTTTGAGCTGCTCCATCAACAAGAAGGCAGCAATGGAGGCTCAGGTTCCCCTCTGTGCACAGCTTTGTTGGGTGTGGGTTTGGTAGAGGCTGGCATCAGGATCCTGCAGGCACTGCCACAGGATCTTGCACAGGCACTTTTTGATAAGAAATTGAATGGACACTCCTGTGACTCCTGCATTCCTCCTGCTATTCCTGAGGTTCCTTCAGGCACTGCCATAACTTAATGAGCTCTCTCACATACACCTGATCTGCCCCTTTTTCCCTTGGCATCAGAAGGCCAATTGCATGGAGAAGACAACTGTAAGCACTCAACCAAGAGTCCAACTCTTACTGAACACACACAAAGATTCACCTCCCAAGGATCCTTTACTCCTCACAGACAGTAAGCAGTGCCAGCTAAACTGTACACAACCAGAGCAGGAATTCCAGAAGCTGAAAGGCAGAACAGGAGGCCCTCCCTCGAACCTCCTTTGAGCTTCTGTGTTTTAAAGCACTTTGAAAAGCAAGGAAAAGGAGCAAGAAGCAATAAAAATTCCAAGCATGCAGCGCTGACTCGGGCAGGAACTTACCTTGCCAAACTGTTCAAAGTATTGCTTTACGTCTTCCACTACTGTGTTAGCTGATAATCCACCTACAAATATTTTCTTTGTTCTCGTGACCATCTGTAAGAAATTACAAGACAAGCACAAGGTTTAACCAGATTATTTCAAACAATATGTGGAAGGAGGGGAAAAAAAAAAACCAGAAGAGAAGAAATATTCTTCCAGATGCCATCCCTAACCCAGTCTATGAGAAGATTTGGATACAAAGCAGTTCAGATTCTGGGCAATTAAAGATTTCTTGGGGTTATTGTTTTGTTTTTCCTCAGTCTTGTTTTGGTTTGGTTTGAGGAATGGCCGAGGAAAGGCTCTCAATAACAGCTCTAGCCTCTGGGTATTTTTTTTTAATAAATGGCTTTTATTGTGCTTCTCAATGCTAACAGGAGTGAAAAAGGAGTCCAAGGTGGTGCCCTCGTAGCTGCTGTCTCCAGGAGGACGTGCTGCTGCCTTCCTTGTCTCCTAAAGACAGAGCGCATGCCTGTGGCCAAGGGAAGCCCATCCCATCCAGGAGATGCTGTTCAGCTTCCACAGCTCAGTTTGGAAGAAACTTGCACAGTTACTTTAAAAATAATCCACTGACAAAAGACACCAATGGAGTCCTCCAGCTGCCCCATGCCATGAACTGAAATGCTCCCACAGTCCCTCACCAGCTGTGTCAGGCCCTTCAGAAACCCCCTTCTGCTCCCCCAGACCCCATCTGAACACCCAGTCCTGCTTGCTGAGCCACATGCACCTGACAAAGGGATGATGCTGGACTCTCCACAGAGGGCAGACAACCACATCACCCTTTGTCTACATCTGGAACCCCTGCAGCCCAAGGACTCAACCCCCCATTGGTGCAAGGGAAGCCAATTCCAAACCACTTGACCTTTATGGGACACCATAAACCAAAGCAGACCCAGGACAACAGTGCTGGCAGCATGCCCACGTGCTTGGGCAGAGAAGAAATGCTTCATCTCGCTGTAGGCAATGCTCTTACAGCTGGGGAGAAGCAGCAGCAGCCCTCCCCACCACACAGAGGGATGTTTTGAAGTCACCATTGCCTGCCACCTCCAGAAACCAACAAATACATCTCTCCAAACAAATTAAACATCATTCCCATCTCCAGCACCATTCAAATGAACCAGGGGAGAGCTTTCCCTCAATCAGCCCCTAACCATGCTGCACAAAGCTTCACTTTATTATTTCAGTTGGGTTTGGGTTTGTTTGGTTTTTTTTTTTAAGTTAGGAAGAAAAGAGAGAGGAGAAAAAAAAAGGAGTAAAAATTCAATTATTTTTTCCTGGCTGCAATCTAGGGCTCCAAAATTGAAGCCCAAGCATATATTTTTCTGTAGCAAATTGTCATTTACAAATAAAGAATTGGCTAAAGTCGACTTGTAACTAAAGGATTTTGCAGGGCTGTCAAGAGCCCTCTGCCTGCCAGCATCTGATTTAAGATCAGGCCAAGCTTCTGTTGTCATACAAAAGAGGGAGGAAAGCAATTATTCTAAAGCAATATTTGAAATTATCATCATTTTTATATTTGACCAAGAAAGAAAGCAAGCAAAAGAGAGCTACTGCTTTTAGAAGCAAGATTGGAGGTTGAAGAGAAAGGGGGAGAGGAAAAAAAAAAGGGGGGGAAAAAAAGACTACTTTGTTTCAATAGCTTCAGTCAAAGGCAATATTGGTAATGACAGGCAAATTCACAACATTTTAATGCCTGGAGATGTGTTGCGAGCTGGGAAATGGTTTCAGAAATCAGCTCTTTGGTGCAAAAGTGAAGCACAAAATTAAGTCTGCTTTTACAATCTGTGTTTTCCCGAAGACAGTTCAATTGCTTTGTTAGACAAATTCCCCTCAGAGAAACAGCACAAGTGATGTGTGGCCCCAGCGATTCCTCCCGCCCTGCCCTGCCTCAGCGGGAGCCTTCCTTGCCTTCCTGCCACCCGTGGCATGAGGCACCAAAGTGCCCCCTGACTCAGCCAGGAGTCACTTTCCTGCCCCCATCTCCCACAGCCCAGCCAGCAGCAGCAGCCCAGGAGATGCGGCTGTGACAAAGGGGCAGGTCTGAAAGCCATCCTGGTGCCCGTGAAGATCTGGACACCGGCAAACGCAGGCTGCTCAGCACAGTGCTCCCTGCTGCCAGCAGCCAGGCTGAGCCCAGCTGCAGCGCGGGGCAGCCCCAGCCCATGGGAGCGCTGCAGCTCGCTCCGGGAGCAGCTCACTGCATGACCTCCAGGGCTCACCGCATGACCTCCAGGGCTCACCGCATGACCTCCAGGGCTCACTGCCGCACGCTGCTGACTTGCCTGTGCCGGCAGAGCCTCAGCAGCTCTCAGGGGGTAACTGCGCCGAGAGGCAGAGCAACTGGAAACAAACCTCTGGCTCCAGCTGCAACCTGCAAGCCTCTCGTTAGCCGAGAGGAGTCCCAAGGCAAGGCTTTAGCAGAGCTCTGTTGTCCTGCTCCCACCTAGCAGACATCTGCACTAGACCCAGAGCCTCAGACACCTCCTTAGCCTAACAGCCGAAGGTCTGCAAATATTACCCAAATGAGATTGAGCACTCAAAACTCATTAAAAAATAAAAGCATTCATTAAGTGCAGGATTTCACCACACCAGGGACACCTTCTGTGTAGATCAGCCACTGAATCACCCAGCAAAGAGATTCTAAAGCACAGCAAATTGCCAGCACCAGGCACTGCTCACACCAGAGTTCAGACGTCTGATGTTAGCCAGGAGGTCCCCAAACCTCTCACTGCTAATGGCTGAGAGAGCACAGGAGGAGACCTCCCTTGCTGCTCACCAGGTACCCTCGGCCGGAGCCAGGGCACCAACACTTGAGGGGCTGCTGGTTCAGCCCAGTGAGCCTCACCGGTCTGACATTCTCCACCACCACCTCCCCAGAGGTGTGCTTGCTTCAGGGAGGGAAATCAAAAGGTAAAAAGGTGTTTAATGAAGTACACTTAAGGCTGTCTAGTAAACACTAAAGACCACAAACGAGCAGAGGCAGAAGAAACTGAGCCAACTGAAGAGCTTCTACTTAAAAATTAGGGGGGCTTGAATCAAGCTTTCTCGTTTGTCTCAGAAAAACAAAACTTCTAACCCCCCCCAAAAAGCTGCAATTGCCCTTTGTACAAGGAGTCCTATGGAAAAGACAAGGGGTGATAGGCACAAGTTACTGCTGGGGAGATCCCCATGGGGCTCCAGAAGAAAATGTAGGCACCTAAGAAAAGCACTCATTGAGAGATTTCATTGCTTTAATTAAAAAACCCCAACACCCAAACCACATCCCAAGCCCCTGGAGTCTCCACCCAGCCTGCAGTGCCCCCAGCAAAAGGCACTGAGGGTCTTTACCTCTTCTCCTGAGCTCAAGACCTGCTCTTTGCAGGTTGCTCACAGCAGAGGCACTCCCCAGACCACAAAAGGGCTCCTGAAGAGCTCTGGGGTCGGACCCTCAGACGGCAGCTCCACCTGCTCTGCGCCTGGGGTGTGAAGAGCAGCAGCGCTTGGGCGATTGGAAGTGATCCGTGTGGATCAACCCCAAACCCGTGTCTTTAGGGGCACTCTGAACCCACAGCACCTCCAGCTTCACGGCTCCGGTTGGGATCTCTGCTCCCTGCTGCAGGGCTCCGCACAGCGCAGCCGCTCGGGGGCTCGCAGCTTTGCCGTACTGAAGGTGTCTCTCTCCCGCTGCAGAAGGCATCAGCCGGGGAGAGGCAGATCTGAGCCCGGCTCCAAAGTCTCTTAATTGTAAGGAGCTGCAGAATTGCTTTGTTTGTACACTCCGCTAGTGTTGCAGTTAATCAAAACACATCTGACTGCTCCTGCGAGGAGTCATTCAAGGTGACAATCCCTTTATTGGCTTGGCTTTTGAAAAACACGTTTGCCTTTGTGTTCTGAAACTGAGCAAACACTTCAGGGCGTGCAGAAGCAGGGGGAGAAACCCATCCTGCTTCAGCAAGACAAGAAGGCTCCCCTCTTTGCTTGCCAGCTCTGGCAAGGGTAGGGTCGCAATTAGATCGGCTTGGGGTGCAGCAGGTAAAGCTGCTCCACACAACAGGCTGAAGACAGTGTCTGGAAACAAGAATCCTGTTCCACTCCAAACATGTCAGCATGCAACAGGAGCTGCCATCAACAGACACGGGGAAGGAGCTGCAGTTTTGCAAAGGCAGAGCCTCCAGCTCAGTGCGTGTTAACATCTCTGCTTAGAATCACTGAGTGAGTTGGGGTGGACCATCAAGTCCAGCCATTAACCCAACACTGCTAATGCAACACAGCATCACAGAACTGCTTTGATCAGAAAAGACCCTCAAGATCACCCAGTCCAACCCTAAGCCAAACACCACCATGGCCACTGAACCCTGTCCCCGAGTGCCATGGACACACCATTCTTGAACACTTCCAGGCATGGAGACCACATCCCTGGGCAGCCTGTGCCAATCCCTGACCACTCTTCCAGACAGGAAACTTTTCCTTATCTCCAACCTAACTCTCCCCTGGCACAGTTTCAGGCCATTTCCGCTCATTCCAGCTCTTCTTCATTTTCTTAGTGTTGCAGGGTTTTTACCCCTCAATGAACCTGTCTTACCATTGTGGCCATTAAACATTAATAAAGAGGGCTTTAAGCCCAGAAAATCTTTTGCCAAGTTCCCTGAATTTCAGGACCTCAAAAGCATTTCCTGCTCTGCAGCAAGGCCCAGCAGCTGCAGACCTCACTTCTGGGTAAGGCCTTTAAATGCTGTTTCTTTACTGTTCTTTCAGCTACCTGTTTTTTTTTTTCTGCTGTTCCCTCAGCAGTTTTGGTGTAGAGCTCCTGGCCTGGGAGGCTGGGATGGTGTGGTTGGAAAGGAGGAGTTCTTACCCCCAGCCAGCACAGAGAGGAGACTGAGCGTGGCGCTGGCAAAGTGAAGCACACGTGCTGGGAACTGGGTTATCCAACGGTGCAGGTGCCACTAACAGCGAGGCGGGCACGCACGCCTGGCAGCCAGAATGCTCTGCATGCCATCAGAGCTTTGCTGGAAGCAGAACCACTGGCAAGGAGCAAGGGGCAGAGCCAGGCTCTGAAACAAACCAGCAGCCAAGAGGCTCAGAGGACACCCTGCAGCCCGGTGCCCGCGCTGCACTCCTGTAACTCGTGAAGGCTTTGCCTCCTCCACTCCTCCATGTAGCACTTCAGTCCTCCTCCACCACTAATGAATCTCCATCCCCAATTGCTGGAATTAGCATTAACTTCAGATTAAACTAATTCTGCACCTGTAATTGTTTTGCAGAGCTCTCCCCTTGCAGGGGCTGGCATGTAAGTGTGGGTGCAGCCTGCTGCCCTCACCTGCAGCTTGCCAGCTCACCATTCCTGGTGGATCTACCTTCTAAACAGGTTTGTAACTGGAAAATCATCTTTGCTCTATGTGCTGAAGTGCATTTGATACCTCATTGTGCTGTACACTCAAACTACATCACTGCTTCTGATCCAAAATGACACTACCTCACGTCCAAGGGGAAGTGATCCTGCTAACTCAAGTGCCAGGCTCCCTCGGCAAAGCACAAACTGTGAGCAAGAACTCTCCAGGTTTGGTTTTGGGGTTTTTTTTGTGCCTCCAGGATCCTCACAGCAAGCTCCAAAAAGCTACTGAAAAAAAAAAGAGAGGAAAGGGGAAGCAAAGCCCATGATGGAAAAAAGGCAAAGTTTACTGAAAGCTGCCAACCTTTCTCACACAATCCCAGAGTGCCAGGCTGGAAGGGACCCCAAGAATCATCTGCTCCATCCTTTCTAGGTGCTGGTGTGGTTTAAAGGAGCTGGCCCAGCACCCTACCAAGCTGAGCCTTCAAACTGCCCAGTGCAGGGGACTCCATACACATGATTCCAATCTCTGGCTGTGCTCAGGGGAAAACATTTTCTTCTGGAGCCCAATGGGGATCTCCCCAGCAGTAACTTGTGCCTGTCGCCCCTTGTCTTTTCCATAGGACTCCTTGTACAAAGGGAGTCTTCATGTTCCCGGTAGCCACCCCTGGTGTACTGGTCCGTGGCAGTAAGGTCCCCCTAAGCCTTCTCTTCTCCAGGCTGCACAGCCCTAGCAATCAGCCTCCCCTCACAGGGCAGCTCTGTCAGCCCTCTAATCACTCTGACCCTTCTCTGGGTAGGGAGGAGCAGGCTCCAGCAACCCTTCCCCACTACTGTTGCACAGTGCACAAACAATGGACATGCTCAAGGCCAGGCTGGGTGAAGCCTTGAGCAACCTGCTCCAGTGAAAGGTGTCCCTGTCCGTGGCAGGGAGGCTGGAACTACACCTTTAAGAGCCCTTCCATCCCAAACCATTCCATGATTCTGTGTTCTGCTGCAGCATCAGCCAGCACACATCAGGCTCTCCAGCAGCAAGAGGAGCTCAGTCCCGTGCAGAGGCAGCAGGGCTTTAGGCGCCACCTCCAACATGCCTAAGCATTCCAAATAGGATTCCAGCAAGACTTAACCAGTGCAAATACCTTGTGCCTGACCCCTGGGTGAGCCAATGTCATCCTGCCAGCGCCGACCCAGGCTGCAGCAAGGTATGCAGCAGTGAAAGAGCTCTTTAATCCAAGCAAGCAGCACAGATTCCCAGCAGGGCAAAGCAGCTCCCTCCATCACTGTGCAAAACACGGATGGCTTGGAGCCTCCCAATCCATTCATAAATGAGACTGTTAGCTCAGTCCCTGCTGTACTCCTAGCTTTTGGCTGCCTTTGGCTCTGCTGTTAACTTTAGGAGGGTCATTTTTTGGCTGGTGTTTCATTTCCTCCCTTGATGACTATGGTAGCAGCAGGAGGCAGAACACACAAAGTGATTTTTCTGTGACAGATTGAGTTGGCAGCAATGGCCAAAGCCATCCTTGGGAGTTTCACAAGCAGGTCTGGCCTGGGTCCAGCACAGCCCTTCCTGGTCATCTTCCTGACTACAGCCACAGTTAACTCTCTCGTTTGCCACCCCAGGGAGGACCAGTCCCTCACTGGGGTACAGTTCAGTGATGGTAGCCCTGCAGGGGCCACAGACACCCCCAGAAAGGAGCCCTGTCCAGAAGGGCTGGGCAGGAGCACCTCACATTCACTCTGCAAACCAGCCCTTGTTCCCCTGGCACAGCAACACAAGGATGTGCCCCACCACAAAGACCTCATGGGAGATCCAACCTCCTGAAAAACCAGCCCCAGCTCGGAGAGCTCAGCATTTTCCTCAGCAAAAGCTGGCTTCAAGCTTCCTATCAAAGATCCAGTAAAATTCACCAGAGCCAGACTTCACACCCTCCAGAGAACAGGAATAGATCATAGCCCCAGAGTCTGGCTGTAACCAGTTATATCACATCCCCTAGGGCTGCTCCCTTCTTCTCCGCTCCACTTAACTCTTTGATGGGTTACAGAGCCAAGGTAGAGAAGAAGAAAAAGAGGAGCAGAGGGAAAACCTATTTAAATCCCCCTGGTTGCTTTAGCTTCTCATGCACGGTGTGCAGAGGAAGGTAGCTCCAAATATCCCCCGAGTGCTGCCTGCCTGATGACTGCTCAGCAGTGCTTCCAAACTGCCTTCAGAAGTTCAGATGAGAACTCTTCCTGGACGCACACATCCCAGGGTCACAATTGGAGATCACTGCCCAATATGACTCTGCACTAGGAGCAGGATTTTTGCAGTGCCTGTGTGATGTAGGTACAAAGGTCCCAGTGGGATGCAATTAAGACTCTGCTCCTAAATCTACAGGCTACTGCCAAAACTTCACCTTGGGCAGGCAGAGAGAGACAGGAGAGAGAGATGGCATTCTGCCCAGGGACCTCACATCTGAAGACATGGCAGCAGGACTTGAAGGGAGCACAGCATTAACTGACCATTACAGCCCTCATTAATCCCTCTGCTTACATTAGACCATCATCTGGGAAGAGGCATCCTGTGCCACATCCAAAGCACTGCCTCCTGGCCTCCCCCAGGACAAACTGTGGTGAAAGAAGGTTTGCAAGGACACCTTCAAGGTTGTTTTGGAGCAACGACCAGGTTGCTCCTGGTGAAGGAGAGTGGATTAAAGGGGTCAAAGTGGGAAATCAAGCCAAGCTGTTTCCCAACACATACCCACGCCCCTGGGTTTTTAATCTGGAACAACAGAAGGTGGCACCCAGCTGTTCCCTGCCTTCCCAAACCTAGGAGGGGCACAGCAGCATCCTCTACTCCTGTGCTCCCCACGACAGGCTGCAGTGCTGCTGCAGCTCTGCTGAAAGCAGAGAGTTCTGTGGGGCTCCCTCAATCAAAAATGTCTGAAGACCTGCCCCAGAGCAGAGCTGATCACAAGGGCAACAACTTCAGAGCTGCCTGCCTGGAGCTGGATGCTGAAATCCATACCGAGGTCCTGAAGTAGTCTAATTCTTCCAGGTCCTGCCGCTCACATCAACTCAGACCCCTCAACTCCAGAGTCCTCACAGTGTTTTCATGATTTGAGTCATATTAAGCCAATTAAAATCTCTAAGTCTGTCAGAGCAAAAGCAGGAGGCAAAATTAAGCAAATGCCTCCAATTGCTGCCATATTTGCATACAGCTGCAGTGGCTGCTCCAAGCACTGCCAGATCCCAGGCACTGCAGGCACAAGGGGAGATGCTCCCCTTGGCCAGCCTCAAGCCCACTGCCTCGGGGAAGCTCAGGCAGAGTCATGTCCAACCAAGAGCTGATGCTTACTGATCAGGTGGGTTACCCAAGCCCACGAAGTCTCACTGTCACATCACTGCTGTCAGCCAGGAGCCAAAACACAGATCCTGCTCAGGACCCTTCCCTCAGAAGGTACTCCTGCTGTGCAAACCACACCAGGGAAACCAATCTGCAGGAGGATTCTATGGGCAAAGCCTCACTTTGCCTTTGGCTGCTCCATAGGTACCTCTGAAGCCAGGAAGGGGTTCAAAGACCAGAACAGGCTGCCGGAGGCAGCGCTGGAGTCACCATCCCCGGGGATGTCTGAGCACCATGTCGACCTGGCGCTCAGGGACACGGCTCAGTGTTGACTCTTCAGTGCTGAGTTGAGGGCCGGACTGGATGACCTTGAAGGTCTCTTCCAGCCAGATCTGTTCTGTGATTGTGCCATCCTGAGAGCACACACCAGCACTCCCCCCTGCAGCCAGCCATACCTTTTAGCATGCAAGCAGCTTGCTCTGTCAATATGCCCACAGGCTGGTGGCTCTGCAGCCAGAATGGCTTTTATGGTGCTGTCAATGAACCTTTCTTTAAGCACCCACTTACTGAAGGAGAAGGAACAAATGTAGTTGGAGGTTTAACATGGTGCTTAACAAAACCCACCAGCACAGGCCAATTTGGAGCCTCCTTCAGGGAACTGCACATTCTGGAAGAGTTTATAAATTTTCCCAGCTTCAAACACTGAGGTCACTCCAAAACAAAAAATAAAAGGTCTGTTGCCTCTCCAGAGCAGCAAACACGACATCATTTAAATACTTCTAAGCTAGTGTCAATTAATTTCTCCTGATGGCTCTGTCAAATCAGAGCTGAGAGCTCTCTGCTAAGATTCTAGATAATGTTCTGCTAAACCGAGAGAAATTCACGGCAAGGGAAGAGCAAAGCAATGCTGGGATGCAATTTACCTCCCTCCCAACATCCTCCAGATGATTTCTCTGAAAAGAACAAATGGAAAAAAAACTTTAACCCTTAAGCCTTGATTAATTTCATCTACATAATCCAGGCACACATGGCAATCAGTTACTGATGAGCAAGTTTGACTTCATCTGCTGAGTCAAGCTCCTGCCCGTGCTCGGTGCCGCAGCTTTCCACAGGGCTGAGCTGCTCCTCTCAGGCCAGACCACTGAAACCACTCAGAACGTCCCCATCTCACAGGCTCACAGGGTGTCAGGGGTTGGAAGGGACCCAACGAGAGCACTGAGTCCAACCCCCCTGCCACAGCAGGACCATACAGTCTAGCTCAGGTCACACAGGAACACATCCAGACAGGCCTGGAAAGGCTCCAGAGAAGGAGACTCCACAACCTCTCTGGGCAGCCTGTGTCAGTGCTCTGGGACCCTTCCAGGAAAGAAGTTCCCCTTGTGTTGAGCTGGAACCTCCTGTGCTGCAGCTTCCATCCACTGCTCCTTGTCCTATCCCAGGCAGCAAGTGAGCAGAGCCTGTCCCCCACTCCTGACTCCCAGCCCTCAGATAGTTATGAACATTTATTAGATCCCCTCTCAGTCTTCTCTTCTCCAGACTAAGCAGCCTCAGGCCCCTCAGCCTCTCCTCATCAAGCAGAGCTCCAGTCCCCTAATCGTCCTCACAGCCCTCCCTTGGACCCCTCCCAGCAGATCCCTGTCCCTCTTAAACTGGGGGGGCCAAAACTGAATGCAGCATCTCTGTGTTACTGCTGCTGAAACGCTCCCACAATTTCAGGCAGTGCCCCATTTCCTTTCATCCTCTTCCCCCCCACACCCATGGGTCAGGGAATGGCGAGGATGACAGTGCCTCCACCTCCAGCAAGGCGCATCCCCCGCCAGGGAGGGAACCCACCAGCCCTTCTGCAAGCAGCAGCCTTGTCGCTCTAAAGCAGATCAAATAACCCTTGACTAGGAATAAAAGGGTCCCCGAGGAGCCGTGTTGAGAATGAGGAGTGGAAGCAAGACAAGAGAAAACATTCATACTTCTACCAAAGGAAGGCAGCACCTCGCAGCTACAGGAGCTCCTCTCCCTTGTGTGATGTTTACTCACTTCTTGACCACAGGGCAAGTCATTTCAGTCTCCATAGGGCTGATGTATCAAAGAGTCTTGGGAGAAGCTCAGCTGGAGACTGCAGGGCTCAGCGTTTAAGCACACATTTCGACTGGCAGCATTTGTGGAAGCCTCATTAGGCTGAGTTCGTTGCACAATCGAGCGCTGCTGTGTGCCTTGATTCCCACCAAACGAAGAACAAAAATATGTCCCCACAGCTCGGTGCAGCCTGTGAGCCTTCACTCATTAAATGTCTAACCTGCCAAAAAGTCTTGATTTGAAGATGCTGGAATAGTGCAAGACATTGTTACTAATGTTATTGTTATTACAGCAAGGATAAAGAAAACCCCACCAACATTATTCCCAGCTAGGAAGGTCACAGCAAACTACCAAGCAAGAGATAAATCAGCTAAGGTCTCCCAAAAAAGCCTTTATTTCTCCTTTACTCCAACATCTTAATGTGCATCACTTTCCTTTCTCTTTTTTTTGCCTCCTCTACTGGAAATATATTTCTATAAATCCTCCTCTACAGAAAGCTTTGCTTTCAGGAGGGGAAAAGGAGCAGATAAAATACTACCCATCAAAATGAACTCAAGTCTCTAGTAACATAACTAAATGTGTAATGTTACAGATGTTTTATGGCCAGGATGTCGGATCCGCTTAGATCATGTTTACAAACCTGGCAGGAAATCTCTCCCCAGTGCTGGGAGCCATGCTAACAGGTCCTCCACCAATTGTTTATCCAAACAAAGATGCCGTCAGGGAATGACAATAAACCACCCATCAGAACTTGGAGGGCTCACTGCTCAGCCCTGCACCAGCTAAATGGAGAGCCAGGAAAGGATGCCAGGCTGCAGGAGGAGCCAGCGGCACACACCGGGGCAGGAGAGAGGGCAAGCGTGAGGAAAAATGGCAAAGGACATGGGGAAGCTGATCAGCAAAAGCAGCATGAGAGCAGCAAGGACTGAGGGAAACTGCAACAGCCCCAAGAGGCCAGGAGAGCAGGCAGGGAGCTGCAGCCAGTTATAGAATCAGCCAGGTTGGAAAAGACCTCCAAGACCATCCAGTTCAACCCATCACGCAGCCCTGGCCAATCAACCAGACCATGGCACTAAGTGTCCCATCCAGGCTTTTCCTGAACACCTCCAGGGATGGCAGCTCCACCACCTCCCTGGGCAGCCCATTCCAATGGCAAATCACTCTCTCTGTGAAGAACTTCCTCCTAACATCCAGCCTAGACCTCCCTGTCCTCTTCCAGGCTTCAAGCCCTACAAGAGCACCACTGAACAACCACTCTATAGCTGATGGAAGACTAAATTCACACCTCAGACAGTGGGGTCAGGTTTGGGCCCTTCAGTCCATAAAGTACACTGAGGGGCTGGAGCGTGTCCAGGAAAGGGCAAAGAAGGGTCTACAGCACCGGGCTGGAGAGGAGCAGCTGAGGGAGCTGGGGGTGTTTAGGCTGGAGAAGAGAAGGCTGAGGGGAGACCTCACTGCTCTCTACAGCTCCCTGAAAGGAGGCTGCAGTGAGGTGAGGTTGGGCTCTTCTCCCTGGTCTCAAGTGATAGAAGGAGAAGAAATGGCCAGAGATTGTGCCAGGGGAGGCTTAGGTAGGACATGAGGAGAAATTTCTTTGCTGCAAGAATGGTCAGGGCCTGGAACAGGCTGCCCGGGGAGATGGTGGAGTCCCGATGCCCGGAGGTGTTCAAGAAAGGTGTGGCCATGGTGGGGTTGGGCTGGATGATCTTGGAGGCCTTTTCCACCCTTAACGATTCCATGATTCTAAGAACTTAGGCATGGCTCCAAGGGGATGCACCACACAGCTACCTCGGGCCAAACCAACCCCTTGTCCCCCTCCAACACCAGAGCTAGGCACACAACTGGACATCAGTAACGTGTCCAAGAGCTGCTGCCGGGGCATGGGCACAGGTGTCCTGCGCCCGCGCTGCCTGCCCAGGCTGACGGCACCGGGACCGATGCTCAGCTCTACTTTCGAAGCCCATTAGCAAGTGGTACCCAGCACCGGGAGATTTATTGCCCAGGATGCTAACTGCCTCACGCTGCTTTGTTTGTTAATTGTGCCTCGGGCAGGGCAGCAGCCCCATAAATCAGCGATCTGCAGGCAGGATTTATCGCAAGCTGTTAGCGCCGTAAACCCCAGCGCCTGGCAGCAGCGCCCGCGAGAACGGATGTGTTTATACACTGGCACTCAGATGGCAGCGCACACACTGTGACTCAGCACCCAGCTTTCCAGGAGACCATCTCCAAGCAAGACTCTGGTGGGTTCAAGGTGGACTTCAGTCCGCCGGAGCAGCCCGGCTCTGGTGCTTGCTCCTTGCTTCCTGCACAGGGTTGTGCTGGGACAACCTGAACTGCACAGCGCTGGGCTCACAGCACAGCCAACTCCTACAACAGCAGGGGAGACCTGAGCCCTTCCCAACTTCGGGCACCTGTACCTAAGCTTGGGCTCAACCTCAGCCCTCCAGCAGGCACAGTGAGGCACCCTGCCAGGCTCTGTGCCGCTAACCAGGTTGTAACTACGGCACAAATGATCCTCAGGATGATCCCATCGCAGCTCTCAGTCCAAAGCAAGGATTCAGGCAAATGAGATGCATGACACGGAAGTGGAGGCTCTGAGACAGGAGGCAGAGAGCCAGCAAACCACACCAGAGCTCACAAAGACTCCCTGCTCCCTCTCGGCCGAGCGTGCAAACGATCTGAACATCTTAGCAGGCAACGCCTCCAGCTCTGAGCCTGCCTGACCCCAGCAGGTCTCACTTCAGAGCCAGGCTCGCCCACTCCCCGCTAAGATCAGCAAGAAGCAACTCCCTGCAAATCAGGACATCAAACCCAGAGGTATTTCTGCACTGCACTCACTCTGTTCTCAAACGCCAGGCTCCCCTTGTTCCAGCACTCACAAAATTTGGCACAGAGAGTGGATGAAAGGAAAATTGTTGTCATGTTGACAGTCCTGTCATTTCTTTTCCTCCCTAGGGCTGCAAGACCTGCAGAGCTCAAAGAAATCACTGAATTGTGGCATTTTGGTCACTGGCTGAGCCTCCTACCTACTGAAGGATGAGAAACCTGCTGCCCCACCAGTGCTCAGCGGCAGCACAGTGCTGTGCTCCTCACTGGTACCAGAGCAGCACCTGATGTGCCAAGGGGACTTATTCCTGTGACACCAACAGGTCTCTATTAACGAGGATGCTACTGAAAAACAAGCAGTTGGCTTCAAAATAAGGAGAGGATCACGAGCTGCACCCACAGCAGTTAAGACCAATTCCCTCTTGCCCTCCCAAAGCACTCTCAGCCCAGATGCAGCACCTAGGCACCGAACGGCAGCCAGGCACCTTTCTTGCCTCTTTTTCTGATAGTGATTTGCCATCCATTTTTATGAACCTGGTCTGCCAGTCTCCTTCCAGCTCCACAGTGCTGCCCTGAAGGCAAATAGGCTGCCAGCTGTGGCAAGGTTTTGATGGATCTTCTCCAGGAAGAAGGGGAGAGGAGAAAGCAAAGGGGTTGCAGGCTGGAAAATGTGAGGTTATACATTCAGCTGGAGTTCAGCAATCCTTCATCCATTGTTAAATCACAGACCACATGCTGAGAGTTAAAGACTTCTATAGGACTCCAGGGACTAATCGAGGAATGATTTCAGCTCCTAACTGAGCTCTAACCAGGCACTTAGGATGCAAAGCACAAGTTTGTGATACTATTGTACACTGCATCAAAATGACTTTTTGATACATTTTTGCACATAACTAATAAGGGGAAGGGGGAAAAAAAACCCCACCATCACCCTGGCATTTACCATAACTCTTCCCCTCCATCCCATATCCTTACCCACCACGTTTGTGACAAGCAGCCTTTCTCTTCAATTAGGTCCCCTTTATGCATGCATGAAGCCCCCAAAATATCAAAGAGCTTTTATGCAACACCAGATTATCTAACGAGCACATATTTTGCTGAAGAGCAGGTTTAGAATACCTGGTCACAGAGAAGGTTTGGGGAGGGAGGAGGGGGGAGAAGGCAATCCATTCAGCCGGAGAGAAAGGGGGGGGGAAAAACCAACACAGCAGAGCTACAGAAAAGGAACTGAATGCATTTTTATATTAAGCAATCAAGAGCTGTCAGACACTGAAAACACAAAGCACTGCAAGTTTAAGTGGGCACACAGGAAGGGCCCTACCATGGGACAGACTTTTTCAGCGCTCCCTTATCAAGGCGGCGCAGTTAAGGAGCAGCATCTCTGCCTCTTTCAGGAAAGCCAGAGAAATAACTTCTCCTGACAGCCTGACAGCTGACATTCTTAACTGGAAAAGCTATGTGCCAAGAATTATCAGGCCTGGCTTTTCTCTCCCTGATAGATGACAGAGCGCAAAAACAACAACGGCCACACACATCCCATAAATCACAACTTTTATTGAACGCCTCCCCGCATAATAGCAACAGTCACGGCGCATAAAGAGCCTGCTCGGCGCTCAGCTGTTCAGCACCGCCCGGGAGAGAGAGCATCGCCAGCGCTAACAGCCCAGCCCGCACACAACAGGTGCTCACAGAGTCACTCAGGGTTGGAAGGGACCGCAAGGATCAGCCGGGTCCGACCCCCCTGCTATGCCCAGGGACACCTCACACTAGATCTGGCTGGCCACAGCCTCGTCCAGCCTAAACACCTCCAGGGATAAGACTTCTACCACCTCCCTGGGCAACCCCTTCCAGGCTCTCACCACCCTCACGCTGAAGAACTTCTTCCTAACATCCAGTCTGAGTCTACCTATTTCTAGCTTTGTTCCATTCCCCCCAGTCCTATCCCTACCTGACAGCCTACACAGTCCCATTCCAGCTTCCTTGTAGGCCCCCTTAAGATACGGAAAGGCCACCAAAAGGTCACCTCAGAGCGACCACAGCTCCTCCTGGAGCTACCTCAGGAGTCACAAGGGGGTTCAGCCTTTCATTAGGTATTTGTCTTTAAGGAGTGCAGAAAGGAAAACCAGGAAAGGGGTGTGAGGGGCAGAGGTAAAGAGCAAAAGCTCTGAGTAGGTGAAGAGAGGAAGCAGAGCTCACAGGATGTCAGGGGTTGGAAGGGACCCAAACTCAGCATGCTTGCTCCAGACACCAGCAGCAGAGCTGAGCTCCTGCTGCCATCCCATGAGGAACGCCTGCGGCACTGACTTCAGGCTGCAGTCCACAGACAGGATCCCACATCCCTGAATGCCTACTGCATGCAGAAGATGGAAAGATTCCACATCCCTAGTAAGGCCTGTGCTGTACCTTCCATGGCACGGGGCTGTGCTTTGTGCCTGGCTGAGCCCAGGAGCACTTGGATTTGGTCAATCACCTCTGACTGCACAAATTCCACCACCGCTGTGACTGCTCCCATTAAGCTAATAGTAATAATGACGATGATGATGGTATCTACTTCGATCTGAAACAGTGCAATACCAATACCTTCTCTCCAAATAGCTTAGAGACACACAACTCTATTTCAGGAAATCACAGAATCAACCAGGTTGGAAGAGAGCTCCAACATCATCCAGTCCAACCTAGCACCCAGCCCTGGCCAGTCAGCTAGACCATGGCACTAAGTGCCTCAGCCAGTCGTGTCTTGAACACCTCCAGAGACAGCGACTCCACCACCTCCCTGGGCAGCCCATTCCAGTGCCAATCACTCTCTCTGCCAACAACTTCCTCCTAATATCCAGCCTAGACCTCCCCTGGCACAACTTGAGACTGTGTCCCCTCATTCTGTTGCTGGTTGCCTGGCAGAAGAGACCAACCCCACCTGGCTACAGCCTCCCTTCAGGTAGTTGTAGAGAGCAATGAGGTCTGCCCTGAGCCTCCTCTTCTCCAGACTAAACACCCCCAGCTCCCTCACCCTCTCTTCACAGGGCTGTGCTCCAGGCCCCTCACCAGGCTTTGTCTCCAGTATCTCAACATCTCTCTTGGATTGAGGAGCTCAGAACTGGACACAACACTCAAGGTGTGGTCTGATCAGTGCTCAGTACAGGGGCAGAAAAACCTCCCTTGTCCTGCTGGCCACACTGTTCCTGATGCAGGCCAGGATGCCTTTGGCTCTCTTGGCCACCTGGGCACACTGCTGGCTCATGTTCAGCTACTATCTACCAGCACCCCCAGGTCCTTACAGGCACTGAAATTTCTGTTCTAGCAGAACTTCTAATGCAATCCTTCTGGTGCATGAAGCAAAGCAAGCAGAGAAGCTTTGGGTATTCAATCAGTTACAAGAACTTCCCTTCCACTCACCCAAGGCAATTCAAATTCCATGAGCCACAGCAATGGAGGTACAGAGGAGCACAGCTGGCATTTGCCAAGTCAAGGAGCAAAATGAAAATGCCAGGGGATCCTGGTCTGCAAGCCCTCTGCTGCAAGACAAAAATAGAGCCCAGCCCCAGTGAAATTCAAGCCACCCACCTCCTCTGCAACTCTAAACTGGAGCATAACTTCAGAGTGCCTCAACGCACTAATCCAGAGTCTGTAATTCCCACCATGACAAGGAGCCTCCCAGGACCCATGGCCAAGCGTGTGCCAAGTTCTCTGGGCTCCAGGACCCTCCCAGCCTTGTTTCTGCCTTGCTGCAGCTCCTCCCTACCCAACTGGCACAACCTGGCGATCAGTGAACAGCAGACATCTGCTTCACCAGCCAGCACAACTAACTTGTTTGGATGCCCCCAGCTTTCTCTGCTCTGTCCACACCCCACAGTGACTTCTGTGAGCCCAAAGAGGCTTCATCTGGGATGCTGAACTAATTCTGTGTTTTTCAAACCAGAGTCCCTGCCTTCAAACTTCCTGAAGTACAAACAGAATCACAGAAACATGCAGGTTGGCAAAGCCTCTCACGAGTACCAAGTCCAACCTAGAACCCTGCTCTACAAGATTCACCTTAAACCATATCCCCAAGCACCACTTCCAAACGACCCTTAAACACATCCAGGGTGGGTCACTCCAACACCTCCCTGGGCAGCTCATTCCAGTCCCTGATCACCCTCTCCATGAAAAACTTTTTCCTAACATCCAATCCAAACCTCCCCAGCCTCAGCTTGAGGCCATTCCCCCTTGTTCTGTCTCCAGTTACCTGTGACAAGAGCCCAGCAGCAGCCTCTCCACAATGTCCCTTGAGGTAGCTGCAGACAGCAATGAGGTCTGCCATCAGCCTCCTCTGTTTCACACTAACCATCCCAGCTCCCTCAGTCCCTCCTCCTAAGATCTATTCTTCAGGCCCTTTGCCCCACTCTGCAGCTGTTTCCAGCATCATCTCTCTGGAGAAGGCAGTCTGAGCACGTGCTCCCCAGGCCCACTCAGTGGGTGGGTGTCACCACAAACTTCTGTGCAAGACAGCTTCAAAATGTGTCTAAATGCCTCAGCTGAGGCTTGCTTTGCTTGTTGGCTTAGTTAAGTTCAGGATTAATAGAATGAAGCCAGTACCAAAGTTAATGACATAGCTTCCAGGCTACATGTTGTCAGCCCAGATTCACAAGTCAGCACAGCAGAGCATCCCCCTCCATGCCTTGCTCCAGCTCTCTGCCACAAACTCTCTTCTCCTTAGGATCAGGTGATAGAATGAGGGGAAATGTCCCAAAATTGTGCCAGAGGAGGATTAAGTTAGAGATGAGGAAAAAATTCTCTGCTGCAAGAATGGTCAGGGACTGGGACAGGCTGCCCAGGGAGGTAGTGGAGTCCCTGTCCCTGGAGGGGTTCAAGAGACATGGGGCCATGGCACCTGGGGACAGGGTTTGGTGGTGCTGTTGGGTTGATGATTTGCCTCATTGATCTTAGAGACCTTTCCCAAGCCAAGCAATTCTGTGGTTGTGTGAACCACAGGGACCACCCTGCCCCCACAGCACTGCTGCTTCCCCACTGCCCAGCAGCAACACCTCATGAAGATGATGTCCCAGCTGGGGGATTTCTGAGAGGTGTTTTTCTTCCTTTGGAAGAAGTGCAAGAAGGCAAAGGGAGTGGGTGGGGAGCTTGTTGCCACTATCCATCTGCTCCTGGGGCTGTTCTGCCTGTGAAAAATCACACCTGTGAATTGGTGACATCCTACCTTGTGGCTAGGGTGTCACCAGCAAAGGGCAGCTCCTTCACCTTAGGAAGGAGCAGCAACAACAGTAACAGCACCACCAAGGTAGTCACCTCAGTGCTGCTCTAGAACAACCAACCAGCCAACAGAAGAGAGAAAATGATGACCCTTGCAAACCTGCCTCTGGACCAAATGCTGTCTCAGTTTGCCAGGCAAGGGTTAGCATTTCTTTAATCCCCACTGGTTTTCCTTTGCTCCACTAAGAACTCCAAACCTTACCACTACTGGGAATTCCAAACTGCCTGTGCCATCCACACCAGCAGGCGTTGTGCTACTTCTAATCTGCTTCATGGGAAGGAGACAGAGATGTGTCTAAAGTGCTGCATCATTCTTTCTATACAAGGGCCCCATTACCAGGCTGTGCTGATTTGCAAGTCAAATGATGATGCCACTATTTGAATACATTTTCAAGGGCCCCCTCCCAAAGAAGGAAAAAAAAAAGCCAAGCCAGTAGTTTAGGCTCTCCACAGCTAACTCAATCTGACAGCCATAGCACTGATGCCTGCCAGTGCTGATTGACTGGTTGGATATATTTAGGCACAGGAGAGGAGAAAGGGGGAAGGGAGCAGTTAAGTCTACTGTTAGTAACCAAAAATAACAAGCACTGATTCAGCTCCACCACTCACAACAGATTCGGCTCCATCAGGCAGAACCCAGCTAATGGAGAGTTTACTACAAGGGCAGTGCCAGAAGAGACACAAAATGCACTCAGAGGAGCAGTTGGAGAATCTGCACCCCGGGTTCACAGCACAGACAATGGAATGGTCATTTCCCTCTTGCATCTGTCTTCCAGTGCTGCCTGAGTGAAGTCTCAAGTGGGAAGGTCAGAGATGTCCTCCTTGTTTTCAGCAAAGGACAAATGAGGATTGCATTTCCAGGTGGGGCATGCCTGTGTCTGGTGTGTAGCCTGATGCCTTTTCAACTCCCAGCCTCGTTCACAGCACTCACCGAGAGGGGAAGTGCCACTAGCTGAGGGAAAAGGCTCTCTCCAGCATTAAAGCACAACATGCAAAGTGTATTTGAGGAGCTGGATTCAATCTTCCCTGCCCCCTTCTCTGAAGTGCTGTGCTAGACCTTTGAAGGGGAACTGTGTTTACACATGGAGATCAGCACCACGCAGGGACAAAACGACCCCGATGGATCTCCAGTTCAAAAAGGAGACAAACAGGACCTCTGTGTTTGTTTGACTAAACCCCACGGGCATCCAGACCATCGCATGAAGCCTTGCCCAGGTCTGCTGCAGGACCCCTGGAGGCAGTCTGAAGGCAGAGCCTGACAAGGGTCTGTGCTGGGCCAGCTCATTTCAACTCCATCACCTAGAACTGTTGAACCAGGTCATCCTTGGGGTCCCCCTTCAACCTGGCATCCTGGGATTCTGTGAGAAGCACTTGGAGTTTCCTCAGACCAGCACAAGGCAGTGGGGAGCTCTCAGCAACATCAAGCAAGGCAGGGGAAAAAAACACCACATAAAACCAACCCAAAAAAAAAACACCAAAGATGAAGAAAAAAATTTTTTTCCAAGACATGCAAAGCATGCAAGTGACCCTGGCAGTGAACACCTCCTCCTGATGCCCAGCCTAGATCTGCCCTGCTCCACTTTCAGCCCATTGCCCCTTGTCCTATCACCACAGGCCCTTCTGAACAGGTTGCTCAGCCTGGTGCAGGACCGGACTTGCAAAGCAGGGTATGGATCCTCTGCAGGGTTTGCCTTTGCTGGTAATGAGGCTCCAGAGCAGCCTGGCAGTTTCACAGGAGACAGAAGCGTGCTGAAAAGCTTTTAAAAGCTGCCAGAGGTTACCTGCCCTGCACTCAGGAGGGGTTCAGAGCTCAGCTCTCAGTAGCCTCCACTCCAGCTCAGTGCCTTCCCGGCAGCAGGGAGCAGCTTGTGGCAATCGGAGGCAGAGCAGGAAAACAACAAAACCACCACAGCCCATTGCAGAGAAGTGAGTGCTGCTCACCTCAGAACACACAGGGCAGCTTGGTGACACAGCTTCACATCTTATGGGCTGGTTTAGAAAAGAGAACCTGTAGACGAAAGCAGGACAAAGCAGCAGAACCTTAAGTCCCCAATTAGAAGCCATCTGCAGATCATGCTCCTTGAAGGAGCCCTTGGCTTTGGCAATGCACTGCTGCTGACCAAAGCTGCTGCCAGCCTTGCTACCACTTAGTTCAACTTCTGCACATCACTTGGATCACACTGAAAGTGCTGCTGGTGTCTGCCCATGGAGTCCCTTAGCCACCTGCTGGGGTAGAACTAGCCCTGCTCCCACAGCTGGGTTAAAGAAGGGCATGCATTTATTTATTTAACAGGTAGCCTTTTCAGTCTTCACCAAACAAAACCACAGAAACATAGCAACAACAACAACTCCCCTCAAGGACTGGAGCATGCCAGAGTCACGATGCCAGTTTGCAAAGAGGCAACCGTACAGACTCCCCAAACCACAGCTTCACAGATTGCATCAGGTTGGAAGGGACCTTCCAAGGGCATCTTGCCCAACTCCTCTGCAGGCAGCAGGGACACCTCCAACTACAGCAGGCTGCCCAGAGACACATCAAACCTCATCTTGAATGTCACCAAGAATGGAGTCTCAACCACCTCCCTGGGCAGCCTGTGCCAGCCTCTCCCCACCCTCACTGTGTAAAACTTCCTCCTGATGTCCAACCTAATTCTGCCCTGCTCCAGTTCCAAACCATTGGCCTTGTCCTAGCCCCATAGACTCTTCTGCCCCTCCCCAGCCTTCCTGTAGGTCCCCTTCAGATATCAAAATACAACTCTGAGGTCCTCTGGAGCCTTCTCTTCTCCAGGCTGAACACCCCCAGCTCCCCCAGCCCAACCCCACAGCAGAGGTTCTCCAGTCCTCTGGACACTCTCCACCAGGTCCACAGCTCTCTTGTGTTGGGAGCCCAGAGCTGGACACAGGTGAGATCCTACCATAGCAGAGGGGCAGAATCCCCTCTCTCAGCCTGCTGCTTTTGCTGTAGCCCAGGCCCCTTCCACATCTACCAACAGCAGCTGGATGCTTCCCTTTTTGTCTCCCACCTGCACACAAGTGCCAGGGCACAGCAGCTTCACATGCTGCATTTTGCTGGAACAAAAGCAGCTTCCTGTGCCTCCTCCTCCTAAGTGCATACATCTCCTGTACTGATACCCAAAGAGAAAGGCAAACACACTTTCAGTCTGCACACAAACATTGCACACATGAAGCCTGCCACTGCCTCCTGAAACCACAGCACACTCAGGGAGATGGAGCCTCAAGAATGTCAAACAAGCAGAAGGAAGAGCTCTAAAAGCGTACAAATGCCACCAAGCACACAAGTTGCTCTTGGGAGTAACCCAGCACAGAGAGCAGCAGGGCTGCCAGATCTGCTCTTATCCCAACACTAGGGGTGAGACCTCCTGGGTAGCTTCAGCCTGGAGAAGACGAGGCTGAGGGGAGACCTCATTGCTCTTTACAGCTCCCTGAAAGGAGACTAGAGCCAGGTGGGATTGGTCTCTTCTCCCTGGTACCAGCTGATAAGAGAGGAAATGGCCTGAAATTATGTCAAGGGAGGTTTGGGTTGGACATGAGCAACAATTTCTCTGCTGCAAGAGTGGTCAGGGACTGGAACAGGCTGCACAGGTTGGTGGTGGAGTTCCCATCCCTGGGAGTGTTCAAAAACCATGTGGCCATGGCATCTGGGGACAGAGTGTGGTGTTGGGTTAGAGGTTGGACTTGATCTTAGAGGCCTTTCCCAACCTAACACATGGTGCTGGAATGCTGCAACGAACAATCACCTTCAGCTGCTCTGCTCTAGGTCAGACCTGCAGGCATCCCTGGCAGCCTCACCACACCCACATCAGGCTGAAAGGCGATCTGAGTGCTTTTAACCCATGGAGGTCCACCCCGGAAAGCTCCCATGGCAGGAGCCTCAGGGATGCTTGCCCATCTCCTCAGCTAGGATGCTCTGAGGCAGCCTCTCTTCTAATGTCATATTTGTGGTCTCATTGGGAGGGATAAAACAAGGCCAAGAACTGGGGCAGGTGGAACCTCAGGTTCTCCTCCCACCCTGCTGACTGTTACAAGAGGAAAAGCATTTCCTCACCCCCAGTGGAGGAGTTCAGGCTAAATTAATGCATGCTGGATATTTTTAAATCCTTCCCTGTAAATGCTCTGGAAGTACAAAAATATCTTTTATCTACTAGTGTTAAAAAAAAACCCAACAAACCAGCCCAGACAAGAACCCAGACTTAATGGCAGAAGGAATTCAAAGCTAAGAAGAACAAGTCCCTGTTTGTGGAGGGTCTGCAACTTCAGGCACACCAAGAGAGGTCACAGCAATGAACTAAAGTCTGCTGCTGGGCTTTGCCTGGGCCAAGCAGAGCCAGGCAGTTAGATACTTCAATTATTGTAATAATCCTTCACAGAAGGCTAAGAAAGATTTATTAGCAACCTGTGGGGCCAGTGAGCACTGCTCCAAGAAAACTATGGAGTTAGGCAGCTTCCTAAAGTGTGCTTCCCACAACCAGAGGCTGGAAAACTTCTCTGCAGGCAAAGCAGGAATGGGTTTTATGATGCAGTTTATAGAAAAATCACAATTCCATGATTAAGTTTCAGTAGCAACTCTCCAGCTGCTCTGTCTGAATTAAGGCCACACAGCTGATGCAGTGCTGAGGGGCAGAGCCTGGCTCCACCGTGGAGGCAGCACTCAGAGGGGTGCAGGATGCCTGTGACTGCTGCAGCCCAGGGCTTGCAGAAATAACTCCGGGAGAAGGGTCCAGCTCAAGCTGCTAAGGAAGGAGCTGTAGCAAAGGTGTGTGTGTGTCTTCCACAACGCTAAGACCCACCCTGGCTCTCTCCTACCTGTTCTGCTCTCCAGATGCTTTTATCAACCCTGGCAGAGACAAGAGCTGTCCTGGGCAAACCTTGTTTCCATCACCACCATCTCAATTACTTTGTCATTTTTAATGGTCTACTGTGCCCAAAGGCAGCACAAGACTGAAGTACTCCAGTGAGAAAGGACACAGGGCTACGACTTGCCTCCAGAAAGAGTTATGCCACTGAAATCTCACTTCAGCCCCTGTGGCCAAGGCACTCTAGGACAGACAGGGGACAGCAACAGCTCCCAGTAACAAAAAGCAGGGGCTGCATTCCAACTCAGTGGCCCAGAGGTTCTTCCAGCCCTCACAGCCAGGTACCCATCTACATGGAGACTAAGCAGACAGGCTGTGACTCTGGCTGTGGGTTGGTGCTGAACTCGCCCCTCCCTGCCCACGCAGAACAGCCTACTGACCTTTGCTGCCCTCCCAAGCAACCTCCAGCATCCCACTGGCAGCCTAACTCTGGCAGCACAAGCTCTGCTTTAGACAAGAAGCTATTTTAACAGACCTGCTCTAAAACCCCTCAGATGGAGCAAATTTCATTCCAGTTGGGCAGATTCCTTCAGCAGTGCTCAGGCTGCGCCCCTGGGCAGTGAGTCTCCATTGCCTGAGTGCCAGAACTTGCAGAGGTTTGAGGGGTCAATTACATTACAAGGAGGTATAGGAGAAGACAAGACACTTTCCTTGGCCTGCAGTTCTGCCCTAAATTAACTTTTCATACAGAACAGAATGTCACAGCTGCTGCTCCCCAGCAGCTAAAAATTTCTCCCTATGCAGCAGCACTGAGGAGGGCTCTGAAAAATTAAAGAGAGCTGCAAACCACAGAGGGGTACAAAAAGAGCACCCCTCATTTAAAACAGAGTTAGGAAGGTGTCTCAAGTGTCTGCACCAGAGGGAAGCAGGGTTGTACAAGTGTTCCTTTTCTTTCAGATGGGCTCCATGAGTTGCAGCACACAGAAACCCTCCTGGCTTCTGGGAAGATCCTGGCTGTGAATGCAGCCAGCACTGAGGCCAGTTTGTTTGTTGAGACTAACGTGGCAATTATCAGGGCTGTGCTGCCGGGGCAGAGCCTCTCCTGCTCTATCTATCCCCTGCTGTGCCTCTCCCCACGCAGGGCCTCTCCTGCCATAAGCACACACAGACCTGGGCAAGAACTCTCCATCCTCACAGCAAGGCAGATGCAAAACCAAAACCCTAAATCGCTGTGGGCAGCACCCAGAGACACCTCAGGATTTTTGAGAGCTTTGCTTTGGTCCTGCAAATGCTGCTTTGGATCTTTTCTGTCATTAAACCTGCACAAACACATGGAGAACAGCAGCCAGGGTGCTCAGCAGCCCTGGAAGAGGAAAGCCCAGATTCAGAAAGCAGTCAGAGATATAAGTGTTCTGAAACAGTGTTCCAACACAACCAGAGGCAGAAACCTGGTACCTGGACTGCCTCATCTGGCCAGGACTCAATCTGAGGAGTTCCAAGAACCTTGCAGCAGGTACAAAACTAATGCAAAGCTGAAAAGCTCTGTGCTGGTACTGCCTGGCCACTGGCCCAGCAGGGTGCCCTGCCTGGGTGTGTGCAAAGCATCTTCGGCTGTCACATCAGTGCAGCTCTGCTGCCAAACAACAAAGCCATCCTCCCGGTCCAGCCAGGACTCCACTGCCTGCCAACGAGCAGCTGCAAAACAGCAGTCTGGAATTTATTCATTTCTCTTTCCTCCTCCAATCTCAACTCTGTTCAGGGCCATGGAAGCCAAATCAGCAGGATCTGATACCTGGAAACCTGTGAGCTTCCAGCAAAACAAAGCTCCGGGATCTGGTGGCAGAGCTTCGCCACTGGCCAGCCACTGCCTGCCGTGCAGTGGAGCTCTGGAGATGTGGTGGTGCTTGCTGAAGGCTGAAACCTCAGCCAGTGCCACGTCAGGCTGCTCCTCACAGTGCCCTGCAGCCTTCCCTCTCTTTATTATTTACAGTTAGTCAACCACAAAATTTATTTTGCTAAGTTTCTGCAACAGCCCCCAAAGTAAAACCCTTTGGCTCACCAGGTCTTGATCACCTCCTCCAAGCACCTCAGATCTTTACCAGCAAACCTCAAACCAAGCTTCCAGCTGTAAATCAAGCAGAGCAAGCCCAAATTTACCTCTCACCTTAAACTAACAGGATATTACAATGAAAATATCCTGGTTTGGTTGCCTGAAGGAAGAGAAGCACTCACCTTCCAACTAGCTGGGACTAGCACCGTATGTAAATCAGCACAGGCTGCCACATAGACCTTCTCTCCTTGGGCTCAGCAAAGTGCCACTGAGCAGTGCTGAAATGCAAATCACCCAGCAGAGTTTGGGGAGGTGAAGGAAACAGAAGGACTCGGTGGAGTCTGGATGCCTTCCAGTGTGAGTAGCTGCAAACTCAAACAAGGCTCAAGAATGCATATGAGGAAGCTTTTATTAAAGAAAAGCCTCTGCTCTCGTTAGCTAATAGTGGGAATGATGCAATTAGGAGAGGGAGCCAGCATAC
This sequence comes from Pogoniulus pusillus, assembly GCF_015220805.1. NCBI lineage: Eukaryota > Metazoa > Chordata > Aves > Piciformes > Lybiidae > Pogoniulus > Pogoniulus pusillus. The sequence continues at coordinate 13,441,960 of NC_087290.1, read as the reverse complement.
CCTCAGGCCCCAAATTCTGTTCTAACTACAGAGAAGGGAAAGCAGCGGAAGCAGAATTGCTCTGATCGCTCCTGGAGCACCACATGGACCACGTCCAGGAGCCTCTTGGCCGTTCAGCACAGCAGAGACACCAACACTCCCTGAAGGTGTGCTGCAAACAGGGAAGCTCAGCTGTGCTCTTTGATGATGGAGAGACTCCAGCAAACAGCAACAGGCAGAGGCCACGAAGGCAGGCAGCACGGCCCAGCAGAGCTCAGTCACGCTAATGCAATTCCAAGAGGCTCCACCACCACTTAATTGATTAAACGGAGACTTAGCTCTGCTTTCAGCAGGCTCCACGGCCCAGATTGCCCCACCAGGAACTGGCTACCAAAGTACCATGTAAGGATGGATTAAGAAGAGAAGAGGCTGTGATGAACTCTGCTGCTTTCAAAAGGAAGCAGATGCAACGCGCAGCAAAGAGCTGCCCAAGGCAGCGGCGACACAGGAATGCTGCATGCAGTAAGTAGGGAGAGGTTTGACCCACACTGAAATTAATTTGCAGGTCACCCCCAGCAGCTTGCCCAGGATCATAATGTCCAGATGCATCTTGGAAGTTCGTAGAGAAGGAGACTCCACGACAGCCTGCTCCAGGCTCCAGCACCCTCACAACAAGCAAGTTTCCCCTTAAGTTCAAGTGAAACCTCCTCAGGTTCCAGCTGGTACCTCTTGCCCCTTGTCCTTTCACTGAGCACTGCCGAGAAGAACTGAGCCCCATCCTCACAGCCTCCACCCTTTAGCTCTTGCTGAGCATTGCTCAGATCCCATCTGGGGCTGCTCCTCTCCAGGGCTCTCAGACTTTCCTCCTCACAGAGATGGCTCCAGGCCCCTCAGCATCTTCATAGCCTCTGCTCAACTCTCTCCAGTAGTTCTCTGGCAAGCTGTGAAGCCCAGAACTGGACATAATACTCAGGTGTGGGCTCACCACAGCAGAGTAGAGAGGCAGAAGGACTTCCTTCACCTTGCTGGCCACACTATTCCTCATGCCTTCCAGGACACCATTTGCCTTCCTGGCCACATGGGCACACTGCTGGCTCGTCGTGAGCTCCTTGTTCCCCAGCACTCCCAGGCCCTTCTCCTTGGAGCTGCTCTCCAGCAGGTGCCCCCTCAGCTGTGCTGGTGCAGGGGTTGCTGCTGCCCAGGTCATGCACAGACCATGCAGACAGAGCCTCACTGAGCTGACGATCCCCACTCAACAATTCCATTTACCTCCAAAGGTAACAGGCCCCCACCTCCAGCCAGGAAAGGCTGTCAGCAATACAGCTGCAGAGCTCTGCCATCCCCTCTGCAAAGGGAATTCAAATTGCCTGCAAAAGGGGAGAGGGAAAGCTGAGGCCCATGGAATGCAAACAGAGCAGAGTGCCTTCAGCAGAGATTAACTCGTTGGGTTTCTGCCTTCACAAACCATTTGTGTCTTGAGACTTGCAGCTACAGCAGCTGCAGCACAGCTCTAATTAAAGAACCTGCAAACTGATTACTGAACTATGCAGCACATCACAGGAGGGCTCTGCTGCTTTTCCCCTTTTCTCTAAAGAAGATCTGGTCTGAAATCTTATCAGCCCCACACATGCCAGAATTAGTCCCTGCCTTGATGTCAAATGGAAACTATCTCCACATCGTCAAGCAGAACCCAGGCTTGAGATGAACGAGATGCAGCTGTCTTAATCTGCCAGATTATAGTCTGGGCTTTCCACTATCAGGAGACAAGCTGCAGGTGTAGTGCTCTTCAAAGCCAGACACTAAGAACTAAAATAGACATACAAGTGGTTCAACTGAAAAAAAACAGAGCCAGGCCTGCTTCTCTAAGCCAGGTGTGAAGATGTAGGAGCCTCTCTGCTGGCATGGCAGGAGCACAGAACACAGTCCTGGCTGTGAAACATCACAGGTAGCTTGCTCTGCACCCCAGGCTCTTCTGCCTCTCCAGGTTCCTCACAGTAGCAGCAGAGCAGAGGTCTTTGTCCCTGGGCTGCCACGTCCTCAGGTCCCGCTTTTGATAGATAGCTCTTTTGCTAAACAAAGTTTGATTCACTCCTATCTTGCCTGAAAAGACTTTTTTTGACCTTAACTACTCAAGCTAAGGCCCCCCAATCCCCACCAATGCATGCCTGGGAAAGGGCTGCAGCTCCACTTCCTCGCGGACAGCAGGAATGGGGACATAAGCAGCCCAAGGGCTGGTGATAGAACAGGGTCCAAGAACAGCAGAGCAGAGGCTGGCAGGGGACTGGGTGCAGGAGCTGAGGCATGGGAGCTTTGTGCTTCTGCTGCTCCCATCACCATCTTCCAGGGGTGACATGGGAGATGATCCAGCAGCAACAGTCCCAGCACGGGGCAGCCTCCTTACAGTGCCACTGAGACCCCCTGACGTGCCAGGCACTTCCTGGGGTACTCAAGTGGGGCCACATTGCTGGAAGGGGAGCAGCAGGGAGCACAGAGCCCAGAGCCCACATCCTGCTTCCTTCCCACTTAGCAAGGTGAATCACCAACTGCTGCTAACTTCTCAGCACCTTCTCACAGCTCCCATCCTGCACCCAGACAAGCAATCTCCTGTCTCATTCTGGGAGCCCAAGAGCTTCTCACCCTCCTGCAACGCCCACACTGGGTGGTGGGACATGTCTGCAGGAAGCCTCAGCAACTGCCCCCGGAAGCCCAGCAGGCTTTGTCACTTCAGTCAGTGCAGTGTCAGCCCATCCCAAAAAGACTTCACTCATCCAGGTACCAACCACCCACTCTACCTCCACAAAGATGCCTTCCAAGGAGGACACTCACGAACGTGCTGTAAATGCTCAAGGCATCACCACCAAAGGACTCCAGAGAAGGGCACTGTAGTGGTTTTGCTTTAGAGTACTAACTACAAAATAATAAACACATTTACCACAGCTTCAGCTTGTTCTGAAAGGATGGAAATAAATCCTAATGCTGCTTTCACAGCCCCACTCAGCCTCCTTCTCATGCCCCTGAGCTGGAACCACCCACTGGGGACGGATGAGGTGTAGCAGCAGCATCTGCAAACCCAGCACCACAGATCAATAGGATCCAAAGTCCTGTCAGATAAAACCCCTCCTTCATCCTGCCACTGCTCTCACCTACAGAACCTGTTTGCTTCTGATGGGGGGGGGGGGAGGGAAATGAATAGTTTATTGGGCTCTTTCTTTTTCTTAATTAGATCTTTTGATGCATCTGCTCCAGCCTGGCTCAGCGCAGAAGCCGGTGGTGGTGACGGCCATCAGGTCAGACACACTTTAACACCACGCATTGCTATTCTAAAACATGTTGATGCTGCTCTGAAATAACATTTTACACTTACACCCTAATCATGGTGATGGCTTCTGACAGGTTTTAAACACCAGAGTATTAACTGCAATTAATTCCCTGGAAGCTGAGGGGGGAATATCGCAGCACTCCAGCAAGATCCCCACCGCAATCGCGCCGCTCGTTACTGCACCGATCTGCTTTAAGTGTTCTCCATAAAGCAGCCTGCCAGGGCGTTTGCGTTGAGGTGACAGAAGCAGCAATAGAGAGCAGCAATAAATTAGCACCAAAATTAAGCAGAAGGAGGCAGGAGGAATTACGGCAGCCCATTGTCTGAAGTTTTAATGTTCTTAATGGCTTTATGATTTGCAGGATCACAGAGAAGCAAAAAGCAAGCAGGCAGCGGCTGCGTGCCCTGCGCCTCCACCGCCAGGCTCACGCACCAGCGCACACCGCCTCTGGCTGGAAGGGACCAAAAGCCCTGGAGGTGATGAAGGCCAGGATGGATGGAGCCTTGAGCAACCTAGGCTGGTGGGACGTGTCCCTGCCCACGGCAGCGGGTTGCAGCTGGGTGATCCTGAAGGTCCTTCTAACCCAAACCGTTCTGTGAATCTAGAAATCCAGACCAACCTTCAATCCAGCGCTGAAGGTCACCACTAAACCACACCTCTAAGCACCAGGTCCACATGCTGCTTAAGCACCTGTAGGCTTGGTGACTCCACCACTGCCCTGGGCAGCCTGTCCCCTTGATTTGAGAAACCTTCAGTGCAAAAATCGCTCCTGATACCCATCCTAAACCTTCCCTGGCACAGCTTGCATCCATTTCCTCTGGTCCTGCTACTTGCCACCGGGGAGGAGCTGTCCCCCTCCTCACTCTTACCCTCCTTTCAGGGAGTTGCAAAGCCCAGCCCAAAGCTAGCACAGGCTGACACTGTGGCTTCACTGAGCATCACTCACTGCAGCCTGGCTGCATAATCTGTCATTAGCAGACCAAAACCAGGGGCTTCTATGAGGTTTTTTTTCCCAACACAGCCATTTAAAAAAGGCAGCACATCCAGAAGGTAAGGCAGGAATAAAATGGATTGGACCATTAAATATGGTGCACAGCAGCATTCCTCCTTGGGCAAAGAAAAAAAGGTCTTTGGTGCAGTTAACAGCCTCTTCCAGAGCATTAATGACCTCAGGTGAAAACAAACTGGTCATTAAAAACACATTGTAAGGGGATTAGCTATCATCAGAACATACAAGTTACTTAAACTGGAGCAGTTCCATATGGCTAATTCATCATTTCCAAGGTATTAATCAGTGAACAAATTCTGATGGCTCCTAGATGAAGTGTAAAAGGGGCAGCTCCACACAGCTTCCTTGGAGCAAGCCTAACTGGAAGAAGCTCTGGCAGAACACTTTCATTTTTCAATTTGCTGCCTAAACTGAAAACAAAACAGAACCAAAAAAAGCAGGAGGATGAATCTGCCTGTGATTAAACAAACATGTTTGCAGTTGGTTGGCAAAACTTAAAAAGAGAGGAGAAGAGAAGCAAAAGAAAGAAGAAAAATTTCATTTTGAGTCGATCCACAACATCTTGTTTCAACTCTGGACAGAAATGCATTGAGGGCTTTGTCAGTTGATTTAACCCCTTTGAAACCTTTTGTCTTCTAGGCTCACTTCTAAATAAGGGGAACTCATTTCAAAATAAAAAGGAAATTTGAGTTGGAAAATATTGACCCTGTGGCCTCCAATTTAATTCTGGCCTTTCAAATTTCTCTTCCTACCCTTCTCCTCCAAGCTCCATCTCCTGGAGATGCTGTTTATTCCCCCTGGTGCACTTGCAGGTGTTGCTGGATGTTCCTGTCCCCTGGAGCAGGATTTGGTATCACATCCAGACTCCAGCCAATGTCACACAGCAACCACACTGAGCCACCAAGATAATCACAGAATGCATCAAGTTAGAAAGGACCCTTGAAAGTCTTCCTGTCCACCCCCTCCTGCAGTGAGCAGGGACACCTCCAACCAGATCAGGTTGCTCAGGGCTCCACCAGGTTTCACAGAATCCCATTCCTGGTGGATCCACCTTCTAAACAGGTTTGTAACTGGAAAATCATCTTTGCTCTATGTCCTGAAGTGCATTTGATACCCCATTGTGTTGTACACTCAAACTACAGCACTGCCTCTGATCCAAAATGACACTAACTCACGTCCAAGGGGAAGTGATCCTGCTAACTCAAGTGCCAGGCTCCCTCGGCAGAGCACAAACTGTGAGCAAGAACTCTCCAGGTTTGGTTTTGGGTTTTTTTTTTTTGTGCCTCCAGGATCCTCACAGCAAGTTCCAAAAAGCTACTAAATCTAGAGGGAGAAAGGGGAAGCAAAGTCCATGATGGAAAAAAGGCAAAGTTTACTGAAATCTGCCAACCTTTCTCACACAATCCCAGAGTGCCAGGCTGGAAGGGACCCCAAGGATCATCTGCTCCAACCTTTCTCTAGGTGCTGGAGTTGGAATGAGAGGCGAGGCATGGGGCTGGATCCCAGGCTGACAGCACTTCAGCCCAAAGGAGCTCAGTGGCTGCTGCTGCCCAGCTGGCAGCTGCCTGATGGACTGATGTGCACAGATGGAGCAGGAGCAGAGGCTGGTGCTGCAGAAGCACTCTGCAGCCAGCATTCATGTGTCTGTGTTATGAAAATTATCCTAATGGATAGCTCCCATCCAGCCTGATCCCTGAGCAGGGGTTAGCCAGCCAGCAACGCTGGACAGCAGAGGGCCAATGGACTCCAGTGAAGTATTACCCTGAGTGACGTCTTGCAATGGACCTCACTGGGACACAGATGTCACCAAGCCACAGAGGCCATTAGTCCTGCTCAGGTTGAGACCTGAAACAGTTCAGTGTCACCTTCTGCTAGCTGAAGCACCTCAGACATCAGGATACTGTAACAGCTAAAGACAAAGCCTTAAACCACCAAAGGCCACTGACCCTGCAGTGCAGTGAACTCAGCAAGCCCAAAGCAGGGGCACAGCTTCAGCATTAACTCCCATGCCCCTGCAGGCAGCACAGCACAGCACAGCCACAGCCTGCCCACTACAGCAAGGTGCAAAGGCTTCCCTGAGAAAAAAAGCAAAGCAAACTTCTGTTCACTGCAGGACTGGATCCCTTTAAATCTCAATCCCACTGCTAAATATGAACTGGCCAGATCCTGAACTCCTTTTCAAACGTGTTCTTTCCATCACTGACACCTTGGGGGAAGTTCTAGAAGTTCACTTCATCCTCATAAAACAACTCCATGCCGTAGCACTTTATTAAGATGATTGTATAAGGCTCTGCAGAGAACCAAACACCAGGTTTGAGACTTCAATTTGTAACACTAAACAAGAGGATTATCAAATAAAACACACTTCACTTCTCTGCAGCTGAATCCTTTCAGTCTCTTTCAGTCCAAGAAATGCATCTTCCTTGTCTGAACTTCCTGCTCCCTCCACCCACCATGAATCTACTGCACACATCCAAGACACAAAGCCAGAGGCCATCCAGTGGGCTTATCTCAGGCAAAGACTCCCTCAGCAACTCAAGAGAGGCAAAAGATGTTCTTGAAGTTTCAGAGTGCCCAGATTAAAGCCATCCCATGTCAGAATCCAAGCGAGGGATCTGTGGAGGCAATTAGCATCTCCCTAAGTCATCTCAGGGCTGAAGATGATCCCCAGTTTAGGAGGGACATTGAGATGCTTGAGCGTGTCCAGAGAAGGGCAACAAGGCTGGGGAGAGGCCTCGAGCACAGCCCTACGAGGAGAGGCTGAGGGAGCTGGGATTGGTTAGCCTGGAGAAGAGGAGGCTCAGGGGGGACCTTATTGCTGTCTACAACTACCTGAGGGGAGGTTGTGGCCAGGAGGAGGTTGCTCTCTTCTCTCAGGTGGCCAGCACCAGAACGAGAGGACACAGCCTCAGGCTGCACCAGGGGAGATTTAGGCTGGAGGTGAGGAGAAAGTTCTTCACTGAGAGAGTCATTGGACACTGGAATGGGCTGCCCGGGGAGGTGGTGGAGTCGCCGTCCCTGGAGCTGTTCAAGGCAGGACTGGACGTGGCACTTGGTGCCATGGTCTGGCCTTGAGCTCTGTGGTAAAGGGTTGGACTTGATGATCTGTGAGGTCTCTTCCAACCTTGGTGATACTGTGATACAAACACTGAGCAATGAAAGCTTGCACTAGGTTGGAAGAGACCCTTCAAAGGTCATCTTGTCCAACCCCCCTGCACTCAGGGACCCTTCCAACTGGAGCAGGCTGCCCAGGGCCACACCAGGTCTGATCTGGAACTTCCAGACCTGTCTCTTACTCCGGTGCTCACAACCCACGTTTGTTTTAATCTTTTTGTCCAAACAAAAGCCCAACACTACTGAGCAAGGAACAACAACAAAACCTTTCCAAGAATGCAGAAAGGCAGAATTCCAAGCCTAGTTCAGCTCAAATCCCTGCTTTACCAAGGTCTGAACCAAGTACTTAACTGGGGGCAAGAGGGGCTAATCTCCTTCCAAGGTCATTTCAAGGTCTCCATCCCAGCGAGAGAAGAATTCTCCGCACATGACTCTGCATCCTGCACACTCCGTTGGGGAAGATAAATGTGGGTTTGATAAGTAACAAAAATAACCCCAGAATCCCAAATCCCTGCTCAGAGTTCCTCTGCCTGCAGTTCAACGGCAGCACAGGATGTCCATGTCCCACCAAGGTGTTGTGCCAACATCCCTTAGAGCTACATCAAATATAATTTTCAAACCAATTAGCTCAAAAAGCATCAACACCAAAGCAGTGCCTTCCACATTCTAATTACTAGGCCATCCTATTCAGTCCTTAATGAGGGAAGAGACAAAGGCAGTCTATGGATTAGGGTCTACTTCAAGAATTCTTTTTCTTTTAGCAAACAGATCCTCTTTTGTTCTGGTTAAACACCAATTACTCCGTTCTCTCTAACATGCAAATCAGCTGAAAATAGGGCATGATGTATCTCGATCCTGCACCACTACAAGTTTGAATGAAGGGGGAAAATAAAGCAACCCTCCAGGGGCTTTCAATTCCAAGTACTTTGTACTCTGATAAAGCTCTTTTCAAAGAGCTTTTTGTATTATCTGCGGCGGTTCCCATAAGCTGCGATTTTGCCATTATGCCCAAAGAAACAGCACGTCGGAGGTGTACAATGTGAGCAAGGGAAGGAAAAGTAGCCAACAAAGCTGTTTACATGTAGCTTTTACTTGTCACGTCCCCTCCTCTGCAAACAGCCCGACTCAGAAGCCTTATCAGCATCGCTACACCTAGGGAAAGAGTCAGAGCAGGGAATAAAGGCAAGGAGCTAGAGCCTGGCTTCAGCAACGAGTGTCCTGGAAGGTGCTGCACCAACAGCCCTGCTCTGCTGAGCCCCCCCCCCTGCGGTACTGTGTCCAGCTGTGGCACCCCAAGACAAGAGGGACATAGATGTGACGGTGTGGGTGCAGAGGAGGTCACAGAGATGATCAGAGGGGGCCGAAGAAACTCTGCTGTGAACACAGGCTGAGAGAATAACCCACCTGGATGCATTCCCCTGCGACCTGCTCATGGGGATCCTGCTCTGGCAGGGAAGGGGATGGATGATCTCTAGAGGTCCTTTCCAAGCCCGAACGTCCTGCAATTCCTTGCTCTCCCTCTCACAGCCCCTGACCTCACCAGCAGGCACCACTCCAGTCACATCCTACCACGGAAGTCTGAAGATAAGTCTCTGCTGCTCTGGAGTCTGCTCCCTTACCACGCTCCCTGGCTCCAGCAGCCTGTGCTGAACTGCTGAGACCTCAAAGCCTCTGCTGGCAGCAGCTGGAAGGCTCAGTCTCCTCCAGAGCTGCAGCTTCCAAACCCAACAGCCATGCCCAGAGGGTCAGCCTGAAGATTTGTTTTGGAAACCAAACCCCGAACTGTTTTTCCATCTTTTGTCATTGCTCCAGTCATTGCCCACTGATAGTCACAAAGCCTCAGCCTCCCCTTGCAAACGCTTTCAGCAGTGTCAATAACCACTTAGGAACCGTCAGACGCAGCCACTTCTAGCTGCAAAGATACTTTTATTTCTTTTAATGGAAGTGTGCAGACCTCTGTCATCTGATCCCTAAGCTTGCAGCTGAGTTTAGGAGTGCAAACTGTGCCAGACAGCATCACCGGAGGGACCAGGCCATGAGGGTTCAAATCTCTTCCCACGCAAAACCTGAGTGGAAAAAGCAATCCTTTTTCTAGGACACAGGTATCAGAACAGGCTCCCAGCCTAGCAGGAAGAGCCTCAGAAACAGAATCACAGAAACATGCAGGTTGGCAAAGCCTCTCAGGAGCAGCAAGTCCAACCTAGAACCCTGCTCTACAAGATTCACCTTAAACCACATCCCCAAGCACCACATCCAAACTACCCTTAAACACATCCAGGGCTGGTGACTCCACCACCTCCCTGGGCAGCTCATTCCCATCCCTGATTGCTCTCTCAGTGAAAAACGTTTTCCCCTTGTTCTGTCTCCAACTACCTGTGAGAAGAGACCAGCAGCAGCCTCTCCCCACCTCTTTTGCCTTGAAGCAAGCTCCCTAGGTTAAAAGCAAACCTGCAGCGTCCAGAGGGTGCCCTTGCTTAGGACGTCAGAAGCCTCCCTGAGAGCAGAGGAGGAAGCAGCAGCTCTGACTGATGGTCCTGCACCATGTCCCATGGTGTGACTTGGTTACACAGGACACAACCACACAAATGGACTTAAAAATGCTTTACAAGGGGAAGAAACATGTCATTAAAAAGTTTACTGAAGAGCAAACAGACACAAAGCCAGGCCCATCCTGTGCCACTTGGCCTGATGCCTTCTGTCTGGCTCCTACCAGACAAGCCTCAGTGCTCCTGGTTTTCCTCACAAGCCACCTTCCCAAACATGGTGGAGCTGACTGAATGAAGCTGAGAGTGACACACCTACATGAAGAGTACTTACAGGTATCAGAGAGAGACCAATATGCACAAAACAGAATCACAGAGCAATAGGGGTTGGAAGGGACCTCTGCAGATTATTGAGTCCACTTCCCCTGGGCCAGAGCAGGCAGGCTGCACAGGACAGCATCCAGAGACAGCATCCACGTGGGTTTGGAATGACAACAGAGATGGAGACTGCACCACCTCTCTGGGCAGCCTGCACCAGTGCTCTACCACGCTCAACAGAAACAAGCTGCTTCTTCGTTCTTCACAGGGAGAGGGATTGGCATTGGAATGGGCTGCCCAGGGAGGTGGTGGAGTTGCTGTCCCTGGAAGTGTTCAAGACAAGACTGGGTGGGGCACTTAGTGCCGTGGTCTATTTGACTGGATAGGGCTGGGTGATAGGTTGGACTGGATGAGCTTGGAGGTCTCTTCCATCCTGGTTGATTCTATAATCCTATTCTAAGATTCATGTTCTGATGGAACCTCCTGTGCTCCAGTTTGTGCCTGCTACCCCTTGTCCCGTCACTGGGCACCACTGAACAAAGCCTGGTCCCATCTTTCTGCCACCTGCCCTTTGTCAGCATGGCAGCGCTGTCATGCCAGCCCTGTGGTCAACAGGAGGACACAGAATTTGTTGGCTAAGATCAAGCTGAGCATTTGCACTAGGACAGTAACTTTGCCATGAAGCATTCTAAATGGCAGCCTGATTGGAGCTCCAGAATGCAGCCTACACACTTGGATTACACTCTCCCCAGGCATACATCACACACAAGCACACTTCTCTGCTGTGGTTTGAATACACAGAAGATAAAAACACAGCAAACCAGCTCATTTCCAGGAGATGGACCCTAGAGTATTGCACAGCTACAAATTCAGCCAAAAACCACAGCACATTAGTTCCTTCTGCCAAACTTCAGAGACAATCTTCCAAAAAGACTTTTCATCTCTTCTGTTGGCCTTTAATATATTTTTGATTTATGTCATTCTGAAAAGTTTTCCCTTCTGTAGCTTAAGAGGAGGAGGGGAAAAAAAGGCATTTTTTTGATTCCAGATTTGGGATTTCTTTAAAGAGAAACCAGAAGTAATAAATCTGAAGTGTCACACTGCTACTGTATCACACAAGAGAGAAGTATTGCAGCATGTGCTGACTACAGCTTCCAAGCAAGAAATGCATCCTCTAACAGCACTCTTACATTGCACAGCCTTTTGCTTGCCTGAGGAGCTTCTTTCTCCAAGTTCTCACACAGATGTTCTGCAGACACCAACCCTGCACACACACAGCAAGCTGCTGAAGCTCAGCCTCTCCTCTGCACACGAAGCAGCAGTAAAACCCAGAGGTGAGATGTGGGAAGCACTGACTGCTGTGCTCTGATCTCCTTTCTGGCTGCCACAACCAGAACAAGCTCCCCAGTGTGTTACTGGTATGGTTTGAGCCCCAGACTGTAGCAAGTTAAAGAGTCCAAGACAAAGCATGGGAGAGGAATAAGGAACAACCAGTTCAAGAGTAAAGAAACTAAACCAGCACCAATGCTTCTACTCCTTAAACAACAAAGGCAGCTTCTTACTGAAGGGTACTGAGCCCATCCAAACCTGAGCACACAGGAGTGTCATAGAGTTGCAGAATGGGGCAGTATATTGAGTGGGACACAGTGACAGGAAGACCTTACCAAACACCAGCAGCTCCAACAGCTTTGCAGAGCTACATGGTTTAGTGGGCATGGTGGTGGTGTTGGGTTGATCATTGGACTTGATCTTCAAGGGCTTTTCCAACCTTTATGCTGCTACACCCTGAACTTAAAGCAAGGCATTCACTCAGACACTTCTGAGTCAGAGAACTCTCTGCAACTTCATCTTTTGCCTTTCTTTTCCTCCTCATGAGAACAGGATTTAGCCACCTCCAGTCTTGGCAGCAGAGTAAGATGGGCAGACCTTGAGTTTGTACAGACTATGGCCAAGTATCAGCCCTCAACTGTGGCAAAAATTAGATGGACTAACTCTAATGTTCATCTTTGGGGGTGACTATGAAAGGGGAAAGAGAGAAGCCTGAAGAGATGAGAAACGATGAGCTGTGCAGAGCACGCAGTGGGGAGCATACAGCCAGCAGGCTTGCTTCAGCTCACCACCAGGAACTAAGGATAACTGCAGGGCACTGTACAATGCTCATTCCTCTCCATTAATTGCTGTTAGAGTCATGGTCTGGGATATCACACCAGTCTCAGCTTGCTCTAATTCCTTATCCTATTTGCTTTGGCTGGGATACTTACTAAAAACATGAAGGGGAGGCGGGGGAAAGACAGAAACTGCTTTTAATGATTATTCAGGAGAGTATGTGAAAGATGTTCTGCAAGACACAAGGACACTCCTAAAAGCACCCTCCCTTCAACTGAGAGCCACACAGCCAGCTCTTGTAGGCACACAGCTAAGGCAGAGAGCCTCCCTCCCACACCGCACGGCTAAAGACGTTTCCACTGCCGGGCGAGAGCCACAAGCCAGCTTTCATGGCCAGACAAGCAAGCACACATTCGGCAGCAGTGCCAGAAAGCAGAGCACTGTGCTTGTGCCCCGTGGGGGACAACTTCCACATCAACACTTTCCACTACCCTTGGAAACGTGCACAAGCTTGTACAGAGCCCCTACAGACAGCCAAGGGGCCACATGCACCCCACGCTGCGGGGCTCAGCACCCTGCCAGCAGGGCAGGGCTTGCAAAGCTGCAGCCCCCTCCTCAGCAGCAGCAGGGCTTGCAAAGCTGCAGCCCCCTCCTCAGCAGCAGCAGGGCTTGCAAAGCTGCAGCCCCCTCCTCAGCAGCAGCAGCAGGGCTTGCAAAGCTGCAGCCCCCTCCTCAGCAGCAGCAGCAGGGCTTGCAAAGCTGCAGCCCCCTCCTCAGCATCAGCAGCAGGGCTTGCACGGCTGCAGCCCCCTCCTCAGCATCAGCAGCAGGGCTTGCACGGCTGCAGCCCCTCCTTCAGCAGGCAGTAGGCTGTGGCCCTGCCTGTCGTGCTGCTCCCAAAAGGCTCCGAGCTGAGCTCGCCTGCTCTCAGATAGAGCTTTGCAGAGCTTCCAGCAAACTCCTTGACGTGGATCCAGAAGGCAGACAGAAACAACGGCAATTAGGCCTCTGAATGAGCGTTTGAATTTAAAAACAACAAACAAACAAGCAAGCCCACACAGAGCAACAAACCACACACACACACAAATCCATCCGGGAAAATCAGACTCAGGCAGAGCCGATCCCATCCTCCCTGGCTTCAGCAGTGATTGACAGCAGTGGAATCTCTCCATGCTCCCGGAGAGGAGATGTGTGACCTGCAGGCCCCAGCGGAGCAAGCCCAGGGACACAAGTGCTGAGCAACCTGCTCTGCAAGAGCAGCAGAAGGAACAGCAAGCAGAGGCGACAGGCAGCTACGTTGCCATCACGAGTTAAGAACACCCAGCACAATACACAAGAGCTGGCATGGCTGCTCCAACTGCCTGCTGCCAACCTCCAGCCACATTCTCATTCCCAAATCACTGCAACACAAAAGCTTTGCCCTCTCCTCCTCTTTCTCTGAGGTCAGCCCCTTGGCTGCCCTCAGCTACACCTGCCTGCCCCGAGGGGCTGGCTTTGGGGCATGGGTTTATCTGCAGCAGAACAGCAACCCTCTGACCACAGGTCAGGGCACACAGGTGGAGCTGTGCCAGCCTGTGGCAATCGAGCTCTGCAAGCTGCCTGCTGCTGAACTCATGGAAAGAAAAATAATTGACATTTTCAATACAACTTCATATCTATATTCATTTACCATAGGTAATTACACAGATTACTTAATAACTGCATTATAAATGTATTTACCTACACACAAATCATTAAGAATTAGGAAAGCATGAAAGAAAATCATATTAAAAAAGAAAAGCTAACTAAGAGCTTTTTACAAAGCCATAAAAGTTGAGCCACAACTCCAGAGAGAAGTTTGCTACCTCGAGACCAGAATTACAATGCACATTCATTTGGGATCCTTTGATGTGAGTGATATCTCCGAACGCTTTATGATGTTAAATAACACACAGCTGCACCATTTAAGGAGCTGCAGCAACAGGGAAAAGCTCTAGAAGGAAGTGAAAAAAGGCAAAGCTAGGGAGGCATCTGATTTTCAAGTGAAAGTTAGTGAAATGAACCAGCAGTGGAGCAAGCATTAGAGAGGGAAATTGTTGGAGATGGGCAGGGTCTTCTAAGGTAAAAGCTCTGGGAAAACAGAGCAACAAAGGAAGCAGATTCGCTCCCTGGGGGGTTAAAACCAGGAGGGGTTTGGAATTTGCACTCAGGGATGAGATCTTGGCTAAAGGGTTCTGAAAAACGAGAGCCTCAGGGCCTGGCTTGCTCACAGATCCCTTGTGTGACCCCAGGCCATGTTCTTCCCCCTTCCTGATATCCCATCTCTCTCTCCCTTTTGCAGGGAAAGATGATTTCCTTGACCCCTTTTCACTCATCTCCTGCCTTTTCCCTGCCCATTTCTATTTACCTCCCAAGTCTCCTCAGCTCTACGGACAGGAGTATGGACAGCAAGGGTACCACGTCTGATGCATACCAGGCAAAAAAAGGGATGAAAAGGCAGCATCTCTTAAGGCCAAAAAGAGCCTCAGGCTTCATCTTAGGGAGCTTTTCCTGACAGGCTTGCAAGAGAACCTTCTACAAAGGGATCAACAAGTGACATCACTGCTGCGGGGCAGGACACCCAGAAATGCTCTCATTTACGGCACCCAGCTCCTGCCCTGCACACCCTGCAAGGAGCTGGAAGCCCTAGCATCCACCCTCTAAAGTCATCATTCAACAACAAACCACTGCTATATTTAGAACTTTTTCCATGAAGTAGCAGTATCCAAGGGCCATTGAGCCAAGAGGCACTCAAAGGTTACACAAGACTCCCAGGCTCTCCTCCCACCCCCAAGCTCCCGCACGCAGGTTACACTTCAGTGAGCTTCTACCCCTGCACCTCAGGTTTAGGAAGAATCTTTGATGCAGGGAGCAAGATGCAGCCCCCAAGACCCTCCTCTCTGCCCCCTGTGCCTGGGCAGTGACCTTAGCTACAGGAGCACATGCACACAATTACTTTGGCTTCATCTGAAAGGCTTTGTTGGCAGTGATTAATTTACCACACTGAGCAACCCAGCTGAGCCCACAGGACCCCCTGCTCTCCTTTCTCTCAGCCCCCTTGGTCGGTGACGCAGCCTCTCCAGCTGCTGTCAGTGCACACTCTCCCTTCCTTGGGGCTGGTCAGACTTTCACAAACAACTGTTAGATCATAGAATCAGTCAGGGTTGGAAGGGACCACAAAGATCATCCAGTTCCACCCCCCCTGCCATGGGCAGGGACACCTCACGCTAGATCAGGCTGTCCACAGCCTCATCCAGCCTGGCCTTAAACACCTCCAGGGTGTTTAATCACAGTGAGATTTAGACTTCATCCTCTGCAAGCAAGCATGGCCTGGCTGCAGAAACTAGCAGAGCACAACTCTTAGCTCCACTGGAGTTCTGTGGAGCCTTCAGGAAATAAAGTCTACCTCCAGCAGCAGTGTCTGAGGAGTGGGACTTGCAGCTTCTTAGCACAACCCCCTCCCCTGAGCTGAAGGGGCAGCATGCTTGCAGCACTGCAGCAGAGAAGCCTGTGAGAGGAAGGGGCACGATCAAACACACCTTACAAGTGGGCTACAAAGACAATTTCTCTGCCCATCACTTCTCTACCTCCTCCTGGCTTAAAAAGTTACTTTTCTTCCAGAGGTGGTGCAGGGCTTGAGCTGCATTTGTGGAGCTCCTCTGCATCCTGCAGTAGCCAACATAAAGACATCCAAAAGCTCAAGATGAATGCACAGAAGGGCAACACCAACTGTGGTCTGCTGAACTGAAGTAAGAGACAAACCAACCTGACCACAGTAATGGAGAAATATCCACCTTGCTAAGCAGCCCAAGCTGGAAGAGCAGCCTGCACCCACCAGTAACACCAGTGCTCCATTTGCTGATTGTGTTTCCTACCAAGCTCTTACGAAACACGAGGCTGGAGGACTCAGCATCCAAGGACAAAGAATCAGCAGGCATGGAAGCACCAAGATTTATGTAATGTATGTCATCTTCACAGCCACAATGAAATCATTGTCTTCCAGGGGGACTGGGATGTTTGGAGCATTTGTTTGTTATTTCTGAAGATGCAGGAGGCAAAGCAGTTAAAAATGAAGAGGTCACTGCAGGCAAAATTGATCTTTAACATCCTCCCCTGTTTAAATGACCTGCAAGGACTAGAGAGCACTCCCCAAGATGACAGCCCCTCTATTCACAGACCACTCCAGAGGTGGGAGAGGTCAGATCACCAAAATTCAGCTGGCCAAGCCTTATTGGCTCTCTTTACTCCTGCACCGGTTTCATGGGGTGGGAGTTGTGCCCCCTACACTACAGGGACCACGAGGATGGGTGAGCTCTGAGAAACCTTCTGAATGCTGGCATTGAGAAGCAGACAAGGCAAAGCCTTACCCAGCCTCACAACCTTGCCTAAGCCCATGCTTAAAAAGGAAGGAACAGAGTTTTACATTAATCTCCTTCTTCCTGTGAAAGAGGCAGCAGAGGATTCCTTTAAAATGCAACCTGTGGCAACAGGAGCTGTTAAATGCTCAACGTGATGTTATGTGAACACAGCTTTAATGCTCCACAACATAATCCAGCCCTGCAGAAGAGCAAGTGGCACAGCTCAGAGTTTCCTCCCCACCCCAGCAAAGAATGGCTGTTCGTTGGCAAAGAAGAAACTTCAGCATTAGTTAGCAAGGGGCACCACAAAAACCTAACTTGGAGGAATTAAAAAGCTGAACCTACCCTTGGCACCTCCAAGGAGGAGTGGCCCAGCTCAGGCTCCTGCCCTGCAGCATAAATCCAGCGGACAGTCTGGAGGAGCCTCTTCAAGGGAGGGATTATAAATGCATGGTAATGTAAACACCGAGGCCTGCTTAGTCTAAGAGGTGATCCCTGGACAGCCCCTGGCAGCTTTGCCAAAGTCAGTGCCATGCCTGAGCTTACCCGAGGCACTGGGGCAGCACCTTCCCACCTCCCAGTGATTCCTGATCCTGGAAGTGCTAAATCAGGACAGCCCTCTTGGTGTCACCTGCGCAAGCAGAGGGGAGCCAAAGGCAACTGCTGCAGAAGTCACCACTCCAGAGCAGCCTCCTCGCAGATGCAACAGTTGGAAAGTGACTTTGCGTGACAAGGGCTCGGGACAGAGCTCCAGTTCTGCTCCCTGCGAAGCGTCTGACCCACGTCAGCTGGATGCGAGTGGCTCCCTGCACTCCAGACAACTGGCAGGGCAACAAACTGTCACCTAGGTGACAAAATAATGACCCTCCTGCGAGGCTCCCGCAGCGGCTCCTGGCCATAATTGGACACTGCTGTTCCAAACGCCCCGGCTGGGAGGGAAGGAGATGGAGCAAGCACTGATCTGGAGAGGCTGCCAGCCGACCTGGGGCCGTGGGAGGACGCGGCACAGCGCGGGGCTGCAGGGGGGACGCTGCACCGGCAGCTCTGGAAGTGCTGCGCAGAGCAGATGGTGCCAACAGGGCAGGTCTGGCCTCTACCGAGTCTCAGTCAACAGCTCAGCTCCTTCCACGCAGAACTGTTTCTGTTGGAAAAGGACTCCAAGATCGAGCCCAAGCAGTGGCCCAAGGCCACCATGGTCACTAAACTGTGTGCCCAGGTGCCATGCCCACACGTTGCTGTTGGTGAGGCTGCATGGAATTGGCTTAACCAGCTCCCTACGGCTTCCCTGCTGCAGGGAGAGAAGGAAAGCCCAGCACAGCACTCATCCTTCACAGGTTTGCTGCACCAGCAGCCTTGCTACACTTCACATCAAGTGTGTCCATGTGTCAGGTCCCTTAGGCTGGCCCTAACATTTGCAGGTGCTGAATCCATGTGCTAAAGCCATGGAATGCAGGTTCTGAACCCCCACTTCCTGCATCCCTCTCCCAGCAGCCAGTGCCTGAACTCCTCAGGCTGTCACACTTCATTAGAATGAACCTAACAAGATCAGCAACCTGGCTGTAATGCCAGCAGCATGGTCAAGTGGTCTGGGCATGCCAGCCTCAGCCTCATCCCAGGAAGAGCGAGCTTTGGAGGAGACACAAAATGAAAGCCTGGAGAACACAAGCAGAGGCTCATTAACCTGGAATGCAGTGGAGCAGCCACCACACCGGACACAACCTGCCCTAGAGAGCGTAGGAAGTTTCCACCTGACCCTGAAGCACAGACTGGCCTCCAGCCAGCGGTGGCAAAAAGCCACCCCAGGTAAGCAGGAAAGTGAAAAGGTAGTAACAGAGGATGAGAAAATCGTTTAGAACTTTGCTTTTCCACAGCTCCACTGAAGTAGCACTTCAGAAGGAGCAGGGCCATTGGTTTTCACAGCTCTTTGCTGCACATCATGAACCCACAGTAAATATGGAAGACACAAGGGGAAGCACTGGCTTAGGGGACACAGCCTGCAGGGCAGGGCCAGGAGAAGCCTGAAGTGAACCAAGTACGTTCAATTCTGTCCTCTGGGCTGGGTCCTGCACATCAGCTTCCAAACAGCCAGGAATAGTTTCCACTGCATTTCCCCATAAATTCTGCTGTGAGCATTCAGATAAACATTTGTTGCCTTTCCCCTGAAACAGGCATAAACTTTTCCATTCCTGCTCATACCAAACCCAAAGGTCTGACAGATGAAGGCAAAGAACAGACAATGTTTATACGCCCAGGAGTAGGTACAGCTCCTCACAGCCAAGGGGCTTACAGCAGAAGCTTATGGAGGCAAGCTATGGCTTGAAGTGAGCCATGGAAGCCCAGTGTAACTCAAGATGAAATGGAAATCACCCTCTGACTAAGAGCTTTAACCAAGATTAAAAAGGCAAGACAGGGAAAAAAAAGGCATTGCTCAGCTAATCTTGCACCTCTCTTCAAGTCCCATCACATCTGCACTGGCACATCTGCACGCACCACCAGACAGGCTCCAGCCAGGTGAGCTCAGGCAAGATAAAAGCAGGGGAAGAAAGTTGCTGTGCACAAAGACTTGCTGCGCTCAGGTCAAGGGAAGATTAGCCACACAATGCTGGGAGGACTCAGCTTCTCCCCCTGAAAGGGATATTTCCATAACTAACATTTGAGAAGAGTGTTTTGCTTGTTAGGAGATGACAAAAGGTTGGCTCCTTTTGATCTTTCCCTTTATCCTCCTCAACAGAATATTTCAAGTCATTTTTCCTTTGGTGAGCTACAGATCTAGCTGGGAACTACGTTCCTAGGTGTTAGCAGATGAACTCAGCTCCTCGACAGGACTACACAGGATCCCAGGTGTGTATGGAGCAGAAAGACACTGCACAGCGTTTCTAATCAAGGTTGTAGGCAACAATAATCACAGATGACTTCTGTTTCCTGCTTCCTCCAAGCAACATTTCCTATGGCTATTGGCAACTTTAATTGCTTTGTTCTTCTGTGATTACCCAGAAGATCCTCCTTCCAAAAGGCAGGGCTGGAGGCTGTAATCACTGACATCTGATGCAACAGCCAACCTGAGGAGAGGGAATGGAAAAAACGAGCCAGAAGGCAGCAGGTGAAGAGAGGACAGCATGGGGCTCCGACAGGATTTCTGTCGCTGCTAGTAGCTGGCAAAAGAACAGCTCCGAGTCGATCCCGTGTGTTCCATGGACATGCACACACCTAAAGCATCACCTTGGCCAGCAGGAAGGCTGTCAGACAGCAGGACACTTAGGACCGTCCCATAGGGTCCTGCAGCACAGCTTGGCACTGCTGACCCCGGGAGGAGTGCAGGAGCGGGCAAACAGAGCTCAGAACAGCTCCAGGGTGAGCCGTGTTGAAGACAAGCAAATGGGGGGGATCAGGAGGTGCCTCCAGCACACGGCTCACTGCTAAATGAAGGGTAAGAGACAGGTTTGTGCAGATTCCGTGCCTCCCTCCTGCGACAGCTCAGCAAACAGCACAACATTTACATTTCACAAACCAGCAGCTAAGCTGCAACCAGAACAGGTGCTGCAGCCTGGGCGCACCTCTCCAAAGCCTGCTGATGCCTTCATCCTTCGTGCCCTGCTCTCTGCAGGTGAGGAGACAGCAGTTTGTGGATTTGGTATTTGGAAGGTGTGGCTGCAGTTGGGGTCAAACAACCCCTGCAGCAGCAGCAGCAGCGATGTGTGTGCACATGTATGCCACGGCACCGGGGATGTTCTGCACCACATTCAAGGCACCTCCTTGCTGCCAGTCAAGTACCCACACACCCAAGCTCTGAATTTCTGAAGAGGCAGCTTTCAAAAAGCATTTAGCAATGCCTCAGTTGATCTGAGGCTCCAGAAAGGAGATCCTCTTTAAGGAGAGAAGCTTATTTGATTTCTTTTGTTTGGTTGGTTAAAAAGCTGTTTCCTTCACTTTGGATCTGAATGGAAAATCTGGCTCCTGGAAAGTGCAGCACAGATTGGGGTGATGGAGTGGCCAACAACTGCCTTAGGAGAGCTACAGCTCCAGCCAGGCCACCTTCAGCTGGGAAGCCACAGCTTCTGAATCCCTCATTCTTGCAAACCCCCACAGTTAACTGCTGAAATACAGACATCATTATTGTCTCTGGATTCCTCCTGGCATCAAAAACTGAGCTCTGACAGAGCCCAACTGGCAGAGTTAGCCAACTCCTCGGAGCCCCAGCAATCTAATTAGATGGACTAAACACCACAAAAGCCTCCAGATACTCCAGCAAAGGAATTTTAGACCTGGACTGAAATAAATGCTGCTAACCTTTTGGAGCCAAACTGTACATCCAGCACTGGATTTCTCTCTTCCTTTTTAATGATCACCAAGTAGAAAGCCAGCATCCAGGGGCAGGCAACAGACAATATCTCCAGGATGTTATGAGGAAAAGCTTTTACTGCACATCTACCAGGGAACCTTCAGATTCTAGGGACACGAATAAAACGTGCATCTAAAATCTCCTTTAGCTGCAGCAGTCACAGCAAGCTTCACTTGATCAGAATTTGCCTCCTCTTTGCTTTTTAGACAAGCTCTGCTCAGGTTCTAGAGGCACAGTGAGACAGTTTTGTCTCCAGTCTCTAAATCAAGAGCTTGGTGGCCTGAGGGTGAGACTACTCAGAAACTGCCCAGCCAGGTCACCCTGGCATCCAGACACCCCTTCTATGTTGTTCTTAACTCCTCCTGCCCTAGAAAGGGAATGCAGCAGATGAGAATCCCACTAGCTTGGAGACAGAAGCAGAGGAATCAATGTTTGCTCCTTCTGAGGGCTATTTGATTTCTCCACAGCTGCTGGAGAAGGGAGCCTTGTCCCAAACCCAGAACCACCTCTGTCACAAATCAGTGACCGGGAGCCACATCAAGGCTAACTGAAAGGAGATGGCAGCAGTGCTGAAGGTACTGGTTTAAGAGGTTTCACCTTTCAAGTTCAGTTTACACATGGAACTTGACATCCAAGGTTTTTGGAGAACTCCAGGCTACCCTCTCCAAGAGCCAGAAAATCATTTTCCTGCACCCACTGACCCATCCTTCACCCACTGCCCCTCAACATGGATTTTATCTCCCTTGCATTTTGGAAAGGAACCAGGCCCGTGGGGTGTGCGCTGCTCCCTCCCCACCTGCCAGAACCTCCCAAAGCAAGCAGAAGAGCGAGCTGAGCACACAGCAGGGCTGCTCAGGGGGTGCCTGGGGCCTGTCTCACCACCCATCATAACTCCCACAGGTTTCCTTGCTGGCAAAGGACCGGCTCAGATCTTTGTTACTTCACAGCCAATTAACAAACCAGGATTGACAGGAAGGTACCAATTCACAAGGAAGAACTTGACAAATCTCAGAGAGTGTGCAAATTTCCACCCAATATGTTTGGAACGTGTCAATAAAATATTTATCCCTGCATTGTGTCTCTCCCAACTGTTGTGTTTGGCTCTTGGCAGAGGTGAAGGTGCCTCCCCCTCACCACGCTGTCTGCGCACTATAGATACACGCTCAAACCCGACTGCCAGTGGGGAACAGGGAAGCTGGTTCAGGAACACACTCTTGAAAATTAAGCTTCCACAGAACAATTCAGATTAGGAGAGCAAGACTAAACTGTTTAATCTTCCCTTGCCATTCTCTACAATGTTCCTTTAGCAGGGGAAGAGGAATGCACAGCAAATCACTTTTTCCTCCTCTAAGCGTTTCCTATCACCAAAACCAATTCAGGACATGGAAACCTGACTGCTGAAATCAGAATCCGGCTTAGGAGTAATGGAAATCAGTATCAACAGCAACCACCTGCCCTTCTGCAGCACTCCAGCTTGGGCTACCAACCCTCACCCACAACAGTCTGTTACTTGAATGCTAAAAACCGCTCTGAGGTGCACACACTCCAGCAGCACACTCCCAGCACCAACCTCCCTCTCTAAAATGTCCCCTAAAAAAAGCCTGAAGCCCATCAGGGATGAGTACATTCTGAAAGAAGAACAGCACCAGACACAGCTTACACACAAAGCACAGACATGTGCATGAGCCCAGAACATCCCAAACATTCACACACAACTGTAATCCTAAAGGATCCCAGCTGCTTCCCAAAGTCAATAAACTCAGCAGCTTCAGCATGAGCAGACCTAGAATCATAGAACCACAGAATGACTCAGGTTCGAAGGGACCTCAGAGATCATCTCCTCCAATCTCCCCACCATGGGCAGGGACAGCCTGGCCTTGAACACCACTAGGCAGGAGGCAGCCACAGCCTCCCATGGCAACCTATGCCAGAGTCTCACCACCCTCCTACTGAGGAATTTCTTCCTCGGTTCCAGTCTAACCCTGCTCTGCCTCAGCTCTAAACTATTCCCCCTTGTCCTGTCTCTAGAAACCCTTAGGAAAAGTCCTTCTGCAGCCTTCCTGTAGGATCCCTTGGCAGGCAGCTCTACGGTGTCCTCCCCCAGAGTCCCCTCCTCTCCAGGCTGAAGACCTCCAGCTCCCTCAGCCTGTCCTCACAGCAGAGCTGCTCCAGCCCTTTGTGGCCTCCTCTGGTCACCAGGAGCTCTGTACCCTTCTTGTGCCGAGGACAGCAGAACTGGAGGCAGTGCTGGAGGGAGAGGTCTCAGCAGAGCTGAGTAAAGGGGCAGAATTCCCTCTACACAAGCCACACAATCATCTCCAGAGGGAGACACAGGCACTGCTTTGATGGCAAAGTAGACAACTGGGAACACGGAAAGAGAAGAGGAGGAAGCACAGGGGTGCAGATGATTGCAGTGAAGAAGTGAAATGGAGGCCTGAGTTTAAGTGCCAGGGAACCCTCAGCAGCTGGCAGCTTACATCTTAACCTTGCACTTCAGTGGCACCAGAATTAATTTTATTCACTTATCTCCTCTGGTTAATGTCATCAGAAGATGTGCAGAAGGGAAAGGAGGGCAAGTATCAGCCCCTCTGACCAGCACATCTCCCAGCCTCAGCTGGCTGCAGGAGGAGACAACTCCTGATTCACTTCTCTTAACAAAGGGCTTCTGCCTTTCCCCCTTTCCCTATTCAGAAGGAATTGCCCCTGCCTGGTGCAACCTGAACTTCATTTTCTTTGGGCAATTTTCCTGAAAGTAAACGATTTTTACTGTTATTATTGATAACAAATGTCCTGCTGAGGTGAACCCCTAAGTGGTGAAGTAAGACAGAAGGCAACCAATGGTGTAAACCTACTCTGGATTCCAATCAGAGGCTGGGGGAGTGTGAGCTGCCTGTGGCACTTCCAGTGCTGCCTCCCTCTTTTAACTGCTACCAAAAGGAAGCTCCAAGTTCTTCCCATTCTACAAATGGCTTCAAACACATCTGTAACAAAGCCTGGAAAAGGAGAGGCAAAGGAGCTGCCTCGGCCCAGGGGTAGGAGGTTAAAATGACCTCAAATCACAAAGCCCAGTACAATACTTAATCTTTGAAATCAGAAATGTCTGCGGGGGGAACAAACCAGCCAGCATCGATCAGTTCCTAGTGCCAGCCACCCTCCTGCTGCAGAGCTCCTGGCTCCACTGCAAAACCAACGATCAAAGGCTCAGCTGTGGAAGAGGAGGAGACCTCTGCTTATGGAGACATGACTCAGAGGAGCCAACAGAAGAGAAACACGATCCAATTCTCATGCCAGAAGAGAAAGTATTCTCTCTGTGGGGTAGGTTGCTTCAAGCTCTCCCATTTCACGCTGGTTACACTCTGCTCTCCCCTGCACTATGAACACACAGCATCCACACTCTGGCAGTGCTCAGGCTTTGCTGGGGAGCTTGGTGCACGCGAAGTTGAAGCAAGAGGAGCACAATCATGCTGTTAAGGGTGCCTAGAGATGAGAAGGAACAAGAGAGAGGAGGCTAAGGCCTTAAAGTGTGTTCTCCCTGGTCCTGCCAGTAAGCTCTCTCATTTTCAGTAGCTATCCTGTCTGAAGTTGCTCCTCACTTTTCATTAAAAACAGCTCAAGAGCTTCCTTCCAGTAAGAACTTCCCTTCAAATTTGATTAACAAGAGATGGTCTTTGTGCTGCAGTATGTTTAATAATATTCCCCTTGTGATCCAGGAAGCAAACTTTCCCTCTTTTGTGATTCACTCAGCTTGTGATTCAAGGAACATCCTTAAGAAGTTCAGCAGGATCCTACAGCTCGTGCCACAAACAGCTCCAACAGCATCTGCCCGCCGCAGGCTTCGCCGCGCGCAGCCACTCAGCATCCCAGCACAGACCTTGTCCTCCTCGGCTCCTTGAAGAAGGGCTCCAAATCCCAAGGTCACTGATGTTTGTTTTTTGGCAAATACTCAGATCTCCCAGCAAAGCAAGAATTCAGTAAACATGCAGCTGAAGCATCCATTCTTAAACAAGGGAAAAGCCATAAAAAACAGCGGGCAGGACAGAAGTGTTTGCTTAACATCCTCCACGCAGCAGCGCAGCTCAGCCCCAGCCACTGCCTTCTCCTGAGCTCCCCCTCCAGTGCTGCCCAGCTCAGTGCTCTCCACACAAACACAAGCAGAACACAGCCCAGCACCACTTCTCAGGGTACCCATAGGGTCCTCAAACCCACAGAGACAGGGGAATTCTCAGTGCTTGAAAAAAAAAAGGGATCTTATTTTCCAACAGCAGCCTTACTGGCTCAGGAAACAAGTTTTTATCTGTAGCATGGCAGCTGCAAGCAACATTTCAAGATGCAAAGGAATGATGTGATGGTATGAAAGCTGCTTTGCCCCACAGACTTTAAACTCTGTTGGAGAGGAGACTGGAAGGACAGAGAACAGCATTAACATGCACTTCAGATTCATTTGTCAGAGGAAGCAAACTTCCTCTCCCCTCAGTATCACCCAAATATATCAAAGTGATGGAAATGGTATTATGATAGATAGATCAGTCACTATGATATATATGTTTATCACCTAAGCAGCTAATTGCAAACATTCCCTTCTCTACCCTTAACTTGTGCTCCAGGATCAAACGGGCCCTGCTAACCCTGAGCTGACATCAGCAGGTGCCCTAAACAAGCCCCCCAAACAAACAAACAAAAGCCAAACAAAGAAAGATGTGACTCAAACAAGTAGAGCCTCCCTGAGCCCCACCACCTGCACCCATCTGGAAGCAGAGGCATTCACTGCAGAGGTTTGCCCCTCCCTGCACGGGCATCACCCTGCCCTGTGCCCAAGTGGGAGCTGAGCTGCACGTGTGTCAGACAGCGTTTGAGGACACTTCCATCAGCACTGTTATTCTCCTCACGTTATGCCAGCACCCAGGGAGGTCCAGAGGAGATCAGGACTCTTCTCTGCTAAGGCACCACACGTTGGCAGAGCAAGATTCCCTAAGACTCCCTGCTCCAGAGAGCTTATGATGAGAGGGGGTGAGATAAACAGAGACAGGAAAGAACTGGAAGCAGCGAGAGGACACACAACAAGCTCCAGCTCAGGCAAGGGAAGAAGTGGAGCACAGGTTAGATCCCCAGCACAGCAGGCTGAGCACTGAGCCCAGCTGCTGTCTGTTGTTTAAGCTCATCTCTGATAGGTGAGTCTTTTTGCAAAGCAGTCTGAAATTCCAGGAATCAGAGTATAGAGAAGGGAAAAATCCCCAAGCGAAGAGACGTGGTTGTTGATGCACAACAAGAGCCAGAGCAGCTCTGCAGTGGCAGAGGAAGAGCTTGCCCTGATAGTGAGACACAGGAAGTTTCAGCACACCCCAAAACATGTCAATACACTGCAATACCTCACATGGGCACAGACAACTTTTCTCAAGGATATAAAAGCTCCTATCAAAAGCAGGGAGCTGCACAGCCCCTCCATGTCCTGGGTCTTCCTCTTGCAAGGGCACTTGCATAGGGATGACCAAAACCTCCTGACACCTGCAGGTAGCAGGCAGCTGAACACAAGTATCTTTTTATTGCCCAAAATCCTGCTTTGGTCAGTAGAAGCTTAAAATAATCACTGCCTCCTACTCTGCTCAGTGCCTTTGCAAATGGAGCCTGACTGACCTCATGTCTTCTCCCAAGGGATGGGTGAGACTGGCCAGAAACACCAGCTGGAACCTTCAGAGTCACCAAGACAAAATAGTGTGCAAAACATTGCTGCCCTGACTTCAAGGCTCAGCCATTCCCTCAGCCAGCAAGCTGACAGAACAGCAAGGTCAAAGCAGGGCTGCCCTGGTTCCTGGTGCCCCCAGGGTCCAGAGGAGGCCACAAAGATGATGAGAGGCTGAGAGAACCTCTCCTCTAAGGACAGGCTGAGAGCTGGGGCTGTTCAGAGAGGCTCCAGGGAGACCTTAGAGCAGCCTTCAAGTACCTGAAAGGGGTCTACAAGAAAGCTGGGCAGACTTTTGCCAAGGGCTCGTTGTGATAGCACAAGAGGGGATGTTTTTCAGATGGAAGAGGGCAGATTGAGACTGGAGAGTAGGAAGAAATTCTTGACACTGAGGGTGGGGAGATGTTGGCACAAGTTTGCCCAGGGAGGCTGTGGATGCCCCTTCCTGGGAGGTGCTCAAGGCCAGTCTGGATGAGGCCTCCCTGAAGGTGTTCAGCAGTCAACAGAACTCTGACTCCTCTCTCTGCTGCAGCTCAGCAGCAAGGCAGGCACATTCCTTGTCTCTGAAGATAAAGCTTCTGACTCTAAGCATTTTTGTCCCTCCTGCTTTTGTAATGACTGCAGGAGGGCAAGGCAGGGACCATCAGTGGACCAACATTCCTGTGTTCCAGGGCGCTTATTCTTCAACAGCTTAATCAACACTGTCATATGCAAATAGCTCCAACTCTGGCCTAGCCACTGCTTGTCAAAGCTGCCTTCCTTCATAGTCCTCAAGGAGCAAATGGCTTATCTAGAGAAGAAGTTGCAGCAGACACCCTACATCAGGGAGCACCGACCTCTGGAACTGGAACAGCTACCTGAAGTTAAAACAAATATGCTCAAACATCACCAATTAATTACCTCCCCTGACTGAGGTGACTTCAGACACCAGAAGAACCTGAAACACCTTCACCTAGCAGAACATCTCCCAGCAGATTTAATGCACCGAATCCTTCAGGTGATTCCTTGGAGAGGTCTGGAACCACCTCCGGGTGAGGACATTGCTATGGAAAACCACACAGCATCTTTATTTACCCAACAAGAAGCCTTCTTCATGCCTTTCCCACCAAAGGCAATACCTGCCCAAAAACGAGGAGGTAAGACTACAGCATTCCTCTAAGAGGAAAGAAAACACCGAGAGCAGGAGGGGAAGCAGAGAAGAGCAATCCAAACTGAGAGAATGC
Source organism: Pogoniulus pusillus (assembly GCF_015220805.1). Taxonomy (NCBI): domain Eukaryota; kingdom Metazoa; phylum Chordata; class Aves; order Piciformes; family Lybiidae; genus Pogoniulus; species Pogoniulus pusillus. The sequence goes on along the minus strand of NC_087290.1, from coordinate 13,414,016 downwards.
AAAGCTCTCACTGTGGCAACTGGGTAATAAAAACAAAAAAGACAAACCCAAACTTCACTGAACCACTCACACACACTTTTAGAAACAGAATTGGTTCAGGCAAGCAGAGATTGAGGAAAAAAAACCCCAACCCAAGCCAGGCTACTTCATGGGACCAAACCTCTGCTATTTCCAAGAAACACTGCTTTGCAGATGATCAGTCAGTACTCAGACCTCGAACAAGGGAAGTCGTTTTGAAACAGAAAAAACACAAGGAAAAAAATAAAAGGGGGGAGAGAGGGGATTATTTGTGCAGTTCTCTCCCTTTTTCTCCTATCCTCTCTCCTTCCAAATCAGTTGCAAAGATCCCAGCCGTGGCTCTGCACAGCGCCGCTGCCTCGCTAAGCGGAGCTGGCAGCACTTCCCTCCGGAGCTCTCCAAGGAAATCCGGGTTGTAAGGAACACAGCACAGCCCTGCTCACCACTGGCCCTGCCACGCACCCTCCAAGCTGACACCGACAGCAAGACGCACCCCTGGCAGCCCAGCCAGCCCCATGCCACCAGCCGTGACAGCAGCGCAGGCGTGAGCTGCGACGTGATGCCCACTGAGCCTGGCTGGCCCCTGCAACAGGGACGGAGACAGCTCTCCAGCTAGAGACTCACAGAATCAACCAGGCTGGAAGAGACCTCCAACCTATCACCCAGCCCTATCCAGTCAACTAGGCCATGTCACTATGTGCCTCTATGCATCACTCACTCCCAGCCCAGCCTGCCCACTCCACAGTGACCACCTAAGGAAGGTGGGCAGTGCCCAGAAGGCTGCCCAAACCCATGCAGAGGGCCACAGGTCCTTATCTCCCAGCAGAGAGACCCCCAAAGAGGTGACTGGTACTGGGCCAGCTGCCAGTCAGCCCCACACAGCCTCCAGCACAGCCCCACACTTTTCTGCTTTCCTTCTTTTAAATGTTCTTTTAAGAGGCAACATTTCTGGTAAGTATCTCTCCCTCAGCCACAGCGTGGAGAGACTCCAGCTGGCAGGAACCCAAGAGCTCGGGACAGTAAGAACCACCATCAGCACCAGTTTTGACACCACTGGCTAGAGGATGAGGAGGTTTCACCAGCACTCGGGACCCATCCTTCAACTGCAGAGCTATGGCAGCCTCGGGGGAGCCACTTCGCTCTCCATGCCCTCACCTGCAGTGCCAGTCTCCTGTCCTGCCCAGGACACTGAGAGTCCCATGGCTCTGCTCTTTGCAGGCATGCACAGCTGTACACCAACACCTCAGCACCCCAGCAGACCAGGTCCAACAACCACCCAGAGCAGCTGCCCGACCACCACTCTGCACAAGAACAGTGCCCAGGCTCACAGGCTGTGCTGCTTACAGCTGAAAAGCCTCTTCTCTAGACCCTGCTTTGACACAAACTAAGATCAACTGCACAGCTGCCCAGCAAAGTCTGCTTTAAACAATCCAGATGGAAGCTTGGGCAGACAATAATATTCCATCACTGCATGGCATGCACAGGGGAGCAAATACACCTTTCCTGCACACCTCTTTGCAGGTCCATGCACACACCTCACAGCCCAGGTCCCAGCAACAGGCCCTCACTTGACAGGGAAGGTTGAAAATCTGGTTGCTGATAGGCTGCAGTAAGCAGTCCGGGAAAGAAAGCCACACTCATTCAGGTGCATCTGCCCCAAATGGCCTTTTGGAAGCTGGGGAAATTAGGAAACATCTAAAAGAGCTGCTAATTGTCCCCAGAACTGAAACCGCCATCACAGCTGAAAGAAATTCAACCACCGCAACAGAATAATCACCAGCCCCAAGCCGAGTTGTTCCTCTCCTCCCCCTCAACCCGCAGGCTAAGTGCCCCCAAAAGAGCAGTTACCAGAGGTTTGCATTTGGCAAGTCAGCAGCACTTCGTCAGCTTCCCTTTCCAGCCGGCTGGGAAAGCTTCTCCGACACATCCTGATGCTTGTGGCCATCCTGTCCAAAGGCAGGTGTCCAGCAGAAAGCCCTCTCCTTCCATGAGAGGCTTCATCTGAACTTCACCATCACATCACCTGGAAGATCATTTGCAAGCAGCCACTCTGCAGGGTGTTTCCCCCTTGGAGGGAAAGGGTGGAAAGAGAGTGGAGCCTCATTCCAAGTTGCTGTAACTCCGTTTAAAGCTCTGCCATCACCTCCCTGGGATGCAGACACAGGGATATGTCCCCCTGTGCTGCACTTGGTGTCATTCCAAAGAGGGCTATGCACATCTAGCACCTTCCAGGGTGCAGCTTCCACCTCACCTGGTGAAAGCCCTCTTTGAAGCCAGGTCAGGAGCAGCATCGCTGAGCACTGTAAGAATCCTGGCAGGAGCTGAACTGGCTTCTGTCACTGCTGGCTCTGAGCACCATACACACAAACAGGGCAAAACAGCTCCGTGACGAGGGTCCCAAGCCATCAAAGCAACAGAAGTCCAAGCACATGGTTGGCCCTGCTCACTGGCACAGCTCAAGCACTCAACTTCCACACACACAGCCCTTGGCACCAGTGGGAATTGTTTGGTGTTGGGGAGGTGGGAGGGTGTCAGCAGCAGCTCCCATCTCGCTCCTAACAAGTTTAGTTATTTCTGTCAGTGTCACCAGAACTGAGTCAAACGCTCCAAAGCCACATTTACATGAGCTGAATGGACTGAAAGAAGAGAAATTCCCATCCTGCTTAAAGGGATTTGAGAAGTTGCTGGGTGATGGTTACAAGGCTCTATCACGACACCACCCAGCAGAGACAAGGGAACAAACCTTCATCTACCACAAGCATAAACCTCCAGTCGTTGTGCAGAGACAACATCTTCCCACAGCTTAGAACTGTATTTAACATTCATTTTATGTAAATTACAAGAGCACACATATGATAAATGTGGTAAAGCACAATGTGCCCTTTGCTCAAAACAAAAAGGACTGACACATACACAAGGGGAAAAAATAGCAAAGGTATTTTCCATAGTAATAAAAACATCCATTTCTAGTTCAACTTCTTTTAAAGGATATGCTCTCAGTCATGTGCTATTAATTTCCCCCCATTCATTATGAAGCCAAAGGCAACAAATTGCTGTTAAGGAATCATAGAATCAACCAGGTTGGAAGAGACCTCCAAGATCATCCAGTCCAACCTAGCACCCAGCCCTAGCCAGTCAACTAGACCATGGCACTAAGTGCCTCATCCAGGCTTTTCTTGAACACCTCCAGGGATGGTGACTCCATCTCCCTGGGCAGCCCATTCCAATGGCAAATCAAATCACCATGTCAGAAAAAGAAAGGGGGAAAAATATAAGAGAAAGGGGCAAAAAAATAGAAAAAGGCATAAAGCAGACAGGTTTGATGAAGGAGAATGAAGGAAAAGTCTCTGATTATGGCAACTGGGGATAGACAGAGAGCAGAAGTGTTTAAAGCCTTCCTGCAAGAACAGGCACTGGAAGAGGGTCTAGGGGACAAAATTATTTGGACATTGTCCAGCTTACAGCACCACCAGCAGAAGCCCTGCACAGAGCAGAGAGGGAAGAGTGGACTTGAGCAGGTGAGGCTTCATTCAGTGCTGCTTAAAAATGGCAGTGCACAAAGCTCTGGGGGTATTGCCAGGGTGTCTGGTTCCAATGGATGTCTGCCTCTGAACCCGACAGCAAGATACTCCCTTCCAGCAACAGCAGCAGTGCAGAATCAGGGCAGTGATGGCTGAGTGTGGGCAGGACACCAGCCCCAGACACCCCAGCAGTTCACTCCTCCTGCAGAGCCAGGAGAGCTGCCTTGTGACCCAGTACAGGCAGTCCTCCAGAGGTGTTCACCTGCACACATTGCTCTGACACCAAGGAGCTCGTACAAAATCCAAGCAGCTTTTAGGAACACCCAGAGGGATCCAGCAAACCTCACTGACTCTGAACCTCACTGACTCTGAACCTCACTGCTCTCTACAGCTACCTGAAAGGAGGTGGGGTTGGGCTCTTCTCCCTAGTATGAGGTGATAGCAGGAGAGGAAATGGCCTGAAGCTGTGCCAGAGGAGGGTTAGGTTGGAAATCAGGAACAATTTCTTTGCTGCAAGTATGGTCAGGGATTGGAACAGGCTGCCCAGGAGTCCCCATCCCTGGAGACATTCAGAAACCTGTGGCCATGGCCCTCGGGAACAGGGTTTAGTGGCCATGGTGGTGTTGTTTTGATGGTTGGAGGAGATGATATTGGAAGTCCTTTCCAACCCAAACAATTCCATGATTCTATGACTGCTGTTTCTGTGCAGTCAGTGTGGATGTGCCACTGCTCACACCAAAGGTTTCCTCTGCACTCCACATCGACAAGAGCAGCAGCACCCACAAATGACAAGATTCCATCCACATGCAGCCACCTCCCTTCAGACTCTAATTTCAGTCCCTCTGCAACCAGTCATGCCCTAAACCAATTCCAAAGCCTCAGCTCCACAATGTCACCCAGCTCTAAGCGCTGGTGGCATTGCAGGTAGCGCTGGCACAGCCGCCAGGCCCAGGCTAACCTCTTCTCGAGCCCCATCTCTGTCGAACGCGACACAGGGATGTACACCCAGTCATGCAGCACCTTCCTGCCTCCCACCGCTGCTCTGCAGACAGATTGGCATGGGGCAGATTAATAATGACAATTAGGCTCAGCAGATGCTGAGGAGCAGCGGCTCTGAGTCACCAGACACGCTCAAAGACGAATGTTTCCTCAAGTACCAGCCGAGGGAACACGATCAGAACTAGCAGTACAAGAAGAATTAGTACAGCACAGAAGGGCAAATACTGGACCTAGTTGGAACACTCTGTTAATGTTTTCCATGGCAAATTAAAGCACCAAGTCAGTATTTTCATTCCCAGGGAAGTGTTCAGGCAATTCTCCACCCCTCTGCCCAGATCACAAGAGCTGAACTGTCTCAAAAAGTGTTTCCAGGCTTGGCTCCAGTTCTGGTGTCCCCCAGCATAAGGAGGACACAGAGACATTGACACGAGTCTAGAAGAGGGTCACAAAGCTGATCCAAGGGCTGAAGCTCCTCTGCTATGAGGACAGGCTGAGGAAGTTGGGGGTGGTCAACCTGCAGAAGGCTCCAGAGGGACCTTAGAGCTGCCTGCCAGTGCCTGAAGGGATCCTGCAGAAAGGTTGCAGAGGGACTTCCTTTCAGGGTGTCTAGAGACAGGCCAAGGGGAAATGGTTTGAAGCTGAGGCAGAGCAGAGTTAGACTGGAGCTGAAGAAGAAGCTCTTCAGTACAAGGGTGGTGAGACTCTGGAATAGGCTGCTCAGGGAGGCTGTGGCTGCCTCCTGCCCTGGGAGTGTTTGAGGCCAGGCTGGATGAGGCCTTGAGCAACTGAGTTTAGTTAAAACAGGTCCCTGCCCATGGTGGGGAGGTTGGGGTAGATGATTTCTGAGGTCCCTTCCAACCTAATCAGTTCTAGGATTCTCAGCTCCCTTCCACAGCCTAACGCAGAGAAGAGCAGAGAGAGGGAACCAAGACATTTTGTGCTATTTTATCATCAAACATTATTTGGATTAAAAGTAGTTTTTTTTCCTGGGAGCTCTCAAGCAGCCTTATCAAATGTGACATTTCAGCCCACGTTTCTCAAAAGCACTTCACAACAGACTCCTTGAGAAGTGAGATTAATTGTTACTCTATCCATTAAACAGATAAGGAAGTGAGGCGTGGAGAACCATGTCCAGAAAGCACAGAAGGCAGGACTCCAGTGCTGCACAGAAAAAAGAGATCTAACAAATAACTGAAACCTGAGGTTTTTTCCTTCCAGAGTCAACACATCAAGCAGCAGAGCAGGTGCCTGCATGCGACCAAGCTGTTGGACTTGCTGCCTGCCATCAGCTGATGCTGAAGCTTTGACAGCCCTCTGCAAAGGCCTAATTCCTGCTCTCTTGAGAATTAAAAAGGAAAAAAGAAAATGTTAAAAAATCCATTTGCATTTCCCCATCTCTTCCCCTGCAAGCACTAAGCAAACACCACCAGAGACATGAGTAACTTTCTGTGATCCCTTCTGGGAAGAGACCTGGGAGACACTTCTTGGTGCCTTTAAGCTTAGGAATTCCATTTGTTGTGGGAAGTATTTAAACCAGCACGTTAGAACAGCACATCCTGCTCAGCTCACACTGCCTGGGTCACCTCCACCACACACAGCCCTGAACCACAGCCACATGCAGCTCACTAACAGCACTGAGCATCCCCACTGCTCCGCGGGTACTCAGGGGCTGTGCAGAGCCACTTCCTGTTCCTCTCACAACCTCAGCCCATGGGTTGGTGATCCTGCATCTCTCCATGCTTCCCCCACCAGCTCTTGACAACAAATATCTGTTTCAGCCTAAAATCGAAGCCTGAACTGAGCCAAACTGAAGTGTTGGACCAAAGCAAACGGACTGGAAGGATTTATGCCAAAGTGTTGTTGGACTTCTTCCCAGTGTAGAGAGATAAAAAGGTCAAGGAGATGTTTGATTTGTGCTAGGAGATACCAAGCTTTGCATGCACCTCCCTCCAGCCACGCTCATGGACACTCCTCATGCTCTCCGAGCAGCTTCAACAAGCAACTGCTTCAGAGCAGAGAAATGAGAGTGTCGAAGAAGAAAAGCAGCCCAGAGTCACTCATCTGTCTCCAGCAAGTGCTGGAGGAGATTTGTTTAGCACAGCATGCATCAGGACCCATGTGCCCACATGGATGCCTGAATTAGACAGAATTAAGCATTCACATGCATGCTCCTCCATTCCTAATACCTTTTCCTTCCCTGATTACATATTCCAAATGAAGGCAACGGAGGGAAGAAAAACTTACAGCAAAATTAATCAATCAGCTACTTGAGCCTTTTAGGTTTTCACAAATAATCAAGTAATGGTGGCAGAGTATCGTGGAGCATCTTCCCCATTCCGTGCAGGGAGAAGGGCTCAGCTCTGCATGGTGATGAGCTGAGAAGGGTGGCATGGCAGGGCAAGGGCAGCAGGCCCTGCTCCGGGCAGCACTGCAACAGCAGGGAGCACGGGAAGAGCACAAAGCCAGGCTGGAGCTGTATTGAACACACAGATAAGAGATACTCCCTTCAACTTTTTTTGCTTTGAAAAAAGGAGCAGAAAGAGGTCAAAGACAAAGAAAAAAAATAACCTTTCCCCCCCCTCTTTTTCTTTTACAGAATGCCAATGGCAGAGGGGTTGGAAACTGGATGCTCCTCAAGCTGCTTTGCAACCCAAACCATTCAATGAGTCTACGAAGCTCAAAAAACCAAACCAAATTTTAGCAAGTGAATGAATTGACAATTTGGATATTTTTTAAATCACCAAAATAATAAACAAACCCAAGAACCAAACCACCACAAATGCCAGAAGCAACAAACAAACCCCAAGAATCAAACCACCACTAAAGCCAGAAGCAGCAAACACGCAGAGAAGCTAACCCAGAGCACTGCCTTCACAAGGCTCTTCTCTCAGTGCTTAGCTTAAGTCTCCTTTTTCAGACGTGGATGAGGGATGAATAGAAGGCAACCCACCAACAAGAGGAGAAGCTCCAGGGATCTAGGACTTCTTGTCTGTTATTTATTCACATTCCCAGGATAAGATCCCACCCCAGCAGAGCTCCAGCCCTCCTCCCCTGCAAGCCCAGCACCCCTAAGTTAGCCAAGAAAATAACAAGCCACATATGCTGGTTTGTGGAAGCTGTTCCACGCCGAAGCAGCCATGGGGTAACTTGCATCAGGATATTAAATTAGACTTTGTTACAGCTAAGTTGACTTCAAGTGGCATTAGTGGTTATGGAAAAATACTCCCTCCCCCAAATAGATGAGAGGCTGAGCAGACCAACGAGAGCTCTTGCTTGTAATGCTGCTTATTTCACTTAAAGCCTTATTAGAGCACCCCGTGCCGATTTGCTCCTGGAGAGGGCTGTCTTTGCAGCATTAAAAAGGTCTGGTGTTTAATTAAATTAGCTGCACCTGTATATATTATGTGCAATAAATCAACTATAATTTGCTACCATAGGCAGCTATTAATCTTCCCTGTGTTATTTATTGCTCAGCATCATTAGTACGAAGGTTCTTCCAGGATACAGTAAGAAATAGCAGTGCAGGGACCAAAAGCTATCCCTCATTTTGCTTTCCCTTCTCCCTTTTCCAGGGCTGTCAATCACATCTTTTCTACACTTGAAGACACAGGAGTGTGTAAGAGACCCTGGAGCCCAGGATGTGTGTGTGTGTGTGTGCTCATACAGATATTTGTAGGGCAAGTAACAGCAGCGTTCCCCACACATCTCAGCCCTTCTGTCTGCACAGATCTGACAGCAAAAATGGCACAGCCCAAAAAGCTAAACAAATTAAAAAGAAACAAATAAACCAGGACAACAGTCCTGGATTTGTTACAGAACCAGAGTACGGGTTGGAAGGGACCTTAAGGATCATCTAATTCCAAGCTCCCCTGCCATGGGCAGGGACACCTCATCCAACCTGGCCTTGAACACCTCCAAGGATGGAGCTATCCACAGCCTCCCTGGGCAGCCTGTTCCAGTGTCTCCCTACTCTCACTGGGAAGAACTTCCTCCTCATCTCCAGGTAAATCTCCCTTCCTCCAGCTGAAAGCCACTGCCCCATAGCACTCCTGCTCCTCCAGGCTGTGCAGTGCCCCAGTGCCGCAGGACTCCAGCTATGCCACATCTCCTCTCTGGACACCACTTGGAGCCTTGCTCACCCAGAGATCATGGCTGCAATCCACCACTTCAGCAAGCAGCAGCAGCTGCCTGCACCACCAGCACTTAGCGACTTACTCTGGCTTTTTTTAGCCACAGAGGCAGCAGTTAGAGTCAAGCTGCTGCTGGCCTGAGTGCTTTGGCTTTGGCATTTACTGACAGAGCTCAGGCAGCACTGGCAGCTGGCACACAAAGTGGCAAGGACAGAAACTGTCTGCATTTGCAAACCAAACTAAACCTGTCCTGCCCACTTCCATACCTTTTTCTCCCTCACTTAGCCTCCCTCCTAGCTAAACCATCACTTCTAGTAGAAAAATAAATCAAGTACCCAATAAGTTAACTTCCCCCAAGAGCTCCAAACCCTCCACTTGAGTTCAGCACACTACCACTATGTTTGAGGGAAGCAGCCCTGGGCCCTGCTCTCTGCTCTTCATGGGTTCATGGTGATTTTTCTGAACAGCTGCTACAGTGCTCTGATGTTCTTAACATATTAAATACTTCTCCTGCCATATTTTTCAACTGCTTTAAGTGAAACAAGAATGTTATGCAACAGCTAATGGAAGAGAAACTGTGTCTGTGAATGCAAAAGTATTTGGAGCGTTGGAGGTTGCTGCTAACTCACAGTTCCCTTCTCAAAACACATCCTTTGCAGTTTGCATTCAGTTCCAGACTTGGGTCTGAAATAACATCTCCATTTCTCCCACCCTCTGTAAACAGCTGTATACAGCTCTGTTTGTTTGGAGACTTTTAAATGATGTTATTCTTTCAACTACAACTAATGACAGACATTGACACCATAGGTGCAAGGGCCTTCAGGAAACACCAGTCAGCAAGACACACACCAGAAGTCAGTGTGAACTCTAGCAGGACTGCAAAGGCACCTGCTTATGGAAAGTAGGGATGAGGGAAGCAGCAGCAGCATCCTGAATCTCACAGCTCTTCTGCATCCGGAGCCACTGCTGCTCTGGCTCCACACAACTGCTGCTCTTTACTACACAACTCATCATGGAAAAACAGTGAAGAGCCTCAGTTTTACTTACAAAAAGCAAAACTCAACAAAACAACTCTTTTAGGAATAAGGATGACTGATTTAAAACAATTTTAATCCAGCTGACAGGTCTGTGCTTGCAGCGAGCAGGACTCCATCTAGGTGGAGCCAGAGCTGGCCCAGCTGTGCCTTTCCTGGTTCACCTTCACCATCAGCTTCATCACTTCAAAACCTCTGCACTGATCTTCTCTAACCAAGCCTAACTTCTCCCACACAACTTCATGAGCCTCACCCACAAACAGGAATAGCCACCTCCTCTGGAGCTGCATCCCTGGTCAGCTCTCCTGCTTCCCTCCCATCTTTGCCAAAACGTCTCTGGAACCAGCAAAGGGAACAGGAGTGATGAACTTTGGGCTGGTGGAGGAGCAGAAAGCACAGGCAGTGGAGGCCTGGGAGGTGAGAGGAATGAAGTCCAAGCCTGTACACCTCAGAGCCTGGGAGAGAGCAGGCTACAGTAAGAGAACTATTAATAAAGAGAAAAATTAAAAGGACATCCAGCAGTATTACGAGCCAGATTGGGAACTGGCACTGGCTGGGGCTCAGGGAGGCCTGACATTAAACCCAAAAGGGATTATGTAACCTAAGCTGTCCAGTGATCATCTGTTCCTCTGCTCTGCCTTTAAAGCAGCAGTGTGGCTGACAACTGCTGCAGCAGGGCCCCAGGCTGGGCACCGCTCGCTCCACAGCACCCTGCGCTCCCAGGGCTCATGCAACTGCTGCCTCCTTTGTGCCCCAGCAACACTCACTGCATTATCCCTTCTCTGCTGCAAGACCCAGCACACATTTTACCCAGCAAGCAACCAAAGCATACATGTGCAGGGCCAAAGTTGGTTCTGCTCCGGCTCATAAACCCCTGCAGCAGCAAGGAAACAGCAAACCAGTTCCTGCAGCTGAGGTGTATGCTGCCCTGCTCACGGCATCAGCTCCCAGCCCCTGGGCAGAAGGAGAAACCCTTCACCACTTTTGCAAAATGCTCAGTTTGTCCACCTGCAAAGCAAAGCACAGCACAGCAGAGGCAGTCTAAGAGGATTTGCCCTGCTCTCCTTGACCCAGAGCACTGACACCTACAAAGAGAAGGCATGCCCAGGAGCTAATGGGGTCTGCCCAGCAAGGCTCTTCTTTCCTCCTGGTTTTCCATGGTCTGGGATCAATTGCTGTTCTACACAACACTGTAAGAAAAGCTTGCCAGCCATTACCACCTCTTGCCCCTCTTTCCATATCCTTCAGTGAGGCTCAGTGCAGCCAGAGAATGAAATAAGCAGGCAGGGTGGTTTGCTGCAGTGGACATTTGAGAGCAGAGCATCCAAGCACAACTTGCCATGCCGATGGGACAGGACGCAGGAAAAGCCACCACAGAGCAGCAGCTTCCTCCTCTCCTCACCTCACTTGACCGAGCAGACACAGACATTTTCATCAGCCTCTGCTTTAGTTTCAACATAATCTGCAAAATCTACAGCAGACAGAAACTCTCTCCCTAACTGAACCCAGAAGTGGAAAGCAGCACATCTTAAACTAAAATAAGCAGCAACCACCACATGTGTTCAGAAGAATTCCTGCAGGCTGGCACAGCCAGACAACTGCTCAGGACTGCACTAACTTGAGGCAAGTGCTGCAAAGGCTGTGCCTCCAAGCACCCCCTCTCCCCAACTCAAGCAGCAAGCTTTGACCTTCATGTCTTGGGTAAGGTCAAACAGCTCCTTGTTTATCAAGCCTGAATACCAACAGCTTCGTCACCTCCCAGAATTACCAACGTGAGAGCTCAGACCCCACTCTGCTGGTTACGTCAGAGGCTGGTAGATGTTGCCCGAATCCTGGCGGAATGGCAGAAAACAAAAGTGGTCTCAGCGTGAGCAGAGAGCAGGGACTTGATTATCTGCAATTAGCGAATCGATGATTCTCCAAGACACTGATTTAGGCCAGCACTTCTTGTTAGCAACAGCCAAGGAAAGCACAAGGGCAAATCACATCAGAGCCGAGCCCAGCTCCCAAGTACTGCCTCATTTAAACATTTGTATGTCACCCTGCGAGGGCTCCAAGGCTGCTGCACAGCAGCCTCGCCTGGATCAGCCACCTGGGATGGGCTGAACCCAGCCAGCCTCTCGGTGATGCCCAGTGACAGGACAAGGGGCAGAGGGTAGAAGTTGAGGCACAGAATGTTCCATGTGAAGCTGAGGAAGATTTTTTTTCCCTGTGAGGGTGACAGAGCACTGGAACAGGCTGCCCAGGGAGGTTGTGGAGTCTCCTTCTCTGGATGTGTTCCAGTGTGATCTGCTCCAGGGGATCCTGCTCTGGCAGGGGTGCTGGACCAGATGATCTTTCGAGGTCCCTTCCAGCCCCTAAGATTCTGTGATCAGAGGTGGCTCCAGACACCAGCAGCAGGACACAAGTGCTGCCATCCCTTTGCTCTCAACACTTGGGTGTCTGGGGCACTCAGACATTAACAGCCTGCTCTGGAGGGCACGCAGAGATGGGAGTAACTTTGCTGGTGCCACAGGTGTCCAGCCCCACTGCAGGGTGGCAGAGGCCAAGCGAAGTCCCCGGGAAGGCAGCCACTGCTTCGGGAAGAGGCCCTTCTGCTTGGCAATACTTGATCTAATTTTGTCTCGTAACATTACACAAGAACACAGCTGTATATTTAATCTCAGAGTTAAACCATTAATTTGCAAATTACAATTTAGTAATACTCCCTATTAATAATGCCATTATGTGGGTTATGTTCATTTGCTAGCTGGAAGTTTAAACACAACAGGTCTCGCTCAAACAGCTTAAAATTAAACCATTACATCCATCTGAGCTCAGGCACACAGGCAGGTCTGGTGTAAAACACACACCAGCAGACAGCTTGAATATACATTTTGCTTCCATTTGCCCGAGATGTTTGTGCCAAGAATCCACTCCAGCCTGCTCTTCGCTCCCTTTTAATACAATTAAGGAGGAAAAATTTGGGTTTAAAATGATTAAAAGCATAACAACTGCCCAACGCCTTGTACCCTCCAATAATCTCCCATTTGTGTGACTGTCTTTGAAACTGTATCAGAGCAGTTTTTTATCACTCCCAGCATGTATTTGCTGTTTACTAATCCCTGTGCTTCCAGGGGGGGGATGCTGAAGGGAAAAAAAAACCCCACAAACCAAAACCAAACAGAGACAACAAACCTTAACCCTTTTATTTTAAAATAAACCCAAGCAAAGCCCCAAGGTTTAGGTATTTCAAGGAAGAAACTGACAAGCTGGGAGCCTGCTGCAGAGCAGCAAGAGAAGTTGTGGTTTACACGCTCAGGTGATAGAATTAAAAAGGGCTGAGCTGGATTTCAACACCCCCTGCTCAACCAGCTTCAGCATCAACACTTCCAGAACAATGCAGCGATTTCGGGAGGGCTGGGAGCAGCTCTGGAGCAGACCCAACAGGCCACGCTGAGCTGAAACTTGCTTAGTTCTGCTTTTATCAAGACAAAAGGATGAGAGCCTTTGCTCCTTCCCTCCACCAGCCCAGATAAATTCCAGCCCCGAAGTACAGGAAATTAAAACAGAATAATAAAGGGAGAAGAAATGCTTCCACCAGGGAAGGAAATGCCAAGGCAGAGCCCTGTGCCCTGCAAAGAGTTAAAGCCTGGAGCCCCAGCCCTGCCTCCTCAGCCCTCAGCACAGCTGCTACCTGCAGCCATGTCCCCTCGGTAGCAACGCACAAGGGGAAAGTGCAATTTTGAGCTTCTCTTTTCATCTCTATGGTGACAAAAAGCTCCGCGGAGGGAAATCAGGGTGCCTTCCACTCAAAAGGTTTCTCATTTTCAATGACTGCCTTTCACAATATTTTAATTAAATCTCCGGTGGGGAAGCTTTAAAGAGATTTTTTTTTTTCCTATTTTTTTTTCCCCTCCAGATTGTGGGGTTCGTTTACCACAACACTTGCAGTGAAAAAGCAGGGAGGGGAAAAGGTGCTTGAAGCATTTTTAAATACACAAAGATTCTCTGGCTGAAGACCTAAGAATAAATCTACCAGCTGCAAAGTTTTGCAAACCCAGCATGTGATAACAACAAGGCAGCAGAGGGAAGTGTCCTTTCCCAAGGGGACCCGGCACAGGCCAGGAACAAGAGAGCCATCGACGGGAGGGCAAGATCTGGAGGTGCCCCTTTGCTGCCCTTAGGCAGAGCCACCACTGCACTGCCCTCGGCGAGCCATAAGAGAGAGCAGCACATTGAACCCCTGGCCTCAGACGCCTGCAGTGTAAAAGCAAGGTCGAGGCTTTTGTTTTCAGAAGTCTGGGTTCACTGCTACTAAGAAATCACAAAAGACACCAACGACTTCCAAGGAAGGGGCAAGTCGGCTCTGCAAACCTGTGCTGGCCACCACATGTTCTTCCCAAGCATGTTTATCACAGCAGATTCCCCCAGCAGGACATCCCAGAGGAGGCAGTGCCCACTGGCCCTTCTGCAGCTGCCCTGTGACTGTCCCATGGTAACCTCAGCCCACCTGAGCTAGAGCAGTTGGTGCCACCTCCAGAGGTGGCAAGGCTAGAAGGGGCACTGCAAGGCACCAGCAGCCCTTCCTCCCTCCTGGCACCAAAAGACATGCCAGAGAGACACTACCATGGCAGAAGCTCAGGCCATCGAGCAGGTGGCACTCTCTTTGCAGGGCAGCCCTGCAGCCCCTGCTGAAAGGTCAGGAGCAAGCTTTCAGACACAGCCTAAGGAAAAGCCCCACCAGTGTGCTGGGAAAGCCCAGCCATGGCACCACTGAAGGGGCACTGGAAGGACTGGATAAAAATACCCTAAGGCATCGGAAAGTGGCAGAACACAGCAAGATCAGCTTTGGAGAAGAGCCCTAGCAAAGGTCACTCAAAGCCTCACAGACCAAGAGCCTTTCTCCAGGATGTCCCTTTCAGCAGCATGGCAGCAGCAGCTGAGTGATGCTGGAGAGGCACGGCGGAGAAAAAGGGATGACTGCAATTAAAGGCACCAGGAGGTCCAAGTGTGTTAATAAACGTAAAGCTCTGGACAAAGCACTTCACCTCTCGTCCAAGCTCTTGCTATAATGTGGCCATAATTCCACCTCTTTATCTAATATAGCTGCTAGGAGAAGATATTCCTGCCACAAGGTGCAGCGAAGTCCTTTGAAAGCAGGCTCCGTGGCAGCGCCGAGCTCAAGAGCAAGACACAAAGCAGGGCGAGGGAGTCGCTCATTTACTTGAAACTTTAACAGCCTGCTGGAGTCAAAAGCAAAGTCTAAGTGGACATGGGTAAAGAAATGCTCTATTTTTAAATTCAAAGGTAGGCAGAGACAGGTGAAGTGAGATGACAGCCTGCAACAGACCAGCCCCCCCCGGCCCCGAGTCCCAGCCCACTGCCTTTGCCACCATGCTCAATAGAGGTTCTTGGGCCAGGCTGGCCACTCACCCAGCACTGCCCCCGCTCCCTGCACGCTGCTATTCTAGGAGCCATCCAATCCTTAACGCCTTCCAGACTAGGTCTGCATTTGATTTCAGGGCAAAGGCCAAGCCAAGAGGGAGATCCCACAAGGAACTCCTCCCCCAGCTCCTCGTTTGTTCTTAAGGCCGTCTCAAAGACAAACCCAAAACGGTTTAGTGCTCAGTATCCGAAGCTCCAAACCAAAATGCAACCTCCTGGCGAAGCCGCTGATAGGCAAAGAGCACGGTCCTTAGAACACAACACTAGGGCAAGGGTGGGACTCGTTCAGGAGCAAAGGTTCCCTTCGACCTGCCTATTTCTCATGTAAATTGTTATTGTTCCTTTAAATCACAACCACCGCTGCAAGTCCAGCTACTCCTGTACGGAAAACCCTTTCCACACACATATTTTCCTGGGGGGAAAAAGGCTTATCCCCACAAAGGAGTATGAAATAAATTGCTTTACTGAAGGTTAATAATATCCTGTCGCCGTGGTAAAAGACTCAATTACAAAACCTTCAGAAGAGCTCCCAAGGAACTCATCTGCCTGCAGTGACAGAGTCTTAAATAGCCAAAATACACAGAAAGGCTAAGTACTTCCCAAAAGAGAGGAAAAGGGGGAAAAGACTGAGGGGGGGGGGTTAAGTAAAAAACCTGGAAATTGGACCCTCAAGGTTATTAAAAAAAAAAACAACAAACTACAAACTGCAGAGATGCAGAAGCACAGCTCCTCTCTGCACACACCCCATCCCCTGTAATCTCAGCAGAAGGATGGCCCAGGGAGACCAGCACTAATTTTAGTATCAGATTTATTATGCAGCAGGGAGCAGGCATCAGCCAGGTCTGGCTCTCGCTCCTAATGGGCACAACCAGATCACGCTCCGGGAAGGCTCTGCTGAAGAATAGCTCCGGCCCGCTGAAAAACAAAGCCCCTGGGGCTCCTCGAAGCACAAACACGCTGCCTTCTTAGAAGCCACAATAAAGCACAAGGATCGTGCTGGTCCCCGCAGCCCTGCCTGCCACCCCGGCCCCGAGCACACGAGGCACAGCCTCCAGCACGCCTGCCGGAGGAGCCCGCAGCAGCGAGGGAGGGCAGCAGGCTGCTCGGGCGGGTCAGCCTGGCATCCACAAGCTCTGGCTGCTGTTTTCCCTGCTCTACAGATGTGCCACCCAGGCAAGCCCCCAGCGTGCAGGAGGGCAGCGCTGCTGCACGGGCAGAGGGCTGCTGGGTACCGGCAGAGCGCTCCCAGCTCCAGCCACGGAAGCAGGCTGAGAGGTTAAGCACTGCTCAGAAACAAGCTCCTGCTGTCTCCTGCGTGGCCTCTGCTCATCACACAGACAGCTAAGCTCCCCAGCACCCACCTTCAGCAGGACACCTTTGTGCCCAGAGCCCTGCTTTGTATTCACACGCACCCAGAGAGGCTTCCCCCAGAAGCTCATCAAACCTTGGCAGGGAGCAGCTCCGTACTCTGCGCTTCCTTCCCTCTTGCCCCACGCTATAGCAGCTGAGCAGAGGTTTGAGGCACCAGGCAAGGTGGCAGATATACGTGCTGCACTCAGCCTCTTCTGGGCACTTGCTGCTCCATTTTAAACACTCCATAAGACCACAGGGTGTGAGGGGTTGGAAGGGACCCAAAGAGATCATCAAGTCCAGCCCCCTTGCAAGAGCAGGATCATACAATCTAGCTCAGGTCACACAGGGACACATCCAGATAGGCCTTGAAAGGCTCCACTGAAGGAGACTCCACAACCTCTCCTGGGAGCCTGTGCCAGTGCTCTGGGACCCTTCCAGGAAAGAAATTCACCCTTGTGTTGAAGTGGAACCTCCTGTGCTGCAGCTTCCATCCATTGCTCCTTGTCCAATCGCAGGCAGCAAGTAAGGGTCTGTCCCCCTCTCCTGACCCCCAGCCCTCAGATAAACACTTATTAAATCCCCTCTCAATCTTCTCCAGACTAAGCAGCCCCAGGTCCCTCAGCTTCTCCTCATGAGGTAGTGCTCCAGTCCCCTCATCATCCTCACAGCCCTCTACTGGACCTCCTCCAGCAGATAGCCTGCTCTTGTGTCTGCTTGTACCCTGCTCACACTTCCAGCACCACTAGAATCAATCTCCAGATGCTTCAAAGGCCCAGTAAAACCAAGCCTGTTCCCAACAGCTGCTTCCAGTGGGACAGAACCAGCTCCAAAGCCCTCCTGCAGAAGGGTTTTTGGGACTGACTCACACTTGTCTCCAATGATGCAACACTCAAGCAATCTTCGACAGCTTCCTCACCTTGTGAAGACTGAAGAAAATACCAAATTACTCACATGGCACTGCTGGTGGCACAGCTGGGATGCCAGCTTCTCAAACCCTGTCTGGTCTCTTCACTAGCATCTGGAAAGATGCAGTGCAGCAGATCTGGAAAAACCTCCTCGAGGCACCAGCGACTGCCCCTGTTCTGAGCACTGCAGAGCACAGGAGCGGCGCTTCTGGCTCTCACAGCCATAAAACAAGGGCGATGACAATCACTTACCTCATCTCCACATGATAAGATTAAGGGTCAGATTTAAACCAGTCTAAGTCATTTCAGCACCTAAGTCTTTTGTGAGGGTAGGCTGCTGATGTCTGCAGGACCGTCTGTCCCACAGACTTCCAACCACATTTTGAATAAAACTCTTCCAAGAGCCACTCAGCTCACCAAGCTGAGGACCAGGATTTGTAAAACACCTCTCTCACTCTGCTTTCAAACAGAGGACAGGCAGGCACACATCTCCACAGCCTGCATTATCTGCTTCTTTGGGTGTCTAGGCACTTTACTAGTAGTTTTTTTGATTTGTTTTCAAAATGGGATTTTTTTAGGCAATTTAAGAGCTTTGCTTTGACCTGCTCTGAGAAGAGTCTTTGATTATCTCCTGCTAAGTTCACTGAAAGCAAAGACCACCACCGAGAAATTCAGCAATGCCCACCACCACCACCAAAGACATACAGAGCCAGCTGTGGTCTGTACCTGGTCCTAGTCCAGTGTCACAGCAAACAAACTCAGATTTTGAACTTTTGGATTCCTACACATCCATCTTCCTCCTTCAAAACAGACAGCTTCTTTGAATTTCAGGAAACCCAAACCAGCCAAGCCTGTGCCTAACCCAAGTGCAAGAAACCAGCACTCTGCAGGGACTGCTCCTTCCTACCACTCTGGCTGCCAAGCAGCAGCAGGTCTCTAACTCAGTGTTTCTCAGGGCAGCCAGGACAGAAAAATCTCTTTGCAGAATGGGCACCAGATGCCAGCTCAGGAACGCCACATTAGATGCAGTCACTTGATTGCACCAACAGCACAAGCTCCATCCGCAACCACGAAGATGCACCACCTACACCAACTCCTCTGACGCGCCCAGGGAGCTCACCAGGAACTACCAAGCAGGACTGAGAATTTCAGATCTTTAGGCCTGCCAAGCAGCAGCAGAATCTTGCTTGGAAACACCAGATTTCCTCCTCCTCTTTACAGCACATTTTCACCTGCATTAACGGCACCAATAATCAGGCCAAGCAATTCAGGACTTGCTCTCTGATCTCTGTTCCACCTCAAGAAGCGCTTGGCAGCATCCATTTGTCTGCCTTGATCCAGTAATCTCCAGTTTTCAGGAACACAAGACAAACAGGTGGTGGTGTCCTTCTCTCAGCTGGAAAAAATTCAGAACACTTCAAGGAAACAAAGGGAGGCAGCCTCCAAAGATAAAGGATTGCACCTGCTGAAGACCTCTAAGAACACTTAAGAAATAGCCAAATTTCTTTTGATCAGGTCCATGGAAGATTCTCACCCTGCCAAGTGCATTCCTTCAGCTACAAGCTGGATGAAAGGTTTTATTTCCCACAAGGGCACTCATCCTCTCCTTTTCCTCTCCCCATCATCTTCAAACCGACTGACAATGTATTTTACTGTCCACATATTGGAAGAGATCAGGATCACACAGCACCAGCTGAGCAGCGTTCTGCACACATTCTCAGCAGCTTCATGTGTTCAGCTGACAGTGATGGGGACTATAAAAGCATGAAGACAGATAATCACTGCTTATGTCTGCAATTACACTTCCAATAAAGTTTCTTCATGGCTCTTTAGTATTAAAGGCTTTGGACTGGTAACTAAATTACTTGAGTATATTTTTTCCCTACTCTATATTTTGTTCTTTTCCTATTGCACAGGAATATTGAAGTGTCTCTACTAAAACAGCCACTGGAGACACCTCCAGAAAGCTAAAGTGACTTCTAGGAACCACAACGACAAAAAAAAATCAAAGCCATGCTCACAAAACTTGGGAGGGGGAAATCACAACTCTGGAGGACTTTCAGCTAGCCTTTTAATTCATCTGGAAGATTAATGACACAGAGGATGTGACCAAATGAAAAAGGAGGAGTGGGGGAAACAATCACACAGGACGATCACAACTCACTCTTCACACATAAATTGCTGGGCACATCGCATGCATAACCTGCTGCTTTGATCACCCTTCACGGATTAGGTGAGGCAGGAATTCAAAGCACCAAAAGGTACCAGAGCAGGAATGAGACTCTCCTCAGGTGCTTTCCACCCCCATCCACCCAACTCTGGGATTCCAAGGCAGGAAATTCCCATTTGGCAGGCACAGAGCTAGGCGCAACGCAAAGCCATCAGGTCAGCTCCTGCTCTGCCCAGGGCAGCCACCCCTCCAGGCCGCAGCAAGGACAACCCCAGGGAACACAGGAACAAAGCCGCTTCCAGGAGCTGGCCCACAGGCATGGAAGAGCATCCGGCGTGGCTGAGAGAGAAGGCAAAGCAGAGAGACCCAGGACACCTGCAGCTCAGCTTGCTCCCTCCTCTGCTCTCCTTACCAAGGGCACTGGCATCGACCCTGCACTGCAACGCTCTGCTGAGCCCACTGAAAGCCACTGTCAGGCTCCCCACACAAGAGCCGTGCCTCAGGCCCCACACTGGTCTGTAACCACCACGGGAAGGGCAGAGCCATAACTCACCCCACAAACCACTTTTCACATGCTGCAGCCCCGAGTCCTTATCTCGCTTCCACCTCCCGCAGGCTTCGCCGCTCTGAAACCCCAGGGCTCGGCAGTTGCCACCTTCCCCTGAATCAGGCACCAGCACCGAGGGCCTCCCTTAAAAATTTTCCAGTCAAAAGCCGTTAAAAACAACAAAAGCCTCACTTTAACCCCTCAAAGCCAAGTCACAAAGAGCAGGCAGCATAGGCACTGCTCCACTTCAGACACTTCCTTCCTAGTGCTCAGATGCTGCCAACCTCTGCTCAGCAGTACCCCCTGCGGTACCCAGCCTGGGCGTCAGGAAGTGGCTGTGCTCTCTGCCACGCTGAGATACTTTGGATGTTGTTGTCCCTTTTCCCCCCAACCCTTCCTTGCCTCCAGGCTCAACAGCAGCGTCAGCACCAAGCCCATCACAGCCTCATTTGGGTTCGCACTTGCTGGACCAAGACAGAAGGAACTCTGAGGGCAGTGCTGGGATCCCTCAGTTGTCAAACTCACTAACTCACCACCAGCAGTGGTCCTGGGACACCATCACAGCAGGCCTCACAAGAGGCTTTTTCACTAAGTAATGTATGAAGAAGGTAGGTTCAAATGGCAGGGGTGTGATGTATTCATCAGGCCACCCATCCAGGGCTGGAGCTGACCTGCAGAAAGCAGCTGCAGGGGAAGGTGGAGGCAGCCAGTACAAAAGCACCAAATCCACACCAAACACCTTATCCTAGAGACCTCTGGAGGAAAGGGAGCCCCAGCCACAAGAAGCCAACTTCTTCTACTGCTGCTGGCTCAGTGGGGCTTGTTTTGCACTCAGATGAGAGATCTCTCAGGGATGCCCAGGACATAGGAGAGCAATGCCCTCACACCATCCAACACAACAGCCAGCAGCAGCCCTACAGCAGAGGAGGGGGTGGGACCCCCGTGTCCTCAGAACATTCCTACCATATTTCACAGCTCAGTATTACCTTCACATTTCACCTCAGTGTTTTCTGTTCCCTTCCACAACTCCCTGAGCACACAGCGCTGCTATAGGTTTTGTGAGTCTGCCAAATGCAACACTAGAAGCAGCTGAGTTTCACCAGCCAGTGCCCATCTTTATACCCATCTCCAGCACTCTGCAACCCTTTAGCAAAAGCATAAACGCTCTGTGCATGGATGGAGATCAGAGCAGGGCACAAGAGGCACATCTCTGAGCATAAATGATTGATAAGGTAGCCACAGAAAGACTCTACACAAGTTTCACTCTGTCAGCAAGCACTGCAGGAAGATCACTAGCAGGGTCCCCTTCAGCAACACCTTTTGCCAGCAGTGCAAGCAGCAAACTTTCTGCCAGTGCTGAGGGTTTGCAGCTTTTGCCACAAACCAAGCCTCTGACTCCAGCAAAACCTCTCAGCCCACTGGGACTTATGGATATCTGGGACAAACGTTCATCTCCTTGCACAACCAATCCATCCTTTAATCAGCAGCTGTTTATAAACACCTCTAGACACTACCTAGCAGGCATTCTGTTCCCACCCGCATTCAAGAAGCTGCAAGTTTTGCTGGCACTTGACAATCTCTCTCTTAAATCAACTGAATTTTCAAAGTGCTCCTTCACCCTCTCCTCTTTCATGCAAAACTGACCCAAAGCTCAGTCAGAGGAGCCCAGAGTCAGGAACACTAAAACACAAAAGCACAACACTGCTTTGGGGACACTAGAGAAGAGTTCTGTATCCTCTGGGCAACACCAGCACTTCAAGCAACCCAGCCCTGAACCACAAGGTCTAGAGCTGCACCAGGACCCTGCCCATGTTCTCAGCCAAGAAGACCTTGCTCCAGCCATCTCTCAGAGCTGCATGGCACACAGAGAGGAAAACAGAACCAAGAGGACTTAACCACTTCAAACCCTGGGAACTACTTAATTCACCAGATATTAGTTGCTTTCCCCCACCCT
Source organism: Pogoniulus pusillus (assembly GCF_015220805.1). Lineage (NCBI taxonomy): Eukaryota > Metazoa > Chordata > Aves > Piciformes > Lybiidae > Pogoniulus > Pogoniulus pusillus. The sequence continues at coordinate 13,391,958 of NC_087290.1, read as the reverse complement.
ACCATTTTCCCTCCCACCTGCCAGGCCACCTCATTACTGTCACTCTGCATCAGTTCTTGCTACAGTAGTTTTCTTGGACCTTTGCCCCTTCAGTCAGCTTGAAACCTCTTCCCTATTGTACACCAGAGTCAATGGGAAATTAATGCAAGCCTTTGCTGGGGGAGGGAAGGGCAGAGGGAATGCTGCTTTCTGCCGCTGTCAATACTCCTGTCCCTGCGCCCTTCTTGCCACGTACACATCCCCAACATATTAAGCAGCCTTGCCTGCATTTAACTGTGTTTGCTGAGGCCTCTGGAACTGTTCCTCGTGTAGAACTGCTTAAGTCTAAGCAGGGTAGGGTCCTTTACAATACAAAGCTCCCAAAGCACGATCACAATACTTAATTTAAGCCTGCTCGGTCACAACAATACAGCCAGCTGCAGATGTCCCAGCACCAGGAGCAGGGCAGAAGAATTTCCCAACATTCTTCAGATTTTCTCTGCACTCAAAAAGGAAAAAAAAACAACCTAAGAGGAAATATTTTCCAACAGGAGAGCAGCAAAATGCCAGAGTTCAGAAGTAACTTATTAATGCCGCATGCTGATCTGACTACAGAGGTCCACATTAACTTCCAAATTACTCAGCAAACCACAATTTCTACAGCAATAACATCTCTGAAACCTAAGCCATGCTGAACACTCCTCACACAGCCTGCAGAATTATTCCAGTGACTAAGGCAAACAGAATATGTGATTGCAGGGCTGGAGACTAAATTAAGCTTAGACAATGATTTTTCTCTCCTTTTCTTTCCTGCCCAAGCCTGATGCTACACTGACCTTGCAATCACTTTGTTGAGGAAGCAGCAGATTAGTGTTTTCTTGGAAGTGAGATCCCCTGGCAGAGGGGGGGAAAAATGAGGGAGGGGAAACAGAGAGAAGTGATGGGATTGACCATCTACAAAGTACTGTCGAACACACAAAGTAATCTTTTAATCTTTTTCTGCTACAGGCTCCACAGTTGAACAAAGCATTTAATAATGTGCTTTTAGTGAACCCCGATTCAGCACAGCACTTACTCCCTGCCCATGCCAACTTAAGTATATGCTTAAGTGCTTTCACACAATAGGGACAGAGCAGATTCAGGCCCCGCAGATGAACCATTTTCTGAAACAAGCCATTTTTCCCTGAGCTGACTGCCTCTATTTACAGCTTCTCCTCCCTTTATAGCATGACCCAAAACGCACTTAAAGAGAACACTAAAATACAATTGAAGAGTCAAACAACCATTAGGAAGAGCAAAGGCATCTATGTAACGCTTGAAGAAAGAGAAGAGTTGCTCTTTTTCCTCCTCAAAATAACACACACCTTGATCCCCACACACCACTTTACCCTCCTGCAATGGCTCTCCTCTCAAAGCAAGTTACCGGCTCCCCTAATGCTTTGGATTTCACAGCGTTTATGAGACTAGCACCAGAGTCAACAGGCTAAAAAAAGAATCCATTAGCATTAACTGGCCTGTCACTGGCGGTGACAAATAAATGAATTTGATGGTTTTAGATCAGTCATTAGTAGACCTACCCCCGGGCTGATAAAGGCTCAGCACTTTGCAGAGGAGATGGACTCAATCTGGATGCAGAGAGGAAGGCGCAAGGGTGTCAGCAGGCTGCTGCTCTCCACTTCCCTGACCTCTCTCGTTTCAGACCCTTCCCTGGCACAACATCCGAGCAGCAAGGTCTTAGTGCAGAAAAATTACCTGGTAGGCACCATTAAAAATAACCCAGCAACCCAGGAAAGCACAGGGAATGGAGAACCTCCTTTGGAAAAACATACCTAAGTAAAGAAATATATCTAAAAATAGCTGTATAAATATATATCAGTTTGTATATATGATTTTGTTTTTTACTATGCCAAGTCTGATGCTGGTCAATGCTAATTTTTTAGTCAACAGTTAGTCAAAGGAAAGGGAAGCACATTAGGACCATTCTTAAGATGAAAGACATCCTTTGGCAATGGTAACAAAAATACCTTTTACACAAGTACAAGTCTGTGGGGATTAAGGACACACCTTGAGCAATCCACCTGAGTAATCCACCTGAGTGGCTGGGGAGAAGAAATAAAGTGTTTACACCTCCAAAACCAGCTACATTACAAAAATGCAGCTCAGTTCTTGCAGCTGATAAAGCTGACTGCACTCCACACAACACCTTCTCAGTGCTCAGCCCCTTCTTCCTCTGGCTGCCAGCATCCAAGAAGACAGATCATGCTCTGCCTGAACAGATGGTAGAGAGCAAGAGTTTGAGCCCAAGAATAATGGGTTTCAAAACCCTGATCCTCTACTACCTGAGAAGACCTGGAGTTGATTAGCCAAGTCTGAGACTCATCAGCTTTTCCATCTGACCATCCAAAGCTAGAGGGAGGCAAATTCTAGGACCAGTTTAGCCTGGCCAAGGGATCTGTGTAGCGGCTGGGTGAAGAAGATGCCCAAACTCTGATCATCAGACACGAAAAGAAATCACTCACATCATCTGCTAAGGACTTATTACTCTGCATGCAGAAGATACAGCAACATTATTAAGGTACACACACCTGTGCCCTGCCAGAGTAGGAAATTTTTCCTCTCTTATTCCATCCAGACCTGCAAATGCAGAGGAATTTAAAGAGAAAACAAAACAAAACACAAAGAAGTCATAGGGAAAAGGTCTGACCTTGCTGCTCTTCACAGCCTCATGGGAAAGGAAGGGTGCCAGGAAAGGAAGAATCCTGATCTCTGCCAATGTGTTCAGTTCACAGCCTTCTGAAAAAGACTTCAAAGTCCACCCAACTCTAAAAATAAGATGGGAAGTAGTGGGACTAACCTGGTGGAATTTACAGGCAGAAGCAGAGGAGGAAACAAACACAACTTTTGACTTTCAAGGTCCATCATTTGCTTTTGAATCAAATCTCTCCCTGCTACTCTGGCTCAGGCTTATCAGGCAGCCAAGGGATGCAGACACTCCACCCACAGTTAACTTAATTGGAATCAGACATCCAAATCCACTGGTTAGCTTGGGAAAAACAAATCTCTCCCAGGTTAGGCTGGGTGTTATTCCAAAGGGCATGCCCCCATCTGCTGCTTTGGAGTCACCAGCCTCATGTGGGCTTCACCAGCAGCGACTCACATGAAAGGGAAGCTGCTGACACTGGCCTTTGCCCAAGAAGCAGGAACAGATGTGCACAACTGCACCTCTCAGGCAGGCAGACAGGAAACCAGGCAGTCGCCAGCCAAGGTAGGCAGAGTTTGCAGGTCACCGACTGCAGCAGAGAGGGGCCAGAACCAGCCATCGACTCTGCTCTGTCCTCTCTCAGGGTGAGTCTCACCAAAACCTGGGTGTGCAGCATCATCACCTGATGATCAGACATGAAGCCTTTTTGCTGTGTTGTGACCCAGCAGTCACCACAACACTGTTCCCAAGCCATGGAGACTCGATCAGACTCCAACAACAACCACCTCTGCTCTGGGCAGACAGGACACTGGGACACAGCGCCCAGCAGTGAGCTACAGGAGCAGCTCCTGCAGCAAGCAGCAGCAGCTGGCTCACTCTTTAGACTAAACAGCCACTGAAGGGAATGATGCAGGCTCCAGGCAGCCCTTCAACACAAATGCTGCTACAGCTATCCCCAGCTCGTTGACTTGCCAGAGCAACTCCAACCATACACATTAAGCCCCTGAGCTAAGTGCTTGGAAGAGCAGGAACCTCAGTGCCACCCTGGAGGAACTCAGCACAAAACACAACCTGCTGGGCAGCCTCCCTGACAGCAAACTCTGCAACAGCAAAGCATCCCAATCTCTACACCAGTCACATGAAGATATTTTCATGGCCAAGGAGCTTCTCCACAGGCTGAGGCTGCTGTCCTTTTGCTCTTCAGGTTTGTTTTGCTTTCTAAATAAATCCCTAAGGCAGGGAGGGTGAGGGAGGGAACTGCTTCCATCTGAAAATATCTAGTGAACATGCTAAATTCCATGAGGCTTCTCCAGCCTCCTAGAGCAGGTGATGTCAGAACTGACAGGCTGTGTCTACTAAAATAGCCAAATTATTGCAGTCTTCAGCAGTCAAACGGAGGTAAAAAAAAACCACACAACACACAACAAACCACACAAAACAAACTACTACACCCCCCCATCACTGCTGCTTTTTAAGGATTTTTAAGTCAGCAGAGTTATAAATGATCAACTGTTAGAAAGTGCCTTCCAGCACTTGGAAGCCAGACAGATTTTTATCAAGGAACAGCAGCCACAAGCAGGCGCAGGGAGATTCTTTTCATCTCCCTGCTAGCCATGAACGAGAACCTCGACAAGTTCAACCCCTGCAGCAAAATTTCCTGAAACAATGGCTTGGAGTCCTCCTGGACTTCCCGAGGAGAACAGGATTACACATCATGGCCAATCCACTAGAGGCAATCACCAAGGCTGCTCTGCCAGGGTCATTCTAAGAAAAATCAGGCAAGAATGCTCTGCTGTTCCAACCTGCCACTTCTTGCTCAGGAACCAATTTGCATCATCAGGGAGATGCAGTTTAAAAGCCCCAAAGAAAAGCATTTGGCTGGGCAGCGGTTTGAAAGGGGAGTTCTAACCAATTAAAGGGAATCAGAAGGAGGGGGAGAGGAACAAGCACAAATCACTGTGAAGGCACCAAGAAGTGAGCATGACCCCGCAGACCGCAGCGATCTGGAGGAGGAGGCAAATGCAGCCTGGGGAGCAGCACAGCCACTGCCCACTGAAGAGTTAATGGCGCTGGGGCAGGTGAAAAGGGCTCCCGGAGGAAGGGGATGGCTAGAGAGAAGCATTGCCAGAAGGTCTCCTTGCACAAGAAGGGGGGGGGGGGGGGGGGGGGGAGAAGTCCACAGCCTTGCTCTCACCTCAGCTCCCACCCCAGTCACTGCCAGGAAGACCCCAAAAAGCCCAAATCCTCATTTCGTTAAACATAGCAGGCAGGAAGGGAAAAACCCCACCTCTCCCCTCTCACCTAGCCAGAGACATTTCATTAAATGCCATTACTCTCCACAGACCCCAGCACCAGGCAGTTAATTAGACTAAGGCAACAGTCACATTTTAACACTGAGCATTTGTTATTCAACCAGGATAAATGAACAACTAAAGTCCAAAACCTTAATTCAGTATCTAATTAAGAAACAGAAAACAACCAAAAAAAAAAAAAAAACAAACCAAACCAAAACAACCCAACCCACAGCAAAAATAAATCCAGATTTGGAAATGTTGTCCAGAAGAACACTTCAGCATGGATGTAAAATCTGGTCTTTATTGCAGATGATTTTCTTCAACTTCCTAATAAGGCTTCTTTCAATCTTAGGATAATGTGGTTTTTTTTTTTTCCTCCCAGTGCTGGGTTGCAATCCCAGCACTTCAGAAAGGACAAGTGTGCAAAAAGCAGAAACAGACACTGCTGACCCCTCTGGAGAGAGGTTAGCTCCTGCTAAGAGTGGAATCCAGCCTACGTTCCAGGATTTGCCCTGCACTTGAAGATGCCTGTTATCCGAAACACACGCACACACCTCCTCCCCAGAACAACACACAGGGAGACAAACAAAATCCCCTTTGCAAAAATGACCTCATTCTGTATTCTTGAACAGGAAAATTTAACTCACTAACGTCCCCCACATCAGACATGCCCTGGTTTTTTTAACTGTTATGGAGGGAATCACCCGGGACAGCTTAACAGCTCTGCTCTAAGGGCTAGAAACTCTTACAAATGACACTGCAGAAACAGGCAACCGGTGAGGAAAGGGAGGTTAAAATGCAAATTAGCCTTCAAAAGGTCCTGGGGAGGAAGAAAAGGCACAAGATCATCTTCTCACACTTTATTAAACCCTTCAAAATTCTGATAGCTGTAAACTGTATCTTAATGACAGCATTAACCCAACAACACAATCCAGAAGCCACAAACCTTACAGGCTGTAAACTCATTGCCTAGTGCAGAAGCAAACCAGGCACACCATTACTCACTAATTACTTATTAGAGATGTCCTATGAAGAAGGGTATCTCTAAATATTTGACTAAGTTAGCTTAGCTTTCAAATTCTGGAAGCAGGCTGTTGGGATGGCTTCCCTTTGTTTTGCTTTTAAAGCCTCCAGCAGCACCTCTCCTGCTGGCTGCCTGGGCTCTTGAAATTACACATCACTTCTCCTAGACGGAGGTTCTGTAAAGTATTTAACATTAGGGTTCCACACACTGTTAAGCTGCTTGCTTTCACAAGGAGCTATAAGCAGTAAAACTGGTAGGTTGAGCTTGTTCAGGTAGCCTCCTGACACCAGCTTCAAACCACTTTTCCTCATTGACTTTCATCACCAACTTTGCAGCCTGTTTTTTAAGAGAGCACTGAAGTAACCCAAGATGATTAGAGTGTACACGAGCAGCACACAGCAGCTAAATGAGCTCCTTCCAACAGATTCTCAAATAAAAACAAATTAGGAAAAAAAAGAAGTCAATTGCAAAAGTTTCTTTCAGCCCCTGGCTTCCCAAAGCCCAACGCAGCTGATTGCACAGGTGGGTTTGAAACTGGTCTGCTGCTTTCCTCGAGTGCAGCAACCACTTCCACTCCACAAGCAACTCCCTCCAGCAGAGATGGCACCCAGGGACACGCAGACTGCAGTGTCTCGACACCACCTGAGGGGAAGCCTGCCCACACTAAAGCCACAGTGCCCTGGAAGATGAAGGTCACTTCTCCAGCCTCCCTGAACGGCTGAGAGACTTAAAGCTCATTGTTTCCCTGCTCCTGCAAAAAGCATGTCCCGTGGCCTGAAGAGCTCAGAGCTCCATCAGAAACTTGCTACCCAACACCGGTTAGTCTCTAAACACATCTCCGAAGTTACACAAAAGGAAATTTGCAAACAATGAAGGCAGAGACACATCCCCATCCATCACAAGCACCCAACTCAATGCTCAGCTCAAAACAAGCCTGAAGTCTGCACTTAATCCAAAGGCTCTCCATGAGCACCGAGCAGAACACATCGTGTGGAACAGCACAACAAACTCAAGTGAGGCAGCTGCAACCTCCCGGAGAAGCAGAGAAGTCTCTGCTCTCCAGCCAGGACATGGTTAAAGTGGAGACACAGGGCACAAAGCAGCTCTCCTGTCGTTTCCCAGCCATGGCTGATACCCTTAAGACTCCATGCACTCCGGCTTTAAAAGCTTTCATTGCCAATTCCCTCTTTGAAACCTGAACTGCCTGACAACAATGATTCTCTGTGTGCCTAAAATCCTATTATCGATCCCCCTACTTACCTTGGGCTGTGCTCGTCGGGGAAATGCAACTTTAGGGTCAATCTGAGAAAAAAGAAAGGGGAAATCAACAAGATAGCTTTTCGTTGTCAGTTTATATTATTTTGGTTTTAAAATTACAGAATGATTAATCCCTCATTTCTCAGGCTTCTAATTCAGCACATCAGGTCACCTAGAACTGCTCTGGAAATGATGGATCCCAGCCTGGGTTTGTCCGGGGGAGGGTTGGCAGGAAGAGAGGACAAAAACATCCCTTCTGTACACCTCCTACCTCATCTTCTGGGCAGCAATCTCTGCTGGCGCTCGGGATGCTCTGACTTAGGCTCCATTAGGATCTCTGGGTGCTGCCTCAACATTTAACATGCAGCTTCGGGTGCAGTCTGCTCACTCTGGAGGCTGCACGAAAAAGTGAGCAGGGCTCCTGACGAAGTTCTTAAGCTGCTGGGTTTGACACCTGCACCTTCCTTCAGCTGGGCTTGATTTTCGTTTGATTTGTTTTGTTAATTGATTGGCAACACCAGGCAAAAAGAAAAGGCAGAACACCAAGCCAAAGCGTTCGTGTTGCAATCACTAAAACACCAGGTGGACTCCCAGGTCAGCCTTCTTAACAAGCTAAACTGCCCTGGCTTGCTCCTCCTCCAAAAACAGGTGTGAGCAATGAAAGACGACAAAGGGGCAGTTATGGGCAGGGTTGGGAAAGAGGAGAGCGAGACACAAACAAAACAGGCATCTTAAGCCAGAAGAAATCAAGTGCTTAAAAAAAGATTTTTCCCATGAAGGAGTTCCCTAAAGTATTCCACAAAGGCAAAACCAAACACATTTTGCCTCATGGTCCCTTAAGATGCAGCAGTGACTCCCATTGCCCTGCCTGAAGCACACAGCAGGTCCACTCTGCAAGTCCAAAATGCTCATTCTGCAGTTTCAAAAACAAATTCCACATGGATCATCTTTTAAAAGTGAGACTCTCCTCTACCACCCAAAAGCTGCTCACAACCAAAGAGACACCACCACCACAGGCACGGCTGAGGACAGATCAAAATCAGACCTTTGCAACAGCTGCCCAGCTTAAATGGTCTTCCTTAAAAAAAGACCTTTTTTAGATGCAGGAGATGTCTGCACTCTGCTGATTTCACCTCTGGATCCCAGCACCACCTGCACGTAGCCATCTTCTAAACAAAAAGTCTGGAAAAGGATGTTTTAAAGCACTAAATTCTACCTTAAGTGCACAACTCACAGCTGCTTTCAACATCCTCTTCGACTACATAAACTGATGAAATTAATCCTGATTGTCTTAAGGCATCTTTAGAAGCAGAGGCCTCCTTTAATAGCTTGGGGCTGGTTTGGGTTTTTTCCTCCCTCAAGCTAACCTGATTAGGAAAAGGAGTTGTTTTCCATTTGCTGTTGTTATTCCTGCCACTGACAAACACCCCCTCCAAAAAAAAAAAGCAGTTTTAACCAATTCATTTGTCAAAATTAATGGGAGCTATGGTGACCATTTGATGTGCAACTGCTGAACTGGCTGGTCTGCAGCAGATCCAAAGGCGGTGTCTTTTGGGGGCCACACCTGAGAAATGAGTGATTACATGCCACAGCATCGTTCAAAATAGGCATAAAAAGTAAAATTATTTATCTAGAAAGCTACCCTTTCATAGAGATTAACATCATCTACAGATGTATCCAGGACTGACTAGGCATTTGGCTACTGAGGAGATACAACAGGTACGGATTTCCCACGGCGATACCCAAAAGGTGGAGGCAAACCTGCACCCTCCTGCATCGGCTTGGAGAGTGAAAGCTTTCCCAACACAGAGCACCAGTCCCAGCAGAAGGGCAGCTCTGGCAGAAAGCTTGGAAGAGCCTAAATTAAACTGGAAAGCAACACATTCAGTTTTGAAGGTCAGCTCAAAGAGCACGGAAGGTCCTCGCACCGCAGCGACAGCCCTTCTTAAATCACTTCATTTCCCTTCACAAAAGCTTTTGAGGAGTGTTGTCAAGCACCAGCAAGCAACGTGGCAAATCCATACCTTTTGCATATCCCTGTCAACTATTCAAACAACAACCAAAGAAAAGTATAAAAGAAAAAAAAAAAAAAAAACCAAAATAAAAGAAATAAAAACCAAAACAAACAAAAAAAAGCAACAAACAGAAGAAAAACATCTACCAAAATAAAGAAAATAAAAATTAGTTAGTTAGGTACAACTCTACTTACTGTATCTACAAGTCCTCTAGGAAATGACTAGAATACTATTTCTGATATGAATGGCCATTACCTAAACAAAGCTTTTAACGTAACTGTAAACAAGAGCGACGTTTCCATGCCAATACCCAACCGATCTGATCTGCCTCCTGCGCTGGACGTTGAAACAGAGTCAAATGCTATGTTACACTCCAGAACAGACACCACAACACGTCTACAAACACAGGGCTGACAGGCAACCTGCCCACTGCTAGGCTTTTCACTTTGCAGCTGCCTTACTGATTCGCAGGTCGATTTCTAATTCAGATGGATTCAATCATTATCACACAATCACAACCGAGGCAAATTTATCCTAGCCAAGCTTTTGCACCCCTCCCCCAGAGAAAAGCAAATACATTGCAGGGACTGGACTGTGATATAAGGGGGGGTGGGGGAAGGCAAGCTGGAGAGGACCTTATTATAGTCAAATATGAGAAGGTGTCCTCCCATGATTTTTCCCTCCCCCCCAAACCTTGGTTCAAGATACTGTTTGCCTTTGTCCTTCTTATCTAACTTTATCTTTAAAAAACACATAAGAGGGTATAGCTGTACATGAAAAGTCTGGTGAGTTTAATCTCAGGAGCACAGTTGAATCAGTTATCTTACCATATCTGATTAAACCCAAAAATCAAATTATTAAGGCATGTGAAAGCACAGCCTACGTGTTCAGACAAGCCCAGCAGAATTTGTAGGTCGAATTAAAACAACAGATTCCACCTGCTTCTAAGAGAGCTGTGGGCTTTTTTTTTTTCTTCACACAAATTGGTTTGTTGTTGGTTTGTTTTTTTTAATCACACACACGTTTGCTCCCTGATTCTTCTGTTCCTCACTTTACGATCATCTCATGCACACAGAAGATGTTCCAGCACTGAGACAGGATTCCTCCTAACACCATGCTTGTGTTCAAACAAAACCTTTAAGACCCAGAACACATCCTATAAAGACAGTTACAACAACAAACACATTGGACACGTCCAGCAGAAGCTCTCCAGACAGTAAAACCAACGTGATCCTTCCCAAAAACACAACCCCCTTCAGACCGAGCAGTACCAAAGCCATCGTGACCTCTACCAGTGTCCTTCCCGCTCCCCCTCCAGGTTTGCTGAGGCTTAAAAAATCACAACAAAAGTAAGAGGCACAAATCTTCGTCTTTTTGCACGGCCTTGACCAGAGGGAGGAAAAAACAGGGCTCAGAGCTACACATGCTTGGTACCTTTTGTTTGACCCAACAGAGTAAATGCCGTGGCAGGTCAAGGGGCAAAGTCATTTATTAAAAGCAAAAAGCAAAATGTAGTGCTCATTTAAAACATGTAACAAAACAGATCATCTGAATCTCACCAGCTTTGTCTTAACGTTATCCGCTGGAGACTGAAGGTAGCAAAAGCTCAGGAGAAATAACAACAAATTAGGACTTTGTGCTTCTCTGCCACATCTACTCCGGAGCTCTCGCATAGCTTTCCATAAATTAACGGCCGCGTTTCATAAGGGCCCTGACATCACAGGTGAGGGGGGAATCTCACCGAAAAAAACCCACCCAACAGAAAAACAGAGGGGGGGAAAAAAAAAAACCCATCCAATGACTTTGGGAAATGACACTAGAAGCAGCTTTTCCCATCCGACAGCCAAGTCACTCCCACCTCGAGAGGCGCGCACCGATAAATAAATAATCAATCGAAAGGAGCAGAAAGTTCCCTGCAGAAAGCATTCTGCTGCAGAACAAACACACTCCCCCCCCCTAAAAAAACCAAACCCAAAAGTTGGGTTTCACTCGGCAGCTCGTTCAATGTCACCGCTCAACAGAAGGGGAGGCTGGGGGAGGAGCCAGCCGTGGTCAGCACGGGGAAATTCGGGTTGAAAAAAGAGAAAGTTGCTGCTTTTTGGAAGTTAAAGGCGGACTCTAAGGGAACATTAAAAAAAATCCACCAAAAAGAAAAAAAAAAAAAAAAAGGAGAGAAAAATTCAAGCATGCAAGGTCCAGCCTCAATGACAGTTTGCCACCGCCCTGCAAAAGCCAGCCGAAGGGGCAGCTGCGGGGGCGGGCAGGGTCCCTTAACGTCGCCTGTCACCATACCGTGAGACCAAGGGCAGCCGGGCAGCCCCACGCAGGACCTACCGTCTTGGAGTCCAGCTCGTGGTGGGGCTGAGCCAAGACTTTGTCTACACTCGCCGGATCCGCGAACGTAACGAACCCGAAGCCTCTGCGAGAGACAAAGAGCGAAGGGATGAGGATGGAGGGAGGGGGGGATGATGAGAACTAGAGACAAGGAGACAAGTCACAAAAATAAATGTCCGTTTCCTCCCCCCTCCCTTTGCTCAAAGGCTCCGGTTCCGAGAGAGGGTGGGAAGGAAAGCGGCCGGCCCCGAACCGGCCGCCCCAGCCCCGATCCGCCTCCACCGGTCGCTTTGTTTCCTCCTCCCGGCTGGAAGGATGCGGCGCAGGGAGCGCGGAGAAACCTCGCGAAAAGCCCCACGGGCCACGAGTGGAGTTGGAAGGGCTGGGGTGAAGGTGCGGGGTCGCGGGATGCAGGGTCCACCCGCCCCGGGCAGTAACTCGCGAAGTTTGTCAACCCGACTCGGGTGGGCGGCGGTTTTACCTGGAGCGCTTGGTGGTGGGGTCCCGCATGACCATACACTCTCTAATTTCTCCGAATTTGCTAAAATAGTCTCTAAGGCTGTCTGCGGAGAGAGAGAAGCAGAGAGGCAGAGGAGGGGAAGGGGGGGGACAGACGCGGGCAGGCCCCGGCGCGGCGGGACGCGGCCCACGCGGGGCGGGACGCGTGGGGAAGGGGAGGAGGGGGGGAGAAGCCGCGACGGGGAGGGCTAAGATGGGGGGGTGCAGCGGTCCTTACCTGGTGAGGTTTGCCAGCTTAGGCCGCCGATGAACATCTTGCTGGAGGGAGAGAAGAGAGCGGAGTTGAACGCCGGTGCGGGATCGGCCATTTTGACGGGGCACCTCACGGCGGCGCGGAGAGCCGCGGAGCGGCGAGGAACGGGGCGGCGGGGAGGGGGCAAGGGGGGTGGGGAGAAGGGGGCGGCCCGCTGCTCGCCGCTGCGCTCCTTACCGCTTCGCTCCTCGCCCCGTTGCTCCGCCTGACTTACCCGGGGTCGTGCTGCGCCTCGCCGGGGCTCCCCGAGGTAGCCTGGCTCCCGTCCGCCTCCATGGCCGCGCGGAGCCCACAGCGATCCGCGCCCAACAAGAAGCCCCTGAAGAAACCCCCCCCGCCCGCCCAACCCGCCCCCCCCTGCCCGGCTATAACGGCTCGGTTCGCTCCGGTTGCTCTTTCCCTTTTTCCCCTTCCCCCCTCCTCCTCCTCCTCCCTCCGCTACCGGAGGATCTCACTGGAGAGGCGCTGGGGAAGCAGCCAGATCCGTCACACGTGGGATCGGCTTAGCTCAGCGCCGCGCCGTCCCTCCCTCCCCCCGCCACCATCCTCCGCGCTCCTCTCCTCCTCCCTCCATCCCGTGTCCTCCCCCACCCCTCCTCTCCCCTCCCCGGCCCCGCCTTCTCTCCCGCCCCCACGGCACGGGGCGGGGCCCGCGGCCGTCGCGTGGCCCTGCTGTGACGTCACCGCCGCGCGCGCGCCTGGCCCCGCCCTTCCCCGCCGGCACCGGGGCCGCCCGGCGGGCACCGCGGCGCCAGGGGGGAGCAGCGGGCGGGAGCGGACCGCTGCGGGCACGGCTCTGCTCTCAGAGCCTCCGCGGGGCTGCCGCGCCTGCCCGCAGCCAGCTGACCCCCCGAGGCGGTGGGCTTGGGGCGTCTGGAGCTTTGCCGTCATCACCCCGCCCGGCGCCCAGCCCCGCTGTGGCGGCAAACGGATGATTCCAGCCGCCGGGAAGCGCCCGTTGGAGAGGGGACGGGGGCGTCCGGCAAAGAGAACTAGACTCAGATGAGGGACTGGTGCAAACTGGGGCGTTCTGCGCTCGCTTACCGTTGAGCAGAGCCCCTCTCGGGCTGCTGTGCTCCCGGCTCTGCAGCCGCAGGGCTCTCACTCCGTGCTCCTCACAAGGATGCTCCAGGCCCCTCAGCATCCCTACGGCCCTAAGCTGGACTCTCTCCAGTAGTTCCCTGGAGCTCGGGAGGTCGAGAGAGCTTCTCCTCCCCCCTCTCTGTCCTGGTGAGGCCACATCTGGAATATTGTGTCCAGTTCTGGGCTACTCAGCTCAAGAAAGACCTCAGAGGATGCAAGGAAAAAGTTTCTCACCGTGAGGGTGCTGAAGGCCTGGAGCAGGCTGTCCAGAGGGGCTGTGGAGTCTCCTCTGCAGACATTCCAAACCCATCTGGGTGCACTCCTGTGTGACCTGCTCTGGCAGGGGGATTGGACTGGATGACCCTTTGAGGTCTCTTTCAACCCCTAACATTCTGTGGAGACACCAGAACTGGGCACAGGACTCCAGATGTGGCCTCGCTGCTGCAAAGCTCTGATCCACTTCCCCATCCTGGATTTGTTTTGCCGTGAGGTGCTGAGTGCTGGCTCTGCAGCATGGTCTCTGTGCTCCTAGTCAGGCACAGCCCACCAGTCCTGGCTGCTGCAGCCGGGACAGGAGCTGACCCGACCCTGCCCCAGCAAGATGAGTGGCACCAAAGTGCCAAATGAATGGATGAGAGGGGGAGGATTAAAGAATGGTCTCTTTTTCTCCCCTCTCTGAGCCTGCTTTAGATCTTAGCTATTTCTTGTCATAATCACCAGGAAATTACCGGTCAGGAGTGTGGCTCCTGGGGTTATATTGCCCCTTTCATCTCCTTGACCGCCCTGCAGCAGCTTAAAGCAATTCCAGAAAGCACAATTAAAAGTGGGAGCATTTACTCCAGTCACCAGGAAATGACTGCTGCCGGTGCAAGCCAGCCCAGCTTCTCGATGTCAGCTCTGTGGATGGCCGAGTTTCGGAAGCCTTCATCTCTCCACATACTGCTAAAGCACCCCGCTCTCATCAGCCGGTTCTAGCCTCACCCTTTGCCATTTGGCAGCCGTTTCAGGCGAGGGGTGGAGATGCTCCCAAGAGAAGCATTTGGTGACACACAACCCCAAACCTCAGCAAAAGTGCACAGGTCCTGAGAGGCCAATTTTGGAAATAGTCTGCTCTTGGGCTCCTAAATCAGCTAGGAGCTTTGGGAGATGCTATGGCAAGGATGAAAGCTGACAGCTAAGCTCACTGCAGGTCCTGATCACCCCCACTGCAGTCGTGTGCCCCAGCCCTTTGGACACCTTGTCTGTGTCCTGAGGTGCTGCTGAGTGGCTGCATCTAACTCGTGCTGCCTGGAGAATGAGTTCATCTATCTGGCACCGGAGAAATCTGCATTTGTGTTTTGTACGCTCAATAAATTCAGTGTCATAATAAAAAGGAGCTAAATCTTTACTGAATAATTCATTCCCATGCATGGGGAAGGAATAATGACCTATATTAGATTCCATCTATCACTTAGGAACTTCTAGAGATTGATCGGCCGGTGGGTCTCAGAAGTCCCTGCTGACTAACCATGCTCTGCAGTCTGGCCCACCCCCTCCCCAGATGGGGCTTCACCTGACAGATGTTATTTAGACAGCACTGTGGAGGGGTGATGTGCTGGGGGGGCTGCCAGGAAAGCAAAGGTCATTTCAGATGCAGAATGTGTCACCGCAGACAACTGGCCTTCTTAGAGTTGTGGAATTGCTTCAGCTGGAAGAGACCTCTAAGAACATCGAGTCCAGCAACCACCATGGCCATTAAACCACATCCCAAAGGGCTCTGTCTACATCTCTTCTAAAGGTGTCCAGGGACAGTGGCTCCATCGCCTCCCTGGGCAGCCTGTTCCAATGCCTGACCACTCTTGATCCCTTTGGCATTACCCCAGCATGGACAGCAAGCTCCACTGGAGATAAACTTCACCAGCTGTGTGCTGGAGGAGATGCAGCAAGAGGATAAAAGGGGCCATGTTTTCAGATTGGCCAGGGAGGGTTGGTCAGGTGCAGGCCACCTCTCCAAAGAGCTGGGAGAAAGCTTTCTAAGTCTCCCCAGCCCTTGTAACCAGGGACAGACTTCCATGCACACAGCACACAGCAGCTGTGTTGTGATGATCATAGGCAAATTTCAACAGAGGCAGACTCAGGCCATCAGCTATTTTTTATTTTCTTCTATTGCAGGCTGTTCTGCCTTCAAAATCCACCTGGATCTCCTCGTGGGGAGCTCCACAGGTCTTCCCAGATTGTCAGTCCCTTGTTACCAGCTGCTGAATGACATGAAACAGAACCACAAAACCCAATAGCCACACACCGCCTGCCCCTGGGATCTGCAGGGACCCGAGACCAGGCTCTGCTCCTGCACCAGCAGCTTGCCAGGGAGAAACTAACAAAAGCCACTTGAGTTTGGCCACCCAGAAAGAAGACACAAACTGCAGCAGCCAGTCCATAAACCTACAGCTTGTCCCAGGACCAGCCTTACTGCTTCACACCTGGAACACAGGTGGACTCCTTGGACTTTTTGGGTAGACGCTGAAATTTTTCCTGGTGGAAGTTCCATCTCTGCATTGAGTTATTTCAGCATCTTGCTAATGAAGACTTTGCACTGACCTTATTAAAAACATCGAGATTCTCATCTTAATTGAGAAAACAGCAGTTTTCAACTGTTTCAAAAGAAGAATAGAACTCAAATATTATCAGGCTCATCTTTTAGATGATAAAGGGGAAGGGGGTGTGCGGGGGGGGGGGGAGCTCTGCAAGGAACAATTTCAAAGCCTGCTTTGTTTTCATCAGCTTTGAAATCAACAGACAGCCCTGAGAATTTTGTTTTTCAGAACTACAATGTTTAATTCTATTTACTACTTCCAGGCAATTCTATATATATACACACACCAGGAATGAAAAAAGAACCACAACACCCAAGCAGACCACTTGAAAGAAATGCTCCTGCTTTTCTCAGATGTGTCATCTCTCCTGCGGGTAGGATTGCAAGATACAGATCAATTAAGTTAAAAACAAAAACAAAATGAGGAGGGGAGGCAGAGGAAGAAAAGGTTTGGGTTTGTCCCTGCTGGCTCTGGCTCAGGTGCCCATCCTGCAGCCACCTTTTCTTTGGCTCGCAGAGGGTTTAGTGTGGATTTTCTCAAGGACCTTCCTTTCACTACTCCGGCTGGCAGCCGCTGCCAATCCTGCCTTGTTCCCTGTGCTGCCTCTCACTTTGCTTTGTAGCAGCCCTCTGCTCCCTTTGACCTTCTCCAGCAAGGCCACCAGCATTTGGCCAGCATCATGCCCTGGTGCAAGAGACACCAGCAGCAGAAAATCCTTGTGCTGCTTCTATGGCTGTGGTGCAAGAAGACACTGACGAGCCCAGGCAGTGCCACCATCTCTTGCGGGTGATGCTCTTGTCGGGCCACCAATACTCATCGCCAGGGTCATGCCAGGAATCCCATTTCCTTCCCTCTCCTAAGATGAGGCTGTCTACCTTATTTGTCTGTCTGATTAACTGTTACCAGAGGCCTTTAAGATCCTCTGACAGACCGTTCCAGAAGTCCAAACTAATATTACTAACTATGAATCTTCTCTATAAATAATTCCCAGGAGCAGATCAATGCTAGGACCGACTCAATGGATTCACTGGAATCATTTCTTCCTGTTACTCCTGGATTTTTTTTTTCCCCCTGTCGCCATTAATCAATTATGATGATAAAACTACCCTGGAACACCCCCAAAATAAAGACAAACAGTGTGTATTACCAGAGGCTGGGGGTGTGTGCAGCATTGAAGATGTGTTACCTTCTCTGTGGCACATTTGTTTTCCTCTACAGACAGTTAAGGGAAAAAAAAAACCCAACCCAAAACAACCAAGGAGGCAGAGTAAATGAATGGCCTGGATGTAACACAGCATTAATTCCCTGACCTTCTGCATTGAGTGACTAAGAATCTCAATCTCAATTATTCCTTTCATGATGGAATCTAAAAGAGACACAGCAAGTCCTCACATTCTTGCTCAAAACCAGGAGAGGTGGAATGAGCTGAGCCAGGCCGATCTCTCGGTGCTGAAGCCACATTCATTATCAGTCCCGTGTCAGTCAAGAAAAAAATTGACTGCAGGAGAAAAGCAAGAGCATCCAAGGAGAATTACTGCAAGATGAGCCCCAGCAGCAGTGCTATAAACACAGGCACACGGTTAGATAGAAGCAGATGCACCTCAGATTCGCAGGTCTGAAGCCGAGCGGTGGGGAGGCAAAACAAGCCCTTCCCTGGAGGGCATTGTAGGTGTGCATCACCAACAGGCACAGCACCCCAAAGGGCTGGTGAGCAAAGCTCAGCCTCTGGGGGTGGTGGGCAAGGTCACCCCCACTAACAGGGGTTACCTGGGGGAGCCCACTGTGAGATCTGGACACACCACACTGCCCCAGGGATAGGAGCCTAGATATGCTGAGGCCCAGGGACAAGGCAGAGGGACTCATTTAGTCTGCAGGGGTAATTGCTCTGCAGATCATCTCTGCTGCGTGGTTATGTCTCAAAGAATCTGCATCCAGTGGCTGATCTGATGAGGAGAACAGGCAATGTTTTGGATGTGCCTGGCTGCCAGGCATGTGGAGGACATGTCCCACCACGTGCCCTCACTCAGAGGACAGGTACCCTTTAGCTGAGCTGTTGGCTCCTCTGGCCAACAGCCCAGAAGTTTGCACATGCCTGCACCTCTGGCAGACTGGAAATGGCAAACCCACCAATTTTTGTCTGACTTCAGAAAGCCGAGTAGTTTGTTGTTAATCAACTCTTACTGCTGATCCAGCAAATTCTGTGACCATTAAGTTCACAACAAAGGAGTCACAAAGCAAGAAAGTTTCCCTGAAGCTTTAGACCACCTCAGCACAGATCTTCAGTAGGTCTTAAAGGCCAGCCCCTCATCCATGCACCTTTGAAGGTATTTTCCTGCAGATGAAAAGCAAAGAGAGAAGTCCCTAGACCCAGCTGCAGGAGTTTGTCCATGCAAGGGGCTGTGGTCTCCAGCTGGCCCCACCACAGCATCATGGTACTGCAGCATGCATCAAGAGCCTTGCACACTCAACACAGTGGCCGTCACCAAAGCTCCTTGGTCCCCCCACCCTGGCTTTAGCCTTCAATGGCTATCCAGCAGCAGATGTGAACTGGACTCCTAAGTTTGCCTTCCTGGCCAGGGCCTGGTGCAACACGTGGGAAGGCTGCAGCATGCCTTGGAGACAAGAAGTCATCTGCAGCCTGTGGCCATATCTTAAATTCCAGCGCCGTACATCAGGAAGAGCTGTGCCTGGTAGATGCAGCTGTAACTACATTAAAGCTCCATAATTTCATTCCAACCACATCATTACAGAGGAGCAGATCAGATAAGCATGAAGAGCTCAGGAGAGACAGGGCTTGCTGAGCTGGGCTGGTGGCAGCTGTGTCTCACCAACACCCAGCCCGAGCCTGCAGCCGTCTGTCCAAGGAGACTTTGTGCTTGGAGAGCATCATGCTCCCTCCTCCTGGGCTGCCACACACACTTAGGCTGCAAAGCCACCCCTGCAGAAGGCATCCTCCACTCATTTCCCTACTCTCTCCTGGTGAAACCACTCACCCAGAGCAGGCAGATCTCCACATCCCTCACCAGCAGAGGGATTTTGCTCCACCTTGACCCTTGCCAACCATCCCCAGTCCTTCTCACATCAGGGAGGCTCTGCCAACGCAGTGGTGCTGGGGGTGGATGCCAGCAGCGCTTGCCGGGCAGTGTGAGCACTGGCAGCCCATCACTGAGCTGCTGCCCTAACACCTCACCACGTTCTCCAGCTCCTCACCACTGCCCAGCATCCCAGCAAGGGGATGTGAGTGAGGAGCTGGTGCTGGGTCCCCACAGCAGCCTCCTCCAGACTCACCATTAGCAGACATTGCAACACAAATATCATCCCTCCTAAGGGCATCAGTGCCAGGCCACCACATCTGGCCACAAACAGAAATGTCCTCATGCCAGGGACCATTCTTCTCCCATGTCTAAGAAATTCCTCATCCTGAAGCCCCTTCTCAGATTTAAAGCACTGCTGTCAAGGTCTTAGGTTCCTGCTCTGCCTTTTGGACAGCCCTGAGGTTAACTCTTCTGCTCCAAATCATCTTAAGCAGAGGTTAATGCTGAACTTGTTCTTGTGCCTTTGCTGAATCAGGGCTTTGCCAACTTCCTGCTTTATTTATTTGGCTTTCTGTGATTGCTGAGCTGAGATGGCAAGGATCCTACCTTGAACCTCCCCTGGGACTTCTGGTGATAAAAAGCAAAGGCTGCAAACACTGTGGAGCCTCCGCTGCAGCAGGAGCTTCATGAAGATCCATGTCTCTCATATTGTTCTGTGAAATTAAAGAGCAGAGGGAAATTGCCTTCAAGGAAGTCAAGATCTACTGCAGCAATTTAGAGGTAAACATAATTAAACAAATGACATACCTGTCCCTTCTTGGCCAAAGTTCAGCTGGAATTTCCATTGATGTTGAGATCAGGCTGCTGTGCAAGTGATCTGAACAGGCTTCATCAGAAATGTAAGACCCAAAAGAGGTTTTCGGGCAACAAGACCTGTAACAACACTGCCCTCAGTTCTTCTGAGCTGGATCCAGATCCTTGAGTCCTTTATTTCCCTTCCTGCTCCATCCACCTGCCACACGGTGGCTTAGTACTCACACTTAAAGGTAACAAGCCACAGCTGACAGCACGGCAGACCTGGTTTGCAGGCTGCAGATACCAAATCGAGATCACATGTGGAGCACTGCCCTGTAATAAAGTCACTCTGCCACTCATACTTATTCAAATCACTTTGATGGGTTAATTTCATACTGAAGGCTCTGGGTTGGATGAGGCATTGTCTCTCTAGCCTAAAGCCAGCTGAGACATCCTGTGTCTCCTGGAGGTGGCAGGCAGCCAGGCTGCATTGGCAGAGATGCCCTCTGTGTGTTATGGCTGAACACCAGAGCTCTGGGATCCCATCCCTCCATCCCACTGCAGTGGCTTGCCTCATGGTGGGATGCTGTGGGATGCAGAGCCTGGAGCTGGGAGCCTGAGGACCAGACTCTGGGAGAAAGAGGTTTTTAAATCAACTCAGCTGCAGTGGTGGGACCAAGGTTAAGAGCTCCCAGTGCTGGAGTGGGAACACTACAGCCCCCTGCCTCCAAAACCCAAACCAGTACAAAACCTGCTCTGCCCAGCTAAGGTGAGCTCCAGGCACAATGCAGGCATGGCTGCATCTCAGCAGATGTTGTGCCAGCTTGGGTGCAACCTTTTTTTCCCCCCCTCAGCCTGGGCACAATTGACACACACCCATGGGAACTCAACCAGAACAGGGCTGTGTATTCACCCTGCTGCATACCACATCCAGCCTGCCCACAGCCCAGCAGCACGTGGAGCTCATGTGAGGAGCTGGAGCATCAGCTCCAGGCCAGGGCTGCACTTACTGAAGCAAAAGGGATTCAAACCCAGGTCAGCCACAGGACTTTTCTGAGTCAGCTTAACTCTGGCTGGCAAAGGGCTGGCAGCACATCGAACTAACCTGAAGAAGAATCTGGGGGTCTACCACCTGGGCTTGGTAACTTGGTTTTGAGCAGGCACAACTCCAGCTGTGCCATTTCTCAGTGTAAGTGCACTGCTGAGCTGCTTGGAGCCAAGCAAAGTCCCCCAGCTCTGGTGGTGATATTCAGAGCTCTCCCCAGTCCCCGGGTGTGGAGTGCTTTGCTCAAATTGCTGCCTTTTTTCTTTCCATTTAAAGTGAATGCAGAGGCTTTGAAGCTCCAAGGGAAGGACTTGAAAAATGTGACCTTTAGAGCTTTGATACCAGATGACAAATAAAAAGAATCCAAAGGACAATCCCTTTAAAACTCTCTGTGGCTATTACTTAGCCAGCAGAGAAGGGAAATCGGGATGACACGCTTTGCTTGCAGGCCAAGATTGATGGCAGCCTCTTATGTTACCCTTAAAACACTGGTGGGATAACATGGCACCAACAAACATGTGGCATTGCCTGCCTGATTCTGCAGGACCAGGTGCTGGCTGGGCTTGAGGCTTGCTGGGCTGAGCCATGGACAGGCCCAAGGTGTCAGTGTTTCCAGCAGCACTGGTGCACAGCTGCTTGAGGAGGCTGAGGAGGCGCTCCAGGAGATGACATTTGCTTATCTGGTCCTTGAGAGCCTTTCAGCTTCACCTTTACAAATGTAATAGTGTGGCCAGCAGGACCAGGAAGTCCTTCTGCCCCTGTTCTCAGTGCTGTTTAGGCCACACCTTGAGTGCTGTGTCCAGTTCTGGGCCCCTCAATTTAAGGAGGATGTTGAGGTGCTTGAACGTGTCCAGAGAAGGGCATCAAGGCTGGTGAGGGGGCTGGAGCACAGCCCTGTGAGGAGAGACTGAGGGAGCAGGGGGTGTGCAGCCTGCAGAAGAGGAGGCTCAGTGCAGACCCCATGGTTCTCTGCAGCTACCTGAAGGGAGATTGTAGCCAGGTGGGGTTGGTCTTTTCTCCCAGGCAACCAGGGACAGAACAAGGGGACACAGTCTCAAGCTGTGCCAGGGTAGGTTCATGCTGGATGTTAGGAAGAAGTTCTTCCCAGCAAGAGTGATTGGCACTGGAATAGGCTGCCTGGGAAGGTGGTGGAGTCACCATCTCTGGAGATGTTTAAGAGGAGGCTGGATGAAACACTTAGTGACTTGGGTTAGTTAATCAGAAGGGTTAGGTGGTAGTTAGGACTCAATGATGTCAGATGTCTTTTCCAACCTGGTTAATTCTGCAATTCTGTGTGATTAGAACTTCCACATCATCTGGGACCCAGACTTGGATGCCCACCATGGTGCTCAGTAGTTACTCTTCCTTTCAGGCAGGTGTAGAGAGCCAGAAGGTCTCCCCTCAGCCTCCTCTTCTCCAGAGAACTGACTCTGAGCCTGATGGAAGCTTTAAAACCTTCACCCAGTTCCTGCTCCCTCCTCTTCCCTCAGCTCTGCCTATGACTGCAGTGTGGCAGGGGTGGCCCTGGCTGGGTCAATGAAGGGACAGTGCTGGGTGGCTCCATATCAACAACAGCCAAAAAACTGAAATTCAAAGCACTTCAAACTTAGCTGGGAAAGCCAAAAGGTGGCAAACTCAATTACTGCTTCATCTGGCGTCCCTGTAGCTTTGCTGCTCTTTGTCAAGGACTTCTTCCAGGCAAAACTGGAGAGATTATCTTGTCTGGATGTTATGAAGTAGCTAATCCCTTCTGCCAGTGGAAGGGCCAGGACAAGCGTAAATATGGTGATAAAGTGCTGCCACCAGCCCTGCCCTCACCTCCAAGGGCTGCCTTTCACCAGGGATTTGCACAGGTCACCTCTTTGCAAGGCGCCAGCAGGTCAGAGCACAAACCTGTGGTCACACTAACCCTGAGCTGGTCTAAGACCACCAGCAGAACCAGCATGAAGACACCAACCAGCACTGCAATGGCCAAGGCTGGCAGCAAGCAGGGCAGAGCTCACCCAGCCTCAGAGAGGCAGCTCAGGGTGCAGGGTGGGAGCCACTTCTGTGTCCCAGAAGTGATAGCCACAGCACAAAGGGCTCCAGCAGGCGTGGCCCAGTCTGGAGAGGGCTGTGGAGGTGTGTGGGAGCTGCAGGTAGTGCCAGGACCTCATCAGCAGGTGGGTAAATCCCCCCGAGGCGGTGGATGCAGCTGGCTGCCGCCTCTGCTGCTTGTGGGAAAGCAGAGGGAAGAGGTATTTTTAGCCAAGGGAAAGGGCACTGGTTAATGTCACCCTGCTTCGAGGGTGAGCTCTGCTCCAGCTCTGCCAGCAGCAGGCATCCCCAGTGGGCAGGAGCCCAGCTGCTGCCAGCAAACCACTGCTGGGACACAGGGACTGCCCTCTGAGGGCACCTGGCATGTCACCATGTTGCAGGCAGGGGCCTGATCCTGGTGCCAGGGCAAGGGAAGCAGAAGCTCTGCCACTCCTGCACCATGTTGTGAACGCAGCAAACCCAATGCCCCCTACAGCATTGCCAGCCTAGACCACTTCAACCAGCCCTTCCCTCGTCTTACCATCAGCCTGTGTGAGGAAAACCACAGCTCTGTTGAGGTTGGAAGAGACCTTTGAGATCACCCAGTCCGAGCCCTCACCCAGAGCTCACACTCCCTGCTGCTGAGCTACTGAACCATGTCCCCCAGCACCACAGCCATGTAGCCTGTGACCACCTTCAGGGGTGGGGACTCAGCCACCTCCCTAGGCAGCCTGTTGCAGTCCTTGACTGCTCTTACAGCAAAGAAATTTTTCCTCATCTCCAGCCTAACTCTTCCCTGGCACAATTTCAGACGTTTTCCTCTTCTTCTGTCACCTGATGCTAGAGAAAAGAGACCAACCCCACCTCACTGCAGCCTCCTTTCATTGTTCAGGGCCCTGGGCCAGACAGGGTGGCTGCTGTGCAGGGAGCTGTGTGCAGGGAGGGGGAAGTCCTGTAGGGAGAAGCAGTGGGACGGGGAGATCCTACTGTTGGGAGCATAGCAGGAAGGCAGGAAAGGCATGGAGCAGGATAAATGGGGTGCATGTTGTACCAATGGGGTCCAAAGCCAATAGAGTTCAGGTCCTGTCACAGAGAGGGGTTTTATGAGTCCATCTGCAGCAGGCATAGGATGGATTTTGCTAATATTTTCAAGAGCAGAGGCAGACTGGTAAAGTTCTGGCAATAAGAGGTGTCAGAATGGACTAAAGCCTGAAGCATCCCTGTCCATCACCCTCATGAACTCCCTGCTCTTCAGACGAGATCACACAACTCCAGTACCTGAACGTGCATTTCTCCAGCCCCTCACTGCCTCTGCAGAGTGATACCAGCCCCTGCACAGCACAGCTCCTCTGGTCCCCACGCTGCAGTTTGTCACTAGCAGCCAGCAGCAACTTCACCTTGACTGGCCACAGCCTCCATCCATCCTTCCTGCAGCACAGCAGCACCTGCGGGCCTCAGAGCCAGCCAGCCAGAGCCTACCACGGAACCAGAATGGAAAGGCTGAGCAAATGAACTTCAAAATGTTAAACGAGAAGAACAAAGACTGTGGCTGTGAGCTGCGAGGTGAGCTGGGCCCGGGCAGATAGGTGTGAGGCTGCTGTCTCCACAGCGGCTGCCGCACAGAGGAGGTGGCAAGAGAGGTATTGATTTGCTAAGCAGATGAGCAGAGACGCTGAATGAATTGGAGGTGCTGATGGGGAAGAAAAAAAAGAAGTAGGTGGAGAGACAGGGAAATGCAGGAGAGGCAGCTGTGTACACTGAGATGTGTGAGATTGTATGGAAAATAGGTGGTCATCACGAGCCATGAAATTCTCAAAAGCAAGAGGAGGATGGCAGGGGACAGCAGATGTTTCCCTGCCAAGACAATGATGGAACCATAATTACAGTGAGATGGAGCACAGCAACAAAGAAACACAACCACCCCTGAACCAGCCACTTGGAGTGCTAACTGGGAAAGGCTACAAAAAAGTAATAAGCATTTAGCCCTTCCATTACCCAGGAGTCAGGGAAGAGGAAGGAAGAGGGCAGCTCTTCGCTGCAGAGCAACAGCACTGCCCTGGAGGTCAAGCTGCTCTCAGCACTGCTTGTATTGCTCAGGGTCTCACAGGTGGTGGAGCTGAGAGCTCAGAAGTAGGTCTTTCTCCCCATTTTAAACGGGGGAAAGGGCCCAGGCACCTAGAGCTGAGACATTCACTAAACAGCAGATGCCATCCCTGGGCAAAACCCGAGAGGCTGCAAAGCCTGGCAGAGGCTGGGCTGCACCACAGAGGCTCTCCTCTCATCAGAGCATCCCTGGTAAATCTTCCAATGGTCTGAAGGAGGAAGAGTGTGGTCTGAATTGGGGCCCAGGGCTTGTGTGCTTGGAAGCCCATTTGTCCTTCCAAAGTGTCAGCCCAGCAGCGTAGTGACAGCCCTGCAACAGCACTTAGACACCGAGGGGACAGTACCCTGCAGGACCAAGAGGAGCCAAAGCGCTTCAGGCAGTGCATCTCCAAGCATGGCCAGCACTATGGTCTGGCTCTTGGTGCTGCTCTCTGAGCACAAGGCTCTGTAGGAGAGGCAGAACTTGGTCCCTCACTCCCTTCTCTCTCAGTGCTGAGAACAGGATGGAACAATTTTTGGCAGCTCCTGAAAACCAAAGTCAGGTTTCAGTGGTGATATCTGGCATCCCTCACCCACCAAAAGGCTGCTGAAAGAGGCAGGTCCGAGGCAGGGCCAGGATGCACACTCGAGTGCTGATCTGCCTCCACAACACAAACGGGATGGAAAAGCTGAAAACAAGGTTTGAATGTATTGCTAATTAAACAAAATGTCAACACCTTCTGCGCTGTCTTTGCAGCGCCTCAGCGGGAAGGTTTTCTCCCTGCCTCGTTCATACTTGTCAGGCTCTTTTAAAGCCGAGCTTGCCCCGTGGGGTTTGGTACCCGCAGCTCAACCCCATTCCTCAGTGCAAGCACAAGGAGCTGCGTTCGTTTTGGCTAAGGAGGGGAAAAGTAAGAAATGTTAGTGCTGTGCAGAGAGGCAGCGCCGTGGGGGAGGCACAGCCCCGGCAGAGCCCAGCCAGGCACAGCAGGGTCAGCCCTGCGAGGGAGCAGCAGCACTTCGCCCTTATCGTCTCCAATCCAGACGCTGTGTAAGGACAGATCTGCACAAGCAGAGATACAATCTAGGCCTGCGAGCAGAGAGGGACACCCAAAGCATGTAAATCAAGGTCCTGCGGCTCAGGATTCGGCGTCTCCCCTCAAGGACTGAGTGAAGAGTTTCGCTTCTCCGGCGCTGCCCAGCAGCGGCAGCTGAGCCTGGCTGCGGCTGCTCAGCTTAGGCTCTGGTGCCATCTGCTGCTCTCCCAGGCCCCCAGGAGGGGACAGGCAGAGCTTTGCTAGCTGCGGCCTTGTTACTGCCACCAGACACCGGTGGGCTCCTGGGGAAGGAAGGGGACGTGGGGGATGGGTGAAGGGGAGAAGGAAGGTTCCAAACACCAACCCAGCCTTTTCCCCGTAGTGACTCCTTCCTCACTCTGTTGTGGCTGTTGTGGCCTCAGGCAGTGTTTGGGGTCAGGAATGGACACTTGCTGCTGTTCCTCACCACCTGCATGCAGGCAGCACACAGGGCACAGCTCAGCTGCTCTGCCAGTCCTGCCAGCAGAGCCATCCCACCTCACCCTCTGCAAACGGAGCGGGAGAAGGGCAGCTGCGGGCTTGACGAACAATCCTCCCCGTGGAGAACGAGTGTCTCCCGAGGAAGGGCTGGCTCCCCTGACACCAGAACGCTAGAGGATGGAAGGGACCTCTTGGAGATCATAGAGCCCTCCTCGAGTGTCTCCTCCACAGCAGGGAGGGGCTGGAGGCAGCAGGAAGCACCAGCAGACAGGGTGGTTGTGGGGCAGGTGAGTGACCTCTGTCTGCTGCCTACAGGTGATGATGTCCCTCTGATACCTACCCAGCGTTCTGCTCCATGTGCTGCTTTATGGCAGGGGCAGGGCAGCAGCGTGAGAGTCACTGGCAGAGGCTGAGAGACAGCAGAGCTCTGACCACCATCAGCCCATGGTGCCTGCAGACAGCTCTGTGGCCTCGATGGTGAGCGGGGGAAAGGCAGCAGGTGGAGAAAAACAGACCTCCTACAGAGGGGTCCATGCAGGAAGAGAGTCCAGGAGCAGGAGCTCAGTCCAGCTCTTGGGCCTCTGCGTGTACCTGGAGACCTGCAAGACCATGGGAAACAAGAGGAAGATCTGACCTGTCCTGGTGGGATTTTGTCACCTTCTGGGGGCACCAGCTTCCAGCAAGTGTCCAGATGCCCAGAAGCAAACCCTGGGGCCAAATGCTCCCGACTCCTGCACCAAGCTGGGCAGGGGACTGTGAGCTAGCCAAGAGATGCTACCAAGAAAGAACATTTCTTGAGAGGGACAGCAAAGGGGTCTAGGAGCACTTGGAGAGAGAAACAGACACTCTAGACCCAGACAGCACCCAGGAGAAAACCTCAGCTGCACAGATCAGAGTGCTGCTTTCTAGCAGGGCGGGCACCTCACCTGGAGCAGGATGAAACCTCTCCTCAGCACTCTCCAGTGCCAGCTGTGGAGCTTGGCTGCACACAACATGCCAGGCCTGGAAGCTGGGATATGATCTGCACAAACCAGTGAGTCCCTCTGATCTCCTCTGCCCTCTCTCAGGGGAAGGTGGAAATCTCAGTGCAGTCATGGCTACAGCACCACTCCTGGCATCTCCTCCTGCTGTCCGTGGGGATGGAGAACATCAGCAGCTGCAGCTTTAGGCACCAAAACTCACCTGGGAATCTGCAGCAGCTCCTCTGCATTCTTGATTCATCTGAAGGAGGAAAGCTTCTGGCACACCTTTACCTCAGAAATGGCACCTCAGGACTAGGAGAGGCCCAGGAAGGAGGCGAGGGACCCACCAGCTCCCACAAGGAGCTAAGGGTCGTGGGACACTCCAGCCCAGCACAGAGACAGGTGACACAGAGAAGTCTATAAACACACAGGCAGCACAGAGAAGGCAAAGCAGAGGCTGTTACTCAGCCTTCCCTGGTATCAGGATGATGGATGAGCCAGGGATGCTTCCAGGCAATTTAGAAAGCAAACAGGAAGCACTTTCTTCACCCACACATAATGAAGCCGTGGGACACGCTGCTATAGGATGTGGGGAAGGTCAGCAGGACAAATGGACTCCAACCACCATCACCAACCCCCTGAGGTGCTCTGTAGGTGTCTGTTAAGCACAATTCTGCATGCACCAGCTGGCTCCAAAGCCCCTGTGCTGCTCCCAGCTGGAAACCAGGAATGTCAGGGCTCTGCAGGGTATCCCTCCTGATGCCTTCTGCCCTGCAGTGCTAGTATGGGCAGGTACCAGGGAGATCTTCAGCCCACCTGCTGCAACGGCCAGTGTCAAGGAACAGATCCCCAACACCCTTCACACTTCCCCTGGCAAAATATCCAAGCCTGCTGCCATCATCTCCTTGCTGCCCAAAGCAGCCAGGATTCTCTCCTCTGGCTTTGCAGCTCTGCTGGTTTGTCTTTTGAAAGGGGTGAGGAAGGGGAGAGGCAGCAGAGGAGGCTGAAGCCAAAATACAGCTGCTGAGGCAATAAACTCCATACAAGACAGGTGCTGCTTAACCCCAGTGCAGCAGCCTCTGGTGTGCAGCACCGAGGTGGGACCTGTGATGCCACAGAACTAAAGTG
Source organism: Pogoniulus pusillus (assembly GCF_015220805.1). Classification (NCBI taxonomy): domain Eukaryota; kingdom Metazoa; phylum Chordata; class Aves; order Piciformes; family Lybiidae; genus Pogoniulus; species Pogoniulus pusillus. Next base: position 13,363,346 of record NC_087290.1, on the reverse strand, counting down.
CAAATGAACTCACAGCTGATTTTTTTCTCTCCTTTTAGGACAAACTCAGTGCCAGAGAAAAGCAGAGCCAGGCTGTATACGTGGCTGTGAGGAGCTGCACTGCTCCCAGTGCCAGTGGCAGACAGGGGCACCATTGTGCTCCAAAACCATGCAGCTCTCCTCCCCTCCTCCGAGCCACTCAGCCAAGGGAAAACCAGCGCAGGGCTTTGCCTCGGGACTGGCAGCAAGGTGCTGCTGCCTCAAAGACAAGCTCCTGCTCAGCTGCTCAGGGCAGGAGGATGTGGAGCAGACGTCTGAAGGTGAGGAATGCTTTTGGGAAGCACCCTTTGAACTAGGAGAGGGCCCAAAGGAGGAAAGCCTGGGCTTCCAGGGAATGCTGAGCTGAGACGACCAGAACCTGGAGAGCTCTCCAGCCTGGTTACAAATTAGGCAGCTCCAGAGACCTTCTTCATGCTACCCCTCACAAAACGACCACTTCTCACTGGGCAAAGCCCCTCTGAGCAGCCTCAGTGGCACTGACCCCATGGCACAGCTGAGCTGTGACACAAGCTCAGCCTCAGGTTTGCAACCAAGAGTCACAACCACTTCAGGGACAGAGCAGCACAACCCCTGAAAAACCCAGGAGTGATAGGATGAGAAAGGATGGGTGGAAGCCTGAGGAGGTCAGATTGAGACTGGAGATTAGGAAGAAGTTCTTGACAGTCAGAGTGGGGAGACACTGGCATAGGTTGCCCAAGGAGGCTGTGGATGAAGGGGCCCTGGAGGTGGGTCAAGGCCAGGTTGAATGAGGCCTTGAATAACCTGGTCCAATGGGAGGTGTCCCTGCTCATGGCAGGGGGGTGGAAGTGGATCTTTAAGGTCCCTTCCAACCCAAACCATTCTATAGACCTGTAAAGCACTGTGAAAATAACCCCAGTTTTCAGCTGGAATTAAGAGGACCCCCAGAAGAGTTGAGGCTTGACCTTCCTGCATCTGCTGAAAAGCCACCAGGATCTTACCTCACCTGTTGATGCCTCTGAACTCTTCCCAACCCTACACCACAGCAGGAAATGAAGGGTCTTAGTCATCACACTTCCATTGAGAGGGCTTAAAATTCCAGCTTTAATTGAAATGGAGAGAAATATTCCAAGAGAGTCGATGGTTTGTAGATGGAGCTGAGTTTCCCAACTTAGCTTTCGTTGGCTGTCATTGCAAACACGAACATGAAACCAGAAGCACCAAATAGGAGAGAACTCCAGCGAGGACAGGATCAGGCTGTGTCAGAATGGACCAGACCCGATGCTTTGTAGGCAGCTGTGTGTTGCTAGCTCAGGGGATGACCACAGATCCCTGAACAAGCTTCTGGGGACTGACTACATTGACATGCTCCTGGCAGACATCATCTCAGCCAGCAAGAAACCCCCAGCTCAACACAGACCTCAAACGATACCCATCAGAGGGCACAAACTCAGCTTCCATTACTTGGGCAACAGTTTAAATGTGTCATAGAAATCTATAAAAGGAGCAAAAAAAAAAAACCCCAGCCAACACCACTGCAAGGTTAATGCCAGGTTGTTATTTCTTTTTTTAAACCAGATCTGTACAGCAACATAGCAAAGAATGCAGCAATCACAATCCAAACCAGACAGCACTCCCAGGGGATCCTAACCCCGGACACGCTCCCAACATTCAGCTGCTCCTAACCCTACTGCACTCCAAACCGGTTCTACCTACACAGGACATTTTGGTGTGAAAAAAGCTTCAATAAAGTTCCCTTTTTTTCCAGTGTTTTTTCTTGTACAAAATATTACAATGCTTGTTTGCTTCTTTTTTTTTTTCTTTTTCTTTTCTTCCTCTTTTTTTTCCCCCCAATATCTATTTACAGACTTGCACAGCTAGAAAAATATAAACTACAATTGGGCTTGGCAATTTCTTTAAATACATGACAGTTCAGAGCAAAAAAAAAACACAAACCTGTAGTGGTAACACATCCTTGCACAGAGAAGCTTTCTCCCTTAAGCATATCAAAGCCTAAAAACCATGATTGCAGCCAGAGGTGTGCCACGGCGAGTGCAACAAACGCAACTCATCCCCCTCCTGGCGCAAGGAAGACACAAGATGAATGTTGTCTGTGCAGGTTAGTGGCATGAGAGAGAAAAATCCATAACTGAACATCAACTTCCTTAATAACATTCATTAATTTCATAGCCTGTTAAAAAAGGACAACTGCTGATGTGACTTCTAGGGCAAGCAGACACCAAGTCCACGAAGCCTTACACGAAGGCAGCCACAGTTACGGTTTCTGGGGCGGTTGCAAGCTTCAAGCAAGCCCCAAGGTTTTAAGGTGGGTTGTGGTTTGTTTTTTTTTTTTTCCCCATTCAACTTTTGAGTAGAGGCCAGGGAGGATCTTTTTTCTTTTTTTTGCTTTAAAGCTCCAGTATCTGTCATTATGGCTTTGAACACCCTGCCTTGCACTGAGACGAGGTATGTGTGACATGGACCACAGAACTCCGCACCCAGCTGTAAACAGGTCTTCTCAGGAGGGTTTGCCAAACCAAATTGTAACAGTGCAAAACGAGATTCTCTGCTTTTTTCTCCTCTGCAGAAGAGCTGTTGAGGCATCCAGGACACTGCTAGTAGTCAAGCCACTGAGCAAATCCTCTTTCTACCAGAGTTCTGTTTATTGACACCACCTAAAGAGAGGTGGGGAAATAAAAGCAGAAAGGTCAACAAACCACAAGAAACATCAGCAAGGCTCTCAGCAACAATAACAACAAGTCTGCAGAAGCATAAAGTGCTGCAGGCACAGCTGGCAGCACACAGACCTCATCTCCCATCAAGTTCCACAGCTGGATCAGCGGCAGGCCTGTTGCGCTGTCATAATTGGTGACCTAGGAACAGAGAGAGAAGAGTGCAGCAAGGCTGCCCCGGGCACTGCCTCCTCCCTGGGGTGTGCAAGGCCAGGCTGGATGGGGCCTTGAGCAGCCTGGGCTAGTGCAAGGTGTCCCTGCCTGGGGCAGAGGGGTTGGCACTAGAAATGTATGGATGTGGCACTTCAGGACATAGTTTAGTGGTCATGGTAGGTGGGTTACAGCTGGACTCAAAGGTCTCTTCCAGCCTCAGTGATTCTGTGATCTTTAAGGTCCCTTCCTTCCAACCCAACCCATTCCCTGACTATGATGCATGGCTGGCATCATTCACTGCACATCAGATACTCCAACTTATGTCTAGCCTAGGGGAAGTGTAGCCACTGCCACCAAGCAGCTGGGACACCTGCTGGTAGGCTCCCTCTTGTCACTCAAATCCGTGCCCTTGACCAGGCTTAGTGATTGTGATCTCTAAGCCCATTCCTATGCCCTCCATCCCTGACCAACACCAGGAACAAAAGGGAACATTCATCCCCTCTCAGCTCAGCCCCACAGCCCTGGCTGGTGCTGATGTGACACAAGGAAGCTCTCAGCACCAAGGTTTCTCCAGGAGAGCCTCGCCCAGCAGCCAGGCTTACAGGCTCTGTCTTTGGTTTGGATTTTCACCCCACAGGCTGCAGAGGGATGGGGCAGGGAGGAGGGCAGCAGTCAGATCAGCAACAAGACTCCTCCAGACAGCTGTAGGGTACCTGTGCCACCAGGACCGCGCCTCGAGTCATCTCGCTCACCGCGGCATCCGCCTCCGAGGAGAAGTGATCCTCATCTGGGGAAGCAGAGCAGGAGAACCTAAGCAAGGCCTTCTCAGGCTTTAGAGGCCTTGTCTGACCTCCTCTGAGTTTGGTCAGAGAATCCTCACCCTCTCTTGCTGGACACGTTTGCTGACACCAGTCTGTTAAGCTGGAGGGGACAGCAGCAGGACAGCTATGGTGCTGCTGAAGGGGCAGGATGAAGTCTAAAGCCACCAGCCAAGTTCACATGAACACGAGTGAGTGGCTGATGAATTAGGAGGCTTTCAAGACAGAAGTCTACTCCTGCAGTGCCTTTAAGCTGCCCAATCTGCACCCCTGGCAGGCATTTTCATTTGGGCACAAAGCTGCTTATTTATTACCAAATTGCTGCAAACCTCCTCTGTGGTCCCCACCCCAAGACCACTTCCAGCAGCAAGCCAACTCCTCACAACCCCACAAAGCCTTAAGGAGGCCTCAGGAAAAAAGCAAAACACTGACTTCTGCTAGAAGCAGTTTAAACCTTGCAATCCAACTGCAGTCCTGGAGGTACCTCTTGGAGTCCTAGAGCCACAAATCCCCATGGGGAAACCTGGCTTGACCCCTTCCACACCCAAAGGGCCGCTCTTTGGGCATCAAGGAGCAAGCTGCTCTACACCACTACAAAAGGAAGAGCAAACCAGAAAGCATTTCTAGGCAGGGACTGACACTTTGGCAGTGTTTGGGGGGCAGTTTTCTGAAGACAGAACTGTACCTATCAGTCTCTTGAGAAGAAAAACATCAGGGATTGTCTAGCTGATTAAGAACTGATTGCATTTGCAGCTGCTCTAGGATAGAAGAAAGCTGAGCAGCTCCAGCTATGCCCTGCCAGCTTGCTGGTTAGGAAAGCAATCCATTTTTATCTCCACGCAGGAGAGCCCCATGGCATCCACCGTCCTGCCCCTGGACTCTGACAAGTTATGCTCTGTTGGCACATTTAGGAGAACAAAACACCATTTCCCCAGTCCTTGCTCTAGCCAGAGCAGAGGCTGTGCTTGCAACAGGAGGGAAAAGGCTTAGACAGAAGCAGCACTGGCACAGAGCTGGCCTGCATCTACACCTGCACAAGCACCAAGGGGACAGCCAGAGAGCTCCATTACCTGGAAGTGGCACCACGTTGTCTAGTAAAACTTCTGCTCCTTGGAAAGGCAGGGATAAAAAGTCAGACCTTAAAGAGAAGAGACTCAGTCAGAACAGGAACAGGGCTTTGAGTCACTCTTGCATCCTTTAGGGCGATGCTGATTAATCAATGGCTCCATTCAGTCAAAAAGCCACCAAACCAGGCTGTTCCCCAGTGCCAAAGCAGCAGCAGGCCACGCCAGACTGGGCTCCAAGCACAAACCACCTCCAGCATGGAGGCTGTGCTGCTTTTCTCCCTCTTCTGGGCACAATCAAGTATTTAATGGGCTTGTGTAAGAAACTGCTCATCCAACACGGCTCCCCCAGCCAATGTAGCTGGAGCACAGAGAAGCTGAATCTTGTTCCTAGCCCATCAATTACACTTAGGGGCCTCCTGAAGGCATGCTTTTGCCCACCTTCTACACTGAGGTGGCATAAGTTGCCATTTCCTCTCCTCTCTCTTTCAAAAAGGTCTTAAGAGCTTGCTGCATCACACCAACAGCCCACTCCAGCTGCTGAGACAAACCTCCCTCCCATTTCCCACCTCAGCTGTGGAAAAGCACATCAGCAACTCAACAGGGATGCCTCTGATGAAAAGCCAAGCCAGATATGGCCTCAGGCCATGGAAGAGGAGCTAGAGACCTGATCTGTCTGAGTGTGTCAACCTTCACTCTGTCATATCCTCCATAGTCCACATATCTGAGTTCCACTTCATTGGTCTCTTCGAAGTAGCTAATAACTTGAGCCCGTAGCCATGCCCCATCCAGGCCTGGAGCTGCACAGATAATGCCAACTGCAAACCAGAAGAGTTCAGAGAAGAAAGGCTCAGTGCCAGGCACCAAAGTGCTGCAGATATCTACTGACAATCAACAGCACTTCCTGTGCTGCTTCCACCTGCTTTCAACATCACCCACACCCCCATCAGCCAGACCTGCAGCTGGGGCAGAGGAGAGTTGGGCTTTACTCTGCTCCTACCATGCTGTTCCAGCTCCCTGCCAGCTTTTAGCCATTAGCAGTGAGCTCTGCCTCCAATAAGGAAAGCAAACACTAATGACCCCTTCCATGTGATGCACCCTCCCCTCTGCACCAGGGACAGGCAGTGACACCAGGAAGATGTGGGAGCAGCTGCACACTTTGTCAGCAAAATACACCTGAGATGGATCTGGTCTCCTTCTCAACGTGCAGCTAAGTGGCTGGGGAGGTGCTCCAGGGATGAGGAGGGTAAGGAAGAGTAGAGCAGTGCCTGTACTCTGGCAGCAGCTTAGAAGATGGAATGACAAATGAGCTGTCACAGGGACATCCACTGGGAACCTTCCCAAGCCTGCCTCAGGAATATCAAGCTTGCACATGACCCTAGAGGCTGCTCCAGTGAACCACCTGTGAGCAGCCAAGTGACTTGCCTTCTACTGGAGTTGGCAGGGTTGGAATTTCAGGTTGAGAATAGCAAGCAGACATCTGCTGGTCGAGGCTCCGCAGGACGTGGAAGGTAGGGTGCGTGTGCTGCTGCAGGAACATGTGGCCTGCATCCACCTGGTTGGACACCACCACCTCTACAGTGACCCCATCTGGGAGGAACAGCTGCCACAGGGAGGAGGGAAGAAGTTCTCATCAGTGCTCACTGCAGCACAAGCTTCAGTCACAGCAACTTCGTGTTCCAGCAGCAGCTGCTGATGCCAACAGCCACGGGTGGCAGAGCTCCGGCACTGTGCAGTTCCGCTGCCAAAGGCTGCTCTGCACCAGGAGCAGAAAGCCAGACACTGCTGCTCTAAAGGAAGTCACACCTGGGCTGGGGCCCACCTTGAGCACTGAAAACTCATCAGCACAGAACAGCTGTAAGGGTTTTGAAGGTCTGGAACAGGCTGCCCAGGGACACAGTGGGACTCACCCAGGCAGTCATAAGGAGGGAATGAAGGGTCAGCGGTGTTGGTGGAGGTAGAGCATAGATGTTGGCCAGACACAGCTCTTTGAACTTCTTGCCAATCAGGCTCAGCACTTTCTCTACTTGCTGCATGGAGCCTGCAAGACACAAATCCCACAAAGTCTGTAGCACAGATACGCTGAGGAGACCCCAAACCCTACCACATGAAGTGACTGCATCACACCAACAGCTTCAGTTACACGGCTTGGCCAGGCAGCCTGGCATGAGCCCCACGGGAGCAGCTCAGACTGCCAGGCCACAGCTTCAGTAGCTGTAGCCTCCAGTATGAACCCAGGTCACTGGCAGGTATGGTGCAGCCACAAGTAGTCAAGTTCACCATCAACACATCTGCTGATACACATCCCACAGCTCCTCCTTCAAGCCCCAGGTAATCCTGCAGGTGTTGGTTCAACAACAGCAGCCACAGATGTTAAGGTGCATCTCACCTCTAGACGGCAGGGCTCACCTGCCATGGCACAGGGGACCTGCAGTAAAGCTCTGCTGCAGCAGCACTGAGCAGGGAAGTTCTGTAAAGCACTGGACTCACAAGGCAACTACGTCTGTTTAAACTCCTTGTCCATCTAGTTAAGGCCCTCAAGCCACAGATCAGAGCAGGAATCAAGAGACATTCCACTCACCTTCGATGTGACAGACTTGGGAGTCACGAAAATAAGGTAGTGTTGAGACATAGATTTTGGCACCAGATGCTTGCCTCAGGAAGCTCATAAACCTCCCTTGTTTGCCAATCAAGCGGCCAACTAATTCCTTGATGGGAGGGACAAGAAAGCAACAGTCAGGAAGAGAAAGGCAGATCCAACAGCACTGCTCTGTGGGGACTACCTCAGCCCCAGCACCTGCAGCTTAGGGCCAGGTGGGATCAAGATATGGACCAGTGCAGCGTTCTGATGAGCTGTCTTAAGTTGAGGTGGACACAGATCACTAACCATAGTTCATTTGGGTAGAGTTGCCATCATCATCATGTCTTGCAGAATGGCACAAAGACACGATGGGACAAAGCCAGGCCTGGCAAAGGTGAATGCCTCCTTTCAGTCAAGTGAAGTCCTATCCCTCTCCCAGCCTCCCACCACTTCTTTTCCTTAAAGCATGTCACAGGTATTTTTCAGTCAGATAGGAAATACTGAGTTGTAGTCATTTTTGACCAGCTAATTGAGACACAGCAGCTCCACAGATCAGACCAGGTGAGCACTCATCTTGTGAGGAAGGGGGTTTGGATAGGCAGTTGAAGCATGACCCTCCTACACTGCAGAAAGAAAGAGAAAATTGTCACCTGTGCCTGACTGTGCACCCTCACAGCCTTCTGAGTGCTCTAAAGCATCAGGGGAACAGATTGGAGTGGAAGGTAATGGGGGAAAATGAGTCCAACCACCAACTTGAGCCTGCGTGAAGCCCTGGCACACCTCTTGTCTACAGTTCTGTACTGGCTCCTCACTGCTGTCGAGTCCTATGGGAGCTCAGTGCTGAAATCCTTGCTGGCAGGAGCAGATGGTGGCTGTGTGGGGCAGGAGACATGAGCAGGCCAGCAGCTGGTTACCTTTGGGACCTCGATTTCCCAGATGACGAAGTCAGGCTTGCTGGACTCTGCTCCCAGCTTCTGGCGGGTCACTGTCTTCCTCATGGCACAGCCACTGTCCACAAACCCCACGCCATCGACATCCGCACCTGCGGGATGGGCACAGGGCTCAGCACCCAGCGGCACCACAGCCCGGCTGCCAGCCAAGCACCTCCGAGAGCTGCCACTGAGCTCCTCCTGCACATTCAGCAGGGATGCCCCTGCACCAGGCTCTCCAGCACTTGAGGAAGAGCGAGGGCCCAGCACACACAGCCTGCTCCAAGCATCCTTTATTGCTGGACGAGAACCTGCAAACCACTGGGGATGCAGCAGGGGGAGGCCTGAGCTCAGCAGGAGTCCTCCAAACATTCCGTGATCCATGACCTCCCCGGAGGTGTTCAAGGCCAGGCTGGATGAGGCCCTGAGCAACCTGGGCTAGTGGAGGTGCCCCTGCCCAAGGCAGGGGGGTTGGAACTGGATGATCTTTAAGGTCCCTTCCAACCCAACCCACTCTAGGATGCCATAAAACACGGTGGCACCTCCCACAGCAGCAGGGACAAGGCTCTACAAAGCTCCTAGCTGAACCAGAGCTGTGCTGACTTCAACCCTGAGCTGCTGCTGCAGCAAGGGAGTTGACATTTTCCCCTTGCTTTAACCAGGGCTCTTCACACGAGTCCAGCATGCAGGGAGGGACATGCAACCTGTCTCTCTGCTCTTCGCACTGAGCTGCAGTTCCTATCCACAGGGCTTACACAGCGTCCCCAGTGCCAGGCAAGCCCACTGCTAGCTGGGGCAGGGGATTGCTCTTGCCCAAATTTGTCACATGCTTGAAGGAACAAAGTGCTGAGCTGCTTTTTGCTCCTAGTTGACACAAGGAATATTTCTACTCAGGAAGAAGTCAAACTCAAACAGATTCCCTCTGGCCAGACTGCAGGTACAGTCAGTGTAACACAAACGCTGATCCTTCCTCCAGATTGACAAGCAGAAGCAAGAAGGTCCTCAGTCACTTGCAAGCTTTCAGCCCATCCAGTGTGAGACCAAAGGGAAAACCAAACCCAGCAGCTGCTGCTCACTTGCCACATCTGAGCTGGTAACACAGCACAGGCCTGGAAGGGCAAAGGCAAACAGTGCAGCTGCTTGACAGACTTCCTAGATGAGGCTGGGGACTGGAGTCAGCCTGTGGCAGCCAGGCAAGGACCTCTTACCCCATGCAGCCACACCATCAGCTGCACTTGCTGCATCTCTCTCCCTACCCTTCAGCTGTCTCAGGCTTCACTCCTGTAGTCCTTGCCACACCAGCGCTCCCAAGGCAAAGCTGTTCCCTTCCCATGGCTTCTGTCACCACTCAAAATGGTTTGTGGGTTTCACCCTTAACCACTGGCAACACCACGTCCCAACTACATTAGAGCAATTGCAAAAGGCATTCTGGCACTAAGGGCTGGTGCCACCAGGGGGTCCTAGAAAGCATTTCAGCGTCCATCCCCAAGGTCACACAGGTTAACATTTGCTCCAACAGCTGTGGTGCTGTCAGGCACACATCATCTGGCATCTAGAAGGCAGAGACAGATGGGGAACTCCATGAACACTGCTGCCTGTCGGGATGCTTTGGCATGCACCTACCCTTCCAAGCAAAAAGGCTTCAGGGCAACTGCTCTGCAACCACTCCGATCAAAGCAGTTACCAGAGCACTTCCCTGGTTCATCCAACAGCACCTCAGAAACCTGCCCTACAGCCTCCTTCCAGACACAGCTAAGAACCCAGGTCTCAAAGCAGGATGCTGCCCAACAGCCTGCCCTACATCCAGATGCGTCCCACTCGCTGCTGGGCCATCAGACACTAAGCTTTGTACGGAAGCAGGCCCAGCCTGGTCACCCCTTTGCAGAACAGCCTGAAGGTCACCCAGCTAATGCTGCACCCTGCAGAGATGGGAATCCAGAGAGCAAATGTGTACCTACCTGCAGCTGAGGGTGAAATGCTCATCTGCTGGGGAAGTTAAACGTGAAGAGGATTTATCTGAACAGGTTCTGAAGCACACAAAATGCTTGTTCCCCACTTTTTGTGGGAGGATTTTCCAATCCCTTACCTCCTGAGTGCTCTCCACCCATCCCTGCTGCCCTGCTACACTCATGCTGCAAGTCTGGACCATCCTCTTTCAGTATCCCATTACTGTAGGACACGTTGCTGCCTTCAGGTGGCTTCAGAGGAGCAGGTTTCTCACTTGGAGCTGAGCTCTGCTCAGCAGATGTGTCTAGGGCTGCAGATCTGCTCAGTGAGTTCAACTGCTGGCCCGGTGCAAGGGCCAGCGCTGGGTTCTGCAGTGGCTCCTCCACACTTGTGCCCCCTTCACACACACAGGTGCTGTACCCAGAGTCCTCCATAACCAAAGGTGACTTTCCCAGTGCCCCTCCATGGTTTTCCAGGGGAGCCTGGCCAGCTGCATGGGCCTCGCTGCAAAGGCAGCTCTCGACCCCACAGCCCCCAGTGCATTCCTGAGCAGGGCTGGGCGAGCAGCCGGAGCCTGTGGCACACTGCCCCCGCTCCTCTGGCTGCAGGGGCGGCAGTGCTGCAGCATTCCCCTTCACAGCAATGCTCTCGCCAGCTACTGCAGCTTCCTCTGCCAGCAGCTGACCAGAAGAAACAAGGTTGGTTGTCTCCAGAGGCCTCTCAGCACCACCGGCAGTGGCCTGGCAGATCTGTGTGGGCACATCACCTGCAGCACCAGACAGCACTTCCTCAGTGGCTGCCAAAATAACCTTGGAAATTATTTCTATTGCCACCTGCTCAATCTTCTCAACTTCTCCCTCGTCCAAACTCACTCCTCCAGTCTTCTCTCTTTCCAAATCAGCTCCTTCCAGCTGCATGTCCTCCAGACCCACAGGTACAGTACCAGCCACTGGCTCAGACATCTTTTCCTTCCTCGATTGCTCTGAAGAGGCAGACTCCAAACTCTTTGGTAACAGGCTCACTGCAGAATCCTTGTGACTGGATACAACCTCAGCTTTGCTACTGAGAAAGGCTTGTGGGGCACTGGCTTCCTTCTCCAGTCCCAAGCAAAGGGCTGGCACAGAGCCAGGATTCAACGGCATCATTCCTGGCACCTGGACTTCCTTAAGGGGCTTAAACGAAGACTCCTCTGAGTGCTCTGCATTGCTGATGTCCCCCGAGACTCCCAGAGACTCTTCTGTCAGTGGCATTGATGCTGCTGACCACTGACCTTGGTTCGCAGCAGAGCCTGAGCGCTGTCCAAGGCTCTCTGCAGCACTGCTGGGACCCTCTGCGAGCAGAGGCAGAGGAACACAAGCAGGAGAACTGCTTCCATCTTGAGACCCTATCCTTTCCAGTTTTTCACTGTCGTCCTCAAGGGTGCTGGCTTGAACTGTAGATACTGACAGGTCCTGAAGGTCCTGTGAGAGCTCTAGCCTCTCCTGAGTGTGACACAGAAGAGAGGGCGTCGTGGACCATGCCGACAGCAGGAAGCTGGAGCCTTCACTCTCTGGGCACTCCTCTTCCGAGGAGAGAGGCAGCCTTGGCAGAACACATGCTGCTGTGCTGGGTGACGAATCACTCTCTGGCACTTCTTGCTTCTCCTCTTCCACGGCCATCGCTGGTTTGTCTTGGTAGGTGGCATGCTTTTTCCTGTGGGAATACATCCACCAGCAGCCCAGAAGTGCCAGCACTCCAGGAATGGCGTAGGGGATGGCATTGTGGAAGCGCAAAGCCATTTTACAGAGCCTCAGCAACTCTACCTAGGAGGAGAAACAGAAGCATGTTAAAGTAGTCACAAGGAAGGTGACAGGAAGGCTAAAGTCTTCTAACTGCCTCGAGATATTCCTGGCAGCATGAACAGGCTTGTCCCCACTTTTTACATGCACGGCTCTGCTCTGCCAGCACACCTCAGAGCAAGAGCTTCCCCTGAGACCAGGGATGTCAGGACACTTCTCACCATCATGCTCATCAATTTCACCTTATCTCACCTTGACACTTAAACACTTTCACCTTCTTTCTCCTGCCTCACCTCAGCACGCAAGCACAGCATTCAGCTGCAAGGGTCTCTAGCATCAGGCTGGGTTCACAACACAGCCACAGAATCACAGAATGCCAGGGGTTGGAAAGGGCCTCCAGAGGTCAAGTCCAAGCTCCCTGCAAAGCAGGACTACTTAGCTCCAGGGCAGACTGACAGCATCACATTCCTGACAGCTCCATAGCTGACAACACACTTCTTTAAAACACAGCAGCTCGGGGAAGGTGAAGTGTTTCGCAAATGTCCTCATCCAGAGCACTGCAAGAGGCTGGACTGCAGGCACACGACAGAAGTCTGCTGTGAAGTAGGAGCTAAGGAGCAACACAGCTACTCCATTGGGTTCTGCATGCACAGAGCAGGAATTCCCGATCAAGTGCAGCCCAATGAAGCAAGTCCCTCCTGATCACCAGAAGATTTCTCAGCAGTGAAGATGAGGACCATGCCACAACACCCTTTTATCAGTGGTATTGGTCTAGCTAAAGCAGCCTGCTTGAGACATTACTAAAGAGCCCAGCCACAAAGTTTGGTTTACATCCACGTGTGCTCCCTCAAGAGCTGCTACTCCTTCCAGGGCTGAAGGCTGTCTCGCACTGCAGAACGCGAGAGCCTTGGGGAAAGCCCTGTCCTAAGTCACACTCCTCCACCCACAGCCCTTGTCGGGGTTAGGTGAGGCAGGGCTGCTGTGTCTGCGTTTCCTTGGCTGGAACTAAAGCTCAGCAGTTGCCCACAGCCCCAGAAGAGCCTGGCTGCACAGCACTCAGCTTCTCTTTTGCCCAAGCAGGAATTCAAGCAAAGCAGTCTGTGCCTGGCAGTGCTCTAGACCCTTCTCCAAACCTGCCTCAAGACTCTGGCCAACAGGCAACAAAAACAAAGCTTGTTTTCAGGAGATAGCCGGGTCCTAGAAATGGAAACCACCCAGTGGGAAGAGCATTATCTAGGTGTTGGTCAGGAGCAGAACCTTGCTCAGACAGAGGACATCAGTCAGGCTGTCAGCTCTGCTTAGTCTGCCTCGGCCACACAGACTCTGTTATCAGAGCCAGTGTCCGGAGCAGGGCTCCAAACACAGGTCTCCTTCAGGGCCCTCACTTCCACGTGAAGCTGATTACATTCTAACCCAGGGACAAAAACATGCCTCCCTCGGGCTCACACCAAGCATTCAAGCCTCAGATAATTCAACATTCCCTCCAGATTTCTCACCTCCCCCAGTAGTTTTATCCAAGCCTTGTTCTGTGCTGTTTACCACAGAGTCCTCAAGACTGAGGCAAAAAAAAACAGGGAGCAGAAAGTTTTTTCCTCCATCCTAAATAAAAGGTGAGCTGCAGACATGGTTTAAGAGATGCAGTAGCTTTTCTAGCATCTCTAAGATGAAGCATTTGGGTTGTTTCACACAGGAAACTGGAGTCTGTGTCCATGGGACATCCATACCTTACATCCTCTCAACCCAGGTCAGTGGATTTACAGAGTCAGACAGCAGGGCTCACCGAGGAGGACCTTGCAGCTAACAGCAACAACTGAGACTTGGAGTGAAAGAAGTTAACAAACCTGTGCAACCATTTAGATGTCTGGGTTTGGGAATTTCATGAAGTGCAAAGGGTGAAGCCTGGATGTTGCTGGGATAAAAGACTGCTCTCTGGCACAGTGACACATTGTGAGCCACTGCAAGTGCTCATCTGCTGCCCACTGAAGTGCTCATCTGCTGCCCACTGAAGTTGTTGTAATTACTGCAGAACAACCTGGCAAGCTGTCCCACAGGTAGGTCACAAACCCAGATTAAAGCATCTCACACCAACCCATTCCCAGCAAGCTTTCCTGACTAAACACAGTCCTGCTATTATCCAATCCTCCAGGAAGCTGCACCAACTGCAGCCCCACACAGTCCTCCAGCACAGGAATGCCTCACGGAGGGACAGCCCTGGCCCAAAGCCTGGCAGACAACACAGCTCTAAGCCATTCTTAGTATCACCTAAGATAAAGACCTTCACTCTCCTGTGATGCTGAGGCCAGTGGGGCCTGGTGGATTAGCTGACTGCTCCTTGGGAAGCTCATTTAATGTCGTGGGTTTAATTTGACTAGTTTCAGCCAGAGCTGCATTATACTATCAGTGATCCTGTTAAATGGGAATTCCACATCCTTCCATCAACTGGGAAGGGATAAAAGGCTCTGCACAGGAAGCCAACAGACATCCTAAAGCCCTGGGCTGGATCACCAACAAACGTGTCCTTACATAAACACCACGGGAAGACTCTGGTCATCTGATTTTGAAGTGCTGGTCACAGCACTGCTCTTCGTGCCTGACTTTCAAACTGCTCAACCTGAACAGCTGTAAGACGCAGGACACCTCCTTTGTTTCCTCCACAGGAGGGCTCCTACAGCTCACATCCATCTTCCAACACGTTTAAGAGCGACAAAACCCTCTCTCCAGTTGCCAGTGCGACAGCCAGCTCAGGACTGCAGGGGCAATGGGATCATTTAAACACATGGAGGGAAGAAAGGCTGGGATTTTCCTGCCAGCAGCAGCAGAGAAGATGGCAGCTTGTCAAATCACACGGCTCCGAGCGCTGCCAAGCTGGAGGCAGCCCTACGGCCACGGGCAGGAGCGGCCAGCTGGGGAAGCACCACAGCTCCAGAGGCTCTGGACTGGAGACCAGCAAGTGCCCGAGCCAAAGGCAGCGTGAGGTGCTGGGTGCCCCAGCTGCTGCCCAGCAGACAGGGCCCCATGTGAGCCTGCACCAAGAATAGCACAGGGCTGACACTGATGCAGTCACCCCCTGCCTCCAGCCGCGCCAAGAATCCAGCCTAAATGTCACACTTCGTGCCAAGGCATGGCCAGAGCACTGCAGCCGGGGCATGACACCCTTCCAGCCTGCCAAGCAACCTCACAGCAGGTGAGGAGGGGATTAAGACACCGAGGGAAGGGTAGGGGTCAGTATGCTCTCCAAACCTGCATCCTGATTTACAGAAAACTCCTGGTACAGATGAAGGAGATGAGGACAAAAGCAAACTCAGGCAGACACACACACACTCACCTACCTTAAACCACCAGCCAAGGATGCTCAGCTTATCCTACTTATTCACATGAGGGTCCCAGAGCAGTTCTAAGCCACCTTGTTTCTCCAGCCAGGACAAACAAGCCTTCAGGACACACATCCTTATAAGGTCAGAAATGTCTGCAGCAGGAGGTTCCCAGAGCACTCAGATCATTCATTCTCAGCTTCAGGGCTTCCTACACACAAGGTCTGCTCTGCAGACAAGCTGCTTCGAGTCTCGACAAGAAGAGGGACAAGGACAACTGCCAAATGGCTGAGCCCCCATGCTCAGTGCTGCAGGTCCCAGGCTCTTCTGCTTCTCTTCCACCTCAGCACTTGAGAGGTTACTCTTCCAAACCCAAAAAGCAGAGGAGATCAAGGCTGGAATCAAAAGTTTATCGTCCTGAAGGATCCCAGAGCTGATGAGCAGGCAGCAAAGTAGGAAACGCAGCTTCAATGGCAGGGTCAGGATGGCTCCCTACAGACCCCACAGTTAGCAACAGCACTCAGGAAATAAATACTATCTGGGTGAAAGAGAACGGGACCAGGCTGGCACAGCTCACACTGAAGGGGACCACGTGGGCCCTCCGAATTTTCCATGCTAAAAATAACCAGCAGCACAGGCTCAGCCTTACAGGAGGCACAAGAGCAGGAGTGGACAACAACCTGCAGAAGTGGAGGTGTTGTGCTCTGGTTACAACAGGAGAAATGACTGCAGAGAACCACGCACAGAGAGACTTTCCTTGACCTGTGGCATGTCTGAAGGAGCAGCTGAGCTGGCACCTGGCAATGCAGAACCCAAACTGCATCTTCTTTGGTTTCCATGCAGAGATAAAGGAAACACAGAGATGGGAGGGACTACCTGCTTCTTCCAGCTCTCACTGGAAGGCGAAGAGGTTCCTACCCACACAGGTTAGCATCTGACCCTACAGGATGGATCGGTAAGGTCACAGCAGCCTGCTGCATCGCCAGGCTGCAAGTCTCTGCATCACATTCCTGACCACCCAAGACCCTGCAGCCTTGCCCACATTCTTCTCCAGGTGTACCACCATCAGCACCAACACCACCCAGAAGTGAGAGCTCAGAAAACATGACCAAGTAGCTACAGACATCCAAAGGCAGGTTGGAGCTAGGCAAGGACGCCTCCAACTGGGTGGCATTATTCTAAGAAGCAAACAGGTAAGCCTCTCTATACTTAAATAATTAAAGGTTAAGTGCTCTGCAGCAGCTTCTGCTTCAAACACCAGCACCGAGACGACAGCCAGAGGCACCCCAGCAGCAGCAGCACCTTCCCACAGCCCACTTGCTGGGGGCTACAGAGCTCAGGAGAGTCTCTCTTGTGTGAACGAAAGTTAACAAAGCCACTCCATAGCCTTAAAATGTTTAAGGCCCACCAGTGCCTGCTGCAGAGGGGCAAACTGTGACACAAGGGCTGAACAAGCTGGTGTTTGGGGAGCTAAAACAGAGCTCTGGAACAAGAAGAACCACCAACACCAGGCTGGCTTTTATCTCAAAGATTAAAAATCCTGCTTGCAGTGTAATCAGCCTCACTGATGTTCCTACAACAGCTCACTCCCCTCCTCTGGAGCTGGCCCAGACTTCATTTGTATTTTCTCCCTCTCAGGAGCCAAAGAGTGGCCCAGCACAGCTCCAGCAGTATCACCTCAAGGCCAAAGCAAGAGTTGGAGCAACTTCCATTCACACCCCCAAAAGCTGACCCATGGAAGCAGCAGCCCAGCCAAGCTGCAGGGGTTTGGAAATAATCAGGAAGCTCATCCACATGAAGACAGCAGCAATCCTCATCATCTGCACTGCCTGATGGAGCAATGAAGGGCCCTGGGCTGACCGCTCCTGCTAGGCAATGTGACAAGTTACTCTCTGTAGGTAACATTAACCCTAGCAGGTATCAAGGCCCTTACTGCATTTGCTATCTCATTACCCTCCTGCTCCAACCATTATTGATCATTTCCTCGACCAAGCCAGTGCCTCCCTTTGAGTCCTCTCACACAGGCAGGCCAGAGCAGTTCTTCACCCTTTTGCCAGAAAGGTGTCTCAGCTGTAGAAGCAAACTTCTACTAACCTTCACCAGAAGCTGAACTGATACCACCTTTATCTCTCTTAGCTGTTCCTTAGAACTCAGAGGAGTTGGGTTTGGGGCTTTTTCTGCTGGTTCTGGAGTCTGCTCCACAAATGGAGCCAGACCAAATGTTCTGCTGCTTCAAGCTAGCCTAGAGAGTCCAGCATGTAAGGCAGAGAGGCCACATCACCTTTCTGTCATCGACTGGCTTTAAACTGCAGAGGCAGCTCTCTGATTCAGACTGACCCACTCCATGCACACGTATCCCTGACCAGGCAACGAGCACCACTTCCACAGCCAAGAGGCTGAGACATCAGTTGGGATTCTCTGAACAGCTTCCTTGGCACTTGCCAGTACAGAAGCAGTGCTTCTAAAAACATTTTTCACAGAAGAATGAAGAGAATCAACCCTCCATGGCAAAGCAGCTTTTACTACCTCTATAATCCACCAACACATTACAAAATGTTTTCCCAAATGCAGATTTTATCATCTCTCATTCTTTCTGCATTTTCACCCAGAATGGGGAACAGAATAAATTATTTTCTAGCATTTCAGGAAAAAAAAATATTTGATACTTAGCATTTTATGCTTGCTTCTGTAGCAGTGAAGCTAAGACTCTGGGAGACAGAGTTCAGGAGAGGAGCAGCCTCAAAATTCAAACTGAAAAGCAGCCAGCTAAATCAGATGCGTGGCATCTATCAGCTTCCAAAGACCAGGCAGGAACAACACTTGGAAGCAGAGACTAAACTAACCACAGGCTTCCAATATACCCTGCACACAAGACAAAAAACAGACTCTGGATTTTCAAGGAGACAAAAGGCTGAGGTTCACATCACAACACACTGATAGCGCTGCAAGAGATAGTGAGGAGAGAGGCAGCGCTGGACCAAACAGGTATCTGGAGCAGAGCGGTGAGACCTGCTCACAAGGAGTGTACCACACAGCTCTAAGACCTTGATAAAGAGCTTCTCAAAACAAAAGCTGGGCTAGACAAACAGAAAGGCAAATGGCAGGGTTGTTCAGTTGGAAGCCTTATTCCCGGGGCTTGGCTAGCCGAGAGGAAGACAGAGAAGCACACCGAGAGGAAGAACATCAAACACTTGTGAAAGCAAGCACTCTGTATTCATCTGTGCTAAGCAGCAACAGCAGAGGCTTCGCCAAGAGCCATTTAGACTGAACAAGCAGGAAGGTAACTTGTAGGCATTAACAAGCTTGCTCCAAGAAGTTACACAACATACTTGAGACCTAATCAGAGTGAGACACGCTTCACTTTGATCACTGTTACAGCAGCATCCACAAGTCCTCATCCAAATTATGACAGGGGCTGTTATCCACAGAACAGCTTTCTCCAAGGACTGCAGGCTGCCTCCCTCCTCTCCTCAGCTTTGGCAGCCCTGTTTTTAAAAGGCAAAGTCAAGACACAGATGAAGAGACCCTCCTACCCTCACACTGAGCTGGAGCAAACACAAGGAATAGGGAACAGGTGCTCCAGAGATGGGAGCCTCCTCTTCAGCAGACAAGCAGAATTCCACATTCTTCATTCCACTTGGAATACTGAGGGCAGTTGGTGTACAGATTTCTATCTTGCACCCTTAAACACACACACAAACCTTCCTACCCCTGCATTTTAACAAGGGAACACATATCCAAGCTCATAACAAGGGTGGCTCCTCTTTAAGGAAACATGAGGGGTCACAGTCCTAAGGGAATTCACACTCCAATCCTTGTTCCAGAGACTTCAGGTCTCCAACTCATCCCCAAACAAAGCCCTCAGTGCAAACAGCACATGCAGGTCATGAGCCTTTGCCAGGCACTGCTGCTATTTATACACCAGGAGCCAAACCCAGCCTCAGCACATGGCAAGTTCCTCCTCGTCCTCATTGCCAGGTGGCAGCAGAGGTCAAAAGTAATCAGGACCTTCGCAGGTCTGCAGCAGTGATCTGACTGCTGAAGAACGAATCCAACTGATTTTATTGTTAAATATTCCACCCTGCTAATAGCCATGCACAGGGCCCTGAAATTCAGAGACAGCTTCCAGTCAGGGTTAAAACGCAGGAGCAGCAAAGTTAAATGGAATCCATGTCACAGGCAATAAAAATCCCTCACAGCAAAGCAGCTGAAGGCAGATCACTTGCAGCAGCAGTGAGTGGCATGCAGACATACCACCTTCAATCCCCATGAGAAGCAAACTCAACAGCCTTGATTTCCAGCAGATATCAAGCACCTGCCTCTTCCAAGTAGCTGAAAGTGGCTGCCCAAAGTTAATCATCACTTCATGAAGCTTAACCAGCCATTTGCATTAAGAGCTCCACAGAAGCACTGCAGTTAAAAACCAGGATTTTAAAAGGCTGGTCGTTAGATCTGAAACCTTAAACAATTAGAAGCAATTAATATCTTCATTAATTTTTTTAATTACTTCTAGGTGTTGCTAAAGGCCCTGATGTTATTGCAGTCTCCAGGAATACTTCAAATGATTTTTTTCCCCAATCAGCTAAGTGCACAGGAAAGATGAGAGCCACAGATAAGAGGGGCATGCTGCACTGAAAGCATTATGCTCTTCAGATAACTCCACTGCTGCACAAGTGTCCTTGCTCTCAAATTGCCCTGAAGTCAGCCTGCAATGTTTTCAAAATGAACACAAGACTCTCAGCGCTGCACATCCACTGCTGCCACCTCTCAACAGCTCTGGCTGCAATCCTCAGACAAACTCCTGCCACAGTTAACTCCCAAGAGAATCTTCACGAATCAGAAGCAAGCCACTGCGGTGGATCTG
The DNA here is from genome assembly GCF_015220805.1 of Pogoniulus pusillus. Lineage (NCBI taxonomy): Eukaryota > Metazoa > Chordata > Aves > Piciformes > Lybiidae > Pogoniulus > Pogoniulus pusillus. The sequence goes on along the minus strand of NC_087290.1, from coordinate 13,343,172 downwards.
AACTGCAGGTACCTTCATCTCACACCTGGGTGGGGAGAAGTCTAATTTCAGGCATTGTGGAATGCCTAGAAAGCCTCTGGTTGAACCTTGACAACTGATGAATTTCAGCATTAGCATCTTGAAGAAGGAATTGGTTCCTAGGACAGGTATCTAAACTCAGAATGGCTAAGGAGAGCACATCTCACCAACAAGCAGCTACCACAGCTCACAACTGGGTTCCCGCAGCACTGTCCGTGCAGACCCTCCAAATCTAACCTTTTAATCTGTGGAACACCTGAGAGCAGCCAGCCTGCAGCCCCCATGGATGAGACACTGCTGCAACCACACTGCGACTTACCTACCTAAATCCCCCAGCTCTGGCACAACAGCTTTTAAATGTGAAGAGCTCAATGAAACGGTGAAAGTGGAGCTGAGAAGATGGGTGGTGACTAGAGCAGCAAGCAATGCAGTGAGAAGGTGGATTCTATCAAGCTTCATGCATAGCTCAAGTTCTACAGACTTCTTGCTCCTTTGAACTTACTGAAAAGCTGTCATTTCCCTCAGTGCACCAGGCAGCACTCATCAGGCAAACCAGTTCATCCAGAACTGAACTGTGCCATCAGGATGCAGGCAGTGAAGCTGTACTGGGGGATCCCCACAGGAATTGGGGGATTACTAGATGACAGGTACTGCAGCTCGCTGAATGCCTTCACCATATTTCACAGGAAGCTCATTAAAGAATGAAGAGGCTCAGTGACTCAAACTGGGTCACACAGTGACCCTCTGGCAGAGGAGCAAGCCGAGCTCGCTGGCTCAAACAGCTCTGGTCCCTGTGCGAGGGAGAAGCCATCGCTGCTGAGCCACTGCAGCTCCCCACGTGTGTCCCTGGCTGTGCCGCGTACACGCTCGGCTCTGCCCCAGTAGATCATTCACAGACACAGAGCAAACAGGAGAAAAGTAAAGTTACAATCTCCTGCTACTACTTTCCCCAGCAACCAGCCATTTGCTTCCCTCCGAGACAAAGTCCACAGAGACTCTGATAACACTCAGCAGTGCTAGAATCACCATTGCCCTGACCACAGCAGCACATGGCCCTGGAAACACAGAAAATCCCAGCGGTTTCCATTTGCAGCTCCTTACTTCTCCACAACTGATGGAGACCGTGGTCAAATGCAGCTTTTGTTGCCGTTTCCTACTGTTACAGAAAACTCTCCCCAAAAGGATGCCCTTAGCTCACTCTCTGTTCCCTGCTCCATGGTGTAACTTACTAGACTGCAATAAAAAAACTTGGCCAGACATAAATCAAGTTGCTCAACTCTGGAACACGAGCAACCTGGATCTTACTTTCTGCAAGGTGGAAGGAAAAAAAAGAAAAGAGAAAAAAGAAAAAAAAGAGGTGAACCACTAAGGTCTCTTCCAGGCAACGGAAACATTAATCCCCCAGGAGCAACAGAACTTGATTCTTTTGGTCCTGACTCTGTGCTGCCTGACAAACAGAAGCCACTGCAACACAAGAAACATCTGCCAACAGCAGATTTTCGGCTGTTACCGCAACACAAGCGCAGCTTGCCTTACCGGACAGCCATCACAAGCACCCTTCAGCTGTGCTCCAAGCCAGCAGCGCTCCTGTCAGCTCTCCCTGGCGCTCCCAAGCAGCCCCAGCGCGGGCTGCAGCAGGAGTCAGCCCAGCTCCGGGTGGCTCGCACGGCCAGCCAGGCTGCTTCTCTCCCGAGTGGCTTTCTTACTAACTGACTGCGCTATTGTCGAGCGTGAAACGAGCAGTAAAACACACATAAACCCAGGAAAGGCTGAGAACGGCAGCTCACTACATGGACACAACCTGCTCACCCCGCCGCCAGCCCACTGCCTTCACCCCCCCGGGACTGCTGCCACCGGGGCCATACGGGGCTGCAAGTCGCTCTGCTCCCCGGCAGGTACTGGCTCGGCCCAGCACGCTGCCCTCGGGGGTTCTGAGTGGCCCCACACGGCAGTGGGCGCCAGGGCAGCCCCACAGGCGAACGGCCCTACGGCCCCATCGCAAACCGGAGGTGACCTCGGGACCAGGCCGGGGGCCGAGCAGGGCGGCACTGACCTTGGCCGCAGCAAGGCTCTATGAGACCGCTCCCGCTACGACCACGGCCTAGCGAGCGACAGCTTACAGTGAGGACGGCACGGCCAGCACGGCGCGGCCCACTCCACAGCCCTTGGGCCAGGAGCGGCGGCCCCACGCTACGGAAAGCTGCCCGCTGACAGCCCAGAGCAGCGGGCCCCGGCGCTCCCCGAGGACTCAAGCGGCGGCCCGCGGCAGTACTTACGGATGGTCCGGCCCGGCGCGGCGCCGCCCTCCCCGCCCCGGCTCCCGCAGCAGGTCCCGGCCCGGTGCCGCCCCCCCCTCACCCGCCGTGCCCGCGCCAAGCCCACGTGCAGCGGCCGGGCCGCGGGGCTGGACGTGCAGCGCGAGCGCCGCCCCGCCCCGCGCCCCGCCCCGCGCCGCCCGCGAGACCGTGGCGTCTCGCGCGAGGCGCGCGGGGCTGCGCGTGCGCGCAGGGAGGCCCGAGGCGCGGCGGGGCCGGGCCGGGGCTGTCTGGCAGCCTGCCCGGGGGCCTTCCGCGGTCGCGGCTCGGCGCGGAGGGGACGAGCGGATCGGTGCTGCCGAGCCTGGGTCAGCGCTGGCCGCGCCTGGCTGCCTCGTGTCCTCCGCCCTCGGGCGGGAAGCGCCCTGCACCTCGGCAGGCGTCGGGCCGGTGCCAGCGGCTGCGGAGCTGCCGTGATGGGGGGTTCACATGTGCTGGCGTGGCTCGGCACGACTCGGCACGGCACGGCGCGGCACGACACTGCCGGGGTCCCCTCCAGCCCGGCGGCGTGGCGAGCGCTCCCTGCCCCGTCACAGCCGCCCGGCCCGGCGCTTCGCCCCGAGGCTCCGGCGTGTGCCGAGCGGCCTCCGCGCCTACCGGCGGGGCCTGCCGTGTTGGCTGCTTCGGCCCGGCCTCGGGTACCTGATTCACCTCTTCCAAGAGCTGAGAACGGCTCCTTGCACCTGTCTGCTGCTGAGAGGCTGCATCTGAGCGCCCGCTCCAGCCGCTCAACCCTGTTCTCTGCCGGCATCACTGGGCTGATCTCAGCCCCGGAGCCAAAGTTGTCTCCTCCCGGCACAGCCAGACGGTGCTGCCTTTCCCCGTGCTGCTTCTGACGAGCAGAGGGAGGCGAGCCCGTGCTTTACACAAAGGTTTGGGCAAGTGCTGTAGATGCCTACCAGGCGACAGAATGCTGGGCAGGGAGCAAACATGATCCGGCAGCTACCGTAGGGATGGGTTGGAGCTGCTGTGTGCCGAGGCTGACCCAGAGTCAGGACAAACTGTTCAGGCAACGTTGGCGCTTGGCTGCAAGGGCACCGATTTGGGATTGGATACTTTTGTTTTCACTTTATTAAATGCTGGCAACAGTTGCCTCCAGCCAGAGAGTTTGTCACCCTCCTGGAAGATACAAAGTGATTTCTGTGTCCCAAGGAAGCCCCGAGGCTTTGATGGGGGACACACAGTAGAACTGTGCGGCTTGTCGTTGCCAGGGCATCTCTGGGGCATCAAGGCTTGTCTGAGAGTAGCTTTCAGGACAGCTCTGGGCAAGTCACTTGGAGAAGACTGTGGGAAAGAGTTGTAGTTATTCTAAGGAGCTGGGGAGAGTACGGCAGACTGGTATGAAAGAGGAGGGGCTGTGGCTGGAGCAGTCTGAGAAGCAGCCCTGCTTTGGGAAAAGTTCTGTGCTGACCTTTATGGGGCACGGTGGTTAATTTCTGCTTTAATAACACTTGACACCCGGGAGGGAAGGAGTTTGGCCTGGGCCTGTGTGGGAAGAGCAGCTTGGGAGTGATGCATCCTCCAGATAACCCCACGCAGCTGCACGGAGTCACAGGAGGCAGCTTTTGCTGGGTGTTCCTCCTGCGCAGCCTGGCACAGTGCTTCTGCTGCAGATCAGAGGGCACTGCTGTGTCTGGGCTCTGGGGTGGCCCCTGGGGCACTGCTGAACCTGCTTTCTGTAGGATGTGTGACAGGGAACTTCCTGCTGTGTCAGTGGATCTTTGTGCTAACAGAAACGCCTCTGGAGTCCCCGACAGAACCGCTTGGGCTCCTTCTGCCTTTTCTATCTTTTGGAGACTCAGCAGCAGTCAGTGGGAAGAAATAAGCGAGAAAGAGGTGGCCTCTTGCTTCGGGGCAGGGAGAGGCGAGGCTGTAAAGCAGAGCCATTCCTGCTGGTAACCAGTGGGAGCAGCACTTGCTCTAAAAGCCTGATCTTCCTTTCTAATCCAACATAAGCCTCTTCTCGTGCAGCCAAGTTTCTCATTCTGCAGAGCCTTCTCTGTGCTCATGAGCTCGCCTGGCTGTGACCAGCGTGCTGCACACTGTGTAACGAGGTAGGAAGTCTGCTGCTGTAAACACCTCAGCAGCAGGACACCAGGGCAGCTCACTGGCCTGGCTGACCAGGCTGGCTGGAGCTAACCCTGCTCAGTTGTTCATTTACACCTGTGCAGCAGGCAGTGGGGACATTGCAGGGTGTCAGTGAGTAGCCTGGGGAAATCACAGCCCCGTGCTTTGAGCAGCATTGGCCTTCCTGAGTGAGAGATTTGTGTGTGTTGGTGAAAAGGTCCTGATTTGCCTCAATCATTTGAAAGAGTCAGAAGTTAATAAGAAATATCTGCTTAAAGAGTATAAATTGCACCCCAGGCGTGGAAAAAAACGCAACAAAGCTAACTAAGACTTTGCTCCTTGAAAGTCTTTGACCTGAAGATGTCAGAAGTTTGTTAAGGATTCCACCAGCAGACTGTTAGCTACCCTTGGGCAGCTGAGGTGTTTGTGGTGCCTTCTGCTGAGAGGTTTGTCCAAGGTCACAAGGACAGGACATACGGTGACCATAAACATCTTAAGCTCTTTGTATGCAGCAGAGCTGAGCTCTTGCAGCAAAGTCCATAAGCTGTGCTATCATGGCAAGAAAAAAATCTCTTCTGTTGAGTAATGCTGAAGTGATCCTGCTGTCAAACAAAACAAAAACTGCTGCCAGGGCAGGGAGCTGCTGCCTGCCTGCCAGGGCATGGTCCTCCTCCAGACACACTTCCTGGCTCTGGTGCTCTCATGAGTGGGAAGAGCTCCCTAGCCTGCCAGGTCAACTTTCATCCTGATTTAAAAAGCAAACAAATGGTCCCAGCAGGAAAAAAATTGGCACCATCCAAAGCAAAAGAATGACTGAAAATGAGAGAAGAGCAGGCAGGGCACCTCAGCACCCTCCAGGCCAGTTTAGCCTTTGTTGTAAATTACAGGGGTGCCCATTAACATCTCAAACAGAGCTGGAAAATTAAGGGCAGCAAGAGGCACTTGAATTGCTTTGCAGGGTGTTTGATCCACAGTGCCACAGCAGCTTCCTTGTGCTCAGCATGAGCCTGGTTCCAGCTTGCTCTGCTCCCTTCTGGTGCTTTGTCAGCAGCAAGGGGCAGGTCATGGTGCCAGCGATGCCCCTCTTCCAGCAGAGCCCTCCTGTCCCTGCAGCTGCCACAGAGCTGTGCTGGGTGAGAGGCTAGGTAGCTTGGAGAGCCAGACTGCCTTCCTGCAGCTCTGCCTCAGAGCAGGCTGCTGGGTCTGCCCTGCAGCTGCTGGAGGCAGTGGCAGGAATTGTCCTCTTTCAGGAGCTAATAGGGACAGGCCTAGCTGGAGGGAGAGCAGAGGAGGTGCAGCCCTGGCAAAGAAGCACAAGTGCAGCCTTCAGGACAGGCCAGCGAGCTGGTGCTGGCCTCATCTCCCCTTGCCATCAGCATCTCTTCAGGCAAGTAGCTCAGCACGTGGTGGGAACCAGCTGCTGCTCTTTGAGCCCCTGTGCATGGAGACTGCTCTGCTGTCTGGGGCAGAGAAACTCCTGCCCCTGTGTTGTGGCAAACAGGTGACTGCTAAGGTCCCTTCCAGCCCAGAAACCATTCTGAGAGGAGCCTCTCCTTTTACTCTCCTGCTGCTGTCCTGCAGGTTTCTCAGGAAGAACAGATGTCTTGCTGGAGCTCAGGAGGGACAGGGAGCAGCTACGGAAGGGAAGCACCAAGGAAAGGGGAGGAAATGGTGGCTGGCATTGCGAGGAGCTGGGGAGCACAGCCAGCAGCAGAGGAACTTCATAGAAAGCAAGTAAGTGTAGAGGAAATGGAGCCCAGAGCAGGTGAGGCAGAGGCATCTGCTGTCCTCTCACCTGGCATCTTGTATCTTAACCACAGGTGGCTTCAGGAAGCGGAGATGATGAGCCAGAGCATGGAAAACTTGCTCTCGGGCAGGCCTGTCCCCAGTCCACCTCTCTGGACCTGGCTGTTCCGGTTCCCTGTGTCTGTGGAGGAGGCCTGGGTGAGCTGTGCAGTGCATGCAGTGTGTTGTGCTGAGCTGGGCCCACCTGATGCTCAGAGGGCTCTGGCGGGGGCAGAAGCAGCAGAACAGCTATTTCTGGTTTGTCTGAAGGACACTGCTGTGAGAAACCAAATGGAAGTGTGATGTAATGGCTCAGTGGGCTCCACTCAAACCCAGAGCTACTTACTCAGGGCTATTTATAGCACCAACATTTGAATGCCCCTGAAGATGCAGTCATCAGGCCTCTTCCATTCCTGCTTTGAAGAACAAGCCCATGATTGTTCCAACAAGTCACACCACGGGAGATGTTCTCCTGTGCTCTCCACCCACGCAGCCCTGGGGTTTGTTCTCACCTGGGAGCTTGTTAAACATAGCAGCAAACTGAAGAAACCTGTGCCCAGACACAGAGCCATCACACCTACAAAGCAGCAGCTTCTGTGGTGGGAAAGGACCATGGCAGCTGTGAAAGGGAAGGGTCAGTGGCACTCTCACGACTTTGGTTTTCAGCTTTGTCACACTGAGAGGCCCATCATAGTGAGTCCATTTACGTTGGCTTTCCTCAAGGCAGCTGCCCACAGGTGTGACCTTGGCAGCCAAATGCCAAGAGCTGTGCTTAAGTCAGCATCCCTCTGGCCCAGGGAAGGGACTGCTGGAGCCAGTGCTGGTGCCAGCGCTGGTGCTTGTTTCTGTGCCACTTTTCAGGGCGCTTCAGAAAGTTACCTGTTGAGAGAATTCCAACTTGAGCATGAAACTTGTGGGCTAACCCAGGAACATCCAAGGCAGAGGTATCTGGAAATAGTCCTGCCAGGCAGCTCCATGAGTTAGGAGTCAGCTGCTGGGTCAGTCTCACTGCCCCTGAGTAACCACTTCCCTTTTCTTCCTCCCTGTGCAGCTTTGCCCTTGTTACCTCTGAAGCAGAATTTACATCTCCTCAAGCAGGTTTGAATTTTTATGTTGCCCAGCAGCTGGGCAGGGATGGTGAAGCTGTGCCCTTGGCCAGCACTTCTTGCTCCAAGGCTGCAACTTTTTTCCCTAAATATTTTTTTCCAGCCACACAAAGACAAGGGAAATAAAACCCTTTCTCCTTCCACTCCCTCACCGTGGCCACAGGGATCTCAAGGGCTTTGTGATCTCAAGTATCAGGGGAGCTCAGCCATGCAGAGAACAACTTCAGAGCTGTTTTTGCAGCAGTGCTTTGGCACACACAGGGCAGGAAAATCTCTTGGTGGCTCCCCACAGCAGTCAGCTCCACTGGCACCGGCTTAGGACTGAAGAATATCAAGATGCTCCTGAAGTTTAACCCTTCTGAGACCGTGGCTCTTCCACTCACAGTCTCTCCTGGCCCCTGCAGTGAGTGCCCTGGGCTGTATTTCTGTCTGTCCTCACCTGAGCAGGCCTAAGGGTATGCCCAGCATGCAGGAACAAGAAGATGGCTCAGAAGGGGTGAATGCAGTCACGCTTTAATGTGTTTTTACATCCTTTTACGAGTCACAAAGCCAGAATATAAGTACTTATACATTTGGAATAGGAAAGTAATATATTCCCTAAAAGAAAAATAGATTTGATTAATCATTTGTCGTAAAAGTTGCCTGACAGTTTAACCTTCAAGCTTCTAAGCTAGAAAAGCTCAAATAGACAAATTATACTGAAATGTTCTTTAAAGACCAAGCAGCTGGTTTATTAAAATATTAAATTTTACATTTTAAAAAGAAAGGTTCTGGTTTGTTATTCAATTATGGTCATCTTGCTGGGGTGACATGAAATTCATGACAAGGGGCTTGACTCTGTCCAAATTCTGCCCTCGGCTATCCACAGGCAATCAGTTTTGCCACTGGTAGCACTGTGCAAGGTCACCCAACACACAGAGAAGCACCAATCTGGAAAGACAAATCCAAGAGGCTGATTTCAACTCCATGCTCATTTTCCCCATGGAAACTGGGGGGTGGGGAGTGGGGTGTCAGGTCTAGGACCAGGGTTGGGCCCAGCACCCTTGGTTCAGACCCAAAGGACCCATCCAGATCTGTCACAAGAGACAGAAGAAGGGTTTCAGACTAGACCAGCTTTGCCCCACAGCAAAGGGAATTGACCTCCCAACAACTCGAAGCAGGTTGCATTTACATTTTACTTCAAAAAAGAAAAGAAATAACAGTAAAGGGGAGGGGTTAAGTACATACATGAGGGGAAGAAGGCTGAGCAACACCTCTCTGAATCCAGGTTTCTACCTGTTGTTTTGCCTACAGGTGCTGGCGGTGCCAGCAGAGCCGTGCCGCTGCCGCACGCTCGCGGATCCAGGGAAGCTGCTGGGAGCTGCAGCCCCCAGGGGAAGAGTAAAGGTATCATACACAGTGTGTAAGTTTATAGTACACAGCATTGGCTCTTAACTGACGTAACACAAGGGCGGGGAGGAGGAGTTACCAGTTACTAACACTAGGCTGTTATAACCTGTATGTTATACATGTACAGCAACTAACTGCTTTACAAAAGAAGCCAAATAATACAAGATATTGTCACAGGTATTTACAGTGTAGTAAATATACTTTTCTGTAAATTTTTACACAAAAAAACTATTTACAGGTGGAGAGGCAGAGTTAAAAAAAAAAAAGTAAATCATGGTGGGACCAACACTCAAAGGGACTTCCTGTGGTGGGCTTGTTGCAGACCACCACCACGAGCTCGCTTCGGGATGTTTGTAAAAGAACCTTAGAGAGAACTAGAATGAGCCCTAAAACCTACAGCCTGGCAAGAAGGGAGCCCTGCAGTGCTCCCAGGGCTCAGGCCACAGCACTCACTGGCAATGATTCCTGTCCTGGGAAACCTCATGCAGCTGGAAGCAGGAACACTGGCGTCATCAACAAGCTTATGCACCACTCCAGTCCTACTGCCTCATCCTTGCATCAGGGAAGATGCAGACACACAGAACACTGAATGGTCCTCACAGGCTGTGCTGCCAGGCTCTGAAGCAGGGGTGTCAGGTAAGGTCCCGTGCTGCAGTCCTATGGTCCACATGGGCAGCTTGGGGGTTCCTGCAGCTGGGTTCGTTTTGAAGCACAGAGACCCCAGGGCTGCACAACCAATGGCTGCCCCTGCAGCCCACGGAGCTGCCTCCACAACCTCAGACCAGGTTCAAGCCCACTGCTACCTGCTGGTCACTAGAGCATCACAGAGGGAAGGGAAACAGGCTGGACGGGGACCCAGAGGTGTCACAGAACAGAGTGGAGCAAGTTGGAGAGTGTCCAAAACGGGGAAAAAGAACAAAGAAAGGAGGATGTGAGAAAAGAAGGTGGCTAAATGACAGCAGTGGCTGCTGCAGGGGCAGTAAGGCACTGAACAACTAACGAGGAGTAGAAGTTGAGCCACTCAGGAAAGGCCAACTCCTCCCCTGTATCTAAGCACAAGAACTGCTGCTGCTAAGAGGGACCCTGCCCGTGGATTGGAGTGCATGACTCCAAACTACATCTTGGCCATCGACTTCATTACACCCCAGTGCAGGCCCCACAACCTGATAGGTTTGTCTCCCCTGCTCTGGCAGTTCAGCTCCTCTCGCTGAGCCACACCAGCAAAACATTCACTGACTCCCTCTCCTGCTAGGAAAAAAGAGCAACTGCACTTTGTTGACTTGATCAAAGTGCCACAGATTTTTTCAGGTGGGATTGAGTAGCTGTAGAAGTGGAGCAGCTCTGGTGCTCCCAGGGAGGGCAATTTCAGTCACTCTCCACCCTGATTTCACACTGAGTGCCCCAGAGGAGGCACCAGTTCTGGTTTTACACCGACAGCCTCTCCCCAGGGACCCACAGGGCAGTGCAGCTGGCATCACCATTTCTGTTTAAACAAAATCTGCTCCTAGGAGAAACAGCTGCAGCCCAGGTTTTTCTGACAGCAAACTACCTTCACAAGGGTCTTTTTCCTTCCTGCCTACAATCCTGCAGGCTTCTACCCTTCATTGTTTTCAACAGAAAGGGCAGGGACCGTCTGGGCTCAGTACAGCCCAGTGCAGGCTGGCAGTGACGCCAGAGGTGGCTTGTGGTGGTCTGTGAGATGAGTTTTCACCAGTGACTCCCAGCTTGACACAAGCAGCATTTCCATTCCTACACACTGCCCTGCCCAGCCCTCCCCTAGCTCTGTGTCACCTCAGGAACCACACTGCCACTGCAGCCCCACACACCATGAAGGGAGGGAAAGGTTTGGTCGCCTGCAGGAGGCTTTGTTTCCCAGAGCCTCTGATTCAGGACTCCTCATTCTAAGGTTTCCTCTCCTTTCAGCAAACTCTTTGCATATTCAGTTTGTGTTCATAGTTTTTTCCAGGACTGTAAACAAATTCAAAGAAATTAAATGGTTATTTTATGAATCAATACAATAAAGGTATTTTTATTTACATCAATGTTACATTGTTACTGTGTGGATACATGGGAATTCTGCTCTACAGCCATCAAACCTGAGCACTCCATTGTACCATTCTCTACTCATTTAGCTGTGGAGTTTGATTTACTGACAGCCACTGAGGACATTGCACTGTTCTGCTGGGGGTGGTGGATGCACTGCCTTGTCCTTGCGGCCACCTACAGCCTGGTGACTTCTAAGACACAAGAAGGATCTGAGCCTGGGAAGTGGAGCTCTTTTTTTTACAGCAGCCCCCTGAGGAGCACCAAGGTGACAGGCCCAGGATCTCTGCTGGCCTCCGAGATCCAGCCCTGGCCAGGCTTTCACAGTGACAGCAACTTCAGTTGGTGTGACACCCCCCCCAGCCCCAGCCCTGGGGCAGGCCTGGCTGCCCCAGCAGCACTCCCACAGTGTCAGTTCTCTCTCAATTCACGGTACCTTAGCAAACGGTGCTGGTCTGATAGCTGTGTGGGGCAGCACAAAAGCAGCTCTGCCAAACACCACCTCCCAGGGCGGGAAGTTCATTAATTCATTGAGTTCTCCCCTCCATACCTCGCTGGGTGTTCTGCCGGGAACTTCTCAGAGGTGCATGTTGTTGGGAAGGGCAAAACTAGAGGAAATGGTGAAGGGAAGAAAGAAGCAATAATTCTGCACGCTGCTGCAGTGACAGCGAAGGAGTCAGTCTCGGGGTTCCCTCTCCACCAGACCTTTTTAGTGCAGTCAAAGCACAGCAAAACAGAATTGGCTTTGGAATAACACCAGTTTGTCCAGTCTGCTCCATACACAGTCCAAGGACGTGAAGCTGTGGTCTGGGGAACGAGAGAGACTCCTGCAGCCTCCTTGTTCTCTCCAATTTATTGCTAATTACTAGAAATTTAACCTAATCAACCCCTTCTGGCTAAGCTCACTGCACCGTGGCTATCCCAAGTTTAAGTATGGTAAACAAAAGTCCACAGCTAAAAATCTTACAGGTTTGGATTAAAAGCAGGATTAGAGCAACTTCCAACCCCCCCCCCCCCCGGCTCGTAAAGCCACCACCTTGAGACATGTGCAAAGAGGATTAAGGATGAACCCTTTCCTTTAGAGCAGGGACAGAGAGGGCAGACAGGAGAAGCAGGGCAGGACTGGCTACGGGCAATGGCTTTCGGATCTGGACAGGACGCGTTCTGCAGCGCTGGAGATCTCCACGGCTCCGGCAGGACCTACACGGGCGGCTCTGGAACAGTGGCTGAAACCAACAACAGGAGGGGAGAAACGAAGGCATCGGAACTCAGGCAATGTCTCAAGAGTTGATCATCTGGCAACAACGGCTGGCGGGATGGGAAGGTTAAAAATTAAGTGCAGCATCACAACCGGTGGAGGCCCTCGGCGAGGCGCCCGCGGGTGTCAGTCGTTTTCCATAGCGAAGAGCCCGGAGCTGCGGCGCCACGGGAGCAGTCAGACGATCTTCTTGATGCTGTGGCGTTTGAAGCTGCCGGCACTGCGCTGCTTCTGCACCTGGCTGGCGGAGCCGTGCCGCATCCTCCCGCTGTTGGAGTGTCCGGCCGTGGGCGAGAGCTCCACGTTCTCCTTGTCGATCCCTGCGGGAAGACAACACAAGGGCCGAGGTTAAACCTCCCCCCGGGGAAGAGCAACCGGGCCTGGAGGGGACCAGGGAAGTGATGCCCTCCCGACGCCGCCAGGGGGCGCGCTCCAACAGCGCCGCAGCTTCGGCGCCGCCCGGGGCCGCGACCGCGACCGCGTCGAGAGCAGCGGGCAAAGAGGCACCGGGACCGGGGCCAGCGCAGGGCTCCACGGCCGACTGAGAGCAGGCTCCGCGCCCCGCACCCCGCTGAGTGCTGCCAAGTGGCTGCTGGTTCAAACCGGCGCTGGGCAAACGGCAGCCCGAAGCGGTGCCCGGGAGCACGGCGTGGCCCCGGTCCCCGAGCACTTCACAGGACTGAGTGTGGCTGTTGGAAGCTGAAGGCCAGCACAGAGGGAGGCAGCGCAGAGCTGCTCGCTGCTCCCCCATCACCGCCAGTGGGGCAGGGGGGAAGGAAAGGAAGAACAGCAAGAGGTCCTGGGAGTTGCGGTTAAAGTAAAACCGTGCTCAAGTGAAGGGTTGTGGCAGCAAGAAACAAACCAAACCAAGTGATGCAAGCGGCTCAGCACCGCCGCGGGCAGACCCGCACCCAGCCGGCTCCCAGGCAGGGGATGGCTGATCCCCTGGCACCTCCTTCTCCTCTCCCTTGCTCGGTAGCTTGCTGCCGGGCACCCAGTCGGGGTCATTGCCCAGCTGGGCCCCCTCCAGCCTCCTGCCCATCTCCAGCTATTCCCCAGGGGCTGAACGACGACCAGGGCTGCTCCTGCCCAGCACAAATGCTGCTCAGCATCAGCCTGGTCCCAAATCTAAAACATGACCCCAAGCCAGCTGCTGTGAGGAGAAACAGCCCTAGCCCAGACAGGCCCCGATGAACACAATTCTCCTGTCCATGATGCCTCACAGGTGACAAATCTGAGACAGCTGTTTCATTGCAGTATGAAAAATGGTGTTTTGGGGACCAGAGGTACAGCCCTGACTGACCAGAAAAATCACCTCCATGAGCTGAAGTGAGGAGCCCTACTCACACTGAGCTGTGTGCTCAGCTGCACAGAGCTCACCACGTCCCAGCACGACTCCTTCCATCATCTTTTCTTCCCCCTTAAAGCTCCAGGTTGAATTTGCTGTGGAGAGGGCTGGACTGGATGACCTTGGTTGGATAGGCTGGACTGCATGGATAAGGTGGATATATTGGACTGATGATCTTGGGGTTCTCTTCCAACCTGGTTGATTCTATTCTGTTCTACAAGACCAAGCACCTTGGCTTGCAGGGACTGCCTGACCTGCCTCTGACTTTATGCTTTCCTACAAGGGCATGAAAACAGCTATGGGTGTGAACTGCCCCCTGAGCTCCCCTAATCTTGGAACTGAAATGGGAATTTCATTTAGTATGGGAAATAGCAGAGAGATGCTCCCAAGGCAGATGAAGCACTCTCCAAGCACTTGTACCAGCATCTGTACCTGCCACAACTGCTCATTTTTTTCAGGCCAGAAAGCCCTTCCCTGACTCTAGTTTTGAGGAGATTGAGCAAATGAAGATGTCTGGCTCAAATCTCTTCTGCTTTTTGCATCCTCTAGAAGGAAGAGCTGGAGGACTGTCGAACCTGTGGGCTTCTTCCAGCCAGAACCCAGGGACTGCCATTACGTGGGAGTGGTGGAGTGAGGAAGGATCGTTTCTGAGCCTGCAGAATTCTACCACCATGGCAGAGGTGGTAGAGAGGCTGCTCCTTGCTCCCAGAGAAGGCTGATGTGGATTCAGGTACCTGCAAATCCCCTCAGCACTGAATCTTGCCTCACAACTACAGCTCAATAAAAGCACCTAAGAACTGCTACTGCCCATTTGCAGCTCCAGCAAAGGCAGCAGGAGGCTTGTGGAGTGGAGATGATGAGCTAGCCACGTTCCAGCCAAGTGCACACACTTCTCTGAGAAGCTCTGGCTGTGCTCTGCAGGACAAGGTAACCCTGCCACATTTTGCTGAAAGAATCACACCAAACAAAGCCCAAACCCAAACTACTTCAGGCTGGCCCGATGGGCACACAGCAAAGCCACGGGTTATGAGCTGCTACCACAGCAGCTTTGGACACAGCAGTAACCTGGAGATACAGGAGCTGAGGCTGCTGTCTGACTCAGACATGCTTCCAATCAATGACTACTTTTCTGCAGTTAATCACTGCTGCAGCAGCCTCCCAGGGTAGCTGTCACATCACAGTCTGACATGTGCTCAGCAACACACTCACCACTCGAGGTGTGTGGAATGAGCAGCAGGGAGGGTGTTTATACCAGAGGCTGGAAGCACAACCAGCAGCCAGGACTAGGCTGCCTGGGAGGGAATAAAAAGCTTAGAACCAAATCTTGTTACTCTCTCACAGTTCTGTCCCATTCCTACAAGAAGCTGACTGTCCCTGGCAGGGGACACAGAATGAGCTCTGCATTTCACACATAGATAGGGATACTTCAGCCAGAAGCTGGCTGCAGGCTACATCATCCTTCCTCTCCCTGTGGGGGTGTGAGCTTACAAAAACCACAAACTAGGATGAGAACAGGAAGCAAAACCCACAGGTGTGAGGGAGAAAAAACCTCATCTGTAGATTTTTTGACTTCTCCATATCAAAGCAGGAATCCAATGGTGTTGAGGTCCCATTCTATGGAGCTCCTGGCAGCTGCAGTGCAGTCCCAAGAACTCCTGTGGTTTCCCATGGTGTGCAACTGAAGGTAAAGCTGACTTCCAGTGACTTTAAAAAGCTCACATGAAATAGTTCTTCAATTCAGCTTATTACCTGCAGCAGAGCAGTTTCACATCCCATGCATCCACTTTTCTGTCTCCAAGTCTATCTGTCCCTAAGGATGTGAGTCTCTTTGCCTGCCCTACCACCAGATACTAGCACCACACAAGAAAAGCAAGAGCTTAGCACTTACACTGCAGCCATTCCTATGTCACAAGGGTCAGTAAACCAATTCTCATGCCACAAGCCCAACCCTGAAGCAAATCAAGCAGCATTTCGTGCAAACAAGATGAAAGCAGAATGTACCTTGATGAGGATGCTGCATGAAAACTGCAGATTTAGAGCAAGGCAGAGAAGCTTCACAGACAGAATGAAAGAAAAAATGTAAGTGAATCATGTCCATGACAAGGGGAAGGGGAAGAAAAAGAGAAGAGATGGTGACAGACAGAACATTTATAAACAGTGATCTCACCTGGTTCTTTCCAGATGCAGGGAAACTGTTTTCATGTATCTGCAACTTTATCTGTTTGTAACCATAATAAAAAAAGTCCCTTGGCTGAAAGCCTTTCATGAACTCAGCTTGATAAGTAACTCAGCACTGCTACATACCTGATTTTCCTCTCAGTTCTCCCACTAGAGGCAGGGGTTGGCACATCTATAACCCTTCTTATTCCCACAGCTGCCTGGCTGCTCCAGGAAATCCCGTGGCCCACCTCAGTTCATCTTTTGCAACTCTTTCAGCCCTGATTTTTGCCTTGGCAGACACTAGATCTCTGCAGCTAAGGAATCCATCAAGTGCCAGAGGCCTAATTCTATGATTCTAAACAGCTTCAAAATCAAAGCCTGCTTCTTGCAGAGTGGCAGTGGTTAACCTGCCGGCTGAAAGCTGCTGCACTGCTGGCTGAAGTGCAGTGATGCAATAAACCTGGGATGGGAGAGCAGAATGAAAAGCTCCACATTGTGCCTTGGCCCACAAGACAGAAAGCTGGAGATGCCCTGACCAAGCCACAAGTCTTGGCATTCAGACTGCTGGAGTGAAAACAGAACTGCTCCAGGAGATAGGCAAGACAGTACCAACCAGTCAGAGATGATGGGGAAACAAACACTGCTGAGAAGCAACACTGAGCATGAGGCCTTCAGGAGGTATTGATCTCTAAAGGCTGTCTCAGACTCACTGGGAACTCACAAAGGCTGAAAACTGGAACTCTGGGTAACAGCCTTCTAGGATTTGACTTCCAAGCAAGCCATGCACAGTGTCATGAACTGAATCACAGAACCATTTCAGTTGGAAAAGACCTTTAAGATCAAGTCCAACCACTAACTACCAAGTCTGGTGCTAAACCATGCCCCTCAGCACCACATCTCTGTGCCTGCACTGGGACAGACCCACAGCCTGCTGAACAAGTTCACCAGCTCCACTGCAGATGGCTCTCACCCAGCATTTGACAAAGGCCATTTGTTTGCAGAGCACTTGAAAGACATTTTGGATGAGCAGGATGAATTCCTTCCTCTTAGCTAACAAAGGAAGAGGGAACAGAAAGTGAGGCAGGAGGAAGGGAGGCATTTACCTAGGCAAATGTTTTCTTGGTAGTAAAGAGCCCAGTCCTGCACCATCACTTCATCCCTGCAGAAGGAACTGTGGGAGCTGCCACTGATACTTCATTCTGCATGGAAAGATGCTGCCCACAAGGTTCCTACTTGCACCCTAGCAGCAAGCAAGCTGTGTGTTAAGGAAGAAAGTTTTCATCAAGCCCTTTCCTTCTCCATAGCCTGGGTTGCACCTGCAGGCTCTGGGGGCTCTGTGCTGCAGTGCTTCCATGTGCAGGATGAATGTGGCAGTGGCTGCATGACACAGCCACGGCAGGTAATGGACACTGTGAAGTATTAAAAGCCTCTGAAATGTCCCCAGACTCAACTGTTACCCATCCTTGTTACTCAAATCAAATGGGAGACCCTTCCAAGCCAGGACTCAGGAATACAAACCAACAATCCCAGAAACTGCCTCCTTTAGGCTAAAAGTGCTGCTAAAAAAGGATCAGAAGAGGTAACAACTGTGTAAAATCTGCTTCCCACCTTCTCTCCTCACTTAGCAGAACATTAGGCAATAAATCATCTGGGATTGGCAGAGTATGCTTGGGCTGACAAAGCATCCTGAAATGTAATTCTAGATCTCAGCATCAGTATTCCAAGGAGGTGATCTCCCCACATTTAAAGAATTTAAGTTGGCTTCTCATCATGGAAGAAAGTAAGCTGCAGTCACCTATCACTGTGTGAAACACAAAAGGAAAGCACCACACAGACAGGGCTCTGCTGCAACCTTTCTGCACCTCTGCAGCACTCATTACACAGTGTATCTGTGAGCAAACATCACTTGCAAGAGCAGATTTCCCCAAAAGAGCTTATTTCAAGGCTAGCAGAAACCAGGGAATGAGAGAATGAAACCCCCCAGACACCTCTGTACAAGCTGCACCTGCAGAGGAGGGGTCCCAAGCCTTCCAGCAGTTAGACACCAAGCAGGCTGATTGCTCCTGGTGCTCAGAACTGCAACAGGTAAATCACCAAGTAAGAAGTGTAAGAGCAGAGCACTGCCTTGCTCTGAGACACTAACCCAAAATCACTTCAGGAAGGATCTTCCTGCAGATTTCTTTGACATAAATTCTATTTCCCCCTATGTTTAATTTCCTCTAGGTTAGGCTTCACCTGCTACACTGAATGATTGCTGCTCTTTTTTCCATCTTTCACCTGAAATG
Source organism: Pogoniulus pusillus (assembly GCF_015220805.1). Taxonomy (NCBI): domain Eukaryota; kingdom Metazoa; phylum Chordata; class Aves; order Piciformes; family Lybiidae; genus Pogoniulus; species Pogoniulus pusillus. The sequence continues at coordinate 13,325,398 of NC_087290.1, read as the reverse complement.
TCCTCCTGTTCCATTTAACCTCTGCATCTCCCTGCACTCCCCTTCTGCTCAAGCCAGAAGGAACGTGGGGTTTGTATCCAGTGTTCTTCTTGAACACCTCCACTTCACCATCAGCATGTTCCTGGCAAGACAGCAGCCTGAACTGACCCCCAGTATCCCACACACAGCTACAGGGACATTTTATTTTCTCCAGGGCTAGCGTGAGCTCTGTATGATGCTGCCCAGATGAGCACTGGTCTTAACTCAGTTAACTGAAACTGAGTCAGTCCTGGATTCTTTTTCTGCCTGGTGGTGCCCAGGGAGGCAGGATTTTCCTTGCAGAATCCCATGATGATATAGTTGTATTTATCAGTGCCCAAGGCTCCACTGCTGCCTGTGTTCCACATTAAGGTGCAGCTGTTATTGGTTCTGATGCACTTAATGCTATTTCCTTCATGCTTTATGACTTGGAAGAGACAGCTTCAGTGCTGGACAGAGCCCAGCTCCTCAAATACCAGCCTGACACCTTAGCAAACTGTTTAACATTCATTGGAGTCAGGAATGCAGCCACGTCTGGTGCACAAACTCATCTGAGGGGACAGCGGGGCTGTGCCCAGCTACAAGCCCACTCAGTCTCCCACATCCCTTACCTCTGCTGGCCTCAAACAGCTACTGACCTGGGGAGTGCTGGGAGGTTGCAAGCGAGGTCATGGAATTGGAAAGGTTAAGGTTAGCAGTGATGCTGAGCTGGCTCTGCACTGCTGGGGGGTACGGAGAGGTGGGAGTCAGCAGAGATTCTTCGCTGGTCTCCTCGTCGATTCCAGGCAAGTAAGTGTCAATCAAGGCATCAAGGAACTTCACTATCAGCTCAGCATAGTCTGGGATTTGTGTTTGCTGTGGGCAAAGGGGGGAAAAAAAGAAAATATTGGTTCTTTCCTTTCTCCTTTGCTGCCAGTTGGAGCTTTGCCCCAGGAGTCACTCCAACGTCGCTCTGCTGCTGCCCCAGAATGTGCAAAGCATTTGCTGCATCTATAAAAACTGAATTGTGACCTTTTCCAGATCACTCTGCACATACACACTACAGATCATGTGTAGGTGCAATTTCAGCAGTGCCTGGAAGCAGAAGGGCAGAGAACTGCCACAGTCACCTCCCCTGCCACAGCACCCGAAGCGCTGCCTGTGCCCCAAAGCCCAACACCCAGCATGCTGCCTGCTCTGCCACCAGTATGGGTGGCAACGACTGGAGGGAGCAAAAGGCAGTGCAGATGGTCAGTGCCTGATGCATTTGTTCTGTTCTAACATCAAAATCAACCTCATGGAATTACCACTCTTAAATTCACCCTTTCCACTCTTCAGTCATCTAATGAACTGAAGATCCCCTGAATGACACCAGGTGTCCTGGGGCCCTGTGTGGGCCTGGGAGCAGTAAGAAAGTTCTCACAGAGCTGTCTGCTTTACCCAGCCCTGGCAATGTGGCCTTCAGCTGTAGCAGTGAGCCATATATTACTTATATCCCATGACTTGCCATTTATCTGCACCCTCCCTGGAGCACCAATGTGCTTCACCCAGACAGAAAAGCCAAAGCATTCAGGACCTTATGGTTCTCACCTTAGAAAAGGGACCAGCAAACCTCCACAACCCATTAAATCCAAAACCTGCAACGACAATCTGAAGGTTACCACCAAGACACAGTCCTGAACTGACAGAAAGCAACCCTGGATGAGGCTGTGGCCAGCCTGATCTAGGCTAGGGTGTCCCTGCCCATGGCAGAGGGACTGGAACTACATGATCCTTGTGATCTCTTCCAACCCTGACTGATTCTATGATTCTAACCCCCAAGAGCACATCCCACACCTAGGCACGGAAGTGAAGTGTTTGACTTGGAGATGCCACACTAAGCTTTGTGCAAACCAGGGGTGACAAAATTAAGGCTCTTTAATTTGCTCATGAAGCACAAAAGTTGTAAACCAAACAACATCTCTGAACAGTCATCCCTGAAATTCTTGATGTGGTTTTAGAAGGCACACCCAGCATGTGAAATCACAGCCCATAGAATGCCAGGCTGGAAGGGACCCCAAGGATCATCTGGTCCAACCTTTCCAGATGAAGGTGTAGTTGGAATGAGCTGGCCCAGAACTCTGTTAAGCTGAGGCCCCTCAACTATTTTCTGTTTCTTATGAATCTTCCTTGAAAGCTTTTGATTAAGGACCATAACAGACCATCTTTAGGTGTTAAGTGTACAAGTGTCCCATGAAAGTCAGCTTGGGCACTGAAAACCAAACATCACTCCATGGAATTCACCCATAATTAAAGCAATTCCTAACAAGGTTAAACCTCATCACCACCACTCATGGTCTGTATGGCTTTAGATGGGTTAGTGGACTCAGAATCCTCAGTTCCAGCTTGTTTCCTCACACAGATGGTTTAATACTTTGTCTGGAGCTCCTTGCTGCAGTTGTGCACCAGACAAAACACTTAACAGCGCTGACTTTTAACACACAAACTCTTCTTTCCAGCAGGAGACAGGGAGCTGGAAGGATGCCACACAGGGCACTATTAGGGCTGCAATTCTGAAACTGTAGTAAAATCTGACTTAAAACACAGGAGATTGCAAACAAGTGGGAAAATATTTACTCTGTAGGTAAGAAGTTTGGTACTGGGGTGGAGACTCTTCGTGGTAGACAACGCTCTGAACAATCCCATGAATTGGATTCAAGAGATTTGGATCCTGGCACAGCGACAAGAGGGTATTGATCTTGGAATCCAATAAATTATGCCTGAAGAAGAGAGAAAAGTGCCTTAGTTTTTATTCACCAAGTAGATCTGCAGTTCCCAGTTGATTTCAGCACACAGTAGTTAAGGTGGATTCTCAAAATCTCAGTATGTGCTCAGTGAAGAAGTTCCAAAAAGCTCCACTAACAAAAGAGCCCATTCCAGCATTTAGCCAGCACTTGAAATTACAAATACTTTAACTATTTGAACCAAAAAAGTACTGCCTGGACTGCTGTAGGTGTCAGAGCTGGAATTTCAAAGCAGCTTTTTAAACCTGCAGGGGAAGTGTTTCAGTTGAGCTCCCCTGCAGCTCTCCTGTGTGCTGGTTTTGTAACCCAAATGCCAGTTGCTCAGCTGTGGTTTCTGTAACTCACAGGACTTGTGGGTATTTTGCCCACTACTTTCTCAAGCCAGCCACAGGTAGGATTATGTCTAAATCACACTCAGAGCAGCTTTACAACTCGACTCCATTGCTGGTTTCTGACCTCAGCAAATGCTCCTTTTGGCAGGTATCTAAAAGAAATACACCCAAGGACTATCCTGGACTATGCTTTAGCTCACTTCTGATAGGCAGCTGGGGTGCTGACTTAAAAACCTGAGTCTGGGAGAAGGCAACACTGAAGAAGCAGGACACAGTGCAGAGTGTAGCAAAAGTCACCTGAGTACCTGCAGGATCAAGTGGCAGAGCTGTGCTCAGTCACTGGAGCAGAGCAGTGGCACTGGCAGCTCTGCAGAAGCGCTGGCTGCAGAGCTAGGCTCCCAACAGCAGCTCTCCCACGCTCTGCCAGCCTGCAGAGACGATGCTGGGGAGTGCTTCTGAGACCATCTGCAGCCCTGGGTCTGAAGATGCCTGCTCTTGTGAGAACATCATGTTCATCTGACACAGGCAAAAGAGACAATTCTCCAGCTGCTAAGGACAGTTGTCTCACCAAGCCACGGGCAAGCTGCAGCTAGCAACCTGCAAATAATTACCTTGCACATGCTTGTCCTGGTGCAGGGAGCTTTTAAAGAAAGGGGCAAGTAGAGAGTCTCCATAAAGAGAGTTTTAGACACTTACACAACAGGAAAGACCTTTGGGAAGACAACGCTGGCTTCTGCTAAGTACTCGTAGAGGATCCGCTGGTCGAACTCATCAGTAGTGTACTTCACTAACGTCGCCTGTCACAACGCAAAGCAGGCAGTTAGCAGCCTGCTGTTACCTGCAGGAGCTACAGGCTTCTGCTGCTCTCCTAGCTCAGGTTTAAGCACTTCTGAACAGTGGAGAGCAGCAGTAGAAAAGATTTCTTTGGACACGGGATCCAGTTAATTTGTGTATGTGGGGAACAAGAAAACTGGTTGGCAAAAGCCTCTGTTTCGGGAAAAACATTAGCTAGTCAGTGTGGGACAGAAGGGGGCAACAGAGCCTCCCTGGGCTGTGTCAGCGACAGGCACTGCATGGTAGCTCTGTACTGTCCCTCTAGTATCAAGGAATCATTTTTAAACTGAATTATGCTGGGATTCCCACAGGTTGCACGTTGACACCTTTAAAGTACAACATATTAGTATCCTGTTGTTAGACAAAACTAGTTTGTGATAAAAACCTGCCAGGAAAAAAAGGGGCAATGGTTGGACAGGTTCTACAAGACAACACAGCCCAATGCCAATGGAGCATTTGCTCTCCAGAAGCATTCCTAAGAGTGCTTCCCATAAAGCTGGGAGAGCAGCACTAGAGCAGCAGACTTGCACAGTGGTTCTGATCCACACGAATTCAGACACTGCGAGGCAGGTGTGGGGCTTCCATCCTCGAGATGGGAGGATTCCAGCAAAGGACAGACAACACACAAAAAGAAAGCTTACAAGGACTGTAAGCAGCAGTGCTTGGATTTTGGGGTCAGTCAGAACTTCTTCATCTAGGAGGACATTTGACTCAGAAACAGAAACTTTTCGGAGATGTGGGTGCTGCTGCGGTGATATCCTCTGGGTTTCTGCCAGACAAAAAAGAGCAACTCACCCAAAGCACAACAATCCCAAACCAAAGCACAGCAAACTCAGTCAGAGGTCACCAGCCCTTCCCAAGTACACAAGCAGCAACTACGCTGTGATACTACTTGCAGTGCTAGGCCACTACATGGGATGTGTTATCAGATGGCAAACAACAACCCCAATTTCCTCTTCAGTGAAATACAGGCCCAGGGGTGGTAGGTTCCAAAGTGAGGGTCAGGCAGCAGGCTGACATCAGACACATCAGAAGAACCCTGGTCTTGCATTGTAATTGGGGGTGGGGGCACAGGAAGCAGATGTGGGAGAAGATGAAGAGAGGCATTCGAGGCATTACAGCACGTTCCATCTCCTGCAGCAATTTGCAGCTAGGGCTGCTGAACTTAGAAAAAGCCAAATTTCCTTCTTTCATTTCAGTCCTGGATGCAGTGCTTCAGAGCTGCCCTTTATTCTGCATCTGCAAACTGAGCAACTCCTACTCAAACCTCAGCTGCCAGTGACACAAAAGACTGCGCTCTCCAGAAGCCACCTTTAGCAAAGAGATTTCTCCCTTACCTTGGAGTAACCTAGGCAAATAAACATTGAATTTAGAAAGAAGCCTTTATAATTAGCATGATTCTTAAAATGTTAGTCCTGTTTCTCACCCATTTCATAATCATTTTCGGCTACTCTCCTCATTTTGGGAGGCGTTGTGATTCCAGATTCCATGTCTTGCCTTTTAGGAGCCTTTGTGTCCGATATCAAATGGTCAAAACTTTTCCTTGTACCTAAAAACAATTTATCAGGCAATTAAAAACCATTACACCTATATCCATAGTTTCACTTTTTTCTTTGCTTGTGTTTTTTTTTTTTCTTCTCTCCTGTTTTTTTCTGGTCAAGCTACTCTCCTATCTACAGCCTCTTGACAGGAATCTGGGGACAATGTCACCACTGTCAGGGATGGCAGAGAAAATACGATCACACCATGCCGCTCTCCATCACGGTTTCCAAAATGCTTCACAACAGGTATGAGGAAAGCATGCAGCTGATTCCAGTATGGAAGCTGTGGGCATGCTATGGGTTCCTGGTCAACACAGCACATCCACTAAACATGCCAAAATGGGGTTACTGAAAGGGAAGCAGTCATAGGGTTGTAATGAAAGAGATGCCCTTCTTCCTCCGTCCGGTGGTACAATGCAAAGGGTACCCACAGGCTGTGCCAAGCAACTCATCCTGGTTCCCTGATATTAAGACTTTGCTTGTAAAGGTGATGCACTGAGAAGCCATGAATAAAAATCAGATTGCTTACAAAACATCTGACATGTTTGGGGACCACCTCTCCTAGGGAAAGGTCGAGCACTCCTCAGCGCAGCTAAGCTAAGGGAGTCAGCCGCTTGGTTTTACCAAAAGGGCTGGTGGCAGAAAATCCACACCAGGGACCTCTAATATCTGCAATGCTTTTAGTTCCCATTTTTCTCCCTTTTTCTCCACTTCAACATGCACATTTTGAGTGGCACTCTTGCTTTCCCCCACTCCGTGATCAAAATTGTTGGTCCTCTTAAACTGTAACAGTGCTCTGGCATTTGCATGCTGTAGGAGCTGCAGGTATCCCCCCGAGCTGGGAACAAGCACTTAACATCAGAACAAATTCGAGCAGCACTTTTTTCTCCACTTCTTCCTGGGGTATTCTGTAGAACAGATTAGTAAATTAGTTATTTTAATAACCTAGAAGCTTTTTAGTGTTGGCTTGTGAAGGCTGCCCCATATCCAAACTCATGGATTTTCGTGTTCGAGGGCTTATCTGTCCCACTGTCGGGTAACTGGCAGCCAGTCTGTCTGACCCCTTTGGTGATGACCAGGGTTGGTTTTCCTTTAGTGTCCTGAAAGTGTAGAGAAATTAAATTAAGAAAACCTTTAAAACTGTGCACATTTAGGCATATTTTATTTTTCAAGTAGCCAAACTACCCTTTATTAAACCCACCTCTCCTGACCGGTTCATCTCTCCCAAACACAGGTTAAGAAATGGTTATTGCTTGGGTTGCAAAAATGCCTGAGCCAGTGAAAACTAACAATCTGATATCAATGTAATGCTGAAGAGAGGAAAAACAAAGCCATGAAAACAACAGAAGCAAACCAGCCTATGAGGCAAAGTGAAGGATCTTTCATAATCAGCTACTTCAAACTGGAGGCTAAAAAGAGACACTGAGTGGAGTGCTCCCTACTGCGAGAAGCTGGCTCCCCACTTCCAGGCTGATTTTTTAGCTTCCCTCTATGGCTGCCTATAGACAGGCTAGAAGATGCCAAGATTTGCCACTGACATGGACCAAGTGATTATACAGGACATGCCCTGAAGCTCTTCAAAGGTCAAACAACATTTTCTTCTACAATCTAAATGAAAAATTAGATGAAATTAGATCTTGCAAAAGGATCATAGCAAAAAAAAAAATGTAACAACTTCCAAAGTAGTTAAACCCTGAAATAGCTTTAGGGATCTCAAAATTAAATCTGCACGAATTTGGGAACCCAGATTTCTCTGTGAGTCCTGATTAGGTTGGTCTGGAACCAGTAACAGCATTACCTAAGCCTTAGGAACGTGGGGCTCAGTTTTCAGTACACCACAGGTTACCTTTAGATACCTGACTACAGGAAACAGACACTGGAATGTGGATCATTTCTCTACAAGTCAGGCAACCAACCTGTAGGTAGTGTCACTGTGCTGTATGGGATATGTATCCATAGGAACATTTTCCACTGAAACATCTGTCAGCAAGAGAGACTTCCTGTGCTTCAGGCTGCAGCGACTTCGAACCTCCTCAGACACCGTCAGCAGAGCTACATATGCAAAGAAAGCCAAGAGAAGTTTTCCACAGCAGGAGCAGAGTGAGCAATGCCAGCAGCAGCCCAGCCCCTCAACTGCTTCCTTCTACAAACAGCACCAAGATACAATCAGACCTTACTGAAAAGCACAGATTTACACAGGTCATTTAAAAGATTTCCACTCCCCACCCAGTCACAATTCCCTCAGTTAAACCTCTGCCCTCCCACGCTCACAGCTGCCGCTGCCACACCACCGCCAAGTTGGAATGCTCCAGGGCACACATCAGTACTGAAACCTCCCTGAAGCCTTTCCAAGCTGCACAGCAGCTCCTGTGCTGTGCTGCCAACTCTTCAGGCCACAAACAGCTTTCCAGGATGGACCCCAGCCTTGCCCAAACCCTTGTCCATCTCCAGCTACAAGTTTCCTTCACATTGGTATGATTTTATCCACCTAACACCCTGAGAATCCCCACAGCAATCCATTTCCTTTCAGTCAGCAGAACTGCAAAAGGCTCTTTGTGTGTTTACCTGCCAGGTAAGCCACGCTCTGGGTGTTCACCTCAAACTTGTCACAGTTCCTGTGTTTGTTAACCAGAGCCAGTAGTGTATGTAAAATCCTCACTGTTCTTGCTACAGTGGTAGGAGAAGGATGCCTGTACCCTAAGAAACCAAATACTGTATTTAATCTTTGAATTAATATTTATGAAGCATTAATATTTCCCAAGCATTTCTTGGTATTGCTCAGCACCTTCCCATGACACTTCATATAAAGGGTAAGGAAGCACAACACTAACAGAAAGTGCACATTCAAGACTCTTCCTCTGCCCCTTCCCTCTCAATTCCATCATCTCAAATGTCTGTGCATATATTTCATCTGTTATCTCACAAGTCAGTCTCCTTAAAGCCACAGTGAGCCTGGACACAGGCAAACACGCACAGGTGACAGCATATTTGGAGCAAGAAGAACTGCAGCAAATGAAGCCACACATCCCACAGCTGAAGGATTTGCATCATTAGCTCTAAAGACCCTCACCAGGACATGCAGAAGGGACATCTGGCAGAGTGTTGCAGGCAAAGAACATTTAACTCTGTAGCTCCTTTCTGACCCAAGCTACTGAAAATCCACCACCCACTTTTATCCCCTTTATCCTTTCTGAGTCAAGTGTTCACCTAAACCCAACAGCAAGGTGTGTTCTTACCTTTCAGGAGGTGTCCCACTAGTGCAAAGTTAAAGTTGGAGTTGAAGTTTAGCCCAACAAAATGATCCATCTGCTTGCAGTGCCATTCGAGTGGTCTCCTGATCTCCATGAACACCTCTTCTGGGCTCTGACCCAGAAAAAGCAAAGCACAAGAGTATCTCAGTGAAGGTCACTCGACAGCTCTCCAGGTTGGTTTTGCAAAAGTGAGAATCAGTCATTTTAAGAAGCTTACAAGAAAATACCAAACCCTCCCTCAAGTAGAACACAAGCATAGATTTCTGTTCCAGTTCAGAACAAGAGGAAGAAAAGCTTCATCCCTGCCTCTTACTGTTGGTCTTACCCAAGCTGATATCAACTAAGCTTCTAAAGCTAATTTCAGCTTTAGCTGCTTACTTGGTGTCCATGAGGCTGAATAATTTTTCCCCCTCTTTTAACAGCTCTACCTGCTGACATAAGCCAAGGGCTATGGCTGCCTAACAGCTCACCTTATCATTGAAGACCCTCAGGCTGTCCAAGGTGTGCAGATTCTGTTCCAGCAGTGCTGTGCCTGCTGAGTACAAATTCACTTCATCCAGCTGCAGCACTGCCATTGCTACCCAAAAGAGAGCCTTGTGCATAGGGGAGTCCTGGGGGGAAACAGAAGTAGCCAGCAGTGCACATTTAAGTCAGTTCTACAAAGGAGAAGCCAGGAGGACTGAGATGTGGCTATGTGCAGGCATCACAGTGAGCCTTGGAGCTGGTTTTGATCTCAACCACACCCATTCCAGCAAGACGTTTACATGAACCTGCAGTCCTCATGCACCTATCAGCTGCATAGCAAAAAGCAGAATAATATTTGCCTTCTCTCCCCTGTTCCTTCCCTTGCTCACAAAATTCTCAGACACATTTTGCCCTACACCAGCCTGAACAGAAACCTGTTTTTTGTTATCACTTTGTGAGCAGATGTTGGCAAGGGGTCACAGCTCTGCAGACACAAGTGGCCAAGCAATCTGATGCCCATATCAAATGCTGGGATTCTGTTCATTAACAGTGGTTGAATGAGGTTCCTCATTACTGCTGCACCTATTGGTATGCTGCTCAAATAATGAACTTGAAAGTATCACACAGATGGCTGAGTTCCTAGCACAGCAGACAGGACTTGTGTTTATTGCAAGCCTTGCCCTGAAGGGCATCTCAGCAATCACACGTTGGGAAGCCAAGGAAAACGTGTAGATCTTTTTGGGAAGCAGGCAGACAGGCTGTGGTATGGCCCTTGCCTGCACTGCAGTGGCCCAGTTTGATGAAGCAGAACAGAACATTCCAAGGCATCTTTCAAAGCCTTTGCACATATCTCTGACATATCTCCCATATGTGGTCCCTTTGAGCATGAGTCACAGCAGCAAAGTGTGAACTTCAGACACCACCAGACTCAGATTTTTGAGATGATAACCACCATTACAATCTTAATTTACAAAATATGCTCTCTGTTTACTCTACACTTCCATTTGTTTACCTTATTAAGAAGAGGCTGCAGCTTGGTGAGTGCTATAACTGTAGCTTCTATTAGAACTTGGCTGTTGTAATTGTCAGGGCCTTTTAAACAGCTCTCAAGTCCCTTTTTGTAGGAAAAAAAAAAGAGAGAGTCATTTAAAATGCAACCATAATTAGATTTTGCTTTGTAAAAAGAAGAAGATCAAAGCTCTAAACAATAACTGTTGCTCTCAATTAGTTTACAAGGCTTGAGCTCATTTTAACCCAAGGACTGTTGCAATTGGGCATTTACAGAGGAGTGAGCTGTGCATTGCTGAAAGCACTAAAAGAGCTGCAGTACAGGGTGCAGGCATTAGACAACAGAGCTTTTACAACTTTAATGCTGTTCACTTAAAGCTTATGTCCACAAAACTCTAATAAAATGCTTAAAGGAAAACATTTTAGCACACTGTTTACTTGCTGTGGAACACAACCTTGTTTAGAAAACAGGGAATGCCATTAAGCAAGCCAGTTTCTAAGTCACCAAGTCTGTTTCTAAGTTCTCCTTAGGAATGTCCTGCTCTTTATTGGATTTATTTACAGCACATCAGATTGTCAACTTCCTTTAAAAACTAAAAAAAGAAAGCTGTGCATCATGTGCATGCAGCTAAATGCCTCAAGAGAGAAAAAAAAATCTCATTCATTTCAATCCTGACTTCTAGGTCAGAGCCTCAAATTTAAACTCAATATGGAAACCTCTTGTTGCTCTAGAAACCACAGCAGTGCTGACATTTACTGCCACCAAACTGACTGGAAGTAAAAAGGCTGGCCTGCAAAAAAAAATGTGGATTTCTGATCAGTTCTATAAAAGAATGTGCTTGGGAAAAAAATATTGATGCTGAGTTCTCTATTTGATGGGAAGGTAAAGCTAAAAATAGCCACTCTAGCTACTTTATGAGTCACAAAGGAGAAGAGAGAGCCCCAGATACCTTGCTGAGGATTCGGATGATCTGTTTGATTTGCCCATGGGAGACACGTTTGCTTATGCAGCCAAAGACCACCAGGGCCCTGGGCTGCAGGGATGGGTTGTACTGGAATGCAAACCTGCAAGGAAGAGCAGAGCCCAGTGAGCAAGCACACAGCGCAGGCTGCAAGGAACAGCTGAGAACTCTCAGCGTATGACACAGGCAGGGGCTATCTTTTGAGGTCTGGGACATACTTTTGAGCTAGTTCAGTCCACTGGTCCAGCCACTTGCAGGTTGGAATATCCCTCATGCAAGCCTAAGGAGAAGGACATTGTTTGAACATGTGGGACAGCAGGATCAGCTACAACTCAGAAGGTGCAGTCAGTTCAGCTCTCAGGAGCTAGCTACCTAGCCATTTACCACCAGATCTCACAGATTCAGGTTGCATCAAGTTGGAAGGGACCTTCAAAGATCTGAAGGGATCCTGCAAGAAAGCTGCAGAGGGACATCTCAATGGGGTGTCTAGAGACAGGACTAAAGGGAATGGTCTGAAGCTGAGGCAGAACAAGGTTAGATTGGAGCTGAGGAAGAAGTTCTTCCGTACAACAACGGTGAGACTCTGGAATAGGCTGCACATGGAGGCTGTGGATGCCTCCTGCCTGGTGGTGTTCAAGGCCAGACAAGATGAGGTCCTGAGCAGCCAAGTCCAGTTGAGAGCTGTCCCTGCCCGTGGTGGGGAGGTTTGGGTAGATATCTCTGAGGTCACTTCCAACCTGAGCTATTCCATGACTCTATGATCTTGTCCAAGCCTCTCACTGCACTGCTGTGTGTACAAAGTGTAAGCAGTGCCATATCCCCTTGGGGACAATTTCTTTGAGCCATTTACCTCCATGATCTCCAACAAAGCTTCAGTGACAGTTTCCAAGGAGGTCAGTGCAAAGGTCTCCCTCTCATAGGAGCCAGGGGAGAAGGACCTGTCGCGGTAGCTGGAGCGGAAGGCAATGACTGCAGCTGACTTCACTTTGCTGATTCCAAACAGCAAATAAAATTTGGGCAGAGAGAACTCAGTCAAGCTCAGCCTTAAAACTTGCTTGGTCTCCTCTGTTGGACAAATTTTACATGTTAGATTAAAAGCAATCTGCAATTCACCCCACATGTTAAGCACTCTGAGGCTCCCCCTCCCATGAAGACAAAAGCAGATCATCAGCTCCCGTCTCATGTTGCACACTCAACACTCTGCTTTGCTACCTCTCCCCAAGTATGCTACAGCTGTGAGCTGTGGCACACACTGCTGCCATCAGCCACCTGGAAGATATGTTCTAGAAACAGGTAGAAAGAAACTCATGTAGAGGTGGTTCTGTGAGACTTCTCCTCACACTGACTGAGAAAATGGAAACCTGGAGAGTTCCCGCTCTGGAATGCCAACAGCACTGCAAGCTCAAACTGCAATCAAACTCTGGTTCTGGCACTCAGATGAAGAAAGCCACTTGAATCAGAAGGAAATGATGGCCCTGCTACTAGCATTGAATATTTTTACCATTCTGAACCTTCAGTTCTTTGCAGTGTATCTCAAGCTGATTGTTGGAAAAGCAAAACTGGCCTTTCCCTCCTGCGTCACAGCAAAGCTGCTCCTTCTATCCATGGCTCTCCCCATCCCTGTGTGCATTCACACACTGCTGATATATATAGGTACACAAAGAGCTTTCTTTAACAAACAGGATTACATAAACTTGGAATTTTTTCCTGCACAAAATCCAGCCTGGCTTTATGCAGTACTTCTATGATGACAGCTACCTATTCACCAAGAGCCATGATCTCAGGGCTGCTAACCCCCCAGCACACACACACACACCCCTGTCTTGCCAGCTTCACAACTCCTTTATGCAATTGGTACTTTTGCCACCACATTATGTAACCACTCAAAAGGTGCATCAATGCATCTTTTTTCTCTGCATTACAGGAACTTGCTGGTGGTGCTTCTCTTTTTCTAAAACCCCTTATACAAACTATTTCCTTTATGCACCTGCTCTATGCCAGACTGGCACTCTGTAACTCCCCACTCCTCTGCTGCAGATCATGTCCTCAATCTCATCTGTATGCAGGCTGAATTACAACACAGCCTCTTCAAACTCTCAGAACACTTTAATGAGAGAAAGGCAGCTCAAATATTGCTTAAACAAACTAAGAAGCAATCAGCTTAATTGAAGATCTGAAAAAAACTTACCACTGAAGTGGAGCTGTGAGCAAGTGCAAAGGGAATGAATGATGTTGATGACGAGACCGTGAGTGGAAGCTCTGAGAGAAAGGGGACCAGTGGCCACCAGCAAAGTTACCACATGGAAGAGGTAGGGGAGATGTGCTGCCACATCCAGAGAATTGTTAAAGGAGAGCATCAGCATGTAACGTGCCAGGATAGCAATATCATCCCACATCAGGTGCTGCTCCAGGGTGGGAGTTGGAGACAGACAGGTCTTGTCGATTATTTTACACATCCTCCCAATCACCTGCAAAGCAACCACTCTGTTTTACTACACCACTCACAACTGCAGCAAAGCCATCGTGAGGCAACAGTGGAATTACTCTGCAACCTATCTTAGCATGGGGTTTGCCTTACTGCCTGCACTGAGCTGCCAGAAAGCATCTCAGTGGCATGTTATTGTGCTGGGTGGAATTACCACATTAAAGGAAATGAATGCAAAGAGGGAACTTACTTTGCTTGACACCAACTTTACATTTCCAGAAGCAAGTGCTACAGCTGTGTCTGCCATAACCTCAGCTTTTATGGACCCTAAGCCCCCCGTGGCACTGGTTTTGATGAAGCTGTCCAGCACTACATCAAGGAGATCCGTTATCTGTTAGAGAAAAAATATATCTTTGTTATCAGTCAGATTAACTTCATTTTTTCCTAGTAAATCACCTCTGAAATCAGCAGTCACTCTCATTTTAGCTGAAGATGTGTAACTCCCATAATCTGAAGCAGCAATTTGAGTGATTTGTTCTCCTTTTGGAAAAAAGCATAATGTCAGTTTCAGAATTGTGAAGCTGAATCCCATCAGGTTTTACTTCAAAGTGATTCAGAAGTGTGAAGAAATTACCACTTAGCTTATATCATTTTTATTTTCCATTTTAAAGCTCAACTACTCAGAAAGTGCTGAGCCCAAGAAGCTAGATTTGAAGTGGAGGAAAACACATCCTTCCAAGAGATAAGCAAGATCTCATCTGCCAAAGGTTTTGCTTACAGGACTAGCCACGAGTGAATGTGGCTGTCAGGAAAAGAAGTTTCCTCTCATGTTGAAAAAAAGCATTTGAATATATGCAGGTAAGAACTAAATGTGTCCAGGTGCAGAGAGAACTCCACATGGAACATGCAGCCTCAGATCAATATTATTTCAGTATTGGAGCAAATTCAGCTCTCACTATTATGAAAATTGGTTGCAATTCTGGGTCAGTCACCTCAGACTGCTGAGCAGTAGTTCACCTTTTAATGCTGTGCTCTCCATATTTGCCTGGTAACAGACTCTCACTGCACACCACAGCTGTATTGCTTCCAATGTCACTTAAGCTTTCAGAATACATTGGGGTTGTGCCATGCTTGGGGTTTTTTGGACTGAGTTAATTTTCTTTGGGTCCATTGATAGCTCTCCTGTGTTCTCCAAGAGCAGCTTCATGCTGCTGGGCTGCATCAGTTTGGATAACAATTCAAACAAATGAAAAGAGTAGGACAATGAGGAAGTTGCCAGCAATCCTGTCAGCAAGCCTGGGTTCAGCAAGTGAAGCTGCTGCCATCTGCCTAGACACCTCCTTTGTGAATGGCACAGATGATGTCACCTCTATGGTTTTCATTTCTCTGGTTTGCAGGAGGATGAGGACAGGATTTGGATGAGTGTTAAGCTAATGCTCAGCAGGAGGGTTGATGCTCCACTCATTGCAGTGAGGATGTGTCTGCTTCCAAAGAGTGAACAGAGCAAAAGCAGAGTTCTTTCAGTGCCAGGTGCCTGAATGCTCCTGCTTTGCTCTTTCCACCCAGTACCTGCACGTTTCGGGGGGGTTCATGCAATAATTACTACTAAGCAAAGACTTAAATTCCAATTCTCAGTGAAGGCCAGGGACACATTCCTAGAAGCCAGCATTTGCCAATGACTTTAGGAAGAACTTCATGGAACAGAAGCTGCAGAACTCACACACTACTCTCCATGGCTAACACGCTTAGGTCAGAGTATCACAGAATTAAACAGGTTGGAAAAGACATCTGACATCATCGAGTCCAACCTATCACCTAACCCTTCTAACTAAGTGACCCATGGCACTAAGTGCCTCATCCAGCCTCCTCTTACACACCTCCAGGGATGGTGACTCCACCACCTTCCCAGGCAGCCCGTTCCAATTCCAATCATTCTTTCTGAGAAGATCTTCTTTGTAACATCCAGCCTGAACCTACTCCAGTACAGCTTGAGGCTGTGTCCTCTTGTGCTGTCACTGGATGCCTGGGAGAAGAGACCAACCCCACCTGGCTACAACCTCCTTTTAGGTAGCTGTAGAGTAGTGAAGTCTGCCCTGAGCCCCCTCTTCTCCAGGTCGAACACCTCCTGCTCCCTTAGCCTCTCCTCACAGGGCTGTGCTCCAGCCCCCTCACCAGCCTTGGTGCCCTTCTCTGGACACGTTCAAGCACCTCAACATCTTTCTTAAATTGAGGGGCCCAAAACTGGACACAGTACTCAAGGTGTGGCCTAACCAGCACTGAGTACAGGCACAGAAGGACTTCCCTAGTCCTGCTGGTCATCCTATCATGATAAGATCCATTTCCATTCTCCGCATTAAAATGGTGAAAACTCTACAAGCTGCTTAGAAATAAGCTGCACTAGATGATGCAGAGTTATTACCTGTCCAAGACTTCCCCAGATCTTTGCCTGGATGGAAGGATACATCTGCTTCTCATTTATGGTCATGGTGATAAGCTTATCGAGGATAGCAGTGACTCGCTGTCGCTTCGCATCGTCGTTGTGCTTGCAGAACCGCACCAGGTTGGACAGCCAGGGGGTCATATACTCCAGACAGAGGTGTTTCAGCTCAATACCTGCAGGAAACATTCACCTTGTAACACAGAATCAGCCTCAGTCTCTATTTGTAAGTAGCTATTTACCTGTCATCATTTTTCCTTTTGCTTTTATTGACTAAACCAACCAGAGTTAGAATCACAGAATCAACCAGGTTGGAAGAGACCTCCAAGCTCATCCAGTCCAACCTAGCACTCAGCCCAGCCAGTCAACTAGACCATGGCACTAAGTGCCTCATCCAGGCTTTTCCTGAACACCTCCAGGGACGGTGACTCCACCACCTCCCTGGGCAGGCCATTCCCATGGCAAATCACTCTCTCTGGCAACAACTTCCTCCTAACATCCAGCCTAGACCTCCCCCATAAAATCGAAGTTGAGTAAGTAACTGTGGGCAGACAGGCTTCAGAAACTCTGATCATGACACCCCAGAAATGTCTGCAGGATGCTGACATTTAAGTTTTATTAAGAGATGTGACACAAAGATTGAGTCTTAGATAGTTTCTTCCCCACCCGGAGAACACATTCTAAACAGCTCCCAACAGGGAAGTCTGAGCTGTGTTCTGCCTGGAGAAAAGGGATGACAACAGCAGTGCAACAGAACCAGATTTACAACTGGCAGGCACAATCAATCTGAACAGATTCCCTGGGAGGTGACTCTGGAACCCTGCAACTATTCCAGAGTTCAAACCTTCACCATCATGGAGCTCAAGTTTCAACTTTTGTTCTGCAATATTCTCTACTCCTGG
Source organism: Pogoniulus pusillus (assembly GCF_015220805.1). Lineage (NCBI taxonomy): Eukaryota > Metazoa > Chordata > Aves > Piciformes > Lybiidae > Pogoniulus > Pogoniulus pusillus. The sequence goes on along the minus strand of NC_087290.1, from coordinate 13,308,461 downwards.
TGAATTCACAACAGCCTGGCAGAGACGGATCCAAAGTGCTCTCTGCATAAAAGCATCAGCACTGACACGAAACAAATCATTTGATCTGTGACCTCTGACTGAACTTCATCCTCCAAACAAATGAGATGCTTGAGTAGAACTGGTCTTAACATTGAAATTCCAAAGGCACTCAGCTGCCTTTCCTTTTTAATAAGAGAAATCTACTTCCTGAGACAGGAAAGGGCACATCCAAATGTGAAAAGCAACATCTCTGTCCCACCAGATGCCGTTTAAGCCCGGAAAACTGCCTGGCATCAGACTATCGCATAATTTGATTATTAAGAAACAGATATAAGAGGATACTCTTGCAAACAGCTAAACCAGCTCTGGAAGCATTTGCACTTGGTGATTCAGCAAGATCACAGAATCAGTCAGGGTTGGAAGGGACCACAAAGATCATCTAGTTCCAACCTCCCTGCCATGGGCAGGGCCACCCTACCCTAGATCAGCCTGGCCAAAGTCTCATCCAGCCTGGCCTTAAACAGCTCCAGGGATGGGGCCTCAACCACCTCACTGGGTAACCCATTCCAGGGCCCCACCACTCTTGTGATGAATAACCTCCTCTTCACGTCCAGTCTGAACCTACTCACCTCCAGCTTTGCTCCATAAATGATGAGGAAGCTCACTTGACTAAGTTCAGCAGCTCCCACCCCAAACCTTCTCACCCCCTGGTTAGCATTAAAGAGCACCACTGTTACTTACTGGACTTGCTAAATCCAGATATGCACTCTTCCAAGAACTCTAAGGTGAGGTGTGGCTCATTAGCTGCAAGAGTCTTACTGATGGACACAATAAATAGAGTGTTGTTGGCAGGAATACACAGACCTGAAGTTTCCAGTAACTGGCCTTCAATCTTTAAATTAAAGGTACAGGTTAAGGCACATAGAAGATTATAGGCGGCAGACCTGGAACAGAGCAAGCAAGGAGAGCTTTAGTAGTTGTCTTGTGCACCTGAAAACACATTTATCAGAACAAAGCCTCACAGGAGTGGCAGTGACATTTCAAAATCAAACCAATATTGCTCAGTCTGAGATTACACTGAAATCTTCAGCTTCTTCCCTGCACCAGTTAAGATACGCAGACAATGACATTTGCCATGGAGAATTTCTCCTCTGCTTGCTCTAAACAGGTTTTGATGAGCTTAAGGAGCGTGTTTGAAGGGCTCTGTCCTGCACTTCTCAGAACTGCTTTCTGTTCCAGGAAATTCTGAGTATTTCCATGGGCACCTAAGCTACTGGGAGAGATTGTCAGGGGTCCTGAAGGAGGATGCCACTGAGCCAGCCCCCAGTCTGGGGCTGAGTTACTGAGCACAAAGTTCAACACCATGAAAATCCCACGTTCTTGTCCTGGTTTGAGTTAGGACACAACTGATTCTCTTCATTCAGAAACACACATTGCAACGCAGAATTACTTCTCTTTATAAGAGAAATGAGGCTTCCTCCATGGCTTCAGTTGCCCTGACAGTAGGCACATCCTCCCTCACCCACAGAAACACCTTCTTTAGCAGAGAATGGGTCGGCTTGGAAGGGACCTTAGAGATCATCCAGTTCCAACTGCCCAGCCATGGACAGGGACACCTCCACTAAACCAGGTTGTTCAAGGCCTCATGCAACTTGGCATTCACAACCTTCCCAGGCAATCTGTTCCAATGTCTCCCCTCACTGACCCTCACTGTCAAGATTTTTTCCTATCTCCAGTCTAAATCTTTCCTCTTCCAGCTCCAATCCATTCCCTCTCATCCAATCACTGCATCCCCTTGTAAAGAGTCCCTCCCCAGCTCTCCTCTATCCCCCTTTCAGGTACTGGGAAGCCACTATAAGACCTCCCCAGAGCCTTCTCTCCAGGCTGAGCAGCCCCAAGGCCACTTTCTGGAGCTATGATGGAAGACAAATTGTTTTGTTCAAGGGAGGTTTGCTAACACTAAGACAACCTTGAGCAGAGCTGCCCCCACAGACTGAAGCTGAGAGTAACATGGGAGGTCTGTACCGCAAACTGGGGTCTGAGCTTCCCAAGTTGAGCAGGGCAATGTTCAGCAGCGTTCCAGGGACATCCTTGGGACGGATTTTGGTGTGCTGGGGGATGGAGTCTGGCTGGGAGAGCTCCCACCGTGTCCGTATGTGAATGATGGACCTCACAATGGCTTCACACTCCTGGTGCATGAAGGTGAGCGGCGTGCCCTGGTTGGCGATGGTTAAGGTGAACTGGTTCTCATCAACCAGGCAGATCTCCTCGATCTCGGAGGCATAGTAGATGTCATTCAAGAAGACAGTTTGGCCCAGCACTCGAGTTCGTTCTGCTGACGTCACCTGCACAGCTGTCGAGCCAACCTTAGGGAGGGAACAGAAAAATGCTTCAGCATTCCCAAGACACAGAGAAAAGCCTGACTGTTCTAATTTCACAGAGCTAAATCACACAATGGTTCAGGTTGGAAGGGACCTCAAAGATCATCCAGCTCCAAGCCCCTGCCATAAGCAGGAACACCTCCCACTAGAACAGGTCACTCAAAGCCTCATCCAACCTAGTCTTGAACACCTCCAGAGAGGGAGTATCTACATCCCTGGGCAGTGTGTGCCAGTGTTTCACCACCCTCACTGTAAAGAACTTTTTCCTAACATCCAGTTTAAATCTCCCCTATTCATATTGAAAACCATTACTCCTCATCCTGTCACTATGAGACCCTGTAAATAGTCCCTCCCCAGCCCTCAGTGTAGCCCCCTTCAGATAGTGGAAGGCCACTCCAAGATCTCCTCGAAGCCTTCTCTTCTCCAGGCTGAAGGGTCCCAACTCTCACAGCCTGTCACCATAGCAGAGGTGCTCCAGCCCACTGAGCATCTTCATGACTCCTAAAGAGAGCTGTGATTTCTCCTCATGGCAGGAGAACTGAGAGTAAAACCATATTCAAATCCTCACAGAAACACAATCATTCACTAGGAATAGCATTAAGAGGACTTACTTTAATAGAAACTTTGGTGTCTTTGTGAGCCAGTTTGAGAGCATTGTGAAACACTTTCAAGTCCTCCTCCAAAGCCAAGGTAGCTGCTGGGAGCTTCTGCTGGTCGTGTTCGATGTGCTCTGCCAGTTTCCCTGGAGAGTCTATGAAAATAAGCCTTTTGCTGCCTTTCAAACCTGTCAAGAGCCTTTCATGGTATTTGGTGTATTCTCTGACCCAAGAGTTACAGTTATAAATAAAAACTGCTGAGACATTTTCATAAGCAAAGCCTGGAAAGACTACAAACCATTTGGAAAGAAAGTCTGTTTTAAAGCGGTTACTGGGGCCAGCGTGGGTGAGGTCCACCACGATCTCGTATGGCTTTGCATAGTATGGCTTCAGAGTCAGCAGCACGTGGTAGATCAATAAATCTCCGTTGATCTGACCAGTCTTGAATCTGCAAGAACACAAGACAGAGGTTGTTGGGTTGGCATTTCAGATGAGACACATCCGAGGGGCGTGTGGCGCACGGCGCTGCACCAATCCACGGTCATCGAAGCACCACAGAGGCAAAGCGGCGACGCTGGATTGGCAGCTGCACCTGCCCATCTCTTCCAGCGTGGCTCACACTCCAGCCAAGTTTGGTGCCCAGTATGATGAAGCTTGACTTGGGATTGAACTCAACTTCATTTTGAAGTATCACAGCCAAGCAGCCTCCAGAGGGACAGGAGCTTTATTCAATTGAAAGGGGAAATATAACCCATGCTGGAGCGCAGCAGTGCATCAACTGGATCCAAAGTGGATTACGTGAGAAGAGTTTAGAGTTTGTTTGAAAGCAAAAGCCTTAACCAAATCAAGAGATTCTAACTGTATCTGATTTTATGTGTGGGGGGGAAAAAAGCATTTATTTCAGAGGTCTTAATGAAGACTAATTAACCATCTCCACCTCCATCTTTTCAAAGGATCTCAGACGGATCTACTGCAGCACCCTCTGATGATGCCTGCTGGAGAGGGGTCAGTCCTGAACAGCACAGAGGATGTGTCTACAAAATTACTCTTTTCAGAGAGCACTCAGATAAGAGATAAATATTTAAGACCTCTCTGTTCTCGTGATTGTCTGAATTTCAGGTGTCTGGTCAGAGCCTAAACCAAGGCTCCAGAGTGAGCATAGCAGGCAAAATTCTGCCAGGAAGAGTGAATTAAAAATCAAACCCAAGAGCAGCTCGTGAGCATCTAAGGTGCTTTTAAATCCCTATCACTGCTGTTATTTTTAAGATCCCTGAACAAACACTGCTCAACATGTGTATCTGGAAATCTGATCTCCTACTCAAACCAGAACGTTCCTATAGTAAACCTGTGCTGGTTATTCAAATCATGCAGAGCTCTGCTGTGCCAGGCTATGAACTCCTTAACAAAAGAGCTCATGAACAAGAGACAAACCCAAATCTTTTAGTTCTCCCCTTCCAAGTCAAACCACCACCACCACATCAGCTTCTCGGGTCTTCTAAACTGGGATGGAGCATAACTGGAAGTGGGTTGACTGGATGTTAGGAAGAGGTTCTTTACCATAAGGGCAGTAAGACACAGGAACTGACTGCTTAGGGAGGTAGTAAAAGCCCCATCCCTGGAGGTCTTTAAGGCCAGGCTGGATGGGGCTCTGATCAACCTGATCTAGTTAGTGTGACGTGTCCCTATCCCCATGGCAGGAGGGCTGGAGCTAGATGATCCTTGGGGTCCCTCCCAGACCTGAAAATTCTATGATTCTATGATTGAGACAGCATTAGCTCAACTCTTTCAAAGCAAACCAACAGACTATGAGCAGAGCTATTAAACACTGAGCGGCTTTGAGTGTATTGGGCCCCTGCTCCTGCTACCACCTGAGCACAAGATAACCGAGGAGATAAATTCAATGAACGGAGCGTATCTGTCTGCCAAAGATGGTTCCCCTCCCTCTTCCTGTGTTACTTCCTGTTGCTCTGAGAGCTAATTTGGACAAGTTGGTGTTTTTCCCCGTCCAACGTGTCAGGCTGCAGTTGTTACACAAAGGAAATGTGTCATCTCTGTGGTTTTGGTCCTCCACTTAGACCAAACGACAGAGGACTTCAGCTACTGATTTGCTTACGAAACACCAGCACTGCAAACCTGCCTGCTGTTGTGTGAATGGCTACTGGCACCTCAAGTGCAAACACATGCACAAAGACATCTTATTGTTAGAGGATAAAATAATCTACAACACAAATCTCCTGTTTCCTTGGGGCTCTATCCTGGCTAGGTGAGTACAACATTTCCCTTGTCCTCTTTTAGAGTTTCTCAGAGGTTGTAGAAAATGATAAGCAAAAGTATTTTTAAAGAAGCTCAAGTAACTCTAAAATCCTATCAATCTGTACAAATATCATCTCTGACTGAATTAAGGGAGCTGGATTTTTGGTGATGCTAAAGCTTATTCACAACCAGGCTTCAAAGACTGGGCAGTGACAGTCAGTGCTTAGCTCTGCTGCTCCTTGGGCTGCAGCCCTTGCTGTGTGCTGACAGAAGACCCTGTCCATACCCAGGCACAAAGAGCTGAACTAAACAGAAACCCCAGCCCTCTAACGATCAGCTCCTTTGCTCTTAGGCATTTAAGAAGCCCTCAACAACATCAGTCGTTCTATTTCAAGGAAAGCACATCTGCTCTAGAATGCTACAATTAACCCTGGACCTGCTGTGCTCTTGGAAGGGGCAGGCAGAAAGAGCGGACAGGACCATGGCCTGTTGGGGTAACTGCACCACCAAAGGTATCCTGAACAGCATGCAGAGACTTCATGGCAAATGTGGTTTGTTTCTAAAAAGCAGAGACTTTGCTGGGTTTGCTTTTGACCCTTTTTAAAGTATGCTACATGGCATCCTCCAGGCAGCCTTTAGCTGCAAAGACCACATCCCAGCTGAGCTGGAGGGGATCACTACGATGGCTTCCAGTTCCAGCTTAACAGCAAGGACTCATCTCAGAATGGAGCCTAATTTTATGTCATGGGTGAGCTGCAAAGTAAAAGATGCAAACACCTTCTGCTGCATCTTTGTCAGGTCAGGAGGCACCCAAGGTCTGGTTCCCTGCTTCTACACCAGACACAACATATCCCTCCTCTTCCTGGAGGACTCCAGCAACTCCAGTTCACCCCTGTGATGGTTGGGAGTGAATGCTTTTAAGTTCTTTGCTAGGCCTGATGCTTTTGACTTAGGATCCAAGATAACACTGGAACACTTAAAAATTCATTTTACCTGGGAATTAGATCTGTGTACCTCATGGTAGAACGAAGCAGACAAGTGAGAGAACAAAGATTTTCCTCCTGCAGACAGCTGTGCTGAGAAATAGCAACACTTCAAATGAGTTCCTGCTGTCACTTACAGGAATATTTGAGATTAAAGCAGGGTTCCACTTCCCACATTCAGGGGGAATGCAGCAAAGTAAGAAGTAGTAATCTGCAAACTTAAGATGGTTTTTTCTTTCCATTGTGTAAAAGCAGAAGTGATGAACTTAGTTGTAACATGGCCAGCTTTGAAGAAGGGGAATCACCTCCAGTCTGCCTCTGCATCACTAAGTTGTTCGTAGGAAACTCTTTCCTTTCTCTCGTTGCTGTGTTTTCTTTTTTTCATCTTCATGTGCTTTCCAAAACCCTCAAGCTGCCACAAGTTCAAGGCAACCTCTATTCTTTCAGAGTACCAAGTACTTGAATTCGTCCTCCTACAGCCATTGAAATGAGGTCATGACATATTTTTGCCATCCAAAAGGCTGCTGCCAGCTATTCCCTGAGAAGTCTGAGTCAACTCCCAAGCCCCAGGGTTTGTTGCACTAACATCACCATTTGTGCCTTTGCAGGTGGCTGCACAGGAAGATGAAGACAGAGATGCACAGTGCACCACACTTTGCTTTCCCTGCTGTGATCATCTTCTCTCTGTGCCTGCAAACAAGTGCAAACCACACTGATTACCCCGGGCTTAAAAATGGAACCTGGAACCCCATCAGCCAGAACCTGAGTGGAAGCCAGAGCCTAACAGAAGCCAATACAAATCCTCCTCTGAGCATCAATTCCAGCATCAGAACAGTTACTTTGGGAACACAGACCAACAGCCTGCAATTCATATCCTCCACAGTGACCCCCAATTCCACATCTCTCCCTGCCTCCACCATGGGAGGACTTGGGAACAGCAGCAAACCCAAGACTAATATGACAAAAGAAACCTGTGAAGACAACAAATCTCTTATACTGATTTGCTTCATTGTCATAGCAGTGCTTGTGCTCATCTGCACCTTCTTGCTTCTGTCCACAGTGGTAATGGCAAACAAAATGTCCTATCTCAAGAAAGCTCAGCAAGGGAAACGCAGGCCCCGGAGCAATGGTGACCTCCTGGCCACCAACAGCTTCTGGCCAACTACAGCAGGAACGTGGCAGAGGATGCCCAAGGAGCCAGCTGGAACTGACTTGATAATGCAAGAGTTAATAGCAGGGAGAGAGGCTGCAAGCCAAAGGAGAGCCGAAGAAAAAGCCAATGAACAGGAGAACAAAAGCCCAAAGTCACACAAACCCATTCTAGCCAATTTTGTAGTAGAAATTTGATTCACACTCAGGCAGAAATTCATCTTTTGGCTTTTCCATGTCGTTAATTGACGGTGAAAAATTCTCTTCCAAGTAACCACATGAATTTGAACAAAGGAAAGCTGAACTCGGGTCCTAGGGGCTTTCCTCTCTGATAGAGGGAATGCTGTGGCAATTTGTAGAAGGGAAGGGATGAAGACTGTGCTGAATTGCCCTCTAGTGCCAGGCCTGGATTTACTCCTCTGACCAGAAACCACGGTGGTAGTGGCTGAACTGGATGAAACACAAGGACAGAAGCCTGCTCAAAGATCAGGACAGGACTGTCAGCCCCATAACTACACTTCAAGGTGCTACACAACTATAACCAAGTTACATTGTTAAGGAAAGCAGAACTCAGTCACAACTTTGATGCAACTACTGAATGCAGAACTGGTCCCTGTCAACCCTTCTGGGGTTTTCCAACAAGAGATTCTTTAAACCAGCATGACTGCTTCTGAACCAGAGCGAGACTGGAATGGGCTTTATTGTGCTTTGAGCTGGTGCACGACCAAATGAAGTCTGTATTCTGTGTTCAGCACCAGAACTGTTTCAATTTGTCATCTCAAATAAAGCAGCAGTATCAGCTTTTAAATAACTTCTGTGATACTCTTCTCCAAGTCACAATATTACCAATAATCTGGCAAAAGGCATTGTGGAATATCATATCCCTATGACATTTGCTGAAGGTCACTAAAGGTCTTCTCTGATGAGTAGCTGTGATACCTTGCATCACAGAAACCAACTCCACTCTGTCCTAACACAGCCAATGAGAATGTGACATAATTGTATTCAAAACCACTGCAAATTTTGTTTATTCCCCTGCAGTCCTGATTTGTCCCCATAATTCTGGGGAGAGGTCTGTGCCTGGTCTCACTGCAGCATAGCTTTGTTGTTCCAAGGGAAGATGAGCAGCTCTTCACAGGTGGCTACTTGGGTCAAAGCAAAACTGTTGCACCAGTTACAGGAGCTAAAAGTGCATCGTGGCAAAGCTCTAAATGTCCTGTGCAGCTCTAAGAACATTTCTGACACAAGAGCTGGTTGGAGCAGATTGAAAGAAGGAGGATGTAAGAGAGAATCCTCAATCCATGTATCACATCATAGAATTATAGAATGGGTTGGAAGGGATCTCCAAAGGACTAGTCCAGCTTCAAGCAGTCAGCAGGGACATCCTCCACTAGATCAGGTTGCTCAGAGCCTTCTTGAGCCTGAGCTTGACTATCTCCAGGGGCAGGGCTTCAACCACCTCCCTGGGCAATCTGTTCCAGTGTTCCCCCACCCTCACGGTGCAGAACTTGTTCCTCATATCCAATCTAAACCTGCCCTTCTCTCATTTCAAACCACTGCCATCATCCTGTCCCTGCAGGCCTTTCCAAACAGTCCCTCTGCTGCCTTCCTGTAGCCCCTTCAGGTACTGGGAAGGTTGATATAGGTCTTCCTCAAAGACTTCTCTTCTCCAGCCTGAACCATCTCAGCTCCCTCAGCCTGTCCCCACAGTAGAGGTGAGGTCTCTGCACAATTTTGTGGCCCTCCTCTGGACCCTCTCCATCAGGTCCATGTCCTTTCTGTGTTGAGGGCTCCAGAGCTGGATGTGGTGCTCCAGGTGAGACTGCACTAGAGCAGAGTAGAGGCACATGAGACCCACTGTTTCTTTCAGAAGAGTAACCTACAATTCTAACTCTCCTTTCTTCTCTGTGGAGATGGTGATGATCCTACAGGAGGTTGTTTTTTTGGATGTCTGTGACCCCCCTGGTGTGGTTGAATCGACACCCACACAGCTTATGGACTGATCCTCCATCTCTAGAGATGATATTGGAGGTCTCTTCCAACCTGATTGATTCTGTGATTCTAATGGCCAGGGCTGGGGGATGCTGCACTGTGGTTACCTTCTCCTTCCCCAAATGACCATGAGCTCAGAAGGCAACAGCAGAGGCTGTGCAAGCACTAAAAAAAGAATGACACAGCAAAGGTGAGACTCCAACCTGGTGTAAAACTGCTCGCAGCTAGAAAAGTAATGGAACTGAAGAGGATGGACCTGTAGGGGTAGTCTGCCTGCACCCAGCAACACAGGCAGCTGGCAGACTCAAGGGATAAACTAGCAGTGTCAAAAAAAGCAGACAAGGGAGGGGAAAATCAGCATCCTACTAGTGGAAGGAAAGAAAAACCTGTCAGTGAAGTGGGAACTGAGGCAAAAGACAGGTGGAGACTATAAGGGTTTAAGAGAATGGGGATGAGATGAAGGAAACACAGAGCAGAAGCTGTGAGCTCCAGTGGGGTCAGGATTTGTGTTTGCTGCAGGAGCAGGGAGGGTCTGAAAAAGAGAACTTGTGCAAGTCAGAAGAGAGGCACCACAGGAAAAGCAGGAGATGAAGAAACTGCAGAAGGATTTGGCAGTAGCTACTTGGCACTGGCAGAACAATTACAGAAGGCCATGGGGACATATTTGTGCAGGTTTCTTTTTTCAGGCAGCCCTTCTAGGCAAAAATGGTCAAGGAGAACAAAGAAAGTAGCTTGGGTTACACTAAGTGGCATGGACAAAGACAGACAGTGGGAAAACAGCTGCTCAGAGAGCACAACCCTGAACTAGTGATGGCAGCAGGCACCAAAGCTGTCCAGACAGAAAAATCAGAGAGGGAACAGGGGGCAGAAGGGTGAAACCTGTCGTTATCTGCCTTTTAATGCAGCTGCATAAGCAAGCCAGGATCCTGTGATCAGAGCCTCCCATGACTCACTGCAACCAGCCCAAGGTTGCTTTTCCACTAATCGCCACCACAGTGCACAGACATTAAATCAGGAAGATTCAAATCCCAGCCAAACTTGCCTAATCCCTGACTCACCCAGAAGCAACTGTTCTCCACAAAGCCAGGCAAAGAGGAATTTCTCCACAATAGGCACAAAAAGTGAGTTTTACAGAAACAAAAGAGCTGAAAGGTCTGCTGGGGAAGCATGCAGGCTCTCAGACAGGGCTCTTAGTAATCTCCTCACTCTTGACACTTCCTGCAGCAAGTGTTGGCAAACTTCCTCCCTAGCTGCAGCAACCTGCTTCAACATGAAACGAGCCATTTTAGGCTGCTTGGCTCCCAGGGTGCATTCTGCCTGCCGAAGGCTTCCAACAAAACCTAAGGGGATGCCCGCTTGAGAGACGATCAATCTGCAGGTAAGAACCAGCTTTGGGGTGGAAAGGTTTAATGTTTCCATTATTTGGTTTGGATCTGCATTGTGCAGAGCCCTGGGCACGTCTCTGGCTTCAGGGAGTAGCTCTTGTTGAATGTCTGATCTCAGAGCTGTTGGGGTTTCAGACACGTGTTGGTTGATACTGTGACTATGAACTACCCTGAGCTCTACAGGCAGTATTAGTTGGTTGTGTTTTAAAAAGGTGGGAGCAGAACCAAAATGAAATTGATCCTTTTTACCTGTTCTAATCTGGGTAGAGTTTAGACTACAATGTCCTCAAGGAGCATTGGTTTATTGCTCCTGTGTGCTCACACTGCTGCATCTGAAATGATATTTTGCATATCTGCAAAGCCAAAGATTTCTGCATATTAGCTCCCCAGGGAGAGCTTCCCATGACTGGCATTACACTAAGAAATTAGCTCAAACTGCAGCAAAGTACCCTCAGGCAGAAACCCACCATGCAGGGGATGTGCTTTAGATCAGATTCTTCCTACGGAGACTCAGCGACCTGAACTCTAAACAGCAGAGGAAGGAAAACAAATCTGCTGCCTGTCAACAACTCAACACTGGCACAATCTCCTTGGTACAGAGAGTGGTGTCTCTAAACCAGCTGAGCACCAGAATGCTGTTCCCCCATGGCATGAGTACTGGGACACTTGGTAAAAATCATCATGCTCTACCTTTAACTGCTGAAGAGAGGAAAGTAGAGGAAATAAGAGAACTGTAAAGAGCTTTTTACTTTGGTCTCAGCTCACAGTGCTCCAGACAAGGTGATTTGCTCTACTGATGGCAATCCTGTTTGTCAATGCTGCTGCCAGCACTTCATGTTTTCTTCCAAGCCACGACCATTTCCATCATTGATAATGTTGCTATTTTAAGAGGCTGTTAGGAACTTCTCTGCTGATGTCTTTTTCTGATAAGGTGAAAAAAGGGAAAAAAACAATCCAAACATTCTCTTCAAAGATCAGTAGGCAAAAATCTGCTTGTTGGTTGGCAAGTCAGAGATAAAGCTGCTGGTGATGTAAATGACATTTAAAATGCTGGCTCTGATGCTATTTTCCCTGCTATCATATTAACAGAGAATTGCCTGGTCTCAGTAAAGTGTTAACAATACAAAGCAGCTTTCAAGCTAATATGTTCTGCTTCATTCCTGCTGTAGGAGAAGACACATTTGAAGAGGCTGCAGGAAAAATGGCCAGCACCCAAGTAATGCTGCTTCTCTTCTATGGAGAAATCTGGAAATCCCTCTCTGCAGCAACACCTCCAAACGTTTCCATGGACAGCAGAAATGTGTATACCAGCACGAGGAGTCCAGCAGAAGACAAAGATCCTCTGAATGAACTGCTAGCAACTGGACCCAGCTCACACAAACCTCAAGAAGCTCTGGCTGTGACGACAGCAGCCCAGCTTCCCGAAGCAGAGGCAGAGCCTAGTGATGGGAGCTGGATAGCAGCACTGATTATTGGCATCATTTTGGTTGGTATGATCGTGGCTGTTGCTATCATTCTTCTGTGGAAATGCTGTAACAGGCCAGTTCCAGTAGATTCCAACTGGGCAGGGCGTTCTCCATTTGCAGATGGAGACACACCAGATATCCTAATGGACTCTGACCAGGCTACTAAACGTTCATCAGTTTTATTTCTGCTGCCTTGGAGACTGAAACAGGACACAAACGCACAGCAGGACCCCACTGCACCAGAGAAACCACCCCCTTGCACCACCTGCCATGAAAACAGCCAACTGCCTCCACCAGCTGAAGGCTGCTCTGTAGCCAGTACCCCTGTTTCCAGCACAGATCCACCCCCAGCTCCCACCTCAGAGGCAGCAAGAGACGCACAAGATTCCTGTCCTGATCCAGATGATTCACTTGCACCTCCAGAGCTGCCACCTCCACCTGACTGGCTCAGGGAACCAAGTGAGGGTCACAGCTCTGAGCTCAGCAAGCACCAGGAACCTCACTGGGAAGCAGGGGGAGAATTGCCTGCCCCACCCCAGCTGCTGGGTCAGGAGATTTAGGAACTGCTGCCCCAGCCCGAAGCCCCCCTGTAAGCTGCCTACATTGACTGCCAGCACACTTCACTTTTTGCTCAGGGGAAGTACTCTTCAAACAAGTGGAAAAAGGAGAAGCTGACACAAGTGAGAACGCTGAGAGCACAGTGTGGGCATTTCCTCAGCATTTCTTAACTTCAGCTGTGACAAAAGGGAACAACCTGCTCCTGCCCAGAGCAACCACTGCAACCTACAGCCCACACTGTGCCCACCGCCCGTCTGCAACCAGGGACTCCAGATCTGGGGGACTGCAGAGAGCAGGCAGTGCACACCTTGGGGTGCCAGCACACCCAGGGATGGAACACACAGACTTGGAGCTGGCAAAAAGCAGCCTGGGGCTTCTCAGAACTGTTTGTCCTACTCGGCTGTGTAAGTGAATGCAATGAATTCAAGTCAATGGTAATAAAGCTCTCCAGTTCAGAGGTGTTTCAGTTACTTAAAGCACAGCTGAGTATGTGCTGAGATACAAAGCTTGGGATCCCACACAGAGTATAGATGCCTCTACACCAATACTCCACCTTGCACCCAAAGGTCCACTTCCATATGAGGGGGTAGGACCCCAGCAACAGTAGCTCACAGCTATCTCCTAACTGCCAGCAGCTGTTCTTAAGCAGCAGCAAGATTTCCTTTAGAGAAAACCTTGACAAAGAGTTTACTGGGCCAAAGCCTTCAGCCACTTCACAAACTTGCTGGGTGAAGCAGAGACCAGTGCAAGTAAACAGTTAATAGAGTGGCCACTGAACAGCTGAAATGGCTCCAAGCCCTGTAAGAACAAGAACAAGTCTTTCTTTTACGTAAGTACTTTGGGGGTTCATGGATAGGACAGAACCAGTTTGTAGAGCACCCCAGTGAATGAGGAGCAGAGTTAGTGGTGCTCAGTCACCAGTTCCCCCCTCTGAAGCAGCATTTGCAGGATGCACTCAATCCTGTGAGCACAAACTCTAAAAATGGACATCAAGTTGTATGGCTGCCAAATTCCTTTTTACTCAAGGTGTCCAAGGGTTTGACGTGTTCCTTTCTGGGCCTTAAGTGCACTTGAGGCTTGCTGTCCTGTCTGAGCCCACCCATCCTGGTAAGCCAACTTCCTGGTGGGAAGCAGGAGAGTGGGCTCAGAGATTTGCAGAAATAAGCTGCTAGATGCTGGAGCTACCTCTCCATGGCACCTCTGCAGATTGGCAGTCTGAGTTTGCCTGCAGAGGGAATAGATTTGTGGGCACACTGAGCACATGCTTGCACACATCCCAACAATAAACTTCAAGATCTTTACATTGCCACTAAAAATTCAAGTCCTAAGTCCTGCAGATATGACTCTGAGATACTCTGCACACAATGGGCACAGAAAAAAACAAATTACATAAGCATTTTTAGTCCTGTTTCTATAAACTGTATATTGTGTGTGCCTAAAGAAGAGCATTCCAATTATGACAAGGTCTTTTTAAAGGCTTGTTCCATGTTAAAAATCACAGCATTGTAAACTATAGCCACTCTTAACACACCGTCTGGAGAAACCCAGATCAGAATTTCCTGTGGAAGTCTGCAGAGATGCTAAAACTGAGCTGTGTTACACCTGACAACAGCGAAAGCCTGATCTGAGGGGCAGCAAACTGAACACTTTAAAATGATGAAGGGATATTCTGGCAGCATAGCTTGAAAAAAGCTTCAGACAGGAACCCTAAATTACCACCAACCATTCTGGCAGGAGGAGAGGTTAAACAGAAGGTAAAAAAGATGACAAACTTCACCTGACTTTTGAAACAGGGACCTTAAAATGAAACCCCAGATGAAGCTAAAACAGCCCTAGACAGATTTCATTTGGTGCTGGGTCTGACATCAGCCCTGCCCCTCTGTGATGGGAGGAATTCACCTAGCAGAAAACACAGCTATGGGAGAAGGGAACTGATCTCAACTAGAAAGCCCAACTGTTCAGTGGAACAGGCTGGCTTGGCAAGAAAATTTGAGTCAGCACCAGCGACAGCTCTGCAGTCCTCCAGTGTAGTGCAGATCAGGTGGTTGCAGAGCCCCAGCTCGCAGCAATACGATGCAGCTGAAGAGGCAAGCACAACCCCCAGACAGCAACTGTAGCTACTCTCCATTCGGAGACGACCTCTAAGCTGCAATCTTTCAGAGATGATGATGTGCTGAGACTGCAGGGGAGACTCCGGTAAGTTTGGGGCTTTTGTTTTTAGCCACGGATCCTACCCAGGGAATTGGAGACAGAGAGAAGAGCAAATTATTAGTTGATGACAGATACTTGCAGCAGAAATTTGCTGCAGTGTCAGAGATTTCTTCCTAACGTCAATTCAGCTTCCAAACATGTGTTTTCAGCTTTGGGAATGAGATTAACTCTGTAATAAGGGGAAAATAATAATAATGTGCATGCTAGCATGGACGTGGGACCCGGGGCTCAGACTAAATTCCTAACCGTTTCAGCTGCGTTTTAACCAATTCTCCTTAAGCAAATAGCATGCATGGACCGGGGGGGACTGCTACATTACTGCAGAGATTTGTAAAGCAGATCCAGTTGACAGCCATTTTTTTTTCCTCCTGTATAAAAGAACACATTATTCCACACATAATATATGCTTGAAATCACTAAAAACAAGAAGCAGACATTGTATAACGTTTGGAAGAGACTTGCGTTTTGGGAAGAAAGCCCTCATTTGAGCTGGAGGGGGAAAGGCAGATGAAAAAACAAGTCTCATTCTGCCAGACAACATGACAGTCTATGAAGGGATGCTTTGTAAAGTCTCTCTTGAACAATTCTAAAAAGGACCATGCCACAAAGGGCTTTATTGATATTTTTTACTTAATTTCTCCTGCAAGTGCTCCCTGCAAAGACAACCCTTAGAAAGAAAGGCAATAGCTGACACGGATTAAAAGGCTGTCCCTTTGGTGTATTTGTTTTCAGGCAGCAATGGAATACCAGATATTGAATCCATCTACCTGTCTGCTGCTCCTTCTGTTTTTCATACCCACTGTTTTGGGTACCTGTCCTTCTAACTGTACATGCTCAGGAAACGACAGGAATGTGGACTGCTCGGGCAGGAACTTAACTGTGCTGCCACATGGACTTCAAGACAACATCACCTATTTAAATCTGTCCTTTAACCAGTTTGTAGATCTGGATCATCAACTAACCAGGTTCACCAATTTGAGGACCCTTGATATTTCAAATAATTGGCTCAAGAATGTTCCTGCTCACCTGCCCAAGTCCTTATGGGAATTATATGCCATAAACAACAACATTAAAGTTCTCCAGAAACTCGACACAGCTTACCAGTGGAATCTGAGAGTGCTGGATGTTTCCAGGAACATGGTGGAAAGAGCTGTCCTGATCAACAACACCCTGAGCAGTCTCAAGTTTCTCAATCTCAGCAGTAACAAACTTTGGACAGTTCCAACCAACATGCCCTACAACATCGAGACGGTGGATCTGTCCAATAACTTCCTGTCCCAGATCCTTCCAGGAACACTGCTGAGACTCCAGCACCTCACAAGCCTCTACCTGCACAACAACAAGTTCACCTACATTCCTGACAAAGCTTTTGACCAGCTCCTTCAGCTGCAAGTGGTGACACTATACAACAACCCCTGGTCCTGCAGAGACACACAGAACATCCTCTACTTGCTGAGCTGGGTGCAGACAACGGCTGCCAGCGTCGTGGGGGCTCCCTGTGCTGACCAGGCTGTGCTCCGGGCCAGTGCCATCCCAGCCTCAGCCACTTCCACCCATGCAGACTCCAGCTTCATGATTAAGGGCATGAAGGCAGCAGACAAAGTTACTTCTCCAGTGGCAGCTGAACCAACCAAAATGACCAAAATGCATAAACAGTTGAAAGCCAAGGAGGACACTCCCTTGGTGACCTTAAGCCAAGCGGTAGTGCTGGCCAGCACGGAGCGACCGCTGCTCCTCTACCCAGAAGCTCTGCCCACCAGGCAGGTGAGCTCGCAGGAAGCAGCAGCCACACACACAATCTACATCAAAGATCCAGTCGAGGTCAACTCGAGCCTGACTCGCTCAGCAGGCTCAACCACTACTCCTATGACTTTGAGTATCACCAGTGGAATGCCAACAAACTACTCCAGAATGCCTCAAAGCACAACTGCTACCTTAAGGAAGGAGGAATCCACCACCAATGCCCTGAACACTCGTGTGCCCTCCTCAGCCAGTGGCTGTCAGCTCTCTTTGGTGTCTCTTGTGATGCTTAACGCAGTGGTAATGTTTGCTGGTTAAGGGCTTGCACCCCATGAAAAGGATCGAAGTTATCGCTGTGATACGTGGCTGGGGCTAAGAGATCCAGCTGAAACGAATCAAACCACAAGAAATTCCAAGCTCTGACTCTGATCTGAAGAAAATAACAGTTCTTCACTTAAGAAGTGCACACTAATGTCTTGAGACTAAGCTGCTACTTATTTTCCTATGTCTTAACCGAGTAAACCTAACCTAGGATTTTGTTTTTAAAACTGTGCTTATTTTGTATTTCGATTTTGAAGTTTACTTGCACAGAATAAACCATTCTGAATTTTAAGTACTGATTTTCTGTATGATTTTTGTCATTAAACAACTGGAAAAAAAAAAACAGCAAACAAAAACCAAACCAAAATAAAAGGCCTGTATCATATCTGCATTGTCTTGCTTGACTTACCAGTGAGCAACCCTTGTAATATAGCAGCACAGATCCTTTGTAAGCTGTGACGACGTGCAAAAGGAAGGGGGGCAAAAACAATAAAGGAACTAAACCTAGCTGTTGCACTAACCAGAAGTTATCCCTCAGCATGTGTAGCTATGTTTGCTTCATGTCTATTAGGATATTTTCAATAGGAAGAGTTTTGAACTCAGGCATTAACTATGACAATGCCACAATGTCTGCTAAGAGGGAGGTGAAACGAGAAGGCAGCGTGGGCCAAAAGTTCAGCATGGGGAAAAGTGGTAGGGGCTGATATCTCTTTTTTGCTCTGTCTGCAGGCAAGTTATTGCCCACTCTCCATATTTAAAGCAAAAGATACAAGCAGAGGACAAACACAGGAGATGTTCAATGCCATGACACTCTCCAGCAACAAGGAGCCATCTGCACGATTCAATGACATGGAGCTCCTCAGCTTTAAGTGACATCCAAAAGCCTGGAATGTTAAAAACTCGATGCTTAGAAGAGCATCTCAGATCAGCCAGGATGTTATCAGACCACCAGGTCTGATGAGCAAAGCAAAATACAGGCTGATGCCCAGCACCAGCTATGTAACAAATCGATCCAGCAATCAGCTGGGACAATCCTTGAACCTCACGACTTAAAAAAGAACTAATTCAGTCCATGGCATTGAACATGCCCAAGTCCTTGCTTCCTAAGGATGAGCATGACTGCTGTTCTCCTGCCATCTGCACCACCAGCAAGTAGCAATAGTTGCACGCATGGTTCTGGCCACTCTAGGAAAATTAATCATGTGGCAGAGGTAGCTGATATACTACAGATGAAGTTCTGCAAACAGCATGAAATGAAAACTGAAGAGCAAGTCCATTGAGAAAAGTATTATCCACTTACTAGTACCAATCTTTAGACAAGGTTTGCCATTCATTTCAGGCCGTTTAATTTCCAGTTATTGTAGCATGAAGGTGCTGCAAAAACCCAGAAAACCTCACTGCTGAGCCTGGAGTCCTCTCTCCCTAGGTGTCAATGAGGGCTGTAGAGCATTTACAGCCACTGGTATCAGAAATCACAACTTTCCAATTGTGAACAGTCTTTCTACAACCAGGAACGTGTTTTAATTTCTAACAGTAACTGTTGCACAAGGAATTTGTACAGTTATTTCATTGGCATTTAAGTACCAATAAAGCTATGTTTGTATTGAACTCAACTAGTGGCAGTGCTTCCTTTCAAACAAGCACAGAAAGATTACTGAACAGGGAAGTTTTTATCATACAAACTCATGCCAAGCAGACATTTGGCTCAATCTTCATGTCTGGGGTGTGTGTGGGGTGGGAATTTTGGTTAAATCAAATCATATTCTATTGCTAATGATCTTGGTGTCTCTGCCCATGGCAAGGGGGTTGGAACTAGATGATCCTGGAGGTCTCTTCCAGCTCTGACAGTTCTATGACTCTGTGATTCTACCCGTTTATTAATAAGCTGACAATACTAACACAGGCTCTGTCCTTTAGAACTTGCAAATTCCTAGGCACAGACTTGATGTGTCCCTGGGTAGCCTGATCCAGTTGGAGGTGTCCCTGCTTACTGCAAGGGGGTTGGACAAAATTACTTTTGAGGGTCCCTTCCAACCCAATGCAATGTGTGAATCTCTCCACTAGAAAAGGGCACTTCTTGCTCCCTCTCAAAATAACAACATTTGACAGCACAGAAAACTTAACAGAATCCCCCAAATCCCAGACTGACATCTCACACATTTTAGGTAGACAAGAACCAGTTATACAAGCCAAAGCTTAGACAACCTGGACCCTCAGAAACATGTGCATGGTACCTCCCGTGGCCAGCAGAAGTGCTTCATCACTCAAAGTGGCTGCCAGCAGTCTGAGAGGTGCCCACTTGCACAGCTCCATCTCTTTTTTCCCAGGAGAAATAATGTGACACAAGCTCAGAAATTCCACCAGCTAGATCAGTATTAAAAACCTGTCCCTGCCTGCTGCCCTCTTTGGGCAGTTAATGTATTTGCTGAGCACTGACTGACTCTAAACCAGTCCTAACCTACTCACCACATTCCCAGCTAGGTGTAGGCTAGAATTAGCTTATTCATGTGCTGTCATCCCACACTGCTCCAAGCAGCTTAGCTTGCGAGGTAGGGCAGAAATCACAAAATGAGCTGCTGTGACTTGAGGAATCACATGAAATACTGCACCTGTCTTTGCCAAACAATTCAATACAGGCTGGCAAATTGTACTGCATGGAAAAAAACCAAAACTGACCTTAAATGCTCTTAAAAAAATGTTTCAGCCACAGTCAGACTGTGCAGGGAACAGAAACTCTGCAGAATGCTCTGCCTTCCACAAGTTGGGGGCAAACTGCTACTCACTTAAGCATGTTGATAAAAGCCTGAGGGTGGAAAAGAGGTTGTGAGGCTTTCCAAATCCATGGACAGGGTTGGGAAGCTGGGATAGGAAACACCTGCAGATGGCTATGGAAGACAGTTGGTCCTCCCAGGCTCTAGAGCTCTCTCTCCCACAACCCTGCCTGCAGTAGAGGCAAGCCAAAAGGCTTCTTAGTCAGAGAGTTTTCAATAAAGCAAGTCTGAAATTGAAGTTTCCTTGTATTTTTCTGGAATACAAATGAGTTGATAAGGGAGCAGGGAGTAGGCAGGCAAATGTGGGAGTCTTGCATTTGTTGCTTGGCAACAGTGCAGTCAGACTGAACTCAAACTGATAGGCAGGGATGGGAGCAGGACCGCGCCGCTCCGTGGTGTTGGAACCATGCTGGTCACCCTGCCCACCAGGAAAATTAAAACCATCTATCCTCAGAGAAATTATTATTTTTTGGTTTTTAAAATAACCACTTAGCATTTCAGACCAATATTCCAAAATACCCCAACCATGCCTAGCACATCCCCTACCAGCAATGAGCTTGCTTCTGAAAGCTTGCAAGTGCAGCAGGTACAGAGACAGGCTGGAGCGGTAACTCAGAGGTTTCTGTTCCTATTAATTAGTAGGGGATCAGCTTTAAATCTTAATGGCACTACTTCAGGATCAGGATTTATGGATTTATTGATCACTTTAGTAACAGTGTAAGGATTAAAAGCAGAGGAGCACTGGCTCCAGAAGTCAAGCTGTTGCCCAGGAAACAAAATGTGAAGAAAAATGACAGAAGGAATTAGATTTCACAGCACAAGAAGGATATGAACTGATCCAGATAGATCAGCAGAATGACTCAACAATGCCCTAGCAACAAGATCTCAAACTACAAAAAAAAAAAGAACAACCTCTAAACAAAGAACAAAAAAAAAACCAACCCACCAAAAACCAACCCAATCCCAGCCTGCCACAAGCCCTCAAACATGGTAGCAGTTCTAACCTAAAGAGTCTTCCCACGTCTCACACCTTAGAACATGACACCTGGCTCAGAAGTACAGGGCAAACCCCCAAACAGCACCACTCAGCCACATCACTGTTAGGCAGAGATAGCAGAAGATGCAGAAAGGGTGAAAATCAGGAGGTCTCTCGTTGAACCAGGCTCACTCATACCAAAACTAACCATACAAAGATACAAACAGCACTTCAATATATGACAATGTACTAGATAGGAACACTTTTGTTCCTGTAGATTCAACACAGCTCATGAAAGATGAGGAGGGAGCACCACCTCTCCAATATTTGCCTTAGAAGAGGACATCTTACAAAGCTGAGGTATTGCCAAAAGCGTAGAACTCTACTTTTCTTTTTTTACCCTACAGAGGAGCTGTTTTGTCCTTGCATGAGTCTCAGAAAACCCAGTTTCTGAAATGACTTTGATGGAGCTGAGGGGAAGAAGGGAAGCGCAGGTGGGAGTAAGCAGATGAAATTACCCCAGCTGGTTCTTCTAATTTCCAACAGTCTGACAATTTTTCAAGCCTACTCCATTACAGCAGTGAAAAACCACAACAACTGGGAGAAAATGTGAGTTTCCAAACATCCACTTTTATTCCTGGATTTTAACAATCAGCCTTTTCTGGTGGCAGCAGCACAGCTACTGCAGAAGGGCTCTGAACACAACAAGTGATGCATCCCTCAGAGCCCTACTGACACCCAACTGCAGTCACTCTTCTCAACCTCTGTTGCAAGATACACAAGACAACCAAATTCCAGACTAGTTATAATTACTGCTAGAAGCTTCTACAGCCATTTGGACTGAAGAGTGAAGCTCCAGCTAAGATTTTACAGAGGCCCACATCAACCAACAAAAGGGACTCAATGACCTCAGAGAGGGCAGCGAAGCATGGGCTGGCGTTTGGAGAGAGGAAGTGAGGACAGAAGGTAAGGAATTGCTCCTACTCATCCTGGGGGCTGCATTCCTTCCAAAGGGCCAAGGGGGTTCAAAAGGCAGAAAAGGGCTCAAGTTAAAGGCAGGCAATTTCCCGTGCAAAAGGAGGGGGAAGCTGAAGGCTGACTCAGAATCTTTGAGAGAGTATTTCTCTATTTCAGAGCTATTAATCACTGGGAAAAGCTCAGATCATTTTTATTTTCACCATCTACTTCTGTGCACCAAGCCTTGCTTTATGTAATATACTATTTCTTTGGTTAGCATGAGCTTAGAAACTCCTTAAGTGACAAAAGCATGAGCACTGGCCCCTTTCTCACACAGGTTTATCTCCAGATAGCACCAGCCATATTACACTTGAGTTTTCCTCCACCTTCAGACTGCCCCACACAAAGCCTTCCTGAGAGCTAGCAGTGAAGCAGGTGTTAGAGAACTTTTCACAGCATCAAGTTTCAGAGCACAAAAGCATTTCCTCCCTGTACTACCAGCCTGAAAGAAGTGCTTTGTGGTATTCTTTTTAAAGCATGGGAAAACCCCTTCAGCATAGCTGCAAAAAAAAAAAATCCCAGGGGGAGGAAACAGGTTGGAAATTTGTTTTACCTTCCACATTGATACTGAAGTTTGGTTTGTGTGTTGCTCTGAAAATCAAAAACATAACAAAAGAAATGTGAACAGAAATATTCATTTGTTGGGTCCCTCACTGCACCCTGGCTAAGAAACTGTAGTGAAGTAGCAGTTTCTGCTACCAGATTTAGAGCTTGTGCTTGGAAAGGGTCTTCAGAGCTTGCTCATGATTTTAGCCTCCAACCTGAACTTGCAGTGAGGTAGAACAATACAATCCTCCAGTCAGTAAATCTGCTCCTTATTGGAAAACTTGGCAACCTGGACAGTTTCTGGTGAGCAATGGCAAAAGTGCCAGGGTACAAGAGAGCACAGAGCTTCTGGGAAAGCCAATCTGTACTCAGCCTGCAGAGTAAAGAGCACTACCTGAAAACAATGAAAACTGTGACTATTAATCAAATCCATGATCTCAAATTTGAATTAACTGAAAGAATGGGATGTGGCTGCTGGGTCTGATTTGCACTAGAAATGGGTGAGCTTGAAGAACATCTCGATTGCAGGCATACCTGGCCTGTTTAAATGGTTGAATTCAAACTACTGCAGAAGAGGCCTCCTTTGTTTTCATCTCACTATATGAACTCAAAGGGTCTGCAGAAGGTTCACCACCGATTACATCTCTTCAGATCACGACAACGCTTCTTGCCAGAAGGGTCACATCACTGACACTGGCAACAGGAGCAGCAGCATCACTACCAGCAAGGAGCACACCATGGACAGCAACGCTGGCACCACCATCAGAAACCCTCGGCCCAGCCCTACCCCGACAAGCAGCTCAAGCAAGAACTCCCCAGGAACCACAACCACTCCAACCCATGCCACAGACCAGCACAGCAGCAGCAAGGGGACCACAGGCAAGCACCCACTGGTGCAGCAGCCAGCCCACCAGCATCGCACATCAGCCACGAAAGCACCAAGAAGAGACAAAGCAACCACATGGACTCAACCAGCACTGCTGCTGCAGGCAGCTCCACCAGCATCAACTCAGCTACCACCAGCAGCATCAGCAAAAACCATACTGACAGACAGTGAGAAGTTAATAAAAACACATCACAGAACCATTCAGGTTGTACAATCTTAGGTACTCTTCCACAGCTCCTCATGTACTGCTGGGTGGAAAAACTGCAACACTTCTGGTTTAGGACACAACTCCATTAAAAATTACTGGCACCAACACTGGACAAAAAAAAGCCATTTGCAGATTCTTGTTTGTTTCCAAGTTGGTGTCCCTTCCCTACAGACACTTGGTACTCTGGGTCTGACATCTTCACTTCAGACAGGGAAGGTGAAAGGTTCCTTACCGCCGTGCGATGTAGTAGAACACAGGATTGCCAGCTTTGGATGTCCCAGCCTGGTAGAAAATATTCAACGTTTTCAGTGCTTTGAACTCCTCTTTTTCATGGACCTGATGCCTGAAAAGCAGCAGATTGACATCAGCTTTTCACAGCTGCCCTTGCAGAAAGAAAACTTAAAATCTCAACCCCTCTTTATTTGCATCTTTAAATAAAAAGATTAAATTCACACAACCCTGAACCTTTGGTCAACCATAAATGCCTTTGATGTTTCCAGGCCTCAGTTTAGGGGCTTTTAACAAGGGTTTGTAGTGGCAGGATGAGAGGGAATGGATTGAAGCTTGAGGAGGGGAGATTTAGACTGGAGACTAAGAAGAAATTCTTGGCAGTGAGGGTGGGGAGACACTAGAACAGGTTTGCCCAGGCAGGCTGTGGACACCCCCTCCCTGCAGGTGTTCAGAACCAGGTTGGATGAGGCCTTGAGTGATGTGGGCTAGTGGGAGGTGTCCCTGCTGATGGCAAGGGGTTGGAAATGGATGATCTCTAAGGTGTCTCCCAACCCAACCCATTCTGTGAATTACAACCTACCCAGAGCCCTACAGGGTATTTGTGAACCCAGACTGTTAAACAAACCCTTCACAAAGAAATCTTCCTAAGTTCTTCCACTGCCTTAAGGCTACAAACCCCCAAGGTGTGCCCCATCCCCTCCACAATCACCTCATTACCTTGTCATAAATTCTTCAAACTTGGAACTAGTGAGATTTAAACTGGACCAATGAGTATCTGCCACGGGTTTGTGCTCAGGAGGGCCCAGGTAGGCAAGCAGTGTGGCCATCTTGTCAAAAGGTCTTCTCCCAACAGCCTTGTGGTCCCTAGGAACAGCACAGTACTTGTAAGGCCTTCTTTACTCAGCAGCAACTCTACTTTTTACCCACTACTCCTCCTTAGCCTGGCCAGGCTGCATTTGCTTTGTTTTAAATTACAGAACAGCATCCCACAAAGAAATAGAAGTGTTTATCACACACAAAACAAGGTTTAGAAAGATAAGACAACTGCACACTGCACAAAAGGTTGACAGTGAAGAGGGTGGTCAAGATGCTGGCATCTTCCCAGTAATTGTTTGTCAACAGAAGTTTCCCAGTGTAAGATTTTCCATCCATATTCTTCTGTTCTAACAAGAAAAGCATCTCAAGTATTCCCAAAGGTCATTTCCCATCCCTTCTTTGTTTAGTTTGGATATTAGGAAGAATTTCTCTCCTGCAAGAAGTGGTCTGGCACTGGAACAGGCTGCCCAGGGAGGTGGTGGAGCCACCATTCCTGCAGGTGCTCAAAGAATAGGATGTGGCACTTCAGGACACGGTCTAGAGCTGCTGAAGGTGCTGGGTAGAAGGCTGGGTTGGATGACCTTGGAGGTTGACAGCATTCCTGGAGCCTCACCTGTTGCTGGAGAGGTACTGGCCGATCTTCTCCTGGTTGTTCCAGAGCAGGCGGTGCAGCGCCAGGACGTTGCCGTCGCTGATGAAGGACAGGCTGTGGTTGACAGTGTCACTGGCCGGGCAGTCGGATGCGATGTCCAGGAAGAACCTGCAGTTCAGAGCCATCAATCAGCATCCCAGTGCCAGGGCAGCCTGCAGCAAGGGGCTGTGTGCACACTCTGCTTACCCTTGACACTGCACACAGCCCCTGCTCCAGCGCCCCGGGCACCTACCTTCGTGCTGCATCGAAATTGCTTTTGACAAAGTCATTAAAAGGCCTCATGTGCTCTTCTTTTGTAAACAGGACGTGGTTGGCAATGCTCTGAAGTATCTAAACAATAAAAAGATGACATAAAGACACACAAAGGCTTAATGCATTAGCTGCTATGGCCTGCCAGAAACACTCATTTTAACTTCTGTGAAACCTCAAGACAAAAAAAAAAGAAGACAACAATCCCAAATGTGGTCACTTAGGAAATATTTTGTCACATACTTCTAAATGTTAGAAAATGACTTCCCTTATCTATGAACTTCATTCAGGTTCAGACCAGGAAAACAAACCCATCTTTCCAACTCATCATGTATGAAACATGATCTGTTTCTTCTGGAAGCTCTGTAGCCATGGAAAAGCAACAGATTTTGTCCATTTGAAGACAACTTCAAGTTCTCAAGATTTAAAATGGGTCCTAGATTTTTTTTTGCCAGCATTAAATCCATTTTCAGTTTTAGAATCATAGAATTGCTTTGGTTGGAAAAGACCTTTAACATCACTAAAGTCCAACCATTCTCTAACCCCACCAAGTCTGGTGTCAAACCATGTTGCTGCATGTTTGCTTAAGTGCAGCTATAACCAAAGCTGCCTTGCAGAGGAGTGGTCTTTTCATGGGGCAGTTCAGTCAACCCTCTCCTTGGTCATCACAGCATGAAAGCTCCAGACCTGATGCCAAACCCACCCTGTAAAAAGGGGAAAGGATGGGGCTGGGAGTTATGGGTGGCCATGGCCCTTCTCTTTGCATGCACAGCCACAGTCCAGCTCACTGCTGTGTGCAGCCTGCCATCAGAGGTCGCACCTTGAATACTGAGTTCAGTTTTAACAGGAAATAATAACCAAAGGAGACTGAAAATAGGGAAAAAAGTTTCAAATTCACCTCTTCAGTGCTAGTATGAACTCATATCTGGCAGTGCTAATATGCCACACACCCAGCATGGAAACTGCACTTTACACAACCAGGATGGCTGCACCAGAAGGCTGCAGCTTTACCTGTGTTTCCTGATGCTAGCCAAAGACCAGAGCCAGAGCAGGCAGAACACAAACCAAGGCCAAGTAAGGACTTATTGATTCACCTTTGACATTAGTTTCAATCCCCTTTCAATCCTTGGTGGAGGCTTTTTGTCTAAAATGCCTGCCTCGTAGGGGGAGACGATGGCAGGGTTGATGAACCGCAGGAACATGGCACTCCCCACGGCTCCGATGCTGTTCTGAGGGAACCGCTGACTAACCACCTATGGGGGGGCAGAAGTATAAACAACAGGTTGGCATTAAAGGAAAGGGAAGGCAAGCTGAGCAGAGCCTGGCACGGTAACCCAACTCTAAGCATTCTCTCCACACCAGTCAAGCTCATCACAGGTGAGTAGGGCACTCCTGCCTTGACAGCTCTAGCATCGTAGAGCAGTCAGGGGCGAGGGGAAGCAGGTACGGGGAGCGGACACTGCCTGCCCTTGCTGCAGCTTCTGGGCAACCCTTGCTAGGGGAAATTGCTCCAACATCTCTGGGACACAGGTAAGCAGGAGTATTTCAGAGTTGCTGTCCACTTAACCCCAGGACCCTGCCAGTGCCAGCAGAGCAGCCCAGCACCTTGTCCATACCCACGGGCACACACTGCTCCCATCCAATACAGAGAACTCTTTCTCCATGAGCGGAGCTTTATTTGTGTGTTTCCAACTTCATTACTGACCAAAAGACTCTCTCTAACAATGAGACTTGTGCTGTTTGGAGTCAGAGGGGATTTGAAATCCACAGAGAGAGTTATAGAAATAGTCTTCAGAACCACCACACTGCAACAAGGGAAGACAGAAGGAGCCCAAGCTGAGAGGCCAGTGGACCTCTCTGCTCATACATACACTGCCCCAAAGCACTCAGCAGTGATTTGCTACAACTGCATATTTATAATACTGCTCTTTGCTATCCAGAAGAAATGTTTGGTTTTTTTTTTTTCTGGAAACACTGTAAGAAAAAAGGAATCTTTCTTTTTAGGAAATCTGCTACATATTACTCAAAGGAAAGGCTCTTTTCCAGGTATCCTTCATTCAGCTTTGAAAAGTCAATTAAAGCTCCCTGACAAAGCTCCTCAATATGCAACAAGTGGCTCTAGAAAGAGTCAGTGTCTCTGTGTGCACTTTCTCACGAGTCCCAAGTTAGTCAAAACAAGTCAAAGCTCTACCTTTTCACAGCACAAAATCAGCAAGCTTTATATTTTAGGTTAAAATAGATAAACCCAAACTCCATTGTACTAAAATGCTTCAAAATGTAACCAGTGCAATCTCAGCTCATGCTTCTTCCAACAGATAAAGCCATTAGTGCAAAGATGCTCTAGCCAGAACCACTTTGGTTCAGCAGCAGCTTGGGGTTGCCATCAGTGAGAAGATTCTCTTGTCAAATGCACTCAGATTGGGCACTTAACACACTCACAGGCTCCACAACTGAACTGTCTACCACAGCAAGGTACTAAAGATGGGAAATCTGCTTTCCTCAGTAAATAAAGCACTAAATTGGATTGCTTAGGCACAAGGCAAACAAAAGCAAATAGATGAGCAACAAGTCCCAGAAGCTTCTTTTTCTTTTCAGCAACCCATCTATATTAATTGCTCTTCTCCCAGGATGTAAGCTGAAGTTATCTGCCAGAGCATTAAACCAGCTGAACAGCCTCAGATATTCCCCCAAAGAAAACATTTTTCTCCTGCATTCCTTTTTAATCCTAAAGATGGTGGCAAGGGTAGAAGAATCAGAGTATTAAATACTAAGCAGTAATGTTACAAATGTCTTTTGTTGACTCAAATAGGCACACAGAGAATATTTTAAATATAACTTAATTCCAGGGTTAATTGAAATGAAAGCTATTTTGTGCCAGAATTAGTAGAATGATTTTACAAGTGAGGTCAAACAGACTGAAGTGAAGATGTTTGGAACAAACAGCAAAAGGTTTCTGTTGTGCTTTGAAAGAAATGGCTAAGAAAAAGGTCTCCAAACTTACTGATTTTTTGTTTTCCTTTTTTTCTTTTACGGTAGCTTTATTCAGTAGAGAGTGGCAAGTTGCCTACAGAACAGAGATGAGCACAAACAAGTCACAGCACCAACTACATACAGCAACAAAAAAAGAAAACCAAAACCAAAACAAACCCAATGTTGACTTGGCACATAAATTACACAGTAAAATGTAACAAACAGAACCAACAGAAAATGAAATATATCAACTGAAGACTGATGATGGAGTTTTTATTCCACAGCTTTTATTAACATCTCATTTACAAAGCACTAAATACAGAACAAGCAAATGTTGCTTTTCAATCATTTCTACTATTTCTGGCTAGATTAAAAGGTCAAACCACGTTCATGTGCTCATGACACGCAATATTGGGCATTCAATGGTAGGGTCAGCTTCCAAATGTCTTTCACCATCCCTAAATAATTTTAAGAGCAAAGACAGTCCAAGTCTGATACCTTTGAATTACACATTGCTTTGAAAAGAAATTTAGAGTTTGAAATCTTCCCAATCTTTCTCTGTGTGTCCTTCAATTTGGTTAGATCTGAACCATCGTGGGGATTACTACTTTGACAGCTAAACACTGCTATGAAATATGCTGTGGAAAAAGGAAGAACAAAGCCAGGGGCTCTGTATTTATTTCTTAGAGATTTTCAGATCAAAACACCTGATTTGATTGTGTTTATTTCTGCTTTTCACTTCGCTGCAAAGGGACCCACCAAGAGGCATCACATCCTGCCCTACTGCCTGCCAGGACCTGAGTAAAGCCAGAGCAGCTCAGCCTGGTCCACTGCTGCCCTGTGCAGAAGAACATTTGATTATGGAGCTCAACCCTACAGCCATCAGCCCCACAGCTCAGCTGTGGCAGTGAACCAGCATCATGGAGAAGTCCTGCAGCCCGCAACGCCTGCAGCTGCCCCAACAGGAGCTTGGAGTGCTCAGCAGTTTGACAGCAAGAGTGCACCAAGAGTTCAAACACAAACTGGAACTGGAAGAGCATTTCCACAGCTGCAGAATGTGACAGAGTGAAAATCTGAAGAGCCCCAAATCCCAGCCAGTAAAAGCTGTTCTGCTACGAAGTCAAACTTCTGTAGGATCATAGAATCAACCAGGTTGGAAGAGACCTCCAAGATCATCCAGTCCAACCTAGCACCCAGCCCTATGCAGTCATCTAGACCATGGCATTAAATACCTCATCCAGTGGTGCCTCTGCTCCCCTCCTGACTCTGATTGCTTCAGAGCAGTCCCACACATGCTCTATTCAGCAGGTGGCTGCATTTAAAGCAAGTGGAATTTCCATCCCTCCTGCCTCAGGAAAATCAGGGGTGTAAGTTGGGTGGGGTTTATGAATCAGCCAGCACAAGTTGCCTCTATTGAGCTACTCTGACCAGGCTTGTTCCTAAGCAGTGACCCTCCTGAAGGTGAGACTGAGCAGGGGTCATTTGTCACAGGAGCCAGCTACTGGGATGTTTCCAGAGGAAAACACAGATCAGGGCTCTGTTCTGGTGCCAGCCAGCAACGCCCCTGTCCCCAGCTAAACACACCACTGAGCATGCTGCTGCTCCATGGAGTCAACCAGCTACACAACACTTACACAGCACACCTGAGGAGGATTCTTTGCACACATTTACTTTAAAATTCTAAGCACAAAAAGAGACCACAAAATTCGGTCTCATTTACTCTTCCTTATTGCCTTGGAGGGAAGACACTCTCCTTATTAAAAAAAACAAAGTTATCTTATAAAAATCCCCCTCCAAAAGCATATTTTCATTGTATTTTCATCCAGATAAAGGCCAGGCTCTTCAAAATACTCCTGAATTCAAAAGCAGAGAATGAATTACTACACTGTTTGTGTGAACAAACACTTCATAGAATCATTTAGGTTGGCAAAGACCTTCAAGATCTTGTCCAACCATTAATTTTACTCCACCAAGTCCACCACTAAGTCATATCTCCAACTAGTGGTGTTACTAGAAACAACTCAAGTGGTAAATGTGGAAGTTGAGTATCAGTTATTACCAGTTGTGTATCTCTTTTAGGAACAGATGATCAAAAACCAATAAAGGCAAGAATAAAGCCACTAGGGTTGGCAGGTTTCCACTGAAGATCCTCTGGCAATGCCCACTGAGCAGTAAATGTCACTAAGCCCATTTCATGTAGGAATGAATATTGGATTGCATAGGAATAATTATTGCTGGGATGGAAGTGAATCTGATGCATCCCAGAACCAGCAAGGAACAGCAATTCCAGGAGAATTCATTGGAAAAGTCAAATCACAGAAGCAGCAATCAAAGTTGCCTGGGACATTTTCAGTAACCCTCAAGTGTGCTTCCAGACTCCATTTGCGAGACTGTGGCCATCTGAACTTGAAGGCAACCAACTTGCCCCCCATGGGTTCCCAATTTAAAACCCCAAGCCAAACAAAAACAATAAAGCAAGACTGCCCCCTGCCAACCTGAATACAAGCACTGTCAGCAGGAGGAACCGATGACTTTAGAAGCCATTCACACAAAACAAAGGCCCAGCATTTGCATGCCTAGCTGGGATTCCAAGAGCTCACAGTAACAACCCAAGCTCTAGAGCAGGCAACATTTCTCACTCCCAAGCTCTGGGAACAGCAGCAGCTGCAGAAGTGCAGCATCCACTGTAAAAACATGCCTTACACCACACTACTTAGGTCGGGGGTCTGTTACTCATCATTAGTGTCTTTTCCTTGCTTTACTTTAGACCTGAGACAGACTCCACGGCTGAAAGAGCAGAAGTAGCTCTTCCAAACCACATTACTGAGATCACAGCTCAAATACTCTGCCATGCACAGCTCTTCTCTGACAATCCACCACGATGGGAATCACATTTCCTATGAGCCCTGAGGGCAGCAGGGATATCCCCCCTGCAAGTTTTAGCAGCAGATAAACCCATCAGATACACACAAAGAGCAGAAAAGAGACCTACAAGCACACTGGGCTCAGCGACCTGCTGCTGAGCTGCTACAGAGAGCAGCAGCAAAGGGAAGGAGCAGAAGAGTAGGGGTGGGGGCTGGGAAGTGCAGGTACGTGGACGGGAGGCAGCCAGGAGGGTACTACTACAGCAGAACTTACTCTACAGAGGACAGTGCACCACTCAGGAAGGCTTCTTCTCTTTAAGCATCAGTTACAAATGGTACCAGAAACAAGCAGGAAGAGGGTGGTCCCAGCTTGGTAACTTTCCAAGGTTTGTGTGACAGCACTAAAGTTTTAGCCACAAACAGAAGTCAGTCTCTGTGATTTGCCTCATTAGAAGAACTCTAACAATACATTTCTCTGTCTCTTTCTCAGCTGCTGAACTTCTCCGTACCCTGCCTGCACAGCAGCCCTCTGAATACAATAACACACTTCAGGCTCCCAGAGGCAACAGTACCTCCACCAGGATGTGCTGCCCACGGCAGATGGAAGGTGATTCACTCAGGAGAACAAAATGTATTCCTGCTGTTATTTTACTCTTCAAACATAAGAATCTTTCTCAAAAGCAGAGCATCTGCAGCTCCCCAGTTACAAGACTGATGTTATGTATCCCCTCATCTGCCACTGGACCTCCTTCCCAGTACAAGTTAATAGCATAGCTCACACTGGTCCACAGCACCCTACAGACTCTTGTGTTCAGGACATGACTGAGACATGACAGTGATCAGAATCAACTCTGAACTATACAGTGTCTGGACCTCACCTGCAGATAGTCTTCTTTATAATCACAAAAGCACAAACAACACAGCCCTCAGCATCTGACATGTCTGTTTCTTTCCATTAAACTCAGCTTCAATCCATACTTTCTCAAATTTGAGACTTGTAATCACTGTGACCTCACTGAAGACCAAACAGGTTGGGTTTTTTTACACCCTTTTGAAGTTGCTTTTCTATCAATGGCAGAAAGTAAAAGATTATGGCCACCTGCACTGGGCAACTAAATAATCCTCCATGAGTAATGACCTGAACAATACATTTTAGAGAGACTTTGGTACAAACATCCTCCAGAGAGGAATGCTCCTGAAGAAACTGTCTCTATTTCCATGCAGAGAACAGCTGTCTAGAGTCAGTCACTGTAGAGGTAGCTGTGGGATTGACAAAGTTAAGGTTTATCAAAGGTCTATCTTTGAGATAATTAACTTTATTTCTTATCTAAATGTACAATGCACTGCTCCCATACTCAAACCACAGTTTTTCATTCTCTCAGCCCAGTAGTGTATTTTTGTTCTCCCTTTTGCTGCCTTCCCCACAGCTGGCCCAGCTGTTAACTGATAAAAGCAGCTATGACCATTACCTCTCTGTTAATCCTCAGCCTCCCATAGAGATGCTGAGAGAGAGATTATTGCTCCTTTATTAGGCCCAAGTTCCCAGCTGCAACTCAGCTCCTTAAAAAAGCACAATTTAGGAACCTCCTGACTGCCAAGCCGAGTCTCAAGCACCACTCAGTCCCTACACTTAGATTCCCATTACCTAACAAACATGTGAGGACAGTCTTTAACAAATGCCCCTTTGCACCCACTGCTGGACCAAGCTCCAAACTGCTACAAGGACAGAAACCAAACCCAGAGATCAGGGGCAGGCAACCACTGCAGGCATACCTGGTACAAACAATGGCACACACTGCGCAGCTGCGGTGGGAACTCCAGAGAAGAATTAATGATTGCATGAAAAAACTTTTCTGTCATTTGCAAGAGACTCCTCTGGTTCTCCTCAAGGCTTTCTGTAGGCTCCAGCCTGAAACAAACCCACAAATGTATGACCAGCAGTCACAGAAATGATACTCACTGTGCCTCTACGTTTGGGAGCAACCTGATTTGCCAGGGGCAAGAGAAATGTTGGTGAGCTTTTACACAAAAGTTTCCATCAATCTCTTAATCACATAAATTTAACTGTCAGTTCTAAAGAGAAAGCTGTAAGTGGGATTCTCTCACACCATTCCATACAAAGCCATGCACACATAATTCCAGCTGATGGCTCCATTGTCAGTTTGGTGATGGTTTCTCTGAAAGGAATTTGAGGTAGAGACAGATGTTTGAGAGTTAAACTGCTACCAAGAATGTCAATCTTTTGGCAAGCTATTTAAAAGACAAACACCATGAAGTTCTCCTGAGAGATAATCGAAAGCAATAGAGCAAAAGCTACTAAATCCAACTCTTGAAGTGATAGAAGAGAAATGAAAGCAAAAAAAACTCCCACCCAGCATGCACACATTCCATCTTGCTTACGTAACTCATTTGCTGGCCTAACTCAGATGCTTTCTGGCACTACTGGAAATGCCCACATTAGTGGCCTACATAAAAGTATGAAGCAGAAGAGTCCTGCAAGAGCCCTCTATCTTCCTTAGCCTTTCAGGTTTTAGAGGACATGCAGTAAAACTCATCTTGCTGTGCTGGACAGCTCTGTACAGTTCACTCTGTCTGACAGAGTGGAAGAGAATGAGAAGAAGATTTGCAAGGCAAAGAAAAGAATCCTGTTACATTTCCAGTGACTGGCAATCATGGCCACAAATACATTTGCTCCCCGCCTGGAATCTCAAACCTTGTTGGATCCACCTCAAAGCTGACGTGCTGCCATTCAGAGGATGTGATCACAGTCCTTAATAAAGGCTCCAAAAGCTTCTGCAGATAGGTAGCACCATATACCTATGGAGAAAGAGAAGCAGAACGAGTGTCAGATTAACACAGCACTTCACAGCAACCCTCCCAAACTCTCTCTAAGCATTAAAGGAGGCTGAGTCTTGGCATTTCTGTCAAACTGGTATTCCTACATTGCAGATTCACTTCTGAAGCACCACTGTGATCCATTTCTGCAAGCATTTTAACTCTTCCCCAGTTCAGAGAAAGCTGTAGGTGACTTTAACAAGCACAATCACCAGCTGGGACTCTTCCTTGGAGCACAGAGATGGAAGTGCAGAGTCACTGTTTGCACACAGCTTTCTAAACTCAAACGGAAGCACAAACAAGAGCTCAGACTTCTAACTGCCAATTACAACAGGACCATCAGGGAGAGTCTTGAGGCCCCAGAACCAGTCACTTGATGAAGCTAGTTAGAAGATTCACAAATCTGACTATGACTGAGAATAACTTAGGCAGAACATATAGACCAGGTGAGATGAAGCATTTATTGCCTTGGAAACTTTCAAGAGGACTAACTGCAAGCTCAAGCTTAACTGGTTGAGTCATAAAGTCCTGGCAAAAGGTTAGTTCCAGGAGGATTTGTATTTT
Organism: Pogoniulus pusillus; assembly: GCF_015220805.1. Taxonomy (NCBI): domain Eukaryota; kingdom Metazoa; phylum Chordata; class Aves; order Piciformes; family Lybiidae; genus Pogoniulus; species Pogoniulus pusillus. The sequence continues at coordinate 13,273,841 of NC_087290.1, read as the reverse complement.
TCAACTGGGCCTAAGCATAAGAGATCTACAACACTTAGTTCATCAAACATTGAAGCATTAATAGCAAAGTTCCCTAAACTTTGAGAGCTGAGACTAACTTAAACCAAGACCCAAAAGCAACTCTGTAGTATTTTAACCTAATCCAGTTTCCCAAGTGCTTCACACCCAAGACTGGAAGTTCTGTACTTGTGTATTAATAAAGTTCTGCTGTCATTGAAGCAACCTGTAGCAGCCAGATGAAATCACCTACCTTGAAACAGAAAGTCATTATTTTACTGGCCAGGCTGTTCCCTCGGAAGAGTGTCTGCATGGAATCTGCCAGTTCAACTTCCTTGGAGAACATATTCCAGAGCAGCTGGTAGAGCAAATGCCGGGAATCAAAGAGTGTGACCAGGACACGAGCTAGCTCATCCTTAAAGGAAGCAGGGAAAGGTTAATCTGACCAGCAGAGAGCCAAGTTGAGTACAGAACAAAGAATCAAAAGCAAACCAGCAAGCAGTTTGTACTAAAGCTTTAAACTCACTGGAGTCTGGCATGTAAATATCAAATCAAGCATCACAATCTCCCTTAAAACCATCCCTGTGCTCCTGCTGGTCTAAAAGTCTGCCTCGTGACAGCCAGCCACACAAATCCATAATGCTTTGTCCAGACAGATAAGCAGTTCTGTGCTACAACAAAGCCCAGTTCACCTTGCTAAAGTCGAAGGAGCTCTGCATTGCAGCACACTCAGTCTGCAATAACCAGCCCAAAGAGATGCACTTATTCCACTATCTAACATTATTCCTAGGCATTCACCAAGTAATTACTAGATAAGGGCCATTTATAATCGAGCTCTCTGGCAATCAGACTCAGCACACCTCTCAAGCATGCACTAAGAAAGGCTGAACACTGGCTCTAAGCAAGCTTTTGTTACACTCTTCATGTCTGCACTAATTTCCACTTCAAGTCTTAACATTGTCATGAATGTAGGAAAAAAAAAAACACACAAAAACAAACGAGCTGCATGAATCAACTTACCCACTGAGAGCAAGGCACCACATTGGCTAAAGCCATAGCAATAGGAAGCTCCCCCTGATCACCCATCATTGTAACCAACTCCACCAATCTCTCAAAGCGATCTGCTAGCACTGTTTCTGCTAAGGTATCAAATTCTGTCCCCTGCTGCAGAATTTTGGTGAGGACTTCCATAAACGTAGCTCTTGTTTGGAGGTCTTTATGATAGCCCAAGCCTGATTAAAAAAACCCAGAACTACTAAGAGAGATGTAAAAATAAATCAAACACCAATGTCTTCATTATGTGCTCGTTCATGCAGAGTTCTCTCTAAGTGCTTTTACCTATGGAGTGCATCAGGCCACTGTCCACGTTGGCGTTGAGCAGGTTGGACATGGCCAGCACGGTGCAGTGCCGCAGCGACGCCAGCCTGCGAGACATGCCACGCTTCCTGCCACCTGTCTGAGAGCTCTCATCTTCAACTTCACTGCAGTCATTGAGGAGGTTCATAAACAGTGTGAAGTACCTAAAGGAAAAGAGTTCACAGGCTCACAGGGTGTCAGGAATTGGAAGTGACCCAAAGAACTCATCGAGTTCAATCCCTCTGCCACAGCAGGACCATACAATCTAGCTCAGGGCACACAGGAACACAACCAGACAGGCCTGGAAAGGCTCCACTGAAGGAGACTCCACAGCCTCTCTGGGCAGCCTGTGCCACTGTTCAGGGATCCTTCCAGGAAAGAAATTCCCCCTTGTGTTGAGGTGGAACCTCCTGTGCTGCAGTTTCCATCCATTGCTCCTTGTCCTATCCCAGGCAGCAAGTGAGCAGAGCCTGTCCTCCCCCTCCTGACCCCCAGCCCTCAGATAGTTATAAACATTAACTAAATCTCCTCTCAGTCTTCTCTTCTCCAGACTAAACAGCCCCGGGTCCCTCAGCCTCTCCTAATCAGGCAGTGCTCCAGTCCCCTCATCCTCAAAGCCCTCTGCTGGGCCTTCTCCACCAGATCCTGAATAAGAAATGTCCTGCAAAGGCAACTGCCTGAACAGAGGTGCAGCCAGTACTAAATGGACAAGGAGCCTCCCAGAACATCTCTGAGCTACTCCAAATCATCTTTTCTCTTGCACAGTCCAGACTTTCAAATGTGCTGGAACAGCCAGAAGGCACTGCCCTAAAGCTACATGCAGACTTCCACAGAATCAGAGAGTTTTAGAGGCTGGAAGGGACCTCAAAAGTTCATCCAGTCCAACCCCCTTTCCAGAGCAGGATCACCCAGAGCAGATCACACTGGAAAGCATCCAGAGAGGGAGACAGCATAACCCCCCTGGGCAGCCTGTTCCAGTGCTCTGTCACCCTCACAGGGAAAAAAATTCCTCCTTGTGTTTCCATGGAACTTCCTATGCCTCAGCTTCCACCCATTGCCCCTTGTCCTGACAGTGGGCATCACCCAGCAGAGGCTGGCTCCAGCCTCCCAGCACTCACCTTTAGATCTTTATAAACACTGATGAGGTCTTTCTCAAAGTGTACTGGTTTAGGGCCACGAGCTACCCAATACCAGAAGCCAAAAATTATATTTACTCCTTTTAGGGAGTAAAAACAGAAATGTTGCACTTTGATTGGAAGTTTAAAGGGAGGTCTTGAAAGAGATTTTAATTTTCCTGGATAAAAACACAGTATCAAAGCAAGCTGCTGCCTCCCATGAACTAAGCATAGGTCTGCTTTAAAGAGAAACAAAGCCACATCTTACAGCTGCTGTTTTCTAAGTGACAGTGTTTCCATAAACCTGGTTTATGAAATGGGATATAAGAGGTAACCTCTGTTTGGATAATAATCTCTGCTAGGAGAGAAACAACAACAGTTGCAATAAAAGTCACACAGTGCATCTACTCAGAGCCCTTCTACAGAAAGAGAGTTCTAAGTTACTATTTACTTGAGGAATAACTGAGATTTTGCTTCCATCAACTCAACACCATCTCCTTCTTCAGGCTGCAGTGGAAGGCCAGCAAGGAGAGAGACCACTGCTTCCATGCTCGCTTGGTCCAAATCTCTGGAAAACAACATTGCAAGCAGCTGTGAATCAGTTCAGCAGGATCAGGCTGTCTTGGTAACTTTCCCATCCCAAGTCTCTTTTCATTATCACTCTAACTGCAGGTGAAAAGAATCTTTACCAAAAAAAATGATGCTAGTTTTATCCAAGAGAACAGCTGTTGTCACTAGATTTAAAACCAAACCACCTCCAGACCCACATTAGTTAAGACCAGACATTAACCATAGTTCTGCTGTTTCTCACCAAAACTTTGGGTTCCATTTTTGTCTTTTCCTTACAATTGCCACCACTCAAGGAAGCCCTCAGAGCCAGCTCATCTGTGGATGCCCAATATAAGCAACTCCAGAACAGTTTAAGAGTGTTCTTTCCTACCTTGTCAAGCATTTCACATCCTCATCTGTTGCTTGGTTAGATGTTCCCATAACCCAGTCTGTCAAATACTCCACCATTTTGTTCCTGGAACACACAGAGAGAATGCTTCAGCTTAGGGGATTTTTAAATGGTCTTTTCCTCTACTGCTGACGTGACTCTTAAACGGGACAAATCAGTGTATCAGAGTCCTAAAATGGCTCAGGGACCTCAGAGATCATCTGCTCCAACCTACTCACCATGAGTAGGGAAAACTCTGAACTAGACTCAACTGCTCATCCAAACTGGCCTTGAACAGCCCCAAGCAGGAGGCAGCCACAGCCTCCCTGGGCAGCCTACGCCAGAGTATCAGCACCCTGCTACTGAACAACTTCTTCCTCGGCTCAAGTCTAATCCTGCTCTGTCTCAGCTTCAAACCATTCGTCCTTGTCCTGTCTCCACACAGGACCCCTCAGGGGAAGTCTCTCTGCAGCCTTCCTGTAGGAAGCCTTCAGGAACTGGAAGGAGCTCTAAGGTCCCTACGGAGTCCTCTCCAGGCTGCACACCCCCAGCTCCCTCAGCCTGTCCTCATAGCAGAGCTGCTCCAGCCCTTGGATCACCTTTGTGGCCTCCTCTGGACTCACTCCAGCAGCTCTGTGTCCTTCTTATGCTGGAGATGCCAGAAGTGGAGGCAGTACTGAAGATGAGATCTCAGGAGAACAGAGTAAAAGGGCAAAACCCCCTTCTCTGGCCTGGTTTGCCACACTCCTCTGGATGCAGCCTAGGATACAAGTTGCCTTTTGGGTTGCAGTAGAACTTCTGGGCAGTGTAGCAACTATTTGAACCACCACACAATGAAAATAAACTGAACTAATTTTATTACATCCAATTTGTATCTCACACTCACAAAAATGCTGTGTAATATCTCCACAATCAAAATAAAATCTCCAAGCAGTATCAGCCTCTGGACTGTTGTGAAGACAGAGCCAGGGCTCCCAGCCCTGTACCAGGAAAATTGCTGTGAGAGAGGTTTGGGTTTCTTTTTATCAAACTGCTTTCCTGGAATGCTCTCCTCACCTGAATTTCATTTCTTGGCAAAAGGAAAGGTCATCTCTCCTCTCCATCATGACTTCCACTAATTGACAGAGCTTAGTTTTGATCTGAATGGCATGGACCAAGTTTCCAAGCACACGTACATACCTGAAGGACAAAGCAAAATGATTCATTCAAAGCTTCAGGCTAAAAGGCCCACACATCTGACCAGTACTCCCAGCTCCTCGCTGGAACCCACACACCAAATGATCCAGCAGACTTGTACAGTGGCTTAGCTGAACTACCAGATTTCCCTCTGGCCAAAGGAGTTTCCTCTTGGTATAAAACTGACCAGAAATCCGCCCTTCAGCTCATTTTTAACCACTGACATCGCTGTCTGGAGAAGCAACCAGGAGTGGTTATGAGATCAGGGCCAAACTATGGAATAGGAAGTTCTTTACAGAAGAAGCCACCCTCCACCAGTGTACTTTATGCTACTGTGTAAACGATCTCCATCAGTACTGAAGTTGTCAGAACCATAAAGAAGGAAGTTCAGCAAACCAGCTGCTGCTTCTCCACGGATACAAACAGAAAGGATACAAACTGGAAGACTTCATCTCAGCTCTTAAACATCTTACTTTGTATAGGAAGGTCAACAGAATTTCTTACCTAACCAGATTTAACATCATTGTCTCAATACTAGCTTGTCCAAGGTGTTCTGAGCTCCCTTCTGTATGATTGTCAAGCAAATTCTTCATTATAGCAATGGTTTGCTCAACAAATTGTGTGTTGGTCTCAGTTAGCAAAACCTACAGGAAGAAAATTGCTGATCTTAACTCTCTGCACACGAAAATCAAAGAAAGGGCATTTATGAAACACACTGCAGCATTGCACAGATCTCATGGACAAACATTTCTCTAGTTACCACCAAGCCTTCCAACATATGCCAAGATTAAATGTGCTTGAGTACTACCAGCTGTAACAATTCTGAGCACATTCCCACAGGTTCTGCTGGCAGAGTTCACAAAGAATTCAAGAACTTATGTTCAACTGCTTGACGTTAAACCCAGCCTGGAATCATAAGCACAACCACTGCTAAGGCATGTTCTGCAAAGACAACCTCAAGTGCCTGCAGGTTCTCTGTACAGAGCAGTAACAGGTACCAGTTTCATGAGCTGTGTGGAAGACAGAATCACAGAACGTCAGGGGCTGGACGGGACCTCGAAAGCTCATCCAGTCCAATCCCTGTGCTACAGCAGGATCTCCTATACCAGATCACATAGGAACACATCCAGGAAGGTTCTGAGTTTCTCCAGAGAGGGAGACTCCACAACCCCCCTGAGCAGCCTGCTTCAGGGTTCTGTCACCCTTACAGGGAAAAAATGCCTCCTCGTGTTTCCATGGAATTTCCTATGCCTCAGCTTCCACCCAGTGCCCCTTGTCCTGTCACTGGGCATCGCCCAGCAGAGCCTGGCTCCAGCCTCCTGGCACTCACCCTGCACATATTGATAAACATTGCTGAGGTCACCTCTCAGTCTCCTTTTCTCCAAGCAGCACAGCCCCAGCTCCCTCAGGCTCTCCCTGTAACAGAGATCTTCCATTCCCTTCAGCATCTTTGTGGCTCTGTGCTGGACTCTTTCAAGCAGTTCTATATCCCTCTTAAACTGGGGGGCCCAGAACTGGACACAGTACTCCAGATGTGGCCTCACCAGAGCAGAGGAGCAGAACCTCTCTCAACCTACTAACCACAGCCCTTCTAATCCACCCCAGAATGGCATTGCCCCTTCTGGTCAACAGAGCACATTGCTGGCTCATGGTCAACCTCCCATCCACTAGGACCCCCAAATCCTTCTCCCCTTCGCTGTCTTCCAACAGATCAGTCCCCAGCCTATACTGATCCCTGGAGTTGCTCTTACCCAGGTGCAAGACTCTAGACTTGCCCTTATTAAATGTCATTACATTTCTTCCTGCCCAGTCCTCCAACCTGCCCAAGTCTGGCCGAACGGCAGTGACACAGAAGACGACGATGACACAGCTGTGAAGGGATCTCTGCAGACTTTACCTGCCCTTGAGAATCAAAGAACTTGCTGATGGTGTTCTTCAGCTTGTTAAAGAGCATGGGGTAAAGCGCCGGGCTCAGCTCCAAGCCCACCAGGTCTTTGATGTTAGTCCGTATCTGCAGCCCCACCTTCTCGTGGTTGCAGACCATCAGGGTCAGCAGGCGGTCGATGAACTTGCTGACAGGGGTCTCTGTGTTGCCCTCGGTGGACACCATGGAGATCATGGAGCCCTTGCGCTCGCTGACGGGGCCCATCGGGGGGCTGTAGGTTGCCAGCCCTGCGTTGCTGCGGTGCTGCAGGCAGACCCCTCCCAGGGCACACAGGAACCCTGTCATGTTGATCCACTCCTGAAGAGAATCTGTGTCAGACAGGTCTATGGAGCCTCCCCCGCTGACGTGGGACATCCTTCTCTTGACAATTGTCTTGTGAAGGCTTTCAGTGACCTGCAAGAGAGCAGCTGGAGATGAACTCTCTCCAGTTCAGCAGAACTCTCACACACAACTCCAGCCCTGAGAGCTTTTGAAGATTCACCTTCTGTAGTTCATTGTGATGAACAGAAATCTATCTCAGGGCACTGCTTTCAGAGCAGCTGAAAACAAAGGGCTGAAAAGGACTGAAGGGCCCTGTGTAGGCAATTTCCTGCTCTGCACCAGGAGACTGAAGCCATGACAGCACCTAGCTTGTTTAGAAACCTCAGTGAAGGGCATTTCATCCTTTCTCCAGCAGTACTCCAGAGCTTACACTCTTCTTTTCAATTTCTTTTCCATTTTTAAGCTCAGCCTCCATCTCCCTTACAGCAATTTAAGTCAAATTACTTCCTGGTCTCTCAGTAAGCAAAGTGGACAACTAATTACCAGTATTTTCCTGGAATACTTTTGTGGAGCTTAGTTCTGCCTGCAAGCTCATTTTCTAGATTAAAATTCCCTTCCCTAAAATAAGCAAATTTGAATTCATTCTGAATTTCTAAGAAAAAAAAACCTTCATAGTCACCTGCCCATCTTCCATTTTGGTCTTTGGATAGTTAAGGATCAGTTTTGTAGCCTGTTCCCATTTTGCATGTGTATCCTCCCAGGCCTGAAATAAGACAGATCAAGGTTTAACTTCAGAACTTTTTGTACCAACAGCGTTTTCTGACTGCAAACAAACCTGCAGGCAAAGAGCACACAAATGCAGAGGGACACTTACCTCTGTGTTGCCTGCAGTGGGGTGCTCAATGCGCCTCAGCAAGGCCATCACTCTTTTCTGAAGTGCTGCTCTCCCTGCAAAGGAGGACAGCACAAGGTTTTGGAGACCTACCTGCATCAAACATGAGATCTTTGAAAGCAATTAAGAGAGGAACACATCCCCTTCAAGTGTTTAGAGAAGGGTTCTTCTTGTTGCATTGTTACATGAACTCAGTCACCTGAATTCCCTGGAAATTCCCATGGAAACAAACACAGAATGGCAGAGATGGGAAGGGACCTCTGGAGATTATCCAGTCCAAGTTCCTGGCCAGAGCAGGGTCACTTAGGGCAAGTCACACAGGAATGTGCCCAGGTGGACCTCCAGATGAGACTCCACGACCTCTCCAGGCAGCCTGCTGCAGGACTCCAACACCCTCACAGTAAATAAGTGTCTCCTCACATTGAGGAGGAACTTCCTGGGCTCCAGTTTGTATCTGTTGTTCCTTGTCCTACCACTGGGCACCACCACAAGAGCCTGGACACCTACACCTCAGCTACTTATAGACATTGACAAGATCCTCTCTGAGCATGCTGAAGTTTAAGGAGCCCCAGGTCTCTCAGCCTTTCTTCACAGGAGAGACGTCCCAGTGACAGCTGGACAGGCATCAAATCAAAGCTCCCAACTTGCTGAAAGAACTCAGACACAAAGAAGAGTGCCAAAAGGTATTTCACAGAGCCACGATTCTTACCTGTTGACATCATATTGCTAACAGATGCAAACTCCATGAAAGTGTTGTAGTTTGGCAAAAAATTATGCACTGAGACCTCATCAACTCCACATCTGATATCTGCTTCTTCGCAGAGGTGACGGAAACAGGACATAGCCACCAGCACCGCCTCGATATCCGGGCTCCACAGGAACATGTACAAGGCAACCTCCAGCTTTGTCTGCGCTTGGCGGCAAATGGGGGTCCCACTGCATCCTGCTGTGCTCTCCTGGGCAAACAGAGAATTCCACACTTGCTAACATTGCCTAGGAACATGGCAGCGTGATACAAATTCAGCCTCATCCAAAATGTCCTTTAAAACTGCTGTGACTCCAGCAGGAAGGAGCAACCCTGGCCAAAATTAGAGCTCCTGTGAGCTGCTGCATGAATGCGGTGGCTAAGTCTGCTCCTTCCAGGGCACATTCGAGCTGCAGGTGGTACTTTGAAAGTGAGCTTTCAGGTTTAATAACAACAGCCTAACGTGTAGGGATGCTGTGTACAAGCCCAAGAAAACAGATCCACCACCATTTTAACTTGACATAGTGTGACCTTTTAAAGTCTGAAACATCAGGTGCAGCCATTAGGTAGGACAGAGCTGTCTTTGCCTCTTGAAGAAATGAGTCATTTCTCAAGAAAGTCCTGTCAAAGTATCACTTAATTTCTACTTGCACACAGCTTTTCCTCTCCACCTGTTAAAAAGAATTACTAGTCTCTTTTACTCACCATGGAAGAATTCCCTTTCCCTTTCCTGAGGGTAGCTCCTGGAGCACAGCGGATCATCTCTTCGTGGTCAAGAGAAATCTGACTAGTTCCACCTCCAGAGACATCATAAAGGAAGAGGAAGTGGCAGGAGCTCCTGTCTGATTGCTGTAAGCAGGAGGAAGAAAAATAATAACCAGGATAGATTTCAGGAAGGTAAAAAGCTCTTCAGCATTTACTTGTTCCCATTTCCACAGTGTTTTCCATACAGCTGTTCCCAGGGCTTTCTAAAGGTATCCATATTAATGGTGGCTTAGACATCTCCCCTTGCAGAGTTACCTTCAAAAGCCATCACCTCCAGGCAAGCACAAAATGATGCCTTTTCCTCCTGAAAGCCCTACAGGCTTCTTGGCTTTGCTCCACAGAACACATACTAACATAAATATAATTCTAATTTAGATGTAATTAAGCCTCAGTAAGCCAAGCTCAGGAGCAGTGCACATTAAATTCTCTGATCAGAAAAGCAGAAACTGGGCTTGTGAAGCAGAGCTCTAACAACAGTTACCTGCTTCCAATCCTAATATCAATGAACATCCTCTAAGCACTAAGAGGAAGCAGGCTTCTAACAGTAACTAATTCCTTCTGAACTGGAAGGAGATGGATACTTAGCACAGTCTGAGTTTGAAGGACAGCTGATAGCCACTGAGAGGCCAAATGCCAACATCTCTCTGAACTCAGAGAGCACCAGAATGCCTCAAGTCCTCAGTTGCAGTACCTGAGACTCCCTTTTACAGACACAGTAAGCTGGAGACACCACAGGAAAAAGCCTACTACTGAGCAGCACCACAGACAGAGTGTCCACCAGTGACAGAGCCACCAAGGACAAAGAGAGAAGAGAAGGGAAAGTTAAAGGTAAAAATCCTCTTGCTGACAGACAGAGGACTTCTAAAGCATGCTGCATACTACAGGAGTGACAGCATCCTTCTCACATTAGCACAGCTACTTCCAGGTCAGACAGAAAAAACAGAAATCCTTTGCTTTTCCTGGTAAGTCTTTAATTCAAAAAGTAACAGAGCAAGCCTGGGTTTAATTCTAGCAGCTTAGCATTACAGTGTGTGTTTGGCTTGGAAAAAGGCTCTCGTGAATACTGGAAAGAAGGAAGTCAGGGTTCTAGGACTCACACAAACACGAGACTGAAGAAGAGATTTTGATTTCATCCATGAAGACTTATATTTTATCATAACTAACTTTCCCTTGTTCTCACCTTGTGGACTATTTCCCTTTGCATTAGGCAAATAGGTACCAGGCACCAGGTTTCTGCAAAACATACATTTTCCAGGCGAGTAAAGCAATCTGTGTAGCTCAAGTGAAAAAAAGAATATCAATCCTAAACCTAACTGTGGTTAACAATTCTGATGGAGGGTGCCTCACAAGGCACCATCTCTCAGCAGGGAGGGAGGAAGAAAAGTGTAGGTGGAGCTATTAAACCTCTTCCAGTTATAAAAATAACCTGGTAAATAAAAGGGAGAGACAAAACCAAGGGCAATGCATTTTCTGCTCCTAACAGCCAGATGTTAACATTTACTTACTACAGCCAGATGTTAACATTTACTTACTTTGTTTTTCAGCAGAAATTTATTCCTACAGATGAGAATCTCTCGCAGCCACTTGAGGATCTCTGTACTGCTGAGCATCTGATGACTAGTGAGTTTCTTGCAGATATAAAAAAGCATTTGTGAACTGCAGCAAAATGAAATTCAGCATTAGCTTTAGAACCCAGCAAGCTCATTGCTGAAGCTATGACTACACTTTACACAGAAATAGGCAATAGCATGAATGTCCTACACACAGACTGGCATCAATCTTTGAAATGTGTAAGAGACAGAGCATAGGTGTGCACTGGAAATGCCAAGGTCCCCTCCGACCCTTCCCACCGCCCAGTTGGTCTTTTCAGCTCCCTAGAGGTCATCAAGCAGCTTGGGTACTTGTTAGAGATGCAGACTCCAGGGCTGTCCATTCAGAAGTCCTCCATTTATCCACAGAACAGATACAGCACAGACAGGGGCAGTACAAGTTTACCTACACTGCTCTGACAACGTGTTTCAACTCTGCTCTGGAAGGAACACATCTAGGGATGTTCCTTCTTCATATCCATTCAGGCCTCACACTCTCTGTTAAAACTGCCAAAGGGTCCAAATTAGTGTCAAATTTAAAGGGTCTTTCCCCCAGCCCGAACAGACCACAAACTCATTTCTACCATCAGAAATTAGTCATGAGTTTCAGTTATTGCTGCCCAGCTAGGCAGGGCTCACTTAGCCCCCAAACTATCCCATAATAAACCCCTTGCAATAATCGGTAGGCAGGCAGTCTGCTGATGCTGGTGAGAGTGTTCCTCCTAGCCTGTTGTTCCCTTGCTTCTCAAGCAAGCAGCAGCACCAATTCTGATCAGATCAATGAGGTAGCTCAGGCAGTTCTTACAATTCTGAGTTTACAGATTCCTAGTTTGCTGGTTTAGCATGTTCAGAGAGCCACAGAATGGCAGGGCTTTGTGCAAGTCTGACTATTCTGGACCTTCATTTCTCTTAAGATTCTGCAAGAAATCAACTGCAACAGATGCTGCGAGGCGACAAAAAGGAAGATAACTTCTCCACTTCTTTAAATACACAGGCAAGACAGAGACCACAGCTCAGGACAAACTACTGCCTCCTTCTGCTGAGTCAAGATTAACAAATCCATGCTTCTAGAGTGGCTTGGCATTGCCCTCCTGCAGTCCCAAAAGGATAAACCAAAATTTCCAAAGGCAGAAAACATCTGCATGAGGTGGAAAAGTCTCTTAACTTTTCCAGCTAATTATCACTTCTACACCTTAACATCAGGCTGAAGAGAGTCACTAAGAAAGCCAGCAAAACATACCAGATTTTTGTTGAATCCATGCAGTGTAAGGAAGGTGAGAAGTTTTCATGAACACACAAAACACTTTTGACTGCAGAATCATGCCAATGCCACGTAGCTTCCCCCAAACACAGCTCTTCCAAAAGAGAAGACAAATCCAAATAGCTGCTGCTGTAATTTACAAGAGTTAACTTCCATACCTAATTTCCCAGAAGGTTTCGATAGGTGCATCAGGATTCCACAAGTCAATGCTGTCTAACTGGTGAAGAACTAGCAAAGCCTAAATACAAAACAAAGGAGAGTTTCACCTCCAGGCAGAAAGGTACAAAGCACCTCAGCACTGGCAGAGGAAAAGCTGCAATCATGGGTTAATGGCTATTTTAAAACCAACAGACAGCAGGAGAAAAGAACCTCTGAAATGCAGAGCTTCACAGCTAATCAGTACTGGTACAAAAGCCTTCCTTTGTGCGCTCCTCTTGTGGCACAGAGAACATTTGCCCCTTACCTCCATGGCTTCCTGTGCTATATCTGGCATGCTGGACTGGGGAACGAGTTGTACCAGGCCTGTAATCAGCTCAGCCGTGCTGCCTTGTGTCTCAGGCCCTTGCTTCCTGGGATTCTGAACAGGAAAGGGGAAAGCAAATTAAAGTTGTAAAACTTTCTTAACCACTGGCCATGTTGCTGAGCAAGACAGCAGCGTTCTGTAACCAAACCAGGTGGAGTTCTGGATCTTTAAAAGAATAGTGATTTTTTAAAGACATCACTAAAGTATGTTAATTCTGGCCAAGTTAAGGTAAACAAGAAATAGACCTGAGAAAATGGAAGCTCTCAGGCTGCATTTGTCCTTCTAGTCATTGAAACCATAACTAATTTCCCTGACACCTCTTACTTTAATTTACTACTTCTATTCCACTCTCCTCCTTCAGAGTTACAGAGCTTTATGCTTCCTTTCATTCTCTTACTCTGATTCTGTAAAACTCCTTGCAGTTTCTTTTCCTGCTTCCTTCAGAAGCACAGAAGCTTTATAACCAGAGAAAAGAATGAGGAGAGAAACATCCTAGTTGCCAGGTTTATATTTTTAATTATTTAGTAGCTCCACAAGGAAATGATACAAGAAAGGGAATTGCATGACATACTTACACACAGCAAAAGCTTTGGATCAGCATGGATCAGCTTTACCAAGGACAACAGCAAGAATTTGTAGCTTCTCGTTTCCAAGTCAGTAGGTTTTTCTTTAAATTTAAGGCTTGTCATTTTCTCCTTAAATGTAAGACTCTGATGGAAGGGGAAAAGCAAAGTCATTGTCAGTAAGGCACTCTACACAGTAGTTACAATTAAACAGCTTAGGAAGTGTATTGCTTTTATAGGCTACAGCTCATGACTAAGTTTCAAAGGACATGAAATTCACTCAGGCATAGTCACATAGCCTTCTACTTTAAAATGCCTTTCTACATACATAGAAGCTATCTCTTTATGCTGTCTTTAAAGCCTTCTTAAGAATTTAAGTGAGCTGCCACATGGAAAAACTTTTTGCACAAGACAAATTGTGGCAAAAGAAAAACAGATAAAAGAACCCAAAAGAATCTACAGGGATTCTGTCTGGTCTGAGAAAGAAATAAAGGTAAAGCCTGAACACCTGAGAGGGGAGGGATCTTGTTCCCAAAAATTCAAACTATTCACTTTAGTTTGTCAGAATCACAGTCCAAGTGATGCCATTTTCATCTCTACAACCTCTGAACAAGTGAACTTTTTAGTTTTCCAAAGGTATGAAGTGCATAGCCTAAATAAAATGTTTAAAACTTAATCATCTAGCTTCAGCTGAAAACCAGTGAACTCCTCTGGCACCACTTAACCTCCTTATGGGAAATGGACAACATTTTAAGGTGTGTATTGAGTTCACATAAGGTGTTCTGATTTGGACTTCAGAATCCAGGCCACAGAATGACCACATAAAAGGCATCTGGTCAAGGAACTGATTCCAGACTGGAGGTCTCTAATTCTGTGCTCGGCCTCGGTTTGCTCCATACAGTTAAGGGAATGCTGACAAGGGGCACGTGGCAAAAGAAGCTGTTTTAGACTGGATCTCTTTAGACTCTGGAATAGGCTGCCCAGGGAGGCTGTGGCTGCCTCCTTCTTGGAAGCGTTCAAGGCTGAGTTGTTTGAGGCCTTGAGTAGCTGAGCCTAGCTGAGAGGTGTCCCTGCCTGTGGTGGGGAGGTTGGAGCAGATACCTCTGAGGCCGCTTCCAACCTGAGCCTTTCTGTGATTCTCTGATTTGTTTCTGTGAAGTGATTTCTTTACTTCACACAACCCAAACTAAAGACTGCCAACAAACAAAGACAGGGTCACAACTGATCTCTGCAAATGCATCAAGTGGATAAACTCTAGTTGGAAACTAAGAGACAACACTGGAACAAGTACACATTGGGGTAAGTCAGACATAAGTTTAGGCTGGAAATTAGAAAACGACCAGAGTGAGGAGATTCTGGAAGAGCACAGTGATGGAAAAGGGACAGGAAAAAAAGAACAGAACCAACAAAAAGCCTTCCTTTCTAGGAAGGAGCAAAATGGGCTGTGAAGGGGATCATTGCCTTGGCAAGGGCTGCGAGCAGCTGAAGGTCTCCCCTCAGGTCAAACATGCTGCCAGATGAGGCGAGGTGACTGCAGGGGTAACTATGCACAGAAAAGTCTGAGCAAGGAGAGGCTTTTCTGCGGTAGTTACAATGGGTCATACTTACAGCAACAGAGGCCCACTGCCATGCAAAACAGTGACTGGTTGGCATCTGACCATGAGAGCGACAGCAGCCAATAAGAACGGAAAATAAGAAGCAGAAGACAAAGCACCACCAGTCAATGTCAGAGTTGCCATTCCCATACCCCTGCTATTTTCTCAACAGATTAATATATACAGTTAAAAGCATGTCAAACATCTTGGAGTTTTCAGCTAAAGGTATGTGGCTCATTTGCTCTCATTTGAGAAGCCCAATAGGGATGTTTGCATTTTAGGCCTTCGAAGACAACCAAGTTCACTTGAGACAAATGGAAAGTGCAGAAGGAAGGCAACACAGCTGCACGTGAACTCCAGAAAAAACATTTGGCTAAGCTACAAATTTGACTTTGCTCAAGATTTTTGCAAGACAATCAAGGATCTTTTTATTTCACAATGCTTGAAAAACCTTTTGCTTTGTTGCTGTCATCAAGACCAAACAGTTGACTTGCTCAGCAGAAAGCGAGCAAGACAAGTGAAGAGATACTGAGTCCAACCATGGCCAAAGCATTGTAGTTCTCAGAAATCATCTTCACACAGCCAATGCTTTTGGTTTTCAGTCTAAAGAAGAAGGAACACATCACCTAGCTACTTACACAGCAAGAAAGCTTAAAATGAACAGTTAGCCACAGAGGACAGTCACAGAAGAACACTTTTATGTTGCCCATTTAAAAGCAGCATGAAAACTGAGAAACAAACATCACTGACTACAAACAGTCAACACAGCAGAACCTGCACGGTCTGCAGAGCATGCACGGCTCTCTGTTGCTTTTTGGAATTGTAATGATCTTCCCCCCTCTAGTTTCCAGTCTAAAGTTAATGAATAAAAAAGCTGGAATGGAATGGAGACAGAGGAGAAACAGGAGGCTTGTGCTTGAACAACTCCTTGCACAGCCTTACCGGAGTCATGCGGATGGCCGGGTGCGCCCCGCAGCCCTGGATGGCTTTGTGCAGGGTCTCACTGAACATGCTGCGCAGCTCCATGGAGTGGCAGTAAACTGCATCAATCTTGGGCCACCAATCCAGTGCCGACTGCAAGGCAAGCACAGAAACGTCCAGACACTCAGCTGCCAGCACACAGGTTAGCTGAGGATTTATTTCAGACCCATCCAAGTCACAACAGTTGTGTTGTAACCACCCAGGAGTGGTTTGTGTGGTATCAGTAGTATGCTGCTCTGCATTCTCATCACAAAACTCCTAACATTTAAACAAGCTCTAACAGAATCATACAATCATTTAGGTTGGAAAAGACCTTTAAGACTCATAGATTCATAATGCAGTTTGGATTGGCAGGGGCCGTAAAGACCATCTAATTCCAACCTCCTGCCATTGGCAGGGACACTTCCCACTAGACCAGGTCTCTCAAGGCCTCATCCAACCCGGTGCTGAACACCTCCAGGGAGGCAGTTGTCCAGCAAAGGTGTCCAGGGAGGTGTATCCCTCCCTGTAGGCTGGATGAGGCTGAGTGACCTATTCTAGTGGGAGGCATCTCTGCCTATGGCTGGGGGTTGGAACTGGATGAGCTTTGAGGTCTCTTCTGACCTAAACCATTCTATGATCCACAGCCTCCTGGGGCAACCTGCTCCAGTGTCTCACTATCCTCACTCTGAAGAATTTCTCCCTAATCTCCAGACTAAATCTGCTCTTATTGCCCTCAATCCATTGCCTCTCACCCTATCGCTACAAGCCCTTGTAAATTACAAGTCCCTCCCCAGCTTTCTCACAGTATCACAGTATTATCAGGGTTGGAAGAGACCTCACAGATCATCAGGTCCAACCCTTTACCACAGAGCTCAAGGCCAGACCATGGCACCAAGTGCCACGTCCACTCCTGCCTTGAACAGCTCCAGGGACGGCGACTCCACCACCTCCCCGGGCAGCCCATTCCAGTGTCCAATGACTCTCTCAGGGAAGAACTTTCTCCTCACCTCGAACCTAAATCTCCCCTGGCGCAGCTTGAGGCTGTGTCCTCTCGTTCTGGTGCTGGCCACCTGAGAGAAGAGAGCAACCTCCTCCTGGCCACAACCACCCCCCTCAGGTAGTTGTAGACAGCAATAAGGTCACCCCTGAGCCTCCTCTTCTCCAGGCTAAACAATCCTAGATCCCTCAGCCTCTCCTCGTAGGGCCTGTGCTCAAGGTCTCTCACCAGCCTCGTTGCCCTTCTCTGGACACCCTCAAGCATCTCATAGCCCCCTTCAGATACTGGAAGGCTGCTCTAAGTTTTCCCTAGATCACCAAGTCCCACCATTAACCCTACTCTACCAAGTCCACCACTAAGCCATATTCCCAGTCAAACCCTACTCTACCAAGTCCACTACTAGGCCATATCCCCAGTCACCACATCCACACGGCTTTTACACACATCCAGGCAATGGTGATTCAACCACCTGCAACAGAAGCACTACTTTACTGGAACAGAAGCCTGCAAACTGGGAACCCAGCTAGTGGACAGTGTGCACAAAGATTTGTATGCCCTTATTAGTAAGCAGCTCTTGCTGCAGGAGCATAGACAACAAGAGTTGGTCTGCTGTTCAAATTGCATTCAACAAGCAGATTCTGATCTGAATAGAAGCCAGAGATTGCTGGGCTGATTAAATACTTTCAGAACTTACATTTGTGATTATTCGATGGAGTGAATTTACCAGCACATAATGAAATGTTGATGGGGAATTCTGTGCCAAGCAGATCTACAATGAACAAAAAAAAAAATCCAAAACATAAAAGTCACTTAGGAACACCTTTGTCTTTGTCATCTCTCTTATCATACTGCATAACATACCAGAGCCTTTTGATTAAATCAGCAAAGCTGTCGAGTCTAAACACAAGAAAAGTCTGATCAGCTAAGACAAGGTTTATAAAATCATGCAGGGATTTACTACCAAGGGATATTTCTACAGTGGGATTGATTATGAGCTTCCAGCTGCTGTTAACCTATCTTTTATAACTGACAGGTCATCAATAGCATGTGGGGAATGACTTACCAGTAAGTAGTGTTCTCACCTTAAAGTGCTGGTTATTGTGAGGGTTTATGCGGAAGCAGGAAACTAAGCAGTCAATCATAAGGTCTACATCTGCATTTTGATTGCCTCTTGAAAAAGGTTTGCTTGGGTTAAACAGCAAATTCTATATGTGTCAAAAAATATAAATACATAAATCAGATACCAGGAACATTCTTGTCTGCTTTCCACTGAAAAATACTGCAGTAGTCAGTGAAGGAGGAAATCAAAGTTTATTTCAGTATTTTAAACTCCCCTTTCTTCACTGCAATTAGGAAACAGGCAACTTTACCTTCAGATCTACCACCATGGACTGCACCAGCAGGAAAATGACAGAGTTATCTTCCCAGTTGATGTAGGTAGAAGCTTTGCACAGTTTAACACAAGCAATAGCAGCACTTTCAGTCAGCTGTCTGCTCCCACCATGGCCTGCAAGTGCTTTCCTGAGATTGTCCAGGAAGAGTTTCTGCAGAAGTCAAACCAGGAACAGTTATACCCAGAGCTTTGGTAATCTGTGATCAGAGTTCTTAGATCCTGCAATATCAAACCCAAGTGACACTGCAATTTCTGAACAAAAATCATGGCTGCTGGGGTTGCAAAAACCACTTGGATGCAGCATTCTGGAGGAACATTGTGTTTGTTAAGACATCCATTCTGAACGAGCTAGGGACTTAGGATAGGGTTAATGGTTGAACTTGATGATCTTGAAGATCTTTGCCAACCTAGCTTATTCTATGATTCTAAGAGAGATAGTTGTTGACTCTTAACCAGCACCCACATCCAATTCTGCACCTGCCACAGGTACTGCAGTCATGGAGCACAGAGCACACCCACCCCAAAGCCCAGAATGGAACAATGCAGCCAGACAGAAGCAATGCCAGGTTTGGTGCTGCTGGTGGAGGCAGAAGAAATCACAACTCAAGGATTCACATCTCCAAGCTGTGAAAAAGGATTGTATGGGAGATACTGTCTGCATGAATTATTGAAGTCAAAGAGCACATGTCCAGTGAGAACCCCACGCTGCGGGCAAGCCACAGCCAGCCTGGGCGAAGCAGTCAAGGCAATGCCTCAGAAGCAGCATCACTGGATCAAAGCTGGACCAAGGTGGGCAGAAGGTGGTTGGTGAGGACACAGTGAAAGCTCTCCCCCAGCCCAAAGGTAAACCAGCAAGCTCAGCAGCACTGAGGAAGCTCAACCACGGTGTCCACTCGCAGAAAGGCCACGTCCTCCTCTGCACTTGCTGCACAGGATGCATTGGCTCGGATCCAGCTGCCCCAGGAACACACAGCTGTCCGGGGCTCTGGCTGCAGGCAGTGCCACAGCCTCTCTCTGGAAGCAGCTGCATTTAGGGACAATGGCTGTGCGAGATGGGAGCAGGTGGACTACTTGCACAGCCTGGTGGTAGAGCTAAGAGTGGAAGTGCTAAGGAAAATCAGGGTGCTGGATAAAGAGACAGACGTGAGGAACCACACCGTGAGCCCCCTGAGAAGGAACAGGGACAGCAACACACCACAGAAATCTCAGAATCAAAGAGATCCAGCACCCTCCCCCCACCAGGATGCAGGCAGGGTCCCTCTGGAAATCAGAACTAGAATTCAGATACTTTTCACCTCTTACCTTGTTCATTTTTGTTTCCTCTACCACATCCTTTGCTATGTCTTGGATTATCTCTGGACACAGGACCAGGAGGATGATCTGCAGGGGCCAGACTGCTGCTTTACGTTTTGTGCTCTCTGCAAAGCCATCCACTAAGTCAAACAACTTCTCAGCACAATCTGCATAGAACAGAACCCCAAGTTCAATACCCATTTTCATTATGCAAAAGGTAAAGAACAGGTATTAAAGAGTGGAGAGACAGCTCCACCTACACAGAAAAAAGTTCTGTTCTGCACATCACTGGCATGCTACTGGGGATAAAATGATCTCAGCCCAGTTAAAGATGTGCAGAAAAACTACAGACAAATATAGGTGATATTATCCTTAAGTTTTTTCCCATACCAAGATGCAAAATAGATACTTAAATAGCTTCCAACTTGGGGGTTTTACTTCTCTGTGCTGCAAACCACAAAATGCACCTCTTTAAAAGGTGAATCAGGAGAGAAGAGAGATAGCAACACATTCTTGCCTGCCCTGATAAAGGCTGCCAGATTTGTTTCTTATTTACAGGCTGGACAAGGAGCAAAGAGGGCACAAAATGCAGGTGAACTTAGGGATGCCTGAGAAACCAGGTTTTGAACACTTTGCTGCTATGCCTTACCAGCCATATCAGTCTGTGGGGTTTGGTAGAGCTTAGTGAATTCATCAGGATAGTTTTCCACCCAGTTCCAAAAGGCCTGTAGATAATGCAAAACATCTTTACACTCCAGAGCTTAAAAAGACTGTTTCTGAGCTATGCATTCAAATCTAGAGAGGTTTTACCCCTATTTCTAATTGCAAAACAAAAACACAAAGGGATTCACCAACTTCTATTTCACAGTAAATTACTGAATTGCAACTGTCCCTAAGTTTGAGTTAAGTCTGCAAACAAGCAATGGAACAGAAGATAAATATTTAAATAGTTACCTTTTCAAGACTGTTGATAACAGCTAACTGAGCTACTTTCTTAAGGGCTTTAAACTTGAATACAGTCTCTGTAAAGGTAAAACATTTCTGCATTTAGTAAACAAACTTGGTTCTAAAAAGCAACACAGATCAGAAAAGACATTGGAAGTGAAAAGCAGTTTTTAAACAAATGTCTTTATGCTACTTCAGTGTTTTTCACTATCTTTGGTGAATATCTGGCTGCTTGGAGTAAAAGCCAGCTATAAGAAGGCCTAGATAGCAGTAGCATTGTGTCATCTCTAACTAGCCATTTTCAAACACCAAAACTTCAAACCATACCTTGCAAGAGTCGCTTTAGTTTTGAACAATCCACACTGATGTACTGCAACAGTTCAATATCGTGGACATCAGCATTGTCTTCTGAGCACACAGTCAGTTCCTGCAACCTAAAAATAGGCAAAGTTAGCTAACTTTGGATCAGATGGCATCAGGCAGGCATGAACACAGACTCCATACATTGGAACAGCAGGGGAGCATCATCTCATCTCACTTAATTCGATCTCCTCAGCCAGCCAGGCTTAGAAATGAAAAATGGATCTCGCATGGTCAAGAGTTAATATTCCAATCTTACTCCATGGGGCTTGAAATATCAATGATGAGTCTTAGCAGACACCAACACCATCTGGTGCTGCTCTGTTTACACCCAAGATTGGCCTACATCCGTTACACTGCAGCAGTAATCCTGTCATCTTCTCAATTCATAGAACCAGGACACCTTCAGACTACTGCTCCTTAGCAGCAAGCCTTGCCCCAGCTAATTCTTCCAAGAGTAAAGCAGTGCCTGATGGGGCTCAGGATCACTAAAGTGAAGGATCACTAACAAGGTGAAGCTCAATCACACCAGTTTCACGACACTGAAGTCTTTTCACACTTGTGTACTAAATGATTTGCTAAGCATCCCATCAGATACTAAGTCACTAATAACTAAATCGTATGTTCTCACAAACTGAGGGTTGCCATGCCTTGTTCCAAAGCTACAGATGTCTTTTAGACATGGAATGTGATTTCTAGTACTACACACAAAAGAAGTTCTTCATTTCTTCCACGTCAGGGAAACTTAACAGCCCTCTCTGGGAATGGGAAGGTCCCCACTGCTGTGCTTTACGTGCCAAAAATCCCCCAGCTGCTGTGGAAGGCCCAGAAATATGCCTAAACAGGAAGCACAGGTCAAAAGATCAGCAATGCTAACTGTCGGCAAGCTGACCCCTGTGGAGATCAGCAACAACTGGTCAAATGTTTAACTGTTTCTAGACAAGCCATCCTGAGGTGAAACAGGTTGGGGGGGCGGGAACGCAGCTCAGATGGATGTTAAGAAGGGCTTTGGAGCTTGAGAACTAAATCCTGCTACAGACATACAAATAAATATAGATCCACAGACTGGATTCAAAGCCTGTCAAAAAACTTCAACTGCAAAAAAATCCTCCCTATAAAAGGAGCAGAAGAAATTGTTTCCATTTCCATAAGCAACAAAACATAATCAACCTACTGAATAAAACCACATCCTCCATGCCAGCTGCCAAGTCTATGTTCTTGAAAGAGAAGTTATTAAAGGCTCTGTAAACGTTTGGAAAACTACTTTACATTTCAAATTACTAAATAGTTCTGTGATTTATTTCTATAATGCAAAGATTTACCAAAATATTGGAGAGGAACTGGTTTTACATTCTAAGGGATTGATACGCACAGCACTGTTTCAATTAGACTGGCACACTCATTGCTGTGTGACCACAGAAGGCTGCCCAAGCTTCCCCTTCCAATCAATCAATGTTGATGTTAGCTGTAACACTGTGTGATAGGAGCTAAGCTACTTCCAGAACTTTCAGAAAATAGCCAAGTATTTCAGTCAGACAAAGCTTAATGCACAACTCCAGTGGCCTGACAAATGCTGACACATCACAAGTATCTGGAACAGGGCAAAAAGAGCAAAGAATAGATGGAAACTTAGGGCCTGTTACTTTTCTCACTTAGGACAGCAGAAAAGAGCTATTTTTACAGTAAATGTGCTGTGAAACTCAAGTTAGTCTGAAGACAAAAAGGTCTTCTCCAACAACTAACAAACAGTCCAGCTGCTTTGTCCTCTTCAGGCATAAGATGGAGTTAACATAAAAAGCCTTCAAGCCACCACCTCTTTAGGCAACCTGTTCCAACATTTACATATTGACATACATACCTTCATATAATGTTAGTGCAAGTATAAGAGGTGTTCAAGAAAAGACTGGCTGAGGCAATTAGTGCCATGGTCTAGTTGACTGGCTAGGGCTGGGTGCTAGGTTGGACTGGATGATCTTGGAGGTCTCTTCCAACCTGGCTGACTCTATGATTCTATGATCTCATCACCCTCATGGGGAAGAACTTCCTAATATCTGATCTAAATCCCCCCTCCTCTAGCTTGGATCCGTTCTCCCCAGTCCTATCACAACCTAACACTCTAAAAAGTCCCTTCCCAGATTTCTTGTAGCCCACTTCAGATACTGGAAGGCCACAATAAGGTCTTCAGACTGAACAACCCCAACTCTCTCAGTTGATTCTCACAGCAGAGTTGCTCCAGCCCTCTGAACATCCTCACATCCCAGCAGTCTGTGCAGATATGGCAGACCCAAGCATGCAGGAGATCTAACAGCCTGAGGGAGGCTACTGACCAACACCTACCTGGTGGAGATGCGGCTGAAGACGGCGTTGAAGTTGTTGCAGCTAAGAGAAAAGAGGACACCAGAGGCGGAGTTGCGCAGCTCGGCTGCGTGCTGGTTGCCTTCGCGGTAGGTGTGGATGAAGTGGCAGATCTCTGGCAGCAGCTGTTTCACCAGCATGGTCTCGTCTAGTCGCATGGTATCTTTGGGTTGCTAAAAATAAGCATTCAGCATTGCATGAAATTCACTTTTGTAGGTTTGGAAACAACAACAACAACAAAAAAGGAGCATTTGCCACTAGGAGGCACAGGACCTGAACCTGAACTTCTAATCCTGCTGCAGTCTATGCAGAAAAGCCTCCTTTCCATCTCACCACTCAAACCACCTCCTCACGTTTTCAGCCTCCAAAACAAATAGGGTTTGGTAACTGAGCAATGTCATCAAATATATAGCAAAATCCCTGTGCTGGTTTGAAGCTAACTGGAATATTTTGATGAGAAAAAATAGCTGATAGGCTGTGCAAAGGAAACAGTGGTGATGGCTACTTCACTCATAGGCTTGCTGAGATGTATAAAAGCAAGGACACAAATGTAGATAAGTGTCTCTATTTGTCAGAGTTCATGTCTCTGTTTTTCTCCCTGGGCTTTTGCTGCTCTGCCTGGATCTGTGTAACCCAACTAATCATTCCACTTCTAACCCCCCTTGCCAATCCTCACAACACACCTTGCATGTAAGGCAGACTCTGGGATAAGGTAGAGGGATGGAAAGAAGGTGGAAAGGTGGTTGGGAGCCTCTAATTTCTAGGAGGGCTGCTGTGTTGCTGTATTACCTTTAACTTGTATATAGCTACAAATACTTGTGTATATATCTGCTTGTAAATTGTGCTAAGCTGTAAATATAAAGCCTCATTTCTTAATTTCCAGGAGTCTAAGTCTAGTCTGGGTGAGTTCATAAGAGCAGGGGAGCAGACAACTCCCAAACCATCACAATCTCAATCTAGTTTTTGGAGTCAAACCCATTCCTCTTTCACTGACTGTGCTCTGCTGACCTGTGTAAAGTATGAGCAGCATTAACTACACTGTCTCTGAATGGAAGCTCAGAGGGAAAAGACCCTCCCTTACTTCTCTTTTGGATAGCATACTAATCACTATGCATAAGCAGCAAATATTTACTATCAAAAAAATCAACTCAGGACAGAAGTGCTTCTCTTGCTCTTGCCTGGGATTGCTCTCCCTGAGTCAAAAATGGCTTCACTTCCCTGCAAAAGAAAACTCTGATTTTTGCCAGTTTGCACAGACAGAGACATAAGGAAACTATTTACAAAAGAATTCAAATTGCAACTTTGCTCTAGTAAGAGCAAGTTTTAACAGAAGGGTCAGCATGGAAGCTTTCTAAAATCCTACCAATGAATTTACCATAGGGAATTGGGAAGTTTCAGAGACTCCCACTTAGTTGACCTGAGTCCTGTTGCCATGAGAACTTGATGAAACATTGAGCAAGAACAGCGAGCAAGGAATACGTCTGAAGATAGCACAGAACACAACGCTCTTTGTATAGAACTTTGGCTCAGCCTCATTAAACATATACTGGCTCAACTTGCCTCCATTTGAATTGACAAAGCAAGGAGCACTCAGCACTTTTGCAGCAATTTTAGCTGTTCAGCTATCAGAATCCATCAGGAAGAAGCCACGTTTCAAACAAGATGCATGTCAGAAGTATTTTTAGACTATTAATTTCTGAAGTTAAACCAGGTTGGGTTTGATTCACTGCATCAAAGACACAAAAAAGTGACAAATGAAAAAAAAAGAGCTATTTAGCTCAGCTGTAAAAGCTGAAAATTATCCTGGAAAATATATTTACCTGGATCTTCTGGGAATTCAGAAGAATTCACAGCTATTCAGACTGTTTTAGCACTGTAACCCAAGATATGCTGCTTGACACATCTAACGGTAATGAGGTCATTACCTTAGCAAGAAAAAACCTTCAAAAACTGTTGCAGGGGAACAGCAAAGAGCTTAGATGATTTCATGACATTCATCCAGGAATACAGCTTTAAGGAAAAAAAAATCTTTTCTCATTTCTCACTGTCTGCAAGTTGTGCTGACAGTGAAGCTGAAGCTGGGCTCTGCAACGGTGCCGGCCAGTGCCAGCCACATCCCCCAAGGTAACAGCAAACTGCCTGGCAGCACAGCTCTGACTGGAAAGCTCAGGCCAGGACTCCCAGTGGAGGTTTGGCCATGGTTAACTAGTGCAGTCTAGGAAACACCTGCAAAAGTCATCTTAAGAATGGTGATAGTAAAGTATCTGCTGTGCATACAAGTGCTTGGAAAAATGATTTCAACAAACCCAAGGTTTAAGCAAACTTAGCATCAGAAAACTGGAATTCTCTGTTGAAGAGCCTGGAGAATAAATCTTATGAGGAGTGACTGAGGGAGCTGGGGATGGTTAGTGTGAAAAAGAGGAGGCTGAGGGCAGATCTCATTGCTGTCTACAACTACCTGAAGGGACATTGTGGAGAGACTGCTGCTGGGCTCTGCTCACAGGTAGTTGGAGACAGAACAAGGGGGAATGGCCTCAAGCTGAGACTGGGGAAGTTTGGATTAGACATTGGGAAAAAGTTTTTCCACAGAGAGAAAGGTCAGGGACTGGAATGAGCTGCCCAGCAAGGTGATGGAGTCACCAACCCTGGATGTGTTTAAGGGTCGTTTGGATGTGGTGCTTGGCGATACGGTTTAAGGTGAATCTTGTAGAGTAAGGTTCTAGGTTGGACTTGGTGATCCTGAGAGGCTTTGCCACCCTGCATGTTTCTGTGGTTCTGTGAAATACTCGTTCTAAATTCTCTGCTCCTCTGAACATTATTTACTACCCCTTTACTTTTGCTGTTCCAGTTGTAGGGTGAGGATGTTTTAATGCATCTATCCCAAAGGCATTGAGCAAAGTATGCTACAAGTATCCAAAGCTTATAAAAATCTGGTGAAGTTTCACCACCACATCCAATTCTTCAGCAGGGTTTGTGTTTCCCCTTTTCTCCAGCTCACACAAATCTCTGAGTGGAGTTATTCAGGTATCTGTTTTTAAGCACACGATTAAAGAAAAATCATGATCTGTAACTTCACAAATTAGCTAAGCAGTGGGAAGGGCAAATTCAAAAGGCCCCATCCCTGGAGGTGTTTAAGGTGAGACTGGATGAGGCTTTGGCCAGTCTGATCTAGGGTAGGGTGTCCCTGCCCATGGCAGGGAGGCTGGAACTACATGATCTTGTGTCCCTTTCCAACCCTGACTGATTCTATGATTCTAAAAGTTTACTTGAAGCTAATTAGCTAAAACCAAACCCAAAACACTCAGTTTAGGCAAGAAAAAAACACACCCCACAGCTGCTTAACTTAGCAATTAGACCAATGTTACATTACAGAAAGCTTCAGTGTTTTTAAGGAGGCACTAACCCTACTTCAAACCAGATGAGTTTTAACTTTAGTACCAGCAATAACAGATACACAAATTTTTCACTTGTACTCTCCAGTTCATTTGATTCCAACTTAGCAATTGCTGATGCCAGCCTACTCACCCCTGCCAGGCATTTTTCCAGTGTATCCAAGATAATCAGCTGAGATAGGTACAAATTCTTTTCAGCAGTTTCTCCAAATATTCTCTAGAAGCAGAAAAGACATGGTTTCATCTGAGACACCAAACCCTGATTTGTAACGCACTGCAGTAAGGTAGCAAAGCAGCACAGTCAGCCATGGCTCCTCTACTCTTCTGGTTTTGAGTTCAGAAATGCCAAATTGAGTCTGCAATGGCAAGCCTAACAAACGGTGACTGCAGGATAAGGCTGGAGGGAGGCTGCAGCCCCTTACCTCCCTTGGGCCTGAAATCCACTCAGAAGGGAAGGTTAAATCTTCTCAGAAACTATTTTGGTATCAATTACTGCTGACTCTTTTCCACTTATGCATTTCATTGCCAGCATCTTAAGAGAACTGATCTTACAACAAATCCATATCTTCTGGAG
This sequence comes from Pogoniulus pusillus, assembly GCF_015220805.1. Classification (NCBI taxonomy): domain Eukaryota; kingdom Metazoa; phylum Chordata; class Aves; order Piciformes; family Lybiidae; genus Pogoniulus; species Pogoniulus pusillus. Next base: position 13,246,849 of record NC_087290.1, on the reverse strand, counting down.
AGTGTTGCAAAATTTAGCACAGACCACAGGAAGAAACAGATGAGACCCTCCAAGAAGATGCCACACTTCAGATACAGGATGAAGGCAGAATTCCACAGAGTGTTTAAGCTAGCACCCAGTTTTACTGCCAACCACAGGGACTAGTTCCAGCAATATTAAGACAGCAAAATAAAGCAGAAAAGATTTAGCCAAAACTGTCTTGGTTCTATTGCCTACAGATGGAACACAGGCAGCAGTTGTATTTTAAAACATGGCAGAGGGCAGCTAAGTCTAAGTCTCAGCAGGGTGCAAACCCTCAAGACACTTCTCTGACTCAAGCCCACTGTGCCAGTCTGACCTCCCTATGGCTAACAGGAGATTCCCCTTTAGACTTCTCTGCCCTAACTATGCCAGCACCTTCACAGGCAACACAGCTCAGTGCTGCTGGTGAACTTGAGCGCGCCAGGATGAAAAGAAAGAAAGTGACAAAGGCAAGCAATAGTTTGGCTCCATTTCAAGTGACAGCTTGGATAATATGAATAAAGAGCAACCACTTAGGGGAAAAAAAAAAAAAGAAACCACCCAAGAATCCAAAATTAGGAGAACTCACCATGTTATTGACATTTTTTAAGATGTTAGTGAGGCCGCTGATGACCAGGGAGAACTTGTACTTGGAAATGTTGATGAGACATTCCTTGTTGTGCTCCGTGCTGACTTTGGTGTGGGTGTTCTGCTGGCCAGCCTTTATTGGAAGCTACAAAAAGAAGCATTAAGAGCTTTTTTACACTGAAGTTTGCATAGAATCACAGAGTGGCTCAGGTTGGAAGGGACTTCAGGGACCATCTGCTCCAACTTCCCTGCAGGGATGCCTCTCGACTAGACTCAGCTGCTCAAGGCCCTGAACACCTCTAGGCAGGAGGCAGCCACAGCCTCCCTGGGCAGCCTGTGCCAGAGTCTCACCACCCTCCTACTGAAGAACTTCTTCCTCAGCTCCAGTCTAGCCCTGCTCTGCCTCAGCTTCAAACCATTTTCCTTTGGCCATCTCTAGGCACCCCCATGAAAAGTCTCTCTGCAGCCTTCCTGTAGGATCCCTTCAGGTACTGGAAGGCAGCTCTGAGTCTTCTGGAGTCTTCTCTAGGCTGAACGCCTCCAACTCCCTCAGCCTGTCCTCACAGTGGAGGTGTTCCAGCCCTTGGATCATCTTTAAAAATGACTGAGACTCTAGAAACAGCCTCAAAAAACATTCTCCAAGAGCCAACTACAAACACATTATTTCATTCTCCCTCTGTTCATCTTTCTATCAGTGATCTGTAACATGAAATACTGAAGTTCATCTGTTCCTTCTTCTGAATTGAAACTAAACCTCTATTTTGTGATCCATTTCCTACAAACCAAATGTCAAAGCAATCAAAAGGAGCACAAAAACAAGAGTAAGATAGAATTCTGAGAAGAAAAGTTTCTTTATTTCAAAAATTGGCTCATTAAATACCAAAAATCTTCATAAGGTTAATACCTTCAAGAACAAAAATCTTGAAAGCTGAGAGGAGGTAAAATCACAGCAGCACACAAAGCAAGTGAGCTGGAAGGGGGCAACAGTGGTTCCATGAGGACAGAACCTGCCAACAGGTACAACCCAGTACCAGGACAACCACCAGCAGCAGCCTCCATGGGCCCACACAGACACATTCCCACCGTGAGCCAGGTGCTGCTATCTCAGCCTCAGACACAAATCAAGCCAAAGAGAACCTGTGAGCCCAACATCATCCACTCTTGCCCTGCACCCACCAGTAATCCAGCCTAGAAATGCATTTTTCCCAGGGAAGATAGAGTGACTGCAAAGAGCTGAGATGTGAACTCTGGGCACTTTGTCCCTCCCTGTACCAAAAGTCTTCAAGAGTCTCCACCAAGTCCCTTCCCAAGGCCACCACTCCCTACCAGCTCTTTGTTGCCCTCAGCCAAAGTGAATCCTCATGCAAGGTGAAGAAAGACTGCTTGGGAGAATTTATCCTGCTGAGGATTTGTGGGAATAAAAAGAGCACCAGCATTGCCCCCTCTCTTTATAGCTCACACATGCCACTTGTATTTTAAAGCATGGCCTAGGAGGTCATCATCTAGAAAAACTTTAACTGCTACAAGTTTTAACCAGTGCTGATTGGGACTGTCCAGCATGGATTCTGAAAGGCACTGACAGCTCCAGGTCAGTGCCACAAACCAGTGGGTTTGAACTGGAAAAAGGAGCTTAAAAACAAACAAACCCCAGAATAGGTAATTTAAGAGAGGTAAAAATGAGGATCCCACAGAATTAAACATGCCTTACAGCTGCAAGTGCTAAAAGAGCAACCTTCCAGTTTGGGGGCCTCTGTAAAGCTGGTGAGGATACAGTCTGCTGTCACCAGCCATGGACATCTCTGCCAACCTTTTCCTATTACTGTCTCTGTTGATAAAAGTTTAAAGGCCCAGGTTTAAAATGTTTGATGAATTGTATTAGAGAACTCCAAATTTGGAATCTCTTTTTTACTCTCTCATCAGCTTTGACTACATCGTTAAATGCTGAGCATCTGCTGAGCACTGACATCTTCCATTTGTAGGGAAATGGCCTTTCTAATACACTCTCAGTCTTTATGCCCAAGGGCAATTTCCTCTCCATATAAACTGTGCGATGGGTTTTAAGTACCAGTTCTTTTGGTACCACAGAGCAGAATGATCACAATGGAAACTGGCTGTCTGCTAAGAGAAGGTTAACTCAGAAACATAACTGAACTGCCAAGGAATATCACCCCAAGGACCCAAGAGCCTCAGGAGGGTCCACAAGGAATGCCTGCTCTCCACTCAGTGGCTGAGGGACATCTGGCACTCAAGGAACCACACTAAGAGACATCCCCCCAACAAGAGCTCTTTGACTGGACAAGCTCCCAGAGCAACAAAGTCCACAAGACAAGGAAGGTGATTTCCACTTCTGCAAATCACAATGCTTTAAAACAGTGTGATGCATTTCAAAGTGAGGGGCATGGTTTGGTGTGACCTAGCAGTGCTGGGTTAGTGGCTGGACTTGATCACCTTGGAGGTCTTTTCCAACAAGAACCATTCTATGATTCCATAATTTCCAGAACTGGGAAAGGCAGAAGAAAGCATCTCTGTCTCCAGCTCTGTTTGCACTGTTGGTGTTCCCTTCATCCTGCATTTGCAGCAGTCACTAGCAGCAGCCAGCAGCATTCCATTACACATTTCACCATTCCTAGTACTTCTGACTCAAATTTTCAAGTCTCTGTGATGACAACAGCAGAAAAGCTCAATCCCACTGAGTGAGAAAACACTTCAGAAGTGCCTCTCAAAGAAACTGTCACAGAGCTAGTTCTGTAGCTTCCATGCTACAGAAACATCCTATTACACGCTTCTGGAGCTTCCTGCTACAACAGCCACTGCAACAAGGTCACCTAGAAGGAAAACTGCTTGTTATATTGCCACTTAAAATAGGAAACTATATATAAAGGAAATATTAGCACTGTTGTTTTGGTGGGTTTTATTTATTTCTCAGCTATTTCCTTTGTGTACTCTTGACATGCTGGAGCATCTTATATCCCCTAACAGAACGAGGGCCCATGCTGAGTGGCCAAGAAACACCGAGCTAGGAGCAGGTCTTGATCTGTTGGAGGGTAGGAGAGCCCTGCAGAGGGACCCTGACAGGCTGGATGGGTGGGCAGAGGCCAATGGGATGAGATTGGACAAGGCCAAGTGCAGGGTTCTACACTTTGGCCACAACAACCCCAAGCAGCACTACAGGCTGGGGACAGAGTGGCTGAGAGTAGCCAGGCAGAAGGGGACCTGGGGATGCTGCTAGATAGCAGCTGAACACGAGCCAGCAGTGTGCCCAGGTGGCCAGGAGAGCGAATGGCATCCTGGCCTGGATCAGGAACAGTGTGGCCAGTGGGACTGGCCCTGTACTCAGCACTGGTCAAGCCACACCTTGAGTCCTATGTCCAGTTCTGGGCTCCTCAATTCAAGAGAGATGTTGAGGTACTGAATGTGTCCACAGGAGGGCGACAAAGCTGGTGAGGGGCCTGGAGCACAGCCCTGTGAGGAGAGGCTGAGGGAGCTGGGGGTGTGCAGCCTGCAGAAGAGGAGGCTCAGGGCAGACCTCATTGTTCTCTACAACTCCCTGAAGGGAGGCTGTAGCCAGGTGAGGTTGGTCTCTTCTCCCAGGCAAGCAGCAACAGAACAAGGGGACACAGTCTCAAGGTGTGCCACAGGAGGTCTAGGCTGGATGTTAGGAGGAAGTTGTTGGCAGAGAGAGTGATTGGCACTGGAATGGGCTGCCCAGGGAGGTGGTGGAGTCGCTATCCCTGGAGATATTCAAGCAAAGCCTGGATGAAGCACTTAGTGCCATGGTCTGGTTGATTGGATAGGGCTGGGTGCTAGGTTGGACTGGATGATCTTGGATGTCTCTTCCAACCTGGCTGACTCTATGATTCTATTTAACTTCTACACCAACGTCCATCAGGCTAAACATTGTAAAACAAAAAAGACTTCTAAAAAAAGAGTTTACTTCCATTGCCTTTTTTCTTTTTGGAAAAGACTGACACAAACCATGTCCCACATAGCTTTTATTTGAATGGTAACCAGAAGTTGAAGCACAAAGCTTAAATACATCTGGAGCTTCAAACTCTGGACATACAGAATGGTTTTGGTTAGAAGAGACCCTAAAGATCATCCAGTTCCAGCATTCCTGCCATAAACAGGGACACCTCCCACCAGATCAAGGTCCCATCTAACCTGGCTCTGAACATTTCCAAGGCTGGAGCCTCCATGACTTCTCTGGGCAACCTGTTTCAGTGCCTCAGCATCTCCATGGGGAAGAATTTCTTCCTAATGTCTCATCTAAATGCAGCTTCTTCCAGTCTGAAGCCATCAGTCCTCGTCCTGGCACTCTATGCCTTTGGCAACTGTACATGCACCACTCTGAAGTCACCCCAGTTTAGCAAAGGGATGTGCACTAGTCCAGCTCAGATCTTTTCTCCACCAAAGTAAGAAACAACAGCCAAGAGCTTCCTAACTACACAGGTGCACACCCAACCACACTGAGGGATGCTACTGTGCACCCTCTCTCCCTAACCCAGTTTGACTTTGCCTCATTCGGGTGCCAAACAAGCTACAGAGGACAGCAAGCGATGGCATCTTCATCCACAACTTGCCTCAGCAGCAAAGGCAGAACAGGTAATCAAATCTGGAACCCTTCCAGCTGTCCAGTTTTAAATCTTTGAAGATCAATTGAAAACCAACACTGCTGCAGAAGACAAGGAAAAGCCATTAAGCAGCTGAGCCTGGCAGCTGCAGTAATGCAGTCCAAGAGCCAGGGTAGCCTGAATTCAGGATACAAGCAGAGCGCGCAGGTCAGGCATTGCTGAAGCCATCAGAAAAGCAAAGCTCTGAGATGGAGCATCCAAGTACCTACAAGGCTGCACCAGCCATGGCGGGTTCCCAGCTGTTCCCACACAGCTTCTGACCACAGCTGAAGTCAAACTTTGTTTCTAGAGAGGCATTTCTGACTTCTAGAGCACAAGCCTTGCTGACCCGCCCACAGCTCCTCCCTAACCTGCTGCTGATAGAGGGCTGAAACCCAGCCATTCACACAAGGTTTACTAAACACCAAGACAACAAAGCACTACTCAGGAGGAGAAAAAGCAACAGGGATCATAGGAGATGACAACACAGATAAAATAACAGATAAACCTTAGAAACAGAGACCTGGACCAAGTGGCCTCAGGAAGACAGCACTGGTAAAGCTATTCCAGCTGGATTCATGGCTAGGAAAAGATTTGGGTTTTTAAAAATCAGTATTTGTTACCCAGAAGATGAAAATTCCTCTCATGACTTGTAAAATTAAGTTCTTTCATATTCATGAGAGATGTGAATTGAGTCACTAATCACAAAACCCAATCTCACTTAAAAAAGGTGACCAAGCCAGCTGAGATACCCAGGCTGGCAGCACATGGCATCTTAGAACCCCAGACTAAAGCAGCAATTCCAAAGCTTCCTCGACACCCAGGTTTGCCATCTGAAGGATGACTGTCCCCAGCACTAACATGGCACAGGCTATCAACCCTTCTGCAGTGGGGCCTGGCAGACACAACCCCCTCTGGTCCATTTTCTGCTTACAGCAATGTCCAAGAAGTCTGGAATCCTGCTGAAGAGAAAATGCAAAGCTTTTCCTACTCCCAGCCAGTCTCACCTATCTCTTTGTGGAGATAAATGTGTTTTGGTCTCTTCAGATTTGTTAAGACAGTAACTTTGCCCATTTAAAATAGAAGGCAAGTATTTGGCTGCTCCAGATGAAAAGGGGGTGGGGAACCTTAAGGTGCGCTGTTAATAGGATCACTACAGGCAGATGACAAAAACTGTCTTTGAAACTTTGAAGTAGGTGCTAGAAAGGAATAACGCTGCAGGATCTGATGGCATGCAACACTGCTGCACCTTTGGAAGCAGCCTCAGCTTAGACTGACATGCTTCTATCCAAAAATTTTAGCAAAGGAATCCTTCTTTGAGCAAAGATGTTAATTATTAAGAACAATGGGTGATTTCCCTAGCTGTAGCAGAGATCAGCACCTGTTTCAGGTATCCTTCAGTCTGATGCAATAAGCTACAATCTTTAGCCACATGCACACTGATTTCAGACTCCCACCACTGCCAGGCTTCAACATCTGCAAGATGTTCCACTCGCCCTGGTCAGGAAGTCTAACACTAAGCCACAGATTTTCTTTATCATCTGTAATTAATGAACACAAAGTTTAGTCATCTCTATTTCACAAATGTATTGAATGATCTTCTTTTCAGAGGGTAGGAGCAAGTCTAAGTGCTTTGTCACTTCAAAGTCACTATTTCAAACCATTCTGTGCAAGGCACAACTTTGCAGGAGGTGAAGAATTCCCAGTCTGACAGAGGAGCCCAACCTGCCACAGGATTCAGACTGACAGCCACTGACAGTTCTGTCCTGACCAAGCTCCCAGTGCAGCCAATAGGCACTGGCCAATCATGCACAGCTCAGCACATCCAAGACCAGACCTTCACAGTGGTGGAAGACCGAAGAGCCCTCTCCCTGCCTTCTCTACCTCATCGAAAGCATCGAGGTACAAACTGCCTTAGGGAAGGAGATTCTCCACTTGTCTATAATGGGCTCATCATTGCCAGTAAAAAGCTTGAGATGCCTGAATGCATCTGAGCCTTGTGCCTTGGAGTCAGACTCGGGAGAAAGTAACGAACAACATCTAGGGGGAAAATCCCTGGTGCTGTCCTTAAGAGCACAGAAATCCTCCAAACTTCTCCCTTTCAGTTACTGGAACTTGTTCAGTAGACTGTAACATGCAGAGGTACCGCTGAGAGACAGAAAACACACTCAGCACTACATCCAAATCTCTTTAGAAACAAACAGGCATCTTCCTCCCAACTACAGCCACCCTCTGCACCACCTTCTGAAGGGGCACTACCTAGTAAAAGCACATCACAACTAAACCTGCAGAAGAACAGGGCACTCTGACAATATTTTATAGAGGTTACTTTAAAAAACAACAACAATGAGTCTTTTGGAAAGGTTAAGCAGAAGCTGGCCCTGCGACCACACATGTATTCACCCAAACTGCTGAGGTAAATAAGGAAGGCTCAACAAATCATCTGCACTCATTAATGGCCTCAGGGAACATCCATTAAACCTGGGCCATCTCATCATCTGTTCTTTAAGACACCACCTGTGTGCAGTGCAGCACTTTGGGAATATATTACACACTCTGGGTCAGAAAAATGGGATCAGAGCTGCCTCAGGTTTATGTCAGAGAAAGATGAAAGAGCTCACTTTGTGTCAGAGCACTGTGACAGACACTCTGACTTGGCTCTTAGCTCCTGGAAATCAGCGGTGGGAAAAGCTTGCAGCTTCTGCACAGCCCAGCCTCGTTACCACCACTAAACAAAGTGCTTCTGTTCAGTATGTTCTTGTGAAGTTGGTGCACAAATGAGCAGTCTGAAAGGCAAGAAGCAGGTAACTTCATAACCACCTAATTCTACAAAGGTAAGGAGCTGCAAGCAGCACATCAATACCACCATCCACTGACAGTGTGCTTAGTTAGTAGTGATGGTGTCACAACAACCTGGTGTTTGGATGTTCAACTAAGCAGAGTCACCTTTCCACCCTGAAGATCACTGTCCAGGCAAGGCAGAGGAAATGGTGCACAAAAAGCAGGCAACAGCATTAAGAATGTCAAGTTGAAATGAGGGAGAGAGCAAAGTTCACACAAAGAGCAGAGATGAATGTCTTGTCCTAGCTTCACTGCTTCACTCACTTGAGTGGGTATGGAAACGACAAATTGCACTGGGTAAACAAAAACAGGCAATCAACTGATCAAAATGTCATCACCAGCACCTGTCACATATCCTGACTCCAATGGTCAGCACCAGTACATTACCCCTGCGACCCCAGCATTTTATTATCTCCAAAATCAGAACAGACTTCTTCCTGTCAAGAGAGGATTCCCCTCACACACCTATCTGCAATCATCCCAGAAAATGGACAGGGAACTAACTCTGTTCAAAAAGACGAAGTTCTTAACTCCTAACAGATGTTGGCAAAGCCCAATTCCACAATATACATAACAAAGCAGGCGAAGAAGCCTTAGGGCCTTTTAACACCAGTGCACAAAGAAACATTTTCTGCATTATTGGGAGCATAATCAGGACCATGCTTGTTAAGCTTATGGAAAAAATGATCTATGACTCAAGATAAGGAGGGGGGAATAAGTTAACTATGCAAATGTGCCTTAAATGTATTGGAAAAATCTGCATCACTTTAATGTCAAAAGACAAAGTTTGATTTCTCCTTTTCTAAATAAACTTCATTCACTACAGCTCTATCCTGGATGTAAAAAGGAACAGCTCAATGTTTTTAAGCCAGGGCAGAGTCTTCTGCGGGCAGTTAACAGGCAAAGGCCACTGCAAGGCAGGTGAACTAAATTCAATCTGCAGAACCAGGTCTGGAGAGGTGTTACCCTGAGCAGGCTCTCAGGGAGCTGTGTCCTGTGTGACACAAAAGGCTGTGCTCACAAAATGAGGCAGCCAACACAGAACCTGATCATTCAGCCTCGACTGAGCTCACATGGACACACGTCAGGGAAGCATCTTGGGAGTGAAAATGCAGAGTCTAAGCACAAAGCTTAGCCCCACTGCCAGAGTCATGCCACCTAATCCCAGTAAGCAGTTTCTGCATGTGGATCAGAGAAATACAGTCTAAGGCACACAAATCCCTCTTCTTTCCATTCAGAAAATCCTTCTCCAAGCCACTAGCACTGACTGGCGTAAAGAGAAGTCAGTATCTAGCACTACAACAGCACTGGCTAGAAACCCTCTTCATCCCACACAAGCGTGCTCCCAGTGCAGGGCTGAGATGTCAGGCTGGCATCCCGTTATGCTCCGGGGAACAAGGTGGAATTGCCTGAGCAGTTCCAAGCAGCCCTCCTTAAGCTGGTCCTTGAGGCTTTATCTCCTTTCTGATGCACAAGAGGATGTCAAGCAAGGCTGTCATCTCACGGCAATGTCTAGGGAAAGCAAACACACTTTTGGCAGAGGTGGGGGAGCCGCAGCTAAGAGGAACCGGGCACCTCAGTCCTCCCTGCACGGAGCCGATGGCTACGCCACTGCACCTGGAGCAGCCTGGCACCGGGGAGCCCCCTCCGGACAGCGGTGGGATACCCCGGGTTGACTGGGAGGGGTAAGACGCCGGCGGGCAGCACCCGGCCCCACCCAACCACCCTGCCCAGCACAATGGGCGCAGCGAGCCGCCGCCCCCCGGCCGGGGCTGAGCCCCGGGGACTCGCCGCTGAGCCGGGTGCCGGGGGCGGCCCCGCTTCCTCGGCCCCCAGGAAACCGGCGGTAAGGGGAGAAGGCAGGAGGCAGCGCTCCCACTCGCCGCCTCCGCCCCGAGTAGCGAGGCAACCTCCGCCGCTGCTCGCACCCTCCCCGCCCGCAGCAGCCCGCGCCTGCAGCCCCCGGCCCCGCAGAGGCCCCTCGGCTCCGGCAGCAGCCGGCCCCAGCCCTGCCCGCGCCGCCCCTGCTCCTCCGCCGGCCCCGGCCCCTCCTTACGGCCGCCCCCGCTACCTGCTCATCGAAGCGGTTCACCACGGCCTGCACCCACTCCACCGGCTTGTGGGCCGCCATGTCCCCCCCGGCCTGCCCGGCCAGGGAGGGGGGCGGATCCCCGCAGGGAGGGCGGCAGGAGAGGCGCCGGGCGAGGGGAGGGTCTCCGTATCCCTGGCGCGCTCCGAGGCCCTCAGCTCCCCGCAGCCATCAGTGCCCAGGGCCCGCCATGACACCACACCGGAAGCGGGAGCGCAGGCCGCCCCCGCCCGCCCGAGCAGCAGCGCCGCGGCCGCCGCGCCAGGGGGAGCGCCGAGACAGGCGGCGGAGCCTCAGGCTGCGGCTGCGCGGCGGCGGGGCCGGGCGGGGGGCGGAGAGGGGCCGCGGCACATGCGCTGCCCGCGGTGGGCGGTGACGCGAGTGTGCCGGTCCCGGGCCGGTGCTGGAAGCGTGGCTCGGGCTGGGGGTGTCCGTTCTTTTCCCTCCCATCCGTTCCATGCTCAGAACGTGCAGGAAAGGAGCCTAGCGAGGCACGGCACTGATCTGCCTTGCTCTGCCCGCTGGGCTGCTCTGCCTCCAGGGCTGCTGGACCCGGACGGGTCGCTGGGTCCAGCCTCCGGCCCCCAAGAGATGGGGAGAGCAGCTGGGCCTGGGGCTGGCGCTTCCGCCCGGGCAGCCTCCGGAGGCGCGCCCGGCAGGCGTCTGCCCCTGCATCGGCCGCTGTGCTCCTTTCCCCCGGGAACACCGGCAGCGGGCAGGGTGAGCGCTGCTCGTACGGGCGGTGCCAGGAGCTGGCTGGGGAAACAAGGCTTGAGGCTGCACCCTACGGCTGAGCTCCGATTTGCGGGTCGGGGTGGAGCGGGGACCTGCAGAAGGAGCTGCTGGCTTTGGGCAGAGAAAAGGGCCAGGCGTGGTGCTTCGTCTCCTCTCACGAAGGAAATAAAGGGACGTGAGGCTGTACACAGGAAAACTGGCAAGGGGCAGCCTCCCTCTGGCACTCCTGTCTGTAAATATTTACCGGTGCTCACCCTACGGAGCCAGGGAAAGAGAGAGAGAGCGAGAAAGAGAGAGAGGCAAATACCCCTCCACGTTTAAAAGTACAGGGCGAGATGCCTCTTAAAACAGAAGCTTGCTTTAAAAGTCTTCCTTGGAATTAGTTACTCAAGAAATCGTTGTAAGCCAAATTTCTACCCTTTGACCACCGAACAGCAGGGAAAATTTCGCCTCTCCAAACCTGTGTGTTGGTCTAAAGGTAGGATTTTGCACGGTGATCTACACCTTGCCCTGGCAGAAGGACCAGCCTGATGCAGATCCTTACTTTATTGCAGCTGCAGTGTCCATTTCAAAGACAGAGATCATCTGCAATTCTGTGGTGATAGAGACTGCAATGCATGGTTGTGTTTTATCCTTTAAAATAATACATTTTCATTTCTTTTTACAAACTATTTAAGATCTTCTGTTGCATCTGAAGGCTTTTGCTGCCGATCTCCAGCAGCAACTAAAAATACCCAAGGCAGCACACACAAATTCTTCTCCAGCCTGCTTACACAGTACCCGGCCAACTGTTTACTCTTTGTGACTCACAAAAGTAGCATACGTGGATAACAAGACAAATAAACATCCACTTCCACTTTCCTTCTTGGGGATGTTAATTTGTTTTTCTTCTGGGTAGGCAGAAGCACAAAATGATGTCCTTTCGTGCTAGAGTGGAGGCAAAATTCTGACAGTATAAATAAAGATGCAACCTGAGGTAAGAGCTCTTGAATGCAGGATTTAAAATAGCCAAAAGCACAGTGAAGAACTGGAGAACAAAATGGACTTCCTTCTGCTCCTGCACTCAGCAAGGCCCTTGGTTTGACTTGGAGACTCTGGCTGTCGTCACAGCACACGTTAATTCTTGGTAGCAGCATGGAATACATTCTGAGGTGACTTTCCCTGTAAATAGTGAAGAGAGACATTCCTGGAACTCAGATTTACAGAAGGGAACAATTCCCTTGCACTCTGGCAACAAAGTCAGGGGCTTGGTTTGCAGCGAGAGGCAGATGTTTTATAAAAGATGAAAATTGACTGCAAATATTTAAGGAGGGGGAAAAAAAAAGTCCAATTGATTGTTGCAAGAATAAATAGTAGGCTCTGCCTGGGCAGCTTGTGGTGGTGTCTTTCAGGAAATGTGAAAGCATTCTGATTTATACAGGCTGAAGTCTGCTGTTGGGCTGTTAAGTGCCCTCAATCCTGCATTCCCCATTTGCTGAGCACCATAAACTAGCTGTGGTGCAAAGGCTATTGATCCCTCTGCCCTGGAGTGCCTCATCATGGTCAGCAGCAATATGGCTCCAAAAGACCTTTAAAAAAGGGGACACAGTCTCAAGTTGTGCCAGGGGAGGTCTAGGCTGGATGTTAGGAGGAAGTTGTTGGCAGGGAGAGTGATTGGCACTGGAACTGGCTGCCCAGGGAGGTGGTGGAGTCGCTATCCCTGGAGGTGTTCAAGAAAAGCCTGGATGAGGCACTTAGTGCCATGGTCTAGTTGATTGGCTAGGGCTGGGTGCTAGGTTGGACTGGATGATCTTGGAGGTCTCTTCCAACTTGGCTGATTCTATGATTCTGTGAAAAACTAGAGAAGACTTCTCATGTATTGCTTATTTATGCTTGTACCCAAATCAAGCCTATGTGGTATGTGTCCAGAATTATTTAATTATCCAGATCCTCACGGAGCTGGGTGCAGAATTAAGCTGGTCCCTGGGACCTTTTCTAGTTGTATTTGTGTGTCTGAGCACAAAGAAAGGATCCACCAAGAAGCACAGCAGTAAGAGAGGTGGTGACATCACCACAGTGTTTCACAGGCTTGTCTCACTCCCCCCAAACATTCCCTTGTGTCATCTTGTTAGGAACAAGTGAAGATGGAAGTCAGCAGTCTGGAGTCCTACCAGGAGAGTTACTGAAGCAAGAGATGGTGAAGGTGAATCCAGTCAATTTGCTCAAACTAGCACACCTTGAACATGTAAACAGTTGCTTCCAGCTCTGAGGCTAGGGAACTGCCCTGCAGGCCCTCCAGCTCTGTCTGGAAGGGGTCTCGCCCTGTGAAATGTCTCCCTTCAAGGTTTAAATCTGCATATGGTGAGGCTGTGCTGAGGCCACAGGCTCTGGATGGCTGCTTGCCCCTGGCCAGCACCTGCCACGGAGACAGATGCCAGGGACCTCTCCTTTCCAACCAGCTTTATCTCATCCTCACCAGCTTGATGCTGCTGACAGCAGAGAGGCCATGCCCCAGAGGGTGCATTTCCATTTGCCCAGCAAGCCTGTTGCATGCTTTAGACGGTGCTTACAGACCACAGCAGCACATGCTGAGCACTCCCTGTGCTAACAAATCTTACACATCTCTGGGATTGCTGGAGGCAGAACTGCTCCTCCTGGGCTCTTCCTCCTTGGATTTATCAATTTCCTTTTTCAACTGTTTATATAGTTGACCTTTCAGTATCCTGTAGCAATCAGGCAGGAATAACATCCACTTGAGGTGACACAGCCACAATCTTGGCAAAGATCTCTGCGTTCTGCCAAAATCTAAACAAGAAGAATTCATGCAGGGGGCAGGAAAGGCCTTCAGCTTTCTGATATGCTTAGGAAAAACATAGCTCAGAAAGCCAGAAAGAAAATAGGAGTGGATAAGTTTTGTTGAGAGAGAGAAGCATCTTGGGAGCTCTTGACCTAGGTAGGAGAAGCCAGGCTCTCCCTTGCCTTGAGAGCTGGCTAAGCCAAACAAGCAATGCCTCTTCCCGTTTCCCAGAGCCTGTTTCCCACAGCAGATCTGTTCCCAAACAGCAAACACCACTTGCTGTAGTACTCCCGGATTTTAGCCAGGGGGAAATCTGCAGAGAGTGAACGGTGATGCTGGAAATTCTCACAGTGCTTCCCCCAAACTCTTTGGAAAATTCCAAGAAGTAGTGGTCAAGATCATTCTTTCCCAAGGCTCTCTGCTTCCTTTTAATTGTTTCCTCCTCTTCTGAGGTTCCAAACAAAGTACCCCGAGAGCCACTCTGCTGGAAGTGATCTGCTCTCCTAGAAAAAATACAGTGTCTCTGCTGTTGGTTTCTGTGCTAGACCCACTCTGTGGGTTACCTGAAAACTCAGATGGCTCTGCCCTCCAACAGCCAGGCACATGGCAGTTTATAACTGGCAGTGAGATATTATTTCAAGACAAATCATCCCAGAGCCTCTAGCTCCAGGAAACTCCTGAGTTGTGGCATCCTTTCTTTAGCAGCTCTTCACAATCTTGGCTAGATTGGTGGATTTTTAAAAGACATTTTAGCAAGAGCTTCTCAATTCAATTCCTTAACTTTGTGTGTAAACTATAATAAGAAATGACAGCCTGAGGCATCCACAAAGACTTGTCAGGCTTTAGTGGGAATGGCAAGGGGTTTTCCTCACTGAAAATTCCCCACTGTGGCTGTCAAAGTGGCACTACTGGCAGGAGTCACTCATAAGAGGAAAGTTCCTGCTGAAGCCTCTACTCTCTCTCAGCCTTGGTTTAGAACTGCAAGACCTGCAGAGCCAGGCCACCAGAAGCACGAGTTAGACCTTTGTTTGTGTGGGAAGAGTCCCTCTCATGGAATTTCCAGACACTGATATTTCTAGTCAAGCCCAAAAATGCCACCTTGAGTCACTTCTTTGGAGGCATTCTGGCACTTCTGCTTTTTGCATAAGGGAGAGGATAAGCAACCAGATGAGAAAGTCAAAGTACACAGAGAAAATGGCCTGGCCAGATCTGTAGTGAAATCCACACCAATTCTCTAAAGCTTTGTCCTTTACTCCAGCATAAAAGTGATGGGCATGTGTCATTAGCACCATTTAAGACACAACTTCTAGTAGAATTCCCTCTCAGCCAGAAGGTCTTAAGCATTTCTTTTCCTTCTGATGTGTTTTAGTTCTTCAGATTCAGTTAGTTTCTAGACAGCACCTACAGGTGGTCTGGGCTTCTTTTTACTGTGATTAAACTAGCCCTTTGAGGTGATACTTGTCTTGGACTCATGTCAGAGAACATGGATTGTCCCCTTCCACGTCTTTATCTTTTGCTTTACTTTGTATTTTCAACTCATTTATTTATTAACCTATCCTATTTCTCCCCCTCCTACTCACTGAAGTCTCTGTGTCATGCTTTGATTTCTTCTCTTCATCCCTCCCACCCTATTTTCTCATTTTCAGCAGCATTGGTTGAGCAACCCTGCAGTGGTTCAAATATGCTAAGCGGTCCTTTCTCATTTCTGATTCTCAGCTCTGGTCCAGAGCTCCAGCATCCCTTCCAGAGGCATCCCTTCCTCTGCTTGGCACAGGTTTGGGGTTGGCTGTTGCAGGACAGGGCATCGTTCCGGAGGAAATGTGCCAAATCCGGGATCAGCGTCAAAAATATTTCCTCACCGAAGCTAAACAAACAAATTTAAGTAAATGAGGAAGGAAGGGAGGAAGGAAGGAAAGGATCTGCCAAGTTTTTGGTGAAAGGTGACTTCATATTTCTAAGCTACAAAGCCCTTAAACCTAGGTTTAATCTCAGAGCTGGCAGGCTCCCAAGGAGCACTGTGCAGCCTGGCAGGCACCGCCGCAGCTCCTTCTCGCCGGGGTGATCGCTTCAGCCCCTCCGCAGGCTCCAGGAGCACCTCGCTCCAGCAGAGGTGTCCATTAGAGGGCATTAGAGGCCACCGAAAGCCCTGAAGGTTGACCCGAGTCAAGAAAAACGGCTTTGTGTTTGATGAATGAGTGGTGGGTTTGTGCCCTTCCTATGACAGGTATCTTACAGACTTAGGGCACTTGTGCTGGGGAGATTTCAGAACGACCAAACTTCTTCTGGCAGATTAAGCCATAGATTTTCTTTTGTATTCTCTGCTTCCCGGATCCTCCTTGACTGCAATGGGATCTGCTAAATGTGAGCAGAACAAGCAAAAGATCTGAGGAGATTTCCAGCTATCACAGCATGCTGGATCATGCTTTAGAGACAGCAGAGAATCTAGACAGAACATTTAGCCCAGGAAGTCTAACCAGGAAAGGATTATTCCCATTGTAGCACAATTTCTAACTGCAAATATTTCTATTTCAGTAGAAATCTCATTCACGTGCAAAATGCCAGCAGTGATACTGATACTTGAGCTGAGACAATGAAACAGTCCAGTACCAGGACATCCTGAGAGCTCAGATATCCTAAAGGAATTTAATGGAGCTGAGGCTTGTGTCATGCTCTGGAAATGGATCAAGACTTAGGAAGTGAGCGTCTGCCACTTTGCCTCCGAAGGCTAATGAAGCTCTTTGCAAATCCTAGGTGAGGTTTGCATGACCACAATCACTCCTGTGGTTATGTCCTGGGACTCTAGAGGGGTGAGATCATTTTGTGTACCTACTTTGTTCATCCCCTAGCAAGCGATGCCTTGCCCAGGTATTAGTCATTGGCAGAGGCTGAATTACTTAAATATTGTAAAGCAGTATTTTAATTGTCCTGGGTGAGTAATCAGCTCAGCCTAGATTATCACTTTGCTCCAAAGGATAATTCATGGCTATCATTTCCTCTCCCCAAAAATTCTGGTTCCTTGTCTGTCATAGAAACAGGGGCCACAAAGGAGAGGAGGACCAGCTGGACTTTGTGACTTTAACATTGACTGATATTTTCTGGCTTCTTTTCTGGGTGATCTCACAAAAAGGGCAGGAGTTTTAGCCAGAGAAAGCAGGCTGCAGGTCTGGAGCAACAGTGGGATGAGACCAAGAGAGACCAAAATGTGGCAAGAACTGCAAGCCAGTCATGAACCTATTGTGCTCTTTCACTGGAAGGTGTTTTCATTAGATTCAGTCTTCCAAGTGAAGTGATTGCACTTTTACTTCCCAATGGTACTGCAATATTTTAGTACAGGTTTTCAATGTTGTTTTTCTGGGTAGGCCTCACATAAAGAGTTTTTTCTGACCAGAGCATCCAGCATCCTTCTAGCCCTTCCCAGAAGCTGGATATTCCTACAGATTTAGTACATTCAGACTGCCTGTTGGGAGGCATCTTTCTGTTCTCCAGCACTGTGTGTTCATCCATCTAAGAACATCCTCTTAAATCTCACAGTATTACTGTTACCTTTGTACACCTCTCTCACTTGGTAGCATCCACCTGGGAACACACAGGCTCCTCTATCTGGTTTCTGCAGGACAAGACACATTCAGCACTCTCCTCTCAGCTTTTTTACAGTTCCTACCTACTCTGCATTCTGCAAGGTGCAACCTGCAGAGTGTCTCCACTGCAAGCAGTGCTCCCTCTGGGTGATGCCTCATCCCTACTAGAGCAGGCAGGATGCTTTGTGAAGTCTCTTTACATTTGCTCTAGTACTTGCCTTCAAAAAGCTTTGTGTAGTGCCTTGTGACCATCTGTGTCACAGCCTACTCACACCCAACCAAACCTACCCAGGAGGTCACAGATGAATGCTCATCAATCAGATGAGCTGTGAAACTAAAACCAGCCTCAACTTGCACAACAAAAGCCTGGGTCTGACACTTTTCCTCTGACACTATATAAACCCTTTGTCATTAACTTCAGGGGAATTAGTTCTCTGTTAGCTCGGCTCATTTTAGATTGCAATCCCATAGTGTCAGAGCCAGATTCTGGATTCAGTAACAGCAGCACATCCATCAAGTATGTCTTTTGTTGCAGCTCTGCTGACACAAGAGAATTCATACTTCACTCCTGCTCCATTCAGCAATGCCAAAGGGGCTGCTCTCAGATCTGCTTCTACAGGTATGAGTTAACAGTGGATCAACAACCTGCATGTATTCACAGCTGGGGTATCTGGAATCTTAACTCTCAGACTTTGTGCAGCATGCAGAAATGCCACTGGACTGCTCACCCCAGATGGCCTTTTTCCTCTGTCTTGTTAAGTAATCAAGTGTACAAGAGGGACTGAAGAGGGAAAGTGTCTGATGGAAAGCTAAGTATGTAAGAACTGGGAGGATCTCAAGACAGAAATTTAATTTTCTGCTGCTTAACCAACCTTTTGTAAGCCCCATGTTAGCCTCTATGAATTTATGAATATAAAGACTCTTTGTTACTGAAGAGTTTTTATCAACTGCTGCTCTATTTCCTTTCCATGAGTCATCCTATTAGCTTATGCTGCCCTATTTAATTCCAACTGCTGCTGAAGCCCACACAAGCTATTCTAAAATAAAATCTGGAGGAAAAAAAGCTTCTTTGAAACAGACATCAAGTGGTTGAGATAGATGGTCCATGGCCCTGCCCTGAGGGTACAACACCTGCAGGCTTGCTGGGCTTCCAAATGGTGCTGAGCAGCATGGGGTCCTCTGCTGCAGCGGCTCAGAGTTGCTGTTAAATGGAGATGAAAATAGAGTATGGACAGAAAAGTAACAGCACAACTGTTTGAAAACCCCTAAGGAGAAACACAGGAGAGTCCTGCAAGGCCACAGACTTCCTAAACGTCATCATGTGACTTGACAGCAGCATTCAAAGACACCACCTCTGCCTTACTTGCCTTGTAACAGGGATTGAGAAATAGGAAGAAAGCATTCCAGAGCTGCAAAGGCCAGGGGAAAATGCCAAGCTCTCTGGAGAGTATGTAGTATGACAGGAAAAGCCAGTTCCAAAAGGAGAAAGAAGGCAAGAGAGAGAAATACTTCCTGCCTCAGTAAGAAAGGAAAGGACAAGGTTACACCTGTGAAGCAACAGAGCTTCCCCCAGCTTAATCCTGTAATGGAATTGCACTTGAAACGCTTTGCTGTGTTGGGCAGGCTGGAAGTGGTTAATTCACCTTTTCCTGCCGTACACAGAAATAGTTGCACTGCTGTAGAACTCTGCTTTTGTTTTGAAAAGCAAAAGCATGAGGCAGTCCTGTGCACTTTTACAGCTGTGCAGCTGCATCTTTATCAGAACTTTCACTGGCACACTGAGTGAAGTTAAAAACGAGAGATGATATCCACCCTTTCTGGACACAGTCCTGGCAGTACAACCTTCACATACATGCCAAAAGGGCACAGATTGAGCTGTCTTGTGAGACTCAAGGCCTTATTACAGCAGCATGGAAGAGATTCTAACTGCATTTTAAAGATTAGAAGTTGCACAGACATAAAGTCTGCCCAGTCTCCACGTGATGGCTTTGTCACCTTACACCACAGCAGTGTGACACAGCTCTTTACTGTACAGTCAGCTGTTGCATTGCAGCAGCTTGTAAGGACTCCCACTGAAACCTTCAGCCCTTTATATCAGCTGCTGTACAAACACAGAGGAAAAAGAAATTCCTTCTTTGCAACCTTAAAAGCGAAAACAGGCAGAAGTCAAGATGGCAACCAGAAGTACCAGGAAGCTGGAGGGGCTGGCTCGGTGGTCATGCAGCAACTCAGCCATGCAGCTACCAGCACAGTGGCAGCCTCCTGCTGGAAAGCTGCCTCTGCTCCACATCCTCGGGGAGCAGCTGCATTGTCTCTAAGAGAAGGCAGGCTTGGAGCTTAGCAGCGTAAATGAGGATAAACACTAAGTGGCAGCTTCTAGTTTGGACACTATGGCAACAAAAAGTTGAGTTTAGTCACTTCTGAGTAGAACAATGGAAGGATCCATATCATAGAATCATAGAATGTCAGGGGCTAGAAGGGACCTCAAAAGATCATCCCTCATATTGTAGAATTCTTGTCAACACTGCCTCCTGTACTCCTGTGAACATTGCCATCAGCCTTCTAACTGCACTGTGAGCTGTGGCAGGTGGCACAGGATGTGTATTCCACATGACACTGCACCATGAGGAGATCTGCTGGCAGTGCACTCAGCACCCAGGGTGTGCAGCTCCTGCCCTCAGCCTCCACAGGGATGCAAGGACAGTCCCTGAGTTGAAGCAGTGGACTCTGGAGTCTTCTAGAGACCGTTCCATACAAGCTGTGGTAAAACCTTGATCTTCAGGCTACAAAACAATGCTAACAATAACCAGTGCAAAGCCACTGTGAGCCTTACATCTTTCAAGTCATCACTTTCTGAAGACATAAGTGTTCTCACCAACATAACACAGGCTGCCTGGCAGAAAAGCAGCATTTCCAGCCCAAACTCTACCATGCTTATTTCCACCCTGCAGTGGGGTGCTGAACTGGGTCGTGTCTTTCCTGTGCACATCTGGATACAGGCTAACGTTTCAAGAACACCCCCTCTTCCCTGCATCTCAGGGTATTGCTTCTGTTTGTCTTAATATCTATCTTTCCACTACTATTTATTCAAGTTCATGTTCTAATATTTACTTTAAGCCTCCTTTACACCACTCTTACTGTGTACTCAACAGGCACAGACACACACACACACTGTGGAATGCAAAAGGCTCTGCTGTGAACAAGCAAGCTCCCATTTTCTCCCCTCACTCTTATGCTTATTTCCAACGTTTTCAGAACCCATCAAAATGAGGTCTAGAAGAGCTCTCAACAAATTCTTTTTGTCCAGCCTCTAGCTTCAAAGAACCTCCATTTCTCTTAGCTCCTTCACCTTTTCTGTAGCCCCTGTAGCAACAGGCCTGGATGCAACCCACCCAAATATTTCCAGGCTGTGTTCCCTGTCAGCTCAGGCCTGTCTCTGATCTGTAAGCAAACATTCCTTATCTATAAGCAACCTGCTCTTTCCCAACTCTGCCACAGCAGGAATGCAGCCTCCAGTTTACAGGCAGAAGCTGTCAGCCACAGTCCTGTAATTCCCCAGGATGCTGCCTTTTTCTCTTCTCATTACTTTATTGATCTGCTTTACCAAATGCAGGCAGCCTGTCCCCTGCACTCCTCCTGCTGCTCTCAGTTTGCTCTTCCACAAGTTTGATTTATAGACAATTTATTGACATGCTCAATGGCAGCCTTCCTGCAGTTGGTTTTCCCTCTGTTTGCATAACCCTGCTAGTTCAGTGCCAAAACACAGAGTTCATAAAAAGCAAAAGCTGCTCTTCTTCCTGCAGTTGTGTTCAGCACCTTATTGCTGAGCACAGCTCACTCTATGCCTCTGCTTCAGGCCAGGGATTTTTTTTAAAGGGCTATTTCCCATGTACACAGAATATCAAATGGGACTGGAACCATCCCGGACGTGCCCTGCTGTCTTCTCCCTTACACTCAGAGTCAGACCTTACCCTGACTTGTTCTCTGACTGCTTTGACATTCCTCTGGTCTCACATCAGCTTCCCAACCCCAGCTCTTGTTGGCTAAGCATGATCTCATCGAGCAGGAGACAGCACACATCCCACATCGCTCAGTACTTGTGGAGGCAGTGCTTCTGCTTTGAAAGGTTGCTTTGGGACACTCAGATCTCCCAGCCCCTACCTACCAAATACCCCCCTCCAGCGCAGTGCATGCTGCTGAGCCAGGATAGGAACAGCCTCCTCCTCCAGGTCTACCCCAAGCACAAGCAAGTCCTGAAGGGAGGACTGCAGGACATGTTCTGCTTCCTCCCGACTTTGCCTTGCCCATCCGGGGCCTCTGTCCCAGTTTCTTGTCTCCATCTGGAATATTTAACTATGCTGTGCTTAGCAGGAGCAGGGAACAAGAATCAGGACAGAAGGATAAGCAGTCAACATAAATCTGTCACAGGGCAACATCAGATCTTAATAGTTCTGGATAGATCTGGACGGATCCTCCTCCAGCATATCAAAGGGAAATGAATGTCCTCAGAGACAGGTCTGTCTCACCTGACAGCTGAGAGCTGCTTGCTCAGTCCTGCCAGCCAGACCTCAGTGCTCTGAAGGTGGAAGTCAAATTAGAGATCTGGCATTCTGGGGAAGAAGGGGGGGCAAATCTGCAAAGCAAACAAAAAACAGAGGGGGCTGAAGCCAAACAAGAGCTTGGCCACGTCTGCCTGGAGTCTGCAGCTGTGCTGGCAAGGGGACCAAGAGGCATAATCTCTCACACAGCTTCTGGGCTGCCTGCCTGGGCTGCTTTGTGGCAGGAGGAGACAGCAGGAGTGAAGAGGCTGGTGCTGAAGCTTTGACTTTCTTTCATCTGTTTTCAACAGGAAGCAGGCCAGGATTGGACTCTGCTCAGCCTCTCTCTCTGCACTCAGTCAAATGGCAGGCACTGACTGCTGAAGGGCACTGTCCCTGTCCTGCACAAATTCCAGCATGTCACCAGGTCTGACTTTCTATTGTTTAACACTTCTGCCTTAGTTTCTGTTATTCCCTCATGGTACATTCTGCTTGGATGCAGGAGACTTCTAAATCTGCAGGGTAGAAAAGAAACTAATCCACCAAATAACTAAATATTCACTTGTATGTATTTTTCAGTTCTCACAGGACTTAGCAGCCCTGTCCAGGAGCACTGCTACCACTCCTGAACTCAGCTGGTTGTATTTAAGTTTGGTTTAAGTCTGGCCATGGCAGGGGGGTTGGAACTAGATGATCCTAGTGGTCCCTTCCAACCCTGACTGATTCTATGACTTACTCAAACTCACCTTGGAGGAGGCAGCCCAGTTAGGAAGAGAAGCCAGTGCTTCTGACTCTGCACCCTATGCTCTGGCCACGGGGCCTTGCATCCTCTCTGATTTTAATGAGCCAATTAGAACATTTTCAACCCTGGTTATAATGAGAGACTTGGTGCTTTGCACCCTTGTAAATAAGCAGATAGAATGACAGAGCAGAGCCAGGGAACTGAAGCCAAGGGAATACAAACCAGCTCAGTGCCATTTTTCAGTGCAGAGAGGAAATGAATGTCAGCTCACATCACAGGGAAACACTGCAGCCTGCCTGCTCCTGCCAGCCACCCCTCCTGCGAGCAGCCTGGACACCTCCCACAAATGGGAGCTGGTGGGAGCTGAGGTCAGAGAAAACGCAGGCTGGAGAGGAACACAGAAAGCTAATATGCTTCAGAAAGTCTGTTTTAAAGAAGAAGAAGTGAAACAGCTGTGTGGTAGAGGTCAGTGATACTTGAGATGATGCTGCTAGGGTGTGGATTCAGGGAGCCTTTGCTGCTATCCTTGTTTAGGTCAGTTCAAGTCTAGAACTCTCAGCATGACCTTCAGCCATCTGAGATAACAGCTCTTGAAACTTCAGTGGGTAAATATAGCACAGATCTTTCTGAAAGGAGCTCTCTCACAAAGTACCCATGGTCAGCTTACAGAGAAGGAACAGTTTTGAACTTAAAAGGAGTAAAGCCAAGCCTCTGTCTCTTGAATTGCAGTGCAGCTACTCATCACCAGGGTGCTGGAGTCACCACTGAGCCATCTGCTCTGCTTATTATACCCAAAGATGTGCTCCAAAAGTTATAAAATCCTAAACAGACCAAAAGAATGCAGAGAAAAACATCACTGCAGCCTCTCTCTGATATTCCATCTGTGCAGATTTTCTACAGCATACTCCTGTGGCAGACCTTTGCAGGTTAACCCCTTGGTACCAGGCATGCATCGATTTGTGACCATCTAGAGAAAACTAATGCTGATGTTCATGCTGAGCCACAGAGAATTGGCTACAGAGCAGTGAGGAAGAAGGGGGCAGAGAAATACCAGCTCAGAATTCCAATATGGGAGGCAGTTTTGTCTAGTGCATGAGGGGCCTGTGGGAAAATCAGGGATGATGCTCCTGGCTGCTTCATGATGACCCTGCAAATGTGCCTGCATCTCCCTGCTTCCCCCACAGCCACACATTGCCTTTTCTGTTCAGACTGTAACAGCTGAAACTTCACAGCAGCATTTTCTGGCAAAGAATACACTAGAGCAGAGGTGGCACAGAGAGACTGACAGGGGCAAAGACTGCTTAGATTTTAAAAAGTATTTACAGGATATGGAACTACAAAGCCCCCTGCACAAGGTCCACTACACTCTTCACAGTTTTAGGGTGTTGCTTTATTTGTATGCCAAACTTTTTAACTTCTCAGCTTGCAGGGCTGTCACCTGGACCACCCCCACCTTCTGCTGACTTTTGGTGGTATCTGAGCATTGCTTGGAAAGTCCATTTCCCCACCATTTGGGGCTAAGGCTTTTCAAAGCGACAAAGGAATTTTTTTCACCCAGTAATTCATTAAGCACAGAGCACACAATCCTCACTGCTTCTGAAAATATCATCTTGTTAGAGTTGGACCTTTGTTAGGTTCTCTCACAAGTCAATAATCCATCCTTCTTTACATTTTTTCCTCTTAGGGAAGATTAGCTCTAAGGCCTGCACATGCTGAGCACAAGGCACCTTCCTCTCACAGCCACCTAAGAGCTTATTAGAGCCCTAGCTCCTCTACTCTGAGGACAGACAGGACCTGGCAGTGACAACTGCTGTAAGAAAGCCTGAAGAGGAGGTCATGCAGGACAGACTGATGCTCCTAGTGCAGGTCTGTACCCATGAGGATACCCTTCAGCCAAGGCTGTGCTGGCAAATGCCATTCCCAGTGTTATGGGTTCAGCTCCTCAAAGCTTTTGCTGCTTCCCCAGGTCCCTGGAATCTTGAGATAGTCAATGCTGAGTTTTCCAGCATGCACTGTGCCAATATCAGCAGCTAACCAATTTTGGGACTCTGAGAGCACTTCATTCTCTAGCTTCTCTGCTGCTCACCATCCTCTTCATGGCAATCCCCTTTTCTCTTTTTTGCCCTCTCCTTTTTCTTCCCATTTGGCTTTTCCTTTCACCTTCTGCCTCCACAAAGTCATGCAGAACTTTCTCCATCCCAAGAAGGCTACTCAAAACAAACAGGACCTTGTGAATTATTAACAGTGTAGACTATAAATAGCATCATTTCAATGCTAGCCAGACCACCAAGATGCATGCACTACTGCACAGATCAGCTACCCTGGCCCTTAACTGTTCCCTCAGCTACCAATTATCAGGAATGCTTTATAGGATGACAACTATTAAGAAGAGGGGAGGCATTACTTGTGGGGCTGAGAAAGGACCATGAGCTTTTCCAGTCCTCTGCTACATGTTCTTACACTCCTTGTGCTGACCCAGCTCCCCAAGGTCTGTCTGGAATCCAAACAACCACAACTCCTAGAAGCCAGGAGCCATGGAGGTCCCTGAGCAGAGAAACCTTGCTGGGGTGCCTTGTGCAAGCTAAGTGAGGCCCAGCACAGTGAGCAGAACTTGGACAGCCACCGTGATCTACATTCAGTGCTGAACTCCAGCAGAGTTCACAAACCAGAACGAGCTGCCTTTCAGAGGTGGAAGCCTTCCAGCAGGAAGCCATGGCAATGGAAACGAAGCACAGCATGCAGGCTGCCCAGTCTTGCAAGCAGCTAGTGGCCAGGAAAGGCAGGAAGCAAACACCTAGGCTCATTTTACACAGCCCAGTTAACATTACAAAGAGAAAACAGCTCCCAACCCAATGAATATAGAAGCAGCATGGTCCCTTACTTGGGATACACACTCATTTCTCATGGCTTTCCTAGTCTAGTCTAATGGCTGACTGAGTTAAAAAGACTTCACTGAAGCTGGTTAAGAAGCACACAGTTAGAAATCAGCTTTTAAAAAGAGAAGCAAAAGAAGGCAAGCTGGGTATAACTGCACTCACTGTGTCAGAACACAAGGATGTGAAACAAGCAGATCCTGGCACTGCAGCAGCCTGGGGAAAGAGCTCTGTAACCTGGACCTTGGAAAGTATTGCCAAGACAGGCAGACAACAAAAGTCCTTTCATGTGTGAAAGCTTACTACAGTGTGTAAAGTCTTGATGGAGAGAGATGGCTCTGGGTTTATTAGCTTCCCAGCTGAACCGCACTGTGCAGACTTGGCAGCTGCACCCGTAAAGGAAGATAATGGAAAACACATAAATCAGCCTTGAGTCACTCGTGCAGCCTTGCAGGCCCCTGCTACATGTGACTGTGTGGGGTATGCAGCTTGGTGCCACCCTTGATTCCACAGCTATGCCTCACCAGGGAAGAAAATCATCTTAGTGTTGTTCACGTACAAAGAAAATAAACATGACGAGGGTGCCAAGAAATGAAAGTGTGGATTCTTTATCCCCTCAAGTTCTGACTGAAACTTAGGAAGATGCATTTTACTGACCAGATTAGTTGAGTTGGTAGCTTGCCAACCACAGAATCCAGCTTTCCACTTCTTCTGCTCTGGCTTCAGGCACAGGACAACAGCCTTTCCAGCTAGGATAAAAGGAGAAAGTGCTTGTAATGTCTCCAGGAGAGCTTGTGACACCAAACAATTTCTAATAACCTTGTAAAAACCCAGGAATTCACAGATCACAATTTGCCTCTGTGCACATGAGACACAAAATGTGGACAGGGAAGTTCAAAGACTGGCATTTGGAGCACAGCCTGTTGTAAAGGCTGAACGACATTGTAACTGCTGGAACCCCCCACTGCTTGAAGGTGCATTAAATCAGATTAAACTGTACTCCCCTGTAATACCAAGACCAGACTAAATGATTGGAGGTCTCTCCTGGTCCTCCAGTCTATCTATCACACTAATGAGTAGAAAGCACACTCCTCAAGGAGCACCAGCTATTGGAACAGGACTCACAGAAATACAAAGACCTAAAGGACAAATTTGCCAGCACCATGGTGACACTTCTGCCAAGCTGTAGAAGTCACTGCTATCTCTCTCTGGTTGTAAGAGCCCCCCAAGGTAAGCAAACAGAACCTAGCCTTACTCTGGCTGTATGTGAGGCTGAAACCTTCAGGAGAAATCTTACACAGAGTGACTCACCTTAGCTGTGAGTTGGCCTGGTTCAAGCATTCACAACTTATGAGTAACTCCAAAGCAGCATTTCACAATATTCACTGGTTACAAATCTGCCTTGGTATAAGGAGTTGTTGAGGGATTAAGTGAAGATAGCAGTTTAGGGCTCATCCATCTGCAGGCAAAGGACTGATAGAGCAGCAACAGGATTATGCTGCTGGACAGTACTGTGCCAAACCAGTGCTATGATATGCTAAGAGAGTTTGTACAAACAAGTGTAAATCCACATTGGTGTCTGGACCACCAAGAATATTCAAAGCTTCCTCCTGCTCCTTTCTTTGACCTTGCCTCACTGTGTGATTTAAAAAATGCTTCACTGGCCTTGCTCACCTCAAGGTAATTACTGGATGTTGGCAGAGCTGCAAGGCTAATCCATACAGCTACAGCAGCTAGGCCACTGCACTGGAATGAAATCAGAGTTATTATCTGCAGTTAATTAGCCTACTGTGTCCTTTTTGAAGTCCAAAGAGAAGGCAAGGAAGTGCCACCTCGGCTAGAAGAGGGGCACAACTTAGATGTGTGAAAGGAGAAAGGGGAAAGGACGGGGAGAGGGCAATACAGACGTCAACACAGACTCCCACAGAGAATGAGGTGGCCTCAGGGTCTCTTTTGCAAAGTGGTTTATGGACAACTCCACTTAGCAGTAAATGTAAAGCTCTGTTATGAACCAGATCTTGCTGGATTTCCATGCTGAACTATCCACCTTTAGCAAGAAACACCATAGTGTAGGGAACTCCCAGCAGTTTTCCAGCCCCTGGTCAGGGAGTACGAAATCAAGTGCAGTCACTGCCCTGCACACATTCTGCAGCAGTCACAGAAGCTCTCACATACTTTTTGGGTTACGTGCTGCCTTGCAGCTCCATGGTCCAACAGGCATCAAGGATGTCACAACCTGGCTTAAAAGATAACGCAGGCAGCCTCTAACTCACTGCATCAAGAATGTTTGCTGCTGCATGGCCATTTAAGCAACACAAGAACACTTCCTATCCCATCTGAGGGCTCTGCAGTTCATCAACATGAGCTCGCCCATGCATCCCCACACAGCATTCCATCCAAACAGTGGTACTGGGGGGTGCCAGTGATCACAGAATCAACCAGGTTGGAAGAGACCTGCAAGATCATCCAGTTCAACCTAGCACCCAGCCCTATCCAGTCAACTAGACCATGGCACTAAGTGCCTCATCCAGGCTTTGCTTGAACACCTCCAGGGACGGTGACTCCACCACCTCCCTGGGCAGCCCATTCCAATGCCAGTCACTCTCCCTGCCAAGAGCTTCCTCCTAAGCTCCAGCCTAGACCTCCCCTGGCACAACTTGAGGCTGTGTCCCCTTGTTCTGTTGCTGCTTGCCTGGGAGAAGAGACCAACTCCATCTGGCTACAGCCTCCCTTCAGGTAGCTGTAGACAGCAATGAGGCCATCCTCATTCCTCTCCGTCCTGTGAACCCCGAGGTTTTGAGGGCGCCAGCTCACTGCAGATTTTGTTCCTTCCTATAGCGAAATGTGACTCATCTTTTGGCATGGATGCAGTTGGAAGACGCTGCTGTAAGGTGTTTGTACCTGCAGCCCCTGCTAGAACAGCACCGCGGCCCCAGCCGTGCCACCTGCCCCTGTCAGGCACCGAAGCTGGGGGCTGCCTTCCCGCCGGTGCCGCAGCCTGCCTTCCTCTCACAGCCTGCCTCGGGCCACCTCCGCGCACATAACGCGGCACTTCGCGGGGCGCGCAGGGCCGAGCTCCACAGGGCAGCGAGACGCCGAGCGATGCGAGAAGCCAGAGCGGGTGGAAAGGGCGAGGCCCCGGGGCCGCGCTGGCGCGAACCCGAGCGCTGTCGTTCAGCCAAGAGGCGCTCGGCCGCAGAACGGAACGAGAGCGCGGGCACGGCCGACGAAACGCGATCCGCCCGCGACAGCCCGCGGGCAGGGCAGGGCAGGGCAGGGCGAAGGGCAGGGCGAGGGGCTGAGCTTCGGGGGCAGGCCCCACGGCACCCCCGGGCCCCCGGCCCCGCTGCCAGCGGGAGGAGCGAGCGAGGGCGCGTCCCGCCCGCCCCTCCCCGCCCCGCTACATCCCGCTCCGCCGCCGCCATTTTGTCCCAGTGCCTGCGTCTCCGGCAGCGACGGTTCCTCTCGCTTCGTTGCAGATCCCGAGCCGGTGCGAAGGGCGTCCCCGTAGATGGCCAGCTTTCCCCTGAGTGTTAACGAGAAGCTCATCGGTGAGCGGCGGCCGGGGAAGCGGGACTGGATGGGCTTGGGCCCGGGGTGGCTGGGCCGGGAGGGGTTAACGCCGTCCGTGGTCGGGTGCGGCAGCTCCGCGCTCGGTCATTAGGGCGCGGAGGTGCTGCTCCGCGGGCGGGCAGAGCCGGGGCCGGGCTGCGGCGCTCAGCAGTGCTCAAGGGTCTTCCCCTCGCCGCTTTCGCTCCCGTTGCGTGGAACGCTCGCTGAGGGAAGCAAACTGGCTCGGGCCTCCTGGGTCTAGCAGTCGCTGAGATCCGCGTTCTGGAGACAAGTGCGGCCGCGGCAGGGGCGCCCTGGCCCCGCAGCCCGGCGGCAGCGGCCGAGACTGTGCATCCCTTGGCTGCGGGGCAGGGAATGGGCTGGCCCGGCCGCGCCGTGCCAGCTGCCCTGTGCTTGTCTGTCGCTTCATTCAGGGAAGGAAGGCAAGACGCCGCAGCGTGCGAGCGCACTCAGGTTTTCTTCTCAAAGTATATAGGTGGCATTTGGCATCTTATTTGCTAATCGGGTATCAGGCGAAGTTGGAGCATTGTTATCCTGCGGTGTCTGGAGCTCCAGTTACAGTGATTGAAGTAACAATTGATTAAAGTAAATTTAATACGAGCTCTGCTTCTGGTATCGAGCTGCCGTATGCCTTACGTGACAACCGTGGTATTTTAACACTGAGCCGCTGCTTTCTGGTGACTCACATTCTGAACTGAGCTTAGTCCGTTGATTGCTTACCCAGTGACAATAACCCCCCACCCAAGGACTTAAAATACCGTAGAAATAAAGGTAAAGTAATGACCGTCTAGCTGGGTTCCTTTGTAACCTTTTCAGCGATGCTAGCTCTCTCTTAAACGTGGCCTTTTCTCTTTGTTCCTTTTCAGCACGCTCACGCACCATAGGAGAGCTCTTAGCCCCAACTTCTCCTTTTGACAAGAAGTGTGGCCGTGAAAACTGGACTGTTGCCTTTGCTCCCGATGGATCTTACTTTGCTTGGTCACAAGGGCATCGCATAGTGAAGCTGGTCCCCTGGGCTCAGTGCCTTAATAACTTGTAAGGAAAACCATATGGCTCTTAATTCATCTGGAAAAAATAAGGAATTTAGATCAGGAGATAGCTTTTAAAAAAATTTAATGCTCTGTTGGCTTTTTAGGCTTTGGTGTCTTTGGGAAAAACATTATTCTGAGTATGAGCTATTGTTTTATCTCCCTCTGTGGCCAGCCAGAGAAGCAACTCATAAAGCGATGGAGGAGTGATTTATGAATTGACTCAGATGCTCTAAAATGAGAGGAAGTTAGAATGTGTCCTGGTTTGAGACAGTCCTAACCCTACAACAGAATAAGAAGAAAAATTAGAGGCTTGATCAGATTGCTCTTCTAAGTTTGCTATCAGAAAGCTTTTTGGAATTTGCTGAAAGGCAGATTTCTTTCCTTATCCCTACTAGAGTGTAAGTTCCAAAAGACACGTTTTATTTTCACTTGCAGGTTGCATTTTAACGGAGTTAGTGACCAGCAGTTGCATTTTCATGACTGGTTACGTTTCCCCTCCTAGCAAATTCCACCTCAGGTTTTTTTCTCCTCTCTGGTGCTGGCTTAATTGGTTTTCCTATGCTGGCCTCAGGGTCTCTTGCCAGTACTTAGTGCACGGAAGTGAACTGCAGGGCACTTCTCGCTCATTTAGCAGAAAGTCTTAGGACATTTTGTAAGTAATTTTTCTGTAAATGCTTTTAAAATGTTGTTTTTTCACAGTTGGTTAAGTTAATGAATTGCTCTCTGGAGAAACTAATACGTGTATTAATTGATGTGTCTTTAATTCAAGTGTTGGTATTGTGTAAGGTTTCCAAGTGTTGGTAGTTTTTCACAGTTAAAAGCTTTCGTAATTTGAAATTAAAAATGCTGCATTATGGGCATCCAAAGTGTCCAAATTTCAGCATATCCCAGAATCCCAGAATTGCTTAGGTTGGAAGAGACCTCATCTACTCTAGGCTGCACATCCCCAGCTCCCTCATCCTCCCCTCTCAGCAGAGGTGCTCCAGGCCTTGGATCATCTTTGTGGCCTCCTCTGGGCTGTCCAACAGCTCTGTGTCCTACTCCTGCTGGGGACACAGAACTGGAGGCAAGATTGGAGGTGAGGTTCCACTTAGAGGTCTTCTCCAACCCAACCAATTCTGTGATTTTGTAACATGAAAGTTACACAGGACAAGGCTGAGGCCAGCAATGCTCAGTTAGACTTTTGTTCTATTTCTTTTTCAAGATATTTTATACTCTTTTTTTTTTCCCCTGTGCTTTTTTATTTTACAGCTTGTTGCATGGCACAAAGAATGTTGCAAATTCTCTCAGCACAAGACTTCCAAGGCAGAACAGTGACAGTGGTCAGAAGAACAAGCCCTGTGAACACATCATAGACTGTGGGGATATTGTCTGGAGCCTTGCTTTTGGGTCCTCAGTGCCTGAGAAGCAGAGCCGCTGTGTGAACATAGAATGGCACCGCTTCAAGTTTGGCCAGGACCAACTTCTGCTTGCCACAGGCTTGAACAATGGACGCATCAAGATCTGGGATGTGTACACAGGTAGAGTATCTGCAGTGTTTCAGCTGGGAATTCAACCTGGAGTACCAGTTGATCTTAAAAGCATGAGCTCCTGCAAGCAGAAATGCTCACATACTGCTAGAGGAGGGAACAGGCTCAGGTCGTGCTTTGAGATGTAAGAAATGGAAGATGAGGCCTTGTTGCTGCAAAATGCTTCAGTACGTGACAGACTTTTCATTTACTCCAAAATACTCTATTAGATCTTAGCTTTAATTTGCTTTCAAAACATGAAATTGCTCTGTTCTTGACTATGGGGAGGGAGTCTGTTGATGAGGAAGGTTTTGTTACAGAGTTACAGCACCCCTGCCCATGGTGGAAGGTTGGAGTAGGTGATCTCTGAGGTCCTTTTCCAACCTGAGCCATTCTGTGATTCTATGATTATTTTTTAAAAGTAAAGAATTGTTCAAATAATGAGTCTGAAATTAGGGAATCTTGGCTTGGCTGATAGCACAGCTGCTAGACTGAAGACAACTCAAGCTTTAAAAAGTGAGGAGCTGCTTACTACTGAGTCATTTGGTTCTGTCTTGTAGATTTAAGCTTAGAGCAGAGATGTCTGTCAAAAGCCAAGTCTTGCCTTCTGAGGCAGATGGTTTTAGTGTACAGATTTCCTAGCTTTTCAGGAAATTGCCTCTTGATGCAGAAAAGCCTAAAAGCATGCACAAGCTTCTTGCCATTGGCAGCAATCCCACACAGAAAATTTACCTTTATGTGCTCTGCGTTTGATCTGAATAAAAATGCAGCCCTTCATTTTAAACTGTGATGTTTTCATGTACCAGGAAAACTCCTCCTTAACCTGATGGACCATACAGAAGTTGTTAGAGATTTAACCTTTGCCCCAGATGGCAGCCTGATTTTAGTGTCTGCGTCCAGAGACAAAACACTGAGAGTGTGGGACCTGAAAGATGACGGTATGCACTTTATCTGCTGTGAGACACAGCAGAAATGTCCATGTCCTCTCCTGTTGCTATCAGCTCGGTTTGATTCTGACCCTATTAGTCACACTCTTCCTATCTTGAAATTCTTTATGTGCCCTAAAGGAATAAGCTGGTATTGGGTTAAGTCAAAGTCACTTTCTTTGACTAGAGACAGGATTTAGAGCTGCATAATAGAAGTTTTATTTCTTTATGCTACTGACTCCTCAGCTGTTTATTTCTTTTACTTCATTTGTTGCATAGATTGACTCTCCAAGATGTTGTTTGGGAAAACAGTATCAAATTTCATAAAAGCAAAAGTAAATTGGGAAAGCTTTCCAGGTGGAATTTGTCCTGTTGATTGAATTTTCACAGGAGTGTCTTTCTCTTTAGGAAATATGATGAAAGTGTTGAGAGGACATCAGAACTGGGTGTACGCTTGTGCATTCTCTCCAGACTCTTCTATCCTCTGTTCTGTTGGAGCCAGTAAGGCAGTATGTGTCAGAGTTTCTTGTTCCTTAAATCACTGAATTGTGTGCATAATCATTTGAAAATCTAAGTAACATTAAGCTTGTGCTCGGTGTCATGAACTTGAAATGTCTGATGGTGATGTGACAGTGCATGAAATGAAACTAGCCAATGGTGCATCCAGACACTGATTTATGAACTGAACTTGCACTGCTTTTAGTTGAAGAAACTTAAGTGCTCTTTGAGAAGTAGTTCTACACATCTGCATGTGTTCAGAGTACAAAACCAAAGACCACCCAACCTTCCAGTGTTGAAAGATCCTTAACTTAATGCATCAAACTATTTTGATACTGATTTTATCCTTTCTATTTCTTGCTCACTGAAAAGGACTTTTCAAAGTCTGAGCCAGTCATGGTATCTCCTGCTGAACAAAAATGTTCCTACTTGTTTTCGAATGCAAATGGCACTCGTGTCTAAAAGATCTAGAATGAAGAGCAGCAGACTGGTTTTGATCCCACCCATGTTCTAATTCCCTGCTAGAGAACTGAAAGCAGTGCAGGTAAAGCACGTATGCCATGAGCTGCTTTTCTTGGCACTGAAGAGTTAGGATAAAGCAGAAAGGGGAATTCAGGCTACTTAGAGATGTTTTGTGAGGCCTGGTGATGCTGACTTCAGTCACTGGATACCACTTCACATGGCTGACTATTAAATGCATTTGATATTGCAGTGAGCAGTGCAGAGGCGCTAGGGGCTAGCTGAGGTCTGGGGTGTGTCTTTTCTTGCACTAGAGCAGATGTGGATGTATACATTGCTATCTTCAGGCTGTGTGTTTTCCATAAGCTTCTTGCTTTCCCTGTCACAGGTGGTGGCAGCAATATTGGTGTGATTGAGGTTAAGCTGGCACCACTCACACAGGAGCACAATGGTGTTAGCTGGGCAGAGAGTGGCATCTCTGGCTACCAGGCTGGGGGCGAACTTTGCCGTAGGACGAAGTAACCTTGCATTCGACTGCAGGGTGTCCTGTACGTACGCAGGTGCTGGGTGATGTCCACTTTCTGCTTTCTTTCTTTGCTTTTTGTTTTATTTTTTTTCCCTTTTTTTTTCTTTTGGTAATAATTTTCACAGCAGTGAGGCACACTGAC
The DNA here is from genome assembly GCF_015220805.1 of Pogoniulus pusillus. Classification (NCBI taxonomy): domain Eukaryota; kingdom Metazoa; phylum Chordata; class Aves; order Piciformes; family Lybiidae; genus Pogoniulus; species Pogoniulus pusillus. Next base: position 13,212,816 of record NC_087290.1, on the reverse strand, counting down.
CCTTAAAACTTAGCTCCCACTCGTGTGGAACGCTGGGGTCTGCTAGGAGAAAATTGGTCAACATGTTTCTAACTGCTTGTAAAATGGTGGAGTTGTAGGCAGTGTGTGAGGCACTGAGGCTGTGTTTGCCTGGGTCAGAGACATTTCTATCTGAGATGTCATTATTTAATCTTTGCAGTAAAACTGGGGGAGGGGGCGAAATCAAGGACCCAAATGAGCTCTTTTAGGGACTTATGCCAAAGACCTCCAATCTGTGCTAAATTTTGCTGCAGTACATAGCTGGCTCCTATTGAGTAAATCTGCCCAGTCTTTGATTACCTGTAATGTCCAACTGCATGTCAAATCCCTGAATTCTAGCATCCTTATCAGTTTCTCTAATACAATATGCTGGGTACATCGTAACGTTAATGTAATTTTGGACTGTTGATTTGATATTTAAAATGTATAAGCTCTTTCTAATGATGTGGTTAGACTTCCCTGTTGTTTTTGCCAAAGACTTAACTTTTGGCTGTGAAAATTCTGTTTTTTTGCTTGCAGTATCTGTTTCTCTTCCTAGGCTGACGTTGGTGATCCAAGCCAATTGTAAACAAGTGATCTTAAAGGGATGCCACTGGAGTAACAATTATGTTAACCTTTACATTTTCTGTCTGTATATTTCTTAAAATATTTGGTAGTTACTGAAAAGAGAGGACTGTAGAGTTTTAACCCTATTTATTTCTGCATACTTTAATAAAATAGTTTTGCAATACCTGAATTTCAGTAAGCCACATGGTTAAATTGTGTTGCCTTTTTACCTTATATTTTGGCTTATTTTGTTTTTAATAACATTTAACAAACCTGAGTTAGAAACTTGCATGTCTGCTTTAATTATTTTTTTTATAAAACCCTTGATTTTAATCTTAAGTATGACACTGAGCATATTTCTTAATTGTAGTAATTCATAATGCCTGATTTATAATATAATCCTAAATAAGACTAGCAGCTATACTTAAAGTTAATGCTCCGTTGCACCTCTGAGCAGAGCTATAACATTAGCTGCTTTAATTGCAGGTTTTCCTCTGGGATATGGATAAATACTCCATGATCAGGAAACTTGAAGGCCATCACAATGATGTTGTAGCTTGTGAGTTTTCTCCTGATGGAGCTTTACTGGCTACTGCATCTTACGATACTCGAGTCTATGTCTGGGATCCACACATTGGAGTTATCCTCATGGAGTTTGGGTAAGTAAAGTGTGGAAACATTCTCTTAGGGTCAGGATGGCTACTGAAAATTAATGGCTTTGTGTATTTAACTTATAGTTAGACTTGGGAAAATTTTTAGCAGTGCCTGGGAAGTCCTAAAGTGGCAGAGGAGTGGAGATGAGAACTGAGAGCACTGATACTTTAATGTGCGCTTATTTAAGCTCCTTCAACACAGTTGAAAGGTTCAGTGCTACAAAAGACAGAGTAGTTCAGTCTCTGCTCCTGATTTCATAGTTAAATATCCAGTCCACTTGTTCTGCCTCAGCTCTAGTCACGGCTGAAGGAAGCAGTTGTTCACTATGTGTCTCTCTTTCCCAGGCACCTCTTTCCTCCTCCCACGCCAATATTTGCTGGAGGTGCAAATGACCGCTGGGTCAGATCAGTATCTTTCAGTCACGATGGGCTACACATTGCAAGCCTTGCTGATGATAAGTAAGTATGAGGAAAGGTTTGTTAAACTCCTCTTTTTTTCCCACATGATGTTAACTTCAAAGCCCTAAGTCAGCTTTTCTGTTAAACTAACAAATTCCTTGTGGTGGCCTTGGTAAAAGCAGATGAGTTGTGTGGGGTATGGTAATATTCATTGTGTGCAGAGTGGATAACCCAGCTGACGTCAGTGTCTGACAGCTACAAACAGAAAGAGGGTCTGCAAACAGGGGAAAGTATAAATGGAGTTAATAATGCAGTGAAGTCCTTGAATAGCAGGGGATTCCAAAGTAAAAAGTGCTCTGGGATCTCATATTCAACTTCAAATAACAGTTTGAAGGACTGGACTTCAGGAATATGAAGAATGCCTTCTTAAGATGACAGCAAAGGGTGTTCAGGGAGTTGAGGTTTTAATAGAAGCTTTGTTAGGATTTCCTAGCACATGACACTTAAGAGAGCTTAGACAAATAGCTTAGGCTATTGCTTGTTGCAGTCTTATTCAGTTGGCAGAGTTAGAATGGTTCAAGTCAGATCAAAATCTGGATCAGGAATGAAGAAGTCAAGAGTGTTCTGAAGCTCCTTGCATGCCTGTTAACATGTTTATGAAAGCTCTCTGAGCTCTGCTTGACTGCTTGCTTGTGCAGCACTGGAGAGAATACCATGCAGAATGAAATGTCTCCTGGGTTAACTTTTTTCTTTGCTTTTCAGAATGGTGAGGTTCTGGAGGATTGATGAGGAATACCCAGTGCAGGTTGCACCTTTGAACAATGGGCTGTGCAGCACTTTCTCTACTGATGGCAGTGTTCTAGCTGCAGGGCAAGTATATGTTGGTTGGTTTATTTCCCTCCCTAAAATGTTAAGGGAACACAAAAGGCTGAAAAGAGTGGCTAAGTGTTCTAAAAGTCTTCAATTGTGGATTGCAGCTGGATGCTTCTGACTTGGGTATACTTCTGGTGTTATTAAACATGCCTGGGATAGCACTAAAATCAAGAAGCTGATAAACTCATTTCTTATCTTTGAGAATAAATAAAAGGCCTCCAGTCCTGTTGGCTGGAAAAGGCCCAGGAGGTAATCAAGGGTAGGCATTCTGTTTGGGTGGTATGTGTCATAGCTGTTGGAAGCTCTGCTCAGGCCTGTCCCACATATCATCAGCAAGGTGTTACTGTGCAGTTCTAAGAGACAAGCTGGCATCCCAGGTGAGGGAGTCTGGGGCAGCTAGAGCTGAGCAACAGCAAGCCCAGAGCACCTTCCCAAAGAGGCAGTGTGTGTGAGAGTTCTCACTAAGCTGCAGTCACTGAGGTGGGATAATTCTGGTGTTTTTTCTTCCCTCTCTGCTTTATGCAGGACACAGGATGGCAGTGTGTACTTCTGGGCAACTCCAAGACAAGTTTCCAGTCTGCAGCACCTCTGTCGCATGGCGATTCGACGAGTGATGCCCACGGGCCAAGTCAAGAACTTGCCCATCCCATCCAAAGTGGTGGAGTTCCTATGTTACCAGATTTAAAGAGGGTTTTTAAAATGATAAAATCATACTGGCAGGTGGCCCAGCTGCTGAAACTGGCTAAACACTGCAAAGAATCCTCAAACTTTACAGCCTCTAAGCTTAAAACTCTACAGGTTGTCAAGAGCTATTTAAAGCGATAACCTAAATACTCTTTTGTCAAATGCCTGACAGGTGAAGTTTTACTATTTATAGAAAACACGGTAGGAGTATTGCTGGTGTTCTCCCTTCTAAGGTGTAACTGTGAAGACATGGACATACATAGAGATAAGCTGCTACATGTTATCAAAGTACCTTTACCAATGGCTTCTCTGAGTTCTGATGTGTATCCTGTGTATATTGCTTCGGTAGCGCCCTCAGCCGCGTCTGTGCTGTAAAGTGGAAGGATAGCATTATTCTGGGACACTGAGTTAGGCAAAATACTGACTGCTCTGTGTGTATGTACGTGGGTTTGGGGTTCAGGAAACTGCTCCGTGGATAAGAATTGATGCTAGTTTACTGGGTGAGGAGGTACAGCTTGGCTTTTTAGAGCAATGTGTGGTGAGGGGGGAGTACAGCCCCTGTAAGGCCAGGAGTGGTGTCTGTGTGTCAGCTAAAGAAGGCCTTCAGTTCCATAGCAGCAAACCAGGTGAAATTTCAGTATTGGGCAGTGTTGAAGAACTGTTTCCTTACATTTCTGAAATCTAACTACTGTATTATTGCCTGATACCTTGTCTGTAAGGAGAGAAGTTTACAGACTCTTTAACCCTGTAATATCTCTTCAGGGGTGATTCTTGGTTAATGGCCAAAGATAAGCAAAATACTTGGTTTTGCCTTCTGTTATTTATCTGTACCTGCAGATATAAAGAATGTATGCATTGCATAAAATGCCTGATTATATATATTTTTTTTTGTTCCATTTTTTTAATTAAAAACTTGTATAAAAGTTTCCTGATACAGCATCTGGTGACTGATTTATCAACAGCTCCTACTGGGAAGATGTAGGACCCTCACTGGTTTTCCTTCTCAAGCCCACAGTGAAGCTTACTCTGGAGAAGTCCAGCAAGAGAGCCTTTCCCATCAGAGACCCCCAAACCTAAAAGCAAGTGGTTGCCAACATCTCTGGGTCAGCAAGGGTTAGGCAGATGGATGCAGAGAGTTGGGATTTGAATGTGCTCAGTAGCTCTGCCTGATGGAATCATTCTGCAGCCTTGCAAGAACAAGCAGGAGCTTTACCATTGAGTGTATAGGAGTGAAGGGAATAAACTGCACCTCTAGAGTGTTAGTAAGGTGGATGGGACTAGCTTGCAGATTAAACGATGCTTTGCTGCTGTTACCGTGCTGCAAAGAGCCTGGCCGAGCAGCAGCTCTGGTGGTGGTTGGAGTGTGCTGTTCAGCCACTGCTGAGCAAACCAGGGTTAGATGCAACCCCAGCCCTCTAAAACCATCCTGTGTAGCCAGTACTGCTCTGGGGACTGTCACTGATGTCTACAACTCCTTTTGCAATGCTCTTCTGGAGCATCCTCTGGGGAAGGGAGTCCGCAAGTGGGCAAGGACCAAGTGGAGCCAGGAGCGGACCTCAGCTTGCCCTACGCTGCCTGGCTGCTTGCTGTGTCCCGCTACAGTGAGTGCAGCCTTGCTTGGGGCCAGCAGCAAAGGCAATTGACAGGAAAAGGACGATGCAACAGCTTGCAAAATTTCCTGACAGCAGAAATACTAAGCAAGGGAAGACAGAAATAATTGAGAATCACTGGGTCAAAAGTGCTCTTGAAAAGGAAGATGTGTTAATGCCACAGAAGCAGTAGGCAGAGGGAAGTCACTGAGGAGGTATTTGGTCATTTAGTCTGGCTGGGCACTGGGATCGGGAAGGTTGAGTGGATTTGGGGTTTTATTCATTGATTCCCAGGCAGCAATCCAGGGCAGAGGTTTCTGTTGGGTACAGGATGTGCTAGGTGGAGTATTCACAGATCTGCTCTCTCCTCCTGTGCCTGAGCACAGTAAAGCCTCAGCATCACCACCACACTGAGTCTGTGTTCTAGGCCAGCTATAGCTCAAGCCCTGAGCTGGCAGGCTCTGGCGTCTTGAAGCTGAGGGAAAAGCTCAGTCTTAGCAAATGCAAATGTGGTTCCCATGTGATTGATGCGGTGCAGAAACGCCTCCAGAGTGCAGGCAAGAACCATGGTTCTGTGGCACTGAGCACCACACGCAGAAACTGAAGAGAAGTGGTTCAGAGTAAATCTGCTTTCAATGTTTCCAGCTTTGAGAGATTGTCATTTTGCTCAAAGCAGCCTGCTTGTCAGGCTGTCTGGCCTCTGGAGTTCTTCCATGTTGCTGTCACACCTAGCACACTCAGTTTACAACCAGAGGAGTTCTGGTGGCTGCCACATCACAAACATGAAAATCACAGCATTGTTGTAACCCTGTTGGTTGTCTCTCTCCACAAAGTGTCCTGCTGGCAGAGGCTCCCCTGCTGCCGACTCTGCTTTGGATTTGCCCTGTCCTGCTTTGTCCACACAGACACTTCATGCTCATCAGCACAGCATTCAAGGCTGAGCTTGCAGACATAGTTCGTGTTACCAAGCAGATGCTTGCAGAGCTTTCTCAGAAGGCTTGAAATTATCCTGAGGATGTGGGAGCTGGAAACTGACTTTCTTAAGCACCTCCACACGCTGAGCTGAGCCAGGCTTGCCAGGTGCCTGCTTCTGCACGATCCCAGTCCTGGAGTTGGCAGGAGTGGCTTCCATGTGGAATCTTACAGAAGAGGCTTATTGAAGGGTGCCCTCAGGCTGGGTTTACTAAAAGCTGTGATTTATGGAAGTGGAGGAGGGAAGCAGCTCTGCCTCCCTCTCCTCACCAACTCTGAATGTTGTGTCCCAGCTATTCCAAAAGGAAGCCGCCCCCAGCTTGCTTCTCAGTTTGCTTCTCCCAGCTCTGCCTGCATGACTTGTTCTCACCTTTTTCCAAGGACTCAAAAGATAATTTTAGGCTAATTACACAAGCTTACCTCATTGCTGAGGCCATTTCTAATAATTTAAAACACTTCTAAGCCTCTGCCTGCTCTGGTGGCATATTGCAAGGCGAGGCTCACACTTGATTCATCCCTGACATCCTCCAGGAGTTTCTAGTCCTGCCTGTGGTACAAACCAGAGCCCATCAACAAGGGCAGGCACACAGCTCCTGCTAGAGTTACTGAAAGAGCCTCCTAAAGCTCAGTACCTACTCTGCAGGGCATCCCAAGAAGCTTAGCTGGGGCTCAGCTGCTTGATTCAGGTATACGAAATGTGAGAAATGTTTATGTGAGGGGGAAAAAAGGCACAGGGATGAAAAAAGGAAGGCAGCAGCGTAGGCTGACAATAGAGCCCTGATCCATGTTGCAGGAAGGGCCTGGTGCTGAGCTAGATGCCCTCTGCTTTGGGAGTGAGCTCTAGCTGGTGTCTGAGGGCTCCAGCAGGTTGGGCAGACAGATGCTGGCAGAGCCCAGCCCTTGACAAGCAGCTGTGACTAAGAGCAAGTACAGGGAGGGCTCAGGAAGCAGCATTCCAGACGAAGTGTTCCTCTCATTTCCAAAGTAAATCCCATATTCTGCTGCCCTGGAAAAGTCTCTGCTTTGACTGCCAGAGCCTCTTCCATACAGACAATAAAATGATGGGGTTGGATTTTCATGGTGTGAATACCATGGAGCTAAGCAGCTTCCATCCAGAAGTCTTGCTGGCTTCATCCCAAGGCCATCCTGTCTGGCCTTCAGATGAAGGGCAGGGGGAAGGAATGCCTGAAGACACAGGGACAGTTTGCAAACTGGTCTGCAGTGCCTGCCAGCCCAGGGCACAGCCAGCCTCTGGCTGTGAAACTGGCCTGAAACAGCAGCAGGGACAAGCAAGCCCTGGAGAAAAGTGGAGCTTTGGGCAGAGGGAAGCTTCTTCTCTGGAAACAAGATTTATTTTCCACACTCACATACAGCACTGGAGTTGAATCACTCAGAGAGAGACCAAATAACTCTTGGCAGTATTTAGTGCTGAATGAATTCTTCTGTTGGGACAGTTTAGAAACAGGGGGGATGGATCCCATGGCCTCTCTTCTTTATATACTTACAATACCCTCATAAAGGACAGAGGTTATGGAAGATCCCACGGGAAATACAGCAAAGGTTTTGGGCAGGAAGTGTTTCTCCAGGTAAATCTTTGTGACCAGAACCACCTGAGTAAGGCAGATGGGTTTGTAAGGCAGATGGGTTTGTAGGGCAGATGGGTTTGTAATGCAGATGGGTTTGTAGGGCAGATGGGGTTCTGTATGCTGCTGGCTTCTGCACAAGGAGGATTTTGGTTTTGAAGCAGCACTGCAGGCAGCACACAGATCCAGCTGCAATTGTTGCTGTGCTAGAAGGCAAAGCAAGCCAGGGTAAACCCCAGATAAGCAAGCAGCAGCTCTGTGTAAGGCATTATAACAATATTAGTTATCAGCAAGGTTATGCCTTGCATGACTAAGCTGATGAGTTCTAAATAGAAGTCCTGGGGCAGATCTTATTTGTTTCTAACAGGAGATTATAAGGTCCTGAACACTCACTTTTATTCCAGATGGCTGAGTTCTTTATTGCATCAAGGAGAACAACCCTGATGTAGGGGCTCAGTCAGGAGCTGGCAAAGCTGTGAGCATGATTTTCAGTCTGGTTCTGGTTCTTGGTGTTGCCCTGCTGAAGCCTTTCCTTTTCCATTGTAGCAGGATAACCAAGCTTCAGCTAATCACTTCCTCCTCTGCTGCCTCCTGGCTCCCAAGACAAGCTCTGCTTTGGGCAGACCAACTTAATCTGCTTTCAAATGATACACCAGCTGCCAAATGCACCTTGCAGCAGGCTAAATGCCAGGGTGGCAACGTGAAATTGCAATGTTATGGAAGCAATATCTGAGTGCGGGCTGCCAGCGGTGCACACTCACCTCTCCCTGGGCACCTGCACAGCAGCCATTAGGGGCTGTTTTGACAGTGCTGTTAATGATTGACTGGCTCCTTGTGGTCACAGCAGAAGCAACACGTTCAGGGGCAAGATTTAAAAGAGCAATATTGCTTCATCTTAATTGCATCAGGGAAAGAGGGGAAAAAAATAATAAAACCATCCAAGGTCCACTGCAGATAACAGCAGTGAGAAGACTTCGTTTGGAAGAACTTTGATCCTGCTGTGGCATGTCACAAGACTGAGCTATCTGCTGCTGTCCCAGTCCAGAGAGCTGTTCTGGGGTTTGTTAGGCCATTGGCATTCCTAAGAGGAGCAGAGGCAGCTGAGGCACTGCCTCATGCCTACAGACCTCGCCAACAGGTCTGCAAAACAGCCAGCCCATCCTTGAAGGGCTACAGGCCTCCTGGCACCAAAGGGAGGCTTCTAATGTGCCAGGTCAGATTCTTGACTCCAGTTCTGAAGTTCATTCAGTTCTGTTAGTCTAGTGAAGCAGCTGCAATCAGCACACTCAGGAGAGCAAACAGGAATGAGGTGGGTGGCACATTTTAGCTGCTGCTGGCTAAACCAGCACTGAATCTGGCCTGCAGTTCACTGATGCTCTCTCTCTGATCTCTGTGCTGCCATAGGTGAGTTTGATCTGCTGCCCAAAGAACCATCTCCTGTTCTCCCACACGGCCTCATGGACAGAAGTGCAGCTCAACAAGGGCCATCAGGACAGCACCAGGACATCACACTCCCAGCAAAGGATGGAAAGTTTGAGTTATTGATCATGCCATGGCCAGGGCTGACATGGGGGTCAGTGCCTCCACCCACGTGAGTACTCTGTGGCAGTGCCCAGCTGACTACCAAGGTTTTCTCCCTGACCCTGGGAAAAGCCTGGGAAAAGCTTGATAATTGGCACTCTAATCTTTTTTCTGGAGAGGTAGCAACTGTGTGGGTGTTTGCTGTGGTGTCCCAGGGGAAGGTACAGAGGCCACTTGGCTCCACAAGGTTTATTTACTGTGCCCACTGGCTCATGAGACATTAGAGAAGCTGGAAGCAGCCTGACCTGCTTGCAGGTTTGTATTTGGTGAAGAGCAGCCAGGATGGCACACAGCCAGCAGCTGCATCCTCTGATGTGACCCTCCTGTGATAAAGGCTTCAGCCACTAAATAGCAGAAAAGGACCTGCCCTGGCTGAACACTCCCTGCTGCGGTGGAACACAAACTGCTCAGCCAGTCTTGTGCTTGGTGAGAAGGGGTCTCCTTCCAGCTAACCTGCACAGGCAGACCTGCAGGGCTCCAGTTAAACAAAACTGCTGCTGTCCACAGCAGGGTGCACAGGCCAGACCAAGAGCTTTCATGGCATCAGGCTCCAAAGCAAGCAAACTCAGGCTGTCCCTCTGTGTGGGTGGAGAACTTCTTAAGTCACCCTTTCCCTATGGAGTTCTTTGCCCAAGAAATCTAAGCCAGCATCAGACCCTGGACTCCCCTCAGCAGAGACCCTCCTGTGGTCTGGGAGGATGCTCTGTGCACTGTGATGCACAGAGAACGATTTCATAGAATCACAGAATCATAGAACCATAGAAACAACCATGGTTGGAAGAGACCTCCAAGATCATCCAGTCCAACCTAGCATCCAGCCTTAGCCAATCAACCAGACCACGGCACTAAGTGCCCCATCAAGGCTTTTCTTGAACACCCCCAGAGTGACTCCACCACCTCCCTGGGCAGCCCATTCCAATGCAAATCACTTTATCTTTGAAGAACTTCTTCCTAACATCCATCCCCCAGGTCCCTCTCTGCCTGGCTGCTCTCCAGCCACTCTGTTCTCAGCCTGTAGTGTTGCTTGGGGTTATGGTGGCCAAAGTGTATAACCCTGCACTTGGCCTTGTGACCTCTGCCCATCCACCCACCCAGCCTGCCAAGGTCCCTGTGCAAGGCTCTCCTACCCTCCTACAGATCAACACCTGCTCCTAACTTGATGTCACCTGCAAACTCACTGGTGATGGACTGAGTCCCCTCATTCAGACCATCAATAAAGATACTGAACAAGACTGTGCCCAACACTGATCCTTGGGGCACACCACTAGTGACAGCTGCCAACTGGATGTGGCACCATTCACCACCACTCTCTGGGCCCAGCTCTCCAGCCAGTTCTTGACCCATTTCAAAGTGAATTTGTCCATGAGCTGCCAGCTTTGCCAGGAGCTTATTGTGGCAGACGGTGTGAAAGGCTTTGCTGAAGTCCAGGTTGACTCTTTTCCTCTTTTGAGGATGAATTCTGTCTAGAGATTCACCAGTGAAGTGCTGCAGGGGGTGGTGTCTGTGTTTGAGTCCATTTTTTGTTTCTTAAATCTCTAACAGTTCTTAGCTTCAACAGCAGATGTTATTGGCTGCTTACTGTTCAGAAAGAGAGGATAATGGCACTCAGAACGGCTCTGGGGATCTGTAAATGTCTGCATTACCTCCATTGGTGCAGCCCAGTAGCATCCTTTAATAAACAAGTCTCTAGTCCAAAGAACTCCCAAGCTAAACAGACGAGGGGCAAAGCTGTGAACAGAAAACACAATCCCTCACTCACAGGTCAATAAACGAGGCACAGAAAGGGAGTCCCAGGAAAACTGCAGCCAACCTCAGGCTTTGATTCCCCCCCCCGAACCTCTGGCACACACCTATCTGGCAGCTCAAAACAAACACCAAATGTAAACAAAGCTCAAATCATTTCCCTGGGGACCACTCCAGAGGTGTTCCTTCATTCATTGCAGACGTAGCTGTGCTGCTGCCTTGATTTCCTCTGCTCTCTCGAAACACCTGTCTTGTGATTTCACACAAGGTCTTAAAGACCTCTGCAGAGCAAAATGATCCGAGCTGAGCCTCGTCTCGAAGCGACAGGAGCAAAGCTGTTCTGTTTGCAGAGCGAGGTTTGGGAATGTGGTCGCTGATTGCTCCTGTGCCACAACGGAGAGGCACCAAGGTCCCTGTGCCATGTGGTTTTAAGGCCACTTGCTCTTTAAAGACAGGCTCAGCGTTTCATGCTGCCCCTCACACCCCAGCCCAACTCAGCTCTGCCCCGGTGCGCATCCCGAGGAGTTCTTCCTTTGCTCTCCTGCCTGCCGTCTGCGCAGCTTCTGCTGAAAGCCTGCCATTGCTTTGACTTGTTGCTGTGTTCGTTCGCCATGAAAAGGGAAAAGGGGGAAAAAAGGCATGGGGGAGGCAGAAGATAGGAGAAGGTACTCCCTTTAGAAAAGAACCGAACCGCAAGAACCACCCCGAAACGCAGCTGGAAGTGATTAGGGTGGCTGGGTGAGAGGTGCCCTCTCCCCGCAGAAGCCTTGCTGGGGCTGCAGTGCTCTCTGCTGGGTGACACCGGCCACTGCCCGCCCCGGGTGACGGCAGCAGCGAGCTGCCGTGCCAGCCCCGAGCCTTGGCTCAGAGCTCTGGCCGAGCCTGCCAGCTCGCCGCTGCCAAGCCTCAAGGTGCCAACCTGCTCCACAAGTGCAGACATCGCTTGCGAACAGGAAAGACGTGGCCCAAAGTTCAGCAGCCTGCTGTCAGCAAACGCTGCTCTTGGCATCTGCTGTGCTTGGCAGGTCCTGGAGGGGATTCCTGGCCCCTGCTTACCGCAGTGGAACTTTGACTTCTCAGCAGTCGTAGCGTGGATGATGCTGGCTTCCTTCAACGGGCACTGCGGGGCTGCCCTGGCAGCAGAGGGATTCTCATCCCCAGCGGCTGAAGGGGCAGAAGTTGCCCTTTCTCCTGCAGCATGATACCATGTGGGGAGAGGAGGCAGATGGGGGAGAGTGAGAGGATGCAACCAGCTCTGATCCCAGTGGCTTTTCAGCAACTCCAGAGCTGTTCACATTGCTGCTGCTGCACCCTCTGGCTCCCTTGTGGTGCAGTTCTGGATGGGGACCGGGAAGTCAGCTGCAGGATTGGTTCCCTGAGCAAATGTGCTGCTCACCTCTGCAGGCTCTGGGAGAGGGTCCCGATGGTCACTGCTCACCTCCACATGTTTATGCACCAAGGCAGAGCCCCTGAGGTGAGTGGAGAAAGCTGCTCTTTGGTAGGTAACAGAGGAGGGGATTTGCCTGGGGGCTTGCAGTTTGGAGGCAAGACTCCTGCAGCTCCTGCACTCTGCATCCAACAGCCATTTGCATCCTGCTGCAGGTAGGAGCTGTCAGCTTCAGAGGAAGACAGTGAGCTGTGTGGGCTTTTCTGTCCCATGGGAGTCCTGGCTCTTGCAGGGGGCAAGCTGCTTGGGTACATTGTAAGGAGCAGCAGCAAGGTCAGAAAGCTCTGCCAAGGCTAGGGACAGAACTCTGCATGCTTTTGTGTCCCCAGCTTTAATCTGGACACATGAGCAGCCCCAGAAAGCCAAATAAATGCAAGGTTCCAGTGCTTCTGTTCCTGAACATCTCTGACAGCTCCTCGGTCTCCCATCCCTTCAGAGACCAAAGGTCAGCTGGGCCACGTGTGAATTGCTGCCCTGGCAGAGGAAGGAAGTCACACACAGTGCAGAGCTTTCCAGGCCTTTCTTTGATAGACTTGGTGTGTGACAGCAGCCTGGTGGGGGCTAGAGACTGGCATCTATCAAAACTTGGTCTGCTCTTTTAAAGCTGCTCACTTGGCAGCTGCAGTCAGGATCTGCCTGGGCCTGCAGACAATCCTGCTTTTGTTTGTGAGGCTGCACTGGGGAAGTCCTTTTGCTGGAAAGTGTCAGGAGAGTTCCAGATGAAGCTGCTTGTTTTCATCACTTCTGGGAAAGACCAGCCTGGCTCCCAGCCTGAGGAGGAGTGGAAAAATTGCTCTTCCAGCAAGTATTGAGGAATTGCCTTCTGAAACACTCCCCAAAACAATGAAGCCATCAGTCACCACTTTATAGGCTTCCAGCTTCATAACCACTTTGTTCCTCTGTCACACAGAGATGACATTTTGTTAAAGAATTGAGGGTTTGTAGCAGCTTTCTGATCCTAATGTTCTGGTTTGCTCACCATTCCCACCCCCCAGCCTTGCAAAGAAGGTCTTGGACTGCTGTGAAGTTCACAGTACCTCTTCCAGAGAAGCAGCTGTGGCAGAGCTGGAATTCAGACACAGCTAACAGAGCTCCACTTCCACCTCTGCAATCACCTTCCTGTGCCATGCAGCTTTAACACCTTGGTGCCTCAGTCCCTGACACTGTGCCTTACCTTTTATTTGGCCTGTTAAATAGAATCATAGAATCAACCAGGTTGGAAGAGACCTCCAAGATCGTCCAGTCCAACCTAGCAACCAGCCCTAGCCAATCAACCAGACCATGGCACTAAGTGCCTCATCCAGGCTTGGCTTGAACACCTCCAGGCACGGTGACTCCACCACCTCCCTGGGCAGCCCATTCCAATGCCAATCACTCTCTCTGCCAGCAGCTTCCTCCTAACATCCAGCCTAGACCTCCCCTGGCACACCTTGTGACTGTGTCCCCTTGTTCTGTTGCTGGTTGCCTGGGAGAAGAGACCAACCCCACCTGGCTACAACCTCCCTTCAGGGAGTGGTAGAGAACAATGAGCTCTGCCCTGAGCCTCCTCTGCTGCAGGCTGCACACCCCCAGCTCCCTCAGCCCCTCCTCACAGGGCTGTGCTCCAGGCCCCTCACCAGCTTTGTCGCCCTCCTGTGGACACCTTCAGTACTTCAACTCCTCTCTTGAATTGAGGAGCCCAGAACTGGACACAGCACTCAAGGTGCATCTCCAAACCTCTGACAGGTGGCAGGGAGCCAGCTTGAAAACAAATGCCATGTCCTTTACTGCCTTCTTCTGGGACCCCTGCAGTCACACTTGCAATGTTCTTCTGTTCTTTTTCTCTAAAGCCATGATGATTTTTCTTGGGTTTTGTTATTGTTGAGCTCTTCAGAGGCCCTGACCTCCAGAACAGCCCCAGCAGCCTGTCTTTGCTGGCAGTACGAAGTACTTCAGTGGGCTCCTAACTCCCAGAACACAAAAAGGAAGCCTTCTTCCCACTCAGTGCAGGGGTTATGTTTTCACATGGATTATTTTGCTAATGTGAACAGCTGCTGCGCAGACACACAGCCATGGGGTAGCATGCCACAGAGGGGTGACAGGAGATGCTGGCAGGGTGAGAAGGCAGATGTGCAACAGGACTGGTGGCCAGCAGGGTCTCCTGGACACTTGGGTCAGTAGTGCTGTGTTTTGATCAGTGGTTCTCACACTCATACATGGGGACAAAGAGCCTCTTCCTTGTTGACAAAGCAACCTCAGGCTTGCAACATCACACCCAGCACTTATCTTTTAGAAGACTCCTTAAGGAAGTGTATTTAGGAGGGGTTCTAAGTGGGTGGTGCTCATGGGCAGGAAAGAAGTTCCAGGAATAGCAGGTATGAAATCATGTCCCTAGCCCACAGGACTATTTTTAGGAAGAAGCCTAAACTGGAAGTTTAATGGTGAGTCTTTTAGGACTTGTTTTTGTTATGAAGATAGTTAAGTGAGCATTGCCTGAGTTTAGAGAGTCACATGGAATACCTGAGAGTGCCAAAGAGACCTCAGTGGAGCACAGAGGCTAAAATTAGCAAGGGTATGGGGGTGGCTTCAGGAGAACCCATGAGGGTGGCATTTACAGAGGGAGGGGACCTTGGGGGATGAGGCTTGTTAAGCTACTTAATCTGCTAATCAGGTATTAAGATCTAGGTAACACAATGCTCCCCTTGGCCTTTTAGTTGAGGCCTGATGTTGGTCACTGCCACTTTTTGAGTCAGCGCTTTTGTTTCTTTGCTGTGCTCAGGACCAGCTTGCTGGGCCAGAGAGACCTGGTGGGGCTGCTGGAGGTCAGCTGCTTTAAATAAAAGAGTAATCCAGATCAATGTGGGATTACAGGGCACAAAATCTCCTCCTGGCTAAGCAGGGTCAGCCTTCTTGGATGGCAAAACTGCCCTGGAGTTTTAGTTTGCAATACTTAGCTTCTTGCTGGGTTCCACTCCAAGCCACGAGCCTGCCACAGAGCTGTGTGGCTTTATTAACCAAGTGCCAGCCTTGGTCCAGCTGAGAGGCTGTGCTCCAAACCTCCACACCTCCCAGGAGCCCAGCAGCCACAGCTCAATGCCTGCTGAGCCACTGGGCTCAGGACGAGAGATGCAGCTGCAGGTGCTGAACCCTATAGAAAGCCTCTCTTTATGCCTGGGTGCCAGAGGGTCAGTTGAGCAGATAGGGAAATCCAACCCTCCAAAGCTGGCACCTGTGCTTTCCTCCCTGCTCTTTGGATTCAGCAGTGTTTCTGCTCAGGGTAGCCAACTGTGGGTGCTGTGGCAAGAGATTTGATCTAATCCCTGTTCAAAGAAACTGCAAGAGTCTCCTCAATGTGTGCACAAGGCCAAACCCAGAAGTATGCTAAGAGACGTGGGGAGCCAAATCTCTTCCCCAGAGTGCCTCAACACACACATCAAACCACCTCTGACTTCAGGCTCTGTGTGTGAGAATCCTTTGTCACCACCAAGTGCCTTTCCTGTGTCGTCTTTGTTTTTTCCCTATTTATTTTTGTCTCCCATGCAATCAGCAGGAGCAGCAGGAGCTGTTCTGTCTCTGTGCTCCTGAACGATTTGCTTAGGCTGAGGCTCAGCAGAGGCACCGAGTCAAGGAAACTTTTCAGAGCTTGCTTCCAGAATCGTGGCACCAGGATTCCTCACCATGGGCACAGTGAGTGTGACGCTGCCAGATGCCATGGAGCACCACAGATCACTTACCCCCTCCCCAGGAAAGGGCTGCCCAAAGTGGTTGGGGGCTCTGTCCACCAGACAAGTGTCCCTTGTGGCTGCTGGTGACAGCTCTGCCTGCTAGAAAAGAAACTTCTGATGGACTCACCGAGCTGAGAGCAGGCTTACAGCTGCCTGACAGCCTGACATGACTTTAAAGCTCTGAGCCAGGCCCAAGGGGTCCAACATCCTCTTCCTCTGAGCTTGCACTCCACCTGCGCTCAAGCAGCAGCCACTGCCAGGACCTGCTTTTCCTGACTAGAGATATTCAGACCTACACGTCAGGGGCTGAAGGCAAAACAGTGCCAAGAACATCAAAGCCAACTATTGGCAACTCTACCTTTGAGGAAAGTGAGATGTTGCTTGTGCAGGGCATTAGCAATGATTTTAGAATAGCTGTCTGAAAAAATAGCGACTTCAGCAACAGGAAACAAAGAAGGGAGAACTCTGAAACCAAAGTGCTCCAACAGAGAACACCTTACAGCATGGAAGGCCAGGGACAAGACTCAAAGCACCAAAAGAGCCACCTGAAGAAATATGTCACCAGGGCACGAGAGTGAGGTCACCCTTCACGTTTGCTTCCACGTTTCAGTTATGGGTAGGGGTGGAATGGGTTGGTGCCATTCCCTTCAGAGTGACCCAGAGCCCCTGGAATGCATTTTATTTCCTCATGCTCCCAAAAAGAGTCTCTGTACCCTCAGCAGTGCAGAAGAGAAGAAAGCAGATTTGACAATGATTTATGCAGGGAGTCTGTTAAGAGCACTGCTAATCTGGTCCAGCTTCTTCAGCACCCCATAGCCTCTTGCTCCTGAGGTTTATAGACATAGATGTGAGGGCATGCACACCTCTGCTGTTTTATAAACACACAGACAGGCTGTAAATGTGCTGTGCTAACAACCAGTTTGTTACTCTAGATCTGTCCCTAACTACATTCCCTAGTGACTCACTGGGGAGGCAATCCCTGACAGGTTCCTAGGGCAAAACATGAATAAATGCATGACATGATGGAGAAAATTAAGATTCAGGTTCATAAATAACAGGTCCACAGGAGATGCAAGAGTCTCGTGTGAGCAGAGGGACTGGGTGTGGGGAGAGCAGCTTGCAGCTGCCCACACTCGAGGTGCTCCTGGTGCACGAAACAGCACTTGGAGGCAAGAGGCAGCAGGACAGGGAGCAGAACTCCCAGTTTATTTGTGCTGCTGTTATTCCAGCAGCTGCTAGAGAGCTGCTCCTGGTTTCTGTCCCTCTGAAGAGGGCTGGTCCTTTGTTGGGCTCGGTGGGAGCGCAGAGGGCTCTCTGGGCTGTGTCGTGCGGAACGCATGGGCCGGAGCAACCAAAACTCAGAATATAAGGAGGAGAAAGCAATCCCTGCACCCTCAGCCCCTGCAGGCCGTGGGGACAAGCCAGCCGCGCACCCTGCCCTCCGCCCGGCTGGCAGCCGCCGGCTCCTCCCGGCTGCAGAGGGCACCAGAGCCCCGGGAAGCGATCCCGCTGCCGCCGCGGCCAGCGGCGCCTCCCCCGCCGGGGCTGGGGGGCGAGGGACGCTGCGGCGGGGCGACAAGGGGCAGAAGCCGCACAGTGGCTGCGGTGCTGCAGTCCCTGCCCTGTGGCCAGCCTTACGGGGGATGCCCTGAATCCCGCTACGAGACGCTTCTATGGCAGGCCCGTCTGTGGGACCAGAGAGCCCACAGCAGCGCGCAGGCAGCAGGGCAGGGGCGGCAGCTCCGAGGGACTTGCGTGGCCGCACGCCAGGAGCAGCAGCAGCAGCAGCAGCGACATTGGCCCAACCAGCTCCGTTTCTTGCTTGAGTAATTTCCCGGACTGGGCGAAAACGCAGAGTTGTGCAATGCCGTAGCTGCCTCTCACTGCTGTCACCTCAAGCCACAGGGCTGGCACTACAAGGTGGAGATGTAGCTTGTGTCTGAGAGAGCTGCCGAAGCCCCAGCAGCTGCGGGTGAGCCCCGGCCCTCTTGTCTGGGAAGAATCTAGAATCCAGGGGTGCAGAGACGAGGCTGCAGTGAGGGCTGCCACCTCCACAGCATTGACACTGATGAACACCTAACCCACCCCAGCTCAGACTTCTGTCCCTGGCTTTGCTATGGCAACCAACACAAGATGCCAGAAAACCCACAGAGGTGTAAAAGGGGTGCAGGGGGCTCCTGCTCACTGCTCTTCAGAACACACCTTGTCCTGGTTCTCCTTAGCCACGCGCCTGAAGGCACGAGGAAGCAAAATAATCCACCCAAAAAGGATTTTCTCAGGACACAGCAGTCCCCTTTCTGATAATTAATCACACAATTAACTTGTTTCCCTCCTGGCTGACAAGTGCCTGCTCCAGCAGGGAGCTAAGTGGCTGGTGTGAGGGAAGCCAGCACAGGGAGAATGGGTTGAAGAGCCCATGTCTGGTTTCGGCAGAAAGGGCAACAGTTTAGGGAAGGGCCAACTGGGAGCCATTTCAAGAGACAAGGGAGGGAGCCCATAGGGAACAGGAAAACAGCACTTCACTTATCTGCAACATCAGTGCCTCCTGTCCAGCAGCCTCGGCAGACCGCTAGCGTCTGCTGCGCAGCTCTTCTTACAGGACACATTCGAATCCCAGCATCTTTAAATAGCCCTGACTTGTGTGGAGGCAATTACTGCAAAATCCGAGTGGGAGACAGGTGAGACCTCAGCCCGGAGCATCGCAAACCTGTCTGCACTTCCCATTTTCACCAGGGTTAGGCAGAGAAGATCCTTGGTTCCCAGCGACAGGACTGCACTCCCCTCCAGGACCTCATCATTTACTCCCTTTGTGATATCACTGCAGAACAATTCTTTAAGTAACTTAAGAAGCTCACCCCCCTTTTTAACTCAGTAAGAGCTCTATTGCTGCTGCAGAGAAGCAGCCATTTGGGGGTATTTAAGTGCAAACTGCAGATAAGGTGACTGTCTCCTGAAGCCTTTGGTTGGCTCTTTTTTTGCTAGTGGCTCTTTGTTTCTTCTGCTCTTTGTGTGCAAGTTCTCTGAGGCTGTGTGTGTGTGAGCACAGAGATCACAACTGCTTCCACAAGGGCTTGTGGAATCCGTGCAGGTAGTTGTAGACAGCAATGAGGTCTGCCCTGAGCCTCCTCTTCTGCAGGCTGCACA
Source organism: Pogoniulus pusillus (assembly GCF_015220805.1). Lineage (NCBI taxonomy): Eukaryota > Metazoa > Chordata > Aves > Piciformes > Lybiidae > Pogoniulus > Pogoniulus pusillus. Next base: position 13,193,880 of record NC_087290.1, on the reverse strand, counting down.
CCCCCAGCTCCCTCAGCCTCTCCTCACAGGGCTGTGCTCCAGGCCCCTCACCAGCTTTGTCGCCCTCCTGTGGACACCTTCAGTACAGCAACATCTCTCTTGAATTGAGGAGCCCAGAACTGGACACAGCACTCAAGGTGTGGCCTGAGCAGTGCTGAGTACAGGGGCAGAATGACCTCCCTTGTCCTGCTGGCCACACTGCTCCTGATCCAGGCCAGGATGCCATTGGCTCTCCTGCCCACCTGGGCACACTGCTGGCTCATCGTCAGCTACTCTCTGCCAGCATCCCCAGGTTCCTCTCTGCCTGGCTGCTCACAGTCACTCTGTCCCCAGCCTGTAATGCTGCTTGGGGTTGTTGTGGCCAAAGTGTAGAGCCCTGCACCTGGCCTTGTTCAATCTCATCCCATTGGTCTCTGCCCACCCATCCAGCCTGTCCACCCAGTCCATTCCCTGCTCTCTGAAATGCAGCCCACACAAACACGGAATGGAGCACTGCAAGGTGCAGTGCTCATTGTCCCCACAGCTTACAACTTCTCAGCTGAGTCACACAGACTACAGCCCAGGTCAGGGGGATTTGATGCATGTCCATGATTTGATGCTTGTAGTTTTTCCCTCTGGCAAACAATTAAATCACAATACATAAGAGCTGACCAACAACCCATTTCTTCTGCAGCCCCATAAAGCTTGTGTCTGAGTTGCAGTGTGCTATGCTGCTACTCACAGCTCTTAGGAACAGAGGAGAGCTCTTCTGACCACCCCGCACACATCTCCTGGACAGCCCAGGTTAAACCTCCTCCTGTGATGGCCTGACTGCATTCCTGTTCTTTGCTATCACGGTCCCAGGTAATAATCAAAGGGGAGTGCCTGGTCACATGCAGGATGAGCCAGTCCAGTCTGTTTCTTGGTTTTCAGGGTCAGCAATTCCCCTTCTATCACTTCATGCTTGCAGAGCACGTCCCAGGCTACCAGACAAACAGTTGTAGCCCACTTTCAGTTCTGCCAGTAACCCACATCTTGAGTCAGACACTTTGCTTTCCTTCCTGGGTCCTGCAAGGCTTTGGCCAGCCCTTGTCTCTAAGGTCACTTTAGTGCCTAGCCTGTTAAGACCTCTGAAAAGTTCCTCTAAACAGCAGTCATTATGATAAATTACTCCTAATTAAACAATCAGCCTTTTCAAAAACCTTCCAGAAGAAGTAGTTAGGTGAGTTTTATCAGCCCCAGATGACAAGGAGATCACAAGATTACCTGTCAGATGTGCCCAGAGCTACACATCACACTCACCAGAAGGCAAGCCAGGGCTGCATTCTGCTCCTAACACCGTCAGAGAGGGCATTGCCTCCAAAGCCAGACTTCTTCACCTTTCTGTACCACAGAGTCTGCTGCTGTAGAACATGCTGGAAGAGGCAGCCCTGCTATCTGAACTGCATTTGACTATAAGGGGGTCCCACCCCAGCATCAGGCAGTTTAATTGAGCATTGAAGATATTGGTTTGTAAGCACCTGAACAGATAATTCTCATCACTTGCTAGGCTTTTTGTCACTCCTCCACAGATGCAGGTGCAAAGGGCTCCACCACCCTGTTGTTTTTCAGCCAATTTTCTCCACACTGCTTCCCCTACGGTGCTCCTTCACCACCCCCACCCCTGCTATCAAGAAAACACCTGATGTCTTTGCTGCCTGCAATACCTTCACTTAATTCACCAGGACATTTGTGGTTACTGAGAAAGGTGTGAGCACAATAATGTCTTCCAGAAGGGTGGTGCTGCAGGAGGCTGAGGTGATGGTCTGCTCGGGCAGTGTTCCCCCCTGAGCATGCAAGAGCATCTCACATCTTTCTGAAGAGAGAAAGAAGAAGTTGTCTTAACATGTCCATAGCTGTCATTTCATCCTAGACAACAGAACTACAAAGAGGAGCATGAGCTAGCAGGCATTTACTGTTTCTGCATCTCCTGGTGTTCTTCTTACTTCTGCTTGTGGTATCTTTTTAGTTTCTCTGCAGGTGTTTGCCTCAATGTCTGCACCTTTGCATCAACTATTAAAGAGAAGGGGTTAAATAAAAATACCCTGCTCAGCAGATGCTCATTGTGATGAGTGTACTGAGCCTGGTGTCTCTCCATTATTCACAGTTCTCTCTCCCAGCCTTCTCTCGGCAGGAGTGCCCTGTGTAGGATTAAAGGAAGCAACAAAACAAGAGCAGAAGTCAGGTTTCCCTGGCAGCACACTGTGTGTGCCTTCCTCCTGTTGCTTTATCTGTCTCTCGGAGCAGCAGCAGCCCCTGCAGAAGAGAGAAAAAAAAAATGCCTTAATTAAGCTCCTTTTTTTCTGCTTTCCTTCTGTCTCCAGTGAGGGAAGGCTGTGTCCTTGTTACTGAATCCATTCAGCAAACACCCATCTGTGCCTAGAGCCTTGGCCCCTTGACATTGCTTTGTAAGGCAGAGGAGCCCTAGCACAGCCCACACGTGGCAGTCCGCAGGGTGATTTTTCAGTGCTGGAGGTGCAGACCAAACCCTATATTCTTTCCTCAGCTGAGCTGCTAATGCAGAACTTCACTTTTCCTTCCCCTCTGTAGTTCCCAAATGCTTCTCTGGGAGCAAGGCTGCTCTCTGTGGGGATAGGACTAGGGGGAATGGAACAAAGCTAGAAATGGGCATCCCATTCAGACTGGATGTGAGGAAGAAGTTCTTCAGCATGAGGGTGGTGAGACTCTAGAATGGGATGCCCAGGGAGGTGGTGGAAGCCTCATCCCTGGATGTGTTTAAGGCCAGGCTGGATGAGGCTTTGGACAGCCTGATCTAGTGTGAGGTGTCTCTGCCCATGGCATGGGGGTTGGAACTGAATGATCCTTGTGGTCCCTTCCAACCCTGGCTGATTCTATGATTCTGTGTTAGCCTGTGCTGATTGCAGGATCCTGAACATCTTGATTCAAGGACCAGGCAGAAGAAGGGGCAGATATTAATTTCCAGTGTGGTTGTGTGGCCTAACATGACTAGCTGGGTTGCCTGTGTGTAACCTTTCAGATGTGCCAACTAATTCTGTGAGCAAAAAGCATTTTGGATGTTGTGGTTAACTTGCAGGCTCCAGTCAAAGCCTTTCTTCTGGGTAGGGCATCAGTGAGAACTTTGGTGTCTAATAAGTCATGAGTTCAAGCCACATCATAGTGCTTTCATCCTAAGATTATCTTTCCCAAGCAGGTAGGGATTTAACTATCTCTGAAATCTTCCCCCTCCTGTGACATTTGCTTGAAATCAATCAATAATTTATAGGGAGTCAGAGAAGCTGCCTTGATCTCTGCAGTATTTTCACAAGGACGGGCAGCACACCATGTGGAGAGAGGTTCATGGCACGTTTTGGTACCCAGTTCACCTCTCACCCATGTCTTAGGCGCTTTGTCCGTCCGTGGTTTGGACTGAGGACTGTTGCAATCAGAAGCCACTCTGGATTAACCTCTCTACACATCCTGTAGGGGGAATAAAAGAAGTGCATTAAGCCTGGGCTGCTAAAAGCTGCGTTGAAACACTTTGACCACATCACAGCAACAATCATTACCAAGGCTAAATGTCTCCTGCCATAGCCTATTCCCAGCCTTGCCTATACTGCTGGATAAGCAAAGCAGCCTGTTTGTTTTTCTAGCACAAGCTGACCCTCTGTGCAGTCAATATCTAAAACACATTGTCTGGGAAGAGGGAGCTCACAGATTGAATGATGCAATTATCTGAGAGCAGCCGGGCGTTCAGCGCTGCAGACTGCATCCATTCCTGCTGACTGGTTGTGATTTTCACACACATTGGAGCTGGCATCTCTTGAAATGTGAACTCTTTGCAGATGGCTCTATCTGCTCAGCACTGAGCTGCAGGCAAAGCTCCACGGTGATATCCTGAGCAGCTCTCCTGTTGTGTAGCTCTAGGGCATGTGAGGGAGGGAAAGATGTGAGCAGGACACTTGAAGCTCCAGTCCTGCTGTTTTCCAGATGGGTCAAGGCCAACAAGAGGAGCTGGGCAAATTCCTTTAACGACCTTTTTGACTGTGAAACTTCCCCAGTTTGAAGGGTATGGAGGGGTCAGGGTGCAGAGAAAGGACAGGGAACATTGGCTGGGCTGCATTTCCAGCCACATAGCACAGGTGAAGACATCAAGGACAGAAAACCCCTGCTGAAATCCTGCACACTAACAGCTGTTAGTAAGTCCCTTCCTAACAGCCATACAGAACTGAACAGGACCACCTGAGCTCCTTCCTAGCTTGGACACTTCACACACAATTCTTAGCAAGTCCAACATCCTGATTATCCTTAATGGAAGCACTGGAATACCTGTGGGGTTGATGCTTCATATCTCCTATTTTATATGTGAATAATTTAGGGTGAAGTGTGATGTTTGTGGTTTGAGGGGAGGTTGGGTTTTGTTCCCTGCTTTGGTAAAGGATAGGCAATATGGCTGAGCCCTGCTTTTGAGACAGGAGGAGTTTGCAACCACCAGAGCTGGTTAGTTTGAAAAAGAGGAGGCTGAGGGGAGACCTCATTGCTGTCTGCAGCTACCTGAAGGGACATTGTGGCTAGGCTGATGCTGGGCTCTGCTTACAGGTAATTGGAAACAGAACAAGGGGGGAATGGCTGGGGAGGTTTAGATTGGACTTTAAGAAAAAGTTTCTCACAGGGAGAGTGGTCAGGGACTGGAATGAGCTGCCCAGGGAGGTAGTGGAGTCACCCTCTCTGGGTGTGTTTAAGGGTGGTTTGGATGTGGTGCTTAGGGCTATGGTTTAAGGTGAATCTTGTAGAGTGGGGTTCTAGGTTGGACTTGGCGCTCCTGAGAGGCTTTGCCAACCTGGATGCTCCTGTGATTCTGTGAGATGGTGCAGAACTGCAAGGCAAACATGTTGAAACTGAAAAGAGGTTTGTGGATGGATGGGAGCTGGAGGCGTTCTGCTTCTAACAGCCCTGATCACAATCCTGTCCAAGAGGAGCAGACATGAAGCGCTTCCATCTAGTCCTGTAAGTTCTGACTTCACTCAGCTCCATGAACACATGGGGTAACTCCATTAAGCCAATGGAATCCTTTCTCATTGTGCTGACTGTACTGGGCAAAAAGGATCCTGAGCAGCAGAGATGTGGATCACATCTCCCCTTTGCCCCCGTGCAAGTTTAAATGCTGAGTGCTGCCTCTGGTTTGAACAGATATGTCAGACACAGGAAGCATTCACAGCTCCCCTTCATGGGAGATTACAGGATTTGCCCGTGGCTACACCTTCTGCAAGAGCCAGGAACTGAACCAGACTGGTCCAGTCTCAGTGTCTCAATCACAAGGTCACCTTTCCCTTCCTTGAAGAGGTGTCTGAAATCCTGGGTACCCTGACTGGGAGCCAGAGAAAGCTGCACTCCTGAAGAACCGCAGGCTGCGGCTACGGGCCCTTGCCTTGCACTGCCAGACCCAGGTGCAGAGCATCTCCCCCAGGCCTGCAAGGCACAGAAACATCTCCTGGCCTGAGGCAGATTTACCAAGATCAATCTGCTTGCTTTGACAGCCATTTTCAACTTCTGTTGAACAGGACTTTCCCCTGTGAAAGAAACACAGCACACTGCTTTGTGTCAGTGCCTCCTGTCCTCACAGCCCTGACTTCATTCACAGGGAAGAAGGGGACTGACCTGAGCAAACAGAAAGCTGCACCAAACATAAGCACCTGAGATGTGAGAGACACTGTGCTGAGCCCCTGGAACTTTAGTCCAGGTAGCTGACCTGCCTGGTCCCTTGCACTCTGCTGCTTCCCTCTCATGGGTTCCTGTTTGCATCTGGGTCACTCCAGCTGTGCTGGTGAAGGAGAGAGAAAAGCTGCTGCAGATGCTTGCCTGGGTGTCATGGAAGTGACCAGAAGCTGGCAGCTCAGTATCTCCTGTGGTGTGTTTGGAAATATATTGGCTATAAAAAGAGTTGAGGATAAAAAGGAGGAAGGAAGCAGGAGAGGCATGCAAACGGCTGCTGCAGGACTGCCATCACCCTGCTTCAGCTAGAGACAAATTCCTCCCTGTTTTCTCAGATAGCCGTGCTCAGAGGCTGTGCTCCTCTTGCTTCCTGACACTGGGGGCTCCTTATCGGTGCCTGTGACGAAAGGCAGCATTCCAGAGCGGCAAGGGTCTGTGTTAACAGGCTGCTAGCCCCCAGCACAGACATCCAGCTTCCCAGCTGCCTCCTCGTGGTGATCAAGCCAAGACTCAAAGTCCTCTCTCTCTCTCTCTCTCATCCTTCAGCTGAGTGCCCAAGCTCCCACAGGACATACACATGGCAGGCACGGAACAGCTTTGTTTTCTTCAGACAATTCATTTAACAGGCTTTTGTCTCTCCCCTGTTAGCATGCTCAGAAAACAGACTGCCACCAGCTTCAGGACCTGCAGTTAGAATTCCTGACTCCTCAGTCAGAAGCTGTGCATCATCTGCTGTTCAGTGATAAGCAGGTCACTTGGCCTTGTGGCTTCTGCTCAGAACCTGACCATGAGCTAATTGAAGTCAAGAGGAGCTCCTCCCCTGGTGTGAACTGGACTCACACAGCTGCTTACAGACACGCTGAAAAGATCAGTGTCCTGTGGAAGAGTCAAGGCTTCTGTGCTGGCTTTTTGCATTCACTCTTTTTTTTTCCTGATGAAAAGAATGAACTGTTTGTGGTGCACAGGGATCATCCCAGTGGCAAAAGTTGAGTTTCTTCCTCCTTTCTTCCCTCAACACTGTGAGGCAATCCAGAGTGAGAAGAACCATTGCAGTAAGGGCTGATTTAGCAAAACCCTTCCCATGCCTGTCCTGGTTTGGGGCCCTTTCCAAGGCTGCACCTCAAAGAGTGCTTAGGGGAAGCCTATGCAAAACCTGTGCAGCAGCAATTAAAGTCAGATGCTAACGAGTTCAGTGTGAACGTTTCTGTCCTACTGACCACCCTGGCCCTTAAGCATGGACTTAAAATCAACTCCATGCTGATGCAACATCCTGAACAAAGCCACTTTCCTGCATGGAGACCTCTGTCCTTATTGTGATTGAGTGCTCAGGTCTTGTCAGACAATATTCCCCACCAGCAAACAATGGGGACCTTTACCTCCAGCTCTGCAGCGCAGGCAGCAGCCAGCCCCAGCTGCCTGCTCCTCAGCTGGCTGCACTCTCCGGTTTTGCACCGGGAGCAGAGGGACAGAAACACGTGAGCTGCTGGAGCAGGAAGAGCTAAGCTCGAGTATGAGAGAAAGTGGTGAGGGTTTACTTTGTCCTTTCCTGTGCATTTGTCTGCCAGGAATGCAGAGGGTTTCCTATTTGGTGCGGTGGGTGAGAGCCAGACTTCTCAAGCCTTTGGCTCTGCTCCTGCCCGCATTCATGTTCTGCTTATCTGGCTTCCGCTGCAGGCCGTTTCCAGAGATGGTGTTACTGAGAAAGTCCACCCCTGGGCTGGAAACTGAGGAAGAAGAATCAGCAGGAAAGTGAGAGAATGAACTCAAAGGCTAGCGAGGACTGGCCGTGAGCATTCCCTCTCCAGCCATTATCAGCAAGATTAGAGCCTGCATTTGTGCAGAACTGGGGCAGCTGAGCCCTACCGCACGAGCAGCCACCGGCAGAAATAGGGTAGCAAGACAGGCTGTGCTTGAAACACCTTCTGCCTGAGGAGCTCTCTCCCAAGCCAGAGCAGTGCCACCACCCCAGGTGTCGGTAGGAGCCTTGGCAGCAGGCTGTGCTCTTCTCTGCTGGGAAGCAGGCAGGAGAGCAGGACTGCAGGACCGAGATTTAGGTGGAACTGCAGCATGCCCACCCCAGACCCACACCGTAGAATGCAGCTCAGGCATAAAAACCTCATCACTGCAAAATGAGTATCAGTTCAGAGATGGATTTCTAAGTTACCTTTTTATGTACCTGCTCTGATTCAGCAAGACACAGAAGTGTATCCCCAAGCCTGACTTCAGACAACAACTTGTGTTTAAAGATTTGGCTGAGTCAGGGCCAGTGTCAGGAGCTACAACCTAACACCACACACCTTAGTTCCACAGCCCAGGATTTCAAAGCGCCTAGACCTTATCCATCCTGCCTCCCCAGAACATTCCATAGCACTGAAGCAGGACCGTGGAGCACTTAAAATGATCAGCCATAAATCTGACTAACAGAGCCTCCACTGCCTGTTGCAGGAAAAGGTTGGTGAAAGTGTCAACACAAGCAGCTGCAAGGTGTTTCAACAGCAAAGGGGTCATGGCTCAGCCTTCTGGGTGCATGGCTTTAAATTGCCTCTGTCTGAAGCAGTCTATTCTACAAGACCTTCTTTTGACTAGGAACATCCCACACTGTAACTATGGAACATCACACACTATAACCATGGAGCCAAGGTGGAGACAGTTCCTCCCTTGGTATGCTTCCCAAATGAGAAATCAAAGCTAAATGCCAGTGAAGAAAGGAGGTGCATTGGGGTTTATAGACTTGGACTGTACTTGGGTAGGCTGCAGAAGATGTGGCTTCTGTGGCACCATCAGGACAAGTCTTCTCTGCACGTACATTTGTGCCTGGTGAGTAGTTTGGGCAGTGAGTCCCTGCTGTGTGACAGGTTAAGCACACCTGTGAAGCCCTGGCTCTTTGCACTGGCAGAGAGGAATGTTTTCACTTAAAGGAAGTTTTGCACAGCCTTGAGCACAAGTTGGGGCTGCCTTGCTGCTTCTTGCACTTATGCTAATGTATGCTATTAGCTGCTTACTTCAGGGATGCACTAAACAGCTTAAATATGGTGTGACTACCATAATCCACAGCCTGACCTGTGGGCAGAGTTCAAGGAGGGATTTGGAGAGTCCATGCCCTTAAAGGTGACTTGCAAAAAGGACAAAAAAAACCCTAACCCAGACTTAGAAGCGTTTGTTTGATGAGCACTGAGGTGCACAGAAACTGCCTGAAGGTATTTTAAGGACATCTCCTCTCACTTCTCTTTCACCTGACAAACTGCTGCTCCACCAGAATTGGTTGCTATTTATAAGCACACAGACAAGTGAAGAGTCCTGGTACAAACGCCTGGTTACGGTCCACGCCCTGACGGGAAGGGAGGATCGCTCTGTGAGCATGACCAGTACCTTACTGGAATCTCTTTTTGCTACCACTGTCAAGGCAACAAAATTTTTGCAAATCCCAAGAGCTCACAAATCAAGACACACACCTCCTTCATGGCAAGAAGCGGCTGTAGAATAAAAGGGGGTCGTTCTTTTCTCTCTGTTCCACCTAAAACGCAGATTCTTCCTGCTGCTTTTGTTTTTGCTTTCAGCCTGACTTGCCCTTTCCCTCCAGGCTTTGTTTTTAAAATCCACAGCGGTCCAGTGGATGCTGTGTCACAGTTTCTCTGTGCCCTTCAATCTTAAACTTGAATCTCAACTTGGCTGTCTTGAGACCTGCCCCGGTTTCACACAGTGTGGTGCACAGAACCCTCGTTCCCAGGGACCTTCACTGCCTTGAAGTGAGCCCTGCGACTGCTTACCTTGCAGCTTTGGGGCTCTGGCTGCTGTCCTGCCATGCAGAATGGAAGGAAGGGGTTAAGATTTTTTTTTTTTAGCTAGTTTTGAGAAACAGGGTGTCACTGTGTGCCAGAGTGAAAGTGAGACTGAACCCAGGCTGCAGTTCTTGAGGGGACACAACATTCTCAACAGATCTCCCTTTGTCTCTTCCCTTCAAAATCTCACATGCATTGCAAGTATCGGACTGTTTGCTGGGATTCCAACTAGGAATAGTGAAGAACTGCCATGAAATCTGCCCGACTAGAAACTAAGATCCCCCCCCCCCGTTAAGTACGTTTCCCTACCAAAGCACTCAGCGCTGCAGCAATCACTGTGAACAAAGCAGAAATGCCAGACTCTAATCAGCAGGCAGCAGGGATGGGTCCTGCACACATTTATCTTGCCTCTCACAAGCCTCCCCTGGATAAAGGAAATGCCCTAATAGTCAAGGCATCTTGGACACCAGATGGCTGATTATTAGACATTTTATGAAGAGGAAGGAAGTACAGAGAAAGAGCCTGGATTTTCATGGCACTGTGGGGACGCGGGAAAGGAAAGCGGAACGAGGACCTAATCCAGCACTGACCGACTGGGAAGAGACTGAGTTCAAAGGACTTTCAGTCGGAAGCAGCAAAGGATCTGTTTGCTTTGCCTTCTGCAGATTAATTCTCGAGTCATCACGAGCTAGAGTGACTGACAGGTGAAGAAAATGCCCTTTCTGCTCTCGCCACTGCAGTGACTTACAGCTGAGCCAGTGCTTCGCAGGGCACAGGTTGCAACTTCTGAAGACTCACAATAAAGTTTTCTTTAGGCTCTCTGCAGGCTTTTCACAGAGTTGGGCTCCAAGAGCCTGAGATAGAGCTGTGGGGCCTGGAGGAACACCAGAAGACAGAGGCTCGCAGAATGCCAACTCCTCTGAAGGAACTGAAGAGGCAGTGCTGATCAGATGCATTTGGGTTGATCCACCACTGGTATCACTTGGCCTAGCCTGTTTGTCAGTGTCTCAGCTGTCAGAACGCTGTGACAGACAGCTCCTTCCATTTTCATCTCCTGCCATGTTCTTGCGGCTCTTCAGAAACAGAGATCTTAGTCCATCCAGGCTGTCCCCAGGGAGAGCTGCCTGAGAGCTACAAGACCTATGCATCAAAGTGCTTAAGAAAGAGACTTCAGGAGAGTTTCACAAGTGGAAGATGGCAACAGCTCCTCTCAGGTCCCACCACACGTGTTGGAGGGACACAGCTACATCAGATGTGCAGATGGATCTTGGGAAGAATGCAGATGTTGGATCTAGTGGTCTTTGTGGTCCTGCTCCTCCCATGGGAAGGGATGTGGACTATCCAGCAGGCCCTGCCGATCCCAGGACAGCTTTCTTGCTTGGAGTGCTGAGAGACATTATGAATCCCTTGAAAAATGCTTGTGGTCACCCCACTTGTGAGGCACTGCACAGAGAGATGTGGGAGCAGGGTTGCAGAACTGGAAAGGAGACCTCCCACACAACAGGGTGAGAACTGGGAGCAAATTCTCCACAGGGAAGAGGCTGCATCCAGAAGACTTCAGGGTTTTTTTCTTTTTGCCAGCAAAACTGGCACTGAGTCAGAGTTTTGCTGGCAGAAGTATGGCACATGGGTGTGAAGAGGTTTTTTCTTATTTTGCTAATCAACATAAGTGCACTGCCAAAGCCCCCAGCGCAGGGGGGGCAGAGTAGAATCAGAACTTGTGTCCTCTCCCCAGGCCTCTCACACCAAGGCAGCCCAGGAGCAGAGGGTACAATGTAAGCAGCTGATTAACTCCTCAGACTCCTTTCCCTTTATTTAAAGCAAGAAGAAGAAAGGGCTCGGGGGAGGGGGGGAATGAAGCTAATAGCCATGTGGGGTAACAGCTCTGAAGAATGTCGTGATGGACGTTGAGCCTTTGTTCACCCTGGATGAAAGAGAGGTTGTTGTGATGCAGCTCACAGAGTGCTAATGACAGAGGTAGTGGCAAGAAAAATAACCCCAACTAAAACCTTCAGCCCTGTTTCAGACTCAGGGCTGTAATCTCCTTATGCAATACACTTGACAAAGCTCTCTTGTGGAACATGAGCCTGCTTTTCCACCCCCTCCCATACCCCCCCCCCCCCCCTCCCTCGCCAGACTGTGGCCTACTGGACTGCCTTTATTTATTTATTTGCTTGTTTATTATATTTGCTAACATCTCTCCAACTCGGCTGCTCCTTTCGCTGCAGCTCCAGCGAGCAGGAGGAAGCTCTGCCGGCAAGGGGCGGTTGTGCCTGGCGGAGGAGAAGAGCAGCAGCTCACCTGCTGCAGGGTCTGGGGAGGTAAACCTGCCTAATTGTTTTGTGTTTTGGGTTGGTTTGGTTTTTTTTTTTAATCCCTGCGTTGTTCAATTAACCAAATATTTGTCTTTTTGCCTCACACGCATCTAATGCCAATATACAAATTGCACAAGGGGATTATGCCAGCATGAGTCAATCTTGGGCGTGTTTATCCTCGGAGAGACATAAGCCTGTGTTTCTAGAGGCGGGTGTTTCTTATCCTTGTTAGACCTAGGAATATCTTTCACCAACAAAATCTGTCACTTTTCACTGCTGGCACGTCTGCTGCTAGAACAAACCCCGCGGGCTGGCAGTCCTCCAAGTGGGGTGGGGGCTAAGTCCTCTGTAACTGTCGCTGTTTAATATTTACATTGCAGCAGAGCTCAGAGGCTTCTAGCTGGGATCCAGGCGTTGCTGTGCAAGCAGAGGCTAAAAGGCACTTCCTGCCCCAAACAGTTTATAGTCTAAACAGAAGAGACTGGTGATAAATAGCAGAAAAAAAGGCAGCACTATTGCGACACAGCTGATGCTAAAGCAAGACTGCAACACCACCCCCACCCCCCCCCCCCAAGAGATTTGTTCTATAAATAGATGTTAAGCTTTTAATTTGCTTTATAGACTGATAAATTTTGTGTATTCAGGCTTTCTTAATGCCAGAAGGGTTTTGGGTGCTGCGACAGCTGCAGTTCTTGTTACTCATGTGGCTCCAGGAGGTGAGGGCTGGTGAGATAACACAGACAACCCTCCGTGAGGTTGCTCTCTGTTGACCTGTCTGCAGAAGACACTGAGTGTCACAGCAGAGCTGGTTCCCTGCGTTCTCCCTTCAGGCAGCAAGAACTGTTTCCCTTAGATTGCCCAAGCACAGGCTTTTTTCCCCCACCCTTTAAAGTGATTTTTAAGAGCAGTGGTAATGTCTGAATTTCACATTTCTTCCTCCATTCTTCTCAGCACAGGCCACAGTTCAGTGTCCTGCACCTCTCCATGTCTTGATGGCACAGGCTGCAGTCAAACCTTTCCATCCCTTGCTTTTGGCCTTGCCATTGTAACTGGCAGAAGACTGCTCCTAAATCTCTGGCTTCTGATGGTACAATAGAAGGAAAAACCAAGCAGGCAGAAAGAAATGAGTGCCTTATCTGTCCCAGGTGGCCCCTACTGACACACATGCATGAGGCTCACCAAGCAGGCAGCTGAGCAGGAAAAAGTCTGTGGAAGAAGAGGACACACACTGAAAATGTTCACAAAGCAGCAACAGAAGAAGGGGACACAGTCTCAAGTTGTGCCAGGAGAGGTCTAGGCTGGATGTTAGGAGGAAGTTGTTGGCAGGGAGAGTGATTGGCATTGGAATGGGCTGCCCAGGGAGGTGGTGGAGTTGCTGTCCTTGGAGGTGTTCAAGCAAAGCCTGGATGAAACACTTAGTGCCATGGTCTGGTTGGTTGGGCAGGGCTGGATGCTAGGTTGGACTGGATGATCTTGGAGCTGTCTTCCAACCTGCTTGATTCTATGATTCTATGAAGGGCAGAGGTCAGATCTTGAGCTCCTTTGGCTGAGTGGCAGGCAGTGGAGATCTTTAACCCAAGGAAGATGGTGAGCATTTGTCCCATGACCACCATCTCACCATCTGCGCTTTCTCTGCACATCCTAAAAAGAATATCCAGCAGCACAGCTAAAAATAGAGCTGAAGTTTCTCAACTTCACAGCAGACAGCCATGCCAGAGCTACTGTGTGTGATTGTGCTGCACTGCCACGGGAAAGGAATACTCCTGTCTGTGTAGGAGGAAGCCTTTGAGGGGAAAATCATCCATAATAAAGGCCTCTTTTATCTGAAACACCTAACATTTCAGCTCTTCAAATCCCAACACTGCATTTTCTTAAAACAGGTTTCTATTATGTGTTAAACACATCAAATTGAGTAATTCAGTCTCATCATCTAAACGCAGTGTTGTGATAGCTGAATGAAATTGGGGCAAGCTAGCTAAAAAGGTAATAAAAGCTTTTCATACCAGCAGCCTGTGAACTGCAGCAGTGTTTTTCTTTATCCAGGGGGAAAAAAGAAGAGACAGGTGAGCTCAATTTAAGCCCCTTTGCTATGGTCTGCAGGGCAGGATTTCCTAGAGGCAGTTAGCAAGGTGAGGACTTTATTGTGGTTGTCAGCAAGGGAAAATTCTTGTCCCAGAAGACTTGGTCTGTGTGGGCAAGAGATACAGGGGGCAGTGGGGCAGATAAATCCTTTCAATTCCTATGTCAGTGGCTTAACCAAGGACTTAGCAGGTTCCTTCTGATCCAGTTCAGGAATTCCACATTCTACTCTTGTTTTCAGGACACTTGTTGGATGTGGACGTGGAGAAAAGGGCTGCTGTGGACTTCACGTAAGAGCGAAGCACACATGTGCTTGTGGGTCCTGGTTGCAGGGGGGAAAAAAGCAATGTTCTCCTTTGCAGAATAAGGTTTTTATTGTCTACCACACAGACTGTGCATCAAGAAGTCAAAGACAGTGAAAAAGCTCCTACCAGGATCAACATGGTAGCATTTTAAACTGCTTGTACAAGCTGCAGGATGCTAGGAAATGCTGCTCACTAGGCACAGATGCTAATGAAGCTGGAATTGGTTTCCCCCATTCCTTTCTGAGCTGCATTCTGTAACACACGTTCTCAGTACAGACCTCGTATGAAACAGGGAGAGTGTAAGGGCTTGAATAATGACCCAGGCATAGATGTGTGTGCCAGCTGAACGGAATCTGTGTCTCATCACAGGAGCAGCATGTGGGGCTGCTCTGTCACGGCTGGTTTTGTGGCTCTGGAAAAAACAATATACACTCCATGTGAAGTCCTGCTGGCCTCATCCATGAAATCACAAAATCACACTCCCCACCCTCCTGCTGCTGGTACCTCAGCATCACGTCACAGGACCACAGGATGTCAGGGGTTGGACGGGGCCCAAAGAGGTCATCGAGTTCAACCCCCTGCCACAGCAGGACCATACCATCTAGCTCAGGGCACACAGGAGCACATCTAGACAGGCCTTGAAAGGCTCCAGAGAAGGAGACTCCACAACCTCTCCGGGCAGCCTGTGCCAGGGCTCTGGGACCCTTCCAGGAAAGAAGTTCCCCCTTGTGTTGAGCTGGAACCTCCTGTGCTGCAGCTTCCATCCATTGCTCCTTGTCCTATCCCAGGCAGCAGTGAGCAGAGCCTGTCCCCTACTCCTGACCCCTAGCCCTCAGATAGTTATGAACATTTATTAGATCCCCTCTCAGTCTTCTCTTCCACAGACTAAGCAGCCCCAGGCCCCTCAGCCTCTCCTCATCAGGCAGTGCTCCAGTCCCCTCATCATCCTCGTAGTCCTCTGCTGGACCCTCTCCAGCAGATTTCTGCCCCTCTGAAACTGGGGAGCCCAAACCTGGATGTCTGTGCAGTGGTCACCCTGGGTGACGCAAGCTGTGACTCCGTGGGACACTCAAGGTCACAGCCCTGCGTTAGCACCACTCTGGCCTCACCTCGGCGTCAGACGATGGTTCCCCTGCGGTACAAGCGTGTGCGACTCTGCCTCTCTGCCCAGCCTTGCTGCTGGACGCGGACTGGAATGAGAGCGGCTCTCTGGGGTGTCATCTGCCTGCAGAGAGGAGCCGCGAAGGTGGCAGGCTGGGGAAGGCTGGGGAAGGCAGAGAGCGGCGCTGAGCAGCGCTGAGCGGGGCCAGGGCTGCATGCAGCAGGCAGTGTTTAGTCAGCACATTCTTCCCGTGCAGGCCCGCGGGGCAGTCTTGTACGCTGGGACTGGAATGCTGCCCACTTATGGTAGCCAGCTAAGGAGGGCAGGCACTCCCAGCGCTGCTGTACACAAACACTTGCAGGGAATGCCAAGCATCTTGTGATGCGCAGCCACAATTCCCCCAGGTTGCTTTCTTATGCAATGCACTTGGTTCCTACTGCATCAGCAAATGGATGTTCTCTGCTGGGTATCCAAAGTATGTCTACAAGAGTAAGAGCCTTGATAATATTTCCCAGTTCCACAGTCACCTGTGTTAGAGGATTTTAAGCTACAAACTGGAGATTTCTTACTTCTACAAACTGAAATTTCCAGCATTAAACTTCCAGAGAAGAGGGGATAAAGACTTCTTCACAAGGGCAGAGCTATGGAGCTAACAAGCAAAATAAGTTACTTTCCCAAAACCTCAGGACTCATCAGATGGCAAACTAATTAAATCCTAATCCTGCAAGGTCCTTAGTGCCTATGAAATTTACAGCATGTGGATAATGACAGCATAATCAAATACTTAACCTGACCCACATTCTTAAGGAAATTACTAAACAGCATATCCCACACTGCTCCATGCAAATGTGCACAAACTCAGGTGGCTACCAGTACCCATCTAGCCAGGAAAAAAAACAGCTCAGCATCAGCCCATTGGCCCAGCTCCACTGCCTCGTGTCCTATATTCATATTGTTTCCTCCTTCCTTTTTCTTTTTGCATAAAACTCTCTTCTGCATTGCCACATGTGGCTCAGATGTCAGTTTAGCCTTTAAAGCCTGGTGTCAATCTTGCTCAAATTAAGGAGGCTACCTTCTTCTATCATCAAGGGGGAAACTAAAATGCCTTTCTGGATGCTTCATGTCAGATCAGCAGCCCTAATTCTTCTAATAATGGGCAGAGGCATGGTTCCTGCCCTGACATCTCAGTTCTGTGCAAGTCCCTCAGACATTTAGGATGTTCAACTAAATGCACCTGTAAGGCAGTTCCCTGGACCACCTTCCTAGCATTTTCCTTGTGAGAGCTGAAACCACAGTGGTTCTGTGAGGCCTTAATAAAGCTCCCTCCTACTCACAATATGAATGAACCCACACAAGTGTTGCACTCGAGTGTTTATATTCACTGAAAGATGTTTAGAATAATGCCCACTCCACGCACTAGAATTGCACTTATTCTTGCCTAGGTAAGCATGTATGTCAAATAAAACATGGCCCAGAGCAACTTCCAGAACATTTGGGAAGGGCTGCTTTAGGAAAACTCTCTAAGACCTTAGCAAGTGACTTGTTTATAAGGAGCACTTGGTTTGTGTGGCTCAGATGCCACCAGTGTTGGTAAACTTGGTAACTGCTCAGGCCACAGAAGCCTCCAGCTTGGCTGTGCCATAGCTGAAACTGACCAGCTCAGCCTCAGTGTACCATGGCTGAAACTGACCAACTCAGCTCTAATGTACCATAGCTACAACTCACCAACCCAGCCCCAGTGCGCCACAGCTGAAACTGACCAACCCAGCCTCAATGTGCCATGGCCATAAATGACCAACCCAGCCCCAATGTGCTATGGCTGAAACTGAGCAACCCAGCCCCAATGTGCCACAGACGCAACTGACCAACCCAGCCTCAGTGTACCACAGCTGAAATTGAGCAACCTACGTGCAAATGCTAAGGGGCTGCTGTGGACTGGCTCCCCCCACGCAGCGCCCTCCCGATGCTGCTTGCAACCTTGTGGCATTCAGTATCTGCAGGCAGATGGATGCGTCCCGTGTTCCGCACAGCGAGAGGCTTGGCTGAAGCCCTCGCCCACAGCCAGAGGCTGCCCCTGCCAGCCAGACCTCCTCATACCCCTGGGTGGGTTGGCCTAGTCCAGCTCTGCCACTGACCCTTCCTCCTTCAGCGAACCGGGGCTGCGGGGCAAGCTACGAGCGCGGCCGTACCTGCGGGAGGGCTGAGGCGAGCGGAGGGAGGTGGTGAGGAGCTGAAGTGGGACTAAGGTGGGCGCTGAGAGGGGTGGAGGGAGCGGCTGTGGCGTGGAGGCGGAGCAGCGCTGGTTGCGCGGGTCGACCGCACCCGCGGTGCCTCGCCGCCGTGCATGTTAATGCTCGGTAATTGCCCGCGGAGGAGAGGCGCGGCGGGGCGGAGCGAGCGGCCGGCTGCCCGCCCTCCTCCCTGCTGCTCCCCCCGCCGCCGCCGCCTCTCCTCCCCGGCCTCCCTGATGCCGAGGAATGGATAGAGCGGCTGCCCTGCGAGCCGCCGGCATGCTGGAGAGGAAGGAGCGGAGCGGCGGCGAGGCGGCGGCGGCGGCCGGCGGCGCGGGGCCCCGGGCGGGCGCGGCGGCGCGGGGCTTGCCGGCCGTGCGGAGCACGCTGCAGCAGTGCGGGCTGCTGCAGGACCTCATCGACATCTCCCTCTCCAACCTGCGCGGGCTCCGCACGAAGTGCGCCGCGTCCAACGACCTCACCCAGCAGGAGATTCGCACCCTAGAGGTACGAGGCTGGGCAGCCGCCGTGGGACCGGAGGGGAGCCCCGCTCCCGCCCCTCGGTTTCCTTTCCTCTTAGCACCGGCGGCCGAGGCCTGCCCCTCACCGGGGCCGCCGGGCCTGCCCCCTCCCCCGGAGCGCTTTCCTCAGCACCGGGGGCCGCGCACCCTTGCTGGTGCCCGGGCCGTGAGCAGCTCCTGCCGCTCTTCTCCGCCGGGTGGAGGGGGGGCGTACGCGGAAGGGAGGGCTCCCCATCCCCGCTGCAGCCCTGTCAGTAGCGGCTCAGCCCCTCGCTGGCTGGGCTGGGGCCAGACTGGCCGTGGCAGGGCTGTCCCCATTCCTCCCGGGGAGGTGAGGGCGGAGGACAGGTGCGGAGAAGCGCCGGGCAGCCCGAGGGTGCCGCGGCCCGGGGCGGGCGTGGGGCAGTCCGAGCTGTCAGGAGGGCTGGCGGGCAGGGGGAGCTGCCTGCGGCCACGCTGTGCGGCCCCGGCTCCGGTGGCTGGGCTCCGGTATCGCTGCAGGGAGGTGCGATGCGGGGTGGGGAGCAGAGCTGTCTTGAGGCTCCCTGGCAGAGGGTGGGTCACCGCATCACCCGTCCTGGGAGGCTGGATGCACTCACGCTCCTCCTCGGGTCGCTGATGTTTGCTTCTGACGGGTCCTGCCCTGTGCTCCAGGCCTGGCTCTGTCCCCAGGTCGCTGATCTGGGTTTGAGTCCCTTGGTGCGGCTGACACACGGCGTGGCAGTCCGGGCTGGGAGATGTTTTGCTGTTCAGAGAGGCTGTAGGAAACTCTTTAAGCACAAAACATGTGCTGCTGCCATGCGTTCGGGGAAAGGCTGAACCTGTACATCACTCTGCATAAGGATTTGGAGAGGGAATGTAGGTTTATTTGTGCTTAGTTCGTTTGACCTCTAGATACTTAAGTCACATTTCATTTTACCTTGAGTGCAGGTAGGGTTGCTCTAAGCAGAGTAAACACTTAGCCCACCCACCCCTTCCTCTGATGGAAGTTTCACATTAAAGAGGAATGGTCCTATTCTGCCGCCTGATTCTGGGGGCTGTGGAGCTGGAGGTGCTGAGCCTGCAGGAAGAAAGATCGTTGCAACAGTGTAGCTGTGACATGCATAGATGCTGCAGAATCCATCACATGAGAACTGAAAATTGGGGGGGAAAATGAAACAATAGGTGGTAGGTAGCTTTTGGCACAACCTCTTGGGAATCTGTCGTTCTTCCTTTCTTCTTCCTCTGCCTTTTTTGTGTGTGTGTGTGTGTTTGCTTCTTTTTGTTTTGTGTGGTTTGATTTTTGTGTTGTTTTCAGATTTATAGCACTGTTTTTCCTCCTGCCACCTCCAAATGGCATTCAAAAGGCTGTTCTCTATAGGACAATATTTGTGTAGTCTTTTTGGCAACCCTACTGATGGCTCTTTAAATGTTTGGACAATGTCAGTCAGCATCATTTCAGCAGATGATCATCAGGATTTTGCTGGTGGACCTGTTTTAAAAGGAAACCTTTATTCCCACAGCAGAAAGGCTGCTATCCTCCCCAGGTTCTTCTTAGAGCAGTAAACGCTGGGTTTGGTGGTATTTGCTGGGTGTGTGCATGCATTCCTCTTAAACATTTATCTGCTTCATTCTGCAGTGCCACATTCACTGATGAGCATAAAATTTATGATAAGAAAAAAATCTTAGCTGGGAAAAAAAGTGCTCTTTGATGCATGGTCTAGTGTGTGAGCTCTCTGGGAATTCAACCAAGTGCTGTATCTCTGCCAACATGTGAAGCTTTGGACATGGAGACTCTGTGGCCTTTGCTCTGCTCAGTTGCCTGTCCCAAAATAAGTTGTCAGGCATAGCCCCAGCGTTGTGCTTAACTCTCTCTGCCAGTCTGCAGATGCAGAGATGAGGCTCTGTGTTTGCTTCCCCCGGTTGGGATTTCCCTTGGTGCACTTGAGGGTGGTGGGAGCAGCACTGTCTCCAGGTGCTGAGCTGCCAGCATCCTTGGGTGCTGTCACCCTGCCTGGGTTAGCTGTCAGAAATATGTGTGTAGCCATCTGCCTTTGCCCATCGCATGGCATCAGCGGAGAGATGCCCTGGCACTGCATGGAGCTGGTGCTGCTGCTGGCTTGGCTGTGGTGTACAGCCCTGGGGCAGGCTGTGGGCAGCTCATCCGGGGTCAGTAGTGTCACCAGGAGCTCAGGGATCCCCCACGCTGCGGGTCTCTGGGTTGCCTTGAGTCAGCGAATGGCTCTGTCGGTGGTGATGAGTGAGGACTGCGGTGTGGCTGCCGTGCCAGTGAGGGTCATCCCTGCCTTGGATTTGAATCCACACGTGTCTGCTGCTCTCCTGCAGGAACTTCTTCATGGAAAAAGAGCCATGGAAACGTCATCGTGGTAAAAGAGCTGTGGAAACCTGGCTGCATCGGTGTATAACTGCTAACCTGTGTAGCAAAGCCATTAGGAAACGATAAAACATGGGACAGATAAAAGCAGCAAACTGGAGGCAGGAATTATTTGGGAAAGGAGGGGACTTGACTCTGGAAGCTGAAGTAGCTCCTGAGGCTGCACCTGGGTGACTTGAAGACAATCCAATACACTAAGTAAAAAAATCAGTTCATTGATTTCACTTTTTGTTTTTGTTTGAAGGGACAAAAAGGCAGCAAAGCTTCAGAGTTGTGCATAGCTCCTACATCTCTGCGAGTTCTGTAGCATCTGGTTTTGGTGTCAAAAGCGTGATGTGAACAGATGGGGGCTATCTCCCTGAGCACAATCTCCCCCATCAGTGAACTGCAGGCCTTCAGGCCACCCCTGCAGGTGGGTGGATGCTGCCAGGTGGACATGGCTGCCTAAACTCCACCCCAGCACACAGCAGTGTGTGCTCATTGCCAATTCTCACCCCAAGTTTAGCACAGCCCCGAAGTGAATTTCTGAAGGTAGTTGTGATGTGAATGGAGTCAGTACCCTAAAACAGCAGTGCAAGCAAATGCCTTTGCCACAGCATGGTCCTGCTGGCACCGCTCCCCTCTGTGCCGGTTCACAGAGGGATCCTCTGTGTATTTCAGAGGCAAGAACCTCAACCTCACTGCAGGTATCTGAGTGTACACTTATGTCCCCAGCTGACTCAAATGCTCCAAGCCCTTCCTCACTCCTCTTGTGTATAAGGTGTTCTCAAAGGAAAGCTCTTGGTAGATAAGGATTTCAAACCGAGACCTTGACAGGTAAAGATAAGCACTCCGAGAGTCTCAGATGAGTGCAGGGTGAACTTTCTGTCACAGGGAAACAAGTGGGGACAGAAAGGGCTTTGGGAATTGCTTGCAAAGAATGCGTTGAGTGTGGCTGCCTCCCATCAGCTGACCTTGTTTCACATGTAGGAGGGCCCTTTCTTAGAAGGGCAGGGAGTTTCCCTCTAGTGGAAAGTAGATTGAGTTAGTTTGGTTATTAGCAGAGCAGGTCCCCTGGTGCCACAAGGTCTTGGGTTTGGGGCTTTTTTTTTTCATTGTTGTTTGTTGTTTTTTTTTAATTATATGTTCTACCAAATAAGTGCTTGAGTGTTGTTTTTACCCAGTGCTTTGGTCCATGGCTTGCTCTCAGTTCTGTCTTAGCAGGTTTACTCATTTCTCAAGTTAACTACAAAACTGAAATGGAAAAGAGTGGTAATTGTAACCCATATGTAAGAGAGCAAAAAAGGTCTTGCTGTGTACTGAGCATCTTGTGTTGCACCAGGCAGCCCTGGAAGGAAACAGCTCTGTCAGTCTTGTAACTCTGTTCTTAAACTAATCCCTTGCATGACTCTTAAATTGGTTTTTGCAGAGTTAGAAGCACATTACCTGAAGCTGTCTCTTTGTAAAAGAGGCAATGCTGGGTTCATTGCTTTGGCTAGGAAGCTGCTGGTGGGGCTGGGTTTGACATCTGTAGTAGTGCAGAACATGGAACTTCTCATGCTGCAGCTCAAGCCGGTCTGGCGGTGAGAAGGAAAATACAGTCCTGTGTGCTGGCTGCAGGGGAAGTCCCTGTGGTTCCTCAGCCTCTTCTGCTGGGAAGAGCAGAGCAGGTTTGGAGAACTGTGGCCCTTGCCACATTAACTGGGCCACCTTTTTTTTTTTTCTCTCTCTCTTCCCCTGCCATTTTTAACTGCAGCAAAGCTGAGGCAGGACCAGGCTGAACCGAGACCTACAGTGTATTCAGACATGTTTTTCTACCATGGCTCTTGCATCACAAGAGCTAACTCCTGTGTTTCTGTCCTGGAAGCTGTGTTCAAACTGGTTATGGTGGGAGTGTCAGGGTGGTGGCACACATCTGCCTGTTCCTCATTGCTCTTTGGGGGGACTGTGTCCGTGATGGAGGCACTTGTCTCCGTGCCAAGATCACTTTGACTTCTGCCTCAGGAGTGTCTTCTGTTGAGTAAAGCCCCAGCTCAGGCTCCAGCAGTGCTGTCACAGACGAGCCAGTCTGCTGCTCCATAGCTCATGCTGGCTGAGTGACACCAGAGGGTACCATGTGTTTGGATTTGATTTGGTGTTAGCTCCACTCATTTGGCAATCTGGCCAGAGAGGCTTATCTCCTACCAAGCAATCTCTAAGCAGAAACAAATGCTTTGAGAATGGTGGAGGGGGGTGGCATGAGAGGAGAGGAAGAGGGATCATAACTGCCTGGACTTGCAGGCTGGAAGTTGGGCATGTGGCATGCACAAGGGGAGGAAGCCTGTTTGTAAATTGCATGTAGTGGGAGTAGTGAATATTTCAGGCCAAACTACAACCTGTAGCCACATGTTTATGGGCCTTGTTCAGCTGAAGACTTCCTTTCCCAGCAGGTCTTATGTAAGAGAAGAAGAAAGTCTCTTACTTAATCTTGCTTTTTGCATATATGCAGCACATTTCTTTTTCTCACAAGCATCTTTTCTGTAGGATTCTCTTTTTTCTAAAGTTGTGTGCTTGAAGGCAGGCTTCAACAGAGATTGTTTGACTGGGAAGGAAGTGAGATCTGTGTCACTAAGTCTGTAGGTGTCTTCTTTTCTTTGGGACAGCTTGTCTCTGCCTATGACCAGAATTTGCACGTCATAATGGAGTTCAGCTCATCTCCTGCCATTGATTTAATATGGATGATGACATAAAAAGTGAGCAGCAGTGTTTTAACTTAACTGGAGTTTCCAGGACAAGCTTTGATGAGTAGGTTATCATCAAGATGAATATAAGACAAGAGAGTCCTCACTTTTCTGTCAAGGTCTGTGTGTACTTTTTTGCCTGGGGTTGAACTCTGTGATGAGCTGGATGGGAAAGAAGGATCAGAGTAAGGCTTTGTGCTGCATTTTTCTCTCTAAAGACCACTTGTGTGGTCACTGGATTATGTCAAACCAGGACTATTCCCACTCATCTTCGTGCAAAGTCAGCTTGGAGACCCTTTTCAGCAGTTGATCTCCAAAGCAGCAGCTCAGCAGAGCCTGGAGTTGAGGTCTCAGTATGTACTGCCCGCAGACAGTGCAGGGAACCCACAGTCTGTCGTGCCAGGCAAGCCCCAGTGTGTGATTCTGATACTACTGCACCTTCACAACTGATCTAATCAGTGAAGCAGCCCAGCTTGAAGCTCAGCTGTAGCTGGTTCAACCCATGAATGTAACCAAGCTTGCACAGATACCACCTAATCTGCCTCTCAAGCTCAACTGCTGGCTGTTAACTGCATTTCACCCAAGGAAAAACCCATTTAGTGTTAGAGCTGCACACAAGTGACACCTCTACAGCTCTGAGTCAGCCTGGTGGTACACAAATGTCTCACCTGGTTTTGTTCATAAATAGGAACACTTAACAAAAGAAGTCACCTGGCACACCAAATTATTTAAGCTTAAAATGGTGATGTGCAGCATAGCTCATGGAAGCTTTCAGGTGATGGAGGTATAAGCCCTCACCTTCCCTTTAAGGCCAAGGTTGCTTATCTTTATTTTCAGCCACAGGGAATTACTTTATTGTTTCCTGAAGGCCAGCCTGTCTCTCACTGCTTTGGGGGCTGGAGAATGTACTGGCTAGGTTGCTGCTGTGGTGAAAGGCACAGAATGATGTACAGATGACACCACCCGGAGATACTGACTCGGACGTCTCCTACAGACTTCCCACCCTGCTCATTTCTTGCTCCCATGGGGAAGTCCCCCACAGCTGATGCCACCAGCAGCACTGTGTTGCCACAGCCAGCAGGTTGGAAGAACAGAGGCTCTCTGAATCTGCAAACACAAGAAAAGGGTTGTTCCTCCAGGACACAACTTCTGAGCAGTTGTGCATAGAAGTGCCACAGTCTCTGCTGCTTCTTGGTGGTTGTCTGAAGCCAGGCAAAAACTAGCACAAAGAAACAGTTTGGCAACCTGGGTTGGCTTTGACTGCAGCTATTCCTCACTAGCATAGCTCTGGTGTGATCCATGCCCCAAGAATCTAGGAGAGGATCAGTCTCAAGTTAAACTGCAGAAGCTCTGTGTTGCTGCTAAGGTGTGAGGACAGCAGAGAGCCACCAAAGTGGTGGTCAGATGTGTCTTTTGCCTTGGGCCAGAGCTGCACAGAGCTCTGTGCCACCTACAGATCTCAGAGGCATGTCTCAGCCTAGCTGTGTTCCCACTGCACACACTCCAAGGAACATGAAGCAATCCTTGGTGCAGCTGCAGGACCTACCTGAACCTGTGCTAGCTGGCAGTCAGCAGTCCTGTGGCTGAGCTCACTGTCAATGTTGTAAGGCTGTTTTTTTGCAGGAGATGTTTAAATGGAACCCTAGAGCTTTGGAACCCTAGAGCTTTCCTGAGGTGGAAATCCAAACCTTAGCTTGCCCATGGCTTAGCTCTGGCCATGGGTGCATCACAGCCCAGCCTGATGGCCTTTTGCTCATCTCTCTCAGTGCAGCATAAGTATCTTCAGTCTGAGGTGTGGAGTGTAGGTAGATGGAAGATGCAGGGCATGTGCAGGATGTGTGCTTGGGTGGCTGTGACTGAAATACACTTTCCATGCTTTAATGAATGGGGGGGGGAAGAGAGAGCTTCCCATTGTGTTGTTTGGGTTTTTTCTAGCAGTGATTTTCCTGAAGGGAGAATCCAAGAAGTTTGGTGCTTTTCTGGCTATACTTGAGGAGGTGGTTGGAGGGAGAGTGGTGGGAGCTGGAGGTGAATCCCATTACAGGCTCATGGCATCCTCTGTCTAAAGTGAACAGAGGGCAGGGCTTTGCCATTCCTTTTCTGCCTAGAGAGAAAATCTGATTGGTACTGGCTGCATCTTGGGGAAGCACAGAAGAGCCACAGGACACTTTATCAGTAGAATCATGCTTTGATCAGGGCCTACCACATTCCTCTGATAGGATAATTATTAGTTGTGCCAAATGGAAGAGCTCTAATAGCAGAAGCTGTGAGATCTCCTTGAGAGCAGTAATTAACATGACATTGAGGAATCTTGCTGGGATGCAGCAGATCCAGGCCCTGGTCTGGTCTGAGCTGTCAGGACAGGTAATTGACCACAGCTTGCAGAATGCAGCCAGGAGCTTGGGTCCCTGAAAATCTTCAGAAGCCTTTTGCAAGGAAGCTTAACAGGGCAGGTGAGCACTTTCCTGCCCAGTTCTACTCCCCTGACGTGCTTCTAAAACATGGGTTTGTTGATGTATCAAAGAACTTTCACTTCTGTTTGAAGCCATCTAAGTTTAGAAAGGAAATTCTGAGCTGCTGGTTGCTGCTGTGTGTGTGGGGGGCTATTGTTGAGGCTTGCAGATTCCAGTCTGAGGTTTTATTTTTACCTATTAATGGTGCTGAATAAACTGGAAAGAAGTTGTGATATTTTGCAGGTTGAGAAGCTGACTCAGGCATCACCACTGCAATGCATTAGACAGAAGGGCTGAGTGGATCTGCTACCAGTGCAGCTGCTGGAAGGTGTGTGTCAGTGCCCTGTAGTGCTGTAGGAGGTGCCCTCCACGCTTCTTTCCCACCACCCTATCCTTAAAGCATGGAGAATTTTCTAGTAACAGTTTGTATCTTACAGAACAGGGTTTTCATTTTCACTTTCAGAGCAAGCTAGAGGACTGACTCCTGCTTTGGGACACACTTGCCCTGCTGAAATAAGCAGAAGCCTTAGAGTTTGTTGTTTAAAGCTTCCTGACGTTTGCAGACGTGCCCCTCTTCAAAAGCTGCTCTTCATCTGCCAAGCAAAACACTTCTGCTTATAAGCCTTTTGTCTTTCTGACCCAAACTGAAACTTTCCACAAAGTAAAACATGTCTTAGGAAAACTTCTAACTTCAGCTCTCCCAAGAATGCTTCCAGAGACTGCTGTGAGAGCCTGACAGCAGCACCAGCCAGGGCAAGCCAACTCTCTCGGTGCAGATCAGCTGCAGTATTTCTTTCTCCCCTCGTGTTGGTGAGTTCTGGAAGCTCTGCCCTTGTCTGTTCCCCTGTGTTTTTAAGGAAACAGCTGACTAAACCACACAGATATTGTTATCAGGAGACTGGTCCCTTGGGGGACATTTGCATAGGCTTTCAACCTGCTCCCTCTGGAAAAATAAAGGTTTCCTTTTTTTTTTTTCTCTTTTCCCTTTGAAACACAAAGGTGTCTGTAGGAGGAAGGAGGTCATGGTGCTGAAGTAAGCCAAGGTGAGCACAGACACCAAAGACTCTTAGCATTTGTTCACACAGCTGAGCTGGGAGAAATAGCAGAGTAGGTATCAAAGGGCTTGTCAGCCCCATTTGTGTTAAGGCAGGATGTTATGTGTGTTAAAGCTGGTCTGGTCTTGCTTTGTGGGTCAGGTGTAATCTTGGTAGAACCAGTGGCTGTCTGCTTCAGGCCTGATTTAAGCACTGCTGGACTGGTGGCGTTTTGTGGGGGTATAAAGAGGCAGAGTTTCTGTAGGACACCTCTCAGTGCACCCTCAATTCCTGGGCCGTTTGCAGTCCTGGCTTGTGGCTTGAATGGTTGGAAGCTAAGGCTTGGAAGGAGCAAGGAAAGCTGCTATAAAGCCAAAGGTCTTTAGCTCCTGCACTGAACCAGTGGCAGGATTTGTGCTGAGACAGCTTTTGTGGGGACATGATCCTGCTCTGTGGGGTTTTGTTATAATGATGTAGAATGCAGCAATTCCCTATTAGCATCTGGCTAAATGGTCCTGGTCAACTGCCTTCTGCCAGTCTATAACTGGAGGCATAGCTGCCTTAGCAAGAGCTGGCTGCATCATTCTGCTGGGCTGACACTAATTTAGTGTTTGATTCTTATGATAACTAAGTCTGTGCCACTGCCAGCTGCCAAGGCATGCTCCAGTTCCACTGATGTGTTCTTTCCTTGTTTTCCTCTACTGGGTTATTCAGGTGGCCTCAGCTGCCAAGAATAACTAGTTTGTGGTGTGAGGAGAAGAGCTTTGAAGTGATGGCCACCTCACAGCAGAAGGCTTCCAGCTGTGGGGAGCAGCATCTGTCCCTTCAGCTGAGTGGGCAGCAGCAGACAGTGATGCAGCTCTGCTCATTACTGCTCCTTGCAGCTCCTCTCTGTAGCCAGGCTGCTTTTGCCCTGTTCCATAGTGAAGAGGCAGATGCAGGTGTTGGTCTGTTGGAGGGTAGGAGAGCCCTGCAGAGGAAAGGCTGATGGGATGAGATTTAACAAGGCCAAGTGCAGGGTTCTACACTTTGGCCACAACAACCCCAAGCAGCACTACAGGCTGGGGACAGAGTGGCTGAGAGCAGCCAGGCAGAAAGGGAGCTGGGGGTGCTGGTAGCGAGTAGCTGAAGTTGGCCAGCAGTGTGCCCAGGTGGGCAGGAGAGCCAGTGGCATCCTGGCCTGGCTCAGGAGCAGTGTGGCCAGCAGGACCAGGGAGGTTATTCTGCCCCTATACTCAGCACTGCTCAGGCCACACCTTGAGTGCTGTGTCCAGTTCTGGGCTTCTCAATTCAAGAGAGATGTTGATATACTGGAACATGTCCAGAGAAGGGCAGCAAGGCTGGTGAGGGGCCTGGAGCACAGCTCTGTGAAGAGAGGCTGAGGGAACTGGGGGTGTGCAGCCTGCAGAAGAGGGGCTCAGGGCAGACCTCATTGCTGTCTACACCTACCTGAAGGGAGGCTGTAGCCAGGTGGGGTTGGACTCTTCTCCCAGGCAACCAGCAAGAGAACAAGGGGACACAGTCTCAAGTTGTGCCAGGAGAAGTCTAGGCTGGATGTTAGGAGGAAGTTGTTGGCAGAGAGAGTGATTGGCATTGGAATGGGCTGCCCAGGGAGGTGGTGGAGTCGCCATCCCTGGTCCCTGGAGATATTCAAGCAAAGCCTGTCTGGCACCACTTAGTGCCATGGTCTGGTTGATTGGATAGGGCTGAGTGCTAGGTTGGACTGGATGAGCTTGGAGATCTCTTCCAACCCAGTTGATTCTATGATCCTGCCGAGGTGCTGTGCCAGGAAGGTTGACTTGAGTGACTTAGCATCTGGCCTTGAGGCAGCCAGTTTTGGGTGGCAGTGCAGGGAGAGAGATGCAGAGGTGAGGACAGCAGGTTGTATTACTTCTTAAATGACTTTGAGCATTGCTGTGGTGGTCAGCTTAGTGGTGCTGCTGAGCACTGATCTCCTTAAGGCTTGATTGCTACCAGCAGCCCCCGACACAGTCTTTCTCAAGAAGATTGGCAGTTCCCAACTTTGCCTGCTGTCTGCTCTTCACCACTGAAAGATGCAGTAAATGCTTTCTAACTTGGCTGCCTAAGAGATTAGGTACTTGCTCTCCAGGTGCCCAGATGCCACTCATGAGGACAGCAGTACTCTTGCTGTCACTTCAGATGCCCCAAGGCAGAATGAACGAATGACCTCCAAAGCAGCCAGCGTCAGACAGGTGGAGATCACCACAGCTCAGTGCAGATAAAGGTACCACCTTCTAAATTATTTCTTCATGTTCTGATGAGCTTCTGCTTGCCATCTGCTTTTTAACAGTCATCATATCATTATCTGTTCTGCCAGAGACAATTTAATTAGATCTTCTTTCAGTAGGTTTTAATCAAGTGTTGTGGGGTGGCTGGTGAATTATTTACAGCCGTATCACTTGATGGAACACTTGGGCTGCTGAAGGCATCATGGAAGTGACATATCTGCAGCAAAGTGTACAGGTGGCTTTGACTGAGGACCCCACTTGTGCTCCTTGGGGCTGCCCAGTTGACATGAGCTGAGTGTCTGGCTGTCTGAGCCCACTTCCCTTCACAAGAGTAGAAACCCGGTGTGACTGTGCTGAAAAGAAAGGAGTGGAAGCAGTTTAGAACTAGGGTAAGAGCTGAATTTAGCTCTAGTCTCTGCTGGCTCAGTTCTTTTATAAGTGCCTTTCAAGATTGAATACCTTAAACGGTGTGGCCTTGACTCTCCCTCCAAGCTCCAGCTATTGAAACAAAAGTGCTGTTTCAGACTCTGTCTGATGTAAATGAAGTGGTTTCTGAGCAGGCAAGGTAGTAAGAGGCAGCACTCAAATAGCAAAGATAACAAACCGAGGAAGCGTTTTCAGAGTGCAGAGGGCTTCTTGCTCTGCCTTATTTCACCTGTCCCTTAAGGTGGTGGAGATTTCACAGCTGTAGGATGCCTCCTCTTTGATCTTGTTGGGTGCTTGTTTCAGCATCAGGACTTCTTTCCAGATCAGCCCCAGGACAGGAGGACCACCCTGCTGCCCCCACCCAAGTGGAGCTGCAAGTTTATAGCAACTGTCTTCCACCCACTGTTTACTCAGCCTCTAATGAAATGCAGTTGGAAGAGACATAACCAGAGCTGGAAAACCTCCTTCCAGGTATTTATTGTGCCTGTTTAGTATTTACAACGAGCACAGGCTTGGGTGTGCTTTTTAACACTTGATGTGCAAAGTGTAGATGCAGCTCAGGCTCCACTCATTACTGGAGAATTACTAAGTGCTTCTGAAGATGGGTTTGGCTTCCTTGCTTCTGTCAGAGTCCTTTCAGGCCAGGATGTATGAGAACAGTTTTGCAGGTTCTTGGTGGTGTCTTGCTTCGCTTGATGGACTCACAGTGCTGAGGTAGAGAAGTGGAGCTCAGCTGAAGCTTTGTGATCTGATCCAGAACAGAGGACAGTAGTGTGCCCTCATGCTGAAGCACAAATCTCAGCTGAAGCTTTGTGATCTGATCCAGAACAGAGGACAGTAGTGTGCCCTCATGCTGAAGCACAAATCTCAGCTGAAGCTTTGTGATCTGATCCAGAACAGAGGACAGTAGTGTGCCCTCATGCTGAAGCACAAATCTCAGCTGAGCATGTGGAGCAAGGATATTTGAGACCGTTGAAGGCCATACCTGACATCAGGCCAGAGACTTTACCCCAACTTTATTTCTCCCATACACATGTATGGGTGTATATAGCCTGATCTAGGGTGGGGTGTCCCTGCCCATGGCAGGGGGGTTGGAACTGGCTGATGCTTGTGGTCCCTTCCAACTCTGGTTCTATGTTAAAGAAGCAGGTCCTAGAATGATCTACCCTCAGCATCATGTTTGTAAATGTTGATGCAGGAATTGTGCAGACTTTAGCTGCACAGATTGTTCAGCCTGCAGAAGAGGAGGCTCAGGAGTGACCTCATTGCTGTCTACAGCAGCCTGAAGGGAGGCTGTAGCCAGGTGGGGTTGGTCTCTTCCGCCAGGCAACCAGCAACAGAACAAGGGGACACAGTCTCAAGTTGTGCTGGGGGAGGTCTAGGCTGGACGTTAGGAGGAAGTTGTTGGCAGGGAGAGTGATTGGCATTGGAATGGGCTGCCCAGGGAGGTGGTGGAGTTGCTGTCCTTGGAGGTGTTCAAGCAAAGCCTGGATGAGGCACTTAGTGCCATGGTCTGGTTGATTGGCTAGGGCTGGGTGCTAGGTTGGACTGGATGAGCTTGGAGATCTCTTCCAACCCAGCTGATTCTATCCTAAGTACCAAACTTAGTGTAGTTCCCTTGTACAATACTTAAAACAGGGCTTAAAGGGGAGCGTGACCATGGCCAGAGTCCTCTTTGCAGCTCTGTTCCACTGCTGCTCTCCAGCCTATTAAAAAGTGCCCCCCTGCCCTCCAAAGCCTCATGCTTCTAGAGCAAGAGTTGAAACTTACTCTCAGCACCACTGCACAAGGAGGAGGAACTGTTACCATGGTTACAACACCATGGGATGAGAACTTGCAGCTTCATTTTCTTGCATCACCTATGGGGCCCTACTGTCTGCCGACAGATTTCACTTGCTCACAGCTTGCTTTGAAGTCTCCGCCACTGGAATGATTACAGGAATGCTTTCAAGTCCAATTACTTCTGAGGTCTTCCTCTGTATTTTTTTTAAGAGCTTGAACCCTTTCCTGAGGCTGGTAATGAGCTATTAGGATAGTAAGGAATCAAGAATAGCAGGTAGCAAAGTGGCTCTGCCATTATCCAAGCCATGCATTCTTTCAGCAGGTAAGGGCAGATGTTTAACTTTAGAACTTAAGGAAATGATGTTCAGGGAGGTCTTGGAGCCACCTCCCACTACTCCCCCAAGGGACCAACAGACAGTTTATCAGGTCATTGTATCTGGATGGAGATCATCATTTGTCATGAGCCTCTTATGAAGGAAAAGGCTGATTTCCAAGCTTGCTGTGTGGATACAGTGCATGTCTGCCCACTCTGGAAGGCTCCTTAGAGTGAACAACTGGGCTGAGAAGTTGTGTGCTCCACAGTTCCCCTCTGCAGTCAGAGGGAGGACTACCTGCACTCAACCTTACTCTTTTACTCTTTAGGATGACCAAAGACAAGAAGGGAATGTTTTAAGGCTGAAAGCTGAGGGTGTCGTACTCTGAGCTGAAAGGCACCAAGAGCAGTCAACCTGCTCATGGGAGCACTGCTGCTAGCCACAGATCTAACCTGACTTTGCAGGCAGCTGGGGCAGGCACACTTGACAGACAGTGCTTGTAGTCCTGCTGCTGTGTTCAGGAGACAGGACAACCTGGAAGCTGAGGTAAGAAGGGACTTCGTTGCAGGTTTGTTGCACTGCAGTTCACATTGGAGTGGTCGTTACAGATGACATGGCTGAGAGACAAATGGAACCTTGGCATTGCTTATGTGGACTGGGCACCCGAAGCACACTCCTGACATGCTATCTGCTGCTCCTAGTGTCCAGGCTCAGGTGAAGCTATGTCGGCTTCTTAGCCTGATCCCTTTCCTTCCAGCTACGGTGTAACCCAGAAGTGTCCCCTCTCTTTCTCCCACTGCCGTGCTCGTTGGTTTCAATACATCATCCCTAGCTCAAAGCTTTGTGCAGCTGCTAGAAGAGAGCAGCAGAAGGCAGGTTGCTGCTGCCACTGAAAGAGTGCTCCCCTCCCCCAGGCTTGGCTATTATTTATGCAACGTGATCTAAGGCAGAGTGGCTGGGAGCCGATGGTCCAGAGTTCATTTCCAGTTATTATTGTAGCACAGAGTCAGCCTGGTTAGAGGTGCTCCTTTCAGCACACAACATATACCCTTGGAAAGCATAAACAAGCTCCAGCTCAGCTTTCCTTAGCTCCCTGCACAAGCTGGCTCTGCTAAACAGGAAAAGCAAGCTGGAGTTGCAGCAGTGCAAGAAGCTGCTTCAGCACTCAACCATAATGAACTAAGGTCTCTTCCAAGCAGGAGAGGTACACAAGGAGGACTGACACACCAGGAGTGGTGGAACCTTTCCTTTTTAGCTTCTAGAGGTGTGCTGAGTACAGCTAGGGCACAGCTGAATAGAACCTCTGCAGAATTCCCATGCCAGGCTGGGGTCAGACTGCAGCAGTCCTAGCAGATGGGGCTGTTTGGAGCGGCAGCAATGACACCTGCTGTCACAAGCCTCTTGTGCACCCTGGGTTTGCCTGCTCCGGAGCTAAGCCACCCAAGCTACCACTAACTGGGCTAAGGCATCTGAACTGCAGTGCTTTATTCTTTTACTGTCTGGGATACTTCTAGAAACCCTCCACAGACAGGATCACCCAAGGCCCTGGCTTTGGAGGCAGGCGTGTTCCAAAGCTGTTGGCGTTGTCTGGAGATGGAAGAGGCTGAACTGGGTTAATCACTACCCTCAAAGGATAAAGTTCCAGCCTTGTGGTACCGTCTCTGGTGTTGGTACAG
The DNA here is from genome assembly GCF_015220805.1 of Pogoniulus pusillus. Classification (NCBI taxonomy): domain Eukaryota; kingdom Metazoa; phylum Chordata; class Aves; order Piciformes; family Lybiidae; genus Pogoniulus; species Pogoniulus pusillus. Next base: position 13,160,853 of record NC_087290.1, on the reverse strand, counting down.
TCCCAACAGCAGCCAGCTGATGGTAACCAGAGCCAGAGCTGGTGAGGGTGCTTGGCTGCTAGCAGTAAAGCCTCTCTCAACATGCCGTACAGCAGGGGTTTAGATCTGAGGCTGGAAAGATGCTTTGGCTAGCTCAGGACCTGTACTTGGAGATGAGACTATCTTATGGTAATTGCCCTCATTGCCTTGCTCCAGCCAGTAATCTGTCTGCTGCCCTGGGAAACAGGGGTCAGGCAGCTCGTGGAAACACACTGGTGTCAGAGGCTGCTCAGCTGCAAGGCGAGGTGCAGCAGGGCAGCCCAGGCTGAGCAGGAAGGGTAGCCTCTGAACTGGACAAACAGGTCACACGGCTTTGCAGTGGCTCTGTCCCGTGCCACATAGCACCGAGGCTGCGGGAGCTGGATGCTCTGGGCTAGGAGCAGCACCAACACTTTGTAAGATCAAAGCTGATCAGAGTTGAGGCTCCATCAAGCAGCAGAGTGCTTGAGCTTTGTTTAGCAAGAGGCCATCCGAATAGCCACTAATTTAAGGTCTTTGCAGTTAATTATTAAGTCCCTCCTACACACAGCACTGATGTCATTAAATGGCCTTTCCTTTAGGGAGACACCAGTTTGGCTACCATGGTCTGACCAGCGGTGCCCTCTTTAGGGACCAGAGGTCACATCCTGCCTTCTCTGCAGAGGCGACTCCTGCTCTTCCTGTTGCCTCACAGCTCTGGTGATGTCCCTGCAGAATAGCAGGGGGAGAAGGAAGGAAGGAGAGCTGCTCCAGGGCAAAACCTCATTCAACACACAGGCCAAGAATGCAGCATCTGACCGGCAGTGTGGCAGCAGAGTGAAACAGGGGAGCTCAGGCATGTAGCTCACCTCAGCCACTGCAAAACAAACTCAGGATAAAGACAATAAATAAACCTTTGAGGCTCCCTCCCAGCCCAATGCAATCTGTGCATCTATAAAGCCTTTCTGCACCATCATTCTGCTTGAGAGCAGTTCCCTGCATCAGCCTTCTGCAAACTGAATGCAGCAGGAGTGTGAGCTCCTCTGCACAAGCAAAGCAGGAGTGTCCTGGAGAAGTGACTCCCCAGGTGCCACTGGAACTGCTCATGGGGAGCTGTGGGGACTCACAGGGGCTTGAGAGATGGTCTGGGGATCCTTGCCCGATGGGAGATGTGTCTTAGACCCTAGGGCTGAGGTGCTCTGTTCCCTTACATTGTGGTAAGGCAGCTGCCCTTCAGGGGAATTTGCCTCAGAACCAGTTCCTAACCAGTTCCTGGTTCTGAGCTGGGACACAGAGGACTGCAGAGAGAGGGAAGTGGCAGGGTAAGCCCTGTGAGTGTGTGTTTGCTGCCCGAGGAGGAAAGAGAGCTGAGCAGGGAGGCACTCTGCATGATCCCCACTTGCTGATGGCATACCCAGTCCTGGAAGAGAGAGAAGGAAGCTCACAACAATCCACTGCTTCCATTTGGTGTTGCAATTGCTTCAGGACTCTTTTCCAGAGCCGAGCTGTGGTGACTGCTTTCTGTTTGGCAGCTGAAGCCCAGTTCTGCTCACAGAGCTGTTTTCATTCCTGCACTTGGTGCCTCAGTGCACAGCCCTCTGGAAGCACCTTCTAAAACTCATGAGCATGCTGCAGATCTCTGATCCTGCTGCATGGCAGGACATACCAAAGCTCTCCTTGTCTCCTCTTAACATCTGAATGAAGGAAGCCTGCTCTATGGGTTCAGAGCATTCAGAGCAGAGTGGGTTTAGTGCGTTCTGCTCTCTCTGACAGTCCCAAAATGCAGCCTCCTCGCAGCTTGTTCAAATAAAGCTGTTCTGTGGTTTAAAAGACACTTCCAGAGAATGTGGCAAGTTGCCACATTCCAGTTAAGCAACTTCCTACAGTTGACATATTTTATCTTTTTTCCAAAGCCACATGGTTTTCTCAGCCATCTCTCTGCAAGAAGCACAGAACTCCACAACCCAGAAGCCTCCACCCCTGTATTCATTCCACTCTGTTTGAGGTGAGTGTCCTTTGGGAAGCCACAGGAGGCCAGTGCCTCTCAGGGGCATGGACCTGTGCTTTGCTTCATAGAATCACAGAGTGGCTCAGGTTGGAAGGGACCTCAGAGATCATCTGCTCCAACCTCCCTGCTGTGGGCAGAGACACCTCTCAACTAGACTTGGCTGCTCACAGCCTCATCCAGCCTGGTCTTGAACACCCCCAGGGAGGAGGCAGCCACAACCTCCCTGGGCAGCCTGTTCCAGAGTCTCGCCACCCCCTTACTGAAGAACTTCTTCCTCAGCTCCAGTCTAACCCTGCTCTGCCTCAGCTTCAAACCATTCCCCCTTGCCCTGTCTCTACACCCTCCTGAGAAGCCTCTCTGCAGCCTTCCTGCAGGAGCCCTTCAGGAATTGGAGAGCAGCTCTAAGGAGTAAAGCAGTGCTCTGTCTGCTGCTGGGGTCCAGCTCTCTCTAAGCACTGTGCTCACTGCTGCTGAAGCAAGAGAGCAGCCGTGGCTGCCTGGCTGAAGGCAGGGGGAGGATGTGTGTCCTCTGACATTAGGTTTTGGCAGGTGCGTTTAAAAAGCGAGTGACTGACTGTAGAACATCTGCTGAGTAACTGAAAAGGGAGAAGTCCTGATGGTACTGAGTAATGCTACAGCTTCCTATTTTGGGGTGGCTGTGTTGACTCCTCTGCCTTTCTCTCTTAGCAGCTGAAGAGGGTGACTGGCAGTGTGGTAGAGGCAAGGCTCCACACGCAGGGCTTGCTGGCAGGCGCTCTCTGGAAGTGCACTCCAGAACGTGCAATGCTGGGCTGAGGAAATCCGTGAGGCTGGGAAATCAGCTTCAGATAACTTCAGCACTCTTTGAACCAGGTCACAGCTGGGAAGCTAATAATAGTCTGCTGCTCATTATTGGCACTTTTCAGATTGCACTGTAAACAATCCAGCTGCATCTGTAAATCCCCATTGCCAAAGCACGGAAGACGGACGAGGCTGGGAGGGAAGGATGGAGGTAGGAAGTGCTTTGGCTTGAGGTCTCATGGATTCAGGGGCTGGATACCAAAGCAAGGCTGCTGCTGCTGCTGTTTGCTCATCAGGTGGAAGGGCTGTGTCTGTGGGAATCCTCGCAGCAGCTGAGCTTTGGAAGGAAAGCTGCTGTGCTTGGTTGTCACACAAGGCAAATGCTGGGAGAGCAGTAGGAGGGCACTGCCCTGTTGCCTGTGAGGTGGAGAGAAGCTGCCTGCAGCACTGCTGGATGCCACAGACAGCTGCAGGCCTTGTAGCTCTGGAGCAGCACTGAGGAGGAATTGCTCCCAGCAGTGGTTTCTGTCACAGCTATGGGAGCTCTGGTGGGCACCAATGGCTTTGAGACCCTTCCCCTGTACAGGTGTTGTGTTCCAGTTTTCCCAGGGGAGTTGTCTTGTCAGTAGTGTCTATCTTATTCATGGCCCCTTTGGAAAGCTCGAGATTGAAACTGTAAGTGAAAGGAGTCTGAAAAAAACCAAACCCCACCAATGATCTTTGCAGAATGGCAAAGAGCAGCTTGGCAGCAGTGGAGAATCACAACGTTTAAGGAATGAGTTTGTATCCAGCGCTCAGAACTCCCTTCAGAGGCAGAAAAAGGCAACACAGAATCCCTTTGTCTTTCCCCTGCTCCTTAGGAGGGGAGCACTTCCATGACAAAGTAGCACACAGCTTGTCACAATGGCTTTTTATTTTCTCCTAAGCAGTCATGGGGGCTTTGTCACTTCTGGTGGCTGCCACGCAGCAGAGTCCCTCCTCTGGTGCAGTCATCTGAGCAAGAGACGGAGCAGAAATCCTGAGCCCCAGAGGCTGCTGAACTGCTCTCCAGTGGATAACCAGAGGAGATACTTTGACTTAGAGGGGATCTAAACACAGGTAGTGCAAGAGGGGTGATGAGGGAGTATTTTAAAGTGCTTCCCAGGGAATCTGCAGAGTGTGACAAGTGGAGAATGTAAAAAAAAAGCAAAGCTCAGCAAATAAATAGAATAAAGGTGAACAAGTGGCTGTCAGGGAGTGACAGGGTTGGGGGGAATGGAACAAAGCTAGAAATGGGGAGATTCAGACTGGGTGTGAGGAAGAATTCTTCAGCATGGGGGTGGTGAGAGCCTGGAAGGGGTTGCCCAGGAAGGTGGTGGAAGCCTCATCCCTGGAGGTGTTTAAGGCCAGGCTGGATGAGGCTCTGGACAGCCTGATCTAGGGTGAGGTGTCCCTGCCCATGGCAGGGGGGGGTTGGAACTGGATGATCCTTGTGGTCCCTTCCAACCCTGACTGATTCTATGATTGTAAGGGGATAAATGCCTTTGTAGAAATGTGTCTACAGGCATCTCTTAACCTGGGAGTGATCAGGAGATCTGGGTGGAAGTGGTGGCAAATGCAAGAACTCTCCTACTCCGGAGACCCAGCTGGAGTGGACCTGGAGTGAAACTCAGGCTTGGATTTTTCACAAGTTCTGCATAAGATAATTGTTGGGCACAGGCAAAATGGCTGAACTCTGATCCTGAGCTGGCACATTTCCTTTGTCCACCTAAAGCAGAGGTGAAGTGTTTCAAATGCAGGTTTTCTTTACAGAAAGGTGCTTTGAGCACTTCCATTGGTTTTGTGGAACACTGTCTGAAGGAGGCTACAAGAAAGCTGGGGAGGGACTTTTTAGGGTGTCAGGTAGCGATAGGACTTGGGGGGATGGAGCAAAACTAGAAGTGGGGAGATTCAGGTTAGATGTTAGGAAGAAGTTCTTCACCATGAGGGTGCTGAGACACTGGCACAGGTTGCCCAGGGAGGTGGTGGAAGCCTCATTCCTGGACGCTTTTAAGGTCAGGCTGGATGTGGCTCTGAGCAACCTGATCTAGTGTAAGGTGTCCCTTGAGGTCCCTTCCAGCCCTGACAGTTGTGTGATTCCATGAGTTTGAAAATGAGAAACTTACCAAAAGCACTTGCAGGCAGAAGTCTTGCTTCAAACAAACTCTGTGCCACTGCACAAAACCAGCCCAAACCTTAACCCCTCTCTGCCTGGGCACAGAGCCCAGCACTGCCTGTAGTTTCTGTGGCAGTTCACTGAAGGAATGGATCTTTTAGCTGCCTTGAAGACGGCAAATTTGTAGCTTGTTTCTCTCTATCTGTGTGTGATCATTGTTCAAGGGCTGGTTCAAATCTTCCCTGGCTGTTGGCTGATGCCAAGTGACTGGAGCAGCTCTGTCTGTCGCATGCCAGTTACTGCCTGTCAGTCTCCTTTGTGTTTTTCCTCCTGCAGCTCTCACTAGGTCAGCAGCTCTGTTTTCCCTCTGCTTTCTAAGTGAGCACAAGATGGTTTAGACCAAAAATGCTGTTCTGTGGGGTGGGAATCTGGACTCCAGTGTGTGCACTTTTGAACACTGTGTTGGTGCTTGAACTCCCGACTGAAGCCTCTGTGATTGCTACAGGCAAATACTAACCAGCAAGGCAGAGCCCCAGAGATCTCTGGAGAAATGAAATGGGAGCAGTGAGCCATGGCAGCTTTCACAGGCAGTGTCTGTGAAAAGAGAAATGTGAGCCCAGTCCTTGCCAAAAGAGCTCCATTCTTCCCTGCAGAAAGCTAAGAGTTTGGAGCACTCACAGAGAAGAGTTTCTTAGCTAAGATTTCCCAGGGTGCAGAGAGCTCAGGTCTTGGAGACCTGCAACCTGCTCCTGCACAGACTTCAACTTTTTCTGTCCCAACCTCTTCCCCAAAGGCCAGCCCAGCAGCAGCAGGTAGGGAAGTGCCTGTACCAAAGGGAGGAGGGGCAGGAGGAACTCTTTAAGTGCTCAAATAACTGTGTCAAACAAGCAGAGGATTTGGGTTTGTTGTGGTTTGCTTCCTCCTCTGCTAATAAGTTCAAGTGCTGCAGAGGGCAAGCTGCTAATCTGCTGGATTCCCCAGCCTCTACTTGAGGGGAGGGAAGAGGCAGGAGGTTCTGCAGAAACAAGAATGTGTAAAGTGAAAGAGAGGTGCTTGGGAAGGTAAGGGGGTGGACAAATGCAGGGGGAAAAAACCTCTTTGGGATTAGGGACAGCATCCTGGGCAGTAAATTGCTTCATTGCAGGAGCTCAGTTGGCTCTGAGATCTCTCAGAGCAAGCACTGGAACATCCAGGCCAGCCCAGCAAGGTAGTGCCCTTAGGTTCCTCATTGCCTCTGAGAGCTGGGAGTGCTCAGTATCTTGCAGGATGAGGATTGCAATGAAGAGGAAAGGGAAGTGCAAGAATATGACTGGGACCTAGAATTAGTCATTCCCTTCCTGACCTTGCTGAAGGAAGTATCTGGCTTTACTTTTTTTTTGGCTGTAAACTCTGCTCCTTTATTTGTGCTGCAAGTTCACACAGGTACAGGTTGTTGGTTTCTTTATCCCTGCCTCCCTGGCCTGAAAGTTCTTTCACAGGTATGTGAGAATGATTAGTGCAGTCCTAAAAATCCTGGGGGAGGTTATCTGTACAGGCACTTGAAGTTCTGAATTTCACAGAGACATCTAACACAAGCCCTGTCCCCAAGACATGGCCTGGTGTTCCCTCTCCAGATTGTGAACCCCTTCACAGGCTCACAGGATGTCAGGGGCTGGAAGGAACCCAAAGAGAGCATCAAGACCACCACCCCCCGCCACAGCAGGACCACACAGTCTAGCTCAGGTCACACAGGAACACATCCAGACAGGCCTGGAAAGGCTCCAGAGGAGACTCCACAACCTCTCTGGGCAGCCTGTGGCAGTGCTCTGGGACCCTTCCAGGAAAGAAGTTCCCCTTGTGTTGAGGTGGAACCTCCTGTGCTGCAGCTTCCATCCATTGCTCCTTGTCCTGTGGCAGGGAGCAGGTGAGAAGAGCCCAGGGAGCAAGTGAGCAGAGCCTTTCTCCCTGCCACTTGCTGCTTTCTGGCTGCAGCCACTCTAAGCCCCAGCAGGGACATGGAGTAGGTAGTTTCTGTGTGGGAATGTATGCCATGGATTTGCCAAGACACTGAACAGTTGTAGTGAGCAGCACTATGGTAGTGCTGTCTCTGGGCTGCATTCACCTCTCTGTGAACAGCTTCGGACAAGTGATGGTTTCCCTGCAGTACTCTGGGAAGTCTGTGCTGTACCAGGGCCTAAGCCTCCCTTTTCCCCAGCTGAATAGGGCAGCACTATGAATACTCTAACAAACCAGGAGCTGAGCCTTGGAGACCACAAGATGTGGGACCACTGAAGTATGTAAGCCCCTAACTCACTGTTGAAATCTGCAGGAGTCTGCCCTGCAGTGGTTTGCTTAGGAGCATGTGAGAATTAGGAAGGAGAGGAAGGATCTGAGTCTAGGTTTCCCCAGCTGTCAGGAAGGATTTATTCAGGGCTGATCTTTGCTTGGGGCAGGGAGATGGAAGCCTTTGATTTCTTGAGGCTCTGCAGATTTCTTTCAGCACTGTTACGATGCAGGTCACCATCTCAGCCAGTACAGAATCCCTGGAAGGGGTCTCAGGAGATACTTTTTGCCTTCTTGCCACAGGCATGAGGAGCTCTTCCTGCTCCATTTCTAACAGATGCTTCTTAACTTATTAAGACCAAGGTTGAAGTACAAGACTCTGCTGAACTAGGCTTTGTGAAGCCTTGGCTGTTGAGCACCAGGTCCTGGCCTGATGGTGATGCTCTTCCACTTTGAACTGCTTGAGATTCAGCAATCGTGAACAGAGACAGGATCTGGGGACTCTGTGGAGGGACTGCCATGAGTGAGCACAGGAGGTTGTGCTGTGCTTGGACACTTCAGAGCAGGGCAACTTCATCAGCCTGCCAAGTGCATCGATTCCATGAGTGGATGGGAAACCTTAATGCATCTGCAGGCTGCTTTGGAGTGGTGACAGCCTTTGGCGTGTGCTTTGTGCAAGAGGACCTCTTAGTCTTCCTGTGCTCCATATGGCAGCAGAGTTAAGCCTGCTGAAGCATGGCTAAGTTAATGGTTAGCTAATGATGCTGGGTGGGTGCTGGGGACAAGTGTGAGCTGAGAGAAGGCTGATCTGCAGATGCAAAGTGGCAGCAGCAGGGCTGTGCTTAGCAGGTGCTAAGTGCAGAGTGCACTCGATCTGGTGCAGTTGCATGTCCTCAGGTCATAAAGGAAGGGGGAGGGCTTTCATTTTTAGTGTTCAGGAGGTGTGAAGTCCTACATAGTTAAGCTGAGCACTGCTCCTGTAGCTTCAGCCTAGGGAGGCATCTGAACCTAATGCAATCTTTGCAGAGAATTGTCTTTTCAGGCACATGGAGCCACTTGGTTGTGCAGCTTCATCCTCCCACTCTTAGCTGGGGAGGCCTCAGCTGAGTGTTTCCAGCCCTCAGTTGCTGGGGTTGTGAAAAAGAAAGGAGGGGAGAGAAAAGAGTGGTATGTGGCCTCCAAGTGACCCAGAAATGATGCTGTCTGCATCGTCTGACAAAGCAGAAATAACACACTGTAGTGTTTGGGCAGTGGCTATTGTGTCAGCCTCAGGCATGACTGAAGGTTCAAAGGAAAATCCATCCATCTGGTGTTGGTCTCTCCCTGTCCCACCACCTCTCTGTGCTTTTATTTACTAATTTCTCTTAAGGCTTTTTTTGTTCCCCAGAGCATACCTTGGCCCTGCACTCTGCTGCTGGCTCCCGTTGGACAGGGTTTGCTTAGCAATGCATTGAGGAATGTATTAGAACAGATCATAGAGCAGCTCATAGAATCAACCAGGTTGGAAGAGACCTCCAAGATCATCCAGTCCAACCTAGCACCCAGCCCTAGACCACGGCACTAAGTGCCTCAACCAGTCTCTTCTTGGACACCTCTTATACTTGCACTAACCTTATATGAAGGTATGGATGCCAATATGTAGATGCTGGTTATTGCCTGCTGTGCCTCATCTACACCTATGGCTTTACTATATAGGTAATAGCATATGTGTGCATATTCAGTATATCAAACTATTGCCTGGATAGTAAAGCCATAGGTGTAGATGAGGCATATCAGGCAATAACCAACATCTACATATTGACATCTACTTCCTCTTCTAGGCAAAGCCCCAAGTCCCTCAGCCAGCCCAGGCACCCAGGTTCTAGCAGAAGCAGCAGGCTGCCAGTTGTTTCTGTGCAGCACCTGCTGCAAGCCCAGCTGGCTCCAAACCTCCATGCACAGCTTCCTCCCCATGGCACGGGGAGAGCTCATTCCTAGAGAGCTCATCTCCATCCGTGTCATCGTTCTGATCCCCTCGTCTTTCTAGGAGCTGCCTCAGTCGGTGCTGCTGTGAGCAGAGCACTGGAAGTTAGGCTTTCATCACCTCTAGAACTGCTGCTTCACTTTGTGCAAAGGACTTCTCATCTTCCTTCCTCTTTTTTTAACAAGCTGCTGCCATATGGGGTCTTGTGAGGGTGCCGATGCCCCTCACTTGGCTGAGCACACAAAGCAGTGGCACTGTGCTCTAAGCTGTCCTTGTCAAAGGGGTTTGGCACAGCAGCAGCTGATGTGCTGCTGCACTTGTGCAGTCAGCCGAGAAGGGAGCCAGAGAGAGACCCCGGGAAGCAAGTCCTCTGGCTCCTGATTCAGCAGAGCTAGCACTAGCAGGCCTTACATCTTGAGCTGGAGTCCTGCTTACCCTGCCACACATGTGTACTGAATGAGTCAGCTGGGTTCAGGTGAGAGTGTGTCAGCTCCACTGCCTGCAGGGCAGTGCTTGCTGTGTGTGAGCTCCTCTCCTAAGGTGCCATCTCAAATGAGCAAATGATGCTGCTACCAGGTGTTTCTTTGTAGGGTTTTGTCTGCTGGCTTGGCCTCGCTCGTTATGGCTGGGGAAGACACATGTCCAAATGTCATCCCTTGGTGGATTCAGTTCTGTTGGCTTTGAGGGCAAACCCAAACCCATGTGGGTGAGAACTGGAGTGACTTCATTGGTTAGGACACAAACAATTCCTGGAAACCTTTGGGGGGGTTGCATCTTTTCGTCATGTTTTGGGGTTGTGCCTTTTGCTCCTGTGCAGATCTTGTGCTTGCCTTGAAAGGAGCCTGTTTGGATTCCCAGCTGACTGGGGGGTGGCTTTGAAGCTGGTGAGATGCTGAGACTCTCCTTCTGAATCCTGCATCCTCCAAGTGTTCCTCATGCCAGCACAGATGGGAGTGATGCTTTGCTGTGTGGTCGAACGAAATGTTCTCTGAACAGGTTTGGATGTTTTCTCACTGCCAAATGAGCATATGTCATGTTAAAAGGGTTCAGACCCACTCTCTCCCTTTCCCTAGGCACATTTGGGTTTTAAACCAGTCAAAACCAGGCACTGGTTTAGTTCTGTCTACATTGGAAAGGGAACAATCCACATTGTTTGAAGATATCTCTATGCCTCCGTGCACCACAAGCTGGTTCTGCGGACGTGGAGGGGAAATGAGAGTTTCTGAGCCTTCAGTTGCTGCTCAGAGATGGCTCTGATCGGATGATAACAGTTCAGATAGCTGGGGGGCACTCAGATGAGTCAGCTGCTTAAAGTTTAAGTTCATCAGAGGAAGAGCTCAGCGTCAGTTGTGTGGCTGCAGGAGCTGTGAAGACAGTTGGTTTGTTGTTAGCTGAAGGGTGCTGCAGACTAGGCTTAGAAGCAGAACTGTTAGGATGGCCGAGGCTGAAGGTGGCTCTGGACAGTGTCTGCAGATCCTGGGCAGAGCTGAGCTGCGTCTCATGATCCTCCATCCATCTGCTCCTGGCTCCGTGCACGGTTTGCAGGACAGAGCAGGGAGACCTCAACACTATTTCTGCAGTGATTCTTTGGCCCTATTCTTGTCCCCTCTGGTCAGGCACTTTGTCCTGCTGTATTTCTTTGGGTCTTCTCTGGCCCCAGAGAAGTTCAGGTTCTGATCCGACCACATACTCTGATTGCCCTCTGTGGTGCACAGCAAGGAAGGTCCTGAGCTGTGCTGCATTTCCCTCCTAACTGGAGGAGGCAGCCAGCACTGCTGCTGCTGCTGCTGTTTGCTGCTTTCCACTCCAGCCAGCACTGCTGCTGCTGCTGTTTGCTGCTTTCCACTCCAGCCAGCACCGCTGCTGCTGCTGCTGCTGTTTGCTGCTTCCCACCAGCTCAGGATCCCTGTCCTGTTAGGGCGATATCCCGGGGATTTCTTTTCTCTGTTGTGATCAGCCTTCCAAAAGCCAGGAAAGGTGGTCTGCCCTCACAGCCTTTTCCAAGGTGGGAATCCGAGGCAGAGCAGCTGGTGCCAGCCCTGCCTCTGCAGTGCCAGCCTTGCGCTCGCTGCAGGGTGCTGTGCATGGCGAGGTCGGGAGGTGTCTGCTTGTTCTGGTGGCTGCTGGGAGGCTTCCTCAGCTCTGTCCCAGCTTCCACACCTCAGAGCAAGCAGCCTTGCAGGCAGCATAGCTTGCTCTATACGAGTGCAACACTCGTTCTTTCCTTTGCATGGATCAACTCAGCTGCACCTTTTTCCTTCTGTAGCTCAGATGACTGAGAAAGAAGTGCCCTGAAGTACAGCCACACTGCTGCTGGTTCCCCAGTGGCTGCTGAGATCTTTATCCATCTCTGACACGGTTGCTGAGTGTGACTTCAGAGACAAATCTGGCAAGTCAGAATCAGACCTTTTCATCTTCTCCTCAGTGCTTAGGTTGCTCACAGTTGGGCTTTTTTCGGTCTGACTTAGGGTTTGTCTATGTCATGGCACTGGGAAGAAGAGGTAAGAGTCATCTAAAGAGGCACCTAAAAGTGCACTTTCGCTGCATGCCCTGAAACCTTCCCCAGTGTCCCATGCAGATAAACTGAGATCAGAAGTTTCAGGAGGCAGCAGTGCAGAAGCTCCCTCACTGTCCTAGATACCATTGCAGCCAGTGCAGTGTCCTGCAGCAGCTATTATCTGTTGCTCCAGGGAGTGCTCCCTTACCCTCTGGGCCCTGTTCTTGGCAGGAGGTTAATACAGGAGTTCCTTCCTGATTAATTCCTGTCTGAAGGAAGATGGATGGTTTACATTTCTCTTAGCCACATGTAAGAGCTGGGTCATGCATTGATCTGATCCTTTTCAGGCACTGCCTTGTTAAATTGCAAGGCAGTAAGTGGTTGTAGGCTTGGAAGTGTTGGTGTCAGCTCCTATCGATCATCTTCTCAAGCGCTGCCTGACTCTATGAGGTTTCATCTCCGGGGACAGGAGAAATAGGAGCTGCTTTGGAACATGTGCTTGATTCGTTGACTAAATAATGACACTTGTTTGTCTGGGGTGTTGCAAACCTCTCTCTTCTAAACACTGCCTATGTTTCAAGTCATCAAGAAGAGTTGTGGGCATCAGTGAGCAGAGCACGGTCAGCATTGCGAAAGCCGAGAGCCTGGCATCTGGTTGTGAAATGCATGAAACAAGCTTGGCCTCCAGCTGCTGATGTTCTGAAGAAATCTCAGCTGGCACTTTGGTCTGGCAGAGTCCTCTCTGAGCCTCTCTGGCTCTCCCTGCGTTGCTTAGAGTACAATTTCCATTCTGTGCCTCAGTTTCCCCTTTTTTTCTGTGAAGTGGAATTAACTGTTGTGGCTGCAGGGCAGCCCAAGGTGTGTGCACTCAGTCACGAGGACAAGCCAGGGAGGACTTCGTTAAAAACTAACTCATGTGTCCTCTGCTCCTCCCACCCGGTTTGTTTGGAGCAGTTGCATTGAATTCAGGGGGCCTGGGGTCTGGCCAAGTGCAGAAGCTGCAGTAGATGTCATGCGTTTGCCTTTTCATGACTTCTGCAGTAAGATGCCACTTTTCTGGACATGAATAAAACATAACTGACAAGAAGCTGAGAGAAAGCTGACCCCCAAATGCATGAAGCTTCTTTAGGGACCACGACTATTAACCTTCTCTGCCAAAGGAAGTTAGAATGTGAATTCTCCTCAGAAATACTCAGGCTGCACTTTGAATACTGAATTCTTCCACCTCGCCCTTGCGGTATCGCTTTGCTTGCCAGGGACTCCTGAGTTTTGCACCCTGCTGGCAGTGAACTCGTTTGACAGATGCCATCCTTTGTGCCATGTCTGCAGAAATGCAGCTGAAGAACTTGGGGGTGTTTTTAGTTCATCATCCTTTTAAACTCCCAGCTGCTGACTGGAGGTCACGGGTAGGGGCAGCCTTGCATCTCCAGAGAGCTGCTGTTTATTTTGTGCAAATAAATAAAGAGCTACAAGCTTGGCAGTTTTCTCCTAAACATCTTGGGCTTGATGCTCACATGTGCTGTAAAGGGGTATTGATTTAGAAAGTTCTGGAAGGAGGAGAGCATCCAGGAGCACACCTTGAGGCATGTGTGGTCAGAGCAAGTATGAACTGGGTGTCCTGGCCAGCAGCTCCAGCAGGCAGAGAGAAGCAGAGCTCTGCTGGAGCTCCCTGCCAGTAGCACTTCCCTCCAGCTGCTCTGTGTCTTGTCTCTGTTCTTGTTCTTTCCCATCTCTGTGGGTTTCAGGCAGTTGGGTACTGCTGCTTCTGTTGTGGGGTTTGCCATTTGTGATGAGTGGGATGTGCTGCTTGGCAAGCAGGCAGTGAGCAGCTTACTATTGGCTTTATCTCTTGGTCTGGGCTGTGGTGGCAGACCTGCATCTTGTTTGTGGGTTTTCATCTGCGTCACTCAGCCCAGAAGTTTTATTATCTTCTCAGAAAAGGGTTTTGCAACAGCTCAGCTGTTAGAGCCAAACCATCTCGTTTGGCTAAAAGTCTGGGCAGGAAATAGCAAAACGAAATTCATCCTAAGGGAGAAGCGTGGTGCGTGTAGGGTGGGAAGAGAACGCAGAGCCACTATTTATAGGGCTAGGGGAAAACAAATTTGGACTCCAGGAGCAAATGTGAAGGAGTTATCATGGGAAAACCAGACTTGGCAACCCTGAGATATACCCAGAGCTGTGCTGTCAGCCTACTCCTCCAGTTCTAAGAGTTATGTTTCTGTTCTAACAAAGAAGGAAAGTCTGACATTGAACTCTGTGCTGCACAGAGGACCTTCCAGCAGTGTCCTTGGAGGGCTTCATGCTCTGGATGAGACTTGTCAAGTGAAAATATTTGAACTCGTGGTTTTTTGGAGCTATATGAAAATAGTTGCAGACAGCCTCTGCTGCAGGGGGGCTGTGCAGTGCGAGCAGGCAGAGCTGCAGGCAGCGCCAAGAGGAGGCAGATGATTCAGTTTGCTGCTGGTCACACAACAGGTCAGTGGCAGGGCTAGGAGTGGAGCCCAGCTCCCTGGAGCAGAAAGCTGTTCTCTGACTCACTGGATGTGATGCTTCTGGTATTACGCTGAAGTTGGTGAGAATTTTGTGGGGGATGCGAGAGCAGTGACCGTGCTTCAGGAGCGTCCCTCCTCGGAGCCGCCCGCTGCTGCCGAGTGCGGCAGGGTGATGTGGGGCATGCCTGCCGGGGATGACTTCTTGGGCCTCATTTCGGGGGGGGGGGGGGAGGGGGTGTACGAACGGATGCTAAATCCTTCTTGTCTTCCACGGTGGTTTGCACAACGGGAGTCCCGCACCCTCTCTTGCCCCTGTCGGTGCCTGCAGTTCCCTGCTTTATGCTGGAGCAGGCTGCAGCAGTCCCTGTGGCACCGTGCTGAGCGAGCCAGCTGGGGTGTCTCCACTTGGCACAAGCAGCATGGCCGGTGGTGGTGCCCAGACCTCTGCTGAGCCCATCCCCAGCCTCTCTGGAGCGTGGCTGGCTTTGGCAGAGCCACGGCTGCCTACAGGGGTCTGACTAGAGAGGGCAGACAAAGGGTGGGAAGAAGGAAGCACTCAGCCCCTTTTCATAGAAAGAGGTACTGAGACTGGGAGCAAACGAGTGGGATTTCCAAGGTGATTTCTTTAGATCTTATGCTCCGAAGCTGTAATAGGAAGTTATGGTTAAAAGGTTCCTTTGGTTTCATCTGGATGGTCGCAGTGCAAAGGGCTGGCTGAGTCTTGAAGCACACAGCAGTCCTGCTGTTGCACAACTGCCTCTCCCGGCGTGCTCTGCCCTTCTGTTTTCACTGCATGAAGCCTTGGAGGCACTTCTGTATTAGCCCAATTTCTGATAAACCTCAAACTCCGGTGGCTCTGTTCTCTGCCTTTACAAATGTGTGGACAGGAACACACTTGTTATCCCTGAGAGCTGCGAGGAGGCAGATCAAACAAAGCCCCCAGCCGCTGCGCTGCATTTCTGCTGAGTGTAGAGTCCTTCAGGGATGGCTCCTGCCTTGTGCTGAGGTGTTGAAGAGTAAAGCTGCTTGGTGTGAGGCCGTGCCTGGATTTCCCTGAGTGCTTGCAGGAGTCCATCCTTTGTAGAACCATTGAATCGTTATCGCTGGAAAAGACTTCTAAGATCACCAGATCCAACCTTCTATCCAACACCTGATGAGAGGCTGAAGGACCTGGGGCTGTTTAGTCTGGAGAAGAGAATACTGAGAGGGGACCTAATAAATGTTTGTAACTATCTGAGGGCTGGGGGTCAGGAGCAGGAGACAGGCTCTGGTCACTTGCTGCCTGGGATAGGACAAGGAGCAATGGATGGAAGCTGCAGCACAGGAGGTTCCAGCTCAACACAAGGGGAACTTCTTCCCTGGAAGGGTCCCAGAGCACTGCCACAGGCTGCCCAGATGCCCAGAGAGGTTGTGAAGTCTCCTTTTGTGGAGCCTTTCCAGGCCTGTCTGGATGTGTTCCTGTGTGACCTGAGCTAGATTGTATGGTCCTGCTGTGGCAGGGGGGTTGGACTCGATGACCTCTTTGGGTCCCTTCCAACCCCTGGCATCCTGTGGTCCAGTGAGCCCCACTCACAAGCCAGCATCCCCTCGGCTCCTGGGAAGATTTCACCACACCGCAGGATCTTAACTCTTTCCTTTCTGGCTCCCAACAGGTGAAGCTGATTGACTACATCCACAGGCAGCGGCAGTGCAAGCTGAGTGTGCCCCTGAATGACAGGACAGCCGAGCTCAACAGCTACCCGCGCTTCCACGACTGGCTGGACATTGTCAATGTCAGGAAAGAAGTTGTACAGGTAAGGGGAAGACAACCCTCAGCACAGAACCCTCCTGCTCCTTCAAGACATTCCCAGCTGCCTGCCCTCCCCCAGGGGTGCTCAAACACTTCCTTCCCTTTTACAGAATCACAGAATTAACCAGCTTGGAAAAGACGTCTAAGATCAGTGAATCCAACCTGTTACGTAACCCTTCTAATTAACTAAGCCATGGCACTAAGTGCCTCATCCAGCCTCCTCTTAAACACCTCCAGGGATGGTGACTCCATCACCTCCCCTCCCCCGGCAGCCCATTCCAATGTCAATCTCTCAGTGAAGAACTTCTTCCTAACATCCAGCCTAAACCTGCCCTGGCACAGCTTGAGGCTGTGTCCCCTTGTTCCATCCCTGGGTGCCTGGGAGCAGAGCCCAACCCCACCTGGCTACAACCTCCCTTGAGGTAGCTGTAGAGAGCAATGAGCTCTGCCCTGAGCCTCCTTTTCTGCAGGCTGCACACCCCCAGCTCCCTCAGCCTCTCCTCACAGGGCTGTGCTCCAGGCCCCTCACCAGCCTTGGTGCTCTTCTCTGGACACCTTCCAGCACCTCAACATCTTTCTTAAATTAAGGGGCCCAGAACTGTCCTTGTCTCAATCTGTAGGATCCTCTGGTAATAGAATCTGCAGCAGCACCTCCCACCTACTGCTCAGTGTGAGACAAGGTGCTGCATTGCCAGGACCTCCTGTCCTTCTGCCTGCTAGCTCTGTGCATGACACCAGAAACTTTGTCACTGACTGCCTCTAGAAAATAAACTCTTGCAGCATCCCATGTTCTGTGTCCAGCACTAGCCAAAAAAAAATACCAAGAGCTCAGCTCTGTGCAGGGACATATTCAAAACATTAATGAAAAGGCTGAGTCATAGAATCATAGAATCAACCTGGTTGGAAGAGATCTCCAAGATCATGCAGTCCAACCTATCACCCAGCCCTGTCCAATCAACTAGTCCTTATAGCCTGTTTGTCTCTGAGCCCTGCATGCCACAGTTAGAACTCACTGGGATGCCAAAATAGCCAACAGAACCCTGTCCCTTGAAACAGACTAGCAATAGAGGTCAGACTTTACAAGTTAGTCCCAGGCTGATGGTTCTGAGGTTGTGTAGCCTCACAGAGTGCTCAATGCCAAGTGGACTGCAGCCCAGTAACGGGCAGAGAGGCTTTGATCTGGATTTTGGCTGTGGGTAGGAGTCTTTGCACAGAAACCAGGGAGGTTTTTCATTTGCTACAGACACACACACCCGTGAGTAAAGCTGTGCTTCAAACTGATACCAGAGAGCATTGCATCAGTCCAAAGGAATGGAATAAATAACCCTCCTGTGGTGGGGCTGTCTGGTGGCCAGCATCGTGCTCACCCACCATGGCTCCTTCTGATCTTTACACTTCAATTCTTCCCATGCAAATCACTGGAAGCCTCTTTAGGACACAGAATAATCCCATCCTTCTGCTGGAATCAGAAAGGACCAGAGAAGCCAACACATTTTTTCCTTTGTTGAAGAGGAGCCTGAAATCCCAGCTGTGTTTAGATGGTTACTGGGGTCTCCAGGGCTGCAGGACACTGACATCCCTGGGACTGGGCTGTCCACGTCCAGTGCTGGTCAGTACTGGGGGAGGCTCCAGCATTACATTAATGGCAGTGTTAAGTAGAGCTTAGTCCACTAGTGGCTAAACAAAGCAGAAAAGGCTTTTTCCCATTCTTTCCCCCAGTTTTGGCTCTGCAGGCCAGAGCAGTGTTCTCATGCAGCCTCCTTGGATCCTTACACCAGAAAAAATCCTCCGACTTCAGCTGCAATCTGCCTGAGTGAAAAATTCGGCACAGTTTCATCAGAGTTGTTTCCAGCTCAGTCCTGATGTAACTAAGCAGACCCTGGTGAAACAGGATGAGCTCAGGACCGAGCTGTGCCTGCTATTCCCTGCCATTCGTTTTGCTCGTGGTGCTGGATTTGCCTGCAGCCCAGCAAGGTTTTGGGCAGCAGAGCTAAAGGTGCAGCAGTGACAATGAGAGAGCAGGAAAGCTGCCTGGTGCTGTGGCCAAACTGCCAGGCTCCCAACTATTGTTGGTTTCTAAGGTTACTGGAATTGCCTGAGCCTAAAAGAATGTCTTTGTAGCTCTTTTTAAAAACCTTTCTGATGCCTGCAGAACTGGGGGAAGGGAAGAGAAGGGGTGGAGAAGAGGGGGAGGAAGGCAGACAGTTCCAATCTGCCACATCCTGCTAATTCAGGGAGCAAACAGGGTTCAGCCTGCTCTTCCCTATGTGTGGTCACTAAGAAGAGGTGAACACGTTCAGGTTTGGTCTAAGGCAGGAAGAGAATATTTTCCAGATCTTTGTTATTTTGATTCTTGCACTCTTGTTTCCCTCCACTCCAGCAATGCCCAATGTGATGAGCTATGTTCCTTCTGTGCTCTGGGGCAGAAGAGTAAGAGGTGCACAAAGCATCCAAATCCCTCTTGTGATTCCAAATGCTTGGCTAGTTTTGGGAAAGTTCTGCATCCATTTCATGCAGCTGCAGGCAGCTCCTCTAGCAGATACTGGAAGGCCACTCCAAGGTCTCCTGGAAGCCTTCTCTTCTCCAGGCTGCAGAGCTCCAACTCTCTCAGCCTGTCCCCATAGCAGAGCTGCTGCAGCCCTCTGAGCATCTTTGTGGCCTCCTTTGGACTGGCTCAAACGCTTCCGTGTCCTTGTGCTGGGGGCTCCAGAACTGCACTCCAGGTGGGGCCTCAGGAGAGCAGAGCAAAGGGGCAGAATCCCCTCCCTTGCCCTGCTGGCCACACTGCTCTTGCTGCAGCCCAGCACAGGGTTGTGTCTGGGCTGCACTCACACTGCAGGCTCCTATTGAGCTTTTCATCACCCCAGACCCCCAGGGCCTTTTCCTCAGGGCTGCTCTCAGTCATTCCCCACCCGGCCTGAAGCTGTGCTTGGGATTGCACCAATCCAGGTGCAGGACCTTACACTTGGCATTGCTGAATGTCATGAGGTTGGCCTGGGCACATCTCTGCAGCCTGTCCAGGTTCCTCTGGATGGATCCCTGCCCTCTAGCAAGTCACCTGTGCCACACAGCTTGGTGCCATCTGCACACTTGCTGAGGGTGCACTGATTCCTCCCTCTATCCATATCACCGACAAAGATGTTTAACAGCACTAGTCCCAGCACTGACCCCCTAGAGACACCACTTGTCACTGGTCCCCGGGTGGCCATTGTGCCCTTGATCACCACTCTGCCACCACCCAACCAATTCCTTATCCAGCAGTGCTGCACCCAGCAAGTCCCTGTTTGTGCTTTTGTTGTTGTTCTGTTCTTTCACTGCTTAGAAAACAGCCACTGTTGTTGTCTGTGTCCTGGACATCAGCAGGCTGTGCAGGGGAGATGTCTGGGGTCAGATGCCTCTCGGCAGTACTGGAGGTGTTGTGGGATCCTTGACCGTGGCTTAGGTTTCCTGCAGCCTGGGAACTGCATTTCAGCTGAGTGCTTTCAGAATGGAAATCAGTGACAGAGGCAGATTGAATAGGTTAGGTATTAAGAAATGTGTAATGGTTTCCCTTAGCTCTGTGCACACTGCCTGTGACACGAGTGGGGAGAGAAAGGGTTAGGCAGGCTGCAAAGAGATGGCTGAGTGGGTCAGAGGGGGAAAACAGGGACACTCACTGCTGTGTTCTGTGGCTGGTGGACCAAATACACTGGGGAGCGACTTCCCAGCTCTCAGGCTCACTGTAAAACTGAGACACTTACACAGGGTTTCCTTTTTAGTGCTTCCAAAATGTGCTGCAGAGGGAAACCAAACCCCACAGGTGTTGCAAAGGTCTGCTCCCGTTCTGCATATAGCCCTCGCTCAACACTGTGAGGCTCTGAAGCTGGCTGGAGAGGTGGCCAAGTACCTGTAGAGTCTCAGTGCCCTCCCCTGGACGCTTCTGAGGTCTGAAGAGGAAGAGCAGCACAGTGCAGGCTGTGCAGGTGGAAAGGCTGTGCCGTGGCCCACTGCTTGTTAGGCACAAAGTGAGAGACAGGTCCAAGTTGGTGGCTTTTACCTTTTGCTTTTTGCGGTGGTTTTGGTTGCCTCTGCATTCCTGGTGGTGCTGGAGGGGGCATGTCGAGATCGTGCTAATCTGTGACATAACACCTCTGAAAAGCAGCCTTACTGCCAGCACTTTTTTAGCTCGGGAGTTAGACAAACAATGCTCTTGTTCTCTCTCCCTCTTCCCCTCCCCTCTCTCCCAAATAAAGCTGCCATGCAGGGAAGCACAGCAGCTCCCAGGCTCTCCTGTCAGAAATAGAGCAGGGGCTCGAATTCAGAGTATCTGCTGACTCCCCTAGTCCAGGCTGAGGACTATTTTTGCTCGGTGACTTGCCAGAGACGCCGCGAAGCCCGAAAGCTCTGCCTGCCCTGACTGCTGCCCTGGCGTCGGGCACCTCTCTTCGCAAACCTGTGTTTTAAACGAGGAGAATGACCGCTTGTGAAATCCTTTAGTCCTGGGAGAGATTAGAGTAATAACAATGCAGTGTTTATGGCGTTGGGCAACAGCTCGAAGCGCCGCGGACGCGGAGAGCAGGCAGCCTGTGGCGCTGCGCGGGGTGCGAGCGCTGCACTGCGCGGAGCCAGCGGACCCGCAGGTAGGCGGCGGGCACCAGCCTGGGGGGTGTGAGCCTGTTTGGAGCACTGCCGAGGGGCGAGGAAACGCTGAACCCCCAGCTTGGACTGCTTTGGTGTCTTTGGTACTGTTCTTCTAATCAGTTGTCAGGGTTTTATCACAGCAGACCATGGCTGGTGCGGAGCAGGCTGAGCTTTGGGGCTGGGCTGAGGGGGGTCTGGCACTGTCTTTCTGTTTCTCTAGGAAGGGCTGGAGTCCCTGCTCCTGGCTAGGAGTGCTGGGGCTTGCTTGGCGCTCAGTGTGCAGTTCAATACTGGCAGTGGTGCATAAACGGTTACATGTGGTGGGGTGGTGCTGGGGAAAGAAGTATTGGTGCTGGGGAAAGAAGTGCTGGAGCTGAGAAAGTC
Organism: Pogoniulus pusillus; assembly: GCF_015220805.1. Taxonomy (NCBI): domain Eukaryota; kingdom Metazoa; phylum Chordata; class Aves; order Piciformes; family Lybiidae; genus Pogoniulus; species Pogoniulus pusillus. The sequence continues at coordinate 13,139,927 of NC_087290.1, read as the reverse complement.
AGGACAAGGACAGAAGATGGATTTAAGCTGATATGCAGCAGGTAAAAGTTACTGTGAAGATGGACCTAGAGAAATGCACTGCTCTGGATTGTCCTGCTCCCCTTGAGAGCTGGAGTCAAGAATTAAGGGGGAGTAGGAGGGAAGGAGGATATGAGCAGAGAGGGGAGGATGTGAACAGTGTTGTCCCCACTCTTTGGCTCGTGGAAGAAGTCTCCTGCAGAGCTGTTTACTGAGTTCTGTGTTTGGGCTATGTTACGAAGAAGAGGAGATTAAAAAGATCTCTCCTGGTTTATTTTCTTAACACAGGAAAAATCCTCTCTGCCTTCACTGTTGTTCTTTCCGGAAACATAGAGCTTGTCCTCATCTTAAGAAGTAACTTAAGAACAGAGTCATCTTATCTTCTGAAACATGCCTGAACCAGCCCTGCTCTCCATGGAGCAGGGGTTCCAGTCAATCAACTTCAGAAAGCTGTTTTTAGAGTAGGTAACTGTTAAGACCAGGGAGGGGCAAATCCTGCCCCAGTGATTGCTGGCTCTGAGCAGAACTTTGCCACCAGGGAGCCTGAGTGGGAGCAGATGAAACAGTGCTGTGCTGGACTCTGCTTTGTGGCCGTTCCTTTCAGGGATGTATCTGGCTTCTAATATATCTACTTGTTTTTGTCACACCTCCTGTTGGCTTGTGACACTTTTCACCTTCCCCAACTCAGCATCTCTGCCCAAGAGCTACTTTCTTGTGAGTAGTCAAGAGTGGTTTCTGAGCACACTGGGCAGCAAGGCAGGAAAGGCTCATGCCTTCGGTAGGAACTGTCTGCTAAGTGTCTCCTGCTGCCCCAGGAAAATCTGTAGAGGATGAGACACCGGCGTTGGGTTGATGCTGTGAGACCACGGCAGATGGTTAGACTTGCATGGACTTGTGGCAGGAGCCGCTGATCAGTTGTTGCAGGAAAGTGGGGGTCGTGTGTGTGCATCCTCACTTCGGCTGGGGCAAGAGAGGCAGATCTCCCAAAGCCTATCAGGTTTCCACAGCTGTATCCTCTCATCTTTTGCTGTCATCGTATCTGCGTGAACAGACTGGGAGGGCTTTGGCTGTTTGGGGGTTTCCATGGCTCCGGCGGCAAAAGCTCTGACCTGACTGCCAGATAGCAGAGATCCTGAATGTGCTAATTGTGTCTATGCAAATTAACTCTGTCCTGCAGGCTTCCTGCATCTAAATCTCCATCCCTATATTCCAGCCAAAGGCCCCTCCCCAGAGCAAATGGCTCTTGGAAAATACTCTCTGCTACTGCCAGGGTTCACTTCTCCTGCGAAGGGGTCCAGGTGCCCCTTGCAGCCTTGTGTGCTGTGAGTGGTTCATAGCAGGAGGTCAGCATGAGGCTCAGCTACCTCTCGGGTTCTGCAGTGAAATGCAGCGACTGCTACATCCCTTTTCCCACAGGAGAGCAGTAAGTGACAGCAGCTACCCTGACCACAGAGAGCAGACCGAGTGGGAATGCCCTGAGGCTGCCAGCTCCTCTCCACCCTGGCTGCTGTGTGAGGCGAAAGAGGGAAGAGAGAGATGCTGAGTGAAACCACAGCCTGGGTGTACTCAGCAGTTCCATGCAAGCTAAAAATTTCATGGGAGAGGCTTTCCAGAATGCCCATAAAAGCTGCAGAAATTTAATAATGCAACGATTTTTCAGTACCTCCTTCTGCAGGCGCTGGAGAAGCAGAGCAAAATAACAACTGGTGGGCACAAGATGTTCTCAAGAGCATCCTTACATGCTTTGCTTTGAGCTATCAGTGGGAATTTAAGCACCTTATGTAATGGGCTTTCTCTTCCAGCATCTGCTGCTTTACAGGAGGATGATTGGTGAGGGAATGTATTGATTTAAGAGGAGGCATTTGGGGCCCTGACGGCTCTGCAGCTTTATGGGAAGGGCTGTGTCTGCTTAGGGCAAGGAGCAGGGCAGGCTGCAGCACTAGCAGCAGCATTAGCTCTGTGGGCTTATCTGCAGGGAGGAATCTTTACCAAAAATAACCCATCCCCTGTGTCAGATATCAGCATTTTTGCCATGGTTCAGGGATTTAAATTGGACACCAGACAAGATTAAAGACCTTCTTACACTATTGTGAACTCTTCACCCTGACTAATTGAGGCTAACCTTTGGATGGCTCCTTGGACACGCTGTGATTTACTTTTCCCTCACTTACATGTGAGGTGCACAGCCTGCAGGGCTTTGTAGAACAGTCTTACTCATAGTAGAGAGGAACCATACCCTGGGCTGGGCTTTTTAGCATCACTTCTGCTGAGCAAGGTGTGGTAAGGCTTTAGGTTTTGCTGGCAGTTCAGTCTCTCCTGCTCTTTATTTTTGTCTGTGTTTGGGTTTTGCTTTGGCTTTTTAATCTGATCTTATTATTAAGCTGAATTTCTTACAGCTTCCTCTGTCATGCTGTAGCCAAGGCAAGATGTGCCCAGGGAGCCTTTAAGCTGCAGTTTTTGAGTTCTAAAGCCAGACTACCCCTGAGGAAGCAGGTAGGGAGTGGTCTGTTGGACCCACATTTCTCACCTTTGCTGCTGAAGACTGGGGGCAACCCCTTTGCAAGGGCTCAGAACTGCACTTGCACCGAGGCTTGAAGCCCACACGTGCTTCTTTGAGATGGGAAGGGAACACTGTCCCCCCATAACTCAGCAGCTGAACCTTCTTGAAGAGCCATCTTGAACTAGTGACCCTCATCATCATCACAATGGCTGGGGCAGCTAACACAGAGCTAAATCATATCAGGCCAATCTTACAGGGATCAGGTTGACCAGTTTTATATTAAGCCACCACATATGTGGAGCACATGAGTGGCTGTTTAAAGAAAGCCTCTTACTTCCCCCCCCACCCCCCCTCCCCCCCCCCCCCACCTCCTTTAAGGCTTATTTCTTTTGTCGCGTGTCATGGGGGCTGGCAGCAGGTTCAGAAAGTCTGAGCTTGCCCAGCTCAAGGTCATTTGGATTGTTTAAATATAATCTCCTTTGCTGTACTTACACTTTCCTACAACTTGCTGTTCTGTCTTTCCAAAACTAAACTATTCAGCAAAAGAGTAGATTGGGCACTGGAACGGACTGCCCAGGGAGGTGGTGGAGTCACCACTCCCAGAGGTCTTTAAGGGAAGACAGGATGTGGCACTTGGTGGCATGGTTTAGCTGATGTGGTGCTGTTAGGTCACAGGCTGGCCTGGATGATCACAGAATTAACCAGCTTGAAAAGACCTCTGAGATCATAGAGTCCAACCTATTAACTAACCCACAGGACTAAGTGCCTCATCCAGGCTCCTCTTAAACACCTCCAGGGATGGTGACTCCACCACCTCCCTGGGCAGCCCATTCCAATGCCAATCACTCTTTCCATGAAGAACTTCTTCCTAGCATCCTTGTTCTGTGCCTGGGAGAGGAGCCCAACCCCACCTGGCTACAGCCTCCCTTCAGGTAGTTGTAGGCAGCAATGAGCTCTGCCCTGAGCCTCATCTTCTCCAGGCTGCACACCCCCAGCTCCCTCAGTCTCTCCTTACAGGGCTGTGCTCCAGGCCCCTCACCAGCCTTGGTGCTCTTCTCTGGACACCTTCCAGCACCTCAACATCTCTCTTGAATGGAGTGGCCCAGAACTGGACACAGCACTCAAGGTGTGGCCTGAGCAGTGCTGAGTACAGGGGAAGAATAACCTCCTTGGTCCTACTGGCCACACTGTTCCTGATTCAGGCCAGGATGCCATTGGCTCTCTTGGCCACCTGGGCACACTGCTGGCTCATGTTTAGCTGCCAGCCAGTACCCCCAGTTCCCTCTCTGTCTGGCTGCTCTCCAGCCACTCTGTCCCCAGCCTGTAGCAATGCATGGGGTTGTTGTGGCCAAAGTGCAGAACCTGACACTTGGCCTTGTTAAAACTCTTGGTGTTGGACTGTGTCCAGCCTGCCCAGGTCCCTCTGCAGAGCCCTCCTACCCACTAACAGATCCACACGTGCTCCCATCTTGGTGTCATCTGCAAATTCACTGATGGAGGACTCAATCCCCTCATCCAAGTCATCAGTGAAGATATTAAACAGGACTGTGCCCAGCACTGCTCCCTGGGGCACACCACTATTGAGAGCTGCCAACTGGATGTGGCACCATTCACCAGCACTCTCTGGGCCTGGCCATCCAGCCAGTTCCTAACCCAGCACAGAGTGCCCCTGTCTAAGCCAAGGGCTGCCAGCTTGGCCAAAGGTTTGCTAGGGCAGACAGTGTCAAAGGCTTGTCTGAAGCCCAGGTAGGCTACATCCGCAGCCTTCCCCACATCCACCATTCACTCACCTGGGCATAAGAAGAGATCAGGTTGGTCAAGCAGGACCTGCCCCTCCTGAATCTGTGCTGGCTGGGTCTAATCTCCTAGTTTTTTTGCAGTCTCAGTGATTCTGTGAAGGGGGCAAGGTGGCAGCAGGCTGGACCCTTCATCAAGGTGTGTGGCTGCTGGGGATGCAGAGTGAAGCTGTCAGCAAAGAGCTGGGGCTGCCCTGTGCTGCTCAGCTGTGATGTCTGAACCCTTCCCTCTTTTCATGGCCGGCCACACATGGAGCTGTGGAGCAGGGACTTGCTTAAGGAGGTGAAACCAATCGGCTTAGGGATGCCCAAGCCCTCTGCAGCGCTTGTGTGCTGCAAATGAAGCAAAGGGGGAAGTGCCCAAACGGTTCTGAGCAGCTCAGCCCTTAGGACGGGTTTGTAGTTTGTTAAATCTGTTTGCAAGGTTTTTCTCTGCAACCAGGAAGGCCTGAAAATGAGAAGGGAATGCTTGGGTTGGGAACAGGGAACGCTGGGGATTGCTGCCTGCAGGGGGTTGATCTCTGAAAGAGAAGAGCACTGAACACCATCAGAACTGCGCCGCAGCAGCCCTGCGGTTATCCTTCAGGCTGCCCTGAGACCAGGAGAGCAGCCAAGTTCTGCATTGTCGATACCAACTGAAGCACACACTCGGTATCTGCTCATTTTTCTTCGGTCCAAAGGCCTAAATCAGCTCATTTTTCACTCCACTGTGCTGTTGCCAAAGTGTGGCAGCACCTGCCCTAGGTAACTGCTGCACTTCCCTTGCCAAAGGGGAACGGCAGAAGAGAGCCTGGCTGCAGTCTGGCTGCTTGAGCAGACACAGGCTTGTGGGCCAGAGTGATTTCCTCCTTTATTTCTGGCCTCTCTGCCCTTATGGGGGTTTATTTCCTTGGGGTTTGCTTTACTGACTCTGCTGTCACCTTCAGACAGCGAGGGGAACGTTTCTGATGCCACGCTTGCTGTTAGGAAGCACTGTGGCTCACTGACTTTTCTGCCAGCCCAAACGTTTGCTGCCAAGCCCTGACACCTCCTGTGCCAGTCACCACACCGAGTGTTAACAGTGTGCCTGCCCACTCTGGGTCCTGCCACAGAGCAGGCACTGGAGAAACCAGATCCCAGTGGTGCTGTGGCCAGTCCCATCCCAGCTGGTCCTGCATGTCAGCTGCCTGTGATGGCGATTTAAAGCCTGGGGCACAAAGTGGCTGTGGTGGCAAAGCTTTGCTGTCCTGAGCAAATCTTACTGATTGACTTACTAATGGCTCTAATAAGTTACTGGTTACCTCTGGGTTGTGTGAGGAAAGGGAAGTGAGGTGATGCTGGGTAACATGGCTTGGTAGCTTTGACTGGAGTCTAGGGTGACCCTGCTGCTTAAAGCAGTAGCTGCATCATCTGGGTTAGTTTCTTAGTGGGGGGAGGGGGGAGGAAACGTTTCAAGATGATTAAGGACTGACATGGCTGTAAGCCTGCTTGCTCCAGACCTGTGTCAAATGGGATAAATGTTTTTGTGCTTCATGGGGAAACATCAGCATCCCAGCCCCGGAGCCTGCAGGGGCAGCCCTGCTGCCATAGCAGACTTCCTTCCCTGTGCCACTGAAACTCACTCCAGGTCTGCCTCCAGTCACTGTCCCTTTTAGAGCTGCTTGTGTGGCTGCCAGGCGGAGCCCGCATGGCAGAACCACCCTTCTGATAGCACTGAACAAAGATGCTTCTGTCAGCTGCCCTCTGCATGCAGGGCACAGGAGTTCAGGGGGTGCTGGGGGAACAGCCAACTGTAAGAAAGACTTAGCTTCATTCTGTGCCTGTCAGCCCAGTTTGGCCCTGGGCTCTGGCTGAGCAAACCTGTACTGGCTGCTGCTGGGGCGCCTGAGGTGTGGCAACCCAGTCCACACAGATGACCTGAACAGCGATGTCCTTCGGGGAGGGATCCCAGAAGGGTGCATTTGGCACTGTGCTCATTGGAGTCTTTGTGCTTCCTGCCTTTTATCCAAATGGAAGTCCTCCAGGAACAAGCTTTTTTGGGAGAGTCTCACTCCTGCATCTTGGGGGTGTAGGTGTGCAGGAGACTGGATAGCTACTGCCAGTGCCAGCTGGGATGGCTGTGGGTTTGGTACTCTGCTAAGTGTAGAAAGCCAAGCAAATGTGCCCAGACACCACTGGACTCCCACCACAGGGAGGTCATTCTGCCCCTGTACTCTGCACTGGTTAGACCACACCTTGAGTACTGTGTTCAGTTCTGGGCCCCCCAGTTTAGAAGGGACATTGAGATGCTTGAGCGTGTCCAGAGAAGGGCGACGAGGCTGGTGAGAGGCCTTGAGCACAGCCCTACGAGGAGAGGCTGAGGGAGCTGGGATTGGTTAGCCTGGAGAAGAGGAGGCTCAGGGGTGACCTTATTGCTGTCTGCAACTACCTGAGGGGTGGTTGTGGCCAGGAGGAGGTTGCTCTCTTCTCTCAGGTGGCCAGCACCAGAACGAGAGGACACAGCCTCAGGCTGCGCCAGGGGAGATTTAGGCTGGAGGTGAGGAGAAAGTTCTTCACTGAGAGAGTCATTGGACACTGGAATGGGCTGCCTGGGGAGGTGGTGGAGTCGTCGTCCCTGGAGCTGTTCAAGGCAGGATTGGACGTGGCACTTGGTGCCATGGTCTAGCCTTGAGCTCTGTGGTAAAGGGTTGGACTTGATGATCTGTGAGGTCTCTTCCAACCTTGATGATACTGTGATACTGTGATACTGTGACTCTGCCTCTCCTATGGACCTGCTTTCTGCTTGCTGCTCATTTAAATTCCTGGCCTCTCCTGGATTCAGCTGTGTTTGTGTTTCATCCGGTTCAGGGCATGTGACAGAAGATGCAGGATGCATTCCTTAGGCTTCTGCCCTCTCTAAATTTGTTCTTTTTTTCTTTGCTTTGTGCAAAAATGGAGCCTGTGTGATGGCTCTGAGGTAACACCTACAAAGCTCCAAAGGTTGGGGCTGCTTCTAGCACTGGCACAGTGCAAATCAAAAGCCCTGAGGCTGGGTTGGGGCAGATGTGATTGCTAAAGGGCACTCAGCAGCATCCACATTTGGTCGTTGTTGGAAGTGGGGGGTTGAGAATTTAGAGGATTTGAAGCTGTTTTGTTTGTCCAAGCAGTGAGACTTGCTTGTGAGTTTCCTCTTCAAATAAAAGTTGAATCACTTTTCCACAGCTCCATTCAAAGGGTTGGAAGCTTTAGGGAGGGCAGATATTGTGCAATTTGTGACCTCATTGTGAGAGTAGGCAGCAGTGAGGTTTGTTTAGGCAAAACTTTCAGGGAAATTCCTGGGTATCTGGGCTAAATATCCTGGTTTTGTTTGTTAACCACAATTGCTGCCGACTTACCCTGGAAACATTTGGCTGGGGGAGGAGAGAGGCAGCAGAGCTGGGCTGTGTGTCAGGAAATGCCAGGTCATTTCATGCTTTCCAGTCTCTTGTATCTTTTGGGTCTGCCTGATCTCAACCTTATCACCCCGGGGGCTTGGGTGCATGAAGATGTGCGAGGAGTTGTGCAGAAACAGCTTTCCAAGCAAGATAAGGGCAAGGCTGGTTCCCTGATGAAGGAAACGTTGCTGGAGGAGGTCTCTATCTCTTTGGCAAACCGTTTTCTTTTGTTTGGCATAAGTCATTTTCCTCACTGGTTTTACTTTTCACTGCCCTACTGAAAAGCCAAACACCTTTATCTGACCATTCCCCCTCCACCCCCGCTCCAGGTTTTAGGCTTCTTTTGTTTCTGATGCTATTTTTAATGACAGAGTTAAGCTTTCATTAGCAGCTCTTCAGAAACACTGAAGGAAAACTTTCCAGGAAGGCAGAAGAATATTGCAGTCACCTCCAATCTTAACTTAAATGCCAGAGAATGACCATAGCATCCTGCTGATACAGAGCACACTCAAGCACATGCCTGGTCTCATGATGCAGGGAGGAGAGAAAGCAGCACTTGAACGCTGCTGAGGTCTGCCTCATGGTCATCACTGACCCAGTGATCCTTAAGAGATGACCTGCCAGGATGAGTAACTCATGAGTCAGAGCAGGCAGCGAGGCAGTGACACTATTTAAAGTACCTCAGCATAGCGAGTGGCAGCCTGATTTATATAGATAGCTGAAAACATAAATGCATCATCTTGTCTTTCTGCAGAGAATACCAGAGGAGCTGACCCTAGATGCCTTACTAGAAATGAATGAGTCAAAGGTGAAGGAGACAATGAAGAGGTGTGGTGCCAGAGACGAGGAATGCTCCAGGCTCAACGGGGCACTCAGCTGCTTACGGAAGGTGACTGAATCAGGTACAGACTGCTCTGGCACTCTCTGCACTTAGCTTCTTGGTAACCCAGCCCACACCCTGCTTCCTTTCATACAGGGTCATACAGCTGGGAGAGTCATAGAATTGTTTCAGGTGGAATTATCAGGTCCAAACGTTACCTACCTACCGAGTCTGGTGCTAACCCCTGTCCCTTTGTGCTGGGCTGCATCCTGCCAGCTCTCAGTGTCTGGGCATTTTCTGTACCCAGGATCCAGTGGTGGCTCTGGGATGTGCATGAGTTTGCAGTGATTTGGTTTTGACAGCATGTCAGATCACAGGCTCACAGGATGTCAGGGGCTGGAAGGGACCCAAAGAGATCATCGAGTCCAATCCCCTGGCCAGAGCAGGACCATACCATCTAGCTCAGGTCACACAGGAACACATCCAGACAGGCCTGGAAAGGCTCCACAGAAGGAGACTCCACAACCTCTCTGGGCAGCCTGTGCCAGTGCTCTGGGACCCTTCCAGCAAAGAAGTTCCCCCTTGTGTTGAGCTGGAACCTCCTGTGCTGCAGCTTCCATCCATTGCTCCTTGTCCTATCCCAGGCAGCAGTGAGCAGAGCCTGTCCCCCCTCTCCTGACCCCCAGCCCTCAGATAGTTATGAACATTTATTAGATCCCCTCTCAGTCTTCTCTTCTCCAGACTAAGCAACCCCAAGTCCCTCAGCCTCTCCTCATCAGGCAGTGCGTCAGTCTCCTAATCATCCTCATAGCCCTCCACTGGAGCTTCTCCAGCAGATCCCTGTCCCTCTTCAACTGAAGCTTTGACTTTTGACCAGATAGATGGGAATAGATGTATGTGGAAATATCCTCTGCTTCTCTATAGACTTTTACCCTTATTCCCTCTCTGTCCAGAGTTGTGTCTAATGCTGCAGTCAGTCCTCCATCATCCAGCACACATACCCATGACCAGGTTTCTTGCAGGTAGCCTGGTATTGCACAGATTTGTGGCCTTGTTCAAGTCAGGAACCAATTTTGCAGAGCTCCATCCTTCATGTGTGTCCCGTTCTGGGCTCCCCTGGTCAAGAGTGACAGGGAAGTACTGGGGAAAGTCCTTCAGAAGGTCATGAAGGTGATCAGGGTTCTGAAACATCTCTCTTACGAGGAAAGCCTGAGCGACCTGGAGCTATTCTTGCTGGAAAAGAGAAGGCTGAAAGTGGATCTTATAAATGCATAATGCATCAATGAATATCTAAAGGTTGGAAATCATGAGGATGGGGCTGGGCTCTTCTCATTGGTGGCCAGTCACAGGGCAAGAGGCAATAGGTACAAAATAGGATACAGAAGATTTCACTAGAAATTAAGGAGAGATTTCTTTACTTTGAGAGTGACAGAGCACAGACTGTCCAGAGAGACTGTGGAGACTCCTTCTCTGAGACTTTCAAAACCCACCTGGACATGATCTTGTTGCAGCCTGCTCTAGATGTACCTGCTGTAGCAGAGGGGTTGGGCTAGATGATCTCCAGAGGTCCCTTCCAGCTCCCACCGTTCTGTGATTCTAATCTCCTCCCCAGCTCAGAGTGGTGGTGTGATTCTGCTTGGCATTACTTTGCTCAGAAGCCTCAGTACTGTTCAGCTGGGAAGAGAACATTGCTCTGACAAAGCCTTTACCACTGGGTAGCTTCTAAAGTTGATCCACTTCCCTTTCAAACTGCTCACCTCCTGCTATTTGTATTTTGACTGCTACAACTGACAGCATCATTAGTCAAATGACAATAAGCAGCTTCAGGAGCCACAAAGAACCCTGATTTACCTTGGAGTGATGGCCAGGAGGGTACTGTGTGACTAGAAATGCATGAATCCAGCCTGCAAATGGATCTCGCCAAGCCATTTAAGATCAGTCAAGCTCAAGACTGCCAGAGTGCTGTTTCACCACCACCTGCCTCTGTCACCTTCCCCAGGCTACACTCAAAGGCACTGCAAAATCAATCTGTACAAGAGTGTTTCTCACAGCATGCTGGTACTAACCTGCAGCAGCTCTTTCTTTGTAGCAAGGATCAATCTGTCACTGAAAAGGGATGTTTCCTGTTGGTGTTGTGACAGTTCCTACCCTTTGCAAATCACAAAGGTTAGTTAATGGAAAAGCCAGCAAACAGCTCAGTTGCATATTTCCTTTTTCCCCCCTCCTAATCTCTCTTGTCTTGGGTTGTCAAATATTTCCCACCCACAGTGTGGCAGAGGCAGCCTTCCTTCAGCAGCCATGGCAGGCACTGTTAGAAAGAAATGGCACCTTGAAAAACCCATAAGTTTGGCCTCTTTACTACCACCAGCTGCTCAACAGACCCCGAAGCTTTGACTTCTTACCTTTTTTTAAGGCATTAAGAGCATCCTTAAAACTAAGAGAGCTATCCTGATGCACTAAGCCTCTGAAAGGATCCCAGCAATCTGTGCATTCCCACCTTGCTGCCTGCAGAGTGTTGTTCTTTTTTCTCCCATTTATACCCAAAAGTGGCCTACAAGCTGCACTGGACTGCCCTGAAGTACAGTGCTAGGGGTTGCAGAATGAATTCTAGACACTGGGACATGCCAAAGAGAGAGGGGAAAGTGACAAAGGAGTACCAGGAGCTGTGAGACTCTCCTTGTTTCCAATGTAATGCCTTTCTCAGTTCAAGAGGTATTTAGCAGTTGTGTTGGCTAACAGAAGGGTTTCCCCCTTCTACTAAAGCCCAGTCTAAAAGCTGGCAGGGAGCCAGGCTGGATGGACAGGTTGGCACCAAATCCCTGCTGTGGGCACCTCTTGGATGCAGGTGTGCCCATCTCACATTCCCCAGCAGGGCCCCGAGCTGTTCAATCTCAGCCCACCCTGGAACACAGGACCTGAGGTTAGCCCTCGGGAAGCATAGCTGCAGAGAGAAAAGAAGGGACCAAGTTCCTGCCTTTGTGGCTTTGAAGGGTACTTTAGCTGGTGGCTGCCAGGGGAGGAGAAACTGAGCTGCACCTTGGCTGGTGGGTGCAAAGCAGGGGGAAGCCTAGAACAGCGCGGGGTGGGGGGGAAGTTGGTGTACATGGGCTTTGTTCCTGGTCAGCCCCTAACGTTGCTGTGGTCGGTGCCCAGGTGGGGAGCTGAAGGATGATGTGCTGGTGAACCTGCCTGAGGCACGCCGCGACAGCAGCTCCCCCAGCGCGGCCGAGTCGCCCTGCTCCTCCCTGCCCGCCTGGAGCCCCTCTGCCCTGCACCTGCCCAAGGGCAGCCAGCAGGCACGGTCTGTGTCCGTGTCCACGATCCCATCTTCAGACTCCCTGGCCTCCAGTCATGGACCTTCTATCTATGCAGAAAACCTGCTGGACCCCTTTGCGTTCCCTGCGCACAGTGGCAGGTTAACCCCAAGGACTCCTCACAGCATCACCATCACTCCTCCAACCACTCCCCAGACCAAGAGAAGACATAAGTTGAAGCCACCACGGACTCCTCCTCCCCCTTGCAGGAAGGTTTTTCAGCTGCTACCCAACTTTCCAACCCTCACAAGGAGCAAGTCCCACGAATCACAGCTGGGCAACAGGATAGATGAAGTTCCTCCAATAAAGTAAGCATTGACACTCCCACCCTCCTGTGGGCACTCCCCGGGGCATGCAGTGCTGCAGCCTGACTGTGAGAGAGCTGCCCTCCAGCTGCCTTCTCATGGTGGCCCTGAAGCTCGAGAAGCTGCATCAGGGATGCCCTAAGATGCCCACTGATCTTGTTTGTTAGTAGTGTCCTTTGCTGGAAATGTGTTTGAACTGCCCTGAAACTGCACCTGCTGGGGAGGTTGGGCTGCTGCTGCTGCTGCTGCAGGGCCTCAACCAGCGTTTCTCAAGCCTCTTGCAGCCAGTTGCACACCCTGCAATTCCCTTCTGTCCTTAGAGTGTGCTGCCCAGTTCAGGTGGCTGCTCTCCTTTGCTGGGTTTGTCTTCAGATGTGTTTCAGCTGCTAGGGCAAGCTTCGCTCTCAGGCTGGAGCTGGAGCCATGTGCAGACAGGAGCGCAGTGGCTGTGCAGCGCCTCCAGCAGCCTGCACGTAACCAGAGGTGTTTGCAAAGCTGACATCAGGCACTGCAGGGAAGAGCTGCTGCTGTAGCAAAGTGTCTGTCCTGCCACGCAGGTACCAATGCTTTCTTTTTTTTCCCTCCCTCTAGGTTCGGTAAGAGATTTTTACAGGCTGGCTGCATTTCGTGCCTGAGAGAGAAGAACCTGTCCTGGTCAGCTGTCGTCCCTCTGCAGCCTCTGGAGCTCCTGAAAAAGGCTTTCAGGCCCAGAGCTGCTGTTTGCTGTAGCAGGAGCTTGCGCTGCTGGAGAACTGCAGGATGGTTACCTACTCCTTTTTGTGCCTGGTGTTTGTCCAGGTGCCAAAGGCCAGGAAAAGGAACACTGAGGAAGTTAAAGCAAAGGGGTTTGGGTGTAGCTGCTTGGCTGTGACTTCAGACAGCTGTTACTGGTGCCTCTTGGTACTAGGAATAGCATTTAGCTGTTCAGTGTCTGTGGGTACCCACTGCCAGGTACTGAAGTCAGTTGTGTGCAAGCTGAGAAATGCTTCAGCCTGTGGCTGGCTGTGGAATGCTTCCTCTGCTGCTGCTGGGCCTGCAGAGGTGTTTCATGCCTCGCAGCACTGGGATGTGTGTTTCTATCCAGTCACACATTAATGCCACTCGGGGTTTAGCTGGCCTGGTGTGACCATGGGTGTCTGCCTCAGCCACCAGCTGTAGCCAAAACAGGTAGCAGGAGCCTTGGGAAGTGCCCCAGCTTTTGGCAAAGGATAAAAAATACGAAGGGACATTTCCAGCACCGTGCACCTGTGTGATGCCTTTTAAAACAAGAGCCCCAGGAATTACTGTCAGCAGTGAAAAATCCTGGAAAGAAAAAGTGTGGGATGAAAATGCAGGCAGAAATGGGAGCAGTTCTCTGGAGAGAGGGTTGGTATGGAGCACACACCCCCGAAATAAAAAGAGGCACTAAAATAAATGCAAAGAGAAGAATTTTGGTGCTTCTCTGCAGGTTGTCATGTTGTCTGCTGTGAAAGCTCTGCCCTAGCTCTTTTCAGTCCCACTCAATTCCAGACCTTTTCATATTCCCTGGGACTCCTCGGTAGGGATTCAGCCAGCTGAACTGTTGTGCTGTGCTTAGTTCAGATGACTCTGCCACTGCAGTACTCCTTGGAAAGGCAGCTGAAGTTGTCGCAGGCTGCTGGGAGGTGCCGAGGACCACAGATGGCTCTAGAAGTGCACTGCAATAGTGATGAACACGAATCTGGTGCCATCTAGGGTCAAAGAAAGAGACTGGCTGCCTGGCAGCCGTGACAGTGGCCAGCTTGGAAGCTGTCTTGGTGCTGCCAGATTCCAGCTTTCTGCAGCCTCGCAGTGTGGTGTAGAATTCAGTTCGGCAAACGTGCCAGAAGCTGAGTGTTTGAGAGCGTTTAGGAGGCGAAGTGCTGGGCTGGCATGCTGAAGCCTCTGCCCCTTTCTGCACTTATCAGCCAGCTGAGTGATCTCACACATACGTGTTTTTATTCTTCTGGCTCACACTGGCCCTGTTGATAAAGTGGAGATGATAATTTTTCAGTGTGAAAGAGCATCCCGAGGTCTACTGACACGGCATGAGAAGCAGGACGTGGTGTTTGTGGGGAACCAGTCTGGCTTTCCACTCTAAGAGCAGCCTAGACCTAACCATATGGGCTCCTCGAGTCCCTAGAGAGACCCAGACTGATTTCACAACAGTCAGGAGCAGTGATTTCACCTCCAAATCTCACCTCACACTGCCTCCAGAGTGGTATCTAGCAGTAGCTTTTCAGCAGCAGACGAGCCAGTGGCAGCTGTGCTGCTAGCAGTGTCCTAGTCCTGGTCCATGACAGCGATGGCTTCATTTCTGGCTAGGCTGGTAAGCACTCCTGTGAGTAATGCTTCCCTAAAACCTTCTTTTGTCCTCACCAGAGCTCTCCCAAGGATCCCCTCAAATGGTACGAAGAGACTTTGGCTTAGCTGTAACACACAGGTAAGCAGCACTTGCCCTGGGAGCCACTAAGGGAACAAGCTGAGGGCTTAGACCAGGACAGAATCCTTTCTAGTGCTCTTGGCTCAAAGACAGGTTTGAAGTTGGCTCAGCAGCCCCATTGATCAAGTTGAGCCTTACCTGTGTGCCTCAGCTTCTTTCCTTTTCGATCCATGCACTCGAAATCCTTTTTCCAAGGGCAGCTGGCTCATGGTTCTGTGCTGAGGGGAGTGCCAGCACTAACAGCAGGCGTGGGGCAAAGTGTGGTGATGCCTTGTCTACTGCTACAGAGCTGTAAGGACGTGCTGCCTCCTCCCCTGGGGCAAGAGGAGATCCTGCCCCTCTCCTCCCTTGTAGTTTGCTGCATCCACCCTTGCCAAATCCAAACCAAAAGAGGGGCAGCCACCTCTAAAGCCAAACCAACCCTCTCTGGCTCCCAGTGCTGCAGAGATGTTCAGGTGAATGCAACCAGCACCATGTCATAGAATCAACCAGGCTGGAAGGGACCTCCAAGCTCATCCAGTCCAACCTAGCACCCAGCCCTATCCAGTCAACTAGACCATGGCACTAAGTGCCCCATCCAGGCTTTTCATGAACACCTCCAGGGACAGTGACTCCACCACCTCCCTGGGCAGCCCATTCCAATGGCAGAATGTCCTGCTGCCCAGAGCAGGGATGCCAGTGTCTGAGCTGCACTGGCAGTGTGTGCAGGCTGCTCCCTCTCAGGGTGCTTGCTTGTGTGGTGAGGTGAAGCCCAGCCCTGGCTGGAGGGGGTTTATGGAAGGAGCTGAGATTCTGTCACTTGGGTACCTTGGTCTGGTGAGGCTGCCCAGCTCTGACTGCTAAGGTGCAGCTTTGAGGACCCTCTAGAGATGTGATGCTTCCATGTGCACCCTGACTGCTTGTCAGAGACACCTCTGAGCACCTCCCAGCCCTCCTCCAAGAGCAGAGGACTAGCAAGAGGCCAGCAGAGTGGGTGCCAGCCTCCTGCCAGCTGCTTTCACCAGAAAATGAGAAGTCTTTTCCACACCACCACTGCCCCTTCCAGAAAGAGCTGCTGCAGAAGTGCAGCCTGCCCGCCCCTACCTACCAATGCTGATTTGCCTTCGGGCATCACTTCACATCATTTCCCCCCCTCTTGTCTCTGCTTAGGTTCTCCACAAAGTCTTGGTTATCTCAGATCTGCCAGGTGTGTCAGAAGAGCATGATGTTCGGGGTGAAGTGTAAGTACTGCAGGTGAGCACCCAGGGATCATCTCCAGAGGACCTTGCCTGTGGTTCGGGGAAGCTTTGCTCTGACGCCTCTCTCTTGCTCTGATGCACTCTTAGCAGTGGCATCATGTTCTCAGCCAGCCTCTGGACTGGCAAAGGGCTGCTTTGGCACAATATATATCTTAGGCTGGCAGCCTGACACACGAACGAACCAAGGTTATTTCCCTGCCACAGGCTTCCTACCCAGTCGTGGGCAAATCTTGTAGTGGGGTAAGTGAGGAGTTCAGTTTGTCCTCTCTGCCTGGGTTCTGAGTCCGGAGCGGTGAGATTTTAGTGCTTCCCTGTGGCTGGGTGAGAGTCGGTGACGGCAGCCATATGAACCAAATCAGATGCTAAGATATGTATATGGCTTTCATTAGCCTAATGACATCCATAATAGGGCTCTTCATCTGAATGCCTGCTGCTGGGAGGCCGGGAGCATTCCAGAACTCCCTGGGAGATTAGCATAAGAATCACAAATTAAGGGCAGGCTTCCTCCTTTTTTTCGGGGGAAGAACAAGTCGCTATTTACCATGCGATGTTTCTCTTTCAGATTAAAATGTCACAACAAATGCACTAAAGAGGCACCTGCTTGTCGAATATCCTTCCTTCCCAGTAAGTGATTTTCTGCGGAGGCTCAGCCTTTCATTGGGGTCGGTGGCATCACCAGCATAAAAAGTCTGAGGAAAGCTTTAATCTGCCTTCTCCAACCTGTTTTTCAGTCACAAAAATCAGAAGAACAGAGTCTGTCCCTTCGGATATCAATAACCCGGTAGACAGACCGGCAGAACCGCAGTTTGGAACTCTCCCCAAAGCGCTAACTAAAAAGGTAGCTGGTGGCTGAGCGAGTCTTGTGTCTGGAAGTGGCTTAGGAGCTGCAGGAAAGGAGAGGTGGCAGCAGCGTCTCGCTGCTTGGAGCAAGAATGCACCTTGGGCTTTCGCTTTGCCAGGAGGCTTTGATGTGTGACATTTTCTCCTTGTAAAACGCAGGCTGTGCACAGCTCCAGCTGCCTCCTCGCTTAGGCTGTGACTGACAGCTTCCCTCTCTTTGCTGCTCAGTAAACACTGGGGTGAATTCCTTCTTGGTATCGATTTCTCAGTGTGACTTCCCTTGCTTTGCAGGAGCACCCACCAGCAATAAACCACCTGGACTCCAGCAGTAATCCTTCTTCTACAACTTCATCCACACCATCTTCCCCAGCACCTTTCCAGTCTTCCAACCCTCCCAGTGCAACCCCTCCCCCAAACCCATCTCCTATGGGCCAGAGGGATGGCAGATTTAACTTCCCAGGTGAGCTTGGCTTCCTCAGGAGACCTCTGCCAAGATCAGAGCAGCCTTGGTGCAAGCAGAGGCTGGCCACGGCCTCACAGGCAGCTGCAGGCTGCTGAGTAGGTGGTTGTGTCTTAGGCAAGATGTGAAAGTCTTCATTAGCTGAGAGAAGAAAACAGTCTGGACTCACAAGTTAAGTGGGATCAAGAAGACCCTTTTGCAGGAGACAGATTATGAACAGATGTTGGCACCTTGCTTAAAAGGGTTTGCTGGTTTCTTCTCTGAAAAATGACTGAAACAAACAAGCAAAGTTCCATTCTTTCTCCTTCCTCTTCTCCTTGTGCTGTAAAATGCATGCTGCCTGCTCTCTTGGTCCCCACTGGCTTTAAATCATGAGTGAGTTAATTGCTAGAGCAACATGTAAAAAGTGAGAGCTGGAAGGAGTTACTTTACCAGTCCCTTCCAGAAGATCACAGTATCACAGTATCAACAAGGTTGGAAGAGACCTCATAGATCATCAAGTCCAACCCTTTACCACAGAGCTCAAGGCCAGACCATGGCACCAAGTGCCACGTCCAACCTTGCCTTGAACAGCTCCAGGGATGGCGACTCCACCACCTCCCCGGGCAGCCCATTCCAGTGTCCAATGACTCTCTCAGTGAAGAACTTTCTCCTCACCTCCAGCCTAAATAACCAACACCCAACACTCATTCTCAACCCCCTGACTCACACATCTGGTGTGGAAGAATTTAGCCTACAACCTTCACACACTGAGCACCCACATCTGTAGAGAGGGCTGAGAACCTCTCACAAGGGCAAAGATCTGCAGAGTGAGGATAAATGTAATTCCCTGGCTCTGGAAATGCTGTTCAAGAGCTGCTCCACAGAGCCCTCAACACTTTGCATCCAGCCTTTGACCAGAGGGAAGGTTGCTGTTGTAGCAATAGAAGCAGAGCCAGTTCACTGCAAGAATTTTACTGCAGCTATTTTATATTAAGACTGCTCAAAGTGTCTGAAATTAGAACAAAATAGTGCTTGCAGATGGCTCACAAGCTGCAGCTTCTCCGGGTGCATCTCTGGAAAGCTGGAGAGGTGAGAGAGCATCGCAGCAGCAGCCTGCCAAGGGCCTTTTGGCAGTCCTGGGCTGTCTCCCTTTGCTCCTGCCACTGGCAGGCTCGGTGTTTCCCCACCAGAGGAGCATTCGCCCACCAGACCCTTAGCTGATAACAGAGCAGTGTTTGCCCACCAGATCCCTTGCTCTCTGGTAACAGAGCAGTGTTTGCCCACCAGATCCCTTGCTCTCTGGTAACAGAGGAGTATTTGCCCACCAGACCCTTTGCTCTCTGGTAACAGAGGAGTATTTGCCCACCAGATCCCTTGCTCTCTGGTAACAGAGCAGTGTTTGCCCACCAGATCCCTTGCTCTCTGGTAACAGAGCAGTGTTTGCCCACCAGATCCCTTGCTCTCTGGTAACAGAGGAGTATTTGCTCACCAGATCCCTTGCTCTCTGGTAACAGAGGAGCATTTGCCCACCAGACCCTTTGCTCTCTGGTAACAGAGGAGCATTTGCCCACCAGATCCCTTGCTCTCTGGTAACAGAGGAGCATTTGCCCACCAGACCCTTTGCTCTCTGGTAACAGAGCAGTGTTTGCCCACCAGATCCCTTGCTCTCTGGTAACAGAGGAGTATTTGCTCACCAGATCCCTTGCTCTCTGGTAACAGAGGAGCATTTGCCCACCAGACCCTTTGCTCTCTGGTAACAGAGCAGTGTTTGCCCACCAGATCCCTTGCTCTCTGGTAACAGAGGAGTATTTGCTCACCAGATCCCTTGCTCTCTGGTAACAGAGGAGTATTTGCTCACCAGATCCCTTGCTCTCTGGTAACAGAGGAGCATTTGCCCACCAGACCCTTTGCTCACTGGTAACAGAGGAGCATTTGCCCACCAGACCCTTTGCTCTCTGGTAACAGAGGAGCATTTGCCCACCAGACCCTTTGGTAACAGAGCTCTCACTCCAAGTCTCATCTGTCACAAGCCCTCCAGAGTGCATGTGCTGAAATTCACCCCTCCAGCAGGCTGATAATCCACTAATCTGTTACCCAGCGCTGAGCTGGGACTAACTGATGACTGCACATGGGGCACTCACTGATGATCCTCTAACTTGTTTGTGTTTGTTTCTTCTTTTTTTTTTTCCTCCCTCCTGCCTTTTTTTTTTCCCTGTTCTTTTTATTTATTTCTTTTTTTAACCACAATTTAAACCAAAAAAGCTGCCTACTACATTCAGCACAGACAACAATTTATCTTCCCAGGTGAGTGGATTGTTTTAATTCTACTAACCAGCCCCTGCTGCCAAAGAGTGACTTGTTGGTAAACTTCTGCATGCTGCCCAAGAGCAATAATTCTGATTTCTTTTTCCTTTTAAAGTATCTAAACCAGTTCAGCCTTTCTCTTACCTCAGTAGCTAATGCAAGGTCTGTCTCATAGGAGGCAGGGATGTGATTTCCATGCCAAGGTGGACTTGCATGTGCCATCTTTTCTCGGTTAACTCTTTGTGACCCCTCAGCAACAGCTTGTTTGTTTCCCAGGGGAGAACTGATGCTGTGGCATGCCAGGTACAGGAAAGCTGCTGAGGGACTTTTTAGGATAGGGCCTAAGATCCAAGCTAGAGGAGGGGAGATTTAGATTGGATGTGAGGAAGAAGTTCTTCTCCATGAGGGTGGTGAGACACTGGAACTGGATGCCCAAAGAGGAGGTTGGAGCCTCATCACTGGAAGTTTTTAAGGCCAGGCTGGATGTGGCTCTGAGCAACCTGATCTAGTGGAAAGTGTCCTTGCTGATGGCCTGGTGATTGGAACTGGATGATCCTTGAGGTCCCTTCCAGCCCTGGCAATTCTATAATTCTATTTAATCTGAGTTCTGGAAGGATTTGCAGCCCAAGCTCAGTTTCCTCTGCACTGGTGACACTGGACAGACCTTGGTGCATTTGGAACACACAACCTGCAGCAGAGATGCATCCAAACACCCTCATTCTGTGGGGATTTGTATTTCTGATTGTCCAAGACACATTGAAGGTGTGTGAGCAGTTCACAGCCAAGGACTGGCCTTGAAAGATGTGACAGATGAGAAGGTGAAGGGGAAGGCAGAGCTGGGTCAGTACACAGGCATGCCAGGAGAGATGAGTGCACTTTAGATGAACAGCAGTATGAAATCCTACTGCCTCTGCTTGAGGTTACAGTTCCTGAATAAGAAGCAAATAATTACAGCTGCAATGTTAAAACTTCCAATCTGTAAGAGATCAAAGTGTAAATGATCTACCATAAATGTTTCTGCTTTCCCAGAAATTCCCAGTCCAGCACAGGCAGCGCAGCCTCCGGAGACAGCTGCAGACACTAAGTAAGTAGAGTTTTCAGTGCTTTGATTTGCACAGTTCTGACCTGCTGATCTTCAGCCCAGTCTGAAAGTGCTGTGTTATGACTGAACTTGACACCTGAGAGCTCACAGGGCGGCACTGATGTTCCCAGTTTGACACAGCTCACTCTAAATGGGGCAGTAAGAAGCCCCTGCCTGTGACACCTGGTTTTGGCGAGGCTGCAGTCTTGAGATCAGAGGGGTCTGAGGAAGTTAGGGAGTTTCACAACGAGCATGGCCACTGCTGCAAGCAAACAGCTTTCTAATGATCTGAACTGTAAGGCGTGCAAAAGTTTGTAGCCTCCATTGCCAGCACTCTCCACTGGAGGTGTTTCAGTGGTAGGAGTGGCACAGAGGGTGATGGCGTGGCCATGCCCCACCAATCCCTGACACTCATCTTTGAGACTCACATCCAAGTCTGTCCCTGGTTTAAGCTTTAAAAAGCTGTATCTGTGAAGTGGAGCAGTAACTGCCTTGTTTTCTGGCCTGCTCAGGTGATGTCAAGATCTGTTCTCTGCTTGCTTCTTTCCACTCCACCTGCAGCAGCTCCCTTTGCTAACTGGGGCGGGCACACAACCCTGGTACTCACTGTAACCCTGTCTTCTCTTGCCAGTGCCCAGCAGCAGCCAGACACAGGAGGAGTTGAATGTGATGCAGAGGTAGGTTCCTGGTTTGCCCTTTTTGTACAGTTAGAAGTGCTGAGAGTGCAGTGGGAATGTGGCCCTGGAAAGAAGATGCAGATCAGCTCTGCCTTGCCTCAGTCCCACAGAGCTGTGTGCACTGCCAAGACCTCAACTGAAAATCTGTGGTTTCTGAAGCAATGAAGTACTTTTAACAACACTGAGCTTGTGCTAATCAGGCTGGGATGATGTTTGTCAGGCTTCTGAGATGATTTTATCTGTGAGGGATATTTCTAGAGCTGGAGTCAAATGTGAACAACCAGCCCTGGGAAGTTCTCTCAGAGAAGTCATTTGCTGCTTCTGCCCCTCAGGTGGGACTCTCAGCTTATGCTTCCCTTCTCTTTTTGTGAGCAGGTGGAAGAACCAGAGACTAATAAATCAGAACCTGAAGATGATGAGGATGAGGTGGAAGATCTGCCCAACAGGAGGCCGCACTTGCAAGGGATGATTTATCGCAAGCCGAGCCAGACCAGTGTCTACCTGCAAGAGTGGGACATTCCCTTTGAACAGATTGAACTGGGGGACCCTATTGGCCAAGGGCGATGGGGGAAGGTCTACAAGGGCAAATGGCATGGGGAGGTGGCCATCAGGCTCCTGGAGATCGATGGCAACAATCAGGACCATCTCAAGCTCTTTAAGAAGGAGGTGATGAACTACAGACAGACCCGGCATGAGAACGTGGTACTCTTCATGGGGGCATGCATGAACCCTCCTCACCTAGCAATCATTACCAGGTAAGGATATGGCATCTTCATCTGGTTTATTATATCCACAGTCTAAATGATTTTTCATGTCCACATTCTCATTAGAGAGGAAAGGATTTGGGGGTTTCTGTATAAAAGGAAGCCCCTCCCTGCAGTCAGGAGGCAGCTGGCTGCGAGGGCAGGCTGTGCTGCTCAGGGTTCTGCACACCAGGGCTGTCTCCTTCTAGGGAATCTGTAGTATTTGTTGGCAGCTTTCACTTTGAGTTATTACATAAGAAAATTCAAAGAGCAGGAGGAAGAAAAAAGCTCTGCAACAGGCTGATTTCCTGCCATGTGCTTCCAGATGGTTCCAGCTCAGCAAAGTGACAGTAAAGTGTGTGAGGCTGATAATGCAGCAGTTAACTTTCCCTTTCTGTTCCTTTGCTGATGAGGCAAAAACCTTCCTACTTTTCCTTCAGTTTTCAGTGTTGAGATGAGGACCATTTAGCTCTAGATAACAGCTTTGGGGATGCTCAGATGCAGGCTGAATTTAAGTAAGGCCAAGGGCATGCTGCTCCCACAGCCTGGCAGGGAGGTTGTTAGTCATTTCTGATTGCCAGTGCCGAAAAGTTTCCTGCTCAAGTGCCCTCAGATGTCAGAGCAGCACAGCACCAACTGTGTCTCTGAAAAATACAGAAGCATTTGTTGCATGTCCTTGGGCATGCTTTGACCTTAGGGCTCCTGTACCTGTGCACACACACACAGAGGTGTAAATCAGTTGCGCCCTTGAGGTTCTCCAGGATGGCATTTCCCAGCCGTGGGAGTGAGCTGTCAGCTGCACATCCACTCTTCTGCTGTGACTTCCCTCCCATGCTTTCAAGGCCTCTCTGAGGGAGGTTGTTTCTCTCCCTCGTAGCTTCTGCAAGGGGAGGACTCTCCACTCGTTCGTGCGGGACCCCAAGATCTCCCTGGATATCAACAAGACTCGACAGATCGCTCAGGAGATCATTAAGGTGAGCAGGGGGCCACTGCTCATGGGGACATCTGTGCCTCAGCAGGAGCTTAGGGGCTGCAGAGGTCCCCTGAGTCTGGGCTGCCCAGCAAGGTGTGCAGCAAGAGGTGCTCCAAGTGCTGATGTAGTGGGCAGTGAGGATAGAAGTGGAGCTTTGGCTCCATTTCAGCAGCTGCAGCCAAGGTGACTTTCTGAGGCAGGTGGTGTTTGCTCCCAGGCCTGCACACTGCTTTCTCTGCCTTTGACATTTCTCAAGTGAAGAAGCATTTCTGAGGCTGCTGTTGCCTCTTCTGGCAGAAGCAGCCTGTGACTGCAGAGAGCAAGCCGGGGTCAGTTGGCCACTGCTCTTAGACACACAGGCTCGAGGACTGTGAAGTCCACAGCTACTTAATGCTTCAACTAAGAGTACCCTTCCAGCAGCCTCACTGTGCAGAGGATGAAAAGCAGCTCAGAGGCTGAGCACTGAGATCTGCTCCCTTGCAAGGCTTCCCTTGCACCCTTCCTGCATAAGTCAGAGAGCTGCTGCGTCCCCACTCCATACTGCAGTGATGAGGAGGCAAAGGATGCCCAGAGCCTGAGGCTTGTGCAGAATGAACGAGTCTCCATCTGCTGTGTGCTCCCCAGGGCATGGGCTACCTCCACGCAAAGGGCATTGTGCACAAGGATCTGAAGTCCAAGAATGTTTTCTATGACAATGGGAAAGTGGTGATCACTGACTTTGGACTGTTTGGAATCTCGGGTGTGGTTCAGGAGGGAAGGTAAGTGGATGTTTCAATGCGTGGTCCATCTCTGAAGTGCTAAACAGTGATCAGCTAGGGACAGGCTGTGATGCCTTGCAGAGTAGAGGCAAGGGCTGTGGGCTGCTGTAGTGCATCCCACACATCTCTGCAATATGCACTTCTTCCCTTTGCTTTCTTCTTTAGTAGAATCCTTTCTACAGCTCCCATAGGAGATTGCTGGGAGGTTATGTGTGGAGTAAGACTCAGAACACGGAACAAAGGCAACCTGAAGCCCAAGAATCAGAAAGTCAGGTTAACACAGGCCAGCAAGAAAATCAGAAAGGAAATGTCAGGGAATATGATTAAATGAAGTGAGGGCACTGCTGCTGCTGGGTTAGGCAGCAGCTTCAGCGCCTCTTCTTGCTTTTGGACTCAGGAGGGAGAACGAGCTGAAGCTGCCCCATGACTGGTTATGCTACCTGGCCCCCGAGATCGTTCGTGAGGTGGCCCCTGGGAAAGATGAAGACAAGCTGCCTTTCTCCAAAGCTGCAGATGTCTATGCCTTTGGGTAAGAGAGACACTGAAGGGCACCATGGGAGCTCTGTTACAGACCAGAGCCTTGTGAGCCAGGGCTCCTCTGCTGCCAGGCTCCAGACTCCGAGGATGATGAGGGGACTGGAGCACTGCCTGATGAGGAGAGGCTGAGGGGCCTGGGGCTGCTTAGTCTGGGTAGAAGACTGAGAGGGGATTTAATAAATGTTCATAACTGTCTGAGGGCTGGGGGGCAGGAGATGGGGAACAGGCTCTGCTCACTGCTCCCTGGGATAGGACAAGGAGCAATGGATGGAAGCTGCAGCACAGGAGGTTCCACCTCAACAGAAAGGAGAACTTCTTTCCTGGAAGGGTCCCAGAGCACTGGCACAGGCTGCCCAGAGAGGTTGTGGAGTCTCCTTCTGTGGAGCCTTTCCAGGCCTGTCTGGATGTGTTCCTGTGTGATCTGTGCTAGATTGTATGGTCCTGCTGTGGCAGGGGAGGTTGGACTGGATGATCTCTTTGGGTCCCTTCCAACCCCTCACATCCTGTGAGCCTGTGACTGCACCTGGGATGCTCTTGGCTCACCTCCTGCAGGTGGAAGGGATTTGCTGCACAGCCTGGTACATCTGCCTGGAGAAACTGGAGTGGTGTAAGCCTGGATGTGTCTGTCTGATGTTGCAGGACCGTGTGGTATGAACTGCAGGCAAGAGAGTGGCCTTTCAAGAGCCAGCCTGCAGAGGCACTCATCTGGCAGATCGGCAGCGGCGAGGGTGTGAGACAAGTCCTTGCCACTGTTAGTCTGGGGAAGGAAGTCAACGTGAGTACCGCAGCTGCAGCAGCCCTGCTGTAGGGCTGCTCATCAGGGAGAGAGGGAGCTTTATTTGTGTTAGAACTCCACAGGGCAGGGAGAGAACAGATTAGAGCGGGGTACCAGGCTGGATGCTAAGCTTCTGCCCACAGCCGTCGGGCAGAGCAGACACCCGCGGGCACGCAGGGTGCTGTGGATCGTGAGCATGCCCAAGAGCTGCCTTAAGCACCCCTCTGGCAGGGCCCACGCAGATCACAGCGCTGGGTCTGTGGCTGGCCTGTGCACTGAACGGAGATCACGAGCCCCACATCTCCTGTGCAGGAAATTCTCTCTGCCTGCTGGTCGTTTGATCTCTGCGAGAGGCCCAGCTTCACTGTCCTCATGGATATGCTTGAAAAGCTGCCAAAGCTCAACCGGCGACTCTCCCACCCAGGGCACTTCTGGAAGTCTGCTGAGTGAGTATTTGCTGCTGTATTTGCTGTTACAGAACATTTGTGCTGCTCCAAATTGGATTCTTTCTGTGGTTTGATTTTTGCCTTCCTGGGGGTTGCAGTGCACTGCGCTGGGTGCCGGGAAATG
This sequence comes from Pogoniulus pusillus, assembly GCF_015220805.1. Taxonomy (NCBI): domain Eukaryota; kingdom Metazoa; phylum Chordata; class Aves; order Piciformes; family Lybiidae; genus Pogoniulus; species Pogoniulus pusillus. The sequence goes on along the minus strand of NC_087290.1, from coordinate 13,114,404 downwards.
GTGCAGTTAGGTTGGTCTGCTTCGGACAGTTCATGTCCTGCTGGAAGGTATTTGCATCCCTCCTTCAGCAGATCACTTCTCCAGCTTAGTGTCTGGGCTCAGAGAGCATTTCCCACCGGTGTTGCCCCCATAGTGGTTAGAATTTCCTCCCACAAGGGCTGGTACTGAGTGAGGAAGGGAAGCACCCAGGTGCCAGCATTTGAACTTGAGCTGTCAGATTTGGGAAGAGTCTGAAGTCCGCAGCCTTCCCCAAGGAGCATGTGGGAACAAATCCAGCTCCCTCCTCCTCCTCCTTACAGGAGAGAGCTCAGTTTGCACTGGCAGCTAAAGAAGTGCAGCATTCATCCTGACTCAGTAACTGACTTCTGGGGAAAGACCAAAGCAAGTGGTGTTTGTGTGTCAAGGGATCCAGATGCTGAGGGTGCAGCAAAGTGACAGCTAGGAGTAAGACTGAACCTGTTTGGAATTAGGTGAAGATCTGGACCAAGGAAAGATCAGTCAGGAGCAGTCAGTGTAAATACTTGTCTGCTTGGGACACTTTCAGTCAGTTTCTGTCTCACAGCTAGGAAGGGAAGGTCTGGTAGGATCAACCATCAGAACAGGGTCCCTCAGCCAGTCTGAGTGTACATCCCACATCTGTTCTGACACACCAGACCGGTACAGAAAACCCATTGAGTTCAGACTGGGTGAGCACAAGACCACAAGGCTTTCAGCATCCTTTCTCACAGCTAACCTGTCCCTCAGAGAAAGTTGGTGCCCAGTTGCAAAGGTTGGTGCCCAGTTGCACCTCTACTAGAACCAAGTGGAAGCAGAGCAGGTGCAGTTCCTGGAGCCAAGAGACAGGAAGCACCTCCAGCCATGTTTGCCACCAGCATCCATTCACCAGGTTCTTCCCCCAGCGTTCACCTCCATCTGCTGACTCTCCAACATTGACTTTCTCTGTTTGGATGTTTAACCTATCCCTTGCTTTCCCCTAACCCTTCCTGCACAACCTTACCACAACTAACCAAGCTCTCCTGCGTGCCCGTGTGGCGGCTGCCATGGCATCTGTGTTTTGGTGGCTGGGCTTTGACTGGGGCTTGGGTTGAAAACGTCACCATTTGTCCCCTCTGCAGTTTCCCCACCGTGCACTTGAGTCCCTGACACATCCCCATGGCGAACAGCTGTGAGTGTGGGATGCTTCTGCCAGGCTCTGGCCTCACCTTTGTGCAGAAGGATGCTGCTATCAGCAAGCTCTGAGTGCTCACCACCCTGCTCTCTGCTGAGCAGTGCTCTCTGGTGTTTTGCCTGCACTGGACAGGGATCTGTGTGTATTTCTCATTTGGAAAGGTACAACAAAGGGCTGGGGTGGCCCAACTGGGGCAGTGGTTCCTGGCACCCTCAGGGCCTGCCCTTGTGTGCTGTGATGCTGTGACAAGGAATCTTGCTGCAGCCTTCCCACTTCCTGCTCCCACAGAGCTGTCACAGCTGCCCTCTAGTCCTTGGAACTCCAATTGTCTACAGCTCTTAAAATAAAAAGTGAAAGGCAAACCAGCAGAATCTGAGCTGAAAAATGGACCTGCTGGCTCTGTGACCACCTCCCTGCTCCCAAAACGAGATCCCCTGTGCTGAGTCATTAGCTGCTGCCTGGTCTGACATCTTTTCACCTGCCTAACCCCACAGAGCAGCCAGGGCCCAGGCTCTCTGCACACTCCCCAGCACACAACCAGGCTCTCTCTCTGCTTGGCACTGGAAACAAAGCCATGCTTCCCATCTGGGCAGTCAGGCCGGGAGAATGCTGCATTCCAGAACAGGCTGCCAGCTGATCCTTTTGGATTAGTGTTTCCATAGGGAGTTGCTCTTGAGCAGCTTGTGGAGCTGCAGAACAATGTCTGAGTAGCAGCTCTCCTCATTACTCTTGCCTGGGTAGACACACAGCCTCCCCCCCTGCACCCCCACAAGTGGCTCAGCACTTTGCATCCACTGCTGCGTTCCCTCCGCGCAAGGCGGTTAATGGAGAAGCGCTTTAAGTGTCAGTGTTAATTAGCAGCATTGACAGCTGCATTAGTGCTCATTGAAAGGCAAGTGCAGGCAGCTCGGTGGATGCTCATCCCCTGCAGACTGCTCCGTTCCCGTCACGCTGGGAGCCTCTCCTAGCTGTGCCAGCCAGAGCCCTGCTCAGGCTCAGCCCCTCTGGGGACAGGCTCAGGTCCCCATCGGCAGCTCCTCCGGGAAACAGGGCACTAACACCCCTCCCCCCACACCCCCATCTTCTGGGGTGCCCTTTGTCATGTGTAGCTCTCAAGGGCTTGCTTTCGATAATTGCAAACTAACTCTCACGTCTCTCTCTCCCTTCCCTCCCGTGTCTCTCTGTAGGTTGTAGCTACTGGTGCAATAACGGGCTCCGCCTTGCATGCTTCCATGTGTTGTACCCTAACCGGCAGCCTGGACAGTCACCTTCCATTTAAAAACGCAAAACCAAACCACGAGTTAACCCCTGGACATAACCAACACTTTATCCACGTCCTCCTTTTCTGCCTTTTCCGCTTGGTGTGGGCTGTTAGCTTGAATAACAACTCCTGTCTGCAAGAAGTCACTGTCTAACAACGTGGCCACCTCTCACTCCTGAGGCATTTCAGCAGCTGCACCTTCCTCCTGGAAAGGCTCTGGTGATCTGCTCCCTGACTAACCAGCTGCCAGCAGCAGCGCCTGCTGCGTGTCCTGCCTGGCACCCTGGGGCTTTCCCGACACTGGTGTGACTTGTGCGTGCCCTGCGAGTCTCAGGAGGCAGAGGGGTGCAGGCTCCCAGCTGCAGTCTGAGGTGGTGCCTGTCCTTAGTGCTCAGCTGGGACAGCAGGGACATCTTCACAGGCACAGCTCCTTACTGAATGCTCCACTCCTGGGACCTGGCCACAAGTGGTGTCCAGAGCAGGATCAGCCAAGGTGTTGTGTAAGGGAGGAGGAAAGCAAGACCAACCCTTTAGTTCCTCCTCCCCTTGCAAACCCAGTGCTGTGAATTCAACCCTTTGCTCCTGTTTACATCCCCTGTGCAGCAAAATGTCCAACCCAGGTTGGGGTTTGCAGAGCTGCAGGTGACACAGCAAATATGTGCCTTTTAGAAAAGGTCTTTTTTCACTCCACTGAATATCTCCTTTAGGAGGGGAGAGGATAGGGACAGAGGAGAACGGGCACCAGGGACCAGGCAGCCTTCTGCTGTCTTCAGCAAGGACAGACACAGCCACATTCTCTCAGAGCTTCCTGCTAGAGCTCACATCTCCAGGCTGGCTGCTCAGGGAGGCAGTTTGAAGTCAGGGTGGTTCTGGCCGTGCTCAGGGTGAGGGAAAGGACAGCTCTGTGCACTCGCTGCAGTCCACAAGGAGGAGCAAATGGCCTTGGGTTTGTTCTGTTGGGCTGCCACAACAGACTGATGCACCTTGCCAGAGGACCCCTTTTTCTGTAACTCATTTTTCTTTCCCTTCTGCTCCAAGGAACCCAAGTGCCCATTGAGAACAAGTGTTGGGCTTCTGCCCACCTTAGGTACTGGGGAAAGTCTCCAGTTTGAGGCCAGCCAGCTTTGTGCTGTGTGTTTCCCCTGGTGAGGTCAGCACGAGTAAGTTCATGCATTAGTTACTGCTTAATTACTTAAGCCTCTTTGCCGGGTGATCCAAAGTTGTACTGGGTCAGAGTCTAACCCATTTTAGTCCCTTTTATAGGACTGTGGCTTTGTAAGAAAACCTGGAAATAAATAACTCTTCCCCCTCCCTTTTCCTCTCCCTCCCTGCTCTTTTCAGCATTAACAGTAGCAAAGTTGTCCTGCGTTTTGAAAGATTTGGCTTGGGCATCCTGGAGCCGAGCAACCCAAAGCTCTAGCTCGGTGTGTCACTGTCTGTGACAGCTCTGCCTGCTCCTCACATGGCACCAGAAACCTTCACAGAACCCTCCAAGCTCTGGAGCTGGGGCAGCTCTGGCCGAAAACTGCGCGACCGCCAGCGCCCAGCCCCGCGGTGCTGGCCGAGGCTCGGCCGTGCCCGAGCACCAGCAGTCCTTGAAGGAATTGTTTACAGGATACTTTTGTGTGAACTCTATTTTTTAAACATAATAAATGGTGAATCCAGCCTAACTACAGCCATTCTCCAGTAGCACTGAGAAAGAGAAGAACTATTCCTGCGCTGCCCTCAGGGAAAGCCTTTGGCCTGGGCGCAGGGACCTGGCTGCTCTCGGACCGGAGATGGATCTAGTGCAAGGGGTTGGAGGTCCAGGCTCCATTTTGCTTTGGTTGAGGTAAAAATCGATTTGTTGCATCAGGATCTGCCCAAACCAGTCACAGAGTGACCTGTGTGCCCTGCTTTAGCAGGGGGGTTGGACTGGATGATCCCTTCCAACCCCTGACGTTCCTGTGATCCTGAGCTCTGGGGCTGGTTGCAGCAGGCTGGTCCAGGCTCTGGTTCACCCTGGCAGTACCCACTGCAGTACAGACCCACTCTGCTCCCCTGGGCTGGCTCGCTGAGAGACCCTCCTGCACAGAACTCACAAGCAAGCTGCTGATTGTCACACTCCCCTGTGGGAAGCTTGAGACCTGCTGGCCAGCCAGGCTCCACTCCTGCTGCCCCAGATAAACCCATGACTTACTACAGCTCTGCACACAGGGGCCAAAAGCTGCTGCCAGACTTGTAGGCACAAATCTGGTCTCCTGAAGTGGCATTATTTCTGGAGCTACACCACTGGCCAGCCAGGCTCCATTCCTGCTGCACCAGGCACCATTTCACGTGTAGAAGAAAAGTTGTCTTCTGCAGGGGAAGACAAGGGGGGAAAGCCTCCCTAAAGGATGTCTTCAGTAAGATCTTGGTGCACAGAGACCCAAAGTCACCCACAACCCCTACACACACACCCCCCAGAGTGTTCTTGGCTCCCAGGGCCGGGTGTTTGGGTTAGGACTCAAATGGGGGAAAACCCAAGGATGGCAGAAATCTTGCAGCAGGGAAAGTTGGATCTCAACAGTAAGCTCTCTCCCACACCCTCTGCAGGTGCTGTGCTGGTTGCAGAGGACACAGCTGATCACCACCTTCAGGGGGACAGCTGCATTACCCCACAAGCACTATTAGCAGAGGCTCCTTTGTGCCTCCTCTTTGTGTTCCTCTGCCTTCTCCCAGGCAGGGCAGTGGAGAACCCCCAACATACACCATTCAGATCCTGCCTATCCTCACTGCACTTTCTTTTGTTGAGGCAATTCGCTGGGGCTTCCAACCTCTCCAACAGCACTAAGTACATCATACACCTTCCTCATTACCCTCACACCTCCCCCATCATCACAAGGAGTTGATGTGAGCAGGGCAGAGAGGCACTGAGTGCTCTGCAAGGCAAGCAAAGGGCCCAGCACCCAATGTGGCTGCTTACAGGTGGGTGACTGCTGTAGGCAACCAAGAGGAGAAAGAAGTGTTGAGTGCTGCTGAGCAGAGCTTCCTGCTGTGGTGTGCAGGTCACTGATGTTCTCTCACAGCTATTTTGGCTTCAGCGTGTCTCAGAGCCAGAGACTGAAATCTGGTTTGGTGTGGGATTCCTGACCTCCTCCCTCCCCTGCCTTTATAAAGCAAATAGCCCCCTCCAGCTCCACCAGGTGAATTTACCCTGCACCAGGTTCTCCTCACAGTAACTTTGAGTCAGCAGCTCGAAGCAGCACTTTTCCAGCAAGCCCTGCTCGGAGAACCCAAACGTGCTGCAGGGAGAGGCTGAGTGCTCCCAGCGGCGGCAGCTGAGCCCCTCGGCAGGCTCCGCTGTGCCGGCTGGGGGAGGTGGCGGATGCTGCTCCGGGGTGGGCAGCGCAGCGCAGCCCTTCGGCTAGCCATGGCCGGTGGGTAGCACCTCGATGTCCTCCTCGCTGCTTCCTTCTGCCCTGTCTGAAACCGGGCCCGAGAGCCGGGACCCAGGACTGCTGCGTGCGGGAGCCAGCAGCAGGCTGCAGGCAGACAGCGGCTCCTGGGCTGGCCCAGCGGCGGCGACACTGCGGGGACTGCGCTGGGACCCCGGCACTGCTCAGCGCTTCTAACCAGCTGGCTGGCAGGACAGCCGGCACGGGGTGCCCAGCCAGGCTGCAGCTACACAATGAACCCCCCCAAACCCACCTCTCACTCTTTGTCCTCCCTACAGCTGCCCCCGGGGTGCAGTTCAGACCCCGGCAGTGAAGGCTTCCCACTCCCTTTCCCCACTGGGAGCCACCCTGCTGCTCCTGGGTGCAGGAGTGGGTTCGAACCCTGTCTTTAGGATTCTGGTTCCACCTCACCTGGCATGCAGTGTTCGACACCCACAAACCGCTCCTGGGAGCAAACCTCAGCCGGCGAACCCCAGCGCAGGGGCCGATGGCGAGACGCAGCCGCAGGCTGAGCCCAAGCCGGAGCAGCCGTGGAGAGCTCTGCCCACGCTGCCAAGCGCAGGGCAGTGGGGGCGGGTGGGGGTGTCCCATCCTCGGGTGCAGTGCAGGTGTGAAGCTGGCTGTACAACGCTGCTAAAGCCACAACCTCAGTCGTGAATGTACTTGGGAGTCTGCCGTGGTGCCCATGGACACCTTTCCTTTTCTAATGTGATGTCAACTTTGTACAGGACAAAATGGGTTTGGTTGGGGGGGGTTGGGTTGGGGTTTTTTAAACAAATCTTTTCTATCGAGTGTCTTCCAGAATTGCTATTAAATGAATGACAACCACTTAGTATTAACAACAGGCCCTGGATTAGTTTATGCAACTAGGAAAAAAAAAAAAAAACAAAACAAAAACAAACAAACCAAAAGAAAGAAAAAATGGAAAGAAAAAAAAAGGGGGGGAAAAACCAACAAAAAAAGAGTGCACTCTGTGCTAATGAGTTCTGGGTATGCAGGGATCTTTTCAGTGAATAAATTTTGGCTCTGGATAAAGCAAGTGTTACACAATTGTGGTTTGACCTTCTTCCCCTTCATCTACTCACAGCCACAATAAAAACAGGAGCAGGTTTGCAGCCTGCCCAGCTCACAGCCCACAGCCTGCCCTGCTCACACCTCACACACAGCCCAGAGACTGCCCAGCTCACAGCCTGCCCTGCTCACAGCTCACACCTCACACACAGCCCAGAGACTGCCCTGCTCACAGCCTGCCCTGCTCACAGCTCACACCTCACACACAGCCCAGAGACTGCCCTGCTCACAGCCTGCCCTGCTCACAGCTCACACCTCACACACAGCCCAGAGACTGCCCTGCTCACAGCCTGCCCTGCTCACAGCTCACACCTCACACACAGCCCAGAGACTGCCCTGCTCACAGCCTGCCCTGCTCATAGCTCACACCTCACACACAGCCCAGAGACTGCCCTGCTCACAGCCTGCCCTGCTCACAGCTCACACACAGCCCAGAGACTGCCCAGCTCACACTCATACCCCGCAGCCTGCCCTGTTCACACCCCACAGCCTGCCCTGCTCACAGCCCACATCCCACAGGCTGTCCTGCTCACAACTCACACCCCAGAGGCTGCCCTGCTCAGAGTTTACAGCCTGCCCTGCTTACAGCTCACACACCACAGCATAAGCGCTCTGTAGGAGCTCCCCAGTGTGCCCACAGCTCCAGTCCCACACAACCACAAGGAACTGGGCACCTGCCTGACCCTCAGCAGAGCACCCAGAGCCAGCCAGGCCCTGCCTGTCACAGCCTCCACCTGCAGAGCCAGCAGCACGCAGGCTGCTTTGCTGTGCCCAGTGGAAATACCACCATCCCAGGAACGTTTTGCTGCTGCCAAAGGGCTTTGTGCTGAAAAGAACAGCAGCTTTGTGCTGTCCTGCAGGGAAAAGGGCATCAGAAAGCTCCCCTTCACATTTCATCCTTCTCAGCGAGATCTGTCATGCAAACACTAAGGAGCTTAAGATCAGTTGAGCTTTGTTGTCTTTCACAAAGAAGAATGACTTCAGCTCTCAATTAAACTGGAAGGGCAAGGATGCTCAATTTCAAACCCCATGGAACTTCAAGCTTAAAGGTTCTATCGCCTCAGCTCGGAATCTGCCTGCCATAGCTCCACCCAAGCAACCACAGCCTGGGTGTCTGAAGCCCCAACCTCTGCCCTGAGGAGCAGGAGGGCAGTAGGCAGAGTGGGCACACCAGCAGTGCCTGCCCATAGAGCAGCCCCCTCCCTGTGCACACCTCTGGGTTCCAGAGGCACTGCACCACCATCCCTGTGTGCAGAGCAGCTCCTGCACCAGAACCTGCCCAGCCCTGCATTTGCAGGCTGAAGGCAACAGCACCCAGAGGTGCATTTACCACACCCCACTGGCCAGGCTCAGTATAAAGGCATCCTTTATTACAAACAAATCAAGTAAAATCAGAGCACAGGATACAAAGGTACAAAGTGCTTTTGAGTGTTGTGAACCTCACTGCCATTGGCTCTGTAACAACAACAATCCAGGGACAGGTACCTGAAGCACAGCATCACAGGATGTGAGGGGCTGGAAGGCAACCCTGGAAATCTTCGAGTCCAACCCTCATCACACAGCAAGCAGCACCCCAAGCAAGGCTCCAAACCACCAGCTGTGCACACATCTGCAGTGTCTACAGCAGCTATTTCCACTCACAAACCATTCTGTTCTTCTCTTCTGTGCAAATACTGCTTCAAGGTGTGGGCCTGCACCCTTCCAAGCAGCACACCCATCCCCGTGCTTGCTCTCAGGTGATGTGCACAGCAAAACAATCCCACATAAATAAATGCACAAACAGGACAGTTCCCAAAGGATTGCTTCTAGGTTACATAATAAAAAACTTTAGATTTCCTCTGTATTTATGAAAAAAAAAAAAACCAAAAAAAATCTACTGGCATAGTATTATAAAAATAATTTTCTCCTTCACTACTAAGAAAATCCATCAAGAGAAGTCTCAGAATAAATAGCAACCAAAGTGCCAATGAGCATTGCTCACTGCAAGGGCTGAGGTTTGAAAGTCAAAGCCTGCAGCTGTGTACCTGTTTGTGGGACGGGGGGGGGGGGGGGCTGCACCCCTTGGCTTCTGGAAGTAACAACAAATGTGCAAGGGCTGTCTCCAGCACAGGCTGGCTGCCTGCTGGGCTGCCAGGCTCCTACATCTCCTTTGGCTTCGGGCGGGACACAGCCCCAAATATATCTTCATGGTATCGCTTCTGGCTCTGCAGGACAAGAAAGGAAAGCCAAGAGATTAATTAAATGCCCTTGGCTGCTCCTCAGGTCACAGATGAATCACTCAAACTCCTGTTCCTGTCAGCAAGAGGAAGCAAGCTGAATCCCAGAGGTGTGTGCCAGGATGGGTTCTGATCCTGGGTCCTACAAAGCCAGCAGAGCCAGGCACTGTTTTCAGTGATGGACCCACTGACCACTTGAGTCCACTTCCCAAATTCCTGGTGCTCCAGCCACACTGCAAAGCTGGATCCAGCACCCAGCCACTGGAGAAAGTGGCAGGGGCAAGAGAAGAACACCACCTGTGGCTCTTGCATGCCAACCAGACAGCCCTTCAAGCTTTTTAACTCCTGCATTCAGCTGAAAGAAAGCTCACGGCAGCTTTGCTATGGCTTTGAAGACTTCTTTGACCCACCCTGGAACACTGCCTGGCTGGAAAGTGCCCTCTGTACCAGACCATACCTTCAGCTGGAAGATGTACTCCTCTGCCTGCTGCGCTGTGAGCTTCAGCCTCCTGGCCAGGATCCCTTTCAAAGCCTCAGCGACCCCCCTGGCCATGCGCACGTCCCCGCACACGTACAGGTGCCCTTCCTCCCTCTGCAGGAGGTTGCACACTTTGCTCCCCAGCTTGCTTTTAAGAATGTCTTGCACGTAGACCTTAGAAGCAGAAAAAGTACCATCAGACAAGGCTCTCAAATGCTGCTTGGCTTGTTGGCTTTCCTGAGCCCAGGGTGGGTCTCTGGGATCAAGTTCTAATTGCCCTGGCAAGCCCAGCTCTGTGGTGCCACACAGCAAAGGGGCAGGAAGATACTCTCATGCTGTCCTAACAAGCCCCAGATGTGGAGGCTAAGATCTGTCTCCTGACTAAACCTGAGCAGACCAAGGCTCTTCTGATTTTAGAACCAGTTCCAAGTGCCAAAGCCTCCTAACTTGCCAGGAGAGCACAGCTTAAGCACTGTCATTTCTTCCACTAAAGATTTCATCCAAGAGAAGTCCATTTCCAGGATCCCTGTGTCACAAAGCCAGCTGATTTCTAACTCACAGGCTAACCACATCCTGCAACACTTAAGGGTTCTGAAAATATTCCAGCCTCTGGTTTCAAAGGCTGTCTGCACTCCTAGTGCCTCTCCTTGGCAGTGAGGGTTGGGATTTCCAGAGCCTGCCTGTGCTGAGGTGCACAGCAAGGGTCTCTTTCACTTGGGAAGCTCAGGGCAGGGTCTTTCGGCACTGGCTCACAAGACAAATGTTGCTCACAAGACACTGAGGTGAAATGTGAACACTGTTTCAGAGCACACTGTTAGACAGAGCCCAGAGCTCCACTTGAGGGACCATCCTGCAGGGAGCCGTCCCTCAGAGGACACAGGAAGCAGCCTTACTTTAGCTTGCCCAGGCAGTCTGGAGTAAGCTGTGTAGACTTCCTTCAGAATTCCCTTCCTCCTCATTTCTTCGGTTTCCTCTTTGTAGATGTGATCCAGGTCCGGCCGCCGGCAGCCAAACACCAGCGTCATGTCACCAGCTTTGATCCCTGCAACCAACAGGGGGAAGAGTTTTGTCTTTCCAGGCAAGGCTCATCATCCCTTAAGGCTCTTCCCACAGGAACTAGCTAGGGACAGCTGCCTGCTCCACACCTGGAATTCTGCGTCAGTTTTGGTCACTGCCATACAAAAGTGGGAAGTGACAGAGGCCCAAACGCTGGACAGACTCAGCTGTACAAGGGCTGGGCCATCATGTCTAAGCTGTGGTTTTGCCAATATAGGTTGGCCCAGATGATCCTTGAGGTCCCTTCCAACCTGGGGTGCTGTAAATCTGTGATTTTCTTGCTAGCCTTCCTCACTAAACCCCTGAGCAGGAGAGTGTCTATGCCTCTGTGTGTGCTTCTTGTTTCAGGGTCTTGCAGCAGGACTGAACCTGCCCAGGTTCAGTGCTTGGAGAACTGTGTGGAATCCCCAGAGGGGCTGATACAGGCAGGTCAAAGTGTTTCCCTTCCACACTGTGGCTCCTGTGTGAGCACCTGGGGCAGAGACCATGGCAAGATTTACAAGGACACAGCAGCTGCTCCTTCCAAGTGACCAAAGATCTCAAGACCACCAGAATGGTCTCAGGTGGGATGGGATAACTGCTCCAGGGCAGCATTCAGTCAGTCCTGGGATGGCAAAGAGATTTCTTTGGCTAATGTTTCTGGCTGTCCCCATCTGTAGACACTCTGGAGGACTAGGGGTGGCTTCTGCTGCTGGAGAAGTTGTGGCAAGCCCCACAGGTACCTTTCTTTTCCAGGTCATACTGACGCTGCACCCAGAAACTCCTGAAGGGAGCAATTCCTGTGCCTGGGCCGATCAGGATGCATGGCTTGGTTGGCTCCTCTGGCAGGTGGAATTCACTAGCACTGAAATGCAAAAAAAACCAACAGATGACTGAGGTGGTTGGTTTGTGACTGATATCTCACTGTCAGTTCCCAAGCTGATTTCTGAAGCAGCAAAACCCAAGTTCCAAGCTGGAAACAGTACTGGACTGGACTGCTTCCTGCCTGCTTAGCTCTGTTTGCTGTGCAGTGGAAGTGCAGGCAGGGGGATGGTGCCTTGTGAACACAGTCCTGTCAGAATTTCACAGTGGTTTATGATTGTACTGAGCATAAGACACAGTAAAGGATCTGGTCTCTCTTTCTTCTCAAACTCTGACATTGCAACTTCTCACTTGAGAAGAAAGGAAGGAAAAAATTAGGAGGATTTTTTTTCCAGTGAGGGTGGGGAGACACTGGCACAGCCTGCCCAGGGAAGCTGTGGATGTTCCCTCTCTGGAGGTGTTCAAGGCCAGGTTGGATGAGGCCTTGAGCAACCTGGGCTGGTGGGAGGTGTCCCTGCCCACGGCAGGGGGCTGAAACTGCATGATCTTTAAGGTCCCTTCCAAGCCAACCCATTCTGTGAATCTGTGAAAATCACATCCAAACAATGAACTGAGCCACTGAAGGAGATGAGCTAAGAGCTGCTGGGTTTGGTTCCTTCTTTTTCCCCTCTCTCATGCACTCACCTGCGTACAAAGCATGGAACTGTGTCACTGAGGGCTATGGTGTTCAGCCACGTGCTGCAGACTCCGTGGTGCAGGGGCCCTTGTCCATCTAATCAAAGCAAAACATCTCTGTCAGCACACAAATCCTCTCCAGCTTTAGACAGAGCACAGCTTCAACTTCACACTCTGGGCTTTCAAGAAGTGTGTACCCAGCAACGATTCCCAAAGCAAGGACACACTGCTGGTGGTGGTAATGAAGGATTGCAGAAACCTGACACCCATGACCCTCTGCACTGCAATAAACCACTCTGCAGCTACCCCAACACAAACTTCTGACAGATGTGCTCCGTGCCGTGTGGCAGGCACAGTTCTAAACCACAAATGCAGCCTAAATATCATTTCATTAAGAGATGAAAGCAACAATTCATTACCTCTTGTCTTGTAGTTTACAACTGCAACTGTCAGATGAATCTCCCTGGGTGTCATGTCACAGGAAGAGCTGACAGAGTAGTACCTGGGCTTCAGCAATGGCAGCTGAGTCAGTAAGAAAGCTGTTGAGACCTCAGCAGAAGGAAACTCCTCCAGGACCTCCAGGATGTTTGGGCTGTTGTAAATCTTCCATTTATTGTACTCTTCTGTGTTCTAAAATCCAAAGGACAGCACCACAGTGTTACCAGGTCACGCTGAGCTCAGGAGAGGAGGGATGTGCTCCTCTGTGACCTGAGCTAGATTGTATGGCCCTGCTCTGGCAGGGGGGCTTGGACTCAATGAGCTCTTTGGGTCCCTTCCAACCCCTGACACCCTGTGAGCCTGTGATGTTTGCAGTGTCACCTACAAATAACTAAGAGTCCTGCTTTACATTCAATTAGACCTGCAGGAACCCACAGAGAATTCCTAGACCCCTTACTGGGGTTTCCTAAAGAAATGGTTTCGTTTTCTGATAGATGGACTGGATGATCTTGGAGGTCTCTTCCAACCTGGTTGATTCTATGATAGCAGGAGTAGAGAATGCTCACTGGCATCTCCTCAGAGCCCAGCTCTCTCAGCAGGGTGTAGAACTGAAGCAGAATCTGTTTTGCAGGCAGACACAGACCTGACACTTTCTGAAGCTTGCTGAAGCAGCAGCAGCAGCAAACACTAAGCACACCGAGGAATCACTGGTTACTGGAGGTGACAGATCTCATCCTTTGACAAAAATATCTTCTCCAAGCCCTCCACTTGCAAACTGGAAGGTCTTCTAGTGGTGTATCACCAGAAGCCACCACGAGGCAGGCAAGAGATGAGAGAGGCAGGAGAAATGACCCACCCAGAGTCACACAGGAAACAGCAGATCTGAAGAAACCTCTTGGTTCCCACGGCCAAGCTGAGCCACAAGCCCACCCTTGCTCTTGCTGGCTTTACCAGCACACAGAACATGTCACAGAAGGGTAAAACCCAAGCACAGTTGCTACAAAGATGTGAAAGAGCAGCAGCTGGTCCAGCATCCACAAATCCAGCCCTAGCACTTACCTGAGACAGAACTTCCAGCCTCTGTCTGTCTGCTTCTGCTGTTACCAGCTGGGAGAGGTTTTTTAGCAGCTGTTGGGAGGGTGGAGTGGTGATGTCAAGCAGATATGTCAAAGCCTCAGGGAGGGTGCAGGCTGGAATCTTTTTGTCACTTGTCCAGTAGCCACCTGGGAATGAGAGAGAAAAGAAAACAAGCACCTAGCAATTCCCACAGCATTTGGAAGCTGCAGAGCTTTGCAAACTCAGTGCCCTTCAAAATCCAGCCTCGGGCTTGGCTGTAGCAGGTGCAGACCACAGGGCCTTTCTGAAAGAGGTTCATATGAGGTTTAGAGCTTTCTGTAAGAGGAGGATGTGATGCAGAGGAGTGCAGAACAACAAAGCAACACTTAAAATGAAAAGTCTTTCATGTGAGGAAATCGTCTTTGTGTGTCAGATTTAGCAGATTGTTCCTATTGAGATGGAAAAGCTGACGGTGACATTTTAGCCTCTTTTAGGACTCTGATGCATAACAACCAACAAACTTGATTAATGTAATTGCAGTTCAGCAACTGAATGACAAACTCAGCCTGGGACAGCTCTGAGGACTCTGCTGAAGGCGCTGTGGATCATCAGGGAGTGCAGAGTCAGATTGGAGAACTGAAACTGCAACTGAAAGCATCACCAAAATCCAATGGAAACGCAAGGAGAAGGTAACACCACCAGCTCAGCGTATAATGCCTCTCAGGGACTGCAGAGGAATCTGCCAAACAGCCTCTGCTGCTGTGTCTCAAGAGAAGCAACTTACCAGCAGTGCAGGTCTCGAGTCTGACAGTCTGCCCAGCTGGAGGAGCATCCCTGACGTGCGCAATGAGGCCCTGCACTAGCTCCGGCTGGTTCCCTGGGAAAATGCCGATGTGTTCTCCGGGCAGGTAGTGCACTTCCTGAGCAGTCTCACAGGAAAGCTTCACCAGAATGGTGACACGGCTGGAGACACAGACAGAGAGCAGGCAGCTCGTGGTTACGTCGGCAGGATTTCCCTTGAGCTGAGCAGGGAAGGAATAAAGCCCAAGTGGCACTTGGCAAGGGCTGACTCGTGCTCATCGCCAGATTAGCAGGGCAGCTTGGCACTTCATGGAGACTTAAGTAAGAGTCCAGATATGTGGAGTCCTTGTTCAAAACAAGCAGGACATTAAGATGCTGAAATGCTGCCTGATCCACCCAGGATAGAGCAGGAGTGCCTGTGCTCAGCCAGCCAAAGGAAGAGCAGCTCCACTGCAGGCTGAGCAGCTCCCATCTTAGCCCAGCTCGGAGGACTTCCCTTAAGCCTCTGCATTTAGACCAGGGATTAAAGGGTCCTGCTGGAGGCTGTGGAAGAGCCATTCTGAGATGCCCTTTCTAAGGAAGATGTTAGCACTGATATGCTTCTGCACTTCTCTGTGTGTAGTCCCAGCTGGCTTTGCAGCACAGCTGCATCTGGCAACTTCTTGCACTGCTCCTTGTCCTTTCTCCTGGCTTTTTCTTTCCTGCTAAAGGGCAATCCCCCCCCCTAAATAAAGTAAACATTTACCTGGCATGCAACATGGCAAGCAAGAGAGGGACCACAGACCTGACCCTCCACATTTAGTAGGTATCAAATACCACAGCATGAAACTCTTTACTTCCCTACACTCCTAGATCCTCTCCTGGGAAGTCATCTCCCATCTAAAGCAGAGCTCAGGCTGCAGATGTTCCTGTGGTCTGGTGAGAATGGTTCACCTCTGCTAATGCTGGCACTACATTCTCATCTTGGTAAGTGCAGGGAGCAGATGTTTACAACCAGGCAGTTTGGACAGTTAAGACTTTAGTAATATCCAAGGGAATGAGGTGTCCTACCTGGATTTTGGACTTTGAAGATTCTGCCTGAATTTCAGCTTCATGGGAATGACATCCTTGGCATGGATGTTTGCAAGAGCTGGTGAGAAAAGAGGACAAGAGTCATGGCAGGTCTGGGACTGGCTCTGGGTGAAACTCAGGCAGAAGTCAATGAGCAATTCCCAGTTTCTGAAATACAACTGGCAAACAGCTGACTGGGACAAGCTAAGAGTCAGTGTAACAGCAGCTCCCTTTTGAGCACAGCTAGAGACTTATTTTGCAGTATTTCCTTCTTGAGGAGCCCTTGGTCACAGTGCAGTTAAGTCAAGTGCACCAGAAATCTAAAACCTCATGAACTTATGGCAGCATTTTTGATGTCATAGCCAGAACAGTGACAGGATGAGAGGCAATGGTCTGGAACTAGAGAAGAGCAGGTTGAGGCTGGATGTGAAGAACAGGTTTCTGCACCACAAGGTGGTGAACACTGCAACAGGTTGTCCAGGGAAGCAGTTGAGACCCCATCCCTGGTTGTATTCAAGGTCAGGCTTGACAAGGCTCTGCTCTACTGGAGGATGTTCCTGCTGACTGCAGGGGGTTGGACTGGATGACCTTTGGAGGTCCCTTCCAACCCAAATCCCACATGCAGAGACCTGACCCATGCTTGCCACCTTGTCAGTTACGTGTCCTGTGCACACACCTCCCTGACTACAAATCAGCTGAGTTGTATTTCAGCTTGAGCTCTTCTGGGGCTATCCAAATGTGTGTGTGAGTTCTGCTGTTCCTGCCCTGGCAAAGCTGAGCCATGCAAGGTAATCCCAGTGTCCCTGTTCCTCTGACCACTGCCCTGCCATCCATCACTCTGCCATCCAGCAGGATCAGCATCTTCTAGAAAACCTTTACAGCTCAGACCTGTAAAGAAAGAGGAAGGTGGGAGGCAGTACCTTTAGGCAAGTCCATGGGCTGTGGGTCATGCACTACCCTGTAATTCTCAGGCTCCCAGCTTTCACCAGAGGTGTACATCTCAGGCAGCTGAATGCTGCTTTTGCCACGGATGTCAAAAACGCCACAGGCAGTCTAGAAGGAAATAATTTAAGGTTACTTATAGTAAAAAAAGTCCTCTTAGTGCTGTCATCATCCCAGCGAGGAGGCATCAGTTTCAGAGGTTGCTGGTTAGCTCTCATTCTGCGGAGTTCAGTGATGTTACCAGGGGTTTAGTGTGTCTAGGAAGGTTCCACTTCCACCCCAGTCCAGGTAAAAAGCCTGATCTACTCCCAAAGTTTCTGCTGTGTGATGTTCCCACCTTTGTTCAGACTGCACCACCCAAAAGGCTTCTTGGAACTTCATGTGCATATTGAAAAAGAATAAAAAAGGGGTCAGGTCCCCTCTTCAAGTTGGGCAAGCAGTGGAAAAGAGGGAAGTTCAAACTGCAGATACAGATTCAGATGTTTGGTTTCCTTTATGTCCCCTGATTTTGATGGGATGCCAGAGAATACTGAAACACAATGAACTAGGCCAGCAGCAACTCTCTGCAGTCACCTTGAACGCGCTGACTGCCCACGTGCGAAAGGCTTCTTCTTGCCCGTTGAGTTCATCTCCTTCACCTACTGGAGCAAGCTGAGAAGCCCCTAGCTGGGCCAACTTCTGGTCAATGGTGTGAGCAAAGGCACAGAACTCTGGATACATGCTGGACCCCAATCCAAACACAGCATATCTGCAGGAGAGAGAAAAGTCAACTCACTGAGGTATGCGGAACGAAACACAAAAGGACTCAGTCACAGCCCTTCAGCAACAAAAGATCTGTACCTGATTTTCTTTCTCAGCTGCTTCAGGGTGAGCAAGGAGTTCTTCAGGGTCTGTGAAAGAGTCATAGAATACTTCAGGTTAGACAAATGCTCTGATTTAAACCAGAAGTAGGACCCTGATCCATATACATGGGAGAAATGAAAGGGGGGGCTTTGGTCCCAGCCTTTGAGCTGAGCCTCAGCTGTACCTCTGAGGGCAACATCACCTTTCCATTATTTGGAGAATCTCCATTTCCAAAAGTGCTGGTAACCACTAAAAGCAGTGTCTCTTTTTCCAGGTCACTGATGTGGTACTCATCCATGGGCAGAATCTGGAAGGTACAAAGCTGATGAGAAATTGCAAGCAGCCACAGGAACAGGCATGAGAGAGCTCTGCCACTCACAAGGCAATCTGCTGAAGGAACACACAACCAAACTTCAAGCCCAGCTTACATCTACTGAACACACAAAGCATAGCTTTAGAGAAGGAAGAGGCTTGCAGGAGAGCTGGTGAAAGCAGCCAGACTCCTTGCTCTGCTCGGTGCTCTTACCCTGGTGCTGAAGGCACAGTTGAACAGGCTGCACAGATTGTTGGCTAAGGTTTCAGATTTCCCAGTCTCTGTTGCATAGATTACAGTGACCTTGGGCCTTGCTGCTGTTGCCTGTTGCATGAGGGAGGATGTGAAGAGCACAGCCCTGGGGAAAAAATAATCACACATGACTTTTAATACAGCTACACATGAATTCAGCTGGCCTCACAAACAAGCTAGGAAAGACAGCTGCTGGAGCGAGTCCAGAGGAGGCCACAAAAGTGATCCAAGGGCTGGAGCAGCTCAGCTGTGAGGACAGGCTGAGGGAGCTGGGGGTGTGCAGCCTGGAGAAGAGAAGACTCCAGAGGAACCTTAGAGCTGCCTGCCAATACCTGAAGGCTTCCTACAGGAAAGCTGCAGAGGGACTTCCCATGACAAGTGTCTAGAGACAGGACAAGGGAGAGTGGTTTGAAGTTGAGGCAGAGCAGGGTTAGATTGGAGCTGAGGAAGAAGTTCTGCAGTACAGGGGTGGTGAGACTTTGGCATAGGCTGCTCAGGGAGGCTGTGGCTGCCTCCTGCCTTGGGCTGTTCAAGGCCAGGTGGGATGAATCATAGAATCATAGAATTAACCAGGTTGAAAGAGACCTTCAAGCTCATCCAGTCCAACCTATCACCCAGCCCTATCCAATCAACTAGAGCATGGCACTAAGTGACTCATCCAGCTGAGTCTAGTTGAGAGATGTCCCTGCCCACAGTGGGGAGGTTGGGGTAGAAGATCTCTGAGATCCCTTCCAGCCTGAGCCACTCTGTGATTCTATGACTGATCTTTTTTTCCTTGCCAGGTTGTTGAGGGGCCATACGCTACAGGCAGTCCTGAATAAGCAGCTTAGATATAAATGGCACCTAAGTGGGGACAGAGAAGTTCAAACAGTTCAGGTGGTCCCTAGTGCAGTACTTATTAAACCAGAAAACGCAGAACAGGGACATCACCAGAACGGAACACCTGAACAAGAGCAGCAAGACTCTGCTTTGAGCAGCTTACTTTGCCAGGATGCCAAACTTGATTGTTCTTTTCTTTGGCCTCCGGGTCTCATCATGCCAGATGTGTGCTTTCCATGCATCCACCTTAGAAACCAAAGCAAGAGCTAAGCTTCAGGCCGTGAATAGGAAATGGGAACCACACAATTTGCATGTCTTTGAAAGAGCCAGGTGAGAGAGACACTGCACAGACAATGCCCTGTGTGCAAACAGGGCTCAGGCTCTGCAGCAATAAGTTGCCTTTCAATTACAGCTTGAGAACTGGGCAGGCCTGACCCACCCTTCCAGCCTGCAATCAATACTGATGCCATGCTCTAGCCCCTCCAGTGGCCTCTCATGACCCAGGCCCTTTCATCTAGACTTTGCCAGGCCCCATATCATCACCTGCGCTGCTGAAGTCAGCTACAGGGCTCCTATCTTTTAGGATAATGTGTACCTGGTAATAATAGAAGGGAGTGAGGACATAGTTCAACATCTCCTGGTGGAAGACAGGAGTTATGCTGCCAGACATCGGGGGCACAAGCCAGACCCAGTCTGCCGGGCAGCCGCCCCGCGTGCGGTACTCGCTCTGCATGTACTTCATGAAGGACTCAGCAGCAGAGTGGTGGTCCATGATGGTCACATTCTGCTTCTGGAAGGGTGGAACAGAGAAAGGCACATCCTGAAATGGCCATTCTGCTCTCTGTGCTCCTGGGCAGAGCAGGAGCTGGGTCTGCAGACGGCTTCAAGGATCAGAAGATGCATCAAGACTGCTTCTGTACACCTAAGAAAGGCAGAATGCCTTGAAAGGAAGTTCTTTACAGTGAGGGTGGTGAAACTCTGGCACAGGATGCCCAGGGAGGTTGTGGATCTGGACCTCCCTGGAAGTGTTCAAGACCAGGTTGGATGAGGCCTTGGAGTCCTAAAGTCCTATCTCAAGGACTTTATTCAGGGCTGGGAAATAATTGCTCCCACTAACTATTGTGATAGCTTCTGTGAAAGAATTGCTATCAGCAACTTCTACACAGAGAGACATCGAGGCAGACCTTTGATTAAGGACTTTCATGTCCTTTTTCAAACCTCAGCATTTTACTTCTCCAGCACTGGGAGCACATGCTGAGAAGCTTGGCTCCTTTTCACCCATCTTTCATGCTGGTGTGCCATGTTAAATAAACTGTGATTGCAAATAAAATATATGACTGAAATGGCTTTCACAGAATCACACAGTGGTAGGGCTCGGAAGGGACCTCCAAAGATCACCCAGTCCAACTCCCCTGCCAGAGCAGGGTCAAACAGGAACACATCCAGGTGGGTTTGGGATGTCCCCAGAGAAGACAACTCTACAGCCTCTCTGCAGCCTGCTCCAGGGCTCTGGCACCCTCAAAATGAAAAAGTTTCTCCTTAGGTTCATGTGGAACCTCCTCTGCTCCAGCTTACACCCACTGCTTGTCCTGTCATTGGCCACCACTGAGAGGGTTCTGACACACAGAGAATTTGACACTCAGACAAGTGTGTTGAAAGGATGAACATCCTTCTCAGAATGCCAGGTTGGAAGGGACCCCAAGGATCATCTGGTCCAAGCTTTCTGGGTAACAGTCTGGTACCATCTTGCCCTTAAGTTCCTTTTCTTCTCCTCTCCCTTCTGCCTTCACCAGAGATTGTTTCCTGGCAGCAGAGGCAATCTGGATTCCTCTGCTTTCCAAGGTGTAAATCAAGAATCACACTGACAGCCTCCACTGGGCACTGGCCCATTGGCACTAGGTAGCCATAAACCTCTTATAAGTGAAAGGAAAAGTGACCCTCACTATTCAGACCCTCACTCCAGCTACTACATTGGGTGACTTACTTGGAAGCTATAAAGCACAGCCACATTTATCTCCACAACAGCTCGGTCCTTCCATAAGGATGAAAGTTTGTTTGTCTCCAGTCCCATTCTTCTCCCTACCTCCTGCATGTGAAAAAGAGAGAGAGAAAAAGGAAAAACAAATTTCCTATGTGGGACTTGGACCTCATGATTTCTGCACCTCGTTGTGTTAATATGTAGGAAAAAAAGCACTGCAGAAGTGGAGGAGTCTGTCTCAGGCTGGGGAAAGAGATGGCAGCAAATCAGAGGTGAACTTGGACTATGGAGTTCTGGTTCTTGAGGCTATTCCAGTTGGGCAAAGGGAGGGAGCTGGGGGGGTAGTTTTCTCCTGAATTAAATGGTTCCAAAAGTGGCAGGTTTTGGTCATCATTATTAGTTTGTACTGGTGAGGTGATCATTCCTGCAGCTAACCAGCAGAACTCCACTGCCTTGTCAACAATAGACTGGAACTGAGAGAAACTCACCTGTGAAATCTACAGGCAGAGACCAAAACCCTGACCCAGCATGACTCAGGGTAAGACTGGGGAAGAATTCCCTTTGGACACCATTTTCTCTCTATTTCTTTTCCCACAGCTATTTGGAACAGATCCTATCAGGACACTGCAGAAAGAGTCCTAAATCTGGCAGTCACAGTCATGGCAGAAGCTTGAAGATGCCCCACAAGGGTCAGGAAGTGGCACTGGGTTAGCACACCAGTGGCAGGGCAATGCAAACACAACACCCACCCCAGCAAAGACTCTCTCAGAAATGATCCCCAGGCAGTTCATCCCCTCCTCATCTCATCTCCCCCAGGCTCAGGAGGTTACCTTGAGGATGCTGTATCGCTGCACATCACACAGGTCTCGCACCCCTATCTCTGTGCCCATGTACCAGCCGTTGAAGGGACAGGCGGTGAACTCCAGGCCTCCTGCCTCCAGCAGCATGTTGGCCACAGCAGGCAGTGCATACCACTTCAGATCCAGCTCCTTGAACCATTCATACCTGTACAATGAGCATTTTGATTGATCATTTTGAGTCTTGTTCTCCTTTCATAGATGGCCATGTGAGTCCAAGAAGGTAGCTCCAGCAGACACCCATGAGGCATGGGCTACAAAAGCTAAGGGCAGCTCTGGTTCATGAGGTGGTACCTGGGAACTGCCTGCCAGATAAACTGCAGCACAGTCCTACAGAGCTCTGCAGTCTGCTGTCCCCAGCAGGAGAAGGACACAGAGCTGCTGGAGTGAGCCCAGAGGAGGCCACAAAGGTGATCCAAAGGCTGGAGCAGCTGTGCTATGAGGACAGGCTGAGGGAGCTGGGGGTGTGCAGCCTGGAGAAGAAAAGACTTTGGGGGGACCACAGAGCTGTCTGCCAGTGCCTGAAGGGATCCTACAGGAAGGCTGCAGAGAGACTCTTCCTGAGGGTGTCTAGAGACAGGCCAAGGGGGAATGGTTTGAAGCTGAGGCAGAGCAGGGCTAGACTGGAGCTGAGGAAGAAGTTCTTCAGTAGGAGGGTGGTGAGACTCTGGCATAGGCTGCCCAGGGAGGCTGCAGCTGCCTCCTGAGGGTGTTCAAGGCCAGGTTGGATAAGGCCTTGAGCAGCTGAGTCTAGCTGAGAGGTGTCCCTGCCCAGAGAGGTTGGAGTAGATGAGCTCTGAGGTCCCTTCCAACCTGAGCCGTTCTGGGGTTCCATGAAGCTGCAGGCCAGCCCCACTGCACACATGAAGGAAGGAGCCAGGCAGTAGCCCTCCTGTGATGAGTGCAGCCACATTCCCCCTGCACTGCACTGGCAGAAGAAAGGGTGATTTTTCAAATTCTGAATATGACTGAAATGCAGGTTGGGAAGGAAAAGATTTCCAGCAGAACTGCTCTTGGCTTCCTTAATTTAAATCTCATTTCCCTGTCTAGCAGCAGCTTCATCTGCCAGGACAATTTGCCATCATTGCATCCTCACAAAGAGCTCATAAAACCAGTGCCCCAGGCACAGGCTAATAACCTGCCAAGGTGAGGCAGAGGCAAAAATGCAATTCCCCAGCTGCTGTGTGCTTACTTTGGATGCTCCAGTGGCACTTCCAGGACAATTTCTGGTGGGATCTCAAACATTTCTGGGTCCTGGCCGTTTGCTTGGAGAACCAGGGGGAGGATATCAAAGCGGCCGTATTTGGGCTTCCACCCAAGCTCAATGCACAACTGCAAAGAGAGAGAGAAAGTACAGCTCAGGTTCTTCCAGCTTCCCCCCTGGGTTGGAAGATGAAGTAATCCCAGTGCTCTAAAACCTGCTGAGGTTAATCCTAGGTGGTGACAGTTCTGTGTCCCGCCCAGCCCGAGGCGCGGTGCTGGCTGCGTACCTGTGTGAACTCCAGGCTGGCAGGGTCCCCCAGGATGGACCCATCTGGCATCTGGTACCCAGCATATCGGATGAACTGGCTGTTCCAAACACGAAAATCATGCTTCCCATCAGTCCTCTGGGGGAAGAGGGTGATGACTGATCTGTCCAGGGAGACAATCAGACCCTGTGACACCACAGCAGCACAGCAAACATGTTCTAATTATTAAGCCTAAGGAGTCATAGAATGGGACCTCGAAAGATCATCCAAGTCCAATCCCCCTGCCTGAGCAGGTCACACAGGAACACATCCAGGTGGGTTTTGAAGGTCTCCAGAGAAAAGGAGGCTGAGGGGAGACCTCATCACTCCCCTAAAGGGAGGTTGGGGTGAGGAAAGGGCCCAGCCTCTTCTCCTCAATGACAAGTGGAAGGACCAAAGGAAATGGATGCAAGCTGTGCCAGGAGAGGTTCAGGATGCAGAGTAGGAAATATTTCTTCACTGGAAAGGCTCTCAAACATTGGAACAGGCTGCCCAGGGCAGTGCTGCAGTTACCATCCCTAGGGGTGTTTCAGCAGCCTGTGGAGCTGGCACTCAGGGACATGGCTTGATGTTGGCCCTTCAGTGCTGGGTCAAGGGCCAGACTGGATGATCTTAGAGGTCTCTTCCAACCAGATCTCTTCTGGGATTCTGTGACAAATTGTTACCAAGAGCAACTATTTTCTATTTCTAAAATAAACAGCAGTAGAAATCATAGAATCAGCCAGGTTGGAAGAGACCTCCAGGATCATCCAGGCCAACCTAGCACCCAGCCCTAGCCAATCAACCAGACCATGGCACTAAGTGCCTCATCCAGTCTTTTCTTGAACACCTCCAGGGACACTGACTCCACCACCTCCCTGGGCAGCCCATTCCAATGCCAATCACTCTCTCTGGGAAGAACTTCCTCCTAACATCCAGCCTAGACTTCCCCTGGCACAACTTGAGGCTGTGTCCCCTTGTTCTGTTGCTGGTTGCCTGGCAGAAGAGACCAACCCCACCTGGCTACAGCCTCCCCTTGGGTAATTGTAGACAGCAATGAGATCACTCCTGAGCCTCCTCTTCTCCAATACAATCATTCATCCTCTCCACTCCCCTGACTCTCCAAACCTCCTCTCTTCCCCAGCCATTACAAAAGATTTTGCAGCACCAGCCATGAAAGTGGCAGCATTTCATAACCAGAGAATGACAGCATGGCAGGGGTTGGAAGGAACCTCCAGAGATCATTGAAGCCAACCCCCACCCCTGCCAGAGCAGGATCACCTTGGGCAGGCAAGCAGCAGGAGAATGAAGAGCAGACACCAGTTGCTAAAATATTTAAGTAGAGCATTTTAATACTGGTGGAGAGTTTTGAATGCAGGTTAAAATTAAAGAGACCCTACCTTATATTGCCCTTGTTTGTGGCATACTGAATATGAGAGCAGATGTGCTCAAACATTTCCTTGGCTGTTTTACAGTCACGTGCATCAAACACCTGTAAGGGTCCACAAGGGATGGAAAGAGGGGGGAAAAACCAACATTGAGAAACAGCAATGCAAGCTCAGCATTCTTCTGATGTATTTAAGGAAAGGTTAAGGACATGTCCAGGAGGGAGCAGCCCCCACCTGCAGCATCTGGCACGTTTGGCATTCTGCTGACCTCCAGCAGGTGACTGTTTGGCCAGGGATGTCCAGACTGAGAGGTTGGTTACCTGCAGATTGGACCACTGGATTCTCCCAATGCATCTAGGAGCATTCCTCCAGGCCTGTTTGGCAGCAAAGATCAGCTCATCCTTTGTCAGCTGGTAGGTTCCTGTTGTTTCTATCTCCTTGCTCACCGTTTCCAGCCGGGCCAGGTGCTCTGCTATTTTTGGCCTTTGGAACAGGAAGCAGCCAAGGAAGGAAATGATAAGAATTTAATTATTTAGAACTGATTCAAACTGCAGACATTATCCCTGTGCTCTGGGTGAAGAAGAGCTTGGGTACTGCTGAAGCCATAAAGCTTTTGGACATCCTTTGGCATGAGAAGATTTCTACTTACATCACTGATTTTATCTGCCAGGATGCAGGTAAATGTCCGGGGAGGGATTAGCATCTCAGTCAGCTGAGGTATGGCAGGGGTGGGTGAACAGGGAGAAGCCTGCTCCTGTTAGACATCTACACTCTCTGCATGCAGGCCAACATAAAATACCCCCAGCCCTTTCTGAAAACATCCATTAGCTCCCAAAGTCAGCAGTGTCACTCTGCTGCAGGTGGGAGAAGTCACCACTACCTGTTCCCCACCTCTGTCCCTAGAGCAGAGCTGTCACCTGCCACAGCGATCTGGGGAGCAGGATGTTTAGCAAGCAGCAGGGAATGTTCTAGGGGCAGGGATGAGTTCAGGCTGTAGCCCTCTGACTGAAGACTGCTGAAGAGAATTTTGCCTGTCTTCAGAGTGTAGGAACTGTCTTTACTGAGTGCCAGTGGCAGAGCTCAGGGGACTCATGAAGAGAGTGACCTGCTAGGAAAGCAAGTAGTGACACCATCTTTTCACCACCCAGCATGCAGGATCCATCACAAGCCCCTCTTGGGGGGGGGTCTCAGTTTAACTGTGGATTTTCTAGGCTGGTTTGGGAAAAATGGTGATATCACAGCAAATGAACAGCAGCTACCTTCTGCCCAACCCCAGGGGCACAGGGACTGTCCTCTCAAAGTGCTCTTTTCCCGGGGACACACAGCTCCTCTGAGCAAAGTAAGGAGGATTTGCATTCCTAAAAGGAAGTGCTGAGCAGTTCCTTTGCCAGGGAAATCAACTCTGAAATTCCTTAGCTGGGTAACAGAGAATGAAGTCAAAACACTGGGAAATATTTATCACAGCACAGACAAAAATTGGTTTGTTGGCTTACAGACAGAATAAAAACAGCCTGCCCTGTCTGAGGGTTTTCACATTTTCAAGCAGATGAAAGATCAAGGGCAAGCAGTAAGATAGTG
The DNA here is from genome assembly GCF_015220805.1 of Pogoniulus pusillus. Lineage (NCBI taxonomy): Eukaryota > Metazoa > Chordata > Aves > Piciformes > Lybiidae > Pogoniulus > Pogoniulus pusillus. The sequence goes on along the minus strand of NC_087290.1, from coordinate 13,088,460 downwards.
TGGATCAGGGTGATCAAATAGCCACAGGCAGCAGCAAGGAGACCTGCAAATGTAATGTGTTGGCAGGGGACTGCAGCCTGAGAGTGGGACAGGGACGCTCAGACAGACTCAGGTAGAAGAAAGCTTTGTAGAAGAGTTCAAAGTGTCTGAAGAAGCAGCCATTATGTGGCTGAGTCCCTCTGAAGGCCTGGCAGTGTTTTGTGGTGGGCTGAGCAAAGGCTGAGCTGTCACTTGGAGGTTTATCGGGTGAAAACTCACTACAAACTCTCAGACCTCAAGCAGATGTTCTCCTGCAACAAGATGTCTCTGCACTGTGTCCCTCTTGTGAAGACACAAACCTCTTTTCAGAGGCTAGAGTATCCCCCACAGCTGATGGTGATGATAGCACAGAGCAAGGCTAAGAAGCAAGAGATTGACCTTCCAGCCTTTGGGCAAAGCCTTGAGAGTCAAAACAGAGAACAAATGAGCGCAGAGAAAAGGTATTTGGAAGAGCACAAACAAAAAGCATTACCCACATCAGCCATGGCTAAGGCTGATGCCATCAATGTCCAATGTCAAGAAAACAGAAGGCAATGTTCTGCTAGAGAGTCCCAGCCAAGGACTGCAACTTAGCACGCTCGCTGGGGCTGACGAATGCTCTGTACAGAGTCCATCTCTGCATTCCCAAGAGCTGGGACTGGCAGACAGAGGCTATGGAGTGCAGTAATAGCTTTATTTATTTACATTTTCCAGCAGCCCTTATCTCTGTTTTTTAATGCAGGCCATGTACAGCTACTGATAGCTGAGAAGAAACCAAACACTGCTATAGGCTGGCGGACAGATAGGTAGGCAGAGGCCACTTAGAGCAGAACTGAAGGCACAATTGGCTTACTCTTTAAAGGAATTGTAGTACTGCTTGATAAAGTCAATTGCCTGAGGTAAAAGCTCTTCTGGTGGGACTGGTCCATCTCGACAACCTTTCACCAGGCTTTTTGGGGTCATGAGTGCCCCTTGGCAGGCTTTGGTCTGGCAGTTGATAATCTGAAAACCAACAAAATGTCAACCCTCAGCGTTTCACTCTGTATCTTTTCAAAGCTATGAAGATCACTGTTCAGGGTTCCATCTCTTACCTCCTTAGCTGTCAGGTGCAGTGTGTCAAGCAAGCTGGATCCATTCTCCAAGTTCCTTATTTTTATGTGTCTGGGACATGTTGATATTTCGGTTGGAGCTTTGACATCATTTTGGGGAGGGTTCTGGGCAGAGAAAAAGGTTAAAATACATCTTGTCTTCAGATTAAATATCTTAAAGCTTCATTTTATATTTGATATGACCACCCAAATGCTACAAATGAGACTCCAGAAGCTAGGTGCTGCTCTGCCCTTCTCCAGCAGATTCATTCATCTCTGTACAAAAGTACTGACCTAATCCCCAATCTGGCAGGAAATGGGAACAAAGATTTTTTGTGCTAATCAAACAATATCTGCCACTGCAAACACCTTTTGAATTCTACCCTAACAGTCACAGTCTCAGGAGAACAGTGCTCCAGACAGCTTTAGAGAGAAGAAATGTTTGTTACTTAAAGGTTAGGCTGCCAAAGGTGAATAAAGGAATCAGGCTCTCCGATCCCACTGGGGCACCTCCTGCCCTTCAGTCTTACCAATGCTCCATTTTGTTCAGAAAAGATCTTTCATCCACAAAGCTCACAGCAGAGCTGACCTCATGGAAGCTCAATTAGTCTTCACATGCCAGTGGTGAGGAGCTGTGAGCAGTAGGCAGAGCCCACCTGAGCTGTTCTGTCAGACACTGATGCTGGACACTAACCTCTGGCCCCTCGCTGCCCTTTGCCGGTGTTACGACAGGCGGCATCTCTAGCTGCTGCTTCTTCTGCTCAGGGAACTTGGCACCAGCGTTTTCCAAGCTTTAAAAGAGAGAAAGACAATCCAAACATGCTCTGATTCACCTTCAGTATCAGTAAGGAGCTGCTCAGAGCAGTCTCTGGAAGACACACCGAGTCCACAAGCCAAGCACTCACAGCAGTGTGGGGACTGCAGGTCAGCAGCAAAGCTGCTATTGCCCTTTCTGGGTCACTGTGTGGGAACCTTCTGAACTACTTTGGAAGTTGAATATCAGGTTTCCAAAGATGCTAAAAAGCCCTCAAGAGCCATCCAGACCACATGAGTCTGGAGAGGGCAGTGATGTGTTTGAGCCAGCAGAACCTTCCTCTAGTCAGCTTCATCTCCTCACAGCTGAACATAAACTACTTTGAGCAGCAACAGGTAAGGGTAGGGAATGGGCAGAGAAAGGAATGGCAGGCAAGGGAAAACTGAAATAAGTAACAGCCTGAAAACAGAGACATTTAATCTGCATGAGCAGTTGTTTTGCAGAGTCTCTTGTACAAACCATATCACAGAAACACTTTACCAACCTAATTACAGCATTAATAATCACTTTGCTAATTGCCATAGCATTTACATGCCTGCTAAGTCCTAGCAGAAAGAAAACCATTGCAGCACACCAAAATATTTCAGTTATGAAAGGGGACAATGAGGCAAAAGCTTAAATGCACCTTCCCCACTCACCACTACCCAGTGACCCCCAGGGACGACTGATCCTGGGTCAGTATTGCTGCTCTGGAAACACACTGCAGGTTTCTCCAGAGCCCACATCAATTCACAGCTTTCCTTTTCTAATGACATTTCAAGGAGAAATGATGAAGTCACTGAAAGATCTTACCCATTGATCTTCTTTCTCTGCCCCAAGTTATTATTGAGGTCCTTCTCTTGAGAGAACTTGCTCTTGGCAAGGCGAGGCTTGAACACAAACTGCCATGGGCACAACATTTTGGATGCCTTGTTTATGATTTTAGGTCACAGTGCTGAAATCTTGTGGGAACACTTCTGAGGAGGGAATGAAAAAAAACAAACAACCAGCAAGGTCAGTTTTTGACTAAGAAGGTAACTCCCTTCAGAAGGGCTCAGAAGCTCACCAGATAATTGATCTGATCTCACCAACTTCCGGACTGAAAAAGGGGAAATGACTCTTAAGAGTATTGAGACTAAACCTGAACCTTGCCTTTGCCAGTCTCAGCTGCAGCCCTGCCTGCTTTTAAAACACCAGCAAAGGAATCTCAGCTGCATAACCCAGCAGGTAACAGTAGCTGTGAAGAAGCCACACACGCTTTGCCCCTCTGAAGAGTGCAGCGCTTAGGTGGGTTTAACTTCAGTGTTTATCCATGGTTTGTTAAGTGCTGTTGAAGTTCTGTTGGCTCACATCACTTTCTGTTAGCTGGGGGAAAGGGATGTGAAAAGTTGTTGTTTTGTCCACATTGTAGTGGGAAAACAAAAATATTGGTGTGTAAATGGACCAAGATGTTCTGCAATGTGTTCATCTGCCAGATCCAAATCCACTTCTGAGACTCTTTTGTCAGATAGGCAGAGCAGGAACTCGACTGTAACCTCTGTAAGAATGTACAAAGATCTTCCTTTAAACATACATTTTCTGCTCATCTCTAACCCTACAATGGGCTTGTGCCAGGGAAGGTGTGACAGGAGTGAAAGAGCAACCTGGGTAACTCATTAGGTAAATCAGAATTAGCTTCAGCATTTCAACCTGGTTCATAACAAACATCCCAAACAGATGCTTGAAAGAAGCAAGCAAGCAAGCAAGCACACATTGCTACCCATTCCTGCCACAAAGCAGGGATTCTTTTGCAATTTATATTGCTTTTTGCTGTAAAATGTATATTGTTGTGCTCCCAAGGTGCTGCCTCCTGCAAAATTACACCAGAAAAGAAATCCACTCAGCTACCTGAGCAGAAATTGTAAGGTGGGAGGACCTCTCTGCTACTTCAAGTGTGCAATGAGCATTTCTCTACAGTTACAATTAATTGCTGTTCTGCAATTAAAAAGTTGCTGCAGTGTGGCTACACAGCTTTGTGAAAGGCAGGGGGAACAGAGGGAAGGAAAGGATAGGAAGAGAAAAAGAAAGTTGGAAAGGAAGAAAGAGGGAAGAAAGTTGGAAAGGAATAAAAAGGGAAGAAAGTTGGAAAGGAAGAAAGAGGGAAGAAATTTAGAAAGGAAGAGAGGAGAAAGAAAGGAAGAAAGAAAGTTAGAGGGTAATAATGAAGAAAGAACGAAGGAAAGGAAAGGAAAGGAAAGGAAAGGAAAGGAAAGGAAAGGAAAGGAAAGGAAAGGAAAGGAAAGGAAAGGAAAGGAAAGGAAAGGAAAGGAAAGGAAAGGAAAGGAAAGGAAAGGAAAGGAAAGGAAAGGAAAGGAAAGGAAAGGAAAGGAAAGGAAAGGAAAGGAAAGGAAAGGAAAGGAAAGGAAAGGAAAGGAAAGGAAAGGAAAGGAAAGGAAAGGAAAGGAAAGGAAAGGAAAGGAAAGGAAAGGAAAGGAAAGGAAAGGAAAGGAAAGGAAAGGAAAGGAAAGGAAAGGAAAGGAAAGGAAAGGAAAGGAAAGGAAAGGAAAGGAAAGGAAAGGAAAGGAAAGGAAAGGAAAGGAAAGGAAAGGAAAGGAAAGGAAAGGAAAGGAAAGGAAAGGAAAGGAAAGGAAAGGAAAGGAAAGGAAGAACCGAGAGAAAGAGAGAAAAGGAAGAAAGGAGAGAGAGAGAGAGAGAAAGATGAAGGAATGCTACAAAGGAAGAAAAAGACAGAGAAAGTGGAAACAAGGAAAATCAAAATAAAACCAAACCTGAAAGAAAACAAACCAGACAAAACCCCAAACAAACCAGAACGACAACAACAAAAAGACTAGTGAAAAAAATAAGTGTGTGTGTGTGTAAGACTAAATCATAACATTAAAAGAATCAAAAGAAGGAAGAAGAGAGGAGAGAGCAGCTTCATTTTCCATCCACTGGCACCGAGAGTCAGAGCTTGCCCTTCATGTTCTGCACACCAGAGCTGTTCAAATCATGTTTCCAGCATTACCTGTTCATGCACAAACCTTTAGCTCAGCAGAACGGGGGACGAAGTTTTCAGGGCTGCAGGACAGCTTGGAAATAGAGCAGGAGACTGATTCCAAGCCTTTGCTCCTAAGGTGGGCAAAGCACAGCACACTTTGCCGTGGACTACCTCTCCTGGAAGCCCAGCAGATGAATGGCAATCGGAACACTTCGGCCACTCTCTTACCGTGCTGCTGCCAGAGGCTCTGGCACCCCTGCCCGGAGATGCTCTGCTCTGCCCCTGCTGCTTTCCTTTAACCTCTCCTGCTCTGCAGCCCTCCTGAGAGGGCAAAAGCATTTTATACTGCAGGACCATGGTATGCAAAACAGCAGAGCGAGGCTGCACATGGACTGTGGACAAAGGGGGAATCCCGGCCGGGCGGTCTGGCTCCGGAGCAGAGGGCGTGGAGCCGGTGTGCATTACATAAAGAGAGCAGCCTGACGTTGTTCGGAGCATCTCCTCCTTCCTGCGCCGTGTGCTGGAGCCTCGGCTGCTGCATGCACGCACTGATAAGGGCTGTATCGCACGGAGCTGGCTTAGCAGCCTTGCAGGCAATGTTTCAATAGTAAATCCTGGCAGGACTCAGAGATTTTAGCCCTGGGGCCACTCTCCCACACGACAAAGCGGCAGCTGTGGAACCACAGCGTGACACAAGGGACCTCCACAGAACATCTAGTGCAGCTCCCCTGCCACAGCAAGAGCAACTCCAAGAGAGGTCCTGCAGAACCACAGAGCTTCAGAATCAGGAGCAGCAAAGCGTTTGAGCAGGGGACTGTAACTCAGGACAGGGATTTTAGGCTTAGCATAAATGTATTACTGCTTTAGTTTTGACCACATTTTAGAGGATCTTTCTCAATAGCCTATTTACAGCACATCTTCCTCACCAGGGCTCCCTGTTCTATCTGCTGCTGCCTGTGAGGTTTGCCCCTTTCTGCTTTTCCAACATACTAGAAAGACTGGAAGGAAGCTTTGCAGCATCAACTCTTCACCCCACTCTCTGGGTGTGAACACCAGGAGCACAATCAGATGATGAAGCCAGGATTATTGAGCTGATTCCCTGTGGACATGTCCATGCCACAAAGCCAGGTTTCTACCTGAAAGCCACAGGCAGTCCCAGAGCCAACGGCAGGACAAAGTGCTGCCAGGCAACTGCAGGCTGAAGGGCTGTGGTGTGTCAGGGCACTCTGAAGGCTTTTGGCCCCAGGTTCACTGATACTGTGCATGGCTATTTTAAATGAACTGTTCATGAATTAAAGACAATACTTCAATCTGCTAACTAGGGCAAGGTCACAATGGCTATGATGATAATGAGAGAAAGATTTACAGGTGCCGAGCAAAGATCCAAAGTAACAGGGCAGAAGGCTTGAAGAGAAATGAGGAATCAAGAACAGCTCCTTTCTTCTCTCACGTTGTAGTGGACAAGCTTGGCAAGGGATTTGATTCTTTCTCTATTTTCCCTACTTAAATCTGAGCATGAAGTGCCTGTGCAAAGCACTCTCAGAGGTAAAGGGAGCTCTGCAGGCAGGTGTCCACACGTGAGGATAGCTGCGTGCAGCCCAGCCAGGGCAGGAATCTCCTGACAGAGTGAAGCTTCCTGCACTTGGAGCACTCCTGCTGAGTGCATCCAGCCCATGCTTCTTTGTGTTCACTGCTCAGGAGTCCCTACACGTGGTTTCATCTCTTTTACATTACATAATGCCCTTCCTTCCACTGGAACTGCCACTTGACATCCCTTTGTTTAGAATGTTCCAGATATCTAATCAGCAGGCAACAAGAATGAGTGAGCTGAGTGACCCAACGCCGTGTCATGGATATCCACCTTGCTTCTGATCCATGACAGCAATTCCCAACCCATAGACACAGCTGGAATTGCTGCAGTGTGGATACCATATCTCTGTGCACCTTGAGGACCTAACTGAAAGTGCCTGAACTGAAAGGAACCTTCTAAGACCAGGGCTGCACTCTCTGCATTTGCTGTTCTGTCCGAGTTTAAAAGTTCCACTTGCATCCTTCCCTTTCTTATTGACCTGACCTCTCTTTTCTGCAGCACATAGACAACCTTCATGTCCATGTACCTCATAATTCAGATGAAACTGAAGTTAATTCAGTTATGCCCAATGGCCTCTAAGCTTCTTTTTTTACATCCTGCCTCCTTATTTTTCTGTGCTTAGACAATGCTGAAATCAAGCAAAGGCTATGCAGGGGCTGGATATGAAAAATCAGACTTAGAATGGTCAGGAGGGAAACACCTTCTTCCCTCATGAGAATTGCTTCAAGGCTTGGCTGAGGTAAAGTCATTCAGGAAATGATTTCATCATTCCAGATTTTCAAACAGGAGCTGCTCTTTTAGCCTCTGAAACCGATAATAAAAGCGGCTCTGCAGAAGAACAAGAGGGCATCTTCCCTTCCTGAGGTGGAGTCAGAGACTAACCAAACAAACTCACTGTGCACTGCTTCTACAAACATCCCACACTGCTTGCAAAGCTCTTCCCTCAGAAAGCCAATTCCACACGTATTGCCTATTTTTGCAGAGCCACTTCTGCCTCTGCCATCTCCAAAGGCAAGCACCAGTTTCTCCTCCTGCCTGACCTTTGATCACAGAGATGCTCTCAGGGAGCACAGTCTGACCTCTTCGTGGCTGCCTGACCAGGCTGCTGTTTGGAGCTGAATTCTGTTCTGTTTCTGGAGCTGCAATGCTCTGTAGCCCCAACAATGAGCTTTCATAGAATCACAGAGTGGTAGTGGTTGGAAAGGACCTCCAAAGGTCATCCAAGCTCAAACACCCCACCAGAGCAGGGTCACCTAGAGCAGGTCACACAGGAACACATCCAGGTGGGTTTGGGATGTCCCCAGAGAAGGAGACTGCACAGCCTCTCTGGGCAGCCTGCTCCAGGGCTCTGCCACTCTCACAGTGAAAAAAGTTTTCTCTCCTGTTCCCGTGACACCTCCCCTGCTCCAGCTTGCGCCCCAAACCCCTTGTCCTGTATAGGCTGGATGTTAGGAGGAAGTTCTTCCCAGAGACAGTGATTGGCATTGGAATGGGCTGCCCAGGAAGGTGGTGGAGGCACCGTGCCTGGAGGTGCTCAGGAAAAGCCTGGATGAGGCACTCAGTGCCATGGTCTGGTTGACTGGACAGGCTGGGTGCTAGGTTGGACTGGGTGAGCTTGGAGGTCTCTTCCAACCTGGCTGATTCTGTGAACTGTCCCAGCAACAGAAAAGGAAGCCTGTGACACATGGGTTAGCAGGAATCCAGGAGTTATAGGAGCAGAACCTCTAAATTCTAAGTGCCCAAATTCTGGTGATCTTGGCTTTATTTCAGTGCTTGCTAATCTCATGTGTGCAGGTTTCAGAGTTGCTGTCCTTACAGCTCTGCTGAGTGGAGCGTGGTGGAAAGATTCTGAAGGATGGAGACAGAAGCAGTGACATCTGCATGTCACACTTGGAGACATAACACAATCACACAGACTAGGAGTTTCCACTTTTTCACTTACTACTTATTGGATTGGCCAATGCAAACCTGGGAAACAAAACTGAAGCTTCTACAGAAGGGCAAGACCTCATCCATTTGCTCATCTAATGCAGCAGATGATAAAACTCTCACATGATTCCAAGGCCACTTTCCTTCCTTAAACACACACAAAAAAACCTGGTCCATGGAAGCCAACTCCCAAGCACTTTATATCCTCAAATGAAGACTTCTGCAATGAACCAACAAAGCTTTTCACCACCCCTCCTGCCTTTACACTCTGCAGCCTCAGCAGGTGCAGTTTTTATTGGAAGCTTCTGGTAGCTTCTGACAAAGAAAAGATAAAATTGCCAACACTAAAATCTGCTGGTAAAAAAGGTGTCCCCAGACACCTCCTCTACTGCCAAGTATCTCTTCTCTTTTTTGTTTCTCCGCACAGGTTTGGTTTTTCATCCCCCCAGAAAAAGGTGTTTGGGTTGAACATTCCCTCAAGCTTTGCAAGATGGCAAAACCATTCCTCTGGTTTAGTGTTTTGCTTGCTTACTGCACCATCAGCTGCAGCTCCTTCTTCACTGGCTTCTTTGCTACTCTGAAAGGCTCTTCACCAGGCAAGGGCAGCAACTTTCTATCAAAATGAAAAGGCAAGGCTCAGGTCTAGGCACTTCCTAATATGCAAGCACAAGGAGGATCCCAAACCTACACCCTAGACTCCTTTCTACATCCCAAAGCTACAGCCTGGACTTCTTTCTAGACCTCACAGATGACAGTCTGGACTCCTTTCTACATCCCACAGCTACATCCTGGACTCCTTTCTACATCCTGGACTCCTTTCTACATCCCCCAGCTACATCCTGGACTCTTTTCTACATCCCCCAGCTACATCCTGGACTCCTTTCTACACCCCACAGCTACAGCCTGGACTCCTTTCTACACCCCACAGCTGACAGCCTGGACTCCTTTCTACATCCCACAGCTACAGCCTGGACTCCTTTCTAGACCCCAAAGCTGACAGCCTGGACTCCTTTCTACATCCCAACTCTACAGCCTGGACTCCTTTCTAGACCCCAAAGCTGACAGCCTGGACTCCTGCCTACATCCCAAATCTACAGCATCTACATCCCAACTCTACAGCCTGGACTCCTTTTTGGATTGCATGCCAAAGTGGTTACAGGGCACAGGGGAAATTTTCATTGCCGGGAAACCTGATGGCAAAAATGAAAGTTAAGGGAGTGTTAAATCTGCAGTGCCAGTAAACCCATCCCTTCCTGTCTGCTGGGTGTAAGAGTTTGCCCAAATTCAGTCATAACAAACCCCCTCCACAGCCACCCTGTGCAAAATTCCAGCATCTGCATACAGTGGGGCCAGCAGAACAAGGGAGGTCATTCTGCCCCTGTACTCAGCACTGGTCAGGCTACACCTTGAGTGCTGTGTCCAGTTCTGGGCTCCTCAATTCAAGAGAGGTGTTGAGATAATGGAAGGTGTCCAGAGAAGGGCAACGAAGCTGGTGAGGGGCCTGGAGCACAGCCCTGTGAGGAGAGGCTGAGGGAGCTGGGGGTGTGCAGCCTGGAGAAGAAGAGGTTCAGGGCAGAGCTCATCCCTGCCTGAAGGGAGGCTGTAGCCAGGTGGGGTTGGTCTCTTCTGCCAGGCAACCAGCAACAGAACAAGGGGACACAGCCCCAAGTTGTGCCAGGGGAGGTCTAGGCTGGATGTTAGGAGGAAGTTCTTGGCAGAGAGAGTGATTGGCACTGGAATGGGCTGCCCAGGGAGGTGGTGGAGTCGCTGTCCCTGGAGGTGTTCAAGAAAAGATTGGATGGGGCACTTAGTGCCATGGTCTGGTTGATTGGATAGGGCTGGGTGCAAGGTTGGCCTGGATGATCTTGGAGGTCTCTTCCAACCTGGCTGATTCTATGATTCTATGAGGAAGTGAGGCAGGGACAAAGCAATCAGACAACCAGTAATCTGTGTTGTGTGCCTGGGTGCACGTTGTCTCAGGCAAAAGTGACTTTTGAAACCTGATGACTCACTGGCAGGATCAGCAGCCCTGGCAGAAAAAGCTACAACCAGAAAATTAAAGCCATAAAGTCAAGCTGTAGTTGGCAGGGTGCAGAACCCAGTGCCCTGCATGTGGCTGGCTGCTGGACTGCAGGACTGCTGGGCTGGCTGCCCCACACTCCTTGATGTCATTTCCTCGTGAGGACAAGCTGAAGGTGTTCAGCCTGGAGAAGAGAAGACTCCAGGGGGATCTTAGAGCTGCCTGCCAGTACCTGAAGGGGTCCTGCAGAAAGGCTGCAGAGAGACTTTTCCTGAGGGGGTCTAGGGACAGGACAAGAAGGAATGGCTTAAGGTGAGGCAGAGCAGGGTTAGACTGGAGCTGAGGAAGTTCTCCAGTACAAGGATGCTGAGACTGGCATAGGTCGTGGCTGCCTCCTGTCTGGGGGTGTTCAAGGCCAGGTTGCATGAGGCCTTGAGCAGCCAATTCCAGATGAGAGGTGTCCTTGTCCATGATGGGAAGACTGAAGTAGATGACCTCTGAGGTGCCTTCCATCCTGAGCCACTCAGGTTTCTGTTAAGCCTGTTGGAGATGTCACCATCTAGAGCATAAGGAAAAGCTGGCAGGGAAAATGTATATACTGAAACATATTTGCTTTGGATGTCACAGCACAGTGTGAAGAAGATGCAGCCAATTGTTGTGCTATTCTTTGTGGCAGTGTGCTGGAACTGTCACTAAACTCCACCACAGAAGCTGCGCCTGAAGCTGTGACATCCAACAGCAACTGCTGCAGTGCTGGAGGCCACTATCAAACCTTCAGGCTCTGTTATCTTGGAGGTGGGTCATGTTCTCCAGCCTAGCAGGGCTTCAAAACTTGCCTGCAGCTCACATCACATCAATGCTGTGCTGGTCTGGGCAGTGCTGGGCAGCTGGGCAGTGCTCTTGAATCAGTGTCCCACCACTGGCTCTGTGTTGGACTCTCCTAAGGGGCCCAGAACTGGACACAATATGCCAGATGCAGCCTCAGCAGGGCAGAGATCATTGAGTCCAACTATCCACCAACCACCACCATGGCCATTCAACCATGGCCCCAAGTGTCATGGCCACTCTGAGCTGTAAAAGTACAGAGAGGCTTCCTGTGGCTCAGTGCCTCACTGTAGCAGCACAAGCCAGCAGACAATGGTGGTCTTGAAATAACCCTTAAGGTATGGAAGAGTCAGGGAGGTGCTGCCAGGGAAATTGCCTCTTCTGCAGGGAAGGGACAGCAGGCTGGGAAATGGGAGTGAGGTGTGGTAGCTAATCCAGAAACCAGCACCTGGGGCCTGAAAAGGAAGAGAAAGTGAATGGATGTTCTTAATTAGACCAAATGAGTTCTCTGTACCACCAAGTGAAAGGAGTGAGGATTTAACTCAAAGGCATGAGTCCATGTCCCTGATATGAGTGGTCCTGGGGACCTGGGCAGGAGAACCTCTCTTGACCTACTCAGCACACCCCTTCTCATCCACCCCAGGATACCATAGGCCTTCTCAGCCACAAAGGCACATTGCTGGCTCATGGGCATCCTTGTGCCCACCCAGAGTAGGAATGCAGATCAGCTATGACCTCCAGAGAAGGATGGATCCTCACCCAGTGGTGTTTCCTCAGGAAGGGAAAATCATGCAGGGCATAAAATGAGGCCATGCTCATAAAGCACTGTGTCTTCTGAAACTGTGCCACTTCCTTATCCAGGCCATCAAACCATCTGCTTGCTTTATGAAGCAACTGGGAGACATTCTCCTGCCATAAAAAGCCTGTGGTGTTAGCTATGAATGCAAGAATGGATTCACAAGGCAGCAGTAACTCATTGCAGAGGCACTCTCCTGCTGGACTCTTGACAGTGTTTGCAGCAGTTGGGACTGCTGGAGGCAGCTGACTTGCTTACTGGTGGGAAAGAATCATTGGGCACCTTGGGCCACAGCTCCACAAGGTGTTCAGCTGGCCCCACTGCAGAGCCCACACCAGATAAACAGGGCTGCCCCTGATCTCCACGTTTACCATGTCTGCCTTTCCAGCAGGCAGAGCTCTGTAGCTTTTCTCTCCCTAAACAACCAGCAGGGAAAATGCTCAACATTTGCCTCAATATTTCTGTCAATTCTGCCTCTGTTTGCTCAGCTGCTTGGTAAGAGAAGGGGTTAACTGCATGGACTGATGGAGGAGGAAAGAGCCACAGGTACATTTCCCACATCTAGCAATGCCCAGTCTCATTCTGCTGCCCCACTGCTGCCACCACCCTGACTGGAGGCTTGCACCATTGCTAAGCATCTGCCTGTGATCCCCAGCTGCAAGACTTCTCTGCCCATGCCTTTGGCTTTCACTCAAACTGCTGAAACAACTGAAACAACTGCAGTAGAACTCTGCTTATCTTTATGGCTGACCTCTAAGATTCTACTTTTACTTTACACCAGCCTTTATCTACTCCAGTTTTTCTCCCTCCACATTCAAGTGTCAAACTCTGGTCAGCAGAGCTTAATCTACACCACACCACCACAAGCTCAACTGCTTCCCATTGTTTCCTGGAAGGAGCTAGGGGTTTTCTCAGGCAGCTTTATGGCTCTGCTTTATGAACCTTTTCTTTGTTCAAATTGGTTTTAATGACTTACTGTAAAGCACTACAGTTAGGCCAGCCTGGCCTCAGCCTGCACAGCTTTCAGTGTCTGGGAAAATTAGATCCTCTTTCTACAGAATCATAGAATGGTCTAAAGAGACCTTAAAACCATCTACTCCAGCCTCCCTACCAGACCAGGTTACTCAAGGCCCCATCCAACCTATAAACCTCTCAATCAACTTCCCTCCTAGAGGCAGGAAGAAAAGTCAGGGCTGGAGGGTTTGTGGCAGTGAGCTTACAAATCCTGCACTGGCCACCAGTCACCAAAAGGTCCTGATGGAGTGTGGCACCTCACTGCTGAGCAACAGAAATAGGAACATTTTCTCTGGTCAGAAGCATGATTTTGCCTTGTCTTGTTTGTCTAATGATTAATTTTGGTTTGGCCAACTGCAAGCTGGCAGACAGGAACACAAGGGACTTTCCAAGAGTGTCTGTAGGATTAGAGCAGCTCAGGACAGCTCTCTGGCCAGCATAAGCTGAAAACTACTATGGCATTTCCTTCTTTCTACCAGCTTCTAAGACTCAATAACAACCTGAGCACTCTCCAAAAGAACAGGTTGTTCACCTTCCTTATGGGGCTTTTGGGAGCCAATCTTTCCTTGTACTTCCCAAGATAACATCTCCCATCCTGACTTCTTCCCATCTTTTCTTCCCTTTGAAGCCCCATTTCTTTTCAGTGGCAGAGCAAATCTGCATGGGCTTAGGACAGGTGCCTGGCATCAGACTAATGACCTTTGGAAGTCCTTTCCAGCCCAAACCATTCTATGATTCTGTGATCCTGAAACAGCTTCCCAGTGATAGGAGACAAACCCTGAGAGGTAATGTCTCAATTTGGCAGAATGGCCACACAGAGAACGATGGCATCAAGGGTACAGTGCTGCTGCCCACACCATGGCTGAGAGTGCTGGATGATGAAATAACAGCTCATGCCCACAGATGGGCACAAGACTGACTAATGAGCACCAATGCAGGCTGCAGGTTTTAATGTTCATGAGGCTGCAAGTGAGGAAAAGGGAATGCAGCCCTTCAGCACAGCAGACAGCAGCATGACTTGTAGTGATTACTTTCCCAACAGAGCCTATGAGCACGGGAAAGAAATCAACCTTTTGGTGATCAAAGAAACTCCTGAATCCTCTTTATGCCTTCCTCTTTTGCAGCAGCTGTAACCAGGAGCAATGCCTTTGCTTCCAGTCTCCCAGCTGGAGAATCATAGAATGGTTTAGGTTGGAAAGGACCTCAAAGCTCATCCAGCTCCAATCCTCTGCCATAGGCAGGGACACCTCCCACTAGAACAGGTTGCTCAAAGCCTCATCCAACCTGGCCTTGAACACCTCCAGGGAGATTGTGGAGCACAGAATCACCCAATGTGATCTCTGATCACATTGGGTGATTCTGTGCTCCACAATCTCCCTGGGCAACCTGTGCCAGCGTCTCACCACCCTCACTGTAAGGAACTTCCTTTCTCAGCATCAGACTACCTCTGGAACATGGGTACCAAGTGACCACTGGCAGCCCTGCAGACACTGAAGTTTTGTTTAAACCTGGCTCGTTCTTAACCCTGTAAGCATGACTAAGCATGGTGTGCTTCTGCAGAGCACTGAAGGCAGTAGGAACTGGAGTAAGGTGGTGAACACTCACTGCAGTGCACAGCAGTCACAGAATCAATGTCAGGGGCTGGAAGGGACCTCAAAAACTCATCCAGCCCAACCCCTCTGCCAGAGCAGGATCTCCTATACCAGATCACACAGGAACACATCCAGGTGGGTTTTGAGTATCTCCAGAGAGGGAGACTCCACAACCCCCCTGGGCAGCCCGTTCCAGGGTTCTGCCACCCTCACAGGGAAAAAAATCATCTTTGTGTTTAAATGAAACTTCCTATGCCTCAGCTTCCACCCAGTGCCCCTTGTCCTGTCACTGGGCATCACCCAGCAGAGCCTGGCTCCAGCCTCCTGGCACTCACCTGTACATATTGATAACCACTGATGAGGTCACCTCTCAGTGTCCTCTTCTCCCAAGCAGCACAGTCCCAGCTCCCTCAGGGTCTCCTTGTAACAGAGATCTTCCATTCCCTTCAGCATCTTTGTGGCTCTGTGCTGGACACTCACAAGCAGTTCTATGTCCCTCTTGAACTGGGGGCCTAGAACTGGACACAGCACTCCAGATATGGCCTCAGCAGGGCAGAGTAGAGGGGCAGGAGAACCTCTCTTGATCTACTAACCACAGCCCTTCTAATACACCCCAGAATTGTCCCTCTTGGGCACCAGAGCACATTGCTGGCTCATGGTCATATGGAGTCTTTCCCTCTGATTTCAGTGGCTTGGGCTCAGAAGCCATCAACAGCATGAGAAGCAAACATCCTGATATTCATAGCATCACAGAAGGGTTTGGGTTGGAAGGGACTTCCAAAGGTCATCTAGTCCAACCCCCTCTGCATTATCTAGAATCCCTTTGCTCTTCTAGAGCAAGGCAGAATTTGACAGGACATAAAAGCAAGATTTGTGTCCCCCAGTTTGTCTTTTAACAGCCTCTGTGGATTTCAGAGGTCCTTGGAGCCTTGCACAGTTCTGCAGAGCAGTTAGGTAACCAGGAGCTGGGGATTCTTTCAGATGCAAAATTGTTAACCACTTTCTAAACAGTAAAGAATAAAAAAATCCCCCACACCTAGGGTACAATAGAAACAGTCAATCACAGTTCAGTCTGACACCCATTCTCTTCCTGTCAGAGAGGCTTTGTTAGAGCAAAGAGTTTATGGTTCCGTTAGTGGATTTCATTCACGTTCCCACTCCTCTTGTGTACATTCTCTGTATTATGATATCAGTTATAAAACCTGCACCTTTGTTTATGAGTTGCCTTTGAGGATAAGGAATGAGTTTGAGGGCAGGGACTGCCTCTCTCCATCTCTTGAGTTTCATAATGCACACTGGATGCCTTTTCGCTGCAGCTAATCAACTAGAGAGTGGCAGCCTTGGTACAGGGCAACTGTGAAATCCCAGAGGCTGGGTGATGTCACTTGGGAGCAGAATTTGATGATCACTGGATTCTCAAACTGTGCTGCTGAAATAGTTGTCAACTGATCATTAGCTTTTTAGTGCCTTCCTAATTCAGAGTAGGGGAATAACCACTTCACTGCTGCACCGGTCAGAGAGGTGCTCTGTGCATTGCAGCCATCAGGGAGATGGTGAACACAACACTGGGAGAGGGAGCAAATGAGTGCAAGAGAGAATCAGGTAGCTTAAGAGCTCTCACTGGTTAGGAAAAGCCCAAGACAACAGCACTGAGATCCACCAGAAGTTGCTGGCTACTCTTGTTTTGCCCAGGACAAGCCAACTGTTGAATGCAGTCACAAGTGTGCATCATTGTGCAGACAGAGAAGCAGAGGCCTTCCCTGCAATCCAAACCAACCAGGCAGGACACAGAACAGTCCAGAGGTGTCATCAGTCCAGAAGGTTCCCAAGTTAAGAGATGTGGTTAAGTTCAGAAGCTTCCCAAGTTAAGAGATGTGATCAGCCCAGAAGCTTCCCAAGTTAAGAGATGTGATCAGCCTAGAAGCTTCCCAAGTTAAGAGATGTGATCAGCCTAGAAGCTTCCCAAGTTAAGAGATGTGATCAGTTCAGAAGGCTCCCAATTAAACACCTAAACAGAACAATCTGAGAATTCCTTTTGAACATCTTGGCTATAAAGCTGCAACTCACTCTGTGAGATCCTTCCATTTAAGAGAGGACAAACTCTGAAGAGGTCTTTGGGGCAAGAAGTCTCCAAGACTTAGCAGGTGTCTACATTCTGTACTGCAGTTTGTGGTTCAAGGCAGCATTTTATGACTTCTGAGAAGAAGAGTAAAAATCAGAAAATAAAAGGGAAAGCAGCTTTTGCAGTTGCACAAGTGTGGAAAACAAAATACTCTATTAGGCATGAAAAATCATTCCCCAGATTGGTATCAGGGAGGTGTCCCCAGCAAATACATCATGATAGAATTCCTTCCAGACTACTAACTTCTGTTTGTCATTTGGTTTGAAGCACTCCATTTTCCTTCTTCCTTGTTCCACACTACCTGGCTTGGTGCATGGAATGACTCTTGAGAAAACTAAAGCAAGCCTGAGGAAAACTCTAGATGCTCTGTGATGTTACCTAATACAGGACACAAATCAACTGCAAGAATCTGCCAGCTGATCTTTTTACAACCCATTCTGTAGCAGGACATGAAAAGATAACCCAAACAGCAGCAGTTTTAACCTTCTTTCCAGAGGCACACTGAAGACTCTGCACACACAAAAAAAATGAAGTTGTAGTAATAAAAGGACATAAAGTGCACAGGGCTTGAA
The DNA here is from genome assembly GCF_015220805.1 of Pogoniulus pusillus. NCBI lineage: Eukaryota > Metazoa > Chordata > Aves > Piciformes > Lybiidae > Pogoniulus > Pogoniulus pusillus. The sequence continues at coordinate 13,071,123 of NC_087290.1, read as the reverse complement.
ATGGATGAAGCTGAATCCCAGCAGAGGAGGCAGGGAGGTGATGAGGCTGTGATGTGGGACAACAGGTGAAGGAAAATATTTGATATGAGATAATGAAGCACTCAAACAAAGCTGCCTGGGAAGTTATTGGTTTAAAAAAAAATCAAGTTAATTCTTTTTCAGAATGGATCAACACAGAGCATAAAGGCAGATTCTTCCAGGTTGTTAGCTTCAGAACAAAGGAGTTACCTTCTTGGGCCCCTCACTACATAGGTAAGGACAAGAAACAGCAGCTCCAGGAGCATCCTCTTCATAATCTACCAGACTATTAAGTGTGCAGGATCAGTTCCTTGAGTGTGCATTGTCAGTGCTGAACACAGACCTTGCTGAGCTCTCAGCTGCATGGGACAGAGGCTTCCCCCAGCTTCTCAGCTTTTAAAGGGCTATTTTAAATATCAAGCAGAATGATGAGGAAATCAGAAGATCTTCTTCCAAGGCCAGGGTAAGTTTTATTAAGTTTATGTGTGTGCTCTGAAAGGAGCACTTGATGAGCAGCCTGGACTTCAGTTAACACCACTTCATAAAGCCTGGCCTGAGAGAAGTACAAAGATAAATGAATCAAATAACACAAAAGTTGAAAGATGCAGCAGCTGGCTCCTGCTCAAGAAGGAGTCCAGCAGGGAAGAGTGGAGGGAGGGAGGCAGCTCCCCAGGCGAGCAGCGCAGGGCAGCACCAAGCCTCTCGCACGTGTTAGTGACTTGTGCTGGAGGGCAACTGATGGCAAAGACACTGCTCCCACTGCAATAAACATGTGCTGTGCTGGATGGCACTGGTGAACGCTGCAGTGAGGGGCACGAAGCTCTGAAGCCTCCTTCTTACAGTTGAAGGCGAAGTACTCTCACAAGGTGTGACTGCCTAAGGCTCCCCACTGGTTTGCTTCTTATCAGAGCCCAATTTATAACAGCTATTCGTGGACACCAAACTGCTTCCTCTGACAAAAGATCAGAGTGCCTGCTCTTTGTTTCCTTCAGCAATAGCAACCTGTGCTTGTTCCTAACAGTAACCATCACTTCCTTATGGCACCTGAAAGGGAGCCAAACACCACAGAAGAGGTGGTGTTTGGCATCAAATTCTTGAGCTCACGTGGCTCTGGACAAAAAGCAATGCTGTGACATAACAAACTAAGTGCAACAGAGTTTACAAAGTGCTATAGCTGAAGAATGATGCACAGAATATTCAGTTATTGACAAGTGGCACTAAGCAAAGCCTGGCTTGGGATGGCAGCGTTCTGTTCAGTGCCCACAGGGCTCAAATGACTTTCAGTGGCCAGAGTGAAATGAAGTCAATGACACTTGTCACAGAAGAATGTGATCAGCACTACACACTCACACCTCTTGCCCAGCTGACATGCAGAATACTACCCTGGATTGGAGACAAACCAGAGATTTACAATATTTTCTATATCAAAGCCTGATATGAACAAGTGAAAAAAGAAAGGAGACAAATTTTCACTGCAGCTTCTCCACGAGGCTCCCAATGACAGATGGAGACTCTTGAACTTATTTCTGGGCTTCAGAACAAGCAGCCAGACACCAAAACACATCAGCTAACCCACTGCCTTTCTTCTAGCCTCCCAGCACACCACATTTGTGGTGTACAGATCATTTCTACACAATTTCAGCTTCAGGTTCCCAATGTTCTGTGCAGAGCCCAAATAAAGCAGAGCACTCAATCTGGTCCTGTCCTCAGAATGAGTGTTACTAAGTCTGCAACCTGGAGTAAGTGACCAAGAACATTTTCCCCATCTCCCTTCACTAAAACACGATCTAACTGAAGTGATTCTCCTATTTCAGTAATTAAAAGCAGGACCCTAAGCTATTAAACAGAAGTCTCCCAACTGTCTTTTTCCTTGTTCTAATATTTGGTTTGCACAGCAAGCCTTCAGTGAAAGCCTCTGTCTACTTTAACAGAGTTGACACAACCTTTGAACAGTTACCTCTGTTCAACTCCTCTAACTGTAGATGAGCACTCAGAAGTTACTGACTCGAGGTCTTACAGTAAGCAGCTGCAAACCTGTTGTTTCCAGAACTTGTTCATTCCCTTTGTGTAAACACCATGAGCCCTGCAGGCTAACAATGGCCAGGTGCTATCACCCCATGCTGCAAGTGATGCTGGCAACTGACTGCTTGCTACAGGAGTCCTTATCAGAGAGCCACAAAAACTGGGGCTTTGACATGACCTTCTGATGGGCCTTAACCACTCTGCCTATCAGCAGTCCATGCACTTACCAGAAGTGGCATGATGCACAACTACAGAAATGGGTTCCTCATTTCAGGCAAGAGAAACAAACCCCTGTGGATAGCCTTGTCCCTTGCTACTGACATTTGTCTTTTGTTGTGTCAACAGCTTAATGGGCACTGTAAGCTTTTTGCTTTCCAAGTTTGCAACAGTGCTGACAGCACACAACTCAGTCTCTGACTTCATCTGTACCCAACACCCTTCTTTTCAGAGATTCCAGATGACTGACTATGGAAACATAGATGCACAAACCTATTTGGTATTATTTTCTCTGCAGCTGCCCAGTGAGAACCCTGGAAGAAGCTGAGCAACCAAAGTGTACCCCCAGGGGCAGCAGGAACTAAGTTAACACCTGGAACCTTAAAACTCTTTCCTGCTAGAGCCACTGGCAGCTAAGCACTAACAGGGGGCACTAACATTGGTGGCCCTTAGAACAGTTCTTCAGCCTCCACTGGTGGTCCTTAGAACAGTTCTTCAGCCTCCACTGGTGGCCCTTAGAACAGTTCTTCAGCCTCCACTGGTGGCCCTTAGAACAGTTCTTCAGCCTCCACTGGTGGTCCTCAGAACAGTTCTTCAGCCTCCACTGGTGGCCCTTAGAACAGTTCTTCAGCCTCAGCAAGGTTGGGTGGCAGAGAGCTGTCAAAAGTGACCCAGGGTGATAAAATAACTCAGCAGACCACAGAAACTCTCAGGTCAGACAGGGTAGTGAGTGATAAATTAGGGCAACTCCAGGATTAAGTCACTTCTGAACAGCAGTTTTCTGGATAATAATTTTGGTTGAAAGTATTGAAGCTCTGCCAAAATCAGAGCTCAGGTTCTCATCTACATGTAGGCTAATATAACATCTTTGGGCTCAAATTATGCTGCTAAAGAGCAGGATTGGTATCATGCCTTGAAAATACAAAGGCCTCGGTGCTTTGCAGCTGGATGACTTCTCAGCATAGGCATTAAACATGCCTGAGACACCAGAGTCACTTTCAATATCACAAGGAAGCAAACAGGTGTCTGCAGCATGCCTCCCTGCCACCCAGAAAATGGTTTGTTTCACAACAGAGCAAATAACATCACCTTCACACACCCCCAATCCAGCACAAGGTTTATTTTGAAAGCCAGGTGATGTCTGTATGAAAGCAAAGAGACTCAGACACCTTATCATGCCCTGCAATTGAATCACTACTGTAAAAATACCACTCCTGTAAAAAGTGTTTATTCTTGGTGTCTCCTGGCTCAGCAATCACCTGCATCCTGCTCAGAACCGAATGCTCAACCAGCTCCCAAAATCCAGCACGCACAGAACCTGCTCCTACCATGTCACTGCCACCTACTCTACCATAGAGCACTTTAACCCAGCATACCTGTGCTCTGACGTGCTCACATCTCGGCTGGCACTTCAGACACCTGGAGCTGCAGACACGCCATGCTTGCACCTTCCACCTCCTCGGTGCTTCCCCTCTTGAACTCTCCATAAAGTAAATAAGAGGCAGGTAAGAATGATGCAGACACCTGCAATTAGCCTTTTTACTAACTGAACAAAAGAAGTCTCACACCACAAAAAGTCAGACAATGACAGCAACAGAGGAGTGTTGTGCTGGTTTAAACTGACTGGTCCCACTAGGAGGGATGAGGGATGGGAGGGACAGAGCTACCTGCCCCAAGTGGCACAGAACACCAGAGCAAACTGGATTGTGTGTTCTACACCAGGCTCACTGCATGACAGCAAAGGGGCTGGCTGGGGGTTTCTGGGGCTTGTTGTAGATTCTGGAGTGTGTAAAGTTCCCTGTTCCAGGTTTGTGTGTTTTTTCCCCAGGTTCCAGGCTGGGTTTTTCCCGTTAGTTGCACTTTTGGTTTGATCTGCTGTCCACAGTGCTGCCTCTGCTTCTGGGTTTTTTTGTTTCCTTTTTGTGGAATCTGATGTCATGGAACCATAGAATTGTCAGGGTTGGAAGGGAGCTCGAGAATCATCCAGTTCCAACTTCCCCGCCACAGGCAGGGGACACTTTCCACTAGATCAGGTTGCCCAGAGCCACATCCAGCCTGGCCTTAAAAGCTTCCAAGGATGAGGCTTCCACCACCTCCCTGGGCAACCTGTACCAGCGTCTCACCATCCTTATGGAGAAAAACTTCCTAACATCTAATCTAAATCTCTCCTCCTCTAGCTTGGATCCATTTTCCTGAGTCCTATCACTACCCTACACTCTGAAAAGTCCTTCAGCAGCTTTCCTGCAACAGAGTACCTACCAAATTGCCCTTTTCTCAACTGACATTTGGCTTTCCCAGCTCATTTCCTCCTTGTCCACCTAAAGGGAGGTTGGGGGAGGGGGAAGAGAAAACTCCTCTTTTGTAATGGGGCTGCCAGGACTCAGCTGCCTGCCGAGTTAAAACCAAGCCTGTTGTCAAGCCCAGTGACAAGCCCAGGGAGCCAACCTGTTCCCGCACACTGCTAACCCCCCTGACTCTTGGAGTTTGCTCTATTGCACTGACACAAAGTCCAGTGCACCCCCATGCTGCAGGCCAAATGCATGCAATAGAACTGGACCACAGTGTGGGTCCTCTGTGTGCTGTTGATTAATAGCAACACATCCCAGGTATTCATTATCAAATCTGCTTGGGCTTTTTTCATTGCAGTGTTCAGTTTCATCCTGCCAAGGCTGAGATTTTCTAGGCTCTGCCTTGCATGGAATTTTGAAAGGTTAAACCAGAATGGCTGCACTTGCAAGTATAAAGTATAAGTACAAAGCCAAGAGGCTTTCCTCACCTGAAAAAACCTCAAACACCTCCAGCTGCTGTGTTGATAAACCATTACCTTCATGCTGCATCCAAAATTGAGAAGAAGGATGGCCCCAATATAATACCTGAGTGTGTTCTGATGCACCTGTCAGAAAAGGATTTGAGGGAGAAAAAGAAATGGGGCAGAGGGACAAGATGAGAGGGAATGGACTTAAGGAATACCCAGACCAAGCACAGAAGTCAAGGGTCTAGAAGATAGTGTGAAAGATGAGGGAGGAAAGAGAGAGGCACCGTAGTGGTGATGGCACAGGAGGGCAGGAATTCTCACAGAGGAGGGGTTAGAGTTAGAAGAGGCAACAGAAATTCTTCTGATGCAATACTTTATGGAATAACTCTTCACTTACAGCCCTTGTTTCTTTTATAGCACTTGTCACATTCTTCCTGACTGCTTTGAGCTGAGATGTTCTTTTTATTTCTTCCACGGCTGAACGAAAAAGAAAGCAAATCTGGCACCTAAGAGATCTGCCCTAGCGCTTGGGTTCTGGTTTGGCAGGCTTGGAAGCTCGGTAGTTTGGAGAGAGTAAAAACAAACCCCACTCCCAGGCGCGCAGAGCTGGGACAGCATCGCAGCAGGCACTGCCACCTGGAGACAGAAAGGGACAAGCACAGCTGAAAGCAAACACTTCCAAAGGAGACTCTTCCACCCCTGCATTCATTTTATTTACACCAGTTCACGTTTTTATTGAGCTTTCCCTACTGAGAATCCACGAGGGCCGTGACAAAGTGTTTGCTTTGAAAAGAACACAGACTCAGGGCATTTATTCCAGGGTGCATGCAGTTGGGAAGGCCTTTACACCTGTACAGCACACAGCTCAGTGCTAATACCATTTGGTGCACAAATCCCACCCCAACAGCATCAGTTTACACAAGAGAGCAGGGTGACAGGCACCTCTCTAAGAGAAAACAACCATTAGATCAAGTGCAGGTCTAGACTAGAAAGCAGATCTGGCCATGGCACAGGCAGACAGGTGGAAAATGATGTGGTTCAGGCTTCAGATGGGCTTCGAGATCTTGTGGGTACATTCTCTGCCCTGCAGCCTATGCTTCTGTGACTAGAACCAGCCCTGTGCTCTGGTCACACCTTTGCTTCACTCTGAAAACCTACCTGTGGTGCTGAGAGGATGAGCTGACACTGCAGGCTGCCCTAATTCAGCTGTTACACAAACAAACCCACTGCTACCTTCCCATCAAACAACTCAGGTGTTCACCAGCCACAGCTGTGCTGGGCCTGACAGTGTCATCAACTGCACAAACAAGCACAGAGAGATGTGCTCACATCTTCCATGAACACTTCTCAGGTCTATGTCTCCTAGCACACACTTTCCTGCTCAGACAGCAGCTCAGTTCTTTCATATGAGGTGATGCAATCCATCAGGTATGACAGACAGGGCACAGTCCATCACTTGTTACTGATTTGTGCTCCATCACATTTCCATTCCCACTAAGTTCTCCTGAGCAGCTCTGTGCTACTCAAAGTTCCAAGAAGTTTGGGCTTTAACCTAAGTTTGTGACTATACAAAGCAAAGCTTTGAACCTGCACTGTGACTTTTAATCAACAAATAGCTTCCAAAATGTCAATTTAGCTTCATGACACTGCAATGAGATATGAATTTGCATTATCCAAGGGAAAACTCCAAGCAATAAGATAGTACTGGGCTTGACTGCAAGGTGGTTACCAATTTCAGTTTTGTCTTCATCATTCCCCTTCTAATTCTGTTTTTTGTACTAAAAAAAGAAAAAAAAGAAAGAATTATTTGTGGGGAGAAGGAGCAGCAATTCACACTGACAAGGATTTACAACTCTCTTCATGATCTACATGAAATGATCTGGTTCCCTTAAGTTAGATTGAAAGCTGATAGGCTTTTCCTCTGCCACAGACAATAATGCTTCTTGGCAGGCACTGGGAATCTGATCCTCCTCTCCCACAGTTCAGTTACCAGCTCTCCACTGAAGCAGACTACACCACAATCTCTGCAGCAGAAGCAGAATGAGGTTTTTCATAATTACAGGGAGAACAAAATCATGTTCAGGCACAGTTACTCAGTAGGCTGTAAGTGCTGGGATTTGGCTGCTGCTATAATTTTATAATCTATGATTAATCTGTGCCTGCTCCTCTAACAGTTCTCATTTGGATTTCATGGGCTGACAGAGAGGAGGACTTAACAGTCATTTAGTAAATTAAATCACAGATATTTAGAGCAAACTGAACTCTTGACTTGTTTCAATACACTCTGAGAAATCCACGGTAACATATCGTGTTCCCCAATCAGATTTCAATCCAAAGAAGTGCAGGTGGCTCCCAGATCTTTAACAGGAATTAATCTTCACTCTTCTACCTAAGGCATCAGTTTAAGTGGTGACTTTCAGAGCTGTGCTAGTACAGAGGCACAGTGGTACACTGTGACACGAGTAAACCATTTCACCACCATGTTGTCTAACCCTGATCTGCCACAGGCAAGATCTGAGGGAAAAAAGTAAAATCATCCTGGGAGATGATGTAAACCAAGAGAGGATAGCTTCCTGCTAGGAGAGCAGCTGGTGCATACCAACAAACTGTGCCTTGCAGAATATCAGAACCCTAGAGTGGCTCGGGCTGGAAGGAACCTCAGAGCTCTTCTACTCCACACTCCCCACCACAGGCAGGGACATCTCTCAGCTAGACTCAGCTGCTCAAGGCCTCAGACAGCCTGGCCTTGATCACCCCCAGACAGAAGGCAGCCACAGCCTATGCTAGAGTCTCATCACCTTTGTACTGAAGAACTTCTGAAGGGGACCTACAGGAAGGCTGGAAAGGGACTATTGACAAGGTCTTGCAATGACAGGATGAGGAGTAATGGGTTTGAACTGGCAGAGGGGAGATTGAAATTGGATGTTAGGAAGAAATTCTTTACAGTGAGGGTGGTGAGACACTGGCACAGGTTGCCCAGGGAGGTTGTGGCTGCTCCTTCACTGGAGGTCTTCAAGGCCAGGTTGGATGAGGCCTTGAGTGACCTTTCTAAGTGTCCCTGCCTATGGTGGGGGGTTGGAACTGGATGAGCTTTGAGTTCCCTTCCAACCTAAACCATACTATGATTCTATGGATTCTTCCTCAGCTTCAGTCTAACCCTGCTCTGCCTCAGCTTCAATCCATTTCCCCTTGCTCTGTCTCTAGATATCCTCAGGAAACATCTCTCTGCAGCCTTCCTGCAGGATCCCTTCAGCTTTTGGCAGGCAGCTCTAAGGTCCTCCCTGGATTCTTCTCCTCTCCAGGCTGAACACCCTCAGCTCCCTCAGCCTGTCCTCATAGCTTCTGTTTCTATGCTAGAGCTACACCAGCCACCACTGCTGACACTTAATAGAATTCTTCATAGAAGCATTTATAGACAGATCACCTTATAGCATCACTGACTCTAAAAAACACACCTAAGTTTATCTCAGCAAAGAAGAATTATTAGACAAGAAGTATCATGACCCTTAATCTCTGGTGCTTTGGCCTTGCCTTTCACCCAGACACTGCACTGCCCGGGACATGGGAAGAGTTTGCTTTTCCTAACCTGCTTTCTGATGTCTTCTTCTTTGATCTGAACTGAGAGAGAGCAAAACCTGGACAACCTGATGGACTTACTTTATTCATGACCCAGTCAGCATCTTCAATGGCTCTCCTAATGATCTGCTGGATTCGCTCAGGATCATCTTCATCAGCATGAACTCTGAAACTCTGCAAGGTTCACAGTGTCACACTGAGCAGCCAGCTTCACCCAGCAAAATGAGACTCACTTTCATCTCAGAGGAAGTACCTGATGCAAACAAACTGTTGAACTGAAGAGGTGAAAACAGACACTGCAGCATCTCTTTCCCTAAGAAGTCCTGTCAAATATCATTTCCTATTCACTATTTCATACACCACAAGCAAAAAAACTCAGAGGACTTCAATTCAGGCCAACTGAAACAGCCTGGTATGTTAAAAGTAAAGAGGTATGCTCAAAGGCATGGAATTATCTCCAGATGAACAATGAGATGAGATTTACCCAGCTGAGGGGTTGGAGGTAGGATATATATAGAGATTTAAAAACTGTTGACAAGGAACCAGCAAGTTTCACCATAAAGGATGTGTTTAGGTGAGTAAGAACTGATTGTTCACTCTTGACTGACACAAGAAGTAGAAGTGAAAGACAAGGGAAGACAGGTTCCAGCCTCAAAGCAAACAGAACGAAATGCTCCTTCACATGCTCAGGTAGAACCCTTCAAATCCACTAACATTTCAAGCTTGCAGAAGAATGCTTTAAGTGCCAGGAGTTAGAAAAGGTTGGGCCAAGTTGTAGAAGGAGGAAAAAAACCACAATAAAAGCTCACAACACTAAGTTCCACCAGCAAAAGTGTGTCTCTCACCTGCCTGATGGCATGCCTGTAGTGCTGACGAATGCTCTCCTCGGGAAGCTGCTTGCAGCATCGCAGCAGGTAACGATACAGCTGCAGGGAGGTCTGAACCAGCTCAGCCTTCTGCAGTGGAGCCATTTGCAAGCTTCTGAGCTGTTGGAAATAATGTACCAAAACAAAAAAAAAAAAAGCACAAATCAGGATGAGTTTTATTTATGTAGCCTGCTATAAGGACAGGCTGAGAGTGTTCAGCCTGGAGAAGAGAAGAATCCAGGGGGACCTGAGAGCTGTCTGCCAGTACCTGAAGAGATCCTGCAGGAAGGCTGCAGAGAGACACTTCCTGAGGGTGTCTAGAAACAGGACAAGGGGGAATGGATTGAAGCTGAGGCAGAACAGGGTTAGACTGGAGCTGAGGAAGAAGTTCTTCAGTATGAGGGTGGTGAGACTCTGAAGAGGTTGCACAAGGAGGCTGTGGCTGCCTCCTCCCTGGGGGTGTACAAGGCCAGGTTAGATGAGGTCTTGAGCAGCTGAGCCTAGTTGAGAGGTGTCCCTGCCTGTGATGGGAAGGTTGGAGTAGATGATCTCTGAGGTGCCTTCCAACCTGAGCCATTCTGTGATTCTATGCCTGACTGAAACCCAGAGAAGTGTTAAATAATTTTACAATAATGCAACCAAGCTCAGCAAATTTAAGCTCAGCAGCATCACTCGAGGAAACCTCAGAAGAAAACACATTAAATGAACTTGTTTAGTTAATGGATAGAGAAGGGTTGGTTATTGGTCAAGGTATTAAAACACCTTGTGTGCAGTTCATGCAAGATCACTTTGTGGTGGGGATTGCAAGATCACTTTGTGGTGGGGACTGCATTGTAATGCCAAAGCTTTTTCAAGCTCAAAAGAAGACCCTCAGCACAAGCTGGGGGAGTTCCCTACTCACAAAGCCTTTACTCTTGGATTCATTCAGGCTTTTTGTGGGCAACCCTAAGAGTCTATCCACATGGTGACACTGCAGAATGACACTCAAAGTTGTTACAAGTGGTGTTGGAATTTCACACTGTTTCCTAGTAGGTCTCTCAAGAGTATCTTCTGAGCAGACCTGTGAACGCAGGGCTCTGCCTTGAAATGATCTGAGGCTGAAATACTGTCAGGGTTGAAATGCTCCCTTTTTCCCCCCCCCTTTTTAAGTAACAGCAACAGGAAAAAGAACAAATTTAACAAGTTTCTCCTCCCTGCACTTGCATATTGTAACAATAGGTCCATCCAAGCTATAGGAAGTGCTAATTAAACACTAAATGAGTTGTCATTTAACAGATGGCTACCATCTGCAGAGAACTAAATTAACATTTGGGAAAGAGGCACTTTTACATCATTACTCTTCAGAATAAAGATAATAAATAAGTAACTGAATAATGAAGTAGGTGTGTGGCATTGTTTTAGCACCCATTATGGTACTTACTCATCATTTGGAATAGTTTGGGGTTGTTTTTTTTCCCTTTTTTCTTAAATAATTTAGGTCCTTCAGCCAAATCTCTTTCAGACTAGGATGGCCCAGCCTGTTTGAGCAGTCTAAGCTCCTCCTGCAGTGGGGAAGACCTCCTCACTCTGCATCTACATAATGCCCACCAGAATGAGACCTGAATTATTGCACTTCCAGTCAAATCTCCTCTCAGTCTCCAACAAAGTCGATGTCAATCAGCACGTCTGTGGAAGTTGCAGCAGCACAGCTCACTGAAAATAGTTTCACATTCTAGGCACAAAGAGAATGATTCTCCTATGCAGAGAAAAGTCAAGAATTGTACAACACAAATGCAGAGTGTGTCTGTCTCTCGCGGGCTGAGGCCTTTGCAACACTGCTTTCCTCCTGCCACAAAAGCACAGTACCAAGCCACACCTGAGCACCTCACAGACTGTGCTGTGCTGTTCATTATGGAATAGAATCAACCAGGTTGGAGGAGACCTCTAAGTTCATCCAGTCCAACCTAGCACCCAGCCCTATCCAATCAACCAGACCATGGCACTAAGTGCCTCATCCAGGCTTGGCTTGAACACCTCCAGGGACAGCAACTCCACCACCTCCCTGGGCAGCCCATTCCAATGCCAATCACTCTCTCTGGCAAGAACTTCCTCCTAACATGCAGCCTAGACCTCCCCTGGCACAGCTTGAGACTGTGTCCCCTTGTTGTGTTGCTGCTTGCCTAGGAGAAAAGCCCAACCCCACCTGGCTACAGCCTCCCTTCAGGTAGCTGCAGACAGCAATGAGCTCTGCCCTGAGCCTCCTCTGCTGCAGGCTGCACACCCCCAGCTCCCTCAGCCTCTCCTCACAGGGCTGTGCTCCAGGCCCCTCACCAGCTTTGTCGCCCTCCTGTGGACACCTTCAGTACCGCAACATCTCTCTTGAATTGAGGGGCCCAGAACTGAGTGAAATCACAGAATGGCTCAGGTTGGAAGGGACCTCAGAGATCATCTACTCCAACCTCCCCACCATGGGTAGGGACACCTCTCAACCACACTTGGCTGCTCAAGGCCCCCTCCAACGTGGCCTGCGCATAGCAGACCTGGAGGCAGTATTCGTGGGGGGTCTCAGCGGAGCAGAGAAGGAGAAGAGTCATATAGAAAAATCTATGGTCTGCTGACTTTTGGAATCTATCTTCTGTCCAAAGAAGCATCTTGTAAAAGCAGGAAGCTGTCCCTGCAGCAGAACCTCTTGTCTGCAGGATCTGTGTGCCAAGCCTTGCAGTTATTAGTGTTGGTATCTGTCCTGGAGCTGTGCCCATCCCCTTCAGCCAGGCATTCAGGCTTCACCATGGCAGGCTCTATATATACCCATCCACACAGCTAATGACAAAGTCTCTGCCACAAGGCAGACTAATGACATGTCATAAGACGAGGCAGAATGAGGCAGATGAGCCAAACAGGTGGGATGGGAATGGGGAGGAGGTGACAGTAATCTGAGCCTGGTTTTGTGTAGACTAATAGAGCACACAACACAGCTCACCACCTGCTCAGCTGATAGCAACAGGCCAGCTCTGTACCACTGGGCTGGTAGGAACCTGCAGAACATGGTGAGTCATGGCTGAGGGGTGGTATGGAAGTCCCTAAGAAAGGCTCTGGTGACATTTCAGACAGAGCTTTTCTAGCCTTCAGTGGGAAAAAGATGACTGCTTGAAGGAAGGACTTACCAGGGTCACCATCTCCTGGGCTGTAAATTATCATTCCAAGACATGCAATAGGCTTAATGGGCATAAACCTCACTGGAAACCTACCAGAGCACATGGAGACCTGATGGCTGTTCTGGAGAAATGGCTGTCCAATGGGACCTCCTCTTCTGACCTGACCCACTAGTAAGTGAAGAGATACTGGCACACTGTATGAGTACTCTGCCCCTCTACTCTGCCCTGGTGAGACCCCACCTGGAGTACTGCATCCAGTTCTGGAGCCCCTATTACAAGAGGGATGTGGACATGCTGGAGCGTGTCCAGAGCAGGGCCACAAGGATGAGCAGAGGGCTGGAGCTGCTCTGCTGTGAGCACAGACTGAAAGAGTTGGGGCTGTGCAGGCTGGAGAAGAGAAGGGTCCCAGGTGACCTTCTTGTGGCCTTCCAGGATCTGAAAGGGGCTACAAAAAAGCTGGAGAGCGACTTTTTAGGCTCTCAGGGAGTGCCAGGACTAGGGGGAATGGAGAAAAGCCGGAGGCCAGCCTGAACTAGGGAAGAGTGTCCCTGGGCATGGCAGGGGAGTTGGAACTAGGTGATTCTTGTGGTCCCTTCCAACCCTAATTGATTCTGTGATTCTACAACACAACAGTGAGCAGATCCCCACAACAGGTAAGGTTAAACTCCGCACTTGTTCACTCCACCACATGGAAGGACTCACATAGTCACTGCTGGAACTGCCCCTCACTTGGCACAAAAAAGGACAACGAAGAATCTGAGCTATTGCCTTTTGTTCTAAAAACAGCCCCCTTAAATCCCATAAATGTTACCATTTTTTATCAGCCAAGGGAAAAAAAGACACCCTCGACCTCACAAAGTCTGGCTGTAACCCTGACTAATAATGTAAATCTCTTTCTGATCATTTAAATATCATGCATAGCACAACAAACAAACTCTCTAAAGCAAGAACTGTTGAGTCAGAAATAAAATAATCCACTAATTGTGCCTTTCTGGAAAGGATGACTGTATAATGTCCTAATCAGAAGGCTGAAATCACATTTGCATTTAGATAAAGCCCTGTTTAAAAAGAGACAAGTATAAAAGGAGACACTGAGACTATTGTGGCATTTTTCTGCATTGCATAATCATTTACATTCTTGATAATGATATTCAGATAGTCAAGCAAAGGCTGACCAAAGCCAATTAATCTTGCACTCTGCATTAGCAAGGCTGTCAATTGACCCAGTGTATAGCTGAACCCACGATGATACTGCTCTGACACCAAGCCCCTGCCTCTCTGCTGGGGCTTCTGCTGTTATTGTCACTGTTCTCCCAGCAAATCCCTGCGGTTCCACACTTAGAACCTCAGTCCCTCTGGACTAGTTAAACAGCCAAAGCTGGGCTTCAGAGACTGGAAGTGCTAATTAAAGACTGCAAGAGTTACCTGAGCTGATGCTGTTTACAGGTTGGCTCTCCCTTCCCTTTCTTGCCCCCAGCACACAGGCTGCAGATGCGCTTCCTTCGTGCCCCACAGTATTACCTCTTTAGGAGTTCAGCCTGGGAATTTATCATCCCAAATCCCTGACACACATCCTGGCCTTTCAAGCAGTGACTTTACACTATCTTAGCAAAGCAGCACAGAAGCACAACGAGGAACCAAGACAGGCCTGGATTTCACTCACTTTGGTGACTTGACTGCTATAAAGTGAGCCTGCACCAGTGCCTTGGCAGCTCCCTCTAGTCAGGTGAGACACTCACCTCTGCAGGGCAGAGATTTTGAGGTCTTTGATACTAACAGCTCTGGAGCACTCAGCAGGATGGAGCTGGGTTCCCACACACTGCCTCAGCACTCTGACCACTGAACCAGCTTTCAGGATCAGCTGAGTTGCACAGTGAGGCTCTCCATTGGGGAATGCACTGCCCTTGAGTGTTGCCATCCCACACAAAGCCAAGCACAAGGAACAGAACTTGGAAGAAAAAGAAACTATAAATGGAGAGTTAGAACCACCTGATACCATTTTTCTCTCTGTGTTACTGAAGGTGCCTGTGGGATCCAACAGCTAGGGCCAGTGATGGCAGTTGGCTCAAGGCCCTTGCTCCAGCCTGCCTCTTATGCAAGTCGATCACATTAATGCTCTAAACAAATTCCTCACCAACACCCCAAATCCAAACCCCACACCATCTCCCTAGGTGTCAGCAGGCTTTGTTTGAACTCAATCATAAAAATCACTGTGAAGGGCAGAGTGAACTTTGCAAATTAGGCTTGAGAAAACAAACTCTGTAAACAAAAAGTCTTGAAGAAAAACAAATGCAAAGCATCTACTGAGCAGCGTGAAATGACCTTACCTAAGGTGCCAAAATTATTCGTCCTCCTTCAAATGTCCAACAACAGACTCTGTAAGAAAAAGAATAACAGTCACTAGTGAACTTACTATTAAAAATCATAGCCTGGCTCTGTAAGCTGCCCCATTATGGCTTCACCAGACCTGCTTTAATTGGTATGAATGGATTCCAAAAGTGGTGTTTGAGCAAAACGAGACCGCAAGATCTTCTGCACGGGGAAGTCATCGCCAAACTGCCAAAATAAGAATGAAATGGAAGCCTCTTGAAACCTCTCTAACCACAAAACATCTTGCTTCATGCTGTGACATGACTCCAGGAAGACACACAAGTGGAGTGCTGCTATCCAGAAGGATTCTTACTATCTGCCTACCTCAGTCCTTCCTTCCAGCTTCCACAGCTTGCCAGCTGGCAAACAGAGGAAAGGTCCCTGGCTGCGTGCTTTAACTTCTTAAATACACTCACAGCTTAGTGCAGGGTGGCAGAGCCCACCAGCTTCAGTGACCCAGCTGCCCTGGCTGGTTATTACAGTGGCTTTTCTTTCTTCCCCAGTAGGTCACAGCAGAGTGACTCTTGCAGTGCCCAGGGCCAGCTCCATGGGTTCTGCTGCCCCAGGCAAACCAGCCAGTGCCTGTCCCTACCAAGTCACATCCATGCACAGAGCTGCTGAACATTTTGCAGCCCTGGGCCATGGCCTGCCCTGTAGATAGACCCTTCTCCTGTATGGCTGAGCATGCACAATGCTGGAGTCACTTCCCCACAAACACATCTCTGCAGCACGCTGGGCTTTTATGAAGGTCTGCTCTTTTGATGTGATGGCTTCTGACGAGCTGCGGCCTGGCATTGTTGTGGATTTTGTCCTAAATATGATCTGCAAAGCCCTGTTGTGTGAATGCTGACAGCCAGCCTTCTTCTGCTCACTTCTATTTCTGTTCTCCTCTGCTGTGTGCTTTGCTCAATGCATGAGGCAGAGCAGCAGCGTCAAGTGACAGTGCCACAGCAGCCCAGTTTGGGGCACAGCCCCGCGCTGTGAGTTCAGCTTCACACAACACCAGAGGAGCACAGAGGAATTAAGAACTGGCTACATGACAGACCTCAAAGGTCTGTTTGTTGACAAGGAATCTCCATTGGTGATTATAAAAAGGCTTATAAAAAGGCACAAAAGCTCTGGGGGTTGGCCATAAAAACACTGAATTCTTCCAGTGCTGCAGACCAATTAGATAAATTGACCAAAGCCACAGGGCAAATGTTTTACCTTACACTCTGGTTTGGGATCCCAGAGCAGAGCCATGCAACACATCAAAGAGCACATAAACCAGGGAGACTTCTGCAATCCAACACCAGGGAGGAAATATGCTGCCCACACTGAGGCCAGGTTACCCTCTGCTGGATAATTAATAAGCAGGCTTTGGCTAATTAAAGTTATATTCTTTGGAGCATGCTCACTAAATGTCAATTTTGGGCTGCAAGAGGAGGACAAGAATCTCCCTTGTATAGGTGCAATTCAAACCTCTCTGCTTACTCTTTTCTCCTGACAGTGGCTTCTGGCCATAAGAAAGTTCTGAAAGGCACAAGCTCAAAAGAAACTTTCTCTTCCCAGCTGTAAACCGCTCAGTTCAGCTGCTGTCAACAGGAATTTTGCTTTCAGTGGTCAAATCTGCAAGTATTTACCTTTGAGATCACACCTGAATGGGGATAGAGTTGTATCCTGGTGTCACCAGCTTCAAACCAAAGGCAGCTGCACATTCCTTCCTTCCCTATAAACACTGCCTTCTGAAATGATCCAGTTTAGCAGCCATGGTCCTCCCTACCACTTTGTGATAACAGAACAACTTTCTGGCTGGGCTTATATCAACTCCTAACACTTTTTGTATCTTCCAGCTGGGCACAATAGAAGCTACCACAAACTTTGTTCAAGGACAGATAGCCAGTTGGCAGCAGCAGGCAGGAGAGCTCTTTGGAAGGGTGCAAGCACGCTGTCTCTGATTGATGCACAAATTCAGTCCATGAAGTGTGGGTCACAGAAGCATGGGAAGGCAAGCAAGTCTTGCATAAGCTTTTGCCAGGGTTTCTAATTAGATTCAGGAAGGACTGAAATTGGTTTGAGTTTACTTTACCTTCATGTTCTAAGATAGGTTCATTTTGCTCAAGCAATTGCACTTTCTCTCTTTGAAAAGCAAGGCAAGAGGCTAAAAGCACAAGAGTCAAACAAGCAGTTACCAGTGCAGAAAGGGCTCTACCTGGAAAAGTAGAAGCACAAAGGTTGCATAGAAAGATGAAGTCAGGGGAGGGTAAAGAGCCAGAATTTAACAATGGCAAAAGAAGTCCCTGGGACTCACACTATTGACTAAAGATAAATTAAAACCTTGAGGTGTTAAACAGGAGAATGCCTAAAACATGCCTCTTAACATCCCCTTAGCCTAGACACCGCAGCCAGCCTGGGGGTACTAAAGCCTGCAGCTGAGCAGGGCTGTCCAGACTGACCTCTCATTTCACCAATTTCCCACAGCAGAGCCTCCCCAGCCCTAACTCTGTACAAATCCCTAAACTAATGACAATGGTGCTTGGACAGTGCCCTGCTACCTGCAGCCTACTCTCTAATCATCCTCTCCAGCTGATGTTATCCCTTACAGCAGCAACAACTTGCTGTCTTGTTTCAAATCCACCCCTGCTGCAGCTCTCCATCTCCCAGTTCTTTGTTCTCACTCCAACCAACAATCTGAGCCAAACCCTTCCCTGGCATAAGCCCTGCCTGTGGTGGAATCACGCCATGAGTGACTTTGGCCCACCACATCTTGAGCCAAATAGGTGGCTGCTCCTGCCAGGAAGATTTGTAAGCAGCAGTACTACAGAACATTTAAGACTGGGAGTCTTTAGCCTCTTAAGAGGGATTTTAACTTGTAGAGTTCACTAATCAGGGATTGTTACCATACCAACAGCTAATCATGTGGGCAGATGCCCACCACATCTTAGGAACACTTCTGAGGTCTTAAAGCTGTATCTCAAGCTTCCCCAAAACTTTACTGTCACTCTCCTTGGCCCAGCTTAAAGGAAATGTCTTTTATAACAGAATCATAGGCAGGATGCATCAGGTTGGAAGGGACCCTCACAGGTCACCTTGCCCAGCTCTACTGGAAGATGAAAAAAGAAGTATTTTGCAGAAGTTCTTACTAATCTGAGAGCTGCAGAGGTAGCTCTGCTGTCTGCCCATCTCGTGGGGAGCAATGCAGAACGCCAATACCTTGTTCCTGGCAATTCTGTCCTGCATCTTTGCAAACAAGAGGCAACCTCCTTTCTGACCTAACTGTAGCTGAACCTAGGACCAGATCTCAGCAGCAGACTCACTTTCAGGTTGTCCCAGAATCTTTTAAGCAGTTTTCAGACAACACAGTTTTATCCATCTTCTGCAGTGTGCTCCAGAAACTGAATCCATTGTTAAATAACCCTTACCACAGACAGAGCTCACAGAACCCAAAGCAAATAAACACAAATCATATAGCTTTAGCCCTCTTTCCCCCAAAAAGGCATCACAGAAATTAAACAAGACTCTTAATCTTCCACATAACACATGAATAGCAGAAGCATGCTGGATCTCCTGCTGGCCAGGGATCCTGGCCATGATTTCTTCATGCTTTCACTTCCCCTCTTGCTTTTTCTGCCATCGAACCAGAGTGATACCCAAGTAAAACACTCTGCAGGACTCTGCAAGAGCTTTTGGAGGCACAGAGCAAAGTTTTCACTGATCACACACAGCACACCAGCATTATTCAGTAATTAAACTGATTTACAACCCTGCCCAAGATGAAGTTAAGAGTGGGGGAAATAAAAGAGTTTGGTTTATTGTCTGTAGAGTGAAGTTCAAGGCAAAACTCCTGATGCGAGCGTCCACCTCCCAGTTCTGCTATCTCAGATTAAAACAAACAAGCTACATTTCAAGGAAAGCAGGAGCTGGAGCTCAGCTTTACCCCTTGGCACTGAAGGTAAAAGCTTTTATCCTTGGCAGAGCTCTCAGCCTCCCAGCACAGAGATCCAATGCAATGCATTGAGACACCAGTGACCCAAATATCCCGGTGCGCCGTGCCTAGGCCATGATGCACAAACAGAAAGAGACAACCCAAGCCTCTCAGATCTCTAGGAAGGAAAACACCTGGGAAAGGAAACTGTGCTCCAGAAAATTAAGTGGTTGGTGCAGAGTCACACAATGAGTCAATAGCAGAGCTGGCAATAGGAACTGGATCTTCTGATTCTCAAGCTAACACCTTCTGCAAGGAATCATGCTATTAACTGTGTCTTACCCAGTGATCCACATCAACTACCTCAAAAAGCTGTCTCCTGAACCTTTGGAACCTATGGCTTAATTCCTTTTGATGTCTGTCCACATCAGGGGGTTTGGAATCTTTAAGGCTCTTTCCAACCCAAACTATTCTATGAATCCAAATCAGGTTCCACATCCTCAGTACCTCTGAAGTTCCATTAATGATTGTTCTATCCTTTTGGTTTTGCCTGGATGGCTCTGGGACAATTAAAGGATGTTTTGTTTTTCTAAAGTACTTGGATGTTGCTACAGAATGCCACAGAGCTGCTTTCCCTCCCCAGCAGACAGCACATTTTCTCAACACCCATCTGAGTGCACGAAGGAGGCTCAGTGGTTCCTCTGACCGGCAGAGGCACTTGATGGAAACAGAAGTGTCTCAGGTTCCATCCCTCCTTCAGATTTGTTTACAATTGGTGAAAACTCAGGAAAAAAGAGGATAAAAGCTTCAGTTCCATTGAAGTCACGTTATAAACCTCCAGTGCTGATAATTAACTCAATTATGCTGAATTAATTTGATGTAATTACTGGTGATGGCTCAAAGACAGTCGCCCAAAGAAAGTTTGAGAGACAGGAGGCACAGAAGTCTTGACAATACAAAATACCCCAGAAACAGCATCTCTCTCTCTTTTTTTTTTTTGCCAGAATGAGTCAAAGACACAAAATGAGTTCATGACAGTCATCTGGCTTCACTCAGCCCTCCAAATTACCCCAACAGCCAGACAAATAGCTGTGCAATCCAGCAAGTGAACTAGAATCAAAGCCCGCCCTGATGAATCTGACACAGCACTCGGCACACATGTGGCTCTCCCTGCCCTATTATCTAAACAATACAGATTTAATAACAGACAGAAGAGATCCACAAGGCTTTGCCTTTAACTGAAGACATTAATTAAGAACATTTGTGGTGGTGTCAGTTGGGTGGTTCTTCAACGGGCACTCGGGAGGATGCTTATGGATTCTTTTCATTTGAGCCGCAGTATTTTCAGACTCGCTCACTTCAAAACAAACAAACCCCAACCCTAACACAAACATCCAGCTCCCTCTTTCCCCCTTTCATATTTCTGCTTTGAAAGAGTATATATACCTGAAGGGATCCTACAGGAAGGTGGCAGAGTGATTTTTCCTGAGGGTGTCTAGAGACAGGACAAGGGCAAATGGTTTGAAGCTGAGGCAGAGCAGAGTGAGACTGGAGCTGAGGAAGAAGTTCTTCAGTACAAGGGTGGTGAGCTCTGGAATAGGCTGCCCAGAGGCTGCCTCCTCCCTGGAAACACTCAAGGTCAGGTTAGAATTCTGCAATGATCCAGAAGGAATCCTTCAAAAATCTGAAAAATTCACCCACCACATAATCACAGAATCATAGAATCAATCAGGTTGGAAGAGAGCTCCAAGCTCATCCAGTCCAATCTAGCACCCAACCCTATCCAGTCAACTAGACCATGGCACTAAGTGCCCCAGCCAGTCTTTTCTTGAGCACCTCCAGGGACACTGACTCCACCATCTCCCTGGGCAGCCCATTCCAATGCCAGTCACTCTGAGAAGAACTTCCTCCTAACATCCAGCCTATACTTCCCCTGGCACAACTTGAGACTGTGTCCCCTTGTTCTGTTGCTGGTTGCCTGGCAGAAGAGACCAACACCACCTGGCTACAGCCTCCTTTCAGGAGGCACAAAGCACCAAGTCAGGCTGAGCTGCTCTGCACCACACCGAATTCCCACTGGGGAATTTGACAATGGTTTCAGAAGGAAAAATAATATGAAATCTTATGAGCAATCTCTACATGAGCAGTGAGAATAAAGCTGTGTGGCATTTAGGATTGACTCTTCCTGCGAGGGACTGTGATGAGCTGAGACATCCACATTATAGAATCAGTTGGGGTTGGAAGGGACCACAAGGATCATCCAGTTCCAACCCTCCTGCCATGGACAGGGACACCTCACACTAGAGCAGGCTGTCCAGAGCCTCATCCAGCCTGGCCTTAAACACCTCCAGGGATGAGGCTTCCACCACCTCCCCGGGCAACCCCTTCCAGGATTTCACCACCCTGATGCTGAAGAACTTCTTCCTAACATCCAGTCTGAATCTACCCATTTCTGGCTTTGTTCCATTCCCCCCAGTCCTATCACTACCTGACAGCCTAAAAAGTCCCTCCCCAGCTTTCTTGTAGGCCCCCTTAAGACACTGAAAGGCCACAATAAAGTCACCAGGGAGCCTTCTCCTCTCCAGGCTGAACAGCTCCAACTCTCCTCACAGCAGAGCAGCTCCAGCCCTCTGAGCATCCTCGTGGCCCTTCACTGGACACCTTCCAGCACATCCATAGCCCTCTTGTAATAGGGGCTCCAGAACTGGATGCAGTACTCCAGGTGGGGTCTCACCTTAACAAAGCCCAGCAATTACAACTTCTCAATCTAAGTCGGGCACCAATCGCCAAGCTCAGCTTTTGAGAGCCGAAGGGAAGATGCTCAGAGAGGGCAGGGCAGGTGGCAGGCCTTGCAGCGAGCTGGTGGGAGGTGTGGCTAGGGACATCTTGGCCAGCACAGAAGGAACAGGAGGAGGTGTCCGTGGTCGAACAAATTCTAATGCCAAGCTGACAGTGTAAGGGCTGCTTGCGTAAATGAGAAGTTCATCAGCGTTTCCCTGACACCAGCCCACGCCTCCATCCAGAGCTCCTTCCCCTCACACCCCCAGCCCTGCTTTTCAGTTCTGTCGTCACAGACTTGATTTTCCCTTTCATGGATTTTTGCTTGAAAAAGCACCACTGCCTCAAACTGTCTATTTTCAGCCTAAATTGAAGAAAACCCTTTGGTTCCATTTGTAGCCACATCCTGTCTCAGCCTCCCCCTCTTTTTGTTCCTAAATATAAGGCTGATGCAATTTGATGTGACATGACAAAATAGCACATTTGCATGGGCAGAAACTTTCTCTCAACAGCAGTAATTAAAGGGAGTAGATGAGACATTGCTGAAATTGGTGTTTATTTAGCCTGGAAATAAAAGGCTTAAAGAGGACTTGAGCAGGATTGTGTCACGGACGTGAAATTCATCGATGAGAGCCTTCTCTTCTGCAAAAGCAAACAGACCTTCAAAAGCCAATCCATCTGAAGAGATTTAAAAAATTCATTAAAAAACCTAACCAAAACAAGGAATCCTAGCTGAGGGGGGAGGGAAAGCAGTTAATGTGCTTCTTGGGATTGTAAACAGCACCAAGACACTTGTGGTTACACACGAGCCAAGGTCCTTCAGGGCGCAGGACCTCTCAATTTGAGCAGAAGAAAAAGGAGATCTCATTGATCACAGTGAACATCAGCTGCTTAAATCTTGCAATTTCTGAGCTGATCTGCACCTCCAGCTACATCAAAGACTTCTCTTAATTGTCAGCAGCCCAGGGCTCTAAATGCTGTCCCTTTAGCTGGGTTCCTGCAGCAGATTAAAACCCACCTACCTACAGAGCTGCTGAGATCATCTGCTGCCTGGTTTTGCTGAATGACACACTGCAAGTACTTGACAGGAGCAGATACTGTTGGCTTCCTGTGTGGTATTCCAGCATGGATGACAGCAATGGTGGGAGGCAGAGCAAGGCTTGGAAGTGGAGGTGTTTTTTCTGGCTTTTCAGAAAGTTAGTTTACTTAACCCACGTGAAGAATTCATGGAAGGGAGTGATGGATGCTTCATAGGCCCCAAGTGCTTTCAAGTGAGGCTTCCTGCTCTCAGGGGAATCTTCCTCCTATTCTTTAAACCCATCTGTGACTGGCACTACCACTCTGCTTAAAACTGGCAGACCACATTTTGAGCAGGCTCATTTCCATCCTAACACAGATGGCACCAAGAATAGGGCAGGCCAGAAAAAAATCAGTTTGCATATTATGCTTCAGTTTTTATGGGTCAGATTACCATCCAAAGCCATCAAAATGGCAACCCATATGTGATGTGTCTGCCATTGGAGCTGAAGTGATACACCAGCATAATCTTAACATGGCTGGCTAGAAAAGAGTTTAATTAACCAGTAATTAACCTCTGATATTTAAAAGTAATAAGATCTTTTCCTTTCCAACACACTTCTGACTTTGACAAATCAAGAAAGCAGCTTTGGTGAACCAAAAAAGGAAAAGACATTATCACATCTTCAGCCCTGAACAACTGCATCAGCAAGGCTCTCTTGGCAGAAAATCCTTCAGCATCTATGCCAAATACTCCCTTAATAAGCAAGCCAGGTGCAGATGTTGGCTATGGAATGTGTTTTAACTTCTTTGTTCCACAAGCCAGAAAAATGTTCCCAGAGCTTTGGGAAAAAAAAAGTGGGGGTATGAAGAGCTCTGCCTGTTTGCATCGATGCAAGAATATCAACTGCTTTAAAGATACTGTTGTGGAAATAAGAAATGTGCCATCAGCAACACACAGAACTACTGATCATGGATTCAGCAGAGGGCTGGGTGCTAAGGATACTAAAGGGATGCTGAAAGAAGGTCAAAAATGTGGCAGTCTGTTTCCAGGCTCCTAGCCACACTGCCTCTCAGCAGCAGCCTACCAGATATGGCTGCTGGATTGCATCTACTGTAGGGGGTATTATCCCAGATGCTCCAGAAGCCAGCTACAGGGTTTAATGCAGGCACATCTGCTCCTGTGAGAAGTCTATTAGACAGTAAAGATGGATTTTAAGTCTCCTGCTATGTCATCGTGGCATCTGAAATGCAAACTGCTGTGCCAAGTAACAGGGCCACCACCCTGTGTGGTTTCAGTCACAATTTTGTCATCCCTCCAGCTTCTCTACACAACATTCAGGTTAAGGCACTCTGCTGATACTTCAGGTGTTCACTCTCAGCCAAATCCAACACACAGAGCAGCAGCAGATTCCCCAGCACGCTGAGGTTACTAAACTAGCTGCAACCCTGACAGAGGCATGAAAAGTTCCCTTTGCTGTCTTTGCTGGCAATTTGCAAGCAGGGCTCTGCTGCTGCATGGTCCAGCAGAGCAGGAATGGAGACAGAGGTGCTCCTGAACACAAACTGCTGCTCAGAAAGATCTCCTGCAAACACATCAGGCATACAACAACTCTGCACCAACTCCATTTCTACCGTTTGGATGTGATTTGGCATTTGCACCTCTTTTTTCCCCTGAGGCACACAGGCTCCAAATGATTTCCATAAAACAAAACAACAACAACAAAAAAATCCCTTACAGCATCCAGAGCAAAGGAACTTTAATTATCTTCACAGATTAGGTCTGTCGAAGTCCAACAGTAAGCAAGGGAGACCTGCAGAGAAGAATCAATTTTCATTATCCCTTTCTCCTCAGCTCACTACTTAGTGCCATCAATAAAGGAGGGCAGAGCAGCCCATCTCCAGCACAATTTATGAGTGTGTGAGCTTTCACTTTTGTCTAGCTGGCTGCATTAAACATGAATTCATGGTCTTGCTATGAAGAGGTTGGTGCTTTCAGTGATCTACTCAGAAAAATACTTTTCAATGAATATGCACTCCAAAGATGTAAGCAGAGTGAAATTCCAAAGCACTCAGGGACACCAGGCCTCCAGGACATCCTGGGAAGTGCTTCTGAAGGTAAGAAAGCATTTAACTGCTTTAAAGAGTCATAGTTTTCAGTGCTCAGAATCGAGCTGATTTCACAGGCAATTACATAGTCACCAGAGAGTAGAACACTGCTTTGGCAAAGGCATTTATCAGACACAGGCCAGCCTGGGAGCCCCTCACTCAAGTTTCAGAAGGATTTGGCTGCCCTTTCCTGCTGCAATCTCATCTCAAAACGCTCCAGTGCACTTCTGCAGGAGGAAGCACCCTTGAACACCACCTCACTTGCAGTACCAACCTGCCCCTTCCAAAACCACCTCCAAGAAGGCTGCAGAATGCTGGGATCACTTCCTTGAGAGTTCACTGGAAACAAAGCACACCCAAAGCAGAACCTTTTTACAGCTCTAGCAGACAAACAGCATCTTACAATCTCCTCTTTTACAGGACATTAAGGCACTTTAACAGCATGTCACATATTGCTTCAGAGCTGTACTCCAGCGATTTGTCTGGAAGACTCCCATTTGACCCCTAATGTGAGAATTCAGGCTTCTGGTTTCCACCTGTCTAATCTTTTGGTGATCTGCCTGAGCTCCCTCTCCTTCCATTGTGTTTTGCCCTGACAAAAATCTGTGTTTGAACCATGAGACAATTGAATTCCTACAAGAAAATCCTGCTTTGGTGAGTACTTGAATGTACAGTGAGTAAAGAAAATCATCTAATGACAGTTGTGACAACTAACTAGACCAAGTGCTTCCCTGTTGCTGGAATAATCACCTGAAACAGATTATGTTGAGACAGAAACCACGTGCTAAGGCTGGAAGAAGCTAAATCTTGTCATATCAAGACACACAGAGGGACAGAGGTAAGCTTCCCCTAGCAGGTGATGTAAATCAAGGACCTAGAAGAAGAGATTCAATGGCAACTAAAAGCCAGTCCTGAGACCACTGAAGCTTTCTGGCTTTGGTACAAGAACTGAAGATGGAAGGCTGCCTTGGACCATGATTTTCATCCATTACCTGCATTTTCTTTTCTGAACAGCAGCTAGGACCTCTGACATCTACCTTGGACCAGTCCTGCAGAAAACACCTATTATTTAGCATCATTAATTAGCATCTTGTAGCTATATCTGCAGTTAGTTATCCCACCGGGACATTCCTGATGCCCTTTCAGAAGCACATTGTCCTTTCCTGTTAACATGTAGCCAAAATAATAGCCAAGGAGCAAGGCAATTAACTCCTCCATAGGCTGAAATTTAAACCAGCAATTACTTCTCCAATTCACTCAGCAGAGCATCAGGCACCTTTGCTCAGAAAGCTTTCCAAATCTGCTCCAAACACACCCAGCTGAGCTCTGAGAACACAATAAAACATCACCAGTTGCTGCATTTCATTGTTTAGTGATAAACACTCCTTCAGGTCTAACTTGAATTTCTGCTTTGGAAGTAGAAGTCTTTAGAAGAAAAGTTAACTTGGGTCAGACCCGAGGTGCCTCTGCACTCTCAGAAGTGCATAAAGGAGCACTGCTGTACATGGGAATTACATTCCCAACAGGTTTACTACCTGATGTAAGTTAGGTAAAGCCAGTAATCTCCAACTTGCTGTGCTATTTTTACCAACCAAGAGCCCAGAGTCTTCTCTTGCTCTCAGAAAACAAAGCTGCTCTGCACTCAATCACTTCTATGCACCACACTGATAATACTTCTAGAAGATGAATCCCATTTACTCCCAGCACACCACTGTGTGGGACCACAGCTCTGCTGTTAGTGGAGGCTTAGAAGCAAAATCAACTGACACTGTCATTTCTTCCTGGGCAGCTTGTCTTGAGTGAAACAGCTGCACCACCACCCAACGAGACTTCTCCCTCACTTGACTGCAATGAAGGAGTTAATATCTGTGACCCAAATATGGAGACCCATTTTAAACTTGCTGAAAATTGCTTTTTAATCCTAGCTCTCGAGGATTTCCTTTGAAACCATCTGCCAGGCACGCTGGGTCCTCTTCTCCTGTATATATGCAGGATTACTGTAATATGGATTCTTTTGTGTAACTTAATACATTGCAGCATATTAAAACATTAGTTGAATTTCCCATTCTCTTCTGATTTCAGCTGCACCCTATGAAACCAACTGTAAAAGGCCAGGCCAGTGCTAAGTGCATGGCAAACCCAACACCCATATTTACATTGCAATTCCAGTATCTTTAGTCAGTCAAACACAGGATAGGATTTAAGCAAATAGTTATGAGTCATTTAACTAATAGAATTTATGCACATCCTGGCTAAGACTGGATTTAAGCATGTGCTCTCCCAACCAGAGCATAGTTTGAATACTGGAAGGCACAGTTAACATCACCAGAATTAGAGCTCAGAGAAGATTTCCAAATATTATTTCAAATCTATTGTTCAGCTTTTTCTATTTTCTTGCTCTGGACTTTTCCTGGAGTTCTATTTTTAAAGCACAAACAGTAAGAAGCAATAAAGTCACAGTCAGAAATAAACTCAATCTGAAAATGGCTACACTCAACCCTATCTGTATGAGCAATCACCCAAAACTTGAAACAAAAGGCAATGCATTGCTTCCTATCAGCATAATCGCAGCCAGAGTGATTGAAAGAGTGAGCAGGCAGCAAGGCAAACGAACAAACAGTTCATTGGCTCAACCTAGGAAGAAAGAAATTAAAGAAAACCCAAAGCCCAACACAGTGATGGAGCATTTTCAACGTGGAGTAGTCTTTAAAAACGGTGCTTTGGCTGCAAACATTGCAAGAACAGAAAATAAGGGCAATGATTAGCCTGGTTTTAATCATGTAAGGTGACACTAACCTTTCAGAAGGCAGACAGGCCAGACCCTGTGGACTTCTTTGTTTCATATAAACACACCTGAGAGCAGAGCTGGGTCTGAGCTTCCTGCTAGCAGCCCTCAGAGTCCTCATTCATACTACTTCATCTCACAGTCAGGCACCCAATAGCTAACAAAAGTGAAGAGCAATACAAATTCCACCCCTCCCCAAAAAAAACTCCTTACCCTCCTGACCAAAGCCAGAATCCCCTTCCCTTTGGTGCCTTTTCCCTGGGATGAGGCAGTGTTGGAGGTGATTGGTACCTAGAATGGATCTACAGGTGCAGATGTTGGGAGAACAGGGAGGGGAAAACAAAAACCACCAACAAAAGAAAACCCCAAGCAAATAATTTTGTTTTAACAGTAACAGATATGGGAGCCTCATCCTGCAAACACTTTACTTTTAATGCAAAACTGCTCATAAAGTGAGTGAGAGGCTGGGGGCAGAATCAAAGCCCAATTACACATTATTTCAGTGTTGCCACTTGAATGAGCTTCCTGGATGATCCTAATTTTCCTTCTCAAATAATCATATAAAATTAATTTTGGCTTAAACATCAGTGAAAATAACTTCATCTGTCTCAGAAAGAATAATCCTAAAAGACCTGGTAGCAGGGTGTTGAAAATGCCATGTTAGACTGCCCTTGGCTTCTGTGCAAACCCAGAGCTATTGACAAGATCCATGGCACTACCTGGGATTAGACTTGGGTGACTGAAAACAGCTTCATGGCCCAATACATCTGATAGGGCAAAGGGGTAGTAAAAGGCTGTGACAGTGCTCTGGCACTTGCAGATCGATCAGAGCTGAAAAAACCCAACCAAATACAAGATAAATAGATTAAAACCACCTTTCTCTGGCTGAGGAAGGGATTAACTGAAGCCTGGTCTTGCATTCCAGGTGGGCAGTAACCTGCTTTTCTGCTAGACTGCATTTGCCACTCACACTATCAACACAGCACCACAGCTTCCTTCCACTTCCTTACACGTGGGCAGTGCTGCTATGGAGCTGGAGCCACCAGGGATGGAAGCACTGCCAGTGCTGTGGCTACAGAGTGGAAAAAGGCAACTGACCCAAGCTTGGCTCTCACCAAGTCTGCCTCTTCACACACAGCACAACCTCCCCCAGCAGTAAGTACTGGCTGGGCAGCCAAGGCACCTCCCAGGCAGGGGCAGCAGAAGCACCGTGTGGAGGCTGAGCAAGCTGTGCCCTGCGGAGGAACCTAAGGAACAAGAAAGCCCTAAGGGCAAGGAACCAACCTAAGGCACCTAAGTGATGTCCAGCTACTCATCAGAAGCAATTTGGAGAAGATCAGAAGATGGATGGGAAGGCTTTGAGGGTGCATATCTCTTTTAGGATGTGCTGAGCACCTCATTTGCAGTACCGACCTGCCCCTTCAAAAACCATCTCCAAGAAGGCTGCAGAAAGATGGAATCTCTTCCTCGAGAGTTCCCCACAAACAAACAATGCACACCCAAAGCTGTGATACTGTGATACTGTGAAAGCAGAACAGCTCCAGCAGACAATCAGCATCTTACAATCCCCCCTTTTGCAGGACATTAAGGCATTTTAACAGCATGTCACATGCTGCTTCCAAGCTGCATCCTGGTGATCATAGAATCATAGAATCACAGAATCAATCAGGTTGGAAGAGACCTCCAAGCTCATCCAGTTCAACCTATCACCCAGCCCTATCCAGTCAACTAGACCATGGCACTAAGTTCCCCAGCCAGTCTGTTCTTGAACACCTCCAGGGATGGTGTCTCCACCACCTCCCTGGGCAGCCCATTCCAATGGCAAATCATTCCCTCTGGGAAGAACTTCTCCTAACATCCAGCCTATACCTACCCTGGCACAACTTGAGACTGTGCCCCCTTGTTCTCTTGCTGGTTGCCTGGGAGAAGAGGCTACCTCCCACCTGGCTACAACCTCCCTTCAGGTAGTTGTAGACAGCAATGAGGTCACCCCTGAGCTTCCTCTTCTCCAGGCTAAACAGCCCCAGCTCCCTCAGCCTCGCCTCACAGGGCTGTGCTCCAGGCCCCTCACCAGCTTTGTCGCCCTTCTCTGGACACCTTCCAGCACCTCAACATCTCTCTTGAATTGAGGGGCCCAGAACTGGACACAGCACTCAAGGTGTGGCCTGAGCAGTGCTGAGACCAGGGGAAGAATAACCTCCCTGGTCCTGCTGGCCACACTGTTCCTGATGCAGGCCAGGAGCCATTGGCTCTCTTGGCCACCTGGGCACACTGCTGGCTCATGTTCAGCTACTATCTATCAGTACCCCCAGGTCCCTTTCCTCCTGGCTGCTTTCCAGCCACTCAGTCCCCAGCCTGTAGCTCTGCTTGGGGTTGTTGTGGCCAAAGTGCAGAACCCTGCACTTGGCCTTGTTAAATCTCATCCCATCGTCCTCTGCTCACCCATCCAGCCTGTCCAGGTCCCTCTGCAGGGCTCTCCTACCTTCCAACAGATCCACACCTGCTCCTAGCTTGGTGTCATCTGCAAAGCTGATGTGTCTGGAAGACTCTCACTGGGCCCCTAACATGAGAACTCCTCTGGGATGTGCTGAGCAGTGCAGCACCACACTGCACGCTGGCTCTGCCCCATCACACCTTGGTGCACAAGGCTGCAGCAGCGGCTTCTGAACTGCCACCTCGGGTTCAGCTTCTCTAGACTGCACCCCCTTCTTTTTCCTCCCGCACCACTAAGTCACCCCAGAGACTCGATTACACAATATTTACACCCTGCTTTCTTTACAGTGAGTTACACTGAGCAGCACTAAGGCCACAAGGCAAAGGAAAAGCCACTAAGGGGCTCGGGGCTGCCTGGCATCCAGCAGCACTCGGGAGTGCCATCAGAGTGGCAGCAGGCACACACCCCCCCCCGACAGGCACAGGAGATTTATGCAACAGCTACAAACGGCTGTCGAGAGCCTCCTATCTCTTGGATGACATTCTCCATCATAAGTGGGTTTGGAATAAATTTGCTTAGCTGCGTGTAACATGGCCCCTCATTAGCGCTCTGTGAAATCCGCAGGCAATTAACATCCCAAAAGGAGCTGTCTGAAGCTCCCCTGCCTTTTTCTCACGCACACGTGGAAAATCTGCAGGCTTTCAATAGCTGCCATCTCCAAGGTGGATTTCAAAGCAAACAAAAATCACCACCAGAAAAGAAAAAAAGAAGTAAACCCCCACCCCAACAGCCACAACTGTTTACAAAACAGCTTTCTTACAACCGACTGGTCCACCAAGAGCACAGAAATTAGTGATGTGTGGCTAATTGATACAAATCTCCTGAGGGGAGCATTGCTGCTGGTTATCTTGATACGAGAATTTAGTCCAGGAGGATAAATTGGACAGACAGCTGAAAAGCTTTACTTCTCCTAGCAGGAAAGGAATTGATCTGGTAGAGAAAACCCTTTAAGGGATATCAGCAGGGCAGAAAACAGGATCAGGAAAAACACTAAGAGAAAACTTTGGGCTTCTCTCAGTAATGTGAACTCTCACCAATTCTTTTCACCTTTAGCAAAAGGTGAAAAACTGAAGGTGCCAGTTTTTGGATGCTCCCTAGTTAAGCTTTGCTATCGATCTAATTCTGCCAGCAAAGGCCACGTTCTTCAGGCTGTCACTTCATTTTTGCATCTAGTGCTTCCCAACTCCCTGCCTGCTGACTCCAAGAAAACTAACACGACTCAGCTATTCACAGACCTGGAGAAGATTCTCTCTATGCTTCTGGCAAACTCTTCTCTCAAGACTTCTAGTGATTAATTTCACTGCCCACTCCTGTAGATGACTCAAGTCCATAAGCCAGCCAGGTACTCCACTCAGTGCAATCATCTTTGCTAACCAAACCCACAGCAGTTAGCACATATGCATACAATGAGGAGTGTATGGTTTCCTCCCAAGTGCATGCAGTGCAAGGCTCATTTTCTTCAAACCCACCTGATTTCAAGTGAAGGATTCTGTGAAGCAACAGCCTAAGTAACCAGTTTTCCAGAGGTACCTCACATGGACTTCATCTGCATGACTTGCATAAAACAAGTTTGTTTCCTGGTCTTCAGGAAGAGAAATGCAGTACTGGAACAGCTCTGCTGAGAGGACAGGCTGAGGGAGCTGGCAGTGTGCAGCCTAGAGAGAAGACTCCAGGGGGGACCTTAGAGTTGCCTGCCAATACCTGAAGGGATCCTACAGGAAGGCTGCAGAGGGTGTCTGGAGGCAGAACAAGGGAGAATGGTTTGAAGCTGAAGCAGAGCAGTACTAGACTGGAGCTGAGGAAGAAGTTCTTCAGTACAGGGGTGCTGAGGCTCTGGCATAGCCTATCCAAGAAGGCTGAAACTGCCTCTTCCCTAGAGGTGTTCAGTGCCAGGTTGGATGAGGTCTTGTACAGCTTAATGTAGTTGAGAGGTGTCCCTGCCCATGGTAGGGAGGTTGGGGTAGATGAGCTCTGAGGTCCCTTCCAACCTGAGCCATTCTGTGAATACATGGAGAGCAGAGCCAGCTGATGCCAGGGCAGCTCATGCTCTGCCTGCTACTGTGTCATGCTGCTAAGACTGAACAGTGACAGAGGCTTTCCTGAGGCTATCAGGGAACCAAACACACGAAGTTAGCTGATCACCCATGTGGAAAACTATCAGAAAGAGCTCTCAAACCAACAAAATTCTCCATGTACAACATGAAGATTGTTGTCTCACCAAAGAAACAGACCTGAACCAGCAATTCCCAGGTTACAAGTAAGGTGAAGGGCTAGGAGATTTGTCTTATCGAGGAGATTTGAATGAAGACAACAACTGAACTGCACGGTGCATCAGCTGGATGCTGGAGGGAGCAAATGTGCTTACCAACATGAAACTGAGAGGTGCCAATTCTATTGTTACTCTCAGAGATTTGTCCTGACTGACAAACTTCCTGATCCTCTGCACCTAGCAGCAACCCAAAGAATGCACCCAAACTGTAACAGACTGCATGAGGCCAGAATGATGCAGGTTTTATTGCCACACAGTACAAAATTTCCCTGAGGGTTTTGCTCAAGGCTTTTCTGTTTTTACACAATGCTAGCTGAGAACCTCTGCTATCCACAGAGGTCATGGCTGTCCAGATCCTTAGCAAGTGTTAATTTAGAGCATCCCTACTCAACTTCTGGCTTGGTATTATTTTTAGCTACTTTTTACTCCAGAAACACAGTAGATCACACAGAAGAACAAGGTCACTAAACATGTGCTGTGTTTAAACACACAACACATGGTGATGCAGCTCTTGGGAAAATATATCCTCCCTCCCCATCACTGACACTGCAGAAACCTATTTGGATTTGGAGGAAAAGTAACCAACCTGCTTCTCCCCCCACTCCAAAAAGCATTATCTACAGATTCTGCTTGCACAACACGAAGTGGCTTGTGGAGGTGTTTTCAATTCTCTACCTTCTAGGGAAGGCGACATGCTATGGAGCTATTTTAAGAACATCTCATTCACAAAGGTCTCCAATTCAGTCTTCAGAGACAGAGATGATTTTCTTGCTGCTTCAACATCTTTACTGGCATGACATTTGCTTCAGAGGGAGTTCATTTGCTGTTCCAACATCAAAATGGAGCAAGAGCAGCTGCCAGAAGAGGGATAAAAGGAAACACGGGTGACAAAGAGCAGCAAGGGTCATTTCTGGAGCAAAGAAATGCAGAACAGAGAGAACTGCAGAACTGTCACTCTCTCCAAAAAAGCCACAGGGTATAAAGACCTCCTCGCTACCTCCTGCAACTGGTGTTTAGCAGTCAGAAGGAAAATGAGACAGAAAGAACTAAATAATCAGGCTGAAGCCTTTAAATGGCAAATTATTATAAGCCAGCTTTAAGCACCTGAGCACTCCCAGTCAAAGCTGAGCTCATGTTTAAAGTCTGCAGTGTGCAAAGAATTCAAACACTCCTTCAGAAGGTTCAGAAGGAAACACTTTTGCCTAGGAAGCACTGCAGGGTCTGGAGTTCGGTGTTGCACAGTCACAGTCTCTGGGATGAATTCAAGCCCCAGTGCTAACCATGCCCTTCACACTGGCAGAGAGTACACCGAACAAACTTGGGGCAATGCTGTCAACTGCAACGTGACCACCACAAAAATTCCTCTGTGAGAGCCCAAGCAGGGCTGACAGGCCAGTGAAGCAACATAAGTGCCTGTAGAGTCTGATCTCCTACATCAGAGAGATGCAGTATCTCAGATGACACCGTCTGTCATTTACACCAGTTGTCCCCTACCCCATATCTAGGCTGTATCTGTGCAGCTCCACTCAAGGAAGCACCAACCCATCATTTTCACCACTCTTCAAAGCAGCCAAGCTCCCCACACCGCTGCTTTAAAGACAAAGCTGAGGCTCATCTTGGCCACCATGCCTTTCTGATAGGCTGACAAGCCTGTGCTAGGTCATCCACTTTGGCTACTTAATTCCTCCCCCCCCCCCTTCTTATTAATACATTGCCCAGAGCAAGGCAGGGACTTGTCCCTGGATCAACAAGGCCAGCAGACCCCTGCCCTCCTTTCAGAAATGGGCACACTGCCACCCTTGCAAACCTTGAGACACAAACCTTTACACACAATCAAAGCTCCTCACATTGCATTTTATTAACAGATTCATTTATTCTTTTCCAGCTTTGCAGGGGAAAGGTTCTCAAGCTGAAAACTCTGGAAAATTACTCTTTGCACAGAAAAGGACTCAGAGGGCCCAAGAGGAATTTTTAAGCCTTGTATATTAACATTTATTCTGTTGCATGCTAGAACCACAGCTTATACAGAGCATGGTATTTATCTGACTAACCAAGCCCCCTCGAGTTCACAGGCATTAGCAGCCTGTTTATGTCACCTCAAGGGCTTCAGTGTTAGGATGTATGAATAAAATATTGCCAGAGCACTGGGGACTGTATCTGTACAGTTGTATATGAAGGGACATGCAGGCTTGTCCAACGCCCACTCATTGATATTGTGCAGCTCTGAGTACCCTTTCTGCGGGTCAGAAACAAACCTGGGCAAGCATTTTCTTATGCTTTGTTCCACTTAACGCTACTTTTCCTGCATTAAAGGGTCACAAAACCTCCTCCATGCTTAAGTGCTGAAGGACATTTAAGCACAATGCCCAGCTATGAAAACAAAAGACTTCCAATATTGAGAGTCCTGTTTTCACAGCTAATTCTTGTGGCACAAGAAAAACCTCACAAAGCCCATGTCTGGAACAGGGCCATAATGCTTTCTACCATGCAACATGATACAATCTTGGGGAGAATTTTAAGGTTAAAACACTGCTGAGGTGCAAAGAAATAGACCTGGCTGATCACAAACTGTCTTTCCATCTCTCCTCCTTATGCAGAGGGCTATCAAAAAGACTATATCCCCACAAATCAAGAGGCAAACACAAGGGGAAAATAAATCTCCAAAGTCAGAGGAGACTGTGCTTGATGAAGGAGATTTTCCAAAAGAGACAACTCTGTGCCTCTTCCCTTTTAGATGTAATTTTAAGCATCAATTCAGCAAAGAGAGCCTGACAAATCCAGCTATGCTGGCATTCAGTGTTTGCCACTCCAACAGCAGACTCGCTACTGCTTTACAGCACTCTTACTGGGAACAAAATAGTAAGAGACAGATGCATGCCCCCATGAATAACTGTCTTCACCAGTAAGAGATTAGAATTGATCTGTCATGTTTCATCAGCAGTAGTCACCAATCGCATATCTCCATGCATCACTGGGGATGACAAATTAGTTGCAATCAAACTGGGCTTTGGCAGGATCTAGAGCAGTGTCTCTACCTGCCCAGTTCAAATTACCACGACTAGATTTTGCCAACTCACTCATCAAGCAGCTCAAGCTCATTGAACTGCTCAGAAAAACACTCTTGCTCAACACACTCCGAGCCAGCTCTGTAATGAGCTCCCCTTCTGCAGCCATGCTTCTTACACACAGGCATTAAACAACAAGGACAATAGCACTCGATTAATTCCTGCTGCAGCCCTGTCAGAGCAGAGTGATTCACACAACTAACAGGTAGCCCTTCCAAGTAACAGACCTGCAGGGAGGAAACAGAGGCTCTGTCACAAGTTGAGCAAGTTTGTCTGCAAGTTCCATGTTTCCTTCATATCCTTTTAAACCTTTTTTTTTCCCCCAAGCACACTTCCATGTGAATCAACTGTATGTTGCCCCCCTTAAATTTCATACCATGAAGTGCCTAAGAAAACAGCTGAACTGACAGTCTGAAGCTTCACAGCACGACAGAGGCCAGGGACACCAATTAAGAGTGCTCATAAATCCAGTGGAGAAGCAAGATACACTTGTTAGGGTGGGTCGTTCAGCACTGGCACCTGACACAACTCCATATGGGCGGGCAAGATAAGCGTCTCCCTTCAGCTGCCACCCCACCAGTCTCTCACCACGCTGAAAGGAGCTGGTTCAGCTTCCAAGGGCAAAGAAAAGATGGATAATATGGCTGCAGCATTTGCTAAACTAACATAAAGTGGGCCCTGGATTTTACTCACACCTTAGAGACACAGAAATTGGAAAGCATGGTTTGTAGTGGCCCAGCCAAGAGCTGTCAGGCACACTCTGGCTGTGCCAGGACTGTGACCCGCTCCACTTCTGCTCTCACTGCTGAGAATTCATTGACATGACAGCATCTACTGACACTTAAAGGATTTCTAAGATATTTATGTACAGCCAAAAATGAAGTCACCATAGATTTGACTTGCTAGAGCTAACAGAAAAAGGTTTCATGACCAATCACTAGGAATGTGGATAAAGATATGTGGGGGCAAACTCTTTGTGCTGAATCCAGCTCTCGTTGAGGCAATCAGCACTGCTCCACTCTAGTGGACAATATACCTGGGGCAATGCCTAAGCAAGCAGCCAGGCTAAAGGCTGAGCAGGGGGAACCTGTCCCCCCAATCTTAGAGACTGACTGAAGACAGCCTCTTTCTCAAGCCATAGAATCAACCAGGTTGGAAGAGACCTCCAAGCTCATCCAGTCCAACCTAGCACCCAGCCCTATCCAGGTCAACTAGACCATGGCACTAAGTACCTCATCCAGATGTTTGATGATAATCATGAAGAAAAAGGCTGTCAATAAACGAGAGAAAACCTTTCCCCAAGTCTTTCTGGGGTATTATTTTTAAAAAGAATTCTGGGTTTCCTAAAAATGCAGCAGCATTCACCATCCTGTAATGCATCCTCTGACACTTGCCATGGAGAGTTGCACAAATGCAGTATCTGCAAAGATGCTGAGTGCAACCCACATCCTGCTGATCCTCCCTTAAAGTGATAAGGATAAAGAAACAGCAGGAGCTTCAGCTGGAACTTCCCTTGGGTTAGCTGGCAACTGGTTTGCTCTTGAGGAAGAGTAAACAGCAGCTTTAAGCACTAATGAGAAGTGGATCCAATTCCCATCTTTTCCTGAGCACAGTCCTTGAAGGAGCAGGTTCTGGAGGACAGGAACTGCTCCAGGAGAGATGTCTACCCAAAGCTTTAAAATATTGTACAGAGACCACTGCAAAAATGAGTAGGCAAACCCACCCTGCTTAATATTAAACACTGCTGCTCAGAAGCATCAAGGGGATGTGCAGGCACACCTGAAGCAGACTCCTCCAGCCAGCAATGACGCAGATACTTCCTTGCCCTTTAATGGTAAGGAAGGAGCCTACAGAGATCGAGCTCTTACATTAGTCACCAAAACAGCACATCTCTGAACACTTCCCAACAAGCAGTCACTGCAAGACTTTCTGGGTTTGCTAGAAAGGTTTTTTTTTCCCCTATCACTGACCATTTGGACTCAACGATCTTCAGAGGTCCTTTCCAACCCCTCCCTAGCATTCTGTGATCCAACTATGGTCCTGTGGCAAGAACAAAAGAAAGGATTTCTTCCCAACATGCAGTTGAAGATGACTGACTTTCAGCAAATACAGCAGTAAAAGTTAAACTCTTCTGAAAATCAATTGTTTAAAGAGATATGAACCAATTAACTCAGTAGTGTACGTGACTGAAAACAAAATCAAGATGACACTCTATATTTGGACTGGAATAGTGCCACCAAGACACTCATCTGCAAACACATTCACAGCCCAAGTTTCCCTACAATGATTATTAGGTAATTGCTTGGTTTTACTACTTGGAAAGATTTTGCAACAGCAGAGAAAGAGAAAAAAAGAAGTCCCTAATGAAAACGTGTGGGAGAGTTTCAAATGCCTTCCAGCCCTCACAGCACTTCCCTGCCCTCAGGCCCACTCAACCTGCTTGAGATCCATTTCCTCCCATTGTACCCCACACTGCATCAGACCTCTCCAGAGCTTGAGGGGGAGCAGAGACCACAAGAATCCTCGGTGCATGTCACATTCACATTAGCAGTTTGTTACCAGTTTCAATAAAAACTTCAAACAGCCAGGCAGAAAGACAAGTTCTAAACAAGTATTGGCTCTCCTTCCAATACAGAACACCCTGAAACGCCTGCAAACCAAAGCTGCTCTTTGCTTACCTTTGGTTTTCTTTTTTTTCCTGTTTGAAACTGCAAAACTCCACTGTGATTCCAGCTTGAAATATTTGCTAACATTTCAAAGTGCAACAGAAACAGTTTCGACCAAGAAGCTTAACTCCTGCAAGACTTCTTATTGAAGTTCTTAAAGAGTAGGCACAAAGTATCCAAACCTCGTTCTTACAAAGATTTTGCACTCCAGTCTTAAGAGCTGTAACAGGCTTTCAGATTTACAACCTCCTTTCCCTCCACATTGTATGGAAGTGCAGTGATGTTGCCCAGTGTTGAGAGACATTCGGGCAAGACAAATCACAGCACAGGATACCATCAAGGACTTGTTGGTAGAACTTCAGCACTGCAGCTTTAGAGTTCTGCTGGCCTTTTCTCCCTCTGTTCAGACAGGAATCAGAAGGAGAGAAGGAAAGGTTGTCAGCTCACAGAATCACAGAGTGTTAGGAGTTGGAAGAGGTCTCAAACGATCATCCAGTGCAGCCCCCCTGCCAGACCAGGGTCACCTAGAGCAGGTCACACAGAACATATCAAGATACATTCTGAGTATCTCTGGAGGAGACTCCACAACCCCTCTAAGCAGCCTGCTCCAGGGCTCCAGCACTCTCACAAAGGTTCTCCCTTCTGTTCCCATGGCATTTCCTCTGCTTCAGCTTGCACACCCTGCCCCTTGTCTTGCCCTTGGCCATCTCTGAGCAGAGCCTGGCTGTGTCCCCCCAACACTGCCCTGCACATCTTTAGCACAGCAACAAGTACAGCCCCCAGGCTTCTCTGCTCCCAGCCCCAGCTCCCCCAGCCTGTCCTCACAGGGAGATGTTCCACTGCCTGCAGCAGCTTTGTGGCTCTGTGCTGGACTCTCTCAAGCAGCTCCCTGAGAACCACCTTGAATGGAGGGGTCCAGAACCACACAGAGTATATTCCAGATGTGGCCTTACCAGGGCAAAGGGGCAGAAGAGCCTCTCTTGACCACAGCCCCACTCCAGGATGCCCTCGGCCTTCTTGACCACAAGGGCACATTGCTGGCTCATGGGCATCCTTTTATCCACCAGGACCCCAAGCTCCCTCTGCTCTACACACCACTCCAATGGATCAGTCTTCAACCTGGTCCATGGGGTTGCTCTTTCCCAGATGCACTCTACCTTTGTGTCCTTGCTCCTTCTTTGTGGTCATGTACAAATCCACTGTCAGTCATTTATTTCCTTTGGAACTGCCCACCCAATTTCATCCTACAAAGGCACCTCTTCATCGCAATCACAGTTAATTTAACTCTACCACCATCATGGGCACAGCTCTGATAATCAGGAGGTTTGCTGAAATAAAACTATTAATCAGATACGATTAATAGTCAGACAAGAAAGTAGAAAGTGTTAAAACGGTCAGATTTTTATTAATCTCTACGTTTTAGGGCACACTTATGCTTTGAAGAGCCACACTGCATTCCCCAGGCCTGCAGGTGAACGACACGAGCGAACCAGACCAGCAAGCAGCCGAACATACTTTGGCCCTAGGTTAGTTCTTCACATCTGATGCATAACCTCCGAGGGTGTTAACGGTGCGGAAAGCAGCGGGCAGACTGTGAGACCTGGCCACGGCCCCTGCTGCAAAGCTCTACAAGCTGACCACATTCCTTTTTCCCTCTCCTGACCTGGGGAAGAAGGAAGCTCATCTCGTAGCGTGACATGCTGCTCCCCACCTGCTTCCGGAGCCTGCGGGCAAGGCTGCCCTCAACGGCAGCACTCCGAACCTTTCCCAACCTCAGGACACTTCAGGACTTTAAGGTAAAGCCGTCAAGCTTTACCTGCCGGTCTTCGAAGCACGCATTTCGAGGCCAGCCCCCGCCTTTAAAGCGCGTCCTCCCTTCCGTTAGCCAAGTTCGGCAAGCTCTGAAAGGCAGCTTTAGGAATCACCTTCCTCTGGAGAGCGGGGCCGAGGCAAAAAACATCTACCCCAGAGCACCGAGCTCCACTTCCCCTGCTCGGCCCCGGGCGGGCAGTAGAGCAAGCTCACCCCGCAGGCAGCACAATCCCAGGAAGGGCCTGGGAGCGGTAGGCCAGCAGACGGTCACAGGGACCTGCTTCGCCCGGCCTGACCGTACCCTCGGACCCGACCTGCTCCGCTGGCCGTTACCGCCACCCCGGAGCGCCCACAGTGACCTCCGCGCCCCGCCGCGTCCTCACCTCACCCCGCCCCAGGAGCGCCATTGGCCCCTCCCGCCGCTCATCAGCCTGCTCCCCACCTCCCATTGGCCAGCTGCCCACCTGCAGACGAGTGCCCCAGCCGCTTCCTGGTCCGTCACACGGCGCCTGGCGCTGCCATTGGAGGAGTGACGGTTCTGCTGCCGCCCACTGCCGCTGCTCACTCGTGCAGAGAGCTGTCAATCAGGCCGCCGCCTCGCCTCCGAGTACCATTGGCCCAGTAACCCCTTTTCGGGCTTTCGTTTCTCCTCATTGGCTAATTGGGTCGGACAGGGGGCTGAGATTGGGCAAAAAGCAGGTCTTGAGGGCGGGACTCGACACAAGCGCAGAGCCAATTGGCCAGCAGGCTGGAGCGGCGCCATGTGATTGGCAGGAAAGGTGAGGAAGGCGGGGCCGCCCGAGGTGAGGGTTGTGTGAGGTGAGGGAATCTCGCGGGGTCTCGCTGGCTCTGGGCGCGGAGGCGCGCGGTGATTGGGCGGCGGGGGTCAAGGGGGCGGGACTGAGTCAGGGAGTCTCCGCAGCGGCCGAGTCCTATGGGCCGGCCGAGCTGGGTCCCGCTCGGTGATTGGGTGGGGGCGGCTCTCGCGGAGCCTGGTGGGCCGGGTCCGATTGGTTGCGGGCGGGCTGTCGGGCGCGCGCTCCGCATGGGGGCGGGGGGGGGCCGGCGGGGGGAGGGCAGGCCGGGTGCGCGTGCCCGCTGTGCGCTCCGCGCTGGGGCTCCGTGAGGAGGTGAGTGGCGGCGGCGGCGGCGGCGGCGGGTCGGGCGGCCGAGGCGGCGGCGGCCGGGGGGCGGAGCGGCGCTGCGCGGCGGGGGCCTGAGAACCCCCCGCCCCCCCCCTCACCTCCGCCTGCCGCACGCACGCAGCGGAGACCCCCTCCCCCCACCCGGCCCCGGTCCCTCCCCGCCCTGCCGGAGGGGGGACTGCAGCCGCCGGCGCCCCCCGCAGAGGCGCTGCCCGCCCTGCCGCCGGCGCTGGGTCAGGCTGTCAGGGCGCCGCCGCCGCCGTCCCTCACCGTCCCCGTCGCCTCCTCCCCTCGCCCCTCTTTATCCCCCAGCCCCGCGCTCTCCCCTGTCATCCATTTGTCACTTTCCCCGCTCCCATTTTTCTCCCCTCGCCCCGTTTTCCGCTCGCTCCGCCGTTGTTTGCTTTGCTGCCCCGTCCCTTTCTCTTCCTCCATCTATTTTTATCTTTTCATCCCCTTTCGCCCTCCCGCTCCGTCCCTTCGCCCTCCTTCCCTGGCTCCTTCCGTCCCCCCTCACTTTCTCTGGGTGCTTGTGTGTGTTTCAGGCCTTCGAGGAAAAGTTGCAAACTCCCAAGTTTTTTTTGCTATCTTTGAGGGAGCAGGTGTCTGCGAGGAGGGAGCGATGTAGGAGGTGCCTGGGCGCTCAGGGAGGTGTCGTGGAGATAAATGGAGAGGATGTGGGAATGGAAGGGATAGAGTTGTCAGTCCTCTCAGGGTATTCCAGGGGAGAGACTCCAAATCCTCCTTCTGGAGGGAAGGGGGATTGATCACTCTATTTCCTTCTCACAACAACCACCACCACCAACCAACCAAACAACCAAACAAAAAAGTGAAGGAAAGAACCCAAAGCAAACCCAAGCCAGTTGCCCAAGGATGGAGTGTCAGTAGCCAACCTCAGCTGGACTCTTGGGAAGAGGGCTGATGCGCTCTGGCTCGCGCACACATGAAGAGATTCTCCAAGTTGGTTGGCTTCACGAAGAGATAAGGCCAGGCGAGCTCAATGTTTTTAAAGGTGGGCCGTGTATGATGGAACCCAACTTCTTTTAAAGTGTAGCAGATCTCATTTTTATGGCCAAATGACAGCTTGACCCAGTTGTTATCCAATCAAAGGGCATTTTTTTGAATGTCTCTTTGTGGCACAACAGCCAACGCAAAAATGATGGCGGCTTACAATGGCGGTACGTCTGCAGCAGCAGCGGGTCACCACCACCACCATCACCACCACCTTCCTCACCTCCCTCCTCCTCACCTCCATCACCACCACCACCCTCAACATCACTTGCATCCCGGCTCTGCAGCTGCGGTACATCCCGTACAGCAGCATGCCTCTTCGGCAGCTGCAGCCGCGGCGGCTGCGGCTGCGGCGGCGGCGATGCTCAACCCAGGGCAGCAGCAGCCATATTTCCCATCACCGGCACCGGGTCAGGCCCCTGGACCAGCTGCAGCAGCCCCAGCTCAGGTACAAGCTGCAGCAGCTGCTGCAGTCAAAGCGCACCATCATCAGCACTCACAACATCCACAACAGCAACTGGACATTGAGCCGGACAGACCTATTGGATATGGAGCCTTTGGTGTTGTCTGGTGAGTAGAGTGAAAAAATGAACAGATTTTTGCCTTTTCATTTTTTCTTTCTTTCTTTTTCTTTTTTTCTTTACCAGATCATAATTCATTCTTGGTTTTGTCATTTGAATCAGAATACAAGAAAGCTGCTTACTACAGATCTTTGGGTTTTTCCCCCCTCCACTGGTTCTTCTGTGTTCTTAGAAAGTTGGCTTTGCTTGTTTGAGTTGGCAGAAGGAGGTGTAGAGTGGTGAGGAGCAACCTCTGTCTGACTAACAGGCCACACCGTGGCTCTCTTTGGAGAGCAAGGCAACACGTTTGTGTACCTTTTTACCCATTGTATTAGAATATGTATGTTGTGGAGCTGTGCCCTTGCTTCCTAAAGCTTCAGGTTAACAAATGAGCGTTTAGAAGATGTGT
The DNA here is from genome assembly GCF_015220805.1 of Pogoniulus pusillus. Taxonomy (NCBI): domain Eukaryota; kingdom Metazoa; phylum Chordata; class Aves; order Piciformes; family Lybiidae; genus Pogoniulus; species Pogoniulus pusillus. The sequence continues at coordinate 13,028,142 of NC_087290.1, read as the reverse complement.
TTTGACCTGACTTGAGAGTTAGAATTTAAAAGCCTATGAAAATGTCTTCCTTCTTCAGTCACCTGTCAAGATCTTTGTCTAGGAGGCTGTGTGACCTGCGGTAGCAAGCTGCGTGCTACCTGGAACGGAGTGGCTGAACTTTGCTCTCTACTCATAAATGCAAATGGCATTTTCTCTCTCGCCGTGGTGCTGCTCCAGTCCTTTCATCCCCCCAGCCTTTATTTCAGAGGATTCTCTCTGTGCAACATAATCTCTTCTAATGTCTTTTGTGACCACCTCCATGCAAGCTCAGGGTCTCCAAAGCGCAAGGTGCAAAATCTTTTACACTGTAATTTTTCTTCTACAAATGGTCGTTGGCTTCCTGCATTCTGAAGCGTTCATCAGAAGCAGGACGGACGCCTGGGTGGTGTTTGGGGGAGCAGCTGCCTTGCAGCACACTTCCTGTAGCACCAAGTTTGAAGTGTGCAATTGTGCTGCGTCCTTGCAGAACTTGCCACAGCGTAGACACAAGGCTCTCGGTGGGGGCTGAAGGAGTTTTGCTTTGGGTGCTGTTTGCACTTTAATTTTCCCCAGGCAGAAGCAGGTGGTGAGGAAGAGCTGTGCAGGACAGGCCTCGGAAAAAAGAGAGACTTTATTCCTTCGTCCCAGCCCTTCAAGTTGCTGCCTTCTCACCAAAGCAGTGTTTGCAACAAACCCATGCTTGCTAAGAAAGCAGCCGTGGGTTGGTGTCGCAGTTGATCTTCTTGCCCTTAATTCAGAAGGCTGAGGGAGTTGACTGAAATGCTGAGCGTTCAAGAGTCGGCGGAGAGCTGTGGTACAGCCAGCACTGCTCTGGCCTTGTGATGGTACAGGAGGAGAAAGAATGAAAAGTGACAAGAAATCTGCTGTAAAAAAAATGAGCTAAAGATTATTTCCATCTGCTTCTGTATTGTTATTAATTTTTTGGAGGTAAAGTGTGAGGTATTTTTTTTAAACTTAATTGTCACATACTTGCTTAAATTGAGCTTATTATGTAAGGTCAGACCTCGTTGTGGTGTTGGTTGGTGTTTTATTTACCTGCCTCTGTTTCCTGGGCCTTTATTTCCTCCATTTGATTCGCCGAAATATCAGGTACAGAGAGAGATTTGCATTCATAATATTCAGTAGAAGAAAAGGTCAGGCTTGCATATTTAAATATAATGCTGTGAGGAATGCTGAGGGGAATAAAAGAAGTGTAAAAAGCAGAAGGGTCTGCACTTGACTGACAGGTAGGATAGTGCCAAAAGTGTCCACCCATCCCAAGTCCCTTGACCGGGCAGCTGCATCCACAGCCAGGAATTACCACTAGTGGGACTCTGCTGGCGAAGTTTTGACTGCAGCTTCTGCTTCAAGATGACAACAGCTTAAAGAAAAATAAAGGAGGATGATGTTAACTCAAAGGAAAGCAGAAGCCTGGAGGGCAGTTCTGTGCTGGTGAGGCTGCAGGGCTGTGCAGGCTGGGAATGGCATTGGCTGCAATTCAGTTCCTCTTTGCTCACATGTTTGAGCTCGGTGGTCAGCGTTAGACTCTTGGCCTTTCATATTAACTTCTGTGAGCAAACGCAGGCTGCACTTAAGAGCCTGTGAGCAATAATTAAACTGACTTTGAGATTTCATTCAGAAGATGAAGGAATGCCTGTGCAATTTAATTTTAGCCATGTGAGAGTGCAGCTGAACATAAACATTGATTTGGATATTTATAGGTTAAGTTGGCTGAGACATGAAAAATGCAGACTTTGGTACAAGTCAAACAGAATTTTCAGGGCTGTAAGGCCTGAGCTAGTTCTGAGTAAGAATTCTGTTGCTTATCTGTATCTTTGAGCATATATTGTCACTCAAAGATAACTGAGGAGTTCATAGCTGCACTTCTGAGGGAAATGGAAGGTTTTTTTTTTCTTCTACAGACACTTTGAGTATTTGAAGAAGTTGTCTTTCATCTTGCTACTCAGACATGTCATTGCATTGTCTGCAAAGACACAACTTCTCCTGCAGTTAAGTTTAGCTCATCAAATAATTAAGCAGCAGTGTGTGGTATTGAGCTTCCCCTTAGCGTACAAGGAGAGATTTTTGCCTTGGCAGTTGAGTTGGCATCTGTCAGTAGTTCACTTGCCTGGTGCTTTATGGTGTTTTGGAGTAGCTGATGTGCTGCTGGAGGCTTTCACTCGTGAAGAGCCAAAGCATTGTGCTTCAGCATTTTCATTATGAGCTCATGCACGCTTGTGCTGCTGCTGGTGGTTGTACACACGAGTTGTGTCCTCACTCAGCTGGGCACCAGGACCTTTTGAATCAGCCATCCCAGGCACATCATCTCCTTTGACTACCTGCAGCTTTTGAAGAGAACTCCGCCCAGGCTGGCAATGTAGAAAAGAACCTCTTGAGCAATTAGCATGAGATTGCTGGTTTTCTATCTTGTTTTCTCCTTCTGCTTTACGTGGTAGTGCAGTACCAAAGCTTGGTGTTTCTGAGCTGTGACGACAGGGCCGGGGGGGGAATTTGCTGAAGCAGGATAAGACGTGTGGGCACCTTTCCCCCAGGTGCTGTGGGTACCTTCCTCCACGTCCTGCAGGTTTGCTTAACTGCACCCTAGTTTGGCACATGGCCACAAACCAAGGTGCATACCTGATTTGCTGCAAACGGGGGCAGTTTGCTCTTGAAGTGCTTACTGCTAGCACCTTCTTAAAGTGGGGGAGGGGGGAAGGAAAAAAAAACTCATCCAGGTTTTAGTCCGGGTGACAAACTGGGTTTGTGCCGCCTCCTTCAATTGCCTGTCTGAATTTGGAAGTCTTGTGGATGTTCTAAGAAGAGGGAGCTGTCCTTTGCAAGAAGTGCTCCCTGTTTTCTGGGGAGACATGCTACTGCCATCTGGTGGGATTCTCCAACAGAATAAGGAGAAGAATAATTAAAAAAAAAAAAAAGAAGTATCTGTTGAACCTGCTCAGAGGTTTTGGAGCGAGGGAGAAAGCCTCAGTGAGAGGCACTCACGTTGCTTTCCTGCAGGATTCCTAGACCAGTGAAGAGGAACTGCAACCTCTGTGGAGGTAGACAGGGAATAATAATTCCTTTTGTGGGAGCTTTAACCACTGCTGCTGAGATGCAGTAGAAATGTCCTGTTGGTTGGGGTGTATAAGAAACTATGACTCTGCAAGCTGTGTGGGGACTGTGTTTGCCTTATGTGTCTCTAGCAGTGAGAAGTTCTTGTGGTCCCTCAAGGGCTGTGAAATCGGGGCTGGGGCTGAGGGGGCTGTTTTACTATTAACAGAAGGATGTTTAAAGATACCTCTCGGGGGAATCTCTTAGAAATGACAGAAGCAGAAGCAGAAGTGAAGTCTGGTTGGTTGTTCTTTAAGACCCTGGTTTGCAGAGTTTTAAATCATGGGGTGGCTTGCAGGCTATCTGCCCCTAATGCTTTTTATTCAAGTCAAACAGCAGTCTAACATTGCAAATGCTTTGTTGATGTGGAGATAGGACTTAATGCAGAGGCTGCCACGGTTTCCAAAGGCAGAAGTAATTTAGCCTAAATCTACCATTCATTCCTGACCTTCAAAGGCTTGGAAATCACTAAAGTCTTTGCTAAATAAAAATGGAAAGAATATTGCATACAATTGATCGTTGCCTGGACCCCAGAACTATTTTCAGAGGGTTTATCACTGTACTGGTGCTAAGCACAGCAGCAGGAAAGACGTTTCCAGGATCAAGGGATAATCTCCTGACTGTTACTTTAAAGGAACGTCTCGTGCTGAGCAAGTGTGCAACAGAGAGAATTTGCTTTGGACAAAATTGCTGGAATTAAATAAAAAAAAATTTAAAATATGTTACAGCTTCAAAAAAAAAAAAGTATAAATAATGGCAAGGTAAGTTCCACTTCTGCCATCTGATGTTGCTGTGAACCATGGTGGTGCTTTGCATAGCTGATGCAAATAATAATGCCAGAGTCCAGCCTGAGAAGTTTTAAAGAAGGTAAATTATGGGGAAAAAAATTGTTTTATGAAACTCTTTGAAGAGTTTAGGTGTGGGAGAGTTTTGGTAAGCTAAAGCTGTTTGTATCATGATCTTATGATAACTCACCTGTTAGTGGAATATAGCACTGTGAACACCAGGAGATGGCCCATGTTAATTAGCATTTAGATGGAAGATTGTTTGCTTTGCTTTAAACTATTTCATCTGACATTTTGTATCAGTCTAAAATGACCTCTGTGTGTGTGATAGACTCCTCCTAGGTGTTTTTGATGAGAAGTTTATCCTAGAGCTCTCATTGTAAGACTGAGCATAAATGCAGAGCTGTAAGCAGGGAGTGGTGTCTGTGGTAGATGGGACACAATATCCACCAGAATTGGATAAAGAGGTTCTAATAATCCACTCCAATAATGTTATCCATGGAGAAGATCCCTACAAGGCATCCAAACTAAGCAAATCCAAGACAAATCCAAAGAGCCTTTTAAAGTGCTGGAGTTACAGCTGGCTAAGATGCACCAACAGTCCTGATCAGGAGTAGAACCTGGGGTTTTCCTTAGGAGTGGAAATCCCCTGCAGTGGGCTGTGCTGGGTTTTGATGGAGTGAGATTTGCTTTTAGTAATGGGCACCAAAAATGTTTACAGTTAATAAGTAAAATGCTGGGAAATCTTTTCCAAAAGAAATCCTTCCAGGCTGTTTGGAGAACTTGGGTGTCTGTACTGAGTGTGGTGTTTAGCACTCCCCTGGGTGAAGATGAAGCTTCTTCCATTCCAGTGATGCACACCTGCTTTGTCTGCAGAGACTGAGGCAGAAGAGGGTGAGCAGAAATTTCCAGTTAGCAAAGATGACCACTGCCTGGTTCTCTCTGGCTGCAGTATGCACACCCTGTGGTATACATAGCATGGCAATGGCCTGGCTTCTCCTGGGTGATGTTTTCATTGACAGCTGGGGAAGGTCTCTGCTACCATCGCCTGTCCTGAGCAGGCTGTGGGTGCTGGCCAGAACCATTCCAGGCTCAGGGAATACTGTCCCCTGGGCTTTCCACTTTCTGTGTGCTACTTCAGTGAGCTTTTCTGTTGTCTGGGTGTGTGATGCAGACAGACAGTGATTTCCTCAGAAGAGGCAAAATCCTTCTTATCCATTTTTTTCTTGGAGGAAACCACGAGGGTGCCTAAGGCAAAAGAGGCAGCGCTGGCAGTGGGCACGTTAGAGAGCTGCCTGTGTTGTGTTTCACACTTCCCATCCTGAGTGGAGGAGCTGCAGGTGATGGTCTCTAATCCCTGTGGCAGCATTTGTCAGAGGATTGCTTTATTTCAGTTGAATTCTGACTTTATTGCATCTCAACATCAGAATGTTTGTATTTTACTGTGAAGGTGCTGGAGGCCTTCCCAGAGAGGTTGTGGAGTCCTCTGGAGATCTTCAGAACCTGCTTGAATGTGCTCCTGTGTGACCTGCTTTAGAGAAGCTGACACATAGGAACCTCATGGCCCAGTGAGAACACATGAAGGGAGAAGGTATCAGGTAGAGGGAAGGGACATGAGGGGACATGGCATGGCTGAGGCTCTGGAATAGGGTGCCCAGGAAGGTTGTGTATGCCCTTTCTCTGAGGGTGTTCAGGGCCAGGATGCTTGAGGCCTTGAGCAACCAAGTCCAGTTGAGAGGTGTTCCTGCCTACAGTGGGGAGGTTAGAGGAGATAATCTCTAAGATCCTTTCCATCCTAAGCCATTCTGTGATTCTGTGACTCAATGATTTCTGGAGCTCCCTTCCAGCCCCTAACATTCATTCTGTGATTCCATTTGGAAATAAAGACAGCAGAGCAATGACTTCGCTCAGCTTCTTTACAGGGCAGATATTGCAAAGTTTCTCTTTTTAAGTTGGAGTGGATTTATTTGGGGTTTCCCTTTTCACATTGCATTAAAATAAACATTTAAATGCCTGTTCCCCAAATGTGCTGAATTAAATGAAATGGGCATCCTAACTCCTTGCATTTAAATTGGAGGTTGGGAGTTGGGTGAAATTCTCTCTGAAGTACTACACCAGATTTCTCATTATTGTCTTGTAAGATGATGCAAAAAGGAAGGAATGTGGATAACATCTTTTTTTGCCTTACAAAGTTGGGTGAGGACCATTTTGGATAAATTAGTGCAGTGTAAATTATGCCAAGGTCAGCATTTCACAGGTCACTTGAACTGCCTCTTGTTTTGCAGCACCTGCAAATCTTGCTGTAGTTTGTAGCCACGTACCACTGTGTGCTGGTAAAAATGTTAATAGGCAGAATTTTCTCTTTCCTCTGGATTCTGCAGATGTTACAGCTCGTAGCTGTGTCTACAATCTTCTCATTTCTCAGAAAATGTATTTCAGACATTCCTTTCCCCTCTCCCCCCAGACTTTCACCTTTATTTTTTAAGAGAGCGTTTCATAGAATCACAGAGTGGCTCAGGTTGGAAGGGACCTCAGAGCTCATCTGCTCCAACCTCCCCAACATGGGCAAGGACACCTCTCAGCTAGACACAAGGCCTCATCCAACCTAGCCTTGAAAAGCCCCAGGCAGGAGGCAGCCACAGCCTCCCTGGGCAGCCTATGCCAAAGTCTCACCACCCTTGTACTGAAGAACTTCTCCCTCAGCTCCACTCTAACCCTGCTCTGCCTCAGCTTCAAACCATTCTCCCTTGGCCTGTCTCTAGACACCTTCAGGAAAAGTCTCTCTGCAGCCTTCCTGCAGGAACCCTTCAGGTACTGGCAGACAGCAGTAAGGTCCCCCAGGAGTCTTCCAGGCTGCACACCCCCAGCTCCCTCAGCCTGTGCTCAGAGCAGAATGCTCCAGCCCTTGGATCGTCTTTGTGGCCTCCTCTGGAGGCAGGATTGGAGGTGAGGTCTCAGCAGAGCAGAGTCAAGAGGCAGAATCCCCTCTCTTGTCCGGCTGCCCACAGTGCTGTAGCTGCAGCCCAGCACACAGCTGCCTTCTGGGCTGTATGAGGGCACTGTTGGCTCCTGGGGAGCTGCTCAGCAGCCAGTATCCCTGAGTCTTGTTCTTCAGGGCTGCTCTCAACCCACTCTGCACCCAGCCTGGATTTGTGCCTGGGATCGACCTGACTTAGATCCATTTGGCCTTGTTGAACCTCATGCAGATGGCACTGGCTCACTTCTGAAACCTGTCAGGGTCCTTCTGGAGGGCATCCTTGCCCTCCAGCCAGTCCCCTGTAGCACACAGCTTGGTGCCATCAGCAAACTCACTGAGGGTGCACTCAATGCCCACGTGGCTGACAGAGCTGTTAAACAGCATTGGACCCAGGACAGATCCCTGAGGTTTAAATTGTTGGTTTCACTAATCCAAAACACAAATGGCTTTGGTGTTTGGCCACGGGTGTAAGCCTTCCTACCAATTGTATCTGATCAAACAGAGTAGTAAATAAAGGCAAGTAACAAGCGTGTTGTGTTGTAACAGGCTGCTTGATGTTGCCAGGCTGCTTCATTTCTTGGGGGAACAATGGGAGTGAGAGTGAAAATAGCTTTGGGCAGGTAAAGTAGAAGGAAGCCTTTGGGATATGTTTGAAGTGGGTTTTTTTGATGACTTCTAATGGTTATATCTGGGGCTCATCTATCTTTAATCCTCTGGAAAGTGCTGCCTTCTAGTTGGGAATAGAGCTAGCTGAGAGTTGGGTAGAGCTTACTTGAACTGAATTTGGGTAAAAATGGACAGTAATTGGTTAGGGGCTTTTAAGTGCTAGAAAGAGAATTGAGAAGCTGCCTTAGTCCTGGAAACTGAGCACAAGCTCAGTTTCCAGGACTAAGGCAGCTTCTCAATTCTCTTCTGGTGGAGGGAGATATTTGGGGAAAAAATACTGTATTTTGGGTTAAACTCTTTCTGTAGGCTCCTGTATGATCAATCTGTCCTGCATTTGAAGTCCTGTTAGTCCCAGTTGTTGGTAAGCAGATGCTGAGCATCAGCTTTACCACTGGATTTTCCCTACTGAGGAGATCGACCTCCCAAGATTTGTGTTTGGTATTTTTTTCCCTCTGGGAAGTTTTGGTTGCTTGAGCACAGTTGAAGTGAAGCAGTTGAGTCCTCTTTTTACACAAAATCAGGAAAGTTTGCCCCTTTCTCTGTTGGGAAGGTCGAGGTGGAACATAGGGGGTACTGCAGACTTCTTGGGTGGTCTGAGTGTGCTGTGTTCTCCTACATCCGTGCTGTAAAGGATGCTGAGCAATGTTCTGCACTTGCTAGTAGCAAGACTGTTATGAGACTGTTCTGACTGGTCCAGATAAAATTTCAGATGGGACATAGAATAATTTCTTTGTTTTTTAATTTTGTTTATACCTTTGCTGTGCCCTAGGTTTCTGTTAGTCTGCTTTCAGTGCCTATTTCCTAACTCTGGAGATGTCCTCAGATTAGGCTTGGCTACTTTATTGGATCTGTTGAAAAATGGAAGTCATTAAAACAGAGAATAAGATAACAGAGTGGCAATTTAGATGATTTTAAAACCTTCTGGAATATGCAAAGCAAGATGAAAAGTTGGATCTGTACTCAGAACAGCTTCTAGGGTTTGCTGAACACCCCTTTATTCCTGCTCAAAGGGTTGAATAAGAAGCAGCTTGGCTCAGTTGCTGCAGTTTCCTCTGTAACCTTTAGAATCTAAGAGCAAGCAGTTGATTAGAGACTGAGTTATAAATATTATTATGAGAGTGATTTATCTGAAGCTGTTCAGGTTTTGTTTCTGGAATTGAAGTCAGTGGCATGGCTGGGACTGAACAGCTGGTGGCCGTTTGAAACGTCTCTGCTGGGTTGTTTGGAGGCTGTGATCAATGCCTGCTCCCATTGCTCAGCCCAGGTATACACAGTGATGGAGTCGTGCTCTGGAAACAAAGCAGAGTCTCAGTTTTCAAATTGTAGCCTGAATTGATGCCAGTCTGAGTCTGTCCTAAGTCATCTTAAAGGCTGGGGTGCTAAAGGCTGGGCCCAGTTCTGTGCCACTCAATTCAAGAGAGATGTTGAGATATTGGAACATGTCCAGAGGATGGCACCAAGGCTGATGAGGGGCCTGGAGCACAGCTCTGTGAGGAGAGGCTGAGGGAGCTGGGGGTGTGCAGCCTGCAGAAGAGGAGGCTCAGGGCAGACCTCATTGCTGTCTACAGCTAGCTGAAGGGAGGCTGTAGCCAGGTGGGGACACAGCCTCAAGTTGTAGCCAGGAGAGGTCTAGGCTGGATGTTAGGAGGAAGTTCTTTGCAGAGAGAGTGATTGGCATTAGAACGGGCTGCCCAGGGAGGTGGTGGAGTCACTGTCCTTGGAGGTGTTCAAGAAAACCCTGATCTGGTTGACTGGATAGGGCTGGGTGCTAGGTTGGACTGGATGAGCTTGGAGGTCTGTTCCAACCTGGTTGATTCTATGATTCGAAAGTGCTAAAGAAGAGTTTTGGGTCCCACAGCTTTAGTGTCCTTCCACTGCTGAGCAGAGCTGGTAGCACCCTTGTGGCAGCTCTCGGGGCGGGGGTTGTGCAGGCTTACTCCCACCTTACCAGTGGTGGCAATACCAGAGCTTGGGGTTGTATGTGCTGTAGATGGATGAGGCAGAAGCCTGTGGAGCTGCTAAGAGGAGAGACTTGGGATGAGGAACTGGGAGAATCCCTGCCGAGTGTGAAATGTCGTTGGCTGGGGCCAGAACTGTCTTGCATCTGTCACTGGTGACCTTTCTCAGCGATGACAGTTATCCTGCCTGGGCTGGAACACTGCAGATCGGTTCTCAAACACAGGAAGCAGCTTTGCAGCTCTCCGAGTTGTCTGATGTGGGTGTGTTCAGCTGTTCTGCAGTTAAATGCTGTGGGAATGGCCAAAAGCCCAATGTTCTGAATGGGAGGTGCTGGAACTTCTGCTCTCCTGTGAGTCAAACTGTTACAGCCCAGCTTGGAAAGGCAGACCCCTGAGTGAGGCAGGAGATGCTTAAATGAAAGTGGCTTCTGGCAGGCAGTGGGGATCCGTATGTGAAGGATAGAGGCTGCTGTGGGTAATGCATTTAGTTATTGATAACAGTGTTTGGCCATAATAAGCAGTCAGAGGGAAGCAGTGAATGGGAGTGGAATTGGAAGGGATGGGGAGTGAATGGGGTGGCAGCTAAAGGTGGTACAAACCATACCAATTATCTGCTCTTTGCATACAGAGAGGTTAGAAAGATTAATGTTGTTATTGTAGCACTAAGCTGTGCTTTAACAAAAATGACAGAGGTAAGATATTTTCATTACCTCCTTCTCTCCTCTCTGTTCTAAGTGTCCTTTGCCTCACTTCCACCCCTTTTTCTTATTTTCCAGTCTTGTCTGTGGCACTTTGTGTGCAGTGCAGCTTATCAAATGAAGACAGTAGGGCTAAACTGTAGAAAAGAAATACTGCTTCTCTGTGGAAATCACCAGAGAGCTCCGTCCACAGTGCATTGGAGCAGTAATCTGGAGAAGAGTCACCTGCTCTAGGGAGACGTTTGGCACTCCTCCCTGTGTGCCATAGGAAGGGGCCAGTGTGGATGCAAACTGTATGCAAATACTTGTGATTCAGGCATACAGGTGGCAGAGATGAGTATCCTTAGGGAAACCCTCACTCTCCTATGTCCAGAAATGCCCTTCCTTGGCCAAAAGGGTCATGCATTCGGATCCTTAGGGTGCTGATCCCTTTAATACTGAGAGAACACCAAGAGCCTTCACCAGTGGAGCTGGCAGCACATTTTTCTACATTTCCATATTTTTTTCTAGTGGGAATTTCAATAATCACATTACAAATGGCAGCTGTGTTCCACTGAGCTCAGGTGTGCAGCGTGTGAGTGCATACAACAAGGTGCAAACCCAACACTGGAGCACGTGGGCACGCACATCTTCTCACAGAACCAACAGGAGGCTTCTCCCCAAAATCCATTGCTGCCAGTGCACCAAACACTAGAGCAATCTGGACCTGAGTGTGATATTTAATGCTGTGTCTCCTTTTGGTGCATGAGAGTGATGGCTAAATGGAGGTGCAGTGATTTCTATCAGCTCATATCTGACTTTAGACAGCAAATAACCTCCACGGCCACGGCTGCCTTGGGAGCGTGGCCACGCAGAGCCTTGAAAAGTGCTTACTAAGAATTTGGGCTTTAATCATGAGGGCTGTAGCAGAATCAGTGTGTCCTCGTAGTATCATTCTTTAATTTCCTGATGTGGTGTTTATCTGCAAAGGTTTGGAAGCATTTGGGTGTGAGTGGAATTTTGATGCTGATGTCGAACGTGACGCTAGGATGGTAGTAGCAGAGTCACTGGGTGGAATATGTGCTTTGATAAATGACCTGCTGCTAGGTCTTTAATGGTGTGGTGGTATTTATGTGACATCTGAAGAAAAAAAAAGTCAGAGCTTTCTGGTGAGAAATCTTGCAGGGAAATTGGTGGTGAAGTAAAAGATAACCAGGAAACGTAGGAATCCTTGGACTCCAGGGAGGGGTTTCCTTTCCCTTATTGTCTTTCATATGCAAATACATTTTAATAGGTGCAGAAAAATCACTCACCAGAGAAGCTGATGGTTTGGCTTCCTTGTCACTGGGAGTGGTGCTGTTCCATGGATTAAGCTTACATCTTTTCCTGGCTGCTGTTCCATGTATCCTACATCTTTTCCTGGCTTCATGGCAGGATTTTTCTCCACTATTCTGGTTCCACCAAGCAGTGCTCTTAGAGTTTTCTTCATTTTGTAACGTAAATGCAGTGTCAGATGGGAGCCTTCCCTTAATGGGAGGATTGAAGCTGCAGATGGTGTTGAACTGGGGGCCAAGTCCTTATCCTGGCTTTCATCTACCTCATTCTTTTTTTTCTGAGAAGCTGCTTGACTTTTCCTTTGCTCTTGAAGGTGTGCCTGGAGCTTTTAATTTCAGCTAATGCATTTTATTGTTTTGTTTAATGCAAATTCGTGTAACTTGAGGAACTTTTGTCTATGGATGGCAAAATTTATTCTACAAAGGTGGTAGCAAATTTCAGAAACTAGCAATCAATCTTCTGCTGAGACCTGTGCTAGCACTTGTGGAGCTCTGCAGATGAGACTTGACAGCCAGCTGGTTAGGAAGGAGAGAGTCTAGCTTGTGATCTGGAGCAGGGGGCTCCAGAACCATTTCATTTTTCCTTTTAATGGTTTTGGTTCCTAATTAATAGGTTAAGGTAGCAGCACAGCCCATTCTGAGCCTGTGGCACTTGTGTCTGGAGTGGAAGCCCCAGTGCACTGCCACTGAGTCACAGAATGGTTTGGTTTGGAAGGGACCTCCAAAGGGCATCCAGTCCAACTTCCCTTGCAGGCAGCAGCGACATCCTCAACTAGAGCAGGTTGCCCAGAGCCCTGTGGAGCCTCACTTTGCATAGACATATCTGTCTGTCTGCCTTCTCACAGAGCTCCTTTTTGGCTTCCTGCTGCTTTCCTTTTTAAAGGCCCTTGACAACGGATACCAACTGATTTGAGAGCCCTGAAGAAGAGCTTTTTTTCCCTCAGGAGATTCCATAGCAAACAGAACAAGAGACTTGTTAAAAAGGCTGTTCTCACAGTGCAATGTTCTGATGCTTCTCCGAGTTCCAGTGGGCTCCTTTCTCTCAGATCTCTTATTTGGAGGGAGAACATCTTGCAGGTAAGCTTTACAGAGGAAGGAAGGGAGTACAGTGGTTATTCCCAGACTGCTGGCAATCCATCTTGTGCAGCTGTATCCCTTCCTAGGCTGGTGTCTTCAGATAAATGAAGATGAGAATGCTCTGAAGCTCAGTGCTGTCTGACTCTCCTGTGTTCTCCCCAAGTGCTTTTGAAATTCTGCAGCTCAGACCTCCTTGATGTTCATTTGTAGCTTGTGGGTATGTTGATGAAGCAAAGTTATTCCTTTTTTTGCTATTGTTCTGACTGACTGAAGGGACATGGATCAAACAGGTCATGGAAAGACAGGAGATTTGTAGCATTAATGTGCATAATGTAGTGCTGCAGAGGGTTACAGATGGAGAAATCGTGATTCCTATTTCAATTGCAAGGACCTAGCCAGAACAAACAAGGGTAGACAGAGCTGAAAGTGACATCTTGGAAAATGAAGAGCTGCCAGTAGTTTTGTTAAGGGCACAAGGCCTCCAAGTTATCATTCTGGAAACTGATCTCGTTACCATGACGTGCAGTTAAAGGACAGTGGAGTGTAAGGGGTTTTGTTTCCTTGTAGCTCAGCAGATGGGAGATGAAAAAAAACAAGTGAGGGCTCTATGAAGAAAAATCCCCAGCTCTCAAAGGGAGATAATCAGAATGAGCAGGAACTAGAATCTACCTTATTTTTGTGTCTAAATTCAAGTCACTGGGGAGAGAAGCTCCCACATAATAATTGCCCTTCATTTAATTAGGGAAAACTCTGCTTTGCCTTAGCCCTTTTTTCTTCTCAGTGTTTTGAATGGACCAAATGCATTCACTGTTGCTGTCCATGCACATGTCCTATGAGGAGTAGCTGGGGAAGCTGAGGTTGTTCAGTCTGGAGAAGAGAAGGCTGAAGAGAGACCTCATTACTCTCTACAGCTCTTTGAAAGGAGGCTGGAGCAAGGAGTGGGACAGCCCCTTCTTTTTGGTGACAGGCAACAGGACCAGAGGAAAATAGTGCAAGCTACACCAGGGGAGGTTTAAGGAAATATTTCTTCACTAAAAGAGTTTTCAAATATTAGAATGATCTGCCCAGGTGAAATCACCATCCCTGGAGGTGTTTAAGCATCCTGTGGACCTGGTGCTTTGGGATATGGTTTTAGTGTTGACCTTTCGGTGCTGGACTGGAAGATCTTGAATGTCTCTTGGCACCAGATTGATTCTGTGATGTTGTCAGGGGGTTTTTTAAACCTCATCCTCCTTGACAAGTGCAGAAATGCCTGATTTGAAAGACCTTGTTTGAACCGAGGGGCTGTGGTTGGTCAAGAGTGGAGTTGCCCAGCCAAATTTTGGGTACCCCATGCACTCTGCTAGAGCAGGCATTCATGGGACAGCGGCCTGAATTTGTCAGGCTGCTGCTTCATGAGCCAATATTCAGGTCATGGACTGGAACAAAAGAATTTCAAATGAAGACCTGCTGGAATGCTCTTCAGCTTCAGATCTTAAGGCCATTAAAAGCTGCCGCTTCTGATGGGGCAGAGCAAGACGTTGGTCTTCTCCAGACTGCTTCTCGAGTGGGGACTCCTCAGTGAGTGTTCTGGGGAATCCTCCTGTGTCAGTGGCTAAAGAACAAGTAGCACAGGTCCTGCATGCTGTCAGGCTTTGTGCATAATTATTCTACCAGAGAATGTCCTAGAGCAAAACTGGATAAAGGATTCTTTAAAAAGAACTCTCTCTTACCTTAGGTCATCTGATGTAATTCAAGTGAGTAAGAGTAGTGTTTAACAGCTTAGCTAAAAGCAGTTTTGAATTCTGAAGCAGCAAGTCCCTTTTACTTGGTTTTTAAGTTATTAAAGACAGCACAAGGTATCAAAGTGCTTTCCTGAGCATATTTGTTCATTGATTTCATTCCAGAAGCCAGGATTAAGGTCTTCTGTTGTGCTTTTGATGGCAGGGCACTGACACACTAACCCAAGCCCATCACCTGAATTGCAGTTTTGCCCTGGTTGAAGGAGAAAAAGCATTTCTGCTCTTTAGGTTTGCATTGCTTATTGTTTTCTGAAGCAACTGAAGGAAAGTAGGTGAATGTTGACAGAATCGGGACCAGCCTTGACCTACTTGTGGCTTCTTCTCTGATCTCTGTCTCAGGCATGCCACCTGATCCTTTCTCTGCTACTGTTTACTCACCCAAAGCTTCATCAACAACATGAAGCACTGGCAGATGTTTGGTTATTTGAATATTAGATGTTTCTATCATCACTCCTACAGTTGTTCCCAAGAAGAATTTGTCACCTCGTAAAGGGAATCCTTCTGTAATAATTTCTCTTTCCCACTGCACTGTTTTAACCTTTGGATGTGTTGGAGCCATTCATTTCATTCCTCTTTGAATCCTCTTCCGTGAGTCTGTGCTTTACTTTAGAGTGTTCCAAGACTGGAGTTACACCCAAGGGAGTGATTTCTGCTATCAGGAGGTTTGTGGCTGACTCAGTACAGAGCAGCCTACAGTAGGAGTTTTGAGTCAGTTTGTGGAGATCAGTTCAAACTAAAAATAGCCTTGGCATGGACAGGTTGAGCCAGAGCCTGGCAGTCTGACTTTGGTGTTTCTTTGGGTAAAGCTGGGAATCCAAACCAGCTGCTGCACAGGGAGTAAATTCGTTTGATTTGTGACAACTGAGGTTGGCTTTTTGGGAGGAAGAAGGAAGAAAGAGATCCCTTGCAGATGCTGTCATCTTCTCAAGGGCTCTGCTGCCTGCTTGAGCGTGCAGCCTCCTTGTGCCTGCTTTCTGGGGCACTGAGATGAAGAGGGCTTCTTGGCTCTTTGGTCTGGCTGACAAGTTGTGCAGACATTTACTGATATAACAAACTCAGACTTTTCGTTGGTGTGTAGGGATGCACCCTGCCAGCATCAGCCCTGGGAGAGGAACAGGGGGCAAAGCTTTTCAATAAACCTTTGGAATTTTCTGCTCTGGCTTGCAACACCTTTTGTAGCTCCAATCAGTGAGTTTGCTTGCTGGCTAGTGAGCATCTCACACCCTCAGGCCCTGCTCTGATGAATCCAGTGAAGGCATAAAGCTAACACAATAAATATTGTGTAAGGATAGGATTACAGGAGCAAGGCTGAGTGCTCTTTGCTTTACTTGTGAGTGCCAGTCAAGAACTGTGTGACAAGGAATCCTAGAATGGCTTAGGTTGGAAGGGACATTAGAGATCCATCTACTCCAACCTCCCCATGTCCCATTTTGCAGTAGCCAAACTGCTGCTGCACAGCAGCTGGCAGAGCTGCAGTCACTTAGCATTCACTTTGTACCCGAAGTAC
Source organism: Pogoniulus pusillus (assembly GCF_015220805.1). NCBI lineage: Eukaryota > Metazoa > Chordata > Aves > Piciformes > Lybiidae > Pogoniulus > Pogoniulus pusillus. The sequence goes on along the minus strand of NC_087290.1, from coordinate 13,012,272 downwards.
ATTTATATTTTGGTCTCTGAGGGGTTTGGTGTGGTCAATAATATCAATGATTAATGTTTCAGTTATTGTTTGCTGTAATGAATTTATTCTTTCTACCTCGCTCTGAAAATATTACCCTGGAAATAGGAACAAAAATAAAGTCAAGAGTGGAGACCAACAGAATCAGCCAGCACTGATTTCAGGCTGATAATTTCTTTTGTTCTTGTCTTATTATGCCATTATTAAACATTCAGGTGGAGCATTTCTCAGCTCTGAAACTCAATGTTCAGTCTCTGGCTTTACCAAATCATCTGCACAGGTTTGCTGTGCTCCAGATGAACATTAGGTGTGGTGCTGGGGTAGCAGTGCTGTCCTGTCATGCAGAACAAGCTGAGTTCTTTGTGTGAGCGATGGTTCTCTGCTTTATCACGCTTGGGGAGGGTCACCTTAAGTCTTGAGAGGTGTTACAGAGGCAGAAGGTTAAGGTTGAAGGACTCGAACTTTGGCAAGAGCAATACTGGCTGCCAGATCCTCAATACCAAGCAGTTACTTACAAAAATTACATGGAAATAAGGAGTTGCTTTTAGCTGACAACTTAGATTGTGCAGATTTTACAATACTTTGGTCTTTTGAGTAGTAAACCAAACCATCTCTTAGCACTGGTTACACATCCTGTGGACAGGTGTGGAAGAGATTGAAAGGGCTGGTTCTCAGCAGGCTGTGAACTCCGAGGTGCTGTTTACCTGTCTAGTTTAGTCCATCACTTTAACATCTTAGTATTTCTGAAACTGCCCTTTGAGTGTAATGAAAGGGAGTGGTCAGGGCTCCGACCTAATTGAGACTGTCAAGGAAATAGGTGGAATTTTTACAGTGCTCTGAGGCTTGATGGTATGTGACAGAGGATCATTCACTTCACTGGCCCATGCTAATGGGAGACTGATGGCTCTTTAAACTCCCTGGTAACAAATATATGCCTGATTTAGTTTTGGCTTTGAATTCTTTGTGAAGTTGTGAGAGTCTTTCTGAAATCTTCATTAATACATGCTGAAATAAAAAGGAGTTTCTGTCACCTTCCAAAAATATCCCTTAACACCAAAGCATCTGCTAGGTGTTTGGCTTGTAGAGGTTATGAGTTTATTTCACACTTGTTTTGTCACATCCTTTCTATTCCTACAGTAATTCAAGGAAGGAAAGGCTGTGTGATATTGATCATGAAATCAAAGAATGGTTTGGGTCAGAAGGGACCTCCAAAGGTCACCCACTCCAACCCTCTTGCACTCAGCAGGGAAATCCTCCACTGGAGCAGGTTGCTCAGAGCCTTGTAGAGCCTGACTGTGAATATCTCCAGGGATGGGGCTTCAGCTACCCCCCTGGGTAACCTGTTGCAGTGTTCCAGCACCCTCATGATGCAGAACTTGTTCCTAACATCCAGTCTAAGTCTGCTCTTCTCTAATTCCAAACCATTGCCTCACATCCTGTCCCTGCAGGCCTTTGCAAACAGTCCCTCTGCAGCCTTCTTGTAGCCCCTTTCAGGTACTGCAAGGCTGCTATTAGGTCTGCCTGGAGCCTTCTCTTTGCAGTCTGAATAACCTCAGCTCACACAGCAGAGGTGCTCCAGCTCCTCTTATCACATGGAAATCATTACACGGGACAAAAAAAGGCAATTTACAATAATTTGCATGAGTAAAATGTGTAGAGCAAGCATCAGAACAGCTGATGTCCAATTTACCTTGTGTGCAGCAAGGAGGAAGCTGCCATAGCCTAGTTGGGCTCTTCATCACTGCTGTCAAGGTACAGAGAGGATTCTCTTCAGTTTGAGCTGCCACTGAGATGAAGAAGCTGTATTGTGGCTGGAGGAGGCAGGAGTAAAAGAGCTTGTGTCAGATGTGCTGCTGGTTTTGTTTCTCAGCTCTTAGTTTTGCTTTATTCAGTAGAGCAGGAATCGAGGTCTCTGGTTAGTGCTTGTTGTGGCCATGGTTAAATGTTGGGAACTGCAGGAGCATTTAGGATTAATGCATATTTTATTTAATGCTTTGTTCAAGTCCTCCTGCAAGACAGATAAATAAAAATACTCTTGTCTATAGTAATTTCTGTTGAAGAGGATGGAAGAGGCAGTGGCAGCTGAGGAGTATTCCGAGTGGCAGCGCTGCCTTCTCTATTGCTGCAGTAAATATTGATGTTCTAAGAAGGAGCAGGCAGGACAGAAGCTGAAACTTGAAAGGTCATTAAATAAGGTCATTAAATAAGATTTGCCTCTTCCAGGTAAAAACCTTGATGAATGTTTGTAGATTTATCCTTACTACAGATTGTGTGTGGGGGATGAGTATGGATAGCAGTGTTTCATAACAGTAAAAGTTCCTGTGAGCCTCAGACAACAAACACCTCCAAGTCCTGAGGCATTGTACTTACCCAGCAGGTACAGTTCTTCCCATGGGGGCAGCCAGGACATGGGAGTGTAATTCCTTTGGAGTGAAGCAGTGTTTCAAATATTTAGTGAAGTAGTGTTTCAAGTACCTGTAGCAGACTTTAGTTTGAATACTCTTCTTATTTGTTCATGTGCTAGCAAAGAGCCAAACGTGATAGTGGTGAAAAAAGCAAAGGGCTGAAATGCAACAGGTTTCACCTGGAAGGTGAAGGACTCGGATCCTGAGATGAGATGTGGTGCTTGGTGCCAGTGATCGTTGCATAGCTTCATTGGGATGCTGAGGCAAAAAGGAGTTTGGGCAGGAGGAGTTGTTTAGTCCTCTCAGGGAGATAGTTAAAGGGAGGAGGAGAGGTGCAAGGGAAAGCAGGCAGTGACCACCAAGACGCTGTGGGGATGGTTACTGCAGGTTGCAGGTATCTGTCTAGAGGATAAGACCAGAGACTTTATTAACCTACTTTGCTGTGGAGGTGGAGATTTATTCTAGGAACTGTGCCAATGCGTGGAGGGTTGTTGGACAGTGGGAAGAAGGTTTCTCTCTTGGGTTTTCCTTGGTTGGTTGGTGGGAATGGGGATGGAGGGCAGCAAATGGAGTAATTCATGAAATAGTGGTATGACCTTTAAAAACAGAGAAGAGAGGACAAAAATGCATGGAGATTTGTAAGTTTGTTGGATGTGTTATTTTTTTAGGGACATCACAGGCCCTACAGAGCTGTGCCACTGACTGGGGAAGAGAAAAGAAAAAGGAAAAAAGGAATTGCTTTTGTGGAATTTGAACCCCTGTCTGAATGAGCGTCCTGTATAGAGCAATCACTTGTTCTAGCTGTGCTTCACACAGGCAGTTGTGAAGTAAATAAAAAGGTCTCAAGCATAGCCAGAAAATTTAGTGTAAATGGGGAAATAAATTTGATTTGGAAAGCAGTTTCAATTTTAAGCTTCCATGAAGGAAGACAAATTAAACATTTTTAAAGATATTAACCGTAACAGTATCCCTTTAATTTTCTCTCCTTTCTTTCAAGGAAGATACTCTGAATCAATTTCTGTTCAAGGGGACAGATTTCTTGCAGTAATCAGTTTTGCTTTTAGCTCTGATTTTTAAAGAATAAGTGATAATGGCGCACATGCTCGAGGGTGTGATTAGAAGGCAACATTAAAAGGCTTTTTAGGACATCTCTGGTAGAAAAGGGAGCTCTGGAGAGGTCTGCATTTGGCAGCTGAGCAAGATGTGAATAAAGCCTACCTTTGAAGTGTGGTAGGAAGAGCAAGTTGCTTAACCCTTTCCCATAAAGTGCTTTCCAGTGAAAGTTAAACTCGGGCCTCTGAAAGTTACCCATTAAACCTGGGGGCTTGTGTTTAGTCTTTGCTTTCCCTGCATGGATCCTCTGAAATAGACCACACCTACCAAGAATCCCCACTGGAAAGGCTCGGCTGGGTGCACTGACTTAAAGCTCAAGTTCTGGGGGGGTGCCTTGGAGTACTTTTTTATTACCATGCAGTATTCTGAGGAGTATGTTAAGGAAACTTAGTGGAATGCTGAGATGCATACCGGTAGTAAGTTAATTAAATGGTCTTTTTCTGCTAAAGGGACTTGTTTCTGTTCAGTGTCTTTAAGAGACACACAAGCTCTTGCTCAAATGCAACTTTGTGGATGCAAAGTCTACACACCTCAATGTTAGGAAGATATTTATCTGGAAGATGTTCAAAGATGCTGAAACAGGGGAGAACTGTCAGCAAAGTGTCCCTTCTGGGTGGAGTGCTGCTCTTTGGTCTCTGCTAGCCGAGGGGACACTTTGCACTCATGCAGACAGCGAGGGAGGCTGCTCGCTTGTGCGGCAAGGGTTGGCTTTAAGAGTGCAATACACGTGGACTAAGGGCTGGGTTTTACATCTTCCAGCAGTCACGATGCTGTTACATCCTCCTGTGGATCTCTTGAGCTCTTACCTCTGACTGTCACTGCACAGCGCCTGATTCCTTGTTACTCCTACACTGACTGGGCTTGGATGTCTCTGTCTCAAAGTTAGATGTAAATGAAGTCAAAGTTTTGCTCAGTGGTACCTCCTCAGCAATCTTTTTCAGTTGCTTTCACATCTTAGCTCTCAAAATAAAGAGTTCTTTTTACCCACTGTTAATATTTCATTTTAGCATCTTTTGAAGTGCTGCCAGCTGGAGGCTGCTGCAGAGCAATAGTGACCTGAAAATCATCAACAGCACATCCATTTCTTAAATATCTCAGCAAATAGCAGCTGGCCTTTTTGATAATGTCTTTTAACAATGAAACCTTTTTCTTGTTTTTCCATGGATTCTGCTATCAGTAGCAGCTGTTACTTGGTGTATTCTCTCAGTGCCTTAGAAGTGAGTTAATCTGTGCTGCAGCTCTGGGGGGGCTCTCGCGTAGGCAGTGGTTTGCAGCAGGATCATAAACAAGTTCTGGTGGAAACTTTTTGAAGCCCGTGAGCTGCTGGGGAAAATACCTGGGCACACTGCCTGAGTGCCAGTGTCACACGTGTCTGGTTTGTGGGCCCTGCTTAACTACTTAGAGTAAGCAGGTATTTAGTACAGCTTACAGGTGGGATGATAAGAAATGATGTCAGTTCTCCCTGGACTTCTGTTGCTGGCTGGTGCGTGGGTACAGGATCCACCTTTCACCAGAGCCTTCCCTCAGCCCAGTGGGCAGCCACCCTCAGATTTGCTGTGCTTCTCCAACTTCTTCAGCACTGATGACTCTGTGATTGTCTGGGCTGTTGATTTCCGTTTGTTCTTCCTCAGTGATGATGATGATCTCTAAGTTTAAAAGAGCTTCCACAAAGCTCTGCTCGTTGCAGGAAAGTGATGAAGCCTCAACACTGCACACTGCTGTAATATTTCCATCCCTCTCACCCTTTAAAAAGGATAGTTGAAGTGATTATGACTGTCTCCTTTAAACGAGAATGTATCAGCTTTTGCATCTCCTGAACAATGCCTGTAGAGCCAGAGGGCAAAAGCCATTATACCGGGGTGCTAATTGCATGAGTGTGTGCTAAAATCCTCCTGTGAGTGTCCAACAAGACCAAAACCTAACTCCCCTCCGCTGCTGCTGCTCACTTAGCCACCACTACTGGTTTTCACTGCAAGGGGAGCCTGAGTGACTCCGCAAAGAGCACAGGATTTAGTGGGGTTTGTCACATACAGCACTGACTCAGTTCAAGCTTGGCTGATGGGGAGTAAAGGCTCATGTAACATTAGAAAATGAGGGCCTTGCAGTGAACAAGCCTTGGTTATCTGCAGACAGGGCTTAGTTTTAAGCTGGTTCTCTACAGTTAACTGGTAGTGGGAGGCACTTCTAGAGAAACAGCTCCTGTGTTATCTGAGCCCTCTGAAAGAGATTAATCCCACCTATCCCTCCCCTTATTGACTAGCCAGAGCCAGTGTGACTGACTTAGATTATATTTGACATATGCTCAAACTGTCATTGTTCCTGAAAAAGCAGTCTGTCTGTCTTCCCCTTTGTCCCAGCTACTTCTGTTCCTGCTCCGTGCTCCATGGTGCCAGCACAGCTGTTGGTAGCGGATCCGGCAGCCCAGCAACGACCACTAACCAGGTTAAATGTACCACACTTAGAGCCTGGGACTGAGGAACTGCCTTTGAGGCTACTAAAGTTAGACAAAATGATTTAGCATTTGAGTCATTTAGCTTCCATTAAGAATTGTCAGCAAGCTTTGAAATGCATTTTATACGCATTGGTGAACACCACTGCTGATGGCAGGAACTGGTTTGGAAGCTGAACTCTTCAGTGTGGGGTTGGAGAAAATACTCCTGTTTATTAGGCAAGGTCACTGGAGAACCTAGAACTTTAGGTGTGGCCTGGCTCATTTTGTAGTGGAGAGTTCCTAAACTGCTTTGCTGGAAAGCTCAGGGCATGTGCATGAATTTCCTTTTGATTCTTTGGAAGGAATCCTTTGTTAAATGTGCAAACGTAAATTGCTTTCTTAGTCATTTCTCACCTTGTGCGATTGCTTTCCTCTGCTGTCTGATAGTCCATTAGGTCTTGTTGGTCAGCTTCTGTAGCTGCTTGCTACAGAACAGATCATTTGGGTCTGGTGGCCTGTCCCTGCACCTGCTATGGTGGGCACCACTTGCCCTTGAACAAGAGCTGCATCATTTGTTTCAAATTGGTAGATCAGGTCCCCTGGGGTAGGCAGCAGCTGAAATGCTCCTGGGACCAGGTTTGTTGTGTGTCTGGAAGATGCCTGCGTGATTCAAGCTAAGCAGCTGAGGACAAATATTCACAAATAACAAAACTTGGAGAGTAATCCTGTTAACTTCCCCCCCTTCCCCTTCTGATAACTCCTGATGTACATTTTAGGTGTTCTCTGTAAGCATCAGAGGAGGTTCACTTCCCTCCCAGCACAACCTCCAGCCGCAGTTCCCCACATGGCCCCTGAGAACGTTCTGGCATTATCTTGTTTTGTGTAATGATTGCCATGGAGTAGTCACAAACTTGTTTTTCTACCAGTTGGAGCTCTAGAACAATGTGTATGCCTTGACCTGAAATCAGAGAGAGAAAAAGTTACTCTTGGCTTAGTCTCCACCTTGAAAATTTGCCATCAATGTGGAAGAGAGTTCCTAAAGACTTATAATGGCTAATTGAAAAGGCTGAATGCCTGCAAGGATTCTTTGAGATAAGAATTGTCTTTGAAAACATTTTAACTGGAGGTCTGGGTTATATCATTAATCCTTTCTGTAGTTGTATTGCTCTTTAAAATGGGATTATTTCTGGAGTGATTAGCCTGCAGTGTAAACAGACGCCGCAGTTTTTCTGAAGTACCTTTTTTTTTTCCCTGGCATCTTTTGTGTCTTTTAAATAAAACTTTGACTGTAGCTTTTTTAATAAGGCAGAGGTATTTATATTCTCTCTAATCAGCACACCCAGAGTATTCAGATGGATAGAACAGCACAGGGCACTCAGCTGCAGGTCAGGAGATGCAATCTCAGTCTTTGGCTCTCTGTAAGCTCCCAGTGTGAGCGAGGGTTTGGTCCCCTGCTGGACTTAATCCGGTGTAATTGCAGCCTGCTCCCCAAAGTGGCACTGCCTTGCACTTTGCCCCAGCCATGTCCTGGCACAGCTTCCTCTCTGTCACATCCAGGGATCAGGGGCTCTAGGATAACTTAATTCAGCTGCTTGCATGCCAGATGCCAGCTCTGTCTGCTCTAGATGGGCTCCTCCTGGGCAGCCCTTCACCACCTCCAGTGCTGGCAGAGGGCAGGATCCAGAAACGTTGGAGAGCAGGACCCTCTCCTCCTGCAGCAGCTTGCAGTGGTGTGAAACCAAACACTTGGACAAGTGTGTCCTTATCTCACTTGTCTGCTGAAAAGATAAAAGTCTTTTCACTGGAGATGGTTCTGTTGTGTCAGAGATAGTTTGGAGACAGAGGCAGAGCCAGGGCTTTTCTGCCTGCAGGCTTCTCTGCTTCTTTACTCTGGTGGAACAGGAATGCTGATTTTCTAGTGAAAAGTACCTGGGAAGTCAGATTCGTTTTAGTGACCCAGGACTGAATTAGTGCTGTAGAGCAAGGTCTCAGGGTTCTGGTTAAAGAACAGATTTAAGTCCCTAGGTAGAGAGAGATGTTGCTCAACAAGCAGGCTTCAATTTAGTTGTGAGTACAGGACTAGGAATGGAAGCATGAATCCATCTAGGCTGTGAGTGCCTTGCAGCCTTTAGTCCAGACCACATACAGTACATTCTGGTGAGGTGCAGGAGGCTTCACTTTACACTTGGTGAAGGGTTTGATGAAGGATTTTGACAGATTTTGGTGTCTAAAAAAAAAACCAAACAGGTCAGTACATTAAGAGGAGTGATTCAATTTCACGTCAAACATTCAAGCCTAGGTCTAGTTGAACGTTAGTTGTTTTTAGACAACAGCCAAAGTCTAAAATAAGACAAATTGTCTTGCTTATCTGTAGCTTAATATCTTTGCTCATGTTTACAGTTCTTTTCCAGATTCTAATCAGAGGGATCATTTTTGTTATGTTTATAAGAAGGGAGACCTGCCCAAGCTGCTGTTCCAGAGGAAGCAAACTGTTGAAAGTAACAACAAGTTTTCAAATGCATCCCAAAATCAACAGCAGAGAAGCAACCTGTAGTATTGTGGCTGTAGCAGTCTTGGTGTTGCCTGTACCAGCAGATGCTGTGGTTACAAGAAGTAGTAGTGGCAGCTGGTCACCATTTTTTAAGTGGCTGACTCATAAGGCCAGTTAAAGTGGAAATTATTGCAAAGGTCTGCTTTAATTCCTCTTAAGTGCCTAATAAGGTAACAGGGAGAGCATCTTCCAATAAACTTCTTTTCAATCTTGCAAACTTTATAGTTTGATAATTTTCACAGCTTAACATTCTGATGTCATTGTGTAGGTGAAGTGTGAGTGACAAGAGGAGGCCACAAGCAGAGGGAGGAGGTCATGACCTGCTGCTGTTAATGAATACATAGAGCTGCTCCTCTGATAGTGACCAAACCACTGGTGTGAGCACGACTTAATTGTACTGAGAGACTTGGTAATTGCTGTGAGAGCAAAACGTTTGGCTTGCTTTAATAGTATTAAAAGTTGCTTTTTGCCATGGCTTGCACAGTGAATCCAAAAGGATTGGGTGTTCTCACAGAACCATCTAGAAGCATTTAATCCTTAAGACACAGCTATGGCCAAACCAGATATTCCTTCCTGTCCCACACCCACCCTCCAAATTACATTTATTAACTTATTTTTTGCCCTGTGCCTATATATATTTTTTTGCTAAGTTGTTTTTGCTTTCAAGCTTGGTCTCTTATCTCTTTATTCCCAGCTACAGTTGATGCTTAATAAGTGAAACCTTTGCAGACTTCAGTAGTAGCTTGAAAGAGCACCCCCGTTGCCTGTGTGCTGAGTGATGGATAGATTCCCTGCCTGCTGCTCACTTCACTGCTAGCTGCACCTAGGGTGTAATATCTTAACAAAGCAGAGGAGGGAATTGAAATGTGTTCTTCTGAGAACAGCAGTAAGTAAAGCTGCCTTTCTAGTTGTTCTCTCAATTAGCTCCTAGGAGATTTTTCCTGCTTTTCTAGTTTCTCTTGGGGATGTGTGACCTGATAGCATATTGCTATAAATAATTATTTTACTGGTATCAAAGCAGGTACTGTACACACACAGCAACATTTGCAGCATCTTTACTGGATGCTGTAAATACCAGCTTTCCAGACAGACTTTTTTCCTTCCTTCCTTCCTTTTTTTTCCCCTTCCTTTCTCTGTTCTTCTTTGGAATGCAGTCCTGACATTTCTGATCTTCATAACTTTGATTGTTCGTTTTGTGCTGCCCCTTGAAGTGAAATTGCTAGTGAGTGGTGTAAAGGAAGCTCGCAAGGCGAGGCAAGGGGGTGAGGAGCAGTGTGAAATTGTGGCAGCTATGGGGGAAAGAGTAGAGGAATGGCTTTCAGTCTGGATATTGCTTGTTTAGAAGTGGGTTATTTAAAAGAAAAAAGAAACTGGTTTCACATGCATATGCCACAGCAGCTCCATTTAACTCCTTCCTTTATCAAAGACAATGACAGGAGCACCAGGAAAAGGCAATTCACCTAAACAAGTTTTTGTTGCATGGAAGCATTTGAAAACCCAGAGAGCAGCCATAGCAGGACGTGCTTGCACAGCTGTGATGAGCTTTTAGCAGTCCTGCACTATGTTGAGCTCTTTTTGTTTTTTAAATGGGTCCCACAACTAGTAAAGCTGAACATCAATAAATCAGTGGGAGCTGTCGATATAAATCAGAGGTTTGTGTTGCCTGATTAAAGACAGGACCATTGTATCAAGTCTTTCACTGTCACTAATGAGGCTGCCCGACGGCTGGGTCTGTGGGAGGAGAGTGAGCGTTAACAGGACGCTGAGGTTTGCTGGGATCAGTTGCCTGATGGTGTCCTGACTTAGCAGAATTGGGTGTTCCTAGATCAGTGTTGTTGTGGATACTGAGCTGAAGAGCTGTGGTGCTTCGTGGTGCAAAATGCTGCCGGTTCTGTCCAGTCAGGCTCAACCACAGGACACATTTGGGAATCAGTACTCCAAAGCTTTGAGTAGCTTCAGGCAGAGAGGAGGTGGATTCTGTTTCATATTTTGGGGGTAGCAGCTGGAAAGATTCCTTTAGGCATTCAGCAACTACTTTCACATCTATCTAATCTTTGTAAGATAATAGCAATTTTTAAATGTTTTCCCTTTTTTTCATCAAGGAGTTAGGAAGGAGGTTAGGCAAAGTACAGGCTTCACAGGGAAAAAAAAAGGCTTGCTGCTTGTACTCTTGTCGGTGTGTAATTAACATTGATTTATGAGAACTGTAATTTAGGCAGCTGTAAACTGCCTCATGACCTTCTGCAGAGCAGATACAAACTTGCTCAGCTGTAGATGGTCAGCATTCATGGCCTAAAATTAATTTTCAATCTGAACTAGTTTATGTAAAAGCTGCCTGTGGCATTCCTGTGGTCCTGTGCAGCCAGCAGAATGTTGCAGCAGTACAGGCAAAGAAGGTGAGAGCCTCAAACCCACCAAAAATCCCAGTTAAGGAGTCTTTTTACAAAGTCTCCACTGCAAACTTTCTGACTTTCACTTATGCATGAGGCCTTGAGTGACCTGTTCTAGTGGGAGGTGTCCCTGCCTATGGCAGGGGGTTGGAACTGGATGAGGTTTGAGGTCCTTTCCAACCTAAACCTTTCTATGATTCTATCTGCTGAACTCCAGAGGTAGCTTTCAACTGGATTTGTGTCCTGGATTCAGATTTTTAACTTTGAATGTGTTACTGGCCCAGTCTTGACCTGTACCACCCCCATTGCTCACAGGGGACTGGAGGAAGCAGAGTGTGTGCCTTGGGCTGTGGTTTCAGCCTGGAGGTGCCGTTTGATTAGATAGTGAGGTCAGGCTGCTTAGTCTGAGCAGCTGTTGAGGCTTGTTGGAAACTCATCATAGGCACAACTGCAGAGGCAGTGTGGCTGAACATCAGCAAAAGGCACTAACTTTCTATTCTGGATTTGAGGGTTTCCATAATTTCAGGCAGTGTGAGGGGAGTGCTTCTGGTCTTTTAAAGTCATGGCCTGTGCCTCATAGAATCACAGAATGTCTCAGCTTGGAAGGGATCTCAGAGATCATCTACCCTAACCTCTCCACCATGTGCAGGGACACCTCTCAGCTAGACTCAGCTGCTCAAGGCCTCATCCAACCTGGCTTTGAATACCCCTAGGCAGGAGGCAGCCACACCCTCCCTGGGCATCCTGTGCCACAGTCTCACCACCCTCATACAGAAGAGCTTCTTCCTCAGCTCCAGTCTAACTCTGCTCTACCTCAGCTTCAAGCCATTCCCCTTTGGCCTGTCTCTAGACATCCTCAGGAAGGGTCTGCAGCCTTTCTGCAGGATCCCTTCAGGTACTGGCAGGCAGCAATGAGGTCCCCCAGGAGCCTTCTCCTCTCTAGGCTGCACGTCCTCAGCTCACTCAGCCTGTGCTCACAGCAGAGCTGCTCCAGCCCTTGGGTCATCTTTGTGGCCTTCTCTGGACTGTCTCCAACAGCTCTGCCTGAGAAGTTTTGGGTTACTATCCTAAAAGTGAATCCTATTACTCTATTTTAATATTTTATTAGAATTGGGAGTGACTATTTTAATCTAGAATTCAATTAAAAGGACACCTTTTGAGGTCTTCTGGTAATTTTTGCATGGAGACCTGGCACCATCTGAAGGGTTTGCATGAGTGTAGGTTAGAGTTTAGAGTAGTTTGATTTTTAGACTAATGAAAAGAGAGGTTAACAGTTGTTACTGGCTAAGATAGGTAAGTAGGGTATCAATCAGAAATGTGTGTAGTGTATTGAATATACTGTAGAGAGTACAACATAGAATGGCTCAGGTTGGAAGGGACCTCAGAGATCATCTACTCCACCCTCTCCACCGTGGACAGGGACACCTCTCAACTAGACTCAGCTGCTCAAGGCCTCATCCAACCTGGCCTTGAACACCCCCAAGCAGGAGCCATCCTGTGCAGTTCAGCCTGGCAAGTAAGTGGTCACTGAGGCAGAGATGCTTTGGCCAGGGTCACTTTCAGTGGAGGTGCTGGGAGCTGCCTTCAAAAGCTGTGGTGCAGCCTCAGATCCATTACTAACAGTGCTGGGATAAACCCTGTGCTGCAGAAGCAGAAGAGCTCATCCAGAAAGAAAGGGAAGCATTCCTCTGGAGCAGGCTGCAGCACTTAGCTGCCTGCTCTGGTGCTGTTTGTGCCGAAGCAAAGCAGCTGCTACCCCGAGTGAAGAGAGAGCAAAGGCAGCGCGGCGTGAAACGCTGAGCCGTGCCCAGGCGGCAGAAGGGGATCGGTCCCGGCGCAAGCCTGGCCGCTCCTTGCATGAATAACAACCAGAAATGCTACTTTGTGAGTTTCACCTTCAAACATTAACGAGACACCCTGCAAACTTTCCGACCACCTGCGACGCGGCCGTCCCATGGGACTCGGCACAGCATCTTCCTCTGCTCTCGCTGTGCTTCTAAGAGCTGGGGAAAGGCAGAGAGGAGGTGTCCAAGGGGAAATATAATTAAAAGGGGACTACCAAAAACAACTGCTAACGGTCTGGAGGGCAGGGTGCCAAAGCTGTGTTGTTGCTACTAAAACTCGTCCCCTCCAAGATGCTTGTCACAGGGGAGGAGAGCCAGGATCCAAATCCTCGGATCCCAAACAGATGATTTCTCCTTGCTCAATTAGAAGTGAAGCAGCAAGCAAGTGGAAACTTGTTTGGGTGTTTATTCCCCTTCCAGCAGATCGGTTTCATCCTGTCTGCTGAGAGCTTGAATTTCAGCAGCAGCTCCATCGCCTACCTCCACTTGTCTGGGTGGTGCGGCCCCAGTGAGACCTGGAGGTGGCTGCAAGACCAACGTGTGTGTGGCTGCAGCAGGGCTGCTTCGGCTGGGCGCTCAGGCGCCTGCTGCAGCTGGGCTGAGGAGGAAAGACCTGAAGAGCAGAGAACTGCAACGTGCTTTGGCAATCCAGCAGTGCAGAGTTCCCTGCAACAGGTTTTGTCGTGGTCTTTTGGTTCTTTTTGGCACTTCAGCCCCTAACTAAAGCCAGACTGCTCTTGCTCTTTGCTTTATTTTTAATGATGCTGGGCTGATGGGCTAATTAATGACGCTGTGTTCAGGCACTTTTTCAGTTCCTTGTCTCTTTCAGGTAGATCTGGGAGCTGAGTTGCCTGTCTGACCTGCTTAGGAAATTCTGATGTGTCCAAAATACCTGAAATTTTGAAGCTGCTGAGTTATTTACTTGTTAACCTTTACTAAGTGGGTTGTTCTTCTGTGACTAAGCAGGATGGTGTCTTGCTGGTGTGACAGGACTCAAATTCAGAAGCTGATTGCTATAGATACAGCCTAAATATACAACTAGGAGCTTAAAAAGCTGGGAGCTCTGAAAGCCTGCAGTCTCCAGAGCGAGGGGAGCAGTGTTTAACCCAACCAGGAGCTCTCGACACCCAGGTTTATGGAGATTGCTTTCCTTTGGCTGTAAACAGTCCAAGTGATGCCCAGGTTTCAGGTGACAGATTTTTATCAATCCTGGAAGCTTACATTACTTGTTTACATCTCTCTTCAAGGATGTTGTTGTTTGTGACTTCTGGGCCTGTCCATTTCAGAGTTTACCAAGCTTTATGTAATTGGAGGTAAAAAGCAAGCAAAACCCCTATCAAATCTGGGAAGCTGCAGCAGATTTCATCAGCAAATAAACCTGCAGACCAGCTGGGTTTTTAATTTATGCTCTTTCTGTGTTGTCCAAGGCCATGATCAGTGGAGACTTTTTAGCCTTCCTTTAGGGAAAGTTCTCTGTGTTTACCACACTAATTTACTGCAGACAACAGAAGAGGTGTGAGTAGATGTGAACTCTCTCCAGTGAGTTGTCTGCATTGTTTTAATCTGTCTTCAAGCAAATTGAAACTGGTTTAAGGGACTAATTGGTTTAGAGTGTAAGACAGCAATGGTGTCTAAAGAAAAGTCCTTTGTTGTAGTTAGGTTTTTAGATCTGTTTCTAGGAAGAAAAAAAAAAAAACCAAACTCACATACTGAATTTCCTTCACCTTATTAAAAAAGAATCATAGAATGGGTTGGGTTGGAAGAGACCTCCAATGCTCATCCAGTCCAGCCTCCTGCACTCAGCAGGGACATCCTCCGCTGGAGCAGGTTGCTCAGAGCCTTGTAGAGCCTGACTTAGAATATCTCAAGGGATGGGGTCTCAGCTACCTCTCTGGGCAACCTGTCCCAGTGTTCAGCACCCTCATAGTGCAGAACATCCAATCTCAGTCTCTTCTCTAATTGCAAACCATTGCCTCACATCCTGTCCCTGCAGGCCTTTGCAAACAGTCCCTCTGCAGCCTTCTTGTAGCCCCTTCAGGTACTGGAAGGCTGCCATTACGTCTGCCTGGAGCCTTCTCTTCTGCAGGCTGAACAAGCCCAGCTCCCTCAGCCTGTCCTGATAGCAGAAGTTTTCCAGCCTCCTGATCATTTTCACGGCCTCTTCTGGACCTGCTCCATCAGGTCTGTGTCCCCTCCTGCATCGGTGGCTTCAGAACTGGATGCAGCACTCCAGATGAATTGTAGAGCATGCTCCAAGTGTACTGTGTCATAGCAGTTGGTTTGAAATTGAATGTTTTTCACAGCAAGAGAGTATCTGAGTTTGACCTGTGCTGTTGAATGGCTGAGGAAGGCACTTGTGGTCTGCCCAGGAGTTGGCAGTCGCTTGGGAGGATCTGTCATGTTGCAGAGGTCTCAGGGCAAGTGTCTGTGTGAAGGATCATCACTGGCGTCTGCTGGGGGCATTGCTGCCCTAGCTGTGAGTATCCTCTTGGTAGCAGCTGTGTGTGTGCAGTGGGCAGCAGGAGTGGCACAACTCCAAAGGGCAAAAGCAGCAATCCGTTCGCATCTGCAGGGCCTGCAGTGGGAAGTTTCATTAACACAATTGTGCAACTTAGTTTTTGCAGCCAAGGTATTTCTCCTGACTTCCCAGGAACTGGCAGCTTTGACATTCCCTTTTCCAGGTTGGAGGTTTGGTGGCTTGGGTTTTTTTCAACCTCTTTATTTTGTTGTTGGCGAGGGCCATGAGTGCCAATAGTGCTAATTAGTTAATGAGTGTCTGTTTCACCTCGGGAGCAGTGGGAACGCTCAGCTCCTGCTGGGATCAGGTTTATGTGGCTTTGTGAGGCACCACCTGGCACTGGCCCTGCTGTGTCGCTCAGACTCTGCCTCTGCTGGAATCCCAAGGCTGTGGGCCAGCACAGAACGTCACCTGCTGCTGCTGAGTGGTGCCTTGGTTTGCAGATAGCCTTGCTGAGAGTAACTGTGCCTGTGACAAATCACTGTCCAGCCCGGGGAGGGTGTCTCTCTCTGGCCAGTGGCCAGCAGGGGGTTGCATTAATGGGGCATTTTCTGTAGCTCTTCCAGTTTTCATTCCCTTCCTTTCCGGTTTAGGCTAGCAGTAAAGGTCCTGGAGCAAATAGGAAACACATTGTCAGTTAGATGACCTATGCAGATTCTTCTCAGCTCTGTGTTTTCCACCACAGAAATAATTTGGGATCAACTTCCCTGAGTCCCCTGCTGCCCCTTGTTTGAAATGCAAACGCACAGTGCCTGTTTCTGAGTGCTGCAACCCAGAGTGCTGGGATGGTTCTCTGACTCCCAGCCACCTGCTGCTTCTGACTCTGCATTCAATCCTTTTGGATTTTGAGGTCAGGATTAAGGCAGATATTCGATTACTGCATTCTAACTTTTTATTTAGGCACTTAAAGCAAAAGGGACCTGAGTGAAAAGAAGAAGCCTCCCATGTGTATGTCGAGGGGTCACTTAGTTGCTAGAAAAGCCAGCAACTTTTTCAGGACAAATGTAGTCATCAGGGTCCACAGCTGGATGTAGATTCTTCTGTGGTTACAGCATTGCTCTGAGAAGAAAGTTATTTTGGTCATCACAGTAAAAATGTGCAGGAGAAAAATGAAAGTTTCCTTACAACTGAAGATCTAAAAACCTTGTCTTGTAGTCAGGCTTGAGAGGCTTCACCTTAAGAGCCATATTTGGGAACTGGAATTGAGGTACCATAATCTCCTTGCTCTAGTTTTATGGTTCTCATTATAAAATTCTATTTTCAGAATCTAATTACTTTAGAATACTTGTACAAAGCACCTTAGAATTCTGAACTGCTAGATGTGTGCCCCATGAGCTCTGGATCACACCAGGGTTATCATTGTGGATGCTTTGATCTGTGTGCAGTTGCTTCTCCAGACCTAAAGTGCTGCAGGGAGAGGGCAGGTTGTAGCCTTACTCTTGCCTGTGTTCTGTCAGAATGGGATATTATTATTATTTTCCCTCTGAGGAGAGGAAGAAGAAGGCAGCAGGGCAAACAAAATCAGAGCTGTGTAACTGAGAATGTGTTTTACTCTTACTAAGGTCTTTTGTGGGAGGTGAAGATGTTTACCATCACATCCACTCCTTTGCTTAAGGTGTTGATCTGCCTTTGAGCTACAGTGTGTGCTGGTGGTGGGCACTGTGCGTGCCCTGATGTACCTGTTCCCAGCCACCAAGCCTGCCCAGGTGTCCATCTGTGCAGTGACCAAGGACTGACCACCCTGCTCTGAGTCCAGACTGCAGCCCAGGCCATGCTGCCCTTGGCTCAAGGCTTCCTTCCTTGGCTCAGTGTCTTCACTCTGTTTTGACTCAGCGCCTAAGCTGAGAAGGATGAGAACTCTGAAACAGTCTTTTCTGATGTAGAGAAACTGTTTAACAGTGGTGTGTGATCTTCTGACTCTTTTATTCTGTAGGTCAGTAACAGATCCACGAGATGGAAAGAGAGTTGCACTCAAAAAGATGCCCAACGTCTTCCAAAATTTGGTCTCTTGTAAAAGGGTCTTCCGGGAGTTGAAGATGTTGTGTTTTTTTAAGCATGACAATGTAAGTAAATCCAAAGTCATTTTGAAGTCTTTGCTAAAGCCTAACTGTGAGATGGAGCTATCTACAACTGGAATATTCTCTTTCTTCTAGCTTGCAGAATCTCTCAAATGCTTTCCAAGCTCTCTAATTTTACGCTTATCAGATTTCCTGGGAACTGAGATATCACAACTGGAATTATCACAAACCTAAGAATATTCCTAATTTCCCTTCCAAAAGGCTGGCAAACAGGCAGGCAATCCACTTCCACCTAATCTGATTTGAGGCTAAATGGGATGAATACTGAGCTGCACAAAGTTATGCCAGCTGGGGATGTTTCTCTCCCAAACTGCTTCTTCCTTCCTCTCCCTTTGATTGTAGTTTGTTGCTCAGTTCTTCTAGCAGAGTGGCTACAGAGCACTCCCAAATCTACTCTGGGGAAAGTCAACATGTCAAAAATTATTTGAATTGACCCATGGGGTTGTGTCTGAAAAGTACTTGCAGGAACTGCTCCCCAGGTGCCAGTGGCTGTGGTAACTCTCCCACTGATCAGCAGTAACGAGTGGGGGGGGTGTGCTGTCTCCTAGTGGGATGGGATCAGGAAGTGGGGATCCATTTCAAACCCTGTTTCCTTGCTTTTCCTCCTGGTTTAAAGCTTCCCCTTTTCAATCTGAGGGGTTATTTTAGCCAAGCCTTGCATTGGGTGCTGTTGGTGGGTGGGCTGCCTTTGCAAGCTGGTACCAGATTGCAGAGTCTCCAGCACCACTGTCACCAGCCCTGGGGAGATGGATTCTGGGACAAACATTCTTCTGAGCTGGTACTTTTAAGTGCTCCTCACTAGAGTCCTTGTTATGGAACAGATCTTACTGAGGAATATCAAATTAAATAAAAGCATCTCTGTAAGCAGTCAGAAGTTGAGCCTGAGAGCCACTGAAGTTTGTGTGCTTCACTTAAATGTCACAACAGTTCCCAGGACAGGCTCTCTAAGCTCACACTAAGGCTGTAATGAGAGGATGGAGATTCTGTGCTGCTGCTTTTCTACCTTTTTGCTTTGCACAGAGAGCTGAGCTTCTGATTCAGAATTACAGGCTTTGGGTTCTGCAGTTCCCACATGGAAGCAGAGTATCACAAAGCTCCTGAAGATGAAAGGCAGGACAGTGTCACGGCTTTTGCTAGCATGACTTCTTTCAAGGATCTGTGATTACATATATGTGAAATTAACCTGTTTGTGTTGATTAGATGCATTTATGATTTTAATCCAGTACTTGAACAGCTGGGAGAAGTCTTTTGAATTAAAAGCAAGAGGGTTTCTGGCTGTACTGAATATCTGTTATGGGGGAGCTGTGGAGTTCCACATGTGGCGAGGCAGAATACTGGGATAGAATGCAGCCAAGCTCTGTAAGAAAGCTGCAGTCTGACTGTCTCCTTGAAAGGGAATTGGTTTTGTTTGACTGGGATAGGTCTTGATCTTGTGTGGTGTTTCCTAGGTACTCTCTGCCCTCGACATCCTCCAGCCTCCACACATTGACTATTTTGAAGAAATGTATCCTAACTCTCTAAAGTAGAGCATCCTGACTGAGGTAGGTGTCCTTCTCATTAGCTCAGAAACTGCAAGGAGCTGCTGGGATCTGAGCTACAAACCCCTTCAGCCTGTATCCAAACACTTTTATTTACAGAACTGAATCTGTCCTCTGAAGATCTCTTAGTTTTGGTTAACTTTGGAGATGGAATGGTGAAGGGTTGAACATGAAGTTTGGTTATGGGAGAGACAGCAAATGCAGGGCAGTGTCTGGGTGTTCACCAAGAGGTGAACTGCTGCCTCCCAAGCTCATAACTGTTACCAAAATCTCCTTCTAAGTCAGGCAGGACACAATGAAGTGTCTGTTAGGGGCTTATGTAAGAGACCTGCCAATCATTTTCCATCTGACAATGGATGCATATAGAAAGTGTCAGGGTAAAGGATTTGGGCTTGTTTTCTAAAATTACATCATTTGTACACAGTCATATTTGGGACCTGAGAGCTTTTGCTGCTGCCTGGATGCACAAAAATGCTTAGGTTTAAAAAACCAATTAAAGCACTGTCCCACAGATGTCCACATCCTGTGTTCTGTGTCTCCTACAAGTGGCTTTGTTATGGTGGTGTCAGTTTTAGTGGAGCTGCTTGAGGCTTGAGCGCTTTACCACCTTCTGGTTAGGCTCTGGCATGTTGGTTGTGAGTTACTGGTGGGGCCTTAGCTGCTTTCTTGTGTGACCCACTTTACAAGACAGTTAATGGGTGGAAAAGAAATTGTCATTCTTTATTTTTAGAGAAACTGAACTTAGTGAAATGTGGTTTGATCTATTTATATTGCCTGGAATTGATTGGTGAGGAAAGTAGAGGTATTTTAAACTTGGTGATTTCAACCAAACTAGAGCAGGATTTACTGATTGATAATCTGCTGGTTGGAAATATTGCTGTGCTCTGTCAGGGTAGTTAAAGCTCTGACATTTTTGCTTTGCTCTTTCTCTCATGTGAACAGGGCAGGAGCAGTCCTCATAAAGTGGATGTTGGCTATTTGTACTCATTCATTGCCCTCATTTTATAACAAGTCATATGAGTTATAGATCAGATCTAGGTTAAGGATCACTGCTTCCCCCTGCTCATACAATCAAGAACATTTAAATGGGATAAGCTTAGTTTTATCAGCTTAGCTACTGCCAAGTTTTGAATCTAAGCCCAGAAATATTAGTTTCCTTCATGGTTTACTGATTTTAAGTCGTTCTGACTAGTATTTTATAGGCCTGCTTGGTTTTCAGTTGGAATTTCTTGACTTTAACAGTGGTGAGTGAAGACTGTTTGCTTTGTGCAGTCTCCTTTCCCCTGTCTTTTGAAATCATTGCAGTGAGTGCACTTCTGACCCTTAAATTCATTAGAAGGATGAATGAATTGGTGTTTTAACTGCATGTGCTTCTGCTGCCTGGAGGATAAGGAGAACTTATTTCAGATCTATTGTAAGATCAGGTCACTACACTCCATATTTAGGGGATATAGTCTTAAGCACTTCCTTTGTTGATCCACTGGTGTAGCTCCTAAAGATACAGCAACATTCCATGTTTACAATAAGGCTTATTGATCAGTGAGAGAGGTGGGAAGGGATTGAACTGGCCCTCTTTGATTTCCTTTATCCTCTCTAAGGAGTTCTAGTGCCCTGCTTGGCAGAAAAACCCAAACAGTAAGGGAAAGACCAAAGTGCAGGTTGGAATAGGTTGTGGTGTTCTAGGTGCCTTTCTCAAGAAAACAGATTAACAAGAGGCAGTTTAGTGAGTTTCAGGTTTTATATGTTGAGCACTAAGCTGAAGTTCAAGGCTTATCCCTGTAGCCATCAGTTTGCCTTGGTGGAACAGGAGTGTAATCCCTGCTAGCGTGCTGTTGGGTTCTATCCATGCCTGTGTGCCCAGGTGGGCTGCCCTGGCTTTAAAGCATATCGCTTACAAAGGTAAATAATGACTCATAGGCTTTGCTGGAGCATCTAGAAAGCAGTTCATGCCAGGGCCTCATACCTGTTAACTCTGCACTCAGCTAACTGCACCTCTCTCTTTTTCCAGTGGCCACTTGAGCAGTTTAGATTTACAAAATCTTTTGCAGTTGATTGAAGTCCTGAGTTCTGCAGCTGGAGGTACACAGAGTTGCTCTTCCAAGAACTGTCCTAAGCTCCCATAGGATTTTTTGGAAAACTTCTTCCATTCAAGTGAGTTTCAGAAGCAGCTGAAAGGACACAACTTTTGTTAGCCTTGTCTATTGACCTGGAAAGATTTTGAAACTGGTAAAAGCCTAAGTGGGATCTCAGCAGAGCAGAGTCAGGGTTCAGAATCCCTTCTTTTGCCCTGCGGCCCACACTTCTCTGGCTGCAACCTTCCTGTAGGATCCCTTCAGGTACTGAAAGGCAGCAATAAGGTCCCCCAGGAGTCTTCTCCAGGCTACACACCCCCAGCTCCCTCAGCCTGTCCTCACATCAGAGCCGCTCCAGCCCCTGGATCGTCTTTGTGGCCTCCTCTGGACTCACTCCAGCAGCTCTCTGTCCTCCTACTGCTGGGGACCCCAGAACTGGAGGCAAGATTGGAGGTGAGGTCTCAGCAGAGCAGAGTCAAGAGGCAGAATCCCCTCTCTTGCCTGGCTGCTCACACTGCTGTAGCTGCAGCCCAGCACACAGCTGCCTGCTGGGCTGTATGAGGGCACTGTTGGCTCCTGGGGAGCTGCTCAGCAGCCAGTATCCCTGAGTCTTGTTCTTCAGGGCTGCTCTCAACCCACTCTGCACCCAGCCTGGATTTGTGCCTGGGATCGACCTGACTTAGATCCACTTGGCCTTGTTGAACCTCATGCAGGTGGCACTGATTCACTTCTGAAACCTGTCACGGTCCTTCTGGAGGGCATCCCTGT
Source organism: Pogoniulus pusillus (assembly GCF_015220805.1). Classification (NCBI taxonomy): domain Eukaryota; kingdom Metazoa; phylum Chordata; class Aves; order Piciformes; family Lybiidae; genus Pogoniulus; species Pogoniulus pusillus. The sequence continues at coordinate 12,990,546 of NC_087290.1, read as the reverse complement.
GCAACATCAGAGTAGTGAGCCCAGTTACCTGGTGAAATTTCCCTCCTCAGCAGCTCTCCCAGTCAGCAGAGCCAGTGAAGTTTTTTTGTGCCCTGCATTTACCTTGCTGATTATTCTGGACTAAATTGGTACATTTGTAGTTCTAATTTTTCACAGCTACTTAACTAATTACTGCTGTCAGTGGCAATTCCTATCTGGTGGGGACATTCGCTGAGCTGCCTCTCACAGCTCCAGTGACCACCTCATAGTTCAGCTTACACAGGAGAACTGCAGGCACCTGTTAGAGGAGCTGGTTGATATTCCTGTAGGAATTTGGGGGTTGCTTTTTCTCAGCCTTTCTCACAGTGGCTGGAGCCAGGGCATTGACCTGTTTGGCTAACAGCCGTAAAGAAGCTGCCACCTTTGTAAGAGGCAGGAGCATCAAGCAGGAGCTGCTTTCACTCTTGTTTAGCGACCCTCATTAAATTATCCAGAGACAATAATCAGATAGCTGCTGCTCAAGTTAATGGCAGCTCTGAGCCCCTGTCAAGAGAGCTTTATTTAATGCACAGCAGACCTGGAGTGGTGCAGGTGCCATTTCAGGCCCTCATTTAATTTAAGCTGCTTTAGTTGGCATGGCAACTAGTTGAGACATCTGGGAGACATTATACTTGGGATTGAGATTTAGGAGGATTTGTGGTGTAGCAAAACAAAACTCTTGTCATCAGAAAGTGCAGAGTAATGCTTTGGGGTTGGTTTTTTTTTTAACATTTTACATTAAAAATTCAAGCTTTCTGACAGCATAAAGGTAACTCCCAAGTTTTAAAAGGTTGGCATAAATATTTCAGAGGCCCTCTGCAAAAGGAAAAGAAAAAGTAGAGAGCTTGACATTATGGGCTGCAGGGTTGGGATTTTTCTTTATGAATGCAATCTTAATTTGGAGGATTCTTTTTTGGTCCAGAAGTTTGGCAACGTTTAATCTTTCAAATGAATTTTTGGGTGGTGTGCTGATGGCATGTGAAAAGTTTGGCTGAATAGGTTTTGGCTGCGTAGAGTTTGCTGAGCAACAGATGGAAGGGGAAGGTGGATTAGGTAGAGCTGAAAGAAAATGAGTAGTTTTCTCTAGGTGCTTGCAGGTGCAGCTTGGCCTGTGCCAGGGAACTGGTGTGGATGGTAAGGACAAGCAGAAGTTCCTGCTGAAGCTCCCTTGCTTACCGTCTTACCAAGAGATAAATATCTCACCTGAAGTCAGGGCTTGCTATTATATTTCAGGCTTGATCTGGAGCAGAGCTGGTTGTAAAGAGCATTGAACCAACTGATAGGATCACGGTGAGATTTAAAACCAGTCCCAGCCCTCCCACTGACCCACTTAGCTTTGCTCCGAATGAAAGGTCAGGACAGCTCCTAAAAATTCCACACTGAGGTCGCTGAGTTCATGGAGTTACCGGAGCTGGTGCCTGGCAGATGCAGAGGACAAGTGGGGCTGAGGTGGAACTTCCTCCTGTACAAACTTCCTCCTGTACAAACTTCCTCCTGCTCAGCTGTTTCTGTGGTGGTTGTGAAGGTCAAACAGTGGTCCTGGGTATGGTCAAGAGGAATTTGTGTTTTGAGAAGCCCTCATTACTGATCAGGTAGCAACTTGTAACCAGCTTTCACAAGCTGCTCTTGCCAGCTTGCCTGCTTAAACCACGATCTGTGTTTGCCATGAAAACACTGCTGTAGCCGTTTGGAATTTGTGGCTGGCCAGTCTGAGGGAGACATGGAAAGTTTCAAGCTACCATTAATTCTGTTGAAACTTTGTTTTCTGAGTTGTAACCTGACTTTCCAATCATTTGCTAGCAACAGCCTTCATGCAGAGGCTGCCTTATTGAGGCATCTGTTTGCTTTCACAACGTGGGCTCTGCTTTCCTTCTTGAAAGAGTCTGGAGGCTTGACCTCTGAAGAAGCTTTCTTGTTTTCCACTCAATAGCTCTGGCTCAGATTCCTAGGACTTAGAGTCAATATTTCAAGAGGTTATGTGCTGGACTTGCTGCTTTTGCCTTAACTAATACATTGAAGATATGTTGTCACTGAATTGATGCAGAGTGACCTCCATAAGATCATCGTCTCTCCTCAGCCGCTCAGCTCCGATCATGTCAAAGTTTTTCTTTACCAGATTTTAAGAGGTAATTTTTCTTCTTGTAAATTTAATGAACATTCTGTAGCCATTTTAGTTTGGGCTTGATTGGGCTTGGGTTTGATTGGTCTTGGTTTTGTCTTGGGTTTTGTTTGTTTTAGTCTTGGTTTCTTTTATTTTGCTTTATTTATTTCATTGTTTTATTTTATCTTCTCCCCCCCCTCCCCTGTTTCTTTCTGTCTGTTCTCAAGACATCCTCTCACCTTGATGATTTTAATTTCATTCCATGTTCCAGGTCTGAAGTATCTACATTCTGCTGGCATTTTACATCGAGACATTAAACCAGGGAACCTCCTCGTGAACAGCAACTGTGTTCTGAAGGTGCTCCTTAAATTTATTGCAAATGTCTTATCTGTGTGTGCTGCTCCCTATAAGCCACTTGCTGCTTGTTAAACCAGAACCTTTAAGGCAAACACTTTCCCCTGAAGTCGTTTTAAAAGGAAGCAACCCCACAGCTTCTTTAGAAATTGTGAGGGAAACAAACATTTCCCTCTCCTCTTTCCTGCCTTCCTCTCCCCAAGCTGATGAAAGCAAGGCAGGCAGGGTTTGGCTGTGGCTTGGTAGGCTCTCTCCTGCCCTCAGCAGCTGGGGAAGGCAGGAGGTTTCCTCGGGAGCTGCAATGCCAGTGTTCAGTATGCAGGTCACAGCAAAGGTTATCTGGGATGCCCAAGCCTCTCCTCAAGTACATGAAATTCCAGAGGGCCGTGCCAGGTATAAAAGCTGCACTGATGTGCTGAGAAACTTTGTGTCTCCTTTCTTAACCCTTCTGCTTCCCTACATTTGTGAAAGTCCTCCAAACCAAAGTGAGCTGAAGGCTGAACCTTTCTGAACACTTTGAGGCATGGCATGAAGAGATGAAATCTGCTTTGAGATGAAATGTTCTGCACCCAACGGGTGACAATCTGTGTTTATTGCTTTAGTGTGCCTTTTGGTTATCAGTATTGTAATGCTGACTTTCTAATTTCAAACAAAATTGCCCAAAGTTAAAATGGATGTGAAAAAAAGTAGGGGAATCTCTTCCCATTCCCCTTCCCCTTTGCTGGTGCAGTTAGAGCAAATTACTTGATTCATTGAAATGCTGCTTGGGAATTTTCCTGCTTCATTACCAGAAGGTTACCTATTTGAAATGCATTAAGTGGTTTTGGTTATTTTAATTGTTTTATTTGCCTTCTCAATTTAGATTTGTGATTTTGGATTGGCCAGGGTGGAAGAATTAGATGAATCTCGCCACATGACTCAGGAAGTTGTCACTCAGTATTACCGAGCTCCAGAAATCCTGATGGGCAGCCGCCACTACAGCAATGCCATTGACATCTGGTCTGTAGGCTGCATCTTTGCAGAGCTGCTGGGCCGAAGGATATTGTTTCAGGCACAGAGTCCCATCCAGCAGGTAGAATTCCATTTCCCTTCAACGTTTTTTCTACTGCCGAGTCAGCCCTGCCAGGCAGTGAGAGCTGGGTGGGGAGAAATGGAATAAAATCCAACCAGGACAAGGGTGGAGATGGCATCTAAGAAAGAACAGCCCTGTGGACTAGTGGACTAGTAGAGCTTAAGGACTGACCTGGTGAAGAGCAGCATAGAGGAGAGGAACCAGAGGGTCCTGGTGGGCACAAAGAAGCTCATGAGCCAGCAACGTGCCCAAGAAGGCTGAGGCCATCCTGGGGTGGATTAGAAGGGCTATGGTGAGTAGGTTGAGAGAGGTTCTCCTGCCCTCTACTCTGCCTTGGTGAAGCTGCATCTGGAATATTGTGTGCAGTTTTGGACCCTCAGTTCAAGAAGGACCTCAGGGAACTACTGAAGCATGTCCAGCACTGAGCGCCCAAGCTGCTGCAGGCAGTGGAGCATCTCCTGTGAGGTCAGGCTGAGGGAGCTGGGGCTGGGAGCAGAGGAGCCTTTGTTCCTGGTGATAAAGATGTGCAGGGCAGTGTTGGGAGGACGCAGCCAGGCTCTGCTCAGGGATAGCCAATGATAGGACAAGGGGCAGGGGTGCAAGCTGGAGCAGAGGAGGTGCCACAGGAACAGGAAGGAAAATGTTTTCACTGTGAGGGTGGCAGAACCCTGGAGCAGGCTGCCCAGAGAGGCTGTGAAGCCTCCTTCTCTCAACACATTCAGAACCCACCTGGATGTGTTCTTGTGTGACCTGCTCTAGGTGACCCTGCTCTGTCAGGGGGTTTGGACTAGATGATTTCTGGATGTCCTTACCAGCTCCTAACACTCTGGTTCTGTTTTGAACCTCAGATGTGCTTTTGTATTACCTGGTTTGCAGACAGCCCAAACCTTCAAGCCGCTTGGAAACACGGCAGTGATGGCTTGCAGACAGTGCTAAATGGAGTGGTTATTAACCTTAGCTTCTGATGTGGATTTTTTGTGTAATCCTCTGTAATCTGCTGCAGTACCAAAGCCTGCTGTAGCATTTTACTGAGATAAGGTAAAGGTGCTAGAACTGAAATCAAGCTTTTTGTAACAGCTGATAGGAGAAAGCAAAGTTTTCAGTGGAGTCCTAACTGGAGACAGTGCTGGAGCTGCAGCGTTGGCTCCTGAACTGTTGAAGCTGCCAGTTACTGGTGCTGCTTAAACTGCTCAGTTTAGTGATGATGACAAGTGTAAGAAAGCAGTGAGTATTTCATTACCCTGCATAGCTGTGGCTAGGTGTAAAAGCTGGAGCTGCAGCAGGGTTCATCCCCACTCCAGCAGCAAGCAGGCCAGTATAACCCACCTGGATCTAACTGTCCTGCAGGGCTGCTTTACAAAGAGATGATAATGTCTGCAGCAAGCTGCTGGAGGTGGCTGCACTTATCCTTCTATCTAAGAGAAGGATCAAGATGTGCTGACATAAAAATGTTTACCTTCAGTGTTGCTGTGACCATCTAGAGATTGGAAACTACCTGGCATTAGAGCTGTGAGGTTGCACACAGTGACTCAGAGGATGTACAGACAGCTGCCAGCCTTCTGCTGGAGGTGACATTCCACACTCTGGACTTCCCTTGGTTGTTTGTGCAGGTAGCATTTTCCAGAGTTGGAGGCATTCCATTGGCATCATGCTCTCAGCATTGGAGTGTTGAAGATCAGAAACACTTTCAGGTGCAGGACTTCCTAACACCTGATTGGCCTTTTGACCGCTGCTTTTTAGGATAGTTGGCATTTATTTTGGTATGATACAGGTTCTCTCCTTCAGAAAGGCACTTTTGAAGGTGCAAACACAAGTTATTGAGGACATTTTTATCTTCATATGCATCTGTGGTGCAGAAAGGGTGATCTCTGCCTTTCTGACTGTCTGCAAAGCAAATGCCTTTCTCCACTTGCTTTCAAGAGCTGCCTGCACACTGGATTGTAGGAGGCAGGTTACAGAGTGCTAGGCTTTATCCATCTTCTGAGGTTAGCCAGTTCCTCTGGTCTGATTTTGCTGCTCATGATTTAATCCTCCCTAAAGATAAGGGGTCACATGCCTGAGGCAGTAAGCAGAATCCATTTGGAAGGATCAGGGTGGTAGGAAGAGAGAATTCTGCCAGCTTGGTGCGCTCATTTCCCTTCAGCTGCTGAAAGGTCTTCATACATTTTATTATATGTATTAAATATTAGGAAAAAGGTTCTTTACCACGAGGCTGGTGAGACACTGGAGCAGTGTGGCTGTTTGAGCTAGATTGCTGGTTCAGACATGGAAACTCAGAAGTGGAAGGTCTGAGTGGAGAGCTGAACTTTCCAGGGATAGGCCATAAAATGGATAAGTTAATAAATTTCAATGCAGCACTGTGATGGTTTGGGGGTTACCCTGCCCCCCCACACTTTTGTATTTGCCCCAGTTAACTCAGACGGACCCTGGGAATATAGATGAAGCAATTTATTTACAGCTAGCAGAATTTACAAGCAGCTATTTACAATATATACATTTATATACAATTATATACAGAAATATACAAAGGATAAACAATACAAAAGCACAACTCCCCTCCCAGAAACCTGAGTCCCCAGGAGGGGCTCTCAAACCACCCCAACACCTCCCCCCGGCCCTCTCAACCTTACCCCAGTTCTCAGGAAGAAGAGAGGTGCAGCCAAGAGGTTAGGGAGCAGGGTTAATAGGAGCAGGGTTAATGAGATGTGACCAGGTCTAAGGCAAAAGCAAAAGTGAGTGACAAAAATGGAGAAAAAGTCTTTCTTCTTCCCAGAGTTCTCAGCGTGACTGTGAGAGAAGTAGACACAATTGTTTTTCATTTCACTGCCCGTTATCTAGTTCTTCTACCAAAACATTCCAGCTTGCTTCAAACTAGCACAAGCACCAAGAGCTTTATGTCTGGAAGCACAGCTTGTACCTTCCCCTTGCTGCTTTGCTGCCACTTGACCCCTTCCCCATCTTTCTTAGGGCTCTTCTCACTTGCTCCCTGTGCTAGGACAAGCAGCAATAGATGGAAGCTGCAGCACAGGAGGTTCTACCTCAACACAAGGGGGAACTTCTTTCCTGGAAGGGTCCCAGAGCACTGGTACAGGCTGCCCAGAGAGGTTGTGGAGTCTCCTTCTCTGGAGCCTTTCCAGGCCTGTCTGGATGTGTTCCTGTGTGACCTGAGCTAGATTGTATGGTCCTGCTGTGGCAGGGGGGTTGGACTCGATGATCTCTTTGGGTCCCTTCAAACCCCTGACATCCTGTGACGATCCTGTGATTATATTTCTATAGTAGTTTATTCTTCTTATTATATTTAGTTTAAACTGTACAAGAAGTACAATTTCATTTTTTTTCTCTGACTTTCCAAATGGATCCAAATGGCATCCTGGCCTGGATCAGGAACAGTGTGGCCAGTAGGACCAGGGAGGTTATTCTTCCCCTGTACTCAACACTGGTCAGGCCACACCTTGAGTACTGTGTCCAGTTCTGGGCCCCTCAATTCAAGAGAGATATTGAGGTACTGGAACATGTCCAGAGAAGGGCAGCAAGGCTGGTGAGGGGCCTGGAGCACAGCCCTGTGAGGAGAAGCCGAGGAAGCTGGGGGTGTGCAGCCTGGAGAAGAGGAGGCTCAGAGCAGACCTCATTGCTGTCTACAGCTACCTGAATGAAGGTTGTAGCCAGGTGAGGTTGGGCTTTTCTCCCAGGCAACCAACAACAGAACGAGGGGACACAGCCTCAAGTTGTGCCAGGGGAAGTCTAGGCTGGATGTTAGGAGGAAGTTCTTCACAGAGAGAGTGATTGGCATTGGAATGGGCTGCCCAGGGAGGTGGTGGAGTCACCGTTCTTGGAGGTGTTCAGGCAAATCCTGGATGAGGCACTTGGTGCCATGGTCTGGTTGATTGGCTAGGGCTGGCTGCTAGGTTGGACTGGATCATCTTGGAGGTCTCTTCCAACCTGGTTGCTTCTGTGATTCTATGCTCGTGTGGTGATTGTGTGGTTCTGTGTCTGAGCTGTGTGTGTGTCTGTTCCCTGCAGCTGGATCTGATCACAGACCTGCTGGGCACGCCGTCACTGGAGGCGATGAGGACGGCTTGTGAAGGCGCCAAGGCACATATACTCAGGGGTCCTCATAAACAGGTAGGGCTGTGTGTGCTGGGGCAGGGCAGGCCAGCAGGCAGGTTCTGCTCAGAGCAAGCCACCCCTGCAGCCTGGCACACCTTGGTTGAACTCTCGTGGAGCCTTTGCTCATAAACATTCTGTTTGGCCGTTGAGTCTTGGAGCTGCCTCTGCTGCCAGCCCTGGGGTAGCTGAGCTGCTGCACTGCAGTGGCTTGGTCTGCAGGTACTCAAATTGAAACAAGGTGGAGTTACATAAGGAAAGTGCTTGTCTGGCTTCTGCCTTGTGTGGAGCTTTGACTTGCCACACAAGTGTAGGTCTCCTTGTGACAGTGTTTTGATAGCACTTTTGAATGGAAGTGTTACATTTAAGTGCAAGTATTGGCAGGAGACATAAAATTGACTCTGTCGTTCAGAGGGCCCTGGAGGGGCTCCTGCTCTGACAGGATCAAGTGTTAGGTATGGGAATCACCCATTGATCAGATCCAGAGGAGAACAGTCCCCTCACACCTCCATACAGTGACCTGAGTTGTTTGTGACAGGCTTCCCAGGGCGTTGCTGACTGAGATACCACATTCAGCAAAAGTGAAGCAAAAGTTAAACAAACCCCAACAAACAAAGAAGAAAAACCCAAACCAGAGAGAAAAGGCAGGGTGAGGGCATTCTGCTGAGTAGCCAATAAAAAGGGCAGATGAAATACACAGCAAGAAGTGCTTGTGCAGGAGCCCATAGTGCTGGAATGAAGCCATCCATCCATCCAGTGAGGGCATTTTTATGACTGCTGGATAGTAAAAATTAACAAAATTAATAACCTGAACATGTTAATACAGCAAATCTTTCCAGCAGTTAAGTTTGCATCTTTATTTGCTGCGTGCTGAAGTCATTTCTCACATCTCTCCCCACCACAATAGTGGTTACCATAGAGATGAGCCCTGAATATAAATTCTGCTCTATTATTGCCACGTGGGAGTTCTGCCTCCCTGGCACTTTCAATTCACTACATCAAGTTGTCTCTGTTCCACTTCATGACAGGTTGGGGTTTTGTTTTTTTTCTTTTGACATTAATAACAGGAGGATTTCCTGAAGACTTTCTCCATCAGTTTTAAACCAAACTAAGCCTAAGTTTCTGCTCTCATGTGCTGGGAGAGTTGTAACTTTGAAGCTGTGCACTTCCATGCTTTGAGAAGTTTTATTGTGATGAAAGGGGGGAGAATTCCATCCCCTTTAGGCATAAAACCATGGGGCAGTGCACAAGTGCATCCAGATACCTAGAGCATTGCTTTTACATTCTGATAATGTGATGATTGCTTGACATTTCCAACGGGCAGAGGTTGTGCTCTTGGCTGTAATCAGCAAAGGCCTCTGGAATTTGTTAGCCTTGTTGAGTTTGTTAAACCAGGATGTTTCATCAGGAATTGAAGTGAGGACAGGAACATTTTCAAGTGTTCTCATCCCAGTGTTAAGGCTGTTCTTGTCCAAGCCTCTGAAACTGTCTCTTGACCCACTGAGTGATGGGAATACTAAAAACCAAGGAAGGTGAAGTGGTATCAAATGTTCCCAATACAGATTTAACATCCTGTGGCCCCTAAGTCATAGGCAAGAAATCCTGAGCAGTTAGTTCTGTGTCTGAGGACAGCAATGCTCGCTACTGAGGGGGTGCCACAGAGGCTGAGCACTCTGGGGCTGAGCTGCTGAGCTGCACCTTGTGAGCAGGGCTTAGGCTGCAGCTAGCAGATTTCTGAAGTGCTATTTCTCTGGCTCCAACTGCAAGCACGCTTCATGTCTGAATGCAGATCCCTGACTTTTCATCTGTTAAAATGGAGATTTTGCAGGTTATAAATAGCTAAATGTTGCCAGTTTCTTAATTAGATTAATAGGGAGAGAAAACCAAGTTGGAACCTGGTGATTACTTTGTCACACAAACTATTTTTGCTCGATGTAGGTGAGCACAGGAGGAGGTGAGGGGTGAAGCACTTGGCTGCTTTATGTAAAAACAGATCAGTGCCTGAAGTTTCTGATTCCAGCCCCCCCACCCCACTGTGTGTTGGCACAATGAACATTTGCATACTACACTGCCAGGTTTGTACTGACAGAATTCACTCCAAACTGCATGCAGTGAAGTGATGAAGTTGCTTAACCGGCAGTCCTGGGCAGAGACTCTCCTGCCACGTTCCCAGCACGGTTCAGGAGGAGCTTGGGCTCCATGGGCAGTCATGTGCTGACCCACTTCTAGAACTGAAATGTCTTGGAGGTTATTCCCTCCCTGCTGTGGGCCTGGTGTGCTCTGGTACAGAAAAAGAGATCCAGTGGGATGCACCTTACTTGCTCAAAGCCCTCACTGCTGATTCCATGATAAATCTTCCAGCAGTTCAGTTTTCACCAGCTCATAGTGCTCTGGCCAGGACTGTTTGTCCTCTGGCTGTGGACTTGGTTGCAGTTTTCTGTCCCCAGAAGCTGTCCATAGCCAGATGCTCTTCATCTCAGTTAGGGAGGGAAATGTTTCCCTTGATTTTGGAAACTGACTTTTGTTGTAGCTTAGAGAAAAAAAAAAATATGCATATATATATGTTTGAAGCCCATTCCAGAGCCCAGGATCTAGCTCATGCTTTGAAATGAGAGGCAAACAACAGTAATGTTATTGCTGATGAATTTTGTTCATTTGGGGCAGTTTCAGGCAGTTTTCCCTCACATGTGCCAGGGCCGTGGGGGTTGAGGGTGTCTTCCCAAGCTGTTACATCTAATTCTAGAGTCAGGCTGCAGAGTTTGTACTGTTGGCAACTCCCTGTGTGCAGTAAGGTCTTGTTGAAGCCTCAGCCTGTGGAGCTGGCTGGTGCTGCCAAGTCTGGAGAAGTAGCTGTCCTTGCCCTGCAGCTGTGCAGTTCCTGTGCTCCACAGCTGGATCCATGCATGCCTTCAGTCCCAAGATCTGGGGAAGGTTGTGTGCTGCCAGAAAGGGCTGAATGTCCCTAAGGCTCTACAATCTGCCCTTCCTGGAGGGTTCTCCACTCCGAGATGAAGCTGTCAGCTCAGCCTGGGCAGGCTGCTGTGCTTGTGAGTGAGCAACTCCAGGAGAAGCAGGAGGGAAGTGCTCAGCAGGACTGGTTCCTGTGGGGCTAATTGCAGCAAGAATTGAGTTGCTGCTTCCAGCTTCTGGGCTGCTCCAGCTTTCTGCCTGTGTAGTTCACGCTCCCAGACCCACACTGTAAAGGAAGGGGAGTTCACCAAGCCCCCTTCCCCCTCCCCAGATCCCCCAGCCCTGCTTGCTGGCCTATTTATTGCTGTGTAAAAGGCTGAGTGCCTGAAGGTCATTGTAATTGTGCTGCATGTCACTGCCAGTTAGACATGGATGGCCTGGGTAAGGAAAAGCAGAATAATCCATAATTTGGCAGTGATTGAGATCAGAAAAATGAGATACTGGAAATGATGTGGTTAACCAAACCCTTGAGCAGCTGCAGCTGAAAGTAGGATCTCTATAGACAAACAAACAACACCCAGGCTTGTCCAGGGATTACATCTGAACTAAGAGGAGAGGGGGAAATAATCAATGAGCTCTCTGTTGCAAGTGCTGGGGTTTGTACCAATGATTATTGGCTAGGAGAGCCTTAGGTAGTGCCTGTCCTTTCTAACAAGACGTTTGTCCTTGGTGCCTGGAGAGCCAGGCATGCTGTGGCAGTGTTTGCTTGCTGATGGATCTGACAGGACAACTTATCCGTACTTCTCTTTCTCCTATTTCCCCTACAGCCATCCCTTCCTGTCCTATATACACTTTCCAGTCAAGCTACACATGAAGCAGTTCATCTCCTTTGCAGGATGTTGGTCTTTGATCCAGTGAGTATGATTTCAAAAGGTTTCTGGTGCTCGTTGTTTGAACAGCTTTTGTTGTCTGCTTCTTAAATGGAGACTATTTAATGATGTTCTCCCGGGCTGCATCTCGCTACTTTGGGTCTGTAAAAGACATGGAAGCATCATCTTATAATTGGTCAATTAATTTCCCCCTGGAATGGGGTGGGGGTGGGTTTGCATTTAAAACCCAGTGATCTTTTGAAGACAGCTAGGATGGAGTGGGAAAGCTGAGGGTGTTCATGAATCATGCTGTCTTTTCCTGGCTAGGTGTAGGTAGCAGAACATCAGATACTTTGATGCAGTTCTAATTAGAGACATGTGGGTGTTCATGGTCTTGCAACACACACACAAAATTCCTCCTGCATCCACACAGTCACAGAACAGGATCTTTTTTTTTTCCTCTTCCCTTTTCCCTCTAGCATCTGTTCTTCTATAGAAATGTGCTGCTGTGGATTTGGGATTTCATCCCTTGGGCTCACTGCACGAAAGTGTCACTAGAAAATCTCATACCTGAACTGATGATCTGAGTGATTTTGTTGCCACAGCCAAAAAAACCCCAAAACATTTCAAATGAGAAATAGGCAGAGTGACTGCACTGCTCAAGGGGCAGCTTGGAACTGATAAAGGATTCAGAAGGCAGTTCTCTGGGATCTGGGGGTTTTAACCTAAAGATGACTTTACTGGGCAGCCCCACAGAAACGTCCAGCCAGAGCTTCCACAGAAACAAACTGCCTCTGTTTTCCTTTCTAACCCCTCAGACTGCTGCTGTTCCCAAATCCCATTCAGTACCTGTGGGTTTGGCTTTTTAAAGCAGCAGAGCAGTCCTTTACAACAGGTCACATCAAATCTACACAACATTCTAGGAGCTGGAGCTTTGCCTCCAGTTTTGCCACTGCTTTTGCTCTGTAACTTTGAGCAACTTCTGTTCTCTTGGTTTGTGCTTTGGTCTGGGTTTTATTTAATCCATGGGTTTCATTGCTCCTGGAACCTGCAGCAGCACTTCTCTCTGCAGCTCTTCAGGAACAGAGAAGAGTTCTCCTCTTTGACAGGCAGAGAGTGAGAACTTTCCTGGGGTTATGCTCGAGAAAGTCTCAGTAACCTGGACCTAAGCTTTGTAACTGACCCCACAGCTTTGGTCTTTTCCTCGCCTGTACTTCCTTCAGCACTACTTTTCTGCCACTGGATGTGTGCAGTGTTTCCCAGGACTCCAGATGCTGTGCTCTGGATTACTCTGTTATCAGTGATGCCTAAATTTGCAGGTTACCTTAAGCAGGTACCTGAAGGCACAGTGAAATGCGTGGGCCTGCGAAGCGCTGCATTCACTACCCTTCCTTTGGGCTTATTGTGGTTTATTGTGGACTCATCATTTTAAGGTTATCTGGAGAAAGTGATTAGGGAAAAAGAAATTTCTCACAGTCCTTTCAGCGGCACTTTTCAGTCCTCAACGGTGGCACAGGAAGGTCAATGGCACCTGAGTGCCGCTGCTTTTTTCTGAGCAGAATATTCCCCCTAGTGGCAGCCTCCGCGGGCCTGAGGCGCTGACGTGAGCTAATCCCTTAACGTGATTAGGGGTTATAAAACAATTAGGCGTTAATTGATGAGTAAGTGTGCTTTAGGCTGTTCCAATACCTCTGAAAGATCCTAACCGGCCTCATTTTCTTTCCTTTATATTCAATGTTTCAGTCCAAGAGGATATCTGCTAAGGATGCCTTAGCTCACCCGTACCTGGACGAAGGGCGGTTGCGATACCACACCTGTATGTGTAAATGTTGTTTTTCCACGTCCACTGGGAGAGTTTACACGAGTGACTTTGAACCTGTCACTAACCCCAAATTTGATGACACTTTTGAAAAGAACCTCAGTTCTGTTCGGCAGGTGAAAGGTGAGTAGTGAGCAACCTCTGCAGCTGCGCCTCCCTTCCTGCTCCAGCCCTCGGCAGTCTGTAGCTAGGATGGGACCTCTGCAGGCACGAACCGACCCAGGTCACCAGAAGAGTAGAATCACTTGGAAATGTTCTGCCATCATGTGCAGTAGCTGACATGCAGAAATCTCCTGCATCCTTCTCTGGTGTCAGTGTCCACAGGGCACTCCTGCTTCTGCTGAAGGATTGCACCAGGGGGACAGGGAAAGCACTGCTGTGGCCTGTGTGGGGTGCAAGGCTTTGTCTTGAGGGCTGTGCTGCAGTGAGGGTCAGAGCTGTGCTGCAAGGTCAGCACCATCAATAGCTGAAGCTGAGCTCTCTCATTGCTCTCCAGTTTCATTTCCTCTCATCCATCACTGCCTGCTCAGACTGAAGTGTCCCTGCCAGGTGCCTTTGCAGCAGCTGCTGTTGCCAGCTCTGTTGCTGGTGCCACTCTGGTTCTGGCAGCAGGGCAGAGGATGTGCTCTGAGTCAGGACACGTTGTCATGAGGAAAATCAATCCTGGTGCCTGGGAGAGGAAACTGCTGCTGCAGATGGTTACAAAATGCCAGCAGTTGCTTTGTGGCACTGGAGATTCGAAGTCTGATTCCATCATAGCAAATAAGCCATAAACCAGACTTGGTTTCTTTTGAGATCAGATCCAATCAGGAGAGCAGAGCTTTTATGAGAGCAATACAGCATGAGAAATAGTAGTAGGGCTTTAGGTTCTGTTTGGTGGCAGCTCAAATAACTCAAGAGGGGGAGAGGGAGAACAACTGTGTCACCTCACAGGCTGTAGCAAGCAATTCAGCATTTTAGAGGACAAACCCACTCCATTATGTTACCATGATAATGTGGCTGATTCCAGATACATCCTGGGCCTGTAATTCTGCCAGTGACATTTAGACCTGCTCCAAGCTCACAGCATGCTCTTTGCTTTGCATCTTGTGATTTCCATTTCCCTCCTCTTCTTGGCTAAGACTCTCCAGAGGTGTCCACAGCCCTGCCGCCTTCTCTGTTGTTCTAAGCACTGCCAGCAGTGCAGATTCCAGTGCCTGTGGCCAGGCTCTGCTGTTGTGTTTGTGTACAGGGAGATGTTTTGTCTGACAGCTCTTTCCTTCTGAAAACCCACATTTTGGGTTTAATCATCTCAAGTGGCAGGTTTGTGCCTGCGCCTGGTGGCAGTTAAGTGAATCCATGAATCAAGCTGGACAGGGTAATAGCAGGAGCTGTGTTCTGCTGCTTGCAAATCAAGCCCAAGTTGAGAATTCTTTTTGTTTCAAAGAGTTATATCCCAAAATCAGGAGTTAATCCAGAACTCTTTACCCTCAGCTCAGTGTTACAGCGGAGAGTAGGCAGTTTTCTGCCATCTATTTATTTCAGTGCTTCTGTACAAGTTCTCTGTGGGTTTATGCTGTGAGGTTTGGCACCAGATTAACTGTAGGGAAGCTGAAGTAGTTCTGCCCTTACTGAAAAGGAGTTCAGCAAAAGAAGCTTTGCCTTCCTCCACTCCACACTGCATTTTACTGAGGCCAAAAGTATTCATCTTTGGGTCTTTTGTTTTTTCTTTTATTTCTCTCCTGTCTACAGAAATAATTCATCAGTTCATTTTGGAACAGCAGAAAGGAAACAGAGTGCCTCTCTGCATCAACCCTCAGTCTGCTGCTTTTAAGAGCTTTATTAGGTAACTGTATGTAATCACATCTGATCTTCATTCACGTTTCCTAGTAGTACAAAGTGCACACATCCAAAATGTTTGAGGTTTCTGAGGGCAGGGAAGCCTCCTAGATAACTTCTGAAAGAAGCAAACCAAGAAAAGGGCCTGGTGTGGTTAAATTGGAAACAGTTTTGTGCATTCTTCTAGAATTAAAGTTTCAAGGAGTATTTCTGCAAAACCAGTGCTGAAGTCAGACTGAAAATGAGGCCTGAAAGGTTGGCAGGTTGGATTTTGATTGCAGAAATGCACTGTAAACACAGGGCAGGAGTGACTGAGAGATGCAAAGGCATTAGGAAACTCAGCAGATAAGGTGATGTGGATCCAAGGTAGAGGGGGGGAAGTTCAGATGGGATCCTAAGAAGTTCTTTGCCATGAGAGTGATTATCTGTGATAACAGCATGGACTTTGCTGATAACATCAAGTTCTTTAAGACCCTAAGAGAGCCATGCTGAGCAACACCAAGTCATGGCAGTTTGCTCCTTATCCCTTTCTCAGGTGTGCAGTGGTTTTACTCTGAAGAGAAGACTCCAAGGAGACCTTATTGTGGCCTTCCAGTATCTTCAGGAGGCCTACAAGAAAGCTGCTGAGGGATTTTTTTAGGGTGTTGAGTAGTGATAGGACTGGGGGGAATGGAGAAAAACTAGAAGTGGATAGATTCAGATTGGATGTGAGGAAGATGTTCTTCACCTTGAGGGTGCTGAGACACTGCAACAGGTGGGAATGGAGAAAAACTAAAAGTGGATAGATTCAGATTGGATGTGAGGAAGATGTTCTTCACCCTGAGGGTGCTGAGACACTGCAACAGGTGGGAATGGAGAAAAACTAGAAGTGGATGGATTCAGATTGGATGTGAGGAAGATGTTCTTCACCCTGAGGGTGCTGAGACACTGCAACAGGTGGGAATGGAGAAAACTAAAAGTGAATAGATTCAGATTGGATGTGAGGGAAGAAGTTCTTCACCCTGAGGGTGCTGAGACACTGCAACAGGTTATGGAAGCCTCATCCCTGTGAGATTTTAAGGCCAGGCTGGATGTGGCTCTGAGCAACCTGATTCTAGTGGGAAGTGTCCTTGCCCGTGGCAGAGGGAGTTGGAACTGGATAATCCTTGGGGGTCTCTTCCAATCCTAAACAACTTTGTGATTCTATGACAGCAGATAAGCTGTGCTGTCTGCTGTTGCTCTGGAGGTATTCAGGTGGGGTTTGGGTGGGACTTTGCTCTCCTGGGAGTGCTTGAGCTGTGCCTCTCTGGCCTGTTAGCTGCAGCAAATGAACTCTGGTTTTCTGTGTCGCCTCATTGTAGTTCCACGGTTGCTCAGCCATCCGAGATGCCGCCATCTCCACTGGTGTGGGAGTGAAGTGGAAGATTGTGTACTACTGAAGATGTAATGTAGCTTTCCACTGGAGTCTGGGATTTGCAATTCTGGAGGTTAATCAATGCTTGTACTGTAATTTTACTAATGAAGTTTTAAATTAACAACCACTACTTGTACAATACGAATAATACTTAGAGACCTGCTAGACTTTTAATCTTGTAAAGTGGTTGTGCTTTTAGAAGAACAGATTTTACCCAGAGTTGCACCTGTTTGATGAATTCGAGTGCAGCTGTGATGGCTCAGCTCAGAACAAACAGAATCAAACCAAATTTGGGGAGGGTTTTTTTTCCTTTTTTTTTTTTTTTTTTTGTATTTTTTTTCCCTTTATTTGGTTCTTTGGGTTTTGTTTTTTTATTACTATTATTATTGAAGCAAGATTGTACAAAAAAAAGGAGGAAAAAAAAAAGACATTTTTGCTATCGAGCCATTCCTGGAGAGTTTTTTGGGGTTTTTGGTTTTTTTTGGGTTTTCTATAAACTAAAGGAAGACAGAAAACTTGACTGCGACCAATCATGAAGTGGTGGCAGGTGGCTGAGCTCACCTGGAGATCCCAACCCTATAAATAGCTTCTGGCTAGAGCTGTGGTGGTGCCGTGTGCTGTCCTCAACCCCAATGTCGTGAGTAGAGAGAATGAGTTTGTGACTAGGAGAGACTAAACTTCTGTTTCCTTACCCAGTATAAATATATATATATATATTTAATCTATTTTTCTTAGAAGGTTTTTCTGCTCTTTCTTACATACAACCCCCACCCCCCCAACTCCCCCCCTTCCCTTCCAGCATGCATCTTCTCTGTGTGTAAATAATTCCATTTATGGGCTAAAATTTCAGAGATTCCCTGACATCATTTGCTGTAT
Source organism: Pogoniulus pusillus (assembly GCF_015220805.1). Taxonomy (NCBI): domain Eukaryota; kingdom Metazoa; phylum Chordata; class Aves; order Piciformes; family Lybiidae; genus Pogoniulus; species Pogoniulus pusillus. The sequence goes on along the minus strand of NC_087290.1, from coordinate 12,973,212 downwards.
AGAGAGAAAGTAGCTTGCACATTTTAGCTCTGTGAAATTTTGTGAGAGGGTTTTTGGTTATTTGGTTGGGTTTTGTTTGTTTGTTTGTTTGTTTGATGGTTTTTGGTTGTTTTTTTTCCCTGCACTGGACAGTTGAGAGAGAAAAAGGAAAAAATAAAAGAATGAAGAATGAAAGGGGGAGAAAAGAAAGGGGGAAAAAAGAAAGGGGGGGAGAATGAAAGGAGGAAGAATGAAAGAAATTAAAATAAAAGGGGTGAAAAAATGAAAGGAATGAAAATGAAAAGGGGGAAAAATGAAAGGGGGAAAATGAAAGGGGGGGAAATGACAGGGGAGAAAATGAAAGGAGGGGAAATAAAAGGAGAAAAATGAAAGAGGAAAAAATGAAAGGGGTAAAAATAAAAGGAAAAAATAAAGGGGGGGAATAAAAGGGGGAAAATGGGAGGAAAAATGAAAGGGGAGAAAAAAATGAAAGGAAAAAACTAAAGGGGGGGAAAATGAAGGGAAAAAATGAAATGGGAGGAAAAATGAAAGGGGAGAAAAAAATGAAAGGAAGAAACTAAAGGGGGGAAAATGAAGGGAAAAATGAAAGGGGAAGAAAAATGAAAAGGGAGAAAAAATGAAAGGAAGAAACTAAAGAGGGGAAAATGAAGGGAAAAAATGAAAGGGGAGGAAAAATGAAAGGGGAGGAAAAATAAAAGGAAAAAAATGAAAGGGGGAAAATTAAAGGAAAAAAGGGAAAAAATGAAAGGGGGGAAAAAATGAAAGGGGGGGAAAATGAAAGGGGGGGAAAATGAAAGGAAAAAAGGGGGGAAAATGAAAGGGGGAAAAAACTAAAGGGGGGGAAATGAAAGGGGGGAAATATGAAAGGACAAAAAAAACCCAAAACCCACCAAAAAAAAAGGCACATAGGGAATTCTGTTAATTGTGTTGATGTCTTTAGGCAGAGCTGTGGGACTCTGGAAATGTGACAGTAGGAAATGACTTTGATTGCCTATTTTTCTGTTTGTTGTTTTGGTTTTTGGCTAATTCTTTTTCTGTTGGAACACTGAATTCTGTGCATATGTATATATGAACACAAATTGAAGGCCTCTACCTCCTGGAGTATACAACTTGGTTTGTTTACCTCCACATGATTTGTTTTTGGGGTTGTTATTTTTTTTTGTTTGGTTTGATTTTCTCTCTTTTTTTTTTTTTCTTTTTTCTTTTTTCTTTGTTGGTTTTTTTTGTTGTTGTTTAAGTTCAGTGTGGAGACTTGAAACTTGAATGTCCCTTCCAACTTTTGTATTTAAAACCAAGACAGAAACATTGAAGACTGTTTGGGTTTGTTGTTTTTTTTTCTGGGGGGGGGGGGGGGGGGGGGGGGTTTTTTGGTTTGTTTTTCTTTTTTCACCTGTACAAAGAAATACTGAAGGGTGGTCTTAAAAATTTTTAAGCATTGGTCTGGAGAGAAGAAGAAGAAGAAAAAAACAACAACAAAAAAAAACCCCAACAAAAAAACACAAAACAAAACAAAAACAACAAAAAAAAAAACCCGTGGTGTTTGTTATGGACAATTAACTGTTAAAGTTATTGTAAGTTATCTGTATTTAGCAGAGTATTTTCACCAAGAGTGATCTGAGCTGGAATTGGAGACTATTAGTAAGTTATGTTTGGAAGTTTTAACTTCAATGAAGTAATTATTTTGCTGTGAAAGAGACAAACATCGAATTAACTGAACAAAGATGGTGCAATATCTTTGTTTTTTATGAGGCTCCTGAGAATAAAACCAAACAAAACAAAATCAAAGCAAAACCCAACTTGAAGCATTTCAAATTCACTTGAATGAGGGAAAGGAAAAAAAACAAAACAAAGAAGGTGATGAATGAAAAGAGCCCCAGAAGACACTGGTATGAAAGGTAAAATCTCAGAGGTTGGTCAGTTAATGTGGCACACTTGCTGGTCACTTTGTAAAATGTAGATTTGAAGTACAGTGGTGAAAACATTAAATGTGACATTTGAAAAAGCAGTGGTGGCATCTTTATTTCCTCCCTGATCCTCCATTTGAGAACGAGTCGTTGCAGGCTGGATTGATGCTGTTGCTGGCAAGGACGCGAGGAGGAGGAGCGGAGAGCATCTTGCTGTGAGCGCGGTCCAGGGTCCGACGCGTGTGCGGGCGGATGGCTGTGTGCAGACCTGCACCTGTGTCTTCTGGAGCTGTTCCTTCAATCTCTGAGCTTGGTCCTGGATAAAGGCGAAAGTTGCTGAGGAAATCGAAGTGAGCAATGCAGTTGCACTTTATGGGGAGGTGGAAGGACATCCAGGCAGGGACTGTTGGACTCCAGCTGCAAAGGTCGTGTTGGTTGTTTCGGCCCAGATGTTTCCTTGCGGTCTCCAGCCTGATGCGAAGAACTCCACGTGCAGTGGTGTTGCAGAACGTGACCGAAAATGTCCATGTTTTGTGGGTGTTACCTTTGGAAAGATCAAACAAATTGAAGTCTCTAGTTCAAGCCTCAGGACCTCACAAGAACTAACCTGATAAAGCCGCCTTAGCATGTGCTGTCTTCCCAGAGCTGGCACGGACCTCCTTTGTGACTTAGCTATGTGCCTCTTCTGCTAACCTTCTTCAGAGTCTCTGAGATGAATTCTAACATGTCCCAGAGCTGGTGATGATGAGGCCATCATTGCTTCACAGCTCTCTTTGGCTGAACCAGTTGCTGCTCTTTGCACTTGGTCTGCTCAGTGGATTCTCTTGCAGCACAGGACCACAGAGCAGAGGGACAGATCATTCTGGGCTGCTTGCTGGATGCAGAGCATGAGCACGCAATGACACCACCGGCAAAGGCCACTTTGGGCACCAGTGTACTTTTTAGAGCTCATGGCTAGAGGTCCCAAGGTTAATCTTGTTTGTACAAAGGCTGTTTGGGAATGGATTTACCTTTCACAGTGTCTGTATCAACGTGGGCATGGCGCTGTGCAGGAGGAGTCCCAGGAATCAGCACTGAGGTGCGGCTGCAGTGGTGTGCAGACACCAAACCCAGCTCTAGTGGCGTCTGCAGCCTCAGCCTGTTTGCCACGTCTCATGTACATCAGTGGCGATGAAAAAGACCCTGAGGAGCTGTCTTGACCAAGAGAGCTCCTCTGTAATGTGTCCACACTGGGGGTGAGCTGAAAGTGAGGTCACCACCAGAGCTGCTTTCTCCCAGCGAGGTTAAAATCCGGCTCTTGGTTGTTGAAGTTGCATTTTGATCAGATTGAAGCTTTGTTGATATCAGTGTCAAGTGAGTTACCATCTGTTTTGAGCTCTCTAAATACAGCTCCTGTGTCTCCTTCAATTAATTGTGCCACGGGAAGAGTGCAGGTGTAGAGAGTGCAGATGCTGGCTTTGGATGGTTCGCAGGTCGAACATGCACGTGTCAGAGGGCCTGATCCATGTGTGTGTGCACCTGGGAGGGGATGCAGAGGAGCTAACCAAGAGCAGCTGTGGAGGAGTAAGTTGCTAAACTCCGGTGCAATGTCAGTGACTCATTCAGACCAGTTAAGGTATGGATGTTACAAAAATGCTTTTCTCCTTCAGCCAACTCACTGCTGGCGTGTCTGGGGCTCTGCTGTGGGACCTGCTGGGTGCTTGCCAGGCTGAGCCGAGGGGTTTCCTATTCACTGGGTAGCAGTTTTTTCTAATCGCCTTTTTTTACCCTTGTTTTAGTAATGAGGTCTCGTGAGATCCTTCTCGGACTGTTTGTAACTTTTTAAACGCTCCTCTGTCAAGTGTAACTTGACAGGCAATTCTGGTGACTGTACTTCTGTAATCCTGCTCAGGTATGGTTACTTTAAAACTCTTTGTGACATTGATAAACCGGGGGGGGGGGGGGGGGGGGGGGGGGGAGGGGGGAGAGCTGGAATCCAGGCAGATAATTGATCTCTGATCTGCGTGTACACCTTGGACAACTTCTGTGCTCAATAAAGGCTGGAATCAGACCCACTGCATGACCTGCTTCTGCTCTGACTTGCTGTGGTGGCGCTGAGCTCCTGCTCCGTGGAAGGCAACTTAGTGCGGGTACAGAGACTGGCGCTTGCTCCTAGGTGCAGAAGCGAGAAGAGATGCAGCTTTAAAGCTCGCAGCGTTACGGTGGAGATGAATCATCAGTCGCGGCGGTGCAGGAGGAAGGTCACGGCCGCTGCCTCTTCCTCCGCCGCTGGATGTGCCCAGCATCGAGAGAAATGAGCAATAACCGCGGGAACGGGCGGGGGCGGCCCGGGGCTGCTTGCAGCCGGGGAACGTGGCATCCCACCCCCAGCCCTTCCTCCTCCTCCTCCCTGCAGGCTCCAGCAGCCGCCCCGCAGCGCCGAGGCGGGGCCGGAGGCCGAGGCGGGGCCGGTGGCGCGGCGATGGCGGCGGCGTGTCCGCGGTGGCGGGAGCGGCTCTTCGCGCTCTATTTCCTCTCGCACATCCCCATCACGGTGCTGATCGACCTGCAGGCGCTGCTGCCCGCCGGCCTGCATCCGCCCAGCGTGAGTACCGCGCCCGGGGGCCCGGAGGGCCGGGGCCGGGGATGGAGAGGGCCGCGGGGCCTTGCTCCGCGCAAGAGCTTGCAGGAGCGGCGAGCTTAGGCGGAGCCTCCCGCTGGGTTTCACCGATCCCCGGGCGTTTGTCACAGAGTCTGGGGTGCGGGGACGTGACGGGGGAGAGGCACCCGCGGCGGGTCCCCCGGGATGCGGTGGGCGTTAAGGGCGGCGCAGGGCTCGCTGCGTGCGGCGCCGGGGGCTGGAGCCAGGCGTGCGCGGGGGAGCGCGGTCCGAGCCCGGGGGGGACGGGGGCAGCTCCCCGCAGCGCCAGGGCCGCGGACAGGCAGGAAGGTCCTTGGTGGGCACAGTCGAGGTTGGGCCGGACAGGGCACTCAGACATCTTCTCCAGAGCAGGCTTCGCCAGGGAAGGTTGGCGCGGAGGATCCGTGAAGGATCTGAGCTGCGACTCCGTGGGCGTGTGCCCAGCGTGGCACGCTGCGGGTTTGGCAGGTCGAGGGAAGCCGGCTGGCACGATAAAACCCCTGGAGATGTCCCTGCTGCCATGTGGCATCCAGCACGAACACCCCAGGGATGCTGGCAGTGCTGCCACGTGCTCCTGACGTGGCTGGCACACCCCTGGCACTCCCTGGGCCTCACTCTTGGGCCTCCTTTTCGCTGGCACTGTTGCCAAAGCCATCGAAGGGAAGGGGGAGTGCTGCAGGAGCAGGAGAAGCAGCTTCTCACTCGGTACAAAGCTCTGCTGGGCTGGGGCAAAATTACAGAAGACAAGCAGCAGTAAAGTCAAGCAGCTGGTGGAAGGTAATTAATGGGTTCAAGTCTTGTCTCCAGGGTGAGGTTGGCCAAAGCTGCCTGGAGGAGCTTTACAGCGAGGGAATTTGATGTTTGCCACTAGAACTGCCTGGACAAAGGCTCCATTATGGAACGTGTTCCTAATTAATAGTTAACTAGCGAGCCTCAATGCATATCTCCGTTCAAAGTCCAGCTGGCAGCCGTGCCAGAGTGTACCCTTCTGGGCTGGAAACTAATTGCAGCTCTCAGCCCAAATTTGTGTATCGAGCGGTCCAAGCAGCCACCAACCTCCTGCGCCAGCGATGTGCTCCCTGAGGGAACCAAGGCCAGAAGCTGCCCTTGGACTGGGGCATTTGGTGAGGCACACCAAGTGCCTGCCAGTACCTGCAGCCCTGAGCCCACCTCAGCAGGCAGCAGGAGGGCCTGAGAGAGGAAAGCAGCAGCTGCTGCAGTCAGGGTGCAGGGGCTCTGTGGTTTGTCTTTTTCTGGTAGGAAGTGGCACATGAGGAGGTTTTGGAAAGCAGCTGTACCTCATCCTGTAGGGACCCTGACATAGTGCAGATGGAATAGTTCATGGAAAGGGTTTGTCACTTGGAAAGGTGGTGCCTGGCAGCCCTGAGGTGCAGTGTGCCAAGGTGGGGTCACTTGGTCAGGACAAGAAACAGTGGGAACAAGCTACAGCACGGGAGGTTCCACCTCAGCATGAGACTCCTTTATGGTGAGGGTGCTGGAGCCCTGGCACAGGCTGCCCAGAGAGGTTGTGGAGTCTCCTCTGCAGACTTTTAAAACCCACCTGGATGCATTCCTGTGTGACCTGCCCTGGGTGATCCTGCTATGGCAGGGAGTTGGACTCAGTGATCTTTTGATGTCCCTTCCCACCCCTAAGAGTCTGCAAGGGTGGCTTCACCTGGCTGCTAGGTGAGGGTCACAGCATCACCCTGCTGCACCTGGCACTGGGTTGTTGATCTCTTGTCCTGATCTCTCCCCCAGCTGACAGAGCTGCTGCAATGGTACGCAGCCACCTTCAAGGACCCCATGATGCTGCAGCCCCCGGAGTGGTTTAAAGCCTTTATCTATTGTGAAGCCTTGCTCCAGCTGCCTTTCTTCCCGGTGGCAGTGTATGCCTTCCTGAAAGGTTGGTGTCAAGAGGGGTAAGGACACATCCTGAGCAGCCTGCCTGCCCGGCAGCGCTGCCTGTGCTGCAGAGGAAGTTGACTTACCATTCCCAAACAGGTACGGTGCTGCAGCATGGGCAGTGCTGCGTTGTTGTCACAGGTTTTATCTGAGAAGGCAGCAGAGTGAGCCCTGCTAGAAACAAAGGCTTTGACTGTGGGCCCTCATCAGCTGCAGCCATTTCTATGCAGCCAGCAACAAGGTTTGACATCTGGCAGGCTTCCAAGGTAGCTGAAGTTCTGGGTCAATCCTGTGTACTCACTTGGCTACTTTGAAGCTTCCACTGTTGCCCCAGTGCGGTGCATTTCCACAAGGGCAGATCATTCGCTTGGGTTGCTACAAGTGGTTGGGTTTTCTGCCCATCCTGGAGCCCCTTTGTGGCCTCTCCCGGCAGATGCAGAGGGTGGTGTCCTGTTCGTTCAAGAGCCACCCAGCCCTCCTGGCTTCCAAGTGCTTCATTACTGGTTCCTCTCTGCTTCCCCTACAGGTGGCTGCAAATGGATAAGGACTCCTGCAATTATCTATTCCACCCATGTGGCAACCACCTTGTTTGCCATCCTGGCACACATCCTGTTCCACGACTTCTCCAAGTCGAAGCACCTGGGCCCTCAGACACAGCACGAGCGCCTGGTCCTGCTCTCCATCTACCTGCCCTACCTGCTCATCCCACTCCTCATCCTCTTCACCATGCTCTACAACCCCTACTATAACCACGTGGAGAAGAGGAAAAGGAAGTAGTCTGCTCCTAAAGCTGTATGTCCGACACTCATACTGGTTTTGGTTCAGGCCCTGTGTTGACCTGGTCCTCTGGGACAAACACCTGTCTCACCTGGCTGGCTGCAGCAGCTGTTACCAGAGCACCAAGCACCCACCAGAACATCGAGGTGGGTGGCAGTCCCCAGCCTCCCTCAGACATCAGAAGCAGCTCTGGCAGCTCAGTTCCCTGTGGTGCCTGGGCAGGTGCAGGAGAGAGGCCCTGGCTGCTCTCCCACTGCCAGCTGTGGTACTGTGTTGGCAGTACCAGTACGGTTGGAATGGGAAACGAACTTCCAACCATTTGATGTGGGGGAACAAACTACAGCTGATACTTTTCCCAGGTGACTGTTACAGTACCCTTTCAGAAAGAAATTTGTCTTCCAGGAGCACATTCTGCAAAACCCCTGAGTGATTGTACACAGATTTACAAGGCTCTGGCTTTGGAGCATCTCAAATTAGAATCCTTAACTCTCTTCCTTTGCCTTCCTTTGCTCTGCTTTGATTTTGATTAATTCTGAGTGTCTGATCAGTGGTAAGCCTGTCAAAATCTGCATTACTGGAGGCTTAAAGTCCACTTGGACAGTGAGGCACCCTTCCTAGAGGGCTCTGGAGCACTTCAGGAGCTGTAAACAAGGGTTTGTAAACTTCTCTTCCACAAAATCACTCCTGCTATGGAAATAAATCACTAAAGGCATTAAGTAGCATTTAATCTTCTTAAGGGAATGGCTCAAGGGAACTTCAAGCGACCATGAGCTCACAGAGAGTTCCCACAGTAAATAAAACCTACTACTGCTGGAAAGAAACCCAAGCCCCCAAGAATTTTTGAGTTGTTCTGATCTGCAGGAACCAAACTTGGAGCCTTGTGCAAGATTCCAGGGCCCCAAGAAGGCTTCCCAGCCACTGCCTGTTTGAGGGCTGTGCTGTCAGTTGAAGCCTCCCAGGGCTTTGGGCAGTCCAGCATCTCCTCCTTTGGTTGCTGACAGACAAATACAGAATGCATCTATTGGCACTTCAGTGTGAGCCTTCAGCTGTGAAATGCCACTTTGGTATTTATAGTCTTTCCTGCTGTCGTTGCTGGCTCAGGGGGGTCAGCCTCCCTTTGCAGTCACCAACAGCACCAAGGAAAGAATTCAGCTCTATCATGGCTGGATGTACCTCAGGCATAGCTTCCAGTCCTTCGTTCTGCCCTTTTGAGTGTCTGTAACTGCTCCAAACTGTTAATTGTACATTTCTGGCCCGCCCTTCCTAACTGTGGACAAAACTGATCTGGTCAATACAGAGAGAAGTTCCTGCTGCTCGTGTGTTGTGTCTTTGCAGAGATGGGGAACTGCTGCAGACAGGAAAAAGCACCTGCCCGAGGGGTTGCAGACTCCTGAGGTCATTAATAAAACACAGCAAAAGCCACTCCTCTCCTGGTGCATCCAGAAAGTCTGAGAGCAATAATTTATTTCCAAAAGAGCTGTACAGTTCCAAAAGCGACAGGCATGGCAACAGCAGCATCCATCCAGCTGGGAAGTGAATGCTGAACTGCTGAGTGTACAAATTACAAAGCCAAAAAGGACAGGAACAGTCTTTCCAGCTGCTTATTGCCACTTGCAGTGTCATGCATACTGAATTCAGACACTGCTGTTCATCCAAACCATCTCTTCAGTCACACACACAGTGAAAAATTGCATATTTTGGAACTTCCAAGGTTCTGGAATGGTCAAGTTTCCAAGGTAGTTTGGTTGTTTTTTGTTTTGTGGTTTTCTCTTCCAATGCTTTATTTCTGGAAAATGAATTGGTCAATGAATTCGTTCTGGTCTGCCTCAATTTTGCAGAGAGTTTCATACTCTATTCGGTACCTGTAAGAGAAAGCCAAAGCTCAGCTGCAGTCAGCCCTGCTGCTGGCATGCTTCAGCTCAGCCTTCGCTGAACCTCATTCCACTGACCTCAGACCATTGATTTAAGCTGTCCAGATCCCTCTGCAGAGCCTTCCTACCCTCAAGCAGATCAACAATCATGCTCAATTTGGTGCTGTCTACAAACTTGCTGATGGTGCCTCTGATTCCTACCATTACTAAAGATACTAAACAGAACTGGCCCCAGTACTGAGCCCTGGGAGACACCTCTTGCGACCAACCACCAGCTGATTTAACTCCTTTATCACAACTCCTGGGGCCCAGCCAGCCAGTTTCAGATCCAGCAAAGAGTGCACCTGGCAGTGCTATGGGCCACAAGGTTCTCCAGGAGAATGCTGGTGTCAAAAGCTTTAGGCTGTGGTTCCACCAGCCTTTCTCCCACTCCTGATACTTCTCAACCTTCCCAGTTTCTCAGCTGCCAGCCCTCCCCTGGCATCAGCTAGACCCTGCAGTTCTAAAGTGCCTTCACAAGTCAGCCACGTGGCACCCTGCTGCAGTTTTATTGGTGTCATCAGTGGCATGATCTCACGCTGCCAATGTTTACTGAGCCACAAAGCCACCAGAGGCAAACCTCTGGACGAGAGGCAGGTGGGGCCTTAAGCCAGCTGCAGGCTCCTGCCTGTGCCTCACTCCAGGTAAGCTCTTTGCAGGAGGACACAGCTTCACTGCACACTCTGAACAAGCTTTGACCACGTCCTGCAGCCAAGCACAGAAGCTGGGCTGCCTGCCAGCCCAAGGAACGCCCCAGAACTGTTAAACAGAAAACTAACCTTTCCAGCTGCATTTTCTTCTCAGCTATTAAAGCCTGGAGTTGCTGTTCCTGAGCTTCTCGTTGCTTTGCTATAGACTTCAGCAAATTTCGTGCCCCGATGGCCTGTCAAAAGAGGACAGACTGAAAGACCTGTATGAGGGATGGGTGTTGATTATTTTAACCCCTTTCACTCCTAGCAGGTTGATTTTGAAAGGCTTCAGCCACACTAACAATACAGGAGGGTGACACCTTCACAGTGAACCACTGGTGGAATAGGCAAACAGTCCCTGTAGAGTCTGGGCAGGTGAAAGGGTTTGACACGGCTCAAACTGGGGAAACAAGTCACCAGCTCCTCTGGAAGTACAAACTGATGGCTGCTGCCTGGCCCTACAGACAGACAAGCTCGGGTGGTTCACTTGTTTTTGTCCACAACAAATAAGGGCAGAGGTCATCAGCTACAACTGTGCTAGCCACTAATCTGTGTTTGCACAGCAGCATGGACAAAGCCCACGCCACTTGCAGACACCCAGAAATCCTGCAAGGCAATTTCAGGGGTGATTACAGAGCTATTCACTCATCCCCTCCTCCTGCTCACACAGCCTCTGCTGTCTCTGAAGGACACAGTCCTACCAGGAGTGGTTCAAAAAATACATGCTGCCTTTATGTGCAAGGAGGAACAGTAAGAACCTGCAGTGTGACACTCAGAACGTGCCTGTACAAGCCTTCTGGATGTTAATGTGCATTTAAAAGTCCCAGGCTCTCACGCTGCAGGCAGACAGACAGACAAACGTCAACTACCTGGGCAATACCGACATAAGGAGCTGGATTCTGCCATAAAGGGAGGAAGGGACAGACCTGGACACTGATGCAGACTACAGGAGAGGGCAGTGATTAACGGCACAGTACCTTCATCTTCTCGCTTTCAGCAGCTTTTGCCAGTTGATCGACAAGCTCAATTAAGCTGCCCACGATTTTTTGGAACTCTACTATTTCTGCAAGGATTAAAGAAAACAAAACAAACCCAAAGAATCGTTAATGTCCAGAACAGGCCTAAAGACGCCTAAGGACTGCACTGCAGGATGGAAGTTTCAGTTTCGGTTTGCTGCCAACACCAACGCGTTAAGAATCCCTTGTTGTCAGGCTGTGAAAGAAGCAAGGGAATAGCCCTCGAGTGTCCAAGGGCTGCCTCAAACAGCCCTTCCGAGCTCCTGCCGGTCCTAACCCTCCCCAGAGCTCCTGCCCGCAGCCGGCCCGGCCGGCGGTGCCTAGCGCGGCGCTGTCCCTGCTTCCCCTTCGGACACACGGCACTGCCGGGCCTGGCTCCCGGCAAGGGGACGGCGGCGTCCCGAGGGCTTGGCTCGGCAGGACTTACTATCGAGGAAGGCTCGGCACTCCTCCCGGAGCTGCGCCGTCTGCTGCGACACCTCCGGGTCTAACACCCGCAGCTTGTTCAGTTCGTCGAAGTGGAGGCCAGCCGCGCCCAGCGCCGCCTGCGCCATCGCCCCGGCCACCGAGGGGACGGCGGCGGCACCGACGGGAGCGGCTAGCTCCTCCGGGGACCTCGTCACCTCACGGCACCCGGCCCGGCCGCTGCCGACCGCCCGCCCGCCGCTGCCACGGCGACAACCGCGGCGCCGCGGGGCACGCCGGGAGCCGCAGTCGGCGGCAGCGGCGGGAAGTGCTTCCGGCTCACCGGCTCCCAGCGGGGCGCGGAGGAAATGAGCTCAGTGCGGGGCTGTGGGGCGGCTACAGGTGAGCGGATACCGGGGCCGCAGCGGCTTTGCTGGGCCGTCTGTCGTCGCGGCTGCTCGGGCCGGTGTGTGCACCTCGGCCGGGCCGGTGGCGGGCGGGGCCGGGCCGGGCCTCCCGCCGTTGGCTCAGCCTCTCTTTGCTTTCCCAGGTGCCAGACCGGGCCCCGTCGAGGAGCGCGCCGCAGGCCTCGGCGGGAAGGGAGCCGGAACCCGGCGTGCGGAGCCCCCTCCCCGGCCGCGCTGCCACCCCCCGGTGCGTACGGCTTCGATGCGTGCCGCCGCCCGGCCGCGCCGCTCCGGTCCTCTGCAGGCCTGGCTCGGTGGGGCTGGGCTCCGGCCGCTGCCCTACCGTGGCCACCACGACAGAGGCTGGGAGTGCCGAGCCCCGGGAGCAGCGGTGCTGTCGGGCCGGGAGGGGCGGCGGGGGTTAATCCCAAGGAGTGCCCGTTTGGGCAGCGGCGCCGGGCAGGGGCGTTCAGGGTTTGGGGCTTTGGGGCGTTTTTCCTTCTTATGGAAGCTCTCTCCCCTGGGCCGTTTCCTGGTGCGGTGTCCGGGCTCTTGTGTCGCTGTTCCGCCGTCCTGCCTCCCACACAGGGCCGGAAGGAAGGGACAGAAAATCTCTTGCGTTAAGGGGGGCAGTTAAGGAGTAGATTCCTGTTTACAGCCGCAGCCGAGCAGGTTTCTGGCTCAGGAACACGCTAGAGTGCGATAGCTCAGCCTCCTGCCCCATCGGCTGCGAGGGGAAAGCTCTTCCCTTGCCATTCAGCTCTGCCTCAAACAAGAGCTGTGCTCTGCTGGGAAGCTGAGAGTGGATTTCCAGCTGAGGGTTTCAGCTTTGCCTGTGGTGTTGCGTGGTGGTTGCTGAAGACAGCAGGAAGCGAAGAGGGCTCTTAGCGTGTCGCCGGCAGCCGCGGCGCTGAGCAGCTGCTGCGCTGCTGTGGGAGTTGCGTGGGGAGCGGCTGGGTGCCGTTTGCTCAGAGCCTGTGCAGGGGTGTTCATAGGAACGCACCGAGAGTGACTCCCCTCTGCGGTGGCCTTCCTGGCTTTGTTGCAGATGGAAGTTTCCAGGCTTCTGTGTTGATGGTGCACGTTTCTGTTCGAAGGGCCATGGAGCTGTGACTGCCTTCGCCTCGTGTTCCTCCGGTGACTTGTGACCCTTTCCCCACCACGGCGGAATCCGTCAAGCCCACGCTCTGCAGAGTTGTCATCTACCTACAGAAGGAGATGTCAGGGGACACCTGTCTAACCACCACCCTGTGTCCTGCTGCGGGGCCCAAGCCCAAGCCCTGCAGCTTCAAAGGGGGCAGCCTGGGTAACAAGTACGTGCGGCTGAACGTTGGGGGCTCTCTCTATTACACCACCGTGCAGGTGCTGACCCGGCACGACACCATGCTGAAGGCCATGTTCAGTGGCAGGATGGAGGTGCTCACAGACAAGGAAGGTGAGGGGGTGTCTTCTTGGATGTTTTGTAAACCTGCTGGCCTTTGGTGATGCTTAGTTAAATATTTCAAGACTACACTTGACTAAGGATGTAGGGAAGGATGTATTCCCAAACTGAGTTGGAGCATTACACAGCAGACTCCCATTGTGCCAGCAGTCATCTGTGCTTGATAAAAATGTGCTCTTCTGTTGCCAGAATTAATCAGTGGAGGGACTGGTTCCCTGTCCTTCCATCACAGCTGGGAGGCAGGTTGTTGATGTTGCTAGAGTAGTGTGTGTGTTGTCCTTTGCGTGTGTCATGGAGTGGCATCGTTTGAAATGCCCGAGTGGGGAGGGCCATGCACTTTTCAGCTGTAAAATTCAAAAGCCTTCCTTGCTAGGTTAGAAATTCTTCTTTTCCTCCTCCCAGTAGCGTGTTCCACTTGTGGCTTGCAATGCTGTGCCAACCTCGACGTGTTCCTGTGTGGCCTCCCCTGGGTGAATCTGCTTTGGCAGGGGTGTCTGGACCCGATGATCTCTGAAGGTCCCTTCCAACCCTTAACATTCTGTGATTCTGAGACAAGTGTTAGCCATCAGTCCAGTCAGATGTAACCTGCTGCTGGAGGTGATAAACTGGAGAGGATAGAACAAGAAGACCAATGGCAGCAGTGGCTATGAGTGCTTTCATTTTCCTCTAGTACAGCTTAGGAGTGAGGGGTGTGGTGCTGTGGAGAAGAGGCTGGGAGGGGCTGGCAAGCGTTTAACCTTTTGGTGTTTCAAGCATGAAAATGCTCCTCCACGTGCCCAGCTTACAGCAGTTTAATCTTGATGCACAGCAGTTTCTTCACTTAAGCTTGAAATAGCTCCTTGTGGAGCCTGCAGATCATTTAAAGCAAGTTCCCTCTGAGCTGGCTGACTCTGGGGCGTGACACAACTAAATCCCCTTAGTCCTGCACTTCTGTCTGGGAGCCTCAGCTAGTATGGAAAACAAGGCTCATGTTCTGACAGCTGCAGTTGGAGAATCCAGCAGTGGTTTAGCCTCTTTTCCTGTGGTGTTTTCTGTACTTAGGTCCCAAAATAACACTTCTTTGCCTGCCTTCCACGTGATGGAAAAGTTAAGCCTCTGCCTTCGTGCATCCTGCATTGCTGTTGTCGCCGGCGGGTCAGACATCCTCATCCTGTTTCCTATCAAATGTGACTTCAGGGAGGTTTTCAGATGGCAGCAACTGCCTATCTACTGCTGTTTCCTGTGCTGCATCCCTTCTCTGCTCCTTCCTGCTCTGGCTCTGTCCTGTTCTTTGCTCCTGTTTAGGAACTAGAACAGTTTTTCTTCCCCTTACTGGGATTTCTGAGCTACTCTGCCTTTCAGCACCATTGGAACACTTCTCTCACAGTGAGAAACAGTAGAAGGTGTGGTTGGAAAACTGCCAGATCCCCCTTATCCCAATTTCCCAGAACTTATCCCAGATCTTGTAGCAGACATTTGTGAATGCTCCCTTCAGGTCTTTCCTTGACTTAGTGTGAGTTTCTGATTGTCCAGCTTTAGGCTGGAGCACCTACTCCATTCATCCCCATACCAACCCAGAACTGCCCCATGCTACTGGGAGCATGACAAACTTCTAGCAAGCAGCAACCTACCTAAGAATAAGCTTGCTCTTTTTTGAGGCCTTTTTTTCATTCATGCTGTTGTGTAGAAGCTTGGGCAGTCATCTAAGCAGTTTTAAATTGGACTTCCTGTAGCAGTCACAAAGGTCCTTTCCTTTAATCAGGATCTAGTACAGAAACGAATCAGGGCTAACAATTCTGGCCAGGCAGCCCCTGACTGATCAGCTGGTACAGTGCAGTCAGGTTTCTGCAGCAATTTTACTGTCTTGGGATAGGAAGTTGAGGATTTTTAGCCTGAGGCTTTTCTTTTGGGGTGCTGCAAAGCAGTGAGAACTCAGAGGAGGGACCAAAGGAGTGGTTCCACTGTCAGTTTCAGTCCTGTAACCAACTGCAGTTTGCTCAAGGTCACTGAAGACTTCCACTGAATGAAATGGGAAGATCGTCTTGTGCAGCCTTGGGAACTAGCAGGCTTAGTTAACCTCTCCGAGGAGCTTTTCCTTGCCCCCTAGTGCTGAGCTGATGGAAATGATGTGATGGTTGTTTTTCAGGCTGGATCCTTATAGACCGCTGTGGGAAGCACTTTGGCACCATCCTAAACTATCTCCGAGATGACACAATTGCACTGCCAAAGCACAGGCAGGAGATCAAAGAGCTGATGGCAGAGGCCAAGTATTATCTCATTCAAGGCTTAGTGGACATGTGCCAAGCAGCCCTGCAGGTAAGAAACAGAGGTAGCCTGTGGAGGTTTCTTTTTGTGACTGTTTTGATTATAGCATTTTACCTTAGAGAAGCCTGACAGAGTATTTCATGGCCTTAGAGATGGCATCAATTAGTGCTGCCTTCTAGGGACAAGAAATCTCCCTCCTGTGTCTGGGGAGCAAATGAAGGTAACTGGTGTGGTTGCCATAGCAGCACAGAGCTTTCCCCTTGCATCACGGGATTTGGGAATATGGCTGGAGGGGCTGGAGAAGACAGCAGCAGAAGATGTTAGCTTTAGCACTTATCTCTTGAGTTTAGTTCTTCACTTTCTTCTTTCTTTCAAACAGGACAAGAAAGACTTGTATGAGCCTGTCTGCAGCATCCCCATTATCACATCTCCAAAAGAAGAGGAGAGGCTGATAGAATCATCAATGAAAGTAATTGCTTTCCACAACTATCCAGTGGGTCACAGACACTTTACTAGATGTATTCAGGCACAGAACTTAACTTTTCTCTCCTTTTTTGTTTCTTTTCTTCTCTCAATAGCCTGTTGTTAAGCTGCTTTACAATAGGAGCAACAACAAATACTCCTACACCAGGTATGTCTGTGTTTTCCCCACTCTAATGGAGTTTCCTTTTGCCCGTGGGAAGTGGAGGAGGATGTTGTGTGACATAACCTGAGTGTTTCGTTGGGTTTTGGGGTTTTTTTTGGTTGATTTGTTTTGGTAGGTTTTTTTTGCTTAAAACAGTGCTCTGCTGTGGACCTGAGTGCAGTTATTCTTGACTGATGTGACTCTAATTGGGGGCAGAACACCACAAGCTATCTGTTGCAGCCTAGTGTTCAGTTGTGTGAGAAAGCTGAACAGAAACAAGGGCCAAGAAGTAACGATGAGGCCATCAGTGTTGGCCCAAACTAGAGAGGACTTAGGTAATGGAGCACACACTGCTGACCAGAGCATCACCTCCTCAGTGCAAAGCTAATGCATTAGATCCCTGCCTCATCAGTTCTGCATGGACCTCTGCCAGCACTCCTGCATCTGCAGATGAAGAGGTTCTTTATTTTCCAGTGCCTCTGTGTGAATCCAGTACTGGGTTACAAAGGAAACTGCTCACAGGAACAACCCAGTTAGGGCTCTGCAGAAGGCCCTGCCTTTCCTCCTGTGCAAGTAACATTATTTATTCAGTTTTATACTGTCACTGTCATGAGCCCTTCGTTGTGATGCTATCAGAATGGCTTTGGATTTTCCCAAAGCAGTCATTGAAGTGATGAGAGCAATCCCTGATGCTGTGCAGCATCCTTGCTTTCCGCCTTTCCAGTCAGAGATGCAGTCTTGGAAGCTCTGTTCTCTGGACGAGCTGATTGTCTACCTGTCAGAAAGATGGATTCTAACAATCATGGTGCTGCAGGTAGTCAGGCAATGCTACCTGTGGGAGTGCTGCAGCACAGCCTGGTTTGCAGCAGACTTAATTCAGTGTCTGTTGGGCTCGTCCAGCTTAGGGCAGGATGCTAAAGCAGGCACAGAACAGCACATTAGTCACCCTGGGTCTGGAAATGCAAATGTAGCAGTAATGAGAGCATAGAATGCTGGATGCCAGGGGATGCTGCTATCTCAGCTAGCTGTAGGGTTCTAATTATTCCTTGTGCATGAATCTGAATGCTTTGGTGGTGTTCAGATGAGGCATCTTTATTTAAAATCCTACACTGGCTGCCAGCAAGCAAAGACCTCCCCCCCCCTTATATTCTTCCTAATCAAACAGCATAAAAGGAGCTTTCTCAGTCATGTTGTCAGTGTGGCCTAAAAACAAATGTATGAAGACTTCTACATTCATTTCCCAGCTCTGCCACTTGGCAGAGGCTGAGATTGCTCACTGGCTGCACCTCCAGACTGCTTTACAGATGATTCCTGCTAGACCTTGCCTGGTTGCACATCCTTCTTCTTTTTATTTATATGTGAACAGAACTACTTCTCAGGTGAAGTATTTGATGTTGAGCCCAGTCCAGCAGTGTCTGGATCCACAGGTATTTCAGAGCCTCTCGCAGCAGCAAAGCTGCTGCATGCAATGTCCTGTCTTGCTCAAAAGCAGCACTTGAGTGTGGTGGGTTGAAATTATCCCCAAAACAAAATCACCAGGCTAGCTCAGAAGGTTTGGAAGCAAAATGAAGGTGTATTTTACAAGCAAGCATAAAATACAATGTGTATGTACAAAATGCATGATTTACAATTCAGAAATAACAAGGGGCCTTGGACTCTGTGGGCTTGTGCTGGTAGTGAGCTAAAGGAGCTGCAGTTGGCCTGGGATTTAATTGTCTTGAGCATCAGTCAAGAGATAGTTGTAGGTAGTTGATGTAATGGTTTGCCAAATTGTGCTGTCGTTATTAATTACAGAACTTGACCTCTAAAGGCTGGTGTGTGTGCTCATGGGGCCCACAGCACCTTATTTGTATCTGAAATTGGCTGTTGCCCTCTCTTTTCTTGGCAGCATATGGCAGTGAGTCACTGCTTGTTTGTATCCTGCAGTTGGAGCAGTGCTTGGTGCTGGGGGGGGGACAGGCAGCGCCGTTCGGTGGAGGTGGCTGCCTGACAGCCCACGCAAAACACCTCCCGCCTCTGTCTCTGTGTTGCAGTAACTCTGATGACAACCTGCTGAAGAACATTGAGCTCTTTGACAAGCTCTCCCTCCGCTTCAACGGCCGAGTCCTCTTCATTAAGGATGTCATAGGGGATGAAATCTGCTGCTGGTCTTTCTATGGCCAGGGCCGGAAGCTGGCCGAGGTCTGCTGCACCTCCATAGTGTATGCTACGGAGAAGAAGCAAACCAAGGTAGTGGAGATTTACCCTCCTCTCTTACCGTTTGAAATAAAATCGGGTGGATGAGACGTTGCAGGAAGACACAGATTTGGTGTAACTTGATGCAAATCGCTCAGGGTAAGAACTGTTGCTGCTTGGGAAGGCTTTAACAGCAGCTCTCCTGAGCAGTGGTTGGGGTCGCTGCTGAGTGACGCCCAGGTCACTTGGCCAGCTCGCTGCTAAGGGAGGTGCAGGATGAGCTGGGGGCTTGCTAAAGGGTGCTGCATACTGGACAGAATTCAGAGGAGACTAAAGATAGCAGCAGGTTTGAAGAAGGTAATTCTGAGAGCGTGTGCATTTTAGCAGATTTTAGTCTCTTTGAGTTGATGGACTTTGTGTCCCTAAAATGCCTTTAAATTCTGCTCTAATTAGGTGAAGTAAAGATCTAATTCTAAGCCTAATTATGCCTACATATGTCTACTCCACTGCAGTTACTTTGTGCTGTGTTTCACTTGCTCTGATGTAATCCTTGTGTGTAATTGGACTAAATGGTTGTGTCTGGGAGTATAAATTTCTCCAGAGTGTTGGAAAATACATGACAGAGGAGAAGGCTGAAGCTGATCTATCCCAAACTGAATAACTGAAGTGGGGCACATGGAAGCTTGAGCTCAAATACTATTTAGAAATGTGCTATTTTTATTAACATTGTGCTTTTAGGTGTGGAACTGTAGAATAACTGTTAGAAGTCCAGCAGGAGTGTAGGTTGCCAGTAATAAGCCTGTCTTGTTCCCCACATTGCCAGCTGTTCTTCTCATAGTCCTCCTACCTCAGATTTTGGTGGTTATCTAAAGACTCTTGTTTTCAAGCACTGTGTATCCTAAAGAGATGAGTTAAGTGCATGAAAATAGGGTAGTGATTTGCATGCTAAATCAGCAGAGCTGCCCTAGCTTCAGGACTTAACTGCTGACTGGCAGTGAGGTGACCAGAGTCCAGCATGAGCATGGAAGACTCAGATGCTGAGGGTCCATTCCTCTCTTAGGAATGGGACTGCTTTGCTCACCTCTTGTTTACAGTTGGTTTACTCTTTGTAGTGTGTCTGCTGTGGCTCAAGTCACTTCTGGGTCTGTTGTAGATTACTCTTTGTAGTGTGTCTGCTGTGGCTCAAGTCACTTCTGGGTCTGTTGTAGATCAGGAGAAGGAGATGTGCTGTGTTTTGTAGGTCGAATTCCCCGAGGCCAGAATTTATGAGGAGACACTGAATGTCCTGCTGTATGAAACTCCTCGGGTTCCTGATAACTCTCTGCTGGAGGCCACGAGCAGGAGCCGAAGCCAAGCGTCGCACAGTGAGGATGATGAAGGGTTTGAGCTCCGCGACCGCGTGCGCCGCATCCACGTGAAGAGGTACAGCACCTATGACGACCGCCAGCTCGGCCACTAGCTCCTGAGCAGAGAGCATTGGTGTCAGGGCTTGGGAGGGATCAGCTGCACTCTGTGAAGCCATCTTCCTCTGGCTTCTTGGCTCCCTGTTGAAGCAAAGAGGCGTTTGTGCACTAGGCAGCGCTGAAGGCCAAGGGCTTGGAGAACCAAGAGGTCAATTCTGCATCATGAGCTTCACAAACAGACCTGGTCCCTTCTCCTGCCACATCAAGAGTGGAGCTTGGAATGCTGATCCTGACAGTTCCTGGCTGCTCTTGCATA
Source organism: Pogoniulus pusillus (assembly GCF_015220805.1). Classification (NCBI taxonomy): domain Eukaryota; kingdom Metazoa; phylum Chordata; class Aves; order Piciformes; family Lybiidae; genus Pogoniulus; species Pogoniulus pusillus. The sequence continues at coordinate 12,953,378 of NC_087290.1, read as the reverse complement.
TCAACGACTTGCTAATTGTCTTGCTTCCTGTGCCAAGTGCTGCTCTTCTGGAGCTGCTGTGTCTGGGGAAGCCTGTTCCAGACATCTGCCCTTTTAGGGGTTTGGGTGATGGAACTTCCAGTGTTTAAACTGAGATACTTAAGAGGGGATGGAGAGAACTGGAACATGACTGCTGTCAGCAGGCACTGCACCTGGGAGCTTCCAGAAGCATGGAGCTATCCAGCAGTCAGGTGCACTGCACGTGTGATTTCTCCCATCTCTTGTCCCCAGTACAAAAGTTGATGTTCTGAGGTAGCTGTCTTTAAAACTCGTGAGTCAAAGTCTTGCAAAGAGGTAAGACCCAAGTCCTCCAAAAACCTTCCCTTGTGGGAAATGAGGAACTTTGAAAATGTATACAGCTGTGTAATGATTTGTCTGGGGAGCTGGAGAAATTTGGTGTGGTGGAAGAAAACATTTTCTGAAGGCAGAAAACCTGAGGAACAGCCTGTGGCAGGGTTGCCTTTGTTTAGGATTGTGGCAGCATCATCCTGTTAGTGTCAGCAGTGGCGTTCTGGGGAGCTGGGTTTACATTTCCTCCTGTGGCCAAGAAGTGCTTTTTGATGTTAAATTCCTCAAGCAGCAGGGCAGGAAAAAAAAAAAAGGCAGTGACTGTGGAAGTAGAAAATGCTCACAAACTGAGGAGTGAGTTCAAGCTTTGTGTTCTGAGTCCCTTCCAGAGCAGAGAAGTTGAAGTGGAAAGAGAAGAGTCACAATAGCCTTCTTCTGGCATGAAACTGCAAGAGGCTTTGGACAAGGAGAGAAGTCCCTGAATCTTCAACTGAAATAATGACTTCTGTTCAGAGTGCTTGACTGGGTGCTAATGGTTAGGAGCCTTCCAGAACGATGGAGTCAAGGCTGCTCAGCAGGTTGGGTCTCTAGGAGTGGTTTCAAGCAGAGCATGAGAAGCTGTCGCCGTGTTTTAGCTTGTTTGTTTGTCTCTTCCAGCTGCAGGTTCAGGTTTTACCTCTGTCACAAACGGTTAGTTCCATCATGGTGCCTCTTGAGCTGCTTTGACCAGTGGCAAATCTGCCTGTAGGTTTTTAAAGCAAATTATTGCAAAAACCTGACAGGAAAAGAATCCCAAATTAATACAGTGAAGTCCTGAGTACAATGAAGGGGGTAGATGGTTTGGCAGTGACAGAGTGGGGACATTTATTTTTCCCACTCATTTAGGCTTTTGGAAATGGAGTTGTTGAGGCTTGGTGAGAAAACATAATGGCTTCAGACTGCCAGGGTTTTACTGGCTGGCCAAGCCTCCACACATGGCAGGCAATCAATACTCCTCACATTCAGGAGGCAGCATTGCCACGGTGCTGCACCTGCCTGTTTCTGAAAGGCCTCTTTAAAAACTCTAATAACCTCTTCTCTCTTTCTGTTGCTCTCTGTAAGCTGTTGTTTTCCAGCTGCTTCATCTGTTGTGCCAGTGAAAATACAGCTGCTGAGATTCTTTGACAAAGACTTCTGTTTGGTTTCTTCCTTGCAGTCCCACCAGAGTATGATGTGGGGCTTTTTCCCCTCCACTGATACTGTTTAAATTCCACTGTGGTGGGTGTTTTGAAGCTACCAGCAGAGCCTGTAGTGACAGAGTCTTTGTGTTCTACTTAATAGCTTTAAATGATTCTCCTGTACCTTTTTTTTCCCCATCTGCCAGTTAAAATACCTGTGTGGCACTTCTGAGTCTTGGCAGAAGAGTTAGTCTGGGTTTGTTTTTTGTTTTCCCTTGTTCCCCTCCTAGTGAATGTTGACAGATTAAATGGTGCTGGTAGCCTTTCAAAATTGTGGCTTAAAAAAAAAATCTAAGTAGAAAAACATCATCTTTGCATTTCTTTTCCCAGGGGAGAACAGGTATGAGGAGTGGAAAAGAAGTGCCATGTCCTTGTGCTTGCACTCTGCAGTGCGATTCTGTGCCCCTAGGGATTCGTAGTGTGAATTATTACTCAGAGAAAAGCTTCTGTTTTGGTGTAGTTTACTTTTCCCAGTCTTCTCCTTGCCAACAAGTAGTATTAATTGGAAGATTAGATTAATCTTGGAAACAAACTGTTTGGAGAGCCATCTGGGTTGTGAGAATCTTTTTTGAAAGTGCAAAAATAACTTCTTGATTTGTGTAGATTGTGAAATATCAGTGAGAACCATCAGCAGTCATGAATGGAGTTTAAATATGTACAGGTAGCCTTTCAATTTCACCTTCTGTTATTCCCTTCTCTGCCCTGGATCAGTGCTGACCACAAAGCCTCTGCTTTCAGATCAAGATGTGACTAAAACTGGGATACAGTTAAACAATGCTTGGCCACTGCAGGCAGGACACTGTTGGTCTGTCGCTTTATGCAACAGTAATCTCATTGCATGAACACTAAAGTTCTGTCACAAGAGATTCCAGAGCCATGGCTTTGGTCTTTTTTGCTCCTGATAAGATTTCCAGGATGTGGCTGAGAGTTCCCAGTTGACTATGACTAACAGTTGTAGGGTTGCCTCCACTGCTGGGCAGATAGGAATGGAAGGAATCGGAAGGGGTGTTCTGGGAAGTGTGCAGGCGCAAGGCTAAGATACATAGTGTTGGAGATCCCTTCCTAGGTGGGGCTCCTGTGCTTAGGTTCCTGAGGAAATCTGTGGTGCCCAGGGCCATTTCTTAGCTGAGTGTGTAGTCTCAGTAAGTGTGAAGTTAGGCATAGATGCAGCCAGCACTTCCACAGCTCAGGACTGAACGTTTTTTCTGGTACAAGTGGGCTTCAGCACTGGATTTTGTCTGAAGAACTGCTCTGGAACTGCTGCAATACATTCAGACTCCTTTCCACCAAAGTCATGGCATTTTGACTGACACAACCTTGGTACTTCCAGGACCTGATCACTTTGAATACTGTAGTTTTGGTGTAATACATGCTTTGTATTCTCATCTTCATCACACATGACTTAATTAAAGGCTATAAATGGTTTTGGCATGAACATATTTTCACCACCTGGTGTGATGGAGAAGCTAAAGGGTAATGCAGAGATGAGCCCCAGCATCCTGAAGCTGTCCACTTGAGGAGAGCCAGGAGCTGTGCTTTGTGAGAGTCCTTTCTGCTGGCTTTAAATATCACAAATTACAATCCTAGTTCAGACGACAGAGACTGATAATTAGATGCAGTTCTCTACAAGTTAGAGAACTTGCAATGGCTCCATCAACAGCAGCTGCAGTGGATGCATTTGCTGCTGTGCCTTTAGGAGGAAAAAATGCCTTCTGGCACATAGAGTGTGGATTCTAACCTCAACAGTTACATTCTTAGCTCCTGGAGCTCTTTTTGTCCTCTTCCCTCCTGATGGATGTGAACTTCTACACATTCCAGTGGTGCATTAGCAGGCTGAGTGAAGGCATTGCCTGGCAGCCCCACACGAGGACTGGGAGGAGGGGGTGCCTGTTCCTGTGAGTACCAAACAGTCTCAGTCCTTCCACAGAGGCCAGTGTGGTGCCTGGAGTGAGTGTTGGATGTTCAACAGCTTTTCAGTATCAGTGTTAATTAGGCAATAATGTCAAAAGAGAGAGTTCTGCAGGGTAGCAGCCTCCAGCTGCCTGATAAATGCCGAGACAAAGCGAATGTTTAACGTTCACCTTGACATTTAATTTTTGGAACAGCAGACATTTATCCTATCATAATGTTCCATTCCACTGACTTTTTATCTCTTGCACTTCTTGGTTAAAATATAAAATGCCTGGCTGTGATGAGGAGGGCTTGGGAGGAACTGGTGCTGTGGTGTTACTGAAAAGCTGTGTTCTGCTTGGGGCAGGCAGTGCTTGTTGTGTGCTTGATTGGAGGTTGTTGGGGTTTTTTTTCCCTTTGAGTTTTTTTTATTCTCAGACATAATTCACTCTAAGAAATACCAATGAAGTGTACCTGAACTGGATATATCTGGGCCACCAGTCCCTGTCTTAGATGATATCCTCTGACAATCCTTGGCATGAAATTCTTACAGCTAAATTTCACGCCATCCATTCCGTTAGGAGAAGTGAGGTTTCATTGAGAGATGAGCTGACACGAGTCTCTTTCCAGCTTTGCCACTGACTGGGTGTCAAACAGCAGCTCCCTCTTTCTGCATCTGCACAATTTATCCTCATCTCTAATAAAACGGTGGTAAGACTCTCCTACATCTGCAGGATGTTGAAGCTTCGTTTGTTTAATAATAGCAAAGGACCTTGGATTTCTTTAACATTTTATATCCAGAAGGGAGCAAATCTGATTGCTGATCTCCAAACTGGCATTCTGTGATCCAGCTGTTTTTCTTACAGCATCAGGCTCTGGTTTGTTTTTATGTCTAACTTCTAAGGGTCAGGCTTATGGATAAAATAGTTAATGCGGTAACCAGGTTAGCTCTCAGTTAAAGTGTTTTCTCTTTTATCAGTGCATTAAATGGAACACTAATTTGGAATAAAGTGTTGTGTTTTGTTTTCTGGGATATTTCTCCAGCATCATAACTTTTATTTTTATTCTCGATCTCTGCACTTTTGTTCTGCATTGTAGCTGTGACCCATTTGGGACTCCTGAACCACAGAAAGTCTGTGTCAGCAACTGGCTTTGGTGTTACACAGGTCTCTTGCAAGTTTGTAGGAGGTTATCAGAGTACTTAAAGGTGCTCAGAGCTAACTGGGCTGCATTTTTTTCTGGACTTCTAATTGCAGAACAGTTCATTGGCTGCTGTGGGTTTTGATGTGTGTGGAGATAACTTCATTGCTAAGAAGAATCACAGAGCATCCTGAGCTTTTATTACCACAAAGGTAGCCTAACTTGTCTGTTGAAAAACCTTTAGCCGCTTTGGGCTGGTGGAGCAGGCTAACAGGGAGCTGGAGCCAGAGATTCTCTTCTGCTGAGGTGGCCGAGAGCAGCTGCTTTGCCCTATTTAGCTGTTCCCTTGGCTGCGGGACGGGGACTGGTGTAGGCTTTGGGGCTGCGGGGCGGGGACCTCTTCACTGGTCAGCAGCAAGAAGGCAAGGAGCAACAGCTGCAAACTGGAACGGAGAAGGTTTCACCTCAACAGCAGCAGAAACCTCTTTACGGTGAGGGTGACAGAGCCCTGGCGCAGACTGCCCAGAGCGACTGCGGAGTCTCCTCTGGAGACTTTCCAAACGCACCTGGATGTATTCCTGCCCGGAGTACCCTGGGCAGGGACGCTGCACTCGATGATCTCTGGAGGTCCCTTCCACCCTCTAAGGTTCTGTGACCGGTGGAGCCCGGGGCTGCGGGGGGCCCGCGGGGCCGACCCGCATCAGGGCCGAGCGCTCCCACCTGGCCCCGGCCCCGCGGTTGCCATGGGGACGCCCCTGGCGGTAGCCCCGCCCCTGTGACGGCAGCGGCCGCGGCGGAAGATGGCGGCGGGGGCGCGCTGCGCGCCGCAGGTCCGCCGCACGGTGCCGGGCTGCGCGGAGCTCCTCTGCCGCCGCCGGCTCCGCAGCGCTGCGGCCGGCCGGCTCTGAGCGCGGGGCGCGGCGGGCGGCCCCGCTCTGGCTCCGCCATGAGCTGCTCGACGGACGCCGTGAAGGAGAAGCTGCTGTGGAACGTGAAGAAGGAGGTGAGCGAGGAGGGGGCTGGCCGGGCGGTGGGTATCGTTCTCGGAGGGGCCGGGGCTGTGAAGCGGGCAGAACACCGCGCTCTGTGCGGCGGAGCTCCTCCGGGCTCCAGGGCTGTCCGTGCGGCGGGCACGGACTGATGAGGAGAGGTAGAAGCCGGCGAATCGGTTCGATGCCGCTGGCAGCGGGGCCAGGGGAGTCTGTCCGGAGTAAATGGAAGGGCTTCGGCTAGGTGGAGTCAGAAGGCTCCGGGAGGAGATGAATGGGCAGGGTGTGAATGGGCAGTGCATTCCCGGACTGCTGCTGTGCAACGGGAGACCTTCCGTAAGCGAAGCGAGAGCTCTGCTCAGCCAGGCTGCTGAAACCGACACCTCGGTGCTGCCCCCGGAACGCGGCGGTGGCTTTGTGGGTGTCCCCCGGCGAAGCGGGGCAGGGGACGCTGCTCTGGAGCTGGCACCGTCGGTGAGCCCCTCGGCCCGGCTCCCTTCCCCGGGGTTGTGTTTCCCTTACTCGTGGTTTGTATGAACTTAGTCGTGAGCTCTGGAGGAAAATCGGTGGTAAGAAAGTGCGCAGAGCTATGCGTGGACTGGACTGGGTCCCACCTGAGAGCCCTGGCAGCAGCTTCTGCTCCTGCCCGTGCGGTAGGGAGTTTGCTGCTGCGGGCTGGGTGCCTTGGGGCGCGGGGTCTTGCAGACGGCTGCGTGACATTTCTCAGCTGGAGCAACCTGGGATCCGTCCGTGGATAAATCGCTGAGCACCCCGACGCTGAACTGGGGCACTGGCATTTGACCATCACTGCCTTCGGGCTGGTGGTGCCCCAGTGTGACCAGAGCCATGCTGTACCTGGCAAGATGTACCCATCAGGACAGAGTCCCCACTGAGCTTTGCCCTGGGGTGGAGTGGCTTTTGCCCCAGAGCAGGGTTCATGCTGAGACCAGCCCAGTGAGAAGCTGCTTGGGGGGTCCCTGCCAGGGTGCCCTGGGGGTGGTGTAAGCACGTCATGGTCTAAGAGCACCATCGTGACCATGTCCCAGCTGGAATTTTCAGCTTAGTGTGTTGGCCACCCCCAGGCAGTGGAGTAATACTTTGCTTTTTGGTGGCATCAGCTACAAAGCAGCTGCATGCAGCTGCCTGTTCTTGCACTGGAGTTTAAGTGAAGATGTTCTACCTGCCTGCCACAGCCAGAAGGACCGGTTTTAAAGAGATAACTGTTCTGCTCTCCCTCCTCCCCCACCCCTAAGCTTACAGCTGGGGAAATTAGAAGAGGCCAATAAGCAGGAATCGTCAAAGCTCAGGTGAGAAGCTGTTCCTGCAGCCAAGGTTCCTAAGCCTGAATCTAGTGTCAGGTATTTGTTGGTGTTGAAAGCAACAAACTGCAGTTTCAGTTGGTGTAGGTTGACTGGAAGTGGTGGAACAGAGATAGACACATAAGAACTGTCTGTACAGTTGTTTATAACTACTTGAGGGCAGGGGGACAGGCTCTGCTCACTGCTCCCTGGGATAGGACAAGGAGCAGTGGATGGAAGCTGCAGCACAGGAGGTTCCACATCAACACAAGGGGAACTTCTTTCCTGGAAGGGTCCCAGAGCACTGGCACAGGCTGCCCAGAGAGGTTGTGGAGTCTCCTTCTGTGGAGCCTTTCAAGGCCTGTCTGGATGTGTTCCTGTGTGACCTGAGCTAGATTGTATGGTCCTGCTGTGGCAGGGGGGTTGGACTCGATGATCTCTTTGGGTCCCTTCCAACCCCTGACATCCTCTGATCCTGTGATCTTTTTCTGTTGACTGATGTCTGTTGTCATTACTTTCACATTGCCACCAGGCAAACCACGTAAGGCATTGTCCTGGTAGCTTTCACCCTGTCACCTTGTGTGTGATCCTCTGCTCAACGCTGTAGGACCGTGTCCTGCAACGCCCCAGCCAGCACCTTGCTGCAGGGCTCCCAGCAGGTCCTACCTGCTGCTCCCTCATGTGCCAAGTGCTTCGTGCAGCCAGGAACCTGCCACTTCGTTTGGAAATGTGAGCTTGGAGCGAGGACCTTTGAGCCAAGGCAGTGTGAGGTTTGATTTGGGAGCATGTGAGTGCGTTTGCTCTCCTGGGTTAATGTTTAAATATATAAATAAATCCCGGCGGTGCTTTCCAGCTCTGAAAGGCTGCAGCCTTGTGCTAATGTAGGAGATTGAAAGTGAAATGGATTTTTCATGATCCAAGCCAGCTCGAGCTGAGGAGAACAAGTGATATATAATTAAAAAAAAAATTAAAAAAAAAATCAGAGACTAATTTGTTTTCAAAGTCTCTAAAATGCTTTTTTAATGGGGCTCTGGCTTTTAAATTGCTTGAATAATGCTGGAAAGTGCTGTTGGTAACGTCTGTGTCATCAGCAGGGTTTTGTTGGTCTTTGATTTGTTGTTGTGGTTGTTTGTTTGGGTTGTTTTGGTTTGTTTTTTTTTCCTTCTCCAGATCCTCACAAATGCTCTGTTACAGGATTGATACTGGCTTGGCTTTTTGGGGGTTGCCCAGAGCTTTCCATCCTAAAACAGCTATGAGAGCTTTGTTGGTGATCCTGTGCACGTTAAGGGAGCATCCCTTGGCCTGTGCACTGCATGGAGGTGCAGAAGGGGACCCTGTCCTGATCATATTAACACAAAAGGTACTAAGAGGCCATCAGAGATCACAGTATCACACAGTATCACCAAGGTTGGAAGAGACCTCATAGATCATCAAGTCCAACCCTTTACCACAGAACTCAAGGCCAGACCATGGCACCAAGTGCCACGTCCAGTCCTGCCTTGAACAGCCTCAGGGATGGAGACTCCACCACCTCCCCGGGCAGCCCATTCCAGTGTCCAATGACTCTCTCAGTGAAGAACTTTCTCCTCACCTCCAGCCTAAATTTCCCCTGGCGTAGCTTGAGGCTGTGTCCTCTCGTTCTGGCGCTGGCCACCTGAGAGAAGAGAGCAACCTCCCCCTGGCCACAACCTCCCCTCAGGTAGTTGTAGACCTGAGATGCTGAGGTTTGATTTTTCTTTTAACTAAGCAGTCAGTGGAGCCAGGAACTGAATGCACAGCAGCAGAGTACCAACCACTTGCTGTCCTTCGTGGCATGAATTAACTTTCTGATAGAGGTTTTAACCTCAGTTTTTAGTCTGGGTGGTTTTTTTTCCATGCTGCTCTTACACCCACATGCATGTTGGGTGTTGGGGGTCTTGTTTTGAAAGCTTGACTAGTCCATATCCGTCCTCATGGAGCAGCTCTGCTGTGAGGACAGGCTGAGGGAGCTAGGAGGTGTTCAGCCCGGAGAAGAGAAGACTCCAGGGGGACCTTAGAGCTGCCTGCCAGTACCTGAAGGGATCCTACAGGAAGGCTGCAGAGAGACTTTTCCTGAGGGTGTCTAGAGGCAGGCCAAGAGGGAATGGTTTAAAGCTGAGGCAAAGCAGGGTTAGACTGGAGCTGAGGATGGAGTTCTTCAGTTCAAGGGTGGTGAGAGTCTAGCACAGGCTGCCCAGGGAGGCTGTGGCTACCTCCTGCCTGAGAGTGTTTGAGGCTGAATGAGCCCCTGAGCAGCTGAGTCTAGCTGAGAGGTGTCCCTACCCGTGGTGGGGAGGTTGGAGTAGATGATTCCTGAGGTCCCTTCCATCCTGAGGCATTCTGTGATTCCCAAGTGGTCATTCCCTTGTCCTTTAACCCCAAACTTTTCCTCCCATTGAGCTGTTTTCACATAGCCTCAGTGTCTTCTGGAGGTCAGAGAAGCACATTCTGGGGTGCACCAAGCCCATTGAGATTGAGTTGCCTTTGCAGAACACGAAATGGTTGTCTCCAGAGTCACTTGGTGCCAAAGTGGGGCTTTTATTCTGTTTTGTCTCTCCCTCTCAGCAAAAACTTTGGCATTTTTTTTCCTTTGGGACACTGTAATGTTGTTGCTTTTTCCTCAGATGGATTTTGAGTTCCCACTGGTAAAGAATGTGTTTTGTTGGCTCTAATGGAAAAGGAGGACATGTAATGTGTTTGGAAAATTTAACTCTGCTGGGATTCATGCTGAGGCTGCTTATAAGTTCCCCTTTCAAACATTTATCTCTCTCTGCAGGAAAATCTGTCACAAAGCAGCCTTTGCTCTGGCCATTTCCTTCCACCTACTTAAATGGATTTTGTTGCCCTTTGTGGCTTTAAACACAGCACTCTTGCTAGCTGTGAAACAGGCAGGGTAAGGAGCACCTCAGTTTTCACCCTGAAAAGTTTCAGAGCATTTCAGAAACACAATTGCTCATCTCACAACTGAAATGCAACCACTTCTGAGCACTCTTTTTACACCACCTGTCTTCTCCCCAGCAGTAACAAAGAGTCAGTGCAGCAGGAGCCACCAGTAAATGAGCTGAGCAGTAACTCCACCAGTTAAGGCAGCACAGGAGCTTTGCTCTGTAGAGGAAAAAAAAAAGCTAGGTTGTTGGGTTTTTTTTTTTTGCTGTGCTTCTGCTTGTTCCAGTATTTTATGAGCACAGCTCTTTGGCTCTGCTGCTGCATCTTGGTGCCATGGTCTAGCCTTGAGCTCTGTGGTAAAGGGTTGGACTTGATGATCTGTGAGGTCTCTTCCAATCCTAATAATACTGTGATACTGTGTTCTTTGGTTGTGGTGCTGACTCTGGAGACAGTGTCCCATCATGATGTGTTCCTGGGGAAAGCTCTGCAAGCGTGCTGCTGGCTTGAGAGGTGGTTCCTAATGCTGAAGGCTGCAGATAGGTCGATGTAGAAATCCATTATCCTGGTTAGAATCCTGGTCAGAAATCCATTACTGTGGCAGCTTAGCCACGCTGTAGTGAGGCAAGTCCTATCTGTGCTCTTTGGTGTGGACCAGGAGCTCAGCAGAGGGATGGGAAAAGCACTACCTATTGACATCTTCCAGCTCTGTGGTTGTGAACAAAGTAATGCAGAGATAGTCCCTGCGTGTTGTGTCTGGGGAAGCTCTGTTTGTTTCATCTCTTAGACCAGTAGGTTGCTGCAAAAACTATAGAATCTGTTGCTGTTTTTAAAGCTTCCTTGTAATGAATATTAAAAAAAAATAAAACAAAACCAAACTTGTGAAGCTGTGAAATGGGCCCAAGACCTGTGTGACTGCTGCTGGAATTGGTGGCTGCTGGAGGAGGCAGGAGAGAGGGCACTGATCCATTAGAGCATCGTGCAGATGCTTGCCAGCTTTCAGTGCAGGACCTTGCTTTGCTCTGCCTGGATGGTGCAGCCTCCGGGATGCTCTTCACTCCTCACATGCCAGGATCTTTTCTTGGAGAGGCAGAGCTTTCCCATGCGTGCTCCGCAGGGGTTGGCAGATGCGGTGCGCGCAGGACCCGTTCCTTTTCCTGGGGTGGCAGAATGGCTCCTGAGCCTGCTGCCGAGCCCCTTGGAGCTCTCTGTGGTGGTTCCCTTGGTGCTTGGCTGCTGCTGGCTCCTGAGGAGGCCAACGCAGAGGGAAGCTGACGCACTCGGTGCTTTTGTGCCAGGCACCCAGCAGGTGTGAATGAGCAGCCTGCTGGAGGAGATCCTGCGCTGATCTCAGCGAGCAGGCAGAGGGAGCGGGAGGGAGGTTTCCAAGGCGATGGTGCCCTCAGCCGAGAATGCTGAGGAGCTTTCTTTACCTGTGCAGGGCGGGGGCAGCATGGGGGCCGTGCTGGTGGTGTTTCCTTTGAGGACACCCATTTGCAGTTCGGTCAGGTTTGCTGATCTCTGTGAGTGGGCGGCTGTGTGGGCTCCTGCTCAGAAGCTTCATTGACAAGTGCCTCCCTAGAGCAGAGGCACAACAGCATCGTTGCCTACGAAGAGAGCTGCACAGAACTGCAAGGGAGAGAGGGAAAGGGGAAAAAAATAAAAGGAGGAGGCTCGTGTTTGATTTGATCAGAAACATTTGATTTAGCTCCTTGCCTGGAGCATCCCTGGGCTGCGTGGCAGTGAGGGATGACGTGGGCTTGAAGAACACAGCATTCCAGCTTTGGAACCTTCACATCTCTGCTGCCTGTGCCCTCAGTGTGGTTTCTAATAACACTCACTGACTCTCCACAGATCATGCAACAGTTGTCCCCTGTTTGGTGGCAGCTGGTAACAGGCACTGAGCAACTGCTCTGTCCTGCTTCTCTCTGGAGGTCCAAATCTGCTGCTGGGGCGAGCACATGGTGCTGCTGCGTGGCAGCAGGGTTGGTTACTGCATCTGGAACCTTCTCCTTTCCCATTTTTGTTAATACACTTTAATTTTTTTTTTGTTGTTCCTGGGCTGCAGGCTGAGTGATCTGAGTAGCACACTGAGCTAATAAAGACTAATGACTGGGGCATGTCTGGGAAATGTGTGGCAGCAGGGAATTGGCCTCAGAGCTCTCGCTCCTAGTAAATGACTCTTCTTCCTCCCTGTCGCCAGGAATTGAGTTCTGGTTACTGTTCCCTGGAGAGCTGGGACTGGAATCACAATCTGCAGCCCAGAGAACTTAATGGTGCCTGAATTCGTGTCTGTGAGCTTGAGCCATGTGCACGACTTAGCCCAGCACGGCTCTCTTGTGCCCCCTCTGCCATCCACCTCGGTGCTGCTGGCAGCAGAGGAGCTCTTCCCTGGTTGAATCAGGCCTTTCACTTAGCAGGTGAAATGCAGCTTCCATCCAGTGAAACCAGAGCAGCTAGCAAAGGTTGGGTCAGTGTCCTTGTGTCACAGACGGGCTGGCCAAGGCACGGGGCTGAACTGGCATGGAGCAGTGGATGGCACCAGCCCCATGCTTCCTCTGCATGCTGTGTGAGCTGGAACACGCTGCCTGCCACGGGGAGAAACGCGGGTCGGGGCTGAGCTGGAACTTCAACAGGCAGAACTGGGCAGCAATCCTGCCCTTTGCAGAGCCGTGCTCTGCCTAGGTGCTCTCATCTACATGGTTTCAAACCTCTGGGTGAGGGTTGGAACAAGTGCTGTTGGGTTCCTGCCAAGACAGACAGGCAGACATCAAGGCTGTAAATCAGCAGTGATGTGAATATGAACGTGAGAAGAGGCTTGCTGGATCAGTGGTCTAGTCCAGGTACATCCTGTGTGATCCTCATGCTTTTGGCTCTTTCATGATGTCCTCTTACCCCTCCATGTCCCACTGCTTTCCTGTCAGGTCCAAAGTTCTAATGGCCATGGCAGACGTGGCACAGGGGACAGACAAATTGCCTTGCCAAGAGTTGGTGTTGTCCAGCCTCAATGTGTGAGCAGTAAGCCAGGTGACACAAAGTGCCAGCAACTTGCTTTGGAGTGCTGGGCTATAGCCCACATGCTGCTGTCACAGGCTCACAGGATGTCAGGGAACCCAAGGGGCTCATCGAGTCCAACCCCCCTGCCACAGCAGGACCATACAGGCTAGCTCAGGTCACACAGGAACACATCCAGACAGGCCTTGGAAGACTCCAGAGAAGGAGACTCCACAGCCTCTCTGGGCAGCCTGTGCCAGTGCTCTGGGACCCTTCCAGGAAAGAAATTCCCCCTTGTGTTTAGGTGGAACCTCCTTTGCTGCAGCTTCCATCCATTGCTCCTTGTCCTGTCCCAGGGAGCAGTGAGCAGAGCCTGTCCCCAGCTCCTGCCCCCCAACCCTCAGATAGTTATAAACACTTATTAGATCCCCTCTCAGTCTTCTCTTCTCCAGACTAAACAGCCCCAGGCCTCTCTCATCCTCTCCTCATCAGGCAGTGCTCCAGTCCCCTAATCATCCTCATAGCCCTCTGCTGAACTCTCTCCAGCAGATCTCTGCCCCTCGTAAACTGGGGAACCCAAAACTGAAGGCAGTGCTCAAGATGGGGTCCCACCAGGGCAGAATAGAGGGGGAGGAGAACCTCCCTTGATCTGCTGGACATACTCCTCTTAATGCACCCCAGGAGAGCCTCTTGAGTGTTTGCTTTCCCTCCCCTGTGCTCTTTGCAGTGCAGAGGGGGCTGCTCTTTAAGGAGAAGCCCAAGTTCTGCAGGACCATTTGATCCAAGCTCTGGAGCGAGAGCACCACGCATCGAAAGGCTCCTGCCTGAGTGCTGGAGCTGCAGGCTGCTGCCAGCTGGGCTGGGGGTGTAGAGTGGGCATGGAGGCCTCGGGGTGGGTACTGGGGAAGGCATATGCTTGATGGCAGCATCCAGAACTGGCCTCACAAATGATCTCAGTGGAGAAGGTGCCTTCACAGGCAGCTTGCTGACAGCAGTGGGAGTGCAGAGCCCAGGGCTGCATTACAGCTTCTCCTGGTCCCAGGGCCGAGCAGGAAGGCTTCAAACCTTTGAACCTGGTGCTGCTGCAAGGCTGTAGTAACCCAGCCAGCTGGGAGCTGATTACCCCAGGTACCAGGTGTAGCCTAACAGGAGCTGAGTACACAGTTGCCAGACTGTGGAGGTCTCCTGGCTGTGCAGACCTGGAGTGGGCTGCTGGTGACCAGTGGTGTAGGGCTGGTGCGCAGGGCATGCTCTGGGGCTTGCTGGTAAAGAGCAGCCACACAGCAACTCCCTGCCAGATCATTCAGTTCGTTGGAGCCCAGGACTGCTCTAAAAATGGTTTTCAAGTTAAAGCAAAGTTGGAAGGTGAGCATCTTGGTAAAGCTGCTGCCACAGCAGTGCTTCCTTTCCCGCGCTGCAAGTGGTGTGACGCTCGACAAGGCAAAGTGGCCTAGCCCTGGGATGCTTGCTCACAGATGAGAGGAGCCAAAAAAGGTTGTGGACTTGTTTCTGTGGCCAGGCAGGAAGGAGTGTCTGAGGAACGAGTTGGTTGAGGCAAATGAGTTTCAGCTGGCATCATGCTGAGGAGCAGCCTTTGGGGAGGAATGAGCTTGCAGATGAATGGATGGGAGCTGCTGCCTCTCTTGGAGAGCCTCAGTGTAAGAGTTGTTGGGTTTCTTCCTTCATTTTTGAAAGTCAGTAATCTGCAGTTAATTCCCTCTGGAGACTGATGCAACAGATTGGAAGCTGGAGAGGAACTGTGCTTTAAATGAGTGAAAAGTGTGATCTGTGTCATCTGGTTGGCTCTAACTGTTAAATTGTGTCTGGAAGCAAAGAATGAAGGCACTGACTGCAGGTACTGTTTGATCTGTGCCTGCTGTCTGGGGCAGCAGAGCTTTCAGAGCAGAATTTGCAATTAACTGTGGCATGTAGAGTCCTCAAATGGGAGACAGGTTGCTATAAACCTCTCTTGGGATGCTTGTGTAGCTCAGGGGTTCTTTGTCCTCGGAAGGAAGAAGAGTTGCACAGGAGGGAAGAGGACAGGGCAGTGCAGTCTTGTTTTGTGAGCACCAGGAACTGCACAAGAGGACCAGGGGAGAGTCATGTAAAGAGTTCTGCACAGCTCTTTGGAACTTCTGCTGAGGGAGTTCTCCAGAGGGCACTCTGAAATGATTCAGCTTTTTCCAGGAGCATGCCCCAGGAAGCTCTGTCCTCGTTCTACCAATGCTTTCCTCATCCCATGGAAAGCTGCTTGGGTTTGTCCTGCCTTTCCCTCCTTGAATGCTTCTATCTCTGCAAAGTGGAACTCTGGGGAATAGAGAAAGGGCAAGCAAAGGTTGAAACCAAGCTTCCTGAGTGCTGTGCTGGGATCTTACAACCTCTTCTTTCTCCTTGTTTTAGGTGAAGCAGATCATGGAGGAAGCTGTCACGCGGAAGTTCGTCCATGAGGACAGCAGCCACATCATCGCCTTGTGCGGTAAATGACACCCAAGAGCTGATGCTCCCCAGCTTGCTTTGCCTCTAGGAATGTGCTTCCTCTGCTCTCACAGCTAAATGCAGGGATCTAAAGATCAGAAATCTCGGAGGTCTTGCTGAGTGGCTGGAGAGCAGCCATTAGCTCTTCTGGGTTTCACAGGATGGAGCCTTTGCAGCCAAGTTCTGTGCTGTTGGCAGTGGAGAGGTTGAGAAGAGTGGAGTTTGGCTGTGCAGATAAGTGGCCTGTTTGGACAACAGAGGATTGGCATTGTTATTGAGAGCCAAAGGCAGAGAATAGGGACTTTGCTGTCACAGCATGGCAATTCCAGCTTGCTCTGCTGGAGGTGGTTGTGATGTGTGCAAGGCTGATCCTTCGCTAGCCTGCTTGCTGTTCCCAGGTTTAGTCACAGCTTAGGAGAAATTCTCCATCCCTTCACATTCAGTGAGGAATGCAAGACTTGGCCATGTTTGCTGGCTTACGTTAGTGAGCTGCAGCACAGGAGGTTCCAGCTCAACACAAGGGGAACTTCTTTCCTGGAAGGGTCCCAGAGCACTGGCACAGGCTGCCCAGAGAGGTTGTGGAGTCTCCTTCTCTGGAGCCTTTCCAGGCCTGTCTGGATGTGTTCCTGTGTGACCTGAGCTAGATTGTGTGATCCTGCTGTGGCAGGGGGTTGGACTCGATGATCTCTTTGGGTCCCTTCTAACCCCTGACATCCTGTGATGTTCCCTTGCTGTCAGTCGAGGCTGTAGCTCTTCCCTCCATTCAGGCTGAGATTCCTATTAAGTATTTCCATTTTATGCACTATATGGTTGATTTGTACTACCCAGAGGAGAAAAAGTAGCTGAGGAAAGCAATCCTGAGCCAGGAGCAGGTGGAGGAGCCCTGGAGCAGTGCCCTTGCTGCAGGCTGCCCATTTGATCTGGAGAGCTGTGAGTGCTGTGTGCCTGTTCCGTGTCTGACGCTGCTTTCTGCAGCGTGCTGCAGTGCCGAGGTGAGGGGGGAACCATGCAGCAGCTATTTCTGTTCCAGCCTGCTCAGCCCAAAATTAGCAATGCTCCAAAATCTTCTCAATATTTCTCCCTTCCTCCCCCTGTGATTCCAGTTGGATTTGTCTTCTGAGCACTATAGGATCTGAATTAACAACTCTCCACGAGCTGCCTCACTCCAGCCCAGCAGTCCTGCCTGTCCTAAGGAAATGTTCCAACCTGCAGCTGCTTTAGATGTAGAACTTTGTTAACTCTGTACCAGAATTAGGTGGAGCTGAATGTTCTGCTGGCACTTCAGCTGATGGCCTGGAAAAACAGTTTCCAGTGGGTTTGGATGGCTCCTGGCTGGGGTTCTCCTGTGTGTCTGTGTGCAGGTCTCTTCCTTCCCCCCACTCTGCTTCATGTGCCTCTTCAAGAGGTTTTTCCCCTTCTCTTTAAAATTAGATTGGCTCAGTACATGAGTCACTTTCAGTGGCTCTTGGTTATAAATATAGAATTCCTGTGAATCACGTTAGCCTCCTGCAAGGCTGAGTTTAGCAAGTCTCTTAAATGCATGGCAGTTGATTTTCAGGGCCTGTCTGCCTCAGGAGGTGAAAGTTTCCCAGCTCTCCTAAGTGGCTGAAGGTGCCAGCTGAGCAGTGGGTGCCATCCCACACCCTTAGGCACCTGGGGTTTGTGAGGACTACAAACTTCAAGGCTGAGCTGACACTCAGTGTTCACTGGTGCTGGACTGCTGCCTCTCTGAGCAGAGCATGGGGGCATCATCTGCTAACCAGAAGAAAGTTTCTCAGGTAAGAGCACTGCAGGGTGTGGAACCAGGATGGCTTTCCTCACAGTCTGGCTAGCCCTTGGAATCTGTCTCCATGGGCCTGGAACCAAGCCCCAGAGGTTGCAGTTGAAAGAGCAGCTGTGTTCTATAGGATTCATGTGCAAGTTGGGATCAGCTTATATGGGATTTGACTCTGTGGAGATGTGTTGGCATCCAGGGGAGCCCTTTCCTGCCCCGTGGTCACCCTGAGACCATGGGAAATGTGTATTGAGGTAGGAGACTCTCAGCAGGAGCTAACTGCTGAGCACAGAGGGTGAAGCAGGGAGCTTGGCTTTGCAGGCTGCTCTCCAGACCTGGAGCAGCTCCGTGCTGGTTGCTGAGGGATGGGTTCCTGGCTTCTGTGGGTGCCCTGGGCTAACACTGCCTGCTCTCACAAGGGTCCCTGCACACACAGAGGAGGGGAAGTGGCACACAAATGCAAAGGGATTTGTATTTGTTCCCAGCCCAGTTTATAACCTTCCAGGTACTACTCTACCCTAGTTGGTTTCTGAGAGACCTCTGGTTCAAAGCTGCAGTGGCTCAGTCTGGGCTGTGTGTGGCTGATGCATGCCAAAAACTGGGATGGAGGTTCCAAATGCCTTTGGGCTGTAGGTGACTGCTGCATGAATGTCAGCAGACCTGTGATGCCAGTCAGAGTCTGGTGGGATGGCATCAGTTCTGTGGGTGTCCATAAGGCCTTCAGTGGCCAGGGTCTCTGGCAGGCTGGATGGGGATGCTTCCAGGCTGGGCTCTCTGGTGCCGTTCCCTTGGTAACAGCAGCTGACATCCGTGACGTAGGGACCCTGCCTGCTGCTTCAGTGAGTGCCATCCCTGCGGGCCAGGGAGGGGGCTGTGCTCTCCTCCTGCAGCCTCCTTGCAGCAGCTTCCCTGCAGCATTCGTGGCTGGCTGTGTTCTCATCACCCATCCTGGCCCTTCCCAGCTTTTGCACTTCCTTTGCTTCCCCCCTGCTCTTGGTCTTGCAGTCCTTCACTTCAGAAATGTTTGCAAGTATTCATTTTTCCTTACCTCAGAGTCATTTAATTATCTTTGCCTTCCACATCTGTTCCTAAAGCTGTGTTTCATCTGCACCACACTTACAGACCAAAAATGCTTCCCCCCTTTCAAACCCAAGCAGGCAGTTTGCTGTTTCTGAATGTTAGGTTACTGTTCTGTTTGGATAGATCTGTTGAGGTGCTCCCTGCAGAACCTGCAGTTCTGTGTGCTGGTCCATTCCTGACTGGACATGCAGGAAGAGGAACAGGAAACCTCTCCTGTTAGAGCAGACTGGAGAGCTTGGCTTGCCCAACCTGGGGGGGGAAGCCTGTCCCCTTGGCTGAGCTGCAGGTTCTGTTCTTCCATGGCCATTCTGCTCATTGCTTTCCTTCTCTCACAGCTAATGCAAATGACTGTTTTCTGGGCAATGCTTTGCTTGAGTATCACAGATCTTAAAGAAAAAAAGGAAAACCAGATCCATGTTGTGGTCTGCCAAGTGGCAGAGGTGCTGTGGTTTGGCTGCAGAGCTGGCTGGGAGTGTTCAGGGAAGGTGTTTCTGCATGGCTGTGGCTGCAGTTGGTCATGCGTGCAGCCCTTCGGAGCAGTGCTGGGGGGAGGCTGTGCTGTGCTGAGCTCACCTCAGCAAGCAGCCCTGGCAGCAGTGTTCTCTCAGGTGTGAATAACACATGGGAGAGATGGCCTTAAGCCTCTGAGCTGACATCTACCATCCCAAAGTGAACTCTGCCTGAACACAACCGAGTGCTGGCTCGCCCAACCTGCCCCAGTCTGGTCTTCTCCATCAGGATGTGCTTGCAAAGCCTTCAGAGGTCAGTGGGGGCAGTGGTAGGGAGGGGTGGGTGAAGAGATGGATGTGTGAGTGGCTCCATATGGCAGCTGTGCAGTGCTCTGTGTGCACCTGGGCTTGGAGAACTGTCAGGGTAAGAGGCATCCTTCTTGGAGTAGGTCTGTGTGAGTGAGGATCTTTTCCTAGCAGGTCTGGCAGATTCTGAGCTGTCTGAGACATAGAATCATTGAATTGTTGTGGCTGGAAAAGACTTCTAAGGTCATCAAGTCCAACCATCAGCCTAAGACCACCATGACCATCAGACCATGCCCCCAGGTCCTGTTAGCATTTAGGACCAGTTCAGTCCATGACATGATTGAGTTAACCTGCAAAACACTTGAGGTTGGACTTCCCATGACACGCCTGGAGAGTCACTTCCCAGCTTTAACTGAATGCTGTTAGAGCTTCCCAAAGCAGCTGATGAGCAACTCCACTTGTTGTGGAGGTGGTAGGCAACAGGAAAGCAGATGTGTGCCTGGATGCTCTGGAACCACATGCCTAGTCTGAGGTCACTTAAGGTTTCAGAGTCTGTTTCATGGAATCTTAGAATGGCTCAGGTTGGAAGGGACCTCAGAGCTCATCTGCTCCAACCTCCCCACTACAGGCAGGGACACCTCTCAGCTAGACTCAGCTGCTCAAAGCCTCATCCAGCCTGGCCTTGAACACCTCCAGGCAGGAGGCAGCTACAGCCTGTTTCAGGGCCACCACCCTTGTACTTTCTTCAGCAATGGGTGGAAGCTGAGGCATAGGAAGTTTCATTTAAACCCAAGGAGGAGTTTTTTCAGTGTGAGGGGTGACAGAACACTGGGGCAGGCTGCCCAGGGGGGTCGTGGAGTCTCCCTCTCTGGAGATACTCAAAGCCTTTTTCCTCAGCACCAATCTACCCCTGCTCTGCCTCAGCTTCAAACCATTCTCCCTTGTCCTGTCTCCAGACACCCTCATGAAAAATCATAGATTCAAGCAGGTTGGAAGAGACCTCCAAGCTCATCCAGTCCAACCTAGCACCCAGCCCTAGCCAATCAACTAGACCATGGCACTAAGTGCCTCATCCAGTCTTTCCTTGAACACCTCCAGGCATGGTGACTCCACCACCTCCCTGGGCAGCCCATTCCAATGCCAATCACTCTCTCTGTGAAGAGCTTCCTCCTCACATCCCTCTCCAGCCTTCTGCAGGATCCCTCCAGATACTGGAAGGTGTTTTTTGTGTGAGTACAACCGAACAGCACCAGCTGAAATCATGGCTATGTCTCTGTCAAACCTGACAGTGGGAAACCAGGAAACCTTTGCCCATGGCAGGTGACTCCTCAAGCCCACAGAGAGCTGCCTGAGCTGGTTAGGAATCTGAGCTGCCAACAGACACAAGGGTTAACCACAAAAACGCGGTTAGCTGTGGGACTGTTTCCTTCATTGCTCTTCTGATGAGTCTTTATCCCATTTTGCACAAAGTTAATTGTGTTTGAAGCAGAAGATCTGATTAGGAACCAGTGACTGCATGATGCTGGAGCATGTGCTCTTGCTCAGGACCTGAAATCCAAACAGTTAATCAGAGTCACCAAACGTCACAACTGCCAGCCCCGAGCCATGAGAAATCATGAGTCAGAAATCTTTGCTGGATTAAAGTTCATGACAGGGAAATGAAATCAGCTGAGGAACAGAAATGGGTTTTTGTGGTTTTTTGGGGTTTTTTTGTAGTTTGTTTTGGGGGTCCTGATGGGTGGGAGGTTGCCCACAAGCCAGCAATGTGCTCTGGTGGCCAGGAGGGACAATGCCATTCTGGGCTGTAATAGAAGGGCTGTGGTTAGTAGGTTGAGGGAGATTCTCCTGCCCCTCTGCTCTGCCCTGGTGAGGCCACATCTGGAGTGCTGTGTCCAGTTCTGGGCCCCCAGTTCAAGAGGGACATAGAACTGCTTGAGAGAGTCTAGCACAGAGATGCTGAAGGGAATGGAAGATCTCTGCTATGGGGAGAGCCTGGGGCTGTGCTGCTTGGGAGAAGAGGACACTGAGAGGTGACCTCATCAGTGGTCATCAAAATGTGCAGGGTGAGTGCCAGGAGGCTGGAGCCAGGCACTGCTGGGTGATGCCCAGTGACAGGACAAGGGGCACTGGGTGGAAACTGAGGCATAGGAAGTTTCATTGAAACATGAGGAGGAATTTTTTTCCCTGTGAGGGTGACAGAACCCTGGAACAGGCTGCCCGGGGGGGTTGTGGAGTCTCCCTCTCTGGAGATACTCAAAACCCACCTGGATGTGTTCCTGTGTGATCTGGTATAGGAGATCCTGCTCTGGCAGGGGAGTTGGGCTGGATGAGCTTTTGAGGTCCCTTCCAGCCCCTGACATTCCGTGGCTCTGTGATTCTTCAAAGCCTTTCTCAGCCAGAGGTTCTATCCAGTGGCATGCTCCAGGGTGGGAAGCTTTCAGAAGCACCTCAGATATCCACAGCCTTTTGCAGTGAACTCGTGGGAGGTGTCAATGTGGGAAACTCTTCTTCCTTTGTTTTGAAGTGGGAAATAAGTCCTTGAGAGAAGCCCTTCCTTTGCCTCCTAGTTTAAGGATGGCCACAAAGTCTTAACAGGTGAAAGGAACAGGATTTTGATTTGGAGCTAGCCTGGTCATTTTTGGAGTGTCCACACAAGCTGTTCCCATCAGTTTCTGTTGGAGCCTTCCAGCTCCTCTGGCAGTCAGCCCCACAGGGAAGAGATGCCTTAAGCTTTGAGGCTCCTAAATATCACAAAGCTCCTAGGGTTGACAGAAAAATAAGGACTCCATTTCCTCTCTCTCTCTTCCTCAGCTCACAGGAATGTAAGTGATGTAGAAATAGATGTAAATGACCATTGTCCAAGCAGGCAATTTATTACTTTAATGCTTTTGGCTTCCTACTCTTGGCATTGTTGTTTAAAACCCCAACCATTTAATCCACTATGGAGAAGCAGATCTCTCATAAAGGAAATCAGGAGCCTCTCTGTGTTCCTGCTCCTGTCTGGGAACCAAAGGGAACGTTTGCAGTGATGAATAATGCTGATAAAATAGTTTACAGAGGTTCCACCTCGCTCCATAAACACCTTGGCCCAAAGAGAGTACCAGAGAGGAGAGTAATTGCAGGGAGGCAAATATTTTTTTCCACACACATTTAAAAGGGTTTTGATTGTGTTCCAAAGATGACTGCTTTAAAGTAATGAGTGCCCTGCTGCAGAGAGGAGGGAGGGGTGGGAATAGAAGGGTGTATTAGCTCTGATGTGAAATCAAACACTTCTGGAGCTGCACGTGGGTTTGGTTTGAGAAGTGAAAAGAGGCTCTCCTGCTTTTTAGAGCACTCTGCTAAACATTTTCCTTCAGTCCCAGGCCAAGGAATTGAATCCTGCTCAATTATTTAGAGAAACCTCCACATTTTTTATTCACCCTCTAAGTGTTTAATGGAAACACTTCCATTTTCTGAAGGGTGCTGTGATCCTCGAAGCTCAATGGTCAAAGGTTTTAAAGAGGAGCAGTCAGCAGCTTCCAGCCCTGATGTTTCCAAGCCAGAGCTATCTTTAGCACTGAGGATTGTCCACTTAGACACAAATTATTTCCTCACAGACTTACTGAAAATGGGATGTGTGTGTCCTGTCTGTGTGGAGAGCAAACCACAAGTAGCCTGAGTCCAGGTGAACTTCACCATTAAAGCACGCAGCTTTGGATGCTCAGTTCCCACTGACTGCTGGGTTTACCTTGCTTCCAGGCTGGGAAGCTGCTTCCTCACTTTGCAACCCATCCAGGGGACTGTAAGCAGAGTTTTCAAATGAATTCATTCTTTTATAGAGTTCTCAGCAGTTCTTTCACAGTGAATCTGCTTCCTCATGAAACCTCCAGGAGTGATGTGGGAAGGTTTTCTTCTGGCAAGTCATCAGGTGCAGTTTTGCTGATAGATTCTTCAAGGCAGAGGCTTTCTCCTCCTAGATGGTTGCACAGCACCTGGTCCCGTGCAGTCCTGCTCACAGATAACCTCTCTTTGCCCTGTTGTAGAACCCAAATGCTTTCTGTTCCTCTAGCACCTCTCACCTTGGTGTTCTCCTTTGTATGGATTCCAAGCCATTGGCTGCGTTAATGAGTCTTCAGCAAACACTGATAAAGGTAATAGCTACATTAAAGGTCTTTGTTTCACAGCTTGAAATGAAATGAAATAGGAGAGCAGGTTGCCCTCACAGTTCTTCTAACATTGAGCATCTTAGAATCATAGAATCAGTCAGGGCTGGAAGGGATCACAATGATCATCCAGTTCCAACCCCCCTGCCATAGGCAGGGACACCTGACACTAGATCAGGCTGTCCACAGCCTCATCCAGCCTGGCCTTAAACACCTCCAGGGATGGGACTTTCACACCCTCCCTGGGTGACCTGTTCCAGGCTTTCACCACCCTCATGGTGAAGAATTTCTTCCTGACATCCAGTCTGAATCTACCAATTTCTGGCTTTGTTCCATTCCTCCCAGTCCTATCACTGCTTGGCATCCTAAAAAGTCCCTCTCCAGCTTTCTTGTAGGCTCCCTTAAGACACTGAAAGGTCACAATAAGGTCACCTTTTCTTCTCCAGACTGAACAGCCCCAACTCTCTCAGTCTCTCCTCATAGCAGAACTGCTCCAGCCCTCTGTTCATCCTTGTGGCCCTTCTCTGGACACCTTCCAGCACCTCCATATCCCTCTTGTAGAAGGGGCTCCAGAACTGGATGCAGTCAGGGTAAGAGCTGCAGCAGCCCCTTTTAACTCCCTGCAGCAGCCACCTCCTGGCAGAGCTGATCCTGTCGCACCACAGCTATGGCTGCTGTAAATAAGGATGTGTGATAAATGTACCAGGCTCCTGAGGAGGCTGCAAGCTGCAGATGTCCACTGGCTCGTGGTGAAGTGAGGAATGGGTTTGTGCTAAAAGGAAGCACTGGAGTGGTGGTGGTGCATCAGCAGGGGAGGGAACACATCACTTGGCTCTTACTGCTAAGGGATGCCCTGTTGGAAAGCAGGAGTTGTACCCAGCTGCTGAGCTGTTAGCTTGGGGCTGTGAGTGTAAAGAACATATTTCATTGAGCTTCACTTGCACTCTTGCTTCCTCCTCCTTTTAGGAAGCAATCTGTGCCAGGGGTGCTCTGTCTTGGTGACATGTGAGTGCTAGGTCTGGGTGATAAGCCTGAAAAGGAAGAGGTGAGCACAGATAGCTTTGGATCCTCCATCCCCCTGTGCTGTGACATTTGAAGCACAGCACCCCGAGGTCTGAGGAAGTTGCTAGTTCAAAATGAATCACTTTTTGTTCTGATAGGTGAGGGAATCCTCCTGCCTCAGCTCAGGGCTGGTTGCACAGGTTTGGTGACTGATGGCTTAGAAATCAGATGAGGCAGGTGGGAGTGAGAGTCTGGCTGCAACACAGCTCTCTCCTTTTATCCTTGCCTAGTGTCCCATGAGTGTGCTTGGCTGTGTCAGAGTAAGTCCTTCTTTGCAGTGCAGCTGTATCTGGAGAGTCTCCAATCCTTGGCATTTGAAGACAGTGTCAGATGGGGACTGAGACTTAAGCACTCACTTGATACTCAGCTTTTCCCTCTTCCATGTGATGCATGGAGCTGTACCCTTGGACAAAGAATTGTAGAATCAACAAGGTTGGAAGAGACCTCCAAGCTCATCCAGTCCAACCTAGCACCCAGCCCTACCCAGTCATCTAGACCATGGCACTAAGTGCCTCATCCAGGCTTCTCTTGACCACCTCCAGGGACAGTGACTCCACCACCTCCCTGGGCAGCCCATTCCAATGCCAATCACTCTCTCTGGCAAGAACTTCCTCCTAACATCCAGCCTATACTTCCCCCAGCACAACTTGAGACTGTGTCCCCTCATTCTGTTGCTGGCTGCCTGGCAGAAGAGACCAACCCCACCTGGCAACAACCCCTTCAGGTAGTTGTAGACAGCAGTGAGGTCTGCCCTGCAGCCATTTGCTCCTTAGCTGCTCTGCCAGCAATGCTGAGCATCTCCTCTGCTCAGAGTCCATTTCTCAACGACAGAGCATGCTGTAAGTTGGGAACAGAGCTGGTTTCAAAGGGGGCAGGCCTGAGATTAGCCAGGTAAAGCAACAGCAGCTGGAGATGGTGAGCGTCAGCTTGCTTCTTTATCATCCTCCTCTTTTCACTTGCTCTTATTTTCCACAGCCTTATGAGCTCAATTCCCTGTGCACAGTTTCCATGAAAACAAAGTGTTTAGCTGCAGTATTTCTTCCTGTCTAAGGAAAATCTCATCTGCTAAGCAAATGCCATAAATAACCCTTCCACAGGCCCTCTTTTTTTCCTTCTCCCCTGCTTACCACCCCTCCAGCCCCATCCCTAAAGCTCTTACTCCACACACCATTAAATTATGTCAAGATTTTCCTAAAGGGAAAAAAAAAAAGAAACCCAAAGGAGAAAACTGAACTTGTCCTCCAGACCTTGCAAGGTGTAGCCTTGTGGAAGTCACCAAAATGAAAAGTGACATTTTCCAAAGCTTGTTCTTGGGAACTGTGATTATTTGGACTGTAAATCAGTAACAGAGCTGCACCTAATGAAATCCAGCAGTGGCTACTGCAGGGGATGTTCCTCCAACCTGGCTGCAGTGAATGAGTTTTGAGATGGCTGCTGCCAGCTGGACCCTCCCTGAGCTGTGCTGGTTTGTTCCAGGTGTGGTGCTGCTCTTCCCAGTCTCTGTGTCCTGAGGATCTGCACTTTTCTGTCCCCAGCTGATGGTTTGTGGCTGTAAGCATGGTGGTGACAGCAGGCTGGGGGTGACATTGTGCTGTGCTCAGAGAGCTTGCAGCAGTTATTTATCTCTGTGCCTGTGTACATAGCAGTACAAGCAGGTGGCTGTGTGTGTCAGTAGCCTCTTTGTACACACAGCTACGTGCTGATGTCTTCCTGATGAAGGAAACTGCTAAATCTTCATCTCTTAGAATCATAGGCTCAGTCAGAGTTGGAAGGGACCACAAGGATCATCTAGTTCCAACTTCCCCAGCACTAGAGCCTGGCCTTAAACACCTCCAGGGATGAGTCTTCCACCACCTCCCTGGGCAACCCCTTCCAGGGTCTCACCACCCTCATGATGATAACCCTTCTGAATTTGCTGATCCACTTGGTCTTCTCCTGACACCCTGGCCTGACAGCTTGGCTTCAATAGCTGCATCCTAAATGGCTTTCCCTGCATGGACCAGTGCCCATTGCTATTTGTGGCTTCATGGTGGTATCTTGAACTTCCTGGATCAAAACTTCCAGGGTCTCACCACCCTCATGGTGAAGAACTTCTTCCTGACATCCAGTCTGCATCTACCCATTTCTAGCTTTGTCATCTTATGCCTTTCTAGAGTGTTAGGTTCCAAAAAGGAAGAAATGGTTACTTTTCTTAAAGTCAAATAGTTTCTTTTGCCAGCCCCAAAGGTTCTTCTGATGGTAACCCCCAGCATGTTTTGTGTGTCTTCCTTCTAGGCAGTCTGAGCTCTGCAGTTTGCAACTCCAGGGTGGAGGTTCCCTGGATTGGGTTTCTCAAACATAAAGAAAAGTGAGTTTGCATCAAACCTGATGTACCCAACCCTGCAGCTCTACTTGTCCTTGGCAGACAATGCTCTGCCAAGTTTTTTTTCCTAGCCTGTGTTCTTGATGTGGTCTCTGCTGCCTGCTGGTTGGGTTTTGTGCAGGTGCTGCTGGGTGTGATTGCAGTAGATGATCTGTATTGATTTCAGCTGATGGAAAACCTGTGCTGGTGCACTGTGGAAGGAGGCAGTTTGTGCAGATTGTCCCCTTGGCTGTGTTCACTTAAAACTGCTGCTTTCTGACACCGTCCAGCAGAGCAATAGGAGGAGGGTAAATGAGTGAGGTCAGTTTGGTTCCACCTGTTCCTCCAGGCTGAATGCTGACAGCCTGCCACGGGGAGCTGATGGAAACCCAAGAATCCATGCTAATTCCCTTGCAGCTTACCAGAATACAGGAAGCATCAACAGCTGAAGTGCAAAGCAGTGGGTTTGTGGAAGCCTTCCCGCACAGCAAAGGAGAGACCTGGAGGCTTTCAGGGAGAAGAGTGTGTAAATGCTGCCCTATTTCACTGTAAAAAGTGTGCTTGTGCTGGCTCAAGCTAATGCTTGGGAAACAGAAGTCTAATGTTTATGGTTGGCTTAAAATAGAAGAGAAACAAAAAGAGCAAAGGTAAGTGGAGCTAAGGAGATGTTCTCCGTTACCTTGGGTGCCCTCCCTGAAAGCTCTTTGAGCACCACTGCCAAGCTCCTCTCAGGGCTTTTGGAAGATTTTTCAGCTTGAAGTGCTTCAGGATTCACAGAATGGTTTAGGTTGGAAGGGACCTTAAATACCATCCAGTTCCAAGCCCCTGCTGTGGGCATGGACACCTCTGCTAGCCCAGATTGCTCAAAGCCTCATCCACCCTGGCCTTGAACACCTCCAGGGAGGAAGCATCCACAACCTTCCTGGGCAACCTGTGCCAGTGTCTCCCCACCCTCACTGTCAAGAATTTCTTTCCAATATCCAGCCTAATGCCTAGGATGTGCCCAAGTTTCCTTTTTGGCTGAGCTGAGCTGTGTGCATGTGCAGGAGAACCTGGCTGTGGGTGATGGTGGCAAGGTGCAGTGAGGGCCTGCCTTTGGACACAGAGTGAACAAGAAGCCCTCCCTGACCCCTCCAGGCTACTGACCTCTTTACCTAACACCTGTGAAGCTCTTGTGCTGCTTGCTCTGTCAGAGGGGCCCCCTCCTGCCATCCTGCACTAGGGAGGTGACATCTCTGTGGTCCCCTGGGGTGGGATAGGAGGACATCTGTGCTGCAGCATGTTCTGCCCTCCTCGAATGTTTGATTGTTTAGTTGAATAAAAGCTAGTTCAGATTAAGTGAGATGTGGTTGGAAAGTCAGTTTGTTCTGGAGTGATTCTCTGGTATAAAGGAGCCTGGAGAGAAAAGCTGGAGACAGGCAGGATTGTTAGCCTCAGTCCATGAATGGAGTAGAGAACAAAGTGACTTGAAGGTCACACAGGCTGGCACTGTGACCTGAACCCAGATCTTGGTGTGCCTGGACATGCTGCATTACTCCCTCACCCCATGGAACATCCATTGTGGGGCAGTCCAGCAGCTGATTCCAGTGTGTCTCTCCTCGCAGTGTGTCCCCAGTCAGCTGGGGACTGCTGCTATGCCAAATCCTTCTGATGAGAAACGTCACAGTGGGCTAATTAAATCCTGGGGCTTTAGGGACAGTCACTGTGGAAATTGCCCTCTGTGGCAGCTGCACCATTTGTTAATAATTAAAGCTGTGCCTGCTGTGCTTTTCACTACATTTGTTTCATTAATATTTTATTGTTTTAAAGAAAGAAACGGGGGGGGGGGAAAAAACCCACCCAAGCCCACCCCAGTGAAGGTGGGAAGAGAGCCTGTTTCCTAAGCAACAGCAATGCCCTTCTTTGCAGTTATTTTTGAAGGCAGGTTGCTTCATTTAAGGTTTGGAACCAATTATTGCTGCATTGCTTCAGGCATCTGGAAAGCTGCTTCCCTCTTTTTTTTTTTTTGTGTGTTTTTCATTTTCTTTGTTGCTGATTGAAAGCCAGAGCAAAACAGTAGCTGGGTTAAGAGTTGTTGTGATGGTTGCTAGACAGGCTCTGTGTGATGTGAAGAGCATCCCCGTGCTGTCAGCGCTCCTTGTTTTTCCTCCTGCTGCTCTCCCTGGCCTTGCAGAACCCCAGCAGCCACCGAGCAGTGCTTGCCCCCACTGCTGCTGCTGCTGAGCTGGGTGCAGAGATGCTCTCTCTCCTCCTGTGACAGCCTTGCTTGCAGGGATGACATCAGTACAGGGCTCCTGCTTCTGTCAGGATACAGGTGATGCTTTGCCACCTGCAGATGGCCTTTGCAGCAGATGTTGCCTGGTGTAAGCTGGGTACTGAGTGGGGTCAAGTAGGGCTGTGCCCCTGTGTCCTGGTCCTGCTTTCAGGGTCTGGTGACACAGCCTCTGTGCGTGGTGTGGGTGAAGTGGCAAGGGGGTGATTGTCTGCCAAGGCAGTAGCTGTGTTTGGGAAGCTTCCCAGAGTGGGAAGCAGTGTCAGACTTGCTGCTTGGGAGTCTTGTTTGATGCAGCTGAGTTCATGTCCTGAGAGAACAGGAGTCTGCATAACTTGAGGCCCTTGGTACTGTTCCCTTGTTGCCACACAACAACTCAGTGAGCTGGGTTTGGCTGATTCTGGGCTGAGGCTCCTCTGAAATCAGCCTGGACAGGATCCTTGCCAACAGCAGTAAGAAATTCTGGGGCAGTTACTCCAGTGCAGCCCCGGGAGGGTTATTGGCAGTGCAGCCTGGGGAGGGGTGGTTACTCCAGTGCAGCCCCGGGAGGGTTATTGGCAGTGCAGCCCGGGGAGGGGTGGTTACTCCAGTGCAGCCCCGGGAGGGTTATTGGCAGTGCAGCCCAGGGAGGGGTGGTTACTCCAGTGCAGCCCCAGGAGGGTTATTGGCAGTGCAGCCCGGGGAGGGGTGGTTACTCCAGTGCAGCCCCGGGAGGGTTATTGGCAGTGCAGCCCGGGGAGGGGTGGTTACTCCAGTGCAGCCCAGGGAGGGGTGGTGGCAGTGCAACCCTGGCAAGGTTATTGGCAGTGCAGCCCAGGGCCAGCTGCCATAAAAGCAATCCCTGCTGGTGGTTGGGTTGTTGGTGTTCTCTTCCTGGGGGTGTGATGGAGAGCAGAAGCACACCGCTGTGCTGTTCACCTCAGCAGGGCACAAGGCTGAAGAATCTTCCTTCTCTGAATCACAGAAGCACCCAGGCTGGCAAAGCCCCTCAGGATCACCAAGTCCAACCTAGAGCCCTACTCTGCAAGATTCACCTTAAACCATAGCCCTAAGCACCACATCCAAACCACCCTTAAACACCTCCAGGGTGGGTGACTCCACCACCTCCCTGGGCAGCTCATTCCAATCCCTGACTTATCTCTCCATGAGTGCTTCTAGATCAAATGCTACCAAGCGCCTTGATCCCCAGTTCCTGGTGCTAATTAAGCACTCCAGAACACTGCAGAAAGTGGGATACATTTCTACCTCTGTTCTTCTGCTTTTGGTCAGTCTGTGTGTGCTGAGTGTGTGTTTCTGCAGTGGGACCTTGCTCTACCACAGAAAGCCTCTTAGGGCTGGGGGTGCTTTATTCCTCTGTCTGAGCCACAGTTTGTCAGCGCAGCGAAGCTGGAGGGTGAGAAGCAATTAAATGAGTGATCACAAGGCAAGGTGAATCACTATTCCTTTTCAGAGAGGCAGTGGGTGTAGAAGTGTTGTAGCACTCTGAGCCTTTATTTGGGTTGCAGTAACAGCGATGGGGCAGGAGCTTTGTCCGCCTTCTAATGCAACAGCAACTTGCTCCGTTTGCCTTGAGGACAGGCAAGAGTGTGTGGGGTTTGCACAAACATTTCTGCTAGGGGCATCAGCTGAATGCTCTGAGTGCTCAGGTGCCCTTATCTGTGAAAATGAAAACCCCAAACCCAGCAACAAACCCAAATCAAACCCCAAGTCCTTCAGTATTACTAAGTCCCTGAGGCACACTGGTTTGTACTGGCTGTGCTGCCTTCCCCAGCCTCCCCATATCCTTCTTTCCTTGGGGCTGGCTCTGTGTGTGTAGAGCTTTCCTGTGTTTATTTGCACTGTCCCTGTCCCAGTGCATCACCATCCTGTGCTTTCTCACTTCAAGAGGTGACATTTCTCACTTCAAGAGGAATTTGGAGTTTGCAGTGGTTCTCATCCAGATTGTGCAGCAAGGGAAGAGTTTGCAGTCTGAATCAAGCTAGGACTAGGAAGGAAGAGGAGAGAGGCTGTTGGCTTCTTTGCTTTAGTTTTGGCCAGGGAGGTTGTGGCTGCCTCCTCCCTGGGCATGTTTAAGGCCAGGCTGGATGAGGCTTTGAGCAGCTGAGTCTAGCTGAGAGGTGTCCCTGCCCATGGTGGGGAGGTTGGAGCAGATGATCTCTGAGGTCCCTTCCAGCCTGAGCCACTCTAGGGTTCTGTGGCACAAAGAATGGGTGCAGGGTGTACAACTGGACTTGGCTTTGCTAACTCAGGTTAGTTCTAGCTCCATCAAAATAATTAAAACTGAAAAATCCCCAGTCCCCAAAGCCATCAGGGTTGGATTCCACTGGCTGACTCCCAGGAAGGTGAGAGCTCTCCATGGAAATTTTCTCTTCTGTCAGAATTTATCCACTGTTGCTTGGCTTAAAGACATATTTTGCCTTCACAGCTGCAAGCCAGACAGTGGCATGGTTGTCCCACAGTGCCCTTCCAATTTGTTCTCCTGGTGCTGCTTTCTGCACTCCAAGAGCAAATGGTTGTGCTTTCTGAACACACGTTAGGTTAATTTCTGTGGGGAGTGATAGCAGGAAGCCAATTACAGTTTTCTCTTTTGTGCTGGGATAAGACACAAAATGTGGAGTTTTAGCACCTCATAAATGCTTCTGCTAATTATTTCTTTTTATTAATTCAGCAGGTGAGTCTCCAGTCTTCAAAGCATGGGGGTAGGGTTGCAGGGCTGACATGGAGGGGATGTTTTTACTGACACTGCTCCATACAGACAGGTGCTGTGATGCCCTGGTGGAGCTCCTAAGCTAGCTAAGTGCAGGGGCAGCTCTGAATGCCAGTCATTGCCTGGGCCTTGGCTTAGTGTTGAGGGGCTGACCACTGAGGGCAGGTCTCTGTCAGCACAGGCATTGCAGGATTTGGAGGCCATTTGGTACAATAAGGAGGAGAAGTCTTCAGGAAGCATTTGGCATCTGACAGCGTGGGGCTTAAAGCACAACAAAACTCTGCCTGCTCTCCAGAGCAGCTGCTGGGTCCTGGGAGAGCTGCAGTGAGTGGCAGAGCAGATGGAGAGCCATTTGGTACTCATAACCAACACCTCGTGTGGCACTCCTGACTGCAGGGCTGCCTGTTGGCTGTGGGCACAGGAGGGCATCGCTGGGATGCTGTGCCCAGACCCCTCTGTAAGGGCATCCTGCCTGGGCTCAGGGAGTGCTCACCTGGCAGTGAAGTTGTTTTCCCCCCTTCCTCATGAATGAATTGCTCTGTTCTCCTTCATACCTTTTTATGGCCAGCATTGACTGGGTGAGTCATCCTCAGCCTCCATTTCAAAGCTGATAGGCAGGGAGGGCTTGAGGTTTGGGTTGGGGTTTGTTTGTGTTTATTAAAGTGCTTTCTGCAGCACTTTAAATGAGAGCTGGTTAGATTCTGGTGCAGTCTTGCAGGGATGAGGTAGTGCAGTGCAGTCTCCTACTGCTGCCCAGTAAGGCTGGCAGGGTGAAGCTGGCAGGTGGGTCAGGCTGCACCTCTGTTGCCTCTCAGGCTGCAGCAGAAGTGCATTTTCCTCTCATTTCACAGGTCTTTTAGGCTTTCTGCCCAAAGCTAGGTGGTGAATGGTGCATTTACCTCAGCAGGTTGTGTGGCTTTCTTGTCCTTGTAGTGATCTCCAGTGCCTGGGGAGAGCTTTCTGACCCCTAGCAGACCTGTTTGCTCTCCTGTTCGTTTTCCACTAGCCCCTATGATGTTAATCCAGCAAGTATCCCAACAGCTGCTTCATTTCCAGTGCAAAACAAAGCACACACACACATGCAAACCCTAACCCCCAGCTCAGCTGAGCTGGGACCAAGCTGGCCCCCAGTGCTTGTGTGTTCTGTAGGGAGCATGGCTCTGCCTGTGACTCCTGCAGGCCTCTCTCCTCGTTTCTCCACGTTCTGGATTAGTCACCACTGATGAGAGACCTGCAGGCAGCAGTACTCGAGGAGCAGTTTGTGCCACTTTTAAACTGTGAAGTGCACAAGAGGCAGCTTTAACTCTCCTGCTGCATCACCTCACCCGTGCCCCTGTCTCACTGTGCCCGAGTTCCTCCCCAGCTGGGATAGTAATGTTTGCATGTGTCTCCTGCTCTTTTCAGTCCTCCCTGTGCCAGAGGAGGATGGAGTACATAAGGCAGCTGAGGGGGCTGGTAGACTTCTTTTGTTGTTCTTATGCCTGTTTCCAGTGAGAGGTGGTATAGTGAAAGTATCTCACTTTCATTTGGGACACGAAGGGTTAATATTTTAACAGTCAGAAGTAAAAGGATGATTTGCTCTACTCTGCTTCTGCAGACCAGGATCCTGTGGCAGTGGAAGCTGTGGTTTGCCCCTGGACTCTGTGTGACTTACCTGAGATGCTCTGAGGTGCATTGCTCTTCTCAGGCCAGTGCTAAAATGCCTACCCCTGAGCAGCAAAGAGCAGGGAAGTGTGGCCTCCAGTGAGACCTGCTTGTTGCTAGCAGAACTGTATAGAGGAACTGGGAGAAATGGGAGCAACAACTCAGAGATAAATGGGAGCCTCTGCTCAAAGCAGAGCTGAGCAGTAAAGCACACTTAGAATCATAGAATCAACGAGCTTGGAAGAGACCTCCAAGCTCATCCAGTCCAACCTAGCACCCAACCCTAGCCAGTCAACCAGACCATGGCACTAAGTGCCCCAGCCAGGCTTTTCTTGAACAACTCCAGGGACAGTGACTCCACCACCTCCCTGGGCAGCCCATTCCAATGCCAATCACTCTCTCTGGCAAGATCTTCCTCCTAACATCCAGCCTAGACCTCCCCTGGCACAACTTGGGGCTGTGTCCCCTTGTTCTGTTGCTGGTTGCCTGGCAGAAGAGACCAACCCCACCTGGCTGCAGCCTCCCTTCAGGTCATTGTAGAGAGCAATGAGCTCTGTCCTGAGCCTCCTCTTCTGCAGGCTGCACCCCCCCAGCTCCCTCAGCCTCTCCTCACAGGGCTGTGCTCCAGGCCCCTCACCAGATTCATTGCTCTTCTCTGGGGCATAGAATATCAGGGGCTGGAAGGGACCTCGAAAGATCATCTGGTCCAGCCCCTCTGCCAGAGCAGGATCACCCAGAGCAGATCACACTGGATCATATCCAGACAGTTCTTGAGAATCTCCAGAGAGGGAGACTCCAGAACCTCCTTGGGCAGCCTGTTCCAGTACTCTGTCACCCTCACAGGCGAAAAGTTCTTCCTCAGGGTCACATGGAACCTCCTATGCCTCAGCTTCCACCCATTGCCCCTTGTCCTGTCACTGGGCATCACCCAGCAGAGCCTGGCTCCAGCCTCCTGGCACTCACCTCTTGCATGTTTATAAACACCGATGAGGTCAGCCCTCAATCTCCTCCTCTCCAAGCTCAAAGCCTCAGCTGCTGAGGCTCTCCTCAAAAGGAAGCTGTTCAGCTTCCTTGATCCCGTTTGTGCCTCTGCGCTGGGCTCTGTCGGCTCCCAGCTCCTGGTGCCGTGTGTTGGGGCACACTGCTCTGGCACAAGCCGTTGAGAAGAAATGTTGCTTTTGGCTTCGTTTTCAGTAGAACTGGGGGAACCCTTCACAGTAACCTTCAGAAGGTGGAAGCCCTGGGAGGTGCCTCCCCGCCTTGGTTCAGTCGTTGATGCCAGCTGTGCCCCGGGAGGTGTTCGCAGCTGCAGGGCTGAGCCGTGTGCGCACCGTCTCACTCGGGGCTCTGCCTCTGGCCGTCTGTCCCAGCCCTTCCCCCTGTGCTGACCGCACACCTGCCGGGCAGGTGGCCAGCGGATGGCTTTCAGCCGCAGGGCTGCAGGCCAGCAGCCCCCAGCAGTGTCTCCCCTCTCCGCAGGTGTGGTGGAAGCGTGCCTCCTGCACATGCTGAAGCGCAGGGCTGCCGGCTTCCTGCGGACCGACAAGGTGGCTGCACTCTTCACCAAGGTGGGCAAGACCTACACGGTAGCTGGAGACATATGCAAGAAGGTGCAGGAGCTGCAGCAGCAGGTAGAAAGCAGGTGAGGCTGAGCTCTGCCTGCCAGCAGGCTTCACACGCTGTGGCCTCGGCTGCCGGCGCTGCGTCCCTTCAGTGCCTGCAGGCGTCTGACCCAGCTCTGCTGCTTGGCAGGGGGGCAGAGGCTGGGAGCTGGGACTTTGGGTTTTGCCTGTCACTGTAGTGGGTCAGCACAGCTCCAAAAGTGAGCAGTAAGGGGGGACGTTAGAGTGCTCAGCGCCAGGCTGTGGGGGGCCAGCTTGGTGGGAAGGGGTGCGGGTGCCAAGAGGAACTGAGGAGCAGACTTGCTGGAGGAGCTGTTTCAGCATGCCCCTTGCCAAGCCAGCACCAGGGGATTTATGGCCGTTGTGGTGGAAACAGTTACACTGGTGGGTACAGGTGGCAGGAGGAAGAGGTGGTCAGCAGTGAGAGGCTGACTGCAGGAGAGCAGCTCAGTACATACTGCACTGGATTTACCCGAATTGGTGCTGGAGTGGAGGAGCTGGGGTTGCTGAAGTCCTCACCTCCTGCCAGGGGTGAGCAGTGCAGTTAACTTTCCGTGTGGTTCTGCTGGCTGGATCACAGTGCAGGGGCCTGGGAATGAATCAGGTCTTATCCTGCAACCTGGGGACAGGAGCAGGTTGAATTCTGTTTGTAGGAGGTGGTGGTGCTGTGGCACTGCTAAGCCTTGGTACACTGGAGGAACTTTTAGCCTCTTGACCAATTTGGGCTTCATCAGGAGAGCTTCAATTTGTGTTGCATGGAAGCCTTCAGTTAGCACTTCCACATTCAGTTCTGTGGAATTTTCTGGCATTTACCTTAATTAGCCTTCTAATTGTTAGCCTTTCTGCTGCAGTTGTTAACAGGTTTGATATTTCCTCAATTCTGTGCCTCCTAATGTGGCCTGGGCTTTACTTTTAGGGTTTTTTTTTCATGCTGGGAGGATTTCCACTGAAGCTCCTCAGTGCAGAGCCCACATGAGCCCTCCTCTAACTACCAGAGAGCTTTGGCTGTGTCCTCTAATAATGCAGGAGCAAATGGACTTCAATTCCAAGGTTTCTCTGAGGGAAATATTCTCTGTTTTCCACTGATTTTTTAGTGCTGCAGCAAACGTGCACAGTGAAGAGGCTCTGTGAGGGAATACTGCAGGGGTGGGCTCAATTCACTGAACAGACAAAATGAGACAGAGGAGCTGTCGCAGTCTGATTGCTCCTGGGGCTGTGGCTGGAGAAAGCCTCTCCTCAGGATGCAATTAAACACATCTGAATTTCTCTGGTGTCAGAGCTGTTGAGCGCTGCTTGTCCTGGGGTTGTCACTCTGTGTGTGCTGCCTCGTGGAGGAGCTGGCAGGGGCTGTGTAAAGGCAGAGCACTTCCAGATCTCACTCAGAACAGCACCCAGCTGCTGCAGCCAGGCTGTCCTGAGAGGGGACCTGAGTGCTGTCAGACAACAGGGTCCCTGCAGAGTCAGGGATTTGCTGTTGCAGATTGGGCTTCCCTCCTCAGTCTGACAAAATTGAACCTTCCTTTCCTACTATTTCAAGGGGAGATGTTTCTGAGGAGGAGATGAAGAGTTTCAGCCCTGTGCAGTGTCTGGAGCAGTCTTGTGCAGCAGCAGGAAGCTCTCCCAGTGCTCACTGCACCTGTCTGCTGCAGCTGCACTGTGTGTCACCTGCTGCAGGAGAATGCACTCCCCACCAGTGGGTCCATCATGTGCTAGGGCTGGCACAGCTTAGCTGCACGATGTGTTTTAGGAGAGGATTTAGGGCAGTGTCGTGGGAAACTCTGCTGGGCTGGTACCACCTCAGGATGTGGTGCCCTGGGACTTGTTTCTGCCTGTTGGGATTGGGCACGGAGCGGTGTTGCCATCCTGTCTTGCAGAAGGCAGCCAGCAGGGAGGGAGGAAGGGAGCACAGATCCACATTTCAGCCACTTTGCTGGGCAGCAGGAAGGAGCAATGGAGAGAAAACCTCACCTGCCTGTGTGTGGGGCACCTTTGGGACACTGGAAAGCTGTAAGCAGCACTTCCAGCTCCAGACTCAGTCTCTGGCTCCAAATCTGTCTAAGCCATTAATGATCTCAGCAGAGACAAGGGATGGTTGTGTCAGTGCCAGCAGAGCAGTGAAGGAGCATTGCTGGCATTATGGACATGTGTTTTGGAGACCAGTGCTCAGTGGGTGAGAGGTGGGTGCAGCATTGATAAGGGGGTGTGTGTGTTGTGCTCAGGAGGCACAGAGCTGCTCCTTGGCATGGTGCAAGCTGCAGCTCCAACCACATGAAGTTGTGCAGCAGCCTGGCAGGATGTGTGGCATTCCTGGGGTGCCATCACCCTGTTTCCACAGCAAAACACTGTCCCACAGCATGCCTAGGGCACAATGTGCCACTGTCCCTCACTGGGCTGGGGTCAGGTGGATTTTCTGGGCAGCAAATAACTCCCCAGAGAGGAGTGACAGCTGCCTGCATGGCTCAGAGACTACTGTGCTGAGCAGTGCCCACGTTCTAGTTTGCAGCTGGCCCTGGGCAGTGGCTCTGCTCTGAATAAGCAGCTTCTTGTCCCACCACTGAGGCCTCACTCCTGAGGTGGACTTGTTGCTGTGCTGGCTTCTGCTGTGGTTGCAGGCAGGAGGGCTTGGCTGTAAGCAAGCTCCCAGCTGGCTTTGGTTGCTCATTTGCTGTAGTTCCAGTTTCTCACTTTGATGCTGCTTGTCTCCTAGCTGTGTTGTTGTCATTCTGTAGGTGGCAGGAGAGGAGATCTCACTGCCAAGACGCTAGCACAGGCTGTGCTGCAGCTATATATGGTGCTTGACAGGGAGAAGGAGGAGATGGGGCTGTGCCCGAGGATTGCCTGGTGATGGTATGGCAGGAGAACCCTGGGAAAGCTCTGCCTGTCTTAGCTCAAACCCTGCCCCATGCTGCAGGGCTCAGTGGGAACATCTCCTGCTGAAACAGCCTTGGGGTCATGGCTAGCTTCAGCTTGAGGGTACCAGCCAAGGTTGGGAGACAAGAATCTTCTTCATACCATCCTCCTGTGCCTTTCCCAGCCAAGTGTGAGGCTTTGTTTGATCAAAAGGAAACTTCTGTTCATCAGGTGCTACTGATTTTCTGCTACACTTTGCATTTGGTTGGGTTTTTCCTTCTGTTGGGGGGTGGGGGGTCCTGAGCTGCAGTGGGTTTGCAGCTCTTCACTTCAGCCTAGGTCTGGAGGAGCTCAAAAGTCAGGATTTTCATAAAGCTTCAGAAGTGGGAAAGAGATTTTTGGCAGGTGGCTGCCTAGCCTGAGGTAGCTAATTCAGGCCTGTTTGGGGTTGGTTTAGAGCTTGTTTAGCATCTGTCTGTGAATGAGAGAATCTTTACAGACTTCTGCTCATTAGACAGGACTGAGGAGTCCTTGGTTTTCAGAAATCCCCTGGGGCTGGGCTGGCTGTTGGCACAGTGACACAGCTGGGGTGCAGGCACCACTGCCTACCCCAACCCCTCTCCAGGCAGCCTTTCGCTGGAGAGCATCCTGAGAGAGCAGCCTGAGTTCTGACTGCTTTTGCTTCATCTCTTTTTGCAGGAAAAATCAGCCAGGTGGGCAGGAGCCCCTCAAGAGGCAGGGATCAACCACGAGCAAAAGCCCTGTCCTGACCCCTCAGGCCATCAAGCACATCTGGGTGCGGACAGCACTGATCGAGAAGGTGCTGGACAAGATCGTGCAGTACATCGTCGATAACTGCAGGTGAGGAAGGAGGAGGAGCACAGAGGCTGCTGGACTGATGCCTTTAGCTGTCTTCAGCCAGGGATTTCATCAAAAGTCCTCTGTAGGCTTGTGTGATGCAGAGTCTGGTGAGAAGAAAAGCAGTGGCAGAGGCATGTAGAAAAAAAACCCTCAAGTTACTTTGGTTTTGAATCCTTGACAGAGGTTCAGAGTCAAACAGCAGCTCAAAGCCTGACATAAAAGTGTGTTTGGTGCCCAAATCCTAATGGGTCCTAGACCTTGGTGCAACAGAAATGTCTTCTAGTAGGCCAGGAGTGCTTAGTTCACTTACATCAGCTGGAACTTTAGGGTTTCAGGGAGCAAAATGCCCTTTGTAAATGAAAGAAGGGGGAGATGAGTTTAGAACAGGAGGAGTTAATGACATCAAACCTTGGGGTTGTGCAAAGAGGTCCCTTGTAGAAAAGTCAAGCTTTGTGTAAAGGCTCTTTTCCCTTGCAGAGCCAGAGAAAAGCCTCAATGCTTTGTGGCTGTAATCCACAGAGGCTTTTTAAGAGGAAGAGGAAAGTCCTCTCCATTCTACCACTGCTTCCTGCCAGCCAGCATTAGCTTTGGTTTCCCAAGAGGTGTCTCCTAACCCCTACCCTTCCTGCCCTTCTGTAACTGATAAAAGGAATTATGTGGGCACATAAGAAGAGGAAAGTAGGAGCCCTAAAGCTGGGTGTGATGGTCTCTGGTCTGTCTGTACCCACTGCAATCTGTAATTCTGCACTGGGCAGACAGGTTCTTGGCTGCCCAAAGAATAGAAATAGAATAGAATAGAATAGAATAGACCAGACCAGGTTGGAAGAGACCTCCAAGCTCATCCAGCCCAACCTAGCACCCAGCCCTATCCAATCAACCAGACCATGGCACTAAGTGCCTCATCCAGGCTTTTCTTGAACACCTCCAGGCACGGCAACTCCAGCACCTCCCTGGGCAGCCCATTCCAATGCCAATCACTCTCTCTGACAATAACTTCCTCCTAACATCCAGCCTAGACCTCCCCTGGCACAACTTGAGACTGTCCCCCCTTGTTCTGTTGCTGGTTGCCTGGCAGAAGAGACCAACCCCACCTGGCTACAGCCTCCCTTCAGGTAGCTGTAGACAGCAATGAGCTCTGCCCTGAGCCTCCTCTTCTGCAGGCTGCACACCCCCAGCTCCCTCAGCCTCTCCTCACAGGGCTGTGCCCCAGGCCCCTCACCAGCTTTGTTGCTCTTCTCTGAACATGTTCAGCACCTCAACATCTCTCTTGAATTGAGGGGTCCAGAACTGGACACAGCACTCAAGGTGTGGCCCTGACCACTGCTGAGCACAGGGGCAGAATGACCTCCCTGGTCCTGCTGCCCACACTGTTGTTGAGCCAGGCCAGGATGCCATTGGCTCTGCTGCCCACCTGGGCACACTGCTGGCTCATCTTCAGCTACTCTCTACCAGCATCCCCAGCTCCCTCTCTGCCTGGCTACTCTCAGTCACTCTGTCCCCAGCCTGTAGTGCTGCTTGGGGTTGTTGTGGCCAAAGTGCAGAACCCTGCACTTGGCCTTGTTCCATCTCATCCCATTGGCCTCTGCCCACCCATCCAGCCTGGCCAGGTCCCTCTGCAGAGCTCTCCTACCCTCCCTCCAACAGATTAACTCCTGCTCCTAGCTTGG
Organism: Pogoniulus pusillus; assembly: GCF_015220805.1. Taxonomy (NCBI): domain Eukaryota; kingdom Metazoa; phylum Chordata; class Aves; order Piciformes; family Lybiidae; genus Pogoniulus; species Pogoniulus pusillus. Next base: position 12,913,370 of record NC_087290.1, on the reverse strand, counting down.
TGTTATCTGCAAACCTACTGGTGATGGACTCAAGCCCATGGGTCTGACCAAGGAAGGGAGCTGGGGCAGGGGCAATTATTTTCAGTGCTGTCCAAGTTTGCATTGCTTTCCTTCTCCTCAGCTTGGTTTTCATGATGTCTCTTACCACTAAAAAGAGACACAGTGGAAGAAAGGTCTGTGCTGTTCAAGGCAAAGTGTTGCTTGGGATGTCCAAGGCCAGTTTGGTCTAATAGCTGCGTGCAGAGGAGGCTGAGGGAGGGTTGGTTGTGTCCCAGAGCCATAGTTAATGGCAGCAGCTCAGCCCAGTGTGTCCACAGCTCTGCTGATGCATGGATACAAGGGGGAGGAAATTCTTTTTCCACATAATTCACCTGGAGACATGAATCTGGTCTGAGCTGTTGTGTTGCTCTGTGTCATAGATGTTCACCCTACTGCCCACTGCAGCCACTCAGCTGAGTTGAGATCAGGCCCTTCATGGCAGATGCCTGCTTTTGAGAACCTGACTTAGTGAATCAAACCACTGCAGAAGGCTTCTTCTCATCCAGCTGCCTGCCAGTGCCTGATCCTGCAGGAAGGCTGTAGAGGGACCTGTGCTGAGGGTGTCTAGAGACAGGCCAAGGGGGAATGGCTTGAGGCTGAGGCAGAGCAGGGTTAGACTGGAGCTGAGGAAGAAGTTCTTCAGTAGGAGGGTGGTGAGACTGTGGCACAGGCTGCCCAGGGAGGCTGTGGCTGCCTCCTCCCTGGGGGTATTCAAAGCCAGGTTGGATGAGATCTTGAGTAGCTGTGTCTAGTTGAGAGGTGTCCCTGGGCATGGTGGGGAGGTTGGAGCAGATGAGCTCTGAGGTCCTTTCCAGCCTGAGCCGTTCTGTGGTTTTATGAGGAGGCTTCTCATGCCTTTTTGTGACTTCACTGCTCCAGTGATCCATGCTGAAGCCCTTCAGCCCTTCTGCTCTTGGAGAGAAGGTCGCATAGAGTTTGAGCCCCATCTAGTGGAACAGCCAGCGGAGGATGAGGACAGCTGAAGGCATTTGGGAGGTTTAATTGCTTTCCTGTGTGGTTCCATAAGTCAGCTTTGCCTGCTGGGATGGGATGCTGGATGGCAGGACCTGGGGCATTGCAAGAGCTACTGTTTATAGTGGCTCTTCGTTCTTGACAGTGTTTCAAGATTATTCCTTACAGCTGGAAGAGATGTTTAAGGAGGTGTGGATCTCTTGGTCTCTGTGGGAAACTGGCAAAATTGCTTGCAGGGAGTTATTGTTTGTCTTCATATTGCATTAGTGGTCAAAGCCCCAGATCAAATACACTGGGTAAACACATTTAGCAAAGGCTGGCTCCTGCCTCTCAAGGGCTCACTTCCAAAGCAGCTAAGGAGAGAATGAGCATGCTGCAAGGAGCTGGCTTGTCCAGGGCTGTGCCCACTGATAGAGGGCAGAACATGGATCCCAAGCAGAGCTGATGGTCACCTTGTTAAACAGAGAACTGTGGAGTGTAGGGTTGCTGAGCTGCCTGTTTCAGGATACTTTTCTGCTCCAGTGCTGTTGGTACAGGTTAGGAAATGCTTCAGTTCTAAAGCAGATGTCTAAACTGGACTGCATGAATTCCTCCCTTGCTTCCATACCATAGATTATAATGATCACAGGATGTCAGGGGTTGGAAGGGACCCAAAGAGATCATTGAGTCCAATCCCCCTGCCACAGCAGGACCATACCATCTAGCTCAGGTCACACAGAACACATCCAGACAGGCCTTGAAAGGCTCCAGAGAAGGAGACTCCACAACCTCTCTGGGCAGCCTGTGCCAGTGCTCTGGGACCCTTCCAGGAAAGAAGTTCCCCTTGTGTTGAGCTGGAACCTCCTGTGCTGCAGCTTCCATCCATTGCTCCTTGTCCTATCCCAGGCAGCAAGTGAGCAGAGCCTGTCCTCCCCTCCTGACCCCCAGCCCTCAGATAGTTATGAACATTTATTAGATCCTCTCTCAATCTTCTCTTCTCCAGACTAAGCAGCCCCATGTCCCTCAGCCTCTCCTCATCAGGCAGTGCTCCAGTCCCCTACTCATCCTTGCAGCCCTCTGCTGGACCTTCTCCAGCAGATCCCTGTCCCTCTTCAACTGAGGAGCCTAAAACTGAACAGAGTACTCAAGATGATCTTTAGAAAGAGTTCAGGACACAGCCTGTTGTGAAAGCCTTCTGCACGTCCTACCCCACCCCACATTCCTCCTTTACAAGAGCAGCAGATGTCCCAGTCAAGCTCCAGCAGAGCTTTTAGAGGAGATGGATGTAATCCCAGCAACTGCATCCCTCTAGCTGTCAGGTCAGGAGATCTGTGGGGTGTGGATCCCTTTGCCCTCTCTCTGCCTCTTTAGATGCACCCTGCTCTTACTGCCCTGTGGAGTGGGTATTGGATAACCACAGCAACATTCTACTGCTGGAATTGCTGTGCTGGTTTGGATGAGGCATGCAGTCACCTGGAGCATGACTTCAGCTCACCCTGCACACACAGCTGACCTCCCCTGGGCTGCTGCTGGGGCTGCAGCAAGCGCTGCAGCAGTTGCTGGGTTACCAGCAGCACGTCTGCCTCCTCTGCCCTTATCTCCTCTGCCTCCTTTGGTGCACTTTGTGGCGAGCAGCAATGGGATGTGTTCCAAGTCAGTGGGCACATGCTACTGGGAGGCAAAGAGCTTGGGAAAAATAACATCCAGAGGTTTTAACTGGGCTCTGATCTTTTATTCCTAGTAAATATTATGAAAAAGAAGCTTTACTGGCAGATCCTGTTTGTGGCCCAATTCTGGCTTCTCTTCTAGGTGAGCTCTTGCAAAGTTACTTCTTATGCTAAAGAAAGTGAACTGTTTCTTACAACATTTTGTGTTCTGATGGCATTACCGAGGCTGATTGTGCTCTCTGGCTTGCAGCTTAGCTATTTATGATAGAGCAACACAGGAGATGTTGTTCTGTTGCCCCTGGGTTGGTTCTGAGTGATTGGCTGGGTCAGAGAACTGCACGGGAATGGCTCTGTCCTGAGTGCTTGGTAACAGACTCTGACTGCTGACGCTGCCATGGCAGGGTGTTGTGCCCTACAGGGACACAGGCTTAGGAAGACTCCACATGGCTGTGCCCTCGAGTCACCTGGGTTGCCTGTAGGACAGGGCTGCGGAGCTGAGATGTTGCTGCCTCTATTGCCTGTGGGATAGGCTGATCCCATGGGATCGTTAATGTTCACTTGGCTGGTGAACTCAGAAGTTTTTTCTCTGGGGCTGTTTTCTTAGTTGGACCATGTGCTCTGGAGTACACCAAGCTGAAGACAGCAGACCACTACTGGACAGACCCCTCTGCAGACGAGCTGGTCCAGCGGCACCGCATCCATGGCGTGCACGGCCGCCAGGACTCCCCCTCCAAGCGCCCGGCCCTGGGAGTAGGTATTTACTGTTCCTGAGCTGGGGCTCAGGGTGGTAACAGAAACACCCCCGGGGGGAGAGACCTGAAACCTAGAGCAGCCTTGCTGTTCTCTGATGGGACCTTTAACCCAGGTTAGAAGCCCATCTGGCCCAAACATCCCATTTAACTGTGTGCAGAGGAGTTGGGGATCAGGGACTGAGTTCTGTGGCATTTGACACCTGTGATCTGGGAGGGATCTGAACCTAGAGCAGCCTTGCTGTTCTCTGATGGGACCTTTAACCCAGGTTAGAAGCCCATCTGGCCCAAATGTCTCATTTAACTGTGTGCAGAGGAGTTGGGGATCAGGGACTGAGTTCTGTGGCATTTGACACCTGTGATCTGGGAGGGATCTGAACCTAGAGCAGCCTTGCTGTTCTCTGATGGGACCTTTAACCCAGGTTAGAAGCCCATCTGGCCCAAACATCCCATTTAACTGAGTGCAGAGGAGTTGGGGATCAGGGACTGAGTTCTGTGGCATTTGACACCTGTGATCTGGGAGGGATCTGAACCTAGAGCAGCCTTGCTGTTCTCTGATGGGACCTTTAACCCAGGTTAGAAGCCCATCTGGCCCAAATGTCTCATTTAACTGTGTGCAGAGGAGTTGGGGATCAGGGACTGAGTTCTGTGGCATTTGTCTAGGTAGTTCACATAAACCACGTGAGCTGCCTTGGAGGGAAGTAAGGAGCCCAGGTGGTTCCCCTGCAAGGGCTCCTGGCTCCAGGAGCTGTGCCCTGTGGAGATGAGCCTGCAGGGAGGTGTTGCTGGCTCGCTGGCCTGGCAGTGCTGCCAGCCCTGCCCCAGCTGCCCTGTCCGTGTGTGCCAGATCCGGAAGCGCCACTCCAGCGGCAGCAGCTCCGACGATCGCTTCGCGGCCTCGGCGCGGGAGTATGTGGAGTCCCTGCACCAGAACTCGCGCACACACCTCCTGTACGGCAAGAACAACGTCCTGGTGCAGCCTGTGAGTAGCTCAGCCCGCTCCTGGAGCACTCCTGTCACAGAATCACAGAAGCACCCAGGCTGGCAGAGCCCCTCAGGAGCCCCAAGTCCAACCTAGAACCCTACTCTGCAAGATTCACCTTAAACCATCTCCCTAAGCACCACATCCAAACCACCCTGAAACACATCTCCAGGGTGGGTGACTCTACCGCCTCCCTGGGCAGCTCATTCCAGTCCCTGACAACTCTCTCCACAAAAAACTTTTTCCTAATGTCCAATCTAAACCTCCTCAGCCTCACAGAATCACAGAATCAGCCAGGCTGGAAGAGACCTCCAAGCTTGTGCAGTCCAACCTATCCCCCAGCCCTATCCAGTCAACCAGACCATGTGATCTTTGATCTTCTGTGATTCTGTGCTCCACATCCTCCCTGGACAACCTGTTCCAGTTCCACCACCCTCACTGTCAAGAACTTCTCCCTAACATCCAGTTTAGATCTCCCCTCTGCCAGTTTGAACCCATTCCTCCTCTGGTCATTACAAGACCTTGTCAATTGTCCCTCCCCAGCCCTCCTGTGGCCCCCTTCAGATACTGGAAGGCTACTTCAAGGTCTCCTTGAAGCCTTCTCTTCTCCAGGCTGCACAGCCCCAACTCTCTCAGCCTGTCCTCAGAGCAGAGCTGCTGCAGCCCTCTGAGCATCTTTGTGGCCTCCTCTGGACTCAGTCCAACAGTTCAGTCATCAAGTCCAACTTGCCAACTGCCGGCAGCTGCCTCTTCAGAGTGTCTGAGAGGTGATGTCCACTGGGACACTGACACAGAGTGATGGAAATACTAGTTGTGGCTGGAGGATGAGAAGCTGAGATCCAAGTAGGGAAAGGCCATGCTGCTGAGTGCATCACAGTGACGCATGCCAAGGGAAATGGCACTTCTGTCGTCTCCCAGAGGGCTCAGGAGATGCTGCTGGCGTTTGCTAGCTCAGTTTTGCCACTTCACTGACACAGTTTTACAAGATCTGTTGCACACTTTCTGGTGTGAAGGTTTCCCTCAGCAGTTCCCAGCTGAAACCCTGCTCTGGAGCTAGAGGAGTTCAGAAGAGTGGAGGTGACAATTCTGGCTGTGACACTGGCGTCACCTGGGCTGTCTGTTTGCTTCTGTGAACAGAAAGATGACCTGGAGGCCATCCCTGGCTATCTCTCCCTTCATCAGGCAGCAGACAGTTTGACACTAAAGTGGACTCCAAACCAGCTGATGAATGGAACCCTCGGAGACTCAGAGCTGGAGAAAAGGTAGTCACTGGGGTCAGGAAAGGATGGGAAGCATCCAGGGGGCTTGGCAATGTGACAGAAGTGTAACAAGGCTGACTCAGTTGGAGGGCTTCTGATTGGTGTGGAAGCTGAGGTGTCAGACAGCTTAGGTTCTGCTCTGGTGGGCCACAGGTGGAGCAGCTTTGGCACTTGGCTCTCAGGCCTTTTCCAAAGCAAACTCTGCTTTTCCAGGTGTTTGTGGAAAGGGCTCAGCACTGCCTTCCAGCACCTCCCTTCAGAGGGTCAGAAGTCACTTGGCAAGGCAAGGCTAATTTCAGCCTCCAAGGGAGACCCACAGGGTCATTATCTTTAGCTGGATCATTTGTCCATCTAACCTGGCATCCAAGGTGATGGCTTGAAACAGGCAGCGTCTCCTCAGGGAATGCCTCCTTCAGCCCCAGAGCAGTGCCCTCAGGTGCTTCATCCACACCATGCTTTTTCTAACACTCCCTGTCTGTCATTTAACAAATCACTAGTCACAGGCTCACAGGATGTCAGGGGCTGGAAGGGACCAAAGAGATCATCCAGTCCAACCCTCCTGCCACAGCAGGACCATGCAGTCTAGCTCAGGGCACACAGGAACACATCCAGACAGGCCTAGAAAGGCTCCAGAGAAGGAGACTCCACAGCCTCTCTGGGCAGCCTGTGCCAGTGCTCTGGGACCCTTCCAGCAAAGAAGTTCCTCCTTGTGTTGAGGTGGAACCTCCTGTGCTGCAGCTTCCATCCACTGCTCCTTGTCCTATCCCAGGCAGCAAGTGAGCAGAGCCTGTCCCCCACTCCTGACCCCCAGCCCTCAGATAGTTGTGAACATTTATTAGATCCCCTCTCAGTCTTCTCCTCTCCAGACTAATCAGCCCCAGGCCCCTCAGCCTCTCCTCATCAGGCAGTGCTCCAGTCCCCTAATCATCCTCGTAGCCCTCTGCTGGACCCACTCCAGCAGATCCCTGTCCTTCTTCAACTGGGGAGCCCAAAACTGAACACAATACTAGTGAAGCCCTCTCCCTCAGCCTTGCTTTATGGCTGAACTGTCAGGATTGTTCTCAAAGTTTTGAGCTGCTTCCAGAGTTTAATCTGTAAGCCTGAGCCCCATTGGGTTTTCATGCTGCTGCCCAGAAATCAGATGTGCAAGAGAGGGCTGAAGACAGCTACATGAGCATGAAGTCTGTGCCTCAGGCACCTTAATCTTAACCAGAGCATTGCTGTAACCTGGGATGGGTTGGAGGGTGGAGAGAGGGAGGTGGAAGAGGGAAAGGGATGTTCTGGAAGGGCTGGTGCCAGATGTAGCCACTGCAGAGAACTAGTTCCTTTTACTGGGCTATTAATTTACCTTGATTGGCCAAATTTAATAAGCTGTTATTAACTTAGCATAGTCTCTTTATTGGCTGCTTGGAATCACCAACACTCCTGGACATGGAATAAAACCTCCTGTTTCCTGCTCATTTTCCTTCCCCATCAGTGTTTACTGGGACTACGCATTGATAGTGCCGCTGAGCCAGATCGTCTGCATCCACTGCCATCAGCAGCGTAAGCACACTCCTCCTCCTCCTCCTCCTCCTCCTCCTCCTCCTCCTCCTCCTCGGCCCTCCCAGAACCCCTTCCTGCCAGGTGAATGTCAGTGCTGCTCATGCTGCTGCCAGTTCAGGTGGTCACAGGCTCACAGGATGTCAGGGGTTGGAAGGGACCAAAGAGATCATCCAGTCCAACCCCCCTGCCAGAGCAGGACCATACAATCTAGTTCAGGGCACACAGGAACAGTCCTGGAAAGGCTCCAGAGAAGGAGACTCCACAACCTCTCTGGGCAGCCTGTGCCAGTGCTCTGGGACCCTTACAGCAAAGAAGTTCCTTTTGTGTTGAGCTGGAACTTCCTGTGCTACAGCTTCCATCCATTGCTCCTTGTCCTATCCCAGGCAGCAAGTGAGCAGAGCCTGTCCCACTCTCCTGACCCCCAGCCCTCAGATATTTATTAACAATTATTAGATCCCCTCTCAGCCTTCTCTTCTCCAGACTAAGCAGCCCCAGGTCCCTCAGCCTCTCCTCATCAGGCAGTGCTCCAGTCCCCTACTCATCCTCATAGCCCTCCACTGGACTGTCTCCAGCAGATCCCTGTCCCTCTGAAATTGGAGAGCCCAAAGCTGGAGGCAGTACTCAAGATGAGGTCTCACCAGGGCAGAGTAGAGGAGAACCTGCCTTGATCTGCTGGATACACTCTTGATACACCCCAGGATCCCATTGGCCCTCCTGGCCACAAAGGCACATTGCTGTGCCATGGATAATTTGTTATCCACCAGCACTCTCAGGTCCCTCTCCAGAAGGCTGCTCTTCTCTTAGGGACTTCTTGCCAAAGGAATCAAACTGTCTTTCCTTCCTCACATGTCTCACCTGAAAGGCCTGGGAAGAACTCCTCTGCCTCACACTGCTGCTGGCAGTGCTTGCTGTGTGCTTTGTCCTTCCTGTCTGCTTTGGTTTTTCTGGGCATCCATGCAGAGCAGCACTTGTGGCAGGCTGTCAGCAACAGATACTGAGCACACAGGCTCTGGCTTGCTGAGCACAGGCCTCCCCATCTGCTGGCCTGTGAAAAGGGGAGGGCAGCACTTCTGTCAGCCCTGGCTACAGTGAGGCCATCAGCCTGCAGAAAGGGAGCCACCACCTCCCACCCTCTGCCCGTGCAACTCCCAGGGTCCCATTCTGCTTGACAGAAAGAGGTGAATCTGGACCAAAACATCTCTCCCACTGCTTTCCTTGTCACAAGCCTTAGGTCAAAACGGCAGAGCAAAGACAAAGAACATGTAGAGATTTTATCTGGAGTCAGATGTGAGTTCAGTTGGACTAAACAGTTTGAATTAAGAGTCTGTGCAAAGGACACTTGCTGAGTATTGCTGTAAAATGCCTGGGCAGGAGAGCCACTCAGATCATCACTCCTCCTCCCCCAGTGTCATTAGCACTTCTGACTGGTTAGGAACTTAGGAGGATGAGCCTTAAAATGTAGAATCCTGGCTGGCAAAGGCTGACAATTGCAGGGTTAGCTCAGCTCCACCTGCCTCGCTTGGCTCAGCCTCCCCAGGTCACTTTGTGCCTGCCCTGGGACACTTCAGGAAAAGAGGAATTGAGAGGCAGATGTGGACCACCACAGCCTTTGCTGTTGCTCTCTGAGGAAGCTGTGTCAGTGTCAAGACTTCTGCTGTTTACACGAGGTGACAGACACTTGGAGGTGCTGCCACAGCACCCAGCTACCTGCAACTTGCACAGCTGTGCTGCAGGAGACAGTAGCAGAGTGTTTGGGTTAGAATGGACCTTTAAAGGTCGTCTAGTCCAACCCTCCTGCACTGAACAGGGACATCTGCAACTAGAACAGGTTGCTTAGAGCCCCAAGTGACCTGACCTGGAATGGTTCCTGCCCTTTGAGATCTCCCTTCAGCCAGGTGGCTGCAGATGACTCATTCATTGAGTCTTGGAGAAGGAAATGAAGAACCTCATTCCCTCAGATTCTCTTGGAAGCTGTACAAGATGCAGGGTTTTGTCCCTGCTGAGAGAGTATCCAGAGCCCAGGGTGGGTTTCCTTACTTGTGCTGCATTTCCAGTGCCAGTGGAGATAGAGGGGAAAAATTTACACCAGGAGATGTGAGTTGCTAATTCTCACAGGAATAAAGCTGGACACTTTGGTGTGGAGATTTTCATTCTCAGTTGTGTGTCCTCTGACACCTTATGTTGTACACCAGAGAGTTCAGTTATTCCTTTATTGGTTGTTATGTAAGTGTTCAGAATCACCTGGAATCTTTGTCATAGCTTGCATAGATCTTGAGCTTCTTTAAGGCCAAAGGACTGTGATCAACCCTGGGTCACACCTTCACTTGCTGGGGGTTATTTGTCTGCTTAGAGATAACAAAGAAAAGTCACTTGGAAAGTAAGAGTGAGAAACAGAGGTTCTGGTGTAACAGTGTGGACTCCCCTTGTCCTCCTTTGCAGCAGAAGGCAGATGGACACTGGTCTTGGTGAGTCAGGATGGAACTCAGCGACCTCCACTGCACTTTCCCCAAGGAGGTCACCTCCTCGCCTTCCTTTCCTGCCTGGAAAATGGGCTCCTGCCTCGAGGTCAGCTGGAGCCACCCCTCTGGTCCCAGCAGGGCAAGGTACTGCCTTCTGATCAGCAGCTTGCAGTAGGTAGGGCTGACCTTCATCACACAATCAGGGAATAGATCTGGCTGGGAGAGACCTCCAAGCTCTCCCAGTCCATCCCTCAGTCCAGCACTGAAGGGCCAGCACTAAACGATGCCCCTAAGCACCAGCTCCACGGGGCTGCTTAAACACCTGCGGGGATGGTGACTCCAGCACTGCCCTGGGCAGAGCATTCTAATGTCTGAGAACCCTTCCAGTGAAGAAATGCTTCCTCCTATCCAGCCTGAATGGCTTTGTTCAACCAGCATCCTGCTCCACGGAGTCTGGAGCCACTTTATAGTAAAGTGGGAGGCAAAAGAGCTCCATTTAGTCCACTTTGATTCTCCCAGAGCCTGTAACAACAGCTCCTGCTTTCATTACCCTGCTGATCAACGAGCTGAAATCTGCTGTTGTATCAGAACAGGAACCCCAATGACAGGGGCTGAGATGAGCTGGACTGGCACATGGTTGCTGTCAGAGGGTTAGTGAAGAAGCTGGGGCCCAAGAGCAGCTGTGTTGAATACCCCTAAACCACCAATCCTGCCCTCGTTTTCTCCCTCAGAGCCTAGTTTGAGGGTGGCAGAGGTGTGCAGCAGTCAGTTTGCTGTGCTCTGTTAGTCCCCAAGGGCTGAGGCTATGGAATCTCTGTTTCCTCCAGGGTAAGGTGTTCCCAAAGCTTCGCAAGCGGCACAGCAACAGATCTGTGGACCTGGAGGAAGTGCCAGCTGAAGACACCTCCACAGACTACGTGTTCAGAATTATCTACCCAGGACACAAGCACGAGAACAGTAAGTGCCTTTGTCCTCCTCTGCTTAAAAAAAAAGCAAACCAAAACCAACACAACAAAACAAACCCAAAAGCTAAGGAAAACCTTCAAGTGATGTCCTGGGCAGAAACCGAAGGTACCAGACCAGGCAGGTGGTTGTGGGCTGGGAAAAAGCTATCACAACACTTCAAGGTGTGGTAATTGTGATCAAGAGGGATAGCTTCCTGTAGGTTTCCTTGATGCAGTGCACCAGAGGGGTTGAGGTGGGGAATCTTTGTATTTCCTCTGTGTTTGGCAGAGGAAGTTTTCTGAGTGCTCCCCTGGGCTTGCAAACTTGAGACTGCAAACCAGAAAGGTTTCTTGCCTGGCCAAGAGCAGCTTTGCTGTCGAGGTGAGGATGTTTTTATTGGCCACACTGCTCGCTCATAATGTTGTTAGTAGAAAAACCAACCATAAACTCAGCTCTTAAAGTGCCCCAAGAACTCCCTGGGCTAAGTTTTCCTGGCTTGGAAGCAAGAACTTAACAATGGATAAATAAAAGGAAAACAAAATGAATTCCCAAGCACCAAACCACCTCATGACATCAGCTGAATACAAATTCCTGACATGCAAGAAGGCATCCCAGCCAGTTCTCAAACAGCATGTTCAGTTTTATTCCCCTTGGCAAAGAAGCAGGAATTCCCCAGGAAGATCAGACCCCTAAAGGGGATTGGGATTTGCTGCTCACATTAGGGCTTAGCTGCAGCTGAAAAAGCAGAAATCCAGGCTGAACCCTCCTTACCCCAGGGGGCTGAACCCCAGTGGTGGCCTTGCTTTGTTAGGGCTTCTGGATTTGCACAGGTAAGTCCATGCACACAGCAGCAAAAGCTTCTCCTACCTCTGCCTGCACCCAGGGGGCTGCAGCTCTGTGGGCACACTCAGCACAAAGCTGCCTGTTCAGTGCAGGACAGAGCTGGCTGCTGCCTCGGAACAGGGCTGGAGCTTGCATGTTTGCAGTGCCAGCCAGAGCTGGGGGGCAGAATGTTTGCTGCCCAGATGCCTCTGGCACAGGTTTCAGAGTGGAAAAGATGCCAAAGCATTGATAAGGGCATGGTGAAGGACAGAAGCTAGCCAGAGCCTGCAATTCCCGTGGAGTCTCCCTAAGAAGCATACTCATCTGCTGCAGGCTGGCACTGGGCCCTTTCCCCAGTGCCACCGTGTGCCCTGGGGGCACTGGCTGTGCAGGGTGCCAGGCTGGCCTGTGGCTGGTGGAGCCTGCTTGGTTCTCACACCCCCTTGACAGGAGCTGGTGCCTTCAGGAGGAGGGCAGGCCCCAGGTCCTTTGTCTTTGCTGAACGTGTCCTGTTGAGCTTTCCCACAGTTCTCTCTTCTTATGCTCCTCTTTCACTATTTTCTTTGAGCAGTAACTATTAACTACCACCACTTAGCTGCCAGCCGCTCTACCTCTGTTGACGATGATGAGGAGGAGGAAGATAAGCTACACGCAATGCTATCAATGATCTGCTCTCGGAACCTCACAGCTCCTAATAGGATGAAAGGTTTTTATCCTCCTCCCCCTGTGTCCCAGAGCTCTCTTGCAGCTCGTTCCACTGCTGCACACAACAGTGTTGGCATTATTACAGGGGAGAGCATTTCGCTCGCGCCAGGGTTGCTGCAGGTCCTGTGCAGAGAGGCTGGGGGATGCTCGCAGCCTGGGGGAGGTGGAAACGGCAGCATCTTCCCTCTGCTTTGAGGGAGGACAAACCTCCTCTGCTGCTGGAGGCTTCCTGCCCCATCTGCACGCAGAGGCATGTTCTCAGGAGAGGAGGAGGGAGTTTGCAGGTCTTTGGGTGCAGCCTTGTGCAGGAAGGCTCAGAGGCGAATGCTTACAGCTGGGCAGAGGCAGCAGCAGAGTGTGTCTGTGTAGACAGAACAGGGCAGGAGGGTAGTGAGCTACAGTGTGAGCCCAGGGATGGCCCAGGTGTGCATGCTCTCACACTTTGTTTTCCTTCAGAAGGCAGAGAGGTGTGCAGAGGAGGTTGTGTGGAGGTGCAGTAGCTGTCTGTGGCCAGGTGCCTCTGTTGCACTTCTCACATTCGTAGCCTGGTAGGGTTCAGATGACTCAAGACTCCTCACCCTCCAAAAATCTGTCATCTGATTCCTTTTCTAAAGCAGCTCATGACAGATGCATGAAGTTGGTATTCTCAGGAAGTGTCTCTGAGCAAGCACTCAGGATCTGCACTCGGTGCTGCTGCAGCCTGAGCAGTCCTTGCTTTCTCAGAAGAGATAGCTGAATGCTACAAACCAACCCAGTGCCCAGCCCAGACCCCTCCTGCACAGCCTGGCAGCTCAGGAGATGGGCAGGTCTTGCCTCTCCTCTAGCTCATGGGAAGTCTCTCCCTGCTCTAGGTGTACCAGTTACAACTTCAGTACCACCAGGCTTGGCCTCAAGACCTCTTGAGTGCTTGTGAGGGTGCTCCTGTCACAGTTCAGCCATCAGCCTCTGCCTAATAACCAGAGTGCACAGCAAGAACAGAATCTGCTGTTACCAGGCTGTGAAGAAGCTGTCAGAAGTCTGACACCCACAGAGGAGACAGGAAGGAGCACAACTGCTTGCAGGTTTAGCTCCTGTCTGAGTTCCCCTTCAGTTCTGTTAGCCTGAACCTGCTGTTTTTTTCTGGCATTCCTGTTTCCTAATTAAAACATGAGGCAGCTTGGCTCCAGATTAGATGCCCACACCTTGAAACAGCAGAGCAGTGATCTGAGGGATGTTAGCCCTGCTCTGGTGGGGCTGAGTGTAGGTGACAATAACTGCCCTGCCCCTCTGCCTGGTGCTTAAGTGCTGTCTAGAGAGGATGTGAACAAGGGCAAGGTGCTCCTCCTCGGTTCTTGTAGGCTGCCCACACACTAGGTAGTAGCTCCTAGAAACTGAAGTCCTGCCCAAGTTAATGAGTGGGTTTTGTGAGGTGTGGATGGAAAGAAACTCCAAAATTCCAGCACTCCCCTTGGGAAAAAAAAACCAAAATAAATCCAATTTCAGCAAGTTTCTGCATCACTGAATGACAGAATGGATTGGAAGGGACCTTACAGACCAGCTAGCTCCAAAAGGTCCTGTTCCAGAAAGTTTGTGTCTCACAGGATCACAGAATGGCTTAGGCTGGAAGGCAGCTTAAAGATCATCTAATTCCAACCCCCTTATCTTAGCTGGATATTTCTGGATCTAGATGATGATGGACAGGGAGAAAGAAGGTCTGACTCTGCCAGGTGCAGGTGTGAGGAGGCTGTGACCTAAAGCAGAAGCAGCACAGCTTAGTCTGCAGTCAGATGATGGCAGCTCTGAGTTCTCCCAGCAGAAAACTGCCAGATCCCTGCCCTGGCTCGCTGAGCCTGGCAGCTCCCAGAGAGTTAAGGACAGGCCTGGGGTGTGAGTAGTGGTTCTTGCTGGAGCAGGCTGGGCTGGCTGTGGCCTCCCCCCAGCAGCCTCCCAGTTCAATAATGACAACACTGCTGTAGCAGGTTTGCTGGCCATTTGCTTTGACATTTTGCAACATGCTCGACTTCTGCATGTAGCTGAAGTTCCAGACACCACCACCACCAAAGGAAAGATGCTGTTCACTCTAATTCTTCACTAACTCAGGTACCTTTCATCTGGATCGTTAGGTTCTGTGGGGTTCTTTCCTTGTTTCTCTAAAACAAACCAACCAAAAAGAAAAAAAAAAAAGACTTAAAATACAAATGAAACCTCAAAAAGCAAACAAAACCAAAACCCAAACCAAACCCACTTTGCTTGTCTGTAGAGGGGAGGCAAAACCAAACCAAACCAAGACCTGACCAAGCAAAAAAAAAAAACAACCAAAAACCCATCTAAAAAAAAAAAACCAAACCCCAAAAACCAACCCAAACCCAAACCTGTTTGTCCAGTGGTGTTTTTTTATTTGAACCCAATCAGAAGCTGCAATAAATACTGGGTCGTTCAGCTCCTTCCTGAAGAATTAAGGTGAAGAGCATTTTTGCATCACACTTTGTTTTGTGAGATGAGACACACCTGAGTGCTGCTGCATGAAGCCTCTGCTGCTTTGGTATTCTTTTCTTTTTCCTGCTAACAGATGGTTTTGGTTCCCCACCCCCCACTACTCCTTCCTCACCTCTGCCCACCTTCCAACAGGCACTTCCTAAAATGCTTGATGGCTACCTTTGATTTCAAATGCATGAGATGGTTTGGAATTTGCCCCTCCCCACCACCACCCACCCACCCACCACAAGTGTGTGTTCTCAAAGCACGGCCCAGGGGACTGGATTTTGCTGCCCAGTGTTGATTTCCTGACATGCAGTGGTATGGCATTTGCCTTAATTTTAATCATGGGTGAGCTGAAAGGCCAGTTATTTATTATCAACCCAAACTCCACCAGCTCAGATGCCAGCTGGGAAGGTGAAAAGCCAGAGCCAAGCTTTCTGAAGGCAACTGGAGATCATAGAACTGTCAGGGCTGGAAGAGACCTCAAGGATCATCCAGTTCCAACTCCCCTGCCATAGGCAGGGACACCTCACACTAGATCTGGTTGTTGGGTTTTTTTTTTGGGGGGGGGGGGGTTGCCTCCCTGAAGCTGGTTAAAAACAAGGCAGAGAGAGATTTGGTGGAGCAGGGGTAAGCCAAAATGCTGCACTGCCCTGTTGGATCACCTCCTGCAGACTACCCTCATTTAAGTGTGTTCACATCAGTAGGACTTGAACTGTCCTTCTGCACTAAACATTCTAGGATCTGGTTCTGAGAGGAGGGGAAGGGGAAAGGCTCTTTAAAAGATAACTGGATCAGTTTTGTCTTAGTTTCCTTGATGCTCAAACTTTCCCTCTAGCTGGACTAGCAGTTACATGGCTGCACAATGAAATTCTGAGACCTGAATGATCAGGTTAGATGATCTCCTCTGGCTATAACCCCTTTACAAGAGCCAGTTTCAGCTGGTACCACAGCACTCTTCCCTCTCTTATCTTGAAACACAAGCTGGGGTGTGCATGGGCAAGGAGGGGAGAAATGGGGAAGGGGTTTGACTTCCTGGGGAGTGACCATGCACAGCATGCAGCTGGTGGCACTTGGTGCCATGGTCTAGCCTTGAGCTCTGTGGTAAAGGGTTGGACTTGATGATCTGTGAGGTCTCTTCCAACCCTGATAATACTGTGATACTGTGTGGTGTGGGCATGCAGAGAGCAGGATTGCTGAGGTCACTGGGATGGTGCCCTCCCTTTTTTTGGAGCCAAGGTGCAGAGCCTGCTGAGGAGCAAAGCATGAAGCCGCCAGGATGCACAGAAGGAAGAGGGGGGGAAGAAGCCAGTGAGTTGATGGCCTGCTCTTTTGTTTGGTTTCTTCCCTAGACACCAGTGAAATGATAGAGATGCAAGGCTTTGGGGCAAACCTGCTCTCCTGGCAGCTGGAGCACTGCAGCCAAGGCTCCTCCTGTGTCTCCTGTTCCACGGGCAGCTCTCCCTATGACATTCCCAGCTGCTGCAGCTGCATCCACGACAGGTAAGCAGGTTGTGCAGAGGGCTCACCTGGCAGACACTCTGCATAGCACCGTTACAAGCAGGGGAGGGTTCTGTTAGTTGTGGAACCAGAGGCACAGAGAAACAATTTTGCAGTAGTCTCTAAGACAACAAAAAGATGGTGTTAGACAGCAAGGCACTGCCTTTGCTAAAACCCACCTCTTAAACTAATCTCAAGTCATGTTTTGATGGAAAAATTGCATCTACTTCTGTTGAGTTGAATAAAGTCTGCTCTGGAAATGTTTTCTTTAATGAGTCATTAACAATTAGAGAGAAGGGCAACAATTCATCTCATCTGACAAGGACCTTTCCAACACACCTGCAGCAGTTGTAGCTAAACGTGCCAGGGGAATCTGTTCTGGGCCAAAATGCTGGTGGGGAAAGTGCTTTGGGAAGGGCAATTTGTCATTAGTGTTGTGCTTCAGCTAAGGAGATCTGGGTGCAGACCCAGAGAAGGAATTGCTGTGTGTAGGGCATGGGGGTCAGCTTGAAATTCACAGTGCTCTCTGTGACACACACGTGTGTGTGTCTCCGCAGAACTCCTCTGAAGATGCTGTGTGACAGCATGAAGAAACAAATCGTTTCCAGAGCCTTTTATGGATGTAAGTGGAGCTCCTCACCTCCAGCCCTCCTGGCACCCATATGCTTATCTAAAAACCATCTGATGTTTGTTTTAGAAGACATTCCAACCCCAAATGTACTGTGAGTCACATCACCTCCGGGCAGCAGGGTGGATGTGCCTCCTAGCTCCATCATTCCCTTATTTGTGGGGTATGCATGCAGCAGGGGGGTGAGCTGCTGCTCCGGGAGGACAGGCTGCAGCCCTCCGCTTGCGCTTCACTCGGCTGCGGTGGCTTTGTGCCATCCTGGGCTCTGCTGCAGTCCTTCGTTCTTAACGCAGCACAATGCACGTTCCGCATTACTAGTGGCAGGTTTAGAATGTCACAGCTCCATCTGCTGATCCTGGGCAGGTGCTCATTTCTCCCCTTTCCCTTCCTGTCCCCACCGCAGGGCTCGCCTACTGCCGTCACCTCTCCACGGTGCGCACGCATCTCTCTGCCCTGGTGAACCACACCATCGTCCCCCCTGACAAACCCTCCAGTGCTGCAGGAGGCCTGACTAAAGAGGTCTGGAGCAAGTATCAGAAGGACAAGAAGGTAAGGAACAGAATGCTTTTATCATCCTTGCTCCAGCTCCCTTACACTGCTGTGTTGAGCGTGGGGCCCCTTGGAATGGACCCCAGGAAGCACTGGAGGTGTTTGCTTGGGCTTCACCGGGTCCCTTCTCTTTCCAGGGAGAGTGACTCAGCTCTTACAGTCTCTTTTATCCTTTGCTTCTCTGGTGATGGCAAAGATAGCAATTAACATCAAAGCAGCTGATCTGATGGTAACTCCAGTCCATTAGAAGTGAGCTTCTGTTCATGGGAGGGAGGCACAACAGCTTAGATCAGGCTGGATTCGAGTGGGGCCCTAAAGGCTTGAATCAAGTTGCAATGTTTATTTCGTGCCAGTCTCACTGTCTTTGTACTTGGTATGAAGTGTGCACGGGCAGAGCTGAGGAGAGTGAAGCTGTGTTGCCTTCAGCACCTCTTTCTCCTGCCTGCTGTAGAACTACAAGGAGCTGGAGCTGCTGAGAAGAGTTTACTACGGCGGGGTGCAGCACGAGATCCGGAAGGAGGTGTGGCCCTTCTTGTTGGGTCACTACAAATTTGGCATGGCCAAGAAGGAAATGGACCAGGTAAGCCCTGCATTCACCTGTGCTCCAGCTCCTCACTGCTCTGTGCTTAACCTCAGCAGCAGAAGGAGACAAGGTCTAAGAGGGACAAAGTTTAAAAGGGACAGAGATCCTCCAAAGCGTGCACTGGGCCTGGAACCTGGGGCTGCAGTGGAAGCAGCACTGAGATTTTGCTGCCCTGAAGCTTGAAAGAGAACCTGAGCAAGTGCCATCAGCACTGCCATCGAATGGTGTCCTTCTGCAGCTTGCACAGCAGCTTGGCAAGAGGAGATGTGATCACACTGAAGTCCAAGGGCATGGCTCTCCTCTAGGATGCTCCCCAGCCTGAGCTCCAAAGGGTGTTGGTGCCACATGAAATGGCAGCTGCCTGCAGGGACCTGTGGTGGTCGTTCCCCAGACCTGCTGGAGGCTTTTTAATGATGGCCACAAACCTAGAGAGAGATTTCTCTCACCTTGAAAAGCTCCAGGGACTTCTAATCTGGCAGTCCAGTGTCTGTACTGCTCCCTTTTAGCTCCCTCTTGAGTACTGTGTTCAGTTTTAGGCTCCCCAGTTGAAGAGGGACAGGGACCTGCTGGGGAGAATCCAGCAGAGGGCTATGAGGATGATGAGGGGACTGGAGCTCTGCCTGATGAGGAGAGGCTGAGGGACATGGGGCTGATTAGTCTGGAGAAGACTGAGAGGGGATCTAATAAATGTTTGTAACTATCTGAGGGCTGGGGGTCAGGAGGGGGGGCAGGCTCTGCTCACTTGCTGCCTGGGATAGGACAAGGAGCAATGGATGGAAGCTGCAGCACAGGAGGTTCCAGCTCAGCACAAGGGGAACTTCTTTACTGTAAGGGTCCCAGAGCACTGGCACAGGCTGCCCAGAGAGGCTGTGGAGTCTCCTTCTGTGGAGCCTTTCCAGGCCTGTCTGGATGTGTTCCTGTGTGCCCTGAGCTAGACTGTATGGTCCTGCTGTGGCAGGGGGTTTGGACTCGATGATCTCTTTGGGTCCCTTCCAGCCCATGACATTCTCTGAGCTTGTAGTCACTCAAAACCCACCAAGGGCACTAAGTCCTGCTGGTTGTCTTATCTCCTGAAGGCCAGGCAACTGCCTCAGAGGAGAAGCAGATCCAGGGGCCCCAGCAGGCTGCTGCAGTCCTGCTGGAACTCCAGGAGGACCTGCTCAGATACCCCTTTTCTGCATGCAGAACAAGTTCAGATAAGAATTCACCACTGGTGAACTTGTTCCTCAACTCTTAACTGCCTTGGTGAAAAAGGGAGAGGACTCTTCCAAACATTTCAGTGATCTTGGTGCAGGGCTTCAGCAGCAGTGATCTGGTGAAACTGCAGCACTTCCAGACAGTGTGAATTTATTGCAGCTGCAGTTTGTACTCCATTACTCTTCTTTTCTTTTTAACTCAAGATTTATAAGTAATATTGGGTATTGGAGGTTTCTTGCATAGATTGCATTTTGCTGCCACAGGTGTGTGAACCAACCACCAGATTTATGAGCCATGTGTAGATATAAAAGGTTTGTCTGGGACTGGAAAAAAAAAGGACCCAGATGCTTAAGGTTTAGAGTGAGAGATCTGGAGCCAGCTCATGGATTCAACCTCTGCTGCATGGATTCAACCTCCAGCTCCAGATCATGGATCCAGCTCATGGATTCAACCTCTGCTTCCAAGGGCACACTGAGCTAGGACAGAAGAGATTTGGCAGGAAGAGATAAAGATTTGAGTCCATTTGTGCACTAGAGATGCCAGTAAAGTCATCCAGGTACACTGCAAGGTATAAAAGAGCTGACCTGAGTTTGCACCACACTAACACATGTGTGCTCCACACCTCGTCTGGAGTTGCAACAAGCTGCTCACGACCAGGGGTAAAGAACAGCAGTAAGCAGCTCCTCAAAGCAATGTGCTGTGGGAGTCTAAAGCTTAGCATGGGATGCCCATGAGCTGAATGGCATGGCAAGAGCCTTAGCACTTACACAGCCAGGACACTGCTTGTGCCCTCAGCCAAAGTCCTCAGGGCTTAATTTATCATCTGCCTTCTGGTGGTAGTTTTGCAGTCGTCCATCAGTATCTGGGGCACTCCCAAGCGTGGCTGTCCTCCAGCCTTCCACTGACTTGTGTTTTATGATTTATGACTGGGCAGCTACCTCAAGTGACAAACAGCCTGCAGCTCTGAGCATGAGTGCTCTGGTAGCAGCTCCAGCCAGCAGAGGCCAGAGCCTGCAGCCAACTGACAACTGCGGTTTCTCTTCAGCTCTTGACAAGTGACAGAGCAGAGAAGTTACTGCATGTCCCTTAATAGCTCGAGGGGGGGTTTCTGTGTCTGCCTTTCAAGCCAGCAGTGGCAAGAATCTGTTTTATTACTACAGAGACCAGCGTGGTTGGGTCTGGCCATGCACAGTGCAGGCACAGGACAGGTCTGTGGGAGTTGGGACTGCCACTGTTCAGGAGTCTCTGCCAGCATCTAACTCTGTGCAGGCTGATGCTTAGAAATCTGTGACCTGGAATTCACTGCAGGAGCTACATTAGAGCTGGAGCAGAGGGGGAGCTGGGAAGGAGGTGTAGTTAAATTGGGAACCATCCCTTTGGAGCAGTGGCTCCATCAGATTGGCTCCGAGTGCTGAGTGAGGCTCTGCAGGGCAGCCAGGGGCATCGTGAGCCGCGCTGAGTGCTGCTGGTGCTGCACACACAGGCTGGTGGGAACCTTCCCTGGCACCTGTGGTGGCAGTGTGTTCCCTGCAGTAAATGCCCAACACCCTGCTGCTCCAGTGGCTCTGCTTGCCAGGCACACTGACTGGGGGGCAGTGGGAGCAGGAGGGCTGCAGGCTTCAGGCTTTCGGTCTGAGACACTGCACTGCTTTAGACCTCTCCCTCCTGGCTTCCAGTCGTCCTTACTGCTCCCTTTTGAGTTGGGCCAGGGCTTGAGGGTCTGCCTGTCTGTCTGCAGGTGGATGAGGACATTGCTCTCCGCTATCAGAAGGTGATGGCTGAGTGGAAGGCCTGCGAGGTGATCGTGAAGCAGCGCGAGAAGGAGTCCCACTCTGCCTCGCTGGCCAAGTTCTCCTCGGGCAGCAGCATCGACAGCCACGTCCAGCGCCTCATCCACAGGGACTCCACCATCAGCAATGAGGTAGGTGCTCCCCTCCTTGCCCTGCAGGGTGCCAGCAGCACCAGGCTGTGCAGCCCAGCAGAGCAGAGCCTTGTGTGAGCACAGCTCTGTCAGTCTGGCATCCCCAGCAGCACGTGGAGCTGCGGCACCCCATGGGCAGCGACGAGCAGGGCTGTACTTTGGGTTGCTCTTCTTTAGCAGGGCTTTAAGGTTCACCTACCACAGAATCACAGAATGGTAAGGGTTGGAAGGGACCTTGAAAGATCATCTAGTCCAGTGGCCCTGCCTGAGCAGGATCCCCCAGATCTTTTTCTCAGCAGAACAACTTTCTAGAGCTCTTCTCTAGGTCTCTTTCTAGCTCTAGACCTCCTGCTCACAGGTCCTTTACTCAAATCAAAGGTCACTGCTGTTAAAGCACAGTTTTGGTTCTGCCATGTCCCTGATTGACAGGTTGGGTGTGATTTTATTTTGGGAGAGGGGACTTCTGAAAGTTTAAAGCAAGCTGCTAAGCAGCAGTCAGGCAGACTGGCTGGACCCTGCTGTAACTGGAATAACCAAAGAAGGGCTTTTTCACACTGCTGGACAGGAGAGATGGCAGCTGTGTGCCCAAAGTGTCTCTGGGCATCCATGCCTTAGGCAGACTTCAGTTAGGTTCAGTTAGCTAACAGGCAGGCAGGCAAGGGAGAACTTGCAAGAGCTCTTTGGCACAAGAAGAGGTCAAGTTGCTGTATGGTGAGAACTTTGAGGCCATTCTTGACTTCAGGCAGCAGAAGCTGAAGTGGATTTTTGGAGGCCTGAAGTATGTTGGTCTGCAAACATGGATTGCAGTGCCCAGCTGGGTTCAGTGTTGGTGGTGTAGGTCAGGAAGCATCACTGCTTTTAACTAGAAGCACTGTGGAAGGTAATGAGAGGAGGAGAGCCCATCACAGGAGACAGATAGGAGATGAGAAATTGGTGTTAATTTCAGACTTCCAGCCTCAGCACAAGAACCAAGGAGCTCTCAGCTGTGTGCCTGCAGGGAAGCTCTGTCCATCAGGGATCCTCTTCACTGAAGCAGTGCAGTCCTTGCTGTCTCATGGCTGGAGGTCTCTGATGTTTCTTGCTTCTCTCTTCTCCCCTGCTGTATCCAAATCTCTCCTCTGCCCACCCCCAGGTCTTTATATCTGTAGATGAAATGGACTCCAGAGGTCAGGACGACCCCACTTTCACCACGGTGGCTGCAGAGGCACCACCAGCAGTGGCTGCCCTTGAGCAACAGCCTGTGGAGTTCGACTCCCCCGACTCGGGGCTGCCCTCCTCCAGGAACTACTCCGTGGCTTCGGGCATCCTCTCCAGCATCGACGACGGGCAGAGTGTCTCCTTTGAAGATGGGGCTGAAGAAGAAGCTAGCACTGGGGTGGAAATGACTGACGCAGGCACACCAGGTTTGCAGAAAGCCAAGTCGGGGGCGCTGCAGTCCCAGGGCTCTGTCTCAGAGGAGCAGCTCTGTTCCCAGGTGGATTACTTGGTGGATGTGGCTTCCGTCTGTGCCGCCTCCTACACGGTGGGTCCCAGCACCAGTGTGCTCCCCTCTTGGCTAGCAGAGACTTGCAGTGCTTTAGATGGGATTTACTAAGAGACAAGCCCAGGTGGTGGGATGGTAACTGAGGTAACATCCAAATCTCTTCATCTGGAATTTGAGCCAGAATTGGTAAAATGAGATGGGGAAAAAAATAACCTAAAATCCAGGTCTTTTTTTGGGGGGAGTGGGAGGGCAAGGAGAAGAAGAATGTGCTACAGCTCTAGCAGCTAACACTGTGCAGGGGCTGGGGGAGAGGTGTGGGCAGCACTTCACTTGTGAGATTTCAGTGCCATTTACTGCAAGCTGAACCCCACATTTCATCAAACTGAGCCACGACTGAAACCCAGGTTCAGGGCTCCACCACCTCCGTTGGTGCTGCTATCAACAGATTAGAAGCTGAGCTCCCTGCTTGAGTTGTTCAGCTGTAAAGAACCCTTTGGAAACAGGGCAGCCCTGGAACATTGACCAGTGAAGGTGGCATCTTTGATGAGTTTTGGACAGCACTGAGGCATTTTGATGCCCTCCCATGCCCAAAGTATTACTGTGATTGTTGATTCTCAGAGTGGTTCTACACCAGGCTCTAATGCTCTAAACTCAACAGGTCTAACTCAAACTTTTCTCTTCTAGATAGAGTTACTGGACACTGTTGCCTTAAATTTGCACAGAATTGATAAGGATGTCCAGAGGTGTGACAGGAATTATTGGTACTTTACTGCTGATAACCTGGAGAAGCTCCGAAACGTCATGTGCAGGTAACAGGGCTTGGGAGTGGAGCTGCCACAGCCCACAAGCTGTAGTGGTAGGAAAAGAACAGTCTGGAGAACAGAGCTCATTCATCACCTCAGGGGTCAGGGCAGGAGAAGGAATTCTGCCCCTTTGCTCTGCTGAGACCTCACCTCCAATCCTGCCTCCAGTTCTGGTGTCCCCAGCAGGAGGACACAGAGCTGCTGGAGTGAGTCCAGAGGAGGCCACAAAGATGATACCAGGGGCTGGAGCAGCTCTGCTGTGAGGATAGGGTGAAGGACCTGGGGGTGTTCTGCCTGGAGAGAAGACTCCAGGGGGACCTCAGAGCTGCCTGCCAATACCTGAAGGGATCCTACAGGAAGGCTGCAGAGAGACTTTTCCTGAGTTGTCTACAGACAGGCCAAGGGGGAGTGGTTTGAAGCTGAGGCAGAGCAGGGTTAGACTGGAGCTGAGGAAGAAGTTCTTCAGTATGAGGGTGGTGAGACTCTGCCCAGGGAGGCTGTGGCTGCCTCCTGCTTGGGGCTGTTCAAGGCCAGGTTGGATGAGGCCTTGAGCAGCAGAGTCTGGTTGAGAGGTGGCCCTGCCTGTGGTGGGGAGGTTGGAGAAGATGATCTCTGCAGTCCCTTCCAGCCTGAGCCATTGTAGGATTATAGCATTTGGAAGGAAAGAGGAGCAGCTTGGATGGTAGGTGAGGGAACACCTGAGGTTGGAATGCAGGCTTGAGACAATTCTGCCTTGAGGCAGACCCCATCAGTCACCCTCTTCTGTTCTCTGATGTACCTTTGGCTTCAGCTTGCCACTTGTGCTGATCAAAGTGTTGTAAGACACAATGTTGAGGCCACCACGCAGCAAGAGGAGTTGTAATCCTCTTCTCTCTTGTGTTTTCTTCTCTCTGCAGCTATGTTTGGGAGCACCTGGAAGATGGTTATGTCCAAGGCATGTGTGACCTCCTGGCTCCTTTGATGGTTATACTTGACAATGGTGAGAAGGGTGCTCTTGAAAGACGTTGATGCCTCTAGGGAAGCCTTTCTTTCAGAAGCTACATGCACTAGCCAGGGCCAGCTCACCAGGGAAACCAACCCTGCAGCTCCTGAGTGCTATTTTCTCTAGGTGGCTGTTTCAAAAGGCTGCCATTAGTATCCTGAGGGCTCCTGCTCACTCCTTGATTTCCAGATGAGATTTTTGCTAACTGTTCTGGCAGTTGCTGAAGCTGGAAGCTCAACTCCTAACTACTAAAAATGGTCCAGAGTCAGCTCCTGCCTTCTCTTCCCTCTGAGTGCTGGTGATGGGGTTAGGGAGCAGCAGAGGGCAGTTTCTCCCCTGCCTTGCAGTTTGTTATTTTGGTCCAAGGCAGTCCCACAGTGCTCAGCCTCCTGCCTTGTGCCTGCAGATCAGCTGGCTTACAGCTGCTTCAGCCACCTGATGAAGAGGATGAGCCAGAACTTCCCCAACGGAGGTGCTATGGACACACACTTCGCCAACATGCGGTCCCTCATCCAGGTGAGCTGTCTTGGACCTCCTGGGAGAGGAGAGGAGTCTGTGGTGAGAATCAGAACTGGCTTGATGGTGAAGGGCAGGGACTCCAAGGACTGAGGCTCCTTGTCACCTGGCACTTCAGAGCTAGGGAGGATAAAAAGTGGTTGAGGCAGTCCCAAACTGACTTCCTGCTTCTCAGGGGAGACCATTTACTGTCAGGATGAAGTGTGTCAGAGCAGGTCAGTTCCTCTGAACTTGACAAACAGAACAAGCCTTCTGAACACCTGCCCCAGCACACCAGCTGCACAGGGCAGTGACTCCCAAATAGACCAGTCCAGCTCCAACTGAAGTCAAAGAGAAGCAGCAGTTAAGGTCCAGCCTTAGCTGCTGTTTGGAAGAGCGAGCTCTGAGATTCGTGGCACAAACCTAGTTTGTTCCAGGTTGAAACAGGGCAGAGGTGTGTCTGCATTCACACAGGCTGCTGAGCAGGCTCTTCTGAACAGATTTAAGGCTCAGACAACCCAACTGCAGAGAGCACCTGAGCAAGATGGGCATAAAAAAGGGTGAAAGCTACCAGGACAAACCCTTATGTGGTTTGCCTGGTGGCAATGTGAAAGTAATGACAACAGACATCAGCCAACAGAAAAAGATCACAGGATCAGAGGGTGTCAGGGGTTGGAAGGGACCCAAAGAGATCATCAAGTCAGCAGGACCATACAATCTAGCTCAGGTCACACAGGAACACATCCAGACAGGCCTCGAAAGGCTCCAAAGAAGGAGACTCCACAGCCTCTCTGGGCAGCCTGTGCCAGTGCTCTGGGACCCTTCCAGGAAAGAAGTTCCCCTTGTGTTGAGCTGGAACCTCCTGTGCTGCAGCTTCCATCCATTGCTCCTTGTCCTATCCCAGGCAGCAAGTGAGCAGAGCCTGTCCCCTGCTCCTGACCCCCAGCCCTCAGTTATAAACATTTATTAGATCCCCTCTCAGCCTTCTCTTCTCCAGACTAAGCAGCCCCAGGCCCCTCAGCCTCTCCTCATCAGGCAGTGCTCCAGTCCCCTAACCATCCTCATAGCCCTCTGCTGAACACTCTCCAGCAGATCCCTGTCCCTCTTCAACTGGGGAGCCCCAAACTGAAGGCAGTGCTCAAGATGAGGTCTCACCAGGGCGGAGTGGAGATGGAGGAGAACCTGCCTTGATCTGCTGGATACACTCTTAATACCCCCCAGGATCCCATTGGCCCTCTTGGCCACCAGGGCACATTGCTGTGCTGTGGATGTTATCCAGCAGCACTCCCAGGTCCCTCTCCATGGGGCTGACGTGGAAGTCTTGGTCCAGACTCCCACACCTTGGCCATGGCCTCTTTCAGACACGGTGCTGACAGTTGATGCTTTGTGCCTTAGATTCTAGACTCGGAGCTCTTTGAGCTGATGCACCAGAATGGAGACTACACTCACTTCTACTTCTGCTACCGCTGGTTCCTGCTGGACTTCAAAAGAGGTAACCCTGGCCTCTGGCTGTGGCTCAGCTGGGCACAGCTCTCAGCAGGCAGTGTCTTGGGCTCAGGGTTGGCATGGGGAGGAGCAGTGAGGCTCACAGAAGAGTTTGTGGCTAGCAAAGCTGATGCAGCTCTCAGAGGTGAGCTAGCACTGGAGGGACATCAGAGCTTAGCAGTGCTGTCAGGGCCTGCTGAGGGGACTGGAGCCAAGTGTCTGCTCAGAGGGTGATCCCAAGTGGGTCACACTCTTGCCTCCTGTCTAATCCACGTGGTAACAAGGAGCAGCTCAGGAGCTGCTGTGCTTGCAGCGAGGTTCTCTGTACCGTGGGAGCAGCTCAGGATCCCTGCCCAAGCACACACAGCTGCTCTAACCCAAGCAGCTGCTTCTCACTGGACTTGGTTGCTCCTCTGAGTTACAGACTGCAAGAGCCAGCAGCAGACATCCCTCAACATCCTTAAAGCACAGAGGCAGATGGCAGCCACCCATTGGCTGCTTATTATGGCAGTGGGGGCTCTGTGACTGTAACTGAGCAGCAGACCCTCTGCCTGCTGCTTCACACGGCCTGTCCCCACACCCTCCAGCCCACCCACCCCCCCCCGACCCCAGTCCCCTGGGCTTGGACCTTGGTTCAAGGTTCTCTGGGTCCTGTGTGTAGCTCTCATTTGGCTACATCTGCTGTGCAATTAATTCTTGCCAATTAAAACCAGCAGAGCTCTGGCACTGAGGGTCCACTGCACTACCTGGAAGGGAGCCCTGCATGTGCATTCAGATCCCGTGGGCTAGCACCTCCCTATTGCATGGTTACTGCTGGGGTCCAGGCTGCACCACTGCCCCCACACTCTGCCAGGCTGGCACAAGTGGCAGGAGAGGCCAAGGAGGAGTGGTGGAGCGCTGCTGGTGTGTGTGTGTAAGGCCTGTAGGAGGTGGGTGAGGGCCATGCTCAGTGTGAATAATGAGATGCTCTTGTAATGTTTATTCCCATTCAGAATTGTTGTACGAGGATGTATTTACAGTGTGGGAAGTTATTTGGGCAGCAAAGCACATCTCTTCAGAACATTTTGTCCTTTTCATTGCCTTAGCACTTGTGGAGGTTTATCGAGAGATTATCCGTGATAACAACATGGACTTCACTGATATCATCAAGTTCTTTAACGGTAAGAGAGCAACACCAAGTCAGGGCAGTTTGCTCCTTCTGCCTTTACTCAGGTGTGCAGTGCTCTTGCTCTGAAGAGAAGGCTTCCACTATCTGCAGGGGGCCTACAAGGAAGCTGCTGAGGGACCTTTTTAGGGTGTTGAGTAGTGATAGGAATGGAGCAAAACTAGAAGTGGTAGACTCGGATGTTAGGAAGAAGTTTTTCACCATGAGGGTGGTGAGAGCCTGGAACAGGTTGCCCAGGGAGGTGGTGGAGGTGTTTAAGGGCAGGCTAGATGTGGTTCTGAGCAACCTGATCTAGTGTGAGGTCATGGCAGGGGGTTTGCAACTGGATGATCTTTGAGGTCCCTTCCAAATCCTGACCATTCTGTCACTTCCACATGCTCCACAGAGCTGTCCTGGTTGGAAAAGCTCTTTCAGGCCATCGAGTCAAACCAAGCTCCAACTGCCAAGTCTGCTGCTCATGTCCCCCAGCACTACACCTGGATCTGTCCCAGCAGACACTGACAGCAGTGCTGTAGGAGCTACGGGGACCACAGAGATCACAAGGTTAGATGGCACCTCCAGAGATCATCCAGTCCAACCCCCCTGCCAAAAGCAGGATCACCCAGGGCAGGTCATACAGGAAAGCTTCCAGAGAAGGGGACTCCACAACCCCCTTGGGCAGCCTGTTCCAGTGCTCCGTCACCCTCACTGTAAAATAAGTTTCTCTTCATGTTGAGGTGAAACCTTCTGTGCTCAAGTTTGTGTTCACATGCAGCTCCC
This sequence comes from Pogoniulus pusillus, assembly GCF_015220805.1. Lineage (NCBI taxonomy): Eukaryota > Metazoa > Chordata > Aves > Piciformes > Lybiidae > Pogoniulus > Pogoniulus pusillus. The sequence goes on along the minus strand of NC_087290.1, from coordinate 12,885,240 downwards.
AGTGGCACCAGAGGCTTTGCACCATTTCTGCTTACAGAGACTTTCCCTGGTGACTTTTCTGCTTTTTGGTTGAAGGGGAAGTGCTAAAATGCTGCTTAATTTTTTGGCAGAAGCCTCTGGCAGGTTTTAAGATTGCCAAAGATGTTTCTGCTTGCAGGGCTTGACCCTGCTGAGGCTGATGTACAAGCAACTGTTCGCAGAGAACATCCCAAACCTCTCCCAGGGTTGCTTACCCAAGCAGGCTGTAGATGCCAGCCAGCAGTTGCTGCCAGAGCAGAAGGTGTCGTGCCAAAGAGAGCCAAGGCCCGTCCTGGCAGCAGGAAGCAAGACAGCCTAGAGTGTTCCCTGCTAGGATATTCTGCTGCTGTGCAAGCAGTGATTTACTGAACTCTCAGAGCTGTGCCTCTCAGCCAGCTGCTGCAGGAGCCACAGCTTCGCTCTGCATTTTGCCTCGGGCCCTCTCCTCCCAAAGCTGTACATGAATCCTTCCCCAACACCCCAAAAAATCCCAAGCAACTTCCCCCTCCAAGGCACTTGCCCAGGCCGAACAAAATGTTTGTTGTGGAGCTGAGGATTTGGACTTGCTGAGAGCTGCTTTCTGACCTTGCTTCCAGCTGCAGCGTGGGTGTCTGTGTGGGCTCCGCGCACACAAAGCCCTTACCTGTGTTGCTGGGTTGCATCCCTGCCTCTCCACTGCACTCCTTGCCTGGAGAGGGATCCTCTGACCCAGCTGAGCTCAGCTTTATTGCTGCCTTGGGAGCTCAGAAGCCGTTCACAGGCACGTGTGGGGGCAGCCCTCTCCGTCTGGGATTTCTGCAACAAGAGAAGGATTAGGTCTTGCTGCCAGGACCTGCAGCACTGCTCTGTCTTTAGTGCTGCAAACCTAATCCCCTGGGCTGCTGCTGGGCTGCTGCTGCCGGCGCGCTGATTAATTACCGCTAATGCTCCCTTCAGGTCGATGCTGGGGCAGTTAAGAGCGTTTGTCTGTGTCTTCTAGAGATGGCAGAGCACCATGACGCTGAGGAAATCCTGAGGATAGCAAGAGACCTTGTCTACAAAGTGCAGACCCTGATCGAGAACAAGTGATGCTGAGCAGCCTGGCCCGACAGAGCACTCCTTGCACTGCAACTCCAAACTGGTGTCTGATTGCATCTTCCATGTAATAAATTACCTGAGAGATTTGTAACAGACTCTGAAACCCAGAACTTTTCCTTCACCAGATGAGGTTTGTGTTTGATAGTCCTTGGTACACTCCCTTTGTATTTCTAGACACAATCTTTTTTGCATTCTCTTACCTCCCTCTCTGGAAGACGTCCAGCTGTGGAGCTGAGGTATTGAAAAGGAGGCACCTGAGCCACCAGGACGTTTCTGGTTTGACTTACTGCACCTTTTGTGCTCTGCCAGAGCCTTCCTTGGATCAGTAACTCAAGTGCTGGAGGCACTGAACTGGGTCTTGGGAGGAGCGTGTTCGTGGAGCTATTGTCTGTGCCTTGAACGAGGAAGATGAAAGTCCCTGGGCACCTGTGGCTGAAACATCTGCACTGAGCAGAGTGTTTAGTGGCAACTAAAGTAACCACAGCTACCACCTGGGAGAGTGGCCTTAAACTAGGTGATGAATCCATGATTCCCTGGCATGGTTAAGATGAGCAGTGCCCATCTGGCAGCATCTGCTCAAACCCTCAGCTGACCTTTGCTGACCAGCCGGTGCTGTTGAGTCCTCACAGCCTGCCCCTGCCACGGCCAAGCCTTCAGTTTACTTAGCAAACCTGCTCTGGGAATGCTCCCAGGGCAGCAGGTTTAGCACACACAAACAGGTCTCCTGCTGGAGCTCTCACACTGAGTGTCTGTGCAGGGTGCCAAGAAGCTCAGACCCCACCTTACAGAGCTGGCAGCAGAGCCAAACCTCCTCCAGATTACTCACACCACAGCACTGCCTGCCTCCTCCTCACCCTGCAGAGCTTTCCAGGAGGGCTTCCCTTGGCCTCCTGCAAACACAAACCAGGCACTCAAGCACCTCTCAGCTCTTGCCAGCCAAAGCAGCTGGCACTGTGGCACAGGATCCCATCCCTGCTGGTTTGTAGAGCTCTCCACATGCACAGGCTCCGGGGCACCTCCTTCTGCTTGGCCACTTCTTTTTAATAGCAGCATCCAATTCACTCCACCCTGCACAGGAGCACCCAGGGTCAGCTGGGCCCCTGCAGGCAGCCTGGTGGCTCTTTGGGCACCTCACTGCTGGATTTTGCTGCTTCCATGGGTACCTGTGAGATGTGCTCCTGGACAGCCAGGGGCTTAGTGTAAGCACTCCAAGGACTCCAAAAGGTCCTCTGCCATCCCTAGGACCTTAGTGATCTAAAAACAAAGAAATGAGTCTGAATCTGAATTCTGGGGGGGTTTGGCTCCAGAGCAGCCTTGCAGCTTAGCTATCTTTGCACCTGGTCCAGAGCAGAGCTGTGGGCTCACAGACTGGGTTGGAAGGGACCTTTAAAGCTCATCTGCTCCAAACCCTCTGCAGTGAGCAGAGACACCTTCCCCTGCAGCAGGCTGCTCAGAGAAGTTCATCTGCATCAGATCAGCTCTCATGAACTTCTAAAGTGAGATCTTACCAAGAGAGGTGCAGAGAATAAAATGATTCTGTTGGGAAGCTCAAAGGCTGTCAGGAGGCACCTACCTGAGTAACTCTGCTCCTGTTACTACCCAAGTGTGGCCTCTCCAGCTCCATGCATGAGTTGAGTGCTGCCGTGGGGTCCTCAGGGGCTGTTACTTGCAGCAGGTGGGTTTGGGTCTCAAAAGCCCATCCCTCCTGAGAGCTCTCTTTGGGATTGCAGTAAACTGGAACTGGTAAAGCAGAGTCTAAAGAGGGAAAAAAACACACCAAATGCAAATTGCAGAGAAGTGCTCCTCAGCTTCGTGGTCTCAGCCCTCCCTTAAATTGGCTTCTCAAATTCACAAGCCCAAAGCCTCCTGGGGGCAGCCAAATGCCTTCAGGGGCAAGCCTGATGCTCTCCAGGCTCACCAGCATCACCCTCACGAAACAGGAGTGAGAACAGGAGCCCACTCAGTCCTGAGCAGGGTGCTGTGGAGGAGGCAGCAGTGAAGGAGAAGCCTCCAGTGCACAGAGCAAGCCTAAAATAAACCATGGTGGCAGCAACAGGGGACCAGCCCTGCCCAGCTGTGCTGCCCACCCTGGGCATCCTGCACTTGGGGTGTGCTGGGAGGGAGGGGAGCTGGGAAGTGATGACAGCAACTCCCAGAGGCCCACCCCAGCACCACTTACAGCTGTGCCCAGCTCTCCTGCAGGGCAGTGAATGCCTACAGGCCCACCCCAGCACCACCTACACCTGTGCCCAGCCATCCTGCAGGGCAGTGAATGCCCACAGGCCCACCCAAACACCACTTGCAGCTGTGCCCAGCTCTCCTGCAGGGCAGTGAATGCCCACAGGCCCACCCCAGCACCACTTACAGCTGTGCCCAACTCTCCTGCAGGGCAGTGAATGCCCACAGGCCCACCCCAGCACCACCTACACCTGTGCCCAGCCATCCTGCAGGGCAGTGAATGCCCACAGGCCCACCCAAACACCACTTGCAGCTGTGCCCAGCTCTCTTGCAGGGCAGTGAATGCCCACAGGCCCACCCCAGCACCACTTGCAGCTGTGCCCAGCTCTCCTGCAGGGCAGTGCATGGCTGCTGGAAGGCCTCCAGCACACCTCAGGCCAGACCTGGCTGCTCACTGGAACCTGGAATGGTATTTCTCAGAGGTTGTGATGAGTGAGAAGGGTTGAAAGGTTGCAGCTGGCAGGGCTGAGGAGGTGATGCAAGCCCCAGACCTGCACTGGTTTTCTCTGGTATGCTGGGAATGTGCTACACAACAACCCCCAACCTCTGCACCCTACCTCGTGTTTGTTCCAACCTCCTGTCTCTGTACTTCATGGCTGTTGTGGATGGATCCTCTCTTCTCGTTGGGAGCAGACTGTTCTCTTTCTTGCTCAATTATTTATGTTTAACTGTAACATATGAATAAATACTTATGGTCAAGGCATCCTCTGGGGTTCTTTCTCCCTTCAAGGCCAGGTCAGGGGCAGACCAGGGTGTCCCAAGGACAGGGCTGCCTGGGGTGTGTGATTGATGTCCCTGTGAGGAGCCACCCTACTGAGATGTGCTTTGGAAGTAAGAAGGTCGCCACCACTGCCCTGCCCATGTCCCTTAAATGCCTCCAAGGGTAGATGGAAGTTAGACAGGGTACCAACCACCACAGGCTGAGCCTGCTGTCAGTGCAGCCTGGGGAAAGAGTGGGAGCAGCAGCAGGCCTGTGACAAGTGTTAAAACATCCTGCAGTGTTGGGGTTGATCGTGCTGCAGCTAGTGATAAATGGAGCTGAGCTGCTGGGCTGCCAGCAGGGATCCTCCTCCACTGCTCCCTCAAACCTCCTGAAACCCTCTGCCTGCTTCAGCTCCCTGCCAGGGACTCTCAGCAGCTGTCACCTCGCTGCTGCTCAGTTTGCTGCTGGCAGCTTTCATCTTCCAGCTTTTTTGGCTGGAAAGCTGTGCCCAGAGGTGGGTCCCCAACAAGTGCCTCTGCCCTGGGGTGGGGGCAGCCATCCCCAGACACTGCTTGTGGCCAGCAGAGCTGCTGTTGGTGTGGTTAGTCCTAGACAAGAGGCTAAGCCCTTTATGGGGTGCGCCCAGTGCCACATTGGCTTAAACAGCCTCCCAGTGCCACTGTGTCCTCTGCTGCTATCTTTGCATGGTGAAATTTGGGGTGAGCAGAGAGACACAAGTGCCACAGCTGGGTGCACACTGCCTCTCCTTCCTCACAGATTCACAGAGGCTGGAAAGGACCTCTGAGATCATCCAGTACAGCCTAACACCACCACATCAGCTAAACCATGGCACCAAGTGCCACATCCAATCTTTCCTTAAAGACCTCCAGGGGTGATGACTCCACCACCTCCCTGGGCAGCCCATTCCAGTACCCAACCACCCTTTCCATCAGGAATTGCTTCCTAACATCCAGCCTAACCCTCCCCTGGCACAGCTTCAGACTGTGCCCTCCTGTCCTGTCACAAGTTGCCTGGGAGAAGAGCCTGGCCCCCACCTGGCTACAGCTTCCTTTGAGGAAGGTCCTTCCTCAGGCCCCTCTCATCACACCACACACATCTCCCAGGGGTTCTCTTTGCAAAGTCTCAGACAATTTCATGGTGACTCCTTGGAGAGTTTTGCCCCCAAAGGCAGAGTCCCTGCAGCAACAGGAACCCACTGCAGCAAGGTGCAACACCCCAGGCAGCTCCTTCCCTGGCCAAGGCTCACTGCTCCCAACTGCCAGAAGAAAACCAGACCAGGAGAACTCTCCTGCTGTGTTCTGTAACCCGGAGGTGAGGTCCCAGCTGCTTTCTCCACTCCACCACAACCTCTGCCAAGCAGAGCAACTTCAGCCCTCACAGCTTAGTGCCACACACAGTCTCCTGGTAATCAGCCCAAGCCCTGCTTGCCCTTTTCAGAAGCTCAGCTGAAAATGCTTTCCAGGTCCCCAGAGTGCCAGAAAAGCCTCAGCCAAGCCCCAAAGCAGGCAGAGCGCAGCGCTGGGGTGGGCAGGCAGCGCTCGGCGGCGCCCGGGCTGGCCTCGCCCCTAGCGCTGCTCCTGCTGCCCGTAACCTCCCGGCGGGAACGAGGGCAGCTGCGGGCGGTACGCTGATGGACCAGCTGGGCACTCCGCCTCCCCTGCAGGCTGGCACCGGAGCCTGCTGCCACGCAGGCCGCCAGGAAGGTTGGACTCACCCATGGGCTGGCTCTGCAGGCTCCGTGTCCGTGTGCAGGAAAAGCCAAGCCTGACCTGCAGGAGAGAAGGTGGACAGCACGGTGAGGGGAGCAAGGCTGAGCCAGCCTGAAGCTCCAACTCCCTGCAAGCCCCCTCCCAGTGCCAAGCACCCCACTGCAGAGGGAGGGCACCCCCACGCGTGGTGCCCAGCACCGTGCCCTGCTGACCAGGGGGGCCTCACCTGCTGGCTGTGGTCCGCACGCTGCACCGGTGAGCACCGAAGCTGATGGCGAGGCCTGGTGGGACCCTTCGGGAGGCCCCACAGCGGGAGAGGTGCCCAGGGGCAGGCGTCCTGGCTGAGCACGGAGCGGAGCTGGTCAGGAGGCAGCAGTCTCCCACAGCAGCTGCGCGGCGTGACGGCTGCCAGCTGCCAGCTCCTGCGACTGATGAACGCTCGCAGCAATATCGTTACCACCTGTTGGAACAACCGGCCCTAAACTCCCCGCTCAGCTCTGCTGCTAGTGAACCCGCAGCCCTGGGCCAGGCTGGGGGGGGCTCATCCTCCCCACCCCCACCCCTGGCACGTCAGAGCCTTGGGTCAGCCCAGAAGGGACCCCCCCAAACCCTACACCGGGGAGGGAGAGGCAGACAGCTACCAGCCAGCCCCCCCTGCTGGGGGGAGCAGGTAGAGCAGCCTGACCTGCCCCGCAGCACCCCAGAAAGCAAAGCCTTACCGAGGGGACACTGCCACACCTGGCCCAAGTCCTGGCTGTTGCCGGAGTGCTGCTCCCCCAGAGCCTTACCGAGGGGACACTGCCACACCTGGCCCAAGTCCTGGCTGTTGCCGGAGTGCTGCCCCCCCAAACCTCCCCCCATCCGGGCTGTGCTTGCTGCAGACCCACGCAGGAGCAGCTCCAGGCTCGGTCCAGCCCCGCTGTCGGACCCCACCGCTCTGTGGCGGGGCGGGGGGGATGCAGCTGCAGCTGCGTGGAAGCGGCAGAGGGGCAGAGCCGCAAAGCGAAGCAGAAGGAGGAGGAGGAGGAGGCAGAGGCCAGGCTCAGGTTTCAGTGCATGTTTATTTCAGGTCGATATTTATTCCAGGCAAGTGCTTTTTTTGTTGTTTTATCTTGTTTTTTTTTTTTACACGGATATTACTCATGTTGGATAACTCTGGAGCATGAGGAGCCGCAATAGTACAGCCGGGTAGTAAAAATACAGTATGTACAAAAGAGTTGGGTTTGTGAGGTTTTTTTTCTTCCCCACGGAGCAGATGGACCCAAACACGTAAAAATCTTTACAGGCTCGTGGTTTGTTGTCAGGGTTTCAGTAGATTTGGTACCACAGTGACACGTCCTGCCCTGGAAGCCAGAGCCAGGACTGTGTTTGCCCGGGGTGGGGGTGAGGAGCAGGACCCCTGCTTGGCTCCCCTGTGATGTATGGGTAGCAAACTTGTCCTCAACACTGGGGCTCCGCGCTGGCAGCAGCTCTGTGCCTACAGCCAGTACCGCCAGGGAGACACAGAGCAGATCATAGCACAGACAAAGGGCAGAGCTTCCAGCCAGGAGGGTAGGTGCAGCAGAGAGCGACACCAGGGACCCTGGCAACAGGGACAGCAGGTCCCTGCTCCCACCACAGCTCCTCACCCCGTGATGCCCAGGCTGGTGCTTCACCAGCTGCACATAAATCATTGGGTAGATGCAGTTAGTACTTGATGTCTGTGCCAGGAGACGCTCTCTAGGCTCAGGTTGTGAGGCAGATCTGTAAGGCATGGTGCCAGGGACTCACAGGCAGCAGACACCCTGTGCAGGTTGTTGCCCAGCAAGGGCATGGGCTGGTATTGTTTCCAGTGTCCAGCAGAGTGGAGCACCACAGCTGGCACGGGCACCTGTGCCTTCAAGAGCACAAAGCAGAGGGAGGATGTACTCAGCAGCCTGGGGAAAATCCCAGTACAGGGATGGGATGGGATGGGATGGGAGTGTGTGACCAGCAAGAGCTTACACAGGCAAACCTCCATCCCCAGCAAGCCATGGGGAGGGGCTGCACCCTACCACCACTCACACACAGAGCCACCTTCACAGCACCAAGGGGGAGAATTAATCGGCCTCATCCTGATCTCCAGCAGAACCAGCCAAGCAGCACCTGTGCTTGGGTTGAACACCAGTCCCCAGTGCAGGACAGCACCATCCCTGTGCTGGGCATGCTGGGCACTGGGGGATAAACACCAGCAGGGCCACTGTGTTTGCCACATGCTGTTACCCAGTTCCAGAGGGGAAAGGGGAGAAGGGGGAGAAAGACTGGTGTGGAAGCAGCCCAACACAGCAGTAGTAGCCAAGGCTGCTGGGCTGGTGCTGGTATTTTACCCCAGCTTTGGATGATTACTTTCAAGTTCTGCACAACAGGAAGAGAGAGATGCTGTGACTGACCCTGTCCACAGCCTCTTTTCTTTAACTCCAAACACCTGTTCCTAACAACAGAGGTTTGACTAAGGAGGGGGTGGAAAATGAGCCAGAAGCAGGAGTTTCCCTTTCCTCATTCCAACACCTTTTAGAATTAAAGTGAAATGAAAAGCTTGTCACTCAAAGGAAAACTCCAAAGAGGAGCCTCACCTGGGTGGGGCTCAGCACCTGCCCACCTCCAGGCCACCCCAAGGTTCCTCAAGAACCAGGTCCAGCTGCACAAGCTCAGGCAGGCACCTGCACAAGCCCAGGGCTGAGCCTTGCTGCCTGGAGCTCGACTGCTGGCCCCAGCCAGCAGCACTCCCTTGGCCGGGGACACTTCCCCACACATCACAGGAAGCAGAAAGGGGCCAAAGCACCAACTGCAGCATCACACGAGGCAAACTGTGTCTCACCCCCCCCAGCCCTCTTGCCTGCTTCTCTCCCTCCTCCTCCTCCGCAGGCGCATAGGGGAGGCCTCCAAACAGCCCTCGTCACCAGCCAACACACAACAATTGGTCACACTTGGTTTGGGAACGCAAAATAAACTCACTCAGGATGCAAACCAGTCCAGCAGAGCCACAGGCTACAGACAGAAACCAGGAGAGCAGCAAGCCCGGCACTGCAGGGGACACGGCTACGAGCGGCGTGCAGACAGACACCCACACCAACAGCAGCACAAGCAGCAGGAGGCTTCGCCTCCACCTAACCACTCAAAGGCATTTCACGTGGGGTTTGGTTTCCTTTTTTTTTTTTTGTGTCTTTTCTCCTTTTGTTACAGAAGGCCACTTGTAATTCCAACAAACGAAACACAGAGACAAGGACGCAACAGCAGCAGCCTGGCCCTGCCCGGGGGCACCCACCACTTGGTGCCTCTCCCAAGCCGGGCAGTGAACGGGTTTAAAGAGCAGAAGGCTCTGAGCAAGAGACATTTCCTGGGAGTGAGAGGTGGCTCTGCAGCTGCTGCCACACGGCCGGGCAGAGCTCACCACGCAGAGCTGAGCACAGACCCTAGAAGCAGCCTGGAAACAGTTCCCCAACCCTACGGCACCGCCACGGGCACGCAAAACCCTCCCCACGGCCACTGAACTGCTCCCCCGATCCTGCCGCTTCACACTGCCCTGACCAGCTTGGGCATCAGCAAAGGCGAGGAGAGAGCTCAGCTGAGCTGCGGAGCCCCTGCTCCTCCCGAGGTCATCACCCCCTCCCCAAACGCAGCCCTCGCTCTCAGCCCCTCCGGGGAGCACCGCTGCTGACCCAAGTCACAGCCAGCGCCCTCCAGTCCTCCTCCTCCTCCGCGGGGCACTGCCAGGAAAGCAAAACGCACCTAAAATGGGTTTGGGGCAAAACCCAGCTCCCCACCCCCCCAAGCTGTTCCGTGTTGGGGCTGGGTGGCACGGGGCTGTCCCTCTCACCAGCTTTGCCGATCAGATGCCAGCAGAAAAATGGCCTGGCTGAAAGGCAAGGGGGGGCTGCCTCAGGCTGGGCTGCCTCAGGCTGGGCTAAGAGCAATTTTGACACCGAACGATGCAGCCTGCACAACACTTCCAACCTGGGGGGGGGGAGGCTGCACAACCAGTGCCACACCTGTCAGCTCTCCCCAGCCTTTCCCGAGAGCTGCAAGGGTTTGGTCTGAGAAAAGTTGAGTGGAGAGCTGCCAACGTGGCCCTGGCAGCTCCACCACCATGTCACGCTGGTGGAGCTGGAGGTGCAGCCAGCAGGAGCCCCAGGGAAGCTGTGTCAAGAGCCTGGGATTCATTGGGTCTGGGCACAAGTCACCACATCCCCAGCAGCAGTGGCAGGACTGAGACTGTTGGTACCCTAACACCAAGGGCTCCCCTCTTCCACAGGCCACCGAGGTGCTCCCGTGCCAAGCTGAACTGTGGGGTTCTGCCAAGCTCAGGGATCCATTCCCCTATCTACAGCTCTACAATCTCTGCTCAGGATCATTTAGAAGCAGCACTTTGGGTTCATTCCCCTCTGCCTGCTCTTCCTTGGCAGCTGGAAGCTGGCCTGAAGCAAAGCAAGGGAAAAAAAGCTCAGCCCCCAGCCTGCTCCCCCTTGGCAGCCCACCTGGGGCTCTGCCACGCACTGGCTGAAGTTCTGAGCACAGATCAGGCTTTCGAGCAGGTTTTTGCTGTGGGGAGCATGCCACGAGCCATGGGGAGCACAGAGGCCAGGAGGTGGGGAAGAACAGTGCCAGGTGACAGAGCCAGGGCCTGCCCTAACCTGCAGGACAGACAACTCTCCAAGCTACAAGCCACAAAGCCCACTCGCTATTGCTTTTTCCTGGGGTGTGCTTACCAAGAACTGGTATTATTCAACAACAGAAGAGGATTTCTTGTAAACTTCATATTTATTGATTATTTTTTTTGGGGGGGAGGGGGGGACACGACACAAATTAAGATCTTCTGACCCCCAAAGTGTACATATATGATATTTATATATAGCTTTCTCCATAGGGAAAACACAGTTATCAAAGGAGGAGAGACATTTCCAAAGTGCCCCTTGTGATACAGTACTCAAACACCACCTCTAGGAGGGTGAACTCTTAAGCTTCTGAGCAGGAATGATGACAGACACCAGGAAAGAAGGGCTGTGCTCTGCTCTCCTCCCCACAGAACACAGAGAAGTTTGCTGACTTGCAAAAACAAACATCAGGAAAGAACAACGACAACAAAAAACACCACCAAAGAAACTTTTCTGGGAGCTGTGGAAAAGGCAGATGAAAACAGGGAGGTCTGGAGCAGCTTTGGGGCTGGCCAGACAGAATGAGCCCTTTCTTCCAGGGGAGGCTGACACCCATGAGGAGGCTCAGACCCAAGGGCATCACAGAGCTCCAAAGGGGAAGAAAGGCTGCCAGAGATGTGAAGCTAGTGACATTGTTAGCTTTAAACTATAAGGGAGTAAGAGATGAGGGTCAGCAGCATCACCTGTCTGTACAGTGGAGGCCATGCAGGGATCAAGCAGAAAGCTCCACCACCTGTCTCAGATGAGATGGGAACTCTTCTCTCCATCCCCTACACTCCTCACTGTGGGGAACACAGAGCAGGTGGATGCCAGGGCCACCAGGGTCTCTCCTGGGGTAAGAAGCTAAGGTGGGAGCCTTGGGGAAGCCACCAGAAGGTGGGAGCAGAGCTCTCAATGCAGAAAAGAAGTCTTCATACCAACGGGCAGGCAGAAAGAGCAGCAGCAGCCTGCGCTGGCTGACCCTACAGCACACAGGGGGCAGAGCATCAGGGGGCAGACAGGCTCCTGGCCAAGCTTGTGTGCTGAGCCCTGCTCCCCAAGCCAGGCTTTCCCTCCTTCACTGAGCTCGGCCACTCTTGACCAGAGGCTTCCTGCCTCGATGGGGTTATTTGGGAAGCAGGAACAGCACAGGCAGAGAGAGGCTCCCGCTCCTAACTAGCTACAGAAGGCAGAGCTCTGCAGCTCCTCCTGAGAAGGGAGGTGACCCTGTCGCTAATGCTCAGCTTCCAGCAGCTTCTGATCAGCAGCAGCTGTCCTGACACCAAACACCGATCCCCAGAATACTGGCACAAGACACACAAGGTCCTTGGGAAAGCAGCTGCATGTGCAAGGAGGCAACACAGCCTTGGTGATCCCCCTAAGCCCAGTCACTGGTGCCCCAGGAGCAAGACCAAACGAGCTGCTTAGATGTGGTCTGAGACCAAGGAATCCTGAAAGATCCACACACACTGCAAGAGCTTCCTGGCCTCGAGGATGCAAGGAAGAAAACCCCAAGAGGTGATAACTTCAGGGCTTCATGAGGAGTTGGAATGCAGTTCTCAGCCATGCCTGCTCCAAAGGCACAGCCAGCCTCCAGCTGGGTTTGCACTGACCACCCCTGCCTCCAGCACAGCCCCAGCCCCAGCATGGATGGTTTGGAATGGGCAGATTGTCCCAACCAAATCTCTGCCACTCTCCACAGCAGCCCACAAGAGGCCAAAGTCCTGCAGCAGCCTGGAGCTGCTCCCAGTCAGCCCAGGGCCAGGGTGGCCGTTCAGCCCCACTGGACCTCCACCTCTCAGCAGATGTCACCTCCAGCATCTTCCTGGGCAGGGACCATCCTCCCCCTCCTGCTCTAAGGAAAACATCTGACAGCTACAGCAGGACCTTAGCCTGCAGCAAGGACTAGGAGCAAGGAAGAGGCCAAGAGATGACTAACAGCACCAGCAGACATGGACTGGAGCAAGGACCAGAAGGTTCAGCCAGCACTGAACACTGCCCGAGCAGGCACCTGCAGGTGCTTGCAGAGCCCAGCACTGTCCCCTCACTGCTCCCCAGGTTTGCCATGGCACTAGTGAGCCCTGACCTAGCACGGCCAGGGGCACAGAGGGTCACGCAGGAGGAGAGGTTGCTCTTTGGTGACATCTCACTGCTGTCCCTCAGACACGAGGTTCTCACACCAGCTCCTGCAGCACACCATGACCCTACCTACACCAGGCTACAGGTTTATTCCCCTCCCCCCAAAGACAAAAGATGCCACAGCTGCTGGCACTTGGGCAGACACCAGACACACAACTCTCCCTCCTCCGACCCCCAGACGGGAGCTGCCAGCTCAACAAACCACTAACAAAGGACAGCAACCAACGCAGCAAAGCTACTCAACTTCCCTGGGCTTCCTTGTCCCAGCTGCTGCCCCACCGAGCCAGACACACAAACACCCCCCCCGCAAGCCACCAGCACACAACATCTGCCTCTGTGAAACAGAAAACCAACCCAAGAGTCCTGGGGACTCGGGACTGGCACAAGAAACCCTGGCAGGGGCAGTGCCACGCACAGAGGCCTGCTCAATCAATTACAGCAGCAGCAGAACCAAGCCAAAACCAAACCAAACCATCAAGAAACACCACTCCCCTCCCCGCCCCCCCCAAAAAAAACCCAAACAACAACCCCACAACCATCCAACAAACCACTGCCAACCATCAGCACCACCAAAAACCACCACTTTTTGTTTGTTTGTTTCTCTTTTTCCCTCTTGGACACGGCTACAAAACTCAAACCCATTAGAAAACTGCAACGACCAAAGCCTGGGGGTGGATTCTTTTGGTTGGTTATTTTTTTTTCTTAACCTTTTTTATTAGACAGAGAAATTTCCTTTAAATGCCATAACAAGTCACAGTGATTTTTTTTTTCCTCTTTTTTTTTTTTTTTAAGGTGGTTTTGCTTTGAAATGTAATAGAGAGAGGGAGAGGGGGAGGGGCAATAGCTTTTACCGCCTCTATTTTAACTGCTCGCTGGATGTTGGTCCCATCAAACCATCTCAAAAGGTCTGTTTAGAGAGAACTCTGTCTTCTTCCTCCACACACACACACACCACACACACACAAAAATGATAATAACAATAAGAAACCACCAAAAAAAAAAAGGAGTTTTGTCTAATGCTGCAAAATAAATCAACCTTGCAGAAGGCCTTCATCCCAAGTTATATTTATATATATATATATGTATATACACAGCTATGTACACACAGATACACACACATATATATATAAATATAGGCTTTATTTTGGGGGGGGAGGAGGGAGAGAGGTTGCTTTGTTTTGCCTCCCCCTCCCCTTTCCTCCTCCTCCCCTCCCCTCCCCCACCACTGCCTCCCTGCTCTACGCAAAGGTCTCGATAAAGAGATCAGCGAAATTCTTTCGTTGTGGTTTTATTCTACAAAGAAGCAACACGGAAAAAGGGGGGGGGGGGGGGGGGGGGGGAGGAGGGGGGAAAAAAAAAAAAGGAAGGAAAAGAAAAAGAAGAAGAAGAAGATTGAAAACTCTTCAGAACAACATAGCCATAGGTCACCGATTACACAGGAAAGGAAACGAAAAAATAAATCACCATCAACAACTGTCTCTGAAGTTTCCTCAGATTAGCAAAAATTCAAGTGCAGAGAGGTCGTGTGTGTCCCCCCCCGCCCCCGCCCCGAGCCTGCCCTGTGCCCTCGCTGCCAGGGGCAGGTGGGTCACTGGGCAGCTGGGGACAGCCCGGCCCGGCCCTGCTGCCACTCACTCCCGGGTGTCTTCTGCACTTCCCTCCCGCGGTTGGAATGTATGGAATTTTTAGGAAAGGTTCCCAACAAAAGCCCTCCTTGGCTGCGGAGATCCCCCCTAGGCCAGCTTGAGCGTGCTGACGGGGAAGGACGGCATGGTCACCATAGTCACCGGGTTGAGGACCGTCTGCCCCACCAGCTGCGGGTGGTGCACCACCTGCGTTCCTACGGCGGGCTTGGCCATCACCGCCGGCTGGCCCAGGCTCGTGGTGCCGTTCACTTGCTGGTGCGAGATGGTGTGAGCGATGTGGCTCACCATGGGCTGGCTGACGGCCACGGGCTGCGGGTAGAGGGGCAGCTGCTGCCCCAGGTGGGCCATGTGGTTGATGGCGGCGGGGTGCACAGTGATGTGGCCGATGGGCTGGGCGGCAGTGGTGAGCTGCACGGGGCTGGAGGTGGAAGGTGCAATGTGGGCGATGTGCTTGGTCTGTGGACCCTGAATGACGTGGTTGACAGTCTGGATGACCGAGGCGTGGGTGGTGGCCGTGTGGGCGATAACAGTCGATTGCACGGTGGAGGCCGCCACGATGTGAGTCTGTGCGGGCACGATGGCCTGCGGCGGGACCAGCGCCTGCGGCGGCAGCGGCGGCTGCGCGGGGGCCGGGGGCTGCTTCTGCTGGATGGAGAGGTGCTGGGGCAGCACTGCCGGGTGGTGGGGGGCGGCGGCGGGGACGGCTTTCAGGAGCTCCGGGTGCTGCCGCTGGGCGAGTTTTGGTAACGAGTTCACTGGCCTGTCGTCTTCCATGTCCTCATCCATGTTGTCTTCGCCCTCTGGAAGAGACCAAGGGAAGAAACTCCCGTGAAAAAGGAAGCAGAGCGCGGCCTGAAGGAAGCGACCTCCCTGGAAGGCAGCACAGGCAGAAGAGACAACAGCAGGAGTCGTCGCTGAGCTACAGGCAGCACAGCACCGCGTGGCATGGCACGGCAGGCTCCACAGAGCCCTAGCGGGATGGCACACTCCTCTCCTCCCTGCCTGCGGGTCCAGGAGCCAGAGCCAGGCAGACAAGACTGGCTTGAAGCCCCAGCTAGAGCTGGGAGCTCGCAACAGGCTGAGAGATGTCACTCCGGGTGAGATCTCACCCAGCAGGCACCAAGACAAGGCAAGCAGAGGCAGATGGAGAGCACCGGGGCTGAGGTCTGCCTGGCTGACGAGGGGCAGGGTCTCCTTTCCTGTCCAGGTGTGCCACCGGTTGCTACCAGCCCTTCTGCTCCCAGAGCAGGAAGGGAACAGCCATGGAGAAACACAGCAGCAAGCTCCTCATCTGGCTCTGGAACAGTGACCCTCATCCAGTCCAGGAACTAACGAAGCAGCGCAGGAGGGTGCTGACCCCACGGAGATCAGGAAGACAAGCAGGGCACTGCCTGCTCTGAACCAGCCAAGCAGCAGAGATTAACAATCTCAGCAGGGAAGAGAAGCAGCAGGAGAGCCAGGGAAGGCACTGCCCTTGCACAGACTCTGTGCAAGTGGTGTGGTAGTGGTAGCTGAAGCGATCACTTCTGCAGAGGCCAGCTGGAGAGGGGAAGGGCTGGCACTGTCCTGACAAAGCTCTCTCCTAATCTCAGCTTCCATTCACTCACGCTTGGAGTCTGTCAGTGTGTTCAGAGGTGATGAGCCTGGCACAAGCCTGAATGAACCAGAAAACTCAAGGTTCTCCCTTCCTGGAATCTGCTGCATCATCAGCCCGGAGCAGGCGCTGGCATGGCTTGGAGGGCCTGCTGCTGGCATGACTACAGCTGCTGGAGCCTGCTCACCCTTGCAGAGCTCTGTGCACCCACAGGCTGCCCGCTCATTCTGCTGCAGGGCACTGATCTGGAGGAGAGCAGCCACCCTCCTAGCCCCAGAAACGTCTCACTGGGGACAGCACCTCAGCTATTCATCAGCATCATTCCATCTTCACTGGGAATCCTTTCCATGCTACGCGAGTGCTCATTAAGCTGTTCAAACACTCCAGTGAGGCCTCCTGCACCAACTCCTCCTTCTCCCCATGGCTGAACACCCCACACACACCCACAAATCCATCTGGGTGCTCACGCCCCAGTCTGCTGCAGCAAGCAGAGATGCAGAGCTGTGCGAGAGGAGAGCTGAGTTCTGAAAGCCAGGATCTCTGCAGGCCTGCCTTCTGCAGCTGTCCACTACTGCTGCCTGGCTTTCAGCTCACCTCAGAGCAGCAGCATGTCAGCAACCCACCAAGGGCCTCCAATCACCTGAGAACCTTTCACATGATTCTGAACACAAAGAAACCTTGACAGTGCTAAATGAAGATCCTCCCCTGCTGCTATGTAACCGTGTCAGGGATGTAGTGATCACAAAACCACAGATTTAACCAGGTTGGAAAAGACCTTCGAGATCATCGAGTCCAACCTAACACCTTCTAATTAACTGAACCATGGCACCAAAAGCCCCATCCAGTCTCCTTCTGAACACCTCCAGGGATGGTGACTCCACCACTTCCCTGGGCAGCCCATTCCAACACCAATCTCTCTGTGAAGAACTTCTTCCTAACATCCAGCCTAAACCTGCCCTGGCACAGCTTGAGGCTGTGTCCTCTTGTTCTGTTCCTGGGTGCCTGTCAGAAGAGACCAATCCTCACTTGGCTACTACCTCCCTTAAGGTCGTTGCAGAGAACAATGAGGTCTGCCCTGAGCCTCTTCTTCCCCTGCTGCCTCAGCCTCTCCTCACAGGCCTGTGCTCCAGGCCCCTCCCCAGCCTCGGTGCCCTTCTCTGGACACATTGCAGCACCTCAATACTTCTCTTGAATTGAGGGGTCCAGAACTGGACATAGCACTCGAACTGTGACCTAATCACTGCCAAGCACAGGGGCAAAAGGACGTCCCTGCTCCTGCTGGCCACATCATTCCTGATCCAGGCCAAGATGCCATTGGCCTTCTTGGCCACCTGGGCACACTGCTGCCTCACCTTCAGCTGTCAACCAGTACCCCCAGGCCCCTCTGCCTGCTGATGAGAGAAGAGTGGTGGTACCTGATGCTGTGGAGGTAGATGCCTGATCGTCCTCTGGCTGGACTGTCTGCCGAATGATCCTGTCAATCTCCAGGATGTCCATCCACTGGCTCAGCTCGTTCTTCAGCTCTGCCAGGCGCTGCTGGGTAGCGATCTTCTCCCTTGCCAGCCGCTCCATCTCGTGCTCGTATTCCTTCTCCTTCCTCTTTAAAGTCTAAAGACAGAGGGAAGAAAAAGAAATACAAGTGGAACAAAGGCAAGTGCAAACAGTAACCTGCTTCCTCCGGTGCCAGCAGCTCATCATGCTGCTGTAAGACGTGTTCAGAGGCAGCTACACCTTTCACACTCAGGTAGAAGGAAGAGTTGGTCACAAAAGCCCTAAAGGCTTCCTTTGGCCAATTGCTTTCTGCTTTCAGAAGGAGACTTGATGAGGCTCCAAAACTTGAAATGCTTAACCACATCAGGGGTTAGCATTTGCCAGGGTGAAAAGACAAGTTTTGGGCACACAAGCTCAGGGAGGTCTACAGAAAATGTCAGTGCAGTTCTGTAACCAGCACATCAGTCCTGGAGAGGGAACCTTTATGTGGTCAGCACAAGCACTAATTAGCTCCTGAGCCACACACAGCACACCAAGAGCTCCTGAGCCAGAAGAGGTGGCTGGGAGCTGACAAGACCTTGCCTGACACAGGAAATCCTGAGGTCAAACACCAAGGAGACAGGAATGTTCTCCTTCTCTGCTGGTGCCCACTAAGTGCTGGGCAACAGAGATGCCAGGCAGCAGGGGAGGGAGCTGCTGCATCAGCCAGCACAGCACAGGAATGCCAAACACCACTGCTGGGGAACAGGAACCACAGACCTGATGGGGATGGATGACTGAGCAGGGCAGCAGGAAAGCAGCAGCTAATCTCCACAGGTCTGGGCTTCAAAGACTTCAAGCCAGTAGTGAGCACTGGCTTGCAGGACAGGGAAGCTGGCCCCCAGCCCAGGTCAGCATAAAGGAGACACAATAATGACTCTGCAGACCCCACACGGCCTGGCTAAGCTCTGAAGCTGTTTCACTGCTGGGATCCTCTCTCACACCTGCTTCAGGGAGCACCATCCCCATGGAGCCACTTGCTGCTGGCAGAGGCTGCCTGCAAGCCAAGCTCACCCTCAGCAGGGCAGCAGGGATCAGCCCCAGGCTGCCCTGAGCACACACTGCTCAGTTCCCTCCCAGGTTCTCCAGGACAGCTGCAATCTGAGCCCGACCTCGTGTGCTGAGATGGTTCTGCTGGGCTCTGATCTCCAGCATCAGCTCTGCAGCCTGCTCAGCCAGGCTTTCCACCCGGCCTCAGGCAGCACCGGCTCAGGGAGCTGCTGTCCCCTCACACTACCGGGACAGAGCAGGGACCTTTGTCCCGACAGTAACAAAAAAAGGAACTCATTTTAAGCTGGCCAAACCCCGCAGGTTAGCAGGGCACAGCCGCTCCAGATGTGTGCGTGCAGACAGCTCCTCTCGGCACGGCACTGCCCCCGGGCACCGCCGGGTTGGCTCGGCAAAAGCCTCTCCAGACGGGCAGTCTGGCTGCCCCCCCAGCCAGGCGGCAGGCCTGGCACTTGCCCACACCAAGGCTTTCCAGCGGGCAGCCGCACAGAGCAGCGGCCCCCCGCTCCTGGGACAGCAGGGTGCCAGCAGCAGAGGCCCTGTGGTGCCAGCGGCACAGGTAAGCAGGGGTGGGGACTCCAGCACTGACTCCCTGGCTCCCAGCCCAGAGACAGCTCCGAGACGCACACGTGGCTGAAGCCAAAGTCCACGCTCATCTGCACCCCAGTTACCCACTCGGCCTGACCCAGAAAGCCCGGTGCCAAGGCACGCGTGCCACGCCGTGCTGGCAGCCACGGCGCTGCGGCTGCCACACGGAAGGTGCCCGCTGCCGTGCTCAGGGTTAAAGGTGCCAGCAGGGAGCTCGGCTGCCTGCCTGCCTGCTCTGCTCTGGGCAGAGGAGAGCAGGAGCAGGGCTGAGACCGCAGCCCCTGCCCGCAGCCCGCAGCCCAGCCCCTCCGCAGCGCTGCTCTCCACGCTGGCACGCACGGGCACGGAAAGGACAGGAGCCAGGGAAGGGCAGGAACCAGGCAGGGACAGACTGCAGGAATGTGGCTTTCCAGGAAGCACTCGGCAAGAAACCCCAGCGGCCTCAGCACCCTGCTCTGCACAGCACCAGCTCGCTCGGGCAGATTGGGCTCCTGTGCCTGCTGCGGGGGAAGCCTCCCAGCAGCACAGAGGAGAGCAGGACTGTAGGGCAAGGAGGCGGCTGCTAATTAGTTACAAACTTAATTACTGCAAAGGCAGGCAGACCCTTAGTGAGCAGCAGGACGTGTCCCAGCCTGCTGGGCTGCTCTCCGGGCGCTCTGCTCCACAGCCTTTGGGACCTGGCACCGCCCCAAGCCCGTCCCGTGGGTTCTGCCCCATGCCCACAGGCTCAGCCCTCCCCGGGAGCCCCCAGCCCTGAGCTCAGGCTGCTCCCGGAGCTCTTTGGACAGCTCTGGCTGCCAGCCACAGGCTGGGTGCTCTCCAAAGGAGCTGCTGGGGAGGCTGGAGGAGCAGATGGGATGGAGTCTCTGCTGGCACCAGTCATCTTTCAGGAACTATTCTGGGATGCAGTTCTCAGTGGATCTCCCTGCTGAGCTGCTGCTCGTGCTCATAAGGAACTGGGTGTGATTGACTGGAGCCAGCAGCTCCCTCCTCAGCATCTCCCTTCCCGGCAGCCTTGCAGGGCACAGCCCCTCCCAGGAGCTGGAATGGACCTGGCCCTGACCCAGACCCACTGACCTCTGCGGCACACATGGGAACCTGCCAGGGGGAAGGGACAGGGAGCAGGGACCCTCCTGCCTCTGCACCTCACACCAGTGACCAGTATGAAAGAGGGTGGGTGCAGGTCTGTGTGCCCTCCAGCCGGCCCTGGGCAGGTGGCAACCAGGCTGTCTCCTGCAGCCCAGCCTGCCCACAGCAGGTGCCAAGTTGTCCCAGCAGTCAGTAGAAAGCCCACAGTGACAGCCAAGCCTCAGGCATTCTGACTTCTACTCCCAAGTAGAAGCAGCTCTGGGGCATGCACTGCTCTAACCCACCAGCAGCAGCAGCACCACCTCGGTTCCTGCACCCAGCTTTAAGAGAAGCAGCTCCCAGACACTCCCTTCAGCAGACCTTTGGGATCTTCCCACAGAACTGGCATGTGAGGCTACGGCTGAAATGGGCAGAGGGGACCCTGCAGCTCCATCAGATAAATTAACTTATTAGTGGAATTCCAGTGAGAAGAATCCACACAAACAGCCAAGCACCTGCCCTTCAAGGTCTGAAACCAGGGCAGTAATGTCTGGCACAGTGGCAGGTCAGAAACTGCCACCCAACTCACACTCCCGGCCACTGGGAACAGCAATGGTGAGAGCTCCAATAAGGTGCTGGGACCTGGGATGACAATTAAGCTCCTGAAGGATGCACATCTCCAAGTCTGGCCTGAAGACTCAACCCATTGCTCCTGGAAAACAGAAGATGTTTTCCTTTGCACTCTCTTGCTGTTTCTCTCAGGACATGGTCCCCGTGGCAGAGCACAGGCCTGGAGTCCCCCAGGCTCCTGGAAATCACTACTTTTGAGGACGGTTGCACCAGAAGGTGAGAACCCTTGAGGAGAGTCCAAACCAAGCACCTCTGCTGATCCTGGCAAGGGTCACCCAGGCCCCTGGGGGTCCCTGCTCTGCCTGAGCAGCACGGAGGGCTCTTGCCACCCGAAGCTGCTGAGGCTGGGTCTGAGTGTGCCCCACGGAAGGCAGCACCCTTCCCACCAGCTCAGCACAGGCAGCACCCCCAGGCTGGTCTTTTCCAAGCAACAAACTCCAGCACAGCCTCTTCCCCTTCAGTGTGCACAGAGATGGTTGTAGGATTCCCTCTTCCCCCGGGAAGAAGCTGCAGGCACTGGTTGCCCAGGCAACTTTTACTCTGCAGCACAGGGAAGCTACAACTTTAAAACTGATTTATTTTTTCACTTCTATGCACTTCAAAAAAACCCACAAATGTCTACAGGAGCCTCACTTGAAAGAGCCAATAAATCCTCATCCTGAGGTGGGGGAAGCTGATCTACCCCAGGAAGAAATAATGGATTTCCTTGTTTCCACAGGAATCCATCCATGGCTCTTGATGGTTGGGAAACTTTGCAGGTCAGCTGCTGGCTCTGGTGAGGAGGAGTTGATCATTTCACTGCAAACATTTGCAGTTCTCATAGTTTAACCCCTGAGCATGTGTGAAACAGGGAGCTAAGGCCAAGAGCACAGCAGTGGTTTGCTGCAGGGATGAGGACCCCTGCAAGAAGAGCTCTGAAGGTGAAAGCTGCATTGAGAAGGTGCTCTAACCACACAGCCACACGGTGTGATGGTCCCAGAGAAAACAGCCTGAGCTGGAAGCTGAGAGCTGCTCCAGTGCCTGCAGAGGAGCCAGGACATGGGTCTGGCTGTTCTCCAGGGCAGCCTCCACCAGAGCAGCTGCAGGTCACAGGATGTCAGGGGTTGGAAGGGACCCAAAGAGTCCAACCCCCCTGCCAGAGCAGGACCTCTGAGGCAGTTGCCTGGCCTTCAGGAGATAAGGCAACCGGCAGGACTTAGTGCCCTTGGTGGGTTTTGAGGGATCAACAGGCTCACAAGATGTCAGGGGTTGGAAGGAACCCAAAGAGATCATCGAGTCCAACCCCCCTGCCACAGCAGGACCATACCATCTAGCTCAGATCACACAGGAACACATCCAGACAGGCCTGGAAAGGCTCCAGAGAAGGAGACTCCACAACCTCTCTGGGCAGCCTGTGCCAGTGCTCTGGGACCCTTACAGCACAGAAGTTCCCCTTGTGTTGAGGTGCAACCTCCTGTGCTGCAGCTCACATCCATTGCTCCTTGTCCTATCCCAGGCAGCAAGTGAGCAGAGCCTGTCCCCCTCTCCTGACCCCCAGCCCTCAGCTAGTTATGAACATTTATGAGATCCCTTCTCAGTCTTCTCTTCTCCAGACTAAGCAGCCCCAGGCCCCTCAGCCTCTCCTCATAAGGCAGTGCTCCAGCCCCCTAATTATCCTCACAGGCCTCTGCTGAACTCTCTCTCTTCTTCTCTCTCCCAGATCCATGTCCCTTCTTCAACTGGGGAGCCCCAAACTGAACGCAGGTGGAAGTGGTGACAGAGAATCAGGGGCAGTGGTAGAGAGGTCCTTCACCTTTCATTTGAACAGCAGTGACCAAATCAGAACACATCCACATGTAGCTTTGCTTTTGCTCCCTGTGAGTACCTGCTCACACCTGCTCTGCCTCCTCCACAGGAGCTTTTGCCCACCCAGGTTCCTGAAGCAAGCCCAGCAGCACTCGACACAGTGCCAGCTCCACTGCCTTGCTCCTTTCTGCCCAGTGCCGCCACGGTCCTGGTGCCCAGCCCTGCTGGCTGTTAGTCAACAGACAAGACAGAGCTCACTGCTGTCCCTGCACTGCAACAGTCACTTGTCATCCAGAAGAATTCTCCATTTCCTATCTGGCTGTAATTAAATTGCTTATTCTTATGTCATGATGGAAAACAAAGCCTCCAAGGCTGTCTCTGAGCCTGCCTCCAGAATAATGCTGGCCCTGGAGCTGGCAGTGGTGAGGTTTAAAAGCTCCTGTTAAAAATCTCCCCCTATAAACAGCACATTAGCAATTTAACAACACACTTTCAATTATGAGCTCTTCCAAAAGCATCTTTCAGCTGCTGTGGTTATTACCTGGCCCTCACTGATTAAAAATTCCTCATCAATGAGCAATCACCACAGAGATCTGCAATTCTCAGCCAGGCTCTTTAACTCTTTGCTAGTGAGACTGCAGCCACTGCAGTAAACCAGGGCCAAGGGGGTCACCAAGCAGCAATGCCACCTGCAGGACCTCCATCACCATACCGAGTTCTGATCCCTGTATCAATGGAAAAGAAGCCTCTGAAAAAGATCCAAGCCTTGCAGGGACTGCAATGGTGCAACGTATCAACAGCATGAGTAGTTCAGCAGCCTCTCTCCACCAGTGCTGCAACCAAACCCACAGAAGGCAGAGGGCCTGGCTGACCTTTGGAGACCCCTTCCAATCCAGACCATTCTATGATGCTGAGGATCCCACAGACCCCAGGCAGCCCAAGTCCCAACGACTGTCACACTGCCCTGCAGCATGAGCTGTATCCATCTGGGGCACTCTGGGTCTAACCAAGCTACATTTTCCACCAAGCTCTTCAGGGATGATGAACAGATTGGTTAAGGCTCAGTGCCTAGAGAAGTTCCCTGCTCCAGCTCAGCCCAGTCTGCTATGCTGAAGGGAAGCCCCTGGAAGCTGGAAAGCTGAGATTTGCTTGGCCCTGTGCAGTCAGGCTGCTGTCCCCAGCCTCTGCACCAGCAGTGCTGATATCACCCACCAGAGACTGCCTGCAAAGGACCCACTCCTGCACCCTGGACCTCCACACCTCCCACACCCAAGCCTCTGCTGGTGCCAACAGGCCCCGCAGTGTGCAGTGCAGGGCAGGATCAGGCCAGCAGCAGATGTAACAGTGGTACCTCTCCTGCTTGTGTGAACCCCGGCTGGTTGCCATGGGAACCAAAGCCACGGTTGCCATGGCAACTGCTTCCTTCTGCCGGCTCTTGGAGATGGAATCCCGCAGCGGTGCAGGATGCGCAAGCCTGGCACCAGTGCCGAGGAAGTGCAGGTCCTGGCACAACAGCCCCACCGTGGCCACACCACTGCAGTCACCACGCTGCTCTGCCAGGCACCATCACCTGCAGCTGCACCCAGACCTCACTGCCACAGCAGCTCCCCAAGAGCCTCTGCTCAGCCCAGGACCATGGTCTTGGTTTTCCTGTGTGGGATCACAGCAGACCCGACCCAAAGCTCCGAGTGCTGGGGGAGGTATGGGGAAGGCTCCTGCAGGGGCCAGGTCTCAGTGGACGGGGAGCAGTGACAGCTTGTGTGTGAGGGACAGCAGCAGCACAAGGACCTCAGGCTACCACTGTCTGTGCCCACTGCAGCTTCTGAAGCCCTCCAAGCTCAGGCTCTGAGCACCAAACCCAAACCTGCCAGGTGCAGCAGGGACCGTCCCACACCGCTCACAGCTCTGCCACCAGCTCCCTGCAGCAGCTGATCCCTTCAGAGAACAGTCTGGGGTGGAAGGGACCTTTAAGGGTCACTGGGTGCACCCCCCCCCTGCAGTTAGCAGGATGAGGGGTAGTGGGTTTAAACTGGCAGAGGGGAGATTGAAACCAGATGTTAGGAAGTTCTTGACAGTGAGGGTGGTGAGACCCTGGAACAGGTTGCCCAGGGAGGTGTTCAGGATCAGGATCAACTTCCCTGGAGGTGTTCAGGATCAGGCTGGATGAGGCCCTGAGAGGCCTGTTCTAGTGGGAGGTGTCCCTGCCTATGGCAGAGGGTTGGAATTGGATGATCCTTGAGGTCCCTTCCAACCTAAACCATTCTATGATTCCATGACCCTCAGCCAGGCTGCCCAGGGCTCAAGCCCCAGCTGTGGCTACTGCCCTGCAGACCCCTCTGCAGCACGAGTGAGCCTGGGCTCAGCTCTGCCCAGGTGCCCCAGCCCCGGCAGGCCTTTGCCAGCAGCCTCCTGACCTGGCTGTGCCCAGAGCTTAGCCGTGGCCACGGCAGGCAGCCAGGGAGTGACCTCAGCCTCACCTCAGCACTGCAGGATACAGACGAGCCCTTTGCTGCAGAGCCTGTGCTGGCTTTTCTGCAAGGCCAGGAGAAGCTGAGCTGGGGCTTGCCAGCATCCAGCCCTCCTGCAGCCACCACTGCTCCAGCTGGCTGCAAGGCAAGAGATGGATGTCTGGAGAGAAACCCTCCCCCCAAGAGGAAACCTGCCTGGGGCACAGCAAGCATGGGAACAGGAGGACAGGCACTGTTATGTGCACTCAGCATTTGCCAGTTCGAGCACTTAAAACTCCTGATTAAAAAGAAAAAAGACACTGGGCCATAATCTGTGGCCCATGCATTCAGCTGAAGCATGGCTGCTTGCCCTGGCCTTGCAGCTCCACGGGGATCCAGGCTCTCGAAGCACTGCTCCCTGGACAAAGTACAAACATCTACTAGGGTAGAGGGGAGGAAGAATCAGAATCAGGAAGACAAAGAATAAATTCACTAAAAACAAAGCAGCAAATGCCTGTTACACCCAGGGCAGACTGAAACCAGGACACAGGGGATGTCCAGGCACAGCCATGCCCAGGGCAGTCATAGAATCAGTCAGGGTTGGAAGGGACCACAAGGATCAGCCAGTTCCAACCCCTCTGCCATGCCCAGGGACACCTCCATTGAGATCAGGCTGTCCAGAGCCTCATCCAGCCTGGCCTTAAACACCTCCAGGGATAAACCTCTCTGGGCAACTCATTCCAGGCTCTCACCACCCTCATGTTGAAGAACTTCTTCCTAACACCCAGTCTGAATTTACCCATTTCCAGCTTTGTTCCATTCCCCTCAGTCCTATCCCTACCTGACAGCCTATAAAGTGTGTCCCCCCCCCCAGCTTTCTTGTAGGCTCCCTCAAGATATTGAAAGGCCACAATAAGGTCACCTGGGAGCCTTCTCCTCTCCAAACTGAGCAGCCTCAATTTCTCCCCATAGGAAAGGCAATCACCAGAACCATGCTGGCTTCTCCCAGTTTAGCTTTATCCCTTTGTGTGACTCTCCAGAGAATCTCCTGCCCTTAGGTGCAGTGCCTGGGAGCTGTTTGCTCCTCTCTTTGGGTTTTCCCAATTTTGCTGTCTCTGTCACCCCCAGTGAGAGTTTTTTAGTGATGCTGATGGAAGGATCCTGGATACCCTCTGGACCCTACGGTACTGTGGTGTTGGCTGCTTGGGAATCTACCCTAGCCAAGTTGATTTCATTAGTTTGAGGTGGGAAATGTGACTGAGACTCCTCTGCAAGCAACCCCAAAGTGTGCTGCACTTCAGGGAGTGATTATTAACAACACAGCTGCTGGACTTGGGACCCTCACAAGCCCTTGCTGAGCTGTGTGACCATGTACAGACAGCAGCACTGGAGGGCAACAAGCAGGGAGGCTTTGGAGCTGCAGCCAGACCTCCTGCTGCTGGAGCTGAGGAGGAGATCAATGTGGAGACACTTTATCACTGCATCTACTGGCTGCACTATGCTGCTGGCTTTCCTGGAGGTGTCTCACAGCAGCTGCTGTTGGAGACAAAGCAGATTTTTGGAAGGGTCCTGGGTACAGGACTCCCTTTGTTCCTATTCCTACAAATTTAGCTCAGCCAACGAGCAAGACTCACCAAGATGCTGCACAGCAGAGCATGAGTAGTGCCCAGGCTGTAGGGGCTGCTCCTAGGAGAGGAGCACACCTCCTCAGAGACAGTTCAGGCAGGTGATGGTGGGGCCCAACAACCATGAGCTCTGACAGAACTACCTTCCCCAGGAGGAACCACCATCCTAGTACATACGTGGCAGTGGTGCTGGGAGACTGAGGTCCTGGTGACTCAGAGGAAGATGTCATCCTCCTGCACCACCTCTCTGCTCTGTTTCTCCATCCCTGTAAGGAGGTCAGTGCTGGTTACTCATATCCCAGTGGCTCCACCTGCGGCCCACGGAGCCAATCTGGGTCACCAGAGGATTTCTCCTGACCTGCCTCCCTGCTATGGCCACGGCAGCAACAGGAGGATGTCAAAGCCAACTGTTAAACATCAACCAGCCCTGGCACCCGTGTGAGGCCATGAATCAAAGCCAGGTAGCTGAGCACAAAGCTCTGCCTCTGTGCTGAAGGGCTGCAGGCAGCACAGCAACGCTGTTACCCACCGTGCCTGCACCTGCGAGGGCTTGGACTCCCTGACATTGCTCACAAAGGTGCTCCCAAGGCTGAAGCTGCTCTGCATGATACAGCACACCCTACCAGGCTGAGACTGCCTGGGGGTAGGTAAAGCCCCACGGAATTCTTCACTCTGAAGAATCAGGAAGGTGCCAGCTGCTGGGCACGGTGAGCTCCCAATCACCACAGTGCTCTGCAAGAGCAGGATGCAGCAAGAACTGCCCAGCTCCCTGCAAGCCCACCCGAGATGCACAACACCAGCAGCACTGCAGAACCTCTGCAGAATGAGATCAATCTTCCTCCAGAGACACTTTCAAAGACCTCAGCCTTTTGGGGAGAGGAGTAAAACAGAAGTTGTTCTTCCCAATGCCAAAGGAAAAGGCACGACCAGCCCGAGGGAGCCAGCCAGCTTGGACCCGCTCTGTACAGGACAACAGGTCACCTGCCACCACCTTGCTCCTTCAGCCAGAGCCACAGCTTTCAAAGACAGCATTTTCCCTACATGCTGCCTGGAGGAGAGCTGAGCAGCCTCGTGATTCAGATCAAGATGTAGCTCAGCAGGACAGGACCAACAGTCCCCTCAGATCAAGATGTAGCTCGTTACGGCAGGACCAACAGCGCCTCCTCGACAGCCTCATTACCAGGCTGCGACTCTGTTGTCTCCTGTGGGTGCTCTTCTGGCCGTCCCTGGAGGAACAGCATGTCACCCAAAGGGCACTGAGAGAGCAGAGACAAGTCCACAGTCAAAGGGACATTCTAACCCTGAACTTGGTACAGCACTTCAACTCATAATGACGAAAAAGAGGAGCAGCACAGAGAACAGGAAAAGAGCCTGCTTGACAAAGACTTCTTTTTTCTGGTTACCTGAGCCAGATGCTCCCAACCTAAGCAGCAGCAGGGCACTGCCTCCCCAGCATGAGAGAGAGAGACAAACCCCAGCAGTCAGAGCTGCACACCCAAGTGTGTGCATCAGACAAGGGCTGGCAGGGCACATCCCAGGCTCAGTCCCCAGGGAGCTGCATGACAGCTTCCCTCCCTCCCCAGCTCCCAAGCAGGCTCTATCAGTATTTACATCACAGCAAAGTAACACTGACATGACAACAGCAGATTAAGCTGATACCAACTTCCTGCTGCTGTACAACAGTTTCAAACCCCCCCCCCCCGCCCCCCAGTTATTATTTTGCAGATGACAATGTCTAGCCAGGCTGTCAGTGCCAGCCACCACCCCCAGCTCCGGGTACCAGGGGCTCAGCTCTGCTGCACTCGGGCACACGTGATGATGACTTTTTTTCTGGCAACGACTTGCTCGCAATGTTAATTGCTCAGCAGCTCCTTCAGTGTCATGTTAAAGAGGATGTCTCACGTACCTTTGCTAGGAATCCAAGCTGCCCAGGCAGCCTGTGCCACGGGCCCCTGAGCCTACCCCTGCCAGGCTCACAGGGAAGAGCAGAAACACCAAATGGAGCCAACAGCCACAGTGGGTACAGGGCTTCTCGTCTGGGGGCTTTGCCTTGTTTTGAAGTCAGACTTCTGCAATGCTGCAGCAAAAGCTGTGCAACCAAGCTGTAATTACCACCTCTCCTGTCACCTCACCTGCACTCTCTCCTCCCCCGTGCCTGCTCTGACAGCAGGTGACAACCCACACCAGCAACAGCACCCCAAAGGCTACAGCAGAGCCACCCTGCGCTGAGCTCCACTTGCAGGCTGCTTTGGTTTTCACAACCTCGAGTGCTTCTTCAAACTGCTCCTTAAATGACAGCAGCAATGATAGATGGAGATTGTCTGACAATTAAAAAGCAGGTACAGCATTTGTGGCTCTGCTCCTGTGTGACTCACTGTTAAAAACAGTCACAGGCCCCTCTGGCAAAGGTTTAAGCAGCAGCTTCCTCTGCCTCGACAAGGTTCCAACCCTGGGCATTTTTAAACACTCTGCTGCACAACCATTTGTGGCCACCCCTGCAAATAAACCACTGCCTGCTCCTTGGAGGGAGCCTTCCTTTGGGCAGAGCAGGCTGAGCTGCAGAGGGATGGCACAGGATGGGATTTCAGGTGCCTCCCTTTGGGCAGAGCAGGCTGAGCTGCAGAGGGATGGCACAGGATGGGATTTCAGGTGCCTCCCTTTGGGCAGAGCAGGCTGAGCTGCAGAAGGATGGCACAGGATGGGATTTCAGGTGCCTCCCTTTGGGCAGAGCAGGCTGAGCTGCAGAGGGATGGCACAGGATGGGATTTCAGGTGCCTCCCTTTGGGCAGAGCAGGCTGAGCTGCAGAAGGATGGCACAGGATGGGATTTCAGGTGCCTCCCTTTGGGCAGAGCAGGCTGAGCTGCAGAAGGATGGCACAGGATGGGATTTCAGGTGTCTGCAGCTACCTGGGAGCCCATCCCAGCTCTGGCTAGCTCAAGCACCAAACTGATTCCCGATGGGAATCCCATGGCTCTCCTACTCAGTGACTATGAAAGTCATCCAAAGGGAAAACGATGTGAGTGATCCTGCCTACTAAGCTCAGTCCCAGCTTCAAGCTGGAAGCTATTAAAACATGCCTGGCAGTGGGAATGCTGGCTGGCTCAGCCTGGCATGCTGACTGCCAAGGGGGGTGGAAGCAATCTGAGCATCCCTTGGCTTGTCAGGTTGAGCATTCTCTCTCCCATAGCCATGGAGCCTGGTGTCATGCCCCAGAAGCTAAAATCAATTCTTCAGTGACTCATGAAGGGCAGGAAGCTGACCCTGTAGTTGCTGTGCACCAACAGCTCCCCTGCCTCTACCTGCAGCCCAAACCTTGGCCCATTTCACAGCTGTAAGCAGGCTGCAACTTGCTTTCACTTACTGAGCACCGTTTTTAACAGCTCTTATTGCCACTCAGCTTTCTGAAAGCCACAGGTGACACCAGGCTGCAGCACCACAGCCTACTGTCGCTGGAAGCCTTTATTATTGGCAATGAAATTCAGGGTAATTAGAGAGGATAGAATCAATTGATCAGGTCAGGTAAACAGCACAAAGGAGCAGTGCTTGGCATGTGAGTGCTGCTCACATGAAGGAGCACTGAAAGCACCAGCGTGCCCAGTTCTTACTGGGCAAGCTCCATAGAAAAGAAGCATATTCACCCAGAAAATGCCCCAAAATGGCCAGCTACATCCTGGACTCTTCAGGGTGGGGAACCCGAGTGATTCAGCAACAGTCTGGTTTAGGCATTTGGATCAATAATCCAGCCCCTGCAGAGCTGGAATGTGAACGAGCTCCTCTCTTCAGCAGGACCAGATGCTAGTGCCAGAGGGGTGGGGTTTGTCTGTGGGATGGCATCTCCCTGCACCAGGATCCAGCCTTCCTGTAGTGCCCTCCTTCACCTCTGTTAACATCTCAACTTAGGCATCACCACGGAGACTTTCAAAGTCCCCTGGGCCTCTGCACTGAATTCCTGTGCTCAGGCACTGATGATGCAAGCAATAAATGAACCTAAACCAGAAGCAGGAGGTATCCTGTGGTTATTATCAGGGAAATGAACAAATGTGAATGCAGTGTCAGGGCTTTCTGCAGGTCCATGAGAACAGTTTCTAAAGGATAGCACAAAGGGTTTTCACAGGCACTATTTGGGCATCCTTGAATGGCACCTGGCACATGCTCTGCCCTTCAGGGAGTCAACTCTGTCATCTTCTCTTGGCAGAGATGGGAAAGGGCACTGGTTTTAGGTGCACAGGGTGATGCACAGGATGATATGAGAAGCCCAAGGAGACCAAGAGAGGGTAAACCTCCTGCAAAAAGTGAGCTGATGTGCACAGGTGTGGGAGCTCAGGATGAGTTCCTGCTCCTGGCAGGTCTGGATCAGCTCTGCTGTACACTCTGTGTCCTACACGGTGCCCTGTGCCCTCGGCTTAGCTGGTGGCTGCTGAGAACATGCCACAGCGACAGAGAGGAGGCAGAGGGCTGCATGCTGCAAAGGCTGATGGTGGAGGAAACAGACACAAGCAAAGTCAAAAGAACCAAAGTGCTGATAGTGGAACACTAAAGCAACCTCCTGCACCAAGGCAGTGACTGCTGCTGCTAGCCTGCATTGCAGGGCCACGGTGCTGCCTTAAGATGGGATAGAGTCAACTCTCCCACACGGGACAATCACTTCTCCCTTCTTCTTTCCACCTCACCACGACCTGAAACCTGTGAGCTCCTGCTTTAACTCCAGGCTAATGCTGTTCCACATGACAAAGGACAATGAGATGGATCTGGGCAGCAGTGACCCTGCCGGGGTCGGCTGAGGCCATATGGAGCCAGGTCAGCTGAGGGAGCTGCGCTGCTAATCGGAGGAGGAAATTAGGCACACTTCCCTCAGACCAACAATGCAGTAATTTACTTGGGAAGCTAAAGAGAACTCAATTACCTCGAGTCCAGTGCACCAGTTTTGTGGGTTGTTCTTGGGTTTTTTTTTTACCATGAACTGTTTTTTTTAGCTCCTGAGAAATCATCAGACCACAGGAAGCGTCGCTGCTGCCTCTACTCCCTGCGAGGAGCTGGGAGAGAGCTGCAGCCCAGCACCTGCCCCAGCCCCAGCTGGGTTTGGCAGGGGAAGGTTTTCCAGCCTGGAGACCACTGCACTCTACAAATGCTTCCCTGTTGAGCTGTCCAACAGCTCAAGTGACAGCAAAAGGCCTGCAGCCTGCCCAATCTTGTGGCTTCTAGGCACGGCTTTGCCCCTCATTCACACTCCAAGTGCCTACAACCGAAAGCATCAAAGGACTGGTTTGCATCAGAAGTGTATCTGGGTGACTCCTGGCAAGGCTCCAGGCACGGCCCAGGAGGCAGGTTTCCAGCCCCTGTCAGTTAGTGGCCTGGCTCCAAAACCCAGTGAGTCAGTGGTGGGACATAGGGGACAGCTCCAGCCTGAGCTCCTGGGGGAAAGAGACATTCTCCTGCCCCTTGCTGAGGCAGTGGAGGACAAACTGCTCACATCACAGCTCCAAGGTGTAGCACAGCTATTTTTCATCTCTAACATTACCAGCAGCAAACAGGTCTGGCAGATGAGGCCTATGAATCTGTAAGCAAAGTTTGCTTCTTAAGCCAAGTTAGAGCTCCTTTGTAGGACTAAGGCAAACACCCATCAGCAGGGCATCCCTCAAAAAGCTTCTGCAGCAGCCCAGCAGCACAGGCAGCATGCACCACACAGCCCCTGGTCTTACAGCCTTTTCACTGCCTGCCTTTGCAGGCCTGGGAAGCTCAGCTGTGCCCACTGTTGTGTAAGCACATCAGCACTGACTCAGCACTGGACTGGTTGTAGTGGGGAAACTGGCACAGGAGCAGCACTTGCAGTGTGATCTGGAGGCTGCCAGGCTGCAGCAATGCTGCTTGTGACCTCTCATTCTGGCTGTCCTGATGTCACCCAGGGAGCCATCACTTATGTGCTAGCTTACACTGGGCATACAATAGGGAATCACCTCCAGCCCTGGAAAGTGTTCAGGTACCAGAGACAGGCACAGTTTGAGAGCACAGAACGAAGGAGTCTTGTTTCAAGGTCTCCATTAGCTCCCAGCTATGATTCCAGCATCTCCTAGGGCACAAGGGACCCTTCAGAGAGAACCAACCCCAGCCAGACAGCTGCAGAGATGCCTCTTGGGCAGGGCTCTGCTCCCTGGCACTCCAGCAGCAGGGATCTTGCTGAGGTGACAGCCCTGTCCTGCCAGCTCTCTGCTGAGGGGCACTGCCTTGGCTGAGGGGACAGGTCTGTACCCCCTCACAGCAAACAGCTTTTGCTTCCCACCGTGTTTTCTTCCACATCACTTTGTGCATCTTAGACACTTTCTGGAGGCCTCCAGCATCTTCACTCCTGTTTAAGGGGTGAGGAAAGTGAAGAATGAAGGTGGCCTGTGTGACAAACTCTCCTGTCACAGGCTCAGGACCTGAGCCCACCCCACTACTGTGACCCACAGGAATCACTGCCTCAGCCCAGGCCCAGGGCACTGCCCCAGCCTGAGCCTCCCTCTTACAGGGATTATTGACTCCCAGCTGTGCTCAGCCTCATTTCCTTTGTGCAGCCTCGTGTTTAATTGCAGAGATTCTCATTTACTGCTGCAGAGCACAAGCCCAGCTCCAAGGATAAATTAAAATGACAGCTCCATGGGAAGTTTGGAATTTAACTTTCTGACTTATCTGATTTGATGCAGATACAAACATTTAAAGCCAGCCAAGGAAACAAACAGCCTGTTTCTAAGAAGTTCCAGCTGGAACAGGAAAAAGGATTTTGCAGGAAGAGAGGCTGCAGCAATTAGTGCACTGTCATGCTCCTGGCGGGCATGGATCGGCTAAGCAGAGCTTCAGGAGCTGCACTCCTCTGCCACACTCACCAGGGTTTGGGGGGGGGTTCCTCCCCTCTAGTGAAAAACTACCTTGCTACATCAAGAGCAAGAGGGTTTGATCTGCTTTGTACAACTCCATGCTGAAAGCAAAGGTAAGCACCAAGCCTGCCGAGTGAAACGCATCAAGGCTGGAGTCTCATTTGCTGCCAACAAGGCAACCTTCTGCTCTCTGTTGCAATCATCACCAGCTCTGCGCCCCTCTGCAGACTGGGCTGGGCTCCAGCTGGTGGCCCAGCCCAGAGCGCCACCTATGCTCCCTGTAAGCCCTGACGTGAGGCCACCATCACCTGCAGGTTGTTCCTCCCATCCCCCCCACCCTCAGGTACCTCACTTTCACTCGAGCAGAGCAGATGAATTCAAGCTGAACTAAACCAATACATCCTAAAAAAGGCTGTGGTTTGATTTTGAGCTCTGAAAACTCTTCTGTGCTGGTTTGAGGCTAACTGGAATGCTTTAATGAGAAGAATTAGCTGATAGGCTGTGCAAAGGAAACAATGGTGATGACTACTTCACTCCTAGGCTTGCTAAGATGTATAAAAGCAAGGACACAAACACAGATGAGTGTCTCTATCTGTAGGAGTCGGTGTCTGTGTTTTCTCACTGGGCTTCTGCTGTTCTGCTGAATCTGTATAACCCAACTAACCATTCTGCTTCTAACCCCCCTTACCAATCCTCACCTTGCACATAAGGCAGACTCTGGGATAAGGCAGAGGGGTGGAAAGAAGGAGGAAGGGTTGTTGGAAGCCCCTCCTGGGGACTCTGGTTTCTGGGAGGGCTGCTGTGTTTCTATGTTACCTTTAACTGGTATGCAGCTGTAAATATGTATGTACATTGTGCATATATCTGCTTGTAAATTGTGCTGAGCTGTAAACATAAAGCTTCACTGCTTAACTTCCAGACAGCCGAGTCTAGCCTGGGTGATTTCACTGTGTGGGGGCAGGTAACTCCCAAACCATCACACCCTCTCAGATCCCTGCCCAGCGGTGTCCCTCAGCCCCCAGCCCGAGCACCGAAGCCTTTAGCACAAGCACATCCCGTGATGCAGGCACGGCCCCGCGGCGGCTGCCAAGGAAAACACCGGGATTTGGGATACATTCGGCTGCTGCGCTGCCCCGGGGGGGAGGAGGAAGAGGAAGCTGGGAGCAGGGGAGCCTGTGCCAGCGAGGAGGTTACACAAGCAGCATGAGTGCGCCTTGTCAGCTGCCCAGCGGGCAGCGGGCCAGCGGCGGGGCCGGGGCGGGCACGGCAGGCAGCCTGCCGGCAGGGCAGTCCCCCGCGCCGGCCATGTGCTCGCCGCACACGTGGAGGTGGCCGCTGGCACCGCCGCCGCCGTCCGGCGGGCAGCCGGCACCGGCAACGAGGTTGGTGTGACCTTGGCTGCCAGGGCAGCGAGTGCCCGGCCGCAGGGTGCTGCCCGACGGGCAGACAGACGGACGGGCACACGCAGCGGTGCATGGGCTGGCCCCGGGCCGTGCTGCAGCCGCCCTGGCAGTCACTGCTGGCAGGACAGCTCTCCTCCAGGGCGCTCTGGGCAGACTGCAGCTGCGGGGCTTGGGTGGGGTTTTGCTCCCACGCTCCACCTGTGTCCCACCAGTTCTCAGCCACCTGTCCCCAGCCTCCCCTCCCACTCACAGGACCGGGGGGGGGTCCTGTGGCACGCTGACCCAGCGCGTTCATCACAAAAGCAGCTCCACTATCCTGAAAGCCACCTCGAAGTGAGAAGCTGGAGAGACAGCATCCGGACAAGCGTTCAGCGTCTGTGCACTGAAACTGCGAGGGCTGATCCCTGTGTGCTCCCCAAACCCAGCCCAGAGGGAATGTGGGCAGCTGAGGGACTCTACCAGCGCCACGCATCCAAGTCACCATGGCAGCTCCCTCCACGAGCTGTGGTGTCTGCGGTGCAGAGACAGCACAGCAAGTAAAGAGGCTGTGCAGACACAGTCCCCAGCACTGGGATGGAACCTTCAGAGTTTCTGCACTGTTCCTTCACTGAGTGATGAAACACTGCAGTGGCACCACTCTGCAGCCCAGCTGCTGGGCACCAGGACCGCACGGGCACACAGGTGGGTCCACAGGCCTGACCCCAGCCATTCTGATTCCCAGAATGGATCCACGCTGGTGGGAAAAGCAATTCAAAAGCAGCACTGAAATGGACCCCGAGTGGCAGCAATAGGAGGAAAACAAAATGCAGCTCTGAACGTGTGAACACCTCCTGGGCCACCAGAAAGCAGTTTACACCTCCTGAGAGGACGCACCCAGAGCTTCATCTCAAGCAGCTTATGGAGATGCTGGCACAGATGCCTGGAGGTAGCACAAACCTGCACAGCATCCACACCTCCAACACTTTACAAGAGAGCCAGAGGGAAAAGGAAGAATCATCCATCCCCACCAACATCCTCAAAGAGAATTTTCAGCTGTCTTCCAAATGCACAGAACAAAACTGCTGCCAGAGAGCAGAGTCTGCTCAGAGAGCTCTGCACCTGCATTAACATTCACACAGCAGCAGCTGCCACATCACTCCTTCTGCTCATGGCAGTTCAGCTCCACCAACAGCAGCCTGCCTGCAGCCAGAGGACAGGCTCGGAGCTGTGCTGATGCCCATTAGGCTGTAACACAACCACACCTCCAGAAACGACCTCTTTAAGCAATGCAGATTTCTTCCCTTTTGGCTGCCACCCTCCAGTGGCTGGAAGCCATTAGAATTTGGCCCAAGGAAAGGCTCTCCAAGAGAAGTCACCAGTGAAGACTAATGAGAAGGGCTGAACTGGTCTAACTCTGAAGGTGATGACTTTATTGACTCGCCACAGCAAAGATGATGCAATGTCCAGGTCTGCACATAGGAACAAAGTGGTACTTGAGAAAGACTGAGAAAAATGGGAAGAAACCAAGGAAAAAAGATGACACTTTGGGGTGGAGAAGCCCTTTCTGAACAGTCCTCAGCACCCTTTAATCCAGCCTAAG
Source organism: Pogoniulus pusillus (assembly GCF_015220805.1). NCBI lineage: Eukaryota > Metazoa > Chordata > Aves > Piciformes > Lybiidae > Pogoniulus > Pogoniulus pusillus. Next base: position 12,848,931 of record NC_087290.1, on the reverse strand, counting down.
TGTAGATCTTTTCATCTGCACTGTACATTTAGCAACTCTTCCACTTTCCAGGTGGGTTTTAATCACATGCTGCTGATTTCACAGGCACAGAGAACACCTCAAATGATGTCTTTTGTGCTGTCATGAACCACTTTCACAAACATCAAATATGCAAACACAAACCATCAACTCAACCTGCAAACACCAAAACCAGTTATCTCCACTTTCTTTCAGATTATTCCTGGTTGCTCATCCACTCTGAGCTTCATGCTGCTAACCCCAAAGTCCAGCCCTTGCCTGCCTCCAAGCAAATGACCTGTACTTACATCTCCATCTCCTCAAACATTCAAGCCACTCAAAACTGTCACAGGAGTCTGTCTGCTTTGGTTAAGCAAACAGAAAACCTCCCGGGGACACATGGATTTAAAATCCTCTACAAAGAAGCAGCTCTATGCAGCCTGGATGTCCCTCTAAGAGCATGAGTCATCTGTTTGCTAAGGTGCAAGTCACCACTTCTGGGAAAAGGAGACCAGGTGAAGCAAGAGTTCCTACGAGCTCCAAATGTGCTGGAAATCACAGAATGGCTCAGGCTGGAAGAGACCTCGGAGATTATCTATTCCAAACCCCTGCCACAGGCAGGGACACCTCTCAACTAGACTTGGTAGCCCAAGGCCTCAACCAACCTGGCCTTGAACACCTCCAAGGAGGAAGCAGCCACAACCTCCCTGGGCAACCTACTCCAGAGTTTCACCACTTCTGTACTCAAGAACTTCTCCCTAAGGCCCAGTCTAAACTGACTTTTCCTCAGCTTCAAACCAATTTCCCATGTCCTGTCTCCAGACACCCTCATGAAAAATCTGGAGCTGTAAATGACTGCAGGGAGAAGAAGCAACAGGAGCTCTTCTCTCCCCTTTTCCTTCGCACCGCAGGAAGCAGCTAAGTACCTTGGTTAAGCAAAGTGCTCTGCTCTCAGCAGATCAAGTGCCACACAGTGCCAGCCAACAGCCACCCGGGCGCTGCACCTACCTGGATGTATCTCAAGGCACTCCTTAGGACACTGAGGTTTGAGGTCTTCTTGTCATCGACGTTGGGGATGTTGCGCTTTAATGTCTCAAAGCACTCTTTCAAATGTGCTCGTCTAGAGAGAACACAGGTGGCCTGTCAGTCTGGGGCAGCACACACCAGAGCACAGAGCAGGGGCAGGGGCTTCAGCTGAGCCTTAATCCAGCAGATCAGCGACACCTGTGCACAGCAGGCACTGGGACCACCTGCCTGAGCCAGCCCGAGCCAGCAGAGACACTGGGGGCAAGTCCCAGCCTGTTGGGAAATCACTGCGCAGCCTTCAGTGGAGCATCTCATCTCCCTCTGCTGCTCCTTCCATTTTCACCTTGTGTCCAATTGAGCTAGTTAAAAGAGTTTTGGGTCAGGTCTTTATCCAGCATTCACAGCGAGCCCCAGGCTGGGCTGGTTTATTACTTTAAATCAAGAGAGGTCCCACCGCTGTGCACATGGGGATGGACTCTGCGGGATCAGGGCTCTGCAGGGTTACTGTGAGGCAATGATGCAGCCAGGTTAAACACACGGGGAGGCAGCAGATGCAGAGCTGAGCTGTAAGAAAGCAAAGCAACACTGCAAGGTTCATGAAAAAGCCACTACAGATTTTGTTCTTTGTTGTTGTTATTTTAAAAGAGCAAACAAACAAAATGCCAAAGCCAAACAAAATTGACAAACTGAAGGGCAAAAACAAAAGAAAAGAGGAAGGGGAATTACAATAAACCCCCAAACCCTTGGCTTTCTACGCACCTGTTCTTCTCCAATTTATTATGCACTTCCCTGGTCCCAACCCTGTAACCCAAACAGAACAAAGATAAACTCAGTGACAGGTTCAAAACTCGCTCCTGCCAGTCAAGCTGTGCTGTAGCAGTGTGTGTGTGGCCAGGATATACAAAGCAACAGAGCTCTTCAGGTATCACTGTTTTCACATGAATTGCATATTTATTCCTGCTTACCAAGATAAAATCCTTACTTTACATGCATATGAGCTGGAATATAGGCATATACTGCACACAAGATACAAGCAGGTGTAGAGTGTGTGTGTACACAGGCAGCTACTACTGATGACTGGGAAAGATGTAAGTATGAATGTAGGCACTTGCACAGCACCAGACAGCCCAGATTCTGACCCATTTATGAGGCCTGCACTCAGGGAGGTAAGAATGATGCAATTTCAAATCAAAGTGTACAGGGCTTGGCAGAGAGACTTCAAACTGCTTTAGATTTTTACTGTGCTTGGAGTAACTGAGTGGGATGAAGTAATCCAGGAATCCTCTGGTCGCTGCTAAAGGAAAAACAAGGGAGAGCTTCTGGGGCTTGGGGCTCTGGTCTGTGCCTACCCTCAACATCAGAGGAACACTTTTAGGGAGAGCCAAACAAATCCACAGTGTTATCTCAGTTTTCCAGTGAGGGTGAAACACAGGAGTAGACACGTGGAGGTTTCAAATCTCACTTGGTTCAAGCACTAACACACTCCTTGCTTCTGCAGCTCAGCGTTTTGCAGACAAGCTCTAGAGAACAAATCTATCTTAGAGGAGCTGGACTGGCGCTTTGCAAAGGCCACCATCTTCACAAACTCTGCTCATCATTACCTGTGCCATCTCCTTCTCTGCATTTTGAGATCTCTACAGCCCAAAGGACGCTACGAACCCTTTTTTCTGTCTGCTACATCTTTCATTTCTCCCTGCTCACACAAGATGACACTGACACTGCCCTTTGTTTCAGGGAAGGTCACAGCCCCATGCCCCTGCTCCTCTCATCTGCATCAGCTCAGAACAAGCACCAGTGCACCTGGGGAAAAGAAGGTGAACTGCCACATCCTGACCTTCTGATGCATTCAAATTACTCAGCTCCATCCAGGAGGCAACAAAAGGCAAGGCTAGATTCTGACCTGGGCAAAACATGTCTTCTGAGCAGGTCAATAGCCTGGAGAGGGCTGCATCTTATCTGTCTCTTCTGCTGGCACTTGTTTAGATCCAGCTTTGCTGGGTCTGTCTCACCATAACAGCCTGAGCTTGGAGTGGGACTTGGCTGCTACTGCTGCACTGTGCAGCAGGAGGGAGACTCCAGCTGACATTCCAGCCAGCAGCATCTCCAGCCCCTGAAGCCCTGAGCAGATCCCTGCCCTGAAAGCAGAGGCGCATTTGCTTTATTGTACTGCAGAAGCCAGGCATGCAGAGGGACTCTCTGCCCAGCCTCAGCAGGATCACTACAGTGTTTTAAACACCACTGCAAAGTGCCTTCTGGGAGCTGCAGGAGGTCTGGACAACACAGCCCAGGAGAAAAGGCTGAACAGATCCAGGTCATTCATCCTGCAGGAGGGAAGACTGAGGGGCCAAGGGGAACAGGTAACAGCTTGCTGCAAAGGAGAGAATGATTTGTTTTCCCAGTCCACAAGACATAATGCCAGACTACAAGCAGCCTGAAAACAACCACCCAAGACACAGCCTCCACCAGGCAAAGTCCTTAAGAACAAGTTAGACAAACACTAACCTGGAGCACCATCAGAGTCACAAGTCCTGTAGGGGGTGGGGACAGACTAAACAGCCTTCAGTCCCAGCTGGAGGAGTTCTCAACAAGCAGGAGGCCCTTAGCACTTAAGCACTGAGGAACTGCTCCAGCAGCTAAGGTGGTCCCTATGCTGGGAAATAAAAGCTCCCAGGTCACAGCCCAGCTTTCAAGCGAGGTTCTGCAAGCAGCACGGCTGCACCATTTCCCTGACGAGCATAAGCAGAGATCTTCTGCCAAACGTAACACCAGATGCCACCCGAGATGAGACAGCCAGTGCTGGGACTTGCTTCCTAACACAGTCCTGGCTGGGAAAGAGAAATCCTTCCACGGAATCCTACAGTGTGGTCAGAGAGGAGAAATAAAACCCAGCAAGCTAAGAAACCCTGCCATGGAGGAACCAGACAGACATCCAAACATCCACAGATCCGGGGGTTGTGGGCTGCCAGCTCCTTGCAGAAGCAGCAGCTGCTCCAGCTCGCCGCAGCGTTCGGCATCATTCCTGTCTGCTCCCTCTCAGAAGTTCCACACCCAAGCCGCACTCACCCTCCAGGTCTTTTCTTCTGCTCATTTGGTTTGGCGTCTTCTGCTGGAGCCAGCTTCAGGGCACCGAGCGGTGGAGGCGCCCCGGGGTGCTGCAGGGGCTGGTGAGGCTGGGGCTGGATGGGCTGCTGAACCACATGGTGCTGGGAGATGGCCAGGACCGGCGCCGCGTAATGCTGGAGCTGCTTGGGGCTGCCCGACGGGGGGGTGGCCGCTTTGCCGTCCGGCAGCAGCGGGCCCGGCGGCCTCTGGATGACCGGAGCCACCGAGGGCGCGTCCGGGGGCACGCCGGGAGTGCTTACGAGGGGCTGCTGGCGCTGCACCAGCGGCGGGGACAGGGCGGTCTGGGCCGCTTGCTGCGGAGGGCTGGTGACGACGGGGATGGGAATGACCGAAATGGGGGCCGCCAGGGGCGGGGGCGGCAGAGGGGCAGGGGCCGGGGGGGAGATGGGCACCAGCAGCTCGCTGCGCGGCTCCTCGGGGGCGATGGCACTGTTGGCCCGCGGCGCGCTGGCCTTGCCAGCCTTCTTCTGCTCCTGCTCCCGCTCCAGCCGCAGCTTCTCGTGCTTCTCATTCTCCTCTGCAAGAGAAACAGGGCCGTGAGCGCTGCTGCTCGCCCCACCTTGCCCCGCCGCCGGCCTCCGCCCAGGCTGCTGCCCGCCCTGCCAGGGCAGCTGTGGGGTGACGCAGCCCACAGCAGCACCTGCACCCCTGGGGATCGGTGCCGTGCCCCAGCCGCGCTGCGCCGTCCCACTGCCACCCTGGCACTCCAGCACGGGCTGTGCATACACCCTGTGCTGTGCCCACCTTCAGCCCGAGCTGTGGGGTGACTCTTGGCTCCTCTGCTGTTTGCAGCAACCCCAGCGTCTCCAGTGGCAGCAGCAGACAGACAGCAAGACAGCACCCCCTCAGTCCCCTTCTCCCCCATCCCAGCACCCACTGAAACAGCCTGACCCAGCCACTTCCCGCTCCCAAGGTCCAGACCCACGAACCCAAGGCTTTCTGCCAAGGGCAGACATTACTGAGCTAAACAGGATCAGTGACCTTCGGGAGCTGGGGCAGGACTCGGCCCAGAGCCTCTGCCTGCTCCTCAGAGGGATGCAGAGTAGGTGCAGGACCAGTCCCTGCTTGCTCCTGCGCAGCCCCCAGGGATGGACTGAACACCCCAAGCAATGCCTCCAGCACATTCACGAAGCCCTCCCTGCTCATCTCTGTACAGACAGGAACCAATCCACAACACAACATCTCTAATCTTTTTCTCTCTTGAACCCCAAAAAGAGCTGCTGAGCAGGTCACAAAGGAGCTTCCCTGGCCCTCTGACAGATCCAACGCCAACCTCCTTTTCCAAGGAGGTAGAACAAGTCTGGAGCCCAGCCCTGACTAACAGCATCCCAGGAAAAAATGCATTTCAGGATCACCTCCTAAACCAGAGCCTGTGTGTGGGAGACGATGAAACCTGGTGAGCCAGAGGCTCCCTGCTACCAGACCTCCCAGCACTGACCCAAGATGGCCAAAGAGCAGCTACAGGACTGCCCCTGGTGCTCAGCAGCCACCCAGGCAGGGTGGGTCAGGCTCCCTGGGTTAAAACACCCAGGATTTGGTACTGCCAAGTGTAGCTCTCAGCTCCATGGACACACAGGACTCTTCTCTGCTTTGCATTGTGTGCAGGCTCCTGGCCCAGCCATGCTGTGTTTATGCCCCTGTATGTTTTCAGAACACCAAACAATCTGTGTGGCCCAGCTAGAAAAATAAACCTCATTAAACACGATCCAGGGCTCCAGCTTTAATTGTGTGAACATGGCACAAAGGAAATTTATCTATGCAAGTCCTGAGGCGCCACTGGTCCTGGCACCTAGGGCACGTCACAGCCTCCAGCAAGCAGCTCCAAAGCCACTGCCCGGGAAGCTCAGCAGATCCCATTCCTGACAGCCTCCAAGGAATGGCAGCAGGAAGTGTGCACCCATGGCACACTCAGAGCTAGGGCACACAGTGACACACAAACCCTTACAGCAGCAGGTGAGGGATCAGGGGCATGAGTCTGGTGTCCTGCCTCATGCAGTGGCCAGTAGCAGGTAGTCCAGAGGAAGCTCCAAGGTAGAACCAAAGAGCCAAGGTAGAACCAAAAGCCACAGAAGCTTAGGCTTGACCTGAGTGCTGTCTGGCAGAATGTGGGCACTGTGGCCTGGGATTGGCAGGCTCTGCTCAGCCTCACCATAGCTCTACTGAATAGCACAGGGGAAATGAGGGGAAAAGGCCTCCCTGGCAAGACAACCTCACCAGCCACAGACCTGCCATGGGACACACCACCCAAGGGGTACTTTCTCCACCAAGTGCTCCCCAAGCCTGGGTGCTCTCTCACCAGCTTGTGATCCTGAAGAGTGCAGGGCAATCAAGGGAACGAAGCTGGCACTGCTGATGCCGAATGCCCTTTGGTCCGTGTGACTAGCACTGGCCCTGATTCACAAGCAACATCAGCCCCTACAGTTCCCACACATCACACTTCCTCCAGTCTTTATCAAAGCACTTTGGTCCAGGGCTTGAACAGCTCCATCCAGAGCCACACCAGACCTGCTGCAGGGTGTCCAAGAGCCTGGGTGGAGGAGGCCAGCGAGGAGTGACCACAGAGACCTGCAGTATGAGCTGCAAGGAGGGCAGCCTGGCTCTATACCTGCTGTCCGGGGAGGCAAGGAGGGTGACTTCAAACCTTACAGGCCTCAGCACCCTAGTTCAACACTCAGCTGCAGCAACAGCCCCAACACACGTGGTAGGAGCAGGAAGGAGGTCAAGCATCCAGCTGCCAGGGTAAGCACTGCCCAGCGTCTACACCACGAGGTCTAGCTCCAGCGCAAGGGCTGCATCTCCAGGCTCTTGGGAGGGCACCCTGTGAAACCTGGAAGGTTTTCATACCCAGACAGCACTTTTCCCACGGTTGCCTGAGACTCAAATCCACAATTTTGTGGTCCTAGGCTTATGACCTTGAAGCTTTTTTTTCCAAGTCATACAATTCTGATTCCAATTCTAATGCAGCTCCTTGCAGCACCAAGCAGGAGGGTGAGTGAGCTCAAGATCTGACTGACTCCAAGCATGAGGCTGCTTCTAGAGCAGCTCAGAGGCTGCATGCAGGAGTTCTCTGCCCCGAGATACTTTGAGAAAGCAGAATTATCAACATTTCCTTAAAGGAAGAAGTGGGGCAGGGTGGCAAAAACCTCAGCAGGCATCCCCTTGTTGTTTACATAAATCTCAGCTCCCAGTGACTTCAGAGGGATTCAGCTGAGCACCACTAAGAATAAATAAAAGCCCTTTGTCTGCAATTCTCTTGCTCCACTTTGCTGCCTGGTTTGCTGCCAGAGTCCAGGCAATGGCCCTGGCACAGGAGGCGCAGGGAAATTCAATCCCGGTGACCTGCTGACTAATCCTGCTCCCTACCTGCGTGTTGGGTCAGGCAGCCAGCCCCAAGGTGACACAGGCAGCCTGGCCTTTGGGAGGAGGGGACTGACCTGCTGCCAGCTCCCAACGGCCACAGTGCCAGGCAAAGACCACAAACTTCCACCCAGATGTAAAGCTGTGCCGTGCCAAGCAGGAGGGCAGCAGAGAAGTCAATTATTGGAAGCTCCTGGCACTGTTCAAGGTCTGCTGAGGACAGCAGAATCTGCCCATGCTGAATGCCCTCCTGCACCAGCTTCTGTCCAGACAGCAGAGGGGAGGACCTGGAAAGGAAACCTGCAGCTGAGGCCTGTGCTGATGGCAAAGCTTCCTCAGTGCCCAAGCAGGAGCCAGCAATGCTGGGAGTCACCTTCATTCATCAGGGAATGACTCCTAGGAGTCATCTTCATCCCAGCAGTCATCTTCATTCATCAGGGAAGCCCAGAGCAGAGGGAAGGAAGGGTCCAATCCTGCACTGCTGATCACAAATATTTATGGAGATGTCTCTGCGAAGCAGGTGCAGCCCTGGGGCTGCTGACAAGCTGCCAACAAAGCCTTTGGTGTTGCAAATCTTGAGCTCCCTTGAGCTCAAGTTTATTCCAAGGACTTTTATTTATCTACTTTTCAGCCAAATTCTGACACCAGTGAGCAACTGCCCTGTGTCTGGCTTGTCCATGGATAAAAAGGAACCTGGGAACTGACCCCTCCTGGCCAGGAGGGGACTGAGGGGTCTCTAAGCCACTTCCTTCTGATACACAGAGAGCACAGAAACACCTCCACTGAGCTATGATCCATCCCCTGATCACTTTGTACTCACCCCTTGCAAACAGGATAAAGCCAGGCTTTAAAAAGCACCTCCAAGCTCTGGGGGGGTGCTGTGAAATAAGTTCACACAGCCTGGCTCATCCCCTCCCATTCCAGAGTGCTCGGGGCACAAGCTCCTGGCAGCCCATGTCTAGAAAACACACAAGGGCATTTTCCTGGGCTCAGAGGTCAGCTGAAGTGGAAGATGAGCACCAAAACTATGTCTAATATTCATGCATTCTCCATACTTTTATCAGAGACCAAGGACAGAGTGGCTAGAGAGCAGCCAGGCAGAAAGGGACCTGGGGGTGTTGGTAGATAGGAGGCTGAGGGAGCTGGGGGTGTGCAGCCTGAAGAAGAGGAGGCTCAAGGCAGACCTCATTGCTGTCTACAGCTACCTGAAGGGAGGTTGTGGCCAGGTGGGGTTGGTCTCTTCTGCCAGGCAACCAGCAACAGAACAAGGGGACATAGCCTCAAGTTGTGCCAAGGCAGGTTAAGGCTGGATGTTAGGAGGAAGTTGTTGGCAGAGAGAGTGATTGGCATTGGAATGGGCTGCCCAGGGAGGTGGTGGAGTTGCTGTCCCTGGAGGTGCTCAAGAAAAGCCTGGATGGGGCACTTAATGCCATGGTCTGGTTGACTGGGCAGGGCTGGGTGATTGGCTGGCCTGGATACGCTTGGAGGTCTCTTCCAACCTTGTTGATTCCATGATTTTATGACTGAACAAACCAAGGGAGCAAACCAGCCCCATCTGAGCCCTCAGGGGGTCTGCAGCACAGCCAAAGCAGGAGGGGACAAGGACCCTCACACCCTGCCCACACCACACAACCTGCCTAAGGCCCACACAGCGAAGGCAGGGACCTCAGCTGCCATGCCACCGAGGCAGCACACAGTGAAAGAGGCCAACCACAGTGCCAGCAGCCAGAGGACAGAGCAGCAGCTCTTGTCACAGGAGGACACAGAAACAGGGTCAGCGTTCCTGACTGCTGGACTGGTGCTATTTCAGGGCCCTGATGGTCCAGGAATACACAGTGCCAGGCACCCTTAACTTTGTTACCTAATCATCTGTCCGGTTTAAATTTATCTCCTTGCTCCTGCCTGCCCTGGACATGCAGGGTCCGGAGGCAGCAGAGCTGCCAGCCAAGGCAGCAGCCGCGCAGGCAGCCCCACACGTGTCCAGGGCACGTCACGGAGCCTGCTGCCTGAGCTGTGCTGCAGCACTGCAGGAGCAGGGCTCACAGATCTGCAGTGCCCTTTGCAGCGCTCCTGCTTTGTGCTAGGGACACCACCGGCGCCCGGGAGCCCTCTGCGTCACCGAGCACCTCACCTCGTACGCTGCCAGCTCCCTCCCCGGCACAGGCTCCGTCAGCAGCCAGGCACTGGCACTGCAGGGGGGGATCCTCTGCACACTCCGAAGCATTTCCCTGAATCACTCAGTGCCTCTGGCAGCTTGCCCTGCACACCAAGAACAGCTCAGAGAACCTGGATCTCACCCACGCTGCTCCCACAGCGGCACGGTCACCCGTGGGAGCCACTCCTGGGTCACACCAGGAGAGGGCTGGGGAAAGCCTCCAGGTATTTTCCATTCCTGGAAGGGGATGGCCAGGCTCAGAGGCAGGGCAGGCTGCAGCCTGAAGGCTGGTTTCTGTTTCTGCAGGCTCTGGCAGGGAGAATCAGGAAAGGGAAGATAAGAACAGAGTCAGCAGTTCTGGAGGCCAGCAGAGCTCAGTCCCAGCCAGGCCACCTCTGACTCAGAGCTAAGGCTGCTGACACAAGAGGCTGCACCAGCAAAAGCCTCCAGAGCTTTCCAAGTGCCTGCAAACAAAGTGGAGGACTGAGACTCCTCTGCAGATGTGACCTTTCCCTCTGAGTCCCTCTGAATCATGGCTGACAACGGCACAGCACCAGCCCAACTCTCCCAGCTTTGACCAAACCACTTTGTTTGGGGTTCGCCCTTCTGTCCCAGTGCCTCTCCCCAAAGCCCCGTGGGCTGCTGGCTGTGCTGCAGCCCCTCACCAGTGAGCCATGGGGAAAAGCTGGCTGCAAGGCACCTGAGGGCTCTTCAGCCAGAGCAGCTCACCCACTGCTGCTCAGCTGGGTGCTGTGCCCAGAGCCCAGCCTGCCACCAAAACATTCCCTTCTCCTTCCTGTGAACAGGCTGGGCCACAAGCCCTGCATCCTTAGGGCCTGCCTTTGGCAAGCCTGCTGCTCACTCAGGGCACTGACATGTGTCACAAGGAGGCACCAGAAGCTTGTGACATACTGAAGGGTGAGAGCTACCTTCAGCCCTCATGGGATTTCAGTTTTGGGGGCTTAGAGACCTGTCCTACCTGACTCTCTGCTGAGCTATCTGCTGCACCAGCAGCACCCCTCAGACTCCTCACACCTCACCTGCAGGCAGTGCCATCACTCACTGGTTACAACAAAACCACTCGAATCTCCATTTTCTCAGCCAGAGGATGACGACACATTTACACCCTATCTGCAGAAGCAAAGGAGAATAAATCAGCCTTCAGAGAAACCATCCCTCCTTGGCACCAGCCCATACAGGCCAGAAGGGTGTCCAGCACCACGGATTCATCTGCAGCTCCCCAGAACCAAAGTGACCTCAGTATCCAAACCTGAAATAACTGGAGAAATGACAAGGTGCTCCTTCTGCCTGATAAAATCTAGGGAGCAGACAGGGTTTGTGTGGAGACAGATGGCTCACAAGGAAGTGAGTATTTCCCCTCAACAAAAGCATGGCAGAATGCAGAAAGGGAGGTGGGAATAACCCTCAAGAAATCTTGCTGCTCTTCCCCCCAATCCCCAGAGAAGGACAGACCATAACTAAATGCCTGGCAGAGGTTTCTCAGAGCAGCAGCTCCTCAAATCTTTCTGGATAATTTACATTGTGCTCTGGTTTGCTATTGCAGTGCTTAAGTGAAACTCTGAATCAGCTCCAGAGAGTCATTTTAACTGCATTTTAGTTACAGCTAACTCATAGTGGACAGAAGAAAGAAATGAAGAGCCAGGATTTAGCAGAACTACAAAGGAAAAGAAAACAGATTAAGAGTGCTGGTGGAAATAAAGCCATTGTGAACAGCCCTGTGTACACACAGACCACCCCAGCACCTCCAAGCCACAGAGGTGCCAAACACCACAGGCTGTGGCATCAAAGCTTGGCAGGCCGGGCTGAGATAAAACCTGGACCTTTCTGTGGAGCTGAGGATAAAGCACAGCTCTGGCTCTGGCAGGGGAAGTGGGCACCAGCAGCACATGACTGGCTACTGACTTTGCTCCATCATCTAGAGGTGGTGTCTCAGTGCTTCTCCATGGGGCACAGGCAGACAAGGTGCTGTGTCCTGAGAAGCCACTATTTGCACCCTGAGTAGCTTCTGTGGGGCAGCTCAGAGCAAAAACCACTGTGGCCTGGGTCAGTCTGGCACATTTGCCCTGCAGGAGCATGGCAAACATTGACACACTTGAAATGTGCTGGTCAGGAAAGACAGACAAACATGAGCTGCCTGCATCAACCATATCCAAACCAGGCACTCTCAAAACACAACAAAAAGCCCAGGCACTCCATGTGCCCACAGAAGAGACTCCCAGAGCCCACTTTACCCACTGCTTGCAAGCAGGTCTCAGCCCCTCAGGATGCCACAGGGTTGCAAAGTTCTCTGAGTCAGACACACACTGCTGGTGCTTCATACAGCAGCGACCAAAGCAAGGGCAGGTGAATGACTTGGTGTCACAGCATGAGTCATGGCACAGTCAGGCCTGGTGCTCCATGTCCAGCCTGTCAGGTGAGCATTTTTGCTCAACCTCAGCTCATGGAACATTCCTTCATCCCCGCCACAAGAGCAGAAGCCCTCTGCTGCTGCTTTACTGCAGGGCTGTGCTTGGGCAGTCTGCATAGGCTGCTCAGAGCAGACAGCTCTCTTCTCAAGGAAATGGATTGAAATGTGCAGATTATCTTTCAGAGTCCACTTCCATAGCTGCAAAAGAAGAGCAGGTGAGAATCCAGGGGAACCTGCCCATCAAAGCACAATACACGTGGTGCACACAAAGCTTTCTTCCATCACCTGAACTGGCTGCAGCAAGACAGTCATCCCTGTCACCTGTGAGTCCACACAGGCACTGCTCTCAGTCACACACCAAGGTTCTTCCAAAGCTAACCTCTAACCGTGGAGACAATATGATAGCACCCCAAGAGGAAAAGCAGGGTCTTGGAGCAGACCACATCCTCCTCCAGCACACGTTATAGCATGGCCAAGGCTCTGCTCACCTTCACAGCAACAATCTGTCTACAGCATCCTCTGACAACAGGCAGGCAGGCACTAAAGGTGCTGTCCTCATCCAAACCACCCGGTGTGGTCTTTGCTCACCTGGCTTCCTGCAAATGCACAAGAGCTCATCCTGCATCACACCTAAAAACACAGCATGGCCTCAGCATCAAGCCTCTGCCAGCATCCTGACCCAGAAGCACAGAGATCATCCAGTCCAACCCCCCTGCCAAGGCAGGATCACTTAGGGTAGTCCACTCAGGAATGCATCCAGGTGGTTTTTAAAGCCTTCAGGGAAGGAGACTCCACAACCTCTCTGGGCAGCCTGTTCCAGTGCTCTGTCACCCTCACTGTAAAGAAGTTTCTCCTCGTGTTGAGGGAGTGCTTTGTGCTGCAGTGGGAAAACCTGGAGTCTTCTGAGCTGCAGAATTAGCCAGAGATGAGTCTAGAGACTCCACAAGCAAGCTAAACAGGTGGATGAAGGAGACAATACAGAGTGGGACCAAGATTTCATGCCCTGACATCGAATTCAGACAGACCTGTCCACACAAGGTGGTTCTGAGCACTGTAAAGACTCAGTGCCACAAGGCACCACTGAGAGGATCAGAGCTCTCTTCGACTTCAAAGGAGAAAGCAATGTTTTGATGTTTATGTAGCTTTGCCAGGCTTCAGGAAGTTCAGCATTTTGTAGACAAAATTCACCTGACATGCCCCACAGTGCACAAAAAGGCATCAATGGGGCTAAGGAAGGGAGATTCCCAACATCCAGCCCTGCTGGTGGCCTGCGACACTGCGCTGCTCCCAAACCATCAGCTAAGTCACTTTGGAGCACCAGGGGAATGATGTGCTGCAGCCCTCAACTGAGTGAGAACTGCTCCTCTTCCTCACCCACCAACACGAGCTGGATGGCCTTACAGCCAAAGGAGATCTTTCTGGTCACCTCACACCTCGTGCTCAATTCCATGCAGCTAAGATGTGTGCAAAATGGCAGGTGGATGAGATGGGAAGAGCTGCCCTTATTGTTCAGGTCACCATCCTGGCTGGCAAGGCTCAGAAAAAGGAAAGGCTGCAAACCCAAGTGAGCAGCATCCAGCAGAGCAGGGAGCATGAACTGAGGGGGTCCTGCATGGGTCTCTATGGGAAAAACTCTAAGCAAACAAAGATCAGTTACTTGCAATTAGAAATATGTTTGTTTTCCTAGATGATGAAACATTCCTGGATTAATCCAAACTCAAGAGAAATCAGCCACCCTCTAGTCCATGTCAAATGTCTCTGGAGTTTGCAAATAAGAGACAGAAGGAAGATCTGGCTGTGAGTTTGTGCCTGTGCACACATCCACAGCTCCCTGCTCATCAGCCACTTGTGTGGAGAGAAAGGGTGAGCAGCAGCACCACAGAATCAACCAGGTCAGAAAAAATCTGTAGGATCATTGCTTCCAACCTATCACCCAACCCTTCTAATCAACTAACCCATGGCACTAAGTGCCTCATCCAGCTTAAACACCTCCAGGGACAGCAACTCCACCACCTCCCCAGGCAACCCATTCCAATGCCAATCACTCTTTCCGTGTAGAACTTCCTCCTAACATCCAGCCTAAACCTGCCCTGGCACAGCTTCAGGCTGTGTCCTCTTGTTCTGACCCTGGGTGCCTGGGAGAAGAGCCCAACCCCACCTGGCCACAACCTCCCTTCAGGTAGCTGTTGAGAGCAATGAGGTCTGCCCTGAGCCTCCTCTTCTCCAGGCTGAACACTCCCATCTCCCTCAGCCTCTCCTCACAGGGCTCCTCACCAACCTTGGTGCCCTTCTCTGGACATGTTCCAGCACCTCAACATCTTTCTTACATGGAGGGGCCCAGAACTGGACACAGCACTCAAGGTGTGGCCTAATCAGTGCTGAGTACAGGGACAGAAGGACTTCCTGGTCCTGCTGGCCACTGTTCCTGATCCAGGCCAGGATGCCACTGGCTTTCTTGGCCACCTAGGAACACTGTTGGCTCATGTTCAGCTGCTGTCAAACAGCACCCCTAGATCCCTCTCTGCCTGGCTTCTCTCCAGAGACTCTGTCCCCAGCCTGTAGCACGGCACAGGGTTGTTGTGGCCAAAGTGCAGAACCTGGCACTTGGACTTGTTAAGACTCATGGCACTGGACTATGTCCATCTGCCCAGCCTGTCTAGGTCCCTCTATGAAGCATGAGAGACCAGATGTGGATGAAGGAGCAAGGAGTGCTGCAAAACCCTGACTCCCAAACCCACCAGAAACTCTCCAGTGTGTGGCCAGCAGGCTGCATGTCCAGGGTGTGCCTGCTGCTGTTTGCATTCCACGGCCTCGATATTGCAAGGAGAAACACAAAACATAACTCTCCTCCTCACCTCCCCCAGATCTGGTGCCTTTTTTTTTCACCCCTCCACAGATTAATGGGATCCAAATATCATTAGTACCAGTATCAGCATTTACATAACACTTCTCGCGGTGTGGAGTGGCTCTGCTGGGTGTACGAAGAGGAGGAGGGTGAGGAGCCCAACCGCTGAAGTTTCATTTTCGTTGTGTCTCTGCGTGTCCACACAAACCCATTGCAGCCACCTGTGAGAAGCTGCTTCTGAGCCCTATGAGCCCAGCACAAACCATCCTCGTGGGATCAGGCTGGCACATGCAACCAGCACACAAGCAGAGGAGCCTCCAACAAGTGCTGGTTTGGATCAGCAAACAGCAGAAATGTTAATGCTGTGCAAGTGTCACCAGGGTGAGGATTCTATAGTGTACCTGAGGAGCTGCTCTAACTCAGCCTCTTGGCTGCACTTCATCTGGTCCCAGATGCCTTGGAAGATAACAGCCAGCCCCTTGTGCTGTGTCCTTCCCAGTTCCAGCATCTCCACAACAGCACAACTCAACTGATCCACGGCACTGAAGCCTCTTTCACCCCCAAGGTCCCAGTCAGAGCCACGCCATGGTGCTAGACTCCAAACTGTTCCTCCGTGGGCGCACCTCAAGCTGGTGGATTCGGACTCTGAAACACTCCCACATGGTATATGTAACACTCAGTAGCCTCTGGGGCAAGCAGCTTGCAGGACCTCCCCCTGCTTTCTGCTTCTCGCTTACAAGGCCCTTGCTCGTCCCCTCATAGCGCCGGTCCCCGCCGTGACTCATCACCGACACAATGGCGGAGCGGCCGCGGCCCGGCGCGCACACAAAGCGCTGCCCCCGCCGCAGGTACGCGCCGCTGTCACCGAGCGAATGCCGCAACCCGGCCTCATCGCCGCCGGCGCAGCTCAGAACAGCGGATCGCACCGACGGCAGCGGTGGCGGAGGCGTTCTTCAGGAACCGTGAGCCGCCGGCGGTCGCACGGCCGAACCCCGGCGTTGTCGTGCGACAGCCAGACCCCGGGGAAGCAGGAGCTGGGAGAAGCGCAGACGGGCGACAGAAACAGGGAGCGGGGCGGGGGCGGCACGGCAGGGAGGGAGCCGCTACGGCCCAAGGAACGAGGCAATCACCCTGGGGCTTCCCCGGCCCTGTCGATCTCCCCAGACCCCAGGGCGGGCGCGGATGCCGTAGCCCGCTGGCGGGGCCGCGGCGGAAGCGGCGTAGGGCACCGCGGGCCGGGCCGGGGCTCCCCGGGGCTCCCGGCGGGGCGGGGCTCCCCGCGCGCGGGCCGCGCGAGGCGGGGCGGGGCCGCGCGCACGTGGTGGCGGGCGGCGCCTGCAGCGTCACGCGGCGCAGCCCCGCCCCTGCCCCGCCGGCGGCGCGGGGACACGCAGCGCGCGCGGCGGCGCGCCCGCGGGAGGGGCGGGGGCGGCCGGAGCCCCCCGGCGCGGCCCCGAGGACCGGGGCTGGTGGCCCTCAGAACGTCCCCACCCGCAAGCTGCCCCTGCCGAGGCGGTGTCGCGCTGTCGCCTCGTCCCCCGTTCCAAGCATTACCCGCCCGCCTCAGCGCCCTGTCACTTCCCCGCGCCGCGGCAACCACCCGCCGCGGGCTTTCCCCGTCGCCAACGCCCCCGGGCGGGCCCCGGCGGCAACGCCTCGCAAAGGCAGCGCCTCGTTCCCCCCACGGTGCCGGCCCGGCCCGGCCACGCCGGCGTCGTCCCAGTCCCCGTCCCCATGCCGCCCCGGCCGGTGGCCGACGGACTGTCAGGCGGCAGCCCCGGCGCGGCGCGGACGGCCCCTTACCACGTGCGGTCTGCTGCTGCTGCGCCTGCCACTCCAAGAACCGCGCCGCCTCCAGCAGCGTCTCGATGCTCATGGCGCGGGCCCCGGCCGCCGCCGCTGCCGTCTCCCCGGTAGCGCGGGCCCGGCCGCAGGCGCCGCGCCGCCCCGCGGCTCGCCCCGACGGCAGCAGCGCTGGCGACAAGATGGCGGGCGGCAACAGAAACACAACAGGCGGGCGCTGGCGCGGCCCCGCTACTACGCGGCGGGCGGCGACAAGACGCGGCGTGGACGTGTCGGGCGCCGCCCGGACGGGACGGGGCGGGACGGGATGAGGAGGCCGGCTCGGCTCGCCGTGACGCGTGGACGGCCCGACAGCTCCACTGCTGCGCGTGATGGCGACGGCTGGCGGCTCGCCCCGGGGCGGGTAATTGGACGCGGGCAGGGCAGTGGGCGCGGGCGGGGCTCGGACGAGCCAGCGGCGGCGGGATCCGGCCGCCGCGTTTTGCGGGCGGCCCTCCCCCCGCAGTGCGCTGGCGGCCCATCACACGGTGTCAGCGCGGCGCCGGCCAATGGGCGCGCAGCACAACACGGCGTGCAGCACCTCCACATGGGCGCCCCGCGCCGCCGCCAGCCGCCTTAAAGGGGCCGCGCCGCCCCCGCCGCGCCCCGCCCGCCCGCCCACCGCGCCCGGCCCTGCCGCGGACCCCGCGCCCGGCTCCCCAGGGCCCGGCTCTCGGCCGAGCGCTGCGGTTCGCCGCAGTCCGCCTTTGTAAGTAAGTTCCCGCAGGGCGCGCCGCTGCCGGAGCGGGGCCAGAATCCCGGCACAGCACGGCCCGGGCGCGGCGGGGAGCGGGATAACGCAAAGCCGCAGCGAGCAGGCGTTGTCCCCATGGTCCGCTCCGGCCCTACAGGCTGCGGGATGGGAGCTGTGTTCCGGGTGCTAGTGGAAGCCGTGCCCGGTGCAAGTGCGGAGCGAACGCGCACGTCCACGCGTGTCAGGGCCGCGTGTGTGTGTGTGCGCCTCTGTTCCCTCTTCCCCCAGCGGGTGGATATCCCCGAATACCGTAATCTCACGAAAATCGATGTGTTTTTCTGAATGCACACCCGTGTGGCCTTGACTGGCCGCTGCAATCCGTGCTGCGCCTGGAGCGCTGCGAGCGCCGCAAACACAAGTTCTGCTCTCCAGCAGCCTGGCAGCTGGGCACAGCCTTGCTCTCAGCACATCATTTTCCATGTTCTGTTGTCTGCACTGCTTTAGCCGAACCCTCTCTGCACTGTTCTGGGTCACAGGCTGTGTGGGTGCCCACGAAGGGCTCTGGCGTGTGCCCTTCCCTGCCTCCTGCCACAAAGAGCGACTGCCTATTGGAATGGGCTGCCCGGGGGGGCGGTGGAGTCACCATCCCCGGAGGTGTTTAAAAGGAGGCTGGATAAAGCACTTAGTGCCAGGGGTTAGTTAATTAGAAGGGTTAGGTGATAGGTTGGAGTCGATGATCTCAGAGGTCTTTTCCAGCCTGGTTAATTCTGTGTCTGGAGTTGCGATTGCACCAAAAGGAAAAGCCAAGCCCCTTTCTGTTGAGGAAAAGCAGAGGAAAGGGACTTTGGGAGAAGCATCCACAGGAGGGCCCCACGGGTAGTGCCTGGGGTTTGGAAATGCCTTGCAGTGGAGCTGCAAGTGCTGCCTTCGGTGAGCTCACGTCAGGGAGCATTTCCCTATGTAAGGCCTTTTTTGGGGAGCTTGCAAAACTAAATTAAACTTTAATTATCCGCACTGAGATTTTTCCATGCTGAGGATCTGCCTCTCATTGGCTCTGGGGATGGGAAAAGATGCTGAAGTACAGGAAAAAGAAACTGATTGGGGGGGGAAAAAAAGTGATGTTCCCATGGAAGGAATGGGACTGAAAATAAATAAATACATATATATAAACATGAGAATTTTCATTCTGCTTTGGATAAATGAAGGAGTTTACAGACCAAAAAACACACTGAGGAATGGCCACTGACTGGAGCAAAACCAGACCCCTGTGAGCTGGGTCATGCTGGTTTGTGGAGCCTGGGGCTGGCTTCTGCAGGTGTGCCCATTCCTCATGACCTGCACCCACCAGCCAAGACCTTGTCTCCTCCTCGCTCAACGTGTGGCCAGAGGCCTCACTTACTGCATCAGGCCTTTCTCTGCAGATGAAGTGGTCTTTTTCTCCAGGGCTTTGCTGGGAGCTCACCTCTGAGCCATCTGAACACAAAGTTAATGGGTGTGTGGTGCCCACTCCGTCACACAGGACTGGCTGGCAAAGCCTGGCTGAAATGATTCACCTGCTCCCTTCGGGACCTGCTGGGTGCTGCCCCCAGCAGAGAGCTGTGTGAACTACACACACAGCCTTGAGAAGCTCGCTGAAAGCGACTCCAGGGCTAACTTAATCTGACATTTCCTGAATCCTTCCTTTTGTAACCTGGCCATACCTGGATACATTTTGCATGTGTTGTACATGTTGCATCCAAACAGGTTTGCAGAGCAGGACTATGTCTTTTAAGAGCAATAAACCCCAGATTCTTTTTCCAACCACTCCTCTCTTGCCTTTCACACCATGCATAATCCAGCAATCCACACAGGGTTACAGTGTGAGGGAAGGAACTGTCCTTCTGCAAGCAAAATTGCTCCACAAATGATGCCTCTTTAGCACTGAACTTGTGCCCATGCAGAGAGCCACAGCAGCTGCCTGCAGCTCTGCTGTGCAGCTCAGGGACCTGCTGGCCCTGCTCTGCTGCAAGTGCTGCAAACTCTCAGGTTGCAAGATAAAAACTCTTAGCATGCAAGATAAAAAAACCCAAGACAACAAAACCGAATCATTAGAGGAACTTAACTGCCAGCACAACAGCAGTGGTCTATAGCAGTGTGGTTGTTGGGACACAGCTTCTAAATGAAGCCTCTTCAGGTCCATGTCATAGAATCACAGAATCAACCAGGTTGGAAGAGACCTCCAAGCTCATCCAGTCCAACCTATCCCCCAGCCCTACCCAGTCAACTAGAATGGCTTAGTCCTGGGCTGGGTTAGCTGCTTTAAGCAGGAGGCAAAACTTCCCTTCAGCCTGTCTGGAACACTTTAATCTCCAAGGAGAGTTGTTTCTCCTGAAATCTTGAGCTCTGTGGGGTCTGCTTAAGCCAGCACCTGGCTTTGGCAGCTCACAGTAGAAACCAGAACCATTAAACATCCATCTTGGAGCTCCTGATTAAATTCTTACATTGTGAGCTTCTGCACCCAAGCGATCAGCAACTTGGGAGCACATCCAAAATCCATCAGCTGTGTGTTCACCTGCCTCTGGAGGATTGTACTAAGGAAGCTTTTTGCTGAATCATCTGACCCTGTTCCTAGGGACAGCAGTAAACCAGACCCAGTCTTTGGGAACACTTAGGGACAGTTTTTGTGTGCTAAAAGCAGAAAGAAGGCTGATTTCTGCCCTGGTACAGCCCACCTTGATGAAGAGCAGATGCTGGGCTACCAAACCAGCCAAACACACCCAGGCTGGGGGCTTGAGGACACCCAGAAGGAGGTCTGCAGTCAGAGCTGTCCTTCTCCTCAGACCACCTGGCCTGGTGGACTCTCCTCTTCTTTACCAGTCAGACTTGGTGATCATGAGGGTCTTTTCCAGCTGGAACGTTTCTGTCATCCTGCGATCCAGGCTGCTCCTGAGGACAGCCCAGGGGCAGGAATGCAACCTGGAGCAGCCTTCCCAGGCCAGGTGGGTTCCTGCATTTCTGCTGCCTGCCTGGTGGCTCTTGCTGCTTCCTCACGGGTAGCCACATCCAGCCCTGCTCTTGGGGAGCAGGAGGACTCCTCAGCTTCCAGCTGTGGTGCTGAAACTTCCAGGCAAATCCTGTGACTAATGTGTGTCTTTTGATCTTGTGCAAAGATCAGCTGTGCCTCCTAAGATGAGAATGTGAAGCTTTTGTTTCCCACACGTGCTGGGCTCAGAGGTGTTTCCTTATTTACCTGTTTTGGGAGAAGGTCAAGTGCATTTTAACTTCTTATCTGCTCAGTATTTCCTGTTTAGTCAGTCCCTTAGATGATACTGGGTGATAGTCAGATGGCATGGGTGGTATCTCTGCCGTATTCTGCCTGTGGGAAGTGTAGAAACTGTGGAATTGAGCATGAATGAAAGGAGAGGTGGACTTGGAGGACACCTTCTACATGAAGCTAGGCTGGGAAAGCAAGCAAACAAACAAAAAAACAACCTGGAAGCATTTTGCATAACACAACAAAGTACCCAGCAAAGTGCATTTCTGTGTTTCTGGGCACTGCATAAAGTTTGGATGGGTTTAAGTTTATCCAGGTGCAATTATGATCAGCCACACATTAACAGTGAGAGGGAAAGGAGCACTGGCAGCAGGTCCCACTTTATTTCCTTATATGCAGCCCTCCTGAAAAACAAAGGGATGAGGCTTCGAAGGAGATGAGAATGGCCATGTTGAGGGTGACACTATCTCACAATGCCACCTACCCACACAACGCCACCAGCAGCCCCTAATACCCTAAACATCCCATTCCATATCCAGGGATATGATGTGTGCTCAAAAATCCACAACCTCAGCAGTGCAGGTCTGGAAGAGTCATAGAATCAAAAAATCAACCAGGTTGGAAGAGACCTCCAAGCTCATCCAGTCCAACCTAGCACCCAGCCCTATCCAGTCAACCAGACCATGGCACTAAGTGCCTCATCCAGGCTTTTCTTGAACACCTCCAGGGATGGTGACTCCACCACCTCCCTGGGCAGCCCATTCCAATGCCAATCACTCTCTCTGTGAAGAACTTCCTCCTAACATCCAGCCTATACCTCCCCTGGCACAACTTGAGACTCTGTCCTCTTGCCTGGGAGAAGAGGTCACCCCCCACCTGGCTACAACCTCCTTTCAGGTAGTTGTAGGCAGCTGCAGTCACTGCAGTGCTGCTTAGTAGCCTCCTTCTTCTTATTCTGCTGCTTGCTTTCTGCTTGGGCAGCAAACAGCTTCTCCTCCCCCAAATCCACCCATGCAGCACTGTCCCAGGTGCAGCCATCAGTTACCTGGCTGCCTACTTTTATTACTCTCTTCAGGAAGGAGTTTTTAAGGAATGTTGCATCCCAGCTGTGTCTGTTGCTAGAAAAGAGAATCCCTGAATGGGATCCTTTTGCTAGCAAGAGAACCAGTTCCATCCCAGCCCAAATGATTTGTGTTTCACTGGAAATCCAGCTGGGTTTAGAGCACCTTGGATGGTGTGAGCACATGAAATGGCTCTTACAACCCCAGCTGAGTTGTGCTCTGGAGTTAAATAATTGTCACTGTTCATACTGTTTGTAAAATCTCAGATAGAAATGGGATGAGCAACTTGGGTGAATCGATTTTGTGCCATGCTCTGACAGGTTGCTTGCATCATGCCAGGTGGCTGGGGCAGCACTAGATGAAGTGCTGAGGCTTCCCTTAGACCCTACCAAACCCTGCCAGGCAGGGAGGGCATCATTCGCGGGGAGACTGAGCTCCCTGTTGCACCCCAGACCATAAACTCTCTTCCTCCATCTGCCCATGTGCTAGTTTGAAGCTGGCCAGAATGTTTTGGCGAGAAGGATCAGATCACAGGCTGTGAAAGAGAAACAAGGGTGATGTCTACTTCACTCATAGGCTTGCTGAGATGTATAAGAACAAGAATCCAAACACAGATAGGGGAGTCACTCTCTGTCTGGGCTCTGAGCTGCATTTCTCTCTAACCTCACCTTCCATCTCTCTGATTAATCCACTTTGCTTCCTAACCCCCCTGGCCAACCTTCCATTCTTCCTTGGGGCACAAGGCAACATCTGGGGTAAGGTAGGGGAGTGGGAGGAGGTGGAAGGGCGGTTGGGAGCCCCTCCCGAGGACTCGGGTTTCTGGGAGGGCTGTTGTGTGTCTGTATTACCTTCTACCTTGTCTATTTCTGTCTATAACTGTATCTGCAGTAAATATCTGCCTGCATATTGTGCTAAGCTGTAAGTATAAGCCTCATTCAAATTTCCAGAGCCAGCTGAGTCTAGTCTGGGTGACTTCCAAAGTGTGCATGTGGGGCGGGGAACACCCAAACCATCACACCCCACGTGGGGCACATGAGTTTGCTTTGTTCTGCTCTTCCCCTTCTCTGAATAAACAACTTTTCACTTCAGGCCCCAGAATAATTCTCCTAGAGTCGATGGGAATACTCCACTGCCTCAAGTTTTATCCTCTGCTTAAACACTCCGTTGCTCAAGGCCCCAAATTATGGCTGAACATAAATGATTAGATGAGTGTTTATTCTCTTCCCTCCCCCCCCCCCCCCCCTTTCTTTTTCCCAGGCTTCACACTGAATATGGAATTACACCAACTGTCCTCACATGAAAGGGGGAGTTTATTTCAATATTTTCATTTTTAAATTCAAGGATTGACTGCAGAAAACCCCACAAGGGTGAAAATAATTAGTGCTCTTTCCTGGCTGAACCATTCTGACTGCCTCTGTGCTCCTTTTATTTATGCCTTTAATGCTGAATACATTCTAATTGTAAATATTTAATCGTGAAGAGTGGTGAGGTAGGACTTGTGAGGTGAATGCATCTTGCTCAGATCTGCAGATCCAGCCAAAGGCTTCCCTGTTCTGTCAGGAGTGCCCAACATCTGCCCCCGGGCAGTACCAGGTATGCCTGTGCCACAATCACAAGGTCTTGGACACCCCAGGTTTTACCCAAGCATTTCCATACTGGCCCAGTAACTCTGGCATGACATAAGGACAGCTTGTGTTATCTTCTGGAAAACACCAAGTTGTCCCCTGGAAACAGCATGAGCAGCATCATGGAATGGGTTGGGTTGGAAAGGACCTTTGAGATCATCTAGTTCCAACCTCATGGCCATGGGCAGGGGCATCTCCTGTACCAAACAGATCAAGACCCTGTCCAGCCTGGCTTTGAAAAATTCCAGGCTTGGAGCCTCCCCAGCTTCTCTGGACAACTTGTTCCAGTGCCTCAGCACTCTCGTGGGGAAGAATTTCTTCCTAATATCTCATCTAAATCCAGCTTCTTGCAGTCTGAAGCCATCACTCCTTGTCCTGTG
This sequence comes from Pogoniulus pusillus, assembly GCF_015220805.1. NCBI lineage: Eukaryota > Metazoa > Chordata > Aves > Piciformes > Lybiidae > Pogoniulus > Pogoniulus pusillus. Next base: position 12,825,145 of record NC_087290.1, on the reverse strand, counting down.
CCTTCAGAAAAAGTCAGCAGCTCCCCTTGTGCCCTGGGGCTGTTCACAGGCTCCAGTAAAACACTGCTTGGTTTGCACTTAGGAGAAGCCTGAGCTCAGCTTCCAGCCTTTCTGCTCCCCACAGCTCTCTGCTGCCATAAGGAACTCGCCGTGCACAGGGACCTTGTGCCCCCTCACAGGAAACTCCTCCTGGTTTGAGCTGCAGTTGTCTTTCAGTGTCCCACCTGAGCCAGTCTGAGCTGCTCTAAGTTTCTGACCTCCAGAAGCATTAAAGGTAGATTTTATTCACTCTGTTTTTCAGCCACTCTCACCAACACTGCAGCTCTGTGCAGTGTGATTGGTGTCAGCCACAGCACCACAATGCACAGTGGTAAACTCTGGTGCATTGCCAAAGCAGCCTGAGACCCTCAGGCAAATACCTGCAGAGCCTGCCAGTCAGGGCCACCCCCACTACCTTCTGGCTGGGTTCTCCCTGGCACCAGCGGTGGTATTTCTGCAGTGCCTGGCATGCCCAAGAGACACTGCTTCAACTGGGCAGCACCAGAGTCCTTCTGGCACTCAGAAACACTTCCTGGCCTCCCAGTGCTCCCACTCAGAGATGGCTTTGGGGGCACACTGCTAAATCTCCATGGCCTTTACTTGTGCATGTGTTCAGGTCTGGACGGGAGCTTCTGACGTGGTCTGTGCTGCAGCACAAGGCCGTTGGTAGCAGCAATGCAGGTGTCTAAGCAGGTCAAACCTGACCTCCTGTGGCTCACAGCCAGACGAGGAAGTGTCCTGTGGCAGGAACAGACTAGAGCCGGCTGCAGCACTGCTGATAAACTGGAAGGGGAAGGTCCACCCAAAGTCCATAGGCCATGTGAGGAGGACTCCTGGGTTTGGGAAGCAATAGCTGACTAAGAAAGGAACACGGAATGTGTCCTCCTGATCTGCTGCAAGCTGCCTGTGACCAAATAATTACTCAAGATGATAAACTTCATGTACAAAACAGAGAGAGAGGTCCAAGTGCTCTCCCCTGAGAGCCAGACCTGCCTGCACCTCTTGCCTTAAAATCAGTGCCAAACATGGGAGGGGGGCACAGGACGCTGCCTAGTGGGTCTGATCCAGCCCAGCCTTGTTCCGCTGCCCAAGGGACCCCCAGAACCTACCCGAAAGCTTTAAACCGACGCCCACCTGTCTCCTTGCTGCTAAAGGTGCTGCTGCGGCAAGAGACTGTACGACGGGAGCCACCGGGCTGAGGCGCGGGGCAGACTCGGGGGGTGGTCTGGGAGAGACCCGCGGGCGGTTCGGGGGAGCCCCGGGGGGGTGGTTCGGAGCCTCTTGCTCTGTAGCGCCAGAACCCAGCCCGCAGCCGAGGCTCGGCAGTGCCCGCAGCGGCCCGCAGAGGGCGCCCGCGCTGCTCCAGCCGTACCGGCCCCGCGGGCACCGGCGAGCAGCGGCCGCGGGCAGCAGCGGCAGAGCCCGGTGTGCCCAGCCCCAGCGGCCGTGCCGCAGCACCCTCGCACTCTTGCTAGCGAGCGGACAGCCCAGCCCGGGGCCAGCATCGGCTGCAGGTCCCATGACGAAGCCCGGGCAGAGAGGAAGCGGTGGGATCCGCTCCAGAGCAGCGCAGCCGCCGCCGTGCCGCTGCTGGTTTCAGCTGCTCACGCACCGCCGCTTGCTCGGTGCGGCGCCCGCAAGCATGAGGTCTGGACAGGCACCGGACAAAGGGCCGGGTGGTACTAGAAGCTGATAAAGGTCAGAGATTAATTGGCGCCTCCGAGTCCAGAAGTTTCTTTGTTGCTCGGAGGACTCAGCCGCCCAACAGCGCACTCCCGGGGGCGTCAATGGAGTGCTGCTGTGGAGAGAGGGGGTGGCACAGCAAGCCGCCGGGCAGCCGGCTCCTCGCCCTTCAGAACGGGAGCCCTCACTCCCTATGGTGAACGTCTATATTTTGGGTACCCGTGGGCAGATTTTCTCTCTCTGAGTGAGTTTGTGCACAGTTTGGAACCTGGAATTTTATAGTCCGAAGGCGAGCAAAGTAATCGCAGTAAACCCACAGCTTCAGGGCGCTGTTGCTACCTGCTTTGTGGGTGCCAGCACTGACACTCAGCCCTCACCGTCTGCAGCAGCACCGCGATCGCGGCACTGGGGACACACTACGCCGGTCCTTGTCCCTCAGGCAAGCCCGGCTCAAAGCTCAGTCTGCAGCTGCAATAAGAGCAAATCAAGCAGACCAAGGGTGCTGGTGACACAGCCAAGTGAGCAAGGGTGCAGAGTTTGGGTGGCTGGCTCTGCTCTGCTCTGCTCTGCTCTGCTCTGGCAATGCAGAGGAGGAGTGGCGCAGAACAGGGCTGGTTTGCTGAGCATGGTGTCAGTACTCAGGGAGCCAGCACTGCCAAGCAGAGGACATCCTGTGTCTGCCTCACCTAACAGGCAACCAAGAGAACTAGAGAATAATTTTGGTTGGGAAATACCTTCTACATGACAGAATGACAGAAATATGCAGATTGGCAAAGCCCCTCAGGATCACCAAGTCCAACCTAGAGCCCTGTTTTACAAGATTCACCTTAAACCATATCCATAAGCACCACATCCAAATGACCCTTAAACACATCCAGGGTGGGTGACTCCACCACCTCCCTGGGCAGCTCATTCCAGTCCCTGACCACTCTCTCCATGAAAAACTTTTTCCTAATGTCCAATCTAAATTTCCCCAGCCTCAGCTTGAGGCCATTCCCCCTTCTTCTGTCTCCAATTACCTGTGAGAAGAGCCCAGCAGCAGCCTCTCCACAATATCACTTCAGGTAGTTGTAGACAGATATGAGGTCTCCCCTCAGCCTCCTCTTCCTCACACTAACCATGCCCAGCTCCCTCAGTCGCTCATAAGATTTATTCTCCAGGCCCTTCACCAGTTTTGCTGCCCTTCTCTGGACCTGTTCCAGCACCTCCACATCTCTCCTGTATTGTGGTGCCCGAAACTGAACACAGTGCTCAAGGTGTGGCCTCACCAAAGGCAGCACTGCCAAGTCACCACCTAATCACGTCCCTCAGCACCACATCTCCGTGGCTTTGAAACCCCTCCAGGGTTGAGAACTCCACCATTGCCTTGAACAACCTGGGCCAGGCCTTGACAACCCTTTTAGGGGAAAAAATTATTCCTCATGACCAACCTAAACCTCTCCTGGAGCAAGTGGAGAAAGAGTCCAACCCTGCTTTCACCCCTTCCCTGCGGAGCCATGGCTGCTTCCTTGGCCACAGCTCTGTCCCTACGTGGGCAAAGCCAAGGGTAGGTGTGACAGGGCAGGATGAAAGCACTGTAAGCAGCCACCCGTTCCCAGCACCAAACGATCTCGGTCAATAACCCCTCCTGGAAAGGTCTGCCTCAGCCGCGGTGTCAATACCTCATTGTGTAAGGACAATACACCCACCCGAGGCAGCCCCGGGTAGGGACCAGCTCGCAGCCAGCATTGTGTGACCACAATTACTGAGGGGCTTTCATCCACGGGGGTCGATCATCAGGCGGAGGGGAGCTGCTGTGTTTAGGTGAGATGAAGAGAGTGCTGCTGAATAGCAGCGTTTGGACTTGTTCAGAGCAGTGTCTCTCAGACATTAGGCTGCTCTCCTGGGAGGCTCTGACCTCGGAGGGACACCGAAACTGGCCTGGAAAATGTGAGAGGAGAAAATATTTGCTGCTGCCTGCAAGTTCATTTAAATTGAGGACTCAGCAGAAGAACATTTAATAGATGTTTCTTGCTTTTGATGATTTCACCAAAGCTGGCCCAAGTGCAAGAGGAAAATCAACATGTTCTGCCCTGTTTGCTACAGTCAGAGAAGATGCAGGGTACTAAAAATAAAATTAAGGTAGAGAAATTACACACAACTGTACAGGGCTTAAACTCCTCCAGGAGTTTAAGAGGCTCAGAGACAAAGTCTCTGCACAACAACAGTGCAGGCCCCCAGTTCAATAGCTCCACGTGCACTTCATTCTGCAAAATACACATGTGAAAACAGAAGCTTTTGAACAGCAGAAGCCAATTCAGTTGGCAGAAGCTCTGAAAAATTATTTCTTTCAGCCTTATAATCAACATCTGCACGGTTCACAAAGCTACAAATCTCCCTTTCTGTCTGTCTGTACTCGTGCTTGTATTGAACATTGCTGCAATACAGAGCCACAGGAAAGCAGAGTGATAGGAAAAGCAGGTTCTAAGGAGCAACAGCTCCAGAAACCGTGCTTTATGCATGCAGTAGGGTGAGAGTATTGGCCACTGCAAAACCTCAGATAGCAGAGTGTCAGAAAAGCACTCCCCCCTTTTTTAAAGCAGGCACTAAAAAGAGTTCAAAGTTTGCCTGGGTCTTAAACCAGTTGCTGCCTGAGGCTGCCCTTGCAAGGGCCAGAGCCAGCAAAGTGCCACAGTCTGGTTCAGGAGGCAAGGTGCACATCCATGATGTAGCATTCTGAAATGTAAAAACCGATGCCTTACCCCACGTAACCCAGCTCAGTGTAACAACCACAACACCAATTTGGGGGCAATTTTAGCCTGGCTTTCCCAAGTGAGCCTCAAGAAGTGCAATTGTAGCAAGGAACAGGAGAGCCTAAGCCTTTGCCCTGCTCTGTGTCACTCAGCCTGTGTTGCTGGGGTGACAGCACAGGCTGGGACTGTGCTGCCTGCCTCCTAACCCTCCTCCCTCCTGCGGTATCATTAATAAGGAGCTCCACATAAAATGCTGACATCAGGCTTCTAAAAGCCGTGCTGCTCCCTGAGGGAGCAGCACTGCTGCTGCTGGAGCCCTCTCCTACCTCGCTGTCATTTCTTGGTGGGATGAGTCACAAGGAGGGGAAACAGCACCACGATGCCCTGCTGCTTCTGCCCTGCAGCTAGGAAGCAGCACCACGGTGCCCTACTGCTTCTGCCCTGCAGCTGGGAAGCAGCACCACGGTGCCCTACTGCTTCTGCCCTGCAGCTAGGAAGCAGCACCACGGTGCCCTACTGCTTCTGCCCTGCAGCTAGGAAGCAGCACCACGGTGCCCTACTGCTTCTGCCCTGCAGCTGGGAAGCAGCACCACGGTGCCCTACTGCTTCTGCCCTGCAGCTGGGAAGCAGCACCACGGTGCCCTACTGCTTCTGCCCTGCAGCTAGGAAGCAGCACCACGGTGCCCTGCTGCTTCTGTCCTGCAGCTGGGAAGCAGCACCACGGTGCCCTGCTGCTTCTGTCCTGCAGCTGGGAAGCAGCACCACGGTGCCCTGCTGCTTCTGCCCTGCAGCCTGGGAAGCAGCATCATGGTGCTCTGCAGCCTGGGAAGCAGCATCATGGTGCTCTGCAGCCGGGAAGCAGCACCACGGTGCCCTGCTTCTTCTGCCCTGCAGCTCGGAAGCAGCACTACGGTGCTCTGCAGCCTGGGAAGCAGCACCATTGGTGCTCTGCAGCCTGAGAAGCAGCACCACGGTGCCCTGCTGCTTCTGTCCTGCAGCTAGGAAGCAGCACTATGGTGCTCTGCAGCAGCACCACGGTGCTCTGCAACCTGGAACCTGTGCAGCTCACTGCCAGCTGCGTGGCTGCAGCCAGGGAAGCAGCAGCTGTGCAAAACCCCCACCCACCAGCAGGCACTTCATCTGTATTCCCTCCAGTACCAACCCCACTACCAGGGCTTCAATAATTAATCCTCTGGCTCATGCTGCACCTTTCACCCCAGGATCTGCAAGCACTTTGCAGTGGGGGTTTTATTTTGCTGGGGCAAATAGGGTAGAGAAAAGATTGAACTGATTGACCAAGGTCATGCTGCGTTAACACTTTATTGCTGCTCTACCGTTTGGCTGGGGAGCTGCTGTGACCTTGGGAAGCCAGCAGAAGACTGCGTTTGAAAGCTAACAATGTAAAGATAATCTGCCTTAAAGTGTACCATATGTGTGTGATTAGGCAAAAGCAAAAGCTCTGGAGGAGCTGCTGGTGGTGGGGAGCTGTTCACAGCCTTTCTCTGGGCTGTAATGGCTGAATTTCCAGCCCAGCCTGAGAGAAGGAGACACAAAGCTCCCTGCCTCTTTCAAGGAAAGATGGTTACTCAGCATCCCTGGGATCTGCTGAGGAATCAAGCTTGTGTGCTGTTACAACACTGAGGTGACCAGGTGAGACCACGCAAGGCCATTCCCATGGAAGTTTAGACCCAGGAATTTCAAGATGCCACCATGAAGCCATAAATCTTTTAGCAATGGACACTGGTCCATGTAAGGAAAGCCATTTGGGATGCAGCTGTTGAAGTCAGGGTGTCAGGAGAAGACCAAACAGACCAGCAAATGCAGAAGGGTTATCACCGTGAGCGTGTTGAGACCCTGGAATGGGCTGCCCAGGGAGATGGTGGAAGCCTCATCCCTGGATGTGTTTAAAGCCAGGCTGGATGAGGCTCTGGACAGCCTGATCTAGTGTGAGGTGTACTTCCTCATGGCAGGGGGGCAGGAACTGGATGATCCTTGTGGTCCCTTCCAATCCTGACTGATTCTATGATTCTACCACCACAGAGGTGTGCAGGAGCAGAGCTGTCTGCACTGCCTACCTCCAGCTCTGCACATGCATTCACACCTCCCTCTGAGCTGTGCCCTCACCAACTCTGACTTCCCTCTCACCCTCCTGGGCAGATGAATGCTCAGCTGCTCCTTCTGTCCCATCTCTGCTCACAGGTCCTGCTCTGGACCCTGCCACAGCACAGCAGCTGGTGCCTGCCTTTCCCCAGACAAACAAGCTGCAGCATGCTGAGACCTCCAAAGCCTGCCCAACCATCCCAGTGCCTTGGCACCCTTCTGTAGAGCTGAGGAACTCAATCACTGCCAGGAGTTTTGCAAAGGGCTGAGGATGTTCCAACGTTTGACTCCCTGTTCTTGTGGCCCTAGACTGATTCTGCAGGAGCCACAGCAGCCCCAGACAGGCGAGCTCAGAGAAGAGCAATGGGCTGCAGAAAAGGAGCCACTTGGCTTGGCAGGGAAAGAAAACAATCCCTTTGCTCTGCACAGCTCCCCAGAAGTGAGTCAGTAGGGCTGAGAACAGAAAACACAAGTTGCCATAGAAACTCCCATGCCTTCCACCAGCAGGAGAAACAAATGTAGGCCAATATTTCTGCTTAGCTGGCTCCTGCTCTGGCTGCGCTGCTCAGCCTGCCTGCATCCCAGGCTGCATTAGCAACTTGCTTTGATTTTGCCCCCCCAGAAGAAAGAGCCTTGCCCCCACGGCCTGGGGAAGCTACAGCTTTGCAGAGGTGTGAGTGCAGGGCCACATGGCTACCTGCAGGGTACTGAGGTACTGTGGCTGGGTGACTGTGAGCATGGAGCCCCAGTGAGGAGGGCAGCATAGGCAGTGCCCCCTCCTCAGGCACTACACACTGCCAAGTGTAGCAGGGAGGACGAGAAGAGGGAGGGCAATGAAATGTCTCTGGTGGGTTACTCCAGCCCCCTTTGACTTCCCTCCCTCTGTCCTGGGGGTTTCTAAGCTGTTCACCCAACACTCCTGAGCCTGCTGTTAAATCATGGCCCTCAGCACCACCTCTTTGAAACCCCCACCAGGGATGATGATCTTTCATTTTCTTTTAGATACCTGCTTTGGGAGGGCAGGAGTCAGGAAAGCTTATTGCACAGATTCAGAATCTCTGGATAGGTTTAACAAAAGTAGAGCAAGACTGAAGAGAAACTTTGCAACGTTTCCACAGGGGAAGCCAGAGTCTAATTCTGTGGCTGCCACTCTGCTGGATTCAGTATGTGGGACACTTCCCTCTGGGAAGGGATAACTGAGAGAGTGGAGAGGTGAAAAGAAAAAGGAATCCAAGTCCTAAACTCAGAATGAGAGGAGAACCTCAGGATATGGTAAAAGTCCAGAAGAGTTTAGAGAGGGAAACTGTTTCAAAGTGTAGGTTGTTGATATCATCCCAAGCAGGGAGAGCAGCAGCACAGGGAGGGGATTCTGCCCCTGTGCTCTGCTCTGCTGAGACCCCACTTGCAGCACAGCCTCCAGCTATGGTGCCCTTGGTACAAGAAGGACCTGGAGCTGTTGGACCAGGTCCATAAGGAGGTCACCAAGATGATCAAAGGGCTGGAGACCTCCCCTATGGGGACAGGCTAGGAGAGTTGGGGCTGTGCAGCCTGGAGAAGGCTTCTGGGAGACCTCAGAGAAGCCTGACAGTACCTGAGTGGGCTATGAGAAAGCTGGGAAGGGACTTTTGACAAGGGCTGGGAGTGACAGGCTGAGAGGGAATGGGTTGAAGCTTGAGGAGGGCAGATTGAGACTGGAGATTAGGAAGAAACTCCAGTGAGGGTGGCAAGACACTGGAACAGGTTGCCCAGAGAGGTCATGGATGTCCCCTCCCTGGAGGTTCCAAGACCAGGCTGGATGAAGCCTTGAGCAACCTGGGCTGGTGGAGGTGTCCTTGCCCATGGCAAGGGATGGAACTGGATGATCTTTAAGGTCACCTCCAACCTAGAGCATTCTGTGATTCTATGAATCCATCACATCGAAGAGCAAACTTCTTCCACTCTGTGTCATCCTGTTAGCTAATTCTCAGGTGCTGGGAAGGTTGGTGACACAAGTGTGGATGCATTCTATTGGGAATGAAGGCTCCAGCTGAGCAAGCTGCCTTTGCTGGGAGCACAGGATGGTGAACTTGAGGCCAGGGCAGTGCTGAAGCTGAGCCCATGGTTGTGGGCTTAGGTAGAGCAAATTTTGATCATCTTATCACCTCCTGCCATCATCCAAGCAATAAAGACAAGCTCCAGGTCTTCTCTCAGGCTCTCTGCTGATGGCAAGGTGCAGCTCCTCCCCGCAGTAACCCTGGAAGCCCAAGGGCTTAGGTCTAGCTAGAAGACTTGAGGCTTCATAGCAGCAGATGTAGAAAGTAAAGCAGCGCAAGCACACACAGAGGGAACCACAGAGGGAATGTTCAACAGCAGGTACCAGGCAGCCAACCTTCCCACAGGCTGATTTTGCAGGGTTTCTCTCTGTACTGAAGTTACCAAAGTGCCCTCAGACAGAGAGCTTTACAGTGTTGAAAGGGAGAGAGATAATTGGTGAGTGATCAAAGATTTCTGCTTGGTAATTTACAATCATTTGGGGGCAGGGTCCCTGTGGAGAGGAAAAGCAGACATCAGTAGGATGCTAAATGATGAAAAGCTCCTGTGGAGGCAGTTCTGCCTTCACCTAAATCTCCTGTGGACATGCAGCAGTCTCCTGGGAGAGTCTCCTGCTTTCTGCAGGGCAGCCCTGGGGTCAGAACTGTGCATCCTTCCTGTGCTGCAGAAGGAGACAGTGGCAAGGATTTGCCTCTCCCTCCCTGCTCCCTGCCAGCCATTTTGTCTCTTTCCCATGCCTGTGTTTCAAAGCCTCTCTGTCTGCCAGCAGTAGGTGATTGATTCCAATAGTGTGAGTGGCAGCAGCAAACTACTCACCTGCAGAAGCCTCTGCAGAAACCACCAGCAGCAGCACAGAGTCCTCCCATCTCAGCAGACACGGCCACCAGGCTCCACAGGAGCAGGGCAGACCTCGTGGGAAGGAGGATTTGATGGATTTCAGGGGAATAACCACTGAGACACAGGACCTGAGACACAGATTTTAACTTACACCTTCCGTCAGTGGAGTGTCCACGGACAGAGCAGCTTTAGTCCATAGCTCTGGGTCTCTGTGGGTGGCTTCAGGCCAACACCTCAATACAGCCTTTAAGAACCAGAAGTGGGAAAGATGGAGAGAGGAGAGGAGAGGAGAGGAGAGGAGAGGAGAGGAGAGGAGAGGAGAGGAGAGGAGAGGAGAGGAGAGGAGAGGAGAGGAGAGGAGAGGAGAGGAGAGGAGAGGAGAGGAGAGGAGAGGAGAGGAGAGGAGAGGAGAGGAGAGGAGAGGAGAGGAGAGGAGAGGAGAGGAGAGGAGAGGAGAGGAGAGGAGAGGAGAGGAGAGGAGAGGAGAGGAGAGGAGAGGAGAGGAGAGGAGAGGAGAGGAGAGGAGAGGAGAGGAGAGGAGAGGAGAGGAGAGGAGAGGAGAGGAGAGGAGAGGAGAGGAGAGGAGAGGAGAGGAGAGGAGAGGAGAGGAGAGGAGAGGAGAGGAGAGGAGAGGAGAGGAGAGGAGAGGAGAGGAGAGGAGAGGAGAGGAGAGGAGAGGAGAGGAGAGGAGAGGAGAGGAGAGGAGAGGAGAGGAGAGGAGAGGAGAGGAGAGGAGAGGAGAGGAGAGGAGAGGAGAGGAGAGGAGAGGAGAGGAGAGGAGAGGAGAGGAGAGGAGAGGAGAGGAGAGGAGAGGAGAGGAGAGGAGAGGAGAGGAGAGGAGAGGAGAGGAGAGGAGAGGAGAGGAGAGGAGAGGAGAGGAGAGGAGAGGAGAGGAGAGGAGAGGAGAGGAGAGGAGAGGGCTGCTGCTGAGGTTCAAGAGCTGCTGCAAGGTTCAGAGTGGGCTCTGGGCTCTTCTGCAGGTCTGACCCCTTACAACAGACATCTTCAGGGCTTTAGCTGTGAGCTTTGCTCAGAGCAGTGGAAGAAAGGTGTCAGACTCCTAACTGATTCCTGACCCTCCTGGGGTCCCAGCACACATCCAGGAAGCCTGCATTGAACAAATGCCCAGCTAAATGCTTTTGCCAGATCATAGAATCATAGAATCATAGGTTGGAAGATACCTCCAAGCTCATCCAGGCCAACCTAGCACCCAGCCCTATCCAATCAACCAGACCATGGCACTAAGTGCCCCATCCAGGCTTTGTTTCAACACCTCCAGGGACAGTGACTCCACCACCTCCCTGGGCAGCCCATTCCAATGCCAGTCACTCTCTGAAGAACTTCCTTCTAACACCCAGCCCAGCCTTCACAGAGCAGACAGGCCAGAGAAGTGTCACTCCTTCAGAACCACCACCAAGTGCCCTGCCCATGGGCAGGGACCGGAGCAGAGCCAAAAGCACAGGTTTCCTGCACTGGCCAGCAGCTCCCTGCGAGGTGAGCCTCTCCTCTCTGTGGCCAGGCAGGCCCTGCTGGAGGTGGATGTCTCACATTCACTGGGCTGGATTTCACTAACAATGTTCGGGGGGGGGCTCCTTGATAGTATTGAGAATGAAAAGGAAATGTTTCCTAATACTAATATTAAGAATGAAAAGGAAATGTTTCCTAATACTAATATTAAGAATGAAAAGGAAATGTTTCCTAATAATAATGAGAATGAAAGGGAAATGTTTCCTAATACTAAGAATGAAAAGGAAATGTTTCCTAATAATAATGAGAATGAAAGGGAAATGTTTCCTAATACTAAGAATGAAAAGGAAATGTTTCCTAATAATAATGAGAATGAAAGGGAAATGTTTCCTAATACTAAGAATGAAAAGGAAATGTTTCCTAATACTAATATTAAGAATGAAAAGGAAATGTTTCCTAATAATAATGAGAATGAAAAGGAAATGTTTCCTAATACTAATATTAAGAATGAAATGTTTCCTAATAATAATGAGAATGAAAGGGAAATGTTTCCTAATACTAAGAATGAAAAGGAAATGTTTCCTAATACTAATACTAAGAATGAAAAGGAAATGTTTCCTAATACTAAGAATGAAAAGGAAATGTTTCCTAATAATAATGAGAATGAAAGGGAAATGTTTCCTAATACTAAGAATGAAAAGGAAATGTTTCCTAATACTAACATTAAGAATGAAAAGGAAATGTTTCCTAATAATAATGAGAATGAAAGGGAAATGTTTCCTAATGCTAATACTAAGAATGAAAGGGAAATGTTTCCTAATGATGGGAGGTTTGCTCTGTTACTCATTTCAACTGCTTTAATAACTTCAGATCAGGGTTGTTTGGTGTTGGTTTTTTTCCTTCTCTTACATCCTCCAGATTTGAAAGCTCAATTAATTTTGAGCTACAATCCTGCCTATCATCTGAAGCACATGTGGCAGAGTGAGAATTCATGTGAGACAATGGTTAATCTTTGGTATCTTCTGCTGCCTGATGACAAGGTGTGCTGTCCTAAATAATTAGCCTTCAGAAAAAGGGATCCCCTTAACCCTTCTCTAACAGTGGTTAGTGAGCTTGGTTTTACTTCATTAAGCTCCTGACAGCTCAATGTACTCACATCTGTTACTGTTTGCTAGCTTGGTTCCAAGAACACAAATCGCTTCAAGAACTGGCAACAAATTCATTCAGGCTCGTGATGCAGATCAGGATCCATCTGTTTACTAATCAAAAGCCATATTTCAATCACAGCACACCAGTGGTGTCAGCAGCCCTGGATCTCAGACATTCTCTCTCCCCTAAAGATGAGGCTTTGCTCTGCCTCTGAGCTGCATTTGCTTGGACTGGGCACTTCCAGTGCAAGAAGGTTGATAGCCGAGCCCTGGCACAGAGGATTGCATCAAGTATCTTAAGGGGCCTACAAGAAAGCTATGGAGGGGCTTTTTAGGATGTCAGGCTGGGATTTTCAGCATCAGTAAGTTTGCAGATGACACCAAGCTAGGAGCAGGAGTTGATCTGTTGGAGGGTAGGAGAGCTCTGCAGAGGGACCTAGACAGGCTGGATGGGTGGGCAGAGGCCAGTGGGATGAGACTGAACAAGGCCAAGTGCAGGGTTCTGCACTTTGGCCACAACAACCCTAAGCAGCACTACAGGCTGGGGACAGAGTGGCTGAGAGCAGCCAGGCAGAGAGGGAGCTGGGGGTGCTGGTAGAGAGTAGCTGAAGATGAGGCAGCAGTGTGCCCAGGTGGGCAGCAGAGCCAATGGCATCCTGGCCTGGCTCAGGAGCAGTGTGGCCAGCAGGACAAGGGAGGTCATTCTGCCCCTGTGCTCAGCATTGGTCAGGCCACACCTTGAGTGCTGTGTCCAGTTCTGGGCCCCTCAATTCAAGAGATGTTGAAGTGCTGGAAGGTGTCCAGAGAAGGGCAACAAAGCTGGGGAGGGGCCTGGAGCACAGCCCTGTGAGGAGAGGCTGAGGGAGCTGGGGGTGTGCAGCCTGCAGAAGAGGAGGCTCAGGGCAGAGCTCATTGCTGTCTACAGCTACCTGAAGGGAGGCTGTAGCCAGGTGGGGTTGATCTCTTCTGCCAGGCAACCAGCAACAGAACAAGGGGACACAGCCTCAAGTTGTGCCAACCTGGCCTTGAACACCCCTAGGCAGGAGGCAGCCACAGCCTCCCTGGGCAGCCAGTTCCGGAGTCTCACCACCTTCCTACTGAAGAACTTCTTCCTCAGCTCCAGTCTAACCCTGCCCTGCCTCAGTTTCAAACCATTCCCCCTTGTCCTACTGACAGCTACCCTTATGAGAAGTTCCTCTGCAGCCATGACCTCAGCTCTGCACTCTCCTCACACTCATGGTTGTCTTTGCTTCACCCCTGGGATGTAACCAAAACATTCAGCCCTAACATATGTGGCTGTGCAGGCTGCAGCTCCTCCACCTGCTGCCTTTTGTTCAGATCTCCTTCCATGACCAGGAGGAGCTGGGAGTCAGAGTCCTTGTGAACAAACAGGCTCTTGCCTGCAGGTCACACACTGTGCTTTGGGAGCTGGCAGCTCTGCAGTGAGGAAGGCAGGAGCAGAAAATGTTCTGCAAGGGCTGAACTCTGTCCCTGGCAGCTTTCCTCCTCGCTCATGTGATGCAATTCTCTCTGCTTCCAGCGAAGTTCCAGGCCTTGCACTCTCACAGATGTGCTCCCATGATAACAGAACCAACAGCAAAGGGAAGAAATCAATAGCTGCAGGATGCTGAGCTGGGAGGTCTGAGCCAGACAGTGTCCAGTTTCTATGACCTGAGGCACTTCTAATATGGTTGTGGCCACCCACAATCGAAAGAGGAACACAGTGTGAGGAACCACACTGCAGCTGAAACTTCCATGGATTTTCTATGGAGTAAATCACTTTGCCTCCCCCTGCAATGCTGAAGCTGCCTGATGTCTGCAGAGTGCCTTTGTCAGGTGACTCAAGAGAGATTAACACAGAAACTGCAGCTCCATCAGTTCCTGAAACTTGGGGAACAGCCCACACTAAATCTGGGCAAAAGCCACAAAAGCCAGCCTGGGGCAGATGGGAATATCAAATTCCAAGATGTTTGGCTTAGCCTAGGAGGCTGGAAAAGAGACTTTTTGGTAGTACACAGTGAACAATGGGTACAAGTTAGAACCCAGGAGGTTTCACCTCAACACAAGGAGACACTTCTGCATGGTGAGGGTGGCAGAGCCCTGGAGCAGGCTGCCCAGAGAGGCTGTGGAGTCCCCTTCTCTAGAGACTTTCCAGACCCTGTGTTCCTGTGTGACCTGCCCTGGGTGATCCTGCTCTGGCAAGAGTGGTTGGACTCGGTGATCTCTGGAGATCCCTTCCAACCCTGACCACCCTGTGGAACGCTGAGTAAAGCAGCTGGTGCCAAACACTGGGGCAGAAGTGCTCCTCACAAATACAGCAAACAGCACTTGGAATAAATCTGCTGTAAGGCTGAGGCAAACCACAACCTCCAGTGTCTACCCAACACTACATAGCTACTATCTACATACACTACTACAGAGGTCTACACACTGCAATTCACAACACAACCTAACCACTACCTCTTGTGAGCAGCAGGAGTATGCAAATGCTTGTTTTGAGGAGCTGTGTTTGTATCGATTTGGCCTCTGGTAGAACAAACTCTGCTTTCTGAGAGGATTTCCAAAGGGTTGAGTAAGACCAAAGAGCTGTGAGCCAATGGCACAGTTGTTTTGCTGTGAATGACAATAAAAGCTGCAGTTAGGGCTACACAAGGGTCACACAAGCATAGTGCAGGGATTAAGGATGGGTTTGACGTCTGCAAACGCTGACTACTGCATGATCCAAACCAGGCGAACATATTGGCCAGTTCAGGTCATGAACCTGCTAATTGTGGGGCAGGGAAAGGTCCTCCTCAAGGCAGCGTAGAGCTCTGCAGCTGCACTGAACTGCAGCACTGATGGCACCAATGAATTCTTGACCCCAGGAAAGCCCACCCAGCTTTGACACTCCTTATAGATTCCTCCCAGTCTTTCCCTTGAGCCATGGTGAGTCAGTAGGGCTCCAGTTTATTCACACCTGAAAGGAAAAGCCTGAGGGATGTAAGGGGATGGTTAACCT
This sequence comes from Pogoniulus pusillus, assembly GCF_015220805.1. Lineage (NCBI taxonomy): Eukaryota > Metazoa > Chordata > Aves > Piciformes > Lybiidae > Pogoniulus > Pogoniulus pusillus. The sequence continues at coordinate 12,810,110 of NC_087290.1, read as the reverse complement.
GTGCCCACTACATTAAGGCTCCAAAACAAATGCAGCTCATTTGCTCAGGGATGACAGCTTAATAAATTGTTCCACCTCATTATCCTGCGGTGGCTGCCGGCGGCGCTCGGAGGGAGCCTGGCAAATGGCAGAGGGCAGAGGGCACTGCTCCCCTTCTCAGAAACAAGATTACAAACCTAACACGAATGGAAATGATTCCAGGGATTTATCAAAAGGCAGCAGGAACCTCAGCTCGGGCTCAGGCAATACTGATCCCTGTGACACTGCCCAGGAAGCAGCTGTGGGAACCGATGCCACCGCACCACACGCTCAGCCAGTGCCACCCCCGGCCGCGCTGTGCAGCCAGATGGCCCTGCCTGCTGAGGCAGCTTTGTGCCCTGCAGCAGGCTGGGTAGTGCTGGTGGTGAAGGTGCCACAGCTGGGCTGCTCCAGGGCTACCAGCAAGCTCAGCAGGGTTTCTCCTAATTCCTTCCAGCAGCAAGATAAAACAACAGCAGGCAGGAGCGGTAGACTAGGTGCAGTCCTGAGCCGTGCTGAAGGCTCTCTCAAGCTGAACTTTAAAACATCTTATGCCAAAGGGTTAAACTTGTGCACCTGCTGGTGCCCCTAGACACCATCAAGCCTGTAGGCTCCTATTTGCAAGCTTTTATCAAGGCTGTAAAAGCAAAAGGAGTGTTTAAATTGATGAGGCATTTGCCTGCAGGAGTTAAGGAAAAGGTGAAGAGGAGGAAAGCTGTGATGAAATGACAAGATCTGGGAGCTATGAAATCCAACCTCTAATACAAAAAGATTAAGCCAGCTACAAACATGCTGAGGTTTACATATTGATTGGTCTTGGCAGAGAAGCTCATCAAGCCAAAAGGTAAAAGGCAGGAAGGTTGAGGCTCCAAAGAATGTCTCTTTATGGTACCAGTGATGCATTTTCTATGCAGGCAATGTGTAAGCTTTAATGGATAAGTTGTGGAGTGGAACAGGACAGAGGAAACTACAGCACTAAGCAAAACAGAGCTTCTTGAAATTGCTTCTCCAGCTGTGGAAAGAGGGTGAAGGTTTGCTGAAGTGGAGAGTGAGCAGGATTGAAATGATGCTGCTGAAGACAGCTGAGCACAAAGGCTGGAGCAGCATCACTGCAGCTGGAGCAGCGGTGGAACATAGGCTCTGATGCCAGCATTAGCATGGAACTGGAAAGGCTTTTTGTTTTCAGAGTCACAAATAAAAATCATCCAAACACTGAGATCAACACTGCCTGGTGCCAGGCCTGACAAGCAGCATGAAATAACCTTTAACCAGGCAGAAGCATCCCCTTGTGAAGGGAAACTGCACTGGTGCAGCAGGGCCAGGATCCGAGACGCTCTGGTGGGTATGGAATATAACCGTTTTGGTTAGAAGAGCCCTTTAAGGTCACCAAGTCACCAAGTTAGCCCAGCACTGCCCACTAAACCATTCTAGTAACTGGCAGAGAGCTGAGTGACATGAAGCAACCCTAAAAAAAGGGGGAAGTGTGAAAGGGGAGAGTTTTTTTCACATCAGTAGTCCGGGAAAAGCCACTGTCGGGATGCAAATCCAGGCTGCTCAACTCAGCTGGCACACACAGAGATGAGTGAGCAGGGGGCTGAGGGGCTGAGACAGGAGCCTTGCCCTCCTGCCCAGCGCAAACGGGGGGTCAGATGGCACTACAGAACCTGGTCCTTGCCCTGGAGGCATCTCCGCTTGTTGATCAACAACCCATTAGCAAGCCCTACTCTTGTTTTGCTACCAGGAACCCAGGGAAAGCAGACAAAAGCCTCCGAGCCTGGTAAATAAAGATGTCATCTAGAAACAAACGCTGCTGTGTTCGGCAGCAAACCTTTGTCACCCAAACACCTGGCGCCGGAACGCTGCTGCTCCTCTCCTCCTCGGCTCAACAGCTTCAGCAGGAGGAGCTGCTCTGGAGGCAGAATGAAGAGTGGCGAAAGGAACGCTCTAACCCCCAACCCGGAGATTAATTCATCATGTCACTTGCACTGAAAAATTGCTTGGATTTCACCTCTCTTTTTTTTTCCCCCCTCCCCAGAGCTCTGTAATTCTCCCCCTGCAGAGGAATGTTATTCCTGCTGTTCAATTACCTTTGAACCACTCGATCAGATCTTGGCTATATATAAATGTGTGGACCCCTTGTTTCAGATTCCCTTACTCAGCTTTTACTCGGTGGGGAGAAGAGCTATGTTCCAAGGTCACAGCTGATTAATCTTGACCTGTGAACCTTGCAAGTGTAAAGTCTTAATATAAATGTATTACTCTACATAGTAAGGTGAAATGTGCTCTGCAGCCATGACAAATAATGAACTGAATTTTTCTGACTTTACTCCTTAGCTGCTAATTAAGCACTTAACTACAAGATCTGTTAACTCTTTGGCTGCTCCTTGGATAGATTAGCTGCCCACAAAAGGTGTGGAATAGTTTTGGCAAGCAAAACAGTTATTTTAGAAGAGAAGAGTTTGCTCACTGGACACTGTCATCATCACAAGTGAAATTAGACACTAAAAGAGGTTGCCCAGGGAGGTCTCCTTCCTTGGGGTGTTTAAGGCCAGGCTGGATGAGGCCTGATGAGCAGCTGAGTCTAGGTGAGAAATGTCCCTGTCCATGGAGTAAATGATCTCTGAGGTCCCTTCCAGCCTAAGCCATTCTATGATTCTGTGATTCCAAACTAAATAAACTGGGCTGAACAAAGGTTTGAGGGTCAAATTCCTCATTTCCTTTTGGTGGCATCAGATAAAGCTCAGCTTTTCAGAAGAAAATATCTCTCTTGAACCCTCATTAGTGAGTGCTTCTGGCATGTGCATCTCATCCAGCTTGCTGTGAGGGGATCCAAAGGAAGCAGAGGAGTGCTGCTGAGATGCTCACACACACACCCCCTGGGCAGCCTGTTCCAGGGTTCTGTCACCCTCACAGGGAAAAAATTCCTCCTCACGTTTACATGAAACTTCCTATGCCTCAGCTTCCACCCAGTGCTCCTTGTTCTGTCACTGGGCATCACCCAGCAGAGCCTGGCTGCAGCCTCCTGGCACTCACCTGTACATCTTTATAACCATTGATGAGGTCACCTCTCAGTCTCCTCCAAGCAGCACAGCCCCAGCTCCCTCAGGCTCTCCTTGTAACAGAGATGTTTCATTCCCTTCATCGTCTCTGTGGCTCCGTGCTGGACTCTCTCAAGCGGTTCTGTGTCCCTCGTGAACTGCCTTCTGTGCCACAGACAAATCTGGTTCTGAGCAAGATGCTGCATCTTAAGGCAGGTACCATATGTAGGTGTTGGTCTATGTCAGGGCTGGGACAGCATTTCAAAGCCCAGCTGAAAAGATGCTCAGAGGTTTCCTCACTTACTGTGCCTGTTGGGTAGGAAGGATGATGCCAGTGATGCTGCTGGAATTGCCACAGCACACCAGTGAGGGGCACTGAGCTTCCAGAGGGCAACAGAGACTGAAGGGACTGAAGAGGAGTGGCAGTGCCCCTGTGCATGGTATGAACAAGCGGAGACAACATCAACATCCAGGTCAATCTCACACAGCAGGTTTCTTGTCATGTGCAGTTCACTGGCAGCCTCTTAGAAGAAAGTGACTTACACCACACAGTGGGACTGGCATCACCTGGCACTTTAAAGTGAAGCAGGAGACAGCGAGTCAAAACACATTTACCAGGTTGCTCCTGGCAGTTGGAACCAGGACTGGAAGCACTTACAGCTGTGACAATGCAATTAGTTGTGCTCCACAGACAGGGTGAAATCACTTGCAGAAGGCAGCAGGCCAGCCTGACATGGGTGTTTTCATCAAGCAGAGGACCACATTTCCTGCAGATCTGGGGCCCAACGCAACTGCAGCCATAATGAATCTATTTTTATCTTTAATCATTCATTCTGAAGCACTGACAGGCACATTAGGCACTCCTGTCTAAAATTAGTTCTGCTCATGCTGCAAGCAACCATTTATCCTATCAAGCTGCTCATATGCTTGATATCAGAAGGCATCTTCTGGGAGATGTTAGCAATTTGGTGTGAGGTTTCTCTGGAAGGTCTCCCCTGGTTCCTAGAATGCAGCGATGCTACCATTGTTCATGTCCTGCAGCTCTCAGAATTGTGAAGTCATTAACATTTCCTTGAACCTGCAGATTGCTCTGGGAAGCATCCCCCAGATCCAGGCTCAGCCACCTAAGCAGTAAGGTAAAGGAGAGCTGCACAGGAGGGCCCAGAGAGTGGTGCTCGATGGAGTTAAATCCAGTCAGCGGCTGGGCACTGGTGGTGTTCCTCAAGGATCTGTGTTGGGACTGCTTCTGTTTAACGTCTTTATTGGCAACCTTGATTCAGGCATAGAGAATGTCAGCAGTGGTTTGCAGGTGACAACAAGTTAGGTGGCAATGTTGATTTGAACGAGGGTGAAGAGGCTCTGCAGAGAGACTTGGATAGGCTTAGATCAATGGGACAACATTCATGGGATGAGATTCAGCAAGACAAAGTGCCAGGTCCTGTGCTTGGGTCACAACAACCCCAAGCAGTGCTACAGGCTTGGGGTAGTGTGGCTGGAGAGCTGCCTTACAGGAAGGGGTCTGGGGGCTGTAATAGACAGGTAGCTGAATATGAGCTAGCAGTGTGCCCAGGTGGCCAAGAAGGCCAATGGCATCCTGGCTTGTATAGAAAATGCTGTGGCCAGTAGGAGCAGGGAAGTGATTGTCCCCTTGGACTTGAGGCCACACCTCAAGTGTTGTGTTCAGTTTTGAGCACCACAATACAAGAGAGATGTGGAGGTGCTGGAGCAGGTCCAGAGGAGGGCAATGAAGGTGGGGAAGGGCCTGGAGAATAAATCTGATGAGGAGTGACTGAGAGAGATGGGGATGGTTAGTGTGAGGAAGAGGAGGCTGAGGGGAGACCTCACTGCTGTCTACAACAACATGAAGGGACACTGTGGAGAGGCTGCTGCTGGGCTCTGCTCACAGGTAACTGGAGACAGAACAAGGGGGAATGGCCAAAGCCCCTAAGGATCACCAAGTCCAACCTATAATCTTACTCTAGAAGATTCACCTTAAGCCATATCCATAAGCACCACGTCCAAACGACCCTCAGACACCTCCAGGGCTGGTGACTCCACCACCTCCCTGGGCAGCTCATTCCAGTCCCTGACCACTCTCTTCATGAATTTTTTTTCCCTAATGTCCAATGTAAACCTTCCCAGCCTCAGCTTGAGGCCATTCCTCCTTGTTCTGTCTCCAATTACCTGTCTACAGTGTCCCTTCAGGTAGTTGTAGACAGCAATGAGGTTTCCCCTCAGCCTCCTCTTCCTCACACTAACCATCCTCAGCTCCCTCAGTCACTCCTCATCAGATTTATTCTCCAGGCCCTTCCCCACCTTTGTTGCCCTCCTCTGGACCTGCTCCAGCACCTCCACATCTCTCTTGCATTGCAGTGCCCAAAACTGAACACAACACTTGAGGTGTGGCCTCATCAGAGCCGAGTCATAGAATCACAAAATCAGGCAGGCTGGAAGAGACCTCCAAGCTCATCCAGTCCAACCTAGCACCCAGCCCTAGCCAATCAACCAGACTGTGGCACTAAGTGCCTCATCCAGTCTTGTCTTCAGCACCTCTGGACGGCAGAGTCGAGCAAAACCAAGCCTGAAGGCAGCAAGGATGTGGCCATCACCAGAGGGTTGGAAGTGGCACATGCCCTGCGCTGCCCGTAGCCTCCATCCCATGCACGGCCACTGCAGCTGCTCGCGTCTGGAGGCTGCCAGCGGGAGGCACGGCCGCGGGCGCTGTGGTTGGGAGGCGCAGCCGCTGGATGTCACTGTCACTCTGGATACAGGAATCATAGCATCACATCGGAAAACGCTTTAAAGAGAGGCTGAATCCCAGCCCACCGCACGCACAGCGCTGCTCTTTTCCGCCCTCGGAAGCGTTTGCCGCGGGCTCGCCTTGCTGCCGGCTGAAGCTCTAAGCAACGCCCGGGTGAAGAGTTCTTCCCCTTCTTTTCTCTCTTTCTTGGCGGTTCATTGCTGCCTCTGACAGCAGCTCCTGTGTGTCCCCGGTTCGCTCCTCTGCCGACAGCAAGTCCCTGCCCTGTGCTGCTCTCTGGGCGCTCCGGCATCCCTCAGAGGTGGCCGTGCCAGGGGCAGCGCGGTGCCCCTCTCCCCACCCCTGGCACAGCTCGCTGTCTCCCTCCCATGGACAGCCACACAAAGAGCTGCGGAGCCGCCTGGCTCGCTGCAGACAACAGAAGCCTTCAGACCTTCAATTCCGACTTTGATTCTGGCTGATCAAAGCGTGTCCGGAGTCACAGCTTGCACAAAACGTCCCGAGCCAGGAGCTGTCGAGCAGCGCTGCTGAATGGGGAGAGGAGAAAGAGAAATCTCTGTTCCTTATCGCCTAAAATGTTCAAGTATTGAGTATCCCAGCACAGAGAACTAAGATAAGCCAAACAGATGTTCTCCTCCGTGGGGTTAAAGGCCAGCAGATCTATTTCTCCAAAGAGTGAGAAAGGCTCTGCTGGCAAAGTTACCATAGGGTGTTAGCACAACCTGCCAGAAAAAGGATCAAACTACTGAGCAAGGTGAAAGGCAATGGAGAATCTGAGCCAAGGAGCATCACAAAGGAATGGAAAGTCCAGGGGGAAAAAAAAGGGGAAAAAAAGAAAGGGAAGGGAAGGGAAGGGAAGGGAAGGGAAGGGAAACGGAAAGGAGAGGAGAGGAGAGGAGAGGAGAGGAAAGGAGAGGAGAGGAGAGGAGAGGAGAGGAGAGGAGAGGAGAGGAGAGGAGAGGAGAGGAGAGGAGAGGAGAGGAGAGGAGAGGAGAGGAGAGGAGAGGAGAGGAGAGGAGAGGAGAGGAGAGGAGAGGAGAGGAGAGGAGAGGAGAGGAGAGGAGAGGAGAGGAGAGGAGAGGAGAGGAGAGGAGAGGAGAGGAGAGGAGAGGAGAGGAGAGGAGAGGAGAGGAGAGGAGAGGAGAGGAGAGGAGAGGAGAGGAGAGGAGAGGAGAGGAGAGGAGAGGAGAGGAGAGGAGAGGAGAGGAGAGGAGAGGAGAGGAGAGGAGAGGAGAGGAGAGGAGAGGAGAGGAGAGGAGAGGAGAGGAGAGGAGAGGAGAGGAGAGGAGAGGAGAGGAGAGGAGAGGAGAGGAGAGGAGAGGAGAGGAGAGGAGAGGAGAGGAGAGGAGAGGAGAGGAGAGGAGAGGAGAGGAGAGGAGAGGAGAGGAGAGGAGAGGAGAGGAGAGGAGAGGAGAGGAGAGGAGAGGAGAGGAGAGAAGAGAAGAGAAGAGAAGAGAAGAGAAGAGAAGAGAAGAGAAGAGAAGAGAAGAGAAGAGAAGAGAAGAGAAGAGAAGAGAAGAGAAGAGAAGAGAAGAGAAGAGAAGAGAAGAGAAGAGAAGAGAAGAGAAGAGGAAAAGAAAAAGGCAACAGTGCCAACTGGCTGGTGTGGATGTGACTTTCCTAAAACTCCATTTGGGCAAGGCCCCAGCTCCACTGCAAGGGCAGGCAGTTGTGGGCAGTACCACCCAGACCCCAAATGCCAGCTGCTAACTCCCTCCCATGCAGGACAGAGCAGATATCCTGCAGACTGGGCTCAAAGGCAGAGCAGGAGCTCTGCTGCTGCCAGGTCACCTCTCAGCTCTGGTTGTGGTGACACCAGAGGGTTGTGCATGGCCCTGCCATGTGCTCAGCTGTGAGTAGCCACTGATGGCAGCTGAGTACTGCTCCTGCTCCAGGGGAGATGGAGCATCAAGGAGATCTCTGGTGGCAGCTCTGAATGGATCAGCTTCATCTCAACATCACCAGAAGTGCACCAATGTAGTGGTGACATCTGGCCTGCGAGGAGGGCCAGAACAAGGGGAGGCCTCATCACAGCAGTGCATCAGAGGAGAAGAAAGGTGTTTGATGAGCAGATATTTGAAGAGAGATGATGGAAAAGGATGGCAGGTTTGGGACACAATTATTTTGAAACAATTCTTTACAATAATCAGCTTAGCTCTGGGCCAATCCTGTCATCTCCACACAGGTGGGATCACTGCAAAGGACATTAAGGGCTTGTCCATAGGCTCTGCCGTTAATGGGATCCTAAAGCTCAGCAGCTCCCCCAGTCCAGGCACAGATGACAGGGCAAAGAAGGGAGGGAAAGAAGTAGAAGTGATTCTCCCCCTCTACTCTGCACTGGTGAGACCTCACCTGGAGTACTGCATCCAGTTCTGGAGCCCCTGGTACAAGAGGGCTATGGATGTGCTGGAAGGTGTCCAGAGCAGGGCCACGAGGATGAGCAGAGGGCTGGAGCTGCTCTGCTGTGAGGAGAGACTGAGGGAGTTGGGGTTGTGCAGTCTGGAGAGGAGAAGACTCCGAGGTGAAACTTTCAGTCTCTTAAGGGGGCTACAAGAAAGTTGGGAAGGGACTTTTTAGGCTGTCAGGTAGTGACAGGACTGGGGGGAATGGAACAAAGCCAGAAATGGGGAGATTCAGACTGGATGTTAGGAAGAAGTTCTTCAGCATGTGGGTGGTGAGAGCCTGGAACAGGTTGCCCAGGGAGGTGGTGGAAGCCTCATCCGTGGAGGTGTTTAAGGCCAGGCTGGATGAGGCTGTGGACAGCCTGATCTAGTGTGAGGTGTCTCTGCCCAAGGCAGGGGGGTTGGAATTGGATGATCATTGTGGTCCCTTCCAACCCTGACTGATTCTATGATTCTAAGTTATGCCCCAGAATCTAAACCATCTTGGGCTCACACTGCCATCACTGCTGCACCCACACAACTCAGTACTAGCCAGAGCAACCAGAGGTGTGCAGAAGGCTCCCCAGCCTGAGCTCCAAAGGGTGTTGGTGCCACATGAAATGGCAGCTGCCTGCAGGGACCTGTGGTGGTCGTTCCCCAGACCTGCTGAAGGCTTTTTAATGATGGCCACAAACCTAGAGAGAGATTTCTCTCACCTTGAAAAGCTCCAGGGACTTCTAATCTGGCAGTCCAGTGTCTGTACTGCTCCCTTTTAGCTCCCTCTTGAGTACTGTGTTCAGTTTTGGGCTCCCCAGTTGAAGAGGGACAGGGACCTGCTGGGGAGAATCCAGCAGAGGGCTATGAGGATGATGAGGGGACTGGAGCTCTGCCTGATGAGGAGAGGCTGAGGGACCTGGTGCAGCTTAGTCTGAAGAAGAGAAGACTGAGAGGGGATCTAATAAATGTTCATAACTATCTGAGGGCTGGGGGTCAGGAGCAGGGGACAGCCTCTGCTCACTTGCTGCCTGGGATAGGACAAGGAGCAATGGATGGAAGCTGCAGCACAGGAGGTTCCAGCTCATCACAAGGGGAAACTTCTTTCCTGGAAGGGTCCCAGAGCACTGGCACAGGCTGCCCAGAGAGGTTGTGGAGTCTCCTTCTCTGGAGCCTTTCCAGGCCTGTCTGGATGTGTTCCTGTGTGACCTGAGCTAGGTTGTATGGTCCTGCTGTGGCAGGGGGGTTGGACTCGATGATCTCTTTGGGTCCCTTCCAACCCCTGACATCCTGTGAGCCTGTGATCCCAAAGCCAGTGCACAACAAAGAGCCCACAAAGGAAGGCACAGATGAACCAGTGGAGAAAAGAATAAAGCACAGCACAGACACAGCTCCCAGAATCAAAATCCCACAGCCAGGAGCCAGTTTGCTCCATTACAGGCACCTGAGTGTGTTCCACTCAAGTCTCCTCTTGCCAACCTTTGAGTCACTCGGGGAATCCTCAGGCGTGCAGGAAGATGTGGAAGCCTGAGCAGCAGTGAGTTTTGGGTCAGGACATCGAGACCATGGGAAATGCTCCATTCTGCAAACGTTTCCCCCACAGCAAAGCAAACAGATTTTGAAATCAAATATTTTAGGACAAGGAGTCTTGGCCACTGAGCTTAATGGCAAAACTCACATTGACTGCAGGGCAAACAAAAGGCAGCTCAAGTCAGAAACTACCTGCACCAGGTTCAGCCTCAAAAGATGACAAGCAGAGATGAGACCTGACCTATATATGCAGCAATTACGTAGTGACTGCTGGCAACTCTATTTTTGAGTGGTTAACTACAGATTTCTCACAGCAACTTGATCACCAGAAATCAAAACTTTCACCAGGCAGCACCTTTTAATGCGTTTCAGTTCGAGGCACAGAGAGCCACTAATCACTGCAGTGAAAAATTGGGTCAGAGTTATCCCCACCTTCCCCAAAGTGCTCTCAAACCAGATTCACCTGTGCAGAGATGGAAATGAATGGAGAATTAAATGCTGATAGAGAAACTTCTATTCTGCTCAGCAGAAGTGGCAAAGCCCAGAGAGTGTGGAGCCTGGCTTGGATGGTACCCACTCAAAGACAGCAGTAAGGCTACCAAGCACAGGGCATACCCATGGTGATCCTGCCTTGGCAGGAGGGTTGGACTTGATGGTCTCTGGAGGTCCCTTCCAACCTCTAAGGTTCTGTGATTCTGTGCTTATTTTTTTTTCTGCTAAGTTCACTCTCAGCCCTGTTCACCACAGATCCAAAATCTCAATTTATGAGGCAAAACCTCACCTCTCTACAACTCCTAATGCACAACGTAGAGACAGGGACATTTTGTACCTGGTCAGTAACCCTGCCTGAGCAACCTGATCCAGTGTTCCACTATCCTCAAGCTCTCTGTCAGGAGGACAGTGGAACACTGGGACAGGTTATCCAGGGAGGTGATTATGGCCCCATCCTTGGAGATATTCAAGGCTCTGGGCAACCTGATCTAGTTGAGGATGAGCATCATGAGGGTGCTGGAACACTGGGACAGGTTGCCCAGGGAGGCAGTTGAGGCCCCATCCCTGAAGATACTCAGGGTCAGACTTGACAAGGCTCTGAGCAACCTGATCTAGTGGAGGATGTCTCTGCTGACTGCAGAGGGGTTGGATTAGATGAGCTTTGGATGTCTCTTCCAACCCAGACCACTCTGTCATGAACAGGTAGGAGATGAATCATAGAATCACAGAATCACAGAATCCACCAGGTTGGAAGAGACCTTCAAGCTCATCTAGTCCAACCTAGCACCCAGCCCTATCCAATCAACCAGACCATGGCACTAAGTGCCTCATCCAGGCTTTTCTTGAACACCTCCAGGGATGGTGACTCCAAACACCCTGAGCTGTTACCTCTGGCCGCCTAGAGCTGTAAATAAGGAAACAGTCAAAGTCAAAGTGAATAATTCCCCACCAATATTTCCAAACTGCTTCATTATATTTCTGCCATATGGTCATATGTAAAGCCTTAAATGAAGGCAATTTCAGCCCAGCATGCCTTTGGTGGGCAAGCTCCTCAGGAAGAGCAGGGCAGCAGGTAGTAAATGCTGACTATTTATGCTGGCTGGCACTGCTGCAGCCCCAGATTTGCTCTGAGCAGTGTCTCTGCTTTCTGTATTTTAAGCAGCAGCCTGTTAAGGTTCCATTTTCAAATGGTTTTTATCAATAGTGCCTAAAGGTGGCATGCTCCCTAAACAGCCTGGCTAGAAACAATACCAGATAAGACATAAAAGACATTTTAGATTGCCCAGGCCCCGGCTCCAAATGCAACAGCAATAAATGCAAACTGCTTTGGGGTTTGTGCCTTGCAGCAGGCAGCAGCTTTTCCATCAGATTTTGCCTGATCCTTTGCCAGGTTTCCTCAGAAGAATGAGGGCTGGGATGAAGGGAAAGAGCTTGTCTGGAGGTCACACTGTGAGAAAAGATGAAAAGAGGTCTAAGATCAAGTCCAAGCCCTGATGTAACACCAGTATGGCCAGCAAACCATGGAATTATAGATGAATTGTAGAATGGCTCAGGTTGGAAGGGACCTCAGAGATCATCTGCTTGAACCTCCCCACAATGGCCATGGAAATCCAGACTACGGAGCCAAGGTCCAGCAAGACAACACTGGCACTGCCAGCAGCATCAGCTCTCTGCCACTGTGCACGTCAGCTAGGGAGCAAAATGAAACAAATGCTGTGGGCAGAGACACCTCTCAACTAGACTTGGCTGCTCAAGGCATCATTCAACCTGGCCTTGAATATTCCCAGGCAGGAGGCAGCCACAGACTCCCTGGGCAGCCTCTTCCAGAGTCTCACCATTCACCTACTGAAGAACTTCCTCCTCAGCTCCAGTCTAACCCTGCTCTGCCTCAGCTTCAAACCATTCCCCCTTGGCCTGTCCCTAGACACCCTCAGGAAAAGTCTCTCTGCAGCATTCCTGTAGGATCCCTCCAGGTACTGTCAGGCAGCTCTGAGTTCCCCCCAGAGTCTTCTCCTCTCCAGGCTGCACACTCCCAGCTCCCTCAGCCTGTCCTCACAGTAGAGCTAGTCCAGCCTTTGGATCATCTTTGTGGCCTCCTCTGGACTCCCTCCAGCAGCTCTGTGTCCTCCTTCTGCTGGGGACACCAGAACTGGAGGCAGTTTTTGAGGTGGGGTCTCAGCAGAGCAGAGCCAAGGGACAGAATGCCCTCTCTTACCCTGAAGTGATGAAGTCATGGAATACACAATGCTCATTTTTTGAGTCTTAGTGGACTGCCACAGGAACAAGGCCAAAAATTAAAGTTGTTTGAAATCAGGTTGAGATCAAGGAGAGAAAATGTGTCAGTTTTATGCACCTGTTGTGATGAAATCCAGGTCCTCAATTTGTAGGATCTTGAGTAAGTATTAAGGTATTAAAGAAGGTTGAGCTGAGGGCTGGAGCTGCTCTGCTACAAGGAGAGACTGAGGGACTTGGGGCTGTGCAGTCTGGAGAGGAGAAGGCTCTGAGGTGAAACTTACAGTCTCTTAAGGGGACTATGAGAAAGTTGGGGAGGGGCTTTTTAGGCTGTCAGGTAGTGATAGGACTGGGGGGAAGGGAATAAAGCCAGAAATGGATCTATTCAGACTGGATATTAGGAAGTTCTTCAGCCTGAGGGTGGTGACAGTCTGGAACAGGTTGCCCAGGGAGGTGGTGGAAGCCTCATCCGTGGAGGTGTTTAAGGCCAGGCTGGATGAGGCTCTGGGCAGCCTGCTCTAGTGTGAGGTGTCTCTGCCCAAGGCAGGGGGGTTGGAATTGGATGATCTTTGTGGTCCCTTCCAACCCTGACTGATTCTGTGATTCTAAAATCCTGCTCTCTTCAGGCAGGTCTGCAAAGAGCCTTCCACCTTTGGGCTGGCAGCTTGGGCAAGATAAACATTCCTGCACCGAGCAAGCCTGCAGGCCAGCAGTGAGATAATGGTTTATAGGAACTCAGCTATATATAGGCTGCAGGCTACAGCAGTACCAGCCCCAGGCTCCACTGATTCATGGACAACTTTGGGAAGGTGCTCCCAGGGCAGAGGCTTCTCCAGCATCTCAGAGCTGTCACTGCGCTTGGATGGAGAACAAGCATCAGGGACTTGTGGTTCTACCAAGGCCTCTACAAACATCACTGTTTAAAGCCTGGTTCCACAGGCTGCCCCTCAGCTTTGTCACATCTGCTTCCCAGCAAACAGGGCTTGCTCAGGAGGGGGTGGTGGTTATCTCCCCTGGCAGAGGAGATGCAGGATAGCAGCACTCAGGTTCTCCTGAAGCCGTTTAAAGCTCCCCTGTGCCAGGTTTCTCAGGGATATGGCAGGAATAGCAGTTTTGCTCCATAACTCCTTAAAATCCCAACAGTTTTGGCCGAAGGAGTTAGTAACTGATCTCTTATAATCCTGAGCTGACTCAGAGCAGCCTTCTGACCTCTACTTAGCCTCTCACCAGCTCCCATGGACGCAAAATGGAGCTAACAGTGCTTAATTAGCCACTTTATCTACTAACCAGGGTTAGGGCTGGGGGCATGGTGATCATTTAATTACTCTTTGTAACGAGCTCTGAAAAGAAGTGACCAAGAAGGGGAGCTGCGGAGTAAATGGGATAGCTGAGGGGTGAACTTTGTGCGGGCAGCAGGGGGAGGGCTGCTGGTACCCAGAGGCTTGTGCAGCAAACGGAGGTGCAGGAGCGGAGTCAGTGCTGGCTCTGCCCATCCTGGGACAGCGCAAGGCTGGGCTGTCTGAACGGATCCCAGGATTGGACTGCCTGAGCGGATCCCGGGGCTCCAGAGCCCAGGGTTGGGCTGCCCGGGTGGATCCCGGGGCTCCGGTGCGGATTGCTGGGCTGCCCGGGTGGATCCCGGGGCTCATGTGCGGAGGGCTGGGCTGCCCGGGTGGATCCCGGGGCTCATGTGCGGAGGGCTGGGCTGCCCGGGTGGATCCCGGGGCTCCGGTGCGGATTGCTGGGCTGCCCGGGTGGATTCCGGGGCTCCGGTGCGGATTGCTGGGCTGCCCGGGTGGATCCCGGGGCTCATGTGCGGAGGGCTGGGCTGCCCGGGTGGATTCCGGGGCTCATGTGCGGAGGGCTGGGCTGCCCGGGTGGATCCCGGGGCTCCGGTGCGGATCGCTGGGCTGCCCGGGTGGATCCCGGGGCTCCGGTGCAGAGCGCTGGGCTGCCGGGGCAGACCCAGCCCAGCCTGCGCTCTGCCGCCGGGGAGCGGCGGTTGCGGAGCTCGGTGCCAAGCTTCTTGCATCATTCGCTCTCCGCCCCCTCTCCGGCCCAGCCGTGACGGCAGCGATGACGCCGGGAGGAGTGTGGGTGCCTGTGGCATTCCCGCCCCTCGGAGCCATCCCTGGAGGTGTCGTTCTTGCCCTGCTTACGTGTTCGCCTTGTAGCCGAAGCCTCTCCTCGCGTAGCCGCTCCGCAGCGCTCAGCCCGGTAAATCGGGTGAGGCTGGCAAGCTGTGTGCTGGCCAAGGTCAGACACTCTGCTCCCCTCTACAGCAACTCTGCTACTCATCTCTCCCCTTCCCCCCCAAAAAAAAAACCCCAAAACCTCTCAGCTGCACACAAGCAGGGTGAAGCTGTTCATAGAATCAGAGCTGTTGGGGTTGGAAGAGACCTCTGAGATGGAATCACAGAATGGTTTAGATTGGAAGGGACCTCAAAGATCATCCAGTTCCAGCCCCCTGACATAGGCAGGGACACCTCCCACTGGAACAGCTTGCTCAAGGCCTCATCCAACCTGGTCCTGAACACCTCCAGGGAGGTTGTGGAGCACAGAAGCACCCAATGTGATCTTCGATCACATTGGGTGCTTCTGTGCTCCACAACCTCCCTGGGCAACCTGTGCCAGTGTCTCACCACCCTCATTGTCAAGAACTTCTTCCTAACATCCAGTTTAGATCTCCCCTCTGCCAGTTTAAACCCATTACTCTTCATCCTGTCATTACAAGACATTGTCAATTGTCCCTCTCCAGCCCTCCTGTAGTCCCCTTCAGATACTGGAAGGCCACTCCAAGTTCTCCTCAAAACCTACTCTTCTCCAGGCTGCAGAGCCCAAACTCTCTCAGCCTGTCATAGAGGAGCTGCTGCAGCCCTAGGAGCATCTTTGTGGCCTCCTCTGGACTCGCTCCAACAGTTCCATGTCCTTCTTGTGTGTGGGGTTCCAGAACTGCACACAGTGCTCCAGGTGGGGTCTCAGGAGAGCAAAGGGGTATAATCACCCAGAGCTCACAACCCCACTGCTGCTGCTGAGCCACTGCCACTGAACCACAACCCTCAGCACCACAACCACGCAGCTTTAGAACACCTCCAGGGTTGGGGACTCCACCACCTCCCTAGGCAGCCTGGGACAGTGTATGGGAACCCTTGCTGGGAAGAAACTGTTCCGAAATGTTCTGTAGATGCCAGAGAACTTGCAAAGAAAAGGCTTTGCTAGGTCAAGACTTTGATTATCAGTGGCAGGACACACATCATCACCACCAAAAGGAGGGGATGGTAGCTGCTGAGTGATGCTGCCAGCCCACACTGGGCATCAGCTGCCTCCTACCAGCCCATGCTCATGCAGCTACTCCAGCAGAGCTGGGGATGTGCACACAGTGAGCAAGCAGAGCAATTTTAGTCCCTGAAAGAGAGTTATTTTGAAGAACGAGTTGATACAAGAAGTTGTTGCTTCTGGCTAGGTCCAGGAGTCTTTTGCTGTCATTGTGAAACACAAAGAGCTGAGGCCTTTGTGCCCTTTCTGTAGCTGCTTTTAGAGCATCTCCATCATGCTGGAGCAGAAGGGAAGTGTCCTCCTGTCATCTCCCAAAGGCAGCTGATGCAGTTATATCACTGAGTCACAGAATGTTAGGGGCCAGAAGAGACCTCAACAGATCATCCAGTCCAACTCCCCTGCCAGAGCAGGACCATTGTAGTTTGGGTTTTTTTTTACAGTCCAGTTTTCATTTTTATTATTTTTTTTATCCCACTTCTCCTCCATCTCCCTCCTTTCCTCTCCATCTCCTATTTCCCCCCATCTTCCTCCTTTTCTTTCCATCTCCATCCTTTCCCTCTCTATCTTACAGAATCACAGAATCACAAATTAACTTGATTGGAAAGGACCTCTGAGATCGAGTCCAATCTATCACCTAACCCTTCTAATTAACTAACCCATGGCACTAAGTGCCTCATTCAGCCTCCTCTAAACACTTTCAGGGGTGGGGACTCCACCACATCTTTCAACCAGGTTGGAAGAGACCTCCAAGCTCATCTCCATCCTTTTCCTCTCCAACTTTTCCTCTGAATCTCTCTCCTTTCAGCACCACCTCCCCTTTTCCACTGTACCTGCCCCTTTCCCACCCCACACTGCATTTTCCCCCAAACCCAGAGCACCTGGGTGCTGCTGGAGTCTTCTCCCACCACATGTGTGGCCATTTTGCCCTTCCTGCCCACTCCCCTTTTTAATCTGCTCCAGGAAAAGCAGAAGCTCCAAGCTGTGCCCAACTGGGCATAGGATCCTCCTCCTGTCATCATTGGTGAGTCCCCACAGTGCACACTTGGTGAATGGGAGTGGGATCTAAAGGCTGAGGGGCCTGGTGGCCCCCCAGTTAAGTAGGAATACATTTGATGGTCATTCTCACATCAACCACAGGTGCTGGCTGGGCCTCCTTACTTGGGCTGAGCTCTTCTCTGTTTAGCTGCTTCTTTCTGCTCACTTATGGTTAGCTTAAATACTTGGCTGAACTGGAAGCTCCTGGGGGAGCCCAACCATCAACCCAACACTACTGTTGCCATTAAACCATATCCCAAAGTGCCATGGCCACACACATTGCTTGGATACCTCCAAACATGGGCACTCCACCACCTCCCTGGGCAGCCTCCTCCAATGCCTGACTGCTCCTGTAGCAAAAAAAATTGTTCCTCAAGTCCAACCTAAACTTCCCCTGGAACAACTTCAAGTCATTTTTTCTCCTTCTATCACCTGGTACTAAGGAGAAGAGCCCAACCCCACCTCACTGCAACCTCCCTTCAGGGAGTTGTAGAATGTAAGGAGTTGTATGTTAGGATAAAGGCAGTGGCCAGCCCAAGACAGAAAGGCAGAGCAAGGAATAGTACAGCTTTACACATTTCAACCCAAAATCTCCCAGATAGGCCCCTCCCCAGAGAATTGTTTTCCATTTTAATGAGTTCTTCAGCCTCTCTTGATGGTTTATGCCAGCTCCTCCAGGCAGTATTTACAGCTCTTTATTCTGATACTAGAATGGTGGTGAACAATAAAGAACGTGAAAGAGCGAAACCAAAACGGGTTCAAAGATCTCATCACTTGGCTATTCATGGAATCTGGGGCTTGTTTATCACCATTTTCACGTTCTCAGATGCCAGCTGAAAACCTGCTGAAGGAACACGTGATGGGAATGGACCATCTGCAACTGAGTCCAGTCAGCTGCCACCACAGAGGGCTCAGATTATCCTGGTCCTAAACATCCACGACACCACAGAATCTGGGAGGTGTTTTTACTCCAGAAGGATGAGAGTTTTCTCTGGGTTAGAAAAACCTCTCCTGAACCTCTTTCCTCTGGTGGTTTGAAATCCACACAGCAGGCAAGTGCCTGTGCCCTGGGAGTGTTTTGCCAGATATGCTAAGGGTGGAACGATTTGCTTTGGCTGCAGGTGGCTCCTGCTGGCAGCAGTGCTGAATCCTTGTCCACTTGTCACATTAAGGCCTGGGTATTTCTAAAGGTGAAGACAGCAACGTGAGCTTTCCTTGCACCAATCTCACCACTGCCTCCCCTGACAGCCACACATCCATCCTCTGCGAGAGTGGATGGAGCACTGCACATCACCCACCCCCGGTGCAGTGAGCGCAGCTCTGCCTGCTGGCTGTGAGCTCCTGAAGCTCTGATGAGCTGCAGAACAGCCCTGCCAGCCACCGTGGGCACTGCTGCCCCAAGGACAGGGGAAATTGCCTGCCTGCTTTTACACCCGTGTGTTTTACAGATTAGAAGATGGCTTTGGGTGCTTAGGTGCTTTAAGCCTGCCTGTCAGATGTTTTTTTTTACCCCCATAATAATGAAGTGGAACTAAAAGATCTATTTTCCAATATGCCACAAGGCTGATTAAATAGGAAGCTGGGGAATAAGAAAGGGAGTTTAGAGTCAACATTTAGCTTTGGGTATTCTTTTGTTTGTCTGTTATATTTTTTTAACAGTGGTTTGAAGATTACAAAGCCTGGAATGAATATAAAAAAAGCAGGAGGGGACTTAATTCCAACGTTGCCCTGAGGAGCTGTGGATTCATGTTGCAGAGCTGTGAAGAGTAATTCCTCACCAAGAGAAAACAAAACTCATCTCCTTGGGCTTGCTTCATTGTTCTTCTGTCTGCTTGTTGTGCTACTACTGACACACATGGACCAGGAATTAGAAAGCTTTTGTTTGCAGTAGGAGTGCTTACCAAGCTCCTCTCAGAATCACAGAATTCACCAGGTTAGAGAAGACCTCTGAGATCATCTGAGTCCAACCTATCACCTAACCCTTCTAATTAACTAACCCATGGCACTAAGTGCCTCATCCAGCCTCCTTTTAAACACCTGCAGGGATGGTGACTCCGCCACCTTCCCGTGCAGCCCATTCCAATGCCAATCTCTCTTTCTGTGAAGAACTTCTTCCTAATATCCAGCCTGAACCTGCCCTGGCACAGCTTGAGTCTGTGTCCTCTTGTTCTGTGCCTGGGAGAAGAGCCCAACCCCACCTGGCTACAACCTCCCTTTGGGTAGCTGTAGAAAGCAATGAGGTCTGCTCTGAGCCTCCTCTTCTCCAGACTGAACACCCCCAGCTTCCTCAGCCTCTTCTCACAGCCTTGGTGCCCTTCTCTGGACACATTCAAGCTCCTCAACATCTTTCTTAAATTCAGAACACTATCAGAGCACCAAACCATTTCTGCAGCCCTAGTGGCAGGGCAGTGATCCTCACCCGTGTGCCAGCATGGCTCTGGGAAATGCCAGTGAATGTTTCCTGCAGCAGAACTGCGAGTGAGCAGCCTCCCTCTCCATATGTATGTAACATCTGGAGGCAGATTTGCAGTTCACACACATGGAAGAACAGACACAGTCGTGTCTGGAGACCTTGCAGCCCAAGCCCTGACCTGCTCCTCATCAGCACTCCCATGTCCTCCAGGATTCCCACTGGCTTCACTCTGTTCCGCGCTCCAGGCCTGCAGGCAGCTGTAATGTCATGCTCCAGAGAGTGAAGCAGAGAGGATAGCAGAGAAGGGAATAAAGACAAGCAGAGGGTATGCAGGAGCACTGCTGCCAACATGGAGTGAGGGAGGTAACAGCTTAGAGCTGCTGAAGGATGAAAAGTAAACCCCTGTATGGCAAGGCAGGAGAGGAGAAGATGCCTGCAGGTGATTCTGTTATGAGGAAGAGATCAACTATAGCCAAAAAAAAGGTGACAAGTTTGGGTGGAAACCAGCAAGTTATAGCTGTGGCATTTTGGGTGGGCCTTGGGAAGGGACCTAGGGCTGGGGGGGCTGATAGAATCAGGGAGTGCCCCCCATGCAGGCCAGGTGCTGGAAAACAGCAGCCATCACTAGTGAATTGTTTGGGGGTTAGACAGCTTTACTGATTGAAAACACAACCCAAACCCACCCAAAGCAAAGGCTCGGGAAAATCAGGAGGCCCTCTTGCAGAAGTGAAGGCAGCTGGAGCTGAAGCAGGGGCTGGACAGGTGCTCCAGCAATGCCCCCTCTCCTGTCTCCTAGCTGCCTCTCCCCTTGGCTCCTGAGCAGCGTCACAGTTAATAGGATGTGGAGTGATGGATCTGGCCACCTGGCACTCTGTCTGGCTCTGAGCTGATCACCGACTCACTTGGCAGGCTGAGTGGGGAACTGGCCACCTGGCTAATGCCAGGGCTCCAGGATCTCTGAGCAGCTGATTGCCAGCCTGCTAAGGCACTTTTCTATTCTGGATCCTGACAGCTACTGCTCTCTTTTTGCTCCATCCATCCTTCTCAGCCCAACTCGTGTGCTCACAAAGGCTCCACTCACGACCCCCTCCTCTCTTTCCTTTCTTCTGTCTGCTAGGCTGGATAAAGACTCCTCCCTTAATCATTAAATGAGAATGAAATCAGCTTCTTGCCTTCTCCTCTAAATTCCTTTAAATTATTACACAGTCCCTCCCCCCACTCCATCCTGCCTTGCTTCTCACCAGCATTCTCAGCACCCCAGAGTAAAATTTGTATCAGCTGATGAGTTTCACAGCAATTTTTGATGTGTAGTTTGTTGTGCATTTTTCACTTAGCAGAAATACTGACACAAGAAAAAAGGAAGAATAACTTCAAAACAAAGAAGTGGACAAGGATATGGTGAAATCAGGTCCATGCCTGGAGGCAAGATCCTGCCCTTGCCTTGCACCTTGGTTTATTATTAGCATTTGCAAAACCTTAGTGAGAAAGGCTACAATTCAGGGTTTGTTTTCTACACATTAATTTTGCATAGATGTAAATTACTCCACAAAGAGCAAAGCTGTGGAAAATGAATGAAGTGGCCCCAAAAATACATCAGTGGAACACTCTGTTGTATGCACAGTGGGACAGCTGAAGCTATGCTAGGAAAATTAATTCTATTCCTTCAAGATCTTAAAGAAAAATGTCTTACAAGTGCTGCAATTTCCTGCTCCATGCCAAATGTAGCACTCTGCAAGGCTTCTAAGCTAGCCTGCAGTAAGTAGCTAATGTCAACCTCCTCCACCCATTAGGAATGATCTGCAAATAATGTACTTTGTTAATTGCAATCATAGTACAAAAACCTGATCACTGATTGGAACAGGGCTGTAATCACTCCTGGTGTGACTTTGGTAATTTAAAGCAAAGGTTCTTTTGCACTTTGAAGGGGATTCTGATGGGGGTCTCTCTATAAGCTTTAAGAGCTTGAGCAGGCTAAGCAGACGTGAGCTGGTCCAGGGTTGGATCTTCCCAACCCTTAAACAACTACCTATTAACTGAATACAAACGTTTTGGGTTATCCAAGTGGGGGTTGTGGGCCTTATCTTCCTCTTTTTGTTGTCCATATGTTACAGATGCTGGAGGGAAGCAGCTCCAACAGAACAATTTGAGCCAAAATAGCCTGGCACCGGTGCTGAGAGGAGAGCCATGTGCTCCTCCATCCACACACACACACACAATCACGAGCAATAGATCTGGCTTTAAGAGACCTTCAAGATCGACTCTCAACCCAGCACTGAGGGGTCAACACTAAACTATGTCCCTAAGCACCAGCTCTATATGGTGCTTAAACAATTCTAGGGAGGGTGACTCCAGCACTGCCCTGGGCAGACCATTCCAATGCTTCAGGTCACTTCAGTGTTCTCTTGGAAAGTGGGCACTCAATGGCAGTGAGGTGCATTTTGCTCCTTAGTGTCCCTGATGATTTATCTGCACCTCCATCCCCTTCCAGGAGGCACTGGTATCTGCTCCTGTGACAGAGCCTCATCAAATCTAGGTTATGGAGCCCTCACTGCTCATAGTTTACATTAGAGAGGCTCCTGCTTGCTTATTTGACCCCACTTGTCACAGCCACATGTAACTTTGCTTTGCTCTTATGTCTCACAGAGATGCTGGACTGCTAGCATTAAAGAAGGAAAAGATCCAATGGTTTTAGCTGATTTGCAGTTCCAGGTGTCTAAATGCCAGGGTGCAAGAGGCTCTCTGGTGCTCTCTGCCTCTGTGTCAAAACTGGAGCTACCAAGTGATGGGTAACAGCTCATGGGCACTGTGCTCCCTGCAGCGTGTTCAGCTGCCTCAGCTCTTTCTGCTCTCCACTCCTCTGCCTGCTCACGCAGCCCAGCAGCCAGCATACAGCATTTTGTCTCCTCAGCTGGCAAGGGGCTGCTGAACAAGCACTGCTGTCATTTCCCAGCATGGCACCTAGCCCTGCTGGAGTGGGGGTTATTCTCCCCACCTTAGATGTCAGTGGAATTCTTGTTGCTCTTTGCTAACAGACTTTGAAGCCTTCCAGCTGCGGATGAGGACGATGGAAATCGTGGGGCAAGGGAATCATGACAAACCTCCAGCCTTTGGTGTTGTTTTGGTTAAGGTCTGTGCCCCTCTTGCTGTTATTTGGCTGTCACTGACAAAGTTCTTTACAGTGAGGGTGGTGAAACACTGAAACAGGTTGCCTAGGGAGATTGTGGAGCACAGAATCACATAATGTGATTTTTGATCACATTCTGTGCTCCACAACCTCCCTGGAGGTGTTCAGGACCAGGTTGGATGAGGCCTTGAACAACTTGTTCCACCAGGAGGTGTCCCTGCCTATGGCAGGGGTTTGGAACTGGATGATCTTTGAGGTCTCTTCCAACCTAAACCATTCTATTCTATGATTATATTGACCCAAACTGGAGCTGAGCAAAACCCAGGGAGTTGTTCCTTAGCACCTTCCCAGTGCTCCCAGCAAAGGCAGCAACCATTTGTGGTTCTGACACTCGCTGCAGTGACTGATTAACAGCCTGCAGGTAACCAAATTCTAGTTCCCTGTAAAAGGTTGTTGTTCTTTAACTGGTCTGGCAGTCTAAGAATAGCTGTGTGCATTCTAATGCATACAGTATGGTAAGCAGTGACAGATAATGCTATCAAGGTCTTTTCCTAGAATATAGGGATTAACTCACCTCATTAAAATGTACACAGCCTGCACAGCACAATGCAGCACTACTCCAGGACAGTTATTTAAGCCAGCCAAAAGATATTATGTCCTGTGAGCCCTGGGATGATCCCTAGCTGTCCTCTTTCTTCCCTGTATTCAGATTTTTATAATCTTTTAAGATTAGTACATAGATATCATAGCTCTGAGGTCTTAAACCCACCCCCACCCCCCCCCGTAAAATAGACTACATTAGCTTAAATTTCTAGGTAGTAAAGAAAGTTGAGAGGAGAGAAATATAATTAACTTGGAGGATGGAAAGATTCCCTTGTGGGGAAAACAGCTTGGACTAAAAAAGGGTAGCTTGTAGAAGTATCTACCAGAGAATCCACAGAACCCAGCAGGTTACACACTCTGAAGATTGATACCTTGGGTTGAATGTGGAATATGGTTTGTTTTCCCCCTGAGTATTCCTGCTTAGACATTTAAAACTTCTCTGGTTTTGTTTGGTTTTTAATAGAGTAAAACATAAGCATCAGAGCTTTCAGTGCTTGGGCTGCTTCTGTCAAGACAATGAAAACAAAACCTGTGTGGCTGTAATTGCCTACAGGTATTTCTCTGCATCCAGAGCATTGCTTCTGAAAGCTGAGCCCACTTCTGCTCTCACTGGAATGAAAGGTGAAATATAGTATCACAGAATCTTAGAATGGTTTGGGTTGGAAGGGACCTCCAAAGCTCATCCAGTCCAACCCTCTGCAGTCAGCAGGGACATCCTCCACTAGATCAGATTGTCCAGAGCCTTCTCGAGCCTTACCTTTACCTCCAGGGATGGAGCCTCAACCACCAATGTGGAAAATCTCCATTGTTCTAGCACCTGCATAGTGAAGAACTTGCTCCTAACATCCTAAGCCTGCTCTTCTCTCATTTCAAACCATCATCCCTCATCTTGTCCCTGCAGGCCTTTGCAAACAGTCCCTCTGCAGCCTTCTCATAGTCCCTTTCAGGTACTGGACGGCAGCTCTAAGGTCCCCCCGAAGCCGCTTTCCTTCCAGGCTGAACACTCCCAGCTCCCTCAGCCTGTCCTTGGAGCAGAGCTGCTCCAACCCCCTGATCATCTTTGTGGACCTCAGAATAGGAGAAGCTAGGAGATGGAGGAAGCAGAAGTCTGTACAAGAAGATCAGACCCTCCAAAACCCAAACCACTTTTCCATGAACGAATAGGAAAATCTTTTCTTTGTCTTCTAACTTTTCTTTTTTCACCTCACTAAAGTAACTCAGCAGTTTAATTTCTTTCTGCTGTGACCAATGGCTCTTGTGTTTCTATCTGCTTCAGAGTCAAGCTCTTAGGTATTTACCAGTGGTGTGAGAGCCTGCTCCTGCAGGTGTGGAGGTGGCTAGAGGAAGGTGCATTTTACAGGACTGACTGGTGAGCCTTTACAGCTGAGCAGTTCCATGTTCAGACTCTCACAGCAGTTATTATTGCCTGACCAGAATGCAATTTCCTTTTAATAGCCTTACCTAACTTAATTATTCTTGGCATAAGATGTCAATCAGATGCCCTCCCCCTGCCACTCTTTGGGTTTGTTTTTTTCCATCATGGTTACAGTGCCAACTTAAACCAAACCAAAAGCTGTTTCTTTCAGCTCTGTTATGTGCCATTGGCTTGAACAGTTCTAAGAAATTGGATCCAGGATAGAGGAGGGGAAATTTAGATTAGATGTTAGGGAGAAGTTCTTCACCATGAGGGTGCTGAGACACTGGAACAGGTTGCTCAGGGAGGTGGTGGAAGCCTCATCCCTGGAAGTTTTTAAGGCCAGGATGGACGTGGCCCTCAGCAACCTGATCTAGTGTGAGATATCCCCATGACAGGAGGGTTGGAACTGGATGATCCTTGAGGTCCCTTCCAATCCTGACAATTTTGTGATTCTGTGAAATAAGAGTCCCAGGAAATATCACTGTGGAAGAAACAACTTTGCAATCCCAAGGTTCTTATATTTGCAGTCCTGGTCAGCACTGGGCTGGTTTATATCCTTCTGAATGAGTCCTTACAAGAGGCAAATTGTTTGTTTGGTTTTGAGCATTTTTGTAAATACAACATGATGAGATGTTCCTAGAGCTCCTATCAACAAACCTTCTGCTTTATCAGTGTGTCAGAAATCTTAGGAGATTCTTTGTCTTGCCTCATGCATTAAACTGTCCAAAACCAGCACAGCCTTCACATAGCCTGCTTAAAAATGAAAAGGCTGCCATAGGAGATAAAGAAGGGAATGCAGAGTACACACTGAAGTCTGAAAATGGGGACAGAGAATACTCTCCAGGCCAAATAGAAATCCAGTGGGATGCTG
Organism: Pogoniulus pusillus; assembly: GCF_015220805.1. NCBI lineage: Eukaryota > Metazoa > Chordata > Aves > Piciformes > Lybiidae > Pogoniulus > Pogoniulus pusillus. The sequence goes on along the minus strand of NC_087290.1, from coordinate 12,784,925 downwards.
CCAATGAGGCAAAGAGGAGCTCCTTCCCATTTCTCACAGAATTAGTAAATCAGTCTCCATTAGAAATTCTTCTCGATTCCAAACAAGAATTGTCATCATTTATCAACACAACTTCTAACCAAAGCTGTCACTATGCACTGAAATGATCATAAACTGAACCTCCCAGCTGTGACTTCTGTAATTCCAGTCTCACATCCTGCTCCTAGCTAAAGCTCTAGGTCATTCCTGGGCAAGCCAGGAGGAGTTCTGGCGTAAAATGAAAGGTAAACACCCTTAAGATCATATCCTGTTACCTGCAGGGAGCACTCTCTCTGCCATGTCTCTCCCAGTCATAAAGTAACTTATTGAATTATGAAACTATTCAATGAAACACTGTATTATGTAACTAGAATCTGATTTTAGAGCAGCTCTAACTGAACCCAGTGGACATTCTGCCTGCAAAATGTGGTGTCACGCTTGGATGCTTGTTCCTTACCTTCAGGTCAAGTTCTACTCTCTGGTTTTCATAGAGAGCTCCTAAAAACCCATAGAGCTCTGCCTTTATCATTTCCTTTATGTAACACACATTAATTTAATGAAATTTGCTCAGAGTTTCCTGTTTGGAACAAATGCAGAAAATGCAGCAGGGAGTCAGGGACAACTCACCCTCTCCAAAGCAGTTTTAATTAAGTGCTCATTCTAACCTGGCCAGAAAGTGTCATGGCCTGAAATGCATCTTGGCTAATTATATATATAAACATCATAAGGTCACTGAGGGGACTCAGTTGTGCTTAGCCCACCCTCCTACTGAAGAACTTTTCCTCGGCTCCAGTCTAACCCTGCTCTGCCTCAGCTTCAAACCATTCCTCCCTGTCCTGTCTCAAGACACTTTCATGAAAAATCCCTCTGCAGCCTTCCTGTAGCTTTCCTGTAACTGAAAGATCCCTTCAGTTATTGGCAGGCAGCTCTGGGATCCCCCCTAGTCTTCTCTTCTCCAGGCTGAACATACCCAGCTCCTTCACCCTATCCTCACAGCAGAGCTGCTCCAGCCCTTGCATCATCTTTGTAGCCTCACCTGGACTCAGTCCAGCAGCTCTGTGTCTTCCTTTTGCTGGGGATAACAGAACTGGAGGCAGTATTGCAGGTGAGATCTCAGCAGAGCAGATTCAAGGGGCAGAATCCCCTCTCTTGCCTTGCTGACCACACTCTTCTGGATGCAGCTGAGGGGACTGACTGAGGACATGGATGTATTCAGGTAGTACAGAACGAATAATTCCTCTGCTGCTGCTGATTTAGTTTCAGTGCTGGACTTGCCCATGGGCATTAGTGTGGCATCCCAGGAGGCACAGCCAGTGCTCGGTCTCCATTCTGTGTATTTGCTGCCTCACTAAATTTTCCAAATCTCAGACTGTTTTTTATTTCCATGTATAATTTCCAGTACCTTTACTAGCAACTCCCTACTCCAAGAGCTGACATCTCTAACTGATCCTTCTTCACAACCCATCTTAGACAACACAATATTAATTCAAGCTATTCTCCAGAGGCAAAACAGTGGCGGCAAGGCAAGCTGAGGTTACTGCCTCCTCACGAGCAGCCAGCTTCCACTCAAGTATTTCCTTGCTGGCTGGCATAATCCTGAATCACAGCAGAGCTGAGCAGGATAATTGCATTCACAGGGGTTCATTTCAAGCATATGTCAAACATATAATTTGATTGGGGTGTGTGTGAGTATCTGTGCAGGGGTTGGTGGTGGTGCATTCTTAACCACGTGAGTCACAAGGCATTCTGAGCCACCCACCTCCTGCTCCTCAGGAAGCTGCAAAGTTCTTTTAGCCTCCAAGAGACCTGCCCTGTCTTTTTTAAAGTTGAGAGGAGTCTCAGCACACATCTAGCCTGCTACACATTCTCAGTATTTTCATGAGGAACAACAGTTGGGAGTGTTCTGATCTAGAAGAGAATTTGAGCTCTCTGGTAATAACAAACACTCTTTGGATGAAGCATCAGTATGGCACTTGGAGGTCTAAGGAGTTCTGATACTTGGGGAGTGTTATTGATGTCAATGAGGGAAAAGACTGACACTTTACTAAGATTTTCAAAATGGTTACTAGTTAGTCTGGTGGTTAGGAAAAGGGCATTAATTGTCCCTTTCAGAGGTATTTCTGTTCAGGAAGACATTTTTGTTTAGAAGACATGGAAGATTAAAAATCATTTTTCAAGTACCTTCTGATCCAGCTTCCTGCATACCTGTGCCTGTGTGTTACAGACCTCCTCTGTCAGCAGCTGCAAACTTCTTCATCCCTCTGGTGATGCAGCAACTCAGGTCAGCTTAGCTCCCCCAGATCAGTGAGATGTGGTGTCAGCAAGACATGGGGTGATACAGAGTCAGTGGCTCTTGATGCATTTCCTTTTGCTCCTGGACAGCTTCTTCCATTTTCCACATCTGTAATGCAAACAACATGATGAATGACATCTTTAATTCTCATGAACCAGCTGGAGATGTGTGTGTGACACTGAAGCTGTCCTTAGCATGCTGCAGCACTCCTGGGGCCCAGGACCAGTTTCCCTCTTGTTTTACAACACCTTGAGCAAAGTAAGAGCAGTGGTGCCTCTGCAATAACACACCAATATGTATGGCTGAAAACCATTTAGAGGAAAGAAACTCTTGACTTAGAAGCAAATTCCAGACTTCTCTGTGTTATGTGGAAAGAAAAATCTAAAAGCATGAGAAATAACCCCCAGAGCATCTTTTAACATCAGGCTGGGCATGACAAAACTGTCCACTGCTGTATGGTGCCTACATAAAATGCAGACAATGCCATATAGCATTGCTGGCAGTGCTTTGGTATTTCACGTGAAAAGGAACAGAGTGAAAGGAATTGAGAAAGGAGTAAGTGTAGGGGGGGATGGTGTCAGCAGGAACAACAGACATGAGCACACATTGCTATAATTAGCTGTGGAATTTAAAGAATTAAAAAAAAACCACCAAGATCTCTGCTTTGAGTTTGGTTGTGCTTTTGACTCAGCAGTGACTCCATCCACACACTCTGCAGGGAAGTTCATCCCAGTCCCTTCTGGAAGCATGGAGCCGTTAGAAGGAGAAATGCTGAGACCAAAGGTAAACACTTCCAACTTCTAAAGGGCCCTAAAATCCCCTCCAGAAGGCAGTTTAAGCCAAATCTGGGATAACTCTGGATTAAGAATACATCAATGTGAGTTTGTGGTCCCCTCTTTTAATGCTCCTACCTCATGCTAATGTGCTTTGGACTGTCTCCCCCAACCCTTCCACTGACCCCACTCCTACCTCACAGCTGCTTTTTATTTTACCCTTTGGTGCCCCAGTCTGTGAGGCAAGCTTGCAATCACTTCTTCCAGCAGCCTGCATTTAGTTTCTTTCATGCCCTTCTGAGGACTGATCTCTGAAGGTTACAGGTGTGACTGAAACAGCCACGCTGAGGTAACAGCCTGCACCTAGAGTACTCCAACCCTTGCTTAATGGCAGCTGCAATATGCTCAGGAACATATCTGTAAGGTCGAGGAGGGATTTATCTGATCTGAAACACCTCCATGTGCATTTGCAGCAGTTCCCTATGCAAATCAGGCACTTATGCACACAAATTATTCTAGTAAGCTAGAGGAGCCCAGTCTGCACGTTCAGCTCTAGTACAGCTCTAAATTAGGGTGAAAACTGCAACAGTGCCTGCCTGGTTAGACTGAGAGGTGAGACTGTGATTAGCTCTGCACTGCTTCACCACACACTTCATTGCAATGTGTACGATGCTGGCATTCACAGAATCAGAGTTGCCAGGGCTGGAAGGGGTCAAAAGGATCACCCAGTTCAAACTCCCCTGCCAGAGGCAGGGACACCTCACACTAGATCAGGTTGCCCAGAGCCACATCCCCCAGCCTGGCCTTAAAAACACCCAGGGATGAGGTTTCCACTACCTCCCTGGGCAACCTGTTCCAGTGTCTCAGCACCCTCATAAAAATATTCTGAAGAGACAAGGAATAATTTGCTGCAAAGACTAAATAAAATCCTTTAAAAGGAGTCCATGCATCCAGCCATTCAATCAGTCCAATGCTCATGGAAATGTTAAAAATTTAGGAACAGAAAACACCTTCTTGTGTGGCAATAAAGACCTGCAGTCAATACTCTCACGCTTTGCCAAGGTTATTATACACAACCCTCCTTTGCACAGCATCACAAAAAAGGCCACTTTCAGTATCTGACAGCGTGGGGACAGAGGAGGTTGTGTGTGAGGCACAGCAGACACTGGAGCACAGAAGGCAGCAGCTGAATGGTGACTTAAGCGGTGAGGCAGGCAGGCAGTTTGCAGATAAAGGGCTGGCAATTGTGTTCACATAAGGTCCTGTCAGGGTACAGCCAGGAAAAACCCAGACTGATAAGCTGATGAAATGCTGCTTGTACCTGGACTTTCATCCCTTGGCTCTAGAAAAGAAGCTGCTGGACTAATATGAGCTTAAAGAAGGAATCCTGGGAGAATGATATCCAGAGAAATCTGGACTATGGAACCAAGGTCCAGCAAGACAACACTGGCACTGCTAGCAGCATCAGCTCTCTGCCACTGTTTCATTTTGCTCAGCAGGGGAGCAAAATGAAACAAAGGTCATGGGCAGGGATGCCTCTCAACTAGACTTGGCTTCTCAAGGTCTCATCTAACCTGGCCTTGAACACTCCCAGGCAGAAGGCAGCCACAGCCTCCCTGGGCAGCTTATTCCAGAGCCTCACCACCCTCCTACTGAAGAACTTCTTCCTCAGCTCCAGTCTAACCTTGCTCTGCCTCAGCTTCAAACCATTCCCCTTTGGCCTGTCTCTAGACACCCTCAGGAAAAGTCTCTCTGCAGCCTTCCTGTAGGATCCTGCTATTGGAAGGCAGCTCTGGGATCGCCCCCCCCCCCCCAGAATCTTCGTCAGGCTGGACACCCCCAGCTCTTTCGGCCTGCTGCTGCTAGCTGCTCTAGCCCTTGGATCATCTTTGTAACCCTCCTCTGGACTCACTCCAGCAGCAATGTGTCCTTCTTCTGGGGAACACCAGAACTGGAGGCATTTTTTGAGGTGGGGTCTCAGCAGAGCAGTCAAGGCAAAATAAAACAATAGTGACTTTGCAGTTCTGGAAGGAAGCTTTGTCTAGCCACAGAGAAGCCATTATTTACTAGTGACCAGAAAGATGAGAAAATCCACACTTCCCATGATTTATTGCAGTGACAGGGTTAATGACACAGGTAGACATGCCCACTGACTCATTAAATTGAACAGCAAGATACAGCTAGAAGTTAATTTTCTTTCAGTGTGTGCTTAGGCACCTGCTTATGACAGGTTTGGTGTCACCAGAATTCATTCCTCGCCTCAAACTGAGTCCATCTTTCAGTGGAAATTTGTGGAGGCATTTTTTCTCTCTCTCCAAGCTCTGGAGCTGTAGCAGCTCCTATCCTTTGTAGGTCAGGCACCATGATGGGCTTGGAACATGCAGATGAGTTGATTGCGGTGGCAGAGTCATTAGGGATGTTTTGCTATGCAAATATATACACAGGTTGTAGAATGCTAATGACAACTTTCATTCATAGGCAACCTATGAATGATCAATGAATGAAGTTTTCAGCCTTCAGCAGCAACCTTTGAGCAAGGTTTGGAGCGATGTTTGGAGATATGCAATCCCTGGTGTGATGGATACAGCCCTGTGTGTGGTAAGAGCCACCCTGACAAAGCTGGGCTGGCTCTGAAGCCTGGCTGGTTAAGCTGCAAATGTTTGCTGTAGCAACATCCTGAGAGAAAAACTGAGTTAGAATCAGAAGGAGCTGTGCAACTTGGGTCTGCATAACAAGGAGTGTGGCTAGCAGGTCAAGAGAGGTGAGTCTTCCACTTTGCTCTTGTGAGGTATTGGAAGGAGTTCGAAGGTCCTCCAGAGTCTTCTCCTCTCCAGGCTGACCAATTCCAGCTCCCTCAGCCTGTTCTCATAGCAGAGGTGCTTCCACCCTTGGATTATCTTTGTGGCCTCCTCTGGACTCACTCCAACAGTTCTGGGCCCTTCTTATGCTGGGGAGATCAGAACTGGACTCAGTATTGGAGGTGAGGTCTCAGCAGAGTAGAGTCAAGGGGCAGAATCCCTGTCTTGCCCTGCTGCAGCCTAGGAACCTTGCAATCTAGTCAATTAAAATCAATCTGTTAAATGCAAGTTCATGCTCCAAGTTTCTCCAGGATGCATTTGCAGCTTTGCATTGTGTGTTGGGTTTAAACAGCCTGCTCTTGCCTGCTGCTGCTCTAGAAACTAACAACATATACAAAGTGACTGAGCACAAAGCCACTGCACAACGGTGAAGATGAGAGAAAACACTATCAGATGTTGTCAGTACATAAAGAGAATCACCAGAGTTCAGATATTAGTAATCCCAGCTGCCACCTAAAATACAAACAGATTAATCTGTACAGCTTTGGATTATGAAGCTTTCAGTGTCCCTTGAAGCGGCTTCAAGTTTTTGCCAGACACATAATTCTACATCAAGTTTTTACTGCCTCAGATCAGCACTGCAAGAGAACTTTATGGCCCACGTTAAACCTTGTGCGACGCTGTCACGCCTGCCAGCCTCAGAGGTGACTTTGGTCACCGGTCTTTGATAGTGACACATGTCACCGTTTCCTGTCACAGCAGGGCTCCCTCTGCTTTGCAGCTGGATCCACTGCAGTGGAGCAGTTGCAGGGGCTGGGGCTGCTGCCAGCTCCCCTTTGTCGTTTTCCAAACGGAGTACTTGGCAGAGCACCTGGGGAAGGATTACTGCCACTGATACTCATAGAGTCAGTCAGGGTTGGAAGGGACAAGGATCAGCCAGCTTCAACCCTCCTGCCATGGGCAGGGACACCTCACATTAGATCAGGCTGTCCAGAGTCTCATCCAGCCTGGCCTTAAACATCTTCAGGGATGGAGCTTCCACCACTTCCCTGGGCAACCTGTTCCAGGGACTCACCATCAGACTGACACTGACAACCAGAAGGACTACAAAACCAAAAATTGAATCACAGTATCACAGACTGGTTTGGGTTGGAAGTGATCTCCAAAACTCATCTAGTCCAAGCCACTCTCAGTCAGCAGAGACATCTTCCACTAGATCAGGTTGCTCAGAGCCTTGTCAAGCCTGACCCAGAGTATCTCCAGGGATGGGGCCTACCTGGACTAATGTGAGCTTAAAAAAGGAATCCTGGGAGAATGATATCCATGGAAATCCAGACTATGGAACCAAGGTCCAGCAAGGCAATACTGGCACTGCTAGCAGCACCAGCTCTCTGCCACTGTGCAACATAGCTGGGGAGCAAAATGAAACAAAAGCCTTGGGCAGGGAAGCCTTTCCACTAGACTTGGCTGCTCAAGGCCTCATCTAACCTGGCCTTGAACACTACCTCTCTGGGCAACCTGCTACAGTGTTTCAGCACCCTCATGGTGAAGAACTTGTTCCTAACAGAAAATCTAAATTTCCTCTTCTCTAATTTCAAACCATTGCCCCTTATCCTATCACTGCAGGCCTTTGGAAACAGTCCCTCTGCAGCCTTCTTGCAGGCCCCCTTCAGGAATGCTATTAGGTATCCCTGGAGCCTTCTCTTCTCCAGGATGAATGACCTCAGCTCCCTTGGCCTGTCCTCGTAGCAGAGGTGTTCCAGACTCCTGATCATTTCTGTGGCCCCTCTCTGGACCTGCTCCATCAGGTCCATCTCCTTCCTGTGTTGAGGGTTGAGGACTCCAGAGCTGGAGCTGCTTTAGGGCCTTAGCTCAGTTCTCCCCATTGTTTCCCAAGGCACAGACAGAGTCACTGCCAGCTTCACTACAGCCAGCACTCCTGATGTGGGCAGTCCATGAGGCTGCCTCCAAACTACAATAGATAAATGTATATTTACTCAGCCTTTTCCTTCTCTTCCTATCCCCTCAGAATCAGCCAAGTTGTAAGAGACCTCCAAGATCATCCAGTCAAACCTATCACCTAACCCTTCTAATTCACTAAACCATGGCACTATGTGCCCCATGCAGGCTTTGCTTCAACGCCTCCAGGGACAGCAACTGCACCACCTCCCTAACACCCAGCCTAGACCTCCCCTGGCACAACTTGAGACTGTGTCCCCTCGTTCTTTTGCTGCTTGCCTGGCAGAAGAGCCCAACCTCACCTGGCTACAGCCTCCCTTCAGGTAGTTGCAGACAGCAATGAGCTCTGTCCTGAGCCTCCTCTTCTGCAGGCTGCACACCCCCAGCTCCCTCAGCCTCTCCTCACAGGGCTGTGCTCCAGGCCCCTCCCCAGCCCTGGTGCTCTTCTCTGGCCACGTTCCAGTGCTCCCAGCAGCACCAGTCTCTGCAGTGCTATTCTCAGCCTTTTTTGTCACTTACAGACATCCTAAGGCATCTTTACCACTAAGCCGAGTGTCGCTAAGAAGAGAACAGCAGCGTGTGTGGCGGTTACGTGTGTGGCAAGGCGGCAGGCTGCCTCGGCAGCGTGACGGCAGGCGCCTGGAAGGGACACTCGCCAGGAGCTGGCGCTCCCGGCAGCAGAGGGCGGTCAGCGGTGCCGGCGGTCAGCGGTGCCGGCGGCCAGCGGTGCCGGCAGCCAGCGGTGCCCGCGGCCGGCAGCCAGGGCCCGGCGCCGCTGCGCCTCCCGCACGGCTCGGCGGGGCGCGGGGCAGGCCGGGAGGCGGCCGGCGCGGGGCATGCCGGGACGCGCGCCCGGCGCCTCAGCCCCTCCAAGATGGCGTCCGGCGGTTACTCCCCGCCCCCCGCCTGCACATGCGCAGAGCCGCGGCGGGCCGCGCCGCTCCCTCCCTCCCTCCTGGCGGCCGGGGCGCCACTGACAGAGCGCGGAGCGGAGCGGGACGAGCGGTGAGAACCTCCGCGGCTCCCCGATCCCTCCCGGCGCCCCTTCCCCTGCGCCACGCCCAGCCGCGCCGGTGCATGGGAGAGGCGGGTGGCGCCGGCCCCATAGCAGAGAAAAGCGGCGGCGCTGGCGGCGGCTCGGGTAAGGCCGGGGCCGCGCCGCGCCTCCCCTCCCTCCCTGCCCGCCTGCTTCCCCTCTGCTGCCCGCGGTCGCGCCCCGCGGGAGGCTGTCCCGGTCGGCAGCGGGACCCGGCGGGCCGTGCGGCAGGCGCCGTTCTCCTCCCCGGTCCCCCCTCCTCTGCTCCGCTGCTCCCCGCCCTCCGCTGCCTCTCCTGCCCCCTCCCTCCTTCTCTCCAGCTCGCTCTCAAAATGGCGGCCGCGCCCGTTGGTGAGGAGGGAGCCGGGGAAGGAGGCGGGGGAGGCAGGGCGACGGGGCGGGAGGGAGGGCGGCGAGGCGGGGGACGATCCCCGCGCCCCGCCGGGGTGGGGTAGGGTGAGGTGGGGGCCACCGGGTGCGGTTCCCTGTCTTCTGTGCTGGCCCTTGCCGGGCTCCAGCGGCGTCCTCGTTGCCGGTGACTTAGCAGGAAAACAGGGCGCGGGGGAGGCGTGGGCCAGACAAGGGAGCGGGGTGGGGTGCGGAGAGAGCAGCCCCCGCAGTGGGCTCCGGCTCCCTCGGCCTTCGCGTCCTCCCCCCGCTTTAGGCCGCTTAATTTCTTCTGGTGACTTAGCAAGATACCGGGGAGGAGGCGGTGGGCCGGGAGCGAATTATTATGGAAAAATAAGCCTGGGGCGAGGAGGCCGCTACGTGTGTGCAGGAGAGGAGCCCGAGCATCTCTTCCCCGAATGCTGCCCGGGGGTTTGCCTCCCGTTCTCCTCTGCCCCGTCCTCTCCGAGGGCAAGGCAGGCGTTTGGCTGGAGATGGCCCTGCTCCCCGGAGTCGGCCGCAGTAGGGAACACACAGCGAGAATTCGTTGGTGATAGAGGGGAAAGGAGTCGGTGTTATTTTAAGAATTTGCTTCACATCCACCCTGTTTTCCTGCAGTGATCTAGCAGGGAAAGCGTTGATAGGAGGTGGCTCAGACCTTCAGAACCAGCTGCAGTAAAAACGGGGGAGGGAGGTCTGATCTCTCCTTCTTGGGGTCATATCGCTGCCTGGCTGTCTGCAATCACAGACTTCTCTTGGAAGCCTTCTCATAGCGATCGCGTTCGCTAAAATGCTCAGTTTATTGCTGCTTCTGAGGTTTTGTTTCGTCAGGAGGTTATGCGCAGGCAGGGCTTTTGATGGGAGTTGGGGGGTGGGAGTGGTGCCTCCCTTAAAAAAGTTCAGGCTTTCCTCAGTTCGGAGGGTGTGAGATTTGTTCTTTTTTATTTATTTATTTGTATTAATTTAAGGTGGATGCCATTAAACTTGACCTTTAATACCAGTAATATTGGGACACCTCCTTTCTTTGCCACTGGTGTTCCTTGCTGATAGTGCTGCAGCAGAGGGCTTGGTTGTTGCAGGTCAAGTCAATTCATAATGAATTACCTAACCAGGGGATGGGGGAAGGTTAATCCAAGCTGCGTTAAAAAATAGATCTTTAATAAACATTATTTTTACCATAAATAAACGTTTGGCATATCGAACCTGGCTGGGTTCTGTGTTTAAGTGGAGATTCTTGTCAGTGGTGTATTCTTATGACAGTATTGTTTATAGTCTCAGGAGGTGGGGGTTAAAGAACCTACGTTCAGTGCTGATCATTTGGTAAATGATTGTGCAGCATTCGGCTGCTTTTCGGAAGAGGGAGGGTCTGCTCTCAAAAAATGTTATTTGCCCTTAGAGTGGTTTTGTTAAATAAGGGGAATGACATTAGGGAACCAAACAAAGAAAATATTTGTACAGGGGGGAATTTATTGCAGGTTTCTAGCTTGTTCTCAGGGATCTCATTTTTTGTCTGTTTCTTTTGCTGTTACCATGTTTATGGATGCTGTGTGCAGCCATTGAGCAGAGCAGAGACTGGGTGGAGTAAGGAGGCAAAGCTGCGAAATGGCTAGATTACCCTTTCAGAGCTGCCTCTTTTTTTTTCTCCTCTCCCTTTGCTGGGGTGGAGGAATACTAATTGCCGTAACAATGAAGTCTCTTCTTTAGGGAAGAATCTAATGGTGCAGGAACCTTCTGAAATGAAACAAATCTGGCATTCTGTTGGGAGGCTTTATTTTTTCTGCAGGGTGGATCTTGATTTGTCTGACAGGGAGAAGTGACCAGTCACTGGTGCAGAGCTGGATATTTTTTGTGTGTGTGTCTGATAACCATTTCAGTTTATTGACTTAGGCATTCACTTGTTGAATTGATTTTATTCACACTTTAGATAAGAATTATGATGCCTCTGTGGGGGTTTTACACACAGGGTTCTCTGAAGTGTAGAGAACCTCTCTGTTATTGCTTGCTGCTTTTTTCTGTTCGTGCAACTTCTTGGTTAGACTTGTCCATGGGTGGACACACAGGAAAAGACAATCTCTTCTTTCTCTGGTGACCGTGGTTATTACTAGATGGACTTAATGGCATTTCCCTTCTTCACATGCTGAGTTCACATAAAAGAACATCTGAAGATTTTGGAAGCCCGTTTGAACAACATGGCTCTGTTGGAGCATTACTGTACCACATGGGTGCTGCTGCATCATGGGGGCAGTGCCCGTGCTTGAAGTTGTGCAGGAAAGGCCTTAGAACAAAGGATTTGGGGAATGCAGTAGGGATGTGATGAAGCACCTAGGAAGGGCTGCTTGTAGAAGTGCTCTCCTGTTCCACATGTGGCTCAAGGCATTCCCATTTGAATTAAGCTTTGATCAGAGCAAGGACAACGTTGAACATGAATGTGTCTGAAGCAGGTTGAGGTTTTGCTTTTTCTTGGGTCTGCCTCAGTCCTGGAGTCCAGTTTTTGATGGTAGATGGCCACAGACGAGACTATGTTTGGTTTGAATTTGCCCAGAACTAAATTACAGGGAGATGCAGTTCATTCTCTTAGAGTGGATGTTAGAGGATTCCATGGATTGGTTCACTGCCTAAAAATGTGTCCAGGCTAAGAGCAATGAAGGATGCAATGCAACACTTGCCTTCTTAAAAAACTCTGCCTGATTTTTTGTCCTTGATTACTTTCTCTGCAGGAGGAACTTGTTAATTTCTACTCTATAAAAGAAACAGGCACTAACACTTACCTTTGTGACTGCGTGAGGTCTGCCCTACCGGTGCTGATGACTCTTCTGCTTCTGCTGTTCCCTGTACTCCACCCAGCCTTGAGTGCTCAGTGCTTTGTGTTCTCTGCTCTCAACTTTCTTGTCTATCCAACTTGCTATCGATGGGATGTTGCACTAACATCTGCTGACTCTCTTGCCCAACACTCCAACCTTGTCTGTCTTCAGGAACTCTATAACCACTTCCCATCAGTGCCAATTATCACGTTTTTACCCTCTTGTAAAATATTCTGGGTAAACAGCAGCTGGAGAGCCCCTGCCTTTATAGCTCAGAAATACACTGTGCATGTGTGTTACAGAGTGCTGGAGCTGCTTCTGATCCTCATGAACTAGGGAGGCTGGAATTGCTGTACTACTAAGGGGAGCAACTTGAGAGTAGTTTTGTTTTGGTTAGCTTTCCCCTGCTTTTGTGAACTTCAGACCTGATAAGACTGTGAGAGAGTTGCTGGAATGTCTGTGAAGTGAACCTTTATATACTCAGCCTGAGAATAGGAACTGCTTAGTCCTAAATTTATGAAATCAAGAGGACAGTAAAATTCAGTGATGATTAGTAGTGAATTTCTCATATGGGGGATTTTTCAGCTTGTAATTTGAGATGGCAGCTGAAGTTCTTTCCCAAGTATCAAAGCCATATTTGTTAATCAGAATGGGTCTGGGTTTCTTCTGTCAGGTTTATTGTGGATAAGTAGTATGTTATGTGCTGTCTATAGATGCAGATACGCTAGGGAAATTGGAAGTGGTCTGCTCTTTCTGCTTTTTAGAAGAGCTTAAATATTGCTGGCAGAAAACCTGTCTACTAAAAATGTGTTTGGTTGACTTGAGCCTTGCCTGGGTGGAATGGCTTTCTTAGGAGCTGCTGCATTACCTGACAGGAGGCGAGTGGGGCTCCTCATGTGGCTTTTGGGTGTTGTGAGCACAGCTATTTATTAATGGGTGATGGTGCTTTCTCTTTTGATCTGCCTGACAGAGTAGGTTACACCTCAGTTTAAGTTTTTTAAGAGTCATTTGCACTTAACACATAATCTTGACCTGTTTAGAACTAGTTTCTAAGTACATCAAGTTATTTATTTGGAATTCTTTCTATAAATTCTGTCCCAGGTCAGCAGGAGTATGCATATGGCCACCTCCTGCAGGGAAGGTTTGTGCCGTGGGTGACAGTGCAGTGGTGGGATCTAAACTGTAGCTGTGTTGTCAGCTCCATTTGGTATCCTTGACTTACATGAGTTAGTATTAATTCTTGTTGCAGTTACTACAGAAGAATCCCTTTATTCTTTCCATCCCTGTGTTGAGCCCTACTAATGGGTGTTCCATATTTGAAGCATTTCTTAAAGAACCGTGGTTTTTATCTGATGAATAATGTCATTCCAACCTGGCAAACTTGTTGGGTACTGCAAGTTAACCCCAAGAAAGGTGTGCATCTGACTTGTATCTTACCTCGGTTGTTTAAAGAATAGCTTTTCCTTCCTAGTGCTTATTGAGGCAGAACTTGAATGAAGCAATGCTTGTCTCATTCAGCTGCTTTAAAAGCTCATTCTTCAGCCTTATACTCCCTCTTTAGGGGATTAGATGGGTGTGATTGTCTATGTTGCTTTGAGTTCGCTGGCATGGAAGCCACCTATGATATCACTTCGTGTTGGCATGTACTCTTCAGGAAATTCCACAGAAAAATGTTACTTACAAAAGAGGTGGATCCTGTGATCCCTTTCATCAATGCTCTAAACATCCAATCCTCTTTGAAGCACATCGTGTGTGCACAGCCTTGTCATACTAAGCAGTATCAGGAGCACTGATGCATGCATAACTATATAAAAAAATCCACGTTAGGAATTCCAAGTACTTGTTAATACACCTAGAAGTACTTCATTGATTTCCTCCTTGGTACTGCTGCTGAGAGAGCCCAGCAGTTTGGCTTGGCTGCTTAGGGACGTTTGGATCAGGATTGTCATTAAGTAAATGTAATAAATGCATCCTTGTGGTTGGAATTCTGTTGATATTGGAAGACTTGCCTGATATTTTTAACCAGTAACTAGTTGCTGCAGTCTTGAAAAGGTCTTTCCAGTTACAAGACAATCCTTGATGGTTGAGGTTTGGTGGTGCTGCTGCTGCAGATGTCTGTCCTGTCACCTTCTCAAAGCCGTTGTTAAGTCCCTAATGAGTTAGGTCTTAGATGGCCTTTCCCGAAGCACCTCCTGCTCTACAGCTTGGGGGTGAGTCAGCTGGCAATGCCTCCTCTGCGGGGGTAAAGGTAGCAGTTTATGGCACTGTGCTGTGCTGGTTTAGAGCTGAGATCATAGAATCAGCCAGGTTGGAAGAGACCTCCAAGATCATCCTGTCCAACCTATCACCCAACCCTATCCAATCAACTAGACCATGGCACTAAGTGCCCCATCCAGTCTTTTCTTGAACACCTCTAGGGACTGTGACCCCACCATCTCCCTGGGCGTCCCATTCCAATGCCAATCACTCTCTCTGCCAAGAACTGCCTCCTAGCATTCAGCCTAGACCTCTCCTGGCACAACTTGAAGCTGTCCCCCCTCATTCTGTTGCTGGGTGCCTGAGAGAAGAGACCAACCCCACCTGGCTACAACCTCCCTTTAGATAGTTGTGGATTAGAGTTCTGTATTTGTAGAGATAGCAGTGGTCTTCTGATGAGGATGATTTATACCTCCCTTATCTGTGGTGATTGTTCCTATTGTGCTCCAACAAACACTAGGTTCTTAGGCCCAGTTAGAAAAGTCTCTTCCCTGCCTTCTGCAGATTGCCTCTGCCTCCTGTCTGCCTGGAGGTACCTTGATGTTAAAATGAAGGTGTTAAGTTCATCCTTCCTTAAGACTAGAGGAAAATCAGTTGGAGATGTCCAGCATGTTTACAGTGATTTTCTTCTAGAAAGAAACAATGTTGGCAGTTTGTCCTGAGCTCCACTCACCCGACTTTGGCGGTGGGGAAGAAGCAGGGATAAACAGTTTGTGTGGAAGTGCTCCTGCCTTTGCAGTCTATCAGGATGATGATGGTGTTCATGTTAGTGTGTACATGGATTGTGGAACAGATGGTGCCCATTAAATCAGTAAAAGTAGAAGGTTTTGGTTCCCTCATAGCTGGCTTTGTAAGCAGCAAGCATAGACTCGACTGGGGGAAGCCTAACAGAAGAGCTCCACCCTAGGGTTCACCAGCAGGGAGAAGGGTGAAGTTCTAGCATCATGCATGGATTTTAAAATCTCATGAATAGCTAACACTGTTTCAACCAAATAGAGATTTGTCTTTTTTTCATGCATTTGTCACACTGATAAAGCTGGGATGAGTCCTAATGACAGATCGTTTACAATACCACAGCATATCGCAGTCAGCAGGAGCACAGAGATGGTTGTGAATGGTCTATTGCCGAGTCTCTGCTCTGTCTTGGCCCTGGTCTGTTCTAGCTAATGTTGCTTCCACGTGGGAAGGTGCTTTCAGCATTACAATAAGTCATTCTGTGTTTGTCACTTGGCTTAGCTGAGGAACCTTCCAGAGGGAGCCCATTTCTACTCTCCAGCAGGAGAGTTACAGCATGTGCAAAGAGATGGGATGTTGGGACGCCAGTGAATCTGGGAAGAGGAAGATATTTCTTAGGGCCTGGTTCCCAACTTCAGATGTGCTTCAGAGCCAGCAGTGCAGTAGGTGAGGATGGGTCACGAGAATGATGAGACAACTCTGCAAAGACTCTTGGTTTCTTTTCTTGTTCTCTCTCGTCAACTGAATCCATTTTTGAACAACAGCCTTTAAAAATGGCTGAAGGACTAGCAGAGTTCTCATGGCTTGAAGAGTAGAAGTTCTGTCTGAATTTTTGTTTTGATTTCTTTGTGGTTTTGACCTTCTTCTTTTTCTAAGGCTTTAACAACTGTTCATTCAAGCTCCCTTCCCAGTGTTTTTCATACATAAATCGAATGACTTCACCAGCATTTTTGTAAACATCACGTTGCCAATCTAACAGGCACTGAAATATTTAGATTTAAATAGTCCTGTGACCTCCTTTAAAGTTGTACGTCTACTACTACTCAGTTCTTCAAGCTAGGGAAGGATGGGGCACAAGAACTGAAAAGAAGAAACTTCACATCCAGTGCGTGATTTCTGACCAACCATGAGGAGCTCTACTGGGTTCATGGCTCGAATGCAGTGTTCTGGAATTGCTATCACTGTGTGTGTGTGTTGTTTGACCCAGCAAAAATGATGAGAAATAGCTTGCTGAAGTCACCCAGGTGAAGGATGATGTACTCTGCACACTGCTGAGTGAGTTTGGAGTAGCAGTCTGCAACACTTGAACCCACTGTAACACTAACCCTCCTCCTCTTTTCTTCCTCATTCTTGCTCTTCAGCTTCCCCCCAGTTGCCCTAACCTGTGTCTGAGTAAAAAGTCATTCAGGCTTCTGGTGAAGCTCAGTGAAAACCCAATGGGGCTAAATACGAATATAAAAGTAATTTGGTGAAGCAGTTCCCTGCTAGCGTATCATTCTCACAACATGCTGAAGAGCAGCAGCATCTCAACTTCCATTGCCTAAACCTTTCCACACTTTCTAAAGGTTTCTTTTCTACTGCACCTACTTTTTTTCCAAGTTGTTCATGGAAAATTGAGTCTTGATAGTGAAGTTTTCCTGTATTTTCACCCAGAGCTGAACAGGCAGGCTAGAAGAAGGATGTTTGCACTTGTTTTCTTCTAAAGTCTCTATGTAGAGTACAGACTTGAGTTCTGACCTGAATGAAGTGTAAAGGCACTCAAGTGATGTGTAGTGACTGTGTTTGAGACGTTTCTCGTGAGAGTTTGTTCTATCCTACCCTACTTCTATCAGAACTGCACAACTGAAGTGATGGAGGGAGGGTAAATGTCAAGGCTTAATTCATTTAAAGGCTTCTTTTCTCCAAAAAATCTTTTCCCAGCACACTTGGTCCAAGTGTATTGAAAAGTCACAGCATTGGTGCCTGGGAAGCTAGCAGCACCAGAAATGTCTTTGGCTGTTTTGCAGCCTTCAAGGTAGTCAATGACTGCAAGTGGTCTTAAGGAGTGATTGCACACTGGAATAATGGGAAGAGTAGAGGAGCACAGGAGTTTATTTCAAAATGCACCTCTGGAATCAGGACAGCAATGTATTTATGTGAGGAGGGGTTAACTTGCTTCTCCTTTAGAGCATCTGGATGTGCATTTCTTAGCTCTGTTTTTCAGATGTGGTTCTAAGCTGCATTCCCAGCCTTAGGAACATGGGCACCGCATCTGATCTGCTATAGATTAGTTTCCTTGTGGGTTTGTTGTTGAATTGCTTCCAGATGTAAACTACAGTGTCACATTTTTAGCAAAGTCAGTTCAATCACCCTGCAAAGCAGGTGAAATGGATAAAAAAGCAGGTGTAGAATTGTCAGTTCTGGTTGGGATGTTTTTTTGTGTGTATGTGTTAGAAGTAGATTTGCTTTGGTAAACCTGTAAGGGATCTATCATGGAAGATATTTTTGGTAACACTGCAGAATGTGAGCAAACAGTGCCCAAAATGCTGTGCTGAGGTGCTGTATCAATACACTTGGCAAAGCAGTGCTGCTTAGGGCCTACAGGCACTGTAAGGCTTCACTTAATTGCAGAATAACAGGCTTACTAAACCGTGTGCATTACCAGTGAGGCTCAGAGTTGTAATTCAGATCAGATTTGCTTTCTGTTTTGTCTTTTCAGAATAAGACAGTAGCTGAAGCTCACTTTTTCATAGTCCTTCAGCTGGCTTTACTGATGCAGGCTGAAAAGTGGAAAAAAGATTAGCTCGGCTCAGAAATGAGTAGCTTTCTTGTGTCCTTCAGCTCATCCCTGATGGCTTAGCAGGTGATGGATCCCAGCGTTTCCTGGGATAAGGTGTGTGCACCACACTGCCGGAACTGCAGGGCTGCTCTCCTGCCATTGCACTGTACTGGTGCTTTGCTGCTGCAGCTGGGGGTCAGATGAAGTGGGTCAGGAACTGGGTCTCTTTTCTGTTACCGTTTCCTGCAACACATGGAAACTGATTTCTAAGAAAACTTTTCGGGTTGCAGGAATGCCCAAGAAGTGCAGATGCTACATCACTTTAATTTACATTTGTACTTAAATGGCAGCTTCTATGGCAATTGTAGAAACATTTGTGGGAAGGGCTGTCCTCTTCTGTGGCTTGAGCTTGATAAAGCTGCTTTTTGCTTACTGGGCTTAAAACAATTCTAAAGACAATGTTTTAAAACAAAAACATTAACAATCTGTAGTGAAAGACAGTGTTCTTACATCCTTCAGAATTTAGCTGCATAATCTAGAAGTATTAAGAGGACAATTAAATTAATCTAATTCTTTCATAAGGGCTAGGAGAAGCTCTAATTGTCTGCAGATACTCACAAATAACCACTTTGTCTTGTTAACATGTTATGAAACAAGATACACTGATGAAAATAAACTTGGTAAGGCTCTAACATCCTAGTCTTGTAGCAAGAGAGAATGCAATGAGAGTTTCTGCTTTATTAATGAAGAAATGGATCATTTTGCCTTCAAAGAATGGTGGAATTTCATTCTGCTTGCATCAGTTTGTCTTTTTGGTGGCTCTGGTTTCTGTTACCCCTTCTTAAGCAACTTGACTTTCAGTGGGATAGAAGATACAACTGAAGAAAGGGAGCTAACTGAACTAGATACAGGAACAAACCCAGGAGGAAACAAAAGGAGTTTTCTTCCAGCTAAAACATCTTTTAAGAACACTTATTGAAGTTGGTAGCCTGTAGCTGGATGCTCCAAACTGGTTTGAGTTTTACAGAGGTTGTTGGAATGATTGCAATTTAAGATTTAAATTGGAAGGTAAATGTGAGCAACCTAAATCTTAGTAATTTCGTAACCTGGACCCAGTTGTTTGTGTTCACAGTGGCTTAGATATCTTTTTAATACCCAGGCTTTTGGTATCAGGAATATCTAACCTAGCAGTCTAAAAATGTGGTCTCAAGATTTTGGCACCTTCAAGGAAACAGTCTGGTAGAATATTATTGCGTATGTGATTTAGTCATAAGAATACTTAGGAAACACATTCTTGTAGCTGAGTTTACTAAGGTGCCAAGATTCTGAGAAGAAGGTTAAACTTTGCTGTTCTCCAAGCACAGCAATGCGCAGCTCTGAGAAGCTTTCAGAGCTGAAAGGTGTGGGTCTGTTCTGTGTCCACCAGTATATTTCTCTGCAGTTTCTGCCTTCTGTCTCTTCTCACTTTGGATGTAAGGAGCTTACAGATACATGTTTGGTGTACATAGCTTGTGTTTGGATTAAACTGTTTATGGAGCCTAAGCAACAGTCATTAAACCTGCAGAAATTAAATTATTTTTGTTCCTGGAAGAGCTAGGAGCATGTACTAGGAGATCTGCAGTGCTAGCTTGATCAGCAGTGGCTAGACAGAGATAGCAGGTGAACTTGGCCTGGTGATGGTGTATTTAACTGTTTGATGATGTTATAAACTTCATGCTGAAACTGATCTTCCTGGTCTAACTCATAAAATTTCAAGAGAGAAGACATAAAAGACAGGAGGGATGAACATGTCTGTGGGAATTACAGGCGATAAGGAAAGGGAGAATGTGATGTTTTGTACACAAATGTTTCTGTAGGCTTGAGGGCTTACATTACCAGGACAATGAAGACTGAGCCTGGAGGTCCAGCAGATGAGACCGTCTTTCATCCTGGTGCTAATGAGGATTTTTGTGGCAACGGGAGTTCTGTCTTAGCAATCAGAGTAACTTGGGCTGTGAGAAAAGCCTGTAAAATACAACTTCTGAACCTTGCATAGTTTACAGATGTCTGCACGTGTTCATAGCTTTCTGCTCCCCGCATGTCACTGCTTGGTGTTTGTGTAGATCCTCTTAAACCTTAGTGAGCATGGCCGGTTAGTAGGGCACTGGTGCAGACGAGCTTGTGATAGGAGGCAGGGGTTGGAGTGGGTCTGCTCACACTGCTGAGGCAAAGCCAGCGTGCAGCCAGAGGGACAGGGAAGCATGGCAAATAATGTTCCCCATGTATGGAATTTATTCTCCCTCAGCTTCAAACTATTCACCCTTGTCCTACTGCTAGACGCCCTTATGAAAAGTTTCTCTCCAGCCTTCCTGTAGGATCCCTTCAGCAGCTCTGAGCAGTTTCAGTGGTGGATTTGTGATGCTGGTCCTTGAGCAGTGTTTTTGACTTGATGGGAGCAAAGGAGAGACAAGGGAGAACCTTGAGCTGATCCTGCTGGTAGAACACTGAGGAATCTGATAAGGTTAGCTGCGATACCAGAGTCTGGTATCTCGGGATACATTTATGAAAACATTTGGATCTGGAAAGGCTTCAGAAAAACCGAATGTGAAACACCCTGCTAGTGGCAACGTTTGTGGAGAAGTTAATGAGCTCGGTTGTTGCGTGCTGGCAGCACTGAGTGCAGCCCTTCCCATGGTGTGATTCCCATAAGGCAGTTATGGGATGCTGAATCCCTGGCTGAACTAATACCTTGCAGAGACCAAGGCAGAATCTTCCCGAGGGGAAAATTTAGATTGTGAGTTAATAATGAGTAGCTAATGGATTCTCTGACCTCCATGTGTATGGCTTCAGTTTTGTCACAGCAGAATGTGTGTTACTTTAGAAGAGCCTGATGGGTGCCCTGCCACGTGTAGAGAAACCCTTCCCACTCCAGCTCTCCTAACGAATTAATGTAGTTGAAAACAGAGTCCTAACAATGGTGAAAGAAAAGTGAAACAGAAAACACCAATACTATCATCCTGCTCTAAGCTGTTGGGGTGAGCTGTGGTATATGTGGCTACTTGCAGTAACAGCAGCAATCAATAAGTCAAAGATTAAGTCCAGAAGCACTATTCTAGTAACTAAATGCTATTTTAGTAGTTAAAATAGTGTGAGCAGGCTGGGTTTGAGTTTTAGAAGTTTGTCTTTAGGTGTGTTTGAAAACTTCTGGTTCATCTCATTGTAGCTTTGCTCATCAGCTTGAAATAGATAAAAGCTAAATACGTATTCAAAGCAAATTTTAGGCCCGTTTGGCACCCAGTGTGCTCTGATAAGCAAACCTGTAATGAGCTTTACATACCCAATGTGGTTATTTTTTAACTGTGTACAGAATGGGCAGTTTTAGGAGTCTTAATTGCCTTGACTTTGCTCTTGCTTGCTGCTGCCTTAGGTAAGTGAGCAGGTAGTTTTGAAAGGTTGAGACAAAAATGCTGAAGGGTTAATTTGATTCCATAATCTATTCCTCAATTATATTTGGAGAATACTTATGAAAAATACAATTTAAATGTGTCCTGCAGCGTCTGTGAACACCGTCATAGAAATAGCTATGGGCCACAGCTTATCACTTGCTGGTGTGATGTATCTTGAACTGAGGGGAATTCCAACTATCTCTTCCCTGAAAATCATTTCTTTTTTTTCTGGCCTCCTCCCTTGGACTCTCTCTTGTGCGTTGGATACCTACTACAGAGCTGTCTCAGCTATCGACTGGAGCTTGGCCTGGTCTGTTGTGCCAGTTGTGTGTCTTGCAAATGGCTAGCAGGTCTGTCTTGCTGAGTTCCTGCAGACCTGTTCAGTACTCTTGGAAACACTTGAACCCAGCTGATAGCCATTGGTGTGAGGACCTGCTGTTAAAGTCAGAAAGAAGCAACTGCTTTTTGAATGGTTGGAATGTCTGAGTCATCTCAGGAAGAGGGTGGCTCCTATGCGGTATCAGATCTGTGATGTCCACTTCGAGTGCAGAGCTGCCTTGATGCTAACCAGTTGCAGAAGGAATGAGGTTAGTCACCAGTGGGGCGGGACCAGCTTTAAATGCAGGCCGGGCAGAATCCTGAGCCTCAAAGCAATTTCAGTAGGAGGAGAGGTGTCCTCACTGCAGGGTGGGTGAGTCCTGTGGGGAGTGCAGCTGATTCCAGCAACAGGCTGTGTGGTGGAGCTGAGGGATCCCTGAATCCCAAACATCTGTCTGAAAATATCTAGCTCTGCCTCGGTACCATGTTTTTGGCAGTAAGCTGCCACTACTCACAGTGCTTGGTTTCAAGCAAAATGTACCATGCACGGGTTGGGGTTTGTGTTTCCTTTATTTCCCCCAAGGGTTCTCTTGAGCACTGTCTTCCCCTCATTGCTGAGGTTTGTGGGTGAGTGTGTAAGGCAGTGATAACTGCAGTCCTTGATAGATGATGAAGGAGGACTGGTTAGTCTTGCTCCACTGAGTTCTGTCTGTCACAAAGTCTTCTCCAGCTAAAGAAAAGGCAATGCATGTGGGCAGCATTCAGCCATTCTTGACTGGCCCAGAAAAGTAGCACAGGGACAGGAGGAAATGGAGGTCTTCTGGGGCTTTTTGGGTTTGGACATTTTTGCTTGAGTGAAGGCTTTTGTATTTGGGGTTTTTTTCCATGTTGTGGTGTTATTTTTCCCCCTACTAGTGTTCGTTCTTTTTGTTTTGTCTTTTTTGAAGGGTGTATATCAACAAGGCTGCTCCCAAAAACTTTACCTTATATGCAGGTGCCTTTATAGTTAAAAGCCAGAACGCTGAGGGGGTGCCTGGAACAGACACTCTTCAGGGAGGTGAAATGCTGTAGACTGGTTGATCAGTGACTTACCTTGGATCTGCTGCAATTTGCTAATAGCAGAAATAGTTGCCTTGCCCTGTTAGCTGTTGGCATTTACCTGATTTTGAGATCTGAGTAGCAGCTCAGAGTGATGGGAGTGGGGCAGGTATTGCTGGGTTAGGGTTACAGAGGAGAAGTTTGGGGTTGCTTTGCATTTGAGGGGGGCAGTGCCTTTCTGACTAGGTGACGTGTCCAGAATCATCTTGTAAACACAGGTGCAGCTGCTTTTAAGCAGTGTTCTAGTCAGGTCTCATGCATGTAAGGGCAAAATTGTCAAAATACTGAGGTGTGATTCGTCCTGCAGTGACTGCACCAGTGCAGTGCTGAATTTACAGAGCATTGACTGCTTGGTGGTAGCTACTGATAACAAAACCACCCTCTGGGTTTAGTGCTGAGATTTTTACCACGGTATTGCTACAGACGCTTGCTGGACGTTTGTATCTGTGTCTTCTGCCTTTCAGTGCTTCAAATAGTGCTGCTGTGTGTGGAGCAAGTGCCTGATTTTGTTCTCCCCCAGTGTTTATGGCTACAGAAAGCGTTGCCATGCTCACCCAGCCGCAGAGACTCGGCCATTATGGGGCCGTTCCGGGACTTTCCTGTGCGGCCGCATTGCCCTCTAGAGGGCCCTTCGGAGCGGCTGGGCCAGGGGCTCAGCAGCTCGGTGCCCTCCATCTGTGTGCTGTGCTCCGGCTGGAGCCACAGGCTGAGGCTGCTGGAAAGCAGTTCTTTCTGCCTGGCAGGAAGTGAGGTGTAGGAAGGAGTTAGTGAACTGTTTGCTTTTGTGCTCGGGAAGGATGCAGTTTCCAACAGCATTGCTTCTGAGCTGGCTGTTAGTGAAGGGGTCAGGCTCATCACAGAATGGTAGGGACCTCTGTCGATCAGCCCCTCTGCCAAGGCAGGTTCACCTAGAGAAGGTCATACAGGGATACATACAGGTAGGTTTAGAATGTCTCCAGAGGTGGAGACTCCACCACCTCTCTTGGCAGCCTCTTCCAGTGCTCCATCAGCCTTAAAATACGGAATTTCCTCCTCATGTTTAGATGGAACTTCCTATGTTCCAGTTTGTGCCTGTTGCTCTTTGTTCTGTCACTGGGCACCACTGAAAAAAACCTGGTCCCTTCCTCCTGAGACCCTTCCTTTAAGTATTTATAAACATCTGTTAGATCCCACCTCAGTATTCTCCAGACTGGGAATCCCAAATTCTCTCGTTTTTTCCTCATAAGAGAGATGTTTCAGTCCCCTCAGCATCTCTGTAGCCCTTTGCTGTACCCTCTCTAGTAAATACCTGTCCTTCTTGGACTGGGGATCCCAGGATAGTGTCTTGCCTGTTCAGAGTGCTGCCGCCCTCAACACTTGCAGTGCTGCATGCAAGCTGGCAGCAGAGCCAGATACAAACAACTTGCAGCTTAAACTTATTTAGAAGCAGACAGCAGTGCCTAGGTGGGTTTACAAATCACCTCCTGATCCCTTGTGATGGGTAAGCAGCCATTCATGGTATGGGGTTAGGGTTTACTCTATTTTTATGTAAGAAAGGCTTTTGTTTAAAACCTTACCACCAGAGTTATCCAACTTTCACACTGGACCTCACTGGTGGAGCCTCTGTTGCCTAGTAGAGAAGCAGGGGAGCAGAGGCAGTGGGGACACGTGCTTGCTGAGGCAGCTGGTAGGAGTCTCCCAAACCCAACTGCTCCCTTCTCAGTCTGTTTCATGTTCACTTGATCTCGAGGCTAAAGCTGGTTGGTCAGACTTGCTGAACAGCTTGAGTAAATGATGTGTTACCTACAGACTCCTGTCAGGTATGCAAGAAATGCCACCTTCAGCAGTTCTCATGGTGCTTACAGAAAGTGCCTGCAATGCAGTAATCAAAAGGCAGTGCTGCTTGAAGTGGGCTTGGTGATGTTGCCCTGACAAAGATCAAAACTGTCCATTTGAAGGAGATTGTTCACTGAGAATACCAGCCTTCATGTACTGAAGAAAGTACTGAATAGTGTGAGGGGAAATGAGTCGTCTGTGAAAGGCACAGTTCTGGCAGACTTGAACACCTCAAATTTCAGCTGCGTTCTCAGCTTGTATTGTCAGCTTGTAGTGATCAAGTCACTGCCTGAACCCAGCTGAAGTAACTTGTGGCAGCTCTGCTCCGTGGTAGCAGCTCTGCTCCGTGGTAGCAGTGCTGCTCTGATAGAGTTTAAGAATGTGCTGTGTCCCGAATATGAAAGAGGTGAAAGTTTAGCTGCAGGTAAACCATGCTAGCAGAGGACTGCAAAGAAGGCAGGTGGTGTCTTTTGGAATGTGGCTCTCTGGAACCTCTTCAGATAGTGTTACTAGGGCAGAAAAGGCCATTGAATAGAACTGAGTGATTATCTACCTGCAAAGTTCACGTGCTGAGTGATAGCCCTGCTCTGTAAAGCTGCTGTTTGGGTGGATCCTAGAGAACTGTCTAATGCAATGCCATGAGTGAGCTGCAGTCACAGACTCTCTGCCTAGATGCTGTTGGTTATGGCCTGAAGTGTGCCATGGCATCCTCCATAGCTCTTTTCTGGAATGTTCTTTTCTTAAACTCTCCCCCAAAGCTTGAAAGATAGAGGAGGGTGCTGGTGATCTCTAGTGTGTGTTGAAAATTAACTGAATGAACCTTGTGGATTTAGTTTGAACTGAGAAAACTTGCAGAAGATAGATATGGCATAAGGACAGAGGATTTTGGGGGGCAACTTTTTGACAGGAGTAGCAAGTGTCAAAAGTAGGCTGTTTATGGTGGGCCTAAGTTCCTTTCATCTGAAGAGAATATGATGGAGTTTCCTGCAGACTGGAACCAGGCCATGACTGGAGATGTCACCTTCAGCCACTCATTTCATGACAGAACTGGTGGGAAGATGGGGCATAAGGAAAGTGTGTGAGTCCCTGCAGGCTGCTCAGCCTAGGCTGGGGTTGTGCTGGAAGGGCATAACCCAGACTAAGCAAATTAATCTTCATTTATGATTCTAGTCAGTCTGTTTTTCCCAGAGTGGTGGTGCAAATGCAGAAGTCTCTATGTCAGTCCAGAGGGATTGGATGCTTCTGTCAAGGAAATTAATGATGTTGCTTTCTCTTCCTTCTAGATGGATTGAATCTTCTGTGCTGAATGCCTCCATATTTCCTATTGGATTTCACATCTGGAAAAATCCTTGTGATCTGAGCCACTCTGGCAGACTGAATTTGTGCATCCAGGGTTCTGAAGACTTCAGATCTTGAGGAGGCAGCTGCTGCTGAATCACGTTAACCTGACATCGCAGCCACAATGGTGCTGTCACAAAGGCAACGAGATGAACTGTAAGGAACCATCATTTGGAAGTTTGGGTCATGTTATCATTAAACCTTAAATATTCACTTCCCTTACCTGGTAGATTTTAGGGTTGCTCTGTTCACATTCTGCTCAAGTGCCACATATTGGGGTCTAGATAAATCTCTGGAGTACATCCTGCTGTTGGCATCTTGGAGCAAAATCCGTTTGCCAAGGACATCTATCAGATCTGCTTGGGTTTTTAACAAACCTGGTAACTCTTGGGTGTTGTACTGTGTGGAAGACTTAGGTGTTGGTTTTATCTATAAAATAAAGGTCTGATTCAGATCCTCTGCCCTCACTTGAAGCTGTGGCTGAAGATGCTGTTGTTTGCTTTGCAGAAATCGAGCAATAGCAGATTACCTTCGTTCTAACGGCTATGAAGAGGCATATTCGGTTTTTAAAAAGGAAGCTGAGTTAGATGTGGTGAGTTCAAACCAGATTCTTCTCTGCATTTTAACTAAAGAGCTTGCAACTGTGTGTCCTTGACACCCATTCTGAAGATGTCAATCTGTTATCTACCTGTTGGCTCGTGTGGTTTCAGAGCTGGAAGTGACAAACTACAGCTTGTGGTTGGGCCAGAAAATTAAGAAACAGTCATTGGATGATTTGGTGATTTCTGAGCTAAGCTCTTGCCTTTCTCTTCAGGCATATTTTAAACGTTTGGATTTGTGTCTAGCTACTGCTCAGACATGCAATGCTGAGTTTTTTCCTGCCATGGTCTTTTAAGAATCCAAGTCCTAAAAGGACCTGGATACTTCAAGATGAAAAGTCCTAGAGAACAAAGCTATCAAAAGGCAATATGAAGTTAGGAGAAAGGTGATAGAAGATGGTGCTAACACCTAGCCCCAAAGACAAGGCCTTCACTGGCCTTACTTCAGCAACTCCATACCTAAAGCACTGTGCAGGGGGAGGCTGAGAGGGCTGGCGCTGTTCAGCTAGGAGAGGATGAAGCTAGGAGATCTTCTTCTTCTTTATAAATATGGGAGGATGTGAAGGTGACAGAGCTGGGCTGCTGGTGACAGGACAGGAGCCAGTGGGCGGGAACTAAAACATGGGAAAATCCCTCTAAATATAATAGAAAACTTTGTTTTTCACTGTGAGAGCAGTTGAATGCTGGAGTAAGTTGCCCTGGGAGCTTCTGGAGTCTCTGTCCCTAGAGCTACTCAAAAATTCACAGGACACAGTCCCAGTCTTGAGCAGTCTGTTTCAGCTGACTTTCCTTTGAGTGAGGAGTTTGGATTTAATGATCTTTAGAGGTCCTTTCCAACCTGAACTATTCTGGGCTCAATATGCAGAAGAATGTGTTTAATTTTAGCACGTTAAATTTCTGTTTCCTGCTGTTGTGTCTATCTCCCCCTCCCCTCCCTGTAACTCATTTCCTTCACTGGGCTTATTCTTATCGTGGAATTCTGCTTAGCAGCATAAACTTTCTGCAACCCTACATCAGCAGGCTGAAGGCTCTTCTCTTGTAACCAGATCTGAAATGGTGTAAGATCACACAGCTTTGGAGGCTGACGTCACTTGGTCATATTTAAGGAACAGGAAGACAGAACAGGGTTGCTTTTGTCCTCTCCTTTATCATCCAGAGCAAATGGCGGAAGCCTGCTCTGCGACTGGGTCAGTGGTGAAAATCACTGCCTCAGACTCCTGCATACCAGTTGGGTCACCCTAGAGTAGGAGTGCAAAGCTAAATAGCTCATACAGTTTGAACTCTGGTAAGCAACTCTTTTGTTAGACCATACAGATGCCAGTGACTGAGATCTGTTCACTTCTTGGGAGTTAATTCTGTTGGTTTACCTTTAACAGATGATTCTTGATATAATTTTAACCTTACTAAGGCACAGGGGATATGTGATTTAGCTGGATATAGCTGGATTGAGCAGTAAACTTGTGTGCTGACTTTTGATAAGTCCTTGCCTTTTGTGTATTAGGAATCTGGAATTGTTCTTTCTCCAAAATGCTTGGTTAAAGTTTGACTTAATTTCTCCAATCTGCTTCCAAGATCTAATAAATAAGTAGAAATGACAAATTGGAATACCATCTTTATAATTGAAAATCCTCATACCATTCCCTTATCTGCCTTATCTATCAACCTAATTAAGTCTTTTCTTCCCAAAGGTTAGAAAGCCAATCTAAATAGGCTAGATGGTCCTGAGGGAAAGAAAAAATGCAGTTGCTGAAAGTTCCACATGACTTTCTTGCAAGAAAGTCTGAAATTGATGGGGCTATGCTAAAATCACCAAAAGAAAATGTTAAAGGCAGAAATTATCTCAGTAAACTAGAATTCAAATCTAGTGCTACACAGAGGGATTGTGTTTTCTATACTGATACCTCCTGCAGATAGCTGCAGCCTTTACAACTGCTCCCAAGGTAGCAGGTTCCAGCTGGTCTCTGAGCCAGGTAGCCAGTCCTCAGATCTTCTCTGAAGTGAGCCACGGCATTGTCATTTTCCTCCTGCCTTTGTTATTCTCCACCTCATTGAGAATTATTCTAGTATGAGATTGTTATTTTATACCTGGAAAGAAAGTGTGTGGTGTTTATAGACTCTTCTGTGCCTCTGGTCTTTGTGTTCCTGCCTTGCTTTTCTCCCTCTTTCTTGTGTTAATAGGTGGGAGGGGGAAAAAAAAAGAGAAGTAATCCTCTGGCTTTTACAGTAACATCAGCTGCTCCTTGTTGCTCCTCAGCTATTCCTTAGAGCCCAAAGGAGAAAAAACACTTAGCAGAAGAAAATTACTCTTCATCAAAGTTTCATTAGAGGTGCAAAGTCAGTGCTGGTTTCTCCAGTGTCTGGGATGGTGTTCAGTAGGGCAGGTGCAGTCTGCCTTCTGCTGCAGCTACTGAAGATGCAGGAGAGACAGCTTAGAGCTTGTCTTTGGGAAGCTAGCACCAAATACTGCTGTATTATGGAGTTAACTAGAACCAAGTTATCAAACCCCAAATACTCATTGGTTTTCAAGGCAGGTGGAGTGTGCAATCTTTCCTGAATTCCTCTCTCTGTAGTCAGGAGGTTTTTATTAAAATGAGGTGTTTGGTGTTTGTTGCCTTTAAAGAAACACTTCAACAGGCTTTAGAACTAGAATGTATTAATTAAATGCTTCTCCTCAGAATGAAGAGTTAGATAAGAAGTATGCTGGACTTCTGGAAAAAAAATGGACATCTGTTATAAGATTACAGAAGAAGGTAAGCAGAGATCTGATGGATTTATCCAAAGTTAACAGTCACCTCTGAACAGAACATTGCACATTGTCCTTGTCAGACACATGTAGAGCTTAGAAAAGAGGCCTCAAAGATTAGTTTTGAGGACATTGAGTAGGGAAAATAGAGAAATCCATGTTGTGGAAGATGTTTTGTCTCAGTGCTAGCAGAGGCATCCTCTGGGGTTCTTTCTAGAAGTGCCCTGGCTGTAGTTTATGGAATGCCTGTGCAGCTGGGAGCTGGAAAGGAAAGAGGTGCCTTAAGGCACTGGTGTGCAAGGGCTGAATAGCTGTCTGTAGAAGGCTTGGCTGGGTTGGAAAGTGGGTAAAAACCTGTGCTTTGGCCATTACCTTAAGGGGCAGAAACCATTAACTCCAGTGCATTAGAGCAAGAGATCCTGCTGCAAGTGCACAGTACAGAACTCTTTTTAGTAATGCTTGAATGGAGCTGGAGTGTATTAAAGGGGAAAGAAAAAAACCCAGTGTGCTGACAATAAAGACTATGCAGGTTAATGTATGAAGTGTTTTAACTACACCTTCAGTTTCTCTCTGGGTAAAGATGCCAGCTCAGGGGCACAAGCAACCACTGCAGCAGTGGCATTCCTTTTGTCAGCCTCCTTCAATCCTCTGTCACAAGAATAGCTCAAACATTTGTACAGTATCTGAGTGATTGTGGTTTTGTAGAACTTTCCTGCTAAAATATTTGAGAAGTTGGAGAAGGATAAATGTTTAATGATTAAATTATGAAAGAATAAATGTTTATAAATGATGAATTTAGGTTTGACTTTCAGAAATCCCAACAGTATTTATTGAGTGTTGGTAATCAGCCTGGATCTGCCCAGTCTTTGCTTTACCGTGAATTTGGGAAGCAGTTGCTGTTTGGGTTATGAATGAATGAAGGTGAATTAGATCCTGTCCAAAACTAGAAATTAGTTGTCTCCCTTTGAAATTCCATAGGTAATGGAATTAGAATCGAAGCTGAATGAAGCTAAGGAAGAATTTACATCAGGTGGACCTCTTGGTCAGAAGCGAGACCCTAAAGAGTGGATTCCTCGTCCTCCAGAGAAGTATGCACTGAGTGGGCACAGGAGTCCTGTCACTCGAGTCATTTTCCATCCAGTGTTCAGTGTTATGGTCTCTGCTTCAGAGGATGCCACAATAAAGGTAGGTGTTTGCAAGAGAGCAGTCAGCTGGGCAGAGGATCTGTATGGGTCACGTCCATGCTTCCATCTGGGCACATATTCTACTGCTGGAAGATTATTTCGGATTCTGCTTCATCAGGGACACCTCTTCCAAGGTCAATGTTCTCTATCAGCTATACTTTTGAGTTTACACTGGTCCAATTAATATCTTCCAGAATACTTTAGTACCTTTTGACCTGAGGAAAGAATAATTAAGCTCGTGTGGATTTAGAGACTGGAGAAGTAGATAAAGGATTGGTGGGGGAAGGATGCATTTTGGCTGCTTGGCAGAGGAGCAGTGTTGTAGTGTACGAGCAGTGATGTGAGGAGAAGGAAGCCAGCTGCCTCAAGTGTGTAAAGTGCTGATTTTTAAAGCTGAGTGAAGATGGTTATGCAGTTGTATTCTGAACTTTCTGTTTGTTCTCCATGGGACATGCTAGGCCCTTGAGGTCCCTGGGTCTAAGTGTCTTCATAGGCCCTTATCAAAGTGTAGTGGCATGAAGAGATTTGTTGTGATAAGCAAATAGCTTCTCATTTTAGCACCCAGGAAAGACCTGGGTGTGCATTTTGTTGTTTGAATGTCTCAAGAGAATTATCCTGATCAAGGATCCTTCTCATTGTTCTGTTGAAAACTGGAGAAGTGTTATTCTGACAAAGCTTAAGCAGTGTGCTTGAAAATGCAGGTCCTGGTAGTGGCTGTCTTTTGGAGAAGATGGCAATGAAAAGTGTCAGCTAGAATTAGTTCATGAAAAGCTTTAACCTGTTCTTGTTTCTGCAGCAGGCTTGAACATAGAGGACTTGTGTCTCTTCAGGCAGACAGGGCCAGCTGAAACAGTGACAGCTCTGTTTGTTAGATGTTCTAAGAGGAGCCTAATTAGCCGTGGGTTTGCTCCCTCTTATGGATGCACTGGATGAGTTTCCTTATTCTTGGAAGTCAAGCTGTGGAGCTTGATTTCTGACTGGTGTGTTTCCAGTTGCTGCATTCTGATGGCATGTGATGGATTCTTTTTGTTGCAGAATGGTTTTAGATGGTGGGGGTTTTGTGTGCTTAGGATACAATTTTAAATGGAATTGTAATGTCTAATTCTGTGCTTGAGAGAGACAAAAATCTATAGGAGCTTGTTTTGTTTCATAGGTTTTTGTTTGTGGTTAGATGATAGAAGACTGAGTTAATTAGGAGGTGAGAATGTGGGCTCTGTGCTATCACAGTTATTAACTGCAAGCATTTAATCTCTGACAAATTCTGTAATCTACTCATGTATGCATGTCCAACTGCTCAGAGTGGTTTGGGTTGTCATCCTTAACCCGGTGCATTCTAAATACTGCTCTCTAGAATGCAGAACACTTGCAGTTTGGCTTGGGGAAGGATGATGGTGGGGACTGTAAAAGGTGGTGCTTTCCCCAGCAGCTGAAAAGGAGCTGTGTTACCAAAGCTGGAGAACTAGCACACAAAAGGGTGGAGAAAAACAGGTTATAAAGTGATTTTTTTTTTCCTCTCTGTCCAAGGTTTCCTAAATTGATCTTTACTTTTAAGGGTATCGAGTGTCAGGGCTTTGAGATCCAGTGGCACTTACTTCCCTGCTGTGTGTGTAATGCTTTACGCTGGTTGAGAAGCAGCTTTCAAAATGCATCAATTCAGTTAATTTCTAAGTGACAAAATCAGACAAAAATAATGCTTCTTTTTCTGTGCTGTTAGGCTGTTTAGGGCTCTGTCTTTCTTTGTCTCTTGCTCAATTAATTATTGAATAAGGTGCCAGACTGGCCTGCAGAGTGCAAATGTAAGGCTGGAGAATACAAAGAGTAATAGGCTGCCGTTAACGGATTTTCTGTTCACTTGTCAGGTGTGGGATTATGAGACAGGAGACTTTGAGCGAACCCTTAAGGGGCATACAGACTCTGTGCAAGATATTTCCTTTGACCACACTGGCAAACTATTGGCCTCTTGTTCTGCTGATATGACCATTAAGCTATGGGATTTCCAGGGCTTTGAGTGCATCAGAACTATGCATGGTAAGATATAAAGAGAATTGATTTAGTGGTCTGTAAAGTGAAGGGATATTATTATTATTATTATTATTATTTCTTAATCCAGGAAAACTGCTGATGTGGAAAGGGTTTATAAACCAGGGAATTGTCCAACAGAAGGGAGGTGTGGGGAGGGGATTTTGATGCTGTGAGTGTTATGTGAATAAGGTAGATAGTGTCTGTGGAATGAAATATCATCTCAGATCTGCTGTGCATGGTGCTGTGGGAAGCATCCCGTAATGATACTGAAATGAAATGGCACTTAGTGCTAAAGCAAACGCTTAGTGGACGATGAAACTGTGCCTTCAAATCAGTGAAAAATGACCTTCTTCACCCCTCTGCCTGCTGCACTGCCTCAGGAAGGAGCAGTGAGTGGGAGAGGAGCTGTGTGTGTGCATGGCGTCTGCTGCCTCCTTCTCTGGCCCTCTGCATAGGCTCAGAAGCCAAAGGAAAAAAATGCAAAAGTAAACCCACCACGACTAGGAGATTCTGATCCTGACAGCAGCTATTTTATAGTCTTGGTATAAAAGCATTTTTATACTGCTGCTTGTCTTGCTCTTTTAATATCTTCTTGTAGAAGTGGTGGGTAGGAATAAAGAATGTTTGAGACTGATGAAAACACACACCAGAGAAAACAGAAAGCTGTTGACTTCTGTGCATCTTCAAACACTACAGAACACTACTGCAGAGGAAGCACAGAGGCTGCAGCTGGCTGATAGCAAGCAAATGAAGTAGTGCCAAGGGGGTTGCTTGGCCTTTAAAGATTTCTGTGTGAATACACAGGCAGTGTGTGCAGTTCTGTGAACTGGGTGATGTGAGTGTGGGTGAGCTGCCTTCACCTGTGTTACATACCTTCAACTCAACTGCAAGTAAAAAGAAACAGTCTTTTCAGTGAGGAGTTGTAAATTACCTTGCTTGCGCTGTAACCAGTAATCTCTGACACTGCAGCTCCCTGATCACTGGTTTGAGTGCTTTGTTGTGGTTGGAGTTCACTGGGGGCTCTAAGCTCTTAATGGAGGGAGTGGAAATGAAAATGGGGAAGTCGTGCATCGTCGTGCATGGCTTGCAAGGTGCAGTGTAGCTGCCAATAAAAGAAAAAGACAACTTATTAGTGAGTGTAGTGGCTCTAACCTTTTGGAGGAAAGAACATCAGATCTTCAGATGGAAAGAGGAAGCTGTTTAATGCCTCTAAGATGTTGAGAAATGATACCTACTCCAAACTGATCTCAGAGCTGATCCCTTCCTATGTTCTGTCCCATCGCAGCTGTACCAGCGTTGCTTGCAGCGCTGAGTTTCTGGCTTTAAAACATCTTAGAGGCATCAGTGAGACCATTTCAAAGCATGCTCAGTGTCTAGCCTCTGTGGGTTTTAAAAATATGAACAGTTATTTCCTAAACCCTCAAGCTTACATATAAAGATTATTCCATAAAACATGTACCCCTGCTGTAGCTCCTTGCCCAAGATAAATGAATAGGCAGTCCTGTGTGCTCTGCAACCATTACAGTACCACTTAATAAAGCTTTTATTGGTGGTTTTTTTTTTTAGGTCATGATCATAATGTTTCTTCAGTAGCCATCATGCCTAATGGAGATCATATAGTTTCTGCCTCAAGGGACAAAACTATCAAAATGTGGGAAGTCCAAACAGGGTAAGTGCACTTCTGGCTAAACATGGGCACCTAAACAAAGGCAGTGTAAAGGGCTGTGTGTAGGAAATGGGTCATGGAAGTCTTGAATGTCAGCAAACATTGTCTGAATTGAGGTATGATATTGTGCCCTTTAGAGTAATGCATGGCAAGATTCTGCCTGAAATCAGTAAGCACAGGGTTTAGGTTTCAGTACTGGACTAATTAAAACTGGCTTTATCTTGGGGAGAGCTGTGACTGCAGAACACCGCAACTCAGGACCAGGCAGAAACGTAAATTCACTGGGGAGCCAGAACGTGAGAGGAGAGGGGGGGAAATCTCTTACCTACCTTGGCACAGAGCAAGGTGTCTCCTCTGCTTTTGGTTTGGGGGCTTTGTGCGCAGGGCTTGCTGCGTTGTGGTTTAGTTGGTTTATTTTGTTTTGCCGTTTCATTCCTCAGTTGTCTCTCCATGACCTGTAAATCTCCACTTGTTTTTAAAACACTTATTTAATGCAAACTGCCCTGTCAGCTTCTTCGTTTTTCCTGAACCTTCCTGTTTCCTGCCTTAACAAGGATTTGCTGGTTCTCAGCTGTTACTTTTCTGATGTTCCTTTCCTCTCCATGGCTGTTTTCTGCCTCTGCATCATTCAGGATGGCCACGTGCATGCTAAAATATTTTATCTTGACTTCTAAGAGTAGGTCAAGCATCCTTATATTTGAAAGGCATCCCTGATGGCTTCGCTGCAGCATGGGTTGGGTCATCGTTGTTCCTCTTCTCCCCGCAGTTACTGTGTGAAGACTTTCACGGGTCACAGAGAATGGGTGCGCATGGTGCGGCCTAACCAGGATGGCACCCTCATTGCCAGCTGTTCTAACGACCAGACGGTGCGTGTCTGGGTGGTAGCTACAAAGGAGTGCAAAGCTGAGCTCCGGGAACACGAGCACGTGGTAGAATGCATCTCTTGGGCTCCTGAGACCTCCTACTCCACCATATCAGAAGCTACAGGATCAGAGGTAATGCCTTCAAATCAGCAGAGATTGTAAGATTTGGGGCTGTGCTCCTGGGTACTGCTTAGAGTAACTGAGGTTTGTTCTCGAAGCGCTTGGCAGATCTAGCAGATGGGCAAGGATTTGGTGTGCTGGTAAGCCTCTGTCTCGGCCTCATGGAATCCATACTCTTATGTGTTTGAACAGTAGAATCCTACCCCCCTACACCACTGAAGGTGAACTTTGCAGGGGCTCTGTTTCTGAGGCTGGGAGTGGGACCACCTTCTCATGTTTCAACAAAGATGTGTGAAAGGCATAAGCTGAGGGTTGTTAGGATGCTCAGCAGGTGAAAGTTGTGGGAAGCAGAGTCAGGAATGCGGAAATGTAGCTTCCTTGGGCACATGGCACTGGAATGAAGCTCTGACTGCCACATCCTGGAGAGCAGTATTAGTGAGAAAGCATTCTTCAACAATAATCCTCCCCTTGTGTGATCTTCTCTGGTTTGGTTGCTAAAGCTTCAAGAAAGGCTCACTAAAGGTCAGCCAACATTGCCTTCTGAGGCTGATGAATTGTAGAAAAAATGGCTAGAAATGATCTCCCATTTCTAGCTAAACAACCCCAGGCATTCCTGCCATGCTCTCAGCCTCACAAAGGACCCAGATACCCGAGGAGGAAGGTCGGCATGCAGCAGGGATGTGTGTAGTGATGGATTTTACAGATTTCAGTCGAGTTTTACTTGCATTCTTTAGAAGATCCTTATAATCTTTTAATTAGAAGTCAATTACATTCCAAAGCTTCCCTTCCTCCGGCAGTGCTGCTGCAGCGTCTGTGCTGCCCTCTGCTGGCCGGCCCGGCGCAGTGCAGCGCTGGGCTTGCAGCCAGCAGCGAGCGACGTCAGCTTTACAGCTGAAACCTTGCAAGGGCTGAGAACTGAAGCTTGCTTTCATGCTTTGCATGGTCGTGAATAGAAATAAGTTCAGAGTAGGAGCTTGTCAAAAGTTCTTAAACGTGCTTTGTTACCTGTTCTGAAGAATGAGAATGCCCAGCTCTGTCTGCCCTTCCAACCCCTCTCTCCCAAGGTGTCCCACTCTACCTGAGCCGTGTCCGCAGTTAAAAGAGCATGCCTTGCAGGTGACAAGTATGGATTCAGAGTGTTTGGCTTGGTGCATCAGCAGGATGTCATTTCTTCAACAGATTAATTTATTTTTCGGGTTGTTTATTTCTCCTGGTATCAGTAACAAAGTAGGTTGTGTTCATCAGCTGGAAGCTGTCACACGGTCTAATGTTGCTGCTAAGAAACAGCACTCAGAAAGGATCTGCTTCCTCTCTTCCCCTGTGTCCTGTATGTGTGCTGTAACCTACAACATAATTTTCTGTAGACTAAGAAGAGTGGCAAGCCTGGGCCTTTCCTGCTGTCTGGATCCAGAGACAAGACCATTAAGATGTGGGACATTAGCACTGGCATGTGCCTTATGACACTTGTAAGTTGATTGGTGTTTCTCTGGTGATCACTGCTGCATGTGTAAACTCAGTCTGAAGGGAATGAATCCTTACATGTTTGTGTTTTCAAGAGAAGATAAGCACTGGAATTGCACATCTGTAGTGGCTTCTGTGTTTCAGATCTTGGTGGTGTTAAACAACACAAAGAATCTTGACATGCAGTTTGAGTGCAGGAGTGCTGTGGTGTAGTTTTGTGCTGAGCAGCTTGGTTTGTCTCCAGAAGTGCTGCTCCTCATCTTGGTTTTGTCTTCTGAGAGGTGCTGTGTTCTGGCCTTCCTGCGGGCTGGGAACTGCTCTGCCAGCTGGGGTTGGGGAGCAGAGCTCTGCACGTCACATGAGGGCTTCTTTTTGCCTCCAAGGACAGGAACTGCCATTGCTGGCAGAGCTGATAGGGCTGCAATAATAGAAACTGAAGCTAAACTTTGGGTTCCTGGAGGGTTTTGGAAGCTAAGCGCGTTCCTTACGGGAAGCAGGCAGGGAAGTTCCCCTTGCCATAGCCTACGTGGTGTGATGCTTAGCTTTGGAAGATGCACCTGCTGACTGCTGTCTCCTTGTGCACAAGGTGGGCCATGATAACTGGGTACGTGGCGTTCTGTTCCATTCTGGGGGGAAGTTTATCTTGAGCTGTGCTGACGACAAGACTCTACGCGTCTGGGACTTCAAGAACAAGCGATGCATGAAAACCCTCAATGCGCACGAACACTTTGTTACCTCTTTGGGTAGGTATCCTGCAGGGCTCGCTGCAGACTTCTCTGCACCTTCACCAGCTTAGAGCTCAGCACTGAGCTAGACAGACCCCTTGTGGATGCTGCTGAAGCTTTCTGCTAGATGTGTTTTAATAAGGATGGTGCTGGAGTTTTCTGCTTCTGTTGCCAGTGTTGCACACTGGATAAAGATGTTAACTGCCAGAGTGTGGTGGAACTTTCCCGGTGGAGTGCGTAGGGATTTGGAGAGTGGTCTATTGAAAATGCTTGCCCAGCATAAAAAGCTCTGAAGTAAACCAAGTTGCCCAGGGAGGTTGTGGCTGTCTTCTCCCTGGAGGTGTTCAAGGCCAGGTTGGATGAGACCTTGAGCAGCTGAGTCTAGTTGAGAAGTGTCCCTTCCTGTGGCAGGGAGCTTGGAGGTGATGATCTCTGATGTATCTTCCAACCTGAGCCATTCTAGAATTCAAACATAAGGGAAGGCAGAAAGACACAAAGCAAAAGGGTAGAAAAACCTCAGCACTCCAAACTTGCTATTCCTGGCTGGCATTGCCACATCTGGGCAGACAAAACCAGTACACTTCAGGCTTGAAGTTCTAGCTCACAGCCTGTACTGCTTGCAGCAGGAAGAAGTCAAATTTCTGCTGATTGTCTTCAGCAGACAGATGAAGTTCTGTCTTCTGGTAGCACTGGAGGGCTTTACCAGTTTGAGATGTGTTGTGCTCCTCTCTATTGTGACTTCATCTCAATTGCTTTTCCATGAAATTCCCTCATGGCTGAACCAAAAGGACATTTTTCAAGCTTTACAAAATTCCAACATGAGAGATCTTTCAGTCTGGAGAAGAGAAGGCTCCAAGGAGACCTTATTGTGGCCTTCTAGTATCTGAAGGGGGCCACAAGAAAGCTGGGAAGGGATTTGTTAGTGTGTCAGGTAGTGACAGGACTGGGGGGAATGGATCCAAGCTAGAGGAGGGCAGATTTAGATGAGATGTTAGGAAGAAGTTGTTCCCCATGGGGGTGGCGAGCTGATGGAGCAGGGTGCCCAGAGTTTGAGAAGTGAGAGAATTGACTGCAGGGCTTTATTGCCACACAGGAAGGTGTTTTCTGTTCCCAAACTTTTAACGTTTCCATGAGCATTGCACTGATTGGAAGGGTGCTTTAAAGCATGGACTGCTTTTTAAAGCTTTTATTTAGTGTTTGCAGCAGGTTCTATCTTCAGATTGTTGTTAGGAGGGCGGTGAGACACTGAAACAGGCTGCCCAGAGAGGTGGTGGAAGCCTCATTCCTGGAAATTCTTAAAGCCAGGCTGGATGTGGCTCTGGGTAACCTGATCTAGCATGAGGTATTGCTGCCCATGGCAGGGGCGTTGGAACTGGATGATCCTTGAGGTCCCTGGTAGCTCTGTGATTCTGTGACCTTGGCCTTCAGGACTG
Source organism: Pogoniulus pusillus (assembly GCF_015220805.1). Taxonomy (NCBI): domain Eukaryota; kingdom Metazoa; phylum Chordata; class Aves; order Piciformes; family Lybiidae; genus Pogoniulus; species Pogoniulus pusillus. The sequence goes on along the minus strand of NC_087290.1, from coordinate 12,746,301 downwards.
TAGAGGTGCTGAACTTTGAAATGTAGCCTTCAAGCTGGTAGGGTTTGTTTGTTTTTTTGCTGAAGGAAGAGCAGCAAAGCCCAGAGGTGTGGATCCCCTCTTAACTTGAGCTTTTCTCTCCCCTGCAGATTTCCACAAGACGGCACCGTACGTGGTCACTGGAAGTGTAGATCAAACAGTAAAAGTGTGGGAGTGCCGTTGATTTGAGTCACATTTGCCCCCCTTTTTTTCCTTCTGGATGCACTCAGATACCATGGTTACCCATTGAGCTCTGTTTAAATAAATATTGTCCTTTCATGTAAATTATTCTGGATGTAGATTGAGCTTATTAAATGTTACACACAAAGTATTCATGCATGGTGAATCCAAATTGTATACTGTAAATTTACATACGTTGTCTAGAAGTACCATAGGTTTAAGAACATGGGCTGGCATTGGTCACATCAGACCTGAGAAGGCAGAAGTTGGCTAATTGGAATAGGGGCACTTAACTGATTAGTTGACAGTGTCGTTCTATGTCGGATAATGATTCCTGTTTTTTATTTTCCTTCCTGCTGTCTGTTGGTGCCTGAATTGGTGACCTCATTTGGGAAAACGAAACAAAACCAACCCAAGTTTTGTAGGGCTCTTTCAGAAACGTGTATCTATGTAACATCACTTAAGTGTGCTTAAATAAATCTTCTCTAAGAAATACTAAGCTAATAAGGCTGCGATTCAGAATCTTCTGAACCTTGATGTGTAATTAATGGAAATTAATTAAACTCTGGAATATTTGTCATGAAGCATACTATTTTTTTTTTTTTTTTTTTTTTTTGCCAACTCAACAGAATCCACTTGGTTTTGGCCTCCTGTCACACAAGGGTTTGGTATATTTATATTAACTAACTGTAAACCTGAAATAAGACAACAAATCTTAGTAAGCAGCTGATGTGATAAATGTATTTATTTTTTATTTGGTCATTCAATGGTTAAGCTGTGCTGTTAAACTAAGTTTAAATGGGGTTTTTGTTTGTTTGCTTTTTTTTTTTCTTTTGTTCTTCCTTTATTTTAATGCTAGACAAACTTCCAGGAGGAGTTGTCCATCCCACTAGAATTTAGGGATCTAATTTCCGGTAGAGCTGAATCTCCCAGATGACTGCCATGGTACAACTTGCTGTTTGCTCTCTTTGTTTGTTAGCAATGTGCAATTCCTATGACACCAGAGTGTGGAAAGTCCACTTCCCTCTGACTTGCTTGCACGGGAGGCTGGGCTAGGCAAAGGTTTTGTGCTTTCTTTTAGTGCCTCCTTGGAAACCCTTCTGAAAGTGAGGTGATGCTTGGACAACGTGGAGTAAAATACATCCTGTGGTTTGATAGTGAGGAGTAGGTTGGGATACAGCACTGAAATGCTTTAAAACCTCTTGAGAATCAGATTGGGACAGACTGACACAGGCTTCCAAAAGGAGAAATGCCACCCACCACCAAAGCAAAGTCCATCTGTGGGAATGAACATTGGAACCCAAAGCCATCAGCCCAGCTTGGTTATTGGGGTTTAACTTGAGTGGTGAATACAGATTCCTAAAGTTACATCCTTTGATCTCAAGCTAAGGAAAAGATGATAAACTAATACTGTAATCAGCATTCTTTTGGGTGGCAGATTCCACTGTAGCTAACAAAGCTGACAGATACTTACCAAACTAACCAGGTCCTTTTAAAAAGTCCCCTCTGAGCTGTACCAGGTGCTGCAGTTACCAGGCTGATGTTTTAACAGGTGACCTTGTGCTTTGTTTTACCCACTTGGTTTAATTCCTACATGGCTTTTAAAACTGTCCCTTTTGAGAAGTGAGAGTCCTTGGGCAGCACGGGGTGGGCTGCCCGCTGTGCACACTGAGCTGCTGTGAGGACTGGGGAGCAGTGAGCCCCCGCAGCCCCCCCAGAGAGGGATCGTGGCAGGGGGCGAGGAGAGGGAGTTGTGAGCAGAGTGTTGTGGAGTCGGTTTCAGATTCAGGCTATCTCTTCAGTGGTTTTTGTACTTCTCAGTGTGTGTTTCTGCAGTTGAGCATGCACAAATAAAGTCTCTTTTGTTTGTTAGCTGCTTGGACTGGAAGAATTTTGCTGCTTTTTGAGGAGGTTGGTCTAGTTGAGAATTGCAGCTAGAGGAGTAGTGCAGCTTCCAAGTCCTCAGTGCAGCTGTAAAGCAGCCCAGCTGCTTCCTTCCTGCTAGGACCTAGCCACTTTTATTATTTAAGTCTAAAGTAACCCACACTCATGTACATAATTCCTAGACGTGGCTGAGACATTAAAGGTACCTATGAAGTGCAAGTTGTCTCCTGCATTTTTTTCCCCTTTGGAGGCCGAGGCCCCTGTGCAGTGCTGGTGCGGCAGGCTCTGGGCAGCGCTGCAGCTCCCTTAGCAGCCTTCTGTAGCCGGCAGTGAATGATCTCAGGGATGGTCCCGCACAGATCACAAGCTGAAGCCCTGGTGAGACCAAACGCGAAAGCCCACGCAGGAGCTGGCTGCTCAGGGTGGTGCCACACTGTGCTGAGCTGCCCCCACTGTGCCCAGCCTTTTGTTAGCTCATCCTGTGCCTTTCCTGTCAGATGAGTACAATGATGAGGTTACCGCTTTGGGTTACAGAATAACCTACTTGAGAGGTTCACTGCTGCTCTGTCACTTGCCCTTTCTGAAATTGGCATCACTTAAACCCTCTCTTTCTCTCTCTCTCTCAACTGTGTTACCAAAACAGAGACTTGTTGGCTTGGACCCGACAGACATTCCAGTGCCACAGGGACGCAGTGTGCCCGGCAGTCTTAGATGCATTCAAAACAAAAAAGTGCAACCTTTGTTGTGGATTTAGACAGAATCTGGAAGTTGCTGTTTTTTAGAGCATCTTGCACTTTAGAAGATGAAAACGAACCCGTCCTGCTTTTGTGTGTGGTGTGACCAATGATGTGCCCGGGGCACTAATTCAAAAGAACCCCCTCCCCCCACCCCTAGTTGCTAGTGAGTTGTGCAGGGGCCGTGGAGCACTGTAGTGTGTGAGAGCTTTGGCTGTAGACTCACCAGCCCCAGCCCAGCTGTACTGTCAGTTCCTGCTTCTCCTCTCCTGTTTTTATGTGAACTGCCTGAGAAAAAACCCCACTCTTAAATAGCTTTTTTTACTTGCCTGAAAGCTATTTAAAAGCAAAAGATGAGACTTTGTTTTTGTAGACAGTGGTGGCTTAGTAAATCCTTTTCATGGTTTGAGTATTGGGAAAGTTGTGAGCTGAGTGAAGCACAAACACACTCAGGGTGAGTCTTGCTGCCTGGCGGTCCTTAAAGCCCCCCCCCCCGCCGTGTTGAGTGTCACTCTGCCAGCCAGAGCAGGAGCAGAAGGTGGTCAGGGTGAAGGAGTTAGGAGTGGGAAGGGTGAGTTGGATTTACAAGTCACGCCTGGATTTAACTGGCCTTTTATCTTTCCACTGTGTCATGTAAGTAGCTGCTTTCCTGTCCTGCCTTTCCCTCGGGCTTCCCCAGTTCATGCTGAAGATGATTTAGCAAAACTTTCACCTTTTTAGAAGCTGATCCTGACATTGACATGAAGGCAAAGGCTGAGTTTTGTCACGAGAAGGATGTTAGAGGTTGCAATCGGAGCAAAGAGTTCCCAGCCTGTAGGAGCTACCTGAAGCTATTGACTCGATTTCAACAAATCCCAATCAGTCAAGGAATGTATATAATACTGCTCTGTGTTTTACAGTAAGATTTGTTGCTCTCAGACTGTGTAAAACAAAATTTATTCATGTTTTCTGCATATTAAAAAAATCTTATTGTACCAATTGGTAAAACTATTAAATGCATATAAAACCAGACCTGGCTTTGTTTCCTTGGATGTGAGAATGAAAGCTCTTCTGAACAGACCTGGGTGCTGGTCCACCCTTGGCCTTTCCTACCTCCCTTTGGTGGCCCTTGGGCTTGCTTTGAGGACACCTCAAGGTGTTCTTCCCAGAGTGGTTAGGTTTGGAAGGGACCTTGAAAGGGATCCATATCCCTGGTAACCTGGATGAGAGGAACTTGGCTGAGGTTGTGCCAGAGGAGGTTTAGGTTGGATGTTAGGAAAAGCTTTACTGAGAAGAGTGGTGAGAGGTTGGAAGAGGCTGCCCAGGGAGGTGGTGGAGTTGCCGTCACTGAAGGTGTTCAAGAAGCTGTAGATGTGGTGCTTCAGGATGTGGTTTGGTGGTCAGTCGTTGGGGTACAGTTGGACTCAATCTTAGAGCTCTTTCCCAACTTCAATCATTCTGTGATCCAGTCCAACCCCCTGCTAGAGCAGGGTCACCCAGGGACACGTCCAGGTGGGTTCGGGAAGTCTCCAGAGGAGACTCCACAACCTCTCTGGGCAGCCTGCTCCAGGGCTCTGGAACTCTCTCAGTGGAAAACCATTTCCATATATTCCTGTGCTCCAGCTTGCCCTCACTGTGCCTTCTTGAGCTCCCTTTGGGGTGAGGCTCTGCAGGAAGCTTTGTGGGTGCTGCTGGGTTTGTAGGCAGTGTCCAGGGCTGTCCTGGATGGAACTGTGCCTTCAGACCAGTGCTGCTGGCTCACAGGTGCTGTCTGCTGTGTGGGAGCCTCCGGGTGAACTGTTTGGAGCTGGGTGATGTTTCCATACTGCTGATTTTCGCCTGGGGTCCTGACTGCCCTGGAGCTGGTAGGTCCTTGGCACTACTTTTAGTCAGTTCTTCTAGGTTCATTTTTCATGAACTTGTGAGCTGAGCCCTCAGAGCAACCAAACCCCCCAGAGGAATGGAGTATGGAACAAATGCAGCTAAGTGCAGTTACTGAAGAGCTGTGTAGCCTCAGCAGCTGCATTTGCAGCCTTCAGCTTCAACTGAAGGTGCTTAAAAAAGCCCAGGGAGCACCCTCTTGAGCAAGATGGGAGAAGCAGCTCCTCTGCAGCAGCTGTAGACACAAGAGGGTGGTCCCTGCTTCTCTAGATCCAGGGTTGCTGGGGTAGTTCTGGCTCTAGTTTTCTTTCTGGTCTTTGGGAGTCAATCCCAAAGGGCACCCAGGAAGTGAGCGTGGGAGCATGCAGCTCACTAAACGTTCCAGTGGCCTGAAATTGTCCAGGAGCCACGCAGGTGGTCACTGAAACAACCCCAGCTGTGAGTGTACCACCGAGGAAGAGCAGCTAGGGCAGAGGGCAAGCCCCTGCAGGCAGAGGAACGCCCAGTGGGGCACCGAGCCTTGCTGCCTCCTGCTCAGAGGAGGCTCCAATGCCGGTGTGCAGATGAAAGGTACCCAACACCTGGCTCCAAACTGTAAAGAAACCAAATAAATACCTAAAATAGTTTAAAAAGCTTTTAATGGACTGAAAGACACTAGGAAAAGAAAAATCTTGTAGGAAAAAGATGCACTGAAGTCATTTATTGATTGCTTTCCAGGAAATTCAGAATCTCTCTACTTAGGAGCAAGTTCTTCGCAGCAAAGACTCCTCCTGCTTCACCACCACCTCGACCACCGTGGAGGCTGCTCCCTGCTTCCCCCACCCAGAGTTACAGGTACCTGTGGTGCAGGGCAGGGGACGGAGAGCACAGAGTGTGGGCACAGCACAAGTTCTCCCAAGGGTCAGTACAAGCAGCGAGGCCGATTAGCGGAGGGGGCGGTCCGGGACGGGCAGCAGGAGCCAGGGGCTGGACGCCAGCCATGGGCGTTCCACAGCTGGAGCTGTTTGGAGAGGACATTCAACTCTGTCGGCACACCGCGGCCTGCAGGGGCCACCTCTTACCTGCTCTGGGCCCGCTGTGGCCAGGGCAGCAGCTGCTGGTCGTGGACAGCCACCACAAGACGAGTGTGTGTGTGTGTGTGCGTGGGTGGCAGGGAAGGGACAGCAGAGTTGGGCGAGTGGCATCTGCCATGGCAGCAACCTCCATTGCCAGCAATGGAAGCTCCTCTGACAACAATCCAAAACCAGTGTGCAAAAAAGGAGGCAGGAGAGCACTGGGTGGCAGTGCTGGGGGCAGTGAGGAGTTAGTTCTCATTTAAAGCCCCCTCCCCACAGCCTGGCAGGTTCAGGTATGAGTCCAGCCTGGCCCAGCTCACGTCACAGCCCAGCAGCGGGGCCTGGGGCTGTTACCAGGGAGACCTCATCCCCGTTTCTGTTCCTCTCCTCCCCACCCTCACTTCTTGTAACAGTGCCCCAGTTTCCTGCCAAGTCCCTGTGGTGCAGCCCTGGGTGGGTGGCACTGCCAGGCTGTGCTAGGCACTGGGGCGTCCATCGCAGTGACATTTGTGCGTGTTTCCAGCAGGCAGTCCCCCCCTCTTTGGATGCAGCACCCCAAGTTACTCAGAGCAGAGGTGGGGCTGTCAGTAGCATATATCTCTCTCATATATATATATCTCATCTCTTATCTATAGCTTTACCTCAAAAATTAGAATGTGAATGTTACAAAACCCCCCTGAAATGCCAAACTGCCAACCAAAAGTAGAAAAAAAACCCCAATGGGTGAAAGAATAGCAGGGGCTGGGGCCTGATGTAGAAAATGCTGAACACCCCCAGCCCTGCCCCTCCAAAGGGCTGCAGAGCCACGCAGAGGGGGCTGCTGGCTTCTCCTCAGCACAACCCAGGCTGGCACTGGGGCAGGGAGGGGAAAGTAAATCTACCTTTTGGCTTGGAATCCACGCGGTACAAGAGCGCTGGGCGGTGGAGGGCGGGGGTGGGCGGTGGGAGGGAGCTGGCTTTGTACTGGTTGAGCAAAGCAGTGTCCTTAAGTCAACATAAAAATGACCTGAGAAATGTCACAAGCCTGGAGACAGTTCGTGTGGAATCGCTTCTGTACAGAGTAGAAAGAGGAGGAGGCCAGGCACAGGCACACAGCAGCCATACACACACACACGCACATGAGGGCAGGTGGCCATGGTGGCCTCCCGGCCCCCTTGCCCTCCACCTGGCAGCCAGGCCCCGTCAGACAGATACATTTCTCAGCTTCGTTCTTTGCATTGTGTATTAATTGTACCAGTGCAATAACATTGTCAAAAAAAGGAGGAGCTGCTCCCCCAGGGGCTCCCAGACCCCGGGGGCAGAGTCAGAAGAGGGTGGTTTAAACTTGGTTGGTTTTGTTGGTGTTTGTTTGAAGCGAGGTACACGTTAAGCAGAGCTGTGTGTTAAGGGGATCTCAGCAGAAGGCAGACTTGGCTCAGCTGCTTTCTCCTCCACAGCTTTGTCCTCTGGCTCCAGCTGCTCCCCACTCTTTATGCTCTCCTGGAGCTGCTGGCGTCGCTGCACCTCTGCTTTAAGGTTCTCCAAGTCTTTTTGGCTGAAGGGGAAACCAGGAAGGGGAGCAAACATTAGGAGTGGGGTGAAGCACAGGGATAAGTGGTGGGCAGTGGACAGGGAGAATCTTGAACAGGCTGCCCAGAGAGGTAGTGGCTGCCTCCTCCCTAGGGGGAGTTCAAGGCCAGGCTGGATGAGGCTAGTTAAGGTGTCCCTGTCCATGGTGGGGAGGCTGGAGAAGAGCTCTGAGGTCCCTTCCAACCAGAGCCAGAAGGATTCTATGAAGTGCTCCTAGGCCCTGCCCTCTTCTGCCAGGTGCCAGCAATACCTGAGCAAGGCCAGCTGCTTGGCTTGCCCTCTGCTTTTGAACCAAGAGGCCCCAGGGCATGACCTAGGAGTGGCCAGTTGGTGATTACTGACAGCCTTGGAAGACAGCCTCAGCTCAGCTTTGCCATTGCCCACAAATCAAATTTGCAACTAAAAGTCTGAGAGACAACTTAGAATGAAAAACCCCCAAACATCTCTAGGAGCAGTGCTGCTTAGAGTGGTCTTCGTGATGATGATGATAATCAGGGCCAGCACCATGATCTCAGCTAATGCTTGCTGTAAACAAGCCCTGCAGGACTGGGGAAGGAACCCCTCAAGATGTGCTTACAGCCTTTGCCCTGCTGAGCAGCCAGATCTGTGGCAGAGCCAGGATTGCTCCTTTCTGCTCACTTCAGCTTGCTGGGCAGACACCACTGCCTGTGCAAATGGAGATGAACAGAAGAGCGGGCAGAGACCACCTCCCACTCTGCAAATGGAGGTGAACAGAAGAACCCTCTGCTGCTGCCGCGGGGATGGGCTGCCAGGAGAGGAGATGCTAGCTCCTGGCTGCTTCCAGAGCAAGCCACAGGACAAGTGCCACAGTGGTGGCCTTCCTTACTGCTCCATCAGCTTTCCAGGACAGGTGCCTGGTGCCCTTCAGCTCTACGGAGCCGTTTGGGTGAGTTAAGTTTGCTGCTCAGGGCTCCAGATTGCAAAAGGACACCTGTTCTGGGCAGTGTTCCTCCAACCTGGTGCTTTAGTGCCACTCAGGAGTGCCCAGGGGTCCTGCAGAGCATCCCTTCAGGGGACCCAGCAGCATCTCCAGCAGGTTTTATGCAGCAGTGACATTTTTGAGGTAGCTGAGCTCACTGGAACCTCCAGAGTTGGGATCTGTGACTCCTACTGCAAAGGGAAGCAGTTTGGGTTTCTGCTGCCTGAGGAGCAAGGCTAAGCCCAGCTTCCAGCTCAGACCCAGAGGGGATTCACTCTACCTTAGTGGAATGAAGAGAATTCCATTGATAATGTTGAGCTGCTCCAGGACACTGGCCATACTGGGAGCTGTGAACTGCAGCAGGAGAGAAAGAGTTTTAAAAGTCAAAACTCAGACAGAGCTCAGAGCTAAGCAGCTTCAGACACCAACAGTTTCAAGAAGCTGAGGCCTCATGTGACACAAGCAGCTGGAAGGTGACACAGTTTGTATTTTCTACCTCTTTATACCCCCAAGTTGAAAAGCAGGATCCAGAGGTGCCCAGCCAGACCCCGTGGGTGACCTCCCCTCAGAGGGGACCACTGCACACAGAGCTCAGGTACATGCAGTGGAAAGGTCAGCTCAGGCTGTGGTGCTTGGTTGGGTTTGTCTCTTCCCAGTGTTGTAACCAGGGTGAAGCCTTTAATCACTGGGTTAGGGGCTGAGCCCCTTAGCTGGACAGTGACCCCTGGACTTGGCCATTTACTTGATTCAGAGTCCCCCAGCAACTGCCAGAGAAGAAAACCCAACCACTCTTTGCAGAGCTCTGCTCAGTTCTGCCCCTTCCAGCAGGGAGCCTTTGCAGCTGCAGGCCTCCTGCCCAGGCCCATGGGCTTCAGACAGCTGCTGCTACACATCAGGGCAGGGGCAGCACCCACAGCACCCATCACAGGGACAACAGCACCCACAGCAACCACCACAGGGACTCCTGTGTGCTCCCCTCCACGTGCCACAGTCGGGCTGACATAGATGAGCTGCCAGCTGCAAGGGCAGATAAGAGCAGCTGGGTTTGGCCCAAGAAGCCCAATCTGCTCCTGCTCTACACAGAGCAGGGCAGGGCTCTGCTGCCCAACCTCCCCACAGCACGGGGTGCTTGGAAGCAGAACAAAGTACCCTGCTGAGGGATGGCAGCAGGTTTCAGGGTGAGGAAACTGAAGTCTCTCTGGATTGAGCAAGCTGCCCACAGGCAGTGAGTCAGCAGAGGCAGGTTTGTGCAGAGGTGGCCCAGGCACTGCACTGCCCAGCACGTCCTTAGCACCTTCCCTGGCTATCCTGCAATGCAGCTGCTGCCCTCAGTGGGCTCAGGAGGAAGAGCCCAGAGGAGCTCTGCTCAGAAGTGGAGGGGCAAATGCCCAGTCCATGCTCTGAGCCCTCTGCCTGTGCAGGGACCTCCTGCCTGGGAAGGCTCTGCAAGTGGCACCATCACCACCTCCTGCCCATGAAGGGTCTGCAGCTGGCACCAGCAGCTCCTGCCCAGGCCACATCTGCACACATGTGCTCAGGTGTCCTCCAGGAGCAGCCAAGCACAGAGCTGACCTCCCAGGAGTGCTTTCCTCAGCCCAGGGTACCTTCAGGGGCATGATGTTGGCGTTGGAGCCGTTCTTGTAGATCTCGTTCATTGTGCGTTGCAGGGCCACTGCTTGCTGGGTCAGGTACTTCAAGTACTCTGAGCTCTCTTTGGTCTTTTCATGGTGTTCTCCGAGCTGTGCAGGAGGAGAGAGAAAATAAGCCCAGTGCCTAGCCAGGGAACAGCAATACAAATCACAACAAGACCCAAAGCAGGCTTGCTCCTGGGCTCTGCTGGCTCAACATCCTCACAGAAACTCAGAGCTACATTTCACTGCCCTGGCATTCAAAACACAAACACAGAGGTTCCTCTAGGAGCCTGATTATCAGGATGACACAGTTCCAGTAGGCAGGAGCAGGCCTGCAGGGTGAGCAGCATTCCCTCCAGCAGGCTGTCAGACAGGCCTGAGTCACAGCTGCGGACCTGTTGGGACAGACCCAGGGCTGGGGCACAACTTTCCCTATGGATCAGCAGGGCTGCGAGCAGCTCAGCTCCAAACCAGCCTGGGTCGTGCAAACAGTGCAAAGAACACAGCAGCTCTTCTGAGTGGCCTGACAGAACGTGGTGCTGTGCCACCAGCAGAAGCTGCTCTCCAGCACAAGGGGCACCGAAGAACACACTGGCAAGAGGCCACTGAAGTAGTCGTGGCAGAAGGGAGGTCAGGCACTGCCCAGGGCAGCAGCTGCTCCCCGGCCCTAGAAAGGACATTCCCTGGTGCCTGCTCGGAGCGGCTCCAAGGCCTGGCACTGGCCTCTGGCAGGGAAGGCAGAGGCCCCAGGAGGCAGGGCAGGCTCCTCACCTGGTTTTTGTAGATGGTGTAGCCTTCCTTCTCGTGCTGCAGCGCCGACCGGAACTCCGCTTTGCTCTCGTACACGCGGGCGACCAAGTGGTGGCTGAGGGAAGGAGAAGGCTTCAGGGGCACAATCGTGAAGCAGCAGCAGCTCTGCATGGCAGCAGCCTGGCTCGAACACCACCCTGCTCAGGCTGAGAGCCTCCACAGCAGCATGAAAGGAGCCAGACACAGGCTCTGAACACAGCACCCCTGGGCTGCAGTCTGTGAGATGCTGAGAAGGGGCCTACAGGAGCAGAGACTGAACTGGGGGCTTTTCCTCTTGCACCCTGGAAAGCTGATGGCCAGAGTCATGAACTGACTGGAGGCAGCACAGCCAGAGAGCACCCTGGGGCCGGATTTGTTATCTGGAGAAGGAGGAAGCAGCTGTAAGCCCCTGCCCTTCAAAACAAGGTCTTTCTGTTTCTTAGAAAGCCAAGGTGGGAATTGCTGGATTCATCATAGCCAAAACTAAAGCCAGAAATCACCCACAGGAGAGTGGCACAGCTGAGACAAGTCCCTGGAGCTCACTCCACTTGGGAGAGCTGACCTGGCCTGGACTTTCCTTCCTCAAAGCTCCTGGAGTGAAAACTCATTTCTGCTTTTGGCAATGTTGCTCTGGGAGGTGATGAATCTTGTCCAGCACCCCAGAGCTACCAAGGGAGGGCAGGATGCCTTCTGCAGAATGCAGATCCATCAGCTGCTGGAAAACAAATCAGACTCCTGTGGGTGCTCAGGAAGATTGATTGTCACCCTGACGAAGAGCAGATGGGCTGCAGTGTGGTGGTGGTACCCAGGAGAGGGCCGCGGCGTGGCTGGGCGTGAGCCAGTTCTGCATTCAAGGACGGTGCCTACAGCAGTGAGGAGCAGCTCCTCAAGGTGCCAACAGCTCCCCTGGAGACACGAGGAGCTGCTCAGTGTTTTACTCAACTCCAGGGCTTTGTGGTAAAGGACAGAAGCAAACGGCAGACTCCCCAGACAGCTGCCCAGGGCTGACACTGCTCCAAACACGTAGCTGCATGCTCCCAGGCTCCAGTACAATTCCAACAACCTCCCTCTCCAGCCTCCACTTGACATATACATTTTCCTACTGAGAGTCCAGGAGGACCAGAGTCATCCTGACACATCTCTGAAGTGATCAGCATTGCAGCAGATCCCACACTTAAGAACAAAGAATCTCTGCTTTTCAAGCCAACCACTCTGGGTGCTACACCACAGACTCACAGAGTCCCAAGTAGCCCAAATCCAGGACACAGCCTGCTCAGAGCCCTCCCATCAGAGCAGCTGGTGAATGTACTTGCTCCCTGGAGCAGCAGGGACCCAGCCAGCCTCACCTCAGTGCAACTTTCAAAGACTTGGAGCCGTGGTACTTGGAGCTGATGGCCAGGGCGTTCTCCAGGAAGCGGAGGGACAGGTCGTACTCCATCACCCCGTGCAGCACCAGCCCGATGTTGTTCTGCACACACAAGTCAAGCAGGCCCTTCAGACTACATATCCACTGCTCCATAAAGACCAGGGCCAGACAGGTCTTCCACTGCTGGAAAGGCTGCAGCAGCCACAACCCTCCCCAGCAGCCACTCCTACAGCTCGATGGTGTCAGGAGACCACCCCTGCTCCTTGGGAGCTCAGCCCAAGGGAGCCAGGCAAGGAACTCTCCACTCTTGCCAGGGCAACGAGATCAGGCTGGGCTCTGCTCAGAGGTAGTGACAGAACAAAAGGGAATGGACACAAGCTGTGACTGGGTAGGTTTAGACTGGACAGTAGGAAACTTTTTTGCCAGCAAGAGTGGTCAGGCACTGGAACGTGCTGCCCAGGGAGGTGGAGGAGTCACCAACCCTGGATGTGTTTAAAGGTTGTTTGGATGTGGAGCTTGGGGATGTGGCTTAGGATGAACCTTGCAGAGTAGGGATGTTGACTGGACTTGGTGATCCCAAGGGACTTTTCCAACCTGAATGTTTCTGTGATTCTGTGAAATTAAGGAACCTGCACAGAGCCTACAGGCCCTCAGTGCTTCCCTCAGTATCCCAGTGCAAGCCTCTAGCTGCAGCTGGAGCTGAGCTTCCCAGCCAGAGCTGAGCCCCTTTTGCCCTTCTTCCAACAGCACCAATCAGTAGTGACCCAGGGAGGGACGAGCAGTGTCCACACCTGTGTGTCACACAGCCAGCACTTCAAGGGCCAAGAGAGCAGGAGCCTGAAGGCTTGTGCCAAGTCTACTCACATCCAAGAGGGCCATTTCTGGGTGATCCTCTCCAAAGACCAGCAGCATGAGGTAGCGAGCGCGGTACAGCAGGTTGAGTGCCGTCGAGAGCTGACTATTGGCAAAGCAGTACAGGGCCAGGTGCATCTGCAACACAAGCACCAGCACGGCTGAGCTTCCCTGCACACCTCCTCCCTCCTCCTTCCTACTCTTTGTCTCAGCTGCACACAAACAAAAAGCTCTTCCTTTGTAGTTAAAAAGGGTGAAGGGCCACAGCTGGAGAGGTTCATCTCGCTCCCTTCTGCAGCTGGAGGGGTTAACCTTGCTCCCTTTCACAGCTGCAGGGGTTCATCTCACACCCTTCTGCAGCTGGTGGGGTTCATCTCGCTCCCTTCTGCAGCTGGAGGGGTTAACCTTGCTCCCTTTCACAGCTGCAGGGGTTCATCTCACACCCTTCTGCAGCTGGAGGGGTTCATCTCCCTCCCTTCTGCAGCTGGAGGGCTTCAGCTCGCTCCCTTGCGCAGCTGGAGGGATACTCCAGGGCTGACCCACGCATGTCTCCTTTTCTGATAGTGTCTCTGGGGGAGATTGTTTCTTTGCTTTTGACATAAGCCCAAGGCAAACCCCAGCAGAATGAATGACTGTAAACAAACACTGAGCAGGCAACCTCCCCCACCTCCAATTCTAGCAGGACAACTGCTGACCAAGCAGGACACTGTTAACACCAACACGGAGGGGTTCAGTGTACAAACTGGTTAAACCCAGAACCTCTGCTGCAAGTGGAGGCCTCTGGGAAGAGCAAGGCTGCAGGAGGGACAACTGCAGCTGCTTTCTAGACAGGCTCAGAGAGTGGAGGAGGCCACAGGAGGTGCTGCTGCTCCCCAGCAGCCTTACTCACGTATTCTTGGATGGTGTTGGGATGCTCAATACCCAGGACCCTCTCGCTCATTAGCACCGCTTTCTGCTGATTACTTAAGGCCTAAACAGAGCAGGAAGACCCAAGAGCAAGTCACACAAAGCACAGCTGAGTGAGCAAGCCCAGGGGTGGCACAGGAGGAGGAGTAAGCAGCCCCTGGCCTTGCTTACCTCTGAATAATCCCCCATGATGTAGTTGAGACGAGCCAGCAGCCTCAGGCAGGCACAGATTTCTACATGCATAGCACCATACACATTGTTGAACAAGTTTAAGGCTTCATTGATGAGCTCACAGCCCTCCTTCAAGAAACCTGAGAGAGGAGATGGTCAGGATGGGTAGGTGCTAAATGACCCTGCCACTGCTGGGGGGGGGGGGGGGGGGGGGCACTGCAGGGGTCTCTTAACATGCACCAACCACTGCCTGGGAAAGGGCTACCACTGCCTGGGAAAGGGTTAAAGCTGGCGGTAGGAAACTGCCACCCTGCAGCCACCCTTGGTGACTCTACAGCAGGTTGCTCTTTCAGGTGGTCGTGGAGACCATGATCCTCTACCAGAACGGGGAGTGGTGGCAGTGTGGCTTTTATGTAGGCAAAAATCTCTCTCATATATATATATATATATATATATTTAATACCTAAGGGGGTCATCAGAAGGCTGGGACAGGGATTTGAGCAGGACCTGTTGTGACAAGACAGGGGGGAGTGGTTTGAACTCAAAGAGGGAGATTCAGACAGGAGAGAAGAGAGGGTGGTGAGAGGTAGAGCTGCCCCTCTCCTGGAGCCATTTCAGCTCAGGCTGTCAGGGGCTTCCAGCAACTTGCTCTGGTTGCACATGTCACTGCTGACTGCAGGGGGGTTGGACTGGATGACCTTGAAAGGTGCCCTCTGACCCAAGCCAGTCTGTGATGCACTGGCAGGGTGGAGGGCAGTGGCTGTGCCACACTGCCCTGTCCTTCCTTCCATCAGCAGCTGCCTTGAGAGGCAGAGGCCTGCTGGCTATGGAGAGGAGGCGGCTTCAAGATGACTTTACTGTGACCTTTCAGTATCTTAAGGGGTCTACAGGAAAGCTGGGGAGGGACTTTTTAGGCTGTCAGGGAGTGATAGGACTGGGGGGAATGGAACAAAGCTAGAAATGGGGAGATTCATACTGGATGTTAGGAAGTTCTTCAGCATGAGGATGGTGAGAGACTGGAAGGGGTTGCCCAGGGAGGTGGTGGAAGCCTCATCCCTGGAGGTGTTTAAAGCCAGGCTGGATGAAGCTCTGGACAGCCTGCTCTAGTGTGAGGTGTCCCTGCCCATGGCAGGGGGGCTGGAGCTGGCTGATCCTTGTGGTCCCTTCCAAACCTGACTGATTCTATGTGTCTGTACCTTGCTGAACCTTTGCTTGCCCGCTCTGGAAGAAGTGGAAAGCATCTGAGGCTTTGGGGTTCACATGCTTCACGACAGGGAAGATGTTGAGGATGTCCTCCTCCGTGAAGGTGGGCTTGTGCCTGCTGTCAAAGTTGTACTCCTTCAGCAGGATCTGGAGGTACCAAAGAGAACACAGCTTATGGGCACCACCTTCATAGCTACCTGGCAAATGAGCCTAGAAGTCTGCCTGTGGAGCCACAGTCAATGCATCTCCTGTACCACCACCCAGGGGCAGAGGGCTGAGAGAAGGGCACTGTAGCTGGGCACCACCTGGTGAGATGACACTGCTGTGGAACCTCATTCCAGCCCAATTCCTGCATCCCACAGAGTGCTGAGGCAGTGCTATGGGGAAGGAACCCCAAGGACAACCCCAAAGTCCTGCTCTGCTCAGCCAAGAGCTGCCTCCTTTGGATGGGGAGTGCACATCTGCAGAACTTCAGTTGGGGCTTTGTTTTGGCACAGAGGAGGCTCCAGGAGTTGCCTCCTGGCTGCTTCACCGTTCAAGGGGAGCGCACAGCAAGGTCACTCCAAAAGGAAACTGGAGCAGAAACTTTTCCTCAGGGCTGGCACCTGGGTTCCACCACAAAGACCTTCAGGGACTTGCTCTGTCTGACCAGCTGTCCTGGGCAAGGCTATGGACACCCCCCTGTGGTGGGCCAGGGAGAGCAAGGCTGTGGATCTCACCTGGACTCCAGTTTTGAGGGAGATCTCCCGCAGCAGGGTGATCTTCTGGAGGCTGTACACTTCAGCTGCCTGGTCAGCATTCTCACTGCAGAAAGCACAGCCCAGCTTCAGCTTCCAAGGCATTCTCTGCTCAAGGACATCCCCCTGCTCTGTCTGAAGTCCCTGCACAGCTCAGCGCTGAGCTAAGGCTCTGTGGAAGCTCCCAGAGCAGCTCAGCAATGCTTTTGCCTGCAGTCCCAGGTGTGTGCTCCTCAAAGCTCCCTACAGAGCCCAGGCACAAGCTGCCCCTAATCTGAAGTCTCTCTCAGAACACTTTGCTTGTGCTGCCAGTTTCACACTCACTGTCTGCACCTGCCAGCAGCCTCATTCACCATCTCTATTTCAGATGCAGGAGAAGCTGGCTTCCTTTTTAGAACATACTCTCCCTTCAGTCTACACCATCAGATACTGACAGATACTTTCTGACTACCTCCCTTCAGCTCTTGCCTTCTGCACCACCATGGGAGGTTCCTCTTCCTCCTCTAGTTCTCATCACTGCCTTTGCCTCACAGATCTCACTTCAGATTTCAGTTACACTTCCCCCCAAACTGCTCTCTGCCTCATTTCCTTCCATTCTAAGCCTGCAAAACTACCTCAAGAGTTCTAAGTTTCTATTCAAACAGCAAGCAAGTCACAAAGACAGGTCCTAAAAGAACAGTGAAGGCCACAGGCATCTGGTGAGGATCCAGGAACAGAGGAGAGCAGTTTGCTCTGCTTACCATTCAAGACTAAAGTCAAAGTAGCTCTTTGCTTCAGAGCAAATGTTCTTCCAGAGCTCCTGAGGGGTCATGCTGGCCCATGCAGTGTTATCAGCATTTCCAAGGTTCCTGTTTTTCCTTTTCTTGTTC
Source organism: Pogoniulus pusillus (assembly GCF_015220805.1). Lineage (NCBI taxonomy): Eukaryota > Metazoa > Chordata > Aves > Piciformes > Lybiidae > Pogoniulus > Pogoniulus pusillus. The sequence goes on along the minus strand of NC_087290.1, from coordinate 12,729,537 downwards.
TTTTTCTTGGAGACCAGCTCATCAGCTGGAAGATGGGCAATGGGATTTGGAAAGGAGCTCAGGAAGCAATTGAGGAAGTGGCTGATGGCTGCTGACAGACCTGACAGCTCCACGCCCTGCAGTGAGACACCAAAATCAGTGGTGGAAGACACCAACAATCTCACAGGCTCTGCTCTGACCCCCAGCACACACAGTCCTGTCCACACAGCAAGAGGAAAGTTTGCCAAGAGAGGGAGATGAAGGCAGTGTTTGCAAGTGAAAGGAGCACAGACGGAATGATGCAGATGAGAGGTAAATCTATCCCTCCACACACACCCCCAGTTCCATTTGGGGCTGCAGCTAGGAGAGAGACACTAGGAAGTGCAGCTGAGATTGAGGCTGGAATAGTGGCAGGAGGAGGATACTCTGGTGGTACTGCAGTTAAAGCTTCTTAGAGGGTAAGAGCAACACTGCTTGACAGGCAAAGGTATCACAAGGAAAACAAGCTGTGATTTCACACTGAAAAGCCTCCATCCTGAGTGAGAATCTGGGGAAGAGAAGGATGAAAGGTTCCTCTCTGGGAAGGAATCTCCAAGTGGCAACTTGTCCTTCCCACAGGCCCGCACCCAGTTCAGCACTAATGAGATTGTACTTCCTGTTGCTAAGCAACCCCCCAGCAACTGCCTAATGACAGCCTAGACTCCAGCAGCTCTATTTGTGGCAAAGAGTCATTAGAGAGGACACAGAAGGCAAGAGGTCAGCCTGCAGAGCCCGTACCTGGAGGTAGGTCTTGAAGATGTGCTTAGCCGATCGAGTGATCAATTCGCTGATTCCTATTTTCTGCCCAAAGGAACAGAGACCAAGAGTCAGCTGGCAACAGCAAGCAAACTCTTTGCTTTTCTACCAGCATCTGCAGAAGAGGCTCTCTCCAGTCCTCTCTCCACTTCTCACTCCACAGCACAGAACTGCCCTGGAGCCAGGGAAGAGCTCCTTGGCACAGCCCTCGCTGGCAACCACAGGCTACCTGTGCTCACAGCACCTTTCAGCTTGACCCAAAGCCTGGATGGATCACAACAAATGCATGGCTTAAAATCCAGCTGTGACACCTGCTGCTGCAGCTGGGACTCCCTGAAGCACTCCTCTGTCCCAGAGGACACTCTGATCCCCTGCTATTACGAAAAGCACAAAGGATTTGGGAGCAGAACTTCCCCATCCCCCTCTTACAGGCCCCTCCCCCTCCTGTTTGCTTTCTACACAGAGCAGGCAGTTGGCCAAGCTGCAAATCTCCACAGGGCACATTCTGCCAGAGGAGTTTTAGCTGCCAGCCTGAAGTTAAGCCTGATGCTTACAAAAATGTGATCTAGCTGAGCACGGCCTGGGGTCTTGGTGATGAAGTTGATGACTTTGCCCAGATACCGCATGTTGATGCCCCTCTGGTGCATGGCCTCTGCCAAGGTAGCTCCATCCATGGGCAGCACTGTGTGGTCCAGGCAGTCTTTGACCTGCAGGGTATGTACAGCTTTAGTTACTGACAGTAGACCTGAAGGAGACAGTTTCTTTGGCACAAAGGACTGCATCCAAGACCTGAGCATGCAGCATCTCAAGCAGCCTAAGGAGACCAGTGGAGGTTGTGGTGGTGCCCAGCACAGGGATGCTGTGTGGGCTATGACCAGCCCAAGGTCATAGAATCATAGAATCAACCAGGTTGGAAGAGACCTCCAAGATCATCCAGGCCAACCTATCCCCCAGCCCTATCCAGTCAACCAGACCATGGCACTAAGTACCTCAACCAGTCTTTTCTTGAACACCTCCAGGGATGGTGACTCCACCACCTCCCTGGGCAGCCCACTCCAATGCCAGTCACTCTGGGAAGAACTTCCTCCTAACATCCAGCCTATACTTCCCCCGGCACAACTTGAGGCTGTGTCCCCTTGTTCTATTAGTGGTTGTCTGAGAGAAGAGACCAACCCCACCTGGCTACAGCCTCCCTTCAGGTAGTCACACAGGGACTCTGCAGAGCAGGGTCTCTGAGCATTCCTGTGGCTCAGGAGCCACCTTTCCTGTGCCATGGCTGATCTAACTTGTGGAACCAGCAAGCTTAATCTTCAAGGACCTCACAGTCACCAACTAAACTCATTTCCAGCTAAATACTACAGGGAGTTGTGCACACTTGGCTGATAAGGGGACGTGGCACTTGCATTTGCAGCTGTGTAGCAGAGCTGATAAAGTCACTGAATTCATGTCACAGAGCAAGGGTTGCCCATGGCAGCTGGTTTTGCCCTGCCCTCACACTGCTTCTGCAGTATGTGGGGGTCACCAGTGTGCCAACTACCTCACAAAACAGCAGTCATCAAGCCCTCTTCTGATTCACTCCTTTTGTCATTTGAAGGCTAAACAGTTGGTCTTAAAGATTATGCTGACTACGGAAGTAAGGGATGTGCAGTTCACAAGAAACTTTCTACCAAGGACAATCTCCTCCCCTGTGTAAGACCAACCTCTTGGTGTGGAGATCACCACTTCTACCCCTCCCAGCTACAGTGCCTGCTGTGGCACAGGCAGTCAGTTTAGAGAGAGTCTTGGCACTTTTTATCTGGCCAGCTGCAGGGATGAGCATCCAGGACTTACACAGGCAGATTTTACAGCAGATATTAGCGAGAACAAATTCCCAGTTCACTCCACAATCTCAGTCACCAACAGCTGGGGCCAGGCAGCACAGTAAGCTGGCCCAGGGAGGGTCTTTACTGCCCTAAGCTCTTAGCAATAGCTGATAATTACCAGTGCCCAAAGTTGTGAGATGGACTGAGGTGGGAAAATTGGGCCATGCTGCAAGAAGGGAAGTTCCCCTCCCTCCATTCCAGCTTGCAGCAGAGGAGGCTGTCTGCTGGTCAACAGGCTTCACCCACCACTGCCCCAAGGCACGGGGAGGTTCCAGCTTGAGGTGAGCAATCAGAGGGGACATTACTGCTGGATCTCAGCTCCTTACCAAACCTGGGATCTGGCAAGTCAGCAAGAAGGCAGCAGCATCTTTCAGCAACCGCTTCTGATCCTGCACCTCCTCTTTGCTAGACTCGGGAAAACGAACCCCTAGGAGAGTAAAAGAGGAGAACATGAAACATCAGCTGGAGAAAAGTCAGGTACAGGAAGCATCAAGGAAGAGCTGGTAGGGAGTTAAAGTGATTCTGCCTCCTGGGAATTAAAGGTGCTTCTTCAAAACGTCCTCTACTTCACCTGTTTAAGTAGAAGGAGCTGGAGCTGCTCCTTCCCACTCACTCACTCCTAACACAGCTTTTAACAGCTCCAGTTCTGCTCCCTGAGCACCTGCAAAGTGCTCTGTATGCTGCCAATGCCACGAATCAACTGATAGACTGGAGTGGGAATGTTCCAATGGATGGAGCAGCAAATAGCTCAAGTGCTAGAAACTCAGAGCCCTTTGCACACCAAAATGAAAATCAAGTTTCAAGTTCTAGCTGCTAGTTGGTGCCAAAGCAGCCTGAACAAGCTCCTTCTGCTGCATCTATTCCAAGCTCAATCTCACTGCATGGCCATTCTCCTGCAATCTGCATGCACACAGCCTTGGTGCAGAGCTTCTTCTGTATTCCCAAAGGACAAAGATACTGATTCCAGCCATGGCAAGCAGCATGCAGCTGAGGCATGCCTTTGAGAGGGCACTGTGACCTGCTCACCACCACGTTAAACAAACCCTGCCCTTTGCCAAGGAGCCAACATCAGCTGTTCAACTACAACTGTTGTTTTCTGTGTGTAAACTACTACCTTAGGAGCAAATTAATTATTTTCCCCTCCCTCTGCTTCTTTTCATGTGGTCTAGCAGCTGGGATGTTGGAGAATGGCAAGAAGCTCCTTGGCAGCAATGTGCAGACCTCCCCCGAGCGCAGCGGTGGGAGCCAGCTGGAGCACTGCAATCAATTACCCTTCCCTCTCTGCTGCGCATCTTGTGCTTCATGGAGAATCCTGGGCTGTGCCCAGCCAGCCAAGAGCCAACAATAGCCCTGGCTACAAAACACCTCTCTTTTGGCTGTGCACTCTGAAGGAGGACAAACCCAGCCCTGCGCACACGTACCTGGGGAGAAAATGTCTGGGTTGAAGCGGATGTCGAAGGAGGTGTCGCTGGTGGAGCCCACTGCCTTGCAGGCGTTCCGGATCACCTCTCTGCTTTTGGGATCCACTGGAGCAGGGAGAGAACAGAATACAAACCAATGTGGAAGAGATCCAGAATACAAATGAACCGGGATTTCAGACAGTGATAAGCCTAGATAGCACAGATGAGTTCTGCCAATGATGCCCAGAGCTGCCTGTGCACTGCAGGCTGCCCAGCCCAGCCAGCACTTGCTGCCTTCCACCACACCAGGCTCTGGCAGCCCAGCCCTGGCCAGTGACCCCACAGACTGCTGTCAGGCTCTTGCTCCCAGGACAGAGCTGATCACAATTTCTTAGATTGGAAAAGACCTTCAAGATCATCAAATCCAATCATTAGTTTCACACCGACAAGTCCCTGACTAAACCAAGTCCCTCAGCACATCTAATCACTATGAATCGCTATGGTTGGAAAGGACCACCAGGACCCAAGGACGAAGGCTGCTGCCTTCGGGGACATCCACCCAGCCAGTCCCTGGGGTGATGGATTCACTGCTGTGTGACAGCTCCGTGCCAAGAGAACACTGCTAGAAGCAGCCAGAGCTTGGCCTCTTTGATAACCACCAACCACCCCAGGCTGACACGGACAGCTCCCACCAGTGACAGCCCACCCGCTGGGGTGGGAGGCCTGGGCTGCTGCTGAGGATGCAATACCTGCTCCGTCATCAGAGGCAATGGTCTCGGCGAGCTCCTTCACCTGATCGAGCCCAGCCACGCTCTCCTCCATTTTCCCCTCCTCGGGCTCAGGCCTCTCGCTGTCTGCAGAGCCATTCTCTGGAGAGGAGCCGTTTTCCAGTGCTCCAGAGCTCTCCTGCTTGTTGGCTTTCTGCTGCATCAGCTGCAGTGCAGCCAGCTTCATGAATAAGAGATACCTACAGTGAAGGAAGAGAGGAATTCAGCACACAGCAGAGCCCAAGAGGGTCACTGCTGCTCTGTGAGGGCAAACCTCACAGTTTTGGCATTACAGACCACACAGCTTCCCTGTGGAAAGGCAGCCTGTGCTCATTCTTCTCAGGAGCTTTCCCAGATCAAAGCAGTGCACACTAGTTTATCAGGAGCAGCAAAAAAAAGTGGGTTTCCATTACCCATCACAATGGGGAATTAATCTCCTTGCAGTGATTACACATTGCTTTCCACAGGCAGCAGCAGCAGCCAGCTCAGGAAGCCTTTACTGCCAGCCGCACAGGACCAGACAGCTCAGACCAGCAGCAATCCTGCCAGGAGACCTCAGCTGAGGGAGGACCAGGCTCTGCTAGCCAAGGAGCAGCAGCAGCACCCCACGGCCACAGTCCTGCAGGCAGCTGGTCTGGAAGCTGTCCTGGGGCCCAGCAAAGCCTGCCTGCGGGCACATGGGGCACAGGGAAGGGCGCTGGCTGCACAACTGGTTGCTCAGGAGGCAGGGCTCCTCCGTCAGCAATGGGAGGACTCACCTTCCCAGCAAGCAAAGCACAGCCTCTGACCATCTGTGAGAGCAGACAGCCTAGAGCCCTCCCCCTTGGAAGCAGAAGCATTAACACCACCACACCACTTGTCCTGCTCCCAGAGCTCCTGCTTCCCTGCCTGCACCAAGCCAGCCTAACCACCACCACATCCCACCACAAAAGTGCCTACAGCAGTTCCCACAGCTGAGGAGAAAAAAAAAGGTAGCATTCAAGACATCTGGAGAGCCTCAAGAAGCTAAATCCTTCCCATTCTCCAGCCATCAGAGTACCTGCAGGGACAGAACTTGTACATGTAGGGGCAGAACACAACCAAAGCAGCTCTGGAGACTTGAGGTAGTTTGAGGAATCCTGGTCTTTGTAGTTTTCTCAGGGACCCTGAACAACCTGGAACCCCTCAAACCACGACAAGACTGAAAAGCAAATGCTCCTTGCCCATAAGCCACTCAATGCCATCTTCACCTCTCAGCAAGGTTCTATGATTGCAGCTGCACAGCCCAGAAGGAAAAGTTGGGATGTCTCTGGGACAACACAGCCTAGTCCTGACTTGGAGCATGAGCAGAGGAAGGGAAGATCTCAGCTCACCTGTGTTCCACAAAGGCATCCACGAGCTCTTGCCGGAGGCAGCAAAGCTTGTGCCTGTGCTGCTTGGGGAACCCCATTTTCTTACAATCCACTGGCATCTCCTCCCCTTCCACGGGCAAGAAGTTGAGGTCGGGCGGGAAGGTGCGGAGCAGGTCCAGGATGTAGTGCCGCCCGTCGTTGCCGATGATGCCCTTGCACTCCACCGAGGAGCACAGCTCCACCTCCTCGTTCTTGTCATTGAGGACTTTGTGCTTCTGGATCTTCAGCGGCCTGCTGGTCTTCTCCAGCAGCTCCAGGTACTTGGGGTGCGAGACGACTGTCTTGCCAAAGTCTATGGAGCCGTAGATGACGCTCTGCTCCTGCTCCCGTTCCAAAATGCCAGGAATAATGGACTGAGCTGTCACCCTGTAGCCTCTGTAATCCACCACCACGGTCCCCAGCGTGTAGAGCCCCTCCACATCCACAGCATTGTAGGTCCTCACGCCGTTCAGGTCGTTGGTAGGAGCCACGTAGGCAGCCACGTCTCCCCCAAAGTCCTTGTAGTGGTCACGGACGTCGAAGCCCAGGCTGAAGAAAATGTTGTTCCAGATGAACATCTGCATCTTGGTCTCCTCGCTGGGGTTGATGGCCATGACGTTGCCGTCGATGACGGCCATGGCGCCTCTCGTTGCCGCCGCTGTGAAGTCGCTATGAACCTGCAGGCAGATGGAGAGCAAGCTGGGTAAGGAAGAGCTCCCACCTGCCCAGCACCTTGCTCTCAAAGCTCCATGCCAGCCTCTCCTCCTCTCCTGCTGTTCTCCAGCAGGGCATCACCTGGCTTCTCCCTTTGTGAGCCTGGCTAGCTGTGGGAATGTGATGTAAGAGACAATAATAAGCATAGAAGCATTTGACCTTTATTCCCACACCTTCAGGATGCCTCCCACAGGGGAGGAAAAGACAGTGGGACATCTGGCCCAGGGAAAAGACCAGACATGCTGTATGGAAAGGACTGGGCTGTACTCGCCTAGGTTATGCTAATGTGTAAGCACGTGCTCTATGCTCAAGACTATATAGAGAGGCATAACCAGCAATAAAGGTCTCCAGCTGGATTTATGCTGAACCATCTAGAGTCTGTATAGATCCTCGTGCAAGTGGTGACCCCAAGGTGATCCTGAAGCTGTGGGAGTGAAGGTCAAATGCTTACACACTGCTTGCTACTATCTCTCCTACATCGTGTTCCCACAGCTGGCGGCATGGGCACAAGCCCCGGGAGCTCCTTCAGGGCAAGCACAGCTCAGACTCACTGGCTCTCTGCAGAGGAGGGCTTAGCTCTGTGGGCCCTGTCCTCTTGTCCCTCCCACCCACTAGAAGCAAGACTGGATCAGATAGCACAGAGGACCAGCAGGTGGCTGTCCTGGGGTCAAGGAGAGCAATTTCTCCCCGTGGGGCTGGGAGCAGAAGACAGATGTGCTAGAGGGAACAAGAGCCCTGAGACTGCAATCAGTGATTCTCCTCTGGTGGTTTCTAAAGGGTAGCCCAGGCGAAGTGCCCAGCTGTGCCACGCCATGGGCAGCAGGGAAGGGGCTGTGTGAGGAGCTGCCTGCACATCCCAAAGTCACCTTGAAAATGGCTCGTTCCCTCAGCAGCCTCTCGGGCAAGTTCTTGCGCGGCAGCTCCCGTGTGGTCTGCAGCTCCTCGTTCCAGTCTCTGGTCTGAAAGAGTCAAAGCCTTGTGGGATGCAGGAAGGGGCTGGCAAAGCAGGGGCACTGCTTTATAAGGCATTTAGTGAGAGAAGGGAAAGGGCAAGAATTCAGGCTGCTGTGGCATTCAGAAGTGAATTAACAGCAGGAATGAACACTCCTCACGAGTGGACTCCGTTCAGAGCAGCCTGGGACAGATCTCACATTAGCCCAGCTCATGCAGGGCAGTTTAACTGAGAGAGCAGCTTGCTGGCTCTGGAGGAGTATGGTGCAAGTCTCCCAATGTAGTCGCACTGCAGGCAAGCAGCCAACCATGGGCAGCTGGTACAGCCCTGCACCACTCACAGCCTCTAAGATCTGATGCTGTGAAGCTGCAGCTGAAGCCTTCAGAATAGTCTGCTCAGAGACAGAAGAGCTGTTCCAGGCCTGACTGGCATGGATGAGCCCTCTGCCTTGTGTGCAGGAGCACTCGGGGCCAGGACGTGGGATTTATAAACACCCAAGCAGAAGCTGCTCCTCTCAGAGCTTGATGTGCACAGGGGGCTGCACCCTGAGCAGCACAGCCCCTGCCAGCGAGGGCCCAGCAAGGACAAGGACTCCTGTGAGTCTTCCATCAGTGAGGAAAACCCTTCCACATAGCAGAGGCCTAAGTGCCAGAAGCTAAGGGGTTCCCAGTGCAGCTGGCAGCAGAACTCTTGCCAGTGTTGAGACAAAGCAGGAGCAGTACCTGTCCAGGTATGTGTTCTTCATAGCCCAGCCTAGAGGTGTAAGCGTCCTCTGCCCGCACACAGTCCATGGCGTGCTCTGCCTGCGGGGCTGTCCAGCTGTACACCTGGAAGGGGGTGGCTATCCTCTCAAAGGGGTGCCTCTGAACCCTAAGGTGGGAGGAAAGCAAGCAGACATTTTTCCAGGGGAAGATTTCTTTCTATTCCAAGAGAATGTTCCCTCTGCTGCAACATCAGGTCATGACAAACAAGACCAGGCCTCAGGGGCTGCACACAGGGCTGGACCTCATGGTGACCAGCTGACACCACCAGCAGCCTGCAGAATCACCTGGGCTTTCCCAGCCTCTTTTCCCAGTTTTAGCCTCAGCTGCATCACCAGAGACCCCCATCATCCTCCAGCACTCAGAGGCAGAAGATGCCCCCTCCCAACCTAGCCTCAGCTCTTGCATCAGTCCACACAGGTGACAAACCAGCCCACAGCCACTGCTGAAGCAAAGGAGGAAGCTCCACCCGTGGATCTGTCTGCTCTCAGCAGGTGCTGCAGCCTCATCTGTGTTTACTGCTGGCCCAAGAAGCAATCAGGGTAATCATTTTTACGTGGCCAGATAGTCACAGTGGTGGCTGGAGGCCACTGCTAATTTCCAGCCCTTGTCTAGTGTCACTTTCATCTTCTTAATGAGAGCAGAAGCAGAGCTCCTGAAAGCCACACAATGTGTTGGCAGTGTGCCCCCTGCTGAGCCCAGGCAGTTCATTAAGGGGGCTCTGAAGAATGACAGAAAGGCTCTGCACAGCACCTCCTGTCCTGCAGCAGGAGAAGTGTTCCCTGCAGCAAGGACAGCACAGAACAATGCATGACTGTTTCCATTGTTGTTGTAGCAGCCAGAGGAAAGGAGAGAACGGCAGCGTGCACAGACATGTTTTAAATCACTCTTTTCTCTCCAAAACCCTCCTGTTACTTTCCCTGATGTTTTTATATTTCAGCCTCTGGTTTGGATTCGGGGCACAAGCACCTGCTGAGCAGGTTACCAGCCCACTGCCACACTTCACAGTAACTCTTAGTTGCCTGGCTAGCTAGGAAGTCACCAAGTCTCCTAGAAGGCACATAGCCAACACAGAAACTCAGCAAGAAGACCCCCATCTCAAGAACTGCTCAAGATAGTTTCCCCACTGTGAACACAGCACAACATCTCTGGGCCTTCCCTCCTCCTGCACAAACAGCACTAGGCAGTTGGGTTCTCAGCTGAACTCCAGGTGAGCCCCACAGCTGACACTCCCCTGGCAACGCGGAGCAGACAGTGCCCCAGCCTGGCTTTAGGCTGAACTGAAATCCCTAAATCTGTGTGCTGGAAGCAAGAGGCATCTCCAGCTACAGCCAAGAGAGACCATGCAGTGGATAGGGATCAGGACTCTGGGCTTCCACCAGCCCATTACTGCTGTGCTGACAAGTGCTGTCAGCTCCGGCAGGGAAAGCAGTCACAGAAGGATGCTGCCATGACATTCAGTCAGGTGTTCTGCGGTCTCAACCACCCAGAATGAGCTCAGACACAGGCACTGCAATCCTTGCTCTGTCAGTGGCATCCAGCTCCACAGCTGAGCCTCAGCAGGCAAGGTCCCAAGAGCCAGCAGAGAGGACAAAGTGCTGCTACCGTTTCTTCTGCAGAGCAGAGAAGTTTTTTTTGAAGGTAGGGCTGATCTGGTTAAGTAGTTCCACCAAGGAATGACTGAGAAAACTGGGGCTTGCAGGCTTGGGGTTGAAGTTGTATGCAGTAGACCTGCAAGAGAGAAAGGAAAAGTCAGGAGCTGCTGTCATACCTGAGACTTCCCACAGCTTAGGGACACGAATGAGAGCACTGCATGAAAGGCTCAGCATGACCTTACTCACAGATGGGGACCACAAGGGCAGGTGGGCTGCAAGGGCCCTCTCCAGTCTCTCCACATGAGACACAGCCACGAAGCCTCTGCCTGGGCCCTGAGGACTGCACGGCAAATCTGACTCAGACCTATTTCAGCCACCACCAGGTTCAAGACAGGCTTGCATCTTCACAGCTGGGAGGTCAGACCTCACAGAGCTGCCCAGACACACCAAAAGCGCCTTTGTCTGACTGAGAACCCAAGGGAAACGGCCACAACTACACCAGTCATGGGGTGCCCTCTCAAGAGACCTCATCTGAGCACCAGGCCTGCCAGGAGCACCCCAACACATCCCCCTCCCCAGGTGACACCTTGCCAAACTCTAAAGGCCATGCTCATGGTGCCCCTTGGTCTCCTGGGACCTGCACTCAGAGGTGCACCCTCAGATTCCATTGCTTTGAACACTTCTTTTTGCAGCTCTGAGGGCAAACAGGGGACTACAAATGATTTCTTCCACAAGCTGGTTTAACAGAGAGCACTTCCACTGCATCATCAGACAGAAGGTAGAAATGAGCTTCAACTGCCACCTAGACTTGAGACTCTCCTCTTCAAGCAGCTTCATTCTCCTGCTGTGAGTTCTAACCTTGCATTTCAAACAGGCAGTGATGGTTGCCCAGGCAATTATCTGGACTGCAGGATCAAGGCTACCCAGGGAAGTTTCTGAGCTGATGTCTGCTCAGGTACAGCAGGGTTTGTAGCTCTGAAGTTCTCTCCAGTCCACCCTCAACTCAACATGTCTCTGGTCTGAGGCTGCTGGACTGGATGGACCCTGCCCCTCCCTCAGCACAGCCACGGGCACCCAGAGCCCCTCCCAGCCCAGCTCAGGAGGTTCTGACAGGCTCTGCTTCAGGGCAAAATGAGACTGCTGCAATGGTCAGGAAGGAACTCTCTCCCAACTCCAAATGCTCTCATTAGCTGATGACATTATGGGATGTTCAAACTTTCCCTCAAGCGCCAGGCATTTATCCACTGTGGAGAAGTGGTATCAAGCATAACTCAACAGCCCAGTCCAGTAGAGCAACTCCCACAAACTCAAGTGAGCAGCCAATGACACCAAGCTGCTCTTGCCCAACAAAACACAGAGCAGCCACTCCAGCAAGTCCAAGAAGGCTCTCCTCCCCCTCTGCTCTGCTCTGCCCTGCTGAGACCACACCTGGAATACTCTGTCCAGTTTTGGGTTCTCCAATTTGAGACAGACAGGTACCTGCTGGAGACAGTCCAACAGAGAGCCACAAGGATGATTTGGGGACTTGAACATCTCCCCTACAAGGAGAAACTGAGAGCCCTGAGGCTGTTTAGTCCTGAGGAGACTGAGAGGGGATCTGATCAATGTCTATAAATATCTGAGAGATGGGTGTCAAGTGGAGAGGGCCAATCTCTTTTTGGTGGTGCACAGTGACAAGACAAGGAACAGTGGATACAAACTTGAATATAGAAGGTATCACCTCAACATGAGGAGAAACTTCTTTATGGTGAGGGTGGCAGAGGCAGTGGAGCAGGCTGCCCAGAGAAGTTACGGAGTCTCCTTCTCTGGAGAATTCCCAAACCCACCTGGATGCATTCACAGGCTCACAGGATGTCAGAGGTTGGAAGAGACCCAAAGAGGTCGAGTCCAATCCCCTGCCACAGCAGGACCATACAATCCAGCTCAAGTCACACAGGAACACATCCAGACAGGCCTTGAAAGGCTCCAGTAGAAGGAGACTCCACAACCTCTCTGGGCAGCCTGTGCCAGTGCTCTGGGACCCTTCCAGGAAAGAAGTTCCCCCTTGTGTTGAGCTGGAACCTCCTGTGCTGCAGCTTCCATCTATTGCTCCTTGTCCTATTCCAGGGAGCAGTGAGCAAAGCCTGTCCCCCACTCCTGACCCCCAGCCCTGAGCTATAAACATTCATTAGATCCACTCTCAGTCTTCTCCAGACTAAAGAGTCCCAGGTCCCTCAGCCTCTACCCATCAGGCAGTGCTGCTGATGATTCAGGAATCATCCTCATAGCCCTCCGCTGGATCCTCTCCAGCAGATCCCTGTCCCTCTTCAATTGGGAGCCCAAACCTGAACACAGTACTCAAGATGGGGTCTCACTAAGGCAACCCTCGGGGGATCTTGCTTTTGGCAGGGAGGTTGGATTGGATGATCTCTTTGGGTCCCTTCCAACCTCTAACATCCTGTGATCGTCTGTGTGTGGGCTCTTCCCCAGCTGAGTGCCAGGAGCTGAGGCAGGGCAGGAGGAAGCACAGCTACTCACTGGTTCAGGTAGAAGCCTCGCGTGGAGGCGGTGATGCTGACGTGCCGGTCCTCCACCGTGATGATGTAGAGGTACATCAGGTCCCCGTGCATCTTCCGGTTACCGGGGGGAGGGTTCCAGCCACTCATGGTCAATACCTTTAGGCACTGCAAAGGCTACAGCAGAACACAACAGCAGCAGCTTGATCAGCAGGAATCACAGAATCAGTCAGGGTTGGAAAAGACCACAAGGATCATCCAGTTCCAACCCCCCTGCCATGGGCAGGGACACCTCACACTAGAGCAGGCTGCTCACAGCCTCATCCAGCCTGGACTTAAACACCTCCAGGGATGAGGCTTCCACCACCTCCCTGGGCAACCCCTTCCAGGCTCTCACCACCCTCATGCTGAAAAACTTTTTCCTAACATCTAGTTTGAATCTACCCATTTCTAGCTTTGTTCCATTCCCCCCAGTCCTATCACTACCTGACGGCCTAGAGTCCCTCCCCAGCTTTCTTGTAGCCCCGTTAAGATACTGAAAGATCACAATAAGGTCACCTCAGAGGCTTCTCCTCTCCAGACTGAGCAGCCCCACTCCCTCAGTCTCTCCTCACAGCAGAGCAGCTTCAGCCGTCTGCTCGTCCTCGTGGCCCTGCTCTGGACACCTTCCAGCACCTCCATATCTCTCTTGTAATAGTGGCTCCAGAACTGGATGCAGTACTCCAGATGGGGAATGAACTCCCTCGAGTTCCAGAGTGTTCAGCGCTACGCTCCTTTCACCTGCTGCCCTCACTTGGTTCTAAACCCAGAGCTTACAGCAGAACCTGGTGTCAGAGCAGAGCCTTCCTCTAGCTGCTGCAGCTCACTAATGCCCCTCACTCTGCTGCCTTCCACCCCGTAAGACACAGGTGAAAACAGACACCCTGGGCCTTTGGGCCACACAGGGCATGGATTTCTTGCTGTACCGGTTTTCAAATGGCAGCTTCTAAACTGGAACCCAAGTGGTAGGGTATGGGAAAGCCAAGGGTAATTTGTGGTGATGTGCAGATCCTGTCATCAGGACTCTGCAGAGGAGCAGAGCTCTCCCCTCCCTGCCACCCCTCCTACCACAAGTGGCCGTTTGACACCCTGCAGGTGTCCAGAGTCGGTGTCCAGCGCTCTGCACACGAGCTCTTGGACTTTATTCCTTTGGCTAAGCAGTGCTGTTCCAGCACTCATTAAGCAGCGAGCAGAGCAAATCCCAAAGTCCAGGGCAGCTTCCAGTCCCTGAACACTAGTTTGCTGCAAGGAATGTGCCAATAGCTGTTTGAATGACACAGGAGAACTCTACCTTCCAGTCTCTGTTCTGGGGCTGAAGGGCACACAGGGGTCTCTCTTTGCTACCTGGCAGGATATGTTCAGGAGGGGTGCAGTCAATTTGTTCCATTTCGGTACCTTTCTTCTTCCGTTTACCACTGTCTAGAAAGGACAGAGACAAAGTCAGTGCTGGAAAACACAGCATTCCCTCCTCCAGCAGTCCTCCAAGGAGGCATGCAGGAGTGCTCCCAGTGCTCCTCTGCACTCCTGAACGGCACAGGACAGCTGGAGGTGGGATGTGTTCGAACCAAGCAAGGAGCCAGGGGAAGGGAAACGCTGACCACGCCAGAGAAGCCTTTCAGCCCCGTACCTCCCAGGTCTCCTTCAGTGAAAACACTCAGGAAGGACAGCGAGTTGCAGTCCACACCATTGAAAGCATCTGAGGGGTCAAGGCTCTTCAGAAGGTCCCGAATGTGGCGCACGTGGATCCTGGCTTCCCGCACCGTGTACGGCTCTGCTGGGCACAAAGGAACGTCACAGCTGCCCTCTGGCTCACAGGGCTCAGAAAGCAGCCAGGGCAAAGGGCTGCCAGGCGGGCAGCAGCACTCCACAGGAACCCCCCCAGTCTGCAGGAACTTGCCTTCCACCACTTTGAGCAGCGAGCCCTCCTGCAGCCCCTCGATGGTCTTGAGCTCGGCGAAGTTGTCGAGGACGTTGCCGTCCAGCTGCAGCGAGAAGCAGGTCCGGTGGCAGGTGTCCTCACGGTCCATCAGCACCTGGTGGATCTCTTGCACCATCTCTTGAGGAGAGACCTGAAGAAGCCAAGAACCCAGACAGTTATTCTCAGTCCTCGGTGCCGAATTCTGTCCCCCTGCTGCGGGCTCAAAACACCTCTGGTACCTCTCCAGGCTTAGAAAGGCAGACTGCAGCTCCCCCTCCCAGAAGATCGCTGCAGGGAGGGCAGGGTCAGTCACACCAGCTCCATCCTGGAGGTGTCACAGCCTGGCATTGTGCCAAGAAACTGGCCTGGGACGGAGGCAGCAGAGAAGGAACGGTAAGGGGGGCAGGCTCTGCCCTTCTCCATTCATACTGCACACTTGTGGCAAGGCTCTAAATGATGCCCGTGGCAAACAGACCCCTTCTTCCCCTCCAGCTGCCATGGTATTGCAACACAGTCCCTGCCCATGGCACACTTCCAAGGCATGCCACCAGCAAGCACAGGGCTCCTGTGAGGCAAGAACTGCCCCAGATGTGCTGCTCTCCTACCCCCCTGCTCCAGCAGCACCGACACCACTGAGCTGGGAGGACTCAGGGTGGTTTACATAAGCGGCTTTAGCCGCCACGGGCTGCTATTATTAGCTTATTAACACCAACAGCCAAAGGGATTAGAGGAGAGAAAAGCTGGGCTGTGGTACAGCCCGTTCGACAGGGATGGCATTTGGCTGGCACTCTCTGCCAGCTTTGGGGAGATAAGGCTTCCCACTGGGTTTAGCTCCAGATGCCTCTCCCTGAAATTAGAGACACTTCATCCCCGAGGTTTGGGGGCAGCATCAAGCTTTATCAGAGTATCAGCCAGGCATGCCAGAGCCCATCCCCAGCTGGCACCACATGACACATGCAGAGGGGCAGCAGAGACAGAATTGTTTCCTTGATCTTCAGGCTGGTGCCTGAGTTCCCTGAGCTGTGCTGGCACCTGTGGTGGCACTAAACCCTGACTAGCCTGAAGCAGCAGCACGCCAGAGCTGTCAGGCCAGCAAGGGATTTTCCCTTCCTGAGAACCAGACACTGAGTCTTTCACAGCCTAGGCATGGGAATGCCACTTTCCCTGTGCTCAGCTCCATACCCGAGCCCCACTGTGATGGGCAAGCAGCTACACTTCAGCCAATTCCTCCACACCTGGCATCTGGAGCAGAAGACCCTCCCTGCCCTTTCAAAGTCTCAGCAGGCTCCTACCACAGCCTGCTGCTCACAGCTCCTCCTCTCCAGAAGCCACTCAGCCAGGCAGTCTCTCCCTCACACCCTCCATGTTTTGCTGCCTCCTTCCCTGCTTCATCCCATCGTGGGATGGACAAGTCAGGGAGCTGGGAGCAGCCTGAAGGCACTGTCCAGATCATGGAGGCTCCCTGGGCACAGCCCCTTGACCCTCTGGCTGCGGGAACAGTGCTGTGTGTGCCCAGCCCAAGGGGGTACCTGCAGGGAGAAGGGCTCTATCCCCGGCGCGCAGATCTTGACGGTGAATCCCGTGTCCTGGATGACAATGACCTCCTGGTCATTCCCATCTTCTCCTGGGTCAGCCTCCTCGTGCCCGTTCTGCCTGGCATCCTTCTCACCCTTGAGGCTCTCGTGTGGGCCGCTGCCATTCATCAATGCCACGCCAGAAGGGTGCTCTGGGCAAGAAGAGAGGAGTTTAGACAAGGTCTGAGCAAAGTCATGGTCCTCTTGGTGTGGGCAGAGAGACTGCTTTGGGCAACCTCACCATTCCCTGGCCAGCCCAAGCAAACAAGGGTTCAAGGGTGTTTGATTCTGCATTGGGTGTTTAGCAAAGCCAGGAGTGGCAAGACTTGCCCCTGGCAGCACAGCTCGTGCCTGGGGGTTGGCATCTTCTACAAACCCCATGCAGAGAGGGCAGGGAAGCAGGAAGGATGGGTCAATGTGCACCATGCTCAGCTCAGCCTTAATAAGCACCTCAGTTAAAGAGATGGGTGTGTGGTGCTGTGTGGCCAGAGGCAGCTGGGACCTCTGCACCAACATGCTACACAGCTCCAGCCCCTCCTGGGTGCTGCTGCCCAGCTAGGGAAGAGAGGCAGAGACACGGCTGTGCCGCTGAGCTCACATCACTTGGCAGCCAGTTTACTCCAGCAGCACACAAACAGCTCCCACGGCCCTGCCTGCATCTGGGCACCCTCTGCATTTCCAGCACACCTCCTGGAGATGCCATAGTGCCAGGGCGAGGCTCTGCCCAGGCAGTTCTGTTCAGGCAAAGGTGATGACACTTCAGAGGCTCATGTACAGATGTGTCACAGGGAGCTCTGTGCACGTCCCTCACATAGGGGTTGGTTTTTTTGTCCCAATAAGGTGCCTGAGGAAGCTGCAGGTCTCCTAGAGCAGCCTACGGCCACCAGCCTGGGCTAGGTACCATGCTGCAGAGGAGACACTGCACTGCTGGCCCAAGGTGCTGCCAGGGTAAGCTGGAACAGTGGAAAGAGCCATCGGTGGCAGCCTCTGAGAGAGGGAAGAGAGCCCCTTGGCCCCAGCGTGGGAACTGGGCACTGGTTTGACCTGCCCACCCTGGGCAGCAAAGGCTGGCAGGAAGCAGGTGCTGTGCCCCACCAGCTGTGTTGATGGCACAGCTGTCCTGCCCTGTTTGTCCCAGCCATGCACACCCTGGCAGTGGCCTCCAAAGTTACAAGTGGTGGTTCCAGCTTGGTGCTCCCAGGCACCCAGGGCAGGCTGAGGCCTTTCCCCAACACTGGGAACAGCCCTTCCGAAAGGCTGTGTGAGGTCAGGGCAGCCCAAAGCCAGAATAATGCCCTGAAGCTGCTGAGCACCAAGCTGCAGCCCTCCAGCCAGCTCCGCCTGGCAAGACTCCTTCCTCCTCCTCCTCACCTCCTAGCAAGACACAGTTCCAGCCCAGCTGTGCTCCAGGGGGAGCTGGCAGCTCACCCCCCATCATTCCTGACACACAGACTGGTGCTGCAGCTTCCAGACCTGAAGCTCTCATGGCTGATACTCACCCATCAGCCCCAACTGCTCCAGCAGCTCAGAAAGCTGCTCCACTGCCAGCACCTGTGACAGCAGCAGTGGCAGTGCTGCATCCCCACAATGAAGGCCAGGCTGCAGTGACAGGCCCTGCTGTGTCCCCCCAGAGGGTCACACACTATAGCTGACAGCAGCAGACCTGCCGCAGAGACACTGCCAGGGCAGAATCAGGGCATGGTGAAAGACAGGATGGAACTCAAGGAAAGCAGAGCTCTGCTCTAAAAGGCAGCAGGTAATAGCTACCCGAGCAGCCTCTGCTGCCTCCAGCCCCTCGGCAGCTGCTGCTCTCTTTCCCTGCCCCTTTGTGCATGTCCCCAGCACCAGCAGTTCATTTCTTCGACAGATGACACCAGAGGCAAGCCCGGTGAGAGGCCTGGCCCTGGCAAGCTGCAGTCATGCTAGAAAGGAGGAAGAAAAGCTCCACGCAAGTTTTGCCCTGAGAGATGTGGTTTCAGAAAAACCACACCATGCCCAGAGGGCTGGGGACAGCCTCTTGTCACACCCTGTCAGCCAGCACAGCCTTGTCACACCCTGCAGCCAGCACAGCCACGCTCCTGGGCTGCCTGAACACGCAGCAATGAGGAGGAAGCGCAGAGGAGCTGCTGCAGAAAAGCTCCACCTGGCATTACCAGCACCACCAACAGCACAACCCAGCAGGCTTCCTGCCCTGGCTTGGTCCAGCCCCTGCCCACCCAGCGGGGCAGGGTCACTGAACTCTGGCTTCTGCTGGCTCTTTGCAGACACACAGCACTCAGCCCTCCTGCCCTCCCCGAGTGAGGACAGAAGACTCCTGTGGAGGCAACACCTCCACGGCTCCTTACGCCAGCAGCTCCAGCTCTAGCCAGCACTGCCTTCAGTTCAGAAACCCAAGCTAAGTCTGGCCTGAGGAAGCCCACGGGGCTGAGCAGCAGCCTGCCCACGGCCAGTGAGACTTGCACAGCATGGGGCAGCTCCAGCAGCGTTTCGTTTCCACCCCAGCTGATGGCATCGGAGGGAGCTGGGAGCCTGCCTGAGGACTGGTGCCTGCTGGGTGCTGACTCATGGCATGTGCTCTCCCTGCAGGCAGCAGAGCTGCACCCACCTGCCTTAAAGTGGGTCACCAGCTCTCCCCACCCGCTGCAGCCCGGCTGTGCCACGGCCTCAGCAGCGCCAGCAGGGAGAGGGAGGCAAGGCCACTGGGCACGGGGTGCCAGTGCAGCCAGGGCGGCAGGAAGAGCAGCGGGGACGCCTGGAAGACGCCTGCAGAGCAATCCCTTCTGTCACTCACTCTCAGCTCAAGCCCCCGTAGCGGTGCTCAGCTGCAAGCTCCCACCCGCAGGAGCTGCTGCCTTGCCCTGGATGGTTCCACGGAAGGAGGCTGAGTCACGGGACCTGTCCCACCCACGCTGGCAGCGCTGCCCGCCTGCTCCTCCGGGGACGCATCGGCCTCAAGACAGCAGTTCCGCATCCTCGGCCAAAGGCTGCAACCTCCAGCTCCCCCCCAGCACCCTCAGGGACGCCCCAGCCACCCAGCAAGGACCCTCCTGCCCGTGTGCCCGCGGGCACGGCGCAGGCTGCCGAGCTGCTGGCTGGCAGCCCAGCCGTAACACCATGTTCTCATCCAGCTCCCAGCGCGGCGTGAGCAAGCCTCCAGCACACGCAAGACCCAGGCGTCAGGAGAACAGGCAGAGCAGAGCTGAGGGAGGTGGTGGCACTGGCACCCCCTCACCCCGGGCATCGACCCACGCTCGCCTGGCAGAGAGGATCAGGACGAGGATCGAGTTTCATCTGCGCGTCTGGAAGAGGAGCACAAGCCAAGGTGACAGCCCCTGCCCCGCTCACAGCTCCTGCAGAGTGGGTGGGCACCTCATGCCCAACCAGCCAGGCCCCTGGCCTGGAGGAGGATGCTCACCTGAGCATTGCTGGCTGTGCACCACGGCAAAGAGCACAGATCAGGGAAGCGTTTGCTAATAACTAATTAATGCTGAGACGAAGCTGCTTAAAGCAAGTCAGTCACTAATCCTTTGCTGAGAGCTCAGAGACAGCCACGCTGCGAGCTCAGCTGCTCGGGAGGGACTGTCTGGAGTGAGAAGTCTCCTTCCCTGCCGTCAGCAGCAGGGGAGGTCTAGAGGCACAAGGCTGAAAATGAAACCACCCTCTCCTTTCCATCACTGAATTCTGGAGTGCTCCCTCTTAGCAACTCCGGGGTCATTCTGGGCCTCAGATTCTGCCTTTATCTCCTCAAAGGTACTTTGAATTCTGAGCAGCATCAGCCAGTTTCTGCAGTCTCCCACCCAGCTGTGCCTGCAGCTCCAACATCTGCTGCTGGCACATGGAAAGCGAGCAAGGAGCTGCAGCAGACATCAAGCAGCCAGCTCGGGGCTGTCTGCCCTGCACATACCCAGCAAAAGAGAGTGGAGAAAAACAAGATCTACTGACAGGAAGGCAAAATTTGACCTTGAGACTTAAAAACTAATAACCAGAGCTTCTCACAGCCCAGAAGTCCTGGCAAGGACAAAACCAACTCTGTGTTGCCATGTGGTGGCACACAGCAGGGACTGGCACATAGCAGGGACTCCAGCAGCACTGTGCCAGTTCACAGAAGAGGAAAGCAGGATGTGGCCCAGCAGCTGCTCCCATCCCACACCACAGCAACTGGCCAGGGCCCCACTGTCCCCACAGCTCTGGGAAGCTGCACAGGGAGGACAAGCAGCCATAACTTGTCCCTGTGCCCAGGGCAGCTGCAGAGCTGTTCCGTCCCCACATCCTGGGCATCTCCCCCAACCTGTAAGCTATAGGCTGTGAGCTGGCACTTCTGTATCCCCTCACTGTCCCTCACCTGGCACAGCCACCCCCGGGCCTCAGAGGCCTGTGTCTGCAGTCACAAACGAGGATCTGCCTGATGGATTCAGACAAACCCAAGCAAAATCCTTCAGGTTCATTTTGCCAATATGGACGGGGCACAGTGCCCCTGTGCTAACCCCCTGGGGGGACATCTCTCCACTGCTCTCCTGTTGTTCCTCCTCTGAAGTCAAAACTGCACCTCCTGTCCCCTGACCCTCCTGCAGCCCCATCCCACAGGCACACGCAGCCAGCCACCCACCCCCGGCATGGGCACACAGTGTCTGGCTACAGGAAGCACACCAGTGCCAGGCTGCTGAGCACCTAGAAGAGTGAGCTTCTTTTTCTTCCTCTTCTTCTTCTGTTGCTGCTGCTGCTGCTGCTTCATGGGCAGTGCCAGCCCCTGAGGGACAGGGTCACAGCCTGGGCAGGCAGTGGGCTCTGTCACTACAAAACCAGCACCTGTGTCCTGGGCCTTAGGTGACACTTCGCTGGCAGGGACAGGTGGCACCACTGTCCTTTGGGCTGATGAGGTCTTCCCCACGCTTGCTGGCAGAGCAGAGGAAGGTGTCCCAGGGGTCCCCAGGCAGGGAGCAGTACCCCTCCAGCTCAGCAGGCTGCCTGGGCCCATTAAGGCTGTGTCCAAACATGAGGGTGCTTGTCCCTCGCCATGGCTCTGGCTGGTGGCACAGGCTCCAGGGGCTGCATGTCCCCCACCAGCTGCTGTCACCTGCCCTTCCCGGCGGCAGGATCCATGGGCTGAGCTACTGTCCTCAAGTTTCATGTGGCTCTCACAGGCCTGGAGCAACTGAGCATGATCAGCCCCAAGGTCGGCTGGAAGGGCAGCCACTGCCTGCCGGGATGGGCCCACAGTGCCAGCCACAGCTCCCAAACCACTCTCAGCACAGATCACCACTGGTCCTCCATCAGCCTTGGCAAGGTCCTGGATGTGTTGGGTGCACTTCTGCAGGCTTCCAGTCGCCACCGTGCTGGGGATGATGTCTGGATACAGCCCGACACACTGGGCAGCTTCTGGCACCTCCGGGCAGATGGTGCAGCTGGCAGGAGGCTTTGGTAAGAGGGGAGCCCTCTCATCGGGCGAGTTGGAGCTGCGTGGCTGGAAGATCAGCTCGGTGACATGCCTGCAGCAGTTGGCAAAGAGGCTGTTCCCCATGGTCACAGGCAGCCTGGCTCCTCCAACACCGGGCTAGGCAGTCGGTGCTGTTGGCACTCGGGTGCAGAGGTCCCCACCAGGCAAACTCCCAGGCGCCAGCCCTCGCCCTCCGCAGCCTGGCCCTGCCTGGCCTCTCTTGCAGTCACTGCCTTCTCCCGAGGCAGCTGCTTCTTGTCCCCAGGGTGGAAGCAGGCAGAAGCCTGGCAGCTGGCTTCACACGGTGCCCTGCACACCAAGCTCACCCCGCGCTGGCTTGCCAAGCCCAGACACCAGGCTCGCAGCAGCTCTCCCCAGGTCCCACCCAGTGACCTTCACCCGCCGCAGGCCTTCACCCCTCTGCCCAGCGCCACGCTCCCACCGGCACATCCACGGAGTCCACAAGCAGCTCCCTGGGGCTGAGGCTCTCCTCTGCCTGCCGTGCCGGAGCCACCCCAGAGGTATGTCTAAGCGGCTCCCGGGGCGCGCTGGCAGCAGGGTGCCAGCCCCATCGCTGCAGCCCAGGCTGGTTATAAATAGCCCAGCCTGGAGAGCTGCACCGGTGCACCACGGGACGGGCGCTGGGGCACCCCGGGGCTGCCAGCCCTGCGAGCTGCACTGAATGCCAAGGCGAGGGCAGTTACTATGGCACGCCTGGGCCCGGGCACAGCCATCCATACTAAGCAGGCAAGCACAAAACAGGCAAGCAGCGAACCAGCAAGCAGTCTCCAGACAGAATTTTCTGTCCCCTGCCTTGCTCTGCCTTATCAGGAACAAACCAACCACGAACCACACAGCCCCAGCGCCGCTCCTCTTCCCACCTTCCTTTAAGGAATCCCAGCAAGTGAAGCAGGGATTTGTGGAGCTGGAGGTTCCTGCAAGCACCGGGTGCCCAGGCTGCAGCAGAGCAGGCCACAGCATGCCACCAGCCAGGCTGTGCCACAGCCACCAGCTCCTCGCCTTCCCCCAGCAGCACTGCCAGGCCCCAAGGCCCCTCCGACCACCAGCGCCAGCCCGCACCAATGCCAGCACTTGGGTCCCTTTAGTGGCCCCTGCTTTTCCCAGCCAAGCGTGAGGGCTTTCAAAGCCAGGGTGTGATGTGCCAGAGCTGCAGCCTGACTCGATGGGCCCTGGCCCCCAGGAAAGCCTTGGTGCTTGCTCCCCATCCTGGGCAGCCCAGGTTCCAGCATAGACTTCCCTGGCAGGGCTCCCAAGCACTTCACATGCCTTCGTGGATGGGAAGGGGCACAACGTTGCACTGGGCAGAAGATAAATAAGTGCCACATGCCTAGGATAGCATCTCAGAACTCAAACTAAGCCAACAGTACACAGCTCACGTGAGCCCTTGCTCAAGGCCAGCACAGCACACATGGAGCAAGGGCAATCCCTTCTCCAAAGGCAGCCCTGGAAAGGCCAGGAGCAGCCCCTGGAGCCTCCATGCCAGCAAGCCACCTGCCAAGAAGGGGGCAGAAACTGGTTGAAAAAGCAGACAACAGAAAAACCTGGCTAGCTTCTGGTGTCCTTTGAAGGAGAACAGCTATCAGAAGAGAGGTTTCCCACCCACTCCAGCTCCTTTGAGTCCCAGTCCCAACAAGCAAGGAGCCCTGAGTACCTCATGGTTGGCTCCTCGGCCTTGGGAGCCAGCAGTATCTTTCAGACCACATCAGCAGGGGCAGCTCAGGTTTTTCTGATGACTTTTGAATGACTTTAGAAGTATTAATAGCTTCAACTCTTCCTCCTTACAGAGAGACCTCTGAAAAGAGGCAAAAATCTCTTCCTGGGAAGTACCTGGTCAGGAGGTCTGGTGAGCCTGAGCAGCCTTTCTGCAGCTCAAGCCAAAGCAGGTTCAGAGGAGGGCAGTGCATGCCAGCTCTAACAGGCAAAGGCTGGTGGCAGCAGAGCAAATGTAAATTAAAGTTCAGATGAATAATAAATGAAAATAAAGTTTCATGGACATAAATAAACTAAGCAAACATCCAGAGATGGCCCCAGTGGAATCGTTTCTGCAGGACATCCCATCCCATCAGAGAACTGGGAGATGTGACAGAGATGTCTCCTCCCAGCACCTCCACGGAAACCACAGCTTCCCTGGAACCTCCAGCACCTCAAGTGCCACAGGCACTTCTTTACCAAGGACCACAGCAAATTCTCAGAGCTGCTCAGGAAGTTCTGGCTGGTTGTAACCCATCTGTGGGCAGAAGGGTAAGCACCACATTTCCTTTCCAGTGGCTTCCCAGGTCTGGGAACTGGGCTGCAGCCTGTGGCTCTCAACAGGGCTCTAGGCTCACTGGGCTGCATGTTTCTGCTGTGGCACCAACAACCCACGGGTGGCAAGTGAAGGGATTGCTCATTCTCAGCTCCTGTGCATGCAGAGTGAAGTTTGGCTGGGCAGACCTAAACAGCTCCAGCCACATTCCAGCCTGCTCACAAGTTTGTGGCTTCTCCGTGTTCATGTTGATGCTGGACCTGAGCACCACAACTGTGCCCCGGGGCACTCAACGGGGTTCCACAGCTGCAGGCTCAGGCACTTACAAGCACCAAAACACCTCCTGCTTTGCATCTGGCATCCCGAGTTACCCAGGCTAAGCTCTCCACACCTGGGAACTATGTTTAACCCTCTGCAAGCTTTTATCTGCCCAAAGCTCTGGAAGCTGAGTCCTGAAATGAGCTGCCTGGGTGACCCTCCTCCAGCAACGCAGAACTCAAAACACCACAGAATCTGGGAGCAAAGACTAGGACCTAAGGCAAAGGGCAAAGATCAGCACCGACAGAAACATCAACTCTGTTAGGAAGAATCTGTTCCTCAAAGTCCAAGGGATGTGGATGAAGGAATCACATTTCAGACACCAAAAACCAGCTGAGAACTCTGCCAGAGCTCTATCTGATTCTGCACATACCTTAGCGTCTGAAGGCTGCCGAGACCTCCCGGGAAAGCCCAAGACAAGGAACCACCCTGCTGGACTCCACGTGCAGGGGTCCCAGCAGAACATCAACCTTGCAAACAGCAGCAGCCACAGCTCCCCAGCGTTGCAGTGCTGCTCCAGCTTTGCCCCACACTGTGCCTTGCACTGCAACCTCAGCAGCTCTGGAGAGGGCTCCACACAGCACAAGCCTGGAAAGACCCTGCCAGGCCCTATCCAGATCTTCATGTGGACCCCAGGACTCACGGAGGTAACAGCAGGGAGCTCTGGATAGGGTTTGCAGGGGAGATCCAATGACTGTGATGTTGTGCCCAGCAGCTCTCTGCCTTCCTACATCATGTGGCACAGGCATGCCAATTAGTCCACAGCCTCCCACTCAGCCAGCCCTGTGCCAGCTGCCCACAGCTGCCCCAGGCCAGCAGCAGCCTGGGAAACTCTCCCATCTCCCAGGGACACTGAGGACCCCATCCTACCTCATACAGTATCACAACTGAAGCTGGCACCACAGCTCACCTTAACCTGCATGCTGAATGGTCAGACTGGCAGAGGCTTTGGCACCTCTGCCAGCAAACTGAGAGCCTTGCCTCTGACACCTGCTTGCAGGACACCACTCACTGACAGGCAACGTCCACATCACCACCTCCAGTGCCATGCAGCCCAACAGGAGGGCAGCAAGGAAGAGCCTGGGAAGCAGGGCTGGAGTCAGGCTAATCCTATCCACAGGAGCTTCAGGCAAGCAGGGCAGGAGTCACCCTCCTGCAGCTTTATGTTGTTGGGCAGTAACTACACAACAGTCCTCTGAGCCTGCAGGTCTGTCAACAGGTTGCAGCAGAGCTTTAGAGAGAACTAGGATAAACTGAAGAAATGGTTTTCAAAGCTAAGCCATTACTGTAATGTCACTTTGCTGGAGGGAGCTTCTCTTTAGGGCTTGCTTCACAGGATTCTTCCCTCAGGACCAGTCAGGCAGCTCTTAACAGCAGTTATTTCTTCAGCTTGAGAAAGGAGATTACTTCTACCAATGCAGATGTCCCACCCAGAGGTGAGACACCCAGGGTTTGTCACCTCTATAAGCACATCTACGCTGAAGTGTCAACAAAATACCAGAGAATCACTCCTCCCAGACTCACTAACCTTAAAAAGGTGGAATGCAGCAGAAAGTTCAAACGGGCATGTGCAGGCTCTGCTGCAGCAGCCACGTGCTGGTGGGAGGTGAGAACCAAACACTGACCCTTGGACAGCCTCGCTACTGCTGGTGGAGAACTGACCTGCTCCACCACCACGGGAGCAGCCATACTCTGGATATCAGCTTTTGTGCTCTGGCCAAGCAGACTGGTTCCACTCCTCCAACACAAACGGAAGAGCCCAGGGAAAACTGGACCTTCCAAACTCTGAGCTTTCTAGGAGAACCAACAGAGCACAGTCTGAGAGACCAGAGCAAGTGCTGGAAAGCTGTGCCAGGAGAGGGGTGAGGTGCCAGGTTCAGCTCCTTGCAGGCAACAAAGGCAAACCCAGGACTCTCTACACAGGGCTGGTTGTGCTGTGCATGAGGCAGTGCTGCGGGTGGATTTATCTAGGTGCATGCTCCTGACCTACTTACTTCCACTTTTCAGCTGGGGGACCCACGAGCAGGGCTGCTCAGGCAGAGCAGTGCGCTTCCAGCAGGAGCTCAGCACTCTTATCTCACTGGCAGAACCACCCCAGACATGATCCCCTGGGCTCCCATACCCCATCCTGCTGCACAGACGCTGCGTTATCAGGCTCCTTTCCTCTTCTTACCCTTGTAGCAGGGATCAGATTTCTCTTGCACAATGTTCCTCTGATTCTCCCCTCCAAGTGCCTGTTCAAACTGCACATTAAGAGCCCAGCTGCCAGCAGATCAGCCCTTTCCAAGCCTCCAAGGTCAGGCGACAGACAGAGATAGCAGATCCCCAGATTAAGCATCAGCCTCCTGACCTTGTTCCTAGTGCACAGCCACACTTGTGCCTCCACAGCAGTTTTCCACTACCACCTGCATCCTCTGCTTCCTTGACAGAAGATGTGGTTGAAGATATGGGTGGCTGGAATAACAGATCTAGGTGGAAAAAGCCAATCTTTGGGCAAGTCAAGGTTGAAAAGCATATTCTGGTGGCTAGAAGCACTGCTAAACTGGCCTAGGGAACCAACTTCTTCAAGGAACAAAAGTAATCCACGAGTGGCTGGCCGCAGGACTGTGCCTTCATCTGCTGCTAGCTGATAAGAAAGGCAATTAAACCTGTAACTGCCTCCACCAGGAATCACTACAGCAGCCCCAAAGTGCCCCTGGTTTTGTCTGTCTCTGCACAAAGAACGAGTGTCTCTGATAGTTTTGTCTAGCTTGGAGGTACAGAGAAACACTTATCAGTTCTCCCACCTCTCAGAGCCAGAGAACACAACCTCAAGTCTCAAGGCCTGGCACAGCAGCAGGGTGCATTTCCTCAGTGAAATGCCCACTCAGAGCCTGTCCACTGCCCAGATGAAGAAGGGTGCCCAAGGCAGATGCTCTGTGAGCTACACAAGCAGCAGTGTGCACACCGAAGCAGAGGCTGACGTTCTCTGGCTGACAGGCCTGGAAACCAGAGCTTGTCCCACTGCTGATGCTAAAGGACAGGCTGCCCTCATCTCCAGTGCAGCACAGCACCTCTGCCTGGGAGCCTTGCACCAGTCCAGACCCAGGCTCCCAAGCAGGACAGAAGCCTTCCTCCCCCTCATCCCCAGACCCAGGAGGTGACTGAGCAATCCTGCAGTGCTGAGGCAGGGTGAGGATTTTTCCACCTCCCTGCTCCTCTAGCAATCGGCTTGCACCCGCGGAGGCTGGGATTAGAGCACATCACTTTTTAACCCGGTTGCTGGCACCGGCCGCCTGCCTTGCGCCCAGCGCAGGTGGCAGGAGGCGCTCAGCAGCGTGCTGCCAGCTCCTGAACGGCCTCCAGCCGGCTCCCTGAACTTTGCTTTGGATAACAAACTTCAGAACCTCCCCTGGCCACCATAAACCCGGGCAGGGAGGAAGTGGCGGCTCACTCGCCCAGCAGCTCCGCGTGGCTCAGGACGAGGGCCAGCCACAAGCCATGCTGCTTCCACCCTTCTTTCTTGCACAGTAAAGGTCACAGACATGAGCTGAGCTTGAGACGAGCACTCAGGACCGTGACTTCTTCAAGATACTATGCACCAAGCTCAGAAACCCGCAGAGCAGGTGACAGCCTTGCACAGTCTGTGCCCAAAGCCACGGAGGCGGTGCTGGCCGTGGTCAGGACTCGGGGCTGCACTTTGTCCCCACTCTGAGCCCCTCAGGCTCTGGTTTAAAGCGAGAGCAGCCAGCAATAAACGAGTTAATGCAAGCAGCTTGCAGCCGAGGTCCCGACCAAGCCATGTGCCCTTCCCAGGCAAGTTCTTGCCGTTAAGCACTTCCCAGCGTGTCAGCAGCGCCTGCACCCCAAAGGTCCCGAAGAGCCAGCTCCCTCCTGCCTCTCGCAGCAAGGGTGCCAGCAGCCAAAACTGGGACGGTGCCCACACTCCCGGTACCCAACGTGCCCGGAGCGAACTTCGGGCCCTGCCGACCGTTTCCGTAAGCCTGCCCCGCACCAGGGCTCCCGGCTGCTACCGGCAAAGGACTCGAAGCCCGCACGGTGACAGGCACGGCAGCCGCCTCCTCGCAGTCAAGGCCATGGGCAGAGGCGGCCCTGGCCCCGTGGATCACCCAGCGCGGCCCGCTCCGTCGGCTGCGCAGCCCAGGCCCCGGCAGCGGCGGGGCCGTTCGGGGGAGCTGCGGGGCCCCGGCGCGGGCGCTCCCCCCCCGCGGCCGCGCGGTGGTGCGGCCCGGTGAAGGTGACCTTCACCGGAGCCCGGGACTCGCTGCTCCTCCGGGACAGGCCCGGCCGGGCCGGGGGCGCCGCACGACGCGGCCGATCCCTCGCCGTTTCCTCAGGTCCCGTCCTCCGGCTCGGCCTCGCCGGGACACGGACGAGTTACCGGAATCATGTGTCCCGGCCCCGCTGCCAGCGCCGCGGCCTCCGGCCCTGGCAGCCAGCGGCCTCCCCCAGGAACGCGGCGGCCCCGGTGAGAGCTACGCGGAGCCTCCCTGATCTACGGATCGGCCGTCGGGGCCTGGCACGGCTGCCTCGCGAAAAACGAGGACCCTGAGCGGGGCCGGGAACCCGGGCCCGCGGCGAGGCAGGAGTGCCGGGCCCGGGCAGCCCTGGCGGGCTCTCGCCTGTCAGGACGAGCAGTCCAAGTTGACAGAAGCGCCCCAGGTCCCCGTCACAGCCCCGATCCCGCTCCCCGGTCACTCCGCGACCCCCCCGGCGGGCCCCGTGCGCCGCGACGCCGGGAAGAGGACGGTGAGCCTGCCCCTCGGGGACATTTTTCCCCGGGACGGGCACCCCCGCCCCGCTAGTCCGCTCCGCTCCCCGCCAGCCGCTCTCCCATCGAAGGCCCCTGTCCCGGACGAGCCGCGGCGATGCCCTTACCGGGACGCTGCTGCGTCTCCGCCGGCCTCCTGCCGCGGGGCCCCGGCTCCTGCTGCTCGCCGCCCTGCGCGGCAGCCGGCACGGCGGCCGGCGGCATCTCGTCCGCTTTAATGACCATGGGGCCGCGCCGAGCCCCGCGCCCGCCCGCCCGCCGCGAAGGACAGCGCCGCTCGGCCCCACGTGGTGCGGCGGCCCCGCGCCGCTACGGCAGCCGCCCAGGACCAACCTCCGGCGGCCTCGGCAACGCCTTAAAGGGGCAGCGCCAGGGCCCGCGCGAACCGCCCCTGGGAGCGGGCTGCGGCCGGGCCTGGCGCCAGGCTGGGGAGGGGAAGCGGGGCTCGGGAAGGGCCCGGGGAAGGTCACCCACTGCTGCAGGCACTCGCTCCCGCCCACTTCCCTGCGACCTTCCTGGAGGCCGCAAGGTCGCCTGGCGGGCCTGGGGGCTGGTGGCGCCCGGGTTGCCCCGGCCGCAGGCCCTCGGGGAGCCGGTGTGGGGAGGCTCGTGTGCCCGGTACTGCACGGCCACGGCTGCTCTGGCTTCCCCCGGAGCCCTGAGGTCTGGTCTAGGTCTCCCGGGGGGTTCCCGGAGCAGCGGGGCCGGTAAACAGGTCCCAACCATCTTCCTGAATCATAGAATCAGCCAGGTTGGGAAGGACCTCCGAGCTCATCCAGGCCAGCCTCGCACCCAGCCCCAGCCAGTCAACCAGACCATGGCACTAAGTGCCTCAGCCAGGCTTGTCTTGAACGCTTCCAGGAACGGCGACTCCACCACCTCCCTGGGCAGCCCATTCCAATGCCAATCACTCTCTCTGAAGAACTTGCTCCTGACACCCAGCCCAGACCTCCCCTGGCACAACTTGAGACTGTCTGTTGCTGGTCACCTGAGAGAAGAGACCAACCCCGCCTGGCTACGACCTCCTTTCAGGTAGTTGTAGACAGCAATGAGGTCTGCTCTGAGCCTTTCCTTTTCCAGGCTGCACACCCCCAGCTCCCTCAGCCTCTCCTCATAGGGCTTGTGAGTTGGGGTCCCAAGGCAGGGGGAGCTGCGGGGAGCACTCCCGGTGGGTGTGGAGGCTTCACTGGGGCTGTCTGGACCCTCCTCACCAGGGCAGGGTTGTGGCTATGCACTCCTTGCTCTGGGTTAGCCTGGCACTGCTGGGGAACATGGGCTTCTGGCAGCCCTCTGCAGCCCAGCAGTTCATAGCTTCTGTGAAGGTTGGAAGGAGCCTTCAAGATGATCCACTTCCAGCCCCCTTGCCCTGGGCAGGGACACCTCCCCTTAGACCAGGTTGCTCAAGGGTCCATCCATCCTGGCCTTGAACACTTCCCAGGATAGGACATCCACAACTCTGGGCAATCTGTTCCTGTGCCTCACCACCCCAACAGCAAAGAATTTCTCCCCAAATAACTAATCCAATTCTCCCCTTTTTTCAGCTTGAAACCCTTACCCCTTGTCCCATCACTACACTCCCTGGTGAAGTTCCACCGTGTCTCTCCTGTAGCCCCCTTAAAAAGGGGGAATCAGTTCTTTAAAGGATGCTGTAAGTTCCTTTAAAAGGGGATCCTTTAAAAAGGGGATCAATTATTTAAAGGGTGCTGTAAGTTCCCTTAAAAAGGGCGTCCTTTAAAAGGGAGATCAGTTCTTTAAAGGATGCTCTAAGTTCCTTTAAAAGGGAGATCAGCTCTTTAAAGGATGCAGTAAGTTCCTTTAAAAGGGAGATCAGTTCTTTAAAGGATGCTGTAAGTTCCTTTAAAAGGGGGACCAGTTCTTTAAAGGATGCTCTAAGTTCCTTTAAAAGGGAGATCAGCTCTTTAAAGGATGCTCTAAGTTCCTTTAAAAGGGGGACCAGTTCTTTAAAGGATGCTGTAATTTCTCCCCAGAGCTGTGGAGGTGCTTTGGGTGGCAAGGCAGGGGTCCAAAATGTTTGGGGTACGTGGTTTGGAGGTGCTGGGACAGGACAGGGCAAACCTGTGCAGATTTCAATCTCTTTATTAAGAAAAAGGCAATATTACAACGACTCCTAAAGTACAGCTCCATACTCTAGTCTCTGGGTATTGACAGGGCTTAAAAAGCACTTGGTTCAAAAGCAAAGTCGACATTGACGTGGTCCTGGCAAATAACGGTGCCATGTAGTAAAATGGACATTCAGATAAAGCAGAGCAGTGTCAAACCTTTGGCATCTGTCCCGCTGCAGTGGCTCTCCCCAGCACGAGGCACAGGCTTTTGTTGTCCTCAGCTGAGCTTCACAAACTCAGCCAAGGAGAATGTTTCTGCTCCGACAACCCTGCAGCTGCTCTGGGATCCAAAGGAGGTGGACCCAGGGCTGCTTCTCTACCCATGCCCCTGCCAGAGCCCTCCATGGGGACCAAGCATGGCTCTGGCCAGGCAGAGGTGTGCTCCCCACCTGTTAAAACCTTGGCAAGGGCTGACAGCGACCTTCTGTGTGACCTTGAAACATCCAAGCTAATAGAGATGGTGCCCATCCCAGCAGGGCTGAGGGGTTGAGGGTCTCCTTGGCAGAAAAGGGCCTGTCTGTTCAGTTGTACAAAGCTCTGAGGGACTCCCATGGCCTGGTAGTCACATTCCTGCTCTAACTGCAAGGACAGGGCCTGGGATCTCTTTTGGAAGCCACAAGATCAGTGAAATCTATGGAAGAGAAGCAGGAGGCATCACCACAGCCTACGAAGGACCAGGTGACACATGAGCTTGTGCTGAGGGGGGAACCTGGCTCTGGGGAGCAGGACAGCTGTGCCCAGCGAGGAGACAGGGCACTCCCATCGTTGTGCTTTTGCAGGCCACGCTGCGTGCCAGGCTTCTCCCTGGCGGCTGTGCCCATTGATCCCAGGGCTCCCTTGCTCACCAGCCTGGCACGCTGGCAGTGCTGATCTTATCCACAGCGTGAGGCAACCCACGGACGGGAGGGAGTTTTCTCTCCACTCCTATCGTGTTCCCTGCAGGAGCTGGCAGCCAAGCGCCGTCAGTGCAAGAGGGTGACAAGAACAGACGTGCAGCGAGGCAGCCGCGGCGTCGCTACGGCAGGACTGGCTGGTCGGGCAGCTGGGGTGCCGGGGTGCCAGGGCTGGTGTTCCCGGAGAAAGGGCAGGATGCTGCAGCTTCGCCAGCACAGCAGGAGCCAGTTCACAAGGCTGCACACGAAGACCTTGAAGTGTTCGCCTTGGTCCCAGAAGGTGTTCGTCCGTCGGCAGGCTGCTGATTGACCTTCCCGGTGGGGAGAGCAGTGCCGCACTGCTGCCAATCCTCTGCCTCCTGGCAGCTTCTTCCTGGGGGGGCTCAAGCCTGGAGATGCACTGTGCAGAGCACAGCAACCCCTGACCGTGGCTGGCTCCAGCTCTCCAGCCACTCGAGGCAGATGTTTCTTGCTGTGTGGCTGCTGCCTTTCCTGGTCACCCAGGAGAGACCACCCCTCAACCCCTCCGTGGTGGCTGCCCTGTACAACGCCCATCAGTTGAGCCCTGCACACAGCTTCACCTGCACCAAGGGGGTCTGCAGAAAGCCTCGGGCTCTGCCTCGGGGAAAGCTGCTCAGGACAGCAGGATTGGGCCATGCCACGGACAAGTCTCTGCACAGTGCTGGGGGAGGCTGTGCAGCCTCCTCGGCATGTTCTGAGGGATGCTTTTGCAAGGGCACCCTGGCAGCAGGGACACAGCTGGGAGCACCTGGGGTAGCCCCAGCAAAGACATTCAGAAAATATGGCTTTTTAATTCATGAGGGCAGGAGGGACAAGCCCCTGACTGCTCTGCCCAGAGTCAGCACGGGCACAGCACGGCGAGGGGAGCGGGCACAGCAAGCTGAGCAGGCACAGCAAGGGGAGTGGGCACAGCTCCTCTCCACCCACCCCTCACCCTGTGTCTGCTGCAAGGTTGCACAATTTGAGACGCTGCTTTCTCAGAGAGCACTGAGGGGGGGAAAAAGAAACACAATAAGCAACAAGGAAAGGAGAGATTAACGAAGCAAAGCCACCGAATCCACCAGCCCTCACAGCACTGCAGGAGGAAGGGGGTGCAGAGGAGAGGTGCCCGGCTGCTGGCCTGTAGGCAGCAAGGTGCCAGCAGGCTGTGGCTCACAGAAGGTGTGGGCCAGCCGAGTGTTATTGCGTTGCACCCACTGCAGGCTCTGAGCTTCACCAGTCCATGTTCCACATTGCTTGCTCCACACAAGGCTCGGAGGTGCTGGTGGTCACCCACGTGTGCTCTTTGGGCTCCCTGCTACACCTCACGGGCCAAAGGGCTGAGCCCAGGGAGGACTGCACGATCCTCCCCAGCCCAGGGAGAGGTGCTAGCAGCAGCCCCCTGGTTACACAGCAGGAATGCTGTCCTCTTGCCATTGTTTGGTTTTTTTTTTTCTTTTTTTGGATCATTTTGATCTCTTTGATCATTTTATAGAAATGCAAAGGTTAAAATAATTTATCTCAACATCATTTCTATTACAATCATACAGTGTTTTCCCTTCAAAACAAGTGCATGTATATATATAGAGAGAGAAGTGTATATATAGCATCTCTAGAGCTTCCCCCCCCACGAAAAGCAGCAGTGACTGAAGCAGGTACAGCACGGGGGGGGCTGATCCTTCCTGCTCCAAGGCCCAGGGAAAGTGCAAGGCTCACCCCAAGCACATGGCATGGGTGAGAAGGGGATATAGGAATGCTCCTTCTCCACCCTGCTAGGAATCAAGCCCCTTGCTGTAGCAGCTCTGCTGGGGAGGGGCTCAGGGCCTGCCCAGCAGCACTGCAGAGTGCTGGGAGAAGCAATGGGGGCCCTGGAAATGAGATCAACTCCTTGATCAAGCTGCTAATTAGTGGTGGAGAGGGAAGGATTCTGCAGCTCAGACAGGGTTGCTTCATTTACATTCTAGGCACTAAAAATGATGATTGCTAGGCAGGTATTTACACAGAAGAAGGATAAGCCCTCTCCCTCCCCTTTCCAGTGCTCAGGTCAGTCATGACCACCATGATCTTACCCAAGGTTTGATCATTGGACTCTCTCCAGCAGATTCTTGTCCCTCTTCAACTGGGGAGCCCCAAAACTGAGGGCAGTACTCAAGATGGGGTCTCACTAGGGCAGGGCAGAGCGAGGGAGGAGAACCTCCTTTGATCTGCTGCTTCCACAGGTTCCATGTGAACCTGAGGAGGGATTTTTTTCCCTGTGAGGGTGACAGAGCCCTGGAACAGGCTGCCCAGGGTAGGTTGTGGAGTCTCCTTCTCTGGAGATATTCAAGACCTGCCTGGATGCATTCCAGTGTGATCTGCTCTAGGTGATCCTGCTCTGGCAGGGGGGCTGCACCAGATGATCTTTCGAGGTCCCTTCCAAGCCCCTGACATTCTGTGATCCTGTCAAATGCCACGGGCTGTATGTCTTGGGATTGTCTAGGAAGGAGAGGGGAAGGCAGCCAGGCAGTGTGGGGACACACACTGCCCTCTTCCATGTTAAAGGAGAACAGAGACAAACCCTCAGCAGACCCTCTCTGAACCTGAGAGAAGCAGTGATTTCCAGAGGCCAAGTGTCACCTCGCTTGTGTGGCACCCCCGGGAAGCAGGTGGCCAAGGAGCTGCCCCCCTGTCAGGTGTTGCTTGTGCCATGCAGAACCAAGAAGAGGGAAGGATCTCACAGCCTTGCCCTGATTCAGGCTTGGGGTTTTTCTCACTTGTGCCCCCATACCCAGGTGCTCATGCCCCAGCTGGGGGTTACCAGTGCCCTCTGTGCTGCCCCTGCACCCCACCTGCCAGGGCATGCAAGTCCTGACTGGGGTCTTTGCAGCTTCCACAGGGGGTGACAGCTGGAGGGGTGGGCAGATGGGAGCTGGTGGGGTCTCTGATGGGTTCTATGCTCCTGAAGCAGTGGCTTGGGATACATCAGGGGCTGAAAAAAATTCCTGCTAGAGCTTTGCCTTTGCTCCCAGGAGCTGCCTACTTCTGCCAGGCTTCAGGCAGGATGACCACTCTCTGAGCCCTGGGCGGGCTCAGCTTTGCTGGGCTCCTTCCCAGACTTCCCAGGTGTGCCTCAGAGACCAGAGCAGCAGCAGGGGACTGAGTGTGTGTGTGGGGAGGGGGGTGTGGGGGGGTGTGTCTCAAACCTCCCTGGGGGGAGCAGCAGGGGTCTTGCACTCTGAAGCCTGACTACTCACATCACAGCCAAAGGAAAGGGACAAAAGCTCCTAATTTCTGTCCTGCTAGTGCAAGTGCTACGCATTGGGGTTTGGGCTGCCCAAGGAGCTTGGCCTAGGGAATGCTGCTGAGAATCTCATCAGAGCAGTTTAATGTGGGATATAAATATTGAGCTACAAAAATAGACACCCCTGCCTGCACGGGCACGCTGCAGGGGGGCTCACACAGGCTAAGCCCTGCCAGGCTACGAGGGAGATGGCTTGGAAGAGGCCTCAAACTGAGATGAAATGAAATTAAATGGGATTTGATGGTGGCCCCTGGCATCCTCCTGCCTGTGCCAGCTGCACTGGCAGCAGGGGTTCCACTGGAGGCTGCTGCCCACCCAGGTGGGCATTGCCAGCCCATCATGCCAGGCCAGATATAAGGCTGGCAGCCAAACCACCAGGGTGAAACTTGCCCCTTGGTGTTGCTCACAGTCACTCAGATGCCATCCATACCTGAGCAGCGAGGCCTTCACCCTGTCCATCCACCAGAGCCCTCCTCTGCCTGTTTCTGCTGTGTCACAGCACCCAGGGAATGGGTGCCTGAAGCTGGTGGCTGGGTTTGAGGATGAGGCAAGGCTGCCCTGGGGATGAAGGCTGCGAGCTGTGTGGCCACGGTGCCAGGATGGACTGAGATGCAGCAGGGGAGGACTAGAGGTCTGGTCAGTCCTCTGTGACAAACCAGGCCCTGGCAGAGAACCAAGATGCTGGTGCCAGACAAGACTTGGGCACAAGTCACAGCCCTGCTCCAGCAGCACACAAAGCATGGCTGTGGCACGTAGAGCCTGGCTGCAGCAGGCAAGGAGTGCCCAGCACAGCTGGCATTCATGGTTCACATCCATCCACCCTGTCCAAACGTAACATGGGAGGAGGAACCCATGCTGGAAACAGCAGGGCAGCAAGAGCTGGGAACCTGGCTGGCACGGCTGCAGCATCCCCGTGCAGTGGGAATCCCTCCTGCATCCATAGCACCAACAGCTCTTCAGCTGCCTGCATCCCAGACGATCTTCCTGGTGACGTCTGGGGTCCTTTCCAGCCCAGCTCCTGTTTGGGTGATGCCCAGGGCTGGAGGCTTAGCTGAACTCATCTTGCTGTGCCAAGCCATATGCCACACACTCTGCTGCTTGCTGCTGCACACCCACATCCCGGCACCCCTGGCCAGGGCAAGCACACCCAGCATCTGCTCCAAGGAGCAGTATCAGCAGCAGATCTTCTCTCCCCAGAAATGCCAGCTTGCTTTCTTGCTTGCTTCTTCTTTCTTTCTTCCTCTGGAAGCTCTGGACAGGTGCCTGGACGTTTACCCTCCGCAGCCCCCGTGCTGGGTTGCCTGCCTGCCCCATGGCACACCTGGCTCAGATCCCTCGGGCAGGGGGGATCCTCCCCAGGTCAGGAGGTTTGAGCAGAACATCCTCCTTCCGCTGCCCCTTCCCCTCCAAGAGGAGAGGGCAAAGCAGCCTTGGCCAGTGCCCACTCTGATGCTGCCAGGCTCAGGCCTTCCCAGCCAGTCATGCCATGCCAGCCACCTACTGCCGGGCCCGGGGGGCACCGTGGGCACCAGGCCCCTGCCTTTTGCCAGGCTCGCCCTTGGCCGACCTGGCCCTGGCCACCGGCTCCTGCGTGGGCTGCCGTGGGGCCCTCTGCCCTCGGGGGGCTGTGCTGGCACCGGCTGTGCCGCGGGGCTGGGCAGGGGGCTCCGGCGGTGGGCGCTGCGGGGCGTGCGGCCGCGCCGTGTAGAGGAAGAGCGCCGGGTCGGGCATGGCGTCGTGCTCCTCCTGCGCGGGGTCCCTGGGCCGGGCAGCAGCGTCCCCGGGCGGGCGCCGGGGGTGCCCGCGGTGTCCGCGGCGCCGGGCTCTGCCGTCGGCCGGGGGCGGCTGCTCGGGGGGCGGCCGGGTGCCCGGGAGCCGCTGGGCCGTGGCGTGCAGCTGCAGGGACAGGTAGGCAGCCGCCTCCGTCTGCTTCTGCAGCTCGGTGTCGAGGATGGTGACTCGGTGGCTGCGCCGCTTCAGCTCCTCCAGGAACCGGCGCTCCTTGCTGCGCAGGCTGGAGCGCAGCGCGGCCACCAGCGTCTCCTTGTGCTGCAGCTCCTTGCGCAGCTCCAGGTTGTCCTTCTCCTTCTCCTGCAGCTGGGCCTCCATCGCCCGGCACTTCTCCTCCAGCTCCCGGTCCAGCACATCTGCGGGGACGAGGCACAGAAAAGGGCTCAGGGGGATCAGAGCTGGGCTCGGCCCAGGGCCATGGGCTCAGCACCCAGCAGGTACCTGCCCGCTGCCAGCATGGCTGCGAGGGCATATGGACGTGGCTGCTTGCTGCTCCCTGGTGCCAGTGCGTCTCAGCTGTGCCACTGAGGCTGCTCGAGTGCTTCTGGGGTGCTGAGGCAGGGACAAGGACCCTGGGCAGCCCTGGCAGGGTGTGATGTGTAAGAGCCCAGCACAGCGGCTGAAAGCAAAGGCAGCTCTGCTGGAGGACGCCGTTGCCATGGCAGCTGCCGCCTCTGCCTCCTGCAGCCTCACGCTGCAGCTTTAGCATTTCCTTGCTAACTCTTTTTTCACCCGAACAGTGACTTTGAGTCTGTGCAGAGGGCACCAAGGAGCACAGGGGCTGGAGAGAGGAGGAAACAGCAGTGAAATCAGCAGCCCAGTTTAGGAGGGGCTGTTGACCTCAAGCCCCAAGAGCCCACGGCCTGATTGGAGAGGATGGAGATGCTAAGCCAGGATTACGGAGGAGACAGGCTGTGCTGGGCAGGGAGGGAGCAGTGGGATCAGGGGAGCAGGATGGGCAGGCACCAGCCCTCCCTGGCTGCTGTGTGCCCACACCCAGCACCTCTGGTTCCTGACCTGTTCATCCCTCTGCTCCTGCCAGCAACAGGGTGCGGACAGGACTTGTTAAAACACAGAGGTGCTGCATCAGGGCTCCTCATGGCTCCCACTGCCCTCCCTGTCCTTCCCACACCTGGGCAGGTGATGGATGCCCTCCTTGCCCCTGCCCTTCTGAGTCACAGCACAGGCACCAAAAAAAGTGTGACATGGGCCCTGCATGCTGCTCCTGCACACCCTGCCCTGCTCCGGCCAGCCCGTGGGGGCTCCTTCAACCTGCAGGAGGATAACACCTACCTTCCTTCCCTCCCTCCCTCTCTCCTTCCCTCCTTCCTCCATCCCCACCTGCCACAGTGGCATTGAGAGCCAGCACTGAGCCAACACTGAGCCAACATGCCTGCAGACCAAGCTTGCCATTCCCGACTCCTTCTGCTAAAGCTTCTGGAGGAGGTAAGGATGGAGGTGGAGCACTGCAGCCACAGTGATTCATTTCATGGTGTCTGGGGGATGGGGCTACATGTGGAGGGGGCACCTCCCACCTCTGTGTGTGAGGTGGCAGCTGGAGGGGACTGATGCCATTGCAGTGAAGGGGCTGAGCTCGGCAGGCAGTGGGAGGGCTGGGTTGTGCAGCTGTGCCAAGGACACGGGGCCAGACTGCCCTGCTGTACCACCCCCACCACCTGCATCTGGACTGCTGCCCCTGGCAGCCCTGGCAGTGAGCTCCTGCAGCTCCCTTGGTGGGGCACAGGGAGGGGAGCAGACGCTCCCTGCCAAGGCTGGCACCCGCAGGCTCCCCCAGCCTGCCCAGGCCTGCTCCCATTGTCTGCACTAATCCTGCTTTTTATGATGAGATTTGCAACTGCCCAAACCCCAGCTCCTCCTGCTGAGGAAAATGCTTTATGAGGAGACCTCGGGGAGGCAGCTGCACGCTGCAATTATTCCCTGAGTGGCATTTGCAGAGCAATCATTTGATGGCAGCTTAAATTAGGTGGTTGCCCCATAAACGTGGCAAAAGTGATGCTGCTCTTTGCAAGCCATGCAAAGGCTGAAGGCAGAGACCTGTGGGTGGGACTGGCTGCATAGGATGGTCTGTGTCACACTGATGGCACCCATGGGCTGGCTGCCAGGTGCTCCCAAAAGCAGCAAGTCACCAGCCTCGAGTTTAGCAGCAGGAGGGAGGTGAGGTGGGAGCAGGGGATTGCTGGGGTTGGGGTGGGCTGAGAGGGGCTGGGTCCCTCCTAGGGACTGCCTTGGGGCTCAGAGTGCCAAATCCCTCTGGAGCTTGCCATGGCTCTGAGCAAGGGTACTGCCTAGGGGGGAGAACCTGAACGGCCCTGGTGAGGGCAGCTATGGACAGGGCGTGGCCATGGCAGGCAATGGGATCCCGGAAAGGCAACAGGAAAGGTGGATGAGGCAGGGAAATCCTCGAGGGAGAGCCCAGCTCCTGCCCGTGGGCCCCACTGGCCAGAGTCCACCTCCCAGAGGGTTGCCCAACACCATCCGTGGGCGCCAGGCTGGCCAGAGCCTGCTCCAGGGGTCAGGGCTACAGGTGGGAGTGAGAGATGCTGGCATCTGCCTTCAGCTGAGGACCTGAGGTACAGGGATGCCCAGGAAGGAAGGGAGTTGCAGGACGTTGTGCCTGGGGTGTCTACTCTGCTGGTGTGCCTATGTGCAGGTTGGCACAGCCCAGTCAAGCACAATCCTGCCTGGCTGGACACTTGTTGCTGGAGGAGGGCTGAAATCAGGGTGAGCTCAGCGCCTGCTCCTGTGTCCTTTGGCACTGGCTTTCAGGTGAAACCCTGCCCTTGGCCATCAGGCTGCAGGGTCCAGCACTGAGGGATGCCAAAGCCCTGTGCCGTGATGGTCTGGCAGGAGGTGTCCTGCCTGTGGCAGCCTCGGGATGGGGGAATTCCAGTTACCTGCAGGTTTACAGTTCCCCCCAGTCCCATCTGCCCGTGCTGGGTGGACCAGGCTGCCTTTGGGCTGGGACCACTTTGCCAGGGCTCTCCAGCTGGGCAGGTCTGTCCCAGCCCCGGGGCTGCAGGACACGGGCACGGGTGGCCCGTGGGGTCTGTGCACTGCGAATGCCTTTTGGGCAGCTGTCTGCTGCTGGTGGCAGGGCTGGTGTGGTGCCTGGAACTCGCAGCTATTTTGCATGCCCCAAGACACTTCTGGCCCTTATTTTGGAAGGTGAAGGATGTTTCTGTGGGCAGTGCTGCCTGCTCAGTGACCCGAGAACGCTGGCAACTTTCTGAACCATGGCTGGGTTGCAGTGAGCTGCAGGCAGGGCTGATAATGTCCTTGCTGGCTTTTCCCGAGGGATTAAGTGTTTGCAGGCTTTGAGTCTCGACCTGGGGGTCTCTGAGCTAGCCCCCCGGGAGGGGGAGCTGCGTGAGAGCATTAGCAAAGCCGACCCAGAGGTGCTGGCTTTCATGTGCAAAACCTTCCAGGGCGGCTGCCCAGACACTTGAGCGACTGCCAACGGGCTGTGAATGTGCTCGCTGGCTGTCCAGCCCAGCCCTGCCCTGCAGACAAGGTCCATGTCCCCTCCCTTAGGTAGCCTGATGGGCCCCCTCCAGCTCCAGGCTCTTTGGGTGCCCCCTGCACCCAAACACACTCCCCCTTATCTCTGCACAGAGCTGTGCTCTTACCTTGCTGGCGAGCTTCCAGCTCCTTTATTTCCAGGTCATGGGTGAGCTCTGGAAGAGAAATGGCAGAGGGCTGAGGAGGAGCAGCCCCCTCCCCCCTCATCCTCCCTGCTCCCCGAGTCTCCCCGTGCTCCCTGCCAGGGCACCAGCCATCACCGCGGCTGCACCGCGGCCCCTGCCCAGCCCACGGGGTGAGGGTGGCCGCCTGGGAGCAGGGGCCCCAGGCTGAGCCCCAGCCAGATGATTCCAGCGGTTTAGCCATTATCGAGCAGCCCTGAGACGTGGCACCTGCCACGGCGCTCGCCCCTGTGGCATCGTGGCCGTGGTGGCATAGGCGGCTGCGGCCCCGCGGTGCTCTCTCCAGCAGTGCCCTGGCATTTCCTAAGAGCCCTGCTGAGCCACTTTCGGTGCTTTAAATCAGGACAAAGACCAGAGCAAGGGACTGAAAATAGACCAAAGTGTGAGCTGCCACCCGACCTATTTCATCATTTGCTGCTGCCAGGCTGATCCTGCCTGTCTGGCATGAGCAGGGCAGCCTCAGCACCCTGTGCCCTCAGCAGGATGCTGCCTTGCTCCGGGGGCACCCTGTGCCTTCAGAATCCCTTCTCAGCCTGGCACCGAGCCCCTGCCTGCCTGCTGAGCTCCAACACACTGCTTGCTGTTCCCTGCAATCTGCTGAGCCCCTGGCTACGAAACCAACTCACCGAGGGCAGTGAGGAAGGGAGCTCAGGGACTTTCCAGAGTTCACTTTGCCCTGCACACTCCTGCAGGCAGCCTTGTCTGAATTAATCCTCTCAGCCCACCAAACCTCAGAGGAGGACGAGAGGGGTGGCAAGCACAATTTGGTTGTTTTGGAGCTTTTGTTCCCCCACACACACTCCGAAAACGAGTTCAAATGGTTAATCTTTGCCCTACATTTCTCTTTTAATCTGCTTTCATGTTGACTCTAATCCTCACCACCGCATCCTTCTGAAGCAGAGAGCTTGGCTCCGGCTGCTCTGCCTGGCTCTCCTGGAAAACAAATCTGCAGAGGGAGGCAGAAGTAACCAGGGAGGTAATGCAGCTTCTGGAAAGCTTTCAGCACCCTACCTGCCCCACTGGAGATCGATGGCTGCTGTGTTATGTTGCTGAAGCCAGAATAGCTTTGGAGTCTCAGATGTGTTTCAAATGAGAAGTGAAGCAGTTTTGCCCCATTTCCAAAGGTGATTCTGCCCTGCTGAGTGGGGCTGGTGCACAGCCTGGCCTCAGAGCATCTGTGCTGGAGCCAC
The DNA here is from genome assembly GCF_015220805.1 of Pogoniulus pusillus. Classification (NCBI taxonomy): domain Eukaryota; kingdom Metazoa; phylum Chordata; class Aves; order Piciformes; family Lybiidae; genus Pogoniulus; species Pogoniulus pusillus. The sequence goes on along the minus strand of NC_087290.1, from coordinate 12,687,528 downwards.
AGGGGCTGGTGGGAACCTGCCCCCAGTTTCAACTCCATGACTCTTAGAGGGACAAATCCAGGGGAGAGCACCCACAGGGCTCTCAGATTGTCCCAGCTCCATGGGATGGAACATGCTGGTCTGAATCATAGGATCACAGGAGGGAAGGATTATAGGGTTGGAAGGGACCCAAAGAGATCGAGTCCAACCCCTCTGCCAGATCTGGGACAAACTGGTCCTCCTGCCATGGGCTGGGACAAGCTGGTCTGTGTGTCCTGCTGGTACACATGGGCCAGCCCTCTAGTAGTCTCCCAGCTGTATGCCACTCCTGGAAGTGTCTGTGTGCCCCTTGGAGGGGCCAGATGCCTGTGGACAAGCCAGAAGCAGGTTTATTGAAGGCACAGCTTCTCTCCACACTGAGTTTACCCCTTTGGTGCCTGGAAAGACCACCCTGGTGCCCTGAGCTTGCAGGGACCAGGGAGGGCATTGGCACAGTCCATCCACCAGCTCTGTGACCCCCTGCCCTGCTGCAGGGAATCCAGAGCCCAGCTCTGCTCCCACTCCAGCCTTCCCTCCACCGCCCTGCTGGCACAGCTGAGCAGGCTGAGCATGGCCACAGGGCTTGAGCTCATCTTCCAGGAAAAGGAGAAGGAGAGGAGTCAGGAACCCTTCTCTATTTCTGCCGTGTTTATACCTTGCAGATGAAACAGGAGTGGGAGGGAAGCCAACTCTGCTCTGTAATGCCAGGCTGGTTCCAAGAAATGAATCACAGCACAGGGCTCTGGGCTGTGCCACCTTTCTGGGAAGCCTCCAGCTGGGGGCACTGGGCTGTGGGTTTTGCTGGGGCCAACTCTGCTCTGCAGTCAGAGCTGTGGCACATGCCCGCAGCTGCCGCTCACTTCCCCTGCTAGGCTGTGGCACAGGGCACAAGGCTGCCAGGAGTCAGGGGCTTGCAGGAGCTGAGCACGTGGAGGCTCCATCCTGATTTCAGCTCTTGAAATCATCCTGATTTCCTGCTCCTTGGTGTTGGAGTCTCCCAGAGCACTGGGTGCAAGCACTAGGAATTGTTTCATGTCCAGGGCAGCACAGCTGGGGATTTATTTACTTGAAGAAGGTCCCTGCTCTTCTGCTGGATCTAGGCTGGATCTAAAGCTCAAGCTTGCTGTGTGCCACCCCTGGGTTTACCTGGCACATGGCCAGCTCAGCTGCCCCTCTGTCAGTGAGAGTCTGGCACCTGGATGGAGCTTCTCAGGGCTGAGTAGGTGGCAGCTGAGAAACAGCTGTGCAGGAGGGTGGGCACTCCTGAGGGTGGGCGTTCCTGAGGGTGACCCCTCGGGGGACTGAGGGGATAGGGCAAAAGTCTATGGTCTGAACCAAGAGCTCCAGGGCAGCTAGCACAGCTCTGAGGGGCTGCAGCGAGGTATGTGCTGGGGCACCAACTGCATCCAAACCATTAGCAAAGTCACCCTAAAACTAACCGGGGCTTTGTCCCCACTGCTCCTTGCAGAAGGCACTGCAGGATCCCACAGCTCCCAGAAGAGGATGTGACTCGTCCAGTCAGACAGTGCTAGGAAGGAGATCAGTGATAACCAACTGGGCAGCAGGCTCCCTTCTGCCCTTGGGGCCTCCAACCCCCCGAGTCTGATCGAGGCACCAGGACTCTGCTGTCCCAGCTACCCAGAGATGCCACAGACGAAGCCACTGGACCAAGAAACAGGGCAGCAAACGCTGGGAAAGGCTGGGGAAAAGCAGTCAGTGTTACTAATGCAGCCATGCCTTTGTTTCCCAGGAATCTGGGAGGCTGCAGACAAGGAGTAATTAGCTGTGGCTGAATTATTGATGAGAGCAGTGGCACAAGTTGGAATGAGCTTCGGCAGCAGGCAGGAGCCTGGGGAGCTGTTGCTCTTGTGAGGCTGGCTGGAGGGCAGGGTGACACTGCTGTGTGGTGGGGGCTGGCTCTGTGCACCCCACAGGCCACGTCCCCGGGCCCCATGCCAGGCTTGCGTCTGCATTTCTTGAGGAATGGAAATGGGTAGACCCCCGCTGGGGGCTGCAGGGGCTGCTGTGACCCTGGGCAGCACTCGCCCTCCTCTTGAGGCTCCTGGTGACACATCTTGGGCAAGGCTGGGAGCCTGCAGCCTCTGCAAGGGGCTGCTGGGGCTGCCTGGCAGGGACCCTCCCTCCAGAGCAGAGAGCAGCCTGGGACAGGGGAACAGATGTGTTGATGCTGCTGGCATTAGTGCTCGTTCAGCATAGCTGCGGTAAAGAACAGATTTCACCTCTCTGCACGCAAGAGAACAGAGAGCAAGAAAATAGAAGCAAGAAAATCACATTGCCTCCTGTTCTCAAAGTGGCCTTGGCATGGTCTCATACATCCCCATTAGCAATAGTGTTCAACCCTCCTCCTTCCTCGAGTCTGCTGGCTCCTGGCAGAAATGGTGAACAACTTTTCTATTTTCATAACCAAAACACTTCTGTGGGCACAGACCCCAGGAGAAAAAGGCAGGAGCACCTTACTGGCTGAGGCTGGGCTTTCCTCTTCCCTTCACCAGTGAATCCCCTGGGGTAGTGACTGCTGCAGCCAAACCACAGCCAGGGGCAGGGACACACAGCCAGGCAGAGCACTGAGCTGCTGGGATAATCCCCCTTCGGAAGCGTGCCCACAAGGGATGGACTGATGGACTAACAACAGCCTCCTGTCCTATAGTCCCCAGGCAGATGAGGTCCAGAATCAAAATCCCTCTGGTTCTTTGGTGATGCAGCTGCAGGAAGCTGCTGGCAACCACTCACAGAGCAGTGATCTCAGGGAGTTGGATCCACACCAGATCTGGCCCAGGGAGGTGCTAGTGGCAGCTGGGCCAGGGATACAAGTCAGAGGCTGAAGGAGATGAGGATCCCCTGATCCCACACCAAGGAAGGTCTCCTGCATCTCACTGTTCACATCCTCTGCATCCTGCCAAAGGCTCCCACACAGGACCATCCCCAGGGTGCCAGCAGGAGTTTCCCCACCCGACATGCTCCATGGGCACACAGATCCCCCATGCCACGACCACCCCAGCGCTCACCTGAGCAGTGCTTCTGCAAGCGGAGGATCTCCAGGTGCAGGTCGTGGAGCAGCTCCATCTGCTCCTTCTTCAGGAAAGCGATGTGCCGCTGCACGCTCTGGATCTGGTGCTCCAGGGACACGGTCTCCATCGCAACCAGATTCACCGTCCAGGCCTGTGGGGAGCAGAGATGGCTGTGATCAGACATGCAGCAGTGCGCCAGGCTTGTGTGCCCCATCACTGCAGCCCTGGCAAGGGGCAGAGCCCACTGGGTGCAAGGTGGGTGACTGCTCCCATCTACCCTTTCCATGGGGATGTGGCTGGGGGTGAAGCAGCTCTGTGTAGAAGATGCCCAAGGAATAGTGCCCAGGCCATGGGACCAGCTCAGCGCCTGGCAGACACAGCTCTGTCCTGCCTGCACTGGGGCTGGGAGGCTCAGGGGCCTTCTGAACAGAAGCTGCTGCTGCATGCACCCCGGCTGGGCTCTGGTTTGAATCTGGCCCTAGGAAGTATTTCGTCACCGAGCAAGGATGGCATCTGGGACAGGACTGCTCCCCGCGGGCTCTGGCTGGGAGCTGCACCAGAGAGGATCTTGGCTCTGGCTCGACAATGCCAGCACTGCGAAGCAGCGACTGCGGGGAGAGATCTGACACATGGAAAATGCAATATGCCCTGCCTGACCCCATCAGCATTACGTGCCCAGGACGGCCGTGCTGTCCTCCAGAAGCAGCAACGCCGTCCCTGGCACCCGCCTGGCAGAGCAGAGCTGCTGGCAGCACTGTGCCGTCACCGAGGGCTCATTAGCGGCTCCAGCGAAGCAGCGGCGCGAGCTGCCCACCTGTGCCACTGCACCACGCAGACAGAAATAAACCCCCGAAAGAACCTCTAATCCTGGGGAACACCATCTTGGGTGGGTGTGGAACGTGTCCTTCCTCCCCGTGCACAGCCCGGGAGCAAGGGGAGCTGCAGCAAACCCAGCTGCTGGTGCGGCGATGCTGTGCCAGCAAAGCCAGAGGGACAGCAGGCACCGTCTTGACCCCTGGGAAGCTGCTCCTGTCCCCTCCTCCATCACCCTCTGAGTTCAGGTTTCTGTCTGTAGAGGCTGAGGGGCAGGGAGTGCCCGGCTGCGGCACTGGCATGGCCATCTGGCCATGCAGGCATCCTGAGGTAACTCCTGCAACCAAAATCAAATCAAACCCCAGTTAAGATCCGCTCCACAGCAAGAGACCTTGGCAGCACCCTGAGTTCAGAGTTTGGGTCTTGCCAAGGCCTCTCCAGAGCTGTGAAATCCTCAAAGTCAGCTCTCCCTGGTCCTGCTGTTTAATGGAGTGGGGGAGTAAGCTGAACTAATGGGTCTGGGTGAGGGAACACCATGGGCACTGCCAGGATCCCAGGAACTGGCAGTCTCTCAGTGCTGTGCATTTTAAAATGGAACCAGGAAAGAAAAGAAATCTAGCTCCAGACTTCAATTCCTCTTCCTTCCTCTTCTTCTGAGCAGAGAGGTGATGGCTTTCAAGTCCTGTAACTCACCCAACACTTGCTGATGGCATCCTAATTAACAGACGCTAAGCTGGCACTCATCCTGTGCACCGCCAGAGCTGGCAGCAGCTGGGACGGGTTAATGGTGTAATGGAGTCTACTGACTTGTGCCAGCACAAGAGCCATGGAAATATTTGGCATCTGCCATGGACTTGAGGGCATGAAATCAGCATGGCACAGACCCTCCTGCCAGCCCCAGCTGCGGCGTGCTGGGCGCTGGAGCAGCTCCTGGGTGGGAGCTGTGGCACCTCATCTCAGGAACCATCAGAAAGTAGGTTGGACGGAGCCCGGGGGACATGCAGAGCTATTTTCAAGCACTTTGTTCTGTCTGGTTGAAATGTCTCTAGAAGGAATGGCTGCAAATTTTCCACTCAACTTTCCCTCCTCCCTGTGAGGAGGAGATTTACCCTTCCTTACCAATGGAAATGTTCTCCTTTCAAAATGAATGCTTGGTAAATATCAAGCTGGAAAGAAAAGCCAAAGGGAAACCCTGATGTTGAGGTCTGTTTGTTGGCTTCTGATTTGGAGGACAAAAATCCTTCCTTTCCAAACTCACTCTGGGAAATCCTTGGTGGGTCTGGGCCAGCTTTGCCTGTCCAATGTGATTTCCACCGTTCCTCTTGAGAAACAGCTCTCAGCTGGTGGCAGGAATGCCAGAGATGTCGTGTCTAGGGGAGAGCACCTCACTTTGTCCACACCTGAGGCTCCTGGCAGCACTGAGGGTGATGAGGCAGGCAGGGGCAGGAGTTGCTTTCACAGGGCTGACAACAGAGATGTTGCTGGTAACAGGAACACTGCTGCCTGAGAGCAGTGATGGGGAGATGTCTCCTGGGGTTCCTGTGCCCCTTCCAACAGGAGCCAGAGGAACACAGGCTGTGGTGTGAGGCTGCTGCTGCTTTCCCACGCCAGGGTCGAAGGAGGAAGGTGCTTGGTGTCCCAGGAAATGATGCAAGAGGCAGGAGCTGTTAACAGCTGCAGGGTGGTGCCGAGGCTTCAGCAGCAGCTGCAAGAAGCCCTTGCAGCATCTCTAGCATTACCGCGGCAGGGGATGCACTCTTGCCTCACCAAGCCATGTCCACCTGTTACCCCAAAGCTCTCAACAGCTGGAACTTTCCCTCCCTTGCTTCTGAAAGCAAGTGGGGCTTGCAGCATCACTCTGAGCCTTTAGTCTAGTGTGTGCCTCTGGTCATTGCACGCAGCACAATCACTTGGGAGGAGTTGGTAGCTGACAGGGATCAGCTGCTGCTGCTGGCTGACTTAATGATGCTTTACAGGGCCACCATATCTCCCAGCTAGTAATGCCAAAGCTCCCCATGTTGAGGGCTTCAAGGCACCCAGCGGGTGCTGATGACCATACTTCTATGTGGTGAAACAAGGTGGGGACCCTCAGCCTGTGCCAAAGACACAGCAGCCAAAGGATAGTGTCTAGGGCTGTCTCTCAGGGATGCTAAGGAGCAGCAGCTCCTCTCACCTTGGCCTCATGAGCATAGCTCCCAGAAGGACGGCTGTAAGCAGGGATGAGACTGGAAGCAACCCTGCTCTGCTCCCTGCGTTGTTGCTGTAGCTGTTGCTTTTCCAGACTAGTTCTGACTTGCCAAAGCAACCAGTGGTGGCAGCCTTCGCAGTGACCACGTCCTCTGTGGCTTTGAGCAGCTATGTCTGAGGTTACAACTCTAGAAAACAATGTCATTCATAATGAAAGCCAAGGACAAGTGACTGTCCTCTTCAGCTGGAAGGCTGCTGTGTGCCCTTGTGCTTCTGACAGCTCTGTGTACAGAGGCAGAGCCAGGGAAGAGGCAGTAGTCAGCTGAACAGTGGGTTCTGCCCCTGTGCAAAGGTGTCCCCCTCCTTCTGAACTGATCCTTTCTCCCAGTAGAGCTGTGTCTGAATGCTGCCTCTGGTTCTGGAGGGGACATCAGAGGGACTTTGCTCCAGCACTGAGAGCTTTCCAGGAACAAGCTTCCCTTGCTGACCATTCAAGATCTTGAGCACAGGGTTCCCAGGCCCCTCCCTGGAGTGGTGGGTCCCTCAGTTTGGGATCAACTTGGGATCAGATCTTTACATTTAAAAATGCTCTTTTAATACCCAAATTTACTCAGAGGAGCTGTGCCAGATCAGCTAGTGAAGTGTTAGAGGGGGCTTCTAGGCTGCTGAGCACAAGGAGTTTGTGGGAGTCCACACGAATGCAATCCACGACCATGACCATGGGGGGATATTCACCAGGAATGGGTGACATGCTCCAGAACGGGCCATGGAGTGCTGCAATGAAAGCTTCCCTGCTGTGCTGGGACCTCCCAGGCCCTTGGCAGAGGATCTCCAAGCCCTCAGTAAGAGTCACAATTTCATCTCAATTAATCAATCAGAATTCTTGTTCCACAAAGCAGGAGGACTGGAGCAGCCTCCCAAAATAGCTACAAGGAGTGACTTAGCCCCAGGTCTACTAAGAGTTGATGTCTTTTGTGCTGACTGTTTGAGAATTTGCTTCCAGACCCCTGCTGGAATCTGCCATTGAACGCCCAGCAGAATCCCAGGACTCTGATCCAAGACAAAGCCCTCATCTCCCAGTGATGCACTGGGAAGGCAGTGCATGCACACACAGCCCAGCACAAACACGGAATCACACCACAGAATCATTTTTCCCCGTAAATGGCAAATTAACTGGGAGTCAGAGGGCATAAACAAGGTTTGCAGGAACAGGTCAATACTTCATCCTGCTGTGGATGCCAGCAACGCCTTCTCCATCAGGCTGGGGCGCACGCAGGAACAGGCACTGACACACCAGAAATCCATACTGCTCCCTGGTTATGAGCTCAAACATCAACACAAACTTTGTAGCCATGCCAGGCAGCAGTTCTGTCTTTAAACAGGAGGAAAAAGAAGGCAGCAGGAAGCTGAGAAACTTACAGAAGGTCACAGAGGCAGCAGTGATGCCAGAAATAGAAACTAGAGGTGAAATCCCAGCCTTGGGAAAGTCAGCGGGAAACGTCCCCTGATCCCAGCAGGGGCAGAATGACACTTGGAGCCCTATCTGCGTTCACCATCTACCAGCATCTATTTAAAGGCAAATCGATGCAAACCTGATCATAAATGATTGCGTTCTGTCACAATTCCCTGAACACAGCTGCCTGCCTGCCGGTCAGAGCCTATCATCATGTGGCTGCAGATGCTGGAAGCAAGGCCACGTTTTCCCCTGCTGGCTCCAAGGGAATTAACTACGGATCCAGCTCTCCACCGGGAGCAGAATTTGGCCCACCATCAACACTCTGAATCAATCCTTCTCATAAGTGGGTGATGCCACCCTGCGCTTTGGGAATTTTGGAGCGATGCTGTCTGGTCTCCAGCCGGGTCCTTCTGCTGGCACTCAACTCCGCAGCTGCCAGCGCACACAAGCGGAGCCTTGCTGGACCTGGAACTGCTCCCTGCAGCAGGAGCTGAACCAAGCCACGGGAGGAGAGCCAAGCCAGGAGAGGAGAACTGAGCCATGATGCAAGAACCAAGCCAAGAGAGAACTGAGACATGGGAGGAGAAACGGGCCAGAAGAACCGAGCGATGGGAGGAGAACCGAGCCATACGTGGAATGAAGCAACTTCCAAACAGCAGGAACGGACAGCTCTCGGAGGAGCGGTCCCCCCCGAGCCGCAGCCCCTTTCCCCGGCCGGTCCCCGCCGGCTGCGCAGCCCGGCCCCGCGCCCCGCTCCAGCTCCCGCATCCCCGCTGCCAGCTCCGCCGCCGCCCCGGGGCCTCGCTCCGCGCTCGCTGCCGCCATCCCCCGCTCCCGGCCGCGCCGAGCCCCGGTCCCTTACCTGTGGGGAGCGGCGGGGCCCCGCGGGGCGCCCGCTGGGCGTCATGGAGGGGGCGGCGGGGCCGGGGCCGGGGCCGCGCCGGGCTCCCGCGCTGCCCGCGCTCCCTGCGGCGGCCCCGCCTCGCCCGGCCCGGCCCCGCCACCCGCCGCCCGCCGCGCCGTAAACAGGCGGCAACGTGACCGGAACTGGGGAGCTCCGCCGGGGCGGGAGCGGGCAGCGGGCGGGGAGCGGGGCGCAAGCCCCCGCGCTGGGAACATGCCCTCCGCAGCCGGGCTGGGGCTCCGCGGCCCCTGCGGGGAGCTGCGTTGAGGATGCGGCTCCGCTCCCCGGGGACCCCGTGCCGAGGACGGGGCTCTGCGGACAGGATTCGGCTCCCAGGGACCCTCGGTGGGACCGGGACGCTTCTCCCCAGGGGCCCCCCCAGCCATGTCAGTCACAACTCCTTCGGCCCCGGTGCGGCCTGCTCTCGGCTCCCCGGGCTTCCCGTGCCCGGGCTCCTCTCCCCGGCTCCGGTGCCCCCGAGCTCCACCGCCGGCCCGCCGCTGTCCGCGGTGCTGAAGCCGCCCAGGAGGACCAACCGTAGCCCGGACCCTGGACCGGGGGGTCACCGAGCAGCGGGCCCGGGGAGCTCGGGATCTGCTGTGGAGCCAGCCGTGCTCAGTCCCGGCGGGAGGTTCAGCGCTGGGGGGATGCGAGTGAAACTGGGGGGGCGGGAGGCGGGGGCGCGATGCCTGCTCCGGGGAGCAAAGAGTCAAAAAGAGCTCCCCCCCGACCTTGGTGGGCAGAGGGGCGGCAGGGAAAAGCCGGGGGTTGGAGGTGCGGTGGCGTTTGCTCGGGTGGTCACTGACTACCGGTGCCCTTTCACTTTGTACCAGCTGTGCCCGCTCCCCGGGCTGGCTGAGCTAGCTGCGCCTCGTCGCCAGTGGGAAGCTGGGGCTCACGGCCGGTTCCATGGCGCAGGGAAGTGGTAGCGTCCTCCCAGTCAGCTGACAGTCTGCTGATTGCCTTCCCTCAACCCGAGCCTGCTGCAGGCAGTGCTGCCTTCCTCTGCTGCTGCTCAGGGCATCGGGCTACAAGTGATGCTGCTGCCGTTCTGCCTGGCTTTAAGCTGGAAGAGGGAGGGTTCAGATGGGATATTAGCAAGAAATTATTTACGGTGAGGGTGGTGACATGCTGGAACAGGCTGCCCGGGGAGGTTGTGGATGTCCCATCCTCGGAGGTGTTCAAGGCCAGGATGGATGGGGCCTTGAGTAGCCTGGGCTAGTGGAAGCTGCCCCTGCCCAGGGCAGGGTGTTTGGCACTGCTGTAACTGTCAGATCAACACCAGAGTGTCATTTGTCCCTTACCATGTGGCTTGCTAAGTTTGAGGTGTAGGGGGGCTGTTTTAGTGTCTATCTGGGCCTTCCCCAATCCATAAGCTAATTTGAGTAGCAGTGAATTGCAGAGGGAGGAGGGAAAGAGGCTGCTGGGTGCATCACGTTTCACCAGGTTTGTACATCTGGCATTGATTTTCCATTGAATAGAAGGGAGAGCTGCAAACAACCAAGGTCAGGCACTCGGGGCCAGAGCTGCTGCTGTAAATGAGGTCATGGCTCTGGGATCCACTGTGTGGGTAAGGAGCAGAGCACAACGCATCCCTTGCACCCAGTGTGGCACCAGGTGAAGCTGCTCCAGCGACTGCCTGGCACCTGGGGCACAGCCACCATGCACACACAGAGCACTGCCCATCACCTTGCTTGCTGGTGCTCACCCTTCCACAGTGAACTGGTTTCACTGGCAGCCTTTTGCTGGGAGAGCTGCTTTCAGCCTTTTTGGCTGGAACATGAACCCATGGTCCCTTCAGTGATGCCCCCAGCAACCAACATGTCCTGGCACTGCAGCTGCACTGCTGTTATTCCTCGCTGCTCCCTTGCACTGAGAGAGAGCAGCCACTTCTCCAGGGGCTCTGAGATGGGTCCTTGCTCAGCATAAGCAACCAAAAGTGGCAGAAACACCACTGCAGCCTTGGGAGGAGCTGCAGGTTCCTGCTGTCAGCCCAGGTGGTGACCCAGCTCCGCAGGCTGTCAAAGTCATCCTGCTGTGTACTAACTGGGAGACATCCAACCACGGTGACCTCTGAAAGACGGCACTGACAGCAACCATGGGTGCAGGCAGGCGAAAAAGTGACAGGGCGGCAGTGGGGCTCGGGGGCTGGCAGCTCTGGGGGCACCCTCCCGGGAGCCCCGGCCCCGGCTTTGCTGTAGACACCCGGCTGCTCCCTTGCGGAACCCTGAGGAGAGGGCAGCGGAGGTGGCTGCGGGACTAAGGAGAAGCTGCCGGCAGCCACAGCTCTGCCGTGCGGGATGGGCGCGGGCAGCTGCTGCGGCAGCTCCCGGACCGGCACCGACCTCTAGCGGCTGCGGCACCGACCAGCGGCACAGGCAGAGGTGCGGGGAGCGGCACTGGCAGCGGTGCGGGCATCAGGACCGGCAGAGGGACAAGCATCTTGCAGGGGCTCCGTCACCAGGTTCGGTCTGCTTTAAGGGGCCAGTCAGAAAGCTGGGCACAGACTTTTCTTGAGCAGGGCCTGTTGTGACAGGACAAGGGGTGATGGTTTAAACTAAAAGAGGGAGATTTAGCCTGGATATTAGGAAGAAATTATGTATAGTGAGGGTTGTAAGACACTGAAACAGGTTGCCCAGGGAGGTTGTGGATGTCCCACCCCTGGAAGTGTCCACAACCAAGCCGGATGGGGCTTTGAGCTACTTGGTCTACTAGAAAGTGCCCCTGCCCGTGGCCAGGGTTTGGCACTAGATGATAGAATAGAATAGAATAGAATAGAACAGATCAGAACAGAACAGAACAGAACAGAATAGAATAGAACGAACCAGGTTGGAAGAGACCTCCAAGCTCATCCAGTCCAACCTATCACCCAGCCCTATCCAATCAGCTAGACCATGGCACTATGTGCCTCATCCAGGCTTTTTTTGAACACAGCAATCTTGGAAGGTCCCTTCCAACCCAACCCATTCTGTGACTCTATAAATGCCTTGTGTTGGGTGTTCTGAGTGGCCCCAGGATAAACCAGATTCTTCCCCATGCATCTTGGTGTGCTCTGAACCCACACCCTGCACTCTTCTGGGCTGTGTGGAGTCCTTTTAGATCACTGCTTTCCCTTCCACCCTTCCAAGTTATTTATTAGTGGAATTTCCAAGTTTAATTTAAAACATTAGTTTAACTTTGCCTCTGATATTATTCTTCAGCCTAATTGAAATGTAGTGTGTGTGTGTGTGTGTATGTGTGCCTCCTAATTGCTTTGAAGACCCTAATAAGAAGCTCCTTAAAGTGACAGAGGGCTAAAAGCTGCAAGGTTTTGATAAATTTAACATTAGCTTAACACTTCCACTGGGATTTGAAAATCCCAGGCTTGCAAGGGTATTTGCTTGAGCTGTGTAATGCAATTTGTCCTTCTTCAGAGAGCTGTTGTTGTGCCCAGCTGACTGCAGGAGGGCTGCAGTGTGCTGCAGCCGTGCCAGGGAAGGACACAGGGGCACATGGCCCTGTGACACTGGCTGATGGGGCAGAGCTTTGGGAAACAAGGGGCCAGGTCTGTCAGCTCAGCTGGTACCAGCATGGTGCTGGCAGCACAGAGGGCATATGAGAGGTGCCAGATGCACCAGTGTGTGCTCTATGTGGGCATTCCAGTGTTCTGGATTTCTCATTGGTTTAGAACTGCTTTATTTTTGTGCTGGTTTTTTTTTTTTTCCTTTTTCTCTTTAATAAAAGTTGAGTTTACTCTTTAGATCTCACAGTCCTGCTGCAAACATCTGAGATGAGATGAAGTGAATTGGTTCCTCAGCTCCAAAGGCAGAAGGGAGGTCTTTTACCTCTCCTATGCCAAATCCTCTGGCCCCACATCCTCATGGGGTCCCACTGCTGCTTCCCACCCATGACCTCATGAGGAGATACTCACCCATCAGGACTGAGCCTCTCTCTGCTCATGAGTGTAAAACCCAGCAGGGCTCCCAGGCTCTGCAGAGGAGGAATCAGATGTTTGATCTGCCCTTAGCTCTGAAACTGATGGTCAGCAGCATCTATCCAGGCCAAGCTGGTGCCTGGCTGCAGGCAGCTGATGGTTGGGGCCTGATGCAGGGCAAGCAGCTCATCACAAAACGCTGCATCAGCCATTGCCTGGGCATGATTTCAGCTGAAGCACCCAGCTAAGGACCAAGCCACCAGACCCAGATGGCTGCCAAAACAACCCATGGACACAGCCTGCCTGGGGGAGTTGCTTCCTTCCAGCCTTTAGCCCATAAATGTAAGAGTTGACAGAGTGTAGGCTGGTCACTGCCCAGAATTTGGGAGACCCACTGCTGAATACCCTCTGTGTGACCTTGAACAAGGCTCAGTCTCTCCAGCTGACAGCAAGGCACCTGACAAGGTGCACCTGAGAGAGAGACCTCAATGCCCTTCAGATGTGGTTGGGCCCCACAGGATTGGGCTCTGAAGTTACCAGTAATTGGTATTTCCCTGGGTAATTGGTGTCACCTGATTAAAGTGAAGCTGTGGGTGCAGCACCTGGGTTTGATGAGCTGTGAAACTGAGCTCTCTAAAAGCTGGGGTCTAGGGTCAGAAGATCACTTCTGAGAAACAGCTTTTAGTGTGGTCTGAAGCCCCTTGAAATAGCGTTTATGTGCTCTGAGTTTGTTTCCTGGGCGCTATGGACCATCCATAAATGGAATGCACCTTCCAGCTCCTGGGGGTTTGGCAGAGGAGCCCCAGCCTGGGCTGATGTCAGCTCTGAATCTACAGCAGAATTTTCTCCTGGCCACCACACAGGCAAGTTTTGTTGGGTGTTTGTTTGCTCTCAAGGGTGAGCAAGGAACAGGAGCAGAATTGGGTTCAAGGTGGGGCTCCAGCTCCCCAGCCTGCACTGGTGTGGTTGTGCAGCTCTCTGCAGGTGGAACAGGGTGACCGGGGGGGCTAGGCTTGGTGGGGTGCATGTGCGTGTAGCTGGCAGGACCCTGCTTCTGCGCTTATTTCCCCTGCTAGCTGTTCCTGAGGGACTTCGTGGTGCTGCCCAGATTTGCTCTGAGCATTCCGGGGGCGGAAGAGAAAAAGCCCGAGCAGACTCTGGAGGAACCAGCCCGTCGGAGCTTCCCCTTCAGCCGCCGCGGCTGGAGCCGGGGGGCTCCGGCGTGTTCAGCGTTCCCCCGCACCCCTCAGGCTGCACCCCTGCTTCCTCCGGCGTGCCCGGGGGGGGAGCGGGCATTGCATAAGGCTTTACGTAAGCGGGCACGGGGCTGTGCCCCCCGCGCGCCGGGCCAGGTTTCCCGCCTGCCCCTCCCCCCCCCCCCCGCGCCTCGAGCCCTCCCCGGGTGCCGGAGGAGGCGGGAGCGAGCCCGGACCGGCGCAGCCGCCCCAGCCCCCCGGGGAACGGAGCCGGGGCTCGGGCGCTGCCCAACTCTGTGGCAGGTCGGAGGGTGTGCTAGGGGGAACTCCCCCCCCACCCCCTGCCCCTGCGGGACCCCCTCGGCCCCCGCCGGCCGCGCCACCGGCCCCGGGACCAGCATGGCCTCGGGCAAGGCGGCGGGGGAGCGGCGCTGGGAGCTGGTGCGCTGGTGAGTGGAGGGGGTCCGGTTCTGGGCTGGGGGTCCCGGCAGGGTAGGGGAGGGGGAACCCCAGCAGGCGGCACTGGTGGGTAAGTTTGCAAGGGAGGTTCCCGTCTGGGGAGGGGGCGGTGGGGCGGGCGTGGTCCCAGCCCTGAGGGGAGCTCTGCTGCTGAGGCTGGGGAAGAGGGGAATGTCGGGCGGGCGGATCTGGGGGGCCAGTGAGGCGAACCAACCCCGCACCCTCGGGCTCTGCGGGGCACTCCGATGGCCGCAATGTGGTCCTGGGTGTGGGGATCTGGGGAGTGTCCTAGCAGGGTGGCTGCTCCAGGCGGGGCGCGGGGGAAGGGAGGAGCGGCTGCTTCGGGGGCTACCCCCGGCGTTTGGGGTCTCGTTGAGATGCAAGAGTCGAGTCCCAAAGCCGGATCCTGCTGCGGGGAGATGTCCCAGCCCCGCACCGGGAGAATGGGAGTGTAGCAGCAGCCTGGCCAGGGTGCTCTTGGGGGACACCTTGGCTGGCATCGTGGGGTGGAGAGTGCCGAGCCTGCCTCCAGCTTCGGCTGGGAGCCCTCTTCACTGCCCTGGGGCCGGGGCCATTGCGGTGCCCGGGACGGCATTGGGAACAAGCTCTCTGTGTTGTCGTTTGCAATTGTGCAGTTAGTGACGTCCAGAGCTTGTGACTTTTGAGCAGGGCGCTGTGGCCATGCCAGGCTCTGACTGGGGTGACTCCGGCTGCGGCGCGGGGCTGCTGATGTCAGAGCTGGGAGCGGGCCCAGGACTCTCCGCGGGGGAGCAGAGCCAGCCTGGATGCTGGGGTTCCCGGGTTGGAATGGGATCCCTGCAAACACGGGGGAGCAGCTGAGGACTGCTCTAAGCTTGTGAAGTTGGATTTTCTTTCTTTGTTAGTTTAATTCCCCCTTTCCTTAGCGGCCTGAGACACTGTTCTGCTCATACTTAGACCCAAACTTCTTCACTGTGTCTTGGCTGGGAAGCTCTGTCCCTGCGCCTTCACCTCCATTCTCCTCCCCAGAAGCCCTTCTGACTCACCTGCCTCTGCTTTGTGCAGTGCTCTCATTGAGCAGGAGCTGCAGGGGAGCTTTGGGACTGTACTGTGCTTGGTTGCTTTTACCAGGAAAATTATCAGGTCACTCTGTTCCAAGGAGGCTCAAAGAGCTTTTTACACTTATTTTGCTGAGAGAAGCAGGTCCTGGTTAGAGTCCTGCAGTTAATGTTGGGAAGGTACTACCTGGAGCACCCACGGGCAGGGAAAGGGACCCCAAGTGCAGCCCAGCCCTGGCTGAGGGTTGTGGCTGAGCAGCTGTGTGTGTGTCCAACCAGGACTACAGGGACTTTGAATAATTAATCACTTGCTGATGAAATTTCATGTTCAGAGCAGGGAGTGTGAAGTGCAGCTGCTGGTGGGATGGTGCAGGCAGCAGGACTGTGCTCTAGGAGAGGGACAGCTGCAGCTGCCAGCGTTTTGCTTGTGCAATGGGGAACTTTCTTCTCCAACCCGAGTGATTGCCATCAATTGACCACCTGAGTATTGTTTAGTAAGCCTCAACACCTGGTCCGACATTTGGAACGGTGTTAGGAAGGCATCAGCCTCCTCCTGGAGCCAGTGGCAGGGCACTGGGCTGCTGGTGGGGAGAGACCAGGTGGGAACTGATGGAGGCGAGCGGGCTGTGCCCAGGGTGAGGGGCAGCGCTGCTCTAGCGGCCAGCAAGGGTGTCTGGGGAGTTACTGTCCCTCCTCTGGGGGATGCACTGGAAGGGACACCCTGTTCCAGCGCTGGTCATGTGCAGTGGGAGTGTCTGCTGCTGACCGGGGAGGGACGGGGACGTCGCAGAGGTGCACATGGACGGGGCTGTAACGTCATCCGGCTGCTCCAGCCGAGGAGCACGCCGCTAGCGATGCTGGACGCGCAGCGCTGCTGAGGCAGTCGCTCCCGCAGCTCCCTCTGCACACTCCTGTGCTAATAAATATTTCAGTCTTCGCTGCTGTTATTTTTAGGTACGTGCGAGAGGGACGGTTCCGCATCGAGGAGAGGACGCTGACGGCGTTCCAGTGGCTGTACTCGCCCCACCAGCACCGCATCGTCAGCCGGGCGGACTTGGGCTCACCCAGCAGGTGAGGAGGGCGATGGGTGCAGGGCTGGGGGCCATGCGGAGCACTGGCACGTCCCCTGCCCGTGCTGTCGGCAGCATACCCTGTCACAAACCTCGTGGCTTTGATGTGGGTCTCCTGAGTCTCAGCCTGTCTCTGGAGCCTTATAAACATCTGAGCATCTTAGGTTTCACTTTGAAGTGAAGGTCCAAGATGCAGGGGTTGCAGCTGGGTGTTGCCAGCGTCGTAGTAGCAGCCCTCTGGTGTAGAGCAGCAGAAAGGACAAGTTATTGGCTGCCTCCCCAGACTTTCACTTTTAAACCCCCCCGTGCTTTCAGTCAAGCACACAACCTTGCGAGGACCTGCTTTAGGCATGTGGCACACCTGAGATGTACTTAAACTGTGAGCCAGGGAGGGCACATCTATCTCCTGGCCTCGAGGGACCTCTGGAGAGTATTTCTTCTGACACCATGACTTCATTTGGTGCCTAAGCTCTCTGCTTAGCAGCTCTCTGGGAGTGGGTGTGGGAGCCATGCCCTGGGCACAGTATCCTGGGCACAAACTGTGTCTCTCCTGCTGAGGCTGGTGTGTTGCTGTCAGTTCAGATCCCAGGCTTTGGTGACAAAACTCTGTTAACATAAAGGTCTTGTGGGCATCACGGCTCACACGGTGCAGTGTCTGTCCCTTGCCTGCTAAGTGCACTGAGGCACGGTGAGGCCCCACGTGGCTGCATGGATAAAAGCTTTTTCCTCTTTATTTCAGCAGCAGTTTTGATGTGAGAGCCCTTGAAGCTTTGAAGTGTTTATCTGCTGGAGTTGCACATCCCAGGCTCAGGGCAGGAAGGGAGGGAGAGGTGCCTACAATGATGCCTTGTAGGGAGAAGGGCCTCTCTCAGAGGGTCCCCACAGGGTGAGGGGTCTTGGGGAGGGGATGATGCTGCGGAGTCCCTGTGTTGGGTGGGGAGGACATCCATACCTTGAGGAGATTTCCTGGAGCAGGAGGGAGGTGTCCCAGTTCCCTTGGCAGGAGCCATGGTGTGTGTCATGGCCAGTTGCTTCCCAAGACATCAATTCCTCCACCTGCCAGTGGAGAGGCTTTCCAAAAGCTGGGATGACTCTGCTGGTTACTGACTTCAGTCTTTGCAGATTGCTATCAGAGGCTGCATTCATCTCCTCCCCCGATGCACACACATCATGAGCATGTGAAACTCCAACATGTGTTAATGGCATTCATAATTAATGCCAATCCCACAGGGGTTAATTCTGCTGGATTCGTTTGATTTCCCAGGGGGCTAAGAAGTTACCTGGAAAAGTCTGGTAGAGTCTGTGGGGCATCTGTGGCCTGATGGTGCCTGCATCCCTCTTACAGGGCTGAAACCTTTACCTGGGTTGAAAGTGGGGCCCTGGGTCAGCCCAAAGGCAAAGTCCAGCTCAGCAAGTCCTGGGATTGCCTGGCTCTGACTTTAGCCAGGGGAGCTGCTGGCTCAGGGAGTAGAACTGCTGGCCCTACTCAGGGTCAGTTGTAGAACCATGGAATCATTAAGGGTGGGAAAGGCCTCTTAAGATTGAGTCCAACCACCAGCCCAAAGCCACCGTGCCCACTAAACCATGCCATTTGCTTCAGCAGCTCTGCACAGGACAGGAGCAAGGAGGAAGCTGCGCTGGGGACCTGGTATCATCTTTAAGCCTCTTGTTTGTCACTGGCAGCAGTGAGGTGCCCTGCAGCCTCCTGGCTCAGCATGGCCAGGGCACGGCCAGCAGACAGCAGTGCCCACATCCCGCATTGATGCTTGTTTTGGTTGTGGCATATCACTGTGGAGGCTTCAGCTTGAGGATGTTGGTGTCTTAGTGCCCTGGGTGACAGGCTGATGCCGGGGTGCTTGGTGGCATTTCAGGCTGTCACATTATGTATCTGTCACACTAATTGGATCGCTCTCTCTGTTTTGCACTTGCTGCTTTCCCTTGGTGTGATGGTAGTGACAGAGCTGAGCAAGAGGCTGGTTGACCTGCTGGGGGGTGACCTCACAGGGTGTTTGGATATTTTCATTAGTTACAGACATGAGTGTACTTGCTAGGCTCACCTGAGCAGCACTTTCTAGAAGGATGAGAGCTTGGGTCCTGCTTCCCACAGCTCTTCCCGTAGCCATGCTGGGTTTGCTCTGGTCCCACACACAGTGTCCTGCCTGGAGACTGCAGATGCTGCTGCTGGCTGAGCTGCTATGAGATGAGCCTCTCCTAGGGCTCAGGAGGGTTTGGAGCAGCTGGGCCCTGCTACTGGGGACAGTGCGGTGCCCACTGCTGTTTGCAACACATAGCAAACCTGGTGCAAGAGACCATGGGTGTTTGTTGTTGTGTGGCTTTTGGTCCCCTTGTGCCACACAAGGTGGTTGCCCCATGAGTTAAAAAGGATGGGCATGATGGTGGGAGTGGGGATTGGGCCTTACCTTTCACTGGCTCTAGAGTCTGGCCCTGGAAGCTCTTCTTTCATCTAGTCCAGGTTGTAGCTGTCTTTGAATTCAGTTGTAACAGGGGAAAGGGCTCACACATAAGACCAAAGCCTGTTATGAGGAGCAGCTGAGGGTGCTGAGGTTGCTCAGCCTGGAGCAAAGGAGCCTGAGAGGAGACCTCCTGGCTCTGTCCAACTCCCTGAAAGGGGGTTGGAGCCAAGTTGGGGTTGGTCTCCTCTCCCAAGAAACAAAAAACAGGACAAAAGAAAATGGCCTCAAGATGCACTGGGGAGGCTTTGTTGGACTTGAGGAACGATTTTTCTCCCCAAAGGGTTGCCAAGCCCTTGGCCAGGCTGTCCAGGGCAGTGGTGAAGTCCTCATCCCTGGAGGAGTTTCAAAGCCTTGCAGCTGTGGTGCTGAGAGACATGGTTTAGTGGTGCCCTGGCACTGCTGGGTGAATGGTTGGACTTGGTGACTGGTCTTTTTCCAGCCAAAACGACTCTGATTTTCTACTTATTTGTTCCCAAGCCACCTCCTTCCCTCTAAAGGTCCCAGGCAGGTTTTATGGGCAGGATCTTCACCTTTCACTGGTGGATATGGCTCTGGTGATGCTTCCCAGGTCCCTGTGGTGTATCTCATGTTCTTTCCTTCAGCCCCATAAGGGAACCCAGACCCAGTTTCCAGTTTGCTGGCACACTTCACCCGAGCAGTGCTGCTCTCCCTCTGCAGGGTGATGCGTAGGGGGGGCAGGCAGAGCAGGCAAGGTGCAGGCAGGGCAGGGCTGGGCGGGCAGAGGTGTAGGCAGGGCAAGGCAGGCAAGGTGCAGGAGGCGGCTCGGTCTGCCGGCAGCCCCCCAGCAGCCTTCATCTCGGCGCTGCCGCGGTCGGGGCTGCCAGCTTGTCCCCGCCGCGGGTCGCGGAGCTCCGCGGGTGCGCAGCGGCGGGCGCAGGCTCCTCCGCGGGTGCGGAAGCTGCTGGGCTGGGTCCGCAGAGCGCAGCGAGGAGAGCGAGGTAAGGGGCTTGCGGACTGCCCGAGCCCGGCTGCGGTCGCGATGTGCGGCGGGGTTTGCGTGGCGTGGGGTGCTGCGGGGGGAGGCTTCGGCAGCAGAGATGCAAGCCCCTGTCCGTCCTTTTTCACCCTGCCGGGGCTCTCCGGATGCAAACGTGCCGGGGAACCGGGAGCTATTGTTGGAACGCTTGGCACTTCTCGGCTTCTCTGCTTGTGTGTGAATACGCAGTGGGGGCTTTGGGGATGAGAGGTTCGGGGACAGGGACGTGGAAGCTTCGTGGGGGAGGCGGGGGGCTCGGGGACAGGGATGTGGGGTCTGTGCCTCGCAGATTCTGGTGTGGTGGAGGCCAAAGCTTGTGGTAAATAATGAAAATTCAAGGAGGCAACTTCCCCAGCTCTGCCCCTCGCCCTGCTCCCGTGGCTGGGGCGGGGGGGGGTGTCGTGGCATTGGGGTTGTGGGGTCACGGTCCTGCCCTGGCAAGGCACCTCCTGTGCTGGGCAGTCCCAGATTTCTACGTTTGACAGAACCAGGGCACAGAGATTGTTCCCGGCACTCTGTTTACTGGGGTGAACCCCTCTGTGAGTGAGATCGCAGCCTATCTGCCCGAGAAGCAGTGTGATGTCTGCTCACCAGGCTGGGCAGAGCAGAAAATTCCTCTTCACCCTTCTCTAGTGTGACCCAGCGTGAGCCCACGGAGCCGGGAATGTATCACCCGCACCCCCGGAGGGCGCAGGACCTGAGCTGCACTCTGCCAGGTGCTGCCTTATTTCCTCCTCCTCTGTGCACTCCCCTGTTTATTTTAGAGCGCTTGTTTTAGCAGCACAAGGGATGTGCTATCTATCCCCAAGCAGGATTTACTGGGGTTGGAGAAGGGCCAGGGAGTCTCAGTTCAGAACCAGCAAGCAGGGGGATCCCAGCCAGCACACCCCAGGTCTAACAGATCTCTCATCCTCCTTCTGTTGCTAATTCCCCCCAAGGGCAGCTCACCATAGCCAGAGCAGCAAACCTGCTTCCCCCCACCCCCCCTTTTTTTTCCCCCCCTTTCCTTATGCTTGTTTTATCTTCCTTCCTCTCTCTTCATCCCTAAGTGTATCCATATGGCAGCAGGGTCCCAGGGGCTGTTTGCAGAGCTCCTCTGCTGCTGTTGCCTGTTGTGCACAGAGTCAGACTCTGCTTGTTGTGAGCGGCTGCTGTGGAAACAGGAACAGGACTTCAGCAGCAACAGTAGG
This sequence comes from Pogoniulus pusillus, assembly GCF_015220805.1. NCBI lineage: Eukaryota > Metazoa > Chordata > Aves > Piciformes > Lybiidae > Pogoniulus > Pogoniulus pusillus. The sequence continues at coordinate 12,666,785 of NC_087290.1, read as the reverse complement.
CAGAGACATTTTTTCCAGGAGCTAAAAACAGCTCCTTCTCCCCAGACCTCTTCCCAGTTTCATGGGGGTAGATAGAGCTAACATCTGCCTTCAAGTTGGATGCCAAACCAGAAAGAGCTGGGATTTTTTTTTGTTCTGGTTTGAATCTAGCCCAGTTCCTGTAAAGCCATCCAAAATGGTGGAAAACTACAGGTGATCTTGGCAAGATGTAGCAGGGCTTTGCAAAGCCCGAGCCCAAATCCTGTGTGTCTTGTCTGCAAGTGTTTAGATGGAGCCACGTACAAGTTTAGCCTTGAATCTGAGCCCCGATGCCTGCCTAAAGCTAATCCCATGCCAGCACGTCTTGGCTGCAGCAGTTGCTGTTCACCCACCTGCTGCTGGAAGGCTGGGGAGTTGGGGCAGTGTGGGGGTGCCACAGGAGGATTCACCCAGCCCTGCTGCTGTAGTCACCGGGTCCTGTAAGCTCTTTGTGCTGAGCATCACTTAGTTGTCCTGTTCCCCCCGCCCCCCCCACCCCCCTCTTTTACTTCTATTATTAGGAAACAGTTCCAGAGACTGTTTGTATTAAGATTGCAAAGCTCCTCATTTCCAGCCACAGCATGTTCAGGGCTCTCTCGTGCCAGTGCTTTCCTGCCACCCCCATGCTGGACCAGCTCTGGGTTTCAGTTTAAGCAGATCTTTTTCTGCCTTGCCACAATTTCTGTGCAGGCTGCAGTCACGTCCCTGTCCCCCCCCCCCCCCCCCCCCCCCCCCCCCCCCCCCCCCCCCCCCCCCCCCCAATCTGTGTCTGTTGTGTGAACTGGGCCAAATGCTCCCCAGCTCTCTTGCTCTGGCTGCATGCCAGTGCCTGCAGGAATGGGGTTTGGTAGGGTTTTACCCAACATCCTCCCTCCACCAGCCCCTGCAATGCCCAGGCAAACAGGCAGTGAGCTCCTGCTCCTCTGAGCTGCAGGAATAGGGCACCATGGTGCGAGATGCACGATGGATGTGCAGGTAGCCATAGTGACGGTGCTCAGGGACCTGGCACTGGGCATGGCCAGCTGCCTGCCTGCCTGCTCTCACTCTTGCCTGGGACCAGGCTGCCTCTAGAGCATCCTCAGCAAGGCAGCCTTGTTTGTGCCACAGCACAGACAAATCTTGGTGCTGGATCCTCGGGACAGGTGTGAATTGTGTGTGTGGCTGCATGTCTGAGTCTGAAACATGGGTGCTGCATGCCTGCAGCATCTCCAGAGCAGGGACTGCAGCCTGTGCAGGGCTGGAATCCATGGGCCCTGGGGCTCCCTTGGAAACCTTGCAGGAATCAGAGATCTTAGCTGCAGGGTCACTGGGGCTGCTGTCTCCTTCCAGGAGAAGTGGTGGATGTGAGTTTGTGCAGGGGGCTCCAGCCCACCACTTCTCTGCTGCATAAAACCTCAGTGCCCAGGATGGGCACAGCCTGCCCTTCTTGGGCATGTTCAGAGCACTTTTTCTCCCTGTTCTCTGCTCCCCAAGTTATGGGCCCCAGGAGCAGGAACCTACCTTAAGAAGGTTGTTCATATTCTGAACTTTTTTTTTTTCCCTGGTCAGCTGAGCATTTTGCTGGGAATGAGCTCTTCACTGCTGGGGAGATGTTTGCAGTTCTTGCTCTGTTCTGCAGCCTGATCCAGTTAAAGATGTATCAAGCCCTCCCTAATGAGTTTAAGGAGCTGTAGATAAGCAGCTGTGTGGCTCAGCTCTGTAGCCCATCCATCCCCGAGGAGCAAAGCTATACAAATCAGGCTGTTGGGAGGAGGTGGACACGGAGACCCCTGCAGTGAGCAGCCTTAAGACTGAAGGAGGATTCTAGAAGGTCTCCTTGGCTTTCCTGTCTTTCTGCTGCAGCTCATTGCTCAGATGACAGCATTCCCCTTCCCCAGGCCCACAGCTGGGGCTGAGGGAGCTGGGTGCTGCAGACCTGTTGATCTTGAGCAGTAAAGAGCTACCCTTCAGAGCAAGCTGGGAAGCTGCTGTGTAAGGCACCGAGCTCCTCACTTTGTTTTAGTTCAGACAGCACCAGAAAGGGGAGAAAATGCTGTGAAGAATATTCCATGCACTGAGTCAGAGTTAATTCAGACACCGTTTTCCTTTGCTTTATACGTTGGGGCTGATGCTATGCACAGCTTGTTCTTCCTGCCAGGACCAGATCTGATATTTCTGGGTGCCCACAGCCTTCTTCACAATCATAATAGAAAGATGAATGCCCTCAGCTCGCCACATGCAATATTAAAGCACTAATGATGTAATCAGTCTCTCTTAGCCCCAATAACAAAGGAAAGAATTACTCTGCTCTTCCTCAGCATGATTCTGCTCTGCAGTGTGGGCTCTGACTGCTGGCTACCCACTGAAGCCCTCTCCCCTGCCTCTGCTCACTGCTTATCACTGGGGCAGTGCCGTCTGTGCCAGGGGCTCATGCTGGAGCCCTCTGTGAGCAGGTTGCCTTTCTGTGTCTTCCCAAGTGGCTGGAGCCTGGAGCAGCCCTTAAGACTGGAGCAGTGTGTGCCACTGACACTGGTTCCCCATGCTACTGGGGGCTGAATTGTGCCTGTGTGCTGGGATTGGTGGCCTGGCTTAAGCCATCCTGCAGCTGATGTGTTTACAGTGGGCTAGGCTGGCAGCTTCAGCTGGCTGGGAGGAATGTGCCTTTGGACCCTTCCTTCTTCTGCATCAGCTGGTGCTGTGCTGCACAGACCCTCCAGCATCCCGGGTTTGGTGGCTGCAGTGTCAGCTGCCATGCCAGGAGCCCTGTGGTTTCCTGTGAGGTGATGGCAGAGCCGAGCAGGGGCCGAGCAGAATTAGCCTTTTCCTTTGGTAAACAATGGCAGAGTTTGTGCTCGTTAGGCACTGATGGCCTGGGGCTGGCAGTGTGCTGTTGTTGCCCTGTCCTCTGTTGGTTGTGCCTGGCTGGGGGGTATGTTGGAGCTGGGCACCTCTCGCCTGGGCTGCCCCAAGGAACTGCAAGTGCCTGCTGCTCCAGGGCAGTTGGGTTTTGTTAGCTGTTAACGTGGGTCTCTGCTCCAGCTCTGTGTCACCAGTGGGTCTGGGGCTGCTTACCGGAGTGAGGAGCACAGTCAGGGGTGGGTCAGGCTGATGAGCTCCCAGTTCTGGCAAGGAGCCCTGGCAACATTAATTTTGGCTGGTGCAGATGGTGCCAAAGATACATCCTCCCCCAGGCCTTTGTTTCTGTATTGTGGCTGTGCCTGCTCTGAAGCAGGAGGTTTGTTGGGTTTTTATTCCCTCTCAGTTTTGAGCCCAACTGTGAAATACCTCGGGGTTGAGGGGGGGAGTGAGAAATGTCATCAGAGACAAATTATTTCTGGCTGTGAGGTGGTGCTGGGCAGACACTGATGTGGTGCCCTGGAGCAGAGGGAGGCTGGTGGTCTCCAGGGAGCTGGATCCTTGGTGTATTTTTGACCTCTGTAATCTGTGTCTGTGGTGGCTGACAAGGCTTGGGGGAGCTGCTGGACTTGTGGGGTTGGGGAGCTGGGGGAGATCTGCTTCTGTTCCCAGTGGCTGTGAGCACCTTGGGTGCTGGTCCTGCTGGTGCAGGGGGAGGTTGGTTTCATGTAAGGGCTGCCTCCTGCCCCTCCTGGGCAGTGAGAAATGGAGACAGTGTCTCTGTAGCTGCATCCAGGTCCTGCCCTCCTAGGCTCTGAAATCCCAGGGAGGTCCATGAATCTCCATGAGGTGTAGCAAGGACCTGCCAGAGTAATTCTGATCTGTCTGTTGAGAGGTCCCATGAGAGGGGAGCCTGGCCCTGCCTGTCTCCCTCCCTGTCCCCCTCTGTGCTCCTGCTGCCTCCAGCAGCGAGTTCACAGCAGGCCTGGAGCAGCAGAGCAGAACCTGGCGCTTGCAGCGCGGCCAGAGTGAGCGCTCCAGTGGAGAGCTGGCTGCTGGCCTGGGCTGCCTGGCCCGGCCCTGGGGTGGTGCCAGCTATCGACTGATCTCCCCGTGGCTGCTGCTGCCTGCCAGGCTGGAGCTGCAGCAGTGGGTGCTGCTCTGAGAGCTCAGCCATGCTGGGGGGCTCACTGCTCCTCTTCTTAGGCAACTAAATTGCAAGCAGCGGAGTGGAGCTGGGCAGAAATCAACTGGTTCCAGCGTGAGAAAGACGTGACCTGGGGGAAGATGAGGCAGAGGATAACGTCACCCTGCTGCTGATGCAGAGCTGTACCGTGGAGCACGCAGGACACGAATGAGCTCCCAGCAAATGTCTGCTCCAAATGTTTCATGGCACCTGAATTGTGGCTTTCAAGCCTGCAGCATGCTTGGGAGGTTTGGTGGTTTTTTAAAATAATGTCCTTAAGAGCTCTAAAATGCAAAGTATTTCTATCATTTCATGCCTTTAAGGAGAGATGACTGTGGGCAGAAAAGTAGGAGTTGAAATAGCTGGATTTCAATCCAAGCTTCTTCCCTGGAGTTGAGTGATTTCTCTCTCCAACTCCCTATCCCGCCCCTCCCCGGCGTCGTTCACACATCAGACAGAGTCCAAATGCCTCAGTTTAAAGCGTTTGGGTGCTTGGATGAGAGTCTGATTCCTGCAAGTGCCAAGTGCTGGGCTGAGAGCTGCCTCGAGTCCCCAGGAGCCACAGGAGCTGGGCAGTGCCTGGTGGTGCTGAGTCCAGGGGGTGCTCTTGGTGTGCTGCAGGAGCGATTTCGGCTCATGCCCACAGCAGGAGGTGAGTGCTCAGGTAGCTTGAGGGCTTCCACCCTTCCTCTTCACTTTGACCACGGGTGGTGACCACTGTTGCAGCCCAGGCCTGCGTGGGCACAGCTGGACACTGGTGGCTGGTGTGGGAAGATGGGGGGTGGGAGGCCAGGGTAGCTGGTGTGGGGCAGGCACCATGCCCAGCCTCCCCGTGGATTCGGCTTTGCCTTGTGGTGCCCAGTGGCAGGGGGTGATAGCCTGTGCCCTTGGGGCTTTGTGCTTGATGGAAGCTGGTACCGGCTAGAGGTCAGCATTTCCATGGAAATGGGATTTCTGGCGCCTGGCTGTGGAAGTCCAAGGGGCTTTGGTGGTGGCCAGGCTGCAGACCCACCCTAAAGTGCTGTGGGGCTGCGAGGAACCAGAGGAGGGAAACCCCTGAGTGCCGCAGCTGTGCAGGGGCTGGGTGGGAGATGCCCCACCAGGGATGTGTTTGCTGCGGGATGAAGGGGCAGGATGCTTGCTTGTTTGAGCTCTGATGCTTTTAGTGAGGTGTCTCTTGGAATGCACTGAGGGTTCTGTGGGACAATCCCCTCAGAGGGTGCAGCGAGCACAGCCCTGCCATCTCGGGTGCCAAAAGCAGACCTCTGCACCAGCACCGATGGCGGGGTAGGGACAGCCCCGTGGCACGACGCTGGTGGGCGATTCCGTGCCCGTGGCTCAGCCCTGGTACCCGTGCTGCCCGCAGTCCCAGCCGTTAGGAGAAATACGACGTTTGCAGCGTGAGGTTGTGAAAAGCCTGGGGCCACACACACAAAAAAAAACCCAAACCGAAGAGGAAATGACTTTTTCTGGTGGTTGTGTGCGCCTGTGCAGCCTTCTGCCTGGGGGCGGCTGACCGGGAGGTGCTGGGGTCCCCCTGCCCGGGCACAGCGCTGAGCGCGCTGGCACGAAGCGCCCGCCGCGGCCCTCCGCTGCCAGCTCTGGCGTACGGCTGCTGCCAGCCCTGACCTGCGGGCGCTGCTGGGCCCATCGCCGTGCCGCCCATGGCCGGAGTGTCCCGGCAGCACCGACCTGCCACCATGTTCCAGAGGAAGCGCAGCGTCTCCTTCGGCGGCTACGGCTGGTGGGTGCCTTTCCTTTCTACCTCGCTCTGCTACCGGGAGCTTTTCTTCCCTCCGCAGCTTCGGAGGAGGAAGCACGGCGGTGCTGTGGCATAGTGCCCTCTGCCCTGTGGCAGAGCCCTTCCTGCTGCCCCATGCCAACCACATCACGTGGGAGCTGGGAAGGACTTTCTCCTCTCTTGCCTGTGGGGATGTGCCCTTTGAGCTGCTGTGTCCCAGCAAAGCCCCTCGTGAATCCCGTGGGTGCCAGTGGTCTTGTAATGGGGGTCCCGTGGCCACTTTGCGTGCAAGAGTATCCTGTGGCTCTCCCCCGCTCATTCCTCTTGCTGCTGAGGACCTGCTGCCTGCTCCTCTTCTGCCTGAGTAGTGATGCTTGCAGCCACCTCTGGCACCTTGCAGCATGCACGGTGAGGTCCCACCTGGTTCGTGGCAGGTTCCTGGTTCCTCTCTAAGTTATTCTCAGCTGCTGCTTGCAGCTCTGGTTCCATGGAGCCGTTTGCACCTGAGATGTGCTGAGCTATAGGGAAACATTTGGAGAAAAGGGCATAGTTCTTCCCTCTCTTTATGCCATTCTTTGCCCATTCCAAGTCTGTGCTGTCTGAGTGTGAGGACTGGTGGTCAAGTTGACAGTTTTGTACCGATTTTGGCTGTTTGGCACCGAGGCCAGAGGGGTTGCTTTGCTTTCCCTTCCCTGTGTTATTGTGCCTGGAGCTGGCAGCCCTGGGGGCTTTGGGACTGGCTTTGTGCTGGTAGTCTTGGAGCTGTTTGGAGCTGCTTGAAACCTGCCGGGGGAAGCGCTGAGTAACAGAGGCGGTTGTGGGAGGGCAGAGAAGTTGTTGAGGTTTGGGCAAATCTCCTGGGGTTTCAGCGTGCACCTTGCTGAAGCCAAGGGCTTTTTCTCAGCGGGGACCTCTTTGTTCCTCACATAAAAGGGGAAGGAAGCACTCGATGATAAACTTGTGCTCCAGCACGCTTGGCGAAGGGGGGCAGGGAGAAATTGCGGTTCTCGGGAGCAGTGGCACAGCAGGCACCTTCTGGGGGCTGCTGCTGTTGGGCTCCCCGTGCGCTGGAGCCACAGCTGTCAGTTACCCCTTCGCAGGAGCATTTAAGGCCATCTGGGCTGCGCTTGGTTGTTTTCCTGCTGTGCTCTGGCAAAGGTGCAGGGGGAAGATAACCAGGAGCTGGGGAGCCACGCAGGAAAATGCGGTTTGCGGGCTGCTGGGGGCTGTGATGCCGTTGCAATCGCGGCTGGGGGGATGCAGGACACAGCCTTCCCTTTGAATATCCACGTCTGCAGAGTGAGGAGAGCAGATGAGGAGGTCCGTAGGGGAGCCCTGTTCTCTGTGTTCCAGTATGGAGATCCCAAGGGGAGTTCGTGGTAGTGGGGTCCCTGGGGAAGACACCCCTTGCGGTCATGCATCATGCAGAGAGCACTCTGCAGCTGGGAAAATGCATCCCTGGGTGTTTATGAGAAAGGAAGGGACCTGCCACAGCCTTGTACCTGCATCTGCAGCATCTCACAGCCGCCTGGGTGGGTGTGGGCACACCCTTCCTGTGGGCACCGTGGCGGGGTCCAGGCACACCCTGCTGCTTCTCGCTGTGGCCACAGTCGCTATTTCCAGCCCCTGGCTGGGGTTTGATGGCTGCATCTGCCACCAGCGAGTGCCCAGGGGTGTCCTGGCCCTGTGGATGGCCACTCTTGGTGCCTTCCACTCTTGGCTGTGGGATGCACGCTGCGGGCGGTGCAGAGCCCTGGAGTGTTTCACATCACCACACCCCGGGAGGGGACGCAGGGCAGGGCCTGGCCAAGCGGCTCCCGTGACTCAGCCGCGGCGCAGCTGCGGTTTCCCAAGCTGAGCAGAGGGCTCCTTTCTTCTCTGCTGCTTTTGTGTGGCTACCTTTTCTCTCTCCCATGGCTCTTTATGGAGCCGTTCGCTGCAGCTTCTCGCTCCCACACAGGTCCTGCCCTGGCCACCGAGTGTGGCAGCAGCCAGTGTTCAACCTGATGTCATGATCAAGGAGCCCTGCAGATGGGCTCGTTAAGTATTAAGTGACATCAGCAGGTGTCCCAGGTCTGTTTTTAGAAGCAGTAGTTCTGAGAGCAGAGCCCAAGAGCTGGTAGTCGGGAACATGCCTGGAATGAGGAACCCGTGGCTTGTGGGAGGTTGTGAGCTTGATTGTTGGCCCAGGAGAAAGGCTTCATGGAGGTCCTGGTGTCTGCAGACAGGATGGGTTGAGTTTGACCCTACCCTTGGGAAGCAAGGTCACTCCATACATAGTTCTTAATGGTGTGTTTGGGATCTGGTGTGCCAGGGATCCATCCCCATGAATGCAGCCTCCCAGTGATGGAAGAGTCCAGGCTGGCAGTAGAGAGGCTGAATCCTCTGTGTCTGAGGTGTAAAACAAGTGGAGTTTGGGGGTGTTTGAGGTTTGGAGTTTTGTTTTTTCCCCTTTAAGAGCTGTGGAGTTCATTCCATGAAGCAGATAACAAGCAGAGCATTCACCATGACTGCCAAAAGACATCGCTTTGCATGTCGAGGCATGCCTGTGATTTGCATTAATTAAGGTGAAGATGGCTTTAACCACAGTGATTCTGTGCAGATAGGTGCTTATTAAGGGTGCCAGATCAATAAATGAACTCGTTGGGCATCCCAACCCCTCGTGAGCTGGCAAGGACTGGGAGTGATGCGGCTGCTGTGTTCCACCCCTCTGCGTTCAGGGCTCTTGCTGTGGATGCTGGCATGGGGCTGAGGGTGGGTGAAGGAGATAAGCAAAGAGCAAGCCAGCAGCTGGTGCCCAAGCAGGGATGAGCCTGAGCTTGGGAATTGAGGCAGCAGTGGTCCAGGTGTGAAAATCCTGCCCTTGGCTGTATCCTTATTCCTTCCTCATTGGACTTGGCTTCTCTTAAGGCTGAAAAGGAGTTTGGGGTCTTCCTGGCGTGGTGGATCTGTGATGGGTCTGTGGACTCTAAACATGTGTTTTGTGGAGGTGGGAGCAGTGTTTTGGATAGAGCTGAGACACGGGGAAATGTCCTCCCCTGGTGCTCAGTTCACCTTTGGTGTTTTGCATAAGGAGGCAACAGCTCTCCACTGGTCACCAGCAGGGCATAACTTGGAGGGGGGAAGGAGGTTATTTTATTTACCACTGGGCTTCACTTTAGCTTAAAAATGGTAAGCTTCTGTCTTTCTGTGGGGATTGTAGTGTGAGGCAGACTGATGACCCCTCCAAAGGAGATGCTGGGGCTGGGGTTGCCAGCAGCCCTGGTACCTGGGTGGGGAGGAGGGACAGCCCAGACCCCCTTGCACCACAGTAACCTGCTCCTCTGCTTTCTCCCCAGGATTGACAAGACGATGCTTGCCAGCCTGAAGATCAAGTGAGTACTCTGGCTCTTCCCTCCTGTCGTGTATGGTGCTGGCTGTGGGGGATGCTTTCTCTGTAGCTGGGCTGTCTTCCCAGCTCTGTGCAGTGGTAGAACTGCCAGGCATTTCCATTCCTGGAGGCAGTCTGGTGCGTGTCCCACAGCTCCTTCTCCTGTCCAGTCCAAGGTGGTTCAGGCACCGGCTGCTTTTAACAGCCCTGCGAGCAGGGGTGTGGATGGTGCAGTCCGTGGGGCACCAGCTCTGTCTTGGGAGGGGTGGCAAAGGGCAGGATGGGCCCCACTGAGCTTCCACCTGTAAATGTGGTGAAGTTCTGGGGCTTGGTTTTGTGGGGTGCTTTTTTGCCATTATTTTTTAATCTGGAAGGAGGATGGGTGGTGGTGGATTAATAAGTGCCTGTGCTCATTACCCAGCTCCTGCTTTGTGTTGGGGGGGCTGGGGCCTGGGATGCTGCTCTGGAAGTGGCAAAGGTGATTTTGGGGCCCAAGAGGGCCTGGGAGCTGGTGGTATTGCTTGGTGAGTCTCTCTTGGGTTTGCCATAGACTTGCTGAAAGTTGGCAGTGTGGAGTTGTGTGGCTCCTCATGAGGTGGTTGCTGGGCCAGATCCTGCCTTGTGATGGAGTGAGGTGTGTGAGGTCACCATCCCTGCTGGAAGGTGGCATCATCTGGGCATGGCAGAGAAGACAGAAAGGGCTGAGTGGGGTGGTGGTGCCTGTGTTGGCTGTTCCCCAGGCACTCCCAGCTGTCTGGGACCTGCCTTGCATTCCTGCAGGACCTCAGGGGATGATCCCCCCGTACCTACGCGCATCTCTAGCTCTGAATTAGCTCCCTGTGCTGGGAAGCTCTGTCTCAAGCATGCCTTGCCCTGGCGTTGCTGGTGTAACTGTGTTCTGCTGGGGCAGAAATGTCCTGGCCAAGCCTGCCCTGAGCTCGGCTAGCAGCCCCTGCGGTTCCTTCCTCTAATCGTTGCTTGTGCAAATTATTCATTAACAGAGAAGTCGACAGAAAGCCTCAGGGGCTGTCTGAATGAGCCTGCCCATGCCCCTTGTGAAGAGCACCACTGATAGGGGGCTGCTAAGCTCATTGCTGGGGATTTTGCTGAGCTAATGAGAAGTTTAAATCGTTGGTTACCACCTCTGGGAGCAGAGAGAAGTCTCGGTAGACTTCCCTCTTCCCTCGGAGCTGAGGAGGATTTAGCTGCTCCTTGTATGCTGTGCCTCGATTTGTTTGCCCAGCAGGAATGCCATTTCCCCTCCTGTCCCCACCATGCCAGGCAGTTAATGACCCGCTCAGGGCCCAGTGCTGGTGCCATGGGACATGCTGCTGTGCCAGGTTGAGGGTCTGGGGCCATGTTTCACTCTCCCTCTCTCCTGCCCTGAGCTGAGGAGCAGGTTTGCTCAGGGTGTTTGATGAGCAGCCTCTGGAGCTGGTTTGTCCCCACTGTTTGCAGCTAATGCTCCTCACAGGCTCCTAGCACTCCTGCCTCGTGGACAGATTGCTTCGTTAAACGGCTCTGTAATTGGGGCCCAGCCAGAGCCACTTTGGACATTTGTTAATGGCTTTAAAAATCTAAAATAGGTATGAGTGAGTCAGTAAAACCAAAACTGTGATTGCTGCAGCCTTGTTAACAACCAGGCAGCTGCTTTCTGTGAGCCAAGGAGCCCCTGGGCGAGCCCTGTGTGCTGCAGGCATCAGCACTGACCGGCAGAACAGTGCACGGTGCTGGATGTGGCCCCAAGGTCTCTGCTGCAGAAGGGGTCACAGTGTAGCTGGGGGTCTGCAGCATCCCCTCCCTCTGCTCCCCCCAGCCCGTGCCATCCCGTCGAGCCCTTCCACCTCAGGGAGTGTGGCCAAGGGGAATGGGCTGCTCTGGGGGCTGAGGTCCTGTGCAGAAGTGGTGTTTGGTGGGACCAGGTGTGATGCCAGGCTGCAGAGTGCTCCCTGCCCGCTGCTGTCGTTGTTTGTCGCCATAAACTTGCACACGCAGGTGGCACTAGAGCTTCAAAGCGGTTTCCCCTCTGCCTGTCTTTTAATTTGGTTTCATTAGTTGCCATGGTAACCACGGACATGTCTGAGGACTCACCGGGGAGGGTGAGTGGAGATTGCGGAGTGGGAGTGTCGAGGAGATGGATGGAGAGCTCTGGCAGCTTGGCCAGGGGCTCGGCTGGCCCCGGTTGGTGACGGGCACCGCGGGGAGGGACCGGGACTGCATTCGTCAGGGAAGGTGCTGCAGAGGACCGAGCATCCCCGAGCAGCTGCTGCTGAACGGCCTCGCTCGCTGCTAAGCCTCCAAAATGCCCAGGAAGCCCTGGTGAGTTTGGGTCTGGCTCTGCCTCTGGGGGCTGTGCCCATGACTTGGCAGCGTTGACTCCTGTGTGCCCAGTCCCACCACCTCAGGTTTCAATGTGTGGCTGGCAACAGACCACCCTGGCTCTCAAAACCTGCTGCTCCGGGGCGGCAGCTGAGTTTCTGGCTGCTGTGGGCTGCTTTGGAGAGCCTGGGTGTAGTCTCACCTCTGGGAGGATGTTCTTGGGAAGCCTTCAAAGCTCCTAAATGCAGCCTGTGGGGGTGGAGAGACTGGGGAAGGGATTGGAAATGCTCTGCTTGCTGGTTTTAGGGGTTCAAGTGGTGGCAAGAGCTGGGGGCTCTGAGGCTTGGGTGCCAGGAGAGGGGCCAGCAAGAGCTGGGGCTTTGAGTGCCAGGAAAGGGGCCAGGGCTGCTGACAGCCATTGGGATTGGGGCCACATTGGGATTATGTGAAAGGGATGGACCAGTGGAAACCCTCCTCTGATGGGGACAAACCCATGGAGACCTTTCTCTGGCATTCAGTTAGACTTCTTGGGAAGGAGCTGGTCAGGCAGAAGCCCACCCAGGAGGGCACCAACCCTTTGCTTGCTGCTACTGGCTCTCCAGCCCTCTGTGCTCTGGTTGTTTTTTCTCTTTGGCATCACCAGTAGGATGTGCTGAGAAACCAGGAGGTGTTTAGAAGAAATTAAAAGCAGTAACAAAAAGTCCCTCCTTCAAGCAAAGAGTCACCTCTTGTTTTAGCCTTGTGAGGCAAAAATAGCAACACAATAATCTCATCTCTGTGGAACAGAGGAGCCCTTCCACCAATTACCCAGAGTCAGCATGTGTGGGGCTAAAGCTCAGAGGAAAGAGCATGTGGTGCTCATCTGATGGTGGGAACAGCAGTGGAAGATAAAGGTGGGAAGAGATGAAAGGTTCGCTTGACCTTCGTAAAATGAGCTGTGTCCAAGCTTGGGGCTCTTTAATATTTGATGGGCTGGAGCTGAGTTAATGGGAAGATGTGGGAATGATTTAGCAGCAGCTGCACAGGCTGTTAGAGGTTTGCACTTGGGTCTTGCGAGGACAAGGTCTGGAGAGCAGATTGTGTCTGAGTGAATTCCTGTGACTTTGTTGCCCCCTCTTGAAATGGGTAATTGCATGCAGTTGTGTGGTTTGCAATTAGCCCTCAGCAGTAGCAGCATCACGTTGCAAGGAAGATGCTCCAGAGCCTGGCAAAGCAGTAAGCAGGGTGGGCAGGATGGATTCTCACCTCACTGTGTTCCCAGCTGCTCATCTCCAGGGCTCTTGTCTTGGCTCTGGTGCAGGGATGCAAGAGGAGAACTGAGTGTGCGGGGACTGGGACGTGGGGCAAACTTTAATATCAATTAAAGGCAGTGCTGGGACTGGAGGGGCAGGATGAGGTGTGGGCCTGTCCAGGCTGCCAGCCAGGTGCTGGTCTGTGTGTGGGTGAGTGTTTCTTGGGTGCCCAGACGAGGTGAAGTTTATTCAGTATGCATCACCCACAGTTGGAATGCTTTTTTTGCCCTGAGAGGTGCCACTCCTTCTCTGCCACTGCTCCTGCCAGTTGTGTCGATGTTATTGGTGCCCACGTGGCTCCTCACAGCAAACTCTTCTGAGCTTTTCCTAAGCCATTGGTTTGGGTCCCCTGACTCTAATCTCACCCTGATTTTCCCTAAAGCTTTGCTGGAGACTCAAACTCTCTGTGATGGGTCACGAAGCAGCCACCCCCATCGCCTGTGCTCATGCACAGCAAGCAAGGAGTGTCCCCTGCCCAGCACCCTTTCAGCAGAGGTGTGACCTCGGCTCACCTTGCTGAATGTCTCCCCAGCTTTGCCCCCCCCCCCCCCGCCTCCCGGGAGATTCCTGTGGCACTGCGGGCACGTGAGGCAGTCTCAGCCTGGGGGGATATGGCATTTGAAGCAAAATGAGTCCTTGTACCGGTGACAGGTCTTGTGCCCAGGTCCCTGCCGGAACAAAGTCCCTCGGGAGAGCCAGGGATGGTGACAGGTCCCTGCTGCTGCCGCGGGCGCTGGCTGACACCATCCTCGCTCGCCGTCTGCTGCCTGCGAGCTGCCTCTGCCCTGGCCAATGCCGGGGGACCCGAGGGATGCTCGGCTAAATGTCAGCGCCGAAGTGACAGCTCTGCCTCGCAGGAGGCTGCTGGCGTGGGCACAGCGAAGCGCCTGCCCCACGGGCTCCTGGGGCAAACGGCTGGCATGTGGCTGAAGCTGCCCCTGGCTTTGGCTGCACAGGTCCGGGCCCGAGCCCCTCAGTGGTCCAGGGCCGTTTGGTGTTGCTCCACTCTGAGCAGGTTCGGGTGTGTGTCCGGGACCAGGCAGCACATTGGATCCTTCTCCCATGGGCAGGTGTGGGAATGTTTTCCAGTGCTTGATTGCAGTGTGGATGCAAAGAAGCAGGAGAGGCTGAAGGTCACCAGAGAGCAGCACCAGCCTGAGACCTTTCAGAGGCATGCAGGCCGTGGCTGCTCGGCTGGGGCTGTCGAGGTTCCGACCGTCACGCCCGGTCCCTGCTGGTGCTTTCCTGGCTGCCTGGAGCCTCTTCCCAGCCGTGCCGGCAGTCGGCACACGAGCGCTTGGCTTCTGCTGCCGCCGGTTCTCACTGCGAGGGCATCCCAGGCTTTCCTGTCGGGGTCCTGCTGCCCTCTGCGGGGGGCTCCCTTCCCTTCTCGGGGGCCTCTCTCAGTGACCAGGCTGCCGCAGGTGCTATCATCCTGCTGTCGCCGAAGCTGTGCTCGGTCTTTGGGCTCTGGGTGCAGGGGATGGAGCACTACTTGCTGCCCTTGAGAAGAGCAGGGGCCAGGCACTAGCTTTCGCATCCGGGGGCCTTGCCCAGAAGGGTTCTGCCCAGTGCTGAGCCCTCGCAGCAGGTGCTGCTGGTCCCTACATCCTGGCGAATGCCACTGCCTGCGCACCCTCAGGCTGGAGAGCTTCAGCAACAAAGGTGGGAGTCAGTGATTTGAAAGGGGAATGTGAAAGTGGTGAAAGCAGGGTGGAAAGCATGGCAGCACCATCCGTGGCAGACAAGGTGACAAACAAGGTCACGCTGGAGATGCTGGCCGGTGGATGCATGGCAGGGAGCGGTTGCAGCCCAGCCGGGATGCTGGCCCTGGGAGACGAGGGGTGGCAGGGGCAGAGCTGCCCTGCCTTGGCCAGCCCCAGAGCTGGCTGGGGATTTGCAAAATCCATCCAGTCCCAACGTCTCAGCCCTATCTCCAGCGAGCAGGCGGCAGGGTGGCTATCGCCGCGGGCACCCAGCCCTGCGCCCTGTACCAGCCCCGCGGCACGTTTCACAGCCTGCCTGGGACACAAGAAGCCTGTCGGGGAGGAGAGAGCTGAAGTCAAGCCTCGGGGCCTTGGGGTCTTTCAGGCATTTAATCTGGTGAGCCTTATCTCTGGGAAATCCAGGCGCAGCTCCACTGATGCTCCTACCGTGGGACACTTCCCGGGATGTGTTCAGGACAAGGCTGGATGAGGCCTTGAGCAACCTGGGCTAACGGAGGTGTCCCTGCCCATGGCTGGGGGCTGGTACTGGGTGAGCTTTAAGGTCCCATCCAACCCAAACTGTTCTGTGAGTCTATGATTTGTCCAGGCTCCTCTCCGTGCTGGCTGCCGATGTTGGGATTTATCTGGGGTGGGGGGAGGTTATTACTGCAGATGTTAGGGTTTAAGGCTTTTTTTGGGATGGGGGTGGTGGGTTTATCACTGCAGATGTTGGGGTTTTATTAGGGGGTTGTTATTGCAGATGTTGGGGTTTATTTGAAGGTCATTAGTGCAGATGTTGTGGCTTACTACTGCAGATGCTGGGGTTTATGTTGGGGGTTGTTACTGCAGATATTGGGGTTTATTTTGGGGGTTGTTACTGCAGATATTTGGGTTTAATTTGGGGGTTGTTACTGCAGATATTTGGGTTTAATTTGGGGGTTGTTACTGCAGATATTTGGGTTTAATTTGGGGGTTGTTACTGCAGATATTGGGGTTTAATTTGGGGGTTGTTACTGCAGATATTTGGGTTTAATTTGGGGGTTGTTACTGCAGATATTTGGGTTTAATTTGGGGGTTGTTACTGCAGATATTTGGGTTTAATTTGGGGGTTGTTACTGCAGATATTGGGGTTTAATTTGGGGGTTGTTACTGCAGATATTGGGGTTTAATTTGGGGGTTGTTACTGCAGATATTGGGGTTTAATTTGGGGGTTGTTACTGCAGATATTTGGGTTTAATTTGGGGGTTGTTACTGCAGATATTGGGGTTTAATTTGGGGGTTGTTACTGCAGATATTTGGGTTTAATTTGGGGGTTGTTACTGCAGATATTGGGGTTTAATTTGGGGGTTGTTACTGCAGATATTGGGGTTTAATTTGGGGGTTGTTACTGCAGATATTGGGGTTTAATTTGGGGGTTGTTACTGCAGATATTGGGGTTTAATTTGGGGGTTGTTACTGCAGATATTTGGGTTTAATTTGGGGGTTGTTACTGCAGATATTTGGGTTTAATTTGGGGGTTGTTACTGCAGATATTTGGGTTTAATTTGGGGGTTGTTACTGCAGATATTTGGGTTTAATTTGGGGGTTGTTACTGCAGATATTTGGGTTTAATTTGGGGGTTGTTACTGCAGATATTTGGGTTTAATTTGGGGGTTGTTACTGCAGATATTTGGGTTTAATTTGGGGGTTGTTACTGCAGATATTGGGGTTTAATTTGGGGGTTGTTACTGCAGATATTTGGGTTTAATTTGGGGGTTGTTACTGCAGATATTGGGGTTTAATTTGGGGGTTGTTACTGCAGATATTGGGGTTTAATTTGGGGGTTGTTACTGCAGATATTTGGGTTTAATTTGGGGGTTGTTACTGCAGATATTTGGGTTTAATTTGGGGGTTGTTACTGCAGATATTTGGGTTTAATTTGGGGGTTGTTACTGCAGATATTTGGGTTTAATTTGGGGGTTGTTACTGCAGATATTGGGGTTTAATTTGGGGGTTGTTACTGCAGATATTGGGGTTTAATTTGGGGGTTGTTACTGCAGATATTTGGGTTTAATTTGGGGGTTGTTACTGCAGATATTGGGGTTTAATTTGGGGGTTGTTACTGCAGATATTTGGGTTTAATTTGGGGGTTGTTACTGCAGATATTTGGGTTTAATTTGGGGGTTGTTACTGCAGATATTGGGGTTTAATTTGGGGGTTGTTACTGCAGATATTGGGGTTTAATTTGGGGGTTGTTACTGCAGATATTTGGGTTTAATTTGGGGGTTGTTACTGCAGATATTTGGGTTTAATTTGGGGGTTGTTACTGCAGATATTTGGGTTTAATTTGGGGGTTGTTACTGCAGATATTGGGGTTTAATTTGGGGGTTGTTACTGCAGATA
Source organism: Pogoniulus pusillus (assembly GCF_015220805.1). NCBI lineage: Eukaryota > Metazoa > Chordata > Aves > Piciformes > Lybiidae > Pogoniulus > Pogoniulus pusillus. Next base: position 12,649,936 of record NC_087290.1, on the reverse strand, counting down.
TTGGGGTTTAATTTGGGGGTTGTTACTGCAGATATTGGGGTTTAATTTGGGGGTTGTTACTGCAGATATTGGGGTTTAATTTGGGGGTTGTTACTGCAGATATTGGGGTTTAATTTGGGGGTTGTTACTGCAGATATTGGGGTTTAATTTGGGGGTTGTTACTGCAGATATTGGGGTTTAATTTGGGGGTTGTTACTGCAGATATTGGGGTTTAATTTGGGGGTTGTTACTGCAGATATTGGGGTTTAATTTGGGGGTTGTTACTGCAGATATTTGGGTTTAATTTGGGGGTTGTTACTGCAGATATTGGGGTTTAATTTGGGGGTTGTTACTGCAGATATTTGGGTTTAATTTGGGGGTTGTTACTGCAGATATTTGGGTTTAATTTGGGGGTTGTTACTGCAGATATTTGGGTTTAATTTGGGGGTTGTTACTGCAGATATTGGGGTTTAATTTGGGGGTTGTTACTGCAGATATTGGGGTTTAATTTGGGGGTTGTTACTGCAGATATTGGGGTTTAATTTGGGGGTTGTTACTGCAGATATTGGGGTTTAATTTGGGGGTTGTTACTGCAGATATTGGGGTTTAATTTGGGGGTTGTTACTGCAGATATTTGGGTTTAATTTGGGGGTTGTTACTGCAGATATTTGGGTTTAATTTGGGGGTTGTTACTGCAGATATTGGGGTTTAATTTGGGGGTTGTTACTGCAGATATTGGGGTTTAATTTGGGGGTTGTTACTGCAGATATTGGGGTTTAATTTGGGGGTTGTTACTGCAGATATTGGGGTTTAATTTGGGGGTTGTTACTGCAGATATTGGGGTTTAATTTGGGGGTTGTTACTGCAGATATTTGGGTTTAATTTGGGGGTTGTTACTGCAGATATTTGGGTTTAATTTGGGGGTTGTTACTGCAGATATTGGGGTTTAATTTGGGGGTTGTTACTGCAGATATTGGGGTTTAATTTGGGGGTTGTTACTGCAGATATTGGGGTTTAATTTGGGGGTTGTTACTGCAGATATTGGGGTTTAATTTGGGGGTTGTTACTGCAGATATTTGGGTTTAATTTGGGGGTTGTTACTGCAGATATTTGGGTTTAATTTGGGGGTTGTTACTGCAGATATTTGGGTTTAATTTGGGGGTTGTTACTGCAGATATTGGGGTTTAATTTGGGGGTTGTTACTGCAGATATTGGGGTTTAATTTGGGGGTTGTTACTGCAGATATTGGGGTTTAATTTGGGGGTTGTTACTGCAGATATTGGGGTTTAATTTGGGGGTTGTTACTGCAGATATTTGGGTTTAATTTGGGGGTTGTTACTGCAGATATTGGGGTTTAATTTGGGGGTTGTTACTGCAGATATTTGGGTTTAATTTGGGGGTTGTTACTGCAGATATTTGGGTTTAATTTGGGGGTTGTTACTGCAGATATTTGGGTTTAATTTGGGGGTTGTTACTGCAGATATTTGGGTTTAATTTGGGGGTTGTTACTGCAGATATTTGGGGTTTAATTTGGGGGTTGTTACTGCAGATATTGGGGTTTAATTTGGGGGTTGTTACTGCAGATATTGGGGTTTAATTTGGGGGTTGTTACTGCAGACATTGGGGTTTAATTTGGGGGTTGTTACTGCAGACATTGGGGTTTAATTTGGGGGTTGTTACTGCAGACATTGGGGTTTAATTTGGGGGTTGTTACTGCAGACATTGGGGTTTAATTTGGGGGTTGTTACTACAGCTGTTACTACTGCAGATGCTGGGGTTTAATTTGGGGGGTTATTACTGCAGATATTTGGGTTTATTTGGGGGGGTTATTACTGCAGACATTGGGGTTTAATTTGGGGGTTATTACTACAGATGTTCCTACTGCAGATGCTGGGGTTTATTTTGGGGGTTATTACTGCAGATGCTGGGCTTTATTTTGGGGGTCATTAGTGCAGATGTTGGGCTTTATTTGAAGGTCATTAGTGCAGATGTTGGGCTTTATTTGAAGGTCATTAGTGCAGATGTTGTGGCTTACTACTGCAGATGTTGGGCTTTATTTGAAGGTCATTAGTGCACATGTTGTGGCTACTACAGATGCAGGGGTTTATTTTGGGGTTAATTAGTGCAGATGTTGCTTGCTACTGCAGATGCAGGGGTTTGTATTGGGGGTTGTTGCAGACATTGGGGTTTATTTTGGGGGTTGTTACTGCAAATGTTGGGGTTTATTTTAGGGGTTATTACTGCAGATGCTGGGGTTAATTTTGGGGGTTATTACTGTGGATGGGACCCGGCAGTGCAGCCGCTGCCTGCCGCTGGCGGTGGCACCGCTGTGTGCTCTGCCCGGTCCCATATGTTCAGTGGTTGCTGCTGCTGTCAAAACAGTCGTCACATATTCCAAGCCAGATTATCCACAATTACTTCTGCCCAGAGGACTTAGCAGCCCCACGTGGGGCTATTTTTAGCTGTGTCTCAGAACCAGTGCCCTGCTGTGTCACTTTCCTCCAGCCTAGCAAAACAGGAGTGGTTTGCCGACCATAGGGAAGTGGCTGCTCAGAGGAGCAAATCTTCTAAGAGCAAATCTTGTTGCGATAGGGGAAGGGAGCCTGAAAGGCTGGAGAGGTGGAAATACCACCCACCTGTGAGTGCCTGCTCCCAAATGCCTGGTGTGCCAAGGATGGGGTCATCTGTGGCAGCTGCAGGGTACAGTCAGGGCAAGGCCCACATTGACTAGTGAGTGCCAGCTGCTCAGAGGGGCTTTGGCCTCTCTGGGTGAGCCTGTTGGGCTTCCCTCAGCTGCACACCCACTTGCCACAGGGGTGGGTGTGATTTGGGGAGCACGCTCAGCCTCAGCTCTGCTGAGCCAAGGAGCAGGTAAGGAGTGCTGGCACAGGAGCGCAGGCACCGTGCCAGAGCCTGTGGTTTGTTCCTGATGATAATTCTGTTAATTACTGCACTGCTCCCTCTGGCTGTCGCCTTCCCTTCTGGTCAGTGGGGTCCTGGCGTCCCGACAGTGCCCGGCGCCAGCCAGCCCTGCAGTGTCACAGGGATGGGCAGCTGCTGGCGCTGTGCCTGGTGCCCGAGAGCTCTTCAGCAGCCAGTTTGGTTCTAGGTGGTGCTGGCAGGAACCCCTGGCCCCTGTCTGCAAAAGGTCCTCTTCACCTCCGGTGTTTCATTTGCAGCAGGGTTGATGATGCTTAGCAAACGCCAGCGTCAGCACTGGGCCCGTTGGTATCCATGGACCTCATGTCCTCCAGAGCTGGGTGTGGAAACCTGGCTTGTGCCAGGCCGTCACCCAGAACTGTGTGGAGGTGTGACAGGTTCTGAGTAGGTCAGAGCTCCATTATGGAGTCTCCACGAAGACTCAAAGGTCACTTTTCAGACAACATCCTCTCAAATGTTACTGGTGTCACACTGGGGACACCAGTGACAGCTCCTTCCTCCTATCAGTAATTCGGTGTTAATCCCCTCGGCTCTGGAAAACAGAGCTTGATGTTCGTGTCGAGGTGGTGACCAGCTGTGCTGGCTGCTCTGAGGGCTTGGAAACAGGACAGGGTTTCCACCAGGTCTGCACTGGACCCCCAAAGCCCAGTGCAACAAGTGACACACTCTTTGCTTGAGCGTTAAGCTGGAGGACAGGGAGGGGTCTGACAGGAGGGAGAGTGAGAGCATGGTGGGAAGAAGTACAGGACCAGACCAGAGTGACAGTGCTCAGAGAAGGACTGTGAAATGGGGCTCGTAACTTGTGCCCCTCCATCTGAGGTGCCAGTCCCCTCATGGGCTCTCTGCAGCCCAGGCTGGTGGATAAGGAGGGTTTTCCTCTCAGCTGTGTCTATAGCATTGCCCACAACTGCTGCTGGCTGTGGTCGTGGTGCCTGCTTGCTGCGTGTACAAGAGCTGCTGCCTTGGCCAGGGTGCCCCTGTGCTGCTGTGGGCACATCTAGAGAGGACCAGCAACCATGTGGAGATCCCACAGCAGTATGGGCACTGCCCGTGGAGCTGGTTTGGAGCAGGTTTGCCTTTGCCCAGCTTCCTCACCTGTGAGATGGGTACCAGTTGCCAGCAGACCTCTTGTCCCTGGGGATTGTTACCCTCTGCTTCCTGCTCCAGCCCCTCAATGTCCTTCTTGGAGTGAGGAGCCCAAGGCTGAACCTGAGTTTTGAGGTGTGACCTCATCAGTGCTGAGTACTGGGGGACAATCCCTGCCCCTGCTAGCCATAGCATTGCTGATGCAAGCCAGGGTACTGGTGGCCTTCTTGGGCACCTGGGCACACTCTGGCTCACCTTCAGCTGCTCTTGGCCAACATCCCAAAATGCTGGGCCCCAATGCACCATCCCTGTGAACTGGACCTGTCTGCCCCAGCCCACCCCACTCCTCCCTGATTCTGCCTGAGGTGTTCTGCTATCCCCACATTCCTCAAAGCATCCTCAGGGAGGGCTCATCACCTGGCTGAGGTTGAAGTTAGGGCCTAATCCTGATCTTCCCAGCTGGATGCCAATGGCAATTGGTTGCAATAACAGTGTCAGGGATGGAGCTCTGGGGAGCTGAGGAGGGTGCTGGAAGTGTTGGGCATGTGGCTGGTGCTGGTTTGCTGTGCATCCTGAGTCTGGCTTCATTAGTGATGTTAATGAGAAATGATGGCATTTAGTTCCCTGATTTGCTAGTAAAATTCAAAGGACCTGCTCATGCTGTAAAGACTGATTTCCTCTGCTGATTTGATCTAATTTAATTGAACATTGAAATCTTGGAGCTCCTCTCTCCAGCAAGCCTGCCTTCTCAGGGACCAACACCCCCAATTACCAGGGGGTCAGTGTCCCTCTGACTGTGGTGCTGCCACAGCCATGACTGTCTTATGCTGTGTTTAGCCACCAGAAATGATCCAGTTGCTCCAGAAGTACACTGGGCAGGGGCTGGTGCTGCATGCCAGCCCCAGAGCTCCCTGCCTGCCCATGGCATTACACATGCCTGCCCTGATTTGCTGCCCAGCTTCCTACATCTCCCCATGGCACCTTTTTCCTACCCACAAACCATCTTTATCATAGAATGGTTTGGGGTGGAAGGAAGCTCATCCAGTTCCAAACCCCCACCGTAGGCAGGGACACCTCCCACTACGACAAGTCTCTCAAGGCCTCATCCAACCTGGTCCTGAACACCTCCAGGGAGGCTGTGGATCACAGAATTACAGAATGTGATCAAAGATCACAGTCTGTGCTCCACAACCTCCCTGGGCAACCTGTGCCAGCATCTCACCACCCTCAGTGTAAAGAACTTCTTCCTATGATGGTGCTCACTGGCCCTGCAATGTATTTGAGAAGCCAGGGGCCAGTGCTGCCCTGCTCTGCCTGCTGGCTCTGCAGGGAAGGGCTCAGCACCAAAATGTGGCTCTGGTTTTGGATTCCCAGCTGTGTGTGGTGGGAAGGTGATTTCTCAGAGCTTCTCAGCAAAGCTGTGTCTCTCTGGAGGCTGCTGAAGGAGGAATGGCTCCATAAATAAACACAGGAGAACCCAGAGATAGAAATTTAGATGCATGGAGGCAGATAACCTGTAGATGTGTAGACACAAAGCTCCAGGGGATCCTCTTGCATAAAGCAGATGCAGCTGTCCAAGCTCTCTGGGCTGCCAGAGGTGGTTTGATACCCGGCACAGAGTGGAGAACAGAACATTCCCACCTGCCCCTGTGTTTGCTCTGGAGAGGGTTGCTCAGCAGCCCTAGATGGAGTAGGACATGGAACTGTTGGAGTGAGTCCAGAGGCCGCCACAAAGATGCTCCTAGGGCTGCAGCAGCTCTGCTATGAGAACAGGCTATGAGAGTTGGGGCTCTGCAGCCTGGAGAAGAGAATGCTTTGAGGAGTAGCCTTCCAGTATCTGAAGGGGGCAATAGGAGGGCTGGGGAGGGACTATTTACAAGATCCTGTAATGACAGGACAAGGAGTAAAGGGTTTAAACTGGCAGAGGGGAGATCTAAACTGGATATTAGGAAGAAGTTCTTGACGGTGAGAATGGTGAGATGCTGGAACAGGTTGCCCAGGGAGGTTGTGGAGCAGAGTCACAGCATGTGGTCAAAGATTCTGTGCTTCACAACCTCCCTGGAGGTGTTCAAGGCCAGGTTGGATGAGGCCTTGAGCAACCTGTTCTAGTGGGAGGTGTCCCCTCCTGTGGCGGGTTGGAACTGGGTGAGCTTTGAGGTCCCTTCCAAGCTAAACCATTCTGTGATTCTGTGAAGAGCTTTGCCCTCACTCAGCCGATGAGGTTTCCTTTGCAAGTCTCTATTATTTTGGGTAATCTTTCTGGGCTTGATGCCCGTGGGCATGTGAGACATGACAGGAGGGGGGCACGTTGCTGGCTGGCGCAGTGGAGCGGGCACAAGCAGGAGCCGCACTCAGCGGCGCAGATCCCAGCAGCTCTTGCGCTTGAGCAAACAGCTGCTGGTTTGACCTCTCCCAGCCCTGCCAAGTGGGCAAATATTTGCTGCCTCCTCCTCTCAGCTGCTGAGTGGAAGGGGAATGGAAAGGGCATCATGCCTGATTGCTGGTGGGCAGGTCCCATGGCCTGGCTGTGCCATCACTGATTCAGAGGTCCCCTCTCTGGGGTACACATAGGCAGGCTGTGACAGTCGCTTCCAACCTCTTGTGCTCCGAGTGCCGTGGCAGTGAGACACAAAGGGGTTTGTCATCGCTGTGCTGGTGCGGGGTGTGCTCAAGGGGACCTTCCTGTGGGAGAGTGTGGCTCTGCTGGGCTCCTTCAAAGGCTTGGCTCTTTTGCTGTGGCTTTTTGTATGTGATTTTTGATTGTTTCTAATACGGTTGCCTGCTCTGAGGTGCTTTCAGTGCGTTCATCTCCCCCTTTTGCTGTGCAAACACAGTGAGGGGATGCCCTGAGATGCAGCAAAAGCCCTGTCCTGCTTCCAGTGGCTTGCGCAGAGTGCAGCCAGCACTGGGTTGGGACCTGCTGGAGCCCCTGGTTATTTTCAGATGATCTTTTGTGATCCCTTTGCATACTGAGATCTCTTTTCCTTGACCACAGGGTAAGTGCCCACATGCAGCAGTGCTGTTCCCTGCTCGCCCTGGCTGCTCTCCAGCCCTTACGGGAGCTGCTTGCACCAGCCCCTCGGCAGGAGCAGTTCGTGCTGGGCAGAGATACCTGACTGAGCCTCTGCAGCCAGAGGTCGTTCACTCGGAATGGATTTTTGTTCTTCCATTGCAGCTTTGATTGCTTTCCCTGCCCGTTTCCTGGGAGGGCTGATAATTGCGCTGGGCAGACAGGGCATCACGGGCTGTACTCAGCCCCCAGCGTGGCAAAAGTGGTGAAGACAGGAATCATAGAATGCTAGGGGTTGGAAGGGACTTCCAGAGATGGAGCCCATGGTGCTGGCTCCCAGTCAGGCTAGGCAGATGAATGTGTTTCTGCACAGCTGTCTAGGGGCTGCAGTCCTAGGATGCAGGGAGCTGCCAGGTTTGAGCTCTGTGATGTGGTGGGGGTGCCTGGCCAGCAGTGCTAGGCTGGGGGGCAAGGAGCTGGGTCTGTGCCACGCCTTGGCACACACTGATCCCACTTCTTACCTCTGTGAATTGCCGAGGTGCTGAGGGTGCTGGCTGCACGTCACACTCATCTTGCGTGATTTTGAGATGAAACTCAACCTCCTCTGCCTCTGCACCTCCTGCATGGAGGGGCCAGCATTGTGCTTTCTTGATGTCTCCTCTGGGTCTTTCTAAGTGAAGCCATAAAATAACTCTCTAATCAGATTACTTAGGGCTGGCAGTAACATCATCTACAGCTCCAGTTCTTGTGATACCTCTGCTAAAACTGGGTGCCCTCTTATCCTGCTCCTGCGGCACCACTGCAAATGCTGTAATCGCTTTCTCCCAAGCTCCCAAATCCTTTTCTTCCCCTGCCAGGGAAACTGGGATGTGGCTGCTCCTTTGCTGAGAGCCAGCTACTATTTTAGTCTTTTGCTCGTGCTGCTTCAGCTCCTTTTTGTTCTTCTCTGGCTCCTGGTCCCTGGTGCTGGCACAGCTGCCTAGTCCCAACTCGCCCACCTGGGCAGTGTAGGTGCCTATGCCCAGTTGTGTCCTGTTTGGGTTGGGGGAAGTGCCCATGGGGGTCACCAAGTGGATGCCTAGGGTGGCAGGGATGGGTTTTGAATGGTGGTGAGGAAGAGACTAAGGGACAATAGGGAAGGGTCCTTGGGCAGAGCTGCTGGCCGTGCTTCCAGCCCAGCCGTGGCAAATGCCTGGCATAGCTCATGTATTTCTGGCTCTGTCCCTCGTGAGCGAGTGAACCAGAAATATCTCCTGCAAAGGGGGGTGCAGAGGGTGTCGGGGACACATCCTGCGCCGTGTGCCGGGGCAGTGCCACGACTCTGGCTGGAGAAGCCCTGAGTCACCCACCGGAGCTGGGCTTGGCTGTGCCCACTGCTCAGGTGTGAGCCACGGGGGCCCTTCGCTGCTGGAAGTGTGCCCTCAGGCAGCTCGGGAAGGTCGATCAGCTGCTTGCCCGGGGTGATTGAATCTCACTGCAGCGTTAGCACCGCAGCCAGAGTTATTCCGCAAGTGCAGGGCTGCTTAATAACATTAATAGTGTCATTTATTCACAGGGGATTCAGTAGCACCGGGGCTGAAGGGTTGATCTTGTCAGAGGTTGGTATTTTCAGATCCTTCTTTCATGGCAGAGTGTCCAGAAGAAAATGCCAGGCTTTGCATAAATGACTCAGCTGCCCAGGTGATTTATTAATCACGGCATAGAATTGTCCAAGCCTGCTGAGAGCTTGCCCCAGCCCCTCGGGACCTGCCTTCCCAGGTAGCATCAGAGCTGCTCTCTCTGAAGCAAAACCATCCGGACACTTCTAAGGAGATATTTGTTTCTTCATAAAGCAGGGGCAGCTGCTTAGCTCAGAGGTTGTTTAGTCACTGCAGAGGTGACGCTGGTTTCCTGAAGGAAGGAGTGAGACTTACATGAGCCCAGAAATACCGGTGAGGGGAGGGAGGGATCTCCACAGTCTCTGCCCCAGGCTCCATCACAGAGCAAACTGTGGCTCCTGACAGCTGAGCTTGGAAAGCCTTTGTGGGCAGGGAACTGGCAGCCCCTCTGGGCACCTCTTCCAAGAGCAACCCAGCTTCCTGGGTTTCCTTTCTTTCCAGTCTCAGTTCCTCAGGCTGCAGCTTTAGGATAGGATAAAATCAACCAGGTTGGAAGAGAATTCCAAGCTCATCCAGTCCAACCTATCACCCAACCCTATCCAGTCAACTAGACCGTAGCACTAAGTGTCTCATCCAGGCTTTTCTTGAGCACCTTCAGGGACAGTGATTCCACCACCTCCTTGGGCAGCCCATTCCAATGCAAATCATTCTCTCTGTGAAGAACTTCCTCCTAATGTCCAGCCTGTATCGCTCCTGGCACAACTTTCTGTTTTATAAGATGTCTTTGGGCCCATCCCATCTGTGCAGACATCAGCTGGAAACTTCCATGGGCACTGGCCCTAAGAAGGTGTTCTTCTCTCAAACCCCCAGGAGGGTGATGCTCTGGTAGCAGCACTGTGGGGTTTGGAGGATAGCCAGAGTCACCTTAGCTGTGCAGAGCTGGGGGCTGAGGCATGAGGCTTAGGGGATTCTCTGCTACAGAGATGTTTCTGAGCTGACAGATGCAGGCAGAGTACCTACCCCTGGCTGGGACTGGTCTGGGGGGACCCTCTCCTGGAGATATTCACAGCTGAACTGGGGCACATGCCATGGCTCATGCACTGCAGCAGCCAAGGAAATTTGGCTCTGCTCCCAGGTCAGGGTGCCCCAGTAACCCATAGCACTGTGCCCATGCAGTGCAGCTCTCCATGCCTGTGCTGGTCATGTTGTGCAGCTCACTGTGCCCACCCTGCTCCTGCTTCATCCCTTTGGCACACAGGGATGATCACGATGTGTATGATGAGCTGTGCCTTTGCAAGGGAAAGCAGGAGGCCCTGGGAAAGGCAGGCAGGAACTGTTCAGATTCCCTGCTGTCTCCTCTGCCTCCCCAGCCATCCCTGGCATCCCACTCCAGCCTGTCCTGGAGCCTGTTATCAGACGGCAGCACATAACTACAGGGGAGCTGCTCCAGGGCCCTATCACAGCCTCTTGTGCCAGAGGCTGGGTAGGTGCATGGCTTGGTATGGTGAGGCATGGCTGCAGCCTGGGTACTGAGCCCCCATTGCAGAAAATCCTTCATGTTGGGGATGCCAGAGCCCTGAAGCAGGCTGCCCAGAGAGGTTATGGAGTCTCCTTCTCTGGTGAGCTTCCAAACCTGCCTGGACACCTTTTTAATGCAGCCTGACCTAGGCGGATCTGCTTTAACAGCAGGGTTGAACTCAATCATAGAATCAACCAGGTTGGAAGAGACCTCCAAGATCATCCAGTCCAACCTATCACCCAGCCCTATCCAATCAACTAGACCACGGCACTAAGTGCCTCAGCCAGTCTTTTCTTGAAGACCCCCAGGGACAGTGCCTCCACCACCTCCCTGGGCAGCCCATTCCAATGCCAGTCACTCTCTCTGTGAAGAACTTCTTCCTAACATCCAGCCTAGACCTACCCTGGCACAACTTGAGACTGTGTCCCAATGATCACCAAAGGTCCCTGCCGTGCTGGGATTCTGTGATCCTTCCTCCAGCCCCTCACCATCCATTACCTTGGCCATCCTCCTATGAATTACACATTAGCTACTACGCAGCCCAGAAGCAGTGATGAGGGTGCGGGCGCGTTGCCGTGTCGGGGTGGAGGAGCAGCCACGGCTGAGTGTGTCTACCTAAAGTGCCTCTCTATTTCCAAATATGAGAGAGCTGAACATCTTTAAAAATCAATACAAAGCCACTTCGGCAGAAAACAAGAGGAGATTAATACTTAACTTGTCTGGAGAAGGGGAAGGGAGACAGTGGATAACGTCTCCAGAGAGAGAGAGAGCGACTCAATGAAATTCGAAGCTGCCTGTTTAATGCGAGAGGTAAAAGGTTTGAAATTAAAACCCCTCCCCCTCCATTAACTGGAAGCTAATGAGGTGCTGGAGAATTGGTGTAATTTGGCATGGAAATGGGTTCCAATTCTTTTTTTTTTTTTTTTTCCCCTCCTCCCTTTTTTTTTTTTTTAATGCTGTGCCTGAGAAATTAGTCAGATGGATGATTTCTGCTTGAGAGCAAGCAGCCAGGTATTTGCTGTGAGAACAAAGAGATTTGTTGCTCCAACAAAAAAAAACTTGATGGAAAGGTTTCTTAGAGTGAGTTACAGCTGCCAGGGAGGCTGAGGGCAGCCCCCAGCTCGAGCAGAGTTCCTCCTTTCTTACCCACTCATGTTCTCACACTCTTCCACACGCTGCTTGGCGTCATCTGGTGCCGCAGAAAGGCGTTTTGGGGTGTTTTGAGAATGAGCTGGGGAAAAGGGGGGAGACCTCAGACCTCTTCTGATGGAATTACCGTGTTGGAGGGACCTGATTGCTGCTGCTTCAACCTTTCCAGGGGCCTGCCGAGATCTGCTGAAGTAGGAAAATGCTCATTTTTGGATTTCAGGGTGGATTTTGTTTCTCTGGGGGGGCTGCACGTGCGGGCTGTAGGTCAGTAGGGTGGTGTGGTGGCTGCTGAGGCACTGTCAGGTTCTTCTGGGGTGAATTAGTGTGGCGTGGTGATAAAAATAACCCTGCACACGTTTTATCTGACTTACAGCAGAATGCATAAAGAGATTACACTGGGGAGGGAGGAGGAGTTGTTGAATTTTGAGCCTCCATCTGATCAGAGATTGTGCTGAAAGGTTTAGATAGCAAAGGCCAGAGGCACACCAGTGTGGGTCACCTCACGGTGGCAGGAGAAGGGTGGCAGCAAGAGTGGTTGCTTGGTGCCAGATGTGGCCTGTGGCCTTTTGTCAGCTGTTTGCTCCCCAGGCAAACACATTTGTTATGGACTTTGCCAGGACAGCCCCATGTGCTGTTAATGATTGACTGCTCTGGAAGGGGGTTTCCAGCAGCTCCTGCACTGTGTCTCCATGTGTCCCCTTGGGGGATGGCCTCCCCGGTGTGTGTGGATCCTAGGGCTGCTCTCCCCAGCAGCTGCTGGGGGGAGGGTGTGCCTCACTGCGTGGAATGCTGGTGATGGAGTGGCTCCAGTCAACCCTGCTACCTGTCCCAACAAAAGCCCTGACTTGGTGGTGGTGACAATTTGCTGAAGAGCCACCGTGGGGATCCTGCACTCCATGGGCAGGGAGAAGCTGTGCTGTCCCTGCTCTGAGGCAGGGGTGGTTGACACAACCCCCACAAAGCATCTCCACAGGGATGCAGCAGCATTGCTGTGATTTCACTCAGGCTGGTTGCACTTTCTCTCGGGCACTGGTTGGGGTTTAGGGCAGATGCTGACGTTTTGGTCCTGAGCAGGGCTGGAGTTTCAGCTGTATGCTCTCATCCCTGCCTGCAGCAGGGGCTGTGTTTTCATCCCTCTAACCAGGAACAGGCTCAAAATGCTGGAGCTGGTCCTGTGCCTAATTCCTGTGAAAATTAAACTTGCAGAGGAGGAAGGTGAGATAGTGGGGGGGGGGGGGGGGCAAAGAGACCCGAGTGTTTTATTACCATGGCAACAAAGACTTCCAGGGAAAGGTGCTGAGGTTGTAAAGTAGATCATTTACAGTTTACTTAATAAAAAAAGGGAAAGGATATTTCCTGTGACAAGCTGTGTGCCAGCTCTCCCATTAAAAAGCAACTGGAGGGCTTGGGCTGCTCCCAGGCCTGGCTCTGTGCTTCTGGAGGGAGGGAAGGGTGGAGAGGGATGGATGCATGGATGGATGGTGGGAAAAAGGGAGGGAGAGAGAAAGGAAAGGATGGATGACAGGATGGATAAAGGGCCGGATGCTCATCCCAGGTACCAGCAAGGCAGATGCGTGGTCCTGCTTGGAGCTGTCCTGTGTAGAGAACGTTTGCTGATGCCTGAAGAAGGCAGAAAAGGGTAGAAAAATGCAGAAGGTGACAGAAGAAGGTTTGTAGGGCAGGGACAGATCTCTGCCGCCTCCAGCTCCAGGTTTGGCCGGGGGGGGGGAGGCATTCTGTGCCTCTTCCGCTCATCCCATGGCTGTTTAGGGTGAACCCTGAAGGTGAACTTGCCTGTAGGGGTGCAAAGAGTGGGGCTGCTTTCACCGGAACCCCCGCACCGAGATAACCGTGTCCGTGGTGCGGGACGTGAGGTCCCTGCGCCGGGATGTTCCCGGCCCGGCTGCGGGGGGCGCAGAGGGGGGTCCGAGCGGGAGGGAACGGGGAGGGGACGGGGCGGGGATGGGAGCGGAGCGCGGCCGCCATTCCGCGGGGCTCCCGGCTCGGCCCCGCGTTTCTCCCCGCGGAGCGCGCAGGGAGGCGCGGAGGCGGGCGGGGACGCGCCGCCCCCCATCCCGCTGTCCCCTCCCTCCCCGCAGGTGCGGCGGGGCCGGAGCCGGGGTCGGAGCGGGAGCGGCGATGTCCCGGCCGGGCGGGCGGCTGCGGTCCCGGCGTGCGGGGGTGAGGGCGGCTGTGGTGCTGATCGGGCTGCTGCACCGCTCCCGCAGGCACGGCGCCGAGAGCAGGTGAGCGCCGATCGGTCCCGGGGGGCGCCTGCGGCTCCCGGTTTGGCTGCTGGGTTCGCAAAGGTCTCTCATGCGCTCGCGGTCCTCTCTGATGTTCTCGGTTCTGACTCGTGTGTTCCCGGTGCTCTCTCATAGGCTCCCGGTGCACGCTCGTGTGCTCCCGGTGTTCGCTCATCGACTCCCGGTGCTCTCTTTCTGATGCTCTTGTGTCTCTCGGTACAGGCGGCAGAGCCGATCTCTGGTGCTGCTCGGTAGCCGTGGTGCTGGCTTGGAACCGGGGTGAGGGGGAGGGGGCACTCTGGCCAAGCCGGTGGAAGCACTTCTTGGGGGGGACCGTGGGGGGCATTATTTGGATGGACTTGATGTGCGTGAGCTGGCAGCGCTGGACAACGGGCACCGGGGTAGCCGAGGTCAGCTCTTGGCATATCCATACATATATACATATGTGAGTGTGCAGGGGTCTGGCCTGTCCCCGTTGGGTTAACCCCCCCCGGACTCATTCCGCCTGCAGCGGAGGACCAGGGCAGGAGCGTTCTCGGTGCTCCCGCAGGGATGGCCGTGCAGGCAGAGCCGCGGTGGCTCGGCCCGGCAGCTTTGTCCCCTTTCTGGGAACAGCTGACAAATGGTTCCGTTCTCCCTTGCCTGAGCCGCACACTGTGCTCCCAGTTCAACTTTGTGCTGGGAGGAAATGGCCTGTCTGGAATATCGTGTGGCTGGCATCTGCTGCCGCAGCTCCGCTTCCCCGGCGCCTCGCCGGGTGCTGCCGTCGGATCCCCCTGCGCTGATTTATTCTCTGTTCCCGCTCGAGGACTTCTCCCTCCCCCAGGACTCTGCCGCTCTGGCAACTTTGTTGTTAAAAATAGTGAAGAATAAGCACCCAAACCTTGGCGGTGTGCACGGTGCGGGCTCGGGGTGGGAGTGATGTGGGCACTGCTGCAGACGGAAAGGGTTGGATTTCGGTTCAGTTTGTGGTTGTGTGGTTGTGAATGAAGAATTGGTTATTTGGAGCCTTTATTTCTGCCCCCAATCCCGTCTAGGAGTCTGAAAAATCTATGTACAATGACTGGGGATGAAGCTTTAGCTCTTCACCTACCCTCGGTTTCAGGTTGTAGGGTCCATAGCCCCATTTTCAGGGGCTGCTGCTGTAGATGCTTTGCCTTGGACACCAAAGAACTCTCAAAAGCAGAGTGTCAGCCATGATTTCATGACTTAATGACGACCTTCCTGTGTAGTCTCTGTGTTGCTGGTGTTGGTTTGGGCTTTTTTCTCCTTTGCTGGGTTTTCAGGTAGATTGTCAAAGCTGAGCAGCTGGAAAAAAAAACTAACCTATGAGCTTAGATGGCCCTGGCTGAACAGCAGAGGTGGGCACTCAGCTGCACTGAGACCTGCCATGGCTGTGCCCCCTGTGCTACACTGGGACCCTTGTCCTCATGTCACACAGACAGACACCCATCCTTCTGTCCCACAGCTGTGACCACTCTCCTCCTGTGCCACAGATGTGACCTCTGTTCTCCCCTGTTTCACATGGGGCATGGGCTGTGGGGGCTGTGCTGTGACACTCTACTGGACTCAGACATTTCTGTCCCTGTTACTGCCCCTTGGGTATGGTCTTATTTAGCCAGTCCCTGTTGTAACTGCCCACGGGCTTTTGGAGTGGCACTACTGGTTTGGGAACAGCCAGGGCCCCTGTGCCCCTTTGGCACACTATGGTCCAGAGCCTTTTCTTCCCCTGTGTGTAGGGAGCATCCAAGTGTTGGAAGCTCTGGGGCCTCAGGTGCTGCTCTAGCGTTGTCCCTGCTGCATCTCGCTGCCTACTCTTGCTCACCTCAGCGTGTGGCAGGGAAGGGAGAGTGCTTTAAATCCAGTCACAGCAAGCAGGACTCTTCCCAAGGAGTCGTCTCTCCCCTGGTACCAGATTTCTGTGAATGAGCCCAGCGTGGCACTGGAGTGCTGAGGAGAAATCTGGCTCTGAGCTCTCTCAGAAATCTGCCTGGTGATGTCTGGGACTGTTTTGGTTTCTGATGTTTACTTTCCCCCCACTGCCGTGCTGAGCACAAACCCTCCCAGAGCAGCTCTTGCCGCGGGGTTTACTGAGGACAATGAGAGTCATGCAGACATCTCGAGGGGAGGACAAGACCCTGAGGAGGTTTTTTTCTTGTCTGCTGTGGAGTGAGGATCCTTCATGGGAGCAATTGCAAGACTTCAAGTGGTGCTTTACAGTGGTTGCTTCATCTTATGCAAGCTGCCAGGGCCATCAAAGTGACATAATCTGCAGGAAGAGGAAGGGACTGTGAGCAGCATCGTCAAAAGGGACTCTGTTCTTCCACCTGCTCCTATTTTCTTTTTTTCCTCCTACATTCAGTCTTTGTTCTGCCTTTGCAGTTGAATTTTGCTTTCCATGAGCCATATGCAAGCCTGGCAGGATGGGTGTCAGCTGCAGAGTCCCCAGGGACTGATGTCCCTTTCTTGTTAGCAGTCCAGCAAAGTGCAGCACAACAGAGCTCCCCTGGCAGAGCCAAGGTGATGCTCACTGTGTCCCCTCTATCCATGCTTGTCCTGCACCTCAACCCAGAGGGGAGAGCAGCAGTGGGCACCAGTGGCTGAAGCAGTGATGCTCACTGTGTCCCCCTCTATCCATGCCTGTCTTGCACCTCAACCCAGAAGGGAGAGCAGCAATGGGCATCAATGGCTGGGCCTGGGGGACTCCTCTGGTGGGCTTGGGCTCCTTTAGCTCCTGTACTGCTTTGGAATTGGGTAGTTTTATGTAAGCTGGCATTCCTGATTGTCCCATGACAATGCTGTGGTGGCCATCCTCTGGTGGGGTGAAGCTAGTGGTGAGTGCCTTGGTGGGTGAAGGCACCCATCCATGTGCCCATCAGTCTCAGCTCCAGTGTAGGCCACTGGGCATAGGGTAAACATCTTTATTGCTGCTGTGGTTTAGTACTTGGTGCAGCAAGGGCTGCTCATTTGCCCCTGGAGCCATCGAATGATATCTGTGTACTGCTGATGACAGTTGCATGCCTGGTTGTCTCAGTGAGACCTTTACTACAGCACCCACCCTGGGTGTGGGTGCCCAGGCGGGCACAGCCTCCCTTCGCCCTTCGGTTTCCGTTCCAGCAGCGGCTGCAGACGCTGGGTTCTGGGAGCTGTTCCCTGCAATTTGCAAATTATTGAATCAGCTCAGAAGCTGCTGCCCGAGCTCCCTGGCTCCTGTTTGTCAGGAATCGGATCAGACGAGCCTTCTGCTCTGGAGAACTCCCAGCGCCTCGGCTGATTGACTCAAATCTGCGGGAAGTCTCCACTTGCCTCTGCTCCTGAGAGTGAGATCAGGCAGCAAAGCTGGGCAGGGACAGAAACCTCTTCCCATCTTTGTTTCTGTATCGAGCAGTGCTTGCCCAGCTAGGACCAGGGGAATTCTGTAGCCAGGTGGAAAGAAACTTGTGCCTGTGGGTTCTGGGAAAGAACCCAAGGTGATGCATGGTACAGCCAGCCCCAGCAGCAGTGACCCACAGAGCCAGCCCCAGGCAGAGCTGCCCTCCTGAGCGTGGGACACTCCACACTGTTTTCAGCAATATTTATTCCCCATGCAGAGGGGCAATTAAAGCTAAACAGTCTAAACTCGTTGGCAGTTAAATGTCCCCTTCCTCTGAGCAGGGCTCGGGGCCCCAGTCATGCAGGCTGTGCAGTGAGGGTGCGCACTGATGCAGGATGTCGAGTTGCAAGTACTGAATTTATTGCAGCAGATCCAGACCAGAAAACGCTGCACTTTTCTTTTGCTGACTCTCAGGCTTCAAAGCAGAAGCTGTTGGGCCAGCCTGAGCCTGATTTACCTCATAACAAAACAGTTTGGAGGGAAGCTGCTTTGTGGTGGGGGCTCTGCACTGGAGCGCCAGCGGTGTCACGATGCTGGGCGCAGGGACTGAAACCTGGGTCTGGGGTGGCTGCACAGCTTGGGGCTGGCTGGAGCTGGTGGGAGCCCTGCAGCAGTGCGTGTCCTTTGCAGACGTCCTCCCGGTGATGAGTGATGATGCAGCGAGATCTTGCCTGCCTGGAGTCCCCAGATTGGATGGGAGCTGCTCAAAGTCAGGGAAAGGTGCTTCGTTAGGGCACTCACTGCAGGTTTCCAAGTGCAGACTCTCAGCGAGGTGCCCTTGGCTGTGTTGAGGGGGAAAAAAAAAAAAAAGAACAAGGAAGGTTTGGTTGAGGTTTTGTGCAATTTGTGAGCAGCTGGCTAAGGGCTCCTGGGTGCTGGGGCATTGACAGGGCCTCACCAATGCCCTGAGAGCGGCAGCTCAGTCCCAGCTTTGTGCTGTAAGAAACCCACTGGTTGCGATTGGGGCTGGAGAAGAGCCCCCACAAAGGCAGAGCAAGCAGCTAAGGCTCCAACCCATCCTGAGGCAGTGTGAGGGTGAGAAGTAACATAGCACAGTCCCCCGTGAACACTTAAGACACTGGGCACTGAATATTAAACAAAGTAAAAAGGGAGCAGCTGGCAAGGTGATGCCCATCAAGGACAGAAAAGTGATGAGTCCAAAAATAGAGTCTGTTAATTTATAGGATGATGGTTACTGTCCTTTTCAAGGATACAGCATCCAGACAGGCTGAACTTGTTGCTGCAGGAGTTTTGCACCTCCTTAGGCCAGGTTTAATCTGCAGAATTAGGAGCAGGCACAGAGGTAGCCTGCGGTGCCCTGCGCTCGATTTGCAGCGGAGCAAAAGGCAGAGCTCACCACTTAGTGGGAAATGCTTCCCCGTGGCAGATAATATGTTGACATCTACCCCCCCACCACGTGTGGGGGGGATGAGCACAGCCTGTCAATGCAGAGCCTGGCTGGTAAATGAGAGGAACACAACAAGAAGGTGGCCTGCATCACAAGTTCTTCATTAGGCTGCAGGAGGAGAAGGCAGGAGGGGAGGCTGTGTGCTTGGCAGTGAGGGTTTGGGCCTGGGGGTCCCACAGCCCTGGCTCTGTGCCCCTGGCATGTTTTCATCAGGGCTGTTTCATCAGGGCTGTCGATGGGTTTGCCTAATTAGTCAGGATGTGGCTCTGTGGGAGCTTTTGGGGTGTGATCAGGGATGTTCTAAAGACAGGAGAAAGGTTTTGTCTGCCCTGGCTGTGTTGGGAACTCAGGCACTCAACTGAGGGGAGGAAAAGTAATCCCCATTTGTTTTCCTTTGGAATAAGCAGGGGGAACAGCCCTGGCTATGGGAGCTGTGCCTGCCTGGTGGGGTCTGGGTCTGGGACCCCAGGAGGAGAACAGGACCTGTGCTGGGATGGCAGAGCTTTCTTGTAAGATCCCTTTAAGCACTGAAAGGCCACCAGAAGGTCTCCCCAGAACCTTCTCTTCTCCAGGCTGAACAATTCCAACTCTCTCAGCCTGGCCTCACAGCAGAGGTCTTCCAGCCCTCCCATCAACGCTGTGGCCTCTGGTCCTGCTCCAACAGGTCCCTGTTTCTCCTGTGCTGAGGACTCCAAAGCACTGCAGGTGGTTGTCTCAGCAGAGAGGCAGAATCCCGTCCCTGCCCTGCTGCTCACGCAGCTGGGGAGCAGCCCAGGATGCTATTTGCTTTCTGGAGTCCTTGCCGGAGGAGCTGCCGGGACCTTTGCTGTGAGTTGGAGTCCCCTGGTGCCCACTGGGGTCTGGTGCGGGTGTGGGGCTGCCGTGAGCAGCTGCTGGCACCGGCGTCAGGGGAGATCCCGGGGGGCTGCTGCTCCGTGTGAGCACAGAGCAAAGACGTGCTCATCCCGCTCATGATTCATTTACCAGCCCGGGGCGGGGATCCGTTTGGGAGTTGGGCTGGCGGCCCTTGGCCCCGCGGCTGGCGGCAGCGGATCCCTGGAGCCCCTGCCTGTGCTTCCAGGTGTCGCCTGTGCACGGAGGCTGACAGCACACGGTGGCCTTGGAGGGGCTCGTTTTGCTCTCCCTGGAATTGCAGGAGCAGTTCCAGCAGTTTGGCCCCGAAGCAGCAATCAGCATGTGAGAGAGGAACACGTTGTTAAGTTGTCTGAGTGATTTTATAATACTTGGAATATGATGCTATGGCAACCTGCTACAAATCCCAGATCAAACACACTTATTTGTGTGTGTGCATCCCTCTAACTTTAATCTCTGGGAGGTCTGATGCGTTCGCTGCCTCTGAGGGCCACGGTGCAGATTAGTGCAGCCAGGCAGAGCTCGAGGTTCAAAGCAAGGAGAGTGTAGGATGAGTGATTTGCTCCAGATCAGGCTGTGCTTTCGTGTCCTAGAAAGTCAAAGAGCAAACAGCGAGGAGCTGCCATCCTCAGCGTGTTCTCAGTCAGCGGAGTCATGGTGAGCTTGTGGAGAGGAGAGGGGGAAGGAGCCTGATAAACAGAGCAGATGGGCAGGACCTGGGTTCTGCCGTTGCCCATAGACCATCCTACGTGGTTCTAACTTCTTCCTTGCGTTGAAATGCTGGAAGATGATGAGGGGTTCCATCACAGTATCACAGTATCACAGTATCACCAAGGTTGGAAGAGACCTCACAGATCATCAAGTCCAACCCTTTACCACAGTGCCCAAGGCTAGACCATGGCACCAAGTGCCACATCCAACCTTGCCTTGAACTGCCCCAGGGACGACGACTCCACCACCTCCCCAGGCAGCCCATTCCAGTGCCTAATGACTCTCTCAGTGAAGAACTTTCTCCTCACCTCGAGCCGAAATTTCCCCTGGCGCAGCCTGAGGCTGTGTCCTCTTGTTCTGGAGCTGGCCACCTGAGAGAAGAGAGCAACCTCCTCCTGGCCACAACCGCCCCTCAGGTAGTTGTAGACAGCAATAAGGTCACCCCTGAGCCTCCTCTTCTCCAGGCTAAACAACCCCAGCTCCCTAAGCCTCTCCTCGTAGGGCTTGTGCTCAAGGCCTCTCACCAGCCTCGTCGCCCTTCTCTGGACACGCTCAAGCATCTCAGTGTCCTTCCTAAACTGGGGGGCCCAGAACTGAACGCAGTACTCGAGGTGTGGTCTGACCAGTGCAGAGTACAGGGGCAGAATGACCTCCCTGCTCCTGCTGACCACACCACTCCTGATACAAGCCAGGATGCCACTGGCTCTCTTGGCCACCTGGGCACACTGCTGGCTCATGTTCAGGCGGGTATCAATCAGTACCCCCAGATCCCTCTCTGTCTGGCTGCTCTCCAGCCACTCCGACCCCAGCCTGTATCTCTGCATGGGGTTGCTGTGGCCAAAGTGCAGCACCCTGCACTTCGAGCTATTGAACCCCATCCCATTGGCCTCTGCCCATCTGTGCAGGCGGTCAAGGTCCCGCTGCAGAGCCCTTCTGCCCTCCAGCTCAGTCACATCTGCCCCCAGCTTAGTGTCATCTGCAAACTTGCTGATGACTGACTCGATGCCCTCATCCAGATCATCTATGAAGATGTTAAAGAGGATGGGGCCCAGCACTGATCCCTGAGGGACACCACTAGTGACTGGCCGCCAGCTGGATGTGGCACCATTCACCACCACTCTCTGGGTCCGGCCCTCCAGCCAGTTCCTAACCCAGCACAGAGTGTTACCATCCAAGCCGCGGGTTGACAGCTTAGCCAGCAGTTTGCTGTGGGGGACAGTGTCAAAGGCCTTGCTGAAGTCCAGATAGACCACATCCACAGGCCTCCCCACATCCACCAAGCGGGTCACCTGATCATAGAAGGAGATCAGGTTAGAAAGGCAGGATCTGCCCTTCCTAAACCCATGCTGGCTGGACCTGAGATCTTTGCCATCCCTCAGGTGCGCAGTTATTGGCCCCAAGAGAACCTGCTCCATCAGTTTCCCTGGCACTGAGGTCAGGCTGACGGGTCTGTAGTTCCCACCATGAGAGGTGACAAGGTAAGGCAAGTGTGAGCTGCTCTGATTTCAAAAGAGAAAGAAGAACAGGTGCAGGTTGCTTTGATGTGAAATGTCAGTCCTTGGTCTGGACTCGAATTTGGGCACAAACTGCTGGGTGTTTCCCTTGCTGCACAGCCTGGGCAGTGCCACAGTCCTTGGTGCCATGTGGTGTGATGGGGAGAGGACAGGTCCTGCTGACTCCACTTTGTCTTGGTCCCTTGCAGTGTGGGGCAGCTTTCTCCTCTGCTCCTTCTGCTCCATTGCATTGCAGCCCAGAGCCCAGGGAGCCCATCTTGCTTCTGCCTACAAATGCCTATGCCACAGGAGGATTCTGGCAGGACCCCCAGCTGCAGGAGAAGTAGGTCCTACTCTGAGGAGTGCAAACAGCAGTGAATTACCACTACCAGAGAATTTGGTTTAATGGGTTCCAGGGGGTTTGTGAGCCGGGTCCCCACATGCAGGCAGCTGGTCTCAGCTGTGGTGCTGCCTGGCATGGTGATGTGTCACCCTGCCCCACGCTGTGCTGATCACCCTGTGCCATTCCAGTCCCCTCATGCCGTGCTGATCCCCTCATGTCCCGCCTGGGCTGATCTTCCCACTCTGAGATGCATTTGTGGGCTTGAGCCCTAGCCCTGGCTTCTTCCCAGCATCCAGCCAGTGTTCTGGCTACAGCTGAGCTCCATTGATTCTTGTTCCTTGGTCACTGACTGTGCATCCACGTCCTGTTTGTCCCTTCCTTCCTGTGGTCATGGACACCACAGCTCCCTGCTTCTCCCACATCCAGATGTGCCAGTGCAGACTGACAGCTGTCAGCCCTCCAGCCACATCCCATCATGCCGGCTGCAAGAACGCAGGCTCCGAGGCCACTCCAGCTGCAGCTGCTTGCCCCTGCATGTGTGTGTCTGTCCCTATAGATGTGCTTCAGGAGCTGGAGTCAGGTTTCAGCAGGAGCAGCCCGAAGGCTGCAGCAATTGTGCACACAGACAGGAGAGCAGGAGTTGGACTTCCTCAGGCTCTGCCTCAGTCTCTTGTTAGCTGTTCGGCTGCATCCCTGCTGCTCCTTTGCTCACTGAAGTGCTGGGGAGGGCCTTGCACTTTTTGTGGCATCAGTGTTCTCACAGAAGACCTGCCTGCTGTGCCTTCTGCATCCCACTGCATCCTGCCCCGTCCTCGCAGCACCCTGCCAAGGAGGGGCGGTGGGCACTCGAACCTTCCCTGTGACCAGCACGTGGTTGTCACCTGCTGTCATAAGAGCTGGGACCTGGTGGCAGAGGGCAGGAGACAGGATGGAGAGGCTGGCGATGAGGGCAGGTATTGCAGGTGGTCAGTGCCCACCTGTTGGCAGAAGCTGCATGTTTTGGAGAGGGCCCTGGCAGGTGCTGGTGCCCATCTGCTATGCATGCCATGCTGTGCTGTGCTGTGCCGTGCCATCCCAGGGTGGGCTGCCATGGGAACCAAACCTCCTTCCTGCAAGATAAACAGTTGGGCATTTTGGCCTGGTTTCTGCAGGACTAACCTGGCAGGGACGAGAGGAAGTGAATTAAACCTCTGATTTTCTGACTCCCAGGGGAGCATCTGGCAGTGCTGCTGCAAGCGGCGGTGTGGTCGTGTGCCCGGGAAGCTGCTGGGCTGAAGGGAAGGGCTGTTGTGATCAGCTCCTTGCTGCAGGGCCGAGGTTGTGCCTATTCCAGGTTTAAGGGGCTTTTGTGGGGGGACTTTTGTGGTAGGTCTGTGGTGCAGAGACTGCTCCTGCTTCTCTGGGCTCCTGTAATCTCACGATGCCTCTTGCAGCCTCCACGTTCAGCACCAGCGTGGCTGCTCTCTGAGCAAAGAGGCCCTTGGCTGGGCCTCGGCAAACCTCACTGGGGTGTCCCTGGGGCTCACACTTCTGTCTCCGAGCTGGACCTCTCCTCTGCCATCCATGGCTGCTGGGAGGCGGATGGGCCACGGAGCCTGCCCAGGCAGGGATGGTACCAGATGGAAGGACACCATCTGTGGGGATGGGTTGTCATAGAAACCCATCCCTGCTGTCCCAGCACCACCAAACCAACACCAGCCCCACATCATGCCCTGGCCCTACTGCCAGCTCTCCTAGGTCCTGGGAGCACAGCCTGGGCACTTGGTGGGGCAGTGAGGGGTCCTGACCCATCTCGGGCTCGGGGCTCTGCAAGTGCCTTTTCTCATCTTTTCTTGCTGCCAGTTTTGGGTTTCTCTCAGATTCAAGATGCTACTTTATCAGCAGCCTGCCCGCCCGCGGCTTTGCCAGGGAAGATAAGCTCTTATCGCCCGCCTGGCACTGCTGCCCGGCACGGGGGGAAGCTGATGCCTGCCTTTGGTTTTTCAGGAAGCAGGAGCTGCTGAACAGCTCGGATGTGACCGTCCCGGAGCGGCCGCTGTCCCCCCCGCTCACCGCCCCGCCGACCATGAAGGTGAGTGTGCGGGCGCTGCCGCGGTGGGCGCAAGGTCCGGACCGGGTGCTGGTTTTGGAAGAGGAGCTGGCACGGAGCGGCACTTCCAACGCAGCGGCTGCCCGGAGCCGGGCTGTTCCCGCGGGAGCAGCAGTAGGTGGTTGCTGGAGCCGAGCCCGCAGCGCGTTCGTGCGTGCCGGAGGGCCCCATCCTGTGCCACCGCGCACGTTACGCAACCGCGAGCGGGGGGCAGAATCCCAGAGCCGTTATCCTCCCGGCGGCCCTCCCCGGGCGCCGCGGCGGGCGGCTGCTTGCCAGCTCGGGGCAGACGGCACATCCCCGGCGGGCAGTGCTGCGGGCACAGCCTGACCCACTGCTCCCTCCTGCCAGGACCGCTTGGCCGCTGACTTTCGGCTGTGCCATCCCGTGGGATGCGGTGCTTCCCCAGCTCTGCTCCTCCTGCTGCGTTCCCAAACCCAGCGGGAGAAGGTCGGAAGCAACCTGGTGAGACCTGGAAGCTGGTCCTGATGGAGCCGGGGTTGAACCGGGCACTGCCACAGCTGCCAGCTTGCAGTTATCTCACTCAAACAGTCTCAAGCAAGCAGGGTGTGTGCACCCCTGTGCCAAGTAGGGTGATGCAGAGAGCTGGGACAGTGCCCTGGGGCAAAGCACCTGCCTCCTGAGGGCCTCTGCCTTTGCCCTCCACACATTTGCAGGGAAGTTCTGCTTGTTGAGGAGCCTGTGAGCCAGGCAGGCTGAGCCCAACTGCAGGTGAAGAGCTGGCTCCCAGTGCTAGGATCTGCTCCGTGCCCAGGAGGGGCTCTGGGGGTTGAGGCCCTGGGCTCGCTGTGGGCACAGAGGGATGGTGGCTGCTCCTCAACTGGAGCCAGGGTGATGTGGGACAGGAGGTCAGGCTCTTCACCAGTGTTCAAACATTAGTCCAGTGCTTCCCTCAGCTTGGGAAACCTGGCATGGAAACCAGGTATGAAAACCTGTGGGAAGCTTGGCATGTGCAAAGCGTGCGGATGCTGCTCCGTGTGCTCCAGGGGATGCAGGCTGCCCAAAAGCAGAGGCTGAGGACCTTTTCTTCTGGCCACGCTCTCCTCACACCGCAAACCGGTGCTGTGGCTGGGGGAAGAGGCTGGTGGTGGTGCTGGCTGAGGGCAGGCAGGGGTGCCAGTCTGCAGGGGCAGGGCTGGAGGCTGCTGTTTCGCTGCTGGTTCTCCGTTTGTATAATCGTGTCGTTAAAGCAATTAAAAGGCGATTACTGACTCGTTCTGCTCTACAGCAGGATTAAAGGCCTCCAGAATCTTTTGCAGATGGCACAGGTTGTCCTCTCAGAAAGGCGAGGCAGAGCTGGCAGCCTGTGGCACGTGCTCCCTCCCTCCCTCTGCCCTCAGGCCCCGCGGCTCTGGCAGAGCTGCTGCGGTCCTGGCTGCCTGCGCTGCCCCCGCAGCTGGGCAGTGGCACAGGAGGATCCTGGATGCTGCTTTGCCAAGCACAGGGAGCTCCAGACGTGCCAAGCAGAGATAAATCCTTATGGTCTCTAGGCTGGGGGTTGTTTGTGTACCTCTGGGTTTGCTTCTGCTTGTTTGGAGCTTCCCTGTGCCCCTTGCTGCTGCTTTAGTCTCGGCTGCATCGGCTCTTGAAAGGTCAGGGTTGGCGTGGACCTGCTGATATTTAAGAGATGGAGCTGGAAAGGAAGATGTTAGGGGTCAAGGAGCTATCAGCTTGGTGAAGGGAAAGCTAGGGTGACGTCGTGGTTGGGAGGCAGAAACCTGCTCCTTCTGGAGACGTCAGCTTGGTGCCCTGACCCCCATGGTCAGTGTGGGGGATGCTGGGCAGCTGCTCAGTGTTGGTGGAGCTAAGCCTGTGAGGAGATGCTGCGCAGCATGGGTGCGTGGAGGGCATGTCCTCAGGGCTCCTCCTGACCTGCCCCGACCTGCCCTGCTCTCGGCAGACTTTTAGGTGCATCCCAGAGATCTGTGCAGGAATTGCTGTCGTGGAGAGGGACAAAAGCTAGGTAAGGGCACTGGGAACATGATCAGGAGGTTTTGGTGCTGCTAGTGCCTACTCTGCATCTTTTGGGTCAGCAGATTGGGCTGTCCTAAGGTGACTCTCGAGAGGATTTGCAGCTGGGAGTCATTCAGGTCCCGTGGAAGGGCTGTGGCTTCTTCGTGCATGCAGATTCCAGCTGGAGAGGTTGGAATTTTCTGCCTTCTGCCCAACAGTCTGTTCCTGCTGCAGCTTTCCCAGGTGGGTGCTCTCCTGAGGGGCACAGCACCTCCCACCGACGTCCTGTGCATCCCACCAAGGTGCTGTGCATCCCACCAGCTGCCTGCCAGTCCCCTGTCAGTCCCCTGCAAACCCTCATCTGCTTCCTGCCCAACCTGTTTGGGGCACTTTGCCTCCCAGGGGAGCCACCCTTTGAAATAACAAAGCAGCAGAGCTGCCTGCCTCTGCCTTGGAGAAACATTAACGAAGGGAGGTGTGGGGTGGGGAGGGATGCCCGGGCTGGCGCTTGGCTGCTGGCACCAGGACCCCTGAGGAAGGCTGGTGGTGGCAGTGCCTGTGGCTGCGTGGCAGATGCAGGAAGATGGACTTCTTATGGGGCATGCTGGTGAGTGCTGTGCAACGTGGAGAGCTGGGCAGAGCTGTGCCCTGCTCTGTTGCATCCTTGGTGGCCCCGACCTGGTGCAGGGTTTTCTTTCTGGGTGTCATTTCCTCGGAAAGCTTCCGAGCAGGCTCTGGCTGTACTGCAGCTTCTGCTCTCATCGCTCCGCATCTGCTCTCCAAGCTTGGCCCTGGGGCGCTGAGTGCTTGGGCAGACACCGTGTGCCTGGTGCTGACAGAGTGGACCCGTGGGCTTTTCTGGGCTGCAGCGCTGGGGTGGAACTGTCCATCCCCTGTCAGGCTGCTTAGTGCTGCAGCTGAGGGCAGGTGAGCAGGGAAGGAACAGCAGCTGCAGCGTTCCAGGTTGGGTGTTCTGCATTTCTGAGGTTGTCAGGACATGAAGCTGGTCAGGGTTGTCTCACTGAAGACAGGCAGAGCTGTCTGCTCTGGTGATGCCTTTGGTAGCACTGGGGAAGCAGGTGCAGGTTTAGACTGGAGCATTGTAACCATCACTGCTGCTGGGCCATAGCAGGACCATTGCTTGCTGCCCAGCGTCACAAGGCTGTCATTGTCTCCACCCTAATCACCAAGATGTTTGTGTCCCTGCAAAACTGGCTCTAAGCATGCAGGAAACCCTCAGGGGTGCAGGCTCTGCTCTGTGAACTGCCTGGATGATTTTCTGCTGGAACCTGCCCTAGCAGGTGGATCTGGTGCTGCTGTGTGGTTTGGTTCTCTGGTTCTGGCCCCTGGCAGAATGAGACCTGGGAACAGCTTCAGTGGACTCAAAGAGCCTTTGTCCATCGCAGATACCCGGAGATAACCTGGAATCTAAGCCTAGCTCAAAGTAAGGAGAAGCCTTTTGGAAGTGCTGTGGGCACACAGAGCTCTCCTTACTTAGGCTTTGATACCCCTCACAGGGGACACCTGCTGGGTGTAGCCTAAAGCCAGAGCCATGCCAGGGCTGCCCTGAACCACGCACTGCCCTCCTGCGCTGCCAGCGGTTTTCCTGTCCCAGCTGCTGTCACCCAGGGCAGGCACTGGGCTGCCCCTGCTGTAAAACCAACCTTTGCTCACCACATTTATTGAGAGACAATCTCTGAGGTTTTCCTTGGCTCATTTTCATTCCTTAATCTTTGGCTTTTCTCTCTCTTCTGTGCTGTGGGAAGTCCAGTTCGATCCCTGGTGAGTGGCAGGGAGCATGGGGGTTAGAGGAGGGGGGGGACACGAGGAAGAGGAAGGAGCAGGCTGCTGCCTCGTGCCTCCAGAAAAGCCATTTGCTGGTTTCCTGGGAGTGCCCTGGCCCTGCCAGCCCAGCTTGGCTCGGGGAGGTGTTTGTGTGTGCTCCAGAGCAGGAAAAGCCTGCCCGAGGATCGGGATGGTCCTGCTGCGGTTTGGTGCTTGCTCTACCAAAGGGGTGACCTCACCCGTGCCTGGTGACTCAGGGGGCTGCTGTGTGCTGGCAGAGCACCAATTGCATTTCCCGTGGCCGTGAGTGCTGGTGGAGCAGTGTCTGAGCTGGTCAAACCCAGGGTTCTGCAGCCAAACATGGCAGGACCTGGGGGAAAATTCCTCAGAGCGGCACCGAGACCATGCCAGGACCAGGATCCTGCGGGCAGCACAGGCAGATCAGGGCAGGAACAGGGTTTGTGGATGAGCTCTTCCCAGTCTGGGTTTGTCACCCCCAGTCCCACTGTGCTAAGTGCTTCTGAAGGCCCAGGACGCTCCTGCTCTGTGTGTCTCTTGTGCTGCAGTGGCTTGGGATGCAAAGCACTGATGGGACTGAGGCAGAGCCCCCAGGCTGGGCACCAGTATTGCTGGGGACAAGGCAGAGCCCCCAGGCTGGGCACCAGTGTGGCTGGGCTAGCAGGACAAGCTCCCTACTGCAGGCTCAGGCTGCTCTGGAGCAGGCAGGCAGCACTGTCAATCGAGCCCCAGCTAATCTCTTTAGTTCATTTGGCAAGTAGGACATTAACCCTGCGCTGGCAGCCCAGGGCTGGCACTGCCAGTGTGTCCATGGTCAGTGAAGGGCAGAGCCCAGAGCTTGCACCTTGCAAGGTAAGGGGTATGGGGCTGCTGTTGGGGTCTCATTTGCCAGAGTATTGCTTTTCTGGATCAGTCACTCTGGGCCTGTTGCACTTTGGAAGGAAAGGATTTTGCTGCTGTTTTATGTGCACAGATGCCCTCCTGCCAGGGCCTGGCAAAGCAGCAGCGCTGCAGGGACCAGGACACACCTCCTCCCATGCTTCTTGTGTTGTGACCAGCTCTGCCCACATTCCAGCAAACACCACACCTGTGGCACTGCTGGGCACCCTGTGGCCCTTGGCAGCCATCTGGTTGTTGTCTCCACCTGGTCCCTGAGATCGAGCAACACATGGCAGGGCCGTGGAGTGTGCCTACAGCAGGTGCCTGCTTTCCTGTGCTCTCTTTCCCCTCTCCTTCACTCCTGCCCAGCTGTCCTATGCTCTGTGGGGCAGGATCACACCTTGACCCTGCTCTCCCCTTAGCATCTCCAGCCCATGCCACTGCTGCTGAGACATGTAAAGTCACCAACCTTAGAGACCCAAGAAGCCACCAGGGCACACAAGGAACCCAAGAGCTTGCCCAGCCAGTGGTGCTAGTGTTGATCAGAAGAATACATCACCAGAGCCACGAGTGAGCTCCACACCCACGACCTGGGCAGTGCTTGGACTGGGTGCTACTGGTGCTGGGGACCAAGCTCTGGTCAGGCTGGATGGGAGCTGCCATGCCAGGGGCTGGGTCCAGCACCACACTGCACTCTGTCCAGCTTGCCAGGCTTTCTTGGAGGTGAAATGCAGAGCAGGAGGAGGTGGGGAGCTGGAGCTGCTTGGTATGGGAGAGCCACCAGCCCTGGGAGCCCAGTGTGGCTGAAGGCTCCATCCCTACCTGGTGTCAGGGCTGGATGGGGCATCTCTGAGGCACACAAACCATCAGCTGTGAATTGTTCCTGCTGAGGGCCAGGGTGCCTGGCACGAGGTGTGGGGTCTGCTGCCCCTGCCTTGCTGTGCCTTGGGCTGTCAGTGACCTGCAGCTCTCCTTCTCTTCTCTTCCAGTCTGCAGAATTCTTCGAAATGCTGGAAAAAATGCAGGTAAGCAGCATCAGAAGGGCAGGTGCCAGGGCTCCTTCCCTGCCCCATGGGCCCACAGCACCTCCTACACCTGGTATGCTGAGAGGCCTCGTGTGACTGTGCCGTGGTTTGGGTTGTTGATGAAGTCCCCAGCGCCCTGTGGGCCCTGCTCAAAGGGACACAGCAGGTGCCCCCAGTCCAGACCAGGCAGCAGAACTGCACAGGAGCAGGCAGCATGGCAGGGAGAGCAGTGGAGGTGTTGGCAGCAACCTCCCCATAGCGTCTCCTGCAGTGGGTCTGTGGGGGGAGGTTCAGGGCATAGGCTGGGTCTGTGCACTGGCTCAGCACCCTGCAGGTAGGGCAAGGCAGACTCCTGTCCCATGCCAGAACGTGTCAGGATCTGCCCCAGAAGTGCCAGGGCACCAGGGCATGTGCCTGCTCCCCACAGACCATCATAGCAGGGATCTATTCTGGGAGCCCATCCTGGAGGAACGAAGAGGGAACTGGAGTGGGACATGGGGCATTTTGTGTTGGTGCTGTGCCAGCTCCTGGGAGCTGATCATTCCTGCCTCACATTTAGGGACTTCCAGTCTGGTGTTGCTGTGTCTCAGGGCTTGTCCTGCCACATCAGGGGATGGTCCCTCCCCATCACCCACTTGCACTGTATTCTGATGAGGTCTATCCTGGCGGGGGCAGCTCTGCCTGGCTTGTCCCCTCCTTTCATGCCACCTCTGTCACAGTGATTCTGTGCAGTGCAACACCCTCATGGCTTTGTCTGTGTGGTTGAAAACATCTTCACGATCCCATCTATGTGTTCTGTTCCAAACAGGCACCGAAACTGGAAGAGCAGAGAACTGGAAGCCAAAAGCATAAGGTTGGTTGGATTTTGTTCCTTGTGTGGGTCATCTCAAGTGCCCTCTCCTGGGTCTCATCAGGGCTTTATTTTGTTTCCTCCTCAAAGTCAGGCCCCCAAAGGGCTCAGCAGGGTTTAGCTGTGGTTAAGGACAAGGCTCTGATTGAATTGCAGAGGAGAGGCTCTGCCTGGAAATCCTAATCCAGCTTTAGTCCAAACCCCGGGTTCAGTGGGGAGCTTACACCCATAATGGGGACCCCTCTGACCCTGCTGCGGAGCCTTCCTGCAGACCCGAGTGGGCTGGGTCCCCAGGGATGTGGTGGCATTGCTGCCAGGGCTGGCACCCATTGCCACACCCAACGTGAGCATCACCTCACTCTCCATCACTGATTGGTGTAGGGCACGGGGGGCAGAAGGGAGCGGGTAGCTGGAAGTGCCCCATGGGTGGCATGTGCCAGGCTGTGGTCTTAAGGGGCAGTTGATGGGGAGCAAGTGGTCACAGGTGGTGTTTCCATTCCTTTTTTCAGGAGGACTACATCCCATACCCCAGCATCGATGAGGTGGGTGCCCTGAACCCCCCCAGTGGCTTTATGAAGCTACCAGAGATGGGACCTGGGCGAGCTGTGCAAAGCCCATTCCCTATGCCCACCTTTGTGGCTGCAGCTCTTCCTCGGTGCCCTCTTCTAGGGGAGAGGGAAGAGGGTCCAGTGAGGGGCTGGATTTCCCCCCCCCCCCCACGGTGCCAGGGCTGGGGGCTGCTGTGGGGAGGGGCAAAGCAGGGGCAGAACATGGGCCAGTGAGCCCCTGCAGCCCACATCTGCACCCTGGTCCTGCCCACCCCCTCACGGGCACATCTCTGCAGATCCTGGAGAAGGGCAGCCCGTACCCACTGATCATCCTGCCCCAGTTTGGGGGGTACTGGATCGAGGACCCGGAGAACCTGGGCACACCCACCTCATCTGACAGCAGCATCTGTGAGGAGGAGGAGGAGAGCCTCAGCCCCAGCACCTATGGCTACAAGCTGGAATGCAAAGGAGAGGCCAGGGCCTACAGGAAGCACTTCCTAGGGAAGGTGGGTGCCCCTGCTGGGGGGGGCAAGTGGGCAGCTGAGAGTGGCACACACTCCCCCCAGGCAAGAAAGAACTTCTGGCAACTGTGAGCAACGTGGGCAAGTTATCCAACTGCTCTCTTTGCCAGGAGGGCAGAGCTGACCAGTGTGGTCATGATGGCCACACACACAGCCTTCACCCACCCAGGGTGGGCACTGCCAACTTGGAGCCAACCCACAGAATCACAGGATATTAGGGGTGGGAAGGGACCAAAGGAGATCATCGAGTCCAACCCTCCTGCCAGAGCAGGACAATACTATCTAACCCCATTCCCCCAGGGACCCTGGGTGGGCACTGCTGGCTCTGAGTCTGCCCTGTCTGCAGAGCCTTGAGGCTGGGGGCTCGGCAAACTCGGGGCACCTGCCGTGGCAGCAGCCTGCCTGCCCTCTTGCCCCCAGCCCGATAATCCTCTTTCTACTCTGTACAAAGCTGGGAACAGGGTGTTAAGGTCTACAGGCAGAGGGATTAAAAGCCCAGTCCCCACGAGGAGGGGCAAGGGTGTGTGCCCCTGAGGGGCAGGATGATGTCAGGGAGGCAGATGAGTCCTTGGCTCCTGGGCAGGGTGTGGGCAGTGCCACGGCTGAGCTGCCTCCCCCACCACTAATACTCCTCTCTGGTTTTAGGATCATCTCAATTTTTACTGTACAGCCAGCAGCCTCGGGAACCTGATCCTCTCCATTAAGTGTGAGGAGGCAGATGGCACAGAATATTTAAGGATTATACTCAGGTATGGGGGGGGGAAAAAAAGCTTTGTTTAACAGAATTTCTCTCTGGGGTTCCTTGGTTTGTTTCTGTGCCAGCTGGGTTGGCAGCATGCTGACAGCAGCACGTGGAGAGGGCTCAGACTGGGGTGGGAAGCAGCAGCAGCATCTTCCCCGTGCTGCTTCTGGGGGTGCCTGGCCCCCAGTGATGGGCATGAGGCTTTGATCTGGTGCTAAACCCACTGGCACTGGGTGTAAAGCTCTGTGTGACACGGGATGGCACCAGGCATGTCCACCCTGGGGCTCAGTGAGCAGACGAGACCTGTCTGAGCTGCTCTGTCACTTCCCTCCAGACCATGAATATTTTAGGAGCAGCAGGGATGAGAATTAAAACAGAGCCCTTGCCTCTGCAGACCCCACAGAGGCTGCAGAACCTCATCAGGTTAGGCGAGGCTGCAGCTGGCACCTCTGCCTTGGACGCTCCCTCACAGATGCTTGGTTCTGTTCCTTTGCCAGGTCCAAAGTGAAGACCCTGCACGAAAGGATCCCCCTGGCAGGGTTCAGCAAGTTGCCCAGCATCCCTCAGATTGCAAAGGTGAAGTGCTGGGGTACCTGCAGCAAAGCCCACACTGCTGTGCCCAAGTGCCTTGGGCAGCACTGGGTGGCGTGGGGCAGTGTTGGATGGCATTAGATGGCATTGGGCAGCGTTGAGTAGTGTTGAGCAATGTTGGGTGGCAGTGCCTGGGCTCTCTGGTCTGGGTGAGCTTGGTAGGTGATGGCTTCTGCTGGTCCTGCTCCTGGTTTCTTGCACATCGTGGGCAGGTCACTGGTTGGTGTCTGGGGGAGGAGGTAAGGAAGTGCAGTACCTTTGATCTGTGGAGAGATCTGGGACTTGTCTTGCTTTGTCCCCAGTTGGGTACCAGCCGGACCATGGGGCATGCCCTGGGGAGCTCCTGCAGCCAGAGCCTGGCTGGGGCTCCTGCTTGTGGTTTGGGCAGGCTGGGGGTGTCTGCTCCGTGTGCCCAGGGCCCCAGCCCTGACTGCTCTTTCCCTTGCCTGCAGGCCTTCTGTGATGATGCCTCTGGGCTGAAGTTCAACCCAGTTCTGTACCCCAAGGTGAGGTAACTTACCCCAGGCTGGTTGTGTACTGGGCAGAGGTGGTCAGGCAGGGTTCATTGTCTCCTTTTCTCCAGGATCCAAAGGCTGCTTTGGTATCTTGTACATGGATGTTTGTGCTGCACCTTCCAGCTCCCTGCCTCTGCTGCTGGCTGTGCAGGGCAGTGGTGGTGGGCAGAGCAAATGTCTGGCAGCAGGTCATCTGATGGCACATGGGGGCCACCAACTAATTGTGTCAACTGGCCACCAAGGGCTGGTGGCACTTTGGGGTTGATCTGCCCTTGGAGAGGGAAGAGAAACCAACTGCGGAGTGTGAAACCAACCTGGGTCTTGGTTTGATGCCTTAAACTCAGTGAGAAGGGCTGAGCCTGTGCCCAAGCTATGCAGGAAGAGATGCAGGGGTGGAGGGATCACTGCAGGGCACAGAGTGGCAGTGCCCACAGGTGTGACATACCTGGGCAGAGTGCTTCAGCTGGGTGGCAGTGCCCACAGGTGTGACATACCTGGGCAGAGTGCTTCAGCTGGGTGGCAGTGCCCACTGGCTTGACATACCTGGGCAGAGTGCTTCAGCTGGGTGGCAGTGCCCACTGGCTTGACATACCTGGGCAGAGTGCTTCAGCTGGGTGGCAGTGCCCACTGGTGTGACATACCTGGGCAGAGTGCTTCAGCTGGGTGGCAGTGCCCACTGGTGTGACATACTCTGACTTATTGCCTGCTCTGGGGTGGCTTCTCCTTGTGTGTGCCATGAATTGTGCCAAGGGAGCTGGGAGCCCTGAGCAGGGTTGACTCTGCTGCTCGTTGTGTTTTGAGCTACCAGATGACCTCATTCACCTCCCACAGGCATCCCAGATGATTGTGTCTTATGACGAGCATGAGGTCAACAACACATTCAAGTTTGGTGTGATCTACCAGAAGTTCAGGCAGGTGAGTAGTGCCTGTGCTGGGCTTGTGGAGCATGGCCCAGGGCTCTGTGCCTCACGAGTGCACATTTCACAGAGTCACAGAGCCACAGAATGTCAGGGGCTGGAAGGGACTGCCAAAGCTCATCCAGTCTAACCCCCCTGCCAGAGCAGAATCTCTTATACCAGATCATACAGGAACACATCTAGGCAGGCCTTGAATATCTCCAGAAGACTCCACAACCCTCCTGGGCAGCCTGTTCCAGTGCTCTGTCACCCCCACAGTGGAAAAAAACTCCACCTCATGTTTACATGAAACGTCCTATGCCTCAGCTTCCACCCAGTGCCCCTTGTCCTGTCATCAGATATAGCAAAGCCTGGCTCCAGCCTGCTGGCACTCACCCTGCACATCTCTATAACCACTGATGAGGTCACCTCTCAGACTCCTCTTCTCCAAGTCCCCCCCACCCAGTGCAGCACTCTGGGTTCCAGGGTGCCTGCTCTCAGAGCTCCTTTCTCACTGCTCAGCTGTTTCCCAGACTCGTGCAGAAAACTAAGTGGCTGAAAAAGATTGGGTGTGGAAGTCAGCCCCCGAGCTGCTGGGGGACGTGGCAGTGGCTGTGGATTTTAGCAGATGTGGTGCTGTCATCAGGTGCGTGCTTAGGCAGCGGAGGGCTTCTGCTTGTCTGGGGGGACTGTGGGCTCCGGAGACAGGCGCCCACGGAGCGCCGGCATCAGCCGGGGGACTCCTGCTGGCAGCGCGGAGGCAGCGGAGCCTGCGGCTCGCTGGGGATGGCTCTGACAGGCACTCCAATTAGCTTCACAGATTGCAGCTTGTGGTGGACTGAGCAGCTCGGGCAAGGCTGTAATTAAGGCCTCCTTGTTATACAGCAGCCAGGGGATGATCAAGGCTGCCGTTTTCCAGGGGAGGCTTCATTCCTGGTTTGGGGTTTCCTTGAACGTTATCCTCAGGTCCTGGCTGTTGGTCAGAAGATGCTCTTGGCACCTTCACCATTGGGTGGTTTGGTGGCTGAGGGGCTGTGGGCAGCTGGAATTTTCCAGTGGAGGCTTCACTCCTCTTTTGGTGTTTCCTGAGCTTTGCCCTTGGGTTCTTGCTGCTGTTCAGAAACTGCTCTCAGTACCTTTGTTGTTGGGTGGTTTGGTGGCTGTGGAGCTGTGGGCAGCTGGGATTTTCTGCTGGAATGAAGCCTCCTCTTTTGGTGTTTCCTGAGCATTGCCCTCAGGTCCTTGCTGCTGTTCAGAAACTGCTCTCAGCACCTTTGTTGTTGGGTGGTTTGGTGGCTAAGAGGCTGTGGGCAGCTGGGAATTTCCAGTGGAGACTTCATTCCTCTTCTGGTGTTTCCTGAACATTGTCCTCAGGTCTGTTCTGCTGGTCTGAAGTTGCTCTTGGCACCTTCACCACTGGGTGGTTTGACTCTGGGCAGCCTGTAACTGGTGGTGGTGAGTGTGGTGGTGCCAGCTGGGGAGCAGCCCATGGTTGTGCATGACAACCCCAAGAAGAGGAGCTGGTGATGTCCTCTGGCATTTCATGGATGGGGCAGGTGGTGGCAGGAGATGGAGAGGTGACCTGAGCAGAAGTCACCATCATAGCTGGGGCAGGATGGGTTCCATTGTCTGTGCTGTGGCACTTTTGATGGCAACACAGGTGGATGTTAAGAAGAGGATGCTCAGTTCAGGCAGTGTGGGGTCCTCTGTGGCTCAGCTGGACTGGTGCCATGATGGCAGAGCTGTAGCCAGGGCCTCCTCCTTCCCCTGGCCCCAGTTGCTGTGGCTGCTGGAAGCGGTCAGCGCCGGGGCTCCCAGAGCTGAACCTTGTGTCCTGCAGACCCAGGAGGAGGAGCTGTTTGGCAATAACGAGGAGAGTGCTGCCTTCAAGAGCTTCTTAAGCTTTCTGGGAGACACCATAACGCTGCAGGACTTCAAAGGGTGAGCTAACTGAAAAGAAAGATTGTACAAATGCTTTTAGCTAGAGCCTGTGTCGTGTGTAAAAATACCCACGGGCGAGAACAGAAGCTGGGGCTGAGCAGAGCAGCAGCAAATATAGCTCTGGCTTGGCTTGCAGAGCTGGGGGAGTCTTCAAAAAAAGATAAATTGGAGCTGCCAGGAGAGGAAAAAACTTCCTTGGGTGCAGCTTTGAGGTTGTGAGAAGATCTGGCTCTGTTCAGCCACAGAGGAAAGGAACTTTGCGTGGAAACGTGCCCAGTCTGGTGTTGCAGGCTGAGCTGTGGTGTGCCTCTAGGGTGGGCATGGTGTGTGCAGAGGCTTCCTGCTGCTGGGCAAGGTTGTGGGCTGGCAGATGTGGTCAGCCTGGTGATCAGTCTGGCTGTGATGCACCCCATGGGGTCCAG
This sequence comes from Pogoniulus pusillus, assembly GCF_015220805.1. Lineage (NCBI taxonomy): Eukaryota > Metazoa > Chordata > Aves > Piciformes > Lybiidae > Pogoniulus > Pogoniulus pusillus. The sequence goes on along the minus strand of NC_087290.1, from coordinate 12,613,412 downwards.
ACCAGTGCCTGGCTATGGGACGGGACACGAGTTGTCCTTTCTGTTCACAGAATGGGTTGAGTTGGGAGAGACCTTAAAGATGATCCAGTTTCTACCCCCTGCCATGAGCAGGGGCACCTCCAGCCAGCCCAGGTTGCTCAAAGTCCCATCCAACCTGGTCTTGAATTTCTCTAGGGAGGGGGCATCCACAACCTCTCTGGGCAACCTGTTCCAGTGTCTCCCCACCCTCCTTGTCAAGAATTTCTTCCTCATCCAGTCTCCATCTCCGCTCCTCAAGCTTAAAGCCGTTGTCCCTTGTCCTGGCAGCACACCTCCTTGCAAAAACGTCCTTGTCAAAGAAAGGAGCAGGCCTGTCCTGCTGCCTGTCCCCTGACAGCTGCGGCGGCCCCTGCTCAGCCTGCAGTTAGTGTCCCTCGTTAACGTCCCCTCCTTTCTCGCCGGCTCTGCCCCGACGCCCAGCTTTCGAGGAGGCCTGGATGTCAGCCACGGGCAGACGGGCGCGGAGTCGGTGTACACCGTGTTCAGGGACAGGGAGATCATGTTCCACGTCTCCACCAAGCTGCCTTTCACCGAGGGAGATGCACAGCAGGTAAGAGATGAGCTTCCCGCTGCAGCAGCGTCCGAGCCGCGATGCTCCGGCTCTGCCCTGCCCGGTGCCACCAGCTGCCGAGCCCCCGTGCCAGCCTGGTGGGCACTTAGAGCTGGTGTTTGCTCCTGAAGCAGCAGAGCCACCCAGCTTAGGAACCTTTTCCCTTCCGCGCAGCTGCAGAGGAAGCGGCACATCGGCAACGACATCGTGGCCATCATCTTCCAAGAGGAGAACACTCCCTTCGTGCCCGACATGATCGCCTCCAACTTCCTGCACGCCTACATCGTGGTGCAGGCTGAGAGCCCCACGGCCGAGAACGCAACCTACAGGGTGAGTGGCTGCGGCTGGCAGGGGCCCTCTGCTGCCCGGGGGCTGCCCTGCGCTGTGCTGGTGGACCCAGCGCTGCCCCTGAGACGTTTGCGCTCCTGTGCTTGCCTGGGAGGGGCTGGGCTGGGCTCTACCGGGCCGGGCTGGCTTGAGAATCGTCCCCCCCAGCCTCGTCCACCCCGCCACGGTGGCTGCCCTCCAGGAAGGGGGCATCCCTGGGGGCTGCCCTGCCGCACCCGTGGCAATAACATTTCTCTTGGCTCTGTAGGTGTCAGTCACAGCCCGGGAAGATGTGCCCTCCTTTGGGCCACCCCTGCCAAGCCCACCAGTGTTCCAGAAGGTGAGAGCTGACATGGGAAGCATATTCCCAGCTGTAGGACAGATCAATGCCTGTATGTAATATGTCCAGAGAAGGGCCAGGAGGGAGGTCAGAGGGCTGGGGCTGCTCTGCTGTGAGGAGAGACTGAGGGAGTTGGGGCTGTGCAGTCTGGAGAGGAGAAAGCTCCCAGGTGGCCTTATTGTGGCCTTTTGGTATCTGAAGTGGCCTACAAGAAAGCTGGGGAGGGACTTTTTAGGTAGTGATAGGACTGGGGGGAATGGAACAAAGCCAGAAATGGGGAGATTCAGACTGGATGTTAGGAAGAAGTTATTCAGCATGAGGTGGTGAGACCCTGGAAGGGGTTGTCCAGGGAGGTGGTGGAAGCCTAATCCCTGGAGGTGTCTGAGGGCAGACTGGTGAGGCTGTGGACAGCCTGGTCTAGTGTGAGGTGTCCCTGGGCATGGCAGGGGGGTTGGAATTGGATGGTCCTTGTGGTCCCTTCCAGCCCTGACTGATTCTATGATTCCATATCTGAGCTGTTTCAAGCAGGGCTGTGTAGGACAAATGAGACACCTGGAGTTTCTGTGCATTTATTTTGGCTCCTAGTGGGATCCCTGGGGCTCCTGGCAGGGCAGGCGAGCAGTCTGGTGGTGATGGGTGTTTTCCCTGTCTCCCTGCAGAGCCCTGAGTTCCGGGAGTTCCTGCTGACCAAGCTCATCAACGCCGAGAACGCCTGCTGCAAGTCTGACAAGTTTGCCAAGCTGGAGGTAATGCTGCCCCTGCCCAGGGACCGGTGCCCAAAGCCTGCCCGTGGCTCAGCTCACTCCAGTGGCTGTGGGACCCTGTGGGGCTGGTGCTGCCCATGGGAGGGGGACAAGCCCCAGCTGCCCTGTGTGTCAGTGCCACTGTCCCCCCTCCCTCAGCCGAGCCTGTTCTCACTCCCCAGGACAGGACACGAGCTGCCTTGTTGGACAACCTCCACGATGAGCTCCATGGGCACACGCAGACCATGCTGGGCCTGGGGCCTGAGGAGGACAAGCTGGAGAACGGGGGGCATGGAGGCTTTCTAGAGTCTTTCAAGGTAAAGCCCTGTCCTGTGCCAACAGCAGAGATGAAGTGCGCCAGGGGTGGGCAAAGCATCTTCTAGTGGGAGATGTGGGTGAGCAGCATGGGGGATGGGAGGTGTCCCTTGAGGGCAAAGGGATGGGAGGAGGTTGGAGCTCACTGCCCTCAGTACCTACTCAGCCAGCAAACACCTGGACTGCTGCCAGTGTGCACAGGCTGGCACAGTTGTTGTTGGTGATGTCTCCAGACATCAGCTGGTGGACACAGTTTTCTCTGGTGCAGAGAGACAGGCACTGGTGGGTAGAACCTCGTCCTGCACCCCACGCTAGCTGCAGAGGGGTGAGCTGCTGGAGTAGGGGCTGCTGTCATTCCCCACAGCCTTTGCTTCAGGAGCTGAGGTGATGATGTGAAATGATGACTTTCTGGCCTGCTTTTTGTGTCCAAGAACACGGACTTTGCTCTCTTGGTATTGCAGGGTGTGCCAGGGCAGGCGGTGGGTGCCGTGGTCCGGGCTGGGCTGTGGTTACCTGGCCACTTCAGGACTGTGCTCCTGGGCTGCCTCCTGGCATATGTCCTGCACCGTGTGCTGCCAGAGTGACCAGGGAGATGGTGAACGAGGGCTGGAGAGGGGCAAGACCCCATCCCCATGAGTTCATTCTGCCCAGTCCCTCACACCTGTGACCCAACCTTCAGCCCCTTCCTCCCCAGCTCCTGTTTGCTGAGCTCTCAGCAGGCAAGGGGGCTCTAAGGGGATCTGCTGGGCTCTGAGCAGCCATCACCTCCTTGCCACTGGGCAGGCCCCTGGGACAGGGTACTGGGATGCCCTGTGGCCTTGGCAACCTGGGCAAACCCCCACTGCCTGCATGGCATGAGCCCTGCTGGAGCTGCACACACTGACTTTGACTTTGTATGAATCACAAACCCGAATAAAGGAGGACTGCTGGACTCTTGCTTGGTGTTTGTTACTGGATGGGTGAGAGGAGACAGCAGGGACTGTTGGGTGCCTTACAGTCACCATCATGGGCTAGCTGAGAGCTTGGGGCTGCAGCTCCTGCCCACCCCAGTGCAGGTCAGAGATCTCTGGAGCCAGCAGCAGTGCACCATGGATACCTCCAGCGCAAAGTTGTCCCTTTGTGGCTTGTTTCATATATGTTGAGCTGAGGTTGTGGGGCTGGAGGAGAGGAGAGGTGGCTGTGGCCAGGCTGGTGGCAGAGCAGCAACTTAGGGGAATGGCTTGTGAAGAGAAAGTTCTCTGCAGTTGGCACTTGGGCCTCACAGTGCAGTTTGGGTTCCTGTTGCTATGGGGACTGCAGTAATGAAAATGTGGCTGTAGGTTTGTTTAAACTTGAACACTTCACTGCTGCTTTTCACAGCCTTTGCCAGACTTCCAAGACATCTCATGGTTGCCTTTGTAAATGCTTAGGACAGCAGCTGAGGAAAGATTCACATTAACCAAGCTTGGTGATGTGGCTCAGGCAAGGACAGCCCAGAGGAAAGTGCATCCAGAGCCAGGGGATCACACAATTCCCACTCTGGTGGGTAGAGGGGAGGAAGGGGCTGCTTGGTTGGGAGGGATGGAGACTGAAGAGAGCAGAGAGAACCTGTGGCAGCTGTGGGCATGAGGCTGTGCCATTGTCTCTGGATCTCTTGCAGAGATGGATGGGCTGAAGCAGCAGCAACAGAACTTTTGGGCTCTGGGTTTTTCAAGCACAAGAATGCTCAAGGGCAGATGTTCTGTTGTGTAACTGTGAAGCTTCCAGCTCTGGGTGGATTTTGGGCAGGTTAGGGAGGTCTGTTGGTTCACAAGAGAGGTCCCTGCAGGACCATCCTGTCTGAGTCTGGGGAGAGTCGTGGAGAGTCTGAATCCAGAAACTTGGCTTATGGCTTGGCTATGGTCCCTGTTCCTGCTGAGGAGTTTGAGAGGTCACCAGGCACTGGGCAGGAGGCTCTGGGGTGTGTCTGGAGCTCCTGGTGCTGTAGCTGCAGACTGCAGTGAGGGAAAATCTGATCCTGTTCTGGCTGTGAGGCTATGCTTGGGCTGCAGAGAGCAGTGGCAGCTGGAGTTGCTGTGTGCCCACTCCTAAGGGAAGACCAGGCAGGTCCCACTCCAGTGTGGCTGGGGGAAGGGTTTGGGGTTGGTGGCCCTGCAGAGCAGTGCTGACCTCCTGTCCCCTCTGACTGCAGAGAGCCATCCGAGTGCGCAGCCACTCCATGGAGACGATGGTGGGCAGCCAGAAGAAGCACCACGGCGGTGGCATCCCGGGCAGCCTCAGCGGGGGCATCGTGCACAACAGCAGCGAGGTGACCAAGACCACCTTCTCGGTGAGTGTGGCTGTGTGTCCCTCTGTCCTGCTGTCCCTTTGTCTGTGCCTCCCTCCCCAGCCTGGCAGAGCGAGGGTGAGGGTAAGGAGAAGGCACGAGCAAAGTGTGGTTTTGTCAGTGCTGTGTTCGAGCTGGATTTGTCTTGTGGAAGAAATGAAAGTTGGCCTCCTGGGCTTTTCATCCCCGAAGTACAAGGCAGCTAGAAAGCAGCATCTGGCATTTGGTGCTCTCTGGGTGCCCAGGCTGAGAGTGGTGGGCAGCATAGTTCTTTGTGGGATGTTGTCCTGGTTTGGGAGCCTCCAGAAAGGAGCTTTGCTCCCTAGCCTGGACTGTTCTGTGCTTTCAGCCCCCAGTACCAGCTGCTGCTGCTGCCAAGAACCAGTCCAGGAGCCCCATCAAGCGCCGTTCGGGGCTGTTCCCTCGCCTGCACACCAGCTCTGAGAGCCAGGCGGAGAGCAGGACGAGGTGGTGAGTTTGACGTTGGCATGGGCACCGAGGTTACAGACCCCTTTTGCCTGTTGAACGTTAGAGAAGCTGTTGGTGGGTGCTGAGGCCGTGCCTGGGGCACAGGCTCCCCTTTCCACACAAGTCAGCCATGAGAGTGGCTTTTGCCACGTCCAAAGAGTGGAACCTTGGATCCTTTTCCTCTGTGATAAATCCAAGAGGGTGGTACCCAGAGCATCTGCTGCTCACCCTCTAACGTTTGCTGTTAGGGACTATCATTTGACAATCCCTTGTATAATTCCTGCAACCTGCCTCTTTGTGCCCTCAGTGACAGTGTTTCTGGAGCCCAGAAGACACCAGATTTGGGACACTCTTCTCAAGAGATGAAATCTGAAACCTCATCCAACCCCAGCTCCCCTGAAATATGCCCCAACAAAGACAGGTGAGCCAGGAGGAGCCTTGTCCTCCTCTGACTGGAGCTCAAGTCACCCCGTAGCTGACAGACCATCAGGGCCTTGTCAAACAAAACCAGCTCCAGGTTTTGCTATAAATAAGTTTGATATTAAGGGAGGAGAAACAGCTTCTGGTGATTCATAGCACAGCTCCTCCGTGGGCTGAAAATAGCCATCTTTAAAAAGAAGAGGAAGAGCAAGGAGCAGTGTTCGACAGAATGTGCCCAAACCCTCCTGGCACAGGCGCTGGGGAGCCTTGTGGTGCCCATCCTGCCCATCCCCCCCTTGTCACTGAGGGGTCAGCCTGGCACCGGGATCTCTGCCGGCGGCACCCACCAGCTGCTTTGTCCTGTGCTGCTGGAGACGGTGACTTAGCACCTTGTGAGGTTCATCTCCGTAGGAGCAGCTGTGCTCCAGGGATGTTCGGGAGGGTCTGTCCCTGCTGTCGCAGCCCGGGGGGCAGCCGCGAGCCCTTCCTTTTGTGTCGCCTCTTCCCAGGCCATTCATCAAGCTGAAGGAGAACGGGAGGTCCAACATCTCCCGCTCCTCCTCCAGCACCAGCAGCTTCAGCAGCACGGCAGGGGAGAGCGAGACCCTGGAGGAGTACGACAGTGTGGTAGGCACCGACCCGACCCCCCCTTCCCTGCCGCGGTGTGCTTGGGACCCTCACAGAGAGCCTTGGCGAGCACTGGGGCCGGTATGAGCTCTCTCGGCAGCGGGCAGGGGTGCAGAGTGTGTCAGCAGGGCACGGGGAGCAGAGCTGGGTGCCCAGAGCTGGGTGCCCAGGAGGCAGCCGTGCCCTGGTGTGTCCCCACGCAGGGCAGCCAGCCGTCCACCGCCTCGCCCTTCAAGCAGGACGTCTTTGTCTACAGCGCCTCCCCCGGCAGCGAGAGCCCCAGCGGGGGGGCTGTGGCCACCCCTGTCATCATGAGCAGGAGCCCCACAGGTGGGTCACGGGCGTCTGAGGAGGGCACCAGATCAGCCCTTCCCGAGGCAAGCCCAGGGCTTCCCAAACCCCAGCCCTGAGAGGTGGCTCTGTGTGTCTGGTGGCTGTATTCCCACGGGAGATTTGTTTCCCCTTTAAATCAGAGTGCAGAGGTGGCTTTGCCTGGGGCTCTCCCCTCCCTCCCTTGTGTCCAGTTCTGGGCCTTTCCATTCAAGAGAGATGTTGAGGTATTGGAAGGTGTCCAGAGAAGGGTGATGAAGCTGGGCAGGGGCCTGGAGCACAGCCCTGTGAGGAGAGGCTGAGGGAGCTGGGGGTGTGCAGCCTGCAGCAGAGGAGGCTCAGGGCAGACCTCATTGCTGTCTACAACTACCTGCAGGGAGGCTGTAGCCAGGTGGGGTTGGTCTCTTCTCTCAGGTGACCAGCATCAGAATGAGGTGACACAGTCTCAAGTTGTGCCAGGGGAGGTCTAGGCTGGATGTTAGGAGGAAGTTGTTGGCAGAGAGAGTGATTGGCATTGGAATGGGCTGCCCAGGGAGGTGGAGTCGCCGCCGTCCCTGGAGGTGTTGAAGCCAAGCCTGGCTGGGGCACTTAGTGCCATGGTCTGGTTGCTTGGCTAGGGCTGGGTGCTAGGTTGGCCTGGCTGATGTCTCTCCCGAGCTGGTTGATTGTATGTTTCTCCCTTGGCAGGAGAGCGCAGTAGCCGTGGAAACTCAAACTCGCTGTCTGCAGGGCCCCAGCCATGACTCACAAATGATTTAATAACCCAGCAGCTTCCCCTGGCCTCGGCTCCGCGCTGCTGCCGCCAGCTTGCCTGCCGGCCCCCGCCCCGCCAGCCGCACCGCCTGCAGGACGAGGCTGCCTTCAGCAGGGCAGCTAAGAGCCCTCTGCTGCTGCCTCTGACGGTGCCAGTCTGCTGGGGCTGGGGACGTCTGCAGCTCTCACCCCTTTGCCCACAGCCTGCAGTGGCTTTAAGCTCCTTCTGCAGTTGCACTTCTAGAAGGGGGCACCGTGGCCCTGGTGAAGTGCTCGTTGTGAGCTCAGGAGCCCTCTTGTGAGTACAGGGAGGGGGTCACAAACCCACCCCTGTCCAGAGGGACAGGCACTGGAATGAGCTGCCCAGGGAGGTGGTGGAGTCACCCAGCCTGGATGTGTTTAAGGGTCCTTTGGATGTGGTGCTTAGGGATATGATTTAAAGTCAAAATAGGGTTCTAGGTTGGACTCGATGATCCTGAGGGGCTTTGCCAACCTGCATGTTGCTGTGATTCTGTGAAACCCACCCCGAACAGCTCCAGGGGGACAAACCCACCCCAAACAGCTCCAGGGGGACAAACCCACCCCAAACAGCTCCAGGGAGACAAACTCACCCCGAAGAGCTCGGAGCAGGAACTGCATGGGAAGAGCTGGGCTGCAGAGCAGAGTCTGTCTGGCTCTTTGTGTCTCAGCACCCCACAGGTCCTCCTCCTCAGTTCATTAGTGATTTTCTGAACTATTAAACCAGCCCCTTTTTAATGTTTAAAGTGTTTATTTTGTGTTTTTCCTGCCAAGAACATGGGAATCCACCCATACATTATACGGATCAGTCATTTCTTGTAGCCTTTTCAGTGGCATTTCCAGTAGAAAGGCTGTGAAATGCAATTAAGCCTCAATTTACTCCATCAGAAACGTTTAATGTACAGATTTTTGCCAAACATTCAGCCAAGACAGACTAAATATTGGTAGGAAGTGCCTGGCTGTCAGGCTGCTCCGGCACAGTCAGCTCCGCAGCTGCCGCAAATATTTGCCTTCACTGATGATTGTTTTTGTTCTTTGCTTTCCCCTCCCTCCAGCAGATGTCAAGAACAGGAACTCTCCAAGGTCAAACCTGAAGTTTCGCTTCGACAAGCTCAGCCACGGCAGCTCCAGCTCGGTAGGTGCTGGTGCCTGGCGCTGGGTGAGATGCTGGGTGGCTGCGTCCTGCCCTGCTCAGCTGCAGCCACTTGGCACGGGGTGCCCAGGGGGTCTTGGGGGTTAGGGTCTTGTGGGGGCTGCAGGAGGCAGACCCCATTGAGGGAGGGGAAGGGATTCCATGGCTTCTTGCCTTTCCCTTTGCAACCGACTCATGTTCTGTTCTCCATTCAGAGCCACTAGCAGGAGGGAGGAGTCGTGAACTTGTCACAGGTGAGTGTCTGTGGGATGGTGTCCTGCACAATAATAGAATCATAGAGTGGGCTGGGTTGGAAGGGGCCTTACAGATCATCTAGACCCAACCCCCCCACCATGGGCAAGGACACCTTCCACTAGGCCAAGGTTGCCTTATCCAGACTGGTCTTGAAGACCTCCAGGGAGGGGGCAGAATGCCCTGTGCCAGTGGTGGGCTGCAGCTGGTGGCACTGGTTATTGTTGCACACATCATCAGTAGCATCCCTTAAAGCATCCTGAAGGCTTTGGCAAGATGAGGGGCACTGAGGAGCAGTGAACTGCTGTGCAGCTTCCTCTTCCTACCTGGAAGTGCTTCCCCAGTGCTTCTGCCACCCACTATGGGGCAAACAGGCCACATCCCCACAGAGCTGGTTTGCCCCCAGTGAAGCCTTGTGCCTGTCTCTGCAGGGAGGCTGAAGCTGTCTGGGCTTTGCCATGTGCGCTGTGGGTGGAGCAGCAGAGCAGTTCCCTTGCCCTACTGCAAACCTCAGCTGGAAACAGCCAGGTGGAGGTGAAGGGAGTGCAGCAGGAGGATTAGCCTGGGCTCTCAGTGCCCAGGGGACTTGCTGTCCAGTGGCATGGCTGCTTCCACTTGGGAGCCACAGGCAGTTTATTTAGTGGGCTTCTCACAGGCTCCAGTTCCTGGAGTCCTCCTGTGCCATGAAATGGGGTTTTTTGTTAGGAAGTCTCTTGCTGAGCTGACAGCCCAGAAATCAGGGATTTCCTCCTCCAAAAGCAGGGCTTTTTTGGTGGTGTCGTTTTCAGCCTACACTGAGCTTCCTCCTGTCCCAGCCAGAGGTGATAGGCAGCTTAGTGTCCTGGGGTGGGCACTGCTGTGGCGTTAGGTTCCTACCTGTGACCTGTGCTTTGTAGCTGTCACTGCAGCAGAGGGCACATTCTCCTGCCACAGCCTCTGACACGTTTATCCTTTTCCTTCTTTGCAGAGGATTTTTGTTTCAGCAAAGGGAAACTCTTCAGTGTCCCGTGGGAAGAGGCAGGCCCCAGCCACGGGCAGCACGGTGCCCTCAGCCTGCGCCAGGGAGAAGCTCTCACCTCGCTGCCATCCTGCCCTGACAGGGACCCAGCCACCTTCCCACCGGGTGAACCTCTCCCAGCAAACACCCTACAGCCCTCCCTCTGTGCCGTGGGGGGAGATCATCCCCCACTGCCTGGCACCCACCTGTGCCCAGGGGCCGTGTGTCCTTCACGGTGCCATGTCATCCTGTGGGCACCTGCGTGTGCTGCAGCTGGTGGGTGCCAGGCGGGCACCACCTATCCATTCATCACCTCCGGGCTTGCCCACTGGCTCCTCTCAAGCAGAGGGAGGCAGAGTGGGCCCTGTGCAGCCCAGGTCTCTCCACCCTTTGTTTGCAGCTGCCAGTGGGGAAGCAAGGGGCTGGGTGTGTTCTGGAAGGGGGTGGTCAGGGCAGTGAGGTCTTGCTTGGCTCCACCGTTTGCTATTGCTTTTCTCAGTTTGGAGACAAGGGGGTAACCCCCCCCACCCCCAGGGGCTCTCCCTAGGGCAGGGGGGTTGCAGCAGCTCACCATCTGCTCCCCTCCAGCCCATACCTCACCTCACAGAACCCTTGTGGCAGAGCAGTCTCTTGCTCTGTGCTTGGCTTCTTGCACAAGAAGAGGGCTGAAGAGGCCCTGGGGGAGCAGAGCTGGTTGCCAGGGCTGCCTCATCCTCTCTGGGCAGCCTTGGAAATGGTTTCTGTGTCCTCCCTGCTTTTCCCTGCCTGAAGCTCCAAGCACAGGCCTGGAGAAGGTTAACCAAAGCTAGAGCTGTGGTAAATCTAAAGACCAGAACAGCTACTCAGAGTGAATTTGCCCTCTGGGCTCTGCTTTGCTCTGTGCTTGGATCACCAGGCAAGCAAACACGTACAGCTTTGGGTGGCGTTAGGCTGCTCCCCTCCTTGCAGGGTCTGTCCTGTTGCTTCTGAATATGCTTGTTTTGAAAGACAAGGGTTAGGAATTCTGCAAGGGGACATCCCTGCAATGCCCCTTCCCAAAAAAATACCTCTCTGAACATGCCAAGAAATCCTTCTGCTCTTCTGCAGAGCTCTGCCTGAAGCTCACTGAACTCTGTCCGTGGATTTCCCAGTTTGGTTTCTGACAGGCACTGCAATGCTGCAGACACCTCCTCCCCTTACCACTTTGGCAGCCCCCCCCAAAAAATGAGTTCTGAACCTCACGTGACAGCAGTTCTCTGAGCTCCTGATTCCTGACAAAAACAACTTCCAGTGCCAAAGTTAATCTGGTGCAGCTGGAGCTCCGAGGGGCACCGACAGCCACTTTGAGCAGGCAGAGCTGCACACCTAGGACAGCCCTGGCAGTGGCTGTGGTGCTCCCCAGGGGTGCCTCTCTCTGAGGGAAAGTAATTGTAGAAGCAAACCATCACCTCTCCTCCTCCTGTCACCATCTCCAAACCAGAGCCAAGCCAAGCAGAACAAGACTGGCTCTGTGTGACATGACTGGCACCCCGGGCACTTGGCTCACATAGGTGCTCCCACTTGTGTGTGTGATTGACCCATCTGGCAAGGCTGCAGCCCTCATGGGAGAGAAGTCAGATGAAAGGAGGAAAACTCGTGGAGAAGGTGGAGAACAGTCTCACAGGCACCAAGTGTGCTCCGTGGGACCAGGAAGTAGCAGCAACCACCAGTGGGAGCATTCCCTCCTGCTTCCAGCGAGTCGCATTTCAGCAGAGTTTGACTCTGGAGGTTTTCTTTGCAAGAGGAGGAGGAGGAGGAGGCTGTGCTCTGCCTGCCCCTAGCTAGCTATGGTTCCACATAGCTTTGCTGTTCAGCACTTCTGTCTGGCCATGCTTTGGCAGTACTTTCCAGCCCACCCCTGGTTCTTCCCTGTAGAAGCTTTTGATCTGTTTCCCTGACACTGATTGGTGCCACGACCTGCTTCAGGGTCTGTCCTTGGCTTGCTTCCCTTGCTCCCATAGATGTCCTCCTTTGCCTGGGTGTTGATCTCCGTGAGATCTTTCAGCAGATGGTGCAGTGGCTACTGTCAGTTGGGCTCTTCACTTTTGGTAGTTTGGGTTTTTTTTGTGTGTGTTTTTCCCCCCTCCCTCTCCCCCCATTGTTTTTACTTGAAACTGACTTTCCTTTTGGTCCTAGAGTGGTTTCTAAAGTTAACCAAAGGCCCTGGCAGGCAGGGCAGTGGGCAGCTTCAAGTGAGGCAGACACAGTGTGTTGACTTTGTGCTGGAAATGGCAGCTGGGCTGGGAGGTGTGCTGGGGAGCATCTTCAGCAAGCACTTCCCACAACGGGTTGTAGAGACCCTGTGCCACATCCCACTCAGCAGCTGGGCAGCTCAAGTTCCTGCCCTGCCAGGCTGTGGTGTGGTTCTTGCCTCCTGGCACTGCCTTGCAGAGCAGGGTGCTCCTGGGGTGTCCTGAGCTGTCCTCAGTGGTGCTGGGACCAGCTGCTGTGTTAGAGATGGGAAGTGCCTGCACTGCCAGCAGTTGGTGAAGTTGTTCCTGTATAGACACTGCAAACCTGTTTGTGCTGGTAGGTCACACACATGCACATCCATCTGGAACAGTGGTTTTATGTATATCAGAAACAAGATCCTGAGCTGGCACTAACCTTCTTGGGCAGTGCATTTTCTGATCCCCACCATTTCTGCGCCTGTAACTTCTATCAGCCTCACAGGTGACTTGGCACAGGGAGCAGAAGGAGCTTACAGGCAGGCTGGGGGGGATCATGAACCGCCCCTCAATAGCACAGGGGACTCTCTCCTGTCCTGTCCCCCTTTCCCAATGAGTTTCCAGTCCCCCAGCTGTTCCTGCTGCCACTTGGCTTGGGTCAGTTCCTGACCTTGGTGATGGGCAGGTCCAGGTCTCCAGCGCTGGAGCCACAGGCTCTGAGTCCTGGCAGCAAGAGGGAACTCTGCTCTCCCTTCCACCAGTGTCTCCTGTGTCTGTGGCCCTGGGCCCTGACTTGCCCCTGCAGAGCTGGCAGCCATCTGCTGCTGCTCCTTGTGGGTCGTTCTGCAGGAGAGCACTTAGAACCTACTTGTGTCTTCTCGAAACCTTGCGGTGTCAAGCACAGGGTTACACTTAAGCACAGCGTGGAAGTGCTTTTATTCTGAGCAAAAAGAAGGGACCCTAAGCACAAACTCAGCTTCTTTCCAGAGTTTTGAGGGTCTTCAGGAACAGCTGAAGGTACCAGGGTACTGCTGTGGATGGGTGTTTAACCAAGGGCTGGGGGCTCCTCGGCTGCGGGGGCCCGAGGCTCCTCATCTGCCTTCAGCTTGGCTGCAAGAGGTGCTGAGCTCTGATAACCACCTTTAAAGCCAGTGCTGGCCAGAGCTCAGCACCTCCCCAGATGGCTCCTTGCACTCACCTTGCTTTGCTGCCTTCCCAACGTTGTGCTGCCCCAAGAGCTGGCCGGGAGCCTGCATCCCCACTCCCAGAGCATGCTTTCATTCCCCTCACTGAATGTAGCACTGCGTGTGTGTCCTGCAAAGGGAAATGCTGAATTTCTACCATTAGAATGTGAAGAGAGATTATATAGAGAGTGAAAACAAAAGAAGTATCTTGGAAGGAGCAAAAAAAAAATGTCTCTGACAAAGTTTATTTTTTAACGTAGAGGCGGTGCTTTGTAGTTCCTGGTGGCCTATGTCTTGTTGTAAATAATGTACATTTAATTTATTGCTATGGTAGCAGATTGTATTTGTTCTGTATAAAAGGAGAGGGTCACAAATTGTATATTTTGTTGCTTACCTGTGTCTTTGCAAAATTCACAATAAATAACATATTTTGTGTCCACGCCTGCTGCGTTGGCTGTGGCCATCAAGCCAGCCAGCACCCCAGGGCATTGCCTGGGGGAGATGATCTTTACAGGCCTGTAAGAGCCATGAGATGGCAGCAGTGGGGCTGAGATGTTGTTGATGTGGGTCTGTGCTCGGCACTGGTCAGGTCATACCTTGAGTGCTGTGTCCAGTTCTCAATTCAAGAGAGATGTTGAGGTACTGGAATGTGTCCAGAGAAGGGTGACGAAGCACAGCCCTGTGAGGAGAGGCTGATGGAGCTGGGGGTGTGCAGCCTGGAAAAGAGGAGGCTCAGAGGTGACCTCACTGCTGTCTACAAACTACCTGAAAGGAGGTTGTAGCCAGCTGGGGTTGGTCTCTTCTGCCAGGCAACCAGCAACAGAACAAGGGGACACAGTCTCAAGCTGTGCCAGGGCAGAGCTGGATGTTAGGAGGAAGTTGTTGGCAGAGAGAGTGATTGGCATTGGAATGGGCTGCCCAGGGAGGTGGTGGAGTCACCATCCTTGGAGGTGTTCAAGAAAAGACTGGATGGTGCCATGGTCTAAGTTGATTAGGTACGGCTGGGTGCTAGGATGGCCTGGATGAGCTTGGAGGTCTCTTCCAACCTGGTTGATTCTATGGCAAGCATGGGAGTGTCACAGTGCAGGCAGATGTGAAAAGGGATGTTTGAAATGAGTTGTGCAGGGATGTGGTTGAGGCCCCAACCCTGGAGATGTTCAGGGTCAAACCTGATCTAGTTGGAGATGTCTCTGCTGACAGCAAGGGATCACAGGATGTCAAGGACTGGAGATCTAAGGTCCAACCCCACTTCCAGAGCAGGTCCTTATCTTTTAGCACAGGTCACACAGCAACACATCCAGAAGAGTCTTGAAAGTCTCCCGAGAAGGAGACTCCACAATCTCTCTGGGCAGCCTGTGCCACTGCTCTGTGATCCTTACAGGAAAGTTTTTCCTCATGCTGAAGTGGAATGTCCTGTGCTGCAGTTTAGATCTGTTGCCCTTTGTCCTATCACAGCATGCGAGGGGGTTTGGACAAGATGACCTTGGTGTGTGTGGGTCCCTTCCAACCTGATGTATTCTGTGATCTCTGCCGGGACCAGAGTGACAGAGGAGGATGCTGCTTCTCTCCTGTGAGTGTAGTGATCTTAACCAAGTGACCTGTTGGAGCTGGAATCAGTGCCCCAAGGAGCTCAGTGTCAGCTGGTCCTTTGGCACAAAGCAGTGCCTGTCAGCAGGCAGCCCACATGCTGAGGAAACAAACAGGCAGCAAATTCACTTTGCCTGAACCAGCTCAGCATACCTTGGGTCGTCACTCTTGGCATCTTGGCTGCCTGCAGCCAGCTCTGTGAGCTAACTGTGAAATTGGATTTTCTCTCCTCAGGCTCCTTTTCACATCCTCCTAATTCCCCAGAGCTCTTCCTCCCTGGACACCAAGAAAAAGGCTCTGATTGTTTGGGGACAGTGCCTTTCCCCCCACAGCTCAGCTGCACAAAGCACGAAGCTGTGAGCCAGACCTGGGATTTTAACATTCTGTGATGGCAGCACCAGGGCCATTCAGTTGTACCCGAGGGGATAAAACAATACCCTTTGCCAGGGCAGAAACCACCACCACCACCACCAGCACTTTGTTCACTCTCCACAGCCCAGCAGCCTGGCTCAGGTGGCAGACTTAGCACTGCAGCCGTGGCAGACTTAGCACTCCAGGGGATGCTCCGACAGGACCGGTCACAGCCCAGCTGTGAGTATCTGGGGATGGCTGAGGTGGGGTCCTGGTCAGGTGCTGGCTGCAGCTGGGGGACACAGGCTGGGTTTGTGGTTGCTCCCACTCAGGTGCAACAAAACCAAGCACAAAGTGCCCAGGCTTGAGCTGCTGCCAGCTTCCTTCCAGGACTCTGCTGGGGGTTGCACTCTCCTGCCAAGAGCAAGGTGTGAGCTCTGGGGCTGTGTTTATCAGAGCCACCAACTTACACTGGGAGTGGCAGGTGAAGAACAAACCCAAACCTAAAAAGTTGTGTTTCTCTTAATAAATCTTTATTGGTGCAGAAGTTTTTCCTGGTTACCAAACCCAAATTCTCCCCTTTGTCCAGTACTGCCACCAGATCCCAGCTCTGGCCAAAATGAAGTTGAGTTCAGCCCAAGATGAAGCCATGCCTTCCCTCCAGCTGTGGTCATGGTCCTGCTTCCTAAGGAGAAGAAAAACCCTGAGGTGAGCACTCACAGAGCGCTGGTGGCAGCCAGGGCACCCACCCAGTGTGTGCACACACAGCTAGTGACTGGCACTACAGCTGGGCAGGAGGCCAAGTGCTGGGGGGTTGGCAATGTGCTGGAGAAATTTCTCCCCTCTTTCTTTTTTCCTTATCCTTACCTGGCTGGTACTGGAGATCCTGTCCCTAGTAGGGCTTGGGCTGGAGGGTAGAACAGCAGTGAATCAGTAGAAGGCAAAGGGGAAAGCAGTGACTGCATTTCAGGGAGGACATGGGGCACAGGAAGCTCACCTACCTTAGCTGTGCTGCTCACTAGGGCAAGGGAAAAGGGAGAAAGAGAGATTGTGACTGAAAGAAGACACAGTGTGGCATGCCAGCACTGGTAACCCAGTCTGGTGATGGGTATTGGGGACAGCCATGGCCACCCACCGCAGGGATGCTGGCACAGCAGCCCCAGCTTGAGCAGCCTGGAGGGCATTTTACCTTTCTGGTAGTACCAAAGGGCACCCACAAGACACACGATGAGGACAAGGATGAGGAGCAGCAGCCAGGCAGTGGAGGCAGCTTCTGCCCATGGACAAGAAAAAGACCAACAGCAGAGACATGATGGCTGTGGTGCCTGACCCCAGCCGTCTACAGGGGCAGGAGCAGGGATGGGGACAGGAGCAGGAACCTGAGCAGGAGTGAGAGGAAGCCCCGTGGGCAGGAGGCCATCCTGCTGCAGCAGCTGGGCTGCAGGATATGTTTGTGGAATCCAGTGAGTTAAAGGTCAAATATACATCTACCCCAAATGCCCTGGCACAAGGGTTCCCCTGGTACTTGGTTTGAAATGGTGCCCTCATTTGATCCCCTCTGCAAAGATTATCTCTTGTCATACCCAAGACAAAACCTGTCCCCATTGCAAACTTGCTGTGTCAAGAGGGTTCTCAGTGCTTTGCCAGAGGCATCTGGCAGATGCTTCAAGAGCCTCAGCTCTTGCCTTTGCAGAGGACTTAGCTATGGCCCAGGACTGGTGAGGGGCTGACTGCCCTGTTCAGTGGGCACTGGGGTAAACCCCAAAGTGTTCTGTCTTTTGAAGCAAGGAGGCAGTTTTCTTGGCTTTTATCACAGTGGCAAAAAGTCTGATTAACAAAATGAGCATGTTGGGGGGGAGGAGGGATGATTTTTTTTGGGGTTTCCTTGGGAGAAGAGCAGTGGAAGGGGAGACTGAAAAAAGGAGAAGGATCAGTGGGAAGTTTCCTCCAGCAATCCCATGGGGTCAAGGGTGCAGGGCACAGTGTCCCCAGGTGAGCAGCCTACCTCTCACCTCCACAGTCACACTTCTCCTGATGGAGGCCTGCAGGCTGGTGTGATCCACCAAGCAGGTGTACCTCTGGCCATGGTCCTTCAGAGATGCTGTGAGCAGCAGGGATACGGAGGAGCTGTAGGTGCCGTTGAGGCTCTGCTGGACGCTGCTCAAGAGAACATTCTGCATGACTTCAGGCACCCTGCGGGAGTCCTTTGGCTCACGGAGCCACTGAGCCCGGATGGTGTGCGGGTAGTAGTGCTTGAGACTGCAGACCAGCTTCTGCTGCTCGCCTTCCACCAGCAGCAGGGAGTCAGCGCTGGTGGTCACCGTGGGCTTCTCTGGTGAGTGAAGGTGTGTTAGACTGGGTGTCCACCACCACAGGTTCAGATGCTGTGTCTGAGCACTTCCCATCAGCCAACCCCCGGGCCAAGTCCCTGCCCTCACCTTCTGCTTGCAGCTGGATTGTCTGCTCCGCAGTGAGGGAAGCCACTGACACCATGCACAAGTAGATGCCTTCATCTCTCAGCTCCATATTTCTGAGTAGCAGAGATGCCTCTCCTTTGGGAATCTCCTCCAGGGCCACCTCAGCCCGAGCCACCCGTTCCACCTGCCCGCTGGATGCATCGTATGCAAAGAGACGTTTCCTGTACCCTCCTCGCTGGAGCTTCACCCACTGGACGCTGGCACCTGCCTGGGGGCGGGTGGAGAAGGTGCAGTGCAGGAGGACATCCCTGGCCAGGGCGCTGGTGAGGAGGACGGGAGCAGTGCGCACCAGGAGCAGGGCTGGAGGGGAGAGCCGCGGACAGGAGCTGGCACCGGCCAGCGGGCGGGCACCGGCGGGCACCAGTCGCCCTCTAGTGGCCTGACGCAGTACTGCAGACCCCGGAGCAGATCTGGACCAGGCTATTGCTAAGAGAGGTTGGCTCAGATGATCCCTGAGGCCCCTTCCAGCTTGGTATTGCAGGAAGTCTATGAAAGCCCGAGCGAGGTGACCTTGGTGGTTAGTGCTCAGCCACGGGATGTGGCAAAGCTGGACACGGGACTATGGGAGTCAGGAAGGTCAAGGTGTATAACTGCCCAAGAGTCCTTAAATGGGCCTAGAGGACAGATGGGGAGGGACTCTTCATCAGGTGGTGATGGGACAAGGAGTAACAAACTGAAAGAGGGAGACTTGGATTAGGTATTTGGGAAGAAATTCTTCACTGTCAGGGTGGTGAGGCACACTAACAGGTTGCCCAGAGAGATGTCTCCTTCCTGGAAGTGCTTAAGGCCACGCTGGACAGGGCTCCAAGCAACCCTGGTCTAGCTGAAGATGTCCTTACTCACTGCAGTGGGCTGGAACTAGATAAGCTTTAAGGTCCCATCCAAGCCTAACTAGGCTGTGGTTCTCTGAAGAGACATCTTTATCACTTGTATTTTTCTTGTCCCTGAGCCACTGCCACGTTATGCTTTGTCATCTCATGTCACACAAGAACCACTGCAGCAACTTGTCCACAGCTCTTGAGCGTGGCAGAAGGTGCAGCAATGTGTGGTGCTTGACAGTGGTGCTGGGTGCTTCTGCTGGCTGCCTGCCCTCACAGTGTCCCTGATCTGGCCAGATCTGCTGGGGAGCCTGCCTGGGGACGTGGCTGCAGTAGCCAGGCCACAATGTCACCAGCTGCCTTCACCTCAGAAACCTCTTCCTGCTGTTCTTGAGTGCTGCAGCTGCACATCTCCTGGCAAGGTGACCACAGGTCAGAGGGCTGAGAGTTAAGCATAGCAAGTTTGTGGCCTGGAGATGGCAGCTAGAGCTGTGCTTTCCTGTCCTGACCCTGACTCACAGTGGGCACATGCCAGCTAACCAACCTCTTCCAGGTTCTCCACCCCAAGCTCCTCCCTAACAACAGATAAGCAGCTCAGGCTGCTGCTTTCCACACAAACGCCACCAGAGTGCTCTGTCTGCCGAAAAACTGAGAGAAAGCTGCAGGGGCATGGCTGTGCTACAGCTTCGGTGATGAAGATGCTGGCTCCTGGGGCTTTTGGTGACCGTGGCATGGAAGTGTATAAATAGGAGACAGTTATGCTTCTGAGAAGCTGTTTGGAAGTTCTTGGCTCCTGCAGTGTTTGGCTGACCCCCAGCACAAGGGTAGAACCCACAGCCTGTGATGAAAGCCTCTTGTCCCACAGCCTTACAAAGGCAGCTGCAGCTCCAGGAGCTCAGGAAGGGAGTTTCAAAACAGACTGAGGTGCATCGTTGCAGGAGTCCAGGAGCTAGGTGTTGGGAAGGGACAGGGAGGTGACATCTGCTGCAGTGTGTAAAGGCAGGGGATGGATTTGTAACACCCTAGTGTAGACGGGGAGGAAAAGTCAGGTTTTCTCCACACAGCCCTCCTCAAAAGGTCCCAGTTGGGGCACAGCTGGAACAGAGCTCTGGCAGCTGCTCCCCAGTTAACTTCTGGGAGTTAACCCAAAGCATCTGGCAGTTAACCAAGTGCTGGGGACGTGTGGAAGCCCCCAAGGAAGGTCAAGTTCTCTGTTACCTGAAACATGTGACTGCTTGGCAATGCCTGGGAAAAGCTGCCCGGGGTTTGAGGTCTCCTCTGTCTGCTCCTGCAGGAGGATGGCTGTGGCTCTGTATTTGCCAGCTGTGTGTCTTATGGTGCATGTGAACCAGGAGCTGTTGGCTCTGACCTCTCTGCCAGGCCAGACAATCTGGGTGTCTTTTACGAAGGCAGAGCTGATCCTGCACTCCAGCATGTCCATGTCCTCATCCACGTACTGAACAATATCCACCGAGGGCTCTGTGAGAAGGCAGCCAGGATGGACTGGTTGTGACCCTAAATGGGCAGCAAAACCAACCCAGTACCCCTGAGCAGCAATTCCCAGGGTGCTGCCCAGCCTTCCTGCACTGGCAGTGGTCTATCTCACCACACTAGCTCTGAGAAGAGCCAGCTCTTCCAGGAACTAATCCCCACCTCCCTCCTGCAAGGTACAGGATCTGTTGCCCTTCTTGCAGCATGTCTGACTCCTCACCTTGACGAGGAGCAGGACTTGCCCCCTTGATGCGAGTGAACAACTCACCTTGCACAACAAATGAGGGGATGTTGTCTGGAGGAAGGTTTTCTGGCTGAGACCTCTGACCTGCTGTTGATCCAGCTGTGCTCAGCAGGAGCCTGGTGTTCAGCCTGACAGCCTCGGGCTCCTTGGACAAGGGAAGGATCTTGCTGGTCTCAAACACGCAGGGAAGTTGCCAGCTTCTCCTGAAACTTGAGCCTTCTGTGGCGATTCCATTCAGGCTCCCCAGAAGTCCTGAAAGCCATGGCCATGCATACAGAAGCTATGTTTAGATTGTCATAGTTGATCTTGAAAGTGGAGTTTACTAAAAGCAGCAAAATGGTGCAGCCAGGAGCCTGCCCCTGTAGTGGATCCTGTTTAGCACAGCAGGCTGGGCATGGCAGGGAAGATTCTTGAATTTAAACCAATGCTCCACACTTTACCTTTGCAGCTGCTGATGCCAGAAGCTTGGGGAGCAGTGACTGTGTAGAAGCCCAGCTATGGACCTTGCTGTGTTAGAAGCTGGGCTGATAAAACACCCCAGGCTGGGACCAAGTGGGAAAGAGCTACAGCCAGTGCTGGGTTAGACACCAGCTGTGGTTACCTGCCTGAGCTGGCAGCTGCACCTAGCCCTGGCTGGCTGGCCAGTGTAGAGAGCTCTGAGACAGCTTCTGGTGCAGAGGTTACTTTTCCCCTTTCATACAGAATGGGAAAAGTAACTTTAAGCTACAAAATACCTCCTAATTAGGGAAAATAGATTGTGAATTCCCCGAGTCCCATGGCTGTAAGGTGGCATTTTGCTGTGGGCTTAGAAAGAGAGAGGATGGATGCAGCCTGAAAAGATGATGTTAGCAAGAACATTGATTTTAGTTGTTCCTTAATTACCGTGGGCTTCTCAGGGAGAGCTGTTTGGGGATGTGGGGACAGCTCTCTGTGGAGGTTGTTTTGTCCTGCTCTGCAGCAAGGCTCTGTGCAAACACAGTGACTCCTGGCTAACAAGACTGGGAAACTGGCAGAAACGGGGGCAGTGTGCTGGCCTGAGCACCCTTACCCTTGTGCCATGGAGGGGCTGTGCTTTAGCTGAGGTGTATAGGGCAAAGTTACAGCAGACCAAAGCACCCATCTCGTGTGAGAGCCAGGTACTGAGCATGCAGCAGGATGAGCCCATGTGTGACACCTGGGCTGAGGTGATGACTGCCCCACAGACCCCACCAGCTGTGGGTGGCATGCTCCTGCCCAGTTGTCCTGGGCAAAGTGAGGCTGGACTCTAGCAGAGGGGTTGGACTAGACGATTTTTAGAGGTCCTTTCAACCCCCACTGTGACTCGGTGACTTGTCACCAAATCCAGCTCCCCTGAACCAGCTGAGTGTTACCTGGTGGATAACAAAGGCTGTGAAACCCTGAGCTACCCTTCCAGGAGGAGACTTCTGGGTCTGTGTCTTTGGAAATCTCCAGGGGGGTTGTTAGCTTTGGGCATACCCCTCTCTGCTGCAAACGTTTCATAGCTGGGCTGCCTAGGATGGTGTCTGGTTCGGGACTGGTCGTGCTGTCAGGACCCCTCTGCCCGGGCTGGTGTCTGGTTCGGGTCTGGTGGTGCTGTCAGGACCCCCCTGCCTGGGATGGTTTGTGGTTCGGGTCTGATGGTGCTGTCAGGATCCCCCTGCCTGGGATGGTTTCTGGTTCGGGTCTGGTGGTGCTGTCAGGACCCCCCTGCCTGGGATGGTTTGTGGTTCGGGTCTGATGGTGCTGTCAGGATCCCCCTGCCTGGGATGGTTTCTGGTTCGGGTCTGGTGGTGCTGTCAGGACCCCCCTGCCTGGGCTGGTTTCTGGTTCGGGTCTGATGGTGCTTCCAGGACCCCCCTGCCTGGGCTGGTTTCTGGTTCGGGTCTGATGGTGCTTCCAGGACCCCCCTGCCTGGGCTGGTTTCTGGTTCGGGTCTGATGGTGCTGCCAGGACCCCCCTGCCTGGGATGGTGTCTGGTTCGGGTCTGATGGTGCTGTCAGGACCCCTCTGCCTGGGCTGGGTTCTGGTTCGGGTCTGATGGTGCTGCCAGGACCCCCCTGCCTGGGATGGTGTCTGGTTCGGGTCTGATGGTGCTGTCAGGACCCCTCTGCCTGGGATGGGTTCTGGTTCGGGTCTGATGGTGCTGTCAGGACCCCCCTGCCTGGGATGGTTTCTGGTTCGGGTCTGGTGGTGCTGTCAGGACCCCCCTGCCTGGGATGGTTTCTGGTTCGGGTCTGGTGGTGCTGTCAGGACCCCCCTGCCTGGGATGGTTTGTGGTTCGGGTCTGGTGGTGCTGCCAGGACCCCTCTGCCTGGGATGGTTTGTGGTTCGGGTCTGGTGGTGCTGCCAGGACCCCTCTGCCTGGGCTGGGTTCTGGTGCTGTCAGACTCCCTCCCGGCCGCCCAGCAGCCCCCAGCGCGGTGGGTACGTACCGAGGCACAGCAGGCAGACCGCTGCGGGCGCAGCTCCGCAGCCCATCGCGGGCCCCCCGCGCTCTTCCCCTCCCGGCTCCGGCAGCTTTCGCTTTCGCTTCGCCCCAGGAGCTGGGGGCGGGGGCAGGGCTGTCAGAGGCCCCATAGAGCCTCTGGGGTGTGCGATGTGCGGGGTGGGGCAGCGCCCGGAAACCTGGGGAGGGGAGCGACGGAAAGAGGGGTGCGAAACCGCAACTCCCCGCAGCCTTCGCTGCCGCTGGGGCTTGCCTGGAGCTCTCCTGCCTGTCTCCAAAAGAGGCTTCGTCTGCATTCCCTTCCTTGCGTTCTCAGTGCTGAGAGTGCAGGCAGGAAGAGCACCGCTGGCTTTTAAGGAAGAATTGTTTAGCCTTTCTCGGTCGGTGAAATGTTGTTCGTTTATCAGAGATCATCGCATGTGCTGCTTTGTACTGGGTCCGGACAGCGAGGGGAAGCAGGCAGGGCTGCACCTCTGGCTGTAAAATGCACCTTTGGACCCTCCAAGTGCAGATGATTTGCTTAATGCCAAGCTACGAGTGGCATTCGCCTTCCCTTAGGAGTCTGAGCACCTTTATGTGCTCGACTGAAGGGAAAAGAGGACTCCTGAAGCCAGCTGCCATCTCTTAATGCAGCTGGGGTGAGTGGGAAGGCTGCAGAGGCTCCACTGTGCTCTCCGGTCAGGGCTTCTTGCACCCGCAGTGGCTGTGCCCTCATCTGCTCCCCAGAGAGCTGCTGGCAGAGGCCAGCACATAAACATCACCCAGGGAAACACCCAGGGCAGGGATTATCCCGTGAAGAAGTCTTGGTGTTTCCTCCACCTTGAGAGGTTTAAAGAGTAGGTGAAGCCCTGTGAGCCAGTGGTGACAGTTAAACATTTTAATGCTCTAGAACTCTAGACCAAGCAGATGGACAAGCTGGGAATTAATGGGTGAATATCCCAGGCAGAATTTGGGAAGTTGTTCAAACCATCTGAACCTCAAACCTTGATGGGAGGGAAGTTCTCTGGACAACTGGAAAACAGAACAAACTTCTCAGGCAGAATTACTTTGCTCACTCCTGCAGTTTCCTGACTGAGATCTGGAAACAACCACCTAAATCCAGGTTTCAGAGGGTAGTAATTGAGCTAAAGTATCATTTTTAGAGCTCAGATGGACCAAATCCTTAAATAGTGTGCTTAAAAGCACTTGACTGTTGATGCTCTTCCTCATGGAGTGGAATCCAAACCTCAGTGTTGCAGATCCTTTCCCAAGAGGTTCCTGAGCTCAGCCTGATCTCTAATTCAGGGTTCTGCATTCTGGACAGGAAGCTCTTCCAGTTTTAGCTGAAGAACCTTCTTCAGCTCAGCCCTGCTATATTTAAGGCACTTGCCATAATTTATTCCAGCAGTAGCTGCAGTTTTGATGTGCTGTGTACACAATTTCCCAGCTCAGCCTTATTCCATATAATTTTGAACTCAGTGCTCCAATCAGGATCCTAATTCTCTGGGCCCTCTGTAGACATACACATGATGAGTGGCACTTGGAAATGCTGCTGCTGCTTCCTTCCTTGTGAGCTGCAGAGAAGCCAATCGAGCACGAATCCAGGGGAACATAAATAATCATTACAGCATTCCTCTCCTAGGGGTTGATTACCACATTCCTCACTGGATTAGGACCTTTTCTTTGGACATTAGGCTGGCCATAGGCTTTCTTACCTGGAAGCAATCTTCCTTGCTCTGTGCCTTGCGTGGCATTAGTGGTTTGCTTGGGGGTTTTAATCCCATTCCTGCTTTCCACAGACCCAGCTTGCTGCTGTGGATGAAATGCACACATGCACAAAGCCAGAGCTGAGAGCAGGGTGGCCTTTGCTTGGCTGTCCTCTGCTTGGGGGACTAGAATCATGGAAAGGCAGCTGAAGACTTTCACTGCCTAAGCATTTCCCTTGGCTATTGTAGCTATATTCACTATGTTGTGGACTTCTGTTTCTGGTCACAGAAGAGAGTCATTTGTAAGCTGCAGCACAGGAAGTTCCACCTCAACACAAGGAGGAACTTCTTTACTGTAAAGGTCACAGAACACTGGCACACTCTGCCCAGAGAGGTTGTGGAGTCTCCTTCTGTGGAGCCTTTCAAGGCCTGTCTGGATGTGTTCCCCTGTGATCTGTGCTGGATTGTGTGGTCCTGCTCTGGCAGGACTCGATGATCTCGTTGGGCCCCTTCCAACCCCTAATATCCTGTGATCATTCAGCTGCAGGAGCATTTGCAGCCATGAAGAAGGCTGTGAGAACTGTGTCACTCCAACCCCAATTAGCAGTGGGTAGATGTTTTAAGGCTGCTCCAAATCATCTTCAGAGCTTATCGGATCTGGCAGAGCAGCACAGTACAGCTATTAGAGAAGCTGATAAGACCTTGTCTGCCTCTCTAATGAAAGCCTCTATGCAGCAGATAATCATGCTGAATAGTGCTCATTGGAAAGCCTCCCAAATGTCATTTATCAAGTAATTTTCTACCCACTGTCAGAAAGCAGGATGAAGAATGAAGTCAAAGAACAGTTTGGGTCGAAAGAGAGCTTCAAAGATCATCTCCTCCAGCCCCTGTTGTAGCCAGGTGGGGTTGGTCTCTTCTGCCAGGCAACCAGCAATAGAACAAGGGGACACAGCCTCAAGTTGTGCCAGGGGAGGTCTAGGCTGGATATTAGGAAGAAATTCTTCACAGAGAGAGTGATTTCCCATTGGAATGGGCTGCCCAGGGAGGTGGTGGAGTCACCATCCCTGGGGGGGTGTTCAAGAAAGGACTGGATGAGGCACTTGGTGCCATGGTCTAGTTGACTGGATAGGGCTGGGTGATAGGTTGGACTGGATGATCTTGGAGCTCTCTTCCAACCTGGTTGATTCTATGATTCTTTCACTGCACCCCTTCCACCCTCACTGTGAGCACTGCTAATGACAGGACACCTCTGTTACATCCTGCCGCAGCCCCAGCCCTTATGGGTGCCTTTGTGTGGCCTAAGAGGCAATCCAGGCAGCTGCTAATCAGGAGCAGGTTTGGTGTTGACACTGAGCTTTGGAACCAGAGGCAAGAAAACCCAACCTAGGGACTTCTTTTTTGTGCCTGTGAGCTCTTGATACAGTAAGGACAAACTCTTCACAGCAAATGTTTGCAGAGGCCATTTGTGGGTGCTGCTGGATCCAGCTGAGTGTTTTAAGAAGGTGTAATTCCCAAAGCACTGTAGCCCCAGGGCAGCCTGGTGGGACTGAGAACCCTTTCACACCTTTCCCAGGCTAAAGACTTGGCACACCAAGGAGAACAAACCCATTATCCCTGTTCACATGCAGCAGTGACGGTGCTGTGAGCTCGTTTAGCAAAAGGGTTTGGTATTTATAGCCAGGCTTGTGCTTCAGTCTGCTTTTCTGGTGGTAATGGATGTTTGTTTCTCTCATCCATCCCATGTCATCCCCAGACACTGCATGAATTAGTGGCAAACACAGAGTGAAGCTGCTGTCTGTGCTGGGTAAAATTAGGCGGCTTTGGCAGGCGTGGGTGTCTCAGGCACACAACTCCACACGCTGTTGAGCCCCTGAAAAATGTAAATCTTTGGTATTTCATTTCAGCCGTGACTCCGTTCCCGCGTGGGTGGCAAAGAATTTTCCAGTTTCGTGCCTTTGGAGCTCCTCGGGCTTGGAGGTTTCCTCCTCTGCACAGAAGGTGGCACTGGAAACACAGCAATGAAGTGCGATGGTGACTGCTGCTGGTAGGGAAGAGGTTGGTGAGAGGCACAGCTTGGCAGAGGCTTGTTCCCACCTGCTGCACAGCCGCAGGTGCTCTCTTGCAGCTACCGGGGGGTCCCCCTCAGCCTTTTCCCAGCTTGTTTACAAGGTGGCTTGTGCTGAAAAAAATGGGGCTGTTCAGTCTGGAGAAGAGGAGGCTCTGAGGTGGCCTTAGTGTGGCCTTCCTGAAAGGGCATTGTAGCCAGGTGGGGGGTGGGCTCTTCTCCCAGGCAACCAGCAATAGAACAAGGGGACACAGTCTCAAGTTGTGCCAGGGTAGGTATAGGCTGGATGTTAGGAGGAAGTTGTTGGCAGAGAGCGTGATTTCCCATTGGAATGGGCTGCCCAGGGAGGTGGTGGAGGCACCGTCCCTGGGGGTCTTCAAGAAAAGCCTGGATGTGGCACTTAGTGCCATGGTCTGGGTGATTGGCCAGGGCTGGGTGATAGGTTGGGCTGGATGATCTTGGAGGTCTCTTCCAACCTGGTTGATTCTATGATTCTATGATTCCAGGATCTGAAGGGGGCTGCAAAAAAGCTGGGGAGGGACTTTTTAGGCTGTCAGGGAGTGACAGGACTAGGGGGGATGGAGCAATGCTGGAGGTGGGAAGGTTCAGGAGGACCTGAGGAGGTGAGGAGGAAGTTGTTCAGCATGAGAGTGGTGAGAGCTTGGAATGGGTTGCCCAGGTTGGTGGTTGAGGCCCCATGGCTGGAGGTGTTTAAGGCCAGCCTGGATGAGGCTCCTAGAGTGGTGCTGCCATTTTTGCTGTCCCTGCTGCTTCAGAGTGCCATCAGGGTGGGGATGTGTGAAGGGGAGGTTCATCAGACAGCAGAATGGGTTTGGGTGCTTGTGGGCACGTCACAGGACTTTCTTCTAGTGTCCTTAGCCTGAGAGCAGGTGGCCTCTGCTGTGAAATGGAATCAGGTCTTAACTGCTTATGGCACAGCCAGCCCTCAGCAGGTAGGGTCTGCTCTAGCTTGCTGAGGAAGATTCTCTTGCTGCCCACTGGGTTAGGACCAGTCCCTCTGAACTCTTTTAGCTGAATCACTGCAAAGGATTTCATGCAGCTGTGTCCTTTCCTGCACCAGTGCTGACCAAACCCCCTGGTTTCTAGCAAGCTCTTCCCTGCTGTCGCCGTGGAGATGATGCTCTCCACACCTACTCCTCTTCTCTGGCAGAAAGGAGAAGTGAAGGAGGGATTCCTGCTCTCCTGCCACAGCTGGAGACAAGCCACAGAG
Source organism: Pogoniulus pusillus (assembly GCF_015220805.1). Classification (NCBI taxonomy): domain Eukaryota; kingdom Metazoa; phylum Chordata; class Aves; order Piciformes; family Lybiidae; genus Pogoniulus; species Pogoniulus pusillus. The sequence continues at coordinate 12,586,031 of NC_087290.1, read as the reverse complement.
TTTGCAAATGTACTTTTGTGCTTCACTTTAAGAGGGACAGGGATCTGCTGGAGAAGGTCCAGCAGAGAGCTATGAGGATGATTAGGGGACTGGAGAACTGCCTGATGAGGAGAGGCTGAAGGGCCTGGGGCTGCTTAGTCTGGAGAAGAGAAGGCTGAGAGGGGATCTAATAAATGCTTATAACTATCTGAGGGCAGGAGAGGGGGGGGACAGGCTCTGCTCACTGCTGCCTGGGATAGGACAAGGAGCAATGGATGGAAGCTGCAGCACAGGAGGTTCCAGCTCAACACAAGGGGAACTTCTTTCCTGGAAGGGTCCCAGAGCACTGGCACAGGCTGCCCAGAGAGGTTGTGGAGTCTTGTCTGGAGCCTTTCAAGGCCTGTCTGGATGTGTTCCTGTGTGCCCTGAGCTAGGTTGTATGGTCCTGCTGTGGCAGGGGGGTTGGACTGGATGACCTCTTTGGGTCCCTTCCAACCCCTGACATCCTGTGAGCCTGTGATGTGATCCACGCTGCCTGAAGTGGCACTGCCTCAGCTCATCCCTTAGCAGGCTCCATCTTCAACCCTTGTGCTTAGAGCTGCTTTGAAGAGCTTTGGAGTTTATTTTGGAATGCAGAAGCTGTCTGTTCAGACCTCTCAAATCACAATTTGCTACTTGAGTGCTTGAGGACAGGAGACAGCAGAGCATCTGAGCTGTAGAAAGAGAAGGGGAGGAATGAGGAAAGGAAGTCAGAGACACTTGCCAAAAGACTCAGAATTGTCATCTTCATCTCCAGTGTTGTGGCAGTGCTCTGCCTGAGCTGGGTAGCCACTGGAACTCTTGGTGAAGAGCAAGGGTTGTCTGGCTTCATCTGCAGTCCCTTGGTGCAGGCAGCTTTTCATTTTGGGCTGCCTGAGGGAAAGCTCCCAACAACCCAGCAGCCTTTCTGGAATGCTGAGCAAAAAGAGAGCTCTTGCTGCAGTGGGTGTGCAGGATGGGGGCTGTCAGCAGCAGCCCACATGGGCTCTGAGGGAAGATGTCTCTGCTGGGCAAAAGCCAGGGCAGATCTGGGACCAGGACCAGTGGGACCACCGGTCTGGGTGCATGTGGGGCCTCATGTCATGGGGCATGAATCTTTAAGGGGCTGGAGCAGCAGTTCTGAGAAGCTGCTGTGCTTGGCACAGGAGACAAAGGTTTTGATTCCTGCATTACACTGAGTTTGAGCGTTTTGAGGGGGGAGTGGAGGGCATGTGGGCATCGACTGGCTTGAATGAAAGGGGTTTGTCCTAATTAGAGGAAGCAAATTAAGCTGGCTTGAAGTTTTCCCAAGCTTACCTCACTGCCCACCCTTCACAGGGATGCTGCTCAGCCACGTTGCAGTCACCTGGTGCCTGTGGCAGTCAAGCCTCAGGGGTCACCCCTCACTGCCATGAGACCCTATACCTCCACCCAGCCTTGGCCAGCAGAGACCTGGAGCTTTTGCTTGAATCAGCAGGTCTGAGGAGGCCTGAGTCCCTGTGGAGCTGCCCATAGAGATCACCACCGAGGTGCAGAGGGAAAGTGGCTGGGCTGATTTCTGTGCTTCCAAAAATGCCCCACTCGGGCCTGGCGAAGGCTCAAGGGCTGACTAAACATCTGGCAGCTCCCCTCCTCCTGCAGCCACTGCCATGCTCTTTCATTTCCATGCTGCTGCTGCCCATATTTCACGTGGCCAAGAGGAGAGGAAAGGTTGGAAAGGAAAAGGGAATAGATCTGTCTGTGCAGGCAAGGTGCTGAGACTGAAACAAACGACGTAGCTCTAGGTGCTGGGCAGCCTGATAAATGGTGCTGCTGCCTTAGGCTCTGCCCTCCAATCCATCTCCCTTCTGATTCCCCCCTCTGATGCTCCCCACACACAGTTTCCATCAACCTCTTTTGGGGAAGGACCCCACACCTCCTGAGCTGCTGTAGGAAGCATTCCCTTTAACTTTCCAATGCCAATTCTCTTCTGTTGCCTGAAGTCAGAAGTTGGCTGCAGTTTGGAGTGTGGAAATGGCTGCTTTGGGGCACTCCAGTCACACCTCTAAGTGTCTGCTTTCTCTGCCAGGGGTGGTGTTGCTGTGCTCTGCTGGAAATCAGGTGGAGAAGCAGGGACTGGGCAGTGTTTGGCACCCTCCATTCCCCTTCTGTTTGCTTGAAGTATTCCCTGTGGATTTTTCATTATTAAGCAAACTAAATGTGTTGGGAATAAACCCCAAAGTGTTCCAAGTGGCTGCCTGGAGAAGAGGAGGCTCAGGGCAGAGCTCATTGCTGTCTACAACTGCCTGAAGGGAGGCTATAGCCAGGTGGGGTTGGGCTCTTCTGCCAGGCAACCAGCAACGGAACAAGGGGACAGAGCCTCGAGCAGTGCCAGGGGAGGTCTAGGCTGGATGTTAGGAGGAAGTTGTTGCTAGAGAGAGTGATTGGCATTGGAATGGGCTGCCCAGGGAAGTGGTGGAGTCTCCATCCCTGGAGGTGTTCAAGAAAAGCCTGGCTGGGGCACTTAGTGCCATGGTCTGGTTGGGTGCTAGGTTGGGCTGGATGAGCTTGGAGCTCTCTTCCAAAGTGGTTGATTCTATGATTCTAAAAGCTCTGTTGCCACTGACACCAGTGGGGGACTTTTAACCCTCGTTGTGGGCTCCAGTACTGTGTCCAGTTCATTTCCAAGGAAGATCTGGAGGTGCTGGAAGGTGTCCAGAGCAGGGCCACGAGGATGGTCAGAGGGCTGGAGCTGCTCTGCTGTGGGGATGGGCTGAGAGAATTGGGGCTGTTCACTCTGGAGAGGAGAAGGCTCTGAAGAAACTTTATTGTGCCCTTCAGTATCTGAAGGGGGCTACAGGAAAGCTGGGGAGGGACTTTTAGGGTGTTGGGTAGTGATAGGACTGGGGGAATGGAGCAAAACTAGAAGTGGGTAGATTCAGACTGGATGTTAGGAAGAAGTTCTTCAGCATGAGGGTGGTGAGAGCCTGGAAGGGGTTGCCCAGGCAGGTGGTGGAAGCCTCATCCCTGGAGGTGTTTAAGGCCAGGTTGGATGAGGCTGTGGACAGCCTGATCTAGTGTGAGGTGTCCTTGGGCATGGCAGGGGGGTTGGACCTGACTGATCCTTGTGATCCCTTCCAGCCCTGACAATTCTGTGATTCCACACAGTGAGTCCTCTGCTAGGGGTGGCTCTCTCTGCAGAAACCACCACGTTCCTGGGCAAGCAGAATGAATCTGTTGGGTGTAGCTGGCGTGGGGCTTGCAGGAATAAAATGCAGCTCCTTTCCCATCTCTGTGCTGTAAGAGAGAAGTGTATTGATTTTTCTGCCCTGCTGACTGTTCACAGTCCTGGATTGCTTTCAAATAGTTGTCAGAGAGATCTTTGTATTTCTTTCTATTTGTTTTTTTTTCCTGTCCCAAACACATTGTTTTGGCTCTTCCCTTGTTTTATCTGGGAGGAGTTCCACAGTTGTACGTCATATGGATTGCTCTCTGGATGGGGTTTCTGCTCCTTGCCTCCCTTCTCCCCAGCAGCTTGTCCCTCTGTACTTGGCCTTGGTGAGGCCACACCTTGAGTGTTTCGTTCAGTTTTGGGCACTGCAGTACAAGAAAGATGTGGAGGTGCTGGGGAAGGGCCTGGAGAATCTGATGAGGAGTGACTGAGGAAGCTGGGGATGGTTAGTGTGAGGAAGAGGAGGCTGAGGGGAGACCTCATTGCTGTCTGCAGCTACCTGAAGGGACATTGTGGAGAGGCTGCTGCTGGGCTCTTCTCAAAGGTAATTGGAGGCAGAACAAGAGGGAATGACCTCAATCTGAGGCTGAGGACATTGGACATGAGGAAAATGTTTTTCATGGAGAGAGTGGTCAGGGACTGGAACGAGCTGCCCAGGGAGGTGGTGGAGTCACCCAACCTGGAGATATGTTTCAGGGTGGTTTGGATGTGGTGCTTGGGAATATGGCTTAAGATGAATCTTGTAGAGTAGGGTTCTAGGTTGGACTTGGTGCTCCTGAGGGGCTTTGCCATCCTGGATGCTTCTGTGAGTCTGTGGTGGGAGTGCTGGGTGAGAGATGTGTTCTCTAGGGCAGTGTTGAAGAGTCCTCCCCACTCAACAGGCACAGTAAGTGAGGAAACCTCTGAGCATCTTTTCATCTGGGCTTTGAAATGCTGTCCCAGCCCTGACATAGACAAACACCTACATATGGTACCTGCCTCAAGATGCAGCATCTGGCTGAGAACCTGACTTGTCTGTGGCACAGAAGGCAGTTCAGGAGGGACACAGAACTGCTCGAGAGAGTCCAGCACAGAGCCACAAAGATGAGGAAGGGAATGGAAGATCTCTGATATGAGGAGAGCCTGAGGGAGCTGGGGCTGTGCTGCTTGGAGGAGACTGAGAGGTGACCTCATCAGTGGTTATAAAGATGTACAGGTGAGTGCCAAGAGGCTGGAGCCAGGCTCTGCTGGGTGATGCCCAGTGACAGGACAAGGGGCAATGGGTGGAAGCTGAGGCATAGGAAGTTTCACTTAAACATGAGGAGGAATTTTTGCCCTGTGAGGGTAACAGAGCACTGGAGCAGGCTGCCCAGGGGAGTTGTGGAGTCTCCTTCTCTGGAGATATTCAAAACCTGCCTGGATGTGTTGCTGGGTGGTCTGCTCTAGATGATCCTGCTCTGGCAGGGATTTGGACTGGATGAGCTTTTGAGGTCCCTTCCAGCCCCTGACATTCTGTGATTCTGTGATCTAAGGGTTGCACATCCTTGGGCTGATTTTCGTTTGGAAATCAGCACTGGGGAAAGCCCCAGCTAGCCTCCAGCAAGGCAAGTGTGTGTGCCCTGAGTGGCAGAGCTGCTCTGCCCATCCTTGCCTATTGCACAGACAGGATTCCATGGCTGCAGTTTAGCCCTGGGGAGCAGGAAAGTGTCATTTGTTATGTTTGCAGATGATGATATTAAACCCCAGGTCTCCTCAGATATGCAAGCTTGTCCTGCATGGAATTCATGTCTGTCTCAGCAGGAACTGCAGATACTGCACAAAGCTTTTGCCCAGGAAGGTTAAACACATCTTGGCTGATCAGCAAGCCCTATGATTGAGCTAGAAATAGTTTGGCTGCCTGGGGCAGGAGATGGTGGGGGAGCAGCTGAACCACTGGGTAAGTGGAAACAGAGTCAGACCTTTCCTCTTGCTCTAATGAGTGATTTCCTTGGGTTTTCCTGGCCCCTTGGTTTATCTACTTCTTGCTCTGAGTGTAGAGCAGCAAACTTGGTGGAAATGGATATTTATTCCACGTAGCTTTTTGCCCTGGCAAAAAAAAAAAATGGAGCCTTTTAATGCTCATATGAGATATTATTAATATTGATTAAAGTGCCATTACTGCTATCACTCAGCTCTCTACATCCAACAGTAAGAGCATACTGTGGCAGGCACCAGCTCACCACGGGGGCTGGGCAGAGCTGCTGCCCTGCCTGTGGGCCCTGGGCAGGCTGGGCTGACTTTGGCTGCAGCATTCCCATGCTCAATTCTTGCCAATTTGCAGCACAGATGACCTGGAAAATCAGCGTCAGCGTTTCGGCAGCCTGATGGATGCCTTGGGTGCAGCTCTAGGCTGGAAGGTGTTTTTAAATGGGATTGAAATGTGAATTCTGTAGCTTCCAGGGCATTTGCAGTGGCATGAAAGGCAGAAACACTCAGCAGAGAGCTTGTTACCAATTTGGAACTGAGACCACGCTAAGTGAGGCTCGCACAGCTGCAGTGCAGGGTCTGCTGTTTGGGTGTCAGCAGGCAGTTAGGAATCAAAATGTCTTTCTGGAGGCTGGAAGCATCTTCCCCAGAGCAAGGGGCAGTGCTTTGGAGACTGTTCCTCCTCTCTCTGCATCAGCTCCCCTCCTGTCGAGCTAAAGGATGTCTCTGGATCTGTCCCACCTCACACCTGTGGGAAGCACACAGCAATCACAGGATAGATCTGGTGGGAAGAGACCTCCAGGATGATCCAGCCCAACCCTCCACCCAGCAGTGAATGATGACACTAAAGCATGTCCCTGAGCTGCTCAGCCTGCTGCTGTTCCAGCTGTGGAGCCCAGATGTCCAGCTGTGGAGCCCAGTGTCCAGCTGTGTGACCCCAGCAGGGAGCACTTCTCCTGCAGACCCGGGCACAAGGACTGGGTGGCCTAGGAGGTCTTTTTCCTTTCTCTAACCTCACTTCAGGGTGAAGTGCACTAAGGGGAAATTGCTCACTGGTGAAGCAGCTGGGTGGGAATTAAATATTCACAAGGGCCAAATGTTTGGGACATCCAAGTGCCTCATCCATCTGGAAGTGAAGAGAAAATCCCAGCTCCATCTGCTGTGTTCAGCACAGCTAAGAGCAAGGAGGTCTCCCTGTAGCTGCCCAGAATGACCAAATTCACTCTCCTGCTTTGCTCCTGCCTTTTCCTTCTCCTGTGATCCTTGGATGGCTGCTCCCTGGGGCTGGGCTGGTTCCTGCCTGCAAGGTCCTTCCCCTTCCCTTCGTTTGTGTTCCCTGCAGAGCTGTTTGTGCAGAGGCTGCCTGCAGCAGCGTGGGGCTGAGTCGGGCTGTGGGGGTGTTACTGGAAACTGCTGGAACCCCGACTCTGGGACCAACTGGAACCTTTTTCCAGGGCAGATTGCACTGGGATGTAATTGTTTTGTCTGCAGCACGGTGTTTGCCTGCTGACATTGCCCCTCACTGCTCTGTAGTGATGCATAAGTTAATTCCAGGAGGCTTCAGAAGCATTTCCATCCCCTGTTGCTGCTGCTCCAGCAGCACCAGCACACTAAGCTCCTCTCCAGAGAAGCTAATGGCACTGTTAGGAACCACCAAGCTTCTGTTCTCATCTAAATATCTCCCTCCAAGGTGGCATTTCTGCAAGCAAGCAGCATCATTTGCTGGTAGCAAACTGCTCTCTGCTTTCCCCTTTGGAGTTTGGATGCTCTTTTCCTGGCCACCTTTCCAGAAGGTAATTTGGCAGATGTTGCTCTCTCTTGCTTTGCTCTTTTGGAGAAGAGGAGGCTCAGGGCAGACCTCATTTCTGTCTACAACTGCCTGAAGGGAGGCTGTAGCCAGGTGGGGTTGGTCTCTTCTCACGGGCAACCAGCAACAGAACAAGGGGACAGTCTCAAGTTGTGCCAGGGGAGGTCTAGGCTGGATGTTAGGAGGAAGTTGTTGGCAGAGAGAGTGATTGGCATTGGAATGGGCTGCCCAGGGAGGTGGTGGAATCTGTGTCCCTGGAGGTGTTGAAGCAAAGCCTGGATGAGGCACTTAGTGCCACAGTCTGGTTGATTGGCTAGGGCTGGGTGCTAGATTGGGCTGGATGAGCTTGGAGCTCTCTTCCAACCTGGTTGATTCTATGATTCTTACATCTTTCTCTGCAGCATTTCCCTTCCCTTTAGACCACCAATTCCCATGGCTTTCAACTAGAAATGTCACGTCTGGGTGCCTGGGAGGATCCAAGGCTCTGCTGATCTTCCCATCAGGCTGGCTCCTGCTCAGCTCTGGCAGGCAGCTTTGCTCCTCAGCCATGCTAAACCCATGAGCCTCTGATCTGGAACACAATTTGCAAATCCTCCCATGCAAATGTTTCTGGAGGGATGAAGCACATTCAGAAGCCAGATGCAGCCTTGATCCAAAAAATGGGTTTGGTCTTGAGGTAAGACTTGATTTTATGTTCAATGTGATCTTAAAGGCTCAGATTTTTCAAGGCATGTGATGAGTAAATCACCTAATTCTTGTCAGATGCTTTAAGTCTCTTTGAACATGACAGGCACGAGGCAGCATTTCTAGGAACAGCCAGGCTGTGATCCAGGGTTTGCCTCCACAGCCTGGGAGGTTTGCATCTGCCTTGCTCCACTGCACAGCCAGCTAAAGACACATTCTGGGGTAAAGTCCCCCTGGAGATTTTCTCTTTGCCTTCCCCCTTGTAGCCATCTGCCCTCTGCTCTGGTGCAGGTCAGAGGCTCCCTGTGTCCATGGCTGTGAGTGGTTGGCAGTCTGTGGGGTGTGCCCATGGCTGTGAGTGGTTGGTCAGTCTCTGATGGGTGCCCATGGCTGTGAGTGGTTGGCAGTCTCTGATGGGTGCCCATGGCTGTGAGTGGTTGGCAGTCTCTGATGGGTGCCCATGGCTGTGAGTGGTTGGCAGTCTCTGGAGTGTGCCCACGGCTGTGAGTGGTTGGCAGTCTCTGATGGGTGCCCATGGCTGTGAGTGGTTGGCAGTCTCTGATGGGTGCCCATGGCTGTGAGTGGTTGGCAGTCTCTGGGGTGTGCCCATGGCTGTGAGTGGTTGGCAGTCTCTGATGGGTGCCCATGGCTGTGAGTGGTTGGCAGTCTCTGATGGGTGCCCATGGCTGTGAGTGGTTGGCAGTCTCTGATGGGTGCCCATGGCTGTGAGTGGTTGGCAGTCTCTGGGGTGTGCCCATGGCTGTGAGTGGTTGGCAGTCTCTGAGGTGTGCCCATGGATGATGTTCTCCATGCAGTGCAAACAGACCAGGCTTTTGCAAACCAGGTTCTGTGCTGAGTGGGGAAGGGGCTAGCTCCCTCTGCAGATGAACACCCTGCTGCTGGTTAAAGTGGGGGGGTTGCCCAGCAAGGCCTGTGGCCAAGGAGGTCATGGCTGTCATCCTCAGCTTACCAGAGGGTGGAAAGGCAGTTCTGGGGTAAGAAAAGTCATTTCACTTCTGTGCACAATGGTGGTCAAGCACATGAATGAGTAGAAGTGATAGGGACAGTCCCTTCAAATCAGCCCAGCCTTACCTGAAATGTCAGTGGGAGCAAACTCCACAGGGGTCAGCCAGCAGCTGCTGGATTAGGCCTAATGCTCTGCTATTGACAGCCCTGAGCTGGGAGGTGGTTTCTACCCATCCCTTCTCCCCTCCCTAGCACAGCTTCTGAGCAGGCTGCTTGCCTTGGCCATCAGCTGGGTGTGAGCTCTGCAGGGGCTTGATCACAGGCTCACAGGATGTCAGGGGTTGGAAGGGACCCAAAGAGATCATCAGGTCCAACTCCCCTGCCTGAGCAGGACCATGCAATCTAGCTCAGGTCACAGAGTCACACCAAAGGCTGCCTTGTCTGGATGCCCTTTGGCTGCTCTTTGCTTCCATTGAATAATTGGATCCTAACAAACAAATCCTCAGCCTTGCACACACCTGAGTTGGTGATCAAAGCCCTGTTGGTGGAACCAACTGCTAGAGCTTTCCTGGGCACAAAGCTCTTGTGTGTGTGCCCAGGTAAAACGTTTCAAAGCTACAAGTATTTGAAACATTCAATGTTTTGGACCACTGATCTGAAAGTAAAGTTCCAGCAGGGATTTGCCTATTTTCTCAGTAAGCCACCTGAAACAGCACAATGGCTGCTCAAGATGCTGCCACTGAAGGACAGGGACATGTGCCAGTGCTAATCCAAACAGTGCTGCCTTGGTGCTGCCACAGCTCCCAGACTTGGCCCTGGCCCCAGGGCAGGCAGCCAGCACAGGCACTGGATCTGCTGTGCCTCGGTGCTGGCACAGGGGGGTCACACAGGGCTCTGGCAGCAGAGCAGCTCCAGCCTGGGGACCGAAACTGTCCTCTGCAACAGCACCAAGGCATGGGGTTGTGGTGAGAGCTGTAGTGAGGGAGGTGGCTGGCTGGTGGGTGGGAGGTTGGTGGCTGGTTGTCATAGGTGGGTGGGTCATTAATGGCTGGTTGGTAGATGCATGGGTGGTTGATGGTTGGTAGATGCATGGGTGGTTGATGGCTGATTGGTGGTTGGTAGGTGCATGGGTGGTTGATGGCTGATTGGTGGTTGGTAGGTGTGTGGGTGGTTGATGGCTGATTGGTGGTTGCTAGGTGCATGGGTGGTTGATGGCTGGTGGGTGGGTGGTTGGTAGGTGTGTGGGTGGTTGGTGACTGGTGCATGGGTGGTTGATGGCTGGTGGGTGGTTGATGGCTGGTAGGTGGGTGGGTGGGTGGTTGATGGCTGGTTGGTAGGTGCATGGGTGGTTGATGGCTGGTGGGTGGGTGGTAGGTGCATGGGTGGTTGATGGCTGGTGGGTGGGTGGTAGGTGCATGGGTGGTTGATGGCTGGTGGGTGGGTGGTTGGTAGCTGGTTGCTAGTTTATGATTGGTTCACAGGTGCTTGGGAACTTTCTTCTCTTATGCTGGTGCCAGTCAGTGCCCTGAGATTGGCAATGCCTGACTCAAACCTCCACAGTCCTAACGAGTCTGCGAGCCTGCAGCTCTCAGTGCTGCCCACTGCTAAGTGAACTCTAAATCTCCATCTTGTAGGCATGTCATGAGACTTAATTAATGCTTCTGAAGTGCTTTGAACCTCTTGCATGCCAAGCAGGCTAAAATATTGCTGGTCCCCAGGGAGCTTTCCCCTTCAGTGAGGAATTTGGGGTTTTATTCAGCGAGCAGTGCTGGCTGAGGACTGTCCTGACAGTGATTGTTTCTGAGGCGAAGCAGCAGCACATTCATGAGGCACTGCTGAATTTTAAACACGCTTCAGTTTGTCAGGGAAATCCAGCAGTGGAGCAAAGAATTCCTCTTGCACCGCTGCAGCAAGCCTGACCCGAGCCTCTGCCTCCAGGAATTGCCCTACAACTCGGTGCAAAAGAGGCACACACAGAGATCCGAGTGCAGACGGAGCAGGTTCAGAGGTTCTGCCTTTTCTGCCTCGGGCAAAAATGTAGAGAGCCAGATAATTCCCTTTCCTGCAGGAGTGCCTTACCTTGCTCTGCGTCTCTAAGATGGGCACTGATCTCCTGTTGTACCCCGGGGCGAGGGCCGGGGCAGCTCAGCAGTGCTGTGCGTTGTGATGCCAAGGTAGCAGGTTTGCTGCCGATCCAGGTGCTACCCCCGGCAGCAGGTATTTGTGGGGTGTGAGCAGGCTGCAGAATTGAACTCTCTTCCTTTTGAAAGAAGCTTTGCAAGAACAGAAATATTTTTCAGAGGTTCACCTGTCTTAGAGGTTGGAGTGGATGATCCTGGAGGGCTCTTCAACCTGGTTGATTCTATGAGTCTGCGATACCTGAACTGGAGCCAGTGAGCACAGCAGGAGCCAAAGAGCCCTCCAGGAATTCTGCCTGCTAAAATAATTGCTGGGGCAGAGGAGCACTGCAAGCAGCTGTGCTTCATCCCATAAACATATTCTCCCTCAGCCTCCAGCTCATGCCAGGGCTGTCAGCTGTAGGAGCAGCGAGCATCTTCCCTTTGCAGGAGCGGAACGAAAGCTGTGCCCAGCCTGGGCTGCCCAGCGAGCGCTGGCTGTGCGGGGAGGGGGCAGTGACAGCGGCTCACGCTGAGAGGAGCTGAAGTGACAGCTCCTCTGCCTAGCAGGGTGGCAGTGGAGCTGCCTGGTGTCAGCAGCCTAGCAACGCTGAGTGGCATGGAAAACCTCCCCTGAAAGGCGTTCAGCTCTGAGTGGCAGCATCTTGCCAGCACAGGGCACCGGTGAAACGTCACAGGGGACGTGCCAGCAGAGGGGTTCTCCTGCCAGCCAGGTGTCCTCCTCCTGACACCTTCACTTCCATGGCAGCACAGGCATCCCCCTGGAGTATGTGGGTGGGTCAGAGTCCTCAGTCCCCCAACACATTCCCCTGCACAGAGCAGAGACCAAGAGCCTCTTCTATCTACAGCTACCTGAAGGGACATTGTGGAGCGGCTGCTGCTGGCCTCTACTCACAGGTAGTTGGAGACAGAACAAGGGGGAATGGCCTCAAGCTGAGGCTGAGGAGGTTTAGATGAGACATTAGGAAAACGTTTTTCATGGAGAGAGTGGTCAGGGACTGGAATGAGCTGCCCAGGGAGGTGGTGGAGTCACCCAGCCTGGATGTGTTTAAGGGTGGTTTGGAAGTGGTGCTTAGGGATATAGTTTAAGGTGAATCTTGTAGAGTAGGGTTCTAGGTTGGACTTGGTGACCCTGAGATGCTTAGCTAACCTGGATGCTTCTGTGATTCTCAGGGGGTGATGTGGGATGCTTGGACAGAATTGTTTGCAATGTGCCTTTGCCACAGATGGCCCCAAAATGAAAGCCTTGCTGCCTAGCCCAGGAAGTGAGACTCTGGTCCTTGGTCTGTCCACCTCTGCTGGTAAGCTCCTGGTTCAATTCAGAGGGATGGAGCTTCACAATAGTCCCATCAGGCCACCAGCAAGAGTCTTCTCTTCTCCCTGTGTTCTGGCCAAGCCACAGCTCACAACTGCTTTGGCATCTTGGCTTGAAATTGGCCACTGCAACCAGGCCAGGTTGGCTGCTTGGTCTGCTTTCCACCCTAGCCACAGAGCTGCCCTGGCAGCACTTCTTTTTCATCAATATCTGTTGCCTTTTGGGCTGTTTGTTGGTTGTTTTGACTGTGGGCTTTGCTAAGATGTAATCTAATCCCGACTAATTGACAGACAAGAATCGTTTCAGCCTCAGCCCTGTGGGAAGGCAGACAGTGCTCTGGCAGCTTTTGATTGCCTGGCTGCTCTGAAGGAAAGCCTGTTTGAGAAGAGCTGGAGCTCCTGGGTGTGCTCACACCGTGCCTCTGCCTGTGCCACAGCTCTGCTGCCCATCTGCCTGACCAGCAACAAAGGGCTGAGTTGGAGAGGGCAGGAGGGTGGGAGACCCCAGAGGCAGGGGTGCCCAGCCTGAGACCACCACATGCTTTGTGGTTTGAGTGAGAGCAGGAGCCCTTAAACCTCCCCATCCAGCCAGGGCAGCTGCTGGGCACTGAGCAGGCTGTGTGGGGAAGGATGTGAGATGGAAGAGAGAAACCCCAGTGTGCAGCTGAAGGGGCTGCAAGGCGCAGATGCTGAGCTCAACAGGATCCCTCTTTGCTCCGTTGAGAGGGGCTTGGTGCTTGTCTGACCCTCTGCTGGGCTCCCTGCCTGCAGTAAGTGATGCCTGGGCGGGGGAGAGGAGCGATGGAGGCTGTCAGCCGCGGGTGGCTGGGCTGTCCCAGCCTGCTGCCGGGCACAGGAAGGGGCAGTGCGTTCAGGGAGCGGTACCCACCTGCAGCTGGCTCTGCCAGCACCTGTGGTGCTGCTCAGCCCACACCATATTGGCACAATATTGCTAATCAAGAGCCGCAGTTGAAGGCGTTTGACTGGCACAGCCCTTTAAGTGGTAGCAAACACATGCTGTAAAACCAGCGTGCTGGGGCCACCTTCCTAATGAATGCAAAGTGGGAGCAATCAATCAGAGCCCGGAGAGCAGTCGGGCACTCGGCTCCCCGCGTCTGCAGCTGCAGATGGAATGAACAATGATGAGGGTTTAGCTAATTAGTGTAGTGCACGCAGCCGCAGCCTCACAGCCCCGCGCAGGACACACCTTGTTAAGTCTCAGGGCTGGAGGATGGAGATGGAGTGGCTGCGCTCACATGACTGACATCCAGCCACGTACTGGGAGAGGGGCAGAGGCTTCAGAATGAGCCTCTTCCCCTCGGCAGGTGGCCTCTGCATTAACCGATGCAAGGAGCTTAAGCTGGGGAGCCCAAAACTGAGTACTGTGTTCAGTTTTTGGCTCCCTAGTTGTATTGGTTCTAGTTTAAGCTTCCCAGAGACTCAACGTATAGCTAACAGAACCAATACAGTAATAAGATGCCTTCCCCTCTTCCTCCCCCTCCTTTGGAAAGAAAGGGAATTAGAGGTAGAGAGGAAAAAGGTAAAACACCCAAAGAATCATAGAATCAAACAGGTTGGAAGAGACCTCCAAGCTCATCCAGGCCATCCTAGCACCCAGCCCTATTCAATCAACCAGACCATGGCACCAAGTGCCCCAGCCAGGCTTTGCTTGAGCACCTCCAGGGACAGTGACTCCAGCACCTCCCTGGGCAGCCCATTCCAGTGCCAATCACTCTCTCTGCCAACAACTTCCTCCTAACATCCAGCCTAGGCCTCCCCTGGCACAACTTGAGACTGTGTCCCCTTGTTCTGATGCTGCTTGCCTGGCAGAAGACCCCAACCCCACCTGGCTACAGCCTTGCTTTGATTTGGAAGTTAAAAGAAAAACTTTATCAATAAATAAAAGGTATTTAAGATAGTGGAGTTACAAAGAGGTATAGGGAAGGGAATCAAGGTAAAATATATATATATATACAACCAGATTGATGGCAATGGATGGAGGTAGATTCAGGAAGGGGTTGTCCACCATGTGGTAGGATGACCAGCTGGTAAAACAGAAGCAGCAGGTACAAGGTGATGCTATCAGGCAGGGAGGGCAAAGAGGGAGACAGAAACAGCAATTCCTCTGTCTTTATAGGGGCCCTAGACAGGAGGTGGAAGTGTGCTAACCACTACACTTGCCCAGGCTCAGACCACCCCCAGGAGGGTTAACTCTTTACACCAAGTTAAGAGGGACAGGGATCTCAATGTCAAAAACAAAGGATTTGCAAGACATTTGGGGATGTATTTCATGTGCTGACTCAGACTCAGTGTCCCCTCTTAGATTAATCTGCTCAAGCACAGGGGGTTTCAGCCAAGGAGGCTTTGGAATCTTTGCTGGGAACTGCCCTGTGTGTTTTCTGAAGCTCCCCCAGCTCCAGCACACATTCTTTGGGGGTCCTTTTCTTCCACTCCCCCTGGAATTATAACTGGCAGCAGACTAAACACACAGGCCCTCCATTCTGTGCCCAGCTGTGTGGGCAGGAGCATCTCCCACTGCTCATCTTCCCCTGGTCTTGTGGAGTCTACAGTTGAAGAGGGACAGGGATCTGCTGGAGAGAGTCCAAGGGAGGGCTACAAGTAGCACTGCCTGATGAGGAGAGGCTGAGGGGCCTGGGCCTGCTTAGTCTGGAGAGGAGAAGGCTGAGAGGGGATCTAATAAATGTTTATAACTATCTGAGGGCTGGGGGTCAGGATGGGGGGGACAGGCTCTGCTCACTGCTCCCTGGGATAGGACAAGGAGCAATGGATGGAAGCTGCAGCACAGGAGGTTCCAGCTCAACACAAGGGGAACTTCTTTCCTGGAAGGGTCCCAGAGCACTGGCACAGGCTGCCCAGAGAGGTTGTGGAGTCTCCTTCTCTGGGGCCTTTCCAGGCCTGTCTGGATGTGTTCCTGTGTGACCTGAGCTAGATTGTATGGTCCTGCTGTGGCAGGGGGGTTGGACTTGGTGGTCTCTTTGGGTCTCTTCCAACCCCTGACATCCTGTGAGCTCTCTCACAGTGAAGCAGCTAAAGTGCTGGTGCAGCACAGAGGGGTGCAGTGGGGGTGCTTTGGCCCAGGGTCCTTGGTGGCTTAGGAGCAGTCAGTCCTCAGCGAGCTCTCCTGCACAGTCATTACTGCAGCAGCTTTGTTCCTTGGTTTGGAGAGGTTTAGGGAGGGTGGGGAAAAGCTGCCTGAGGGAGCTGTGTTTGCCTTCCATGGCTCGCTCTTTCCCAGCGGGTGGTTTTAGGCTGGTTGCCTTAGTCCTCCCCAAAGGTGGAGCTCTGCCCTTTGCCAACAAGCCTCCTCAGAAGCAACCAAACCTCCCTCACCCCAAATCACGGGTGGGAGTGCTGCTTGTGCTCAGGCTCAGGCTGTCCCTAGACATCCTCCTCAGCACTAACATCTGTCTCCTGGTGTGACCATGCAGAAGATTTTCTTTTGCATCGTCCAGTAATCCTGATGGTTTGAAGTAGTTGGCATGAGGCTGGAAAGCAAATGATAAATGATTCAGGATCAGCAGCTGAAAGCTCCTTCTCTGGAGCAGCCCTTGCCTCTCTGAGCTGGATGCACACAGCGAGCAGCAGCAGGGCTGGGGAGGTTCTGAGTCACTTGTGACTCAGTCCCGATTGCGCTCCTAGTGACTTGTTTACTTGGAGAGGTTGGAAGCAACCCTCACCTATAGGCTCCTAGTGAGGATCCCATGGAAAACAGTGGATTCCAGCAGGCAGCCTCCCTCCTCTGATCATCTGGAAACCTGAGTGTTCTGCCCAGGCTCTGCAGCTGGATGGTCAGAACTGGCCTGTCCTGCCTAACATCGCCCAGCAGCGTGTGGAGGGACCCAGACTGATTCTCCCCAAGACTCAGCACATCCACTGCCTGGGTCTCTGGTGGGAGCTGCTCCAGCTGAGAACCAGCTCTGTGCATTCCTCTGGCTCCATTTAACCTGCATGGAGATGAAACCCATTTCACAGGGGTTCTTCATGAGAGGGAGACACCCTGGGGCCAAACTCATCCCTCTGACATGAAAATCCACGCCAGGAATTTGGCCTCAGCAGCATTTCAGGCAAGTCTTGTGCCTTTCTCACCTTCCTGTTCAACACTATCTGCCCTGCCTGCACGAATCTGTGGAGCCACCACAGGGGATGGTGGTTAAATATTGATGCTTTAGCAGCTTATGTTTTTAATACTCTTTAAATTATGCACACAGAGAGGTTCATCGTCAGAGGAGTCCCTTCCAGCTGCGCAGGGGGTGTGTTGTAGCTCCTTGTTGATTTCTGCCTCCACCTTTTGAGTTCTTGTGGCTGGATGCACCTTGGTGCCTTGGCAAGATAAACAGATCCACAGCCTTCCTCTGAGCGCTGCTGGTTGGTGGCCATAAATGTGTAATGAGCTACTCCTCAGCATCCTCAGAATTAGGGCTTCTTAACAATCATTAGTTCCTTCCCTCACAGCTTCAGTAAACCTCCTGGTAGCAGGCCAGGCCCAATTAGGTTGTGCTTGGGAAATGATAAAACAAGGAGGAGAAGAGTGGGTTGCCAGAGACAGGGGAAAAGTTTAACTGACCTAAGACTGTGACACATGAGGGACTTGTCTGTGGTCTGGCTGAGATGGAGAGTTGAGTACTGGAGACAGCCTGAAGGGAATCTGCATTTTGGATTCTTCCAGCTGGTGCTAAGGTGATCTCCCCGTGCATGTCTCACCGTGGCTGGGCTGCTGGGCTTTCACAGCCCTGCTTTGCTCTGCAGACCCAGGAGACCTGCCCAGCACCACCCAGCAGGTCACAGCATGGGAGCTTTGGTGAATTCACTCTGATGGAGAAGGTTTTGTGGATGCTGCCTGTCCAATGACCCAGTCCTTAGGAGCAAGAGTGACTCTCATGACAGTGACTGATGCAGAAGCATTTGAGAGTGCTACAGAGCTGTGGACTCTTATTGCTGGAGCCCAGCCCTGGGAGTCCAAAGGCTGCTTTGTCATTTCCCTCTCCGCAGCCCTGGATGGACCATGGAGCATCCCTGGGACCAGACCTCTGCTCTGGTGCCTGCTGGGATGAGTTCCAGGCAGTGCAGAGCCCAGACAGTACCTGGATCACAGGCTCACAGGGTGTTAGAGGTTGGAAGGCACCCAAGGACATCATGGAGTCCAGCCCCCCTGCCAGAGCAGGACCATACAACCTGGCTCAGGTCACACAGGAACACATCCAGACAGGCCTTGAAAAGCTCCAGTAGAAGGAGACTCCACAACCTCTCTGGGCAGCCTGTGCCAGTGCTCTGGGACCCTTCCAGGAAAGAAGTTCCCCCTTGTGTTGAGGTGAAACCTCCTGTGCTGCAGCTTCCATCCATTGCTCCTCGTCCCATCCCAGGCAGCAAGTGAGCAGAGCCTGGGAAGGAGCCGAGCAGCTCTCAAGTGCTCTTTCTATTCCCACTGCACTCAGGGTGAGGGTTTCACTCCACAGGAAGTCTTAACTCTCTGGAAAACTGGGAAGTGATCCCTTACCTAAGGGACAAAGCCTGCTGTGTGACTGGGTTCCCTTTGGGCTTGGCACTCAGGCTCTGTGTTGCTCAGCAGCACTTGCACAAGGTGCAGTGAGAGGAGGAGGTGGCACTGGTGAGACCCCACCTGGAGCACTGCATCCAGTTCTGGAGCCCCATTAGAAGAGGGCTATGGATGTGCTGGAAGGTGTCCATAGAAGGGCCACGAGGATGAGTAGAGGGCTGGAGCTGCTCTGCTGTGGGAGACTGAGAGAGTTGGGACTGTTCAGTCTGGAGAGAAGGCTCTGAGGTAACCTTACTGTGACCTTGCAGTATCTTAAGGGGGCTACAAGAAAGCTGTGGAGGGACCTTTTAGGTTGTCAGGTAGTGATAGAACTTGGGAGGTGGAGGTGGAACAAAGCCAGAAATGGGTAGATTCAGACTGGATGTTAGGAAGTTCTTCAGCATGAGGGTGGTGAGAGCCTGGAAGGGGTTGCCCAGGGAGGTGGTGGAAGCCTCATCCCTGGAGGTGTTTAAGGCCAGGCTGGATGAGGCTCTGGACAGCCTGATCTAGTGTCCCTGGGCATGGCAGGGGAGTTGGAACTGGCTGATTCTTGTGGTCCCTTCCAACTCCGACTGATTCTATGATTTGCACCGAGTCTGCTGATTGTGTGAGCTCTGCCTACAAGAAAATCACTACTAAAAGGTCCTTTGGTTCTTCTCCAGGCAGTTCCCAGGCCGTCAGGCACAAGATGTGCTTCTGAGCGAGGCCATTGGCTTCCAGGAGGCAGCATTGGTTTTGCAGCAGAGCTGCTGGCGCTGGGCGAGGAGAACGGCAACGCAAACTGCAAAAATAACAGATGGAGGCAGAGGGAGGAGGAAAATGGAAGCACCAGCAAATGCTAACCCCCATCCAAACTGCTCGTGCAGACAAAAGAAGGGAACAAACCCACCGCTGAAATCGCAAGTACTGGGGAAAAAAGGTTTGAGTCTTGCTGTTCGCTGGTGGCGTTTGCAGGGGAAGTGCTGAAGTGCAAAAGCCCTGAGGGAGCAGCAGTGATTTGCGTGGCAGCAGAGCCTCTGCTGTGGCACCTTCAGCTGCTGGTGAGGATCATTTTTGGTGTGGAGGCTTAAAGCTGGCATTTTTTCCTCTTTTTCCCCCCCTCCTTCAACCCACACTGCAAATGTTAATGTTCATCTCGTGCCAGTGCAATTACTTTATAGCAATAATAAAATAGCAGCTCAGTAATTTAAGAAGCACAAAGGGGGTGGAAAAGAGCTCTCCAAAACCTAAAGGGCAGCTGAGTGGGAAAGTGGAAACACAGAAAGGTGCTGGGATCTTCTGGAGGGTTCCTTACTGCCCTGTGGAGCTGGGCAGCCTGCAGGCAGCATTTGCAGAGCAGTGAGGTTGTGCAGAGCCCTTCTGAGGCCATGGGTGGGTGACATGCAGGCTGTTGTGCTCCTGTTATGGGGCTGATGATAGTTGTGAGCTGTCCTCTGTGCATTGCTCCCCCATGCTCACCACATTCCCCATGCTTGCTACACTCCCTATGCTCACCACACTCCATGCTTACCATACTCCCCACGCTCACCACACTCATGGTGCTCAGCACACTCATGATGCTCCCCACGCTCATGATCACCACACTTCCCATGCTCCCAATGCTCAGCACACTCATGATGTTCACCACACTCATGCTCACACTTCCCATGCTCCCAATGCGCCCCACACTCATGATGCTCACCACACTCATGCTCACACTTCCCATGCTCCCAATGCGCCCCACACTCATGATGCTCACCACACTCCCCATGCTCCCCACACTCATGATGCTCCCCATGCTCCCCACACTCCCCATGCTCCCCACACTCCCCATGCTCCCCACACTCCCCATGCTCCCCACACTCATGCTCACACTTCCCATGCTCCCAATGCTCAGCGCACTCATGATGCTCACCACACTCCACATGCTCCCCACACTCATGCTCAGCACACTCATGATGCTCACCACACTCCACATGCTCCCCACACTCATGCTCACCACACTCCCAATGCTCAGCACACTCATGATGCTTACCACACTCCCCATGCTCCCCACACTCATGCTCCCCCTGCTGCTGTGGTTTCCAGTGACAATAACTGCTCTGTAACCTTTGGTGGCTGAACACCCCTGAGCAGACCTTTGAGGTCTTCACTGCCTGCTGTGCTTAGGGTCCTCAGTTCATTGTGAATGCTGCTGCAGGGGTGGAGGATGCTGGAGGCTGTGAGCACTACAAAGATTCAGGTAAGATCATTTTAAAAGCTCCAAACGAGAGCCTAGGTACATTGGAGCATCTGAAATCATCTCACCAGCACCCTGTCTCCAGCAGAAACTGGGGAAATGCCAACTGAGCCATGCCTGCAAATCAGCCTCCCAGTTTCTAGTAATTAGCGGATTAGAGACTTCCTGAGCCAGAAGTTGCACTGGGACCAAGGGACTTAATAGCCACGGAGAGGTTTCTCTTCTGAATGAGCTGACTCCCTCTTTGAACCCACTTATTCTGCTGGCTCACAGTTTAATTACCCTGTGCCTGAGGATTTCAGTGGGTGCCCCTTTCCTGTTGTACTGAGCACAAGGAACAGACGTTCACAGTCTCACCTTCTTCACACCATTTATCCAAAATCTCATGGCAGGTTTCTGCACCATCTGATGCTTATTAATGCCTTACTTTCTGAAGGCTCTGGACTGGGAGTCTGTTTGCTTTTCCTTAATGGTTTTATCAGTGCATGAAGAAGGTGGGGATGAGATCTGAGTAGGTTTTGAAATCTCTATCCAGAAAGTAAACAAAGACCCTCGAGTGAATTTCTGTGGTGAAGCCTTAGGATTTTAAGCTGATCTCACATTTGTGACAGAGAGGAGGAGCTGCCTCACTGAAATGTGCACTTAGCAGAAGACAGTGGAGGTGGGGAAGGTGGAGCAGTGCCTGAGCTTTCCCTGGTGTAAAGGTGAACATATGGGGCTGGAGGTTGTTCTGGTCCCCTCATGTGCCAGCAGCCCAGGTGGTGCTAGAGGAGACCTCTCAGGCTGAGAGCAAGGTGTTAGGAACTCGTGTCCACTGCAAGTGTTTGGGCTTGTGAGCTCTGCAAAGGGGAGAAGAAGCCAGCAGCAGCTGGAGCTGAGGCCAGAGGGCTGCTGCAAGAGGCTCCTCTGCTCAACTCCAGCCCTTCCCACGAGCCAAAGCCACATCTAGGAGTTAACCCAGAGCCATCTCCTGTGCAGAACTGCCCTTGGTAGTTGGCCACCCTGATCCTCAACAGTGTGCAGCAGAGAGGGGTGGCACAAATACAGCCTCACTATAAACAGGACGTGGACAGCAGAGCAGACAGAGATGGGAAAGGGCAGGGCAGGGGCCAAGTCCCATCTTCCCCAGCCCATCCAAAGGGGTGACAAATATGCTGAAACTCCTTGGAGTTCTGCTGAGGTGAGGGGGAAGAAGCAGAGAGCAGAGAGTTTGGCATCTTGATTTACTTTTAGGCACCCTCGAGCTGTCTAATTGCCTCTCTGTTCTGCAAGATTGGCATTAGCACTCTAAATTTCATAACTCTTCCCCATTTATAGAGCTCACTTCAGAGTCACAGCATTTGGAATATTGCTCTGCAGCATGAGGCTGGGCTCAGCAGAGCTGGGTGCTGGAACAGCCATTATGCTGCACTCTGCCGTGGGTGCAATTAGAGATGCAGCTTTGAAGCCAAATGTGGAAAATATGACTGCTGGGGGGGAGGAGGGGAGGAGAGAAAAAAACTCATTGCTTAGAAGCTGCTTCTGCAGAGATAAGCAGCAGGTTCTGGTGAGTTCAGCAGGGTGAAACCCAGCTTGTACCGGCTGGGTCGGTCTGTCTGTCTGGGGATGTTTCAGTGCCAGGTCTGCTGCAGTGCCTGTGGTGGGGATTGCAGCCCAGGGAAAGCCACTGGGGCCGAGGACTTCAGTGGGTGCTGCCACTTCTTTGAAGCACAGAATCAGAAGCACAGAATTAACCAGGTTGGAAACGACCTCTAGGATCAGTGAGTCCTACCTGTCACCTAACACCTTCTAATTAACTAACCCATGGCACTAAGTGCCTCATCCAGACTCCTCTTAAACATCTCCAGGGTTGGTGACTCCATCACACAGAGCTGTAGCAGTGTGAGGGGACCAAGATATGATGACCTCTCCCAGCTCTTTTCTTACTCCTGGAAGGCCAGAGAAGGCCTGTACTGGACATGGCATGAAGGCAACCATCGTGTGGCAGTGAGAAGAGGAACCAAGGTTGAGGCTGAGCTCAGTGGACAGCATTGGGAGTGGCTGCACTTTCTTGTGAGCGGTACCTTGAGGAAGCATGAGAGCTGCTGCCTGATGCCTCCCTCAAGAATCCCTCAGCTTCTCATCCTGGCACAGCTTTGGGTGCTGAAGCTGGTGGGATGGTGGCCCTGGGATGCTGTGTGCCCCCCAGAGTGCCAAATGCCACCAGGATGTCCTCCTGCACTTCTACTGAGGGAGGGAAAGGGCTGAGCTTCCCATTTGGCAGATCTGAGGGTTTCAGGACCTGCCTGGGGTCATGTGCAGAGGACAGTGATGTTTCCTCACCCTCCTCTTGCTTTGCTTGTGCTTGGAAAGCTTTTTCATTTGTTTGTCCCTTTGTTTTTCAGAGGAAGGGCAAAAGACCAAACCTCCCAAGCAGCTCAGGACCAAACCTCCTGAGCTGCTCATGATCTCTCACCGATTTTATGCCAAGATATTCTTATTTATAAAAGCAGCAGGTCAGGATTAGACTTCTTTTCACCATCAGTTCTGATGATGCTGGCAATTTCCTGAGTCCTTGTGTGGTGTTTTCAGGCTTATTGGAGTATTAGAGAAATTAGATAAGTGGTTGTGATGAAGTCTGTATCATTCATTGGTTTCTTTTCACAACCAATGATCTTCCAGAGCAAAGGAGTGATGAAAGACTTGAGTGCCTTCATTGTACTTGCAGCTTTCTGCCTGGCACAGAACCACAGGATGGCTCAGGTTGGGTGGGACCTCATAGCTCATCTGCTCCAACCTCCCCACCATGGGCAGGGACACCTCTCAGCTGCTCAAGACCTCACCCAACCTGGTCTTGACCATGCCTAGGGAGGAGGCAGCCACAACCCTTCAGCCTCTTCGCAGTGTTGGGGATTGGAACTGAGTCTGGGGCTTAGCTTCCAAGGCTAACACTTGATCAGGCCCCCATGGTTTGCCGAGGCATTTAAACCATCCCAGTGTAGTTTACATTTCAATAGAAAGGAGGCCTCCTCCGAGCAAATTTATTCCACTTGGCTTTGCACATTGATGATGAAAGAATGTGGTGAGGTTTCCCCCCCCCGCCTTTCTTTCTTTTTTGGGTCTCATTCTGAGCAGTGTCTCATTAGATTTGCTTTTTATTGCTTTTCATATCCATCATGATTTGTGTCAGCAGAATGGTTACAGAGACCGACAGCTTATTATCAGCTCTAAGTGAAGAAACAGAACGCTGAGAGTGGCTGCTAAAGAAAAAGGGGGTGTGGGGGGCAGAAGGTAGTTAACAGTGGGTGCCAGGATGGAAATGAAGCTTGGCACTTCTCACTTTCTAAATCCAAAGTAACCCCTGGCTTCATGTTGCAGAGGGAACTCGGAGCCTCTGACCACAGCTCTGTGTCTCCCTGGATGCTGTGTGTCCTGGAGTGGCACAGTGACACCCAGAGGTGCCCGGTGTGGCCGTGCAGTGACACCCAGAGGTGCCCAGCGTGCCCGGTGTGGCTGTGCAGTGATACCCAGAGGTGCCCAGCATACCTGGTGTGGCTGTGTAGTGACACCCAGAGGTGCCCGGTGTGGCTGTGCAGTGATACCCAGAGGTGCCCAGCGTGCCCGGTGTGGCTGTGTAGTGACACCCAGAGGTGCCCAGCGTGCCCGGTGTGGCTGTGCAGTGATACCCAGAGGTGCCCAGCGTGCCCGGTGTGGCTGTGTAGTGACACCCAGAGGTGCCCGGTGTGGCTGTGCAGTGACACCCAGAGGTGCCCAGCGTACCTGGTGTGGCTGCAGCTGCTGGCAGGGAAGGGGTCAGATCAAGATGTGGCCACTGCTGCAGAGCTCCTGCACCCAGATCTCAGCTGCTCCACCTGAGCTGCACTGAAGCCCCCGGTGAAAGCTTGGTGCCAGCCGGGCATTCGAAGCTCCTTTTCCAGTGCATTCGCTGTCCCCTCCTCAGTGTTCTCATCCTAATGTGTCTGTGTCTGCAAAGTAATGAGGCTCAGTTAGTTGATGGATAAAGGGGGAGTGGGAGGGAGGGCCAGGGAGGACAAATTAAAATGAATTGGGAATCTCTAAGTGAAGAGAGAAGAGGCCTGGAGGGAGCCATGATAGCTCTTTACAAATACTTAGAGGGACATCATAAAGAGGACAGGGACCAATTACTCTCGTTAGTGAAAGCTGAACAAGGAGCAGCCTTATGCTGCTGGGGGAAACCCAGACTGTGATGGAGAAGTTCATGGAATAGCAGCACAGGAGCAGCTGCCATGGGAGAGGCTTGGTCCTGCTGCAGGGAGGAAGAATGAACTGCAGCAGTACAGGCTGGGAGGTGACTGCTGGAGAGCAGCCCTGTGGAGAGCGACCTGGGAGTGCTGGTGGAGAACATTCATGGCGCAGCAATGTGCCCTCGAGGGCCAATGGGATCCTGGGGTGTATTAGGAAGAGTGTGTACCCCAGATCAAGGGAGGTCCTCCTCCACCTCTACTCTGCCCTGGTGAGACCTCATCTTGAGTACTGCCTTCAGTTTTGGGCTCCTCAGTTGAAGAGGGACAGGGATCTGCTGGAGAGGGTCCAGCAGAGGGCTACAAGGATGATTAGGGGACTGGAACACTGGAGCTGCTTGTGTTTTGAAACCGTGGTGCCTGTCCACTGTCCTCTCTCCTCCTGTTCCTGCTGCTGGCACAGCCAAGTGAACCTTTTGCCCAGCAGTGGCAGCTGCTCTGCTTCTCTTCTCCCTGCAGCGAGCCCCCAGCAGCCGATGCCTATTTGGAGATAGCTGCAAACAGCTCCGGGGAGACCAGACCACGCCACAGACCCTGCTTTGCAGCTGTGAGCTCCGGACTGGAGACATCACCAGGCTTGCCTGAGGCAGGTAAGGTCAGCTGAGAGCACAACCCCAGTGTCCCCCAGCCCAGCAGATGTTTCGCTGCTGCCCAGCTGGCTTTGCTGAAGCCATAGGTCCCTGTGGAGCACAGCCAAGTGGTGCCTGTAGGAGCCCTGCTGCTGCTGGACCTCCGTGGGGTTGAATATGCTCTTGACACCTTTGAAAAGCAACCCGTAGAGACACTTGCCTGGCTGACAGCTGAGCAACTAACCTGTGCCAGCACCGCCTAGAGTTTCCTTTACAGTATCACAGTATTATTAGGATTGGAAGAGACCTCACAGATCATCAAGTCCAAGCCTTCACCACAGAGCTCAAGGCCAGACCATGGCACCAAGTGCCACGTCCAGTCCTGCCTTGAACAGCTCCAGGGACGGCGACTCCACCACCTCCCCGGGCAGCCCATTCCAGTGTCCAATGACTCTCTCAGTGAAGAACTTTCTCCTCACCTCCAGCCTAAATTTCCCCTGGCACAGCCTGAGGCTGTCTTCTTGTTCTGGTGCTGGCCACCTGAGAGAAGAGAGCAACCTCCCCCTGGCCACAACCACCCTTCAGGTAGTTGTAGACAGCAATAAGGTCTCCCCTGAGCCTCCTCCTCTCCAGGCTAACCAATCCCAGCTCCCTCAGCCTCTCCTCATAGGGCTGTGCTCAAGGCCTCTCCCCAGCCTCATCGCCCTTCTCTGGACACGCTCAAGCATCTCAATGTCCCTCCTAAACTGGGGGGCCCAGAACTGAACACAGTACTCAAGGTGAGGTCTAACCAGTGCAGAGTACAGGGGCAGAATGACCTCCCTGCTCCTGCTGACCACACCATTCCTGATGCAGGCCAGGATGCCACTGGCTCTCTTGGCCACCTGGGCACACTGCTGGCTCATGTTCAGGCAGGTATCAATCAGCACCCCCAGATCCCTCTCTGTCTGGCTGCTCTCCAGCCACTCCAACCCCAGCCTGTATCTCTGCATGGGGTTGTTGTGGCCAAAGTGCAGCACTCTCAACCTGCCAAGCATCATTACCTGCCGAGGCCACCAAGCAGGCAGCTGCTCACATTTCAGTGGCCTCGACTGGAGAACCTGCTACAACTCAGACAAGGGGAAAATGCAAACATCTGGCCAGACTCCAGATGTTTTATCAGTACATTAGAGAGAATTTCTTGCTGGCTTTCCTCTGTACCTGGTGAGCCCTACTCAACCATGGAGGGTTTTTTCCTGGCCTCTGTTACATCCCCATGATCTGAGGTGACACATTACCTGCCAACCTATGGGTTGTTGCTTCTGCTCCTTCTGCTCATCTACTCCCTCACTGAAATGAAGTGACAAGGGGAGAAAACTTGGGAGGAATCAGGGTGGGAATCCTGGGGAGTGTACTAGCATTTGGTGGTCTGGGCACAAGAGTCACTCAGAAAATGAAAAGGAGGTGATATTCTGAGGTGATAAGACATTAAACTATGAAACTTGAATTTGGGCCAGATCCAGCCTCAATTTTTCTTCTTATTTTTTTTTAGCCATAGCTCATGAGAAGCTTGAGCCCATGCCAGTACCACGTGGAGCCCCTGCCAGCATCAAGTGAAGACTCTGGGTATGGCAAAAGAGAGAGAGAATTAAATGGTGCTGGAGCTGAACTCCTGATGAACTGAGAAATGCAGCCACAGGTCTAAGGACAGAGAAGGTGACCACATAGTTGAAACAAAAAGGCAGGGGAGGCTGCTTTCACATGTGTCGACTGAGGTGGTTGTAGCCATCCCTGTTGGTGAGGGTCACCTGGTGGGGAGGAGGAGGAGGCCGTGGCACGGCCTGGCCACTGCCTCTTGTTAATGAGTTTACCCTGGCCAGCTCCTGCTGTCACTCACAAACATGATGGACAGAGGCCAAACTCCCCCAGCCAGCCTCCCTCCTGCAGGGCTGAATGACACAGTCCTAAGCACACAGAGGGCCTGGGGCAGCAGGTGCCAGGCAGTGGCAGTATCTTGTTCAATATCGTTGTTGATGATCTGGACAAGAGGATTGAGTCCATCATCAGTAAGTTTGCAGATGACACCAAGCTAGGAGCAGGAGTTCATCTGTTGGAGGGTAGGAGAGCTCTGCAGAGGGACCTAGATAGCCTGGGTGGGCAGAGCCCAATGGGATGAAATTGAACAAGGCCAAGTGCAGGGTTCTGTACTTCGGCCACAACAACCCCAAGCAGCACTACAGGCTGGGGACAGAGTGGCTGAGAGCAGCCAGAAAGAGAGGGACCTGGGGATGCTGGTAGAGAGTAGCTGAAGATGAGCCAGCAGTGTGCCCAGGTGGCCAAAAAGGCAAATGGCATCCTGGCCTGGATCAGGAACAGTGTGGCCAGCAGGACCAGGGAGGACATTCTGCCCCTGGACTCAGCACTGCTCAGGTCACACCTTGAGTGCTGTGTCCAGTTCTGGGCTCCTCAATTCAAGGGAGATGTTGAGGTGCTGGAACATATCCAGAGAAGGGCAACGAAGCTGGGGAGGGGCCTGGAGCACAGCCCTGTGAGGAGAGGCTGAGGGAGCTGGGGGTGTGCAGCCTGCAGAAGAGGAGGCTCAGGGCAGACCTCACTGCTGTCTACAACTACCTGAAGGGAGGCTGTAGCCAGGTGGGGTTGGTCTCTTCTGCCGGGCAACCAGCAACAGAACAAGGGGACACAGCCTCAAGTTGTGCCAGGGGAGGTCTAGGCTGGATATTAGGAGGAAGTTGTTGGCAGAGAGAGTGATTGGCATTGGAATGGGCTGCCCAGGGAGGTGGTGGAGTCACCGTCCCTGGAGGTGTTGAAGCCAAGCCTGGCTGGGGCACTTAGTGCCATGGTCTGGTTGACTGGCTAGGGCTGGATGCTAGGTTGGCCTGGATGAGCTTGGAGGTCTCTTCCGACCTGGTTGATTCTATGACTCTAAGAGCCTTGGCTTCCTTCGTGGAAGAGCAATGTGCCCAAAGGTGTGCTGAGCCCTTCCATGCCACCACAGGCAGGGGAGCAGCCCAGGCTCCAGAGGCACAGCTCCATCCCATCATGGGTCTGGGTTGGAAGCACAGCTTCATGCTTCCCCCTTCTGCAGGGCAGAGTTGGGATGAAAAGCAGGTCCCTGCTTCAGAGCACATCTGGAAACAGCTGGCTTCATCACCTCAGCAGGAGAAGAGCTGATTCTATGACTGAGTGATGCCCATGGCCCAGGAGATGCACTGGGGCTGGCCAGGCTCCCAGCTCCCAGCCGAGGTACCCCTACTTGGTTTGTTTTGATTCATTCAGCTCCACAATGGCCCAGGAGTGGGCAGGAGGTGGTTTCCCTGCTGGATTGCTCTCTTTGGTGGCCTTTCCTGAAGGTCCAGAATTCATCAGGGCCATTGAGTGCCAAGGGAAGACAGAACCCAAAGGGGGAAGGCAGGAAAACAGCATTTAAGGAGGGAATGTAGAGCGATGCCACCTCTGTCTGCCCAGTTAAGAGAGATTTTTATGCAGCTTTTTGGCATTTACAAATCCTTTGTGAAAAGGTCACCCTGCACTTGGAATCTTATTAGTACAGAAGAATGGCCCAGAAAATGTCACATCTCTTTAGGGTGGCATTTACACAGCAGCAGTGACTCAGCACACAGCTGTTTGGGCAGGATGGCTGGCGCCAGCCCGGGCACTGCCAGCCTGTGCTGGGGTAAGTGGCTCTGAGTAGGGGAGCTCAAGTGTCACATAGAGATGACTCTGTCACTGCCACCATGGTGAGGACAAGGGGATGGCTGCTGGGGGACAAAATGGTGATGGCTGGGGTCTGGAGAGCTGTGGCTGCAGCACTGGGGTGAGGCAGCTGTGGCCCCCTTGTGCCCTTTGTCCCCTCATCCAGAGCAGTCAGTGGGCAAACAGAGGTGTGGGGACAGGAGGTTGGCCAGCTTGGGCACTTGTGAGGGTGCAGAGAGAGCGAGCTTTGTCACAGCTCAGGGACCCACAAGGATGCAGAGAGAGCCCCATGGCAGACTGGGGACTTGTGAGGGTGCAGAGAGAGCCTTGTGACAGCTCAGGGACCCACAAGGATGCAGAGAGAGCCCCATGACTGGATGATCTTGGAGGTCTCTTCCAACCTGGTTGATTCTATGATTCTATGACAGGCTGGGTACCCACAAGGGTGCAGAAAGAGCTTTTTGACAGTTGGGGGACCTATGAGGGTGCAGAGAAAGCTCCACGACAGCTTCAAGGGTGCAGAGAGAGCCCCATGACAATTCAGGGCCCCATGAGGGTGCAGAGAGAGCTCCATGCCAGCTTGGAGGCCCACAGGAGCCCAGTGACAGCTCGGGGACCCACAAGAGTGCAGAGAGGTGTGGCAGGAGCTGCCAGGGTGGGCACATCCGTGAGCAGTGGGGGTGGGATGCATGTGAGGGTAAATCTGTGAGCCAAGGGCAGCCGCAGCAGCTGCCCAGCATGTGCAGTGGCAGCACCAGTGCTGAGGAGCAGACACGGCAGGAAAAGGCTCCGATCCCTCAGTGATTTAGCTCCTGCTATGTGAAGCACTCACCCTGGATGCCCTCTTGCCTGACCAGAGGTGCAGAGCTCCTTCAGAAGCAATCTCCTGTTAATTGCTGCAGAAAGCAGCTAATTCCATGAGGATGGGAGCGGTGCAGTGTAACGAACGCCTGCCCGGGGAAATTAAAGTCATCAGTGCTAAGGCAAACACGTTTGAGAACGAGCAGGGGAAGGAGGGGAAAACCCCACCCCGACCCCCTCGTGTAGATAAGGGCTTTTAAGCCACCGGGGGCATTCTCTGAGCAGGTTTGAAGCATGCAGGACGAATGCAATTTGCTCATCAGCAATAGGAGTTGTACCCTCTGCTGAAAGCTGCCTGGTGCCAGAAACCACAAAAGCCATTTCTAACAGAGGTCTTGGGACTGCTAAACCCTACTGTGGCTCCCTGACCCTCTTCCTAAGCTGAGACACTTCACCATCACCTCTCAACCAGGACAGGAGTGCTTACAGCATTTGTAAAGCAGAAGCTTTTCAGCCTTTCTCTTGTAACCCCCAACCCGAACCTTCACTGTAACCTAACCCAAAGCAGAGGCAACCCCCTCTGGACCAAAAAAAGCACCAAGAGCTCCCACCCCTGCCAGCCACACCAGCACCAAACCCCTTTCAGACTTGGCCACACGAAGTTTTTCAGCCCTCTTGTTCCTACAAACGGCTTTCAGTTTACCCTGCCCCAGACTTGCCAGCCCCATGCCCAGGGGCTGCCTCCCACCCCACACTCTCTGCGTGGGGATGCTCCGACCCTCAGCAGTCCTGCTGCTCCCTCCAGCCCTCTCCCGATGTTTACACATCCCTCACCTTCTGTGTTCCTCCTCTCCCGAAGTCCCTTTGTCATTTGCTGCTGGTGAGAGGTCACCACAGCCCCGGCCCCGGCTGCAGCACTGATTTATTACTGCAGGACCTGCACAGCTCTATAAAAAGCCATTTCTGCTTTGCTGGCTGGCACTGACAATTACAGATAGTTGAGCATTTTTCTCACAATCTTTAGTTTGCAGCTTTTTTCTTCCTGGGCAGCTCTAGGAGTTACCAAAATGCAGGTGAGCTTCTAGGTCTGGAAGGAAAACTTCTCTTTGCCCAGACACCCTTGGCTGCAGCCCTCTGGAGAGGGGGAAAACCCCAGCAGCTCCTGGCCCTTTTTTGGCTGTAGGGATTCATCCCTTCCTAAGAACTGAGTAATCTGGGTTCTGCTGGCTCACCTTTGGGCAGCAAGGCCAGGAGGGCTTGCCTGTGCTCAGGAGGGGCTGCCCTGCTGGTCCCAGCACTGACCAATGGTGACCACATCCTGGCTGTGTGGAGCTGAGGGTGCAGAGCACAGCTCCATGCTTGGGCTAAGCAGTTTCTCACCTGGAACCAGCCTTGACCCCAGGTGGAGGAGGAGCTGTGGTCTCCATCACACTTCAGGCACAGGATCTGTGGGCTGTGAGGAGGTGAAGCAGTCCCTGGGGTGCGCGGGTGAGGCTCCTGGCACAGGGGAGCTGCTGCTGGCATCGCTGAGCCAGGGCCACGCTGCTCACACTCCTCCAGGCTGCAAGAAGGCAGAGGGCAGGGTGAGAAATGCAAGAGCAATGCTTTTTTTTTTTTTTTCCCCTGGAAAATCACTGTAAAAGAAAGTTTGTTCCTCATGTGCAGCTTAACTTTGTATTTCAGACTTTAATCTACAGCTTTTAGTTACGCTGGCAGCCAGCTCAGGAACTGGAAGCAGCTGAACTTTTCAGACATGAAGATCCCAGATTCACAAGCAGAGATTAGAGGTTTAGGGGTTCATTCTCAATTCTCCTTGATTTGATATGGGGAAAGAACTTGAAAGGGAGAGAGGAAAGAAAAAAAGAGGACCTTTTCCAACTCCTTTGCTTGTTAGAGACATTCAGGGAGCCTCACATCCGTGTCTGAGGACCTGTAGGTATTTATAGTTACTTCAGATTTAGTCTCAGCATAGGCACACACTCCTGCTTAATTCCTGCTCTTCAGGTTGTCTGAAAAGGAGCCTTTTCCCTTCCCCTGTCACTGAGGGATGAAGGCTGCTGGAAGCTGTTTGATCTCACAAGGCTCCTGGTGCTGGACCAAGAAGTCATTCCCTGGCAGATGTTGCCACTGGGTACATGGAGGGTGTCAGGTGGACACAGACTGACCCTGTCCCACTGTGAGGAGGTGCCATTGCCACAGCTCAGTGCTGGTATGGTTTTTTTCATACCTCCACACATGTATGAGCAGCTCTGATCCTCTGTGAGAGGAATTCTCCGTGGGAGTTGCTGTTGCCCCCTTTTATTCCTTTAAATTCCTTTTGTGGCTGATGTTGGGGGAATTTCCCTGTGGTTCCTGTCCTGTTCCCAGCAGTGGCTGCTGAGTGTGGAAGGGAGAGCCCAAAACTGCAGAGCTTCCTCCTTTCCAGCTCAGTTTGCTGAATTTGCATCAGCTGCAGCTCCTGTGGGAACAGCCCAGCCTGAAGAGGTCACCTCCATGGAGGACCCTGGGGCTTCAGACCATTGCTTGCTGCCCCTCATGTCCTTCCTGATGCCGTGGACAGGAGTGTGGGTCAGCACTGAGAGCACTGCTGCACGGCAGCTCTCTTCTAGTGTGCCCTGGAGGTGACTCCTTTCCCCTTTAATAGCTTTTGGCAGGCCTGAGGTATTTATTTTAGCCAAGGAGTGGAAAGACTTATGAGCACATTGGCCATCCAGCAGCTCCTGTCAAGTCCCTGCCTTTCTGATGCTCTGGCTCAGGCTGCCCTGACGTAGCTCTGAGCATACCCAATCAATCAAATCAAAACTTCACACCAGATTCAATCCCCTCCATTTCAGTAGCTTGCACAGTGAAATGCTGTGCTGGATGTGACATGTCACAGGCTGGCCCTGAAAGGCACTGCCTCACTCAGCCTCCTCTAACCCACTGCAGCTCTGTCGTTGTCCTCTGCTCTTCAGAGGAGCCAAGTGGATGTGTAAGGGCTTGGGGTGGGTTTAATAACATATGGCAAGGGTGAGTGGTTTCCAGGATACACCTCCTCTGGCTGCAGAAGGCTCCCAGGAGCCATCATTTCTTTCCTTTCCTGTGGGATTTCAGATTCCCATTGTCCTGTCCCACCTTGAGACCTGAACACTGGCTTTATACTGGGGTACAGACTGAGCCTGAGTGCTGCTTCAAACACAAACCCTCTTCCTTAGCTGCTCAGGCACTGCTGTCCCCCCCTAGGCAGACCAAATCCTGTAGGCTCCTGGCAGTCATCTCATCTCGAGTACTGCCTTCAGTCTTGGGCTCCCCAGTTGAGGAGGGACAGGGATCTGCAGGAGAGAGTTCAGCAGAGGACTATGAGGATGATTAGGGGACTGGAGCACTGCCTGATGTGGAGAGGCTGAGGGACCTGGGGCTGCTCAGTCTGGAGAAGAGAAGATTGAGAGGGGATCTAATAAATGTTCATAACTGTCTGAGGGCTGGGAGTCAGGAGGGGGGGACAGGCTCTGCTCACTGCTCCCTGGGATAGCACAAGGAGCAGTGGATGGAAGCTGCAGCACAGGAGGTTCCACCTCAACACAAGGGGGAACTTCTTTCCTGGAAGGGTCCCAGAGCACTGGCACAGGCTGCCCAGAGAGGTTGTGGAGTCTCCTTCTGTGGAGCCTTTCCAGGCCTGTCTGGATGTGTTCCTGTGTGACCTGAGCTAGATTGTGTGATCCTGCTGTGGCAGGGGGGGTTGGACTTGGTGGTCTCTTTGGGTCCCTTCCAACCCCTACACCCTCTGATCCTGTGATCTCCACGGCCAGCCCCTCACCAGGGAGACTTTGATGGCAACACAGCTGCACTGCAAACCAAACCACTCTCAGCCCAAGCCCGGAGCTGTGTTTGCCTCTTTAGACAGGTGCATTCCACTTCCACCACAGCCTCAGAGCCTGCACAGCACATTACTCCTCCAAGCTGTTTTTAATTGAGGTTGGTTTTGTAGTGCAGCTGCACGTGGGGTAGATGATAGATGGGAATGGCAGGCAATGCCCTCAAGCCAGCTCTTTAAAAGCAGAGAGAGCTTCATAAACGTGCTTCATAAATGGCAATATTTTCTGATTTCATAGCACAACAAGAACAAATCACCAGCTTCTCCCTGAGATAGATTAGTTCCCTGTAGACAATACATTGATCCTAACAGATTTCCATCTATTTTCAGGACTTCCAAAGAACAGCCACTGCCATTCAATTACCATGCTTCATTAAACAGCTTAAACCCTGCCTACTGCATGCTTTTAGCCAAGAAAAAGGTGGGGGGAGGGGGGAAGAAAGTGTTAAGCCACTTTGGTTGTGCCACAGATGGTAGGGTATGCTTAGGGAAAGCTGGCAGAGCCAGCCTGTGGCTGCACAGAACTGCTCTCACTCTCTGCTGCTGCCAGCCTCTGAAGGGACACTGCCACATTCCATGTCCTTGGGCACCCAGTGCCTGTCCTGCCCAGCTCACCTCATTGCAGGTGTAAATAAACTGCCAGGGATTTACACTATTTAGCTATTCTGCATCTCTTCCCCTTATTGATGATCTCCTTTATGGCTGTGCAGAGGAGCGGCTGGGGAATGAACTGAAATCACAGCTGGTATCTCACTGAACCTCTGCTTCACAGGCTCACAGGATGTCAGGGGTTGGAAGGGACCTAAAGAGATCATAGAGTCCACCCCCCCTGCCACAGCAGGATCACACAATCTAGCTCAGGTCACACAGGAACACATCCAGACAGGCCTGGAAAGGCTCCACAGAAGGAGACTCCACAACCTCTCTGGGCAGCCTGTGCCAGTGCTCTGGGACCCTTCCAGGAAAGAAGTTCCCCTTGTGTTGAGGTGGAACCTCCTGTGCTGCAGCTTCCATCCATTGCTCCTTGTCCTATCCCAGGGAGCAAGTGAGCAGAGCCTGTCCCCCCTCCTGACCCCCAGCCCTCAGATAGTTATAAACGTTTCTTAAGCCCCTTCTCAGTCTTTTCTTATCTAAACAGCCCCAGGTCCCTCAGCCTCTTCTCATCAGGCAGTGCTCCAGTCCCCTAATCATCCTCATAGCCCTCTGTTGGACCTTCTCCAGCAGATCCCTGTCCTTCTTCAACTGGAGAGCCCCAAAACTGAAGGCAGTACTCAAGATGAGGCCTCACCAGGACAGAGTAGAGGTGGAGGAGAACCTCCTACTGGACACACTCTTCTTAATTCACCCCAGGATCCCACTGGCCCTCTTGGCCACAAGGGCACATTGCTGTGCCATGGACAACCTGTTTTATCTGAAAAAAAGAGAAAACTGAGACACAACAAACAAACAAACAAACACACCTTCTGCATCCAGCTCCAGAGCCTGAGCTGAAGGTCACCCACACCTCTGTCCTGTCTAAGGGTTGTTGGTTTGTGCAGTTGGAAGGTCCCTCATGAGCTATGCAAGTGATGGGCAGTGACAGCTCGTGTGTCTGTGCCTGCATACACATCCCCCCCACCCATCTGAACACCATGCCAAAGAAATTATGTTTCACATCACTCCTGGTGTCATCTTTGATTAATTTGCATCTCTTTTCTCATTATGGCTCATCCCTCATTTCAAAGGTGTCCTTCAGACAGGACACTGGGAGAGGGCTGAGAAGTGAGAACCAGCAAGGAACAGCCCAGAGGCAGGGGCCAGCAGGAGAGGCTGCCAGGCAGTCACACCTCTGCTGGTGTCCCCACATTGCTGCTTCCCACCTGTGACTGTCCCCTCAGCCAGTCAGCATGGAGCTGCTGCACCCCAGTGGGCACAGATTCCACCTGGCACCTGATTGATCAGAGCAAAGAGGAATGCACACATCTGTGGGAGCAGCACTGGGGCACGGGACAGGATGGAGCCACACTCTGCAGCAGCACAAGCACCCGTGGGCAGCCACCTGTCTCCTCCTGCCCTGTGCCCAAAGCTGCCTGAGTGCCTCCGTGTCTGAAGGTTAGGTACAGTCCAGGCAGCAGCACCAAAGTGGCAATAAAGCAGCCAGAGCTCCTGAGCTCTTCCAGCACGTGGCAAACGAGCAGAGTTCTGTACAAAAAGGTTGGGCCAAGCTTGATGATTATCAGAAGGAAGAGAGAGAACAATGCCCAACTCCTCCTGGGCCAGGCTGCCTTGCAGCAGCACCTACCAGCTGCTAATTAAACCCAGCTCTGAGCACTCCTGCTGACAGGGAGCCAGCAACAGGAACCAGGCAGGACATCTGCTGTGGAATCTGTGACAGTGACCATGGCAAAAGCTGCCCAAGCCTCACAGTGAGCTGAAGTGACTGCTCCCACCTGCCTTTTGTCCCCACAAATGTCACTGCAGTGTAGGAGAGAAACCAACACGTGCAGGAGGCTTCCCAAGAGGACTGGCTGAAAGCAGCATCCTCCTTTTCTCTTCAGAGCCTGCCCTCTGTCTGTCTGGTCAAAAAGGCATTTTGCAATTAAAATTCTCCCCACAAGTGACCCAATCTCCCCCAAAATGGCCCAATCTCTCCAGCTGGTGGGAATCAAACCCCAGCAGCATTGTGGTGGCTCAAGAAACCAGCCCTTGCCTTGCTGGGAGCAGAGTGTGTGATTGTAGGGTGCTGCAACAGCTCCTTCTGTGCCTAAGGCAGAACGAAATTCACCAGGGGATGTTTTGTCCCATGAGAGATTAGCTTCAGAAACACTGAGCCAGGAAAGGCTCCTCTTCCACTACCCTGCCAGTTGTTAAACAGCTGGGAAATGCAGCTCCTTGCCTCCAGCCAGTGAGTGGATAAAAACAACATTCTGCCTCCACCTCCCCTGACATTCCTCCCTTTTCCCATGGAAATATTCCATTTCAATTAACTTTGCTTTGTTTGTTACCACCCTCCCTTCCTGGTGTTGTTTTCCTGGCACTTCTTTTCGTGCTACTGAAGTTTCTTTTCTCCCTACGCAGTTGTCTTTCACTTTCTGCGACTGCCAAGGGCCACAACGTGTGGAAGGAGGGCTGGGGAGTGGAGAGGAAAGAGATAAGGAGGAAAAGAGAGGAAAGATGTGGTGAGGAACAGTTGAAGGGGGGAGAGCAGCTCAGCTGGGCACCTCCCTAAAAACAAAGAACTTCTGTGCTGCTGCAGGGGCAGCCCCTGCTGCCCTCTCTTCCTGGCCTGTGGTCCAAGAAGGACCTCACCTCCCTGCTGCTCCTTCCAGCCACTGCTCTGCCTTAAGAACTTTCCCCCAGAGAACAGACTGAGCAGAAATGAGCAACTTCTGGTTTCTAAGCCAATCTCAAGCTACTTTTACCAGCAGCTGTGCCGAGGAAGACGAGCAGGCAGCTGCTGGGTGCTGCTGGCTCAGCGAGCTCCTGAGGCTCAGGAGCATCACAGCAAAGCAAGCATCCAGGCAAAGGAGGCTTCTGCTGCCTGCCTTTCCCTGCTGTATTTCAGTGCCTGCATTTGCATTTACAACCCAATGAAAAATTTATGGCTGCTAAACTTCTCCTGTATGTCATAATTAAACACAAACAATCATTTCCAAATAGCTGTTTACCATATTGCCTGTTCAATTGTGCAATTAATCTCAATGACTCTTTCTCCTTGTAAAGGGAGAGAGAGGGGCGGGGATGCCGCAGCCTGCCGGCGGAGGATGAGGAGTCCCTCCGGCAGGCTCGGGAGAGCGCCGCTTACCTGCCTCGTAAATAGATCGGGGGCCCTGTCAGCTTCAAACAGATGCCTTGTTCTGCTGCTAACTATTTGTTCTCAGCAGAGCCTCCGAGAGAGATTGATAGCCCCAGCGCTGCTCAGACATTCATCTGGGCGCAGGGAGAGAGGGAAGCAGGCAGCTGCCGCGGTGCTGCCAAGGGAAGGCAGCGAAGGGGAAAGGCATCTGGGGGGTCCTAGGTGGTGGGAGGTTGTCCATGAGCCAGCAGTGTGCACTCCTGGCCTGGAGGGCCAGTGCCATTCTGGGGTGTATTAGAAGGGCTGTGGTTAGTAGGTGGAGAGAGGTTCTCCTGCCTCTCTACTCTGCCCTGGAGTGCTGTGTCCAGTTCTGGGACCCCCCAGATCAAGAGGGACATAGAACTGCTTGAGAGAGTCCAGTGCAAAGCCACAAAGATGCTGAAGGGAATGGAACATCTCTGTTACAAGGAGAGCTTGACGGAACTGGGGCTGTGCTGCTTGGAGAAGAGGACACTGAAAGGAGACCTCATCAATGGTTATCAATATGTAAAGGTGAGTGCCAGGAGGCTGGAGCCAGGCTCTGCTGGGTGATGCCCAGTGACAGCACAAGGGGCACTGGGTGGAAGCTGAGGCATAGGAAGTTTCATTTAAACATGAGGAGGAGTTTTTCCCTGTGAGGTGACAGAACCCTGGAACAGGCTGCCTCTCTGGAGGTACTCAAGGCCTGCCTAGATGTGCTCCTGTGTGGTCTGGTACAGGAGATCCTGCTCTAGCAGGGGGGTTGAACTGGATGAGCTTTCAAGGTCCCTTCCAGCCCCTGACATTCTATGATTTTATGATCTGAGACCCAAGGAGAGGCACACATAAGCTGGTCCCCAGTCCGGGCTCTGGGAGGGGCTCCCCTCACCACAACCAGCTCCAGTGTTAGGTGGTTGAGCAGAGCTGCTGGCAAAGCTCCAGCAGCAGAAAGCTGCCTTGGCATGAAGAGGATTGCCTCCTGCAAAGGACCTGTCTCTGGGCACACCTTTTCACCAACACAAGTGGGCTGCTGCTGGCAGAGCCCAGGGTAAGCAGTGAGGAAGGGTTCTGCTGCCAGAGCAAGCCAGGAGTGTCACCTGTGCAAACAGGGGGTGCTGCTGGTGCAAACTGGGGCACTGCCACTCACCACTCACTGAGAAGCTGGTCCACACCGGGTCAGTGGCACCACAAGAGGAGTTCTGCTTCCTTTCAAGCACAGAAGATGAAAGAGTGACCTGCAGATGAGTGCTGGTTGGCGGCTGGCTCCAGGTGGAACAGCACTGTCCTGAGAACGAGGTGAGTAAAAGACTTAATGGAGCTCAGCAGGCACAACAAATAACAGTTGTCCCTTTGCATTACCAACGACACTCAGCGAGCTCTCTCCGGGCCCCTGCTCTCCCGAATGCTCCACCAGGAAGCTCTTTGTAAATAGGATGTCTCACTTAATGTCCTCTCCCAGCCATCACATTAATCACTCTTTAAGAATGCATGGGCTCGGGGAAGGAGGGCTGCAGTGGGTGTGAGGGAGGCATCCTTCTCCTTTTAGCTCTGTGTTGGCTTCCCCCCACCTGCCCCCTGCAATTTCTCCATGGTGGAAACTCAGACCCCATAACCCCATCTGCTGTGGATGCCCGTGGAGATGCCACTCAGCAGGGCAGCCACCACAGGTGCAGGAGAGCTGTGCCCCAGTTCACACCCAGGGCACCAGCTCTGCACAGCTTCACCTCGAGGGGCTGCAGCAAAGGGCCACGAGTGGCTGTACAGAGGGGAGCTTTTCACGGGGCTCCTGAGCTCAGCAGCCTCTGTGAGCAGGTGCAGAGGATGCTGAAGGGTGCTTGACAACTCAAGAGGCTGCTAATTGGCTACGAAGGATTTCTCATCCAGATCGTGGCTTTGTATTCTCCCCAGGCTGGTGCTGGTGGCTGAAGCTGTTTTCACCCAGAGACCCACATGAAGTGGAGTGGAGTGGCTGGCTCCTAGCAGCCTGGTTTGTGCAACCTCCCATCACTGCTTCTGCAGAGAGGGAAACGTCTGGCAGTCCAACTGCAGGAGAATGAACCACCCTTGGCAGGCTCTGCCAGCAGGGTCAGATGGGTTCCACGCAGCAGGCGAGCTGGGGATGCTTGCAGCCAGCAGATTTCAGCTCTCTGGGCTGTCAGCTTTCACAGGCACCAAACTCCCTAATGAAATCAGCCTCTTCAGAAGCTTTGAGTTTTGCATATGGTAATCTGGGTGCTAGCACCAGCAGTGCCATACTCACAGTTGTTTATTTTCAGGGTGTTTACTCAGTCCTGGCTGTAAACACGTTTTCACAAGTCCAAAGCAATGCAGGAAAACCACTAAAAATATTTGTGTTGTGAACATTTCCCCTTCTACAGCCCATGTAAGGAGTCAAAAACAATGTCTGAGGGAAATAAAAACTGCACTAAAGGGCCTCACGGCCCTGCAGGAGCTGCAAAGGGCTCAGGTTTGTAGCAGAGAAGTCACCAAGCAGGTGTTTGCCAGGGAGGGACACCGAGCCCCTGGCTCAGAGCCCTGTGGGTGTGCACTGCTGGCAGCTCCAGCAGGAAGGGGGCACAGCACAGGGGGGTCCCCTTGCCTCTGGTCAGGGAAAGGTTCTAGCACAAGGAAGGGCTTCTACAAGCACAGAAGCAGGGAGCAGGTTCTCCTGACTGCTGAACAACATCCCAGCCACATGAGCTGTGGCAATCAGCCACGATGGGCACCCACCAGCTGCCGAGGGAGGACGTGGGACAGTGTAATGGAGGGGCAGTTAATTAATGCAAGATGATATTTTCCCCAAATTAATATTGGTTATTCACTTTGATATTCAGGAGTCTCCCTCCCCCACCCCCTGACCACTGACTTTAGTAAGAATGGTTTCTTTGCATGGTCATGGAAACACTATACAGATAATAACCTGGGATCCAGAAGGAACTAGCAAAACATAACCACATTAAGTGAACTGGGAGAGAAGGTTCCTGAGGTCAATACACTGCTTGAAGTTCATTGTACTGCTGGCCCACTAGAGGGACTCAAGGCAACTCTCTCCTGCTTATGGCAGATGGCAATCAGTGAATTACAAGAGGCTTTAAGTATTTACTCACAAAATATCTCCTGACTCGTGGGGCTGGCTGCAGTTTCAGACAGTACCCAAATGCTGCCAGGGAATTCTGCTACTGTCTTGTCAGCTGCTGAGGCTTCTGATTCTTCCCAGGCGCCACAGGATGCTGAGGAAGGAGGCAGATGACCTCTGACCTTATCCTGGCTCTTCTGGATGATCTGTGAACCTCCAGGCCTTCCCATCTTGGCAGGAGACTTCCAGGTGCAAGCAGGATGTCTTGCCATGGACAGTCTCAGCACGGATGTCACACTGGCTATGCAGGCTGATTGTGTGGAGGCATTTGGAGCCTCTTCCTGCTGAACCTGAGGCAGTGGAGCTTGCAGGCGGTTCAGGAGAGCTAATTTACAGCTTAGCTAAGCATAATGCTGCAGAAGGCAACAGCAGAGTCACTGCCATAAACAGAGAGCGACAGCAGCAGGTAAGCAAGCACAAATACAATGGCAGAGCACATTGTGTTACCTGCTCAGCTCTTTTTATCAATGCAGCCCAAGAGTAATAGACCTTTGGACACAGAATAGCCAATCAGTTATCCAAGCTTGACCATATTAGGCAAAGACATAGGCCTGCTTTACACAAATTTGGGAAAAACACAGGCCTTGCAGGAGGCAGGCACAAGCTAAGGGTGTGTACCTTGTTTGCCACAGCATGTAAACAGCAGAAAAACAAGTCTGGGCAAGCCAGAGGCCTCAGACTCAGTGGCTCCAGGTTCTTTGTCCTCTTTCCTCTGGTTGCTTCTCCCCAAAACAGAATGAGGGTGTGCTAGATTGAAGCTGGCTAGAATATTTTGGTGAGAAGAATTATAGGCTGTGAAAAGAAAACAGTGGGGATGTCTACTCCACTCACAGGCTTGCTGAGATGTATAAGAATAAGAACATTAATACAGATAAGGGAGTTGCTCTCTGTCTCCTGGGGCTGCATGAACTTCTGTCTCCAACCTGCCTGACTAATCCATCTGCTTCCTACCCCCCCTGGCTGACCCTCCAAACTTACCTTGAATATAAGGCAAGATGTGGGGTAAGGTAGTGGGGTGAGGAGAAGGTGGAAGAGTGGTTGGGGGCCCCTCCTGGCAGGGCTGCTGTGTTTCTGTATTACTTTTTAACTTGTCTATTTCTGTACACAACTGTAGATACTGTAAATACCTGCTTGTATCTTGTGCTTCATTCATTCCATTCCCAGAGGCTCAGTATAGTCTGGATGATTTTCTTAAGTGTGGGGGGCAGGTAACACCCAAACCATCACGGAGGGAGAGCAGAAAAACATGCCTGGGCAAGCCATGTATAAGCCTCTTTTGGCCTATTCAAGCCTACCACGACAGACAGCAACACCTGCTGTGGCATCACACACAAGTGTCCTGTTCGGACACAAAGAGCAGCTCACAAACGCCAGGCACCAAGCACCAGCCAGGTGTGCCCAGTGACCC
The DNA here is from genome assembly GCF_015220805.1 of Pogoniulus pusillus. Classification (NCBI taxonomy): domain Eukaryota; kingdom Metazoa; phylum Chordata; class Aves; order Piciformes; family Lybiidae; genus Pogoniulus; species Pogoniulus pusillus. Next base: position 12,544,683 of record NC_087290.1, on the reverse strand, counting down.
TAGAGCAACTGGCCTTGACTTCCAGCTGGGATCCATGTGTGCCTGGGCAGGAGGTGACACACAAGGGGCAATGCTGCAGGGAAGACACAAAAGCTCTTGAGAGGCACCGTGACCCTCTCGGGATGCCACAGACTTCAAGCGCTGCCGCTGGAGACTCAAAATGGTGTCAAACAAATACAACTTATTGTCTCTCCCTGCCTCACAGCCCCTAACAAAGTTGTTCTCATTACCTGGGAAACCCCCTGGTGAAGTGTCAGCATCTTAAGCAACCCTTGTAAGTGGAACCAAATTAGGAAGGCAAGCAGGCAACAACAGCAGAGCAAACAGATTTCATTTTCTATACATCAGCTTCCATTAGGTACCAAGATGGGGCTCTTTACACCCCTCCTTTGTCCATGGTCAGAGTGCACTCCACAAATTGAAATTGAAATGTGTCTGCTGATGAGCCCGAGGCTGTTATTAGATTTAGCTATCAATCACCAGCGGGGTGAGGTACAAAGCAATTCATTAGGTATCAATCCTACAGGCAGCTCAGCTGAACCCTGACAGCAAACCAGAAAGCGAAGCTCTCAGCAAGCATCGTTGGCAAGCAGCTCGTGGGGAGAACCTCCACTGCAGATTCCTCCTGCCCTGCTGCTTCACAGCCTTGTGCAAAACCCCTTTGGCCACTCAGCTCTATTCGCTCCAAGTGCAGGGTGCTGCACTTTGGCCACAACAACCCCATGCAGAGATACAGGCTGGGGTCGGCGTGGCTGGAGAGCAGCCAGACAGAGAGGGATCTGGGGGTGCTGATTGATACCCACCTGAACATGAGCCAGCAGTGTGCCCAGGTGGCCAAGAGAGCCAGTGGCATCCTGGCCTGCATCAGGAATGGTGTGGTCAGCAGGAGCAGGGAGGTCATTCTGCCCCTGTACTCTGCACTGGTTAGACCTCACCTTGAGTGCTGTGTTCAGTTCTGGGCCCCCCAGTTTAGGAGGGACATTGAGATGCCTGAGCAAGTCCAGAGAAGGGCAATGAGGCTGGGGAGAGGCCTCGAGCACAGCCCTACGAGGAGAGGCTGAGGGAGCTGGGATTGGTTAGCCTGGAGAAGAGGAGGCTCAGGGGGGACCTTATTGCTGTCTACAACTACCTGAGGGGTGGTTGTGGCCAGGAGGAGGTTGCTCTCTTCTCTCAGGTGGCCAGCACCAGAACAAGAGGACACAGCTTCAAGCTACATCGGGGGAGATTCAGGCTGGAGGTGAGGAGAAAGTTCTTCCCTGAGAGAGTCATTGGACACTGGAATGGGCTGCCCGGGGAGGTGGTGGAGTCGCCGTCCCTGGAGCTGTTCAAGGCAAGATTGGACGTGGCACTTGGTGCCATGGTCTGGCCTTGAGCTCTGTGGTAAAGGGTTGGACTTGATGATCTGTGAGGTCTTTTCCAACCTTGTTGATACTGTGTGATTCCAGCATCTGCCACACACCTCTGGGTAAACTCCTTAAAAACAAGGGCAGGGATTTACCTCCTGCTCGCTGCAGCTGTGTGCAGAGCTTGGGCCAACCTCTGCAACTCAATGTGGGCAGCTAGATGGAGAAGCAGGCTTGGGGATGGAGGCTGCAGAGCCTGCACCACTTGGGGACACTCCTGTACAAAAGGGCCCCTCTGTCATTGCATCAGTTCCCTCTGTGCATCACCCACCTGCCTGGACAGAGAGGTGCCCAGGATGTCTCCACAGCTCCTCAGCCTCACGGTGGCCAAAGAGCAACAGTGGAGGAAATTCCTTTTCTCCCTGCTCAGGACATCACCTTTCCTTCCTAGGGAATGTGATTCTTCCGCTGCATTGATGTGACCTGTGAACACTGCCTCATGAGGCTGGGTGCTTCCCCTAGTGGGAGGCAATAGTCCAGTTACCAGCACTTTCCCTGCCCTTGGAATGCTGCTCAGTACCAATTCGGAGCCAGAAGCCTTCAACCAAATCACTCAGACCACTGAAAGGCTCTTTGAGGGCCTATAAATAATCCCAGGGTGCCTAGGAAGGGGGAAGAAAGAGATTTAAAACTTGCTTTGCCTGGGAAGAGTGAAAAATGTGAAAGAAAAGAATGGAAGAAGGGATTATCCCTGGAATGGTCACCACCTGTCTACAACTGGACAGGGTACTCCCATCTGCCTGTCCCAGTGGTGCTGTGGGAAGGGTCCCAGCAGCAGCCTCTCTCCTCACCAGTGATGAACTCACCACACAGAGACTTCCCTTGGCTGGGGGAAGCCAAGCAGCTGCAGCCCTGCCTTGCAGCCCCAGCCCTGACTCGCAGCCCCCCAAGCCCTGCCTCACAGCCCCAGCCCTGCCTCGCAGCCCCCCAGCCCTGCAGCAGCACGGCCAGGGTGTAAGTGCTGTGGAGAAGCAGAAGGTGACATATGGGTCACCAGAGCTCCCCTCCAAAGCCCAACCTCTGCTGTCCCTGCAGCTCACACTGTTGTGGGTCCTGCTAACCAGGCAAGGCTCAGCAGAGGCAGCTGGCTTCAGGGGCTTGGGCTCAGCAGAGGCAGCTGGCTTCAGGGACTTGGGCTCAGCAGAGGCAACTGGCTTCAGGGGCTTGGGCTCACCAGAGGCAGCTGGCTTCAGGGACCTTGGCTTACCAGAGGCAGCTGGCTTCAGGGACTTGGGCTCAGCAGAGGCAGCTGGCTGCAGGGACCTTGGCTTACCAGAGGCAGCTGGCTTCAGGGACTTGGGCTCAGCAGAGGCAGCTGGCTGCAGGGACTTGGGCTCAGCAGAGGCAGCGGCTTCAGGGACTTGGGCTCAGCAGAGGCAGCTGGCTTCAGGGGCTTGGGCTCAGCAGAGGCAGCTGGCTTCAGGGACTTGGGCTCAGCAGAGGCAGCTGGCTTCAGGGACCTTGGCTCACCAGAGGCAGCTGGCTTCAGGGACTTGGGCTCAGCAGAGGCAGCTGGCTTCAGGGACCTTGGCTTACCAGAGGCAGCTGGCTTCAGGGGCTTTGCCACGATGGCTTTTCCCCCTGTTTTAATTCAGCTGCCTCGCCACTGAGCTAATGCACTAATGGACACTTACCACTACCCAGCTTCCGACCTAATGGGCACAGCAAATCAGTGAAAGGCTCATAAAATCAAATTTACTGAGCATCATTCCTTTTGCTGCCCATTAACTGAAACTATTTATTAGGTTAAACAGATCTGGGGGATGGAACTCTATGTTCATCTTGAGTTGATGCTGTTAGGATCCTGGGAGCTCTGGAGATCAGAAGGGAAGGTTGCACTGGTGGCACTCACCAGGCCCTTGGGCTGAGAGACACGGAGGTGGCATCACCTGCACTGCCATGGAAGCAGCTGTTCCAACAGGGCACAGGTGGAACATGCTAGGAGCAGCCAGACTGGCACACAGACACGTCTGTACCTATGAATCTATCGACCTGTCTATAGCAAGGTCTGGTACCAGGTATGGTGAGAAAGTGCCAGAAGAGATCACCCCCAGCAATTCCTTATGGTGTCCATCAAGAGGCAGAAACTGAGCTGATGCTCTGGCACTCAGTTCCTTGGAGCAATACAAGGAGCATTTCCATCTCATCAGCCCTCTAACCAGCACAGGACAACCTGCATTTTTTCCAAGTCTCACAAACTCCTCTCACAGAGGAAATCACTCAGGTGAAGTTTGTGGCCTTGGCTCCACCCCTGAAGAACTTCTGCAGCTTCCTCCCTGCAGTGGGCTGGGACAGGCTGTGCCTCTCACCTCTCCATCACCCTGAGCTGCTGTTAGCTCACAGGAGACTTGGGGCCGTCTGGGGGCCTCTCTCCCTTCCTCTGCCCTGCAGAGCCCTGAGAAGCTGCTTTAGTTGTTCACCCTGGAAGCAGCAGTGACAGCAAAGCAGTCACAGCTTCTCTTCCCCTCCTAGTCCTGCATGAGGCAAGGTCCAGCCAAACACGGATGGGATCTCTGCCCCCAGCAGCCCAAAGGATGGGCAGATGCCATTTAGACACTAGAGAACATCTGCTGGGGCATGGCCAGCCCATAAAGCATCCCAGGGGCTCTCCAGCACCAGGGCAAAAGCAAAACACCATTAAAATGCTGCAGTGCCACAGAAGGGATGCAGGAAATGTTCATGACCAGAGGGCCCTGAGCTGGACAGGATGTGTCCCATGGAGGCAGAGCATTTGCTCCATGTCCTGCAGCAGGAATGGTCCCTGCCCAGGCCCACCAGCTGGGTGGGACTGTCCTCCTCCAGAAGAGAGCCTCTGCTGCTCCTCACAGCAAGGCATGCTGGAGCTGCAGCTCCTGCTGTTAACCTGCCTGACGGTGTCTGCTCTGTAAATACCCAAAGCAGAGACAGATTAGAGACAGAGACAGATTAGATGAACTTTGAAAACTTCCATATCTCTGTTTTAAGAGACCTTGCTCTTACTAAGCTGCCTTTTTGCTTCCTCCTTCTCTGAAGTCCCAGGGCCCCAGTAAAGTCAGTCAATCCCCCCCTTACAATCATTTGGGGAACAGTAAAGCTTTGAAAAGCAGCATTTGCAGGGTGGATTTAGAGAAACCATTTGAACTGCTGTAAGCCTCAAAGACAACTCTGAAAGATATTTTGATTTCTCAATAATCTCTGGAGAATCATTAAGAGAAATGAAAACTCTGCACCCTGGACAGACACAGGCAGGGAAAGCACTGCAAGGAGGGGAAAAAAATATTGGCCATGCTTAAGGAAACAGATAAGAAGCGTCCCAAAAAAGCAGCTCAGGCAGCAGCAGCTCTCACATTTCCATTTTCATTACACTATCCACCACTCACGGTGCCTGGCAGGGAGCTGGCAGGGCCTGGGCAGACCTTTGCACCATGGGCAGGGCAGGCAGCACCTCTGAGCTGGGCACAGCCTCTCACCCTGTGCCTCTCAGGGTGCTGCAGGTCCCCCATGTGACTACCAATACAGATGGAGAGCTGCCACCCCAAACACATGGATCTGCCTGCAGTGACCCAGGCAGTTTCCTGCTTGAAACTGGAGCACTGAGACGCCAGAAACCTTCCCCACCCCTCCTGTGCTGCACAGGCTCTGATGGGACAGCAGGGGCTGGGGCTCACCTCGGTGCTCAGGGCGTGGGGGATGGCCTGCAGGGTCCCTCCCTGTCTCCCTCCTTTTACCAGTCAGGCTGCTTGACTAATTTCTAAACCAAAAACGGAAGCAACATCTGATAATGACATTTCAGGCTTCAATCAGTGCTGTACCCACAGGTCATGATGAACCAGACAGACTCCTTAATGTCTCATGACCTACTTCTCAGATCTTTTACAGTATCTGCTTAAGATAAAACTCTTGCTTGGGGATTAAAGCCCTCGTGGCCAGTGTCCAAAGGTCAGGAAAAGCCATGCTGGAATCACAAACTGCTCTAAGAAGGCTGCTCTTGGCAATTCCAACACCATCTTTAAACCCCAGGGCAAGAAGGAAAACTTTGTAAGACTGGAAATTATCCCCCAGACTGCTGGGAAGAGCTGGAAATTGCTGCTGAAGAGTCAAAATCCAGACTCAAAACGTACCTCAGTCTCAAAACAACAGAACAAGGGGCCACAGACTCAAGTTGTGCCAGGTAGGATGTTAGGAGGAAGATCTTCTATGACCTTTCTTCCTGCAAGTTGAGAAGAAGTCATCCATAAGAGTCCAGATCTGATTTCCTCCCCTAGTTGCAAGCAGGTACTAAGTAGGACAGAACTTGAAGTCATTAAAAAAATCCAGAGCCCAGTTCCCCACCTCTCAGCCCAGCCTGCTCTGCAGCACAGGTACCACTTGGCAGTCAAGTTGCAATTGCATTGGTAATATTTTTGAAGCACTCCCAGCTGGGGACAAATAAATTTCAGCTAAATTTATTCTATCGAAGTCTATCTATCTGGGTAAATCACTCCTGACTCCTAAACTGCCAGGGATTTACACTATTTAGCTATTCTGCATCTCTTCCCCTTATTGATGATCTCCTTTATGGCTGTGCAGAGGAGCGGCTGGGGAATGAACTGAAATCACAGCTGGTATCTCACTGAACCTCTGCTTCACAGGCTCACAGGATGTCAGGGGTTGGAAGGGACCTAAAGAGATCATAGAGTCCACCCCCCCTGCCACAGCAGGATCACACAATCTAGCTTAGGGCACACAGGAACACAGCCAGACAGACCTGGAAAGGTTCCACAGAAGGAGACTCCACAACCTCTCTGGGCAGCCTGTGCCAGTGCTCTGGGACCCTTCCAGGACAGAAGTTCCCCCTTGTGTTGAGCTGGAACCTCCTGTGCTGCAGCTTCCATCCATTGCTCCTTGTCCTGTCCCAGGCAGCAAGTGAGCAGAGCCTGTCCCCCCCTCCTGACTCCCAGGCCTCAGATAGTTATGAACATTTATTAGATCCCCTCTCAGTCTTCTCTTCTCCAGACCAAACAGCCCCAGATCCCTCAGCCTCTCCTCATCAGGCAGTGCTCCAGTCCCCTAATCATCCTCCTAGCCCTCTGCTGAACTCTCTCCAGCAGATCCCTGTCCTTCTTCAACTGGGAAGCTCCAAAATGAACACAGTGCTCAAGATGAGGTTTGACCAGGGCAGAGTAGAAGGGGAGGAGAACCTCCTTCATTCTGCTGGACATGCTCCTCTTAATACACCTTAGGATCCCATTGGCCCTCTTGGCCATCAGGGCACATTGCTGTCCCATCGATGTTATCCACCAGCATTCCCAAGTCCTTCCTCTCTACAGGGCTGCTCTCCAGCAGATCACCTCCCAAACTGTACTGGGGCAGTTTATTGTTCCTCCCCAGATGCAGGAACCTCCCATCTCTGTGGTGGTGCTTTGGTGCAGTGCCTGAGCCCTGGCACAGCCAGGCCATGCCCAGCCATACACACAACCCCTGAGAGCTGCCCAAACCTTCAGGGGGATCCCAGATCTCGCCGTGCTGCCACTCCTCACAGGGGTTAACGGCAGCTGAGTGAGTGGCCAGGAGTGCAGTGCTCGTAGATGTTCAGTTAATTTAGCAGATGATGTCAGCTGCACAGTCTCAGGCTATTTAACAGCCTCCTTCATTAACCTGGCTGATGACGGATGGCAGCGCTGCCATGGCACTCCTGGTACCATCCATCAATCCCCAGCCCCTGGCAGTGATGCCTCTCACTTTGCTCCGCTGGGGGCAGAGGAAAAATTCAGCTCTTTCTGTTGCTTTCCAAACAAGCCCGAGTCAGACCTCAGGAAGAAAGCAGGGTCCACCTGGTGGGCTCCTTGGGTGCACAGGAAAGGACTGGTTCAAAGGCTGGGTCTATACTGCAACCAGTGCCTGTTAGTGGTGAGCAGCAGCTACTGGGGAAGCCACTCCGCAGCTGCTGCCGACTGAGCTGAGTGCACTGCAGCTGCAGGGAGCTGATGGTTGCTCTCCCCAGCCCCGAGAGGCTATGAGAATGTTACTGTTTGTATTTAATGATGATCTGGGTCAGAACTGGGTGACTCTGAGCATCCGACCAGGCTGCCCAGGCAGGTGGTGCAATCACCATCCCTGGCTGTGTTTAAAGGTAGTTTGGATGTGGGGTCTGGGGATAGAGTTTAGAGGTGAACTTGGCAGAGCAGGGTTAATGGTTGGACCTTATGAGCTCAAGAGTCTTTTCCAACTTGAATGATTCCATGATCCTTTGACTACCTTAGAGTTCTACTTAACACCTCTCACTGAATTTCTGTTCTAGCAGGGACAGATCTTCAAGTCTGAAGCATCCCAGGCCAAAACATGGGAGTCCCTGCATGCCTCCACGGGCACAGGCAGCCCCACGTGGGTCACAGAGATGGGCACAAGCTCTCACACCTTCTGAAAAGCAGAGTTCCCCCTTCTGTGGTGGCCAGAACCTTTGCTGCTGCAGCAAAGCAATGGTTAAAGGCTCCAGGAGGTGGGAAGGCAGCCCATTCAGATCAGGGCAAATCATCCCTTATCACTTATTTATGAGAGTTAATATCATGTGCTGGCATTTAACATGCCATATGGAGGGAGGCTGCTGGAGCCAAGCTACCAGCAGCTTTCAGCCTAAATACTGCTGAACGTGACTGAAGCAAGGTTAAGCACACTGCTGCTTGTGCTCAGAAAAAAAGGACTCCTGGAGAACCAGTCCAGCTAAAACCCCAACCCTCACCCCTCTCAGCTAGCAGGTTTCTGCCTCAGATGAAACTGGCATACCCTGGCAAGGTACCAGACTACCTTGATGCAGCAGGACTTTGCCAGCAGACCAGCTTGGTGGAGACAGTTAAAAAACTAATTAGATGTTTGGTGTATGCAGAGCCACATCTATTAATCCTAACAAGCAGCACTTCCTCCTGGTGTTTGCTCATCTGACAGTAATTGATAGGGGAATGGTGTGGAGTGGGCTGCCAGCAGCTCCTGTTGGGTGACAGAGTGGGACTGTGCAGATCTGCACCGCCTCAGCCAGCCCAGGAGCTGCTCTCCCTGGCACAGACACAGATAAAAGCACACATCTATATTTTCAGCCTTCCTCCTCTGCAGATGAGGGATGTCTCCACAGATAGTGCTGGAATAGATTCACAGGGAGGTTGTGGCACCTCTGGTATTTACTGTACAAGAGTGACATTTATGATAATAAAAAGGGAAGAAGAGTCGAGTGGTGCCGATAGCAGCAACACCTCACTGGGGACAAAGGGGAATTGCATCAGGTAATGAAAACAGAAGCGGCAAGAAGGGGACTGTGGCAGCACGGGGAGGAGCAGGGTGGGTGAGGTGGAAGCGGCTCAGCTGAGCAGCATCTCTGTTTGGGTGGATCAAGCCAGCAGTGAGGAAACAGGCAAGACTGATTCTTCCCCGCCCTGATGGGCACCAGGAGGAGTTTCTAGGCAGATCCTACCTGGGGGCCAATGAGAGGGGCACCAGCTGCCTGCCTCCTTCTCCTGTTAGGAGGAAAGGAGATATGATATGATATGATATGATATGATATGATATGATATGATATGATATGAAGAGAGACTGAGAGAGTTGGGGCTGTTCAGTCTGGAGAGCAGAAGGCTCCCAGGTGACCTTACTGTGGCTTTTCAGTATCTTAAGGGGGCTACAAGAAAGCTGGGGAGGGACTTTTTAGGCTGTCAAGCAGTGATAAAACTGGGGGGAATGGAACAAAGCTAGAAATGGGGAGATTCAGATTGGATGTTAGGAAGAAGTTATTCAGCATGAGGGTGGTGAGAGCCTGGAACAGGTTGCCCAGGGAGGTGGTGGAAGTCTCATCCCTGGAGGTGTTTAAGGCCAAGCTGGATGAGGCTCTGGACAGCCTGATCTAGTGTGAGGTGTCCCTGGGCATGGCAGTGGGCTTGGAATTGGATGATCCTTGTGGTCCCTTCCAACCCTGACTGATTCTATGACAGAATTTCTTAGATTGGAAAATACCTTCAAGATCATCCTTGGGTGTCCTGGGGAAGCCAGGATGGTCTTAGCTCCTGGCTCAGGGTCCCAGCTCTGTGACAGTGGGGACGGGCTCTGATTCTTCCTGCAGTGGAGAACTTCTCTCAGCTGGTGCTGAGTCAGGAAAGCAGCACTGCAAAGTGCCACAGGCCATGGGGCTGAGCTCAGGTGGGTGTGGGGAGCATCCTTCTCCTTCAAATGACCAATTCCCCCTTTTTCTCTGCAAGCTTTTTTCTTCAGCCTCCTGTGGCTAGCGAATCCTATCCAAAACTGCTGGCTCCATCATTTAGGAGCCACTCTTTGACTTCTCTGCAGAGTGCTCCACACACTACGATCTAAAACTGTTCTCATTACAGCCCTAAATTAAAATTTAGGAGAAGATGCAGCGAGCAGAATAAACTCTCAATTAAAACATAAACACTGCTGCCGAGCAAAGGAAACTGGAGGGAGCTCCTCGGCTTCTCTGCATTAAAAACTGCCTGAGATTTAATTTCACTCTGACATCTCCTCGGAATTACACTGCTAATTGATCAAATTTTCTCTGTCTGTTATTTAAACTTTCAATAAAACTTAGATTAATGGCAGGTGGAATCCTCCCGGGCAGAACAAATATTCCCATTGTTGGTGGCAGGTGTGGAATAGCAATGCCCCTGCTAACGGCTCTGCATTCACCCTGTGAACACCAAGTTAATCGTCAAAGAGCAGGGATCCTTTAATTGCTCAAATGATTTTTTTTTCTCTCTCTGTTAGTTCTCCCTCCTGCTCTCCCCCTAAGCACTGGTACAGAGCTTCAAACTCAGCTCAGTGGCATCCCCAGCACTGATTTGCTTTGCTCACAGAATGGCAGAATTAAGCAGGTTGGAAAAGACCTCAGAGATCATCGAGCCCAACCTGTCACCTAACCCTTCTGATTAACCCTGGCACTAAGGGCCTCATCCAGCCTCCTTTTAAACACCTCCAGGGATGGGGACTCCACCACCTCCCTGGCAGCCCATTCCAATGGCAATCTCTCTTGCTGTGAAGAACTTCTTCCTAACATCCAGGCTGAACCTGCCCTGGTGCAGCTTGAGGCTGTGTCCACTCCTTCTGTCACTGGGTGCCTGGGAGCAGAGACCAACCCTACCTGGCTACAACCTCCCTTCAGGTAGCTGCAGACAGCAATGAGGTCTGTCCTGAGCCTCCTCTTCTGCAGGCTGCACACCCCCAGCTCCCTCAGCCTCTCCTCACAGGGCTGTGCTCCAGGCCACTCCCCAGACTTGTGGCAAACAAACCCAGCGACGTCTGGGGAGGGTGGCAGCAGCCCTGCCCTGCCTGGCACTCCTGGCACAGGCAGTTTTCTCACACATTAAGTATTCTGCCTTGTGCAGACAGCTGAACAGGTTACCTCTCACTCTACTTCCCTCCTTCAGCTACAGGGAGGGTTTTACCCTCCTCTGCACCCCCCTGCACATGGTGCCAACTCTCCAGCCCCAGTAAGCCTGAGTGGGGAGCAGCTCTGACCCCACCACTGCCCTGCAAAGGCACAAACCACTCCTCTGCTCACCCCTGACTGACACAAAGAAAGGGGAAGAGAAACTTCACTAAGCAGAGGAAAATCAGGAGTAGCACACAGAGGCTCTGCCCTGTGACACTGAGAAGGCAACCACCAACTTCTGGACACCTGAGCCCCTTTCTCCATGCCCACTCAGCACAGGCTCCCCAAACCCACCCACACGCAGCCCCACGGCCAGTGTGACTTTGCAGTGCTGCTCTCCTGACTCAGTACCAGCTGAGAGAAGCTGTCCACTGCAGGAAGTATCAGAGCCCATCCCCACTGTCACAGAGAAGGGAACCTGAGCTAGTAGCCAGGACCATCCTGGTCTCCTCAGGACACCCAAGGAACCACCGCACATCCCTCCAGCTGCTGGACTGACCCAGGAGGCTCCAGAGCTCACATTAGGCTTTGTGGAAGTTGCCATGGGAGAGACATTGGATCACACAGCCCCTGGGCACTGCCATTCACCAAGCACCACTGGCAGGAGCTGCAGCACTGTCAGCCCCTGGTTGGCACAAGGTGGCCTCCACCTCCAGCTCTGGAGGGCTGCATTTATTTCCCTACACAACAGGCACATCAACACCACTGATTTTTGGGGACTCTTCTAGGGTAAAAACCATTTCTGCCTTTCAAGCTGAGTTTGAACAGATTACATAAAGCCTCTCCAGGATCCAGGATGTTTTCCAAATTGCTTATTTTAGTTTTTCTGCCTCAGCAAAGACTTGAATCTCTTGCATTTTTAGAGGGAATGATTGAGAAGCCCAAGTGCCATCTGCTTGCTCCATGAAGCCTGAACCAGTCTTGGACACAGGAGGTGCTGCCTAGACAGAACACCACCCCCCCCCTGTTTACAAGCACCCCCAAAAGAACCAGAGCCTCTTTTTACCATCCTGTTTCCACTAGCAGAGCAGTGTGCCTGTGCCAAACTCCTAATGTTCCCCAGGGGCACAGAATCATGGCACAGGGGTTGGGTTTTTTTTCCTGATCACTGCTTTCTCAGCAAATTTGCTATCTGCTAGACTAAGACCTTTTGCAGCAGGCAGGATAAAGAACAAAGAGGGGCAGCAAGGAGAGGGAGGGAGGGAGGAAGGAGTTAGGAGGCAACGTCTAGTTTGTATTCCTTCAGCAGTACAGTTTGTTGTGCAGTGCTAAATTAACTCCCATTAATTCATTGTGAAAAAAACAAGCCTCAGAGAATAGCAGGGAACTTACACTTTCCTCCCCTGAATTAATGCTGGGTGCTAGCACTTTATTTTAAGGATAATTAAGGATAACTCAGCAGCAGAGGGAAAAATGCCTCGTGCTAACCTCGAGTGCGTCAGCGGTGGATGGCTGCTGTTGTACCTGCTGAGGTGCCTGTTTAAAATAGAGCTGAATGTTTTCCTGGCTCTGATTCATCTTTTCTTCCTCCCAGGCCTGTGCTGTGTTTATTGCAAGCAGGCTTTGAGGGGAGAAAAAGGGAGGAGGTGAAATAATCTGGTGGAGTAGAAGTAGGAATGGAAGGGTCAAGGTCAGGCACTTTGCTCCCACCTGGCGAGGTGTTACTGGGAGCACAGAGGGGTGGAATGGAGCAGGATGGGGTGGAATTGGGGGCTGGCAAAGGCATGGGCAGCTGGGGAGGGAGCATATGTGGGCACAGGTGCCAGGAGCAAACAGCCAGTGGTGCCACCAGCTGGAGTAGGGTCCCTCACTGCCACCAGACACCTGTGATGGGTTGAGATGGGTTCATCACTGAACCCAAACAAATCTCGAGCAGCCACACCAGCTCCAGCCCTCACTCTGAGCCCAGAGGCTCTCTTCCTGTCTCAAGAGGCCATCTCTGAGACATCTTTGTCACCAGGGTGGCAGCTTCTGCTGTTTCTAAATGCAGCTTTTCTGATAGCACTCAAAACTTCACCATCCCCTGGGTGATTCATGCAGGAAGATGCTTAGCTAGAGGGCTGCTGAATGGAGAATCACATGGACACAAACACAGTTGGAGAAAATTGCTCTGGTTTGTTTGGTGGGTTTTTTTTTCCCATTCCAGCATTTTCCCCACCAAATTCCCACTGTGCCACTGGGAGATGATGCACAGAGCACAGCAGCGCAGGCGAGGCACTGGGGACTTGTCACCACTGCTCACCCTGCACAGCAAGCAGCACTCAAAATCACAGTGACCAAACCACAGGGAGAGGGATCACAGAATCACAGAAGCATCCAGGTTGGCAAAGTCCCTCAGCAGCACCAAGTCCAACCTAGAATGCTGCTCTACAAGATTCACCTTAAGCCATCTCCCTAAACACCACATCCACACGACCTTTAAACACCTCCAGGGTGGGTGACTCCACCACCTCCCTGGGCAGCTCATTCCAGTCCCTAACCACTCTCTCTGTGAAAAACTCCCCAGCCTCAGCTTCAGGCCATTCCCCCTTGTTCTGCCTCCAACTCCCTGTAAGAAGAGACCAGCAGCAGCCTCTCCAAAATGTCCTTTCAGGCAGCTGTAGACAGCAATGAGGTCTTCCCTCAGCCTCCTCTTCCTCAAACTAACCAGCCCCTGCTGCCTGCAGCTCCAGCAGCAAGCCCTGGATGTCCCTACCATAAAGGGTAGCAGCCCCTGGGAGCTCAGCCCAGGCTGCAGCTCTGCTCTCTGCAGAGCTCCACCAGACTCTGGTGGGATCCACCTAAAGCTGAACCATATAGCACTGAGCCTCTGCAGTGGCTGAGACCCAGCTCCACGTTGGTAGCTCTGCAAAACCCTGCAGCAGCAGTTTGCAGAGGTGAGAGGCACCCCCCATGCTCACACTGAAGTGCCAGTGTGGATGGAGATGAAAAAGCTTCATCTGTGCTGCAGGAGGCTTTTGGGGATCAATATGCACCAACATATGCTTTAATACTTGCTAGGTTCTCACATGTGTCTCCTGAGGGCTCTTTATTTATCTTCTTTCTCCCCCCCACCAAGGTGATGAAGCCAGCTGTTTTCAGATGTGCTCTGAAGCAGGGACCTGCTTTTTATCCCAACTCTGCCCTGCAGAAGGGGGAAGCATGAAGCTGTGCTTCCAACCCAGACCCATGACGGGATGGAGCTGTGCAGAGCCTGGGCTGCTCCCCTGCCTGTGGTGGCATGGAAGGGCTCAGCACACCTTTGGGCACATTGCTCTTCCAGGAAGGAAGCCAAGGCTCTTAGAGTCATAGAATCAACCAGGTCAGAAGAGAGCTCCAAGCTCAGCCAGTCCAGCCTAGCATCCAGCCCTAGCCAGTCAACCAGACCATGGCACTAAGTGCCCCAGCCAGTCTCTTCTTGAACACCTCCAGAGACAGCAACTCCACAACCTCCCTGGGCAGCCCATTCCAGTGTCAGTCACTGTCTCTGCCAACAACTCCCTCCTAACATCCAGCCTAGACCTCCCCTGCACAACTTGAGGCTGTGTCCCCTTGACTGTTGCTGGTTGTCTGGGAGAAGAGCCCAACCCCACCTGGCTACAACCTCCCTGCAGGTAGTTGTAGACAGCAATGAGGTCTGCCCTGAGCCTCCTCTTCTCCAGGCTGCACACCCCCAGCTCCCTCAGCCTCTCCTCACAGGGCTGTGCTCCAGGCCCCTCCCCAGCTTTGTCACCCTTCTCTGGCCACATTCCAGCACCTCAACATCTCTCTTGAATTGAGGAGCCCAGAACTGGACCATAACACCCTTTTGAAGAGTTCCTAATTGAATGAGAATCTCTAAATGAACCTAAACCAGTTGTGTGTGTAGTCTGGGGGCAGAATTTGCAGCAAAAATAATTAACCCTACTTTCATCATTCCTGACTTGGCCACATTCCTTCCCTGCCTCCACAACACAGAGTCCTTGCCACAACTCACAGGCCCTGGGCACAGGGAGGTTTTTTTTTCCTGGCCCCACTGCCTGGGAGCCCATTCAAAAATAATTAAGAGATGGAACCTTTTATGTGGCTGCTGATGCTTTGATCAAGGCTTTTAATTAACCTATCCTGCTTTAAGCTGCTGCGAGTGCATTTCACCCTGGTTGACAACATCATAAAGCAATTGATCGTGGCACAGGAGTAATGGGCACAGAGTGGCCCCACAGCCTCCTTAACCCCTCAGCTGCTGGTGCCCAAGGTAACAGGGCCATGGTGCTGCTGCAGAGGGAGGTGAGGGGCAGGGGGACTGCAGTCAGGGCAGGGCATGCCGAGATAGACCCTGAAAGACTATGGCTGGGCACTGTGCACCTCATCCACTACCCAGGGCCAGGGGTGGCATCAGTGGGCAGCAGTGATGGATGTGTGGCCATGGCATGTCTCAGGGGGCTGCTGCCATTGCAAAGTTAAGGGCCAGGCTGAAATTAGTCACCTTAGTCCCTGTGGGCAGAGAGTCACAGGGGTGATTTGCTCTAACAGCCTGTGCAGGGGCATCTGCTCATGCCCATGACCAAAACCACTGGGCAGAGAGACAGGAATCAAACACTTGGCTGCTGGCTTGCTTTTTAAGTAGGAAAGAAAGGTTCATCCTGCCTCTCTTGCTGGCATCTAGACCTCTGGGTGAAGGCATCATGTTCTCACGTGAGAAAATTGGAATGAGCAGGACTTCAAGCAAAGAAGCAACAAAAGCTGAGGAGGGAAAGGCAGCAGAACTTGACAGCCAGCTGCAGGGCTCAGGGTGAGCCCCATGCTGGAGCTGGGAGGTGGGAGCTGAGCTCTGAGGCTTTTTACTGAGCGAGGAGGGAAGCAAAAAGACTTGAGAAAAGCAAAGAGTGGAGGGAGAAGGAAAAATGAAGTCACTTCCACCAAGTACTTCCTTAAAGACTTAACTACCTGTGGAAAAAAAGGTGAGAACAAAAGAAGGGGGGGGAAGATTTATGGAGTCTCCAAGCCTCCAGTTAAAATTAAATGTGGTGAGAAAAGTGGCTTTGCACATTTAATTGTCTTTTCCCCAGTAACTGTGTGTCAGTCTCCCCTAAAAGCCTATTAATTCTGTAATTTAGTGCTAGCAAGAGCTGGGAGACAGACAGAGCCACCACTGGGTTGGTTTTCCCCATACACCCCCCCCCCCCCCCCCCTTAATTCATTGACTAACTGTCACCAGGTATCAATGTCAGGGCTCCCTTCTCCTCCAAGGCTCCAACTACTAAACATTAAAAACTTTTTATAGGCTATTTAATAATACAAAAAAAAAAATAGTGCTGGCACATCAGTTAAGAGAATGGATTCTATGACACTCCATGCTCAGGCTTTCATTATGGCTAAAAATAACCTGACATGCCACAAGAGCTAGACAGAAAACATTGCTTTTTCTCCCAGGGATGGGGAGGGATGAACTCATCTGGCTGCAGCAGCTACATGCAAGTTGTTTAGCCATGACTTGGGAGTTTGTGCTGAAAGGAGCTGGTGGCAGTTATTAGTGCAGAGACAGGCTGGTAGCTGCACCTCATAGAATCATAGAATAGAATCATAGAATCAACCAGGTTAGAAGAGACCTCCAAGATCATCCAGTCCAACCTATCCCCCAGCCTTATCCAGTCAACCAGACCATGGCACTAAGTGCCTCATCCAGGCTTTTCTTGAACACCTCCAGGGACAGTGACTCCACCACCTCCCTGGGCAGCCCATTCCAATGCCAATCACTCTCTCTGACAACAACTTCCTCCTAACATCCAGCCTAGACCTGCCCTGGCACAACTTGAGGCTGTGTCCCCTTGTTCTGTTGCAGGTTGCCTGGCAGAAGAGACCAACCCCACCTGGCTACAGCCTCCCTTCAGGTAGCTGTAGACAGCAATGAGCTCTGCCCTGAGCCTCCTCTTCTGCAGGCTGCACACCCCCAGCTCCCTCAGCCTCTCCTCACAGGGCTGTGCTCCAGGCCCCTCCCCAGCCTTGTTGCCCTTCTCTGGACACCTTCCAGCACCTCAACATCTCCCTTGAATTGAGGGGCCCAGAACTGGACATAGCACCTCCTGGCATCTGAGGCTGTGTAACAAGTTAACTGTCCAAAAAAACACCCCCAGCCTATTCCCTCCGAGTCAGCAGCAAAACAACTTCTGCATTTGAGGCTCTCCAGATCAATAGGGAAGATAAATAAACAGTGAATCGAAAGCACAGCTCTGAGGAGCTGCCTTCCAGCACCTCCTTGCTCTCTCTCCAGGCACCAGCTGGTTCCAGGCCTTTTGAAATTCAGTGGCAATGCACAATTCCCACTTTATCCTGCATCTCTGGAGCTAGCAAGAGAAACTTGGAGCTGTCCTCATGCTCCAGGGGCACACACAGCCAGGTCTCAGGGACCTTGTTCTGGGGGCACACACAGCCAGGTCTCAGTGACCCTGCTCCAGGGGCACACACAGCCAGGTCTCAGGGACCTTGTTCTGGGGGCACACACAGCCAGGTCTCAGTGACCCTGCTCCAGGGGCACACACAGCCAGGTCTCAGTGACCCTGCTCCAGGGGCACACACAGACAGGTTTCAGTGATCCTGTTCTGGGGGCACACACAGCCAGGTCTCAGTGACCCTGCTCTGGGGGCACACCACAGCAGCAGGTGAGATGCAGAGCTGGAGATGAAGCCACACAAGCCTTACCAAACTGGGACCCTGTTGCTCCTGACCTTCTCTTGAAGCTCATCTCCAGCTGCGAGGAAGTCAGCACAAGCAGCAGTGGTACATGAGGAGAGCTGAAAGAAGAAAGAGATGGAGGAATATGAGGAACTCAGTCCAGGTACTCCTGGCCTTGGCTGGCAGAAGGATTTCTTAAGGGACTTCCAAGGAGAGAAGGAGTTTACTCCAGAAATCAAAGGATGAAAGAGCAGCTTGCACAAGCACCCAAACAAACTAAATTACACAGAGGAACCTACTGAAGACTGTCTACTGCTGTAGCCTGACCCATTCCAGTGTTTATTTTTAGTCTAATTTCCTTCAGAAACAAGGCTCAGGAGACCTCTCTGTGTGCACATGGACCTCCTGCATGTACCTGTGCAAGTTTACTTCACCTGAACTGATTTCAGCCAAGGGGCTGGGATGGCAGAGATGCAAAGTTCCTGCAAGTTTCATGTCACTCAGTGGCTGGATAGCTCAGAAATCCTTTATTAATATCCCCAGGGAACAGGTTCAGCTCTTCCTAAACATCAAAGACACATCAGCTCAGCCTGGAGTCAATCCTGTAGGAACCCAGGTTTGTCTGCTGCTCTGGTTTATGGACCTGCCTGTTCCACTGCTGCAACAAGGTGCAATATGCTGGAAACACAAAGGGGCAGACCCTGTGTTTTTCTGCTCTGAACCACCTGGGTTTCCACTGGTAGCAAGGTGGTGGTTTGTGTGTGTGGTGGGTTTACACCTGGGCGGCTCTCCCCACTGCCAGGAGGGAGGAACACTCCCTGCTGACACACAACACCTCTCCTTTTGTAGGCAGACCTGCCGAGAATTCCACCCCCACTCCACGGGGTAAGGTTTTTCCCCAGGAGTACTTCACAGCCAGAGCTCAGAGCACCTGAGCCATGCTGGAGCCAGCAGTAGCTCCCAGCTGGAGCTGCCCTGCAGAACACCTGAGCCATGCTGGAGCCAAGAGTAGCTCCCAACTGGAGCTGCCCTGCAGAGCACCTGAGCCATGCTGGAGCCAGCAGTAGCTCCCAACTGGAGCTGCCCTGCAGAGCACCTGAGCCATGCTGGAGCCAAGAGTAGCTCCCAACTGGAGCTGCCCTGCAGAGCACCTGAGCCATGCTGGAGCCAGCAGTAGCTCCCAACTGGAGCTGCCCTACAAAGCACCTGAGCCATGCTGGAGCCAGCAGTAGCTCCCAACTGGAGCTGCCCTACAAAGCACCTGAGCCACACTGGAGCCAGCAGCAGCTCCCAACCTGAGCTCCCACCTGGCTGCTCTCGGTGAGGCGGGAGCTGCATAGACATACTCAGGGACGCAGAGCAGCCCCAGGGCTGTGTGCAGGCAGAAGCCAGCTCAGTGCTGCGACCCGGGACGGGGCCAAGGGCAGGGAAAAGACCAGCCCCAGCTTCATCCCCTCAGTCTAGGCTCTCACGGCTCGGCGCGATGGAGCCGCGGAACGTGCCCTGCCCTCTCCAGCACAGCAGCAGTGCCTCTGCCTGCTTTGATGGGAGCAGCATGAGACATCACAGCGGTGCTGAGACGCTTATTATCCCCTTGGGTTCTTTTCTTTTACTCGTCATGGATTTCAGGCTGCCGTACGATACACATTTTTCAAGTTAAGCATCAAAACAATGAATACAAACGAGGCAGAAGCGTTCTCCCGCTGAAGGATGGGCGCTACTGAGAGGCCACGGAGCGGGATCAGAATGCATTCCCAGCACCGAGCCACTGCTATCAGCGCAAAGACAAACAGCAGCGCAGCTCCGAGGCAAGAGCGCTCCAGCGGCTGTGGAGCGCCGCAGGCTGCTCGCACCGCCTGGCTCCCCGCACCCGCCCCTCACTGCCGCAGCTCTCCCCGCGGAGAGGACAGTGCTGCCCTGCCTTAGAAGAAGGGGGAAAACATCTGCAACAGTTGTTCAAGATAAAGGAGAGCTTCTAGAGCCTTCCCTTCCCCAGAGACCTCCCGACCCACAGCAGGACCGAGACTCAGTCCATAATGGCAGGGCTGGGATGGCCATAGGAGTCCTCATAGAATCAACCAGGTTGGAAGAGACCTCCAAGATCATCCAGGCCAACCTAGCACCCAGCCCTATCCAGTCAACCAGACCATGGCACTAAGTGCCTCAGCCAGGCTTTTCCTTGAACCTCCAGGGACGGCGACTCCACCACCTCCCTGGGCAGCCCATTCCAATGCCAATCACTCTCTCTGCCAACAACTTCCTCCTAACATCCAGCCTAGACCTGCCCTGGCACAACTTGAGGCTCTGTCCCCTTGTTCTGTTGCTGCTTGCCTGGCAGAAGAGACCAACCCCATCTGGCTACAGCCTCCCTTCAGGTAGCTGTAGACAGCAATGAGGTCTGCCCTGAGCCTCCTCTTCTCCAGACTAGTGAGGGCATGACACCAGTCCCTGCCACATGGCACCACACAGCCCTGCCACAGCTCAAAAGCAACCACATCACTTTTGGAAATACCATTTCCAGTTGCTGCCAGTGGTCTGTGGAGACAAACAGCATCAAAGCTGTGCTGAGAGTGCAGAGGTGACCGAGTGCCAGCAGATCTCTGGGTGAGAGCTGAGCTGCTTCCTGGACACTCAGAGCCCTTACAAATCCAGCCAATTCCCATGTAGTTTTGACTGAATTTGTGTACATATTGGGGTGAGTTTTTTGTCCTCTACAAGCACAATCATCCCTTCTTATCTTCTTCCATCCCTCCCTGGCATATGGCATTTTCATCTTGCTAACAGGATTACACTTTACCCTGTACCAGCCACTGAATTTCAGTCCAGACTTGCACTGCTTCTACCACAAACTCTCTGCCCTGGCATAAGTGTGAAAAGTGAAAACAACAAAGCAAAAAAATGTGGTGGTGGGGAGGCAGAAGAGTGTTAGTGGCAGCTGTGGAAACAGCCAGAGCCTTTGCTGGTGGAGGCTGTGCTGTGAGCATGGGACCCTCTGTCATAGCTGGGTTTGTGTCCTGCTGTTCCCACCATGGGTGAACTCGGGGCGAGTGTCACCCACAACAGCTCACAAAGAGGAGGAGGGGACAAGGACACCTGTGAGCTCTGCCAGAAGAGCTGTTGGCAAGTGCTGTACCCCTTGGCACTGCACTGGGTGGGAGGGGAGTGACCCAAAATGTTGTTTTACTTCTCCTGGATATTTCACATCCCTTAAAAAGCATAAAACTAACTCTGATGTCTTTGAGCATCATCTACAGAACTGCTTGTGCCAGTTAAAAAGGGCAGGACAGATTCAACAACCCCATGGGCAGCTGTAACCCTGGGCTTGCTTACTGTGTGCCAGCTCTCCTTCTCAGCTGGGATTACCCCCCAGTTGCTAGTGCCAGGTGATGCCACCTGGAACTACATTTAGGTTACAAATGCAGACATGCCTGTCCCTTCCCTGTGAGTCTGGCCAGAAGAATTAATTAGTTCAGATGATAGAGCACCATGGGGAAGGAGAATCAAGGTTAATAGCATATATTAATACAATATCAGCAAGGAAAAATGACTGCTGGTGCCCCTGCTAAGCCATCTCCATGACCATTATGTGTCCCTGTCTCTGAGAGTGGTTATTTCTTGATAGATCAGGAGGGGGAAACAACAGAGATTCAAGAACGCTGCAAGATTGGAGCTGCAGGTGGAAGCTTTGCTCCTTGCTCTGCTGGTAACAACCTGGTGCTGTGCAAGGAGCAAACTCAGGGGCTGAGAGCTCTAACTGGCCTGGAAGCTGCTCCTGAAATGTGTTTAGAGGGAGGTTCCGGCCCCCGTGCAGTATTGCCTGCAAAAAACAAGAGGGCAATTTGCAAGCAATTGCTTTTCACTTGTTGGCACTGGGGAGCACTCCAGCCCTGCCACGGGAAGGGGAGGCCAGCAGAGTACTTCTCCAGGGGCTGAACTTTGGAGCCCTCCCCGCAGAGGCAGCATTGCACTGACACCAGCCTGGATCCCTCTGCCTATCAGCCTACAGCCCACTGACAGGACTGATTTGCCCCACGCCAATGTCCAGCACTCAGAGCCCTGCTGAGAGGGCAGTGGTGGCTGTGACTGCTCACAGGAACAGCCACTGCCCCACACTAAGGACAGCTGTGGGAGAGCTCAGGGTGCTGGAGTGACCTGGGGATGGGATGGCACCCACCTGCATCCATGAGACAGCACTGCAGGACTGTGCCAGGAGCGGGCATGGCATTGGCACTCTTGGCAGCTCCTGTAGCAGGGAGGATGGAAGCGTCCAGCTTTTAGTCAGAAGTGCTGCAGGGCAGCTCCAACGCATTCCCTTTGTGCCTGGCCAGGAAACAGCAAAGTTTTCTCCTTCCTCTGCAGTGGGGTCCTTCCTGGGAATCCTCCTGCAACCAAGCTCTGCCAGGGTTGGAGGAGCCCATCTGGGTGCTGCAGCTGGAAACATCTCCCTGGAAAGCAGAAAGAGATGAGGGAAACATCTCCCAGGGAAGCAGAGGGGATTCCTGTGCCTCACTCCTGGCAGCTGTACCCATTCCCATCTCTCCTATTTCAACCCTTCAACCACCAGCAGCTTCTGCCCAGTGCTCGCCAGCCTGGGGTTAGGCTCTGCAGGGTGATCTATGCTCCTGCTCTTATCTTTTGATATCTGGAAGCAGAGAATTTCAGCAAGAAAGGGCTTTACAGGAAGCTGACCATAAATCTCAATGTGTTTACAACAGAAGACTGACCAGAGGAGTTTATTAAATCTCTAAAGGATTTGATGTATATCAAACTGTTACATAAAGTCAATACTTTGGAAAGAACTAGACAATAAATACCCTACAAGAGGCAATATTTCTATCACAGAGAAAGCAATCACATAAAGATTAGGAGAGCAATTTCAATACTGAATGTCAGTCTGCTGCAGGAAGACATTTATTGTTTTTCTGAGTTATCACAGAGGAGCCAGATAAGCCCTAACAATATTCTGAGCCAAGCTAATCATGCTATCAAAGTTAGAAATACTCCTTCACCTCTGAAAAAAATCACTTTGCCACTTTGCAAATAAAAAGAACAACCTCTTGCAGGCGAGAGGGGTGGGAGGGAAGGAGATTTATTGCAGCAGGTGGTGGGAAAAGGCTGGAGACAGCTGGTCCCTGTCTGGGAACAGGCTGAACTGCAGGCACGGCTGGATAAGCCCAGGGCTGCCCCAAGGCTGGGGTAGGGGAGGTACTGAGAATCAGGGGAGCCCACCCCAGGGGCACTGCTGCTGCCCCAGCTCTTTGTGTGGGGTTTGACAGACCCAAGCGTTGCTTAGTTACAGAGCTGGACTCAGCACAGGGTTTGGGAATTCTCTTTGCTGACAGACGCTGAGGAGCTCTTAAAAAAACCATCAATATTGTCCACGAGAAACTGCTTCTCGATTCATTTCTTCCCCTACAAACACAACTCCCCTTTAACAGCTCGGGTGTCAAAGAAAGAAAATCTTGAGCAGCTCAATCTGAAGCAGAAGCCAGAAAATAGATGTGGCTGGGGGGAGAGGGCTGAGCCAAGTATCAACCAGCTGATGCTTGAAGGGCAGCCACTTTCCTCATCCTCAGCCCTGCTATGCCAGCCTCCTCTGCCCTGTGGGTGCTGGCTCTGCCCAGCCCCCCAGACCCAAACTGAGCACTATGCCCCAGACTCAAACTACCTGCTCTGCCTTGTGCCCCTGCAGACTCAATCCTCCTGCTCTGCCCTACATCTCCCAGGCACAAGCTGCCCTTTCTGCAGAGCTGTACCTTTGACCTCCAGCCCTGCTCAGTGCCAGCACCAGCAGAGGAGGAGGGTGGCACCGTCCTGCCTCGCACTCCCCCAGGAAGGAAAAGCAGACTGAAAAGGGACCCCAGGAAGGAAAAGCAGACTGAAAAGGGACCCCAGGAAGGAAAAGCAGACTGAACAGTGGGAGGCACAGGGACATCAGGGGAAGGTTGGTTGTATATGCTCCATAAAAGCAAATGCATGGAAACTGCAAAGGAGCACTGCTGATGCTGACAGGATGAGATCACAGAATGGGCTGGGCTGGAGTGGGCCTCCAAAAGTCAGCCAGTCCATCCCCCTCTGCACCCAGCAGGGATGTCCTCAACTAGAGCAGGTTGCTCAGAGCCCTGTCGAGCCTCACCTTGAATATCTCCAGGCATGGGGCCTCAACCACCTCTCTGAACAACCTGTCACAGTGTTCCAGCACCCTCATGGCAAAGAACTTGTTCCTAACATCCAATTAAATCCACTCTTCTCCCCACTTACAGCACCACAGACTTGCTCAACTTTCCACTTTCATTTTGGCTTTCTCCTTCCTGTCTTAAAGGTTCTGCTAGGGCAAGCCAGAAGTTGTTCAGATCAGGCAAAGAGATCTTTTGCCTCTGTTATCAGAGCTCCAAAGAGGAAGGGGATTGCATGGGCACAGTCCTGACCTCACTTCCAGGCACCATCTTCTCTTTTTTTCTTAGGAGGGAAACAACCAAACCCTGTGAAGCCTTCCAAACTGTTCTGCTGTCACACAGAATCAGGGTTTGGCTGGAAACTCTATTTATTCTGAAACAGGGAAGCACTTTAGCAGTGAGGCTGCAACAGCCTGAGGTGAAAGAGCTTTTGTTGTCTCCTTTTCTTCCCAGCTCCCTTTGGGCCCAACGCTTTGGAAGCAGGACAAGGCTGGGGAAAGGTGTCAGAGAAATCCCTGCCAGGGGACTTACCAAATCAGTGACTCTGAGCTGGGCTTCTGCATTTGCTTGCTTGTGTTGGGGGCTGTACTTGCAGGCAGCTCATGCTCCCAGCCCTTCATTTAACCAAAAAGCAGCACGGGGATTTCTTGTGTGGGTGTTTGCAGAGCTGGGTTCACCTCACCACCAGCAGATGTGGGATATCCATTTCTCATGGGGCACCACCCATCAGCCCTGACTTCTTGTTTTGGGCACCCAGTGCGTGTAGTGTCCACCAGAGACCTGGCAAATCCTCTCTCCTACATTGATTGCAGCCCAAGAGCTGACAAAAGACCTAAGAACTGCTTGTGTTAAGGAGGGTTTAAGTTGTGTTTCCTGGAAGCAGTCCTCACTCCTGGAGAACTAATGCTCTGTTTCAGAATGGCTTAGTTTGCTGGATGTGATGCCTCTGTGCCCCAGCAGTGTCCCTCCCGCGGCTTCCCAACCGCCTGCTCATGCACCCTGGGACGATGTCTGCCCTGGCAACGGTCTGGTGCCACTGGCTTGTGCTTTGGCCCAGTTCTGTTTCTCTTTACCAAATCAGTGACTCTGAGCTGGGTTTCTCTTGTCGGCGAGTTTGGTTCTGTTTGGCTGAAGCAGAACTGCACATCTGAACTACAAAACGGGAGCTTCCAGAGTTGTTTCTCTCTTTTGCACCCCAAGTGCCTCACCCCCAGACCCTCCCGCGGCCGGCAGCGAGCAGAGCAAACAGTTTGCGCTCGGGGAGCAAGCAGCAGGAGAAGTCCCTCCGGGGAGGGCTGAGCTGACACAGCCCCAGTGAAGACAGCGATTAATAACCATCAGTTGCACTCACCAGCCCGAGCTGGCACTCCCGGATAGATGCACCTAGCGCACTGCCGTGCGCGGAGAAGGAAGGAGACGACACGGAACGGTTGCTCGTCGTTCTCGGGAGCTGAAAGCACAATGAAACGAGCTCAGTTAGGAGCAGCTCTCAGGCTGCGGGGCCAGGCGCAGCGGCGGGCAGCAGACGTTTGCGCTCCCGAGCAGCAGTTTGGGGCTAAGGGAAACTTTTCCCCCCGCAGGGTCTCCAGCGATGCGCCAGGAGCTCGCCGGGGATGGGCACGGCTGCTGCCGGCTGCCAAGCGCAGCAGAGAGCAGAGGAGGCAGTTTGAAAACCAAAGCAGCTGTGTGCTTAGGGCAATGAGCTGTGTTCTGCCAGCCTGGCACTGACCGTTCCTGGGTGCCTCTCCCGCCAGCCTGCTGTAAGCAGTGAGCTTTTATGGCTAAAGGAATGCTGCTGGGGATGGGAGAGATGAGCCTGCTCTGAGGGTCAGGAGCTTCTACTGAATGGAGGAAAAGAGGGAGAGAGGCACAGGACAGCAGCATCGGTCCGTGGGACGCAGGCAGCAATGTCAGGGGTTGGAAGGGACTGAAAGAGATCATAGAGTCCACCCCCCCTGCCACAGCAGGATCACACAATCTAGCTCAGGGCACACAGGAACACATCCAGACAGGCCTGGAAAGACTCCAGAGAAGGAGACTCCACAACCTCTCTGGGCAGCCTGTGCCAGTGCTCTGGGACCCTTCCAGGAAAGAAGTTCCCCCTTGTGTTGAGCTGGAACCTCCTGTGCTGCAGCTTCCATCCACTGCTCCTTGTCCTATCCCAGGCAGCAGTGAGCAGAGCCTGTCCCCTGCTCCTGACACCCATCCCTCAAATAGTTATAAACATTTATTAGATCCCCTCTCAGCCTTCTCCTCTCCAGACTAAGCCCCAGGCCCCTCAGCCTCTCCTCATCAGGCAGTGCTCCAGTCCCCTAATCTTCCTTGTAGTCCTCCCTTGGACTCTCTCCAGCAGATCCCTGTCCCTCTTCAACTGTAGACTCCACAAGACCAGGAGAAGGTGAGCAGTGGGAGATGCTCCTGCCCAGACAGCTGGGCACAGAATGGAGGGCCTGTGTGTTTAGTCTGCTGCCAGTTATAATTCCAGGGGGAGGGGAAGAAAAGGACCCCCAAAGAATGTGTGCTGGAGCTGGGGGAGCTTCAGAAAACACACAGGGCAGTTCCCAGCAAAGATTCCAAAGCATTCCTTGTCTGAAACCTGTGCTTGAGCAGATTAATCTAAGAGGGGACACTGAGTCTGAGTCAGCACATGAAATACATCCCCAAATGTCTTGCAAATCCTTTGTTTTTGACATTGAGATGGACAGTGAGGCAGGATGGCACCAAAAGGTGATGTACGGCAGCGCTGTCTGCCTGTGTGACATCCTCTGACAAATCATCTCCATCTCCTGGCTGCAGATTAATTTTCTAGGTCATTTAATAAATTACAGGAAAAGAAGTTATTTGAGGGGCAGAGAGTAGAATGGAGTTCCAGTGACATGACACCTCTGTCTGACACTTCTTTTTGTGGGATTGATGGGAGCAGACAGCTCCCACCCTGCCTCCCTCTGCGAGGGGATCGTAATTCCATGAAGACAGCGCTCACATTTTGTCCTGCTTTGGGCAGAGAAGTGGAGTTTCTTGCAGAAGAATTGAGCCTCCCCAGGAAGGCTGTGGCCATGGCATGAACCCCTCCTTAAGGACACACAGCCCTGGTTAATTCCCACCAGAGTGACACTGAAAATACGCCACTACACCAGCACTGTATTTGGGTCTGAGCTCCAAGTGAAGAGCTCTGGGCAGATGCAGCTTTCTGGTTTGCTGGAATGTGGATGGATGCAGGGTGGTCACCTGGTCAAAGAGACAAGAACAGTGCTTTGCTACCTGCATCCTCTGGCTCCCTGGCAGAGCTGCCTGCCATAGCTCTAGGTTGAGCTCATGCAGGTATTGGTGAGCTTAGGCTCACAGGAAGATGTCTAAATAGGGCCTGGGGATGGGACTTGCTTCTCTCCAACCACCTGGAGAGAAAGGCAGTGTTTCCAGTCACACTGCTTGGTGTTACTGCAAAGACTCCCTGAACCAGTAACTGCAGTGTCTGTTTGCATCCAAGCCTCAGTTTCCCCAGCTGCAGGATGTCTACACCAGAGGCACATCTAAGTGACAAATCATCCGTGGCCCTTGCACACCCAGGAGCTGGTGGGAGGGTTGCACAAGCTGCAGATGATGCACCCAGCTGCCTACAGGAGCCTGGCTCAGGTGTGACTTCTCTCACCTCTACACCCCCTGCCATCTCCTGTCCATGCCTGCCCTACAGCTGGTGTTCAGTCTGAGAACAGCAGAAAGCCTGAGTGAAGAAATGAAGCTTCTAAGGGCAGAAAAGCAAAATTTACTCTGCTCCCAAGCAGGACAATGGTGGCTCCCATTCAGGGAAGGGAAGATAGAGTTTTGAAAATGAACTCTAAGCCCACAGGAGTGGCATGTTCATAAAAGAACTGGCATGAATAAGCTCAAATTCATTACCAAGCTCTTCGTAGGCTGGCTCCAGAAGCATTATTATTACCAAATCCCTCTGAAAACCAAGTAATAACTTCTCCCTCTCCTCTCCTTTTGCATGCAGTATCCTGGATTAATTTCTAACCTCAGTCAGGAAACAATGCAGGCTCTGGTGTAAAGGACTCAGGGCTGCTCACGGAGCAGATGAAACTCACCACTGCTAAGGCACCTTCCCTGAGGGCACTGCGGAAGGACTTCTGAGCATCTCCTGCCCTTGCCAGCAGAGACAGAGTGACACAGAGCAGGCACAGACAACCCTCACCAAGGGTATTGAAAATACACAGGGGTGCAGCTGCCCCTGAGAAGCTCCAGAAGCTGCACACTGATGGTGAGGCAGAGCCTCCCTCCACATGCAGGGACAAACTGGGATCCCCAAGCCCACATCCCAGCCAGGTGCTGCTGCTGGCACTAACTTGTGCCAGGCAAATGGAGAATATCACAAAGCTGCTCCCAGACTGGCTGCAATTTGCTGAACAGCTGAAGGTATAGATTAAAAACTCATCAGTCACTTTAAGGCTGTAAGCTGGTTGCTGTCACTGCCTTTGGCTCTCTGCTGCAGGACAGGCCCTGACAGGAGGTCCTGTTTTGTCTGTTCATTCCTTGGTGCATCACTCAGAGAGCTGAGCACCAGAGCCCCTTCAAAAAGTTGAAGTGGTGCAGATGAACACTTACAGCCTGGGCACTAAAGAGCCTGAAAGCTCCTCTGAAGAGAGCAGGAAGTTAATTTTGCATAGCTGATTTCTTCACCTGGCTCCTTACCTTTCCCTTGTCCCATTAAGAGCAGGAGCAGCTTCCCCAGAAGACAAGCTCCAGTCTAATCACAGCTGCTCTCTCTAATTAAAGTTAATCATAGGAAAGTGGTCAGAGGAAGATGGTCTTGGTGCACTGTTGGAGTGGCCAATTAATGCAGGGCTAGTCCTGTGGTGATCACTCTGGAGCATGTGAAGGGCTCTGAATGCAAATGCGACCTCAAGGCAGCTCCTGTGGACCAGCTGCTGCAGGGACCACAGCAGAGGAGCCTGGGGAGGAGCTCCCCAGCCCTACACAGCCCTCATTAGCAGCAGGGCAGGGGCACAATTTAGCTTCTCGGCTTGGTGACACTGACATTTCTTCCCAGGAGACCAAAACCAGTGACTGGTGGCTTCACTACAGACGTTTGGCCTCTGCCATCTGACACTAAGTTTGCACTACCCTCTGCAGCTCACTCACCCTCCTCCTGCCATGGGCACAAGCTTAGGTTGGAGACTTCCACCTGACTCCAGCCTTATCTCCAGGCTTGACCACTGCTCCCTGAGGGCTGAGCATGCACAGCTCCCAGTCTCTGCTTGGGGCAGAGAGCTGCCAGACAGAGGAGAGCAGTGGAGTGGTCAGTGCAGGGCAGGAGGCCACCTGCTCACATGGATCACAGAATGCTAGGGACTGGAAAAAGATTGTCCAGCCCAACCGCCCTGCCAGGGCAGGATTACCTAGACCAGATCACACAGGAACACATCCAGGAAGGCAATGCAGTCAGGCTGGACTGACCCTGCTGAGGTGAGCAGTGCCAGGAGCAGCACCACTGCTCAGCACCAGGGCTGCAGCTGCTCAACCCTGGGGCTGGAGCTCCCTCAGCTGATGCCCAATGCTGCCATGTGCCCATACTGGGCCGGGTAAGGGCAGCAGAGAAGAGCTCTGCCCCCGCCACACAAAGCCTGGAGAGCTTCTCTGGCCACAGCAGGAAGCACACCCACCACTTCCAGTGCCAGGCTTTGTTTTCCTTGGCATGCTCTTGCATCTGAATAAATCATGAGCTGCTCTTGCTGCTCGCTACCTGCCCAGCACTCAGCAGGGACACCGGCGGAGCCAGAACGTTACAGCAGCTGCTGGCACGGTCACAGCTGATGCCAAAGCACTTCTGACCCTAAGGGCACGGACAGCAGAAAGGGCAACAAGGCTGGAGGGACAGCATCCACATTTCCATCAGCCAGCACAGCCTTGTGTGGGGCAGGGCAGGTGTCCCACAGCCGTGCTCTTCACCTCCAGGCTCTGCAAAGAGAGGAACTGTTTCCTCTGAGCCTTGTCCCCCAGAACTGTTCCCTTCCTGATGGAGCAATAATCTGCACTGTTACGGGTTTGGAGAAGCTGAATTTGACAGGAGCTTTACTAGTTTATGGCAGAAAAGAAAAGGCACTTAAGGGGATTTTGTTTGTCACTTGAAAATTAGCCTGGGGGAAAGAGAATCTTCAATTCCAATTTAATTAAAACCCGATGAACCGAAAGCCTTGCAGAGGCTCTGCAAAGTCCTATGCTTACAGCACAAGAACACAGCACTGATAAGCAGCAAGAAGAAAACAAACCATGAGAGATTTAGAGCTAAAGACAAACAGAACTAGGCCAAAGCACAAGCCAGTGGCACCAGACCGTTGCCAGGGCAGACATCGTCCCAGGGTGCATGAGCAGGCGGTTGGGAAGCCGCGGGAGGGACACTGCTGGGGCACAGAGGCATCACATCCAGCAAACTAAGCCATTCTGAAACAGAGCATTAGTTCTCCAGGAGTGAGGATTGCTTCCAGGAAACACAACTTAAGCCCTCCTTAACACAAGCAGTTCTTAGGTCTTTTGTCAGCTCTTGGGCTGCAATCAATGTAGGAGAGAGGATTTGCCAGGTCTCTGGTGGACACTACATGCACTGGGTGCCCAAAACAAGAAGTCAGGGCTGATGGGTGGTGCCCCATGAGAAATGGATATCCCACATCTGCTGGTGGTGAGGTGAACCCAGCTCTGCAAACACCCACACAAGAAATCCCCGTGCTGCTTTTTGGTTAAATGAAGGGCTGGGAGCATGAGCTGCCTGCAAGTACAGCCCCCAGCACAAGCAAGCAAATGCAGAAGCCCAGCTCAGAGTCACTGATTTGGTAAGTCCCCTGGCAGGGATTTCTCTGACACCTTTCCCCAGCCTTGTCCTGCTTCCAAAGCGTTGGGCCCAAAGGGAGCTGGGAAGAAAAGGAGACAACAAAAGCTCTTTCACCTCAGGCTGTTGCAGCCTCACTGCTAAAGTGCTTCCCTGTTTCAGAATAAATAGAGTTTCCAGCCAAACCCTGATTCTGTGTGACAGCAGAACAGTTTGGAAGGCTTCACAGGGTTTGGTTGTTTCCCTCCTAAGAAAAAAAGAGAAGATGGTGCCTGGAAGTGAGGTCAGGACTGTGCCCATGCAATCCCCTTCCTCTTTGGAGCTCTGATAACAGAGGCAAAAGATCTCTTTGCCTGATCTGAACAACTTCTGGCTTGCCCTAGCAGAACCTTTAAGACAGGAAGGAGAAAGCCAAAATGAAAGTGGAAAGTTGAGCAAGTCTGTGGTGCTGTAAGTGGGGAGAAGAGTGGATTTAATTGGATGTTAGGAACAAGTTCTTTGCCATGAGGGTGCTGGAACACTGTGACAGGTTGTTCAGAGAGGTGGTTGAGGCCCCATGCCTGGAGATATTCAAGGTGAGGCTCGACAGGGCTCTGAGCAACCTGCTCTAGTTGAGGACATCCCTGCTGGGTGCAGAGGGGGATGGACTGGCTGACTTTTGGAGGCCCACTCCAGCCCAGCCCATTCTATGACTCTATAAAATCTCCTGCTTCAGGAGCTGCTTCACAGCATTTGGACCTAGAAATGAAGCCCCTTTGGTTCTCTGCCTCTTTGCTTGCTGACAGCCACTGAGGCTCATGCAGATGAACAACCTGGAGAGCAAAGACTACCATCTGGGACCTCCATGTTTCACCCCAGGCTGCAGAGGCACCCACAGGGGTTGTGAAGAGTCTTCCCAGGGCTGATGTGCTCCTGCTGCCTCTCACATACCTCCTGCAAACAGCAGCAGGGAGCAGACCTATTTCTCCTAACGACAGCATTTTTCTTTTCCTGATTATCTGCTTTAAAGAGACACAAATTGAAACTGAGCAGCAGAGCCCTGTGGCCTCTTCTGAGCTATGGTTATTAGCTGTGCTAAGGATGAAAGCAGGATGACTCCCTAGATAAATATAGAGTTCATTAAAAGTGCTCTGGGTCACTATATGCTGCTGATCAAAAGCCTGAGTGGCAAAGTTTGTGACATTCAGGAGCCACCTTTTGATCTGAGTTACCCTGGACAAAGCCCCACATGAGAGCTGCTGGGCAGTGAGGTGCCCAGATCCAGGGAGCTGCCCCTGGCACACATTGCCCATGCTAGAATTTCACCCCCAGCTTTCAACAGCTTCACTGGGTCAGGCTGTTTTGGAGCAGCAGCCTGCACACATGGAGCCTGTGGGCCCCTCATGGGCATGCAGGGGGTGGTTCTTGCCCTCTGGGTTTTGCATGGCCACACGAACCCAGCTAGCACCACCCAACCTCAGAACCACAGCAGCTCCAGAACATCACCCAGCACCCTCTGGTGCCTGAGAGCAAGCCATGGGTGGGATGTGATCACAGAAGCATCCAGGTTGGCAAAGCCCCTGAGGAGCACCAAGTCCAACCTAGAACCCTGCTCTACAAGATTCACCTTAAGTCATATCCCAAAGCTCCACATACAAATGACACTTAAACACATCCAGGCTGGGTGACTCCACCACCTCCCTGGGCAGCTCATTCCAGTCCCTGACCATTGTCTCCATGAAAAAATTCTTCCTACTGTCCAATCTAAACCTCCCCAGCCTCAGCTTGAGGCCATTCCCCCTTGTTCTGTCTCCAGTTGCCTGTGAGCAGAGCCCAGCAGCAGCCTCTCCACAATGTCCCTTCAGGTAGCTGTAGGCAGCAGTAAGGTCTCCTGATGGTGCTGAGGACAGTCTTGCCCACCCCACACTGTCCCCACAGCAGTGCCAGCAGCCAGGTCCCAGGCAGCACAGCTCTCTGCTTCCACCACCTCTTCCTCAGCTCTGGCACTGACCAATCCTCACACTGCTGCCCAGTTTGGGCTGCTCCTGCTGCCTCGGGACAGTCAAACCCCTCTCTTGGATCAGAGCAGCAGGACTCAGCTCCGCTCAGCCCTGTGCTGAGGGCTGTGTTTCTAAGGAATCCTTGCTCAGTGTGGTGCTGCACTTCAGGGGACTGCCCAGCACCAGCTCCTGCCCATCTGCTGCAGGCACAGGTACCTCTCATGGCAACTCTGCTGCTGCAGACAGGACAGCACAGCCGAGGGCAGTGGTTCTGGGGTTAATTCAATCAGCAGTGTTTAAATCACTGCTGATGAAATATTAATTCTGGAGAACAAATGCCTGCTGATTTACTCCCAGCTACCAACACCCACTGAAGCTGATTTTCCTGGCTCTCCTGTTGTGATTTCTTTAAGAACACAGCTTAAAAAAGACCCAGGAATCAGCAACCTACAAAACCTCCTGCACAGGCAGACTTGGTCAGATCCCTGCAAAAGCTCAGCCAGACCTGGTGAGCCTCTTCTAGACTTCTGCCGCTCTCCCATTTCTGATCACTGCAAATCTGGCTCAGTAAAAACCATCTGAGACAAAGGACATGAATACTGATGACAAGTTCTGCATCCAAATGATGTCTCAATCAAAAGAGAGCAGAAGTCTCTCATCCAGCTTCAGCCTTCTTCAAGGACACCGCAAAATCCAGGTGGTTCTGCTCC
This sequence comes from Pogoniulus pusillus, assembly GCF_015220805.1. NCBI lineage: Eukaryota > Metazoa > Chordata > Aves > Piciformes > Lybiidae > Pogoniulus > Pogoniulus pusillus. The sequence continues at coordinate 12,511,583 of NC_087290.1, read as the reverse complement.
TCTGCACCTCCTGGAGCAGCTCCACCAGTGCTGCAGGTAGAGCTGTGGTGCTGTGCACCTGCCACAGTCCAGTGCCACATTCAGAGGCAAAGGACTCTAGGAGGTGACCAGCACATGTCCACAGCAGATATCTCCTGACTGCCAGACACACAGAAGCTCTCTGAAGACACAAGGAGGACATGGAACCGTTGGAACGAATCCAGAGGAGGCCACCAAGATGCTCAGATGTAGCAGCTCCGCTATGAGGACAGGCTGAGAGAGTTGGGGCTCTGCAGCCTGGAGAAGAGAAGGCTTCAAGGAGACCTTGGAGTGGCCTTCCAGGATCTGAAGGGGGCTACAGGAGGGCTGGGGAGGAACTACTGACAAGGTCTTGTAATGACAGGATGAGGAGGAATGGGTTCAAACTGGCAGAGGGGAGATCTAAACTGTATGTTAGGAAGAAGTTCTTGACAGTGAGGGTGGTGAGACACTGGCACAGGTTGCCCAGGGAGGTTGTGGAGCACAGGTTCTGTGCTCCACAACCTCCCTGGAGGTGTTCAGGACCAGGTTGGATGAGGCCTTGAGCAACCTCTTCTAGTGGAAGGTGTCTCTGCCTATGGTGTGGTGCTGGAACTGGATGACTTTGAGGTCCCTTCCAACCTAAGCCATTCTGTGACACCACAGCAGCATCCCATTTCCTACGGGCCTGACCCATCCCTCTCCTGCCCTCCCTAGAAGCACCACCATTGGCTCCCTGCCTCCTTCCTTTTTCCAACCTCTCTATTGCTTATGCCTCCCTGCAGCTCATTTCTGTGGTGCCCAATCCTTGTACAACGAGCAAGCTGCTGCTCACCTCCATTCTGCTTCTCTGCACTGAGCAGGGCAGCCCACAGCTGCCACGTTTAGGTGTCTGCAATTAGACAACAGCTTCGTTAATCAGCAGCAGGAGAGTGCCAGTTGCAGACTGCTTCTCCCTCCCCACTTCCCTCTCTGGGAGCTCTCGTCCAGGCACTGATAAATTAAAGCAGGCATCTCCTCTGACTAAGATGGATGGGGAGCTTAAATGATACCCACGGAACAAATGGCTGATTTGTGTATTCTCCATCCAGGATGAGGCTAATCAGATGTTCAGTTATGGATCTATTACTCACTTGCCTGCTTGAAATAAGAGGACTGGGCAAATTCCACCATCCAGAGACTGATTTCCATCTTTTTTAGGCCATGTTTTAGGGGAGGGTTTGCAAAGGTAATTTAGTGGGAGGTCTCAAAACCTTCATTAAGGTTGATGCTGCACTTCAGAACACATTAGAAATGCTCAGGGTGTTTGGAGTCTGCAGGTTCCTCCCTCATCCCACTTTGCTTTGCCTGCAGTTGCTGAAGGGTGCAGGGTCAGGTTGGTTTAGGCTGAGGAATGAGGACTGAGGTCAAAGCCTATGCCTGAGCCTGCCACGGTGCATGCCTCTCTCACTGATGAGCTACTCCAGCCTGGTCCTGGGCTGTCAGAAAGGTCACCCCAAGGCAGTTCTCAACTGCTGTGAGGCTGGAATGAACAATTCCCATATCATTCTAGGGGAGCATCGGCTCCGGGTCATAGAATCACAGGATCAACCAGGTTGGAAGAGAGCTCCAAGATCATCCAGTCCAACCTAGCACCCAGCCCTAGCCAGTCAAATAGACCATGGCACTAAGTGCCTCATCCAGGCTTTGCTTCAACACCTCCAGGGACAGCAACTTTGAGGAGGCATTAGCCTGCTTTGTGCCTCTCCATCAGCAGAGGGGCCCTGGTCCCTGTGCACCCTGCTTTGTGCCTCTCCATCAGCAGAGGGGCCCTGGTCCCTGTGCACCCTGCTTTGTGCCTCTCCATCAGCAGAGGGGCCCTGGTCCCTGTGCACCCTGCTTTGTGCCTCTCCATCAGCAGAGGGGCCCTGGTCCCTGTGTGGCCTGCTCACAGCTGGTGCCCAGCTCCATACACATCCAGCAAGTTTTCCTGCCCCAGGGCTACACTGCCTGGCAGCCAGCTCCCCTCAGGGCCCTGAATCAGAGACTTTTGGGGACTTCAGGAAATAAGACAGAATCTCTCTCCTCAGAGGGAAGCTCTGCAGCCCCTAAATATCCCCATCCAGTCTGTGGAAGCTTTGTGTGTCCTGATAAACAGGCACTCCAACATCTGTGAGGACAGCCTGCTGTGCTGGCACTTAGCTGGAATGGGGCAGGCTTGCTGCTTGGAGAAAAATGAGACCCATCAGCTGTCTGGTTCTGCTAAATTAAACCAGGAAACAGCTAAAGACAGTGGTGTGTAAGCTGCTGTCATTAGGATCCAGCGTCAACAGCCATTTCTGCACCACTCAGCTCTTCCCAGCTGCCCTGGCTGCAGGACTCTCCAGCAGTGCCCCCCCAGCAGAAGTGCTGCTGGTGCTGCCAGAGCCATCTCCTGGGCTCATTCCTGTCACTGCCACACAGGTGCCACGACTCGCGGTGTGGAACCATGCAAGGAGTGACAGGTTTGGTCACCAGCAGGAGGGCAGAGACCAGCTGGACTCAGGATGCTGCTGGGTGGTTCTTTAGCTGATACCTCGGGGCAGAGATGTTGGTACTCAAAATACTCCCAGCTGAGCAGGGGGAGTCGCTAGGCAGGAGGGAGTCTCTCATACAGCATGAGTTTGATTACAGCAAGGGGGCCCACAAGGGGAGAGGATGCAGACATCAGGTTGCTGTGAGCTCGCAGGCTGAACTATCTGGAGGGGGCAGAGCTGGCAGACAGGCACTGGGAAGGGGCAAGGGCTGGCAGCAGACAAGCTGCTCTCTCTGTCCTGGCCCCGTGCCCACGTTTCAAGCACACTGACAGGCTGCTCACACACTTTCCAGAGGCAGGGTTAATGGCTTTACCCCAACTCTGCCCCAAACTGACAGAAATCTCCTGATGGCTGTAGGGCACTAAAGACCAAGCTTCAACATGCTCCACGCTGGGCACTGGGGACCAGCTCATTAGCCAAGGTTTAGATAACACTGCTCAGCATTAGAGCCACGAAGACAATTATCCTCCAACAAGCACCCAGCACCTCTGTCCTCCTGCCTGACTTTGAAGCATAATGAGCTCCAGAGGAGAACTTCCCTGCTTAAGATCCTTGGTACCTTCTGGAGATAGAAACCAGGAGGGCACAAAAAAAGTTCCTAATACTTCATCTACCAGATCCTAGTTAATTTAACAGGTCCCTACATTCAGACACCAAATTGCCCCTCCAGAAAAAAAACAGAGGCCAGGACAAAAGTGCTCCAGTTAACTTCCCCCCCCCCCCCCCCGTGCAATGAAAGCCTCTCTCGTGTGTGCCGCTCGCATCTGCGCCCACAGAAATCCTGGTGGGTGTTAGTGCTTTCTCCTCTCAGTGATGTGCCAGTTCAAGCAGTTAGGAAGAAAATACAAATGTAGCCTCAAGAAGTGCAATTTCATCTCCAGCAATGCTTTCTCCCCTGCCTGTTAAGCATAACAGAAAGGATCAGATGCAGCATGGGGTCTGCCAGAGCAAGATGCAGAGCGCAGATCCCAGCACAGAGCCACTACCCCCTAAGCATGTGTTGTGGTGTTTGCTCTGTAACACCTAGATTCTGCAGCAGGCTCCTGCTCCTGGTTCTTGAAACATCCATCCCTTCCTCCATCTCTCCCTATCTCCAATCCCTCCATCCATTTGTCCATGCCTTCATCCATCTTTCCACCCAACTCTTCAACCATCTGTACTCTCACCCCCTCATCCACTCACCCCTCCATCCAATGCCTCCACCCACCCACTCCTCCTTTCCTTCATCCCTCCATCACCTCCATCCACCTATCCTTCCATCCATTCACTCACCCCTCCCCTCCTCCCTCCATCCTCTCACCACCACCCTTCTGCCCAGTAGATCTCAGTAATCAACCACAGCTCCCAGGAAGGCAGGGGACAGCTCCCCTCATGCCCTCCCCTGCACCCCAGCCCTGGGGAAACCATTCCCATGCTGGTTTTAATCTTTCCAATTCCATTCACTTTCAAAAGTCTCTGCAGCCCACTGAGCTGCAACCAAGCAAAAAAAAACCCTCAGCCCTACATTAACTTTTCCCTTCCTTTGCATAATGCATTTAGGATTGCATCTATTTTTGATGGCAGAAGAGCACACCTGGCTGACAAACTGAGGTGCTGAGGCACTGTGCAAACTCACCCTTCACCTACAGGGAGAGCCCAAACGGCCACCAGGGCCCCGTTTCACAGCCACACTTCTAACCTTTTCCAGGTACCACTTGGCTTCATTATCTGAGTGAACAGTTTTATCTCACCCACAAGGCAGATGGGATTCACAGTTGGGCAGACAGAACCTTCGTTATTTAACGCAGCTAAACGGAACTGTAATCTTCCTCTGAACTGCTCCTCTTAAGCAGTTTCCTCTTAGAGTTTTTAATCACTTTAAAAGGTATCAGATAGATAATTCCCTTTAATTATGTGACAATATTGGTTGCTTCCTTTCTGGGGGGAATTAGGTGCAGAGCTGCAATGAATAACACCAAGAAGTTCAGAAGGCAGGCAGGATGAGCTCATCCCTGCTGATTAGGGCCACCAAGATGTTCAGTGAGTTGGAGTAGCTCTGCTATGAGGACAGGCTGAGAGAGTTGGGGCTCTGCAGCCTGGAGAAGAGAAGGCTTCAAGGAGACCTTGGAGTGGCCTTCCAGGATCTGAAGGGGGCTACAGGAGGGCTGGGGAGGAACTACTGACAAGGTCTTGTAATGACAGGATGAGGAGGAATGGGTTCAAACTGGCAGAGGGGAGATCTAAAGTGGATGTTAGGAAGAAGTTCTTGACAGTGAGGGTGGTGAGACACTGGCACAGGTTGCCCAGGGAGGTTGTGGAGCACAGAATCACCCAATGTGATCTTTGCTCTTTGATCACATTGGGTGATTCTGTGCTTCACAACCTTTCTGGAGGTGTTCAGGACTAGGTTGAATGAGACCTTGAGCAACCTGTTCTAGTGGGAGGTGTCCCTGCCTATGGCAGCAGGTTGGACCTAGATGATCTTTGAGGTCCCTTCCAACCCAAACCATTCTATGATTTCCACCCTTCCTGGAGGACTCCTATGGAATCTTTCCTCCTCCTTGGATCTCCACTCTTTGTTGGAGTCCAAAACGCTCCTGCCTGTGTCATCATCACATTAATCAATACTTGTTGTGTCTCCCACAGATCTGCCTAATTGCTTTTCTCATTTAGCCAGCCCTGGAATCATGTGGCTAATGAACATTGTCACACGCTAATGTGGCACTCTAAGCAGATTTGGAAGGAGAAGGGGAGGACATCAAACTCCTCATCATGGGTGCTGGAGCCTTCCTATGCCACAGCCTGGCTGTGGTGTTCATGGCACCATGGAAGCTTTCCTCACCCCTCCTCAGCCCCAGCTTGCTCATGCCTGACTGGATGAGAGCTCCCCAAGGAGGTTCAGAACTCTGGAATTGGCAGATGCCTGCTGCCATCCCTGGAGTGGGGACACACAGGCAGTGGGACAGCAACTTCATGCAAGAGGATGCTCAGGTCGCCTCCAACCCACTCCTACAAACAGCATTGTGGCAATGTGGCACATCCCACACGTCCCTGCCAAGGCACTTCTTGAAGGGAGGCTTTGGGCACCCAGCACCACCCCAGACCTGGGCTGGCCAGGAGCCAGGGTCCTAGGGGTGTTCCTCTCCTGCCACTCAGCCACAGCCTCCACGCCTGCAGAGCTGAGTTAGATGGGGTTTGGCTGACAGCTAACTCAGCCAGCCCTGCTCCGAGAAGAGCTGGGCAGGGCTGGCAGGCAGAGCTGCAGCGCCAGATGCCCTGGCAACGGGGGAAGAGCTGGAGCTGTGCAGCTGGAGCTGCTCCCGCCCGCAGCGAGGGGACGCACTCGTGTCCGTGGGACCCCAGCGCAGAGGCAGGGGACTCCGTGCCACACCGCGGGAGGACGAGGGCCGTGCCGTGGAAGTGCCACCGCCAGCACGGGCCAGCAGGCTGCTCCGAGAGGGACCACAGCAGTGCCCATCTCCTCCTGGGGCTGCCTCCCCCGTGGCAATCCACATGCCCACGCTGCAAACGGTCCCTGCCAGCTGCCGCCGAGGTCTGTGCGTCCCACTGCAACCCCCTGTGAGATACCCTCCAGCCCGCACCTCTGCAGGGCATGGGGCAGAGGGCACAAAGCTCTGCTGCCTCCGAATTCACCTGTTCTGGGAGAAGATGAAAGCTGAGAACGTTGAATCTCTCTCTGACTCTGGGCTTCTGTTCTCAGATTGTCACAGCACGTTCAGAACTCTGCCAATCCTCCCGAATCTGCAAATGCTCCACGTCCTTCCTTCACACCTGAGATCACTGCAGCACATGGCAACCCCTGCTAAGATTTGGTACAAAACACACAGCACAAAAGATTTCAGACCTGACCCCCACTGAAATGCTTTTGGAGCCCGAGCAGGGTGATTGCTCTGCCCTGGTTCATGAAGCGTTGGACTGAGAGGACCTTTGCTGGGCAGTGCCACAGGCTGACCCCAACCCACAGGCAAGGAGTGTGATATCAGAACCTGGAGAGGTGCAAGGAATACCTGAGACACTCCAATGAGTCTCTTTATGCTGCCTTAGGCACCACAAATTAAAGAGGGAGGAGCACCCCAGGGCAGCCTGAGCTCCTAGCACAACCAGATTGTGCCTTCTGGGCTAAGCCCACTTTGGAGAGCGGTGGGGACAAGGGGAAAAAAAAAAGAACAACAGAGCAGTTCAGAAGTAAATAACCTCCAGCAGAGCACTGAGATTTTCTGTGCCCACGCAGAAACCTGTGCCTGGGTTTCTCCTGCCACAGCCACAGAGTCCTTGGGCTTCTTTGGAGGCCACAAACGACACCGAGCCCTTCTCTCACCCCGCACTGGGAAGTGCCCGAAATGACAAATGAAGAGGAGGAGTGTTTGTGACAGTGATAAAGAGAAAGTTTAAGGCTTGTGTTTAGATAAATTGGCTGGAAAATGTGATCCACACAGCCTTTCAAACACGATTATACAAACAGCATTTGCATAAATATTGTCATTAAAATTCTGCCTATGGTGTACTAAAAAAGGGGAGGGGGGGAGAGGGAAAATAGTATTAAATGATCAAGGCATTGGAATGTTTGAAATCTCTCTGTGTGATGTTTCATGCTATCCATTAAATAAGTAATTTATTGCAAACCCTATCAAAGCAGAGGGAAATGAAGGCAGATAAGGCTGCCTTTCATTGTGCAGGGCTTGCAGAGGATATCACTGCTTTCAGAGCACATTTCCCTCTCTTCTTTTTTTGCCAAGGCACTAACTCAGAGCAATTATAAGCCTGGGTCTGCTCTGATGCTGCAGGGAGGGGTGCAGTGGCTGTGCTGCATGCTGATCAGCAGCCCAGCATTGTGGTTCTCTGGGTAGGAGCCCCCATCCTGGCATTTGTGTCCCTGCTCAGTGCCATCTCCTGCCACCTGAACCCACTGCATGGAGCCCGGTGTAGGCTTGGGTGTTACCTGCAGGAGACTGGGCACAGCTCACAGCTGAGCTTGGTATTGTTGGAGGAGGGCAAAGCTGCTGTAACCATCACAGAATCAGAGTGTCAGGGGCTGGAAGGGACCTCCAAAGCTCATCCAGTCCAACCCCTGCCAGAGCAGGATCTCCTAGAACAGATCACACAGGAGTGCATCCAGGCAAGTTTTGATTATCTCCAGAGAGGGAGACTCCACAGCCTCTCTGGGCAGCCTGTTCCAGGGTTCTGTCACCCTCACAGAGAAAAAAATCCTCCTTGTGTTTAAATGAGATTTCATATGCCTCAGCTTCTATCCAGTGCCCCTTGTCCTGTCACTGGGCATCACCCAGCAGAGCCTGGCTCCATCTACACTGACTCACATCAGCCCTGGCTAGGGCCATTTTACATCACCATCAGCTTTCTGCAGTTGGGAAGGACCATGAGAAGGACAAGGTCCTGGAGCCAAGTCTGGCTGGTTTCAGTCCCTCCAAAGACATTCAGTCATCCCTAACACCCACAGAGCAATTTGTCCTGATCCTTCCTCCACTGCCTTTTGATTTGCCCCAGCCACGGCCAGCACTCAGCACTGCCCTGGTGACACAGCTTCAGCCCAGGGCACAGCCTGCCAGGCCCCCACCATGGACCAGCAGCAACTGCAGTAAAGGACCAGCAGGCCTTTACCTGGGCAAGGCTTGCTGAAAACAGACATTTCTCACCAGTACTATGGCTGGCATCTGTGTGGGCAAGTGTGTGAACAACAGAGGCATCTGTAGGCAGGAGAAAAGCCAGGGTGACCTAAACACAGCCAAGCAATGCTGGGCATAGCAGAGCCAAGTCAGGGTGACCCGAGCAAAGCCAAGCGAGGCAGGGCAAAGCAGAGCTAGAATGAGCATAGCAGAACCAAGCCAGGGTGACCCGAGCAGAGCCAAGCAAGGCTGGGCAAAGCAGAGCCAGAATAGGCATAGCAGAGCTGAGCAAGGCTGGGCAAAGCAGAGTCAGAATGGGCATAGCAGAACCAAGCCAGGGTGACCCGAGCAAAGCCAAGCAAGGCTGGGCAAAGCAGAGCCAGAATGGGCATAGCAGAACCAAGCCAGGGTGATCTGAGCAGAGCCAAGCAAGGCTGGGCAAAGCCAAGCCAGAATGGGCATAGCAGAGCCAAGCCAGGGTGACCTGAGCAGAACCAAACCACACCAGGCCACCTCCCCACCTTCTGGGGCAAACCTTCAAGCAGCAACCAGAATGAATTGACAACATCTTTAGCTAAGCAGACAGCAGCATCCCCCCAGCCTCACTGGGACTGGTTTCTGCATTCCTCTGACTCCCTCCCCCCTCCCAGGATCTGGCAATCACAGCAGGAAGCTGCCAGATACCGTTGGTTATTTTAGCAACGCGCTTCTAAATCCAGCCATCCCATGGTAATCACTTTGCAATTTCAAATCAAATACCTGAAACAATGTGTGTGTGGTTAGAATGGATAAAAGCACGAAGTGCAGGTGCATCAAGAGCTCCAGAGCTGAGATCCTCCCCAGCAGGATCAGATTTCAATCAATAGGAGAAGTAAAGTTAAATTAATAGCTCTAAACGTGGGCAGAGAGAAGCCTGCCCTGCTCCCTGCTCAGCTTGGTCTCCTCTTGGCTTACTGCTTTGTCTGGGGGCAATGCCAGGCTGTGTGCCACAGGGGCAAGTTCTCAGCCATGGAACGCAGGAGAAGATAGAAAGGGAAGCTGTGATGACAGGGCTCTGCCTGGGCATCCCCTGAGAACTTAGAGCATTGAATGGTTTAGGTTGGAAGGGACCTCAAAGCTCATCCAGTTCCAATCCCTGCCATAGGCAGGGACACCTCCCACTAGAGCAGGTTGCTTAAGGCCCCATCCAACCTGGTCCTGGACACCTCCAAGTGTGATCAAAGGCCCACATTCTGTGATTCTGTGATCCACAACCTCCCTGGGCAGCCTGTGCCAGTGTCTCACCACCCTCACTGTCAAGAGCTTCTTAATATCCAGTTTCAACCTCTCCTCTGCCAGTTAAAATCCATTCCTCCTCATTAGAGGACAAGGAGTAATGGGTTTAAGAAGCTCTTGGCTGGGGGAGAAAGAACAGATTTGGTAGTTTCATGGTCTTCTGATCTGGAAGAACAGCAAAGCAGCTGATACTCAGAACGTCCAGAGTGGTGTCTCTGCCCTTCAAGAGAGAGCAGCACCACAAAAGGAAGGAACGTGGGGTGGCCCTCTCCATCTGCAGCCCTTCTGCACAGGGCACCTCCTGCCCAGCCACTCCTGTCAGCTGCCCCAGGCTGGCTCGGAGTGGGATGCTTGGGATCAGGAGGATCTCCCTTTCACACTGGGTACAGATGGGCACCTCAAAGGCTCTGAAAGTGGCAGGGATCTGATGGGCTTTTGCTGGAGAGGGGAAATGGGGCACTTCTGTCCAAACAAAGCTGGCCCTATGCCACTGGGAGCGGTCTCTGAGCAACCTGCTCTTCCTTGTGCTCGGGTTGGAAGAAAAAGAGGAATCTCAGAAGAACAGGGAGAGGCAACATGGAAGTGCCCTGGCCCAGAGGATTGGCCCAGCCTGACCAGAGGCTTCACCTTTGCCCTCCATGTCTCCATGCTGAGCTCTGCCCTTTCTCAAGGGCTGTTTCCAGGCAGGGTCCCCAGCCCTGCCTCACATCAACACATTTGGAACCAACTACAGATCCTGCTGCTGCTGAGCCTGCCTGGAGTTGGAAGAAACAGTCACAGGCTGCTGCAGCCCCCTCCAGTTGTTTTCTCATGCCCATGCTGCCTCCCACAGCCCCTGGCTACCTGCAGCTTGCCCCTCTGTACTCCCCTCACTTCCCTGGCCACGATCCTCCCTCTGGCCTCGGCAAGCGCCATGGCAGCATCACGGTCACGCTGCCTGCTCTGCCCTGCAGGGTCTCTTACAAGAGGTTAGCAGGCGATGGGCAGACGGTGTCTGCTCAGCCGTGTGACACACAGGGGTGTGATCTGCTCTGGGTTACTCTGAGCACACCCAAGAAGCATTGGAAATGGTTCTCAGGATCACATCAAGCTGGCGGACTACACAGCAGCTGAGGGGCAGTGCCAGTCCTGGACAAGCCTGCGCTTCTTGTTTACTCCCCATCTGCTCCCTGAACATGACAGGAGCCAGGCAGCGTGAGCAGGAACATCCTCTCAGAACAAGTGTCTGTGCTGCAGCCCTAGAGAGCAGGCTCTGAGCACAGCCTGGCTGAGCAGATGCTCTGGGATGGTTCTTCGCACAGCACCTGACCCATGCTGCTGCACTGACTGCCATAGTGCCTTGCTCAGGCACGCTCCTGACTACACCTCCGTGCCCGTGGGCTCACCCTGGAGCGCAGCTCAATCGGCCTCCAGAAACAACAGGAGCATCTTCACCCTCTGTGCTGCCTTCTGCCAACACCAGCAGCAGCAGTGCAGGAGGGGGGGGACCCTCTCTCTCCAGGGTCCCTGCAAGACCTCTCCCCCAAACAAGGCTTTGCCTGAAACAACTACCTGAGGGGTGGTTGTGGCCAGGAGGAGGTTGCTCTCTTCTCTCAGGTGGCCAGCACCAGAACAAGAGGACACAGCCTCAGGCTGCCCCAGGGGAGATTTAGGCTCGAGGTGAGGAGAAAGTTCTTCCCTGAGAGAGTCATTGGACACTGGAATGGGCTGCCCGGGGAGGTGGTGGAGTCGCCGTCCCTGGGGCTGTTCAAGGCAAGGTTGGATGTGGCACTTGGTGCCATGGTCTAGCCTTGGGCACTGTGGTAAAGGGTTGGACTTGATGATCTGTGAGGTCTCTTCCAACCTTGGTGATACTGTGATACTGTGATAAAGAGTTCTGAGATCAAAGATGTCCCTGATGGCACCAACTGGTGTCTTTTCACTCCCAATACCAAGGGCAGGGAGCCAGGGCACGGGCTGCAGATACAATTGCCCATCCTTGGCACAAGCTGGGTCCAGACCCCCACCAGAGCTCAGCCTCACACACTATAAGCTGCCTCATGACTTCTGCCAGGGAGAGGAGGACCCAGGCTCACAACATAGGCTTGGCCTTCAGGGAGAGCAAATCAGGTTTTGTGTCTGATCAGTTACTGTTTGAGCACTTCTTGTCCATTGTCTCAACCTCAGGGAGATTGAAGGAGAAGAGGAAAAGTAGGAAATGCCCTTGGAAACATGCAGGGAAGCAACCTCACTTAGCCACTGCTTCAGCCCTGCCACCCCAGAGGTCTCTTTGGCTAACCAGAAAGAAAAATAAGATCATAAAGGAAAGAAACTCCAAGAACTGTAGTCTGAAGCACTCAGACTAAACCCCTGCAGGGTCTCTTGTCCCTTTGCTAAAGCAGACCTGAGGAAACCCTTTGCCTTTTCTAACCTCCAGGCCTGCCAACGATGCAGCTCCTGACAGTGCTTCTGCTGCTGGAAATTTGTGACATCAATAAAGCCCTGCTTTGTCAGTCCAAATGGAATTTTAAATTGAATCCTTATCAAATTAGCCTTTCATCAAGGTCATGCAGCATTGTGTGAATAACCTTTTGAGGAGCTGTGTACATGGCTGTTGCCTGGGGGTGCCAAGCAGGCCAAGTCTAAGGAGCTGGCTGCGCCGGGCGAGTGTGGAGCAGTCTGGGTGACACAAGCTTTAGTGATAATTTAAGTCAATGGCTCTGCTGATGCTGGGAGCACAACGCTTCCCCCCCTCCAGCACATCCTCTGCCTGCACCCTCCCTCATGGTTATTCAGCAGCCAGATGCAGAGAGCAGATTTTCCGTGGGAACCGGGATGAATTGTGAACGTGTCCCCTCCGCTGGCTGCCTGGCACAGTAACGTTGCTCTTCATTTCAGGCAGAGTGTTTGGCAACATTAGCAGCTGGAAGGGGGTTTCCACCAGCCTGGTACCTCAGCATCAAACTAGCAAGGGGAAGGAGCCTGCATCTGAGCATGGTGGGCTCAACAATGCAGCAGCTGAGCAGGAGCTCAGGAGGGATAAGACAGAATCAAGCAGGTTGGAAGAGACCTCCAAGCTCCTCCAGTCCAACCTAGCACCCAGCCCTAACCAATCAACTAGACCATGGCACTAAGTGCCCCAGCCAGGCTTTTCTTGAACACCTCCAGTGATGGGGATTCCACCACCTCCCTGGGCAGCCCATTCCAATGGCAAACTCTATCAAGATGGCACAGCAGGCAGCCAGGGCATGGTCCAGATCCAGTGCCAGTCTCCCTGGGGCTTGACTCTAAACGAAGCCCTGGGATCTGTGTGGGACACTGCCAATGGGTCAGTCAGGGTGCCAGGAAGGGAACAGCCACCCCAGTCCTACCAGCACCCACCAGGCCAGCCCCAGGAGTTGTTGGGACCTGGTGGCCTGTGGGAGCCATCTGAGGATGCTGTTCTTGCCACAATGGAATCATGCTGCACCAGGGTATGTTTAGACTATCAGTGATTAGGGGACTGCAGCACTGCCTGATGAGGAGAGGCTGAGGGGCCTGGGGCTGCTTAGTCTGGAGAAGAGAAGACTGAGAGGGGATCTAATAAATGTTCATAACTATCTGAGGGCTGGGGGGCAGAAGAGTGGGACAGGCTCTGCTCACTTGCTGCCTGGGATAGGACAAGGAGCAATGGATGGAAGCTGCAGCACAGGAGGTTCCAGCTCAACACAAGGGGAACTTCTTTCCTGGAAGGGTCCCAGAGCACTGGCACAGGCTGCACAGAGGGGTTGTGGAGTCTCCTTCTGTGGAGCCTTTCCAGGCCTGTCTGGATGTGTTCCTGTGTGCCCTGAGCTAGATTGTATGGTCCTGCTGTGGCAGGGGGGTTGTACTGGATGATCTCTTTGGGTCCTTTCCAACCCCTGACATCCTGTGATGATCCCAGGGGTCTTCTCCAACCTGAATCATTCTATGCCTCTAATAAACAAGTGCGAGGAGCTGCTGCTGCCCTTTGGGATGACATCTTGCAATCAGACACAGATCAGCTTACAGGATCCAGAGACAAACCTCCCCCAGCCTCGGGAAGCTCCTTCCCACAGAGCGCCGCAGACTCCTATTTGACAACTCCCCAGAATACTTCAGCAAACATAATAGAGAAGATAATGATAATTAGGCCACTATTTTATGCCATAAGGCTCTGGAATGCCTACAAAAATACAATATTTTCAGCAAAAGATAATTGAAAAGATTATTTGGCTTATCTAAAATAGTGTTTTTTTTTTTTTCCCCCAAGCCTCAGCACATCTGTTTGGAGAATTCATGCAGACATATGGCACCAGGCTGCTGGCTCAGTGTGCTGGGTAGCACTTTGAGAAAGAGGTGGAGAAGAGCAGGGAGGGGTTTGGGGCTGGTTTTTTTTTTGGATGGGGTCTCTTTGGCAGGAAATGGACAAAATGGAAAGGCAGAACCCACTGAAGCAGGCAAAGAGCAGCCAGCAGAACTGCAGGCACTCATGAGACAGCAGTGACCAAGGGGGCTGCAGAAGGGCTGAGTCCAGCAAAATGAGGTCTTTGCTCACACAGGTACTAATACAACTAAAGATCTGGCTCTGGTATTCCCTTACAAAGGCTCCCAGTTTGTTCTTTGTTGCTAAGTTACATCTTTTTTCCTGCTCCTGAGCAGCTGCTGCCAACATAGCACATGAGGGCATCCTCTGCAGCCACAGACGGAGCCCTGCCCTCACTTTTGGGGACTATTCCAGCTAGGCAGCTGGGTTTAGCACATGTTCCTGCTGTTATATCCCTGGATTGCACTTTGGAAGACACACAGCTCTAACTGCAAGCCACTTTCTGGCTGCTCTGAGTGTTTGCAAGGAGAGTCCAGGCTGGGTCACAGCAGCGCAGCCAGCACCAAGTGTCTGCAGTACCCAAAGGCTGTGGTTACAACTGAAAGGCAGCAAACCAGAAGGGTTATTGATGCTTGCTTCAGATGGAACCTGAGCATGGACCTCTCAAAGCCAAAACGTCCCTTTCTGCAAAGCCAAGCAGCATCTCATTACCCAAGCTCAGCAGCCCAGAGCTGGTCCTCAGCAGATCCACCCAGAAGTTCACACTGCTGGCACCACCCAGGCTCACCCAGCGTGCCAAAGGGCACGTCCTGTGTGTTCAGTACTCGAGATGCACCAAGCACACTGCTTGTGAGAAGTGTCACAAGCAATAACACTTCCTTGGCTTCAACTCAGGGCTACCCCTTTGCTGAAAAGCCTCAGAACTGGAGGAGATTTCCCAGGAGTAAAAGGAACTCTTGTTCATGTGCTTATAAAGGCTGACAGGTGAACAAATTCTTCCACAGGGCAATTGCAGATGCTCTAAGTGACATTTTAAATTCTTAAGGTTTGTGCCATTTGCACAGCAGAGCTGCATTGCAAGAGGACAAGAGAAACAAGCAGGATTCCCAGAAATGGGCAACCTCTACCTGGGCAGGTGGTGGTGCTCAGAGCACAGCTGCTGCCCTGGGTGCATTTCTTCCCCATAGGTCTGGATGCCAGCAGGGCTTCTCTGTGGTGTAACCTGCTGGGCACAGCAAGGCTGTGGGCTGTAGGTTGCTGTGATTCTGCTGTCCTGGGGACTCTTTGAAGGAAATACTTGGAGCAGTGGTTAAGGTATCCCTGAATAGGTGGCAGCTGCACAGCAGATGCAAACAACCCCAGAGACCGAGGAGAAGAGGAGGCTCAGGGCAAACCTCATTGCTGTCTACAACTGCCTGAAGGGAGGTTGTAGCCAGGTGGGGTTGATCTCTTCTGCCAGGCAACCAGCAACAGAAGAGGACACAGGCTCAAGCTGTGCCAGGGCAGGTTTAGGCTGGATGTTAGGAAGAAGTTCTTCACAGCAAGAGTGATTGGCATTGGAATTCCAACCTTGGTGATACTGTGATACTGTGATACTGTGAATGGGCTGCCCAAGGAGGCAAGAAGCCTGCTCCATAAATGGATTTTTGGGTGTCTATCCCCTTTTTACCATTTAAGCAGGAGAGTAGTGAGCCAGATACAGCCCTAACTTTCCTTGTCAACTACTCTGGGAACATCTTTTGCTCAGAGCCATCAGCAGAGAAAGCAGATTAACTTGGGGAGCTAATGGTATAGTGCAGAGCAAATATTTACATCACTGTTTGACTAAATCCTTCATTAACAGGTCACATTTTCCCCACATTCCTCACCTCTTATTATGAGATTTTGAACGGGTTGGTACCTTCCCAGGCTTTAAAACCTCCTGGAGTGAGTAGAAAATGGCCCCCAAAGAGCCCACCTCACTGCTGTGCTATTTTCCAGCACACTGGCATCAACAAAGGAGGACAACACCTGAATTCCTGTGCCTCTGGCTGGGATGACACCTCAGAATCACAGAAGCATCCAGGTTGGCAAAGCCCCTCAGAAGCACCAAGTCCAACCTAGAACCCTACTCACCTTAAGCCATACCCCTAAGCACCACATCCAAATGACCTTTAAACACATCCAGAGTGGGTGACTCCACCACCTCCCTGGGCAGCTTGTTCCAATCCCTGACCACTCTCTTCATGAAAAAACTTCTTCCCAATGTCCACTTTAAACCTCCCCAGTCTCAGCTCGAGGCCATTCCCCCTTGTTCTGTGTCCAATTATCTGTGAGAAGAGCCCAGCAGCAGCCTCTCCACTATGTCCCTTCAGGTAGTTGTAGACCTCAGAGAGGAAAGAGCAGCAGAGCCCTATGCCTCAATGCCATCTCATCACCCCTGTGCTGAGCAGGGCAGGACAGGAGTGTGCTGCTGCTAGTCCCAATCTCATGGTGCAGCATCAGACCAGACAGAGCCGCTGAGGGCCAGGGAGGCTCTCACAAGAACAGCTAGCCCTCTAACAGTGCATTCATCATCTCTCTCTCCCTCTTCCCTCTCATTTCCCCCCTACATAACTCTGAGGTTGCTGATGATCACTGAACGCACCAAAGATCAATACCTCCCCAAAAACCTCTGGAAATCTATGTTCCATTTGGAGAAACTGGAGGCAGCTCTGGGATCCTATTATAGCTTTACAGCCTGGAATTTATTGGAGAGGATCTCAAGCCAAACTATTCACTCAGAGCCTGGGCAAACTCAATACATCAACTCCATTATTGAGTGGGTCTCACATTCTGCTGGGAAGAGGCTTAAAACCTGTCCTTTAGGCTCATCCATTTTCCGTTCCACCCCTCCGGCTCAAAAAGCAGCTTATGGGAAATCATCACCTCGGGTCACTCAGGAATTTCCATTTGCCATGGCTTTGATTAACATCTCCAGCTCCCCTGGCATCACAGCTAATCCAGATAAAGTCCTCGCCCATGCCTGCACCCAGATTAATCCCACAGGCATGAGGCCTGTGCTGCCAGAGCCCTGCTGAGAGCTGGCTCAGGCTCCCCTTGGAAAAAATCAAACTGCTAGAAGCAACTGCAGTGAAATTTCTGATCCTAATCTTCACTTTACAAACTGCACCCTCTGCAGAAACAAAGATCCCTTGCCTCCTTTCTGGCTGGGTAATCGTGAATTCTCCTGATGCTGAAGGAGCCTTTTGGTATTTCATTCATGCTGGGATGATAATAGGTTAGGACTCCAAACCCATTTGAAGGTCAGCAAGATGATGACTGGTGCCTGGGATCTGCTTTATCTCCATCAGGGGATTCTTCCCCTCCATAATACCAATTTGCTGAGCTAATAGAACCACGTCTGTCTTCCTGATGGACTAAATCACAGCTGGTCACAATGCCTACTGTTCTGATGGGAACCTTAACGTCTACAAATCAATCAAGACTGGGAAGCCAGGGAGGCTTAGGTCCCCAGAAGAGGGGGCAGCAAGAGGAACACTGGAAAAGTTCATTCCACAAAAGAAAAGTGAAGCATAAAAGATAGCAGAAGGGTGAAGTTTGGCAATGGCAATGCCTGCCTGCAGAAAGCCTCTTGCAGGTCTGAATGACACAGTTCCAAGCACACAGAGGGCCTGGGGCAGCAGGTGCCAGGCACTAGCAATATCTTGTTCAATATCTTTACTGATGGTCTGGATAAGGGGATTGAGTCCAATGTCAGTAAATTTGCAGATGACACCAAGCTAGGAGCAGGAGTTGATCTGTTGGAGGGTAGGAGAGCCCTGCAGAGGGACCTGGACAGGCTGGATGGGCAGAGGCCAACAGGATGAGATTGAACAAGGTCAAGTGCAGGATTCTGTACTTTGGCCACAACAACTGCAAGCAGCACTACAGGCTGGGGACAGAGTGGCTGAGAGCAGCCAGGCAGAGAGGGACCTAGGGATGCTGGGAGAGAGTAGCTGAAGAGGAGCCAGCAGTGTGCCCAGGTGGGCAGAAAGGCAAATGGCCTGGATCAGGAGCAGTGTGGCCAGCAGGACAAGGGAGGTTATTCTGCCCCTGTACTCAGCACTGGTCAGGCCACACCTCGAGTGCTGTATCCAGTTCTGGCCTCCTCAATTCAAGAGAGATGTTGAGGTACTGGAACATGTTCAGAGAAGGGCATCAAGGCTGGGGAGGGGCCTGGAGCACAGCCCTGTGAGGAGAGGCTGAGGGAGCTGGGGGTGTGCAGCCTGGAGGAGGCTCAGGGCAGTCCTCATTGCTGTCTACACCTGAAGGGAGGCTGTAACCAGGTGGGGTTGGTCTCCTTTCCCAGGCAAGCAGCAACAGAACAAGGGGACACAGACTCAAGTTGTGCCAGGGCAGGTTTAGACTGGATGTTATTAGGAAGTTTTTGGCAGAGACAGTGGTTGGCATTGGAATGGGCTGCCCAGGGAGGTGGTGGAGTCACTGTGCCTGGAGGTGTTCAAGAACAGACTGGCTGGGGCACTTAGTGCCATGGTCTGGTTGATTGGACAGGGATGGGTGCTAGGTTGGACTGGATGATCTTGGAGGTTCCAACCTGGTTGATTCTATGGCTGTGTCTTGAGGAGCAAGGTGAACACCTTGGGCAGGAGGAGAGAGAACAACTTGGTTATGGAATCACAGCATTAACCAGGTTGAAAAACATCTCTAAGATCACTGACTCCAACCTATCACCTAACCCTTCTAATTAACTAAGCCATGGCACCAAGTGCCTCATCCAGCCTCCACTCAGACACCTCCAGGGATGGGGACTCCACCACCAGCATCATCAATGATCTTTAACCAACAGCTCAGAGCCAGGGAAGGGGCAGAGCTGCTCCCACCCATCCTTGGACAGCAGAAGGATGCTGAGCTTCCACTGATGGCAAGGGCATGACGCTGACTCACACTCCCCTGCCAGTGCTGAGAGAGCCCTTCTCATGCTCCTCCAGGCATGCAGATCACTTTGCTCTGAACGAAGCTAATGCCACAACGACAGCTGGGAATCAGCAGCTGCAAGTTTGACCAAGTAAGGATGATACTGCCTTTAATTAAAAGAAGAACCCTCAGAACTTCCCTAATGAAATTTCCACTCTGATAAGATGGAACAGCTCTGAACTGGCAAAGCAAAAAAAAAGAAAGAAACCAAAACCCAACTGAAACACAGCAGCTCAGTGCAATCTCCTTCAAGGAAAAGACTTAAGCTAACAAGAAGAGAGAGGGGTGTGGGGGAGAAGCAGTAGAAGTTGCATAAAGCCAACTTTGCAATTGATTTTTTAGCTTGGCTTTGTAGAGCATCATCCCTCAGCAACGACTGGAAATGTGCAGCATCCAAATTACATCCAGGAGCAGGGCACCAGAGGCATTGAGCTTGGATTTGACTGTGATAGCTTTAAGTATGTCACACAACACATTTCATTTCAGGAGGAGGCAGGGCCTGCAGAAGAGGATAGGAAGCAGCCAGAGATTCAGATCTTTGGCTTTGTTTTAATCTCATCTCTCAGCCCAGCCTCACCAGTTATTTACACATCCTTACACACCAGACCTTCTCTCTTGACAGATCAACTATGTAACTCCAGCTAAGGGTGGAGAATCCCTCCCTCGATTGCTTTCCAAATCACAGCAGACAGTGGAAGAGGCTCACTGCAAGGAAATTTCCCCTTGCTTGTTTGACTCAGCATTACTCCCCTGGAGCCTTTTCGTGCCAGGCAAGGGGCACAGCAGGCTCTGCACCCACCCACCTACAACAGCATCCCCCCTCTGGGACCATGGGGCAGAGACACCATGGGAGCACCCCACTCCTGCCCCAGCATGCCACCTGCATCCCTCTGCCTGCACACAAATCCCCAGTCCCACCCTTGCAGAACACCACAACCAGACCTGCAGCTGATTCAGAAACACAAGAGCAGAAAGCATCAGGAGCTGGTGCAAAGAGCAGCCGAAGAAAGCAACCACGTCAGAGCTGAGGCTGCTGCCATCAGAACTGAGGAGTTTTCAATCTTGTGCAGCCTTTGTGGAAATGATTCCTGTGCCTCCAGAGCAGCATTTCAGGACAGCTCTGAAGAGGACACGCAGTGGCTTTGATGTCTTGTGGGCTCCAGGCTTTGCCACAGGGAGTAAACACACACGAAGTGGAAACTAGGTCAGGTTGCTAAGGACAAGCATAAAAACATGCAACAAATGCACAAGGACAACCCCACAGAAGCCAGGAAACCAGGGCAGATGTTGACAGCAGCAACCCAGACTTGACCACAGCTTTGTATGGTGCCACTACCAAGAGAAAGCCTGGGTGGCTGAATTCAGACCTCAGGGTAGGGCACAGCTGTTCTGCCATGCAAAGGGGCAGCATAATCAGGGTCTCACATGCCCACAGGTCTTCTGGGCTTGCTGAGCTTCATCCTGTGCCACCAGATAACCTCCCAGAGCCACCTGGCAGCAGCTGGGTGAGGTCAGCCTTACCCCATGGCTGGGCTGAAAGGCTCTGCTTGTTGCCCCCCATGCCATTCCTCTACCTTTGCACTGAAGGAGGACAGCCCCACTTGACAGGAAGGGCTTTATCCTAAAGTATCCACACTGGCATTAGGCTTCTCCAACAGCTGGCCAGGTGTGCACTGCACCAGCACAGCCCAGGCAGGGCAGGGGTGCACTGACTGGGATCTCTTCATAGAATGGTTTAGGTTGGAAGAGACCTCAATGATCATCTAGGTCCAATCCCCCACCATAGGCAGGGACACTTAGAACAGGTCACTCAAGGCCTCATCCAACCTGGCCTTCAACACCTCCAGGGAGGGAGCAGCCACAACCTCCCTGGGCAACCTGTGCCAGTGTCTCACCACCCTCACTGCAAAGAACTTCTTCCTAACATCCAGTTTCAATCTCCCCTCTGCCAGGTCGACTGTGCCACACAGCTTGATGCCTTCTGCAGACTTGCTGAGGGTGCACTGATTGCTCTGTCCATGGCACTGACAAAGATGTCTCACAGCACTGGTGCCAGCACTGGCCCCTGAGGGACACCACTTGGCACTGGTCTCCAGGTGGACATTGTGCCCTTGATCACCACTCTCTGCATGCCACCATCCAGCCAATTCCTTATCCAGCAGTGCTGCACCCATCCAGTCCATGTTTTCCCAGTCTGCTGACCAGGATGCCATGTGGGAGAGTCCAATGCCTTGCTCAGGTCCAGGTAGATGATGTCACTTGCTCTTCCCTTGCCCACTGTTGCTGTGGCTTTGCCATTGAAAGCCACCAGATTTGTCAGGCATGATTTGCCCTTGGTGCAGCCATTGCTGGTTACCACCAATCACTTCTGCTTTGTTTTCCATTTGCCTTAGCAGGGCATTCAGGAGGATCTGCTCCGTGACCTTGGCAGGCACAGAGGTGAGTGATTGGTCTGCCCTTCCCGGGGTAAAACAACTGCCCATTTGCCAGGGGTGCCTATGACTGAGCTGTGGGCAGAAGGGTTGCTGAGCTCCCTCCAAGGCCCTTTGCAGCAGCCCATATTGCCAGAATTCCCTAGCTCTGCTCACTGGGGAAAGTGGGATCTGGCCTGGGGTGCCAGCTGCTCGCACAGAATGTCCCCAGAGCTGCTGCCACCTTCCAGATGGGATTTGATAGGGCAGAGTTGTTACCCTAATCCCAGTTCCTCTTTCTTTCCCCTTTCTTTTGTTTATTTGGGCTCTGTTTCAGCTGCAGCATGACCTACTTCTCCCTGGAGGAGCTCTGCCTGTGTTGCCTCTCATATTTGTTCCTGCCTCTCTCACGTCCAATCCGACTGAGCCCTGGCCCCTGAGCTCCCAGGGCTTAGCTTCTGTGCTGCTTGCACTGCGACTGTGAGACCTTGTGGGGTTCCCACAACGGCACCGAGGCAAACAATTACCAGTGCCAGCCCCCCCTGTTGTTCAGGCCCAGCAGCTGTTGGCAACATGCTTCTGGTCACAGCACCCATCACCCTCCCACCCCTAGGCACACACTGTCCTGAAGGCAAATCTTTCTGTGCCACCCTGAGCATGCAGACTCCAGCCCTGTGCCATTCCCTGTTATCCTCAGTGGACAGTTTGAATGCAAAGGTGATGCCAAGGGCTGGCTGCAGCTGAGCTTTGCAGCAGCACACCCCAGCTGCTGGGGCTGCAGACAGTGGTCTTCAGCATGGCAAAGGCTGTGAGGAGACATCAGGATGGCAGCACCCACCTTGTTGCCCATGTGGGAGAGAACACCTCAGCCTTAGCATCCCTGCAGCCTGGCACTGAACACCTGCAGCCAACAGAGCAAGCTGCTGCCATGCTTCCTCCCGGTTTCCTGCAGCTAGGGCAGAGGAAAGAATCTTTCCTCCTAGAGCTGCAGTGCCCAGAACCCAGCAGGTCCAGCCCTAGAACCTACTGGGCAGTGATGCTGACATGGGACCAGTGCCCTGCTCAGAGTTGTGCTCCCCTACTGCCCTCAGCCAGTCTCAGGGTCCCAGGGCATGGAGCAAACCTCACTACCTACTCCTGCCTCTGGGCTCCACTTCTGCATTGCTCTCAGTGGTGAGCACAGAATCCAGGGGATGTGTGATGAAAAATAAATATTAATCACCATCAATAAATATTTATGCAGGCAGAAGAGGAGGATGGCAGGAGATAACAGCCAGTGCAGGGGGGGGATGTCCTCATGCTCAGGGAGCTCAGCAAGCAGCACACACAGCAGCCAGGCACACAAGCAGCCCCTCCCTAGCTTTGAGATAAAGTCTCCTCCAAACCACAACAAAATCACAGAATCAACCAGGCTGGAAGAGACCTCCAAGCTCCTCCAGGCTAACCTAGCACCCAGCCCTAACCAATCAACCAGTCCATGGCACTAAGTGCCTCAGTCAGTCTGTTCTTGAACACCTCCAGGGATGGCAACTCCACCACCTCCCTGGGCAGCCCATTCCAATGCCAATCACTCTCTCTGGGAAGAACTTCCTCCTCATA
The DNA here is from genome assembly GCF_015220805.1 of Pogoniulus pusillus. Classification (NCBI taxonomy): domain Eukaryota; kingdom Metazoa; phylum Chordata; class Aves; order Piciformes; family Lybiidae; genus Pogoniulus; species Pogoniulus pusillus. The sequence goes on along the minus strand of NC_087290.1, from coordinate 12,488,866 downwards.
TCCAGCCTAAACCTGCCCTGGCACAACTCAAGACTGTGTCCCCCCAGGGCTGCTGAAGCAAGCAGGACATTAAACCACCTCCCACACCTAACAGGAATAGGCTTAGAACGAGTCCAGGTGGCCACAAAGATGACCCAAGGGCTGGAGCAGCTCTGCTATGAGGACAGGCTGAGGGAGCTGGGGGTGTGCAGCCTGGAGAAGAGATGACTCTGGAGGGACCTTAGACCTCCTTCCAATACCTGAAGGGATCCTACAGGAAGGCTGCAGAGAGACTTTTCCTGAGGGTGTCTAGAGAAAGACCAAGGGGGAATGGTTTGAAGCTGAGGCAGAGCAGGGTTAGACTGGAGGGAGAAGTTCTACAGTACAAAGCTGGTGAGACTCTGGAATAGGCTGCCCAGGGAGGGCCTGGGAACGTTCAAGACCAGGTTAGATGAAGCCTTGAACAGCTGAGTCTAGCTGAGAGGTGTCCCTGCCCGTGGTGGGGGAGGTTGGAGCAGATGAAGTTCCTCCCAAGCTGAGCCATTCTGCGATTCAGTAACAGCAAAGGATAACAACCAAGCAAAGGGAGAAAGCTGCAAGTCAAAGAGAAGTGCAGTCAGAGCTGTGGCAATCAGCAGGTGCCAGCACATGCTTCAATAACTTCAGATTTCTCACACCCCTAGGGACCCTCAGAGGAGTTTTGATGCTCTTTGCTCAGTTTCCAAACTGGTGACTGTTCTCATCAATAAAGTATTTGGTTTACCCACTCTGGCAGCAGCATAATGAAAGCCAGGTGCAGCCCTGTAATATTTCTCTTTAATTACTATTTGTGGAGGGGGGAAAAAAAAAGGAGAATTAATTATTCTGCATTGTTAGAACAAGAGGAACCACCTCCTAATTACAGCCTTGATTTTAATTGGGGTAATGTTGCACAACATTCTATTAGGCCAGGTAAATATTAGCATTAGTTTTCATCATTTCTCATCTCCCTCCCTGCAGGAAACATCTACCTGATGGGGACAGACTGAGATAAGTTAGAGTTGAGGGTTTGGGGTTTTTTTTACACTCAAACATCCAGTCCAAAGCCATAAAACCTTAGAATGAAAGAAGAGTTTCCTCTTTTCATTCCACCCCCCCCTCGCCCCACCACCTCCTTGAGCTATTTCTCTCCAGCATCAAGTTTGTTTTCCTGACTTCTGGGTGAACAGTGTGAATTGAAGGAGAACCAAGCCTGCCATTACTTATTCATAGCATCCTTCAAAGGCAGCCCTCTCAAGAATTCACAGGCATGGCTTTGTTTTAAAGGTGGGGAGGCACGGATCGGGCGGGGGGGGGAGCTGTTAGACACCAGCCCTGCCAACCAGCTTCCTAAAGATCGGTTCCTAATCCCAGGCAGGGCTCTGCCGCCCAAAGCTTTCCAAAGCAGCAGGAGCACCCAGCCCTGCCCGGCCACAGAGGGGTTGTGTTAGCGCAGGCTGGATGCGAGCTTGTGATGAGCCCTGCGGAAGGCTCCGGCGCTGCTGAATTATGCATGGCTGTGCCTTCAGCGCATCCTTTGCTTCATTCGCAGGAGTTGCGCTTGCCAGAGCACTCCAGGGAAGCTGGGGAAGGCTCCTGTCAGAACCGATACAGTCAGCCAGAGAGAAGCTTTCGCCCATTTACTCTCCAAGTGTCTTTACCCTCTTTCTCCTTCCTCCCACCCCCTTTTTAAAGCAGCTCCTAGGGACTGCGAGGGAAAGGGGGCAGGCAGCTCAGTCTGCAGAGCTGATGCTTGCACAGGGCTGGCTCTCTCCTCCTCCCTTCAGCCTGGCAGTTGGCACTGCCAGCAGGTGAGTGACGCTTACCCCTGTGTCCCCAGAACCCGGCACAGAGCGCAGCCCTCCCAGTGCTGAGCCCACGGTGCCAGCAACCACTGCCTGTGACCCGAGAGCTGTTACCTGCTGGGACAAGGCAGTGCCACGACTCACCGGGCAGCACTGCAGCACTGCCCTACACACCCCTAAAGCGAGGGCCACACCAGGCTGCACCCACCTTGACACCACGGGCACCAAAACTGGCACAGTCCGTGCCAGGGCTGCCACTGGTGCTAGCACAACGAGAGGCAAGCTGCAGCTGACCCAGAGTCATGGAAAGCAAACATTTTTCTGCTGGGAAGCAATGCCTGGCTGGAAACAAACCTCTCTGCCACCGGTGCCAGCACTGATTGCAAAGTGCTTTGAAAGAACCCCCCTAAAAGAGCAGCACCTCCAAGCTGTCAAACTCTTCTGGCTTTATTGGAGGGGAGAAGTGTGGGGGGGGGAGGGGGCCTGGCTTTGCAACAGTCTCTTTTGAAGCTAATTGTGCTGTTACTTGGCATCCAGATCATTAGAGAGCAGAGATGGCACCGACCAGCACCATGTGCCACACAGATCCCAACGCTCATGCAAAACACACTTTAGCTGGAGTGATTTCACTGCAGCAAAGCAAAGCCATTAAAAAACACTCATAGCCCAGCAAAGCTGGGATTTTGTTCCAAAATTTCAAGGCTGCTACCCCCTCCTTATCCCCTCCCTCCAAAAACAACCCAAACCCAACTGTTTAAGCTGTTCATTTTCCAGAAGTCAATTGAATTCCCAGTCACATCCTCAAATTAATGTCAATCAACCCAAGCTCTCCAGCACATTCATCAGCTGTGCAGGGTACTGATCCAGGCTGCTGAAGGAAATAACTTGCTGTTAAAAATCATTTGGAAGCCTCCCCACAGTCCTGTACCAATCTTCTTCTTCATTAAGAACAGAGCCATAACCTGGTTGCCTCTTGCCCAACATCGTTAGGCTTGGGGCGGGGGGAGGGGGAGAAGAGTAAAATTCCAATCGACTCAGAAGTGCTGCAGAAGGCAGGGAGCAAACAAAGCTCTCTCTGCCTCTTCTTTGTCTGCACTAGCACCAAAATGCTCCCCAGCATTGATGCTGCAGCATCTGTAGTAGGGAGCAGCCACCCATATGCCTGCCTCTGGCTCTGGCCATCACTGTTGCCCACCCTCTGGAATCTGAGGGGTTGCAAAGAGGAAGAAATCATCACTGAAATCTGGCCACCCCAGGCAGGTGTCAGGACCCCAGCTCCTCAGCAGCCACCAGCAGCTCCAAACACCTCTCTATTTTGATCCAAACTGGATGAACCTGGAATGGATGTTCCTGGGGTTCCATGTCCCCCACAAGGCTCCAAGCTCATCTTATCAAACTCAGCCACTCAGAGTCCAGCCTGGAGGTCTTTCCTCAACGTTCCATCCCTGTCTGTTGGCCAAGTTTCCAAACACAGATCCATAGGATCCCCCATTCCAGCCCACAAGGCAGGCAGCTGGCAGAGCTGGAGCTGATCTGGCTGCACCCCAGCTGCTCCCCCTGCCTGGCAGACACAGCCCATCACAGCTGGCCAGGACGAGTGGCCCTGCTCAAGGCAGCCTCCCGAGCAGTGCCCAGGCAGCTCAGCCAGAACAGAGGGGGTGCCCAGCTTCTTACATCGCTGTCCTGCTGCCAACCTGCCACAGCACCTCAGAGGCTGAGCTGAGAACAATTCAGAATGTAATAGCCTGGTGCCCTTTCCTGGGAACTGACCCAGAGAGGAGATCAGAACAAGGCTGTGAGGAAAGCATGAGGTAGTTTAGCATTCTCCATCCCAACCAGCCCTGCCAGGAATAGCTGATGAGCCTCAGCCTGACTCTGCACCTAGAAAATGGGGTGGGAAAAGAGGAGAAATGGCCTTGGGCCACCCCTTTGTGAACCCAGCAAGATGAGACACTTCTCTACTTTAAAGAGTTGATCACTGGCCTCCAGGTCACTCTGCTGATATTCCACAAGTGTCTCTTACCTCCAGGCACCTTTTCCACTGCCACATCTTTCAGCTCAGTCGGTTTGTTTAAACCTCTGCCATTATTGCTTTGCTCATGGACAGTCACAGCCACTCTTCTTTTTGGCCACCTGCCTGCTTTCTCCAGCAGGTTTCTGCAATGCTTTTACTCCTCCAGAAAAAATTATCCAAAGCTTACCCCTCCTCTTACATCTCTCTTGTCCTTTGTCACCAGAGGCAGCAACGCCTTCATTTCCTCAGGCACATGAAAGCAGCCCAGCAGTGAGGGCACTCAGCTGAGCTGCATTCTATTAAGGAGGCATCTGAAAGCCTCTGCCAGCAACAGGTGGGGGTAGCTCTTAGGGGAGCTTTTTCTGTTGTGATTTGGGGGAGGTTTGCTTGTTTTGCCTTTTTGAACCACACAAACACAAGTGCTCTGCTAGCCCAGAGTGCCCACCCCTGCTGGCCTTGCACACTGTGCTTGAAACAAGGCTTTGGACTCCAAACTTAGCTCATCCTGTTCAAGGTGGCCATTTGGGATGAATCACAGAATGACAGGGGCTGGAAGGGACCCCCAAAGCTCATCCAGTCCAACCCCCCTCCCAGAGTAGGATTGCCTATACCTATACACAGCAACACACCCAGGCAGTTCTTGAATATCTCCAGAGAGGAAGACTCCACAACCCCCCAGGGCAGCCTGCTCCAGGGTTCTGTTACCCTCACAGGGAAAAAATTCCTCCTCATGTTTCAGTGAGACTTCCTATGCCTCAGCTTCCACCCAGTGCCCCTTGTCCTGTCACTGGGCATCACCCAGCAGTGCCTGGCTCCATCTACACTGACTCACATCAGCCCTGGCTAGGGCCATTTTACATCACCATCAGCTTTCTGCAGTTGGGAAGGACCATGAGAAGGACAAGGTCCTGGAGCCAAGTCTGGCTGGTTTCAGTCCCTCCAAAGACATTCAGTCACCCCTGACACCCACAGAGCAATTTGTCCTGATCCTTCCTCCACTGCCTTTTGATTTGCCCCAGCCACGGCCAGCACTCAGCACTGCCCTGGTGACACAGCTTCAGCCCATGGCACAGCCTGCCAGGCCCCCACCACGGACCAGCAGCAACTGCAGTAAAGGACCAGCAGGCCTTTACCTGGGCAAGGCTTGCTGAAAAAAAGACATTTCCTTTGCCTCAATCCCCAGTACAGATTTTTATGTACAAAGAGCTCTAAGAAACACCAACAAACTGCGTGGGAAACCCAAGCGGCCGCTGCTGGTCTGAAGCATTCCGCAGATGAACCACAGCTCTCCAGCGCTGGAAGCTAACCCATGAATACATAACCATCACAGCTAACTGAACACAACAGCTGCTCAGGCACCCCCATCACAGCTATCCACACTGGTGGCAATTCAGAAAACAACCACCACAAAGCCCACCATGGGAGCCTGCTTTGCAGAGAGTTAAAAAGGGATGCAATTTGTCCCCCCCACCACCACCACACACACAGAGGAGGCACTAAACAACCATAAACCTCCCTCACTGCACAGCACTGTAATGCATGCTGGCCTTATGGCAGGCAAAGCAGCTTCCTGGCTTCAGCCACATTAATGTTGCTCCTAATGAAGCCTCTGGAGGACCTGCCATAAATGACAGATCATAAAAGAGCTTCTCCCCAAGCAAAGGGCAGCGAGGGACAGGCGCTGAGCCGCGATGCTGCTGGGCAAGGTGCTGAGCCTTCTGCTTTACCAGTTAGCCACTGGGTTAAGCTCCCTCCTTTCATCTCTGCAGCACCATTTGGAGGGGGGAAAGAACTTTAGAGGATGGCCTCTAAAGTTAGAGATAATAATTGAAATAATTCCTTTGGCTGACAATAAAAGGCAATAGCTAAAGCTACCCAAGCTTTTAAAAAAAGCAGGTGAGAAACTAAGCTGCTTCCTCCTGGTAACCATCTGGTGGCAAAGATCTTCATAAACTCAGCTTGATTAAGCCCAGCCTAGTTACAGAAGGCTGTTCAGCACCCTGCAGTTTATTTTTGCTGGCTTTCTGGCAGGTATTTGCTGCTTTCTGTGGGGGTTGTTTCAGTTGCATAGACAGTGGGGGGAGAGGAAGAGAGATATGGGCCCCTGGCATTCCTGCTTTGAATTTGGTCAGGCTGCCTCAAATGGTCAGCATGAAGATGAGAAGGGAAGCTTGTCACCTTTCTGCTCTCCTCCAGCAGCAGGTTCTTGGACTCTTTGGTTGAGAGACAGCAGCTCCCTGAGCAGGAACAGGCCAGAGCTGGAAGTCCATGCTGCCAGCATGCCAGGACCAGCCTGATGCACCCAAGGAGGGTGGCATGGCCCTATCCAGAGGGCACCCCTCTGGCAGGAACCACAGCTGCTCTCCCCAGAAGGGATACATGGGCTCGGGGCAGTTATGGCCCTGTCAGCACAGACTGATCTACTGCAAGAGACTCATGAGATGGGTTTGACTATCTGGTGCCAAGCCCCTGCTGTGGACAGAGACACCTCCTCCTGCAGACAGCTCAAGGAGCCATCCAACCTAGCCCTGAACAGTTCCAGAGTTGGAGCCTCCAGAACTTCTCCAGGCAGCCTGTGCCAGTGCCTCACCACCCTCCTGGAGGACCATTTCTTCCTAGAAATTAGAGGGAATTCCAAGAGCCTGGGAATCCTGCTGGGCCTCAAGGAGACCACTCTGAAAACCTTCAGTGCACACCGAGGCTAAGCTGCACAAACCATGCACCAAGTCACTGTGCTCTTGCACACCCCTCAGCTCCAGCAGACAGCCCTGGCAGGTTGCAGATGCTCCCTCCCTGGAGGTGTTCAGAACCAGGTTAGATGAGGCCTTGAGCAACCTGTTCTAGTGGGAGGAATCCTGCCTGTGGCAGGGGGTTGGAACTGGATGATCTTTGAGGTCCCTTCCAACCATTGTATGATTATATGATCCCCAGGGCCAGCAGAGCAGCGAGCCCAGGCTGTGCCTCCCAGCACAGCTGAAGAGAACTCCCAGCTGAGGCTGAAGAGAACTCTGGCTTCTGACCAGCACAGTGCTAGGGAATGACACACCTGTGGGGAAACAAACAGCTCCCTGGCACTGACTGCTGGACTGAGCGCACCACAGTGTGTTACAGTGGATGAGACCTCCCCTGACACAGAGCATCTCTCCCTGCTCAGCTGCTGTTCCAGCACTCAGGGAGGCTCTCCCACAAGGAAGCACAGATCTCAGCAGCAGCCATCAGTCCCAAGTGGCTGCTCTGCAGAGTGGCTCCTGCCTGGAGCCAGGAGAAGTTTCTCTCCTCCAGCAATCTCTCTTTCACACAGCAGTCATGCCTTGGACACTAACAACCAAATTACACAGCTCTTACTACAGCCCTTCTTTCTTTTTGTGGCAACATCCAGCAGGAAAACTTAATTGAGCAAGCAACTAATGAGCAGAACAGAACCACCAATGGCTCACAGGCTGTGTCCTGCTGCACGTTGGGAACGTGGGTGTGAGCCTTCCCATTCCTCATGCTATCTGAGGACAGCTGCAGTTCATGTGTTGCTTGCTCCCCACACAGATTTTTCCCCCTTCTGTTTTGCTTCATTCCTTTTCCAGCACCTTCCTACCTAATTTCTGCTTCTTTAGATATTTTCTGCCTCCTTCCCCACCCCAGCTGAGTGCAAATGGAGTTGGGGGATTTCGAGTCCTGCCAAAGAGATCTGAGCCACTGCAATCAGTCCATACCAGCTCCACCATTTCTTTTCTGGGAAGAGCAATTTCACACAAACTGCAACTGCAGCTTAGTTTCCAGAGGAATAGATCCTCATGTTTAGGGTCCAAACTCAGCCCTCATGCTGCAGCTTTCCTCCCCCATGCTGCAGCCTTCCTCCCCCTCCCGGCACAGGGCACAAACCCACACAACGGAGCACAGCAAACAGCAGCCTGGCACTGAATTGCTGCTTCATCACTTCTGTGGCTGCCAAGGGAAAAGGCACCACCAGATGTGCCGAGCTCCACACAACACCAGAGCTCCTAACAGTCCTCTGCAGCCAGCATGTGCCAGGACCAGTTCAGTTCCCCCTCTGGCTGCTCTGCCCAGCACCGAGCCAGCAGCACAAGCAGGGTGAGGTGCCCTCCTCACCTTTCTCCCCTCCTGGGCTCTGACAGAGTTTTTAGGGAACAAAAATGCTGCAGCCCCTTCCTTGCTCTTTGTTCCTTTGCTTTCTCCTCTAACCCCTACTAAGAGGTGGGCAGTAGGAGCTAATCCAGCTCCTGTGAGAGCAGAGCAGTTTAGCAAGTAGAAGACATCCTCATTTAACAGCCTCACATCTCCACCACCCCGACAGCAAGTCATTAAAGCCCAAGATGTAGTGGGGATAGGATCTGGGGAAGCCTGTCAGAGCCAGCAGTGAGTTGTTCCACAGCTTACCTGCCCGCTGCAATCAGGCCTCCGGGAAGTCTTCTGCTGCAGATTCCAGGGAAGGAAAAAAACAAAGGGGGGGGGGGGGGGGGGGGGGGAAGGGAAGAGAAAAAAAGAGAAGAAAAATCAATCCCTGTCACCCCGACGTGAGACAGTGCCCAGAGCTCCAGACATGCTGGGCAAGTCAGCACTTCCTCAGAAACCTCAGCAAAAGGAAAACCATCAAGAACTTGAAGGTCTGGAAGCAGTCCTGCCTCCGGGGAGCACCTCCAACCCTCTCCTCAACAAAAGACCCCTAACGACCCCTCTGATAGAGCAGCCCACCCCAAGGGGTCAAGCGTGGGTCAGCCTTGGAGTGAAGATAAAGTGGGATGAAGAGAGAGTCATCAGAGCAAGGCTTCTCCTGTGGTTAGGAGCAAGAAAGCTCTCTAAGCACAGGGCTGAGCCTCTGAAAAGCTTCAAATGGTGCCAAGCCTCCCTCCTCCACACACCACAGAGCAAAGCCCCTTCACCAGCACCCCAATCTCTCACCTAGGCTCAGCCAGCTTCAGACGCTCAGCACACACGGGAGCAGAAAGAGAGACGCGTCCCCTCCTCAGCTTTTAACCACCTCCTAATCTGCCTACTCACCCTGGAAGGACTCACCCGAGCCAATTTCCAGCTGACTCTGCCAGCTAATGGGGTGATAGGACACACCTGAGATCTCCCTGGCAGGCTGCAGGGGTGTGCCCAAGCCAACCGCACGAGGTTTGAAAAGACCTGCAGCTGTGTCGAGGCAATCACAAGCACCAATATAGGCTGGGCAGTGACTGGCTGGAGAGCAGCCCTGAGGAGAGGGATTTGGGGGTGCTGGTGGGTGAGAAGCTCAATATGAGCTCTCAGTGTGCTCTGGCAGCCCAGAGAGCAACCAGAGCCTGGGCTGCAGCAAGAGCAGTGTGGGCAGCAGGGCGAGGGAAGTGATCCTGCTCCTCTGCTCTGCACTGGTGAGACCCCACCTGGAGTACTGCATCCAGTTCTGGAGCCCTGGCTACAAGAGGGCTATGGATGTGCTGGAAGGTGTCCAGAGCAGGGCCACGAGGATGAGCAGAGGGCTGGAGCTGCTCTGCTGGGAGGAGAGACTGAGAGAGTTGGGGCTGTTCAGCCTGGAGGTGAAAAGGCTCTGAGATGACCTTATTGTGACCTTTCAGTATCTGAAGGGGGCTACAAGAAAACTGGGGAGGGACCTTTTAGCTGTCAGGCAGTGATAGGACTGGGGGGAATGGAACAAAGCTAGAAATGGGTAGATTCAGACTGGATGTTAGGAAGAAGTTCTTCAGCATGAGGGTGGTGAGAGCCTGGAACAGGTTGCCCAGGGAGGTGGTGGAAGTCCCATCCCTGGAGATGTTTAAGGCCAGGCTGGATGAGGCTCTGGGCAGCCTGATCTAGTGTGAGGTGTCCTTGCCCATGGCAGGGGGGTTGTAACTGGCTGATCCTTGTGGTCCCTTCCAGCCCTGACTGATTCTATGATTCCTTGGCTTCAAGAGGTCCCTTGCAATTTTCCTTGCTACAGAAGGAGCTGAGGTCAGCAAGCAGGAGCTGCTGCTACCTCCTGGGGACTGAAGGGAGGTGGGAAGAAAGCCCCTGGGAGGATGTAGAGGCAGCAGCCAGTCAGATCCCAGCCCACACGAGCTGCAGGTGCGCTGCGTGCAGGTCCATTAAGTCACTCACTGGCATCTGTTAGCTTGGAAGCAGGGGGGGCTGTGGAGGCTCCAATCTGCAGAGCACCAGGTGTGAGAGGTTTAACATCAATGCCTGAACTGTAAACAGGCATTTTCTAGAGAATTCCAGAGAGCCCAGGGGGTGGGACTCAAAAGGAGCTGAACAGCACATGGGAGAGATCTTTATCCTGCTCCTTTGGCCTGAGGGATTTCTGTGTGATTTAAAGCACAGCCTGTTCTTGGCTCTCTCTTGCTCCCTTTCTCTCCTTCTGGCCTTGCTTGCTCGTTTGAGCTATGGCAAGAACAGTGGTGGGGAGTAGGCAGGGAGAATATTGTGTTAGCTGGCAACAGCCTCTGGGCCTTTGCCTGGGGGGTGTGAGCTATTGCTGGTGATGTGTATGTATGGATTTGTGCATGTTTGTTACCTTCTGTATTTAGCCTGCTTTTGTAAGGAATCATTTCATTTCACTTCCAGTTTCTGAGTAAATGTGGGAATTTACTCTTGGGGGGCAGGAGGGAGGAGGGGGAGAGAGATAGGCACTGGAATGAGCTGCCCAGGGAGGTAGTGGAGTTACCCACCCTGGGGGTGTTGAAGGGTCTTTGGATGTGGTGCTTAGGGAGATGGTTTAAGGTGAATCTTGTAGAGTAGGGTTCTAGGTTGGACTTGGTGCTCCTGAGGGGCTTTGCCCAACCTGCATGTTGCTGTGAGTCTGTAAATCCCAAATTTTGTGTGGTGCAAAACCACCACAGCAGGCAAAGGACAGGCAAATGCTGCCTTGTCTTCCTCACAGACTCAATGAGCCTGGAAAGGACCTCTGAGATCATCCAGTCCAGCCTATGACCTAACACCACCACATCAGCTAAACCATGGCACCAAGTGCCACATCCAGTCTTTCCTTAAAGACCTCCAGGGGTGGTGACTCCATCACCTCCCTGGGCAGTCCATTCCAGTACTCAACCACCCTTTCCATCAGGAATTGCTTCCTAACATCCAGCCTAACCCTCCCCTGGCACAGCTTCAGACTGTGCCCTCCTGTCACTGGCTGCCTGGGAGCAGAGCCTGAACCTGGCTACAGCTTCCTTTGAGCTGCATAGAGAGTGATAATCACAGAATGGCTTAGGTTGGAAGGGACCTCAAAGCTCAGCCAGTTCCAACTCACTGCCATAGGCAGGGACACCTCCCACTAGAACATGTTGCTCAAGGCCTCATCCAACCTGGTCCTGAACACCTCCAGGGAGGTTGGGGAGCACAGAAGCACCCAATGTGATCAAAGATCACATTGGGTGCTTCTGTGCTCCCCAATCTCCCTGGGCAGCCTGTGCCAGTGTCTCACCACCCTCACTGTCAAGAACTTTCTAACATCCAGTTTAAATCTCCTCTCTTCCAGTTCAAAGGTCCCCCTCTAAGTCTCTTCTTCTCAGGGCTGTTTCTGCACAGCAAACCAATGATTCCTGCACTAACTGCTCCTGGGTTGATGCCTCCTTGCCTGATGAAACCCCACACTGCCAGGACCGCTCCTCCTATCTGCACAAGTTTTGGGTTGCTTTTCCTTTGCCACCTTAATGAAGCACCCTGAAGCTTACCATTCACTCCTCACCTCCTTGTTGCTCAACTCTTTCTCACTACATCTGCTAATTGGTTTTGTTTCAGGAAGATTTGCTGCCTTCCTGCCAATCTTCCTCTTTCTCCTTGACCCTGCAGTAAAGTTGCTTACCAAAGCAAACACAAGCTGCCTGGCTCACATGTGTAGGAGCAAAGGCAGCAAGGGGGGGGGGCAACAAATGAGCAATGCTGCACCCCCATGGTGATGCTGCTCTGCAAGTTCTCACCTTCACCCCCCACCCCCAAAAGGAAGCATTCACCTGGAGGAGGGCAAGTCCAGGCCCTCCTGCCTCAGCTGCCCTCACTAGTCTGGGGTCAGCATTCTGCAGAGCAGCAGAGGTGGGCTCTGAGCACTGTTTATGTAAAGCAGCAGATGGTGGCATGACATCATCCAGAATGTTCTATATGTGTATAGATATTTATACATCAATCTCACCCAGGCTATAGGAAATCACAGCTCGGGGACAATGCCTGTTGCCTGCCGTGGGTCTGTGACAACCTGGATGCATTCTTGGGCTGCTGCACCTCAAGAACAGCAAATCTTCATCCCAAACCTTAGCCCAGAGAAAGGAAAAAGAAATCTAAATTGCTAAATCTCCTCTGGGAGAAGGTAGAGGAACAAACATTGCCCTGTTTGGTAAAGCATTTGCAAGTTCAGTGTTCTACAGCCACCTTCCTGGGGAGGAGACTTGAGGTCAGTGCCACCCAGTGCCACCCAGCTCTGGAGGGGCTTGAGAGGTGGGCAGAGAGGGTCTTTGCTGCAGCAGAAAGTGCTGCATTTCCTGCACTTCACCACCAAAGAGCACTGCTGTGGGTGGCCTTTGATACACGATGCCTGCAGTCACAATCACCTCCCTGGGGAGGAGACTTGAAGCCAGTGCCAGCCAGCTGTGGAGAGGCTTGGGAGGTGGGCAAAGGAGGTCTTTGATGCAGCAGGAAGTGTGCATTTCACAGAATCATAGAATCAAGCAGGTTGGAAGAGACCTCCAAGATCACCCAGGCCAACCTAGCACCCAGCCCCATACAGTCAACCAGACCATGGCACTAAGTGCCTCAGCCAGGCTTTGCTTGAACATCCCCAGGGATGGTGACTCCACCACCTCCCTGGGCAGCCCATTCCAATGCCAATCACTCTCTCTGCCAACAACTTCCTCCTAACATGCAGACAAGATCTCCCCTGGCACAACTTGAGACTGTGTCTCCTTGTTCTGTTGCTGGTTGCCTGGGAGAAGAGACCAACCCCACCTGGCTACAGCCTCCCTTCAGATACTTGTAGACAGCAATGAGGTCCCTCCTGAGCCTCCTCTTCTCCAGGCACTGCTGTGGGTAGCCTTTGACACAGGCTGCCAGCACAAAAGGAGCTGTGTGAGGCTGTGTGGGTGCCAGGTGCCCAGGCTGAGGTGAGTGTGGCTCACAGACTACCCAGCTGGAGGAAACTGCCCTTCAGCAATGCAGCAGGAAGAAAAGCTGTGGCTATCTTTTTTCCAGAAGCAAATGCCACCTGTCCCATTGGAAGGAGGGCAGCAGGGCCACCATCTCACACGTTGGCACTAGGCTTGGAAAGGGCTGCTGGCCTTTAAATCTGGAGGCAAACAAGAGCAGGCTTTGAGTGCACATTAATTCAAACTGCAATTTCCATCCCCTGCCTGGGACTCACGTGGGATTTATGCCATTAAATATTAAATACCAAGACCTTTAGGCAATGAGGCAGCTCTATTGAATACAATTAGCCCAAACAATGAAATCAGAAGCTTTGCAGGTATTAACCAGGGGCTGGGGTTCAGAAAATACTGCACTGGAAAGACCCAGGGGAGAAGTGGCTGCAGCCAGCGACCCCTGGACAGGGGGTGAGGGGACAACTGAGTGTGCTGCCTGATGTCCACCACCTAGCACACAGAGCAGGATTTCACATCATAGAATGAATCCCAGAATGGCTCAGGTTGGAAGGGACCTCAGAGATCACAGAATCAGTGAAACATCCAGATTGGAGAAGACCCTCAGGGTCACCAAATCCTATCGACAGATCAACCTATATAGATCATCTGCTCCAACCTCCCCACCATGCCCAGGGACACCTCTCAACCAGACTCAGCTGCTCAAAGCCTCATCCAACCTGACCTTGAACACCCCTAGGGAGGAAGCAGCCACAGCCTCCCTGGGCAGCCTGTGCCAGAGTCTCAGCACCCTTCACAGGCTCACAGGATGTCAGGGGTTGGAAGGAACCCAAAGAGATCATCAAGTCCAACCCCCCTGCCACAGCAGGATCACACACTCTAGCTCAGGTCACACAGGAACACATCCAGACAGGCCTGGAAAGGCTCCAGAGAAGGAGACTCCACAACCTCTCTGGGCAGCCTGTGCCAGTGCTCTGGGACCCTTCCAGCAAAGTTCTGCCTTGTGTTGAGCTGGAACCTCCTGTGCTGCAGCTTCCATCCATTGCTCCTTGTCCTATCCCAGGGAGCAGTGAGCAGAGCCTGTCCCCCTTTCCTGACCCCCAGCCCTCAGATAGTTATGAACATTTCTTAACTCCCCTCTCAGCCTTCTCTTCTCCAGACTAAGCAGCCCCAGGCCCCTCAGCCTCTCCTCATCAGGCAGTGCTCCAGCAGATCCCTGTCCTTCTTCAACTGGGGAGCCCAAAACTGATGGCAGTGCTCAAGTGAAGGTCTCACCAGGGCAGAGTAGAGGTGGAGGAGATCATCCCTTGATCTGGGCTACACACTCTTCCTAATACAACCCAGGACCCTATTGGCCCTCTTGGCCACGAGGGCACATTGCTGTGCCATGGCTGTTACCCACCAGCACTCCCAGGTCCCTCTCCCCAGGGCTGCTCTCCAGCAGATCACCTCCCACCTCTCCCTTGTACGGAAGAACTTTCTCAGGTTCCTGAAATCCTTCTGCCCTGCAGTGCCAGGGATGGAAGATGTTAGTCTGACCTTGACAGTGCCAAGCATTTTGGCTGCTGCAGCACAGAATTCATAGCATTGACATTTCGTCTCGTGCAAAGGGCAGCCAGCCACTCGTGCCAGTTGTGTGCCAGCCTGCCTCAGGTGGGGTGCCAGCACCACTGCTGTGAGTGCTGAGCCCCATTCCAGGAGCCATCATCTAGCTCTCCTCCCAGGCTGATGCAGAGCAGGATTTGGGGGTTCCCATATGGGCTCACTCACTTCTGGTGGTGGGAAAGCAGCAGCAGCAGCCTGGGAACCTCACTCAGCTGCTGCAGACCCCTGCCCATGTGTTCTGCTGCCCTTCTGGGGCTGTCTCAGCATGCAGCTCCCCAGGCCTGCAGCTGGAGAGGACACAGGAAGAGATTGCTCTGGGAAGTTGCTGTTTGTGTCCTTGCTCAAAGTGATCTCAGAACAATCAGGCAGTGAAAATAATCCTTCTGACATTAGTTCTTGCTCTGCAGCTGATAGGAAGGGCAGAGCTGATGAAGCTCTTTATTCAATCTTAAATCTTCATTCTGAATGCTGGGAGAGGCTTTTGCACTCCAAGTTTGCCAAGTGTAATGAGCAGTCAGGGATGTGTTTTACCCTTAGCTCCTCTCGGGAGTTAAACCACTGCACTAGGATGGTTTTTACCCCACTGCTCAGCCTGCCTGGCACCTAAATGCCAGTGAGCTCAGCTCTGCAGCTCTGAGATCCACTGACCAGTGACATTGCAGAGAACCTCACTCACCAGGGACCACTTCTGACCTGTCAGCCTTGTTTTCAGAAGCCTGCTGAACTGGGGACTGGGATACAGCCTTACAGTGTCTTAAGGAACCTACAAAAAGCTGGGGAGGGACTTTTTAGGCTGTCAGGCAGTGATAGGACTGGAGTGGAATGGAACAAAGACAGAAATGGGGAGATTCAGACTGGATGTTAGGAAGAAGTTCTTCAGCATGAGAGCCTGGAAGGGGTTGCCCAGAGAGGTGGTGGAAGCCTCATCCCTGGAGGTGTTTAAGGCCAGGCTGGATGAGGCTGTGGACAGCCTGATCTAGTGTGAGGTGTCCCTGGACATGGCAAGAGGGCTGGAACTAGATGATCCTTGTGGTCCCTTCCAACCTTGACTGATTCTATCAGCACAGCTGAAGCTTCTCCTCACTACAAGTCACTTCTCACACCTGAAGGTCAGGTATTTAGATGTCCTGCTGACCCAGAATGCTCACATCTCCTGCCCCACAAGTGCCACCAGAGCAGTGAGTTTCCACAGCACAAGCTGGGGGCAGATGAAAGCACCTGGCTGGTAGAGCAGGAGAAGCTGATTCTATTTTTGAGCAATTCACCAGGGTTTTGTTAGTGGAGAGAGGAGAGGTCTGGGAAAGCTCTGTGGTGAGCACACTCACCTGCCAGAAATAGAAGAAAAAAAACACCTTTTTCTCCAAGTTCTCCAAATGGACTCAATATTCAGAGAGGAATTTTTAGAACAGGAGACTAATGTGATGAAAAGTAATTGGAAACCTGTTAGAGCTGCTCTAAAAAAGATTGTCTTTGGGGGAAACATCCATTTAAGAGGAAATAAAGACATGTAAAAGCCTGGAGGCTCTGTGACCTTCAGTAAAGCCAAGGCTTGTTTCTGAAGCCAGGAAGGGAGCTGCTGCAGGCTGAGCACCCAGTGGTGCCCATCCAGCAGAGCTGGCTCCTCTCCTCCATCCACCCCAGCTGCTGGGAGAAATCCCAAAGAGGAGCCCAGGCAGCAGGGACAGAGTTTCCACAGGACCATGTTTGGAACTTCTGTTAGAGCCAGTCACTGGGCTGTGAGGGTGATTAGGGGACTGGAGCACTGCCTGATGAGGAGAGGCTGAGGGGCCTGGGGCTGCTTAGTGTGCAGAAGAGAAGACTGAGAGGGGATTTGATAAATGTTTGTAACTGTCTGAGGGCTGGGGGTCAGGAGGGGGGGACAGGCTCTGCTCACTGCTCCCTGGGATAGGACAAGGAGCAATGGATGGAAGCTGCAGCACAGGAGGTTCCAGCTCAACACAAGGGGGAACTTCTTTCCTGGAAGGGTCCCAGAGCACTGGCACAGGCTGCCCAGAGAGATTGTGGAGTCTCCTTCTCTGGAGCCTTTCCAGGCCTGTGTGGATGTGTTCGTGTGTGCCCTGAGCTAGATTGTGTGATCCTGCTGTGGCAGCGGAGTTGGACTTGATGCTGTCTTTGGGTCCCTTCCAAATCCTGACATCCTGTGAGCCTGTGACTGCTGTGGTACCATTGGTAGCACCAAGCTTACCCCATGCCACAAGGATGATTTGATTTGCCATTGGAATGGGCTGCCCAGGGAGGTGGTGGAGTCATTGTCCCTGGAGGTGTTCAAAAAAAGCCTGGATGAGGCACTTAGTGCCATGGTCTGGTTGATTGGATAGGGCTGGGTGCTAGGTTGGACTGGATGAGCTTGGAGGTCTCTTCCAACCTGGTTGACTCTATGATTCTATGAGCTCTCAAGACATGAACATTTCCTGTGAGCAGAACTCTGTGTACCTCTGAAATTAGCTCTCTCCACCACTTCTGTTACATCAGCTTAGAGGCAGCAAGCTGCAGCAGCCAGGCAGCCAAAGCAGCAGTGATGTCCAAGGTCAGAGGAGTGCAGCATGCTCTGGGCATTAGGAGGCTCAGCTCTGCTCTAAGCTGCATCGATAATCAGCACAGGAGACAGCAGGGAGGCCTCGACACCAGAGTGCCTGGCTGCTCCGTGCCCAGATGGTTCACTGGTGCTCTGCTTGCTTTGATTTCATGGTTGGAGAGAGCAGAGATTTCCTTGAAGAGCTGGCAGGAAAAGCAGACAATGTTCCCAAGGGATTTTCCTGTTCTGGAAGCTCACTGTAAGGAGAAGAGTCCCTCAAGGGCTCTCAGGGACAAGAGCACTCTGGAGCAGCAGTGACATGCCAGGACACAGAGCTACTGCCCAGGAGTTTGAGGACAACTCCTTGGAGAAGTGCTGGAGTAGCAGGAAGGGAAACTTGCCCTGGAATAAGAGCTGAGGACAACATCCCCTGCAGGGGCAGCCACCAAACCCAGCTGAGCAGCCTCCTGCCTGCCCAGCCCAGCTCTCATCACAGCAGTTCCAGTCAGGGTTGAAGAGCTGATGAACCAAAGTCCAGTTGTGCTGACCCTCATGAGGGTCTGAGGGGATGCTGAAACCCTCAAAGCCACAGCTGGGCCCCGGGTGTGCTCCTTGCCCCCCAAGTTTCCTATCCTGGCACCTCACTCGCCCGCCCCTCACTCAGTGGCTATACAGAAGAAATCATTTCAGACACTTGCCTTGTCCTCAGCAAAATGGAGCTGCTGAGCAGACAAGGGCCCTGGAAAGCCTGATACCCCCATGGATGGGTGGGTGAGGTTTGGACTGACACTGCCCTCTCCTCCTGGGCTGCTCTAGAGGGATGTGGCAAGGACACAGCCGGGGCAGGCACCGCTCCTGCCACAGAGTCCCCGTGCTGGTTCGAGGCTAATTGGAGTATTTTGATGAGAAGAATTAGCTGATAGGCTGTGCAAAGGAAACAATGATGATGGCTACTGCACTCATAGGCTTGCTGAGATGTATAAAAGCAAGAACACAAACATAGATGAGTGTCTCTATCTGGAGGAGTCGGTGTCTGTGTTTTCTCCCTGGGCTGCTCTGCCCAGATCTGTGTAACCCAACTAACCATTCTGCTTCTAACCCTCCTTGCCAATCCTCCCAGCCCACCTTGCACGCAAGGCAGACTCTGGGATAAGAGTGGGGGGTGGAAAGAAGGTGGAAGGGTGGTTGGGAGCCCCTCCTGGGGACTCTGATTTCTGGGACAGCTGCTGTGTTTCTGTGCTACCTTCAACTGGTGTATTTCTGTGCAGAGCTGTATATATATGTGTAATGTCTTGTGAATGTCTGCTTGTGGATTGTGCTAAGCTGTAAATGTAGCTTCATTCCTTAACTCTCAGCCAGAGAAGTTTAGTCTGGGTGATTTCATAAGGGGGGGATAACTCCCAAACCATCACAGTCCCCAGCTGATCACCATTGCTCTGCCTTGGCATCTTGTCCTGATGGCACCTCCAAAACACACAAAGCTCTTAAGCCCAAGAGGAGCCAGCAGAGCAAGCGTGGGCTGGGAAGCATTAGGACAGAGAGAAAAGATGCAGAGGTGAACACTGCCACATAAATAATGGCAGCATGATGCTCTGTCAACTGGTTTTCTGCTGCTGCTTTGATGCTTTCACTTATATGTCTTTATCAATGACTTATTCCTGTCCCTAAACACCAGTCAGTGCCACTAGTACCATTCTGACCACGGGCAGGTGCAATAAAATTGATCAAGGTGTTGCCACTTCAAGGTAGAAGCAAACAAACATGACAAAGTGCTGAGAACCAGGAGCAAAGAAACAGAATGTCCTTCCCCTGCCAAGCAGCACCTGCAGGAGTGCTTATCATGGGCTGCTGTAGGCAACACCTTCCCAATCACCCAGGAAAATCCACTCAGCCTCTGGCCCCTGGATGGGTTGGCAAAGTGGCATTTTTGCCCTTGGAACACAGCATCCCTTGTGTTGCAGCCTGCTGGGGGCTGCTCTCTCCCACAGGGACATGTGGGGGTACAAGGGGTTGCCTCCTCAGCTGTCCTACCCCTTCCAGTGGAATCACAGAACCATAGACCGGTTAAGGTTGGAAGGGACCTCAAGGATCATCCAGTTCCAACCCACTGCCATAGGCACCTCCCACTAGAACAGGTCGCTCAAGACCTCATCCTGAGGTCCTGAACACCTCCAGGGAGGTTGGGGAGCACAGAATCACCCAATGTGATCAAAGATCACATTGGGTGATTCTGTGCTCCCCAACCTCCCTGGGCAACCTGTGCCAGTGTCTCATCACCCTCACTGTCAAGAACTTCTTCCTAACATCCAGTTCAAATCTCCCCTCAGCCAGTTCAAACTCCTCATCCTGTCATTACAAGACAATGTGAATGCAACAAAAGAATGCAAAGAAGGGGAAGAAAATAGGAAGAAACCTAAACAAGGCTGCTGACCACGAGGTAGGCTCTGCTGGAAGTGAAGTGCAAAGGCTAATTCATCAAAGCTGTAACAAGAACCTCATTGTCATTCATCTTTCATGTGAACACTTGCGGGCGAGAGTCTGGCTGCCAGGGGAGAGCTCTGTAATTAATTTATCTCTGTTGTGTAAAAGGTAACAGATCTGAGCCCTGGGTTCTGTCCCAGCACAGCTGCCTCAGATAAAAATCAGGCAGAGCATCGAGGGTTGACTGCCACTGGTTTTTTTTTTTCCTTCAAAGGAGAAATAAATAACTGCAGGAAAAAAAAAAATGAGACCATGAAAAATGCATAGAAGGAGGAAAGCAGCAAAAAAAAACTCCCTCCTGGAGATGACATCACTGAAAATGACCAAAACCTGCAGGGCAAAGGAGGGAAAAAAGGGTGGTGGGGGGAAAGGGAATCATTTGTTTGCCATAGGAGAATTTTATTGCCTAGGCTAAAGCATCAAGTTAGGATTAAGGCCACATAACAGGCAGGGAGCAAAATAATTTGCCATGGATAATTTGCCCTCCACTTATTCAGAAGACCATGTCAAGGCTCCCTGCAATTACAGAGTCCTGGCGTGCTCTGTTGTGATTGCTTTAATCAAGGTCCTTCATTTTCTGGCAGCACAAGAGGCCCTGGAGGACCTGACCCCCGTAGGAAGCCAACAATATTTGTGTCTTTAAGAGCGGTTTCTGCCTTCTGACCCAGCTCCCTCCCACGGCTCCAGCAGCTTCAGTGTGCGGCATCAAGGCAGGAGCTGGTGCTGGAGCCGCTGGTGCAGCTCTCACAGGACCCCCAGCTGCTGGTGCTCACAAGGGTAAGAGCCCTTGGGGAGCCCCCCCCAGACCTCTCATGGATGAGGAGGGGCTGGCATGCTCCTGAGCTGCAGGTCACTTCAGCTGGGAGCACGGCAGTGGCTTTGCTGAGGGCTCTGTGCCCAGCTCAGCTGCTGCCTGAGCAGCAGTGGAGGTGACTGGAGCATACTGGTGCTGCCATGGCTGTGCAGGCTGGCACTTCTCCACTTGCTGGGAGCTGCCCTTGCCAGCAGAAAGCAAAAGGCAAAACCCACAGATGAAAGGATACCTCCCAGAGGAAGTGGATTTAATTCCCACTCCTGCTTTAATGCCAGTTCCAGAGTTTTAAGCCGTGAGATGAAATGGTTTTAAAAATGAAATAAACTGCTGTAAGTTTTCTCCTTCTCCAAACCAGACCTCACCAGCCCCAGCAGGGTTTGGAACTGAGCAGCAGCACTCAGCCAGAGCAGGTACCACAGCAAGTAACCACCTGAGGGTGGCAGTGGGCTTGGAGTGACTGCCCAGGACCTTGTGCCTGCAGTGACCAAACACAGATGGTGTGTTTGAGGGAAAAAGGGGATCAGACCCAGCAGCTGAGAGCTGCGAGCTCCAGGTGTGCCAAAGCCATGGAGACACTAAATGACAGCAAACAGGGAAACCTCCGGGGAGTGAAAAGGTAATTAAGCAGAGCTTAATGAGAGCTGCTCAGAGGGAGAACATCCCTGAGAAGGCTCTGTGGGAAAAAGGTTTCCAGGTTCTCACTCTATTGGGGCTTTGTATGTACTGTGGGACCACCTGTTTGACCTGGGAGATGACCCCGGGCACCTCTGCCAACATGAGTGCATGGTGTGAACAACACCCAAAGTCGTCTGAGATCACACCAGGACACAGCATTCTGCCTTCAGTGAAGAGCTGCACATAAAGCTGTGCACCTTCCTGATGGCCCCAGGGAGAGAAAAGAGCCTGACACAACTTCATGTGTCTGCAGTGGCAATAAATCAGTGAAAGCCACCAACACCTGCTGATCCAGAATCACAGACTCATAGAATCAGTCAGCGTTGGAAGGGACCACAAAGATCAGCCAGTTCCAACCCCACTGCCATGCCCAGGGACACCTCACACTAGAGCAGGCTGTCCACAGCCTCATCCAGCCTGGCCTTAAACACCTCCAGGGATGAGGCTTCCACCACCTCCCTGGGCAACCCCTTCCAGGCTCTCACCACCCTCATGCTGAAGAACTTCTTCCTAACATCCAGTCTGAATCTCTCCATTTCTGTCTTTGTTCCATTCCCCCCAGTCCTATCACTCCCTGACAGCTTGAAGAGTCCCTCCCCAGTTTTCTTGTAGCCCCCTTAAGATATTGAAAGATCACAATAAGGTCACCTTGGAGCCTTCCTCTCTCCAGACTGAACAGCCCCAACTGCCTCAGTCTCTCCTCACAGCATAGAACCATAGAATTACAGAATCAACCAGGTTGGAAGAGACCTCCAAGACCACCCAGTCCAACTCATCACCCAAGGTCCAGCATGGTGTGGTGAGCATGGGCAGGCTGCCCAGCAGTTAGAAGGGTTCCCATTCTGCAGCAGCAAAGCTCAGGTGGATGAGCAGAGCAGCAGGAAGAGAAGGGAGCAGCACCCCTGGGTCTGCATAAGTGAGTGGCCGCAGCCACGGTGCAGCCATATGTGAAAGGAGGAAGGAGCAGCCTGGGTCGCTGCTGGCAGCCAGGGCATTAGGTGAGCTAATTAAAGAGGCAAGAAGGAAATTACAGGCAGGGGAAAATGAGGTCTGGAAACTGAAAAACACATCCTGCTGACTGTGGCAGTCCTGCCAGGCACCACTCCACTGACGTGCTCAAGGCTTCATCCAGTCTGGCCTTCAATGCTTCCAGGCAGGGGACATCCACAGCCTCCCTGGGCAACCTGTCTCAGTGTCTCCCCACTCTCAAGAATTTCTTCTTCATCTCCAGTCTAAATCTCCCCTCCTTAAGGTTAAAGCCATTGCCCCTCATCCTATCACTACAAGCCCTTGTAAAACATCCTTATACACCCCTGCAGGATCACACAGGGCTAGAGGCAGAGCTGGTCCTGATGGGGAAAGCACAGTAAGGCAGAGAATCACTGGTCAGCCCCGGGGAACAAGGCAGGAGCAATCTGAGCATGTTCCTGAGTTGGGGATCTTATTTTTTTCCCTACTTCACATCCCCATGCAACTCCCCAGATGAGAACATAGAATCATAGAATGGTTTAGGTTGGAAGGGACCTCAAAGCTCATCCAGTTC
The DNA here is from genome assembly GCF_015220805.1 of Pogoniulus pusillus. NCBI lineage: Eukaryota > Metazoa > Chordata > Aves > Piciformes > Lybiidae > Pogoniulus > Pogoniulus pusillus. The sequence continues at coordinate 12,466,319 of NC_087290.1, read as the reverse complement.
CACCCCCCTGCCATAGGCAGGGACACCTCCCACTAGTACAGGTTCACTCAAGGCCTCATTCAACCTAGTCTTGAACACCTCGAGGGAGTAAGCATCCACAATGTCTCTGGGTAACCCTCACTGCAAAGCACAACCAGAGCCCAAGCCAACACACTGCTAACACCCACCCATGTGCAGGGCTCTGGGGGTTTTCCTTTTGTCTCCTCTATTTGCTGGTGTGTTTGGGAGGCAGCCTGTAAGGATGTTCTGGCCAGCTGGGAAATCCCAGAGGATATGTCCCTTCCTTTGTCTCGCTGGCAACCATAAGGAAAATGATACTGGACAACCTCTTTTCCTCTCTCCCTCTGCACAGGCTGGCTCCAGTCCCCCTTTCCCAACCTCTGCCTGCATGCCCTACCCAGAGAGAATCTGACCTGCTCTGAGCTCCTCAGGGTAATGCTTAGTGAGAAACCACCACAGTGGAAATATCTTGCATAGGCTTCCCTCTTTTAAATGTACTTAGCTGTTGGTATTTTTAATCACAGAGCTATTGAAATAAGTAATTTGCCTCTCTTCTCCTTAACAGCTCCTTTTTCACACGAGGTTTTCCTCCATTTTCAGCTGCTCTGGTTGCAGTCCAGTTTGCTCTGTGGGGATGAGGAGTTACTTAGCAACTGGAATTAAAGTTCGATTATTGTATTAATATTGATGCTATCGTTGCAGGAATCAGGATCCTGGTGGGAGGAATCATTCCCCTTGCTTTCAAATATTGATTTTGGGAAGATGCCAAAGCTCTAGCAGGTGGGGCCAAGCTCCTGCTGCCACAGCAGCTCCAGGAGCCCTGCCAGGGCAAGATGGGTACCTGAAACAGCCAAGGGAAGCCACAGAATCACAGAAACATGCAGGCTGGCAAAGCCCCTCAGGAGCACCGAGTCCAACCTAGAACCCTACTCTGCAAGATTCACCTTAAACCATCTCCCCAAGCACCACATCCAAACCACCCTTAAACACATCCAGGGTGGGTGACTCCACCACCTCATTCCAGTGCCTGACCACTCTCTCCATGAAGAACTTTTTCCTCATGTCCAATCCAAACCTCCCCAGCCTCAGCTTGAGGCCATTCCCCCTTGTTCTGGGCTAGAGTTTTAGTGCAGCCACTCTCAGCTCTGTGCAAGATTCATAGCAGCACCTGAAGGAGTTGATCTTCTCCTCGTGTAGCAGAATATTGGATGACAGAGACCTACCAAGCTGTCACCTGTGTACATCACTGCAGCTCACAGGGTAAAGGCTTCACCTTCCAACCTCATCAATGTTTTCACAGATAAATGTAGGTAATTAAGTCCCAGTTTGCTCTCTCTCCACCTTCCTGCTCCTTTGCTGTCACACACTCCAGTTAAAATGTTTCAGATCATTTTCTCTACCCTTACAACAGTTTCACAAACGGGTTCATTTAACTAAAATAGAAAAGAAAACTCCCAACCAACCAAGCTCCTTCTGTAGCAGCTTCCCACTGCTACTGAGCATTGCTAAGCTCTTTCGTGGAGCTTCCTGGGCTTCACTGAGACCAGTTCTGGAGACACAAGCTCCCAGCGTGTACCAGGCAATGAGAATGTGATTTTGGTGTTACTGCTGAGCTTCAGCCCAGGCAAATGGGCTGGGCTGGACTGTGGCCATGCCAGGCCACAGAATCACAGAATGCTAGAGCTTGGAAGGGACCTCCAGAGGTCATTGAGTGCAACTGCCCTGCCACAGCAGAGCCACCCAGCACAGGTCGCACAGGAGTGCATCCATGAGGGTTTGGAAAGTCTCCAGGGAAGCAGACTCCACAACATCTCTGAGCAGCCTGCTCCAGGGCTCCAGCACCTTCCCTATAAAGAAGTGTCTCCTTGTGTTGAAGTGGAACCTCCTGGGTTCCAGCTTGTGCCCACTATTCTTTCTCCTATCACTGGGCACCACCAAACAGAGCCTGGCATCTTCATCTTGACACCTGCCCCTCAGATATTGATAGGCATTGATCAGATCCCCCCTCAGCCTTGCCTTCTCCAGACTGAACACCCCAAGCCTCACAGCACCAGCAGCTTTTGTTCCAACTTAGTTTTAAATTCTACCAGAGAAGCTCTCTCCTTTTTAACCTAGCACACCTTGGCAGAAGAATTCTCTACTTCCTCACCTAAAACTCGTGTGTGTGTGTGTGTGTCCCCTTGCTCCTCACAGCAAGCTGGGTGAGTGCACCTCCTCTGGAGGCCTTTAGACATAAGAGCTGGATGGAATTCCTAGAGTAGGTCAGAAACAGCAAGGAGACACAAATGCAGAGCTCTGTGGAGGCTCAGAACACTCACCACATCAAACCCCCAGAATGGGTTATCCAAATAGCACCCTGTGAAGATGTCTGTAGGGGCTGTGTTTTGACACATCTTTAAGAGCATAAACTTCACTCTTGTTAACGTTTTGGGGTGGGTTTTTTTTTTGCTAAGACTTGTAATGAGGAAAGACAATTCTGATGTCCTGCCATTAACAAGTCTATTATAAAAAGGTCACCTTCCCCTAAGAGTGTTTTACTGCCAGGGGAGCAGAAGAGCTCTGAATGTGGAATGACTTTTATCTGATGCCTGCCCCATGCTCTTCTCCCAGAAAGAAAGCTTCAGATGTTGATCATTTACATGTGAGTGTTGAAGTGTGTGGCAGCAAAAAAACCCTCAAAACCAAACTGGTTCAGAGAAATTAATTATAAAGCAGCTACAGAAGAGGCATGAAAATTAACTTCTGATCTCAGAGGTGCTAAGAAGCACCACAGGACCAAATTGCCTCCAGGACGCTGCTCTGCATCCCTTAGCTGAGTGGAGATTCACCTTCCCCATCAGAGAATCACAGCATGGCAGGGCTTGGAAGGGGTCTCCAGAGATCATCCAGTCCAACTCCCTGCCAGAGCAGCATCACCCAGGGCAGGTCACACAGGAACACATCCAGGTGGGTTTGGAATGTCTCCAGAGAAGGAGACTCCACAGTCCCTCTGGGCTGCCTGCTCCAGGGCTCTGCCACCCTCGCAGTGACAAAGTTTTTCCTTCTGTTCCCATGGCACCTCCTCTGCTCCAGCTTGCACCCCCTGCCCCTTGTCCTGTCCTTGGCCACCCCTGGGCAGAGCCTGGCTGCGTCCTCCCCACACTGCTCTGCACATCTTCAGCACAGCAATGAGAGCAGCCCTCAGGCTCCTCTGCTCCCAGCTCAAAGCCCCAGCTCCCCCAGCCTGGCCTTACAGGAGATGTTCCACCGCCTGCAGCAGCTTGGGGGCACTGGGGCTGGACTCTCTCAAGCAGTTCCATGAAATCCCCTGGCAAGAACAGGTTTTTTATTTGCATTTTGGTTTGGTGCAGAAATTCCACCACTCACAGCTGGATGTCAGGAGGAAGTTCTTCACAGAGAGTGATTGGCACTGGAATGGGCTGCCCAGGGAGGTGGTGGAGTTGCTGTCCCTGGAGGTGTTCAAGAAAGGACTGGATGGGGCACTCAGTGCCAGGGTCTGGTTGACTGGATAGGGCTGGGTGCTAGGTTGGACTGCATGAGCTTGGAGGTCTCTTCTAACCTGCTTGAATCTAGGATTCTATTTAGCAGCACATAAATGCTTAGGAGGTGCACAGAGAGGATCTGTACTTATCTTAGTGACAACAGGGACTCAGATTAACAGCTCAGACCAACAACCCCAGGCAAAACCAGAGCTACCTGAAGGAAGCTACCTGAGGGGTGGTTGTGGCCAGGAGGAGGTTGCTCTCTTCTCTCAGGTGGCCAGCACCAGAACAAGAGGACACAGCCTCAGGCTGCACCAGGGGAAATTTAGGCTGGAGGTGAGGAGAAAGTTCTTCCCTGAGAGAGTCATTGGACACTGGAATGGGCTGCCCGGGGAGGTGGTGGAGTCGCCGTCCCTGAGGCTGTTCAAGGCAAGATTGGACGTGGCACTTGGTGCCATGGTCTGGCCTTGAGAATTGTGGTAAAGGGTTGGACTTGATGATCTGTGAGGTCTCTTCCAACCTTGATGATACTGTGATACTGTGAAACTGTCTCCAGCAGCCTACAGCCCAGGGACCACACAGCCAGGATCAGACCAACTGGAACAAAACTAGAAGTGGGTAGATTCAGATTGGATGTTTGGAAGAAGTTCTTCTCCATGAGGGTGGTGAGAGCCTGGAATAGGATGCTCAAGGAGGTGGTGGAAGCCTCATCCTGGGAAGCCTTTAAAACCAGGCTGGATGTGGCTCTGAGCAACCTGATCTAGTGTGAAGTGTCCCTGCCCATGGCAGGAGGGTTGGAGCTGGCTGATCCTTGAGGTCCCTTCCAGCCCTGACAATTCCATGACTGTGATCCCAGGACTGCAGCGGGACAAGCAAACCTGCCACACCACGGGCTGCCAGCACAGCACCACGGGGCTGGTGTCCTGGGGGACAGGAGCAGCTCTGCACAGCAGAGGCAGCTCAGCAGTGCTCCTCCTGCCCCTCGGCCAGAGCAGAGCAGCCCCTGGAAAGGCACATCCTGCGCTGGCGTCAGCCGCGAAGGTTTCCCCGGGAGAGCTGCGGGCTCCTAAAGAGCTGCACCGAGGCTTGTTTGTTGTTTTGAGTCATTAAATTACACCACACTTAATTACTCCCAATCTACCACCAGTGAAGGCTTTCCAAGCAAAGCTGCCTCTGTCAAGAAACCATTTTTGTATCTAACGACCTCCTCCCAAGAATGCTTTTGAAGGAGCAGTTAAACAGCACCAGGCTCCCTTTGCCGGGGGGGATGCTCACTGGGAAGCACCGAGAGAGGGAAAATCGGGGTTTTAAGGACAAAATGGTTTTCCAAGAGCACAAAGGCCTTGCCTTGCTGGGAAAAGCGTTTGTCTGGGGACCAGCCAGCTGCAGAATTTCATCAGTGCTGGGCCACTTCAGTCTGGAGAGGAGGAGGCTCTGAGCTGACCTTATTGTGGCCTTTCAGTATCTTAAGTGGGCTACAAGAAAGCTGGGGAGGGACTCTTTAGGCTGTCAGGCAGTGATAGGACTGGGAGGAATGGAACAAAGCTAGAAATGAGTAGATTCAGACTGGATGTTAGGAAGAAATTCTTCAGCATGAGGGTGGTGAGAGCCTGGAATGGGTTGCACCTCATCCCTGGAGGTGCTGGATGAGGCTCTGGACAGCCTGCTCTAGTGTGAGGTGTCCCTGGGCATGGTAGGGGAATGGAACTGGCTGATTCTTATGGTCCCTTCCAACCCTGACTGGTTCTGTGAGTCTGTGATTCTAACAGAGCCTGGTGCCAAGCTGCAGACTCATGGTGCCTGCCTCCACCTCCAAAGTCATGTCCTGAGTATTCAACAGACAGTGACATGGTTGCATCTGGGAGGCTTTGCCTCCTTTCCTCCCAGCACAGGGAAATATCAATGCACAATTGGTACTAGCTTAAGAACTTCTCCCCTGTACAGCTCTGTGTATTCCAGGAGGTCCCAAGCTGTGCCAAAGGCTCAGAGCCCAGCAGTGCCAGGTTATGGCATCTCCAAATAATCAGCTCTTTCAGGAAAGTTAAAAGCAGCATCCAGAAAGCAGCAGGTGTAGCTGCAGAAGGCTGTGCTTGGGTGAGCCTGAGCTTTCAGCACCACTCACCATGGGCTCCAAGCCCTCCTCACATGCCAGGGCAGCAGAGCACCAACAGAGATGCTTCTGGGGGGTGTGAGAGACTGAGAAAGGGGATGGAGGGAAATGAGGAGTCAGGCAGGACAGGCAGCAGTAGTGACCAAGCAATTTATCAAAGAGCTGGTGAGATCTGAGCTGGAAACAGGAGCTGGCTGAGTAAGGAAACCAGGGACAAAGGCAATTCACCTTGCAGTTACTGTGTGAGGATCTGAGAGCCTCCTGCAGCTCTTTCTGAGTCAGATTAGCTGAAGTTCAAATCTTGAGGTGCTTCCAAGCATGTCCTGTGTCATTTGCACCAATTACAGGGCTGCTGGCCAGCCTGCCCTCCAGTTTGGATCTTAATGTGAAACAGGAGGAGCCTTAATATCTCTGCTATCAGGAAATGGGTATTTAACCTAATTTTTCCAAATCCTAATTGCATCCTTATTCTTCCTAATACTGAGCTAATAAATGAGGCATTTCAGATTTCACCCTGGCATTTCAGCACAGCATAAAAAAAAAGCACAGAGAACAGATTAAGCAGCCAGGAGATGCATTGCTCTCTCCCAGCCCATGCCACACCAGTGCCACACTTCACAGATGGGTTCAGCAGGTGCTGCTGTGTGTGGGCAGGAGCAGCAGGGTGAGCTGATTAACCCAGGGAAACAACAGCACCTGGGGCTGCTGCTTCTGTGTCGCTGTCATAAGTCTGAGCTGCTTGCTGCTTTCCCCTTTCTGTCTCTTCAGAGGGAAGAAATCCAACAATTGTGCCCTTGTAGCCAAGAGGGCCAGTGGGATCCTGAGGTGCATTAAGAAGAGTGTGTCCAGCAGATCTAGGGAGGTTCTCCTCTCCCTCTGCTCTGTTCTGGTGAGACCTCATCTTGAGTACTGCATTCAGTTTTGGGTTCTCCAGTTTAAGAGGAACAGAGATTTGCTGGAGGAGGTCCAGTAGAAGACTACAAGGATGATTATGGGACTGGAGCACTGCCTGATGAGGAGAGGCTGAGGGGCCTGGGGCTGCTTAGTCTGGAGAGGAGAAGGCTGAGAGGGGACCTAATAAATGTTTATAACTATCTGAGGGCTGGGGGGCAGGAGCAGGGGACAGGCTCTGCTCCCTTGCTGCCTGGGATAGGACAAGGAGCAATGGATGGAAGCTGCAGCACAGGAGGTTCCAGCTCAACACAAGGGGGAACTTCTTTCCTGGAAGGGTCCCAGAGCACTGGCACAGGCTGCCCAGAGAGGTTGTGGAGTCTCCTTCTCTGGAGCCTTTCCAGGCCTGTCTGGATGTGTTCCTGTGTGCCCTGAGCTAGATTGTATGGTCCTGCTCTGGCAGGGGGGTTGGACTGGATGATCTCTTTGGGTCCCTTCCAACCCCTGACATCCTGTGAGCTTATGATCTTGTGAACTACATCTCCAGAGCAGAGCTCCCTGATGAGTGAAGTGCTGACATTCCAGGCCCTGAGCTGGGGGTGTTTATGCTGAACTATGCTCCCTCATGCCTCCATTAAAGAAGGAGCCACTGACAGATGAAAATGTTCATGGTTTCCATAAAGCTGCCTTCATTTTTCATCCTGTCCTGGATGAAACACTTTCTTACTGTCTTTGACATCAAAGAAATCATTTCTTTACGTGGTACCACCTGATCTGCTTTCCCTTCCCAACCTCCACTCCCTGAGAAAGCTGAGCACTAATTGGCATTCAGTGAACAAATTGCCATTACTTTTATTAATTATATCACACTGTTCAACACCCAAGATAAGGGAATTAGTGTTCTCTACACCAGGCAGAGCTGCCACTCCTCTCAGGAGAGAGAGGCTGAGAGAAAGAGGTAACCAAGCCCAGAAGTTGTGCTTCACCCCTGCAAGATGCCTTTTGTCAGCACTGCTGAGCTCTGAACTCATCCCACAGCCCTGGCATATGCCACATTCCTGCCAGGAGCAGTGAGCCACTTCCCCAGGCACTGCTCCTGCCCTGCCACCCTGCCATAGCAGCTGCCCCCCACCAGCTCCAGCTTGCTCTGCTGAGACCAGTGTCCCTCCAGGGTGTGAGTATGGCAGTGGCACAGAACGAAGCCATCAAGTGGCACTTGCTGGGTTCCCTTTGCCTTGGTTCTCCTCCTGTCTGTCAGGTAGGAGAAGGAGCTGTTTGCACAGCCCAGTTCCCAGCTGCAGGGTTCAGTTTCAAGTCCAGAGCTGAACAGGCTGCAGTGGTGTGAACTGTTACAATAACATTAAAAATTCAGCAGGATTCATTATCCTAAATTTAATCACTCCCTGGGAAACTCTGTCAGGCTCATTACATTGGTTCCCTTTTTGACATGGTTTAAGCTCCTCCAGAGAGCAGCTGTACAATAGCAATGATAATGATTAAATTGCTGCCTAAAGCTTCGCTGGACATCAAAAATAAGTAGACTTCCTTCACACTTCCAACCACTTTTTAAAGCAAACTATCATCATCCTAAAATATTAGAGCTTCTGACACGTCCTGCTGGAGTTAACCAAAGCCAAGCTCACAGAGAGAGAGAGCAGTGAGGGCTCTGCCAGCACAGGTCCTGAGGGGGCTGGGTCACATCAGTGATGGGAGGTCAGGCTGCAGAGACCAGCAAAACTTAGCCCTTTGACAAACACAGACTACCTGAAAGAAACTCACAGATGAAGGATTCTCAAACAGTCCAGGAGCTGAAGACAGGAGTGGTTTTCAGGCAGCCACACAGCAAAGCCCACTCCTGTTAGCACAGCCCCACTGCCTCAGAGCACCTGGCATCCCAAGTGCCACCTGGCACCCCAAGTGCCATGTCTCATGGGCATGGGCTCACTCAGTGCTCCAGAAGTGCCCAGCTCCTCTCACACTGTGAGCTCCTTCCATGGGACCAGAAATGCTGCAACCACTAAGGGGGCTTTGATCCTGCATTTCCTGGTCCTGGGGAGGAAGGAAACTGCAGGAGCTGACACAAACTGGTCCCAGAAGGACCTTCTCTGCTCTGTGAAACAACAGAAGGCTTTACAGAGCCCAGAATGTTCTCAGGAAGGCACAAAGTTGACATTTCACCCCAAAGCATTCCAATCCTCAGCCTGGAAAGCTGCAGTTTCTGCCACCACCAGGCTGCTGTCTTGCTGTGCTCTCTACCCACAGTCCCCATGGCCACCCAGCTCCACCACTCTGCTCTGCAGCAGGAGTGAGGCACACAGAGCTGGTCAGAGGGACCTGCTGAACCCAAGCAGGCACAGGAGGCTTGCTGAGCTTTCAGACCAGGGATGGCAGAACTCATTCAGGCTTTGCAAGTGCTGTGTGCTGAGGATGCCTGTGCTGAGGGCTGCCCTGCCAGGCAGTGCACAGCTGCTATGCATTTAAACAGTCTGCTTTGCAGCAGCGTGCCCGCTCCGGCTGCCTTTATGGCACTGCCACATCCTGCACGTGTGCAGCTCAAACCTCTTCCCACAAGAGTTCATAAATCCAGAGCCCAATTACTGCACACCCTGATCCCACTGCCTGGGCACCAGGTGGGAGCAGCCACCTCAGCAGGACTGCTCTGACCAGGCTCTCCCCGCAGGGACTCATGGCTGGGCACAGCAAAGGGCCAGCCCTCAGCTGGCTCCAGAGCCAAGGTGAAGGTGCAGCTTCCACTGCACAGCCAGCCTCTCAGACAGGTAAAGCCCATCAGCACCCCCAGCTTCAGTAAAGGAGCCTAAGGGCCCAGTTTTCTTCTAGTGAAAGCATCAGTAGGAAGATGTAGCTCACCTCTGTCCCTGCTCCACCTTCAGTGAGCACAGATCACCACCTGGGAGACTAAGGAATAAACTAAAAGGAGCTTTTCAGCCCTAGAGCAGGAACTCTGCAGCCACTTCAGCAAGCTTGGAGCCTTCTGGTCAGGACATAACACAGCCACATTGCCACCAGCCAACCCACCACACACAGCCCCTCTTTACCTGGTCTGGGTGATGGGGAGCCCCTTTCTAGCTACAGGATCACAGACTCACAGGATGTTGAGGGTTGGAAGGGACTCAGAGATCATTGAGTCCAACCCCCCTGCCACAGCAGGACCATACAATCTAGCTCAGGTCACACAGAACACATCCAGACAGGCCTTGAAAGGCTCCAGAGAAGGAGACTCCACAACCTCTCTGGGCAGCCTGTGCCAGTGCTCTGGGACCCTTCCAGGAAAGAAGTTCCCCCTTGTGTTGAGCTGGAACCTCCTGTGCTGCAGCTTCCATCCATTGCTCCTTGTCCTATCCCAGGGAGCAGTGAGCAGAGCCTGTCTCCCTCTTCTGCCCCCCAGCCCTCAGATAGTTATAAACATTTATTAGATCCCCTCTCAGTCTTCTCTTCTCCAGACTTCTTCCCACTGAGCTGGGAGAGCCTCGGCCATAGGACTTTGGAGGGGATTTCTGAGCCCTGGCACACAATTGCCTGGGCAGCCTCAGCAAAGTGTTTTCACAGCATTTAAAATGCAGCACCAGGGTCCTGCTCCAGATCAGGAGGAGCTTGGAGGACCTCAAAAACATCTGCATTTGCCAGCTGTACCAGTAGGCATTAAAAAAAAAAAGGCTTCCCTCTCCAAACATCCCTAATTTCTCATCTTAGCCCTTAAAGCATATCTAAAGAGATTTCCTCCTTCCAGCAAAGGGCCCCACTGAGCTCTGTAAGGTTTTTGTGTCCTCCGAGTTAAAACTCAGGGTGGAGCTTTCTGGAGGACAAACCCTGTGAGCTCACGCTCACTTTTTGGAGAGGAGGGGTTTAAAGAGAGCTATAAATAGGTGAATATCATCAGCTAAATTTGTCATTAATTCCAGCAGCTCCTTCACTCTAAGAGCAAGACCACTGGAAGAGCTTTGCTAGTTTCTGAGAGCTGTGGGTGTCCATTTACTTACTACAGTGTGTAAATCATGTCCTGGTTTTACTATGCAGCACAACAACTGGTGTAGAGAAAAAAGAGGAGGCTGAGAGGAGGCTTTAGTTTGAAAAAGAGGCTGAGGGGAGACCTCATTGCTGCCTACAGCTACCCGAAGGGACATTGTGGAGAGGCTGCTGCTGGGCTCTGCTCACAGGTAATTAGAGACAGAACAGAGCAGGATGGCCTCAAGCTGAGGCTGGGAAGGTTTAGGTTGGACATTAGGAAAAAGCTTTTCATGGAGAGAGTGGTCAGGGACTGGAATGAGCTGCCCAGGGAGGTGGTGGAGTCACCAGCCCTGGATGTATTTAAGGGTCATTTGGATGTGGAGCTTAGGGATATGGTTTAAGGTGAATCTTGTAAAGTAGGGTTCTAGGTTGGACTTGGTGACCCTAAGGGGCTTTGCCAGCCTGGATGTTTCTGTGGTTCTGAGACACTGCCCCTCAGAGCTGCAAAGAACCAGAAGGGCATTCCAGCTGAAATTCCTCTTCAGTGCTCAGGAGTTTTGTGTGAGCAGCAGCTAAACCTTGTGCTAATTTCTTCTTGACTCATCAGTATTTCCCCTGAGAATCAGTGAACTGCTCTTCAGCTGCCCTTGTAAGTCATGGGCAGAAGAGCAGAGAACCTCAGCTATGCATCTGGTCCATGCAGTGCACTTGGTCCTTTGAAGCAGGCTGAGTGCATCACTGAATAAACTGAAACTGAGCTGAAAAGTTACTTTGAATTCTTATTCCCAAGCACTGTGCTGCTTTAATTGGCTCCCCTGTGAGTACAGGGACAGTTGCCATGCTATGGGAAAGCTCTGCTTGGAATCCAGCAGTACAGAAAGCCTCCCGAGCCCAGGAACCCCACCCAAGTGCAGGATATCCTCTGAGAGGATATGGGAGAGCTGACAGCACCGGGCCAGGAGCTCCTCAGCCACCTGCCAGCCACACCAGGCTGAGGTTAGGAAGCCCTCAGAGCTCAAGCACTGAAATGAAGTTGTCTGGAAGGAAGAGCTGGACGAGCCAGGTGGCCAAGCCCCATTGCTGACTGCATTCCTCTTGGGTGCCCACCCAGCCTTAGAGAGGGCTGCATCCTGCACTCGGTGCTTTGCTCATCCAACCAGCTGCACTTAAGAAGAATTTGCCACCAAAGACTGAAATTTATCTAGATCAAAGCTCACAGACAGGACATAAACAGAGAACTCCCAGCGGAACCTCGGCTAATTGCAGCTGGAGCAAGAGCTGTAGGGAAGAGGAATGCTCCTGAATGATTTCCTTCCCTGCTGTCCTCTGCAGAGCTGCTCATCTATCTCTGCTCAGCTGCCACGGGGCTCCAGCACTGCTCACCCACAGCTAAGCTCACGAGTTTGAGGAACATCCCCAACGTGTGACCCACACCAGACCCTGCCACCTGGAGGCATTCCTGTGCTGAGTGCCCTGAGTCAGCCTGCTCTGGCAGGGGGGTTGGACTCGATGACCTCTGAAGGTCCCTTCCAACCTCCAATGTTCTGTGATTCTGTCATCTGGTGCTGATGTTCCTGTGTCCATGCCACGGGTGATGAACCAACCTGCACAGCCACACAGCAGTGACGCTGCTGCTGCTCCTGCTCCTGCAATCCCTGCCTCCAGGGCAGCTCCTTATTAGCAGGAATGTGTAACAGGGCTGCATAACTGCAACAGTGGCTCCAGGTGCCAGTGGAGGCCAGTGACAAGTGGAGTCCCTCAAGGATCAGGCCTGGGACCAGTCTTTGTTTAACATCTCTGTGGACGACAGGGACAGTGGCACACTCAGTTAGTTTGCCAAGGACAACAAACTGTGTGGTGTGGCTGACAGCTGGAGGGAAAGGATCCATCCAGAGGGAGCTCCTTGACAGGCTGGAGAGGTGTGCCCAAGCCAATCTCATGAGGTTAAACAAGACCAAGTGCAAGGTCCTGCACCTGGGTCGAGGCAATCCCTAGCACCAATATAGGCTGGGCAGTGACTGGCTGGAGAGCAGCCCTGAGGAGAGGGATTTGGGGGTGCTGGTGGGTGAGAAGCTCAATATGAGCTGTCAGAGTGCTCTGGCAGACCAGAGAGCAACCAGAGCCTGGGCTGCAGCAAGAGCAGTGTGGGCAGCAGGGCGAGGGAAGTGATCCTGCTCCTCTGCTCTGCACTGGTGAGACCCCACCTGGAATACTGCCTCCAGTTCTGGAGCCCTGGCTACAAGAGGGCTATGGATGTGCTGGAAGGTGTCCAGAGCAGGGCCACGAGGATGAGCAGAGGGCTGGAGCTGCTCTGCTGTGAGGAGAGACTAAGGGAGTTGGGACTGTTCATTCTGGAGGGGAGAAGGCTCTGAGATGACCTTATTGTGACCTTTCAGTATCTGAAGGGGGCTACAAGAAAACTGGGGAGTGACTCTTTAGGCTGTCAGGAAGTGATAGGACTGGAGGGAATGGAACAAAGCTAGAAATGGGGAGATTCAGACTGGATGTTAGGAAGAAGTTCTTCAGCATGAGGATGGTGAGACCCTGGAACAGGTTGCCCAGGCAGGTGGTAGAAGCCTCATCCCTGGAGGTGCTTAAGGCCAGGCTGGATGAGGCTCTGAACAGCCTGATCATGGCAGAGGGGGTTGGAACTGGCTGATCCTTGTGGTCCCTTCCAACCCCGACTGATTCTATGATTCTAGCACAACCTGAACTTCACCTGGCTCATTTACAGTTGCTCTGGTTTGGGTAACAGCTGCTGCTCCTCCCCTCAACCACAGGGTCAGAACTTGTGCTGCAGCTGCACAAAGGACCAGAAGGATCCTGGTCCTCAGCACCAAGATGTTCAGCGCATTTTTCTCTTTGTAAGGACAAAACACATCCCCAATCAGTGCTTCAAAAGAAGCCTGAGCCCTTGGTTCATCAACTCAAACAAATTGAAGGGCTTCTAAAGGAAAAATAAACCCTCTCAGAATGACACAATGCCCAGGGTTAAAAGTGAGGAGAGGGAGGAAAGAGGAGAAAGGAGACTGGGTAAGAATAAGGCAGCACAGAGCAGTCATGGCCTCAGTGGAGCTGCATCTGTCGGTGAAGAAGATACAGAAGGATGCTCAGGAGGGAAATGAAGACACAGGACAGTCAGATCCCAGAGCCCAACAAAATTCACTTCTTACTAAGAGATTCTCTTAGGAAATGGTTGAGCAGAAGCCATTTGCACTTTCACACCACAGTAATTTTTCATGGGGCAGACTTTCCACCTGCCTAAACACATTCTTGCTGCTCTAAGATGATCCTGTGGTACTTTCTGGGGTTAGCCCACTTTGATTCTTTATTCCCCATGCTCCTCAAACACAGAGAACAAAACCCTCTGAGTTTTAAAGGCCCCTGAACTCTGAAGTAATGTAGTCTCAAAGGAAAGGCTGCAGAGCTGCACCTTCCTTCCACCCAGCACTGTTCTGCAGGGGGTTGGCTGAATGCCTGCTCTGCTGTGCTCAGCACTTGCCCCTCACAACCTGACTTGGCTGCCCAGAGATGCCCACCCAGCCAGGCCCAGCCTGTGTGCTGGTTCTCAGAACTGGGTTTATTTGTCCCCAATCTTGGATGGAAATCAACCTTTTCTTCCTCCCTCCTTTTGGACAAAGACATCTATTTACTCCTAGCCATAGCCAAGCACTGCTCCCTCCTCCTGCTTGCAGGAGCTTAGTCTGAGGAGAGCCCATGCCAAGATGTCCTCCTGGATGCATTCACTCAGAGGCTGCAGTGGGATCCAGCAGAGCTCTGCTGCATGTATTGCACCTTGTGCTGGAGCTGAGTTTTCCAGCATCACTTGGAAGTCAGTGCAGAGAAAAAAATAATACATTTTAAAAAAGAGTCAAGTTCTCCTAAAGAAAGCAATAACTGAGCCAAATCAAGCTCCAAGCAAGCTCCATCAGGGCTGTTGCCACCCCCTATTCATCAGGAACAATGAGTGCAGGCATTGAGATTCCAGGCTGGTTTTATGAACAGAGTGCTGCCTTTTTAGTATGTCACATTTAGGCAAGAGAACAGATTCTGGCTGTAAAAAAGTACCCTTGGAACCTGCTTTTATAGTTCTTACTTGAAATATTTCTAAACAGCCCTCTCCTCACATGCATTTAAACAACTCCAGCCTCAGGAGTACAATAACCCCCAGCAAATATGCTGACTGCTCCAGAGCATAAATGTGAGTCCTACTTGCAGGTCCCAACTTAATGAGCTCACAGACAACAAAGCCCCCAGATGAAAGGGGGATCAAAGCTAATCCCCGTGGGCAATCCCACACTCACCTGCAGCCACCAACTTTTTCTCTACTGATTTTGAGGTTAGCATCCAGCACAGCACCCTGATGTGAAATGTGATTAGACAAGGAGCAATGGATGGAAGCTGCAGCACAGGAGGATCCACCTCAACACAAGGGGAACTTCTCTCCTGGAAGGGTCACAAAGCACTGGCACAGGCTGCCCAGAGAGGTTGTGGAGTCTCCTTCTCTGGAGCCTTTCCAGGCCTGTCTGGATGTGTTTCTGTGTGCCCTGAGCTAGATTGTATGGTCCTGCTGTGGCAGGGGGGGTTGGACTCGATGATGTCTTTGGGTCCCTTCCAACCCTCAACATCCTGTGAGCCTGTATCCTTCTGCCCTCAGACCTGCACTGATAGGGATCAGCCAGCCAGGGTCTGGAAGAGTTTTGGGGGGTAAACATCCCACTCTCCCCATACAGGACTGCAACAAAAGCAAATCCAAGCTCATCAATATTTAGCAAGTTCTCACACTCCATGACAGATTTGGGATGTAAAAGAATGTCAAAGACATTCCCTGTAATTTCCTTATGCAGCAAGAGCAGCCCCTTCCTAGGAGCAGCTCTGTGGCTCCATCCCCTACCTGCTTCCTGAGGATTAGTGTGGGGTTGGAGCTGCTCAGAGGGGAGAATGATACCCACATAGACATCTGCTGCCTGGAGACTCTTCAACCACCTTTCACACAGAACTAGAGTCAAACAGGTTGGAAAAGACCTCTGAGATCATCAAGTCCAACCTATCACCTAACCCTTCTGATTAACTAAGCCATGGCACTAAGTGCCTCATCCAGCCTCCTCTTAAACACCTCCAAGGATGGGGACTCCACCACCTCCTTGGGCAGCCCTTTCCAATGCCAATCACTCTTGCCGTGAAGAACTTCTTCCTAACATCCAGCCTAAACCTGCCCTGGCACAGCTTGAGCCTGTGTCCTCTTCTTCTGTTGCTGGTTGCCTGGCAGAAGAGATCAACCCCACCTGGCTACAACCTCCTTTCAGGCAGTTGTAGACAGCAATGAGGTCTGCCCTGAGCCTCCTCTTCTCCTCGGTCTCTGGGGTTGTTGGCATCTGCTGTGCAGCTGCCACCTATTCAGGGATACCTTAACCACTGCTCCAGGTATTTCCTTCAAAGAGTCCCCAGGACAGCAGAATCACAGCAACCTACAGCCCACAGCCTTGCTGTGCCCAGCAGGTTACACCACAGGCAAGCCCTGTTGGCATCCAGACCAGGCTGACTATGGGGAAGGGAAGCACCCAAGGCAGCAGCTGAGCTCTGGGCACCCAAAGCTCCCCAGAAGCAGGGTGCCTGCTCCCCTTGCCCACCCCCGCTCCAGAGCTGGGCATCTGCATCCCACACACCTCTCCTGTGAGAGCTCACAGCTTGGGAATTCACAGCTGGAGCTGCCAGGAAAGCTGTGCAGGGGACAGTGAGGGGCATAAAAAGCTCCCTTAGTGGATTTAATGCCCAGCCATAAAACGTTTCATCCATTCCAGAGGACACTATTTAAACAGATGCTATTAGTGGTTGTATTTCAAAAGTCAATGGGGCTAAATAAATCTAACATTTACTTTTACTAAAAATGTTATGAGGCCAAGCTCTATTTTTTTTTGTTCTCTTTAGGTGTTCAATTAAGCAAAAACCCCACATAGATCTGCTGCAGGATTTAAGACTGCCATGAACAGGAAAGCTTTTTTCTTGGTTTAAGCTTTCATCTCTTCATGGAAAGAACCAAATTGATGATTTTCAAATAATTTACATCCCAGAAGTAGTATTAAAAAAAAAAAAAAGTCCCAAATGGAGCTAAAAGCCTCGTAAATATCATCTGCTGCCACATTACATCAAATGCTCTGATGAACGAGCAGTGCCTAACAGGACCTGGAAGGTCTGAGTCCGGCGCCCTGCAGCCGCCGGCTCTCAGCGCTCTGCCGTCCTTGGCCGTTTCTGCTCTCCCATGAACAAAGTTTGAGCTTCTCCAGTTGCTTTTTGGTTGATTGCAGCTGTGCTTAAGTTTTGAGGAGCCTTACCCACCTGAGAAGCAACAGGAAAGATGTCATCAGCCCCGAATTTGGGGAAGGGGAGAAGAGGAGGCTCAGGGGTGACCTTATTGCTGTCTACAACTACCTGAGGGGTGGTTGTGGCCAGGAGGAGGTTGCTCTCTTCTCTCAGGTGGCCAGCACCAGAATGAGAGGACACAGCCTCAGGCTGTGCCAGGGGAAATTTAGGCTTGAGGTGAGGAGAAAGTTCTTCACTGAGAGAGTCATTGGACACTGGAATGGGCTGCCCAGGGAGGTGGTGGAGTCGCCGTCCCTGGAGCTGTTCAAGGCAGGATTGGACGTGGCACTTGGTGCCATGGTCTGGCCTTGGGCTCTGTGGTAAAGGGTTGGACTTGATGATCTGTGAGGTCTCTTCCAACCTTGGTGATACTGTGATACTGTGAATCCTGGCTGGGTTTGCAGGCTGGGTAGCCACCAGCCCACCGGGGAATGCAAATGGCTTTGATTTCTCTTTCAGCTGAGGGTGTGTAGGAGTGGGGAGGAGGCAGAGGGAGTTGGTGTTAGCTCTGCTGTTACAATGCTGGATTAAGGCAACCACCTGCCCGGCCCCTGCTTCCATCCCCGGTTTGCTTGTCAGAGCCCGCAGGCGTTTCACAGCCTCCTGTGGCCCATCTCACCGAAACGTGAAGGCACCCAAAGGCTCAGGCGGCTGCAGCCATCCAGAGCAGAGAAGCAGGAACTAAAAGCAAAGAGAGAGAACCAAACCCAGCCACAGACACTGGGCTGTGACCTCGCTGCTGGCAGAGGAGGTGAGCACAGCTCCAGCCTGTGATAGGCTCTGTTACCAATGCAAGATTTATTAGCGCCCATTGCTCTCCGGGTGGTTGCCACCAGCTCTGTTTTTCACACCCCCTTCATCATCCCAGCTTTTCAGTGTCTGCACACAGTGCCCACATTGCCCAGCTCATCCTGCCAGCTTTCTCCCCTGGCTCTCTGTGTCACTCTGCAAACAGCCAGTTCCTCTGCATGCCTTTCATCGCTAGGCTGAAAACAAGGCAGGCAATTTCCCTGCCTCGTTCTTCTTCAGCATCCTGAGCATCTCACTGCCTTGGCTGAGGGCATCAGCAAAACATGACTAATACAGGTTAAGGTTTTTCTTTCCACACCCAAGTGACCATGGTTAATATTTATGTGAGCAAAAGGTAGCTACTAAGCGTGCAGTAGGAGCAGATGTCCTGAACGCTGCTCTGGGAGAGACATTCATTGGTGTGGAAATGTGACTGGGTAGCAGTGCCAAGGGGACAGAGAGCTTCAGAGGGCTCCTTCTGTCCTGTCAAAACAAGTGAGGGGGCCTAAATGATGATGATGATTGTTATAAAGAAGAATAACCTTAGGGGTGGGAGAGGAGAAGGCTCCAAGGTGACCTTATTGTGGCCTTTAGTATCTTAAGGGGGCTACAAGAAAGCTGGGGAGGGATTTTTTAGGCTGTCAGGGAGTGATAGGACTGGGGGGAATGGAACAAAGCCAGAAATGGGTAATTTCAGACTGGGTATTGGGAAGAAGTTCTTCAGCATGAGGATGGTGAGAGCCTGGAACAGGTTGCTTAGGGAGGTGGTGGAAGCCTCATCCCTGGAGGTGTTTAAGGCCAGGCTGGATGAGGCTCTGGGCAGCCTGATCTAGTGTGAGGTGTCCCTGAGCATGACAGAGGGGTTGGAACTGGCTGATCCTTGTGATCCCTTCCAACCCTGATTCTATGATTCCATGGTACCACACAGGGATAAGTAAAGAACACTTCTGCCTCAAGAGTCATAGTCCAGCTGGGTCTGGTGGAGAACACAGAGGGTCAGTGTAGAAGGGGCTTGAGCTGAAGGAGACACAAGAGAACAGATATGGATGAAGAAAGATATACTTGGCAGGTTGTCTCCAAGGTGTTGAGCACAGTTTCTGGCATGGCTGGAGAGCAAGTGGGCAGTACCTCCTCCAGGCCTCTGCCCACCAAAGCATTAAAGCACAAGATGGTATCTGCTGGAAGGAGCTGTGCTGGGTGTTTTAAACACCCCCTTGTGAAAATCAGGATGAGTTCAGCGAGGAGATTGCAGTGGATGTCACTTCCCTCTGCCTCAGGGAAGGCTTCTGACAGAGGTTTATAAATGTGCTAGTGGTGCTTGTAAGGCAGCATTACCTTCTGAGAGAGTATTGATGCTGCTGGAATTATACCTGGCTTTAATTGTGTTATGGAACAGCTTTCTTGGTTCATGTATTGGCATTTTTTTGATGCATGGAGACTCTTTATAGATTTGTTCTTCACCACACAGTCCAAAGAAAAAAAAGAAGAAGAAAAAAAAAAAAGAAAGAAAGTATAAAAAGAAGGCAAGGAAAGTACCAAGGAAAAGCTTCTTCTCCTGCAATTTATCCTAGAAAATCTCTTCCCTCAGCCCACTTCACATCTTTGAGGTTTTCTGGCAGATTTCACAAGCAAACACATTAGCAGAGTGTCTCCTAAGAGGGAAGAGGGCAAGGAGTGGCTAGAAACAGCAGATTGTGGCCACCAACACTACATAAACCTGATGCACCAAGACTCATCCAGACAGCAAAGCCCCCAAAGGGAGGTCACCACCCTGCAGGACATTTCTCATATCTCATCCCTGAGATGGCCTCCAAAAAACCAAGACAACTCCAGGAACTAGATGCAGATCGCAGATGGTCCTAAGCCACAATGGATGTCCCTCAGGACCTGCCTTGGTGCTCACACTCAAAAGGGACAAAGCTATCTGTAAAGGGTTAACCTTCCTGGGGGTGGTCTGAACCTGACCCCTGGTGTAGTGGTTAGCCCACTCCCACTTCCTGTCTAGATCCCCTATAAAGACAGAGGAACTTTCTGCTTCTCTTTCTCTTTGCCCTCCCTGCCTGCCTGATGGCATCACCTTTGCTCCTGCCGCTCCTGTTTTTGCCACGTAGCCACCCTACCACAAGGTGGGACCCCCACCTCCTGAATTCTCCTCCAGCCATTGCCATCAGTCCAGTTGTATATACACAAATTGTACCTTGTTTCCCTTCCTTATACCTTTTTGCAACTCCCCTTACCTTAAATACCTTTTGTTTATTATAGAATCATAGAATCAATCAGGTTGGAAGAGACCTCCAAAATCATCCAGCCCCACCCATCCAACCTATCCATCCAGTCCAGCCCAGCCAAGCAAGAGCATCCAGTCCAGCCCTATCCAATCAACCAGACCATGGCACTAAGTGCCTCATCCAGGCTTTGCTTGAACACCTCCAGGGATGGCAACTCCACCACCTCCCTGGGCAGCCCATTGCAATGCCAATCACTTTCTCTGCCAACAACTTCCTCCTAACACCCAGCCTAGACCTCCCCTGGCACAACTTGAGACTGTGTCCCCTTGTTCTGTTGCTGGTTGCCTGGGAGAAGAGACCAACCCCACCTGGCTACAGCCTCCCTTCAGGTAGCTGTAGACAGCAATGAGCTCTGCCCTGAGCCTCTCCTCCAGGCTGCACACCCCTGTTGTTAAAGTTATTGTTAAAGTTTCTCTTTTAATTTCCAAATTGAAGCAAGATTATTCTTGGGGTGTTTTATCCCTTTTCACTCTATGCATCTAATTCCTTTCTTTCCAAAGGGGGAAAGAGGGGAAGGCATCCTATTAATGTATTGTTCTGTTAGGCTCTTTTGGGCTGTGGGAAGCTTCAGCTAGAAGTGATACACCACCCGAAATCAGCCTTATCTCCGCTTCCAGCAGTGCACATCCCTAGCTCCAGTGCCACACCGAGCTTGGCACTCAGCTGGTTGTGTTTGCTTTGACATTTGAGGCGAGGACATGGCCAAGAGTGTCCCCTGCACTGTCAGCCGGTCCTTCTGCAGCTGGGTGGGACAGGGGTGGGGAAATAAAAGTGCCAGTGCACACCGAGGGCTGGTAAGACACTGCCTGTTCCATTTTTAAGCAGATGGAGCTGGCACAGATTGAATGCAGCTCTTCAGATGCACTTTAGCATGATTCAGATGGCTGTAGCATGACAGGTGCAGCTGACCTCGGAGCCCAAGAGGTAGGTTGTTTAAAACACAAGAGAGGACCCAGCATTTCTTGCCAGAGCTGCTGCCTGGCAGTGATCTGGGCACTGCTGGGAAGGGGCTGATGCTCAGATGTGCAGCACAGACACTGGGACTGCTGCCACTTGATATGGCTGGCAAAGTGCATGGTCCTGTACACAGGGCATGACCTTGGGCTCTTCCACCAGCCTCTTCAGCCCACCAGTCACCTAGTGTGGTATAGAATCATAGAATCATAGAATCAATCAGTCAGGGTTGGAAGGGACCACAAGGATCATCCAGTTCCAACCCCCTCTGCCATGCCCAGGGACACCTCACACTAGAGCAGGCTGTCCACAGCCTCATCCAGCCTGGCCTTAAACACCTCCAGGGATGAGGCTTCCAACACCTCCCTGGGTAACCTGTTCCAGGGTCTCACCATCCTTATGCTGAATAACTTCTTCCCAACATCCAGTCTGAATCTACCCATTTCTAGCTTTGTTCCATTCCCCCCAGTTTTATCACTGTCTCTCCCAGCTCCCTCATAGCCCCCTTAAGATACTGAAAGGCCACAATAAGGTCACCTGGAAGCCTTCCCCTCTCCAGACTGTATGAAGAACCTGCCCTGGTTCCACCCCTGCATGGGCTTAGTCCTGCTGTATGCAAGTAGGGGTGAGACAGAACTGCCTGTGTGTCCCACACTGCAACTGCATGGCTACACCTTCACACCAAGCACTGCTGCAGCCTGCAGGCCATCAGCATGCTCACAGCCTGCTTTGGCTCTCTCTGGATTTGGCCAAGACAACCAGACCCTCTTCTGCCAGCAGCACAGGAAGGTTCTTTGCTGATGCTTTCCTCAGCTGCTGCCCTGTGACATCCTGTTCTGAACAGAAGGCTGGGCTGGAATTCAAAACAACAGCAGCAGCAGCGTTTGATGTTTTCAGAGGTAAGGAGAGAGCCATTTGGAGAGCCAAGGAACATTACAGCTGGTGGAACCATCATTAAAGCCTGAAAAACCTGCCTTGCATCAGCACACCAAGCAGAGGCCCTCACTGCTCTGATGAAGGTTCCTATTTCATCACACCACTGAACTCTGATTATTTTGCAGAGCCACTTCTCCATCCCCAGCAATTTAATGGGTGTGAGAACTTGCACCCTTGTGGGTACAATTCTGAAGGTTTCTAATTGCTAATCAAGGGACCAGGATAGAGTGATCAGCTTCTGCTATTTATTACCAGTGTTGTAAATGTAATTATGTGAAAGATGTCCTGATATTGATGCCACATAAAAACTTAAGACTGGATAGAAATTAATTAGTGACAACATTTCTGTTCTGTGGCTGTGGGAATAGCTGCAATGTGAGTGACATACGGTGGCTGCTCTGCTCCCACCACCATCAAAGCACTTGCACCGCCCAGGTGCTACACGGGCAGGGACACAAGGATTAAAGCCGAGCCCACTGACCCTGCTGCCCTTGGTCAGTGAGGCAGTGGCTCACACAGAGGTGCCCGTTAGGATGAAGGGGAGCAGATGGCAACAGTTCAGTTCGTGTCCTAAAGGGGCAGCCAGCAAACCCCAGCGAGAGCTGCGAACAGCCCCTGAGTGCTCCTTCGGCATCAGTCCCACCTCCCACCAACTCATCCTCCCTCAAGAGGGACGATGCAAAAGCCTCAGAAGAGGCAAAGTCGCTGAGCAGCAGAGGCAGGCCGAGCAGAGAGGCTGTGGGAAGCTCTTTGCAGTTCCCTTCCGCTCGGGCTGGAATTCAGAAACGAGAGCGGCTGGACCCCAAGGAGAGGAGGATGAAAGAGCTTCGCTCGCGGGCACGGGACACTGCTCCCCTTTGTGGGACCAGATGTGAGGACAGAGAGTGGAGAAGAAAAGCGAGGCTGGGGCTGAAAGAGGCTTTTTTTCCCCCCTCTTTCTATCTTTCTTTCTTTTTTTTTTCCAAAGCAAGAACCAAAGGGAAATGCCCCTGAAAGAACAACTGTGCCTTGTTAGTTTGGGAAGCTGGCTGCAAAAGGGGACGTTTTTGAAACGTGGCTGCAGTTACCAAGCAACAGCTGAGCCCCTGCTCTGCTGCTGCCAGCACCTTCAGTTCGGGGAGGGGGCAGACCCCGCAGCTCTCCCCCAGCACTGGGAAGGCCCCGGGCAGAGCAGGCTGAGGCTGTAGGGTGCTGCGCAGGAAGCAGCCACTGCTCAGTCCCTGCTCCAGACACAAGCCCGAGTGATTGGGATGGAAAAGAAATGGATGCACTACACTGAGAGGGTCTGATGAAGAAGAGAGGGAGAGGAAAGCCTGCAATAAACCCAGCAGCTGCAGCAGAAGAGCTTCAGTTTTATGTGGGTGTAACCTTGAGCGTTATTTAATGTATGTTACTAAAACTAAGGGAAGCAAAACTCCAAAGTGGAGAGTCCTCATGCACACCCAAGTGTTTAGCAGGATTTTGTACAGCTCAGGCATCTAACAATAGAAGAAGAAAACAAATCCTCCCAGGACCCACCGTTGCAAGGCTGGCTCTGGGAGCAGATGAAAGCCCACAGCTCTGGCTGGGTCCAGAGCTTCTTAGCATTTTATCCCTGTAACTCCAGACAAGGATATCATTGCACTTACCTAATCCACAAGCTGTTTTGTTACCTCCATTACTGTTCTAAATGAGAATTAGGCACAACATGTGCTTAATTTAGGCTATGAGTTGAGCTGGCAAAGCTCTAAGCTCATACCCAAGCTGTACAAAGAGCTGAGGGGTTTTATTTCCACTCATTTGGGTGAAGAGAACTGGCCCCAAATCTTCACAGCCTTGCATGGCTCCAGACATCTTCCCTCATTGTGTCCCCAAATGCTCTGAGCTGTCTGGAGCTGAGCTCTGGGTTTAAACACCTCGGCTTGAAACATTAGCAAAAGACAGAGATTAAATGTTGGACCAGACAGCTGAGGGTGCCAAGACTAGACCTGCCCATCTCCATCTGCTCTGCTCACCACGTGAAAGATCAGGACTGGGGACACAAAGCAATTGGCCACACCACCCAGCATCCTGTCACTGCTGCCCACTCCTCACACAGGCTTTGGAGGCGCAGCTAAGTGATTTGTGGCTAGAACAGAAAGGTTTGGCTGTGCTCCTCCATCTCGTGCTGTTAGCTGTCACTAATGGGACTGTTGTTATTTCTCACCCAAATATGTCTCACTCTCTTTGCATGCCACCAGCAACTGTGCAAACAGCTTTTAAAGTCTTGAAACTCACTTTTGTGCACTGCTGAGCAGCTGCTTGCTCAGATGCTACATGAGAAATGAACTGAGCACCTCCAGCTCTTTATTTTTCCTCTCACTCCTCTCCCTGTGTTGCTCTGGGACCTTGCCTTTGTCACTGGCACAGGTTGCCCAGGGAGGTTGTGGATGCTTCCTCTCTGGAGGTGTTCAAGGCCAGGCTGGATGAGGCCTTGAGTGACCTGTTCTAGTGGGAGGTGTCCCTGCCCATGGCAGGAGGTTGGAACTGGATGAGCTTTGAGGTCTCTTCCAATCTAAACCATTCTGTGATTCTTTGATCTCTGGCTCTGGATTCACTTCTGAGGGTTTGCCATGTTTGCTGTTTGTGATGCACCTGGGAGGGGGCAGCTTTTGCCATGGAAAACTGAACTGGCCAACTTGCCATGACTCAACTATTCCTCCTTTCAAAGCTGGGAAAGGTGGTGGGTGAGTGCTAACTGCCAGGCCAGCCAGCAGAGTTCTGCAAGGGATCCTCAGTCATGTGAACCTCCTCAGGGTGATCACTGTTGTGCTGCCTGTCCAGAGCTCACTGATTGTTGCTGTCAGCTCCTGGTGAGGGGTGGTTGAGCCAGCATTGGACACAACCCCCCCCACCTAACCTTCTGACAACTTCACTTTTCTCCACAGAATCTGCCAGGGAGGCTGCAGAGGTTTGAGAGTCACTGCTGCTCTTTTATGGAACAGGCAGACATTGAAGACCTTCAGTGTTTATGGCTCAGGTGACTTTCCATCCCCTCAGGTTTATTATGGTCCACTAAAACTAAAGGAGAAAACGTTGCTTGCACTCATCAAAAGGCCAAGCCTTCGAGCAGGAAACAAAAGCAGACTTAGCTGGCTGAGCCTTTAGCTGGTGTTGCTTTGGGATTGATGCAGTGCAAGGCTTTGCCATCCACATTATTTTTTTCACACAGTCTGGATGAGCAGCTCCAGTACAACACCCCTTGAAATCCAACTCCAGGGCTGAACGTGGGGCAGGCAATATCTCAGGAGCTTGGTGTGGATACATGAACCACAGCATACCAAGCTAAGACAGCAGTGACTGTGACAGCAAGATGCTGGTGAAGCTGCAGGTGTATTGCCCTTTATTCTGCTCAGCAAACAGCTGCATTTAAAAGATAATACCAGTCCAGACCATCAAAAGGCACCGCTCAGAGAAACACCACTACTTTAAGCTAAGCATCTTTGCTGAGGCTGGAAACCACTCGAACAGGAAGGACAAAGATATGAAGCTGCTTTGGCCAAGGAGTGTCCATTTCCCCTGAGCTCAGCACAAAGGGATCCCACAGCCAGACACACAAAAGCAGGAAGGAACACACAGCTGAGGT
The DNA here is from genome assembly GCF_015220805.1 of Pogoniulus pusillus. Classification (NCBI taxonomy): domain Eukaryota; kingdom Metazoa; phylum Chordata; class Aves; order Piciformes; family Lybiidae; genus Pogoniulus; species Pogoniulus pusillus. Next base: position 12,440,939 of record NC_087290.1, on the reverse strand, counting down.
GCACCTGAAGGCACTCGAGCGGCAGGAAGCACTTGTGCCACACGGGGTGGCTGCAGACACACAGCCTTCTCCTGCTCCTGTGCCCCCACACAACTCTGTGTTTACCCACTCGTGGCCAGCATGCCCAAGGAGCCCAGCCCCACGCTCTGCCATCGCTGCTTGGCTCTGTTCCTCATGCCAGGGCATGGCCAGCACCCACTGGCACACGGGGCACTGGTGGGTCCTGCCAGGCTCGGGCATGGCCCTGATGGAGGCACCCCACAGAGCAAAGGGGGAGTGCACCCCCAGCTCCCCTGACACGTGCCCAGCACAGGAGGTTCAAGTTCTACTGAGGCAAAGGAAGGTGAGCACCAGGGGCCAACAGCAACACGTGGGCAGAACAGAGAGGACTACAGGAGCATGCTGAACAGATTCTGAGGCCCCATAGAGTGCAGAGCATTTATTCCAGCTCCCTGCAGAACACAGACCCTGAGATGCCCGCTGATTGCAGCACAGTTGTGTCTCGTGGCTGTGCTGCTCCAGACACCTCCTGCCATGACCAAGGCCATCACCCCTCAAACCACAATCGAGTCCTCTCAAGGGCTGCAGACACTCCACATGCTTCTGCACACACGCTGCAATATGCTCAACACATCCTCACCCATAGCTGCTGCTCTCTATTTGGGGCTGAATTTCTGAGTGGGGCCTTTTTAGCAGCCATTCAGAAACAATTCCTCTGCCTCCCCATCATCTCCTAACAGGCAGGTCAAATGCTACCCTCAAACGACTTGTTTTTGCAGGAAGTTGCAAGCACAAAGAGCAGCAGAGATCAGCAAAATATTTTTACTGCAAAAGTAACACTAAATTCTCCCCCAGAACTTCTGCTCCTGTGCCTGTCTGCTCGGTGCCTGCAGCCAATTCCCTCGAGTCCTCTCCTGGCTGCCTTCTCCCTCATGAACAGCACAGAAAAGCCAAGCCATCATCTGAGTTTGGGTTTTATGTCTCACCAGTTGCATCCCTTTTCCCAGGGCTGCTAACCACACCACCAGCACCTTCCCGTGGAGCAGAATGTGCAGCTGCCATCTGTGCAGTTGGCACTGCTTCAAAAAATATTGAAATATCTGTGGGACTTCTGAAAGTGTAAATGAAACATGACAAAAACCATACCACAACACAATGTATGCCTGCAGTAAGGGAACAGCAACCAGTTCACCGCGTTGGAGAGGGGTGGGGAGGGGGAAAAAGCCCTGCACAAGTGCTGCAAGGATGCTCTTCTCCCACTGCTTTGCCTGGATTCCCTCCATGACCACTTCAGAGCCAGCCTGTGCACGAGGGACCTGCTTTCCACAAACCTTTCCCATTATGGTAAGCCCCTGTGCTAGTGCCAGGTGATGGCTGCTGAAGCAGTAAGGAACTGCACAGCCCAATTCCAGGCGGTGGAAAGAATCAACCTCCACTTTAAATTACTTGGAAGCTTCCTCTCACCACTTTACCTGCTGCCACCTTAAAGGTAAGAAACAAAATCTTAACAAAACTTGACCTTTGGGCTAGCAAAACCCATCCTATTTTCCTCCTCCCTTTTCACAGCTTACTTCAGTCTTTAATAACTGGGAGTTGAGAGTAGGAACAGCTGTGGTCACAGCAATCCTCACTGATGCACCTCTCAAATCCCTCCTGAATTTGGAAATCAATTTGGCTTTCCTTTATTACATCTCTTATATTGTTGAATGTGATTTCACCTCTGCTTGCACTCTAGGAACGTGTTCAAGCTTCTCATCTATGCTGCCCTTTTTGTTCATCCCCCTTCTCAGCAGCTGCTTTTGCAAACTCTTATTACTGGTGACAGCACCTGGCCCCTCAGACCCCAAAAAGTGTCAAAGGGTATCAACTGCTTCCAAAACTACAGCCCATCTTAGCAGCAGGGGTAATGAGAAAGCAGCTGGAGGTCCCAGACCCTGATGGGCTGATCTGTGCTGCACCTTCACAGAATCATAGAATGGTTTGGGGTGGAAGGGACCTCCAAAGGTCATCCCACCCAGTCCAACCCCCCTGCAGGAATCAGGGACATCCTTCATTAGATCAGGTTGCCCAGAGCCCTGTTAAGTCTGACCTTGAATGTCTCTAGGGACGTGGCCTCAACTACCACTTCCTACCACTTTGAACGACACTCCACTGCTGTCCGAATCAGAATGGAGCAGGCTCAGCTCAGTCTCGTGCTAAAGCAGGCAGTATTGCTCTGCAGATTAGCATCACTTTAGTATCTGTCTTTTATTTTCACAGCTAAAACACATTCTGAGAGCCTCAGATTCCTCACTGGCCTACAGCCTTCCACAGATGCTCTGTGCATGACGTTGGACAAGTTGGGTGCTCTGAAATCATAGAATCATAGAATGGTTTAGATTGGAAGGGACCTCAAAGTCATCCAGTTCCCACCCTCCACCATAGGCAGGGACACCTTCCAGTAGAACAGGTTGCTCAAGGCCTCATCCAGCCTGGTCCTGAACACCTTCCTGTGCCAGTGTCTCACCACTCTCACTGGAAAGAACTTCTTCCTAACATCCAGTTGCAATCTCCCCTCTGCCAGTCTAAACCCATTACTCCTCGACCTGTCAGTAGTCCCTCCCCAGCCTTCCTGTAGCCCCCTTCAGGTACTGGAAGGCCACTACAAGGTCTCCTCTCTGCAGTTCTGGGCCTCTCCATTCAAGAGAGACGTTGAGGTACTGGAATGTGTCCAGGGAAGGATGACAAAGCTGGTGAGGGGCCTGGAGCACAGCCCTGTGAGGAGAGGCTGAGGGAGCTGGGGGTGTGCAGCCTGCAGAAGAGGAGGCTCAGGGCAGACCTCACTGCTGTCTACAGCTACCTGAAGGGAGGATGTAGCCAGGTGAGGTTGGTCTCTTCTGCCAGGCAACCAGCAACAGAACAAGGGGACACAGCCTCAAGTTGTGCCAGGGCAGGTTCAGGCTGGATGTTAGAAGGAAGTTGTTGGCAGAGAGAGTGATTGGCATTGGAATGGGCTGCCCAGGGAGGTGGTGGAGGCACCATCCCTGGAAGTGTTGAAGAAAAGACTGTCTGGTTGATTGACTAGGGCTGGGGGCTAGGTTGGACTGGATGAGCTCAGAAGTCTCTTCCAACCTGGCTGATTCTATGATTCTATTCTATTCTTCCTCAAAGCCTTCTCTTCCCCAGGCTGTAGAGCCCCAATTCTTGTAGCTTATCCTCAGAGCAGAGCTGCTGCAGCCCTCTGAGCATCTTCGTGGCCTCCTCTGAACTCTTTCCAACACTTCCATGCCCTTCTTGTGTTGGGGGCTCCAGAACTGCACACAGTATTCCAGGTGGGGTCTCACAAGAGCAAAGGGGCAGAATCCCCTCCCTTGCCCTGCTGGCCACGCTTCTCTTGAATCATCTTAGGCATTTACCAGCAGCTGTTGCATTAGACCTGAGAGTTTCCCCCACGCTGGGGATGCTGTGCAGCCAGGCGCCCTGAGCGCTGCCAGCCGCTGCACTGAACAGCTGTTTGGCTCAGTCCTTTCATGAATGAACTGAAAACTGGGAGGTAGCATCTCCTGGAATGCCTAATCCCTGAGGATTTAGGATTATTAAATAAAAAGGACAAGAAAACTATTTGCTATATTACATTCATTTCTGAAACCATCCAGCCTTTCAGATGTTTCTTCTCGAAGCCATGCCAACCTCAGCTGTCGCTTTCCTGAGCTCTCCTCTTACAATTGAGCCTATTTTCTGAAGTGACTGAAAGTTGGAGTCATTTAGCACAAGAACTGCTCCCACAACAGGATTCTGAAAGTAATGGCACTCATTTCACAATCTCTGGGCAACAACCAAGAAGAACCATTAAGCAGAGAACGAAAACTGCTTAGGGCTACAGAATGCCTCCAGCTGCCACTCATTCCATCAGATGCTGCTTTAACACCACCATGATGCCCACGTGCTTTGTTCTGCTCCTATTCTCTTGGTGCTAGTAGGTATCATTTTGCCATGTTTGCATCTTGCTCAGCTTTGTACCTATTTCCCTGTTCCCTGCTCACTCTTACACTACTTTTGCCAAGTAAACCACCAGCTCACCCTTTGAATTTACAGTCTGAACCATCTCCCTTTTAATTTAACAGGAGCTGCAACAGGTACCGACAGGAGGCTTGTCAAGGGACAACTCTTGTAGGCAACAGGATGGCCAGATGAGAAAATAGTGTGAGTAAAACAAGAGTAATGTCCTGTAGGTCTGAGTCTGAAATCATGAGAAACGACCTCACACATCCTTCTTCCCAACCCACACCACTCCTGTCTCTCCCCATGCAGCACATCGTATTTCCTCCTCCTCCCCCAGCAGCCCTGTCCAAGGGGGTGGCACAGGGGCTAATGCAGATGGATGCTGAAGGCTCATTACTCACAACCATCTCTCAGCCCTCCAGAGCTCATCGCCCAGAGCCATGGCTTGGCTTCACCATGCTCAAGCCTGTGTTAGCACTTTGAACACAGAACAGATATTCCTCTTCAAGGACTTTAAATTGCAACTGGGAACAAACATCCCCTCAAGTCAGGCTGGATTGAACAGAGGTCATCACCTCAGAGGCAGAGTGCATGCCACAAGGTCAACCTCTGCTCCTTGTGAGGGAGAGAAACATTCTCCAGGGAGTGGGGGAAAAAAATGTGTTATTAAGCAGATGGGAAATTAGGGAATGGAGAGATTATGGCCATCACAGCCTGTAACCCCGTGGCAGCAGGAGTCTTGCCTGTGGCTACAGTAAGCTCTGCAAACTCCCATGTGGAACTCGTACCACAAGACCCAGGACACAGCTGACATCGAAGGGAGCTCAGCACAGCAAGGATGGTGCTAGGTAAAACTGGCAGCCTGGGCACTGCCTGAATGCAGAAACCAAGGCAGGGCAAGCCCCTGCAGGGCAGTGGCTGTTTCCAGGTGAAACCCATGAAAGCAGATCGTGCATCACCCGTTTAGTTTGAGGAAGAGGAGGCTGAGAGGAGACCTCATTGCTGTTTACAACTACCTGAAGGGACATTGTGGAGAGGCTGCTGCTGGGCTCTTCTCACAGGTAATTTGAGACAGAACAAGGGGGAATGGCCTCAAGCTGAGACTGGGGAGGTTTAGACTGGATAGTAGGAAGAAGTTTTTCATGGAGAGTGGTCAGGGACTGGAATGAGCTGCACAGGAAGGTAGTGGAGTCACCCACCCTGGATGCGTTTAAGGGTCCTTTGGATGTGGAGCTTGGGAATATAGTTTAAGCAGAATCATGTTGAGTAGGGTTCTAGGTTGGGCTTGGTGATCCTGATGGGTTTTGCCAACCTGGATGTTTCTGTGAGTCTGTGATCAAGGTGCCAGCACACCCCCGGCTGCACTTGCTGTGCTCTGTGAGTCTGCCAGTGCCTTCAGAAGCTGCCCAGCAGCTGCAAAGCTGAGTTCATGGGCACCCTCCCAGCCCAGCTGCCCTATGGCACTGCCCCAGCTCCTCGTGGAGCTGTCACCTGTCAGACCACTTCTGGAGCCATGGACGAGTCCATTGCTGCCACAGTGCCGTGCAGGGAGCTCTATCTTCATGGCTTCTTGCCAAGCTATCAGTGTCTTGGGCACGCACTGCAGGGCAAACCCCAAGTTTGGGGCACTTGGGGACATTCTGGGACATTCTCAGCATCACTTTCCCCCTGATCATGCTGCTCATTTCTACCACTGCTTCATCTGGGCCCATGGCTGTAATTCTATTGATTTAGGGCCCGACCCAGCACAACATTAAAAGATGTCATTACATTAAACATTTGATTAATTTCATTTCAGTAAGATTAAATGAACTCCTGAGTTTTGCAGCCTTAAAGCTGTGTGCACTCACAAGGGCTGGGTGGGCTGCAGTCTAGCAGGGACACAGCTTCCTAGGATGCAAACACAACCCTGAGATCAGTGTTAGACAGTTTGGATGTTGCCCTGCTGGGGCTCAGGGTTCTCTGCTAATCATAAGCCATGGAACTGCTGTGCAATTGCAGCCCTGCCAATACATTAAGTCCCAGAAAACATTTGTTAAGAGCAACACCATTTTAGCTGTTAATTTCACCTCTTACTAAGGATCTTCAGGATTATGTCAGTGCTGCAACTCTTTGCATTTCCTTCCTGGATCCCTGTATAGGAAAACTATTTGCAGCTACTGCAAAACTGTTGATAGGAGGATCTTCTGCCAGCAACTGTAATTTCTTTCCTCCTAGACAAAGACAGGTGTATCTTGTGGCTGAATGGCTTTGCACTTGTCATTATGGTGGTGAAATCCATCCCTTAGTGTTGGCACCAGGTAAAGATTGAACATTTCCAGCACCACTATGCTACTGTTTTGCAAGGTGCTGACAAGTCACATTAGTTTGTGGCTCTTGTCTTGGTGGTCTCCGGCTTGTCTGCATGTACATCTCTAACACTGGTCTGCCTCACGACTAGGGGAATGTGAAATTCACCAGCAGGTCTTGCAGAGGTCTGAAACGGACCAACAGGTCTTATTTAAACTAAGTGGAGAAGGGAAGGCCACATGTAACTCAGGCCCTTGTTAGCATCGCCTGGGGGGTTCCTCTGGATGAAGAGCCCCATGCACGCAGCACTACAGAGCCCCCGGAGAGCTGGCCAGAATCAGAGTCCTGTGCATCAGGAGAGAAACAGTAAGTCCCCATCTGGCATCCGAATTCCTTCTTTCCTCTCAGACCCAAAAAAAACCCGAGTGTTGCTTCCTGACAGCCAGGCAGGGGCTGGCTCTGATACTGCTGATCCCCCCCTCCTCAGCCCAGGAGGCAAACCAGAGTCCCCATAACTGTATCTGATTTTGTCTCCAAGAGATCAGTGTTCTCAGGCATCATGTAAAGACGGAAAGGCAATGGGGGTGCCTCAAAACCACAGGGAGCTACCGGCGGGCAGCTTGCTGCCATTTAAATGCAGATGCTAAGGCATAATAAAGAGTCGTTACAAACAGGTCAATCTCCGCACGAAGCAGCAGCAGCAGAAAGCAGTCCGTGGCTGCAGCGAAGCAGCAAAGCAGCGCAGAGGAGAGCAGAGCAGCACAGGGAGAGCAGAGCAGGACCGAGGAAAGCAGAGAGCAGAGGAAAGCAGAGCAGCACAGCATGAGGACACCGAGCAAACCGTCTTTCAGCTCTGGCATTTATACATAATTTACTTCTCTCCACCTGTGCCCAGAATAACAAATTGCTACCCGAAATCTCCGAGCTGGTGGCGGGAGGCTGCGGGAGTCTCGGTCTCCCGGGCCCCCCTGGCCCTTGGGAAGGCTTCGCGCATCCTGAGCAGCTCCCGAGAACTCTGCCCCCCCCCCAGTGGGAAGCGGCTCGGCCGTAGCGCCCCGGGAGCAGCCGCTCTGCTGGTCGCACCGGGGCCTCCCGCCCGCCGCCGCTCCGCCCCCAGCCGGGGCCGCGCCGTGCATCGGGGCGAGCGCAGCGATCGAGAAGCGGCGGCGGAGCTCTCTCGCCCGGCAGTCAGGAACGGACCGGCTCCGCTGCACCAAGCGGAGCCTCACGGAACGCGAGTGTGCGCCCGGGCCGGGCATTCGGCAGCGTCGGGGCTCCCGGCGGCCATGGAGCGAGGCCCCCCCGGCAGCCCCCGCACGGCGCAGGACCCCCGCGCCCCGCCGCGCTGAGCCGCGGGCACCGGGGAGCCGGGAGCGTGTGCGGGGCCGGGCAGCGCTGCCCAGAGCGGCGGCAGGGACGATCCCGGCGGGACTGGGGCTGTGCGCTGGAGCCGGGAGGCAGCAGGAGGATCAGCGGGAAGGGCAAGGAGCGGATTTACCGCCGCCGGAGATGCGCTGCAGCCGCTGCCGCGCCGCGCTGGACTGGCTGGGGCTGTGCCTGGCTGCAGCGGGAGCTCCTCGGCCGTGACGGAACGGTGAGTTTGCTCCCCTTTGCTCGCACCACCCGCCGCTGCAGGCTGCTCGTCAGCCGGCTCCCACAGCATCGCCAGACAACTTTTAGCGGCGGCTGGGGCTGGGCATCGCCGCAGCCCGAGCGGGGCCGGATTCACTGCGCGCACCCCCGGCAGCCAGGCTCCGGCAGCTCGGCCGCGGAGCTTCCCCTGGCTAGGGTCTACTCGGGAGGTACCTTTCGGCGAGGCTCCCAACCCCAAACACCGCATTCGGAGAGTCGCAGGGACGAGGCGGGGGTGTGTGTATCACAACCTGGGCAGGCAGGGTGCCCGCTGCCCTGCGCAGCCCCCGAGGTGCATCCTGCTGGATAAACACGGCTGGGTGCTGCAGAAATGGGGGTGCTGAGGGTCTGTGACAGCCGTGCTTAAAATACTTGTGATTTAGATACGGATCTGCGCGGCATTTTAATCCCAGTAGATCTCCTAACACGCAGGAAGGGACCCCTGGCTGCCGTGGGCTGAGGCAGAAATCAATACCTGGTACATTTTTTTACAACAGTCTCTTGCAAAACTTCAGCCTCTGGCCACAGAACCATGCTGGGCTTTTTAGGAATTGCAGATAAGGCATCATTTGCTGGGTGGTTGAGTTCTTAATATCAAAGGGATCTCTACATTATGCACAAATGGTCTGTTATCGATCAAAATACTTTCTAGGCTCAAGGATGCAGTTTGCTGATAGGTCTCAGCGTGTCAGGGAATGGTGAGAGCAGACTGCAGGTTATCTTTCGAGCACCCTTTCCTGTCTGAACAAAATGCAGGCACATCTCCATGTGTAGAAAATGCAGGTAGGAGCACATGTCTCCATCCATAGGGGCATAGTCCTGATCATGCTAATGTGGAGTTAATGAGAGAGATGCCCTGTCACCACGGTGTGCTTCCTCACACACCATCACTGAACACTTCCCAAGTCAGCACTCTGTCTCACAAAACCTTCCTGGACCAGCTGCTTCCTGCAGACTCCTCTGCATCCCCTCACCACAGGCTGCTGCCTTCACCAACAGAGTTATTACCTACCTGTGCTGCAAAATTGGCCTCCAAAAAAAGCTAGCGAAAGAGCTGCTGTGACCAAATTGGCACAAGTTGGCAGTGACTCTCCAGCCTCAGGCTGCAGCTCTGTTTTCTGCCAATCCCTTTCACTTCCAAAGCTGAGTTACCCATCAGCTGTCAACCTCCTCAGACTGCACACAGTGGATATCACCTCTATTTCTACCCTGGGTATTTGCAACTTGATCTGACTTGTTCATGGACTAGAGAGTTCTTCTCCATCTTTCTGCTATCCATGGATTTTTTTTTCTGCTATATTTATCACAGTTCCCAACTTTAACCCAGCATCAGCATCAAAGATAACTCTGCGGTCTGATTACATCTGGTAGCAGGCACCCTTGTACCAGGCAGTGGTAAACTTGCTGGAAAGCTCTCAGGCTGCAGTGTGTGGAGGATTTGTGGTGCTTCTGCCCCAGCTCTGGTGTGTTGGCAGAGCTCTTCTTGTGCTGGAAGAGACACTCAGAGCAGCGCTGTGGTAGGGAGGAGTTGCTCACGGGGAGGAAGGTGCAGAGAGTCGGCACAGACCCACCCTCTAGCAAGCAAAACTTTGCAAGTTAGAAGTGCTTCTGAAAGCTCAGACATTAGGGCCAGGTCTCCTGCTAGGGGAGCTGGAGCTTCAGTGGCCAGGAAGGGCTGCAGATCCCTTCACTTAGGTGCCCTCACTACTGAAAACCCCTAGATAATAAGCTTCACTTTGATGAGAAAGAGGTGGGAGAGTTAACTTTCTAGAAATACTTAAAAGCTAAATTATTCTCAAAATCAAACAACTGGAAGTGACTTAGGAAGAGATGAGGAAGAAACCTGCCAGGCCCTGAGGCAGAGGGTGTTTCTCCCTCTCCATCTGAAGTTAAATGCTCTGCAAAGGTCAGGTTGGGGATTCTAAATGGACCTCATTTGAACATTGCAGTGTAATGGCCAGAAAGGTCAACCATGGCATTGGTTACCATCAGGTTATAGCTCACTGACCTGATCCCTCAGGTATGTGTTTAAGCTGGTGAAGGAAATGAACATCACAGCAACTTTTGTTCCCAAAATTCCTTTCTTTTCCGTGAAAGTTGTTGGGATTTTCCTTTTCCTTTGCATCAATTCCTACATTCCATTAAATTAGAGAATTCCATGTGACACTTTCTTGAGGAGCCAGGAAAAGTCACAACGGACCTGAGGCAAAATCTATTACCAGTGTCTTGATCTGAGTGGGTTTTAGTAAGGCAGCAGAGTGCCAAGACATTTCTTTCTGATCTACAGAGCATGTGCTGCTTTCCAGTCAAATGGGATCCACTTTCCTTATTTCTGGGATAATGTAGAATTTCTCTGACAATTCCACTGGAAGTGTGAGGGGACACAGCTCACCTTTGTCATCTTTCCAACCCCCTTTCTCAAAACTCCAGAGAGGGCTCTACCCATGCCTGGCTGTGAGAAGCACTTGCTCTTGGCCATCTCAGGACCGACCCTGGCAGATAGCTCTGGGTTACTCAGGATGCTTTTAGCTATCACAATGAAAGGGAACTGCAAATATTTGACAGGATCCCACTATCAAATGTGCAGCTTCTCAAGAATTTTAGTATGTTCATTCACACAGTGTGATGCTGGCTTTGACTTTCCAAACAGCCTCAAGAAAATGGCCAGCGTGTATCCAAAAGAAAGGCTGCAAGCCAAGTCCTTCAGCTAGGTCCTGACTGACATTTGTCCTCAGGGCTGACAAAAGAGAGGAGGAACATGGAAGAGGGATGGATTTTTCTAAAAATAGTGTTTGTGAGTCCAGTTCCCTTCAGTTTACAACAGAGAACAGCCTTGCTTCCATGCCAGGAACTCTGAATTTGCAAAACCCTGCTGGTCTTTAGGCAAGATCAGCTACTGATGAGCTGCAGCCATCACTGCGGTGCTGTCCTGAGGTTCTGCACTGAGCAACCTATGAAGGCACAGCCCTCAACTGAGAACTCTTCACCTGCAAGCCAGGGGCTGATCTTTGCTGCCTTCAGCCTTTCCCAGCTTTCATAGCACCACTGAAAGTATTCAGTCTTCCCCTGGAACTCTCCAGCTGCTCCTCAGCTAGAAGTGTTAATTGCCAAGAAGTCTGCAATTGTTCCGTGTCTCTTTACAACTCTACTGCTGCAGCTGCCTCCTCTGACATCTTCTGCCACACTTTGTGAGACCAAGGCACTGGCTTGCTCTTTCTTGTAGCAAAAAGTTCCCTGAATCCTGACAGAGCCTGAAGGAGCAAATAACTGCCTGCACCAGTGCTCAGGAGGATTCCCTAGTGCTGGGATAGTGGTCTGGAAACTTGGCTACAGCCAGCAAATCCACTGGCGATCAAGTGATGCCAGAGTTAGAGGGATACTGCTGTTAAGATGTTGGCTTCCCAGAGACAGTGAGAAGTGAAGTGAATGCAACCCAGTGCTAATTATTTCCCTTTTTTCCCTTTTTTTTTTTTGGTTGCAGTGTTAACCTTTCCCTCATTCTCTTCACTTGGAGGTCTTCTCTTGCTGTTAGCAGTCCTCACTGCCCATCTCAAACTCCTTTCAATTATCATTTTATCATTTTACTAACTCATCTCTCAATTAATATGGTCCTAAAACCCCCCTTTGGCTGTGAGAAGTGATAAATAGGAACAGAATCATAGAATCATAGAATCAACCAGGTTGGAAGAGACCTCCAGGCTCATCCAGTCCAACCTATCCCCCAGCCCCATCCAGTCAACCAGACCATGGCACTAAGTGCCTCATCCAGTCTTTTCTTGAAGACCTCCAGGGACGGTGCCTCCACCACCTCCCTGGGCAGCCCATTCCAATGCCAATCACTCTCTCTGTGAAGAACTTCCTCCTAACATCCAGCCTAGACCTACCCCGGCACAACTGGAGACTGTGTCCCTTTATTCTTTCTTGACTTTCCTTCCACTTCATTCATTTCAAGTGAAAAGGACAAAAGATACATTTACCACCCCTGGATATTAGTTCACATCCTCCTTTCTCCTTCCTTTTTAACATCATCACCAGAAGTGATGCACTTCTATTCTTTTAGGCATACTTTGATGATACTGCAATAAGCAGTTTAAGGAATAATCAACTGATTTTTGTGGGCTTTTTTGTTTTTGCCTTTTTTTTTTTCCCTAATGGCAGCAGCACTCTGCTATTTCTCCCCCCACTAAAAAGCAACATTTAATTCTTGAGTTGCAGATCTGCAGCAGTTGCTGTGGGCGGAGAGGCTGCTTATTTATTTGGTTGGGTTTTACTACAATGTACTGTCATGGCAACTGCACTGAGGGTGAATGCATCTGGAGGTAATTTATATCTGTCATATTGACTGCAGTAAAACTGCCTGGTACTGTTCAAACTTTTCCAGTCGTTGGGCACAGGCAAAGTTACCCTTTAGGGACCCAGAGGCAGCTTCTCCCCGGTAAACAGCTCAAGACAGATCTCAAAGGGGTTTTGATGTTTGGATGCAGAGCCTGCTGCATACTTAACTGGGGTTGGGTACCTTGGCCAGTTTCCCTCTGCACAGCAGGGTTTTCATCCTGCCAGCACAGGAGGCAGCACCTTTCACCCTGCACAGGCATTGTTTGGGCAGGTAGTGTCCAGACCTGACCCTCCTAGCACCAGGAGGTATTACCATACTCTACCTGGACCTCCTCATGGAGGTGATGCACTTCAAGCTACTGCATTTTGCAACACTGCAACCACAAAGAAACCAACTGAGATCTGCTCAAACACGCAGTGGCACTGGGAGGGTCACTGATGTAGTTTCAGGCATAACACCCAACCTCTGCTCCACAGCTTTGCTGTCTTACTCCAGTCCAGCTGTGGCTCTCAGCATTGCTGGTGAATGACACCAGAAGGCTCCTGCTGCTGCAGGCAAGTGACCTGGACATACTGGAGAGCTTTGGCTCAAAGCATCTCTTAACATTGTGAGTCCATCACTTTGTGAACACACCCAAATGGCTGTGAAGCCCTGAGTTACAGCTGGGTAAAGATGACTGCAAGTCTGATCAAGTGTCCTAGTCTCATCTTGCTGGTAGAGGGGGAAACACCTTAAACTTTTGACTGACTGCAGCCATCATCATCTCACCAACCAGGCACTGCAGGAGCATTTTGGAGGGGGCATCTCTCTGCCTCACAGGGGACAACTCAAGCAGTGTGCTTAGGCATCACCACTGAGGCGTGTGGCTGCCTCCTCGCCCACCAAGCCTCACTGCCCGCTTAGCACCTCGAATAGCTGCACCCCCCCTCCATCTTTCTTCCAGGCTGCACTCATTTGGGAGAGGCTGAGATTGCCAGTAGCCCCGTGGTGGAACAGCTGGTGAATCAGACAGTACCTGTGTGACAGACTCTATTCCTCCAGATAAATCAGTGCAGTAACAACCTGCAGTATCTAATTATGACTAATTCACTGTTCATCTGCCGAGCTACTCCTGACCCTTTTACTGTAATTCCTGAGCACTCACAACGTTGATCAGAGATTTTCAATAATTTAACTTTAGGGGTCAGCTCTTCAGCTGGTGTAAATCAATGGGTTTGCTTTGGCTTTGGAGCTGAGCAGAAGGGAGCTGTGTTGCCTTCTGCAGTGGAGAAAGTCTCCTTTAGTTACTGCAGCATGCCAAAGCCTCGCACCCTTGGCACCTACTTGCTCCCCCAGGTTCTTGGAGAATGTTCAGTTGGGCACCCAGAATATCTGTGAGTATTACTCAGTCCTCTACAATTGAAAGCAGCAGACATGAGCTTTAAGCAAAAAAATACTTGAAAGCACCTAAATCAGGTCCTCAAGACTACCCAGCTTATCTGAGATGGTGAAACACTGGCACAGGTTGCCCAGGGAGCTTGTGGATTCTCCCTCCCTGGAGGTGTTTAAGACTATGCTGGCTGAAGCCTTGAGTGACCTGTTCTAGTGAGAGGAGTCCCTGCCTATGGCAGGGGGTTGGAACTGGATGAGTTTTGAGGTCCCTTCCAACCTAAACCATTCTATGATTCTATGATCAGAAGACAGAGACCCCTTGCCTTTTGCCAGGCTCATTTGGCAATTGAAGCTGCAAGGTCACACAAAAGGAGTTCAGACTCAAATGGCAAAGACCCAGCTGGACTTTAATGTGGGTTTAGCCTAGTTTTTGAGCTTTAGTTTTGATTGAACAGATTGCCCAGGGAAGTGGTTGAGCATGGAGTTATTCAAGGTGAGGCTCCAACAGGGCTCTGTCAAGGGCATCCTCGACAGTTGAGGATGTCTCTGCTGACTGTAGGATGGGGGCTGGACTGGATGGCCTTTGGAGGTCCTTTCCAGCCCAAAACATTCTATGGTTCAATGATTGTTGCTTCAGGTAGAAAGAAGTTGCAGAACTAAATGAAAAGGAGACTTAATTGGTAGTATCTGTTTAAGAGAGAGGCATCGGTGAATATCCACAGAGCTACATCAGACACTTCAGGCAGAAATGCAAGGCTTGGATGTTTCTCTGCCAGGACTGTGGATTTCAAGAGTGTGCCCCAATTGCAAGCTAAGCCAGAGCCATAATATTTTCTTTTCTGGAAAGCTCTGCATCTTTTCTCCACACTTGTCTGGCTCCACAGAGAAGTGATTGACTGGGAAAACAGGAACTTATGGGGAGATGCCAGCTTTTATTTGCTGCAGGAGGTTAAAGGTTCCCTAGTGCACAAAGAAGCTTTTCTTGCCCATACAATCCCATCATGGTATACATCAGCACAGCTGAGCTCTGCAAAGCTCAGAAGTGGGCAAGAGGAAACTTGGCATTAGCTTCTGCCAAACCTTCACTAGTTTTTGTCCATGCATATCCACACCTCAGTCTTTGGCAACAAAAATCTACTAAACCAAACAGCAAGGTCCCTGGACTCCTTTAAAGCACTGTGCATAGCACCTCTGTCGGCTCAGAATCCCAAACACCCTCCCAGCACAAAGCCTGACTTGATTGCACTGCAAAGAGATTAACGATTATTAGCTACTGTGAGCCGATGCAGCTTCCCTCGTCCCCACACACTCGCTCTGCTGTTTCCTTCTGATCTGCATTCGTAGCTTAGCTACTGTTTGGCTGAAAGGAAGGAATTTGGTAATACCTTCCCCAGAAGATGCCTGCACTGTGGCTGCCTGTTCCAGCCTCTGGCAAAGGGTGGAGATGTTGGCTGTTGACAGAAGAATCACAGAAATGTTCAGGTTGGCGAAGCCTCTCAGGATTGCCAAGTCCAACTTAGAACCCTACTCTACAAGGTTCACCTTAAGCCATATCCCCAAGCACCACATTCAAATGACCATTAAACACATCCAGGGTGGGTGACTCCACCACCTGCCTGGGCAGCCCCAGGCCATAAGCAGGCCTTCTTTCGAGGTGTAAGTTTGTAATCTTCTGCCTGTGACAATGCTGTACTGCTCCACACTCGTCCTGCTCCCAGTAGTGGGCAGAAACTTACTGAGCAGATCTGTAGCTCACAACTTTTCTCCTGAGCATCCCAAGAGAAATAACCTCACCAGAAAGGTATTTCTTGTGTGTTCCAAGTTAAACAAAAGGGGAAAAAAAAAAGGGGAGGGGGGGGTGTGATAAAAAGCAAGGCTGAAGATCTGAAACTGGCTTCTGCTTAATCAATCGTTCCCGTGGGATTAGAGTTTCTAAAGGGCATCGCTAGAAACAACAGATGGAGAAATGCTCAGTGGCAGAAGCTGAAGGGGTGGGGGTGGGAGGGTCACCCGGATGATGGCTATGTTCTCTTTGGCTGTGAGCCAACCTCCCCCCTTGGTGTTCCAGGTTTCAGCATCGCTGTTGGGCAGCTCGGCAGAGCACGACGATGGCATCGCCACGGGTGTGCGTGGAGCCCTGTGGCCAGCTGGACGCCTGAGGCCAGCGGCAGCACCACACCAGCTCCTCCCTCTGCCACCGCCAGCCAGCCAGAAGGCACCAAAGTGATGGGCTGAACTTATGGGAGGAGATCCAAGGGCCCGTCGGGAGGAGTGAGGGGCCCGGGTTCGGCAAGGGCATGGCCAAAGCTTTCTTCAGGCTACAGAAGTTTCTCCGTCGGACCCAGTTCCTGCTCTTCTTCCTCACGGCAGCTTACCTGATGGCTGGCAGCCTGCTGCTGCTGCAGCGGACGCGCCTGGTGATGCAGCAGGGCTCACGGGGGACCTCCGCTAGCCAGGCCCTGCCGGTGCTGGATGGGACGCCCGGGGCTGGGATGGGAGACCCCAGGACACTGCAGAACCCCCGGCAAGGTGCCAGGCTGCTGGTGGGCACGGACACGCTGCAGGAGCCAGCCCTGGAGCAGTGGCACAGCCCACGCTGGCTTGTGTCCCGCAACCTGGAGCTCAGGCAGCTGAGGAGAAGGTGGTTGCACAGGTTCATCAGCGACCAGGAGCCCATGCAGACTGTGGGCTTCAAAGCAATGAAGCACACTGCTGAGCACAAAGGTAAGGGACACAACCCTGCCCTGCTTCAACCCTCTTCTTGCATGTCCACACCGGCCAAAGCCCAGTCCTGACGTGCCTGAGCTGTGCCTTCTCCACAGAGCTGTTGCTGTTGATTAAGTGGAAGCCCAGGCAGTGAAATACCTTTCCCTAATTTGAATTATTTTCCCCTCAAGCAGGCAGAGATGATCCCTGATTAATTGATTTTCTTTCTCAGAGCAGAGAACGCTTTCAATGTGGGGATTATTAAATTAACTACCCAAAACCACAGCACAGCTAAGGTCCAGGAGTGCCTCTTGGCTGCTAAAGTTTTCTGTACTAAATTCTGCTCTCGCAAACACATTTGCTGGCCCTGCCCTGCCCTCTGTGACCACTGTCCTTAATCATAGAATCATAGAATCAACCAGGTTGGAAGAGACCTCCAAGGTCATCCAGTCCAACCTAGCACCCAGCCCTATCCAATCAACTAGACCATGGCACTAAGTGCCTCAGCCAGGCTTTGCTTGAAGACCCCCAGGGACGGTGCCTCCACCACCTCCCTGGGCAGCCCATTCCAATGCCAATCACTCTCTCTGTGAAGAACTTCTTCCTAATATCCAGCCTATACCTCCCCTGGCACAACTTGAGACTGTGTCTCCTTGTTCTATTGCTGGTTGCCTGGGAGAAGAGGCCACCCCCCACCTGGCTACATCCTCCCTTCAGGTAGTTGTAGACAGTAATAAGATCACCCCTGAGCCTCCTTTTCTCCAGGCTAAACAACCCCAGCTCCCTCAGCCTCTCCTCATTGGATTTGTACTCCAGGCCCCTCACCAGCTTTGTTGCCCTTCTCTGGACATGTTCCAGCACCTCAACATCTCTCTTGAATTGAGGGGCCCAGAACTGGACACAGTACTCAAGGTGTGGTCTGACCAGTGCTGAGTACAGGGGAAGAATAACCTCCCTTGTCCTGCTGGCCACACTGTTCCTGATGCAGGCCAGGATGCCATTGGCTCTCTTGGCCACCTGGGCACACTGCTGGCTCATCTTCAGCTTACTATCTATCAGTACCCCCAGGTCCCTTTCCTCCTGGCTGCTCTCCAGCCACTCAGTCCCCAGCCAGGAGACAAGGTGTGGGCCACTCAATCCTCCTGGATCAAAGACAAGCCCCCTTGAGAAGCCCAACAGAGGAAGCAGCAGGATTCAAGCTAAGTGAGTGACTGTGCTCTGAGGGCTGCAGCATCAAACCATGGGCTTGCAGTCTTTGATCCATTGCCTCTTAGAAGAGTTGTTCTTTGAGCTGTTGCAGTGGCAGTGGATCAGGGCTGGGATCTGCCTGACTAGACACCACATTACTAAGCTGCTCTTCAGTTTGTTGAATAAATTTACCCAAACAAAGGGGCACCTTCTGCAAAAAAAAAACACAAAATGGGTTCCAGCTCGTGCCTCCTACTGAGTGAATTGTCAGAACTGGGAACAAGAGGGTGATAGGTGCTGTGTGGAAGATGAGTCACACAGCATGACTCAGGCAAGCCCTAACTGCTGGAGTTACCTGAAGCAGCAAGCTGGAGCTTCCAAGAGTGCTCCAGGGGCACTTAGTAACATCCTGTCAATAGCAGGTTTCGGTGGCTGCAACCTGCAGATGTCTTCCAGAGAGCCCCACACTGCATTTCATGGCACGCCCCTGGCACACAGCCTGGGTGCTCAGAACCTACGGACAAGCATGAAAGGGGAGGTTGCAGCTACTGCATCCTGCACACCAGTGGCCCAGCCTGGTGTAGGGGAGCAGAAAGCTCTGGGGAGAAGTCCTGTTGCCATTCCTATCACTGTCCCCACTGGGAAGGGCTGGACACAGACACTGCCGGCTCCCTGCGGGCACAAGACACACCTTCACCTGCAGCAAATGTGCCTTCTGCTGCCTTTGCTCACCACTTACTTTGTTAAGCTCTTGATGCACAGCAGCAGAACAGAATCACACAGGCTACCGGGTCTGTACCTGTCCCTCAGAAAATCAGTATTTGATACTGACAAAGCTCTGCTGCTTCGTTCAGCAGACACCCTGGGCTCAGCTGCTGATGTGACAAGGAGGGGCCCAGGTGAAGTGCTGCCTGGGGAGATGCGAGGGGGCCACAAGGGAGGGAGAGCAATGAGATCACAGAATAGAATCATAGAAAGGTATAGGGGTTGGAAGAGACCTCTGAAGATCATCCAGTCCAAGCCCTCCTGCTAAAGCAGGGGCACCCACAGCAGCTTGCCCAGGATCACAACGGCCAGAGAAGGAGACTGCACAACCTCTCTGGGCAGCCTGCTCCAGGCCTCCAGCACCCTCACAGCAAACACTTTTCTCCTCCTGCTCATGTGGAACCTCCTGGGTTCTTGTTTGTACCTGCTGCTCCTTGTCCTGTCACTGGGCATCACTGAAAAGAGTCTGGCCCCATCTTCACAACCTCCACCCTACAGATACTTAAATGCATTTATAAGATCCCCTCTCAGGCTGCTCTTCTCCAGGTGCTAAAGTAGGGCACATGATGGATGCCCTGTTGAGTTGTACCTCCACACTGCAGCACTGGGGGTTTGGGTGGGTGATTCTGTGACCCTGTGTGATCCTGTGGTACTCATAGGAGGACCCCAATGAGATGTTGCTGCAGGGCTGGCAGCAGTGTGGGAGGGATGGTGGGAGCAGGGTGACACTGGTGTGCCAGCTGGGCTGCTCCTTCCTCCCAGCTCAGCCCCTCTGGCCCCACATGCTGAGTTTACTGCTGCTACTGGTTCGAATCAAAGTACCCCCAGAGCCACACAGATGATGAAGGGAATGGAACACCTCTCATGAGGAGAGCCTGAGTGAGCTGGGGCCGTGCTGTTTGGAGAGGAGAAGACTGAGAGGTGACCTCAGCAGTGTTCATAAATATGTGCAGGGTGAGTGCCAGGAGGCTGGAGCCAGGCACTGCTGGGTGATGCCCAGTGACAGGACAAGGGGCACTGGGTGGAAGCTGAGGCATAGGAAGTTTCACTGAAACATGAGGTGAATTTTTTAACCTGTGAGGGTGACAGAACCCTGGAGCAGGCTGCCCAGGGGGGTTGTGGAGTCTCCCTCTCTGGAGATATTCAAAGCCTGCCTGGATGTGTTCCTGTGTGATCTGGTCTAGGAGATCCTGCTCTGGCAGGGGGGTTGGGCTGGATGAGCTTTGGAGGTCCCTTCCAGCCCCTGACATTCTATGATTCTGTACCCTTATGGAAAGCCCCCAGCAGGATCCAGACCATCCTTACTGCAGGCATGGGATTCCCTTCTCCTAGCAGCATGCTGGGGTGGGGGCATTCACAGCTTGGGAATCTTCTAATTGCATGTTTGCAAATGACCAATGTGCAGGGCTTGAGATCTGCTGTTGTGTTTGGAACATTTAAGGGTTTGATTTGTTACCCTGCCTCCAAAAAAACCTCTCTTCAAGCAGCCTCCAGTTCCTTTTTGCTTAGGGATGATTTTCTTGTTAATACAATGCTTTATGTTTTCATTTTTCATTATATTCTCTTCCTGTCCGCAGCTCGTTATTTAATTTCCTTGTGTTATCACCTCAGTGCTGCTCCTCCAAAATCAAATTTCCTTTCTTCCTTTGTGTTTTAATGATAAAATGTACTCATATAGACTCAACTGCTGCATAGCAGCGGGGGCTCCACATCAGCCTTCCAAACATATTAGAAAAATGGGCTGGTTTTTTATAGCATTTTGTTCATGACAACAACAACAACAAAAAAAAAGGAGGCTTAAGACAGGATGAAGCCTAAGAGAAATATTTATCTTTCATATGCTAAGCAAAGCATATTTTGAGAGAGTCATCTGCACTGGAGAGAGAGATCAATGTGATAGCTGGAGAGTGCTGCCTAGTTATGACTGAAGTTATCATTTCATTATAGCTTTAACAGAGCTCCTCATACCCACAGGAGATTGATTGTGTAAAACATTTCTCTTGCACCAGGTCATTAGCAGCTAGAGAGTTTCAAGAGAACTTGGGGGAAATCCAAGCAGATTTCTCAGTGTTTATTCCGTAGAATCATAGAATCAACCAGGTTGGAAGAGACCTCCAAGCTCATCCAGTCCAACCTAGCACCCAGCCCTAGCCAATCAACCAGACCATGGCACTAAGTGCCCCAGCCAGGCTTTTCTTGAACACCTCCAGGGACAGCAACACCACCACCTCCCTGGGCAGCCCATTCCAATGCCAATCACTCTCTCTACCAACAACTTCCTCCTAACATCCAGCCTAGACCTCCCCTGGCACAACTTGAGGCTGTGTCCCCTTGTTCTGTTGCTGGTTGCCTGGGAGAAGAGACCAACCCCACCTGGCTACAGACTCCCTTCAGACTGAACACCCCCAGCTCCCTCAGCCTCTTCTCATGAGGCTTGTGCTCCATGTGAAAGGCTATCTCCTCCTCCTCCTCCTCATCAACCTCAGAAACCTTCTAAGCTTTGCCACCAAAGAGATGGAGCCAAGCAGGGGGCTCTGGGGTGGCTGTAGGCTCTGCAAGGCAGGAGTGCTTCCAGGAACCCAGCAAAGGGCTGAGGCTGATTTTCCTTCTGGTCACTTCTACTGGACATGTGAGCTTGGCCCTTCATCAGCACCTACAGACAGGTCTGCAGAGCAGCAGGGCCCTGGGGTCCTGGCAGGTTCTGGCAGAGCTAGTCCAGCCCTGCTTGCAGCATGAGGCATTGGACAGCTGCTAGATGGTTTCCCCTCTCCCTGTCTCCGTTGCCTAACCCTGGTTTCATGTGCACACAGGCACCTATGTGGGATGCTTCAGCGATGACTCGAGGGAGAGGACGCTGAAGGGAGCTGTGTTCTATGACTTAAGGAAAATGACAGTGTCCCACTGTCAGGAAGCTTGTGCTGAGAGGTGAGTGGCACTTCTTCCACTGCATCAGGTGGAATGGAATTAGAGCTGGGCAGAGCAGGCACAGGTTAAGCACAGAGCATCTGTGAAAGCAGAGATTGTCTGGTACCTTCAGGCATGGCACAGCTCTGCTGCCTCACTTCAAGTCCTGTTTCAGTGCTGCCTGTTCTCCCAGTGATAGCTCTGATCTGCTCTATCTGACCTGTTGCACTGATCACAAATTACTCTTCTGTTAGATATTTGTCAGCTGTTGCCCTCTAGCCCAAGTCTTCGGTCGCAGGAGGCACTGGCAGCCTGTGGTGCCTGCTGGAGCTGGCATGGTGGCAGGGAGCCAGCCCCTGCTACCTACCATTCCAGCAATGGCTTAGCCTTGGCTGGGGCATTTGGAAATGACCTGACTGGACCCAAAATGCCCAATTAACAGAACCTCTGGGAGGGCATTTTCTTGTGTCACTCTAAACCTGCCTATACAGTCCTGATCCAGACCCAGAGGGGTAGCTCTGGGCACCACCTGCATGGGCACAGCCATCTCTGCTGTGGCACTGGGCAGGCAGGGGCCCAACTCTGCTCCCATGGGAAAGGCACAAGCCTGTCCTGGAGGAGGCCACGCTGGTCTCCAGCGCTGGCTGCTCTGGAGCCGTGCTGGGTGTAGCTGGGGGACGGGCAGGGCAGCCATGCCAACGGTGCCCGGCTTTGCTCCCGCAGGGCCTATGCCTTGGCAGGGCTGGCGTACGGCGCAGAGTGCTACTGCGGGAACCAGCTGCCAGCCAGCGCCGCCAAGCCCGAGGAGTGCAACAGCGAGTGCAAGGGGGAGAAGGGCTCCGTCTGCGGAGGGGTCAACAGGCTCTCTGTCTACAGGGTGGAGGAGCTGCGGGCAGCGGCCAGGCGACGTAAGTGGGCATGCGAGCGGGGAGAGGTGGCTGCTGCGCCCTGTGCCCCGCGGGGAGCTGCCATGGCTGCCTGCGCTGTCCCCGCTGCCGCCGTCACCGCGGGTGGGAGCAGCGAAGGACAGAGGTGCCCGTGGGGCACAGTGTCCATTCGCTGCTGGTCTGCTCCCTGGCTCCCTCCCCGAAATAGCAGCGCCGGTCAG
The DNA here is from genome assembly GCF_015220805.1 of Pogoniulus pusillus. Lineage (NCBI taxonomy): Eukaryota > Metazoa > Chordata > Aves > Piciformes > Lybiidae > Pogoniulus > Pogoniulus pusillus. Next base: position 12,418,659 of record NC_087290.1, on the reverse strand, counting down.
CGCCCGGGAGCGGCGAGCCGTGCCTGGCATGGCTGCCCGGGGGCCGCCACGTGGGCAGAGCCGAGCACAGCGCAGTGTCTGCAGCAGCAGAGATCCAGCCGCAGGTCTGCTCCCTTTTGCTCCCGCTGCAGAGGGACAACCCTGCCTGTTCAAGAAACAACCCTGAGAGTGGGTGCAGAAACGCCCTTGTAGTGATGCCACCAGCAGTGACCCTAAACAAAGCCAGCCCTAGGTGACTGCAGCAGGAGAGCCAGCAGAGAGCAGAGAGGGACACACACCAAGCTCTTTCCTAAGTGCCAGAAGTTAGGCTGCAGAGTTCTGCTCCTCCAAGGACTCCCAGTGGCAGCTGGGATTTTTCTTTCATCTGTCGATGACAACTCTGCTGCTGCTTGTCCTTCAATTAGCTACCATGGGAGAGAAACCTCTGGGCCAACACAAAGCACAGAAAGCAGCTAAACAGCTGAGCAGCCTTTACTTTTGGCAGGCTCACCAGACCTTACAGATGTTATTTGCTGAGAAGCAGCACCAGGACCTTAGGCTGTGCCAGTATTGATGGTACTTCATTTCTTCTTACAGACAAGTCAAGGTTTGTACAAAAATCCACCTACCTACATATAAATTATATATCAAAGGTACACAGACCTAAATTGCTAGTGTCAGGCTGACAGGCACGTTGGCAGCTTTCCCAGGGCATGCATCACTGTTTAAGTCTTCAGCATAAAATCTATATCCATATTGCACAGAGAAAGGCTGCACTTGCTTTTTTTTTTTTTCCTGGAGTATTAGTGAATTAGTCATCAAATTAATCCAGCCTGGAGCTAGATTTGTGTTTTGTTTGCTCTTTGTGATACCTGATATTTGACTGTTTGAAGAATCCCACTGCCACAAGCTGGCTGAGGGACCAACAGAAGCATTAATCACGAGGAACAAGAGTATTGGAAAGTAACTCTGGATCTGCAGCAGCATCTGTGACTTACTCTGTGTGCTACAGAGAGCAGAGCAGATCCAGTGGCATCTCCATGCGAATCTTCTCAGAGCAGATCCAGGGGCATCTCCATGTGCATCTTCCCAGAGCAGATCGAGGGGCATCTCCATTTGAACCTTCCCAGGGCAAATCCAGTGGCATATCCATTTGAACTTTCCCAGGGCAGATCCAGGAGCATCTCCATGTAAACCTTCCCAGAGCAGATCCAGGGCCATCTCCATTTTAACCTTCCCAGAGCAGATCCAGTGGCATATCCATTTGAACCTTCTCAGAGCAGATCCAGTGGCATCTCCATTTGAAGCTTCCCAGGGCAGATCCAGGGGCATATCCATTTGAAGCTTCCCAGGGCAAATCCAGTGGCATCTCCATTTGAACCTTCTCAGAGCAGATCCAGTGGCATATTCATCTGAACCTTCCCAGGGCAGATCCAGGGGCATATCCATTTGAACTTTCCCAGGGCAGATCCAGGAGCATCTCCATTTAAACCTTCCCAGAGCAGATCCAGGGGCATCTCCATGTGCATCTTCCCAGAGCAGATCCAGGGGCATCTCCATTTGAACCTTCCCAGCCATGGGTTTGCCAGCTACCCTCTCCACCCCTCACCTCCCCCTTTCCAGCCTCGCTCCCTGGGCACCATGAGCTGCTCCTCCTTAGACTGATGGTGGCTGAGGATGGAGAACCTGGGCCTTTCTGCCAGGGAATTTATGCAGAACCAAACTTTTCCTTTCAGACTGCCCTGCTTCTCTGCTGGCATCCAACATATTTCCCACAGCAGTTCTGGGGAGTGGCTGAAGGCAGCCAGTGGCTGTGAAGCAGGGCTGGGAAGATGCAGCTTCGTTCCCCAATCCACCTTTCTCTCTGCTGGTCATGCTAATCGAATCCTGTCAGCAGAGAGTTAGCACAGAGAGATGAAGTGAAGGAATTTTCCACTTTCCTAGAGCCCACAAAATCCTGAGGCTCACAGAAGTGTCCTACAAGGCAGACTTTGTCCTCTCCTGACCAGCCACACAAGGTTCTTCTCTTCCTTGCCATTCCCAGCTCATTGTACAATGCCAACACACAGCCCAGCCTGGGGCACTGAGGTCCATGGGGGCTTTGGGGCTGCCATTGGTTCTGGCAGGGGACATTTCTCTCTTAAGCAGGAGGGAAAATTGTACTGCTGCTGGGAACGAGGATTTGGGCCAAATCCTGACTTCAGTCACAGTGATGCAAACACCAGAGCAATTCTGGCAAGCTCGGTGGTGTTCATAGAGGAGCAGGTGAGATCAGAGGCTGCTGCCAAGGACTTGAAGGAAGCTCTCTTCTTCCTGAGCAGCTCACAAAAGCCTGGGTTGGATTTTGAAGGCTGCAGCAAAGTCCCTCGGCCTGAAAAGAAAGCAAGTGGGAAGAGGAGAGGGGCAGCTCAGCGAGCCAGTAGCCGGGCAGGAGGACAAGTCCCTGGGGTGGTTTTTTGGGACTCCTTTGAATTGCTTTGCTTTTCTGGTGCAGATCATGGGCAGCTTTGTAGATTTTTATCAGGGCTTTGAAGTCTTTCAGAGGAAAGCATCTCTTCGGGAGGAAGCTGCCACTCGCAGACAATAGCAATGCCCTCCACTGGTGGAATTTAATTGAAAGCCTTTGCTGCAGCCCTGCTTTCAGTGGTCACACAAAGCTACAGGCCTGCGCTGCTTTCAATACCACGGGATTTTGCAACACATCTTTCTAGTGGGTATCCTGGTTTCTGTCATTCCATTTCTCTTCTTTCTACAGCGTTTGCAAGAGAAAATTAATTTTATTCCTTTCGGATTTTATTTTTTTTTTTAGCTTCTCAGCCTAATATTGTTCTTTGTGAAAGAGGCAGGATACTATGGACATTGTTTTCTCAGAAGAAACCTCTTTCCTATCCCTGCAGGGAGGAATGTTATCTATCGAGGGTGTTTTAGAGCTCCAGAGAATTTAACAGACACCTTCCCAGCCTCTTTGCTACAGCCCAATTTGACGGTGGAGATGTGCTCTGAATTTTGCTCCAAGAAAGTAAGAACAGTTCTCCTTTCACATCTTTTCTTCTTCTGTTTTTTTTTTTCTCCCTTATTTTAAATTTTAATCTCCTGAGGGAACAGCAGAGAGGAGTCCTCAGAGCTCTGAACTTGTAAATGAGGTTCTAAAGGCCAAAACTCAGAGTAAGTGCCCAGAGATGCATCGGTCCCAGTGTCCAGCACCAGGCAGAAGCAGGGAGCAGTGGTTCCCTGGGCAGAAGCAGGGAGCAGTGGTTCCTTGGGCAGAAGCAGGGAGCAGTGGTTCCCTGGGCAGAAGCAGGGAGCAGTGGTTCCTTGGGCAGAAGCAGGGAGCAGTGGTTCCTTGGGCAGAAGCAGGGAGCAGTGGTTCCTTAGGCAGAAGCAAGGAGCAGTGGTTCCTTGGGCAGAAGCAGGGAGCAGTGGTTCCTTGGGCAGAAGCAGGGAGCAGTGGTTCCTTAGGCAGAAGCAGGGAGCAGTGGTTCCTTGGGCAGAAGCAAGGAGCAGTGGTTCCTTGGGCAGAAGCAGGGAGCAGTGGTTCCTTGGGCAGAAGCAAGGAGCAGTGGTTCCTTGGGCAGAAGCAAGGAGCAGTGGTTCCTTGGGCAGAAGCAGGGAGCAGTGGTTCCTTGGGCAGAAGCAGGGAGCAGTGGTTCCTTGGGCAGAAGCAGGGAGCAGTGGTTCCTTGGGCAGAAGCAAGGAGCAGTGGTTCCTTAGGGCTCCTCCTCCCAAGCTAGAGAAGAGTAGATTTAGGTTGGAAGAACTTAGTAAATTGTTCTTCACCGTGGTGGTGGAAGCCTCATCCCTGGAAGTTTTTAAGGCCAGGCTAGATGTGGCTCTGGGCAACCTGATCTAGTGTGAAGTGTTCTGCCTGTGGCAGAGAGGTTGGAACTGGATGATCCTTGAGGTACCTTCTAGCCCTGGGCAACCTGATCTAGTGTGAGGTGTCCCTGCCTGTGGCAGCGAGGTTGGAACTGGATGATCCTTGAGGTCTCTTCCAGCCCTGAGAGTTCTGTGAGTCTGTGATTCTTCACAGAACTCCAAGCCTTCCAGAAAAGCCTGCAGGTGCCACTTGCCACGAGGCACCAGGCACATTTTGATTCTAGTCTGTGTTTGAGGGCCAGGATGCTGATTTATTTCTCAAACAGAGAAAGGCTGCTTTGGTGTAAAAGAAAAATTTCTGTTTGCAGGCAGAAACAGAACCTTTCTGCCCTTGGATCACATCTGTAAATAGTTTCTGACAATGTCATCTCTCATTCACTAAGCAAATGTTGGCTGTTTGGGCACAGATGGCACATGTGTTGGATTTGACTCCTTATCAGAGGATGAACACGTGGGGAAGAGTGAGAGATAAGCTGCTCAGCAGTCCTGTCAGGTGCTCCCAGACTCCAAAAGACTTTTAAAAGGCAAAAAGTGTTGAGATGGAATCGGTGGAACTGGATGTTCTGTGCTCAAAGAGCCCCCAAGTGTCCCTCAGCTGTTCTGTGGCCACACATCATAGAGCAGTCTGGGTTGGAAAAGACCTCCAAAGGTCATCCAGTCCAATCTCCTGCACTCAGCAGGGACATCCTCCACTAGATCAGGCTACTCAGAGCCCTGTCCAGCCTCACCTTGAATATCTGCAGGGATGGGACCTCAACCACTTCCCTGGGCAACCTGTCACAGTGTTCCAACAGCCTCTTGGTGCAGAACTTATTCCTAACATCCAATTTAAATCTCCTCTTCACTAGTTTGAAGCCACTGCCCTCATCCTGTCACTACAGGCCCTGCACACCAGCAGGGCACACCCCAGTGCCACTAAGAGAGCCAGGGGACTGTGAAGCCAAGTAACAGCCACCTGGTAGCCCAGTCCTGGGCACAGAAGCCCTGCTGCCTCAGGGGCAGCCCTCTGACTGCCATCCTCCCTCTGGAGGGGTGTGCCAGAATGCCTTGGCATCACATTCCTAAAGAGCTTCTCCAGCAATGTCCAGAGCAGCTCTTGGGCCCTCTCTCAGGTCTGTGTTGCAGACCTTGAGGAAGTCAGGCTAGCAGACAGCCTTCTGCCATGGCTTGACTTCTTTCTCTCTATTTTTAAGCATGGTCTTGCAGCAGCTAGTGGGTGTAAATTTCCTTCTTGGCTTAAATTCTTCACATTTAAGGGCAAGTTTCCCTCACACAACCTCTGGTAAAATCATCTGCATAAGGCAAACCTCTTAACAGCTTCCCCCTCAGTTTGGGGGAAGATGAGTGGAAGTTGAACAGATGCTCCAGTTCCAAATGCTCATTCTGGGGGTAAATAAGGACGGGTTTTCCAGGTGGAATCATCTACTAAGTGCTGCAGGAATAGCCTAAAATTATGAGCAAAGAAAAAACCCAGAGTGCTGTGAATTCTGCAGCTTTCCAAGACCTGGTCTGGAGCCCAGCTGTCAGGAACCTGCTGTGCAGAGAGAGGCAGCAGCAGCGTCAGAAGCAGGAGCTGAGGCGCAGCTCTGCTCTTGCCAGCAGCCGGGCGCAGATCGATTTCTGCCTGCACAGCAGCACCCCTGGGCAGCTGCTGCTGCGCCATCCGTTTGCTCATCTATTTTCTCTCCTCCATAGGAGTTCCCCTTGGCAGTCATCCCAGGGCAGGAGTGCTACTGTGGGTACCCCACCGGGCGCTTCCCATTGCGCCACGGCGCTGATGGGCAGCTCTGCAGCGCCGGCCAGGCTGGGTACTGCCAGGTCTATCAGACGCCGGTGCAAGGTATGGTCCCAGCCTCGCTGGTGAGTGGGCACCTTCCCCTTCTCTCCTTAAGCAGCACAACCTCCCTGCCCCAGAAATGCAATCACTGTGCAGGCGGAACAGGGCTCATCCCAAGCCATGCAGCACCCTGGGGGCCCCACACTCTGGTTCCAGTTCCGCTCCTTAAACACACACCTGGTGCCCGTGCCACACAGCCACCAAGGCAGCTCTGCAGGCTCCAGTTTTGCTCTGCCCATCTTCCTCTAAACCAGTTACCTATCTGCATGTTTCACAGCCAGAAAACAAAGCCGGGAGGAAGGCTCCAATGCTGCAAACCACTGAAGGGGCAGCAGCAACCTGATCCACAGTGGTGCACACTTAGCTCAGGGAGACTTCTCACAGGCTTCCAATCCAACAACCTTGTTGCTTCTTGGAATTGCTGCTTTAACTCAACACCCCTTTTACACCCCCTCTCCATCTCCCAATTCAGAGGTGGACTGCAGACCCTAGCATATGAAAAGCTCCTGCAAGAAGCTTTGCTTTCATCAAGTTGCAACTACTTCCCACACCTGTGTAGATCAGTAGTAGCAGAAGACAACCTGCCTTGAACTGTGCTGGAACTTTCCAGCCATGGCTTCATTCTGAGGCTGCTTTGAAGAATGAGGAGAGTAATTCCCTAATTTATTTCCTGGCTTCTTGTTGAGTCATCACAGAGGCTCGGCACTGGTTCTCATCCTATCCTTGCTGGCACACTAGGAAATAAGGTTAGGATTTGGGGATGGGAAGCAGATGTCTCAGCCACATGGGAGAGGAATGCAGTGTGGGCTGGTGGCTGTCTGGCCCCCGAGAGAGGAGCAGCAGCACAGAGGTGTAGCTGAAGCTTAGATGAAGGGATCCTACAGGAAGGCTAGAAACAGGACAAAGGGGAATGGTTTGAAGCTGAGGCAGAGCAGGGTTAGACTGGAGCTAAGGAAGAAGTTCTTCAGTATGAGGGTGGTGAGACTCTGGAACAGGCTGCCCAGGGAGGCTGTGGCTACCTCCTCCCTGGAGGTGTCTAAAGCCAGGATGGATGAGGCTGTGAGCAGCTGAGTCTAGTTGAGAGGTGTCCCTGGGCATGGTGGGGAGGTTGGAGCAGATGAGCTCTGAGGTCCCTTCCAGACCATTCTGTGATTCCTTACCCTCACAGACACTCGCTGCACAGACAGGAAGTTCTTGGCCACCAAATCCAAAGTCTTCGTTGCTCTGTCGAGCTTCCCTGGGGCTGGCAACACGTGGGCACGGCACCTGATCGAGCATGCCACCGGGTACTACACAGGCAGCTACTACTTCGACGGAGCCCTCTACAACAAAGGTACCCTGCCCAGAGTCCACCCAAGGTCCAAAGCCTTACTCACTCATTCTGGTGTCTGCTTGGAGCCAGCACAGCCTGTCCCTGTGGGTGTGTTTGGCAGGATCTGAACACGGCCTCACCTGGCACAGACAGGGCAGGGCCCCTGCTCCAGCACCACGCTGAGCCTGGCAGCTGCTCTCATGGGCTACGGCCAGGCTGCCATCTGCACAATGTGCCCATCGCTTGCACTGGTGCTGCTGGGCATGTGCACAGCTCCCAGCCAAGAAGCTGGTCCAGACCAGTTGATGAAAAGCAGTCAACTAAACCCTGAGGGTGAGATCCTTCAGTCACACAAGGACTGAACTTTGCAGTGTTCCTGATCACTCGGAGGGCTCAGCACCCACCAAGCACTGGCCCTGTGAGAAGCTGCCCTTTTGCAGTGAGGTGCTGAGAAAGCTATTGCCAGGGGAGGAAAGCCAGGCTGCCAGGGGAAGAAAGCCAGGCTGCCAGAGGAGGAAAGCCAGGCTGCCAGTGCATGCCCCACACCCTGGCCCCACCACTGGTGTGACTTGGGACTTCCACAGCAGCTCTGCAGCACTGTGGGGAGTGACCCATGCCAGGCACAGGCGTACGAGTGACCAAGCCAACAACCCTGTCTTGTACACCAGGCTTTAAAGGGGAGAAGGACCACTGGAGGAGCAGGAGGACCATCTGTGTGAAGACCCACGAGAGTGGCAGGACAGAGATCGAGATGTTTGACTCTGCCATCCTGCTGATCAGGAACCCTTACAAGTCGCTGGTGGCCGAGTTCAACCGGAAATACGCCGGGCACCTGGGCTACGCCACCGACCGCGCCTGGCACAGCAAAGGTGAGGCTGTGCCCCAGGGCTGCCCCTGCAGGCTTCAAACCCTGCCTTCACGGCATGTCAGGAGCAGGCCTGAGTGTGGCCGTGCAGCGACAGGAGTCCCACTGCAGCAGAGAGCAGTTCCAAAAGCACTCAGACGCACTCAGGTCCCTACATCCACCCCCACGGAAAGGAGAGCAGCAGTGCAGTGGTGCTGTGGGCACAGGCATGCAGCAGCACTGCTGCCATGGTGCAGCTGGCAGGGCAAGCACCTCCAGGCATGACACCCATCCACCAGGCTGTGTGAGGTGGAGAAAATTTGTCCCTGCAGTAGGCAATAGGCACAAGAAACACAGTGTAAGATGTGGAGGGGTCAGTGGAGCACAGCCTGCTCTGAAGGAGGTTTTACAACACTGCACAGGTGCTACTGCACTGCAGATAAAGAAAGGCAATGGCAGTAAGGGGCTTGGGACTCAGTGCTCCTTGAACACACACAGAGACCTCAGAAGGTGCCTGCCCCACACTGTGCATGCCCTTGGCCAGCTGGATGAGGCAGCTGCGACCTCCCCACTGCAGCAGAGCAGAGGCTCTTGCATTTCTCCCTGTGCACGTTGTAGGAGTTACAGCTGTGCTTTGGCAAAGCACACAGCACAGGGCTGGAGGGGAGGCCTCCTCTATCACAGCATATTTCTTTCCCAATTTCATGTATCATCTTCCATCAGTCACAACTCAAGACCTATTCATCAAAAAACAGACCAAGTAGCCCTTAGAAAAGAGAGAAATTCTGGAGGGAAATGGCTTTCCTGTGCTGCAAATGACAAATTGTTATGTTGAAGCCACAAATTCTCTTTGCCCAGCCCAAAAGCTTTAGCTGGGACTAAGGACATCCAATCATCACAGACAGCAAGCAGGGATGGAGAGGTCATCAATGCCCAAGGTAAAGGTGGGAAAACAATTCAGTAAGTTTTGCCCCTGTGATCCTGGCAGATGACTTTGCATCCCTCCCAGCTGACAGAAATGGGAGATGAAGAATTGTCCACACTAATCTTATTTCTTTGGGAACTGCTTGAAGGGAAGAAGCCAGGGAGTTGCAGTCAGTGAGCTGGAGTCTAGTTGGAGGTCTGTGACTAGTGGGATCCCACAGGGGTCAGTACTGGGACCAATGACCTGGATAAGGGCACGGAGTGCACTACCAGCAAGTTTGCTGATGACACCAAGCTGGGTGCTGTGACTGCCACAGACTTGCACAGGCTGAGAGGTGGCAGGGAAAAATTGAATGAAATTCAGCAAGGGCAAGTGTAGAGTCTGGCACCTGGGAAAGAACAACCCCAGGGATAGGTTGGGGACTGACCTGTTGGAAGGCAACAAAGGGGAGAAGGATTTGGGGATCCTGGTTGGTGGGAGGTTGCCCATGAGCCAGCAGTGTGCACTCATAGCCAGGAGGGGCAGTGCCATTCTGGGGTGTATTAGAAGGGCTGTGGTTAATAGGTCAAGAGAGGTTCTCCTGCCTCTCGACTCTACCCTGGTGAGGCCAGATCTGGAGTGCTGTGTCCAGTTCTGGGCCCCGCAGTTCAAGAGGGACATAGAACTGCTTGAGAGAGTCCAGCACAGAGCCACAAAGATGCTGTTATGAGGAAAGCCTGAGGGAGCTGGGGCTGTGCTGCTTGGAGAAGAGACCGAGAGGTGACCTCATCAGTGGTTATCAATATGTAGATGTGAGTGCCAGGAGGCTGGAGCCAGGCTCTGCTGGGTGATGCCCAGTGACAGGACAAGGGGCACTGGATGAAAGCTGAGGCACAGAAAGTTTCATGTAAACATGAGGAGGAATTTTTTCCCTGTGAGGGTGACAGAGCACTGGAGCAGGCTGCCCAGGGGGGTTGTGGAGTCTCCTTCTCTGGAGATATTCAAGAACTGTCTGGATGCATTCCAGTGTGATCTGCTCTGGGTGATCCTGCTCTGGCAGGGGGGTTGGGCTGGATGAGCTTTGGAGGTCCCTGCCAGCCCCTGACATTCCATGGCTCTGTGATTCTGCCTGCAGAGTGGCCTGACTTTGTCAACAGCTACGCCTCGTGGTGGGCATCCCACGTCCTGGACTGGCTGAAGTATGGCAAGCGCCTGCTGGTTGTGCACTACGAGGAGCTGAAGCAGAGCCTCATCCCCAAGCTGAAGGAGATGGTGGAGTTCCTGAACATGACAGTGACTGAGGACAGGCTGCTCTGCGTGGAGAACAACAGGGATGGGAACTTCAAGCGGTCTGGTGCTAAGCAAAAGGATTTTGAGCCATTCACCCAGGAAATGAAAGATCTCATCGACAGATACATCCTGACAGTGGATGAAGCCCTGAGGGAAAGAAACTTCACAGGGCTGCCCAGAGAGTATGTGCCAAGATGATAGCCTGGCAGCACTCTGCTCTGTTTAAAAATAAAATCTTTTCTAGAAAAAAAAACCCAAAAAACCCAGAAAAAAATAGACCAGAGCTTTAGAGCTGCTCGAGCTAAGATGCTTGTGGAGGCTGCTGAGCAGTGCAAATTCCCTCCACTCCTGGGTGTTCTTCAGGGCACTAAGTGCTCCAGGAGACAAGCAATGAAGGATGGAAATTGGGTTATAAAGCAAGGCAAAAAAGCTGTTGGTGTCTACTTGCCTGTGCCACTCCCTGCCTGGAGCCTCCCAGGGAGCATCTCTGCCTCTGCAGCAGGCACCCACTCTGCCTTCTACCCCTGCTGCCACCACAGACCTGCCTGGGCTACTGGGACTCTGTTATAATGGATGTACCCAGAGGGAGGGGGAAAAGTCTTGGCCCTTTTCATTGGAGCAGGGCAGAAATTCAGCTGCTTGCTGCTTCATACAGCCCAGGAGCTCCCTTCCGCTGACTTTGCTGCTCCAGGCACCTGCCACAGCGGTCCCAGAGGGGCAGGGAGAGAAAAGCACCACTGGGCAAGGGCAGTCAGGATGCCGGGCAGAAAAGTGCTCCAGGACCAACCCCAGGTGTTCCTGCAGGATGAGCACGACCACATGAGCTCTGTAGGGAGGTGGGAGCACAGCAGCAGCCCCCCACAGTGAGGTGCTTGGCTGGGGTCCCATAGAGTGAAAACACAAATCCCTGCGTGGCACCAGGACCAAACAGACCCAAGAGCTGGCTCCAGAAAGGTGGGAGAGGAGGGACTGCCATCCAAGCTGTGCTCAGCACAGGTTTCTGTGACTTCCTCTCCATACCAGGAGAGCCATGGTTGGTCACACTGGGGCCAAATGTCACCACGCTCGGTGCACTTGGTGCTAGAAGCAGCTATGGCCAGGCAGCAGTGACGTGAGCCTGGACAAGGGGCAACAGAGATGATGCCCAGCACAGGCAGGATGTCACCTGTCATCCATGCAGGAAGGCTGGCAGTCCAGTCTGAAAAGTGTTAAGCTGCTCTCCAGAGCCAGCCCTAGCAGCAGTGTGGTTTGTTTCTCACTGTGGTTCCTGTGGTTTGTTCCATCCCATGCTGGGCTCTTGTCTGTGGTGGCAGCACAGTGTGGGATGGCCTCGTGGTCCCTGCCTGTGGGCAGGAGCTGCTAGAGCAGGTCTGAGGTGGTTAAACCACACGACCTAAGGGGCTGCCCTGCTGCAAGATGCTTTTGTTGGTGTGAAATAAAGAATTCCTCAAAGAATTGGTTGAACCCCCTGGTTTAAATAAAAGAAGTTTGTGTAAAGGGAGCAGGACTCCCTCTGCCTGTGTATCATTGGTGCTGTAAAAAATACAGGACACAGAGCACACTTTGGCCTCAGTCTCTCCCTCTTTGTGCTCCACAGGATCACAGGATGTTAGGGGTTAGAAGGAACCCAACCCCCAGCTCCATGTGTGGCTTCTCCTTGTGCTTAGGACATTCTTCTTGTGCTTAGGACCCTAGGGCTGGCACAAGCCTCACTGGGGGTCCTCATTCCCCATTCCAGTCCCCAACAGCAAAGGCCCCATGGGTCATAAGGAGGTGGCACAGGATGGGGATTGTCTGAGCTGGCTCACAGGGGAAGCTGAGATCTTTTGGTTACGCAGGTGGCACAGCCTGAAGAACAGCAACTGAGTCAGGATGCCGCAAGCACAGATCAAGCCAGGTGGGAAGAACATTACCAATGAACTGGCTCCAAACAGCAGGAATGGCCACACTGCCAACCCAACACACACACTGCATGGTGCCTCCCCAGCAGTAGGCTGTGGTGAGGGGTGTCCCACAGCAGCAGCTTACTGCAGAGGCTTAGCTTTTGTTATTTCTGCCCCATTTTAATGGAACAGGAAGGGAGGGTGTGGGGTGTGAAGAAACCACTGAAATAAAGCCCCAATCAATTTCCCTGCAAGGCAGGTTCTCCTGCACTCGATGAGCCCTGTGCTTAGCACACTGAGCTTTAATTAAGCAGGATGTTTGAGTGAGAAAAAAGGAAAGCAAGAAAAGGCAGCTCTCATGCCATTAAGAGCCACGTTGGTGTGCACTCCACGTACATTCCCCTTCGTTTGTATTCAATAGCAGCATATTAGCAGCAGAACCATGCACGCAATTCCCTCAAGCTTCCCTTTTGCTTCAGGAAGTTAAGGCTATGATGAGTCATAAGCAGGCAACCAGAACAAAGCAGAGATGCTACGTCTGAGAAAGAAGGAGAGCTGAACACTTGAGTTCTTCCAAGTGAGCAACTGTCACAATAAACAAGTTGGAAGCAAGATTCTCTGATCAATTGCAGTCACACTTCGGGCTGCTGCACTCCGCAGCCTGGGCAAGCTGCATTTTGTCACCCAGTAGTAGTTTGGTTACTTCAGGCTGCTTTGGAGGTTGTGGATGCCTCTTCCCTGGGGAAGTTCCAGGCCAGGATGGATGAGCAGCCAAGTCTAGTTGAGAGGTGTCCATGCCCACGGCTGGGAGGTTGCAGAAGATAATTTCTGAGATCCTGTCTATGATTTTCTGAATGGAACAAAGCTAGAAATGGGTAGATTCAGGCTGGATATTAGGAAGAAGTTCTTCAGCATGAGAGTGGTGAGACCCTGGAACAAGTTGCCCAGGGAGGGTGGTCAAAGCCCCATCCTTTGAGGGCCAGACTGGATGAGACTGTAGACAGCCTGATCTAGTGTGAGGTGGCCCATGGCAGGGGGGCTGGAACTGGATGATCCCTGTGGTCCCTTCCAACCTTGACTGATTCTATGATTTATATGTCTGTGATTTATACACTGAGCAACATTCCCCAGGTGCCCCAGTAAGTAACAGCCTGGAGGCTCAAGGTAACCCCATCAAAGCTCACAGGATCACAGGATGTTAGGGGCTGGAAGGGACCTCCATAGCTCATCGAGCCCAACTGCCCCAGCCAGAGCAGGACCAGAGAATCTAGCACAGGTCACACACGAACACATCCAGACAGGGCTGGAAGGGCTCCAGAGAAGATGACAGTGGGCCTGTTCCCTGCAGACCAGGCCTGCTAGGAAGCTGCCATGCACACATTTTACAGACACCCTCTAATGGCACAAACCCAAAGCCAAGTTTGTCCAGGCCTGGCCTGAAGACAGGGACAGCAAATCCCTCTGCCCTGCCGAAGACGAGGTCCAGAGCACAGAGGCTGGGTTGGTATCTCGGTTAGAGACCCACCTTTAGAGAGGGCAGGAGAAAAATGAAAACCAAAAAGGTCAATCTGCCTAGGAAGAGGGGCCAGGACAAGACAGAAAATGGTTTGCTGCCTGGAGCCCAGTGCACAAGGAAGCCTTCAGAGCAGTGCTGGAAAGGGGAAAGCATCAGCGCCAGCCTCTGCCTGCAGCTCAGCCATTCTGCACCACTTTACTCATTTCCCATTAAACCCAGTGCTACTAAAACCTCTTATTCACTGCTAAGACCAAGCTACTACTCCACTACAGCAACATTAACCTCCATAAAATAATTAAAGGATGGATTATCAGCATGAGACCTTAGGTGTCACCTCCCCGGAACCTAATGTGCCTTTCAAAGGCCTCAGCTCTAATGAGATGTTCAAATATGGACAGCTGAGTTACACTGTTCTCACTGCTGACATTTATGCAGCCAGAAGGATCCAACTTCTCAACTCCTACATTACTAATCACTTACTTTTGACCCTGGGTAGCTGCAAGTAATCTTTAAGGAAGCTATCCCTTTTAATCTCCTTTTTATATTAGCATTTAATTACTCCAAGAAAATTCCAGATGTACAAATGATAATGGGCTGTAAATCAGCTCTTCCCCTTTGAACCACAGTGTCTCCCAGGAAGGCATTTTTTAGCCTTCTTCATACTCAGAGCAGCAAACACATCTCTCTCTCAGCATCTGCTCTTGTTCCTTACAGCTTCTATTTACCTTCAATTAATGGGTCTTGGGTCAGGAGTCTTTCCTACTGCAGTACTCAGCCTTATCAGCCACACACCACGGTCCAGATCCAATCTGCAGGCCTCCCAAGTGTCACCAGAACATTGTTTTCCATACAAAAGTCCAAGGAAATGCAGGACATCATTTCTGCAGCCAGGGCAAGGCCATTGCTGTGGCTGTGTGGGTTTGACCAAGCTGTCTGTAGAAGCAGCAGAGAGGAGAGTGGCTGCTCTTGGTCATGTGCAATGGCATCAAGCACTCCAATAACTAAGATACAACTAAAGGGCATTATTAAACCACAATGCTTCATGCAATGATGGGCCCCAAGCTTTTCAATTAAACCAGTTCTAATTAATGCTATCTCATGTCATCAAGCAGTCTCCCCCTGCTCCTTTGACACAGACCTATCTGTCTTCCCAATTTTGGGGCCTGCTCATCCCCTCCCTGCTCAGGGCAGGACAGTCTGCAGCCACCAACCTGGCTCCTGTCTACCTTGAGGACACCAGGTGGGATTTTTCTGAGGTTCAATGCCCACCAAAGCCCTGGTAAGAGCTCCTTCAGGTCCTGTCCTAAGACAGGGAATAACACCTGGGCTGTGTCCTGCTGCTTTCAGGCAGTACCAACTGTGAAGCACTGAGGTTTGCAGAGAGGAGATGCTGGACAACTGCAAGCTCTTGCAATTGTTGGAAAGGAGAATACTTTCCTAGTGCAAACCACAGTGGAGATGTTTTGGGGTCAGTGCTGCACCAGTGGGACGGGGCAGAAGAGGGACTGCATGGCTGGAGCAGTTCCTGCAGACACAGAATCATAGATTCATAGAATCAGTCAGGGCTGGGAGAGACCACAAGGACCATCCAGGTCCAACCCCCCTGCCACGGGCAGGGACACCTCACACTAGATCAGGCTGTCCAGAGCCTCATCCAGCCTGACCTTAAGCACCTCCAGGGATGAGGCTTCCACCACCTCCCTGGGCAACCCATTCCAGGCTCTCACCACCCTCATGCTGAAGAAATTCTTCCTAACACCCAGTCTGAATCTACCCATTTCTGGCTTTGTTCCATTCCTCCCCAGTCCTATCACTCCCTGACAGCCTAAAAAGTCCCTCCCCAGCTTTCTTGTAGCCCACTTGACATATTAAAAGGTCACAATAAGGTCACCTTGGCGCCTTCCTCTCTCCAGACTGAACAGCCCCAACTCCCTCAGTCTCTCCTCACAGCAGAGCAGCTCCAGCCCTCTGATCATCCTTATGGCCCTTTTATGGACACCTTCCAGCACATCCATAGCCCTCTTGCAGTAGTGGCTCCAGAACTGGATGCAATACTCCAGGTGGAGTCTCAGTATGACCCTCATATGCATGGGGTGGATTACAGCAGCAGCAGCCATAAAGCCACTGCAGAGGCAGAACCAAACCACCACAGCCTTTGGCGCTTTAAGATCTGTCAAAAGTCTGCATGAACTTGGAATGCTCCTGAAATAAAGCACTTAGCAGTGCTCTGGCAAAATTATCCAGCTCATTTCCTGGGAGAAAATTCATGTCACAATGGATCAAAAACACAGATAGGGAACTGGTTTAAAAGAAACACCTTGCTGATGACAAGAACATTGCTTTGACGAGTAGGGTTATAAAGGAGCGGTCTGAAGTGAAACTGCATCCTTCATGAAGCATCAAATATGCTGGAAAATAAACCAAATCTTCCATGCTGCCTTACCCTATTAAAATGATGTCCTGGAAAATTGTCCAATGCATGCAAGCACTGCACAGAGCATCACTGGCGTGGCTGTGTGGTCAGCTGGCCCCGTGGCCTATGCCAGGGGAACAGAGGCTTGGCCCCACCTTGAGTCATAGGATCATAGAATGAGTTAGGTTGGAAGGGACCTCAAAGCTCAGCCAGTTCCAACCCTCTGCTATAAGCAGGGACACCTTGCACTAGAACAGGTCACTCAAGGCTTCATCTAACCTGATCCTGAACACCTCCAGGGAGGTTGTGGATCACAGAATCACAGAACATGACCTTCCATCTTCTCCAAGATGGAAAGCCCCAACTGTTACAGCCTGTCACAGGCTCACAGGATGTCAGGCATTAGAAGGGACCCGAAGAGATCGTTGAGTCCAACCCCCCTGCCACAGCAGGACCATACAATCTAGCTCAGGTCACACAGGAACACATCCAGACAGGCCTTCAAAGTCTCCAAAGAAGGAGACTCCACAGCCTCTCTGTCCTCATAGCAGAGGTGCTTCAGCCCTCTGAGCATCTTCCTGGACCTACCAAGCAGCCTGGGGGTGTACAGGGCCAGGACCCCCACCCACGCTTGGGTAGCAGCTCACTGAGCAGCCACCAGCAGGCAAGGAAGGGTTCTGGCTGCATTTCAGCAGTCTGGTGCCAAAGGATGATATTTTTTTTTGCTCAGACCACGAGGAACATTTGTTTCCCTCCCAAACTTCATTTCTTTTGCAGTCACTCATTGAAATAAATTCCACCGTGCTTGCTTTTTGCCTCTCCTCATTCCAGCAGAGACTAAATTAAGCTTTGAAGTTTAGTGAGAAAGCCCAATGGCATCCGACTTCAAGGCTGCTTCCCGAATCCTGGGGCATTAAAGAAAGGGGGAGGGCCAAGAGAGAAGAAACCACTCTGCTCCTTTATTGTTTTCTACAGCTTGATCCCGAAATGACTGACTTTGCAAAGAACCTCAGTGCCTATCTCCATGCATTATTCATCTGCACTAAACCCTGTAAATACAGCTTTCAAAGGTTAAAATGAAACTCCTTCCCTACACAGGTTGCAATTATTTAATGTTTTGACACGGCGACTCACCTCATTCATATTAAACAGCAGATGGGGGAAGGAAAGTGACCCAAAATGCACGTGCACTTTCCTCCTCAGTGTGGAACATCCATGCCTTGCTCACAGAGCTGGCAGGCTACGAACTACCTGTCTACAGCTACCTGAGGGGTGGTTGTGGCCAGGAGGAGGTTGCTCTCTTCTCTCAGGTGGCCAGCACCAGAATGAGAGGACACAGCCTCAGGCTGCACCAGGGGAAATTTAGGCTGGAGGTGAGGAGAAAGTTCTTCACTGAGAGAGTCATTGGACACTGGAATGGGCTGCCCGGGGAGGTGGTGGAGTCACCGTCCCTGGAGCTGTTCAAGGCAGGACTGGACGTGGCACTTGGTGCCATGGTCTAGCCTTGAGCTCTGTGGTAAAGGGTTGGACTTGATGATCTGTGAGGTCTCTTCCAACCCTGATGATACTGTGATACTGTGAACGTGCAGTGAGGTTCTCCAAAAAGGAAGGAGGAGTTTAAGCATTTTAATGCTGCATTAGAAGGTGTAGCTGCCAGCTCGCCGCTGCCTAAGTGGTGCAGGCTGTCAAACCCTCTCCTTGCAAGGGTTTTCCTGGCACAGTGGCAGCATTAGGGGAGCAAATGGTGGCATCAGGTCTGTTTTCAGGAGTAATAATGGCAATTTAGCCCGAATTAGGAGAGGAATTAAGAGTTTGGATTTGATTACCACAAGACAAATAGGATGCACCTGGAGTACACCTAGCACACGGGAGCCTGGGCTGATTCGGTGATGTGTTTTGCACTGCAGAACTTGGGCACTGCTCCACTGCACAGGGAGACCTGGAGGTGCTCTGGAGTTTAGGCAAAATAGCAGTCTCAAGGAGTAGAGCAGCTGATGGAGTGCTGGGCTTGGGTTTGCTTGCTTGGTTGTATTATTATTATTACTGTTGTTGTTACTACTACTACTATTATTATTACAATTAGAATCACAGAATCATAGAATCAGTCAGAGTTGGAAGGGACCACAAGGATCATCCCAGTCCAACCCCCCTGCCATGCCCAGGGACACCTCACCCTAGAGCAGGCTGTCCACAGCCTCATGCAGTCTGGCCTTAAACACCTCCAGGCATGAGGCTTCCACCACCTCCCTGGGCAACCCCTTCCAGGCTCTCATCACCCTCATGCTGAAGAACTTCTTCCTAACATCCAGTCTGAATCAACCCATTTCTAGCTTTGTTCCATCCCCCCAGTCCTATCACTACCTGATGTTCTATTATTATTTAAAGGGGGGGGGGGAAGTCAAAGATGTCATGGAAACTAAAATAAAGTGTGGAATCTAAAAGAAATTGCAGCTCAGATGCAACAAATTGAAAAGTGAAAACCTCATCAGGGTAAATCAGTCCCTCCACACCTCCAGACACCAACAAGAAGCTATTTCTAACCCCAAAACCCCTCAGCAAAGCAAATTCCATGCTCCTTGGGCAGTCTCCAAGATGCCTTTTCATGACCAGATTTCCTCAGTGAAGGCTGAAGCAGGCCAGAGCTTGGTGTGTGCATTCATTGCTTCCACCATTCCTTCAGCGAGGAGAGAGGCAAGAGAACTTCTGCCTTTGACAACTCCTTCCCTGCTGTGAGCAGGATTAATCCTAATTGCCAGGGACAGCAATCCTGTTAGGCTCCCCAGCCCAGCACAGAAGATTCCCTGGGGCTCCAGCTTATGATCTGGTGCTTTGTTTAGTCTGTCTTCAGTTTTGTGTTGGTGCCCATAACTGGCACCTGAGCACCTCTCAGTTAATCACATGGCTAAGAAAGATCAACAAATTTCACTGACTCCCCAAGTTCTCCCACTCAGGTGGCTCAAGCACACAGGGCAGTGGCAGGGAATCAGCTATAAGATGCTGACAGAAGCATCCTGCATCCTCTTCCTGCTCTGTCCAAAATCACCTATGGGACACTGTCAAGTGCCCCAAGCTAAGAAAACAGACTTGGGGGGGGGGAGTATATTTTGAATAAATGGAGCTGACACAGCAGCACTCACTGGAAAAGATTCCAGTTCAAACACATCAGCTTTAGAGTCCCAGTTTGTACTCCAGCAGCACGGAGATTGATGCTCAGTGTAAATATAGCCAGGTTGGGAATTGCTGAGGCATTAGCATATATGCAAAATAGATTTAATCAGACCTGTGCAGAGCAGAACTTGCAACACAAGTTCTTTCCACAGCATATCATAGAAACCCAGAGCCCTGTTTGCACTTAACCAGCTCCCAGAAACAAAGCAGACATGCATCAAGTGTTGAGGGACAGAAAATACATAGCAGCAGTCAGCTCCTGCAGCCCAGAAGGAAAATGGTGTCCTGGGCTGCAGTGAGAGCAGTGTGGGCAGCAGGGCAAGAGAGACTCTGCTCTGCCAAGAACCCCACGCCAAATCCTGCCTCCAGTCCTGATGCCCTCACCATGAGAAGGGCACAGAGTTGCTGGAGTGAGACCAGAGGAGGCCACAAAGATGATCCAAGGGCTGGAGCAGCTCTGCTGTGAAGACAGGCTGAGGGAACTGGGGGTGTGCAGCCTGGAGAGGAGAAGACTCTGGGGGGACCTTAGAGCTGCCTGAAGAGATCCTACAGGAAGGCTGCAGAGAGACTTTTCCTGAGGGTGTCTAGAGACAGGCCAAGAGAGATGGTTTGAAGCTGAGGCAGAGCAGGGTTAGACTGGAGCTGTGGAAGAAGTTCTTCAGTATTTGGGTGGTGAGACTCTGGAACAGACTGCCCAGGGAGGCTGCAGCTGCCTCCTCCTTGGGGGTGTTCAAGGGCAGGCTGGATGAGCAGCTGAGTCTAGTTGAGAGATGTCTCTGCCCGTGGTGGGGAGCTCGGAGCAGATGAGCTCTGAGGTCCCATCCAACCTAAGCCATTCTGTGATTCTATAAAATCCTGGCCACTCCTCCCAGTTTTCTCTGTAGCAGAAGCACAGGAAAACATTAAAGAGAAGAGGATGAAAAATGAGAATGGTTCTTATTTAATCTAAGAATTAATTAAAATAAAGATTTGCTGTCAGTCGTGAGCATCAGACACCCAAACACAACATTATTCTAATAAGGGCTTATTACATTCTTTTTTCTGCTAGAATGCAATATTGATTGGAACTCCTCGGGATGGAACAAATTGAATATTTGAGGAAATTTAACAACTGTTTGCTCACAAATGCAGGCACTTATTGTTTCATTTGAAACCAGTCTGCAAACAACCTCTGGCTGCCGGCAGAGGGCCCAGGGCAGGGCAGGGCTAAGTGGTCAGACTTGGGATCGGTTAACCCCAGGGCATCTTTTCTCTGTGCAGATGTTGGGCTTGGTTCAGCCTCTCCCCAGAAAGGCCACAGGATGACAGAAACATGCAGAAGCAATGACAGTGTCCAGAGATCCATCACCCTACCTTTGTGGGTGTTGAATCCACTGCACTGTAAGGGTCACAGAGCACTGGCATGGGCTCCCCAGGGAAGTTGTGGAGTCTCCTTCTCTGGAGACTTTCCAGACCTGTGTTCCTGTGGGACCTGTGCTAGATCCTTCACTCCTGCTTTGGCAGGGGGGTTGGACTGGAAGATCTAGATGTTAGGAGGAAGATCTTCCCAGAGAGAGTGATTGGCATTGGAATGGGCTGCCCAGGGAGGTGGTGGAGTCGCTGTCCCTGGAGGTGTTCAAGAAAAGCCTGGATGAGGCACTTGGTGCCATGGTCTGGTTGATTGGATAGGGCTGGGTGCTAGGTTAGACTGGAGGAGCTTGGAGGTCTCTTCCAACCTGTTTGATTCTATGATTCTATGATCTCCAGAGGTCCCTTCCAAACCCTGACATCCTGTGATCCTGTGATCATTTGTGGATCCTACAGCTACAACTTCCCCAATGCCCTAATGCCAGGGCTATAAACTTTGGGTTATTCCAATTCAATCATTTTCAATCAGCAATGAAAAAATAACAAATAAATTAATAAGCCACCAACACCCCCCCCAAACAAACAAACAAGAAAAAGCACCAAAAACCCAGCACACTGGAAGAGGAAAGAATTAAAGCATGGACATGATGGTCTTAAAAGCCTTTTCCAGCCATGGTGATTCTGCAGTTCAGTGAAATTCCACTTTCACAGAATCAAACAGGTTGGAAAAGACCTCTAGGATGATCCAGTCTAACCTATCACCTAACTCTTCTAATTCACTAAACCATGGCACTAAGTGCCTCATCCAGCCTCCTTTTAAACACCTGCAGGGATGGTGGCTCCACCACCTCCCTGAGCAGCCCATTCCAACGCCAATCTCTCTTTCCATGTAGAACTTCCTCCTAACATCTAGATCTTCCAGCCCAACCCCGCTGCCAGGAATGAAGAATCTATACCTATACTTCCCCTGGCATGACTTGAGTCTGTGTCCCCTCATTCTGTCACTGGTTGCCTGGGAGAAGAGCCCAACCCCACCTGGCTACAACCTCCCTTCAGGTAGCTGTAGACAGCAATGAGCTCTGCCCTGAGCCTCCTCTGCTGCAGGCTGCACACCCCCAGCTCCCTCAGCCTGTCCTCACAGGGCTGTGCTCCAGGCCCCTCACCAGCCTTGCTGCCCTTCTCAGGACATGTTCAAGCACCTCAACTAGTTAAAATTCATGGCACTGGCCTGTGCCCATCTGTCCAGCCTGCCCAGGTCTCTCAGCATGTGACACGGAACGTCGCAGAGCTGGCCCTGGAGAGCTGTCCTTTACCTCAGCAGCAGGGGTTGGGCTCCATGTCTGCTTCAATCAGGATGACTAACAGGGAGCAGCCTTCCTGCTCCAGCAGGGCTGCCTTGGGCCTCAGAGCAGCCACTGCACATATTTAAATCACAAACAATAGCACAAACACTCAGGAAATAATCTCCAGCGTGTCGGCAACGTGCAGCAAGCTCAGGAGGCAGCCAAAGCCTCTAAGAGTGTTCAAACCATTCCTGCTTTCTCAGGGCTTTATTTCCCCATTATTTACGCTGATTTAAAGCCCACTAACATCACCAAGCCTGGTTGCAGACTTCTAAATTAAACAAGTACCTGTGAGCTAGAAGGGGATGGAAATTAATAGAACAATACCACAAAAGACAAAATTGGCTCACTCTACACCAGCCACACACAAAATGCATGTTTTGTTTCACACAGACCTACAAATCAGCTTCTTTTTGACCCAATGTGCACACACAAAAAACCCTTGCTGTTGATCTCAGCCTGTTAAATCTGGACACTGACCTCCTTTTGAGGCAAAGTGCATCAAAATCCAAGCCTTATCTCCTGATTTCAACCCCTTCAATCTGGACACTAACTTGCTTTTGACCCAAAGTGCACCAAAATCCAAGCCTTATCTCCTGATTTCAACCCCTTCAATCTGGACACTAACTTGCTTTTGACCCAAAGTGCACCAAAATCCAAACCTTATCTCCTGATTTCAACCCCTTCAATCTGGACACTGACTTCCTTTTGACCTAAAGTGCACCAAAATCCAAGCCTTATCTCCTGATTTCAACCCCTTCAATCTGGACACTGACTTCCTTTTGACCCAAAGTGCACCAAAATCCAAACCTTATCTCCTGATTCCAACATGTTAAATCTGGAGACTGGCTTCTTTTTGACCCAACGTGCACCAAATAAAGCCCCAAACCCCTTTCTCCTGATCTCAACCTATTAAATCTGGACACCCCAGCAGCACTGGAGCCCAGCTCTGAAGCAGAGGAAATCTGAGCCCCGGCGTTGAGAAGAGGCAGTGGAAAGCTGCCACAGCAGCCACTTTGAAGTCAGGGAAGAAAACATTAAGGGGATCACAAAGCTTAAATTCCTTTTGTACCTGCCAGGAGCAGGTTTGCAAGCAGCAGGTCGGGTGTGTTGCTGAGGATCTGGGCTTAGAGGAAGTCAAGAAACAAGAGCAAGTAGGTTTTTAGTAGTAATTTGTCTCAGTGCAGGCTTTAAGCCCTCAATTTATCTCTGTCGTTGCCAACACTTTGCTTAATCTGTTGCTCTGTCTTTCTTAGTGCTAGGGATCCCAGAAGGATAAAGGACTGATATACATGGAGAACTGAATTTCAATTAGTGCAGGTTCTTGCTAATTTCCCCAGCACTTTAACTCACCATTTTCTCACTGCTGAGCCCCCCAGAGAAAATGCTCCTACATGTTTATTTGTTCTGCAAGATGGTATTTATCACCCACTGTGGCTCTGGCAACGCCAGGAAGTTTTGCAAGCAGTGCCTCTGCCTTCCACCTTCCCAGAAGTAAATATGTCAATTAAGATGAGAAGCAACTTAAATATTAGCACGAGGTTTCCAAACAGATTTAAATAACGCCCCAGCTGCACGGTGCTGCCTTCTTCGTGTTCTCAACACATCATTGCCAGCACTGACACCAAAACACACAGCAGCAGCACAGATTTTTTTCTGCAAGCACTCCCTGTGGCCTGTTCAAGCAGAGCCATTGCTTGTGTTCTTACATAAAGACAGGGTAGCTGCATAAAGCCAGAGCAGCTCCAGCAAAGGGGCTGCAGGAGGGACCCAGCTCTGAGAGCCCCTCTGCTTTCCCAGTGGCACCAAGCTTGCCAAGGGCCAGTGCCCTACAAAGCCACTGGCTCCAGTCAGCAGGCCAGAAATCACAGTCTCACAGGATGTCAGGGGTTAGAAGGGACCCAAAGAGATCATCAAGTCCAGCCCCCCTGCCACAGCAGGACCATACAACCTAGCTCAGGTCACACAGGAACACATCCAGACAGGCCTGGAAAGGCTCCACAGAAGGAGACTCCACAACCTCTCTGGGCAGCCTGTGCCAGTGCTCTGGGACCCTTCCAGGAAAGAAGTTCCCCCTTGTGTTGAGCTGGAACCTCCTGTGCTGCAGCTTCCATCCATTGCTTCAGGTCCTATCCCAGGCAGCAGTGAGCAGAGCCTGTCCCTCCCTCCTGACCCCCAGCCCTCAGATAGTTATGAACATTTATTAGATCCCCTCTCAGTCTTCTCTTCTCCAGACTAAGCAGCCCCAGGCCCCTCAGCCTCTCCTCATCAGGCAGTGCTCCAGTCCCCTACTCATCCTGGACCCTCTCCAGCAGATCCCTGTCTCTCTTCAACTGGGAAGCCCAAAACTGAATGCAGTGCTCAAGATGAGGTCTGACCAGGGGAGAGTAGAGGTGGAGGAGAACCTCCCTCTATCTGCTGACATGACATGGCATCCCCCCAGCAGAACACTAATTATTTTCTGACCAGGTCACTGCAAGCTTCGTTGCCCTGTCACAGTGAACCTGAGCCTTCACTCTGGCTGAAAGCTTTCCTTGAGCTGAGTACCAAAGCGATGCAGATAGGTGACTGATGGAGCCAAGCAGAGCCCTGAGAGGCAGCATTCCTGCAGGCCTCCAGCATTCTCCACTTGGGTGGGAAGCTGCCTGCTCTTGTTCTCACCCTGAAGAGCATCTGGGGTGCGTGAAGAGAGGAGAAGCCTTTCTAAAGTGAGGCTGAAGTGGTTGATCCTGACAGGGAAGCTGATGACTGAGGGAAGGCAGAAGAGGGAACTTTCTGGCATGGTGTTACCAACTAACTCCTGCTGATGCTGTGATATGTGGCCCTTCCTGATGAATCCAACACAAAGCTTGGTCCCAACCTGAGGACTCCTGAGCAGTCCTTGAGCAGTCCAGCAGGAGCCCACCCCACTAAGGTCAGTGTGGGGGCACTCCACTGTCTCTCATGGTGGTCACAGCTCAAGCACTTTTGTCATTCCATTTTGCTCTCTCAATCTACCCCCAGTTGGGATTTGTCCTGCCAAGAGGCAAGGAGAGAAGCTCTGGGACATGTGCTGACACCAACGGGAGGGGGCAGGGGGCCACAGGGGTCTGCCAGGGGCAGAGAAAGAGGAAGGCTCTCTGCTGCTGTAGAACCTCATGGGCAGTGAAAATCAGAACTGATCTGACCTGAGGACCAGACCCAAAGCACAATATTCAGTGTCAAGCTGTTTTTAACAGCAGTGTGAACACAACAGAGCCCCAGGCTCAGGGACAAAAAAATCCAACCCATACTGATTTAGTTAAGCCAAGCAGAGCTTCCTCATACTGCTTCACTTTCTCCCGGATTAAAAGCAGCCTATTGAATTGTTGATGTCGCTGAGCTTCTTTCTAAGAAGTCAGCCTGGAAATAACTGTGCTGCTATCTGACAAGCCTAAAGATAAAGGCCAGTTCGGTCTCCTTCCAGCTACAAGCTTCGAACTTCTCCTTTGTGCTGCTACCTCATTAATCCCCCCTATCTGCCTCCATTCAGATTTCTTCCCCGCTGCTCTCTGCTCCAGCTCTGCTTTGTGCCTCCTGAATGTCTGTTTATTGAGTGAAACAAAGCAAACAAAACTCTGCAGAAAAGGCCAGGCTTGTCCTCTCCAGCTTCAAAACCAATCGTGTTTCCTTTTAGCTTGAAACCACAAATCACTACGTAGTGGAGAAAGCTTCTTGAAAGAAATTCTCTTTTTCCTTTGTGATATCTTTACCTTTATACCTCTTAACTTTGATGCCAACGTGAAAAGGGCTGCGAATTAGTCCCTGCATTGGGTGGCAATTTTAGGACGATTTGATGTTTTCTTTTGGCAAGAATGGGGACCAAAAGCTGTGCCGCAGGAGGACTGGCACCCCCCCAGGCTATGGCTGGCGGCAGCATGTGCTGCACCTGGAGGAGGAGAGTTACTCCTGACAGCAACCAGGAGCTCCTTCACCTTTCCCCTGCCAACACAGACTGCTCTGTGTGAGATCCATGCACCTGAAAACCTTCGCGGGAAGCTTTTCAATACCCTGGTGCCTGTTATTCCCTCTCTGTGCAGACCTCAGACCTGGGGCAATGCTGCCAGGAGCCATCCTGTCAATGCCTGAATTAAATAACTTTTAACAAAGGCCATAAATGGTTTTTAAAAGTCATGAGCATGTCTCCAGCAATCGATAAAACAAGCTGCTTGTAGCCATGGAAAGGCTCCAAAGGCAGGAGGTGATCAGGCTGGATGCCCTACATGTGCACTTAGAGCATCCTGTGGTCTGCAAACAGGATTTGGGATGAAGCCAGAAAGCCTGCAAAGGGAGGACTATACCGGCCCAAAAGGGGCCAAGTACTGCAGGTTCCCCAGTGAGAGGGTGCAGCCAACGACTGCTAATAGGTGAAAGGGGCATGGGAAGAACACTCTTGAGAAAAGAAATCTCCAACTTGAGAGCTGCACCGAGACCTTAATGGAGCTCAAGTAACCTAACAGCCACTAAAGAGGCAGCATCAAAGAAGCAAGGACACAGCCTGACCTTCCTGTGACCTCAAAGGGTCTCTTTGGTTCCTTCTGAACTTGATTTCAAACAAAAAGCTCATTGCTAGCTTCCCCCTCAGCTTCTCCAGGCATTTTGTTCTTCAGATTCCACATCTGGCAACATTAAACCTTGCTTGGCTTTCCCCTTACCTCCCAGTGCAGGTTCCACAATGAATCCTAACAGCAGCTTCTGCAGAGGAACTGTTTGATCCAGGAGTTGAAAGGCTGCAGAACCTGGGCTGGAGTCTTGCCCTGCAAGTCTCTGGGTAAAAGGGACAAAACCCTTCCTCAGGATGCCATACTTCTGAAGGATGCCAAGCAGGCTAGGGGCACTGAGGTCACTGCCTGCAGCACCCCCGTGGCTTGGCAAGGTGCTGCAGAAGACCAGGAGCAACCAGGGCTGCTGGAGTTCTGCAGAGCAGGGCAGAGGTGCAGACAGCCTGGCACAGCCCTACTGGGGCTGGCCATGCTGGCAGGGGCTCACAGCAGTGGTCCCTTATCAGTCAGTAAAGGACAGGCACTGCACCCACACACACGGGGTTACAACAGCCTGGGCTACTCTGCAGTCACTGGGTGCTCTCTGCACAGTCCTGGGACCTGGGGAGCTGTCACTGCTTCCTTCTTGACCTTTCTCCCTTCTTTAGCAGTGCCCACAGGAGCTCAGTTCCCACCAGGTGAGCATCCTCGAAAGGCACAGGTGAAAAGGGACAACAGAGAGGGGCCTTGGACCCAGGCTTCCTTTGAGGCCATCAGCTCACAACGGCTTTGGTCCTTGCACAGAGCCCTCAGAGACCCCTTTTCCCAGAAACTCCTCCTGTTGTCTGTGGAATCCAACCCCCAAGAGGGACAGCAGAGCAACCTTTCACTTTGGGCCATGAGTTAAAAAATGGGCTCTTAAATTATCAGCAAATGGTGCTCAAAGAAAGCAGATTCTCAAGCAAAAGAATGCCAGGAAGTCTGGAGAGCTTTTGTTGCTGCCAAGGCTGGATACAAAGCATCTCATTCTCTGCTCTCACCCTCACTGAACTCACCTGAGTCTTGCCATAAAGTGGCACAGCTCAGGAGTCAGTAATCTGCTGTGCCAGTCAAGGACCATTGCTTGAGCTGGTAGAAGTTAGCCTCATTACATCAACTGCAAACAGATTCCCTTTGCTTTATCAACTGCTGAGGATCATCTCCTGCAGCCATTTCAGAGTAGTAAAAAGGTTGTTTAAAAAAGCCATTACAACTGATAAACAGCCCGTGCAAGGAAACAGTAAAAAAGACTTCTGAATGCAAGCTGGAAACCTGAGAAGAAGCCTCAATGAGCTTTTGAAATTGCTGTTTGTGCAATAAAACAGAAAGGAGCCACAAAGTGACTTGGGCTTGGATGTACAAAAGGGCAAAAAGTGCTGCACAGAAGGAGCAGAGATCGAGGGAGGTTCTCCTCCACCTCTACTCTGCCCTCACCAGACCTCATCTTGAGTACTGCCTTCAGTTTTGGGCTTCTCAGTTGAAGAGGGACAGGGATCTGCTGGAGAGGTTCCAGGATGAGTAGGAGACTGGAGCACTGTCTGATGAGGAGAGGCTGAGGGAACTGAGCCTGCTTAGTCTGGAGAAGAGAAGACTGAGAGGGGATGTGTTCCTGTGTGACCTGAGCTAGACTGCATGGTCCTGCTCTGGCAGGGGGGTTGGACTCGATGATCTCTTTGGGGCTCTTCCAACCCCTAACAGCCTGTGATTTCAGGATATTTTCCTGATTAGATTAGGAAGAGAAGTGCAGCATCACAACCACAGTAGCCACCACCTCTCCCAGCAGAGCCAGGCAGAAAGAAGTGGAGGATCAAATTATTCTGTGTGCCAGATGTCATCCAAAATAATCACAGAAGCATCCAGATTGGCAAAACCCCTCAGGAGCACCAAGTCCAACCTAGAACCCTGCTCTACAAGATTCACCTTAAATCATATCCCCAAGCACCACATCCAAACCACCCTTAAACACCTCCCAGTTGGATGACTCCAACACCTCCCTGGGCAGCTCATTCCAATCCCTGACCACTCCCTCCATGAAAAACTTTTTCCTACTGTCCAACCTAAACATCCCCAGTCTCAGCTTGAGGCCAGTCCCCCTTGTTCTGTCTCCATTTACCTATAAGCAGAGCCCAGCAGCAGCCCCTCCACACTGTCCCTTTGGGTAGCTGCAGACAGCAATGAGGTCTCCTCTCAGCCTCTTTTTCACTGGAGGAACGGAAACCAAATATTCCTGGAGATGCCATATCCTCATGTGCTCTGTCCCATATCCCACCCAAACGACCACAGCAGCCAGAGCCAAATGCCAGGCACTAATCAGAGTGTTTCTCAGAGAGGTAGGAGAAGCCTCATCCCTGGAACCCTCCAGGTCAGGCTGGTTTGGGCTCTAAGCAGCCTGCTCTAGTTGAAGATGTCCCTGCTGACGGCAGCAGGTGGTGGACTAGGTGAGCTTTGCAGGTCCCTTTCAACTCCAAACATTCTATGAGGAATAAACATTGGAGGGAGAAGCTTTGGCTGAGTTCCAGAGCTGTGACATCTCTGGTGTAAGCAGTGCCTGGTGGGGAAAGTCCTTTGACTGGTGTGCCACAATAGACAGGAGAGAGGGGCAGAGCAGCCAAGGCTGAGGAGCCCTGGCAGAGGTTGGACTGGATGGCACTTGTTGGTGACAACAGGGCTGAGAGCCTCTGGATGAAGATGAAGGGGAATTTGACCTTTATGGGTCCCCTCCAGCTTGGGATACTCTATGTTCCTGTGATGTATAGATGCTGAGAACCCAGGAAGCTTGTGGCACTGAATGACAGCCCCAGATGAAGGCAGACTTGGTCTTTGGTGCCACTGAAGAGAGAGCTTTTACCTCAGGCTGCGCTGGCTCTGAAGCAGAAAGCTACCATTAAATAAGTTCCACAAATTGAAAGGCACAGAAAATTGTTGTGCAATTACTTAAATCCAGAGGCTTTGCATTTTGCTTTGTGGCCCTTTCTCCCAGCCACATGAGGTCTTCCCAGAAATAAGATCCATCTTTTCAGATGAAAACAAACCTTTTTTTTTTTCCCCTCTATTTTTTTCCTTCCCCTTAAACTGTTTCCAGAAACCTTCCCCACGAAACCCACCTACATCAAGTGCTGCTGCAGGCTGGCAAAGCTAAAATAGTAATTCCCAGAGAAACAAAGCACTTCTATTAATCAGCAGAGAATGTTTACTTCACAGGGCAATTATGACAATTTAAATGTTAGTATCAGCTGGTTTGCCTCTGCCTTTGCCATCAACAAACCAGACACAAATACATTGTTAGCACTTCATTAGAGCTCTAAATCCAAAGCACATCCCTGGTTTTAACCAGGGAAAAAAATGAGTATCACAGAATCACAGGGCACAGAATGTTGGGGCCTGGAAAGTGTCTCCAAAGATCATCCAGTCCAATCCACCTGGCAGGGCAGGATCACCCAGGGCAGGTCACACAGGAACACATCCAGGTGGGTTTGGAATGTCTCCAGAGAAGGAGACTCCACAGCCCCTCTGGGCTGCCTGCTCCAGGGCTCTGGCACCCTTCACAGTGACAAAGTTTTCCATTCTGTTCCCATGGCACCTCCTCTGCTCCAGTTTGCACCTCTGCCCCTTGTCCTGTCCTTGGCCACCCCTGGGCAGAGCCTGGCTGCGTCCTCCCCATATTGCCCTGCACATCTTGTGGCAATGAGGGCAACCCTCAGGCTCCTCTGCTTCAAGCCCCAGCTCCCTCAGCCTGGCCTCACAGGAGATGTTCCACTGCCTGAAAAAGCCTCATGGCTCTGTGCTGGACTCTCTCAGGCAGTTCCCTGAGGTCCTTCTTGAACTGAGGGTCCCAAAACTGGACACAATGTTCCAGATGTGGCCTCACCAGGACAGAGCAGAGTAGGTAGGAGAACCTCTCTCAGCCTACTCACAATATCTCTTCTAATCCACCCCAGGGTGCCCTGGGCCTTCTTGGCCACCAGGGCACGTTGCTGGCTCATGTTCCTGTTGTCCACCAGGACTCTCAGGTCCCTTTTCCCAGAGCTGCTCTCCAGCAGACCAGCCCCCAACCTAGACTGGTCCATGACTACAACCTAAAGCACTGAGACCTTGTAAAAACCACTTAACCAGCAGATGCTGTGACGCCAGCAGTGACTTCTGTGCTTCCCTGGTAATGACTCCACAGGCATTTCACATCACTACAGCTCCCAGTTTACCTCTCTTACTGGAAACAGATTTTTGCTTTGGCAGAGAAGGCTCAGAGCTGCTGTCCAGCAAACAACCCAAAGCCCCTCTGCTTCCTGCAGATGCAAATTCCAGAGGGCTGCTCAGCCAGGTAAAGTGGCAGTGCTCCCTTCAGAAGGAGCCAGAAGTGCCACAGGCACTGGAGAAACAACCTCACTGTCATGGTCCTCTTCATTGGTAGTATTTTGCCTTCCCCTTCTTCCATACAATTACATGTGCTGTGGTGAATTGGCATGCAGGATTGCCCTCTCCACATCCACTGGTGTTAAATTACCCTGTAATTAGCACTAACATATTGTACTCTGCTCGATAGTCCCATCAACATAACCCTGTTGTGATCTATAGCAGCAAGGATAACAATTACAGTGGTATCACTCACAGTTAAAGAGCCACTGACAAGCTCTACCCACAGTCACAAGCACCATTTCAATCATCTTTAGCCACATCCATAAACTCTGCTAATATTTCCATGCAGCCTTTTGTTCCCACTGTAAGTGAGGGAAATAATTCCTCTGTGGGAGTTCTGTCAAGTGACATGGACCTCTTCCCTGTGCATCATGTTAGAGCCTTGGCCAAGGCTTAGCCCTGGAGTAGAAAGAATATTTATGCATCTACTTCATGCAGGCTGAGTGTAGGACCCACCACTAATAGGTAGCTTAGCAATACAATTATTTTAGAGATTGTCTTCCATTGCTGTTATTGAACAGGGCCAGACCCTGTTCAGGGTCTTTATTGATGGTCTGGACCAGTGGACTGACTCCATCATCACTAAGTTTGCAGGTGACACCAAGTTAGGAGCAGGAAGAAGTTCTTCACAGAGAGAGTGATTGGCATTGGAATGGGCTGCCCAGGGAGGTGGTGGAGTCACCATCCCTGGAGGTGTTCAAGAAAGGACTGGATGGGGCACTTAGTGACATGGTCTGGTTGATTGGCTAGGGCTGGGTGCTAGGTTGGACTGGATGATCTTGGAGATCTCTTCCAACCTGGCTGATTCTACGATTCTATGCTTCTTTGATTCTCCCATGGCAAAGGAAGCCTATTTGCATACTAACAGCACTCATCTCTCTCACAAGCAGGCTTTTCCCATCTGGAGCCTAAAGAGAGAGGAGCAGGCTAAGGAGGAGGGGCAGGAGTCACCTCAATTCTGCCAGTCAGATAATTTTGCAGTTCAGAAGTTATTGGAACGTTTGGGAGCATAATGCCCAACAATTTGCATTCCAGATACCATCCCCACGAGCTGAAGGATTTCTAAAGGTTGCATGTCTCAGCTTCAGTGCTGCTGCCCTTTTCTCAAATTAGTGATACTGTCAAGCTCTGATGAGATCATATCTTTGACACAGACAAAATTAGGCTAACATTCATGTGTGATCTTATCCGGTACAACTCCTAGTTCCATGGGATTAGGAAAGGAAAGAAAGTGCCATTAAACTACATTAAAGGAGGTGATCCTCAGCCTGCAGCTACAGGGCTGTATCTGAGCTGCACACATCACATCCTGTGAAAAGGAAGTAGGAAATGGAAATTCAAAAGCAGCAGCAAAGACCCAGGCAATGCTGTAATACAATCCCAGCTACAATTTAGTGCTGATTGTAATTCTAGGCTTCTAGACACGAGTGAAGGAAAGCAGATGAAGGTTGAGGGACTGTTTCCATGTGTATCATTTAAAAGGGTGCCTACACCAGCTGAGGATCTGGCCTGAATGGTGAGAGGCAGGGACTGAGCAGCATCTTTTTGCCTCAAATTTGTCAACATCCAGAACGCATTCCAATATCCTCCCACTTCCTTGAGGGGAAGGATGATTAAAGACACAGCCTCAAACTGCACCAGGGCAGGTTTAGGCTGAACATTAGGAAGAAATTCTTCATGGAAAGAGTGATTGGCTGCCTGGGAAGGTGGTGGAGTCACCATCCCTGGAGGTGTTTAAGAGGAGGCTGGATGAGGCACTTAGTGCCATGGGTTACTTAATTAGAAGGGTTCAGTGATAGGTTGGACTTGCTGATCCTAGAGGTCTTTCCCAATCTGGTTAATGCTGTGAAGAAAGGCATCACTGCACTGCTGGTGGACCTCTCTCCAGCAAGGATGGAGCAGTACAAGGCTCCTGCACCTCTGCATACCCTACAGCAGGTCAGGCAAGCCCCCAAGCAACGTTCCCCCAGCTCTCCTCGGGGGCTTTTGTGTCCCCAGCACAGGAGGAGCTGCCGTGTTTCTCATGGCTGCTCTTCTCTAATGGGACCAGCCTGCATGACCAGGGCCAGGACAGCATTTCAGCTTTAGCACTCAGCAGGCACATGGTGCCACCAAAATCAGGGCAGCTCTGCCAGTTGGCACCAGCTGAGATCCAGCTGCTGAGGAGGTGGATGAGCAACCCCTGCAGAGAGCTGAGGTTTAGCCACCTGATGGGAATGCTGCTCTGGAAATCCTCAGCCATGGCAAGTGCTGGAGAGTGAACTCCTTCTCTGTGCAGCATTTCTCAACACCTCTGAGTAAAACCCACTTGTCATTCACAATTTCTGCAGCCCAAAAGCATGTAATTTCCCACTTCTTGTGCATAAAACTGGGAGGCAGGCTTGCC
Organism: Pogoniulus pusillus; assembly: GCF_015220805.1. Lineage (NCBI taxonomy): Eukaryota > Metazoa > Chordata > Aves > Piciformes > Lybiidae > Pogoniulus > Pogoniulus pusillus. The sequence goes on along the minus strand of NC_087290.1, from coordinate 12,385,610 downwards.
CAATCCCCTGCTTCTTTGCTATTAGCCTGCTGGTTTCACACAATCCCTTCCACACACCAAACAACTCAGGCTGTGTATTCCCCATGCCCAGATCTTTGCTGCCACACAGTAATTGCAGGGTTGGAAATGAAAACATTACTCAGCTCACCATGACTGATGCCTCTCCAATGGAAGAACTGCAAGCCCAGCAGCCTCAGCTTGCACACGCAGACACAGGGGTGGTTTTGATACCCAATGTGATCCTCTCTCCGAAGAGCCTCAGTGCTGGCTAAGGTAGCTGGTGGCCAGTAGTGCTCTGGTGGCTTGAGCAGAGTCTGTGATCAGCTTTGCAGGAAATACAGACTCTGATATCTGCATAAGAAGAGCTGGAAAGGCAAAAACACGAGCAAATGTGAGACTCAATCCTAACATACACCCAGGAAAATGAAAGCAAGCATTTGCTTATTCAAACCGGCACCAAGGACCTACAATGGTTTAGGTTGGAAGGGACCTCAAAGCTCAGCCAGTTCCAACCCCCCATCATAGGCAAAGAAACCTTCCACTAGAACAGGTTGCTCAAGTCCTCATTCAGCCTGGTCCTGAACACCTCTCAGGGCAACCTGTGCCACTGTAAAGAACTTCTTCGTAACAGCCAGTTTCAATCTCTCCTCTGCCAGTTTAAACCCATTCCTCCTCGTCCTGTCATTACAAGACCTTGCCAATAGTCCCTCCCCAGCCCTCATGTAGTCCCCTTCAGATACTGGAAGGCCATTCCAAGGTCTCCTCAAATCCTTCTCTTCTCCAGGCTGCAGAGCTCCAACTCTCTCAGCCTGTCCTCATAGCAGAGCTGCTGCAGCCCGCTGAATATCTTCATGGCCCTCCTCTGATCATAGCCTATGTTGTGCTTTTCCACTTCTCTTGGGTATATTCAATCATTACAGGGGAAAAAAGCCCCAAAATCATAATGAAAATGCCACAAATTGAAGATTTGAGTTAGAAATCAACATAAAAATAACATTTTGGTAGCCTTCATTCCAAATACTGCTGAATATGCTCAATGTCACACATGCTGCTTTAATAGCAATTAAATATTGTCTCAGGCAGAGTGGCAAGAAGAGAACTGAACCGGAGTTAAGAGAGCAGATGTCGTTGTTTGTCCAAGAGGAGCTCAGCAGGAGCTTGGCTTCCCAAGGAATTTGTCCTTCTTTCTGCCTGTGTTGCATTTCCTTTCCCCTCACGCTGCATGCCCACCCCTGGAGCTGGTTCTGGCGGTGCTGCTCACGCACCGAGCCCTGCACATATGCTTTAGGAAGGCAGAGAAGGAGGATGGAGGAGGGGTCCCATTCACAGGCAGAAATATTTCTGCATGATTTAGGACCCTATGAAACTGGAGAAGTCCTGTGTTCAGACACACGAGCACCCTGAAGATCAGGTTTGATTTGGTGCATGGCAGAGGGGCTGGCAAAGCCTGGAGAGAGCCCAAACTCCCACTGAGAATGACGATAAATCTGCGTTGTCTGCAACTGCCCTCAGCCAGCCTCAGGAAGCCTCCTGCTGCTGGTGCCTGTAACATGCCAGACCATCTCTGCTCTCACTAAATCAAGCTCCAAGCTCAAGTCCCGTGCCCAGGGAAGGTGCAAACAACACTCACAAGCAATGAGGCTGTGGCCTCCCTTTCCTTGCTGCTGAAAGAGGACAGAGATGACCAGGAACATTCTGGAAGCCTGGCTGCCCCACAGGGGGTAGGAAATAAAGGTTGGTGTTTGATTTACAACATTAAGAGTGCCTGCCAGCCTCTGGCAGTGTGCACAGTGCCAGGTGGGCTCAGACAGGTGAGCCTCCAGCTCTGGTGAGTGTGCAGGTGGTGGAAAAAAAGAACAAACTCCTAACTCAAATAAACCTAAATAGGAAATTACAGCTCCACTCACTGCCACCTCAGGAAATGGATGGATGCAGGGAAGGAGCTTCCCACAGCACAGACATCTTGTGGGCAGAGCTGGGCTGGCCTGACACCACGGGGGAGGGATGTGGGCTCCCCACTCCTAACTCCTGGGCTTGGAGGGCTCCTTTTTTTTGCAGCACTGTGGAGATAGCCTCAGCTGCTCCTGTCCCACCACAGCGAGCAGCAGTTTGAGAGCCATTGGGTATCCCATCTGGCAGGAGGGTGACGGTGTGGCACCAGCCCGTTCAGGACTCAGAGCATTCACAGAATCAACCAGGTTGGAAGAGACCTCCAAGCTCCTCCAGTCCACCCTAGCACCCAGCCCTAGCCAATCAACCAGACCATGGCACCAAGTGCCTCACCCAGGCTTTTCTTGAACACCTCCAGGGATGGCAACTCCACCACCTCCCTGGGCAGCCCATTCCAATGCCAATCACTCTCTCTGTGAAGAACTTCCTCCTAACACCCAGCCCATACCTCCCCTGGCACAACTTGAGCCTCTTTGGTGAGAGCTGTTGAGTGAAATCCTGTGGCAGAGCACACAAGGGAGCAGACAGGTCCCTCCATCCACCTCCTCTGCTGCTGCCTTCTCACCCCTTCTGCCCTAGACACTGGATTCTGTTAGCTGAGGCCCTGATTCAGCAAACTCCTGGAGCCAGGCACACAAACCACTCCGATGGGCAGAGCTCAGGCCAGGCTCATCTTGCTGGGGATGGGGACAGATTTACAGGCTGGGCACCGGTGAGGGGAGCGCCAGGCCCCTTGTCACTGCCTGTTAAATGGGCTCGATAAAAGCAGAGCCATTAGCTCATATATTTGCTGTGCTCCACATCAGCCCTCATTGATCCCTGGCTGCTCACAAGGTTGGAGTTTTACATATTCAATTATCAGGGGAGAACATTTAAACAAAAGCTGGAAGGAGAGTAATGACAAGAAAAGTGCTGATCCATCAAGGCAGGGCAGACCTGAGAGCCACTCACTGTATATATTCCCAGAGCTTTACTATGCATTTATGGAAATGGCACTTAAATATGAAAAGTTGCACCCCGTGTAGAAAACAGCTGCCAGAACTTTGCAAGTTTCATAACCTGAGAAAAGGACACAGAGACCTTCAGCCTGGAAGGAGGCAGACCAGAGGAAGCTGCATCTCAACCCTGAGAACAGTCATTTTCCTTTCCTGCTGCAAATGTGTGCTCTACCTCAGAGGGAGGCCAGAATAATTTAAGCCTTTCACTGCTCACCTGCATTATCAGAAACTGTTTTGTGCAATATGAAGGACTGAAGATTCCTTTCCAAACTTTACCTAGTGGGCAAAATATTTAAAATGGGAAGAAAGAAAGAAGGAAAACACTTGGATGTGCTTCACAGAATCACAGAAGCCTCCAGGCTGGCAAAGCCCCTCAGGAGCACCAAGTACAAGCTAGAGCCCTGTTTTACAAGATTCACCTTAAACCATCTCCCTAAGCTCCACATCCAAACGACCCTTAAACACATCCAGGGTGGGTGACTCCAACACCTTCCTGGGCAGCTCATTCCAGTCCCTGATCACTCTCTCCACAAAATACTTTTTCTTACTGTCCAATCTAAACCTCCCCAGTCTCAGCTTGAGGCCATTCCCCCTTGTTCTGTCTCCAGTTACCTCTGAGAAGAGCCCAGCAGCAGCCTCTCCACAGTGTCCCTTTGGGTAGCTGTAGACAGCAGTGAGGTCTCCTCTTTTTCAAACTAACCATCCCAGCTCCCTCAGTCACTCATAAGATTTATTCTCCAGGCCCTGCGCTGTGGCACGAAGCAGCTGCAAGGAGAACCCCAGACTCCGCCTTCCACTGATCTGCCAGCCCTGGTGCAATCGAGAGGAGAAACACCTCCATGAATTTCTGCTTGGAGAGATCAATATGATGACATCAACCACATTAGAGACCTCATCTTGAGTACTGTGTTCAGTTTTGGGCTCCCTAATTTAAGAGGGACAGGGATCTGCTGAAGAGGGTCCAGGAGAGGGCTACAAGGATGATGAGGGGACTGGAGCACTGCCTGATGAGGAGAGGCTGAGCGACCTGGGGCTGTTTAGTCTGGAGAAGAGAAGACTGAGAGGGGATCTAATAAATGTTTGTAACTATCTGAGGGCTGGGGGCAGGAGAGGGGGGCAGGCTCTGCTCACTTGCTGCCTGGGATAGGACAAGGAGCAGTGGATGGAAGCTGCAGCACAGGAGGTTCCACCTCAACACAAGGGGAACTTCTTTCCTGGAAGGGTCCCAGAGCACTGGCACAGGCTGCCCAGAGAGGCTGTGGAGTCTCCTTCTGTGGAGCCTTTCCAGGCCTGTCTGGATGTGTTCCTGTGTGACCTGAGCTAGATTGTATGGTCCTGCTGTGGCAGGGGGGCTGGACTCGATGATTTCTTTAGGTCCCTTCCAACCCCTGACATCCTGTGAGCCTGTGAGTAGATCCTTTTCTATCCTGATCCACTGCAGGGCCGGGCAAAGCTTCTGCCAGTGTGAGCCAATCCCGGCAGCAGGGTCACGGCGCAGGAGCACTGTGCCAGTGGTGCTGTGCAGCAGTGCTGCCCTTCCCTGCCTCTCATTTACATTGGCTTCAGTTCCTTCTTAGCTCACCACTTCCCAGCCTTGCTCTTTTTGAGGCAGAGCAGGAATTTCAAATAAATTAAAAGGCCATTACAGCAAAGCCTCAGTAATGAACAGTTCCACTCCCCTTCTGTCACCCTGCTGGCACATGGCAGGGACAGGCAAAAGCAGTAACTCTCCCAGCACCTCCCAGCAAGAGAAAGAAGATATTCTGCAGAGGTGGGAAGAAATGGAGGGGTACATTTCTGTAACAGGAGGCACTTTGGCCTGGTCATGAAAAGAGAGGGTTTTTTGAGTGTTTTTTTTCATCAGAACAGAGCAAAAAACCCTCTTCCTCTCTCAAAATCTCCTACACATCACAATTTTGCTCACTGCACAGAGAAAATTCTCTTTGTGCTGAACGTGGCTCGCAGTCACTTGACATATTCAGCTCTCCCCCACTTCAGCTGCTCGTGGAAGCCTTCCACAGCTGAGGCAGAGACACTTGCACATGTCCAGCTCTTTGTCTTGCTTCCAACGTTAATTGAAACCGATGTGGTGGAAGTTGCAGGAGGTGAATTCATCACACTCTGCATGAAGGCTGCTGCTCCAATGGAAAGCGATCTGCCCTCAGAGCTCCTCGCTTCCGTGTGCCCGCTGATGCTTTGTTAAAGAAAGACCCATCCAGCATTTAATGCTCTTCATCTTCCCAAAGTGAGCAAACACTTGTAATTCAATTAATTATGATAATCACGCAGGTGCCTGGCGTGTGCTGGAAGGTGCTTTGATTTCCAAGACGTTGCCTCCTGAAAGGAAATGGTTTCTCCCTTTGTTCTCCGCCGCTTCGGGTACCAAGGACAGTGGACAATTAATCACGGCAATAGTACAGGCTGGCAAATTACCGCAAGGAAGTGACAGCTTCTCTCTCTGGCCCCCTCCCCTGCGAAGGGGCTGGGCGAAGGGAGCAGGCTCTGGTGAAGCCCCCGGGGCAGGTGGAGCTTTGCTGTTCCGAGAGATGAAAGCTGCGGGAACAGTTTCATCAGGAAAGTGATCTTAAAGCAGGCGAGAAATGCCAAGAGCTTCTCTGCGCACCTCCACCTCAGGGTGGGAACTGCAATTTCCATTTCAAAAGCGCTCTCACAATTTTGAAGTAGATTCTTCCAATTAAGAACAAAACATTTGCCTTTTCCCTCCGAATTTCAATTAGACAAATTCAGGCCATCCTTAATAGCTGAGTCCTAGCCAGCAGTGGAAACCACAAGTCCACCTTCTGCTGAAGTACCCCGCGGACCTCTGTGAAAGGAGAGGAACCAAAGCTCTCTGCAGTCACCTCTCTCAATGCAGGCACTTGCGGAGCCAAAAGGCTTTCTTTAGTTGAAGGTCCATTTTATTGTTTTGCTCACTTCCCTGAGCTAGGGATAGGACTTTGAGCTGCACTGTTTGGAGGAGGAGGAGGTAGAAACTCTTTGGGAGCTCTTCCAGCTTTGCAAACCTGTTTTCTGGTGTTCCTCCTCTTCCTGGGCAGCAGAGAGATGCAGGTTCCTGAGGATTTTGGCTAAACCAGGATGGCTGCGTGAGGGCTCAACCAGGCAGAGTTGGGTTAACCAACACAAACCAGGTATTACAGAATCATAGAATGATTTAGGTTGGAAGTGACCTCAAAGATCGTCCAGTTCCAACCCCCTGCCATAGGCAGGGACAATTCCCACTAGTATTCCCAAAAATAAGAGTAGAAAAGCCACCCCTGAGCCTGTTTCACTCTGGGACCTCTTTCATAGAATGTCAGGGGCTGGAAGGGATCTGGAAAGATCATCTGGTCCAGCTCCTGAGAGCAGATCACACTGGAAAGCATCCAGATGATTCTTGAATATCTTCAGAGAGGGAGACTCCACAACCCCCCTGGGCAGCCTGTCCCAGTGCTCTGTCACCCTCGCAGGGAAAAAATTCTTCCTCAGGTTCACATGGAACCTCCTGCGCCTCAATTTCTCTCAGTGTCAGCCTCTCCCAGCTGCCCAGGAAACGAGGAACATCAGAAAAGAGGTCACAAAGCTGGAAGTTCCCAAAGAGTTTCTGCCTCCTTCTCCTCCAAACAGTGCAGCTCAAAGTCCCATCAATCACCCAGGGAAGTGGGAGAAGCAATAAAATGGACTTTTAATTAAAGCAGCCCAGATCTGACACAGCTCCTGCACAGTGAAAGGACTCAAATGGCCTTTAATTGATGCTGGAACTGCACAGTGTCCTCACAGTGCTCACCTCTAATTTCCAAGAAGCCTCTCTTCTCAGTAGTGTCTCACAGCAACTAACTGTTGCCTTCTGCTAGTCCTGCAAGGCACCCAACAGCCAAATGATCACCACTTTTCTTGTCATCAAGAGCTGGACTCTCCTTCTCTGGAGCCTTTCAAGGCCTGTCTGGATGTGTTCCTGTGTGCCCTGAGCTAGATTGTATGATCCTGCTGTGGCAGGGGGGGTTGGACTCGATGACCTCTTTGGGTCCCTTCCAACTCCTGACATCCTGTAAGCCTGTGATTCTCTCAGAGAAAGAGCTGAGCTGAGGGGAAGCTCCTGAAGAAGTTTAACAGCACAGTAAATGATGCTGAATTACACAGGAATTTGCATGGATTTGCATTTTACATTTATATTAATGCAGGATGAGTTCATTATGATTCATCTAACAATAATGAATGCTCGAGGAATAAGTAATGATCACGACATTACAACTCTGCCATAATCCTGTCTCTGCAATTTCAGCCTCTCCTATTTTCCACAGGAGCTGAGGATTGGTTGCTGTCACTGGCAGTGTGACAAAATCCTCCTCTTCCCAGCCTGACTCAGGTTTGACTTTTATAGAATCACAGAATGGTCTGGGTTGGAAGGGACCTCCAAAGGTCATCCAGTCCAACCCTTTCTGCACAGCAGGGTCATCCTCTGCTAGGTCAGGTTGCTCCAAGTCCTGTTGAGCCTCCATTTGAATACAGTATCACAGTATCACAGTATCATCAGGGTTGGAAGAGACCTCACAGATCATCAAGTCCAACCCTTTACCACAGAGCTCAAGGATAGGGATGGGGCCTCAACAACCTCCCTGGGCAACCTGCTGCAGTGTTCCAGCACTGCAGGAACTGGATAGGGCTGGGTGATAGGTTGGACTGGATGATCTTGGAGGTCTCTTCCAACCTGGTTGATTCTATGATTCTAAGCACTCTCATGGTGCAGAACTTGTTCCTAACATCCAATCTAAATCCACTTTGCTCTAGTTTGGAGCCATTGCCCTCGTTGTGTCCCTGCAGGCCTTTGCAAACCGTCCCTCTGCAGCCCTCTTGTAGCCCCTTCAGGTACTGGAAGGGCACTATTATGTCTCCCTGGAGCAAAGCCAGAAATGGGTAGATTCAGAATGGATGTTAGGAAGAAGTTCTTCAGCATGAGGGTGGTGAGACTCTGGAATGGGTTGCTCAGGGAGGTGGTGGAAGCCTCATCTCTCAAGGTGTTTAAGGCCAGGCTGGGTGAGGCTCTGGACAGCCTGATCTTGTGTGAGGTGTCCCTGCCCATAGCAGCGGGGTTGGAACTGGATGGTCCTTGTGGTCCCTTCCACCTCTGACTGATTCTATGATTCTATGATTCTCTACTCCAGGCTGAACACCCTCAGCTCCCTCAGCCTGTCCTTGTAGCAGAGGTGCTCCAATCCCCTGACCATTTTCACAGCCCTCCTCTGGACCTGCTCCATCTGCTCCATGTCCTTCCTATACTGAGGGCTCCAGAGCTGGACACAGTACTCCAGGAGAGGTCTTACCAGAGCACCTCTCTGGATCTGCTGGCAAAGCTGCTTTGGATGCAGCCCAGAAGAGCTTTGTGGGTTTTCTGTGAACTTAGGGTCGTGTTAGCACGCAGTCAGCATGGCATTGACTTGATCCCTCCAGCAAAGAAAACAGCCCTGCTCTTTGAACCTGACACAATGGGGCTTAGACAGGAACAGCTTAAGAAAACAGCTCAGAAACAAAAAAAATAAACCCCTCCTCTTCATAATTGCTGTCACAGTCATCCTGTTTCACATCTTTTGCTACATTATTTTGCTTTCCTAATGCTGCTTTAAACCCCTTTGGCAGGAACAGCTAATAACAGCTTGGAAAAAAATTAATATGTATGTTGGATGGAAACATTCTATTGTTTCCATGGATATTGGTGCAAAATCCCTTCTGTGATGTCTTCCTGCAAAATGTTTAATCAGCAGCAGCAAAGAAAAACCCAACAAAAAAAAAAAACCACAAGCCAAATATCTGTAAAGTGGAGAATGAGCTTAAAGAATCCTCTTAGGCTGCTCAGGACTGTCCTCTGGCTCCTGCAGTGATGTGCACCTGGCACACGACAGCCATGCAGCTCCCCCCATGCCTTGTTGAGGCTTTTGTTCATTCCATAGCATCCAAGGTTGCCTTGTCTTGAATGAACTCGAGGGATGAGATTGTTTTGGTGGCTGCTGGCCCTCTGGGGATGCTTATGGTTGAGTGGGTTTCCAAGCTGACGTTGCCCTGGGTGCCATAAGGCTGCCTGTGTTGTGTGTCATGGCTGGTGGGGGCTGGGGAGAGTGGAAGCATCACAGAATCACAGGATGTTAGAGGTTGGAAGGGAACTCTAGAGATTATGGAGTCCAAGCCCCCTGTCAAAAGCAGGGGCACTGAAGGCAGTCCACACAGGAATGCAGCCAAGTGGGTTTTCAAAGTCTCCAGAGCAGACTCCACAACCTCTCTGAGCCGCCTGCTTCAGGGCTCTGTCACCCTCACCATAAAGAAGTTTTTCCTCATGTTGAGGTTTTCCCCTGGGTCAGCATCCCCTGGGTCAGCACCCAGGAGAGGCTGCAGTGGCTGTCTTCTCCTGCAAGACCTTGAACCACAGAATCTCAGAAACATGCAGGTTGGCAAAGCCCCTCAGGATCACCAAGTCCAACCTAGAGCCCTGCTCTACAAGATTCACCCTAAACCATGTCCCTAAGAACCACATCCAAACCACCCTTAAACATATCTGGGGTGGGTGACTCCAGCACCTCCCTGGCAGCTCATTCCAGTGCCTGAGTCCAGGGCTGCTGCTCTGGCACTGCTGCTCTGGCACTGCTGCTCTGGCTTTTCCACGGAAGATTTGACAAAAATTTCTCCTGAGAAAAAGGAGACTGTGGATAACTTCATCTGCTGAGGAGCATTTGCCTCTTCCTCACTGCTGCTTCTTGCTTCACAAGTCCTGCACTGCTGTCAGCTCTCTGAGAACCCAGCTTCAGCTACCAGCCATTTAATGAGGAGCCTTTTAATGACAACAGCTGTTGTTTTAATTACCAAAGGATTTATAATTAGACCTGCTGCACAGTCCTGCTGCTAAACCAGAGCCCCAGAATCCCCCCTGACACAGGTGCAGCTCACAGGGCAGTCTGTCCGTCTGTCTGCTGACCCTTTGCCTCAGTCTTCTGGGAGAAGCAAGTGGAATGAGGGAAAGCAGCTGGGACCACAGATGCAGCTGATCAGCACCTCCTGAACATCTCTCCTGCTGATAAAGGCTGGGTGCAGCAATAAACAACTGCATGCTTGTCCTGTGCCCATTTCATAGCTCATACTGCTGGCTTAAGGGAATTTATCTCACAACCCTCTTTCAAGCAATCAGCTCAAGAAGTTGTTTTGAAAGCTCTGAGTGAGATCAGGAAATAATTCTCTCCTCACACCTTTTAATTAGAAGGAGAAGGAGGAGGTGGGGAAAGGACAGTTTTGGACAGATCTGTGCTTTTACAGCAAGCCTTGCTGTGCACAGTCAGGACCAGACAGTCTCTTTCATTCTGGGCTCCTTTCTGAGCTCCTCAGGGAATTTAGACACTTCAGTATCCACTGGCAGGAATGCAAATGGAATGTTTTGGAAATTCTGACAAGCTGGAGGTAGCAACGACTGCCCTAAGAGCTCAACACCCACTGGCAGCAGATACTCCCCTTCCACAGGCAGCAGCCAGGGAAGTGCCACAGCACAGGACCAGGCTCAGAGCTCTCTCTGTGCACCCCATGGATGCCTGTCCTCAGCAGGAGCTCTGTTTGAGCACCCCATGGATGCCTGTCCCCAGGAGGAGCTCTGTCTGAACATCTCATGGATGCCTGTCCCCAGCAGAAGCTCTGTTTGAGCACTCCATGGATGCCTGTCCCCAGGAGGAGCATTGTCTGAGCATCCCATGGATGCCTGGTCCCAGGAGGAGTTCTGTCTGAGTATCTCATGGATTCCTGTCCCCAGGAGGAGCTCTGAGCATCCCATGGATGCCTGTTCCCAGGAGGAGCTCTCTGAGCACACCATGGATGCCTGTCCCCAGCAGTGGGCTGGTTTGGCTGAGGAGCACTTGACAGGTTATTGACTTGTAGTGATGCACTTGATTAAAAACCAGGGGGGATCGAAGCTCACAGCTCCTTGTTAGAGTGCAGGCTTGTTAGGGAAATTTAGTGATATGGAAATGACTACAGTAGCCAGCAGAAACAGCCCTTCAGAGGCATTCAGAATAGCAAAAGGTTAAATTAAAGCTTCCTTGCTGCAGCATAATCAGGAGCTGGCCGGGCACAGGCTCCACGTTCCCATGCTGTGCACGCTTAAATTAGAACAGCGAAGCAAATTTGATCTCCCTAGCATGAAGCTGTTATAACACAGAGACCTGGACCTACTTCCTCTCTTCAAACGGCCTCCCTTCCCCACCTCTGCCTGAGGCTGGCATGTTAGAGCTTGATTCAAAGCTCACTAAAGAAAACCTGCTTCTCCTATTGGAAAATGGTCCTTGGCTGGTGCTGCAGAGCCAGGCTGTGACACCATCCACTGATGCAATGAGCAAAGCCTGGACAAGGCTCAACCATGAACCAGCTCTGCTGGATGCCTTCAGTGTCTGATAACTGCAAGCACAGCTCAGCAGGACAGACAGCAACCTACACATAGCACCAGGTGCCAAAAGCCTGAGCCAGGGTGCCAAGCAGGGCTGAACAGCTGCTGAGGCCAAAGCACAGACCCCAGCAAGTCTCTTCCAGGGATACTCCTGCCTTTCCTCTCATCACCAGAGCGTCCACCACCCACAGGCATGGCTCAGGGTCAGTGTCTGTACTAAGAGTGCATCCTGGTGCACGCAGATCTCATAGACCCAGCACAAGAACCAGGCCCAGTCACACAGATCTCACACACACAGAGCCTTTTCTGTTCTCACAGAATCACAGCAACATCCAGGTTGGAAAATGCCCTCAGGATCACAAAGTCCAACCTAGAACCCTACTCTACAAGATTCACCTTAAACCATATCCCTAAGCACCACATCCAAAAGACCTTTAAATACATCCAGGGTTGGTGATTCAAGCACCTCCCTGGACAGCTCATTCCAGTGCCTGATTTCACAGGCTCACAGGATGTCAGGGGTTGAAAGAGACTCAAAGAGATCATCGAGTCCACCCCTCCTGCCACAGCAGGACCATACAACCTAGCTCAGGTCACACAGGAACACATCCAGACAGGCCTGGAAAGGCTCCACAGAAGGAGACTCCACAACCTCTCTGGGCAGCCTGTGCCAGTGCTCTGGGACCCTTCCAGGAAAGAAGTTCCCCTTGTGTTGAGGTGCAACCTCCTGTGCTGCAGCTTCCATCCATTGCTCCTTGTCGTATTTCGCTGCTCTTCATCAGCACGGGCATGAACCCAGCACCCCAGGTGAGCTCAGCTGAGCCTTTGTGGTGAGTAGTGATGGAGAAAACTGTCTCCCTGTTTGCAAAGCACAAACTCATCTGAGACTTCAGCCCATGGGCATGGCTCAGTCTGAAGCTCTGTCTAACCCCAGCATGGAGCTGAACAGTGTCAATAAACAATTAACATCTCCCAGCCAAGCAATTAAATCAGTGGCAAGTAAGGAATTCCAGCAGGCAACACAATTACTGCAGCAAGTACACAAACTGCTGCATGCAGCTGCTGCAAGCAAGACAAAGCTGGAGCTCTTCACCTCAGCACTTCATAGAATCACAGAATGGTTTAGGGTGGAAGGGACCTCAAAGCTCAGCCAGTTCCAACCTCCTGCCACAGGCAGGGACACCTCCCACTAGAACAGGTCGCTCAAGGCCTCATCCAACTTGACCTTGAACACCTCCAGGGAAGGAGCATCCACAACCTCCCTGGGCAACCTGTGCCAGTCTCTCACCACCCTCTCTGTAATGAACTTCTTCCTAACATCCAGTTTCAATCTCCTCTCTGCCTGTTTAAACTCGTTCCTCCTCGTCCTGCCATTACAAGACCTTGCCTCCATTACCTCCTTGCCATCACTTGTGGCTGCAGGAGCTCACACATTCTTTGGCTGCTTCAGGAAGGGACCAAGCTGCAGGTGCTTTGCTCACAGGGCACCTGGCTCCTGAGCTGCTGGGCAGCACCGTGGGTAAAGGACATGTACATCTCACAGTGTTTCACTAACTGAAGGAAAATGGGATTCAGCACCAGGGAGTCTGGGCTGCCACTTTCCTAAAAAGGGCAGCTGAGAGGAAACTCTTCCACGTTTTTCTCTCTTTAGTGGAGAGCAGGAGCTCATGGACCTGTCTGTGGCTCAGCAGCCACTCTGCCCACAGGAGCTCAGCACTGCAGAGCAGCCAAAGCAGAGCATGGGTCCTGCAGGAGCTGCCCTCACAGAATCACAGAATTAACCAGCTTGGAAAAGACCTCTGATCATTGAGGCCAACCTATCACCTAATCCTTCTAATTAAATAAACCATGGCACTAAGAGCCTCATCCAGTCTCCTTTTAAATACCTCCAGGGATGGTGACTCCACCAGCTCCCCGGGCAGCTCATTCCAATACCAATCACTCTTGCTGTGAAGAACTTCTTCCTAACATCCAGCCTAAACCTGCCCCAGTGCAGTTGGAGGCTATGTCCCCTCATTTTGTCACTGGTTGCCTGTGAGAGGAGACCAACCCCACCTAGCTACAACTTCCCTTCAGGTAGTTATAGAAAGCAATAAAGTCTCCCCTGAGCCTCCTCTTCTCCAGCTCCCTCAGCCTCTCCTCATAGGAAGCCACAGATTGCAATGAGGTCTCCCCTGAATCTCCTCTCCTACAGGCTGCACACCTCCAGTTCCCTCAGCCTCTCCTCTTAGGAAGCCATAGATTGCAATGAGGTATCCCCTGAATCTCCTCTCCTACAGGCTGCACACCTCCAGTTCCCTCAGCCTCTCCTTATAGGAAGCTTTAGATTTCAATGAGGTCTCCTCTGAGCCTCCTCTCCTCCAGGCTGCACACCTCCAGTTCCCTCAGCCTCTCCTCACAGGGCTGTGCTGCAGCCCCCTCACCAGCCTTGGTGTCCTTCTCTGCACAGGTTCAAGCACCTCAACCTCTTTCTTAAACTGAGTGGCCCAGAACTGGACACAGCACTCAAGGCCACCTTGCCACTTCCTATGAGTCTTGTCCTCCAGCCACATTGCATATCCTGCCTGAGCTGCTGAGAAGAGCTGCTTAGCATCCATCCACTCATTATGTGGGATGAAACAACTCTCCCTGCAATGGGAGCTGCCATGGAGCCTGCAGACAGAGCAGATCTGTGAGACAGGCACCGTTTGATCCATGCTTTGCTCACCATTCTATCAGCTCCTCTCAGGAGATGAGAGGGAATATTAGCCAGGAAATTACTTTCCAGTTAGTTCAAACTGCATTTTGCAATGCTGATTGAGGTGGAAGGTGACAGAAACAATTGCTAAATATCAATAATATTATGCACACAATTAAAATGCAGCCAAGAGTCTTCTAATACGAGACAAAATGAGGTTGTGAGCCCGGGCAGGGATTCAATGATGTTGCTAAGTTAAATCTTCAACTCATTGCAATATTTGAAAATGTAATATTTTTTTTTGTTGCCTCCTTCTCCAAATCCCTTTTAATATTCACAATTGCCTTCTCTCTGAGAGATTTCCAGCTCTGAAAAGTTGTTTGAGCCAAGTAGCTAAGGATTATCTCTACTAAAGCACTGTTATTCAGGACAAATCTCTATGGGCATGTTTACTGCAGAACTCTGATATTCTGCAAAGTAAATGACGTTAATTACAACCACCACAGCAACAGAAATTGGTGCTGAAGGGATTCAGTCACAGCCATCATAAAGAACAAGAAAAAAATCCGTGTGGGACCTCCTTTTGGTTCCACTGGAAGTCCCAGGCAGGCTTTTGTCACCTCAGAGCTGGTGAAAAAGAGCAGCAAATAAAGCAGGGTAAGGAAGGAGGAAGGGCCTGGAGCACAGCCCTACGAGGAGAGGCTGAGGGAGCTGGGGGTGTGCAGCCTGCAGAAGAGGAGGCTCGGGGCAGAGCTCATTGCTGTCTGCAGCTACCTGAAAGGAAGTTGTAGCCAGGTGAAGTTGGTCTCTTCTCCCAGGCACCCAGGCACAGAACAAGAGGACAGAGCCTCAAGCTGTGCTAGGACAGGTTCAGGCTGGATGTTAGGAAGGAGCTCAAGAGTGATTGGCATTGGAATGGGCTGCCCGGGAAGGTGGTAGAGTCACCATCCCTGGAGGTGTTTAAGAGGAGGCTGGATGAGGCACTTAGTGCCATGGTTTGGTTAATTAGAAGGGTTAGGTGATAGGTTGGACTTGCTGATCCTAAAGGTCTTTTCCAACCTGGTTAATTCTGTGGTTCTGTGAAGGCAGCGAGCGCCGAGCTGGGACTGCTGTGTATGCCTTGGACAGCTGCAGGCTTGACTGTGAGCAGGATGCTGCTAGGCTCTCCAGATGTCTTCTGACATGGAGATGCTCAATATCTAGTGAGGAGCTTGGAAGCCTGACTTTTCACTCTGAAAACCATGGCCTGTGCTTGCTCTTGCCATAGGATAAGGAGAAGCTTCTGTTTTGGCTGGATCCTTCTGACATTTTCAGTGACAAAAATAAATCTGATTTGCTTAAGCCATGAAGGAATGGGAAAGATGTGTCTGAACTGTGCCTGGTGCTGTGGGATATGGTGAAGGATTGCACGAGTCAGTAAATGGAGCAGTTTAGGAGCTTTAAAAAAAATAAAATCAATAATCATGCAGCAAGATCCACATTATTGGAACAAAAAAGTCTAGCTTCAAGCCTGCCCATCTGGGGAAGTTAACTCCCTCCTCTACCAGCCCCTTGAGAAGGGGTGAGGCAGGTCTTCAGTGGGTCACCTTTGGCCCCTGGTGGGGGTAGAGCTAACTGATCCCTACAGTGACAATGCAGGCATTAGAGGGTACCCAGGGAGCTGAGGTCTTGCCTGCCACCACAGCACAGTCACCACCAAAGTGACTCAGCACATTCACCCACTAGGAAAAGAGGAATAAAAGGCTGTGAGAAGCAGGAGGATTATGTAAGTCACCTGCTCCAAGAGTTGTAAGCCAGGCACATGCCTCCATCCCTGGAAAAATGACAGAGCAGCTCCTTCAGAGGGCACCTCAAGGCACTTGGAAGAGAAGAAGATTATCAGGAGTAATCAGCATGGATTTACCAAGGGGAAATCATGCTCGACTAGCCTGATTGCATTCTATGATGTCATAACTGAGTGGGTAGATTCATGGAGAGCAGTGGATGTAGTCTACCTTGACCTCAGCAAGGCCTTTGACACCATCTCTCATGACATCCCAGTGAGCAAGCTCAGGAAGTTCAGGGAGGGAAGAGCAGACAGTGAGGTGGATTAGGAACTGGTTACAAGATAGAGGTCAAAGAGTGGTAATCAAAGGTGCCAGGTCCAGCTGGAGAGCTGTTACTAGTGGAGTCCCCCAGGGATCAGTGCTGGGTCCAGTGCTGTTCAACATCCTCATCAATGACATTGATAAGGGCACAGACAGACAGACAGAGTCTGCTCAGCAAGTTTGCTGCTGACACCAAACTGGGAGGCTTGGCTGATACAGCTGAAGGCTGTGCGGCCTTCCAGCGAGAGCTGGACAGAGCAAGTTGGGCACAGAGGAACCAAATGAGGTTCAATAAGGACAAGTGTAGAGTCCTGCACCTGGGGAGGAATAATGAACTGCAGCAGTACAGGCTGGGAGGTGCCTGCTGGAGAGCAGCCCTGTGGAAAGGGAGTGCTGGTGGAGAACATCCATGGGACAGCAATGTGCCCTTGTGGCCAAGAGGGCCAATGGGGTCCTGGGGTGTATTAGGAAGAGCATGTCCAGCAGACTGAGGGAGGTTCTCTTCTGCCTCTACTCTGCCCTGGTCAGACCTCATCTTGAGTACTGTCTTCAGTTTTGGGCTCCCAAGGTGAAGAGGGACAGGGATCTGCTGGATCCTTCTCCCTGGAGCCTTCTAAGGCCTGTCTGGATGTGTTCCTATGTGACCTGAGCTAGATTGTATGGTCCTGCTGTGGCAGGGGGGTTGGACTCGATGATCTCTTTGGGTCCCTTCCAACCCCTGACACCCTATGAGCCTGTGTACCTGTGGCTGCCTGCGACTCTGGCTGCAGGAGCTGGGCTGGTGGAGCCTCCGCAGCTGGGGATCTGCAGGGCAACAGCTCCTGCCATGGTCACCACAGCCCTGCCATCCTCCCCTGTCTCTAAGCAGCTGTTTGGCTGGGCAGGTTGCGGGCTGGGAGCTTCTCCTGGTCTTGCAGAGAAGAAAGGAGCATGAGCAGGGAAAGGCAAAGGGCAGCAGCACAGCGAAGGCAAAACAAACAGCCGTGATGAGGAGCGAGCGCAGGATGCTCTGACTCAGCAGCGCCTGGCTCCTTCCCGGCTGAAGTTCTTTCCAAAGCAGATGTTTCCTGCGTTTGATTGTTACAGTGGTAAGTGCAGAACAGCGTAGGGAAGGCAGGCAGATGTTCTCTTGACCTCTACTTTCCTGAACACGATGGCTGCTTTTTATTTCTGGCACAGAAATCTGAACGTATTCATCAAGAAGATGATGGGGAAAAGGACAGCAGCTGTACCCAAAAAAAAAGGGGTTTTTTGCTTGTCTAAGTAATGAACACAAAAGAAAACAAGAAATGACCTTGAGCTCCTTCCACCTGCTTCTGCAACTATTTGCTTTATTTCAGTATTTCCTGTTTTCTCCTGACATTTCACTTCCTCTGCCTGCTCAGAGCATCTCAGGACACTCCACTAAGTGGGGGCTGCTCCTGCTGGAGTGGGCATCAGCCACAGGAAGTGCTTGGGAACCCTGGGATGTGAGCCACAGATTCCATCACAGTTCTGCTGGGAGGACAATGCCCAAGACTAGAAAGTTGCTGGGGTGCCTCCAAGTCATGACCAACAGACTCTGTGGCAGGGGATACAGAGGAGCCTTGCTCCAGGCCAGTGGCCACCCTGTCCCCACTGCCAGCCTGTCCTGTCTCCCAAGCCACTGCTGGGCTGAATGGGGAGCAGGGTGGTGGCACTGCTGCAAGACTATCACCAGTCCCTTCCCTGCCAACACATCTTGAGCTGTAGTGGGGAGAGACGCTGCCTTGTTTCCCAACATTTGGAAGCATTCCCATAAGGCACTTTCCACACAAAGATGGAGCACCACAAACCACAGCACTACTCAGTCTTCACTAACACGTTGGTTCACCAACAGCCATCTGCACAGCAGACCACGTGTCAGGACTGGCTGCATGCCCCTGCTACCCAAACCCTCTTGGGCTGCATTGTCTGCCCTTCACTGCACATCAGCATCCAGCACCCCTGCAGGGTGATGCTGTGCTGCGAGGGGATGGTTGACAGGACTGCCTGGAATCTGTGCTGCTCTTGGCAGGAGTTGTCCCAAAGCTTAATGAGATACCAAAAAAAACCAAAACAAAAAAACCCAAAAACAAAGAAAGAAAGAAAAAAAAAGAGGATTTCAGTCAACACAAGGTCAACCAAGTCAGAGTCCCTGCCAAGGTAATGAAGATGGAGTGAGGCAGATTTCGATAGCAGAGAGAAGGGTAAAAGCAAACTGCTGAGAGCAAGGATGGTGCTGAGATTTCTGCTCTCAGGACTCTGGTGAAGAAGCACGCTGGACAAGTGAGAGGAGCCACTAAAGCTGGCAAGAGCAGCGAGTCTTCCCTGGTTAGCAGCAGAGACGAGATTGGTGCAGTCACAAGGACCTCATCAGGAACTCACCTGCCAGGAGATGCCCGAAGTGCCACCCAACAGCTGCTTGGTGCAGGGTTCACTGCCCACCCCAAGCCACTTCTGCGGAAAAGGAGGAAACCATCTGCAAAGAGCTGGGGCATCGACAGAGAAGCCATGCAGAGACACTGAAAATGAACTGAACTGTCCTGAATTCAGAGCTCACACACCAGCTGAGGAGCATCCTGAGGGCTCTTATCTGCCTCAGGTCTGACACATTTAGCAAGGAGCCACAATCGCTGCTGTAAGAAAATGAGGCACTTAGCAACACCTCCAATTAAAAACTTCAATTGTCTCAACTAAGCAGCCTAATCTGGATGTAATAAGATTGCCTGTGTTAATTATACATCCATTTATTGTTAAAAGAGCAGTAAAGATTTAATAAGAGATAAATCCAGATGTCTCCTCATTAGCTGAAAGCTGCATGAAGTATGAAGGGTGAAGGCAGTGCCTGCGCCACTCGGCATCAGCCTGATGCAGGATCTGACTTTGCTCCAGCCCCGCAGGCACGAGCACGATGCTGGCCTTGATCTAACCCACTGCACAGAAGAGACTTCCCTGTAAATGTGTAATGACCTTTTCATCAATACTAGATACTTGCAAAGAGGTATTTTTCAGATCAGTTTAATGCTTCACCTGCAATTCAATACTGCTGTAATTAGATCACGATTATGCACGTTCAACTATTACTCACTTTGACTGCTACTGCTGCTCAGCTACGGGAGGAAGCAAAGCAAAGCTTCCCTTCAAAACACGAATGCAGATGTCAGGTGCTGAGGGGGGCTTGGTGGAGGACCATTTGTAAACATTTTACATGCATGTGTTCATTTGCAGCCTGGCTTGGCAAGAGACAGACTTAGCCCAGGGTTCTGGAAACAAGATCAGGACCTAGGGGGATCATGGATCTGTGAGCTACTCAATTCAGTTTTGGGCCCCTCAATTCAAGAGAGATTTTGAGGTAGTGGAAAGTGTCCAGAGAAGGGTGATGAAGCTGGGCAGAGGCCTGAAGCACAGCCCTGTGAGGAGAGGCTGATGGAGCTGGGGGTGTTTAGCCTGGAGAAGAGGAGGCTTGGAAGTGACCTCATTGCTGTCTGCAACTACCTGAAGGGAGGTTGTAGCCAGGTGGGGTTGATCTCTTCTGCCAGGCAACCAGCAACAGAACAAAGGGACACAGCCTCAATTTGTGCCAGGGGAGGTCTAGGCTGGATGTTAGGAGGAAGTTCTTCCCAGAGAGAGTGATTGGCATTGGAATGGGCTGCCCAGGGAGGTGGTGGAGTCGCTGTCCCTAGAGGTGTTCAAGACTGGATGGGGCACTTAGTGCCATGGTCTGGTTGATTTTATAGGACTGGGTGCTAGGTTGGACTGGATGAGCTTGGAGGTCTTTTCCAACCTGGTTGATTCTATGATTCTATGATCCATCTTTCTGCCTTTGGCTGGGCCAACTCTCATTAACCTGACTATCAAAGGTGTGAATAATCTGCTGCAGAGCTGTCTGGGCAAGGCCTTTGCACAAGGGGAATAGGCATCCACCCATGCTTCAGGTTGAAAGCTTGGGCTGGAATGTCTGTGGGAGGGTAGCTCCTCGGCTATGGGACTAGGATGGTTCAGAGAAGCACCTCGGGGCAGGGGACAGCGTGGAGAGAGCAGTGTAGGGCAGCACAGCCTGCTCAGCCTGGGGCAGTTTACCCCAAGCATTTCATAGACTCATAGAATCAGTCAGGGTTGGAAGGGACCACAAGGATCAGCCAGGTCCAACCCTCCTGCCATGCCGAGGGACAGCTCACACTAGATCAGGCTGTCCACAGCCTCATCCAGCCTGGCCTCAAACACCTCCAGGGATGAGGCTTCCACCACCTCCCTGAGCAATCTGAACTTCTCATGCACAAAGCATTGCTCTGCAGAATGAGAAGGGAAAAAAATAATTAAATGGATGTCTTACTGCAGATGTTCTATAATTTTAATCCTTCCTCCCCTTCTCTTTTCTCTGCTAATTAATTGTATCACTTTGGGCTGACACAAAGGCAACTGTGCTAATCACTGAGCCTCCCTCATCAATACCACTAATTGCTAATATCACCCAGCAGAAGAGCTGCAGCTGCTTGCTTGGCATTTGTCTCGTGATCATCTTGTTTGGTGAACCAATTTTGGAAAGTTACACATCTTATTCATTGCTGGAAGTGAAACTCCTGGCAAATAAGGGAGGGAAGAGCACCCAAGGTGCCCAGGTAGCAAAGATGTTGGGCTCTGGGCTGAGCTACTGGCAGCAGTGAGAGCCTGGCTGGCCTGGCCAGAAAGCAAAGTAGAGAAAGCAGGGGGCTGGTGGTGTAATGAATGATGGAGAAGTGTTTGTGCTAGAGCAGTGCCATGCACTGCTGCTGTGATGGAAGGTGCTTGCTGTAGTGCTAACAACAAGGCATCAATTATCCTTTTAAGTTTCTTTGCCTCTGATGGGTTCATTTTATTTGCTTCCTTGCCTCTGTTTTAAATTATTCAGCTGAATTTAGAGTTCCTGAGCAGGACTGAGAGCCCTGTGGAGATGAGGGATGCTGTCGTTGCTTTACAAACCCACCCAGAAGCCCTCTCCACTGCCTACCTCACCACAGCAAGGGTTCCCCAGGGTACAAAGAGGAGGGTGCAGGTGGGCAGCTGCTCCCTGGGCACTGCAGGGATGGCAGGGATGGCACAGAGCAGCCCTTGCCATAGGAGAACCCCGAGATTCTGTGTGCCAGCTGACTTACCTGCCTCCCCTGGAGGCATTTGCTAATGTGGAGGTCCAGAGTAGCTTAGGAGGAGGTGTGTAGGTGACCTAAGCTCCTCAACAGCACCATGTGAGGTCCTCAGGAAGGACCAAGGTCTCTATCACAGCACAGAGAGGTGGACAGGATCTCACTCTAATGCACAGTGACTTTGTTTACACTTCATGCAAGTGAAATTTAGTCACATTACTACTCCAAGTAAGCAGGCATTAGAGGAGAGAGCTTTGACTTGAACATCAAAAGCATCCAAAGAAAACAATATTTGTGCAGCAAAGACTCATTCAGAATAAGCCCAGCTCATGTTAACATAAAAGCAACGTGCAGGGGAAAGAAAGAGAGGAAGCAAGCAAGCAAGAAAACTTGATATAAATCAAGTCTAAGCACTCCACCAATCATCAGCTCTCTAAATCAAGAAATCTGGCAGATTTTCCAAGTGAGAATCAATCTTCCTGTCCCTGCAGTAAATACAGTAATCCTTTTTCCAGCACAGGATAGAAAATGTAACTGCCACGCTCAAGATTTATTGACAAATATTCTGCCAGCCTGCTGGACTGCTGCAGCTCCAGACGCCTGCAAACAAGAGGTCAGAAGAGCTGGCACGGCTCTGTCCTCCTTCTCCTCTGTCCAAAACACTTTGGGTGAGAGACAGCTCCCCAGCTGAGCTTCTCACACACACGGCCCTGAGCTGCAGCTCCTCTCTGCCCGCCGGTATGCCCACAGCTCCACACACTTCCCTCTGCCCTCCTGCTGGTTTGAGGCTAATTACAATATTTTAATGAGAGAAATTAGATTCTTGGCTGTGAAAGGAAAGTAATGGTGATGTCTGTATCACCCATTTGTTCTGCTGGGACGTATGAAAACAAGGACACAAAGAAAGATAAGTCAGTTTCTGCCTGGCTGTTGCCCTGTTAACTCTTCTGCCTGAACTTGCACATTCCCAACTAATCACTCTGCCTCTAACACCTCTGGCTGACCTTTCCAGCTCACCCTTCACGTAAGGGAGATACTGAGATAAGGGAGGGGGTGGAAAGAAGGTGGAAGGGTAGTTGGGAGCCCCTTTGGGGCAGTGTGCTGCTGGGAGGGGTTTTGTATCTCTATTATTTTTTCCTTGCACATTACTGTATATAGCTGTGAATGTATCTGTCTATATTGTATCTGTTTCACTTGTACATTGTGCAAAGCTCTAAATACAGCTCCATTCCCTAACCTCTAGACAGATGAGTTTAGTCTGGGTGAATTTGTGTGTGTGGGAGGGGGGTAACACCCAAACCACTACAGCCCTCCTGCCTTCCTGCAAGAACCAAGCTGCATCAGGGCTGGGGGATTCAAAGGACCACAGTGGGACACCACCACACTCAGTATGATCACACCTACACCGTGGTTAAGGCGGGTCCACAGAGCCAGCTGTCTCCCCAGCACCCCTGGCCCAGAGTGTACTGGGAGGATCTCACACAGCCCCATCTGACACCCGAGCAAGAGGGATGGAACAGTGTCCTGGGCACAAACGTGGCCCAAGTTGCCTTTGCTACAAACTTCCCACAGCTCAGAGCAGATGTGCTTGTGCTTACCTCACTGCCACGTGTCCAACACCCATCTGCCCCCCACCTCAAACAGCAGAAGCAGTTTTCAGGCAGGCTGGAGAAGGTCTTGAGACAAAGGAAGAGTTTGCTGCAACACGAAGACTTTCAATTCTGGGCACTTTTTTCCCTCCTCCCATCTTTGACAAGGGAAGTCTAATGGAGCAGTAAACTTTGTGGAGTCCTGCAGGAACTGAGAACTCTGCAGCTCCTGCTGCATCTCCTGCTGCAGCTCCAGGTGGTCTCAGGTCACAGAGCCTGAGGAACTGCACCTGCTAGCCCAGCTGCCAGCCCTTCACCTCCTGGAGTGGGCCAGAGACGCAGAATGCACAGAGTGGGATGGGGAAAAGTGTCCAAGAAGCAACAACAGTGAGAGAAGCAGGAAAGCAAAGCTAAAAATCACCCCAGGTTCTGCCTCTGCCTCCCCCAGCTCTTTCAGAGCAGTGAATCAAGAGCTCAGTCCTCAGAGGACCAAAGTGAGATGGGAAAGGATACAAACTACAGCAAACATCACTGGGAAATGACCCCTTAATTCTCACTTCAGCACAGTAAATCAGTGCTGGTGGCACTGGAATCTGTTAATGTAACAAGAAATTCAAGTGATTTTTGCAGCAATAACCCTGAGGCAACAAGGGGAGGAAAAAGCCTGTCAGATTGGGAACCACTGAAGTCACAGGAACAATGAAGAGAGCTAAGCTTTTGCTAGAACATTTGGGGCCATTTTGAAAGCATTCTGGTGATTCGAGCCTCCTCTCCTCTCCTCTCCTCTCCTCTCCTCTCCTCTCCTCTCCTCTCCTCTCCTCTCCTCTCCTCTCCTCTCCTCTCCTTCCCCTTCCCCTTCCCCTTCCCCTTCCCCTTCCCCTTCCCCTTCCCCTTCCCCTTCCCCTTCCCCTTCCCCTTCCCCTTCCCCTTCCCCTTCCCCTTCCCTTCCCCTTCTGCCTAAAGGCTGTGGAGCTCACAGTGAGGCCAGCTCCCGGGTGCTGCCCTGGCTCAGGGCTGGCACTGGTGCTGTGCCGGTGCCCCCGGGCTGCTGGTGTCATCTGTTAAGCTGTAAAGCTGGTACAACTGCAGCGGCCTGGGAGCCCCTGAAAGACTGGAATGCTTGACACTGTGCTAAGGCTGCTGTCCTGGCTCAGTTCCACTTTGATTCCATCCTGGCACTCTCAAACCCTCTACACCGCTGGCTGGGAAGCAGCATCTCCCTCTGTCTCTTGGCAGCTGCGCCCTCACCCTGCTCTGCACCGCAGTGCTGCAGCATCCAGTGCCAGGGTGGCAGCAGGTCACTGGTGGGTGAAAGGATGGCCACACATCACTCCTGTACCCGCCAGAGATCCCAGATGAGAGCTGTTGGCAGTGAAGGACTGCACTGTGCCCATTACACACCGGAAGAGAAAGGCTCTGAGCAGCAGTGTGAAGAGCCCTGGAGTCAGCCTCGGATGCCCCTGAGGCTGAACGAGCAGATGGAGGTTTCTTGAGCTGGTCTGGCAGTGAGATGTGGCTGAGCTTCCACATTTGACCTTCAAGGGAGAAAACTGGTCTGAGGCAGGCATTAAGAAATAGGTGTTAGCACCAGCCAGGGCAGAGGAGGAGGAGGCAGCTGCTTCCTTCCTGTTTATCCTCTGGAAACTTACACTGAGTTTAATGTGTCAGAGAGAAAAGCTGAGGTTTGATTTTTCCCTCCAAGTAGAGATGATAAAACAGCAAATGTGTCTGGGAAGCAGCAGAAGGGGACCTTGCAGGGTTTTCTTCTCCCTTGGTGAAGATGGTTACTCTTTTTCCAGAGGGACATCTATCTCTGTCTCAGCTTTCTGCAGGCGTTTTCACTTTCTCAGAGGCCAAAGTAACATCTTTAATGTGAAAATGCTGCGAGAGTCCCTGGAGTTGCAGTGCAGATGTCACCTTCCCCTTTCCCCCACGAGCTGGGCTGGCTCATCACCCCATCAGTCAGGATTATGCCCCTGCAGAGAGCACTCTCGTGTCCCTCCAGATGAATATGCAGCAAAGACAGGATCTGAGATGCTGTTCCAAAGTGAGCAAAACCAATTTCCTTTAAAAATTAATTACTGCTGACATCTAACACAATTGTAGCATGCAGGCAGCCACCAGCAATTAATTAATCAGCAGTTTTCAAAAAAAGGAGAATATTGATTTGTTGTTCCTCATAAACCTGGAATATTAGATTGAGGACAAGACAATTACATAAAGGAAGGGAAGGAAATTGCCTTTCATGAAGAAGACAAATGGGAAAGAGTCTGGGTGGCTCTGGTTTTCTTGCAGGGTACCTGCATCTCCCTCAGGGTGACTGCAGAAGAAAGCCAGGTTCAAAACAGGCAGCTCATCCCTCTGCGCTAGAGAGCTGGACACACAGAGGCATTTAGCAACCCCTGGCAAGGGCCCTGGAGCACAGCCCTGTGAGGAGAGGCTGAGGGTGCTGGGGTTATTTAGCTTGGTAAAAAGGAGGCTTGGAAGTGACCTCATTGCTCTTTACAACTACCTAAAGGGAGGTTGTAGCCAGGTGGGGTTGGTCACTTTTCCCAGACAACCAGCAACAGAACAAGGGGACACAGCCTCAAGTTGTGCTGGGGGAGGTCTAGGCTGGATGTTAGAAGGGAGTTCTTCCCAGAGAGAGTGATTGGCATTGGAATGGGCTGCCCAGGGAGGTGGTGGAGTTGCCGTCCCTGGAGGTGTTCAAGAAAAGACTTAGTGCCATGGTCTGGTTGATTGGCTAGGGCTGGGTGCTAGGCTGGACTGGTAGAACTTGGAGGTCTCTTCCCACCTGGTTGATTCTCTGATTCTATGATCCTATGGTGCTGCAGCCAATTAAAAGTGCAACCTTGGTGGACACCTGTCCCCAGACAAGGAGAGATATCTGGAACCATTGCACTGCCCCCAGGGCAGATGCACTGTCCCCATCCCTGCTCCCCTGCCCAGCACAGAGCTGTGCTGTCACTTCTGCCCTGCTGGGCACAGCCTCGGGTGTAGATTTCCCAGCAGATCACTTCTCCATCGGGAACTGTCAGCCTCTCTGGAGCGTTTCCTGAGAGCACTTCTGTGCCCTGCAGCCTTGTTTCCCTGGAAGCCTCCTTCCCTTCCAGACAGCTCTGGCTGCTGGGATCCCGAGGCAGCAGGATAAGGAGACTGTGCCATCAATCACACTCTGGTTGTTCCTGGAGCAGGATTGTCACTTTTTAATCATCTGCCTTGAGAGTGACCCCAGTTCATCATTCTCAGTCTCTATCTCTCTCTATCTCCATATGCCTTATTTTCCCCTCATAAATACTCTTTCTATGAGATGGGAGCTCTCCTTCCTGCTGTGTCTGGTGCAGGCTGCCTACCCCTATTCCCACTCTGCTGCTGCTCCTTTCCAGTCACATTCTCTGTGCCCACTACCCCCAGGGGACAGAATCTAATTAGTCCATGCTGTAAGCTTCCCACCCATGTCATGAGCATGGTCTGCTGATAGTAGTCTGCAGGTACCTCACTGTGCTGACACTTACTCTGGAACGGACAGGACCATAGAACCATAGCATGGCTCAGGTTGGGAGAGACCTCAAAGCTCATCCAGTTCCAACACCCTGCCATAGACAGGGACACCTCCCATTAGAACAGGTCACTCAAGACCTCATCCAACCTGGCCTTGAACACTTCCAGGGAGGTTGTGGATTCTGTGATCCACAGCCTGCCTGAGCAACCTGTGCCAGTGTCTCACCACCCTCACTGTCAAGAACTTCTTCCTGGGGAACTGTGGATCTTGGATTCTATTTTCCAGCCCTAGTCTTTTGGTATTTCTAATCTGTGGCCATGCACCCACTGATGTGCAATATGCAAGCAGTGAAGGAGGCTTTTCAAACCTCTGACAGTCCTACCCAGTGACTCCAGACCTCTGAAATGTGTCTCCAAGGAGCAGAGTGAAACAGCATTCTCCACACCTGCGTTGTGAAATCAACATCTCCGGTGACTGGGACACCCACAGCTGCAGAATCATCCCTTCCCTGTGCACACATGCGACTGAACAGGGAGGAGATTTTCACAGGAGTCTGTCAATGTCACCTGCATGCCACAACCTCCATCTGTTCTGCAAACTAAGCCTCAGAGACTGAGACTTGTCCCCTCCCTGATTTGTGCCCCAGGCCAGGGAACAGGGACGTGATCACCTTGCCCGTTCAGTGCTCAGCTTTCTGACAAACAACCCAGCACCACAGTTGAAGGAATCAAAACCTGACTCAGAAACCTGCAGCTTCATTAGCAGCAGCTGTTGACTTGCTGCCCAGATGAGGGTTGTTGCCCATCCCAGCAGCTGCAGTGGCTTTGCACAAGAGGAGGCTGAGGCTTGGGTGCTGCGCAGGAGCAGGTCAGTGCAGCTGTGCTGGGTTTTACGAGAGGGAGGTGCAAGGTTTTGGCCTGTGGTCCTGAGGAAATGCTCCTTCTTTACCTGTGCTGGCTGGTGGGTCACCTTACAGCCTAATCTCTTCATCTTCCATCACAACCTCTTTTTCTTTTAAATGAAGGCACAGAGCACCAGCAGGGGCAGGTTGGGCTTCAGCCCAACTATGTCCAGTTCAGAGCAGGGGTCCTGTTTGGTTTCCTCTGCATTTACTTTTCCTTGTATTTTCTTTCTTGTTTAAAGTAGCAACCAAAGCAAATGGAGCTGCTCTTCTGGCAGCTCAGAGACATCTTAGCTCTTGCCTTTTTGGTGGTTTAAGCCTTGCTGACAAATGCTGGACTGTGGATGCTGTCACCCTTCTCTTGCAGCACCAGGACCTTCATCCCACCTTTCCCAGAGGTGTTCATTTCTCCTTTCAGGAGCACAGCCCTTTGGTTTCTGCAGCTTTGGGTGGGGTACCACAGTCAGAGGACATCTTGGGGCTCTTCCTTCCAAATCAGCATTTGAGTACCTTGTCTCTACAAGAGACAAGACCATTCTTGGCAAGCCTGAAGTTCAGTCCTGCCTCCATAACACCTCCCCCATTACCTGCAACCTTAAATGCAAATTATTGTTTTCAGAAGTGCTGGAGGCAGTTTTGTAGGTGGGAGGGAGATGAGAATGCCAAGTACATGATTTCCTCTAAAAACTCTCAGGTACAGAATCATTCAGGTTAGAAAAGAGACAGTTCCAAATAAACACAGTTCTAGGGAAGCCAACTGACCTAATTCTGTGTCCTAGGTGAGGGATCTGTTTAAATTCCATATGGGATCATTGCCTCAGTTTCTGTTAGGTACTTTTCCATAATTAGCAGATGAAGGAAGAAAGGCAGGCAGCTAGGAAGCAGGACAAAACAAGAACAGCACTGCAATTGCTAGCAGGGCTAATGTGATGCTCTCACCATATCCTCACATGCTGTGACAAGGCAATTTCCTCCAGGCTGCTTCTTCACTGTTCGGCTCGCCTCTTATTGACTGGATAAATATAATGTGAAAATAATTCCTTATTTCCCTTAAGACAGCAACAGAGCAGGAAAACAGCACTCCCTGTACAGCAGCTAGTCTTAGCAGAAGTCCCAAGTGACGTTTTTGGGGTGTGTGTCCTTCCAGGAGGTCAGCAGATTGATGCAGATGCTCTCCAAACCAACCACATGCTTCAATACCAGCCCCAGCCTGTCTAGACAGTGGTGTGGAGGGGCACCAGCAGCTTAGGCTGTGGGTAGCATCTGCCCTTGGCTCTGCAGGAGCCTGGAGAGACTGGAGGAGAGCTGCTGCACCTCCTGCATGGGCCAGTCCTCACAGGCTGAGCAAGGCCAGCATCACTCCACCAGAAAGGTGGGGTGGCAAAGGGGAAAGGGGAGGCAAAATCGACAGTTTCAGTTCACTCTCTGCAGCTCATTCTTTGGAGACAAAAGGCTGCCTGCAGGATGTGTCGCAGGCTTCCTGTTGACAGAGCAGGTTAGAAAGTGCTCCAGTGTGGAGATGAGCAATCAAGATGATTATTGTGGCTTGTTCTTTGGGAGGTCCCTTTCTGCAGGAGGCCAAAGCTGGTGGGTTTGCTGGGGAGCCAGAGGTACCTGCTTCCAGCACACAATTCTCATCTCCCCCAGCTCACATGGCAAGGAGGACTTCCAGGAGCACAGGTAAAGACCAGCTCAGGAATGGATCCATGCTCCATCCACCTTTCTTTCTCTTTCTCTTGTTGCATTGCACTTTTTTCCCTTCCCATTTAGAAACAAAACTGTTTGGAGCTGTCTCACCAGAACCTTTGGTCAGGGGAAGGAGAAGGCAGTGATACTAAAAGCATATTGAATATTCATTCAACAATGAAGCCCTAATTCTGCTCAGCACTTCAGCTCAGGGAAGCACATTGCCAAGTGAAACTTGAACACCAAGGTGAATAATAATTAGGCTGCTGTTGGTTTTTCACTCAGCAGATTTCCTTTCTAAGTCTTGGTGCTGCAAGGGCTCACACACAGCTGAACTCACTGTCCAGGAGGAACAGCAAAACCACCTGGATGGGATTTACACCTGTGGGGAGTGTGGCAAATACTAGAGAGCTGCAAAATGTTAAGTCCACAGCAGGTCAATAGATGACAACAACAACAAAATCCTGAGAGGTTCTCTGAGGCACCCTGGTTTCCACAGCAGCTTTAAGCCTGGGCAGCAGCTCAGGGTGCAGCTTCTGCACAGGGCATGTCACTCAAGGCAGGTTCTTGTCCTGCAGCCCACATCCTGCCCCAGGGCAGCTTGCTGCGACCTGGCTGCTGGTTTAGGCTCACCCTTCCCTTTGGGGCTGTTTGCTGAGCCAGGCAGATGGTGCCTCCCAGGGAAGGGAGCCCCAGAGCTGTCCAGCTTCTCCCAGTGCTCATCACTGTGAGTGAGTGATGCAGGGTCAGGTTCTGGCTGGTAGCCTGCACCCTCATCACCTGGTGTCACCCACATGCTGTCACCTCAAGGAAGAGCATGATGAGGACAGGAAGAAAAGCAGCACTGTCCACTGGGCAGTGCTGGAACATAACGGTGGGGCTAGGCTTGGTGCTGAATTTTCCAAACACCTATTTTCTGACCTAAGAGTTTCTTCACACTCTGTTCAAACCCAGCCCCCAGCTTTTCAGGAACAAAGCCCCAGCTCGGAGTTATCAGACACGAATCATAACCTACGTGTGCAAAGAAAATAAGAGGAGTCAGTTTTTATGGAGAAGCTGCCTTAGGGATTTCATTCAAAGTGATCCTCTTCAATGTTATTAAAATCAATAGGAGGTTTTATTACAGTATAAATTAAATGAGAGGCTATTTGCTCCTCAGACACCAGAAGCAATAGTATGAAAATGGCTTCAAGCAATGACACTCATCCAGATGTCTTAGCTAATATAATCTATGCACAAGTGTGGGGCTTTCATTTCTTTCCCCCCTCTTATTTTTTCATCCCTTAAACACCAGGCATGGCTCATGCAATGTGACTGGGGGTTCACAGATGATACTTGGATACTGCTAAAGGCTCAAGCTTGCTAATGGTTGAAACACAGGAGGGAGCTCAGAAGTGGCCTGAAAAAAATGACTGAGGTCTGTAGGCTGTGCTCTACAGTGTGTGATTAAAGAGCTCAGTCTGCTTCAGTTATTGAAAAGAAGGCTAAAGGTGACTTGATTGCAGCTATCTCATTCACAGGGAGAAAAACACAAGGGACTGAACAGCTTCCAGCCCTACGGAGAACACAGCCACAGCCAGCAGCAGCACAGCCAGCCAGGAATGCTGCCTGAGCAGGGGGATAGGTGCTGCTGGGGTGAGCCCCCAGCTCTGTGGGTGACCCTTCTCTGCAGCTGTGCACCTCCTGCCAGGCAGAAATCCTACTTTCTGTGCAGCACCACCTCACCCCCAAGCTGGCTGCTGCATGCCCAGGGTGCTCCCAAAACAGCATGGGGAGCAGCCAGACAAGCAGCACACAGAGGGGGGGTTAAATGAAGGGATTTGGGGTCATGTTGCAGGCAGCATGTCTCTCTGCTAGAGCTAGGAGGCTTTTAAACACAGAGAAATCACAGAAATCACAGAAGCACCCAGGTTGGCAAAGCCTCTCAGGAGCACCAAGTCTGAACTATAACCCTACTGCCTTTAAACCATATCCCCAGGCACCACATCCAAACCACCCTGAAACACCTCCAGGGTGGATGACTCCACCACCTCCCTGGGCAGCTCATTCCAGTCCCTGACCACTGTCTCCATGAAAAACTTTTTCCTAATGTTCAGCCTAAACCTCCCCAGTCTCAGCTTGAGGCCATTCCCCCTTGTTCTGTCTCCAATTACCTGTGAGAAGAGCCCAGCTCCAGCCTCTCCATAATGTCCCTTCAGGTAGTTGTAAACAGCAATGAGGTCTCCCTTCAGCCTCCTCTTCCTCAAACTGACCAGCCCCTGCTCCCTCAGTCATTCAGGTGGTGGTTGAGTAACAGTACTGGTTTCAGAACTGGAATTTCTAAAACCAGAAAGAGAAACTTGAGGCTTTAGTTGAAATGCTGAGATGTTGGTGGTGGTCCAGGAGAAACCTGAAACGCTGCATTACAGCAGCTGCAAGACAAACTGTGCTAACAGCCAATATCCTGTCAAAGTTGATCTAATAATCACTTAGACTGGACTTCAGTGCTCGAAAGGTTAATGTGCTAACAACTCATTTCACCAAGCTGCCATATATCAGTAGACAAATCATTTAAATAAATATATACACACTCAGGAGAAGGTCAGCAGGGCCCTGCAAATGCAGGTCGTGCTCTGAAAGGCTGCCAGTTTTGTCACACTGAAGGGAGAAATTGATGCTAGGCTGATTTGCATAGGGAGAAGCTGCCCCCAGACACCAAAACCAGAGAAACTAAGTGGACAGCAGCTGGTTATGTGGTATTTAAAGTTCATCCCAACACATGGTACCCAGCTACACCATCCACAACTTCCCCCAGATCCCACAGGCTGTGAAGACACCTGTGAGTCCCCCACAGCAGCATCTTGGGCCAAGGGCTCTGTTCCACCCTGGGGATATGCACACACAAAACCTTTGGCAGCCCTCCTGCTCCAGCCTCCTGCTAACCCAGGCCTACCACAAGAGCAATGCTGGTAGGGGCAGAAGGGGCTCCTTGCTGGCAGGCTGGCAGCACCTCCACCAGCTCCTCTCCAGGAGACAGCAAGCCAGCCTGTTGGCCTGCCCACTGCTCCCCAGGCCAGCAGAAATGCTGGGGCAGGGAGGTGGCTGACTGCTAGAAGTGCTTGTGCCCAAGGGTTTGGTGCATCTCCTGCTGCCACCACCCTGAGCACACGAATTTGCTGCCCTCAACTACCTGAACACACACCACAGAAACCAGTGAATGAGCATTAGGGGAGGCTGGGGATGCTGCAGCTAGCCACAGCCTCTGCAGCAGCAGGGAACAGGCCAGACCAGGAGGGCATCCCTCGTGGGTAGCCCCAGACCTGACAGTAAATTCCCAGTTGTAGGTGGGTCTGGAATTTGTAAATTTGAAACACACCCCTGAAAGGAGCAAGGAATTGTTGCCTGAATGGGGGAGAAAATGAACACAAGTAGGGCTCTGAGCTGGTTTGGGTTTACTAATTCTGTTGAACTGGGGGAGGTGGGGGAAGAATTTACTGCAAAACGTGGGACAGAGGCAGATGCTGGACCTCTCTTTCCTCCTGCAGTCTCCTGTCTTCCACAGGCAGCCTCCAGCAAGCCACGGGGTGCCAGTCCCTGGCTGTTCTGCCTTGCAACACTTACTGAGGTGTCAGAATGACAAAAATTGAGTAGCAGCACCTTTGGTCTTTTTCAGCATAGCAGGTTTTAAAGCAATTCCTTTTCCACTTTAAATCAGACCTTTCATTTCATTGGAAATAGGAGAGGAGAGGAATGGGCACTGAATAGTGATTTAAACATGCAAGAATAAATCTTAGGCATGGCAACTCTGAGGGCATCCAGGGGCCTCTGAACTCCCCTGTGCCCAGTCTCACCTTTCCTGAGAGAGGGCTGCATGTGCAGCCCAGCCCAAACCAGAACTCTCTCCTGTCCACCATCTCTCCCTATTACCAACGAAGATCACCCTAGACAACTACTTTGGAGCAAGAGATTCACTTGCAGCTGAGGGTTAATGAGACAAATCTCACCCTGGGTGCAGCCCCACAGTGTTTCAGGAGCTGCTGCAGTTCCTTTGGGCAGAGTTTGGTCTGCAGCCCCCTGGGCAGGCTCTAGCTTTGTTCAGACCTTATGTCATAAGGCTCCAACGCCTGCCCAACACCTGTGAACTCTTATATCACTATCACAGCCACTGTACACAGCAATTGGTGCCAGCAGTGCTCCAGTAACAGCAAAATAAACCACCCAGAGGACTGGCAGGAATTAGGCACAGCGTAAGAACCCATCCCTCGTCCATGCCTAATGCTGATGAAAGCTCAGGACCGCTGCATCTCTGAGACAGACCCTGCGTGGGCAGCAGCTGGGGCAGCTTCCCACACACAGGTTCCTCAGTGCTTCTCCTCAAGTCCTCGCAGCTTTGACAGACACATTTGCAACCGGCTGCGGTGTCGCTGCCGCTTCCACTACCGCCGCGAATCCATCACTGCCTGCTCGCTGAGCTCTGAAGGGCTGCACAGCCCCAGGGGGTGCCCAGACCTGCTGGTGCCACGGGGAGAGCTCAGAAAAATCCTGTTTTGTCTGAAAGCAATCCTGCTGGGGTGGCTTTTCTGCTCTGCAGATGTTGCATCTTGCTCTTCAGTCAGAGCATTTGCATCAGTTATAGAGCTCTGCATCTGAAGTTGGAGCTGAGGTTTTGTGCAGGTTTTTGTTTTCTCTCAGTTCTGAAATTATCTCTAGTTTGGGGTAATTTCTGTCTGGCTAATTATGATGTCAAGACCCCAGGATTAGCTGCTCCATGAACAAGATGTGATGAGAGGTCATCACACAGTGTGGCTGTCTCTGGGCAAAAGTGAGCAGCACAGAAATAGTGTGGACCAAATCCTGGGCAGTGTCCATGGGGCAGGAGCAAGCAGATCTGGGGTGGTTACACTGCATTTACACCAGCTGAGGATGGATCCTGCCCTCTCTTCCCAGTCCCCTTCTCTGTGATGTGTGCATCCCAGTTCTGTGTACTACCAAGCAGAAAAGGTTTCCAGTGTCTTTGTCACCTGTTATTAGTGAGAGATTGCACAGGCACTGGGACAATGCCACCAGCCCCAGTCTGCCTGATGCCATGAAGAGGAGTGCCAAAGACTGCCCAAGGGCAGCTGATGCAGCTCATCCCAGCCATCTCTGGGCAACCATGAGCCTAGAGGTGCCCCAGGAGCTGTGCAGAGAAGGGCTGAGCTGGATTCTGAACCAGCAGCATGAGGTTTGCTGCTGACCCAGGAACTCTCCATCCCCATCCCATTTGTCAAGATAAAGCACATGAGGGTAGGTGAGACACATGGATGAGAAGAAGACTTCTCCCTTCTGCCAGCTTCAACAGGTCCCCCTGGGGCCCATGTACACCCCCAGTACCAGGGACTCCTCCTCTGCAGCTCATTCATCTCGGGAGAAACCAGGAGCTGCTCTTCCTTCCCTTCACGTACAGCTCACCCATCAAGCAGAGCCGAGCAGCACAGACTCTATTTGTTCTTTTCCTCATCTTATTTCCTATTTTTAAATCACTGAGCTGAAAAGCCTGGTTTTAATGAAAAGAGATGAGCTCTTTGTTGGAAATGTGACAAATAAGGTCTCTGGTAGGAAAAAGAAAAACTCTGGGAGTTATTAGAAGTGACACGTCAAATACAAACTGGATTACAGGCGCAGTGGAGTAATTATTTCTTAGAGAGATGCCCTTAAAATAATATCTAACACTTTTTAAAGCCTTGATAGACAGATAACGAGCACAGGCACCTGATGAATGCAGACAAGAGCCCAAGACAGAGCAGGGCTCCTGTAAAAGCACCAGGAGACATTATGGGACCATCAAGCTCTGAGTGCTGGAGCCCACAGGGTGCAGGTCCCCGGGAGGTCCACAGCCATCCCCTCCTCCCAGGACAGCAGATCATAGAATCATAAAATTAACCAGGTTGGAAGACACCTCCAAGCTCATCCAGTCCAACCTATCCCCCAGCCCTATCCAATCAACCAGACCATGGCACTAAGTGCCTCATCCAGTCTTTTCTTGAAAGCCTCCAGGGACAGTGCCTCCACCACCTCCCTGGGCAGCTCATTCCAATGGGAAATCACTCTCTCTGTGAAGAACTTCCTCCTAACATCAGGGGGGACTGAGGGAAAGCTGATGGTGAAATCAGGTCAGTAGAAATCCAGACCAGTGAAGATGGCAGAAAAATAACCACCCATGCCACAGGAAGCCCTTAGATGAGGCTTTGGGCAACCAAGTCTAGCTGAGAGGCATCCCTGCCCAAAGCAGCAGATGATCTCTGAGGTCCCTTCCAACCTGAGCCATTTTAGGGTCTGTGAAACCCAGAGAAAACCTCCTCTTATGCTGTATATGAGAACAGAGACATGGTTGGGTTTTCAAAGCACAACTTCAGAAGTTGTCCTCTCTGTATCAAAAAAATAAGGCACTTGGAGCCAGAGAAAGAGAGGGAGGCTCAACAGGGCTCTGGGCAATATGGTCTAGTTGAGGATGTCCCTGCTGACTGCAGGAGGGTTGGACTAGATAAGCTTTGGGGATCCCTTTCAGCCTGGACTATTCTATGAATCTACAATTCTATGATTCCAGTCTGTTGTTCATCTCATTCTTGCTGTGAGACTGGAATTGCCCCCTGGGATACCATGGAGCTGGGTGAGTAGCTGGGGTGGGGGGGGAGGGTTTGGCTCACTGACCAAAGACAATCAACAAACACTTTCTCTTTCCCAGGCAGCACTGAGTGGAAAATGCATGGTTAAAATTCAGTGTTCATGGGCTAAGGTTTGAGGCTTTGTTTTTCTCGACATGAAACCAAAATTGGTTTTGTCCTTGAGATTAACTTTCTTTTTTTGTGTTTTTGTTTTTTTTTAACTTAAAGTGTGGCAACAAAAAAAAAAACCTGTTTCAAATTCATTGGAAATGTAGGTGGTTTCTGTTAGAGCAATGCTGCAATAATTGCAGTCAATCTCTGCAGGGTTTTTTTTAAAGAGAAAATACTGAATTAAAAGGGAGAAGAAAAATAAACCATGAATGAATATAATCACTTGAGGGAATAGCACTTTCTGAGTAGGAATCAGCTGATTTCTACCTACTGGTGGCTATCCACAGCACCTGTGAGCACAGAGGTGGCTGCACCAAAGCCACTGTCACAGTATCACAGAACTGTCAGGGTTGGAAGGGACTTCAAAGATCATCCTTTAGGGACTATTTACAAGGTCTTGTAACGACAGGGTGAGGAGTAATGAGTTTAAACTGGCAGAGGGGAGATTGAAGCTTGTTGTTAGGAAGAAGTTCTTTACAGTGAGGGTGGTGAGACACTGGCACAGGTTGCTTTTGTGATCCACAACCTCCCTGGAGACGTTCAAGGCCAGGTTGAATAAGGTCTTGAGCAACCTGTTCAAGTGGGAAGTGTCCCTGCCTATGGCAGGGGGTTGGAACTGGGTGGTCTTTGAGGTCCCTTCCAACCTAAATCATTCTATGATTCTATGATCCAGTCCCACACACGCACACCCCACCATGGGCAGGGACAATTCCCACTACATCAGCTTCCCCAGAGCCACATCCAGCCTGGCCTTAGAACCCTCCAGAGATGAGGCTTCCACCATGTCTTTGGGCAACCTGTTCCAGCGCTGCCAGAGGTGCTCTAGAGGAGCAGCTTCTGAGCAGACTCTGCTCTGGTGGGGATCGATGCTACTGCTACTGCCTCAGAGGACCCAAGCTGCAACTGCAATGCCAGTCCTCAAGTCTTTTCTTCTCATCAGATTAGTTGAAATTAAATCCTATGGACCTAGGACCACTCAAACTACCACACCAAGTCCACGGGGCCAAGAGATGCCTGGGAACACTACCAGATGTAAGTAATAATTAACAAATATAAGTGAAAATGAACCAAATTCCAGCCTGATGTATGTTATTGCTTAACCCTCAGCCTAGCTGCTTAATGGAGCAAAGCAAGATGAGATGCCTGCAGTGGGAGCACTGGGGAGCAGCAGCACAAGCCCTTTCGACCCATTGGAGA
Source organism: Pogoniulus pusillus (assembly GCF_015220805.1). Taxonomy (NCBI): domain Eukaryota; kingdom Metazoa; phylum Chordata; class Aves; order Piciformes; family Lybiidae; genus Pogoniulus; species Pogoniulus pusillus. The sequence continues at coordinate 12,348,702 of NC_087290.1, read as the reverse complement.
TGAAATGTGGGACACTAATTTGCTCTTTAAAATGTAGGGCAAATGACCAAAATAGAAGATGCAGTAAAATTAGTAGAGCAGAAAAGCCCAAATGATGTGGCAATAATTCACTCTGCTAAAACCAAACACCTTGGTGACACACAGAGCCAGGGTCAGCACTTGGTGGTGGGAGGGAAGAGAACAATGGGGGCAAAGGAGAGAAGCACATCCCATGGCAAAGCTTCCTCTTGTCTTCTCTCCTCTGGCTTTTCAAAAGTCCTTTCTTTTTTTTCCTTAGTTTTCCTATGTGCTGCTGGCAGGAAGTCAGATCACACAGCCCCTGAAAACAGCCTCCTTCATAGGCTTCAGTTGCCTGTTGGACAGCAAAGCCTCTTCTTTAGAAGCACACAGGACAAAAAAACCAGCAAAGGCACCTGAGGTGCTGCAGGTCCTCCTGGTATTGGATCACAAACAGCAGCAGTGACAGGAAGGACACTGGGAGCTCACAACACCCAGTGGATGTAAAGGCTTTGGAAGGAGCTTCAATGGAGCTGGTGCCTCCAGCCATCTTCAGGGGGTCAGAAAAGACATTTAGAATTCAAATGTGGTCTAAACTTCAGGTTTTATTTCCTCAGACTCACACTAGCTCCAAGAGTCGTTGCAGGGAACTCATTGATATGGGAAGCAATTCCATATGTTGGTGACACAGAACTGTAATGCATCTGCCTGCTGGGTGCAGGATCTCGCAGGGTGTCCATCACATGGTGGTGCAGATCTAGGGGGGGAAGACTTGCAGAGAAGCTGCACAGAGACCTGAGTCCTCGGGGAGGGCTGCCCTGGCTGTCCTGTTGCTGCACTGACAGCAAGCCACGGAGAGACAGAGGCAAAGGCACACAACAAAGGGGAAAGAATGTAAGCGGATTTTTCCCTTTCATCTCTGTAACAGGCATGGAGTGCTGCAGCTCACAAAATCCACTCCAGCCCAAACCTCTTGATCATCTCCTTGGACAGAATGGATGCAAGTCTTAATTAACTCCTGATACAGGCTCCTCTGATAATGAGAAATGGTGCAATGAAAGTGGGGAACTGTTTTCCACCTCTTGCACTTGACTCCTGCAGGGGGAAACAACTCATCCTCTGGGCTGCTGGGAAGGCATCCATCACTCAGATTTCCACACTTACCTTCTTACACAGAAAATTACATTTTAAGAGCCCTGGCACTGAGTCTGCAGTAATCCTATTTGCTTCCTAACACAACAAATGTGAGATGCTTAAGAACTTTTGTCTTAATTCAAGCTTTCTGCTTGACATTTATTTGCGTCACCTGCGGTGCTTACCAGCTGTGGTCAACACAAGTGGTCTGCGTCACAGGGCATATCAGATGCCTGGGAATTCCACATCTCTAGAGGAAGACTTATTATCTCCCTTCCTAACAAAAAAAAAAATGATGGGGCAAAGTGTCTGCTTGCATAACTACCAGCACTTGACCTTATGCACAGCACTCTCATTTCTCCTGTGGGTAATAATGGATGTAAGTGGCATTTAATCCCATTTTTGCAGCACTGTGGAGTCTTTACATCACTGAAAACCCAGTCCTGCCCATCTGTTGAGAAGACATTTGGGAGATGCTGACCTTCCTTGACTTCAAATGCCATCAGAAGTCAAAGCACCCAAGAGGCTGTTGGGCTGTGCTGTGCTGTGCTTTGCCTTGCAGAGGGGTCTCACGGCAGGGGCAGCAGGGAAGGTTCAGGGCAAGGACACAGATGGCACTTTGGGAATCACAGAACCACAGAATTAACCGAGTTGGAAAAGACCTCGAGGATTATCAAGCCCAACCTATCACCTAACCCTTCTAATTCACTAAACCATGGCACCAAGTGCCTCATCCAGCCTCCTCTTAAACACCTCCAGGGATGGTTACTCCACCACCTTCCCCAGCATCCCATTCAGGATGTTGTAGATAGCCTCCCTCAGGTAGTTGTAGACAGCAATGAGCTCTGCCCTGAACCTCCTCTTCTCCAGGCTGCACACCCCCAGCTCCCTCAGCCTCTCCTCACAGGGCTGTGCTCCAGGCCCCTCCCCAGCCTTGCTGCCCTTCTCTGGACACCTTCCAGCACCTCAACATCTCTCTTGAATTGAGGAGCCCAGACCTGGACACAGCACTCAAGGTGTGGCCTGACCAGTGCTGAGTACAGGGGCAGAATGATTGTGCACCAGCCCCCTCTCCAGCCTTGGTGCCCTGCTTTAGGCTCATGAACACCCAGGTTTAACTCCAGAAGATGTCCAATCTCACTAATGAGCACCAGGGAGCAGGATGCCTAAGAAGCTGGGTGACAGACAGAACCAAGTTTGGGCTGGCTCAGCCACAAGAGTTCTGTCTGCAGCAGGTACCAGCTGCAATTGCTCTGCACTCCAAACGCTGGGAACACCCCAGGAAGGGAAGTGTGTGTGGGTTGATTTCTCACCCAACAACTCACACTTCTAATTAATTTGAACATTTAGCTATTCTAATTAATGAGCAAATATTATTTGAAAAACAATGTTTAAATACTTTGGGTTTAATTTAATCAAATATTTAATAGCACTGTAATTAATCTTCTCACTCTTAATGAATTAAATCATGGTCCTCCTGCAGTTTGATTTATAGTGTTGACACAACTTCAGAAAAGCTACTCAGCACTCCATCCTCTGCTGTGTTATGCTCTCTAGTTTAAGACATACTCTCCACCACAAGGGCCAAGAGCTGTTGTAAACCAGGGAGCACTGTTCAACCCTAATCTTGAGCAAAAGCTTTCCTCTGCTGTTAATAACATTTGCTGTGTCATAGATGTTCTTCACAGTAAAGAGAAACTTGGTAGGGGAGAATTATAATGGTCATCTAGACCTGAAGGAGCCTACTGATTCCCACAGACCACCACAAGAGCCAAAATGTCTACTTTCTGGGTAAGGAACCTTGTCAAGTTTTGAGGAATCTCATCAATTCCTTTGGCCTCTGCCACTGACCCAGGAGGGTTTTCAGTTTGTCATTACAGCACTAATTAATCTGGGTAAAAGGAGCCTCCATCATAAAGGAAAAAGTAAAAAAAACATTTTCCATCAGTTGTCACAGGCTCACAGGATGTCAGGGGTTGGAAGGGACCTCTGGAGATCGAGTCCAACCCCCCTGCCACAGCAGGACCATACAGTCTAGCTCAGGTCACACAGGAACACATCCAGACAGGCCTGGAAAGGCTCCAGGGAGAAAGAGACTCCACAACCTCTCCGGGCAGCCTGTGCCAGTGCTCTGGGACCCTTCCAGCAAAGAAGTTCCCCCTTGTGTTGAGCTGGAACCTCCTGTGCTGCAGCTTCCATCCATTGCTCCTTGTCCTATCCCAGGCAGCAAGTGAGCAGAGCCTGTCCCCCCTCCTGACCCCCAGTCCTCAGATAGTTATAAACATTTATTAGATCCCCTCTCAGTCTTCTCTTCTTCAGACTAAGCAGCCCCAGGCCCCTCAGCCTCTCCTCATCAGGCAGTGCTCCAGTCCCCTAATCATCCTCGTAATCCTGTGTTGGACCCTCTCAAGCAGATCCCCGTCTCTTCAACTGGAGAGCCCAAAACTGAACACAGTACTCAAGATGGGGTCTCACCAGGGCAAAGCCTAATGATTTATCAAAGCATAGAAACAAATCCAGCAACATGACTACTGCCATGAGAGAGGAGCCACTGAAACGTTGTCGTTCCCCAGCCAAGCATGGATGTTCCCAGCACAGTGGCACCAGGGCACGTGTGAGGAAGGCTTGCAGCCTGCTGTGAAGCCTGGGGATGAAAGAAGCTTTTCCAGAGGCAAGCTGGCAAGAAAGGATTTCAGCCTCAGTGTGAAAGTAGCTCTCAGTATTTCAAATGTTCCTTTGCATTCCCATATCAGCAAGTATGAGCTGCTTGCTCACTGCACTGAACTGCTTGATAAACTGCAACCAACAGTGGTGAGGAGACTTCCAGCCACTGAAAACATAAGGGCCAGGCAAATTCCCTGAGCAGAGTGAGCAGATTTGGGACAGAAACATCAATTTTTCCTTGCATTCTAAATTCTAATGAATGTCTTGAAATTATCAGTACAAGTTTGGGAATGCATGAAGTTCCTCCCAACAGGTGACAAGAAGATGGAGTGATGTTTGCCAACAGCCTCTCTGTCTTGCAGCAGTCTTTAAACCTCAGCAACTCGCCAGCTGTTCAGACTGGAATTAAACAGCCCTTCCCCCTATGGCTCCATTTTCCTGCAGCATCCATTTATCTCCTCTCATTTGTTCTTCTCTCCTCTCATTCACTGCTGGAGTTGATGGGACTGTGATTAAGGCAGGGCAGACGGCAAGGTGAGCAGCTGGTGGCAAAGCGCCATCTCAGCACTGCTGTCCTCTGCTCCATGCTCCTCTTCACTCACATGTTCACCTCTGTTATCAACATCATCACGGCTAACAACAACAGGTTGTGCTGATATGCCCCAGGGAAGAAATGTCTGACTTTCCAAATGAATAACTCTTAATACTGCTTAGAAGCAGCTCTCCTGCCAAGTTGATGCACAAGATGATTTGTCATGCGCTGCAGTGCTCTGCGACGAGCTTAGACACGAGCACAAGGTATGGCTTCAACCGCCCAGTTAAGAGCAGAGAGGAGACCCAGTCTCACCTCCTCAGCTGCTGTAAGCCAGCAGGGCCTCACTGAAACCCTGGCACCTGTCCTGAGCAAGCCAGCTGAGAATTAGCCTCTGATGTCTGGAGGTAACTCAGCTCCAGCTCATAGTCACTGTGCCTTTAGTCCCTACAGGCTTAGAGGCTCAGGTCAGGCACAGGGCTGCTAAGCAGCAGCAGCAGAGAGAGAAACACACTCCCTGTTTTAGGGGACCTGAGGAGTGTGTCACTTCCAACTTCAACAGAGACATCTCTCTCAGCAGCAACCTGCAGCCCCTGGCTCAGTACCATGTCACTGAGCTTCTACTACACCAACACTTGTCTGAGTCCACATTACTACAACCACCCAAACACAAACTGCAGACCTTCCTAGGAGCACTCAAGCTCACCACACTGCCACCTCGGGCTTGCTGCTCAACCATGAGTCAATGTCACACACAGCACTCCTGCCCAGCACCCCCCAAGGCTTGGTGGCAGACTGGTCAGCACGACTAGCTGGTGAGAAATGAAGACCACTGCAGCACTTAGGGCTGGTTCTCTGGACACTCACACAGCAGGTCTGCAGACCAGAAGATTTCTGACACAGCTTGGCTGCCTCATTCTGCAGGAGCAGCAAGGACTGTTCTCCTGGTAAGGAGGCAACTGCTCTTCGAAATTGTTTCACACTGCTGCCTCCTCCCACTGAATGCACACACACTGTGCTGTAAGCACAGGTCCAGCCTGAGATCTCCACAACAAAAGCACCTCAGCAGGATGACACCTCAGCTGTTACAGTGCAAAACTCTTGGGACACCCACAGGGCTCTGCCTGCAGAAAAAGTAGTGTGGCATGGAGAGAAAGGTGCAGGATGGAAATAACTTCTGGTTATGGTTGGGCTGCAGCAAACTGACAGAGGCTGAAGTAAAAGTGCAAGGGTGATCCAAGCAGGCTTCCCCCCATGCGTCACACTCCTTGTTCTACCTAGGTGCTTAGAGCTATGAAGATGCTGAAGAGAATGCAACATCTCTGCTATGAGTAGAGCCTGAGAGAGCTGGGGCCATGCTGCTTGGAGAAGAGGAGACTGAAAGGAGATCTCCTCATCAATGGTTATCAATATGTACAGGTAAGTGCCAGGAGGCTGGAGCCAGGCTCTGCTGGGTGATGCCCAATGACAGGACCAGGGGCACTGGGTGGAAGCTGAGGCACAGGAAGTTGAATTTAAACATGAGGAGGAATTTTTTCCCTGTGAAGATGACAGAACCCTGGAGCAGGCTGCCCAGGGGGATTGTGGAGTCTTCCTCTCTGGAGATATTCAAAACCTGCCTGGATGTGTTCCTGTATAACCCGGTATAGGTGGCCCTGTTCCGGCAGAGGGGTTAGACTGGATGAGCTTTGGAGGTCCCTTCCAGCCCCTGACATTCTGTGATTCTATGATTCTATGGGTGGTGCCCTCACCTCAGGAAACCAACAACCCTCAGGTGTTTCAGTTCAAAATGACAGAAAGAGCATAGTACTTCTCCTGGTGTCAGTATGCAAAGAGCCAAAGCCACCAGGCCAAGCTGCATGCCAGCTTTCTAGAGCTCTAAAGCACAAAGTCAAAACCAAAGCTTGATTCTGAACCTTCGGCTCACCAAAGCAATGTTCACACAAACCACTGAGCTCCAAGCCCTCCTCCATCCTTCTGGGACATGCCTTCATGTCAGCTGGCTTTCACTAGTTGACTGTTTGCCACAGTGACTCCTCTGTAAGGTCTCACTATGTGCACAAGCCCAATAATCACTGCAATCAGGAGTAAACAGAGGAGTTAATTGACTTGTGCAGAGATGTATTAAAAGTGTTGTAAAAGGGAGAAATCTAACACTATGAAGAACTGCTCCATCATTTATTATTTATCCCCATACCATTAGCTCATTAAATCAGGAATGCATAAAGCAGTCAGTGCTCAGTAGCTAAGTCAAATTAATACACACTTAATTAAAATACAAACTGAGCTTTGAGCAATTCCATTTAATCTGCCTGTTTACAGTGTTGCTAAGCAGTTGCAGGCTGTCTCAGGTGCTAGCAGACAGGAGCACCCACACTGCTCCCCCAGCCAGGTGACCCCAGCTCCACCTCTCTTCACCTGTGTGCTAGGAGAGCCTCCTCACCTTGCTGAACCAGACCAACACTGCATCAAGTGTTTTCAGGACCCTGAGGCTCATGAACCTCCACATCAGGCTTTTGTCTGGTTTGCCATCCCAGCTTCACCCTGGGTGTCCCCAGGTGGGCTTCACAGAATTAACTAGGTTGGAAAAGACCCCTAGGATCGTTGAGTCCAACCTATCACCTAACCCTTCTAATTCACTAAACCATGGTGCTGAGTGCCTCATCCAGCCTCCTCTTAAACAACTCCAGGGATGGTGACTCCAGCACCTCCCTGGGCAGTCCGTTCCAATGCCAATCACTCTTTCCATGTAGAACTTCTTTCTAACATCTGACTTAAACCTGCCCTGGACACAGCTTGTGGCTTTTTGCTCTTGTTCTGTCCCTGAGTGCCTGGGAGAAGAGTCCAACCCCACCTGGCTACAACCTCCCTTCAGGTAGTTGTAGACAGCAATGAGGTCTGCCCTGAGCCTCTTCTGCAGGCTGCACACCCCCAGCTCCCTCAGCCTCTCCTCACAGGAGCACAGGGCTGTGCTTCAGGCCTCTCCCCAGCCTTGCTGCCCTTCTCTGGACACATTCCAGCACCTCAACATCTCTCTTAAATTGAGGAGCCCAGAACTGGACACAGTACTCAAGGTATGGCCTGAGCAGTGCTGCATACAGGGGCAGAATGACCTCTCAGGTCCTGCTGGCCACACCGTTCTGATACAGTCCAAGATGCCATTGGCTCTGCTGCCCATCTGGGCACACTGCTGCCTCATGTTCAGACTAGTATCTACCAGCATCCCCAGCTCCCTTTCTGCCTGGCTGCTCTCCAGCCACTCTGTCCTCAGTCTGTAGCACTGCTTGGGGTTGTTGTGGCCAAAGTGTAGAACCCTGCACTTAGCTTTGTTAAATCCCAGAGCCAAGCCTGAGCTGCCAGACACAAGGTCTGAGCACATCATCAGGTACTGGCAGAGTGCCTGGGAGCAAGTGTGGCCACCACAGACCCAGGGAGGGGAGGTTAAGATTGTTTTTTTCCCAGCCAAGCATTTCTCCCTTCTCTCTCTGTTTGCTAGGCGAGAAGATTTCTTTGCTGGAGCCTTAGCTTCATTCCATCTTGCAAAGAGCTCTGCTCTCCAGAAGGCAAAGCTGCTTTCCAATGAGCAAACTCTCAGTGTAATGGATGGAAAAACATTCTAAATAACTGATAGTGCTGCAAACACTGGAAGCCTATCCATCTTTCAGTAAACTGCACATGCATCTTGGGCTTTGTGCCCTCTCCTCCAGATCTCCTGCAAGCAGTGTATAAATATAAAATATTGCAGCTATCAGCCTTTATTCCTGCTATCAATTTTGGTCTTATGTGATATTCATGTTTTGCAAAAATAGCTCCTTAAAAGGAGTTTGCTCTGCTGTTTGTGAGCTGAGTGGAGCTGTTGTGAATGGAGGAGCAAAGCAGGCCAGGGCTGAAGGAGGTTTGCAAATCCCTTCAGTGTGGTTTCCCGAGGAGGTAACAGGTCAGGTAAACTTTTGCCTTAAGCAGCTTCTAACTCCTCCAAACATTTGTAGCTGTTTGCTAAACATGTCCTTTATCCTGCTAATCCTCCCCACCTGCATTGCAGTGTTTACCTCTCTGAGAAATTGGTGTGTGGAAAGGAGGTTGTGTTTATTATCCTGCTGCCTGATGTTTAGGTGGGTCTTTATTTGCCTCCTGTTTAGCAAATTGAGTACTCTGAATGGACTTAGCTTGGCCAACTTAGTCTTGAGCCAGCAGAAGAATCATAAATATAGCCCAAAAGGAGCATTTCTCCATGAGAAACTGCCATGATGGCTCACTAAGATTTCACTAGCAGCACTGTTGGAGCACCTCCACTACTTCCACGTGAGCATACAACTCATCTCCACAGCCTCTTGAGGATCAAGTCACCAGGGAGATGACCAGATGAGTAACAGCCTCCAGACACTCCTGTCCTTTCCAAGAACCTTGCTCCAGAACCACAAACACAGAGCTCCTGCCCTCCTGTGGCACGCTCACAGCGCCTGAACCAGCCTGTCTGACACTGCCTCTTGCAGGGCGCAGCACTGGCACGCGTGGAGAGCCAGCACCAGGGTGGGCACCCAGAAGGGGCATTGGTTTATCAAGAAAATTAGTCTCAGGGTGCCTTGTGTATGCTTCCCATCTTGTCTGGCTGCCGAGGCTGTCTGGGAGCCAGAGCCGAGCGCAGAAGGTGCTCACATCAGCACAGGTGTTCTGTGGGGCGAGGTTCAGGGGCATCTGCCCCAGCCTGCATCCTTCTTGCTCCTTCTCATCACCTCCTCTGAGGGTCATTCCTGTGTCAAGTAATTTTGTGGCTCCTTCAGCGCCGCAAAAGCACTTAAGGAGTCTGACAGAGGCTGAGGGCTGGAGCCCTCTCCCCAGGCAGATTTGGCCCTCTGCCTTTCCCGGTGCAGGTAGCTGTGTTCTCACTGCTCCAGCCACACATGGAATGACAGCGCTACAGACACACCTCTGCGCCGACCTTTGCCTTCATCTCTGACACATCCCCGGGGCAGGGGTGTGACATGACTGCACCACATCCAACGCCATAGCTCAGAGCCCTGCCAATGCCCCCGAGTGAATCATTCCCTACTAAATCGCCTGCTAAGTTGCATTCCTGCACAACCACATCCACATCAGCTCCCTGTGCTGCAGCTACCTGCTCAATTGGCCTTCACTTATCCATTTAGTCCTACTTTTTGCCTTGTATTTGCAAACAGATTTCTTACAGAAGGCACCAGAACAATCAAGCACCTGGCTGCCAAATTTCCTTGCTCCAAGGCATTCATTCTACAGCAAGGGTACAAAAAAAAAGGCATTTTCCATTTCCCTCTCCAAAGTTTATTACAGAATGAAGAGGGCTTGAAGCTCTGCTCACTAAAGCCCTGAAAAATTCCTAATATTATTTCTGATTTCCCTGTCACATGGCTCATTTTTCTCCTCTTATGAAGCATGAAGGAAGACATCTATGAAGCATGAATTCTTGGAGGTGTGACTGCATGGATTGCACAACCCAGACAATGTTATTAATCTCATGAATAAATCAGGAGCTGTCACCCCTCCCCCGAGGTGGAATTTCCATGCACAGGTGCTCTCACAAGGCCCTCTTTTAAATGCTAAAGCTTCCTTTCAAATTGCAGGGCTGTATTTCAGGTGCTGGAGGTAATGTGTCAATTCAGATAGCAGCGACACCACAGCCACATCTAAGGAGCCCACACAGCTGTTAAAGACCCTTCTGATCCTGAGCCTCCAGGGATTCATCCACCAGCAGGGGAGGTTTGCCCAGCCACCACTGGCAGCTCATCGGTGCTGCTCAGACGTTTCCTTTCCATCACAAATAACCCTTTGGGGGTTGAAGAGATAGCAAACATCTCAGATGGCAGAAAGCTGTCCTGGAGAGCAGAGGCAATGAGTGCTGCAGCAATGTGCTGCTTGGTCAAGGCAAGCCCGTTCCCTGCCCTGCGCCTCCTGCTGCAAGCTAGGCTGAGCTGACTGTGGGCTCTGCCACAGCTCTGCCAGCCAGGCTGACAGGACCTTGAACCACAGAGCATCTCCAAGGCCCACGGGCAGAGATTTAGCCCCTGCTATCCAGGGCAGGTGCACCTGTGGACCAGCACATAGCAGCAGGACCATGGCAAAGTGTGTGATGGCAGAAGCTCAACACCACAGCTGCTGCTGACTCCAGCCCAGTGGCAGACTGGGAAGCCCTGCACAGTGTCCTAGCGTCACTCCTGGCCCAGCCACAATCTCCTGCCTGGCCATGGGTCTCATCTCCTCCAATCCAGATTTGGCCCAAATTCCTGCTCATCCCCATGCTGTGCAGCACATGTGAAATCCTCCAGAGATGCAGCCAGAGCTGCAGGAACCCCTTGCAGCCTTAGATGTAGAAAGGGGGGGTGAGGAAGAGGCTGAGAACAAGCTGCCCTTGCTTCCCCTGGAAGCATTTCCAAGATTAATCTCTGCAGAGATAAGAGTCCTGAAATATTTATATGAAGAATTTCCTGCTTTGGTGTAAATCCCACTGTAAGGCCTACCAGAGCAATAGGGTCTTTTTTTCCTCCTCCCTTTCTCTGCTTGGCTATGTCTCTCCACACACATAAAAATAAACTGATAATATCCAGCTAGGCTGAATAAATTCAGAGCTATTGAGCTGCAGAATTACGGCTGCCCAGAGGAAAGCACAGAAAGAAGCAAGCATCCTTCCTACAGCACAGGGGTGAGTAACAGAGCAGAACTGTGTGAGCTGAGCTCCTGTAGCCTCCTGGCTGACACAAACAGACATCACCTGGAAGATGCCAGCTCTGTGTGAGAGGTCACACATCACTCATGTTAGAGCTGAGGGAACAGGAGATGTGAAATCATCATATTGGGAGATTGACCTGTTGGAAGGCAGTGAAGGGGAAAAGGATCTGGGGGGTCCTAGTTGATGGGAGGTTGTCCATGAGCCAGCAGTGTGCACTCATGGCCAGGAGGGCCAGTGCCATTCTGGGGTGTATTAGAAGGGCTGTAGTCAGTAGGTCAAGAGAGGTTCTCCTGTCCCTCTGCTCTGTCCTGCTGAGGCCATGTCTGAAGTGCTGTGTCCAGTTCTGGGCCCCCCAGTTCAAGAGTGACATAGAACTGCTTGAGAGAGTCCAGAGCAGAGAAACAAAGATGCTGAAGAGAATGGAAGATCTCTGTTATGAGGGGAGCCTGAGGGAGCTGGGGCTGTGCTACTTGGAGAAGAGGAGCCTGAGAGGTGGCCTCATCAATGGTTATCAATATGTGCAGGGTGAGTGCCAGGAGGCTGGAGCCAGGCTCTGCTGGGTGATGCCCAGAGACAGGACAAGGGGCACTGGGTGGAAGCTGCGGCATAGGAAGTTTCATTGAAACATGAGGAAGAATTTTTTCCCTGTGAGGATGACAGAGCACTGGAACAGGCTGCCCAGGGGGGCTGTGGAGTCTCCCTCTCTGAAGATACTCAAAACCTTCCTGGGTGTGTTCCTGTGTGATCTGCTCTGGGTGCTCCTGCTCTGGCAGAGGGGTTGGGCTGGATGAGCTTTGGAGGTCCCTTCCAGCCCCTGACATTCTGTAATTCTGTGATTCACTGGGGGGAAAGAAGAATGTCATCATCACAGCCTGGAGCTATCAAACAGCATAAAGTTGTCCAGGGTGATTGTGAGAGGTACAAACATCACAGAACTCAGAACAGCAAGTTCCAAACTTCCCAGAGCTGCAGGGCTGCTAAGCTCCCCCCAGAGCTGAGATGTTTCAGCCTACAAACTGGTGATGCACAGGCAAGGTCCTAGCACCTGTGATTAACAAACTATTCACCAAGAGCTGGTTCCAAGCTACTGCTCTACAGAAGCAATGGTAGGAAGCTTTGACCCTCAAACTCCAATGCTTACTCTAGTGCCAAACTAACAATGGTCACCTTCCATTTTAAAGCAGTTCAAGCTTCCTTGGTGGTGATGCTTTTTCCAGTGAGCTGTGGGGCTCCTGACAAGCCCAGGGTTGGTATTCACAGCATCACAGAAAACATTCAGATGGAAGAGACCTCATCCAGTCCAACCTTCAACTCAATTAAGGGTCAGTCCCAAACCATGTCCCTGTTTGGTCCAGGTGAGCAAGCAGAAAGAAAGGCTATTTTTGTGCTTCCACCTTGGACTCCTCCCACCTAAAAATCTTGGAAGCATCTGGGAGTTGATTCACAGATTTACAGATTGCATTGGGCTGGAAAGAACCCTCAAAGGTCATTTTGTCCAATCTCCCTGCACTCAGCAGGGACACCTCCAACTAGATGAGGCTGGTGCTTGGTGCTGGGCAAGCATTTCAAATGCTAGGCAGTATCTGAGAAGCCTTTGTCTGCTGACTGAGAACAGAAGGCTGTTTACCAGGTTAGTGTGAGCTGCAAATTAAACAGGAATGTCTTCTCATGAAGGCTTTTTGCACCCACAGAGATGGAAATGCAAGTAGCCTCCACTCAGGTGCCCTCAGACAGCACAACCCCATGCTGCCCCTTCCAGCCTCCTCAGCATCCATCCTCTCCTGGTGGTAGCTCCCAAGCCTTGCAGTGCTGCGCCCAGCTCATTAAGCACAAGCCTTGAGCTTGGCACTGCTTCCAAGAGTGACAGAGGACAGAGAGACCCTCCCCAGCCTCCCAGGCTAAGGCAGAGCATTCTCAGCTGTGGTTGGGCTGATGTCCCTGTCCCAGGACCCTGGGGACTGCTGCTGCTTCCCAGGTTTTTGGAACAGCAGACGCCTGCTGGTGCCTTTCAGCAGAGCTGAGGATCCTGCTGCTCACAGACAATAAGAATGGGAGTGAGTAGGGCTGACAATGGAGTTAAAGATGTTACACATCTTTTTTCCCTTGGTCATTGTTGCCTGCTAAATTTAAACATGACAAAGCACATTATATTTCTGTCCCAACTTTCTCTCTTTGGAAGAAAAAAGCTTGGATGTTTCCAAAAATCACAGTCCAGGCTAGAAGAGCTTTTTATTAGTTTTCTAGCAGAACCAGTTATTTCAGGCTGACAAATGCCAGCGTTGCAAGGGCAAACCATTGGAGCCCCCCCACAGGCTTTTGTTTGGAGGATGAGAGTGTGCTGAGGGAGTCCAGCCCAAAAGCTGGCCAGGACCAGCACACAAGAATGTCCCTCACACTTGCTCATTTTAAACAGCTCTGAGCTTCTCTCACTTTCTCTGACCTTCCTAAGCAATGGTTGGGTTTTTGCAATGTTTTCCCTAGCTGAAGCAGAGGAGGTTCCACAGGAACATAAGGGAAAACATTTTCCCTGTGAAGGTGCCAGACTCCTGGAACAGGCTGCCCAGAGAGGCTGTGGAGTCTCCTTCTCTGGAGGCTTTCAAAACCTGTCTGGATGCGTTCCTGTGTGACCTGCCCTGGGTGATCCTGCTCTGGCAGAGGGTTGGACTGGATGATCTTTGGAGGTCCCTTCCAACCACTAATGTTCTGTGATTCTGTGATTTTTGATTGTCATTTGCCACCATGTCTCATGGTTGTGACACTGAGCTGCTGACACAGGGCATGCAGGCTCCCAGGGCTGCTGGGGCATGATGTGCTGTGAGGGCTTTTCACCTTCGTTTCTCCTATGAGGAGACACTGAGGGAGTTGGGGCTGTTCAGTCTGGCAAGGAGAAGGCTCCAAGGTGACCTTATTGTGGCATTTCTGTATCTGAAAGGGGCTACAAGAAAGCTGGGGAGGGTATCTGAAAGGGGCTACAAGAAAGCTGGGGAGGGACTTTTTAGGCTGCCAGGTAGTGATAGGACTGGGGGGAATGGAACAAAGCCAGAAATGGGGAGATTCAGACTGGATGTTAGGAAGAAGTTCTTCAGCATGAGAGTGGTGAGAGCCTGGAATGGGTTGCCCAGGGAGGTGGTGGAAGTCCCATCCCTGGAGGTGTTTAAGGCCAGTCTGGATGAGGCTCTGGACAGCCTGATCTAGTGTGAGGTGTCCCTGCCCATAGCAGTGGTGCTGGATCTGGATGATCCTTGCAGTCCCTTCCAACCCTGACTGATTCTATGATTCTTTGTTGGCCTGAGTTCAGCAAACCACCAACACTACAAAAGCACCATAATTCCATGTGCAGATCCTGGAAGGCTTCAGAATGGTAATATTTCTGCCAATTACAGGAAGGGAATTTACTCTTCAGCATGTAACTGTTTTCATCCCAGTAAACAGTTCCTCTCATGAATACAATGCCCAGCACAGCAGCACTCTCACAGCCTGTCAAAGCAATTCCTGCATTTCTTCACATCCTAAAACCAAAATGATTCCCAGCATTTCAGGAAGAGCTTAATGCTGTGGTAATGTGGTAAGATACATAATTTATTGCAACATTAATAGGCCATCTCTTAAGATGTATTAAAATTATCATGTCATAGAGAGAAGGACAGGCCGAGGGAGCTGGGGTTGTTCAGTCTGGAGAAGAGAAGGCTCTGGGAGACATAACAGAATCCTTTTGGTGCCTAAAAGGGGCTATGAGAAGGCTGCAGAGGGACTGTTTGCAAAGGCCTGCAGGGACAGGACAAGGGCAGTGGTTTGAAATTGAAGAAGAGGAGAGTTAGGATGAATGTTTGGAGGAAGTTCTTTACCATGAGGGTGCTGGAACACTGCATCAGGTTGCCCAGGGAGGTAGCTGAAGCCCCATTCTTTGGGATATTCAAGGTCAGGCTTGACAGGGCTCTGAGCAACCTGACCTAGTTGAGGATGTCCCTGCTGACTGCAGGGCACTTGGACTAGATGACCTGTAGAGGCTTCTCCTGACCCAAACCATTCTGTGATTCTACGATTCTCTGATCCTATGTAGCTGTTCAATTTCAGGGAGCACTCCTTCTTTCCCTGAGATAATTAGCTTTGGGCAAGGAAGAGCAAGAGTTTGACTTCAGCAAGCCCAGCAAAGGCCAAGCCTCTCCCAGCACACAGTGCTGGCAGCACTGCAGCCAGCGAGCTGCTGGAGCCTTTCCTTCAGGTTAGAGAATTCAGCAAAGCATTGGCAGAGGTCAGCAGAGCAGGGTAAAAGGTTTGGGAGCCAAATGAGGCACTGTGTTTCCAAAAAGGAAATGAAACAGTGGCAAATTCATTTCTCCTGTAATATCACAGCTGCTTTTAATGTAAGAAGTACATGCACTTAAGAGAGCAGCAGCAGGGTGGAGGGCCGGGAGCGCAGCCATTAGCTTGTCAGCCCCGGCACAGGCCACCTAGATCATTCCTCGCCCATTACTGCTGACAGCTTAAAAGTTTGATCTGCATTTTAGAAGGTAGTACATGGAAACATTTCAGTGCTCTGCTCCACGTTGGGCATCCATTAAAGCAAGCAAATACAGGCTAAGCCTTCTCATGCAGTTTTCATAGGGAAGAAATAAAGGAAGTTTTCTGCCAATGCTGTGTCACCTTGCGAGCTCCCTTCACAGCAGAGCAGCAGAGTAGTACCATGAAGCAGAGAGAGGATATTAATCCATTTCAGTGAGCTACAGCATGGACCTGAAAACACTTTGTTAACACCAGTGGGCTTTGGCTGAAATGGTTCTTCAGCTGCTTGGTGGATACCTGAAGAGGCTGAAGTGCAGCAGCCCCCTGGGTACGCAGCCCTAGCGTGAAATTGAGAAGCAGTATTTAATACCTGCTATTATGTCACCTGGGTGCTGTGCAAGTCTTTAACTGATGTTGTCATTATTGGTTGTGGTGTTTGGTGTTCTGCCTGCTGGGGATTTTTTTTCTTATTTCTGTATGGATTAAAACCATTTGAGGACACCCAGACTGCAAACTCTGTTTTCTTTGGTCAAGCAGAGCCTTCCACAGCTCATGAGCCAGCTCTTCCCTGAGCACCACATGAAGTTTCCTTACTTGCAGTAACCTAAATCTGGCAGCTGTCCACTGCCCTCTGACAATACAGCTGCTGGGCATTTCCCACCTTAATGGTGAGGATTTATTCCAGGCAGGGGCAGCCTCGGGACTGTCCAGAGAGAGGCACCAGCCAAAAGAAAGCCCAAGTTCTAACTACACACCAGCAGCCTCAGACTGCACCTGGGTCGAGGCAATCACAAGCACCAATATAGGCTGGGTAGTGACTGGTTTGAGAGCAACCCTGAGGAGAGGGATTTGGGGGTGCTGGTGGATGAGAAGCTCAATATGAGCTGTCAGTGTGCTCTGGCAGCCCAGGGAGCAACCAGAGCCTGGGCTGCAGCAAGAGCAGTGTGGGCAGCAGGGCAAGGGAAGTGATCCTGCCCCTCTGCTCTGCACTGGTGAGACCCCACCTGGAGCACTGCATCCAGTTCTGGAGCCCTGGCTACAAGAGGGCTATGGATGTGCTGGAAGGTGTCCAGAGCAGGGCCACGAGGATGAGCAGAGGGCTGGAGCTGCTCTGCTGTGAGGAGAGACTGAGGGAGTTGGGACTGTTCATTCTGGAGAGAAGGCAGCTCCAAGGTCACCTTATTGTGACCTTTCAGTATCTGAAGTGGGCTATAAGAAAGCTGGGAAGGGACTTTTTAGGCTGTCAGGTAGTGATAGGACTGGAGGGAATGGAACAAAGCTAGAAATGGGTAGATTCAGACTGGATGTTAGGAAGAAGTTCTTCAGCATGAGGGTGGTGAGAGCCTGGAATGGGTTGCCCAAGGAGGTGGTCAGAGCCCAATCCCTGGAGGTGTTTAAGGCCAGTCTGGATGAGGCTCTGGACAGCCTGATCTAGTGTGAGGTGTCCCTGCCCATAGCAGTGGGGTTGGAACTGGATGATCCTTGCAGTCCCTTCCAACCCTGACTGATTCTATGATTCTATGATTCTATGGTTCTATGATTCTATGACTGCAGAGCCCAAACTGTTTGAGCACTAGGAAAAGATGACAAATAGCTTTACACTGAAGAAGACATCTCCAGAGCAAACAGATTCTCACAAAGCATCTCCCTGAACTAGGGAGAAACAAATTCTTAAAGAATATTTCCATGTGTGCCTTATTAATGGAAACAGCTGCAGAGGAAGAAAAAAAAATCAATTGCTTGTTAAAAAACTCTCCATAAATCTGCTACAGTGTGTTGCTGTCATCTTTATAGTAATGGTCAATACTGAATATTAATTGAAAATCAATGGTCCCAATAATAATTCAACTAAATATGGACTATAGCTCAAAGCTTTCTTCTGTGATGCTTTCTCCAGCATCAGCTGGAGCACTTCATTTTTTGGCTATAATTAAAAATGCTCTCATGTGCTGTCTGCAAAGTGATCACAGCCTGTTCATAAACCTCTGCTAGGAAATGGATCATCAGGAGCACAGCTTCACAACAGGAGCCTCTCCCCAGCGCCAGCGCCTTGGGGAGGAGTTCAGAATGCACACAGAGAACAGAGGCCTTTGCCACTAATAGGTACCAAGGCTGCAGTTTAATTTAGAGAAACTATGCCCTTAGCATCTTCCCAGAAGCACAGCTTTGAGTGACAGGGATCTTGATTTTGTAGAACAACATCTGAAAAAGAGTGGCACCAAAATGCTGTCTCTAGCATGTCCATAGGGCCACTTGGCTGCCCAGCAGGACAAACGTCCTGGGGCACTAAATAGATTACATTTACAATAATTATGTTAGAACTGCAGTGATGAATTCTGACAGCTGCAACTTCTGCAGGGTTAGGACTTGAATGCACAACTGTGGATTATCTCTAGGACTTCAGCTTCCCTTCACAAGAGCTGGAAAACCTAAGAGCAGCAGCAGCAGTGGAGCATTTCTGCTGTGGATTCTCAGCCAAGCCAATGGCCCTGTTCCAACTATCTCTCAATTTCATACCTGTGAGAAAGAGTGAATTAAATGCAGCTTGGGATTAATCATCATAGAATAGATGTCATCATAGAATGGTTTAGGTTGGAAGGGGCCTCACAGATCATCTACTCCAACCTCCCCACCATGGGCACGGATGCCTCTCAGCTAGACTCAGCTGCTCAAGTCTTCATCCAATCTGGCCTTGAACACCCCCAGGGAGGAAGCAGCCACAGCCTCCCTGGGCAGCCTGTTCCAGAGTCTCACCACCCTCCTACTGAAGAACTTCTTCCTCACATCCAGTCCAAACCTGCTCTACCTCAGCTTTAAACCATTCCCTCTTGTCCTGTCACGACACACCTTCAGGAAAAGTCCTGCTGCAGCCTTCCTGTAGGGTCCCTTCTGGTATTTTTGGAAGGCAGCTCTAAGGGCCCCCCAGGGTCTTCTATTCTCTAGGCTGAACAACCTCAATCTGTTCTCATAGCATAGTAGGAAGCCTCATAGTCTGGCAGCAATAGACAGCAGATGGATTGTATTGTCCTGAAGGTGTACAAGAGGTGTAAGAGCATAGTTCATGGAATCTACAATCACCTGTTCCCAACATCCATCTCCATTCTCCTCTGTCCTCCTTTTCTGTTTGCTTTTCGTTTGGTTGGGTTTGTGTCCTGTAAATAACAGGGAAGAAGATAGAACTCTGAGCAGGTTGAAGCAGTTTGATGCCTTGGAAAATGATGCCTTTGACACAATGAGTGCTACACAACCATTCTCTCAGCTGTGTTTAAAGAGGACCTGTGGGCACTGATCACCGCAGGCACTGCAGGCAGCATTACAACTGGAGCCAGTTTGATCTCCCATGCCACACACGCACCAATTTGTGATGCAGAACCCATCCCCCAGACACACCGAGGGAGAGAAGTGCTCAGCACACAAGAAACAAAGGGCCAATGACAGGTACCTCACAAACTCCAACTGAAATCTCTACCTGATTAACACCTTCACAGGTCACCAATACTGCTCCACCAATATTTAATCATACCTGTGCCTTGCTTAGGGAAGAGCCTCTCCCTAAACCCAGCTATCTGAAAAAAAGACATCTAGTCCAAGACAAATCACTTTTGGCAGCCTGCTCCCCTTTGATAGCTAGATAACTCTCATCTCTCAAGGTATCTCCACATCACATCTTGTTCCTCCTGTAGTTCAGCTGCTGCTCACTGTTTCTAAGCACTTTGTCTGCCTGCTGCCACAGAGAGAGAATATCTGCAGGACTAAGCCCTTGGATTGCAACAAGAGAGTTCAAGAGGAAAGCCTGCCGACTGCAGACAGAACCCAAATGAAGGAGAGAGAAGCAAGTGTGGGCAAAGCCTTAACTAAAATCATCCCCTTCCCCAAGTCTTATTTCTTTCCTCCTGCAAGCCCTCCAAAGGTATTGTCATGAGCTCAGAGTGCACTTACTCCTTCTGTAGGGAATGTCTGAAGGAGTGCTTTATGTAGAGGCTACCCCTGCAGTGAAGGAGAAGAAAGATTTCAGCTGGTTTGGGGTTTATTAGCAGCAGTCTGGATGGGTATCTGCATTCCTTCCTTGCTTCCTATGGCCCTTCCTACATCCAAAACTGCATCGAGGGGAGCAGAGTTAGAGCTCAGACAGATGAATCTTCTCCCCACCTTTCTAAGCCACTCCAAATTATCTTCTGGATGGCACAGCAAAGTGCACAGCAGCTCCCCAGCCAGCTCACACCCCACTGCTGGGCTACTCCCACCCAGGAGTTCAATGGAGGCAGAGCCTTCTGACTTTGTGCAGTCTAGAGCTACAAGCAGCTTAAATTGGAAACCATTCTGATGATCTCAAGAGCATTACCTGCCAGCCAAAGAGCAGCAAGAAGTGGGTTTTTGTTCCAAACATCAACTGTTGAGAGTGGTGGGAGGAGGTAATTTATTCATGAGCTCTCCAACTACCTGAGAAGTTGCATATCTGACACAAAAGAACGTCTGAGTAGTTCACAGGATGGAGCAGAATACAATAGGTGAAACAATTACAATTAAAACCTCTCGAAAATAAACTTAGGCTGTAAAACAGAAAAGTAATAAAGCTGTGCAGGGATCAGACTTTTCTATTTCTGAGTGTTGTGCAGGTTCAAAACAGCCAATTCTAAGCCAGAATGAGGGAAAAAAAACACATTGCAACTCTGAAACTGTTGGGGTTGCTAATGCCAAGACATTTTGTAGCAGTTTGGTTCATTGCAGTACAAACAGCAAGCAAAGCTTGGTATGAAATACGAGGATTTTGACACCACTCTTGACAATGTGTATCATAACCAGGTGGTTTGCTTGTCCCTGCCCTTTTCCTTGCCATCATTAGACTGGCATTTTCAGTATCAATCAAGCAAACAGAGAACGGCTTAGGTTGGAAGGAACCTCAGAGATCATCTACTCCAATCTCCCTAGCACAAAATAACAGTCCCAGCAGGTCACAGGAGGTTGGAAGAGACCCAAAGAGATCATTGAGTCCAACCCCCCTGCCACAGCAGGACCATACAATCTAGCTCAGGGCACACAGGAACACATCCAGACAGGCCTTGAAAGGCTCCAGAGAAGGAGACTCCACAACCTCTCTGGGCAGCCTGTGCCAGTGCTCTGGGACCCTTCCAGCAAAGAAGTTCCCCCTTGTGTTGAGCTGGAACCTCCTGTGCTGCAGCTTCCATCCACTGCTCCTTGTCCTATCCCAGGCAGCAAGTGAGCAGAGCCTGTCCCCCACTCCTGACCCTCAGCCCTCAGATAGTTATGAACATTTATTAGATCTTCTCTCAGCCTTCTCTTCTGCAGACTGAACAGCCCCAGGTCCCTCAGCCTCTCCTCATCAGGCAGTGCTCCAGTCCCCTAATCATCCTCCTAGCCCTCTGCTGAACTCTCTCCTGCAGATCCCTGTCCCTCTTAAACTGGGGAGCCCAAAACTGAACAGAGTACTCAATATGAGGTCTGACCAGGGCAGAGTAGAGGCAGAGCAGAACCTCCCTTGATCTGCTGGACAAACTCTTCTTAATGCACCCCAGGACCCCAGTGGCCTTCTTGGCCACAAGGACACCTTGCTGTGCTATGGACAACTTGTTAGCTACCAGGACTCCCAGAGAAATGTCCCACCAGAAAGCTCCAGAGCTTTAATCAGCACCCACAAGCCCAGAGCACCAAAAAGAGCAGAGCTTTGGCAGGATGGTTGGACCTGATGATCTCTGGAGGTCCCTTCCAAGCCCTAATATTCTGTGACATTTCAGAAACTGAAGTGTTTTAAATGATCTCTTTCTGGAACACCAGAATTCAACTCCTGGTTCTAAGCTGACCTGTCCAAACCTCTGAGCAGAGATCCTGAGCTTGCTGTGAGCAGTGAGGTGAAAGGAGCACCACCAGGGAACAGGACTTTTCAGGACAGTGGGAAGCTGGCATGCTCCTGGTGTTATTTTTAGACTGAAATGTTCCTCCTTAAATTGCCTCTGTATCTGTAACTGGGCTGTCTGGCCAGCTGACAGATAAATCTCAGTTAAAGGCAGGCTTGATAAATATGCCAGAAGTAGTACTAGTAGTCTTTTTTCATGAAGGAAGAAAAATGGGGGGGAAATTAGGAAATGGAAGAATTAGATAGAAGAAAATGCTAATTCTGGAAAAGGGCAGTAAGAAAAATGATCACTTCTGTCAAGCAAGGCAAAGCAAAATATTCAGAGTCCCTCTTTTGCCCCAAGCTGTTTTCCTGAAGCTCTCTGTGCAAGCCCACAGCAGCAAACATGCTGGCCAGACACTTTCTCAGTGGGTTTTCTGCTGGGTTGGTCTACAAGATGTGCTGTCCTGAAGGGCTCTGTGTAGGTTCCTTTGCCAGCAGCCTGCCAGCTGCCAGATAGTGCCTGCCACTTGGGGTCAATTAACACTAAGGATCCTCTTTGAGGGGAGATATATGCCTCTCACTGACCCTTCCTGAAATGTTGATCTACTGAAATGTTCTTCCCACAGCCGTGCACATCCCTAGATCCAAACTGTGCCTGTCAACTTGGTGCAGAAGGAACAGAGAAACAGAACAAATCCCAGCCCAGCAAACTGCACAAGGACACAACACAGCACACAAGGGAGCTGATGAGCATCTTCCTTCCAATTTAATTGTGCATTTTATCAGGTTCTGAAGACATACAGCATCTTTCAGGCAGTGGGTTGAGGCTGTGCAAGGGCTGTTTGAAAGCCTGGTGAAGTATTAGTAGCCCAGTTCTGCCAGTTCAGGGTTCAGCTCAGATCAAAGCACAAGCTGCAAGCGGTTCACCTCAGCAAGACTAAGTGTCACAGCCCTGCTCCTCCAGCAGAGACAGACCTCAGCCTGCTTCTCCTGTGAGGTTGAACTGTTGCAAGGGCAGGTGCTAACAATAAATGGAGCAAAATAGGTTTTTCAGTGGTAAAGGAAGCTCTGACCTCTCCTATTTGCAGGCTGTGTGGTGATCAGAAATCCTATTTCCTGGGACAGAAGTCTTAATGTTTATAAATATGTAAGGGGTGAGTGCCAGGAGGCTGGAGCCAGCCTCTTCTCGGCGATGCCCAGGGACAGGACAAGGGGAAATGGGTGGAAGTTGAGGCATGTGAACCTGAGGAAGGATTTTTTTTCCCTGTGAGGGTGACAGAGCACTGGAACAGGCTGCCCAGAGGGGTTGTGGCGTCTCCCTCTCTGGAGATGCTCAAGAACTGTCTGGATGCATTCCAGTGTGATCTGCTCTGGGTGATCCTGCTCTGGCAGGGGGCTGGACCACATGATCTTGGGATCTTGGGATCTTGGGATCTTGGGATCTTGGGATTGCGCCGTCCCAGGTGTAAGGTCCTGCATCTGGGTTGGCACAATCCCAAACACAACTCCAGGCTGGGTGGGCAATGGCTGAGAGCAGCCCTGAGGAAAAGGCCCTGGGGGCCTGGGGTGATGAAAAGCTCAACATGAGTCTGCAGTGTGAGTGCAGCCCAGACACAACCCTGTGCTGGGCTGCAGCAAGAGCAGTGTGGCCAGCAGGGCAAGGGAGGGGATCCTGCCCCTTGGCTCTACTCTCCTCAGACCCCACCTGGAGTCCTGCATGCAGTTCTGGAGCCCCCAGCACAAGAAGGACATGGAACTGTTGGAGTAAGGCCAGAGGAGGCCACCAAGATGCTGAGAGGGCTGCAGCAGCTCTGCTATGAGGACAGGCTGAGAGAGTTTGGGCTCTGCAGCCTGGAGAAGTGAAGGTTTTGAGGAGACCTGGGAGTGGCTTTCCAGTATCTGAAGGGGGCTAGAGGAGGGCTGGGGAGGGACTATTGACAAGGTCCTGTAATGACAGGATGAGGAGGAATGGGTTTAAACTGGCAGAGAGGAGATTGAAACTGGATGTTAGGAAAGGGTTCTATACAGTGAGGATGGTGAGACACTGGCACAGGTTGCCCAGGGAGGCTGTGGATGCTGCCTCCCTGGCAGTGTTGAAGGCCAGGTTGGATGAGGTCTTGAGCTACCTGTTCTAGTGGGAGGTGTCCCTGCCTATGGTGGGGAGTTGGAACTGGATGAGCTTTGAGATCCCTTCCAATCTAAACCACTCTGTGATTCTATGTTTTGAGGTCCCCTTCAGCCCCTGGCATTCTATGATTCTGTTTCCTGCTGTCAGTGATGCTCTGATACATTTCTGCCTGCAAAGTATTTTGGATGAATGCACCCAGTGCATGACCCCCAAGCCTTTGGATGCCCTTGACCTTGACAAGATGACAGCCTCAGTTTAAAGCCTGATGAGGGTCAGCACCCACCAGTTGCAGTGGGATTTGCAGCTTTCCAGTAGCTGCCTGACCAGGGGCATGGGAGATGTGACAACCTCAGACCAGATTCTCAGTCACAAATGTGCAGAAAAACTCTGCTCAGCTTCCAGTAGCCAAGGGTCCAACCTGTTTTGCTACAGTGCTGATTCCCCAGCTCAGAAACTGACTGAAAATCTTCACACATGACAGATTAGTTGCCGTATGCTGACTCTGAAGCTCTCCAAGACAACCTCCAGTCTGTCTGTCCTCACACAGTCACCCCACACTCCTCCCTGTCTCACACTACCCACAGATGGAGGAGTTAAACTTCAGCTTGCTCATACTCAGCAACGTACAAGGTGTTTTATCTGCCTGACTTGACTAACTAACAGCCCTGGAAGCATTTCCCTGTGCCTGATACATTGCAGAGCAGGAATAGGTGCCAGGACCACAAGCTGAGTGTGCAGAGCTGAAAGGGCAATCCCTAAACACCAAGGGAGATTTCTTCCAACTCCCCATCTGCTACCTTCTGACCCAGAAAAACCCTCAGGAGTAATCTCCAGCCAGGCTGCTCCTCTCCCTCTCACAAGTAAGGAGCAAGGTGCAGCAAAATCCCAGGCACAGGCAGCCAGGGTCACAGGGGAGGCTGGAGCACAGCCCTTTGAGGAGAGGCTGAAGGAGCTGAGGGTGTTTAGCCTGGAAAAGAGAAGGTTCTGGGGTGACCTCATTGCTGTCTACAACTACCTGAAGGGAGGCTGTAGCCAGGTGGGGTTGGTCTCTTCTCCCAGGCAACCAGCAACAGAACAAGGGGACACAGACTCAAGTTGTGCCAGGGGAGGTCTAGGCTGGATGTTAGGAGGAAGTTGTTGGCAGAGACAGTGATTGGCCCAGGGAGGTGGTGGAGTCCCCATCGCTGGAGGTGTTGATGAGGCACTTAGTGTCATGGTCCAGTTGACTGGATAGGGCTGGGTGCTAGGTTGGACTTGGAGGTCTCTTCCAACCTGGTTGATTCTCTGAAATTAGAGGGCTGTCCAGGTGGCAGCTCATGTGAGGAGGGCTTTCTGGCAGCTCTGAATGGGTGGAGGAAGAACATTTTCCTCCTTCCCAAACCCTGCAGGAGCAGCCTCAGAACTGGGAAAATCAGGCAAAGAAGCCCAGCTGTACCCACTCTGCCTCCCTGAAGAGAGCAGAGTCTCCATCACCAAGCCTTGTGCTCCAAAATCCTCCAACTAGCCTGGCTCCATGCACCCCTTCCAGCCTTGGTGGTTTACAAAGTGCCCATGTTTCTATTTCATCTGAGGTGCATCTGCATTTGAGAAGGACTTGCTTTTAGCAGGGCTGATTTAATAACACCCTAGGCAGCCCTGAAGCCTTATTGAAATTACCACTTATGAACAAAAAGGGAGGAAAATAAGGAGAAATTGTCAACCAACACCAATGCCACTTGACTTCCTTTGCTCAAGTGCCAGCCCCACCAGCATTCAGCTGGAGCAGGTCGATAGCAGTGGGACACAGAGCCCAGCCCAGAGCCTCTCTGGGAACCAGCACTGGGAAGGAGCTATAGTGAAAAGTGTCTCCATCCTGAAGCAAAACACCCTCAAGAGGACTAAGCTTTACTGGAGGAAAAAAGCAAGGTGGGAGGGAATGTTTCCATGAAACAAATCCACTTTAGCAGGAGAGAAGACTCAGTGAATACCTAATTCTGACTGAATTTTTAACCACAGCTAATTGGAATGTATCTTAATAACTGTTAGACCTTTATACAAAACTGAATTAAGTCCTTCTGAACAATGCTTCCCCTAACACTGGAGCCAGCAATGCTTCCCTTGGCAGACTTCATCTGAAATGGAAATTCATTTAGCACCTCACTGATTAATCATCGTGCCACAGCTCTCCAAGAAAATGGAATTAAAAGGAGCTCTGTAATATTGTTACAGCATTTGCTTGTGGGGAGTGGAGTGGGACACATCTTGCCATTTCACACTGTTTATTACTATGTCACTTGTAATTTGGATTTGATTCTTTTTTAAATTGCTTTCTGAGTTGTGCTTTATCCATTCTATTACTGCACTTTCACTGGTCAAAGTCAGCTAATCATGTTCTAGGTAAATGCTGCTATCTGCACTGAATCCTTTAAACAGCTGCATAATTGCTCAGCCCTGCACTTGTTCTACAGAGCTCAGATCCCCTCTCTGCAGTGACTTTGCAGAGCCTTGCTCAGCAGGGAAAGAACAGGCCAAGCACAGTAGCTGGTGGGGCTGGACCCCACTGCTGCGGAGGTACCACAGCACACCACCACTCATGCCTGGCACACTGCACCCAATGGATGGACCCCAAGGTGCTGTGGGTCACTTCACTGTGCCAGAGCCCCTGCAGCCACCATCCTCAGCTCACAGGCAGCTGCCTCACAGAGCAGAGAGCATTTGCTCCACTCCTTACACCCCTACCAGACCCAAGCCAGCCACCCAGGAAGGCTGCCGAAAATGCAGCAGGAGTGGAGCAGAGCAGACAGCAGGAGAAAGATCTTGCAGGTGGTTTGGAGTATTTTACCTGCTGAGAGGCCCTTGCAGACAGGCCTGGCCAGGCAGACAGCTGCTGCCCAGAGCAAAAAAGCTGTTCCCTTGGGCAGGGCTCAGACAGCAAGACGCAGCCAAGCTTCGCCTCAGCCTCAGCTGCACAGAAGGTTAAAGTTTTCCACTGGAGAGCCAGTGAGGGCAGCTCCCTCCATGGCAAATTCTTTACATATTTATTCAGGATGAGATTTGTGTTAATCAAGAATTTGTAGGTCAATGATTTTAAAAACCTTTAGGCTATAATTAAGTGCCTGAAATCCACATGAGAATCAACATGGAAATTAAAACCAATTACACTGCAAAATAACACTTACTGTGCCTCTCTGTAGCACCAAAAAATCATGAAAGAATTAATTCTCATTACCAGGGACTTTAAAACATAAATGGTAGCAAGCCTT
Organism: Pogoniulus pusillus; assembly: GCF_015220805.1. Lineage (NCBI taxonomy): Eukaryota > Metazoa > Chordata > Aves > Piciformes > Lybiidae > Pogoniulus > Pogoniulus pusillus. The sequence goes on along the minus strand of NC_087290.1, from coordinate 12,321,948 downwards.
CTGCACAGTATTTAAAAGCTTGCAAAGGGCTGCCCAAATATGGGCCACAATATATTGAACCATCTAACATCTGTAACTTCAGACATCACAATATGGACAAAAGAGATGTGTTTTAATACAGCTTGTTTCTCAAACGAGACATTTTTAGGTCATTTAGTAATTTTACTTGGAATTCACAGGCTCACAGGATCTTAGGGGTTGGAAGAGACCTCTGGAGATCATCAAGCCCAACCCTCCTGCCAGAGCAGGACCATACCATCTAGCTCAGGTCACACAGGAACACATCTAGACAGGGCTGGAAAGGCCCCAGAGAAGGACACTCCACAGCCTCTCTGGGAGGCTGTGGAACCCTTCCGGGAAAGAAGTTCCCCCTTGTGTTGAGGTGGAACCTCCTGTGCTGCAGCTTCCATCCATTGCTCCTTGTCCTATCCCAAGCAGCAAGTGAGCAGAGCCTGTCCCCCACTCCTGTCCCCCAGCCCTCAGATAGTTATGAACATTTCTTAACTCCCCTCTCAGCCTTCTTCTCTCCAGACTAAGCAGCCCCAGGTCCTTCAGCCTCTCCTCATCAGGCAGTGCTGCAATCCCTTCAGCATCCCCATAGCCTTGTGTTGGACTCTCTCCAGCACACTGGGGAGCCCAGCAGATTGAATTGGGGAGCCCAGAACTGGATGCAATATTCTAGGTGGAGCCTCACTAAGGCAGAGTAGAGGGAGAGGAGAACCTCTCTCCATCTGCTGGCCACCCTCTTCTTAGTGCACCCTAGGAGGTGCAGTTTTGCTCAGATGCTTTTTTCCTCACAGTGGACAGGCCAATCCATGTGCAGCTTCCAAGGAGTTCAGGCTTGCATCTTCCCTGGGCACACAACATACCCAGTGTTAAGTCCTATTCTGAATTAGTTGTACCACGTCTGCCTGAGCAAATGAAAACTCTGTTTATTTGTACCACCTATTTTCACTGAGGACAATATTTTAGCCAGGCAGCAGGGGCAAACTTCATTCTATCAGCCAGGAAATAAAAGATGTCTTTTTTTTTTTCACTCTGCTGATGTACAAATACAGTTTTTAGTTTTACCCTTTGGCTCTGAACTCGAGCCAGAAGGTGAAATATTCTCAGCTAATAAAAAATGAATGCAAGCCTGAACACACTGGAATTCAAGGAGCAAATTGTACATATACAAGGCTTACTATAATTTATTTCCCAAATTACATGGAGGTGAATTACAGCCATTTGACAATTTGATCATCATATTCCTGCTTCACATTTATAAACTGGTTTTCTCAAGTCATTTCTGTGTTTTGTGGCCCATTCCACCACTCCTGAGCAGCCCATAACTCCCTACAATACTTCAGGTGCTGCTCATGAACCTGTACAACAGAAAACGTTTTAAAGCCAGGTGGGAACAGACATTGCTCTGGGGCAGGTTTGAGTTCATTTCCCCAGGGGCTCTTTGCTCCAGAGGTCAGGCTTGTGGCTGCGGCTCACACCAGGTATGAGGCAGCACCATGCTTGGGGCTTTGCTTTATTTTCTTGGTGAGTTAATGAGTTACAAAGGATGAAACTGAGCTCTCCACCTCAGCAGCCCAAGCTGGCACAGGCACACACCTCCCTCAACAGAAGACCAAACCGACACAGGTACACATCTCCTTCAGCAGCAGACCAAACCAACACAGGTACACACCTCCTTCAGCAGCAGACCAAACCAGCACAGGTACACACCTCCTTCAGCAGCAGACCAAACCAGCACAGGTACACACCTCCTTCAGCAGCAGACCAAACCAGCACAGGTACACACCACCCTCAACAGCAGACCAAACCAGCACAGGTACACACCTCCTTCAGCAGCAGACCAAACCAACACAGATACACACCTCCCTCAACAGCAGACCAAACCAGCACAGGTACACACCTCCTTCAGCAGCAGACCAAACCAACACAGATACACACCTCCCTCAACAGCAGACCAAACCAGCACAGGTACACACCTCCTTCAGCAGCAGACCAAACCAGCACAGGTACACACCACCCTCAAACAGCAGTCCAAGGTGGCATGGACACACATCTCCCTCGACAGCCTGAGCCCAGCTGGGAAGGCTCCCTCAGGCTGGGGATCCAGCCTGGGCAGCTCTGCCAACCATCCTGCAGCCACCATGCTCGGCAACGCTCGGCTGCTGCTCTCCTCGGAGCAGCTTTCCTGCAGCTCCTGCCATCTGGCTGCTCCCCCTCCATGCAATATTTTAAGCCAGCTAGCACTGGAGCTGCATGGCAGGCACTCTCTATAAAGGCAGCCATTTCCCCCCCATTATTCAGTAAATAAATTACATTCCACTTCCTCAAAGCTTTTCAATTCCATTTCCATTTGTGAGTTTTAAAAGTTCACGTTGCCAGAGGAGTCCAATCCTATTATGATGAGGTCTGGGGCTGAAGCAGTGTTTTATGTGTAGATATATTCATGGAGCTGCAGCTTCTCCCAGGAGGATGCTTTCAAGGAGGTACAATCAGATGTGATACCTTTGATGTAGTGCAAGGCAAAAGCCCTTTAGTCTTCTGTGTCTAGAGTCCTTGAGTTATATATTTGGGAGAGCTTCTATCGTACACCTTCCTCTTCCCCCAAGGTACCAGAAAACAGCTAACAAGTTTGCCAAGATAACTTCTTATTCCTAAAAGACATGTATTGAGACATAATGCTTGATCAAGAAAACAAATCCTTGCTTTATGCTGTTTGCAGCCAGCCAAGCAATTAAGTTTTTATAGCTTCAAGATGCCTCCTGAGACTTCTCTTGGTGTTTTAGAATGCAGGTCAGAAGGGAACCAAACTAAAAGTAAAGGCCCTTGTTCAAAAGCAGCAATGCATTTCTTACCAGCCATAGGGAGCTGATTAATTCCCCTCTGGCTTTGTATTTTTCTTACTTTCCTAATGATGCTTTGTCAAATGCATGTGAAAGTTCTGAGGCACCGACCCCTAATCTGTGCCATTTTTTATTTAAATTGCCTTCTGCTTTCCCAAGGAGTCTGCAGCAGAGAGATTTGAGCAGGAAGAAAGGAGACTTGTTGAACAAAGCATGGTAGCAGCACCCAACCTGCAAGTATTCTATCACTTGCAATTTCACTCCTGATCTGCCTGCTGGGGTACCAAGGCATGGGTTTATTTACATGATGGCATCTTAAAAGTAGCTGCTATCATTTTAATTGGCTTTCTTTAACACATCTTCCCAACCAGCAGTTTTCACAGGCTCACAGGATGTCAGGCATTAGAAGGGACCCAAAGAGATCATCGAGTCCAACACCCCTGCCACAGCAGGACCATACAATCTAGCACAGATCACACACGAACACATCCAGACAGACCTTGAAAGGCTCCAGAGAAGGAGACTCCACAATCTCTCTGGGCAGCCTGTGCCAGTGCTCTGGGAACCTTCCAGGAAAGAAGTTCCCCCTTGTGTTGAGGTGGAACCTCCTGTGCTGCAGCTTCCATCCACTGCTCTTTGTCCTATCCCAGGCAGCAAGTGAGCACAGCCTGTCCCCCCTCCTGACCCCCAGCCCTCAGATAGTTATGAACATTTATTAGATCCCCTCTCAGTCTTCTCTTCTGCAGACTAAACAGCCCCAGGCCCCTCAGCCTCTCCTCGTCAGGCAGTGCTCCAGTCCCCTAATCATCCTCATAGCCCTCTGCTGGACTCTCTACAGCAGATCCCTGCCCCTCTTCAACTCAGGAGCCCAAAACTGAATGCAGTACTCAAGATGGGGTCTCTCCAGGGCAGAGTAGAGGTGGAGGAGAACCTCCCTTGATTTGCTTTTCAAGCTTTGAAAAGGCAGATCAGGAAGAGCCTTTTCCCTGCTGAAATGAGCTGTTTTCTCTTTGGACTGCAAGGTGAATGCAAGAGAAGCTGTCCCATTACTCACTCGTGCTTATCACAGGAACATTTACTAAAAGCAAAGCCAAGTCAAGCATCGTTAGACAGGCAAAGACAGAAAGAGAACTAAAGACATCTTTTAATGGCCAACAGGTGTCAGGATGGGGGGACAGGCTCTGCTCACTTGCTGCCTGGGATAGGACAAGGAGCAATGGATGGAAGCTGCAGCACAGAAGGTTTCACCTCAGCACAAGGGGGAACTTCTTTCCTGGAAGGGTCCCAGAGCACTGCCACAGGCTGCCCAGAGAGGTTGTGGAGTCTCCTTCTGTGAAGCCTTTCTAGGCCTGTCTGGATATGTTCCTTTATGACCTGAGCTAGATTGTATGATCCTGCTGTGGCATGGGGGCTGGACTTGATGATTTCTTTGGGTCCCTGTGAGCCTGTGAACAGGTCCAGAGCACACTATGAGGATTATCCTGCAAACAGATCCTCAGGCATCCGTTCTTTGGTAGAGGAAGGAGTGAGTTTGACAAGTTCTTGACAATTTGCCCTTTAAAGCAGTGGGGAAATTTTAATGCACGCTGGACAGCATGAGGCAGTTTCATTTCACTTCAGCAGGTGGTGGCAGTTTTCTTCACAACTAGCTCTAGAGGTTTGCCTTTGTTTCCAGCCAGTCAGTGAGACCCGAGGGGCAGTGATAGGGCACAGGAGGAGGATGCCTTTTCTTTAAGCGCTGTGTTCAGAAGGGTGACAAGCATCTCCCAGGGCTGGGGCCTGGATTTTTCCATCATAAATCACTGCAGCTTAGATAAATGAGGTCAGTGGGTTTGAAATGCCAGCTTTCATTATCCCTCCACACTCAAGCAGTTCTACTGGCTCCTGTGTCAGTAATTGGTTCACCTGATATTAATAACGAGCTGCCTGCCTGCAGAAACAATTCATTCACACAATGCTAATGGGAGGAAGAGGAAGAGGAATGAAAGGTGCAGGGCTAAACAAACCACCAAGTTATGCTGCTGTTGCCCATCAAATATGAAGGGCCATTTACCAAGGGTGCAGAGAAGACAGATCAAGAAACTTGGTTCCTGACGTGTAAAAGAGTACAAGAATTGCCCTGCCTTAATGGCCATGAGGAGCTGACTGCTGTTACTGTGGTGGAAAAAAAAAACCCAAACAACCCTGTCTGAATATTCCCATGTGAATATTCCAGAATAATGATCTATTGCAGGATGATAAACAAAGATTTGCATCTGGGAAAGAAGCAGAGCCAGAGCACTGAGCAATGAATGATAAACCCTAATTACAGGAGGAAATACTCAGAGGATTGCTTCTGCTATGAAAAATGGGAAAAATACAAAGCCTTTGCAGCTCTCAGCCTAGATAGTTGGTAGGGGAGAAAAAAAGTTTCTCAAGTCAAGCTAAATTAATTCCTGCCCCAACTCCACCCTGACACTGCCAGGTTGCTCTTTCAATAGTTTTCAGGTTAAAAAAAAAATAAGATTGAAATTGGTCAGTGTCCTTTTTCTGCTCTCTGGAAGCCAGAAGAAAGCTCATGAAAGGAATTTCTGCAACAGTGAAGTTTTTTTAAGAGCATTCAGCACTGGATTAGCTTTGCTCTCCTTGGAATCAATGCGAGTCCCAGTGCTGACTTGGGTACAGAGGAAAGTCAAGCCAAGATGAAGCTTCAAATCTTTCAAAAAGCTCCTTTGGATGAGCAGGAGACAAAATCTTTCAAGTGAAGTGCAGAGCTGCTCTGTGTTCTGCTTAAAGATGTTCACCACGAGAGCCACCTGCACTAGGCAGAACCATCTCACACATTCATCATCCATTTCCTAGCTGGAAACTGCTCCAGGCTCTTTCCACACATGTCCCCAGTCATGTCCAAGAACTGCAGCCTCACACCCACCAGCACTGGGAAGTGCACAGAGATGTACACCCTGTACAAGACAGCATTGGTGCTAAGAGAAATTCATAGACTCACAGAATCAGAGAATGGTTTTGGCTGGAAGGGACCTCAAAGATCATCCAGTTCCAACCCCTCACCATAGGCAGGGACACCTCCCACTAGAACAGGTCGCTCAAGGCCTCATCCAGCCTGGTCCTGAACACCTCCAAGGAGGCTGTGGAGCACAGAATGTGATTGCATTACCCTCACTGTAAAGAATTTCTTCCTAAAATCCAGTTTCAATCTCCCCTCTGCCAGTTTAAACCCATTCCTCCTCATCCTGTCATTACAAGACCTTGTCAATAGTCCTTCCCCAGCCCTCCTGTAGTCCCCTTCAGATACTGGAAGGCCACTCCAAGGTCTCCTCAAATCCTTCTCTTCTCCAGGCTGCAGAGCCCAAACTCTCTCAGCCTGTCCTCATAGCAGAGCTGCAGAGCTGATGCAGCCCTCTGAGCATCTTTGTTGCCTCCTCTGGATTCGCTCCAACACTTCCATGTCCTTCTTTTGCTGCACTTGTGTGCACACAGTACTCCAGGTGGGGTCTCATGAGAGCAGAGTGAAGGGGCAGAATCCTCTCCCTTGCCCTGCTGCCCACACTGCTCTTGCTGCAGCCCAGCACACGGTGGTCCCCTCTTCATGAGCTGGAAGCCCACTGTGCAGATCCCCACCACTCTCACTGCAAAGTCCATGCACAATTAGCACATCAAAGGGATCAAGGACTGCAGCCCCCACGGGCACTGGCTGCCAGTGTGTGCTCGGTGCTGAAGGTGCTGCCCCTTTGGTAGGCCTTCAGCTACAAACCTTCACACCAGTCATGGTGCACTCCCAGGCTCAGCTATCTGCTATTACAGCTCACAGTGCCCAAAAGGTTGCCCAGGGAGGTTGGGGATGCTCCCTCCCTGGAGGTGTTCAAGGCCAGGTTGGACAAGGCCTTGAGCTACCTATTCTAGTGGGAAGTGACCCTGCCTATGGCAGGGGTTTGGAACTGGATGAGCTTTGAGGTCCCTTCCAACCTAAACCATCCTATGATTCAGTGGTCTGACAGGAATACATGCAACAGGGGAGTGAAATTGTGCCCCCTCCACACTCCAGATACTCAAAGTAATTAGCCTGGCGGTGTAGGCTTTGTACCTGCTGCAATACAGAACACCTCAAGTCAGCACTTTGCACACATTCCAGCCTCAAGATTAACTACTCAGTGAAAATCTGGTGTGTTAAAGACACTATCAGAATGTAATTTCCTATAATTTCAGGAGCTTGCTGAAACATCAATTTATTCTGTAAGGTTCAGTGCTGAAATCTGGGATGAAATTCAAGGTTAGTGACTTAATCACTAAGTAAAATACTATCCCTGCAACTTGCCATTCCACCTGGTAAAAGGGTCTTAGACTTTTCACTTGAAAAACAGGACAAGAAAAATGCCTAGGAAATCTCTTTAAGAAAAGGAACAGGGAGTACAGAAGCAGCTTCTGTATGTTGTGACCCTGAGGGTAAAAAAAAAATCAGGTAGTTATAGCTATTTTGTATTAAGAAATCAGACAGACTTGTGAATAACTGTGAGCTGCTTTGCCCAAGATGCAAGCAGACCACTGCAGAGGAGGTGCAGAAGATGTATTAGCACGAGTTGCTGGAGGGCAATGGTCTGGCAATGTTTGGTGCTGCTTAGCTCTGCATGAGCAGAATACAGCTGCCTGTTACAGAAGCTACTTGTGTGACAGAGGAAGGGATGTAAAAAGCAGGAGAAGGAATAAAGGCAAGGAAACCACTCAGAGCCTGAGCCTCAGTCCTGTCAGAACTGCACAAGATGCTGTACTTGACAAGAGGGACCCACCCAGGGCCTGCCAGCTTCAGGAGCTATGTAAGACAGCACTGAAGCCAGCTGCTGTCAGCCCTACAAGAAAGCTGGGGAGAACTTTTCAGGCTGTCAGGGAGTGATAGGACTGGGAGGAATGGACCAAAGCTAGAAGTGGGTAGATTCTGACTGGATGTTAGGAAGAAGTTCTTCAACATGAGGTTGGTGAGGCCCTGGAATGGGTTCCCTAGGGAGTTGGTATCCTCATCCTTGGAGATCTTTAAGGCCAGGCTTAATGAGGCTCTGGACAGCCTGATCTAGTGTGAGGTGTCCCTGCCCATGGCAGGGGGCTTGGACCTGGATGATCTTTGTGATCCCTTCCAACCCTGACTGATTCTATATTGTTCCTGTATTACAAAGGGACCTCTTGTCTGCAGCCTGGGTATGGTGGGGTCCTTTCCCCAGAACCTCCTCATCTGCTGGACAGAACATCAGGCCACCTGAGCTTATGCCTAAAATCAGTGTTATGCTGTGGATTACATCGAGCCTGGCTTTCTACAGTCACCCAAAATTCTGTCTCAGTTTTGGACCAAAGATTACTGGAGCTGCATTTCAAATTCAGCGCAAAGGTAAAACACCACTTTCTGCACACAGACCCAGGAGACAACACAAAGTTAAAAGCCCAGACTCCTAGTCTGTATTTCATGATTTCTAACAGTCCTGCTGAGCCCAAACTGGGTGCCACAGCTGTGAGCTCCAGCAAGGGGCAAGCTGCTGGAGGGAAGCTGTTCTAACAGCAGAGACCTCCCTGCCAGAGTGCCAAAGTCACACAACACCAGGTGGTTTCACTGAACTTTTCCTCATCTAAACCTTGGATCATTCCACACTTCCTCAAGTCAGCAAGGGCTCTGGTATCAATATCAGCAATGCCAGGACGTTGCTCCCCAGGCATGCCAGGGGAGCTGGGAAGAGAGTCAGAGACGTTTCTATCTCACCATGCTGCAGACAGAGCAACTTATTTGCTCGTTCACCACAATCTGCAAGAAGAAACCTGCTTTAGACATGAATAATACATGATGGGATTGCAGTTCATTTGCAGATACATGCTTGCATTGACCCAACATCTACTGGCTGCATGATTAAACCAGATTTAAGGAATTTTTAATTCCTTTTTTTAACTCACAATACCAGCAGCTACTCTTGAAGAGATGCTGCTGGCCAACTTAATGAAAGCCCTAAGGTATGCTTAGTTCAAGCAGGCTCTTCTTTACTGCTCCAAGCCATGTGTGGTGATTCATGGAAGGGAACAGAGCCCCACAGCAGCACTAAATATAGCAGTAGTCCTTAGATATTACACTGACTCAAAGCACCTGCTTGTAAGTGATGCCTTTTAGCTTTTTAGATGTCCATCCACTGCCTGACGTTTGAATATACTGCATCTTGAGTCTTTTGTTCCTTCCAGGGTGATGTTTACCCTTCAGTGGAAGGACATGCTCCTCTGATAGCAGCTCTTCAGCTGCATGGATGCTGCATTCTTGTTTCCTTTTATTCGTGGTCACAATACTAATGCAAAAGGTATTTGAATGGATAAAATATGCAGAGAGTAAATTGCCTGACTCGTGATTTGGAGCTCTGTATCTCTGGCCCAGCAGAAAGTCAACTAGGCCTTATTTACAATACCTACAGTGGTTAAAATGTTTACTCCTAGCCAGAAAGATTTATCAAGGTACTGCAATCAGCAGTGGCTGCAAAGCAGGCTGGTGTTTGAGCCCTGACTTCTTGGTTTTGGCAGAGAACTCATGCAACTAGAGCAAAATGTAAAAGTGCTTTGAAGGGAGGGCAGATACCATCTTACCAAAACACTGACTGCTTGCATTACACTCTGGAGATCACAGAGTGTCAGGAGCTGGAAGGGACCTCCAAAGCTCATCCAGTCCAAACCCCCTGCCAGAGCAAGATCTCCTATATCAGATCACACAGGAACACATCCAGGTGGGTTTTGAATATCTCCAGAGAGGGAGACTCCACAACTCCCCTGGGCAGCCTGCTCCAGGGTTCTGTCACCCTCACTGGGAAAACATTCCTCTTCATGCTTCCATGAAACTTCCTATGCCTCAGCTTCCACCCAGTGCCCCTTGTCCTGTCACTGGGCATCACCCAGCAGAGCCTGGCTCCAGCCTCCTGGCACTCACCTGTACGTATTGATAACTATTGATAAGGTCACCTCTCAGTCTCCTCTTCTCCAAGCAGCACAGCCCCAGCTCCCTCAGGCTCTCATGTAACAGAGATGTTCCATTCCCTTCAGCATCTTTGTGGCTCTGCACTGGACTTTCTCAAGCAGTTCTATGTCCCTCTCAAACTGGCGTCCCAGAACGGGACTCAGTATTCCAGATGTGGCCTCACCAGGGCAGAGCAGAGGAGCAGGAGAACCTCTTTTGGCCTACTAACCGCAGCCCTTCTAATATACCCCAGAATGGCATTGGCCCTCCTGGCCACAAGAGCACATTGCTGGCTCATGGGCAGCCTCCCATCAACTAGATGAGACGTCTGAAGCCATAGCAATGATCTCTTCCTGAGAGAAGCAGATGAGGTGCAAACCAGTCAGAGCAGGTGGTGGGAAAGTAGGAGGAAGACCACCCCAAACTTCTCACAGTGACTAGGACCAGTGAAGGAAAGCCAAATTCCCTGGTTCTCACCAAAACAAAACAAAAAGGAAGAAACTAATCAAGCTGTAACTGGAGCAAGTGCCTATAGGGGAAAAAAAAAAGTGCTACTGTTAAAGCCACAGCCTGGGTAGAAACCAGCTTCTGTCTTACCTGTGTCCCTTCACACTCTTCATTTATGTCAGGAAAATGACAAAAATCAAAGCACTCCTCGAAGTGGCAGCTGATGCCCCATCTCTGCTTGAGCTCAGCCATGTTTTGTTGGGAGCCATTGTTGATACCAGCACGGAGCATTGTTATGAACCTCTTCAGTATCTCCTGAAGTGACACAAAAGTCTACCCTCAAAATTAACCCCAAATGATCCTCACAAGAACTGGGGAGTGTTCCTTGATTCTGGACTGCCCGACCATCTACCCGCTGTTTGCCGAGATAATATTCAAAGGCTTCTTCCTCTTTGAACCTTCAAAAGGAGACTGTATCAAACAAAGGGAGAGAGCACTAACATCTCTTCACTCTGGTGTCACAGTCCACAGCAGAGAAATGAGTGAGAATGACATCAAACATGGAGAGAGGAACTTTTCTCCCCTTCTCCAGAAGGCTCTGTAAGCACAGCCATCCATGCATCTAAAAAGCCTCTCAAGCCTGATAAGAAATTCAAGATGAGAACACCAGAGAAAAGTTTATTAAGTTCCTCCACATGCCAACCACCATGGCCAAGGAGCTTCTAAGGTGCCTTGCAATGAAGTGCACTTTGTTTCCTCAGGCACATCACTGCTCCTTTGTGGTCTGCTACCAGCAATGTTAGATTCAGCTTGAAAAAAGGTGACAGAATCTGTCTGGAAGAGCCAGTTTTGGTCTTCACTCCCTAGATTGCTGTGCTTCTTCATTAGTGCTGTTGAGCCAATGGCCTTGCCCAACAGATGGGTGCATCTCCTACATTTCTCTGTGTCAGCCTCCTTTGGTGCCAGTGGTTCTGCTGAAATAAGATCTTTTGGGGTTTTATTCTTTTCCAGCCCTCAGCATGAATTCATGACAAACATAGAATGACAGAATGGTTTAGGTTGGAAGAGACCTCAAAGCTCAGCCAGTTCCAACCACACGCCTTAGGCAGGGACACCTCCCACTAGAACAGATCACTCAAGGCCTCGTCCAGCCTGGTCCTGAACACCTCCAGGAAGGTTGTGGAGCACAGAATCACAGAATGTGATCATTCTGTGATTCTGTGCTCCACAACCTCCCTGGGCAACCTGTGCCAGCATCTCACTATGTTCATGTAAAGAACTTCTTCCTAACATCCAGTTTCAATCTCCCCTCTGCCAGTTCAAACCCATTACTCCTCATCCTGTCATTACAAGACCTTGTCAATAGTCCCTCCCCAGCCTTCCTGTAAGCCCCCTTCAGATACTGGAAGGCCACTCCAAGGTCTCCTCGAAGCCTTCATGTCCCTCCTCACTGCCTTTCTGAAAAAGAAGTTCTCCTGCAATGTCTCTCAGCTTCCCCAACCTCTAGCAGCTAATAAGCTCAAGCCCATGCTTTGATGAAAAAGAAAGCTGAGTAGCAGCTAAGAATTCACAGCTAATGAATTTTCCCAAATAATTGAATCTAGCATTACAATCGATGGCTCTGATTGTCTCTGCGATAAGAATTGCAGAAGGACAATTAGAATCACTTCTGCAAACAAAACCCTTTGTTATTCATTAAGGTAAAGATTAACTGTCAGTCGTGCTTACTAGAAGCAAGTCCAAGGCTCACCTGGTGGGGGTCTGACACACCTTAGCTATTGAGGGGCTGTTGAGCAGGCACTCTTGCGCTGGCAGTCTGAGCCTACCTGCCACTTGAGGCCATGCGCAGCAAACCCCTCACGTGTAGGTGACATTGAGAGATCAAGCCAGCCCAGCTTGGATTGCTCAGTCAATACAAGGTGTGTAAGGTGCTTATAAACTCACACTAACTGCACAACTTGAAAAATGCCCATGTGCAGGAAACAGACCACCTAATATCCGTGGCTTGCCTTGCTGCCCAAAGTCCTATTATTGTTAGAGCTGACACCACTCAAAAATAATCTGCAGGTGAGAGCAGGAGAAATTGAGCAAGTCAAAAGCATTTTCCATCTGAATGTTCCATCTCCCCAGCTGTCATGAGCAGCCTCATATCCACCGAGCATGCTTCCCAGGCAGCAAAGGGTGCCCTCATCTCCTGCTACATCACAGAGTGCCACACTGGAAACCCTTCTGGGGAGTAACCTTTCTGGGTCAGACCTTAGCATTGCACTCTGGTTAATTGTATCAGTGGGAGAATATTCATAGCAAGTCTTACTTTAGAACCATTCATTTCAGACCAAGAGCTTTCACTCCAGCAATTTACCAGTTTTGAACTCACTATTTATCACAGCCTGGGGGCACTCCAGAGGTCTGACAAGTCGAGGTCCAATTCTGTCCATCCTTCATAGCAATGCACCTGCTGCCCAGTGCAAAGTCAAAGACATTCCCGTTGATTAGGGAGCCTACAATGCAGTGCTTGCTGCGCAGGGAGGGCTGCCTGCATTCAGGAATGTGCTCTGCCCCAGGCACTGGAGGAAGTTCAGAGCTCCAGTTTGAAAGCAGAAAGTACAAGGAAAGGAAATCACTCCTGTTTCAGCCAGCTTTTTGCCCCTGGTGTCTTGCTAAAACACAAAACACTCGTACTGAGTGATGTTGTACCTCTACACGGCTCCAGAAGGTGTAACTTGTAATATATCCTTTTTTTTGCCAAGATCATCCTCTCAAGGTGTTTGGAAATGAGCCCACACATGGACATTAGGCTGGGTGAGCTCTCACTATTCCCGTTGTGCTTTAAGAGCTCATCCACACAACACAGCACAGACAAAGGCAGACCCTCTTGCTTCTTGTCCTGTGTTCAGCAAAAAGAACTGAATGAAACACTTCAAGAAAGGAGGCATCTTGTTCAGGATCTCCTGCTCTTCAGTAAGCACATGAGTTCAATGTGGCATTAGTTTCTAAGCCTCACAGAAGAAACACATTGGACTTAAGCTCCAAGTCCCAGCAAGATGTGAATTATCCCACAGTGGCCATCTAAATCTCATAATGGGGCACACCAGGCATTGTGTGATGATAATACCTACATTGTGGAGCCTTCTTCAGTAATAAAAAGGACATAATGTTCAAATTAGGAGGTGTAAGCCCTTAGTAGTCTCTCAGATAGTTAGGATTTTCAATTTGTGAAACAAAATGGGTATGGGTATGCCCCACTAACTGGCTTCCCAAAGTGCAAGATTTAGTGCTCTGCCTCCTGCTTCTAATTCATACTGTGGTTGGAAGAGGCATTTGTTGCTTGGAATGTGCACTAATGTGCCTTCTGTCTTTAAATTCACTTTCTGGAGCACAAGATGCAGCTGCAGGAGCTATTCCTTACTCTCACACTCATTCACCTAACCTCCAGTGTTCCACAGACGACTCCAACGCCAGAAAGAAAGAAAAAAGGAAAGTAATGAAGAAAATAAAAGAAAAACAAAACAACAACAAAAAAGGAATGAAGAACTTTGATGGCTGCAGGTAAATAAGGCACAGACGTCTGTCAGCGTAAGAGCTGCTAATTTTACCACTGAACTGCTTCTGTGACCAAAGAATCCTAACAAAAACTCCCTGCAAGACCAAACAGTCCCTCAGACCAAAAAAGCCACACTCTGAAATCGTTGTCGCAAGTACAGCCCTCAGACTATCTGCAGGCTCTGCAGAGTTCACTGAGAGACAGATTGGGTCATATAAGTGAGGATCAGACCTAAGCATCAGTCAAGTAGCCATATAGGACACAAGAGCTAATATTTCCAGGACTAAGGGTTGCTTCTAACTCTGAATCCAAAAGCAGTGAAGGCAAGGAAAGTCCAAGGGACTCACTGGGCTTTGCTGAGATGTCCACTTCCATGTAGCTCACTCCACAGAGGTTCTGGATTCATTACTGGGTTCTGTATGCAGAGACCCTGCCCTGCCTGCCTTGCACAAGAGGATGGCTGCTGATCAGAACTGAGGAGCAGAAGGAAATTCAGCCACAGCCACTTGTATAGAATTTGCACTGACTATTAGTATTTGAGACAAATTCAGGTACTTTGTGCTTATGCTGACAGCAACCTCACATCACCAGTTAGTGGCCTGAAAATAAAGTCATGGGAAGGCTGGAACTGAGTACTGCCTTCAGTTTTGGGTTCCCCAGTTTAAGAGAGACAGGGATCTGCTCAAGAAGATTCAGTGAAGGGCTACAAGGATGATTAGGGGACTGGAGAACTATCTGATGAGGAGAGGCTGAGAGACCTGGGGCTGCTTAGTCTGGAGAAGACTGAGAGGGGATTTAACAAATGTTTATCTGAGGGCTGGGGGTCTGGAGAGGGGGGACAGGCTCTGCTCACTTGCTGCCTGGGATAGGACGAGGAGCAACGGATGGAAGCTGTAGCACAGGTTTTCCACCTCAACACAAGGGGAACTTCTTTCCTGGAACGGTCCTGGCACAGGCTGCCCAGAGAGGTTGTGGAGTCTCCTTCTCTGGAGACCTTCAAGGCCTGTCTGGATGTGTTCCTGTGTGCCCTGTGTTAGATTGTACGGTCCTGCTGTGGCAGGGGGGTTGGACTCGATGATCTCTTTGGGTCCCTTCTAATGCCTGACATCCTGTGAGCCTGTGATCTCAGCATCTTTCCCCCCACTTCCTCTCATGGAAGGCTCATCTCATTAAGCGTGCTGCAACTCGTTGATGTGCTCTAAACACAAATGCAAACAGCATCTTCCCCTGCTTACAGAAACGTGTGAGTTGGAAACAGTCTTTTCTTTTTCTTCACAACAAGACACCCATCCCAGTCAGATGCTGCACCAGTGAAATGAGCTGTGTTGTGCTGGTGTGAGTGCTCTTTACTTCAGCTCATACCAGAGTTCAAGGGCTGGTAAAAGGAGGAGGAAGATGTGAAGATTCACAGGGCTTTTTGTGATTTTGTTCCCCAGGGCTTCAAAGGGTAAAAGGAAAATTGGGATTTCAGAACCAGTCAATGCTCAGCTGAGGAAAGTCAAGCCATCAAAATTTCAAGTCAATTAACACAGCAGGAGGGTGCTGAGCACTTCTGAAAGTGTCCCTCATTTAAAGGGCTGCGTGAAAAGTGGGCTCTGAAATGGAGTCTGAACTCCTAATGTCTCCATTTACCAGCCCTCTGAGTTATCCTTCATAGCTAGAAAAATGTTTTATGACATTAGTGAACTGTCATATTGAGTCAGTGTCTATCTAAAGCAATTGCCTGACCAAAATAATTTTCCAAATTCCCATTTGCCAAAAGACATTTAAAGCATTCAGAGAGTGATTCCACGTGCAGCCACAATGGCCAGGCTCTGGTAACCCAGGAGGAAGAGAGGAGGAAATTACACAGCAGCTCCTTCACCAGTTAGAGAATCACAGAATATATTCAGTTGGAAGAGACCTCCAAGCTCATCCAGTCCAACCCTCGACCCAGCACTGAAGGGCCAGCACTAAACCATGTCCCTAAGCACCAGCTGCACATGCTGCTTGAACACCTTCAGGGATGGTGACTCCAGTACTACCCTGGGCAGAGCATTGCCAGGTTTGAGAACCCTTCCAGTGAAGAAACATTTCCTAACACCCATCCAGTCTGTGCAGCTTTTTCACACTTTACCTGGCCCAGTTTTGTTTCTTTCATTGATGAGATTCAAAAGAAAAAAAGAATGACAAAAAATCCACACCAAGTCAGGAAATAATCCTGGCTCTGCTCCTGTGAGTTCTGTCCTCACAAATCCATGAGCAGGGCTGAGTTAGCTCATTACAATAAGCAGGAATGGGGAGTATGGAAAGAACGGCCCTAGAAATCCTGCTGGTTGAAGTTATGGACTGTAGTCTGAAATCACAGGCTCACAGGATGTTAAGGGTTGGAAGGGACCCAAATTGATCATCAAGTCCAACCCCCCACCACAGCAGGACCATACAATCTAGCTCAGGGCACACAGGAACACATCCAGACAGGCCTGGAAAGGCTCCAGAGAAGGAGACTCCACAACCTCTCTGGGCAGCCTGTGCCAGTGCTCTGGGACCCTTCCAGGAAAGAAGTTCCCCCTTGTGTTGAGGTGCAACCTTCTGTGCTGCAGCTTCCATCCATTGCTCCTTGTCCTATCCCAGGCAGCAAGTGAGCAGAGCCTGTCCCCCCCATCCTGACCCCCAGCCCTCAGATAGTTATGAACATTTATTAGATCTCCTCTCAGCCTTCTCTTCTCCAGACTAAGCAGCCCCAGGTCCCTCAGCCTCTCCTCATCAGGCAGTGCTCCAGTCCCCTAATCATCCTCATAGCCCTCTTCAACTCAGGAGCCCAAAACTGGATGCAGTACTCAAGATGGAGTCTCACCAGGGCAGAGTAGAGGCCCAAGCACAGCTGACTGCCTGCCTCCAGCAGACAAACAGGAACGCACACACACACACAGGCTCCCATCCTCCAGCCAGCATTCCCTTCATGGAAAAGGATCTGGACTTGCTCTTTCAGGAATGGAAGCCCAAATCAAACCAGGCATTCCTTCCTCCCTTCCTCCACCTTTCAGGCAGCACTGCTGACCAAGACGAATGACTCACTGTATCCTGCCTAATGACTCTGTTCCACAGCTGACATTTCCTTCGGCTACAGCAACCGACACATCCTCGGGGACATCCTAATGATCAATTAAATGTGTAAGCTGTAGCTGCTGAACCTCTTCCTAGGGAGACTGGCAGAGGACGAGCATCAGGAAAACAGGGAAAGCAAACAGCAGCTGAAAACAGCAATTTTGCTTTATCCTGGGGAACAGAGAGCTCCAGTAGTGCACAATCTCTACACCATGCAAGAGGAACATTTGGAATTGACAGCTGGATTATCTCTAGTCAGCATCTCCGGGTCGTGGAGCCAGCTTGTCTGCTGCATCTGCAATAACTGTGCCTTAAGAGACAACCAAGAATGGATGGGCGTCAAAATAGGAATTTATTTAAATCAGTCCTGATACTTTATCAGAAGATAAAGTGTTTGAGATAGTGTAAGCTGGGCTGATATAATGCTGGCAAGCAAGAGCACAGGAGACTGCTCAGTAGCATAACAATGGCCAGAAAGTGAAGAAATGGATACATCCAAGAGCATGGAATGTCATTTGCACTGCGATACAAGAGAGGCGCTGGAGCAGGTCCAGAGGAGGGCAACGAAGCTGTGGAAGGGCCTAGAGAATAAATCTGATGAGGAGAGACTGAGAGAGCTGGGGATGGTTAGTGTGAGGAAGAGGAGGCTGAGAGGAAACCTCATTGCTGTCTACAACTACCTGAAGGGACATTGTGGAGAGGCTGCTGCTGGGCTCTTCTCACAGGTAACTGGAGACAGAACAAGGGGGAATGGCCTCAGGCTGAGGCTGGGGAGGTTTAGATTGGATATTAGGAAAAAGGTTTTCATGAAGACAGTGGTCAGGGGCTGGAATGAGCTGCCCAGGGAGGTGTTGGAGTCACCCACTCTGGAGGTGTTTAAGGGTCATTTGCATGTGATGCTTAGGGATATGATTTAAGCTGAATCTTGTAGAGTAGGGTTCTAGGTTGGACTTGGTGATCCTGAAGGGCTTTGCCAACCTGGATGTTGCTGTGATTCTGAGACCCTGCTCATCAGGCCAACCAAGCAGTATGTCATTGGAACAGATTTAGTGTTCTTAATCTGAGCACAGTTTTTGGAGTAAGTGGCTTTCAAGGCAAAATAACTCAATGCCACCTGACCAGAACTCAGAATCCACCAATGGCAGCTCATTATTGATCCACAGTTCCCAATTTGCAGAATTAAGCAAAACCAATACCTTTAACTACAGAATTAAAAATGCTGAAGCATTAGACCAGCTATTCTCTCAATCAAAGGTGCTGCAATGTGCTGCTGCTGCTAGAGAGAATTCCAGGGCTTGCAGTTCCTTCAGGGATAGACCTTTTACAGCAGTGCAGCTGAACTCTCAAGCCACTGGATCTCAAAGCATGCCTTGGATCAGCTTTTCTAGCCACAGGCTGAGTATTGTTTCCACAGTTCCCTAGGACCAGTTTCCTGCAAGATCTCACAGAAGAAAGCTCTGCAGCAAGACCTAGCTTCTCTGGAGAACGTTGGTTAGGGCCACAAGGCTGGAGCACCTCTCCTAGGAGGAGAGACTGAGGGAGTTGGGGATGTTCAGACTGGAGAGAGGAAGGCTCCAAGGTGACCTTATTGTGGCCTTTCAGTATCTGAAGGGGGCTACAAGAAAGCTGGGGAGGGACTCTTTAGGATGTCAGGCAGTGATAGGACTGGGAGGAATGGAACAAAGCTAGAAACAGGGAGATTCAGACTGGATGTTAGGAAGAAGTTCTTCAGCATGAGGGTGGTGAGTCTCTGGAATGGGTTGCTCAGGGAGGTGGTGGAAGCCTCATCCCTGGAGGTGTTTAAGGCCGGGTTGGATGAGGCTCTGGACAGCCTGATCTAGAGCAGGGGGTTGGAACTAGATGATCCTTGTGGTCCCTTCCAACCCTAACTGACTCTATGATTGTTCTCCCATGGCACTATTGCACCAGTAATATCCCTAATGCCAGCCTATGCCCAGACCTCTGCCAACTCTCAGATGAAACACTAGCTTCTGGAGGGTGAGAGGAAGGTTTAGTCTGTCCTGTTAAAAAACAAACCCAGTCCTGTTTGCCCAAGATCTGGACATTTCCAAGAGCTTGGCACATTTATTTCTGACGTTCCTGTGAGCGCTTGCAGGAGTCACAGCCTGCAGCCTGCTGCTCAGAGCCCTGCTGTGCCAGTTCTGAGCCAGTATGTTCTGCTATGCCAACAGCTCTTCCTGCCTGCACACATCACTGAACTTCCAAGCAGTCATGATAGCATCACACACTTCATGAAAGCAACATGTGAGGCTTCAAATCCCAGACCCAGTGTCACCAGAGGGGTATCACCTAAAGCCATCTTATTAAACTTGTCAGGCCATAATTCCTTCTGAACCAGATTGTTTCATCCAATTTGTTAAACACTAATATTTGGAAATACCAAATGCCATGTAAGAAAATTTGGTGTGAGTGGTAGGAAGCTCCCTCAGGCAGGAGTATATCTTTTGATTGGTGTGTGCGTGCTAACACAGCACAGCCTCAGCCTTCCCGGG
The DNA here is from genome assembly GCF_015220805.1 of Pogoniulus pusillus. NCBI lineage: Eukaryota > Metazoa > Chordata > Aves > Piciformes > Lybiidae > Pogoniulus > Pogoniulus pusillus. The sequence goes on along the minus strand of NC_087290.1, from coordinate 12,302,550 downwards.
AGCTCTCCTGTGCAAACAGGCAGTAGTGTGATCAGTAAAGGTTAAAGCAGAAGATATGCAAGGACAAAGTGCAGCACAGTGTCTAAGCTCCTTCAAAAGTCAGTGGGAAGCAGGCTCCCTAAATCATTTTCAGCTGTAATTCTTTGTGGCCAAAAGGGTTTGCAAAACTCATGATAACAACTTCTATCACAAGAAGGATGTGGAACTGTTGGTGCGAGTCCAGAGGAAGCCACAAAGGTGCTCAGAGGGCTGCAGCAGCTCTGCTATGAGGACTCTACTACGAGGCTCTGCAGCCTGGAGAAGAGAAGGCTTTGAACAGACCTTGTAGTAGCCTTCCAGTATCTGAAAGGGGCTCCACTGGGGAGGGACTATTTACAAGGTCTCGCAATGACAGGATGAGGAGGCATGGGTTTAAACGGGCAGAGAGGAGATTTGAAATGGATGTTAGGAAGATGCTCTTCACCGTGAGGGTGGTGAGACACTGGCACAGGTTGCCCAGGGAGGTGGTGGAGCAAAGAATCACAGAATATGATCTTCAAATGTGATCTTCAATCACATTCTGTGATTCTGTGATCCACAACCTCCCTGGAGGTGTTCAGGATCAGGTTGGATAAGGCCTTGAGAGACCTGCTCTAGAGGGAGGTGTCCCTGCCTATGGCAGGGGGTTGGAACTGGATGATCTTTGAGGCCACTTCCAACCTAAACTATTCTATTACATGCCTAGCTCTCAGAAACTGGTGTCTCATTCAGGAGGCCTGGAAAGTCCTGTTAGCTACCCACCTGCACCTTAAGCCATGCACACAGCTCTGGAGACCTGGCCTCACATCCTTCAAGTCTTACAAAACTCCAGCCCAAAGCTTCTTTCTAATGTCACTGCTTTGGCAATAAAGATAGCAGCTGAATCAATACTGAGCTGACATTGGGAGCTGTCTTAAACCTGAGCTATGGATTTATTGCTCTGAGTTCATGATAGATGAACTTGTGCAGACAGGCATCTTTGGCCTGAATCCATCTAAGCTGAAAGCCAAGAAACTTCCAGTTGCTGTCAGAGTTCCTGATTGCTCTCTGCATAGTATGCAGAAAAATGGGGCCCTGCAGCCTACCAAAGCACAGCAGAATGCTTACCCACAATGTGGGTTCTCCCCTTCCCATAGGCAGGAACACAGGCATGAAACAACTAAGAGCCTTCTGCAGCCTACTTAGCCTTTCTGGAAGAAAGGTAAGAACAAGAGAGGAAACCAGGGCACACCACTTCTTCACATCCAAGCCCCAAAAAGCTGGCAGAGAGCTGCCTGGGTTGCTGTTTCAGAGATCCAGACATGGCATTCACAGCCTCTCTGCCATTAAAGTGCAACAGCCCACAGCTAGAACATTTCCCTCATCGCAGAACAGAGTCCTTGGTGGGGCAAGAAAGCTGACAGCACCACAAGGGAAAAAATCTTGTAATAGGAGTGATAGTAGAGCCAAGAGCATCAAGAAAGAAGCTTCTTATTAGAGTATGATTCCACGGTTTTTAGAAACCTCCTCTTTCAATGGCCTTCCATTCATGCCCTGGGTGCCCTGAAGGCATTAAGTAACTGCAGTTCCCTGTGCTTACTCAGCACTCTTAAATTTGCTAATCCTGTCTAGGCTCGATTCCAAAAAGAAAAGGAATAAAAAACCTCTCAAGCTGAGCTAGCTCCAAGGTATCATCCCCCCCACTGATGACACTCTAAAAGAGTGGTGCCAGTTGGTTGCAAGGTTTCGTTCTGCAAAGCTCTTTGCCCTACTGGGGAGAGAAGGAAGCAGCTGTCACACTGCATTATTAACAGCAAGGAAGCTGCTGTATTACACTGCCTTGATCTGCAAACGGCATTTTGATGTTAGCAACAGGCAATATTTCTGCATAGCCTTTTCTTCTCTCTGTGCACTATAAGGGAGCTGGAACAGCACTTTAAAGTGGCAGCTTGGATGAGTTTCATTTTGGCATCTTTGGCTGCATACAGATGTAGTGAAACACATCCCAACGAGGCACTTGAAAGAGGAAAACTCCAATAGCTAACAAGGGTGGGAGACATGGCAGACCCCTAACTTCTCACTGCTGAAACCTGCTTGCAGTCTTCTTACACACCTACAACCACTTTGGAGGGCCTCCAGATTCCCAGTACAGTACAAGGCTGCCCTGTACTTTGGTCTCCCACTCCACACCTCAGTACCTCTCAACAAAGCCAGGCCTATGCATCCTCCTCACCAAGTAAGACACAAGCAGAGAAGCTGAGAGAGGTAAATTACAGCTTTGAGTAATCAGATATGATCCTGATGCTACAGATGTCAGAGAGGGGCTTCAGACTGTCACACGTGGTTAAGATCACACTGGTCTGAAGAAGCAACTTCTGTGCTGCCACTCTGTGTGCTTTTAGCAGGCAGCTTCAGTTCATCTCTTCATGGGACTGCAGGTTTGGCACACAGTTGTAGGCAGCAAAGCACAGGGCATGGTATGGAGCTTCATTTACCAGGGCAGCATCATAACCACTGTAGGGAATGGCTATGACAGAACCAGATACCTCACTTGGGCTTTGTTCTGCTAAAAAATTAGCCAAATCTAAGTATTCTCCCAGAGAAAGATTTCTTTATACCATCAGACAAATGGTATTTCTAGGCATAGAAAAGAGCCACACAGGACAGTCAAGGCTCTAACAAGCCCAAACCAATCCCTCCTGGCTAAAAAGCTAAACGTGAAATAACTTCTAAACAAATTCAGTGCTCAGAAGTGCTATTTAGAGGATTCCAAAATGTGCATTGGTCAAAATAAAGATGATTCAATTATCTCTGTGCACTACTTGATTTGTTTAGCTCTTATCAACTGATGTATGGCCTCTTTGAGGTGTATTAAAGGGAAACACTGCTAAGCCTCTCACTTAATAGGCAAATAAACCATCATGGAACATGTTAAACACTTTAATGAGAGTTTGCTTACTCATTTGCACCTTTTCCTTAACATTTGAGCAGCATTTGTCTGAGAATTTAAAGAGCAATTGAATTATACTTTGGAGATAAATGTGGCTTAATACTCGAAATCATGCAGATATGTGTCCCTCTGCTCTGGTAAGACCTCACCTGGATTACTGTGTCCAGCTTTGGAGTCATCAACAGAGGAAGGACATGGACCTGATGGAACAGGTCCAGAGGAGAGCTACAAAAATGATCAGGGGGCTGGAGAAGCTCTGCTATGAGGACAGGCTGAGGGAGCTGGAGTGTTCAGCCTGGAGAGGAGAAGGCTCCAGGGAGACCTAACAGCAGCCTGCCAGTACCTGAAGTGGGCTACAAAAAGGTTGCAGAGGTACTGTTTGTAAAGCCCTGCAGAGACAGGACAAGGGCAATGGCTTCAAACTAGAGCAGAGCAGATTTAGATTGGATGTTAGGAACAAATTCTGCACCATGAGGGTGCTGGAACACTGCAATAGGTTGCCCAGGGATGTAGTTGAGGCTCCATTCCTGGAGATATCTTGTCAGGCTTGACAAGACTCTGAGCATCCTGATCTAGTGGAGGATGTCTCTGCTAACTGCAGGGAGGTTGGACTGAATAAGCTTTGGATGTCCCTTCCAACCTAAGCCATTCTATGTTTCTATGATCAGTAGAAGTATCCCTCAGATCTGTGAAGAGTACATAAACTAGAAAGCATACACTGATACATCAGTGAAAACCAACACTAGACAAACCTCTACTATGGTCTGGAGTCTGCTGTAGCAGGTGGCAGTTAGTCTGGTAGATGTAACTGTTGCTAAAACCTTGACAGCAGCAGTGAAGCTCACACAGATTAGAGAGGCAAGCCTCTGTCATTTGAGCTAACAGCACAGCTGCCTTAGCACACACAATTCAGAGCCAGCCCATCTGTCTGCTAAGTGGTCTGAAGGAGACCTGGCTTGTGTTGGACACTGGCAGACCAGCAGCCCTCTCACCTCCCCACATTTGGTACTGTCTTCTTTTTTACTCATTTCATTGCATTTCACCTGCTTGCACCAAAAGTTCCTTCCTGCCAAGGAAGGGTGCACAGACACAGCCCCCTGCTCACTGCACTGCTGAGGGCAGAGACCTGTTCTCTGGATCCTGTTGATATAACCTTTTTGGACTCCATCCCCTGCCATTACTTCAGCCTGCTGTACTCTGCTTTGCCACTTTCTCCTTTCTTTTATAGTCTTCTACTATAGTCTTGTGTGAGCAACCCTTGTCAGCTGCCCCACCACAGTCCTTGTCCTCAGGGACCCCTTTAAAGAGCCATTGCTGTTGAAGAATGCCCAGGCATCACCTACCAGAATGATTTTTAGTCCTTGTGCTGCTTACCTGCCAATTCATTAACACAGCAACTGCATGAGACATGAGACTTGCTGTGCAGTACAAGTTAATGTTCTCTAATAGTTTTTACCCCCACAAGACAAGATAATAATCAGCTGTCTTCTCACTGCTGAGTGTCTCCAATTGCAGAAGCCAGCAAATGGCTAAGAATTTACTCTTCCTTCCAGCCTAAGCCAGCCTACAGCAGCAATGCTCTGCTCAGCACCAGCCTCCCTGAGGCTCAGGCTCCCCAGCATCACTGCCATGTGCAGCAGCACACACCCCAGTGCTCGTGCAGCTGTAGCTAAGCAAACACTCAGCAGGAACCACAGAAACACCAGGAGCTGCTGGAAAACCCACATATTATGAGACAGCACACGTACAACCTGTTGATTTAGGATCTGCCCAGCACAAGAGGGATGCTCAGGCAAACACTGTGCTGCCAGCCAGGAGCTCTGAATTAGAGATACGTGCAGGTGCTCATGCTACAGACTCACAGTCTAGATACCAGAAACAAGTGAGGAGTCTTGATCGTCCCTGCGGTCCCAGCTCCAGCCTGGCAGACCTTCAGTGCCCTACGGTAGCACAGGTGTGTGCGGCTCCATCAGCAGGCAAATTGCTAAGCACAGACCAGCATCCAGGATGAAGATCCACATCCAAGACATCTGTTCTCCTGATATCCTTTCCCACGACTGGCCGGCTTGCTTTCCAGATACAATTGTTCCTTTCATTTGCTTTTCATTTCCAGCTCTTTTTCCATGCAAATCCTTGTAAAGCCTCCTGTAGAGCAGGAGTTTAATTGCAAGCTCTCTCTCTGCCTCTGGGGAAGTGGCTGACAGCACTCTGCCCGGCTCAGCAAGGGCAACATGAAGCATTTCAGGATGCAGGAGAAGCCCCACAAGGCTGTACTTCCAAGCAGCTTTAAAAGACTAAATGCCAGCAAACTGACACTTTCCCTGACAACATCCCAGTCATGCTTGTCTCAGGCTATTTGTTTTAAAGCTGAACTCCTCTTAGACTCATTACCTGGCTGGATGCTCTGGGTTTGAGAGGAGGGAAGCAGCCAGTTCAGCTGCAGGCATCCCTGCACAGCCAGAGTACAGCCATGCTGCAAAGACACCTGGATGAGGACCACACAGGGCTCCCACCATCACCAACACATGTGTGAGGAAGAAGTGCTGGAGGCCAGTGCCTCCAGAACATGCCAGGGGCTGCCAAGCCAAGCTGCCTTCCCAGCCAGAAAAGCCTTAGCACTGCTGCTGGGAAAAGCCTAAATGCATAGCCACAATAATTCAATTCTGTTGTGAGGTTGAGAGGTTGAAGTCACCCAGAGCTCAGCTGGCTACTCGGGGAGTTTTGTCATTGCCACCTTGGCTGCAGGTTTCCTGCTGGCTCCCTCACCCTGCAGGAACACCAGCTGGCAGAGCTGATGGCCTCTCACGTTCTCTCCCTTGGTTTATAAATGTTTTACCAGCTTTGCTTGCTACCTAAATGCCTGAAGATTGTGGAATATGTTTTAAAACTTGTCTAAATAATACAGAAGCAGGGCTTTTGGTGGAAGTAGCAGCAACTTTGCATGATGTGGCTACACAACTCTCATTTAATCGAGTGTAAATGTTTAATTACATTAGGGATAGCCACAAGAACCCCTCAGGCCTATGAAGGCAGCCAAAGGCAATTTAACACCTGGCTCATAACAGGGTGTGAAATGGATCGAGGCATCTGTGCATAATAAAAGAAGCAAAAGTAGCTATGCTCCATGTCCAGATCACTTTGTGCTTATTGACTGGGGCCTAAGCCACAGCTTACAAAGAGGAATCTCTTTGATGAGCAACCCAAGATCTATACCTTTTGATACTTCTAAGTTCAATCACTTTTCTATACTTGTTTTCATTCAAACTTCATGCACCTCACGGCTGTCTGAACCAAGAGGTGGATGTCAATAGACAGCTGCAAGCCAGCAGCTCAGATGGAAGGCATTTGTGGCACCACTGCCCAGCCAGCACCCAGGGCTCAGCTAATGCACATCCTTGCTTAAACTCATAGCAGTAATCTAGGCCTTCTCCTGCCTGATCTCTTGGGTACTCCTTATTTTTCTCACTATCCTTGCTGAAATCAAGACCCAAGTCCTGACTGTGTCACAGCCTGCAGAGCAGGTTCACAGGCTTGCAGGGCACTTAAGGGTGCCAGTGTCCCAGCTGATGGCATTGCCACCATCATTCTGCACGTTTGAAAATGCTGTGGCAGAGACAGGGGACTAGCACCTCTGGCCCCTTTCTTTTGTCCTTCCACTGCACTTTAGTGTCACCAAGTAGCAGTGACAGCTTCAGCAGTCCCCGTGCTTGTCACCATGAGCCTCCCGGGCACAGAGCAATGCAGCTGATCAGCTTTAAAGAAGCTTTGCTTATCACAGTCAATTCCCTGCAAAAGCTCACCCTGATACAATCCCAACACATAAATACCTCGTAGCACTTCATTAAGAGAAGCAGCTGGCGAGACTGTTTGACAGCAAGATTCCAAGCTACAGGTTTACCCAAGCCCAGACCACTTCTCTGGAGCCAGAAAAGGAAAAGCTGCTTCCTAAAAGACAAATTGCAAATGTTTCTGCTTTCACAAGGGTGGCCCCAGGGATGCTGTGGCAGAAGTGGGGTTTCACTGCCCCCTGACTTTGCAGAACAAACAGCACACTCAGACTGCTTCCTGCCACCCAACCCAGTACAGCTGAGATTGGGAGTACATAATGCACTATATATTTTCTCTAATCCACTTAATTGATACATGCAGGATGCTACATGCAGGACACATCCTGGCCCTGCATTTTATCCTGCTCTGCAAGCTTGGGAAGGTTTGTGATCGTGAATTCCGGATCACAAGGAGAGGGATTTTCTGCCTACTGGTAAATCAAAATCAAGCATCAGTTATCTCAGAGCAAGGAAGATAAAGAGGTGTCTAAGCACTTCAGTCCTAGGAGATAATAAAGCTTTCTCTTACAACATGGACACTACCTTCAGTGCTGTTCCAGCTGCAGAGTATGGACTCAAACCAGACAGTGCTGTAGCATTCAACTTTTCCATGGTTTTTTGGTACCTGCTGCCTCCCATTTGACTTCTCCAAGGATGCCAATATTGTGGTTTCTCAGATTCTGCTGTCATTAACAATACACTAGGTGGGTTCTGCATTCACAGTATCACAGTGTCATCAGCGTTGGAAGAGACCTCACAGATCATCAAATCCAACCCTTTACCACAGAGCTCAAGGCTAGACCATGGCACCAAGTGCCACATCCAATCCTGCCTTGAACAGCCCCCTTCCAGCCCTCAGCCCCTCATTCACTGCAGTGTTACCAGCCCTTAAGCGCTCACTCCACTGCCTTCAGTGGCCACTGGCACACAATGCTGAACCACAAACTCATCTTGGTGGTATTTGGTAACAAATTTACAGCCACAGCATCTCAAGTCCTGAGAATACATCAAAATCTCAGCTTCCCATCAAGAAGCACAGTGCAGTGATAGATCTAGGAGTTAATAGGGGAAAAAAAGCCTGAAAAATGAGGTGGGGAGAAATGCAACTACAAAAAGCCAAAGCATGCATTTTAAATGCCAGAGCATTCAAGGGTTCTGTTGTTATGCTTTTATATGTGTGGGTTTAAAGTAATCAGACAAAATTTCATTGTCTATAGAAAATCAGCTTCCTTGCTCAGCACAGCAAAGGGAAACACAAGGTTAGGGAGGATTTCTTCTATATAAAGCTTCTTCATTTTTCTCATCTTCCTTTTGGCACGGAGCATTGCACAGGAACAATTCTCATACGGCCCTGGGGACGTTTTGGGATTACCCCAATTCCTCACAGCCAAGTGTCTGTCCACCACCACCTGCACTCGAGGTGACAGAGCAGCCTGAGCTCTTGGAAAGCCCCCATGGGCTCAGCTCTGGGCAGCAGGGTGTGGAGTGCAGCTCACTGTAGAGCAGTGTGTGCCACCACACAGCAACGCTGGGCTCGGGTGTAAGGCACCAGGGTGCTTACATTAGACCCTTGTGGAGGTGGCTCTGATGGAGCTAAGGTGTCAGAGCACTCAGGTGTCAAAGCAGCTTTACAAAGAGGTAATACACAACCAGCACAAAATGTCAGCCCCAGAACGGCTCATTAAGCAGGTGTGATGCTAAAGAGGAAAAAGTGATTCTGAAGTGCTATCCTGTTGCTAGGTTACCCCATGCTGGTCAAAGATCTTGCTGGTTTCACTACTAATTTCATCCCAGAGAATACACAAAACATGTTGAGCTGCTACAGGAACCCACCTCAAATCCATCAAAGCCAAATCAGAGTCTAACAGCTCTGTTTACTGGAGCAACTGTGGCTTGCCCGCTGAAGGTAGTTGCCTGTTGTCAGCTGTGTAAAGACACAGGGAGCTTCCCATGCAAAACTGTTGACTGTCCTTGTGCTGAGATAATATTGGCACTATCTGCTCTGAAGCTTTGACATTTCTATATGACAGAGCTGCAGACAAGTCCACAGCTAAAATCTCAGTCTTGAAAGCAAATTGTTAGCTAGCATATAAATGCTGAACAGAAAGGACGCCCTGCCTACTGTTTCCTTGCTTTTGAGGATCAAATCTGAAGTCACTTCCTATTGTTCACTCACTGTTATTTTAGGACCAGCACTCTCACCTCCTAAGGAGACCAATTCACAAGAAGGAGGAGGCAAGAGGTCACATCATCTTGCACGTTATAAGCAGGGTGTCATGGAAAGTCAGACCTCAGAAGTAACTGAATTCAGTAATTTTTCACTATCAGAAGGTGCAGAATTGTAGCCCCCAGTGTGTTAGCAGCCCCCAAATTCAGTGCGTTAGCAGCCCCCTGATTCAGTGCGTTAGCAGCAATTACCACAGCAGCTTTCACTGCCATTAGCTGCTTCAAACACTGCCCAAGTCACAGAAAGGAGAAGCTCCAAGGGGGCAGCACTGACACTGATGCAACAGCCACACACTGCCACACGAAATCTTTGCAGCCTTTTTTCCTTTAACTCGCCCAGCCCATAAATGAAAAGCCTCTTTTCCCTGGGAGTTTGATTTCTACATGCATTCTAGCACAACATTACTATTAAAAAGAAAGCAGCCATGGATTACTTAATCCTGCATTTGCTCAGATGTTTAGAAGCAGCAGAAATGAGTGAAAAGGTGAGTGAAAAGGTCCAGCAATAACAGTGGCAATGCTTAGATAAAAATTAATCACTAATGGCTGTTAGTGGAGTTTAGTACTGCAGCATTGACTGTTAAAGTCACAGACTGGCATCCCTTTGGTCCAGACCACAGAAGTTAAGACAGTAGATCAAGTTCACTGTGAAGACATTAAATGATCACTTCATTTACTCACAGGCAGCAGGTGCTATGGCCAAAAGCTGCTCAAAGTGGATCTGAACATTTGAGTGTTCAGATGCATGGCTGCAGTAGTCCAGGGACTTTATTAGTCAGGCTTCAGCATCCTTCCTCCAGCCCTCTTAAACTCCAATTTTTCCTCCACTGCAGGCGCATATTTCTTCATAATTGTCTTTCCCTGTGCTGCTCACCAGGGAAGCTGATGCTGCATCCATCCGTCACCCCTCAGCAGTGAGCACTAGAAAGGGTCCCTTTATTCCTCAGCCCTAATAAATATTTGCATGGTGTCCTTTTTCAGAGCTTCCCACCAGATGCATCCAATGATCCATATTTATGTGCCACCCATTTAAGAAGTGATGCCATCAGAGCAGCACAGATATTAACCTCCTACCACTGAGACGCTTTTCAAAAGTGTTCTTGCTACCAGCAGCTCATTTAGGGGATTAGTTTTCTTTAAAAGCTCTAATTAAGACATTTGTCAGGTGATTTGAGGGATACATTTCAACACCATAATCGGCAGACTCAGATGTTTCCAGCTGGGTGAGCTGCAGGTCAGAGTTTGTTTCCCAATTCCAAGTTTTACCCAGTTTAGTGTTTTCCTGAACCACACACAGGCCTTTCACCTGGCTCACTCTGGGTGCTAGAAATGTAAGAAGGTGATAGAAGCATCCAGCAATTAATGTGGAGCAATAAAGAAACCAGCAACAAAAAGGAAAAGGCACCCAGGCAAAAGATCCTGTAGCTGATGCAAGCTGGGCCCAGTTACCAGCTGTGCTGGCTTCAGGCAGGCAGCCCCTAAGGATGCAGCCTGGCACCTCACACTGCTGGTGTGAAACTCACAGAGGGCTTCTCTCTAGCTCCTGAACCACAGGGAAAAGGTCCTGACTCCCTCAGGCTGAAATGATGCGTTTCTGAATAACTACACAGCTTCCATTTTTCACTCAGTGTTTCAGTCAGAGCAGATCCCAAAGCTGGTGGAACCAAGGGAAATCTTTCTACTGAACTCTCAGGCACTCTGGACTAGGCTCTCATTGACCTATTTGTGGCATTTGGGTTTTATTCTGTATGACAGATTGAACATGTTGTTAACCAAAGCACCAGTGACACTATCAGAGAGACAACGTGACATTTCCCTGCCATTCTGCCAGTTTAAACAAGATTCCATGAAGAACCTGACCTTTTCTCAGCCAAATTAGAAATGCCAAAATTACAGGAATCCATCTTTCAATTACTGTCACCTTGAAAGCGAAGGATACTGGAGGCATCGTGCTTAGAACTTCACCAAGCTCTGACAGATTTCAAAGGCATTCTCCACTTTCAGAATGGGTTCTTCAGTTCTGAAAGGCAAGGAAGTTTGCACAACTTTTCCACACAATGGTGACAACACGGAAGATGAAGCCTAACTTTAAAGAAGGGAGGCCTGGGAGCATGCTGGGGAACAGCAGGAAAACACAGCTGCCCTGGGAGGAGCTGAGGGTACCTACAGCACAGGCTGGGAAGGGACTGCACCAGCAGGACACAGTTCCACAGCACCCGAGCAGGGCTGATGGTGACAGTCACAGGTTCCTCCAACAGCTCAGGCATCACCACACCACACAGAGCAGCCAGTTGCAGCCAAGGTCAACGTGAAAAGTCCATTCAAGGAGCTATGGCTGCCCCTGTGGCATAGCTTTGGCATGAACCAAGGAACAAAGGGGCCTCAGCCATGGGCAGCAGTTGCACCATTTCAACACAAGGGAGAACTTCTTTCCTGGAAGGGTCCCAGAGCACTGGCACAGGCTCCCCAGAGAGGTTGTGGAGTCTCCTTCTCTGGAGCATTTCGAGGCCTGTCTGGATGTGTTCCTGTGTGCCCTGAGCTAGATTGTATGGTCCTGCTCTGGCAGGGCAGTTGGACTCGATGATCTCTTTGAGTCCATTCCAACCCCTGACATCCTGTGAGCCTGTGATCCAAGCAGCCTGCTGGAGGTCCCTTCCAACCTAAGCCATTCTATGACTTCTGTCTCCCCCAGCATAAAATGTATTTATTTCATAGCAAAAGCAGCTGGGAATAACCCTTACTTTCATGCCAAAGCTCTATCACCAAATAATAGTTCAAGAACTCCCTGCATTCAGAGCCTCAGCTTCAGTACAAGTGCTGTGTTCATTACAAAGAAATAGAGGGTGGCAGGGCTGGATGTATCACTGGAATTTGCACAGTGCTGTAAAGAATGTCCTCTATTAATGACAGCAGCTGTTGGTTTAATAACCCTAGAAAAGATCATTAAATTCCTTCACATTTCCCAGAACCAGATGGAAGAAATGCAGAAGTGTCAGAACATATGGGAGAGCAGATTGGAACCCAGCAGCCTCCCGCAGCAGTCGGGAATCCTGACACCACAGTCCCAAGGCTCACTCCAGGCTCCTTGTGGTCCCCAAGGTGTGAGCAGTGTGGAGATCACCCAAATGCTGAATCAGGAGAGGGGAGGCTTCAAACCATTCCCCCTTGGCCTGTCTCTAGACACCCTCAGGAAAAGTCTCTCTGCAGCCTTCCTGTGGGATCCCTTCAGGTACCAGAAGGCAGCTCTAAGGTCCCCCCAGAGTCTTCTCTTCTCTAGACTGCACACCCCCAGTTTCCTCAGCCTGTCCTCCTGGAGGAGCTGCTCCAGCCCTTGGACCATCTCTGTGGCCCCCTTTGCACTCACTCCAACAGAAATCCAACCTGCCTGCATGGACATGAAATTAATCATTTGTCTACTTCCTCCAATGTCTTTAGCCTACAACATTTTTCTTTGCTCTCTGGATCCCTTTGGAAGGCCAAAACAATGCATTAAGTAGAACCCTCATCAACATGGCAACTGATCTGAAGAGCAACAACAGAGATGTTCTGAGCAGCTCTGATTGTCTCTGCAGTCATTGGGAGAATTCCTTTCCTCTTCTCAAAGGCATCCTTTAAAAAACAAACTCCAGGAGGAATATTTCTACGGGGTCAAATTCCCCAAAGGCCATGCTGATTTAATTGAACCTGCAGAAGGAATCAGCTCTGTCCTTTACGCTTTCAGCTTTGTTTTTGGATTCAGCTGAACGTAATTTAAGCACTTCAGTGAAAAACTAAACAATGAACATTGGTATTCCTTGACCTATATGCAAATTATCTCCACTCTCTCTGCTCAAAAAGGCCAGGTGGTTCTATCTCCTCTACAATTATCTGCTTTATGAAATGTCATAGCAAAGCTAGAAGGAAAATTGGGCTTTTTAATGGCTTGGATCTCTTAAAAAAAAACCCTATGTCTGACTGCATTTTCTGCACAAAGAATAGAGAGAATTCTAAAATACTCTAAGCTAGATCAGCTCAGGCTTGCGACTCAAGCCCCACTGGAGTCAATTTGCATCAGCTACATAGATGGCCAAAAGCTTTCCAAATGTAATCCTTGAGTTTTGCACTCCCCTCTCCTCCAGGCTCTCTTTCTGACTGCAAATGCTTGCTGTAAATCTGTGTCATACAGCAGTGTGCCACAGCCACACCTAAGCACCTGGCTCTGCACAGCCCCGTTCCCAAGTGTCTGTCTGCAGCAGATCTGCTCATCCCACAATCACTGAACGGTATGGGTTGGAAGGGATCCCCACAGGCCATCTAGTGCAACTTCCCAGCAGAGAGCAGGGACATCCTCCACTAGGTCAGGTTGCTCAGAGCCTTGTCAAACCTGACCTTGAATATCTCCAGGGACGAGGCCTCAACTACCTCCCTGGGCAAGCTCTTGCAGTGTCCCAGCACCCTTGTGGTGCAGAACCTGTTCCTCACATCCACTGTCAGTCTGCTTTTCTCTCATTTCAAACCACTGCCTTCATCCTGTCCCTGCAGGCCTTTGCAACAGTCCATCTGCAGCCTTCTTGTAGCCCACTTCAGGTACTGGAAGGTTGCTATTAGGTCTGCCTGGAGCCTTCTCTTCTCCAGGCTGAGCAACCCCTGATGTGGGGGGGTTGCTGATGTGACAGCAGCACAAGCAACCAGTTGGTGATGTGACAGGAGCAGATGCTGGGACAGGGCTATAGAACGTTCCCAGATGTGGCTCACCCATAGCTGAGGAAGATGATATTTTTTGTGGTGAAGCCTCAAGAACTGCAAGAGGTTAAGGACTTACTGCAACCCTTCAGAAGTAACCTGACCCAAAAGTTTGTGGTGTAGGCATGACTCAGCTGCAAAAGTATTTTTGCTATCAGAGAGGCCTCAGGCCTTCAGCTCCCACCATCCATAACATCTTGAAGGCACCACACAACATATTTACCTGAAGCTATGATCAGTGAAACAATTTTAATGCAAACAGGTGGAATCAAGATCTGATTCATTTGACTAAAAATATTTTCCCCCTACAGTGGTCTATGACTGGACCATAACTTTAAAGGCTCAGAGGGAAGGGAAGCACCAAACCCAGTTATTTCTCAGATGCACAGCTGTGCACTGGAGTGCAACTCATGCTTGTAAAAGAGCCATTTTTGCTGTTAGAGATAAGCCTGAACTCAAGAGATCTGCAGAAACAACATTTAGTAGTTCTGTTTTCCTTACTGCATGACGTGGTGAGACCTTCTATCTCACAATATGCTCTCCTTTTATATTGCTTTCCTCTTACACATCCCTAAGCTCCAAATATCCTCAGTATCTCCATGAGGCAGGTGGGGAAGCTGGAGAATGAGCAGGAAAATGCTCTGCCCAGAGTTACCCAGCAGAGAGTCATGGAGAGCACATTAGAAATCCACACCACAAACATGTTATGTTCTCAGCCTTTCTGTACAAATACATGGAAGCTATGGAAGAACAAAAGGACCCTGAGAGTGCTTGGGCTGGACAAGCCACACCAATCACCAAGGTATCACCATCTCTATGTCCATTGCCACCCACGGAAGGACAATACATTGGCAGTCAGGGCATGTGCACCCTAAAATGCAGCTGAGCCAAACCCCACGGGCAATGAGACCATTATCACATTTGGACAGAGGAAGGTGAGGGCTTGAGCAGCAGAAGATGACATGAAACAAGACTGATCAGAGCCCTGCTGTTGAAAACACATCACAGACCCAGCCCTGAGCATGTTGTCCTTGCCCTAGGAACAAGTTCTTCACCATGGGTGGTGTCCCTGCCTATATCAGGGGGCTGGAACTAGATGATCTTTGAGGTCACTTCCAATCTAAACCATTCTATGAGGGTGCTGGAACACCACAACAGGTTTCCCAGGGAGGTAGTTAAAGCCTCATCCCTGGAGATACTCAAGGTCAGGCTCAACAAGGCTCTGATCTAGTGGAGAATGTCCCTGCTTACTGCAGAGGAGTTGGGTTAGATGACCTTTGGAGGACCCTTCCCCACCCAAACCCTTCTACGACTCTATGATTTCCTATCTCTACCAGGGGTAAAACCTCCAGAGGAACATGTGCATAGCAGCAGCCTTTTCATTTTGAGGGGTAAGAAAGTATCAAAATGCACAAATCAGAGCATCTGTTTGAGGAAGACAGCACTATCCCTAAGGCAGAGGGAAAGAATTCACAAAGCCATTTTCCTCCCACTGTGCTCCCCAGTAGGTCTAATATCAGCACGCCTCAGCCCTCCCAAATGATTCATTTAACCTTCACAGTTTAATCATAACAATAATATTTGTCCTTTTCTCCCAGCACCTGATGACTGCTGTATTCATTACACCACAGCCATACATCCTCTGAAAGGAAGCACTCAGATGCTAGTAACCACAAGGCATATATTTTCTCCCCGGGTGCTAGCCAAGTGTTTGGAAATAACCTTTGTAATATCCAGTAACCACCCGGCTGTAATAGCTTTTGTTCAGCCGCCAAGGAAGGTTATAAAGTTTTGCAGCCATTTGTTCTGAGCAGATTCTCCCCCTTCCCACTTTTAAAGGACATTTCCAAAGTCCTTTTTTGCTGATTCTTCTCTCCCTGGCAATCCTCTGAGCACCTCCTGCTGCTCAGGACTCAGATATGCCCTTTTGCAGGTAGCTCCTCAAGACACACTCTGGTGAAGGTGAACACAGTGCTTGTGAGGTGGCCCAGACTCCACTCTCCCAGAACCAGAGAACACATCACCAAGATCCTTGTCAGCAAGACTGAAAGTCTCTCTCGGGCTGTAACTCTGCTGGGTTAGGTTCACTGTCTGCCCATCTTCCCATTGACCACATTGCCAGACTCAGGCTGCTCCACTTCAGGTGCAGCCTGCAGATGTGAACCCATCATCAGCCAAATCCCACCCCAGTAGTCCTGACACAGCTGCCTGGTTCCCCTGTCCTACTCAAGCCCTCCTTTCCAACACACCTCCTGCTCTGAAATCCATTTGGCATGTCTCTGCCTGCTGAAAGCCTCAAAAGTACTGTAAGATCTGACTGCAAGGAAATTGTCACATCACAGATGAGCAGAGCTGAAACCAGGCCCTGTACACATCCAGCACCTCCACAGGAGCTCTAGAGGTTCCAGTGAGGAGCTCAAGTGCTTTGTGCCATGATGGATCAATGCCCAGGAGCAGCTGCTCAGTCACTGCCGCCCACAGGGACGTGGAAGTTCCATTTCTCACACTCACAAAACAGCACAAACAATCTGTGAGGACACTGAGAGCTGGCAGCACAGAACCAGGTAAATTCTCTTTGCGTGGCTTTGAGGTACAGCAAAGAGTACACAGCAGAAGATATCATACAGAGCCACCTTTGCCAAGGCATCATTCTGACCAGGCACATGACTAACCCACAATGTTACAAGCACCTCAAATTCACCTGACATCAGCATCCATCCCAGCACCTTCACAGCCACAACCATCCAGCTTGTGCACTGCCAGCAGCCAGCCTCTGTTGCACCAGCATCCAGGGGCTCCCCACATTCTCTGTCCCTGGAATGCCACTTGTGATGGCTCCACCATAAAGATGCAGCACATCTCGTGTCACTTCTGCCACTTACAAATTACCTGTTCCAAAACTTCACCTTCCCATGGAAGCCAGGGCAGGATTTTTATTACAGAGCACACTCTTTATTGCAAATTATGCCCTCATTAAAATTCATAAAGGATAAATGCAGAGGAGCAAGGCTCTGCTTCTTCATTCATCTAAGTCACAGATTACAGCCTATTTGTCAGATCCTTCCTTTCTTAGCTTCCCAGCAGGCTGTAATTGCACAGACATCCATGAAGGAGGATTTAAAGACTTGTGGCAGGATAGCATGTGGTGGACACTAACTCCTCCTGGTATGTTACAAAATAAGATCCCATTTTCAGTTCAGACAGATGAATTGTACCTATTGCTGTGTAGACAAGACTTGTCTCTAGACCAGCATGGGTCATGGGACAAGGAGTACCCATTCTGCTAAGGTCAGCCCCTCAGTAACACAAATACTGAGCCAAGTATCTGCCCTGTGTAAGCCAATGGCACATTATTGACTGTCTAGGAACATGGATTTGTTCGTGATCCAAACTATCCCTGTTCACTTTCATCTGCCCTGCAGACAGCTCTATTTGTGCCTTGCACGCAGAGGGAGCAGTAATCAGCTGCTCATTACCACCCAGAGAAAGCAATCCTTGTTGACACTATAGTATGGTCCTGTGCAAGGTCCCTGTCCTGCCACCCCAATCCTCACAGCAAGATGCAGCAGACATGCACATGCTAGGACAAGAGGTAATGGGTTTAGGCTGTGCCAAGGGAGGTTTAGACTGGACATCAGGAAATATGTCTTTACTGAGTGGTGAGGCTCACAGGCTGCCCATAAGGTCCCCCCAGAGTCTTGTCTTTTCTCCAGGACAAACACCCCCAGCTCCCTCAGCCTGTCCTCACAGCAGAGCTTCTCCAGCCCTTGGATCATCTTTGTGGCCTCCTCTGGACTCACCCCAGCAGCTCTGTGTCATTCTACGGGGACACTAGAACAGGAGGAAGTATGTGGGGTGAGGTCTCAGCAGAGCAAAGGGGCAGAATCCCCTCTCTTGCCCTCTGTCCACGCTCCTCTGGCTGCAGCCCAGCATACAGCTGCCTCCTGAGCTGCATGAGGGCACTGCTGGCTCACGGGGAGGTACTCCCATCAATCAACACCCCCAGGTCTCTCTCTTCAGAGCTACTCTCAACCCACTCTGCACACAGCCTGGATTTGTGCCTGGAATTGCCCTGACCCAGGTACAAGACCTTTCAAAATACTTCTTTTTCTTCAGCAAAACCCAATGACAATGTAATTTTCATAAACAAATAGGTCCTGTCTTGTCTAAACTGATAGCACACAACAAACAACTTTATCAAAGTCATCCCAAACTATGTACTATGTTTTGTGAATCCAGCTCCTGTATGTAATTATTGCAAAGAGGATTCCTCAAATTACCCACCTGAGCAGAATGGCATTTCAATACCACTGCTCTGAAAACACTTCCCTCCAATTCACCAGGACTTGTGCAAGTTTATGCTAGGGGCTGGAGCAGCTCTGCTGTGAGGACAGGCTGAGGGAGCAGAGGTTGTTCAGCCTGAAGAAGAGAAGACTCCAGTGAGACCTTAGAGCTGCCTGCCAGTACCTGAGGGTATCCTACAGGAAGGCTGCAGAGGGACTTTTCCTGAAGGTGTCTGGAGACAGGACAAGGGGGGGTTGAAGCTGAGAGAGAGTAAGTGAGGCCCTTTGCTTGCACCTCTAGAGCCAGTGAGTCCCCACACACATATGGGGCCAGCCAGGACACCAAATACACAGCACTGAAATGGGTGAAACTGATGAACAAGATCTTTATATGAAGGTCTTCATTGTGAAATGGTCTCCACGGCGGCTCAAAGCAAATTTATCTTTGAATGACAACATCTTCAGGAGAGCAAACATGTTCTAAAGTATGCAGTTGGAGCTGGCTATGCCTCAACTTTCCTGAGAGCTAAGGCAGAGATCAGCTGGGATCAGGGCTGCATTCTGAGACACTCAAACCACCACTGTAGAGATGTGCTGTAGGAGACAGAGAAAAGCTCTCAGGGACAGCCTCACCATGGAGGACAAGACTTTACTGAGCTCCTCGTAGGCAAAACCATCTCTGCCTCCTACACTCTTTTATGCAGCTATCCAAAACACAGTTCAAATAAAGACTTATTTCTGTAGAATTCTAGAGGGAAGCTGCTCCCAAATAAGGCCCTTGAGCTCTCTGCCCACGCTGGAGGCCATGACACTTGGTCCTCACCGCAGTTGTCCTGTAGAGATGGAGTAAACCCCCCTGTGCCTCTGTGAGTCATGGCTTCATCTCTAGTCCCTGATTCCTGTTAGGCCAGCTGAGAGAGAAAAAACAACCACATCCCAAAAACCTCCAGACAGACACATCCCTTTCCCAGCAGGATCAGCTAATAAAGAACAGAAAAGCACACTGAGGTTTTACTGGGTTATACTTCAATTCTTATTACAAAGTTTATCAATTATTGAATAATATTTGTTTGAATTATTCAGCAATCTTCTTTTATTTAAACAGGCATTTGGTAGCAGGGAAACTGGAACAAACCATTTCAATCCACAGCTCTATAATCTGGATAGATAGGCTCACCAGAAATATAAGTCTCATTTCACAGTTAAAATTCATTTGCTGGACTCATTTCATCTTCCACATTTGTTGGCACTCCTCAGGAATGGCACAAGATAGAATCAAAAAACACTCTTTGGTGCTTGGTGGTTGCCTTTGGGGGGGCATGACCCTGCCACCAGCAGGCTGTAGTCCCTGCAGAAGCTCAAAGGGCACCCACCAGTGCTGCAGGACAGGCAGCAGCTTCTGCCTTTCTTGGGCACAGTCTGGACTCCCCCCTGCCATTTGTGAAGTGGAGGCTTGAAGAGGAGCTGATTGCTCCTCTGAGCCAGCCTAAGCCTGCAAACCACCACTGCACTAGGAGAGGTGCAGTGGCTGCAAAGAGAGCCAGCACCAGCAGCTGTGCTTCTGGGCTAGAGGGACAAGCATGAGTGGCTCTATCTTTGGTCCTGCAGACGCTAGATGCTCTGCAGCGAGCACAGGACTCATCCTATGCACACGTGAGGCTGACTCACCCCAATCTGAACACTGAGCAAACGCCTTCATAGGATTGGCACCACGGGCATTCTGTCTTCCCAGTCAATACCTGAACTTCAGCAGATGAGTTGGTCGGGAAATGCACTCACAGCACTCCCTTTTGGAAGGCCCCTGCACGCCTCTCACTTGCCCAAAGCCCTGCAGCAGGCATGGGGTTCTTCAGGCTCCTAGGCTGTACTAGTTACTGGTTGGGTCCTGAGAGGCATCCTCAGGCTGACTTATAAACCAGTTTGATTGCCCCAATGACGTTTATGCACAGCAATAAACCAGACCTGTTAAAGCTGAGCCATTAATCATTTGAGTTAAATCAATAAATAATTACATGTGCCATACTGCTGTGTTCATAAACAGAACCTTCCAGACACAGACATATTGCAAACAAACAATAACCACACGTGCAAGCAAAAGGGAAAACAGCTGTTCCTCAAAAAAAAACACTCTACATTTTCCCCTAAGTGCCTAATAGTGAGATTTGAAACATTCCTGAGCTGTAGCTGGATAATTTATTCCTAGAACCACTACAGGCTATTGAAAATTTGATTCCATCAATAGCAGATTTGTAATTATCTCATCTGGTATTATTTCTGCAGCTTAACTTTAAATACTGGCAGGAGATGCACAAGAGCACACAAACATCAGCAAGGTGATGGCCACACACCAATGGTCTTGACCCATTTAGGAGTTTCATGTAATAGAAGAGTTGTGAAAAAAGGAGGAAGAAACTGTAGCCATCCAGGCAGCATCACCACTAAACTCCATTTTAATACCTGTGACACCTCAGAGAGATGCCTGGTTAATTAGCTCCTAATTCAGAGTCCTCTACACTCCCTCACCTCTCAGTTCCATTCCTGCTGTTCAGATCAAGACACACAACAGCCCTGTCTAGGCTACATGCTGAGCCACACAAGCAGCAACAGAGGACCCAGGCTGCTTCTCTGCTCTGCTCCTGCAACAGCATCGCAGACACAAGACCATCGGTGCCACTGCCCAAAGACAAGCCACATTGGCCCTTGCTGAGTAACAGCAGCAAGGAGCTTTGTCACTTCTGCTCTCCTCCTATGAGGAGAGGTTGAGGGAGCTGGGCCTGTTTAGCCTGGAGAAGAGGAGGCTCAGGGGTGATCTTATTACTGTCTACAACTACCTGAAAGGGCATTGCAGCCAGGTGGGGGGTGGCCTCTTCTCCCAGGTAACCAGCAATAGAACAAGGGGACACAGTCTCAAGTTGTGCCAGGGTAGGTATAGGCTGGATATTAGAAAGAAGTTCTTCACAGAGAGAGTGATTTCCCATTGGAATGGGCTGCCCAGGGAGGTGGTGGAGGCACCGTCCCTGGGGGTCTTCAAGAAAAGACTGGATGAGGCACTTAGTGCCATGGTCTAGTTGGTTGGATAGGGCAGGGTGACAGGTTGGACTGGATGATCTTGGAGGTCTCTTCCAACCTGGTTGATTCTATGACTCTATGATTCTCCCTGGGTGACAGCAGCGTCAGCAAGGCAACACACACAGAACCAGAAGCCCCAAGCACGCTCAGGTGGGGAACCAGCAATGAGGAGAAGTGCAGTGGAGGCGGTGGGGGCTGGCAGCGGGCAAGACCTGCTAACACTGCATGCATCCCTTGCTGCTCTCCTTTGCCAGCAGAGCTAAGGTGCAGCTAAACATGACACTCCACTCCCCCACAGCTAAACGTGACACCCCACCAACCCACAGCTAAACCTGACCCCCCCCCAGCTTCCATGCTCCTGTGATGGGATAGCAGCCAAGAGCCAGAACACTTTGGTTCTGCCATGTGCTTCCATGGATCCCAGTGCACCACATGGAGACAAGTGGGAAAATGCCCACCAAGCACCTTCAGAGACCTCAGAGGAGTGCCAGATGATAGCATGAGCTGCACCCTTGCAGGAGCTACCCTTGGAAGAGATTAAAACAAAGCTATGAACAAGCAATAAGTTGCATCATTTCACTTGCATCCACAGCTGAAGGCTGAAATTTGTGTAGGTTTGAGGTTTCCTTTAAACACAAAGACTGGAAGCAGCACAAGGAAATATGAAAGTCTCTGAGAACTCTGGCACCTGGAGCTTTAAGAAGCACCAAGTGTTGGAAGATTTTTAGTAAGCAGCAGCACTGCTGCTTTGCTGCCTTCCCATTCCCAGAACTGAGCCCTAAGTCCATCCTTCATCAGAGTGCTTACCCCGAGACAGGGAGTCCCAACCAGGCACCAACACCCCAGCTCTTGCAAATCACCTCTGCATTTCACCTCTTTCAGCCTCCCTCCCTTTCCAAGGCAACCTGGCTCTGTTTTCAGCATATGTTACCAGGACTGAAATTCTTTCAGAGGATAAAAAAAAAAGAAATAATGTTCCTCTAATAAAAGCTCCATAAGATAATACAATTTTTATAGTGCATGAAAATAACAATAAAGATTCAAGCTCCCATAGAAATCAATGAATCTCCTGTTTCAAAAGCTCCTGTGCAAACAATATTTCCTTGAGCTAATACAATAGAGGGAACTGAAAAGTTTAACTTTATAATTGCATCAATAGAGCACTCAGATTCCTCCAAACAGCTACTCTGAAGATGAGATTTTAAAGCATGCTTCATAAATATAGGAACAGAGAAGAAAATAGCTTCTTTTTTGATAATTAAACAGTTAGCTGCTAAATTGCATTGTAATTGATTAGAAAATTGCTTTTTTAATGAGATTTAGTCACTAGGAAATGGCTTTTTTTTTTTTCTTCAATATGCCCAATGTGCATTGGGTCATTTGAACAGCAAATTGCCTTTGTGGCCTTCTCTTGAGGCAGCCTAGATTCAGCTTTCTGGAAGTAAAGACAGCACCCAGCAGGTGAGTCCAGGCTGGAGGAGCAGCACCCACAGCATCCTCACACCCAGATAAACCCACGGTCTAATTGACTGGATGGGGCTGGGTGACAGGTTGGACTGGATAATTCCAACCTGGTTGATTCTATGATTCTGCCCAGCTCTGGCCATGGCCAGCCACATCCCAGCACTGCTGCCCCAGCTGGGCAGCTGCCTGCCTCTGCTGCTGGAGCCAGAATGAGAAGTCCTCTCCCAGCTGAACTCAACAGCAGAAAGACCCTCAGCTGCTGGAGCTACACACTGTTCTGATATGATCAGACAGCAAGGCTAGGGAGGTTCCCTTCCTCATCTGCTCTGCCCTAGTGAGGCCACACCTGCAGTACTGTGCAGTTTTGGGCTCCCCAATTCAAGAGAGACAGGGATCTGCTGGAGAGTCCAATGGAGGCTACAAGGATGATGAAGAGACTTGAACATTTCCGCTATGAAGAAACAGACCTGGGGCTGTTTAGCCTGGAGAAGGCTGAGAGGGGATTTTATCAGCACCTATAAATATCTGAGGGATGGGTGCCAAGATGGAGGGGCCAGGCTCTGTGTGGAGGTGCCTAGCGATATCACAAGTTGGTACCAACTGGAACTCAGGAGGCTCCACCTCAGCAGGAGGAGACACTTCTGTACGGTGAGGGTGATAGAGCACTGGAGCAGGCTGCCCAGAGAGACTGTGGAGTCTCTTTCCCTGAAGACTTCCCAAAACCACCTGGATGTGTTCTTGTGTGATCTACCCAAGGTGACCCTATGTGGGCAGAGATGTTGGACTGGATGATCTTTGGAGGTCTCTTCCAAGCCCTAACATTCATTTGCTAATCCACTTCCAAGTGTCAGTGCTGAGGTCCCCAGGATGAGCTTAGGGGCTGTGTGACACTGTGGGATGAGGACCGGTGTGTGTGCACAAGCACCTGCCCTGCTCTGGATGCCCTCTGCTAAGCCCCACAGGGCACTGAACATGCTCAGGTGCCCACTTTCTCTCTCCTTTGTTCTCAACTTCAAAGCTCAGCAGGCAGCGTTCAAAATCAGTGACTGGCATTAGTTTATTCATGTTGTAGCTCACAGAAGTTGCTTTACAGAAGCCTTTGCACAAAATAAAGACAACCCCTCCTAAAAAGTCTCCACAGTCTATAGATGAGACAAAGCAGGGGATAAAACAAGGAATCAGTTCATTAAAGATGTGTGATTTCAGCTCTAAGATACCACCACTGGCACAAGGTTAGTTGAAAAAAAAAAAAGAGAGTAGCCTTTCTTCAACACCAGAGGGGTATTAAAATAATTGTTTTCAAGCCTACACTCAGGAAAGAGTGCAAAAGAAATATTGTCCAGCTGTGGGAAGAGTATGTATTGAAAATAAATCATCATTTGACAACACTTCAGTTAAAGGAATTTTCCAAGTGCTTCAGGAACAAAAGGTTTCAATGAATCCTGATTATTGAGAACAACCTATTATGTACAACAACAAATGCAGTGTACAGTTAAGTCAGATTTTTGTTGTTTGGTTTCCAAGATCTCTATTGATGTGACTTGGACTGCAATATAAACAGCAGTGATTGCAATCATTTGCTGATGCCATGGCAACAGACAAAATTAAAAGGGCAAACTACAAAGCTGAAGCAGCATCAGAGTTGCAGCTTCTAATTGCATGACAGTAAAATGATGTGTAGAGGATGGCAGCGGTACCTGCAGCTAGCAGGTTTGCTCACAGAGATCAAAGTCCTTTAGGTCAGGTTCTGAAATCAAGGACAAGCATCAGCTCTTGTGTTCCTAACCAGATTTCTCCACGTGTCTCACTCTACAGCTCTAAATATCTGGGGAACTGAGGTAGGCTTAAAAACAAGACTTCAAAGCAGCCTTGGGAAGATTTAGGCCATTTCTCCATCCCCCAGGTTTCAAATCTGGAACTCAGGCATGACTATTATTCATCAGCTCCATTCTGGGGGTTGGAATTGTGGTGGAGAATGGGAGAGTCCAGGTATGGAAATTCAAAGACATTTTCTGTGCTGTAAAGGGCAACTCTAGAGTGAACTTTTAAACTTGTTTCATTTAATGGCAATTTTCTTTATCAGCTGTCTTCTGGAGTGAAAAAGAGGGCCAAAGGCCAAGTTGGCTCATCCTGATGGATGCTTTTGCAGAAGGACAAGCCACTTGACCACCTTAAGTGCCAGAAAGCTGAATCTGAGTTCATAATTAACTGTCACACTCATCCAGCTCTCGAGAACCAGCCAGGGCACCTTCAAAATGGTGACTTCATCACCTTAAATTTAGAAAGCCTGACCTGCAAACACATTTTGCTCTAATCCAGGGGACAGAATACATCAAAGCAGCTTCAGTGGCCCCATGACTGCAATCCTACCACTGCAGGGGTGTAACCCAGACTGCAGGCTGCCCCTTCTCATTGCTGTCTACAACTACCTGAAGGGACATTGTGGAGAGGCTGCTGCTGGGCTCTTCTCACAGGTAACTGGAGACAGAACAAGGGGGGAATGGCCTCAAGCTAAGGCTGGGGAGGTTTAGATTGGACATTAGGAAAAAGTTTTTCGTGGAGACAGTGGTCAGGGATTGGAATGAGCTGCCCAGGGAGGTAGTGGAGTCACCCACCCTGGATGTGTTTAAAGGTCGCTTGGATGTGGTGCTTGGGGCTATGGTTTAAGGTGAATCTTGTAGAGTAGGGTTCTAGGTTGGACTTGGTGCTCCTGAGGGGCTTTGCTAACTTGGATGCTTCTGTGATTCTGTGATTCAACAAAGCCTGGCCCAAGTGGCCATCAGGGGCTTCCCCCTGCTAACGCCCCTGTGCATGGCCCCTGAGGGCTGTTTTGGGAGACGGTGGAGCACTGCACCCACCTCCCCAGCTGCTGCTGCACTGAGCTTCCAATTCTGACCTGAATGGGCAGAGAACCTCTCCTGAGATTAAACTGCAGCCCCCTTAACTTCAGCCCTTTTCATCAGTCCCTTCTTAGAATAACAACAGGAGGAGAAAAATGCTGCCTCAAGGCCCCGCAGCCATGAGTGACAGCAGACACAGTAAAGTGCATCATTACAATATTCATAACTAAATTTTCATGATAATTAACACAGACAAGTGTCTTCTTTTGTTCTGATTACCTAAAGATATGTTAAAAGTAGGTCTGCATAATTAATAACCAAATGGAAGGTTCCTTACAAATCCTTGGAGGTTATTTCAGGGAGCTTGTTCAAGGAAGTCATCTCCATAATAAACATCATCCTCCACTTCTGAGCTTATAAATTAACTATGGTGATGTAAAGAGAAACACAGCTTGAGGAGCAGGAAGAAGATAAAGCCCAGGAACCATTGTCAGCAACAAAAATACAGGCTTACAAGAAGATGAGAAGCCTATTATGAGGTTTCTGCAGCATCTCCATGCTTAGGACTCATTTCCTCCTCCCTGACTGAGACTCCCTATCCATCTGGAGGCACCAAAGCTCTGGTGGCACTTTCCAAGAGAGGTCTTGGCCAGCAGTCCACGAGGGTCACTGCCCCAGTAGAGGAAGCTCCAGAGCCCCACAGGCACCATGTTGGCGTCTCAAAATTCATAGAATCACAAAATCCTAGAATGGCTCAGGTTGGAAGGGACCTCAGAGCTCATCTATTCCAACCTCCTCACCATCAGCAGGGACACCTCTCAGCTAGACTCAGCTGCTCAAGGCCATGTCCAGCCTGGCCTTGAACACCCACAGGGAAGAGGTAGCCATAGCCTCTCTAGGCAGCCTGTTCCAGAGTCTCACCACCCTCATACTGAAGAACTTCTTCCTCAGCTCCAGTCTAACCTTGCTCTGCCTCAGCTTCAAACTATTCGCCCTTGCCCTGTGTCTCTAGACACCCTCTCTGCAGCCTTCCTGTAGGCTGCCTTCAGGTATTGGAAAGGACCTCTAAGGTCCCCCCAAGAGTCTTCTCCTCTCCAGGCTGCTCACTCCCAGCCCCCTCAGCCTGTCCCCACAGCAGAGGTGCTCCAGCCCTTCGGTCACCTTCATTACCTCTTCTGGCCTCACTCCAGCAGCTCTGTGCCCTTCTTCTGCTGAGGACACCAGAACTGGAAGTAGGATTTAAGGTGGGGCTGACAAGGGCAGAGCGAAGAGGCAGAATCCGCTCTCTTGACAAGAGTATCACTTTTTAATCCAGAAGTAGTCCATAATAAACACCTTAAAGTCCTCCTCTAGAGAACCATCATTTGGTGAAGTTTACTTAGCACAAGGTTCTACTCCTCACAGTTTCCACCATTTCTTCAACTTTCTAAACAACACTTTCAAGCAAACTTAAAGGTGATGCAATTACACAGCTTGTAATGAAATCTGCATGCGTGGAAGCAGGGCATCAAAGCAACAAAAAGCAGATTTATTTCAACATTTTAAAAGTTCAAGCTCTCAACAGGGAAATAGAGTGGAAATTCAGGCTTTTGAGGAATTAAATCCATTTCCAGTGTTTCCACCAGCCACGTCAGATGTGCTTTTATAACACCCACAACACCGAAACACAAAGCTTCCATGAAGGATAAGCAACCTGATATTGTTCATTTTAATATCCCTGTGAAATTATTTGCATACTTCCAGACATTCTTCTATTTGTTAATGCCATAAAAAGGCAACACTTAAATAAAAAATATATTTGCCATTCATCATAATTTTACTGCAGTTTATTGCTTCTCCAACAAAATATTCAATGTGGGATTCATTTTTATGGGGTATGATGTGCATTTACATTTGTCTGCTTGGTATTTGCAAGGCAGAAAAACAAAAATAATTGTGGAGGCAATTCAGTTTCCAATCCTATTGCATTGCCCTCTTCAGACTAGAAATGCATGCCTACAGGTGCTGAAAAATCAGAAAAATATGGGGTTTGGGTTTTTTTTCACTGTGCATCAGTGATTGAGAAAGTCATTCAATGAAGTCTAATTGGTGTTTAAAATAAAGTGCCTTCTGCAACCTATTTTTGAAAGATATTCTTCCCTCAGTGAAGTTTGGGGAAATGCTTCTGCTTCAAGAGAACTATTTTTGCCCTTTGATTTGCTGCTACTCTCTCTGAGATGTTAAAGAACCCTCTCGATGTTATGTTGTTGCTGTCATACTGAAGCAGTTTGAACAACTTGCTCTCTTTGATGCACAAAGCACCACAGAGAGCAGGATATCAAACCCCTTCTGAGGATTCCAGCTAAGCACAGAGCCAGCAGCATCCACCAGCAAGTCGAACACTCCTGCTGACACAGAGCAGCTGAACCTTTCACCAACACATGGAGGAGCAGAGAGAAACACAGCACCTTGGGTGGACCCTTTCCTCCACCTTGGGAGGAATGGGTCCCACCACCCATCCCTGCCATCCTCACTGTCTGGGGCTGCACTGCAGTGAAACCAGCTCCCTGCTTTCACACAGAGCCAGGCAGCTCAGCTGAGCCTCAGCCTCCAATTTGAGTAAGGGCTTTTCCTTCCAAACTCACCTTAAAGAGAGAAAGGCAAACACTGCTGATGTTCTCCAACCTGATGATAGTATTAAGTAGAAGGAGCCTGCTTGCAACACAGCAGAATCTAAACAGTGTCCCTGCAGCACATGCTGCTGCTTGGCACCACAACCAGCTCTGTAAACCAGCTTGCTGCCTCTCCACCAGCACCATTGCCCACAGAGTGGGCCAGCTCTTCCATTTGCAAGGCATTACAATAAGTATATTCCCTATTCCTGAAAAGCACATTTAATGTGCACTGGGCTCCAAGCTCTGCACCAAGGCAAGTTGCTTCTGTGGAAAATTCTCTCTGGCACAGTGTAATTTGACCTATTACAACAACAATCAACTTTTAAGAAGCCCAGTCCTTAGGGATAAGTAACTTATGGCTGGTAAAGGTAGAACAAACTAAGAACTGAGAAAAAGAGATGAAACTTACACTGCATTTGATAGAAAAAAAGTTATTTGGGGCACAGCAAATGAACCACTAGAAGCAAGTTCATTCACCACCCTCCTCTGAGGTGTTCAGAGGTACTAGAAGGAACTGTGCCCCAGTCAAAATTTGATACAGTAGTTTATGATGCTAGAATCTTGTCCTCCCCCTCTGTGATCTCTGAGTAATACAAAGCACAAAATCTCATTTCCTTGCACTGCCTCCAGTGCTGGGAAGCCAGTTTGTGATATCTTGTGCAGGCCTGTGGGAGTAGAAGCATCCATTTCACAGAAAAGAAACGACCCTTTTCTGTTGGAAGACAGAGAAGAGCAGAGAGCAGCCCAAGCAGCACCTGCTGGCATGAACCTTGTGCCAGCAGCTCGGCTTGCTTGGGTCTCATGTGGTTGTAGGATGCTGACTTCCACAGCCCAGTGATGAATTTCCTCTTGCTCTTCTGCCTCTGAAAGGTTTGTCATTGCTGCAGGGAGATACCTACCTACCTTAGCTCACTCATTTTTTTATGGCACAGGCATGAAAGTAGTGAAAGCTGATTCAAATTGCTCATTCTAACTGCAGCACCCAGCCTAGTCTCCCAGCAACCTCCGTTTCCTCCTGCCCTCCCCCGTCACAACTTGCTGAGGGGCTTGATGGAATTGATGCCAGTTGCAGCACTTTGCTGCCATCCTTATAACCTCATCTCCACACAGTGCTCACATACAGATCTCTCACCACACCACTGTTCCAGATGCACAGCACAGAGATGCCCAGAAGTGCACTGAGGTTAAAAAGAGGTATGACCACAGGCACCAGCAGTCAAGCTACCCACTGTTGTCTCTAGCTGCAGGGATGGTTCAGCAAGCTGAATCTGTGACTTTTCAGCTCAACACACTCATGGTGATAAATCTCTGATAGCACAGATCATAGAAAGAGAAGCTGAGACAGAGATAACAGAGGTCACTTAGTCCCTAAGACTGAATTTCATTTTCCCTGTCTGAAAGCTTCCAGTCTGCTCTCTGCTAGCAACACCAGCACCCCTCTGCCAAACACAGCTCAGACTTGCTCAGCACAGCCCCCTCTCTCCAGCAGCACCAAAGGAGCACTTGCTCCCCTCTCATCCCTTTTAGGCATCTCCATCTTTGCAGGTAGTGCACTGGCCCTAGCTGAGCCCAGCTAGGGCCAGTTCCATGGAGCTGTAGAGCCCTCTGAACTTGGCTGAGTCCTGTGTCTGCCAGCAAGCAGCACTGGGGCTGCCACCTCTTACAGCACATCCCTGGTGCTGGGGGCTGTGAAATTCCACGAGAAGGAGAATGCTGCTGCGATTTTGCCCTTCATGCCTGCAATGCTGCTTCTGAGTTGTCTCCAAAAAGGGGGTCCAAAAATAGATAGTTCAGCTTCTCCCCATCATCTCACTGCAGGGTATATTGTCAGTTTAATTCCTTCATTTAGTTCCTTCTGCTTCCCATTACACTGACTTCTACTCATAACAGTGCATGGGAGCAGGGGATGCCAGCTGGCTCTGCAGGTTTTTGCACTGCACAAAGCTCCTGATTTCAAAGGAGATTAACTTTTAAGCAAAACAAAGACACTCACAGCACACAAGTGTGTGGAGGAGAGGCCACCAGCATGCAGCACCTGGGAAATGGACAGGTCCAAGGTGTGCTTCAGTCAACCCTGGTGTTTCACAGACTCACATGAAAGTTTCCACTGTGACCAAAGTTTGTTTAAAGTAAAGACGTGTGGAGAGACACACGTGGGTAAGCTTTTACTGGGGAAAGACAGTCAAAGAGGACTCTCAAGTTGTGCTGGGGGAGGTATAGGCTGCATGTTAGGAGGAAGCTCTTCACAGAGAGAGTGATTGGCATTGGAATGGGCTGCTCAGAGAGGTGGTGAAGTCGCCGTCCCTGGAGGTGTTCAAGAAAAGCCTGGATGAGGCACTTAGTGACACGGTCCAGTTGATTGGATAGGGCTGGGTGGCAGGTTGGACTGGATGAGCTTCCAACCTGGCTGATTCTATGCTTGCCTCCTGACACTGCTAAAGAATAAAAATGTATCTTAAGCTTTAGGGCAAAATTTGAAACAGCAGCAGCATTTCAGGAGTATGAAGTTCTCCAAGCACCCATCCTGGTGAGGCTGAGCAGCCTTTTCCTACTCAGAAGTATACTTCTAATCCCATAATTGGAATCCTAGAATGGCTCAGGCTGGAAGGGATCTCAGAGCTCATCTGTTCCAACCTCCCTGCCACGAGCAGAGACATCTCTCAAACAGCCTCAGCTGTGCAAGGCCTCATTCAGTCTGTCCTTGAACATCCTCAGGGAGGAGGCAGCCACAGCCTCCCTGGGCAGCCCATTCCAGAGTCTCACCACCCTGGCTCTGAACAGCTACTTCCAAACGTTTTGTCCTTTTCTTAAACAGGCAACAACAACAGAAACTCTACTCACCCTGCAGCAGGACTGCACACTCATCTCCCTGCTCGCTGCCCTCTTCTTTTCCCGGCTGCTCCAGTACCTTCCAGTCACTTCTCCCAGGCCAAATCTAGGCCAAGCGCTTGGAAACTTTTCCTTCGGGCCAGGGAAACTTACGCTGAGTCTTTGTTGCCATCTACTGACCAAAACTGCTTCCACGTCTGTACCGAAGCGGAGGACAAATGCGGGCAGTTTTGAGTCCCAGAAGATACAGGAAGGTTGCTTCTCATGCTTGACCTTGGCCTACCCTACCCACTGCTGCATTTGGGCCCTCAGACCTGCGCCAAGTGGAGTCCTTTGTCTCTGCAAACGACCAGGGTCCTCCGCCCTCCCCCTGGAGCTCAGCGGGGTGGAAAGAGGCCACGCTGCAAACACGAGCGGCAGTGCTTTGTGCCCGGGGTGCTCACAGGGCTCGGCATGAGGCCACGCTGCAAACACGAGCGGCAGTGCTTTGTGCCCGGGGTGCTCACAGGGCTCGGCATGAGGCCACGCTGCAAACACGAGCGGCAGTGCTTTGTGCCCGGGGTGCTCACAGGGCTCGGCATGAGGCCACGCTGCAAACACGAGCGGCAGTGCTTTGTGCCCGGGGTGCTCACAGGGCTCGGCATGAGGCCACGCTGCAAACACGAGCGGCAGTGCTTTGTGCCCGGGGTGCTCACAGGGCTCGGCAAGAGGTCACCGTGCCGGGCAGGGCAGCGCAGCGCCGCCAGTGCCGCTCTAACCGCCTCGTCCTCACCTCGGGAGGAGGAAGGAGGCAGATTGCTTCCAGGCGTTCTCCAGATCCGCCAGAGGTGTTTGCACCTGGCTCCTGTTGCCTGCAGGCCCACAGGCGGCTCTGCCCTTGCCGAGCAGCGAGCCCCAGACCTGCGCCCACGCGCGCCCCACAGGCGCGCAGCAGCCGCGGGCGCCGCCCGGCTCCGCGCGAGCGCAGCAGTGCCGCTGACCCAGCACCGCTGCCCCCAGCACCGCTGCCCCCAGCACCGCTGCCCCAGCACCGCTGACCCCCGCACCGCTGACCCCCAGCACCGCTGACCCCCAGCACCGCTGCCCCAGCACCGCTGACCCCCGCACCGCTGCCCCCAGCACCGCTGCCCCAGCACCGCTGACCCCCAGCACCGCTGTCCCCCGCACCGCTGCCCCAGCACCGCTGACCCCCGCACCGCTGACCCCCAGCACCGCTGACCCCCAGCACCGCTGCCCCAGCACCGCTGACCCCCGCACCGCTGCCCCCAGCACCGCTGCCCCAGCACCGCTGACCCCCAGCACCGCTGCCCCCAACACCGCTGCCCCAGCACCGCTGACCCCCGCACCGCTGACCCCCAGCACCGCTGACCCCCAGCACCGCTGCCCCAGCACCGCTGACCCCCGCACCGCTGCCCCAGCACCGCTGTCCCCCGCACCGCTGGCCCCCGCACCGCTGCCCCAGCACCGCTGACCCCCAGCACCGCTGCCCCAGCACCGCTGACCCCCAGCACCGCTGACCCAGCACTGCTGCCCCCCCGCACCGCTGACCCAGCACCGCTGACCCCCCGCACCGCTGAGCGCCCCAGCCCTGCCGCCTCGGAGCGGCGACTACCCACGGCCCGCTGGGCAGGCTGCAGCGCCAAGACCGCCCTGTGCCCCTTCTTCCCCCTCCCGAGGCTCGGCCGTGCCCAGGTCCATCTCAGGCCGGTGCCACCAACACCCGCAGGGTGACACTGCAGCGCCGCTTGGGGAAGCGGCCCCGCCGCTGCCGAGCGCACAGGGAACGCCGCCCGCCGAGGAGCCCAAAGGGCTGTGAGGCCGGGGCTGGCCCTGCGCCCCGCTGGCAGGTTTGCTGAGCCCCTCAGAAGATGCCAGCGCTTGCCCAGCCGCATGCCCAGCCGCCGTCCCGCTCACAGCGCTGGCATTAGTCCAGGGGTTACAAGGCTGGAGGGATCTACTCTTGCACCGTCCGTTGGTGTATTTCAGCTCAGTCTCCCACACACACATAAACGAGCCTGGGCCCTTGCTGAACCGCAGTTTCTGAGCTCTGCCTGCCTTCCCATCCCGAGTGTGCTCCTGGTAACGAGTTTGTGTCTGAGAAGTAGGTCACAGCAGTTGTGTGTTGGTTCCAGCCAGCATCCTCTGATAGTGAACTTTGCTAGAAGTGGATGAAAGGAAAATAGCACTTTGTAGTAAAACTGTTAGTGTGTTTTAGTGTTTATTGATGTCACCTGTTGGGCACGAAAGGCTGCTTCACAAATATTCACTGACTCCTCACCTTTAACTATGCACAGAATCATCCAGGTTGGCAAAGCCCCTCAGGAGCACCAAGTACAACCGAGAAACCCTCTACAAGATTCACCTTAAACCATAGCCCCAAGCACCACATCCAAGCGACCACTAAGCACATCCAGGGTGGGTGACTCCACCACCTCCCTGGGCAGCTCATTCCAGTCCCTGACCACTCTCTTCATGAAAAACTTTTTCCTAATGTCCAATCTAAACTTTCCCAGCCTCAGCTTGAGGCCATTCCCCTTTGTTCTGTCTCCAGTTACCTGTGAGAAGAGCCCAGCAGCAATGGGCTCTTCAGGTAATTGTAGGCAGCAATGAGGTCTCCTCTTCCTCACACTAACCATCCCCAGCTCCCTCAGTCACTCCTCATCAAATATATCCTCCAGGCCCTTCCCCAGCTTCACTGCCCTCTTCTGGGCCCACTCCAACACTTCCACATCTCTCTCATATTGTGGTGCCCAAAACTGGACACGACATTGTGTGTGGCCTCACCATAGCCGAGTCCAAGAGGACAATCAACTCTTTGCTCCATCTGGCCACAGCATTTTCAATACAAGCCAGGATGCTACTGGCCTTATTGGCTGCTCAGGCACCCTGCTGGCTCACATTCAGCTGCCCCGGCACACTGCTGGCTCATCACAGTATCACAGCATCATCAGGGTTGGAAGAGACCTCACAGATCATCAAGTCCAACCCTTTACCACAGAGCTCAAGGCTAGACCATGGCACCAAGTGCCACATCCAATCCCCTTTCTGACAGGCAGGTCTCCAGCCACACTGCCCCAAGCCTGTAGCACTGCTTGGGGTTGTTGTGACCCAAGCACAGGACCTGGCACTTTGTCTTGCTGAATCTCATCCCATGAATGCTGTCCCATCAATCTAAGCCTATCAAAGTCCCTCTGAAGAGCCTCTCTACCCTCATTCAAATCAACGCTGCCACCTAACTTGGTGTCACCTGCACACTTAACTGCTGACATTCTCTATGCCTGAATCAAGGTCATCAATAAAGACGTTAAACAGAAGCAGTCCCAACACAGATCCCTGAGGAGCACCACCAGTGCCCAGCCGCTGACTGGATTTAACTCCATCGAGCACCACTCTGGGCCCTCCTGTGCAGGCAGTGCTTTATCCAGTAGACTGTGCTCAGCCAAGCCATGAGTAGCCCATTGGTCTACAAGAATTTTGTGGGGAACAGTATCAAAGGCTTTTCCAAAGTCTAGGAATACAACATCCACAGCCTTTCCCTCATTCAGTAGCCAGGTGATCTTGGCATAGAAGATCAGGTTGGTCAGGCAGGCCCTGGATCCTCCACTGGGATCCTCATTTTCTGTTTATATATCAGAAGATGAACACCTTCAGTTATCCTTGGACATGCCTGCTCTGTCCCAAGACCAAGATATTTGTGCTGGCCCTAGCTTCAGTCCTCACTGAAGTGAAGGAGAGCAGATCTGATGTGTATTTTTTTTCTCATTTCACTGGGCCATGCCCTGAAAAACACCAAGGTCTCAGCTTGCAGCGAGGGCAAGGGGAATTGGTGCTCAGCATAGCAAAGAATTCTGAATTCCTTATTTCCCTCTCTCCCCCAGAACAAACATTTTTAAATAAGCTGCTCCTCCTGCTGCAGTGGGTGGACAAAGAACATTCCTAAGGCAAGCTTACACGTAAATATTTGAAATGACAACAGCTGTGGAGAGCCCATCACTTTTACAGCTTTCTGGTGAAACTGCTCTTAAACCCTTCTCTGATTCTAGGCTGGAAGGGACCTCAAAGCTCATCCAGTTCCAATCCCTCGCCATAGGCAGGGACACCTCCCACTAGAACAGGTCACTCAAGGCCTCAACCAGCCTGGTCCTGAGCACCTCCAGGGAGGCTGTGGATCACAGAATGTGCTTGAAGATTGACATGATCAACATCTCTGGGCAAGCTGTGCCAGTGTTTCACCACCCTCATTGTCAAGAACTTCTTCCTAACATCCTCCACCAGTTTAAACCCATTCCTCCTCGTCCTGTCGTTACAAGACCTTGTCAATAGTCCCTCCACAGCCCTCCTCTAGCTCCCTTCAGATACTGCAAGGCCACTCCAAGGTCTTATCAAAGACTTCTCTTCTCCAGGCTGCAGAGCCCCAACTCTCTCAGCCTGTCCTCATAGCAGAGCTGCTGCAGCCGTCTGAGCAT
This sequence comes from Pogoniulus pusillus, assembly GCF_015220805.1. Lineage (NCBI taxonomy): Eukaryota > Metazoa > Chordata > Aves > Piciformes > Lybiidae > Pogoniulus > Pogoniulus pusillus. The sequence continues at coordinate 12,267,223 of NC_087290.1, read as the reverse complement.
CTTGGTGCCCTCCTTTGGACTCGCTCCAACAGTTCCATGTCCTTCTTGTGTTGGGGGCTCCAGAGCTGCACACAGGACTCCAGGTGGGGTCTCAGGAGAACAAAGTAAAGAGGGAGAATCCCCTCCCTTGCCCTGCTTCCAACACTTTTCTTGCTGCAGCCCAGCACACAGATGTCTGTCTTGATAAGGAATAAAAACCCAAGACGCTCTTTGTTCTCCCTCCAGAGTAGGAAGCCACTTTTATTTATCAATAAAACTACAATACTTCCAGTGGCCTTTTGCTAAACCCAAGTTGAAGCTTCAGTCTGAAAATGTGCCTCTCTTTCCAGATCATGAGTGCTGGAGAAAGTATTCTGTAAAACAAACAGAGCCCAGTCTGAGTGGTTTTGAAGTTTCAGTTCTACAGCCTTTCTCTGTCATCATTCAATTGAAGAATACAACAAACTCACAGAGCAAGGCAAATAATCTCAGTAACTACCATGTACTTACTTTTATTTCAAGACTAGAGTCCTGTAATTCAAAACTACACAAACCCTTTATTTCTCACTTTGGTGCTGGCTCCCTTTAATTTACTAGGAGAGGCAAGTTTTACAGGGAGGAGTAATACCTCGTTTACTGAACCAAGTAGAGAAAGGACAGATTGAGAACAACTGCTTTCAGTTTCACTTAATTAATTGGACTGAGAGGAAATTATACTGCTTAGGGACTGAAAAGCAGAAGGAAGATGTTAGCAAAGAGAGAAGATTTAAGATTGACAGCCTTCCTGGGACAGGGTGAGGAAAGAGAATGCCTATGAAGCGGTGCAAGCACAACTGCAGCTACTGTCTGGCATCATTACTTCAATGTCCTGAATAAGCAAATTTTAATAGAGAAAAAATAATTTGATTTCTTGTCTTCTGAAACTGTTCTTTTAAGGAGGCTGGAATTAGCTGATCTTTGAGGTTCCTTCCAACCTAAACTTTTCTATAATTCAGTTTTGGAGCAGACAGACCTGTTCTGTGAGCTCCTGTGCAGGTCTCTGCTTAAGGTAGGAAAGGTACTGCCCGGGTTGAGAGTAACAATAGGTGTTAAGAGTCAAGACAGTGAAAAACATACTGGCTCTGGCTTGAAGCAACCTGACGGGAACCCACTCAGTGTTGGAATCCAAAGAGCTTTGTGATGTCTGAGCATTAGCTTTTCTAGAGCAAAATGTCCCATTGTTCCTACCTACCCAATGTAGAATAATCCTCAATGACTGATCCTGTTTCAAATTGCTGAAAGCCTGTGCATTACCTTTTTCTCCAGGGCTTGATTTTTGTTTCATCCCAGCAGATTCGAAGATGTTAAACGCAGACATTTGATCTAGAAAAAGAAGTAACAGTCACATCAAAGAATTTAACATCACGTTCTCCATGTGCTCATATTCAAGTAGGGAGGCAACTGGGCCTGTTTGTTGTGATAGAAAATCATCCAGAGCTCTGTCTCTGATGCAGTTGAAATTTAATCATGCTATTTGCTAGGCAGGAACAGTATCAGCCCTCAGCAAACAAGGATAGTTGCTGAACATTTTCCAGGGTTTGAGCTTAAAATTAGCAGCTGCAGTCATGGTTCTTGTCTTACTAAAATGCAAGCAGGCTATGGACAATGGGTCCTATTTGTGTAGATGTCAGCATGAATAGTCAGTGGAATGAACCAGTTCCACTCTTTATGGAGAGAATAGAGCTGTGGCCAGCATTTCAAGCTGTAGAATCCAGAAATGGGAGCCCAGGTGGTGTAAAAAGAAGTAGTGACCCTGTATGCATGGCCCTTTGCATGTAGGAGCCCAAGCCCAACGTGTCACTTCTCACCTCATGTTTCTGAAGGGTTGGAAGTGGCAGAATAATGTTGCAGGAGGCACAGGTCACCAGCATGTCATAAGAGTGGATGCCTTCAAGAGCTTCAGGTGACATGGGAGAGGGAAAGCCAATCTCTTCGTGCTCTGGGGGTTTAAGCAAGGTTTTGGAGGTCATTGGCTTGTGCCTTTCTTTCACCTTGGGACGGACATCCTTCCACACCGTTGCATTCTTGGAGCAGGAAGAGGGAGCCAGAGAGGAGGAAGGTGGCTGCGGTGGATCACTGCTGAGTTTTGAAGTGGCCTCGTCAGCAAGAACTTCTGTCAGCTTTTGGGCTGCACTGCATTCTTTCTGTTCAAAGAGAGCATGCAGAACGAGGTGAGGATTGGCACTGCACCCAAGCTGTGCTGCGGGGTGATTTGCAACACACGGGAGTCACAGGGATGGACAGCAGACCCCCCCCCAATGCTGCTTCAGCTGAATGCATTGTGGCATGAAGCCATCCTCTGAAGATCCAAGACACTGCACTTCCCTCCCTAGAGTGCAGCTTGTGAGAGACATTAGGCACAGCCCATGCTTTAGTTGCCTTTCAAATGTGCTTACCAGGTGCTGGGAGTACTGCTCATCTGGGAATGACTTACTGCACTTCTGACAGACATTGCCACCAGTACCTTCAGAGGGAAAACGAAATGGAGAGTAACACAGTGCTGCCATCAGCCATCTAGACAGGCAGCTCGGATCCACTGGTGATCACTGGCTCTAGGGAAACACAGAATGCTGATTCCACTGGCCAGGAAGCAATTGCAGCTGCGATGACATTTGGCTTTTGGCACCACTCAAAGCCAATCCACTACCCTTCCAATTTAGCCTCGTGTTTTGTGGTTCATGATGCTTCACTCCTACCCTACCCCAGCTAATTCTTGCTCTCAATAGTTTGTTTTGCCAACCACTGTACCTGCTGATGCCTGTTGCTTTCTGGAACCCTTAACAGGGCTCATGATTCTTTTTTTTTTTTCTCTTGACATATTCTGTCCAATACCTTAGGCCTAATAATAATTCCCCAATTGAAGAGGGCCAGAGATCTGCTGGAGAGAGTTCAGTGGAGGGCTACAAGGATGAGCAGGGGACTGGAGCACTGCCTGATGAGGAGAGGCTGAGGGACCTGGGGCTGCTTAGTCTGGAGAAGACTGAGAGGGGACTGAATAAATGTTTATAAATATCTGAAGACTGAGAGTCAGGAGGGGGGGACAGGCTCTGCTCACTGCTCCCTGGGATAGGACAAGGAGCAATGGATGGAAGCTTCAGCACAGGAGGTTCCAGCTCAACACAAGGGGGAACTTCTTTCCTGGAAGGGTCCCAGGGCACTGGCACAGGCTGCCCAGAGAGGTTGTGGAGTCTCCTTCTGTGGAACCTTTCAAGGCCTGTCTGGATGCATTCCTCTGTGACCTGAGCTTTGGCAGGGGGGTTGAACTCAGTGATCTCTTTGGGTCCCTTCCAACCCCTAACATCCTGCAAGCCTGTGATCCTGTAATAAAGCTCCAAGAACTTCAAAAGCTCAAGGTATGCATTGCTGGCTTTACATCTGAAGCAGGAGGAAAATCTAAATTGTATTTTTTAACTGTGCAACAAATAGAAAGAGGAAATTCTACTTATTTTCTAACAGGAAGACTTTCACTTCCAGGACTTAAGGGAGGCATAAGAGAACATGGCCGAGGAGCTGCTGGTCAGTGCAGCCACTCCTAGCATTACAATAACCAGTGCAACAGAAAGCAACACTTGGGCCTCTCACTGCATCTGGTTAAACAACAATCCCCTCCAGCCTGGCTTACAGAGAACTCTAGAGAAGGCAGGAGAATTTGCACTCAGATTTAACAGGGTTGACCCAGCCCATAACAAGGAGGAATTTTGTTTACCAGTGGGGTGAATAAATGTTGCCTTAGTGGATGCTTCCCTGGTTTGCAGGTTCTCATCCTCACGATAGGACAGGTCACTGTTCTGACAAATCTCTCTGTGCTTGCCCTGGTCTCTGTACATGATGTACTTGTTACAGGCTCCACACCACTCTGTGCGGCTGGCACAGGTGCCCAGGTGCTCCTGCAGCTTGTGGAAGGGCAGCTCCAGCTCACAGATTTTGCATCTCATTGTTCGTTTGAGGCATTCTTTGGTCTGCACAGGAACACAGGAAATCACTGCAGATTTGTTATCAGTAGTGAAAGAGGGCATTGAGTGAGAGCAATGAGCGACTCGATGAAAAGCTCAGCATGAGCCTGCAGTGTGAGTGCAGCCCAGACAGCAGCCCTGTGCTGGGCTGCAGCTAGAGCAGTGTGGGCAGCAGGGCAAGGGAGGGGATTCTGCCCCTTTACTCTGCTCTCCCCAGACCCCAACTGGAGTCCTGTGTGCAGTTCTGGAGCCCCCAGCACAAGAAGGACATGGAACTGTTGGTGCGAGTCCAAAGGAGGGCACCAAGATTCTCAGAGGGCTGCAGCAGCTCTGCTATGAGGACTCTACTATGAGGGTCTGCAGTGTGGAGAAGAGAAGGCTTCAAGGAGACCTTGGAGTGGCCTTGCATTATCTGAAGGGGGCTAGAGGAGGGCTGAGGAGGGACTATTGACAAGGTCTTGTAACGACAGGACGAGGAGGAATGGGTTTAAACTGGCAGAGGGGAGATTCAAACTGGATGTTAGGAAGAAGTTCTTTATAGTGAGGGTGGTGAAACACTGGCACAGGTTGCCCACGGAGGTTGTGGATCACAGAATCACAGAATGTGATCTTGAATCACATTCTGTGATTCTGTGATCCACAACCTCCCTGGAGGTGCTCAGGATCAGGCTGAATGAGGCCATGAGCAACCTGTTCTAGTGGGAGGTGTCCCTGCCTATGGCAGGGGGGTTGGAACTAGATGAGCGGGGGTTGGAACTAGATGAGCTTTGAGGTCACTTCCAACCTAAACCATTCTATGATTCTATCACTGCTGGAGAATGCTCTCCTTAAGGGGTATCTACATGACCAAATTCAGGCCTACCTGCATTAAGAGTCAGCCTGATTAGTCTGTCTTTAATTATGGATGATTTAGGCAATCTAAGGCAAAATGGGAATCAACAGCAGCAGGAGAAGCCTTCTGGGTTTTCACTGCTTTGGTTCCTTGAAATGGTTAGGCCACAGCTGGCACGAGCAGGCTGCTCTGCCCAGCCTTTGCCACCTCTTCTTTTTATCTCTTCCTTGACTCTTGCTTTGTACAACCTCTCCTTAGGAAAAGCAGTGGAAATATGAGTGTGGGGGGCAGGATGGAAGTGCCTTTTGAGAAGTCCTTGAGAAGCTTGAGGTGCAAGGGAAGAGAAGTAATAGATTATTTCCTGGAACAGACTGTCCATGACAATTGGACAGGCAACCACTATGGGATATACAAAGGGGGAAGGCATGCCAAAACACTGCAGCTGTTGAGAAGTAGAAGCTTCTTCATGGTCCAGAACAGAAGTCAGGGATTTACATGTTTTTGCTGCTGAAACCCTTAGCGTGGCTCTTGGTGGCTGCTCACAGGGGTCACCCTAGAAGGTAAAAAGTTCTGCACTCTGTACATACCTGGTGGTGCTCCAGTTGGAACTGCTGCATGCCTTGGTGACAAAGATTACATCTGACCTGCAAGCAAAACGTCCAGCAGTTAGTTGGGACACAGAAGGTTGGTTAATGCTTTCATATGTCAATGAGATGATCTTCCTGCCATTTGAATCCCAATTATCAACAAGCTGTTGGGGAGTTTTTGTTTCTCTGTTGGGCCGGGTCTGTGCTGCTGAGATTTTGAGGGAAACATGTCTGATGCTTCTGCAGGAAGCTGTCAAGTCTGGGTGAGGATCCAGTTGCCAGAGGTGCCCATGAGAAGGGCACAGTGTGATATGAAATAAAGAGCATGCCCTTAGCTTAAAAGTATAGGTCTGCTATTCAGCTCGTCTGGATGACAATGGACCCTCTGAAAACACAGGAGATAGCCTTCTGTGTTCTGTTAAGTAACTGAAACCAACAGAATTGCTAAGGCAACAAACCCTGTAAGGCAGAATAGGAAGCCCTGGTTGTGAGTGCCATGGTCTAGTTAATTAGAATCATGGAATCAGCCAGGTTGGAAGAGACCCAGTCTGTTCTTGAACACCGCCAGGGATGGTGACTCCACCACCTCCCTGGGCAGCCCATTCCAATGCCAATCACTCTCTCTGCCAACAACTTCCTAACAACATCCAGCCTAGACCTCCCCTGGCACAACTTGAGGCTGTGTCCCCTCCTTCTGTTGCTGCTTGCCTGGCAGAAGAGCCCAACCCCACCTGGCTACAGCCTCCTTTCAGAGTGCTGCAGACAGCAATGAGCTCTGCCCTGAGCCTCCTCTTCTGCAGGCTGCACACCCCCAGCTCCCTCAGCCTCTCCTCACAGGGCTGTGCTCCAGGCCCCTCCCCAGCTTTGTCGCCCTCCTGTGGACATGTTCCAGTATCTCATCTTTTCTCTTGAATTGAGGAGCCCAGAACTGGACACAGCACTCAAGGTGTGGCCTGAGCAGTGCTGAGCACAGGGGCAGAATGACCTCCCTTGTCCTGCTGGCCACACTGTTCCTGATCCAGGCCAGGATGCCATTGGCTCTCCTGCCCACCTGGGCACACTGCTGCCTCATGTTCAGCTACACTTTACCAGCACCCCCATGTCCCTCTCTGCCTGGCTGCTCTCAGCCACTCTGTCCCCAGCCTGTAGTGCTGCTTGGGGTTGTTGTGGCCAAAGTGCAGAACCCTGCACTTGGCCTTGTCCAATCTCATCCCATTGGCCTCTGCCCACCCATCCAGCCTGTCCAGGTCCCTCTGCAGGGCTCTCCTACTCTCCAACAGATCAATACCTGCTCCTAATTAGAAGGGTTAGGTGATAGCTTGGACTCAGTGATGCTGAGGTCTTTTCCAACCAGGTTAATTCTGTGTGATTCTGTGTCTTCAGGCTGTAGCGCAGTGCCTCTGGCCACAGGCCTCTTAATGATGTGCTAAAAATGCTCTGTGTGTGAGGAGCTCAAAAATTCACTCTGCCAGTTCAGTTTTGTTTAAAAAACAAGTGTGTTGATGCCATCCTTTGTATCAGCAAGGTTCTGTCAGAACAGGCACCATCTGCCTCCCTCTAATCAAGTAATGTAAATTGCATGCTCTGGCCAATTCCCAAGCACCAGGAGCATATATCCATGCCTGATCTGCTGAGGACACTAGAGAGGACTTTTTATTCTCTTAAGCTCAGTGTGCAGTAAGATCTAAAGGTGCTGTAAGGGTCATATCAGGCTCTTGCAGATTTCCTGGCCCAACAACTAGATAATTTCAAACCTAATTAATAGAGCACAAAACCACCAACGTGCTACGTCAGAGCTGGCAGAGTTCTTTGCTGCTTGCAAGAAAACCTTGAAGAATGATAGAATCAGCCAGGTTGGAAGAGACCTCCAAGCTCATCCAGTCCAACCTAGCACCCAGCCCTATCCAGTCAACCAGACCATGGCACTAAGTGCCTCAGCCAGGCTTTTCTTGAACACCTCCAGGGACGGTGACTCCACCACCTCCCTGGGCAGCACCACTCACCTGCTTGTGTGCTTCTGCCTGATGGTCTGTCATATCCTTCTGGGCAATTGGCTCATCACATTCCAGACAGAGAGTGAGAAATCTCAAGCAATGGGCCTCATGGAGGGAGAAATTGGCAGCAGCCACGTCTCGTTTACTACCCAGCACAAGAATGGCAAAGAGAGAAGAGTCAATGAACTGGCACCCTGTGTCAGCAGCCTGGCACCCTGTGTCAGCAGCCAGGCACCGAGGCACTCTCCACCACCCTAGCACAGTGGGACAGTCTGCTGGTTTGGCTGCAGGCAGAGTGTGGAATTTACCCCAGAGCAGTAAAATAACAACACCTGCATGGAACTTGGAAGTTAAACGAAAAGAATATTTACAGAAGCAGACTAAAACGTAGCAAGAGGAAAAGGAGATATACAGCCCAGCAAAGGCCCAGGCCCAAGACAGAAGCAAACATTCTCCCTGTCCCTGCCATCCTAGGGCTTACCTCCCACACTGCAAACCTAAACAAAGTGAAGAAGACAGAGCTAGAAGCGAGGGAGGAAAGAAAGAGCAAGAGAGTGATGTGTGGAAGGTCAGGGAAAATACAGGATAAGGAATAGGATAACAAAGGGCAATATCCTCTACCTTTCCCCTGGTACTCTATCCCCTTGGAGAAGTTTTAATCCCTTAACATTCTGTGATTCTTCTATATGTTTTTTTCTCTTTAACCCATGACAGAACATTAGTAGTCAAGATCAAGACAGTTACTTGATGGAACACGGGGGACACAGAGCAAATAAAGCAACTGACATCACTCACCACAGGCACATCTATGCCAAATCAGCCTGTCACAGAATCACAGAATGCTGGGGACTGGAAGGGACCTCCAAAGATCACTGAGTCCCACCCCCCTGCCAGAGCAGGATCACCCAGGGCAGGTCACACAGAAATGCATCCAGGCAGGTTCTCAATGTCTCCAGAGGAGACTCCACAACCTCTCTGGGCAGCCTGCCCCAGGGCTCCGTCACCTTCACAGTGAAAGAGTTTTCCCTCGTGTTCCTGTGGAACACCCCCTACTCCAGCTTGCACCTAGTGGCCCTTGTCCTATCATTGGACATCACTTTTTGTACTTTGAACAACAGCCACGTCAGAAATGACAAACAAAACAACCCTCAGCCTGCTCTTCCTTCTCTAACGCAGTTTTCCCTCCTGTGCAGGGGGCACAGAACATCTCTTTGGACAGGCTGGGTCAGCTGCCCAGCATCCCTGCAGCCCTTTAGGAACATAATGCACAGCCTTGCTTTGTGCAAGGCTAAGTATTGGGTTCTCTTTGTAACCAAGTAAATTTGACGCTGGGCTCATGTTTAACCTTTCTAAGTTTGACTCTTTCTTTTAATTGCAAGGCTTCATAGTCTTGGTTCATATAATTTGCCCAATGGCCTACCTACTACTTAAGACACACCAAGCTATACTATCCTTATGGCCCCTTCCAGCCTTCTGTTCTATGACAGAGGCCAAATTTTCCTGAAGAAAATAAGCATTTCATCACTGAAGTGCAAATATAGCAACAGAATGAAACATCAGCCACGGGGGGAAATTGAGGCAGCTGCTGGCTTTGGCATGGCCAATGCACTGATCCCTCTGCCACAAAGATGATCCAAGGGCTGGAGCAGCTCTGATAGGAGGATAGGCTGAAGGTGCTGGGGTTGTTCAGCCTGGAGAAGAGAAAACTCTGGGGGGGACCTTAGAGCTGCCTCCCAGTACCTGAAGGGACCCTGCAGGAAGGCTGCAGATGGATATTTCATGAGGGTGTCTAGAGACAGGACAAGGGGGGATGGTTTGAAGCTGAGGCAGAGCAGGGTTAGGCTGGAGCTGAGGAAATTCTTCAGTGTGAGGGAGGTGAGACTCTGGAACAGACTGCCCAGGGAGGCTGTGACTGCTGTTCAAGGCCAGGCTGGATGGAGCCTTGAGTAGCTGAGTCTAGCTGAGAGGTGTCCCTGGGACGGTCAGAGTAGATGATCTCTAAGGTCCCTTCTAACCTAAGCCATCCTAAGGTTCTGCAAATTTACCCACACTGAACCTAGGTAAAAAGAGAATCACAGAATCAACATCCAGGTTAGCAAAGCCCAAGTCCAACCTAGAACCCTAATCAACAACATTCACCTTATACCATATCTCTAAGCACCACATCCAAAAGACCCTTAAACACATCGAGGGTTAGCGACTCCCTGGGCAGCTCATTCCAGTCCCTGACCACCCTCTCCGTGAAAAACTTTTTTGTAATGTCCAATCTGAACCTTCCCAGCCTCAGCTTGAGGCCATTCCCCCTTATTCTGTCTCCAATTACTTACGCGCAGCGCAGGAGCGGCCGGCGGAAGAAAGCTCCCCACAGTAAAGCAGCTAGAAAGAAGCAACTTGGAAACAGAAAAATGCCTGCAAAATATTTGTGCTGACTGCTGTGAATGGCTATCACACATCCCCCTCCTGCCCTCTGCTTCTTCCTCTTCTCCCCCATCACAGGAGACCTAGGAAAACCCTAGAAAACTCTGGCGGTGCCCACACTTTGTGAGGATGGAGAAAGGATTTCCCATTTTGTGGTAGAGAACGAGAAAGGATTTCTTACCAATTTTTGCAGAACTTGCTGTCTTCTGCCATTGTTTGTCTTTCCTTCTGCTGGATGGCCTTCCTCCTATCAGCAGAGAGCAGAAAGAAACGAAACCGAAAGGCTCTGCTGCTGTGACTCCACCCCGGACAGCTGCTGGGGCAGCGATGCCTTAAAGGAGAAAGAGCGGCGCGGCCAGGCGAGGATGCTTTTAGTGCAGCTCCACATGCAAATGAGTAGTTAGAGGAATTTCCTGAGCTTTGCCTGGGTTAATTTTCTTCTTAGTAGGTTGCTAACACGGCAGCGTTCGGTGTGTGCCTAAGCAGTGCTTATCCTAAGCCAAGGATGTTTCACTTTCCCACCCTCGCCAGGAGCTGCACTGGAAGCTAGGAGGGAGAAGGGCCAGGAGAGTTGTGTTATGAAAATATTGACCCTCCAGGACAGCCTGAACTAGCCAGAGGGATATTCTGTGCCATGGGACGTCCGACCCAGTTTATCAACTGGGAGAACTGGCAGGCAGGGGCTGATCGCTGCTGGAGCACCAGTCAGTGGGTGGTGAGCAGTTGCATTGTGCATCACAAAGCCACCTTGACCGCCCTGGGGCGATGCTGTACAGCTCAGACAGAAGCAGACAGCTAGTGGAGAGAAAATACTTGCCCACCATCACCCTGGGGCAGAAACCCAAGCTTTGGTCTTCCAGCCTCGCCTCCCCCCACTATGTGGCTGCTCAGCCTTGCCCTAGCAGACTCCCAGGCTCCACTGACCCTCAGACCACTTTAGGTATGTGCCAGACAAAAACTCCAGCCCGCATTAACCAGCTCTGCCTCTTCTCTCTGGGCATATTCTGTCGTGGCTGGGACCCACAGCAGCAAAGGACCCAGCCGGGGGTCATGCAGCTCTACCCTTTTACACACAGAGCTTTAGAGGAGATGCAAGTTAGAGAGAAAAGAGAACAGAGCTTCACAGTTTCGTTTGGATGCCAGTACCTTTAGGATTTTCTGATGGAAGGCTCTGCCATTTCTTGTACTGACTGCTACAACTGTGTGACACAAGCAGCTCCCCTCTGGTGTTCTAAATCCTGCCCGGTGTGGAACAATGAGATAATAGAGATGAGGAAAATATAAGCTGACCTTCTTGGTCTGCAAAATGGAGACAACAACATTAATTCTTCCACGTTGCTGAGGTACTGGGAAGAATCATTCACTACCACTTGCATAACTCATTGTAAAGCCATGAACAGCAGATGTCCCAGATGTAGCTCAGAAATTGGTGTGGATCGTTTCCCATCCAAACAAGCCTCTTCCATCCCACATTGTTCTCTGGGAAAAAAAGAAAAGAAGAAGGGGGGTGAAAAAAAAAGGAAGCCCAATAAGCCATTGTTGAGACCTGCGAGTAATGAGTGCTTATCTGGATTTTGTGACACAAATTATGTAATGAAGCAGAGAAAAGGCTTTTGAACAAGTATGTTAATGAGATGGCAGCAATGGGAGAGGTTACAGAGTTGCCAGTTCAGAATATTTTTTTAATGTGATTTTCTTTTGCTTTTGGTGTTGGTCTCCCGTCCCCCCTCCCCCTTTCTTTTGTAGTCTTTAGCCTGCCCAGCATTTGAATGTGCTTTAGGGCTTCATGCAAACTGTGCAGGAAATACCAATTCTGAGTCAAGAAAGCCTGATCAGCAACACACATTTACCGAGCAATCTCCTGCCTCAAAATTCATAATGAGGGCTTTTATGTCGAAAGTTGTTGGGCACAGGGACTGCACAGAAAGGATTGCTCTGCTCCTTCAGAGCCTCAAAAGCTTTTCTTGGAAAAATATCAGATGCTCTACTGGGAACTCTGTTGAGAGATGCTCCTAAAGCAGTGAGCTGGCAGTGGCTGGAAAGCACTGACTGGAGGGAAAAGGGTAAGGGAGAAAACAGTGATTTCCTTCCCATTTGAATTCCGTCCAAACCCTCCAGTGCAAGGAAGGTGCTGTGCAAGAGCTCTTCTAGGCATCCTTTTATGTCAAGCATCACGGAGAGGTAAGTCTTGAGCTGGCTGGTTTTAAAATGTGATTTCCAAACGTCTGGGTAGAAGACACTTCTCTTGGTGTTAAGCCCTGGAATGTCTCGGGGTTGGTTGTTTTCATTTCTGTTTCTCAGCATCAGGCAGCAATGGTCTTACAATCCTTCTTTGATATAATTTTGCTAAAAGGTTTTGTACCTCAGGGTGTTGCACAGAGCCTGCAACATGAAAGAGCTTTAAAAAGACTCTGAGGAGAGTTTTTGTCTCAGGAGAACTGTAGTTATCTAGGTCAAACGGGCTGCTTTTAAACGGGCAAACACTCTGTACTTGTGTGCTTGGGCAGCACTTCAATCAGAGGCAAAAAGTATGCATATCTGTAATTAAATGGATCGGCTGCTACCTGTAAATCGTCCTTGCCACGGACTGTTCCCATCCAGCCTCAGCAGGGGTAAGTGGCATGACTGGGTTGTAGTCAGTAAGATATGTCAGAAGAGCAACTTCTTAGGAATGACCTAAACTAATCTAAACTAACTTATTTTCCATTTTTTCCACCCAGACTGCAATTCCTACCTTCCAAGAGGACTTGATTTCCAGTCCCTTTCTACTAACCCAAACAGTGCAGGTCAGCCTTTGTTAACCAGTCTGCAGCAGTGCCCCAGTTTTGAGCAGAACTCTTTACAGTGCCTCGCATCACTGCCTCTGCTATCTGAAGTACAAAAGGGCAGGCTCAGGCTGCAGGACTCTGCGGGTGGTTTGACAATGCTATCAAGCTCATCTATGGACCTGCTTGTCTTGGAAAGTGTGGCTGTGCCTGTCCCAGCCTTCACTGCTCAGAGCCATAAGTGGCCCAGCCTCTTGATCTGGCTCTGGTGCTCACCAGACACTTCAGTGAACTGATTCTGCTCACTGACTCAGCAGAAAAAAAAACTGATGTTCTGCTTTCTTTATTAAACTCAACTGAGCCCCAAAGCCACCTTGCTAAAAACCCTGGGCAGATGAGTGGCAGTGAGTCATGAGGTGGGCTTGGCTCTATTACTGCATCATACTGCATCAAGCTGCATTTACAGTGAGGGTGGTGAGACACAGGCACAGGTTGCCCAGGGCCAGGTTGGATGAGGTCTTGAGCAACCTGTTCTAGTGAGAGGTGTCCCTGCCTATGGTGGGAGGTTGGAACTGGATGAGCTTTGTGGTCCCTTCCAACCTAAACCATTCTGTGACTCTATGATTCTATCCTTGGTGCTTTCTATGTTCTAACATACCTGTGCTCACTAGGGTGGTACAGCAGCAAATGTGAGAGCAGTGGTGTCTAGTAAGCATGCAAAGAGATTCAGGTACAAAGAGACCTGATCCAGCTTCTGGTTCTACTTCATGTCACCACCCCTGCCTAAATCTATTTGTAACACAAAGATCTGAGTTCCTGTGTAAACCAGCTTGAAACTTATTACCAAGAAGAACAAGAACAGCAGATTTTTTCAACATTAAGGTATCAAAATTTAGCCCAAAGGCTGCTCCAGTCTCCCTCTTTTAAACAGTCTCTGCAACCAAAGGCTCATTTTACCTACTGTCCTTAAAGAAGTAGTTAAAGATGGTGAAACCACACCGCACCCATCCATCCCTGTAAATACTGCTGAGGGCTCTGCCACTGACTGCAGGAAAGGATTCTTTCTTTCTCTTGAAGGCCTGCAGTTAGTGCTTCATTAGTGTGAGCTAAGTTTCAGGCTGTGGTGGGTTTGCACCACACGGAATTTAGGACTTATCCCCCACCCCCACCCCGGCAAAGAGTAAATGACCACATTTGCTCAGACTTTTGGAAGTTAAAGTACAAAAGCAGACCAAATATAAAAGGTAATAAACACCTACAAACACATACATGCATATACAACTAGACAATAGCTCAGACCTCCCCCCGCCCCTGTACACTGCAGCCTCAAGGCCACCTTGCCTTACCTCCCACTGCAGTAACCCAAACAATCGGCGGCGCAGGAGGAGGAAAGCAAAGTTCAGAGGAGTACAGAAGGAAAACAGCGAGAGCAAGAGGGACAAGCTGTAACTCCAGACTATATAGACATTTTCCAGACCAATGAAATGGGATAAAGATATCTCTTATGTTTTGTTCAGCCCCTTGTAAGAGTAGAGTCCATCCCCCCTGGGCTTTCTCAAACCCTCTGGAAAACTTTTATGTACAATTTACCAGTAAGACATCAGTCTTAAACCTGCAACAGAGGTTTCTGAATGCTCTCTTTGAGCCATCTGAACACTCCTCCTGCTGGAGGTTTTGCAAGCACCACGGACTCTCTGCAGCTTCCTTTTGCCTGGCTGCCAGAGTACTTCTGTAAAGCAAGCAGCCAAAGCCTTGTCTGCCTTCTTGGCACAGTGAAGAGGAAGTTCATGGACAAATGCTGTGAAAGAGCTGCCATTCCTGCAGCACTCTCACATCCAGCTAGTGCCAAATGTATGAGAATTGTAAGCACAGATTGAGGGAACAGCTGGAAGACTTGCCAGACTGTGCATGCTCCTCTGTGCCTCTTGGTTCATGTCTGCTGATCCCTTACAGAGCGATGCCCAGGCCTGGCAACCTGCAACTTGCTCTCTTCCCCCATTTTACCCAGTCATGCTCTCCCCTTCCAGCACCTTGACTGGGCACTGCACAGCTTTCCCACTTCCTTATCTGAACGCAGGCATCTTCCATCTTGTCCTCACTTAGTATCCTTCCCCCTCCCCATGTTCATAGAGTCATAGAATGGTTTAGGTTGGAAGAGACCTCAAAGCTCATCCAGTTCCAACCCCTCACTATAGGCAGGGACACAGGTCACTCAAGGCCTTGAACACCTCCAGGGAGGGAGCATCCACAACCTCCCTGGGCAACCTGTGCCAGTATCTCACCATCCTCACTGTAAAGAACTTCTTCCTAACATGCAGTTTAAATCTCCCCTCTGCCAGTTTAAACCCATTACTCCTCATCCTGCCATTACAAGACCTTGTCAATAGTCCCTCGTTGCTTTTAGCAATGTGGCTCTAACATCTGAATTCAGTCATCTTCTTGGCCTCACAGTTCCTAGAGTGGACCAGGAACTGACACAGGTAAAACTTCCAACAGTTCCTAAAATAGTGTTGATGAAGGTATCTTTAACACGAAGTGTGCAGTGGCAGGATGGCTTGAGAAAGAGGGTAACAAGGTCAAAATCTACCTGTCAAGATTACAGGTTCAGTTCAGTGCAACCCTTTATTCTTGCTGCTCAGCAAGAGCCAGCTGCTTTACCTGGGTTTAGCTGAACTCTTAGCAGGCTTCTACAAGAACTGGAGCTGGCACTAACTTGATTTCTCCTCAGCAGAACCAGTACAGACATTTTCCACTAACAAATACTTCACATGCACCCCAACAAACAAACCTGTTCTTCTCCTGAAGCAAACCTCTAGAACCTGCTTCTGCCAAAATAAATAAATACAAAGAAGTTGCTAATTTCCATGCTTAAGATTTTGCCCAGCTTTAGGTGAAATTTCTAACCTCAGTTTACCAGTGCTGGCCTTATGAATTAAAAAAAAATGCTTTGTTTAGGACCTGGGTCTCAGGTGAAGGAGATTTAGACACAATCTTTCTTTCAAATCTGGACTCAGGGTGGTTCCTTTCCCTCTCTCCTCTGAGGTGTTGACACCTTTCTGTTTTCCTGTTTCACTCTTTCCTTTCTGCTCTCTAATCTCTTGGGAGACCTGCACCATCTTCTCATCCCTGACCCAGACAGCTGTTCCTAAGAACCCTGGGGAAGGTTCCATTTCTCACATGCCTCTCCTCTGCCAAAGGTACACCCTTCTGCTTGACAGTTGCCATGCAAACAGCAGAAGAGGCTACTCCACTATTCTTTCAGTCTGGTTTCCTGTTATTCAGATGCTTGTTCTTTTCTGTGAATCCCTTTTTTGCTTCTGTCCATGTTATCCGAGGTACTTTGCACGGCACACTGAGGGCAAGTTTGCAATCACTCTGCACAATGAGGAAATACTGATTCCTTCCTTTGTATCTGCCGAAAGAGGGCACTGAAGCATGGGCTGGTTAATTAAATTACCCACAGGATCTCATTCCCAGGTATAGCAAACAAGTCTCCTTTCACAGGATTAGTGCATCTGAAGCTATCCACACATGTTCATGCCATTTCTCTTTATTTTCTGCTCTCTACACTACCTCTCATTTAAACAAGAAGACTGCAAATCATATTTGCCCTGGTCTGTCAAAGCGAGCCTTAGTACAGCTCTTTTAGAGTCAACTCTTTGCATTTTCCTATTTGAGTGCCTGTGGTCCTTTTTCTTTCTTGACCATTTTTTTTCTGGTCATTGGAGGCTGGCCACAGGAATGTAAGTTTTGGCCAACTCCCCACTTTCTGCCAGGCTTTGCTCTGGTGTGAAGTTTCCTCTGTGTTGGTTAAGCTACCCAGAGGGACTGCTGCGAAAGGTTTGCAGATTTGGCACCTGCCCAGATCCGGTTGGCTACTGTTTTCCTTAGTGGACATTCACTGCTTTTACAAATAGAACAGTAACATTGGAGTGTCTTGTTTTGAACTTCTGTCACTCAAGCTCCTCTGGTCAGCAGAGGACAAACAGTGCAAGCTGTGGTCACAGCTCCCCCGTTACTTGCTGTGGAATCTGAAATTCTTTATTTCTGTGAGACGCTTCTTGGTAAGACTGTGCTGACAGAATGGAGGAGATGATTTGTACTGCCTTCATTTTCAGGTGGTTGTTGACATCTCAGAAGCAGAGCATAAGACAACCACAAATGGATTATCTGCAGTCTAGCTTCCAGCCCCTCCAGTTGTTCCCTTCTGCCATTTTGGTAGTGATTGCCACCTGTTCAGCACAGAATCACGGAATTAACCAGGTTGGAAAAGACCTCTAGCATCATTGAGTCCAACCTATCACCTAACCCTTCTAATTAACTAACCCATGGCACCAAGTGCCTCATCCAGCCTCCTCATAAACACCTCCAAGGATGGTGATTCCACTACCTCCCTGGGCAGCCCATTCCAATGCCAATCACTCTTGCTGTAAAGAACTTCTTCCTAATGTCCAGCCTAAACCTGCCCTGGTGCAGCTTGAGATTGTCCCCCCTTGTTCTGTTGCTGGTTGCCTGGGAGAAGAGACCAACCCCACCTGGCTACAACTTCCCTTCAGGTAGCTGTAGGCAGCAATGAGGTCTGCCCTGACTCTCCTCTTCTCCAGGCTGCATACCCCCAGCTCAGCCTCTCTTCACAGGGCTGTGCTCCATCCCTGTCACCAGCCTTGGTACCCTTCTCTGGATGCATTCCAGCACCTCAACATCTTTCTTAAATTGAGGGGCCCAGCACCATCACTTCTGATTTTGATTCTGTGGCTACAGTGTAGAGCAAATCATTGCAAGGGGCATTAACAAAACCACTTTCCAGTTAACCTTTCTGGGTTATTTTTAACCCAGATGACATACACAGAGCCACTCACGGATAGGCAGTGGATCACAGCCATGCATGCCTGCACAGACCTCTGCTTTGCAAAGCCCCCCACTGTAGTTTTAACTCCCCACTCCCCTAAAGGAGTTCAGTGCTTGCTCATCGTTGCGTAAATGAGAGGTGACCCCCCCTTGGCATCAGCAGCACCTTCTGGACGTCCAGCACCTGGGAGAAGCGCTGAGCACTGCGGCTCTGCCTGCAGGCTGTGTTGTAAGAGTTGTGCTGACTGCCAACTTCCGTGGCCATTGTGAGCAAGGGAGACCTTTCCTAACACCTTCCCACAGCTCGAGTGCCACCTCGGCACGCAGCCGGCACGCAGCTCTGCTCTCCCACCGCTGGTCTGCAGAAGCACACGCGTGGATGTGCCAAGTTAGGGCCCGGCGCCCATCCGACGGCGGATGCTGACATAGCCTGGATGGGACTGAAGGCATCTGCCAGGTGTTGGGCAGGGCCTGGAGCACTGCGTCCTGCGGGGCTGCTGCCGGCCGGGCGCGGGCAGGGAGGGAGGGAGAGCCCCGCAGGGCCAGGCGCGGGGCTGCCGGACCCCGGGGGTCCCTCGCTGCGGCTCGGCGCTTGCACGGCTACCCGGCGGGACCGAGCCCGCTGCCCCGGCAGGGCGCGGGCGTGCCCGGTGTCCCGGCAGGGCGGGAGCGGCCGGCCCCCGGCAGGGCGGGCGGGTCGTGTCGCCCCCCGCCGTGTCCCTCCCGCCGCGGCCCCGCCGCCCCGTACTTAAGGCAGCAGCGGCGGGCGCTGCTCCCGCTGGCGCCCTAACCCTGTGTCCCCGCAGAAGATGGCTCCGTCGTGCTTGCAGCCCCTGCTGAGGTACCGCTCCTTCGCCATCCTCTTCCTCACGCCGCTGCTGCTGCTGCCGCTGCCAGTCGCGGTAGCGACGAAGGTAAGTGCCTGCGGGACCCAGGCGGGGAACAGCCTCCCAGCTCCAGCCCTGCTGCTCCCCCTGCAGCCCATCTCTCTGTCGCCAGCTCCTGTCCTGCTGCCCTGCCAGCCGCACCGGGCCCTGTCCAGGATTTCAGGGCACCTCAGGCAAGGCTATGCCGCACTGGGCACCAGGTCTGCCCTCGCCACTGCGCCTCCTTTGCCACCTGAGCAGGCGGTGCCCAACTTCTGCCACGGCAGTTCTGCTGCTCCACAGTATACTGCAGCAGATCCTTCCTGTCCCCTGATCGCTGAAACTTCCCTGGGCAGCTCAGTAAGCTCCTCAGCCCCACATCTCAGGAGCCTGTGCTGCAAGTTTCACTCCCAGATGCTCTTCAGGCACTGGTGCTAGGCAGCTGAACTTGCAGAGTTCCGTGCCAGTCTCTGTTCACCCAAAGCGTTGTGCCCCTGCCAGGACCTGCGGTTCCCATGGAGCCAACCCATCTTGCAGATTAGCTGCAATTCTTTTGTGGCCAAAGATGAATATCTGCGTAAGTGACCTTGTCCAGGATTGTGCTTTGCACTATCTGATAGCGACGACAGTGAACAGGACTTGTGGCTTCTCCAGCTGACTCTGCTGAGGCTCGGAGGTATTTGGAGGAGGGCTGCTGAGTGGTGTTTCTCATCGGGGTGCAGTCAGAAGCTCTGCGGTTGGTGTGTTATGCAGTGATCATAGCTGCATTCAAATGCAACATCCTCCGGTTCACATCCAGCTTACCCCAGGGATGGTGATGGCTCAACCCCTTTTGCTTCCAGTGGAGCTGCAACAAGCAGGAGATTGGAATAACCCAGTGAGGAGTTTGATCTTCAGTATCTTGTAGCCTTCATGGCAGAATGTGAAAGCTCAGTTAGGCTACTGGAGTTGTAGAGGATATGTGCATGCTGACCACAGTCTTTCTTAGTGACCTGTGTTGCTCAGTGTATGCATGCTTAGAAACAAAAAAAAACCCATGTTTAGAAACAAAATTGCCAACCATTCTGGCATATATATATATATATATATATGCCCCATATATATATATATATATATATATATATATATATATATATATATATATGCCATATATATATTTATAGAATAACAGAATCATAAAATCAACCAGGCTGGAAGAGACCTCCAAGCTCATCCAGTCCAACCTAGCACCCAGCCCTATCCAATCAACTAGACCATGGCACTAAGTGCCTCATCCAGTCTTGTCTTGAACACTTCCAAGGATGGTGACTCCACCACCTCCCTGGGCAGCCCATTCCAATGGCAAATCATGTATATACATACATATATATATACACACCTAAGGAGTATCAGCCCTACCTCAGCGTTGAACCCTGGTGCTGTATAGAAAGGAGAGTTTCCTGCCTGACAGGCAATAGTTTGATCAACACTAGGAAAGATCATTTCCCTAAAGAATAAGTATGTCTTCACTTTTCCAGTATCAGTATGAATATTATGTCACCAGACTAAGCTGGGAAATTACAGGATTTCACAATGGGAGAGCAGCCTTTGCTTAAGCTCTCAGCTCCCTGTTTGTTGTCTGTGCAGAGACACTAAAGAAACATTCTGTTCCTGTTCTAGTAAGCCACTGATAGCTACAGGTACAGATCCAGATGTACATTTAATTCCAGGTCTTGGGCTATTTGAATTGGCTGTGCTGCTTGGAGTTAATTTGTAAGCATGGTTGTATTTTTGAACTTCACACAAATTATTTACTCTCCACTCTACGAGCTCAGGGATTCCTTCTGTATGGTGAATTTTACCCGCTTAAGGTCGTTTATCTCTTTTAATCTGGCAACAGATTAACCACAGTCACTTTTGCACTTAGTTATTGTGGTGCAGCATGAATTGTGCCTCCTGTCTGTGAAGGGAAGAGGCTTAAATGGGATCTGATAGCTTTTTAGTTTCTGAAGGAATACTGCTTTCAAAACTCGTGCTGTAATTAAGCTCCAGGAAACCTGAAGCGGGGAGGGGGAACCCCAAACAATTAAAATTACATTTTGGAAAGCTTTTTTCTGCTTCTCAAGATGAAGGGAAAAAAAAACCCCACCCCCCCATTTATAAATGTCACCTCATGGCAAGTTTTAAAGGTCACTGTACCACCATTTATTTTTGCAGTAAAGTCCCACTTGTTCTATTAGAATAAAATCCTATAAACACAGACTTTAAATAGGAGCAAATTCTGCAGGACAGAACTCTGGCTTTAGCTTCACAACCCTGTCCACTGCTGGCTCTTAAATGCTTTCTGCTCCTAACCATTTTGAAAGTGCCAAGGGAGGAAGGTGAGGTTACTGAAATGCCTCAACAACAGCCTCAAAAGCCCTGTGGCCACATTCTAAGGTGAAGAGTCCCCTCAGTAGGTCAGCACAGGATGATCTGGGGAATTAAGTCCCTCTAAGCTATTTAGTCACTTAAAAAAAGGAAAGTGTTTTACTTTGTTACTTTAAAATGTTGATAAACGTTCAATTATTCAATTGTATGTGCTGGACACACGTCAAAGACTGGAGGATTTCAGTCAAGTTGGTCATCCACATGGGGAAATTTGGCCATCCTTTAGAAAATAATGGAGATAGAAACACCCAAATCTACAAACCTTGTTAAAAATTCCTGCCTCTATCCCTGGCACTATTAAAAGTTTCTGCTTGCCTCAGCTGCCAAGAGGTAACTGCACACAGCTGGGTCCTGGGCTAGTTGTGGAAGGTTTCTTTTTCTCACACCATATATTCTGGAGGGGGGTGTGCATTACAAAACTGTGTTTAAGAAGAGATTTGTATGCAAATGCCTCCAGAAGAAGGCTTAAAAGAGCCAAGTTTAAATCGTCAAGTCCCTGCTACCTGTTTCAGCATAACTTGCTTAGTTACAGATGATGGAGTGCTTGGGCTTGTTGTAAGAGCTACCAATGCGTTTCTTATCTTTAAGAATAGCTTGCTGTGCCTAAATGTGTCTTCCATTGTGCTGCAGGAGGCTAAATGTGCATACATCATTATCATCATGGCTGTGTTCTGGTGCACTGAAGTGATCCCGCTGGCTGTTACCTCCCTCATGCCTGTGGTGTTTTTCCCTCTGCTCGGAGTTCAGAGCTCTAAAACAGTAAGGAACTTGCTCAGACTGATACAGGGATGTGAATTCCTCTGCTTCCCCACCAGGGTTCAGCAAATCAGGGGAGTGTTCCAGTTCGGTGGTGCTGCTTTTGAGCACGTTGAGCAATGTTCAGGGTTCCTGTACGGGAAGATGCTGAACTCAATACACATTTGCTCAGGACTTTAAGGGTGTTGGAGCTCGAGGTGGTAAAGGGGAAAGGCTGTTTCTAGGGGTGGATCCTGCTGGAGAGCATCCTTCTAGTGCCAGTGGCCTGTGTTTATAACCCATCCCATGAGATGTGTCCTCTGGAAAATGCACAGGGCAAACTTCTTCTGACACGGTAGGGAGCATGATGCCAGCAAGCAGAGTGTCCCCTCCAAAGTTCATTCTGGCTGTTGTGTGGCTCTGTTTAGGTTCTGTAGCCCTGCTGCAGTGCTGGTCAACAAGTTGGTGAGAGCAGCTGTGCTTGGTAAAGGTGCTGAGACTTCTGGTTTGGTGCTCAGCGTTTCTGGTGTCTGCAAAATGCCTCGAGCCCTTAACAGTGCTTTAGGAAACTGCTAAAGGGTCAGGAAGGAAGGTTCAAGCTGCACAGAGGGCTCCTGCTCTAAACAGCTCAGCACTTAGGACATAAAGGGTTTGGTAGCTCTGAGGCTGCAACGGTCTCTTCTGCTGGTGGGATGGGACCTGGTGCAGGTTCTGGGAGGATGGAAGGCAAAATGTAATAGTGAATTGAGGGCAGTGGGGGCCCTGACCTACCTTCTCTGTCTTGCAGGTGTGCTTGCAGTACCTGAATGACACAAACATGCTCTTTGTGGGAGGGCTGATTGTTGCAATCTCTGTTGAACACTGGAATCTTCACAAAAGGATTGCACTGAGGGTCCTGCTGATCCTTGGGGTCAAACCTGCACTGTAAGAGTGTTACATTACTTCTTTCTTGCCCCTGACAATTCAGCAGAGGTCTAGGAATAGTCCTTAACTGTCAGCAGAGAAGGGGACCTTCAAAAACCTCCTTTGCTGCAGTTGTACAGTTCCCAGAGGTAAAGTCTGGCAGCAGAAAGAGTTTATTTGTCCTTTAGCCAAAACCAGCATGTGGCTAAATTCTAGACATTTGCCACTGGGGACAAAATGATGACAGACTTAATCATGCACAGACTGAAGAGCTAAAGGGCTTTCTGGGATTCCTTCAGTGAAGGTGGCAGAGCTGTCCTGGAAGGGAATCTGGCCCTGCTTTGTGTTAATGGGTGCCATACACATCCCTGCCTGGGCTCTGCTCTCTGAATTGCAGTGACCACAAAGCCTGGCAGCATCTGCTTGCTTTCCTCTTTTCTCCTCTGCCTGTTTCTCTCTTTTCAGCCTCATGCTGGGATTTATGATAGTCACTGCCTTCCTGTCCATGTGGATAAGTAACACAGCCACCACTGCTATGATGGTTCCCATTGTCCAGGCTGTCCTGGATCAAATGGACAACACAGAGCATGATGTGACCATGATGGAACAAGGAACTGGGCAGACAATTACAGTGATTGAGCTGGAAGAAAAGAGTGCAGCAGATCTCACCACAGTGAATGGTAAGGGGCCCAGTCAGCTACTGAACTTGTTACACTCTGAGCCCCCTGTCGTGGGAGTTCTCTGTTCCTTTTCCAAGGAACAAAGATTTGTTTTACCCAGCATTGAAAGCAATAAATGCATGCAACAAAATCCCCTTTGGTATTGTTGAGCTGGTTGCAATTGCCATAAATCCATTGTCCTGCACCATCAGTCCAGTCAGGCTTCAAGCTTAGATTGTTAACCTGGGAGAGCAGTGGGCACAGCAGCAACATGTCATGGTTAGTGTAAACTGACATTGATCTGAAGAGTTATGCCAGACCAGAGCTTGGCTTTGGGTGGGGTTTTTTTTACTGCCCATAGTCACAGCTGTTAGAGCTGGTTGGGTTCTTATTGTGGTATTGGGATGGTTCCAGTGACTACAATTTCTGGCTGGTGGTAAGCCTCTCTGTGAAACAGAAAATTACTGCTCAGAAACTGTGGCATTGATCTGGACAGCAGCATCCTTGGACCGTGTAGATCCTCTCTTCAGTTCCTCACAAGCAGGGCTCCAGAGTGCTTAGGGACATAGCTGTGAGGGTTTGCATTTCAAAACATGGCCATACACAAACTGGCAACACTGAGCCTGCAGACCCTGCACTGAACTCTTTGCCTCCCTATCCTGACCTGAGACAAGTCACCTTCTTTGTCTCCAGCTGTAAGCAATGGGCAAGTCCCTGATGACCCCAGATCTTCTGAGGAGAAGAGGACGAGGAAGAGCATCTGTAAGGGGATGACACTTTGTGTCTGCTACGCTGCCAGCATCGGGGGAACTGCGACACTCACCGGCACGGGACCTAACATGGTGTTGAAAGGGCAGATGAATCAGTGAGTCATTGCTGCTGCTGCTGCTGCTGCTGCTGCTGCTGCTGCGACACACACATAGAATCCTGGAAGGGTTTAAGTTGGAAGGCACCTCAGAAATCATCTCCTCACAGGCTCACCGGATGTCAGGGGTTGAAAGGGACTCAAAGAGATCATTGAGTCCAACCTCCCTGCCAGAGCAGGACCATACAGTCTAGCTCAGGGCACACAGGAACACATCCAGACAGGCCTTGAAAGGCTCCACAGAAGGAGACTCCACAACCTCTCTGGGCAGCCTGTTCCAGTGCTCTGGTACCCTTACAGTAAAGAAGTTCCTCCTTGTGTTGAGCTGGAACCTCCTGTGCTGCAGCTTCCATCCATTGCTCCTTGTCCTATCCCAGGGAGCCAGCTGCACACGGCCACATTCAGTCCGGCCTTGAACACCCCCAGAGAGGAGGCAGCCACAGCCTCCCTGGGCAGCCTGTTCCAGAGTCTCACCACCCTCCTACTGAAGAACTTCTTCCTCAGCTCCATTCCAACCCTGCTCTCCTTCAGCTTTAAACCATTCCCCCTTCCCTGTCCCTAGATACTCTCCTGAAAAGTCTCTCTGCAGCCTTCCTGTAGGGTCCTTTCAGGTATTGGAAGGCAGCTCTAAGGTCCCTCCCAGAGTCTTGTCTTCTCCAGGCAAACAACCTAACAGCCTGTCCTCATAGCAGAGGTTATTCTTACTGTTTCTGTGACCAAATGTCTAGTCTTAGATGAAAGGTTCAGCTGCAAGCTCTAAGCAATGAGTCACCGGTTGATGAACTGAGAGTGAAGTAATTTGCCTCATTTTTTGCAGCAGCCCTCTTTGGGCAGCTGTGTGCTGGTGTTAGTTCTCCCGAGCAAAGTGCTTGCTGCTAATCAGCCAATAGCTGGTTGAGCATGAGGTAGTGGTTCTTCTGCCTCCTCAACTCAGAAGGACGATGAACTCCATGCTAAAGAGAGCTGAAATAGCCTCTCCTACAGTGTTAAGTCTTCCATCCTGTGGCTGTGGAAACTACAGCTGCTGTTGGAAAGGAAAGGAGCTATCCACAAAATGCTCTTGCCTAAAGTGGTTGAAGTGGAAATCTTGCAGACTCCACAGCAGTGCTCAAGGTTGCTCCCTCCTGCTTGTAGTCCTGCAGCCTGCTGGGTGTGACAGCCAGCTGGAAATTCGCTGTTGGTATTTTTTTCCCTCCAGCCATTATTGGTGGACACAGGGAAGAGCAAAAATTGCTGTTCTTAAAACACTGAGCTCATTCTTTTAAGGCAACTGACAACTTTGCCTGCTGTTGAAGTGGCAGGAGTGCCACTTTTAATTTCAGGAAAGGCAGTTCTTGCTCTCTCACTGGAAAGAGTGGGGAGGAAGAAGGAATGTCCTGTCTTGAGATAAATGAGCAGGCAGGTTGGAAGTGAAGGGCACCCTGAATGTGTAGGACATCTTTCAGCAGTGCTTGTCTTACAGAAACCTAAAATACCACCATGAGCTCCTACATGCATGGAAGGTAAATCTAGGGGAAGCTGAGGAGCATTGAAGTTCTGCTCTAAAATCCAAGCTGCCTTCCCTAGTGAGTTAGGCTGTGTGTGTTGCCTGTGAGTGCTTGTAGTGGTTGTTCTAGTTTTATGTGTCCTTGTCACCAGCACATCTTAAAGGGAGCTGCTTTGACATTTTTTCTTTGCAGGTTGTACCCCAATAACAATGATGTTTTGAATTTTGCTTCCTGGTTCGGGTTTGCCTTCCCAAACATGGTTCTGATGTTGGTGCTGGCTTGGCTTTGGTTACAGTGCTCCTTCATGGGACTCAAGTGAGTGTTTCAAGTAGATGACGTTGGGTAAAGCCCTCAGCTAATGCAGATCAGCTTACTGAGGGATAAGTGCACTGACAAGTTCCTGCATTTGTAGCAGAGAGAAGTTCCATTTCACAGTAACTTTTGAGGTCTGGAAGTTTTCTGGTTTTATGGGACTTGCACCAAGGCAAAAGCTTTTGATACTCTTCATGTTCAGACAGAATGCCTTTCTATTTTTCCATCTCACATCTGTGGAGACATCTCTCTCCTAGGACAGTTAGCATAGCTGCTTTGCTACCCTTCAGTCAAAACTGGGTTTTTCATCCCAAGTTGCTCCAAATTTGACAGAGCCTTAGATCCATTCACAGGCTCCTTTCTTCTCTGAGATCTGGCATCTTCCCATGAAATATCTTGACACTGTTGTCACTTCTTTGTTCCTGGCCTCTGCTGTAGTCTGTGTCTGTCCCCAGGAATGACAGCTTCAGAGTATCAGACATGTCTGTCAAGCCCTCTAGTATATTAATTCTTACAGTATTTCCCTCTTCCTTTTTCTTACAGCTTTAAAAAAAGCTGGGGCTGTGGGGCAGAGAGAACTGCCAAAGAAAAAGCTGCCTACAACGTCCTGAAGGCAGAAATGAAGAAATTAGGTCCCATCACTTATGCTGAATTCAATGTCCTCCTCATGTTTCTTCTGCTGGTTCTCTTGTGGTTCTCCAGACATCCAGGCTTTGTGAAAGGCTGGGCTGCCAGGCTCTTCCCAGAAGGAGAAAAGTAAGTTTTTATGTATTTCTTCTTTTTCATCCTGTACCCTCTTGAATGTGAATCAGATTCTCTTGCTCTTGCGTTCCACTTTGAGTGTGGGGTCATTCATAGAATCATAGAGTCAACCAGCTTGGAAGAGACCTCCAAAATCATCCAGTCCAACCTAGCACCCAGCCCTATCCAGTCAACCAGACCATGGCACTAAGTGCCCCATCCAGTCTGTTCTTAAACACTTCCAGGGACGGTGACTCCACCACCTCCCTGGGCAGCCCATTCCAATGCCAATCACTCTCTCTGCCAACAACTTCCTAACAACATCCAGCCTAGACCTCCCCTGGCACAACTGGAGACTGTGTCCCCTCCTTCTGTTGCTGCTTGCCTGGCAGCAGAGCCCAACCCCACCTGGCTACAGCCTCCCTTCAGGTAGTTGCAGACAGCAATGAGCTCTGCCCTGAGCCTCCTCTTCTGCAGGCTGCACACCCCCAGCTCCCTCAGCCTCTCCTCACAGAGCTGTGCTCCAGGCCCCTCCCCAGCTTTGTCGCCCTCCTGTGGACATGTTTCAGTATCTCAACTTTTCTCTTGAATTGAGGAGCCCAGAACTGGACATAGCACTCAAGGTGTGGCCTGAGCAGTGCTGAGCACAGGGGCAGAATGACCTCTCTGGTCCTGCTGGCCACACTGTTCCTGATGCAGGCCAGGATGCCATTGGCTCTCCTGCCCACCTGGGCACACTGCTGGCTCATCTTCAGCTACACTTTACCAGCACCCCCATGTCCCTCTCTGCCTGGCTGCTCTCAGCCACTCTGTCCCCAGCCTGTAGAGCTGCTTGGGGTTGTTGTGGCAAAAGTGCAGAACCCTGCACTTGGCCTTGTTCAATCTCATCTCATTGGCCAATGCCCACTCACCCAGTCTGTTAAGGTCCCTCTTCAGGGCTCTCCTACCCTCCAACAGATCAATACCTGCTCCTACCTTGGTGTCACCCCAGCCTTGTCCAGATCCATGTGTTTGCTGGCCTTGTTTCTGGCTCTTGTGCCTGAGATCACCACTTGGGCTGCTGTTTGGCAGCTCGTGCTGCAGTGAAGGCTGGAGACTGAGCCACAGAGCAAGCTGAACCTCCTAAAGGAAGAGAAAATTCCTCAGTGCTGGTCTCAGTCACACTGAAGTCAGTGTTAGCATTCTGTTTGTGTCAGCTCCAATCAGCTGTGGTGTCATTTGACAATACCGCCTCAGAAACAGAATCACAGAAACAGAAACATCCAGGTTGGAAAAGTCCCTCAGGATCACTGAGTCCAACCTATAACCCTGATCAACAAGATTCACATTAAAACCATATCCCTAAGCACCATATCCAAACAACCCTTAAACACATCCAGCGTGGGTGACCTCAATGCAGTGGCTTAGAAGTCACTGGGACATTGACTGGGCACTTTGAGTGGCTTAAAACACCAAATGCAGGGTGGGACTGCCAGACCATTTCTTGACACATCTTCCTCTAAGATACACCTGTTGAGTCTTGGCTTCACCACAGAGAGGTAGCCCTGCTGCCTGGAGCTGCTGCCAGCTGTGGCTCTGGGTATTAATGTGTAACTGCAGCTGGTTTCTTGTATTCCTGTGTTTGTGCTGTGGCAGGGCCAAGAGATCTCAGTCATGAACTAATGACCCATTTTGCTAATGAGCAAATCCCAAACAGGATGACAAAGTGCAGTGCCTGCAGTGCTGGAAGGCAGCCATCTCCCAGGAGAAGGATGCCTCTTTTCTAAGCTGTATTCTTCCTTCCTCCTTAGGTACATCACTGATTCTGCTCCTGCTGTCTTTATTGCCCTGCTGCTGTTTATCCTTCCTGCTGATAGACCCAAATTCATAGGCTGGAATCCAAGCGTGTCTCACCCTGAACAGACAGAAGAAGGTATTTGAAAGAGGAATTGTAACCTTGTGAAACAGCCAGCTCCAGCTAACATGGCAGGAACACCTAACAGTTCCTGCTCCTCTTTATTACCCTTAGCCCATGCAGAGTTCTCAGTAACATGCATCTGCCTGTTGGGTCTTTCCCTGCTGTCTTGTAGAGCAGGAGACAGAATTGTCTTCTCTCACCTAAAACATGTTCTGCTTTTCATTTCTCACTTCAGATATAAAAAAGCCATTTTTATCAGCCCCGCTGCTAGACTGGAATGTGGTTCAGAGGAAGATGCCCTGGAGCATTGTGCTGCTGCTGGGAGGAGGTTTTGCTTTGGCTGATGCAAGCGCAGTATGTCCTGACACTCTTTTTTCTCTGACTCCAAGGAGAACTTGCCTGGTTTGTTATCTAGTCCTGTATTACTGGGCATGCACCCAAAGCCAAACCCAGGAGAGATGTTCAGATCTGGATGCAGATCCAAATTAGCCAAAATTGGGAGGACAGGTAAATGTTTGTGCCCCTCTTTGTCAGGAGTTTCTGTGCTCTGGCCAAATTTCTTCAGTTTACCTGCTGAGCAGTTTGGGATCTTCACTGGCTGGATGGGCCAGAAAAGCAGCTTTTTTTTTTCTTCCCTATTATCATCACAATCCCAGCCCTGGCTAGAAAAAAAACCAGAAGTATAGATAAGACTTGTAAGGTTTTCAGTACCATTTGAGGTTTATTTAAAGGATTTAAACCAAACTGCTACTGAAGTGGTCAGGAAGAACATCATTGTGGGTAGCTACCTTCCCAGAGTGGGGTTTCTTGAACCTCTTGCCAGTGGCTGTTGACAGGCAAATGTGATGCATTCCATAAGCCCATGGTTTGAGCCTGTGTTCATAAATTCACAGGAAAGGCAGCTGAATTCCCAACACAGGAAAGAATCTTGAGGTGAACCATATTGTTTCCTTCATCACTGCTAAGAGGTATCTAAATCGAAGCAAGACTTAGCTGTCAGCATTGCTGTGCTCTGGGAGAATTCAGGCTCACAGCTAAGTTTTGTGGCTGGATGGGTTTAGACCATGGGACAAATGAAAACTCCAGGGACCTCCCTTCATCTGCATACATCATGGATACATCAGTAAAGCTCCAGAGCATCAGAAGCCATCACAGCAAAGATTTTGCAAGCAGATTGAGTCAACTGCTGCCTGTATTCCTGCAACAGAGTATTGATGGTCATGCAGAAACATGGCAAATACAAGCTTGGAGGCTTCTGAGTGATACATTAAGGGTTTGCCACCAGCTCACCACAGCAATAACTGTTTCTGTTCAGAAAATCCCATCATTTGGAGAGCAGTGTGAGCAGGTATTTGGCCTCCAGAACAACCAGTGCAGTGAGACTCAATGTGATGCCTGCCTGGCAAGAAATTGGTTTTGGTGTTCTTGACTGTTGATTGCATTTCCTGGATGGTGCTGGTGTAATTCGGGAGCCATCCAGCATCACTCGGTAGGAATGTTGCAGGTAACAGGAGTTGCCTTGCTCATGAGCTCAGGGTTCTAAGCCTCCCTGAGAGACAGTTGTTGTTTTCTTGTCAGAACTCTGGGCTCTCAGCTTGGCTGGGCCATCAGATGACTCCTCTAGGATCTATCCCCCCGTGGGCCATCGCCACAGTGCTCTCTCTGATCATAGCTGTCTTCACTGAGTGCACCAGCAACGTCGCCACAACCACCCTCTTCCTACCTGTCTTCTCATCCATGGTAAGGCTGCTCCCAGCCCCTTATCCTGACAGCTCTGTTAACCTGTCTCCTGAGACCCCACCTGGAGTACTGTGTGCAGTTCTGGAGCCCCCAACACAAGAAGGACATGGAAGTCTTGGAGCTAGTCCAGAGGAGGCCACCGAGATGCTCAGAGGGCTTCAGCAGCTCTGCTATGAGGACAGGCTGAGGGAGTTGAGGCTCTGCAGCCTGGAGAAGAGAAGGCTTTGAGGAGACCTTGGAGTGGCCTTGCAGTATCTGAAGGGGGCTAGAGGAGGGCTGGGGAGGGACTACTGACAAGATCTTGTGATGACAGGACAAGGAGCAATGGGTTTAAACTGGTGGAGGGGAGATTGAAACAGGATGTTAGGAAGACATTCTTGACAGTGAGGGTGGTGAGACACTGGCACAGGTTGCCCAGGGAGGTGTTCAGGACCAGGTTAGATGAGGCCTTGAGTGACCTGTTCTAGTGGGAGGTGTCCCTGCCTATGGCAGGGGTTTGGAACTGGATGATCTTTGAGGTCCCTTCCAACCTAAACCATTCTATGTTTCTATGATTCTACTGGCAAGGCAGTATCTCTTTTATTGCCTTGATTGTTGCTCCAGTGTTAATCTACAGCAACTGACTGTGCCACAGTGGGTACTGGTTTTAGCTGCTGTTCCCCGATGCCTTTATAGCATCACCAGTAAACAGAGAGTAGCAATGCAGACTTTCCTCAGGCTGCCTCTAAGCCTGAAGGCTGAGCACCAACTTTCCAGGAGGAGAAGGTGATCCAGGATGCCTATTCATGGGCACCCTCATTGAAAAGGAAGCCAGTTCAGACCTTCTGTGAGGTATTTCTTGGCCCTGGAGAAAGTGAAGCCAGAGTCTCTCTTTTCATACAGATCAACAAACCTCACAGAATCATAGAATGACAAAATCACTCAGGGTTGGAAGGGACGACAAGGATCACCCAGTTCCAATGCCCCTGCTATGGGCAGGGACACCTCACACTAGATCAGGCTGTCCAGAGCCTCATCCAGCCTGGCCTTAAACACCTCCAGGGATGAGGCTTCCACCACCTCCATGGGCAACCCATTCCAGGCTCTCACCACCCTCATGCTGAAGAACTTCTTCCTAACTGCCAGTTTGAATCTACCCATTTCTAGCTTTGTTCCATTCCCCCCAGTCCTGTCACTCCCTGACAGCCTAAGAAGTCACTCCACAGCTTTCCTGTAGCCCCTCTTCAGCTACTGAAAGGTCACAATAAGGTCACCTCGGAGCCTTCTCCTCTCCATTTACTTCTGGTCAGTTTGTACTGAAGCCATCAACTCAGGGCTGGAAAAACACACACCAAAAAACCCCAAAGCAGCCCAAAATCCAGCCCTTGCCATTGATCTCTTTGAATGAATCCTCAATCTTCATGGGTTTCTGCTGGAATACAATAAGTGGCAAGCTGCATTGCCAGAAGTTTGGCATTTTCCACAGGAAGCCAGAAGAGTTTTATCACTCGGCAAAGAAAACCTGGCACGTTCTGGTGCTGTTTGTCTGAGCAGAATGGGAGTTGTAGCACGATGGGAAAGAAGGAATAGGTTTTGTTATTGGTATGTAAAGTACAACTGCTTTATTCTAGGTCATTTCATCCAATGATCCCAGTCAAGGTGCTGAGCTATTAGTGACTTAAATTGGCTCTTAAGATCTGAGTCCCACAGAGTTTGTGTAATTATGGTGCTGTCCTTATGTTACCCTGGGAAAAAATGTGGTCCCAAGGTCAAGGAATAAATTTGAGTAGAGCTCCAAATTATACCACAGAGCAAAACAAACAATGAGAGGGAATCCAACATCGTTTTTAAGTGTAGCGGGACAGGAAAAGGGCAAAGTTATCTTTAAGCACATATGGATGCTTGTAAATGATAGGAGAGGAAGCAAGCCTGTGTCTGAGTGCCCTAGGAGAGATGTTCTTTGTGCTTTCCCTGTGGAACACCTCCAGAGTGGGGTTGCCTCCATCTGATTGCAGGCTACATCTGTCAAGATCCATCCTCTCTACGTGATGGTGCCTGCTACCCTCAGTGCCTCCTTTGCCTTCATGCTGCCTGTTGCCACACCGCCAAACGCCATCGTCTTCTCCTATGGCCACATTCGTGTTCTGGATATGGTAAGATGGGGACTGCCTGGAGCTCTCCATGGCCTTTAGCCAGCTGAAGTTAAAAACTGGCAAGCCTTTAAAGTCCTTTAAGACAACCCTTAAGTCTCTTAAACACTGAAAGGTTAACATGCACTCAGTGCTTTCGAGTCTGCTGGGGCTTTGGCAAGTGCAGCTGAAGCCTTGTTTCCACTGGAGCTGAAGGCAGAAGGTAACAATCATTTGCCCTAGGCTCTGCTCCTCTGATTGTCTGCCAGACCACACAGTGCCAGGTCTGTGCCCAGCACTCAGACATTATTGGGTTCCTGACCAGAGGCTTGAAGGGGCAGAAGCTGTGCTTTGACTAATAGGAGCTACTGGTACATGGCTGAAAGCACCTGGACTTAAACCATATGCCTAAGCACCACATCCAAATGACCCTTAAACACATCCAGGGTGGGTGACCCCATCACCGTCCTGGGCAGATCATTCCAGTCCCTGACCACTCTTCTCCATGAAAACCTTTTCCCTACTGTCCAATCCAAACCTGCCCAGCCTCAGATTGAGGCCATTCTGTCTCTAATTACCTGTGAGCAAAGCCCAGCAGCAGCCTCTCCACAACATCCCTTCAGGTAGTTGTAGGCATCAATGAGGTCTCCCCTCAGCCTCCTCTTCCTCACACTAACCATCCCCAGTTCCCTCAGTTGCTCCTCATCAGATTTATCCTCCAGGCCCTTCCCCAGCTTTTTTGCCCTCCTCTGGACCCACTCCAGCACCTCCACATCTCTCTTGTATTGCAGTGTTCGAAACTGAACATGACACTCGATGTGTGGCCTCACCAAAGCAGAGTAAAAGGGGACAATCACCTCCCTGCCCCTGCTGGAAACAGCATTTTTAATACAAGTCAGGATGCCATTAACCTTCTTGGCTGCCTGGGCATGCTGCTAGCTCCTATTCAGCTCCTGTCTATTACAACCCCCAGATCCTTTTCTGCCAGGCAGCTCTCCAGCCACACTGCCCTAAGCCTGTAGCGTTGCTTGGGGTTGTTGTGTCCAGGGGCTGTGCTCAGCAGGGCCTTGCTGATGTCCCCTGAGAGCACAGGGCAGGGAGCACAGTGGCTCTTTCTGGCACGTGTTTGACCATGGCTCTCTCTGGTGTGTGCACAAATTGGCCTTCCTGCAATTGGCTGTGCTGCTCTTTGGTTATTGTTGTTGGTTTGGACTTTTGTCCTCACAGGTTAGATCTGGAATAGTGATGAACATCATTGGAGTCTTCTGTGTCACGCTGGCCATCAACACATGGGGAAGACCTATATTTGAGCTGGACACTTTCCCAGACTGGGCAAACAGCACAACTAATCAGTGAGCAGTGAAGATTTCATGTGCTAAAGAAGGAAAGGACTCTTACTACTACTCCTAATCACCCAAAGCCCTCTGTAAAGTCTCACCACCTCTTCAGATCTGGTGTCAGGTGGTTGCTATCTTCTGGGAGTCACACCACAGTTCAGGCAAGAACCAATTCAAACTTATCCTGGTCGTGCTGGAGCCAGAAGTGCTGTTTAATCACACAACCCTAAGGATCATGTGTCTGGATCATGAGTGTGATCAAGTGATTTGGTGTCCCTGCAATCAAGGTCGAGATTGATAGTTTAACGAACGTTCAATAAAGAGGGGCAGGCTGTGGTTGCAACTACCCTGTCACTGGGATCTGCTGGGAATCAGCACCATTGGACACTGCATTTGGGCAGGAGCTGAGATTCATTAACTTGACTCTGTCATCTGGACAGAGGAATCTCTGCTTCGCTTGTCTAGTGGGAGAAGGGGCTCGTGTGCTGTGTTGTGCTTTGTGCTGTGTTGTGTTGAGCTGCTTTGTTGCGTTGTGCTGTGTTCTTTGTTGTGTTTTGTGCTGTGTTCTTTGTTGTGTTTTGTGCTGTGTTGTGCTTGTTGTGTTTTGTTTGTGCTGTGTTGTGCTGCTTTGTTTGATGTGTTGCTTTGCTGTGTTATACTGCTTTGTTGTGTGGTTCTTTGGTGTGTTTTGGTGTGTTTTGTTGTGCTGTGTTGTGCTGCTTTGTTTGATGTGTTGCTTTGCTGTGTTATACTGCTTTGTTGTGTGGTTCTTTGGTGTGTTTTGGTGTGTTTTGGTGTGCTGTGTTGTGCTGCTTTGTTTGATGTGTTGCTTTGCTGTGTTATACTGCTTTGTTGTGTGGTTCTTTGGTGTGTTTTGGTGTGTTTTGTTGTGCTGTGTTGTGCTGCTTTGTTTGATGTGTTGCTTTGCTGTGTTATACTGCTTTGTTGTGTGGTTCTTTGGTGTGTTTTGTTGTGCTGTGTTGTGCTGCTTTGTTTGATGTGTTGCTTTGTTGTGTAGTGTTGCTTTGCTCTGTTGTTCTTTGTCATGTTTTGGTGTGTTTTGTGCTCTGTGTGTTTTGTTGCACTGCGTTGTGCTGCTGTTGTGTTGCTTTGTTGTGTTTTTTGCTTTGTTTTGCTGTACTTTGTTGTGTTTTGTGCTCTGTGTGTTTTGTTGTACTGTGTTGTGCTGCTTTGTTGTGTTACGTTGCTTTATTGTGTTGGTTTGTGTTGTGCTGTGTCTTCTGTTGTGTTTTGTGCTGATGTGTTGTGCTGTGCAGTCCTTTGTTATGTTTTGGTGTGCTGTGTTGTGCGTGGTTGTGTTTAGTTGTGCTGTGGAGCTGTGTTGTTGCACTGTGTTTTGTTGTGCTGTGCTATGTTGTGTTATGTTGCTGTGTTGCATTATGTTTTAGTCAGGCCTTGGAATCCTTCCAAGTCAACATCCAACACCTCTCCCATTGCCTTGTTTTCATTCCCCAGTCTCACTGCATTCAGAGAGCCTTACTGAGGGCTGAGATAACATAATTCCATGGTTCAGCTGAAGTCTCAGGCAGTGCTGAGTAAAGGCTGGCTTTGTCTTCCCAGCCACTGGATGTGGTTTCTACCTGCCAAACAGTGTTTTGCTGATGCCAGCCTGGAAATGGCTGCAGACCTGTAGGACTTCACATCCATTGTGAAGGTTCCCCAGATGTGCCTTACTGAACAACTCTGAAATTCTGGAATGGAGACAAAGCATGAGAAAGGCTCTAACTGGAGGCCTTCTGAAAATATGGGGCCCCAAATTTTAGGTCTTGTGCTGGCTGCCAGAGTGGGAGCTGTCTTGGGTACTTTGGAATTCAGATCCAGTGAGGAGAGTGTTCTGCAGAACCTGTTTTTGTGTCATTTCCAAAGCAGAAGTAGCCTATAGAAAGACTGGGGCTGGGCTAGGTGTGTTTGTCAGTGATGTGTGGATGCTTTTCCTTCAACCCTGGAGAAGAAGTTGGATGGGAGGTGGAGAGATCTGCGGCAGTGAGCCAAGTCCTGCTCCCAGCCCTGCTGTGCAGCCTCACACAAGGCAGATCACCACTTTTTGCCTCAGTTTCCCCTGAGGAAGATGCCATGGTGCCTGTCTGCCTCATAAGGGTACTATGAGGATGTAAGGGTCAAATTCTGCACCCAAAGTGGTTCCCCACCTGATGACAAGGGTGCAGCACGTGGAGTGGTCTGGTTCTTAACATCAATGTGCTTTGTAGAGCTGGTAAGGTTCTCCCTTTTTGTCTTCAGGAATGAGGGAAATATTTATCCACAAAATGAGCATGTGCTTTTCTGAGCAGGAAACTACTTCAAGAATGTTTTGGTTTTCATGCCTTTGTCACCTGTGCTCTTTCAAGGTGCTGGGCACCGTAAGCTCTACCGACTTGTTCCCAGGTGCCTTCAGTGGCACTTTGTCTACCCAGCTGGCTGCATTGTGGTGTAGCCTCATACCTCTTCCATGGAATGGTGGAGCATGTGGGTAAACACTGTCCCACTTGCAGATATCGACAGGAAAGGGCAGTTCTAGTGCCAAGAGGTGGTTTGGTCACAGAAATTTCTCACCACTCAAAGCTTATTGCAATGTTTGTTTGAAGACGTAAAACCAGGAACAGTTAAGCACCTTCTGTGCTTTGACAGTCACCACTTCATGTTGATTTGCATCTGTAGGGGTCTAAATGCACTTGGGAAAGGGACTCATTCTGCCTTCTGATGGACTTCAGAGTATGAGGACATATCACCACTGCCAGGTACTTCTTGGTGCTTGCCCTTCACTGCTGCAGCACAGAGTGGAGCTTGTGTGGGTGGGTAGCACTCAGCTCATCTCAGTCCATGCAGATCAAAATTCTCTCAAACCTGTTTCACCTCAGAGCTGAGCAGACACTTCCTGTCCCATCTGCAGGAAGGAATGTTCCATAACTTCCTTGAAGGGGAGAAAGTTCTCTCATCTCAACTAGGGATGAGCTTCCCTCTGTTGCTGTGCAAGGATAAAACAAAATCTGGTTCCATCAGTGGTCACACAGTGATCATTGACAGGGCAGGGGGAAGATGCAGGTGGACTGAAGGATTTGTTTGATGTGCCCACTCTCCCGTCAGGAGCAAATGTTTCTTTCTGAGTCACTTTTATGATTGATTTGTACTTAATTTAAATGGGTGAGTTGCAGAATTGGAGCCTGGCAAATAAAAGAATTTACCAGAACTGTCTCCTCTCTTGTTTCCTGCACAACATAATGCACCATTAGCTTCCACTGTAGCATGGGATTGCTCTGGGATGGTCCAGGAGGGTACCATAGAGAGCTTGGATACTGCTTTAAGTGTCACAGAATGTCAGGGGCTGGAAAGGACCTCCAAAACTCATCCATCCTAACCCCCCTGCCAGAGCAGGATCTCCTAGACCAGATCACACAGGAACATATCCAGGCAGGCCTTGAATATCTCCAGAGAGGGAGACTCCACAACCCCCCCGGGCAGCCTGTTCCAGGGTTCTGCCACCCTCACAGGGAAAAAATTCCTCCTTATGTTTACATGAAACTTCCTATGCCTCAGCTTCCACCCAGTGCCCCTTGTCCTGTCCCTGGGCATCACCCAACAGGGACTGGCTCCAGCCTCCTGGCACTCACCTTTACATATTGATAACCATTGATGAGGTCACCTCTCAGTCTTCTCCAAGCAGCACAGCCCCAGCTCCCTCAGGCTCTCCTTGTAACAGAGATGTTCCATTCCCTTCAGCATCTCTGTGGCTTTGCACTGGACTCTCTCAAGCAGTTCTATGTCCCTCTTGAATTGGTGTCCCAGAACTGGACACAGTACTCCAGATCTGGCCTCAGCAGGACAGAGTAGAGAGGCAGGAGAACCTCTCTCAACCTACTAACCACAGCCCTTCTAATACACTCCAGAATGGCATTGTCCCTCCTGGCCACAAGAGCACATTGCTGGCTCATGGGCAACCTCCCATCAACTAGGTACCTCCAGACCTTCACATACCAATGGTTCCTTCCCTTTCCTCAGCTTAGTCCTAAGGCAGGTTTCCACCTTTGGAAATGCTTAGGTGGGACCAGATCCCTGCATACACTGCAAGCTGACCCCTTCATTTCAAAGTAAAAAATGAACAGAGCCTAAGGAACACAATCAGCTTTTCAGAACTAATCTTGTATGGACTCTGCAGTGTCACAACCCTCCCCCCCAGGCTTTTCTTCAGCAGCAAGCATGCAGAGTGCCCTGTTGCAGTGCCCTGCCTGATCTCGGTTGTGGAGGCAGGGAATGAATGTGGCCGAGGCAGGGAATCAATGTGGCTGAGCCAGGAATTTATGGAATTTATATTAAAAAAAAAACGAGATCCAGGAATTAATCCAGTTCTCATTGGCAGAGTCAGTCAGACTAAGATGCACAAGGATACCATAGGCGATTTGACCACTTTGGAGGTCAGCAGCTGGAAAAGGCTGAGCTATTAAGCCATTATTGATCAGGCTGAGCCATTCGTGTGTGCTCCCCGGCAGCCAGGCTGGCCGAAGGGAAGGGCGCTCCAGGTGCTTGTCCCCTCGCTCTCTTTCAGAAGCCATCCAAGGATCGTTAAGGGCTACGGAGCCTGCACAAAGGGTGCTAAGGGTGGGAGCCCTCCAAAGCAGAGGCGGCTCCGTCCCTCAGGAGCTTGTCCTTGGGAGCGCCAGGGGACTCCTTCTTGCAGAGGCTGTCCAGGTGGGGGGAGAACTCTAATGCGGGCACCCCAAGGCGAGCAGTCCCCCAACAGTTATACCCTTCCTAGCCAAAGAGCAGAGTTGGCACTGCCTGGGCAGAAGAGCACAGCCGATCCCAGCGCCATCCCAGCGCGGGCGCTGCGTGGGAGGGCCTCGCTGCCGCCTCACGCCTGAGGGCAGGGCCAGGGGAACAGCTCTTTTCCCGCCTTTTCCTCCCCAGTCACACCACAGAGGGAGAGGGGTTCTGGGCTATACAGGACTCCAGGACAATCCACAACGGGCAGCACCAGGACAACTGCTTGCAACTGGAGCCATTGAAGCTTGCTCCCAGCCTCTCCCAGCACTGCAGGGCAAGCGTGACTCTTGTTTTTCCTCCTGTCAAAGGGTAGTGTAGGTGCAAAAGTTGTGATGGTCCAAAAGCACTGGCACAGAGGAATCCCTCAGCCCCCATCTGGAAACACAGAATTACAGAACGGTTTGGGTTGGAAGGGACCTCAAAGCTCAGCCAGCTCCAAGCCCCCACCATAGGCAGGGACACCTCCCACTAGAACAGGTCTCTCAAGGCCTCATCCAGCCTGGTTCTGAACATTTCCAGGGAGGCTGTGGATCGTAGAACCACAGAATGTGATCTTTGATCTTCAATCCCATTCTGTGTTCCACAACCTCCCTGGACAACCTGTGTCAGTGTTTCACCACCCTCACTGCAAGGAACTTCTTCCTAACATCCAGTTTAAACCCCCCTCTGCCAGTCTAAACCCATTGCTCCTTGTCCTGTCATTACAAGACCTTGTCAATAGTCCTCCCTAGTCCTACTGTAGCCCCTTTCAGATACTGGAAGGCTACTGTGAGGTCTTCTCGAAGCCTTCTCTAGGCTGCAGAGCCCCAACTTTCTCAGCCTATCTTCATAGCTGAGCTGCTGCAGCCTTCTGAGCATCTTTGTGGCCTCCTCTGGCCTTACTCCAACAGTTCCACGTCTTTCTTATGTTGGGGGCTCCAGAACTGCAACCAGGACTCCAGGTGGGGTCTGTTGAGAGCAGAGCAAAGGGGCAGAATCCCCTCCCTTGCCCTGCTGCCCACACTGCTCTTGCTGCAGCCCAACACACAGTTGCTGTCTGGGCTGCACTCACATTGCTGGCTCATGTTCATCCTTCCATCAACCCAGAGCAGCACCAGAGCCAGCAGAGGACATGGAAGGCTCTCCAGTGTAGGCTTTGTCAGGGTAGGTTGCTCAGGCACATCGAGCAGCTCCCGTTCTGTGCTGTGCCGGCAGTGAGCCCAGCAGTGAATGGGCAGGTTGGCTTCCAGCTGGCAGAGCACAGCAGCCCTGCCCGTGAGGAGCTAAATTAATGCTTCCCTCCTTCCTGTTCACTCTGTAGAATGTCCTTGGCTTCTCCTTCCTCCTGTTGGAGTCCCAAGCTGCTGATAGTGTTTCTGCTAGTGCTGAATGTCTCAAAGCTGCAGAAAGGGAGCTGCTGTCCTACCGAGTTTGCTCCTGCCAGTTCCCCCAGAGCTGTGTGCAATCAGCCCTGGGGAGTGCTGGCTGCTTGGGAATGAGTCCATGAAGCTACAGGAAAACATGCACAGGGAAGACAAAGGTAATTGCTGCCTGAGTGCTGAATGGCTGAGATCTGTGGAACAGAGAAGGAAAGCCTTTTGGCCTTCTCTGTGTGACACAGAAGTCCCCAGACTGAAGAAAAAAAAAAAAAAAAGGGGGGGGAAGACAAAAAACCCCACCAAAAAACCTCTCCACACACACAAAACAATCAATCAATCAAACAACAACAAACAACAGAGGGAAGTAGACTCAAATCCCCAAACTGAAGAAAGCATTCAGAAACAGGCTCAAGCTTAATGTGGATGCAGCAGTCATCCCCCCTTAAGTTTGAGAATCACAGAGTGACAGGGGCTGGAATGGACCTCAAAAGCTCATCCATTCTAACCCCCCTGCTAGAGCAGGAGCACCCAGAGCAGATCACACAGGAACACATTCAGGCAGGCCTTGAATATCTCCAGAGAGGGATACTCCACAACTCCCCTGGAGAGCCTGTT
This sequence comes from Pogoniulus pusillus, assembly GCF_015220805.1. NCBI lineage: Eukaryota > Metazoa > Chordata > Aves > Piciformes > Lybiidae > Pogoniulus > Pogoniulus pusillus. The sequence goes on along the minus strand of NC_087290.1, from coordinate 12,227,000 downwards.
CCAGGGCTCTGTCACCCTCACAGGGAAAAGATTCCTCCTCATCTTTAAATGAAACTTCCTATGCCTCAGCTTCCACCCAGTGCCCCTTGTCCTGTCCCTGGGCATCACCCAGCAGAGCCTGGCTCCAGCCTCCTGGCGCTCACCCTGCACATTATTTATGAACACTGCTGAGGTCACCTCTCAGTCTCCTCCAAGCAGCACAGCCCCAGCTCCCTCAGGCTCTCCTTGTAACAGAGATGTTCCATTTTCTTCTTCATCCTTGTGTCTCTGTGCCCGACTCTCCCAAGCATTCATGTTCTTTGCAGTTATGTTCTCAAGCAGAATGTTCTTTGGTCTACTGCAGAGCTCAATCAGAGCCCTAATTCTGAAGCAGGGCCACGTTACGTAGCCTCATCTCTGTGCTTGGTATCATCCACTGAGCTCTGAACAGCAGATGGCTCGTAACAGCTGAGTTCTGATCTCACTTGAACTCAGCCCTTGGTCTAGTTAGGCTTTGTTTTTCAGCTCAGATGTGTTGCCAGCGGAAAGCACAGTAACCTGGCCAGAACAACCTCAAACATTTGCTGACAATGTGTTGGGATTGGACAGGTGGTGAAAACCAGCCCAGAAGAAGCACAGATCACTGCATTGCCCCTAGCCAAAACGCTGCAGTGAATCCTTGACACAAAAGCTCTTCTTCCCTTTTGGTAATGGCAGACCATAGACATTCAAATAGCCATGACAGAAAAGGGGAGAAAATGGCCAACAATTGGTAGTGGAAAGGAGGAGGCTGTGCTGGGTTATTCGTTACTAAGTTTCATACTGTGCTAAGAGTTGGATTCTAACATTTCTTGCATGGGTCTGTTGCTTTCACTTGGAGTTCTATGAGGAGAGACTGAGGAAGTTGGGACTCTTCAGTCTGGGGAGGAGAAGGTTACCAAGTGACCTTATTGTGACCTGTCAGTATCTGAATTAGGCCTACAAGAAAGCTGGGGAGGGACTTCTTAGGCTGTCAGGGAGTGACAGGACTGGGGGGAATGGAACCAAGCTAGAAATGGGTAGAATCAGACTGGATGTTAGGAAGAAGTTCTTCAGCATAAGGGTGGTGAGAGCCTGGAATTAGTTGCCCATGGAGGTGGTGGAAGCCCTGGAGGTGGCTGGATGAGGCTCTGGACAGCCTGATCTAGTGTGAGGTGTCTCTTACCTCACATCATGGATGAACCTTGTGGTCCCTTCCAACTCTGATGCATTCTGTGAGTCTATACTAGGGATAGATAGTAAGCTTAAAGTGAGAAGCCAGAAACTGGTTTGTTAAGGTTGTTTTTTGTTTTGGACCTACTTTAACTTCTAAGCAAGGTGCTTAACTTTCAGCTTCAGACTGAGTTGTTGTATTCCATCCTTATCTACCTGCAAAACTGACCAGAAGTGTGCCCTGCTAATTCATGCATGGACACAAAGCTGAAATGAGTTGCTCAAGCCTGTGAGTTCAAGTAGCTGGAAAAAAAAATTGTTCTGATTCCTAAAGTTCTACCTCTCAGCCATGCAGGAATCATGACTTTTCTTGGAAGCCATAAGCTGTGGCAGCATGGGAGGAAAGTCCTTGGGTATCAACTCTAAAGCCTCAAACCCCAAAAGATAAGTAACCCCCTGTTGTAGCCTGAATTGCTTCGATTTAAATGCAGAGCTGTAATTTGGAGGGCTTGGCTTGTGATTTCGTGCAGCAATTTGCAGTGCAAGGCAATAATTAGTCTGCGCTGACAGAGTGTGGCCTCTTGTCTATTAAGTCTATTGCACTCTGTTTTTCCCCTGCATTTGTTGGAGTTGAGCCTAAAAAATAAACCATATCTACCAGCAGACAGTTCCTTTATCCTTTTTGTGGTAGATGTCTCTCAAATGCTTTTTTATTTAATCCATGCTTTAGCATTCCAGTGTTGCAGATAACAAACTTCCTTATCCTGTGCTTTTGCATGGATGGTTAATGCCTTTTCAGGCTGAAGAATAAGCTCCTTCTGCCAGAGAGGAACCCTGCAGAGTTCCTCTGTGCAGAGGTGAGCAGAGCCTTCACCATCCAGAGGCACAAGGCAAAATCCAGGCACTCCATCCTGCTCTGAGCTGATCAGGAGCTACTTAATAAGATGTTGTATAGCTCTTTAAAAATAGACCTAACTGTACTGAAACTCTCTTTTTTTATTTCCCCCCTCATTTAGGATTTTCTGGAGCACTAAGTCAATAGCTGCCCATTCATTATGGTGTAAACGTGGACTGTAGATTCAGGTCACCAGAAAGAGACTGCTGCTTCTGTGAGATAAATAGGTGCTATCCTTCCCCTGTTTACTCCAGGGCTTTATTTACCCACATGAAGTCACTTGCTGGCCCTATCTGGCACACAGCTTCCCAGTGAGCTGCTCCAGGTCAGAATGTGAAGCCTCATTACAGCCTTCATACAACTTTATTTTTATAGACAAACCATTTCTTGAAAGAACTGAATGTTCCACATCCTAAAACTAGTTTGTTGTAGCTCCATCTGTGAACTATTCTTTGTGAACAATAACATGGGTTGGGTTCTCAGCAAATATTTTAACAAGCCAGTTGAAGATCAAATTTTCCACCACAGCTAACAAAATCTTTCAGTTCAAGAATGATTATTTCTGGAGCAAGTTGTCTGGTTTACTTCAATATTTTTGTCTTGGCTGTACAGTATAAAAAACCCCAATAATTCAGCATCAGGAGCTTTTTGGTGCATGTCACTAAGAACACTTGTCCTTCATTTGGGGAAGAAAGGATTTTCATCTGAGCAAGAGAGGGAGCAGAACACAGCACACTCTAGCTCCTTTTCGAATAACAGAAGTTGGGGCAAAAATCAACATAAAGTTTGACATTCCTCCATTTCTAGGCAATGAGTTTGTTGCTAGCCTGCATGAGGTTCAGCAGGGTAAGAGCTCCTTCAGATCTAGCCCCATGCATCCTGGCTTGCTGCAGGACTCTGTCCTTAGAGCACCTTAGAGAGGGCCTCAAAAGGAAAGCAGCATCTCCCTGAAGATGCTCCTCGCAGACCACTGCTCTTGGGCTCAGTGCATATTGCTGCCGGCAAATGGCTCACCTAGGGTTCAGCTGCCTTGCAGAGAGCCTAAGAATAGCAGAGCGATGTATTTTTAACCAGCTCACTAAAGAAAGACACAAAATGCTTTCTGACACTTGGCATTAAATTTTTAAGTGCTATTTGCTTTCTAATGGTTGTCTGGAGCCAGGTGAGCAGCACAGCCACACAAGTACACAGCCCAGGGTCTGCAATAAGCCTTTTCTTTTTTAACACCATCTTACCAAATGGGCTTTAGCAGTCTTCAGATGAGAATTGTTCTACCACCACTCTCACAAGCTGGCTTTTGAAATGCACATTACCTGCCAGATTCTCAACCTCAAGAAAGAGAAGCCAGTAAGCAGTTAGGCCTTTAATTAAATACGTTCTGACAATTGTTTCAGTCACTGATAGCTATGTTCTTGTTTCTATTGAACTGCAATTATAACATTGGAGTAAAAAAATTGCAGACTTTGTCCTGGCTCGTTATAAATATAACATAATGCATACTCTGCTCCTTCTTCTTTAACCAGAACTCCCCAGTCTGCAGAATTCTGTCTTGCATTCTACAGGGAAAAATCCTTTAGGATGTCATTATCCCTCTCAATGCAAGGCCTATACATTAGCAGACCCTGAAAGTTTCACCCAGCAGCTATTTAAAAGCAGAAAGAAATTCCAGCTTTTCCTAGAGAATGCTCTTAGTTATTATACAACCCTCCCGGCTTTCAATTTTGCTCCTGGTTTTGATGGCCAAGAATTGAGATGTTTGACCTAACTCTGGCAAGCCTACACAGTAATTTATTCCTGGGACCAATCCTTTTTTTAGGATTCTCTCCTCTGAAGTCAGTCTTGGGAGAGAAAGCACATTCCAGAATAGCAGTGCAGACACGTGGGTTCTGTTTGATCTCTGCTTTTAGCCCTGGGTCTGTGTTTACTGGGGAGTGACTTGTTGTGTTTTGATAGAGCAATGGTAGCGTCCCACAGCCACTAAAACCTTGTACGGAACAGGCAGCCCTGATTTATTAAAGAAAACCAGGAATTGATCTTTTCGAGATGTTTTTGGTAACTCAATTCCCAGGGAAAGAGAAAAAATAAACCTCATATTGCATAGCCAAATATAGCACTGTAGAAAATTGCTAACTTGGGTGCTGGAAATGGGAAAGAGAGAAAGAGGGAGAGAAAGAGAGAGAAAAAAAGAGAGAGAAAGAGATAGAGACAGAAAGAGAAATAGCAAGCAACCAAGAAAGAAAATGAGAGAGAAAGAGAAAGAGAAAGAGAGAAAGAAAAAAAGAGGGAAAGAAGGAAAAAGGGAAAGAGAAAGAAAGAAAGAAAGAAAGAAAGAAAGAAAGAAAGAAAGAAAGAAAGAAAGAGCAAGAAAGAAAGTGAGAGAGAACGAGAAAGAGAAAAAGAGAGAGAAAGAAAAGGGAAAGAGAGAAAGAAAGAGAAAGAAAGAAAGAAAGAAAGAAAGAAAGAAAGAAAGAAAGAAAGAAAGAAAGAAAGAAAGAAAGAGAAAGAAGAGAGAGAGAGAGAAAGCGAGAAAGCAAGCAAGAAATAAAGAAAGAGAGAGAGAGAGGAAGAAAGAGAAAGAAAAGGGAAAGAAAGAGAGAGAGAAAGAGGGAAAGAAAGAGAAAGAGGGGGAAAGGGAGAAAGCAAGCAAGCAAGAAAAGCCAGAGAGAAAGCGAGAAAGCAAGCAAGCAAGTAGTCAGACAGGTTTCAGGTCAGTCTGTACCCAGTGTGACACAGGTGCTGACTGGCGGCTGCAGCAGCGCCCTGGGCTGGGCTGGCAGCGCTAAGCCATCAGGATTTTTCCTTCACCCGGGTGAAAATCTGGCCTGTAACGCCAGGCAGAACTGCGGCTGGTGAGATAAACGCACAGCCTCGGGATCTGGGCTCCTCTCCAGGGTGCTGATGCAAGCCTGCATCTGTTTATTAATCGGTTTCACTCTGACACAACCTTTCCTTTAATGACTGCTTAAGTGCAGTGGTTGACTGGAATCTGCCCGACTTATTGCAGAGTCGCTAGGAAAACGAAACAAAGTCCAAGCTTGAATCCCTACCCACTGCAATCTCGGAGTACTCTTCCCAGCTACACACCGACTGCTCAGCCTTTGCCCGAGGGGCGTTGTGTGGGTGTCAAACCCCACACACCGAGTGAGCGCTGCTGCAGTTCTCACGGGGACCTCTCTACCCCGGGAGACTGCAGGGGAGGCAGCGCCCGGCAGCCCGCTCCTGCTCTCCCCGCTCCTTGCGGACAGAGCCTCCGTCACCGCTCCGTGCGAGCTGCCGGCACCACACCGGCCTCTGCCGGGCAGGCTCCGCCGCCCCGCCCCGCTCCGTGCGAGCTGCCGGCACCACACCGGCCTCTGCCGGGCAGGTTCCGCCGCCCCGCCCCGCTCCGTGCGAGCTGCCGGCACCACACCGGCCTCTGCCGGGCAGGTTCCACCGCCCCGCTCCGTGCGAGCTGCCGGCACCACACCGGCCTCTGCCGGGCAGGTTCCGCCGCCCCGCCCCGCTCCGTGCGAGCTGCCGGCACCACACCGGCCTCTGCCGGGCAGGCTCCGCCGCCCCGCTCCGTGCGAGCTGCCGGCACCACACCGGCCTCTGCCGGGCAGGCTCCGCCGCCCCGCTCCGTGCGAGCTGCCGGCACCACACCGGCCTCTGCCGGGCAGGCTCCACCGCCCCGCCCCGCTCCGCCTTCCCCGGCCGCGCCCCCGTGAGCGGGCGGCCGCCGGCGCTTCCCAGCGTGCCTCGGTGCTGCGCTCCGCTCGGCCTCCGTCCGCCGCCAGCCGCTGGCGTCGGTGCCGTCCTGCGTCCGGGCAGGCCGCGCAGCTGGGAGCCGCCATGGAGACAGGTGAGGGGCGGCGGTGGCCGCGGCCGCTGCCCGCGGGGCGCTGCGAGCGCCGCTGTGTTTGCGCGGCGCGGGAAACTGGGGGCTGGACTCGATGATCCCTTTGGGTGCTGCGGTGGTTTGGGAGCTAGCCGCTCACACGCACACTTAGGAAATCACCCGGGCTAGACCCAGCCGGCTGGAAATTACGGACTGGAGCTTTAATTCCGCACCCCAGCACAGCATACGAGCACATAGTTACAACAGTTACAGCTCTATACAGAAATATACCAGTTAAAGGTAACACAGAAACACAGCAGCCCTCCCAGAAACCAGCGACCCCAGGAGGGGCTCCCAACCACCCTTCCACTTTCTCCCCACCCCTCTGCCTTATCCCAGTCTGCCTTATGCGCAAGGTGAGCTGCAAGCACCGGCAAGGGGGGTTAGAAGCAGAGCGGTTAGTTGGGTTATACAGATCCAAGCAGACCAGCAGAAGCCCGGGGAGAAAACACAGACACCAACACCTGTCATATCTGTGCTTGTGTCCTTGCTTTTATACATCTCAGCAAGCCTAGGAGTGAACGAGACATCAGCATTGTTTCCTTTTTCACAGCCTGTCATCTGCTTTTTCTCATTAAAATATTCCAGTTAGCCTCAAACCAGCACAGGTCCCTTCCTAGCCCTGGCATGCTGTGGACTTGCAGCCAGGTCTGCTGTCTGGGCGCTGATTCTCACTGTTATTTCTCATGTCAGATGATACCGGAAACCGGCTCCGCTTCCAGCTGGAGTTAGAGTTTGTGCAGTGCCTGGCAAATCCCAATTACCTCAACTGTAAGTACCTCCAGAGTGGATTTTTGGCATTTCTGAGAACTGGTTGTCATTTAGTGGTGGTTGTTATTTGTGGTAGGGAGAGAGGCGTCTCACAGTATCATAGAACATCAGGGGCTGGAAGGGACCTCCAAAGCTCATCCAGTCCAAACCCCTGCCAGAGCAGGATCTCCTAGACCAGATCACACAGGAACACATCCAGGTGGGTTTTGAATATCTCCAGAGAAGGAGACTCCACAACTCCCACCAAGACAGCCTGTTCCAGGGTTCTGTCACCCTCACAAGTTAAAAATTCCTCCTCATGTTTACACGAAACTTCCTATGCCTCAGCTTCCACCCCCTGCCCCTTGTCCTGTCACTGGGCATCACCCAGCAGGGACTGGCTCCAGCCTCCTGACACTCACCTTTACATATTGATAACCATTGATGAGGTCACCTCTCAGTCTCCTCCAAGCAGCACAGCCCCAGCTCCCTCACGCTTTCCTTGTAACAGAGATGTTCCATTCCCTTCAGCATTTTTCTGACTGCACTGGACTCTCTCAAGCAGTTCTATGTCCCTCTTGAACTGGGGTGCCCAGAACTGGACACAGTGTAAAGATTTCTAAGTTATTTTGTCTAGATTTGTAACAGGGAGATTTTAATGCAAAATGGTTTGTTGGTTGAAGTGAAAAAAAAAATCTATCAAGGGGAGAGAAAATCAATAAAAGTCTGTAGTTAAAAGATAAATTCAGACTGATAGTGTTCCTTTGTAGGAAACCCCAATTTTATCAACATTAATAGTAATTTCAGCTACTCTGCTTTAATTCCCTGCCAAATTTCATGCTAGCCAAAGTTTTCTGTTTCCAAAAGCTGTTCTCTCTGCTGTTGAAGTTAAAATGTACAGTTTTTGAGATGAGACTGATTATGGCTAGTGTGTTGATGGAAAAATGTCATTTTCCCCTGTGTTTTTTTTGTTTGCTTTTTCATTCTGGGCTAGGAGGTGGTGAGGTTTTAACTGAAGTGCCTCTCTGTATGGTTTTGTGATGGGTGTGCTGCAGGTTGGGCAGGTTTGCTTCGTGCACTTCTAACTTCACAGTTCCTTATTTGTTGTTCTATTTCAGTTCTCGCACAAAGAGGCTACTTCAAAGACAAAGCTTTTGTAAATTATCTGAAGTATTTGCTTTATTGGAAGGAGCCTGAATATGCTAAATATCTGAAGTAAGTGTTAAAGTTATTTCTGTTTCTGCATTTCAATGATTTGATGTTTACCTTCTGTTACTTTCCCTACTGCAGAATCGAAGTCATAGAATGGTTTGGGTTGAGAGTGACCTCCAAAGGTCATCCAGTCCAACTCTCTAGAATGAGCAGAGACATCCTCAACTAGATCAGGTTGCTCAGAGCCTTGCAAAGCCTCACATTGAATATCTCCAGGGATAGGGCCTCAGCTACTTTCCTGGGCAACCTGGATTCCACCACCTTCATGGTGCAGAACTTGTTCCTAACATCCAATCTAAATCTCCCCTAGTTTCAAGACATCACCCTTCATCTTATCACTGCAGTCCTGTGCAAGCAGTCCCTCTGTAGACTTCTTGTAGCCCCTTCAGGTACTGCAAGGCTGCTGTTAGGTCTGCCTGGACCCTTCTCCAGCCTGAACAACCCCAGCTCCCTCAGCCTGTCACAGGCTCACAGGATGTTAGGGGTTGGAAGGGACCCAAAGACATCACTGAGTCCAACCCCCCTGCCAGAGCAAGACCATATAATCTTGAACACATCCAGAGAGGCCTTGAAAGGCTCCACAGAAGGAGACTCCACAACCTCTCTGGGCAGCCTGTGCCAGTGCTCTGGGACTCTTAACAAGAAAGAGGTTTCCCCTTGTGTTGAGCTGGAACCTCCTGTGCTGCAGCTTCTATCCATTGCTCCTTGTCCCATCCCCCCTCTCCTGACCCCCAACCCTCAGATATTTATAAACATTTATTAAATCCCCTCTCAGTCTTCTCCCGACTAAACAGCCCCAGGTCCCTCAGCCTCTCCTCATCAGGCAGATCTCCAGTCCCCTAATCATCCTCGTAGCCCTCTGTTGGACTCTCTCCAGCAGATCCCTGTCCCTCTTTAACTGGAGAGACCAAAACTGAACACAGTACTTAAGATGAGGTCTCAGCAGGGCAGAGTAGAGAAGGAGGAAAACCTCCCTTGATCTGCTGTACACACTCCTCTTAATGCATGCTAGGATCCCATTGGCCTTCCTGGGCACAAGGGCATGTTGATGTCCCGTAGATGTTATCCACCCAAGTCCCTCTCCACAGGGCTGCTCTCCAGCAGATCACCTCCCAGCCTGTACCGTTGAAGTTGTTTATTCCTCTCCAGATGCAGGACTCCACACTTGTCCTTGTTGAATATCGTTTGGTTCCTCTTTGCCCAGCTCTCCAGTCTGTCCAAGTCTCGCTGGATGGCCTTGTAGCAGAGGTTCACCATCCTGCTGATCATTTTTGTGGCCCTCCTCTGGACCCACTCCAGCCTAATACAGAAGTTACAGAATGGAATATGCAGAGTTTTAAGTGGTTTGGTTCTTGAGCAAAGCACATAGGTGATAAAGGTAAAATAAACCAGATTTCTGGCAGACTCCAGTTTCCCTGTGCCTTGTAAAGCCTTGTACTGAAGTGTGTTTGTTTCTCCTGCAGGTATCCTCAGTGTCTGCACATGCTGGAGCTGCTCCAGTATGAGCATTTCCGCAAAGAACTGGTAAATGCACAGTGTGCTAAGTTCATTGATGAGCAGCAGATCCTTCACTGGCAGCACTACTCACGGAAGAGAATGCGCCTCCAGCAAGCACTTGCAGAGCAGCAGCAACAAAACAACACCTCTGTAAAATGAAAAGTGCTTGGAAGGGTGATGCTGAGGTTTGGTCCTGGGTGTCTTTGCATTTAAGTTTTGTTTTCTCAAGTGACTCGGTTGGTTTCTTGCTTTTATTTGAGGAGCTTTTATAGACACAAGACTGATAAACAGCTACTCCTGACATTATTTTGTAGCACTGAGCATGACTTAGTTTAGTTACTGATTGCTTTCGACTTTGAAAACGAAGGGGAATTTTGTTACTTACTGACACTGAAGTAACAAAAAGTGTAAAAGTATAACTTGGAAGTCTGCTCTTAAGAAGCTTTTCCCTGGAGAATAAAGTATCTCTAAGTGTGGCTAAGAACTCCCTTATGCACCACCCTCATACTGAAGAACTTCTTCTTCAGATCCAGTTTAACCCTGCTCTACCTCAGCTTCAAACCACTCCCCCTTGTCCTGTCTCTAGACACCCTCAGGAGAAGTCCCTCTGCAGCCTTCCTGTAGGATCCCTTCAAGTATTGGCAGGCAGCTCTAAGGTCCTTCTGGAGTCTTCTCTTTTCCAGGCTGCACTCCCCCAGCTCCCTCATCCTGATCCTCACAGCTGAGCTGCTCCAGCCCTTGGATCATTGTAGCCTCCTCTGGACTTATTCCAACAGGTCTGTGCCCTTATGCTGGGGTCACCAGAACTGGGTGCAGCATTCACAGAACCATAGAATCAACCAGGTTGGAAGAGACCTCAAAGATCATCCAGTCCAACCTAGCACCCAGCCCTATCCAGTCAACCAGACCATGGCACTAAGTGCCCCATCCAGGCTTTGTTTGAACACCTCCAGGGACAGAGACTCCACTGGGCAGCCCATTCCAGTGTCAATCACTCTCTCTGGCAACAACTTCCTCCTACCACCCAGCCTAGAGCTCCCCTAGCACAACTTGAGACTGTGTCCCATTGTTCTGTTGCTGGTTGCCTGGGAGATCGACCCCACATGGCTGGGGTCTCACAAATAGTGGCACCGAAAATCTATCTAAACAGCTTCCGTAGCTCTAGGAAGTCAGATTTAGGAGGAAGGGGAAATTTCATGTTCATTCACTATTAATTATCAGCTAAGTCTTTTCTTAAGTACTTGTAGGCTGCTCCCAGTTTATAGCTCCCAGTGTATAGCTCGCCTCCTTTGAAAAAAAAGACTTTTCAAACTCAAGTTTATTTGAAAATGAAAGATACATTTTGTTGTTGTTGCAAGACTTTGTGGAATGTTTGGATCTAGAATATAATAACATTTACTTCTATCTAGTCAAGATAATTAACCATAAAAAAAAGAAAAAAGAAAAAAGATGGAGGATTCCTTGAAAGGACACTGCAGTAATTTGAGATGAAGATCTTTGTCAATGATTGATTCCTTTAGTCTTCAGTAAACAACATTCGCACAAGCTCTGCTTTAAAACATTCTTCTTCAACCAGCTTCTGAGGCTGAAAAGAAAGGATGTTTAGGGGCATTCAGAAACCTTCTCCAGACTATAGACACCTGTACAAACTAACATCAGCCATACTCCAACATATTGGGAAGGGTGGTGGGGGTGGAGCTGGCAAGGAGAAAATGCCTTGAGGTCTTCTGGCCTTGGAAGAGGCACCTCTTGCAGTAATTGTTGGTTGAAGTAATAGGCACAAGTTAAAACTTGAGCTGCAGCCTGTCTGAATCAAGAGATACCACGGAACTTGCTTTGCTCCTTGGAATTCTGCATTTGGATTTTGTAAGAATTGAGGAGCTGCAAGTCACAAAGCTAACAGTATGTTGCTATAAATTTTCTCTGCCCCTCAACCACTACTTGCTAAGTACTCAACCACTACGTGCTAAGTACTTCTTTTCTTCAGTGTGTATTTCTTACTGACAAGCTAGACCAAGTGGCTCTTTCTCAAGGAACTCTCAGGGCCAGAGTGCTTGGGTGGGAGTAGAAGAGCTGTTCCCAGTTGTCTGCACTTTTTAAAACACAAACCTAATGCATAACTAATTCATTTACAGCCACAAACTCCTGCCGGTTTCCCACCTGAATGCCTGCAGATCCAGAATATACAATAAGTCACTTACTGTTCCGTATTTAAGTAGTGTAGGCACTCCTGTTAGTTTCAGATTCTTCCTGAATTCATTGTTGGGATCTTTCCAGCTGTTCAGGAATAAGGGGTTAAGCACAGTTTGTAAAGATACAGGTTGAAGTTCATTTGTTAAAATTCCTTCACAGATGATTCAAAGGTAAAGACCTTTGAATCTCAACCCACATGTCAGAACAAGCATGCAGATTGTTCACATTAGGGATGGTGCAGACCTCCGATCTCAAAAACATGCTTCATTCCTTACAGAAAAGGCCAGATCAGGCAGTTCCAACAGCTCAGTTAACCTCTGCTTTGTGAATAGCAAAGTTATACATCAGTTGTTGACATTAAAAGAGTTACTTACTAGGCTCTGTCTCCTACTAGGCAGTAGATGAATACAGATCCATCAGGCATGTTATGAAGCTCTTTCCTTACAACTGGTTCAGCTAGAGTGAATTTAACAATGTATCAGTAAATACTTATACAGTGCCGCTGCAGAATCACATGGATCTACTTTGACCAGCAAGGCTACCAGTTAATGGTTGGTCTGCTTTTGTTTCACCTGGTTATCCACACGCTGTGCAGTGTCTATTAACGTGCTCAACACTAAAAAGCTTTAAGTAAAGGCCAGTTTCTGCTTTAACAAGGGAGAAGAGCAATCACTGTATGTATGATAGCCTCCCAGCACAGCAGCAAGCAGATGCTGGCACATATGATCCAGAAAGGTCAGTGCCATGCTTTCTAAAGAGCTGCCTTCATGCTCTGCCTCTTGGCACAGAGCAGTTCACTCTTCGTAATGATCTTACTGTTTGCACCGACTCTTTCGCTGGGCCTTTGCACCAGCCCTTGCTGCACAACACGTTACAGCCGATGCCATTCGACGGCATGCGGCTGACAGGGAGCGCAGCGTGGACAGCCTGTTGGCCAGTCAGCCGCACTGCCAGCGCACTGCAGCCAGAGGCTGGCACCTGAGCCGCGGCCAGTCCGGTCGCGATCCCCGCAAATGAGCCTAAGCTAGGGCGGCGGCCTGCGGCTTCCTCCGGCTCACGGCGAGAGCGGGCGCTACCCGCGGGCACGGCAGGCAGCACGGCGCCGGACACCCCTGGGCCGGACACTCCGCCTCCCCGGGGTCCCTGAGACGGCCGAGGGAGTCGGACGGTTCCCCGCCGCCTCCACCCCTGCGGCCCCCGACCTCCCCCAGCGGGGCGCGGGGTCTCACCCGTCACGCAGTCCGGGCACCAGCTCCTGCCCTCGGCGTCCTTGTCGCCGCAGAAGAGCGCGAAGATGGGCCGGCCGTGGTAGCTCTGCGCCGTCCGCACGAACTCGGCGTACCCGCGGACCTGCTTCTCCTCCCAGCCCATGGCGGCGGCGGCAAGAGTGAGCTCCGCCCCGGGGCCGCGTCGGGCACCGTAGCTCCACACAGCGCCGGTCGCTTCCCGGCGGCAAGGGTGAGCTCCGCCCCGGGGCCGCGTCGGGCACCGTAGCTCCACACAGCGCCGGTCGCTTCCCGGCGGCAAGAGTGAGCTCCGCCCCGGGGCCGCGTCGGGCACCGTAGCTCCCCACGGCGCCGGTCACTTCCCGGCGGCAAGGGTGAGCTCCGCCCCGGGGCCGCGTCGGGCACCGTAGCTCCCCACGGCGCCGGTCGCTTCCCGGCGGCCTGCGCGGCGGCGGTTGCCAGGAGCGGGTTTGAACAGCGTCCCGGTAGGTCTGAGTGCGGGCTTGGGCTGCCTGCTTGTCCTTCCTTAGCGGCACCAGGTGGCCTGGCTAGCTCGGCCCGGCTCGCTGGTGCCGGTCCCGCCCGCCCGGGCTGCCGTGAGGGCGAGGCGGGGAGCCGGCAGGCCGCGGGGGCAGTCGCCGGCAGGGCTGGGCCGCGGGAAGCGCTGGGCTGGAGGCCGTGGGGCTGTGGCTGCGGGAGGCTGGAGGGAGGCCCCTCGGTGGTGACCAAAACCCGCGAGGAGGCGTCAGGGCCGCGGCTCTTTCGGCAGTTCTCTCGTCCTTACGGTGTGCAGTTCCCGTTCCAGCTGTGAGAGCTGGGCCGTGCGCTCGGCGTTCGTACGAGAGCCTCCCGGCCTGGCGCTGCTCCTCAGCTTTCCGTGAGGGTGTGTAGGAGAAGGAGGCAAATGGTAACCTTTACCTGGGGCGGCAGGACTGGACTCTCTCTCTTGTGTGCCACCTGAGCTTTCCATCGTTTTGTGCCTGCTCAGGTTGGTCTCTGTCTGTTGCTCGCATCAGAGCTGGGGTTGCTTTTGAGAGGCAGAAATAATGGATGCTTCTTCTTCTGTTCATAGCTGCAATTATAAGCAAAGGACAAATAAGTGCATTTCCAGCCTCAAGCCAATGTGATGGGACCAAGCAAGCCAGCTGTGTCTGATGGTCCGTTTGCATTCACTAGCCACCTGCACAGGAATGAAGCAAAGGCTTTGCAGACACAGGTATTGATTGACTTCTGCTGCAGTGGGCATGAATTGGAGTTTGTTTGTGGTCGTTCCTAAAAGGTGATTGTGACACCATGCCTCTCTTCCTGAGATAGTCCACTAGTGTCAAATCTTCATGCTTGCTTTCATGGTGCTGTCATACATGATCTTGTCACTGTACTTTTATAAGGCTGTAGATCAGAAACTACATCTATAGGTATCACACTGATAAGTCTTTGACCAAACCCTAAGCACTATATCTACACCACTCATATCACTGTCCTGGGCAAAGGGTACCATTGCCTGGTAGCCCTTTCAGTAACTCTTTCCAATATGGTTTAAATGCTTAATTCTAAACAGTTTTGGATACTGGCATCTGAGTGGATGAACGCCCTGCATGCAATGAAGAAGTACCACCATGAAAGAAGATCTATTTTCCTTGCTGTCATAGACTAAAGGTACCTCACCTGTATCAAGTCTTCTGTGTAACATCAGCTTTTTGTTTTTTACTCTTTGCAACAGTTGCAGTTCAATAGAAACGTCCCTGCAGCTCCAGAGAACTTGGCTCTCAGATTCTCAAAACCCCCTCCAATTATAATAGAAAAACTGAAAGCATCCCATGGGCAGAGAAACCTGAGTGGGACTAAAGAGCCCAGCATAAGGAGCTCGAGCATGTTTTCAGTGGTATCTGAGGAGAGGCTGAAATTGGCTGTTCAGCTAGCCAAAAGGGACATAAAACGAAGACATCTCGAAGAGCAGGTGAAACAGCAAGTTTTTGGAGGGGCAGTCAACAAATCATTGTTGGCCCAGAAGTTACAACAGCAGAAGAGTGAAGCATTTGAAAATCCAGAAAGTAAAAATGCTCTGAAGTCTCAACCTTGCATGAAATACCAGCAGAAGCTCAGTCAGCCTTCCAAAGTGGAGACAACCAGCTCTGGAGCTAAGGTTTACCTCTACACACCGAATGGAGGAAAGCTAATACCAGCTGCTTTGGATTCTTCACCCACCCATGACACAAAGCAGGACCCCAAGCCAAACAGAAACAGACAAGAAGACAAAAATATGCAGGAAGTCCGACAGCTACATAAGGAATTGAGGAGCTATGTCCAGAAAATTGAAGAACTGACCAAAAAAGGTGTAAGGCTGAGCACTAATTATCTTCTCTAAATGTACAGTAGTTTGTTCTTCTGGTTTTGCTCTTTGGGGTTTTGTTGGCTTGAATTAGAATCTGTATTTGGGTGTGGAATTTTGAGAGCTGCCTACTTCTTTGGGTTGGAACTAGGTAATCTTTGAGATCTCTTCCAACCTAAACCATTCTGTGATTCTTTCAAAAGTAGGTGAAAGCTGGAAGGGTTGACCAGTTTAAACCACTCGGAGTGTTTGTGGTGAGTTTCAGTCCAGCCTGCAATGATACTAAGTGGTGGTAGGCTATCTTGCTGTGTCCCCACACAGATTCTTGCTACCCCACATTGGCAGGGTGTGCTTGAAAAAAGAGAGAGCCTTGGTGCTGTGCAGGTGCTGCTTGGTGACAGCCACAAGGCAGACGTATCAGCAGCAGCACTGTGCTGGTGACTGGAGACAGCTGCCTCCAGCCCAGCCAGTCCCAGTGACTGCTGCCTGGCTGCACTTGTAGTAACCTCTGAAGCTGAGGGGTGTCCTGTGATTTGGTAAACTCTAAGTACAGAAATGTTTGGTCAGCTGCTAAAAAGAAAGAAAATGTGGAGTAAAAACACTCCCTGATATCACTGCTCAAAGGTGTCCAGCAAAATGCATGGTACTTTGTGTGTTGGTTCTGCTAAATTGTTTGCTGTTATGGCTTGAGATCTTCACGTGTTAAATGAGGATGTAAAACTTTACATTTCATGCTTCTTAGGGAGAGAGAGAGAAATCCTAGATCCTGATGAAGAGCAACGGGTTTGTGCTAGAAGAGAGAAGCAAGCTGCACGATCAGCACGGATGCTCTATGTTCTCCAGCAGCAGGTAGGAGCTAGCACTTCAATCTGGGGTCCAGGGCAGCTGGGTTTGAGAGAAATCAGCTGAAACCAGAGAAATATCATCAGAGTCTCTCTAACTTCTCTATCTAACCACATCTGAATGATGTGGTTAATCTTCTTGTGGCTGGGCAAAGAGGTAAGCATCACAGTTGGAAAATTTGGACTGTCAGTCAGATCTTAGAGGGAAGATTAATTGCTCATTTCTAGGCATGGAGCTGAGTCTGACTCACTTTCCTCTCCATTTCTTGATAAACAGGTAAAAGAAATTCAGGATGATTTAGAGAAACTGAGTGCTCATAAAATCAAACATACTAAAAAGGTAAGGTGTAATTTTCCTTCAGGCTGTAATTTACTGAGAGAAGGTTTTCTGACTAATTGAGTTTGGTTATTTAGGGTACCACAAAACCCTCTCCAGAAGGGAGCTTTCCTTTGGATCTTGCATGTTTTGCCTCCTCACAGGACTATGTCTCCTCTGCTCTTGTCTGCCATTGCTGCTTCTCAATTCCTATCTGTCTACAGTAAACCCAAGAGGAAGGCTGTTGGTTTTGTGTTTTCATGTGCCTTCTAATTCCTTCTTCATTCCACTTCCTTTTCTGAGTTGCACTGTTCTGCTCTGGCCTGCTGGGTTTCTAACTTCCTGTTGATGTCACTCAGTCTTATCAACCTCCTTTATGATCTTCTCTGCTCAGCATCTTTCAGAAAGACAGCACTGAGGTTGTGCCTGCTGTTTGGCCGAGATTGTCCCCTTGTTTTCTTGTGCTTTTCTATCACTTGTGATGGGTGGACACCATTCTGTGTTTGGCTTGCACATTAGACCTAAGCCCATGCCCATAGGTTGGCATAGGTAGAAGAGACATCAGAATATGTTAAACCCAGGCTATTTGATCTGAAGCTAGCAGAACACTTGCTTTGAGAACTGCTGTGTAATACTTTCACTACCACCACTTGTTCTGTCTCACAAATGACCTCATGCTCATCAGAGTAATCCCAAGCCTGAGTGTTTCTGCACAAAAGTTTGGTAGCAGTTCTCTGAGTAGTACCAAGGTTCTCAGAAATGACATTTTTTAAGCACTTCTTTCTTTGTCATCTCCCCAGTCTCGAGCAGTCTCCAGGTTGGCAGCAGCACACAGAGGAGCCGTAAGAGCCTTGCACAGCTTTGCCAATCACTTTGCAGACCAAGCAGAGCAGCAGGTTCCTGCCCACTACAGGGAGCTGGGCAGTCTCATTCGACAGCTGTCTCTTTGTTCTGCCAAACTGGAAGGGGATTCTTCCATTTCTGATATCATCATAGATATTTTGCTTCAAGTTGAGGTAGGAAAAAAAAACCATTTTGTTTTTACTAAGGGAGAAAAGATGAAGTGTGAGGTTGCAAACTGTGTTGTGTGTTCAGGAGGTGGCAGAATTTGGGTTGGGGCTTTTTAGAGGCCATATTTTCTGATGCATAAATACGTTTGTAATGTTCCTAATTAATGATGATCTTAAATAATGATGGCCCTAAATAATGATGATCCTAAATAATCATGAGTGGCATCCTGATCATGGAAGTTAATTGCTACTGCTGTTATTGATGCTGTTCCTGCCTTCATTGGCTCTAGTGGTAGAATGAGGATAGTGGTAACAAAGCTCCAGTTTCTGATTTTTTTTGCCATTTTTAATGTTGGAGGAATTGTATTTTATACCCTGGTACAAGTTTGGTGTTTATTGGTGTGCAATGCATGCTTTAATCCTCAGGGTGAATAGTGAGCAGCTGAGCTTCACACATGATGGTGGGTGCAGAAGTGTCCAGGCAGAAGATCAGAAGATAAAGTTGTAGCTTTGTGGAGCTTCTAATGTTCTGTGCTGCTTTTGAGAACAGTAACAGTGCTAACGGCCTGGGAACAGGAAAGGGGATAGATTTGAGGTTCAGCAAGGCACAATTTAAGGTCCTGCATCTAGGTCAGGGCAATTCTTGATATCAATACAGGCTGGGAGGTGATGAGTTTGAGAGCAGTCCTGCAGAAAAGGACTTGGGGTGCTGGCGGCTGAGAAGCTGGACATGAGGCAGCAATGGGCACTTGCATCCCAGAAAGGTGATGGCAGCCTGGGCTGCATCCAAAGAAATGTGGCCAGAGTTGGAGAGAGAGGATCCTGCCCCTCTGCTCTGCTCTGCTGAGACCTCACCTGGAGTACTGCATTCAGCTTTGGAGCCTGCAACACAGGGAGGACATGGACCTGATGGATTAGGTCCAGAGGAGGGTCATGAAAATGGTCGTGACTGAAGCACCTCTGCTCTGAGGACAGGCTGAGGGAGCTGGGGATGTTCAGCCTGCAGAAGAGGAGGTGCCAGGGACACCTTAGAGCAGCCTTCTAGTACCTGAAGGGGGATACAAGAAGGCTGCAGAAGGACTGTTTGCAAAGATCCTGCAGTGCCAGGAGGAGAGTGATGGTTTGAAATGAGAGGAAATTTAGGCTGGATGTGAGGAACAAGTTCTGCACCATGAGGGTGGTGGAGCACTACAACAGGTTGCCCAGGGAGGTTGCTGAGGCCTCATCCCTGGAGATATTAAAAATGAGGCTTAACAAGCCTCTGAGCCACCTGATCTAGTGGAGGATGTCCTTTGGATGAACTTTGGAGGTCACTTTCAACTCAAAGCATTCTGTGATTCTCTGATTTATTCAAGTTTGAATTTCACATTGGAAGAAGTCTTATCATAGTCATCTGCACTATTTTTTGTCCCTAGCCTTTGTGTCCATATCTCTTTGAAGATGCTGTAAGCAGATAAAGTGCTGGAGTCAGTTGTCAGGACTTAAATGCAAGCCTTTGCTGTAAGAGTTAATAATAGGATGAAGTTTCTGCATCAACAAGTTGTCAAACTAAAACCAAGCCAAAAAAAAGTTCCAGCTACCTAGAATGTCTTAGATTTGCTGCTCATTGTTACATCCATTTTACTGAGAGAGTAATTAGAATTCTAAATATGTGGTGCAGGATCTGGAGTCACTGCTGGAGAAGAAACAAACACCCAAAAAGGTGAAGAAATGTATTGCAGCATCTCAGGGCAAATCTCCAAGTAACACTGAGACGTTGCCAGACAGAAAGCAGCCTCCATCTCCAAAAGCAGAACACAAACCTCTCACCTTAAAGGGACAGCAAAGACAAGAGCCTAGAAAACCTGCAGCTGCCAGGAGTCTCTTGCCTGGTTTGTATTTTGAATTATTAAATCGGTTTTTTTTATCAGTTAACCATCTGCAGTTCAGATAGGCTTGGTCAGAAGTTATCAGCTTCAAGTGGCCTTCTGCATTGCTTTCAGCTGCTGCCCTGAGATGTCAGACATGCAGCTTTCTCTGCCTCTTTCTGTTGTCACTATCATCGTGTTCTTCATGGTTTTATTCCATTTCTTTTAGTGTGCACTGCACTTGGCCTGTTTTACTGCAGTGGACACCTCAATGGTGCTCTAAATGTTCCATCTGCCTACATAGTCCTGTATAAATACATCATTTTGGAATGCAGAGTCACTGACTTAGCTGAATCCTTTGCTCAGAACTACTCAGTGCAGTTTCTCCACTTCTGACTCTGTTTTGTTTTTGCCAGTTGAGTAATGTGAATGTCTTCTGCTCAGCAATCGGTTTCAGTACCTAACTGATAGCTAAATTGAAGACTTTGGGGGTTTTCACCACTGGTTCCCCATGCAGAGATGGGAGTTGGTTTATTATTATTTGATTTTTATTAAAATGAGCTTAGAAATTCATGGTTAGATATCACTGCCTAAGAGAAGTAGAAATAAAGATGATTCTTGCTCCTTTCCACTTACAGTCAAAAGGTTTGTTTGTTATTTTTGAGAATAGATCAACACTGACACGTTGCAAATCCCTCAGCAGTTCAGAAGTCAA
This sequence comes from Pogoniulus pusillus, assembly GCF_015220805.1. NCBI lineage: Eukaryota > Metazoa > Chordata > Aves > Piciformes > Lybiidae > Pogoniulus > Pogoniulus pusillus. Next base: position 12,207,121 of record NC_087290.1, on the reverse strand, counting down.
ACAGTTGTGCTCATGTGTTGCACAATGAATTCCCAGAAGGAAAGGACCCCCCTACTCCAGAGAGCAAAGGACCCCCCTGCTCCACTTTACCAGGAAGCAAAGATGCATTGGTGAGAGCTGGAAAAAGGGACCCTAGCCTTGATGGTGGCCCTTTGAAGAAGAAAGGGATGTCCTCATCTGCTAAGTCACAGGTATGGAAGTGACAAAAGAATTTGTGCTTTCTTTTGCTTGGCCTCTGGGGTTCGTTGTGAAATGTGAGACATCTTTGTCAGCCACGTGGGCAGTGGCATCGAGTGCACCCTCAAGCAAGTTTGCCAAGCTGTGTGCTGCAGGGGACTTGCTTGAGGGCAAGGATGGCATCCAGGAGGATCTTGACAGGCTTGAGAAGTGAGCCAGTGCTACCTGCATGAGGTTCAACAAGTTAAAGTGCAAGGGACTGCATCTAGGTCAGGCCAGTTCCAGGCACCAATCCAGGCTGGGTGCAGAGTGGCTTGAAAGTGGCTCTGAAGAAAGGGCCTTGGGAGTGTTGGTTGTGGAGCAGCTGCCCAAGAGCCAGCAGTGCCCTCACGCAGCCCAACAGGCAGCTGTGTGCTGGGCAGCAGAGCAAGACAGGGGACTCTGTTCCTTTTCCCCACGAATAGCAGCACTGAAAAATGGGGCCTGTTTGCAGAAGTAATAGTTGCAGGCTTAAGCAGAGGTTTTGTTGAGGCAGAGTTCTGCTTCCCTTCAGATGTGCTGTAAATCCTCCTTGTGTGGCATCTGTGCAGCAAAGGCAGCAGGCAGGGCTTCGAGAGGGGAGCTGAAGCAGAATGCAAAACGCTTTACTAGTTCAGCAGCTGGAATCTGCTTTCCCTCTCTGATTGGAAGGGAGTGCTGAAGGCTCTGAAGTCTCCTCAGCCACGGCGGGCACAGCCTCGCGGGAGGCAGGCGCGGTTCCAGGAGCCCACCATAGCCTTCCAGCTGAAGGAGACCCAGCGGCCTGCTAAGGAGAGCAGAGTGCCCTGTGTGCCCCCACGCCCTGCACCTCCACCCGTGGCACCCCAGAGGTATGTTCAGCATCTGCAGCAGCCCCCTCTGCTCTGCTCTCCTCTGGAAATGCTGCTATCTGCCATGCTAAGTGGGGTGGCTTTGGCTTGGCTGTCAGACCGTGCAGGCAGGTGGCACGGCATGGCACAGTTTACTGCCTGGTAGTTGTCTTCTTTTCCCACCTGGCACAAAATCCCCTCACCCACAGGGCCCAGGGAGAGCTGCTGCTTTGTCCTTTTTGCTGGATCAGATCCCAGTGCTGTCTGAGAGATCCAGGCCAGGCTGTGCTGGGCAAGGCACTGACACAGCATGCAGAATGGTGTGCACGGCAGTGCATTAAGGAGATGAAGATTATCTTCCAGTTCTAGAAGGACAAATTGTCCTTGTCCTGCCCATAAGCAGAGTGCAGGTTTGTTTGAAGCTGTGTTCAGCATCCTGCAGAGCAGAGCTCCCCAGATTGAGTTTGCATTGGGTCTGCTGTTTGTGGCAGCTTAAGTATGAGACCTGAGCACTGATCCAGCTGCTGGATCAGTGTGCGTGGTTAAGATGAGGAGCTCCCCTCAGCACTGTTTGTAGACAGTTAGGAATAGCAGAAACATAACTGAAGATCTCTGATTCTGAACAGCCTTCCCTGGCTCAGACAGTTTCAGAGTCACCAGGAATTTTCTCTCAAAGGCTTTCTGCAGGTTTTGTGAACTCAGAATCACAAGACACCATTCTTCAGTTGTCAGAGTCTGCATTATGTAACCCTCTGTGGTGCTGCTTTAGTTCTGCCTTGGAGCAGAAACTTCAAGAATAGTGAAGCTATTAACTGACCTTAGCAGAGGAGAAAGCACAGAAATTAAGTAATGACTTACTTTCAAGATCTGATATGTGGTGTCAGACTTCATATGGTCTTTTCCTCACTCCCACCAGTCCCCAGAAAGCACATTTGAAGTCTTTGGGGGTTTTAAGTTTCTGTTGTCATATGAAGTTTCAGAGTGTCATTGTCAACTGTTCTTTTTTCTGTGTAGGTCACAAAATGCTTCCCCAGCCAAGTGTGCAGACAAAGTTGGGATGGCAGCACAGGACCACTTAGAACCTCCAGCAGACAGGACACAGGTAGTACAATCAAGCTCATGCCACTGTTTGGAGGATGCCTTTAGAGCTGTAAAACATTAATCAAGGGGCAACACACAGTTGCCTCTCAGCTTGATGCAACTCTTACTTGTGCAAGAAGGACACAGAACTGTTGGAACAAGTTCAAAGGAGGCCACAAAGATGATCCAAGGGCTGGAGCACCTCTGCTAGGAGGATAGGCTGAGGGAGCTGGTGGTGTCCAGCCTGAAGAAGAGAAGACTCTGGAGGGACCTTAGAGCTGCTTCCAGTTCCTGAAGGGATCCTACAGGAAGGCTGCAGAAGGATTTCTCACAAGGCTGTCTAGAGATAGGACAAGGGGGAATGCTTTGAAGCTGAGGCAGAGCAGGGTTAGGCTGGAGCTGAGGAGGAAATTCTTCGTTGTGAAGGTGGTGAGACTCTTGAGCAGGCTGCCCAGGAAGGCTGTGGCTGCCTCTTGCCTGGGGGTGTTCAAGGCCAGGCTGGATGAAGCCTTGAGCAGCTGAGCTTAGCTGAGAGGTGTCCCTGCCCATGGTGGGGAGGTTAGAATAGATGATCTCTGAGGTCCCTTCTAACCTAAGCCCCTCTAGGATTTCTTTCTTGCTTTGGCTGTAGGGCTGTTTGGGTTTGATTTTTTGCTGTTTCTTTTTTAAGTAGCAGGTCACAGCAAATGCAGATGTTCTGAGTGAAAAGCTCTTGGATGGTCTTTTGGAAGGTACTGCTGAGGAGCTGTGGAGTACAGAGGAGCCTGAGAGACTCCAGACCGAGGCTCTGCCTGTTGCTGATGCTCACAATCTGGAGGCAATGTTGCAAAGAGTGGAAGAAATTGAAGTAAGACTTTTCCCTCTCTTCAGCACACATTTCTTGTAGTCTCCATAAACTGTAATATCTGTAACTGAAACATTCTGAATGAAACAAAGACTGGCTGCATCAGTGTTGCACAGGAAAGGCCCAAAAGGAATTCGTGCTCCAGCAACGTGCAGTGTAAGAATAGGTCGTTTGCCGTAATGGTGCTGTTGTTAGCCCTGAGGGGTTGGAAGGGACCTTGGAAGATCATCGACTCCAACCCTCCTGCCAGAGCAGGGTCACCTGAGTCTGGTCACACAGCAATGCATCCAGGTGGGTTTTGAATGTCTCCAGAGAAATGAGACTCCACAACCTCTCTAGACAGCCTGCTCCAGAGCTCTGTCCACACAGTATTCCTGTATGACCTGCCCTAGGTGATCCTGCTCTGGCCAGTGGGGTTGGACTCTGATCTCTGGAGACCCCTTCCCACCTCTGCCATTGCGTGATTTGCACTAAGCTGATAAATATAGAATGGTCTGGTGTCTTGGGTTCAAATGCAAGTTCCCAGAGACTCTTATAAATTTGGTAGACCCAATGACAATTTATAGAATTTATAGAGTTTATAGAGTGCCCTCCCCTCCTCCCCCTCCTTTCCCCAAAAGACAGGGAGAGAGATAAAAGGTAGGGACACCCCAATAAATCAATCTCACTCGATTTGGAAGTTAAAAAGGAAAAGTTTAACAATAACTTAGAAAAAGGGATTGGAGGTAGGGGAGTTTACAAAGGATAAGGAAGGGAAAACAGCAAAATACAAAACAGGGATGGATACAACCCGAGTGTGTGATGGTGTCTCTGCCTCGTGGCTGGTATGCAGTATCAGTGTGTGTGTGTGTGTGTGATCATGAACGCAGGTAAGAGGAGAAACGAACAAGAGCAAGAGAGCGAGGAGCAGGAAGTGCTCCTCTTTTATACCGCAGGAAGTGGGAGGAGTGGGCTAACCATCACCTGGAGTGTGGCCCACCCCTGAGGAGGGGCCGAGACCCCTAGGGTCAGGTTCAGGGTCACTCCCCCAGGAGTGTTAACCCTATACATCTGGGCCAGAAGGGACCTCTAGAGGTCATCCAGTCCAGCCTCCCCTGCAGTCAGCAGGGACATCCCCACCAGACCAGGTCACCCAGAGGCCTGTCAAGCCTCACCTTGAATGTCTCCAGGGAAGGAGCCTCAACCATTTCTCTGGACAACCTTTTCTGGTGCTCCACCACCCTCATAGTAAAGAACTTGTTCCTAACATCCAATCTAAATCTGCTCTTCTCAAGCTTGAACTCATTGCCCCTTGTCCTGTCACTGCAGGCCTTTGTAAACAGCTCCTGTAGACCCCCTTCAGGTACTGGAAGGCTCTATTAGGTCCCTCTGGAGCCTCTTCTCTCCAAACTGAGCAACTCCAGCTCCTTCAGCCTGTCTTCATAGCAGAGGTGCTCCAACCCTCTGATCATTTTCATGTCCCTCCTCTGGACCTGCTCCATCAGGTCCAAGTCCTTCCTATAATGAAGGCTCCAGAACTGGATGCAGTACTCCAGGTGAAGTTTCACCAGAGCAGAGTAAAGTGGCAGAATCTCCTCTCTATATCTGCTGGCCACGCTTCTTTTGGTGTAGCCCAGGATATAATTTGCCTTCTTGGCTGCAATCTCACACTGTCTGCTCATGTCTAGGTTCTTGTCCACCAGCACCCCCAAGTCCTTTTCCACAGAGCTGCTCTCTAACACCTCATCCCCCAGCCTGCACTGATAGGATTATATTATCTGTGATGTCACCCCCCTACACCTTCTCTGTGTTACATTAACCAGCCAAAATAACCCTGCTCAGACAGAGGAGGATCATGCTTTGCTTTCCCCCTGAGTGACAACCAGCCCAGCAGGCCTATGTGTGTTGGGTGACTGCTTTTGTCTGTTCGTCCCCAGAGCTACCAGGAGGCTGTGCGCAGGAGGTTCACCCGCATCGTCTACAGCGATCTGCAGGCCTGGGACCAGGGGGACCAAACAGGTAAGGCTCTGTTTGATGCAGCTTGTTTGTCCTGTGATGTGTGTCTTTAAATTCAGATGGTTTGAAATCAAAGCATCCAACCCTCTGATGTGTGTCTGTAAATTCAGATGGTTTGAAATCAAAGCATCCAACCCTGTGATGTGTGTCTGTAAGTTCAGATGGTTTGAAATCAAAGCATCCAGCTCTGTGATGTGTGTTTGTAAGTTCAGATGGTTTGAAATCAAAGCATTCAATTAGGTTTGATCAAATAGCACCATCCAGACCCATTTTTACTATAGGAGCTCCTAAAATGTAGGGATTCCTAAAATAAAAATCAGTGTTTTGAAGAGAAAGGATCTCTTCAGGGAGAATTCTAAAATGGCTCAGGTTGGAAGGGACCTCACAGATCATCTCCAGCCTCCCCACCACGGGCAGGGAAGCAACTCGATGCAGCTTCTCAAGGCATCATCCAGCCTGGCCCTGAATGTCTCCAGGGAGAAGGCAGCCACAGCTTCCCTGGGTAGCCTGTTCCAGAGTCTCACCACCCTTGTGCTGGAGAACTTCTTAAGATCCAATCTAACTCTGCTCCTCCTCAGCTTCAAACCATTCCCTCTTGTCCTGTCTCTAGACATGCTCAGGAAAAGTCCTTCTGCAGCCTTCCTGTAGGGTCCCTTCAGCTATTGGAAGGCAACTCTAAGGTGCCTCTTGGATCATTCTCTTCTCCAGACTGAACAACCCCAGCTCCCTCAGCCTAATTCTTCTAGCAGAGGTGCTTCAGCCCCTGGGTCACCTTTGTGACTGCCATTTTCTACTTGCCTTTATTAGAGCTGCATTTGGATGGGAAGCACTCCTAGTACAGCTCAGCTGAGGGATAGGAAACTTTAACATATGCTTCTAATCATCAAATGTCCCTTTTCTAGGTATTTGCCATTCCTTAGCATTAATTTTTGTACCCAAATGTAATGACTTTTGTGCAGAGAAGGTGACATGGTTGGATTTTCTTGCCAAATCTTGGATTTACTGCCAAGCCTAATAGACTCCACTAGCTCCAGAGTGGTTATTTTCTCTCTCCTCTAGAGGCATCCACTGACACATCAAACTATTTATACTAAAGGTACACTTTCTGAAATGCTCAGCTTTAACACACTGAGCTCTTGCACATCCTATACTGCATTTACATTTTAGAGGCTTAGCACCTTCAAGGCTTTAATTACCAAAGCACTTCCCCTTAAAAGAAGCAAAAGTCTCTGTGAAGCTTTACCTGCCAGCAATTTTTGGTTTTCTCTTGCCAAGTAACAATTTTAAATGTTATTTGCTTCCTCCTAGAACAACAGATGGCATCAATGGCTAAAAGACCTGCATCTCCTCATCCAATTCAGCTAACCAAATTAAATGGACACACAGAGCCAGCAATGGACATTTTGTTGGGGAAGCCTTTTGATGGCAAGTAAGTGGAATATTCAGCCCTGTCTTAAACTGTGGTGCCTATGGGCTGCCTCTTTTCATCACAGGAAATGATGGTTACTATCTGAAGAGATTTTTCTGGTTGTGTCTTAATGGTTGTTTTATATTTCCAGTGATATTGATGAAAACAAAGAAGCAGAGGAGAACCTGCAGACTGGAAATGAGATTTTTCAGCCCAGGACTCGGAATTCCCTGCAGGAAGAGTGCTGTGTGGCTCTCTCTGTGCCCAAGGCCATGCTCCAGAGCATCTCTGACTACAATAGCAGATACAAGCAACACTTGAAACTTATTTGCCACGAGGCTGTTGGGAGTTTTGATCCATGGCAGATTGCTGAGAGGTATCTGCATTATCTTTGTGGTTGTGAAGTGTCAGCTGATGAACAGGTTTTCTGCCCTTATTCAGGAAAGGAGTGGGGAGGTGGGCATTACAATTCCAAACAGAATCATAGAATCCTAGAATGGCTCAGATTGGAATGGACCTTAGAGATCATCCCCTCCAACCTCTTTGCCACAGGCAGAGACACCTCTCAACTAGACTGAGCTGCTCAAGGCCTCATCCAGCCTACAGGAAGACTACAAAGAGACTTTTCCTGAGGGTATCTGGAGCCAGGACAAGGGGGAATGGTTTGAAGCTGAGGCAGAGCAGGGTTAAACTAGAGCTGAGGAAGAAGCTCTTCAGTGGGAGAGTGGTGAGACTCTGGAGTTAGTTGCACAAGGAGACTCTGGCTGCCTCCTGCCTGGGGATGTTCAAGGCCAGGTTGAGCACCTGAGTGTAGATGAGAAGTGTCCCTGCCCGTGGCAGGAAGATTGAAGTAGGTGAGCTCTGAGGTCCCTTCCAAGCTGAGCCACTTTATAGTTCTGTGATATGTACATCTTTTCTTAGGCTAACCAGTGGAAAGAATGACAAAGCATCAGTGTTTGCCTTTGAAAGTCAGAGCAGTGGTAGCAGTTGATTGAGTGATGGGAAGTTGAAGCCTGACTTTCTGAACCTTCTCCTTTTTTTCCCTCCCTTCCCCTCAGTCTTGCAGAGCAGCTGACAGAGGAAGCCCTCTGTGACGTGGCAGCAGAGCTGCAGGATGTTTGTGAGGATTATGCAGAAGCTGTGTTCACGTCAGAGTTCTTGCAGCCAGCACAGTAAACGCTTTCACACCTGCCCCATGATCAAATGCTCCTGGCTTGTCCTCCTCCTGGGGCAGCTCTGCTCCTTCCTGACAGCACTCAGCCTGAGAGCCTCAGCAGATGATCTCATTTTCCATGCTTTTTTAAAGTCTGTGAGATTCTGCCCACCAAATGGATTTGGACCATCAGCCCTTCATAAAGCACTGTCAGAGTGATTTCCATCTCAGACTTTATTGTACTGTATTCATCAGGACTTTTCATCAGTTGATACAAGCAAGGTTTCTGTATTTTGTTAGGAATACTCCTCCACTTGTATACTTCACTCATTTTTTGATGTGTGATCTTCCTCCCAGAGCAAAATACTGGGAGGATGACTGGGTTCAAGCAGTGCCATGGACTTAGCTGTACTGAATCTTGATTTTCTGCTTTAAATTTGAGAGAATCTGCCCTACCTACCTCATAAGGGAGCTGTGAGTTTTATTTTGTTCTCTCAGTAAAGCTCATTGAACGTAGCTGATAGTTGTGTCAGGAGAATGAAGCATTATTGGTATTTCTAAAGCCAAGAGGGAACAGTCCAGATAAAAGCTCTTTGGTTTGCTGTTTAGGGCTTTCAGTGTCTGGTAAGAAAGATGTTGTCTGACCACTGTGCTTAGCATATGTGCTAGGAGTAGCTCTTCTGGAGGTGTGGCTGTCTAAGGATCTTCATGGCACAGCATTAAACAGATGAAAACACTTAGCGTTGGCTCTACTCAGGGGCCAACAGCCTGCTTGGACTGCTGCCACCAACCTGTGAGTGGAGCTCCTCTTCTCTTGGTGTCTGAGTATCAGCAGTACATCCTGCACAGCAAATCAAACCTTGCAGCAGAAGCACAGCATGGAGATTTGCTTCTTTTTTTTCCCCTTCCACAAGTCTACTCCATTTTTATCAGCATTTACTGATCCAACTTCACATTCCTCACTCTTTAAGACTCCTGTTTTAATCAAGAATGCCAAAAGAAATGCATAAGTGGCATTGCTGCAAGACTAAATGAGCAGGTTTGGTTCCAGTAATCAATGTACTAGTTTGGGTTATGTCTGAGGTGAGCAATGAGGAATAACTATTTATGGTAATGTTCCAAGGAAATGTGAATTCAGCTCTGAAGGTAACCCAAAGCCCAGTCTTACAGCCTATTTCCCTGGACAGATTTCTTTTCTCTGATAATGCTCAACCTAGAATCATTTTTAACCTGGAATGAGTTTTATTTCCTCTAATTAGAACATGCATTATAAAAGAATAATCCTTTTGCTTTTTGCTCCAAATGTAAGAGTGGAAATGTTCCTGCTGATGTGTGATTTCTGTCATTTAAAACACTCTCTTTTTTTACTTCTAAGTTAATAGAGATAAGTCCAAGAGGTTAAAGATTAAAGCCACACTGTCCAAAAAGTTTCTTAAGGCCAAAAGGTAAGTCCAAAAGATGAAGGCCATGGTGCCTCTCTGCAGGTGTTTGGATGCTTGGGAAAGTATTTTCATGCTGTTTTTTAATAAACAATATTTGTAGCACTGAGCATGGTTTTAGTTTAAGATCACTTCCATCTGAATCCCTTTTGGAATAGTCAGCACCCAGCATGCATGCTACATGACCAAGAGCCAGCAATGTGCCCTTGGGGCCAAGAAGGCCAAAGGCATCCTGAAGTGTGTTAGATGGGGTGTGGTGAGTAGGTTGAGAGAGGTTCTCCTGCCCCTTTTCTCTGAGTCCATATTTAAAGCTATGTCCTGGGGGAGTACCAGAAGCACTGGAGCTGCCTTCTGGTACCTGAAAGGATTCTATAGGAAGGCTGCAGAGGGAATGGAGCAAAACTATCAGTGGATTCAGACTGGATGTTAGGAAGGAGTTCTTCATGAGGGTAGTGAGAGACTGGAACAGGTTGCCCAGGGCACTGGTGGAAGCCTCATGCCTGGATGTCTTTAAGGCCAGGTTGGATGTGGCTCTGAGCAGCCTGATCTAGTGTGAGGTGTCCCTGCCCACGGCAGAGGGTTGGAACTGGATGATCCCTGAGGTCCCATTCAGGCCTGACAATTCTGTGATTCTTAAAGCATTGTAATGGTATGAAGAGTGAACAATACAATTGGTTATCTTTTTTTGAGATCCTACTGTTTCTTATTGCTGAAGGTCTTTAGGAACAGGTTAGATACCCAAACCAAACCACCTGATGTAGCAGAGGATCCACTTCCATGGAGCAGGACTGGATTTCTTTGTAAGATCCTTGCAGGTCTTTTTTTCTTGATTCTTCAATGTCAGAGCTGTGGGAAGAGCAGTGCCATAGCCTGGGGTGAACCAACAGCAGTGATCCTGCTCTGGCAGGGGGGCTGGACTTAGATGATCTTTCCAGGTCCCTTTCAGCCCCTAATGTTCAGTGATTCTGTAATTGCCCTGCTGAGCCTGCCTGGGACCTCTGCTCATGACCAAGAGCCCTCATTGTAGTCAGGCCAAGTCTCTGGTCCTTGCCAAAGCTGTACCACAGGGACTGCCATGCTCCACCCCCCAGCCCCTACTCATCCAGACTCACTTGTCTCGAGTTCCAACTCCTTGCCCTTTGTGGTCTGGTGATGTCTGGGCTTTTGGAGGCACTTGTGACTGTCACTATCATCCCTGCTCAGGTGCTGTGGGACTGTCCTGCTGGTGCAGTCCCTTCCCAGCCTGTGCTGTGGGTACCCTTGGCTCCTGGCCTGTGCTCCTGGGGCAGCTGTGCTCCTTTGATAGCTAACTGGGTATGAAGGGAGCGGTGGAGCGAGGGGGTGAGAGCTGACTCTGGAGGTGCTCAGTGGAGACCCTGAAGACAGGACTGCACATTGGCATTCTACAGGCAGCTCCTACAACTCCTAAACCCAAGCAATCTGCTCTGTAAATATTTAACTGTGGAAATTTAATCGGCCTGCTTCTGGGAGTGAGGTATTTATGGCAACACTGTTTGCTCTACCAGTGCTTTGGAGAGATGCTTTGCTTCTGCTAATGCTGTACCTAATTTAACTTCCATTAATGTCAGTGTGAGAGCATAACTGAACTGCTCCTTCTTTCTGGGCTTGCTTTGTCTCTGGTTACTCCTGGAGGCCAGTTTGATGCACATTCTGCTTCTGCCCTTGCAGGGAAAAAGTGGGGTTTGGATTGGGGGTTGTTTGGAGAACTGATTCATAGAATCTTAGAATGGATCAGGTTGGAAGGGACCTCAGAGATATCTACTCCAACCTTCCCAGCATGGGCAGGGACACCTCTCAGCTAGACACAGCTGCTCAAGGCCTCATCCAGCCTGGCCTTGAATACTCCCAGGGAAGAGGCTGCCACAACCTCCCTGGGCAATTCCAGCTTTGAAAACCCACAGAATATGGCCCCTTTTGCCCCATTTTCCTCTAGTGGAGATTTGCCTTTTCAGGCCAGCTGTGCCAGAGGCACACACAGACGATAAGGTCACCCTGACAAATAGGGACATGCTGCAGGCGATGCCTGAGAGGCTGCTGTTGCTGTGGCTCAAGGGACCAAAACAAAACACTCTTGTAGAGGCTACAATAATGCAAGAGCCCAGAGTTGTGTGCAGGAGCAAAGGATCCAGGTGGGTGAGACTGGCCACAGCTGCAGTGGCTCTGGTGTTACTGGTCTGAGCCTGTATGAGAAGGTAACCAGGGTGAAAAAGCTGCAGCTTGGGGTCACGCAGAGCCATGTGCTTGCTGTTTTCCACCTCGCTCTGTAGAAGGTGTTGCTGGAGTAGTTTGTGGGTTTCCTTCTGGGGCTGGGAAAGCTGCAAACTGGAGGAGTGAGCCTGGGCCCTGCTCAGTGAGCTCTGATTTCTGGAGCAGGCCAGCTCTCTGGAGGAGAATGGAGATAGACCTACTGCACCAGGCTGTTAGCCTGGGGGGAGGAAAGGATGGGATAAAGAGAGAGAACAAATGATGCCTGAGCAGCTGTCAGTCATGCTCAGGTAGCTGTTTCATACAGGGAGGGATCTTTTCTCAGGACTTAGTCACTCAGCACAGAGTCACAAAGATGCTGAAGGCAGTGAAACATCTTGTGAGGACAGGCTGAGAAAGCTGGGAGCAGAGGAGCCTGAGGGGTGACCTCACTGATGTTGATGGAGCCATGTCAGGAGGAGGGAGCCAGGCTCAGCAATGTTCAGTGACAGGACAAAGGGCAATGTCTGCAAGCTGGAGGAGAGAAGGCTCCACAGGAACATATGCAGTAACTTTCATATTGAGGAAAAACAGCCAAAGAGAGCTGGGTGAGCAGGAAGAAGACAGAGAACAAGCAAACTTCTTCAGAAGAGAGCTTTCTGTGCTTCCAGCCTGGATTTCTGCCCACCTTAGGGGGTGCAAGTTCAACAATCATTGTATCAGCAGGAGGTGGCACCGTTGGTGTCAGTTAGTAATAGAATTCTTCCTGACTTTCTCTGTTTCTTTCCTCTTCCTTTTAAAAACTCACTGTAGAGATTTCTGTCCCTTTTTGAGCTGGCAGAGAACAAAAGGTCCACCAGAATTCAAGAAACATAAGTAGCATTGTTCAAGTGGACCCAAAGTGAGCTGCTCAAGGAAGGCCAAGCTGGGCTGTTCCATACAGACAATTCCTTCAGCTGGTTCTGCCAGTGTGCTGAAATCTCTGCAAAAGAGAACATACTGCCTGAGATGAAGGCTGGCCAGAGATCAGTACAGCCCATGAAAGAAATGTCAGCAGCTAACATGTTTGTTCCCTTGCTGGAACATCAGCCTTTGCTTCCCCAACAGCCCTCGTGAGCATTGGATCTGGGGCTCAGGGACTTTGTTTTCTGCTTTTTGATGAAGCTGTTGATGATTTTGTCTCCAAATCTAAGATTCAATCTAATCCAGGTTTCAGTCCATTCCCAGAACCTGAGGAACAGCCTGGAAACAGTTTGGTGTGTGACCTGCCCTAGATGATCCTGCTTTGGCAGGGGGATTGGACTTGACTCTTGAGGTCCCTTCCAAGCCTTACTATTCTGTGATCTGAAAACCTTGGATATCTGCCTGATGCACCTGACTGGTGTCAAAGGGTAGGATAAATTGGGTGAGGGAGAAGGGGAACATGCAGTCCACTGATGTTCCTTCAAAAGTCACCAGGTCCTGTGGCTCCAGGAAGCAGTGGATGGCAGCTGCAGCACAGGAGGTTCCAGCTCAACACAAGGGGGAACTTCTTTCCTGGAAGGGTCCCAGAGCACTGGCACAGGCTGCCCAGAGAGGTTGTGGAGTCTCCTTCTCTGGAGCCTTTCCAGGCCTGTCTGGATGTGTTCCTGTGTGCCCTGAGCTAGATTGTATGGTCCTGCTCTGGCAGGGGGGTTGGACTCGATGATCTCTTTGGGTCTCTTCCAACCCCTGACATCCTGTGAGCCTGTGAAGCAGGATGCAGAGTTTGCCCTAGCTGAGGCTGGTCTGTGTCTGAGAAAGGCAGTGGCAATTGAGGCTGAGTTTGTCTGTGCAAACAGCTGCTGCACTGCAGAACAGGAATGCTCCATAGATGCTTCTAAAAATCTCCTTCTCCCCTCAGCATTTCAGTTAGAGAACAGATGACTAAAAATAGCTGTCTACAGCACCCAGAGAGCCATGCTCACTGATTACTCCTCTAGCATTTCATTTTTGTTCTCCTCAGTCTATGCAGGGTTTGGATTTTTGTCAAGTACTAAGTCTCTCATTCAGTAAAGAGGGGGGAAAAAAGAAATATGGATTTAGCATCAGGTTGATACTCATCAACAAATCTTTGCTCCTGCTGATCTTTGCTAACATTCTGCTCTGCTATGGACCAGCAATCAGGCTCTGAGAAGGCTTCCTAGCAACGCATCACACCAGTGTTTTGGAGAAAAACAGGCTGCCTCCCTGACAAGGTATGTTGGGAAACTGGGAACTCATAGGCATTTTCAGATGGAAAGGAGGTGACCTGTGCATATCTACTGACATGGAGTGAAAACACCCCCCGAATTTGATAACCATGTGACCCCACAATTTTGTCACTATCTTCCACTTGTTTTAATGGGAAAAACGAAAAGGGCTCAATAAAGCAGAGCAAGTATCAGCAGGACTGGAGCTTGGGGAGTGTGTGTTGTTCTTTAGTCTTGGGTTAGGCTGGATAAAAGAAAGGGGCAAGAGAGAACAAAATCTGAGCTATTCCATATTGAAAGAAGGAGATCTGTAACCAGCACAGCTGAGAGCAACCCAGCAAAGCATGGCAGCTTCTGGCTTTTGTTTTTCACTGCTGATTAACTTAGGCTTCTTCTGTGTTTCTGAAGCAGTCTAGATAAAACCTGGACCTTTAGGTTTGCCTGCTTCGTCCTCCTTTTCGTCTCAGTGTGGTGTTTTGTCACTATCCTCTCCTGCTTTTTGAGAGTGGAAAGGCTGATCAACGAGACCTGCATTCTAACATCTGGAAATGTCAGATGTTGCCCTCCTCTTCCAGCTTGCTCCTCTGCTCCTGTCAAATCTCGACCAAAACCAAGCTCCCAAAATGGCCCAGTCTGAGCAGGTTTGAATCATTACGTGGGCAGATATTTCCAGGGGGGCACAGTGGCAGTTGCTAGCACTGTTCACTGAGCTCCCATCCTCAGGTGGTTCTGCCTTGCCTCTGACACATGGCACTGCCTATTGTGCAGATCTTTCTCTACATGAATGAGCATGCAGACTATGTTTTGAACAAGGTTTGATTTCTATAATTAGACATCTTGCAGCACCAGAAAACCTGTTAACGATGGGGAGTGTCCTCTGGCACAGGCTCTGCCTTGAGAAGAGTCTCTCTCCTCTATTGTAAGGAAAGGAACTTTGGTCACCAGTCAGAGTGTGCTCAGAATTAAGAGTAAATGTGTTTGGAATTAGATTCTTGTCTCAACAGCTCTCTGGGTGTATAAATACCTTCCAAGGCATGGCAGCTACCTTCCAAGGCATCTCAGCTCAGGCCATTGCTTAGTGTATTTGTATTTGGCTATGGCTCTTATAGAGCTTCTGCACGTCCTCCACAATGCATGGCAAAACCCCAACCTGTGTGCCTCTATCTGCTGAAGGGACTTAGCTGCACTCTCTGACACTTCAGCAAGGAAACATTCTGTAGGTTTGTGTTGTCAAGGGCTGGAAGTTGCCTGCTTTCAGTATTCAGGACAATGTAAATTAATCCCTTTCCCTGGGGGAGGCATGGTGGTGCTGATTGCCTTCAAAGGCTGCAGCTGGCTGCTCAGGCAGACACGTCAGTGGTAAGCCTTGGGGTTTTTGCAGTCACTGCGGCTAGCCCAGTGCCAAAGAGCCCTGAGGGATGGGTATGTGGTGGAATCCTTTCTCTAGGATTGCTTTTTTTGGTGGTGTAGTGACACTGTAGCATCTTTGGGGCAGCAACGCTGTGGTCAAATCTTTTACAGGGGACTTCAAGTGAAAGAGCAGAGCCAGTGTAGCTCAAAGGCAAGCTTCCCAGCAGGTAGCACTGCCAACCGTAGCTGGGGGAAGGTGAAATAAGCTTATCTGTAGCTAGCTCTGGGGGTGAGAGCTGCCGAGAGTTGTGGCTATTCCACTACAGCCTCAAACAAAACCACTTAACTCACTCTGTTCGCAGGGGTATCTGCTGTGACTCCTTCCGAGGAGCTCCTTAGCAACATTTGGAGCAAATCTCGTGTTGTTCCTTATACCTCCCAAGTTGGTATTGGCACAGAGCCTGAAAGCTGCTTCAGGACTTGCTTGCATTGCTTGCTTGGTTAATTCTGTACTTCCTTAGGCAAAACTCTTCTGTTTTTTAAACTGTGCTTGACTTGGTGCTGTTCTGACATGCAGTAAACAAAATCTAAGCCCTCACAGGCTCTGCCTGCCTCCTCCTCTCGTTCTCACAAGGCAGGCTGCCATGTAAGAGACTTCTGGAGGTGGATTTCCCCATTCTCTGGAGACCTGGAGAAACTTGCTACTCTACTTTTTACCTTGATGGTTAGAGAAACGCCGCTAGAGCGGCTCCTGAGGAGGGAGGCAGCAAGTCCTGCCCCGCAAGGTGCCTGGTGCAGCTCTCGGCACACCGCTTGGGAGGGCAGCGCGCTGCAGCCGTGCGGCCGCAGCACTCACACGGGAATCGGCCGCAACCAGAGCATTGCTGCTGCTGAAAGCCAGAACGAGCACTTGCGGGAGCGGTTGGCAGGGGTAGTGCTGCAGCAGCAGCAGCAGCGACCGAACCGTGTGCCCCCGGTAAGCTCCCTGGCACACAGCGGGCACTCGGTCCCCGAGCTGCCGGGGATTACAGTCGAGCCTGGGGGCGGGCGGAAGGAGGGCGGCAGTCCCCATCCCCTTTCCTGCGCTGACCTCCCCACGCCCGTGGCCCCCAGGAGCAGCAGGACGGCAGGAGAGCCTCAAGCCCCCCTCGGCAGGTGCGGGAGGACGAGCGGGCTGCAGCCCGCGCGGGCGGCCTGGGCCTCTCACCGGCGGACTGCCCGGACCGCGCCAGCCACGAGCAGCTGCAGACGCATCCCCACACCGGCCCAGCCCGGCCCCCGCTTTCCGCGGAGCCGCTCGCTACGCCTTTAACGACGGCGGCTGCGCCGCGGCGGGTGGGCTGCGCGGCGGGACCGAGCGGTGCGGCAGCGTCTCCCTGCCGCGTCTTTCCGCGCCGCAGGCGAGTGGGCGGCGCGGGGCTTCCGCCAGGAGCAGATGGGGTGGCGGAGCGCAGGGTGCCGGTGCGCCGGGAGGGTCCCGCCGGCGAGCACCTGACGCGACTGCCAAGGCTCGGCTGGGAGCGGGCGGCCCCGAAATGGCGAAAGCTTCGCGCCCAGGTGAGTACTGAGCCCGGAGGGCAGGAGGGGGTAGCCCCGAGGGGAGCGCACGGCGGCAGGGGCAGCCCCGGGGGGAGCGCGGGAGCAGCGGGGCGAGGCTCCAGCGCGCTCCCCGCCCACTGGCGGCCTTGCGGGCAGCTCCGGCTCTCGTCCGCCGCAGCGGGCAGTCTCCGCGCCGGGCACGGCAGCGGTGAACGCAACTTCAGTGAGCGCCGCACAGGTGCGTTTGCGCTCCTCGTTCTTCCCCGCCGGCGTCCGCTCCGCCTCGGCGCTGGCCTCGGCCGGTGCGGGTGGTCGCAGGAGTGCCGTGCGTGGCTGCAGGGACAGGGCGGGAGTTCCGCGCCGGTGGCCGCTACCTGGCCGCCTCCTCGCCGCCGGTGCCGGTCCGGGAAGGGTCTCCTGGCCTGGGGGGAGTTCTGTGGCTGCCGCCTTGTGGAGCCTGCGCTCGCTGCCGCCCGTTCCCGTGTGCCTGCTGGGTGGGCTTGCTGGCAGGCAGAGGCAGATGGAGGCTCCGCTGCGCCTTTCAGACTCGCATGCTCTGGTTGGAGGCTGAGCAGTTCGGAGCGGGGGGCAGAGGGTTTGAGGCTTGTGAACAGCGGAACCCTGGTACCCTACGCCTGGCTGTGCCAGGTGACACGTACTGTGTGCAGGAATGAGCAGTGCCAGCCGGCAATCGCAGAGGGCTCTTCTTGCTGTTGCAGAAGAGGTTTTCTTGCAGGCTGCACATAGAGCTCGTTGCTTTTGAAGGCGGAGGCCCAGCTGTGTTAGGACTGAAACTTGCCTGCTGTTTGGTGCCAGCCCTTGGCACAGCTTTGCAACTGCTACATGGTAATATTAAACACCAAGGTTTTGCCCAGCAGTGTTATTTTTTTTCCATTATTCGTCCCAAAATAGGCGTGGATTGGTGGCAGCCCAGAGACGTAGTTCCCGGGAACATGAGACCATCAATGATTGCAGAAGATGCAGACATAGTATTGAACAAAGTGGTTGGTTTCTGTCTTTAGAAGGTGAAGAAATACTCAAAAGGGGAAATAATGTTTATTTTAGTTTTGTGTGTGTGTGTGTTGGACATTGGTTTGCAGTCCTTGGATATGAAAATTAGGGAGCACTGCTTTCACTTCCAGTGGTTTTGATTATGCAGCCTGCATACAAAGCTTGATTGTTCAAACCCACCTCTGCACATGAATTTTCAAGGATGGTCCCTGGGTGTGATTCTGAATCGTAGAATCATAGAATCAGTCAGGGTTGGAAGGGACCACAAGGATCATCTGGTTCCACCCCCCCAGCCATGGGGAGAGACAGTAATAACCACCTCATTCCTGCATTCTCTGCTGTTGTGATGGCTTTGGAGTTACCTGTCCCTCCACACTTAAAATCACCCAAACCAGGCTCTGCTCACATGGCAGACAAAACATGGCTTTTGATGCCAGCTGTACCATCTTGTCACTACTTCTTACTCTGAAGAAAAGCAAGAGGAATCGACCATGCACAAGGGAGCTCTGGCAAAACACATCTGGGTTAGCAGCAGGGGAAATGTGCTGCCTTTATAAACTGAGCCTGCTGGGTTTAGTAACACGAGCTGGGATAGGCACGAACACAGAAAAGTTTGGGCTGCTTTGCTTTCCTGTACCCTGCCTGCAGCCCCTGCCAGTGCTGCAGCCTTAGCACAGAGGCAGAGAGACCATCGTTGGAGCAGCCACGAGATCTGCTGCTTGATGACAGATCCCTCCCTGAAGGTGTTCAAAGCCAGGCTGGATGAGGCTTTGAGCGACCTGTTCTAGTGGCAGGTGTCCCTGCCCATGGCAGGGGGTTGGTTGGACCTGGATGAGCTTTGAGGTCCCTTCCAACCTAAACCATTCTGTGAAAAGCCCTGAAATCCAGCAGGATGAGTGAGTTTATCCCCAGTGCTCAGTGCATGCCATTTTGCTTGAGCTAAGGGATGCCAGGAGTGAAAATGCCTTTGCTCCACGACAGGGAATGCATCTGCAGCAGCATAATTTATGCAGCTGTGTGAGGGTTTTAATTCAGCTCAATTGCTGTTTGTGGTTATTTCCTGTAATGGAAAGTTAATAAATTTAAATGCTGCTGCCAGTTTCCCCCTAAAGACTTATTTCCACCTCTGATGAGAAAGGTTGTGCTGGTCAAGTGCTCCCTGCCTGTGGTGGGGGGTTGGGACTGGATGAGCTTTGAGGTCCCTTCCAGCCTACACCATTCTGTGATTCTATGACATGTGCATTTAGAAAAGGCTTTTAGGGGTGGTCAGCTTGACTCATTTGAGGATCCAGATTTCACCTGCTGGACTCTACAGAATCATAGAAACATCCAGGTTGGAAAAGCCCCTCAGGATCACTCAGTCCAACCTCTAACTCTACACATTTGCCTTAAACCATATCCCTAAGCACCACACCCTAATCTTAAACGCTTGGAATAATTCCAGCAGAGAAATGCAGGAGCGTGGCAGGTTGCAAACCCATGCAGCACTATCTGACCTGTCAGTTTGGAGGAGGTGTGTGTACCTTTCATCTCCTGCTTTGTTTTTGAACAGAGCACCGACTCAAAAATGCCAGACCCTGCTTTACGAAGCCAAAATCCCTGCACTGGGGAAGTGGAATCTTTCAGCTGTGATGCATCTGAATGTCCACCTACAGTCATTGCAGGAAAAGGTTAGAGAATATTCATATCTTCTCCGGTGTTGGAGGAGGTGATGATACTGCTGAGGGGGAGGGTTGGGTTAGTTTCTGCCGTGTGGAAGCTGGCATTTGAAGCATCAAGAAGCAGCTCCAAAAGAGGTACCATATTTACAGACACAGGGTTTAGGCTTTAGTTGAACAGCCACGTCAAACCTCCTCTCCCTCTTCCTCCATCTCACCTGCGATCCCATCAAGTGCAAGACTGCAAATGTCACTGGTACCTTAAAATAGGGGTCTGAAGGCTTGCACAGTTTAGTTTCTTGATTTGTTTCCTGTACTCAGTTAGCAAATAAATGCTTGTGCTTACCATCTGCTGCAGAACTGTGAGCTGCAGGATGCACAGTGTAGGTAATCAGGGACTTGTCATTGTTGAGTTGCTATGAGATGAAAGCCATGGAGTGAGGAGGAATGGGAGAGAGATGTTGGTTATATTGACCTTTCAGTATCTTAAGGGGGCTACAAGAAAGCTGGGGAAGGACTCTTTAGGCTGTCAAGTAGTGATTAGGACTGGGGGGAATGGAACAAAGCTAGGAATGGGTAGATTGAGACTGGATGTTAGGAAGAAGTTCTTCATCATGGAGCCTGGAATGGGTTACCCAGGAAGGTGGTGGAAGCCTCATCTCTGGAGATGTTTAAGGGCAGGCTGGATGAGAGTCTGGATAACCTGACCTAGTGTGAGTTGTCCCTTGCTCATGGCAGGGGGGTTGGAACTGCTCTAGGTGATCCTTGTGGTCCCTTCCAACACTGATTGATTCTATGATTCTAACCACAGCAGTGTCTGGACTGTCCCTTCAGTTAGCTCCTTCACTTCTGGAGAGGCAATCTGCATTTTGTGTGGCTGCTCTGCTGCCTTTAACCACGTCTCTGGCTTTGTCAGCTGTGCTCTTTGCTCTGCCTTTGGCCTTTATTTAGGGACTGATGCAGCCACAGTGAGAACAGAAAGAGCTCCAGACCCTTTCCAGCCTCTCCTGGTATCTGCTCAGTCTTACCAACCATCTTCAACCTGCCTCTCCTCTCTGCTTCTCAAAGGTCATTCCTTCTACCCAGCATCTCCTTCCACACAGACCAGTGACTTGTGCTTCTGAATTTCATTAGGAAAGCCATCCCTGAATCCAAAATGGTGGCAGCTCTAAAACGAGCTTTGGCAAGTGGAAATGTTTCAATCTGTTCAACAAAGCCTATTTTTGCTTACTTTTTAATTGAGATTAGTTCAGTCTTCCGTGCTTTGCTATCTATAGGACCAAGTTTTCAGTAGCTCTGAGAACACTGAGTGCTATTTTGTCGCTGCTAACTGGGTTGGTGTGGCAGTAGGATTCAGGAATGCTTTCCCTTTTTATGGTCTCCTATGACGTGCTTATGTCTAAGCTTGATTGGAAATGCTTATCACTGAGCCAAAGATGTAGGAAACTGCTGGGCCTGCTTAAAAATCTCAAATGTTTTGACAGCAGTGCAAATTGTATTGAATTATTTTTACCCACTGCTGCAATCATCTCCCATGAAAACAGCCATTTGTATCTCAGCCTGCTTGAGTGCATCTTCCTGGAAGGCCCAGCACAAGCACACCTGAGCCCAGATGGTCTGTTGGACTAGCCTGGTGCTTCATTGGCACTGCTGGGGCACACCAGGGACTAGTGTGGCTGGCACTTGGATCAGCCTGCTTGCCTGAGTAGGTAAGCATTGATTGATGCATTGATAAGGAGAAGAGAGCCTTTAGGAGATGCTGGGATGGTTCCTAAACTGATGTGCCTGGAGCGTGCCTACTGTTCTGCTCTTCTGCCCTGCCACAAGTGCACCCCTAGCAGTGAATTTGTTCCTCCATTGCTGAAGTGCTTGTGCTGATCCTGGGGGTACTGATAGACAGTAGACTAAAGATGAGGCAGCAGTGTGCCCAGGTGGCCAAGAGAGCCAGTGGCATCCTGGCCTGCATCAGGAACCGTGTGGCCAGTAGGACAAGGGAGGTTATTCTGCCCCTGTACTCAGCACTGGTCAGGCCACACCTTGAGTACTGTGTCCAGTTCTGGGCTCCTCAATTCAAGAGAGATGTTGAGGTGCTGGAAGGTGTCCAGAGAAGGGCAACAAAGCTGGTGAAGGGCCTGGAGCATAAACCCTAGGAGGAGAGGCTGAGGGAGCTGGGGTTGTTTAGCCTGGAGAAGAGGAGGCTCAGGGGTGATCTTATTACTGTCTACAACTACCTGAAGGGACATTGTAGCCAGGTGGGGTTGGTCTCTTCTCCCAGGCAACCACCAATAGAACAAGGGGACACAGTCTCAAGTTGTGCCAGGGTAGGTATAGGCTGGATGTTAGGGGGAAGTTCTTCACAGAGAGAGTGATTGGCATTGGAATGGGCTGCCCAGGGAGGTGGTGCAGGCACCGTCCCTGGGGGTCTTCAAGAAAAGACTGGATGAGGCACTTAGTGCCATGATCTGGTTGACTGGATAGGGCTGGGTGTTAGGTTGGACTGGATGATCTTGGAGGTCTCTTCCAACCTGGTTGATTCTATGATTCTGTGCTGCTGTGGTGCCTCCACTCGTGCTTCTCTTTTTCAGCTGCAGTCAGTGCTTGTAGAAGCTAATTCAAGCTGAGGAGAAGGCAGAAACAGTAAAGGAAGGTGAGATGGTTTCACAGCAAGGCTAGGCTTGCTCCTGCTGCGTTTGGACAACTCCTTTTCAGCTCCCTGGAGCAGTGGCAGAGCCTGGTGTCATGGCAAGGAGTGTTGCCCACTGGAGGGTGGCATTTCTGCAGGCTTCACAGGAGGCATTGCTGTGCCCTGCGCACAGTTCACCTCCACCTGTGTTGCACAGAAAGATCTGGAGCCTGCTGTGGACAGCATGGATTTGTTCTAATCGTAGGTCAGGCCAGCTGCTGGGGTCAGGGAGATGCCTTTTCTTTCTCCTGAGCTGACAGACATTTTAAACACAACTTTTTACCTAACTAGTGATACTGAAACAGCGTTTTTGGCTCTGGCAGTGGAGTGTGTGGAATTCTTGGATGGCAGTGGTGAGCTGTTCTGAGTTAGCAGGCTTGGGACTTAGAGGATCAGTGGGTTTTAGGCACCAGGCCTCTTACAATGGTACAGGAAAGTGCTTAGGTTGAAAACTGGGAATCAGAAGCCTTAGCTGCTCAGCTGTCAGAGGAAGATCTTTGTTTCTTAAGGTGCTTTTCAGAGCCTCTTCGGCCTTGCTTCACTTCTTGGCTTTCTGCTTCCGTAAACTCAGCTGTGAGAATGTTTGCTACAGACCAGCAAGGCCACCTCAATCCTTCACGTGTCTGGGGTTCTCTCCCCCTCTCTTTTAGAAACACTCTGCTCACTGTGCTGCTTGATTGGCAGAGCCCTGCTGCTTTGGCACATCTCAGAAGAAAAAGCACCTTGAGAAAGGGTTCGGGTTTGTGCTATGGGGTTTTGCTTATAAAGCCATGGGATGATGCTGATGTCTGTGGGTAAAAGTGAGATGGACCTTTCCAGTGACTCCTCCACTAGTGGGCAGCAAGTTCTCCACGGGACAGGAAGGTGCTCTTGTGGCCAGAGTAGGGCAGTGGTATCCTAGGGTGCATCAGGAAAAGTATGGCCAGCAGGTCTAGGGGGGGTTCTCCTCCCACCTCTATTCTGCTTTGGTGAGACCACATCTGCAGTACTGTGCCCAGTTATGGGCTCCCCAATTGAAGAGAAACAGGGACCTGATGGAGAGAGTCCAATGAAGACCTCTGAGGATGATGAAGGGACTTGAACATCTCTGCTACGAAGAAAGACTGAGAGCCCTGGAGCTGTTTAGTCTGGAGAAGGCTGAGAGGGGATCTGATCAACATCTATCAATATCTGAGGGGTGGGTGTCAAGATGAAGGTGCCAGGCTCTGTTTGGTGGTGCCCAGTGATAACACAAGGAACAGTTGGTACCAGCTGGAGCCCAGGAGGTTCCACCTCAACACGAGGAGACACTTGTGTATGGTGAGGGTTCCAGAGCCCTGGAGCAGGCTGCCCAGAGAGCTTGTGAAGTCTCCTCTGGAGACTTGTAAAACCCACCTGGATGTGTTCTTGTGTGACCTGCCTTTGGCTATCCTGCTCTGGCAGGGAGTTAGGCTGGATGATCTCTGGAGGTCCCTTCCAAGCCCTAATGCTCTGTGATTCTGTGACACTCCTTAGCCCTGTTTGTGGGATTTACAGGCTAAGGCCAAATAATCTTGGATTTTTTCCTTATCTGTGGATGGATAACATCAGAACTGCTCCCTCTGTAACAGGAGTGTAGCAACCTGCCGTACTGTGCAAAAGACAGCAGTTTAGGTAGGGAACTGCTTTTGCCTCTAGAAGAAAAGCACCTGGGGATTGTGTGAACTCTCTTGGCGCTTCAGAATGTTCCCCCTTTGTATCTTACTCTCTGTCATGCTGCCTCAAAAGGAACACATGGGACTGGTGAGGTGGGGTTCTGTTAAAGGCACTGCATTTCTGCACAGCTTCCTCCTCCGTCCTCTGAAACTGTGATACTGAGTGAAGCGGAACGCAGCCTGCTGCCCTGCCTGCAAAACCTACTGGAATCTGGCTGCTAAGAACTGGTCAACAGTGATGAAGTTTGCTGGCACAGAAGCCTGCAATGTCACTGCCAAGGAGTTAGCTGCTTTTTGAAGTGGTGTTGGTCTTTTTGTGCCCTGAACCAAAATAATCCCATAAAATATGGAGCAGTTGAGACTGTAAATCAAATCAGTGAGTCCAGGCAATGGCAGTGTATAATGCAATCAAGAAATGTTAATAGAGTCCTATTAAGGTGGCTAATGCTAATCTGTTGGCACAGAAGGAAGCAGACCCAATAAGACTAATGCAGAGCTGCTGCTTCTGACTGTGGCTGCGTTGAAGCTGTTTCTAAATCTAGAAGCATTCCCAGTGCAGGACTCATACTCCCAAGGACTTTTCTTGGAACCAGAATTTATGCCTGGAGATTTGTGAGACTTTTTCCCTGCTCTCCCTTCACATTCTGCATCAAACTCCAAGGTCACTGGAAGTGTGAGTTTTCCTTTGGGGGCCAGCAGTTTGATTTCCAGCCAGGCTAGTGGTAGTTCTGCTCCAGGGAGATGCTGCTTTCTTTGGGGTACTTGGGAAGTCTCCACAGTTTAGAGCTGGTTTATCTGTGGGTCATTCCTCTTACAGCACTGCAGTGCTGGCACTGAGATCCAGTGCTCTTAATGTTTGTTTCTTCCCATGATTTAGTGCTTTTAGACTTCAAAAAATATAACCTCCCCTCCCCAAACCCAATCTCCCCTGTGTGCTTTTCCTGAAAGCCTCTGTAGGCAGCTGCCAAAACTTGCATGCCTTAGCTGTGGAGATGAGCTCCACAAAGACTTGGGAGCTTGGCAGCGTGCGACAAAGGGGATGTGGATGGGTAACACTGCATCTTCTGCACCTCTCATAATGATCTGTGCAAAGTGTTGCTGTTCTCCTCCCAAAGGAGCATTTTCTTCCTTCTTCTAAGGCATCTCCAGTCTCTTCCCTGGAGCTGCAGCTGCTGAGTGTTTTGCATATGGTTTGACAGGAGGTGCAGTCAGATACTTAGTGCAGGAGTTGCATCTGCCGAGCATTGTCTTGCAGCAATCCCTTAGAAGATTTCTTTTCCTCATGTAACAGTCCA
Organism: Pogoniulus pusillus; assembly: GCF_015220805.1. Classification (NCBI taxonomy): domain Eukaryota; kingdom Metazoa; phylum Chordata; class Aves; order Piciformes; family Lybiidae; genus Pogoniulus; species Pogoniulus pusillus. The sequence continues at coordinate 12,182,553 of NC_087290.1, read as the reverse complement.
GAGTTCTTTCCAGCTTCTCTTGTTAGGGTTATTAAATGTCCCAGAAATCTGAGGCAGTTGATGTAATAATGATCTGTAAGCATTCTCTGCTAGGTTCCAAATAGCACTGGCCACGCTCCCAATACACACTGTACTCTGCTCCTGGACGCTGCCTCCTTAGCCATTTGCTTTCATTTTATCCTTTTTAAAGCTATTAAAATGCCAGTAACTGGTTATTGTTTTTTATTCTCTTCTTGGACAGCTAAAATCTGCTTCCTCTCACCACCTTCCATGTGTACCTTTGATTAGTTGAGCTGTTGATGGTGTAGAAGTAGAACCAAAGTGGCATGCTTCCCCAGAAGTAATGCAACAGGCTGGCTCCCCTGATGGAGTTGCTGTTTTACTACTGGCAGAAGGAGAATGCCTTTGTGGACAGGGCCTCAGCATACCAAAATTCAGGTCTGATGTCATCATGTGGAGTAATGAATTAAACCAGGCACTGTTCTGTTTGCTCACAAGGATTCTTTCTCTAGAAGCTGTGGTGGTGGATTTGAACCCTGGGTCCCCACTGATCTGGGGGAGACTTTATTGGTAATATAAGGAATGCATTTCTCTACTACTTTCCAGTATTGAGTTGCTGTGGCTGCAAGGAGAACTGGGAACTGGGATAAGCAGGTCTGGTTTGCTAATTGTAAATTACCTGAGCATGATAACCCATGGGACCAGCTGAGCTGGCAGGACTAGATCTGTTGCTGTACTTATTCTCACCTGCTTTTGCCTCCCTGGCTTCAAACGACAAGCTTCAAATGAAAGCCTCAGGCTGCAGCAAAACAAAGCTGTCTGATGGAAACAGCTCAGTGAGTAAGAGTTCAGTAATTTGTCTGTAAATCTGTGAGCCAAAGAGGATGGCACTTCTGGAAGTGAAATTGAATCGAGAGGGGAGCTGCAAAGCTGCTGCCTGCTGTGACCTGGGGGAGCGCTGCTTCAGGGCTTAGAAACTGTGCTGTGTGAGTGCTGGAATGGAGCAGCCTGCTGAATTCAACAGGCAAGGACTTCTCTCGTCAAGGCGCTGCATTAGCTGAAGTCCTGCAGCCCTATCTGCTGCCAAGAACTTGTTCCCCATCACTGCTCTTAGGTGGAAGGAGGAGGTTTGATTTTTGGGCCACCCTGAGAGCTCTGGCTGGCCGCTGAGCTTAGAGGATGCCTGCTGCCCGAGGTGACCCTCCCGAGGCGTCTCTAGGAGCTGTTGATGAGTGGTTTGCCGCTGCTGCTTGTTCCCTTGCCGGCCGGAGCGGAGGTGAGCGCTCCCTCGGGCTGATGTGAGTGTCTGTGTTTGCAGCTGGCCCCCGCCGCTTCAGCGCTGCTCAGTGGCACATGCAGAGCGTCCTCAAAGACTCCGTGGAGAGCTCCGACGATGAATTCTTCGACGCCCGAGGTGAGTACACGTTTTTGCCCTCCCCCTCTATGCCTTCCCCAGGTTTGCAGCAAGTAGCTGAGCAAATGAATGTGCCTGGTCCCTTCCAACCCCTACCGTTCTTAACGACGTTGATAAGGGCACAGACAGACAGACAGAGTCTGCTCAGCAGGTTTGCTGCTGACACCAAGCTGGGAGGCTTGGCTGATAGAGCTGAAGGCTGTGCAGCCTTCCAGCGAGAGCTGGACAGACTGAGAGCTGGGCACAGGGGAACCAAATGAGCTTCAACAAGGACAAGTGTAGAGTCCTGCCCCTGGGGAGGAAGAATGAACTGCAGCAGTACAGGCTGGGAGGTGCCTGCTGGAGAGCAGCCCTGGGGAGAGGGACCTGGGAGTGCTGGTGGAGAGCAGCCATGGCACAGCAATGTGCCCTTGTGGCCAAGAGTGCCAATGGGGTCCTGAGGTGTACTAGGAAGAGTGTGTCCAGCAGATCAAGAGAGGTTCTCCTCCCGCTCTGCTCTGCCCTGGTGAGACCTCATCTTGAGTACTGCCTTCAGTTTTGGGCTCCCCTGTTGAAGAGGGACAGGGATCTGCTGGAGAAGGACCAGCAGAGGGCTGTGAGGATGATGAGGGGACTGGAGCACTGCCTGATGAGGAGAGGCTGAGGGGCCTGGGGCTGTTTAGTCTGGAGAAGAGAAGACTGAGAGGGGATCTAATAAATGTGTATAACAATCTGAGGGCTGGGGGTCAGGAGGGGGGACAGGCTGTGCTCACTTGCTGCCTGGGATAGGACAAGGAGCAATGGATAGAAGCTGCAGCACAGGAGGTTCCAGCTCAACACAAGAGGGAACATCTTTACTGTAAGGGTCCCAGAGCACTGGCACAGGCTGCCCAGAGAGGTTGTGGAGTCTCCTTCTCTGGAGCCTTTCAGGGCCTGTCTGGATGTGTTCCTGTGTTGTCTGATCTAGATTGTATGGTCCTGCTGTGGCAGGGGAGGTGGACTCTGATCTCTTTGGGTCTCTTCCAGCCCCTGACATCCTGTGCTTCTATGATTCTATGACTGTGTTGGCTTCAGCCTCATTGCTGTGTGCTAGTTTGCTGTCTGGAGATGCATGGTGGTATTGCAAATGGCAGCTGGTGTTATTAAGGCAGTACCTGGCATTAAACGTCCTCTGCTTTGCACTGCATTTCACATTTCAGCATGGTTTTAATCTTCTTTGTGAGTGAAATCATTGCAGGAATGGTTGGTGACTGACTCCTGTTTTCAGGCTTGAGCTGAGAGATTCAGCTCAAAGGAGCTGTTACGTCAGGAGCTTTTTAGTGGCTTTAATAATGCAGGGGGTAGGAGACAGGCAATGAAAATAAAACAGCTTTTGTGGGAGGATCAGCTCTGTGCTCTAAGTGGTTTTGAAGCTCTGGAGCCTTAGTTCTGTGAGGATGAGTTTGCAGGATTTTCCCAAACAAGCTGGTTTGGCAGAGGCACAATTAATCAGATTATTGGTGTGCGTTACGGGAAGCACAGGTTTGGGTCTAAGCAGCCTCACCTCCAGTTTATCTGCCAGCTGCTCTGACAGTGATGATGGCTTTATCTGATGGTGAACCACTTACTTCCCATTTTCCTGTCTGTAAATTGCCTGCTCTAGCTATAAAATTTATGACAACTTTAAGCTTGAAAGAGCAGCTGCTTACATGAGAGTGAGATTGATTTCTGTCTTTAATTGCCACCTTTCCCCCAGTAGGCAAGAGCCTCAATCAAGCAGGGGAAGAGAAGTGCAGGAAAGAGATGCAGATGTTCTGAATTACTTAATTTGAAAGGATGTCCTGTGGTAGGCTTGGTTTGTTGTGTTTGGGGTTGGTTGGTTGGTTGCTGTTGTGGGTATAAAACAAAACAAAAAAAACAACAAACAAAACAAAAAAAACAACAAACCAATGCAAACCACTCAAGAGGGAACAAAATTCCCTCCTTTGTTGTCTGTGTCATTAAGGTGGGTCTTCATCTCAGTGCCTTTTTGAAGCCTGAGACATGGAGGGTCAGACTGGATGTGAGGAAGAAGCTCTTGAATAGGAGGGTGGTGAGATGGTGGAACAGGCTGCCCAGGGAGGCTGTGGCTGCCTTCTCCCTGAGGGTGTTCAGGGCCAGGCTGGATGAGGCTTTGAGCAGCTGAGTCTACTTGAGAGGTGTCCCTGGGCATGGTGGGGAAGTTGGAGTAGATGATCGTGGTGGAGGAGTTGCCATCCCTAGAAGTGCTCAAAAAAAGACTGGGTGAAGCACTTAGTGCCATGGTCTGGTTGATTGGCTGGGGCTGGCTGATAGGTTGGACTGGATGAGCTTGGAGGTCTCTTCCAAGCTGGTTGATTCTATGATCTTTGGGGTCTCTTCTAACCTGAACCATTCTATGGAATACCATTTTCCTTCCCTGCTGCCTCACAGTCAGGCTGACAGTGGTCACTGCTTGGCTGGGGTGGAAGGGTCTGCAGCTGAGAATCAAGAAGCGATCCGCAGAAGAGTGATTTATTTGCCTTTCCAGGTCACACCTTTAGAGTGGCCTAGAATAATTCAAAGGCAGGCTGAAACACAAAGCTTGGCTGTACGTTGCCTGGTGTCACAATGCCAGCTCATGCCCGTTGATACCAGCTCAGATCTGCATTCTGAGCCAGGATTCAGCGACCCAGCCCTGCCCGAAGAGGCGTTTGGGAGCTCCGAGGGTGTGCATGCACAAGAGTTTGAGCAGCCACATTGCTGAACACTGATTATTTCCTCCTTGTTGTGAACCAAATGCCTACCTTATCTGAGTGAGGCTTAGCACGGGGATGTTCCAGCTGTCTGCACAGAGGGAGGAAGGCAAAACTGGATGTTGTAAGCTGATTTGTCCCTTGTAATCTTTATTGTCAGTGCGTGGGCACGCAGCTGCTGCAGCTGCTGCTGGGCTGATCCATGCACCTAAGACTTTTAAAGAGTGGTTTATTTCTTCCCCCAGATGGGTGCTTGCTCATGATGGGAATTGAACATCAGACTGAACAACTGGTGCTGTAAATTGGCATAGGGACAAAGCTGCTATGAATGTGTAGCTGAGGTTTGAGGGGAGAGGCTGTGTGCCAGGTGTAGACACCTGGTTTATTTGCCTTTTTAGCTGTAAGAATGGCAGCTCTGTCATCCTGTCTTTTGGAGACAGATCTCAAGGTCTTTGTGCCATGTCTCTTTTAAAAATCCATGCCAGGTTGCCCAGGGAGGCTGTGGATGCTCCCTCCCTGGAGGTGTTCAAGACCAAGTTGGATGAGGCCTTGAGCAACCTGTTGTAGTGGGAGGTGTCCCTGCCTATGGCAGGGGGTTGGAACTGGATGAGCTTCGAGGTCCCTTCCAACCCAAACCATTCTATGATTGAATTTCATCTCAGGAGGCCTTCTTCATAGAATCATAAAATTGTCAGGGCTGGAAGGGACCTCAAGGATCATCCAGTTCCAACCCCCCTTGCCATGGGCAGGGACACCTCACACTAGATCAGGTTGCTCAGAGCCACATCCAGCCTGGCCTTAAAGACCTCCAGGGATGAGGCTTCTATGCTTCTTGCACTGAGAGAACCAGGAAACAACCAATTCACCATCACAAAAAGGCTCTTTCTGTTCTTGATGACCAGGTCTCCAAGCATGGTTTGACTTTGTGGGGCAGAAGGAATTCTGTTCTTCTGGGGAAGAGGCTTTTGCCATGACAGAACTGCACACTTCTGCTAAGCAGCTGAAGTGCAAAGTGACAGAGCAGTGTCCTGTGACATGCATGAAAATCAGTGTTGAAGGTGCTGCTCTGCACTGCAGATACCCAAAGAGACTGAATCCCTTAGGCACTGAGAAGCTGTCACTGGAGGGGGAGAGGTTTGGTGACCACTGTGCCCCATCTCTCCCATAGCCAAGTCCACAGGCTGGGCTGTAGCAGAAGAGCCTTAGGCTTGAATGTTGTTACTCAGCAGGCTAGGGCCAAAGCTGCAGGCATTGCCATGTGCCACTGCTCTGAGCCTCGTTTCCCTGCACAGGCACAGGCCATAAGTAGTCACTTGCACTGATCCCCGTGACCACTTAGGACTATGGGTTTAGATGTTGTGATCTTTGTGTTCTCACTTGGGAAATTTCAGCTAACTTGGCCTGGCTGTGGGTTGGCTGCTACAGCTCAGCTGAGAGAAGTTCTTCCTCCCCTCAGCTCTGCCCTGGAACACTGTGTCCAGTTCAAGAAAGACCTCAGGGAGCTGCTTCAAAGAGTCCAGCACAGAGTCACAAAGCTGTTGCAAGCAGTGGAACATCTCCTGTGATGCCAGGCTGGGAGCAGAGGAGCCTGAGGGCTGCTCTCATTGCTGTGCTGAAGATGTGCAGAGCAGTGTGGGGAGGACGCAGCCAGGCTCTGCTCAGGGGTGGCCAAGGACAGGACAAGGGGCAGGGGTGCAAGCTGGAGCAGAGGAGGTGCCATGGGAACAGAAGGAAAAACTTTGTCACTGCGAGGGTGGCAGAGCCCTGGAGCAGGCAGCCCAGAGGGGCTGTGGAGTCTCCTTCTCTGGAGACATTCCAAACCCACCTGTGTTCCTGTGTGACCTGCCCTGGGTGATGCTGCTCTGGCAGGAGGGTTGTGCTCAATGATCATTGAGATCCCTTCCAACCCCTAGCATTTTGTAAGTGAACCTTCTTCAGAGGAGCCTTCTGGCACTATCTGCTGTGTTGCTGTGCTGGTATAAAGCTGAAGTCAGTAGGTCTGTGGTAGGGATTTCAGCTGGGCTCTGTGTGAGCCTTCTCAGGATTCCTATTCATGACAGAAGCTACTGTGGCTCTCTGCTAATTAAGAGCTGCTCTTAATTTGCTGCACCTTCCTCTCCTGAAAATAGATTCACTAAATTTATTTCCTTTTTAAAATGCTCTGTGAGCAACTTGAAGATGATGTAGGAATGCTGCTCAAGACCTAAGGTCTGGAAACTCCTCAGCTGTTGGTGGTCTGAGACAACAGGGAGGTGTGAAACACCACTGTGCTTAGCAAAAAGCCTCTCCAGGGGTGAGGAAGCTGATGGGCACTCACTGAAGCTCATGAATTGTAGGGAAAGGCTGTGTTGTGAAGGTGGTTTGTAAATGTCCTTGTGTCCAGATAACTCTTCTCCTGTCTTGCTTTTTAGTGAGTGTCATTCCCACTAGATGAGAGAAGACAATCCCAAATGATCCCTGTCCCAGTCTGCTGCCTCCCTTCATAGAATCACAGAATGGTTTAGGTTGGAAGAGACCTCAAAGCTCAGCCAGTTCCAACCCCCTGCCATAGGCAGGGACACCTCCCACTACAACAGGTCACTCAAGGCTTCATCCAACCTGGCCTTGAACACCTCCAGGGAGGGAGCAGCCTCCTTGGGCAACCTGTGCCTGTGTCTCACCACCCTCACTGCAAAGAACTTCTTCCTAACATCCAGTTTCAATCTCTCCTCTGCCAGTTCAAACCCATTACTCCTCATCCTGGCATTACCAGACCTTGTCAATAGTCCCTCCCCAGCCCTCCTGTAGCCCTCTTCAGATACTGAAGACCACTCCAAGGTCTCCTCAAAGCCTTCTCTTCTCCAGGCTGCAGACCCCCTGCTCTCTCAGCCTGTCCTCAGAGCAGAGCTACTGCAGCCCTCTGAGCATCTTTGTGGCCTCCTCTGCACTGGCTCCAACACTTCCATGTGCTGGGGGCTCCAGAACTGCACCCAGGACTCCAGGTGGGGTCTGAGGAGAGCAGAGCAAAGGGGCAGGATCCCCTCCCTTGCCCTGCTGCCCACACTGCTCTTGCTGCAGCCCAGCACAGGGTTGTGTCTGGGCTGCACTCACACTGCAGGCTCCTGTGGAGCTTTTCATCACCCCAGACCCCCAGGGCCTTTTCCTCAGGGCTGCTCTCAGCCATTGCCCACCCAGCCTGGAGCTGTGCTTGGGATTGCACCAACCCAGGTGCAGGACCTTACATTTAGCATTGCTGAATGTCATGAGGTTGGCCTGGGCACACCTCTGCTGCCTGTCCAGGTCCCTCTGGATGGATCCTACCCTCTAGCAAGTCACCTGTGCCGCACAGCTTGGTGCCATCTGCACACTTGCTGAGGGTGCACTGATTGCTCTGTCCATGGCACTGACAAAGATGTCTCACAGCACTGGTGCCAGCACTGACCCCTGAGGGACGCCACTTGGCACTGGTCTCCAGGTGGACACTGTGCCCTTGATCACCACTCTCTGCATGCCACCATCCAGCCAATTCCTTATCCAGCAGTGCTCCACTCATCAAGTCCATGTTTTTTCCAGTTTGATGACCAGGATGTCATCAAGCCCTGCCATCTCCTCCACAAAGCCCCTCTTCCCATTCAAGAGAGCTGTCTCCTGTCTTAATTACTATTTTTCCCTTTTTTTTTTAAGATAAACTACTTTAAAATCAGGATATTCTAATATTCTGATGTCTAATGCTGTCCATGGTTCTGAGCCCTTCTATGGCAGGATGATTTGGAAGGAAGAAGCTAAGTGCATGGATTATGTTCTTTATTTGGACTCCATTTGGATGGAATGCCAGGGTACTCCTAGTTTTTGAGCAGCAAGTGCTGGGTGTAAAGTGTGTTGATTTAGAATTGTCACTCAGCTTGCATTAAATACTTCTTAATTTATTGATTCCCCCCCCTCATATCAGGAGCAGTCTGAAATGGTTATAATGACAGCAGCAATCCTTTGTGTAGTTGTTGCTTGAAATAAAAAGTGACTGCTATGTATAGATAATGAATGGCATCTGCTACAGAGTTGTTAATCCTCTAATAACAGACTTTTAGTGAGAGATAATGATGTGTGATAAACTCCTTGTGTGGATCACATTTGAATGTGCAGTGGAGGAATCTAGGCACAAAGAGAAGGAGAGATGAGGTTGTGTGATTTATATGAACCGTTCTGTGGTTCTCTTCCCACTGAGTGAGGTGACAGAGCCCTGCAGCAGGCTGCCCAGAGAGAATCATAGAGTCAAACAGGTTGGAAGAGACCTCCAAGCTCATCCAGTCCAACCTATACCCAGTCCTATCCAGTCAACCAGACCATGGCACTAAATGCCTCTTCCAGTCTTTTCTTGAACACCTCCAGGGATGGTGACTCCACCACCTCCCTGGGCAGCCCATTCCAATGCCAATCACTCTCTCTGCCAACAACTTCCTCCTAACATCCAGCCTATACTTCCCCTGGCACAGCTCGAGAGGTTGTGGAGTCTCCTTCTCTGGAGACATTCCAGACCCACCTGGATGTGTTCCTGTGTGACCTGCCTTGGATGGTGCTGCTCTGGCAGGGGGGTTGGACTCAATGTATCTTCTGAGATCCTACCCAACCCCTGATGTTCTGTGGTTCTGTAAGAGTCTTACTGTACCAAAAACCCTTTGCCAAGGCACAGGGGATGTCTTTTGCAGCCTTGTCTCTGCCACCTTTTGGTTCTGAGCAGGTGAAGAAATCAGCAAACAGTAGAATCATCTTTCCCAGAGCCATTAACTGTATTAGTGGCTGAACTAGGGGAAAGAAATGACTGCTCCAGCAGCTTCTCTGCAATTCCATGAATTTCCTAAGGAATACAGTGCTCAGTCAGTATCTTAGTGCTGGTTGCCAGTTGTTCTGGAGTGTTCTGAAGAAATCCAGCTATGGCTGGGGCCTTGGGGTAGTTTGTTTGCCTTGGTCAGCACAGCTTCATGTGCAAAGCAGGTTCACTAGCTGACAAAACCTCAGCCACTGCATTTTAATAAAGAAGTGAGGAGAAGACAGTTTGTTTAATCAGTTGCTTGGGAATTCATCCCAGGTCATATTCCTCCTGGCTGTTTGGCATTTGCTGTCCACTCTTGGGGTCTCAGCATGGTCACCTCCTCTTCTGAGCAGTTGGTCCTGCTGCCATGGGTCCCTCTTTCATTACTCAAAGGTAAATGTCCCACAGCAAAGGTGAAGCTGACTCTTGCCTCGGGGAATGGGCTCCTCACGTTGGTGTTGTTCTTGGAAAAGTGGATGGAGAAGGATATTGTTATGTGGGAAATTCCTGTTTGAGATAGGTGAGGTTTCAGTTTGCTCTTCATGCTGGGAGCTGAGCTTTCTAAGGGGGCTTAAGTTAGCTGTGCTGTGTTTGATGCACTTCACGGCATGGTTGGTCCTTCTGGCTGCCGTGGGACACTGTTGACTCTCACAACAGCTCTCACATCTCTCTCTTGATGTTGGCCATCAACCCAAACACCCACAGAGCTCTTCTGCAGCGATGCTCTCCAGCCTCTCATGCCCTCATTTGGACACATAACCAGGATCACCATATCCCCAGTGCAGAATCTGGCACTTGCTCTTGCTAAATGTCATACACTTGGTGACTGCCCAACTCTGGCTTATCCAGATGTCTCTGCTAGGCTTCTCTACCCTCGAGGGAGCCTCCAGCTCCTGTTAATCCAGTATCACCTCTGCTTCCTCCCAAGCAGCCTTTGAGGAATAATGAAGTGTTTAAACGTTGGGAAGATAAATGTGCACCAAAGCAGAGGCGCTAGCAAGAGGCAGAAGCTGTTGCTCTGCTCAGAAACACTCTGAGTGATGCAGGAGCTTGCACCTTTGGTAGAGGACAGCCTGTGTGGGGGCTGAAGTAGTTGACATTATCAGTTGATTAAAGATAGTACCCAGAGGAGCTTGTGCTGCCCGGGAGAGAGACTGCAGCTTTTATCTCCTGGAGAAGAGCAGTATCTTGACACCCTCATTCTGCCTCCAGCATTACATCTCCCGTTAGGTTTCTTACCTCTGTTTCTCACCCATCCTCTGTTATTTATCCCCAGTGCTTCACCAGAGCTTCACATTCTCGCAGCTGAAAGGACTTTGTGTGTGGTGCAGCTGGAGTCGAGTCCTGTGTTTCTTCATTGGCAGGATTTGGAACCTCTCCCAGTCTCTCTGTCTACCCATGTGTAATTTGCACTTCAGAAGCAGCCTTAAGTGGGAGGCAAAGGGCACAGCAGTGGGCACGATTAAAACATAGCATTAGTGAACTGCTTTTGCATTCTGAGAAACAGCTGGAGTCCCAACTCCAGTTCCTCAAACAGAGATCCTGGCTGACAGCCTTGTCAACAGAGTCAAGCACCTGTGCTGGAGATGGAGCAGCTGCACATGTTTTGACTGGTGATGCATCTGCCCTGGCTCCTTACTTAATTTAGTGGAATCCACAGAGAAAGGGAGGAGCAACATTTGGCTGCTTTCTTTTGCTCAGCTTCCCTTTGCTTCTTGCTTTCCATGGAGCATGCAGAAAGTTCTCAGTTCACAACTGGACTGGGTTATGCTCCCATGTGGGAATTACTTGAGGTGTTTTGTTGGGTTTGGTTCTTTTTTGCTTTGGTGCTAGCAGATTTTTCTTGAGTAAATGATGGTCACTAAAAATATTTTCCCCTGTGTATCAAATGTCCTACCAATGTGAGCTTCCAGCTGCATGTGAGCAAAGTAAGAAGCTCTTCACAGTTTGACCAGGTGAATGATGGAAGGGCAGATGGAGGAAAGTCATCCTGTGCTGGTGGGGTCAGGCAGAACTGCAGGTCCTGTGACAGCCACAGAAAGAGCCCAGGGATTTTGAGTAAGTCAGATGTGCAGTCACACTCTGTCTCCTTCAGACCTCTCCTGCTGCCACCACCTCAGCAAGGAAGGCTGGAGCCAAAGAAGCCTGAGAGGAGAGGCAATGCTTTGCTTAGACACACAGCTCACCTTCAGAGCACTGGAACAGGCTGCCCAGAGAGGCTGTGGAGTCTCCCTCTCTGGAGATATCCAAGAACTGTCTGGATGTGTTCCAGTGTGATCTGCTCTGGGTGATCCTGCTCTGGCAGGGGGCTGGACCAGATGACCTTTCCAAGTCCCTTCCAGCCCCTGACATTCTCTGATTCTTCTCAAGCAAGCTGTGTTTCAGAAGTGCTGTGACATGCCAAAGGTTTAGATGGGAACAAAACCCCAAGCCCAGATTTGTGTACTGGGAAGCTTTTGCTACTTAAGAGTGGAGTTGCTCAGGAGTAAGGGGCCAGCACTCACCCAAATTGGAGGACTACTCAGAAGCAGGTTTGGCATTGAAGGAAAATGTTTGCTTACAGTTTCTAGGCCTGTTTGAGTTTGTTTGTTTGCTTGAGGAGAGAGAATATCTACAGTTTGTGTTTGTGCCCCCAGCTTTCTCTGCCTCCCTCCCAGTATTTATTTGGCTGGGATCCCCATAACAGAGGCAGTTCTCTACTCTGTGGCTTGGTGTCATTCCCTTCCATCTCCATGGCCCTGGATGCAAGTGGAAAGCACTGCCTGGCACAGGTAGTTTTGGTGACAGGAGTGAAAACATGCTTGGAAAGCCTTCAGCTCCTCTGTGTGTCCCTTCCTCCCTCTGCTCTGCCTTTTGAATCTTCTGAAGTGAAAGCCAACACCAACAACTTCAACAAAACCCCACAGACAAAAGCATACACCAAAAAAAACCCCACCAAGCTACTTTTGGGTTTTTCCAAGAAGGCAGAAGAGCTCAGACTAATTATGCTGCTTGAGATGAAACAAAGCAACCAACACAAAGTGATTTAACAATACTTTGACAATTGCTAACTTTGTAGTTTATGACTCAGTATCAACGTAGTTGTTAAGTGACTGCTCAGTAAAAGCAAGTATTCAGCCAGTCCTCTCTTGGCCTGCACACAGGATAAGAAGGAAAGCTTCATGTCAGTAAGCAAGAAGCTTTCCTGGAGTGCTCTCTTGTTGTCTATTCCCATTAGGGACCATGAGGAGTGTTTACTTCTCTCTCAGTGACTCCTCCTCACCATGTCTTGGGTTGGGTTTTTTCCCCCTCTTGTTCATCACTGTGGTTTATTCTCCTTTTTCCTCCTACAGAAGAGATGGTGGAAGGAAAAAGTGCCATTCTCATAGGCATGAGCCAGTGGAACTCGAATGACCTTGTTGAGCAGATAGAAACAATTGGGAAGCTGGAAGAAAATCAAGGTAATATTTAGCTTGCCTTAGCTATTGATCAAAAGTTGACAAGAAAACATGACTGCTGAAGCTATTAGTTCAGAAATTGCTTTGGTTGGAAGAGACCTTCAGGATCATCTTGTTCCAACACCCCCAAGGCTCTTCCTTCAGAGCTGCTCTCAACCCACTCTACACTCAGCCTGCATTTATGCCTGGGCTTGGCCCAAGCCAGATGCAGGACCTTGCACTTGGCCTTGTTGAACCTCATGCAGTAAAGCAAGGCTATGCTGTCTCTATGCCACAGCAGAAAGCTGGTCCAGCCTTAGCCCAACTGCTTAGAGTAGAAATGAATCAACCCAAGTTCAGGCAAAGCTGGACTCTGTCTTTAAAAACATGATGGAGAAACCAGAGAGAGGTCCTATATGGTTTCTTTTCCAGAGCACTTCACTGTTGAGTGGAAGGGTGTCAGGATAATGCTCTGCTGACTCAGGGAACGTTTGCTTTTCTGTCCCTGAAGCTGGATTTCCTTCCAGCTCTTGGAGAAGGATGAGTTCATTGGCTTTGGTTGCAGAGTCTTCTGTTACAACTCTGTCTCTGAGTCTGGTGGCTTTGCTAGGTGCCTGTAGAGAGAGTTGGGGGCTGGTTCTTCTTCATGGTTTAAGAAACTGCTAAAGCAGATAATTATGGGCTCTTTCAACAAATGGAGATGAGTGAGAAGGTGCAGTCTCATCTGGGCATGGTGGAAGGGCCACTGGACAATACTTTAGTAATGCTACAGTTCCAACATGAGACAGACAAGGTCCTCAGGAACATTATAAATGGCAATTATAATTCAATTCAATCATTGCTGCTCAGTAAGGACAACTGAGAGCACTTGACCAGCACAACCTTTCTCATCAGAGGTGGAAATAAGTCTTTAGGGGGAAACTGGCAGCAGCATTTAAATTTATTAACTTTCCATTACAGGAAATAACCACAAACAGCAATTGAGCTGAATTAAAACCCTCACACAGCTGCATAAATTATGCTGCTGCAGATGCATTCCCTGTCGTGGAGCAAAGGCATTTTCACTCCTGGCATCCCTTAGCTCAAGCAAAATGGCATGCACTGAGCACTGGGGATAAACTCACTCATCCTGCTGGATTTCAGGGCTTTTCACAGAATGGTTTAGGTTGGAAGGGACCTCAAAGCTCATCCAGGTCCAACCAACCCCCTGCCATGGGCAGGGACCCCTGCCACTAGAACAGGTCGCTCAAAGCCTCATCCAGCCTGGCCTTGAACACCTTCAGGGAGGGATCTGTCATCAAGCAGCAGATCTCGTGGCTGCTCCAACGATGGTCTCTCTGCCTCTGTGCTAAGGCTGCAGCACTGGCAGGGGCTGCAGGCAGGGTACAGGAAAGCAAAGCAGCCCAAACTTTTCTGTGTTTGTGCCTCTCCCAGCTCGTGTTACTAAACCCAGCAGGCTCAGTTTATAAAGGCAGCACATTTCCCCTGCTGCTAACCCAGATGTGTTTTGCCAGAGCTCCCTTGTGCATGGTCGATTCCTCTTGCTTTTCTTCAGAGTAAGAAGTAGTGACAAGATGGTACAGCTGGCATCAAAAGCCAGGTTTTGTCTGCCATGTGAGCAGAATCACACCCAAGGACATCCTTGAAAATCCATGTGCATTTCCTCCAACCCTTCATTTTGTCACCTCCCCTCCTCATGTTTTCCCGAGGAGTAGAGGCAGCACAGAGCTGAGCTGCACCTTGCATCCATGCCCATGAACAAGCTGTCATTGCACTGAACTGCAGTGAGAAAAGGTTGTGCTGTTCTGCAGCTGGAGTAGATCAGTCAGGTTGCCCTTCCTGAGCTGGCAACTTCCACCTCTGCCTTCCTACCCGGTAAGCAGAGAGGTCAGCTTCTGTTGTTCTGATGTTTTCTGGATCGTTGCCCTAGGCAGAGTTGCTGTGCCTAAGTTTGTGCAAGCTGTGTTGTCACTTCAGGCCCCTTCTGCAGGCAAAGTCATCAAGAACAGTAGGAGAAGACACAATTTCAAGAAAAAAGTAATTGTCTGGAGGCTGTGGTGAAGGTGTGCAAGCTTCCAGGTCATTAGGGGCTGTCCTGTCACAGTATCACAGTATCACCAAGGTTGGAAGAGACCTCACAGAGCATCAAGTCCAACCCTTTACCACAGAGCTCAAGGCCAGACCATGGCACCAAGTGCCACGTCCAATCCTGCCTTGAACAGCCCCAGGGACAGCGACTCCACCACCTCCCCGGGCAGCCCATTCCAGTGTCCAATGACTCTCTCAGGGAAGAACTTTCTCCTCACCTCCAGCCTAAATCTCCCCTGGTGCAGCCTGAGGCTGTGTCCTCTCGTTCTGGTGCTGGCCACCTGAGAGAAGAGAGCAACCTCCTCCTGGCCACAACCACCCCTCAGGTAGTTGTGGACAGCAATAAGGTCTCCCCTGAGCCTCCTCTTCTCCAGGCTAACCAATCCCAGCTCCCTCAGCCTCTCCTCGTACTCTCCATGTCTTCCTATTATTCCTTCCACCTGGGTTTCCTGGCAGGCACAGTTTTAAGCACAACCATTCCCTTTGAAATAAAAGAGAGAGAGATCAGGGACTGGAATGAGCTGCCCAGGGAGGTGGTGGAATCTCCCAGCCTGGATGTGTTTAAGGGTCGTTTGGAAGTGGTGCTTAGGGACATGGTTTAAGGTGAATCTTGTAGAGTGGGGTTCCAGGTTGGATTTGGTGCTCCTGAGGGGCTTTGCCAGCCTGGGTGTTGCTGTGATTGAGTGAAAAGGAGACAGCCTTGCTTTTGAGGGGCTTCTCTTGCTCAGAGGCTGAACTTTTTTCTTCTCTGTTGTGTAGCTCTCTGCTTCTTCAGCATCAGAAGCATCCTAGAAACCTGAGGAGCAGTGGATTTCCAGCCTCATTTGTAGCTCTTGTGATGCAAGCAGGTTTTGGGTCTTGTGCTAGTTTGAAGCTAGCTAGAATGTTTTGGTGAGAAGAATTAGATTACAGGCTGTGAGAGGGAAACAATGGTGATGTCTACTTCACTCATAGGCTTGAGGAGAGGTACAAGAATGTAAATATAGATAAGACAGACACTCTGTCTAGGCTTTGGGCTGCATCTCTCTCTAACCTAACCTGCTGTCTGTGAGACTTAATCCACCTGCTTCCTAACCCCCCTGGCCAACCCTCCAATCTTCCTTGATCATAAGGCTAGATCTGGGGTAAGGGAAAGGGGTGAGAGGAAAGGTAGAAGGGTGGTTGGGAGCCCTCCTGGGGACTCTGGTTTCTGGGAGGGGAGTTGTGTTTCTGTATTACCTTTTAACTTGTGCATTTCTGTATATAACTGTAGATGCTGTAAATACCTGCTTGTGTCTTGTGCTAAGATGTAAATATAAGCTTCATTCCATTTCCAGAGCTGCTGAGTCTAGTCTGGGTGATTTCACAGAGTCTGGGTGAGGCAGGTAACACCCAAACCATCACAGGACTGTGTGGTCCCTTGGCTCTTTGGGTGTGAAAATAGAGAGTGATCTTGAGCACTGCCTTCAGTTTTGGGCTCCCCAGTTGAAGAGGGACAGGGATCTGCTGGAGAAGGACCAGCAGAGGGCTGTGAGGATGATGAGGGGACAGGAGCACTGCCTGAGGAGGAGAGGCTGAGGGACCTGGGGCTGCTTAGTCTGGAGAAGACTGAGAGGGGACCTAATAAATGTCTATCACTATCTGAGGGCTGGGGGTCAGGAGGGGGGGACAGGCTCTGCTCACTGCTGCCTGGGATAGGACAAGGAGCAGTGGATGGAAGCTGCAGCACAGGAGGTTCCAGCTCAACACAAGGGGGAACTTCTTTCCTGGAAGGGTCCCAGAGCACTGGCACAGGCTGCCCAGAGAGGTTGTGGAGTCTCCTTCTGTGGAGCCTTTCCAGGCCTGTCTGGATGTGTTCCTGTGTGACCTGAGCTAGACTGTATGGTCCTGCTGTGGCAGGGGGGTTGGACTCTGACCTCTTTGGGTCTCTTCCAGCCCCTGACATCCTGTGCTCCTGTGATCTGTTCCACTGCTTGGCTGGCAGTCCACATCCCACTTCCAGCCTTTCACTGCAGCAACAGGAGCCCAGCACAGCACAAAATCAGGCTAAGGCTCTGTTTAACTGCAGCTGCCAAATAATCCCCAAAGTCTGCAAATCCAAGATCTCAGAACTTCTCAAAGGCCAAGCTTGAGAGCTCAGTGCAGTCCTTGTGCCTCTCCTTTGCTATCTGCCCTGTCACACTGTGCTTAATTACTCAGCAGTGTGAAGGCTGCCTTGCCTAATTCTATCCACAGTGAATGTTCTGTGTAAACAAACTGCTCTCTTCCTTCCCTGTGATAACACATGATCTTCCCCCCCTTGCCATGTTCTCCTGGAGTCATAGCATTAATTAGAGGGTGTTTGTACATAGCCAACTGTAATATTTACACTGCTGTTAAATGTATTGCAGTAGCATCTGCCACTGCCTAATAATGTGAAGAATGGCAAACAGAAAATTTGGCTTAGCTTGAGTGAAGAGTGGAAGGGAAGGGATGGAAACTGAGATAAGTCAACAGTATTCCAGAAGATATCAGATGGCTTCTCTAAAGAACAGATTTACTTCCAGCAAGAGGTTTCACTGCTGGATTTCTGCAAATCATTCCTAGCAGTTTCCACCAGGGCAGGTTCCCAGTGCTGGGCAGCTGCTGGCACTGAGTTTTGTCATGTTGTGTGTTCTGCAGGACAGAGCAGCACATGCATGCAAAATGTGGGAAGCTTAAACTAAGGTATTTTTCAGCTGGGAGCTGAGTCCTGCTGCAGAGAGCATTCTTTTCCTTGTGGTGCTTCCACAGAGTCCCTGTTCCTTTTTTAATCTACATTAAGATCCTGCCCTCCTGCTGAAAGCAGCATGTGTCCTTGTCTGCTTCCCTGGGACTAGAATTTCCCTGGCTGCTATCCCCATCCAGAGGGTCATACCATCTGTAGGTGTATTGCCTCCTTTCCTCTCCTGCTTCCCAAGACTGACATAATAGTGCTCACACCAGTGCCACATTTGCTGTTGCATTTCACAGAATGGTTAGGGTTGGAAGGGACCTCAAGGATCATTTGTGACCTAGTTCCAAGCTCCCTGCCGTGGGCAGCAACATCTTCCACTAGATCAGGTTGCTTAGAGCTCCATCCAGCCTGGCCTTAGAAACCTCCATGGATGAGGCTTCCTTTCACCACCTCCTTGGGCAACCTGTTCCAGTGTCTCACCATGGTCACTTATGGTGAAGAACTTCCTAATGTCTAATCTAAATCTCCTTTCCTCTAGCTTGGATCCATTCCCCCCACTCCTCTCACTACCCAACACCCTAAAAAGTCCCTCCCCAGCTTTCTTGTAGCCGCCTTCAGATACTGAAAGTTTCCAATTCAGATGCTGAATTGCCCTGGGGAGGAACTGGAAATGAAAGAGGCAAAGTGATTCATTCAGCTCGTTTCCGTTGCTGAAAAGGCAGGTACCGAGGGGATCTCTCTGCTGCAGCTTCAGCACACGGAGTGGAGGGAAGCAGGTTCTGCGTGGAATGTTGTCATTTGCTCTTCTTGGTTTACTCCCTCTAAAAGCCAAGCTGTCAGCTGTGACAGCTGGAGCAGCTGAACAAAAAGAGAGTTGTGGCAGAGCTTTTTTGCTCTCTTCTCTTCATCCATCAGAGGAGTAAAGAGCTGTTATTACTCATTGCACATTAACTCTGGTGGAGTTGAGCGTAGCAGGAGATGAGGAGCAGTGCGTGCAGGGTCTGTGGCCTTAAGGCACTGGGCAGAAGCTTTCACCCAACACCAGGGAACCAGCAGGCAGAGGACTGCAACACAGGGACTGTTTGATTCACCTGTCACGGAGTGCCACCACCTTCCCTGGCTGCTGTCATCTGCCCAGTCTGCTTTCTGTTCCAAACGGAACACAACCCTGCCTGCTGTTTGCTCAGACTGGCAGCAGAGAGGTGCAGCCTCCTCACTTGTTTGAATGTACTCAAATGGCTTCAGGAAGAAGAGTAAAATTTGCCCTAGACCTCTGAAGAGGGAATCTAGACAAAGGCTTCAGAGAGCTGTGTTCCCACTGCAGCTCTGGTGGTAGCCCTGGGCTGGTACCGTTGCCTTTTGTGTCTGTAGTGGTGTGATGATGGCAAAGCCTTTATGCTCCATGGCTTGACTGCTGCAGGAGACCTTTGCTCACAAACTGCTGAGAGGCTCTTCTCTTCCCTGTATTGTAGAGGTGTAGAGGTTTGTGTTTAGGTCTGAGAAGAATCTCTCTGTGTTTGCAACTTTCCTTGGATGAGGAGACTGTGGGAGGGAATGGAAGGTCAGAAAGATCCTTGAAACCCACTGCTTATTAAACATTTGGAGTAAGAATCTATTTTGTGTTGCTAGATAGCTTTTGCTAACCCTTACTTATCTGTAGATTCCTGCTATGAGTAATCAAATCGACTCCTGGTTACAGTTTCATTGCTTGTGATGCCTTCCTTGAAATGGAGAGTTAAATCTGGCTGCCAGACCAAACATTTCAGTGGGAACAGTTTTCAACTGCAAAATACTGACTGCAGTCCAGTAGGAAAAATGAAGAGCTTGATGTTGCTATAGGGCAATCCTGTTTCACGTTGTGCTTTTCCCTTTCTGCAGGTGAAGAGTCTGCATTCTCCTCCTCTGGCTTTCTCCAGGACAAACAACGTGAGCTGAAGTTCTTCTCCCTTTTCTTTGTGCTGAGGCTGTTCAATAAGCAGAGATAGAAATGTTAAGCAGCACAGGGTTGGTGTTGAGGGGGGAGAAGGTTGTGGAGGGACTTTTTGGAGTTTTATCCTAAATGTATTCATTTTTGATTGTGAAAATGTGCCAAGGAAGTGCCTGTGGCATTGTTTGGTGCCTGATAGCATTGGCCAGAGTGGCAAAGCAGGAGCACTGGAGGGTGAAGCTGCTGACTTACCTGATGGCTTGTACAGGACAGTACAACATGGCTCCACTGGGAGCTTAGAAAGCTTCAGTGCTCTGCGCTTCCTTGTCCCATCTCTGCTCCAAGAGGTGACAGAGGTGTTGCTGCTGAAGTGCTGACTGCTGTAGGAGCAAGAGGGAGCACCGTGGCTGGCGCTGGGAGTGCTCTTCTGCTGCTGGGGTCCTGCTTGGGGAAGTGCATTCAGGAGCCACTCTGCTGTTGGTCTTTCTGTGCCTTTGCACTGCTCAGAGAAGTGGGTGGTGTAATGAGGGTGTTTTCTTTCATCACAGCTCACTCTGAGGCCAGTTGCTGGCTGCCCTCATGGAGTTCACAGTGAGGCATCTGTCTGCTGTTTCTGCAGCTATGTTCATGAGCACAGGCTGTGCCCTCTAGAAACCAGGCTGTGCCCATCTCATCTGGCCTGGCCTGAGAGCTGGAGTGGAGGAACAATTGGGGTCTGGGTGCTTGACTCAATGCTGTCTGCTGCTCCTAGTCCAGTGCTTCATGTACAGCACTCAGCTCTGATAGTCATGCACAAGATCAGGTGTGCAAGGCTCACTCAGTGAGGAGGCAGTGTGGAAGTTAACACAGACACTAAGGCACGCTGTGAGTTTCAGAGCAGGGCTGGGCTCAGCTCTGTGTGCCATCATGGCCCTCTGCACAGCACAGTGCAAAACTGCACCTAGAGTATGCTCCACTCTCCTCTGTCTTCTGTTAATGGGAAGCCTGTGCTGCAGCCTTCAGCTGAACACATTTCTTGTGACTGATTTGATTCTACAGCCACAGCAGATGGCAAGAAGTGGCATCATTCCTCGTGGGACTGGCAGAGGAAGTTTTGCCAGTTTTCTTTGGGCTGCCTTCTGACTTGCAGCGTGCAGGAGGTGCAGTGGCAGTGTGCTTGGTGCACTGGATAGCATGAGGGATTCATTCTGGTCAGTAACACAAGCCAGCAGTTGCGTCTGGAGTGAGGCTTTGAGTGTTTTGCTCCCAGGAGAGCATTCAGGGAAGGCTCTCAGCCTGTTTGGAGGCCTGGTTGCTTTTGTGTGCTTGGGCAGCAGGACAGCATTTGGAACGAGCCACTGCTATCCCCTGCCCGCTACTGACCAGTCAGTTTGGGTGCCAACAGGGGAGCTGGCCTTGAGGGGTGAGATTTCAGCACATCCTCCAGATCCTCTCTCCTCCCTTCGTGCCAGGTTTCAGAGCCCTGGGGGCTCTGTAGCTGGTAGGTTTGCAGCTTGAAGACTTTCTGCTCACTTGTTCTATCCTGGTTTTTTCATTGATCTTATCCCACCACCCTGCCCTTTCCTGCATGCATCACTAAGCTGTTACAACCCCCTGGTTCCTGGCTCTGTGTGGGGCTTCTGAGTGCCTTTTTTGTCCCTGTGATTTACAGACTGGTACAATCAACACAAACTGGCTCAGTGATAGCATGAATCGAGGCAGCTGGAAAAAATCTGTACAGTCTTTATAATGCCACGGGAGAGGTCCAGTCCAGCAAGCCCACGCTTTTATTTTACCTCATTAAAGCCCTTTCAGTGAATGGTAAACTCCATAATTTCTCTGTAATCAGTTCCATTTCAGTGCCTAATTAAATTTCTGTCATTCTAGTAGGTCATGCTGTCCATTTTGGTCTCCTACAGAGCTTTAGCTGCTGAATAGCCTTACCCTTTTGTATTGCCATCAGGGCAGAGGAGGTCTCCCAGTTTATTTGAGTCTTTGGTATTTAAACAATGAAGCTGAACCTATGCAGACCCCAAGTCTGATCAGCAAATATCTGATCAGCAAATCCCTTGCAATGCCATGGGCCCCACTGCCTCTCTTGCAGTGGGACTGCCTTGAATGCAGGCAAGTCTGCTGCTTTGGGCAGTGCAGTGCTGGAGGTCCAGCCACTGAAATTCCTGGCTGAGGGTGCTGCAAATCAGCAAAAAAGCAGTTGGCTCCTCTCTTGTTTTTTTAGATCTGATTCTTTGCATGTCCAAACTGTACTCCTGGGCGCAGGTGTTCCAAACAGGACAGTGTGCACTGCCTGCTGGTACCTGAAGGCATCCTACAGGAAGGCTGCAGAGGGATGTTGTGTGAGGCTGACTAGAGAGAGGACAAAGGGAAATGGTTCGAAGCTGAGGCAGAGCAGGGTTAGACTGGAGCTGAGGGAGAAGTTCTTCAGTGTGAGGGTGGTGAGACTCTGGAACAGGCTGCTCAGGGAGGCTGTGGCTGCCTCCTCCCTGGGGGTGTTCAAGGCCAGGCTGGGCTGAATGAGGACTTGAGCAGCTGAGTCTCGTTGAGAGGTGTCTCTGCCCATGGCAGGCAGATTGGAGTAGATGATCTCTGAGATCCCTTCCAACCCAAGCCACTCTAGGGTTCTTTGCCTGCAGGCTGATCTCTTAGCAGTGCTCTGAAGGCAGCTGGGTGGTGCACGTTGCTGTGTCTGAAGGAAAACGACTTCCCCAGCCTGGTCTGTGCCTCAGTGTTTCCCTATCCTTTAACACTACAAGTTGCCATCAACTCTTTTCTTCTCAGCCAAAGTGAGAAAATGGCTTTGAGAGAGAGGCCCAATTTTGTGGCAGAGGACTACTTCAGCCACGAAATAGGAGCAGCAACTAAAACAGTGCCTAGAATCTTAATGCCTCTGGCACTTGTGTGTGTGTGTGAAGCGAGGAACAGTCCTGCTGCCTGGCATTGGATGCCTTAGGGGAAAGGCAAACCAAAGCTGATCTTTGGAAGAAGCTTTTCCAAGGAACAGCACACCTAGGAAGCATTCCTAGGAACAGCACATCCTAGGAAGCATTTTGGCTTGAGCATTGCACTGTACAGGTAGCTGAAGAGATTTGTGAGCATGGAATGTGGAGTTTACTGTTGTGCTAGTTTGAAGCAGGCTAGAATGTTTTGGTGAGAAGAACTAGATTACAGGCTGTGAAAGGAAAACAGTGGTGATGTCTGCTTCCCTCATAGGCTTGCTGAGAGGTATAGGAACAAGAAATAAAAACATAGGTAACCACTCTCACTGGGGCTGCTGGCTGAGATGCATCTTACTCCCTAACCTCACACTCCATTTTGGACTAAGCCACTTTGCTTCCTAACCCCCTGGCCGAACCTCTGTTCTTCCTTGGGACTGGGGTAAGGTTGAGAGGGGTAGGGAACAGGTGAAGGGGTGGCTGAGAGCCCCTCCTGGGGACTCAGGTTTCTGGGAGGGCTGTTGTGTTTCTGTTTAACATTTTACCTTGTATGTTTCTGTCTATAACTGTATATACTGTAAATATCTGCCTGTATCTTGTGCCAGCTGTAAATATAAGCTTCATTCATATTTCCAGAGCTGGCTGAGTCTAGTCTGGGTGATTTCCAAAGTGTGGAACACCCAAACCATCACAACTGCTTCAGTGCCCTCTGACCAGCAGTCACTTCCCTGCCCTTGTGCTTGGAAACAAAACACAACGAGCAGAACACCTCTTGGAGACAGCAGCAAAGCAAAAGTTTGATGTTTTCTTCCTTCTTGCCTCTTCCTTCTCTACCTGAGAAATCATTGTTCCAGGAACCGATTTGAGAGCATCCCACCTGGATGTGTTCCTGTGTGACCTCAGCTAGATTGTATGGCCCTGCTCTGGCAGGGGGTTGGACTCGATGATCTCTTTGGGTCCCTCCCAACCCCTGACATCCTGTGAGCTCTGTCAGCTGAAGTGTAAGTGGGCTTCAGTTGGCTCTTTGCAGAGCTTCATTCATCTCCCGTGACGCAGGCACTTCCCAAGTGCTGTAAGAGGCAGGAACGTGGAACATTCCTTTAATTCCTAAGGACGAGCTCGGTCCTCGTGTACAGATGTAACAATGCAGCTGACAACAGTGCTAATCAAATTTCATCCGGCAGCTGTTTCCTAGGTAACTAACACATGCAGCTGCAGAGAAGAGACTGCATCATGAAGAGACCAGAAGGATCCTGTAGCATCTCTCCTTAGTGACTGGGGAAGCAGAGTGGGGAGGGAGGGGATAAAACATCTCCTGTGACCAGATTGTCGCGTCTGGAAACTAGAAACCTGTCTTAACTCTTCAAAAGAAGAGGCAGTTAAACGTTTCTGTGTTCAGCTCTGTCTCTTTGCCTTCCAGGTGAATTGTATAGAGGCTCTTTAAGGAAACAGAGGTTCCCGGCACAAGGCAGTGTTGAAATAAACGAGGACAACGAGGTGAGGCTGACTCCCCGGAGAGCAGGTCTGTGCAGCAGCCTCTTGTATTTCTTGCAGGAATTATAATCCCAGCAGCTGCAGGAGCAATCACTGAAAAGCATCAGGAGCTTTTTAGACGTTGCTCAAGTAACTTAGGTGGAAATATGAGGCAGTCCTCTGAAGAGGAGTTCTTCAGTCTGCCTGGAACATCAGGTGCAGGTTCTGTGAAGCAGATCCAGCAGCATCGGTGGTGACAGATTTGCTTCTTTTAGAGGGCAGCAAAGAATCTCAGAGGGTTGTGTGCCTTCCCCTGAAGTGATTAAGGACCTCACACAGGCCAGGCCATGGAGATTACTGCTTTTCCACTGTTGAAGAATTCCAATCCTCCAGCCCTGTGAAAATTATGACAGTCTTTGACTGACTCCAGATGTCCTTCTCATTAGCCTCTGCTCTCAGTCATGGCTTAACCACTGCTGGGAGCCAAATTAATCTCATTCCCTTTGACTCCTGCTGTGAAGGATGCCAGTTAAAATCCAGCTGGGAGCCTTTTTGTGGCAATGTTGACCCACTCGAATTTTACCTTCCTGTTGGGAAGCTGTTGGTTCCACCACCCTGTCAGCACTGACACCTGCAAGCTGGAAACAGAAGGCAAAACTTTGTCACAGTGAGGATGCCAGAGCCCTGCAGCAGGCTGCCCAGAAAGGTTGTGGAGGCTCCTTCCCTGGAGGCATTCAAAACCTACCTGGGTGTGTTCCTGCTCTGGCAGGGGACTTGGACTTGACCTTTCAAGGTCCCATCCAAGCCCTGAGGCTCCGTGGCTGTGTGGTGTGTGCTGCAGGGGGTTCTGGCAAAGCACAGGCTGCGCTTCCAGCTCCAGACATGCCTGGGTGGAGCGGAGGGGAGCACTGCAGACTTGCACACACACACACAGTCATGCACCCTGGTGAAGGCAAATATCACAAGTAGATCACAGTAGAGCTGGGAATAGAAGCTGCCTGCTAGCTGCTTGTGAGTGCTGACACCAAAGGTACCAGCACTGTCCACAGAAAGGCTTCCTGCTGCTTACTGCTCCTTTTGCTCCACAGGAAGGAGTTCAGCACCAGAACTGCAAAACTCATGTGCTAATTCTCATCCTACACGGGGGAAACATCTTAGACCCAGGAGGGGGGGACCAGAGCAGCAAGCTGGCAGACATCAACACCTTCAGCTCTGTGTTTGAGAAGGTGACCCAAGACCATTTCCCTGCTGCTTTGGGCCACATCTTAATTAGACTTGTCCCCTGCCCTGCGATCTGCTCTGCAGCATTCTCTCTGGTGTCCAAGTAAGTCGATTTGCATTTTGTAACCTGTGGCTTCGCTGGCAGCCCAAACGAACAGAGCTCCCAGACTTCTTTCCCTGCTGTTTGATTCCTTCTTGTATGACTGAAAATAGCCAAGCTGGGTGGTTGACTATCTCGTAGAGCCAGTCCTGCATCCAGTGCTAGAGCCCCTGTTACAAGAGGGCTGTGGATGTGCTGGAAGGTGTCCAGAGAAGGGCCACAAGGATAGGGGGTTGGAGCTGCTCTGCTGTGAGGAGAGACTGAGGGACTTGGGGCTGTTCAGTCTGGAGAGGAGAAGGCTCCCAGGTGACCTTATTGTGGCCTTTCAGTATCTTAAGGGCCCTACAAGTAAGCCAGGGAGGGACTTTTTAGGCTGTCAGGTAATGATAGGACTGGGGGGAATGGAACAAAGCCAGAAATGGGTAGATTCAGACTGGATGTTAGGAAGAAGTTCTTCAGCATGAGGTGGTGAGACCCTGGAACAGGGAGGTGGTGGAAGCCTCATCCCGGGAGGTGTTTAAGGCCAGGCTGGATGAGGCTCTGGACAGCCTGATCTAGGGTAGGGTGTCCCTGCCCATGGCAGGGGGGGTTGGGACTGGATGATCCTTGTGCTCCCTTCCAACCCTGACTGATTCTATGATTCTAACCATTCCCAGCACGGGGTTCAGGTTGGCATTGCCTTGGTATGTTCTTGCGTGGAGCTGCTTGTGATGTACCTGTTTGGGGCTGGCAAAAGGAGAGCTGATTGCCTGCTCTCGAGTGTCTGCAGCTTGCTGCCAGCAGCTTTCACAGACAGAAGTCCAGGGTGCAGTTGTGGAGCACACACTTGTGGTAAACACTCCATTTAGCAAACTGTGGGGGAGGAAATGTGCCTCTAATTACTGTAATGTTTCATCAAGGGTGAGCCAGATGACTGAGTAAGCAGCAGCACAGGAATTCTCTTTTTTTTTTTCCTTTTAATTTGAATATATTCTCCCTTTTCTGGATGTGCAGGCATAGTGCATGGCAAGGTGGTAGAAGCCTCTGATTACCTTGGCAGAGGTCTGGAATTGTGCTGGGTCTGTGTGCAGAGATGCACCTATGCAGCTGGGTCTGTGTGCAGAGATGCACCTATGCAGCTGGGTCTGTGTGCAGAGATGCACCTGTGCAGCTCTCCCCTGCATTGCTAACAGTGGGGCATGAGGAAAGGGACCCTTCAGGGGGAAATCACTCTATCCAGCCTCAGATTGCTTCATCTGGCCTTGACCTACCTACTCCTAGCACTTTCAGTTTCCTGTACCCCTCCTGTAAAGCAGAAGGACTCTGTTTATGCAACCTGTGTGCATTTCCAGTGCATGACTGCTCGCTCTGTTTCTGTTGCCATGGACAAACAAGGGTTAAAAGCCAAGGCACATTCTTGTTCCAGCTAGATGACTTTGAGAGCCATCTTGTGTCTTTACAGGGAGAAAAATACCCCAGAGTGGATCAACTGTTAAGCTTTTTATAGCATATGATTTGATGAGCACACATTGAGTCACACCTCAGATGAGAGCTCCTGAATTACAGTATTAGGCAAACTGGTGAATAGTAATTGCAAATTGAGGTGGGGGGAAGGGGAGCAAAAGCAAGGCCAAACCAAAAAGTTACATTTAGGAAGCAAATCCTTCAGTAGGAAAATGCAAGCATCTGAACAGTCAAATTAAATGCCAAAGTGTTTTGTTGGATGAGTTTTGGAGCTCTCTGAGCCTTGCACGCTCCTCACACGGTGGTGGCTCCTGCAAGTCAAGCTTTTGGTGTTGCATTTTCCTGCCCAGTTTCATTAAATACTTTATTTATTGCATGAGGAAGTGTTGAATAAGCTCTCCCTCTCCTCCCCTGTGGTGCAGTTGTGGTTACCCCTGCTGGCAGCTGTGGCTGGGCTATCAATTGCCTCTCCCCTGGGAGCCAGGGCGGCTCTTACCCACTACGTAAGACCAGTTCTGCCTTGCTGAACTGAGGTTTTAGTTTCTGACCCTGGTGAGTTTGTCTGATGGGCTTCTACATTTGGAGGTTTCAGCTTCTTCCTTGTGATTTTCCCTATCCACCTCCAGGCTGGTGATTTGGGAAGACCTCCTGCAGAGTTCTGCCCATGCATTAAGATAACCAGACCTATGCTTTTCTCAGCTCCAGCACTGGTGTCTTACCCATTTGTCCCAGCATCGGCAGGCTGTGTGCAGAGTGGGTTGATAGGAACTCTGAAGAAAGAGACCTGTGTGTATTGATTGGTGAGGAGCTCCCCATGAGCCAGCAGTGCCCTCATGCAGCCCAGGAGACAGCTGTGTGCTGGGCTGCAGCAAGAGGAGTGTGGGCAGCAGGGCAAGAGAGGGCATTCTGCCCCTTCACTCTGCTCTGCTGAGACCTCACCTCCAATCCTGCCTCCAGTTCTGGTGTCTGCAGAGTAAGGAGAACACAGAGCTGCTGCAGTGAGTCCAGAGGAGGCCACAAAGATGGTCCAAGGTCTGGAGCATCTCTGCTGTGAGGACAGGCTGAGGGAGCTGGGGGTGTTCAGCCTAGAGAAGGCTTGGGGGGGGACCTTAGAGCTGCCTTCCAATAGCTGAAGGGTCACATTAGGAAACAACACTGCATTGTGACGGTTGGATCCTGTTCTTTGGTGGAGTGAGTTGTTATATGGACAAAAACCCCAAACAGTCTGTTTGGAACTGCTGTTTAAGTGATGTCTGCCTGTATGTGGAGAAGCTGCACCGAGTATGTGTAAGTACAGAAACGCCTTCTGTGCTCTGCCACTGCGCAGCAGCCCAACCCATTGCTGTTAGCAGCTCCTCACCCTCTATTGCTGTCTGCTCCTCCTTGCATTCTTCCTGATGCTCTCATGTCCTTCTCTAGCTTAAATCCCTACAGCTACGACGAGAGCTGTCTCAGCAGCAGCGAAGACCACATCCCCCTGGCTGCCTTGCCCTTGCTGGCTGTTTCATCCCCTCAGTATCAGGATGCAGTTGCCATGGTGATCAGTAAAGCCAATCAGGTTTACAATGAATTTCTCAAATCCACCGATGGGGCTGGTTTTAATGGACAGGTATGAGTCTCTTCTCTTCCATTCCTCTAGAACAAAGCCATTTTTAAGCTGTTGCATTGAGAAGGTTGAGTTATGAGCGTGGGGCAATGCTGCAAACATGACAAATGAATGTGAGCCTGGGATTACCTCTGCAAAATGCTTTCATAGTGCCCAACAGGAGAGAAACACTTCTGGATTCCTGTGCTAACCTGGACTTAATCAGTTGGTAGAAGATGTTGTACCTTCTGCAACAAGCATTTTGACCCCTGAGCCCTGGTAATGTATGAGAGCCTTAGCTGTGTGCTAAGTGCTGGCTTCGTAGTCTAAAGATGGAGTGCAAGAACTGTGATTGTGCCAGGTGAGCTGGAAGAAGTCTGCAAGTGACTTCACTGGGCAGTGGGTCACAGCAGGAAAATGACCTGGCATTCCCAAAGTCACACAGGAAATCTGCACCACTGCACTACTCTAAACTTGGTGGCTGCCAGTTGTTTTCTTACTACTGTGCTGGAGACAAGAAAGAAATAGCAATAGTTAAAAGTTGGATTCCTTCTGCTCTTAGTCAGAGGCATCCCAGCTTTTCTATCAAGCATGTGAGGAGCTCAGTAGCATGGATTATCATTTGACTCACTGCTTAGCACACTTCACCTAGCACACAATGGAGGCTCTCATACATTACCAAGGTTTGAAGCAATATTTACTGAAAGCTTAGGTGTCAAAATGCTTGTTGGAGAAGGTGTAGCATCTTCTGCCAGCTGATTTGAGAGAGTGATTGGCATTGGAACGGGCTGCCCAGGGAGGTGGTGGAGTTGCTGTCCCTGGAAGTGTTCAAAAACAGACTGGATGGGGCACTTAGTGCCATGGTCTAGTTGACTGGGTAAGTGATAGGGCTGGGTGCTAGGTTGGACTGGATGAGCTTGGAGGGCTCTTCCAACCTGGTTGATTCTAGGATTAAGCCTGGGCTAGCACAGGATCCCAGAAGTCTGTCTCCTGCTGGGCACTGAGAAGGCATTTTGCAGAGGCAGCCCCAGGCTCACATTCATTCAGCATATCTGCAGTTCTGCCCCACACTTATAACTGCTTTGAGGGTAACACAGAAAAGACCCTCAGGATCACCAAGTCCAACCTATAAACTTGTGTGCTGATGAAAATGTGAAGTAGGAGTGAATCTCTCTGCTTAATACCTCACTTCAAAGTTCTGTTCCCTTGTCCTGGCAGGGAATTGCCAGTCCAGTTTTAATCTGTTGAGGTCCTCTTCCCAGTAGGAAATACTAAACACGTTTAAAATCATTGTGAGTGATTTTTTCCAGTGAGCTGGAATCTGGCTGCAAGCACCTGTAAGGATTGTTGCCTGCTGGGCAGAACTCCCAGCTAGTCAAAATAGAACCTGGGACAGATATTCTTGGCAGAGGATGTCTGTAGTTAAAAGGAAGTGGGAGGAGATGGCTTTACCTGTTCAGCTGCAGTAGGAACCAAGGTGTGAAAAACCAAAGGTGCAAAGGAAGGCAGCAACTCCTCTGCAGTGATGTGATGCTTTTTGTTTCTTTCTTTTAGCACATTTCTTCCATCTTCCAAAACACAAAACAACTTTTTGTTTCCTCAGGTGTGTCTCATTGGTGACTGCATTGGAGGAATTTTGGGCTTTGATGCCATCTGCTATAATTCTAATCCAGCTGATGAGAGTCGGAGCAGTAGCAGGAGAGGAAGCATCAGCAGCATTCAGGTGAAGAGAAAAACAATCCACACAGCTGAAACTCTGTAGATTCATTCCCTGGAGGAAAGCAGCTGCTATAAACCAGAGAAAAGCTGAAGGATTTGGTAAATTGGTACTATAGCAATCTTTGATCTAGAGGTCTTTGCTGTCTGAAAACGAGGACTGCAGCTGCACCTCTGTGATCCACAGAAGTTGGTACCAAAGGCTTTACCTGCAGATCTTTAAAGTAGGCTACCAGGTGCCCTTTACTGTATCTCTAACTGTAGAGGCAAACATTTTCTTTATCAGTAGTCTCTGGTAGGCTCCTCTTGCATCCCACAGAAGTACACATTCTTTAGAACTCAGGTCCTGCATCCATGGAGCATGATGAGCAAGACCATTAATACTGTAATGGGCACAGGTAAGACCTCTTCTGATTAGAGTTATCATAGAGCAATGGATGATAATCATAAGGGCTAAAGTTCCTCCTCCCTGCCTCTAATCCCCTGCAGCTTGTAGCCTATGCATTGCACAGGAAAACTTAAGTCTTCATCTCTTTCCTCCTCTGCTGCTGCAAAAAGTCTAACCCCTTCTGCCCTTTCTTTTTTGTTACTGGCAAGGAGAGGTCAGATAGATAAATGGAGCCATTTCACAGATGCTCTGTTCTGTTTTGGTCACTAGCTAAATCTCCCTTTTTTCTCTGTTCATTCTCTGAAGGATAATCCCCTGTTGGCAGAGGACTCCAGTCTGGGTGGCAGCAAAGCCCTGAGCAAAAGCAATATTGACATCTTGGACGGCGTGGAGGATGAGAAGGCAAGGCAGGCGTTGCCTAGGAAACAGAGTGACTCCTCCACCTGTGACTGCGATGCCATAACCCAGCACCATGCTTTCCTGTCCAGGTAACTGCTCTTGGATGCTGAGGAGCTTTGCCTGTGAATGGAGCCTGTCTGCACTGCAGTAACAGGAGGATTTTTGTTGTTTATGGTGTGTTTCTGGAGCTTTGCTTAAAGTCCTTCTATACCCCTCAGGGAAACCACAGATAGAATCATAGAAATCAGCCAGGGTTGGAAGGGACCACAAGGATCAGCCAGTTCCAACCCCCTCCTGCCATGGGCAGGGACACCTCACACTAGATCAGCCTGTCCAGAGCCTCATCCAGCCTGGCCTTAAACACCTCCAGAAATGGGGCTTTGACCATCTCCCTGGGCAACACATGCCAGGCTCTCACCACCCTCGTGGTGAAGAACAAATAGAGTGGGCCAAGTATGAACTTACTCATATATGGAGAGCTCCTTGACCTCAGAGAAACCATGGATAGAATGAGTCAAGTATGAACTTACTTACATATGAAGAGCTCCTTAACCTCAGAGAACCATAGACCAAGTGGGTCAAGTACAAATCACAGGACATCAGGGACTGGAAGGGACCTCAAAAGATCATCTGGTTCAGCCCCTCTACTAGAGCAGGATCACCCAGAGCAGGTCACACTGGAATGCAGCCAGATGGTTTGTGAATATCTCCAGAGGGGGAGACTCCACCACCTCCCTGGGCAACCTGTCCCAAGGACCTCAAAAGATCATCTGGTTCAGCCTCACAGGGAAAAAAATTCTTCCTCAGCTTCACGTGGAACCAGTTCACATGAACTTACTCACACGTGGAGAGCTCTCTGACCTCAGAGAAACCATGGACAGAGTGGGTCAAGTATGAGCTTACTCACACATGGAGAGCTCTCTGACCTCAGAGAAACCATGGACAGAGTGGGTCAAATATGAGCTTACTGACACATGGAGAGCTCTCTGACCTCAGAGAAACCATGGACAGAGTGGGTCAAATATGAGCTTACTCACACATGGAGAGCTCTCTGACCTCAGAGAAACCATGGACAGAGTGGGTCAAGTATGAGCTTACTCACACATGAAGAGCTCTCTGACCTCAGAGAAACCATGGACAGAGTGGGTCAAGTATGAGCTTACTCACACGTGGAGAGTTTTTGTTCTATTCAGTCTTGATTCTATGATGACAGTTCTGAATATGCAAAACTGCCTGCGAGCAGTTCTGCTGCTTCAGTGCAGCCCACACCAATGAGGGTGGATGAATGCCTTATAATTCCAAATTGCTCTTATGTTTTGCTTTCTAAAGACCTCTCTGGCTTCACTTACAGGCTTTCTATTATCCTGTAAAGAGGGAGATAATTGCTTTGGGTGCTCCCGTTTTGGGAGCTCTGGGTTATGAGCTATTCAGATCAGCTTTAAAACAAAACAAAACAACTCTGTCTGCATAAACATTTGGTTTAAATGAGGAGGAGGGCGTGGGAGGAGAGGTAACTTAATTAGCTCTCCTGCATCCTAAGAAGCCTTTAAAGCACAGATCTGATGAGAACATTGAGCATTCCATTTGTCTTATTTCTGTCTGCTCTAAGGACTTGGATTTTATTTTATTTTTCACTTCTCTCTGTTCTTTGCACTTTTTGGCTTCCATGCATCATCTCATTTCCTTTATTTCATTGGAAGTGATGCAGAGGGCAGGGTCTTAAAGTGTGTTGAAGTTTCAGTTCTGCTCCAGCTGAGTGCAGAGCAGACTCAATGCTGTGCTTTACTTCAGGTCTAACAGTTCTGTTAGTACCAGTTTAAGGTCATTTTATTTCCTTCCTTTGGATGTTCTCTGCTTTTGTTTTCCAGCCATTGGCTTTCCTGGGTATTCCTACGTTGCAAAGTGTTTTCCCTCTGAGGAAGAATGGTTGGTTTTCACCTGTCCATGGCCGAAAACGTGAAGGAGTACTGGCTTTGTTCCCAGTCACTTTTAGGTTCTTGTACAGCAGGAGCACTGTGGTGTGGAGGAGAGGCTGAACTGAAGCCTCAACTCATAGAATCATAGATTGGAAGAGACCTCCAAGCTCATCCAGTCCAACCTAGCACCCAGCCCTAGCCAATCAACCAGACCATGGCACTAAGTGCCTCATTCAGGCTTTTCTTGAACACTTCCAGAGACAGTGACTCCACCACCTCCCTGGGCAGCCCATTCCAATGCCAATCACTCTCTCTGCCAACAACCTCCTAACAACATCCAGCCTAGACCTGCCCTGGCACAATTGGAGACTGTGTCCCCTCCTTCTGTTGCTGCTTGCCTGGCAAAAGAGACCAACTCCACCTGGCTACAGCCTCCCTTCAGGTAGTTGTAGACAGCAATGAGCTCTGCCCTGAGCCTCCTCTTCTGCAGGCTGCACACCCCCAGCTCCCTCAGCCTCTCCTCACAGGGTTTGTGTTCCAGGCTCCTCACCAGCTTTGTCGCCCTCCTGTGGACACCTTCAGTACCGCAACATCTCTCTTGAATTGAGGAGCCCAGAACTGGACACAGCACTCAAGGTGTGGCCTGATCAGTGCTGAGCACAGGGGCAGAATGACCTCCCTTGTCCTGCTGGCCACACTGTTCCTGATGCAGGCCAGGATGCCATTGGCTCTGCTGCCCACCTGGGCACACTGCTGCCTCATGTTCAGCTACACTTTACCAGCACCCTCATGTCCCTCTCTGCCTGGCTGCTCTCAGCCACTCTGTCCCCAGCCTGTAGTGCTGCTTGGGGTTGTTGTGCCCAAAGTGCAGAACTCTGCACTTGGCCTTGTTCCATCTCATCCCATTGGCCTCTGCCCACCCATCCAGCCTGTCCAGGTCCCTCTGCAGGGCTCTCCTACTCTCCAACAGATCAACTCCTGCTCCTAGCTTGGTGTCATAGAAGATAAGGTACATTTCCTTTATTTAGAAAAAACCCTCAAGTGTTTTCTTTGTTTATGGATTTAATTCTTGACACTCTTCATTTCTTCTCTAGAGGGGCCCTGAGTTTGGTCCCTGGAGCTTCAGTAAACAGCATCAGCTTACAAATTAAGAATGTCACTAGGTTCACAGATACAGAGCCCTGATTTGGGACCAGTCTTCAGGATGCTTGGGTTCTGATCCATGCTTGGCCACTTCTGCAGAGCTTAGTGTGCAGAACTCCAGAGGGCTTCAGTTGCAGCTCTGATTGAGGCCAGCATGTCCCAGTCAGGCTCTGTATGCTCTGCTTTTTGCCATCACTGGACAGCAGGTGTATATGCTGTATTTTTTGCTTCTGAATGTTATTTCATTCCCAGCAGGGCTAAATGAGAAGTGAGTGTCAGTGAGTGAGGGACAGATAATTTGCCTTAGCATTGCTTACAAAGGCTATCTGTAAGCATCACTGATTTAAAGCTGGACTAAATAGCTGAGAAATAATGAAGTTCTGATGTGCGGCTGAAAGAATAGGTTACAACAATGGGTTTTGTGTAGCCAGGTACCATACATTGCAAACTTTTAATATCATTGTCCTTGGGCAACTTGAGGAGGTTAGAATTCATAGCAGCAGTTGGAAAACTTGAGGAGGTTAGAATTGGTAGCAGCAGTTTCAGAGTAAGGTTCCATACACCTGTACTGCTAAAAACAGGTGGGAGGTAAGCTTCAGTCTTCACAGTCCTTGTGTAGCTTACCAGTGAGTGTTCTGTAGAGTAACTGTGGAAAACTCTTGCTTGTTGAAGGTGGTAAATTTGCTGCATGGCTGCACTGGAAGTCAAGGTAAGTGGCATGAGTGGCTGCTATGCTGTGATAGCTACCTGCAGTTCAAGGTATGCTGCTGACATCCGGAGCTCCCTGAGCTCTGTTTCAGGAATGGACTTTTCTCCTCTGGTTGCCACCTTCGTCGTCGTTGAGTCAGTGCATTTTCTTTGCTCAGCATCCACTCAAGTGTGCTGAAAGATGGTGCAGACTTTCCTCCTGTGACTCCCAGTCTCTCAGAAGTAAACCTGGGCCGGTTTGAATTCGAGGTGTCTGATTTCTTCCTCTTCGGATCGCCGCTTGGCTTGGTGCTGGCCATGAGGAGTACTGTTCTGCCTGGCCTGGATGGTAAGATCTCCCTGGGGCTTGCTGACCCATGTGAACAAAGAGAATCAGAGCAAAGGGGGTAAATAAAGGAGCCTAATTAGACTGGGCAGGGAGGTAAGTTTTGTCCTCCAAGAGATGTGTGGATAGGTGCTGAAGGCTGCTCTGAGGGGGTCCCCACTCACCTAGCAGTGTGTCTCTTGCTCTGCTGTTAATCATCATCCTACAACACAATGGTTACACCTCACCAAGGATCTGTCCTTGAGAAGGAAACCAAAAGTAATGTCTGTGCTAACATTCAATAACATATCTGCAAATTTCTTCCTTCCCTCTGTCCATTTGTCTGTCTGGTCTTCGAGTCTGCCTCACCTGTGCAACTCGGATTGTGATGTCTCTGCAGTCTCTGTTGCAGTGAGGTGGTTTTTTACCTATCAAATAGCAAACAATGTAGTTAAATTTCAGTCTGCTAGTCTGGAGTTTGCAGGAGTCTGAATTAACCATGTTTCTCTATAGGCTTCTTGAAAACTCTGAAAGGACAACACTGAGCTCTTTCCCTGTCTCATTCTCACTCCAGTATGCCAGGTCCGCCCAGCCTGCAGCCAAGTGTACAGCTTCTTCCACTCTGCTGACCCCTCTGCCTGCAGGCTTGAACCACTGCTGGAGAAAAGATTCCATCTCCTGCCTCCATTCAGTGTCCCACGGTACCAGAGATACCCCCTGGGGGATGGAAGGTCTCACCAGTTAGGTACAGTGCCTGCTCTCATAGCTCTCCTTGCCTGCTCCCATAAGCATTCGTTCACAGAGTCACAGAATGTCAGGGGCTGGAAGGGACCTCCAAAGCTCATCCAGTCCAACCGCCCTGCCAGAGCAGGGTCTCCTATGCCAGATCAGCCAGGAACACATCCAGACAGGTTTTGCATCTCCAGAGAAGGAGACTCCACAGCCCCCACCTGGGCAGCCTGTTCCAGGCTTCTGTCACCCTCACAATGAAAAAATCCCTCCTCGTGTTTAAAGGAAACTTCCTCTGCCTCAGCTTCCACCCACTGTCCCTCCTCCTCTCACAGCTCACAGGTCTTGCTGTCCTCCTCACTCTGAAGTAGTTTCATCCGTGGTTCTTAAATCTGATGCCGTTCAGGACAATGCCCACTAGCTCTGTGCCATAAAAAGACAGACAGACACACACACTAGCCTCAGAGCCACGCTGTTCACCTCATTGTCTTCTCTTGTTTGCATTTCTGTCACCTGCAGGTGATGCCATCCAAAACCACAGTGCTCTGTTCCTTGAGAACAGCTCCCTGAACATCCCTTTCTCTCAGGAGACTCCTGGATCTCCAAATACATCTGAGCAACCACAAGGGAAAACAAGGAAGTTGAGTTTGGCCAGCACAAACAGTGAAAACTCAGGGTCCACAGAAAGTTTGCCATCAGCATCCCTCACCAACAGTGAGTGCAGCCTGGGGCCGTGCGCTGCCTGCTCTGGCACCAACCCTTCCTTCCCTGTCTTTTCTGTGGAGAAGGGAAACTGGCTTGGAAATCTGGGGAGAAAGAGAACATCTTCAGTTGCCAGAGTTTTAAATACTACAATTTGTCTCCCTCTTCTGTTGGTAGCTAAGTAAATAGAAGCAATACAAGTGAAGCCAGGGGGTTGTATCGAGGTGCTGTTCATAAAGAGCCCTTAAGGGTTTCATACTGATGGGGTTTAGGAGCATATTGCAGTCACAAAGGGGTAGAGATAGGTAAGGTTTATTAGCCACGATTAGCAGTGCTAGAAATCATTATGTTGCCTTGTTAGTGGGCTGCAGTCATGGGTCAGTGCTCTCCATCCACTCTTTGGGAAGGGTTTGCAGTTCTTCCTCTATAACTTAACCATACAGCTCCTGCTCTTCCACTTTACATTTTCTGTGCATGGACCAAAACCCAATGAAAATCAGCCCCAGGTGATTTATTCCCTAAACTCGGACCCAGTAGAACTTTGTAAGGCTGCAGGCATTTAAGTGCCAGCAGAAAACAGGGCTCTTGTGTTTGGTAAATACCTTGTAACAGACTCAAATGTCAAGACTTTGTTCAGCTATGTGGCTTAAACCTCAGGCCAGAAAGGGGTTTGTCAGGAGGACACCTTACAGAAACACAGTGCTGCTGCTGCTGGTTGATTCCACCTTTTCTTTTGTAGTTACTGCAAAGTGGTGGGGGACAAAACGAATAGACTATGCCTTGTATTGTCCAGATGTGCTGACAGCCTTCCCAACTGTGGCCCTGCCTCACCTCTTCCATGCCAGCTACTGGGAATCGACAGATGTTGTGGCCTTCATTTTAAGACAGGTCGTTGATCTCTCTGTTTTCCTCTCCGACTGTCACTTGCTACCATCCTTATGTTTTCACTGTTTCCTCTGGAAGAATGTGCAAGCTGTCTGGAAAAGCTTTTCAAGGAGTACTTGAGCTGAAGTGTTGGCCAGGAGGGTGAAAGCAGTTTGGACAATTCACATGGCCATGTGGCTCATCTCCTTCTGCTCTCATTCTGCTTTTGCCTCTGCAGTCTCACTCAGCTGCGGCAGCAGTGCACTCTCCCTGGGTTTGGGCTTTTTTTTGGCCAGCTAGCAGGACTCCCCAGGACACAGTTCATTAAAGTGTTCCTGTAATTTCAGGTGATGAGGTATGAAAATGTCAATTTCAAGGAAAATGACAACCTGGATCCAGCAACACTGAACCCATCCAACCCACCAGAGAAGTGGCTCCGCAAAAGGACCCACGTCAAGTTGAGAGTGAGTGGGAACCTGAATGCATGTGGCAAGTGGAAACTGGGGTTTGGCAGCAATTTAAATGGGGTGTCATAGAGTCATAGATTGTCAGGGGCTGGAAGGGACTTCAAAAGATCATCTGCTGCAGCCCCCCTGCCAGAGCAGGACCAACCAGAGCAGATCACGCTGGAACACATCCAGGCAGGTCTTGAATATCTCCAGAGAAGGAGACTCCACAACCCCCCTGGGCAGCCTGTTCCAGTGCTCTGTCTCCCTCCCTGGGAAAAAAGTTCTTCCTCAGGTTCACATGGAACCTCCTGTGCCTCAACTTCCACCCAGCCCTTGCTCCTACCAAAGAAAATGAAGCATTGTCTGTATCTTGAAGGAAATAGAGGGAAGCAAGAGAAATACTTATGCAATGCTGTATTAAACTGGGGTACTGCATCCAGTTCTGGAGCCCCTATTACAAGAGGGATGTGGAGATGCTGGAGCATGTCCAGAGAAGGGCCACAAGGTTGATCAGAGGGCTGGAGCAGCTCTCCTATGAGGACAGACTGAAAGAGTTGGGGCTGTTCAGACTGGAGGAGGCTCTGAGGTGACCTTATTGTGGCCTTCCAGTATCTGAAGAGGGACTACAAACAAGCTGGGGAAGGACTTTTTAAGATATCAGGTAGTGACAGGACTAGGGGGAATGGAGCAAAGCTGGAGGTGGGGAGATTCAGACTGGATATGAAAAGGAAGTTCTTCACCATGAGAGTGGTGAGAGCCTGGAATGGGTTGCCTAGGAAGGTATCACACAGTATCACAGTATCATCAGGGTTGGAAGAGACCTCACAGATCATCAAGTCCAACCCTTTACCACAGAGCTCAAGGCTAGACCATGGCACCAAGTAGGGTAGGGTGTCCCTGGCCATGGCAGGGGGGCTGGAACTAGATGATCCTTGTGCTCCCTTCCAACCCTGACTGATTCTATGATTCTATTCTATAAATGTGGGAGATGTTTAAAAGTGTTTTTACAGCAGACCTTGCTGAGCATCAAGCCAAGGGCAACTGGTTCTGGTGCTCCCAAAGCATAACCAAATACTACTAAAGAGCTGAAAATGTAATCTAGAGGCAAACGAAGTAGCAGTTAGGGAATAGGAACAGTGGTGGGGAGGATGGAGTAGATGGTCTCTAAAATCCCTTCCAGCTGAAGCCATTCTGTGGTTCTTGGTTTATCACTGCATGCTTGGAGAGAGTAGCTTTAAGTAACAGAGAAGCTTTACAATCAAGGCAAGCAAAGAGGTTGTTCTTTTATCTTCTGACATGCTGGATGAATCCACAGCTCCAGGGAAAAAGTTGTCTTTATTCTTCAGATGCCACCTTAGCTAGAAATGCCAGTGAAGGTGCATCTGTCTTGCATGTGACTGTGTAGTCTATGGCACCACTTGGAGGGAAAGATAATTGGCATTCCCTTAAATCTTCTCTCTTCCTTGGCCATCCTGAGTGCTCTGGCTAGAAAGTCTGTTCAGGAGCCCACCATTAGTGGAAGCTGAAGTGGGAACAGCTTTGCTAGGTGCTTTAGGGTGCTCTGTCCAGGACTGTGTTTCTGTGCTGCCTACAACTACCTGAAGGGACATTGTGGAGAGGCTGCTGCTGGGCTCTTCTCACAGGTAATTGGAGACAGAACAGAGCAGGATGGCCTCAAGCTGAGGCTGAAGAGGTTTAGATTGGATGTTAGGAAAACGTTTTTCATGGAGAGAGTGGTCAGGGACTGGAGTGAGCTGCCCAGGGAGGTGGTGGAGTCACCCACCCTGGATGTGTTTAGAGTGGTTTGGATGTGGTGCTTAGGGATGTGGTCTAAGGTGAATCTTGTAGAGTAGGGTTCTAGGTTGGACTTGGTGCTCCTGAGGGGCTTTGCCAACCTGGATGCTTCTGTGGTTCATAACAACATTATAGAGGCAGCAGCCTCGTTGCACCCTTCTTACTCTCTGCTGTTGTTTCAGAATGTGACTGCTAATCACCGAGCTAATGACGTCATTGCAGCAGAGGATGGTCCTCAGGTACTCGTTGGGCGCTTCATGTATGGACCTCTGGACATGGTGGCTTTAACAGGTGAAAAGGTAAAGTCTAAGTAATCATATCTCAAGGGTGGCCAGCAGTAGGACAAGGGGGAATAGTTTGAAGCTGAGGCAGAGCAGGATTAGACTGGAGCTGAGGAAGAAGTTCCTCAGTACGAGTGTGGTGAGGCTCTGGAACAGGCTGCCCAGGGATGCTGTGGGTGCCTGCTCCCTGGGGGTGTTCAAGGCCAGGTTAGGTAAGCCCTTCAGCAGCTGAGTCTAGTTGAGAGGTGTCTCTGCCCGTGGTGGGGAGGTTGGAAGAGACAATTTCTGAGGTTCTTTCCAACCTAAGCTATTCTGTGGAATTCCTTACTTTTCTACACCAGCTTTTACTAGGAACACTTGTGAGGTGTAGCACAAGTGTAGAGTACCAGGGGAAGAAAGCCCTGCAGGGAGGAGATGTATGTCAGTAGCCAAGTATGTCCCTTGTAAGCCTTTAGTAGAAGCCACAGCTGGAGCTAGCAGTGGGATCTGGGCTTAGCAGGCTTTGCAAGGTGGCCATGCTGTCTACATTGGAGAAGACCTTCTTCAAGACCATCAAGTCCCATCACCAGCCTGTGTCCCCTTGTTGTGTCTGCAGGTTGATATCTTCATAATGCCAGAGCCCTCGTCGGGCAGGTGGGTGTACTTTGACACAGAGATATCCAACAGCAGCGGCCGCATATCCTACAGCATTCCCAAAGAGAAGAGGCTGAGAGTTGGTGTGTATCCCATCAAAATGGTGGTCAGGTAATAGCTCCAAGCTGGAACCAGAGCTGTGATGGTTTGTTGTGATCAGAAAGGCACCCAGGTGTGTTCAGATTGGAGGGGGTGTGGGGAGGGATTTGGGTCACTTAGTTACCTTTTCCTGGTCTTGTCGCCCTGCTGTCAGATCAGACCTGAAGCAGCAATCATCTGCTTGCTGTGCTCAGACCAAGGAGTTCATCCCTACTGCAGCACAAATGCTCAGTGCATGTACAGACATACATCTAAATGACACACTTGAGTAGTAGTTTAGTTACTTCAGGTTGGGAGGTTGTGGCTGCAGCCTCCCTGGGGGTGTTCACAGCCAGACTGAACGAAGCAGCTGAATCTAGTTGAGAGGTGTCCCTGCCCGTGGTGGGGAGGTTGGAGCAGATGAGCTCTGAGGTCCCTTCCAACTTGAGCCATTCTACAGTTTAGACACATCTGATTTCTCATGAAATCAGCTTCCAAATTTCTCTTTGGAAAGCTCTTCCTTAAAAGCTTTGAGTTTTGATTGCCCAACACGAGCTGGAAATCCAAAGCCTCATTTGACCTTAATTCTCGAAGCTATAGATCCAGACAGATCTCATCTCAGATCTTAACCCAAACATGCTCAGAATACCTTCTGCTTTTCCAATGGATTTCTTGCTTTGGCTGTCCAGAGGGGACCAGACCAGTGCTGCAAGCTACCTGACCGTGCTTCCCCGGGGGATGGAGTGTGTGGTGTTCAGCATCGATGGCTCCTTTGCAGCGAGCGTTTCCATTATGGGAAGCGACCCCAAAGTCCGAGCTGGGGCCGTTGATGTTGTCAGGTAAGTGAGGTTGGCACACTTTGCTTCTTAAAGATCTGACTTCCCTGTTGGAACACAACAAACAGGTTTTATTGTGGCCTCTTTGTTTTTTCACTAAACAAACAACAGACCTTTAAAAGCCAGGATCCTTCTCTGCGGCTACATTTGGTTTGTAGAGGAGCATTTGAAAGCTGAGGCTTCCTCTGGAATTTCTAGTTGCCTACAGGCTGAAAAGTTGGCTTCTTGGGAATGTGGCCTTAAAGTGTGGTGCAGTGAAATTAGTGATGGTTCCTTGTGTTGCTGTGGCTGGCAGATGGTATCTTGTGTTTCCCTGACTTCAAATAAGGATGCACTTCAGCTTCTGAGATACCAGGTGCCATGAATGCAACAGCATTTTGTAGAGGATAAATTAAAAGGTGTTTCAATCCACCCTGGCAAGTCTGTTAATGTCCCCCTGGATGGGGGAGCTCTTGTTTGGGAATGGAAAGATGTCACTTTTCAGTCAACTGTTGAAGACCAGGTGGGATGAGACCTTGAGCAGCCAAGCCTGCTGCAGAGCTGTCCCTGCCCATGGTGGGAAGGTTGGAGCAGATGATCACAGTATCACAGTATCACCAAGGTTGGAAGAGACCTCATAGATCATCAAGTCCAGCCCTTTACCACAGAGCTCAAGGCCAGACCATGGCACCAAGTGCCATGTCCAATCCTGCCTTGAACAGCTCTAGGGACGGCGACTCCACCACCTCCCCGGGCAGCCCATTCCAGTGTCCAATGACTCTCTCAGTGAAGAACTTTCTCCTCACCTCCAGCCTAAATCTCCCCTGGTGCAGCTTGAGGCTGTGTCCTCTTGTTCTGGTGCTGGCCACCTGAGAGAAGAGAGCAACCTCCCCCTGGCCACAACCACCCCTCAGGTAGTTGTAGACAGCAATAAGGTCTCCCCTGAGCCTCCTCTTCTCCAGGCTAACCAATCCCAGCTCCCTCAGCCTCTCCTCATAGGGCTTAAGGTCCCTTCCAAGGGTTTCCACTCCTCGCAGCTGAAAGAGCAGCAGATCTCACTGAAGTTTTCAAAGGTGCCAGGACCTGATGCTCAGCAAGGTCTGTTGTAAAAACATTTTTAAACAGCTCTCCCGTTTAACACAGCATTGCATAAGTATTTCTCTTGCTTCCCTCTATTTCCTTCAAGATACAGACAATGCTTCATTTTCTTTGGTAGGAGCAAGGGCTGGGTGGAAGTCGAGGCACAGGAGGTTCCATGTGAACCTGAGGAAGAACTTTTTTCCCAGGGAGGGAGACAGAGCACTGGAACAGGCTGCCCAGGGGGGTTGTGGAGTCTCCTTCTCTGCAGATATTCAAGACCTGCCTGGATGCATTCCAGC
The DNA here is from genome assembly GCF_015220805.1 of Pogoniulus pusillus. Lineage (NCBI taxonomy): Eukaryota > Metazoa > Chordata > Aves > Piciformes > Lybiidae > Pogoniulus > Pogoniulus pusillus. The sequence goes on along the minus strand of NC_087290.1, from coordinate 12,140,487 downwards.
GTGATCTGCTCTGGTTGGTCTTGCTTTGGCAGGGGGGCTGCAGCAGATAATCATCTTTCAAGGTCTCTTCCAGCCCCTGGCATTCTGTGATTCTATGAGTAGGTGTGCTTCCACTCGTTGAAGGGTAACAGCTGACTTCTAACTGCATCTGTGCTGAGCAAAGAAATGCTGACCCGACCTGTGAGCCTTGTTTCTCTTTCTGCACCCACACCACTTCCCTGCTGTTTCTGACAGGCACTGGCAGGACCTGGGCTACCTGATTATCTACATCACTGGCCGGCCAGATATGCAGAAGCAGCGTGTGGTGTCCTGGTTGTCTCAACACAACTTCCCACAGGGGATGATCTTCTTCTCAGACGGGCTCGTTCATGATCCGCTGCGGCAAAAGACCATTTTCCTCCGGAATCTCATGCAAGAGGTACCACAAACCTGTTTGTAGCCTTAGAAACCTTTCACCAGAGAATGCCATTCAGGCAGTGACAAGGTTAACGATCACAGGATGTTAGGGATTGGAAGGGATCCAAAGAGATTGTTGAGTCCAACCCCCCTGCCACAGCAGGACCATACAGTCTAGCTCAGGGCACACAGGAACACATCCAGACAGGCCTGGAAAGGCTCCAGAGAAGGAGACTCCACAACCTCTCTGGGCAGCCTGTGCCAGTGCTTCCAGGAAAGAAGTTCCCCCTTGTGTTGAGCTGGAACCTCCTGTGGTGCAGCTTCCATCCATTGCTTCTTGTCCTGTTCCAGAGAGCAAGTGAGTAGAACTTGTCCCCCCACTCCTGACCTCCAGCCCTCAGGTATTTATAAACATCTCCTTTTCTTTTGTACAGTAAACTCCACTGACCATCACAAACTCGTTTTGCCATTCCTGCTTTCTTTTCTCACTTTCCAAAGAGCCAGGAAGGTTGATCAAACATCCAAAGGGGCCCTCCTGGCATTAGACAATTAGAAGAGATGCTTGTCCTTTCCTGTGTCTGGCTGCCGCCCTTGCTGCCGTTCAGGCAGGCAGATTGAGCTGCCTGTGGTTTCCAGAATGAGGCTGTTAGCAATCAGCTCAGCTGCTGCTTCATTGCAGTGCACAGTGCATGGTGTTCGCTACAGAGCTCACTTCACAAGTGATGTCTGTTTCAGTGCCACATCAAAATCTGTGCTGCCTATGGTTCCATGAAGGACATCTCCGTGTACAACGTCTTGGCTCTGTCACCATCCCAGATCTACATAGTTGGACGATCAACAAAGAAATACCAGGCACAGTGTCAAGTAAGTGACTCCTGTTACTCAGCCAGGAAGTCCTAGAGGGGGGAACAAGGAGATGCAGGCGTGTGAAAGCACATGCAAACACACACACCTCCCAGACCCAGCGGGAGCACAGACAGTGCTGCTGAGAGGGAAGGGCAGTTCTGGGTTCAGGTGAAGCATTTCCTGGCAGGGTGAGTAGCAAAGGGCGTGGAAGAGGTCATCTCAGTAGCAGAGGGCACGGAACAGGTCACACTGGCCACAAAGGGCACGGAGCAGCCACAGGTTGCATCCAAAGTGCATGCAGCACAAGCTGCTGAATGACAAAATGCAACAGGTCAGCAAAAGGAAGAAGGGAAGCGGAGAGGAGCCTTAGTGCCTTGCAGGTGTCTGACTGGGTGCTGAAGATAGGAACTTCATTGCCCCCCGAGGCAGTAGTGATTTGTGACCCCCTTTCTCTCCCTCCTGTTCCAGTTTCTCAGTGAAGGGTACGCAGCCCACTTGGCCTCGCTGGAGTTCAGCCTCCACTCGCGCCCCAAGAAGAACAGCTCTCGGATGATCCTGAGGAAGGGCAGCTTTGGCCTCCACTCCCAGCCCGAGTTCCTGCGCAAGAGGAACCACCTCCGCAGGACTATGTCTGTGCAGCAGCCTGACCCTCCTTCTTCCAACCCCAAGCCAGAGCGTGCCCAGAGCCAGCCCGAATCAGACAAAGATCATGACAGGCATTTGCCTTCCATTGCTTGGGTTCGAGGTGGAGTTCACAAGTTTGAATCTATCCCCTAAGAAGCTTGGGAAGATGGATCTTGGGTGCACCCCATCAAGCTCCTAAGCCTGCCTCAAGGGTCACGTTGGGGCAGCTTCAAACTAAGAGATCTAGAGGGGAACCTGTACCTCAGAGTCTTCCCTGCTCTGGAATCTGCCTTGTTACACCAAGTGAGGAGCTTGCAGCCTGTTCCCCTGGAGATGTCGACTGAGAAACGCTAAACCCGTCTCAAGCTACGGCAAGTGCTTGGCACGTCAGAGCTACAGGAAATCTCTTTGGTTGGTTTCTTTTTGCAACAGATGTAATAAAATGTGCAATAAGAGAAAAAGCTGCAGCAGGCTGACCTGCCTCGAAAGGAGGATTCTCTCATCAGCTGACAAGCTGCACCCAAACAGTAGGTCCCATAGGTTACAGAGGTTTGCACTTTAAATAGGAACTTGGTGGTATCTGTTTCCACTTCACTTGGTAAAGTGAGAGACTCGCAGGGCAAGCAGAAGTGGGAACTACAGTAATGAGCAAGATGCTTTTTGGGTGCCTTAAGCCCAAGATTTCCTTCCAGCTTGCAGTGTCAGTCAGCAGACCCCAACATGGGCACTCAACGTTTGCGTGAGGTGCTGGAGGGCAAGGAAAGGGGAGAGAACTCCACTTAAGAACCACAACAAATCCCTGTTAGGAATAAATGTGTCTGCCACAGTGTGAAGCAGTTGGTGTTGCTGTGTGCAAAGTAATGTGCACGTGTACAAAGCTCACATTGTTTTGTGGAACTCTGGTGACTGTAAAATGTGTGGACTAGCAGCAAGGAGATGGCTCTGACCACCTCAGTCCAAGAGACAGGTACTAAGATAGTAAGCTGAAGGGAACCCTTTTACTAAGGGCTGTACAACCTTCAGAGCAATCACTTCTTCATTATTCTAACTAGAAACTGGAGGAGTTAAAAAACAAAAGCAAGGGAATGCCTGTGAGTAAATTGTTTACTTTCTCCTGCTTTATTGCAACTGCTGTGTTGAGACAATCTGTAGCATTTCCAGAACGACTACATCTGAGCTCCAGAGAATGGACACACCAAATTCCAGGTGCCAAATAGACATTTTTCCTACTGATATAAATTTCTCTTTGGATCTCTCTCAACGAACTTCATCAGAAGTGAAATGTGTGGAGTTCTCCCTACGTGGTAAATATTGCTCCAAGTGTTGTGGTTAGTTTCACGTAGTAGCAGCTTGCAGGTTCTTCGTGCAGGTATTTCCCCTGCACTGCATTCAGCATGGGAACTTTGACCTGAAGTGTTTCTAAACCTGCAGTGAAGTTACAAATGCACATAAACCCCTTTTTCTCTTTCCCTGTGAAGTGGAAACCAGACTATTGGCACTGGGAAGGTTTGAGATCAATAGGAAATTTTCTTTCCAGGTTTATGTTTGGTTTTAATTTCAGGGAGTTGGGGCTGTGCCTTCCTTCGCCCCCACATCCCCTTTCAGCTTTTCCTAGTCTGCAGCTTGAGCAGAAACAGGCTCTCAACCAGTCTGTTAGGTAAAACTAATGATTTTTGAAAGCTGCTACGTAAAGAAAACAAGAAGTGCAGTGGAAAACTATGAAGACAGTGCAGAAGTAAACCTAAATCTACGTCCCTTATTCACCCAAAAGCTTCAGTGTGCATTTTGAAGGGCATGACGATGCCTTTTGCCTTAAAAGGCAGCAAAGCAGCTCATAAAGGGAGAGCTTTGATGTACATTTTTAGACATTACTTGGTAAGATTATCTGTTACCTGTTTCAAACTCCTGGCAAGAGCTCTGGCACAGCAGTAACTTGTCTTCTACAATGTGTCCTTTAAAGGAGATGGGAATCTCTGCTGGGGATTCAGGAGAATGAAATAGCTCACACTACCTGCATTACAGGGGGCTGGGGTTTTATGCCCTGTTGCCAAAGCTGAATCAAAGGTACCCACATAGAATCACATCACAGAATGGGTTAGGTTGGAAGGGACCTCAAGGATCATCCACTTACAACTCCCTGCCACAGGCAGGGACACCTCCCACTAGCCTGTGTTGCTCAAGGTCCCATCCAACCTGGCCTTGAGCACCACTAGGGAGGGGACATCCATAGCCCTCCTGGGCAACCTGCTCCAGTGTCTCACCACCCTCATTGTAAAGAATTTCATCCTAATATCCAATCTAAGTCTACCCTGCTCTAGTTTCAAACCTTTTCCCCTCTTTCTGTCACCACAGACTCTTGTAAAAATTTCCTTCCCAGCTTTCCTGCAGGACCCCTTCAGGTACTGGAAGGCTGCTCTGAGGTCTCTACAGAACCTTCTCTTCTCCAGGCTGAAACTACACTGAAGCAGCCTTCAGGTTTACAAATATTTTCCCAGTCACATCTACTTCTCTAACCCATAACCTCAGAGGAATTATTCTGTGGCCTGTCTCAGCCCATTCTGATCATAGAATGCACTGCCTTGGAAGGGACCTCCAGAGATCATCTAGTCCAAGCCCCCTGCAGTCAGCAGGGAAATCCCCAACTAGATGAGGTTGCTCAGAGATCCATCCAGCCTGCCTCAAGAGATGGAGACACAGTCCATTTCTTGCCCTGTCCTCTGCAGCTAGGAGGCTGTGCAGGTAAACCAGGCTGCATCTCCCTTCAGTCAGCTCACTGTTGGCATGCTCCTGCTTGTTGGTTTCAAACAGGCACAGGCACAGGAGCCCAAGGCTTGGAAGGGAGGAACTCTCCAGGCAAATGGTTAAGTTTGCTAGGGGGCCCTAAAAGCAACATTGATTGCAAACTGCTTTTAAAGCACTGGGTGTTGTGTAGCACATCTCCTGCCATCAGTCACTGGTCCTGCTGCAAAGGTCAAAGCTAACGTTTCCTCAGCTGTCTACCTCTATGATTCAAGAGACTCCAATAGCTATTTGTCTTTTTCAAGTTGCTGGAGTAGAAAGGTCTCCTTCCTGTCCAAAGAGGGATCTGTGTGTGGCTCTGGCTGTATTCAAGGACCCAGCAGCTGAGCACAAGGTTAGAGCAATCTCCTAGGTTGTAAAGGTCTGTCTTTTGCTCTTGTAGACACAATGTCATGAAAATTGATTTTGTCTATTTCTATTACTCAGTCAACTTTGCAGTAGTCAGTGTGCTGGCTTCTCAAGAGTATTGTGAGCTAATAGTAGTGAAACAAATGTATGTGTGTGTGTGTGTGTGTGCATGATTTAGGCTGGTAACATTTCAACCTTTCTACACCTGGAGATGAAATCAAGCTGAAAATACTTTCCCTAATTGAATTTCCTGCAGCTAGATATGAGAGCTCGTGTGGCCTTTGCATAATTCCTTCTTGCTCAGGGATGGGATGGTTTATCTCCTGTTCACATGCCTCCAGCTGAGCACTTTGGCAGAGTGACACGAGGCACTAATTTAGAGATTAAGGCTGCATGTTAATTAGGAGCTGATCTTCCAAACCCTCACATGATAGGTGCGTTTCATAGACTCATAAATTCAGCCTGGGTTGGGTTGGAAGGGACCTTAAGGGTCATCTAGAGTGACTCCCACTGCCATGGGCAGGGCTAGACCAGGCTACTCATCCAGCCTGGCTGTGAAAACCTCTGGGGAGGAGTCATCCACAACCTCCCTGGGCAACCTGTTTTTATTTGGTCTAAAAGCACCAGGCAATTGCCACTAAAGGGGTAAGCAATGTCTGGTGGAGCTGAGCATGAACAAGATTTAAGACACCTCACGGCTGGGCTGGCTGCCCAGCAAGACTCAGTGGCTGAGAGAACTTCATGCATAACACTTCTGTAGCCTTATTAAAGCTTAAGCAAGAGGACTAGGACCAAGCTTATCCTCAGCCTGTTCAGGTCTGATACTCCTTCCCTGAATGGTTGGACTTGATGCTCTTAGAGGCCTTTTCCAACCTAAACAATTCCATGATTGTATGAACCACTTGCTTGCTGCTTTTTTGTTTGTTTGTTTTCCCAGCTGTGTCTGGGATAACCCCTGAGGTTTGCCTGGTGCCTCGCTGGGTTTGCAGCATAGTTTTTCAATTGTGTTTTCTCTTAAAGCCTTTGCTTCTGGTCAGGATTTTAGTTGCAAGCCTCATCCATGTGAAACTGCATGTTCATGGTTGGCAGTTTGCAGCTGGCTTTGTTTTCCTTGTGCTTTCATTGAATCATGGAATTGTTTAGGATGGAAGACACCTCTAAGATCATCAAGTCTAACCATTCCTGGAAGGATTAGCAGTCTTCTCAAGCAGGCTGAGGATGAGCTTGGTCCCAGTCTTCTTGCTTAAACTTTTATAAGGCTACAGAAGTGTTAAATCATGCCCAGGAGGAAAAGGAGGTAGTCAGGCAGGTGCATGCTGAAGGAAAACAGGATCCCCTCATTGGTAGTTTCAGCACCTTTAGTGCCTCCAATCTGTTACAGAAAAATGCATTCTCCTAACCTGCTTAATGGAGGAAACACAAAATCGTTATTCCAGTGGGTGCTAAGGCAGTGCAAAGTTGGAAGCATTTACTTCTCCCTGTTGCTATGGACCCACTTCTAAATTACTGTAAAAAACCCCACCACAACCAAATGGCTGTGATTAACACAAGTGGCAGACTTGAGACGTGGTGAAAACACCTGCACAACTGTGTTTTGCTTGTGTGTTTGTGTGTGTGTATGCAGTTACTAAAGGAAAAGAAAACCAAACCACCTTCAGTGAAGTTCTGGTTCTGCTTTCACAGCAAATTTATAACCAATATTATATTTTAAAAAATCCCAAAATAATGGGGGAAAAAACCCAAACTCCACAATGGCTGTTGATGAAATTTTCTTGTCTAGTTAGCTAAGTTTGAGTAGTGTTGTGTAAAACAAACAAAGTGCTGAGTATTCCACAGACCTGAATAGTGATGTTGAGCCAAATCTGGTTTAGTTTCAAGAATTCTTTTTTTGGTTTAAGTGTTTGCATACACTTTTAGTGCTCTTGGAACCAGATTCTTGCTTGACCAAAGTACTCCTGTTTGGTTTTTGTGGCATGGTTTGTATCTAGTCAGCGTTTTGTTAGGTAGAAAAATGCCCCTGGCATTGTTAATTGTTGTTCTCTGGGGTTCATGAGAGCTGCCAGATTGTTTTGCACAAAAGCAGGCTGGATTCTTACAGGTTACTTCACCTGTTCCTCTGGTACCTTGGGAAGGCACTTCTCAATAGTATCACTGTTTCTAGGTAAGTGCAACTACCAGTAGGGAAAAATAGATGGCATACATTAACTATAGAATGATTTAGGTTGGAAGGGACCTCAAAGATCATCTAGTTCCAACCAGGCCCATGACTAGCTGGGAGCTCCACTCTTCTGCAGAACAACCTTTGTTTGCCATTATGAGTGAACAAAACTGTCCCGTTTTTGCAGCCTTTAGACTAGGGCACTACTTCTGTGCCTGCTTAAGCAAATCTCCAGTGCTTAAATTTATAGCACCAGGGAATAAATTTACAAAGGGGGGAAAAAAAACAGAAAGAAATATTTTCTTTTTTAATGTCTCTTTGTTTCCTAACACTTGTTAAAATTCACTTATAAGCCTTTTAAATAATACCTGAAATCAAGAAATAGGTACATTTTTAAAGCAGGTAACAATTGTTACTGATCAGGATTTTTCCCCAGGCTTTCCCCCCCCCCCCCTCTTGCAGCTAAGCTATGGAAGGGTGAGCAGAGAATGGGCACCTTTTTAATGAGCCCATTGGCAGAATGGGAAGAAGCAGCTGTACACTGCAATTTCTTGATTTTCCTGATTACAGCTTGAAGTGTGGTCTCTGAACTCAAGAGATCTGCATTGAATTGTTCATTTCAGGCATGCAGTGGTGCTTCCCATCCTCATCCACAGCTGCTACAGGATAGAGGTCCCATAAACACAAAACTTCCCAAGTTGCTTCTCTAAGAGTAGTTATTCCCCAGGCTCTGTGTTCATAGCCTCAGCAGAAGTCGTGGGGGTTAACAAGGTTATTTGGCTTCATTCTGTTTAGCCATTCAAGGGTAAATGGAGGTCCCTACAGATGAGCCTAGATTTGGTCTCCCATTAAAAGAGAAAAAAGGCGCTAGTATCACATTTTGGGGGATGAAGAGAGCTCTTGTTTGCAGAAATAAGAACTGTCCTGGAGCAGCTAAGCTCCTGTGTGATGGACTCTGAAGTCAGGTGTTGGTGTTTTCATCTTTCCCTCATTTCATCTGAAGCCCAAGGTAAGAGGATTACTGTTTGCCTTCCAGTTGTATTTCTGTCAGTAGGCTCCAATCAACTGGAGCTAACTATGGGTGCTGGGGGAACAGGAAGCAAATCTGACAGGTCACTTCTCATTTGTGAGGGTGCACAGAACTCATGAGGGAGAAGAGAGAGAGGTGCAGGGCTTACCGTGTCATGCTGGGAGCTGTTTTTCCAGACAGGACAACGCTGAACTGGAATTTACAGATTGCAAGCTTTAAAGATAAGGTTATTGAGGGAGGGCTGGTGTAGAGCCCAGTGGCAGTCCTCTCACAGAACCCCAGGCCTTCTGCATAATTTATTTTTCTATTTATAGGGGGAGGGAAGGGATCAGTCCACTTCCAACTGAATTCATCCAAGGAAACTTGAAAATTGTAGCTGTTACTTTCAGCTTGTAGTTTTATTATTCTGTGCATACTTTGGACTATTGTTTGACTGTGAGAAGGTTCTATCTGGTGACAAATGTTTATATTTCCTATGGCTGCCTTGTAAAGAATCAAAACAAAAATGTACAATAATGAATTTCTTAATATGGAACAAGGAGTAAGATTTCTACAACTGGTACAGATTTTGACGTGAGCTGGTTTTTAAAATCTTATCACAGATTAGTCAAATAAAACCTTCCTTGCCTTTAAGCAAACAGTGTCACTGATTTTTCTTACCAGTGATGTGGGGAACTATTAAGCCATCACTGTACATATCCTAGCAGCTAGTGGAAGCAGTATAAATAGAGGCCGTTTAATACATCTGACTGCCTGAAACAATACTTAGATTGGAGGTTGACTCCAACTCTCTTTCCTTCACAAAAGTCATATTTAAAATATTTATGAACAAGACACCATCTCAGTGAAAGCTTTATAGGAGTAGCACTGGGACATGGAAAGAATAAATCTGAGCTACTGCCCAGAACTAAAAGATGTTGTAGTACAAAACCAATGTCTAACTCAACTGCCAAGAGGCTGTTTAAAGCAGCAGCAGGAAATACTGTACAGCTTGTCTGGAACCTAAGTACTTAGGATTAATTAGGCTAATCTAATAGCAATCCTTAACAAAGTCTTAATGTAGTTTCTCTCTCATGGTATGAATGACTCCACAGAAACCTGTTGCCTTGCAATGGCAGTTGTGGTCAGGATAACAAATCACTGCTGTTTCACTAACTTCCAGCTAAACACAATGCTCAACTTTTGCTTTCTTTGTGTATATATATATATGTTATATATATATGTTAAGCTGTCAGCATAACGGACCAGCATTTTCAGTATGCAAAGTGTTATTACTGCAGCTTGTGGCAATTGGATACCAGTCTAAATACTGCCTATGATGGCCCTTGCTCTGGTCCGTTCAGCATAGATGTCCAAGTAGTTCCTGTCTCAGCAGATGTGCTACTACTCTGATTCTCCTGTTCACTTGGAAAGAGAAAGCAGGGGGAGGGAAGGCCTGAGCTGCTTTGTCATGAAAGATTATAAAATGTTATGGCTTTCTGTGTATGGAGTGCACCTTTACAAGCACTCCACAGAGCTCTCCTTTATATGTGCTCATAAACTAACACTAGTTACAGCTCTCTCTGCCTAGGTACCAAGTGCTCCATAGAGTTTCTTTGCACACCCTCTGATAGCTTGAGAAGGTTTCTGAGCTGGACGTGCAGACTGCAAGTTCTGTGCCGTCAAAGAGCTGTAGTCTGATACCGAATGGAGCCTGCAGAGGAAAGAGAAGACTGCCATTAGCAACATGAAGTCTGTAAGGTTAATGAACTGCTTGTCATGCAGAGTGCTGGGAAACTGTTAGGTGGGAGCAAGGAAAAGGGCTGGGCCCTCTACACTTTCACTGTCTAACAGTTCTGAACGTTAGCCAGAAAATACTTGGTTACCTTCACTGAGCATAACTGACAGCATGAATGAAGTACTGCAGTACTTTAGACTTTATCACCAGAAAGGCTCCTCTTGTGAAGTCATTAAAATGAAAAATATTAGAACATGGAACTGGTGACTGTAAACAGCTTGAGATCAAGATTTGTGGCAGCATGGAAGATGAAAAGGGAGGTAACTCTAAAACTCATGACAGTTGGGTACTGTAACAAAGTCATATGTAAGACTGTAAGAGCACCTCCAAAAAGAAAAGGATTTGGTTGTTCCAGTAGGCAACCTACAAACCAGCTGGTGACAGAGCACATTGTGTGCATCTACAGATGCAGAAGTGGGCCAAATCGTTTAGTGGAAGCAGTACATCTCACTGCTTAAGGTTTCACTCAAGCATTTCAAACTGCTCTCCTTTTTCTTGCTACAGCAACCTAAGGCCTACACCTGCTGAAACAGGACACAACATTCAGAATGTAACTGTAACAAAGGGACCAGTTCCAACACACAGGGTGAAGATAGGAATGTCACAATACAGTTCTCAGTGAAGCTAATAGAGACATTCACCTGATAATGGCTCAATGAATTGACACTAGCAGTGATATTTAGAAACAGTGCTCATCCATTTAGGAACAATTGCTGTGCTGCTCTTACTGTACTAGCACTGTCTTAACTACCAAGGGATGGAAAAGAAAGGTTGTGAAATGTTCAGGCATGCTTTGTCATCATCATTAGAAATGGGTGAGGACTGAGGTGGAGTAACAAAACCATTAGTATCAGTAGTTTTCTGGTCTGGGGTGAGAAGAGCTGCTCTTTGGCTAGAAGCCCAACTTAGGGTTCAGTGTGAACTCACAAGGGTTTCACTAAGCCAGTATGTAGAGGTGAAGCTTTTCAGCTGCAGTGCAGCCAACATGTAGAGGTGAAGCTTTTCAGCTGCAGTGCTCTGCTGCAGCAGAGATATACACAGTGAATAGGTGGAAAAAAATCCTGTGGTTCCACTCAATACTTTCAAGCAGCCTGAGCTAAGCAGCCCTTCTCTCTCCAGACAGCAGGGTTCTCTCCTCACAGAGGCATGCAGGCACAGACAAGGCAAAGGAACAGCTACTTTACCTGGTTGATACTATCTTCAGTTACCAATGAGAGAAACTGTCATATCACTAACAGATGGGAGAATATTAGCAGTGAGATTTAATGAACTTTCAATGGAGAGGATCATTAACATCCTACAAGATCAGCTAGAAATGGTCCCATTGGTAAAAACTGAGGTTTGGCAATTATGTAGGGTTTTAAGTTCTTACCTCTATAGGTAAAAGTACTTAATGCTAAGCCCTCTATAGATTTTTAGCTGCTTGAGATTCAATTATGGAATGCTTGTTCCAAGAGTGGAAGAAGGAGTTGCCCTGTGATAACACTTCTGACCTTTACTGTCTAATTGAGAGTGACATAACTTTCACAAGCACAGCAGCCTACCCCCTCATGGATAAACCAAGGTGCTGTGCAAGAGGCTTCTGCATCCCATGAGCTGTTGAGTTCTGGGTACCGTGGGTTGTCTGTAACCATCCTGCTACCCAATAAACAGCTTCTCTAGAAATGTACAGGCACCAGTGACAGCGTCGGTGCAGTGGGACCCCCTTGTTCCCAGCCTGGGTTGGCATCTCTTTCAGACAGAGACAAGGAGCTGCTGTTCTCATGAGACTCTTGCTGGAAAAAAATCATTTCCACAGCAAGAAACTTAAAAGCAAAGAGAGCATTTGACAGGCTTTAGAAGGAGCAAGTCCCACTGTGGATTTAACCTGCACAAGTATCTTGAAGGCTCTGCCATACCACAGCTGAGAATGTTCTGCAACTATTCCACATTCTGAGTTGCAGGGGATCACTTAGCCTGCAGTTGTCAACGTCCAAGTGGCAGGCAACCTGTTGCTAAAAGCTGACAGCAGCATTTACCTCTCCTCTTGCACAGCAGCATCATCAAATGCCTGGGAGAGGCGCTTCAACTGGCAGATCCTGGAGGAGACCAGCTCCAGCTCACAGTCAAACTCTCTGCAAACAGAATGATCATTGCTAAAGATGAAGCCTGGCAGACTGACCAAGTGATGCTACCCAAACCTTTGTGTCCCTGCACTAACTCTAGTCACCTCCAGACTTCACAGAGAGAAACTCAGCATTGTAACAATCATGCTTTTAATACCACTGACAAGCTGTTCCTATCTCCACTCATCCCCATAACAGCTGTCTCCTGATTTAAACACCAGGTTGAGATACACAAGAGTTGGATTCAGCTTCTAGCCTGGACATTTCTCATGTGACTTTGACAAAACACCCCAAATCTAGGCACATTACAAAGTATTTCCCTAACTGACAACCCTTTATCTGTCACACTTTTGAGGCAAGAATCTCTCTAGTCTATAAAAGCTCAGCACAAGCAAAGCCATTGAAATATGAGGCTTGACAGGGCTCTGGGCAGCATGGTCTAGTTGAGGATGGTCATGCTTATTGCAGAGGGGGTTGGACTAGATGACCTTCAGAGGTCACTTCCAACACAGACCATGCTATGATTTCTGGAATACAAATAGCAGCTCTGGAAAAGCTAGAGCTAAGCAGGAGAGATGGATTAAGAGCATTCTTCTTTACCAGAAAGGTACAGCAACGAGCTCAGGTATGTCACCAGTGTCTGATGGGGGCTGCTGCTGAGACACACGGTGTAAATTCACACAGTGCAAGTGTGGCTTTTCAAAAGTTCTTGCCACAGCACTACATAAAGTTTCAAGTTTTATCTCTACCCAGTGCTCAGCTCCTGTCCATACAGGGTCCTTAACTCTCTATTTGAACTGCACACCCTTTCAGGGAGACCAGGACAGCAACCTTCAGATTTTGCCTTTCACCTTACAAGATTCTCTAGTCAGTAATTTTAAGAACAACAAAAACCAACCCCAAATGAGATATATATATATATATATAAATCTAAAAATAATCCACAAACCCAAACCCCAGCAGAATAAGGTTTGCAAAGGAATGTGACTTACAGCTTTCTGCTGCTAGGAGCAGGTGATGAATAAGGACTCTTCAGTGCTGCTGCTCTTCTCGACCTCCGGAGAGAGACAGCATCTTTGCCAAGCCAGGCTGACAAACCCTTGCATTCTCTGTGTTCTGACACCCTTGTTGGCCTAAGCTGGGCTCTTTTGCTGGATCTTGGGGTGCCTTTGGAACTGGCTGCTGACTCCTTACGGCGGGAGGTTCGAGGTGTGGTACTTCTTTTCTTGGCAGAACTGGTGGCACAGCTTCTGCTGATGGATTCAGCTGGACAGGTCAGCATGGGGCACACTGGGCTTTGACAAGACTTCTGTATTCTCTGCAAGGTGCATTAGACAGACCTGTTATGCTAAACTGACTCCATGAGCCTGAAGTCTGAAACCATAAAGACAAAACTGGACCTGAGCCCCTAGCTTCCCTGCTCACATCAGTTTTAACCTAGCATGAATGCTTCTCGACCTTCTGTGCCCATTTGTGTTGGGGGAGTCATTTCTTCCCCCAGACTTTCTAACTTCCAAGGACTTCCCCAAGCAATGGAACACAGCTGCTGCTGCTCCTGTACAGGCTCCCGAACATATAACTGATGCAATTACAATCAGAGGTCTCCACCCTTTGGTAGCAAAGTGCAAGCTCAAGTTTGCTACCATCTAGTGGGTTTTGTCAGTCCAGATTTAAACTGACTGCAATGAAGAACATGCTAATAAATAGAATGGGTACAGGGAAAGGAGTAAAACATTTGAATCATCCAAAACACCACACATTTATCACAAACAATTCTTTATAAGCAATGGCAGCCCCTACCCATCTGCCTCCAGGTGAAGGCTGATTTACCATACATGATGAAAATACAGTAGGAGAAAAGCATTTACTTAGCAATAAAGTCAAAGTTCTGAGGAAACTACATCTTATATTTCTTCTTTTCACCTTCCTTCCTGTTCTGCCAGAACTATAATTTGCCTCTCCATAATTCAGGATGGATATTAAGGCTTGCACTAATTAGCATCTATGAAACAATTGTTATGGTGTGCAAGTGCATGCAATAGACCCTCTGGAATGCAGCTTTCAGTATAGAGTCCAGAAATCTTAGTACTGAAGTTAAAGCAAAAAAATAAACTACCTGGGACACTGTTCCAAAAGCATTTTTTGCTGTTCTTCTAATACTCTGAAGAGTTTGGCACTTCTGTCTTGCTTCCAGGCTTTCCCAAGTTGGGGTCTCATGAAAATTCATCTCTACTGGCTTTAATGGTACTCGCTTCCGCAGGGACATGCGGATGGTATTGAGAGAGCTCAGAGAAGGCCTTCTCTTGAATTTGTCAGGCACAGGGCTCTCATTCTCATCAAAGTCACCCAGGAGCTGGTGTTTCCGCCAAGACATTGAGGCCTTGACGTTTTGTAGCACAGATGCCATCTTGTTGCAATTCCTGGTCAAGCTTATTCCTGCAACACTTGGAATGAGAGCGTACAAAGTACAGAGCAGTGTGAAAAAGGACAAATGGAAACTGTTGTACAATACGTTGTTACATCTGCCCTAGACGACCAAACCAGAGCTAAACAGACTTGAAGGAGAACGTAACTGGTGCCTGTAGCTTTAGGTCTGTGCATGCCCATGAGGAAGTCCTACACTGCGTCACCAGTGCTGGATATCAGAGCTAGAAAGCTGTGAGACTCAAGGCTGTGAGGTAAACACTCTCTAACTGCAAGCCTTTTCTTGGCATCTTAGATTAAGGTCTTGTATCCCAAATTCTTGTTTTCATTAAACAAAACAGCCTTCCACTGCCAGGCAAACTTACACAGCTGCTGTTGTCTTTTGCCTGAGCTGCTAGCCCCAGGCTCAAACTTTAGTCCCAGTTATGACCGTGGATGTGCTAGTCCTGAAATGCCAGGATGGTTGCTGGCAGAAGACAGTGGTGGCAAAAGCTAAAATGCCTATTATCTATGTGATATACAACAATTTAAACATCTGCATAGATACACAACTAAATTCTTGGTTTTCACTAATTATCAAGCTAGGATAGCACTAGAAAATTACTTCTGCACAGCAACTGGAAACGCAAGTGTAGTTTAGCAATCTGAACGAGAGCGAATTATTTTTACCAACACTTCACCGCAGGTCGCTGTTAATAAAAGAAGCTGGGAGGTCTCTGCCATCATTACACCATTAGGAAAGCCCATTACTTATCCCTTACTACTGTGATCTCCCGAAGTGTCTCTCTTGCTCTCTCAAGTGTTCTTGTTTGTGCCAGCAATCAGTAAGGCTCATCGAAGTCAAAGAATCATAGAATCAACCAGGTTGGAAGAGACCTCCAAGATCATCCAGTCCAACCTAGCACCCAGCCCTAACCAATCGCTTCCCTTACTAGCTCGCAGCTTATCCCCTGGAAGCCACGGCAAACGCAGGCAGCTCCCAAGCCTGTCGCAGCAACCCGACCGTGTCCGGGGAGCTCATCCCCGCAGCTTCCACTGGCCAGCCGGGGCTCCGTTCCCGTGGCTATCATTCCCTGTACTAGCTACAGGCTAGTCGAGGCCCGAATCGCTCGTACAGCTGCGGCCTGGCCAGCAGGACCGGCTGTGCGCCGCGGGAGCTGACACGGCGACACCTGGCCAGCTCAGCCGGCACCATTATCTGGCCCGCCGGGCGCTGTTAAGCGCCAAAGGCGACGCCAGGGCCGGAAGAGAGCGGCTCAGGCCTCTCGCTGAGCGATGAAGCGCAGGCTGCAGCCGTCTGGCTGCGACAGCCGCTCGGCTCTGTACTCACAGCGACGATCGGGACCCGGCACAGCCACCGCACCCGAAGCCCTCCTGGCCCTGCCGCCGCCGCCGGCGCGTTTGAACGCCGCCCCGCCCACTGCTCTGGGGCCGCCGCCGCGGCCCGCTCCCATTGGCTGCGCTGCTGCCGGAGCCCACCCCGATTGGCTGCGCCGCTGCACGCGCGCCGGCCGTTACACGGCTTCGCGCCTGCGCATGGGCCGCGCCCGTGCCGCCCGGGGAGCGGGGCCGGGGGCCGGCGGCAGCCGCAGCGTGCGGTGGGAACTCGCAGGCGCTTCTCCCCCGGCTCCTGCAGCGCAAGAGGCGCTGATGGCGACTGCTGCCCGAGCACAGCAGCAGTGCTGCGCCTGCCTGCTCCCCGCGCGTTTGGTGCCTTTGCGGCCCTGCGTCCTGGAGGTCCACGGCCTGGCGGAGGCAGCTGGTGTAGCTGCACAGCTTGAACTGGAAGCAAGCCGGGATAGACCCTGTGGCAAACCAGGCAGCAAAGAAAGAGTGAGCGCTCACAGTGGCTTGCTTAGGTTGCAGAGCTGTACTTCGTGGAGCTTCCTTATCCTACCCCAGAGGACAAGAGCAGCTGCAAACTCTTCGTCTTCAAAACACTCCCACCTGAAAGTGCATCCTGAGAACAGCTGTAGCAAACTCTGAGTTTTTTTTCAATGGTTTTGCCTGTTTGTTCATCACCAAATTAAACTCAGAGCTGCCACCTCAGAGCTAGAGCCACCTCCACTGCAAAGATGTGGCTGAGAGGCATGGGGCAGCCAAGCCAGGCACGCTGCAGGATGCCTGCTGGGCAGTGCCACTGCCCCAGAGCTGTGTTTTACACCGTGCTGCTGCTGCCTCCTCATATTCACAGGCTCTAACGTGGGTGAGGAGAGCTGCTTGCTCCTGCACATGCCATTTGTCATGACATCACAAATGTTACCTCTCTGCTCCATGGCAACCACAGAACTTGCAGAGAGAAGGTTCAGAGGTAGAGGAAACAAGTCCTGAACTCAGGAGGGAGACTATGAGAGCTGGAAAAGTGCACAGGGAGCCCAGCCTTGAGAGTGGGACTGGTAACTTCTGGCATTGTGGTTGTTTGCTTACATGGGCCATGAGGATGCTCAGAGGGCTGGAGCACCTCTCCCATGAGGTCAGACTGAAAGAGTTGGGGCTGTTCAGTCTGGAGAAGAGGAGGCTCCAAGGTGACCTTATTGTGGCCTTCCAGTATCTGAAGGGGGGCTACAAAAAAGCAAGGGAGGGACTTTTTAGGATATCAGGTAGTGACAGGACTAGGGAGAATGGAGCAAAGCTGGAGGGGGGGAAATTCAGATTGGCCATGAGGAGGAAGTTCTTCACCGTGAGAGTGGTGAGAGCCTGGAGCAGGTTGCCCAGGGAGGTGGTTGAGGCCCTATCCCTGGAGGTGTTTAAGGCCAGGCTGGGTGAGGCTTTGGCCAGCCGGATCTAGAGTCGATGTTCCTGCCCACGACAGGAGGGTTGGAACTGCATGATCCTTGTGGTCCCTTCCAACCCTCACTGATTCTATCAGTCTATGTTTTACCGCTACCCAGTTGGTCTTGACTCACCAGCCTGCTGCCTGTCCATCAAGCACGACTGAACTTGCTCAAACCAAGTGACAGAACAACTCTTAGTGTTTCTTACATTCTGACAGAGCTAATACCTTGAAGTCAGGGTGCTGCTACCTCAGGTGATTGTCATGGAAGAGTACCCCAGGAGGATGAGAGCAGGCACCAGTTAGAACTGCCGGTACTGTCTACAGCCCAAAGCAGTGGATACTTTTAGACACACCACAGACCATTATCAACTACAGCTGATGCTAACCAAAGCTCTATCAGCTCTTGAGAGCATTTTTCTGTTTAGCTAGAGTGAAGACCAAGAAGATGTCTTGTAACAACAGGGCAAGGGGCAATGTGGTCAAACTGGCAGAGGGGAGATTTAGACTGGATGTTAGGAAGAAGTTCTTTACAGTGAGAGTAGTGAGACACTAGCACAGCTTGCCTAGGGAGGTTGTGGAGCACAGAGGCACCAAATGTGATCAAAGATCAAAGATCACATTCGGTGACTCTGTGCTCCACAACCTCCCTGGACATGTTCAGGACCAGGTTGGATGAGACCTCAAGAGACCTGTTCTAGTGGGAGGTGTCCCTGCCTATGGCAGGGGGTTGGAACTGGCTGAGCTTTGAGGTCCCTTCCAACCTAAACCATTCTATGATTCTATGTGTCCTGGGCTTATACTGGGATTGTTCTTCACTCTTTTTTCCCCCCTTTTGATATAGGTTAGACTGTGGCTTAGAACAAAGAGCTTGTTTGACAGCTTGAGTACAGAGGCAAAGAAAGGACTGTTGGTTTTGAATGTCAAGAAGCAGACTTCCATCCATTTGCTTGGCAGCTACTCTGTTGGGAATGGCAAGAAATCTGCCCACAGCTGTTCTCCTCTGACTTGGGCTCAGCAGCCAGAAGAGAAGCGGAGAAGCTGCCTTCTCAATGGAGGACAGCAGCAACCCTGAGCAGAGCTCCTGGGCTCATCTGCCTGATGTCTGCCTGAGGAATATTTTCCGCTGGTTGGATGACAAGGACAGGGCTCAGGCTGCCCTGGTCTGTGTAAAATGGAGTCAAGTCATGTACTCAGGGTCCCTCTGGAGATGCAGAACCATCGCCTTCTACAACCGCCCGTCAAGGACGCAGGTATTGGAGCTGCAGCGGGCTCTGTTCTACGCCAAGAAATTTGGCAGGTATTTGGAGCACCTCGAGATCAAGCTACCAAATCCTCATGGCACTACCTTCACCCAGAGATTTCAAATGGTTATGAGAGATCTTCTTTCACACCTGAGTAAGTGCAACGATCACCTCGTGTCCCTCAGCATCCAGTACCTGGAGTTAGAGCGCTACTTCTGGAGGAGCATGGTCAGGGCTCAGTTTGTCAAGCACTTAGGCACCTTCCTGCAAACAATGAACAAGCACCTTGATTGTCTCAACTTGAAAGGAGCAAGAGCAGCCCTGGATGAGGGCTGTGAGCTTCTGAATTCTCTAAGCTGCTTGACAAATCAAAGCTTTGTATCTAAACTCAACATTGAGGATTTCTTCGGTCTCCATCTTCATGTCTACAGGAGCAGCTTGTTCCACCAAACCATGTCCAAGTTCCACAGCCTGGTCATCCTCTCTCTCAGTTACAACTGCCTCTCTGATGAGCTGCTGGACATCCTGCGGGAGCACAGCGCTCATTCCCTCTCCACCTTGAATATCAAATGTCATATCCATGACCCTCATGAGCAAGTGGTCTGGGGAATGTCCTGGGCAAAATTGGCCAAGAGTGCCCCAAAGCTGACTGTGAACTTCTTCTTTGAAAGAGTTCTGAAGCATGATCACCTTGCCAAGATCCTGCTGGTAGACATCCCAGTTGGAAGCATCAGTCTGCGGAGCTGCTATTTCAATAACCCGGAGTGGATAATGAGACCTACCCTCACCAACCTCATCCCAGCCTACCACCGTGTGCTGCAGGTAGGGCACACAACAGAGGCATCTTACTGCAGTATCCCAAAGCTAAGCAAAGGAATCCTGGAGGCCTTCTCCATAACAGCACTCAGCAATAGGAATGTTCAAAGGGTCATTTTCCTAAGTGAGCTGTTCCAGTATTCTAGCTTAGCCTAGTCCAGGTCATTAGCCTTGTCTAATTACAATCCCAATGATGCTAGTCTTCACTGTCAGGTTGCCCTCACAGAAAGCTAAAATACCCAAAGTACTGGTGGTTGTAATGTCATCTGGGAGCAGAAAGAACCTCTGAGGCAGGGAAACATTGCTTTTGTAAGAAAGATTTAGGCTTTTTCTGATTGTTCAGCCTAGAGAAGACTGAAGGAAACCTTAGAGCTGCCTTCCAATACCTGAAGAGATCCTACAGGAAGGCTACAGACAGACTTCTCATGTCTAGAGACAGGGCAAGGAGAATGGTTTGAAGCTGAGACAGAGCAGGGTTAGACTGGAGCTGAGGAAAAAGTCCTTCAGTAGGAGGGTGGTGAGACCCTGGAACAGGCTGCCCAGGAAGGCTGTGGCTGCCTCCTCCCTGGGGGTGTTCAAGGCCAGGTTGCATGAGGCCTTGAGCAGCTGAGTCTAGTTGAGAGGTGTCCCTGGAAGGTGGAGGCCCCATCCTTTGAGACATTCAAGGTCAGGCTGGATGGAGTTTTAAGCAACCTGATCTAGCTGAGGATGTCCCTGCTTACTGCAGGGGCTTGATCTAGACATTTAAAAGTCCCTTCCAACCCACTGCCTTCTACGATGTCTGAAGTTGTCTGTCTCAGGCTGCAGTGTGCAAGAGGCAGCCCCAATCTGACAGGATTGTGGCCATTGCTGTGGCATATTCTGCTGGCATAGTACAGAACTGATCCTCTGCTAATGCCAAGATACAAAAATGGATCTGCTGGCAGCCACTTCGCTGGGTAAAATGGGGAAAGTGCTCCTTGCTGAGTTGCAGTTGCTGTGCTCACACCTGTGTGCAGCAGCACTAACAGTGTCATTCCCTTTTCAGAAGCTGACACTGGAGTTCAACAATGACTGCGAGCTGCTGGATGAAGAGCTGCTCCAGCTCACCTTAGCATGCAAGAGGTTGTCCTATCTGAAGGTCTGGGCATATCTCAGTGTCACCTTTATGGAGAGGCTGCTGCAGAACCGTGCAGAAGGGAAATGCATTTTGACTACCATAAAGGTAAGACTTTGTGCTTCAAAACTCCTGATACCTTCCTTTCCTCCAATACCCAGAGAAAGATGAGGTGCCCATGCCCGTAGAAAGGTCACTGATGGAAATGGTAACAACTTTCCCTCTCTTTAGCATTATAATGAGCCTGGGAACCACTCAGCTCCCACCCTACCTAGCCACGGACAGAACACCACAGATATTTTAAGAAGCCCAAGCAATTCTGCAAGTCCTTCCTAGAGTGGAATTCCTTCTCTCACCTCTAGTTCTCAGTCACCTCCCCGGCCCAGTGCTTAATCTGAGACAGCTGAGCTGAATCCCACTGAACTGCAAAATAACAGAAACACATCTCACTCTTAAGGGGGCTGAACTGAGGCCATCCCTAGCTGCAGTTGGTGTAAACCATGCTGTCATGCTACTTGAGGTGCTAGATTCTGAACTTAGGACATCCCTCCAGATTTGTGCAGATCCCAGGGATGAATCACTTCTTGGGAGGAAAAGGAACCTTGCTCTTCCCAAAAGGTGTCAGGGAATGATGTTTGCAGTCAGTTTGGAGTGAAAACAGGGTCAAAGCTCAACATTTGATGCAAACCCAAGGAACTTGCCTTCCCTAGATCCCTCATTAGTCACAGAGGCTTCTTCTTGTCATAAGCTTTAATGGCCTTGAGCCTGCTCCATGTGTTTAAGAGACCCAACTTCATTGCTGCACAGGTCAAGATTTACACAACCCAGCCAGACACCACTGAGGAGGATCAGCTGTTGCGTGGTATCTACAGGAGGTTCAAATACCTGATTGACTCAGAGCTTAATTATTTTGCCACCACCTGCTCAGTGGACTAAACCACAGGCAGAGACAACTCCCAGTAACATCTGCAAGCAACAAACAGATCCTTTTGGAGAGCATTAAGAAGAGATTTGAATCTTGGCAGCAATGCCTCAAAGTGAGATACCAATGCACTCCATGCATTAAACTGTTGGACTGAAGAGCTGTTCTCCTGTGTCTCTAGCAGCATTTATTCTTGCCCCTGCCTTGTTTTCCTTCACCAGAACCAAAGGGAGCAGTGTACCCTTTCCCCCTCTTCCAGGCATCTCTAGTGAAAAAAAAAAGCCACTTCTCATGATAAAGCCTCCACTAATCTCCTTGGTTCCATTTTGCAAACAGGGAAACTGAGGCATGGGGTGAGGAAATGATTGGCACTTGGTCCTGTTAAACCTCACACAACTGACCTTGGCCCATTGATCCAGCCCATCCAGGTCCCTTTGCAGAGCTTTCCTATCCTCCAGCAGATCAACACTGCCACCAGTTTAGTGTCACCTGCAAACTCACTGAAGGATGCCTTGATCCCCTCACCCAGATCATTGATAAAGACATCAAAGAGAAGTGGCCCCGCACTGAGCCCTGGGGAACACCACTGGTGACTGGCCACCAACTGGAGTTAACTCTGTTCTCCACTGCTCTTTGGGCCCTCCCATCAGCCAGTTCTTAACTCAGAGAAGAGTCCACTCATCCAAGCCATGAGCAGCCACAGTCTCCCCAGGAGGATGCTGTGAGAGATGGAGTCAAAGGCTTTACTGAAGTCACAATGCCCACAGCCTGTCCCTCATCCACCCAGCAGGACACCTTGTCACAGGAGGAGATCAGGTTCCTCAAGCAGGACCTGCCCTTCTTGAGCCCACGCTGGCTGGGCCTGCACATGCTGCAGGCAGTGTGGAGCACAGGTAGCTGTGGAACAGACAGCTGTAATTAATAGCTGTGTTTTAATTACTTCACACACCTAGAACCAGGTCAGCGTTGAGCCAAAGCAAATGACTCCGGAGGTTTGTCAATAGGACTCCAGCAGGAGCTGGCCCTCTGCAGCACATCTGCCATATGATGCCTTCAGAAGTTGTTAATGCAAACAGACTCTCTCATCTGCATGCAGAGCACTTCATCAATGTACAGGGAATTCTCCTTGACCTGGATCTCCTCCTCCAAGGAAAGCTGTTGGCGGCTCAGACCTTTCAAGGCCGTCTCAGCCTGTGCCAGCGTGTCCTGTAATCTAACAGGGAAAACACAGAGAGACTTCAGCTGACAGCACACAGACAGAGTTTTTTCTCTGAGAAAAAAGTACAAAGAGATGGAAAGGGATTCACAGGCTGACAGCAGCCAAGCAGCTGCCCTCCAAGCCTTTAAAGGAAGAGTAGTTCCTAGCCTTTCAGGAAAAGAAGGCACATGGAGCTGCAGGGGGGGTGCGTCCAGACGAGGGCCATGGGGGTGATCAGAGGGCTGCAGCACCTCCCCTATGGGGACAGGCTGAGAGAGTTGGGGCTGTTCAGCCTGGAGAAGAAAAGGCTCTGGGGAGACCTTGGAGCAGCCTTCCAGTGCCTCAAGAGGGCTACAGGAAAGCCAGGAAGGGACTTCTTAAAAGGGCTTGTAGTGACAGGAAGAGGGGCAATGGCTGTGAGCTGTAAGAGAGGAGATTTAAACTGGAGATTAGTAAGAAATTCTTTCTGGTGAGGGTGGGAAAGGTTACTCAGGGAGGTCATGGATGCTTCCTTCCTAGAAGTGTTCAAGACCAGATTAGATGAGGCCTGAAGCAGCCTGGGCTAGTGGAAGGTGTCCCTGCCCATGGCTGCAGCTGGATAATCTTTAAGATCCCTTCCAACCCAACCCATTCTGTGAGGCTATGAATCTATAAATAGCTGAGACTTGGTGCTACTTTAACTCACTAAGTTAACCCAGTAATTTATCCAACATAATTTCCTCTCCCTCCATTTCCACTTGCCTTTGAATGTTTGTTGTGATCTCCTGGACCTCTCTGGTCAGCTTGTGCTGCACTGGGTCATAACACAGCTCCACGTTGGGCCGGCGGTTTCTTGCATCCAAGCGAGTTTGAGCCACTTTAGCAGGTCCCTCTTTGTCAGCAATTGCTTTCTTCAAGGCTGCAATGTTCTTCTCCTGTGAGGCAACCTCATCCAGCACCTTCAGCAGTGGCAGTGATACCAGTCACAATCACATTCCTGATGCTAAGATGTTGTTTCATCAAACAGCAGCCAGAATTGTGATTAGAGGACCACAGGCTCACAGGGTATCAGGGGTTGGAAGAGACCCAGAGATCATCGAGTCCAACCCCCCTGCCACAGCAGGACCATACAATCTAGCTCAGGTCACACAGGAACACATCCAGACAGGCCTTGAAAGGCTCCAGAGAAGGAAACTCCACAACCTCTCTGGGCAGCCTGTGCCAGTGCTCTGGGACCCTTCCAGGAAAGAAGTTCCCCCTTGTGTTGGGCTGGAACCTCCTGTGCTGCAGCTTCCATCCATTGCTCCTTGTCCTATCCCAGGCAGCAAGTGGGCAGAGCCTGTCCCCCCCTCCTGACCCCCAGCCCTCAGATATTTATGAACACTTATTAAATCCCCTCTCAGTCTTCTCCAGGCTAAACAACCCCAGGTCCTTCAGCCTCTCCTCATCAGGCAGTGCTCCAGTCCCCTAATCATCCTCCTAGCCCTCTGCTGGTCCTTCTCCAGCAGATCCCAGTCCCTCTTCAACTGGAGAGCTCAAAGCTGAACGCAGTGGTTCCTTCACTGGAATGCAGCTGACATTGTTCTGAGTGTTCTGGACATTTATGCTCATATTAACACTCAGCTTTCAGAGACCAAATTGTGAGAGCATTGCCCCAATTCTCTGAGTTACTCCCACAACTGTGACAATTCTGCAGGAGTCCTATGCGACTAAAACTCACCAGGGGAACCCTAACATTAGTGCTGCCTACAGCTGCACCTATATCAAGTGACTGATTCCACAAATTCAGCTCTGTAGTGATGCACACAGAGCTGAGAAAATAAAATCCAAGAGGATTTGGGGCAGGGAAGGGGAACAAGATGTGACAGGAGCTGCCAGTACTGCAAAGGTAAATTCATTAAACAAAGCAGCTTAAGCTAGAGGACTGAGAATCCTGGCAGGTGACTCGAGGCCATTGGTGCTGCCCTTTCACTGCTCATCCCTTACCATTGCAAGCAGTGTCTCCAGCTTGTGCTTTGCATCCTTGACCTCCTTCACCCTGTTTGTAAATGCAGCATTCACCACCTGGCACTGCCTGCGCAGGTCGCTGGCTGTCTGTGAGAGGATGGCATCGATCAATGCCCGCAGTGCCAAGGAGTTGTTCCTCTGCTTGTCAGCCTTCTCAATGTTGATGGTGGAGAAATCCACCCAGTCTTCAGGGCTAACAAAGCTGGAAGAGATTCAAAATGAGAAGTTGTTAGCTAGCAGCATCAGGTCCTCTGTGTCTTCACAGCTCTGTAATAGCTCTGTGGCACCAAGAGCAGTGCCATATGGTAACTGCAGGTGCCAGTGGCTGCCACATGTGCTGAGAGCTCTGCAGATACAAAACAAAGACCCTGTCCTGTTGCAAACATTCCAGACAAGGGTAAGATGGAAACAAGTTGCAGAGCAACTTTGTTATGCTTGTCCTGATTAAAGATTGAGTTGTGGGGGGGCAAACACAGATCATGACCAAGGTTCCTTACAACACCTTGCATTGAGAGCAGCTCACCACCAGCCAGCAGTGCCCTTATGCAGTCCAGAGAGCAAACTGTATGCTGGGCTGCAAGAGGAGTGTGGGCAGCAGGGCAAGAGAGGGGATTCTGTCCCTTCACTCTGCTCTGCTAAGACCCCACCACAGATACTCCCTCCAGTTCTTGTGTCTCCAGCAGAAAGAGGACACAGAGCTGCTGGAATGAGTCCAGAGGAGGCCACAAAGATGATCTAAGGGCTGGAGCACCTCTGCTATACTAGGACAGGGTGAGGGAGCTAGGGGTGTTCAGCCTAGTGAAGAGAAGACTCTGGGGGGACCTTAGAGCTGCCTTCCAGTACCTGAAGGGATCCTACAGAAGCAGCCAACACATTCTGAACGTGGTCTGAGTTAACCTGTTGTTGATGTATGCTGGAGTGGGGTCTTGCAATTACTGGACCAGTTTATCCTAGCTGTGTAATGATGGTATGTTAATTGAACTAAATAACCACTTACTTCCATTCTGTTTTAACTGCAGTGTCAGAGTAGCTGATATTGGGAGTGTTGTTGGTCAGGTTAGCACAGTAATCATCAATCATCAGAGCTGTGAACTTGTCCTTCAGATCCATTTCCAGGTTGTATTTTGCTGAACGGTTCAGTCTAGGAGCAGAAAGAAGCAGACTCTAAGCCAGCCTGTGGGACTCACAGGTGTCCCTAACAGGGATGTCTGAGGAAATGCAAATGCTGTGATGGACTTCTTCATGTATGAGCTGTTGGTTGCAAAGTCAAAAAATCTAGAGCCTTCCCATAGCTGAAGGGATCCTACAGGAAGGCTGCAGAGGGACTTTTCAGAAGGATGTCTAGAGACAGGACAAGGGGGAATGGTTTGAAGCTGAGGCAGAGGAGGATGAGACTGGAGCTGAGGAAGCAGTTCTTCAGTATGAGGGTGGTGAGACTCTGGAATAGGCTGCCTAGGAAGGTTGTGGCTGCCTCCTCTCTGGGGGTGTTCAAGGCCAGGCTGGATGAGACCTTGAGCAGCTGAGTCTAGTTGAGAGGTGTCCCTGCCCATGGTGGGGAGGTTGGAGTAGATGAGCTCCGAGATCCCTTCCAACCAGAGCCGTTCTAGAATTCTATGAAGGTTACTTTGGATCTGTGCTCAGCCTTACCCCACATAATCTCAGGCTGTCCTCCTACTTATCAGCTAATCAGTGTTCAGTTATGATCTTTGTCTCAGCACCTGATCTGCTCATTGGTTTGTTCCAATGTCCGTCCAAGCAAAGCAATAACCTCCTGGAGGACTTCCACTTCCTTCACCAGCTCCTGTTCCACTTCATCATGCACCAAGTCAATGCCAAGTCGCCTCTGCCTAAAGAGAAAGAGGAAAGGCCATGGGTTACATTGTTGAGATGTCTGCAGTTACCAGCAGACAGTGAAGTCCAGCTTCCTACATTGAATGCTTTCGCTTGCCACAAGGAAAGTTTCCTTCTATGGCTTTGGTTCACCAGACCAAGCTCTGACAGTGACTGCACCACAGAGAGAGGCAGGCCCTTAGCTGGCTGCTTTTTAATTACTGGTTGAAAGTTCATTACCCAATTTCTCTCTCTCTGAATACTTTTCTATTTAGTCATCTCACCTGTTCAGGAGACACTTTTGGGCAATGACAAGTGGCTCCTGGCAGCTCTCCAAAGATTTCTCCAGCCTGGTCTTAAAAGTCAACAGAACCTCTGTCTCATGAACAATTTGTTCAAGTTTGTTATCCAGTTCTTGCTTCCAGAATTTTACTTCTTCCTGTCTCTGTTCTGCAGAATTAAAATCACAAGCAGGTATCAATACAAACTCATCTCACATGCCAGGACACTGTGGGTCAGGTCTTACCTATGGCTAAAACCAGACTTATTCCATAGTGGAGTGTGTGGAGTGCTGTAAGCTGCTGTGTGGAGGCAGTTTTGCAGCTGTCAGTTCTGTCAGGATAGCTTTCTGTGTGTTTTGGTTAATAACTTACCAAACAAAGAATCTGCCTCAAACTAACCAAAAAAGAAGCCTTTTGCTCTTTTCCATGAGCTCAGGGAGCACAGCATGGACACACATTCCTGTTCAACACCAGCTGACTTTCTAACTCCATCTTAAACACGCAGCTAAAAAACCCCACATCTTGACCATTGCATCTCAAACATCTGTCTGAGGTAACACATCTGGGCAGCTGCAGAACACATGGGAGTTACCTATTTTCTTGTTGACATCGCTCTGGGTTTTCTGAGTTGTCCTTTCTATTTCCTCCAGCAGCCTTTGACTCTCTGCTACCGTGCGCTCTGACCTGCACTTCTGAGACTCCGTGCTGGCACGCTGCATCTGGTTTGCAAGGTCCCATTCTGAGGGGAGAAACTTGGGTGGAGCTTGCAGCAGTCTGGCCATTGAGTTTTGGGAAGATTCTGGATATAGCACAGGTCAGTTTTTGGAACGTGGAACCTGGAAAGAGGAACAGCATGATGCATTTGTCTGCAGAAGCAAGGGAGGGAGAAGGCAGGTCCATGAAGGTAGGAAAAAATCTTGCCCTTTTTACCTGCAAAATTACAAAGGTACAAAGAGACTTCTTGCTCAAGGCTTCCCAAGGCTTTGCTAAGGTGAGGGGGAGTGGGAGAATGAAGATGTGGAAGAATTTGGGCTGGGAAGCTAGGAGGAGAGATAGTGAAAGTCTTGAAAGTGGAACTGAGCACAAGATGGGCTGTTACAGTAGCAGACCTGTGGGGAAGGATGAAATTACCAGGTGGACAATCACAGATGACTGAGCAAAAGTCAACAAACACAAAAGATAAATAGTCTCCTGCAGACAGCTGCTCCACAGCAACACAGATCCAAATTCCAGCACAGGTACCCTTAAAACAATCCCTTTTCTCACTCACACCTCTTGGCTGGTGCTGCTCCTAGGCCGGGCTGCTTCCAGGGAGTAGCTCAGGCAGTGTCACGTCCACGTCCCCTTCACAGAGGGGTGGTGGTGTTCGCTGCCAGTTGTCTTCCAGCCTTAGGCTCAGCAGCAGCACAGAGCTTTGTTTTTTCAAAGGTGCGACTGAATATTGCAGGAGGAGGCTCCGAAGAGCACGGAAAGTAAACAAAGCGGTTGCTATGGGAACAACGACGTCGCCTCCAGCAGCCTTCTGCTGTTGCGCCGGGTGGCAGAAGCACAGCACACACGATCCAGCTGTGCTTCCTCTCACCTTTTCCAGGTTAAGATCTGTCTGGAAATAACCCCATATTTTTCATACATTCATTGAGAGAGTTCTCACGGCTTTGATTGCAGAAACGCATAAAGCTTGTGCGAGCAAATGAAAGGCTTCTTAAGTACCCAGGCACCTCAAGTGTCAGCCGTAAAATATCCTCAGCAGTGTGCTCCAGCTTTTCTTACAGCTGTGCTATTTTCTGGGATAAAAGGAATCGACAGACGGAGAGCTGGAGGAGACATCAGATGGCACAGTTATGCATAGCTCCAGGGTAGTTTAGATCAGAGCAGGGCACTCAGAGTTCCCAGAGCTCACAGAAGAGTGCAAAGTGATACGTGCTGGTCAGAAGTAGCGGAGCTGGTCCAAGACAGAACGAGGAAGAAAGGGTAACTGTTGGCTGCAAATACAGCAAATGCAGTGACGGATAGAAAGCTGCTAATCAATGATCTGTCATTTCAAGCAGTTCTCCCCGTGATACCTACAGTGCCAGCTGCCATGTAAACAAAGGCGGTTTCAGGGGGACAAACGCCCCCAGAGAGGAAAATGCAGGTAGGTGAGAGTTAGCCGAAGTAAAGGACAAGCTTCAGAAGACAGGGTTGGCATTAGAACTGAAGGCGCTAGCCTGAGGTTGAAGAAGCAGCAGAGAATGAAGTGCAAGGCAAGCAAGGAAAATGAATGACCTGCGAATGGATGGCTACAGAGCATCAACAGGCTCCCGATGGGCGAGGCAAATGAAACTACGCCGAGGCTGAACAGTGAGCAGAATCGATTCCACAGACGCTACACGTGCTGCTACCGAGGCAGTGGGCTGGGTTACATCGCTGCAGCTTCCCGAAGCTGCTGACTCTGCTGCTCAGCAAACAGCAGGAAACCCGAGGCTACGAGCGGAGAAACTCAAGCAGGAATGAAATCGTTCCTTGATTCCTGCCATCTTTTAGCCATTTACAAGGGGTGAAAATGACCGCGGAGCATGTCAGAACTCCATCGCCCCCTACTTCGGTATAGCCCAGCCTGGCTCCTCCTGGCAGCGGCGCAACGCGGGCTGCTGCGGCCAATCGGCTGTGGCCGCGGCCAGCTGGCTGTCCCTCCGGCCAATCAGCTGTGGCCGCGGCCAGCTGGCTGTCCCTCCGGCCAATCGGCTGTGGCCGCGGCCAGCTGGCTGTCCCTCCGGCCAATCAGCTGTCTCCCGGTCTCATGCTGCTCGCACGGTGGCAGCGGCTGCGCTTTCAGCTGTGTTCGGTGCAGGTGGCGCCGGTAGGGGTGTGGAAGGCTGCAGCACCTTCCCCACACAACATCCTAAAGCACAGCTACAGCCGGAGGAGCGCAAATCCTCTTGACGAGGATGTCAGCTCCCGCTGGGGGCCGGCAATAATTGTACCGTCCAGACCTTCCTTTAATTACTCCTTACTAACAGGCTGAGCACTTACCTGTGGCTTAGACAGTTGCATCACAGCCAAAAGCAAAGCCCTGGGCTCCTTTCATTGATTTGCTTTGTTATCTGTCAGTTCGTTCTAAAGAGAAGCAATAAATCCGAAGAGCATTTGACATGTTTTATTAGAAAGGGTCACCAATACAGAACCAAAATCATCTTTATAAATATCTACAAAAAGCACAAATGCAGGTTAAAAATCATTCTCTAGCATGAGCAGAGGGCTCATGGTTTACAGTTTTTACTTTCTAAGAGCCTATTCTTAGGGGGAAATAATTTTCAAAGGCTTTAAAAAGACTTTAATAAAACCCTGCTGTTTTAGTGGGTTTGGTTTTAACATTCCCTGTGAAAACTAAACTCTGTTCAGTTATCAAAGACCTTCTGTCCAGTAAATCTAGAATGATCTCCCTGTGCTGTGGTTCTAATGCTAATTTAACTGTGAGCAGAAATTGGTGGAGGCATTTCAAAACTTGCATCTCTTTCACACTGCCTGTCCACTTTGCAGCCAGCATGAGCACTCAGCAGGTCTTCAAGACTCATTCCTGTCCACACTGGACAGATGCTTTCACCTGGAGCCCAGGTCAAAGCACACCACAGTTTTGCTTCTATGCCAGCAGTTTGGAGGAGTTTGTACCTTGCTGGCTACCTACTTTCCTGGAAACCTAAACCAAGCAAACACAGCCTGGTACACAGGGCAGCTCCAGCTGCTGCTGTTCTTCATGACCAAGAAACTGATCGAGGACTGCTGGTGGAGGCTTCAGCAAGCCTCTAAGCAAGGCACTTCAGATGTGAGCATTATGGACATTACGACCATTATGTGCCTGCCCACCAGTCTAAGCCCTTGTTCTTGGTGTGCTCTGAGAAGAGAGCCTGTTGGATGTCTGTGCATGCAGACAGGCTGGAGTGCAAGGGCAGGGCTGGAGGAGAGGCAGTTCTGCCCTGCTGCTCGAGTACTCTAGCTTAGGATTTGCTAAATGGAATTTCATTGTCCATCTCATTTCTTTGTGCTATGCTCAACAGACAAGTGGACCTGATACCTTCTGGAGCTTCTCCAGCATTTTAAAGAGGGAACACATTTGTAGCAGTTACCTGTCCTATGAGCAGCAAATTAGCTTCCTGTGATCTTTGCACACAGGAACATTAAAAATCCAAACTACTACTAGCACCAAAACAACAGCATTTGCCTTTCTCTATGGGGTTTTGTTGTCTTTTTCAAACGTTGTTTCTGTCTTACTGCCATGCTGAGGTGATCAACACTTCATGGCACTGCTCAGCAACTCTTCAGTCAGCCATGCAGCTGGATGGAAGCCAAAGGATAGTGAAAAGCAAGGAACAACACTGTCCCATCTGCAGAGCCTCACTCTGCCCACCAGGACACTGTACTCAACCCTTCTGGCTGAAGAAGTCTCAGCAGCTTCACTCAAAGTGTCGTAGGTGGTTGTACAGAGACTGGACATAGGTGAAGACACACATGGGGTCTGGCTTGTGGCCCATCAGCAGCATGTCATCCACCTCGATCAGACGCTCACACTGAGCCATCTTCCTGTGGGAACAATGCAACACAGGCAGCGAAGCAAGAGTTACGTCCCAGGCCTGTAACCACTTCTGAGACTACTCTGCTGCTCTGGTTTGAAGGTCACTGAGGCATATGAGGACAGGCTGAGGGAGGTGGAGTTGTTCAGTCTGGAGAAGAGAAGGCTCTGAGGAGACCTTAGTGTGGCCTTCTAGCATCTGAAGTGAGCTACAAGAAAGCTGGGGAGGGACTTTTTAGGGTGTTGGGTAGTGATAGGACTAGGAAGAACAGATCCAAGCTAGAGATTTAATTTGGACATTAAGAAGAAGTTCTTCACCATAAGGGTGGTGAGACACTAGAACAGGTTGCCATGGGAGGTGGTGGAGGGCTAATCCTTGGAAGTTTTTTAAGGTCAGGCTGGATGTGGCTCTGAGCATCCGGATCTAGTGGAAAGTGTCCCTGCCCATGGGCAGGGATATTGGAAATGGATGATCCTTGAGTTCCCTTCCAACCCTAACAGTTCTGTGATTTTAGAAATCCTGATTTTAGAGTGCCAGGTCTCCTCTTCTGTGCAGAGCTTTGTTATCTTTTTTGACATGACACAGCTAAGTGAGTGGTAGAGGATCTAACAAGGAAAACTACAGAACTCCTCACTGCTGATTTAATACTCACTCAGCCATGGTGAAGGCCATCTCAAAGTTCTGCTTGCGATTAGCTGGATCAAGCTTATTATAATCAAAAGCTTCAGGAAAGAAAGAATGCACAAGAGCACAGAAAGCCATCCCATCATTCCAGCTTGAGGAGAAATTCTGCAGGTCAATGTGCTGTCAGGATGAGAAAAATGCATGTTAATGCAGCCTGGAGAAAGAGGGGAGAGCAGCTGCTTTTGCTCTCCAGTGTCCTCCCACTGCCACACCACCACCAACACGAAGGGTTCCTCCTCTTTTTGCATATCCATCCCATTATTTGCATCCTGAGGAAAAAAAAGCTAGAAATGGGTAGATTCAGACTGGATGTCAGGAAGAAATTCTTCACCATGATAGTGGTGAGACCCTGGAATGAGTTGCCCATTGGAAGGAAGGTGGTGGAAGCCTGATCCCTGGAGGTGTTTAAGACCAGGCTGGATGAGGCTCTGGACAGCCTAATCTAGTGTGAGGTGTCCCTGCCCACGGCAGGGGGGTTGGAACTGGCTGATCCTTGTGGTCCCTTCCAACCCTGACTGATTTGATGAAAAAGGGACACTCATCAGTTAAAGCCTCCTGCCTGAGCATTTATGCTCAGAAGCAAAGCAGAGACACAGTCAAGATCCCTGATCCATAGTCCACTGACAATGCTGGGAAGAATCCTGTCAACAAGTGAGCTCTGGAGGAGGCCCAAATCAGCAGCACCTGCAGAAGGGACACTGCTTGTCCCTGTGGAGTATTTACAAGTGAAGAGAAGCTTCATTGGTGGCTCACACTGCATGAGGACTGTGGACTGTGTTTGTTTGCTTCACTTTTCAGTAAGGCCCAATTCAATATCTGTTAACACAGAGATATTATACACAAGTAAAGAAAGAATTAAACCTGCTGCAAAACCTGATCCTCACAACAAATGCTTATTGCTACTGCCTCAGTGAAGAGAAACTTGCAAAAGAGAGAGCTGCAAGCTGCAGCAGGCCCTCACCTTGTAGCCCATGGTTTTGGAGCGACACCAGTCCAACAGAATCTGTTTAATGCTGCTAGCACTGGCAACCCCAAAACTCTGTGACCTCTTCAGCTTAGCTCTGCCTTCTCCTTTTCCTCTAGAAAATGAAGAGAGACCAGATTAGGATACACTCTGGAAAACTTGAACCTACTTGCCAGCAAACAGCTATGCAATCTTGACCAGTTCAGCCTCTCTGTTTGAGAAACACAGTGCTGAAACTTCAGTTTGTTGGTCCTGCAAGAAAAGCTCATTTTCGTGTCACTGAGGCCAGGATTCCAAGCCCTCTTCTGTTTAAAACACACCCCAGCATGGTGCATAAAGAGCAGTCCATGCTTTTGGTCCCTCCCACCTCAAATACTGCCTTCAGTTTTGCTGTCCCCAGCATAAAAAGGGCACAGAGATGTTGGAGTGAGTCCAGAGGAGGCATCAAAGATGATCCCAGGGCTGGAGCAGCTCTGCTGTGAGGACGGGTTGAGGGAGCTGGGGGTTTTCAGCCTGGAGAAGACTCTGGGGGGACCTTAGAGCTGCCTTCCAACAGCTGAAGGGATCCTACAGGAAGGCTGCAGAGAGACTTTTCCTGAGGCTGTCTAGAGACAGGACAAAGGGGAATGGTTTGGAGCTGAAGCAGAGCAGGGTTAGACTGGAGCTGAGGAAGAAGTTCTTCAGTGTGAGGGCGGTGAGACTGTGGAACAGGCTGTCCCTTCCAACCTGAGCCATTCTGTCACTCTGATCCCATGATATTCCCAGTCTCCTGAAATGAGGGCAAGAGCAGTTTTCACAGAACTCTTTCCTGCTTGTCCAGCTGAACTCCAAAGCTGTGGATTTCCAGGCCTCAGCCTGCCAAGTTAGCAAAGCTACTCCTGACCTCCTATTGTCCTGTGATGAAGAAGTCCTCCCACCCAGCTGTCCTGTGCTGCTAAAAACTGACAAATAAGTTTCCCATGAACAAAACCATGCTGCAGACAAGGCTGTGACTCACCTCCCACCATCCTGCTCAAACTTCTCAAACAAGGCTTTCCTGGCCTGGGCTCCTGTGATCCGTGGCAGTGTCTGGGACCGCACCAGCTCCCTCCTCCTTTCCACTTGTCGATGTACAGTGGGAGGAGAGGAGTGAGAGCTGTAACTGTCAATGGCACTGGGCAAAGAGAACACAAAAAGGATGTGGGACTCACCTGTTCTCTAGGCCAGCAGCACTCTTGTCCCTTAAGGCTATACTGGCGCTAGTGGCTGACTAAAAGCAGTGCCTACCTTTCACCAGGCTGGCTCCCAGTGCTCGTCCCATAGCTCACAGCTGAGACACACTTAGGGGCAGAAGGATTCTCTGTGTGAAAAACCAAGAGCAATAAGATGCAGCAGGGCAGACTCTGGAACAGGCTGCGGCTGCCTCTTGCCTGCGGGGGGTTTAAGGCCAGGCTGGATGTGGCCTTAAGCAGCTGAGTGTCCCTGCCCATGGTGGGAAGATGGATCTCTGAGGTCTTCTCCAACCTAAGCCATTCTGTGGTTCTTTTATCTCCTTACCTCATATGTTTTCTAACCATTTCCTGCTAGATAGCCACACACTGACTTTTTGACTCCCCACAGTGAAAAGCTCCAAGTCTCTAACTTCCAGGGTGAGCTAACAAACTGGGGTGGCCCAGTGATAGGACAAGGAACCACTGGTACAAGCTGGAACACCTCAATATGAGGAGATACTTCTGTATGGTGAAGCTGACAGAGCCCTGGAGCCAGCTGCCCAGAGAGGTTGTGAAGTCTCCTTCTCTGGAAGAAGATTCCAAACCCACCTGGATGCACTCTTGTGTGATCTGCCTTAAGTAATTCTTCTCTGGCAAGAGGGTTGGACTGGATGATCTCCTACCATTCCATATTTCCTGAATCCCTCTCAGTTTGTGTTGCAGAAGGGCAGGCTGACAGGAGCACTCACCTCCAGCAGCAGCTGAATCCGTTGTTCTCATTGTACTGGAATTCCAGGTCTTCCCTGAAACAGCAGAAAGGGAAAGACAAAGGAAGGCTTTGCTACATTCCTAGCTGTAGTAAGAGAAAAGCTCCAAGAATACTCTGCAAAGCAGCAATTCCATCTGGTCCCTCTCTGTAATTGCTGATCAGTCTGTACAGCCTGCTCTGTGTCACTGTCACTAACTATGTATGAAACACAGCCCAAGGATGAAAGACTTCAATAGGAATGAAAGGAGATTGGGGGTTGGTTTGGTTGGGGTTTTTTTGTTGTTGCTTTCTTTTACAGACCCCTCCTTGATTTAGATATAAATAAGATTCTGCAACACTCTGACTTGTCCTGAATCCATTAGCCCAATATCTGCCTATCTTCTCACAGGGCCTCAAGTCTCAAAGCACTAAAACCTCCTGGAATGCCACTGGAACAGCTGCAGAGTTGCAGAAATGACTCGGTAACTACTAGAAGGCTGCACCAGGACCTCGACTGATTATAGGGAGCACAGATTCTTAGCAGATGCAATGCCACAGCTCCACTTAGGACTCACAGTATTTAAAGTGTCCCACCGTGGGGTGTGTAGCCATAGAAATTAGGTTGCACAATTGCCACTAGCTCGCAGGACAATCTCAGCAACACCAGTTTCCTGAAGCGAAGAAATGGGAGACAGCTTCAGCAAACAAATGGTTTTTTGTCTCTGTTACCTGACTGGTTGGAGGCTTTCACTGCCATTGCAGTTTTGTCCTTGCTCTGCAGGCCAGCAGACACAGGAGCTGTTCCTGTGGGGCTGATGGTCTCCCCTGGAAACCTCTCTGATGTTCTGGTTACTGCAGTGACAGGAAGGTGAGGCATCTGTAAGGTGACTGCAGGGGCATGGGCTTCAAGCAGAGAGTCTGATGCCTGAAAAGAGGTCAGC
Source organism: Pogoniulus pusillus (assembly GCF_015220805.1). NCBI lineage: Eukaryota > Metazoa > Chordata > Aves > Piciformes > Lybiidae > Pogoniulus > Pogoniulus pusillus. The sequence goes on along the minus strand of NC_087290.1, from coordinate 12,104,760 downwards.
TCCTGGGAGACTTTGGCCTGACCTAGTGAATAAAAAAGAGAGAAGTAGTAAACTGATTTGCAGGTTTGTAACAAAGCTACAAACCAGGTTCTATGCAACAGCTTCATTTTACGAGTCTTGGGAATTGTTTCATCTAGTTCTCCCTGCAGGACACTTAGAGCATGCTGCAGAACCAGTCCTGGTGTGAGTGATCCTTGCAGTGACCACAGCTCTCTTACCGGAACCTCACTAAGAACAGCTGGAGCCCTCCATGCAGGAAGGACATGGACCTGATGGAGCAGGCACAGAGGACAGCCATGAAAATGATCAGGGGGCTGGAGCACCTCTGCTACAAGGACAGGCTGAGGGAGCTGAGGGTGTTCAGCCTAGAGAAGGCTCCAGGGAGAACTTAGAGCAGTCTTCCAGTACCTAAAGTGGGCTACGAGCAGGCTGCAGAGGGACTGTTCCCTGTTACTGCAGGGACAGGACCAGAGGCAATGGTTTGGAATGAGAGCAGTGCAGATTTAGACTGGATGTGAGGAACAAATTCTACACCATGAGGGTGGTGGAGCACTGCAAGAGGTTGCCCAGAGAGCTAAATGAGGCCCCATCCCTGGAGGCCAGGCTCAACAGGGCTCTGGGCAACCTGATCTAGTGGAGGATGTCCCTGCTCAGTCCAGGGAGGTTGGACTGGATGACATTTGAGGTCCCTTCGAGCCCAAATCATTCTGTGGCTCAGTGATCAATGCACTTAGCATCTGCATTTGTTAATTTCCTTCCTCTTCCTTCCTGCCCCCAGTTTCCTGCTGTGGGTTAGGAGTCAGCAGCCTTGTTCTTTCCATGGGTTTCTGAGAGGCCACGTGCCTCAGTTTTCTCTGGAGACAGCGAGTCCTTCCTCCACTGAAAGGTGATGGAAGTGGACAGATGATCCGCAGGATGTTTTGGGATGCAAGGCTAAGAGGACACCCAGAATAGCAGGCCTGATCCTCACTACTGCCTCAGCATAATGTGACAGTAATGGTCTCTGATTTATGGAAGAGCAGAGTGCAAGCTGAACAAGAGAGATGAAGTTTATGAGCTAACTCTCCTAGTTAGGAAATAAACAGTGCCACAGTCCATGCTGAAACCACAGCAGCTTCCAGTGCTGCCCACGTGTGAGGCTGGCTCTGTGACTGCCACTGTCAGGCATTTTACAAGCAGTGCTACTCCATTCCATGCTCTGTTCCTACCTGATGAAGACTGATGCCCATTTTCAATGATGGAAGAGCTAAAAACTCTTCTAAACTCAGGTTTGTGGTGATCATCCAGGTCTACACTCTGTCAGAACAGACAAGAGACAACAGCAGCTGAATGGCAAACAGCAGCAACAGTTAGATCAGCATCCAGAAACACCTGCCAAGGCCACGAGCAAGGATTCCTCCTGCTAGTGACCATCACACAAGGAGGGAACAATTAACCTCATCCAAAAGTCAAACCTGCCAACTGAGCACTGGCAATGCAGAACTTCTATCAATGTTCATCCTCATGAACCTCAGCATGTAGGAGGGGACTTCCTTTCTGTTAGATAAACTTATCACCAGGCAGTGTGAAGGTGACAAATAGGAGGCCTCAGAGCACAGTGGAGAGACTGATTAATGCTCTGCTTTTATTCTGTTTGTCTCTCCTGCAGAAATAAAATGACATTCCCATAACAGATTGTAAAAGCAACACATAAACCAAGTCTGGTGGAACCAGATGATCTTTGAGATCCCTTCCAACCTAAACCATTCTATGATTCTGTGATCCCAGAGGAAGGCTCTAGAGGGTCCCTTCTGACCTGAGCCCTTCTGTGATTCCAGGATTTGACTTACTTATTGCATACCTTCATCATAAATGATCCTCAATTTATTTGTAGGATGGAAAAATTATATACATCTCATGTGAAACACAGAAACCAGATGATGGAGGAAAGCTAAATCAACACAAAAGAGTCTGCTCTTCACCATGCATCTCTTTGCAGTCATCCAAAGCTAATTAAGGACACCAGATGAGAACATTAATGCACCTTGGAGAGGTTTTAAGAGCCTGTAACCACGTTAGCCACTGCCAAGTGCACTCACTGCTCTAATATCCAACACTCCAGGTGCCAGCACTCTCATTACTTCCAGTACGAATCCCAGTCAGCTCCCGGTAATCCTGCTCACACTGTCCTAATGGAATTCCATGTGCAAACAGCCAGCAAGGCAGGCAGCAGAACTGGAAATGTATCCCTGGGGCCTATGGATGACTAAGGGGTGAAAAAAAATCAGAGAATCACAGAATGTCAGGGGCTGGAAAGGACCTCCAAAGCTCAGTCAGTCCAACCCCCCTGCCAGAGCAGGAGCACCCAGGGCAGGTCACACAGGAACACATTCAGGTGGGTTTTGAGTATCTCCAGAGAGGGAGACTCCACAACACCCTGGGCAGCCTGCTCCAGGGTTCTGTCACCCTCACTGGGAAAACATTTTCCCTCCTGTTTCCATGGAATTTCCTATGGCTCAGCTTCCACTCACTGTCCCTTGTCCTGTTGCTGGGCATCACCACGCAGAGCCTGGCTCCAGCCTCCTGGCACTCACCTTTGCATCTTTATAAACACTAATGAGGCCACCCCTCAGCCTCCTCCTCTTCAAATATCATGAAAAAAGACACACATGCAGGGGCAAAGTAACCATCAGGTCATGAGATCAGAAAGAAAAAAAACACAACTTTTATTTCCTCTCTGAGCCTCTAAAGTACACATCTGTTGCACCTTCAAGCTTTTGCCTGCAGCAAGGCCAAGCTGTAAAACATAGACATAAGCTTCCTCTCCCTCAAATGAGAGGTCTCAGTCATCCAAAAACCTGGTCTACCAAAAGGGGCAGGACAAAATCACTGCCTCTAGAGATGCTGCCTGTCTGTGAGATGAACCTCCCTCTCTTGTCACATTTGCCAGATGAAAGTGAAGCTGCACTTTGGTGAAGAGCAAAATCCTCATTGACAGCTGCAGGGCAAGGTCTGACGCTCTGCTCCTTGCACACAGAGGATGATTGCTGCAGCAGAAATGGGGAGTGTGGGGAAGTGCAAACAAGGATGCAAGAAGTCAGCAAGAGCTGCACCACATTTACACCTTAAATCTTCTCCTAGAGAGCTGCTGCCCATCATCATACACAACCACTCTCTACCTGCAGCTGACCCTGCAGCCTGAAGAGAGAGCCCTGAACACCATGAACACATCAGGAAAGCTTTTGCACTTGGAGTAATCGCCGAAGGAAAACAGCAGCGACGCTTTTCACACAACCACATTTGGTACAAGGCTGGATAAAAGTGGAGCCCAGATCAAAAAAACATCTTGGCAACTTCAGCAGTGTCCAGGGCTTTGTTACAGTGAATTACACCAAACCAAGCAATGACAATGAAAAATCCAGACAAGGATCAAGGCGACCTTGGAAAGATAACGTTCCAAAAGGACACTTGCAGGAAGCATAAGAGAAGAGTAAGATGGAAATGGAATTCCTGGACTTCCTTTATCAACTGCAGGAGTTGAGATGGTTTAGAGTCACAGCATGCAATGCCAGGTGGCTGCTGGATCATTTTGTCTCCCTGGCTGTACACCCCAGGTCATTCTGTATCATGCAATAACTCCCAGACTAGCTGTTGGGTGCTACCAGGTCACCAGAGAGATCCCAATGGGTAATGTTTGTTTAGCTCTCCCCAGGTCCCAGCCAGCTATTTGTCTCTCTGCTGCTCTGACCACTGCAGGCAAGTTCTCTGCAGCAGCCTGTCCACACGGGACAGAAAACTTTCTGACAGTCTAAACCCAGGACATTCCTACAGCATTTTCAGCCCTCCCTACTCACAAAGGCATCATGCTTAGCCACGAGCACTACTGGAAGATCTTATGTGATAAAGCTCCTGCCAAAACGTAAGATTTGATCAACAATAAAGATCAAAACTCCTCCTTTGGAACAATCACTGACAGGTAGGAGGGACCTCGGTGACCGAAAAGGATGACAAACAGCAACAGGCTGCCAAGTGAGCGATAAACCTCCAGCAGTGCAGCTACGAACCCCAGATCTCACTTTAAAGTTCATTCTCCCAGCAGAGCCTGTTTCCCACCTTTGCAAGAGCAGATCTGTCTGGTTGGGGAGGCAGATTAAATCCTCACATCAGAATCCCAGACACGCTCACCTCCAAGTCACAGTGGCTAAGGGCAGTTTAAAACTCCACCTAAATCTGCACATGGAGCATTGTAGACCAGACTGCAAGGGCAGTAGAGAAGAGACTGCCTGAAGATCAGTATTAAAAGATTTCTGTCCTTCTGAGCTGTGCTTGCAGCTCTCTTGTTTCACTTTTTTTCCCCCCTAATCCAATTACCTTGAAAATTAATGAAACAATATTAGAAAATAATGGTTCAGACAATGCAGATGCTTAGGATCTCCAGTACCCAATCTGCCAAAGACAGCCTCAGCTCTGATCCCAAAAATCCTGCTGGAAGTCCTGAAGGCAACAGACCCCAGCCTGTTGTTGGGGTAAACACTGCAGTGATCAGATAGCAAAAAGGAACTCAAACTCATTTATCTTTTCAGAAGCAAAAGGGTACATCTTGATTTGCTGGTGTTTCCAGGGCAGTATTATTTGCTCCTCATAGTTAAAGTAAGGCTAGAAGTGTCACCAGCTTGTTTCTCTCCAAACACACATACAGTCACTTAGTGGACTCCGTTTCAAGTGCTCTGGTCATGTAGCAACAAACTCCAAGCCACTGAGGGAACTGAGGAAACCCAAAGCTTGCTCTTCAGCCATCTGAGCAGAGTCAGATTAGTGCTTTCCCCACAAACTCATGTTTTCACTGCATCTCATCTTTCTATCTGCATCTCCTGTACTTCTCAGTACTGAAATTCCTCCTGGGTCAGCTACATTAACTTGGGAGTTTGTCCAAGCTTCCACAGAGGATTGTTGGGAGGGCACTGAGGAACTATCAGTACGTAAAAGACCTTCTCTGAACCCTCAAAGCACACTGGGAAGATTCCAGTCCAAACCAAAGCTCATTCTGCGCTTTAACAGAGACACCTAAAGCTAGATGCTGCCATAACCAAGGCTTTTTGTTGGGCACGAAGTGAACGCTGTGATGGAAGCAGTGGCAATGCTGTGAGGGGCAACACCTCCTTGTCCCCTCCATGTCACTCAGCCCACTTCTGCTCCTTGCAACACAAACGTGGATGGCCTCAGTTAACAGAAAGGAATGGATCTGAAGGCTCTGTGTGCTGCTCACCTTTGTCACAAGGGGAAAGAGGCTGCCATGGCCATAACTCTGCAGGCACAGTGCATGGAGCAGCAGCCTTACCTCTTCACTTTCCCAGCGTGGTGAAACGCTGTGCCTCCACTCTAGAGCCAGCAGGCACGGAAGGAGCTGGGATGCAATACAGACTCTGCTCATTCACACCGAGTTAGCTTTGAGGGAATTTCATCTCCAAGGTATTATTTTTCCACGATGGATCAGCTTTTCATTCTCCAACAGGATTAAAGACCTCTTAAAAGAGCTTAATCAAGATTACATGAACTAGGCTGCCACCTGTGAAAGCCAAGTTCCTCCCGTCACAGTTTTAAGTGACTGAATCATCCTGGGGCAGTGTCTGGTTGCCACCTCCTGGTGTCAAAGAACGTACAGCAGCTCTCAACTCCTTCCACAGATTAAAAAAAGTCTCGAGTATCAGACGAGCTTCCCACCGAGTGGGGTTTCCACGGACCAAACGGTAAGGCTCCGCTAAGCTGCAGAAAGAGTTCTCCGCTGGAACGGACGCATCTTTGTGCTAGTTTGGGTCACGGAGACCATGACGGCTTGCAGGAGGGCCACATTTCACGGATGGGCTGCATCACTGTGGGGCTGTGGTTATGCAGCAAAACTGTTTCACGGCAGGATGCTAAGTCACTATCCCAGGAAAACATGTTAGTGCCTGCCATGTGCTGAGCTGTTCTCCTCTGTGAGCTTGCCAACTGGCAAACAGCGCTGCTGGCACACAGATCCCCCTGAATCGACTCCAGAAAGGATACACAGATGTTCGTGTACAAAGTATACCGGTAGCTGAGACTGCCTCGGCTTCTCTTCTAACCACAGTCATCTGAGAGGTTGCTACCACTCTAAAAAGATCCCAGTCTGACCAAGCGATGCCATAATCAGGAACATCTCGAGGTGGTATCAAGGCTAAGACCATTTCTCACAGCACCTCCCCAGAGCCCACCGACCCCCCAGGTGTGTCACTAAACGCTCTCCCATGCCCGCGCAGAGCCTGGCACGGCCCATGAAGCTCAAGCAGTCTCTTAGCTCTCCCTCCTACCGCCTCCCAGGTTGCGCCCAGCACTTACTTGGCTTCGGCCAGCGGCCGCTAGCTTGGCATGGCTGGAGAACTCCAGCCCCTCGGAGCTCCATGCCGCCTCGTCCGCCCACTCCTGCGGCAGCCCAGCCGAGCGGACGAGAGCCTCCACCTGCCGGCACAGCCGCTCCAGCTGCGCCCGCAGCCGCCGGTTCTCCTGCTGCAGCTCGGAGACGCTGCGGGCCAGGGGGCTGGCGAGGCGCAGCACCTCCTCCACCTGCCGGCCCACGCCTTGCTTGAACACCTGCATGTCCACATGGATCTCCCGGACGGCGCCCCGCAGCGTCTCCTCGTAGCGCCCCAGGGCCTCGGAGACCGTCTCTGCCTCCCGGCTGCTCGCATCCTCCACCTGGCTGGCCATGGTGCCCGCGGGCTGCGCTGCGCGCCCGGGCGGCAGGGCGACAGACAATCGGTGGCCGCTAACAGCAGACGCCCGCTCCGCTCCGCCGCCGCCTCACCCTCTCGCTACCTCCGCGGGCGCCCTCTGCCTCCCGGCGACCCTAAGAACGGCCCCCGTGCGGGCTGGCCCCCGCTGCCGCCGGCCCCCGGCCCGCTCTCCTAGTGCGAGTAAAGAGCCCCGCAGCGCCCGGGGCAGGCGGGGGCGTGGCGCCCGGGCAGCGCCGCGCAGCCGCGGGGCACGCAGGGACGAGGACGGGGCCGCTCCGCTCCGCCTGTGCTGCGCCAAACGGGGAGATGTAATTTCAGCAGGCCACGGTGGGAGAGGGAGCGAGAAGTGGAGGGGCCCGGGCCTGGCAGGCTGCGAGACAGCTGTGCACACATGCACCTGCAGGCACCAGGGCTGGAGGCTCACTCGTCCCTTCACGCACACAGGCTTGTGCAGGCGCACACACGCACCCCCCATGCTCGCCCACACAGAAGATATTCCCACTGTGGGCTGCAACTGGATGGGTATTAGTACTAAAGTGCAGATCCAGCAGATCCAATCACAGAATCATCAAGGGTGGAAAAGAGCTTTAAGATCATCAAGGCCAGCCGTAACCCAGCTACCATGACCACTAAACCATGTCTACAGCTTCTTGAACACCTCCAAGGATGGTAACTCCACCACCTCCCTGGACAGCCTGCCCCAACCCCTCACCACGCTCTCAGTGAAGAAGTATTTCCTAATCTCCAATCTAAACCTCCCCCGGCACAACTGCAACCCATTTCTTCCTGTCCTCTCACTGGTTACCAACACCAACCTTCTTTCAGGTAGTTGTAGGGAGCAATAAGATCTCCTCTTGGCCTTCTCCTCTCCAAAACAAGTAACCACAGCTCCTACAGCCACTCCTTATATGATGCCCTCCAAACCCTTCTCCACCCTCCTTGCTCTTCTCTGGACATGTCTTTCCTATACTGCGGTGTCCAGAACTGAACACTTCCTAAACTCACTTTATGTCACGCTCATTTCAGACCTTGAGAAAACAGAATCTCCTGAAGTGCACTGATCTGAAAGCGAAATAATCCACTGGAAGTTACACATCAAGGAGTTAAAGAGACACCTTAGGTGCAGAAAGACTTCTGGTAGCTTAAACAACAGAAGCTGTTTCTAAAATGGGTTGAGTCGAGTGCACACAAACAATCCCTGCTCTGGTGTAAGTCTCACAACCTGGTGGCATCTGAAATGACAACCTTTTAGCAATGAAAGGAGTATGAACACTGCAAATGTTAAAAATAAGTTATGTCCTCAGTGACTTATCTTGGCCATTAGTTCTAATCTGCAAAGCTTGTTTGAAAACAGCTGAAGATAACAATCACTGTGTGGGCAAAGAGCCAAGAGGCCTCAGCTGTGTAACAGAACTTAACAGGTAACTTCTCTGCCTTGCCCTTGCTTGGCACCAGCAATCATCACAACACCAAAATGACAGTGGTGGGGCGTAGCAGAGCACCTGCACAAGGCATCACCTGCAGAGAAGTGTGCAGTCACACAAGCCACAGGCAGCAAAAGAAGTCATTCCCCACTCTGCAAGGTCTTTTAGCAGCTTTGGCCATGCTCGCTCACGGCCAGGAGGACTCGGAGTCTCTGTTCCACTTCAGGGTAAAGGGTAGCATTTGGGCAGCAGCAGGCGCTGCCATGGCTGCAAACTTTGTTTGCTCAATACTGAGCTCGGGTATCAGGGAGGCTGGGTCACCCTCTCCTCGGGAAGTCGCCGCCCGATCGTGTGTCTGACAGCGTTCCAGGGGCACTTCCAATACTTTCCAGAGCAGAGTTCTAGCTTTTCAGGGCAGAAGGTAACCCAATACTCTGGCCTAGCTCCAGCGTGCACAGGACTGCCAGCTGAGGGGGAGACCTCAGTGATGGGACATTTTTTTTTGTCAGCACCTGTCCCCAAAACACTCTGTTAGAGACAAAGTGGAAAAAATCTGGGGTCACTTCACCAAAACCAGTTACTTAATCACATCTCCTCCTTAGCACCTACTTCGTCATGCACAGCATCTTACAACGTGGCTTATAATTAGCCATTACTTTCCACAGCACTCAGCTTGCCTAGTCTGGGGGCCAGAGGTGACAGCAGAGGAACTTCTGAATCTGGGGCAGAGGTGAGCAAAGGAGAGAGGTAACCACAGGACTCACAGGGCTCTCGTGCACTCCGAGAGTGACCTAGGAGAGAGGTCTCACAAGCAAATCCCTGGGGGGGAGGATGAAAATTTGCAGCTGTAGTCATTGCCCTTTGGATTCTGCATTTGAAGGGAGCAAAGTGGCCAACACTGTAGAGAAGGCGACAGCTTCTTGCTTAGTATCTCTCACACCAGGACTCTGCTGTGTGAGTCCATGGCTGGAGAGCAGCTCCTGTGGAGCTGCCAAAGCCCATGCAAAACCCCAGCCCAAAGGGCCAGCGCTGTGTTCCCAAACCAGCTAACTGCACTCTGCTTTTGCTGCCAGTCTAAGAAACACTTTTGCTAAGCACCTGCAGAGTTTCTGGAATGTAAGGACACCAGCAGCATGTCCTTGCTCATACCTCGGGTGTCATCCACCGCTAGGTACTCCACTATCACTCTCTGCATTCCACAAACACTTCATAAGCTACTTCAGCTTCCATTATGGGATTCTTTGGGCCTCTTAGACCATTTATCAGGACAGGGCTTGATAGTGACTTTCCTGTCTGATAATGCTGGCTGATGAGCTCCTCAAGCATGCACAAACCCTCCAACACATTCCTGTGTACCACATCAAATTCCCACAGTTTGGAAAGCTGCCTGACCCATACGTGGTTTGTCTTTTCCTGACTAGGATTTCCCCTTTCCCTAAGCACTTTGTTTTTCTGGCTTCTTATCCTCCCCAGCTTGCTGCAATCTATTCCCATGTTTCTTGTTCTACAGATTGCTGCTTTCATTGTGTCTCCTTTTGGAGAGAGATGTTGAGTGTTAAAACATGGTCACAGCCTGTGGTGACTCTGGACGAAGGTGGCACGATTCCAAAAGGAGCCATCATCTCTTCTCCTTCATCAGGGGGAGTTTAGCCCTTGGCTGCTGCTGCAGCAGCTCAGCCTGTGTGACACAGATGACACAATAGTCATGAAATCCTAGAATAGCTCAGGTTAGAAGGGACCTCAGAGCTCATCTGCTCCAACCTCCCCACCATGAGCAGGGACACCTTTCAGCTAGACTCAACTGCTCAAGGCCTCGTTCAGCCCGGCCTTGAATGCCTCCAGGGAGGAGGCAGCCACAGCCTCCCTGGGCAGCCTATTCCACAGTCTCACCACCCTCATACTGAAGAGCTTCTTCCTCAGCTTCAGTCCAACCCTGCTCTCCCTCAGCTCAGAACCTTTCCCCCTTGTCCTGTCTCTAGACATCCTCCTGAAAAGTCCCTCTGCAGCCTTCCTGTAGGATCCCCTCAGGTATTGAAAGGCAGCTGTAAGGTCTCCCTAGAGTTGAGTGTCAGCAACTGGCAAGAGCCAGATATTTACCAAAGGCAGCCAGGTAGTGCTTGCACACGGCTGCAGGAAAAGGAGGAGCACCATTCTGTCTGGTCCCACTCACCACCTCCACACCAAAGCTCTGCAAACCACATCAGGAAATTTGCCAAGGAAGATTTGCTTACAGCTACACAGCAGTCCTCAGGGAGAAGCTGGCACTTTCCTCCACCTCAGTGTTTGGGGTAGCTTTAGAAATGCAGTCTTCCAATGATGGCACTCAGGACTCCATCACAATAGGGTCCAGGCAGGGTCATATTCCTTTATGCAAAGCCAATCTGTCCCCTGAAGATGTCACAGAGGCAGGCAAAGGCTGGAAGGAAGAGGAGTTTTATTCTCCTGACAGGCCAAGGGGCTTTGTTTATCCAAGGCCTCAAAAATGAGGCAATAAAAACAGGTCTGGAGCACCAAAGCTGCTGTTGCCACACACACAGCTCCAGTTCTTAGACTTCTCTTGTCACCTGTCTCAGCCCTGCCTCAGCTCAGCACACCATTATGGATGCCAACCTGCAGCTGAGGGGGGGAATACTGCTTTGTCCTTGCCAGCTAACACTTCTGGGCAGCTTTTCCAGGCTCTTTCTCCCATAGAAAACAGACAGTGAGGCCAAGGAGTCTGGCAGGAGAGCTGTGAAAAGGCCAGGAAGCTCAGCTCAGCTTTAAGTCAGTGCTTGGCTGTATTTTCACAGTTCCTTCCCACATATATTTTGTTTGTTGGGAAGAGGAGTTGAGAAAATGACAAAATGGAGAATTTGGGTTATGAGTAGCTCAGCTGGGGGAAGTGCAGGGCAGAGTTGCATGGTGGAAGGGCTGGTTTCTAATTTTGTGCTCTGCTGCTGATGGACAGATGGGAAACTAATCCTGAGAGCTGAATACAGCTTGCAGTCTCCTCTGCTGAGCATGTCACTACAGCCTGAGCAGAGGGCAAATCTGAGTTGTAGAATTACCTCTTACCAATTACAAAAGAGGGAGCAAAAAAACAAAGAGATTAAAACCCCAAACAAATTATTCTCTTGCCTCTGTTAGGTGGACCCATTTAACAGGCTCTGGAGCCACAAGGGGCTGAAATAAGAAGGGAGTGACTTCATCCTCTGCACTCCATCAGCACAGCTGCAGCACCGACAGGCATGGCAGTGGAACTGAAACTGAAGGAAGAACAGTAGCATTAACAGCCACAATGATAAAAGGATCAACTCATCAGCTGCCACCAGCTGTCTTCCTTCAACTCAAGTAACTGTCACTGAATCCTCTCTGGAGATGGCACATGCTCCACAGGTCTGCTTGTCAGTCACACTGTGTTTCTAAGGGTAGGTTCACCCTTTTTCCATGGCACAATTTTCCTAAGGCAATAAGTGGCTCCAAGTGAGGGTCAGTCAGGAAGCCCTGCCCTGACCCGACAGGTGACTGGCCAAGTAAACATGCAATGCAGGAAAGCCTCTGTAGGGGTGACCCCATGCCCATGCAACCAAGTATAGCAGAGTTCTCTTGAGAGAATGGGGCAGTGGAGACAGAGGAAGATACAGTCAAACAGCTCTTGGAAAGGCAGGGTTTGACAGCCCCACCAAGAGAGTCCAGTGACAGCTAAACAGACAGCAAACAAGAGTCTGCAGCACTTCTCCAGCATCCCACAGACAGCACAAAGCAAGACAACCTAGGGTCCAGGAGCTGTCCTCAGTCAAGACAACAGCACAGAGGGAGTCAAACAGAATGTGTCTGGCTTCAAGGATCTGGATGAGAAGTACTGCTTTGAGCAGCAGCTCCTAAAGCCTAGGGATCAGGGTGTCGTTAGGGTTAAGGTTAGGAGTTAGAACTGGGGTTAGGGTTAGAGTTGAGGCTGTTCAGCCTAGAGAAAAGATGGTTTGGAGAAGATCTTAGAGCAGCCTCCCAGTACCTGCAGGGGGCTACAGGAGAGCTGGGGAGGAACTTTTCACAAGTGATAGTGATAGGATGAGAGAGGATGGATTGAAGCTTGAGGAGGGCAGGTTTGAACTGGAGATTAGGAAGAAATTCTTTACAGTGAGGGTGGTGAGACACTGGAACAGTTGTGGATGCCCCCTGCCTGGAAGTCTTGGGCTACATGGAGTAGTGGAAGGTGTCCCTGCCCGTGGCAGGGGAGTGGAACTGGATGATCTTTAAGGTCTCTTTCCAACCCAATCCATTCTATGGATCTGTTCTACTCTATAAATCAATCTGTACAGAATGTTCTCAAAAGGAAAAAAACTAAACCAACTTAACCCCCAGACTTACAGGAGCTGGGTTATCTTGGTACTCAGAGCCCTGCTGGACACACTGCAAAGCACTGCCCTGTGCTTACAGACACGTTTTAATCTGACAGCTCCATCTCAGCTCCATGAGAACACTTCAGACACCTGAAAGCAGAAGAGCCAGTTAAAAATTATCTGACCAGAGGTGACACTTTGTCTGCATCCACAGTATTTAATTTGTTTGAATAATATAGTTACAGATAAACAGGTTCACTCCATATACAATTACCAATACCTTTTTTGTTTTGTTTTTTAATACAGCTCATATTGCAGTACATCAACACTATTTTATTTACAAGGTATTTATGTACATGAACATCTTTTCTAAAGTCAGTGCATCGTCAATAGGTTTTGTACAATAATTTACAAAGTGAACATAGTTAATAGTTAACTTAATAAATTTACTGCTAATTCATTAATTTATTTCATTATTAAAAAAAAAAGAAGAAAGAAAATTAATTACAACCCATGTAACAAACACAGAAGATCAAATAACATTAGTAGATTGTGCTACCTGCTTTAAATAAAACATCTGAAAGGAAAACAGTTGAAAAAAATCTTTCACTTTTCCATGGAGTTGGCAGGGGAAGGAGTAGACAAATGGGTGTTGAAAAAGCTTCTAGTCTAGAAATTCATGTTTGCTTTTCTTCAGTCTCAAGATTTAGACCACTTTAAAGACTGGCTGGGATAGGGAGCACCACTTGACAAGTGAGACAATACTTATTTTGGAAGCTGACCTGCAGGCCTCAGAGAGGCACAACCTCCAGCAGAGGCAGGGAGGATTTTGCCTGAGTAAAGACAACAAGATCAGCCGAGAGAATTTCTTCACTGGTTAAAACTGAGATCTCTCTGGAAAGGGAGCTTACTGGTAGGTTTGGCATTCTTGTAAAACACATTAAAACGAATCCAAAGATCTGTTTCAGGCATCACCCATGTTAAATATCAACTTTGTTAGTGAAGATAGAAAATCTAAAGAATTTGGAAGATGACACAGGACAAAATTAGTAAAGCTGCTTTGACTCAGCTGAAGAACAAAAGGCCAAGAGTGAAACTTCTCTCTTGATTCAGATATGCAAACCATTTAACACTGAAAATGCTGAAAGAAATGCTTACTCAAAAAAACCACCACCTTTTTCTGTCAGGCTCTGCTAAGCCTCAGCCCAGCTTTTCCTTCATGCAAGAAGCCTGCTGACTTTTAAAGAACCTGTTGCAAGGGCACAGAAAGCAATTCTGCTTGAATTGCCAAGTAGATGCAAAAACAAAACAAACCAAACAAAAAACCACACACACATAAAAAAACAACATTCAAAAAGGCAACCAGATTTGGAAAACAAACTCCTTAAAATCATGAATAGGTGAAAAAAAATAATCAAACCAAACAAACTTCTCCCATGAATGCTACGACAGCTACCTGACCGCCACAGCTTCCCGTTTGAAATACACAGTGGATAATTCACAGCCATTCACTCCAGAGCCCTTACAACAACAAAAGCAAAGCACGGTTTTCAAAGTGCAAAGTTAAGAAACAACCAACACCAGCCATGAAACAAAAGCTCAAGCATCTCTCCTTCCAAAAGTTGGGAACGCTTCTGTGCAATGTGCACGTCTTAAGACACCGTTAGTGCAATCACAACTGACTCTCTTCGACCCGGAGCTTCTCCTCGAGACAGCGACTCCTCAGGCAGAAAAGCCATTCCTGAAACATGTTGATCTGCACAGCCAACACGTGGGGAAAAACACAAACTCAATAAACCATTCGAGTGTTAAGAAGTTAACCTCTTCTCAAACTAGGATTTGGTTGTGCTCCCAACACACGGAAAGAAAGCAACTGACACACAGTAGTGGCGGCAAAACTGGAAACGTCTCTCGCTCTCCAGGAGAATTCCTCACGTTTGTGCACTTCTCATTCTCATGCTTTCCCTGTTTTGCCAATAAAATGCAATAAAACTGCAGGAAAAAGGAGGTAGCAATATCATGTTGTCCATGGACAACACTACAACATTTCCCCCCCCCCCATCATCTTAAACCTAAAGAGAGCTGTTGGGGGTTGTTAGAACAGTTGGTAAACTCTACACTACTTTGTTTAGCTCTTATCTGGACTATTTAATTTAGCTCTTATTTGGTCCTAGTTGGCTTTTCTCAAACCATTTGATTTAAAGGCCAATGGCAGTCTCAGCCTGATGTCTAACATCAGAAATGTTTAGAGCATGTAGTGAGATAACAGAACAAAATTAAAACTACTATCTTCATATTAACTGTTATTTAATTAGGGGTTTCCTGTTTGTGCTTTCAGATCATGGGGGGACAACAACTACACTTGGGTTATCTGTTTCAGTAACGTGTTCACCAGGTGTCAGGGGCAGGATATTTTCCCTCAGGTTCTCAACACCATCCAGGGAAGAGCCTCAGCTCACTGCAAGACACAGTACTTCTTGTAATCTGACTCAAAATCCTCATCCATGCTGCTCGTGTCTGCCATCTTCTTGCCGTCTATCTTTGGCAGAAATTGTGCATAGTCTACCCCCTGCTGCTCGTAGAAGAGAATGTAGGCAGAGTCGGTGTCGATCTCATCGGGATGCAGCTCCTGAAGGGAGAGAAAAAAATGGGCTGAAAAGGCACCACGGAATCACTGTACTACTGCCACTGAACTGGAAACACACAGAGCTGCCCCACAAGCAGCGTTTGTGCCTGCCTGTGCACAGGGATCACACAAGGGGAAACTGAACACACACACAGAGCTGCCCCACAAGCAGCGTTTGTGCCTGCCTGTGCACAGGGATCACACAAGGGGAAACTGAACACACACACACACAGAGCTGCCCCACAAGCAGCGTTTGTGCCTGCCTGTGCACAGGGATCACACAAGGGGAAACTGAACACACACACAGAGAGCTGCCCCACAAGCAGCGTTTGTGCCTGCCTGTGCACAGGGATCACACAAGGGGAAACTGAACACACACACAGAGAGCTGCCCCACAAGCAGCGTTTGTGCCTGCCTGTGCACAGGGATCACACAAGGGGAAACTGAACACACACACAGAGAGCTGCCCCACAAGCAGCGTTTGTACCTGGCTGTGCACAGGGATCACACAAGGGGAAACTGAACACACACACAGAGCTGCCTAAAAGCAGCTTTTGTACCTGGCTGCAGACAAGAAGTATCACATGTAGGGGAGGCTTTAGGAAAAGTCTCTTTACTGCAAAAGTGGTCAGGCACTGGAACAGGCTGCCCAGGGAGATGGTAGAGTCCCCATCCCTGGAGCTGTTCAAGAAGTGTGTGGACATGGCACTGTAGGACATGGTTTAGTGGCCATGGTGGTCTTGGATTGAAGGTTGGACTTGATAATCTTAGAGGATTTGTCCAGCCAAAACAATTCCGTGATTCTATTTTCTGTCTCTTATTGCACATGCTCCATTATTTACTTGAAAAGTATGACAAATTTTAGAGTGCTAAGTGTGAGTACTTACAAATGTCAGAACTTAGGCAGTAATTGAACACAAAACTGCCAGCATCAGGAGAAAATATTCTGGGACTTCCATTTTTAGTAGTTTTGCCATCTTTGTAGAAAATGAGCATCTTCCCTTAGCAATGGTACAGGCTGATGAACAGATGTTAACTTGGAAAGCATCTCATGAGGGGAAATAACCTCAAATTGTGCCAGGGGAGGTTTAGGTTGGGTGTTAGGAAAAAATGTCTTTACTGCAAGAGTGGTCAGACATGGGAACAGGTTGCCCAGGGAGGTGGTGGAGTCCCCATCTCTGGAGCTGTTCAAGAAACCTGTGGACACAGCATTCTGGGATGTGGTCTAATGGCCACAGTGGTGTTGGGGTGAAGGTTGGACTCGATCTGAGAGGACTTTTCCAACCCAAGCAATTCTATGATAACCTCAGTAACACTTTCTCTATTTATCCAGTGCAATTTATGAGATGCTCACGATTTCAAGTCACAGCTCTCACCACATGTCAGTTTCTTTGGCCCTAGGTGAATGGTTTGGTAGAGAAAGAAAAGCGTTACCTTGCAGCTGCTGTCATTGTAGCAGTACCACTTGTTGTTTGGGTTTTTGGCATAAGTGACATAATGACCCCCTCCCATAATTCCTGAATGGCACTGAAGAAAACAAAGAAGAAAAGAAATTCCTGGATCAAACATCAAAACCTAGAATTCACAGATTAAACGATTCACACATTCACAGTCTTTAAGTGAGTGACAACAGCTCATAACAATCTGTGCTCTGGAGCTGACTAACTTCATATGCTCAAGCAGAGCAAGCATTATGCAGAGACACTCCTTGGCTGTACTCAACTTATGGCAAATGACTTTGGCTGACAATGGCTCTGCTTTGTTCTCCTCAGCAGATCCCTGCTTTCTGTAATGGAAACTATGCTGAATGCATTTAGTCAAAGCAGTGCCACATGAATGAGGCAAGGACTTCAAGTTGTGCCAGGGGAAGTTTAGATTGGACGTTGGGAAGAATTCCTTCACTGAAGGAGTGGTCAGGCATTGGAACAGCCTGCCCAGGGAGGTGGAGCCACCATCCCTGGAGGCATTCAAAAAATAAGAACTTCAGAACACAGTTGAGTGGTCATGGCAGGGTTGGGCAGAAGGTTGGCCTTGATGATTCTTAGAGGCCTTTTCCAACCTTAATGATTCTACAAGGAGAGTTTCCTGAGCAAACCAAAAGGTAACTCACCGAGATTGCATATAGGTTGTAAATAGGGTTCACACAGACTTCATCTCTTTGGTCATCCGCAGTATCGTCCTCGCTCTGGTTGTCCACCTGACCGTTGATGCTGCCATTGCTGTAGGCACTCTGCTCACAGATGCATCCGTTGGCTAGAGTCACCTCATTGTCCTGAGCAGTGTAGAGTTCACCCTGGCTGCCACCCAAAACCTGCCCTCTGCCAAGAGCATCCCCTTGGTCAGCAGTCAGCCTCTGCTCCTGGTCAGTACCGTTCTCCTTGCTTGCGTCCAGGTTTTCTTTGCTACTCGACAGTTTGTTTTTACCCAGCTGGGGTAGCCGCAGACGCCCTTTGCCTCTTCCTAAAGTCCTTGGGCTACTGTTTGGGCTACTGTTTTTACTTGAAGGACAGCTGGTTCCACTTTTCCTCCCCAGAGATGGAGATGCTATAACAGAAAACATGTGGAGCACTAAGAAGCAAAACACACAGTGCAGTTTTCTTTGCTGGAACAAACACTAAAGCCCTCCTGTTCCACTGCAGCTAGTGAGCACTGTCCAAAACTTGCTTTGCACACATCACCATAAGCTGAGCTTTGAGTGTCTCATACAGGAGCACTTCCCTCCCTCATTCCAGCCCACTTACACAAGCAGTGCCAGTATCTGCTGGCACTTGGCTTGCAAGGCTAAAGCTTCACTAAGCTTTCCAGAAACAAGTGCTTCAGAGTCAGCACAGTCCTTTGGCCAAGGAAACATTCACATTTGGTCCCTAATATCCTATTTGTTCCCCTCCAAATACCAGCCCTGACTGGAATTTTCCCTGATGGTCACCCACCTTTGATGTTATTCAAGACAGTAGTGTTAAGGGAGGAGGAACTCCTGTTCAGTGAATCTCCTTCTCCTGCTGTGTAAGTGATATGCAGATCTATTTTCCTAGGCTCCCCTTGGAGAGTCCGTGGTTCAGGAAGGCTGTCGACCTGGAAGGTCATCTGCTTTCTCTGGAAGTGATTTGGATCCCTTTGTACCAAAAAGGCACTTGGGTCAAAATTTTCTCTGGGAAATTTAACAATTTTTTGGGATTTTATCCAGCGACCATTTACAAATTGAAATCTTTTCAGGTGAATGATCTGAGGAGAAACAGAGAGAAGTGAAAGGAGAATTAGATCAGAGGAATGTTGCTGTTTAAAAATAGCTTTCCAAAAAGCATACACATTTCAGATGGTACTAAAAACCTGTAACATTGCTATATGGGGCAATTTGGAGTCTGGGAGCAAGCTGGAACTAATATTTTCATGGGGAGATGATGGAAAAGGTTGTTTCAATTCACTGATCATCACCTACCACATCTGAAAAGCTACAAATGCAGGTAGTACACAAAAAAGATCATGTTAGCAGAAAGACCAAGTGTAAATTCTGTGTCAGAAGAGCTGACACTGATGCAAAACACCAAAGAAATGATGCAAAAGGATCTAAGGTTTGGTTTATTTGCCTGCATTACTGAAGTGTGCGAAGCAAACACAGTCAGTGGCCCTCCTGAGACTGTAAGCAAAAGCAAATCTTATTTAGAAGGAGATAGTGGAACAGGTTGTCCAAGGAGATGGTGCAGTCAGTGTCCCTGATGGTCTTCAAGAATCCTAGAACAGCTTAGGTTGGAAGGGATCTTAGAGCTCATCTCCTCCAACCTCCCCACCATGGGCGTTGACACCTCCCAGCTAGACTCAGTTGCTCAAGGCCTTATCCAACATGGTCTTGAACACCCCCAGGGAGGAGGCAGCGATGACTCCAGAGTCTCACCACCCTTGTACTGAAGAGCTTCTTCCACTTTGGGATGTGGTTTAATGGCCATGGTGGCGTTGGGTTTATGGACTGGATGATCTTGGAGGTCTCTTCCAACTGAAACAATTCTGCGATTCTGTGATCTCTGTCAACTAAAATTTGCAGCCAATGTACTTTGGTTTTGTTGCTGTAGAAGAAAACTACACAGGATTCATACCAAAATAGGGGGAAGTCTCCAAAGATCCAGTTTTTTGGTGGCCAAACAGTGGGTCTTGCACTTGGAACAGTAGTACATCTCATCCTCCCCCAGTTCTTCCTCACTGGTGAAGGCTCTCAGACAGCTGTCCAGATTGATGGGCTCGGCCTGAGCTCGGCGGCTTTGCTCAACACTTTCATGTTCTTCTACAATCTGAAGTGAGAGAAAACTGTGTCTGACTTGGCAAGATACAAACTGCTTGCAGGAAGGCTCTGCTCAGTCACACAGACTTCACCATCTAGTTATTTAGGATGAAAGATAAAACTAGATGCACCCTTTCAGCAGAAACGTGATTGCAGTTATGAGGAGGTAGCCACAAACACTGCACTGTCCTCGTTTTTGGGTGCTGCTTGCAAGACTATCCACCAAGCACAAGTTCAGAGATTCAACTGTAGGTTTGAAGAGCTACTGTAGAATAGCTCTGCTAGAGGTTTACCTTGAGATATGCTTTACTGACTCAGTGAAGAAATAGCTTCACTCACATGCAAAGTGACATATATAGATAGATACATAGATAAAAAACTATGGTTGTGAGTCACTTTGCATCAAGCTTTCCTGATATATTACAAATTAGGTTAATTTGATGTTTTCTAAGCACTATATATATATGTTTCTGGCACTGGTGTGCTTAGAAAACATCAGTGCCAGAAACATATAGACATATATAGACATAGTCTGCTTAGAAAATATCAAATTAATCTATTTTGTAATATATTATGAAAGCTTGATCCAAAGTGGCTCACAACCATAGTTTTATAACAATATATATAGTTACATATATCTAGTGTGTGCTTAGAAAACATCAAATTAACCAATTTTGTAATACATTATGAAAGCCTGATCAAAAGTGACTCACAACAGACAGAAAGTACACTGCTGTGGTTTCTTAATAGCTTCCCTTCCACATTCTGCTCATATAAAGAGGCCTGACATGAAGACATTTAACATTGTTCAGTGCTGACCGATTTCATTTCAACAGAAAGTGGACAAAAGAAGCATCTAACAATTTCCAAGTGGTGCAGTGGGCTGTGCTGCAGAGCTAGGAACACACAAGCAGGGCCTTGTGTGGAGATGTTACCCGTTCCTGGGAGGTCTGGTAGCGCAGGTGCAGTGCTGTTGGGTCCCAGTCTACAGCAATGTAGGCATTCCCAACACAAGCTCTGTCCTCCGTGCACTCAATTTTACAGCCACGGCAAAATCTAAACCCAGAAGTTAGATGTGGTAAGAAACTGTCCAGTTACTGAGTTCTATATCACCTCACACTCCAGTTCTGCTCCTTATTTTTGTAACATACACACCCTGGGAGCTTCAGGCCTTGCCTTTGAGTGTGGAAAAGAGCAATTTACAGAAGCAATGGTCAATGGCAGTTTGCTGGCTCACTACAGAACCTTAGAAACAGCAGCAGCTGCTGGAGCTCAATCATTTGTAATGCTGAACAATCCTACCTAGGCCACCAAAACCTTACCATGCTGTTTATGACAACACAGTAACTAATGTACTTTATTTATCCAGCTGTTAAGAGGCTTTCTTTTTAAGAGTAGATGGTCTGGATACCTTCCAGCAAGTGTCTGGAATTTCCATTGGCATTTCTTTGTCTAGGGAAAATTCTGTTTATGCTTCCAAGGTGAATTTCTCCTCATCCATTTTTAGTCCCTACTCTTCAAATGGCAAAAGGAACTAACAAGGGTAGAAGATTTACATCTAAAAGTTTGGATCAGATGACCCAAATAAGGGCCTGCATAAATGCACACAGAATACTGGAAGGGGTTAAGAGGTTTTTGGTAGTCTCACAATCTGTCTCCTAATTTAAAGCTTCTGTGTCAGCAAAGCTTTCAGTTCCCCAAGTCATAAATTCCACACTCCACTGCAAGTCTGCCATGTGAGGGCTTTGGTTAAATTAGATTCTGGATTCTCATTGTTTGATATTACCTCTGAAGTCTCAAACCTATCACAAACCTATTACCATAAATTACATTTCTACTGGAAGGAATCACTTCCTTCAATCTAAAAAGGACAATTTACCTGTACCATGGACACCAAGCACAGGAATTTCCATCTTTCTGAACTACCCTCAGGGTGAATGGATACTGATACCCCATGGAATCATCACTGGAACAGAAGAGAACATGAAACATGAACACTCTTTCAGATGACCTCTTACCATTCCTCCACTGGACTTGCCTTAAAAAACAGAAAGCAAGAAACCCTCTCAAAGCTGTAATTTTGATTAGATGAAGCCATTAAAACAAGCCCTGCCTAAACCTGTCAGGTAGAATCAATTATAAACCACTGGATGAGAACAAATCAACTAATCTGTGTAAAGCCAACCTTTCAGTGCAGCTGCAAAATGTACCATGTTTAACTGCACAGAAATGGATTGCAATTTAGTTTTAATTATTACTAATATTAAATTGCAGGACTCTAAATGTCCTCCTACGAAAATAATCCACTAAATGGAACTTGCAGGCAGAAGTCTGAGGTAAAAAGCACATACAATTGTTCTCCAAGTTGTTGACACCTAAAGTTTGATGCATAGAATAGGTTGAGTTGGAAGGGATCTTAAATATCAGCTACTTTCAACCCCCTGCCATGGGTGGGGACACATCCCACTACATAGAATCATAGAATCAACCAGGTTGGAAGAGACCTCCAAGATCATCCAGTCCAACCTAGCACCCAGCCCTATCCAGTCAACTAGACCATGGCACTAAGTGCCTCATCCAGTCTTTTCATGCAACCTGGCCATGAACACCTGCAGGGAGGGGACATCCACACTCTCCCTGGGCAACCTGTGTGTCTCCCCACCCTCACTGCCAAGAATTTCTTCCTAATCTTGTTTATATCTCCCCTCTCCTCAAGCCTCTCATCCTATCACTACATTTGATACCCATTAAAAAGCAAATGTTCATTCAACAGAGGCATGATGAGAAGTCAAAAGCAATGAAGATGAAAATTGTTTTCAATCTTGTAAACAAGGCTAAGCCACTGTGTTATGTGAAGACCCAGATGCCAAACTCACCAGTCCTGTGCATGGTTACTAGCTTCCTGAGGTGGGAGAGGGCTGGCCAGCCTGGAAACCTGAATCCACACTGCATCATACAGGTCCTTCTTGCGTGTATGGACTGTGCAAGGAACGATGAGTGGCATGCCAAAGAGGCTGGGACGATTCTTCTGAGATGAAAGGAAGTACAACTCCGTCCGCATCTGCATGTGGGAAGGAAAGGAGCGACTCAGATGTAAAGCAAGCATCAAACCACCTCACCAGAACTGCTGGGATGCTGCCCTTAGGACTCATTTCAGGCCTGGGCAACTATCTACAGATTCACAGAATAGCTTGGGCTGGAAAAGACCTCAATGATCATCCTGAGCTCCCTACCAAGGGCAGGGACACCTTCCAGTAGGCCTTATCCAACCTGGACTTTCATTCTGTTAAAAGAACTCTCAGCATTTTCCCCCAACATTAAATACTGTAAATTTTGATCACTGACCTGAAACCTTTTTGGTGTTTTAAGGTACTACGACATTAGACCACATCAAAATCAATCTGTATTTCAACCATGTACCAGAGATTATATTGCATGTGACATCCTGCTGTCTACAACCCCCTCAAAGGAGGTTGCAGTGAAGTGAGATCAATCTCTTTAGCATCAGATGACAGAACAAGAGAAAATGGCCTCAAATTGTGCCAGGGGAGGTTTAGGTTGGATATTAGGAAGAATTTGTTTGCTGCAAGAGCAGTCAGGCCTTGGAACAGGCTGCCCAGGGAGGTGGTGGAGTCCCCATCCTTGGAGGTGTTTGAGAAACCTGTGGACATGACACTTCAGGACATGGTTTAGTGGTCATGGTGGTGTTGAGTCAATGGCTGGGCTCAATGATCTTAGAGGTTTTTCCCAAGTGAAACAACTCTATGATTTCTTCATTTCCCCACCACACTGTAATGTAGAAAAATGCACTTCATGACGCTCATCCCTGTCCCCAAATGCCCTCTCTACCCTAGGCAAGCTCATGCTTGCTAGAGAAAGAAAACCTTCAATTCCAGAAGAGGCACTGCAGACTTGCACATAGCTCATTCTGAGCAGACAAAAGAATCTTCATGCTACATCTCTCATTTTGACAATTTAAAGACACTGAGGTACAGAACAAGCAGCTACCACCATTTAAAGGTTTAATATCAGTATCCCTTTTCCACTGTGAAGGATTTTGGCTATGAAGAGTGTGGATTCCTGGCATAGCTTCCAGACACCTTTTACTGTATAACAGCTTGGAACGGCTCAAAAGTTCAGCTACAGGATTCCAAAAGAGCTGAGTGAAAGTAAGAGTGGTAACAGGGGTTAGTGACCGCTGCCTGAGAGAACAGAGGTTAAAAAAAGCCTCAAACAAACACAGAGTAAGGAGGGAATTTAGATGGCCTCCTGGCCCACATCCATCAGGCTCTAAATATCAACAGGCTGGCGCCTGGCCCTAGCCCACAACGTGCGGCTATTTGAGGTGTTCAGTCACCCAGCTTTGACATTTAGAGTTCAGCTTAACCACAGATGCTCTTACAAGGAGCAGTTTATGCTAACAGAGTAACCCAGCAATGTACTACTGATCCTGACTCTGCTTCCAGAAAGAACAAAAAGGCTTTTCCACACAGTGATAAAAAAAGTATTTCTAGCAGCTCCTCTAATTGGATTTTTTTTTCCCTGCTCAAAGAACCTGGGACATTTAATCAGGGAGTTAGTATATGTCCAAGTATGCATCTCAGCATTACAGAGCTGGGAAGCTTGCCAGTGCCAAGGGAAGGAAAGCACCAGCAGCATCAGACATCATGACTTAAACTGACGAGAGTTGTGTTGCTGTAGATCTGGGTGCTCACTTTAGAGGGAGATGTATTCCTGCTCCCTCTTCTTAAGAAAGATTAATTTATCACAGGGATATATATTAATAACAAATCCTCTCCAAGTGTGTTCTGTGAACAGTTTGCAAAAGCTGCAGACTCTGCTTACCATTTTCCTGTGGACTGCAATGATGTAGCCTGTGCAGGGGCTGTCGGAGAGCGAGGGCAGGTGGCCGTTGGGAGTCCAGCTGCTGTGGTTCCGCTCGGTCCCGCATGGCACTACAGTGTTTGGCATCCCGTTTGGAATTAGGCTTGGCTTAGGAAGATCCCCATTCATCATTACGTTGGGTGTTCCGTTAGCTGATGGCCCAGTTGAGACATCTGCAGATAGACAGTAACACTTTCAGTACCTGCAGCAACCAGACCTGATCAGGGCAATTGAATCCTTTCCATTCTCTTTGATGCACTTCATGAAACCTCTTCTGCTTTCCCTAGGACCAACTTCTGACCTTTTGTTTAGCCTGGAGAAGAGGAGGCTCAGGGGTGATCTTATTACTGTCTACAACTACCTGAAAGGGCATTGTAGCCAGGTGGGGGGTGGCCTCTTCTCCCAGTTAACCAGCAATAGAACAAGGGGACACAGTCTCAAGTTGTGCCAGGGTAGGTATAGGCTGGATGTTAGGAAGAAGTTCTTCACAGAGAGAGTGATTGGCATTGCAATGGGCTGCCCAGGGAGGTGGTGGAGGCACCGTCCCTGGGGGTCTTCAAGAAAAGACTGGATGAGGCACTTAGTGCCATGGTCTAGTTGATTGGATGGGGCAGGGTGATAGGTTGGACTGGATGATCTTGGAGGTCTCTTCCAACCTGGTTGATTCTATGATTCTACAACTTTGCAAAGTCAAAACATGCAAAAGAAAAAAAAAGCAGGTGTTTACAACCCATTCATGAAAGCACAAACAGTAAAACCAAACCCATGCCTCCAAACTTTTACATGTCCTGCCTTAGAGCCACAGGGAAGGAAATATTTTGGGTGTTTCTTGTGTCTTTAAGTATAAAGTGTTCTTCAGACTGCTGCCCTGGGCATGACCCTGAAAGGATTCCAGATCATCAGCAGATACTGAGCCTGATCAGTAGTTACTGTCCATGGCTTGCCTGAATAAAGCTTCAACTTATTCTCCCTTTTCTTTAATACTCTCTGCTTACAGTATCACAGTATCACACAGTATTATTAGGATTGGAAGAGACCTCACAGATCATCAAGTCCAACCCTTTACCTCAGAGCTCAAGGCTAGACCATGGCACCAAGTGCCACGTCCAATCTTGCCTTGAACAGCTCCAGGGGCAGCCCATTCCAGTGTCCACCACCTCCCCAGGCAGCCCATTCCAGTGTCCAATGACTCTCTCAGTGAAGAACTTTCTCCTCACCTCGAGCCTAAATCTCCCCTGGCGTAGCTTGAGGCTGTGTCCTCTCGTTCTGGTGCTGGCCACCTGAGAGAAGAGAGCAACCTCCTCCTGGCCACAACCACCCCTCAGGTAGTTGTAGACAGCAATAAGGTCACCCCTGAGCCTCCTCTTCTCCAGGCTAACCAATCCCAGCTCCCTCAGCCTCTCCTCGTAGGGCTGTGCTCAAGGCCTCTCCCCAGCCTCGTCGCCCTTCTCTGGACACGCTCAAGCATTTAGATGTCCCTCCTAAACTTACTCCTGACTTTCTCCAGTACCCAAGCACTGCACATATTAAGTGAACAGGAACAGAAAGATCTTTTCCCTTACCTGTCTGCACAGGACTCGATGCTGATGTAGGAGATCCTGGAATGGGTATCTCAAATGCGCACAAAAATCCACTCACTGATAACCGAACTTTCTGGTTGTCCTGAGGGAAGTTCTTCAGGAAAGAAAACAAAAGGGCAGTTAGTTGGCCAGGGGTGTGCTTTGCTCTGGGACACAAGCAGGTTATAATCTTTCAAAAACAGCATCTCTGTCAGCTCATCTCTCCCCTCCTACCTGCTTTCCTTACACCTCCCTAGAAGGTAAAATGGAGCCTGCAGAAAAGAAGGCTCCAGGGAGACCTTAGAGACCTTCCAGTACCTTAATGGGGCTACAGGAGAGCCTGGGGAGGGATTTTATACAAAGGCTTGTAGTGACAGAATAAGAGGGAACAGGTTGAATCTGGAAGAGGGAGTATTTAGACTGGGTATTAGGAAGAAATTCCTTACAGTGAGGACGGTGAGACACTGGAATGGGCTGTTGAGGAACGTCATGGATGCCCCCTCCCTAGAGGTTTCTAAGGCCACACTAAATGAGGCCTTGAGCAACCTGGGCTAGTGGGAGGTGTCCTTGCCATGGCAGGAGGGGTGGAAGCAGATAATCTTTAAGATCACTTCTAACCTAAAGCATTCCATGATACTAAGATAATTCTATGACCCCTTCTGCAGGTCTCTGCAGTTAAGATCTTGGGGAGTGATTGCTGGCTCTCTAAGTGCCCCTAGTTAGGGCAGGTTTGAGCTTATTCAGTGACAGCAAACACGAATTTTAAACCCCAAAGGCAACCATTAATATGCCTTCAACATTTTGACAGTGTTTAAACCAAAAGCACTCTGAGATTTATTACCTCAAGATGATTTTTTGCCATTTCCCCCCTACAAATATAATTAGCAATCAACTCAATTAAACTTGTTCAAGCTTCTCCATCTTACATTAATTTTGTTTACAAGTGGATTATTTTGGTTCAGTCTACTTGGATATTAAATCTGTTTCAAGCAAGCCAACATATAGGGTAAGAACAAAAGAAAAGTTCATACAGATATATAACTAAGCTGAGTTTATCAGATTTTTACTTATTTCACATTTTAATTGTTAAATTATTTCACAGCTACTGTAACCAAAGCTTAGGGTCAAGGAGAATGAAGCAGCATGCTGCTGTAGACATATAACAAACAAAAATGCCAGAGTGTGGTGCACCAATTATGTATTTTTTTTCTTCCTTCTTACCTTGATGTTGGAGCTGTGCACCTCTGCAAGTAGAATCTGTTCTGGTTTTAGCCCACAGAGCTCACTTAACTGTTTTTTCAGGCCTGTGTACTTTTCATCCATGTTCAGCCTCAGGCCGTACCGAACAGGAGTGGTACCATCTAGTTTGATTACTTTAGAGGGGAAAAGAAACACACTGGTCAGCAAAGCAGGGAAGTCTTTGTGACAGCAGCTCACTACAGCCAATTACTGAGTTCCACCTCCCAGTCCCTTTGGAAGGTCTTGCTTTTACTTCATTGCTTTTTTCCCAAATCAGTTTTTGAGGTCTCCAGACAAAGGTCAGAGAATCTCCTGCTTACAATCATAGAATCAACTAGACTGGAAGAGACCTCCAAGCTCATCCAGTCCAACCCAGCACCCAGTCCTGTCCAATCAACCAGACCATGGCACTAAGTGCCTCATCCAGGCTTTTCTTGAACACCTCCAGGGACGGTGCCTCCACCACCTCCCTGGGCAGCCCATTCCAATGCCAATCCCTCTCTCTACCAAGAACTTCCTCCTAACATCCAGCCTAGACCTCCCCTGGCACAACTTGAGACTGTCCCCCCTTGTTCTGTTGCTGGTTGCCTGGCAGAAGAGATCAACCCCAGCTGGCTACAGCCTCCCTTCAGGTAGTTGTAGAGAGCAACGAGGTCTGCCCTGAGCCTCCTCTTCTCCAGGCTGAACACCCCCAGCTCCCTCAGCCTCTCCTCACAGGGCTGTGTTCCAGGCCCCTCCCCAGCCTTGCTGCCCTTCTCTGGACACATTCCAGTACCTCAACATCCCTCTTGAATTGAGGGACCCAAAACTGTACACAGTACTCAAGGTGTGGCCTGACCAGTGCTGAGTACAGGGGCAGAATAACTTCCCTTGTCCTGCTGGCCACACTATTTCTGATACATGCCAGGATGCCATTGGCTCTCTTGGTCACCTGGGCACACTGCTGGCTCACGTTCAGCTACTACCTACCAGTACTCCCAGGTCCCTTTCTGTCTGGCTGCTCTCCAGCCACTCTGTCCCCAGCCTGTAGCACTACTTGGGGCTGTTAGGGCTTCCCTGGAGGTGTTCAAACCAGGCTGGATAAGACCTTGAGCAACCTGGGCTAGTGGAAAGTTTCCCTGCCCAGGGCAGGGCAGCTGGAATTTTAGTTTAACTGTATTCCAGTGAAAGCTCTTGTCCCCTATTATGTGAAAATTACTGTACTTGGAGGTTTTATTGCTGTTCTACAGAGTTTTCCTTTCAGCAGTGCCAAGTGTATAGAGAGTTAAACACTCCCACTCACCTGTGATTTCGAGGTGCATGTAGCTATCCATTGGCAAGGGCAAGGATAAAAAATTAAAAGGGTCAAATCTAACACTTATATGTCCACAAGTTTTACATTTCACTTGTGACTTCAGCTGCCCATGAAATAAATCTACAACAATGGATCTGTTTCTTCTCAGATGGTTCTCCCAGGCCTAAAATGAAGTACAGAAAAAAAAACCAATACAAATTTAGGCACTGACGACTGTTTGCTTGAAGTACAGAAAAGTGAATATGCTGCAAGACCTCCAAAGTTTCATTGGCCTAGAGAAGTCAAATTAATTGCATAGAAGTTGTTTACCAATTTCTAACAAACAGGAAGTGTTTACTTTCAACATGGATAAAGAGAAGGCATTTCAATGAACACAATAATCAAGGTATTATTTCATTTAAAGCATTTCTGAAACAACCATCAGGCCTCTGGAAACATTTTGATACTCCATCATGCTGAGGAGTTCAAAGCAATTGTCAGGTATCATCCTTAGACCTTTATTGTAATAATTAAAACTCATTTTCAGCTCAAAGGTGAATCTGACTCCTTAAATCACAGAGTTCACATGTTCCAAAAGACCTCAGTCCTGAAAGTCAGTACAGAAAACAAACCAACTCCAACCTCCCAAAAACTTCAATCCATACCTCTGCTGCTACTTCCCAGTCTGGTCGACCGTCACTGTCTTTCAGCTCAACATATGGCTTATCATGAACTCTGTTCAAGTCCTCATGAAGGCCATCCAAAAGAAAAGCCAGAAGCTCCTGTGAGTCTTGCTGTTGGAAGCCATTAAATCTTGGAGCATATTTTGCTATTGTCCACTGCAAAAGGGAAAAAAAGAAGCCAGAACTTTAACATCTTGTAAGAAAAGCTGTAACAAGGAACCAAAATACTGGAGACAAGATGCATGCTGCCAGTGAGCATACATTCAGCTGCCCAGAGTTACAGGCAACCCCTTATTCTTTCAGACCATTTACAGGCAAATGCATCATCTTCTGTCCCTAACAAGGGCTACAAAAGCCACAGTTAATGCCATAACCTCTGATTAGTAACAAGCAACTCCTCTGACCTCACAACCACTGAAGCATGACCATATTCCACAGAAAGCTGCTCGAGTTCTGAACACCAGGATGACTGAACCCTGGCTGCCTCCAAATGTGCATCTTGCCTTTGCACAGCCCTTTCTGAGCACCCCACCCCCTGCACACTTTGCAGGCATGAAGCAAATGCTGTGTGACCAGTTTGGAGCAACACACATGACGACTGCCTCAGACAGGGTCACTGGCTTCACAGTCAACTTCCAACATGAGAAACAGATATTCAAGCTTCCTTTTTCTTCTCCAAGGGAGATACAGACTTAAGACCCATAACCACAACAATATAGGTGACACCAGGGAAAAGGGCATGAAAAGATTCCTGCTATCCAAAGACATCTTTTAGTCAACAGCTTGCACAGCCTTACCCGCAGCTTCAGCGGTGCAATGTTCTTCTGAGTCCCACTCCACAACTCCTGAACCAAATCCCCGTAGCACTTGGCCATGTGTCCTTTCATTCCTATTGGATTTGTCCTAGAAATCAGGAATAATTAGCATCATACTATAAGTTAAACAAAGTACAGGCATGTGGACTAGCAAGGGAGCACAAAGGCTTCTTGCTGAGCTCTTCTAACTCTCAGAAAGAAGAGAGGTTCTGTTTTCAGGTATCTGCTGTAGAGCTGAGGGCTGACAGCACTGAAACGCAAAGGATTTACCCAGAATGTCTGCCTCTGAAAGCTGAAACTCAGAAGAAATGCTACAGGGCCTAAGATGCCAGTGGTCCCAAATAGAGAGTTACCTGTTGAGCTCATAAAGGTGTCTTCCTGAGATGAAGTAGCGTGTGAGGGGCTGGGTGTTACTGACACACTGGATGCTGGAGTTCATGAAGCAGGTGTTACCCAGGTTGCTGAGGCCAGTAGCACCCTTTTCAGTAGGAACTGAAAGAAAATGTAATTATACCAATTGTGCAGGTGGGAGAAATTCAGGATGGTCAATTGGTGAAGCCAAGACCATGACCTTTTCACAGGGACCAGTTCAATTTAACCTGCCCTCAACTACCAGACCAAGCAAGCAGAGGTCCAGCCTATTTGAGCTCTTTGCTCTCCCAACTCCACTATACCAATTTCTGCTCTTGTGTGGGATTTAATCCAACATGGGCATCAGCACTCAGAATAGCAAAGGTTAGAAGGGACCTCTGGAGGCCACTCGAGTCCAGCTTCCCTGATAGAGCAGAGTCAGCCAGAATCCCAGTGTCGAGGTGGGTAGATTCAAACTGAATGTTAGGAAGAAGTTCTTCACCATGTGGGTGGTGAGAGCCTGAAATGGCTTGCCCAGGGAGGTGGTGGAAGCCTCATCCCTGGAGGTGTTTAAGGCAAGGCTGGATGAGGCTCTGGACAGCCTGATCTAGTGTGAGGTGTCCTTGCCCATGGCAGGGGGGGGTTGGAACTGGATGATCCTTGTGGTGCCTTCCAACCCTGACTGATTCTATGATTCTAGGTGAGTTTGGAATCTCACTAGAGGACACTCCACAGTACAATCCATACAAACTATTTTCAGACTAAGGAAATCACTAGATTAATTAAAACAAATCCAAGATGATAAACACAAAACCCAGAAATTGCTACTGTTGCACCCAAACATCTCCAGTTTTACCTACATCCAAGCCTCCCAGATTTCCAGCATCTCAGTTAATAAACAGGCATGAAAAACCTCTTCCAATGTTGAGAGCACTTATATCAAAAATAATTAGTTCAACTTAATTAGCCCCTTGGATTTTTCTTCTGATTACAATCCAGTTATGATGCTGAAATACTTACCTTTATGCCTGTCAATTTTACTGCTGTTTGCTATAAAGGACATCTCCTCTGGCCAGCTCATGTCTTTGTTTCGCACTAGAAAGAGAAGTGGTGTAAGGATTACACCTGATGTAGCTGAAGAGGTTTAATTAGTTCTCTAATATTAAATTAAGATTAGAAATTAGCTTATTTGTAGTTAGGATTTTTGCTAGTTTTCATCTCAGTGTTTCCAATCATTACTGAAAATCATTCTAATACTAGCAGCATTCCAGCTACACCAGTAACATCTTTAGAGATTCCTTTCCTCTTGGTGAGCAAATTTCCCACTACTTGGGCTAACACTTCATGAGGATTCCCCAGACTGAACAAATCTGTTTACTCCTTGAGCAACCACATAATATTTGTGGCTGTTAGGAAGTCAAAAAAAGATTCCAGTGTGTTTCAAAGCAGGGACAAATTACCCATGTTTCAAGATGAAGTGGGGCACAAAAAGGTATTTTTTCCTGAAGCAGCTTTACCAGCAGCATCCTTCTGTAAACCTCTGTCTTGCAGCAGCAGCAGGCATGCAGCAGCTTGGCTGAAAGAAGCAGCCCAAGTATCTGTGTGCTTTGGGCAGTGGGTACACAACTGATTTACCAGACACATGGAGCACCTCTGCTGTGAGGATAGGCTGAAGGAAGCTGGGGTTGTCCAGCCTGGAGAAGATTCCAGGGGGACCTTAAAGCTGCCTTCCAATCAATACCTGAAAGCATCCTACAGGAAGGCCACAGACAGGCTTTTCAGAAGAGTGTCTAGGAATAGCACATGGGGAAAAGGTTTGAAGCTGAGAGAGAGCAGGGTTAGACTGGATCTTAGGAAGAAGTTCTTCAATAGCAGGGTGTTGAGACTCTGGAATAGGCTGCCCAGGGAGGTTGTGGCTGCCTCCTCCCTGGGGGTGTTGAAGGCCAGGCTGGATGAGGCCTTGAGCAGCTGAGTCTAGCTGAGAGGTACCTGTGCTGTAGCCAGGAAGTTGATGAGCTCTGAGGTCCCATTCAACCTAAGCCATTCTATGAAATATTCATATGAAAGATTTTTTTTTAGTGTGTAAACCAATTATAGGCCATTTTCCTACCTTCTATTACTAAATGCTGCTCATCCTGGATTTTAAGATACTCCAGTCTGTGATCTTCATCATCTAGCAAAGTAAGATAGTTCTGCAGGAGAAAAAAAAATAAACTTCATGTAGTTATTACTTCTAAATTCCCTGAGGAGATTTTCATCTCAAAGTGGTGAAATTAAAACAGTACCAACAATTGCTTCACAGAAATGAGAGCAGCAGTTTCCTACCTCTGGTAATTAAATGCAGTAGTTCACTCTTCTGCAGAAGCACCTAGTTCAATGCTTTAATTTTAAGTGGTATTTCTTTAGAATGAGAGAATTACGTGGACTGAATGATTTGGAACACCACATTCTGCTGCTTCATTTGAAAGAGATCCTGGATAGCTGCTGGCTCATGTTAGCACACAAAACTACAGCAGCATGCAGGCATTGGAACAGGTTGTCCAGGGAGGTGGTGGAGTCACTACCCTAGAGGTGTTAAAAGTATGTACAGATGTGGCCTGTGGGGATGTGGCTTAGTGGCCATGGTGGTGCTGGGTTGATGGTTGGAGGTGATGATCTTAGAGGTCTTTTCCAACCAAAACAATTCTGTGTCACTGAAGGAATATGAGCTTTATTTCCATTCTCAGCAGTTTCTGTGGAACTGCACACCAAGCCTGTGACTAAGTCAGCCAATTGTCATTTCAGAAACACAGGACAGGGTAACAAAACGTTTACCATGCTGCTAAGAAAACAAAAGCTAAGTTTTCTGCACCATTGACTCCAAAAATCTATATTTCTCTGCTTGGGCTGCAAGGAACTAATTTAACATCTCTCCAAAATAAATGGTGAGAGGATTCCAACCTGGGCAGTTAAACTACAAAGGAAGCTGAAGTCTACGATCATTCTGTTCCTGTGCACTATGTGTTTCATTGCTGCTAGAAAAGAGTAAGACACACAAAGCTGGGGAGGGACTTTTTACAAGGGCTTGCAGTGATAAGACAACAGGGACTGGATTGAAGAGGGGAGATTTCGACTGGAGATGAAGAAGAAATTCTTTACATTGAGGGAGGTAAGACACTGGAATGGGTTGCCCAAGGAGGTTGTCCCCTCCCTGGAGGTGGATGAGGCCGTGGTCTGGGTGGTCTCCCTGCCCACAACAGGGGGTTTGGAACCAGATGGCTTTAAGATCCCTTTCACCCCAACCCACTCTGTGAAGCTGTGAGCACCCCAGAGCTGACGGGAAGCAGAGCAGGAGGCGCAGCAGTACCTCGCTGTTGTACAGCCAGAGGCGCATGTCCTCCTCTTTGATGCGCAGCCTCTGGGACAGGTACTCGTGGATCTCTTTGATGGTCTGCATGCGGCTGAAGCAGCCTGTGTACGCCAGCACTCTCTTCAGGGGAGCGTTTGGGGAGGGCACATTGCCTGCATTCACCACAAGGAAAAGGCAAAAGGTGATGTCCATATACTCAGAGGCCAGCTGAAACCAGAGCGCTAACAACTTAGCCCACAGGAAGCAGCACGCAGCTCTGCCGCTGTGCTGGGTGGAAAGCTGGTTGGTACTAACCCTGTGGGACAACAAACTCCCTGTCACAAAGCAGATAAAGCTACAAGCTGTCAGAAAAATTGCTCCCCTGAGATTCTCATAGGAAATAGCTTAAAAGAAGTTTTGAATGATGGAATTACTACTTTTTATCTCTTAGAGCATCAGAGACAATGGCAATGTTCCAAACAGAGGACTTGGAAACGCCCCGAGGATTTTCTTTGGGAGAGAATATTGTAAGTAAAATGTCAGGTCAAAACCATCAGTCTGACTGCTCTTGGAAGTAGCACGACTGAGCTTCAGCCCTTCCCTTCTGCAGGGGCTTCAGCCTGCTGAATGCTGCTCTGTGAAGATGAAGTCAGCCTGGCAGTTGCACAACAGAACTCTCCATAACTACATTCCTCCAACCACATTCTGTGAAGACACAGAGGATTTTCACCAGAATTTCTCAACACTCTCAGGTTATCCACACATCAGTTCCATCAGAGCTGTTTTCTGCGCTATGAGCTCATCTTTAAGTCAAAGATGTGCACAAGAGATGAGACCAACTTCTCATGAGCTTTTCTCAGCTTAGGAAGTTCCTCACTCCTCACAGAGTCATATTTTGTTGTACAGCCAAACCCAGCTGGGCAACTGCTACTTAAGCACCCAGAGAAGTGACTCTGTTCTACTTTCACTGACAAAAGCTGAAAATAAAATAAGCAGTACCACATCAAAAGATGCAATATTACACACAATTGGACAAGACAGCAAAACCAGACTGTAATCATCTTAGCAGTCAGCAAAGCATCAGTTTAGCTTCAGTATACCAGACAAAGTACTCTTATTTCTTAAGGAAAACAAAAAAAGCATTTTCTGGGATTAGGGATCAGAGGATTAGTTGTAAGATTACAGCAAGAAAGCACATTTGAAATCTCAAAACCAGATTAATAACTGATTGGACAAATAAATTAGTGCAGAGCAAAATGATTCCAAATCAAGATCAAATTTGCACATCAAAAGATTCCCTTTATTTGAATTTGGGCATTTGAAGATATCCAAACAAAGCAGTTTCCATTCGATTAGGTCAAGTGTGAGAGATGATTTTGGGTAGCAGGCAGTTTCTTGATCAAGCAGGCAGCTGCTATCCTGGATGCTAAGTTGGAGGCTCTACCAAAGCAGTGAAAAACTGAGCATTGCATGAAGGGTTTTAAACACAGGGCAGTATTAGAAAGGTTAAAGGGTTTAATTTTCAGCAGCCAGGTGAGCCCATTCCTGGGCATATGTGGCTGAGGTGCTCACGTGGCCCCATGCATATCCAGACACACCTGTGAACAGGGATTTCCTCAAAGCAACTGTGCAAAGCAACTGGAAACTGAAAACAAATCCTGCAACACCTTCCAGCTGAAGTGTGCAGCTGCAATCTAAGGATTATTCTTATAGCCCAGTACCTGCACAAGCTTTTGGTGACCACAGTTATGGCACACACATTTGAGTTGGATCTTAACATTTTCTACTGAATTGCCTCAGCTACTTTAAATAATAATTTTCATATTTAATTGTTTTCTGGAGTATTAAACAATTTGGGGGCATCAAAACCCTTGCTGGCCAAATAACTCAGAGCCAGTTGGCTGTGCAATGACTTATTTTACCACTGGCCCCCAGACACACACAGTCACCCTGGTGCACAGATGCACCTATTCAATGGCTACAAAATTCACTACCCAGACCCACCCTGCTCAGCTCTTCAGTTAATGCAGTGCTCATTCCTCACTTTCATCTGACGATGTATTTGCAGTAGCTACAGGAGTTAACTGAGGAGGAGGCTGAGGGGAGACCTCATTGCTCTCTACAACTCCCTGAAAGGAGGGTGCAGTGAGGTGGGGTTGGTCTCTTCTCCCTAGTATCAGGTGGCAGAAGATAATGAAATGGCCTGAAATTGTGCCAGGGGAGGTTTAGGTTTGATACTGGGAAAAATATGCTTCCTGTAAAAGAGAGCAGGCATTGGAACAGGCTGCTCAGGGAGGTGATGGATTCCTCACACCTGGAGATGTTCAAGAAATGTGTGGAAAGGAATCTCAAACACCAAAACAGGCTCCACAGGGAGGCAATGGAATCCCCATTCATGGAGGTGTTTCAGAGAGGCAGATACATGTTACTGAGGGATGCAGTTTTGCTCCAGACTTTGTAGAGTTAAATAATGGTTGGGACTCACTCAATGATCTTGAAGTGTTTTTCCAACCCAAAGGATTCTATGTCATGGCACTCTGGGACATGGTTTAGTGGTCGCGGTGGTCTTAGGCTGGCAGTTGGACTCAATGGTCTTAGAGGTCTTTTCCAACCAAAACAATTGTATGATTCTCTGACTCCACTGAAAATGCTCCCTCAAGCCTCTTCCTTTGCAGAGATGGGAGAAAAAAGCCTTCCAATCTTTGCCAGATGCTGATTGTGCCTTACAGTTGATTAGCTGGTGCAAAAGCACAATGGCAGCAAGCTGTGGGGCTTGCTTTCTTAGAAACTGCACACTTGTATTCTTGCTGCATTCTTAAGTTACCTCTAGGCAAATGCTGAGGAAACATTCTCAGGCTCATCATACCCATATTCACCCAGATGTTGGACTGCTGTGTTCGAGTGGCAGGCTGCTGCCTCAGGAAGAGCAGGTAGCGAGGAAATAGCTCCAGTTCAGGCACGTTTGTTTTGCTGTTTTTGATCACCTAGGAAGAGAAGTTTAAAAGACATTTTACACACTGCTGATGCAAAGATGTAGGAAAGCCAAAGAGGGGCAGGAAGTAACGATTAAATGGTCCAACCCCCAAACTTGGCTTTACTAGGTGACAAGAAACCTGAACTTCTTATGGGGTCTTAGGCAAGCATCCACAGGAACAACAGTTTACTGATTCCCAAGCACTGCGGGAAGCTTATCAGCTGCATTTTCCTAATTCCAGAAATAGATGTGGATCTACAATGAATCTCTGCCATGCCACTCAGTGTATGCTTCAAGATCAAAGTTTCACAGCTGTTGAAAAGAAGCTCCCACAAGCTCAGTAAGTTTGGTTCTGTTCATAAATTCATTAAGTTCAGGCTTTTGCTCCGAACTTTATCAAGTACAGGATTGAATTAGAATTTTGCACTGGAAGAACAGACTGAAAATTTCTTTTTGTTGCATTTTGATCCATCAACAGAAAAAGATGAAATTACTCCAGAGCACAACTTGTAGCTATCCAGTCACCATCTCTGCCCAGACACTGACACACAATGGCAGCAATGCCCACTGCTTCTGTGACCACGTAGAGCAGAAGAAAGCACACAGCTTAAGCTGTGGGAAGCAACATGATGCACTGAAGTGCCATGAGATTAAACTTCAGTTATAACAAAAACAACACTGATGGACAAAGCTTTGAGCAACCTGGGCTAGTGGGACTTGCCCCTGCCCATGACAGGGGGTTGGAACTGGATGATCTTTAAGGTCTCTTCCAACTCAAACCATTTTATGAATCTACTGTTTGGAAAGAAACAACATAACAGTGCCTGTTGTGGGATAGGAGATGAGGACTTCAAGTGCCTGTGTAGAAGGTGGCAAGGAATCAAATGGTCTTCAAGAATTCAAATGCTCAGATACCTAAGTGTCAAAATATTCCATAATTATGGCCTGAAAAGTCACAGTTTACACATACATTGTTTACTTTTTTTTTTTCAGACAGGATATCCAAACTGAAATTCTCTTATGCTGAACAGGAATCTCTTTTCTTATGGAATAAAAAAAAAGTCTCTTTTCTTATGAAACAAGAAGAAGTTTGTTGTTTTTTTCTTTTTGACCCTATCACACAACTCCCAAGCACTTTGTGTATAAAGAGACGTGGCCTTTGGTGGCTGATGGAAGGTGTTTGTTTCCATGGAGAATGTGTGGGAGCAGGGTAGCAGAAGGCAGTGATTTTTCACTGTAAAATTGCCAGTACTGCAGCTAACAGACCAAACTGTCAGAAATCACACAGCTAATTCTCTCCTCTTTGTGACACTGAATATTTCTGACACCAACCACCTCATCTCATAGAGTGGCTCAGCTTGGAAGGGACCTCAGAGACCATCTACTCTGACCTCCCCGCCACGGGCATGGATGCCTCTCAACTAGACTCAGTTGCTCAAGGTCTCATCCAGCCTGGCCCTGAACACCCCCAGGAAGGAGGCAGCCACAACCTCCCTGGGCAGCCTATACCAGTCTCACCACCCTGCTACTGAAGAACTTCTCCCTCAGCTCCAGTCTAACCCTGCCCTGCCTCAGCTTCAAACCGTTCCCCCTTGTCCTGTCTGGAGAGACCCTCAGGAAAAGCCTCTCTGCAGCCTTCCTGGAGGATCCCTGCAGGTACTGGAAGGCAGCTCTAAGGTAGCCCCTTAAAATTTCTATTGCTATATAATTAATTTCTATTGCTACTACCAAAACAAATCCTCTCCCTTACTCTTCCTAAGTGCAGCTGCTCTAAGAGGCTACCTGCCACAGAATAAATCAACCACTAGATGGAATAAATACACTCCACAGCAACTCAAATCAGTTCCCCATGTTTTTCAGTGAACAGGCTGAATTACTTCCATTTTTCTTGCCTTGAACATCACTCTCCTTATTTTTGTGAATTCAGTATTAATAATTCAAGGCATGCCAGCTTTAGCCTCAAATGCTGATGACCTGTTAATGGTTCTGCAGTGTTACACACAGAAACAGAGATAGCTCAATAAATTGGGAGTAAATTATATGAATCAGCACTGGCTATTGCTCTGTAATTACTGCTTCTCTTTCAGAAATGTTGTTGCTGTTTCAACTGCAACCAAAAGAAAAAACAAAATCATCTCATTGGGATAATACAACTGAATTCTTAGCCCATTAGCCAATTTCATTTAATATATATAGCACTGTCACATCTGTATTCTGTAGTGCATCCTGCATTGTGCCCCAAATTAATTTTGAATGAAAGATATTACAGCTTTAATCTAGCTAATACTGGTGTTAGTTACAAAAAGCCTATTTCAGTCCTTCATGGGGGGTTTGGCCTTTTTTCTACCTAAACTTTAATGCAAACAAGTAGCACCAGCATCTGAGCTTTGACAGACTCTGAGGGGGTGTTCAAGGCCAGGATGGATGAGGACTTGAGCTGGTTGAGAGGTGTCCCTGCCCACGGAGGTGAAACTGGAGTGGATATCTCTGAGGTCCCTTCCAACCTAAGCCATCCTAGGATTCTGTGATCTGCTCAGAATAATGATTGGTATTCACACAGCCAGCACATAACACCTGCAAAAGCTGACCTTGAAGGACAGCAGTTGTCACCTTGCCCCCACTTCGTGAAATTGTAGGAGAAAAAAGCATTTTCAAAGCTGCAGGTGTCCCAGTTTTAAGTCTATTGGGTTAGCAGACCAGCTGAAAATCTATCCAAGCTTGTAAAGGTGGCTGCTTTGATGCCAAGTCTTTTAAACTGCTCTCAAGTTTACTTTTGTCTGCTTTAGCAGTCAGGAGCAGTTGAGCACTTCTGCCCTGCTGATCTGCCTCCTGAGGATTGTGCTGCAAACCTCCTGGCAAATACCCACAACTTTCTATCCATGTCTATTTCTGCTCTCCAAGACTTTTCATTTAGATTACCTACTTTGGAAGCAGTGGGAGATATCCACAAAAGACCACCTTGTGCAACTGGCAGAAGCTGGGACATACTGTATTTCTATAGAATATATGTATTTGTATTATCTTGGTGGTTATGGAAGGTAAAAAAGGGTCTAAATCACAACTCACCGGCCTGGGCAAGGACAGATTTGCTCCATACCAATGGTATAGTGCTCTCCAGACTGGTTCAGGTACCATTACATAGTCCTTTCCTTCTATCAGTTGTGGAGATCTCTTTAATCTTCCACCCTCCATTGTTAACGACGCAGCCTTGAATCAAAAAGGGATTTTATCAACTCTCAAGTGAAGCAAGCAGCCCAGATTTTGTTCTGTGACAAAGCAGTGTTAATTCAGAATGAAGCCACTCAATGGAAAAACAAAACAGGACATCAAAAGCTGTGGTACAAGCATGCTCAAAGATACTTTTCCTATATTCACGTTTACCTTCACTGGTTCTTGTGTTACTAGGGGTTGGTTATCAATAGCTCCTGGTTTCTGAGGATTAAGCTGCAGCAAATTATTCCCATTGGTTCCAAGGAAACACTGGTTATTGTTGTCTGAAGTATTATGCTGCCTAGCAAAAGAGACATCAGTCCCTGGTGTGCCAGGGTAAAGAGCATCTGTAACAGAACACAAGGGGAAAAAGAAAATCTCTATTTCAGTTCATGAGTCCAGAAACGACTTAACCCTCTCTGTCCTTTCTTTGGTTTTTAACAACTATTGGTATGAAATCAGCCTTACTAACTTAGTTTCATCAGGTGTGTTTAACATTTCCTACTTGTCTGGATGTCTGAACATCAAACTCCTGAAAATCTCTACAGAACTGAGTTATCAATGCAATAATGCTTTGGGTTCAGTTTTTTCTCCTTGAAAGGGTAACTGTTTTTATTCATACAGAACTTCAGTTATGCAAAACTCTGCACCTAAATGTCAAGTTGGAAGAGAAGCAGCAGCTTTAACTTAAAACTTGTCTCCCTTCCCACACTTCCCCTATCTTCCCCAATGCCCACCCTAAAAAGTGCTCACAGTAATTGATCTACTGTAAACTGAAGTTACAATTTCAAGACACATTGAGCTGTCTTGTGAGTAAAACCTCAGCAGCTCACATTCTCACAAGACCCGACTGGAAATCATCACAAAAATCTCTTCTTGCACACAAATGGCTTTGAGAATCTGCACAAACTCATTTAGAGCAGATGCCCTGTAAGACTGTAATTGTGCTCTTCCTAATTGTATTCTGCTTCTCTCCATTTTGTAGTTTCTGAGGTGGTCCCACTGCAAATCAACACCAATCAGGCATGAAGCTACAAACAACTTAATGTGAAGGTGGTGGTGGTGGGGGAAACCCACTCAGAAAATAAATGATAGGACAAAAACTAACTTGAAAACAACACTGGCAATTAATTATAGTATAAAAGATTAATTGCTGCTTAAACAAAACTACTTCTTGTTTCTCCAGCAAAGATTAGAACACCCTAGTCATGATGTCCACATGTAGGCCACTTCTGCAGGCTAAACTGTGTCATCTTGTTGCCTGGGGAAATCCATGCAGTAGGTAGTTTGCTCAAAACCTGCTCTACATTAAACCTCCAAGGAAATAAGATGTTATGCTTACTGCTGCTAGTGGTCTCTGAGGCTTCTGATGCAGTAGAAATATTATCTGAAAACTTTTCTTCTGATGCACTGAAGTAATTAAGACCTCCCATTTTGTCTTCTCCCTGTTCTGAAGCTGCAGCAGCTATCAGTGAATTCTTACCTCCATTCAAGACAGATGAAGGCTCTATCACAACAGGGTTTGCATCCTAAAATTGGTAGGCAAGTAGAAAAGTTAAATTATACACCAAAAATCAAAGAGGTTTAGCGTTAGCCAAATCAATCCCCAAAGCTCACAGCTGTGTGACCACAATGAGCCTTAGTTATAAAAAAACACCACAACTTTCTACACCTACTGATGAAAAAGCTGCAGGAACAGCCAAAAATTGTTAAATCTGTTGAATAAATTCATCTGCACAATACAAAACCTGAAATATCAAATTGTTTTCTTTAGCTAGACACATAAAAAGAAGAGCATTTCAGACAGCTATAATTACAGACTATAAATACTCAACATTTGTCCTTGTTGAATTTCATATGGTTAAGTGAGAAGACTAAGCATAAGAACAACAAAAAAACCAAACCCACTCTTTTCTCAAACCTGAAAGATTTTAGTCTTCCCTAACTTTGTTTTTAAGCAAAGGTCCTTTGTTTCCTTAAGAGAATCAGCACTGAAAAGGCAGGCTCTGGCTCGCAGTTAGATCAGATTCATAGGATGATTGGGGTTGGAAGGGACTTTAAAGATCATGCAGTTCCAGCCCTCCTGACATGGGCAGGGACACCTCCCACTAGCCCAGGTTGCTCAAGGCCTCATTCAACCCGGCCTTGAACACCTCCAAGGAGGGGATATCCACAGCTTCCCTGGGCAACCCGTTCCAGTCCTCACTGTAAAGGAGGATGTTCCCCATCCTCACTGTAAAGCATAAATGTGGAGATAAAAGTGAAGAAAAAAAATGTGCATTCTCCCCAAAGCATAACTTGACTGTCCAGTACAGACAAGCTGTAAGAAGAATTCTACCCAATTTACAGCACCAGTCACAAGAAGAAACCAGAAGATAAAAGGGAATTAACTGAGCCTTAGAGGAGAAAAAAGAAAACCGAGGCAGGGAGCATCACTGTAACAACACTGGGCAAAGGGATATTTGCTGTTTGATGCTGTCTCCTAAACATAACTTGCCAAGTAACAAAACTGTGCAGCAGAAAAATAAGGCTAAAATGTCTCTTGGAATGACAGTAATCATCTGTGGAGTTCCACAGGAATTCTGAGTGCTCTCCTTGCTCCAGAGGTAAACAGGCTGAGGAGTAATGGCACTGTGCTCTCATGCAGAGGATTAGGTCTGAAATCATGTGCACATCTGAGCACTTAAGACCATGACAAGGATCATATTACCTAATATTGAGGCATTTAGCCAGCATTTGTCCAACTCACTGTGCACAAAGAAGAGCTGCAATTACATGGGCAGTTAATGTACACACTGCAGCTTTCTGAAGACATTTAGACTCAAATATTTATTTGCTTACTTAGCACTACATAAAACTCTTCTGAGAGATGGTCTATTTCATTTCTGTAACCTGCAAAGAATTATCTCCATCTCACAGAATGGTTTGGCTTGGAAGAGACTTTAAAGATCATCCAGTTCCAGCCCCCATGCCCTGGACAGGGGCACCTTCCCCTAGACCAGGTTGCTCAATTACACTTTATGAAATATAATCTTACTACAAATACTTTGGTAAAATTCAGAGCAATGCTTTAGCTTCACTGTTTTAGCTGGAGGGGATTAGAGGGTACCCTGTAACTGTATGGTTTTAGTAGGACTCCTTGGATCACCATCAGCTGCTGGACTACTTTCCATCATTGTCTAGAAACCAAATTCAACCAACTCCCTCCTTTATTTGTCCAAAACAAAGATGCAGAGTGCAGAATTCTTGACCCAAGTGAAGTCAAAACCACATCAGGTATCTTTACCATCACATGAATCAATAGACTTCAGGGGAATATTATTGTAAGAGGATGTTTTTATTCCCAAAGTATTTTGACATGCAGGAAAGATGAAACAAAGCAAGAGAGAGATGACAGCTTAATGAAATTAGAGTGAAAAGATCACCATGTGACAGTGATTCAGCAAAACAATTATTTTCCTCTCAGAGACAGGAGATGCTTAATTTCAAGCATTATTGGTTAAGCAGTCATTTGCTCCACACTCCTTTTTTATAGCAGACAAAGAAATCATTTGTTCAGGAAGCATTATTATTATACTTACATATTTGACATACTCTTTCCACTGGTGCCACCATGGCATTGCAATCAGGAACCAGTTGTGCCCTGGTTGAAGGCCATACCTGCTTTCTCTTTCTAGCCAGCCTCTGCATAGAAAGCAAGCACAGCAGGAAGTGTTAGCTGCAAGAGGGAAATGACAGCCCTCCTTTAGAAAATATCAGAAGGTGATTCTGAAACCTGGTTTAGGTTCTGAGCAAAGCACACACCTAATAATCTGGCCTTCCTCTTCTGGAGTGGCAGGTCGTAGCCCCAAAACTATATGACACACCTGGGAAAAGAAAGGAATTCTTATTAAGAATGCCACCACTCTGAAAGAAGTGAAAGCAAAGAACAACTCTAATGGGACTCCTCAGAAAATTCTTTTTAATTATGTAGCAGATTACCAAAAATGGAACAAATCACTAAAAAAAGTACTTTGAGGCAGGAGATTGACAACCTGTTACCACTGTTAAGACAAAGAACCAAGAATGTCAAAGGCCCCAAGTCAAATTAAGGAGAACAGGCAATAAATTGTCATTATTTTCAGGCCTGAAGCATAGGTTGTGAATGATCACAGTGACTGGCATGGCTCAGGTACACCAAAGGTTAACATGCCTCCAAGAGAAGAAGAGAGGGAATGCTGGACTGGGAGAAGGCAAGCTCTTGGAAGAGGATAAGCTAAAGGTTAAACAATAAAGAGAATGGAGAAGGGTAAAGCTGGGGAGAAGTATGTCTGAGGAACTGAAGAGGAAACAAGCACACTAAGAGACCAAGAGAAGTTTAAAGCAGTGCAACCAAGCAGACACCACTCAAAATGCCCTGAACTTGTCCAACCATCATCTGATGTTTGATTTTGCTTTTTGAAACAGGCACAGCAGAAAAAGGCACCGCTCCTAGATGGCTGCTCGACGGGGGTGAGGCTTTATTCCAAGTACAAGACCCATGGCTAAGATTTTACTCCTTTTTTCCTAGTAAAAGCAGCCCTAGCTTGGCTGGGAGAGGACTGTGGCTGGTTTCTGCCAGCAGCTCCCAGGCACAGGGCATGTGGCAGGGAGCGACGAGCGGAGGGGAGTAGCCTCTGCCCCAGCCTTTGTCTCCCGTTGCAGGGAGGAGGCTCAGCTGTCTCCTCTCCCAGTCAGTTTTCAAATTGGTAGTTACTCATAACATGATTTATAGTCTTTTCCTTATGTCTCTTTTGAGGCCATCAATTTGCATCTCAGCTGGAGACTTCTAATGACTGGTGAGATATCTTATTTAGATTTATATTACAGTGTGAGAGACTATTTCACATTCTGAATAAAACAAAGCCCATTAGCTGTTGGGAAGCAACAGCTTTTCCAGCACACACAACACAGCTGGCTCTGATATTTCTTTTTAACCTCATGTAGCACTGTGCCAGTATCAGATTCTTCATAGAAACTATCCCTGCTGCAAACAAACCCAGTTGTTGACAAGCTTTCCATGGCGC
The DNA here is from genome assembly GCF_015220805.1 of Pogoniulus pusillus. Lineage (NCBI taxonomy): Eukaryota > Metazoa > Chordata > Aves > Piciformes > Lybiidae > Pogoniulus > Pogoniulus pusillus. Next base: position 12,060,029 of record NC_087290.1, on the reverse strand, counting down.
TCCACTCAGACCACTTAAGGTTTTCTGTCTGCAGATGAGACACACAAGCTCATGACAGTTCAAATAAATGCCCAGACAAATCAATGGCACTCTGTCCTCTTGAGCCTGCAGCACGAGACGAGGGTGCCTCAGATGATGAAAGTATCAAAGGAAATAAGAACAAAAACGTAGCAATGCTGTCAGGAATAAAGATATTGCAGACCTTCAGCAGCAATGTGGAACGAGGGCGGTGAGGGATCAGCAGCAGGCAAAGTCATTAAGTGTTCATCATCTTACCTCGATGTTGCATGGAATGGGTTGGAAGAGACTATAAAGATCATTTAGTTCCAGCCCCCCTGCCATGGGCAGGAACACATTCCACTAGCCAGGTTGCTCAAAGCCCCATCCAACCTTGGCACTGAACATCTCCAGGGAGTGGGCATCCACAGCCTCCCCGGGCAACCTGCTCTGGTGTCTCACTGCCCTCACTGTGAAGAAGTTCTTCCTAATCTCCAGTCTAAAACTCCTCTCTTCCAGTTTAAGCTCATCCATCCTTGTCCTTTCTCTACAAGCCCTTGTAAAAGGTCCTTCCCTATCACCCCCTTCAGCTACTGAAAAGCTGCTCTAAGGTCTCCCCAGAGCTTTCTCTTCTCCATCAGTATTAAGTTGTGATAGGAATTTGTTGCTAGGCAGCCTCTTTTGAGCAGGCTGCAATGTGAGCACAACTTGATATAACTAAAGAGAATTTGAAGAACTTTCTGATTTTGCTCTTTCCAGCTGTGGTGTAGCTGATGGGCTCAGAACTCTCCCACCCACTCACCCTGAAGTTGTTGGAAAAGTACAGTTCAAACCCACAATTTGTAAAGCAGTCCAGGGTGATAAACAGGAGAGCCAGGAACCTGCTCTGCAGCAGCCTCTCACAACAATTATTTGTTTTTACAAAACCACAGAGCTTCTTGCTGATATTTTTTTTCTGCTACAATCTGACCCTATAACTGATTAAGCTTCACCTGTAAGATGAAAGCAGAGCCCACTGGTTCTCCCCAGCCCTCCCTGGAAGATCTGAGCCTGTCATAGAAGGCTGGAGGTGAATGCTAAGTCAGAGCAAACCTTCAAGGCTCCATTAGGATTATTATTTTTTCAAACTCAAAGTATCAGCCTCTAGAGAAATTGGGTAAGGAACAAACTGCAGTGAATGAAAATACTCTTAGGGGGTGATTTTCTGCATATAAGTGATGCTGAGCTAAAATATCACTGCTTCAAGGATTTGATAAGATCCAGTTTCAGCTCAATTAAATATAAATTCAGTAGACCCTTAATCCTCAGCTTCTGCATCATAATGGTGATATGATATCACAGCTTTCAAGGACTGCTTTGTTAAGACAGCAATGAGAGCTTCCTTAGATGGCCTTAACAGAAAACATAAAGGGAAAGTGGCTGTATGAAGTTTAGCCACACCTTTGCTCATCTGCTGGGTCATCTTGGCAAAGATTTGCAAGAACAACTGGTTAAGAGCATAGCCTTTTTCTAAGTGCTGATGCACTTGAAATTGTATTTTATAAACAGCACATCATGTTCTCTTCAACAAATTATGCTTCAGCCATCCCCATACACTTAGAAGAACAAAAACCCAACAGAGAAGCATCCCCCAAGGTACTGCACAACTGCAAACCCACCTCATTTACTGCAGCAGACAAAGTGTGAAGGGTGTTGGCCACATGTTGATGTTGTACTGTGTGGCCACACCAACAGCTCAGGAGTTAATGACCATAATTTGCACGTTGAGGTTTCCTTTAAACATACCTGGAACAGTAGATTTAAAAACTCATTGGCAAGTGCACTCTTCACACTCCATATCTGGTAGTCCTCCAGAGTGAGGTGACCAAGCTTCGTTGAAGACAGAAGGAAAGAGGAAGGAAAAGCCAACAAACATTAACCATGGCTACTTTAGCTCTGAAACAATATAGAATCATAGAATGGTTTGGGCTGGAAGGGACATCCAGAGGTCAGCCAGTCCAACCCCCCCATGCTGGGAGCAGGGACATCCTCTGCTAGATCAGGTTGTTCAGAGCCTTGCTGAGCCTGACCTTAAATATCTCTAGGGAAGGGGCCTCAACTACCTCCCTGGGCAACCTCTTGGAAGTGTTCCACCACTCTCACAGTGCAGAACCTGCTCCTAACAGCCAATCCAAATCTGCTCTGCTCTCACTTCAAACCATTGTCCCTCAGTCTTGTTCCTGTTGTATATATAGTATTGTTGCGTAGTAGCTTGATAATGTGTAAGTTACTATTGAATTACTAGAGCTCCTGAGGACAAAGTGTCTTTGCATAGCACAAAATAGAAGCTACACTAATGCTTTTTTTTTTCATAAGATCATTTTTAACCCAAAACAAAAGCACAATTTCTCCAGAACAAAACTCAAGCATCAGATTTAAAACTGGTATCGATTATGCAGTGCCAAGCTTTGCAAACACTAAATGCTTCAAGCTCAGGTCATCTGGTTTAGGTTCATATATTAAAAAGGCTTATAAAATTCACTCTTCTTTCTCTCTCAGAAGTGTGTGGAAAATGTTAATGGAAAACTGACATTTCTTTAAAGGGATTCCTTTATTGACACATCTCTGCTTTTAAGAGGGTACAAAGGTTTTCTTTCTTTCAAATCATAGAATTGTTTAAGCTGGAAAAGACCTTTAAGATTGAGTCCAACTGTTAAAAAAACTGAAGGTATAAAAAGGACAAGAACAGCAGAGGCCTACCTTTGTGGTATCATGCATATGCAAAATATCTTCTACAATTTCAGACAAATCCATGCCCAATTCCTTAAACAAAAGGAAAACAGAGTTAAATTCTCACAGCAGTCTCCAAGGCTGCACACATTCAGCAGAATGATCCAAGAGTAAGAAACACTGAAGATCCCTTCTGTGTAATTCACAACTGAGTGCTTCCAGCCAGTTGTACCTTTGTAGCTAAGGTTCTTTAGATGAAGCAGCACACACTGCAGGCAAATCATTCTGCCTTGGGAATGGCAGGTCCAAGTTATGCAGGGAAAGATACATCCAGTTATGAATACTCAGCCAAGGTGGAATCACAGAAACATCCAGGCTGGCAAAGCCTCTCAGAAGCACCAAGTCCAACCTAGAATCCTATTCTGCAAGATTCACCTTAAACCATATGCCCAAGCATCACATCCAAACCACCCTTAAACACATCCAGGGTGGGTGACAACACCACCTCTCTGGGCAGCTCATTCCAGTGTCTGACCACTCTCTCTGTGAAAAACTTTTTCCTACTGTCCAATCTAAACCTCCCCAGCCTTAGCTTGAGGCCATTCCCCCTTCTTCTGTCTCCATTTACCTGTGAGAAGAGACCAACAGCAGCCTCTCCACAGTGTTCCTTCAAGTACCTGTAGACAGCAATAAGGTCCCTTCTCAGCCTCCTCTTCCTCAGACTAACCATCCCCAGCTCTCTCAGTTGCTCCTTGTCAAATTTATTCTCTAGGCACTTCACCAGCTTTGTTGTCCTCCTCTCACCCAACTCCAGCACCTTCTGGTTTGGGTTGGAAGGGATCTTACAGATCAGCCAGTTCCAATCCTCCTGCCATGAGCAGGGACAGTTTACACTAGACCAGGTTGGTCAACGCCTCATCCAGCCTGGCCTTGAACACTTCCAGGAAGGAGGCATCCACAACCTTCCTGGGGAAGCTGTTTCAGTGTCTTACCATCTTCACTGGAAAGAATTTCTTCCTAATCTCCAGTCTCAATCTCTCCCCTTCCAGCTCAGCTCACAGAAGACAGCATTTCACTGGAATCATGCTCAGAGAACACTCCCATTCATACTTCTGAAGGAGGAAGGACTTTAGGCAGGAGGAGGAAGGAAGGAGGCACCCACAATTTCCTTGAGGAACCTGTTCCAGTGTCTCACCACCTTCACTGGAAAGTATTTCTTCCTAATCTCCAGTCTCAATCTCCCTCCTTCCAGCTCAGCTCACGGAAGCCAGCATTTCACTGGAATGACACTCAGAGAACACTCCCATTCCTCCTTTTGAAGGAGGAAGGACTTGAATAAGCAGAAGGAAAGGAATCAGCCCCCGGCTGGGACTTACAGGTATTTTATCAGTCCGATTATCTTTCCAGACCTCTAGGAGCGCCACCACCATGTCTCTCAGCTCGGTGCGGGACAGGACTCCATCCCGGTCGATGTCAAAAACCTTGAAGCAAACTGAGACCAGAAAACAAACCGGAAATTACTCTTTTTTTTTTTTTTCTCATCTTCCTTGCAGAATTTAACTCTGCAGAGTCACAAGAACATGATTTAGTGCTGACAGTTTTGATGAGGCAGGATGCATGTGTGGTGGTGAGGAAATGGAGCAGCTGTGTTTAATAAACTGAAATGGAGATCCCTGCAATTCTGTGCTGTGTTTTCTGATGTGCCATAGCAGGGAACATATGTGCATCCAGAAACTTCCACTCAAGGAGAGCTTTTAAGTTGCAGCAATATGGCTTTTGGGAAAGCATGGAACAAAGATATTTCAGAAACACAAGAACCTTGCAGGGAGACAGTTGAAAAGTGGAGACAAAACAAGCCAGACCATGCTTTTTACCAAAAGACAATCAAATAGGACATTCATTTTGGATCAGAGATAATGGATAGATAAGAGTTTGCACTTTTGAAATTGAAAGATACACTTCTGTGCCATAATTATAGTCTGGCTTGGGTTGGAAGGGGCCTCCAAAGGTCATTTAGTCCAACCCCCCTGCTGTGAGCAGGGAGATCCTTCATCAGACCAGGTTTTTTTCCCAAGCATGTTGGGAATTTATATGAAGCTCTAAGTGGTAACATCCAGAGAATTAAGTTCAAACATCCTTTATAAAAGGAAGCCTTGCTATTTAAGATTTCTTTAATGCTTTAACTTCTGAAGTCTGTCACTTTCCACAGACACACTTGCTCACTCAAAGAAACTTCTAAAAAAGATGGAAACAACTAAAACTTCATTGTTCGAACCTGGAAAAGCTTCTTTACAGATTAATAGTTACCATTCTGCATACTTACACTTCTGTCTTTCTGCCAAGGGTCCCCTGCAACATGCTGAGAGCCCACAGGAAATTTCTTTAAAATCTATGTGATTGTCTCGGTTTTCATCAAAAGCATTAAACAAACCTGCAAACCACAAAAGCATCTCCTGTTACAGCATCTGGCTGAAACAGCTGACAGTTGTACTTAGCAGTTACAGGGAGGGGTTAATGGTTAACATTTGCAACAAGTACCAACACTTAGGACTGGAACTAATTCTTATTAAGTGTAACATAGGTAATTAAGCACTTCCAAGACCTTCTGAAAGGTGATTTAGATCTCTCGTGGATGGCCGAAAAAAACCCCTCAGGGGCAGGGTGGGGAAGGAATCCTGAACTCGGAACAGAAACTTTGCTTTCAAGGCTTCCTCCTACCCCCTATAACTCAGCCATTATATCTAAACCAGGATGATCAGGACCAGCATTCCCACAACAGCTAAAGGATCAAAACAGCAAAGGCCTTCAGATGCCAAATACTTCTGTCTTTTCTGAAGTGTCTGTTAGGAAGCCCCGTGAAAACCCCTGAGTATCACTGCAAGTTTAGCCCTAAGAGAGTCTGGAGATTGAGTTACGGATTTAAGAATCCTGTTCATTCAGCACATATCACTTCTTTTACCTCACATAGAGGTTTGTTGGGTTTTGGTGTGGGTTTTTTTTGGTTGGTTGGTTTTGTTGAAAGTTTCCCCATTCAACCATTCAGCTTTCCCCATAGCAGCTGGGTAAATTTTTAATCGCTAATTAGCACCAACACACTGACAAGCACAGGGTGTGGGGGGATACATCCCTACTGAACTGAACATCGGCTCTGGTGTTTTAACAGCTTGCATCTGCTCAAGATGAATTTCCCATTTTCTACTTACTGTTGCCACTTGTCAGTAAAAGTGACCATTTGGTGATAAAAAATTGTCACTCTAGGAGTGCAGACAAAATCTAGCATGGAAGTGGAATGTTACTTAATGTCCTTATGTTGTGTCATAAATGGCAATTAGACACTTGCAACCTTCAGTTACTACCAGAGTGGCTTCAACTTGAAAGACCAGCTTGGCTGTTAATGGCTGCATTGCACCACACAAATCTGAGCCTTCTGAACAAAACCTTCCTTGCCTCTCACTGTTAGGGAAGACTCTTTCATTGACTGCTTCTGACTTGCATATTGAATTGTCATGTAATGGATGAAACTCACATCTGTCAGTTTAAAATCAGTCTTCTGCATCCTCTCCCTCAGGGACAGCAGAGTATTTTCTCATTACAGAGTATTAAGGAACCCAACAAAAAAAATTAAGCACTAGAGGGCAAATTCTGCATAAGGTTTGACAGTTCCTGACAACTATTAAGAATATAACCCACAGAAGCATCACTTCATAGATTCACAGAATGGGTTGGGTTGGAAGGAACTTTAAAGATCATCCAGTTCCAACCCTCCTGCCATGGGCAGGGACACCTCCCACTAAAACAGGTTGCTCAAGGCCTCATTCAACCCAGCCTTGAACACCTCTATGGAGGCAGCATCCACAACCTCACTGGGCAACCTGTTCCTGTGTGTCATCACCCTCACTGTAATTAATTTCTTCCCAATCTCCAGTCTAAATCTCCCCTTTCCCAGCTCAAACCCATTCTCTCATCCCATCACCACAAGCCCTTGTAAAAACTCCTCCCCACTTCCTTTGCCATTCCAAATTCCCCAGCAGAGATTTTTCAGGCATCTTTTCTTGTTCTGAAACATTCAGAACTCCGTGGAACGAGCTTACAACACATTTCAAAAGAGGCCAAACTTTAGAGCTACTCAATTTGTGTTGTCAGCAGACCCTCAGGTACCCAACACCACAGCAACATCACTTCCCTGCACGCTGGACCCAAGGCTCCATACCTTCACTCAGAGATGGATGAATAGGAGGGGAAACTAAGGGGGCAAATGTTTCTAAATCAAAACGTCCAGTTCTTGATTGAGCTTTTAGCAGCCAGTAGCGTTTCTCCAGATCGATGATGTCAGATTCTTCCACTGTAGAGTCAACAACAAAAGAAAAGAGAGTTGTGTGTAATAGGAAATGATTATACCAACCTAGAAGCCACTTTCTGCAGACAAATTCACACACTAATTTAAAGAAAGGCAAAATTAAGCAAACTAAGAATGAGTAAAACAAACTGCTAAGGAAAGGTGAATAAGAAGAGGCAGAGAATCATAGAATCAAGCAGGTTGGAAGAGACCTCCAAGACCATTCAGTCCAACTCTGCACCCAGCCCTATCCAATCAACCAGACCATGGCACTAAGTGCCTCATCCAGTCTTTTCTTGAACACTTCCAGGAATGGTGACTCCACCACCTCCCTGGGCAGCCCATTCCAATGCCAACCGCTCTCTCTAGCAAGAACTTCCTCCTAACATCCAGCCTATACCTCCCCTGGCACAACTTGAGACTGTGTCCCCTCCTTCTGTTGCTGGTTGCCTGGGAAAAGAGGTCAACCCCACCTGGCTACAACTTCCCTTCAGGTAGTTGAAGACAGCAATAAGGTCTCCCCTGAGCCTCCTCTTCTGCAGGCTGCACACCCCCAGCTCCCTCAGCCTCTCCTCACAGGGCTGTGCTCCAGGCCCTTCACCAGCCTTGGTGCCTTCTCTGGACATGCTCCAGTACCTCAACATCTCTCTTGAACTGAGGGGTCCAGAACTGGACACAGCACTCAAGATGTGGCCTGAGCAGTGCTGAGTACAGGGGCAGAATAACCTCCCTGGTCCTGCTGGCCACACTGTTCCTGATACAGGCCAAGATGCCATTGGCTCTCCTGGCCCCCTGGGCACACTGCTGAAGAACTTGTGCTTCCTTTCAAAGCATTATAGACAGATGCCTTCCTCTTTACATTTTATCCTTGAAATTAAATATCTCTATATGAAAATATGAAATTTCTACTCAACAATAATTTTAACCTTTCTCCATATGCAAGTGTGTCACAACACTGCTTTAGGTCAGTGTGAATTAATTGGTTCTCAAATAGATCTGCAATGACAAAGCTGTCTATATTAAGAACCACTATGTGTGATCCCATTCCCAGATGGTTCTGAGGCTTTAAATCCATGCCAGCTTTCTAATAGGTTTAACTGGAGCTATTTGGCCTGGTTTAGCCTACAGAAACAATAATAATCCTGTAAGCCTTAAGAGAAGAGACCTCCCTCCTCCAAAAAAAAAGTTGTGTGTTTCTTTTTCCTATTTCTGTCATTAGGAGGAGTAAGTCAATGAGAATTGTAATCTCATTGTGGTAACAACTTAGGTACCTACAGTAAGTGTCATCTAGTTGTAACAGGCACAATAGTGCATCAAAATCTTCAGCAGCAGTAAGTGCAGACAAAAGATTAATGTCTGAGGTAGAGTTGGAGGAGTGGAAGGGGTCTGTATCTTCCCCTAAACTGTATTTAGAGAGACTAAAAAGTAATGTCAGTACAAAGATGTCCCCCTCTCCCCTAGTATTCTCAAGACAAACTCTGGAAAGGCTACAACACTCACACTACAGAATGTCAGCTTGGGAGAGCCCCCAAGGATCATCTGGTTCAGCCTTTCTAGGTGATAGTGGAGCTTCATAGTATCACAGAAAGGTCTGGGTTAGAAGGGACCTCCAAAGGGACCTCTGAAAGTCCAACCTTTCTACAGTAAGCAGGGACATCCTCAGCTTGGAGGTTGGAGTTGAAATAAGCTGGCCCAGCACCCAGAAAAACTGAGTCTTAAAAGTGACCAGTGTTAGGGACCTACTGCCTCCCTTGGGACATGAATCCTGTATCTGACTGTTCTCATGAGGAAACATTTCCTTTCTCTTCACACCAAAGCTGCAGCTCCAAGGTCACATTAAGCTAACCTAACTCCAAGCTAAACAGAGAAAGTTTACCTTCTCCCTTAACCCCAGGCACATGCTACAGCATCCTCACTTGCATCAGCATCAGCTATTGTGCATTTAGGTAGTAAGTGAGATAAGAGAACTGATCCAGGAGAAAAAATGAACTGATTTCCTTTCTCTTCTTCCCCTCCTTCCCAGATGGATCAGTTCCCTTATCTGCCTTACCTTCTCCTGGCTCTCAGTTGTGTTGTAATCACAGACTGATTTGGGTCAGAAGAGACCTTTAGAGGTCATCTAGTCCAAACCCCCTGCAGCGAGCAGGGACACCACGAAACCTTCAACCAGATAATCAGATTGCTCAGAGCCTCAAATAACCTGACCTGGAATGGTTCCAGGTATGAGGCATCCACAGCCTCGCTGGACAACCTATTCCAGAGTCTCACCATCCTCATACTGAAGAATTTCTTCCTAAAATCCAGTCTAAGCACATTCTCCCTTTGCTTCAAACCATTCCCCCTTGTCCTATTGTTAGGTACCCTTATGAAAAGTCCTTCTAGTGGTCATGGAGGTGTTAGCTAGAAGGTTGGACTTGATGGCCTTAAGTCTTTTCCAACCTCAAGGATTCTATGGTTGAGGTCCTACCATTCTGCAGGTAACAATCTGTATCCATGGAGTTTCAAGAACAGAAATAAACAGAAACTAAAATAACAACTGAAAGGAAAAAGTCACTTTATGAGCCAGAACCATAAGTACCTGGAGAGAATCACAGTGCTGTTACCCTGCCTACACAACTGCACACAGAGGGCAAGTTTTCAGTGTCATTTAGATCTGCACAGACACATCCCTGTTCTCCTTAGCAAACACAAAAGCATTATGCTAATTCTCTGGAGCATGAGAATGTAAATCACTTTGTTTCCTCGCAATCTACCTTTGTGACTAGGCAGAATAACAAATGTGCTGGTGGCACTGCACTCTTGAAACGATGCCACACTACCACCACTCAAAAAGCAGAGGGAAGCTGATGCTGTCTTGACTGAAGAGCAGATCTGCAGAACCCTGCTTGTGCAGGAAGGTGATTACTTATCTTCAGTAATTCAGGACTGAAAGCTTCCCAGATCGCACTGGGTTGGAAGGGACCCTCAAAGGTCATCTTGTCCAGCTCCTCTGCACTCAGCAGGGACATCTCCAACTAGATCAGGCTGCCCTGAGTCACATCAAGTCTGAGCTCAAATGTCTCCAGGGAAGGGACTTAAACCACACCCTGGGCAACCTGTTCCAGTATTTCGCCACTCTTATGGTGCAGAACTTAATCCTGATGTCCAACCTAAATGTCCCCTGCTCCACTTTCAAACCACTGCCCCTTGTCCTATCACTGCAAACCTTTCTAAACAGCCCTACCCCAACTTTCCTGTAGGACCCCTTCAGATACTAAAATGTAGTTCCCAAGGTCTCCCTGAAGCCTTCTCTTCTGCAAACTGAACAGCCTCAATTCTTCCAGCCTGCCTGCACGGGAGAGGTGCTCCAGCCCTCTGATCATTTTTGTGGCCTGCCCTGGACCAGCTTCAGCAGGTTCATGTCCTGTCCTGTGCTGGACACAGATCTGGCAAATCAAACCAATTCTTCAATACCTATAGCAGCAGCTAGCTATGTTCCATCCTTCCAACTGCACTTCACAGTTTCTATAGTGCTAGCTTAAGTGCTTGATTATTTTGATCTAAGCAAAGGAAGGTTATCAGAAAGCATTTTATCTGCATTTCTATCAAGCACTGGGGGAAATTACAGAGTCATGTGAAAGATAAAGAATTTTCAAATAACAATCTTCAGAGGAACAGCTGATAAGTGTTAGCACAAGTGCTACACTGATGCTACAAGCAAGGCAGATCCAGTGTGTTGACTTTGTACAGAAGAGCCAAACACTTTAGATAGCAAACTCCAAAGGGGCTAAGTAGCAAACCCCAAAGCGGCTAAGTAACAAACTCCCAAAGGGGCTGAGTAGAAATAAAAGTAGTAAATAACATTCTTTGTACTGACTGGAGTTGGGAAATTTAGGCTGGATGCCATTAAAAACGTGGCCAAAGAGTATATATATTTGTTTACAGTGAATTGCAGCCTGCTGCAATAGTTTCACTTACATAAAATACAGGCTGATTTATTGGATTACAGCACACGTGAAAGTTGAACTCTGCAGTTGAAAATCCAGCTGTTATGTAATTTCATTGCTCCAGAGTGATTGGGGTTTGGGCTGTTTGGGTTTTTTTTTTGCACACAATCATGTAAACCAGCCTCAGGATATGTCATGCCCCATCTATTCCACCAGCAATGTAAACCAAAAGGAAATCTCTTGCTCTTTATGATACATCATCAGATTTGTTAGTGAAGTTTAACTGAAGCATGATAAAAAGCAAAATGCAGTTATCTAAACATACTAATGTGGATGGAGAAGGTGTCCCTGTCCATGGCAGAGTGGTTGGAACTAGATGATCTTCAAAGGTCCCTTCCAACCTAAACCACTCTATAAATTAAAAAGAGAGAAGCCACATTCCAAAGAGACTTTAAATAAATTCAGCTTTCCAAAGTGTACTTTTTTTCCCCCTTGTTCAAATTACAGAGCTTTCACAGAATCACAGAATGTCAGGAACTGGAAGGGACCTTAAAAGCTCATCCAGCCCAACTCCACTGCCAGAGCAGGATCACCTAGATCAGATCACACAGGAACACATCCAGGCAGGTTTTGAGTATCTCCAGTGAAGGAGATCAGAGAAGGAGCTTTCACTCAAGTAATTCAATTTTTAAATACATTAAGATTCCTTTAAATTTCTCTTCTAGATATAACACAGTCCAAACCAGCAGACAGGCTTCCTAAGCAAAATAATGATTTTTGACAAGTAAATTCATTATTTGTTGTAAAAAATCCAACTAGTGCTAATTGGTCAGTAGACAGGTGTGGGAGAGACTCATATCCCTGAAACTGTTTTGTTTGAGGGGGGGAACTAAGGTCTAGTTGTTCTGATAGCTTTGAAATAAAATGATTATTTGTGGTTACATGGAGCTGTTCTACACCTGTGGAATTAAACCTTACGCTGCCAATTTACTACCATAAGCCACTTTATGTGTCCCTCATCACCTGTCCATCACATAATGACAAACTTCCAGATCTGTGAAACTATAAACAATGTTTTTTAGCCCAATTCACTAAGAATTAGACAAATATAATCAGAAGAGTGACCATGTCAAGTACACCTCTAGCTACAGTCTGCAAAGGAGGAGCAGGTAAATATTTCTGGTACAAACAATCATCTGGGAAACTAAATCTCCTGAGAATGAGTTAACTTCAAATCTGCCACCCTGCGATGGAGGCTCAGGTTGCAGGAGGGTGATACAAACTCCAAAAAAAACCCCCAAGCATCCTTCATTCTAATACCATTTCCAGGCAATGTGTGCCCTTCTGAACTACTACAGAGGTAGCAAGCAATGAATAACCTTTGACAAAAGAGCAAAGCCACATTTCCATTCCAGGCACCACTTATTACCATTCTTTATACTGCCAGCATTAACCAAGTACTTCAGTACATTCGGAAAGATGAATTTTTACCCACCTATTGGCACAATCCTGTCTGGTTCACAGCAGTAGAAGCATACCATATTCCCAACATTTTAACTGCAACTCGCTGTCTTTTACTGTTTACCATCATCTCCTGCAGGCAAAACCCAGTCCCCAGGTGCAGAGAGAGCTCTTCATTGTGTGGCGGCAGAAGCTGACTGAACACTGCTCTGCTCCTGACTAAACACGCTGGTTGTCACCTTCAAATTAAGACAGTGAAGACTCTGGGACCTGGGCAGAGAGAGCTGCTTTGCAAGACACAAAATAGCCTAGGAACTAAGAGGATAACAGAGTGGCAAGATGCAGATTAAGTGACACTGAGGCTTCTTCTTACTGGCCTGGGCTGCTGTCATTCTCTCATTGCCTTTATTTTTTCCTAACTGAAAAATAGACACAGAAGGCAATGTTAGAACTCGAAGCAAGATCCTTCTGTGTGTCAGGCACAACTACCCAGGCATTTATCTAGCAGAATATTGTGCATCTGCCTTTAAAATAATGACAAGCCATGCAAGAAGAGGTAGTAAACATCCCAGTTCCCCTCAAAGCACGAGTGTTGACACACTTGGAAGAAAACAGCACCAAACAAAACAGGCTCTTAAAGGCACCTTTAATAAATGCTAAGTCTCCAGGAGTTGTCTTCTAGTGGTCTTCCACACAGCATTAAGAGATGGTGTTTTGAGAGTGGGCACAACCACTGAAGTAGGCAAGCTACAGAGTATGTCTTTAACATCCAGACAGCCTTTTAACATAAGCAAAGCTGAGTGATCACTTCACTTTTACAGACCCTCATCTTCGTCCTACAGGTTTCTAAACCCATCCCTAGCAGAAGTTACCACCACAACATCCAGTTTCAGTTTTATACTGTTTCAAAAACTCACTCTTCCATCTCAGTCATGTTGTCTGCTTATCCAAGGCCTCTCTCATTTATTATATTAAATTAGTGATAGCTGTATGCTCTAAAATGTAATTATTGTACTGATTACACACTGTCTTGCTGCATTCCAGTATGGTAGAGCTGTCAGGAAAAGCAGGAGCATTTTGATGAGCTTTTCTGATGACAGAAGAGAGTCTCTTCAATTCAAAGGAGAATTAGGATGCCATTTAATGAGAACTCAGTGACACAAGAAGTAGATAACAAAGAAGTACAGATTACACGGTCTGTCAGTTTGAAACCAGTAACCCCTCTGATAAATTGAAGTGTTCTCCCCACGGAAAAGGGTTGAAACCCTGAGTTTAAGCCCACCACGTGACACTGAGACATGCCAAAATGACTCAGTCGTGAAAAAGGAACCATGGTCTAAGTTGCAGCAGTAGAAATGCTGCCAGCCAAATGAAGGAAACCGATGAGGTGCCACCTGGAGTCAGTCTGACACCAGGGCTGAGATCACAGGTAACAGAGAAGGGAGCACCTGGTCTGAAACAGCCCTGAACTGGGCTCATTCTGCTTGGACAAAAAGGGCAAAAAGAAATGTAAGTTACCTGCATTTATACTGAGTGGTAAAACAGAAAGGAGAACAGAGTCTGTCTGAAACCAAGGAATCATAGAATCAGTCAGGGTTGGAAGGCACCACAAGGATCATCTAGTTCCAACCTGCCATGGGCAGGGACACCTCACACTAGATCAGGCTGTCCAGAGTCTCATCCAGCCTGGCCTTAAACACCTCCAGGAATGAGGCTTCCACCACCTCCCTGGGCAACCTGTTCCAGGCTCTCACCATCCTCATGCTGAAGAACTTCTTCCGAACATCCAGTCTGAATCTACCCATTTCTGGCTTTGTTCCATTGCCCCCAATCCTCTCACTATCTGACAGCCTAAAAAGTCCCTCCCCAGCTTTCTTGTAGGCCCCCTTCAGACACTGAAAGGTCACAATAAGGTCACCTTGGAGCCTTCTCCTCTCCAGACTAACAGCCCCAACTCTCTCAGTCTCTCCTCAAAGCACAGCAGCTCCAGCCCTCTGATCATCCTTGTGGCCCTTCTCTGGACACTTTCTAGCACCTCCATATCCCTCTTGCAATAGTGGCTCCAGAACTGGATGCAGTAGCCCAGGTGTGGTCTCACCAGTGCAGAGAGGGAGGATCACTTCCCTCACCCTGCTGCCCACGCTGCTCTGGCATGATTTACTGCGTATTTACATGCTCCACTACAATGCTATTCAACATGATGTTTTGAGAAGGTGGTCTAGTTAGTGGTCACAGAGGTGTTGGGTTGATAGCTGGACTTGATGATCTACCTTCGATATATCTTTTCCAACCTAAATGATTCTATCAGAAAAAATGTCAAGGAAAGAAAAATTCCAAAGTAGCTGAAGCAAACCAGGAAACAATAAAATTCATCTAGTGCTAGTTGGTGAGCTCTCACATCCCTGTAACTGGGGCTTTTGGGGAACAAAGGCCCAAGGGAAACTGAAGTTGGTTTGGTAGCTTTTAAATGAAATGCTCCACATTTAGGATTTCAGTGCAACAAAATGGAACAAGATTTGATTAAAAGCAGCAAGAGCACACAACTTCCTGTCGAATTTCAGCTCTAATTAGAGGTTTGGAAGTCATCTGCACAGCAAACTAAATGTTATTTACCAATGAAAAATTGGAATGCCTTTGTTTCATTGATAGCTTGGTTCATGAAGCATATTTCAGTGGAGTCACTGATGCCCTGCAATAAAATGGTTGCCGTCTGTTTGTGAATCAACGTTCATACTGCTCACTGTTTTTATCAGTGCCATTTGTCACGTCTGTGACACCTTACTCCGGGTGTTTAATGGAAGAACAAGGTGAGGGGAGGTAAAGATCGGCAGAAGGGTCTGAAGCTGGAGCCAGGAGAGGGCGTGCTGGGACTCGGCCAGGTGAGAAATTCATCAGCTGCCCTGGTCTCAGGCTGCATTTTACAGGGGAGGAAACTGTCAAACCTTTCCCCGTGTTCTGCTCACAATGCTCGTCTAGGCTTACGAAGCATTATTTCAGTTCTTTGTTCTCCCAGAAGGCCACCATTCTCCCAGGTAAAAGAATCAAACCCAAGCCTTCCTTCAGAGGAAAGGAACTGTCACAACAGCTGGTGCTGTGTTTTACACATTCAGCTGTGCTGAGAGCGTTTCGGTGCCACAATTCCCATCCTTTAGATTGAGCTGACTCGACTGTCATTACTAAAGTTAAAACACAAACCCGCCCCAAGGCTCCAAGAACTCATCCTTCACTGCAAATACTTCCACGTGCTCAAGCACTTCCATTTCCCTCATTTTTGCATCTGCAGGATCAAATTCTTCTACTGCCTCAAACCTCAGGGGTAAGCAGCAGATGCACTGTAAAGAAAGTATTTCTGCAGGTCTGGGGGGACTGGTTAGCTCAGCAGTTCATCTCGGCAGTTCAGCCTGGAGAGGAGGAGGCTGAGGGGAAACCTCACTGCTCTCTACAACTCCCTGAAAGGCAGCTGGAGTGAGGCAGGCTTGGTTTCTTCTCCCTAGTATCAGGTGACAGAAGAAACGGCCTGAAATTGTGGCAGGGGAGGGTAAGGTTGGAGATCAGGAATTTCTTTGCTGCAAGAGTGGTCAGGGTGCTCAGGGAGGTGGTGGAGTCCCCATCCCTGGAGGTGTTCAAGAGTGTATGGACATGGCACTTGAGGACATGGTTTACTGGGTATGGTGGTATTGGGTTGATGGTTGGACTCAATGACTTTAGAGGTCTTTTCCAACTGAAACAATTCTAACAATTCTATGATTCCTCCTGTCTTAAATTCCTGTCAGCTCTCCACATCTGCCATTTGAAAGACACTGGGCTGCAGACAGTGTAACACAGCACAATCCATTTAGGTTTTTCTTATTGCAATATTTAGCTGGAAAATAACAACCACAGAGTAAAACTTAACTTTATCTAGAGGGCCAAAGGTAACTGTCAGGAGCTGGTGAAGCATATAGAGCCTGCAGACACATTTTACTGACAGGTTTATCAACACCAGAACACCACCACTAAGTGCTAAAGAAAAAAACACCTAAATATTAAGAGCTATGAAAATCTAATAGATTTTAATCATAAACCCCACAGGTTTAGTACAAATGAACATTCCTGCAAAAGCACAAGAAAAACTGTTCAGAAAATTTTCAATTTCAAAGCATGAAAAAAATAATCAAAGTAAGCTCTGAGGTAACATCCAGAGGCCTGGGATGAAGCTTTCTTTAAAGACTTGGGGCAAAGGAGACTTGACAAGGTTGGAGCCATGGCAGATCTCAATTTGACACAGCTCGAGAGATTTTTTTTTCCCCTGGGCTGATGTCTAGAAAATTCAAAGAGCTTTGTGGATTTTTTTTAAGCAAACCTCTTTGTCTACCTTGTCCATTAGACCTCAGAGTATTCAGTGGTCTTGTGCAGGCTCTCTTGCAATGCTAATAAATTACCTGTCTACAAACTTCCATTATGTATTTTAATTTCAGATGGTGAGAATTTTAATGCTCATAGTTAAAACCTGAATGTTGCTTTACTCAAGTAACCCATTAAAGAGATTCAATGCCACACTGACACCAACAAAGAAAATCCATGAGAGCCCATAAACCACCAGATTGCTGCAGTCACCAACATCTCAAGAGCAAACAGCCCTCTCTTTGGGAGAAAGGCCTGTAGGTGTTTTGCTGTCATGTATGATTCCCTTAGACCTCCACATCAGGCATCACTGATCAGCCTTTTGTTTTGACATTTGATTTATAAAACAGCTGCTCCTCTTTTTACATGAAAACAGACACAAGGAAGTGCTTGTTCTTGAGAGAGGATTCCTAAATGCAAATCCTGAGGAGGCTTTTCTCTAGTTCATTTAGTTCCCTGACTACTGGACTCGATGATTTTCAAGGCCTTTTTCAACCCTAATGACTGTATGATTACTTTTTTTCCTGCAGAAAGCCAGTTCAGACAGAAGCAATACTTCTTTTTGAAATGAGCATTGTTTTCAGAACTGTCTCAAGAGTTTTACAATTCACTGTATCTGAAAGACCAAATATAGAATCACAGAATTGCTTTGGATGGAAAAGCCCTTTAAGATCAAGTCCAACATTCTCTAACTGCCAAGTCTGGTGCTAAATCGCATCCCTCAGCAACACATCTCTGCGTCTGTTAAACACCTCCAGGGATGGGGATTCAACCACCTCCCTGCATAGCCTGATTCAGTGTTTGAGATCCCTTCCAGCAAAGAGCTTCCTTCTCCTACCCAATCTGAACCTACCTTGGGGAAGCTTGAGGCCATTTCCTCTCATCCTATAAGCTGTTAATAGAAAGGAGAAACCAACCACCACCTGACTCCTACCTCCTTTAGAGGAGTTGTAGAGAGCAATGAGGTCTCCCTTCAGCCTCCCATTTTCCAGACCAAACAACTCCAGTTCCCTCAGCTGCTGCTCACATGGCCTGTCTTCCAGACCTTTCACCAGCTTTCAGTATTAAAGCCAAGACACCTCAGATAAGATATTCTGCCTTTATTTTTTCTTTCTTTTTTCCTTCAAATTAGCTTGGTACCTCTGCTCTAAGAAGTGCTGTAATCTTGGCATCATTATCTCTTAAAAACAATGACTCACAGTGCCCTTGTACATAGCAGTGTTTCCCATGCCACAGCACAGAGAGAAGAGAACAAATCAGCATGAAGAAATTTATCTGGCTGAAGAGAACTGCACACATCCCAGATCAGTGAGACTCAAGGAACAACTACAGCAAGGCAACAGTTTGTCTGTGAGCTCTGAAATGCTTTTTCATATGAACCCAAGAACCAGCATGGTTTACTTACAGTGTGTGACTCCTGCCAGGGTCTGGTAGAAGGTAGGAGTGTCACTGTCATCAGTGAGTGTCACATACACACCTCCAGACAGCAGCCAACGGGAAAATGTGAAAGCATCTTTGTTGTGCAACAGCCAAACCCTGAACTTCTCATAGTTCACCTTTTCACTCTGCAAGAAAAATAAAATGTGAGCTGTTTTCCTCTGCTTTCTCAGTACTGGTAAACAGGAACGAGCCAGCTGCACACACACAAATTGGGACAATCTCCTGTAAAAATAAGTACTAAACTGATTTTTTTTCCTTTGGAGCCATGCCTGTTTTCCCATTTCACTCTGAAGTACAGCACTGGGAGGGAAATTACTCCTCAGTGCTCCCCGCATTTCAACCACCTACTCAGTGTGGCCTTTGGAAAGCCATTTATCCTGAACCTGAGGTTAAAGGGATTAGAAGAAAAATGATTACTTACAACTGAAAATAACAGGGCTTATTTTGATGAATTTCAATTTATTATGATAGATAAGAGCTCTTATGTGCTAAATAACAGGTGCTATAAAGTCATAAACATTCTGTTAGAGCTGCACAAGTATACAAACAACACAAAAATCTGATTTGTGAGTGACTAACAGCAAGATTAATCACTGTAGGAACATGTCAACTTTTTGCCTCTGTTGACCAAAACCCACTTTGGAATGTGCATGTGAATATGACATTCAAAGGATCTTCAACTCCTTGTCTCTTGTTGGATGTCTCATGGACCTATCTGTTCCTATAGATCCACAGAGTTTAAATGCTGGAGAGGCTGTTTAAACCATGCAGCTGAATGGTTTCCAAGCTGTGGCCATGAAACCCTAGGGGTCATCAGATTCATTTGTACAGGATGTACAAACCACCTGAAATAAAAGCAAACCTCTTAG
The DNA here is from genome assembly GCF_015220805.1 of Pogoniulus pusillus. Taxonomy (NCBI): domain Eukaryota; kingdom Metazoa; phylum Chordata; class Aves; order Piciformes; family Lybiidae; genus Pogoniulus; species Pogoniulus pusillus. The sequence goes on along the minus strand of NC_087290.1, from coordinate 12,040,908 downwards.
CAGTAGACAAACCCATTATATGGAGATCCTACTCTCCAAAGGAAATAAAAACAGCGATCTGCAAAGTGGAAGAGGTTTCACATCATTATGTGAACTTCCCTAATATCACAGACCATTAAACCTTACTACATTACACCTCTGCAGATTCCAACAATTTGCATTTGGCCACAGACTACCTGCAGCTGCCAACTGTAGACAATTGAAAAGCCACTGCTTCCTCTGTCAAGTTGCTCAAATGATTAATCAGCATCACTGCTACAACATTTGTTTCATATTCCACTTGTAATGGCTTATTTCAGCCTCCAGATCATCATTCTTCTGATGTCTCTTTCCTTAGACCTAAGAGTGTTACATTTTTTCCCCATCAAACAGATGCAGAAGCATCCCACCACTTACAGATACCATCAAAACCTTCCAGACTGCTATAATTCAAGGAAGTCAGGGTGTTACAATGCTCCTCCATCACCAGTTTAATCTGTATATATCCACACTGCTGACTGACAGCATGGTCCTAACCTTCCTCTTACCGACCCTCTTTCTGATCCTTCATCCCTTCTCTTTTGTGACAGCAATCACATTACTGCAGTCATGCAGCAAAACAGATCTAGCTGAAAAACAACCTCCAGGATTAGGAGCTACAGCAAAGGGCTCACTTCTCAGCTAGATCAGTTTCCCATTGCGCTTCATCAAGGCATCATAGAAATACCTGAGCCAGCACAAAGGTAGGAGAATGAATGACACTCAGGAGAAGATGGACTTTGCAGGATTTAACCCATTATAGAACTACTTGCTTAAGCAAAAGCAGAACCAATTCTACTGCTGAATTAACACAGAACAAAGCAGATGAGAATTTTCACTTTTTTTTCCCCAATTTCTCTGGCAGTCTGAGTCAGAGACAAAACCATTTTCTTGCTATTTGATCCATTCTACTTTCTTCATTGTTTCTGTAAATGGAGCAAAAGCTGTGTCATGGTTGACTAAGCCTCTGTTTTTACAACTGATTAGAGAAAGGACAAGGAAGAGAGACAGGAAAGCTTTTGACAGGGGAGGGAGAAAAGGCATTTGAATTGTGCAGTGTTTACAGCTGAGCCATGATGGGACCTGAGCAGCTAGAGCAAATCAGGTATCACTGAATTTGGGTTTTGTATTTCAGAAACAAGACTGATGCAAATTCAGCTATATTTTAAAGCTCCTGTTTCTGGATGTATCCATGCAATAATGCTGAAGGAATGAGAAGTGCCTACAAACACCATCCTTGAATGCATAAACCTGTGGGCCACATATGGCAGGCAGGAAGGCTCACAGAAGGAACATTAAACTTCCTCACTCTCCAGCAATGACCCAGTGTGATTAAGAGGCTAGTAAATCCTGCTGAGTGGGTTATTACACTATTTTCATTTTAAAAGAAAAATCAATATCCAGCATTTTCTTCAGCAGGGAAACAGAGTGAAGGCAGATTGATGCTTCTCTTCCTGCAAGTCTTCCTAAGGTATGTCTGGATGACTGGGACAGTGTGCAATTAACTTTTAGGGTATCATTCATCAAGCCACATTGATAGGAAATTATAAATAGGAAATACTGAAGTGAGCCAGCTCCAGAAACTGGACTGCAGCATACACATGATTGATGATTCCAGCCAAGAGTGAAGAATGGAATCACTGCCTACAAGGCTGAGATGGTGCCACTGCTGGATTCAGTGGCTCTGCCTCAGTCAGTGCCATGACCAAAGGTATCTTTGATACGGCACAAGAAAAATCTAAGGTAACACAGTAATCCAACACCCACAAATAAAGCTTCTAGCCCATCAGTTTTGCAGTGGAATGGATAATGATGACTAGATTTTGCTGATCTATGGTCCTCTGATAGAACACGAAGCAACCAAAGCACAAAACCCTGGCAACAAACCAGGATCAGCAGTGCCAAAGAAGCATCTGCACATACTTAAAGATAACAACAGCCTGAGTTTGACAAGAACTTCATAAAGGATACATCTCTCAAACAACCTAAAGCATAAATAAAGGTTGTAGCTCCTGGCAGACATAGTGAAGCAAAAGAAGCAATACCATAAACCTCTTGTTTTGAAGCAATTGCTGCTGGCAGGCATTTTGAAGTCCACGATGCAGGTTTTCTTCGCCCTCTCGGGTCTGCTCTAGATTTCTTTCCTAATCACAGTAAAATGTCCACACTAACAAATAAAATTCCACTGGCAATATTAGTATTTAACTGTACTTGAGAAGATGAGTACCCTTGGGAAATGTTATCTTTCAGACCGGCACAGTAAGGCAAAAAGTATGGAGAATGTTTGCATTTATCTACAAAACTGTTACTCACCCCAATCTCAATTAGATGTAATATTCCAACACAAGAAACTAGGAGCTTTCACTCAATTTAAGTGAAGTCAATTTGTCCCCACACATGTATGAGACCATGTATATGTCAGAAAAAAACCAAAGTACCCAATGAAATACACTTTGTTGTAAATGCATTAGGATAAAACCAGTCTGAAATACCTCAGAGAAACATTTCTTGAGTGACTCTGGGACTTTCCCATCAACCACATGCAGCATCTTCTCCATCTCTTCACGGACAACATAGCTCCCAGATTCATTAGAGAAGAGACTGAAAATGTCTGAGGAAGGAGATAAAAGTTTCAGCAATATGGAGGTTATATCCTTCAAATGTTAAACACATACCAGGCTGAGAATGCCAAAACTTGTGCAACTGAAGGACTGGACTAGGCTGCCCAGGGCAGTGGAGGAGTCCCCATCCTTGGAGGGGTTTCAAAGCTGTGGAGATGTGGTGCTGAGGGATGTGGTTTCACAGAATGGTAGGGGTTGAAAAGGACCTTGAAATACCATCAAGTCCAGCTCCTCTGCCAGAGCAGGATCACCTAGAGCAGGATACACAGGAAAGCATCTGGATGGGTTTTGAATGTTTCAAGAGGAGACTCCACAGCCTCTCTGAGCAACCTGCTCCAGGACTGTCACCTTCAGTGAAAAAGTTTTTCTTTCTGTTCTCAGGGAACCTCCTCTGCTCCAGCTTGCACTCCCTGCCCCTTGTCCTGTCCTTGGCCATCCCTGAGTGGAGTCTGGCTGCGTCCTCCCCACACTGCTCTGCATCTTTATCGCAGCAACGAGGGCAGTCCTAAGGCTCCTCTGCTCTCAGCTCCAAGCCCCAGCTCCCTCAGCCTGGCCTCACAGGAGATGTTCCACTGCCTGCAGCATCTTTGTGGCTCTGTGCTGGACTCTTTCAAGCAGTTCCCTGAGGGCCTTGAGCAGAGTTTAGTGGTGACCTGGCAGCGCTGGGTTAACAGTTGGACTTTATGATCTGCAAGGTCTCTTCCAACCAAAATAAATTCCACAGTTCTGTGACTAAAACCTTGGACTCTTTCAATTTCAAGATAGCTCAACAAAGTTTAGGTCAGGAAGCATGTCCTTTTTCTTTTATCCTTGTCCACCTCTCAAAAGGAAAATAATCACTATCAAGTCAGATAAGGAAGGAAGACAAAACAACAGCAGGCAGATGCTTGCATTTGTTTTGCCATCCCCCTTCCTCTGCCCACACACTGCGATCAGCACCTTTCTGTAGGATCCCCACACTTACATTCAAGATGACTTATCAATTATTTCATTTTTGGAGAGTGCAGAAAACTAAAATGCACTGAATTCTAAAATACACAGCTAAAAGTGTCTAAATTGATTGGCCAATGCACACCCTGGTTACATCTAAAAGTAGGGCTCGAGGATACCCCAATTTGTTTGCTCTACAGATGTGTGTTGCACACTCACTGGCTTCTATCCTCTTGTTCCTCAGGTAAGTTATGGTACTTACATTTTGCTTTCTCTTCCTCTCTTCCTCTTGTAAGTAGAACTAATCCAACTATCAGATTATTGAAGTGCAGCCCTTTGGATATTCCTCCAAATGAACAGTAGATAACCTAGAAGAACAAACAGAGGAGTTAATCAAAAAGTTAACAGGAAAAACAGTGATGTCAGAACTAAAAGCAACAACTCCTGCTGAGGCTGTGTTGATGTTGTTTTCAGACTAGTCACCTCCCAGGCAGCTAAACACACTAAGGTGAATTCTCTTCCAGGACATGTAAGTGAGCCTTGGCACTGTCTCTGAGTTAGTGAAAAGCAGGAACAGCAAGAGGAAAGAAACAGAACGCTGCAGTGAAGAAAAGAAAATACCCACGACAAAAGGGTGACGTTGGATTTATTGCTGGAATTGCTTCTCACACACTGAAAGTGGCAAGGTGGAGAAAGTCTACCCCTGCTGCCTTTCATAGACTCATAGAATTGTTTTGGTTGCAAAACACCTTTAAGACCATCAAGTCCAACCATTCTTTAACTCCACGAAGTCTGGTGCTAAGCCATGTCCCTCAGCACCACTCCTACGCCTCTTTTAAACACCTCCAGTGATGGGGGTTTTAACCACCTCTCTGGGCAGCCTGTCTCAGCCTTTCAGAACTCTTTCAGTGAAGAGGTTTCATGTAATAAAGCTCCCCTGGTGCAACATGAGGCCATTTCTTCTTGTCCAGGCTCTTGCTGCTAGGGGGTTGTCAAGAGCAACGAGGTCTCCCCTCAGCCTCCTTTTTCCCCCAGCTAAACAAGCCCAGTTCCCTCAGCTGCTCCTAGTGAGACCTGTCCTCCAGACCCTTCACCAGCTTTGCTGCTCTTCTCTGGTAGGAAGCAGAGAAGCAGAATTCATCTACAGAATGGCCTCTAGGTGACCTCCAAAGATGTATCAGGCAACAAGGCAGTAAAAAAAAAAATCCTGAAATGCTCAGTCTTCTATCCCAGTTGCTCCCAGACAGAACAGTGAAGCAGAGAGATTCCCTGAAGACACTCATCTCTGTAGAATCCTGTTACCTTCAGTAAGTCCTCTCCTTGTCCACCCATCAAGCTATCATTTTCCATTGTTATCACTTAAGACTATTAAAAGGTGTCTGAAGGCAAGCAAATGTAAACGAGGCAGCTAAAACAGGAGGGATCTAATTCTCTAGACAACATCACCTACACCCTGCAGTTCCAGCCCAGCAGAAGACACAACACTACCCAAACACATTAACTTCCCACAGGGTGCTCAGATCAGCCTCTTCTATGACAGAAGTTTAATCCATTTACAAATGCTTGGAGGGCAAAATTATTAGAACCAAATTTGTGCTCTATTTGACCACGATGATTGTGTATGCTTCATGGACAATGTCATGGCAGGAATTTGAATTTCACATTTTCTATGGCTAATCATTGTGATTTCATAAGATGCCTCCAAGGCTACACTGTACATGTAAGCAATTTACCTTTACATTACATTGGAATTATGACTTCTTTTAAAATAGGCAGTTAGCTCTGCTGAACACTACACTGAAAATCTTAATACAACTGGTTTTGATCAAAAACCCCTAGAGCAGAAGAGAGAATTCTTACATTTGAGATTAAGAGGACTTCCAGGACAAAATGTACATATGAATAAACACAGGAGGGATCACAGGGTTTCTTTCACTAATTTTAATATCATTTTTCTTTACACTTTATTCTCCATCACTCCAATTTAACCTTTCTTTTAGGCTTGTTCGTTTAATTCAATTTAACCTTTCATTTAGCCTTTTTAAGAACAGCTGGTTTATAAACAAGCTTGAATAAAGCTGTCTCCTTGCTTTATCCATCTGAAAGTTAGTTTATACCCATTTCTGACTTTTTCCATTCATTTCATAGTTCATAGAATGATTAGGATTGGAAGGGACCTTAAAGATCATCCAGTTCCAACCCACTGCCATGGAACTAGCCCAGGTTGCTCCAGGCCTCATCCAATCTGGCCTTGAACACCCCCAGGGAGGGAGCATGCACAACCTCCCTGGGCAACCTATTCCATTATCTCACTATTCTCACTGTAAAGAATCATGTGGGTTGGAAAAGACCTTTTAAGATCATTGAGTCCAAGTACCCTATAAAAGTCAGTAAGAGGCAGCATGAAAATATGATGCAAGTTTGTATTTTCTAAAATGACTTAATGCTGTTGCAGCTTTACTTAGAATAGCCACACCCAGACAGTATTAATGCAATTGACACTACAGAATGTAAAATGTAATGCAATTATATGGTAGACAGACAGATTTTTTTTATCAAATCTAAGTGTGACATGTCATGTTTCATGGGTAACTGAAGAGTGTAACAAAATGGTTCCTATTCTGTAAAAAAAAAAAATCTCATTCTACACAAAGTGTTCCCTTCAAGGCCTGTGCCCCTACACTCCAGTCAGCCTGCTAGAAGAGCAGGACAGGATGCTCAAAGCATTCTTTTGGCTCCTTTCTCTAGAGTATAGTACGTCCTGGATTCCTTCCTGATTCTATCCTTGTGATCCCTCTTTTCTCTCTGTACTTGAGAAGCCTGTGTTCTTGTGGCTGCCCCCTCAACATGTCCTTCATGTTTCTGTTGGCACTGTCCCTCTTCTCTTTGCATTACTTGAACTACAGCTTCTTAACCAATTAGTCACACTTGGAGAGAAGAAAAAAATAAATGCACTGACACCGAACTACCTAATAAGTATCACAGAGTGCTGTGTATAAACTGTCTCATCTGTAGGTATATATATAAAAGGTTTAATCTCATTAGTCATTTACATGACTCACAGGCTGAAGTTAGGTCCTTTCTCAACATTCTTCCCCTCCTCAGTCTGAAATACAAAGGTATTAAAAACACTTTCTGGAAATATTATCAGCATTTTGTCCTTCCACCCCCTCTGAACAATATTCCTTCTACCAAGGTGCCCACATCTGCACACAGCAACCACATTATTCCCTCAGATGTAAAAATAAATGCTGTGTGCATGCACCTCACCACCTGACCAGCTTTCCTGCAATTCAAACAATGCCAACAGCACATATCTGAATCTCATTTAATTAATCCCTTCAACCCCCTTCTTCCAAGAGATCCTTCTAGAACATTTCTGCCCTGAGCATCGCAAAAGTGCGCTCCACGTGCACAACAAACACGTAAGTTGTCTGACCAGAGCTCCACTGGCTTCAGCTCAGTGCTCTATGTCCCTGTTGTAAAACTCTGTTTCCTTCTCATGAATTCCTGATGGCATCACTACTCAGTTATGAAAAACTATTATGCAAACCATGCAAAGACAGCCCTGCAATCTGAGGATCAAAACGATCAATTTTAATGATTGAATGGCTGAAAACTCAAAACAAGGTTTTAAGCTGCCTAATGACTTTGCCTGCCTTTCCACATCCTGAAGCCAGGAATTACAGAGCATCTCTTCATGGTACAAGCAGAATCAAATCCAAATTCTGTCCAGATTTACAGTGCTCAATCTAATAGATGTGACTACTGCTATAATATATATATAAAATAATAACATAAATGCTAGAAGTACACAGTAATTGGTACTAGAATGTTGAGATGTCAGAGTGCCAGTTTTAATGAGATGACATCAAAATCCAATTACGATGCTTCTATGAATTTTATTTCACCCACTGGAACCCAAAACCTGCAATATAACTGTAATGAGTGTTAAGAGAGAAAGACACAATTTTGGTGGTCATTGTAAGGACAGTTTAAGGTAGAATGTAGCCAGCACACACACATCTAAAAAGAATGGAGTCTCTATTTGTGACCCAAAGTTTACTTCATCCAAACCAGTCATTTAATGCTTAATATTGGCATAAAAGGGATCAAAACCAAGCCATAATGTAAAAATCTGAACAGTCAAATCAGACACAGCAATGACTACTGAACACATAGAATCACAGAATCAACCAGGTTGGAAGAGACCTTCAAGCTCATCCAGTCCAACCTAGCACCCAACCCTATCCAGTCAACTAGACCATGGCACTAAGTCCCTGGGGGTATTCAAGAAAAGACTGGATGAGGCACTTAGTGCCGTGGTCTAGTTGATTGGATAGGGCTGGGTGCTAGGTTGGACTGGATGATCTTGGAGGTCTCTTCCAACCTGGTTGATTCTATGATTCTAAGTGCCTCATATCCAGTCTTTTCTTGAAAACCTCCAGGGATGGTGACTCCACCACCTCCCTGGGCAGCCCATTCCAATGCAAATCACTCTCTCTGGCAACAACTTCCTCCTAAAACCCAGCCTATACTTCCCCCAGCACAACTTGAGACTGTGTCCCCTTGTTCTGTTGCTGGTTGCCTGGCAGAAGAGACCAATCCCACCTGGCTACAACCTCCCTTCAGGTAGTTGTAAACAGCAATGAGGTCACCCCTGAGCCTCCTCTTTTCCAGGCTAAACAACCCCAGCTCCCTCAGCCTCTCCTCATAGGGTTTCTGTTCCAGGCCCTCCACCAGCCTTGTTGCCCTTCTCTGGACACCTTCCAGCACCTCAACATCTCTCTTGATTTCAGGAGTCCAGAACTGGACACAGTACTCAAGGTGTGGCCTGACCAGTGCTGAGTACAGGGGCAAAAAAACCTCCCTTGTCCTACTGGCCACACTGTTCCTGATGCAGGCCAGGATGCCATTGGCTCTCTTGGCCACCTGGGCACACTGCTGGCTCATCTTCAGTCATGCTTTAAGCTATGGGCAAATCCTAAACCTCCTTTTGATGTGATGGTGCTAACACACACTGCAGTTTTTCCCATATTAAGTGCTTGAATCTCCATATAAAAATCAAACTGACAACTATATTACAGAGGCAAATGACATCATCCTCATTAGTAACACTTAGGAAAAGTAGAAAAAAAAATGAGGCAGAAAAGATTAAGCTTTAAAAAAAATAACCCCTTGCCAGAGTGTTAAACTTTCTGCAATGCACACTTCACTTCTCACATTACCTAAATAAAACCAGGAGACTTGGACACTGCCTGTGAGGTCAATAACACCAAAGACAAAAGGAATAGCAGCTGTGATTAGAAATCATGTGGAGGAAGATATCATCTGAAAGGTCTGGCTGATCTTCTCTGCCAACTATATTTGAATTTCTCTCTCAGGGCAGGGGTAACACCATGTCAGAAAATGATGAGTTTAAAAACTCACAGGTCCAGGATGCTACTAAGTCTTTTCAGATATCACAGAAGGTTAGGTGCTGGAAGGGACCTCAAAAGATCATCTTGTCTAACCCCTCTGCCAGAGCAGGATCACCTATACCAGACATACACTATTCCTACATAGACATACACTATTCATGCCCATGAAGTATGTGTGTTCATTTTGCCTATTTTTCAATTAACTTGTACATTTATTACACATAAAATTTGTACACTTATTATATATAAAATCATTTTTAAGAGCTTGTAAAGATTAATTTGTGCTTTTAAAAGCGAAGTGAAAAAGAAAACCAAAACAATCCAGGGAAAGCAAAAGGAAGCTCATCTCCAGAGTAAATACAATCCTGCTGTAATGGCCACAGGGAGAGCTGCATCTTGCCAAGCTTTTACTTCCTCCTGGATATTCAGGTTCACTTCAAAGTCATCTGCCAGCTATTAGTTGGGTTGGAATCAACAGCTCAGTCATGCAACACATCACTGACAGGTCTGGAACATTATCTCCACACAGAGAATGTACACTGTGATGGTGTATGAAAAAACCCTTGTATCTGTACACACATGAATGTGCCTCCCCCAGAAACCAGCAAGATTACCTCAGCAACTTTTGGAGGGACTCCATCACCAAGAACTTCCCTGATGAAGCACTGTTGAGTCATGTAATAGGAGAGTCCACAAGTTCTCTTGAAAGCATCTTTCAGCCGCTTTAGCTCTATGTCTGTAACTGTGTTAAGGGAGAAAACAGAAGGAAAAAAAAAGATTTGGTGAACAAAGATGTCACAGAAATGTAATAACTTAAGGGATCTCCAAATCCTTACATTTACCTTTATGATCAAAAGATAAGAAATTAAATGCACGACTTCACCTAGACAGTACGAAAATCTGACTGCTAGAATATGAGATCTTACCAAAAAAAATGGAGGTGAAGCAGACCTTAACTGAGTATCAATCAACACAACAGTTCACTGCCTAACTTTTCTCTGACTACAATAGTGTATTGTAATTCCTTTTAAACCAGCATAGCTGATGAAGAGATGGAGGGAAAGGGTTGCAGAAGATGACAGCAAGATGAAGCCTAGAAAAGGAGACTTCATTGGAGGAAACTAGGTGATGCTCCTCTGTCTCCTCTCCCAGCAGTCCCACCCATGGCTTTATTCCTGCTGATCCAGGCTGATGATATGGATCAAACCACATTTTGTCACCATTTTTGTCACACGAAAGGACAGTAGGACAGCCAGCTGATTAATTTGGCATGCATGTAAGGCAGAGAAATGATCTGTAGCCAACAGAGCACCCAAAGAAGCTTCATCTAGTAACTGGCCTATCTTTCTCCATATGAAAAAATAAATATTTAATCACCACTTACATGCTCATAACAGTGAAGCATGAATTAACAGCAACTCAATGTAACTCTTCACCTAAGATTTTCCTGCACACTCTGCTTGCCAGCTAAAACCTGCTCCAACTTGTTCACAACCCATAAATGTGAAGCCTGATGACATCCCATTTATACTTGCACATAAGCTTCCTGAAAAGCAGTCCCTGCTTGCAAGTCTTACAGCATAAAGTAACTTTCTAGCAAAGTGTTCAAAAAGTGAACTATCTGGTTGAACTAAACAAGCCCTGAGTCAAAAGTCAAGCTGCAGTGAGTAAGAGGCCAGGACCTGGATCACATGGAAGTTCCCATGGCGAGCAGAAAGAGCTATTTACCATCTGAGAGCCAGAAGAAACAACGCTGTACACGATAGCTGCTCCACTGTATTTATAGCAAGGCATTTTCCTTCCCCTGATATAACATGCCAGGCAGAAACAACACTGACATGGCCAAAAGCCTGTCAAGCTTTTTGTCAGCCAAAATAAAAAAAAACTTGAGAGCCAAACCAGTGCTCTTTAAAATTCTCTGATTCAATTAATTCATTCATCAAAAGAAAAATAATTTCTGAAGTCACACTGAAACACTCCTCCCTAATTTTAATCCTGGTTAATATTAAAGCAAATTAGTGACTTAACCATGTGTAAAACAGAAACCAGGTTATGTTTCTTTTACAGTTTCATTATAAAGTCTGGGTACTTTAAAGCAGCAAAAAAATAAAATCAAAGTATCTAAGAAATGAACTTTAAAGTGTGAGCCACACAGGACTGGTGTTAGCCATTAACACGGATCAGGCTAAGACATGTTCAAGTTATCATCATCAGATCTCCTTTTAGTAAAACAATCACACTTTAATTAGATGGCAGAAGGCTGCTAGAATACTGTAACCTGCCCTCTGTGGTGTTTAAATGTCACAACTCCCCATCATATAGTTCAGGAGTAAAACCTTGAGACGGCTAAAGCAGGTAGGACAAGGGGTAATAGGCACCGGCCTGAACGTAGGAAGTTCCATCTAAATATGAGAAGAAACTTCTCTAATTTAAGGGTGATGGAGCACTGGAACAGGCTACCCAGAGAGGTGGTGGAGTCTGGAGACTTTCAAAGCCCAGCTGGACATGTTCCTGTGTGACCTGCTCTAGGTGAACCTGCCTTGGCAGGGTGTTGGACTTAATCTCCAGAGGTCCTTTCCAGCCCCTACCACTTAGTGATTCTGGCTCAGTGCTGCATTCCTGCCACACCCACAAGTCCCTGGGCAGAGGAGGTTCTCACAATCCAGTCACCTTCCAGCTGCCCTCACTGCTGAGCTCACTTAGTGCAGCAGCAGCAGCTCTCAGAAGGAGCACAAGCGCAAGCTTGATGAGTTACATTTGTGCACTGTCTGCTTGCTAGGACTAATTAAAAGAAATACAACAGCCCTCAGCCATGTCAAACTTCCAATTACTGCTTTAATAGAAGATTTTATTTATCCAGTAAATGTGAACCATGTGTAATAGGATGAACTATAAAGTGATTTTAGTTGGACAAGCACTCTCACGATCATGAACTGTACTGACAATTCCGTTCTGAGAATACCTGTATTAACAGAAATTAATTTGTAGGCCATATTGAGCACTCCAGAGATATTTTCTGGATCACCTTACATCCCTAAGTGCACCAAATAAGTTATGTGTTTCTAAGAGCCACTGAAACCGAAGCACCTCTGCGGTGGCAGAACTGCAGAGAACAGTATTTCGTGTGCTAAACCTTGCAGAGCTGCTGCTTCACAGCTTTGCTGGACAGCGGAGGCTGGATCACGAGTGAAGATGGCAAGCAGAGTGATGAGCAGTCCAAGTGGTGCTCAGGAGTGCAGAGTTCTCCCAAGAGCACTGCAGGAAGCAGTCATGGGTGTTTTGTGAGCACCTTCCACTGCCAAGTGTGTGCTTCTGGCAGTGCTGAAGAGTAGGAAAATTGCACACATGCATCTCTTGTGGAAAGGCAGAAGTGACTGGACTCCTACTGAAGGTGAAGAGAAGGCTGGGAAGAAGACCTTTAAAAAGAACTTTCAATATATCATTTAATTGCAGAAAAATGATTTTGCCAGTCCATGCTGCATTTGCAAAGTAAGTTACTAGTACTGGAGACCACTTACAATTACTATTTGCTAACAGAAACTTCCAAACAGGTCACAGAATTACAGGAAAGGTAATTCCATTCCTTCCCCAGGACACATTAAAATGACTGATGCTAGCCTTTTAACATCATTTGCAAAGCTATATAAAAGTAAGTTCATTATACATTTAGATGGAGGCGCATGAAAGTTCTACTGAAATGGGCAGAGTATAAATCAAAGATATTAGCAATGTCTACTCTGAGTCTGGAAGACAAACAAAATACTCCAATACTAAATCCCAACATCCAAGTAGCAGTGATACAGCACAGAGGTGATGTGATGATGTGTTGAGAAGAAACAAGACTAAGCCTCACATTATACTGTGATACTGTGTGATATTATAAATGTACCATTTCTAGAAGCAATATAAGTATAGTAGTATAAAAAATAAGAACATATCACATACCCAAGAGTTACCTTTTTCCCCACTCAAAACCACAGGTCCTACACAGCAAGCATCACAGACCACAGCCAGCTTGGATGAAGCCTTGAGCAACATGGTCTAGCAGGTGTCATCCCTGCTCAAGGCAGAGGGTTGGAACTAGATGATCTCTAAGTTTCCTTTTAACCCAAGCCAGTCTGGCTCCATGACCATGGAGCTATTTTTAATCCCACTTTCTGCCATAAATGTGGTTCACAACCCTGTTTTCTACACTGACTTAAGCTCCTTCAGTAAGCTAATTCACTTTTTCCAAAGGCACCACCTTACCAAACCCTTTCAGCAGACAGCTGTCTGCAAGCACCTCAAGAAAAGACCATTCACAAGCTGCTCTCACAAGACGCTCAAGACAGACACCACACTATGGGATACTCCGTTGCTGCATTCATAACCTGACAGTGAAAACCACAACGTGTTAGACTTCCCAAAATAAGATGATGGCAGTAAAAACCATCTGCACATCACTCCTACCAATAACAGGTGCCACAAACCCAGTTTTATTGCAGAGAAAGCAAGGCAATTTCACACACACCTCTCCCATTCTTTACATTTCAACACTGTAGAAGCTAACTTTTTATTCTAAGCTTCTAATTCAAAACAACACAGTTTCAGTAGTTAGACACTGTATTCTAGTTCTTAAAAAGATCATCTGTCTAAAAAGAAAGATCTATTCCACAAAAGGAGAAGTTACAGACTACGTTGTTCTGTCTTCGTAACTTTATTAATACCAACTCCTCGGTGCTGCCTTCGCTGGATGGCTTCCAACAAAGTTAAAGATTTCAGTTTAACAGAAGATTAGTGCTGCATCCAACTCCCCAGGGAATATTTGAGCTCCAGCTTGTTTAATAAAGTTTAAATGAAACCATGCCACCTCAGCTGAAAGTGTCACCTCAGCTCACAGTAATTGTAACCAACTCTCAGCTCATCCAACTGCCGAGGATATTTTTAGTTTAATAGTGTTACTTAAACTTAATGCTGTTTATATGGATTTTAAATCCACATCTGTCCAGGTAATGATTGGTCTAGTCCTGTTCAGCCCTGGAAACCACTCTGCTCTGCATTCATCCCAGTGAGTCATCCTGGAGTTCTCCTTTTAGGATCAAACTGGATCTGAAGCTCAAACTACGCAAGCCCAGATGCCCAGCTCTAGATTTAAACCTTATTTTGCCACCCCTATGAAGCTGACCTGAATTTCAGAGGGGATCCTCACCAAATGTGTCAATGATAGAAACAGAGCTGCAGGGAATCTACCTCAGCAAAAAAATACAGTGGGTTTCTGTAGAATAATGATGTTAGATACCCACATTGAGGCCATGGGATTTAATGTTCCACTTGAAAAAGAAAGGCAGGGAACACAGCTGAAGTGACTCCCTACAACTAAACCAAGGTAAAAACAAAGTTAATTACCCAAAGCATTTACTGTTAGTGCTCAAGTGCTCTAATATTTACATGTGCTCCATCAACAACTTTCCAAATTGAAAACTGTTTTACACAAAGACTGTAGCCCAAACAGTGTAGATAACCCCAACATTTATATGCTACAGTTTCTCTTCAAGCAGCTGAAGTCTTTTTGCTTAAACATTCTATAATGTTAAAGAAACATCTTTAAATGTACCTTAAATTCAGTCAAAGTACACTAAGCTGGAGGAAATCAACCCTTAGAACAGGGTTTGGCAGGTTTTGCAGACACATTCTCTATTCATTTTAGCAAGTTTCTTTTCTTTCCACATCCTGTAGCACTAAATCCCACCCCCACCTCCTTGTCTTTATCTTGGAGCTTTAAAATGTAGCGTGAGTAATGTATGGTTCAACGTGCAGCACAGCCTCTGTCATTTCAAAGGTCAGGCAGAAAAGGACAGGACAACTTTAGACAACAAACACCCCTGCAAAACTCAGCTAGCAGGGAAGCAAACACTTGCCTCAGCAAAAGTTACTCTACTGTTACAAGGCTGCTAGTGACATTCAGTAAGAGTCATCATAAAAATATGGCTGCAGAACTAAATACACCAAATATTGATATTTGTGCTTGTTTGATGAAGCTGATGAACCAGAGCTGTTCAGCCTGGAGAAAAGAAGGCTCCATTTCAGTACATGGAGGGGAACTACAGGAAGGCTGGGCAGGGACTGTTCAGAAAGGCTTTCAGTGACAGGACAAGAGGCAATGGTTTGGAAGTGGCACAGGGGAGATTTAGGTTTGACATCAGGCGGAAGTTCCACACAATGAGGGTGGTGAGACACTGGAATGGGTTGCCCAGAGAGGTCTTTGATGTCCAGCTCCTGGAGACATTCAAGCTCAGACTCCATGTGACCCTGGGCAGCCTGATCTAGTAGGAGGTGTCCCTGCTGAGTGCAGAGGGATTGGACTAGATGATCTTTGAGAGTCCCTTCCAACTTGATGCAATCTGTGAATCTGCGAGGGCAAAACTCTAGAAGTGCCTCTGCTTGGCACCGGTAGCTCGCTCACACCTAAAGCAACGACCCAAAGTAAGTCATCTTTCAGCCTGTGGCCCCTCTCCGACGCCCTTGCAGAGAAGTTTAAAGATTTACAGAAGCACTGAAGAGAAACAAGAAGGAAATTTACGAGCGAGCACTGCTGCTTAGGATGCAGCAGCTCCCACGTGAATGCTCAGCATTGTAGGAAACAAATATTCATTTGGAAGGGAGCCTGTCTAAAGGTTAAAAGAAGTGGTTAGCCAGGCTTAATGGATTTATCACAGCTTATAACACATAATTACTATATACCTTACCCATGACACGTGCGAGCACAATACTGACACTTTAAATTGCTATTTAGTAGGAACGCCAAAGCAGCCACTAAAAGTACCTTCCTTCACCACGCTGCTTCATCTACCCTTTAAATCCCAGCAGAAGGAGCTGAAATGCTGGGTGCAGAATGAGATACAAAATGTAGCTTTCAAAAGCATACAATTGTCTGCTGCAGTAGACAACAGGAATAAAAACAGCATTTGAACTGTCGGGATACCACCTGAGACATTCAGGCAAGAGATACTTAACCTCCTCTTGTCTTAGCTGTCTCAATCCTACCACGAAAATAAATTCTGGTCTACATCAGACAGATGGTTGGGAAATGATCTAAGATGCTCTGTTAAAAGTACTAGAAGCTACTACCAAAGAGCTGCTTTAATCAGTGAAAAGGGCAGAATCCCAGTAGCTTAACTGAGGGTAGGTGGAGTTAATCTGCCATGGCTACTATAAACTGACAGCCAATTAACTTAATTATAACAAAGTGGACACAAACAACGTGTGTATCTGTTTTCTTTCCTTTCATCTTATTAAGGCAGTGGCTGCTGAAAACCTCTCAGTGATTTGGCAACCTCTGCTTACACCAGAGTCACAGAAGTAACATGCAAGTCATCATTTCCATTAGTATGAGCAGCAGTAACAGCACCAAAAAGCTGATAAAAAAAATCTTGAGGTCTCAAAAGACTTCCTTCAGCTACATGAAAATAAATTATTTATTCTACTACTTTACAGGTGACTAGCAAAAAAAAAGAAAAAGCCAAATCAAGGCAGAAGACCACAGGGTGTCAGCAATGCTGAAAACCAAACCAGGAAACAAATTACAGCATAAACAGGAAGCAAAAAACAGAGAGGATAAAAAGTTCAGTTAAGGTGAGGGGTCAAGAAAGTTTGAGCTCATTTGACTAAAGTATCTTACAATTTATCTAGTGGTACTTACCCTCAGAACTTTAAGCACCAAAATGTCCATCATCCTCTAGAAACACACAAACCCCTGAATTTCCAATGTCACCACTGGCTGACAACCACCTCGCTGTGCCAGTGCCTTAATAACATAAAACCACAACAGAACACAAACCCCAACCAGCAGCCCTGCAGATCTCAAGTATACAGAGCAAGCAATAATTTGCAACCATCAGCATAAGACTGCATTTATCCTTTACTAAAAATAACCAAACCTGAATTTTAATAACACAGACAACTTGATCATCCTTTGGAAAGGAAGCAAAATTCACCTGCCTCAAGCTCTTCCTGACCTCCAGCTTTGGCTTTTAATAATTCTAATATTTTGATTTTTAAGTGACAATTTTACAGGTTCACTATCAAATTCACAGGGCATATAATTCTCTAACCAGACAATTATCTTCCCTGTAATCACTTGCTCAATATTTCCCCCAGGAATCTTCATCCTAGTTATACATGGAGATTTTATTACTTTTTTCATTAGTCTTTATTGTGACTTAATGGCTGCGGTTATGAAGTTGTCAAGAACCAAAGCAATTACTAAAAAGCTTCGAAGAGGTGAAATTTGCAAGTGAATATAAAATATAGTTGGGAACGACCCCAAATAGGAAGAAAGAGCTGCAAGATACAACTGAGATAAATGAATCAGCTACGGCTAATAAGGCAACCTCCACACCCACCTGGTCCTGCCTCAAAAAAGGAATTCACTTGGGAATATTTAGAGGGAAAACACAGACAAATGCTAAAAAAACCCCAACCAGTCAAACAAAAAAAACCACCAAAAATTACTCCTAAGGAATATTTCCTAACCAGAGTATCAGAAATTACACCATCCAAATTCCACAGTGCAGCTCACTAAAGACTTCACAGCCTTAGCAAGACATTTACCAAGAGCAGAAAGTGTACAGTTCTGGTATGTAAAAATACTCCAAATGAAGCATTCGATCCAATTGTTTGGGTTTTTCCCCCTCCCCACCTAGTCCTTGGGGGTTTTTTGGTAGTAGTGGTTCATGCTGTGGACAAAGCTTTCCTTGGTTCTGTTAGCTCTCACCATAATGCCTATCAGAGGTTTAACATCTTGTGTGCAGAGAGCAGAAGATTTAGTTAGTACAATAGGATTTGCCAATTTTCTCTAACATGAATACTTAGCATTTATGTGACGCTTTTAATCTTCAAAGAGCTTACTTCTCACAGTTCCCATCCTCAAGAAGAATGCCATTAAGTATTACTAGCCTATTTTATCCATCTGTAAAGTACCTCCATCAGGGCACACACTGTCACGTTGCTATTTGGATTATGTTTGCTTGCAGCAAAGCTCATCAGTCCATGTTCTGCTGCAACCCTCCCCAAAACACTGGTGTGGATAGGAATTGCTACACAATAGCCCCAACAGTGAAATAATCCTCCCACCATCTGAGCATTTAGATCTTATTGGCTACATTTTATATTCTCGGGAATTAAAGGAGCCTAGTTTTTAGATGCTTACCAGTCCAGCTCTGTGAGCCACAGCAGAAAGCCAGGATAATCTGAGAACTCAGCAGCCTCTGCAGAGCATTGAAATAACTTTTACCATACGGATAGTCGCAAATTTCAGTGCAACAGATTGCAATATTAAGGACAAAAGTAATTACTGCCTTCAAAGAGCTGGTAAACTCATTCTAGCCCTGAATAATGGCAAGATGCTACCTTTCTCAGCCACATCAGATCACTTATGCCTCTTCAAGATGGGGTGCTGCTACTACTCTGAATGCTCTGAATAAATTATTGCTACAACTACCTGAAGGGAGGTTGTAGCCAGGTGGGGTTGGTCTCTTCTCTCAGGCAACAGAACAAAGGGATAGAGTCTCAAGTTGTGCCAGGGGAAGTATAGGCTGGATATTAGGATGAAGTTCTTTCCAGATCGAGTGATTTGCATTGGAATGGGCTGCTCAGGGAGGTGGTGGAGTCACCCTCCCTGAAGGTGTTCAAGAAAAGACTGGATGAGGCACTTAGTGCCATGGTCTGGTTGATTGTATAGGGCTGGGTGATAGGTTGGACTGGATGATCTTGGAGGTCTCTTCCAACCTGATTGATTCTATGATTCTAATCCCGAAGAAGAGAAAACTCACCCAGCAAGCTGACCAGCACAGCCAGGCATGGGACAGTACAGAGAAGTACAAGGAAAAGAGGTGGAAGTCCAAGTTTGAAGCAGTTCTCAACACAGAGCATAAGCCATCGTCCAGCAACAGCACCAGGGACACTGAACTCATCACCAGGAGACAGAAACTTGGACACAAATCAGTCAGGAGTTATGGAAGCCCTGGAGGAATGCACTCTGCCTGGGATGCCTGCCTTCACCTGAGCACAGCCATAATCTTCGCCCAGTTTCTACCCTCCATATTCATCACTTTTCTTTCCTTTTCACTACTATTTTCTCCTAATGCTTCTCCAGAGTTTATGTTGCTTGCCTATAATTTCCTATGAAGATGGTTTGAACTCTCAATCTTGCCAGGATTTAAAGTGAGTGTTTAGTTTGCTTTGGATTATGAAACAAAACTGCTCTTCTGAGCTGTCCCTTCACCAGCTTTCCTGATAATCACACAGGACGCATGGTCACAGGTGAGCAGAACAGCTTCTCTCACTGCTCAGAAAAGCTGCTTCCTCTTTATGACCACCATGAGAATCATCTATACATTTATGCTTGTTAAGCTACAGCAAATTACATTATATACCTCATTTCTAAGAAATAAGCAGCCTATTAAAAAGAACAGCAAAGGCAAATGCCAGCTATGTAAATGCAGACACCACACAAGGACCATGCCACGAAATAAACTGCACTGGAATGAGTATTTCATATCCTCTCTGCCAACAGTGGCAACACTAAATGCAGCTGTACTAGGAGCTGTTCTTCAATTTAAAAATATGTAAGCCTGAAAGTTAAACATAACCTGCAACTTCTGCATAGGAAAGGCAGCCCTCAGTGAGGACTAAAGGCAAGGAGTTTGACTTTGCAACTGCTGGTGTAGTTTTTGGTTAAGTATTTACTCAAGTGGTAGTCCCTGGCAGCTAAAAGAGCCAAATCTAGCTGAGTGAAATACTCACATACAATAACCACTGAAAATTAATGAAATATTCAGACAGTTACATGCTGATGAATCTTAATTTCTAAAGTTAAAGTAAAAGCATTATCCACTTGGAAGTCATTGTTCTGGCACAAACACTTTACCCCATAGAGCTGATGGCCAGTGAAAGGCTCTGCATTTTGAGCCTTTCAACTCCTGAAGATAACACTTGTCTAAAAGAGAACCTGAAATTCAGGTGCAAAGTGAACAATCCTATTGGCAGGTCACAAATATCCCTCTTCTGTTCCACTGTTATAAATACACAAGAACACTTTTGCTACGCAGTGTGTGAATGACTGAAACACGGAAGCAGAATTACAGAGGTAGCACACATAGCTGAGCAGTAAAAGAAAAACTTAGATGTAGTTAGTTCTGGGAACCCACTGCACGTTTGGTAGAACACCAAGAACTGAATCTGAGATGGTTTACAACAGACAATAGCAAATAATTAGCATCACTGCTTCTAAACTCCATTCCCACTCCTGCATCTCCTGTAGCCCTGTTCAAAATACTCATCATTAGATGTATGTTGTTCCCGAGGTCACATGCAGAAGAATGAAACAGCCTATTTAGAGACACCATGGGATGGGAAACCACCTTCCAGTAGATTTACTGCCCCAGTTCAGATGGCTGTGATGACTCAAATTTCAGAGCTTCACATAAACACATTGGCCATTGTTTCACAGAAGAGAAGCACAAAAACAGAAAAAGCATTAGAACGACTTCACACCAAGGAGCTACAATGCCCTGAATGGTGTCAGCAGTGGGAATCTTTCCCTGAATCCCTGAAAAAGCTCCCAAGTCATCCCCAAGGACATTAAAAATTTCTATTGGAAGCTGCACATTTACATAATAAATTATGAACACTTTATGTGAAGAGATACTTATCAAATACTTTATATATTCTGCTTTTCAACCTCTATTCTTGTAATTCTCTAGCCTCTGCAGATCCTTAGCCAGTGTTGCACACCAGAATTAGTACAGATTATGGCTCCTTCCTCTTTAACCTATCTAAATTGTAACCTACTCATCATTTAAAGACCAAGAGTAGTTCACACAACTATTCATTAAACAAGGTGATTAGAAGACAACACTGAATTGCAAGTAACACACCAAAAATAAGGGAGAACTTAAGTGTGTGGGGGGGTGTGTGTGCAAATTAATTCTAATTCTCAAAGAAAAGAAAAACCCTGTTGTTAGCTGCAAGAGTGGGAAACAAGGCCCAACAAGGTCCTCTATTCCTTTCCCACTGATTGCAACCCTGGTTAGCATCCTCACAGAACACAGAGCAGACTGCACTAGCTGCTGCTTTTTCTTTGTTTAAAAAAGCAACGGTGCTTAATTGCAAATCCACTTTTTCTCATTTTTAACCTAAAATCCAGGATTTAACCGTCTTTGCTTGTCAGGGGAAAGGTGATAAAAATCGTCTGTGCAAGACAAGGAAATTTCCAGCACGGAATAAGATTCTGTTTCTGGCTAACACCTAACAGCTAGAACCACGGATTGAAAAGAAGTGCTACTTCAGCTCAAAATAGATTCATGATGCCACATTCAAATTCATTTTTAGAACAAATTTAATCTGCAAAACTGAAGTTCTCATAATTACTATCCCAATACTTTCAGTTCTTTTTCTTCCCATCCAGAGACTTAGTAAATCTGGCGCTTCCTGTTCAGGTTTCTGAGTTTCTTCCACTCTTTTCTTTTTCATTCAAGGTTTCAGAATTTTAAAAGAACAAAATTCTCAAACTAACGTGGTGGTCCTGGGCAGCTTGATCCCGTTGGAGATGTCCAATCCCCCTCCAGTCAGAAGGGACAAGATGACCTTCGAGGGTCCCTTCCAATCTGTGAAAATTGACCCTTTAGAACAACTGTCACAAAATCCACCAAAGCCAGCCTTGTGTTCATCTGTAGAGCTGCACTGAGACAGGAGATTATACCTGTTAAAGTATTTCAGCTCAGGAATTGCTGCCAAAGCAGTCTGCCACAGGACAAAACCTGAGCACTTCCATTCTCACTGTAAATTAAGATAAGGAATATCAATTCAAGACACAAAAGAAACATAAGCAGACATTCTAGATTCAATACTTAACATGAAGTTAAATTGTATGAGTGGATGACAGCTGAGAGATCAGCCAACAAAAAGGCAGATATGATATGAATAAAACCCACAGCTTGTGAGGAAGAATTCAAAAGGGCTTGTGATAGGTTTGATTTTTAAAGGGTGAGGAATGTATTTTCACACAGAATGCAATTATCTCTTACTCTGGCGTGGTGACATTGCCTCTCATAACTTCTGGGTCCAATTCAGACTCCAAACTTTGCAAAACAGTTTCAAAGGATTTAGACATCAAAAACAAGTAAAAAGCACCAAAGTAAGTGTTACACAAGACACTGGGAAACAGAGCTTCACCTTCCCTTTGTGTCTGGTATTCAGAAGGATGTATGGCACTGGTGACTGGTGTGGCTGCCTCACCTGTTCTCCACTGCCTTTCTCTGCAGCTCATGACACGAACTTGCAGAGAACTCAACTAAAAGAGAACAGAAATCTCTTTTTAAGGTACAGAAAGTCTGACTGCTTGAAACCACTCTACAAATCAAAACTGCGGTCTATGGCAATGTGTACCACCCATGCCCTCAGTCTGTCCAGTCACCCATCATGAGTAAGGAGCTCTCCTGTTAGTCTGAACAGCATCCTTGTCCCAGAAAATCTGGATGGTTTGCCCTTTAATGCACTGCTGAACACATTAACCTGTGTGGCTCATGAACAGCATTCCAGGACAGAGATTATTTTGCCCCAAACACACCACATGGAAAGCACAATGAGTTGTTAGCCTCATCAGCACAGCTCCCTGTGACACAAGATGCTTGTTAGGTGGTGTGATAGGCTAAAAGGAGAAGGGAGAGGAGGATTCAAACATCCTAGAGATGAGGAATGTCACTTGATACATCAAGTCACCCTACCTGTGACAGCTAATCACTTGAGTGGAAGGAATGATTCAGGGAACCCTTTCAGTGCTTTCAGCATTTTTACATAAAGCAATGCACAGAATAAACCCCTGGTCACTAGGCACTGCCTTGTGATTAGCATCTGCACAAGCTCTTCTCAGGCACATCCTCAGGCTCAAATAAAGGCCTTGTGCATATGTCAGCATGTTTTTAAAATAAAGTGATAGTATTTGCTTTTTTAACCAAGAAACACACTCCTCTACCTCCCAGAACTCAGCTATATATCACTATTACACTAAAACAGTGAAGGATGTTTTATTGTCACCATAATGAACGACTTGAAGAATCCTTCAACTGATTCTAATGTGCACCAGTTTTTAAACCAATTTGCTGCAGCACTACAAAAACTACACACAGACATTTTGCTTCAAAGCAAGACTGGAACCCAGCTTACCCCACTAGGAATCAGAAATCCAGAAGCTTTCACAACAGTTTAATAAAACTGCAGTGAAAAGAGATGAACTCTTCTCAAAAATGTCCCACCTATGGCTACGTCAGCTCATAAAATATACAACCTAACCAATTCTCAGGAAGTGTTAAAATTCATTATGTAATAAAGAAATGCTGAGTATTATCAGACAGCTAAGCTGAAAGCATTGAAGCTACACAGACATAATCATCACTAACAAAGTAAGATGTCCCTGAAGAAACGACAAAAGAAAAGGTGCATCAGGATGTTGCTGCTCTTTAGGCAAGCAGAGTGGTTTTGCTCCAGTAAGTGCTAGCAATAATACAGCATTCAAAATTGTGTGAATAAAACTCTTTCTAACTCTCAGGCAGAATCTACCTTAATGGATTTTGTTTTTTCCTCCACATTCATCTTTGCCCAAAGGCTTCATTGTCTCCATATGTAAATGCCCTTTTCATATGAAAATTAAACGTTAAAAGATGCTTTTTGGAGTTCTTCAGTACTGCAAACATCACGTGGACTGCAACAATAATTCAGACTAAGTGTAACCTAACGGAAAAGCAACTGCTGCAAGCAATACAATAAATTCATTTGGGTTTGATACATTTTACAATTATGTCTTATTTAGACTCAACCTTCAGAACTTTTCTTTCAGAACTTGTAAGTAGGAAATTATCAGTTTTATTAGGAATCCTGAAGACCAGATTGCAACATGCAGTTCTGAAAACACTTATGCAGAACTTGCAGATCTTAGCACGTATTCCATCTCACTGGGTGCTCCTTGAAGAGCCCAGCTAGCAGTCAACACACAAATGCAGCTTCCCTAAAGAGAGGTTGGCCAGCTGAAATCAAATAACATGTGCTCTGAGTTGCCTTCACTGAAAACCAAGTCCCACACTTAAAAGAACTCTGTAAGTTATCACCAAACAGTTCAGCTCCTGGGGTGCAATTTGGACAGCAAACACCACACTCATTGCAAAGGCAAAGACTTAATCAGACAAGGATGGGCAGAAAACCTCACACTTCTACTCAGAGCACAACTTCGCTTCATAGGTGTCTGTAATTACCTAACTTTGTATGGTTTCATGTGAGGCATCATACATCTCTTAGTGCACTCCAGCCATTGGCACTGCAACCAGCCTGCACCCATCTGGCCCAGGTGGACTCATATTGATGTACAGCTCCTCACTGAGCAAATCTCTAGACTTAATAGATTGCAGTTAAGTTACCTTCTTTTAGGATGCCCTAAAAAGCCCAGCTGAGTAGCCCTGGTTTACAATAGTCCTTGCAGTAACTTGTCAGTGAGCTGAAACAACTCTGGCCTTTGAAAAAGCAACACTTGTTCTAAGCCCTCTATTTGTTTTCTGGATGCTCACTGCATTTTGAATCTCTTCTTGGACCGGAAAAAAGAGGATGATTTTAGCCACAGTTAGACGCCGCAGTAAGAGCTCAAGGACATACAACTCATTAGATCTGCCTGACACTCCCCATATACCAAATCCTTCAGAATGAATGTATGAATTCACAACCTATTCAAAAATGCACTCCATTTTCAGAGGATATTCTATCATTTTTTTCAAACGACAGGCATTAGTAACATCTGGTTTTGTCAAATACAGAAACCCCATCATCAGTCCCACCATGAAGCAGCAGCTGGACAATAATCTTAATTTATAGAACTAAATAGAAGCATCATGCCTCACCTAAACACATTACTTGCTAAGGCTGTGTTCTTTTATTCTCACAGAGCTTGTCATCCCTTCACAGGCTCATTTGGTCAATGTGATTTCATTTTTTTGAGCACTAAAGGACTGAATACCTTGCTTATTTTATGAAATGAGACAGTAGGCTGGCTTCCCTTTGAGCAGGAGAAAGGGGGTGAGGGTTGTTTTACTCATTTTTCCCACCATGCCAGCAGCTAGAAAGCCTGACAGTGTTACAGGTCAAGTACAACAGGACTCAAGAAGCCCCCTCTGTTTTCTCTTTCCTTTCACATTTCATTAGAGAAGCTTCACAACATTTTGAAAAGCTTCCTGGTTTCTATTTTTGCCTTATTTGATTTTCTCTGTAGGACACTGTCAGGCAGATTTAGGACCCTGATGCTGCACTTCACAAAAACAAGGCTTTACAAAACTCAAGATTAACAGAAATATTTCTCAGAGTGTACCAGGTTAGAAAGTATCTCATGAGGTCACCTAGTCCAACCTTCTGCTTGAAACTGGGTCAACATTGGACTCAAACCAGCTTGTCAGGACTCTGTCCAAGGAGGTCTAGAACACTTCTAAGGATAAAAGTTCAACAACTTCCTCTGGGCATATACATTTAAAAAAGAAAAGAGAGACTTGCTGTTAAAGGAGGGAAAACTAGACACTGATTAGGAAGAGGTGACTGTGAAAATAACTGATTTCATTGATTAAAGCACAAGAAATAAAGCAGAACAAGCAACAGTTACATGGGCTATGAGATATATAGGCAGATAATCTATAAAACAAACATTTGGGGTACTCAATTTCATTCTACATCAATGTAAGAAAATACATTACATATCTATTAGCCTGACAGTCTACTTTTTGGATGTTAAACAGCTTGTTACAACCTAAATGAGGATCTGTGCAGCTCATCCTTTAACTTCCAGCCACCATGGCTGGAATGATATTATCTATCGACATTCATCTGGCAGCTTTCCTGTCCCTCTTGATTTGAATCTCCAGTGACACACTGACAGGACACAAAAAATCCATCTAATAGTATGAGGCTACTACTAGAGACAAAATTCACCTGCTGAAAGGAGAAACCAGAAGGCTCCAAGCATTTACTGAATTTCATTTTAAGGTTCTGAGGGTTTTTTGGGTTACGATGCTCAATTGTTTCTTGTTTATGAAATGCCTACATTGTTAAATCCTCTTTTATCAGCCTAACATCACTGTGTGCACACCCAGCACTTGAGCACTTACTCGATGCCGTGTTTGGGACCCATCTAAGAATTACTAAAAGCCTACTAAAAGCTATGTGATCAACTCCCTCAGAACCACAGCACTCACAGAAGCCTAAGCAGAAGAGAACATCTGCCTCCAATTCGAAAGTTTTCAACTGGTATTTCATCAAGAGTTTCTGAAGACCACAAAAGACATCTCAGGAAAGGAAACTTACTGTTAGTAGACTTAAGTTCACTATACAAATGTTCCTCATTTCCAATAGGAAATAACTTGGACAGTTAAAAGTAAGTAGAGGTTGAAAACCACTGAGTACACTTCTCTAAACTAGGAACCTGAAGTAAGAGAAAGCAGTCACTGTAACTCAGCAGATAAAAGACTACAGATAAATAAGCTCTCTTCTAATAGTAGCCTCTTTTCATCAGTTCCTGGAAGTTTAAGTAGCACTCCCTAAGCCACTTGTGCTTTGTAGAACATGTTCAGCAGAGTGCTGAGGTATCCTCCCAAAACAAGCAGCAGAAATGAATGCCAAAGTTGTGAAATAATTACTGCTCTGTGAATTTGAGCAGCTCCTTGCAGCTCTCCAGATTTATAAACAGGAAGTGTGAAGCTCTGCATTCATACCTGCTTTCATCATATGACAGAGCCCTAAAGCCATCAAATACTGGCTGACAGAACAAGTCTCACTCTATAATCTAGACTGTCTCAACAGTGGATCCTATTCATTCTGACAGCTAAAAATAAAAGGCTGGGAGAGATCTGAGAGATCCAGGCATTTTCATCACATGCATCTGAATACTCAAAGCTCCTGAAACAGAAGGACACAGGTTTATACCCCTAGAAAACAGCATATCCTAAAGAACATTCACCTACCTATGCTGTTCAAGCACTGTTTTTCAGATATGAGAGAAAGAAAGTAGCACAACTACTTTTGTGGGACATAAAAAGGAGAGAATAAACCACTAAAATGGTTCCCTGAACTTTTTTTTTTCCTAAAAAATGTCTCTGGAATATTAAAGGTTCATTTTATAGTGTAGAGTAATAAAAAGTAGTCTGTGATAGGCTCAAAGACTGAGTCCATGGATTTTTGTCACCAGGATGAGATCAAGACAACCTCAAATAGATGATCAGATATTTGCACAAGTTTTCCATCATCCTTTTGTCAGATTTATTACATCTGTACACTGGAGGATGTTAATGACTGGACACCTGATAGATATGCCTTGATTTAAATAAAACAAGTGTAGCTATTTTTCAAATGCAAACAAGACACAAAAGGTCATTAGCAAGATTTATCTTCTGCCCATCACATATCATCACTCAGCACTGGGGAGAATACAAACCAGGCCTGTAGTGGAGTAAAGAGTTTCCATGGATTTGACAGGCTTCTTGCTCTGCAGTTGGTGGCATCTTGAAGGTAACACAAACAAGGAAGAAAATTGCCTTCAAAACCTGTTATTTCCTGACCTCTCCAGAAACAAAAACATGTGAAATTGAAACACCTGCAAGTCTTGCCTCAGCATTAGCTGGTGATTTAACTGCATGCACATTGCTGAAAGATGGCACTACTTGGGCCTTTTTCTTTCTGCTCTTTTCCTCAGGGGTCACTGTGCACAAACCAAAACACAAGCAAGGAAATCTATCAGCAGCCACTCGTGTCTCCAAACAGTACACTAAATGACATGCCAATGTTGTGGCAGTTCCGTCTTCTTCCATCCCAGCATAGAAGCAACAGAATTTTCCCCTTGCTTTAAGAAGAAAGAAAACCCTGCCCTCCTCTCTGGCACAAATGTGACAGATCCATGATGATTCACAGGATGTCAGGGGTTGGAAGGGACCCAAAGAGATCAAGTCCAACCGCACTGCCAGAGCAGAACCATACAATCAAGCACAGGTCACACAGGAACATATCCAGACAGGCCTTGAAAGGCTCCACAGAAGGAGACTCCATAACCTCTCTGGGCAGCCTGTGCCAGTGCTCTGGGACCCTTCCAGGAAAGAAGTTCCCCCTTGTGCTGAGCTGGAACCTCCTGTGCTGCAGCTTCCATCCATTGCTCCTTGTCCTATCCCAGGCAGCAAGTGAGCAGAGCCTGTCCTCCCCACCCCCAGCCCTCAGATATTTATTAACATTTATTAGATTCCCTCTCAGTCTTCTCCAGACTAAACAGCCCCAGATCCCTCAGCCTCTCCTACTCATCCTCCCCTGACTCATCCTCAGTCCCCTACTCATCCTCCTAGCCCTCTGCTGGACCTTCTCCAGCAGATCCCTGTCCCTCTTCAACTGGGAAGCCCAAAACTGAACACAGTACTCAAGATGAGGTCTCACCAGGGCAGAGTAGAGGGGGAGGAGAACCTCCCTTGATCTGCTGGACATTTCTTTTGTGTAAGTGGTTACTTGACCAAATATTCAGCATATCTAAACTGGAAATGGCCTGAGTTAGCACGACCTGCTCTAAGCAGCAGTCATAGAAACTTTGACTATAGATTCTATAATCTCCTCATTCTCAAACAGCTTCATCAATTTACACTGAGCAGGATATATTAACAGTCACTGGCAAATACAGTCCTTAGGGATCTGAAAGAGACTGCTCTCCAACACCACAGTCACCTCTTTCCAGGGGAATCTGCATTAAAGTATTCTATACACAACATGGCAGAGTGCAAGAGCTGCTGTGCTGGAGCTAACACAAGAATAAGAAAACGTTCTGTCTTTTATAAAGGTTCACTGGCCCAAAGACAGTCCTGAAGGGACTGGGTGTCAAGGCTGCCAGCAGAAGGGGTGACAGACAAGGCAGACTTCAGAGGAGAACCTCCTTGGCATGAGGCAAGGTCTAACCTGGGCAGAGGAAGCAGTCAGGCAGCCTGATGAACAGAATGGAAGTAGAGGAGTCAAAAATCAGGCACAGGATGGAAAAGGCACCAAACCAAAACGAGAGACTGACCAGGCTAGGGAAGCCTTCCTGAACTGAGGCACCACCCCAGGAAGAAAGCTGCACTTCATGCTTAGGGCTGAGAAAACAGAGTAGCAGACTGAAGCTATGCTGCCAGTTTATGCAATCACAAACTTAGTTGAACGAAGCAGTCAACAATCTCACACCCGGTTTGGAATTAAGCACATCTTTTGCTTCACCTATAATGACCTGCCCATGAATTTCACCACCTTAGAAAGAAGGCATCCTCAGAAGAAGGTCTATGGAGTCAGGAAGAGCCCTCACCACAAGTTCAGAGCCCATACCTCTACCCACAGCAGCAAAGTAGTGCCTTTGGCTACTAAAAGTAAGATGATTATTTAGCAATATAAATAGCATCTGTTACTCCCAAACTAAACCACCAGAAACAGATTTCACAGGGCACGAGAGATAAAAGGGAGACTAACAAGACTCAGTGTTACCAGCACTGGTGGATGGACACAAAACAACTTTATTATGCCCATCACAGACACACCAGACACAGCACAGGCAGCTGCCTGTGCCAACCAGGAGGAAGAAAAAATAATAATAAGTGCAGTGCTATCTCATGCTCAAGGGTGAAAAAGGCTATTAACACCAGCCAGCTCTCACATTTTCATCTCCTTGAAGGGAAGTTACATTTTAGCTATAGTTATTTATATTGTGAGTGTTTAACCACAAAAACTCTCCTCACCTTCACAACCTTTGGTTACTCCCCAAAATGGAAGTGCAGTAAATAAGATTGCAGCTGCTCACGACATAAAAGTCAGCCTCATTTTCTGAAGCCTCTAGAACCAGCAGCACTCACTGCATTTTTCTGGATATTCTGAACAAGTGAAATTAAAACCACAGTCTCAAAAACACAACCACAACATCCTGAATGATTACTGCCTTCTGCAAGTACAATTAACCACTATTGATTATGTATGAAGAATTCACAGTTGAAGAATTTGCTCAATATCACCTAATACAAAACATTTAACAACCAGGACACAATGTTATGACCAAATCTAACTGGACATAAATCACAGCATGGTTTGGGTTGTAAAGGACTCTAAAGATCATCTAGTTCCAAACCCCTGCCATGGGCATGGACACCTACTAGACCAGGCTGCTCAAGGCCTCATCCAACCTCCCTCTGAACAATTCCAGGCTTGGAGCTTCCACGCCTTCTCTGGACAACCTATTCCACTGCCTCACCAGCCTCATGGGGAAGAATTTCCTCCTAATGCCTAATAAATATATTTGGCTTTCTTTTTGTAATGTTTATGTTGATCCACGATCGCTGTTTGACCCAGAGAAATGTCACAAGCACCAGTATGGCTCTGTGCAAGTAGGGAGGGCCCAACAAATAATGTTTTGACAACTAGCCTGTTTTATCCATACAATGATTCACTGGTTAAGTAAACAATACAGCTATTTAGCAAAACATCGACACATATGAGTGAGCCTAAAACAACCTTTCTGTCCTTAGAAAAGCAATATTAAATGCCTCGCAGGGGTAGAATAACATCAAAGGAAAATACTGCATTCGCTCTGCAAGAAATCATTTTGCATCACTTTCTTAAAAGCCCATCTTAGTTTTACGTCAAGCAAACCTCTAACCGTGACACATCCAGGTTAAGTTCTGAGATTTTAAAAGGAGCACACGAGTTTAAACCTAACTTTAACACCCAAGGCACTCGGATTACCTTATTGATGATATTTGGGAATGTGTATCTTAAGCAAACAAATCTATTTTCCACCAAAGAGCTTATTCCAAACACCTCCTGTTAGATTCAACTTCACACATCTACCAAGCTCCATTTATGACTCCTGCTCCTCTGAAAACACATACACCAGCACCTTTAAAGATTTCCTATACTTCCACCAACGGTGAAATCCTTCCAGGCTGCTACGTTTAAAATCTGTAAGGAAAGTGAGTTTGAGTCTCATGCTTGTTTCTTCTGCTTGAGAGTATGTTGCTCCATTTCCTACCTGACACAGCGTTCCTCAGAGGCTCCAGCACAAAAACAATAAAAAATTGAAAATATTTAACAAAGATCCCCTTTCACATTCATTTGTTTCCCCTTCAGTTAACAGTGTCTCCTCCCAGCTTTCCCTTATCAAACCTTACGTGCCTCTCAGATGGAAGCAGAAAGAAGGAGGGCAGCCATGTATTGGTTTGAGCTTAAGAATCTTATCAATGCTTTAAACATTACACAGGTGAGCTGCTTTAACTGTTGGTACTACGTCACAGGAATGCACCATAGGGCAGCAAATATAGAAAACTATCCCCTCTGCAAACAATATACTGTTGAAAATTACTGTCCCTCTTTGTCCTTGGACTTGGATATCAGTTCTAGAGCAAGGTAGCTGGCAGGGTGTAGCTTGCCTGTCGCCTTGGAGCCCTGCAGCTGCAAGTGCTCAGTACTGAGCTTGTTTATGTTTTCCCTTTGCTAGTTCCTCTTTAAATTCTCCAGGAGATATCTACAAACGGACTAAACCAGCAGCACAGATAATAAACCACACAAGGCACATCCATCTTTCAACCCAGAGATGCAGATGCGTGCTCACTATCGCCGACAGCAGCAAGTAAACATGCGGAGCCGGTGGGCAAGAGACAGCCGGGAGCTGACAGCGCGGGGAGAGGAGCGGCGCGGCCGGTCCTGTCACATCGGCACGGCCCATTTCCCAAAGCCGGACTCGGAGAGAGCCGGCAAGCGACAGGCAAAGGAAAGGCCGAGTGCTGCGAGACAGCGGGAGGGTCTGGCGGCATCCGCGCCCGCCGGGTGCCTCTGCCCCTCGCCGCCCTCCCCTTCCCTCCCCGCCTGGCTTGCGGGACTGAGCGGCAGGAGCGGGACGGCACCGCCAAGGGCCACCGGGGGCTGCTGCCAACGTACGGGGGCAGCCAGGAGAGGAGATCCTCCCCATGGCTGTTGCCCAGGCCCCATCATTAGGACAGGGGAGATAGACAGATAAATATATAAATAAATAAAGGGCGGGGGGGGAGGAAGGAGAGGAAGGGGGCGGGGAAGGAGCTCGAGGTAGAGGAACGGCGCAAGTGCCTCCGCGCCGGGGTCTGTCATGGTGGTGCGAGAAGCCACCAGACACCGCCTCAGCGCGCCGCCCGCTGACAGGGGGGCAGAGCGGAGTGGCCCCCTCCCGCAGCCGCCCCGGCAGGCCCGCCAGCGCGCCTCCTTCTCCTCCCTCACCCCTTCGCAGGGCCTCGTCGTAGCTGAGGAAACCGATGCGGGACTCCTTGGCGCCCATGATGCTCCTCAGTCCATGGCCTCTCGTCCTCCGCCGGCCGGCTCGACGCCGCGGAGCCCGGGCTGCGCCGCTAAGGACTCCGGAGCGCAGGGCGCGGGCGGGGGGGGGCGGGGCGGGCCGGCCCGGCCGGGGGGAGGAGGCGGCCGCGCGCCCTCCCCGCCGCCGCCTCCATGGCGGGTCACGTGAGCAGCCCGCCCGCTGTGTCACGTGATGCCCTGCCCCGCCCCCTCCCCTCCCGGCTCCTCCTAACGGGCGGCACGCGCGCCTCGCGCCCCTTCGCCCCCCTCCCTCCCCCTCCCGCCGCAGGGGAGCGCCCCGTCACGTGACGCGGCGGTGCCCTCCTCCTCCCGCCGGTCGCTGCCCTTAAAGGCGCCGCCTCCTGCCCCGGCAGCAGCGGGACGGGAGCGAGGCTCACCGGGCCGGGGACGGGACGGGACGGGACGGGACGGGACGGGGCTCGACTCAAAGGGTTTGTGCAGCTGGGTTGGCATCTTCAGCTCTGCCTCGGGGCCGTTACGCGCCTAGCCAGCCGTGTCACACGGGGCAGAGAGGAGAAAGCTGCAAGCCTCGGAGACTGTCGCAGCCCTGCCTACGGGCGCTGTGTCTCGGTCTTTGATTTCCCCCCTCATACTTCACAGGAGACCGTGACTCTGAAAATCCTCCAGGGAGATGCAGGCTCGGGGTGACAGTGGGATGTTCCTGTTGCCTTGAAGTGCCGTTAACGCGGCCTGAGTTGTGAGAGTATCACAAATAACTCTCTGTCCTTCGCCGCTCCTCAGCACGTTTGCTGTTGTCGTTCAGTCCAATACCTGCACGGAAGGGCAGGATTTCCCAAATGGTACAACATTAAGCCTGCTAACATACCCTGGGCACTTCTGAGCAGAAAACAAGGCGTTGGAAGGAAAACACTGATTTCTAAGGGCAGCTGGTTCCAAGGATTGCTGCTGCACAGAACCAAAGGCTCTGAAAACATCGCTTGCAAGTCATGCCCTAAGTCACAGTTTCCGTCCTGAACGATCTTGCCGCATCAGAGCTGGAGAAAGGTCAAGCCTCAGTTACTTTCTTGCTGATGTCAGTTTCACCCGCAGGTATTTTTATAGCAAACATTCCAAACAAATTTCATAGCTGATATGCAAAGCCAGGAATGCAGCTCACAGCGAAGCTAGACTGAAGGCCAAAATTCCCCTCGTCTGACACTACTTGAGTGCAAAGACACTACAAATAAATTAAGCTTCCTAAAGCCTCCTTTCTTCCCCCCTCCGTATTGTTTATTATCTTAGATCTGCAACAATGAATATAATTATTATGCTCAAGCCTACATTCTGCCTTAGAAGACCTCTCTGAAATATAGACTTGAGAGGGGATTTTAAGTGCTTTTTAG
Organism: Pogoniulus pusillus; assembly: GCF_015220805.1. NCBI lineage: Eukaryota > Metazoa > Chordata > Aves > Piciformes > Lybiidae > Pogoniulus > Pogoniulus pusillus. Next base: position 12,007,188 of record NC_087290.1, on the reverse strand, counting down.
AAGTGCAAATTAAATTGTTGGGAAAATGCTTCAACTACCAGCTACTTGTTACACACTGTTTAAAGAGGACATAAGCACAACTCCAGGCTGGGTGGGGAATGGCTGAGAGCAGCCCTGAGGAAAACGACCTGGGGGTCTGGGGTGATGAAGAGCTCAACAGGAGCCTGCAGTGTGAGTGCAGCCCAGACACAACCCTGTGCTGGGCTGCAGCAAGAGCAGTGTGGGCAGCAGGGCAAGGGAGGGGATTCTGCCCCTTGGCTCTGCTCTCCTCAGACCCCACCTGGAGTCCTGGGTGCAGTTCTGGAGCCCCCAGCACAAGAAGGACATGGAAGTGTTGGAGCGAGTCCAGAGGAGGCCACAGAGATGCTCAGGGAGCTGCAGCAGCTCTGCTATGAGGACAGGCTGAGAGAGTAGGGGGTCTGCAGCCTGGGGAAGAGAAGGTTTCGAGGAGACCTTGGAGTGGCCTTCCAGTATCTGAAGAGGGCTAGAGGAGGGCTGGGAAGGGACTGATGAAAAGGTCTTGTATTGACAGGATGAGGAGTAATGGGTTTAGACTTGCAGAGGGGAGATTGAAATTAAATGTTGGGAAGAAGTTCTTTGCAGTGAGGGGTGGTGAGACACTGGCACAGGTTGCTCAGGAGGTGTTCAAGGCCAGGCTAGGTGAGGCCTTGACCTACCTGTTTTAGTGGGAGGTGTCCCTGCCTATGGCAGAGGAGTTGGAACTGGATGATGTTTGGGGTCCCTTCCAACCTAAACCATTCTATGATTCTATATCCTCTTACTCCTCTGCTACCTTTACATATCTCTTCTCAATATAATCCTTTACCCGTGCAGCTTTCTCTTTGAATGTTTGAGAGAGTGAATTCAACAGACATGGCAACACATCAGTCAAAAGCATATGTTGGTAACAGCAGAAACAACTGGAGAAGTGTGGTTTGTCTAGTGATTAGATGAAGCATTCCAACCCCTGACGATGGCATTGCTGGTGCCACACTCTGTGATGGATTGCTTTCTAAACTCGCAGCTGAGGGGACGTGGTTTAGTCCCTGGCTTCACTGTGTGGTGTTCCTGTGAGACCTTATGTCCAGTAACAATCTTTTAATGTTGTAGTTGCTGCTCTGAGTTACAAAGGTAACTACACATAGCAGGCTAACAGAAAGCAATTACGAGCAGGAAGCAGCTACAGGGGTGTTGTAAGGCAGCTTCATACCCATTTCTTCCAGTTCTCACACCGCTTTCACCATGGCTATTTGGTCTTGCCTAACCTCGAGCCTCCCACTTTCAGTAAGTGATATTATTAAGCTGCAACAACAAACCCCCAAGTAAGGAGGCACACCACAGATCTGACATAACACTCCCAGGCTTGTTTCATCTAGGAGTGAAGGAACCTGCTGGGACAACAATTGCCCTCCGATGCTGTTGCAACCAGCACAGTTTAACTGCTGCCCCGCACCTGCTCCGTTCCATGTTGCCACATGGACAGATTACCAACATCCCTTTTTGTGCATTTACAGAAAACACATCTACTTCTCTTCAGCTGTCAAAAAACCCTCAGCAGATCAAGCTCTTCCAGCTGCCCCTCTCTAAAGATCTGTATTGTTCTAGCACTTCTTAGCAGACTCCCTCTATGCCAGCTGCAGATCATTTTCCCAAGCTTTTATGTCATGTTCAGATAAAGCCTCACCAGCACTTTGCAAAACTCTCCTGGTTTTACCTTTTATGCCTCCCCTACCTTCCTGGTTGCCCTTACACAACAGGTATGGGGCTCTAGCACTGGAGAGACAGGTTACAGAGGAAGTATACAAAGATCCACCCAGAGGACTTGGCCAGCCCCTTGCACTATGACTAGAAAAAAAAGAGAGGCATTGTTGTAGGTGATTGCCCATATGCCAGAATTCTGCTGCCTCCCTGGGGCCCAAGGTCAGAGATGTCACTAGGAAACTCCCCAGGCTGGTGTGGCCCTCTGATTGCTGTCCCTCAGTGGTGACACAGGGTGGGAGTGACGAGGGTGAGTACAGAAGTGCAAAAGCAGTTCAGGAGGCAGCAGGTCAGGAGCACAGGTAGGGTTTTCTCCCATCCCTTCGGTGGCAGGGCAGACTGTGCCAAGCACTGAAGGGAGCAGGCAACCACACCTGATGGACGTGGCTCAGGGGCTGCTGCCAGCAGTGGAATTTTGGTCTCTCTGGTCATGGGAACGTTTCTGCACCACTGGGCCTGCTGGGGACAGACAGAGTTCAGCTGTCTGAAAAGGGGAGAAGGATTCTCACATGTAAGCTGGCAAGGCTCTGTGGTAGGACTTCAAAGTAGGTTTGAAGGCGGAAAGGGATAGAAGCAAACTCACTAGAGGTGATTCTAGGATGGGGAACACTTCATATAATTCTTAAAGTACTCTTTCCAAAATGGCTAAAGACCTGCATTTCCTTAAAGCTTGCTGGTTTTCACAGTGCCTTAGACTTACATTGCTTTTTTTCATGGCATTTGAAAAAACTCCAGACTAAAGTGACATTTCTTCTGTGTCCCAGAGATAACGAATGGTGCCTAACAAGCAGCAGAATTTTGCTTGAAGAGTACTTTGAAACCATTTACCTGATCCATAGTATGCACCATGGCTCGCACCAAATTTAATAACAAAGATCTCCTAAGAGTGGAAGATCAGGCTGGAGGCTGATGATGGCAGTGCCTTTGTTCAGATCAAATTAAGCATGTTCTCAAAGGCATTGAAGCAGGAACCTGGAGGTAAGACTTTATATGCTAAGTGTGGATTAGATCTGGCAGCGAGTTTTTAACGCAGCACTATTAGGGAGCATAAGATTACAGATGTGGCTGCTGTTTAAATGCTATGTCAAAGGTAAATCAAGTCAAGATGCAGTGAATTTAGACCTCTATTGGGTGAATTGAGCTCCTCATTTCTTGCTATATATGCAAACCTAACTGGCCACAAGTCCCTTTGATTGCTGAGATTTAATTATTCACTAACCACAAATTAATAAGCATTTAGCAAATATCTTTAAGTGTCTTTGCATCCCTCTCAAGTATCTGTGGAAAACAAGACATTTACTGCTGCTCTGAAGCTGCAGGAGGCTTGCAGCAGCATTGCCTTCTTGGCAGAGCAGCCGGCAGTCACCTGGAGGGTGGTTGGCAGTCTGCAAGGCTACCGGGGACAGAGGATAAAAAAAGGTCACCCAGACTTCAGCTGAGTCTGAAGCAGACATCTGCTAAGGAGAAGGTGTTCTGAGTTGCACTGAAAATGCCTGACCTCCAAAGAGATAAGCCAAGTAATTGTGGAACTGCTGCAGTGAATCAAAAGCAGCTCTGAGAAGAGCAGCAGGAGACCTCAGGATTTCCTGATTTAAAATTTACTAAAATCAGGAACCAAAAAATGCAAGTTTTAAGCCATGCTCTACTATTTGTCTCTAAATCTCTGCCTGTCTTTCCACAGTGTTTGTCTCCCCCACCCCAGGATACTATAAATCTGTTAATCATAGAATGGTTGGAAGGGACCTCCAGAGCAGGATCACCCAGGGCAGGTCACACAGGAACACATCCAGATGGGTTTTGAAAGTCTCCAGAGAAGGAGACTCCACAACCTCTTTGGGCAGCCTGCTTCAGTGCTCTGGGACCCTTACAGTAAAGAATTGTCTGCTCATGTTGAGGTGGAACTCAGTGATCAGCTGATTTTTGCAGCCTCCTTATAAATACACAAATACATTGTTATCTCCTGTGAAAATGCTGCCTGCTCTTCTCCAGAGCAGTTGCAATCTTGATGCTGAGAAAGAAAATGAAGTCTTTACCTTTTTTTTTTTCCTCAGGAAACTCCACTCTATTTTTAATCTATTCTATGTTTACTTTTCAACCACAGGTACTCCAAGAGGATTTCTGCAAACCCAGCAATCACCCCCCTCGTTGAAGGGAGGTGTTTGCGAATGCAGGACTCAGCAGGGTGGCAGCCAGGGGACTCTCAGAGGGAGATGGTTTAGACTTTTCCCTTTTATTTGCAGCATGAGGGCACTTCTTTTACACCTACCCTGTAGATCTCCGCTTCCCAGCACCCTGGTGACTTCTTCGAGCAGTTGCCCTTCCCTACCCTCCCTGACACTGCTGCCTCTGCCATAGCTGCCAGGCCCTTTACCCTGGGGCTGGCACTCGTCCCTGCCTCTTCCCAGCAGCAGCAGACACTCTATACCTTCCTCTTTCCTGATGAGTCATAGAATCATAGAATCAGCCAGGTTAGAAGAGACATCCAAGCTCATCCAGTCCAACCTAGCACCCAGCCCTAGCCAATCAACCAGACCATGGCACTAAGCGCCCCAGCCAGGCTTTGCTCGAACACCTCCAGCAGCCCATTGCAATGGCAAGCCACTCTCGATGCTGTAGATGCAGGGTGGGGAGGCAGAATGGAGCAGTGTGTCCGTCTGCCCCAAAGGGCTGAGCTCTAGTGACAGCACAGCGTGGAGGTGACAGCTCCTGCTGCGCGGGCAGTGGTGACAGATCTGATCTGTGCAGCTACAGGTGTCAAAGAGCCTATCTGTAGAGTGACAGAGAGTCATAGAGTGGGTCAGGTTGGAAGTGACCTTTAAAGGTCATCTACTCCACCCACTCTGCACTCAGCAGCGATGCCTCAGTAGGTTGGTCAGAGCCACAAACGATCTGACCTGGAATGGCCCCAGGGATGGGATGTCTGCTACCTCTCCAGGCAACCTGGGCCAGGGACTCACTGCTCTCGCTGGTAAAAATTTCTTGCTTCTATCCAGTCTGAGCCTCTCCATTTTAGTTTCAAACCACCACCCCTTGAACTGGTCATGGGGGACCGACTGTCAAGGCACACATGCTGCCAGGGGTTGGATTTGGTGATCTCCAGAGGTCCCTTCTAACCTCCATCATGCTCATCAGGTGGTAGCTAATATAGGAAAAGAGTTTGGACAGCAGCACCAAGTCCTCTACAGTCAAGACAGCAAGGGAAGTGGAAGCATCCCACAGCCCTTATCTGAGCTGTGGACATACCTCTGGTTAAATTTCCCACTCCTTTATAAGGGAATTAATTAATATTTGTGCTGAGCCACTTCCCTGTGATTGTTTCTGTTCAGGGAGCCCATGCCAGGTTTTAAACCACTCACAACTGCTGCTCATGTCACTACTCACTACATAATTCCAGCTCATGTTACTAACAGTGTTATCTCCACAACCAAAGAAGCTGAGGCACGTCACAGGCATCCTAGGCTATTTTGAGTCTAGTGGGTAAGTGATCCCCCACTTCTACTGCAGTTGCCTTCAAAACACACAGCAGACACCACCATAAGGCACCCTCCACTCTCGATGTTCTCTTCAGCAGAGCGTCCCTGTGCGTGGAAGGGTGACACAATCATGCTTGAGGGCCCCAAAAAAAAAACCACAGTAAAAAGCCTTTTTTTCTTCTTTTTCCCTTGGCAGACTTTGCCAATGTTCCTCCAACCCAGAAGTAACAAGGTGCCATAGCTAATAAAAGCCACGAGGTGAGTGTAAAACAGTAGACATTTTTAGCGCGGCCTTCCTGGCTCTCTGTCGACCTCTTTGATTATGCCATGGGGAGGAAAAAGTGGGATAGAATTAATCAGCCTGCCGGAGGAGAACGCTGAAGGAGCAGATGAGCTTTGGCAAGGCTGTTGCTAGCACTGAAAAACTGTGACAAGAGGGGGGAAAAAAAGAAAAGAGGAGGCAGCCCTAAATCCAGGAGCATGTCATTCAGAAAGGGAGACACGCTGTGATTTATCAACGGAGCAAAAATTGAGGGGAGCGTAGCTCTCCCGTTTCAAAGTGTTGTCTCTGTGCGGATTAAGAGTAGTATCTGTCATCAGGAAACAATGGGAAATGAAATATGTTTGATAAAAGCAATTCTGCACTCCCTCAGAGAGAGGAAACCACTTGTGTCGCTGGGATGGAAGCAAAAGGATTCCTCTGCAATTCCACCCTCAGCAGCAAGGGGGAAAAAAAAGGACAAGAAGTGTTGTGACAAGAGGAAGTGCAGATAATTAATAACAGAAGATCAAATGGAAGGAGTGGCTTTGCAAGCAGTGCCTAATATCTGCTGCCTTTCAGCACAGCCCAAGCTGCGCTGTGGGAAGAGGCTGCTCGCCCCCAGAGCGCGGCAGTGAACCCAGCGCCCAGCGGGCAGCGGCTCACCACTGTGGCACAACGGGGCAGCTTTCCTTGTCAAAGAAAGGGCTTCTTTCTTCTCAGCTCGACAGCTGCTGCACACAGCGTCTCCAGCATCTTAGCAGTGTGATTGTTGTGCATAGAAAAAGCAACACCAAAGCGGAAAACATGTAACAACTCCTTGAACGTTCTGCCAAGCAGCTGATGCAATGGGAAGCGCGTCTCAAAGCAGCAGGGCAGCAGAGTGAGACAAAACCACGGAGCTAGGACCATCCTGTGTCATTTGGCACATCCTTGCACTTCCCTCAAGTCTGTGTCTGATCTCGGACGAGAGGGCCAAAGCATCTTATTTCCTAATTAAGGATCCACACCACTCAAACACCAAGCAAACAAAGGGCATCCTCAAGCAGAGAAAGCTGCCAGCCATCACAGCCTTGCCAACAGGCTCAGGGCTCACTTCAGTGCTTTCCCAACACAGACAAGTGAAAGAACTCTGGGCAACTGCATATCCAAGTGTGTGTGCACACACACTACACACTGGGATGCACACACTACCACTGACCATCACCCAGACGTTGCACCTCCCTGCTTGAATTAAGGACTCTCCGGACGTGGAATGGTTCAGTTGGAAAAGACCTCTCAGAGCACTGAGAGGAGTTAAAAGAAAACCAGCAGCATTCAAATAACAGATTTTTTTGGTATGGTCTAGTGACAGTGACGAAGGATTTTCAAGTTCTATACCAGGTAGCATTATTTAAGCTAGGACCATGCCTGCAATCTGTCCAGACTCAGTGAAGCCCTGCTGATGGAGCCAACAAAAACAAAGTCCATCAGCTTGCCATCTGCTCCAACTACTACCTCACACCTCATTCCCCAAGTACAGCAACGAGCCACAACAGGCTGCAGACGACCAGATTGCTTAGCTGTCACTTCAGCTGAACACACTGTGGCTGTTGATGTGTCACCATGGACTCTCCAGACCAGATGTGACACATCGCTGCTGGACATGGAGCTCCCTCAAGGCTGTTCTGTGGTTCCACCGTGCCCATGCAGCAAGGTAAAGCATCAGAGGTTAATAAAAATGTTCCCTACTCTATTAAGTATTTGCATGTGTTTTTATTACATAAACCATGTTGTTAAATGATCCATGAGAGCCTCTGGCACACACACTCCCTTTGGTTAGGAGCCCAGCTGCTCCTAGAAGAGCTTTTGGCCTGGCAGCTCTTTTCAAGCTACTATAACAAAAATTAGGCCTGAAATGTTGAGGAGATTCTTGAGCAGATTCTTAGCAATAGAAGACAAGTTCGAAGCAGCTGAAGGCTGCCAAATTGTGGCAGCTTGAAAAAGAAAATTGGTCCATTCAAGGAAGGGAGCAATTTGAGGTTCTTATAAAGCACTTGCACACTGCAATGATGGATAAGAGATTCTCCACTCATTTCTCCTAGCACTTCTTGGCTGTTTCTTCCACTTTCAGGTAGTTTCAATTTATCCTTCCATTTTTACCCACACAGTTAACTAGCAGCCTTCTGCTTGGGTTCTGCTGGTTGTAGAGATGAGCTACCAGCTGTGCAGCCCTGCAAGCCACTGTATACATGACCTTCAAATTTCCTGTGTAGCCAGTCACAAAATGCCTTTCAGTAGTGTTTCTTACCTCCCTGAGAGAGCATCTCTTGATTTTTATCATTAGATATATATCAATTCAGAGCCCCCAAAGCCTTGTGTGAACATTAACCAGCTAATACCAACAAAAACCCCCTCCCCTCCTCGCCCATACCCTGTTATTGTCTAAGTAACAGCTCCTCCATTTCACTGAAGCCAGCCTAGGGAGTTCTTTTTTGCATGCTCCTCTGCAGGAATATTAAACCAGAATGAGAATGAAGAGAGCTGTTAATTTTATGTCACAGCAAGGAAACTGAAGGTCTTCAGATCACACTTTCTCCTCAGGCTTCTAATTGCAAAATTATACTTCAAGATTTGACACAAGTTTCTCACCTCCTTATTTCCTAGCAAGTAAACCCAGACAAAAACCTACATTCTCCCCCTCCCTAATCTGCAGAGCTTGCACAACATGAGGGAAAACACTCCCAAGTAGGTGAAACCCTGCTAATTGCTACCATACTCTGAAAGTCCTTGTGACTTTACAGAGAGCCACGGCAAACCAACTCAAAATCTAGATCAGAATGTGCCAATCTTGTCAGTGTTATCACCAATTCCCTTTGTGGTTTATGCCCCACTCAAAATATATTTTACCAGGTTCTTTGAGCCTCTCCCTAAAGCATTGCTCAGCCTCCCTGTGACTGTTCACACCAGATCCAGCAAGAAGCTCTTCTCACTTCTCATGTTTTGTTTTGATACAAGATACAACAGCAGAGCACAGAAAATTGGGATTTTGAGGCATGAGACACAGGAATTTGAGTGGAGTCGGATGACCAACAGAATTTTTGCTAAAAACAACCCAACCAAAACACCACAAAGTAAAAAGGGAGTAAAACAAAACGATTCCTGAGTAGGCATCAAGCTTTACTTTTTTTTCCCCCCCTGGATAAGCACTAATCTAGACCCTGGAATATTCCCACTTCTAAATTTGATCCTTAGCAACCCATTCCTAATTCTATATTAAACACAATTAAAAATAGTGAGAATGCTCCCTAAATAAGTGAGATCATCACTTCCTGGGATCCTCAGCCAGATCCCACACTTTCTGCCTTTGCCACCAGATCTGTTCTAACTGCACAGTGCTCTGATCACAGTCACAGATTGCAGTAGGTAGGAAGGGACCCTCAAAGCTCATCTTGTCCAATGCTCTCACAGCCATCAGAGACACCTCCAGCTAGATCAGGCTGCCCAGGGTCACAGCAAGTCTGATCTTGAATGTCTCCAGGGACAGGACCTCAACCACATCCCTGGGCAGCCTGTTCCAGTGTCTCACCACTCTCTCTGTGCAGGATTTCCTCCTGATGTCCAACCCAAATCTCCCCTGCTCCAGTTTCAAACCATTGCCCTCACTCTATCACTATAAGCCCTTAGAATCATAGAATGGTTTCAGTTGGAAGGGACCTCAAAGCTCATCCAGTTCTGGCCCTCTGCCACAGGCAGGGACACCTCTCACTAGAACAAGTCACTCAAGGCCTCATCCAACCTGGCCTTGAACACCTCCAGGGAGGCAGCATCCACAATCTCCCTGGGCAACCCTTCCCAACACCCTTCCCTGCTATCCCAAGTCACTTGGCCCCACAATTCCCTGTAGCCACAGCCTCTTTCCATACAATGAGGTTGCACCCTCTCAGATGGAGCTGCACACCCTGCACCTGCACAGCAGCATCTCATCACCTCACAACACCACCTTATCACCCAGAGCCCTGCCTGCCAGTTTTACAAGCAATAAATCAGCAAAACCAATTTCCCCCCTCCTTCCCTTGCAGATTAATGTTATATAAGTTGTGCTGCCATGCAGTATAAACAGCAGCAAATGCAGCTCTTTGCATTCCAGCGGGTGGTGGCAGATCATAAAAGCACTTAATATATTTATTAAGGCCATTGGAGCTAGATAGCACAACTGCAGTAATTAGCAACAATTCTCCAGATCCCCATATGCCAGACAAAGGATCACGTTTAGCATTTCCAAGCTGGTAGGAGGGAATCAGAACATTGCAGAAATTAAATGGCATGCACTGCCTTCTTTTATCCCCCTTTTCCTCCTCTCTTCTTCTGCCTGTCTCAGCAGAGCCTACATTTCACTACAGCTACCCACACTTCACTACAGCTACCCCACTGCACTGCCAGTAGAGGAGAGGGAAAGCCATCAAGGAAGGCAGGCCTTTTTGGGGGTTATTCTATTAAGTGTTCAGTGCTTTAAGAAAGAGAAATGAAGTCACTTCTCTACATTCTGTAGGCTGGAGGGGAATTTCCTGGCTTTTGAAAAAAAGAAAATCAAAAGAAAATAAAAATTTTCCCACCCCCACCCCCCTCCCCAAACCTGACTTCCTCTGGAAAATCTATGAACTGAAGTAAGAGTTAAGTGGAAATGTGTGAGTCCTCCAGGCACCCTTCTTGCATAGAGGGTCAGGTTTGGGGCAGTGTGATGTGAGGCACAGGAGAAAGAAGAAAACACAAAGGAGGATGTCCACGAAAAGGTCATCAGTGACAACAGAGGGATGAGACCTGTATACTAGCAGGAGCCTGAACTTCATTACCCCTTGCACCCCTGGCACACATCATGTGCCCAGAAGCTTCACCTCGCTGTGAGGCAGTGGGCAGCCAATCCAGCAGCACTGACTGCACTGGGTGTTGTAGCCAGACTAATGCTTCTCTGCAAAGAACAAGATCACTGGAGGCAGGTATCAAAGTCTTTTGCAGGGGCAGGGGAAGACCCAGATTTGAGAGCCTCTGCCATCAAGGCAGGCTTTCTAATCGAGGGTGCTGTGACATGGGGAGACCTGGTGCAGCCTCCTGGCTCTGAGCCCCTGTTGCTCAGCTCAGTTGTTGTTTTCCATCCTCTTTGTCTGCACAGATACCACACAGCAAAAGTTTCTTTCCCGTTGAGTTGTTCAGAGAAAAGCCTGGAGACTGGAAACAAAACAAAACGCAAGGACAGGAGAACCCCTCCTGGTGGCCTGACGTTTTATTTCCCTGTGGCAAAGAGGGAAATGCCCTTTTTATTCCTCTGTGGTTCTTCTCACTTTGGGTTTTTGTTTTGTTTTGTTTTGTTTTGTTTATCTTATTCCTCTCCCTTGCACAGAGTGGAAAATAATCTCATGGCAGCGCAATTGTCTGCTGAGCAGGGCTCAGAGCATAGCCTGGGCAGAGCTGTGAGCAGAGGGCAGAGATCCACAAGCCCGTTGCTTCAGCCCCCCCAGCACAGAGCCATTCACAAGGAGGCTGCTGGCACTCTGCTCTTTGAACCAGCAAGGCTTTTCCCAGGAGCTAATTTTATTCTACCTAACTGGAAAAAAAAATGTTAACAAGCTCTGTACAGCCTCCCTGCAGGCATCCTTATCTTGATGGGCATTTCTCTGCCAGGTTGTCTCCCTCCCTGCTCCATTCTGCTTTCTTCCTTTTGAGACTAGGAAAGCCCTTGCCCTGGCTCCTGGAGCAGCTGCGTTTCCCACCTGGTTGTGCCCACCTTCCTGCCCTTGCTGGCATTTTTCAAGCCCTCTCTTCTCTCTCAGACAGAATTTAGTTTTCCTCTCTCCCTCATTTCTATTTAGCCTCTGTTTGGCTCCTACATCTGGGGCCTCTCTCCACATCTTGCTAATCCCATGCAAAACCCCTGCCACATTCCCCAGGCAGGGCTGACCTTTGGCACAGGAGTGCCAGTCTCAGCACTTTCCAGGCTTCTCCAATTGGTTGCTAAGACGGTGAGCAAATCTGTGAGGAGACAGTGAGCAAGGCAGAAAGCACCTGGGGTAGTTCTTATGTGGTCCAAAAAGATTAACAAACAGAAGTTAAAGTCTTTTCACTATTAAGAGACACCTAATTTGCTACAGATCTGATTGTATAAGCAGCACCAGAGGGATGGGCTTATTACCATCTCATTAACAATGCCCATTTCAATTTGCATACAGACTCAAAGGCTTGTGAAGCACAATAAAAAGGAAAGCCTTGAACTATCCTGTGTCTCCCAGGCTGTGAGTTGCAAAGTATGGAGGAAGCTGATAATGCTCTTCCAGTTCCTGAAGGCTTTGAGCAGCTTAGAAAATAGTTATGTGACATTAGCAAGCACCTTTCATTATCTCCCTCACAGCTGGCTGGAAAGCTACAGACAAACATCTACACAAAGCTGATGAAGCATCCAATTTTGTAGGAACACCTGAAGATCCATCTGCTGCCAAGGAGGTGCCCAGCACATGAAGTTAGTCACTGGCAGCTTTGGGCAGTGTGGCAGACCTGGCTGGCTGTGTCTTCCAGCATGGGAACACTTTGAGTCACAGAATCATCTAGTTGGAAAAGACCTTAAGATCATCAGGTCTAGTCATAACCTTGCACCTCCCTGTACTCACCTTGAAACACCTGAACATATCTTGCAAGGAGATGCAGCTGTATTTATGGCTTCATTGCTGGTCACAAATTGCCTATGGGTTCTTCACCAGATTATTTCAGATGAGTGAGCAAATGAGCAACTCCCAACACTTCCTACAAACAGACTCCTAAGGTATATTAGGAGTGCCCAGAAAAGGGCAACAGAGCTGGTGAAGGGATTGGAGAACAGCTCTGGTGAGGAGCAATGAAAGAACTGAGATTGCTCAGCCCTGAGGGAGACCTCACTGTTCTCCACGACTCCCTGAAAGGAGGTTGGAATGAGGTGGAGGTCAGTCTCAGCTGAGAGAGCAAGATGGAGTGGCCTGAAATTGTGCCAGGGGAGATCTGGGTTGGAAATTAGGAAGAATTTCTTTGCTGTGAGAGTGGTCAGGCATTGGAACAGGCTGCCCAGGGAGGTGGTGGACTCACCATGCCTGGAGGTGTTCAAGAAATGTGTGAACAGGGTACTTGGGGGACATGGCTTAATGGCCATGAGGATCTCAGGTTGAAGGTTGCACTCAGAGGGCTTTTCCACCTCTGAGACAATGCAATAACTCAACGATTAAGATGCCTCTGCCACTGCCACAAGGAAATAATAACTAGACCCAACTTCCCATTCAGATCTCTTCCCCTACTACAAGATTTACAAAGTTGAGCTGTATTTATTGGCATCCAGCTGCAGGTAGGAGACAGGACTACAGCTGCCTGGGAAAGTTTTCATCATCCTTAAACACCAGGAAAGGAATTTCCAGCTCCAATTAGCAAAGCCTCCACCCCTACAGTGGGAGCAGTTGTGCTGAGTATCATTAATCTTGCTATCAAGCCAAGCGTTCACCGCCCTCCCGGCAAGAGCAGGTCACCCAAGAACATTCCTCATTACAATTCCTCCTCGGGAGCACACTGCAGTACATCTGACAACTGTGTTTGGCTTTTATGTTTAACTAACCCACGTGCCCAGGCCGTGCCTGTGAGGACAATGTGAAATACCTGTCTGGTTAGCTGTGTTTATCAGCTCCCCTTCCCTGTGACCTACCAGGAAATAAATATTGCATCAGATGCCTGCATCTATTCTGCACAGCCTGACTCATGGCAGCACACATGCTCATGCCAGAGCTGCCTAAACCAGCGAGGAACAAGCAGCAGCATAAACAGAGCATCTCCACCTCTGGCTCCTTTTTTGGCTCCCTGCCTACTCTTTGCTGTGCCGCGGAAGCTGGGGAATGTTTGCACTCACACAGCTCCTGGAAGACTCAGACACTCAATGAGGAGAAATTAATATTCACAAAGGAGCTGTCAGGGGAAAAGGAAAAGTTTTCCCCGAGGTGCATTGTTACAGTACAGTGTTTGACTGGCACTTGGGCTGCTTTTCTTTCACAGGGAGAAATAGGAATGGGAGAGGCATAATACTGTCCTGGAGACCCCCAAATTCCTCTCCCTGCGTGGTTTGGATGGGAGAGGAAAGGTGCAGAAAACCTGTTCATAGGATCATAGGGTGTTAGGGGTTGGAAGGGACCCAAAGAGATCATCGAGTCTAGCCCCCTGCCGGAGCAGGACAATGCTATCTAACACAGATCACAGAGGAACACATCCAGACAGGCCTTGAAAGTCTCCAGAGAAGGAGTCTCCATGACCTCCCTGGGCAGCCTGTGCCAGTGCTCTGGGACCCTTCCAGGAAAGAAGTTCCCCCTTGTGTTGAGGCAGAACCTCTTTTGCTGCAGCTTACACCCATTGCCCCTTGAAGTCTGGGGGGGGGGGGAGCAAAGGACCCTTCTGGCTCTGCTCTTTGGCTAGGAAAGGGACAGACATTGGGGTACTTCCCACCCTAGAGCTCTCCCCTGCCTGGATAGTTCCTGCGAAGGACAAGCTCCTGAGGGACAGGACCGTCCCTGCTTCCGACGGCTCCCCACTGCAAGCACCCTTTGTGCAGCTTAGCAGGCCCCAGGAGCCTCGGATGTCCTTTGGAAGAGAGAGAGCTCTCAGGCAGCCTGGCTCACTTTCTGCTCAGCCTGTCTGATCCTGGGAAAGCTGTGTTTGTAGCTTAGCCTTTTCCATTTCCTGACTTCTAAACCAGCCAAATTTATCTACAGCATCCTTTGTAAGATTTTCTCCATTAACTGAGTCTGCTAATTAAACGAAATTAATTTCTGTATATAGCTTTGGGGGTGAGGTTTCAGGGAAATAAACCAGTTCTATTTTTATATACATTCCTGACTTGGCCATTTTAATTCCCTGCCTCCACAACAAATACAAAGGGCTACCGAGGTGCTGAGGGGACTGCAACATCTCCCTGGTGAGGACAGGCTGAGGGAATTCAGGCTTCTTAGTCTGGAAAAGAGTGGAGTGTGTGTGGGAATCTCATCAGTGCTTATACACACTCAAAGGGTGAGTGTCAGGAGGTTTTGTTCAGTGGTGCCCATCAACAGGACAAGGGGCAACTGGCAAACTGGGATGTAAGAAGCTCCTTCTGAATATGAGGAGGAACTTCTTTAAAGGTGATAGAGGACTGGAGCAGGCTGCCCAGAGACGTTGTGGAGTCTCCATCTCTGGAGACAGTCAAACCCCATCTGGATGTGTCCCTGTGTGACCTTCTCTAGGTGAACCTGCTCTGCCTGAGGGGTTGAACTTGATGATCTCCAGAGGTCCCTTCCAACCCTACCATTGTGTGGTAGTCTGTTTGTACTCCAGACTTTCGCCCATCCAATTACAACATTGTTTCAAAGGACTCTTGCCCTTAAGTAGGCAATGTCACCAGATGGATTACCATGGATGTGGTCTGGGTTATGCCATCCTCTCACATGGCAGGCTTCAAACCAGAGGGTAACATTACCTTCCACAGGGGCAGGGGGAACAGAGTCAACTACAGACTACTGAGACCTCAAAGGCACTTTTCAGGCCTGGTCTCTCAGGAATGGACTCATCCACAAGACCTCACCTGGTGAAGCAAACGAGATGAAATCTGACTCAGTGCTGCCAAAAGAAAAGTCAAAATCCAGATCCAGGGAGGGATTGCAGCTTCAGTGGTCAGAGCACAACTTTGAATCACACAGCTAGAAAGTGCCTAGAAAAGGCACTTTGCAACCTCTGCTCTCCAGCCTCCTGCTCTGCCACTCTACTAATTATGCCATGTACTAAGATCACTGCTCTGATGAGAACCAGGTGAACGGACAACTGCTAAACACAGCCAGGTCCTCAGATGCAGGCTGGCCGGGGAAGTCCATCCACAGCTCTACCTTGCACAGCTTTGGAGCTGCAAGCACAGCACTCAACAACAGGTAGAAGAACAAAGACTGGAATGTTCAAGGGGAGCTCAAGGCCTCCCCCATCCTCTGTAACAGTGAAATGTACACAAGCCATGAGAGCCACTCCATGCTGCAGTCACATGCTCTGTGGGAGCTGCAATCTCACAAGGACATAGATATGGCCATGCAGATATGAGCTGTGCCTGAGCTAACAGCTGGAGGATATCCCTGTAGCCCCTCAAGGGTTTTCATCTGGCTGCTAATGCATGTGAAAGCTCCTGCTCAGGGAGCTTCCTTCCTCTTTTGCTTCTGTTAGCAACATGGAATCATTTTGGTTGAAAAAGACCTCCAAGATCATCCAGTTCAACCATCAACCCAACATCACGGACACTAAATCATGGCCCTAAATGCCACGGCCACAGGTTTCTTGAATGCCTTCCAGGTTTGGGGAGTCCACTGCCTCCCTGGGCAGCCTTTGCCAATCCCTGACCACTCTTGCAGCAAAAGGATTTCTCCTAATCTCCAACCTAACCCTCCCCTGGCACAATTTAAGGCTATTTCCTCTCCTTCTATCACTTGATATTAGGGAGAAGAGATCAACTCCCACCTCACTGCAACCTCCTTGCAGGGCACTGTAGAGAGCAATGAGTTTGCTCCTAAGCTTCCCCTTCTCCAGGCTAACTAGCCCCCAAACACACTGTCCTTCAGCACCCTGATTTAAGAGGTGAGGACATAAGCTGGCAGCTTCTTGTTTGAAACCTCTGGAGGAGAAAAGGAGGGAAGGTGCCTGCCACACAAATGTCACAACTGCAGGCAGCAAACACTGCAAGAAGGCAGTTGGTAACAGGAGGCGAGAAACATTTTCAACATCTCCTTCGACCAAACAACCTCTGAGGCAGTCCCAGAGCCAGGCTGGAGCAGCATGGGTGCAGTTATCTGTGCCACCAGCACTGCTGGCTGTGTGTTAAGATACAACACACCTAAACCAACTGCAATAAACCTCAGGTGGTCAAAGCTAGGTGAGGTGCTCAGCCTTAGAAGGCGATGTCTCTGTGTCTGCCCAGCAGCAGCCTGTGCCGGGCTCCTGCCGCAGCTGACAGCAACAGTTCAGACGTGGGGGAGGTAGAAAGCAGACACAGGAGGGAAAATGCTGCAAACATCTCAAGGGAAAGGCTTGACTTAAATGGATTTGTGTCATTATTGGATTCAGTCACGAGGAGAGGCCAAACTTCCCTCAGACAGGCTGAAGACAAGAGCCTGTCTCGGTTTCCAGACCCATCAGCAGGGCACTGCCCCAGGACTGCTACCTGCAGCAGGCGCTTGGCTCGGCGGGCACTTGGCATCACCATCTGCAGCAAGCAGTTCTCTTCTTTCAGGGACTAAACACATCCAAACTTCTGCCAAAAGCAGTTCTGGTCCCTCCACACAGCCAGGACCTCAGAGAGAGAAGCCCTTTGTCCAGCCCTGGAGATGACTCCCGGTGCCAGAAGCGACCCGGCACAGGAGCCAGGCTGAATCACAGCTGCAGCAACTGCACCAATTGTCCAAGGGACACAACAATTGCACTTGTCTGGCTGGTCAGGGCATGATGGGAGCCTGACACATTTTTCTCTGTGAAAGCATTTGGCCTTGAAGTAAATTTTCAAAACAAAGTCTCTTTAAAGCCAAGCCTTTCCAGACTTCCTCCTGACAAGTGCAATTTATTCTTTCTAAAAAGGAGAGCTTTAAAAGAGATGGCACCCAGGAGAATGAGATCTCCTGTGGCTGGCTGTCACCACCATCTATGAAGGATGTAGCCCCAAGTTTCCATTACACTGTGATGGGAATGGAAATCTCAACTCAAACCAGCTCCCTGGAAAGCACCCAGGGCGCAGCCCAAGATCCCTTTTCCTGGCTGTACCTATGTTGCCCATCAAATGGCTCTGTCACCGAGATGATCCCCAGCCCTAGGTGAGCCAGGATCTTCGATCTCTGCCTTGGGAGCACTGTGAGAGCTGGAGAAAGGCTCACCTTGAACTTGCAGATGCACAAGCTGCAGAGGGAACTTGTGATTGCTCACCCCAGGAGCTGTGCCCACACTTGCAGATAGCCAACCCCACAAAGGTGTGGCTCAGAGCTGCCCTTTGCACCACATCCAGAGGCCAAAAAAATCTGGACTGGTGCACAGCTACAGGTGGACTTTCTACAGGTGCAGACTCAGTGCCAACCAAGAGTCCCAGAGGCTTCCCTAAGCTCCTACAGGTGTAAACAAAGCAAAGGAGCTTTCTCTCCCACTGTGCAGGAGTCATCAACTCACTGAACACCCTGACCACTGCCAGCAAGGGCAAAACCATAACATCAGAGAGCTGTGGGGTCTGTGCTCAGGGTTTTCTGTCTTTGGGACCACAAATCAAAGAAGAAAGCTGATGGGGAGAGATGACAGCTTTGTGGGGCTGGAGGGCCCCAGCAGTCTCCACAGCTGGCAGAGCTGAGAACAGGTATCCAGGCACTGTGGTTACCTTGGTCACCAGCCCAGCTTGGCTTGGTCCAAACAGCTCTGTGGTGATTTGCTCTTCCCAGCTGCTGTAGGTGAGACCTCAGGAAAGGGAGAGTCTGTGTCCCATGGAGGACATGGGCTTTGAGGATGAAGTGGATGGATCCAGGGCAAGGGACGGTAGTGGAGATGGCACAGCCAGCCAGGTGAGGATGGGGAGGGAGATGGCACACAGTGAGACCAAAGCAGCATCCAGCTTCAGTTTCACTTCTGAAATGTAGCTTGGATCAAAACTGCAGAGACGTGATCTCCCAAGGGACAGAGCATGTCAGAGAGAAGAGGACTTCTCTTCCCACACACTTCAGCAAGTTCTAAAAGACAACACGAGCTGGTGTCAGTTACGTAAATGTTGCTCCCCAGAAGATGAGTGGAGGAGTTCCCTACACAAACGTTGACACAGGGAACACAGCCACTGCCCTTTCAAGAGAAAATATCCCTCTGCCTGGAGCAGAACGGTGCAAGTTTAGTGCCTGAGCATTTGGGGTTGTTCTCAGTCTGGCTCTGCAGCAGGTCAGCCCCACACAGCACCTTTTCCGTCGATGGATTCTGGGGCTGCAGCAGCCTGGCACTACAATGAGCCCTTTGTAACCACAGATTGCCACTTAACAAGTGGCTGCCAGCCCATGTTTGATTAATGCCAGGAGAAACCAGTGGCCACTGTTTACCTTGTAATTTGTTAGAGCTTGGGTTTCCAAAAGAGACCTCAAGCAGGCACCTAATTCTTATGGACTTTTAACTATGATGGAATGCCCAGCTTCAGGAAGCACCTCTGAAACCTCAGCCTGGAATCGTTTAGCAGGAAGAGAAGTGCTTCTGAGCTTTAGGACTGGCATTGTCGTTGGCAGTTATTTCAGGAGGAGGAGCTGCAGGGACTGGAGGACTAACCTGTGGGCTTTGGCAATTTGCAGACCCCGGAGAAGGCTCTGGCTGGCACAGTGAAGGAGGCAGCCTCTGTCACGGATGGGGAGAGTGCTTCACCATGCAAGACACCACTCATCTGCTGTGCAGATGGCCTGGATCGGGACACCTTTAAAATTGTGAGATACTGAATAGAATTTAGCAGCAGAAAAAGTTGGTGGCATCTCAGGTTGTTGGGAGAGAAGGAGCAAATAAACCCCAGGAGTTTGGCTGAGGGAGCAAAAGAGCAGGACAAGACACTTCGTTCTGTGGCTTTGAAAGCTTTTACCTCATTGTTTTCTCACCATCTCCATATCACATTTTCATTTAAAAGGAAAAAAAAACCCAAACAAGTCACCCAACAAATCTCCAAACACCACCAAATCAGTCACATCTCACAGACACTCTTTGGCTTTTCAAACAAGTGCTGCTGCATTTACACTCCACATCACACCAGGTGCTCCCTGGCTGCACCGGTTTGGTCTCTGCATCCCTTACACTACAGCCACAAAGCCCCAGCTCCCCCTGGGACCTGACTTTCCTGTTCTGGTGCATCATGATATAACCACACAGCCCCTGGCACAGACAGAAAACACACAGACAAGATGGTCCAAAGGGAGGCCATCCACATGCAGTCTTTGCACCTCTGAGAGTGCAAACATTTGCAGCACGTCCCAGGCCGGGCTACAGGAAACAGCAGCATGAGAACATCAGCAAAGCAGTTCCCCTTCCTTCTCCTGCAGAACAGCAGCTCTCCTCTAGCCTCAAAGTTAGACCTCGGGCCCTACAATGTCCAAAGGGAACGCCTAGTCTTTAAATCCTTCCATTCTCTTTTCAAGTCACCTTAGATTGAGACTGGAGATCAGGAAGAAACTTTTTACAGTGAGGGTGGGGAGACATTGGAACAGGCTGCCCTGGGAGGCTGTGAATGCCCCTTCCCTGGAGGTGTTCAAGGCCAGGCTGGATGAGACCTTAAGCAACCTGGCCTGGTGGGAGGTGTCCCTGCCCATGGCAGGTGGTTGGAACTGGATGATCTTTGAAGGTTCCTTCCAACCCAACCCATTCTGTGATTAGACATGCCTCAGCTGGGTGCCACCAACCTTGGGACATGCAAAGGCAACTGAGATTGATGACATAGGTCCTGCTAAAGGCTCACATCAGCCCCGCCATGTCCACACAGAGACACTCACCGCAGCACAAGGCTCCTTCAGGGCTACCCCAGCCTGCTCCCTCTCCAGTTTGTGCAGTGAACCAGGATTTCAGGTGCTGAACATCTCTGCCTACACTTTTTCTTTACAGTGCAAGGAGTTTTTCAGACCCTTTAAGAAGTCACTTAGGAAGCTGCATTTGCCCCAGCACCTCCCCAAAGAGAAGAAAATGAAGCACATGAGGGAAAGTTTGGCCATAATCGGCGGCCGCATCGATCTGTTCCTCCAGCAGTACTGCAGAGCCTCAGAAGTCAAGCACTGGCAGCAGTAAGGCTCTGCCCCTACCAGCACCGGTGGTACCCCACTGCTGGTGCTCCCAGTGGGCCCTTAGACACCTACCTGGGCCCCGCATTTGCAGGCTCTGGAAATGAAGGTGGGTGTCCAGAGGAGACTTGCTTAGCTTGTGTCGTGGAATGCAGTTTCGCTCTAGCTGCCGAAGGCTCACTGGTTGGGCAGGTGACCCAGCAGAGGCCACGAGTCGTCGATACTGCCCAGTGCAAGGCCAGTTCAATTTGCTGTCCATCAGTGCTGTGGAGGCAGGGAATGAATGTGGCTGAGGCAGGAATTTATAGGAAAATAGAGTCATTGTATTTCCCCAAAAACCCACCCCCAAAACGAGATCCAGGAATTAATCCAGTTCTCATTGGCAGAGTCAGTCAGACTAAGATGCACAAGGATACCATAGGCGATTTGACCGCTTTGGAGGTCAGCAGCTGGAAGAGGCTGAGCTATTAAGCCATTATTGATCAGGCTGAGCCATTCGTGTGTGCTCCCCGGCAGCCAGGCTGGCTGAAGGGAAGGGCGCTCCAGGTGCTTGTCCCCTCGCTCTCTTTCAGAAGCCATCCAAGGATCGTTAAGGGCTACGGAGCCTGCACAAAGGGTGCTAAGGGTGGGAGCCCTCCAAAGCAGAGGCGGCTCCGTCCCTCAGGAGCTTGTCCTTGGGAGCGCCAGGGGACTCCTTCTTGCAGAGGCTGTCCAGGCGGGGGGAGAACTCTAATGCGGGCACCCCAAGGCGAGCAGTCCCCCAACAGTTATACCCTTCCTAGCCAAAGAGCAGAGTTGGCACTGCCTGGGCAGAAGAGCACAGCCCATCCCAGCGCCATCCCAGCGCGGGCACTGCGTGGGAGGGCCTCGCTGCCGCCTCACGCCTGAGGGCAGGGCCAGGGGAACAGCTCTTTTCCCGCCTTTTCCTCCCCAGTCACACCACAGAGGGAGAGGGGTTCTGGGCTATACAGGACTCCAGGACAATCAGCAGCCTCCTTTTGCAAGTCAAGTGGCTCCTGAGTTAATGGATGATCCTTCCCATGCTTAGGGAAGAGCAGTTCTGGAGACGTTTTTAGGGAGAAAGAGGAAGAAAGTGGGGCGCAGGCTGCGGACAGGGGATGTCGGCGGTCACGCTCACCACGCAGCTGGGGAGCAGGCTGAGGTGAGCACTCGCACAAGCCATGTGTCTGTCTTCTCCCGAGGATGTTGTGGAGCTTTGTCTGCCTCTTCTCAGAGATGGATGCCAAGCAACTGCAGAAGCTGCACAGGTACATCAAGAAGAACCAGATGGCTAAGTTTCTGGTAAGCAAACAGGGAAGTAAACACCCTGTGAGAGGTGTTCTGCTGTGCTGACGTGAAGGGGACAGCTGTACCGTGCAGCTAGCACACACTGATCCATGTCAAAGCAGAAGCCTGTTTCACAGAGGCCACCAATGCTGCAGATGGTGCCCGTTACTCCCATCACACAGGCACTGAGCTCTCACAGCTTGCCCTGGCCAGCACTGCTGTCTCCAGCTGCATAGTTTACAATGTCTGGAGCTGTTTGGTGATTCCTTGTTTCCAGGCACACTTCGCAGACCATACTTTAATCTGATGGCACAACAACCTGAAGCAAGGCTGTAGCCAGGTGGGGTTGGCCTCCTCTCCCAGGCAGCCAGCAAGAGAACAAGGGGACACAACCTCAAGTTGTGCCAGGGGAGGTCTAGGCTGGATGTTAGGAGGAAGTTGTTGGCAGAGAGAGTGATTGGCATTGGAATGGGCTGCCCAGGGAGGTGGTGGAGTTGCTGTCACAGGAGGTGTTCAAAAAAAGACTGTGTGAGGCATTTAGTGCCATGGTCTAGTTGATTGTACAGGGCTGGGTGCTAGGTTGGACTGGATGATCTTGGAGGTCTCTTCCAACCTGCTTGATTCTATGATTCTAAGAGTTAACCTTTGAAAGAAGTGCCCAGTCCAGGTAAATCCTCTGTCTGCCAAAGCCCTTTTCTGTGCCTGAGCATCAGCCACAGGAGGAAGCTGCAACAACCAATCCCCTAAGCACTGATTCCAAAGGGTTAACTCGTTTAAGCACACTCATAGACAACCATAACCATATCTCCTGAGCAAAGGCTGAGTACACCAGGAAGTTCAAAGGTCCACAAGGAACACATACTTTCAGAAGTTTATTTTAAAAAAAAGAATTAAAACCAGCTCTAGAAAGAAAACCAAGACAGGAGCCAACCAGGAAATTGTGCTGAGTAAATTAGAAAGCAACAGGAGGTGAGACCTTGCTGGGTTACTGGGACACTGCTTGCTTCACCTTTACAAAGAGAGCTGTAGTCAGCTGTCAGTGGCAAGGCCACAACTCAGTTTGAGGCTGTCCTCCAGCTAGAGAGTAAGGGGGCAAGGTGGCCATGCAGGTTTCATTTTTAGTTCACAGGGAAGCTGTTTAGAACGGCCTGTGGTGATAGGGCAAGGGACAATGGTTTGAAGCTGGAGTAGGGAAGATTTAGGTTGGACATCAGGAGGAACGTGTCCAACCCCCCTGCATTCATCAGAGACACCTCCAACTCACTCAGGCTACCCAGGGCCACACTGAGCCTGATCTTGGATGCCTCCAGGGACAGGGACTCAAACACACCCCTGGTGTTCCAGCATTTCACCACCCTTGCTGTGCAGAACTTCCTCCTGATGTCCAACCCAAATCTGCCATGCTCCAGCTTCAAGCCATTGTCCCTTGTCCTGTCATCACAGCCCCCTTTAAACAGTCCCTGCCCAGCCTGCCTGTAGATTCCCTGAGGATAGTGAAATGCTACTCTAAGGGCCTCCTGGAGCCTTCTTTTCTGCAGGCTGAGCAGCCCCAAATCTTTATGCCTAACCCTCCCCCCCACCCCCAAACACCTTCCCCTAAATAAATACCAGAACCAAACCACACGATTCCACATCTTCCTTTCCAAGGAGGCAGAAAAAAAAAAAACCACCAAACCAAACCCAAAGCCCAAAAGGAACAAAACCAAGTGGTGGGTGACAAGCATGAGTCAGACTGCGTCGTGTGCAGGGGAGGGGGGGTGATGCGCCGGTGTGTGGCGAGCAAGGAGCCTGCAGCAACCTGCAGCCTGCAAGAGCCTCCAGAAAGGCCGACAGGAGCAGTGACAAATTCTGCCTGTTATGTAAGGGGTGACAAATGCCTTTTGTTATGCAAGACAAGTGGGGAGGGGGAAAAAAAAAAAGAGAATAAAAAAAAGCCCTCAGTGTCTTTACCCTTTGTGGGAAGGGAACAGCAGTCAAGCTCCCTGCTGGAGCACAAACAACAGGCTGCAGATCTGGGGGGGGGGACGACGACGAGCAACGTGTTTCTCACAGAAATAGATTCCTTGGAAATGTCTCGTTATTTAGATGAGTGAGCATAAAAATGCAGACTCAAGCTGTAATTAGTAAGAGACTGAGGATAATTTGGGGAGTGGCTGGCAGGCTGCTGGCCACTACTAGCCTTGCTCACAGCTCCTGGGACTCAGGGGTCTGTGCCCCTTTCCCTCACACTTGGGCTCTTAGACCTTTTTAATTGATCATAAGATCACAGAACGCCAGGTTGGAAGGGACCTCAAGGACCATTTGGTCCAGCCTGCCTCAGTGAGAGTGGAGTTGAAACGAGCTGGCCCAGCACCCTGCCAAGCTGAGTCTGGAAAGTGACCAGTGGAGGGGAATTCCCTGCTCCCCTTGGGAGATGATTCTTATCTCTGTTTTCCTGGTCAGGCGTCTTCTTCTGCATTCCTGTCAGAACCTCCCTAGCAGTAACTTGTCCCCATCACCCCTTGTCTTTTCCATGGGACTCCTTGTAAAAAGGGAGTCTCCATCCCCTCAATAGCCACCCTTTATGAGCTGGCCCATGGCAAAAAGGTCTCCCCCAAGCCTTCTCTTCTCAGGGCTGAGCAAATACAGCACTCTCTCAGCCTTTCCTCACAGGGCAGGCATTTTAGAAACAAACAAAGCACATCTAAATTCACACACGGGTCCCAACTCTGTTTTCAGACTTGCTGGAAATACCAACCCAGACTCCCCTCTCAGTTTAGAGTTAGAACGCAGCATCATTTTCCTTTGCCTTCTGCCAGCTCCTGCACGACGCTGCTGAACGCTGCAGAAATCAGTCCCACGCCTCAGTCAGGGAGTAAAGATATAAATCTTCTGGGTTATCTGAGCCTAAGGAGGGTTTCCTAGGAAAGAACGTCCAAAAGAATGAGCGCTGGCAGCGCGAACTCCATTTCCCTCCCCCTGCCCCGGATAACCCAGAGGGAGTCCCTGGTACCACCCCGCCAAGCGCAGGATGCTGAGCGCCGGGAGACGCAGGGACCCACCGCCACCCCCCGGCCGTCCTCCCGGTGCGCAGGGTGCTACAAAGCGACAGTGACATCCAGTGGCAGAACACACCCGGCCGCAGCGCCCACCGCGGGACTCAGCAGCGCCCAGCTCCCGTCCCGCACGCTGGAGCCTTGCTCTGAACGCGGCCACCACCAGCTGTCCCCGGCGCCAGTGGTCGTCTCGCTGCGGTGCTGAAGGAGTCCTGCTCTAAACCACAGTCTGTAGGGTCGCAAAATAGTTCTGGTTGGAAAAGATTTCCGTGGTCACAATGTCAAATCTTCAACCTAACACCGTGGCCACTAAACCATGTCCCCAAGTGCCCGGCTGCACCTTTCCTGAGCACCTCCAGTCATGGGGACTCCACCACCTCACTGAGCAGCCTGTTCCAATCCCTGACCACACTTGCAGCAAAGAGATTGTTCCCAATCTACAACCCAAACCTCCTCTGACTCAAGTGCAGACCATTTCCTCTCGTCCTATTACCTAATACTAGGGAGAAGAGATCTATCCCCGCCTCACTCCAGACTCCTCTCAGGGAGTTGTAAAGAGGCAGGTCTCCCTCAGCCTCCTCTTTAGACTAAACAGCTCCAGCTCCCTCAGCTGCTCCTCACAAGCCCTGTTCTCCAGACCCTTCCCCACCTTTGCTGCTCTTCTCTGGACTTGCTCCAGCCTCTCAACATCCTTCTTGGAGTGAGTGGCCCAAAACTGAACCCAGGACTCAAGGTGTGGTCTCACCAGTGCTGAGTACAAGGGCATGATCACTCCCCTGGTCCTGCTGGCCACAACCTTCCTGATATAAGTCAGGATTCTGTTTGCCCTCTTGGCTACCTGGGCACACTGCTGGCTCATGTTCAGCTGCTGTCAACCAGCATCCCCAGGGCCTTTTCTGCTGAGCAGTTTCCAGCCACTAAGCTCCAAGCCTGTAGCGGTGCATGGTGTCGTGACCCAAGTGCAGGCTCCAGCACTTGACTTCTCAGGGCTGGGTGAGCCAAGCTACACAAGCAGCTGAGCTGGGCTGGATATCAATGCAGGGCAACAGATAGCACAGAAAACAGCCCTGCAGAGGCCAGCAGGACTCGCTGCTGGGTGAGATGAAGCTTTGGATCTCAGCTATGAGGAACAAACACTTCCTGGGGTGAGGATTTGTATGGCAATAACAGTGCTGCTGCCACCCAACAGGACTGTGGTTAAGCAGGAGTTAATTGGCCAAGCATGAGTCAATGTGTGGTGTTTGCTCATATAAATCTCTCTAAAATGTTGTGTTGCTTTTGTTTTAAAGCAATTATGCTGTCCTGCAGAAGATCCAGATTCAGTTCCAAGACCCAGAGAAGATGAACTGAAGCAGCTTTATATCAGCTGGGGTCTCTCCAGAGGTACAAGTGACCTGCAGGAGAGGCTGGCTCAAAGAGACAGACACCACCAACACGGCCACAAAGTCAGCACCCAGCAGCAAGGAGGACAGGTGAGAGGTACTCACATAGCCAGCGCTGGCATGAAGCAGGAGAAGCATCTTCCTGCTGGAGTAGAACCGCCTACACTGGGAACTTCTGCTGAAGGGTCAGCAGGTGAGGATGTGACCAGTGGCGGAGCAGAGTGCACTGCTCTCTCAGACACGGCACCAGGGGAACAGCAGCAAGAGAAGCTCCTACAATACAACATAAGGCAGTAGTAAGGAAGGAGAAGCCATCCCTCTGCTGGCCCACACCAGATGGTGGTAATTAGCATGCCTTTAGCTGGCAGGATAGGTGCTCACACATAGCTGTGGTTTGCCTTTGGGCCCACCCTGGCCAAGCCATCCCTGCTCATCTTCTGGAGCAAAAATGCAGCCCAACCTGTCCCAGGGATGTTTGCTGGCCAGAGTCACTGCAGCCTGTTTACTGCAGCACAGCAAAGCCCACAGCAGGAATGTAAAGGAGACACGAGAAGCAGTGGCTGAGGAGACAGGCACTGCCACAAACAGGTGCCACAGCCTGCCTGTGGAAGGAGGATTTGTCCCACGTAAGCCTATTTTCAAGCTGCTAAAACGCAATCACATGTCCTGTGGGAGTTCTCATGCACTCACAACCATCTCACGTTCCATCTCTGTTTTCCACAGTCTTTCTATTTACCTCTAAAAAAGTCCAATCTGGTATGCAACAGCTCTGAGGGAGCACTTAAAATCCAATCTGACCAACTAAAAAGTAAAAAAAAAAACCCAACAGATCCAAACCCCACGAGCCAGGGAGCCAAGCGTGAGCTGGGAAGCTGAGGAAGTCCCACGCGAAGCCGCCGCCGGCTGCAGGGCTCCAGGCGGTCCTCCTCCGCCTGTCTGCTCCCCTCCAACAATAGGGAAACACCACCCAGGCACTTCGTAAGCACCAAAGACACCAAGTGCATGAAACAGCAGGCACAAAACAGGCGGGGAGAGAGGTGGCTCCAGAGCTGTCCGGAGGGGAGGGACTCAGGCGCATCAGCATGAGCTGGCAGTGGTCACTTGCAGCCCAAAAGGCAGCTGTGTCCTGGGCTGTGCCAGGAGAAGTGTGACCAGATGAAGGAAGGAGGAGATTCTGCCCTTCAGCTCTGCTCTCATGAGACGCCCACCTGGAGCGCTGCCTCCAGGTCTGGTGTCCCCAGTATAAGAGGGACATGGAGCTGCTGGAGCAGGTCAGGAGGAGACCACGAAGATGATCAGAAGTCTGGAGAACTACCCCTCTGGGGACAGGCTGAGAGAATTGGGGCTGTTCAGCCTGGAGAGAAGACTCGAGGAAGACCTTAGAGCAGCTTTCCAGTGCCTGAAAGGGGTAGCAGGAGAGCTGAGAGGGGACTCTTGACAAAGACTTGTAATGACAAGATAAGGGACAAAGGTTTTGAGCTGGAAGAGAGAAGATTTAGACCAGAGGTTAGGAAGAAATCCTCGACAGTGAGAGTGGTGAAGCAGTGGAACAGGTTGCCCAGGGAGGCTGTGGATGCTCCCTCCCTGGAAGTGTTTAGGGCCAAGTTGTACGAGGCATTGAGCAACCTGGGTTAGTGGAAGTGTCCCTGGCCGTGGCAGAGGGGTTTGGAAGTGGATGATCTTAAAGGTCCCTTCCAACCTAAACCATTCTATGAAACACCCAAAATTGAAATGTAATAAACATAGCCAAGGCTTGGGATTGAGAGCCTGGGTGAGCAGCCAGCACCAGCAGCCTGCTGCTCCTACATATATTTGTAAGACTGAGTCCACCCAGAGCACATCTTAGGCACACCCAGTACCAGCCCCTGTAGCAGATACAGCTTCCCAGAAGACTTGAGTTGTGCCTCCCACTTACTTTGTGGATTTTCATTTGTTTTTAAGGTTCCCAAAGAACCTCAGAGGTCCATGGAAATCAATTAACACAGCACCATCACCTGAGCAGAAGGCAGGGAACGGAGGCAGTCTCCATGGTTTCCTGAAACCACACAACACTGAAATACTTGCAGCATCTTAGCAACAAGCTTCAACCCAAGCAAAATGAAAATTGCACTGTTTTAAAACCTGGAGTCTTATTTATTGTCGCCCTGGAGTTCCCCTAACAGCTGTGCACCACCACCTGCTCAAGGATATCTAAGTCTCAGATCTACCTTTACTGCTTGATTCCACAGCCCCCCAAATGAATGAAAAACCTTGGTGAGGAGGCAGGCAACTCAGCTGCTCCTTTCCTTGCTGGGGCAGGAACCCTCTTCTGACAGCATTTGTTCCCCCCTCATTTCCACTCAAACACAAACCCTCCACACAGTGTCCTGGGGTGCATCAAGAGAAGTGTGTCCAGCAGGTCTCAGGAGGATCTTCTCCCCCTCTCCTCTAACCTGGTGCGGTGGAGACCTTCATTACTGCCTGAATCCTAGCCTAAAAAAAACATATCCCTTCTACGTTCCTCTTGGAGGGGCAAATAACACAAGGCCATTTTTAGACTCAGGACAACAGATTTCCTTTAGAAATGTCATCTTGGCTACCACCCACAGTCCTTGGCAAGTGAGCCCCTCCCTGGCTGCACTGCCCGCCGAGGCGCCGCTGCCAAGCGTGCGCAGGAAGCGGCTCCCGGGAGGCTGTGAAGGAGGATGTCTTGCACTCCCTTCGCCGGGCAACAGAGCCTGCTGCTTGCATTGGGTTTCTCTGTGCAGAAGAGCAGACACTTGCGTGCTGCAGACCTGGTTCAGCTGCAGAACACGAGGAATTTGCTGAGAGTAATGGAAATGTTCTCACCTGGAGGTGGTCTTGCACCTTCTGCGTGGCGGAGTCTCTGTAAGCCAAAGGTAGCAGCGTGCAGCTGTGCCAAAAGAGCACTCCATGCCCTAAAAATGTCACTCTGGTTTAAGACAGAACTGAACGAGATTAAAGCCTGCTTCAGATTTAGATTATTCTACAATTTTTCCAGTAGGACGTGAGGTGGCTTAGAAGTGAGAGGAAAGCTCTCAAGGAAAACTGAGCTCTGTCAGAAACAACCTCAGAGAGATTCCTCACCTGATGACGTGGGCAAAGAGAAAAGGTTTCACCTTCAGAAGTCCCTGCTCTAAAGGCACAGAGAGAAAACCTTTGGGATCAGCTACAGGATGCATCAGCGCCCCTCCTGCAGCGCTACAGGGATTGCTGTTTCTTGCTATCTGGTCCTGGTGGCTGGTGGGCAGTGGTGCTGCTATAGCAGAGTTGCACAACCACACAGCTCGAAGTGCTCAGCCTGCTGCTTCCTGAGAGAGTCTCAATCTCCTTCCTATTTAAATGGAGCGTTAAGAAATACACGAAGTGTTGCACAGCTTTGGCTTGGGCTCCTTAAGGACAGTGAGATTGCAATGCATGCTACAAAGTGCTAATGCATAACCAATAACCAAAACTGCCTTTCTACAAACATGTGGGACAGAGAGAAGGAAAAGGAAGGAGAGAAGAAAGAAAACCTGTTCTCCCCCCCCCCCCACAACCTGAAGAGATGCATGCAGAAACCACTGCTGAGTGCTAGGCTCAGGGGAGCACAGCACACATTTTGTGCCACAGGAAGCAGAAAGATGCCAGCAACGAGCAAAATTTGTGCTGCCCGTGGAGGTAGCAGTGAGGCCTCACAGCTGGCAGACACTCTGGGAAGCACATCCCCAGGACATGAGCTATCCCCACCAGAGATGCAGTAGTCTGTCAGCCAGCCAGAAGGAGCTCCCCACACTCCAGGAAGCCCAAGGCAGCATTTCTCTTAATGCTTAAAACCACCCAACCCTCCCAGGGAACAACTCAGCCACTGCCCAGAGCTCACCTCAGGCCAGTTGGCAGGAACAGTGCTTAACACTGCTCAGCAGGAGGAAGAGCATGGTCCTTGCTGCTGGCAGGGTTTGGACCTCGCCCAGACTACCGAGAAGCAGAAATTCGCTACTGGGAAGTAGCTTTTACCCAGCTTGGTTTAACTCCTCCAAGACCAGCAGTGCCACCTCACACCCCTGTTCTCAACATGTGGTCTTGACCTGGACAGGAAGAGTCCCTTCCAAATCCCACCATGCTGGAATTCTGGGATTCTGTGAGGAGGAAGCAAGAGAGCAGCAACTTGCTGAGAGGCAGGTTTTCACCCCATTGAAGGCAGATAGCTCCAGTTGCAGGAACACTCTATTTATTAGGTCAATATTTCATTTTAGCAATACAATTACATAATATCACGATGCTGGTTACAAACAAGAGTATGGTTTGATGGTTACAAATAAAATGTTGGGCACTGCAGTCTGTGAGAAGTAGGATACGAAACGTTATCGACACGACAAAAGTAGGGGTTAGGGTCTTCGAATGATCAAGATACTCTCACAGAAATGGATGTGGCACTACAGGTAGAGATTGTGTTTGAGAGGTGGCTTTGTGTAAGCAGTTCCATTTCCACAGTCAGACAAGTTCAAGCAAACATCATTTTAATTTTTTTTTTTGTTTCCTCTTTTTTTTTTCTCTCTATTTTTTTTCCTTTTTAAAATGCTATTAAATTAAAATCCCCTGTAGTTCAATAAAGTATAAAAATAGTACTGAACCTGGTCATAGTCAATAAAATGTTAAGAGTTCATTCACATCATTGAAGTAGTAAAGAAACTGTAAAGTTGTAGTTACCATGGCAACATTGCTTCCCAGAAAGGAACACACAGGAAAGAAAAACCTTACACATATGGTACCTGCGACAATTACTTAGCGATCCAACACTGAACTTGTGCACCACAAACTGAGTTTCTAAATAGCTCTATATATTTATATAGTTATATATATCTTTTTTTTTAATTCTTTTTCATCTTAAAATTTACCTTTGAGAAGAAGAGAAAAAAAAAAATGTGCACTTCAACAAACTCACTAAGGCCACTCATGCTATAGATACCTAGGATTGCAATGAAGAGAGTTAAATGAAACCCTAGATCACCGAAGGGGGAACCTGTTTCACACTGCCTAAAACATTCCTGAGATTTAGGGATATACACACACAAAAGAAAAAAAGGCATGACTAATTTTGTAGGTATTTTTCATAGTTTGTTTCTAGGGAAGGGAGGAAAAAAAAAAAAAAAAAGGGAACTTTCTTGCCCACTCCTCACAGAAATCCTCAGGTGGCCAAGAAACACAATGTGTGACAGGCCAATCGTGTCAAACAGGTGAACACCCACAAGGAAGAGAGGAAGGTTTGCAGCTAACATTTGGCCAGCAATTTGCTTGTTATAAAAGGAAGAAAAGCAACCAATCCAAACGGGGGAAAAATGACCTTCAGGGACCAGAAGGTTTCTGCATAGGCAGCAAAGGAAGGAGCTCTGTTTAAGATCATTAATGGCAGCATCTCCCCATCACTGCTGCCAGCCGTGAGGTCAAAGCCAATCTATGGAACTGAACTGTCTGTCAACAGCTTCACTCCTGTTTGAAGCACAATGAGATTTCCTTTTTTTTTCCTTTTTTGGTTTTTTTTTTTTTTTGGACTCCACCAATATTTAGGACAAGAAAAAAGAAAATCAAGTTCAATGTGCATTTTGTGTACCGTGAGAAGCAGCACAATGGCACCATTAGCAAAATTCAGACTGCAGCACAGAGGGAAAACAACTTCGTTTTCAAAAAGTCACAAACGTCCTAATAAGTTAGAATTCAACAACAAAAACTCTTCAAAGTTACTTAACAAAAACCTGTGTGCAAAAGGAAAACAAAAACCCCACACACCTCTGAAACCACAGGTTTTGGTACAGAGCAGAGTGCACATGGAGAGTAGGACACCAAGGCAGACACTTCCTGATGTAATTAATGCCACGTTGTAAAAATGACCAAACAACTGTCTGAGGCCAAATAGTCCCTACTTGGTTTACTTTAAGCAGCTGAGGAATATTAATTTATTTTTAAAATCTTTCTGATATTTTCCCCTTTTGTGGGCTCAGAAAATCTTTGTGTTCTAGTGCCCTTCATAACAAGGTACCCAGAAGAGCCCAAAGAGCAGTGGAGGAACTCTGACATCACCTTGCTCCCTCTTTACAAACTGTATGAAGTAGGACAAGAAGTTACTGTTTCAAAGAAGTTTGTGCTGCAAATCAAACATTAAAGGTTTAATTTAAGCTACAGGTAAAATAGTTGCCCTGAAAGTGACACCTGTCCCACCTTGCCACTGCTGGGATTGCCTGACTTACCTTCCAGAATAACTCAGAGGACGTATTTCACTGAATCGACACTCAACTAGCAGGAGCTGCTCTGTGCCTCTACAGAACCCCAGGAATTAATTAATCTCAAGTGCTGCACAGCTGGGCCTGAGCCCTCCCACTCTACATGCCTAACAGCCCACCCCTACCCCAGTACTTACATTGAGATGAGGATGGAAAACTCTCATCTCAGTTGAGATGCTCTCCCCAGCTTTGCCTCTACAGGGAGGAAGGTTCAGGGTTCACCTTGGCAAGTCTTGCACAGCATGGAGGTCACAGGGGCTTACACATCTGCTCCTGCAGCTCTGCCTGCTGCAGGAGTTAGAAAATGCTTAAGTAAAACTGCAAGATGTACTGCAAGCAGAGTGGCCTGGAGGGACAAATCACTTACCTTCCTCTGGAGTCATCCAAGTGGCCTCCTACTTTCCCAAACAACAAACTGTGACAGCAGAGACAGGAATTAACAACTAACACCACCACACTGCAGCCTCCAGATGCTCTCCCAAGTACTCACTTGAGGAGATAGAGAACAAAACACTTCAAGAAGTGTCAGTTTTATGTTACATGGAGAGTAAGTATTACACCTGCAGCAAAGACAGCACTGGGTGAAAGTTCCAAGCTGGGGCATGCAGAACATGCAACAGAGCATGCAGCTGCAAACCTCCTGTGCTTTAACAACTTTGGTGGTCAGCTGCAGCTACATTTAGTGTCTTGGCATGACTGGAATTGTGGAGTTGCTACAAGGGGAAGTTCAGCACAAAAGTGAAGTGAGGATTTAGTTCAGTCCTCTGAAAAGCATGCAAGTGGTCCTGCAAGGATTGCTGCAACTGCTCTTGGCCAAGTCACTCTGCTTGGCCCAAGTCCATTATCCAAGAGAATTCTGGGTGACTTCCAGGACCTTAGTCCCTTCCAGACAAGCCAATGCACCAAAGTCCATGACACGCTGGTGAAGCAGCTTCAGCAAAGAAAGCAAAGTACATCCAGTCAGCAAAATCTGAAAATAAAGCTATTGCTGAAACAAACTGAAGTGATGCACTTGGTTACCAGACTGAAGCTCAATGCCTCCCTAACATGCCCCATGCTGGAAGCAATCCTGGCTGCCCTGACTTGAAGGCAAAGCATGAAACATACAACCCAGAGCTGGCATAATGGCAGTGGTTCACACAGAACACATTTACCAGTTACAGCCCAAACACAGAACCTTAGAATCTTTCAGATTCCTCTCTCCAAAGCAGGACCTGGAAGACCCAAGCCTGGAAACCCTGAGCACATAAATGGTCTCCAGAAAAGGCAAGTGTAAATCCATGCACCCACTTCAAAGCTTTTAAACCTTTCTGCAGTACAGAAATTACACAGCCTCTTTAGGATAACTTGAAGCACATCTTCCCTAAGTTCTGCTACTATTACATCCTGCTTTTCATTTTAAATGGTTTTAATAGGACTTCAAAAACTCCTCTAAGAACTTTGTAATTCATTGGCACCCTGCTATAAGGGCATCCAGGGCCAAACATGTTTTGCCTTGTAGATAAATCATGTGTTTGTAGTACCTAAAGCAGCCCAGAAACAATAACTGCTATAAATAAGTTAGGTTTTACTTCCACACATAATTTGAAGTTGAATTTTTCCTGAACAGCTGTTGAGGATAGACTGCAGTTTCAACATCTTAATGCCCCAGAAGTTGGTTTGTTTTTTTGTTTTATTTTAATGTAAGTACTTCTCACCTCAGTGAAGTTATCCCAGCTATGCAATCATTATATCTGCATTCACTAACTACACAAGTGCATTTTAAAATCGGTATTATTCAGCCTTTCCACCTCAAAATACACTTGAAGGCACCAGTATATGAACTATTGGCCTATAAAATTTCAGTTCTTAAGAGCCATTAAGCTCAAAATAGCATCTGAAATGTCTGACATTTCTTCTCTGCACTTTCTTAAAGAGCAATAAGCAGCCTTCCCTGTCCCAAATAAATTCTAACCCAGACCCCTAACAGCACACCCAGTCCAAGTCCTGCAGGAACCATGCTCATGGAGCCTCAGCTTGGACTGACCTTCCACAGCCACATCACAAGACCCTGAAAATAGGGGTGGAGGAAGGGAGAAAACCCCAAACCAACAGAATCCTAACTATAGGAGCACTGTTTGTGCTGCTGTAAGAAGAACTGAGGTAACAGCAGCGAGTTGTTTCTGGTTTGCTATGTTACACAGACTTTCCAAGGAGCATTACCTCAACAGTAAAAAAATCCAAACAACCAAAAAAAAAAAACCCAAAACACCCAAACAAGCCACAACCAAACAACCAAACCACACAACGGAGCAGCACCACCGCTCCCTCCAACAGAAGAAAAATTAAGACAAGCTAGTGAGATAGGCATTATTCAAGGATCTTTACAGCTGACTTCTGCTTCTTAAATTAATATAAAGGAATCAGTTTCTGGTTGTACTGTTTAATGTAGAAATGAAGCATCACAAAAAAAAAAAAAATCAAAACAAACAAAACACCACCAGAAAAAAAATGTTAAAAAAAAAAAAGAGACCTGTTGTGCTTTTTGGCATTTTCGGCTGACCCCTGCAGACCGTACAATAAGCTGTGTTCTCCAGAAACAGAAACTGGATTGGAATACAAAACTCTTGACTGGTATAAACAAGTGACTGCCTCAGTTATTGATCAGAGTAAACCCATTCAAAAGAGGGATAAAACCCCAAACCAAAAACAACCCCCCCAAAAAAAAACCCCAGAAGATGGCTGCAGCAAAGAGTTAAGCATTTCTAGTTTTCGCTCGTGGCATTGACATTAATATTTGTCTAAGCTTACTAGGTAAAGACATGCCGTCGCAACCGCTACAGAACGTTCACTTCCTAGGCTTGTATCTATTACATGAATATAATTTTGCACTGATCATACATCTAAATGAAAGATTTCTACTGTAAAAGTGAATGCAGGGGCAGAAATATTAAGTTAAAGCCACTGGTCCAAAAGCCGTTTCTAGCAGGCTGGTCCGCTTTTGCTTTTCCTGGTCCTGTTCAGAACGTTAGCACTCTTGGTGGGTACCAAGGAAAACTAAGGTTGCTGGTCTACTGGAGCTTCTCTCACTTCTAGATGAACACTGGTCCAGTTCAGGATGTTAACAACAACGTATGGTGGTGGTTACTTGCTTAATGACCTGTTGTGGTTCACACAGTATGTTGCTATCCAAAGTGGGTTTTGCCACTTGTCTTCATAAGGCAGCAGCCAAGGCTGGGATGTTCTCCCTTCTCTTGCCATCTACCATTAGCATGGCTACAGGATAGCAGAGAGACCTTCCTCATGTAACTTCTGAGAGCACAGCACTTATCCTTCCTATGCATCAGAAGAAAGCTCTTGATGAAACTTTCCATTCATAATAAGAATGCAACTCTTTTGAACTCAAACAGTTTTATTTAATGTTTTCTTGCAGACTTTCTGCAAAGTAGCTTCTTTTGAAAGAAGAGAGGAAAAAAAAAAAAAGGGTTTTTTGGGAATACCAAGTTAAAAATGTGAGCCGAACTAAACGTGCCAGACACATGCTGAGAAGGATTTAACACACATTCATCCGGATGGGCACTCTTCAGTAGACTGGACCAGTGTTTCAATGCAAATTCCAGCCCCCAGAGAACTACATGGTTTAGATTTCACAGTATGACTTTTCCCCCTGTAACCTGGAGGAAAAAACCTTAACTGGTTAATTGAGCAAGTTCTTAGCTACTCTGTCCATCAACGTTCTGAGACATCAGAAAAGACTGGACCACTTCTTCAGTGGATTGAGGGCTGGTGCTTACGTCCTCCAGAGCATCTGTGACGGAGAACTGCCGATCCCGCAACCGGTTCCAATTGGCCAAAATATTGTGGTATTCAAAAACCTTCTCATAATTACCAATGGAATTGTACAGTTTAATGAGACCTCTGTAATCATATTCAAGTCCACTGTATCCTTCACCGAAAAGCTTCTTTCCTACAAGAAAGCCAAAAGCAAACAAAATTATAGAGATGATCCACTCGTGTGGTATTTCTGGTGCCCTTTTTACCAACCATTTAGAATCACAGATGGTTTGGGCTGGGAAGGGAACTTACAAGATCACTCAGTTCCAGCTCCCCTGCCATGGGCAGACACCTTCCCCTAGACCAGGCTGCTCAAAACCTCATCCAGTCTAGTCTTAAAACACTTCATGGATGAGGTGTCCACAACTTCCCTGGGCAACCTGTTTCAATGTCTTACCACTCTCAGAGTAAACAGTTTCTTCTTGATGTCCAATCTAAATCTGCTCTAGTTTCAAACCACTGCATCTTGTCCTATCGCCACAGGCCCTTATAAAAACTCCTATGATTTGGGTTGGAAGGGACCTTAAAGATCAGCTAGTTCCACCCCCCCACTATCATGGGGCAGGGACACCTTCCACCTTACCACATTGCTCAGAGCCCTGTCCAACCTGACCTTGAACACTTCCAGGGAGGGAAGTTCTTTCCTAAAAACCTGAATATCTTTTTAAAAGGTTTTGTATAGGACTAAACCAGTGATCAAAAAACACACTGCAAGAATCACCTACCAATTGCTATGGATCTCAAATAAAGCTTCTCAGCATTTTCATATTGATTCATATCATAGTTATAGAGGGAAGCTAGATGGCCCACTGACAGGGCAACTTCATAATCTTCTTGACCTAGGAGCTGCTCCTTAATCTGAATGGCCTTGATGTGCATTTCTTCTGCTTCCTGTGAGGATCAAAAATCAGAGGTCAGTAAGACACCACTCAGCATGCCATAATGATAAGAAAAAAAGGAATCTTTAAGGAAACATGACTATGCAGTGGCTGAACAGTCTGGGGCATTTTAGAATGGGTAAGGGGAAAGACAAAACGCAATCAAATTCTCCCAGCTGTTAGTTAATGGATCAGCAAACAGCATCACTTTTTCTGTGGTCAAAACTGCTGCCACCCTGCTTTTGAAGGCACCATGCATCTAAGGGTCTATTCTTTGCACAAAGCTTTGGAGAAACGAATTCTAAAGCACAAGTTTTCCAACTTGTTATGAAGTGCAGACACTGAAGAATCTCTGCTGTGACAGATTTATGGATGCCTTGCAGATTTTCATTCAAGACCTCTACATCACTATCATCTCACCTTAAACTTTCTCATGGACTGATACAGTCTTCCAAGGTTGCCATAATGTTTTGCTGTTTGTACATTAAACTCCCCAAAGGCTTTTTTAGCTAATTGGAGTGAGGACAGATGTAAGTCGTGAGCTTCTTCAAGTAACCTCTGCTCAGTCTCCTTGTTGTGACAGTCTATCGCAATCTCCTCCAGGATAAGTGCTGGGCAGAGGAGAGAAAAGCCAATGTTATGGTGATCCCAAAAGATCTTAACTGGAGGCAGCAGAAAGTCATCTACCCAAGACATCTTGGGAGACATCCCATCAAGCTTTATGTTGAGGACAAGATGTTTTTGAACAGGTACAACCAGATACCAAGCTCCCAATGTATATTTTCATAGTCTGTATTTTTCCTCCCTCCTCCCAAAGTCTTCCAGTTAAAATTTCCAAGGAGTTTTGTTGTACAAGTGTATCAGCAGAAAACATCAAGGCTAAAGAATAATACTCTGGAGTGGCCTCCATTTGAAAATAAGCCTCAAGTGACACTGCCTCTGTTAAGGAAAAGGATAAACTTGTCTAAATGCCTGATTTCCAAAGGTCCCAGTAACACAGCTCAGGGTACTACCTTTCACTCTCTTTGAGGATGCCAAGAGCAGATGATCTTCTGGGAGGATGTGAGTGATAATGCCAATAGCACGTTCAGCGTGGAATCTGCAAGTGTCAATAAAGCCCCAAGATATGGATGACTTCAGTCAGCAGCTGGCTGATAGCACACAGAAATAGTCATGCAACAAACAGATGCTTTTAAATTCTGACTGGCAATTTCGTACCACTTAGGCACATTTTTCTCCAGGCACAGAACTCAACTGGCTGCCAGCACCTCACACAATTGTACTCACAGTGCATTGTCAAATTTTCCAGAGCTGTACTGGTGAACATATGAAGAATAAGCCAAATCTTCATGGGCTGTAGCTACATGTATGTTTTTACCTCCAAATACTGACTGCCGGATATCAAGAGCTGTCTGAAAGAGTTACAAGAAGACATTTCCTTGGTTAATACAGGAAAAAAAAACCTAATGGATCTCTCTTGGTAGCAAAAAAGGCGGAAAAAAGATACATCTCATGGCTCTGCTATTCTGGTGTTTTTCAGAAGGAAGATTTAAGAGATGATAGTATCAAGTGAGACTGAAGACAGCCACTTGGCCCTGTTGCATACCTGATAGATGGCAACGGATTGGCAGATATTGTCTACATTAAGCAAGTAAAATCCATAGTCCAGGAGCGTGTCAGAGTATTTGGGGTGCTTGGCTCCAAAATGCTCCCTGTGGAAACAGATTTGTGTTACAAACTGAGGCCAGTTAAGTAGCATTTCAGAAGGTTTTCCTGAGTGCTACTTACCGGGCAAGGTACACTGCATGTTTGATCAGCTGCTCAGCCTTCTTAAACTCACGTTTCACAACACAAGCCTAAGGAGGATGAAATGAAGCATGTGAAAAGGTGCAGGCTCAGCGCTCATCTCCTCCAGACAATGACCCAAGTGTTAACTACCACTCTTAATTTTCAATATCATGGTTACTAAAGGACTTCTTGATTAATTAAGAAAAGGTCCACAGATAACATTAATAAGCTTGTATTTTATCCTAGGACTCATCCTCTCCTTAGTCTGAAGCAAATGGGACACCAGCCCCTGGGGTTATGGAAGGCTCTCAGGTTAACTTTGTCCTGATGATCATCTCAACAGAATACCAGAATGTTAGGGGTTGGAAGGGACATCAAAAAATCATTGAGTCCAACCTCCCTGCCAGAGGAGGTTTTGAATGTCTCCAGAGACAGAGACTCCACAACCCCATTAGGCAGCCTGTTCCAGTGGAACAGCTGGAACTCAGTTTTAAGAAGGAAAAAAGAAAAAAAATCAAATCCCCACAGGTAAGAAATTGAAGTAGATGAACTGACCACAAGTAACACATCATAAGACTCAAGACATGGACCTGGTTACTCAACATTCTGGAGGTATGACCTACCCTGATCCATTCTTGGTAGCAATTCAGTTAACAAAAGCAACACAGATTTTAAATTCACCTTTGAAGCTTGTCGTAAAACATCCACTACTACTTTCACAGGCAGGCCAACTGTGATTTCCTTCATAGCTTCTATACAGCATTTGTAAGCCTGTGGAACGAAGAGTTACCAACATAACCAAGCTGGGACTTCACTACCTTGCAACACTAAGACAAACGTTACTCGGCTGTGAAGAGTAAATTGATCATTTCCATAACAAAGCCTACCAAAAGATCTGTATAACTGCTTATGTGTAGTGCAACCTGCTCAGCCAAATCTTAAAAGGCAGACTTTAAAAGGCTAATGCTGAATGTCTAAGTATTTTATACCAGCCCAAAGCATGCATTATTACAATGACTTTTACAGACCAAGAGACTAAGTTAAAATCTCTAAGTAATTCCTATTGTGTAATTAAGAGGTAAAAAGAAACTGCAGGTCTGGTTAGAGCTAAGTCACAGGTTTTCACCAAAGATCCATCAGCCATGTTCTGCTGGTCTTTTTCACCTAGTAAAATAAAAATTTTGCAAGAGTTCATTTACAGATTGGCAGTTTGAATCAGTCACCTATCACACACAATTTCCTCATGCTGGGCAAAGGATCATTAAGAACTTGTAGATTAACTTAGAACAACACACAGTAAAATCAATAAATCAAATGCTTCTCTGATACTGCCACATAGGTACCAAAAGAGACCAGGGACTCTGGCTAGAAGAATAACCTAATGCTGAGACAGCCATGGAATGTCCTGGGAGGCTCCATCCCCACTTTTCTGAGGAAAACCAAACTCAAAATGCCACTCACCTCATCATAGTGGCTCTTGGCAAAGAGCAGAGCACAGAGTTCACCGTAGAGCGCGGCTTTGTTTGCCTGCTGGCCGTGCTTTGCCAGTTTGTCCATGTAAGACTGAGCCAGCTTGAAAGTCTCTTCTCCCAGGTGATATTTACAGTTACCATTCCGAACATGCAGCAGCCTTGGGAACAAGTACAGAGATGATCTCATCAAAGTTGTAAAAGACTGCCAAGATCATCACCTCCAACCTTCTACCTGACACCTTCATGAGCACTAAACTATGTCCCCAGGTGCCACGGATGGGGACTCTACTACCTCACTGAGCAGCCTGTTACAATACCTGACCACTCTTGCAACAAAAAAAAAATTCCTTGTCTCCAACCTAAACCTTCCCCAGCACAGCTTGAGGTCATTACCTCTTGCCCTGTTAGTTACTTGAGAGAAGAGGCCAACACCAGCCTCACTTCAACCTCCTTTCAGGTAGCTGTAGAAACTAGTAAGTCCTCCTCTCAGCCTCCTCTTCTTCAGGTTAAACAGCACAGATCTGCAATTTGGTGTTACACATAGAGCAGAACAGGACTGTCATCCCAGCAAAACTCTCCTGTCCTAGTTCAGAACAGAACAGTCATTTACAGAGCACTGCTTCTGTGCTCCATGTTTTGCCTTTTGCACAGCAAGAATTTTACTGCTGGAGATGTCAAAAGATTTCCCACGTTGATGAAGTTTTCCACATCCAGTGACTGAACCACTTTGGTGTTTCACTGAATCACCTTGTGTTTTACTTCTCTGAAAGTCCAGTATTCCCCACACTGCTGGAATTCCATTTCTAAACCCTGCAATACACAGTTATTAAACCCCTTCCACCTCCTCTCCAAAGTATGTTAAATTGAAACAGACCCAAGTAAGTCCAGACACAGCTCATTTTCATTGATCTCTGCACTTCTGACTCAAACCTTAAGTAGCATAGTGCTTCAAAGATGTCTTTTTTGGTTTGTTTTGGGGGTTATGAGGGGAGTCTCCACATGAGATTCAATTATGTCCATTTGACAATATCCAGCTCTGACTCAGCAGCACCAGAAGAGACTTCTTTGTTGACCCTGTTTACAGCATCTCTAAAATCCCTCTCCCCTGATCCTGCCCCATTCCCAGCTTGCTGCCTTTCCCTCTGAAGGATTAACAGAAGCTTCATCAAACAACAGCCAAATGCAGGCAATAAACCACAGCGCTATTGAAGCATACTCCTGTTTCTCTAGAGAAGAAACAACTTCAGGTTCTGGCATCTGTTTAAAACTGAAGTAAGGGATGTTTTTTGTTGTAGGCTGATGCTT
Source organism: Pogoniulus pusillus (assembly GCF_015220805.1). NCBI lineage: Eukaryota > Metazoa > Chordata > Aves > Piciformes > Lybiidae > Pogoniulus > Pogoniulus pusillus. Next base: position 11,965,683 of record NC_087290.1, on the reverse strand, counting down.
AGTTACTTTAAAGAGATACATTAGAACAGCGTGTTATCATATTCCAAGCCTGAAGGGCAGAACTGCATTCCCAGCCATGCAGGCTAAGAAGAGCCAGCTGGTCCTTCTCTGCTGCAAATGCCTGCCATGTAGCTTATGAAATTTTGGTAAATTAACCTCCATTGTCCCTCCTAGAAATCTGTTATTAGTCTATGAGTAAGAGAGATTGAAAAACATCAGGCGAGCCTTTATGAATCAGAAGGACAGCTAACAGCAGAAGAGAAACAGCTGAAGTGAAGTGGGGCAGAAGGTAATGCTGCATGGCAAAGAGGCTACAACTCCAACTGAGAGCTGCTGTGTGGGTACAGCATTTGGTACCTTTTATAATGTATTGTTCTAGATCCTCCCATGAGCTGTTAAGGGGGGAAGAGCAAGGTTTGTGATCAAATGTTTCTCCTCTCTAAATCCATTTCCTGTTATTATTTACTCTGAGAATTAAGTTACTGTACTCATGTCTCCTGTGACAGCAAAGCAACACATCTAAGCCTGCCCTATAAATTCAGCCTACCCCTAACATCGTCTCTTCCCACACTTTCCTATTGAAATGTATCACAGAACACAAAAGGAACCAAATTCACATTCTCACAAGAAGGCAGCAGCAGATGTCTATTAGCCATGCAAAGAGATGATCAAAAGAAAAGACCTTCAACCCCCTCATGAAACAAGCTACATAAATAAACACCAGCTTTCCAATGAGAAACACAACAACACAGCTCAAGAATAGACAGGAAAAAAAACAACAGCCACATTTTTCTTTAGACAAGGTCTTGAGAACTAAACATGATGTGCAAGCTCACTATGTTCTTGGGCACAGGCAGCAGCAAACTAACGCTCAAGCAATGAGAATTTTAAAGAAACTAGCAAGGTAAAATGACACAATTACAGCTTCCCTAAAGAGCAAAATTATTTTGCCTGCACCATTCAACTGAGAGCTGCTCTGCAACATCAAAAATACAAAGCCCAAATCCCATGTAATGGTATAAGCCAGCAGGGATAGTGCTGCAATTTAGATAAGCGCCTGGGAAAAAGAATATCCAGTATCTGGATGCTTCAGTGATAGTGTCTACAAACATAGAAACTGACCAAGACCAAGAAAGCCAAGCTAAAGCTAACCCAATCCTCCAGCATAAGTGGAGTTTATGTGATCCACTTTTGAGTAAAAGAAATCCTTTATTAATCCAAAGAAATTTCCAAAGATAAAGGCAAGAGGAAGCAAAAGGCCTTAGGACATTTATGCTAATAACTAAGAATCTTCTTTGATGTCTGCAGTAATAGCTTTTGGGGAAAAGCTTGCTGCTCCCCCAGTAAAATTATTCTCTGAGCATACACACAATGGTCCACAGCAGCTTAGGAAATCTAAAGGCATCAGAAAACACTTAAGAACCAGGGAAGTGTGAAACATGGAAGTGAGAGAACCAGGTACTTGTATTAGGCATTTGTGACTTCTTGTTTAACACACAATAACGAGAGAAAACCAACCAAAAGGAGCTCAACACATGCAGGAACATAGCACACAGGCTTGTAGGAGACTCAAATGTTCACATTTTCTCAATTTCTCCTTACAATTTACTACTGCTAGTAGAAACACACACCGAATTCTGCCTGAAGAACACAAAACTTGGCATGTGTTTAAACTGCTTTCTATTATTAATGCAATGCATTAAACTTCCAGAGATTGGACTTGGGATCTTTTAGAATCCCAGAAGCCATTCTTTTAGTGTAATATTTTCAAAATCTGGGTTTAAATTTTGTTCTCTTAAAACTCCACTGTGATCACAGTGGTGAGAACAACAGATTCTACAACAGGGATTAGGTGGTAACAACAAGAAGTTTCTCCTACTGCCTCATGACTTGGAAGCTAAACAGAATCACTGTGCTCTTTCACAATGATGTGGTTAGATTTTACAGAAGCACTCCTCAAAGTTTGTAAAATCCTTCCTTTCCCCACACATTTCCAAGCAAATGATGCTGTGATTTGATTGTCTGGGAGATGCCCAAACATAAAGAGGTGTCTCCTCAATTCATGCCACCACCCCGAGGGACATAGGTGCAGGCCATCAGCTTTCATCACAACAATGTCCATCTCTGCCCAAACACAAATTATCATCTCCAGGAGAGTTTGTCCTATCACAGAACGGTTTCTTTAGCACAGAATTACAATCTCCTTTTCACAACTGCATGGGCTGTAGTCCAGAGTTACCTTTACTCCCTTTTCTCTTTCCTTTTTCTCGTTGGAGAAGGAGAGGGAGTTTATTTTTAAGGCAACTTCTCCAGCTTACCAAACATCCTGATACAACAAGGCAACTTGTTTTAGACTAATTAGAAGGCAAAGGCCCAAACACTAGAACAGTGGTGCTATATCCAGCATTCCCCAGTTCTAGGAAGGTGTGTACGTGTGCCAAGTCTTCTCTTGGCAACAATTCTGGAATGACAGCCTGTGGTAGCTGGCAGGGCAGGACAAGACTGAGCAGCAGCATTGCCATGGCCTCTGGCTGGCATGTGAAATAACCAGCTACTGGCAGAGCCCATTTACTCCTCTTGTTTGTCCAACCATAAAAACAAGATGCAGGGCTGTTTGGCAGCAGTTTTCCAAAATAAGTTCTGCCTTACACGCTGATAAATACAGAACAGACTTTGTTGTTCATTATAGCATCTAAAAAACAGTAAAACAATCCCAACATAGGTATTCAAGTGCCAATCTGCAGCACACAGAATGTGTTACCAACCAGAACCAGCCTGCTTGCTGCAGACTGCATAGGTGTAACACATGTAGATACACCTAAGAAAACTAACAGTGATAATACGAGGCCTCTGGTGAACTCTATCTGAATATCCCACCGTAGGCCTTGAGAAACACCACAGCTACAAATCCCCAGTGTCTCCTAAAGGCAAAATTCTCTTCTTAATGTCTAAGTTGTGGCTGAAGATGTCTGCAAGAATTGGACATATCAAAATATTTACCCCGTCAGTTAGGTTGCTCAGCATGGAGCAAGAGAACTCACTGGATCTGGAATCAGGAAGTGTTTTCCTGCTATTTTTGCTTAGCAGCATTTGTATCATTTGTGTTTGGATTTGGCAAATTCTTCCTGTAGTGAATATAACCTTGGTGAACACCAACATCTAACATTCATTTCAAAAAAGCAAAGTGCTGGCCCACTCCTTGCTGTCCACAATGTATTTTTGCCAGAAAGGCAAAATGATCTTTCCCCCCTCCCCTGAACTGTGCTGCCAGTCTCCCAATTGAAACCTCAAGGTATTAGTGTAAAACAAGCACCTTCTGATCTCCAGCTCTACCCAGGGAAGTATTGCAGTGCAGCAAAATACTAAAGAGAGCATCTGAAGCTTGCCAGCTCCAAGGCAGTTTGTAGCACTGTGATTATTGTGTATTTCACAGTAAGACACACAGGAATTAAAGGGGAGCTCACCTTACACAACATTCCACAGCACGAAACCAGTGAAGGATTTCATCATGAAGGGTGCATAACTGAAGGCAGGAGAGAAATACCTTCTCTGCATCACTGTACCAGCCTGCATCTGATAGAAAACCTCCTAGAAAACAGAACAAGGACAAAGAAATTTGAACAGCAAGGCACCTTTTTAAGAGAAAAAGGGTGGGCTCAAGTCTTGTAAGAGATTACTTAGTTCATAGAACTGCACATGGCAATCTTGTCAAGGTTAAATTCTCCAGTCCTGAATTGAAAAAGGTGACATAGAAGATTTTTCCTTCACCTGAGGCTGACTTTTTGGTTGGTTTTACAGAGTTTTTCAACAGTCATCTGTCATCGACTACTTACCAATATTAAAGTTACTTTCAGGAAAGGATCAATTTCTCTTATTAGAGTATTCCCATAAGCCTTAAACCACTACAAAATCTTAAGCATCACATGCATAATGTATATTTAATCCAAAGCATGGAAAATAGCAAAGACAAGCCCATATATTCTTACATATTAAAATCAAATGTATTTTTCTAAGGACATCAAGTAGTTGTCTACAAAAATACATTCCAGACCCACAGGTGGTTCTTTGAAAAGAAAACACATGAAGAAAAATCAGCATCAGCTTAAGTGAAGCATGTCTGAAGGAAAGGCTCATGCTTGAAACAGTCTATCATCACCAGTTACCTAAAACAAACCCAATCTGGATTGCTTTTTCTTTCACAGCAGCATCTGACTCTGCGATGTAGGAGCACCGTCTGCTGAAAGAATAGGCCAGTACAGAAGCAACTTTTACTCCATGGTCCATCAAAGCCTGGAAACAATGATGAAGCAGATGTCTGAAACAAAAGAAAAAAGAGAGTTTAATTACACATGAAGTTTTTAAAACACTGCAGTCAGTTGGCTCTTGAGTGCCATCAATTTAGATGAAGAGTGATTCAGAGAATGAACTTCAAGCCTCTCCCAAAGTAAACCCAGATGAATTCAAGCAGAGTTGTCAGTCTCAGGGCTAATGGATCACAGTTGTTGGGTTAGCCAACAAATCAGGCGAGCACACACCACGTTCTTTACAAGGACACCCTTCACTGTAAGCATAACATGAGCTACCCACACAATATTAATGCTGGAAAACAATGTTTTCAGCTAAAACTTAGAGAAGAGAAGCCTCAAATCCACCCTCACTCTATAATTCCCACAGAAACTGCAGATAAATGAGCACTGACAAAGCCATTAACATCACACACACAAAAAAACATGTGATGGAGCTATGTCTAAAGACTCAAAGCTTATTCTGGTTACAAAGAATCTGAACTAAAAGTCGGGTTTAGAGCATAACACCACAAACTGGAATATTTTATGACAGAAAAACTCTTTAAACTGGGACAATCCTATCAGCTTGATAGCTTTTCACTTGGACTTTGCTACAATAGCAAAACAGGCACAGCAATGCTGCTGTTCAGGGACTGCCTGGGCATTGATCAATTGGTGCTGAGCAGCTGGAGTGTTTTGCATCACATTTCTTGTTCATGCCTAATTTCCCTCCCTCCTTTTTTTGGTAGCTTCTGTTTGTTAATTTGATTTTCTTTAGGGCTTCCTGTTGGTTGGTTCATGGATTTTTTTTTTTGTTCTCTTTAAAAAAAACAAACAACTAATGGTCTTTATCTCAACCCTATTTTTTTCACACTTTTACCCTTCCAATTTACTCCCCTTTCTCCCCAGGTTGGTGGGTCAAAGACTACACGGTTCTTAACTGCATGCTGTGGTTAGACCATGAAACCTGCCTAGGTAACAAGAAGAAAGCAAGCACTCAGAAGACCAAGTACCACCCATAATTTAGTGCATTTATTCAGTTCTGGTTGTTGTATTTGTTGAGACAGAGAGAAAGAAATGCTGTCACTTAGAAGTTCAGCTGTATGTCTAAGAAGATATCCTTATGGTTATTAGATGGGCTACTAAGACCAAGAAAATTAGAGACATCTTCCAAATTCAAAACCTAGATCAAGAGGTGAGGACTGAAACAAGCATTGCCACTGCATTAAGACACTTACCTTTTATCTAAAGCTCGTAGCACCTTTGCAAAAACTTCTAGTTCACAAAATTCACTACCCAGCTGGCACAAGCGGCCCTGTTGGTAAAGCTGAAAGGAAAACACAAGTGAATTTGAAAAGCTTCAGACCAAGCTCTTCTGGGAAATTTAGCTTCATAGTGAAGCTGACTTAGGATAAAATCTAGACTTCAAACTGTTGAAACACAAGTTAACAAGTTTCATGATTGCCATGCAGCAGCACAACTTTGGTGTCTAAAACCAGAGCAGACAAGCTCCGAGAGCTCCATAGGTGTTTTCAAGCTGGTTCTATCTACAAGTGTATTTCCAAGTATCTACTATATCCACCTGCATCATAAAACACTGCAACAACTAAGCTAAAAAAAAACAAGACAGAACCAAAAACTCCTAAAAAAACAAACCACAATTAACAGCTTCTCTGAAACCAAATGCTTTGGAAACATTTTGAAATGCCACAGAATCTAGCACAGAGCAGCTCAAGCAGATTTTGTGTTATGTGAATAAAGCACAAACCCACACGTTCTGAATATCGGTGTCACTCCTGACAGACCTAACACCAGGCATGAGCCTTGGCCCCATTAATAATATCTGAGCTAATGGGAAAGATGGAGCAAATGGGAAAATTCCAGTGAGTCTGTTCATGCATTTGTTAAAAGTGATGGTGAGTTTTATGTCCAAAGTGATCTGTGTCTGCAGATAAGCCAACAGATCAGTTGGCTTGTTCATAAAATCCCAGTCACAGAGACAGTTCTTCATGCAATGTTTGGTTAAGTAGCAGAACTACCTGCCACATTGTGCTATAAATACTAAGAATTTACATAGCTGCAAAAGGGACTGTGCAAACCTATGGCAGAGAAGTCCATGGTGGGCCATTAATTCCTGATGTCCTGAAGCTCCTGAACCACAGATGACTGAAAGCAGAATAACCTAAGGAAATAGCACCACACACTTGCCACTGTCACTATCACCAGCCTGTGCTAGAGGCACAGCATGAGATCAGACAGGGCTGTTCCAGTACAGCCATGTGTTATTTCAGGTGTTCCACAAAAATAACCAAAACCACCACCCTTTTTTTTGTTTTTAATTTAAATAATTCTGTGAGGCAGTAACTTAATGGGGGAAGAGGAAAAAAGCCAATGGCTCATGTCTCACACACTTCTCTCTAGAAGCTGCATCTTTCAACACAGACCACTCAAGATCCATTTGTTCTTCTGGGGTACTTTTGCCATGTGATGACATCAATTGTTTTCATTTCACTGCCCGTTATCTAGTTCTTTTACCAAAACATTCTAGCTTGCTTCAAACTAGCACAATGGGTCAGAAAACTGCTGGTAGACACAAACCAGATCACACACCCGAGTTTCATGAGCACACAGGGAAAGCATTGCTATCCCCATTTTTAGTCCATACAGTAAGACATCCAAGCAAACACTGTCCAAAATGAACATGCTCATACCTACAGCAAGACTCTCCACACTAAGCAGGTTTTACAGCTGTGAGGAACTCTGAAATGAGTGCAGCTACCTTTATGTAAGAAAAGTGAAATCTTATTTCGACTTCATTTAGAGATGCTCAATTACAAACTGAGCTGAAATGTTAATATTCCTCTCTGTTTTGATAATTACTTTTTTACTGATAAGCATCTTATGTCTAGTTCACCTTTTTCTCTACTAACACTGAAAGAGATGAATGATATCCCAAACAAAGCATGTGAGAACATGTCCTCCAGCCAGAGATTTAGTTTTGGTTAACTCTTCTTATCAAAGCACATGAGATCAATCCTACAGCACAGCAAGTTCATTATTTTAACAACAGAACCTACAGAGAAAAAAAAAAACCTTAAAATACTTTGACCTAATAATGTCAATTGCCAGGAATGAATGTTTTTTCTTTTAGTCATTTATTTTGCTGAGAGAATTAAAAAAAGAGGAGGAACTCTTTTAAACACCAGCACAAGCCTGCAAGCCAAGTTACTCCTCAGATAAAACAAGGCTATGTCCCTGTGCTTCAAAGGGATCAGAGTTTCTTCTGAAGCTATATTCTCTCTGGCAGCAAAAGAACATCCAGTCTGCTGTATTTAAAAACTACAGTCATGGTTAAGTGTTCTCATTTCCTTCAGCACAGCTGTCTTATGGTAACTGTTCTCGAAAACCTAAAACCTATTTTCTGCCATATTTAAACAAAAAAAGCAAAAAAGAAAAAGAAAAGAAAAATCTTGCCTTGTATTCCATGCCCAGGATTGAAAGTGGACATCTTATTAGTAATTGCTGAGATCACTTCTGGAAGAAACTAAGACACATCCCCAAGCTGTTTTGCCAGTATTTCAGACAATCACAAGTACTATCACATGTTCATCTGGGCTCTCCGTCAAGTACCTCACCACTTCCCCCTGCAGTGCTAACTAAAATTTCACAGCTTAACCTGATACTAGCTTACAACATACTAAGGACAGTGTGAACTTTTAAAAATCGATGTATTTTTGAGGTTAAACAAATCTTGTAACGTGCCCACTGTTACATGGGATTCTTCAATGGCCTGTCTGGGAGGCATGCGAAAGGATCCTAACTACAGCCTCAATTTTGATACAGCAATTATTTCAGGCAGAAGTCAAATTTGGCTTACAGCCCAAAGGTCCAAACCTGCTATGTGCACACCTCATACCTCAATTCACAGGTTAACACCTGCACCATTCTGGCATGCAAAATATTCCCCAACCTCTTTCTAGCTGGTATAACCAGAGATACAGTATCCTTGGGACATTTACCACACACTTCAGCCCCTCCCTGGATGTACAGATGAGCATTTTCAAAGGAGCTAACTCAGCTTGAACTCTCTTGAAACTGTTACAGCAGTAATTTCAGCCCAAATCTGACATGGAAATAGTGAGCATACGTCAAACTGTGAAGCAATTCCAAGTGACTCTGTAACACTCATTTGTCCATTGAGAAGCAGTTGCAAGCACTGAAGAAATGGTTCTCTTGTTAAAGCTCCAGAGACAGAAAAAATCTTGACCACAAGCCTTGCTACATAACACACAAAAAAAACTCCAAAACAAAATAGTGATTCAGGAAAAACATGCCTTGACAAGAACAGCAGAGACTTGGACTTCTGAAGAACTATTCTCCAGCATAAAGCGTCTTCTAAACACAACTTATTTGGAGCTTAACAGAGATTTCTTTACCTATGGAAATGGGAATGAAAGCCTGAAATATAACTTCCAACTTAACCAGCTCACACTGATGTGTTAATTTTGCATTGCAGACAGGACTCAAGGTATAGGTTTAATATATAGACATGTTAGTACACACATGCACAACTGAACTGTTTTGCATAGCTGTGAGAAAACCACCATGATCCTTGTTCAGCATCTAGGTCTTTAAATTTCCCTCCAATTAAACAAGTTAATAACACTAACTTGTAACTTAACTACTACTATTTCATTATACTTATGTAAGTTCTTGTCCATTTACTCTCTCTGGACAGATTAAGCTGAACTCTAACTGCTTCCTAGCAAACCCTTGAAAATAAAGGCAAAGATCTGTTTAAGCCACTGGAAAAGCAAAGCCATAAGACATGAGAAAAAGCTATCTAGTATTTGCATCACTGTGTACAAGCACAAAGAGAAAAGACTTCTAAACATAATGAAAAAAATCATTAAAGGTGTCGTTGTGTTTGTTTTGGGTTTGGTTAGTTGGTTGTCTTTTATTGCTGTTGTTGTTTTTTTTTAAAGCAGCTGGGGATCAACCAGTTGTAAAAAGACCTTCCAGAAGAGGAACTGCAGCATACACAACCCAGAAAAAAAATGCTCCAGTTCAGAAGAGGACTGAAAAATTAATATGGATATTAGAGTAAGGACCTCCCCAGCACGTTTAGTAATGTCTAATAGTGTCATGAGGACTACTATGTCAAATTTGGGAAGGACTACACTTAACCATCAGCAGTATTTGGGGAAAGACGTTTGGCGGCAACCACAATCTCCCTTCCCTGCTGAATACAGAAGGAAAAAGTTTCTTTTCACCGATGCCCTGAATCCATCTGTGGACAAATGACTCATCAGAGACAGGGAGTGGGGGAACAGGCTTGTATTTCTAACAAATTATTTTCTAAGTACATTTGATTCTTTTTAATCTATTTCAAAACCACCTACACAGCCTCTGGACAAGTGCTAGTCCCAGCGGCTATTGTTTAGGGCATAAAGCAGCAAACTTTACAACTCTTCTTTTAAAACACTCTGCCTAATACTAGCTGATCTTTATGAACCTTAACTAAATAAACAACCAAGTAAACAACCCAGCCTTACTAAATAAACCTAACTTCAGAGACAGCTTTTGCAGCCTACTGCTTTCACACACAGCACATTTCTCCACGTCTTCCCACTCACTCCACTTCCTGTATCAGATCAGCAAAGCTTTCTGCTTCACCTCTAGAGAGTTCAGCACAAAGGATACAAATCTAAGCCTTACAGTTACACACAGGTATGGTTCTCCACAGCAGCATGTAGAAGAACCCAGTTTGAAATTAAAACAGTAAAAAGAAAATAAAGTCCAGAATGAATTATTGTTTCAATAGGAGTTGAACCCCTCTGTTTATGATGTGACTTCAAGACCTGAACTCTGATGAGTTCTAAGTGTCATAGTCCATAATGGGGTCTAAGAACAGAGACACAAATAAAAGTGAGGCTAGCGCACATCAGATGAGAAAATATGTCCCATAAAGGTTAAAAAACAAATCAGAAGAAGGTAAGAAAACATAAGTTTCAAATGAGTAAAGACCTTACAGGGAAGGAAGGGTCAGTTCTAACCTAAATTTAGACTATAAAATAAGGCATGTGTAAAAATAAAAAGCAGTGATAGTTGGAAAAAGCTTATTAAGTGGTGATTCTCTTGAACTGTGAGGTTTCAATTTAGAAAGGTGATAGATATAACTTAAATCAAGCAGCATTTGGTGAAGTCCAGCTGCACTACTCTGGAAGCACAGACATGATCAGAATGTGCATACGTGTGTGGGCACACATGCAGAAATCATGGTTGTTTCCTACACATTCATACCATTTCTGCCCCCCCCCCCCCCCCCCCCCCCCAAATGCAACAGCATGAATGTAAGTAAGTCTTTGTGAGGTCACACTGACCAGTCACAGCAGAAGTGCTACAAAATATGGCCCAATTGCTCTGGGATTTTTTTTGCCTCTCACATACTGCTTATGACCTTGTTTGTACTTCTCTGGTCAGAAAAACCTCAAAACCAAAGCAGTACAGTTACACCTCATTCCAGCTTCTCATCCTCACTCTCCTCAAACACCCAGGAGACTGAAGCCTTGGGACGCGCTAGGTTTTTATTCCACTTTATAGAAATTATGCTTATGATTCCTCATCAGTAAACCAAATCTCTACTGCAATGCAGAGAATGGAGGTTTTACAGCTTCTTGTAATCAGTCAGCAAATTCCTGTTTATTCATTTTGCTTGGTTCAAAAAATGCCTAGAAGTGATACAAGAGTTTTAAGAGCCTGCCTGTTCTTTTCTGGGTTAGCAGGAGATAGTGAAGAGACATTCCTGCAGCTACACTCATCATTAGGGAAGCTGGAGCTATCAGGATTCAAACTCAAAATCTGACATTTTTATTCACATCAAGGTAGGAGCATTTCAGAAGCTTCATCTAGCAAGGAAGGAAAACCTTTTGGGTTTTGTCTAAAAAACGTAATGCAAACCAAGTCAGCATAATGCAGTTACTAATGGTCTGCACTAACTAAACAAAATCCATGTAATCACCAATTGTTCTTGTGGTTAATGATCTCATCAGAAAACATTCTAAGAACATTAGACCCAAAAGATTTTCAAGAAAAGTCAATGTAGAAAAAGAAAAGCACAAAAGCCAGAAAAGCCAAAAGTACAACAAACACTGGAGTTTCACATTTGCCAATACGAGTCCTAGATTGGCCTGATAGTGCCTACCTGCACCAAACACCGGTGACAGCAAACACAAACTCATGGAGCAGCATCTCCTCAGAAGCATTGTGAGACCAAATGAAATGAAGCAGCTGTACATAACAGAACATACAGCTGAGACAAGAAGCAAGAACTGAATTCTGTAGAGGACATTCACTGGGCAGTCAGCAGATTGGCTAGCTCAGTATCTTCTGTTAACAGTAACTACATTCTCTACATCTTTCAAAGTTCTAACTTCTCCTCAACAAACTACAAAGAGATAATTTCATTTTCCTCATCCTGTGCCTTTTTTTTTTGAGGACTGAGTTTATTCCAATCATAACCTACTTCCTAATGCAGAATTTTGGCATTTACGAATGCTACCTACCTGCCAGGCATGCCCTGTTTTATCTGACAAGCAGCCTATTTCTTTCTTTGGCTTCTAAACACTAAATTCTCTCTCTTCACTCCCCAGAAAAACAAGGAAGAGAAACTAGTTTTACTAGGAAACACCACCACCAAGATACACATAAAGTTGGCAAAGAGACAAAGGAAACAAAACTTGATATGCTTGCACATTTACTTCCCCTGCCCCCTCAGATACAGGTGTTACTTGTATCACTATTTGTTATTAAACTCTTCAAAATACAGCTGTGATTAGTAAGATATTTAAGTATTTTTAAGTGCAAACACAGACCTGAAAATTTCCAGGATATCCTTTCAAACATTCTGCTCTGCCACTATTATTTTACTAATGGTTGCAATGAGAAGTCAGACGCTGCTTGAAGTAAATCCAGTAACACCCTGCTCAACCAGCACAGGTTTGTTGTTTTACTGCAGTCATGATTATTTGATATTGCCTTTTTTAAGCTTTAGTCATTGTTCAGGAATGCTACAGAAAGATAAATGTTTAGTAATAGGAACCTGCCTGCTACTGTCACCTTGTAGCAGGACCTATTTCTTACAGAGTCCCACAACAAAGATCACTCTACAACAATCCTGGCTTTGATAATTGCAAATTCAGAGGTTTATAAAGCGTTTCCTGGAAGTCAAAAATTCTGGAATATGCAGAAACACAAGTAATTGGATTTGTTAAGGGATGAGAAATAAAGGCAATATATTATGCCAACAGAGCAAAATGCTGGTACAAAGTACCTTCAGGAAAAAAAACAAAGACCAAGACATTGGGCAGGCATTTTCCTGCCTTTTAAGAGCATTCTGCTGTTCTCATAGTGCTGCACCCTACCTTGGTCATCAAAGTCAACAGGTCAGTAAAGGTTAAGTTCAGGTGTTCGCTGCAATGATAAAAGTGCTGTATGATTAGACATCTAATATCTAATGACTGATGCTACCTTTTATTTTCCAGAAAATCAGTGGCAGTTTCTCCAGTATCACAAACCATGATTAATACCCGAGTAGCAAACCATTACTTACAAGTTAGATGTGGAAGACTGGAAACCTTTTAGCAGCTGCAGAAAGCGGTTCTCGGTCTTTTTCAAGGTCTAAAGGCAGGTATATTCATGCACATCCTCAGCTACACACTCTTCCTGAGCTGTCTTTAAAAAGTACTATTCCCTAAGATGCTAACAACTAACACACACCCCTTCAACATAGCAGTAACCACCACCACGTAGTCAGAACAAAAGACTGAAGTCTTCTAGATTGTATTTCTTTAAAGACTGTTACTAACTTTGGAAATTCTACTTCTGCTTTATAAAACTTAATAAACAGGACGTACTGAACATAATTCACCAACCTGAAATGGTTTTTAACATCCAGGTGATTCTGAGAACTGTATCCAGAACCAAAACAGTGAAACAATCACCAAAGAAACAAGATGAGTGATGCTGTCCTCATTCTAACCTAATTCAGCCATGTCACATTGCTGTAGCTATCCAGACAGAGAAAATAGGAACCAGTTACTAAGTGTTGTATAGTTGCACAGAAAAACATAAACACTGATTCAAAAGGCTTGTAATCTGAGCTAGGCTTCAAGGCACTCCGCAGGTAGACACCTCTGCAAATAAAGCATCATTTAGGAAGGGCTGAGGACTTCCAAGGTTTTAGTCACGTTTATGTATAAGCCAATTTGAATGTGACATAAAAAGTGTAAGTTCTCCTACACAGCAAACCACTGAAGATGTGAAGGACCTGCCCACCATTGGCAACAACGTCCAAACACTGTGTGGTTTTATTTATTCTGTGTGTGGACATCTCTCACACACACAAATTCCTAAGAGGAAACATAGGTGCACCTTACACATTTCACTTTATCCAAGACTGTCCTGTTGTAAAACACAGAAATGATAGGAAAAGCAGTGCAAATTACTGTCATGAACAGAAGTTATACTGGCTAGCAATCAGCACAACAGTATTTTGAAGACAAGTATGTAGCATGCTTTTTATCATCTGCCCCGCAAGACAATGCACCAGTGTACACAAGCAGAACAAACAGATTAGGAAGTCTCTTTAGAGGTCAGACATACTGGTCCTCTTTTTATCATGGAAAAACTCCATATGAACCCAATTCAGTGCAACCACTAAAGAGTGCCAATAAAAGGATAATAAGTCAAGGATCCATTAAGCTCACCTACAGATGAGCTCTTAAACAATCTGGGAGTAATATATCCTTGGATATATTGGATATTTCTGTCATTAGAAGGAGGTGGTGTTTTCATGCCTTTAAAAGCCACAAAGCACCATCCTTTTATCTGAACATCAAGACACACAGCAGCAAGGAAGTTTGTCAATGGTCATGCCACCAGCAGTTTAAAATAACCCCCAAAATAGTTTTCCACGTTGTCAGTTCCGTATCTTTAGTCTTTATCTGATGACTGCCATATGTCAACCACACCATTATCTATGAGTATGCTCACATGTAGTAGAGAGGGGTTTGCAGGTGTCTCAGCACAGAAAGCAGACAAGTAAGAGCTAACATACAGAAAATATACATGCCTGTTTCAACACTACATGAACAACCTCCCCATCTCCAATGAAGATGAGCTTTCCTTACTATTTTTCCTACACATACGATGGGCCACTACCCTTCGTTCATAAAGGCTGGTCTGAAGAATTACTTCATTTAGCACATCTTGGATTTTAAGAAATTTATTGCCAGAGGAAAGAAGTCTTATCCCCCATCTTAGCTCTTCCTCTCCTGAAGAATGCTCATTTGCTGCCGTTCCTGGATATGGATGAAATGCCTTTTAGTGGACAATAGGAATTAATGGACCATCTCACTGTATCTTTAACTCCGGATACTTTAGAGCTGAATGAGAAGCAGCTCTTTCATGAGAGAATAATTTAAGGCTAATAAACTATATCATTAAACTGGTCTCAAATCTTTTCATCTGGTTCCTACCAGATCATTAAAGGTGATACAGGAGCATAGCAAGCTACCACTGTGGCATCACCCATTCCATTAAAAAAAAAAAAGAAAAGCCAGAAAGAGAAGGAGGAAAAGGAGAAAATATATTCCAACACAGCTAGCTTGGGCTCATCTTGCCCGTACTCCTCCACCTCCAACGACCGGGACAGTGGCATTTTCCCTCACCTGCAGACCCTCTCCCCGCGGCCCCCAAGGGCAGATCCCTTCCTCCGTGTTCCCCGCACCGGGGCTCCCACAGCCTCCCTCCCCGAAGCCCCGAGGCCTTTCCCGTGGGCCAGGCGCCCACGAGTGGAGCAGGGGAAGCCGCAAGACCCCGAACTGGCCCCCGCCGCCTCCTCTCCTTCAGCCGCGGCCCCACACAGGCCCTCGCTCCCCCGTACCGTCCTTCGGGCCCTACCGTGTACCGGCGGCCAAGCAGAGCCGGTGGAGGGACGAGGCCCTGTGCCCAGTCACCCCTCGAGCCCCCTGGGGAAAGGCCTAGGGCAGGCCAGGAGCGGACCCTCCCTCCCTTCTCCTCCCCTGGCCCGCTTCTCCTTCCATCTACCCCAGGCCCAGCGGGGCCGAGGCTCTCCGGCCCCTCGCCGCCTCCCCGTACCTTGTAGTAGACGTCGAATTGGATGTTCTCGGGCAGCGAGCGGATGTCCCGGCGCCGGGCCCGCCCGTAGCTATCCACCACGGCCGAGATCGCCGTGTTATAGAGCGTCTCGGGCACCCACTCCAGCTCCACCGCCGCCATCTTGGGTGTGCGGAGCCGCCTTCCCCCACCCACCTCCCCCCGCCCGGCCGCTCCACCTCCCTTCCGCGCCTCACGCCGCGGGGCTCTCGCCGCCCTGCGCGGGCACCGGGAGGCGGCAGCGCCTGCAGCCCGGAGGATGTGGGGATGGCAGTGGGGAGAGAGAGAGAGAGGAAGGGAATCATCCGCCTGCGCGGACGCGCCAGGGAACGGACGTGGGCCGGAAAGGAAAGCCCAGGGCAGTGAAAAGCTGGGAGGGGGGGAGGGCTGGCGGCGGCTACGAAGTTATATTGAGGGAGTGAGAGAAATAAGGGGGAGGAGGGTGTGGGGGAATCCTCACTGTGAGCAGTAGGGCGTGAGAAGCGAGGTGGTGTGGTTTGTGGCAGGGTCGTAGCCTGGCTTCAGGTGGCCGCTACACTCAGGCACTTGGCCTTCCCCAAGCCGCCGCTGGGCCGGGGGGCTTCCTGCCCTTGGGCTTGGTGGCTCCCCATGGCTTATTTGTTTGGGGACAGCTGGCTGAGCACCTCCAGCAGCTGGCTTCGAGAGGAACCTTAAGTGTGCCCACTCACACACTAAGCCCTAGGGTCTGCCCACCCTCAGACCTCTCCAGTGAAAAGGGATATTAGAGTTCACAACTTCCCCCCGGGATTACCTATTGCTAATATTGGGCCTTCTGTGGCTTGCAGGTCTTGGCAGCTCAAGGTGAACATTACTTGGGAGCCCAACCTTTCAGGAGGGTTTACCTGAAGCACATCTGCCTCATCTGGTGTTCCTGCTTGGCTGCCATGTGGTAAATGTCTCCTTTTCCCTCTATAAGTTAATCCTGTGATCCCTCGTGGAAATACCACTACGTTTTGTCAATATCCCCTTACCGTTACCAAGCTGTCTGGGGCATGTTTTTCTTCCTAATTTGCTTTCCATGTGGGGCTTGCACACACCACTAGGAACATATTGGATAGTTCTTGGACACAGATGGTAGATTTTTAGGCAGAGGCAATTAAGATCATTTGGTCTAAAACAAACTTGCACTGTATGTAACCAGTGATTTAGCCACCTCAGTGTAATGCGGACAAGGACCCTGGAATTACTGCTGGAGTAGATTTTGGTGCTGCACTAAATTAATATCACTCAAATCTGAGTGCTTCTGTGCAGTCTTGAACTGTCTACAACTACCTGAAGGGGCATTGTAGCCAGGTGGGGGGTGGCCTCTTCTCCCAGGCAACCAGCAGTAGAACAAAGGGACACAGTCTCAAGTTATGCCAGGGCAGGTATAGGCTGGGTATTAGGAAGAAGTTCTTGACAGAGAGAGTGATTTCCCATTGGAATGGGCTGCCCAGGGAGGTGGTGGAGGCACCGTCCCTGGGGGTCTTCAAGAAAAGACTGGATGAGGCACTTAGTGCCATGGTCTAGTTGACTGGATAGGGCTGGGTGATAGGTTGGACTGGATGATCTTGGAGGTCCCTTCCAACCTGGTTGATTCTATGATTCTATGATTCTAAAACTTGTATTAAAAACTTCTAGAGAAAAACCCATACCCTGATGCATTAACTATATTAGGAAGTATTTCTTCTGGCAAGCCTTATTTTGGGTTTCATAGTTAATGCAGGACTGCTACTGTGACTTATTGCATGTTCTTTTTTATTGTTAAAACTATAGAAGGCAGAGCTTCTCCTCTTTCATTTCGGGGACTGTTTTTAATAATCCTAAATTGTTGCTATTCATCCTCCTCCATTTGGTGAGAGAACATTATTTTTGGCTTTTACTTGCTGAAAGAAACATTATGGGGTGGCAAGAAAGGAACGTGACATAAACAGACCACAGAATATTGCTTTGTCCTGTTTTTCCTTTTGCTTTTGTGCATTGGTGCCTTTAGGTTTTTCTTTTGTTCTCTGAGAGGTTGTGGATTTTTTTCAGGTGAGGAAAGACAGGTGGTTGCAATTGGCAGTTAGTGGGTAAAGACTGTTTACCTTAGGTTCTAGAAAGCTAGTTTGGAAAGGTTAAAGCTGGATGGAGGTCTGTGAAGAGGAGACAGATAAATCAGCTTTTCAATGTGTGAAGGGGAAAACTTGACAATGCAAGAAGATGATAATTAGGGAAGCTAAAAGGTTGTTTGTTTTGCTTTAAAGGTTTCTGAAAACAATGCTTAAGGTAAATATACTTTTCAAGTCAGGCTGTGGCAGTGGGCTTTATTTTTCTGATGCTTTACTGTGTCTCAAAAATTTAGCTGGGCTAATTACTCACTTGTAATATTTTTGTAGGCAAAACTGCAGTGCATATTTAAGGAAAAGGATCATGTAGAAGGATGTGGTGTAAATCTTTTCTGGAGTGTCATATGTTATGTATTCCGTTGATAATTTTGGTAGAGGTTGGTGAATGATTTTCATGGTAAAGGTGATTTAATGTCTAGGTAGAAATGAAACTTATAGTAGTATTCGTTTATTAGCACTGTGTGGCTTGATGTATTTAAGTACTGAAAAATGTGCTGATTTCCCATCATAGATACATATTTTGTTCTTAAAAGTATTGTTAAGAGAGTTGGTGGAGTCCTCAGTTAGTTGTATGTGCATTTGATGGTGAGATGGTAGGTAACTGTTCAAAGTAATGTAGTTAGTAGCAAACGAGACTTGCAGAAGTCTATTTTATTAAATAATTAATTCTTCAGATACCTTTTAAGTTTAATTGTTATTCTGTTTGTTCAATGTCTTTTTTTTCCCCTTAAGCTGTACTGGGAACATGTTGGCAAAATGGCTCCATTCAGTGATGGGCTTTTCACATCCGTAAATTATTTTAAAGCAATTACTCATTAATAGTTGCAGATGTTAGGAGATCTGATTCCAGTACTTGTTGGCAGAGGTTCTGATGGATATTCTTATCTTTATTGATATCATTCTCTTTTCTTTTGTCTTTTTTATCGAGGGAAACATTTAAAGGACATTTACAAATGCTGCCTGTGCCTGAAAGCAAAATGGTAATGGATGTTGTTTAGGCAAAGGCATTCAGTCAGTCTGTCTTAATCTCAGCTTTTGAAGCTGTCTTAATTTTAGCTTTTGAAGATGTGTCTGGGTATCTGCACCACTTGCATGTAAAGCATATGGAGTGCAATGGCTCTGTACATCTGTGTGTCGTTGTCATGGATGAGGATGCAGACAAGCCTAATCATGTGTAGATGTATAAAGAAAAGCTAATCATAGACTTCTATTATTAAAACTGTCCCTAGAGATCAAACAACTTCTTGGTTGTCTAACTTCCCTCTCTTAAAGAAGTTCATACAGAAGAGATTTTACATCTGCAAAGGAAGATGGTTGTGTAATTTCAGTGGAATATGGTTGGAGGTTGATGTTGTTCCGCACCACAAAAATCCTCCTCAAAACCCTTTAAACAAAAAAATCCCAACTAGGTATTGGTACCAGGTTTCTGTTTCTGGACTAAAACTCACCTGTGCTGGGGAAGGTTGTTAACATAAGCTTCTCCAAACCCATATACGAAACCGTGGTTTCATGACTATCGAGTCAATTCGGTCTGCAAATTACTGTGGAAAGTAGCAGTGTTGGCTGGGTTTGATGATTTATGACTCTGTGGCTGAGCTGCAAACTGAAAAGTTTTTTGGGTTTGGGTGTTTCTTAGTGGTTGTTGTTTGGTTGGGGTTTTTTTTGTTTGTTTGTTGTTTCTCTCCCCCCCCATTGTGCACATAGATTTATATTTCAGCCAAGTTAGGAGCTGTATGTTACAGCTTGTGCAGGAAGCAGCAGGGTTGCCTCTGGCTGCTGCTTTTTTTTTTTCACTAGTGTATGCTTAGATCAGATGAAGTCAACTACAGTTTCACATGACTAATTTTTAACTGAAATAAATTAGAAAGTGTTCACATAATGAGCATTTTTGGGGGATAGGTGTAGGTGCTGCTTTTTTCTGGTGGTGGTTAGTATTTGTGAGGCTTTTCTTTGACCCAGTGAAGAGCTGATGTGGGATGCCTGCAGATGTGCTGGCTTTCAGATCCTGTCTCAGTTTTGTAACTGTTGTGTAATAGCATAACTACTGTTGTTTCTGAGTCAGAAGAATAAGCAGTCCTGTGTAGTTTGAAATGTGCAAGTGAGAAGTGCTAAATAAATACTGTGGCTATTTTGCAGGAATATGGGTCTAGAAATCCTGGATAAAAAAGGTCAGATGTGCTTCATATGCCGCTGATGTGAGACTGTTGTCAGTGTGTTCTCATTAAAGATAAGGTGTTGTTAAAGAGCAATCTTGGGGATTGAAAGGAACCTATGGGGATCGTCTAATCCAACCCCCCTTGCTAAAGCAGGGTCACCCACAGCAGCTTGCCCAGGATAACGACACCTGAGTGGGATTGGAATCCTTCGACAGAAGGAGACTCCAGTAACTCTCTAGGCAGCCTGTTTCAGGGCTCCAGCACCCTCACAGTAAAGAAGCTTTTCCTCATGTTCAGATGGAACCTCCTGTTTTCCTTTTTGTGCTTATTGCTCCTTGTACTGTTGCTGGGCACCACAGAAAAGAGTCTGGCCCCATCTTCTTGCCCCCAGCTTTTGATATTGATGAGCATTGAGAAGATTCTCCTCTCAGGCTGCTCTTCTCCAGGCTGAACAGCCTCAGGGCTTGCAGCCTGTCCTCCTCAGCATCTTTGTAGCCTCTGCTGGACTGTCTCTCTACAATTCCTCATCTCTTTTGAACTGCTGAGCCCAGAACTGGACTCAGTACTGCAGATGTGACCATTTTCATGAATGTGGTTGTGAAGTTGATGTGTTAGCAAGGATGAAGTTCAGTGTGAATGTAGCTGAAGTTTCAGGTTAAGTCTGCCTGGAGAGTTAGGATATGGATCATAATGTAGCTTAGTTCAGGCTTTCCAGATCAGAAATTCTTGTTTTGGTTTAAGTAAGAGGGTTTGGTTGTGTGTTTTTTATTTTTCTTTAATTGCCAGAGCTGGACTTACTTAGTGGAAAAAAGGTTCTAAGAAAACAATAAAAAACCTGCTGAATTTCCCTATAATGTGCTTATTTTGAAGTGGGAAGGAAGTGAGCTGACGTGGATAACATATGAACCTACTATATCTCCTTGATGTGGATATTAAAGGAACCTTGGAAGTAGTTTATGGGGAAGTTGTTGGAGGCTTCTAATTTTAAATTCCTAGCAGGAAATCATTAAACTGTGGAGGAGCCAACACAACAGACTGTTGCTCTAAAACATGAGCTAAATGCAGAGCATTCACATGAACTTGTCAGATCTTTTCTAATGCTGATAGCTTCTTTCCTTTCATGTTTACTGCAACCCAGATAAAAACAGTTTGATTTTTCTGTGCTTCGTATCCATCATCTCAAGTAGTGACATTCTGGATGAAACCATATAGCAGTGGTGGTGTGGTCATAGCTCAGGGAAGAAGAAGAAACTAAGGTTATGCTCCAGCAGATCCAGAAGGTGTTAACTCCTTGTGTGGTCAGGTCCCACTCCCTACATTGGCTAGGGAAAAGCCTTTAAAAATGGAGATAATGCTCAATTTGATTTTCTTCTGCGGGAGATTCTCATGCTTTGTCTGAGACCATCGTTGAGATGACTGAAGTGTTTCATATGAGCATTGCAAGAGCCATAAGAGGTATAATAACCTTTGGTCATTTGGCTTAATGGAGAGTGCTTGGGTGATGTGGAAGAGTGTCATGTCTGAGTTACAACTAATTCTAGTCAGTGATTTGACTTCTCAGCTCAGTCTTTACTCAGTGCCGGCACGTTCTGCATTTCAGGGCATATTTGTAGAGATAGTGACTGCTCCTAGCAGTGAGAGCACTGATGGTTACACTTCCCACCAAGGGTTAAGGTGAAGGCCAGGTCCACTGCTAATCTTGTGGGGCTGCACCTGTGGGGAGGAGTAGACAGTTCAGATGACCCTAAATGGACCAAAAAGGGATTCCAGTCCACAAACAGTATGAATCTGAGGCATCAAGAAGGTCAAGGTGCTATTTCAATGGCTCATGTCTGCTGAGTCTGGCCTGGGACCTTGGCAGTGCTTGCCCACAGTGGTGACAGTGACCTAGCTTCCATCAGGGTTGATACTGGCCAGTATCTGTATCTGTTTTATTTAATTATTATTGACATTCAAGCTAGCTTAGTTTCTTTCCCAACCCACCTGTCTCTGTTCCTTACTCCCTTTCTTCTTCCTTAGGGAAAGGAAGAAGAGCATCTGGCTCTTGATTGGTGGCCAGCCCAGCCCTGACCCATAACAGAGAATAATGAAGGTTGGTCACCAAACTCTGCTGGGGTGCTTTACAACTGAGGTAAGCGTGTAGGCGCCGCCTGTAGTAGGCGCCGCCTGTAGTAGGCGCCGCCTGTAGTAGGCGCCGCCTGTAGTAGGCGCCGCCTGTAGTAGGCGCCGCCTGTAGTAGGCGCCGCCTGTAGTAGGCGCCGCCTGTAGTAGGCGCCGCCTGTAGTAGGCGCCGCCTGTAGTAGGCGCCGCCTGTAGTAGGCGCCGCCTGTAGTAGGCGCCGCCTGTAGTAGGCGCCGCCTGTAGTAGGCGCCGCCTGTAGTAGGCGCCGCCTGTAGTAGGCGCCGCCTGCCCTGGCGGCGCGGCAGGGGGCGCTGCGGTGCGGAGCGCTCGCCGAGCGGAGCCGATCGGAGCCGAGCCGTTCCGGCGGGGATTGTCGGAGGCGGGCGGCGCGGTGGAGCGCCGCGGACATGCCCGAGCGGCGTCGCTGACATCAACAATAGTCGGCGGCGGGCGGGGAGCGATCGCGGGCGGGGAGCGGCGGGCGCAGCGGCGCCGAGTGTGTTCTCCCTCTATGGAGGGGCTGTACTCGCTGGGGGTGAGCGTGTACTCCGACCAGGGCGGCAGGAAATACATGGAGGACGTGACCCAGATCGTGGTGGAGCCCGAGCCACCGGCCGAGGCGGAGCGCGGCCCCCCGCACAAAGGTGGAGCGGCGGCCGGAGGAGGCCCGCGCCCAGCCGATCCCCTCGCCGAGAGCGGCCGGCGAAGAGGAGGGAGCCCGCGGGCGCCAGAGGAGGGAGCGCTGCCGCCCGGCCCCGGCTCTGGCCGGCGCCCGCGTCGCTCCGTGGCCTTCTTTGCCGTGTGCGACGGCCACGGCGGGCGGGAGGCGGCCCAATTCGCCCGGGAGAACCTGTGGGGCTTCATCAAGAAGCAGAAGGGTTTCTGCTCGGCGGAGCCGGCCGCGGTCTGCGCGGCCCTGCGCAAGGGCTTCATCGCTTGCCACCGGGCCATGTGGAAGAAGCTGCGTAAGTTACAAGCGGCCGGTGCCTTCCAGCCGCCTCCCGCCTGGGTCCCAGCTGGGGCACGTAATAATGTGGCCGGCCCGCGGCCTTTCCGCCCGGCCGCCGCGCCTGGCTGTGACTCTTCTCTGCGTTCCTCTTCTGCTTTCTACCGGGCCCTGCAGTGAGGACGAGGGGGACAGCAAATTCGTCTCTCCACCTGCGTCCTCCGACATCACCCCAAGGCGTCGGTCGCTTCCTTCTCCCATAAGCTGCTATTCCCCGAGCGTGGGACGTCCCGCTTTTAGCCGCCTTTCCCACCCTCCCCCCCCTCTTCGCCCGGCCCTCCCGCACTATTGTGAGGTGCGTGTTCCAAAGCCTCCCTCCCTCTCCGCTTGGGAGCTGGGCACCCGCGCTGGTGCTGTGGCATCGCTACTGCCTGTCTGCAAAGAACAGGACAGTTAAAAGCGAGATCTGATTTGAGCTGTTGAATCAATTAATTCGGTAAAGCAAGAAAGAAGGGAGAGAAAACAGTGGGAGATAGAATCGGTGGCCGAGGACACTTTGTAGAATGATTGTGTTGTGTAGCTGAAGATAGTGCGGTTACAGAGTTGCAGTTTGTTTTCAGTCGGGTCTCTAAAATCGGTTTGTTGGGAGGTCTTTATCTTGCTGCCTTGGGGAATTGCATAGAACCGCCCCTTAGATTTCCCTTGTCCTGAGTATCATGGAAACGAGGGGAAAAAAAGGGAAATAAATCTAGCAAACTTAAATATGCTGCGAAAGTGTTTTCCCCCCTAACTGTGCCTTGATAGCAGTTGTTTCTGTCGAACCCTGATGTCAGGATTTGAAATGTGGCTGTTTATTATAGTGGCCGTTTGCTCATTGTGTTGTTTGAGCATTATGGAATATGCAGTGTAGCTGACAAAACAGACACCACGCTCGAAAGAAGTAGAAACCACTTGGAGATTTTTATTGATGGTTTGTTTAATTGCAGTAGGCTAGAAGCTGAGGTCCTGAATAGGCAAGGGGAAAGGAGAGGAGAGTGACCAGACAGGTGTCAGTAATAATTCTTGTACTCTTCCTTCTCCCCGATATCCGGTGAGACTGCAGAATTAAGCTTCTTTCTCGTGGTAAGGTGCAGCTCTTGTTGTTTTTATGTAATGTGTAAAGCATGTGTGTATTGTGTATGCATTTATGTATTCAAAGACCTCAGAAAGGGAAAACAAAAGAGCAGCGAACAGCTCATGAAGCCAGACAGGCAGGAGTGGAGCATGGTAAAAGTAGATTAGAAACACAGACAAATGTAACAAGCAAGAATTGTACTTAGAGCACCGTGGAGTTTCAACGAAGTGATTCATGAAGGGAAGGATTATAGTGTCAAAACAGTTGGGGTTTTGTTGTGGTGTTTTTTTTTTTTTTCTCGAATAGCAAGCTAGAGAAGTTATGCAAGTGTCAGACACTTGAAAAGATACAGGGGAAGAAATAACGTGGTTGAGGACATGCTGATACGGGACAGAAAGGAAAGGGTGTGAAATTTAGAAGCACCAGAACTTGATCACAGCCTTGATGCTGGGGAAGGAGTGGTAGGCGACCTCCTAGGCTGCAGACCTGCGTGATAAGAAGAAAGATGTGTGAATAGGGGAAAGATAGTACAGGAAAAAAAGCTAAGGAGTTTTCTAGTCGTAGTATCCCTGATCTGTTGCTGTTACTGTGTGTGAATACAAAATGCGGTGAGGTGAAGTGACAGAATGCAGGAAACACTATTTTAGTAATGGGTGTTTAGCAAACAGTTCTTAGGTTGTGGTGCCAATTTAACTTGTTGTGAGAAACAACATAGCTCTGACTCTGAGCGTTTGATGACAGTTATAGGTAGTGTACATAGTAAACTTATATACAGCACGTTTGGTCTTACTGATTGCTGCTCTGTGTGCATAACAGCTACGGTTTTATGGGACAGAAGCTTTACTATGTCTACTTTATAACTTCTCATCCTATGTTATGAAATCCCAGTGCAAATTTTATTTCTAGTAAATATTTTTCTATATCTTCCTGCAAAAAGGAGACCTTTAACTGTGTTTTGGTGACACTATGGACATGAAAAGGAGTCTGGGCACTTTGGTGTCTTGAAATGAGGTGATAGAGTGAGATGGGTTTTTGGACCCTTTAATAGGCCAGTTGATGGCCACAGGAAGAGGAGTTTGTAGTCATATGCTTTCTTAATTCTTGGAAGTTGTGGGGTCAACCCAGTGGCCAGCTCCTGTGATAGAGAGGAAATGTATTGATGATGAGTGCTAGGAAAATCAATCCAGAAAAATATCTGTCATTGCTGATATTTTTTAAAAATACTTTTTGGTGTTATTTATATAGCAGTAAAATTATCTGTACTAAAGAATAATTTCAAGAGTCAGGTTGGGTGGGACTTTGGGCAGTCAGGTCTAGCAGGAGATGTTCCTGTCCATGGCAGGGAGGTTGAATTAGATGATCTTTAAGATGCCTTCCAACCTAAACTATCCTGTGATTTCCAAGGTAAAAGCTCTAATTCGAAGCCTGTTTCTACTTCTGACAGTGGCAGAAAAGATGTTTCCAAGAAGCACACTCAGGAGGTCCTAGATTTTGATGGGACTTGCACAGGTTTATATTTCTTACATAGTACATCATTTGTGTAGCCAAGAGCTTGTGTTTAGATGTTGTATTTAGCTTTAACAGTATTAAAAGTGTTTTTCAGCATTACTACTTGGAATTCAGCATATTTCTGCTTTGGTTATAACTCTTACATGTAATTGAAACAATAAAAGTCAAATAGTATTTTAATCTCTTCTGTAATAACAAGGTGTTTTCTTTTTTTTGGTAATTTTCACTGCAGTCATAATTTCAGGGTTATGCTTGGAAATACTTGGGATTGTATGTATGTGTTCTTACCTGAAAAGGACCAGACCACTTGGCCATCCAGATTTTCAGGCTAACCAAATTGATGTGGTCTGTTGCTGTATTTAAAGTTCATGTAGCATTTATTTTTTGAAACTTCAGGAAGAGTTTTTGAATCAAACTGTGAGGTGCTGTAATTTGACTTTATATATATAAATCCAGTGAACTCTCTCCAGTCCCTCTGACGGAGGAAAGGTGAAAACAGGAGTAACTGCAAGTTGTGTATAAACAGTTTGCGATCCTGGAAAACTGAGTAGATTTGTCTCTTGAGCTGTCTGCTGATAGAAGGAACAAACTGGATTTTAAATGTGATGCTTCAGATGGCTTGAACACTTAACATACATTCTTTTTTTTCCTGGGAAGAGTGGGAAGTGCATCTGTTAAAGTGGAAATGTGGCATTTTGTGGGCAGGTATTGTGAGAGCCAGTGACAGGCAGTGTTGTCAGTGCCCCGCTAGACGCAGGTTTGCTTCCTACTCTCTCTTTGCTGAGCTGGGTTAGTGTGTGCTCTAAACTGTTCCATGAAGGATGTCCTTTTTAGCTCTCAAACCCTCTAGCTGTAGTGGAGTCATGCCTATCTTGGGATGTATCTGGGTACTGTAAATACAGTATTAGGGATACAGGCCCGTGAGAAATCTTTGCTCGTCTTTGTTTTCCCAGAGGGCTACCTCAAGGTATTTTGCTGTTGCTAAAGCTGTAGAAGTGATATGTCATTTATGACCATTTCAGGTGTGTCTCTGAGGTGTGAATTTAGTTTTGAGAGTTTTGTTGTGATTTCAGAATTTCTTTTAATGTGTCTATTTGATGCAGCACAAAAAAAGGGCACGGGTTTACTGTGAACTTACTGAAGTGAAGTTTAAACTCTAAAGGGGATGGTGTTGAATATGGTTAACTTTGAAGGGATGTTACTAATGCCAGTTATTTAAGGAACAGCTTGTGTTTTGATTGGAGCTGGTGTGGCCAGGTAGGGAAAGAAGTGTTATGTGTATATTGAAAGAAGAATGGCAGCTGGAGCTGATGTTTCTGCCAAAGCAAGAGTTTAATGTGCTGTTACTCTTAAGTGTTAATTAATATATGTTCTCTGTTAATTTGTCAGAGGAGAAAATGCCTTTTGATCACACTTTCTCTGTTGGACTCTTGTGGTATCTTATAAAAGAAATATAGGGCTAGTCAGAATAGCATTTTATATTCTACTCTGCATCTAAATAAAATTTTTTTAAAGGTAACAAAAGTAGTCTTCAAAAATAGCATTTTGTGGTTTTTGAGGGCTGTGGTAGTATGTAGAAAAAGAATTCAGGAAGGAAGAAAACTTTCTTGCTGGCACTATATTATCCTGTATATGTTTGGTTTCAGGAGTTCCATATAGTTTGCACTAAAATGTTGGGAGTTTAGTTTTTTTTTCAAATGAATAAAGGGAAAGAGAAGATGCAACCAAGTCAGAATTCATGAAGCAGCACGTTATACTTCCTATCCCAGGCAGCAAGTGACAAGTCTAGTATGCCAGCTGATGTGCCACCTGTAAAACCAGTTGAGTTTATGAACACAGTTAGAAAACTGAGTGAAGGGTGGGGTTTTTTAAGTAGAGAAAAGTTGTTTTAGAAAAAGTTGTTGCTGCTTAAGGGGCGAGACTGATAAAAACATACTCCTGATATGTGGAGGAATTGGATAAGTGACTTCAATTTTCTGCTGGAGTTGGGAAGAAAACACAGGAGTTCTGGTGCATTGGTTAATTTGTGATGATACACAGCCTCTAGAGAAAGGAATATACTTTACTATGTGTAATACATAAAGATAAGCAAGACATAAACTAAAATCCCTTGACAACAGGCAGACTTAATTTCTGGTTCTGTTGGAGCCTAAAACCCGAGGCTGCTGCATCTTTCTGTTTCTCATAAGTGGGTGATTTCACTCTCTGTATTCTTCATTCCAATAAAGACTGATTTGACTCTCTAATATATTTTATTGCTATTGAGGGGTTGTTACACTGACAGAAACTCATTAGTTGCAGCTTGTTTTTTGTGAAGTGCTTGGTTGAAGTCCTCATTACCACTTGGCGTCCTCCCTCATTCGCTTTCTGTTTGGAATGTGTTAGATTTACTATCCATGGTTAAAATTGCTAGACAAAGTACTTCCAATAAGCTGACTGAATGCTCATGTTCTTGAAATAAAGCCACTCCTAGGGAGAAAGTGACTTTTAGTATTCAGAACACAAAGTTTGAGCTGTGTTAGAACATAAATGTTTAAATTGTGCAGGATATCTTTGGAGCTAACACAGAGGAAATGCAGCTTTTATCATCAGGCTGCCTGTATAATCCTGCTTCTCCTTCAGCACTCCTTCCATTTCTTGCTTGCCTCAGGCATCTGAACATTGTTCAGTGGCACTAGAACTTACTAAATTCCTGCTCTTCTATTTCTGCTTTTAACTTAAGAAGGTTAAAATGCCTGTTTTCAGAGGGCAAGGCCTGAATGTGTTTTGTTTTGGTTTTCTTGTGTGTTTGTTGTGCCATAGGAAAATAAATAATGTAGCGCCTTGGCAGTCTGTCTTGGGTGTTTCCTGCAAACAGTGTGTGTAGCAGAGTGGAATTTTTGTGTTGTACTCTGTGAATGTGACTTGTGAAGTGCAGAAGATAGAATGTGACAAGGAGATGAGTCTCCCATCAGAGTTTGTCTGAAGATGTGAGTGGGTGCAGTGAAGAAGAAACATGAGGTTGCTGTTGACAGTTGAAATCAACTGATAACTGGGAACCTGAGTTCGGTTTTCTGAGGATTCCAGAGTACAGGAACTGCTGTGGTTAATCTTAATTGGGGTGTTGGGAAGTCTGGGTTCACATTGTGCCAAGGGAGCTTCAGGTTGGATGTTAAGAGAAATTTCTTCCTAGTAAGGATTCTCAATCATTGGAACAGGCTGCCAAGGGAGGTGGTGGACTCACCCTCCCTGGAGGGGTTTCAAAGCCTCGTGGATGTGGTGCTGAGGGATGTGGCTTAGTGGTAGTAGTTTAGCAATGGTGGGGTTGTAAGCTCTAGACGAGTGGTTGGACGTGGTGATCTCAAAGGTCTCTTTCCAAACTCAATAGTGTTATGGTTCTAAGATGAACTGGGGTGTGCAGACAGAAAAATAGGAAACAGCATGAAAGAGAAATTTGGATTGGGCACGAATGGGGAGAGTAGTGTAATGGGAATACCATAAGTGTTTTGAGAGCAAAGCAGTTGGGAAAGATTTCCATGTGTAGTTCATGCTAGTTGTAAGTATTTTATAGCTCTGAATTCAAGAGCTGTCTTCTGCAGAATGTGCTGTGTTGGGTTATGAATAGCATACTTAAACAGTCTGCATTATTCAACTCTCCCAAAGGAAATGTGGGAAAAAACCCAGTTGAGATGTTATCTCAAAATGTTCAGCATATAAAGTAAACCAGCATTTTCTTCCCTTCTGAGTGGGTCAGGAATGCCCAGGCAGCCTGACTGCCACTCAGGTGGCCACAGAAAATGATCTAATTGATGATGTTTCTACCTCTTCATCCAGGAAGGGAACAGGAGAGCTTAATGAAATTCTTGATCGCTTCTGTTCAGCACCCTTAGAGCACATCTTCCCCCATATCCTTCTAGTGATGCTTAGAATATTAAACTGGAGGAGATGGTGGTTTGAATCCTGTCTCAGAGCTATGGTGATTGTGTCAGTTGAAGCTGTAGCGTGCTTGCCTGGCCATGCTGTAGTTAAGTACACACAGTATTGTAACATTACACAAGCCTCTGGGGCACACCCTGCATCTCAGTCTTCAAAACATTCCCAGTTCCACTGAATTCAGACGGAAGACATTTTTTATTCTCTCTTGTTCTGTCGTTGCAGCAGAGTGGCCGAAGACCATGACAGGTCTCCCAAGCACATCTGGAACTACTGCCAGTGTGGTCATTATCCGCGGGTCAAAGATGTATGTCGCTCACGTTGGCGATTCCGGAGTGGTGCTGGGAGTCCAGGATGACCCCAAAGATGACTTTGTGAGAGCTGTGGAGGTGACGCAGGACCACAAGCCAGAACTTCCCAAGGAAAGGGAGAGGATTGAAGGCCTTGGGGGCAGGTAACTGTCGCTGTGCTTTTGACTTCAATTTTGATCTCTAGATGCTACTGCTGTCTTTCTGACTGAATTAGGCTTAAATGTGGTTTGGGAGGGGACAAGCAAGCTGGTGAATCCCTCACTATTTCTGTTCCTTCCCTCTCTGTGCTCTGTTTTTTGACTAGCTTGTTGGTGAGTAAGTTCAGCGATCCCTTGTTATGCTGTTGAGCTTTTCACTTGTGGTTTATGGTATAAGCAAGAGTTCAATTTCCTGGTGGCTTCCCCTGCAGCTGAGGTGTGGTTACAATTCAAAATGTTGACTGAAAACTTTTCAAGTGAACATACTGATATTTGACCTAGTTCTCTAAGTTCTAAGCAAGCTGGGGGGAGAAAATGCTTTTCCATATACATCATCCAAGCTCTGGAGTATTTGTTATGACAAACGGTGGAAACAGAGGGGTATTGACACAAAATACTCTTGTTTTCTCATTCTGCATTATTACTGAGGTGACAATGGCAGCTCTCGAGTAGGCTCTTCAAAGCTTCTATTCAAGGGCCATAAATGCTTTTAGGTTTGCAACAAGATACTACATTTGCTGTATTTAAATATGAACTTAATGTCAGCATACCATGTTTTAACGTCCAGCTTTAATTTCTTCACTCTCAGGAGCTGGCAGATGTGAGACCATCTCTGGGTTGTGGTTGATGTGTGCTCCTCCTGAGTGAGGAGGAAGGCAGGCAGGTTTGTCAGATGGCACTAATGTTTTGAGACAAACCTCAGGGCTTGCATTTGGCATAGCTTCACAGGAGCTCTCTGTTCTTCCCAGCACCAGATGGATGGGCACAGTTTCCTTCTCTTAGCGGTTCAGAGGCAAAGATCACTGGAAGGGTTTTCCTGTTGACATCATTGGTATGAGAACCCTGTCAGCTCATTAACCTTCAGATGCCTGTGTCTCTGGCAGGTGGATGTTGTTCAGTTAGCTCTACTGGTAGCTTTTTGGAAAGGGTAACTCACAGTTTTGTTAGGTTAGGGCCTGTGAATGTGTGGATTTCCAAGTTACGCAGCTCAGACTGAAAGTCTCTGAAGCTTCAGAGAAGAATTCCCTGGAACTTTGCATGAACAGGAATGATTAACGTTTTTCTTCTGTTTTTACTGCTGCTTCTGTTTTTCCCAGGCTACTGTGAGGCAAGTGGTAGGAGTGAGGTAGAAATATGCAGCTCTGCTTATTGATGTCTTCTCTTTCATGAGAACAGAATAAAAGTTACTGGGAGAGCATAACTGAGTCTTTGATTAAAAAATAGTCTTTCCTGTAAGCCTCAAAGTGTGAGCTGAGGTCTCCTTTCACATGGTGACTGAAGTTAGCTTTGTGTGGTCATTAGTTGCACAAGTGGATGAGCCTGATCTTTTTAGGATGTGATTATTTGCTGCGCTGTGTATGGGAAGGATAGAGCTAAACATGCCCTTGTTGTTAAGGCCTTTGAAGTCTCAGGAAATGCATCTTGAATAGCTTCAGTATGAGGAATCTTGAGGCTGTTCCAGAGCTACTCAGTTCCTAATTACCAATGGCTGTTCCCTGGATAAAAGCTAGCTTTTAAGAAGCTAGTTCTTAACTTGCTTGGGACCAAGCTTTGCTAGTTCCTTGTTCTAATAGTTTTTTTTCCTCCGTGGCTCGTACTTAGCCTGTTCTTGTTTCATCTCTGCCTCCTCTGCCTGATAGCAGCTGCCCCATTTACATGCTCTATAGCTTCTCCTTTGACCCTTCCAATGCCATCTGTGAGAACTAAAGGCAGTGCTCAGTGCCTTGGAGCAGGTGTTCACATCTAAATGCAGAGTTGTTTTTTCCTATCACCTGCTTTTGGCAGATAGCAACTATGAACAATTCTTCTTTTCTTTCTGCCTCACCTTGGAGCACCATTAAGGAAATCCCTACAGGAGACTGCTCCTTTCTCTTTTGTTTTTTCATCTATACTGTGCTGATCTTTGCTGCCAAATGTTAGCAGATGGAGAAAACTGAAGCAGGAACTACATGATATTTCCACCCAAGTGAGTTGGTGTTGATGGCCCTCATCTGAGGAAAGCAAATTCAGTTCTGTTTTTTCTCTCAGACAGATTAAAAAGATACTCTTACATCTGGTTGTTGCAACCAGCCAGAATTTCTTCCAGGTCTTCCTTCCCCTCTCTTTTCTTTTCTTCTGCCCTTAATCTCTCACTTTCCCCTTCAGCTTAATATGAGACTGGCTAAGTGTGGTTTGAAATAAGTTGTGCTGTGGACTTCCTTGAGGCTTTTCTTGTTATTCATTGCACATTGGCATATTTAACTGGTTTTGTGTCATTCAAACTAACTCCTGCTTCCATTTTCCTTTTTGACCCCTGCCTCTTTCTGATGGTTTCAGTGTGATCAACAAGTCTGGTGTGAACCGTGTTGTATGGAAGAGACCTCGCCTGACTCACAATGGCCCTGTGCGCCGCAGCACTGTCATTGACCAGATTCCCTTCCTGGCAGTTGCCAGAGCACTTGGTAAGTCAAACTGGTGTTTGGAAAGTGGAACACCACTGCATGAGGCCACCAAACTGAATTAAAGCTTGTCACGCCCAAACCTGTCGTTCAGAGGAGTTCACTTGCCTTGATTGCAAGGCTGAGTGGAAGTCTGGGCCTTTAGAAGTATTTGTAATACAATGTGGCTTTCATTTTTCAAATAAAGCTGTGGAAGATGTCATTGGTGAGGGAAGGACCTGCCCTGCAAGGTGTCAGTCCTAGAAGGATGGGGCAAGAGTTTCTGTTGGAAATGAGAATGTACTAAGCAGTATGTGTCTCTGAGATGGAGAGCACATTTGCCATCTTACTGAAATAATAGGACTTGAATTTTTGACTAGGTTGTGCTGCATAGCAGACCAATTATTTGGAGCTTCCTTTTGTGGTGAATCTGCTTTCTTTTAAGACTAATTAGCATAGGATGAACAAAGGGATGAAAGTCAAATCTGTGTTTTATCTGCAACTTGGCTTTGCAAGAGTATTAGTAATGGGAAACTATCTTTGAAGAACACTGAATTTAGAGGTCAAAAATGAGTATTACAGCACCTATCAAACTTGTTAGGATTGGTCCTTGGGAAGTACTTCATAACTTAATCTTTGGGTACCTCTTGCTCGTGAGTGTTAATGTTTCCTGGTTAGATTTGTTGCTTACATGTCATTGCAGAATTCCAGTCTTCTATAATTCATTTTGTTTCCTTCTTCCTTTTGCTTCAGTGAAGAATTCTATATCCAGATGCACCCAGTGTAGGTTTGATTTTTTTAATAGCAATGTGATATCATATTTTTACCTACGAAAACCATCCTGTGACTTAATTTCTCCTTGGCAAGCTTTACTGTTACGTGATAGTGTTGTCAGTGTTCCTAAATCAGCTGACAGTGTGTCATGGGGACAGTCTGTTCCTGGGGCTGTGGTCGTCTTGATAATGCAGAGCTTTGCTGTGTCGTGTTTCAGAGACAGTGATACCTGCTTCATGTGGATTTGTCCAGTGCTGAGAAGAACTTTGCAGTGATAACTGACATTGGAAAAGT
Source organism: Pogoniulus pusillus (assembly GCF_015220805.1). Taxonomy (NCBI): domain Eukaryota; kingdom Metazoa; phylum Chordata; class Aves; order Piciformes; family Lybiidae; genus Pogoniulus; species Pogoniulus pusillus. Next base: position 11,932,360 of record NC_087290.1, on the reverse strand, counting down.
CAGCTCTCTGTAAGGGCAGGAGTGGCTGAATGGTGATCTCTTAAAAAAAATCAAACTTAATCATCTGGACATTTTTCTCTGTATCTTAGAAATCTGTGTGTCGTATTTTCAGCAGTATTGGTGTTTATTTTATGGTTAGTAAGCCTGACTCAGGTTTGAGTAAACCTGTCAGGGTTAATACATGACTAACAAACAGAAATCTTCATCCACTGAGTTCCTCTTCTCCCAGTTTCTGCAGAAGAACACTTGTTCCTCGTGTGTTACAAAAAGTAGGTGCTTAATTTTGATGAGTCTTTCATTCCTGTGACTCTGAGCTTGTTTCTCTAAATGGCTCAGTGAGTTTTGGTTCTGAGCTTGTTTCTCTAAATGGCTCAGTGAGTTTTGGTTCAGTTCATCTCAGCAATTTGAACAAAAGGATCTGACTTGGTTTTGTGTGGAGATGGGAACTCAAGGAATGATGCATCTGTTATCGACCATTGCATTCTCTCCCATGACTGAAGAGGATTGCTGGAGAGTTCTGGGTTAAAGAAGTGAGACCTCCTATCTTTTAACAGTTCTTGAGTACAAGTTAGCTGATTTGAAAACCTGAGGAAGAGCTTTAGCTTCTTCAAATCACAGAGAATCAAATTATGATTTGACAGTGTTTTGGTGTTTGCTTGCTCCAGGAGCCTCCATAGCCTCTTCTCATCCCCTTCTGAGGAGGTGTGACAAACCTCCTGGAGAAGGGAACGCAGCTGCTGCGCTCCGTGGGACCCAGATGGCGCACAGACGCTCACAGTTTGGAAACAGGATTTAACTTCTTTCTGAGGCCAGCATGCCCCTTACGCTGCTTACAAAAGACCTACCTCCACTAATGCCATTTGCATTCACGCTGGTGAGGCCTGTTCGACCTCTTGGCTGCTTCCCAGATTGCTACCCTGCTTGGCACAGCACGGCTGCCTTGGAGCCCCTCCAAGCGGAGTAAGAACTGTGTGACGTACGCTGCTTACCAGTACTCCGCTCAATCCCTCTAATGTCTAACACGATGATTCTTTTGGCTAAATCCAAGCTTGGTTGTTATTCCTGACAGAAATCCCATATAAATCCCAGGCTGGATAATAATTGGACAATAATCTTTAGTAGGAGGGCAAGACTCTTGATGCTGCTCTGCACCGTGGAAAGAAAGCTAGAGTTGTGAATATCTTTCAAGTAGAAAGATTATCTGAGTAGACCCCTTAAAATTTAGAACATAGATTTGTTTTCTTTTCTAAGCTTGTCTTTTTATACACTTGAAAATACTTCGAAGTAGCCTCATCCAGTCTTCAAATCTAACACTCATTAGAAGGAGTACAGCAACAGCTTTAGAAATAACAGGAATAAAACACTGCAAAAATAATGCATTGGTTGAATATTTGGGCAGCAGGAGAAGTTCTGGTGCAGTAGGAGTCCTTCTGGCTAGATTAATTCTTTTGACATTCCTTTTACTGTTCTGATTATCTGCAATGTCTTCCTGCCCCAGAAGAAGCATTTGTGGTATGTGCTTTTTATTATACTCCTGCATTTAAGTAATGGTTAATTTATTTATAGCCCCATAACAAGTCCTAACTATTAGGGCCTCATAATGTCTCTGTGCTGCTCTTACTGTATGCAGATTTTAAATCTTCTCTGAGATTTTAAACTGTAGCAGTTATTGTGCATTTTAACCATAGCTGCTTCTGCTGACCTTCTTTGGGCAATTAAAACAGCTTTCTCTATGCCAATTTGCCTTAGAATAGATACTTACAGTTCATGTGGAGTCTCAGAATTACCACCTCAGGACCTGGTACCCATTCTGAGCAGAAGAGCATTTGTTTTCCTTGGTGTGTAATCGTTGGAGGAAGTTTCCTGACACCCAGAGCTTCCTGGTAGCTCCCTGTTTTCTAAGCCTGTCCGTAAAACAGGTGTGAGATAACTCGCAGTGCTTGAGTCCCTGAGGCTGAGTGTGCACATTGCTGGATACCATAAAGCAGATGCTCAGTGGCAGCAAGCCATTGTGTCACTTAGTTGTGTGTTTGGAAGAGCCTGTGAGTGTTGCAGCGTGTCTGGTTGTCTCCCTGTGGAGACAGTAGCTCCGTGTGGTACTCAGGAAGGCGCTGTGAGCATGCTGCCCTGCATATCTTGGAGAGATGACCTGCTCTGTGTCCAACATAATGGCCAGATACATGCTAGCAGAAACGTTAGGTTTTAGCCCTGCCATCTGTTCAGCCTGGAGAAGAAAAGGCTCTGGGGAGATCTTCTTGTGGCCTTCCAGTACCTGAAGGGGGCTTACGATGGAACAGGGGAGGGACTTTTTACAAGGGCTTGTAGGGATAGGATGAGGGAATGGTTTGAAGCTTGAGGAGGGTGGGCTTAGACTGGAGACTAGGAAGAAGCCCTTTGCAGTGAGGGTGGTGAGACAGTGGAACAGGCTGCTTGAGGTGGTTGTGGATGCTCCCTTCCTGGAGGTGTTCCGGGCCAGGATGGATGGGGCCTCAAGCAATCTAGGCTAGTGGGAGGTGTTCCTGCCCATGGCCAGGGGGTTTGAACTAGATGATGTTTAAGATCACTTCCAATTCAAACCATTCTATGAATCTATCTAAACAGAGTGAGTTAAACCTTTGGCTGAGATGATAAGCACAAGGCTCCAAGTGTACAAGGTGATAGGTTTTGTTCCCATGTGTTGAACTTGTTATGGAAAAATGGAACAGGGAATTGTGACCTTTGCAAACCAATTTCGCAGTAAAACCTGGCCTTGTCTCTAACAAGTAGAGTAAGTACAGAAAAGCTGCAGTCTGAGCTCTGATTATCTTGTGGGATAACTTGAACCAAGTGTGTAGAAACAAGTAGACAAATGGTGTTATTAATCACTAGGCTTTATAACCTGAGTGTAAGTGTTGCTTAAACTTGTTGCAGTTTTCTTAAGTTGCTGTTTAAGTTCATATCCCCAGCTGTCCCCCAGCCTGAGCAAGCTGACTGGTGATAGCAGAAATGGGTCTGGATTGGTTTTTAAATCATACAAGATCTCTCCTGTTGGTAAATTAGTTCAGGTCTGAATCAAGTAAATCTTGATGGACTCTTCCCTCCTCCTCCCTCTCCCCTTTTCTTGGGAACTAACACAAAGCCAAAATCTGCAGCTGTCCAAAGGGATTGCCTTGCAGCACTGTAGCTGTTTGGGGTGTGTGGTGTCAGGTTTTTTTATTAATGGACGATGAAACACAGACCAAGAGCTTGTTAAACTGCTAATTCATGTGGCAACATGCAGCATCTTTTCCCTGTTTTGTTTTTTTTAATGTAGAAATGTATTAGACTCAACCTATATTTTAGGTGGAGTAGCCTACACCATACAGGTTTGACCTCTCAGGTGAACATGAATTTCCTGCTGGCCCCTAGTTAGGCAACGGCAGAGTGACTGCTCAATGTACAGCAGGTACAATAATGTTGGCAGTGACATGAAAGCTGATGCTCCTAAGAAGGACTCCTGAGGTAGCCATCAAATTTTTAAAGCCTCAGATTCTTCTGTGCAACTTTCCTGCTTGCTGCTACCTTCAGCTTTGTCTCCATCCCTCAGACTGAACTGTCTTGAGCCATTGCTGTGTTGCATGGACAGAACATTGTGTCGTATCCATCTTTAGACTGCTGTAAACATGCCCTCTTGTGGCTATGGAACTAGGCTGCCATGTGTTTTGGTGAAACTTTCCCCACTCCAGCTCAGCCTGGATGGTTTTCAGTGCTTGCTGTCTGTACCCTTGCTGAGGTTTGCCTCACTTCCTACCAGTGCTCTGTCTCTGACAGTGAAAAGGGGAAGTTCTGCAAGTCTTCTCTTTGTACCAACAGACCTTTTATCTAAAACTTTGCTTTATAAAGCTCTGGGATTAATCAAAGTGGGTTTTTGTTTTGGACTGACTAATAAAAGTAGACTCTTCTTTCCTCTATTAAAACCAAAAGAGATTTTTGTATTCAAAACAGCATGCTCCAGAAACACAAATGCAAGACTTGATTTATGTGACTTCTGGACATGCTTTTGCCATAAGAAGGCTTTGGGCTTAATCCAATCCAGTCTACTTACATGACGGGTGATTTTGTTTGGGACTGCAATTACTTTCCTGGCAGAGGCTGAGTTACAAGTAGTTTTTTTAATACTGTATTTTAAAAGGTAATAGTAAGCAGACAGGAGAGACATAGGTAGCTAAATTAATTTCCTGCTTCTTTAGTATTTGCTTTCAAACATTTAATTACACACACTGTATAACTTTTGTGTAGATCCTTCTATATTATTCTGAGTCATGACTAGGAAGTATGATTTTTCTGGAAAGTATGGAACAAACTGTGTTAATACTTTCTGTTTGTTTGGAAAAGAAGCATTCCTAGTGTGTAAGTTTCTAGAGAAGAAGCTTATTACCTTTTTGTAAAGCTTTGGGTTTTAATTCAGAACAAAAATAGTAAGGCTCACAAAGTGAAGTCTGAGAACTTGACATTCCAGTTGTGTAATACTAGCCTTTGGCATCTTCTATCATCTTGCTATCTTGGTTTCCCAGTCTGCTAAAGGGTCACTTGTTTGTCTGCTTGCTTTGGGATGGAATTAAAAGTTCCAGAGTACTTTGGAAAGCCTACAGACAGGTGTCCTGCTTTCTAGCCTACTTTCCTCTTCTTTTTTTCCTTCCCTGAATTGTGACAGACAGTGCCATGTAAAGTGACTCTTCCTAAGTTTGCTCCTATGGATGCTGTGCTGGCCAGCTGGCCAGAGACAGGCAGGCAGCTGACAGGAGCATTCTATCTATGCAGCAGCTCTAAAAAGCTCTGACTGCATCTGTGGTGCTCTGCCCTTTAGAGAGGAAAAAAAAAGTGCCTCACCCTAGTACCATGGACTGGCTTTTACTGGCTGGGAGCTTGAAGGATCTGTTGATTGTTACTGGCATGAAGTTCTCTTGAAGTCCTACCAATGGTCAGTCACCTGCTCCACTTGTCTGAGTTTGTGGGTTTATGGTTTACCACTGATGCTAGATTAACACTGAGGGCAATTTTCTCTCTAGGTTGTTTCCTTCTAGGCTGAGGAAGGAAGAATCTGACTTTTCCTGTATGCCTCAGGCTTCAAATACACCTTGTGATATTTTTTCTGACTCAAAGAACAAAAGCTTTATTATGGTTTTTTTTCAGTTTGTGGCATCTGGTTTGTCTCCATCTAGCTTCCAGTAGCTCCAGAACTGTCTGGAGTTGGTCACTAAAGTGCCAGCTTGTGCTTCAGTGCTGTTCCACAGAACAACTTCAGATTGTGCATTTTCTAGAGATTTTGGAGCTTGGTTGGATGATGAATAAGTTGAATTTAAAATGTGTGGAGGTTCAGGTCTCACTGAATGTACAGCAGCCCTGGGATGCTGCTTGGGATGCTGCTTTGACAGAGGTGATGCTACAGGAGTGCCCCAAAATGCACATTTAATAAACTTAGTCTTTGCAGCTGTGAATCCTTGATCTAGTCTAGCTCCTCTTGACCATTTGCTTTGAGGAAAAATTAACTTTCCTCTTGTGATACCTAATTTTCTCTCTGTCGCCATCCCAGTTAGGAATGATGATAGAGCACTGTTGAGATGTGGCTTAATTGCAGATTTGCACCTGGATTTGGCCAAAGATGTGGGCAGCTGTTAGACAGGAGGCTCAGAGGTGATCTCATTGCAGTCTCTACCTGAAGGACACTGCAGCCAGGTGGGGGTTGGTCTCTTCTGCCAGGCAACCAGCAACAGAACAAGGGGACACAGTCTCAAGTTGTGCCAGGGGAGGTCTAGACTGGATGCTAGGAGGAAGTTGTTGCCAGAGGGAGTGATTGGCATTGGAATGGGCTGCCCAGGGAGGTGGTGGAGTCTCTGTCCCTGGAGGTGTTCAAGAAAAGACTGGATGAGGCACTTAGTGCCATGGTCTAGTTGATTGGATAGGGCTGGCTGCTAGGTTGGACTGGATGATCTTGGAGGTCTCTTCCAACGTGGTTGATTCTATGGCAGCTGTCAATTCCTGTGGCCATCTACTGTGGCCTTCAGAAGAGCAGCTTGTAGAGTTGACACTGAGGTTGGAAGGCTGTCAGTGGCATCTGGGAAGGTTGTTCTCCTGGTCAGGGGCTTGGCCCGTGATTAGATTCATCACGTGTTCCGGGAATCTCTGTGTGCTCTTCAGCAAGTTTATAATCCTTGGAGCCAGTCCCCTTTATGACCATGAGATATTGCTCATTATCCCTGTAAGGAGCTTGCTTTCTCTTGGAGGAAGATGCTCTGAGATGAGTCTGGCTCTTACTCAGCTGTTTTCTCCAGAAGAGCAGCAGATGGGCTTGATGACATGTGTGTAGATCAACCAAAATTATTTAGCACCAGGTTATTTTTATCAGGCAGCACAGTATTTTTAATAAAAGCAAATGATTCAGCTAAGAACATTTGTCATTTCTCCTAAACAAGGGTGACCAAGTGAGCAAGTAAGAGCATAAAAATATTACACACGTTGGAAATGGATGCTGCCACTGATTCCAAGATCTGGGGGTTGTAAGATCCCAAGATCTTGTTTATTGTGCCTGCTGTGTCCACAACAGACATGATGTGAAGAACTCTCAGTGCAGGAAGACTTCTCATGTATAATAATTGCTATTCTGGAGCTGTTACAGTATTTATTTTGATCCTGTTGCCAGCTGGCTGGCTTTGTCAGAGTCTGCAGAGGGAGAGTGCACCTCTACACAGGCAGGCTGGGCTTTTAATTAGCACTTATTAGAAGCATGTGTTTGCTGCTGCTGCAGTGAAGGTGAATTGGGGCTTTAATGAGGATGGACCATCCGTCTGCTCTTGCTACAGCCAAGTAATTGAGTTGAAGTATTCCCTTTCCTGATTCTGGAAGAGTCTTTTCAGCTGGTTGATAGCTTGAGGCAAAGCTAATGGAAGGAAGTAGGAAGACAAAAAAGCTTATTTATTATCTTTAAAAGGCTTGTGATGGATTTGGATGAAGGCTGGAGGCATGCTTTCTGAAACTGGCGAAAAGCAAAGACAAAAAACCCTGACAACCTCTTAACCTGGGGATCTTGAGCTTCTGTATGCTTTTCAGCTCTGACATTTTAATTAATTTCAACTTTGAAAGACATGTATTCAGCACAGAAATATCTAGCCAGTGCTTTGCAAATAATAGTTATGTTACTTTTTGTTGCTTATCACTATGGGAAGATACTTCTGAGCACTAAAAAACAAGGAAGAGAAGATGTTAGCATGGTGTACATCCAGTCTTCATTTAAAGGCCCAGCCTTAGAGGAGGTTCTTACTTTTCAAGTACACCTGATAAATAGAAAGAAATTGATACAGAAAGGCATTTTTCTGATGGAGTGGTTTTCACTTTGAGCTTGTTTTGGAGGAAGCACTTGAACCAGCAGATGTTCTGACTCAGATGTGTTGCCTCTAATTCAGTTCAGGCCATCATTCCTGGTGAGGTGATCCCAAACTCATTTGCTTAGCAAGGAAGATTTAAAAATAGAAAGGTTCACTGCATGAAGTCTTCCAGGGGAGAGGCTTTAGCTCTCATTTTCTGATTTTCTGCTGGAACCCAGGCATTACTTATGTTCCAGCTCCAAAATTTGGCACATGGTGTTCATCTGGAAGGACATTTAACACTGTGTGGCTTTGAAAATGAAGTTAATGCTGAGAGATAATAGAGGATGGGAAGGAGAAGTTAATAGGGGAAAGGCTTCAGTCTGCCCTCCTTTACACCTCTCCCTTTGTCCCTTCTCTGTGGCACCTGCATGCACAAACACACAGCCAGACATGACCATGGGGTTCTGTATTGCTTGGATGGCTGTGGAGAAGCTTGGGTTTAAAAGAGAAAAGGAAGACAGCTTGGTACCTTGAGTGTGAAAAAGTGAGAGTTGGGTTGGTTGGCTTATCAGTGTGCAGAGTGATACAGAGTGAGATCTAATACTGTGAGGGAAGCTGGGGAGAAGAAAGGTCTCTGTGATCCTCCCTGCCAAGCCCAGGCCTGGTTGTATAAACTACCATGATTGCTTGTGCAAGACGTGAGTGAGGATTTTGTCTGCAGCATTTGAACTGCATCTGTAACTGGAAGGGCAGGTTTTTGCAAGTTAATTGTGGATTCAACAGAGTGAGGATTTACTTCTGTTTGTGGAGAGCTTGAGTTATTCAGATGGGTGTTATTTTGGCTCTTGAAGTCTCACTCTTTTCTAGGTATTCTTCTGTTATATTTTCTCTTTTTCTGAAAAGGGGAAATTTGTTTTAAGGGAGTAGAAGACTTCCTATAAACACAGGATGGTTTGAATGTGGTTTTAGGTAGCCACATATTAATAACTGATCAGAAAGTGACAGCAGCAGAACAGTAACTGTGCTGGCATCACTTTGTGTTACTGTTGGTAACACAAAGTTGATTGTGGTGGTCATCACTTTGATGGGAACAGTTTTCTGGAGTTTCCAGGATTCACATTTTCATGTGCAGTCTAATAATTCAAAACCATTTTCTTCTTCACTAGGTGATCTCTGGAGTTATGACTTCTACAGTGGTGAATTTGTTGTCTCTCCTGAACCTGACACTAGTGTGCACACAATTGATCCCCAGAAGCACAAATACATTATCCTTGGCAGTGATGGACTGTGGAATATGATCCCACCTCAAGATGCTATCTCCATGTGCCAAGATCACGAGGAGAAAAAATACTTCATGGTAAGAGCAGTGGAAATGTAATATCTTTTTCCTCTAAAAGTTGCTGAGTCTGGCATGTATGAAAAGTACCTCTGTTGAGGCATATTCATGGTTTTGCCATGATGTGTCAAGTTGTTACCATATGGTTGATACTGTGATGTCAGTTACCATATGTGTTAATGTCAAAAGAGACTGGACCTTTTCTTCTTAAGTGGTGTTTTGTGATAGGACAAGGGACAATAGATAGAAACTGGAACCCAGGAACTTCCATCTCAACATGAGGAAAGACTTCTTTACTGTAAAGGCGGCAGACCACTGGAATAGGCTTTCCAGAAAGGTTGCAAAGTCTCCTCTGGAGACTTTGAAGATCTGTCTGGCTATGTTCCTGTGTGACCTGCCTTTGGTGATCCTACTTTGGCAGAGGGGTCAGACTGGATGATCTCTAGAGGTCCCTACCATTCTGTGATTCTATGATACATCTAAGGCAGTGCACCATGAACTGTCCATCTTCTGTTTATCAAGTACAGTGGACCTGATTGCTTTCTCTGTCCCTCTCTTCTAAACTGAAGGGAGAGCACCGCCAGTCGTGTGCCAAGATGTTGGTGAACAGAGCCCTGGGCCGCTGGAGGCAGCGCATGCTTCGTGCAGATAACACCAGCGCCATCGTCATCTGCATCTCCCCGCTGCAGGACAGCAAAAGCAACTTGGAAAATGAAGAGGAATTGTATCTCAACTTGGCAGAGAGTCCCTGCTATAGCAGCCCTGATATGAATGCCATGACACCCTCCCGCTGCTGCACTCCCCCTGTCAAGGTAACGGTTATTTTCAGAGCTTTGGAGCATGGAGCCCACTGTATACTTCACAATTTCCCTTTTCCTCCCCTAGCAGAGATTTCTTCTGATGTAGTTTACTGTAGTGTGTGGGACTGGGGCAATGGTAAAGTCAGCTGGCCATCAGGTTAAACCACTAATGTTTGCTGTTGCTTTGGTTGTTTTATTCTTTTATCTGCAGCAGACTGGGCAGAGTGTGTGGCTAGGTAACAGCTTTGAGTTGTGGGACAGTAACCTGAGAGCAACTACCTGGCCATATACTCAGTAGTGCCATATCCAAAGCTTTGGAGAACCAGATGAACTTCTAACAAGGCTTCTCAAAAGACTTTGGAACACTAAAGGCAGAGTACTGCAGTATGAACTTCTCAGAATTGCCATATTTGGGGATACAGTATTTCTGTGACTTGTCAGATCTTGATCATTTATTAGTCGTTGTTGATCTGAAATCCCTTGTTCATGTGGATGAAATGGTTGCTGTACCTTCATGCACTTTCAAGGTGTCCTAAAAGTAAGTTTTCCAAGCCCCCTCTCCAAAATCAGAAGAGGCTTCTGTCAGATTGTGATGATTAGAGGTTTAAAAAGGAAAAAGCCAACACAAGGCCTTAGACAATAAGGTTGGGCTACAGTTCTCCTGCCTTGCCATGGACTTGTACAGCTCACACAGCTGGTGAATTGCAGACTTTGTAGATGTGCTCATGGTGTGGTTTAGTTGTGCTGTTAAGTAACCCATGGGTTAATGAATTCCAACACACCTTGTTGTAAAGAATGTTTTCTTTTTGGATTGGGAAATGTCCTTATCTTCTTTTGGTTGACTTAATGGCTTTTGTTAGAGGAAAGGACATTATAATTCGAGGTCTTTCTTCAGATTAGTTGTAACCATTAACATGGAGCTATTCAGAAGCTGGTGTTTTTGCTCTAAGCACTGGATTGTAGTTGGAGTGGGTGTTTCAGTAAATGCCAACTGCTTCTGATTGAAGTTACTGTCCTTTGATGTTCTGCAGTATCTTTGGATAGTTGTCTTTTGGGCAAAGTCAAAGGAAAGCAAAAATGAGCAAGGGACTCCTTAACATTCCCTTGGTAGAAACAAGCTGCTGTTAAAATGGTAAACTCAAACTTTGTTTTCTTCCCTTCCATCCAGGGTAGGAAAATAGAGGAAAAGTTTGAGTGGAGAAGGATTGTTTGAGTTTGAAATACTCCTTAAGTTGTACCATAAGTTTGGTGTGTGGTCTGTTATCAGTACTCAATGAATTAATATGGAGCTGTGTTGACTATACAACAGCCAGGAAGTAGCATTTCTAGATAAGGATTTAGTGGGGAAAAAAAAACCAACACAAAATTGTCACTATTTTTATTTTTCCTTCATTTTTCCCCTCCCCATCTAAGCAGATTCATTGAACTGTGACATGAATCTAGATAATTGCTGCAGGTAGTCACAAAGAGTGGAGAGATGAAAGCTTCAACCAACAGTTCTGGGGTTTGCCATGTCAATGATTTATTGTTATTAATTTATTGCTTACCTTAACGTGCAAAACCCAAGAGAAAATTCTGACTGGCTCCAGGTCTTGGTGTTGATTCCATTCTAATACAAAAAGTTTTATGCTCTTGGGTTAAACTAGAACTGGTGTCATCAATTTGAAAACATGGATCCTATTTTCTCAGGAGTTTTTAATTAAAGTGTTAGTAAATGTTCCAGGTTTCTGCTTTAATAACAAGCATCCAACTGTCCTATTTACAGAGAACCTGTAAATACCAGAAGAAATGGAGAAGTGTGCGAAGGAAGTTGAAAAGGGACAGGAAAAGGCTTTCAGTATGAAATACTCCAGAAAAACCAAATGTCTCCAGGCAGATCATAATAAAAGAGATTTCTAGCAGTTGTCACCATGTATTTTTGATTGCAGAACAAGAATGTGTAGTTAGCTTGTAAGTATGTTTGGTCACTATGCCACCCTGGGCAGTGTAATCCTCTTCCTAATACCAAGAAGTTTATCAGTTAGTTAAGAGCCACAATGTAAGGAAAAAGATATTTTCATAAAGTTTGGTTCTGTATGGGCTGGGCTATATTTGTAGAGCCTTCATGGGAGACTTCTGAGTCAAGTTCAGTGTGTGCAGGAGTGCTCTTGGCCCTGTTTTCTTTAAAATCAAAACCTTAAAATGATTAAGGTGTAATTTATGGATTATGAAAAAGGAAGTCCGACAGTAGATGATAACCCATTTGCAAAACAAGGCAGAAATAGCTTGATTCACAAAGCTGCAGGTAAATGTGTGCTCTGATTTAAGTTGGTAATTAAGCTTATCTAACTACTGCTGAATTTTACTGACAAGGGATCAGCACAGTTGCTGTGACAAAAGGAGAGGTGGTTCCCCAGTCCAGTCTGAACTCTTGGGGATTGCAGTAGGATTATAGCCCAGAGAGGACAGGTGAGTGGCACTGAGAGGTGGCAATGGAAAGGATACTTGCCTGTGACTTCAGAGGGAAGCTCAGGCAGCCTTGTCTCTTAACAGCTGCTACCTTCCAAAACAATTAGTTTGGAAATAGATGGAGACTATAGCAAAGTTTCTCAATTAAACAGAAGTATTTCTTAATTGCATATCCTTCTGGCAACAATTACTAACAGCAAATTAATTCAAGTATTCCTGAGGCCAGTGATAAAATCTGATTTATTAGACGGTTGTGAAATTAAATTGGTGACTCATATCTTATTTGTCTTGGATCATTACATCCTTCTTTAGCAGTCTGTCTTCTGACTTCATCTGGCTGCCCAGCACCGTATCCAATCTCAGCTGTTTGTACCAAACAAAAGATGTTGGCAGCAAGAGTCACAGCATTCAGCCTCTTGCACAATGAAAACATAAAACCTAAAGTCGTGGCTAGAGACACAATGTCAAAAATGAAATTAAGCAGATGAAGTGTTGTTGGCAGAGCTGCTCTGTGTGTGTGTCATCTGGCTTTCTTACTGCTTCTGCAAGAGCTGAGTTGAAGAGTAACATCTAAAATACTGTCCAGAAAGAAATTCTTTCCAGTGAGGCTGCTGAGACACTGGCACAGGTTGCCCAGGAAGCCTGTAGATGCCCCTTCCCTGGAGGTGTTCAGGGCCAGACTGGATGAGGCCTTGAGCAACCTGGGCTGCTGAGAGGTATCCCCACCCAAGGCAGGGTGGTTGGAACTGGATGATCTTTAAGGTCCTTTCCAGCCCAGACCACTCTGTAAGCCTGAGTCTGTGAAGGTCTTCCTGTTTGTGTTGCTCTGTAGTAAAAGAATATAAGGACTCTGGGCAACCTGGTCTGGCTGAGGATGCCTCTGCTTCCTGCAGAGGGGGTTGAACTAGATGACCTTTGGAGGTCCCTTCCAACCCAGACCATTCTATGATTATCTAAGTAGTTTTATCCACACACAGACAGCAACAGGGGAGTAGAAGGGAGTGGAACCCCAAATGTAGATGCTAAAGCAATTCTGTTTTCTCTTTCAGAGTGTGTTTTATTAAACCCTTTAGTATTAAGATTTTTTTTTTCCAAAGTGCTGAATAGTCCTGGGGATGTACCTGAAGGTGAGCTCAGGTTGATTTGGGTTCAAAAACACCTGGTTTATTCACCTGAGATGTTGCACTGCCTTACTCTGAGTCAGCTCTGTGTGCATTTGAGTTTTCAGTACCTTATTTGCTTAGAAAAGTTACTGCCTTACACTGGTATCTAGAATAATGTGGCCTTGAAATTCCCTTTTGAAGGACTCTCTAAGTAACCAGGGAGATTGTCACAATTAAATCTTTAATAAGGTCATAATTCCTATCTTCAGGGTGCTGCATAAATACCCATTTTCATAACCCCCCTGTGGCTAGTTAAAGCAAGTGTTGCTCCCATTTTCCTGTTGGTAAAACTGAGACTGAGGCAAAAACACTTGTGAAAGGCTGCAGGTGGGGATAAGCAGCTGAAGGTAGAGTTCAAAAAGTCTCTGGTTCTCAGGATGTCTTTACTAAGGAGCTTCTCTTCAATGTCCAGAGTGACTGTGCTGCACAGAGTGGGTAGATGCAGATTCATAGAATTGTAAAATGGTTTGGGTTGGAAAGGACCATAAAGATCACCCAGTTCCCCCCCCTGCCTTGGGTGGGGACACCTCTCACTAGCCCAGATTGCTCAAGGCTTCATCCAACCCAGCTCTGAACACATCCAGGGAGGGGGCATCCACTGCCTCCCTGGGGAACCTGTGGCACTGCCTCACCACCCTCACTGGAAAGAATTTCTTCCAAATCTCCAGTGTCAATCTACTTTCTGTCCAAGCTGTAGACCACAAGGCCAGGCAATAGAATGTGCTCCTTTGGTCAGCAAACAGTAACTCTGTTTTTAGAAGGGCTTTGTGTGATGCTCCACCTTTGTGTGTGTGGCCAGGACACCTATGATGGGGAGTTTATCAGTCTCCCTGATAATCTGGTTGTGCGGTAACTAAGAGTTTGGAAGATGACAGAGGTCAAAAGGAGTTTTCTGCTGTTTCATAGTGCTTGTCCAGCTGATGATTTGTGAAGGCTTCAGAAGGCAGAACAGGTGCTTGTGTCACAAGGTCTGGAGGGAAGTCATGTTGGAGAATGCTGCTGCTGCTGCAAATTGTAGTGCAGGGATTGCATTTCTGCATGGCTGCCTAAATTAACAGCACATCCATGCAGCTTCCTCGGTGTTTGATAGAAGAGCAAGGAAATGTACCCAGGCTGAGCACGAAAACATGGCCTGTCTGCCAGTATCAGGCATATGCAGCTTGGGTGACTGAAATAAATGCTTCTGTGAAGTTGGTGCACGCAAAGTACCAAGTTCAGATCCACAGTCTCAGTTAGTTTCTGCCTTTCAACCTGAAGAAGACATAACTCTGGTCTGGAGCAGGATTTTTCTGGCCCTGATGAGGTCTAGAGAAGTTGTCACTACCCTCAGAGGACAATGCAGAGGAAATAATTTACCTCCTAAATAAGCCTCTCTTTTTTTTCTTTTCCCTTAGCTTTTAGAAGATGACCCATGGCCACGACTGAATGCTTCTGAGCCTGTTCCTCCCCTCATGCACAGCAACATAATATCAGAAAGATATTTAGAGCTGCCAAACGAGATTGCCAGAAGCAGTTCACCTTCATCAGGAGCAGCCCTGAAGGATTCAGGCCCGCAAGAGGAGAAATGCAGCAAAGCCTTGGCTTTGAGGATACAGGAATCCTACAGCAATGGTTTGTCAGTCAGTCTCCCTACTTCCAACCCCACAAATTCAGGCATGGACCAAAAAGGCTTCAAGGTGTCTTCTTCTAACGGCCAAACAAAAGCCCAAGACGCAGAGAGGACACCCACAGCGAACTTTAAAAGGACATTGGAAGAATCCAACTCTGGCCCAGCTCTCAAGAAGCCAAGACGTGGCCTGGGTCGAAACATGAGCGTGCAGGCAGAAGGTATGGCCCCAGCCCCCCCACGTAAAAGCTCCAAGCAGCTGACCATGCGCCGCAGCCTGCGGGGCCAGAAGAAGCTCAGCAGTTCACTCTTCCACCCGCCCCGCAAAGCTCTCTGCGTCTGCTGAGGCCTCTCTGCCTAAGGAGGTGATTTATTTTTCTGTTGGTCTGATTTTAGAGTTTGAAAGTTGGTGCAGAAGGTTTTTTGGAAACTTTTCCCCCCCCTGCCCTGTTTCATCTCCCCCCCCTTTTTTTTTTTTTTTAAGTAGAACCTTGAGGTTTTTTGGTATCCAACAGCTTTATCCCAGCCTTGTTCTTGCTTGTATTATAACTGTGAATTTTGTAGATGTGTAGGGTATAAGTCACTGTAAAATGTGTGTAAATTTGTATTCCTTCATATAAATGTAGTCTTTTCCTTGTATAATTGTTACAGCGAGGGGGGGAGGGGGGGGCTTAAACCTCGTTTTAACAAAATCAAGACTCCTTTTTTTTTTCCTCTTTTCTTTTTTGGTTGTGGTTAATTTACTAAAATCCTGAATTTGTATTCTTGTGAGGAGAATTTCACAATGTTTTTAACTAAAGTAAATTATTAAACAGAAGAATGGAAGATAATGTATTTTCGTAGGGTGATACCTTCCACCTAAAGTGTGTCTTTTAGAGAATTACACCAGGTCTATATTTTACTTTTTAAACTTTAGATTTCTCTACTCAAAAAAAAAATCAAACAAAAGATGAAAAAAAAAAAAACAACCTACAAGAAAATGCACGAGGAAGCAGAGATGTTGAGGCTTGCTTTTTTAACACAGCTCAATGTCCATTTCTTTATGGTAATTAAACTACTATGCAGTATCTTATTTAGTTGTTGATATATATTTTTTGGGGGGGGTTGGGTAATATTGTCAAAAAAGAAGTATTTAGCAAAAAAAATGCAATGTATGTGGTTTTAAAACTCCCCAAATCATCCTAGGAAGCCATTCCCTATCCCCTGGTATAAATGATGGCATTTTTTAAACCCAGGCATAAAGCTGGAGACGTGAAGTTTCTGCTATTCCAATACCAATGGTGCTGCTAATATCCTTCAACAGAGGTTCTTAAATTATTTTATGACTATTTTCGTTCAGTCTGCGGACCATGTGTATGTTCACCTAAATAAAACACTAAAAAAGTGATGCTGATGCCTTTTTGGTGGTGGTGTTTTTTGGTTGTTTTTTTAATGTCAAGGTTAAGTTCTGTTGAGCAGATTTATTTTGCCTTCATTGGTCTGTACTGTGTTCAGTTCTGGGTTCTACCAGTTCAAGAAGAACAAGAAACTGAGAGGGTACAGCAAAGGGCCACCAAGCGCAGCTAGAAGAATTTACCCAGGCCTCTAAGTGACAAGACAGGGGGCAATGGTTTTAAACTGGAAGAGGGTAGATCTAGATTAGGTAGAAGGATGAAAATTCTTTGCTGTGAGGGTGGTGACAGATTGTAAGAGGTTGGCCAAAGAACCTGTGAATGACCCATCACTGAAAATGTTCAAAGGCAGGTTGGGCAGGGTATGGACTAACCTGATCTAGTGAAAGGTGTCCTTTTTCAGGGTAAAATGGTTGGATTATAGATGATCTTCCAACTCAAGCCATTCTGTGATCTCCCTCATGAAGAAAGGCTAAGGGATGCAGGACTTTTTAGCCTAGGGAAGACTCAAATATTGACAACATCTCCCTTCAAAATACTCAAAGCTTGAGTCTCGGGAGGATGGCATCAGTCTTTTTCCAGTGGAGCTCAGTGACAGTACAAGGAGTAGTAATGAGCACAAACCTGAACATAGGAAGTTCCATCTAAGCAGAGAAGTGGTGAAGTCTCCATCTGTGGAGTCATTCCAAACCTGCCTGAACACTGTCCTGTACAACCTGCTCTAGGAGACAGTGCTCTGGCAGAGGGGTTGGACTGGATGATCTCCAGAGATCACTTCCGACCCCTACCATTGTAATGGTCTGATTTAAGCTTCTCAGAGACTCAAAATACCAAACAATACATTAATAGGATGCTTTCCCCTCTCCCCCTTTTGGAAAGAAAGTAATTAGATATAGAGAGGAAAAAAAAGGTAAATTACCCAAAGAACAGTCTTGCTTCCATTTGGAAGTTAAAAGGTATTTAAGGTAATTTTTTTTCTTTTATTTCTTGTTAGGGGAGTTACAAAGAGGTATAGGGAAGGAAAACAAGGTACAAAATATGTATCTACAACCAGCCTGATGGCAATGGATGGAGGTAGATTCAAGAAGTGGTGGGCCCACCATGTGGTAGGATGGCCACGTGGCAAAACAGGAGCAGCAGGAACAAGAGTGGTGCTATCAGGCAGGGAGGGCAAGGAGAAACAGGACATTCCTCTGTTTTTATAGGGAGTATAGACAGGAAGTGGAAGTGGGCTAACCACTACACCTGGGGTCAGGTTCAGATCACCCCCAGGAGGGTTAACCCTTTACAACCATGCAGTATGTTACTCTCCCCTTTGCTGTGGCTATGGTGCTTGGAAAGCAACCCCAGAAAGCTTTGTTATGGAGCTGATCCTGGCATTTTATACTGTGTTCACCAGTGGCAATATAGAAATGTTTTTTTTTTCTTTAATGAGGAGGTGTTTTATTCCAGTGGCCAGGGTTGTTATTTATAGAACCTAATTCTTTACTGCTGGAACAATAAAACAGAGTTGAAATCAGGCCTGCTATCTCTGCATGTTACTATGGTTACAGAAATCCAAGGGGGAATCATATGCTTCCTGAAAATGCATAATTCTCTTTCATCCATCCTGTGAATGCAGCACTACCTTGGGAGGAAAGTAAAGCTCTGTCCAAACTGCATCCTGCTAGAATGTGTTTGTATGTGGGGTGTAGCTTAACGGCAATGTTTGGCTGAGTGATGTTGAAATTCCCATGACTTGGCAAAGCAGAGAGGTCAACAGCAGCTACATACGCTTACTGCAACAAGCTGTGCAACAAGCTGAGACAGAAATTGTCTCTTTGCAATTTAGCCTCAGGACATTCAACCTTCAGTGTTAACTGACATATCACTGTCAGATCAGTATTAACAGGTCTTGTGAGCTGGGGCGGTTCATCCTGGATGAAAGATGGCTGAGGTGAGACCTTCTGGCTCTCTACAACTCCCTGACTGTTTAAGCCAGGTGGGGGTTGGTCTCTTCTTCCTAGTCACGAGTGACAGGGCAAGAGGAAATGACTCCAAGTTGCACCTGGAGTCGTATAGATTGGATATGTGAAGAAGCTTCTTCACTGAAAGGGCTCTCAACAGCTAGAACAGGCTGCTCAGGTTGCTGGTTGAATCCCCATCCCTGGAAGGGTTTAAAAGCTGCAGAGGTGGTGCTGAGGCACCAGACTTAGTACCAAGTAGGGTAATGGTTGGACTCAAAGCTCTTCAGCTAAAAGGATTCTATGTATATATATATTGATAATATATTCAACCTTTTTAAGGTCACAACAGATCAAAGTGCAACAGGTTAGAGGAGTATCTGTGTTGCTGCTTGCAACATCCGTGTGCAGAAGACTAGAGCAGGTTTTATGGATTCTTGCTCTATAGAGAAGCAAACTTCAAATGTTCCTTACATTGTGCTGTGTTCATACATTCAGGCCTGGTTCTCCCACATTTCTGGTAAGTGGCCTAGACCTGGGGTTCTCCATCTGGAGAGGCTGACATTAGCCTTTTGCACTTTGAGTAAGCTAGACAAGACCTACAATTCTTCCATGGAAAGCTGCTGAATGTTAGTGAGGACTACACACTGAAAGCTTCTCTGCAGGAAACTTCCTTGCAGATAGCAAGTGTCAGCAGTTTACAGTTCTGTATCCTTCATCCACCTACGTCTAATTTGACTTCTCTGACGTTATCAAAGCCAAGCGAGGGAAGTGTGGACATCTCCAGCTAGCATGTGGGCAATATCCTTTTGTTACAGTCAAGTCTGAATTGCACCAAATCTTATTTTCCTTATGAAAGCAAGCTCAGTATGTGCAAAACCACAGTTCTGCATCATCAAGATGCTGACAGTACACATGACTTGAATCACCCTGTTGCACTTCCCAAAAAGAATAGTAAAAAGAAATGTAAAAAGCTTCTAGCACTAATTTTTTTTTCCCTAAGAGAACAGTTCTCACAGCTGAGAAACCATCATCTGAAATTTTGATTCAGAGTGAAGGAAGAACGATTAACCTTTTCTTCCAACAGAAAAGGCTGGCATCTGACTTACGAACTTAACTGTTTAGATGTGGGTCAGGACTCGGTTACGGGAGCCGGGGCAGCTTCCCAGGACTTCTCTCCCTGGGTTAACTTTGAGCTGCCGCTGCCTGGAACCTCCTGCCAGAGGCGCAGGAAACCTGACCAGGTGTGAAGAGCTGCCTGCGAGGGCGCAGACTGAACTCCAGACAAGTGCGTCACCCTCAAGACTCCGCGCAGCACCGAGCACCTGCAAACACGCCAAGCACGGTCAGAACAAGCGCTGACCTAAGGGAAACTCTCTCCCACCTCGGCAGCTGGCGGCTGCAAGCACTCCGGGCAGGGAGGGGCTGCCAGTGAACCCCTCGCGTGGCCTGCGAGGGCTGGTCTCCAACCGTAAGGCTCCTCGCCCTGCACCGTCTCTCTGCCTGGTGATACTGACCGCTCCAGCTGCCTCGCCCCGGGATGCGAGCGGAACGCTGCCCAAGCCGGTCCCGCACCGCTCCTCTCCGCGCTCGGCCAGGGCCTCCCGCCGCGCCCGGCGCAACCCACCCCTCGCCGACGTCATCACGTCCTGCCGCGCGGGGGAGGCCTCCTCCTGCGCGGCGCGTGACGCACTGCCCCCGCCCACGCGCGCGGGCCCGGCGCGCTGCTCTCGCGAGATCTCGATGTAAACAAAGCTGGGGGGGGGTGAGGGGGCAGTGCCGCCGCTCGCCCTCTCAACCGAGCTTGGGGCGCAACCGCTCTCCCTGTTCCCTGCGCACCGCCCACCGCTGCAGCGCTGCGCGATGATTGGCCGGCCCCGGGGAGCATCCCGCCTTAGGAGCAGCCTAATTGGCTGATAAGGCGCGGTACGCTCGGTGTCGTTACCCGTGGGGGTCCCAAACACTGTCAGAGAGGAGCTGAGCGGAGGGCAGCGGCGGCAGGTGAGGGGAGTGGGTGGCCGCGGCCAGGACGGGGCTGGAAGGCACAGGCCGAGACTGAGAGCGCTGGGTGAGGGTTGTGGGACGAGAGCGGGCTCTTGGCGAACACTGTGGCCGGTTCTGAAGGCGAGTGTGGGGATGTGAGGCCGGGTAGGGGCCGGGGCGCTGAGGGAGGGCAGGTGTCGGCCGTGAGGTAGGGGCCTAAAGGAGTCACCGGCCATTGGCTTTACAGGACATGGGTTGTGTGGAGAGGGGTGTCTGGTGGGGTCGCTGCCTTCCCGGATGGCCGCGGCCTGATTGCCGGGGCGGCACTGGGGAAGAGGCCGGGCAGGTTGAAGCGTTTTGTTGAGGAGTTGCTCAATATCGAGTGGCTGAGGGTGCCCAGGGCTCTCTGGCCGCCGCCTCTGTGTCCGGCTGAGCCCTGCTGTCGCAACTTCTCAGGTGCTCCGACCTGGCTGCAGGTGTTTTTCTCCTTTAGGAGTGCTTGGCAGGTGTGTTGACTTCAGTGATGCTGCCGTAGGTTTTGTTTCAGTTTCAGTGAGGTTCAGTGTTTATCCTGCCTCCTTGCGTGAGGTGGCCCTTACCCAGCCTGCCCAAGCGTGAAATGATATTGAAACCGGCGTCATTTTGGGCATCTGGCTTTTGAATGGAATCACAGAATTGTTTCATTTGGAAAAGACCTCCAAGATCATCAACTCCAGCTGTGAACCTTAGAGGACCATGGCCATTACACTGTGTCCCCAGGAGCCCTGTCAATACGTTTGTTGGACACCTCCAGGGATGGTGACTTCACCACCTCCCTGGGCAGCCTGTACCAGTGCCTGACCACTCTTGCAGGAAATAAAGTTTTCCTAATACCCATCCTAGCCCTCTCCTGCCACAATTTCAGGCTACTTTTTTCTCACTCTATTGCCTTATAGTAGGGAGAAGAGGCTGAGCCCCACCTCACTCTGACCTCCCTTCAGGGAGCTGTAGAGAGAAATGAGATCTTCTCTCAGCCTTCTTTTCTCCAGACTAAACAACCTCATTTCCCTCAACTGCTCCTCACCGGAGCTGCTCTCCAGACCTTTCACCAGCTTCATTGCTCTTCTTTGGACACACCCGAGCACCTCAATGCCCTTCTTGGAATGAGTGGCCCAAAACTCAACTCAGTATTTAAGGTGTGGCCTCACCAGTGCCTAGCAGAGGGGCACAATCCCAGCCCCCATCCTGGTCATTTTCTCTCACTGGGCCTTGATCAAGGATGGGTGGCCAATGGAGCAGCTGAAGGGCAAACTGCAGAGTTGGCTGTGAGGACCTGTGGTGCTCATACACGTGGTTCTTGCCTTTAGGAATGTCTGTGCTGAATTTTCACATGGAGGAACAGAAGTGTGAAGAGAAGCTTAAGGGCAGCATGAAAAGCTGCCACTAAAAAGAAAGAGGCTGAATGTGTTGCACTCTGCTCCTTGTGTCAGCCTCAATGTAACCCGTTAGGGAACTTCAGGAGGGCAACAAACTGCAGTTGTGATTGCACTTGACTTTTATGTAGTTGTTTTCTGAGACAACAGCTCATTAGTAAAGAATACTCCCACATAATAGTGGTGATAACTGTGTGCCTGCAGCACTATTTTTAATGGTCAGAGTGGAGGAAATTTATTCCTTTAGCACTTCAGCAGGGAAGTTTGGAGGTTATTTTTGCTTTTGTACCCATTGCAGGAGCTGTGGTGATTGAGGTGCTGGAGAAAAAGTTGGTTGGTTGGGAGTTCTTTGTTTGGGGTTTGTTTGAGGTTCATTTATTTGGGTTGTGGGGATATTTTTTTAGGATTTTTTGTTTGGTTGATTATTTTTTCTTTGGTTGAATTTTTTGTGTTTTTATTTAGAGCATTTAGTTTGCCTTTGCTTGGGGGATGTGTGTGGGTTTTTTTTTCCTTTGGAGTTGTTCATTTGGGCTTGTGTGGAGTGGGTTGTTTGGGTGGTTTGCTTGGGGTTTTTCTTGGTTTGCTTGGAGTCTTGATGGCTTGTCTGGGTTTCTTGTTGAGTTTTTAGATCTTGTTTGGGTTTTTCACTTGTGTTACTTTATACAAAGTGCTGTAGAGCAGAGTAGTGCCTTCTGGCTTTGTCACAGTCCAGTTTCCTTCTTGGAGAGGTTTTTGTCATCCTGAAGAACATGTCAAGAGCTCCTGTAATAAAGAATCCTGTCATAAATCATTGTTGTTGTTAACCTGACTGTGTCCCTTACAGGTACCTGCAAAGAAGTCATGGCGACAGAGTCTCCGCGCCGCCCCAGTCGCTGTACTGGAGGGGTGGTGGTTCGCCCCCAAGCTGTCACGTAAGCACCCCCTAGAAGAGTAGCCCTTGTTTGAAATGTTGCTTATTTCCTTGTGGAAGAAGAACCCAGCCTGTCTTTTCTCTCAAAAGCAGCTGTGAGGGCATATGCTGACAGTAAGCTTTTATCACACTGAGGCTTTTTCCTGTCTCCTAGGGCTGCACAGGTCAAAATGTCTCCCAGAGCAGGATACTTTCTGCTTACAAGCCAAAACCTCCAGAGCTGTACATCTTAAAGATGATTATCTTGCAGAGTTCTGTTGTTTGTTTACACAGTCTTGCTTGCTGTACAAGCACCACACTAGCTGTTGTTCAGTGATTACAAACTCCTTCCTTAGGCTGGGAGCACGTGTAGCAGATTCTGTCCTTGATCTTCTTTTTAATAACACTTTGTCACAGGAGTGGATACATTAAAGCACTGTAACCCTGTCATTAAAGTTCTGCAGTAAGTAGAAGTGTGAATTATAAGTATCTTGCCTAAGAGAATAAAGCCAAGAGCGAAGGAAGAAGCTACCTCTCTCCAGTGCACCATAAGAGACCATTTTTTGTGGCTTAAGCATCCATATTTTCATTGTGTTCAGGTGAAAATGCTTCAGTAGAAAAGAGCTTAGGAAGGCAGTCTAGAAGATTTGTGATCTTGTCTTTGCTAAAGCATTTTTGTAGCAGTTTTTCCTTAGGGATATTTATACTCTTGAATTGTTGCTGCAAAACAGTGATCACTTGAACCATCAGTTTCATAGAATCCTAGAAGGGCTCAGGTTGGAAGGGACCTCTGCTCATCTACTCCAGTCTCTACCACAGGCAGGGACACCTCTCAACTAGACTCAGCTGCTCAAGGCCTCATCCAACCTGGCCTTGAACACCCCCAGAAAGGAGGCAGCCACAGCCTCCCTGAGCAGCCTATTACAGAGTTTCCCCAGCCTCATCCTGCAGAACTTTTTCTCAGCTCCAATGGAGTTATAAGCTCCAGTTCCTGAAAAAGGAAGAGAGTGTGACTCTTGGTGATAGGCATTCACGTGAGAACTTCAAACACTGCCTTTAATTCTGTACCTGCAGACCAGTATTATTTCTTGTAATAAAGGACTCTGAAGGTACACAGGAGTTTTGGTGACCTACATAAATCAAAGAAGAATCAGCACTCTAAACCACAGCTTATTTATGAGGCCTCGACTTTGAGGCCTGTGACACACTTGTGGTGCAGTCATCTTTGGATTGCTGAACAAAATCTAGTTTTGAGATGGTTTGGAGTAAGCTTTCTAAAAAGTAAAAAGTCATGTTTTAGATTTGCCTTTGTTTTTAGAGAGGACTCACAGAATTGTCAGGGTTGGCAGGAACCTTAAGGATCATATAGTTCCAGCTCCCCTGCAAGAGGCAGGGACCTTTCCCACTAGATCAGGTTGCTCAGGCCATCCAGCCTGGCCTTAAAGCTCCTGTAAGCCTCCAGGGATGAGGCTTCCACCACCTCTGTGCAACCTATTCCAGTGTCTTACCCCCCTCATGGTTGAAGTTCTTCACCAGTGAAGGTGTTCTGTGTGTTGCAGCCTTTGCTTTGAAGTGTGTTCTGTATTGCAAGGTACAGGACAGAGTGCTTAATTCTTAAATACTAAACTCTCCTATTACAGAAATGTCTGCTCTGCACAGTTTCAGGAATCACAAAGCAAGCAGAGTTATCTTTGAACATCAAGAACCCCCCAGCTTTCTTCTTTATGATTTTTCTCTGTTACTGCTAGAAATCCTGAGTCAGCACAGGGAAAATGACTACCAATTTAAGAAGTAATTTAGGGGCTGCCAAAGCTGTTATCTACAGAGTTTATTTTCTGAAGATGGTTCTTGTTGGCAGCAGGTTCCAGTACCACTCATTGCATGAAGCACAGACTTTTAGTGTAGTTTCAACACTATCTGATGTGGCCAACCCACATTGTACATTGCTTGGTAGTTACACAAGAGACTCACCCCTTCTGCAGGGAGAAGCTAATGAAAGCATTAGTTGAAATCTACCAGATCAAGGCTGTCTTGCACTGTAGACTCGCTTAAATCATTGCTACTAATGAACTTCCAAGAAGGAATAAGCTTCTCAAGCTGTAAAATCTTATCTGAAAATACCTCTCCTTGCTATTCTTAGTTAGGGTTTTGTTCCATCTCCTGCTCCACCACACTGCTACTCATATCGGCATTGTATGTGAAGTATATGAAGTGTTAAAGTTTGCTTGTCCCACAAAGAAAGCTCCAGCCCTTAATTCAAGTCCTCATCTCAAAGACTGGTTGAGTGGTTTGGGTTGGAAGGGACCTTGAAAGGTCATCCAGTTCCAATCCCCTGCCATGGGCAGGGATACTTCCCACTGGCCCAGGTTGCTCAAGGCCTCATCCAGTCTGGCCTTGAACACATACAGGGAGAGGGCATCCATAACCTGCCTGGGCAACCTGTTGCAGTGTAGAGACTTCGTTTCTAATATTTCCTTTCTGTTTTCAAGGGAGCAGTCATACATGGAAAGTGTTGTCACGTTTCTCCAGGATGTTGTGCCACAGGTATGTGCAGATTTTTACAACTATCTTTTTTCAGGGCACAAAGCAGTTAGAAGTTTTTACCAGGTGGACTAAAATATTGGGGAAAAAAAATGAAATTTGGGTTGTGTTTCTTTTTTTTTGGAATGTGAATCTTGAGACCAGGTTTCACCTGGATGTAGTTTCCACAGATAACAGAAGCATGGGACTGGGGTGGTCACTTCTGTATTGCTCATGGACCTCTGAGTAGCAAAGAGAAGCTAATTGTATTTTTTTTCTCTGAAGGAGCACTGCAGCTAATTGTCTGTAGCCTCAGGAAAGTCTTGGTTCTAATTTGAAGGATTATTTTGGCTAGTTAGTCATGAATTTCCTCCATATAAAGAAAAAAAAGCCTCCTCTTGCAAGTAACCAATTTGTGAAATGTATTTTGGGCTCCTGGTCAAAATTAAGAATAGTCAAACTTTCATTTAAAAACTTGCTGTGCTCCACACATGCCCCCACTTTTCCCCTCTCTGTAGTTAAAGGTACACTCTATGTTGTATTTCACAAATCAGTTTGCCTTGGAGGCATGGAATGTGACTTGTTTTGAGAAGCAATGCCCACACTTATTTTGTGAATTTGTATTTTTAGGCCTCATTATTGCCTTTCTGGTGTGTATAAAGCAATTAGAGAAGGTCTTGTCGTATTTAATCCGAAATACTGCAGGCTATTTTGTTAGAATCCATTTGGAAGTGGTGGTGTTTCTGCTTAGCTCATGTTCTTCCCACCACAGTTTCTCTTGAGAATTGTAAAACTTGCAGTTTGGAAACATGATGAATCTCCCTTCACAGATCCTTTTTGTATCTCCTTGTTTTTTATGGGAATGTGTAGAACACAGAGCTGAAACATGGATTTGTTCTACTGGAGTTGCAGCTGATTCTCTTTTCAGTGGTTGTGTAAGATGTCATAAACACAACTCAAACATGTCAGGAAAATAAACTATGTAGTAAAGGTCTCTTTCTTTAACTCGGTTAAAAGCTTTGTAAGTGAGGCTAAGGAAAGGGTTCTAAAAGTAAAAACGCCTGACATGAGAGCCTCCAGTATTGCTTCTAGTGGTGTACACTGCTGAGGTGACAGATTGTAGAAACCCTGCTGTATTTGAGCCTGACTCAATTGCTCTAACTTGTGGCATTTCTTACCTGCTGCAGAAGACTTAAATATGTCTTGACATTTCCACACTGCTGAGAGATGTTATTCTTGTGGAGTTAGGTTTAGTTTCTCATAGAACCCTTCAATCCTGAAGGAGAACCTTATAGGAGTACTGGTGACAGATAATATCTCTGTTTTGGTTTTTTTTTTCTTATTTAACTTACATGCCTTCTTGTGGTCTACAGAGGGAGAGAAAGAGATCTTAAAGTTTCTTATTTCAACCCTTATGCTGTGTTGTTTTTTTTTAATTCCAGGCCTATAGTGGTACCCCCCCAGAAGAAAAGGAGAAGATCATCTGGGTCAGATTTGAAAATGCAGATTTAAATGGTATGAATTCATTTGCCCACTATTGTGCTTGTGACATCCATGTACAATAACTTCAGGCAGCTTTGTCAGTAGCTATTGCAGGCTCAAAAATAAGTATTTCCTCTCCTGTTCTAGACCAAATTCTGTGTGAAGAGCTGAGATAGTGAGTTCAGTATCTACCAAACAGAACAACAAGGCCTTCTGACTTCATCTAAAGGCAAGCTAAGTCTTGCTTAGGAAGAGGGCCAAATAAAAATATTTTTCTTTAAGGTAGGTGAAAAGAAAACACAGAACCAGGTTGATTTCCTCTACTGTTTGATTGCAAAGCCAATTACCTGACTGAATCCTGTGCAGGTCCAAGAAGCACTTTTAATGGTGTGGTAAAATTCAGAGTAGAATGATGAGAGTTGGGTAAAATGAGCAGGAGATTCCATGATGTCTTCCAGAGAAACAACAGAGCAATGCCACAAAATACTCTTCAACTGTAACTTGTCACCTCCCATACATCTTCATAAATCATCAGCAAGGACTCTTGATTTGGCACAGAAAACAGATCTCCAACCTTTTTAAGAGAAAATAGTCATCATGATAAGCTTTTGCTGAGAGCACCAAGTAGACCCTCACTTAGGATCTGAGCTGCTTTACCTGGCTACCTCTACTAGGATTTTTTTTTTTTTGTAACTAAGGAAGATTAGGGACTGAATGAGAGAGCTGAATGCTGCTTTGCTATCAGATCACAGGATGTCAGGGGTTGGAAGGGACCCAAAGAGGTCAAGTCCAACCCCTCTGCCAGAGCAGGACCATGCAGTCTAGCTCAGGTTACACAGGAACACATGTAGATAGGCCTTGAAAGTCTCCAGAAAAGGAGATAGTTCAAGACTTAATTGAACATCTTGGAGTGCCTTGTGGTATGTGGAATGTGTCCTTGTCATAGCTGGAGAGCTAAGGGACCTGCCTTCTGGACAACATTGGATTTAAGTCTTCCAGCAAATTGCTCTTTCTTACCTGCTGACTTTCCTGTCTGGAGCTCTATGGTAAAGGCTTATTTTGGTCTCAGATGAAATAATAGCAATAATAGCCAGAGCTGTGATGGGGAATTTTCAGCCTTTCCCAGAGGTTAATGGGGAAGACTATGTTTTCCAGCTGCTGAAATGGCCTAGAGGTTGGCACTTAATAAATTCATTGTTATTAGAGCTAGCAAAGACCTGTCAACCTCTACACGGTGTTATATCCAGCTTAGGGCTAGTTGAGGTTGGTTTGCTTGTGTCTTGTTTTCCTCCTATGTTTACTTAAAAATAATCTCAGGCATTCCCTTTTCAGGGTCTTTTCTACTATATAGCAAAAACTCTTTAGAGTATTCTTCAGAATCAGTCATACTCTCTTTAAATTTACTTCTGTGTAGCCTAATCTGATTCAGCCTGAGTACATCACCCTCTTTCACCACCCTAAATATCTCCTCTCTTTCTCTTCTTGCTTACATACTTGCAGTGAGCTGCTGTTGTCGTTGAAAATGTAATTTTAAAGGGGTTTGCTCAAGAAAAGCTTCATGGTTTTGATGATTGTCCTGTAGCACTTTTCTTAGGGATTTTCTTCTTTTAGTAAGGCTGAAGTAAAGAGGAATTACAAAGTCTCTAGAAATAGTTTTGCCCAGTTTGTGCATTTGTGATTTTTTTATTTTTTTTTTGTATCTGTTAATGTTTCTCTTCTTGGTCCTTTGCAGATTTTTCTGTTTGGGGAGGTTTGTTTTGTTTTAATCACTACAGAAGGTTTTCAATGGCAACCCACATTGTAATCCAGAAAACCTTTCTCTGACATCTTAAATTTTAATGCATTCTAACCTCTCTGTGAAACTTGAACAAATCTACTATGTTTACCTAAAGGAATATATCCCAATGTTGTTCAGCCCCAAAATTTAAACCACTTTTTGCTTTTCCTTATGACCACAGCAACATTGAGAAAATCCTCTCCAGGATAACTGACCCCGAGTGTGGTTGATCCTAACCTGTTAATTATGGCTTTGATATTTAAACCCAATTTAGATACAACCAGGAATATGGAGTTCCATGAAATCCACAGCACTGGGAATGAGCCACCATTACTGCTAATGATTGGATACAGTGATGGAATGCAAGTCTGGAGCATACCTGTAAGTATAGAGTTCACTTCTGTGCCAGAGGCTTTTGTTGTTTGCAACGTTTATTACTTGAGTATTTCACTTGTTCCACTTCAATAGGAGAAATTAAAAGGCAGTATTTATTATCAGCATCCAATGGTTTGTAGGTAATCTGTTTATAGTAAGACTAATCCTCAGCATAGATCAAAGACTTGAATTCATGTTCAGTCAGATTTTACAAATGGTTTAAGTTCATTTTCAGAGCTGAATTAGGAGCAGTGCTTGACAGTGTGGAATAGTTCCTACCTCAGAAGAGCTTATAACTTACAGAAAGGAATAAGGGTGAGGAAAAAAGGAACAGAAATTATTGTTTTCCCCAGGAATGAATGCAAATATGACAAACTGAATAGTATTTTACAATCCTATGTTTGTCATGTACATGATTTGCAATTTTAATTTTATTAAAAGGCTCTTGTGTCCATATGGGTTTGATTTTGTGCTGTCATACGCACACCCTGCAGTTTGTGTTGGAGTGGTTTATGAGCACATGGTCTTCATTTGGGGAATTTCCCCCAAATTTCTTGAAACTGCAGAATAAAGTTTAATGCAGTAGGTCATAAAATTCTTAACTTTAAAAAAAAAATTGCTTATAACACTTTGTCCTTCAAAATAATGTAGGGAGGCTGGAGTTCTTTTCCTTGGGAAAACAAATGGAGTTTTTAGAAATATGGTGGAGTGATTTTGTTCTTATTTTATAGTTGGCTGTGCAGGACCTGTTTATATACCAGTAGCTTAGACAATGTAATAGCAGTAATGTAATTTGCACACCAAAACTGAGTTTCACTGGACTGTGGGAGACTGCTTTCCCTCTCTGAACTGCACAGTGCTAGCTGCAGATGAAAAAAACAGCTGCTGAGCTCTTGATTTGAAGGAGTTTCACAGAAATGAACAAGAGAGCTGAGTGCTGCTGAAGTGAGACTCAGAATGTACTTGGCTAAATTTAAATATTTAGGGACTTTCTATTAAAATGTAGGGACTTTAACCAAAGCCTAGGAACGTTTTAGTCCAAATCTAGGAAATCTAGTCTGAGAAGCTCTGTCTAGTTCTAATTTTCATGGTTTTAATGGAGCAAAACATGTATTTGGATTGTGTTTCACATCTGCCTTAGCCTGGAAAGACTTTGAATCCTTTAATGTCTCAGACTGGAAGGGATCTCAGAGATCATCTCCTCCAACCTCCCTGCCATCGTCCAGTCTGGCCTTGAACACCCCCGGGGAGGTGGCAGCCACAACCTCACTGGGCAGCTTATTCCAGAGTCTCGCCACTTTCATCCTGGAGAACTTCTTCCTCAGCTTCAGTCTAACCATGCTCTGCCTCAGCTTCAAACTATTCCCCCTTGTTCTGTCCCTAAACACCTTCATGAAAAGTCCCTCTGCAGCCTTCCAGTTGGATCCCTTCAGGCAGCTCTAAGGTCCCCTTGGAGTCAAGTCTTCTCTAAGCAGAACACCCCCAGCTCCCTCGGCCTGTCCTCGTAGCAGAGGTGCTTCAGCTCTTGGATCATCTTTATGAATCCTAAGCCTGGGTGTGCAGCATAGAATTAGGTTTGTAGAGTAATCAGTTTTCTCTTGGTGTACAAATCAGTTTACTCAAATCATCCAGAAGCGTTTTGCTTTGTTCTTCCCAGTGTACTGCAGGAAGCAAACATTAGGTGTCACTAAGACACTGAGCTAAAAGAGGGCAGGCAGCTGCAGCAGTACCAGAAGCTGCTGCAGTAGCTGATCAATTAGTTAAGATCCTGTGAGCAGTCATATAGCCTTAAGCTACAGAATGTTGGTAAACCACCTTCCTTTATCTTCCTGAGATGTTCTTATCCAGGTGAACCTGTGTTTTCTGACAAATGGATGGGAGCACATTGTGTTGGGACTTGTGCTGGCTGCTCTGTGATAAGAGGAGCTTTGTGTCTAGCAGAGCTTGCAGATTTGCCTCCCTATGAGCGTCCGTGTAACATGCCCCTACTTGCTGGTTAGGAGAGAGTTCTGTACCTCCTCGTAAGTGACTTTCTGTGTCCAAATGAGTGTGTCTGTCACAGCTTTCTGTATCGGTGCCCTTGAGAAATGCAATGTGAGATGGGATGTTGAATGCATAAAGAAAGCAGGAATGAAAGCAAGGAAAGAGTCTCTCTTCCTATGTGAACAGAACACCTCAGTGTAACCTGTTCTGCATGAGCTGTCTGTATGCAAGCTCATACCCCATGGCACCCTGCAGGAAACAAAGGTTCCTAACAGGTGATCAGTTAGGCTACTGTGGTTATCCTGGCTTGTGTGGAGTAAGTGTGCTTACTGCTACTAGGGCAAGGTACTTTAACTGTGTTTCCTCCTGGGAAAGAAGGGTTTTCTTAGGGTGTGTGGGTAGGTTTGTTCTTTCCCTTGTCTTTGTCCCACTGTGTCTGAATAAGCCATGAAATCCCTGATATTCCCTGTTCAGCTGCATGCTACAGCCAGGTTATCTTTTTTCTCCCAATGTGTTTCACTTCTCCACAATCCCTAGATTTCTGTAGTATTGAATGCTTTGGGAAGAATAAGAAAAATGGAATTGCAGGACAATTTCTTTTTGTGTCATTCATTGTTTTGCAGAGGTTCTTTTAATGGGTGGGGGGCAAGCCAGTGAACTGGAGAAAATGCCATGTGGAAATATTTTGTCATCCATCCATCTTGGTTGTAGAGATATTGCATCATTTTGTCAGCTCTTCATTTGTCTGTTCTGTGGAATTTTGTGAGTACATTCAGAGGGATGCAGCTCTGACCTGTGCAGTTGTTGATGTGTGTTAGTGTAAGGCCAGTGTTGGACCAGTTCCTTTGTTAGTGACATGACCTTGGAGAGTCTCTGACTCAGAGCAGCCCAGGTTGGAAGGGATCTCAAGGATCATCTGGTCCAACCTTTCTTGGCAATTCCTGTTTTGAACAGGAATTTTAAATGTCTTTTAAGAGCAGGATTTTTGTAGCTAACAGACTTGGAGGAAACAACCTGGGGTTTTTTGTCTATGTCGTCTCTCTCCTTTTTTAAAGTGTATGTTTGGGGGTGTTTTGTTTTTTTGCTTCCTTACTCTGGCTAAAATAAAATCTGGCAGTCAAGTGACTGACTTGAGTGTACCTGGCCACACTATTTTTGTGTCTCTTGGTATTGTACAACCTTTTCTGGATCTTGCTGAGTATTCAGCTTGTAATTAAGCCCCATTATTCCCCTTAAGAGTAAAAACAACCTCGATCTCTACAGTTTCCAACCCTTTCAATCTGAAAAGGCAACGATTTGACATTTATGTGAAAATCTGCTCAGCATGGCTGTTATCTGTGGCATTGTGCTTTTTATTCCTACAATTGAACCTCTATTCAGCACTTAATAAAGTAATGTGTTGCAGGCAGTCCGATTTGTTTCTGAGTGATTATGAAGTGTTTATGACAGCTTCTAAGCTGACACTCTCGGTAATGGTGTTACATTGACTTCTAAACACCTCTGCAGTCCGCCTCCAGGAGTGTGTGTGTCTCTTTGCAGTCTGAGTGGTTTCACATTAACATCTCCTTGGAGTAAGATCTTTGACTACAGAAGTGTTACTTGCAAATGGAAGATACCATTAGGGCTGCTTCAAAGGGCTGAGCTGATGTTTGGACTGCTGGCTGTTGGGGTTCTGAAGTGCAGGGTCTAAATCTGTATTGCATAAGAAGTGGAAGGTGTTCACCCAAACGACTTTTCTTTGATCTTTGTTTTGAAATGAGGGTGGGAAGGTTAAAAGTGTTCTTAAAATATGCCTCACTAAGTGGGGAGAAATCTGGGAATATGCCGAAGTGTGACTAGAAGTTCCTCTGTGATAATCCTGCAGTGTACTTCTCTGTTTTGTTTGGAATTTCTTTTTTCCCTTTGCTCCCAGTTTCATGTTTCAGATATAATTGGAACTGGTTTGTGCCTAACATGGTTTCCAAGTATCTGTTCTAGATGTTCTTGTTCAGAGAAGTACAGATTGGCTGCTGTTGTGGCAAATAAATTTGGGGTGTTTTTTTTTCATTGTATGCTGTGAGTTTCAGAAGAACAAAAAGCATCTTAATTTAATGGGTTTTATTTAAGTTTTAAAAAAGGATGATCAAGATGAGCTGACTAAAGCAGGAACTACCAAAGGGACCTTTTAATAAGCAGCACAGATGTATATTTAGCAGAAATACTTAAAGGTTGTAGTGTGATGACACTGCCACATGCTGGAGGGATGTGGCAGCCCAGATGGTAGATGACTGCCCCATGGAGACCTCAGGAATGCAGAGGACTCATTGGATGAGGATGGCATCACACACTGCCGTTCCTCCTTTCCAGACCTTAACACTTCTTCAAATGCTGCTGTCAACAAGCACAGAATATTAGGGGTTGGAAGGGACCTCAATGATCATTGAGTCCAACCCCCCTGCCAGAGCAGGACTGCCTAGGGTAGGTCACATGGGAACACATCTAGGCAGGTTTTGAATGTCTCCAGAGAAAGAGACTCCACAGCCTCTCTAGGGAGCCTGCCCTAGGGCTCTGTCACCCTCTTAGTGAAAAAGTTTTCCCTTCTGTTCATGTGGAGCAGTTTTCCTTGCAGTAGTTTAAGCATTGAGTTTTGACTCAATTTGGTTTCCGTTTGGTGCACATTTGACTCTCTTGGTTTTTTTTCACCATGTGAAACCCATTTTTCCGTGGTTGGAAACTGTTAGTTATCCTTAGTGTGAACAAAACTTCCTTTGTTCTGTTTTTTCAATGGGTGCAAACTGGTATGCTCCAAACAATAAAGCTCTGTCATCAAAAATTAACCGGCGCTCCAGATTTCTGGGCTGTCAGATTGTAAGTGCTGGCTCAAGATGTCTAAGTGGAGGAGAGAGGAGTTCTTCCTCCTCTTTCTGTCATTAATGAAAGAGCAGTGAAGGCTTCACTGGGGTCTGGGTTTTGAATTGCTGGGTTCTTTGCTTCCAGCCCTTCCAGGTAGGTCTGGGGCTTGTGGTTTGATACCAGGCTCTAGGAAAGCTGAAACCTTCTATTGGACCAGCTTGGAGCTGTCATTCTGGATTCACTCTCTTACAGAACGAGTACCTGAAGTTGCTTTTATAGCTCAATATTCAATTCTTGAAACCTGTTTGGAAATATTCTTGGCTCTTGGAATGGGAAAGAAAAACTTTTAAGAGCTTTGAAAGCTGCCACAGGGACTTGCTACTTAGCTGGATCAAATCCAAAATGGCAGCCACAGCCTAGTTTCTTCACAGGTGCTTTTTGAAGAATTTAGAGCTCTGTTTTCAGTTCATGAGGTCTATTTATATTTTGTCTATGCTTATGAGACTGTGGAGCTCAAGGGACTGGTAATGGGATGTGGAGCCTTCTACTTACATTTGCCAGCCCACATCTCCCCCCAAACTGGCAGTGACAAAGTTGTGAGCCATTTAGCAATGGGTTGGGCTTCTGTGGCTCTTCAGTTCCTAGTGGAGTAAGTGTCCCATTCACAGAAAATATTCCCTGTCCATGTTGGCTGTCTCAGGAGTGGGATAAGGCCTGAACTGGCAGGAAGATCAGCCTGCATAACCTCTCCAGCCTGAAGATGGTTCTTCCAGTCAAAACTGATCCATATGGCTTCAGCAGTGCTAGTAGTGTTATATTTACATACATAAATGAAGGACATTAGCACTAACCACAGCTAATTCAGAATTTTGTAAGACTGCAAAAGGAAGAAGCTTCTACTAGTGGCAGTGTTTAAAAAATATTAATTAGAAGTCAAAGGAAATCTTTGAACTCTGGCATTTTTCATTGCCTAGCACACCAGAGGAACAACCAAGCTGTTACTAATTCATGGTATCCAACAAAGCCCTTTTGCCTTCCATTGTTTCCTCTTTCTGTACAACAGTTCAAGACACACAACTCTAAAGCAGTGCTTTAACAAAGTGTTGTGTTATGGAGCTGTGGTAGGTTGAGCATTTGTGTTTTAAGTTGATCACAGAATGGCTCAGGTTGGAAGGGACCTCAGAGCTCATCTGATCCAACCTCCCCACCATGGGCAGGGACACCTCTTGGCTAGACTCTGCTGCTCAAGGCATCATCCAGCCTGGCCTTGAACACCTCCAGGGAGGAGGCAGCCACAGCCTCCCTGGGTAGGCTGTTCTGGAGTCTCACCACCCTCATCCTGAAGAACTTTTTCTAAGATCCAGTCTAAATCTACTCTCCCTCAGCTGAACTGGAGTTCAGTATATTTAAGAGCTAAAACTGAGTTCAGAAGGTTTGGCTTTCTTAGTGTATCATACTTTTGGGACTCTGAACTTTATTTGAAGTAGATTGGAGTTTGAGCTGATGTGCTGGCATGATTCAAGTAGGAGGTGGCTGACTTGGGTTGTTTTTTTTTGATGTGAGTCACTTCTTCCATACTTTTGTTATGCTGGGTCTTTCCCCTCTTGTTTTCATTCATAGCCATCACAGATGCGAAACAGCATTTTAATGATTTGGGGGAAAAAGTCTTTAATTGCCAATAATAATAGCTCAAAAGCCTTACATTTTTCTTCTTCTTCATTTCTTCCTTTTCCTTTTCATAGAGCTGGTGTGTTCTGATGGATAGAAAACTTGCTACTGGCTTCATCTTTTTCCACCTTTTATTGCTTTCTCAATATTTAATTTTTCTCGTTTTCTCCTTGGCTATGCTTTCCTTTTTATTCCAAGCTGCCCTTTCTGGATGCAGATGTTTTTATCTTTTTGCACTCCAAACTCAGGAACTGTTAAGAACAATCTGCAGAGCTTTGCAGAGTTGATTTCTGATCATCCTTCTCTTGTCTTGGTTAGAATCTGCTCTGCAAGCTCTTGAGAGCAGAGGCCTCTGGTTGTCCCTGAGGGAGAATGAAGCTTGTTTTGCACAAGCTGGAGTACCACATTGTTGTGTGTCCAGATGATGCTGAGGAGAATCTGCTGTGATTGGAACATCTGCCTCATAAAATAAGAGCAGGGCAGACTAAGGGATTCATTCTCATATTGATTACAGTTTTAAGACTGTTGTGTCCATCAGGAATAATTCTGATGGCATCGTTAACAGCGCCTGTTGATTCATACCAGCGTGGAGCTGCCAGCTGTCTACAAAGCTAAAATGTTATTTCCCCACAATTGTAGAGCTTGAATGTTATTCCAGGCACAAGAAGGGAAACCAAGGGAGGTTTAGACTGAATACTAGGAAACACTTCTTTTCTGAAAGAGTAGTGAGGTGTTGGAACAGGCTGCTCAGGGAGGTACTGGAGTTGCCACCTCTGGAGGTGTTCAAAAAGCTGTAGATGTGATGCTTCAGGATATGGTTTAGTGGACATGGTAGTTGGACTATGGTTGGACTCTATGACTTTTAAAGGTCTCTTCCAACCTTAATGATTGTCTGGTTTATGTCCTGTGCTTAGTCCCAGTGGAGAGAATGATGAGCTATCTTTGTAGGAAGTGGCATTCTCAGAGTCAGCTTACGAAAGGCTTGTGCTCAGTGGGGTGGGCTGAGCCCGAAGGCTGCACTTGATGATCTTGGAGGTCTTTTCCAACTGCAGCAGTTCTGTGATCACTGCCCAGGTTATCTAAAGCAGTGATGATAAATAGTGAGGCTCAAGGTTAAGACTGGAAGCAAGTGAAAAGTCTGAAGTGCTGCACTTGGTGATTTGTTGCTCCAACAGGAGACTTGTAGACCTTTTTGAACGTGTGAGCTGAAGTGCAGAAAGAAATGGGAACAGCCATAAAGTGGCAGTTTAAAAAGCTGACCCTGTGCTTCTTGATTCACAAGAGCCTTGTTCCAAATTGTGTTCACTTCTGATATTGTAAACTCCTCATTTATAAGCATGTATATGTATTTACATGACATGTCCACAATCCATGTGTTTTGCAGATCAGTGGGGAAGCTCAGGAGCTCTTTTCTGTCCGCCACGGTCCAGTTCGAGCTGCACGGATTTTACCAGCCCCACAAATCAGTAAGTATATGTTGAAACAGTTCATAATTAAGCATAATGATGTGACTTGATGATTTTAAAGGCCTTTTTTAACCAAAGCAATCCTATAATGCCACAACTCTGTTTTTAACGGATCTCTGTCCAGATCCTTGCTATAATCTGATATACCTACTTGGACTCAACCTTAGCCAGTCTATAATTCTACATAGATAATTCCATTTAATTTTAAACTGTCACCCTCCTAACAGAATTGTAGAACCAACCAGGTTGGAAGAGACCTCCAAGCTCATCCAGTCCAACCTAGCACCCAGCCCTAGCCAATCAACTAGACCATGGCACTAAGTGCCTCATCTAGTCTCTTCTTGAACACCTCCAGGGACGGTGACTCCACCTCCCTGGGCAGCCAATTCCAATGCCAATCACTGTCTCTATGAAGAGCTTCCTCCTAACATCCAGCCTATACCTTCTTTGGCACAACTTGAGACTCTGTGTCCCTATTCTGTTGCTGGTTACCTGGGAGAAGAGAGCAACCCCATCTGTCTACAACCTCCTTTCAGGTGGCTGTAGACAGCAATGAGGTCTGCCCTGAGCCTCCTCCAGGCTGCACCACCCCAGTTCCCTCAGCCTCTCCTCACAGGGCTGTGCTCCAGACCCCTCACCAGTTTTGTTACTCTTCTCTGGAACTGGACATGGTTCCACACACTCAAGGTGTGGCCTGACCAGTGCTCAGTTCAGGGGAAGAGTAGCCTTCCTTGTCCTGCTGGCCACACTGTTCCTGATACAGGTCAGAATGCTATTGGGTCACCTGGGCACACTGCTAGCTCATGTTCAGCTGCTGTTTGCCAGCACCCCTAGGTCCCTTTCTGCCACTCTGTCCCCAGCCTGTAGCACTGCTTGGAGTTGTTATGGCCAAAGTATAGAACTCTGCACTTGGCCTTGTTAAATGTCATCCCATTGGCCTCTGCCCACCCATCCAGTTTGTCCAGGTCCCTCTGCAGGGCTCTTCTGCCCTCCAGCGGATTGACACCTGCTCCTAGCTTGGTGTCGTCTGCAAACTTACTGATGTTGGACTCAATCCCCTGGTCCAGATCATCAGTAAAGATATTGAACAGGACTGGGCCCAGCACTGATCCCTGGGGCACACAGCTAGTGACAGCTGCCAAGTGGATGTGGCACCATTCACCACCACTCTCTGGGCCTGGCCCTCCAGTCAGTTCTTGACCCATATCAGAGTGAATCTGTCCAAGCCACGAGCTGCCAGCTTTGCCAGGAGCTTGTTGTGGCAGCTAGGTTTCTACAAGGATTATTTACTACTTTTACTCCAGTTTCTTCTTCAAAAAGCAGCTTTGAAGCTGCTTCCTTTTTGTTTAAAAGGATATCTGTGCTCAAAGCTCAGTCCTGAGATGTTAATGATTCTATTTGGAAACATTTATTATCTTTGTGGAGTAAAAGCATGTACTTCTAATACCACCAAGGGATTTGAGGATTATGTTGGACTGCAAATTTTAGTACTATATTATGAATTAATTAGGGAACTCAAAAAAATAGAGCTTAAAAGATAATCATCTAAATTATTACAAAGCTAGTGAATTACAATAACTTAGAGTGTTTCAAAGAACATAAATGAAGACAGTTAAAGGTTTAATGGGTGCATTTTATGCTGTCTCACTGATTTCCTGAGCAGAGGAATATACAAAGTATGAGCGTGTGTGGTTCTGGAACTCTATAATAGGTTTGAGTAACTTAGAGCAAAATACTTTACAAGCATGTTGTGCCTTTTATTCTCTTTATGGGAACACTGCATAAATCCTGGTGAGCTATGGGGTTTGGGCTATTATGTGTGTCATTAAGTAATGGATGCCTATGCTCCTTCCTCTCTTGGAGGGAAAAAGAGGAGAAAGAAAAGTGTAAATGGAAATGAAAATGAACTAAGTTAACTGAAGAAGCTCTAAGTTCTGTGTTTTTTTCCTGATGGTAAAATAGTGCTTTCTGATTTCTCAGTCTATTAAGCTGCCCTGCTTATGAACTCCTTCCAGCAGTTACTGTCTTTGTCTCTAAATTACATATATTTAGCATCTGACTATGATAGTTGTTACATTAGAAAACTATTCAAATTGGCTCATATTAAATTAAGCCAGACCTTTTAAAAGCATGTTTTGGGGGCTCTTTTTACATGGCTTGGTTTAACTAAATCTTTGATTAAAAGTACATGAATGTATCATTGACCAGTATCTGGAATCAGATAAAAGTGAAGCTGTAATAAGAGGCCTTAGATAACTAACACATGAGCTTTAATAATTCTGAACAAAATAAAAGGAATCTGTGAAGGAGAAGCTGATTACCATCAGTAAGCTCAAACACTATTTTACTGTAAAGCTGTCAAAAGGGAATTATTGCAAATAGGCCTCTCTTGGCACGTTCCTAGAAGGAGATCTCAGTTGGTGATACCAAGTTCATTCCCAGGCGTGAAAGGGAAGCTGGTGGGTTTGATGTGGTGACTTCACAGTAGCAGAACTGAATAGTTTGTCAACTGTTTTGTTAAAATCCTACAGGCCTTTGATGTCAGATCCTTTGCTGCATCATGTGCTTCAGAGCATAAGAAAGCATTGTTTCAAAAGTGGTAATTCATACAGGCTTATTTCAGGTGGGCTTGTTGCAAAGGAGACCTCCTCAAAGCTGATTCAGCAGGTTAGAAGCGCTCCTAGTAGCAGGAATGTGGTGCAGTATCTGGAGCTGGCCTTGCACCCTGCCAGCTTGGATCTGGAGAAGTTTGTTAGCTCAGGCTCTGTGCCATGCTAGAGCAGTTCACTGGCTCCTGGAACTGCTCTGACCTGGCAGCTATACTGCAGTGTTCATGCAGGGTTTTGTCAGACCTAACAGACCAGGCAAGGCCTGACCTGTCCTGGCCCAGCACTGCAGCACTTTGCTGTCTCTGTGTCTGTGGCACTGGTTGGTCTGCAGCCTGGATAAAAGGTGCATAAAGAGTTGGGAGACTTCTGCAAATAATGCTGGAAAATGCAGGCATTAGCTCTTCTCTGTGGACTGTTGCTTCAGTGCTTGTGATTGCTCTCTCTGGCTTGCAATATAAAAGGCCTTTTTGGAGACTGATGGTTGACACTGGGATCAGATTCAGGGCTTAGTGAGGGGATGAAGTTGCAAAGCTAATATTGGGAATATGAGGACATTTCTGTCTGGATGCTGTCAGTCTCAGAAATAAGAATACTAAGTCCTGGCACTTTGCATGCCACATGCTGCGTTAGCTGCTGAGCCATCTGCTTGGCACAGCTTTTTAACTTGCCCAGCTCTTCTTCACTTGCAAATCTGGATGCTGTGATTGAGTTTAGTACTTGTTTAGCTATGTACAGGTGCCTGCTTTGCTGGGCTCTGGGATTTTTCTGTGTCTTCAGTTAAAACAAGCATGCAAAGATGTGTTTGAAGAGTAATGGATGTGACTTTGTAGTTACAAGAAGGGAGAAAATAGAAGTAGATGCAAAATGAAGCTGGAATTCTGCCAGTTAAATGTAGCCTCCATTCTTCAAAGAGGAAACTACAGTTGGTAACATCATTGTACCTAATGATAGCCAGAGAAGCAGGCAGAAATCAGGGTGTATTAATTCCTTCCTCCTCCAGTTTATCTGATTGCAATCTGTGATGTCCTCGCTGCTACTCGAGTTACTGTGTTGGGTTTCCTCTCACACGACACCTAATGGCTCTGTGTAGCCACACTGACCAGATTATTCACAGTCTTTGTTCAGCAGGGTCTCTGATTTTTCACCACTTCCTCTAGATGATGCATTCTCATTTTTCTGAGGTAACTGCCTGTAGAATTGAAATGATCCTGAATTTTGTGAAGTATTCTGCCTTGGATATTCCTGCATTTGTCTTGTGCTTGTTCTCTTCTGATTAGCACTTAGGTGATATTTAAAGAAACACTAAGAAAATTACTTAGTAATTTATCTCTTTACTCCACTGCTTCTGTGGTAAGAAAACCTGAACCTCAAAAGCTGACTCAGCTTTATCTGCAGGTATATTTAAAAGAGCTTTAATATTTAGGTTGCTTCTTAAAGGAAGACAGATGTGAGTGTTGTGGATGTTCAGCCACTTGGGTGGCTCAGTGGTTTGAAGTCCCTGAAGGCCAAAATAATTGCACAGTGTGGCTAGTGGAGGAACTGGCCCTGCAAGCTGAACAAGCAGTGAAGGGTGGCTTGGTGCAAGTGGGTCATGCAGGTGTGCACTGAAGTCTTGCTGTGTTGTAACTGTTGTGTGGCTTGTTCTGCTGTAATGGATGTTAATGTGTGGGGATTAGAGAAATTACAGAACAAGAGTTTTCAAGCTTTGCTACTGAGCCTTTTATAGTTATTATGAGGCAGAATTGTGGAGGGCACCTTTTAAAAATACTTATTTCTTTGAAACTGTGTGGTGTGACCTGTGTGCCACCAAATCAGTTCTGGCCACATCACATTGGTGCTTTAGACCAAGACACCTTAAACTTTCACCCAATTAGACTCATAGCTTTTTTTTTTTTTTTTTTTTTAACAAGATGTGGTCAAAATAAAATATTTCTGTCTTCAGTTTGTGTGATCTAGAAACACTGATTTCTAGCAGATCTTTCAAGGTCAGCTTCTGTGTTTTTTTTTTTCTTCGTGTAGTTGGCGAGAGAAACTATAGCAGAGAATCAGAGGATCATAGAAGGGCTTAGGTTGGAAGGGACCTCAAAGATCACCTGCTCCAGTATCCCTACCATGGGCAGGAACACCTTTCAACCAGGCTTGGTTGCTGAAAGCCTCATTTGTGCTTGGGAATGCCCTGACCCTGGTGCAGGAGCTTGCACTTGGCCTTGTTGAACTTCCTGAGATTTGCTTGGGTTCACCTCTCAAGCCTGTCCAAGTCCTTCTGGATACCATCTCTTCCCAACCAAACCACACAGCTTGGTGTCATCTGCAAGAAAGCAGACACAAAATGATGGTGCTAGAGAAATGTTAAGAAAGATCTCTCTCTGTATATATAGATGTTATCCCTGAAAAGCAGCAGCAAAACAGGGAGTGAAAACCATATGTAGTGACCACCACCAGCATGGCTGCTACACTGACATGAG
The DNA here is from genome assembly GCF_015220805.1 of Pogoniulus pusillus. Lineage (NCBI taxonomy): Eukaryota > Metazoa > Chordata > Aves > Piciformes > Lybiidae > Pogoniulus > Pogoniulus pusillus. The sequence continues at coordinate 11,890,890 of NC_087290.1, read as the reverse complement.
ACAGGACCAGAAATGCAACACCATTTTCAAGTGAAGAGCTAGAAATAGGAGAGGTTGAGCTGCCCAGGAGCTGCACTGTGCTATTACATGGCCATGAGGGGATGTGATCAGTGGAATTGCACACCAGCAAAGTAACACTCCACGCTGCAGATGTGCTCCTGCTAAATAGGTCAGAATTCAACATGGATCCAAAGCACTTCTTACTCAGGGGAAACAGGGCAACTTTTCATAGCTTTGAGTGGCTTTTGAATTCCTGAGCTTTCATTTGTATTCTTCATTTAAGTGTGCTCCTGCTCTTGTTACTGTGATTATGATTGGCATTCTTGAGAGGCCCACGAGAGATGTATTCACAGTTTCATCACCAGTACAGGCCATAAGCTGCTTTCAGCTTGTGTGTGGATAACCTTTTGACTTCATAAAGTTCTAAACGTTGATTTGTAGGAAATTTCATTTAGCTGTGGCTGTTTTTTTTTCCAGTTTTTAAGTCCACTAACTGAAGTTAGATTGATTTTTAAAATACATCTCTCATTTAGCTAAATGGAGCTGTAGATAAGGTGGTGCCCGCTTGGCAGGAAGCAGAGTTTTCATTACTTTAATTGTGTGATTTGTCAGGATTTTCAGCTTTTTTGTAAATGCTGTAGTGTTATATGACAGAATTAAAAGGATTTAGAATAAAAGGAGTTTAAGAAGAAGACTTTGCCACAGGATTGCAATACTTTTTGTATTCTGAGGGGATTTAGCTGCCTGCTTTTCATTTCAATCATCCTGCTGCATTTTGTTAACCACTGTGTGTGGAGCAGGTGTGCCCCACGTCAGCGTATCACACATGCAAATAAACACAATTTGACAAATCAGAATTAATCCACCATAACTTGGGAGATTAAAATCCCAGTGTGGAACTGGAAAGGGTTGCTGACTCCATTAAGCAGTGCAGAGAACAACACATGGCGCTTGTTGCAATCTCATGAATGGGACTGCTATTAACCTGATTTGGTGCCCTGCAGAGCCCTCAAAATAATGATCTTGTTCTAAATGATCCTTTTCTCTACAGTATTAATATTTACATTCTGGAAATATCTCTTTGAAGTAGAAAATGGATTTGAATTTTTTTATTTTTTTTTATTTTAAATGAGAGCCTTGATAATTGCAGACTGAAATCCAAAGTTCAAGCACCTATTCCAACCCAAACAATTCTATGGTTCTATGATCGTGTTGTGCACATCTTAACAAAGCTGATGAAACCAGGCTGCGTGGTGTGCTGGACTCGCTGGAGGGCAGGAATGGCATCCAAATGGATCTTGACAGGCTTGAGAAGTGAGCCAGTGCCAACTACGTGAGGTTCAGCAAGTCCAAGTGCAAGGTCCTGCATCTGGGTCAGGCCAATCCCAGGCACAAATCCAGGCTGGATACAGAGTGGTTTGAGTGGTGGCTCTGAAGAAAAAGACTTAGGGATGTTGATTGATGAGAAGCTCACCATGAGCTGGCAGTGCCTTCATGCAGCCCAGAAGGCAGCTGTTTGCTGGGCTGTGTCCAGAGGAGTGTGGCCAGCAGGGCAAGAGAGGGGATTCTGCTCCTTTGCTCTGCTCTGGCGAGACCTCCCCTCAAGTACTGCATCTAGTTCTGGTGTTGCCAGAATAAGGACACAGAGCTGCTGGAGCAAGTCCAGAGGAGTCCACAAAGATGACCCCAGGGCTGGAGCACCTCTGCTGTGAGGACAGGCTGAGAGTGTTCAGCTTGGAGAAGACTCTGGGAGGACCTTAGAGCTGCCTACCAGTGTCTGAAGCAATTCTATAGAAAGGCTGCAGAGACACTTCCTGAGGGTGTCTAGAGACAGGACAAGGGGGGAACGGTTTGAAGCTGAGGAAGAAGTTCTTCAGTACAGGGTTGATGAGAATCTGGAACAGGCTGCCCAGGGAGGCTGTGGCTGCCTCCTCCCTGGGGGTGTTCAAGACTGGGTTGGATGAGCAGCTGAGTCTAGTTGAGAGGTATCCCTCCCCATGGTGGGGGAGGTGGAGTAGATGATTTCTGAGGTCTCTTCCAACGTGAGCCGTTCTATGAAGTTTTTACAAAGCTGTGATTCTGTTGTACAGACTTTGAAAGCTGTGTTGTGAGCATTAAAACCTGATTTTTAATCTTTGATTTTTCTCTTTGTGTAGTTGTTTCTCTGTACTCTCCACCACCTTTTCCCCCTTGCTTGTCCCTCCTTGTCACTGAACTTAGAACAAGACCATAAAGAAACATAAATTCATGTCTCTAATACCTCCTAGTGGGGAAAAAAAAAAAAGGAGAAGAAGTATATTTAAATACTTAAAGTAAGATCCTGGCTCCACTTAAATCAATGTCAGAAGTCCTGGTAGTCAGCATTTCACCCTCAATGCTGAGAGAGTAGCTAAGTGACCAGGAACAAATGGAGTTCATCTGTTATTGTACTGAAGAAAACAAATTAGTTGCCTGATTCTTCAGAAGAATATATGTTTCATTTATCAATTTACAGGTCAGTACAAACAGTACAGCTATGACTCATAAAAGCCCTTGGAATAATAGGAATAGAAAGAAAATACATTTGGCTCTTTTGGGTTGCTTGTAAAGCTATTGTTGATGGTGAAGTTATTGATGTGAGCCATTTGACTTTCTAAATAGCCAAATGTGTAGGAGGGAAGACTTATCCTTGTGCAGATGAGGGTACTGGGCAGGTTTTGTTACAAATTAATTGCAGGTACCTGAGTTATTTTCACATAACTGACTCTGTTAATTATTAATGTATATTGTTAATTGTTGTGCCTTTCTGAATAATTGCTGCAGTGCAGCAGTATTTGAGAATGAAAATTTGAACAGACTATTTCACCAATATTTTTATAGATCAAAGGGTTTGGTGTATAATGGAGAGGAAAAAAAAAATCCATGCTTTAGACACATGCATACTGATCACAGAACCCTAGGGGTTGGAAGAGACCTCCAAAGATTATCCAGGCAATCCAACCTCCCTGCCAGAGCAGGACCACCTAGAGTAGGTCATGCAGGAACACATCCAGGTGGGATCTGAATGTCTCCAGAGGAGGCTCCACCTGTAGGCAACCTGTTCCAGTGTCTCACCACCCTTGCTGCAAAGAATTTTTTCCTAATTCCAGTCTAAATCTGCCCTGCTGAAGCTTCAAGTTGAAAGGCTGGTTTTCTTTGCCTGGCTCTGGTGCCAGCTGTGGTGGCACACTGCCTTAGCAGCTGAATCAGAGCAGGCAAGCATGTGCCAAATTCTGCTGCTGCTGGGGCTGTGCTGGTATTACATGGTGAAGCTATATAATTTTTCAAGTAGGTTGAATGTAGTGTGAGAGTCCTGTTTGCACTGGGAGTGAACAGCCTGAGTGTGGCTGGAAGGCTTAAATTGTGTGTTGGTAGTACCTCTTGCAGTCTGGTTTGTGTTGAAGCTGTGTTTTCTTGGGCACAGGGCATGGGCTGTAAGCATGGCTGTGCTTGGCCAGGCTCTGGCAGCCCAGCTTGCCACATGCTGCCCTTAGCCTGTGCTCTGTGGATGATACTCTTGCACTCCACTCACACGTTGGCAGAATGAATTGGAAACCAGTGTGTGAAAGTCACACAGAGCTGGTGACAGCCTTGCCACAGGCAGCTTTAAGAGAATAATGAAAGGTGAGCAAGTATTACTTGGTACAGTTATGGAGTCCTTAACCCCAGCTGAAATGAATAGAATTCTCCCGTGAAGAAGTACTGAGAGACCTGGGCCTGTTCACACTGGAGAAGAGAAGGCTGAGAGGGGACCTTATCAATGTCTATAAATGCCTGAGGGATGGGTGTCAAGATGAAGGTGCCAGGCTCTGTTTGGTGGAGCCCAGTGATAGGACAAGGAGCAGCAGGTACAAGCTGGAGCACAGAAAGTTCCACCTCAGTGTAAGGAGAAACTTCTCTACTCCGAGGATGACAGAGCCCTGGAGCAGGCTGCCCAGAGAGGTTGTGGAGTCTCTTTCTTTGGAGACTTTCCAAATCTGCCTGGATGTGTTCCTATGTGGCCTGCCCTGGGTGATCCTGCTTTGGCAGGGAGATTGGACTTGATCTCTAGAGGTCCCTTCCAACCCCTATCTATGATTCTATGATTAAAAGAGCTCCAAAGTCCTGGGCAGACTTTGCTACTTGTTTTGTTCCTGCTGTCTCTTGCAGAGGCCTTTCCAGTGCTCATGGCTGAGCTGTTCTTGTATTTGTATCAATAATCTTGTACAGGTTGTGAGTTCTGTATTCTATATTCATTATCTTTCTGACAGCTTGGGGGCCCCACAACAGGCTCACTGCACTTTGAAAGGTGACACAAACACTACATCATGATTTGCTTTTTTGTTTTTGCTTTCCCTCTTATTAGGTGCTCAGAAATGTGATAACTTTGCTGAGAAGAGGCCTCTTCTTGGTGTGTGCAAAAGCATTGGATCTTCTGGGTAAGGCTGTTTCAATGAATAGAGTTTTATAGAGAGACTATAATACTGTTTTAAAAACCAGTGGGTACACTTTTAAAGCTTTATTCCTGGGTTTTTTTTTGCTAATGAGGTAACACTGTGCAGTACTTCTAAATGCTTCTTTTCCAGGCTGTCATCACACATTTGCCTGTGGCTTAAGTTTTTTAGAAGGAACATAATCTTGATCTAAAATAGATGAAGAGTTATTTTGAGTTTATTTTGCTCTCAGTGTAATCACAATGTTATGATTAGCCTTTTTCTGATACTACTGAGAAGTGTCTAAAGCAATATTTGTGTCTTAAGATGCTTTCAGGCAACAGTCATGTATCAAGCGAATTAAAAGCACCAAGGAATGTTACAGCCGTTCGCTGTTAGCAAAACAAACATCAGTTTCACTTCTCTAACAGTCTTGTGCTCTCTGGACAGTGTTGTTGTATCACTCCTCTCCTAAAGAGGGCCTTAAGATATTCTGTGTCTGTCTGATATGTTGATTCAGATGATGCAAAGGATTTCTATCTATACCTGCACGAAAATAATTGCTTTTCAAGGGTAATCCTCTGCACTGCAGCTCAAGGACTAAAGAGTTGAAGTAAATCTTCTTACAGTAGTGGGACTAATTCTCTACCACACCCTTTTCAATGAAGAATTTAATCACTCTGGGTGTAGAAGAAGACTACCAAGTCTCTGTAAAATTCTCTGTGTATTTTAGTACTTGGAAGTAGAATATTAATGTTACCTGTTTGAAACCAAAAGCCATGTAGGGCAGAGAAACGTAGTGGCTTTCTGTTGGTGTTCACAACTTGCTAAACTGTTCACAGTGTCTTTTCTTCCTCTCCCTCCCATAAGTGTGTGCAATCTCCTGAATAATTTCTTCTGAATAAGAGTGCATGTAACTGGTGGGGCAAATAATGCTTCTGAAAGACTTCCTGTCTTAATGCAGTGTATTTATCTATGTAAAGGATACCTTGGCTAGAAACTCCATCATAGCTTTGCTTTAGAAGCTGATATTTGAGAAAGCAATCCTTAGAGTTTATTCCTATTTTCACTGTGTTATTAGGTCCTCTCAGTTCATGGCAAATGTTCCAAAGATTATTGGTAGCTTCTGCTTTTTGCTGAAGAAAAATCTCACACACCAAAATGAATGGGTGGGTTTGTGCCGCTGCTTAGCAGTGGTTAGATATCTGCCAACAGGTTTTATATCAGGATTTCTGCTGTGACCAGAAGGCATAGCACCTCCTTAGAAAAAAAGAGGCAGTGCTCCAGGCTCTTCCTTACCCACTTAGTAAAGAACCAGTTTGCTCCTGGTGCGAAATCTTCACAGAAAATCATAGAATGGTTTAGGTTGGAAGGGACCTCAAAGATCATCCAGTTCCAACTCCCCACATAGGCAGGAACACTTCCCACTAGAACAGGTTGCTCGAGGCCTCATCCAGCCTGGTCCTGAGCACCTCTAGGGGGTTGTGGGTCACAGAATGTGATTAAAGATCACAGTCTGTGATTCTATGATCCACAACTTTCCTGAGCAACCTGTGTCACTGTCTCACCACCCTCCCTGTAAAGAACTTCTTTCTAACATCTAGTCTAAATCTCCCCTCTGCCAGTTTAGACCCGTTACTCCTCATCCTGTCATTACCTTCTCAGTAATCCCTCCCCAGTCCTCCTGTAGCCAAGGTCTTGTTGAAGCCTTCTCTTCTCCAGGCTGCAAAGCCCAAACTCTCTCTGCCTGTCTCTGTAGCAGAGCTGCTGCAGCTCTCTGAGCATCTTTGTGGCCTCCTTTGGACTCACTCCAACAGTTCCATGTCCTCCTTGTGTTGGGGGCTCCAGAACTGCACACAGGTGTGGGGTCTTGAGGGCAGAGTAAATCTTAAAACACTTTTTACATTTACTGTTCACTGCAAGTTATTTTAGAGAGAGGCCTTGCAGATGACCTATTTTGTCAATAGCTTGTGGAATAGGAGTTCTCTTTGATAGTTTGCCCTCAGCTGTAGGGCACACAGGGAGGTGGTTGCAGCTTCATCCCTGGAAGCTTTTAAAGCCAGGCTGCATGTGGCTCTGGGCAACCTGATCTAGTGGAAAGTGTGCCCTGCCACAGGCAGGATTGGAGCTAGATGATCCTTGAGGTCACTTCTAACCCTGACAATTCTGTGATTCTATGGCTTCAATGCCACACTTGTTTCTTTCCTGTTACATTCCTGGCTTCCTCCTTTTAATTTAGCTGACAGATGAGTCTTGACAGTCTAATTAGGACAGAGGGGTTTTCTTCTTCCTCTACACTACCCTGTAGGTGGGCAAGGAGAAAAGGAGCCAGGAAAGCTGAAATACCAGTTGAGATAAGGACAATTTGCTACTCTGTTGCAGGAATATCAGATCAGACAAAGGGAACACAAACAAAAAACAAACAAACGGAGAAAAGGTACCAGTACAGACAGCAGGCAAAACCTGAAAGCCCCCTCTTGTATGCAAACCAAAACTGGAACAAAAGGGACCAACCAGCCTGGAAACTGGAAAAGAAACACACCACACACACCCCCCCCTGAAACAGGAAACTTTACAAACTGCAAAATATATTACAAATCTCATGAACCCTGGCCAGCCACTTTCCTGTCATACAGTGAGCATGGTGTAGAATATATGGTCCAGCCTGCTCTGATGCTCTGTGCCACTGAGGGTTTTAGCCCTGTCCCTATCATACTCGGTCCCTTCTAGTGGTGTCAGCTTAAAACAACACCACTCCATTTCTATACTGGTCATTATGCCTCAAGATGTGTAGAACATTAAAACAGCTGTGTTATGAATGGCCTCTAAACCTGAATCCCTGTTTTAGTTCTGTTCTTAACTTGAGGTTTTGTGCTGAGCATCGTTTTATGTGTTTCTTAATGGTTGTGGACAAATAAAACAGCTTCTTTAATTCTGTATCTGAAAAAAAGATTACATTTATTCTAGAGCATTTGTTCCAAAGTACTTGGTTTTCACTACAGTCATCTCCTCACCTACTTTGGAGATTATGCTGGCTATGGCATGAAATACTGCAGCTGTCAGCACACTCCAGAAGATGTGCAGGGAATAGGAGGCCTGTTCTGGCTGCTGAAATGGCAGGTGAAGGAATCAGTGATGTGGCACTGACACTAAAATATTTCCCATTGAACAGAAAGGCAAACAAAATGTCCAAAAGACTAAAGGGTTTCCTCAAAGGCAGCTAGGCCCGAGCAGCTCCAGAAGTGAAATCCAAGTCTTCCAACACACAATCAGTTACAGTGATCCATTAAACTGTGTTGCCTTTCTTTAGTATAAACTGAATAAGATTGGACATGGTTATGACAATAGGCTCAGTGTCCTTATCTCTGCAAGAGGCAGTCTCGAAAGAAAACAGTTCCACCAGCACAGCCATTCTGCCCTTATCCCCATCCTCACCATGTTGTCAATTTCTTACAGGAGAAATGTGTCACCTCCTAAAGTGCTCCTGGACCTCCAGCAGTTTCCTCTCATTCAGGTTTTACCCAGATTATCACCAAAAATCTGTCAGAATCATTTACCAAGGAGAATGATTCGGGGAGGGGGGAAATTACCTCCTCAGCTTTGTTCGTTGTTTAGTTTCACCCTAACAATTCCTGCAGCTCAGCCTTCATCAGGGGGTCCTCTGCCTGGGCACACCTTTTGCAGGCATACTGAACTACCCATCTCTACTCCCAGAGAAGGGTCGAGGCTCTACCCACAGCTCTGGGGTGGCACAGCTGCTTCTACCTTCAGCAGCTTCACCTGGATGGAGGCATTGGTCCTCATGGGGGTGGGCAGTGCACACTCCCCTGCTAGGACTGCAATCCTTGCTCACTATCAAGTGCTTCCCGTGCAGCCTGAGGGGTAGGCTAGCACTGGCTGACCTGTAGAGCTGGGACAGGCTTCCCCCTGCCTGCATGCCTTGCCCTTAGCAGAAGGGACCCCTGCTTGCCTCCCTTTTATTCCTTTCCCGCAGCACTTAACCGTTGCTGCTTTCCGAGATCTTTGCCTCGACCACTCTGAAGCGGCGACTTGAGATTGAAGAGTTGTTTTGTCTGTTAGGACTATCTCAGTGAGATATTAACATGGTTGAGTCAGGAGCTGGGATTTCCTGGTTCTCACCACTAGTCTGCATTAGTGGTTACCAGCAGGAAATTCTTCTGTTTGGTTTTTTTTAGCTGTAAAGTAAATCAGAGATTCATAGAACGGTTGGGGTGGAAGGAAGGTTTAAGATTGTCTAGTTCTAACCCCCCTGCCATGGGCAGGGACACCTCCCACTCGCCCAGGTTGCTCAAGGCCTCATCCCAACCTGGCCTTGAACACCTCCAAGGAAGGGGCATCTATGACCTCCCTGGGCAACCTGTTCCACTGTAAAGAATTTCTTCTTAATCTCCAGTCTCAACCTTCCCTCTTCCAAATTAAAGCCATTTCCCCCTCATCCTATCACTACAAGGCCATGTAAAAGGTTCCTCTTTTACACATTTATGCACAGTAGTGAGGGAAATCTGAATCTGTATTCTTTTTAATGTGAAACATTTGTCAAACTGGAATCCAAAGACTTTTCAATTAATCATGAATTAACAACTTCTAAATCACTTGCATTAAATAACTTCAGTGTTTTTCATGATCCCTCCTGCTTACCATGTGCTTTAATGGATAGGAGGTAATGAATCACTTTGTCTATCATAATCCTGTAGGACTTATTTCCTTCATTATGAGACAAAGATGGGTATAAAACTACTTGATACAAACTGATGTTTGTCTAAAAATCAATGTTCAGGTGTATGCTTCATTCCTGCATTTGTCTTTCACATAGTGGAAAGATCTCTTTGGTAATTTGCAAGTAGTTTACTGTGGAGATCCCCTAATAGTTTACATATTTCCTAATTTTAAGTCTTAAATTCTTTGTGACATTCATGGGTGAGAGAATATGCTTCAAGGAAATTATTTTAGTGCATCTAAAATGTTAAACTTTGAAATGAATGCCTGGAACCTTTATGGAAAGATTCTGTAGAGAGAGGTTTGCCACTAATCCAAATCCTTATGTTCTCCCTAGTGGGTGTTTTACCAGGGAAGAGGAAATTTGTGTTTTCTAAGCTTTTGCCCTGCATCTAAGGTTCTTACAGGCTCTTGGTACACATGTTTTTATACTTTAGAAGTCAAATTTTCCATCTAGTAAAATGACTGAAATATCTAGCATGGGGGTTGGTCTTCGATGATCTTTAAAGGTCCCTTTCCAACCCAAACTGTTCTATGATTCACTATATAATCTTCTCAAAACAATAGTTTTCACAGCCCCCAAAAAGGATGCAGTCTTGACACATAAATGGGAAACAGATTGTGTTCTTTGGCTGATGCTGCCCTGCTGGTTTAGATGTTGGTTCAGTCAACTTCAGTCTTAGATTACAAGATTTGCAAATGAAAGGAAAAGCAAAAAGGAAAGAACTTCTGCATGGGTTTTGTTTGTGTGGGCTTTTGTGGAGGTGCGTTGTGCGTTGTTCTTAAGGCTAAGATAAACAAATCTTTATACCCACACAAAACAAATTGCCTTTTTTTGGGGGGGTACATATTAATGAATTTTCTGGGTGGTGAAACATGAGATTTTGTGGTCTGTAAAATGAACAGAAAAGTTGGGGTTGTTTTGCCTCCCTCAAAAAAATAGTACTGGTGGCTGCAAAACTGTGTGACAGAAGTGGTCGGTGTGTGCTGTTTGGAGCTACTCAGTTTAAAGAGGACTAGATAAGACCAGTTATGTTACATGGAAATGTAGTCCTAGGTTGGGTTGTTGAAGCCACAATTTGGAACATGCTGGATCCATAAAACACGTTCAAATATGCCAGAGAGGTCCCAAATGCGTTAGACAAGCTTTTTGTTCTGCTCAGCTGGGAAGGCACTGCTATCACTAAGCAAATGCTTCACTTTAACTGATGGGGAGGTTGAAGTGGAAGCTGACCAGTAGAATTTTGTTTTATTTCAGATTGTTAGGTATGAAATAATGGTTTGGAGAGTGATTTGAAATCTACTCTTCAGTAGATGATAGAGGTAACAAGAAACCTAACAGAAGAAATATGGCCATACCAGGAAGGCAAAACCCCAGCAGTCCATGTAGGTGCATTTACTTTTTTCATTTATAAGAATTCTTTCAGTTGCCAGGTTTGCAAACAGTTGCATGAAACATTTTGAGATGCGACTGAGTCAACTGCAGCAGGAAGATGAGAATGAGCAGAGAGAAAGGAATTTCTTAGGTTTGCTTTGCTGCTGGTCTCACTTGCAGTAATGCTTTGTTCTCTTCCCCATCCCTCTTTGAGCAGAGCAAAATAAAGGATGTGCTTTAAATGATTTGTCCCAACAGATATGTTTTTGGATAGCAATATTTTATCTTAATGAATGATTCAGCAGGAGATTAGGAGGAAGATGTTGCAGCTGTCTTTTAGAGCTCTCATTTAGATCTCATTGCTGTCTACAACTACCTGAAGGGACATTGTGGAGAGGCTGTTGCTGGGCTCTTCTCACAGGTAATTGGAGACAGAACAAGGGGGAATGGCCTCAAGCTGAGGCTGGGGAGGTTTAGATTGGACATAAGGGAAAAAAAAAATTCACGGAGAGAGTGGTCAGGGACTGGAATGAGCTGCCCAGGGAGGTGGTGGAGTCACCCACCCTGGGGGTGTTTAAGGGTGATTTGGATGTGATGCTTAGGGATATGGTTTAAGATGAATATTGGTGGAGTAGGGTTCTAGGTTGGACTTAGTGATCCTGAGGGGCTCTGCCAACCTGGATGTTTCTGTGATTCTGTGAAATGTAACCCAGATCTTCAAGCCTTCCTTACAAAAAGTAGTTGGCACTTCGGTGCACTTGGCCTCTGTCCAAACAGATACAGATTATATGAAATATGATAATCAGGATGATTGCAGCTAATTGGAAGATCACTTATAGAAGATTAAAAAGTAAGAGTTCGAGACTGGTGGACTTTCCAACCTCCTACATTATGGAGAGTGAAGGACCACAATCAGCAGCCTCTGCAGCCAGCCCGTGGTGAGTGCTAGGCTTCTAGCATATAATTTCAGGAAGATGTATTAATTTAATGATGTCAAGAGATGGATGATCATGGGAGGCTTGAGGAATTGGATGGAGGGCATTTGAGGGCATGAGAAGCAAGAGGTAATCTTTTGTAATCATGGGAGGAGAAAGGAAATAAGGGCAAGTTAAAGGAGGAGGAGTAGCTGGAGAAAACAAAATGTATAACTTTGGCTAGCAAAGATGGTTTTTTTTCCATTGCTGATCAGTTTCCAAAGCAAATCAATTGGCAGCAGATTTTCAGGAAGCAAATGTGTAATGTGGCTACTCTGGATTGAAATCTACTAACCTTAACACAGGTTCAGCTCAGGAGGGTGTTTGTGTGGGAGTGTGAAAGTTTAGGTGGTAGAAAGCAGCTTTCCATGAGTAAGAATAGAAGCAAAGTGTTAATGCTTTATCACATTAATAGTTTTACAATCACAGGAGCTTGTTCCTTATCTGACAAAGAACTGGTTAATGCCAAAATCCAGTGTCCGGTTCGAAGTGTCTGTGGCTTTTAAAGTTTAAAATTAGCTTAGCTGTGAAATGATTTGTCAGAGACAAATAGCAAAGCTTTCTGGAAAGATCACCCAAGAGAAGGAAATTAGCCATGATGAATGAAGTTCTTGTTCACAGTTCTCACACTGCTCAGAGTTAAGTCTCCCCAGAATATTTTTGCTGGAATTCCTTTGCAGGCGCAGTGATTGTGCCATGGACTCACCCAGCGATGCCAGAGACTGAATCATGCAGTGAGTGTGTGAAGGGTAGATCCACTCAAGATCAAATACAGCCTGTGATTTTTTTGAATCACACATAAATAAAAGTTGGACAGATGGCTATGTTTTTTTTTTTTAGTTCTATTTGGCACCATGAAATAGATTTTGTGGAGCTCGTTAAATAATTGTGGTCTTTTACTGAAAACTATGCAAAATTTGGCCTCTTTTTTTTTTTTTTCTTTCCTCCCCAGTCTGATATTTTGGAAGCCTCCTAAGGATGTGCAAATTAAAATTTCTAGAGAGCAGACTTAATTTGATTGGTTTTATTCTGAAAAGTAGAGCAAAAGCTGTAAAATTGGGAAAATCTGTCACGGTTCTGTTACCTTTGAGAGATGGAGTCCCCCGGGGCTTTTGTACTGTTGAAAAACTGTAAAGCATCATTAAGTGCCGAGTGTCTGCTGGCCTATCAACTGCCCTGTGAAGATTTCCTTCTCTTCTAGCAGATGAAAAACATTATCCTCTCTGTTTATTGTAGAAAAAATCAGTTTGGTCTTAACAGGTTGTGCGGTGGTAGCTTTTAAGATCCTGAGGGAGGCAACCCCTGCATGAAGTAGTTTAAATTCCTTTTAGTGATGTTGGATTTGATTGTGATATTCTAAAGATAGCAGCATTCTTCAGCTGAAAAAGAGCTCTTCAGATCCCAAAGTTTATTTTTTTTTTTGGGGTGTGTGTAGCTTGTTTCTATAATTGTATTAATGTACTTCAGCTATTTTTGCAAGGTTGAGGTAGCGCTGGGGATTGCACTCGATGATCTCTTTGGGTCCCTTCCAGCTTCTGACATCCTGTGATCCTCTGATGTTTCCTGGTACTTCTGTGAGTTTGCTCACAGATCAAACCCTGGGAGATGCAGCTTAAATAGAGTGAGGTAAAAACTGAGGGTAGGAAAGATCTGGTCCTCTTCTGAGGCACCAAACTGTAGTAAGAAACCACCTTTGAACTATAATAAACTGCTAATCTTGGATCAAAACTGGAAGGCAGAAAATGAGTGCTTGGGGTCAAGCTTTGACCAGTTGGTGAGAACCATGGCTAGTTTTGACCTTCTAAAGCTTTGATTTATGAAGCTGTAAAAAGGTGAAACCTTTTCTTGAGCGATCCTTGGGATAGCTTGGAGGTTTGGGAGAGCAGCTTTCTGAGCTGAGGAATAGTTTTCGTTTTACTGCTCTTCCAACCTCCCGTGTGCGTAATGATACGGGGAGGAGATGGAGGGAAGGAAGTAGCCCTTTGCTAAATGCACAGGCAGATAAAACCAGCTGGAGCACATAACCTTCCTGGAGTAACTTGTCAAAAGAAGCACTACAGGGAAAAGATAATGCACAGCACCATTATAGGCAAAGCTGCTGGTTCCAGGGCCACTTTAAATTCCACTTTAAATTATTAAATACTGTAAACGCTATAAAGTTAATTAGAAGAGGAACAAACTCTACAAAGATAAATGTGTTTTCAATATGTTTCTCAGGGAGGGTACAGTAGAAACCAGTGAATGAGAGGAAATTTATTTCTGGCAGCACTCTAGACATGGAACTGTGGTTGAACTTTTTACCCTAATTACGTCCCCGCTAATGCCTGCAGCGGTCTGGAATCAAAGTGGCCCTTCAGGCCCTGGAAAGTCTCTGATGTGGCGAGCGTTTGTTGTGTGATGAGGGTTACTTAAGGAAGGGAAGGGGGGGAAAAAAAGGAATATTGTGACAGGATTTTTCAAAATTTCTCAGTTGCCACCCACCTCACTTGTTGCCTACAAAAAGAGAGTAATTGTTTGCATCTGTGTGTTTTTGTCTGCCTTCGAAATAACTGTTACAAATCAGTGTGACAGAGAACAGTTGAGGATTATAGTTTCTTTTCTTACATGTTTTAGGGTTGTTGCTCTGTTATGGGTTTCAACTACATCACAAAAGAGAAGGTTTAGGATGATTTAAATTGTTCTCTCTCTCTGAGGATCCTACCATGATTGGATATTGATGCTATTTAATGGTGGTTTTTTTTCCTCCTAAATAACAGCTGTCACCTCATGCTCATGCTTTGAGCAGCTAATTGCAAACTGCAATAACTTACAGCCCTCATATCTGTATTGTCACACAATTGCTGCCACTTGAGTAATTTGCTACAACTTGATGGTATTTGAGCTTCACATGCGAAGTCCTCCTTTTGTCCTTTTTCTTTCTTTCCTTCAGTAATATCAAATGTAGAGAGGAAAGGTCAAGGGAGTTTGCTGAGCTCCAGCATTTATGTATGGATTAGATGCTTTTAAATCTCTGAAGTATGGAAAAAATGACAGTGACAACACAATAAGTAGAATCCATTAAAAAAAAAATCTGATAGAGTTATTCATCAGTTCTGGTCTGGTTTTGAGGCAGAATGAATATATTTTGGTAGCTTTAAAATGTTAGATTTACAAATAATTTCAGATAGGTAATCATAGAATCAACCAGGTTGGAAGAGACCTCCAAGATCATTCAGTCCAACCTAGCACCTATCAATGGAGGAAATGTTTCTCCAGTAATTTAAAATAGAGGTGTAAAAGGCTTTTGGTGAAGAAAGAAACAAAAGGTAATGCATGCTCTTGAAAAGTATATGTAAATATCTTGCTTAATCCTTGATATCTTTACTTGTGGGTTTAAACTAGAAGAGGAGAGATGTAGACTAGATGTTAGGAGGAGGTTCTTTACAGTGAGGGTGGTGAGACACTGGAACGGGTTGCCCAGGGAGGTTGCAGCTGCTTCTTCCCTGGAGGTGTTTAAGACCAGGTTGGATGAGGCCTTGAGCAACCTGCTCTAGCGGGAGATGTCCCTGCCTTTGGCTGGGCGTTGGAGCTGGATGATTCTTGAGGTCCCTTCCAACCTAGACCATTCTATGATGATTCTGCCTAGGGAATACATAGGCAATAACACCTGAGGACAGACTTTACCCCATTTTGGGGTGTTTGCTCACCAAGTTGTTTTTAAAATCATTTGTGGTTGAAATTATTAATGAAGTGTTTGTGCAGTTTAATTACCTTATTTTACAGATGAGGCCTTAAGAGCATAACCTTGAAAGTTCTAATCCATGTTTCCTGCACAATTTGAAGGACCATTTCTTCTCTTTCAGTATCTGCAGTGTAGGTGTCTCTTTCTGTGGCGTGAGTGCAGTGTTCCTGTGTGCCTTACCTGTTCCAATTTCTCCTGGACACATCAGCCACATTTACCTAGGAAACTCCTCCAAATTTTAGGAAAAGTGGTCCAGTGGAGGGGGTGGCTGTATCAGTGGCTTCACTGAGAGAAAGGCTAAGTAAACTTAAGGAAAAGACTTTTTCAGTATGTGGGTGACAGCACCCTGGAGCAGGCTGCGGAGTCTCTCTCTTTGGAGATATTCAAAACCTATCTGGATGTGTTCCTGTGTGACCTGTCACAGGCTCACAGGATGTCAGGGGCTGGAAGAGACCCGAAGAGATCAAGTCCAACCCCCCTGCCAAAGCAGGGACCATACAATCTAGCTCAGGTCACAGAGGAACACATCCAGACAGGCCTTGAAAGTCTCCAGAGAAGGAGACTCCACAACCTCTCTGGGCAGCCTGTGCCAGTGCTCTGGGACCCTTACGGTAAAGAAGTTCCCCCTTGTGTTGTCTTAGGTGATCCTGTCCTGGCAGGGGCGTTGGACTGGGTGATCTTCGGAGATCCTTTCCAACCTCCAACATTCTGTGATTCTGTGCTGAGCTAACAGTTTTTTTCACCTTAAACAATTCATCTGGGAGCTGCCTCGATTTTGCTGTCAACAGGGCTCCTTGGTCTGAGTCTTTATTTTCAGGTGCTCTTTCCCAAGTTCAAACCAGCTTGCAATGAGTTCAGTTGCAGTGAAAATCCTGCACATCTGTAGAACATGGGCTGCCATGGCAAATCATGAAGCAAATCAAGTAAGATGTGAGAACATATAATTAATGGGCACTTAGGAAGATTTTGGCCTACCTGATGTGAGCAGAACGTCACCGAGGCTTTGTTGTTCACAGTGCTTTTTGAGTGCTTTAACTGTGAGATCTAAGCTTCTCTCTGCCCAACTTCAGTCATATGCACTCTAAAACCCTCTAATGCTTTCTTTGAAATGGGATTGTTTTCAGGCTCCTCAAAAATGGTAATTTGAGCCATACACTAGCATATAAACAATTAGGGTTTAGTAGCTTTATAAGCGACTGAAAGATGTCTTGTAATGATGGCTGTCATGCAATTTGAGGCAGAGGCTGTTTAATAGAGAGGTGATGAAGTGCTGCACAATCCCCTGAGTTTCTCCTTCTGTTGCTAATGACACCAATGGCAAAGCTATTTTAGCTCAAACAGGTTGGTACAAGGTTTTCTGTTTAATGTTGAATCCAAAACAGTGCTTTTGTGTGGGGGTTGGGCTGGCAGGGCGGGTGGGCGTGGAGCTGCTTACTTCATTTGGCCTTTGGTGGTGGTGATTACATGTGAGATGAGAAGATGGCAGTAGGCCTGTCAGAGCCATGAATCACAAGGCGAAGCAGAGCAAAGAAAGAATAAACCTGAAATCTAAGGAAATCTGTTACAAGAATCAACAAGATGAAATATTTGGTCCTTCATAATACTTTCACCATGTTAACAGTTGTAAAGCGAAGGCAGCTTTTGAGTATTGATTATTGAATATTCATCCACACCCAAGCTGCAGCCTCCTGGGACCAGATTGCAGAGGAACTTGACACTCCAAGATAGCTGAGCTAAGACCTCTCTGTATTTTGGAAGAAGCTTTGTAGTGCACTTCAGAAGAATGAGTTCTTTCGTGTCTTTAGCTTTTGACAGAATTCTTTGTTAAACATAACCAATAATGCCTCAAATAGATACAATTTATGTGCATATGTTTTAATAAGCAGCTGCTGTCTCAATTGTGCTGTCTTTCTGATCAGTGATGTATCAGAAAGTAATTAAAAAGTGCTTCAGAATTAATTAAATAAACTCTGATACCAATTTGGAGGTTTTTAAGTGTTGGCAGTTGGTAAAACCTAGGGCTGGCAGTCGCTGTGAGTGGCTCCACAAAATGCGCTGTTTGGGTTCTACATGTGTTGGCTAAAATTTGGCTAGAGGTGAGGTGTTTCAGCATCAATTTGCTCTGAGTGTGGTACTGCCAGAAATCTGCTATTTTTTCTGTTAAGCTGTCACATGTGGCTGCAAAAAACCCCTACTTTTATTATTTTGGTCTGTTACGATCTTGAAGATCAATGTGGCATTTATTGTACTAGAAATGATATGCATTTCTATCTGTGTCAATTCTGTTTCATTTGACAACAAGGCAACTCCTTAACTACTTTCATTCTGTATTTATGGAGGAAATACATCTACCAGACTGTATGATTGGTCAGCTGAAATGCTGTTGATAGGGGTAGAAGAGAAATCACAGAATCACTGAATTAACCAGGTTGGAAAAGACCTTCAAGATCCTTGAGTCCAACCTAACACCTTCCAGTTAATTAAAACATGGCACTCAGTGCCTCATCCAGACTGCTTTTAAACACCTCCAGGGATGGTGACTCCACCACCTCTCAATTGTATTCTACAAAGAAGTTAAACTTTACTCCTGCTCTCCAAGATTTAAAGACATTTTTCCAGCTAAGCACATATCTATAGACTGGTTAAGAACAGCCAGTTCAAGTCTCTAACTTTTCATGTCAAAGGACTCATAGGGCTGGAGCAGCTCTCCTGTGAGGACAGGCTATGAGAGTTGGGGCTTTTCAGCCTGGAGAAGAGGAGGCTTCGAGGAGACCTTGTAATTGCCTTCCACTGTCTGAAGATGCTCTACACGAAGGCTGGGGAGGGACTATTTGCAAGGTTTTGTAATGACAGTATGAGGAGTAATGGGTTTAAACTGGCAGAGGGGAGATTTAGACTAGATGTTAGGAAGAAGTTCTTTACAGTGAGAGTAGAGAGACACTGCCACAGCTTGCTCAGGGAGATTGTGGATCACAGAACGTTGGTCAGAATCACATTCTGTGATTCTGTGATCCACAGCCCCCCTGGAGGTGTTCAGGACCAGGTTGGATGAGGACTTGAGTGACCTGTTCTAGTGGGAAATGTCCCTGCCTATGTCTGGGGAGTGGAACTGGATGATCTTTGAGGTCTCTTCCAACATAAACCATTCTATGACTGTTTGCTTACATAGAAACCCAAAATTTAGTCCAGAATATAGCAGGAAGAAAACCCCTAAACAACATATAGAAAGCTTCTGCTCTGAAAAGTGGAGCTCCAGCTGTACTTTGCCTCAGTGATAGCTATGGTCAAGTAAGCCTTGCAGAGAAACAAATCTCCTGAGACGCCGCTAATCGTCCTGTATTAACTAACTGGAAATGTGATGGGACAGCTATGTTTTGTAACATGTGGTATGTCTCAGTCAAGTGGAAAGTGTGTCACACTCCAGTCTCCCTGCAAAAGCGTGGCACAGCTGAGCAGCCAGCTTGTGCTATATTTTACACTTCAGCGACAGACGTGCCACATGCCGCAGAGCGGAGCGATGTGATACAACATGCTCCAGTACAGAAAGCTGGGGTGGGGGACCTTGTATGGCTTTGTTTAGCTTTCCCTGTTTTGAAATGGAAAAACCAAAACAAACCCACCCAATCTAGAAAGTCTTTTCGGAGGAGGAGAATGGGCAATGTTGTTGTGTGCTGAAAATACAATAGCAGGGATGTGTCGCGTACCGCTGGTACCGCGGAACGTGGGAAGAGCCACCTGCTGCCAGAGCTGGAGTCATTTGGAAGTTGCTAATTATTTTAGTGGTTTTAAGGATTTTCCTTCCCTTTTATAGATTCATAGAGTGGTTTGGGTTGGAAGAGACTTTAAAATTCATCAAGTCCCATAGGCAGGGATGCCTCCTACTAGCCCAGGTTGCTCAAGCCTCATCCAGCTTAGCCTGGAGCACCTCCAAGGAGGAGGCATCCACAGCCCCCTTGTGCAACATGTTCCAGTGTCTCCCCACCCTCACTGTCAAGAATTTCTTCCTAATCTCCAGTCTCAAACTCCCCTCCTCAAGTTTTGATCCATGCCCCCCTGTCCTATCACTACAAGCCCTTGTAAAAATCCCTTCCTGGCTTTCTTATAGGCTCCTTTCAGGTACTGGAAGGCCATTATTAAGGTCTCCCCTTACGGCATTTTATGTTTTATTCTTTGAGCTGATGCTTATGTTCTTGTAGTATCTGTTATTAAAATACCAGTACGTGGTTAAAACAGCCTTAAATTTTCCAGTTGTGGATATACAACACAGTCTTCCTTCCTAACATCTCAACTACAAGGAGGAAGCAAAGGAGCTGTTAGTTTACTTGAGCAAAAATGGACATAATAGATGTCAAAAGTACTCAGAACTGAAAAAAAATCTGTGACCTCCATCAGTTCAAAACATCTGTTCCAGGGCTGTCAAGAAAATTTATATTTTCACATTCTTCCCCCATGCAGCTCTACCTCTCTCTGTTTATCTGTTAACAGCATCAGTAAGTGTAGCTGGGTGCAGTTCTAGGCTGAACTCAGAGCAGTTTAAAATCTGGTATGTGCTGTTTCGTTTTGGAGACTAATCTCATTGGTGATAATTTTTGGCTATTCTGCTCTCTCTTTAAAGAAACAGATGCAGTGTTTTATGCTAGTAGAGGAAGCAAATGCAGGTTTTTTTTCCTTACAGAAAGTGTTACTAATTTCCAGAAGAATTTACTGATAATAGGTTTTTTTTCCCTTCTGTTCTTGTTTGTGATCTTTTCATACTTGTCAACAAGCTGGGTCATCTTAAACTGTTTTTGAGGGAAAACTTTCTATGTATTATTTGTATCTGAGAGCTTTTTTGGACACCTTTTAAAAAGAAATAACAACATCTGGAACTAAACAATTCAACATAATCGCAGATTTGGTCCATAATACTTTGCTGTGAGCATTTAAAATGTGTCTGAAGTTCTCCTATCTAAATTTTCAGGATGTGCTGGCAACTCTTTTCCACAGACTGTGAGACTTCTGTGTTGTCTACTAAAATTAGGATGTCCTGTCTGACATGAGTCAATATTAAACACTGCATTCCAACATCTTGCTGCATTAGTAATACAGCACTGGCTTCTTTTTTGCCCCCCACCCTCTCAGCTATGCTCTTCCTCTCGTGCTTTTTGGATAACAAACCTTTCAAATAAGGGCTTTCCATGCTGTGTGTTTTTGTGAAGTGTCTCATATGTTCCTGGCACTGTGATAAATGCTGTTTGTGGGGCATGTGTGTAGTATGTCCATTATGTGCTATTGTTATGATAAGTGGATGCACTTGATCTCCTGGAGGGGAGTGCTGGCCTTGCCACTTACAAGCAGCACTTGACAACTGATTCATGGGATGGTAATTAGAAGAGCTTCACAGGAGTCTGTGTATCTTAACACTCTCAGCAGCAAATACCAGCTGGTGAACCGATAAATAAGGATAGAACAGTGGGGAAGAAGCTGTCTTAGAAGCCAACAGAAAATCGGGATCTGACAGAAGAAACTGAGGCTTGTAAGCATCTGAAATGGAACAGAGACTGAAAGATGAGTTGACAGAGAACAATTTATTTTTAGTCCTCCAAATCAGTGAATTATAAGTAAGTCAATTCATTACCTGCTCTAGTGAGCCATACTGAGGGGGGGTGTGGACTCGACCTCCAAAGGTCCCTTCTAATCCCTACCATTCTGTAGTACAGAGAGTATAGGCATAATCAGCACAGCAATCCTCTGGCATGAAATTATCTTTTTGTTAGAAGTTCTTAAATCTCTTCCTAAGGTAGACTGTTGTAAATGTTTTCCTAAAGGTGCCTATCTCTTACCATAGCTTTTTAGCTGAATTGATCAGAAGTTGGTAGATTCTAAAAACATAAGTGATTGCTCCTCAGAAGAACAATGTGTACAAGGCCAAGGAGAGCATTTCAGAACCACTTCCAAATGGTAGCATGAGAATAGACATGAAGAATAAGGCAAAGAATTTACTTGCTTTACAATAAGCTTATTTTAATGTGCTCTTACCATTAAGTATTATTTGAACAGTATAGCAAAGCTTGTAATCATATGGCAGTGTAATGTATTTAATTATAAGCTTTGCCTTTTAATGAAGTTTAGCTTCATTAAATACTTCTAATGAAGTTTAGCAAAACCGTTTTTGCTAAGACAAAATGGACATAACTTTGGCTGAAGCAGAGATGACATAATGTGGTTTCTTAACACATTTGTCTTCTGTAATTGATAGAATTAATTCAGACCTGGGCAGCAAATCATGGCAATACAAATTTGCCTGTGAGCAGGAAAGGTTCACACAGTACCACACCTTGCAGTAAAAGGTAGTTTATTTTCATCCACCTTAAGAGAGAGATTTATGTCACCTGAGAGGCAGATAGACAAGATACGGGCAGTGGTTTACAACCTTCAGGAGAGACAGAGCACTGTTAAGCCTCAAGTTCTCTCAGACAACGGCCTGAGTTATGCACAGAGACCAAAACCAATCCTTGCTGAGCCAGTCTTCAGTCATTTTAAGAGTTACACTCTGCAGGATGGAGAAATGCCTTGCTTATAAATTACAGAAACAAAATACTGCTGACCTTGGAGTCAGAAGAGTAGAGGGGGAAGTGCTGAATGGCATTTGTAAGCGCTAGCATTGGGGAGATGTAGGGAGCAACACTTCAGATGTTTTCATCTCTTTCATGAACTTCCACTGGAGGACTTTGAAAGGAGTGGTACCTCTGCTCCCAGTCCTTTGTGGCTTTGTTCTGCCTACCTGCTGTAATGCTGTGTTAGTTCTCCTTTTATCCATTTCTTTTATTCAGAACCTGCACATTGCACGCACAGATGGCTGCACCACTTTTTGTCTAGTGGTCTTTTTGACACAGTCACACAAATCCCATCTATTATTCTTTCCACACAGGAGCAAGCAGTGTGGTTTTCTTTTGGTATATCTCTTTTGGATGTTCAGGCTGAGACTTGTAGTAACCAAATGTTTCCTGCAGAGTTGATGACTGTGAAAATATTTCTATTAAATGCCTGTGGAGATGGTGAGGTAAAAGGATAAGATGAATTTGTTTTACTAGACTGATAGACTTGATCAAAATATTTGAGGAAGGTAGAAGTGTGAAGTTTGTATCTCTTGGTGTTTAACACAAATACTTCAGTGCTGTATCAAATAATTTCCTCTCTTGTATTTAAGGGATTAGACTTAGCAACATGTGTCTGAGATTGGTACAGGTTTTTCTTATTTAGCAATAAGTGCTTCCATGCTCATTGCAATTTGTGGTACACTTAAAAATGTCTGTGCTGCTTTGTGTCTCACTGCTGCACTCACATTTTGGGGAAGTGTCACTTTCTCAGAAATCTTACTCTGCTTTTCCTGCTTTTGATTGAATTTGTTAAGTACCATCAGCTAAAGTAAGAAAATTACTTACAGAGTTGAGTTTTCAAGCTCTTATTGTGAAAAGTTGGGATGCAGAGAGCCAGAGAGTTGTAGGATTCTAGACAGTAAAAGTCAAAAGGAAAGGTTTTTCCTGAAGTGATGTTTAAGGAATAAATAATGGAATCTTTGGCACTATTTTGTTGCTGCTTTTTGGTTTTCATTCTCATGTGCCTCCTTCAGAGGGCTTGAAAATAAATCATGCAACTTAAAGTCTTTTCCACTTTATTGCAGATTAGTTAGCAACTGCATTGCTTTGCATGGTTACTGACTGATGCAAAGGATAATTCAGCGAGTTTGTGTTGGGAACAGACATAAAAGCTGGAAAAGCAGAATGTGTACAAATTCTGTCATGCAGGAATAAGTAATTGCATAAAAATGATCTAAATGTTGGAACAACTTACCATAAAAATAGAGAACTCATTGTTGCTTGAAGCCTTTTAAGACAAGATTAGGTTGCTTGGTGAAAAAAAATTTCTTTGAGCTTCTGGGATGTTGTGTGCATGGCCTGGAAAGAGAAGATGATCCTCTGAGTACTGAAATCTGTTAATCTGAGCAAACCTTCTTCAGGGCCACGAGAACAGAATTGCCTTTGTGGTCTCAAGATGCCAATAATATTACTACAAAGATCATAATCAAATCTCATGCTTCAACTTTCCAGTGTAAAGGTTCAGGAAGGAATTTTTCTAATATACAATTAGTTAACTCTGTAGTGTGCACTGTGTTTTGGTTTTGCTTCTCTTGCCCTTCTGTGAAGCATCAGAGAGAGGCTACAGCTAGATCTAGAACAGGGTACTGGACAATCCCCACCACCAGTTTTATGCCTATCAAACTTGTTTTGTTTTTCTTTCTGGCCTTCTGAGACCATTCTCTAATTGTTGTCAATTCTCTTTGAGTTGGGATGTTGCTCTTCATGTGGCAACAGGGAGGCAAGTAAACACCTGTGAGCGGGCTGAGTAAGGACTTTCTAGGCACAGAAAACTTTGGCCTCATGCTGGTTCCATCAGTCTTCTCCTTTTGGCTGTATAAAAAGTGGGTGTTTTGCATGGTGTATTTGTCTCTGTGTGCAAACATTTCACACAACTTTTATAAACTGTGTGACTCATAGCAAAGCTGTGAAGAGGTGGTAGTTGTGTTGTGATGCATGAGCACAGATGTAGGCAAGTGCCAGCTGTACGAGGCATCTGTTATTTTTGCTCTATCCCTGCACTGCAAGAGTCAAACAGAAGAGCTTGAGTGTATTTGGGTATCTATTAATGCCAGCATTTTGAAGTCATTGCTGAATCTGTGTCCATTACCTTGTTGATATCTCTGCATTAAGCAGCTCTTTAAACAATCAGGACACTGAATAGGAATTTGTCAATAATCTCTGGGAGTAATTTGCAAGAGTTCTATTTGTGACACGCTTCATGTTATTACCTGACCACAAAACCCCAAGTGTTTTCACATTCCTAACTTAATCATTTCTCTCTATAGAATCAGGACTGATACACTGAAGTATGATCATAGATTCACAGAATGGTTTGGGTTGGAAGGGGTGTTCAAGATCATCCAGCTCCAACGCTCCTGCCATGGGCAGGGACACCACCCACCAGCCCAAGTCACTCAAGACTTCATCCAACCTGTCCTTTAACTCCTCCAGGGAGGGCGCATTGACAGCCTCTCTGAGCAACCTGTGCTAGTGTCTCCCCACCCTCACTGTAAATAATTTCTTCCTAATCTCCAGTCTCATCCTCCTCTCTTCCAGCTTAAATCCATTCCCCCTCATGCTGTCAGCACAGTGATGAGGATTCGTGATCAGCCAAAAGAAGGATGTGACAGAACAACAATTATTCAAGAGACAGGGTTGTTGCTCATAACTCTGTTGGAACAATGCTTGTTAGAAGGAACATACTGTGGAGTTGTAGTCATGTAGTTAGCTGTAATCAGTCAAATCAAAATGGAGCTGTTCAACACAGGCTTTATTAATGATGCTGATATCATTTTAGCTGTATAAACTTCTGGGATTCCTGTTTGGAAAGAAGACTCTGTGTATTGTTATCACAACAGTAGTTTCTCCTAGGTAACAGATGTACTTAAAGCAAAAAAAAAACCAGTTTGTCCACAGCCCTTGCTGTAGATTCCTGCATTTTCTAGCAGCAAAGAGCTTCTAATGGAAAGTAGACTTGAGTTTCACTGCTTTAAAAGTGTTTCTGAAAAGCCTTTGAAGTGCTTAAAAGTAATAAATAGCACCTTCTAGTTATTAGCCTAAATATGTGCCTAGAAAAATGTATATTTTGGGAAGAATTTCAGCAGGCAAAATGTCAAGACTGAATTTTTTTTTACCACCCCCATTGTTTCTCTGGCAGTTGTCTTCCTGTGCATATATTGTTTCTCTGCTGTGTGTTATTGTGTGCACCATTTTATTAGCTTGAGGTAAACAGTTGGCAAGTCCATTTCTCCAGAAAATTCTTGAGCAGTCTGAGCAGATCCAAAAGGCAAGTGAGTGTTGTGTCAGGAATTGTGTTAAACTCCGTAAAATAAAGCAGATATGGGCAGGGGGAAACTCCCTCTTTTACCAGTCCTTAGGAGATGTTTGTACAGCTGGCAATTTGTGCTCCTTCATATTCGTTAACCTAGAAGTAGCCAACGTTTTAATGCGTTCTTGGAGGGGAAAGAAGGTGTTGCAGAAAAGAACTGCCACATCAAAGCTTCTCCTCAGCTTGTAAAATGGTTTCCACCTCTACCTTCCTCAGCCCTATCAGAGCACTCAGCACTTTCTCCCTCTGAAAAGAAAGCAAGCCTTTTTATTAAGAAATGCCCTTGGAGCTTTTATTTATATGGAAATGATAACAGTGACACAGAGCAGTTGGAAGGATCTCTCTAGTTCAAACAAAAGTCCATCAGAGATGTGATGTGAATTCTGTGCAGCGTGTCTCTAGCAAAGCCAGTCATGGTTCAGCTGTTGCATGGAGCCAAGGAAGCACTTCCCTTGGCAGAATGGTTTTCAAATAACAAGCATGTGCTCTTAAAACTTCATGCCTATCAAATGGCTTGTGTTCTGCTGGTCAGCTCTGCTGTTCCAAAGTCTTACTTGTGACAAAGGAAACTAAGAGGTTGGTAAGCAGTTGCACAATACAGGTTTTTGCCCACTGAGGAGATCATAATTCAGTTTTAATCATACCTTCCCTTAATGCAGAAGGCTTATACTGACCCTTTGTTCTCCAGCATTCTGCTCAGATTGCTGGGGTTTTCCTTTTCATTTAACATGCTAAATAATAAAGAGAGGCTGAAATAGTTTGAAATAATTGCACAAAAAGCTTCTCTTTTCATTCAAGTCTTACTCTTCTTCATTTTAGCACGAGCCCACCTTACTGCTGTGTGGACCTTTATTCTTTGAGAACAGGAGAGATGGTCAAGTCCATACAGTTTAAAACTCCTATTTATGATCTGCATTGCAATAAAAGGTAAGGAGGTTTACATTCTTTCTACCCCAGAGCATGCAAAATGTCAGTGATTAATACAATTTCTGGTGTCTGCACTCCCTGACTTTGTTATTTTGACTTTCCTCTCAGCATAGCTTTGGTTCTCTATTTCTCCAGCAGTATTTCAGTTTGATTATGCCAATATTCTTCTCCAGTGGCTTTCATTTAAAAAAGCTCAAAGCATTTTGCATCTGAAATCATTTAAGCTTTTTCCAGTTGTGATGTGGGTGCATTGTTGGCATCCTCTATCATCCACCTACAGATGGAGAAATGGGATCATGGAGAGTTTAAAGAGCGTAAGGCACTAAAGAGTCTCTCTTCTTTGTGTTCCATTGTTCTGCCATATATTGCCTTCCTGCACACCTGAAAAATACCTAGTGTGCAGAGTGCCTTACAAGAAATAATTCTCCTGTGAGTCAAATAGTAGTTGGGATAACATCACCTGAGATGTTATTTCTGAGAGAAAGCAGCTTAGGAGGCTGAGCACTGCAGGGTTCCACAGGGTTCAAAGAGAGCAGAATCTGTTGTTTGCACAGCATCAGGAGTTCATATTTTCCTGAATTAACTCCAAGACACACAGCACTGAACACCTGTCTAGTGTATCACATCTTTCTAAGACAGAAGGCAAAACCCAAGATCCCTCCATGAGAATCTTGAAGATCCTTTGGCACTCCTGATGAGAGAACTTGATGCAGTGACTTTGGCCAAAGTCCATCATTGTGCTGCTTGCTCGAATGCTTCCTTCCACCCAGCTATTAGTTATTAGTCACTGTGTGTCTTTAGGTGCCTTATGGAAGGTGTGCATCATGATTCCTCTGTTAGTGGCAGGGCCCTGAGTGAAGAAATCACCGCATTTCTTCAGCAGTGCAGATTTGTTTGCCACAACTGACAGTCCTTCAGTAGGAAGGTCACATAATAATACAAATCATCAAAAACAAATTATCAGGCTAGGTTTTATCTGCCTGGTTTGTAGGGCAGTAGGTAGCATATGTGAAGACCACAAAAGAATATGACCACAAACTGGATTCCTGCAACTAAGGGACATCAGCTGTGCTGGAGATAACCATAAAGGGCACAAAAACTCTCCAACCCTAGCAGCCACAACTGTTTGGTTAAAGAGATATTTGTCTATCATTGTACCATCTAAATCTACATGTTAAAGGCTACATTCAGTCATAGAACCATAGAAGGGACCTCCAAACTCAACCAGTCCAAGTCCCCTGCATTCAGCAAGGACATCCTCCACTAGATCAGGCTGCCCAGAGCCCTGTCAAGCCTGACCTTGAATATTTCCAAGAATGGGGCCGCAACTGTCTCCCTGGGCAACCTGTTTCAGTGTTCCATCATCCTTATGGTGCAGAACTTGTTCCTAACATCCAATCTCAATGTGCTTTGCTCTAGTTTCAAGCCATTGCTCTCATCCTGTCCCTGCAGGCCTTTGCAAACAGTCCCTCTGCAGCCTTCTTTAGCCCCTTTCAGGTACTGGAGGGCTGCTGTTAGATCTCCCTGGAGTCTTCTCCAGCCTGAACAAGGAGGAGCTCCAGAGGGAAGGTCAAATAGAAGTTTCAGAGAAAGGTAGTACTATGTAACAAAACACCTTTAATACCACAAGCAATCTAATAAGAAGAAGGTTGTTTTGGTGGTGTGAATGTTGAAAGAAGTAAGGGATGGGGATGGTAGTTTTTGTTGTCCCCATCAGTGTGCTGGTTGTGGATATGGTTGTTATGTCAAAAGCCAGTTTCACTGAAGTGGTTGAGTTGATAAGTTGCATGCCATGAATAGGTCACTGTTCCTTTAAGAGCTGTCAGAAAAAGTTCAGTACTTATCTGTGCAACTGTCCCTTGAAAAATTTAAGGTTCCCTTGTGTCCAGTGTGATGACAGTAAATCCTTCCAGTGTGGCCTCCTAGCAGAAGAAAAATCCAATTGTAAAAACAGTCAAAAGGCAAATCATCATTCAGAGTTTCTCCCAAGTAAAAAGTCTTTCCAGGTGCTAATGTTTCTTTTCCTAACTGGTAGAAATGGGAAAGCTGCTTCAAAGCAGTGTGGCTGTATCCAAGGTAGCAGCTTTTCTGGTATGCATCAGATTCTGTTGCTACCCAAGCAAAGCTTTGCTGGTTCAGATTGAAAATGCATTAACTGTGGCCAAGTGCAGTGCTAATGGTGCATGCTGTACTCTAATGGAGCCCAAAGTTTGGATGTGGAGTAAAATTGGAGTTGCAGAAGAATGGAAAAGTGTTTATTATTTATGTATTTATCCTCTAGAACCATCCATCTGGTAGGGCTCATTTATGCAGAAAGACAGCACATCTTCAAAGAGCAGAGACCAGAGATCTGCAGGATAAGGAACTATTGCACTCCAATACAGACAGGCTTTCTGCACAGACATTGCACTGCTCACACATTCAGAGCCTGTCCATTATTCATTGCTTAACTTCTCCCACAAAGCCTAAAAGGAAGTTAGAATTGACATTTCCTTTTGGTTTTCTCTCCTGCAGTTTAAGCAATTGTAAGATACATCACTTAACTAGATAAGTTACTTAACTGGATATGTCATTTAACTAGATCCACTGATTGTCCCAAACTTCTATATGCAGAGTTTCTAACTTGTAAAAACTGAGATTTGTAAACCAGAAGGTCGTAGGGAAGCATCTTTTTGACAATGAGAGAGCTGCAAGCAAATAATCCTAAAATCATAGAATGCACTGTGCTGGAATGGACCTTTGAAGCTGCTCTAGACCAACTCCTCTACATTCATCAGGGACATCCCCAGCTAGATCAGGTTTCTCACAGCCCCATCATGCCTGACCTTGAATGTCTTCAGGGATGGGGCCTCCACCACCTCCCTGGGCAACCTGCTCCAGTTAATGTAGAAATCTTCCATTAATTCCTTACATGACTTAACACATCTGAACCCCTCTTGTTTAGTTATGGGTTCTGCCCTTTACTTTTGGCACATAGGCTGCTCTCTCTGGAAGTGTCCCTGTGCTTCCGGTTCTAGCACTGAATTGTGTGAGCATGAATGATTTTTGTCTGAAAACGTCCCTTAATTTCTACCTTCCAGGAATATGTAACTCTTGTTTCTAGGGGCAGGCCAATAAACAATAACCAAGTCCCAGGATGAGATCTTACAAACCAAAGAGTCCTGCAAGAACTGGAGATACAGAACAGTGCTTATTACTTTAATCAGCTTCTCTATCAGCCAAACAGAAAGTGGCTCAGATTACACTGGCCTCTTGAACAGACTTCAGGAGTCATCTTGGGAGCTACAGATGCAATCTCTTTTACTTGGCAAATGTGTTGGTAAAAAAATAATAGCAAAATCAATTAACAGACACATAGATAAATTGTGCCTGCTGGGGGAGCATTAGTGCAGTCTTCTAGGTGGAAATTGTGACTCAAAACTTATATATCTGAAGGCATCAGCAAGCATGTGGGCAAGGGGTACAACTGGATTTTAACTGAGTTCTTCACTGAGCCTTTCAGGTATTGAGTTCTCATGGGGTAAGGAGGTGCTCTTGTGGCTAAACAGTTTAAAATAGGGGGGACAAAAAAGAGGAGTTAATGGTTGCTTTTCACACTGCCGGGAGATAAGCATCACACTTCACCCAGGGTTATGTGTTGAGACTGATGTGATTCAGCAGCTTCTTAATGAGGATTCTTCTGCACTGTAAAACACAGTCAGAATTTTCAGATAAATCGTTAGCTGTGCATTTTAGTCGCTCAGAGGTTGTGATTTTTAGCCACATCACATCTTGATAATTAAAACAATTAGAACAGCATTTAATAATGCTCCATGTTGTTAACTAATTACCAGAAGTATTGTCTCATATTCTTCCTAATGAGACCATAATCAGATCCTACATTAATGATGTATTTTTTTGGCTTCCCAAGTGGTTCTTTCATTTCAAGAGTTTAAGAATTTAGTTTTGGGAGGTCATAAATATAGGAGAAAATGTATCCTGGTTATAAAGCTTTCAGGATGCTTCACTTTCCCAGTTTGCATCTTTGGAATCTCTTTTTTCAAATAGCATTGTGCTTCCTGTATAGTTATCATGTGGATTTTGTTCTTTGTTTCAAGTAAGCATAGAGTCACAGAGTGCCCTAGGTTGGAAGGGACCTCAGAGCTCATCTGTTCCAACATCCCTTCCATGGGAAGAGATACCTTTCAGTTAGACTCTGCTGCTCAAGATCTCACCCAATCTGGTCTTGAACACCTCCAGGAAGGAGGCAATCACAGCCTCCCTGGGCAGCCTATTCCAGAGTCTCACCACCCTCACACTAAAGAACTTCCTCCTCAGCTCCAGTCTAACCCTGCTCTGCCTCAGCTTCAAACCATTCCTCCTTGTCCCATCTCTAGACACCTCAGGAAAAGTTCCTCTGCAGCCTTTCTGTAGGATCCCTTTAGCTATTGGAAGGCAGCTCTAAGGTTGCCCCAAAGTCTGAACACCTCTAGCTCCCTCATCCTGTCCTAATATAGCAGAGGTGCTCCAGCCCTTGCATCATCTTTGTGGCCTCCTCTGGGCTTACTCCACCAGCTCTGTGTCCTTCCCATGCTGCAAACTCCAGAACTGGAGGCAGTATTCTACTGAAGAGGTATTTCACAAAAGCAGTGTGTACAGGCAGCAGTCAGTACTTAGATACCTATCTGTGATTTTGCTGCTTGACACTAATTCTGCTTTGCTTAGCTGTCTTTGAGTGTTGTTCATCTTGCTGTGCTGAAGAAAGCACTGCTTTTAGGAAATAAGATGGTTTAATAAATTAGCAGTGAGATGGGCAGTGGAATTATTTCCATTGTAGCTTCTGCACTCCCCATTGGTGATTTGATTGTTACTTGAGTCCCTCTAAGTAATTCAGGATCCTGACAATTCCATTCTTTGTTTTTAATGGAGCTTTTACTGCAGGAGGTGTATCATAAATATGCTGTGTTATTCTGTATCAGATCTGTGTACTTCCTGGAGTGAAGGTTATGTGGTTGGGATGAGAGAAAATCCTCCCTAACTGCCACGTGTCGGTAACCTGCCTCTTTATCACTGGAGATTTTATATCGATGCTTTGGAAATAATTACATTTAGATATTGAATCTTTAAACCAATGCATTTAATGTTGAAAGCACACATTCCATTTCTGTCTTTTCAGGATCCTTGTTGTAGTCCTGCAGGAGAAAATTGCCGCCTTTGACAGCTGCACCTTCACCAAAAAATTCTTCGTCACAAGTACGTATGATGAGAATTGGCCTCAGTCTGATTGCTTTGGTGGGGAGCAGTGGTGTGGAACAGATTTCTTTTGGTGTTGTTTTCTACTTTTATTTCCAAATCCTCAAAGCAGATCTCCATGACTTCATTTGGAACTTCATTTGGAGCTTCATTTAGGACTCTTCAGCCTGGAGAAGAGAAGGCTTCGAGGACACCTTGTAGTAGCTTTCCAGTATCTGAAGGGGGCTACAGGAAGGCTACTAGGGAGAGACTAGTTACAAGGTCTTGTAATGACAGGACACGGGGTAATGGGTTTAAACTGGCAGAGGGGAGATGTAAGCTAGATGTTAGGAAGAAGCTCTTTCCAGTGAGGGTGGTGAGACACTGGCACAGGTTGCTGCCTATGGTGGGAGGATGGAACTAGATGATGTTTAAGGTCCCTTCCAACCTAAACCATTCTCTGATTCAGGAAATCTCTTGCTTCAAAGAAACCCCAAATGCTACTCTGTGAATCTTTGTCTCCTTTGCATATTTATTATTGCTGTAACTAACTTTTCTCTGCTGCGAAGAGCACTTTCACTGGCATCCAGCTTCAAAATTCTTAGGTTCATATTGCACAAAAGCATGCAAAAGCTTCAGGTTTTGGAGTTTCAGATTGTGTACAGCAGCAGCAGCTTGAAATCACATTAAGAGTGATCTGGCTGCTTTTCATTTTTTGTTATCTCTTAAGTTGAAGTACATTGGTTAGTTTGGTTTGGGTTTTTTTTAGTATATATCTTTACTTTAGAAGGCCACAAAGCTTAAGCAGCTTAGTAAAGTGTTGTAGTAGATGAGCTATAGGCAGGTATTTACCTGCAGGTCCTTTCTCACCTTGAGCATGACTGGGATATGACAGTGATTGTGCCCCTGTGCTAAGCACAGGTAAGGATGCACCTCAAATACTAAGTTCACTTTTGGCTCCCTCCAAGAAATGACATTGAGGGGCTGGAGCAGGTCCAGAGAAGGGCAACAAAGCTGGTGGAGGATCATGAGGAACAGCTGAGGAAACTTAGATTCTTCAGTCTGAGGAAGAGGAGGCTGAGGGGGTGACAACTTTGCATTCTGCAACTCCCTGAAAGAATGTTAGAGTGAGGCAGAGCTTGGTCTCTTCTCCCTAGTATCAGGTGATAGAGTAAGAGGCAATAGCCTGAAAAATTGTGCTGGGGGTGGGGAAAGGTTAGGTTGGCTATTAGGAAAAAAATTCTTTGCTGCAAAAGTGGTCAGGGGTTGGAACAGGCTGCCCAGGGAGGTGACAGAGTACCCATGCCTGGAGGTGTTCAAGAAACCTGTGGCCATGGTACTGTGGGACATGGTTTAGTGGTCATGGTGGGGTTGGGTTGAAGGCTGGACTCAGTGATCTTAGAGGTCTTTCCCAACCAAACTAATTCTACAGTTCAGGGAACTGTTTACTCAGGCTTCCCTTGTCCTTCTGTAGTCCTTTCAGTAGGAGGCAGTGGATTGTCATGGGTGAGATGCTCTCTAAAAGCTGTTCCTCCAATTAAATGTCCCTTTGCTGCCTCAGCATCTGTCCCACAGTAACTGATATATTAGTAGGAAAAAGAGAATGCTTTCTACTGCTTGTGCTCTGCTCTGTCACAGGGTGTGAGTAGGATTAGGAAGCCATTTACCTGCTTCCAAGCCTGTGCCTGTTGTAATACTAAACACCAAGAAAGTACTGACCAGGAAAAAAGTTGTTGTCAAGTAGTTAATGACTTGGGCTTCTGTCTGGCAATTAGAATGGCCTCTTCAAGTCTGAAGATTACTGTGAGATCATTGTTTATTTGGAAGAGTCAGGGTTTTGTTGTTGGGGAGTCTGAAATTTTCTGGATGTGTTTTTGTCATGAGGGGAAAAAGTTCTAAATGATTTCTTGATATCTTTGTATTGTGAAGAAAAATCTGTTCAGGAAAAGCTGCTGCTTCTGATAGTTTGAAGTAAAGCAGCTTCATGCAGTAATATTCAAGTTGCCAATAGGTGTCAGTTTCCTCCTATACATGGATTTAAGATGCTGGGAATCTGGGTTCAGTGAAGACGGCCAAGTGAAAAAGGACTCGTTTGTGTTCTATTCCTTGCTCCTTTTGATTTCACAGAAGAGAATTAGGGTCCAAGCCTTATTTTGTTTTAGATCAAAAGAGGAAAAAAGTATAAATCAATCCATTAAGTGTGTGTTTTGGCAATTGCCTGTGCTTTTCTGTCTGCAGGGGTCTTGTTTGTTTCTTTTTCCCTTCTCTTAAAAAAAAAAAACAAACTGTAATTTAACAGTGCAGTGTATTTGCAGTATCCTGTTCCTAAAGACAAATTCTGATTAGCATTGTGTTGTTGTGGAGCAGCCATGGAACTTAAAGAGGATAAAAGAAAGCTTTTTGAAGATGTTTACCAGTTAATTTGAAAATCCAAGCTCCTATTCACAGTCTGTTTCTCCAGAGAAACTCAAAGGCATTCTCAAACTTTGTTCTGATTCTGGGCTTCCAAAGCTCAGTTAAAGACCTCTCCTTGTTTTGTCCCAGGCATTCTGGAAAGCTGCAAGACCCAGCACCACAGTCCCCTCCCTGTCACCTCCCCAGCTTGCCTGTGGGCAGTGGTGGCTGTGACTGGGCACAAAGATTTGTTTTTTTCTCTATATGAATGTGTTTCTTGGACCTGTGCTGGTGAATAGTTGTCCTGAGGATTCTGAAGCTTAATTGTTTCACTTAATGGCTTATACTATCAAGAGGGTGTTATGCTCTAGCATGTTGAGGCTGCAGCAAAGCTTTTGTTTAGGCTTTCAGACTTCATATGTGCTGAAATCTCGCCAACTGAAGAGTATATCTTTAAAGGCTTAAGTTACTCTGACGTGTCTGAAATGTGATGGAAATGAGCTACCTAGTTAGCTGCAAAGATTTTTGGTAGCCAGCCAACTGGCCAGCTCTGGACTCTTGCTGTGCTATTTTTGTGTTTGAATTTAGAAAAGGGCAGTGCCAGTTTAAATTGGAAAAGTAGAAATCCCTGAAATGGAAGCTCAGCACAAGGTCTTCTAGGCCTTGTTGGTTCCCAGCTCTGCAGGTGTCCCATCTGGACCTGTCTTCAGCTGGACAGTGGCAATATGGATGTCACTGGCTGTCTAGAGGAGTTTTCATCCTGGAGATTCACAGCTGAGTTATCTAACTGCTCTTGGACAGAAGCAATGGCATGAAAGGTCAAAAAATATTAACTGAGGATCACTAACTCTGTGAAGATATTTTTGTTGCTGTGTATAAAGGAAAAAGTCTTTTTTTCAAGCAGATTTGGTGGTGGTGATGTGGAAATCACATCTTCCATCTGTATCAACTGAGTGGCATGGGTGCCCCAGAACCTCACTGAGACAGCTGAAAAGGCAGGCAGAAGCACTTGGCCATTTGCTTGATTATTTATACATAGAGACTAAATACAGAGTGCACAATTAAAGCCAGTGTGAGGAATTCTGAAGTTCAGTGTTCCTCAGAAATGCTAATGCAGCTGGGTTGCACATGAGCAGTATTTGTCTTTCTGTTTTTCTTTCTGTGGTTGAATGTATCCCTGTAATAAATATACCATAAAATATTCAGGATGTAGAACATGGTCAGGTTCATGCTGCTGTTGGAATGCTTAACTGCATTCCCTGATCTTTCTTGAACAAATTTGACATAGTACTAATCTGTTGGTTTGGTTTGTTGTGTTTTCTCTTTTTTTTCCCCCTCTGCTTGTGATCAGATGGGAATGTGCTGATGTGACTTGAATGGCAGAATGCCAGCAGATTTTATTTGTGCCTCTTGTAACAAAATCTTGGTGTACAGGTGCTCCAGCCTTGGTGTCTGAATTTAAGACAGGTGCTTAAACCTGAAGGGAAAACCTAGTGTAGCTATTGAAGAAAATGCACCAGGATATACTGTGATCTACCCTGTGTGATGCTGAGGGGCTTGAGCAGGGCCAGAGAAGGGCAACAAAGCTGGGGAAGGGTCTGGAGAACAGGGCTGGGAAGGAGCAGCTGAGGGAGCTGGGGGTGTTCAGTCTGGAGAAGAGAAGGCTGAGAGGAGACCTCACTGATCTCTACAACTCCCTGAAGGAGGTTGGAGTGAGGTAGGGGTTGGTCTCTTCTTCCTAGTGTCAGGTGATAGAATGAGAAGAAATGGCCTGAATTTTGCACAAGGGGAGGTTTAGGTTGGAGGTTAGGAACAATTTCTTTGCTGCAAGAGTAGTCAGGGATTGAAACAGTCTGCCTAGGGAGGTGGCAGAGTCCCCATGCATGGAGATGTTCAAGAAACTTGTGGCTGTGGCACTTGGGGGACACGATTTAATGGTTGTGACTGGTGTTAAGTTGAGGATTGGACAGGATGATCTTAGAGGGCTTTTCCAACCAAAATGATACTATGATTCTTAGTTTTGAAGGCCTGCTAAGGAAAGTCACAGCATCAGTCTGCAAAGAGCTTGTGGCAATGACTCTCACACAATGCTCAGAGCCAGCTCCATGTTATTAAGAAAGGATTTGGCTCAAGAGCGAGATGAAGCCAGGCAGTGATTTTGCATCCTGATTTAAGTGCTCATGTGGCCAAACTAAGAAAACAGTGAAATAATTCATCTGATGCTTATAATAAGAATATGTTTTCTGTGGCAGTTTTACACGTCAAGGTGTGGATTTATGGCAGGTTTTTAAATAGTGAAGAGTTTTGTTATAGTTAAGATTTCCTTCAGAGCCTTTTTCTGAATACTGAAGGAGCAAAACCAAAAGTGATGGACCAGCCTTTTTTCCTCCCTCCCCCCTGCATTGCTCTAAACAGTAGATGCAGAAAAGCTGAATTTCATTGATTTCTATTACATCAGTGCTCCTTCAACCCTTCTCCAGAAATGCTTACTTAGTGGAACATTGATGATTATGAATATGGCCTGATGGATACTTTCTTCTCTGTAAAGAAAATCCTTCCCCACCCCTGGGCCCTGAGTAAAGATTATCACAGATAGCATCATGCATGTGGCATCATCTTTGTGTCCGATAACGAGTGCCTGCTCAGTTTCTCTGGCCCTTCCACTCCTCGTATTGATATATTCTCCATCCATTATTCTCCAGGGATGGAGACAGTTATTGCAGCCATTAGCTGGCACCACATTTCTGTTGATGCTGCACAGCTCGAACCTTAAGAGGTAATTTTCCAGATTTTAGTCAGAGTACTTTATTGTATAAAAAGTCTCAAAAGACTCTCTGGACCACGAGCCAAAAATTATTCAGGATCTGTTAAATGCACCCCACCTTCAGCTCTCTAAATAAATCAAGGGAAAAAAACCCAAGCCAAACAGTGTTTGACACTCTGATCTGCAATGTGGATGTGGTATTCCTATTTTCAGTGACATTCACATGCAAGATATATCAGAGTGGGTTCAGTTTGTCCCAGATCTGATCTGGAAAACATCTTGGCTTTTTGGTGGTAAGCTCTGGTAGAATTCCTTTTTGCCCTGATCAGCACACAGGGAGCAGTTTGATCTCTTTGCTTTGAAGTAAAAAACCTGGATGTCTTCTGAAAAGGTTTAATGCCTCAAGAGTCACAAGCAGAACTTCTGGAAGAACGTCCATTTGCCTTCTCAGCTGTGATCAGTGAGTGGCACCTATCCTGGACATCCCACACGGGGTAATGATTGATAGGATTCCTCTGTCCACATAGGGAGTCTCCTCAGTTTAGATTGAAAGCCCTTCAGGCAGGTGGGAAACGAGCTCCTGATTCACAGTGTTTTCTTGATCAGTGGAGAGAAGCCAAGTATGTTCTGTGAATTGTGTAAAAGCAGGTTTCATACACACATTTTAGCTACACAGGTATGAACACCCACTCCTCCCTGTGATTTGTAACTGCCTTCCCTGAGCAGTGCTGGTTTGTTCCTGCTTTTACTTTTTCAGTGTTATTTTTAAGAGTGGTTTTCCCCTGAGTATGAAAATGAATGTATCACTACTGCAGGATGATGGTGAAATACTTTTGGAAGAGGCCTTTAGGCAACATGATTGATTTGTGGGAACAAATTTCTTCCCTGCTTACAGAGTGTTTTGCTGGATTGCAGGGAAGTGTAAATACAACAGAAGAGATTGTGTCTGGGGAGAAAGCAGCGATTGGTACCCAAGATGTGTGTGTATCGTATCTCCTGGGTGTGACAGTTTAAAATATTCTATCTACAACAGGAAGTGCTGTTTGTTTCTAAGTTGTTTTTATCTAAAGCACCCAAATCCTTAACGTGAAAGGCCAAAACAAAGGCATCTTACTCACATTGTCCTGCACAGAAACAACAACCTCTGCAGGACCATCATTATCACTGTCCAGCTCTCTGAACAGAAGAAGAAAGTAAACCTGAGATTAAAACAGTTTGTCCTGGAATTAGCCAGATTTGGCTAAATTAAAGAACCAAGCCTCATGAACATCAAAAGTCACATATATATATTTTAGTTACAGTTCTGAGACCTGCAGAATAACAGTAAAATGCTTAAAGCAGCCATGGTAGAATTGAGAAGGAAAGGTCTGTGTAGAGATAGCAGTAATAATAATAACAATAGCAGTAATAGTAGTGAAGGTGATAATAAAAACATTTAAAAAAAAAAAATCTGTGGTGCTACTCAGATTTAATTAATTCCCAGATTTAATTAATTCCCAGATTTAATTCATTCCCAGATTTAATTCATTCCCAGATTTAATTCTTTCAGTCTTCGCTGGAGGTGTTTAAAGTCAGGTCTTTAACAACCTGGTCTAGTGGAAGGTGTCTCTGCCCATGGCTGAGGGTTTGGAACTGGATGACCTTTAAGCTCCTTTCCAACCCAAATCATTCTGTGATTCCATGATGCAGGACAGCACAGAATGTGATTCACTGCAGGGCTGGGTCTGTTGATACCCTGCTATGTATTATGAATATTGCCCTGCAAAGGCAGGTGCTGACAGTAGGAATATTACATTTGTGGCTTTGTTTTTTCACTTCACTTCTAGAGGGGCTATATTTTAGTGTTTTAATAGTGATGCTGCCACCCAAGTTTAAAAAAGGCCCTGGAAGGCAAGGATGATTTCACAGGAGGGTGCATCCTGCTGGTTTGCTCTTTTGCTCAGTTTTTATGGGTGATACTTAAACAGAAGGAAGTACAAGAACAATAGAAGAGCTTTGGAAAGTATGTGACAGTGTGAGAGTAATAACATTTACATAGAGCCTTTCATCTAGAAGGAACCCAGAGGAATTTATAAACAATATTACTTTATACAGTTTATAAACAAACAAATTCATTTTGCATGGTGATGCTAAGAAAAAACCCAACCAACCCAAACCAAACAAAACCTTAGATAAAACAACGTATGATTTGTTTTCCTTGGAGTCCACAATCATCTTGCAACAACACTATCACTCTACCCCGTCTTTATTGTATATGTCTTCTTATTCTTGCTGTTTTCTGGCTTCTTTGGGCTGCAGGACATGGAATCTAGTTTTGTCATTCATAAGACCTAGAAAAAAAATACTAATTATGCATAAATTCCAGCCAGTGACTGAAAAGTAGCCTTACTGCAGTGTGTTACTGTGGCTGTCTATTTAAAAATACATAGGACCACTGCTTGGCAGTTTGGTTTTTCCAAGTGGTACCTGGCAGATAAATGGTTAAAGGCAAATAGTTTCAGTAGAAAAGAGTTACAAACACTTTGAAATTTGCTCAGAAAACTGTGTTGGAAAACACTCTGCACTTAAGATATGGCATAGCTTTTGTGAACCTCTCCACACACCGCAACAGAAAAATATTTGCTTAGCCAGAAATCTGCTTTCTCAGGAAGCTTTCACTTTGTTTTGCCTTAGGAGGTCATTTAAGCCTTGAAGATCTTTGCCTTGACCAATATTCCTTACATTTGCTGACCGCATCCCATCCCAATGTCATATTCATCATATCCACATGTAATTTCTTCCATGGGATGGGATTAGAGACACAATCCTAAGAAGACTTTATAATAACACAGCCTATACCCAAGTGCAGTTACTTCAAATACAACTGGACAACACTGTTGTGCATCCCTTGTGGACAGGACACGTGGTGTGGAATGTGTTATAGCTGCTGTACATCAGAGTACGTGCAGCAGCTGTGCCTCGTGAATGAGGTCACAGATGCAGAGCGGATCTTGAGTCACAGAGTGGTTTAGGCTGGAAGGGACCTCAAAGATCATCCACATTCAACCCCCTACCATAGGCAGGGACACCTCCCACTAGAACAGGTCACTCAAGGCCTCATTCAGTCTAGCCTTGAACACCTCCAGGGAGTGAGTATCCATAGCCTCCCTGGGCAACCTGTGCCAGTGTCTCACCTCTCTCACTGTGAAGAACTTCTTCCTAACATCTGGTTTACATCTCCCTTCTTCCAGTTTAAACCCATTGCTCCTCATCCTGTCATTACAGGACCTTGTAAATAGTTCCTCCACAGCTTTCCTGTAGACCCCTTCAGATACTGGAGGGCTACTACAAGGTGTCCAACACCCCTGCCATAGGAAGGGACACTTTCCACTAGCCTAGGTTGCTCAAAATCCCACACAACCTGATCTTGTTAGATGCAAATAACCAGCTGGGATTGTCAGTCAGAGTTAGAAAAAATGATTTGTTAGTAGAGTGTTGCAGGTACTGACTGGATTTGTAGCAGTATGCACAGCTCTGGTTTTGAAGAACTGAGCTATTGAAAACTTTGATGACTGTTGACTTTCAGTTGCCTGTACACAGATTGTGTGCTTGGATGGATATTGGCACTACCTGCAGTGTCGAGCCCCCATCTCTCAATCAAAATACTACCACAGGTCAATCTTCAGCATTTCAATCTAACTGTCATTAGCATTAGGATTACAAAAGTCCACAAGGGGCTTTGGGGTTTCCATATGTATTCATATATGTGTACATATTTGTTTCTAACCTTTTTTTTTCCTCATGAAATAAACTTCAGAGCTTGATGAAGAGCTGCCCCAGTAGCTCAAGTGACCCAAAGGTTTGGATAGTGGTATCTTTTGTGATTTATTTGCTTTATCTCTGTTATAGCTGACATGGCTTTTAATAGCCCTGTTCCTCCCAACAGTGTTTTCCCAACATGCTGTTTGTTTAAAAGCTAAGTGGGAGGGGAGGAATGTATTGCTTTCCTCTTCTTGGCTGCGGGCTGTGTATTCACACTGACATTACTGAAGCTGGAGGATGAACCTTTTCAAAACAATTGAGGCAAGGACTGGAGTCTTACTTTTCTGTAAGAACATGAACCACTGGAAGGATCCAGAGTGTGAATTTCCAGAGATGAGGAGAAGAGGCAGTTTGGTTTAGTATAGACACATGGATATGAACCTCCAAAGGGTGGTAGTGATTTTCATAGAAGTAATTGAAAAATGCTGTAAAATAAACATGGTTGCTCTTGTCTCACTCACTGCACAAACATTTGTGCAGCTCTTTGGAGTACTTCAACTTTGAGGATTCCTCTGTTCTCACTAAAACCAAATGTATGAAGTCAGCACAGCAACGAGTAAGCTGTAACCATCTTTGAATTCATGGAATCACAACTCTGTGCTTATTTCAGGTCCTAATTTGCTAACTCAGCTGTTAAAGAAGAACAGGAAGAATCTAAGAAGTTGTGATGCTAAAGAATTTCTCTTTTGATGCAGGGAACACCTTGCATCTTGGAAACAGGAAAACTAAGGCGCAGAATATGAGTGGCCAGGGTACTGTTATCTGAGTCCCTGCTTGGAGGGAGCCTGGAGCTCATTTTTTACTCATCAGCGTTGCTTAGATCAGCACCAGTTGGAGGTCTTGGATGTAGGAAGTAAAGTTAGCAGACAAATTTGCACTTAAATTCTGGCTTTTCCTTCTTCACTGCTTTGAAGCTGCATTTTCTCTGTGTACCGTTCTAAAGCACAGGGAGAGAAAGTAACAGGGATCTAAAAAAAAATAAATCTTGACTAGTTGTCACCTGGGGTTTTGTGGCTGATAGTCCCAGTAAAGCTGATTCTAAGATCAGATGTTTTTCAGTACTTGCTTGATTTGCTGTGCTTTTTGGAAGGACTTTCCCCGAGTGCTCTTTTCTTGGATGACCTCTTCATGCTGTCATTAAAACTTGGAAACTTTGCTCTCCTTGACAGTTAGCTTTGTGCTCTCATTATGTTCATTCCTATTGTAAACATGCAAAAAAAATGCTGCTGTTGTTGCTTAGAATGGATTTTTTTTTCCTCATTTGTTTTGAAGTTTAATAGAAATAGAAGTTAATCTTTAAGAGAGTTAGGCTGTTAACGATTGGGTGGCTGAGCTGGATGGGTCACGCTGTGTCTGTCTTTTCATTTGCCTAGTAGATGATGTTCTGCTGACTCCAGCTGGTTTTTTGGAAAGCAGAAAAACAATTTGCTTTTCCTTCCATAAAGTATAACCCTTTGTTTATCCTTGTGCTGCTGCATATTTCCAAAATGCAGACACTTGCAAAGAAAAGAAAGGGAGGAAATAGCTCTTTTTTTTTCCTCTCCCCCCCCTTTTTTTTCTTCTCTACACTGTTTTTCGTATTGGAGAAGAGAGTTTAGTACCCAGTTGAATTGTTGACCTCTGTGGAGGTTATTCTTAGAACTGCCTGGTTTGTGTGTGGGGCTTGTGTCTAAGGCCAGTTCACTAAATAAACCACTTACAGTGCATTTGGTGATGATAGTTGCAGTTTTGCTGTGAGATAATTTGACACTTCTGATTTGATTTAATCTTTGACTGGCAGAATAATGCTTTTTACAGCTCTTCCTTTCCTTTGGTTCACTGACTTAGTTGAGAACAGCTCCCTTTTCCCAGCAAGATGTTTTCTTTTTTGTTATGAGCCGTGGAAGTGCTGGGGGTTTTCTGTTGTAGTGCATCTGCTGGGTGCTGCTGCTTCTGCTTTCTGCTCAAGGATGTTACAAGATGCTTGCAGAGTTTGGGAGCGCACATGACTGGTTCTGAACTCTCTGTGGAGATGTATATGATGAGAGTTATCATCTGACAGCTTTTCAGGGTAGATTTTATGCAGAAAAGGGAAGAAATAAAGTATGGGGGACTTGAATGTCTTTACTGACCCAGCTAAGAATTGCTGAGGTAAAAGCTAACATTAAAACCTTACTGATCCTGATCTATAATGCTCTGGGAAGAACATGTTTGTATTTACAACCTGGGCTTGTATTTTTATTTGGTTTTTCGCTTGCTTTGTTCCTTAAGAGGCTCTGGCTACCCACATTTTATGTGCTTCTGGAATGTAGTAACAATTGTGGCATCATTTCTTCAGAATTCTTTTTCCTTCCTGAAATGAAAGCAGTGATAAGACCTTACAAAATGCTCACTTGGGTTTGCTTTCCTGGCCCGAGATGGATTTAATTGGATGAATTGCTGCTTCTCTCCTTCCATTGCTTTACGACCTCTGAAATAGCTTTCTGGGAGCTCTTGAATTTTGCAATTCCCTCACTGCTCTGCTCTAAACACCAAAACAGAGCTGTTTATCTGAGACAGTGCAGCAGCTCTTTCTGCATGTGCCCATCAAAATGCCATCAAGTGTTGTCAGATCCCTACCTGCTGTAGATAACACACTCCAGTGCAGCTTTTCCACCATGCTGCAAGCATTGAAAGCACTGCCATTAAACTTTAAGACTCTGTTGTCCTCACTAAATGTTCTGGACTATTTGGGAGCCTGTCTGAAAAGACCCTGATAGTTGTAGAAAGAAGGTGGTGAATGGATTTGATTTTTCTGATGGCTTGGCAGAGCAGTATAAAGAGTGACACAAGAGACTGTGGGGAACTCAGAGCTTAGCTTCCTGTCTCTTTATGTTGCTTCTCAGAATGCAGTGTTGGATTT
Source organism: Pogoniulus pusillus (assembly GCF_015220805.1). Classification (NCBI taxonomy): domain Eukaryota; kingdom Metazoa; phylum Chordata; class Aves; order Piciformes; family Lybiidae; genus Pogoniulus; species Pogoniulus pusillus. The sequence continues at coordinate 11,847,727 of NC_087290.1, read as the reverse complement.
TATGCAATAAACTGCAGTTGGTTGTACGTGTTCTTCTGAAATGCTGTTTGCCTGATCTTGGTGCTCCTGCTGCCTGGGATACAGGATCAACAGACAGGGCTCCTTTAAATGAGGCACACATGTCTGAGTTTGAAAATGTTCTGTTTCTTGGCCAGCCAGCAAGAGAATCTGAATTACTAAATTGTCTACATTAGCCTAAGAACTGATGAAAACAGAGCTTAACCATTTGCTTGATGGCCTCCCTTCTTCCTCCCTTAGGCAATATTTCTTTCTTGAGTATAGGCTGTAGTGTACCAGAAGGGCTATAAGGCTAGCAAACAGTGTTAGACATGTGGGTGAGGGTGCCAGAGTACTGGCTTAAGTTAGAACACTCAAGCTTGAATCTTGTTTTGCCCTGACAACACAAATAAACAGGTTTGTGGCTTTGTCTGTGCGACTTAAGTAGCTGAACGTTCAGACTCTTACCTTGACAAAGGATCCCAGAGGAACCACCCAGGAGGGAACGCTCCCAGTGGCAGGGCTCAAATACTAAAGTTTAGATACATCAGTAGGATTCGAGTGCTGAGTACAGGCAAGGGTTGCATGTTGAGAGAGAGCGAGCAGTCCTCACCCAAAAGGGTTTAAGCTATAATGATGAGAAACAAAGAGGAGGAAACAGGACGTGGAAATAGGACGAATAAGAACGATTAGGATGAAAGTCACCCTACTACTTCTGATTATAGATTACTCAAGCTTTTCATTCATGTTTAAGCATTTTCTAGTTGTTGTCAAGAATTTAAACTTCTGTATTGTTAATTGTAGTAGTGAAGACTGTGATATTCTTGGTGGTTGGGTTTTGTTTTGAGAGGATTTTTTGGGGGGTTTAGTGTTTTGTTTGTTTGACTTGGACTTTTTATACCAAATTACCTTGAACATGGACCTGATTAATTTTAAACCCTGTCATATTTTTTTGTTTCCAGCTATTTTCAGTGGCTTTCTGTTAGCACTACTTTCACCTTGTAATCCTTAAGAATAATTCTGTTTTACTGTGCATGTGTGTATTTTAATGAAATATGAAGGTAATGAAAAGCAGGAGAGCAGGGGACCCTTTGCCACTGCTTCTAAAGCAATTACAAAGTCTCTCTGTGTGTAAAGTTAGGTGCGTGCAAAAGGATTTTGAGAGGCTAAGGGCTCGTATATGGAATTGTTATAAACAAAAAAGCACAACATACCCTTTCACTCCGCAAAAAAAAACCAATCGAGTAGAGCTCGAAGCAAACTGGGACGCCAACAGAAAGACATCAACCAAGTAAAATGAATCAAAATGTGAAGATACAGAACAATCCAGACGGACTTAAATACTCACTGACCCCACTGTATCCAAACGGCATAAAAACAAATGCAAACAGGAGGAGAAGGGGGTACTTAGAGATAATTAACTGTTCAGAATAGCTCATCTAACCACAGTCTTATCTCTAGGAACAAAAGCGCAGGCATTTAGTGAGGGATATTAGCAATTGAAAAGTTTTTGTTTAGACTTGTTGTTTTCTTGGCAATAAATAAAATTCTTTATAAGAAGTCATTAAGCTATTTCTTAATGTTGCCTTTTCACATTTTTCAGGCTGTTACCCTTGTCCGGGGCCAAACACGAATCCTATTGCTCTTGGAAGCCGTTGGCTTGCTTATGCAGAAAATAAGGTAAAGAATGGTTTGATTTAAAAAAAAACCCAAACCCTTCAGTTCTTTCTCTGTAAATTTCATTCGAAGTTTTGCATACATAGAGGAAAAAAGCCCAACCAACAGCAAGACAGAAAAGGAGAAGTCTCAGACAAAAAGCCTTGTGAAAAAGGTGATCTGTAAGAGGACTTGCACAATGATGACAGACCTCATCTTTGACCCACTCACTCTGGTTGTGCTTCACCCTTTGTCATATCTTTGCCCTGCACGTTTGCTTACAGCTCATGAACTTGGGAGGCATAAATATCTAAGAGCAAAGGCAGAGAAGGCAGCTATCAGTATGTGTTTTTAGTGAGGTGATGGAATAACCCATTTTGCTTTTTACAAAGTTTAAGGCACTTATATTATATGCTCCTCTGACAGGCAGGCAGGTGGGGATCCCTAAATTCTAGTTTGGGCAGCGGAGTCTGGACGGAGGCAGTGAGTTTGCCTGAAATACCACAATGATGCACTTTGTAGCTTAGGAAATAACATTAAGATGACCACTTAAAATTGTTAGGCTCCAGGAAAAAGTTGAATTAATATTTCTTTCTGGAGGCAGAAGGAGAGAACAGAACCCAAGTAAAACAATTATCACTGTCCTTAGCCAGAGAAGTGATTGCATGTTTAAAACGTGAAGTGTTTCAAAACTCTAAATTCGGCTTCTACTGCCTTATTTTGATATCACAGCAGATGTTTTTTCTCCCTCCCCACCTGTAGCTGGATTAGCTGTTTCTAGAGCTGAACCAGAAATGATCAGAGGGGCAGACTTTAGAAATGTATTTGTTCTACCTTCTGAAGCACAACTGATTTCTCTCTGAACTCAGGATTGCCTTTCTTTGACCACCTCCACCCCGCCCGTGTGGTTTTGTAGAACTTCACCTGTCACTCTGGGATTTAAAAAGTGCTGCTGACAAAAATAGAAGGCACTGATCGGCAGAAGAATTATGCCAGGGTTTAAAGGGCTTGTGCGTCCCCAGGTATAGGCACTGGGGACTTCCCCTTTAGCCCCAGGCCGCGTCCCGCGTGTGTGTGCGCGCGGGCAGCGCGTCCCGCGTGTGTGTGTGCGCGCGCGCGCGTGGGCAGCGCGTCCCGTGTGTGTGTGCGCGCGCGTGTGTGTGTGCGCGCGGGCAGCGCGTCCCGTGTGTGTGTGCGCGCGTGTGTGCGCGCGCGGGTGTGTGCGTCCCCTGTGAGTGTGCGCGCGCGGGCAGCGCGTCCTCTGTGAGTGTGCGCGGGTGTGTGCGTCCCTTGTGTGTGTGCGCGGGTGTGTGCGTCCCCTGTGTGTGTGCGCGGGTGTGTGCGTCCCTTGTGTGTGTGCGCGGGTGTGTGCGTCCCTTGTGTGTGTGTGCGCGGGTGTGTGCGTCCCTTGTGTGTGTGCGCGGGTGTGTGCGTCCCTTGTGTGTGTGCGCGGGTGTGTGCGTCCCTTGTGTGTGTGTGCGCGGGTGTGTGCGTCCCTTGTGTGTGTGTGCGCGGGTGTGTGCGTCCCTTGTGTGTGTGTGCGCGGGTGTGTGCGCGCGCGGGCAGCGCGTCCCGTGTGTGTGTGTGCGCGCGCGGGCAGCGCGCGCGTCCTCTGTGTGAGAGTGTGCGAGAAGTGTGTGTGTGTGTGCGCGGGCAGCGCGTCCTGTGTGTGTGAGAGAGAGTGTGTGTGTGTGTGCGCGGGCAGCGCGTCCTGTGTGTGTGAGAGAGAGTGTGTGTGTGTGTGCGCGGGCAGCGCTTCCTCTTTGTGTGTGTGAGTGTGTGTGTGAGAGAGAGTGTGTGTGTGTGCGCGGGCAGCGCGTCCTGTGTGTGTGAGAGAGAGAGTGTGTGTGTGCGCGGGCAGCTCGTCCTCTGTGTGTGAGTGTGTGTGCAAGCAGCGCGTCCTGCGTGTACAAACAACTATCTGTACTTTTATTGCCACTTTATTTAGTCCGGAGTGGAGATTCTGTTGTTAGGATTCAAAGGCAAAAACTGCATTTGGAATTTGATGGCAGGTAGAAGAGTCTTGTTTTAATTTATTAACTTTGAGGGAAGGCAATGCAGAGTAAATCCCTTGTATGTTCCTTTAATCTATTCAAAGTGAAGTTTAAAGTAGCTCTTTCCCTTCGTCGTTTCTTTGCTCGCTGCTCATAAAAAGGAAGGGAAAGCCGCATTTGGATTCTTAGAATGTCTGATATTTAATGTTACATATACATGGCTAAAGCTTTTGATTATATTTATTTAAATTTATTTGTGGTATTGCTGCCAGACCCAAAATCCCACCATTGCAAAGTTTATGAAGTCTTAGTGACTACTCATCTTGTAATTGAAAACTGGAGTTGAGTATGCGACAGTCTGGGTGGCACCCAGAAGATTAGAAAAAGGGGTTAAGTGTCTCAGCAGGGCTTTTTGCTATTTGTAGGGAAAAACACACCACTGTACATGATAAATAAGAGCTATGGTAATGGGTTATGGGTTTGTGTAGTGTAATAGTAGTTACTTGGTTGCTGTCTTTATTTTTGTAGCTGATCAGATGCCATCAATCCCGTGGTGGAGCCTGCGGAGACAACATTCAGTCTTACACTGCCACAGTCATTAGTGCTGCCAAAGTGAGTACATCATCTGCTGCTGGGAGAGGTTATCATGGGAGATAATGATTAGGTTTCCCTGCTGAATTGTCCCGTGTGTCATCAGCACCCCCACCCCCCATTCACAAAAGGAGAGAACAGAGAAACGGGCTACTGTTAGCACTGGGCATATGGCTCTGATCCTGCACGTCTTGGAGCAGCCATTGCCTTGCACAGAGTATTCCTATTGCCTTGCACAAAGTATTCCTATTGCCTTGCACAAAGTATTCCTATTGCCTTGCACAAAGTATTCCTATTGCCTTGCACAAAGTATTCCTGTCCTTCTGAACTGACTTAGAAAAGTCATTTGTGCTCCAAACAGCTACTCCGATTAGTGGCCCCTCTTGCAAGAGAATCAGTGAAATGGATTAGTATATATTGGCTATTCCGAATATTGCAACTTCACACGATTAGAGATCAGCATTATTAGACCTTCAGCATAGTGAAAACTGACTTTACAAGTGCTTGATGCTTTTTGGACTCAATCACACCAATATTATATGTTTTAATCTCTGAAGGATGACTGCACAGTACTTGAGCTAATTAATTACCTTTCTTTGAAGGTGAGAGTTTATTAATGACTGTTTACGTATAGGTTCTATTGCCTAGTTTGCTTAGTCCAGATGACGTTATAATATCTCTCTGTTTTCAGAGAGATGCCTGGGTTTTCTTAACATCCAAAGAAGACCACAGCTTGGATAAATCTTAAGCCAAAGAGTATGCAGAGCTATTGTTTTACTCTCCTCCCCCTCCCCTCTGCTCCTTTCCTTGAGGATTTCTCTGTAGCATTTTGGCAAGTAATTTCTTTTTCTCACACACACAGGCACACACACATAAAGTGAGTTTTGGCTCTGTCTGGCAACCTTCATGCTGATTACAAGCTTTCCTTGTAACCACCAACCTTTTCATTTCTGATATGCACAACAAAACAAACCTAATAATAGGAATTAAATGACAGCACAGAGCAGAAAGCTCAGCGTCACTGAAGAAAACAACAGTTACAAGAACCCACAAAGAGAGACACAGGGCATGCCATCTGATGTGAAAACAAAACATCAAAACAAACATTCCATCAGCATAGGCTTTGGACACCATCTCGCTGTGGCTGGAGAAGGAGAAAAAAATCACAGTTTTTTTTACGTTGTTGAGGAGAACTTGAGCTGCTGCTCTTGTGAAGACATCTGAAATTTGCTGTCTCTCTCTGCATACTTTCCCTGTCAGCAAGAAAAGAAAAATGGGGGAAAATATCCCTGTGCTACTTCAATGTCAGCATCATGAATGTGTTTCTTAAAGCACACAGAAGTTTGAAAACCAACTTGCTTAGCATTGTCAGGCAGAGTCATGATGAGATGTTTGTAGAGTCTCACCAGCATAGCACTGTATGGCCAAAGCCAGACCTCCTCCTCACTGAAGAACAACAAAGCTTTCTTAAACCATATAATGATTGTCAAAGCATTCCAGTAGGCATTGAAGACTGAGCACTGTCCTGCTTCATTTTTGTTATCAGACCTAAATAAAATCTTTAAAAGGAGGGCATCTTTTCTACATCTTATTCTCAGACTCTGAGGGTGACTTGTTTTGAAGCCAGTAAGGACCAAGATGCTGACCTTACTTGCTGGGTGGTACTTGCCTAAGGATCATAACCCAGAAATTCCCATGTTAAACTAAATATATGAAAGCACTGAAATCATGATGTTACATCATGTGAATTGATGCTGAAGACAAAATGTATTTATAATCACAGGAGAGGATCGGTTGTTAGCCTCTGTACGGAGATAAAGGAAGAGGGAGAGCCAGAAGAAGAGATAATCATCCATCTCTATACTGCTTTGCCTTTTGCCAAGGAAATTGCTGTTGCTGTCTACTGGCTGTTAGATGTTACTGTAATAGACAAGATTAATACTAATATACTTCTAAATATTTGCACATTTTGGCTCTTTGTATATCTCAGCCTTACTATATTAATTTGTTACTCGTGTTTGAGCATGCAACACTAAGTCTGAGATGTTTAATTTATTACCAATTTCAGTGAATCTTGGCTTACCTCCTAGCAGAGTTTTCGTCTCTGTCAACTGAATTGCTGACTTCCTCGCTGGCAAATAGATACTCCAAATATCTGTTGCCCTTTGTCCATCACATTACCTCACTGTCAGCTTTACGCCTTGCTTAAGTAAGTCCTAATTTCTAAACCTCTGCTGCTGTTCTGTCTTACCATCCTTGCAGTGGTTTTTAATTCCTTGGCTTTGATCAGCTGAGGTACTAGTTTTTGAAAGTGGATGTCCTTCTATGTTCCCTGCACTGATCCACAAGTGCTTCCATAAACGTTCTTATATTGACAGATTATCTTGAGTTGCAGCCTTTTCTCTGTTTGGCTTCTGATTTCTTGCTGAAGGAAGTGGAAAGAACTTCATATAAAGGAGAAAGATAAAGCTGAGAGCAGAGCAATTTCAGCAGAGTCACTTTTGAGAATTACCTCTTCAGAAGATCTCAGTGACAGTGCAGAATGTTACATTAATGGTATTCCTTTTGAGAAATGCTTTTGAGTGTCCTGGTAGTGAGTGATGGGCTTGTCCTCAGCACACAGCAGGACATCACACTGTACTTGATGCACCTAATGAACTCTCTCCTTGTTCCAATGATGTAGGAGTCAGAAACTCCCCTGTTAATCCACAATACTGAGGTCAAAGCTGTGGTCACAGTCACGTCGGAGTGTGTTTACTGGTGCCAGGACTCCTGTCATTCTGGTAGCATGCTGAAAAATTCCTTTCTGTCATCTTCCCATGCCATGTGATAATTTTCAGAAGGTTTTCACTCCGAATATCCAACTTTTCCCTCTTTCTCCTTAGAGGCATCTTGCAAGAGCATTGCTTTCTGCTCTTGCTGGAAAAGCACAGACACTTTTTCAGGCTTAATACCTGATTTTCATTTCTCTGCGTTTGGTTGGTGGCTTTCTATCTGTTCCTCTTCTGAAACCCTCTGATAATTTCTCTCATTTGGCCAAGCAGAAAATTTCTGGACATGAATCACAGAAACATCCAGGTTGGAAAAGACCCTCAGGATCACCAAGTCAATCATGTCAAGGTTCCAATTTAGGTTGATCTTAAAGATCTCTTCCAGCATACATTCCTACCACGTGGTTCTATGATTCTAATGTTAGCAAAGTCAGAAACTGATGTGTTTGGAAAAATGATTCTTTTCACTCTAATTGAACCAACACTGTAGAATGGATGTAGAATATAGAGTCATAAGATCATTTGGGTTGAAAAAGACCTTTAAGATGATCAAGTCCAACCACGAAGACAGACATAAGTGGACAAAGAGATGCCTACCTCTCTGCTTTGCTGACCATGGTGTAATACTCAACGATAGCAGTGATGGGAGAGTGTTCAGGTGCTTAGTTTGAGATAAGCCTCCAAATGTGGAATTGCTTGTTAGAATTATCTATGTGTAGCCATTTTGAATGCAGCAAGGAAGGGGAATTAGATGTCTTCATGGTCAAACTTGCCATGCTGTTGAAGTTGAATATCCTAATGAGTTTCTTTTGTGTTCTACCTCTTCTCAGAATACGCAGGAAGAGCAGGAAAGGGAAACATCTTTGTGAAGCATTTCAACAAACATTTAGTTTGAACTGGAATCTGTAATTGATTATTTGTTCCTTTTGTTCAGGCTAACCAGGAAGCTTTTGGATTGTTGATTAGCAAGTCAGAGCTTTCTGATAGCCCTTTCTACTCTCTAGAGACTTTTTCATTTGTAAAACAAAGAAATCCTGTAAAATGTATTTATGAAGTGAAATAGGAACAGTATGTTGCTTTGTCACTAAGAGGATGCAAGGCCTCTGTTGGAACAAAACAGCCTACCACAAGCCAAATGCTTTATTTTAATTTCCTCATCTAACGGAGGTCCTTTTCTGATTAAATGAGTGCATACATTCAGTTTAATTGAATATTTGCCTTTCTTTACATCTGAATTAATGTGAAATCTCATTTTTAAGCAGGTAGGCTTCACATGAGCATGCAAATGATCTCTGTGTGTTTGCACACCATGCACCAGTGCTTGTAAAAGGCCCTGGATCAAGTTTTTTAATTTCATTTATTAGAGAACTTCTGTCAGTGGCACTGGCAGGTTCCCACCAGTGACAAAGGCACTGGGACAGTGCAAACTGTAACCCATTTTAAAACTTATTTGGTCTGTCTAATGTCTAGCATCAAATTATAAACCAAGTCCTTCTCACCTCATAACTTATTTTAGTTGATTCTTTCTCCATATCTTTTAATCCTGTAGCAGCAGAGCGGTTTAGCAAAGGCTGCATCTGTTTTCTCTTGTTACCTGATAACTTCTTAATGAGTACTAACAGCTTATGTGAGAGCAAGGTCATTAGCTCTAATGGATGGAAGGAACAGCCGATATGGCATGGGAAAGGTTAAAGATTACCAGGGAAGTTTTTGCAAACATACACATAGCACAAAGAAGTGAGTGCCGTAATGGTTTTGCACTGATATTTCTCAGCTAATGGCCTCGGCCACGTCTCTGTACACCTATTTCTTCTCAGGAGTCCTGCAGTCACAGCAGAGTCTCTGCTCAAGCACAGAGCTGTAATTCATTTTGCTAGATAAGCAATGTTAATTTTTTTCCTGGAGGGCTATGAATTTATACTTGGCACTTTTGTCATCTGATTTCTCCAACTGTAATATTAAAGAAATTTCCCAAAATTGGCCAGTTAAAAGTCTTGGTTCTTCTAATTTACTTATTTACCCATATGGAAATTTATACACTGATTTATCTTTCTTGCTTTAGGAGCTGCCAATACTTTTTATGTAACTTTTGTACAACATGTATTGGTCAGAAACTGCCCTCTTTTTGTAGCTGACACTTTTGTAAGGACAGTGTCCGTGGAAATGTGTTCTAGTGGTGGTATTGGGTCTGTTTTAGTTCTGTTGCTTGGGTCTCGTTATCTGCTTTAAGTTTCTCAGTCATCTAAATATGCCACTTAAATTTTTGTTGCAGTTCTCACTTGTACCTTAGTATAAAAAAGAAAGAATGAGAAACGAATGGCAGGATGTTACTAAAGACTTTAAACCCCAAAGACATTCCTATGATAAAGACATGGCTCGATTTTAAGTGGTAGTATCTCCATTAGCATTAATGGGGTAAGTACATCAGCTGAGGCATCTCAGAGGTTAATCAGGCTTCCTGCTGGATGGTGCCATCAATACCGTGTGGCGCCTAATTCTGTTGGCCCTTCAGAGGTTTTCCTGACAACACACTAACAGACTTTGTGTAAGTCATTTCCTATGAATTATTAAAACAAACGTTTGGCTGCTAATTGATGAACACTAATGTGTTTTCTAATCACTGCAGTTTGAGATTTTAGCACTAAACAAAGCAGTTGCAATTGATTTGTGGCTGCTTCTTGGTTTCAGCTTGTGATCTGTACAGGTTTTTTTTTTTCTGTTTCAATTTAGCAGGCAGCTTAGCTTGTCTTTTTAGTTAAGAATTGGCTTGTTATAGTGTCATTCCATTTGGATCTCTTTTGCTATTTCTTATTTATATTGCATAATAAATCTGTTCAGTTCTTCAGAGGCAAAGGAGGCACAGTCCTTGACTCAAGGAGAAAATATTTCAAGTTGTAGTTCGGGTTGTGTTTCTTTAAATCTATATCTCTGCCTCCGTCTGTGCTCTCCTTCTTTCTCTGCATAAAATGAAACAACATAAAAACAGTCTTCAGCCTCTTTAGATGATAAAAGCTGGTGCAATTAATCTGTTTCCAGAGGCATGTCTGGAGAACACGCAGGCTATGAGAAGTCACGTTGTGTGTGATGGTCTGTGCGTGTCTGCAGAGTTGTCCTCTCTGCTACCTTGAATTCCGGAGGGTTCGAGTCCCATCTTCAGCGTTAATGCTGCAAAAGGCAGAGTTGCTGAGGAACAGTGAATGTGGTTGCTGTATCTATGAGAAGCCAAACTCCTTGTCTCTTGCATTTGTGCAGAAGACACAACTTCAGCATTAGCCATTAAGGGTATTTCTCTGTGTAACGCTGCCCTCCACGCACACCCATCTTGGCTTCAGCATTTGATTCTTCTTAACTTGCCATGGGAATAAGTAAATAACAAAGTTAAAGAAAGAAACTAACATTTAGACAACATTCAAGTATTTCTTCTTTCCAAAATACTTTGGAAACATTTAATTCCAAAATAAAGATGAATACTTCAAATTCAAAGTACACTAATTTGCTTTTCCACCGATTTCTGTTACATTCAGCCTTTAGCAGCTTACATATTGCTTACAAAAGCATGGGTTTTGTGCTTCTCTTGTGCACAATCTAGTTAAACTAATGAATTCCAAAATAAAGATGAATATTTCAAATTAGTAGGATGCTAATTTGTTTTTTATACATTTATATTACATTCAGCCTTTGGCAGCTTATGTATCACTTGCAAAAACATCTGGTTTGTGTGTCACTCATGTGCACAATGTAGATACATTACATAATTCCAAAATAAAGATGAATACTTCAAGTTATAAGGATGCTAATGTATTTTTATACATATTTCTATTCAGCCCTTAGCAGCTTATGTATCATGTATAAAAACATCTGGTTTGTGTGCTTCTCCTGTGCACGATCTAGTTAAATTAATTCACTCCAAAATAAAGCTGAATAATTTCCAGTTGAAAACATGCATATGAATTGTGTTCAGAAAAAAAGAAATGAAGATAGAGCCACAAAGCAGCCCTAAATATTATTTATTGGTTCTCTTTCTTTTTATAGACAATAAAGACTGGACTTACGATGGTTGGGAAAGTAGTTACCCAGCTGACAGGGACGCTGCCTTCAGGAGCAACCGAAGAGGAAATTTTAGCTCATAGCAACCTTCGTCGAAGTCCTTTGGTGCCTGGAATCATCACTATCATTGATACAGAGACAGTTGCAGAGGGGCAGGTAATGCAGCTTGCACAGAAACAGAATGTGCATTTCTTTTGACCAAAAAAAGGGAGGGAGAACCCCCGAACTCGACGAGGAAAATGCATTTGTGTGCTTTTGAAAATGAAAAATAGCTGAGATTTTTGCCAGGTCCAAAACTCTTACAGGCGCACACAGCTGTGATCAAGTCCTGTTGTGGACTGAAATTAAGCCAAAATATATATTGTCCTTAGAACATATTTATGTGACACTTTGACAACATCAAGTGTGAAGTGTCACATTTTGTCTCCCTAGCACTTGCTCCTAATTGACATTGATTTATGCTGATCAGTTGAAATGTATATGTAGGCTGATTATATTTATTAATATATAACGTGGCTGGAAAATGCGATTGTCTGGAAGTGCTGGGAATTGTTGCATTCCAGTTGAAAGGAGGGACGATGAATGAAGCTGCCTATTAAGTATCAAAGCTTATTTTTTACATCCATTTCCAAACTGAAATGTAGTCAGGCATGACGCTGTTTGGAGGCATATTTACTGTTCCATGCAGTGCAGCGTGTCAGACAAAAGAATCTGCTGAAAAATCCCTACGGTGATCACACAGCCTTTAAACTGGAGTGCTGCAGTGTCTTTGGGACAGAAAGTAGCCACCGCTTTTTGTTTGTTTGTAGCCAGCATTTCATTTGCAAGTGTCTGGCCCTGGAATCAGCATTTATGCCGAACTCACATACACTTCATTAACCTGTAACCATTTTGTAAGAGATTATTTTCTTCATGATGTTCACATTTATTGCATTTAACAAAAAAAGAGAAAAGAAAAAACCCAAACCATTTCTTTTGTCTCTATTTCACATCATTATGACGCTTCTTGCAGGTAGGTTGGTAAAGTATTAATGACAAATCAAAAATCAAACTATTTCTTACCTGAGAGGAAAATAAAATGTATTACTTGAAAACAAGCAAACCAAACTCTTTGAACTGTAGTTGTTCCTGAGAATCAGTTTTGGAACTACTTAGTCAAGCAGTGTTACACTGAAGGAGGGTTGCTCATATAATGTTATAGCCTTTTTCTTCTCAAACTGAAAGAAGAATAGAGAATGGAAAAAATAATTATTTTTACTTAGCAGTTTATAGAGTCTGGGCTTAAAATAAGTCTGACCTTTGGGATCTGATTTTGTGTTCTGGGGTGGGTGGGGGCAGTGTGGGCAAAAAGTTTTTTTGGTTCTATAGCACTAGAAAGGAGGGAAATTTTGCCTCATAAATTCCTCATGGAGCCTTGTTTAATATGATTGTTATTTCTGGTGGTCATTTTCTGTGTTTTGATTCTTCTGCATAGACCTAGGGGGAAAAAGAAGAAAAAAAGATATCTCTTAGGTTTTTAATTCTTGTTCTGTATGATTTAGAGGTTTTATGAACTTGTCCTCTGACCTTAACAATTTTAGGCAGCTATCAAGCCTAAAGGGCACTATGGAAAAGTAGTTGTAAAAATGATAACGCTTGGCTTGTCCAAATACTGCTGGTGGAACATAAATAAGCCATCAGTTCTAGTAAAATAGTTCTGGTCTTGAATCTCTAGGGAAGGAGGCTCTAAGTTAGATATCCTAATTGTACCTCTCACATTCATATTTTTTTGTGATTGGAAGTTTGAAAATGCTATTAAATTAGTAATTGATTGTCTGTGCTGAGCCTTGCTTTTGGAATTCCCTTTATTTTTTTCCCCGGGAAAAATAAAAGAATCTCTTTCCTTGATAGATTTTTGGGGTGCAGAAGTCTTTTTAGCAGTCTTTTCCTTCTGAAACCTGCATCTAGCAAAAAGCAGGTTAATTAAAAATAAATCCACTCTGTAGATGGTCTGAAGCAAGCCTGTCATTCAGCACTGCCCCAGTAAAGAACCTTCTGATGTGAGGAGTGACGTGTGGGCTCGCAGTCCCCACTGAGCTCTTGTCCATCACTCCAGCTCTATTTCCACTGCCAGGTGGAATTGTAAGTTTTTGTGCACATGTCCTCATTTGAACGTGGCAGACTTTCATTCTGGCAGTTGTGTGAGTTGCCTTGTCCCAAGGAGCCTGGCAAAGGTCCTGATCTTGTGTGCTAGCAGAGGCAGATAAGGCTGCAAGAAATGACTTGCTAGTTTCGATGGCATGTACAGGGACTAGCTGGGTAGTCCTGGCTGGGTTTTAGAGCATAATTGAATGAAGCTTCAGTTCAGGAAAGTGTTTCAGCATATGTGACCTTTAAAGGATACAAGAAATCTCACTGAGCTGAATGTGGATGCTCAGAATCTCAGCAGAAGCTGGTCGGGAAGTGTCATGCTGATTTGGAAGCTGCATGACTGAGCTGCATTGATTCTTCCTCCTTGTATTAGTTTCTGGAATTACTTTACTGCTCTGTGGCAAATTGGTTTGCTGATAATAGTTATCCAGACTATGTTATTAGGGATACTGGTTGAAACAGAAGAGCAATTGAGGTGGTTGATGAGTGCAGAGTGCAGCCTCTACTGCAGTCGCAGTACAGTGGCGTAGTGAATGTCTCTCAGTCTCTCTGTTCTTGACACCGTGTGGCAATGATTTTTCTAAAGTTATTAGTATGGCATCCCAGTTTTCAGAGTCCAGGTGGGAAATAGGAGATCTGTGTGGGTACAAGGAAATACTTAGTGGCATTCCTGCTTCCTCTTATGGTGAAGATGCCTAGCTTGGAGTATTTGCTTCCTGCTGTTTGGGGATGCTGCTGGGTGGCTTTGCCCATTACAGGCATCACTCTTCCTAAACTGACTTGGAAACCACAAGAATGAGTGATGCCTACCAAGTGTTTGCTGGACTGAATGAACCTTTGGAAAGCCTTGCAAAGCCTTGCATCCCTTTTGTCGGTCCAGGAACTATGTGAATAAGTTTGTGTTTTCAGAGGTGCATGGTTTTCAGAGGTGGTTGAGCCTCATCATAAAGGAAGCAGAAAGGAATTATTTTCTTGTCAGCAGCAGGCTCCTAATGTACAAGGAATACCTCACCTCCTCCAGGTCAATAATAAAGATCTCTTTCTACTTGCACATCCTAAGAATTTGGGTCTTGTAATGAAATCAATTTCCATGTAACAAAAGAAATCTTTAGAGGTAACATATAGGTAAAAAAATAATAATTAAGAAATGTGGCTTAGAAACATAAGGAAGACAACAGTAAATCCAAGGCAAGCAAGCATGACTTTTTGAAGGAGCTATAGACACTTTTTTTCTCAGTAAGAAAAGAGATTTTTTTCTTTTTTTTTAATATAAAGATAGGTATAATGGTTTGCAAAGTAATGATGCATGTGATAGTCCATTTACTTTGAGTGTAGCAACCCAGGTTGTAAAGGTACAGTGAGTGCATGTGTACAAACACACAGGATTTATTTACCAGGAGGGTGATTAAGGAACATGTTTTTGGACAGAAGCCAGAAAGACTGACTACAGCTTTTAAGTTGTCACTGACTTTTTTTAAAGTCTATTTCAAAGCTGTCCAATAGAAAGGAGATGAGGTGGAACTCAGTGCATTTCATGCAGTGTACTCTGCTACCACAGCACAGCTCGAGATGCCAACTTACCACTAAAAAATATACAATTAAAGCCTGAGGAAATCTGAAGATTTAATTTGGTGAGATGACATTAGAAGGGAAAATATTTTTAATGAGCCTGATTGATGTAGATATTGTAATAAAATCTGGTCCCCAGCAGTTATGTGACAGCTTCTGCCTTCAAAAGCAAAGGTGCTTTGAGAAAATGTGAATTATGAAGTAATTAACTAAACGCAGAGGAATGTGGAATTATTGAGGTTGGCTGTCAGGATGTATTTGTAAAAGGAGTAAAAATAATTATCGAGATGCCCGAGCAACTTTGTGGTAAACCCAGATATGTTAACGAGGTTGTGTGCTTGTTTAAACTGCCTTCTAATGAAGTGTCAGCAAACTTTTCAGCTCGGCGTAATGACTATTTATTTCAATCTGTTAATTAGTGGAAATGGATAAAACTAAGGCTGGACAGATGTCCTCTTTTTCAGTAATTGGAATTAAATGTGTAAGCCTTTTAGTGGCTCGAGTTTTAAAGGGGGGGGAATTATTTTCTTTTGACCTTTGTTTCTGTATTCTTAATTAATTCATCAGCCAGGCCACCCACGTGTAGTCTGCAGTAATGACCTTGCTCAAAAGTCCTTAGTTTTGGGCCTGAATGTAAATCTGTTCAAGATCTAACATTCAGTTGACAAGAGAAATATGTGGCCATTGAAAAGACAAAACTGGATCCTCAGTGCTTTTGATAGAGGGATGTGATTGATGAGCGAGATCCTTGTGTTGCTTTCACAGCTCATCCAAAACACATGAAAATATTACAGGAAATGGTTGAAAAAGAGAAAAATAAGATAACATGTTGATCTTTTTAGCTTTTAATATGTGTTTGGGGCTGCTTTTTTATTTCCCTGTTCCCTATTCACTTTTTATTGCATTAAAGAGGAATTTTCAAAAAACAAAACACCCACCCTGCAGATTGGTGCAGTTTCAAAAGTTCATTTTCACTCGGTAAAAAGCTGATGAAAATGGAGCGAAATGGAGATGCTTATGGAGAGCAAGAATTGTTGTGAAACTTTGGTCTAAAGCAAAGGAGCTTAAAAAAATAAAATCCAAGCTTATTCAGTAATAAAACTTTAACTGCATAGATAATTCCCCTGGTCATTAACACCAGTGCTTTTATTTATCAGAGCAGCTTTCACAAAGGCTAATTTGATGTTCTGATGCTCGTATATTTGGCATCAATTTTCTCCTCTCTTTATATCTCCTTGTATTACAGAAGAATTCCTTTTATACATAAATATAAAAAGGGCAACAGGATTCCCTCAGAGCATAATACTGTCTGCCTTACTTTTATTAAAGGAGATCTGTTTTTTGTCAAGAAGACATTTTTGTCTCAGATAAATGGTTCAGGCTGAGCACAAGGCTGGTTTGAGTTTATGCTGGATCCTATTAAACGGAGTGCAGTAGTTAATGCCACAGATTTATCACTTCTAGCCCTTTTCCACTGATGTTTGACCTTAGCTATAAGTTGGGGGGAGGTTTGGAGAGGATTGGGTTTTGTGCATATGAACCGTAGTGGACGCTGCACTAACTTCAGCTCTTTACATCACTGGAGATCTTCAGAAGTACACATGCAAGGAACTCTTTATTCTGTAATATTCCTATTTATCAATCTGGCCAAAGCGATTTGTTTTTATGATGATGGGATTATTCTTGCTTAATTTTATTAAGGGTAGGGCCCGCTTGATTAGATTTGTGTCCGTTTTTATTTGTGTTACTTTCATGTTTTATTTAAAAACATGTCTCCACTGGGATAAGTGGTGTAATTTGCCTTTAAAGATTAAAATAATTGGAGTCATAATTACTGGTGGCTTCTGTTCAGCAGTATGGAAAATGCGACGAATGAAGAAAAATATGGCAGAGGAGGAAAAAGCTTTGGCTTCAGCTATCTCTTGCCCTCAAAGCAAATACTGTTTTCTGACAGGAGATGTAATGATCCCCTAGGTGTGTTGGCTGTCTGCTTCTTTTTGAAAGGAAAATAAAAAGGACTTGATTCATCTTTGTTCAGCTACAGTGTTCTGCTGAACTTTAATTGAGCTGGCTTGAGAGCTGCAGCCTTGGCTCAGCAGGGCCAGCTAAGACCTCTGTTGGCTGGCAACCTTGTTTTTAAAATGGTGTTGCAGCTTTCCTGGTAAGATACTGCTGGGACATCAGAAATAGGCTGAGTGCTGGTTTGCAGGGCCACCTTGGTAGAACAGCCTCAGAGTTTCTCTCTTGTTGGTTCCTTTTCTTAAAATGATGTTTGGAATGGTAGCCAAGTCTGGAAGGAAGACACTTGAGCATCGCTGTGAACCTCAGTGGCTATGCAATTATAAGAGTAATGCTAAGATTTATGAACCTTTCTCAATGAGTGACTTTGTAAGGTCTTTTAATAGAGTGGTTAGAGGCCAATACCTTGGAGAAGGAATCCTCTTCAAGATGTAAAAAACTGCAGCCTCAGGATTCCTGTGGGCTTTATATGCAACGTGCAGTGGGAAGCCACTTGAGCTGCTTCCTTCAGGCTTTTTGACAGCACTTGGGTGTGCTATTAGGCAATTTGTTTTGATTTCCAAGAAAAATTTCCAACTCTACTCTTTCCAGTGGTAAGGAACCATAAGTTGGCCAAAAGGAATCAGTAGTTGCTTATATGTCATTTACTAGCATTGAGACATCGCTTTCTCCAGCACCTTTGTGGATACCATCTTCCACTTCAGCATTTGCAAGAAGTGGTTCCTGAAAGTTAGGGAGCCTGCATGGAAGAGGCTAATTGTACTTCTTCATGGCTGTGCAGCTCTGGTCTTCATCCTTGCTGAAGCCATGCTGGAATTAATCCAGTTTACAGTCTGGAGCAGACCTGTTCTAGGTGATCCTGCTTTGGTGGAGCAGGGAGTTAGACTAGGTGATCTTCAGAGGTCCCTTCCAAACTGTACCTACCATTCTGTGTTTTTGTGCTCACCAAGTCATAGAACCTTAGAGGTTGGAAGGGACCTCTAGAAAGATCATCCAGTCCAACTCCCCTGCCAAGCAGGATCCCTTAGGGTAGTTTGCACAGGAATGCATCCAGGTGGGATGAAAGTCTTCAGAGGAGACTCCACAACCAGTTAGATTGTGTGTAACTGGTTTTAGCAATAATCAGGTGCTGTTGATAGCTACACATTTCCATTTTCCATTTCTATTTCATTGAACAGTGTAACAGGCTGGATGTAAAAACCTCTCCATGTCTTCACTGCAGCTGCTTTCTGATGTTACTTTTATCGTGTATCCTTAATTACAGCAAAATGTTCAGGATGAGACCAAGTTACCTTGAAGTGGAAGCTGTGAAAAGATTATGTAGAGGAGTTATTCACTGAAGTTTACATAGGCTGAGCAAAGAACAGTGTTTCTTTGAAAAGCTCTTAGGAAGATCTCCAGACCCTTTGGTTAGTGGTTCTGGAATAAGCACGAAATGCTGACAAGGGAAAGCAAACCCATAATTGTGCTTGTGTGACAGTGCCAAGTAATTTGAACATTGCAAGTCAGGCAGGCACAGGCCTCTTCATCCATGTTACGTGACTTCTTTAAATGTTTAAAGATGATTTCTCTGTTGGAAGCACAAAACCATCTTCAAATCATTCAGATATCTCTTAGGGATAGGAAGTATTAAAAACCTTTCAGATTATTTTGGAAGCAGCAGACAAATTAATCTGAACTGAAAAGGGGAAATTTTGCACTGTCTTGTTAAGAAGGTGGTTTTTGCTTACCACAGAAAGCCTTTTATTAAGTCCTTTTCTGACAGATCTTTCTCATTGTTTTACTTCATGTAGTCTTTAACATGATGTAAGGAAGGAATAAAATACTTAAGCAGCTCTTATGTGTGCTTGGTCCATGCATCCTTTGGTTCTCTTTGACAAGGCTAAGAGTTGGTGACCTCATCAATGTCTATAAATATGCAAGGGGTGGGTGCCAGGAAGATGGAGCCAGCCTCTTCTCGGTGATGCCCAGTGACAGGACAATGGCCAATGGGTGGAGGTTGAGGAACAGGAGGTTCCATGTGAACCTGAGAAGGATTTTTTTCCCTGTGGGGGTGACAGAGCACTGGAACAGGCTGCCCAGGGGAGCTGTGGAGTCTCCCTCTCTGGAGATATTCAAGAACCGTCTGGATGTGTTCCAGTGTGATCTGCTCGGGGTGATCCTGCTCTGGCAGGGGGGCTGGACCAGATGATCTCTCAAGGTCACTTCCAGTCCTTGACATTCTATGATACCTTTTTTGTTTTGTACAGGCAGACATTGGTGATACTTTAGGAGGTCCTTCTGTATGTCTTAACAGTCAAATTTAATTTTGACTGGCCCAAGTATTTTTATCAAACTTAAGCAGCCTTTTGTTGAAACAACCAAAAGCTCATCCTTTGTTTCTTTCCCCAGAAGATGTTGCACAACACAGATCTCAGGCCAGATATTTCCTTTTCCACTTAATTTCCTTCTGTTGTGAAAACTCTCCCATCTCAGAACTGGTTTTTTGTTCACAAGAAGAAATTTTACAAGAGCAGCACTTTTTAAAAGGGGTTTTGAGGAACAGCCTTTGAAATATTGTTACTTAATCTCCACTGAGAGACAGAATTTTTATTACCTGCATGCTTCACAGTGCAGCTGTGCACACTGCACACTGCTCCCAGTCCTCATCATTTCTTACATCGTTTGAAACCCAGATACTTCAAGTCCATCACTACTTACTAGCAGGATGCAAGCTGTAGTGTTGTTACCTGTGTAACTGACAGAAAGCAGCCTCACTTTCTTGGGCTGGGATTTTGGTCAGTTTTTCCACTCAGTTCCCTTGTATACTTTATTTGAAGCCTCTCACAGAAACTGCTGGGTTTTGTAGTGGTTAAGTATTCCCTCTTGTTTTTTCTTTCTATTGTGTGATTTTTGTTACTGCTTGAAGAAAATCCTACATTGCTGACAGCTGAAGCAGTGTATGTGCTCTATGGTGGAGTCACACCAACCCTCCTTAGTCCAGCTGCATGCTGCTGTGAGTGTGGTGGAATAAGATTCCTGCACAGAACAGAGCAGGAGAGCTCCTGCCACAGATTTGAGTAATAGGCTCTTGATTATAGACGTGCAGGGAGATCACAACTCTTGCTTGAGCCAAGTGATGGAAACCTTAAATGCAGCTTCCTAGTGCACCACATGTGGACTTTTGTAATAAGCTTCTATGCAGCCGTGAATAGTTTATGTAGCAGAACAGTTATATTTTGTGTTCTGTTTTATAGGATAAATAAACAACCTGTTTCTGAAGTGCATAATCCTTTCAAGTTCATAGTAGGTGATTTGAGCATGCCTCATGTCTCTTCAGCTGAAAACAATACAGAGAGTAGTTTGTGTTTAATTCATGAGCAGTTGTATTTCTAATTCACCCTGCTGTGTGTATTTGATAAAACAGTTCCTGTACCACTGAGATGATGTTTTTTCTTAGGTGTAGTTTTACTTCCTGACCTCCCTTTGTATGTATTACTGTTATGCAGGTACTTGTCAGCGAGGACTCTGACAGTGATGGTATTGTTGCCCACTTCCCTGCACATGAAAAGCCAATTTGCTGCATGGCCTTTAACCCTAGTGGTGAGTTATTTTACTGTTTTAATGTGAGAGTTGCTAAAGACAATTAAATAACCTGGGTATATGCTTCAATATTTTGGAGGGATTGCAAATGCTATTGTGATACCTGCAAATGTCTGCTACAAGGACTTGTGAGCTGCTCTGTTAAGTGCTGAATGTGTTAATTTGTCCTTTCTGGAACTGTCAAACTTAAGCAGCTGTTTCACTTTGGTGTACATGAGAAGATTCAGATAGCCACTTTGAATGCAGCAGAAATGCTGAGAAATTCTTTTCTGTTGGGCATCCTTCCAGCCAGGTAAGATGTTCTGATGCACAGCTCTCCAGACGGTCAGCGCCTCTATTAAACTGTGCTGTTCCATAAATAAGAAAATAAATTAAGTCCTTTCACTGACACTGCTTTTAAAGTAACTTACTGTGCCATTGTGGTATTGGTTGATGGAGAGTTTGTGATCCTCTCCTGCGTGACATCAACTGAAATCTGAAAATACGGTACTCTGAAGTACCTTCTCCTCTCCTCCCTCTTTAGAAATAACAGTGACTGTGGGCAACAGAGATAACTACAAAGCTTATCTGTTACTAAATCTTAATAATTAGGCAATTAACATGTTTACTGCTCTACAGAGAGCAAAAAAAAGAGAACATTCTGGTTGAAGTGGTCAGTGAATCAGCAGCTTCTGCTTGCCCAAATGAGTGGGCCAAATGTCACCAAGATCTTGAGGATGAAGCCACATTTCAAAGAATAAAATTAAACGTCTGACATTTATACTTTCACTCTTAGTGACCAGTTGGTCTTATTCTGACATCCCATCTGTTGTGTCAGAACTCTTTAATAGCCATGTGCAGTTCACAACATTCTCACTGGGAGGTTTTGACAGAAAAAAACCCATTCTCATCTGCCTCAATTTTCTTCTCATACTTAAGAAGGTTTTTTTTTTGTGGAGTCCTGTGCACTGAACTGAGAATCAGCTATGGCAATTCTGAGCAGGTTCACTTAAAGAAGGTCACACAGGAACATGTACAGATGGGTTTGGAGTGTCTCCAGAGATGGAGATTCCAATGCCTCCCTGGCTACCGTGTTCCAGTGCTCCATCACTCTTAAGTTTCTCATGTTTGGATGGAACTTATGTTTAAGTTATGCCCCTTGTCCTGTCACTGGTCAACACTAAAAAAAGCCTAGTCCCATCCTCCTGACACCCACCCTTTGAGTATTTCTAAGCACTGATGAGATCTCCCCACCATAGTCTGCTCTTTTCCAGACTAAAACCTCTTAATTCTCTCAGTCTGTCCTCATCAGACATGTTCCGGTCCCCTCATCATCTTTGTAGCCATTTCTGTACCCTCCCTGTCCTTCACTAATTAAGTAAAATAAAGACATCTGCTTGAATTAGAATGCTTCATAGATAGTAATTAAATGCCCCCTGAGGACAGTTTTTGTGATTAAGTACATGTAAGGGAAACAGAATATTTATGCAAAAGCAACTGAAATTGTTCAGTTATTACATGGAAGGATACATTTGCATATCATTGGATTATTTGTGTTAGAATCCAGGTCTTTTGGTGTGCTCAGGTACTAGACCTGCAGTCTTTGTGCACAGCACACAAACTGTTCAGGTTTAATGGTGCAGTAAGATACTGAATGGCAGAATGCTTTTTCCAATTGATGTTCTTTTTGCCTGATTGCAAATTATGGATGTTATGAGGTATCTGCAAGAGGGAAGCTTGACAGCAAGGTATTGAATTGTACTGCATGTTCTGGGGACAGAAGAGCAGCTTCAATAAAGCAGAAAACTCTTACCTCAGCTGTGTGCACTATGAAAGAAGCACTTCACACAGGCATCTCTAGTCTGGATTTAACATCAAGGCAGCATTTTGTTTGAAGCCAGTGTTGTAAGTAACATCATCTATTGTGTAGTGGTATATTACCAATTAAGCTGATCTCATTACAGAGCAGAACAAAACAAGAGGTGACTTTTGATAATGGCTTTGTCTATCGGCTGGTTGCACTAGAAGACCACTTTGAATCATCAAGTGGTGGCTGCAATGCTGCACTAGAACCTAGCAGCTACAAACTTTTTAGAATCATAGAATAAAATCATAGAATCACTGAGGGTTGGAAGGGACCACAAGGATCATCCAGTTCCAATCTCCCTCCCATGGGCAGGGACACCTCACACTGGATCAGGCTGTCCAGAGCCCCATCCAGCATGGCCTTAAACACCTCCAGGGATGAGGCTTCCACCATTCCAAGGTCTCACCACTCTCATGGTGAAGAACTTCTTCCTAGCAGTCTGAATATACCCATTTCTATCTTTGTTCCATTCTCCCCAATCCTATCACTCCCTGACATCCTAAAAAGTCCCTCCCCAGCTTTCTCATAGCCCCCTTAAGATACTGAAAGGTCACAGTAAGGTTACCTCAGAGCATTCTTTCCCGACTGAACAGTCCCATCTCTCTCAGTCTTTCATAGCAGAGCAGCTCCAGCCCTCTGATCATCCTTGTGGCCATTCTCTGGACACCTTCCAGCACATCCATGTCCTTCTTGTAACAGTGGCCCCAGAACTGGATGCACTACTCCCGATAGGGTCTCACTGGTGTGGATCAGATTGGGATGATCACTTCCCTTGACCTGCTGGCCACATTTCTCCTCATGCAGCCCAGGATCTGGTTGGCTTTATGGGCTATGTGAGCAAATATGCTGTGAGAGCAAACAGAGGAAACCACTGAAGCTCAGTGAAAGATGGGTATAAAAGATTTTTGTGTAGTAAATCACAGAATCATAGAATGTCAGGGGCTGGAAAGGGCCTCACAAGCTCATCCAGTCCAAGCCCCTGCCAGAGCAGGATGTCCTATACCAGGTCATGCAGGAGCACGTCCAGGCTGGTTTTGAAAATCTCCAGAGAGAGACTCCACAACTCCCCTGGGCAGCCTGTTTCAGGGTTCTGTCACCCTCACAGGGAAAAAATTCCTCATCATGTATACATGAAACTTCCTATGCCTCAGTTTCCACCCATTGCCCCTTGTCCTGCCACTGGGCATCACTGAGTAGAGCCTGATTCCAGCCTCTTAGCACTCACTTTTACATATTGATAACCATTGATGGGGTCACCTCTCAGTCTCCTCTTCTCCAATTAAATCAGTACAACAGTGCCACAGCCAACTCCAGTTATATTTTAAAGGTATCAATTGCCAGTAAGATACATTTGGGAAGGATCTCTGCTGCTTATGGTTTTGTACTGAACATGGAGCTTGCTAGGGATTAATTTTGATAAGATAACAGTACAGAATTTGCAGTTATCGTGGTGAGAATTGCTCCTGGGAAGGAGTAAGATATTGCTTTATTGTAAGAATATCAGAAAACAATCCAATGGGAAGGAAAGAGGCTTGCTAATGTCAGTAAATATCAGATTTCCCCCTAATCTTTGTTTTTGAAACCAAGAAGAAATCCTTTGCTGTGCTCGGAGTGTCCAAAATACCTGCGGTTATTAGGGAGATGGTTGAAAATCTGTTGCAAACCATGGCAGGACTTTTGCTGATGGGCAGAGTGGCCTTTCTGTTATTTTGTTTGGGTTGCTTTGTTTTTGAGACTTTGGGAGATGTTTTTTCTTTCCAGCAAGGTAAATAATCAATGTGGAGGTGTGAGCTGGGTTAGTTGGCAAGGAGAGCTTGCTGTACACCCAGTCTTTCACTTCAGCTGGCAAAATCATGAGCCAACAAGCAGGAGGTTTTCCTGCTTAGCATTTAATTGTGCTGGGTAGACATTTCTATAGTGAATTTGCTGGCATTAGATTTACCTTTTGTTAAAATTCTAGGCAAATCTATAGAATTCTCTTTTTTTAGCTTTCCTGTTTTTGAGGCATTCGAAGAAAGAAGGAACTTGGCATGCAGTTAGCTTTTTTGTCTGGCTGCTCTGAAAATCTGCTTGAATCATACATTAACAAACTTGAAATAGAATTTGAGTATATTTAGGGTGCACCATAGTTGTTTTCTTTTTGAATGCTGCCTTGCGTGCCCTTGTACACCTCTCCCACACCCTTATGTTAATAAAACTTTGCTTCTGAGTCATTTGATCTTAGGGAGACTGTAAAAGTCTCAGTCTAAGATGTACAGCAAATCATGGTTAACATTAGAAAGAAAGGGGAAAAAAACACATAAAGGAGAAAAACTGCAGTTCATGGTAGTTTAGGTGGAACTAAACTCTGTGTTTTTTTCCTATGTACATCAAATTTTACTTTTCCAAAACATTTATGATCCTTTCTTATGGGCTGTGAGTTGTGATGGTTTGCTATGGGCTGTAGGTTGCTGGGTTGGTTGGGGTTTTTGTTGCTGTTTTGGGTAGGGAGGGAGGGAGTGGAGTGGAGAGAAGGGGAGGGGAGCATTTGTAGTACGGCTGAAAATATGTGGCCAGGCATCTCATCCACAAGATCTCTTAGTCCTGTGGAATTTCTTAGAGCTGTATCCCTGCTTAGATTGTTGCTGCTGCTCTGCTTAATGTTTTTCATTTCACTAGTTAAGAGATGTAGTAGCTCAGTAAAAGTGAGGAAGAACAACTGGTCCTGCTTTGCTATTTGGGACTGATTGAATCACTGGGAAACAGCCATGGAAAGCTAACTTGGTCCTTATTCCACTGGTAACAACAAAAATTATGCTATGAACCTCCTTAGTCCGTTCTCTTTGCCAGCGCTGCTGCCAGCTTTGGTGGCAGTGCTCCTCCTGGTCGAGGGGCAGACTTCCTGTAGAACATTCTTCTTCTGGTTTTGGAGGTGTGCTTAATAAATCTGATTCCAAGTTTCAAGTTCAGGTGACTTGGCGCTGTCACTTGTTTTCTTTTTGTAATTGCTAGAATAGGAGTATTTCATCTATGGTTTTCTTCCATAGGAAACTGGCAGAGGCTTTCTACCCACCAGAATCCTGGTTTATTTATGTATTGCCTTATGTGCCAGTGGTTGCTTTTCTGACTGATATAAAGATAAGTTCCCTCTTCTGAAACACTCCTGTTTGGATTCTTAGATATCCATCCAATATTGAATGCATTAAATAAATGTTACAGTAATAAATTTGCCTTACTGAGTGCTGTAGAAGAGATGCTGTGGATTAACAGGCAAAAGGGAGCTGATTTTGCAGAATTTTCACTCCAAGTAGGGCATCCACATGGTATTTATTTGTTTTTTACCACAACCCCTACCCGTGGAGTGAGGCTTGCACCACAGGCTGTGGCAAGGATACTGGCATGTCAGAGGAAGGAATGGTGGGGCCCCAGTGCAGGTGATGACCAGAAATGGGCTCCTGCCAGCAGAATACAGCTTGGGAATGGCCAAGAAGCCAGATGAATTTGGTGGGGAAGCTGTGGCTGATAGCCCATACACAGGCTGGGTGCTGCAGCTGTTTTGAGTGGAATCACTGGATTTCTGTTGATTATAGCATGGGTTTGGAACTGATCAGAAAAATATTTCTTCATCGTAAGTAAGAATGGTCCACATGGAAGACACATCTCTTTGCTGTAGAGAGACCACAGTGAGGGAAGTGAGCTGAGTTCTGAGAATATTTAGCGTGTGCAGAGTTAGGTAATGGTTGGACTTGATGACCTTAGAGGTCTTTTCCAACCAAAGCCATTCTGTGATTCTCTGTCTGAACAGCCAGCTGATGGTCTTTGCAGAGCAGCTGCTGCAGACAGAGCTTAGAGCTCTGTGTCCACTCCTTCATTTCTGAACAAAGGAAGGCAGCTTCCAACTTTTAGGAAGACTCCAAGGCTTTTATTAAAACTCTCCAAGACAAGAATAAATAATACAAGGAAATGAAGTAACATTAATAGACAGAGGACTTTATTAATGTACCTCTGGCACGTATGTTGATGTAGTGGAAACAAGAGGCTTATACTTACAAAGAGACTCTAAGAACTTTAATTCACTTATTAAATGAAAATCACATTAAGCTTTTGTGTGGATGCTTTTACTTAGTGCTAACATTGGCCTGATTTATTCTGAGCTTGAATATTCAGTTTTGGATGAACTGAAGGCCAGCTTGCTGTGGACAGAGCATCCAGACAAAGTTAGTGCTGTTTAATTCATGTTAGGTAGCAGAGATTATTTTTTTTTACACTTCATGTCTGCAAATATGCTCCCAAATCTGCACTTCAGATTGTTCCTGCTTTTATATATATATTTTTTTTTCTTTTTTTTTTCTAAATAAAATCTTAATACCTTTAGATTGGGGTCAGGAGCAAAGGTTTTCTTTACGGAATTGCAGTCAATGCATCTTCGCTACACAAAACTGATTGAGGATGTTGTTGGCTACCCTGAGTTGCAGATGATATCGCTTGCATGATTTTAATTTTCTTGATGAAATCTGTTCTCCGTTGCTGTGGTTTGCAGGACAACAACCTGGAATGCTGATTAGGCCTTTTCCGTGCTCTAAGAAATGTCACTTACATACAGTCAGAAAGAGTCATACCACCAATAACAACTTTCTGCTGTGTGAAATCAAACAGCAGTATTGACACTGAGGTCTGGATTTATTATGGTGGAGTTTTTACCATCATTAAAATGTATCCAGGATCAAAAAAAAAAGATAAATATTTCTTTGGTTATTTTTCTGTCAATGCAATGTTAGGCAGGAATATGTTGCTAGGAGGCTTTAAACTTTATATATATATATATAAAAGTTCATATGAGTATATATTTATATATTATGATACATTAGTACAAATATAACTACACTTTATGTGTTATATACTTTAAATACTTTATTTTATATTGTGTATGAGATGCTATATTTCTGTATTAGGTTTTATAACCTCTATGCTGTAATAAATTCTAGATGATAGAATATCTATTTTTTATTATATTTTAGTGGTACAACAAATTTCAGATGTGGTATAATATCTATTTATATATTATATATAATATATCTACTTATATAAGTAGATATATCTACTTTACAGTAGATATGATGCCATATATATAATATATATGTTGTATATATTAAAAATATATAATATATAAAAGATATAAGATATGTAATATGTACATTATATATATTTCTTTATATATGTGGCATCATATCTACTTATATAAGTAGATCTATGTCTACTATAGATATGATACCATATATAATATATATGGTGGATATTAAAAAATATGTAATATATAAAAGATATAAGATATCTAATGTACATTATATATTTACATATTTTTATATCTTTATATAATATATATGGAGTATCATAGCTGCTTATAATATTTTTATGTATTTCTATGCTTTATATATTTATCTGCTTACATATCTTATATATGTCTATCCTTCTACAACAAAACCCCCCAGGTACAAATCATTTTCAGAGGGTTGTAATCATTGGAGTATCCCAGAAAAATCCTGTCTGCTCCGTAATGTAAATCCACAGGAGCTTATTATATAAACTCTGGGTGAAGGTACCCTGGATTAAATTCTGGAAGTTGACAAAAGGAAGGAATACACCATAGGGGGTTACTTAAATTACGCTGTTTACAGAAAAGCCTCCAAGCTTTTAACGTGTTGATGATAGTCTGCCAGCAACTGTAAGTGTATGCAGGGTCTGAAATGAGGAGAGGAAATGGAGAGAGGGAAGGGAAAGGATTAAATGTTACCAATTAGAATCAGTTGCTCAATGGTAAACTGGATTAGTCTAAACTAGAGGGTGTCTAGACTGGAGACTGAAGGAACTGTACAGATACCCTCGTTTTTCATTATGCTGCGTTATTAGACTCTGTGCTTTAGGAAGGAGGAAAAAACCTCACCAATTCTAATGTCAGCCGTAGTCTATTAAATCTAATTCACTTTGTTCCCTCTTCCATGGCAGACATAGAGATGATTGCTGTTGGTAAAGGCAATAAACACAGCGAGCTGCAGAG
The DNA here is from genome assembly GCF_015220805.1 of Pogoniulus pusillus. Taxonomy (NCBI): domain Eukaryota; kingdom Metazoa; phylum Chordata; class Aves; order Piciformes; family Lybiidae; genus Pogoniulus; species Pogoniulus pusillus. The sequence continues at coordinate 11,819,491 of NC_087290.1, read as the reverse complement.
AACTCTGGCATGGTCTGCTATGGAAATGTCTCTGTGTGGCTTCATGCAAATGGTTTGCTTTATTGCTGCTCCTTTTAATATTGATCCTAAGGAGTGACTGCTTGACTTTCATCTCTGGTTTTGGGACATGAGCAGAGCTGTGGATGCAACTACCTTGAACTGTGCTTTTTCTGTTTACTTTGTTTGATTTTTCTTACTTTCTTGTTTCAGTATAAACTTCTAAGTGTATATGTCATTTGGAAGCTGGATTTCCACACATTTATGTGAAATTATCAGTGAACCTTGTTTTTTAATGAAAGTGTGGGCCCCTAGGCATGAAGGAAACCAAGTGTTTGCTTTTGGAGAGCTGTGAGGTGGCATTTCTTACCTTTCCACATACCAAACCTGAAAACTGAGATGAGGAGGATGTTACCTATTTAAAAAAACACACTAACCTGCAAAATCTGATAATCTGTATTTCCCTGCACACTCGGGGAATATATTCCACAAGAAATGAGGAGTTCTGCCTTTCTCACTATCATTTTTAATGATTTGATTCTTTCTTTGTATCTCCAAGTTTAAGAGGATGTGGGCTGCTTTTTCCCTTCTTCTAAGTGGATTTATTTCAAGTGTGTTGTTCCTGATTATTTATAATCCTTTGCATTCTGGAAAGGGATTTTAATTGTTATATTAAAAAAAAAACCATATTAAACCCCCTCTCCTCCCCATACTTTTGTATTTAAAAGTGTAGGGGAAAGTTTGGGGAAGTGTCCCTAAGCTTTGTGTTTCATTCCTCTCTATCTAGTTCTTCAAGTGATTATTGCAATGCATTTCTAAATAGTTTCTAAATGCAGAGTTTCCAAAACATTCATCTTTTGGTCACTGGTTGCAATGAAATGGGCTCTGAACAGCCACATGTACAAACATTCATGATACATCCACCAAATAAAATAAACTCCTGTTCCTCACGTATGTGAGGAAGATAATGGAAAATTCAGACAAATGCTGTCCCCTACTCTAATGAGAAACCCCTGGCAAATAGTTAACCGTTGTTTGCAGACCACATCTCAGAGGAAGAGTTAAAGATACAGGAAAGTCTACATGCAAAATGAACTCAAACAGCAAATGCTGCCTGGACGAGTAGCTGGTGGTGCAGACTGTGGTGTATGGCTGCTATTCATAGATGTGAAATTAAAGGATGCAGTTAAACGCCGCTGCAAACCGGCCAGTCCAACAGCTGCACTTAGTTTGTTTTTCAATTTCTCATTGCCTTTCTTGTTTATTAGCTGTGACTCTGGGGTCAGAATTAAAACAAATATTTTAATGGCAGCATTTTTGATGTTGGCAAGGGAGCTGCATGCATGGCTTAGTCGTGCGAGTTGGACCGGGACTCGCACTGGGTGGTGAGAGGTAGGTTCCTTCAGTCACGCCTGGTGAGACTTCCCAAAGTGCAGCACAACTGATAAGCATCCTGCAGTCTGCTGCTTAGTTCTTTCAGCTAACTGGACATGCTTAAAGGATCTTCGTTTGAGGATGCATTTATAACTTTTTAACGTGGTGAAACTGAATGGAATCCTTTTCTTCATTGAGACAGATCCAAGGTAGAAAACCCTTTATGAACTGTGATAATTAAAAACAACTCCTGTGTAAATTATACACATCCATTTGTGCTGTAGAAACTGTTCCACATGCTTTTAAGAGTCGTTTTAGAGCCTATGGGACTGTAGTTTTATTTTGATAAATTGACTTTACTCCACCATATTTAAAAGCAGCTTTAGAGACATTTTATTTGTGCCAAAGCTGAATATTAGTGGCTAAACACATTGTTGTCCACACCTGTGCAAGCCCTGGACAGCCATAGATAATGCCAGAAAAACAGAATCCATAAGGGAGGAAATCTGGTCAGTGTTGCAGAAATCACTTGCAGACAGATAGGCTTTTACCTTCTCTTTACCACTTCTATTAGCCAATTTCATGATAAACTATCAGATTGAACCAGTAAAAAAAGGTAAATTATTTGGATTTTAAAGTTACAGATATCAAGGGTTTAATAGAGATGACATAAGGATGGAAGTTAGAGTTTCTCTTCAACTTCCTCCTAATACTGAGACTTTAAATGGTGCTGAACTGTTAAATGTGACAGGAAACAGTTGGTTCAGCCTTGAAACCTGCTGCAGCAAATGTTATCAGCAAGCCTGGAAATAGCCTACCCCTTTGCTTTATAATCTTGTCTGTATTTTCTTCTTTTTTTTTAAGGCAAAAAATACAGCAGTATTTTGTCTACAAAACCTGGCTCATGGGGGGCAGAATTTGCGATATGAGCTGAAAAAAGGAACTTAGTTGTGAGCATTTGGAGCCAGTGTTGCAGTCGCCACGTGCATTCTGTTTGTTTGATATGGTTTAGAGTTATAAAATTGGGATTTTCTGGGATTTACAGAAATATGAAGCACAAGGATGAATATTCTTTTTTTAGGGGAGCTTGACTTATTGATTGGATGAGATTTGACACAAGAAATAACTCTGTGCTTTACCCAAGGGCTGCCTTTACTAGAGATAGTGAGAGAGAAGTCGAGTTGCCTGGTGAGGTATAACTCACAATTTGGGCTTTTGATGATTTGAGTCAAACCAGGGAAGATTTTGATGCAAGTTCTCAGGTGGAAGTAATGGATTTTGTGATTGTAAAACTTCTGGCTGTTCGCCAAGGAAGTGCTTTCTAGTTAAGCAATTTTTTGTCCCTGACATCCAGCAGTTCTCCCAACACTTAAGTTTTTAGCTTACAAATATGTGACCAACCTTAGCTGATCTATTTCCCTTCTTTTCCTTTTTCCTTTTCACTTTCTCCCTCTTGCCTCTGCTCCCCTCTTCTTTTTTTATGCCTCAGTTTTATAACTGAGAAATGTCCTGATAATTACAATTTCAATGTATTTGTCACACTCTTGACTTTGTAATACATTGTAGACACAAACTGTGCTGTATGTCAGATGTATTGATCATTGCACAGGCTGATTGTGTCTTTTGGCAAGCTTTGGATGATGCACAGATGCTGGCTGTGGTTTATAGGTTAAGTTTTCGATGGTTGGTGACAGTTTTAATGAACACTTTAAAGTCATATTCATTTTATTGTCTCTAACATAATTTCATTCTGTGCAATTCACTAGTTAATGGACAGTCTGTCCATTTATCCATTGCCTGGGTCAATAAGTTTCTTTCTCCTCTCCCTGTGGAGAGGAGGCAGGGCCAGGTCCTCCCTAGCCTTGCAAAGGAAGGTGTGTTTTGTATCACTTCTCCTTGACACGCATCTTGTGAGGTCACAGTTGTAACAGCAGCCCCACAAATGAAGGGTGCTGCAGGAGTGAGCACGTGCTGTGTGGATGATGCCTTCATCCATCACCAGTGGCTTTTAAAATATATATTTTTTTAAACAATTTCACCTTCATAAGACAGAAAGTTACAGCCTCCCTGTATTTTACACCAGGAGAATTTGCTCTGAAGCTGAGGTAGAAATGCCATTTGCTGCCTGTTGCAGTTTGTGTCTGCACTCAGTGGCGTAAGCTGTCTCAGTCAGGGTTGTGGTGGAGTCAGTGGTGGTGAGGCAAGAAGAGAATGTGCTGTAGGAAACAGAGAGATCTCCAGGATTTCTGGCTGCTGGATTCATGCTGCAGTTCTCTAAGTGGGTGTTAGGGTGAATAACCTCGGTGTCTGAAGTAAAATCCCCCGCCTCCAGCTGAACTCTGGGAGCATTTTTCCAGGCATTAGGCTGTGTTTCTGCCAGGTTGCTGAGATATTTACTCCTCAGCCCTTATAGACATTTGAGACAGCTCATTTTTGTTCCTAAAGCTGGCACCATTCATTACAAGCATTCAGGGATGTGCCAGCTCTCCAGTGTGGCGACTATTCACATGGCTCAGATTCCTTGGATTTTGTGTATTCTTCTTGGATTTTGTGTATTCTGTGCCATTGCATTGGGATAGTCTCACATAAGGAAAGAATAGTTTGGCTTATCTTGAGACACAGAACTGAGCTGTCTTCTGCTGGCACTAACCTATGAACTAGACCTTCCCAAGACCAATACACTTACCTGTTGGTTGTAACCTTTACACAGCATCTCCACACTGATTACAGTAATGCAACTTGATCACAAGGTCCTAAGGATGAATGTGTGTAAGTGGACCCTGAAAACACACAGATGTGTCCTTTTCCCAATTCAGTAAAACAGAGAGAAGCCAGCCCAAACTTTTTGAGATGTCCACCAATTCTGAGAGTCTCCACAGTCAAATATTGAGTTTGATTTTGGAGGATGCTAGGACATCTCTCACTCTTCTGCCCACCTGCAGTTTGAACTGTACTGCACTTCTTCCTGTAGTCCCATGTTCTGTAGAAGCCTCAAGTTATGTGGAGTTATGCAGTGAAGAATTTGGGAAGCTATGCTGAGCTGTTAAGGGCAGGGTTTTGGGACATTACACTTAGGTCTTAATTGCTCTTTTTCAGCAGTGATTGCTGGCAGTGCAGAATCTAAGCTGGTGGCAGCCTCATGCTTCTCCGTACAGGATTTCTTGTCCTGCCAAGGTTTCAGAGGAGATAGCCCAGCTGCTATGGGCACTGTGGTTAGAGTGGGCTGCATTCAGATCCTTGTCCCTACTCCTTTCTCTCTCTGTGGTGTGTTTGGCACAGCCTTTGACATGAATTCCTTCAAAAAGTCATAGTTGCATGGTAGCTGTAATAGTACAAGCCAGTGACTTATTACAGGACTGCTGGACCTCCCTGTATCTTCAGCTGTCTAATTTGCTGTTGAGCTGAGACTAGATGATTTGGACTTGGTCTACAGAATTAAACCCCACTGATGAGCAGCAGGGCTGTTGTTTCTTTGCTCTCGCTCCTTGTCGCTGGGAGCACACATACAAATGTCTCTATTGCTTGTATTTGTTTCAGGACTTGGGTTAAGGGCAGCAGTTTGCACGTCTCTTTGAAGTGTGTTTAAATCTTGTTACTGTTACTATAAGGTTTGTGCCTCATTTCTCAGCTAGGCTGAGGAGGGAAGGCTTCACTGCCAAGAAAATGTAGTAGGTGGCTGTGGGTAGCCAGGAAAGATGAGAATTATCCTGTATTCAGGGTTTTTTAGACATTGTGCTTCAGCTGCCAATTTGTTGTGGCAAATAACTAGACTTCACAGCCTCTGAAAAGGACATTTTGTTACAAAAGCTTAGTGGTGGTCTCCTCCTGGGACAGCATTTTTCAATAAATGCTTTTCTCTGCACCTCTTAAACGTAGGCCTAGAAGTGTTTGCCAACTACAGGATGCTGCTGGGGGCTTCTTACCATTTTAGAGGGGGCTATAGACACAGTACTTTCCAGTACAAGCCCTTAAAACCAAACTGAAATGGCAGTAATTGTGTACAAGATTACTGTAGGTGTAGCTAAGTACACCTTCAGTGTGTCACCAGCTTTGGAATTGGAATGGGGAGGAACATTCTAACATACATATCACTTATATCTATTGAGTCATGAAGTGTAAATTGATACAGCTAGCTCCAGGTTCAGAATGGACCGAGGTAGCTTCTACATAAGGCAGGAGAGATACAGGATGTAAGCCTTGATCCTATGGAGTTAAGAGGAAGGTGATAAGAACGGTTGCAAAGAAATAGGTTTAGGAAGGAAGAAAGGAGTTCTCAGTGAACAGAGTGGGGGACTTCTCAGGCAGTGACTGTTGACTGGATGAATGGTGGCATAGTTCCAGTAGCACAAGGGAGAGGAATTAGGAGAGAAGTTTGCAAGCAAAGTAGAAAATAAAGAGCAGAACTCAAAGCTATTGGTGTGACTTCTCTTTGAGACCCTTCCAACCCCTGACATCCTATGACTTCAATCTAGGCTAAAAAGAAGGGTATGCTGAAAATGAACTGTAAGAGCTTCAGACTTGGAGTATTAGGGGCTGAAAACTGAAGGATTGAGATGCTGCCACACACTGAAGGTCACTCATAAAGTCAGTGCCAGAGATTAATATTACAAAGGATCCCTGATTCTTAATGCATTCCTGAAACCAGTCAATAACTTGCCAAACCCAGCTCACTTTTGAACTGTGATTTTGATGCTAATGAGGTAATTGTAGAGAGATGAACTTTTCAAATAAGGCACTCAAGAATAGTTTTTAAAAGTGCTGCTTTATAAATGCCTGGTTTTGTCTTTTAAACATGACAAATAAGAGATCTGCTTTCCAGAGACAAACTTTTCAAATCAGCTTCTCAATTAGTAAATAGCTGAAGAAGGTGCTTTAGTATACCTAAATACCTGCTAGCTTGGATTTCTTTTTTCTTTTTAATGTAGTAAATAAGTGATCTGCTTTCCTGAAGTGTTTCTCCTGCCAACTTAGCAGCTGAGAGCTGTGAAGTGCAACACATCTAAAATTGTAAATAATTACGCTTCCTTGGCTACAAAAGAGCTTTTCCATCCATTAATAACGAGAAAATGAATGTTGGAACAGCAGTAAAAGAGATTAAACTGTATACTCCTTTGGATGCCTGACTGCACCTTTAACGGACCTGAAATTCCTCTGATTATTTAAATGTTCTATATTGAAATGTGATGGTGGCCTTGAGTTAATAGTTAAAGAGGTTTAAATTGGAATGGCACTGCAGAAGTTTTTCCCATTGATCAGAGCAAGTGGGCAGAAAAATGCCTGACTGGATTGTCAGGAAGCGTTGATAGCACCTCACAGATTAACAGAGTAATTTTTTTCTTTCTGCTTTTCTTCCTGCCTGAGGTCTACAAAGTCTTTTACTAAGCATAAAGATGAGTTGAGGTCTGGAGAAGTGAGAAGGTAATTTACTGCAGTGCTGATATGGCTGCTACCAGCACCTCCTCTTGCTTGGGATTTTCACAAGGACTGCAACTTTCTTCTCCGCTTTGCCAGATTCATCTCATTCTGGAACACCAGCTTAGCAGATACGACATCTAGAGGGAAGGGAGCTGTAATTATTTAATGACAGGATAATTTTTTTTGTTTTCTCTGTTTATTTTCACTTTTGTTTTTCAACTTGAGTTATTGCCTCTGAAGACAAATGCATTAAAATTAACATCACAGCAGCACAGTCAATGAATGGCAATTACAAAGCTTGTGTCTCTGTATACCATATGCTGGGCCAGAAGGTGAGAAATAATTCATGACTTCATGTACCCTCTCTCTGTAACATTTACTTTGTTACTCTGAGGAAAAGAGAAAAGCACAATAATGTGTTTCGGCAGTACAAATGTTTACTGCAATACCTGAAAACTTTAATGTAATAGTCATGACTATGGCTTTCCAGCAACAGAACAAGGGGACACAGTCTAAAGTTGTGCCAGGGGAGGTATAGGCTGGATCTTAGGAAGCTCTTCACAAAGAGAGTGATTGGCATTGGAACAGGCTGCCCAGGGAGGTGGTGGAGTCGCCGTCGCTGGAGGTGTTCAAGAAAAGACTGGATGTGGTACTTAGTCCCATGATCTCATTGATTGGATAGGGCTGGGTGCTAGGTTGGACTGGATGAGCTTGGAGGTCTCTTCCAACTTGGTTGATTCTATGATTCTATAGTGTCTGTGCTCACAGCTAAAACCCCAAATCTGTGGAATTGTTCAGCTTTTTTATATCAGTCTCATGTAAACAGCATGTTTGCGTGGTGGTCATACAGGTCTCTGCATGCCTGTGCCTGTGTGGAGTGGAAGTGTTGCATTCCTAGAATCATAGAATGGTCTGGGTTGGAAGGGACCTCAGAGTTCATCTAGTTCCCACCCTCTATCCTAGGCAGGGACAAGTCCCACTATAACAGGTCACTCAAGGCGTCATCCAGCCTGGCCTTGAACACGTCCAGGGAGGGAGCATCCACAGCCTCCCTGGGCAACCTGTGCCAGTGTTTTACCACCCTTACTGTAAAGAACTTCCTAACAGGTAGTTTAAATCTCCCCTCTGCCAGTTTAAACCCATTACCCCATGTCCTGTCATTACAAGACCTTGTAAATAGTCCCCCCTCAGCCTTCCAGTAGGTCCCCTTCAAATACTGGAAAGCTGCACCAAGATCTCCTTGAAGCCTTCTCTTCTCCAGGTTGAAGAGCCCCAACTCTTGTAGCCTGTCCTCGTAGGAAGGCTAAGTATATCCACGAATAAAGGCTTCCTCCCTGTGCTTCTGCTTTCCTAACCTCAGTGTCCCTGGTATTTTTAAATCATATCCAACACAGCTTGAATGTGTTGTGTTCTTCAGAGGGTAATTGCAGAGTGACATTGTTTGGGAAGGTGGAAGAATCATCTCCCAAGGGAAGCAATGGATTCTCTTGCACTGGTCAGTTTTAAGACTCAGCTTGCTACAGTGCTGGAAGGTGATTTTCCCCTTGTACTCGGCTTTGGTGAGGTCACAGCTTGAGTATTGTGTTTAGTTTTGGGCACCACAAAACAGGAGAAATGTGGACATGCTGGAGCAGGTCCAGAGGAGGGCAATGAAGCTGGGGAAGGACCTGGAGAATCAATCTGATGAAGAGTGACTGAGGGAGCTGGGGATGGTTAGTGTGAGGAAGAGGAGGCTGAGGGGAGACCTCATTGGGACATTGTGGAGAGGCTGCTGCTGGGCTCTTTTCACAGGTAGTTGGAGACAGAATGAGGGTGAATGGCCTCAAGCTGAGGCTGGGGAGGTTTAGATTGGACATTAAGAAAGTTTTCATGGAGAGAGTGGTCAAGGACTGGAATGAGCTGTCCAGTGAGGTGGTGTTGTCACCCACCCTAGAGGTGTTTAAGAGTCGTTCAGATGTGGTGCTTAGGGCTGTGGTTTCAGGTGAATCTTGCTGAGTAGGGTTCTAGGTTGGACTTGGTGATCCTGAGGGGCTTTGCCTACCTGGATATTTCTGTGATTCTGTGATCTCGTTTCAACTCCAGTATCACCTAAAAAGGTTGGATCAGATGATCCTTGGGGTCCTTTCCAACCTGACATTTTATGACTCCCTGAGAAACCCTTCTGGCATTGTTGAAAGCGAAGTTACTCATGGAACTGAAACCCAAGGTGGAATTGTCTGTCCCTCATTTGTATGCATCTAACAAAACGACTATGCAATTAGGTAGGTGTTATAAATAGGATGTGGTGGAGATGCTCAGGCTGCTCAGGTTTCCTCAATTTTATAGCAAGTACCCAACAGAGATTTGCTGCTCTCTAATTTTGCCTTTCGGGCTAACCAGCTGACGCCTAGTTGAAAAGAGTTATGTTCCTACAAGGCCACAGAAGCCTTTAGTATTCAGCCTCTGTCTCTTTCAGATTGTGGAGAACTCTGTGTACCATCAGCAACTTCAATCCCACCCTTTAGGCCAACCCTCATCTATCAAAGCCGGGCTGAGAAGGAGCGAGAGGAAGCTCCCAGATAAACATACAGCAGCGCCTCAACTCCTAATCACTCTGGGCTTCCGCTTCCAGGCCCTATAATTAGAAGTCCTTCTTTTCCTTGTATTCCCAGTTGACGCAAATGCTTTTTGTGGCTTGGCACCTCATTTAGGGCGTGGGCTTAGTTTATGGCCAGGCCAGAGTCTGGTTTAGTCTTCTGATACTGCAGAAATAGCTCTTAACCCACAGTCTACATCTGTACACGTTTTCCCCCACCCCGCTTTACGCCTAGATCCGCTCTATTTTTTAACATTTCTATCCTGAAAGGAGCTTGTTGTTTCCTCAAACAGAACACATGGAAAGTAAGAAGCTGCAAATTAGGGCAAATGTATCTGTCAGGTAAAACAAAGATTTGCTAATTATTACTTTATTATTAATTCCCTCCCCCCCATTTATTCCTTTTATACTGCTTTTTCATCATCTTGGTGGATTTGAAAAACCCACACAGTAAACCAATCATTATTTGGACCGAGCTGCACCCCTCCTGCAAGGCATAAGCAAAATCTGAGTTCTTGCAGCGAGATCCATACCAAATAATATCTGCTTTACATATAAATATCCACTGGGTTTTGTGTGTGCAAGACTCTCAATTGATTTCAGATGTTATCTGTTAAAGAGGGATTAATGCCAGTTTGAAAAATAAGCAGGAAATCCTTGAGAATTATTCACTTTTCATCTCTGATTATTCATACATAGAGTGCATCACAAGAGAAAAGATTTTGGACTGAACTTGTGACAGCTTTTAGCTCACATTTCCGTCTAAACAACTTTTGGGGAGAACTGTCACAAAGTCTTTCAAAGAACTGAGTTGAAGTTTCCTGCGATTGAAAGTGAAAGTGAGGTAATGAGCAAGATTCCAGTTCCCCTTGCTCTGCTGGGATTAGGGATTTCTGCCTTTCCTTGCAAGGAGATTAAGAGAGAACCCTAATGGCTGAACTGTAATAATTGAAAACTGTGACTCTTGAGCATGAAGTAATGAGAGCTGTAAAATCCGACAGCAAAACTGAGGACCAGCCTGGTCAATCAGCCCTGATTTATTGTTTGAATAGCAGCAGCAAAGAAGAGATTTCAAAATGCTGCTTTCAGAATACAAGTTCTTTGCACATCTGTGGTATTGTGCTTGGGACCTCTATGTTGATACAAGTTCTGCAAGTAGATGTTTGCATTTTGAATGCAAATGTGAGTATGAAAAGTCCTCCTTGAACTTCTGAAGAGGAGTGGTTACGACAAGTAAGGAGCCTGTTTTTCCCTCAGCTGTCATTGAATAAAATGCATTTATTCCAATAAATGCATTTTATTAGATTATTATTCCTGACAGCCTGCAGGATTTTACATCATGCAGGCAAAATTGCCAAGTCAGATACCACCCATCTTTCTATTTTAAAGCCAATTCCTTTCCACCCACAAATGTATTCTTTCACCTCTCCACTTGTTCATGTTAGCAGAGACAGAAAAAGACAAACCAAAACCCCAAAGGCAACACACATGAATGCGGAACTAAGAGCAATGTACATCATATGGAACCGATCAGACCCACAGATAGACCAACACATTTCACAGCTTCATCTGCTCAGATGTGCTGTAGGTCACCAAAGGAACAAGCAGGTGACACCATGTTGTACTTTATGGATTTATGTGGCATAGATTCATACAACAGTTTGGGTTGGAAGGGATCTTAGAGTTCCAACCCCACTGTCTTGGGCAGGGACTAACCCAGGTTGCTCAAACTCTCATCCATCCTGGCCTTGAACGCCACCAGGGAGGGGACATCCACATCTCCCTGGGCAACCTGTTCCAGCGTCTCCCCACCCTCACTGCAAAGAACTTCTTCCTAATATCCAGTTTCTATCTTCCTTCTTCCAGCTTCAATCCATTCCCTGTTGTCCGATCACTACAAGCCTTTGTAAAAAGTGCCTTCCCCACTTTCTTGTAGTCCCTCTTCAGGTACTGGAAGACTGCTCTAAGGTCTTCCCAGAGCCTTCTCTTCTCCAGGCTGATCACTGCCAGTCCACTCAAGGGAGGTTCTTCAGCCCTCTGACCATCTTGGTGGCCTCCTCTGGATCTGCTCCAGTGGTTCCATGTCCCTCTTATTCAGGGGGCACCAGACCTGGACACAGTTGTAATGTCTGGTCCCAAAGTGAGCTCTCTAGCAGTGGCCTGCTTGGGGTGAGTAGAGATGACAGATTTGGGACAAAAACCTTTGTGAGGAGCAGGGTGAAATTCTAGCAGGTCTGCATCCTGCCGGGTTTCTGCACCATCCGCAGACACCTGTGTTTGCAGCCAGTGCTGGAAATGAGATCCTGGTTAGCTAAGCAAGCCAGAGCCTTGATGGACAAGGCACTATGGTAATTCCTCTATTTTCACTGGCTCCTGATTGTTACGCAACTCTCTGTCTCCTGCCTCCAGACAGACTCTTGGCTCGTTCCAAGGGTGTTTTTCATGATCGTGGTTGTGCTGTGCCGTGTGATGGGATACACGTGAAGGATGCTGTGCTCAGATCTCTGGGTGCACTCAGCTTTCTTTTTGTGTTTATAAAACACTTCTAGCACTTTGGGGGAAGAAAAAGAATCTAGCTTTGCTGTGGCTGGCTGGTCTCTGTTAAGTGCCTTATGCAGTCATCTCTTCCAGCTTCTTCTCCAAAGGTCCTTTCCATCTGAAATAAAAGGAGAGCTTGTAAGGGCCAAAATTCATAGATTCATAGAATGGTTTGGGTTGTGAGGGATGTTAACGATCGTCTAGTTCCAACCCCCTGCCATGGGCAGGGACACCTCCCACCAGCCCAGGTTGCTCAAGGCCTCATCCAACCAGTGTCTCCCCACCCTCACTGTAAAGAATTTCTTCCTAATCTCCAGTCTGAAATGTAAAGCTATTGCCACTTGTCCTATGTGTGTAAGGAGAGGCAAGTATGGGAATATAGAAGATAAAACCTTACTGCTGTGTTGAATGAGATCTTTTGGAATCTCCTGTAACAGCAGTAGCCTCATTTTAGCACACCACCTCCCTGTCTGCTTCCAGGTCTCTCCGGTGGAAATGCCATAGATCATCTTGCGCCACACACTTCACTAGGAGGGAAGTGTATTTTGTGATGTTTCAGAACAGAATTAATGCAAATTGTGTGCACAATCCCACACTAAAGACTTGGCTGGCTTGCACTTGAGCAACTTTAGCTGTATTTCCTATCAACACAGTCACTACAAATCAAGGAAATTGCCAGTTAAGCCAACATTAACATCCAGACCAACCTCAGCTCACATGCCTTACCGCCCAAACATAATACCCAAGCGCACTCACGGATTTCTCAGCTCCATAACAAACTCTCTTTCATTTCTGACACTCAGAATTGGAGTAACAGCAAAAGTATGTCTGCTGGAGGGAATCTTGCTGAGGTCAGATTTAAGATCTTGCATTTGTGTGATCTTGGAGGAAATGGATGTGTGCAGTGTGGGTGGCCTCACATGCTGGCCAAGCCCTACCAGCTCAGTGGTCAAGCTGAGAAGGAAACTTTGTAGGTAATTCTGTCTCTAAATACAATTTGGATTTCTCTGTGATTTTGTGCCTTGCTGCTGGTGGGCCTCACAGTCTTCAAAGGATTTGTTTAGCTTCACAAAATCCTGACTTCTCAGGAGTTATGGTCAAGCGAAACTTAGGCTTTTGAGCTGTGTTATCCTGGTTGGAGGCTTCAGGACTGCTGCTCCTCCCGATTGTGAGAGGTGCTCACAAACCTGCTATAGAGGAGGAGACACTGGGAAGTGACACTGGTCAACGCTTTGGCTGCTGAAATTGTTCTTTCTTGAGTTTAAAGGACGTCCAAGGAGGGAAAACACAACCTACTGATTAGTCATACCGTCACAGTGGTTCAGTAGGAAAGTTCATTAACCTTACTAAGAGACTGTTTCTCTGCTGCTCACTACACAAGAGGATTTTTTTTCCCAGTTTAATTCTAAAATTCCCCAAGTGGCTTTTGCAGGACTTCATGGTAACGTGTGAGAGTTTTCACACTTGTGCTGTGCGTGTTTGTTTAGCAGCACTGAGCAGAAAAATGAATGGTGGACCTACGTGGAAATAAACTGAGAATAAGATAATCATTTGTCCTCTGGATAGGTGTCATATAAAACGTGGATCTGTAAGAAGCACAAAATATTTCAGTGCTGCTTTCTGTGGAGAAGCAACACAGCCCAGCAATGTGGAAATTCCTGGGTTTCTTTAATAGATGGCCACCTTGAAAACACTTCAATGTAGCTATTAAACTGATGAAATCTCTGTACTTGATGTCAGTTAAATGTCAGAGGCTTGCTTTGGGTGATAACTTCTTACATTTTGTTAACTACCATGGTAATAAGGATGTTTTATACAGAAAAAAATATATCTGAAGTTGGTTGGTTGCAATCCCACATTCTGCCTGATGCCATACTTCTGTGATCTGTACGAAAGGGCTTTTTGGTATGAAAACTCGACTTTTTGTGGCAAATTGACTTCAATTACATTTGCAAAGGTTTAAAAACTTGGGCTATGAACTGACATAGAGTGGGAGGGGTAAAAAAAAAAGTAAAGAGCGTATATAAGTTACTATGATTCTGCTGGTCTGCTAATCGAATCACTTCAGTACATCCATCAGTGACCTGTTTTCAATGAAGTTAGTACCTAATTTAATATTTCACTTGAAAGCTCTCAGCTCTGATTTGCTGCCTTTCAAGCAATAAATCAGAGCGTTTCTCTCATGTACGTTTGTAAGAAAGATGCTTCTTCAGGATTGTTTTCAGTATGGGTTGTTTTGGCTGGGTTTTGATAATGTCTCTTCTTCCAACAATTATTATTGTGGAGACATCAGTCTTTTTTTTTCATACTGACTTTATCCCAGTGAAGAGCATTTTGAGGTTTCACTCTAGCATTAATCACTTCAATGCTTCAGACTGATCACAGAAGTCCTCAGCTTTAGCTAGAGTATTCCCAGATTTTTTTCAGCTGGCTTTTATAGATTTGTATTGTAATACTTAAGTAGTAATACTGCTAATATGACTTCAGTTGAATTTCTGAAGTACTTTTATGAGGTGAATTCCTTACACTTCAGTCATTTTCTGTAACTGTTTTGTTTCCAGAAAATCAAATGTAAGACAGACTTTCTTAAGCTGCTTCTTTTGCAGTGATTAATCTCTTGTGCTTTTGTGTTTCTTTTCTCTTTTTTTTTGTTTATCCAGGAATGTTGCTGGTCACTACTGACACACTGGGCCATGATTTCCATGTTTTTCAAATCCTGACACATCCTTGGTCATCATCACAAAGTGCTGTCCATCACTTGTACACACTTCACAGGGGAGAGACTGAAGCCAAAGTAAGTTAAAACTCTTTGCTGAAGAATAATCCCCAGACACCTTATACATTTTGTGTATGTTGGCACTTTAATGTTTGTTTCAGCACACAAAGAGCCTTTCTTGTGTCCCAGCCACAGAAAGGATAAGAGCACAGCATTTAACCTGGACAATAATAAATTCTTGCCCTTTCCAATGAGGTGCTGTCAGATTTATTCAGATATGACAGTGCCTCCAAAGAGCCCAGATTATTAGCTGTGTTTGTACTTAACCTTTTCTCATGTAACATGTTCAACATTTGTCTCCTGCCTGTGAAGGAACTGTCAGGGTTTGCTTGACTTTGCTGGTAAAAGCCAAAGGCAGACAATTAAAGAGTTGAAAGGAAGGGTTAGTCAAAGGACTGTGACTAACATTTTTTAATCTGCACTTGCTCAAAGTGGGGGAATCTGTTGCAGTCTGCGGTGATACGAACTGAGCTGCCCTGTCTAAAAATCCCTGCTCTCGGAGCTTGCAGACTGAATTAGGCTATTAGCACTGAGTGCAAAAGCCTAAAATTGTATTTTAAACAAAGCTCAGTAAAGTGAGGTACTGATAAAGTAGGGGAATAAGTGAGAAAGAGGAGTTGTGCCAGCTGGGCTGTGATGGAAGCAGTGCAGCGTGCTGAGCTTGAGTACTTCACCGCGATGCTTTTAGGCAGCGGCAGAGCCTCACCTTTGCAGCACTGAGTAACTGCTGAACAACCTGATTTAAATACATAAATAAAAATGTCACCACAGGGTAAGAAATGAGTATTGCGCTTGCTGATGCAATTACACACTGAAAGCACGGACTTGTGACAGTCTGGCAGATGTAAACTAGTGTGATAGAGAGAAGCCTTGGGCACTGTGATTATGACCCTGACACTGGAAGCTTGGATTATTGTGGTACTGTGATTACAGCTCCCTTAGACCTCTTTTTTTCTTAGTTTTTTATCTTGCCTTTGAGTTGTGCAGTTTCCTTTTTTTTTTTTTTGTCTTAGCTTTGTAACAAGCAGAATCTGAAAGCTTTATTTAATGTGATAGTGGTTTCAAATTTTTGTGAATTTAAATTGCTGGTAGCTGAAATCCTCTAAAGCATTGCTGCTACCGTTCTGGAAATGTATAATTACTATTACAGGCAATGGTTTACTCTAGGTAGAGATAACCAGCCTAGAAAGTGAGAGGAAATTAGGAATGTGGGCAAATATATAACACTTAGAAGTAATTTTAATAAATAATTTATAGGGCTTTGAGATCTGTGTGTGTACAGGTGCTGTCATCTCTCTCTGCATGTGCTATAACATGTTTAATGTTTGAGTGTTATTTTTGTTCCAGTTGTACACCAAAAATGGGCAATACCCTGTAATCAGTGTTGAAAAGCAAAGCACAGGACTCTGGTCACTAAGAACAAAGATGTTCTTCTGTTTTTTACAGCTGATAAATTTGGTTTTAAGGCATACAGTGGAAACCAAACATACCGTGGGTTAGAGAAGAAACCTTTCTTGATGCACAGTTTGAGAGCTGTAGTATTAGCATCTCTGTGAATGCTTTGCATTAAAATTCTCAGAATCAACATAGTAAAGATTTTCCCCTACTTTGCCACATAGTTTCCATTTGGGCTGTGAACAGTATAGCTTTTGGAGTGGTATGAAATAGAGAAAATTCAGTCTGAGGCACACTGGTGGGTTTCACAACTCCCTGGGTAATTAAACTGCCCAGCAACAATATTGCACTGGTATCTGTGATATGCACCTATGCAAAATATTTCCATAGTATAATGCAGACTTTTACTTTTTTTCTTATGGAATAGCAATACCTGGAGTTGTTTAGTGAGAAAATTAGTGTGTGCTGCATTTCTTTTCTCCTTTAAATTTCATGTATCAGTAGCGTTAGAGAAGGAAGGATTTTGGAGACAGTTCAGTTTAAAGTTCTTAATGCAGATATTCTGAGATGCACACACTTGAAGTCTCTGTAGCCCCTTTCTTGGTTAGAAGAGTATTTATACATTCAGAACCAGACTTTCCCCCCTTTTTTAAATCTTGTTTTTTCCCTCTTTTTTAAATCCTTTTTTCCTCCCCTGGTTTAAAGCTAACTGTGAATCAAGGCCAATGGTCTTAAAGGTCACCTTCTGCACTGGAGCTATAAAAAGTTCTAATTTGTGTTGATGGACATGAGTGATTATCAGTGTCAAAATTTGTTTAGCTAGTGCCTGTTATAAATTGTTTAAACATCATCGCTATGCCCTTGTTATATGTGGTCTTTTAATGGTCACACTGAAATCATCTGCTGCCAATAGTGCTTCACCAGCCATTTCCCAAACGTGTGAGAATCCTTCTCTCAACCTGATAGATGATTTTTCTTCTCTCCCACTGGTACTATCAGACTGTTTAGTTCATGAACAAAGAGCTGGTGCATTGGTGATGTTTATAATAGTTTAAGAGGGACAGAGATCTGCTCAAAAGAGTCCAAGGGAGGGCTACGAGGACGATTAGGGGACTGGAGTACTGCCTGATGAGGAGAGGCTGAGGGACCTGGGGCTGCTTAGTCTGGAGAAGAGAAGACTGAGAAGGGATTTAATAAGTGTTTATAAATATCTGAGGGCTGGGGGTCAGGAGTTGGGGGACAGGCTCTGCTCACTTGCTGCCTGGGATAGGACAAGGAGCAATGGATGTGAGCTGCATCACAGGAGGTTCCAGCTCAACACAAGAGGGAACTTCTTTCCTGTAAGGGTCTCAGAGTGCTGAGACAGCTCCAGTTCCCCGAGTAATCAACAAGTTATAGAAGTGTTCCTTCAATTCAGATATCCCACAAAGATTCTCTCTTCACATCTTTTTGTTTCTCCAAAGCACATCCACCACAGCAGTAGGCTGTGCAGATCAATCCTCACACATTCTTTTTTCCCTTTGTATGTTATTTGTCACATTGCTCACACACTCACAAGAAAAGCAGCACACACAAATCTGTGCCATCAGTTCACATTGCCTACTTTCCAAGTTTTTCCTGAGACAGTATTTACTGTGGATGTCCAGGTGTGCTGGTTTGAGGTCCCAAACTACCACATCAGGAACAGTCTCCTCATAGAGGTTGTGGAGTCTCCTTCTCTGGAGCCTTTCAAGGCCTGTCTGGATGTGTTCCTGTGTGACCTGAGCTAGATTGTATGGTCCTGCTCTGGCAGGGGGGTTGGACTTGATGATCTCTTTGGGTCCCTTCCAACCCCTGACATCCTGTAATGCTGTGAGTAGTCCTTGTCTTAGTCGCTGTGTCTGAGCTGCTGGACACACAGAAGTCCCCTGTATGGGATCACTGCTCCAGCAAATGTGGACTGTGCACTTCCTGAACAACTGCTGAGTGTTTTTCCCTGAAGTGATGTCTAAAGGCACCTGCTTGCCATCTTTCACAGATTAATTTGGGTTGAAACCTTCAAAGGTCATCTTGGCCAACCACCCTGCAGTCAGCAGGGACACTTCCAACTGGATCAGGCTGCCCAAGACCATTGCAGGTCTGGTTTTGAATGTGTCTCGGCACAGGGGCTCAACCACATCCCTGGGCAACCCATTCCAATATTTCACCACTCTCATTGTAAAGAAATTCCTTTTAATGTCCAAGCTACATCTCCCCTGCTCCAGTTTCACACTATTGCCTCTCATCCTATCACCACGGGCCCTTCTAAACATTCCCCAGCCTTCCTGTAGGTCTCCTTCAGATATTGAAATGTTGCTCTAAGGTCTCCTCAGAGCCTTCTCTTCTACAAGATGAGCAGCCCAAATCCTTCCAGCCTGTCTTCATATGAAAGGTGCTCTAGACCTCTGATCATCTTGGTGGCCCTCCTCTGGACACACTTCAGGTCCATGTCTCTCATGTTGGAGGCCCCAGGGCTGGACACGTACACCAGGTGAGGTCTCACCAGAGCAGAGTGGCAGAATCACCTCTCAGCTGTGGTTCTTGGTGATCTTCCTTTTAGAACTTGTCTGCCCTGCCAGTCCACTTGGTGCTGGCTTTCTGATGCTTAGGGAGATTTAGGTAGAGATTTAGGAGATTTTAGCAAGGTAGGATTTTCAAGCTTGCATTCACCTGGATATGGAGTTAGGGCTAAGTAGTTGTATTCTGCCTGATTGTCCCCAGGCAGACATAGCCTGGATTTCCTCCCTCCTTCTGCATGCTCTAAGCAATGGCACAGGGTGACCGAGTTTCGAAGTGTTGATATTGCAGATCTGTGTGGTTCTTGACTCTGAGCAGCATATACAGGAAGAAATCTTTTGTGGTAATTGAAATATGAATTTGAGACTCTGAAGATCACTCGGTTCCTACCAAAGCCACTGGATTTTTTTGTGTCTCGGATGAAGATGGGTTATGATGGGAAGTGGAACTCTGTCTCCTATGGGAATTGTGAGGACAATGGCCATGAAAGAATGCGGAGCGCTCAGATATTTCATTGGTCCCAAGGTCATAAAATTCAAAGTTCTTTTCTGCAAACACAGACAGAATTCACTGTTTCAGCTACATTGGATTGGTATCTTAGAGTCTTTAAGTGCCACTTTTACTTTAGAATTATGTTTTTGCTGAGGAGAACAAAAACCAGCATGTGTTCGGTGTGCTGTGTTACATCATGAGCTTTGGTTGCAAGTACTGGGTGTATTTAACTGCAGCTGTCAGAGAATCCATGCTTACATAGTTCAGCCATAAAGGGGGAAAATGTGCCTGTGGTCACATTTTGGTTTAAGGACTCATTTTCTTATCCAGCACCTCTTGCATTGCAAGTCAACACTCACTGGGCTCATATTTTTATCCAGGAGTATTTTTGGAAGGTTCTTAAAGAAGGTATAGCATGTTCTGAACTGAGGAAGCTCATTTGCTTGGAGATGAAAGTTAGGCTGTCACCTGATGATCCTTTCTCTTTGATCTGAAATTGTAAACAGAAAGAAAAATATCCCTGAAAACAGCATTATCTCAACCTAGAACAAATAAACCTGATGATAGCATCAGTGGGCTGGTGGCCAGGGTCCTCTGTAATCTTTTGTGCTGTCAGACTTTTGTTATTCTGCCTCTCCAACTGCTGTTAGAACTGACTGCAGTCAGTGTAGGTAAACAGAGGGGATGATAACAACATTCCAGCAGAGGCTGCCACAGAACATGTGCAGCTTTATGCTTGCCTGGGGAATGCATGAACGGTTTTGTGATGTGATGTGGTGGAGACTGTTCAAGGCTGTGTCACATACCATGTCCAGGTAGTGAAACCTTGGAAGGGTTTACAAACATTTGATGTAAACCTCCACGGTCAATGGAAATTTCTTCCTCGCCTTTGACAGGCATCCAGTGACAGAACAAGTGGACACAGTCTCAAGCTGCACCAGGGCAGGTTTAAAATTATAGAATAGAGTCATAGAATTAACCAGGTTGGAAGAGACCTCCAAGCTCATCCAGTCCAACCTAGCACCCAGCCCTATCCAATCAACCAGACAGTGGCACTAAGTGCTGAACATTAGGAAGAAATTCTTCACGGAGAGAATGATTGGCATTGGAATAGGCTGCCCGGGGAGGTGGTGGAGTCACCATCCCTGGAGGTGATTAAGAGGAGGCTGGATGAAGCACTTAGTGCCATGGTTTAGTTAATTAGAAGGGTTAGGTGGTAGGTTGGACTCATTGATCATAGAGGTCCCTTCCAACCTGGTTAATTCTGTGATTCTGTGACATACTTCTGCACTTGTAATTATTGAAATAGTCTCTGGAAGAGAGACTTTCTTGTTTCTGGGAAAAGAATCTGAGGACAGGCTTGAAATAATAAAGATTGATTTAAGGAAGTTGATCAGTCCTTGATGAAAGCAGACAATAAGAAACTGCTGCAATTATGAGTGGCTTAACTGTCTTGAGGAGCTGGAGCCCTGAGCAGAGTGGCATTTGCAATTTCAGTTATTAATAGAGAGCAGCCACTCTGGCTGAGGGACCCTCCATGAATGTCTCACTGTGCCCAGATCCTGACATGGGTTTTAGACGAAACTGAAATCAGTTTTGACAACTCAGGGAGACAGAGTTGGGTCTGTTTAGGTCTGATAAATCTTATTGTGCAGGCCATGATTTTATTATTTTTTCATTTATGTTTGTTGCTACATCATTTCCTTAATTTTCTCAACCAAAAAAACCTCAACTACAGAGCAGTTTTCTAATTTATTTTGACCCTTGCCTCCTCAGGACTGCAGCTCTTCCTCGTTGTTTAATGATACTGTTTTTTTATTTCTGCCATCTCCCTGCACAGCATAATTAAATGCTTAAGTCATGCCCTTCAAACAGGAGTGTGTTTTCTCTGTGACACTGCACAGTGTGCATGGAATTAGGTTCCTAGTGTGCGAGAAACTGGCTCAAGTTTGTCTTGCAGTGATGCTGGTCAGGCTTTCTTCTCATGCCACTTCACTGGTGGAGTTTCATTTACTGCACAAGAATA
Organism: Pogoniulus pusillus; assembly: GCF_015220805.1. Classification (NCBI taxonomy): domain Eukaryota; kingdom Metazoa; phylum Chordata; class Aves; order Piciformes; family Lybiidae; genus Pogoniulus; species Pogoniulus pusillus. Next base: position 11,798,368 of record NC_087290.1, on the reverse strand, counting down.
TGCACTGTGTTCAAGCTGCAGCTCACCACGACTGAAAGAGGGGCACTAAGGGAATAAAAAAAGCCCTAGGAAGATCAAAATGTATTTTAATAGTGGGTTCTTGTAATCACTGTGAAAATAAATGGCTCAGTGCTGTGAGAGCTTTGTTCATGTTGCATTCTGCATATACATCAGGACTGCGTTTGCCTGGGAAGGGTCTGTGATGGCCCAGAGAAGCTCCTTCTCCTTCCTAAGAAAAGAAACACTAGCAGCATGTTGTGCAGTGTGTTGGCTCAATATTGACTTGCAGAAGCCCTGAAATATGGAGGCTGGGTTTGGGCTGTCAGTCATTCCCTTGAGTAGTGGTAAACAAGGTCACTGCCTGTCCCTTGAGGTTGCTTGTGTAATCAGCCATTCCTCTGACCACTTCATTTTAATCAGCTGTTTTTAAAACAGGTTTTCTGTGTGCTGCCCTTACCTCTGGTGTGGTTTGGTTTGGTTTATTTATTTTTTTCAGTTATGGCTTGAATGGTTTTTAAAATGTATCTTGTGAATATGTTCCAATTAACATTGTGTTTAAATTTGGAGAAGCTGTGAAAGTAATGAAGGAATGCTAAGAAAAGCTTAGAGTATTTCCACTACATAAAGTAAGTAAAGGGAAGTTCATAGGTTCATAAAATGCTTTGGGTTTGAAGGGACCCTCAAGGTTATCTCATTCCACCCCCCCTGCCATGGGCAGGGACACCTTCCACCAGCCCTGATTGCTCAAGGTCTCATCCAACCTGGCCTTGAACACCTGTAGGGAGGAAGCATCCATGACCTCCCTGGGTGACTTAGTTCAGTGTTTCATCATCCTCACTGTAAATAATTTCTTCCTAAGCTCCAGTCTAAATCTGCCCTCCTCAAGCTTATAGCTATTGGCCTTCATCCTGTCACTACAAGCCCTTGAAAAAAGTCCCTTCCTGGCTTTCATGCAGCCCCTCAATTACTGGAAGGCTGCTGTAAGCTCTCACTAGAGTCTTCAGATCTCCAGGCTGAACATCCCTAATTTCCTCAGCCTGTCTCTACAGGGGATGTGTTCCGGCCCTCTGATCATCTTCATGCAACTCTAGCAGCTGCATGTCCCTCTTGTACTGCATGCAGTACTCCAGGTGGAGTCTCACAAGAGCAGAGTGGAGGGAGAGAATCGCATCTCTCATCCTGCTGGTCACAGCACTTTTGCTCCCATAGAAGTATTTGGTATTGCAGTTTAGAATATATGAAGTTTTCCCAAGCTAAACAAAATTTCAAGTCTATAATTCCCTTTCCTAGCCCAGACAGAAGAGAGTAGATAAAATTTTGAAATACAGACATGAGTATTAAATCTGATGTTGACCTTGAGCTGTAGAATAAACTCTGCATCGTGAGAGATCTGCTGTGCTTTGTGCTTTATTAACGCATGGCTGTAAACACTACAGGCTCGTGATTGATCTTTGGTATCTAAACATTACATCATAATTAACAACAAATGCAGAAATATATTATAAATACATGAAAGAACAGTACATTAACCTAAAGGACAGCAATAAATTGCAACGCTTAGCATAAACTTGAAAACCACTAATGGGCCACTGTGCAGCTTGTTTATAGTGCCAACAGTCAGGGACGCCTTGTAGTGCACAGCAAAAATCTGCTGTTGGAAGTCCAGAGTGAGCAAAGAGGAAGGAAGAGAAAAGCTGTTTTCAGAGTCACAGAATTGTCAGGGCTGGAAGGCATCTCAAGGATCATCCAGTTCCAATCCCCCTGCCATGCAACTAGATCAGGTTGCCCAGAGGCACATCCAGCCCAGCCTTAAAAACTTCCAGGGATGAGGCTTCCACCACCTCCCTGGGTAACCTGTTCCAGTGTCTCGCCACCCTTATGGTGAAGAACTTCCTAATGTCTAATCTAAATCTCTCCTCCTCTAGCTTGGAGCCATTCCCCCCAGTCCTATCACAATCTGACAGCCTAAATATTCCCTTCCCAGCTTTCTTGTGGTACACTTCAGATGGAAGGCCACCATAAGGTCTGCTCAGAGCATTCTCTTCTCCATATTGAACAATCCCAACTCTCAGATGGTGATAGGATTAGGGGGAAACAGAACAAAGCTAGAAATGGATAGATTCAGACTGGATGTTAGGAAGTTCTTCAGCATGAGGGTGGTGAGAGCCTGGAACAGGTTTCCTAGGGAGGTGGTGGAAGCCTCATCCCTGGAGGAGTTTAAGGCCAGGCTGGATGAGGCTTCTGGACAGCTTGATCTAATGTGAGGTGTCCCTGCCAATGGCAGGGGGGTTGGAACTGGATGATCCTTGTGGTCCCTTCCAACCCCGACTGATTCTGTGATTCTCAGCCTGTCCTCACAGCAGAGCAGCTCCAGCCCTCTGATTGTCCTCATGACCCTTCTCTGAACAAATTCTAGCATGTCTAGATCTTTCCTGTAGCAGGGGCTCCAGAACTAGACACAGTGCTCCAGGTGAGGTCTCATGACCAGTGTAGAGGGGCAGAATCACCTCTCTCACCTTGCTGGCCACAATTCTCTTGATGCAGCCCTGGATCCAGGTGGCTTTCTGGACTGCAAGTGCATGCTAGTGGCTTATGTTGAGTTTCTCATCCACCAGCATCCCCACATCCTTTTCTACAGGGCTGCTCTCAAGACAGTCACTCCCCAGCCTATACTGATGCCTGAGGTTGCCCCATCCTGGATGCAGGACTCTGCACTTGGTCTTGTTGAACCTCATGGGTCCACCTCTCCAGGCTGTCAAGGTCCCTCTGGAGGCTTGGACAGATAGATGATTTTAGAGACAAGGGAGGGAATTTAAAGCTGGATCTGCAATGGATACAAAATACTTATAGTAGAGGGATGTGTTCGGAAGGGTCACGTCCAATGATGTGAAATTTGTTACTAGAAGTTAGAAAACAGGGGCTTTGGTAGGGCTGCAGTTACATTCCAACATTTATACCATCTTGGTGACCTTTCTGCTGTAACTGGGAATAACAGTTTGTACCTGGACCTTGGGTTTCATTTTGAGCAGTAGAAATTGCCTCTTTAAACAGCAAGTTTTTAAATACTTTTGGTGCCTTAGTTCTTCTCTGACTCCACCACTTTGGGCTTTCTCTTTTTTTTTTTTCTTCTGCTCTTGTTAATCCCTGTGGGGTCTCTAATCCTTTTTAGAGCAATCTATTAAGGTAAATCCTAGGCAAACTAGGAGCTCTAAGTGCTGTGACTTTCTGTCACAGTGAGACCAGAATTACTGCAAGTGCCAAACCTGGCAGGTTTGGGGGAGGTTGTGTAGTTGTTTCTTGAGCAGATCATTTGGCTGTGTCACCAGAACTGAAAGGAGCAGGTGTGGAGCTCTGGTTTTTAGTTTATCCATGTAATGTTGATGAAGCATTTTGTGTCCTGACAGTCTGTCATCCAAATATCTTGTCACAAGTCACAACATTTAAATCCCTTTTTTTTTAATCTCCAAGGCTTCAGGGCTCGGTTGGAAACTTGCACTTTGATGGATACTTGCTGCTTTTGTCTGGAATAGCTGGAGTGCATTTCTGGAATATTTGCCAAGATTTTATCAGTGTTTGGTGCAGTTTGAGTACCTCGTGTGTTGTACCACTGGCTTCAGTGAAATCAGCAAGAATTTGATTTAGTTTATGCTGTTTTAATAATCTAATGAAGACTAATCCTTTGCCTGTGTGTTTGTTTGCGGTGTTAAATCCCACTCGCCTAGGTGCCTCTTATTAGTGAGATTTTACCTTTAAAAACATTTTGGGAAGAATTGTTTTAGGACCTTTATATTTTTTTCCCCTATGATAAATCATTTTAACCTAGATTCCTTGTTTTCTTGAGTTGTTTGCCAGTATGAGGTTGGAAACAAACTTCAATCTCTCTTTTAAGACATTCTTTCAGGAGCAAGAATTTGCTTTCTATCAAAGTGTTGTGTAAAGCACACTGAAAAGAGAATTAAATCCTTATGGACTTCATATCTGAGATCTGTGCAAGGAGTAACTAGAGTAGAAAACATTTAACTGTGTTTTTGTATTTGTTTCATGACTGGCCAGTTTGAGCTCAAATGAGAGACTTCCATCCCTGGAAGATTTTAAAGCCAGGCTGCATGGGGCTCTGAGCAACCTGCTCTAGTGTGAGGTATCCCTGCCCATGGTAGAGGGGTTGGAACTGGCTGATCTTTGAGGTCCCTTCCAACCCTGACAGTTCTGTGATTCCATGAGACTTGTATTTCTCAAATGAGGGAGAAGTACTTATAGGAGGAGCAGCTGCTGCTGGTCTCTTCTCACAGGTAATTGGAGTCAGAACAAGGGGGAATGTCCTTAAGCTGAGGCTGGGGAGGTTTAGACTGGACATTAGGAAAAAGTTTTTCACAGATAGAGTGGTCAGGGACTGGAATGAGCTGCCCAAGGAGGTGGTAGAGACACGCACCCTGGGGGTTTTTAAGGGTGGTTTGACTGTGGTGCTCAGGGATGTGGTCTAAGGTGAATCTTGTAGTGTTCTAGGTTGGACTTGGTGCTTCTGAGGGGCTTTGCCAACCTGGATATTTTTGTGATTCTGAGGAAGAAGAAATCTAACTTGGGTCTTTACTGGGAGTTTAACAGCTGATCAATAGAGATGTTTATGTGTAAGATGGAGTGAGTTTATGTAGAGAAATGGCCAAAATAGTTCATTATAAATCAAAAAAGATGCATGGATCCAGGGATACCTGGGTGACTGGGAGTCCCATGGAGTGATACACTGAGGCTCAGAGCCCATTACAGACAGCTTTTGGAAATACTAGCCATTGATTTTTGGTTTGTTAGTATGCAGCACATGGTATTTCTGTTGACTGAAAATACAGTTTGGAGTGCCAGTAGCTGTCATAATCAGGCCCAGTGGTGAGATCTCTCTCTTCATCTCATCCCTCCCTTTTCCTCCTTTTTGAGTAATCTCTAAAAATTAAAGTAAACAAACAAATACCAAAACCTGCAATTGACATGATTTCCCAACTCTTTTTAGAACTCAGTTCTATTTGAAAATTGCACCAAGCTCTTGCGGCTTTCTGTAGTACTCTGCAGCATGCTTTGTTTTCATAAGTTCAGGCCTGTTGAAAGACAAAATCACAGAAACCTTTGAAAAGCACACAAAATGTGGAACTGGGTATTCTGCTGCTGTTTATGATATATCCTGGACACTAAGTTTATTAGTATGCACACAGAAATTGGACTCGTTGCCTAAAGTGAAAGGGTTGAATTCACGTTTCTGCTTAGGACTTGTGTTTAAAGCGTGGCAGTCTGTTTGCTTTGGGGGAAGCATGGACATTGACCACTCTGTTGCCATCTTGCTCTGTTTTCTAGGTACAGGATATCTCCTTCAGCCACGACTGTCGCTGGGTGGTGGTCAGCACACTCCGTGGCACTTCCCACGTGTTCCCCATCAATCCCTATGGAGGCCAGCCCTGCGTCCGCACCCACATGTCGCCGCGGGTGGTGAACCGCATGAGCCGCTTCCAGAAGAGTGCAGGCCTGGAGGAGATCGAGCAGGAGCTGACATCCAAGCAAGGAGGACGCTGCAGCCCTGTTCCAGGCCTTTCAAGCAGCCCATCTGGCTCTCCCCTCCATGGTAAATCCGTTTTTTTTCCTTCTTTTCCTCCCCCTCACATTGTCAGAAGCCCTTTCTCTATGAGTCATTAATGTCCTCCAAGATATTTCAGTACCTGGTGTACAGCTGCTGACTCACAAAGGTTTGCTTCCTGAATACCTTTGGAGATGCTGACCTACAGATCTTCATAATCTTCCAGCTTCACATTTCAGTTCTGTTGCTGTCAGGACGATGCAGCCAGGCACATTTCAGTGATAGCAGTGATAGGACGAGGGGCAGTGGACATAAACTCAATAACAGGAAATGTCATCTCAATGTGAGAAAAAGCTTCTTATTTGTGAGGGTGAGAGAGCACTGGAGTGGGCTGCTATGGGAGATTTTGGAGTCTTCTTCTCTAGAGATTTTCAAAACTCACCTTGATGTGTTTCTGTGTGACCTGCCCTTAGTGATCCTGCTTTGCAGGGAGGTTGCACTCAATCTCTGGAGGTGCCTTCCAATCCCTAGCATTCTATCATAAGATTTGCTGGTAGCCTGAACAGCAGAAGTGTTGAGTTTACTGGAGATTGCAAAAATTGAGTTGATTCAGTTTGGGGCAAATGCAGTAGGAGGGTGGGGAGACTCTGGCATAGGCTGCCTGGGAAGGCTGTGGCTGCCTCCTCCCTGGGGGTGTTCGAGGCCAGGCTGGATGAGGCCTTGAGCAGCTGAGTCTTGTTGAGACGTGTCCCTGCCCATGGTGGGGATATTGGAATAGATAGTTTCTGAGGTTCCTTTCAACCTTAAGCCATTCCATGATTGTAGGATTCAAATGTAGTTTGACCATGAAGCACACCTGATGTGGTAGTTTGGGACCTCAAACCAGCACACCTGGACATCCATAGTAAATACTGTCTCAGGAAAAACTTGGAAAGTAGGCAATGTGAACTGATGGCACAGATTTGTGTGTGCTGCTTTTCTTGTGAGTGTGTGAGCAATGTGACTAATAACATACAAAGGGAAAAAAGAATGTGTGGGGATTGATCTGCACGGCCTACTGCTGTGGTGGATGTGCTTTGAAGAAGCAGAAGGATGTGCAGACAGAATCTTTGTGGGATTTCCGAATCAAAGGAACACTTCTATAACTTGTTGATTACTCAGGGAACCGGAGCTGTCTCAGGAGCAGCCTCTGTGTTTTCTCATTTCTTTGGACTTTCTAAACAAAGCTTTTCTGCACAGCCATGCTCTTCTGCCCGAGGCCACTGGAAGGCACCCAAAACACGATCTATAGTTTCCTCCTCCTTGGAGACATTTCTGTGTCTACCATTTTACTTTCTCTCTCGTTGTACAGCAGCTCAGCACATCAGGCTTGTAACAGTCTGGGGAGTCCTGTAAACATTTACTGTGGCACATCCAGGCCCTTTTAACTGTTGACATCACTTGGAGGAGAGGAAGGAGCTATCAATTTGTGCATCTTTCATCCAACCAATTCATTTTTTTGTCAAGGGAAACTGCACTAAGTTGTGGCCTTCACAGTACTCTGAGGTGTATTTAAGGTTCTGAATAGGTTTGACATTTGTGTCTGTCAGGTTCCATTACTCTGGAATCCTCAGTGAGGCACAGATTCTCTAGGTAGGAGATAGACATGCATGGACAAGTTAGTGAAAGGAGGAGAGCAGCATTTGTGGGAGTGTCTCAACAGTTTTAAGGCTTCAGTTTTCAGATGTTTGTCTTGAAATATAATAAATAAATGAGATTTATTTCAAGATCTCTGTACAGTCATCGCTGCTTAAAAGTGAGCTCTGTTTAAACAATTAGCTCCACTGGAAGGCTGCATGTGGGTGCTGAGAATTAAGACACGAAGGTAACTTTGGTTTCCATGTGGATGTTGTGCTTGTGCTTTAGTACGGTGTAGGAAGGGTTGGAGTTGGACTCAGACTAAGAGTTTTTGTTGATAACTTGCAGACCTGAGTGTGAAAATTTGCTGTGGGAAATCTGTTGGGGATTGTGTGGAGCAGTTAGTGGAGATGTCACTAAAAAAAAATCTCAGAAAGAAAGATGAAATATTTCTGGTTTAAATACTCCATTTGGTAAAACATTGTAATGTTTTTAGTAATATTATTGCTGCTTTTTCATTTCAGGAATCTCTCAGTTTACCTGGCTGAAGTCAGAAGGGTATTTTTATGCCTTTTATAATAAGGCTTTTATCATCAACTTGGAAAAAAACCAAAATATCCCAAGCCTGAAGTTGAGAATGACTTTCAGAGGAGGGATTTTGTGTCTGTGTGTGGCAGCTGAGTTATCCCCGAACTGCTGATTATTGTAATGTGTGAGCTAAGATGTGTTTGCTGAGATCATAACAGCTTCTTATCACAATGTTAAATTATTATTGTTTAGAGGAATTGCAGCAGTCTGGTGACAGGCATTCAAGCTAATGCTGAGAGCAGAGAAGGATAGTTTGGGATTTAATTCTTTGCTTTAATTCCAACTCACTGTCTGTCCCTTGGTAAATTTTACTCAGCTGATTTTATCTATCAGCTTTCCACTGTGTAACAAGAATAATAATCTGTGTTCCCCATGTCTGGAATTACTTTAAGTTTGTAGTTTTGTTCAAGAATAACTTAGTTTCCTTACTCAGCCCTCTAAATTACATGTAAGGCTGATTGTAATGGAAATAAAACCAAAGACCATGCCATGGAGAGCACCATCATGCCAGGACAGATTAAGTGAGAGATTTAGAGAAGATTGTGATAAACTGGGTTGGTCTCTGAAGGATTTTTTTGGTGTGTGGAATCCTGTCTTCCTGATTTTCCTCTAGTCCTTTGCAATCTAGAAAAGTTTCAATAAGCCCTTGGTTAGAAAACCTTGTTGTTAATCCTTCTGCTAATATTTCTTCCCGATTACAACAAGCATTGCCACAGCCTTAGGCCAAAAGATTGGACTCTGTGAGTGAAGCTCTGCTTGTGATCTTCTTTTTTTTATTAGCAGTTGTCATCTATTGATGTTAGCTTGGGATTAGCTTCTGTTCTTGTAAATATTTTCGGAGTCCAGGCTTTGTAGTATTTTTTTGTCACTTGTTTTTTGACTCCTGTTTTCAAAACGAAACTGTTTGCTCTGTGTATAGTAGCAAGGCAATCTATTTACATTTGGTTCTGAGTACCCCAGGAACTGTTTACCCACACCATGTACTCCTTTACTGGGGGGTGGGGATGATTTCATTTCCAAGTGAATCATAGTTTGGCTTTGTTCTTATTAGAATGAAGTAAACTGTTAAATTGAGGATGATAAAATGGCATTTCCTTTGCACCTTTTATAGCTAAGACGGAATTTGTTTGGGTTATTCTGTCTGTTAATCCAGTGAGGTTATATTTTTGTCATTCCCTTGGATTGCCAGAATGTGTTGTCAGTAATATCTGACTGAGGTTGGGATCCTTTTATGGGCTTTTACTATTATAAGACTATTACGACATCAGTTGGTTGTGGGGTGAACATTAGGGTAGAATATGGCCTTACATAACCTTTTTACATGTATAAAATGGGGTTTAGGGGACACACCTGTCTCACAGGTACACTGTGTGGATTGATGGATGAACAGTTAGAGCAGAACTATGTCTTTGATTATGCCAGCATCTCCAGGACATCTATTTGTGAATAGCAAGGAGCATTTAGCTGTAAATTTGCAGTGCTTTCTTTGGAAGGTTGGAAGCTACAGAGCTGACTTTTACTGTTTGGATTCTTGTACATTAAAATTTGCAGTATGTTATTATCATTACTTCTTGCACTACCAGCAAGTCAAAGTCTCTCTACCTCTACTTGGAGCTTTTTCTGTTGTTAACTGGAGGAATTTCCAGTACCAGAACAAACAATCATAGAAGACGTGTTCCTGGGTGGCTTACTCTAGGTGATGCTGCTCTAGCCAGGGGGATTGGACTAAATGATCTTCACAGGTCCATTCCAGCCCTCACCATTCTGTGTTGCTGCGATAGTAAAGCTAAGCACACGTTGGACCTATAGCTACACATCCACACCTACATTGAATCATAATATAACACTCTGAATTTAACTTGGCATTTCATTGGTGGTTGAAGTATTTATTTGCATGGTGTAGTTTTGCCAAAAAAGGTGCTTCATGATACACAGTGGCTCTGTTTTAGATTTAATACCTAATCTGAAATAGGGTACCTAGATTTAGAATTATTAAAAAAAACCAACCCATGTAGTTCTGTATGTGTTGCACTCAGGGTTGTAGTTAGCTCTTTACACATATTTTAGGATTCAGTATTTTCATTGCAAAATTTGTTTTCATTTAAAAAAAAAAAGAAGTTCTCTCTCACTTTTCCTTAATTTGTTACAGTCACATCAGGATTAAAATCCAAGCATAAAACTTGGAGTTAGGTAAACATGCAGTCTGAGATGCTTGAAATATTTTCATGTTACTTTTCACTATTTCCCAGAGTGAAACTCCTTTTACTAGAAAAATTCTTATGGGAAAGCAGAGTTGAAAGTACTGACATCATCAGCTCTTCCTGAAAAACAGATTGGTTTCCTTTAAGTAACACTCACTTAAGAAACCACCTATTTAGAGAGAGGCAGACAAAAATAGTTTCAAAGAAAATTAACTGTATAATATCTTAGAGCACTGGAGGGCAGTTCCTTCCCAGCCTTTAAACTGCAGAGCTGGCATGTAAACACCAGCTGAAAACAGTTGTTTGAAAAGCTACTGTTAAGCTTTATATTTTCGGTTTGCATTTTTTCTATTTGTAAACTATAGCTTCCCTCAACACAAAATCGTTTTTTTATCAACGTATAGAAACAAAATAGGGATAGGGCTCCTTATTTCAATGTACTTTTGATGCTCCCATTTGTTTAATAGCTGTGCTTTTTCACGGCGTCGCACTGTTATTTATTTATTTAAATATAAATTAACATTATCTCTTCGCCACAATTGTCTAGCAGTGCCAGTTTGCCTAAAAATCCTTTTTTCCCCCACACCATTCTCGGGAAGTGTTGGAGGATAAGCGCAGCCGCCTTTGCCCGGAAAGCCTGCAGGGGGCGCCCTCCCCCCGGCCATGTCGGGCCCCGCGGGGCTGGCCCGGGGCGGTGCGACGGGAGCCCGCCCTCACTCAGCGCTCCTTCTCCTCACCCAGCGCCCCTGCTCCTCACCCAGCGCTCTCACTCACCCCCCCTGCTCCTCCTCCTCGTCCTGCCTTCCGCGCTCCTAGTCCTTCCTCGCTCTCCGCTTCTCGCCCCTTGCTTCTCCTCGCCAGCTGCAGGATGGAGATGTAGCGGTGTTTATTCTGCAGGATGCTGCTAAGTCGCTTTTGAGAGCAATTATTTAATAGCATCTCAGCATGGCAGGGGTTGGAAGGAACTTTAGGAGATCATTCGGTCCAACCTCCGTGTTGAAGCAGAGTTCCCCGGAGCAGGGTTGCAGTGTCCTGCTTTGGAATCTCTCCAGAGAAGGAGACTGCACAACCTCTCTTGGCTGCCTGCCCCAGTGCTCGGCACTCTGGCAGTGAAAAAGGGGGAGAGTTTGCATTGTGATTACTCGTTGATTCTTTCTTACTAATGACTCCTAGCAGACTCTTCAACGGTTGTCTTGGCTGTTTTGTGATGGGTGTAAAACCCCGAACAGTGACACTAAAACTAGACCTTCTTTATTGATGCAGGAAGAGTTTACACTGCAGTCACTGAGCTGCTGGTGTAAAACCTCCACATCCACTGGGCTGCCTGCAATGTGTAGTGGCTTCCTTGTTTCACACTCGCATTTGAAGTTTCTCTTTAATTTTGAAGGTGATTGGGGGAATTTTCTGCTAACAACTTCTAGAGACCATTACTTCCTCTGGAGAAGTCCCAAGGCTGTGTGAAGCCACTTGGCTATGGAAACACAGGCAGGAGTGAGGTGGTTACAGCAGCTTCACATTATACATGTAGAGCAGAGTAGAAGAGGTATGAACAGCCGACCATAAGCACCAATTTGGGTACTGGCCAGGAGTTTACTGGTTGTAAATGAACTGTGTTTTTAGCTGCTATGCTCTTTCCTTCTTTCTTGCTTTTCCTTTCCTCCCTCCCACTTTTCCTTCCTTCCTTCCTTAATTTTTTTTAATTTGTATAATGGACAGAGAATCAGTGGAGTGAAAGAAGTGGGGTGATATATTTTGGATAGTCTCTGAAGTGGAAGGAGAAGATCCATTCCCTTCAGATAAGCAGGGAAGCAGACTGATAAATTCTGTCACAAGGGAAGTTCGTGTCTGTAGAGAAAGTGTTTTAGAAGTGGGCTTTTGTAAGTAGTGTGGATCTGAGACTGAGGCAAATGTAGGTTTGCCCTTTTTCATTTGAGAAAAGAAGTTGCCAGTATTCCAGATAAATTTGAGATGGAAGGAGCCTTGCATCAGAAGGGAATTGCAGTTCTTAAGATATGAAGTGTAAAAATGTATGACTGAGTGATTTAGCACAGCAGATGCTGTAGCAGTGGCCAGAGCAAACTATTTCAGAGAGATTGTGAGTAGACAGGCGGAGGGGAAGTAATAGGTAGTGCACTGGAGACCACGATGTCAAAGATGGATCGTGAGGTGAAAGGAAGGTGGAAGGCTGAAAGGAATTGGATTACCACAGATGTGAGTGTCCCACTGAAGTTTTCCTGTCAAGATGGATGACTTCAGTCTTTGTAACATCAAACTGAAGAAATTTTCTATACGATCAAGTGTTGATGTGTCAGAGGCATGCACTGAAGGAGTGCAAGGAGAAGTGGCAACTGGATTTTCAAGTGCTTTTCTAAAAGTAACTTAATAAAATGATATTTGGGGATTCTAGTGTTATTTCAATGTTTCCCCTCAATTGCTTCTTCTTGATTTACAGCTCTTACCAGTTAACCAGGTGTATAAAGGACAGGCTGGGTGTATTTCATCCTCATACATCCTGAGTAATAGACACCCTGCAGATTATGCGTTGCTTTTGGTAGGGTTTCACACTTCTTGCTGATTGGAAATTGATAAACAGAGGTATTAGTGATGCAGAAGAATGAAGGTGCTCCACTGCTTTATGATGCTTTATGTGTCTGTGCAGAGGTCAAGGTACATTTGTGTAGATCTGAATGGTGTTTTAAGGACAAATGGGTGTGATCAACGTAAGAGCAGTTACCAAGACTGAGCTTTGAACTAACAAGACAGAAGACAGGCTGCTCACTGGAGTGATACAGGAAAGGTTTTCTGAATGATGTTTGTGTTCAGAGCACAAAAGGAGAAAGGCTGGGATTAGGTAGGGAGAAGAGAGGTCTAGTATAGGGTGCACAGCATGGCCAGAAATTTATTGGCAGGTCAAGGAATTTAAGTGGCTTGAGGGATCTGCCATCAGTGAAATGACAAAAAGTCGCTTTGCTCACCTGATAGAAGCCTGAGATGAGAAGGTGAGAAAGAATCTAGAGTTTTTCAAGAGACTATATCAGCTAAAGGAGGAGGTTAAAGTATTGAGAGTGTTGTATGACAAGTAAGGCTTGGTATGAAGGAAGGTGAAAGCATGTGAAGCCCTGTGTTAGTAGCCAGTGAGGGGAAGGAATGGGACAAGAGCTGGTGGGAACAATTGTTTAATCTGATGGACCTGCTGAGTTCAACCCCAGACACTTTCTGCTTCCCCTGGCAGTGAATATTCTGGGGTGCAGACACTGCAGAGAGGGAATCTGGGGCTGATCCCTTGTGCCTGCAGCCTGAATCAGATTCCCTGTGTATTCGATTGGTGATTGATTCTGCAGTAAATGAGTGCTGCCCTTGCTGTCTTTATTAAGTTTATTATTCTTAAGTAAGGCATTTAAATCAGTTGTGCAGTTTTGGTAGTCCAAAAAATGCAAACACTTTGTATTAAAAGAAACGTAAGCATTAAGAGTGGAAATAAAATATCCTTCTATCTTTTAGAAGGTTTCTCTTTACCCCTAAATGTGCTGATTTGGCTTATTCTTTTTGCTTAGTCTTTGTGGGCTGTGAAATTCAGTTGCTTTTTCCCATCTCAAGGAAATGCATCTTTGACACTTCTCATGACCTGAGTCACGATGCTGTCACAGAGCCAGAAAACATCCTTAACGGTCATGGGTAAAAGAGCAGAGCTGCTGAGGGTGTGTGGTGGGTGGAAGAGGGAGAGAGATTGCTATGGTTTACTTCAGTTCCTATTCTATGGAAGTTTCAGACAAGCCATTTATTATAATTATCCATGGATATTATTATCACGTTCTCATATGCAGTGGTTCTCAAGGCACTCTCTCTCCCCCTTCCACATAACTTGGGATAAATACTGTGTATTCAACCTGGGGTGAATTCAGTGCTGCTGAAATAGTTGTGCTAATTGTTGCAGCTTGAGCAAGGGAAAATAAGGCACAACTGAAAAAAAAAAAAAGAAAAAAGTGAGGGGATTAAAAAAAAAAGGGCCACAAATGTATTAACGTGTAGTTTATCATCAATATTAAATTCTAATAAGCTAAGCCCTTTGGGTAAGGGGCTGCCATTAAACATTCCCTATCTCCTCACCCAGCACAGCTGCATACAGATATTCCCATAGCAGTAATTCTGCAGTTCCTAAGACAAGCAGACTGATTTTTTTTGTCTGTGTTGTCTCAGTACAAAAAAACACCAACAAAACCCAAACATCTAAATTCATAAAGATCATTTTATTCTCTATCATTTGGCAGAGAAATCTAAGACACCCAGATCTCCCAAAGCACCCAGTGCTGAAGCATCTTGGAGCCATCTCTGAAAGGCGGCTTTGAATTCAGAGCTGTGTTGATCTGAATTATGATTGATAGAGGCAAGGAGGGGCAGTAATAGTGCATAGTTGTTTTCTCAAGCGCTTCATCATTCACCAGCAGACAGTGTTAGTAAAATTCCCATGTGCAAGGAACTGGAGTAACAGAGTCTCTACACAGTGCCTAGAAGCTGCCTCTGCGATAACCTCATTAGTGGAGTGTTAAGTCTGAGCTCACATAGTCCCTTCCTCAGAGGAGTTTGCCAACTCAGTTCCAGTGCTGTGGTGGCTAAGGCCACATTTTCTGGTCCATGCACTGGGGAGGATGGGCAAGGTATAAAATCTGTTTCAGATAGAATGGCAATCTTGGATCCTTCCCTGCCTGTGGCTGGTGTTTATGGGGTGTCCTGAGGAGCAGCAAGGCCAGTTTGGCTGATTTTGCTGCTAACCCCCACCTGGAGCTGAAGTGTTGCTGCCTGCTTTATGGCTATGTAAAGCCTGAAGCCAGCGGCTGCCAGTTGAGTTCTTGGTACGTTTTTTTTTCACTTCAAGGAAAGTTTTGCCCATAAATGGCCTTGAGCTTTGCACTGACAGTATTTTTAGTTAACTAAGTCCTGAATGATGATTATGCCAGACTGGTGTGATGGTGAAGGGATTGTTTTCTAAGGAAGTGCTTGAAGGCACCTTTACTGTGCAGCTCTTTGAGGAACCTTAGCACAGCAAGCTGTTGTCTGCATAAAATGAGGAGGTGGAATGGCAAGGGATGAAGCAGACATTTGTGTCACGTTTTGAAGGAGGTATTTTTTACACAAGGCAGTTAACTCTGTGGATGTCCTCACAGCTGCTGGTGAGAGGTGCCATGGGGCCTAGGATGCTGTTGCTCTTCTGGCAGAAGTGGTTTCCTCTCCATTTCAGTTCCTCTGAACTGTCAATGTAATTTCTTTTCCATGCAGCAAAAGAAGAAATATGTATGGGGGTAGGTGAAGTGGTAACCCATACATCACTAATTGTAGAGTTAAATGACAGGTTCACTTCCCAGCCTGAGGTCTGAACTCTTCTTTCAAAATCCATCTTTGGCCAGGTGGAGATAATGGGCAGCAAAGGGGTCACAGCAGCTCCTTCTCTCTTTTAACCTTTGCCAAGGACAAAAGGAGAGGTTTTGGGTATCAGTGGGACACTTTATAACCAAGGGACAAAGTTGTTGAAACTGAAGATAGCAGAAGAAAGAGAGACTTCAGAAGGAAGAAAGGAACATTACGGGGTTGTGTTCAGATTTTGAGTGGATGATGCTGATGAGCAGTTGGAAGAGATGAAGTTCAAGGAGCTGGGGTTAGAGGGCAGAGGACTCTGTCTCATCAGGGGCTGAGACACTCAGATTGGCGCTTGCATGCCTCAGCAGAGTGTTCTGACTTACGAGCTCGCCTGTCACCATCACATGCCTTGTCTGGGTGCAGAGAGAAGGTTCTGCTTTCCTAGGACAGTAATGAGATTTAGTGCAGCTGCCTTTCCAAGGGTTCAATAACAGACAGTTTTAAACATGATGCAAACTGCCTGCTTTATTTTCCCCCATCCATTGCAGTGGAATCAATTTAGCGATAGGTTTTGGACTTAGATCAGTTTAGCTGAGAGAAACATTTGCTCTAAGGAGCTAAGTTGTGTCTATACGCACTCTAGCTGATGCATCATAGTCTTTCTCTCATGGGTCTAATTCCATTCTATTTTAGGCTGGATATTAGGAAGCACTTCCTCATGGAAAGGGTGATTTGGCACTGGAATGGACTGCCCAGGGATGTGATGGAGTCACTATCCCTGGAGGTCTTTAAGAAAAGATTGGACGTAGCACTTGGTGGCTATAGGCTGGACTTGATGATCTTGGAGGTCTTTTCCAGTCTCAATGATTCTGTGATTGGAAATACTGAGGGTGAGAGTGTGACACGAGGCTGATTTGGGTAGGACACAATTGTAGGAAACTGCAGTGTAGCTTTGATTTAGAAGCAGTCATTAACTACAGTAATTAGCTTCCTGACTTTTTCTAGGAAAAAAAGTGTAACATTTTCCCAAGATAGACTGAAACAAGACAAACTGAAACGGAACACAAAAGCCAAAGCCCACTTGGGCAGTCATTAGTGCTGCTGGTGGTGAGTGTGCTCCTCGGGACACTGCTGTCTGTCAGGCTACTCCGTAGCTTCTGCAGGGCTCTCTGCTCAGGTCACCAGGCAGCATTTCTCACCAGGGCGCTGCTATTTCCTCTTCCGACTGTAGTAGATTACAGATTATACTGGAACATGTCTGAGAAAAGGTCAGAAACGAGGGTGAAAGTCTTGGAACTGAAGCTGGGAAGCTTTCCATTCTCATCCGGGAAATTTTTTGTATTGAATAAAAAAGGGGAAAAAAAACCCAGCAAAATAAACCTCCACTTGCACACCACTTCTGCTTTTCCTGCCCTTTGCTCTCTGCCAGATAGAAGGGATTTGATTCCCTTTGCTTTATGTGTTCAGTGAATGTTCAGCTGAGGAATCTTCAGTGTGAACAGGAGTAATGGCCAAACACAGCTCATTTTCTTCCAACTCGGCCTCCACGTGATTGCATAGCCTGGAGTTACTGGGGTTTATTTACCAAATTAAAGATGTTTATATGGAGTGTTAATGTCAGTGGACTATGTGGGACGCTTTGAAATGCAGTCTGTTAAATACTGTGAGATGTAAAAGCTAATCAAGTGGGGTTTGTATTTTAATGATGCTGCATTGCTAAGCTTTTTGTGCCAGGAATAAGGGAAGAAAATTAGTAATAATGTTTTAAAACCCCCAAAACATGGAATCATTTTATTATGAGGCTGAGATGTGCTTGGTACCGCTTTAGTTTTTCATGTAAAGTGTGTGGAGAAACCAAAGTCTTCGTGATCATGACATTCCTACCAGAAGAACCTCTCGAACATTGGAATGGTCTGCCCTGGACAGTGGTGAAGTCACCATCCCTGGAGGTGTTTAAGCAGTGTGTGGACTTGGTGCTTAGGGACATGGTTTAGTGGTGGCCTAGTGCTGGGCTGAAGGTTGGTCTTGAATGATCCTGAAGGTCTCTTCTGACCAAAGATCTTCTGTGGGCAGTGTGGGCGAGTCCTGTTTGCTTTACCCTTTAACAAGGCAGAATTTCTGTGTGCAGAAGAGGATCTCACAAGACTTGTATGAGGAGACAAGCTGGCTACAATTGAAAATGCCAGGGGAATGCAGTGGGGGAAATGATAGGGGAATTCAGTGGGGGAAATTATTTGATTTCATCCCAGTGCCAAACTGGTGTTTGCATCCCTCAGTGTCTGGGTGTAGTTTTGATTTTAACCTCAGTTCTGAGTTCCTTTTCATTTGGAGGAATTAGTTGCCTGTGTATGTGGCTGGGATCCACGGTGCTGATGATTTAGGGCTAGGTTTAAATCAGGTAAGGAGTGATTTGGTGGCATTAATGTGGCACTATGTGTGGACTAAAGAGGACAAGGTAATGGTGGAGCAATCAGTGGAGCTGTGTCAATGTAATTCTTTCAGGATCCAATAAAGTCTCTTTGCATAACAGTGGCTACACTGTGCTGTACTCACAGATGAGCTCCTTGGGGAATGGATCTGCCTGCTGCATTTTGATGTATATTTATGTCATTAGGAGCTGCAAAAATCAGGATGTTTTTCTTCCTCTCTCCTCAGAGATGATCTCTGACAGCAGTGCCCTGAAGTGCTCCATTCAAATGCTGACCAATTTGAAATCTGGCCTGAATTCATCAAGGCTCTTAGTTGATCAGAAGAGGACAAGTTTATTGCATTAATTGCTTTCAGTTGATTGAGTACTTTCTAGGTAGTGTTACAAGCTCACAAGTCCAGCACATCTTCCCCTAGCCGTAGCTTCCTTTTCATATCCAAAAATATACTTTAAAAAGACAAAAATGTGTCATTTGGTCAAATGTTTGAACCTCACATTCAGGCCTTAAGAATATTTGATAGGTTTAACAATTTAAAATAACCATGAATATAAGTTGTAGTTATCAATAACTTGACCTTAGAATGGTGAAAGTCCATGCAGAGTGAGTGCCCCAAGCTTTGGAGCCATGTCCCTGGCCGTGGGGCTGTGGGGACGAGGGTACAAGTGAGGATGAAGCATGGGGGTCGGGAGCCCAGCCAGGCTGTACCTGGGAGCTGCTGCTGCTGCTTTTCCACAGATGTCCTGCTTTGTCAAAACCCAGTAAATCTTGTGAAGTTTATTTTCCTTATAGCATCTGTGTTTTATAATGGCGCTTTTAATTTGTTTTTCCTTTGTCTGCTGGGATTTCTTTTGTCCGGCACTTTCAGGCCTCCCTTTTTTTCTGGGTGGAAGTGAGTCCGTTAATGATGGCTGGCTTGGGAATACACCCCGGGCACGGCAGCCGCTCCCTCCCTCTGACAACAAAGCCCATTGTTAGTTTCTTTCTTCACTTTTATCCTCAACTTAATCCGGTTTAGTTTTTTTTTCCCCCCTCCCTCTTTGAGTATTTGTGGAATAACATGTCTGGAAAAGCGTGGCTCAGGTTTTGGGGTGAGCGATGCAGTGGTGCCCATTCCACTGCAGACTTCAGTGGCCAGGTACAAAGGCAGAGCTGCCTCCATGGTTTGTGTCTCACTAGGCACCGTTTATCCACTATAAATGCTGCACTTGCAAATAAACTTCATCAGGCTACTTCAGCTTTTTGCTAGTCACTGAGTAAAATTAAGCAGAGATTTACCAGCAGCTTAAATTGGGACAGGAGAGGTTTTCTTTTGTTTTTTGCCAGTGAAAATGTGAATGGCTGAAATTAGGATTAACTGGAGGAAGGTTTTTTTGACTTTGGTTGCAGTCAGGAATTTGGACCTTGAATCTGTAAGATCAGAGTGAAAATAATTCAGTAGTTTCTTCTTGTGCATGTCCTGAGCTGTGGCCCAAGCTGGAGGAGAGCCAGCAGAAGGAAGGAGGCATATAGGGAAGATAAACCTTAGCCCAAACTGGCAGTAATGTATTCTGTACACAGTTCTTGAACTGTCTGAAAATCTCTTCTGTGAGAGCCCATGGAGAGACAAATTCTTGGCCAAAAGGACTTGCCTTGCTCAAGGTCCTGAGGGCTGTTAGCTCAGGCTTGGGGTGCTTACCAAGGGAAAGTGCCTCATCGCTCAGGGTGCTCTGCTGGAAATGTGAGGTTGGGACAATGGTGATTAATTTTCTCTGGATTAATTGCAATAGAAAGTATTGCTTGAATGGTCACTAGGATGTGATTTGTCTGTCGTGTCAGTATACAACCAAGCTAGGCATTTAAAGTTAGATTACAAGGGCTAAGTGAAACTCCACTAATTCTTGGGTTTTAGCCTTTATTAACATCCATACTTCCCTACAAAAATGAATTTAGAGTGGCCACGTGTGGCAAGGTAACCTGAGCACAGGATTCTGCTGTGTGAAAAGTGGCTGATATTTCTAGCAGACTTAAACTTGAGCTTATTTGTTGCTTGTCCTTTGACAGTGAATCAACAACTGCTTGAGCTGTAGAAATAATGTTGATGCTTGACTGCATTCTTTGTGCTCTCTTGGCCTGATCCGGCAGTCCTGCACACACGCAACTCCCATTTACTGCAGGAGAGGCTTCCTGCTTCAAAGGGCTGGGGGGGGAATGGAGGGTGCCTGGTGAGTTTCTGGATTGGTGCAACAGCACACCATAAAATTAGGGAGGGTTAAAATGACTTATTAAACATAACTCGTGACACTATTTTGTTCCAGTGAAATTCCAAATGCACAGAATTCAGGTTTACGGGCGCTGAGGAAAGGAGCAGCCCTTGTTACAGAGTGCATTTGCTGGATCCCCAAGGCTATGCAGTGAAGATGACAAGCATGTACCCCTCTGATGAGTCTGAGGCAACACACAATGAGGATGTGAAAGTATAGAACATCATAAAAATAGCTAAAACCAGACCATCAGAAAAATAGCTAAAAAGAATTTGGTGTACACAGCAGCAGATTATTTTACTTGTCCCATTAAGTACAATTTTCTTTAACCTTACTCATCTGCACCATCTTCAAATGCTCGGTCAGACTTCCAAGGGAAGCTTTACTTTCAGAAACAATTTGTAGCATTGCAACATTTCCAGTTCTGTCTATAGTGTTGGGTTTTTTTTTTGTGTACTTGGGATTTTTAATTCTCTCTGGGTAGTTTAGATTTTTTCTTTAACTCGGCGTTTTCTTACGTGCGAGCCTAAAAATGTGCAGGACGTTGTTGCTGCAATTAGTAAAGAGCTCCTGAGTGATGACTTAATCCTGCAGTTTCCCGACTGTCCTGAATTGCCTTGGGATTCCTCAAGTTGTGTGAAAATAAAGCGGCTTTTCCTTATGTAGGAAGATGGTCTGTGAATGCCTCAGTTCTCTGCCTGCAGAGACTCTATTGAAGGTTTTGCATATGGAAAACTACACCATGTCGGGAGCGGAGGGCACGGAGCAATTAAATGTGCCTTGAGAGAGAGGACTGTTACAACACAGTCACTTGGTTCAGTAGTTCATAGTTAATCATTATATTCCTAACAAGTAAAAGAAAACAAATTACAGAGGTTCGGAGCCCCCTCTGTAGATCCCGTGGCTGTTTGCTGTGGAACATGCAGGGCTCATGGTGAATATGAGAGGGGAAAACACTTTTGGAGGGGCCTTGATTACAAGCAACAGTAACTAATTAGACAGTAATGCAGAAAACTGGTTATATCCCTTTCTACAAGAACCAAGAATGCATTAGGAAGTAATCTTTAAAAAAAAGAATAATTGCACCTCAGTCTTCATTTAAAACTGAGCTAGTTTTTGGGGATTGGGTTGGGGTTTTTTTTTCCCTCTTTCCTGTTTCTTTTTATTCCATGTCGGTGTAGGAAAATTGCTACTAATGAAATCTGCTCTCCGAGACTTCAGTGGGGTTGTTATTCATTGCAGCTTTGCTATTTCTCTTAATATGTATTGACCAATGTTCAGCCCCAGACCCTTAGCACAAAGTACACTTTGTAATTTCATCATTTTTGTTGTATTTTTTTTCCAAGATGGACTTTGTAGGAAAAAAACCCAAACCCCAAACAAATTCCCCCCCACCACCCCCAAGCTTACAGATATAGTATTAAAAGAAGAGTAAAGGAAGCATTGAGTGTCTTTAGGATGATGAGACATTCATTAAGATTTTTCTGCCTTCCTTTTCCTATTTTCAATCCATCTGAAGTACCATTAAAGCTTTTCAGGCAGCTTCCTGTGAGAAACCCTTTTCTGTGCTGTTTTTCTTCCTGGAAAAAAGGTGGCTGCTCTTCAGTCAGATTGTATGGATTTGGCCTGGGATTTGTATAATATCTGTGTAGAATGCATCAGTTGTTTAGGAACCTAATTCCCAATATGGCTCCCTTTTGATTAAGAACAAAGCCAGCGTTTCACAGCATTATAGGAACACAGAAAAACAAGTTAATGATCTAAACCTTCTAATTCATGGTTGCTTGTCTATTTAAAGTACTTTTGATTCTGTTCTGAACAGACTGCTCCCCCCCCGTTTTTGTTTTTTTTTTTGTGAGGTTTTTTTTTTTTTTTTTTTTGTGTTTAACTTCTTTCTTTGGTTTCTTCACATTTCTTTCTTTACTGTCCAAGAAATTTGTAGCTAGTTTCCTTTTCTTGATGAAGAATGAAAGGTTGTGACTACAGAATGATACAGAAAGCAAGAAAGCGTATCTAAACTGGGCGGATATCCAGCACAGAGCTCTTTGAAACAAGCTAAATTTAGGGCTGTCGAGGCTATTTTTTTGTTGTTGTTATGTTCTCCCCTTCCCTTTTTAAAGTACCTATATGTTTGGGGTTATTTTTAATTGATCTTTGTTGCATGAATATGAAGTTTGGTCCTCTTTTAATACTTTATTTTTTTCACGTAGTTTTGCATGGCTTTATTTTCTAGTTGTTTGTGATTTTCCTCTGCTCTTCGCTCAGCAGATCACTGCTGTGTGCGTCTTTATCCGTAGAGACAACAAAAGCAACCTTTTCAGGACTATCAGTTGCCAATGCTCTATGTGGTGGTGCTTTAAGAAAATAATTCCCTTCCAGATATTCTTTTTGTTGTTGTTACCAGAGAATTGGAATCCAGAACTTGTTCTTCAAATTGAACTTGAAAAACTTTGTGGTGAACAAATGTATCAGGCAAGCAGCAGCAGCAGGAATAATTTCAGTTCCGTGGAAGGAGACCTTACCCCCATATATAAAAATCAGTAATTGCTGCTTCCATTGTCCTTTATTTCTGTGCTTGAGAGATGTCTTTTTTAGATGTGTTTTTGCTAACAAGAACTCTTTTAATTTTAAAATTTAGTTTTTTATTTCTGACAATGGCTTATTTCAAGCAGTTGTTAGAAAGGATAACTGAAGAAAAACCTGCCAGTAATGTGTGTTCTTGCATCTCTCTCCCATCAAGGTAAACTGAATAGCCAAGACACTTACAATAACTTTACAAACAATAATCCTGGGAACCCTCGACTCCTGCCTCTTCCCAGTTTGACTGTGGTGTTGCCTCTTGCTCAAATCAAGCAGCCAATGACATTAGGGACCATCACCAAACGCACAGGGTAAGTGATCTGCACAAACCTTTCTTGTTTCTAATCAGTTCAGAAATAATTTGTGTTGCTAGTGATAACTCGATTGGATTCCTTAAGTTTAATTTCAGTGCATCTAGTTTAATGCCAACAGAAGGTGGGGGGGAGTTGAGGAGAAAATGAGACAAGAAAAGGGAAACCAGCATCAGATAAATAAACAAAACCTGAAAACAAATCTCTAGAACTGCAGCAGAAATCATTTGGTGCCTCATTTCCATGCAGTCTACCACATGGGAAATGCTGTACACTGACATGAGGAGAGATTTCACACCAGGAATTGGCATGAAGCATAAGCAGAGCTTTATTCAATCAGCTTAGATAAGAAGTGAGGTTACTGTTTTGGTTTGTTGTTTGATTGAGATTTTTTTTTCCCCCAAAGTCTGTTTATTTTGATTTCCAAGTTTTTCAAGCAGAAAAGATTTTTGCCTATCAGAAAGGGAAGACAGTAAGGCAGGTTGAGCATGGAGACAAAACTTAACCCTCCTGTTGTCTTGACCTTGTTTTTCCTCTGAAGAGACTGTTCTGTTCTGTGAAATTCACGTGTGGACTTTCAGTTCAGAGCCAGCTGCACTTTGGTACTTTTCACTGTGCCGTGATGAAGCACTTCAAAATATTTGTGGTGAAGAGCAAGCTCTACTAAATAACCTGTTACAGTAACTGAGAAGCTTTTGGGAGCTTCACCAACTGTAACAATTTTAAGTTAATCGATGTTGTCCAATGGTTGACATTTTTATCTCTGTAAATGTAAAATCTTTAGGTGTTTTGCAGTTAATGCACAAAGCTGGGAGTGGGTTTTATTTTTTTTTCCCCTCTTTTTTTTGAGGTGTACAGATCCCTGGTGATTTTCTAGTTAAAAGTTAGATCTGTTCATTTCCAGCTGACTTTTTTTCTTAGATCGTGAGACAAACAGTTTGAATATGGCTTGTGGTTGGACAAAAACAATTGAGAAGGTTCCTGACATTTCCCTGCATTTTCGCAAAAGGGTGCAGGCACTGACTTGCTTGCTTCAGTGGCTTCTTGCTCAAGCTCTGTAGTGAGATGAATTTTGCCTTGTGTTTTGTAAACAGGGAATTATTTTTCAGGCAAGAGCTTGGGGATATTACCTCTCTCCCGGAGCAATTCCCATACTTGAGTGTTCAGAACTCCTTGTAAAATCCATTGTTGTTTTGTTTAGTGTGCTAAGCATGCATGATGGTGCTCTGAAGCTTACCTGTGCTCACATCTATCCGTGTGGATCTCTACACGTGTCTGCTTAACGATCCGGTCCCGCTCATGCTGCTGTAAACAGGAATTTCATTAGGCTTGTTGAGCCAGATCGTGAGCTAGGAACACAGGATTGCCCAAAGCGCAGAGGCTGCCTGTAGATAACTTCCTGAACTTCAAAGATAACTGGAAATGAAACTTATGAAGCAGCAAAGAAACAGTATGAGTGGATCGTGGCTACTTCCACACAATTTTCAGTTCTTTATTTCCACCACACACGTTTTTTGTTGTTTTTTTTCCTTACAATTTCAACACAAGCAAGGGAAGAGATTGCACTGGCAGTCAGGTGAATTTGGCAGTTATGAAGAGGTTTGAGCAGGGATGAGGATAAGAAGGGAGCCAGGATCAGAGAGCGGCTGGGGGTGTGTGTGTGTGCAGACCAGCGGGAACTTGAAGTTCCTCAGAGGGCAAATACCAAAAAGGTGACTTGAAGAATACAGAGAAGGACAGAAATTTAATTCTGGGCTCTGTTAGTAAACTCCTTGAAACTAGACAGAAATTAAATAGTACTTAGCTTTTTATTATCTTGCTATGTCTTCTATCTATCAGAGGGTCTTCAGGGAGGAAGGTGAGGTGATAGGAACAGTGGTGAGGATGATGATTTGAGAAGCAGCACTTGGTTTGCAATGGTAAATCGTGCAGTGGTCTTTACAAAGGCTGTGGTTACCAGCAAACTCTTCTGCAACTCTTGCAGATGTAATAATTCTGCATCATTCTATTTAATTTAAATTCTATTAATTATTCTATTTATTTATTCTTAACCATCTTCAAACACATTCAGAGTGCTCATAGTTTTCTTGAAGTGAATTTTGCTGTTAACAAACATTCCCCAGCCCTATTATTTCGTGTAATTTTTCTAACTAATTAAATTTAAAATATTTAGTGAGGCTTATGTAACGGGGGGAAAACAGCAGTCATGGGAAATACCCTGCTGTGTAAATAGAGTTTTCATGAATGAGGATCATAATTTCCAGTGAAGCCCGTGTCGCTGTGTATCGCTAAGCCGAGAGCTCCCTTCATTTGTTCTGCGTCCAAAATATTTGATGAAAGAGCACAAAATTAACATGAAAAGCTGTGCTTCTAAAGCAGGGATTTAAGAAGAATGCCTAGGATCCAAGAAGCCTGGCATGCCTAAAATGACCAAATTGAGACAGCAGCCTTAACTTAAACCTCCAGGGGGCAAAGCGTGTGTTTAACATATTTAACATCTGCCCTCCTATTTCGAGAGCCGCAGAGCAATGCGAGTCTGTGCAGTGTAAGGCTCAGACAGGACAGGGACCATCTGCCTGGCTCTGAGAAGTGTAGGAGGCATGTATTACTGCAAATGGCAAAAGACAGATGTATTTACACCTACATGGTCAGCACCTTTAAGCACCGCTCCGAGGAAACAAGGCTCTTCTTTGGGAGCAGCTGCTTAACCTTGTGTGGTTGTGCAGTGATCAGAAAAGGAGAGGCTTTCGCAGGCAGTGCAGTGGCCCTCGAAGCAGATCTCCTTTTTCTGCTGTGGCTGCTTTTAAGGAATTAAAAATGTCCTTGCAGCTCGTTCCTCAAAAAGTAAAAAAAGCAAGATTAAAAAAATGCCTTTTAACTGGCGCTTCTGGTTTGTTTGCTTTTAACATATGAAAAGCTTCTTTAATGCTAGAGATCTTCATTCACTTTTGGGGGTTTTATTAACTTTAAAAAAAAAAAAAAAAAAGGGTTTTGTTCTGTTAATATCCAAGACAGCAAAATATTTTTTTAAGGTACCAAGAGGGCTTTTAGTATCATCTATCTGGAGCAGAGCTGCAAAGTGTGTCATGTCATTGTACTTGACAGGTGGAATGGCAGTACAGTTTTTAGGAGTGTTCACTGAAGCTCTGTGAGAATGAAAGAGCAGAACCTCGAGTTGGATCATTACTGCACTGTTCATCGTGGATGTTTTTTTTTTTCCTTTCTCATGCAAAGCTGCAGATTTGAAAACATTTTCTGATTGCTCACTCAACTCTGATCACTCACTCCACTCTCTGGATACAAACCCCATTCTCAGCACTATCTCAGAGCATTTGCCATCACTGTCACTTCTTGTTCCCTGTCCTCTGCTTCTTGATTTGCTTTTTCAAGTCTCTCATTGTAATTTCCCCACCTCCATGAAGCACTTGATTTTTGTCCCTGTGTTTTGCCATCCCATTGGTTTGTTTGCCCGGAGGTTGTATTGTCAGCACATCCTGAGGAGCAGATATGCCTTCTCCCAGGGGCTCTAACACTGAGTGAGGAAGCATCTTATGTTTTAAAGATTAGGGGGGTGTAAGACAGTAACAGCTAGATTTAAGAAGTCTTTCTATAGCTGTGCCTCAGTTTCTCTCTCAAAATTGTAATAGTAATGCTGAATTGCCTCTGGGGTCTGCTGAATCGGTTAATTCATTGCCCATTACAAAGGGCTTACAGATTTGAAATGGGAAGAGCTGTATGATCCATCTCTTGCTTGTCTATAAAAGGCAGTGAATATGTCAGAAGACAGCTTTGTGCTTTGCAATGGCTAAGTGTCCCTTGTGTTTGTGGAACGGGTTGTAGTTAGTTTCCAGCTGGGAAGAATGTAGGGACACAGCTGAACTGTAATAGGAAGGAGGGAAATAAAAGCTACAATAATTGCCTCCGAGGAAAAAACTATTGTAGAAGTTGGTGTCTCTGAGAGCAGCTTTTGTTTTAACTTTCTCGAGGGAGATGGTCATTATATTTGTATCAGTCTTCAGTCTCGAATTCGTTGTAGCTTTAGTGAAAGACCAGGATGTAACCTGCATTAGCTGCGTCTTGTCAAAACAGACACATCCAATGTGTCTTACAGGAAAAGGAATAAACCTTAGGGGTTTTTTCCCCCATCCAAAAGATTTAGATAGTGGGGTTTTAAAGCATGAAACTCTATCTGTTCTTCATCCTGTCCTTCATTCCACCCCCAAAAAGGAAGGGGAAAAGTAGGTAAAGTGTCTGATGCAATTTTATCATCTTAATGTATCTTGTTGCTTCCATTTTATGTACTGAAAAACACTGATATCTGCCTGGTTTATTTTGACTCAGAAAGCTTAATTTATCCCAGGTTTTACTACTGAAGCAAACAAAAACAGGGAGTGCAAAGGCATGATCTCATCATCCAATTAAGTAGGGAAAAGTAACTTTAAAAAAAGGCAAGAAAGAAATGAAAAGGTGAAACTGAAGAGATCAGTACAAGTAGCTCAGCTTTCCTGCATGTTGAAGCCAGACATTCTCTTTCTGGCACATTTCTCAGATGTGTTCTATGTCACCTTCAGTAATACCTTTTGGTAACAGAGCAAGTGCTGTAATGGTTTGTAATTGATCTGCAATACAGCTATTTGCAGTAAATTTTGCTCTGCTGTCACTGTTTGTGACAGGAGCATAGAGTGAGGAGGGTTAGTGTAAGTGGCTGCTGCACACAGCTCCTTAGCTGCTTCAATAGTTTGTGTTCAATCTGAGAAGGCAAAATCAAAGTGTGCTACAATTTTGAATCTACTCATGTTCAGAAATCAGATTAGAAATTAGGAACATTCTCTTGGAATTTTGAATCATAAATCATCTTCAATCCATAATTTTCCTGTTGGAATTTCACAGGAGCTCTGAGAAGGGGGAACCTCAGTGAGTTTTTAGCCTTGGCTTTGCTCTGTTGCTGTCACCGAGCACAGCCATCTGGTGCTGTCTCTTCAAGGTTGGGTTATCCTGTAATTTGTACATTCTTTCTCTCAATTGGCATACCACCCATATTGTGTGAAGCAAATAGTGGAAAACAGTGGCTTATATAAATAACATAAAGAAAAAAAAGGGGTTATCTTGAAATAAATTAGATCTTGAGAACAGAGAGGAAAAAAAGTAGTCTCTCTCACACATGAGGATTTTAAGTAAGACCCTCCTGTAGTCCTTGGGAATATTAGTACATTTTCTTTCTGATACAAGATTTTGTGTCTGTATTAAAAACAGAAACAAATGAACAAACCTTCCAACATGGATCCACCTGATTGAATTTGGAAAGTTAGAGAGGGTTTGTTAATTTGCAGGTATAATCAGCTTGACCCAGCATATTGTCCAAAACAAACAAAAAAAGCCTGACTTATATCCTCAAATGTTCTGATGAGCTCAGCTAAATGTTTGCTGCCTGCTTTGTGCAGACAGAGAAACTGAGGCAGAGAGAAGGAAAAAAATACTTGCCCAAACATCCAAAATCATCATGTAGACATTCTAACCTTCAGACTCAACCACTTTCCAGTGGCTCTGCAGATTCACACGAGATACATTCCAGGTTTTGAATGATATTGGCTGTGGGTTGTGCAGAAAACTTAGCTTTCCATTAAATATTTAACCAGTGCAACAGTGATGGGCTTAACTTCTGCTGAGGCATTGCTATGATCTTCAACTCAGGGACTGAATGTGTTGACTCTGTAGGAGATGGCTGTGTGCATATAGCCCAATCAGTTTAATTGAGTTTTATCACTATTCAGAGGTCCTCTGTTTTGTCTAGAAAGGGAGCCAAATGAGTTCCGTGGCCCAGAGTGTTAACCATACATTTGTTTCAATACAGATGGCTAAGGCTGGTCCATTATATAGATTTCAAAAGATCTTCATTATCATTTTTGGTCTTTATTATTAATTTTAAAATAAGGATTTTTTTCCCTGCAGTGCTCTACTTTATTGGATTTTTATATCTCTGCCTGTTGAGGAGTGAATGTTTTGAATTTGTACCTTCACATGCTTTTTAAGAGCATGTCTTCACTCCTTGAGTGTTCATGCCAAATTTAGTGCACAGAATTCTTTCTTTTCAGGCTGGTCTCCTTTTTAATTCTATAGTTATATGGCTCAGTGCTTTATACATCCTTTTGTGACAGACCTTTTCCGTTAGTTCATTGCCTGAATTGTTTCACCTGGTTCAGATAGCCAGAATTTATCAGTGAGTCACATCAGAAAAAGAAAACTGACACACTGGCATTTACAGAATCAATAATTCAGCAATTTTCTGGGTGGTGCTACATCCCAAATGGGAGTCAAAGAAGCCTTGAGCATGGGAGTAGCTCTAAATTTACCTCCTGCTCCTCCTTGCCAGATTTCATGTGAATGCCAGTATGGCTATGGCTTTTTCAGGGGTGATGTCAAAAACAAAGGAGAGATCAGATATCCAGTAAAAATGCACCACAGTTCAGGGAGTTATTTGGCAAACTCTACACTGTGCAAAATACTTGAACCAAAAGTAAAATAAAATCAGGGTGTAGATACACGGCCAAAAACATTAAGCTCTCCATCAGGTGGTCTTGAAGATAACGTTTGCAGCAAATTAGGTTTTCTCCTGCATCCCATGGAAGCTTTTAAGTGAAGGAATAAGGCTTCTGTGCCTCATGGTTGCTAAAGATGTTGAATTTAATGGTGTGTTCCTATCCTAGGAAAAGGGCTGACTCTAAAAGGTTGTGCTGGTGCCTGCTGCTTTTCACTGGGACTTACCTCTTTCAGTAAACCTGTAGCTGTCCCGCTCAGCCCCTCAGGGTGCCATGGAAGACACCCATGTATTTGTTGCTAATTTACCTTTCGTATTTTTAATTAGTTCTGACTTTAAGGCCTGTTTAAGCTTTTGACTGCTTTTGCCTCAGGTTTGTCAGAAGATTTCAGGGAGGGAAGCTGAGATATGTCTAACTGGAATTATAAGCTCAAAGCCTGCTTGCAACTGGTTCATCGCCTTGGTCACAGCTGTTGTGCATGAGGACCCTACCCTGTCAGCTCCTGCTTCTGGGGGTGGGTTGGTGGCTGTGGCAGTGGAGCCCATCCCCTGAGCAGCTGTGTGTGTGAGTGTCAGCATGCTGGTTGCATTGGAGGGAGACATCTCTTTCAGGGCATCATGAATAGTTATAAAAGATGATTTTGTTTACCTTCTACATAATTCTTACTAGCATGATTTAGTCTACCTGTTGGTAATGGAGTTGTCATCTAATTTCTGTGCATTTTTCCCCTTTCTGTGAAGACCTTACCTGTTTGGAGCAGGATGTTTTTCCATAAAAGCTCCATGGTGAGTTCCCACTTCAAACCCAGCATGCCTATAACTCATTTGCTGTCCTTTGTGATGACACTTTTTAAGTTTGGATTGATTTTTAAATTTATTTCTTTTTCAAATGTGTTTATTTGCATGGCTGATCCATAGATGGAAGCACTGCATAATTTCATTTTTAAACTGTGGGTGTGTGTTCACCATCAAGCATTGCCAAAGAAAAGGGGTAACAGGCACAAACTTGAACGTAAGAAGTTCTGGTTTAGGTGATCCTGCTCTGGCGGGGGGGTTGAACTAGATGATCTTTTGAGGTCACTTTCAGCCCCTAACCTTCTGTGATTCTGTGAAGTTCCATATAAACACAAGGAGGAAATTCTTAAGTTTAAGGGTAGTGGAGCACTGGAGCAGACTGCCCAGGGAGGTGGTGGAGTCTCCATCTCTGGAGACATTCAGAACTCACCTGGATGTGTTCCTGTGTGACCTTCTCTAGGTGAACTTGCTTTGGCAGGGGGATTGGATTCAATGATCTCTAGAGGTTCCTTCCAATCCCTACCATTCTGTGATTCACTGTGAGATGCATTCACTTTCTCTAGTCTTTGTTGCCTTTGAGAGTGCATTAGTTTTTAAGCAGCACAGAAGCTGACAAAATAAATTCTTTCCCCAGTAGTGGACAAAATCAATTGCAATATCTTTCCAAAACAAGCCCCTCCTTTTCTGCCTGGGGCTTGGACTAGATGGCCTTTGGAGGTTCCTTCCAACTCAGCCCATTCTATGATTCTAGATAGCTTCCTTTTATTATTGGAGCACTGAGCTGCTTACAGCGAGAAGGCATCAATGATGACCTCTTGAAAATAAACCAGATCAGCAGTGGGATGACAGTAAAGTCCTGCAGCAGGAAAGATGAAGCAAGCAAAACAGGCACTGAGAACAAAATAACTTATCACACTTGAGGGAAAAAAATAAACCACAGCTCCATTGACGTCAGAATATTTGAAATAATAAGCTGCTTTCATTTTAATATATAAAATTGCAGCATGTTGCAAAAGTACAGACAGAAGAAAAAATGTTTGACCAAGATTTCCCTGTGCTGAAAGTTGGTTGTCATGGTTTCTAAAGACAGCTGACAGAAATTAAGCTCTCAAATGAAATTGGAGAAAAGACACAGAATGATATTTAGAGAGAAATACAGAGGTAGACATTACATAGCAATTACTGCATCCCTGGCAAACCCCCTTGAATTTTCCCCCAACCCAAAACCTAAATCTATACTCCCCAGTGCTCCAATCCTCCTCCCCCCACCTCCCACCAATGCCTCTGCCATCCAAGAGGCCTAAACAAGCCTCTGGAGGCCCCAAACAGGCCGACTGCTTACATGTTCTTCCTGATAAAGCGGCTTCCACCAGGCACAGAGCAGGAGGAGAAGGAAAGGAGAAAGAGCCAATCTTGTTGTGAGTTTATAAAGAGATAGCAGAATTATGGGATTGAATAACAATCTAACCCTATAATTCTCAACCTGGGATATTCCACCCCTTATTCCATCCCATAATTCCTGCTCATCACACTACTCACCTAACTAGAAACAGACTGTATATAGTGAACAGTGCCATCCAAATCCTGCATCATTCCGCTGCTTTTCTTCTGGACACAACTCTGCTCATCAAATGGGACTTCTCAGATGACATCAACTATCTGAAAGAAACTCAGTAACAACTTGTACGTACTTTAAGCTCAAACTCTCTCAGTCCAAATCAGAATTCCTTTGTAGAACACACCAGGAAATAACCACCCCTTCAACAGATTCTATCCTCACCCAAAGGCAGAAAACACCCGTACAATTTTTCCCAACAAATTCTTTTTCACAAACAAAGGAACTCTATTTCCTTCTGCATTGTCCTCAATAGCACTCAACATGAAATAATGGACAGTCCCAGTCCATTCTCACTCAAATGTTTGCAGTCTGTGCATCCACTGCAAAGTCTCAATTACTCATTGCAGATTCTCTTAGAGTCCCTCTCGGCACAGTCTGGAGCAGTCCACAATCGTCTCCACCTCTGGGGCAGTCAAATAGGGCAACTAAGTCCAGTTCACTTCCATTCTTGAAGCTATTGCTCCATTCTGCTTTTCACTTATACAGGAATGAAGACATTGGTTCAGAGTTCAAGCAGGGCAACATAACCTCCAGTCACCTTTTAATAATGAGAAGTGGGTTAGGTGGTGGAAATTTTAGGCAACAGGAATGGGAACAGTTTAGACATCTTAACTCTTGCTTAGAAAATGTGGAAACTTTCAACCAGGAGGATTTTGGTTTGTTTTGGTGTTTTGTTGTTTGTTTGTATTTTTTTTGGGGGGGGGGGGGAAGTTGTTAGGGTTTGGGGTTGCTTTTTAAATTTAGCTAAGAATACTTACTAGCTGTTAAAATACTAATGTGTGGCTCTTGTTTCACTACTAGAAGTTTGTTCCACGTCTGTCACCAGCTTTTGTCTCTCAAACTCCTACCTTTGGCAGAAAGAAGTCCTTAAGAGTGACTTAAAAAGTCTTTAAGTGACTTTTAAGAGAAAGGCAGAGTAGAAAGTAGGAACTGTACCAAAAATAGGATAAGCAAAGGTACTAAATGTGACACTAAAGGAAAGGAAGTGGCATTCCATTATTCTGGGAGAATAGCTGATACTGATGTGGTCTTCCCAAGAACCATTTCTAAAGGTGGTTTGCAATGCCCCTCTGATGATCTAGGAATTGAAGAGGCTGTGGAAGAAGAGTTTTGAAAGTGGATTGTCTTAGAAAATGGCACGGGATGGTCACCCCCTGCACGGAGAGAAATGATTTTAGATTGAGGCAAGATTAAAAGGCCTAGATTAAAGAGGGGAATATATGAAATGGACTAAAAAATTGTTGTCTGTCTTTCACAAGGCTCTTTTGTGGTTTGTTTAATGCCAGTGCTAGCTCTGAAATATGGTCTTGACTAGCCTACAGAGAAATTAGGATAAAAAACACACTTGGGTGGGGGAAAGAATCATGTTGTTTCCATTAAGGTCTTAATAAGACCTAAAATTGTGTAAACAAAATGAATGGAGATTTGACAGCTTGTTGCCTGGCAAATAAAGGAGCCTACCATTTATTTTCTTGCTTTGTCTTGCTTTATTCATGATTTGACAACTGGAAACATGTCTTTGTTTTCTCGTTTTAGGCACAATGATAAATTAATTCAAATTTATGTCTTTGGAGACAGATCTGCTTTCACAGTAATTCTATGTGTAATTGCAAATTTCATGCAGTATTTTTCTCCTGATGCTTTTGTTGCTGTTTATGTGCTCTGGCTAAAACTTATACCTTCAGAACTTATCCATGTTTCCATTTCAGTGGGTTTAGCTGTGGAGAAATGCTTTTGGGTGTATCAATTTGATGGATTTGAAAGTTGATTTGCTTGGAATATAAAATCAACCTGATTCTCAGACTTCACAGGCTCTTGCTTGAATTATCAAGATTGAATTTGTAAAGCAGTTCCTTCTGCAATATATGTATTTATAGTTTTGAAAGGCTTGTCACTTGTTCCACTGGGAACTAAAAGACAAATTTAAGAGCCAGCAGTGTTTTATGAGACATGAAGCTCTTTGAGAAAAGTCTTTCCAGAGAGGGTTGTGAGACACTGGCACAGGTTGCCCAGGAATGTTGTGGATGCCTCCTCTTTGGAGGTGTTCCAGGCCAGGTTGGTTAAAATATTGTCATTGGTTCTCATTTTTATAAAGAGCTAACCACAGAATCATAGAATCAGTTAGAGTTGGAAGGAATCACAAGGATCATCTAATTCCAACTCCCCTGCCATGGGCAGGGACACCTCACCCTAGATCAGTCCAGAGCCTCATCCAGCCTGGCCTTAAACACCTCCAGGAATGGGGCTTCCACCCCCTCCCTGGGCAACCCATTCATGGTGAAGAGCTTCACCCTCATGGTGAAGGACTTCTTCCTAACATCCAATCTGAATCTAACCATTTGTAATTTTGTTCCAGACAAAGACATTTCCAGAGCTTATAGCAGAGTTCGATTCATTCCCAAAGTCAACAAGTGGTAGAATTTAATTGTTTCAGTAGCTTTTAAGCTCTTTTTATTGTGTTACCAGCATCAAAGGATTTGCATGCCATTGCTGTGTCTCTGCATTTCTTTTTAAGATCTGACAAAGTACTGTCTTCAATTTCTTCTTATGCCTTGCTGCCCTCAGTTTTTGTGCCATTTCAGTAGGAAGTGTTCACATATGCTTTTCCCTGGACGTGTGCACATCTACATCTCCATGCTTCTACATTCCAAATGGAAACACACTTAACTCTTACAGAAGTTCTTTATTATCAACAACGTAAATTTTCCCCAATACTCTGATATTTAGCTGGAGTTTGGGATTAAGCTGACTTCCAGCTTTTAGTTTTCAAGTTTTCAGTTCTTCTGTGATTAGTAGGTGGCTTTGTCATTGATTTCAGCCAGGGTAGGTGAGCGGCAGCTGTTGGTAACTGAAATGACATGAACATGGTCTTCAGCTGAGGCACAGCTCTTATTAAATTTGTAGCAGAACAAGAGCTACATAGAGGAAAGATATATCTATATATTTATTACTATTGTTCTCCTGCTGGAGATTTCTGCAGAGATAAATTAGGATAAAAATACTGCTGTGTCTTGTTGAATTCTTGGTGTAGTTGAGCAGACCCAGACAGGAAGAAGCACAAAGCTTCTTAATCCTCCTTGTGTCATAAGCATTATGCTATTGTTTCTGATGTGGAAAGCTGAAATTATAAAGGTGAGTGGAGTCTCTGGAGACATTAAAAATCAAAAGTGGGGTCCCTGAAGACTTTCAAAATCAGACTTGATGTGACCCTGGGCAGCCTGATCTAGTTGGAGGTGTCCATCCTCACTGCAGGAGGTTTGGATAGATGACTTTTGAGAGTCCTTTCCAACCCAGTGTGAGCCTGTGAGTGTTTTGGTCCCGTCACAGAATGTCAGGGGCTGAAAGGGATCTCTAAAGATCGTCTGGTTCAGCCCCCCTGCCAGAGCAGGATCACCCCGAGCAGATCACACTGGAACACATACAGACAGTT
Organism: Pogoniulus pusillus; assembly: GCF_015220805.1. NCBI lineage: Eukaryota > Metazoa > Chordata > Aves > Piciformes > Lybiidae > Pogoniulus > Pogoniulus pusillus. The sequence goes on along the minus strand of NC_087290.1, from coordinate 11,763,118 downwards.
CTTGAATATCTCCAGAGAAGGAGACTCCACAACTCCCCTGGGCAGCCTGTTCCGGTGCTGTCACCCTCACAGTGAAAAAATTCCTCCTCAGGTTCACATGGAACCTCCTATGCCTCAACTTCCACCCATTGCCCCTTGTCCTGTCACTGGGCTTCACTGAGAAGAGGTCAGCTCCATCCTCCTGGCACTCACCCCTTACATATTTAGAAACATGAATGAGGTCACCCCTTAGTCTTCTCTCCAAGCTAACAAGCTCCATCTCCCTCAGGCTCTTCTCATAAGGAAGATGTTCAACTTCCTTAATCATTTTTGTGGCTCTGCACTGGACTGTCTCAAGCAGCTCCCTCTTCTTCTTGAGCTGGAAGGCCCAGAATTGGACACAGTACTCCATACGAGGCCTCAACAGGGCAGAGTAGAAGGGAAGGAGAATCTCCCTCAACCTACTAAACACAGCCCTTCTCATACACCCCAAAATGGCATCAGCCCTCCTGGCCACAAGAGCACATTGCTGGCTCATGGCCATCCTTCCATCCACTAGGACTCCCAAGTCCTTCTCTCCTTTTCTACTCTCCAGCAGGTCAGTCCCCAACCTATACTGATCCATGGGATTGTTCTTTGCCAGATGCACGACTCTACACTTGCCCCTGTTGAACTTCATTAAATTTCTCCCTGCCTAACTCTCCAGCCTAAGTCTCTGAATGGCAGCACAACTCTTTAGTGTGACAGACCTTCCACCCAGCTTGGTGTTGTCAGCAAATTTGCTGACAGTTCACTCCATGCCCTCATCGAGGTCATTGAATAATACTGGTCCCAGCACCAAACCCTGGGGAACTCCACTAGTTACAGGCCTCCAGCTAGACTCTGTCCCACTGACCACAACTCTCTGACTTCTTTCCTTTAACCAGTTCCAAATCCACCTCACTACTTCATCACCCAGACCACGCCTCCTCAGTTTAGCTATAAGGATGCTGTGAGAGACAGTGTCAAGATGCTTTACTGAAATCAAGGTAAAGCACATCCACTGCACTTCCATCATCTCTCCACCTGGTTACATCCCCATAGAAGGTTATTAGGTTGGTCAAAGATGACTTCCCCTTTGTAAAACCATGCTGGCTGCTCCCAATGACCTTCTTGTCCTTGATATGGCTAAGTACAGTGCTGAGGATAAGCCTCTCCATTACCTTTCCAGGGACAGAGGTGATGCTGACTGGTCTAGAGTTACCTGGGTCCTGCTTACCCTTTCTGAAGATTGCTTCACTTTCTTGCTCTAAGAATTGACTCCAAACAACTTTGTGCTCTTCTATTTTCAGTAAAAATACTGTGCAGCCATTTGAACATTGTGGCACAATCTTTTGAAAGTTGCTATATTGTGAAGATTCTTTTAAATTAGCTGTTTTTAAAAGAGAGGCCAAACTTGCCTTAATTTCAGTTCTTTCAACAATTTATGAAGTGCTGACAAGCCAAGAGCAAGCAGAGAGCAGTTCATAGCAGAAACAAGTCATTCACCACCTACCTTCAACGTTATTGTTTCCTTCTCATTTGTAAAACTGAGAGGATTTTGCATGTGTCATAATGAGGATTGATAGTTTCCAAGGTGTTAAAAGTATAACAGTGACATGAAAACATATTTTTCTCGTGGCATTACTGATAGTGGAAATAACTGGGTAACTGGGCTTTGGAGGTTTGCTGAAGGGAGGGAATTTGGGTTGAAATGTATTGATGAAAACACAGAGATAAAGCAAAGTGGTGTTAAAATGAAAGCTTCCTTAGTTACAGCAGTGTTCAGAATGGAGCTGGTGACATCTCAGCAGTGCTTTCAGAAGCATGGCTAAGCCAGCAGGATACACCAGGCATCTTTGGTGGGTTGGTATTTTTCTGGGGGACTAAGTTTAACCGCATGAGTAGTCCTGATTTGCAAGGCCTGCTCTTTCTGTCTGCAGAACATCCTTCTTGAAGGGAAAAGGTTTGGACACTGAAACCAATGCTGAAATGCATGCCCTGAGAGATGTACACCTGAAAGATGTGAAGTGAATAGAATGTAGCTTAGACCATTTCCTCTAAGGTTTATGGAATCATAGGATTGTTTTGGTTGGAAAAGACTTCTAAGATCCTCAAGTTCAACCCAACACCACCAGGGCCATTAAACCATGTCCCAAAGTACCACATCCACACATGTCTCGAATGCCTCCAGGGATGATGCAAGTATGTTACTGTGTGAATGTTTGGAAGCTGAGAGCTAGACCCAGTTATTAGTAAACAGTTTGTCCCAGACCTGGATAGAAATAGCATTTCTGTCACAGATGACTATTTCAAAGTGGCAGGAATCCATAATGAATAGCATCTAACAATTATGCAATATGTTAATATCAGTGTAAATATTCTAATACAGATCACTGAGTGCTCCTGAAAGCAAAGTAATAGATTTATAGTCAGGAACTTTTTGGAACACAGATTTCTGACCCAGTAATCTGAAGCTGTAGTTTTAATAGTTGGATATTAAGTGCTTTGTGGTGGTTCAATATCAGAGTTACTGACTATAAATTGCGATTGCTCTTTTGGGACATCCTGCCTGCAGAGAGCTTCAAGGCTGATCTAAGGCTGGGAGAGTTTGACTGAATCTTTCCATTGGCTCTGGCCAGTGTGATGGAGTTCCTTTGGAAAGGCCTGCTAACATTATTATTACTTTTTCTGTTGCATGAAAGGTGTGACCACAGGCTTGTGTGTCAGGTAGCTTATGTATGGCAGGTAGCTTAGTCCCTCTGTGCTTCAGCAAGTCCATCTGTAAGACTGGCAGAGTAACACTGTGCAAGGTGTTGGGAAGCTTGGTTACACTTACTGTGAATTCTGATTCTGAAAACACAGCAGGAGTGCAAGCAATTAGTCCTTTCTCCCATTTTCCTGAATTACCTAATTTCTAGTGTGCTACAAAAAATTATTTGCTGCTCTAGATGAGTTCAGGTTGAAATGTTTCAGGCTGGGTGACAGGGATCGTGGAGGCTCTTGTGTTCTTAACCATATGCCATATTTTCTACCTGCCACTTCCTACAGCTAGTCATTGGGAGGAAGTGAAGGCTTTGAGATCAGTAAGAGTTTTGCCATTTCTTTCAGAACAAACAAAACTGAACTATGCAGCCCCAAGACACAGATCTTTGGGCAGGTTGCAGGAGTTTCAGAGAAACTCATCTTGGAGAATAGTTTTGTTTTAACTTGCTTTTCTTGTAGAAAGAGGGAAGAGGTAGCAAGAGAAGGGAGCAATGAAATAGAGAGGGAAACCTAAAATAATCCAATTAAAACAACTGGATTAAAAAAGGGAGTGTGGAGAAGGAGCAGTCCTTTGTGAAATTCTCAACAGCTTTTAAGGAGAGGGTGAAATGCTGGTTTAATGAACTGAGGAAATGGGCTTAATTTTGAGTTGATACAAAGCAGAATGTTATCTTTGGATTGCTGTAAGCAGGAATCTGAAGCACTACATGACATTTGAATGAAACATGGTTATAAAGCATTGTGCTGTGTGCACACTCTGGAGTTCCAGAGGAGAATGCACCTTCATCTCTTTTTACCTGGCAGAATTCCTCATTTATTTTAACACCTAGCTCATTGTTTCCCTTTCTGTGTATCCTCAGCATGTTGGTCCCTCTTTCCCATTTTCTCATGTCACATCTACCATCAAGGTTTCAGTGCCATCAGGACTGTACTGAGCTACAGCTGTCAGCATTCAGGTTTAGCAGCAATTGGGAGCTTCTTTTGACAATGCAACAAGATAACAACCACCGTATTTTCATTCCCAAACGACTTACAATTACAAATGTTTGTATTCAGTTCAGAAACTGTTTCTGTTAGGTGGAAATATTCAGTATTGGGTGTTTTAAACAGTAAAACTAATTCTCCATTATGAGGCAGTTCTCCTCCTCAAGTTAATGAGTTCAATGAGCAAGGAGAACTTAGGTCTATTACCAAGAAGCACCAAGGAGCTGTACACCCTGCTGAATTCTTATGGCAGCTGCAGATAGTCACCACTTCTGAGCTAATATCTTAGAATGCCTACTAAGCAAGACACATCCTCATTATCAAGAACTAACCTTCATAATTTTATTTCATTCTCTCTTTTTAGCAAATCCAAACCAGCTCCACAGATTTCACCTAGTAAGTCTGTGGGAGGAGAGTTTTGTGTCGCTGCAGTCTTCGGATCATCAAGGTCGTGGTTTGCAAACAATCCTGGTCTGAAAAGAGAAAAAGGTTGGTGTATTACAAAAATTAAAGTTGAATTTCAATTTCCATTTCCATTTGCTGTTTTTTGTCATTTTGTGGTAGCTCCTGAAAAGATGTACTTTACATTTGGACTTGATGCTCTTAAAGGTCTTCTCCAGCTTTAGTGATTCTATGATTGTCTGTAGATGTTGTTCCTTAAACACAGTGACAAAGAAGATTTTTTGGTAACATGATTAGGGTGGCTTTTGGTAAATAGGGAAATTTGCAAGAATGTTAATGAGTGAAATAATTTGTCTTATGCTATGTTGACAGAGAGCAATGTTTGGTAGTTCAGACTAAAGATACTAGATGAAGTTTCACTGTGAGGTAAAGGTGAGACACCTTTGCTAAAGGAAATAAGCAGGTATCTGTTTGGCAGTGTGTGATTAGCTGAACACAGCTTTATGAGAAACTCTGTCCCACCTTACCCTGTATGAGATATTGCTCTCTTTTGGAAACAAGAGGAAAATTGTATGCTTTGCACAATTTTGTTTTTGTATCTCCATCTCTTCTATTTCTTTCAGTCACATTTTGGACTGCAAGCATGTAAATGCAAGGGATTTAAAAGATTAAGAGGTCACTACTTCTGTAAATGTGTGTGGGGTTTTTTTCTGCTTCTGCTGTGCCATTGTAGTAAGATTTTGTTTCTCCTTGCAAACAGATCAATCCAAACAGTTTGTAGTGGAGTCGCTGTATATTATCAGTTGTTACGGCAGCCTAGTGGAGCATGTCCTGGAGCCGCGTCCCCTCAGCACTGCCCCCAAGATCAGTGATGACACACCTTTGGAAATGATGACCTGCCCAAGAGCCAGCTGGACTTTGGTTAGGTAGCTCATTCTTTTTTTCTACTTTTTGTCCAGAAGATGGTTGTGATCTTTTTGGTTTGGAAGCAGTAAATGAACTGTGTTGTGATACTCGACTCTATTTTTATCTTAAAGACTCCTAAAAGCTTTGCATTGGAAGAGAGGACTCTGGATAGCAAATTCAAGCCTACCTTTCAAATAGTTCTGTCAGTGCTTACATGCTTACAGATTTGGGCTCCCTGGTTCAAGAGAGACCAGGATCTAGCGGAGGGAGTCCAAGAGAGAGAACTACAAGGATGTTTAAGGGATTTGAACAGCACTCCTATGAAGAAAGACTGAGAGACCTGGGGCTGTTTATCCTTGAGAGGAGAAGGTTTAGAGGGGATCTTATCAATGTCTATAAATATCTGAGTGTTGGGTGTGAAGTTGAAGGTGTTAGGCTCTTTTCAGTGGTGCCCAGTGACAGGACAAGGAACTGTGGTTATGAGCTTTAACACAGAAAGTTCCAGCTCAACATGAGGAGAAACTTCTTTATTGTGAGGCTGTGAGGGTGCTGGAGCCCTGGGACAGGCTGCCCAGAGAGGTTGTGGAGTCTCCTTTTCTGGAGACTTTCAAAACTCATCTGGATGTGTTCCCGTGCATCCTGCCCTAGGTGACCCTGCTTTGGCAGGGCAGCTGGACACAATCTCTAGAGGTCCCTTCTGACTGCTAATGTTCTATCATTCTGTGTCTGAACAAGAGCATCAAAATACTTTGTAGATGTGAGGCTCCATGAACGTGTTTATGAATCACTAGAGCTCCTCATCAGCTGGTGATTTTAAGTGGTCATGTTTAATTTAGCTTTTGATAGAGGATCTAAACTCAATTATTTCAATAGTGTGAAAATCCAGAGCTCTGCCATGAAGCATTGCAAAGAATTGGGCAAAATATCCTGTAAGTAGCTGAAGGCAGCGTTTCCTAAGACAGTTGAAGAAATCATTCCTGACATGTGGAAGAAAGCAAACAAAAATTGATGAGAAACTGTTGTCAGTGCTTTTGACGTTTTAAGATATTTCCCTATCGATTTCTCTTGGCTCCTATATTCCTTAGTGCTGCTTATGGCTGGGCTAGGTTGATCAATACTTGATTTACCAAGCTCTTTAGGAATGGGCCCACCCTAATTAAAATTACAACACAGACTTCTGGCCCATTATTGTTGAAATGAAGAGGTTGTAATGGAATTGAAAATTCTAATTGGATCAATAGCTCATAACTTTACACAGCTCTGTTTTCACAGTTTCTAAGTGCTCAATGACTTCGCGGTGCCCAAGCACTGCAAGCTAGCAGGACAAAAAAAGTTCCCCACTTTCAGTTGTGTGTTTATGTAACGTCAGCATGACATAAAATGGTCCTAAATCTGCTTCCAAACTGCCTCCAGAGGGTTTTCTTTGCGCAATACTCGCCACAAGTATTGTCTTTGCCTCATGATCTGCAGGGTTTGCTCATGCTGCTGGGCTGCCTGTGGTGTTTGCAGTGTTTGAACAAGCTAATTTAAATAATTACAAACATTTTGTGAGCTTGTATAGATAATTACATGTGATGACAGAAACACTGATTTACATTCCCTGTATTAGCTAAAATATTAATAGTCTTGTGTTTTACCTCAGAACTCCTCAGTGGAATGAACTCCAACCACCATTTAATGCAAACCATCCACTGCTCCTGGCTGCAGATGCTGTGCAGTACTACCAGTATCTTCTGGCTGGCTGTAAGTAGCTGACAACTTTTTGTCTTGTCTTGTGTGCATGTCTTAAGCTGTGTGTGACTTTCTTAGTTGGTTTTTAAATGTAGGTTCATCTCAGTCCATGTTCTGGTTTGCACAGAATAGGGCTTTGTGTAAACCATTGTGTTAGTAGTGTCCTTAACTTCCCTTAACCTGTAACACTGGGGTAGAGAGCAGCTTCTTTTGTTGATAAGAATCAGAGCTGTGAAGCTCTGTAGAGCCAGAATGTGCTTGGCAGGCCTTGCAAGTGTGGCCCACTGGATCTCCTAAAGGGAGGGTTTCCTCACTTCATTTCTTCGCGTGCTTTTAGCCATTTTCTTTCATGAGCTCAATACTCAGTGTCAAGTGAATGTATCTGCATTTTCCTTCTGCCGTGGAACTCCTGATTGCTGGGTTGCTTCCAGGCAGAGTCTCAGACAGCTGCTTCCCTTAGGAGCCTTGGCATCGCTTCCAGGGATGGCTGCCCACCTGCCTCCTCCTGTGTCTAACCCAGCCATGTCATTCACAGGGAGCCAATGTGCATGGCGTGGCACATGCAGAAGCATTTGTCTGCCTGCATCTTACAGCTTAGAGCAGAACTCAGTTATTTTAGATTGGCTTTCTAGAGAAATGAATATTTGTGTTATCTTTTATGTTGACCATCCCAAAAAGAGAAGAATATTGAGCAGCATGTCTCTCTTCTTTTGTGTCTTGGGTATAGTCAAGATCAAAGTGATAAAGCAGTCAAAGTTTCACAAGGGAACGACTCTTGGCATACGTAAAGGGCCCCATGGGGAAACTAGACCCTCTGCACAGTTGTCAGTGTGGCTAATGCCAGCATGTTATGTGACACAGACATTTTAAAATGCAGAAAGTGGACATCTGGACCAAAAGACAGAATGTCTGAATGTGACTGGTAAAAGTAGCACTGGTGCCAGATTAGATTTGCTGCTTCTACCTGTCCATCTGTTGCGTGTGCTCTCAGCTCAAAATGTTGAGGAAAACTACAGGGTTAGGATCTGGTACTCTGGATGATCTTTATTGGTGAGCACAGAAAAAGGAAGACAACTCAAGAGGTAGAAAATAGTTTGTAAAAGTCGTTAATAACACACAGCACTGTGTCACCTGTGCCTTTGAGCTACAGGGGCAACACTGAGCAGTCTTGAAAAAGTAGCTTTTTGCAGTCTGCAAAAAGTAGCTTTGATTCACAAATACCTATGTTTGCAAGTCCTTGCAGCTTGCGACAGATTCCTTCCTTTTCCTCCTCTCCCTCCCCAGTTCTCTGCTCTGGTGTTCTATGTTTTTAGCATCCATACTGCTTCCTTCAGTTTCCCCTGCATACTATTAATGCTTTCATATAAATATGTAAGCTGTAGTAGGTAGTTCTTGCAATATGGGTCCAAGAGCACAAAATGCTGCTTGGAGAGCTCTGGGCATTTGTGAAAGTAGTTTGACTGCTTTTTAGTTTCTATTGAAGTTCAAAGCAGTCTCAACAAAAACTTTTCTGTGAGCATTGGTGCTTATATACACAGATCACATTTATCCTAAATACTGGGTGTGGTTCACTGTGTCATCAACAGCTCAAATACTACACATTTCAAATGATTTTCTACTGAAGACTTTGAAAAGGAAGAAGACTGAGTCAACAAAATAATGAATTTGTATTATTCCTATTGCATGAAGAATTTTCATTCAGGTTTGAGTTCACACAAGAGGACTTTATAGACTCATTGAACAACAGGGGTTGGAACTCTCTGGAGATCATCTCGTTTAACCCCCCTGCTGCTAATTCTTTTAGATGGGTGTGGAAAGTCAAGAAAAATAGAATAATAAACACTACAGACAAAAAGGTATTTAGAGGAGATAGTAAAAATGGCATTTACAGAGATGTTTGTGTATATCGGATCTCCTTTGAAGTTTTATTTGACCTCTAGATTTATTCTATCTGAAGCTACTCACTGAAGTTCCTGAAGAGATGGAGTCAAAGCAGGATTCACACAAAAGAGCCCAAGACACCTGTTAGCTTTCCCCCTGTTAAAGCCACGGTAAAAAGGAGTTCTCTGGCTCTGCTTACCTGCAGCAGTGTAATGGGCTGACATTAGCTGAAGCCTGTGGTTTGATCTGCTATCGCTTCCGTCAGGAAGTTTAATTGCCAGCAAATGGCTAAATAGGGGGTTAGGGTGAATGTTGCATCTGTCTGCCACGTTAGTGGTAAGAGGAATTCTGGCGCCGTTTCAGGGTCACTATTTGTATCTGTCCATCAGAGGCAGAATACAGCAGTTTCTCTCAGTTTCTGTATAGCATTTCTGCCAATTGTTTGGCTACATTAAGTGTGCAGGGGAAATAAAAGCCTGAATGACCAAGTCACAAGGGGGTATGGATAGACCCTTTCTTTGTCCACACTCAGAACATTGCATTAGGTCTCATTATCCATTTATAATAAGTGACCTTTGCCCCCTGGGTCATTGAAAAATACTCAGTGTGCTTTTTAGCACAGAGTACCTCTGTCAGCAGACGGACGGAACAATGAAACGTCTGGCAGGCTGCTTGGAGGGCTACGCGCTGCAGGTTCTCATAAATATGTAGTTTGATGCCAAAACACAGGACCAAAATCTTCCTTAATCTCTGAAAAAGTATAAAGGAGGCCAGTGAGCAGTTGTGATAAAGGCAGAATGTTCTCAAAACACTGCATCTGGTTATTTACACATGGTTCGGCTTTTAATATTTGTAGGGAATCTCGGAGTTACTTTCACAGCTAACAAGGAGCCATTGTTTGCAGAAATATTTGGTACAACAAGTGTCCAAGACCTTTATCCCAAGGGTATTTCTAAGTGGATTAGCACAGCTGTTTCATTGCTTTGAGGTCATCTGTGACATCTGCTGCAGAAACCTGGATCAGAGCATGCAGTTCGTATCTACCTGAGCGTGTTATCGCGGCTGTGGCTGATGCAGAGAGGTGAGAACATGGGCAGCAAGAGCTTTGGGCCTTTCTGTAAGCTCGTGGCTTCAAAGTGCACTTGAATGTTAAATTCCACAACCTGCTCGCCTGTATGAAGCATCAGTATCCTGCTTCTCACTAGTTCAGGCTTTTTTTGCAGTTGGTCAAAGTAAAAATGACCAGTGCCAAGAGGTGGTAGGTGCTAGAGGTTTCTTTCCTGCCCTTCTCAGGTTTAATACAGAAGATTTTATGTCTTTAGGGCTCCCTTTTTATTTGCTGATGTTCTGAGCAACTCATAAATCTAATCACAACACAGGAAGGAAATTTAAGTTGTGTTTTATTCTTCCTAGATGTTTCTCCTTAACATGCATCCTACCACCTGGTGTGGCTGGAGTGTCATGGAAGCCCTGACAGCAGGAGGAGCATTGTGTGAGTGACATAGGAAGGGTTTTGTTGTCCACAGGAAGAGTGCAAAGGAGTTGGCTTTCTTCAGAGAACTGCCAAGTCTCATCATGGCTTGTTCTTTAAAACCACTTGTTTCTGCCTGTTTAGTACTTAGCAACTACGATGCTTCTGGAAGCATAAACTCTTGAGATCTGCTCTTCAGGTGTGCTTTTCATGTCCACCACAGTCTGCTGTTTGTATTCAGGTTCATTTTCTCTCTATGAGTACTTTACTCTCTCTTACCGTGACCCCAGGTTATATGTACTTGTTTGACTGAATCCCTGTTTCCTTGGTCTGACTTCTGTACCTTGCATTTTTGCACGTTTAGATTCATACAGAGGTGTGCATGGTACTGGATGGAGCTGCAGCATCAGTTGGTAACTTGGCTGGCAGCAAGGAGACTCATATCCTTGTTTCATACTTCTTGTTTCCTCTTCTTGTGCCCTTCCTCTTGGAATTCACTTTTGCACTGGAGGAATAGACTGTAGCTGAAATCTCTGGAACATGGACAATTAATGAAAAACTCTTGACATGAGACCAAAAGCTCCCCCCCAGAAAAAGGCATTGACTGAAATGAGATCTGATTTCTGTCCTCTGGCTCTGCAAAGGGCACCTTCATATTCCAGGCAAGAGTTTTGGCTCATCAAGACCAGTTTTATGGAGATGACCTGCGGCTGTCAGAAGCAGGCCAATGACAAGAATTAATATATTAACTGGTATGCAGTACTCTTTGACAAATTGCTTACTAAATACATCAAAATTGATTGGACATTCTGTGTTTAAATTGACAAATGACTGCATTAGGGGAAGGAGGGAAATCCATTAATTACAGCTGCCCTCAACCATAGGAAATGTAATCATATAAATATAGATTTTGTTAAAACAAAAGTCTCTACTTTACTGCAGTGTTGCTGGTAAGTGTACTTGCACCTCTTTGCTATTAAACCTCCAATAGGAGGTTTTGAAGACAAATCTTTGCAATTGGCTTTTAAATAATCAAAGAGCATTTCTGTTGTGTTAAAAGAAATGACGCAGTGTTTCTTCTGACCGCCTCTGGAAATGGTTTCTCTCTCAGCAAAACTGACGTGCAGCTAAGATTCTGCTGGCTCATTCCTTGTTTATTCTAAATGTGGTGCAATTTGTATTCCACCATCTTCAGATTGAAACCAGGACTCCCTAGCCTCAATCTTTGTTCCTGTACTGGCCTCCAAGTGACGCTTGCAGGGCTGTTACTTATTTCTGAGCAAGAATTTGCTCTTGAGTTAGGCCCTGAAGATATAATCAGTTTTATAGGCTTCGTTAAGGGATTCTTGCAAAGGCTGAGGTCTGTATTTATGGCTGCCTTTGCCTTTTGGCTGTTACAACAGATTTTCATTTCTGGCCCAAACTGATGTGCCTATCTTGTGTTTGACTGAAAATGGCTTTCATTAGAAGTCAAACTTAGCAACTATTTGTTGTCTTCAAAGGGAGGGGGGTTAGCCTTTCCTCGCTGTTTGTTTGGGCTAAATGATAACACAATTTATACAGATAATCTCTGTCACTCTGACATCATCTTTGCACTTCCTGCTCCCTCTAATGAAAGCTGTGTGCCCTGAGCAAGCCTTTTGTCTCTAGGCAACATTGTGGTTCTTTATGGCCTAGTTTATATTCCTTTCATACATTCCACTGATGGAAATAAAAATTCCATCCGGAGAGCTGGTGAATATTGTGCAGTGAGAGTGGAGACTGGATTAAATAACTCTCTGAATATGTGCTATGAGGACAGATACCATGGAAAACAAACTCCTGTGCCTGTAACCCAAGCCAGACTGCTGCTGCGCGAGTTACACCGAGCAGACCTGGGGAGGAATCTGGTCATACTGGTCTGCAGGCCTTTCTCCCAGCTCAGCAGAGCGTGATGGAGCTCTGGTAATAGGCTAATGAACTGGGACTGACAATTTTATTTAGTGTTCTGCCACTTCTCAGCTTTCTGCCTCTGTATTTCAGAGGGCTGCAGCACCTCCCCTATGGGGACAGGCTGAGAGAGTTGGGCCTGTTCAGCCTGGAGAAGAGAAGGCCCTGGGGAGACTTTAGAGCAGCCTTCCAGTGTCTGAAGTGGGGTACAGGAGAGGTGGAAAGAAATTTTACAAGGGCTTGTAGTGATAGGATGAGGGACAGTGGTTTTGGGCTGGAAAAGGGGAGATTGAGAGTGGAAATTGAAAATTTGCAGTGAGAGTGGTGAAACTCTGGAACAGGTTTGCCAGGGAGGTTGTGGATACTTCCTCCCTGGAAGTATTCAAGGCCAGGTTGGATGAGGCCTTGAGCAACCTGGGCTAGTGGAAGGTGCCCCTGCCCATGGCAGGAGGGTTGGAACTGCATGATCTTTAAGGTCCCTTCCAACCCAACCCATTCTGTGAGCCTGTGATTTTTTTCTTGCAGATTTAATTTAAATCCATATTCTTTGTCTTTCACTAGCACAAAAGAGCACACATTATAGTACATGGTCCACTGCAGTGTGTGTTTGTAGTGGGGCAAGAGCTGTGTCCTGCTGTATGTGTTCAATATCCATCACAGCAGAGCTCAAGTTCACATAATAAAACTGATCAAAACCAGAGCCTGTCCTGTAAAAACAGTTATGCTGTCTTGTAGTTATGAGGTGTTCAAAGCCTTTTTGCTCTATTTCAGTGGCATCTCATGGCCATGGTCAGACATGAGTTTGGGGTAGCATCAGCAGCTCTCAGCTGCCCGTTATAGTGTCTCTGCTGGGCTTTACTGGTTCTGCAGTGGCACTATGAGCACTGCAGAGCCAAGTTGGCCAGTTTAAATATTCATAGAATCATAGAATCAACCAGGTTGGAAGAGACCTCTAAAATCATCCAGTCCAACCTATCACCCAGCCCCATCCAGTCAACTAGACCATGGCACTAAGTGCCTCATCCAGGCTTTTCTTGAACACCTCCAGGGACGGTGACTCCCCACCTGGCTACAACCTCCTTTCAAGTAGTTGTAGACAGCAGTGACGTCAGCCCTGAGCCTACTCTTCTCCAGGCTAAACAACCCCAGCTCCCTCAGCCTCTCCTCATAGGATTTGTGCTCCAGGCCTTTCACCATCAGTGTCACCCTTCTCTGGACACTTTCCAGTATCTCAACATCTTTCTTGAATTGAGAGGGCTGGAACTGGACACAGTATTCAAGGTGTGGCCTGACCAGTGTTGAATACAGGGAAGAATAACCTCCCATGTCCTACTGGCCGCACTGTTCCTGATACAGGCCAGGATGCTATTGGCCTTCTTGGCCACCTGGGCACACTGCTGGCTCATGTTCAGCTGCTGTCAACCAGTACCCCCAGGTTCCTCTCTGCCTGGCTGCTCTCCAGCCACTCTGTCCTCAGCCTGTAGTACTGCGTGAGGTTGTTGTGGCCAAAGTGCAGAACCTGGCACTTGGCCTTGTTAGAACTCCTGACATTGGACTGTGCCCATCTGTGCAGCCTGTCTAGGTCTCTCTGCCGAGCCCTCCTGGCCTCTAACAGCTTGACATGTGCTCCCAACTTGGTGTCGTCTGCAAACTCACTGATGCTGGACTCTGCTGGACTCTCTCCCCTCCTCCAGATCATCAGTGAGGATCTTAAAAAGGACTGGGCCCAGCACTGATCCCTGGGACACACCACTAGTTGACTGGATCTAGTTGAGGATGTCCCTGCTGACTGCAGGGGGATTGGACTGGGTGACCTTTGGGTGTCCCAACCCAACCCATTCTGGGATTCTATGTTTCTCTATGTGTTAAAAGAACTTCTGATTCTCCCATATCAGTAGTTTGGAAGGATCCATGCGTATGTCCTATAAAAATCCATACTCAGGGAAAAAAAATTCTTCATTCCTCATCATCTTGGGGAGGATATTTCAGAAAATGAACAGCTAAGTGTTTTTCTTGACTCAGGTGTCCTCTCTAAATATTGCAGGAAAGTCTGAGTGTTTGTGTCTCTATCAACTATTAAGTGAGTGTGGGTATGTTAACCAGGAGCCAGACACTTAAAACTCCTTGCAGGAGAATTTTGTCAGACTGTATCTATAATTTGTAAATCTGTGTCTTTTTATCTGCATTTTCTGACTACAGTTATGCTTCCAATGAAACCAATTCCAAGCATACATTTCTCTCTTGAAGAGTTGCTGCATGTATTTGGGGTTGTTTTGGCAGCAGTCACAGTGAAAATGGAATTTTCAGGTTTTCTTCTTAGACTCAGAGGCGTAACAGATTTCAAGCTAATCTGGATCACCTTCCTCTTCCAGTAAAGATGTTTCTAATGAACTTGTAATTCATGGTGTTTTTTTAAGGGAAAACTGTGCTTCCCTAAAACTGTGACCAGCAACTTCCTGCTTCCTACAGGAAACAGGATTGAGTGGTAAAGGGAAGGAAATGTAATTTGTGGCTGAGTTTAGGACTGATTGAGGTAAACAGGAGCAGGGCAGATGGCGTTTCACAGAATCACAGAAACATCCAGGTTGGAAAAGACCCTCAGGATCATCAGGTCCAACCTAGAACCTGCTCTATAAGATTCACCTTAAACCATCTCCCTAAGCACCACATGCAAAGGACCCTTAAAGACATCCTGGGTGGGTGACTCCATCACCTCCCTAGGCAGCTCATTCCACTGACCACTCTCTCCATGAAAGAGCTGCACCACTGCATATGAGCGAGGACTAAATCTGATACATTCCTCAGCCTTAATTGATGTTTGTGGACTAATACAGGTGAAGCAGATAAAAGTTTTAACTCTGTAAAGTGCATTGGTGTGCTGCTTTGAGGCTAATTGGAATATTTTAATGAGAAAAATTAGCTGATAGGCTGTGCACAGGAAACAATGGTGGTGGCTACTGCACTCATAGGCTTACTGAGATGTATAAAAGCAAGGACACAAACATAGATAAGTGTCTATATCTGTCAGAGTTGGTGTCTGTGTTCTCTCCCTGGGCTTCTGCTGCTCTGCTTGAATTTGTGTAACCCAACTAATCACTCTGCTTCTAACCCCGGTGCCAATCCTCCAAAGTCACCTTGCATGTAAGGCAGATTCTGGGATAAGATAGAGGAGTGGAAAGAAGGTGGAAGGGTGGTTGGGAGCCCCTCCTGGTGACTCTGATATCTGGGAAGGGTACTGTGTTTCTGTATTACTTTTAACTTGTATATTTCTGTATATGGTTATATATATTTGTGGTATATTGTAAATATCTGGTTGTATATTGTACTAAGCTGTAAGTACAAAGCTTCATTCCTTAACTTCCAGCTGGCTGAGTCTAGTCTGGGTGATTTCATTGTGTGTGTGAGTTGGGGGGGGCGGGTAATTCCCAAACCATCACAATTGGCAATGGATGTTAAGTTTTTGATGCATATCTCCACCTGGGCCTGTGCATGGCTTCCTCAGATCGCTGAGCACTTGCCCATCTTAATCCATGTTTTATAAACCCAAGTGCTGGAAACAGCCCCCGCGCCTAGGAACGAAAATACTTTCAGATGTGTACAAACAACAATAATGAACAAGGGCACATGCTGAAATAGTTCTTTACTGTGCTTACATGGTCATCTGGAACTTCTTAGAGCAGGGGTCCATCGACACGCAGGGGTCAGTTTTCAAAGCAGTGTACAGGGATTTAGCCGCGCGACTCCCATTGACGTTAATGGGAGTCAAACGGCTAAATCCCCACGCACCGCTTTGAAAATTTACTACTAAGCCTCCTGACTTCTCACTACATACTTTGATTGTAACAGTAATCCATGGTTAACATAATTTTCCCGACAATAATGTCAAACATACTTTTGAAGTTGGTGAATTATAGAAATAGTTACCTCTTCCATAATTCTTTAAAGATGGCCATCAGATGGATTTCGCCACAGGTTTGTGCAGTTGCAATGATTCTTTAGCTCAGGCAAGGATGTATCTGTTATCCTTTGGTGCAGAACTGATAGTCTGCTCACAGTCTGGGCATTTAAAGTCTTAGATAGCCTTAAGATGCTATGTACTGTGAGTAATCCTCAATTCAACAGAGATGTTGAGGTACTGGAATGTGTCCAGAGAAGGGCAGCAAGGCTGGTAAGGGCCTGGAGCACAGCCCTGTGAGGAGAGGCTGAGGGAGCTGGGGGTGTTCAGCCTGCAGCAGAGGAGGCTCAGGGCAGACCTCATTGCTGTCTACAGCTACTTGAAGGGAGGTTGTAGTCAGGTGGAGGTTAGTCTCATCTCCCAGGCAACCAACAACAGAACAAGGGGACGCAGACTCAAGTTGTGCCAGGGGAGGTCTAGGCTGGATGTTAGGAGGAAGTTGTTGGCAGAGAGAGTGATTTGCATGGGAATGGGCTGCCCAGGGAGGTGGTGGAGTCTCCATCCCTGGAGGTGTTCAAGTAAAAGCCTGGATGAGGCACTTAGTGCCATGGTCTAGTTGATTGTGTAGGGCTGGGTGCTAGGTTGGACTGGATGATTTTGGAGGTCTCTTCCAACCTATTTGATTCTGTGATTCTAATACCAGCTTCTAGCTCTGCCATACTTCTCATGTTCAATGTACTTGAGTGGTTTACTCTGGGAACTTAAGAAATGGAAGCTGGAGTTGAGCACAATGAACCTATACCCCTCTTGCAGTGCAACCAGGTGTAATGGTGAAGCCCGAACACCTAATCAGCACTTTTTAGGGGGAAAAAATAAAAAGCCAGGCTATTGACTATCAGACTGGTGAAAAGTAAGGAGCAAGTAAAGCAGTCATCAAAGCTGGGATAATCTAAGGAGAATTCCTGTCCTGATTACAGACTTACCTATTCCTGTAAGATGAAAGTGCTGAAACAGAGAATGGATGGTCTGTAAAGTACCTAATAAACTGTGGGCAGTATACAAATAAAGAATGAATAAATGGGTAAGTCAATTGGTGGTGTGAAATAACTGTTAAGCTGGCTAAACTCCTGGTTTACAGGGAGGGTTAAACTTAATTTTATGATGTTTATGCATAGAAGAATCTCAGAAAGTCCTAACAGGGTAAAAAATGAGTGGGAAGAAGTTCTGGGTTAAAAAAGGACATTTTAATTTGCAGAGCATGCTCCTGCAGGAGTTTACAAGCTGGAAAATACATTAAAACCAGAACTTTGTTCAGTAACATATAGCCACAAGTGAAAATACATAGAGTGTATCACCACACTACAGAGAGTTTACTTGAAATGTGGCTGTGAGCATTCTGCCTACACTGAAAATCTCATCCTCAATTCCTGTCACGCTGGAGTAGAGTCAGAGCCAACAGGCACAGAGCTCTCTGCTGCATGAGATTTAGGAACATACATGCAGTTAAACTCCCTAAGCAGTTGCTGGACCTGAACTACATAGCAAAGCTGACTGGGAGATATCAAAACCAACCTCTGACAGAAGTGAGATCACATCTGTAAAATGGAAAAAAGGTGAACCTGTCGAATTTGAAGTGGCTGCATGGAGACCTAAACCACAGCTGTCACACTCCACTTGTCCTGGGTAACCTGATGGAACTAATATGCCAGTAGCTCCAGAAGCAGCATGAAGTAAATCATTCAAATTGTGGAGCTTAATTTTAAGAGAAGCACTCCTGAAGCTTGTTGACAAGCGTGGGATTACCCCTAGGTTTGAGGCATAACATGAGAACCACAGAAGAAGCATCCAAATCATCCTTGGTGTGAAGCCAAGGGATGTGTCCTTTCATTCTGCATACCTGTTTGCCGTGGGCATCGCTAGAGGCTGCACACGGACATGGAGTAGACTTCAGAGTTAATGAATTAATTGAGTACATTGCTGCGGTCTCCACTAGATTTTACACCTCTATTTCAAAATACAAATGTTGTGCATTTGGTTGAAATAGAGGAAAGCTCCCTGGGTGTCTGCAGGCATGTGTATGGCAGGCAGCACAGAAGAAATATTCTTTATAGCCTGCAAACGCCTTTGTTTGCTCTTAATTTGCACAAACATCCATCCCTTGGAGAAGAGCACATTGGGAATTTCATCTATAACTCTCAATTAAATAGAATTGTGTAAAGCTTATTTATATAAATGAGAAAATTAAAACCTTTTGGTTCAAGGAGTACACAGAACTAAGTAAAACTAATGATTTATTGTTCCCAAATTAAAACCATCAGGGCGCAGGCTACAATTGAGCTGTAGTGTTTCTTTGTTCCAACACTTCTGTGCTGCTGAAAGATGACAATTTATAATCTTTGGATGAAGAAAGGCTTGTCTTGGGTCTAGGTACTTATTGTGTAATTAGCCCATCTCTGAACAAAACCACTGTTTGCTAATTCCAATATTCATCAAGCATTCTGTGTCTGGCTAGGTCTTGCTCACATGTCAGGAATGCCTGTGCAGATTGCTCAAGGTTTATAGATATTGGTTGCTTTCTTCATTTCTCACTAAATATCATGGCAAAGTTGCAGCACAATGAGAGTTTGTCATCCTTCATCACTGAGCTGTCTGAATCAGGTCCTGGAGCTGCAGAGGAGTATCAGCTCAGCTGTACTTCAGCTTTTGTTTTGGCTTGTGTCGAAACTTTTGTCTCCGCAGTCACTTCTGTGCAGTTTTTCCTGGCACTAACAATTAACACACAAATTGCTAAATTTGGAACACACTGAGGGTTTTTTTTTTCAGCTCTTTCCTGTTACTAATATTTTTTTGATCCAGTATAGTAGTAAGATTAATCCTGTAAATGCAGGGAAGGGAGCCTGTAAACTTAAAGAATTTGGCTTAGGTTGTTGGTAAGCATCTGCAGCTTGCACTTGGAGGGTAGAAAATGAGGTGGCAGTGTTTAATTCATAAAGGAAGATTAAATAGTTTTCACAGAGATTCATTTTTTCCTTAGTTGAGCATGGGGGGGTTCAGCAGAGATAGTCAGGATCACAGAATCACAGAATTTTAAGAGGTTTGAAGGGACCTCTGAAGATCATCTAGTCCAACCCCACTTCCAGAGCAGGATCATCCAGGGTAGGTCACACAGAAAAGCATACAGGTGGGTTTTTAATGTTTCCAGAGAAGGAGGCTCCACAGCCTCTCTGGGCAGCCTGCTCCAGGGCTCTGCCACCCTCACAGTGGAAGCAGTTTTTCCTTCTGCTCCCAGCTCTTCCTCTGCTCCAGCTTGCACCCCTGCCCCTTGTCCTGTCCTTGGCCACCCCTGAGCAGAGCCTGGCTGCGTCCTCCCCACACTGCCCTATACCCCTTTAGCAGCAGCAATGAGGGCAGCCCTCAGGCTCCTCTGCTCTGAGCCCCAGCTCCCTCAGCCTGGCTTCACAGGAGATGCTGCACTGCCTGCAGCAGCTTTGTGGCTCTGTGCTGAACTCTTTTTGAAGCAGTTACCTGAAATCCTTCTTGAACTGAGGCTCTCAGAACTGGTCACAATATTCCAGATGCAGCCTCAAAAGGCAGAGTTGAGGGGGAGGAGAACCTCACTTGACCTACTAACCACAGCCCTTTTACTGGATGGAGGAGCAGGAATATATTCCAGATTTAGAGTTGATGAAGATCACTTTTTTCTTGAAGGAGGACAGAGATTAAAGATGCTACTGTTATTTTTGAGCAGCCCAAAGATGTTTTTTGCCCCTTTGCCAAATATTTATGGCAGAGCTCTGATTTGCTTGTAGGTAGCACTCCAGTTTTTAAAGTGACCTTGAATGCTTGCTGATGGAATATTTTGTTTTGTAAGTGAAATTAAGAAACTCATGTTCTGTTTTGATGGATAAAGAGAAATTGTATGTTCTAATTCTCACCTCAGGTTTTAACCAACACTCATTGCCTTTGTACTTTTTCACTCCAAGACTAATTAGCCAAAATTCTGCATGTTGTGCATTTCCAGATTAAACAAACACAGTTGCATCCTGATATTTGATGTATATTTGCTCAAGATGTTGGTGTTAAGAATAGCAAAAGAAGTTAAAAGGTTGGCAGAGCTCAGACACGAAGCATTGGATTCATTATGTTGGGAAGGCACAAAACTCTGCAACTGCCAGTAAAAGACGTTCTCTGTGCAGCAAGGGCTTGCGTGCTCCTGCTTTGTGTGTGTGCCATTTGTGACTCTTTCCTGATGAAGAAACTACAGGAGTTCGAGACAGAACATCAGCTGCTGCAAAGCTCCTGAATACTATGAATTTTGTTATTGCCTATCCTACTTTATAGTGAAATTCCTGAAGAACTGGGAAAAGCTCAGCTTTAGAGCAGCTTCACTGATGTGTGAGAGAGAGGCTGCTGGAATTTCCAGTGTGAATTCAGATTTTCAAAGAATTAAGCTGGGAGAGAAAAGATTACTTTCAAGCTCAAATTCCTGGAAATGGGCCTCTGGGCTTAAATTAATCTCATCTTGGAGCCTGATACCAACACAAGAGGTGTGTGACCCAGAAAAGAAGGCAAAATCAGCTTTACATTTTTCTGTGTTGTACAGATATTTGTTCCTGTAACTGCAAGGCAGTTTTTGACTTGAGGAAACTGTCCATAAGTATATCTGTAGTCAGCAGTAGAGCAGTGGCAAGTCTCCAGCAAAGATCACTTGTCTTACAAGGTCCTATCTCAGAGAACACTGCGTGCTCCCACTGAGGGCAGGGGGGAGTAGAGCTTTGCCTGTGGTGAGGCTGGGACCGTCATATGGGATCCTGCTATCAAAACCAGACTCTCTTTAAATGCCTGCTTTTGTGATAGGTGTGGCATATAAATGCTGTTTTATTAAATAGCAAAAATAAATTGCTGAGGTTTGACCTCAGCTGAGGCTTTATCACTGTTGCCCTGCTGGTGAACTCGAAGGCAGAGCTTTTGGTGGAATTCAGCATGTCGTCACTTTTTTTTTTGGTAGAAAGAGTTAATGCTGTGCTCTGGAGCTGCACTGGAATGGAGGTTACTGCAGAGCTGTGATTCCTCAAGAAAAGGCAGCAGTGTGGGACCCAAACTTCTTAAATTTGTCTTGCTTCCTCCCTGTGAAGCAGTCTTGGATCTCCAGGGAAAGGGAAGAGTATTAGCATGGGAGAAGCACCGTGTCAAAGCAGGGGGGATGCTGCTCCATGGGCTAGTGTGTTTGCAGCTAGTCACTGAAGAGCAGCTTCCCTCATCTTGACAGCTCGAGTAGTTGCCCCTGGGAGAGAAAACAAAAAGAAATTCAGAACAGTCCATAAAGTTCCCTTTAGTTTGAAAGCAAAAATGTCTGCTAGAGCCATGAACAGTTTGTTAGAGTTCAATAACAGGAAAGCCTGCAGTTGATCAGCTGTGCCCTCAGAAACAGGCATTGCTCCAGTCAGAATTTATTGTAGGGGAGGCAGGAGAGGTGGGGAAGATTAGGATAGCAGCAAAACACGTCAGGCGTTGCAATGGGCTGCCCAGGGAGGTGGTTGAGTCACCAGCCCTGGATGTGTTTACAGGTCGTTTGGATGTGGTGCTTGGGGATATTGGTGTAGGGGAGAATCTTGCAGAGCAGGGTTAGCAGTAGGACTTGGTGATCCTAGGGGTCTCTGCCAACCTGAATGCTTCTGTGATTTTGTGTTGGAATAATGGGCTTGTATCTGCTCTGGTGAGACCTCTAGTACTGCATTCAGTTCTGGGCTCCCTGTTTAAGAGGGACAGGGATCTGCTGGAGACTCTGAGGGAGGGCTAGGAGGATGATTAGGGGACTGGAGCACTGTCTGAGGAGGAGAGGCTGGGAGACGTGGGGCTGTTTAGTCTGGAGAAGACCAAGAGGGGATTTAATAAGTGTCTGTAAATATCTGAGGGCTGGGCATGGGGGGGGGGGACGATGGCGGGGGGGACTGGGACACACAGTTCTCTGCTCACTTGCTCCCTGGGATAGGACAAGGAGCAATGGATGGAAGCTGCAGCACAGGAGGTTCCAGCTCAACAAAAGGGGGAACTTCTTTCCTGTAAGGGTCCCAGAGCACTGGAACAGACTGCCTCATCCAACCTGGCCTTAAACCTCTCCAAGGAGGGGACATCCACAGAGGCTGGACCAGATGGTCTTTCGAGGTCCCTTCTAGCCCCTGACATTCTATGAGTCTATGACCTACCTGGGCAACGTAGTCCAGTCTCATCACTCTCACTATAAACAATTTCTTTCTAATATCCAGTCTAAGTCTGCTGTTTTCAGGCTGTAAAATGTCCCTCTCCAGCTTTCTTGTGGCCTCCTTCAGGTACTGGCAGGCTGCTTTGAGGTCCTCTGGAGCCGTTTCTTCTCCAAGCTGAGCAGCCCCAGCTCTCTCAGCCTATCCCCATAGGGGAGACTCTCCAGCCCTCTGAGCATCTTCATGGCCTCCTCTGGACTCGTCCAACAGTTCCATATCCTTGTGCATAGGGCCCCAGATCTGGCTGCAGGGCTCCAGGTGAGCTCTCACAAAGAGAGGGGAAGAATCACTTTGCTCATCCTGCTGGTCACACTTCTCCTGATGCAGCCCAGGGTGCAGTTGGCCTTCTGAGTTCTGATAGCCGCTTAGACAAACAGGATGCAAATCCCTTTATTCCCTGGGGAGCGTGGATTTATGGGCAGCCTGCGCTGTTTACGTTGCAGAGGCGCCGTTCTGTGTTTCTGGTTACAGTTGTGTCTGCTCTGCCACTGTAAACTCCTGTTATTAGGGGTTTACAACGGGCCTGTAAAAATTTGTAGCTGATGGAAACTCGACGCACAAGGTCAGCCCTGTAATACTAGAGTCTCTAAAAATCCATTTCAGAACCTTGGAGTCGATTTTAGGTTATGTGGCTATAAAAAAATCTTGGTTCTGATGTTAGGATTGCGCAGTCTCTCGACAGTACAGCATCAAACTCTCTCATCTTGCCAAAGTGAAAACACCATTGGTGCATTTGCTGCTTTTGTGGTGTTTGCACTTCCCTCAAAGTGGGTGTGGTTTCATGGTGTTGAATTCAGGCTTCCAGTCAGCCCCTGAGAGCAAGCAGCCACAGGAAAATACCTCCTGTCTTGTTGCCTCCTGTCTCATTGTCAGTGTGCTTGCTTGCATTTTGCCTTTTCTAAGCTCTTTCAGCTTTCTCAAGTGCGAGGTTTTAGTGAGAGCAGCACAATGGTGCTGTAGAAAGTGAAGGACCTGGACGTATGAAGCTTTGCTGGTGTGTTTAAACGACTCAAGGATGAGGAAATACTGAAAGTGTACAATGAAGAGTCTGCAGTTCTCTGATTTTTTTTGGTGGTAGCACTTAAAAACTAAATTCTGATTTTCCTCTCTATGTACAATTTTATACTAACTGTTAAAAGTTCATTGCTGTCTAGAGAAGAACTTGTGTTCTGCTGTTGTAGTGAGTCCATAGGGAGGTAAATGACAGCAGTGAACAGAGGAACAAGATCAGCTTAGTTTTGTTGTGTGAATTGAGGTTACTGGTACCAGTCTTTTGAAAACAGCAGAGATGTAGGTATTTAGGCAGTTCTGGTAATGCAGCATTTTTCTGTCAAGAAAAGGTTTGCTGTGGATTGAGATGTTCAAGAAAAGACTGGATGAGGCACTTAGTTCCATGATCTAGTTGATTGGATAGGACTGGGCGATAGGTTGGACTGGATGAGCTTGGAGGTCTCTTCCAACCTGGTTGATTCTATGATTCTGTGATCCCAAAAATTCACCCATCCTTGGCTTTCTGATTATGACTGGAAGTGAGGCTCCGACATCCAGGAGTTTGGAGTGTATGGGATCCGTGGAGTTTGTGTCTGGATTGTTGTGTTTAATATCCACTGATGAATTTGTCCTTCAGCTTGAACTAATACAGCTTTCTGGTTATCCATGCACCTGCAGCTGAAAAAAGTGGTTTGCTTTATCTGTCCAGCATTATTGTACAGAGTTAATCTAATGCATTGCAACTGGGAGTAAAGAATTTCTGTTCATTTATGATCCAGTGAAATAATCTCAGTATTTAATCTTTGTAGCAAATTACACACCACATTCTTTGTCATGGGTTCTTAATTGATGTATTCTTGCTACTGTACTGCAAAGGTGACAGTAGGATGGTAACAAAGCACTTCCAAGTAAAATTGCAAGAAATTCACATCATCAGACCCAAGTTTTTGTGAAGCCAGCTTTAAATTAGCTGTGTGAATGTCCCAGTCAGGGCGATAGCTCACACCAGGAAGTCCTGGCAATGTCCTTGCAGATTTAAGAAAATACAAATGTCACTGTGCCAATAACTGACTGGAAAAGCATTGTTGTTGTTATTATTGTTGTTATTGTTGTTGTTGTTGTTGTTGCTCCCCCAAGCATTTCACAGTAGATTTGATTTTTCATTGCTCTGGGATTTTTGCAGTGGTTCCACCAGGGAGTCCTGGGCCAATCACTCGACACGAGTCGTACGACAGCCTGGCTTCTGACCACAGCGGGCAGGAGGATGAGGAGTGGCTTTCACAGGTATGCTTCCTGGGGATGTTCATCATGGGTTTATGGAATGGGTTGGGTTGGAAGGGACTTTAAAGGCCATCCATGCATGTGCAGGGACACCTTCCGCTAGACTGGCTTGCTCAAAGCTCAAGGCTCACAGGATGTCAGGGCTTGAAAGGGACCAAAGAGATCATCAAGTCCAACCCCGCTGCCAGAGCAGGACCATACAATCTAGCTCAGGTCACAGAGGAATGCACCCAGGCAGGCCTTGAAAGTCTCCACAGAAGGAGACTCCACAACCTCTTTCCAGGGATGAGTTGTGTACAGCCTCTCTGGGCAGCCTGTTCCAGTATCTCACCACCCCCACAGTAAAGAACTTCTTCCTGATGTCTGATCTAAATCTACCCTGCTGTAGTTTGAGGCCATTGCCCTTTGTCCTATCACCACCTGTCCTTACAAATAGTCTCTCCCCAGCTGTCCTGTAGCCCCCTTCAGGTATTGGAAAGTTGTTGTAAGGTCTTCCTGGAGCCTTCTTTTCTGCAGACTAAACAGACCAACTCCCTCATGCTAAACTTATGGAAGAGCAGTGCTCCAACCCACTGGTCATCTTTGTAACCCTTTGTTTAGCATTTTTGCAGTTATGGTGACGTTTTGGCATAATGGGCAACCTTAGGAAAAAAGGAAGTGAGGGAAAACTACATTTTGGGCCTTGGTTCATCAGTAATTCTTGGAAGACATAAGGTGTTAAAAGTACTTAAGACTGCTTGAACTTCATTCTTAGAATCATAAAATCATAAAATGGCTTGGGTTGGAAGGGACCTTTAGGGATTATCTACTCCTACCTCCTTGCAATGGTCAGGAGCACCTCTGAACTTCACTTGATTGTTCAAAGCTTTATCCAGCCTGGCCTTGAGCACCTCCAGGGAGGCGGCATCCACAGCCTGCCTGGGCAGCCTATTCCAGAGTCCCTTTAGAAGAGTAAATATCACAGAATCAACCAGGTTGGAAGAGACCTCCAAGATCATCCAGTCCAACCTATCACCCAGCCCTATCCAATCATCTAGACCATGGCACTAAGTGCCTCATCCAGACTTTTCTTGAACACCTCCAGGGGTGATGACTCCACCACCTCTCTGAACAGCCCATTCCAATGCCAGTCACTCTCTCTGGGAAGAACTTCCACCTGACACCCAGCCTATACCTGCCCTGGCACAACTTGAGACTGTGTCCCCTTGTTCTGTTGCTGGTTGCCTGGCAGAAGTGACCAATCCCACCTGGCTACAGCCTCCCTTCAGAGATATATAGATACCTCTGTGTTCATGACATCACTTGGGATTTATTATTTTTTCTTACAAACTTGGGAAAATCCTCAGTGATGGCAGATTTCCTTTTCCTTAGGAGAAAGTCCTGAGTGATGTCAGACTCCTTTTTTTTCCCCTTGTAAATAGGATAAAATCCCAAGTGATGTCAGACATAATTTTTTTTTCCTTATAAAAAGATGTGACAGAACAAGATAATTCCAGAGAATGCTTGTGGAATGTTGAATTCTAGCTAAGTGAACAGAGCCAGGGAAGCTCTTCTGAGCCTGAAGATGCTGACGCTCTCTAAGCAAGCCACTTTAGATTAAGCCCAAAGTGCAAGTGTGTTTTTCAAAATTAAAGTGTTGTTATCAACAGTAACAGCACGCAGTGAAAAAACACTGCCCTTCACTTCAACTTTTCAATTAGAACAGTGGGTAATGTGTGCTGTCAGTGTGAAGTAGATACAATATGTTTGTCCTGCACACAACAGGAGAGTGAATAGGAACATCTGGCCGTAGCCTCAGTAAAACTGCAGAGGCATCTGTTTACCTCTCGGCTCTGTGACACTGATGGTTTCAAGCTTAAAATATACAGATTACTTTATCTGTGGCCTAATTTACACTGCTGCATAAAAGCTACTTGCCTCAGAAATGGCTACAGTCAATCCAAGTTAGGCTGAGATAAATGTAGAGATGGGAATAGTGCTAAATAGGCTGTGCATTTGTCATCTTGGCTTAGCAGGGGACTCAGAATGACATTGGCCCCTGCTTAAAATGGCTTCTGAAAGAGTTAAGAACCACTGCTAGTACACATCTCTGTCATATAGATCCAGTAATAGGTTTTCATTACTCTTCTCACTACACTGCATTTTTGCTGTGAAGCTGATCGTTGTTGTAACAGAAATTGATGGGATTTTAATAGCCTGGGTTTGTTGTCTTCGGTGAGAGCTCACCTGAGCTTAATATTTTCATTTCCTGTTTCCTTTTTCTGATGTTTATAGGCTCATTTTTTATTTAAATAATTTTATTGCAGAAGACTTACATGGAATCATAGAATCAACCAGGTTGGAAGAGACCTCCAAGGTCATCCAGTCCAACCTGTCACCGAGCCCTATCCAATTAACTAAACCATGACACTAAGTGCCCCATCCAGTCTTCTCTTGAACACCTCCAGGCATGAACTAGATGATCTTTAAGGACCATTCTATGATGCTATGATTTTATTTACAAGGCCAGGTTTTCCTCATCACACTCATCTCCAGCAGCGCTACCATCCGAAGTTTTCATCATTGAATCACAAACTCATAGAACAGTTTGGGTCGGAAGGGACCTCCAGAGGTCATCCAGTCTGATCCCCCTGCCATCAACAGGGACATCCTCAACTAGGTCAGGTTGCTCAGAGCCTTATTGAGCTTGGCCTTGAATATCTGCAGGAATGAGGCTTCAGCAGCTATTCCTGGACAACCCATTCCAGTGTTCCACTAGCCTCATGGTGCAGAACCTGTTCCTAAAATCCAATCTATATCTCTCCTCCAACTTCAAACCACTTCCCCTCATTCTGCCTTTGGAACCAGTCCCTCTCCAGCCTTCATGGTTGTTTGCATTTAGCTATATTTAGCTTATTTAAGACTTTGCCAGAATTGTTACTCATCAGGTTTGTAGTTATCAGTGTGGAAAAAAAATAGGTGCTTCTTTTACTGAAAAACTTCTTTTTCAGAAGTTTCTGTCTGGACTCTCACTGGGAGAGAAAGGGAAAATCAGAGTATTGGAAATTGTTGCTTGTTAGACACCTGTATTCTCTGTCTTTTGAGAGTAGGCATGGAAGTGAGAAGCTTCTGTGTCTATCTACACTTAAGTATAGCTCACCTGTATATATAATAGACTTGTGGTTGCTCATTGCAAGCAAACACCTTTCTTTCTGCTTCAACTGTTGGAATTTGGGTTAAATGAGTATCAGTGTGTGTGTAGCTGCTTTCTGACTCCATGTGCTGTACATACCTGTTCATATAACATCTGCATGGGAAGATGCAGTGTGGCCAGGGCTGTTCAGTGCCTCACAACATACTGCATATTGCTCTCTGCTACAAATCTTGTTGCATCCCAGCAAGGTGGTCCCTGCCAGCAGTATCCTCAGATATGCCAACAGTAATTATGAGCTTTGATTTGAGCTGCATCTCACACTATATACATGTGAAGCAGTGCTGTTTAACGTGGGAACTTCTAGCAAGCAGCTGTAACAAAGCCGTGACAGCTTGCCTTTAGAAAGTGCATCCCTTCACCTGGTTGGGACTGAGGTTGTCTGCAGGAAGCAGACTTTTGGTCTGTGTTCCCCTGTTACACCACGAAGGCAGTTGTAGCATTTGGTCTCTTCTCCCAGGCAACCAGCGACACAACAAGAGGACACAGTTTCAAGCTGTGCCAGGGCAGGTTTAGGCTTAGGAGGTTAGGAAGTTCTTCACAGAAAGAGTGATTGGCATTGGAATGGGCTGCCAGGGAGGTGGTGGAGTCACTATCCCTGGGGGTGTTTAAAAGGAGGCTGGATGAGGCACTTAGTTGCATAGTTTAGTTAATTAGAAGATGTTAGGTGACAGGTTGGACTCAATGATTATAGAGGTCTTTTCCAACCTGGTTATTCTGTGATTCAGGTTAGACTGTGTAGTTCAGAATCGTAGAATCACAGAATCATTTTGGTTGGAGAAGGCTTCTAAGATCATCAAGTCCGACCATCAACTTAAGACTACCATGGACATTAAACCATGTCCCAGAGTGCCACATGTTTCTTGAATACCTCCAGCAGTGGTCATTCCATCACCTTCCCAGGCAGCCTGTTCCAATCCTGACTACTCTTTCATTTTTCCCAGTCTCCAGCCTAAACCTCCCCTGGCAAGATTTCAGGCCATGGGAAGGAATGAATAGGATGAGATGAAGTCATGGCCAGACTGGAGTGTCAGTCTAGGCTTTCAGGGCTTTGCAGGAAGCTCTTGGCTTTGCCTACAACATCTTTTTTCTAGCAGAGGCTCCTCAGATTTCTCCTTGCTCAATGCTCCTCCAAACCAATGGCACAAAACACTCCTTTTGCTTGAGAGCAGCAGAATTCTGGGGGCTCAGTGCTTTGAAGAAATGGTTTGTTTGTGTTAAGCATTTCCCCATATTCCCATCCCACAGGTGGAGATAGTGACTCACACTGGGCCTCATCGCCGCCTCTGGATGGGCCCCCAGTTCCAGTTCAAAACAATCCACCCCTCAGGCCAGACCACTGTCATTTCCTCCAGCTCTTCTGTGCTGCAGTCGCATGGCCCAAGTGATACCCCTCAGCCTCTTCTGGACTTTGATACAGATGATCTTGATCTCAACAGTCTCAGGTAAAACCAAAACCCGTTTCCAAGCTGTTCTGCATTTGTTGTGTGAATAAGTCGCCTCTTGCTTACATGAGGCCATCTGGCTAGAACGTGTAAGAGTTTTCATCAAGCTTGTACAGATGGAACTCTTAGAAGGGCGTGTGACTCAACAACCACAAAATTTCATCCAGGCCAGGCAGTTTTAGATTCCTTTCTGCTGCCCCTTCTCTTGTAAAAGACAGTGAGACACAGTACAAAGTCTGATGGCCTTGCTCAGCCTCATCTTGGCTTTCACAGGCTCTACATTGCTTAATAAATTCATTTTCTCAGACATGAGTGGGAGCTTTATGCCGCAGATTTAAATGCTGACTGTGAAGTGGTCACTGTTTGAGCAGTAAGTGAACTTCTGGAATGTTTTTTCCCTCCCCTGTTGGATTTTTTCCCTTCCTGTACTTGCTGTTTTATTGGATTCTTTTTTGTGTATTTAATTCATCTGGTTTTGGACCTTGATTGATCTGGAACAGGGGGCTGGGGTGTACCTAGAGATGGGAGAGGAAGGAGGGTGGAAGTAAAGGTGGGTTTATATTTACTGATAGCTGTGATTTCGTAGAAGTGCTTTATGCACCATGTATTTCTGTGTCCTATTCAGTAGCTCTCAAGATGTAATGAGTTTGCATGTGATCTGAGGTCCAAAGTTCTGTGCCATGAACTAGGGTTGTTTGGGACTGTGTCTGAAACTCTTCAGAGTCAAGCAAGAGAGATGGATGATATGATTAATCCTATCAAAACTGGGCAGATCATCCTTGGACTGAAAATCCCTGGGTTTGGAATGTGTGATTCTGCCCATGAGTAAGCATGTAGCTGTCACATAGAGGGTCTTTTTAAGTGGGTATAGATATATGCTTCAAAAGAAGCAAACAATTGCATATGTGTTTGCTCTCCTAAACTGGCAAAGAAAATACTGCTGTTCAGGAGAGCAATAGAGGTTTTTTAATCTGGTTGAGTAGGGTGAGCATTTTCCTTTGAAACTTTGTGGGGCATATTTTGGGGATAGTCCCTTTGTGCAGAGCCTCAATCTGTCTCTGGATTGGGTTATCCAAACCATAGAACCATAGAATGGTTTAGGTTGGAAGTGACCTCAAAGATCATCTAGTTCCAACCTCCCACCCTAGGCAGGGACAACTCCCACTAGAACAGGTCACTCAAGGCTTCATCCAACCTGGCCTTGAACATCCCTGGGCAACCTGTGCCAGAGTCTCACCACCCTCACTGTAAACAACTTCTTCCTAATGTCCAGTTTAAATCTCCCCTCTGCCGGTTTAAACCCATTACTCCTTGTCCTGTCATTACAAGACCTTGTAAACAGTCCCTCCCCAGCCTTCCTGTAGGCCCCCTTAAGATTCTGGAAGATCACTCCAAGGTCTCCTGGAAGCTTTCACTTCGTCCAGGCTGAAGAGCCCCAAGTCTCATAGCCTGTCCTCATGGGAGAGGTGCTCCAGCCCTCTGAGCATCTTGGATCTTTTGCTTCCACAGACGAAGGAAAACAGATTTTCGTCAGCTGGGCTGAGTTACTTAAGTGTGCAAGTGATGGAGGTTTGTGATTAAACTGCAGCCCTCCTAGGCAATGACTTGGACTCAGGTGGTAACTCTTAACTTGTTTAGGATCCAGCCAGTTCGTTCAGAACCCGTGAGCATGCCAGGCTCTTCACGGCCAGTTTCTGATCGCAGAGGGGTTTCAACAGTGATCGATGCTACCTCAGGTAGGAACATGCTGATTTTGTGTTCTATTTGATATTGGTGGCATTCCTCAGCCTTGGTTTGTTATTTTGGTCTGGTTCCATGTTTGCTAACCATTGCCATGATTTTCAGCCGTCCAGTAGGGTAAGTGCTGACTTACACAAATACTGAAACTACCACAATGTTGTGGGGGGGAGTGGTGGTGTTTATATTTATTTTCCTCTTGCCACTCAAATCTGAAGTCACAGCATTGTGGTGAGATACAAGCACAATACTTACACAAAGTTTAACACCTGCTAAAACCTGCCTAAACTGAGAAGCAGAACGTTTTTGAGTACTAACCTTGAAATGCTTTTATTAATGAATGCCTAAACAGCAGATTATTGCAGTTCCATCTCCTTTATAAAAGCTCTTTCCTTGAAAAGTAATCATGAATGTAGCTGATGTCTGTGAACAGGCCAAACAGGGTAGTTGATCTCATGTTTGTGTAATAGGCACAGTTTCACTGCTCTGCTCTAAAGGAGTGTGCACATTTAATACTACAGTGATTTTCTTCATCTCAGTGTAATAAGATATATACTATAAAGTTTTCTCCCTTCTTTTTCTCACTGCTGGGGTGTAGTCTGTATAAAGAAAGAAGGACAGCAGAGCTTTATGTTGTAGTACAGCTGTAGAGTGTCTGAGGGTCCACACAGCAGGATTTTGTCAAATAAAATCTCTCACAAGTAGAATTATTAAACACGCAGCATTAGTCAAACAGTCAAGTCCGAGAGGATTTTAATCTGTGGTGATTTGAAAATCCCTGGGGACTGCTGATTGGATTGAGGTTAAACTGTAAAAGGAGACTGTAATACATACAGAACCTGATTTCTGGAGAACTTGCTTTAAAGAGAGTTAAAATAAAAGCTCCTGTGCCAGACTTTGTGTGCTATTGATACAAATTCAGAGTCCAAGCTATTGCATTGTTTGCCAAATTAATTTATTTGGGTGCTCCAGGATATTTCTTAGATGTGTTTATAACAGAGTTCAATGATAACTGTGTTTACTTTGGATCTTGAGAATTGTCATTATACGTTCCATTTTCAAATATTTGATACTTGTTGGATTAATTCACCTTTTGAGCTTAGACAGACATCTGAAGCTAGTTCTTTAAAGTAGGTTAGTAGGTTTTAGTTGTGTTACTGTGTGACAAAGTAATTTTGAAAACAACTGTTTGATGCAGAAGAAAATTGCCTCAGTTGTGATTTTTGGGACTAGCTCATCTGTGCCTGTTACCTCCTAAGAGCTTGAATCACAGCTGTGCTTCTGCCTGTGTATCTGGCATTTCAGATTCAGAGTGATTAATGTCAGAGCTGCTCTTCACTATCAACGTGACCATGCCAGCTGATAGAGATAAGAGATATCTGGGTTAGCAGAGTAGGGTTTTCTTTCCCTCTTCTGCCATTCCCTGTAACAGGAATGTGTAAGAACTCCAAAATCTAACCATTCTGTAACCGTCATACATCCTGAAACTGTTACTCTGTCCACAACAGAAACAACAAACCATGCAGGACTGTAGCTCTTCTATGCTAACAAGCCCTTGTGAGGTGTGGATGGGACCTTGATATGAAGTGGCTGAGGTGAATGCAATGAAGCTCTGTGGGTAATGCCTTTAACATGTGTGTCCATATTAAAATTGCCAAACTCAATTGTTAGGACACTGAAAATATATTTACTGTACAGCAGTGACTCAGTTTTGTTGTAACACCTCGTAACTTTCTTCTAAACAATAGACGGATTTTGTTAGGGCCATGCTGATAGCAGCATTTTATTTGACTTCCCTGCCAGACAGCTTGGGTTTGGGTTGACTTTTGATTCAGGGCCTTTACCATCTATTTGCAGTTGTCATGTTGCCTGGTGTTTGTCCTCCCCCAGGCAGAAATTACTGGTCCAAATTCAGGGTGGATATGCCATGTGTGCTGGTACAGGGATATGACTTCTGCTGTGGAGCAATGAGACACAAGTTAAAAGCACTCCCTGTTGTTCGAGAGCCTGTGCTGGTGTTGTAGCAGAGCCCAGCAAAAGGAAGAGAACTTTCCACTGATTTACTTCTCTTCCACCTTTGAGGTGTGCAGCTCAGCTCTGAACCTGAAGGTTTTATTTTCAATGCTGTTGGTATACACCATTGCATTTTTTGTGTTGCAGTCCACTACTGTAAGCATTCTCATTTCCTGCTCTTAGCAAGGTCTGCCCTCAATGACTTCCATTCTTGATGGAAAACAAATTTATGGGAAAATAAGTTTTTAGGTTTGAAGGATTTTTAAGTAGGTCATAAATTTTTACTGCGTGAGCTGAACCAGGAAGTGATTCTTCAGTTATGACCTGTGTAGTCGAGCCTGTTGCACTTTATGAAGATGCTTATCCGGCTGTTTGATTGCCTGTTGCTTGGAGATGGAACCGGCCTGGCGCCTCTGCTTATCTCACTCCATCACTTGCTCTTCCTAGCAAAAGATTTCAAGTACATGTTTATCATCTTCCATTTGTCTTCTGCCATTCTTGATAACTTCCTTCCTTCTCACCCGCCCAACCTTGGTGACAGCTCTGTTGTGGTTAATAAGAAGTGTAATTTTATTTTTTAATGGTGATTTCCCCATTTGTCTCTAGCACAGCACAGTTTTACAGTGTTCTCTCCTGAGATTGTTTACACCAATCTTTGTTGCAAAAGCACAAAAATCTTAATGCTGGTACAGTGAAAATTTGCAGTGGTGTTTGCAAGGTGGATAACTAGAGATCAGTTAACAGAATGGTTTGGCTTGGAGAGGTCCTTCGAAATCATCAAGTTCTTACTCCCCTGCCATGATCAGGGACACTTTCCACTAGCCCAGGTTCCTCAAGGTTTCATCCAGGCTGGCCTTGAACACCTCCAGAGGGGGGCATCCATGACCTCCCTGAGCAACCTGTTCCAGTGTCTCACGACCCTCACTACAAAGAATTTCTTCTTCATCTCCAGTCTAAATCTGCCCTCCTTCAAGCTTCAGTCCATTCCCTCTCATCCTATATTTTTTTAAGTATTAAAAATAGGTGTTAAGATATGTTTGTGTGGTTACCTCAACTTGGCTGAGAGGATTTTGCAGCAGTCCCTGTTCACAGTAGCCCAGCTCACACAGCTGCCTTGAGTGTGAGAGCAAGCCTTGTCCATAAACTGTAAGAAATGCACTGAAGGGCTCAGGTACTCGAGTATGCTCAGTCCTAGCTGCTGGTGCAATCCTGCTGAGCTGTGTGTGTTTATGAGAAGCCTCATACAAAGAGGGTTTTGACACGTATCCATCAGTCAAGTAATGATTTTGTTGTGCTGTCAGCAGAGAAGCAAAGTGTTGACAAAGAAGTTGTCTGATCTCTGGCTCGCATCAGCCTTTTCCTTTCCTCCTCCTCGGAGATCTCTGTTTTCTTGCTCGTTTAGGACAAATACAAAAATGACAATGGGAAGGATTTTAATGATTAAGGTTAAATGATGGAAGAAAAAGATCCTGAGCATTTCCCCACACACACCTTTGATTGTGTGGGGTGAGGGGAGCCTTTATGTTCTATCCGGAATGTGGCATGAGCTGTGCTGCTTCAGAATGCAGGCATCATTTTTTAATGAAGATTGTTTATTGGTGTTGTATGAAACTCTGACAATACAAAGCTCTCTTCTGGCTGCTTCAATCAATGCCCACTCAAAACTGGCTGGTAATTTAGTACTTCTCTTTCTTTTGTGTGTGGCAGGCTGGTTGTGGACAGATAGCTTGTTGCCTGCAGAGGGTTTAATGAACAGAAGAATTGATGTGGGGTTTGTGGAGGAGGGAGGTCGCCTCCCCTCCTTCCCTCTCTTCCCTCTGCCTGTGAAGGATCTTTCATTGTTCATCACCACACCTGTGAGATAGGGACCAGGGGACAAATTTTTACTGTCCAGCCATGCTCTCACTTGGAATTTAATAAACACTTCTGCTGTCACACCTTAAACCATCTGAGCTCTCTTCTGTTGTATGCACCATCAAATATTTATTCCCAAATGCTGTATACCAGAAAGTGCTGCCTTGGAGTAGCGGAGATCAGTTATTCAGGGAGTAAAGATGTGTGAATGCAGCTGGCAGATGAAGTCACCAACATTATGAATTCCCAGGCTGTCCTTACTGCCACGGGCAATAGCTGACAGGCCTGAGCAGTGGTTGGTTTCCTGTTACGGGCGCTGGTAGGACCTGGGGAGCCCTGGCGTCACGGATACTTGAGCTGCCCTGCTTGAGTGGAGCCGGCCAGCGCTGGAGGGTCCTTGTTGCAGAGAGATGTAATCAATATGGTCTGCAGTCCTTGACCTGAACCTGTAATTACCTGAATGGTATAAAGGTAGTTTGTTGTTGCGGGTAGAGATTGCACTCAGATCTTCCGAGTATAATGCTGAGCTTTGAAGCCAAGAAAGAGATTTGGCCCTTGGGTTGTTCTTCACAGCAACTGAGAGGTTTTAATAATGGTCATAGAACAAGCTGCTCTTAGAGGGCATCACCTGTTTGGTAACGGCAAAACCACATACCCAGCAGGGGTTGCTTTGTATTTCTACCTTCTGTCAGCTTAAATTTAAATGAGTTCAAGTTAGGATTCTTTCCTGGAATAAATTCTGAGCTGATTCTGTTCATATCATATCTATATAAAATGTTTTTAATTTCATGATGTGTTGTTGCTAGAACGGGGATAAGAGTGTGGAATATACTCAGGGTTTTGTTTTGGTTTGGTTTTGTCAGTGCACTAACAGACATTTGAATGTGCTCATGCTTACTCCATCCTTTTCCTGTGTCTGGCCAAGTGTGTGTGTGTGTGAGCTGCATAATGCACTGTTCTCATACTCAGAATTTTTTCAACTTGATTTATTTCGTCTAATTTGGGAAAATGTTATCTGATGATTTTTGAAGAGAGCCTAAAGACAGAACTGACTTCAACAGGCTGCAAGATGCCATAGCAGTATACATGATTACATCTAGAAACAGCTATGCCCTATAGACTGTGGAGATGCAAAGAGAAATTAAAATGACCTGACACTACTGGCTGGGCACTTGCTGCTGGATCGTTGCCTGGCTTGGGAAAAGACTCAGCTGCAGGGGTACATGGAGTAGCATTAATGTCTCAAAACACTGGTGGGTGTTTTCTCTAGGCAGGAGAAGTGTACTGGAGAAGAAGGGCTTGGGAGCAGTGACTGAAAGGCAGCAGAATCATTACAGAGTCATTTACTTCTACCTCCCTGTGATGGTTGTGGCTGGGTTAGTCTGTCAGATCTTTAGATGGGAACTCTGCACAGCATGGCACAGTGATGTGGGGTGGCAGCAGTTGTTACTCACCACCCCACTTCCTGTTTGGTTTAGCTGAGGAGGGTTCTAACTGAAAAAAAAATCATCTCTCCTAAGGTGGTTGTGCTTTAACACAAGTGTCCATCAGCTAAACCAAAATGGTGCTACATGGAAGGTGGCTTCAGAGATGCAGGTGAAAATCAAAGATGCGCTATTTCTAGACACTGCTGTCTTAGGCTGAATTTAGCTTTAAGCAACTTACGTTGTTCAAGGTGCTTAATCCTCCACATTCATCTTGCTGATGTGGTTTCTTGTGGTTCACTAGGGACTTTGGCAAACAAGGAACCCAGGAACTCAGCAATTTCCATGTTGGTGTCATTGCTGGGTGAAAACATACCTGTAACTTCAGCAACATCAGAACCAAGTACAAGGCAGTGTGGGGAGCTTTTTCTCCATATGTGAAGATAAGTTGCAGGGAGGCCTGCAGGGGCCACAGTAATGGTCACTGGTGCAGTCCTGCTGCTCCAAGACAGTTGTTCTCATGTCACAGAACCCGCCTGACGCGTGTTCCAGTGGTCCATTAATGCAGACAGTGGAGTGTCTTACTGCTCAAGTGTTACACACCAACTTTCAGCTGGGGAAACCACCTTCAGTTCACATAATGGTTTGTCAGCTGGAAACCAGCAGTGTGCTAGAGCATGACTTGCTGCAAGCCTATAAACACCTTCTGTTGCTTTATGGGGGATAAACCCCCAAAGTGCACAATAAGTGTTTTGTGCATCAGTAATTAACACAGATTTGTTGTGAATATAAGATTGGTTTATGTACCCCTTAACTGTCTTTCATTAACAGTTGTTACTGTTCTGCGGAGGTAGCTTTAAAGCTCTGAATAAGTGGAAAGTGTTGATTCTAATCATATCTGACACCACAATCTTCTATGGAGCAACACATGAGCTGAGATTCCCGATGGGCTCCTGTAGGATACAATATTTATTATAGCTTGAGATCTGAGAGCTCCTAGCTACTGTTCAGCTTACAAGAGATCCAGAAGCCTCAGTGTCTGGACTTGTGTTTTTAGAGACTGCACAGAAATAACACCCTGGGCAGGAGCTGCAAAGAGGCTTCCTCACTGACATTTCTGCTCTTTTTAGATAGTGCTTAAAGGAATCATTTTACAAACCTCGATATTTTCCTGAGTGATTATATTCAGAGCTCATCTTTAATCTGGACTCTTTGAAATGGTCTCAAAATGACATTAGATGTGCAAGTTAAGAGTGTCTGAACATCCATCTGAAGATGAATTTTAGAGTCTGTATTGTCTTGAGGAAAGCTTTCATTTAGAATCAGTTTTCCACTTTATAAGAGAGACATTCTTGTTTAATGACTCCACTGAGTGGGGACTTCAAAGTCTTCGCTCACCCTTTGCTGTCTTTCCTTTGAAAAACCTCTAAATATGCTTCATTATTTCTTGTTTCAAGTGGATCTCCTCTACTTTGGACTGTTGTAGTCTCTGTCAGATGCTGGGTTTTAATCATCAGAATCACTTGTTGGTCCTCTTGAGATTCCCCTGACTCATCCTCCCCCGCTTTCAGGAATTGTTCCAGAACTTCAGCTCTTTTCTTCAGGGCTCTGTGGACTTTTCCTTTTGTCTATCAGCTTCCTCCTGCCTGTAAGATACCCGCAGATGCTTGATGTCCGTGTGCCTAGAGCACAGCAACTACCTGAATACTGAAGGTTGTGGTGACCTCTTCAGAGCAATTCAATCTGCAGGTGTAAAACTGGGCCTGATCAGTCTCCAGGAGCGGTTTTGGGGTTGGATTTTTCATGGACAGTTGGAAGTGGCAGGGCAGCTGATGAGGAAGTTCTCCTAGTTTGAGCAAATCCTGATTTATTTTGTTCTTCTCTTCATTAAATGGCATAACTTGCCTTTCAGAAGAAGCAGGGTGCCTTGTTTGTGGTTTTTTGGGGCTCTTCCAAGTAATGAGGTGATAGTGCTGCATTTTAGGTCAGAACACTGCACAGAAAGGAAGGAGAAATGGAGAGTTACTGTACAACCATTGAGCTCTCAGCTGTGCCAGTTGGCCACCATCCTTATACTAGAAATTACTTCTAATATGTCACTGATTTCCTTCTCACTTGCATTTCCTCATGCTACAGACAACACTGCTTTCTGGATGGAACTTTACTCTGGAATAATGTCATTTCCTTCTCACTTGCATTTCCTCATGCTACAGATGACATATTGTTTTCTGGATGGTACTTTACTCTGGAATAATGTCATTCTTGGACACTTAGCATTTCCAGAGCCACAAAAACTTGTTCTTTAAAGATCACCACAGGTTTAGTGTCTGATTTCAAAGTTCACAGGATGTTAGGGGCTGGAAGAGACTCAAAAAAGACCATTGACTCGAACTCCCCTGACAGAGCAGGACCATACAATCTCGCTCAGATCACTCAGGAACACATCCAGACAGGCCTTGAAAGTGTCCAGAGAAGGAGACTCCACAACCTCTCTGAGGAGCCTTTGCCAGTGCTCTGTGACCCTTACAGTAAAGAAGTTCCCCCTTGTGTTGAGGCGGAACCTCCTGTGCTGCAGTTTCCATCCGTTGCTCCTTGTCCTGTCACAGGGAACAAGTGAGAAGAGTTCATCTGGTTCAGCCCTGCTTGTGGTGGAAAGACTCCCCATGAACCTTACCTGGATCTATATTGAAATAGCTTGAAACAAGCTCATCAGTCTTCATGTGGTTTGGGTGTTTTTTAGTGTAATGTCAGCATAAACTCCAATTTTTACCATTGTTAATCCCAAAGCAGCAAGTTTTAGCTGTTGTTCATTAGGGTATAATAGGAATGAGCCAGCAGAAGGGTGAGTTTAGCTGTATACCATATAAAACCAAGCTCTGGGGCATGATAAACTAGCCAGGCATTTGGTCTGCTTTAAGGTGGACTTTAATACTCTGAGGGTGTAATAATCACAGCCTCTTCACCCTGTCTTCTCTTTGCTGAGGTAAAGGATGTTCTCTGCTAGAAGTTAACATTTATATCAGAGGCCTGGAGCACCTCTCCTGTGAGGACAGACTGAGAGAGTTGGGGCTGTTCATTCTGGAGAGGAGAAGGCTCTGAGGTGACCTTATTGTGGCCTTTCATTTTCTTCAGGGGGCCTACAAGAAAGCTGGGGAAGGACTTTTTAGGCTGTCAGGTGGTGATAGAATTAGGGGGAATGGAACAATGCTAGTAGAAATGGGTAGATTCAGACTGGATGTTAGGAGGAAGTTCTTCAGCATGAGGGTGGTGAGAGCCTGGAACAGGTTACCCAGGGAGGTGGTGGAAGCCTCATCCCTGGAGGTGTTTAAGGCCAGGCTGGATGAGGCTTTACACAGCCTGATCTAGCGTGAGGTTTCCCTGCCTTTGGCAGGGGGGTTGGATGGGGATGATCCTTGTGGTCCCTTCCAACCCTGACTGATTCTATGATCTGAGTTGAAATACAGTCTTTTGGTGCTTACTTGTATAGATTTTATTGCCTCAATGACTTTCGGGGTAAAAAGCCAAACAGCAAACCAGAAACCAACCAAACAGATGGAAAATATTTAGCTTTTCTTAATTATCCAATCCTGGGAAAGAGTCATCAGCTTGCAGTTGTCTTGGCTCCTTGGACTCCATCCCTGGCCTGATCCCAGTCAGTTTTTTATAGCACTTTATCTACTGCTTGCATAGCTTTTACCTTTCACTCCTTTATTGCAAATGAAGCTGAACTGGGTGCTAGTTAGTGCCCTAGTTATGGGTGGAGTGCTACAAAGAGCCATAGTTGGTGTCAGCAAGCAGCTGCTGCAGGGAGAAGCCAATGTATGGGGTGGAAGGAGCTGTTGTTTGTCACCATCCTGCTGCTCTTCAGTCAGATTCTGTGTGATAATGTCACTGGCAGTGCCTCCAGCTGTGGGGGCTGTGCAAATAGGACATCTTAGTCTTGACCGCTGCTGGGGAGAACCTGCCTTGGGCTCACCTCCTTCCAGAATGAATCCAGAGGGAGCTTGGAAAGCCAAGTGCTTCATCCATAAACCTGGTGCTGTTCCCCTTGTAAAGGTGAAAACAAGCAGGTCACAGTCAGTAAATGACAGAAAACAGGCTTGGGATTATTCACATCATTAGCACAGGATTTCTGCAGATAAGACAAGTGGTGTATGAGCCTCCATTGCCCTGAGGCTGCCTTTGCTTTACTGCATGAGGCATGGTCCTTGAAAATGGAGCAAGAACAGGGAAAAGGCAAAGGTGGTAATGCAGCTAACATATGGTTCATGCTGGAGTTTGGCCACAGATGTAAGGCATCCAAGTGAATTCCTGGGGCCTTCCTATACTATCCCAAAACCAACACGAAAGCCTTTCCAAATCTATTTTATAAGCTCTGTGATTGTAATAGTCCTATCAAAAATCCCATGTCCCCAGGTCAGGTGGGGTGCAGGCCCTCCTCTTCTGAATCCCCAGGCTTGCCAAGTCTGTTCTGCCTAATATTTGCCTCCAGCAACAGTGGGCATCCATTTGTGCCTCCTGTGCCGGGTGTGCAGTACCTATGGGGGCGTCCAGCACAGCTGCTTTCCCTTGAGCTCACAGCTGCTCCGAGAGGGACCCACACGCGCTCGCTTGGCTGGGCTCTTGTCCCAGACGCAGCTGGCCCTGGCTCGGTACAACCCACCTGTGTTTCTGGGGAATACATAGAGCTTGCTAGGCTTTGGCAGAGAGGCTGAATGCTTGCTCCTGAGTGTCTGGTTGGGTTTCAGTGTTAGTTTTGGTAACTGATTGTGTCATTGTCTCTTGTATTGTTTTCCCTTTGCTCCAAGCACAGGAACTAGAAACTGCAATACTTGCCCTCTTCTAATGTTAGGACCCTACAAGAAGCCCTGACTATGCCACTCCAGGGAAGGAAGCCTCTAGAAAGGTAGCATATACCTATTTTTGCCTTGGTATGAGCCACTAGTGTTGCAAGGATATTAGTAGCTCTTTGCTAGCAGTACAGTTTTCATTAACTGAAGAAGCAGCTCTTCAGATTTTCATCTGTGGTGTTGACAGCATGAGCGCTGGGTGGATCTCTGTGTGCCATCCTGGCTCACCGTCATTTACAGTACCTTTTCAATGCAAGAATAACACTCTCTGAACTTCAGAGACCTTAAGGCTACATTTTAAGTCCTGTGTCCAGTTCTGGGCCCCTCAATTCAAGAGAGATGTTGAGCTACTGAAATGTGTCCAGAGAAGGGTGACAAAGCTGGTGAAGGGCCTGGAGCACAGCCCTGTGAGGAGAGGCTGAGGGAACTGGGGGTGTTTAGCCTGGAAAAGAGGAGGGTCAGGGTGACCTCATTGCTGGCTACAGCTACCTGAAAGGAAGCTGTAGCCAGGTGGGGTTGGTCTCTTTTCCCAGACAACCAGTAACAGAACAAGGGGACACAGACTCAAGTTGTGCCAGGGGAGGTCTAGGCTGGGTTTTAGCAGGAAGTTGTTGCCAGAGAGAGTGATTGGCATTGGAATGGGCTGCCCAGGGAGGTGGTGGAGTCACCATCCCTGGAGGTGTTCAAGTGAAAGCCTGGATGAGGCACTTAGTGCCATGATCTAGTTGATTGTGTAGGGCTGTGTGCTAGGTTGGACTGGGTGATCTTGGAGGTCTCTTTCAACCTGGTTGATTCTACTATTGTATGATTTTAGTATCTGAGGGAGACCTACAGGAAGGTCTGGGGGAGGAACTGCATAGAAGGGCTTGTGGTGGTAGAACAAGGGGCAATGGACTGCACTTGGAGCAGAGGAGATTTAGATTAGACATCAGGAGGAAGTTCTTCACAATGAAGGCAGTGGAATACTGGAACAGGTTGCCCACAGATGTAGTTGAGGCCCCATCCCTAGAGACATTCAATATCAGGCTTAGTGCGGCCCTGGGCAGCCTGATCTAGTTTGAGGTGTCCCTGCTAACTGCAGAGGTGTTGGACAAGATGACCTCTGAAGGTTTCCTTACAACCAATGCAACCTGTGAATCTGTGGATGCCAGATATAATGACTGACCACAGCTCATCTCCAAGGTTGTGTTGCTAG
This sequence comes from Pogoniulus pusillus, assembly GCF_015220805.1. Lineage (NCBI taxonomy): Eukaryota > Metazoa > Chordata > Aves > Piciformes > Lybiidae > Pogoniulus > Pogoniulus pusillus. Next base: position 11,720,917 of record NC_087290.1, on the reverse strand, counting down.
TGTATTTTTTTAACAGGCAGAAAGCTGCCATTAAAGAATTTGGAGACAGAAAGAAATACTTTCATGTTGCTATTTTTTTACTTTGACGTTTTCCTATTTTAAGCTTTTAAAACCAAAACAAAACAGCAGCAGACAGAATACAGTGAAATGCTTACATGGAAGTGCATTTTTACCACTGAAGTTAGATAAAAAATTCACTATATCATAAGTGAACCATTTCCCCCTTGATTTGTGTCCAGAATATGGGGGGGGAAGGAGTCTTGCAGATGTGTTATGCATTTTACAAAAGAACATATGCATGCATTTAAATCATTTACATTTTGCCTTTGCTTTCTCTTATTTTTTAACCCATATTATAGTAAATGACAGCATGTTTGGGAAACTGAGGTTGAAAGCAAGGTTTAAACTTTCATGCACAGTAAGCTGAACTGCAAGCAGTGCTTCACTATTTTGTGATTGTTTCCAAGTTTTGCTGCCTTTTCCTTTCTCTCCAATGAAAGATGTGACTGAAACTTTGGGAATCTGGCTTGCAAAACCCACATTATTCTGCTGTTGTTTTGTGCTAGTCCTGCAGTGCCTGCAAAGAAAATCATCCTTACTGAAGCAGGTCCTGAGGAGAATGTGCAACCATGTGCTCTGAGATGCTCTGGATGCTCAGTGAGACTGTTAATTGTGAGGCAGTGTCAAATATTCCTCATGCTGTAAAGCCCTTTTTGATGGGGGATGAGGAGGGGAGGACAGAGGAGCACCAGCTCTACCTGTTGTAATACCTCATCGTGACTACATTTCAGCACTACCCTGCTGTATGTGAAATCAACACCTTTCAGCTCTTCACTTGCATAGCAGGTTGCTGGAAGAGAATCTGAACTGTGGGCCTGATGTTTTGTTTAATGCCATCAGCAGGCACCGCTTCCCCATCGCTCTGAGCGGACAAATAAAATCCAGCTTTATTGGCCTAGTTATAGCCTTTTAATAACACTTCAGTGAAAGATTGTGCATGCCATGAAGTGCTGAATGCGTGCTCTAAAGTGATGTAACGTGGCTAAAGTACAGTGATATGTCAGATGGGGAGCAGCCTCAGCACAGGTGAGGCTGTAGGCACACTCTGCCCTCTGTTTAGGAGGGGGCTGGGGAGCTGGGCTCTTGAGGGTGGCGGAAGAGCTGAAGAACCCTGCAGACATACCCAAACCGTGCTCAGCAGTGGGGTTTGCCACCTTCTCCATGTCCTGGCTGTGCCACCCATGGGTTCTGTCCTGAAGAGCTGGATGTGGAACGCTCCCACCAGAGTGGTGACAAGAGCACAGTGCTGAGATATGAGCTGGCTCTGCATGGAGCCAGCTACAGTTTATTAGCTTAGGCTTTGTGCCATGCAGAGGCAGATAAGCTGCATGCAGCTAGCAGCCAGCCCTCCATCAGGGCAGCTGAGCTTGGGCCCATTTTGGTGTGCTAACTTCATGAGACTTCTGGAGTTGTCAGTAAGAGCTCTGCACACGTAGAGGCCACAGGGTCTGTTTGTAAAAGTAGATTTGAAAGTCAGATATTTGCATGTGCCCCTTGGATTCAGAGCTCAAAGTACAGAGTAAATTTAACCTCACACAGCTTGTGGACATTTTTCCTCATCTTCACCTTCCAGATCCTCTGCAAGAGTTAAACCTGGAGTTCTTCATTTATTTTGCTAGTACAGGTTGACTTGTAATTGAGACTATCACGTGGAGGAGCTGTAACTTATTTGTACAGCCATCCTTCCATGTTTAAAACCAAGTCAAGAAACTAATGAGGTTACCAAAATATTGCTGATCCTGAAGCAAATACAGTTGGGGAACATATGCTTTGGTTTTACATTTCTGCCTCTAAAAGGTGACATGTCCTGTGTTTGTCATTTAATTTAACATTCTATATATTTTTAAACGGCTGTATGATTTGAAGTCTCCAGATGCTAGGCTTTGTACTAAATGAGGTTGACAGTTCAGTGATGTGGAAGGCCATTATCTCACCTTTGTGCTTCCAAACTATAGCCACTTGCCTTTGCCTGTTCATAATGCATTTGCTGCATTGGAGTGGAGGAATTTTTAACACCTATTGAAAGCATTAATTAGGTATGCCATACTGATGAGCACTTGAGGAGAAGGGGAGAGTAAGAACTGATGATGTGTTTCTCCTGTTGTTTGTGCTGGAGGGATTTGGTAAATGACTGATGAGCTCCCATGTGAAGTGCTGACTGGGATGTACAGAATGGTAGGGATTGGAAGGGGTCTCTAGAGATCGAGTCCAACCCCACTGTCAAGGCAGGTTCACCTAGAGAAGGTCAGGCAGGAATATGTCCAGGTGGGTTTGGAGTGTCTTCAAACATGGAGACTCCGCCACCTTGCTGGGCAGCCTGGTCCAATGCTCCACCACCTTCAAAGTAAAGCAGTTCTTCCTCACGCTTAGGTGGAACACTCTATGCTCAAGCTAGTGCCCATTCCTCTTGTCCTGTCACTGGACACCTGAAAAAAAACTGGCCCCGTCCTCCTGACACCCGCACTTCGAGTATTTGAGGGATCTGTTCTGGTCCTCAAGCAACCTCTTCTAGTGGGAGGTGTCCCTGCCTATGGTGGGAGGTTGGAAGTAGATGATCTTTGAGGTCCTTTCCAACCTAAGCCATTCTATGATTCTGTTCTACTTAGAAGACTTGAGATGATCCCACTTCAGACTGTTCTGGCAGGCTAGAAGGGCCAATGCCACCTCTGTGCTCCTACCCATGCCCTGTCCCTGTGTCTGTCTGAAACACAAGGCTAAGTGGGCAGGTTTCACATGCCATCTGCCCTTCAGCTGGCTGCTTTACTTCCCGCCATGACACATGGTTGGGCCTCGATAAACAGCTCTAAAAGGCTCTGTCACTGCCAACTGGTGCTATCTATAAACCAAATTTCAGACTTTTGTATCTTATTATCTCTGTCCTGAGTCAGCAGGTCTCCTATAGAATCATTTTTCTATAAACTTGGAAAATGGATAATCATTACTTGGCCTGTTAAAGTTCAGTAATAGAAGAATAAGTCATAAATATGTCACTCATGTCTTAAAAGCTAACCAGCTAGCAGCTCTCCCTCTTGTCTAATCTGGCCTCCAGTGCCTTTGATCACCATTTTCTCCTCTTTCTCAGCACCACAGTGAACTTCTTAGTTTTCCACATTTTCCTTTGCCGTCGTGACAGTGTTCTGCTGCAGATTACAGCTGTGCCTAGGCACCAGAAGGTTTATATGATTAGTCAGCATTTGGTTTCCATATATAGCAAAAGTACGTCTGGAGAAAATATTCTTATACATATTTCCAGGCAATAGGATCAAAGACCTCTCAAGGTTCTCAATTTTAATTTATCTCCTCTTGCTTGCTGTTTAAGGAACATCAAACAGAGTCCATGCTTGCAGGAGGGAAGCAGCAGCCTGTGCTCTCTAGCTCTAGGGGCACCAACCAGGCCAGCTTCAGATCCTGGCCATTCTTCCTCCACAGCACTGCTGAGCTGTGAACTTTGGTCTTTCTCTCTAGGTGTGACTTGATTCTACACTACATCCTGAAAGGAGATTGTAGCTAAGCAGGGGTTGGTCTCTGCTCCCAGGCACCCAGTGACAGAACAAGAGGACGTAGTCTCCAACTACACCAGGGCAGGTTTAGGCTGGAAGTTAGGAAGAAACTTCATGAAGTGATTGCCCATTGGAATGGGCTGCCTGGGGAGGTGATGGAGTCACCATTCCTGGAGGTGTTTAAAAGGAGGCTGGATGAGACACTTAGTGCCATAGTTTAGCTAATTAGAAGTGTTAGGTGGTAGTTTGGACTCAATGATCCTAGAGGTCTCTTCCAACCTAGTTAATTCTGTGCTTCTGTGACTTCTTTTCTTTTATCCTGTGACCTCTCCCATTCATAGAATGATAGAATTATTTGGGTTAAAAAAAATCCCTCTGAGATCATTGAATCCAACCATCAACCTAACCCCACAGTGGCCACTAAATCATGTGCCGTGGCCACAGGCTTCTTTAGCTCTTCCAGGGATGGTGACTGTATTTATGCCAGAGTTTCTTGCAGCTCCATTAGATCTTTTTTCCCCTGTATATTTCATTAGATTCTTACAATTTGTGAACTTTCCCAGTAGCTTGAAAGGGGCCTGCAAGAAAGCTGAGAATGGACTTCTTACAAGGACTCATAGTGATACAATGAGAGGGAAAATGGATTGAAGCTTGAGAAGGGCTGTTTAGACTGGAGATGAGGAAGAAATTCTTTGTAGTGAGGGTGGTGAGACACTGCAATTGGTTGCCCAGAGAGGTCATGGATGCCCCCTCCCTGTCCAAAGCCAGGTTGGATGAAACCTTGAGCAGCCTGGGCTACTGGAAGGTGTCCCTGCCCATAGCAGGAGATTGGAACTGGAGGATCTTGAAGGTCCCTTCCAACCCATTCTATGAATTCTATGAGCTTTTATGGGTTTTGCAGCATAAGCACCACTGGAGACAGCCCTAGGTAGTAAGTAGGAAGTAAATACTAGTGTAAGAATTTACTTACTAAGACAGTAGAATGCTTTAATTCCACAAATCCACATAATGTTAATAAAGAGTTTTCATATTTATTATCAATCTTGGCCTGGGTATCAAAATTAATATTGATTATTAATTTTGTATAATTTGTAACAGGCCACTCACCATGTTTGTCATCCTCTACAACTTCCCCAAAGGAGGCTGAAGCCAGCTGGGGGCTGGTCTCTTCTGACATGCAATTAGTGACAGAACAGGAGGAAACAGCCTCAAGTGGTGCCAGGGGAGGTTCAGGTTGGATATCAGGAACAATTTCTTCTCAGCAAGGGTTCTCAGGCACTGGCACAGGCTACCCAGGAAGGTGCTGGAGTCTACATCAGTGCAGAGTTTCAAAGCTGCCTGGATCTGGTGCTGAGGGCTGTGGTTTGGTGGCAGAGGCTCAGCAGCAGTGGCCGGGATGTGAGCTGTGGGTGAGGGGTTGAACTGGGTGATCTTAAAGGTCTCTTCCAACCTCAACGGTTCTGTGCTTCTGTGATCCACAGAGCATTTGCATAGGAGAAAAGTTTCTCAGCTCTTAGTAAGTATTGCAAGCCAAGATGTTTGAGTTCTTTTTGCATCACATTTTTAGAAAGGCCTTGGTTTTTTTTCTTTTTCCTCCTGCTGATAGAAGATCTGCACCAAAAAAAAAATTGGAAAAGAAAAATCTATAATGAGTTTGATTTCAGTCATCTACTCAACATTTCTAAGCTACTTGCCAAGTGATCCCAGGTGTGGGATTGCAGCAGGTAATTTCCTGCACGGTATTTGTGGGGATGATTTTCTGTGTTAGAAGATGATATCTGCTCACCTGGCCTCTCAGTGACAGAGAAATCCTTTGTTTATTCATTTAGTAGGCAGATTAACCCTAATGAATATGGCTTCCTGGAAATAGATACAGGGGACAATAGCAAAGGGAAGGAGTGGGAAGAAATGGGGCAAATTCCCTTCTCTTTCTTCACTTCTAAATAATGGTAGCTTTCAGAGCAGGGTGTTGTAAATCCAAAAGGAACGCCAGATATGTCAAGCAGAAAGCCTTGGGTTTTGCAAACAGAATCTTTCATGGTTGAAAGAGGTATTGAGGCTCTTCTAGTCTGTCCTGTTGAATCTGTGTGGGTGATTTGGCCAGTCAAAGTAGGATAAAGTGGACATCTGAGGTGCTTGCTCCACATGACTCTTCAAATCCTCACAGTTGGAAGGCTTCAGTGTGTGTTACTCCTCACTGAGTTTTGGATTATGGAGGGATTTTGTTGTTGTTCCTGTGATTTAGGCTCTCAAAATGTAACCTTCTTTTGGAAACATTGCAAAATTATTTAAGTTGGAAGGGACCTTTGAGATCATCCAGTTCCACCTTTCACCAGCCCAAGTTGCTCAGGACCTCACCCAGCCTGGCTTTAAACACCTCCAGGGAAGAAGCATCCACAACCTCCCTGGGCAGCCTGTTCCAGCGTCTCGCCACCCTCACTGTAAAGAATTTCTTCCTCATCTCCAGTCTAAATGTCCTGTGCTCAAGCTTTAATCCATTCCCTCTCATCCTATCATTACAAGCCCTTGTAAGAAGTCCTTCCCCAGCTATTCTGTCACCCCCTGCAGCTATTGGAAGGCTGCTCTAAGATCCAGAGCCTTCTCCAGGCTGAAGAATCCCAGATCTCACAGTCTGCCCCCACAGGGGAGATACTAAGCAATCAGAGAAAAGTTTAAGTTTAGTTTCAATGACTGCAATTATTAATTGTATTTCTCTTCATTTTGTGGAAGCAAGGCAGTGAAATAGTGTATGAGATTGTCCATCGTGTTTATGTTGTCCGAGCAGCAGCACTATAGATGAAGAAAACATTGCTACAGAGCTTAGGCTGCACATCTTGCTTGCTTCTGTTGTTCTCTTACCTTGAGTGACTCAAAGTTTCATGAAATCATTGCAACAGTGCCAGTTCTCATGTTGCTGTCGTGTGATGGCTGCAGGTGTTCTGCACAAGCTCAGTATGAGCTTTGTGAAAGGCTGCACCATTATCATTTTTCTTCAAACAAATGAGGCGTCATTTCTCAGAGGCTGTTGGCATGACACCAGGCTGTTGTTCGAAACACAACATAAGAATCTGCCTGGAAAAGCAGTGGAGGTGAATCTAAAGCTCCAAGAAGCCGAGGGGAAGCTGGTCATTGACTTCAGGGCTGTAAATCAAGCTGGCTGTGGTGTTCCATGCAGGCTGACTGCAGTATCGCTCAGCTTATGTTTGAACAGCATGAATAAATTAACTTGCCGAAGCTCAAAGAGGGAGTTCTGTCATGGTGAATTAAGTTGTGTGTATGTTAGTATTTATGTATTAATGCATACACACGTTAAATAGTATTTTAAATTAAGGGAGGCTGGTTTAGTTTGCTAGCTCAGATCACTGTTGTAAGCTACTAGTCCAAGTGTGGACGTGAGTACAATGAATGGTTTTGCTGCACTTGAGAGAGGAGCAATTTCTTGCATTTTTATGTGACTGGTACTTGAGATACATTATTCCCAAGACATGGATGTGTAGACACAGATGTGAAAATCTCTTAACTTCCAACCAAACTTTTCCAGATCTTATCACTATAATTTATTCTTTACTCTCTGTAGACTAGAAAAATGTCTTCTTTCGCATAGCTTTATACATTGGAGGGAAAGGAAAGTTCTCTTCTACCACATGGTAAGTGTTGAAGATAGGATACTGTTGGCTTTAGCCTGCTGACTTTTGTAGTTGCCTGTAAAAACTCTCGAGTTTCAGGAGGGGAGTGAAAAAACAGGATTTACCTTTCCACAAAGAATAAAAGTTTCCATTGTTTCTCAGCCATGTTGCTGAAAGCAGAAATGTGCAGGAACAGATAATTTTGGGGAGTATACATTTACACGCGGGGCTGCGTCTCTGTGCGTCGGGCAGCAGTAAATTACAAATGAATCTTTGCTTTGTATTGGGATTGTTTTAGCCTTCTTAAAGCTACTATTTATATAACCTTTAACCAAACAGAGAGTAGCCAGGGTGTTTTTGAGAGTGAGAATTGTTTTTCCGGCTGGTGTAACAACTTCATTCACGCCAGTGGCGCAGTGCAGCCCGTGCTCACGCTGGGCAGGAACTCACCACCTCAAGATGCTGACAGTCTGCCAGGAATTTGAGTGGGTTTTTTTGTTGTTTTCTTTTTTCCTTCGTGTGAGAGCTCAAAATAGATACACATCACATTAGGTGTCATTAAAATAGAGCTCGTGATAACCGAATAATAAATCCAGTGGTACCTAATTACTTTCAAAAGATGTTGACACAGTTGCAGGAGAAAAAGGTCGTGGATGGCCATTGGAAGCAGAGGAGCCTGTCTGTGTTAGCAGGCTTTGGGTTTGGGTCAGATTGGATTTTACTTTTTTTTTTTTTTCCATTTAGTGAAAACCAAAGGACAACAGTCATTATACGATTCTGTACTTTAAGTATTTTCATAATCCAACATAAATTGGCCCACCCAAGGATTATGTCTGTCTTACAAGGATGTGTTTATATAGTCATTGGGTGAAAGATTGCAGAAGTTGAACCGCTAGTTTTTGAAAGTCGAGCCAGACCAGGAAAAATCAGGATACAATTTGGCACTTATGGAGACTAAATGATTTCCTTTTTAGCTGCTGATTTCTACTGGGAAATGTATCCTTGGACTGAAAATTGCATCCGGAAAAATGTTTATGTAGTGTTTTTCAAATGACTGATTATTCCTCTAACCTTTAACACGCACTGTGTGTGATTTTCTTCCTTATTAACTCTTTCACAACCAAATGAATGATTTCTTTCACTGTAAATAAAACGAATTGTGCATTATTTCAATCCATGCAATGTTTTAATGCTGTAGTAACACAGGAAAAAAAAAAGACAAGGCAGAGATTTTGCTGAGTCTATGACACAGGGAAATCCAGCTCATCTCTTCTGTCAGGCTTTTCTGGAGGAAGAATTTCTTCCTGTGAGTGGCAGGTAAAGCACACTAACTTTTTTTATTCTGATTACTGCAGAGAAGGAACACAAACAAACGTTCTTATACCATTAGATGCAGTTTTCTACCAGCCAGGGGAGACTTCCCCAAGCCGTGTGTCTGAGGTACAGAGACCGTGCTGCCAACTACTGGCTGCTGAATACAGTGAATTAATTCATTGTAGACTTGGAGTTTGTTTGTCTGCAGGGAAATTGATTGGAGCAGCTAGAACAGAATAAGCAGTTTTAGAGCTATCCCACAGATGCATGTTCTGTCTGGAGTTAAAAACATTTCCAATGGTGTTGTTTTCACATCAAGACACTCCATAATTCACTGTAATCATGCTGATCAGTATCCTTGTGTAGGACATCTTCATGGAGTGTCTCTTTTTGGTGTCTCCCAGATGCAAGATGCAAGTTTGCATACAGGCTGTGGTACTCCCTGCCTGTGAGGGTTTTGGAGCAGGAGCTTAACCTTCCCCTTAGCTGAGCAAGGAAGCTGCAGGCGACCGTGTAAACATCACAGGGCAGGACTAAGCCACATGTCTTTAAAAGGCATTTGAAGTGATCCTACACGGAGTGGATCACAGGCTAACAAACAAGCAGGTCTGAAACCATGCTTTCCATTTTGGCAAAGCTGTCTGCAAATTATGGTTGGTGTTTTCCTATGCAGAAATTCAAGATTAATTCATCCAGTTTCTGTTAAAAGTATCACCCAGCCCATCACAAGTACTGCTGTAGTGGAAAAGGGGACCGAGGAAAAGCATCACGAAAATAGCCTTTTAATCACTGCTCCTGATGATCTTGTCCAAAAGGACAGATTTGTGTCCTGGGAGAGGAAGCAGAGTTGGAAAGAAATTAAATTCCAGCCCTGCTGACCCTGATGGATTCATGCAGAGATGTTCACTTCTCTGCAGCTTCCTGAGGCCCTGTGCTGGTAGCAGCATTCATGACCAACAGGGTGATCTGTCTGTCCTCCTGACACCAGCTGGGGGGATTAGATGATGAATAAGAGCGGCTCTTATTCCTTGTGGCAATGGCCTTGGTCATTCTTGGCACTGTGAGGAGAAGGGGAAGCGCCTGGCAGCTTCTCTTGTCTTTCATCTCTTCCTCCAATTCTTTTTTGATCATTTTCTCCTGCAAAGTTTTGGGGTTTGGTGCAGCTCAGGGCAGATTTGTGTTTATAAGCACAGAGAAGACACAGCTTTGTCCAGGAGCATCAATTCCCAGGCAGTCTCTTTTGTTTGAGGTAATAATGGGTTTAGGAAGTATGTAGAATGTTAACAGTCAAATGTCTTTTAACTACCTATGGATGAAGTGAAATTTGGCAGATGACAGAAGAACCTTGAGCTCTCTCTCTTAAAGTCTAAATAGCTTGACAGCTGCACGGAGTCCCTCCAATTCAGGAGAGCTGAATGTTGGGGTTTGGGTTTTTTTTTTCATGTGGAACCCAGCGGAGCGTCTGACGGAAACTGTTGACCCTTCTTTGTGCTGTTTCTTTACTGTCTCGTCAAACATCTGGAAAGCAGCATGTTTGCAGTCATTTCACAACATAATTTTGCATTTACATCATGTGTTATCTGCCTAAAGTTTTCTTTCTTTTTTTTTCTCTTTTTCCAAGGGAAAGGGGGCAGGGAGGAGGGAAAAGGAAAATCAGCAACTCGAAGGCTGCCATAAGGTCAAGTGGCAACAGTGGATGCTGCCTGTACTAAACACATGTTTAGCTCAGAAAAGCTAAGGCAGTTCCCAAAAATTTGGTAACCATTAGAGTACTTCCTAAGTCAGTTCCGGATGTCAGGCCCTAGGTGGAGGGGGAAGGGGCCAGGCAGCCTTTTCTCCGGCTTTCCACGAAAGGGATTTAGCCTGGCAGCTGATGCAGCCAAGGAGCACATCACGCAAGGCAGAGCTAGACAGGAAACGCTTCTGAAAGTGCTGTTTGGAGAGAGGATCATGAGATCAGGCAAGGAGCTGTGAACTTTACATGCAACCGAGGCCAGATAGCATTGCAGCAGCCACCTGAGGGCTTAGAAATAAGAAAGGAAATTAAAGGATCATTTAAGTGGAGTGGGACCAGACAACTTAAATGACAATTTTCATCTTTGAGAAAGGAACACTGAAGTATATTGAATTCTTTGAAGTAAAGGAGCACAGTTGATGTAGAGAATATTTTTGTTACATTCCATGCTCTGGTTTAGCAGCTCTTTTAATGTAACCCAGCTCTGACTTTCCTGAACCACACCTGTTTGTAACACACAAAAGATTTGACTTCAGAGCAGATTGTGTCTCCCTGGAGTGAATATTCTTTTTAAACGTCTGAAATTAGCACTTAGATAACTTCTAAATTCAAATGTGTATTAACTAATAAGCATAATTAGCAGATTGTTTATTTTTTTACAGGGAGTAATAAACGTTTTTGGTGTTGCTCATGGCAACACCTTTAAGCGTGGTAAACCTGGGTGTGAGCTTAGAGCCCTTCAGCAGTTTGTGATGGGTTAATAGCAGAGGTTACAACTCTTAGCTTCCTCTGTTTGGTGCTCAGGATTAAACCTTCACTGAGAAGCTGCCCTGTCCCAGTGATGCTCTCTTGCTTACATGAAGAGTCTGGCAGAGATTTAGCACAAAGTGATTCGAGTCCTGAGGAAGCTACTTAGTAACCTGACAGAGGCCATCTGCTGATAGGAGACTTCCAAAGCAGAGAGACCAATGCTGTTGTAGCATAGGACCATTACCCTTCCTTAATTTAATTCAGTTAAACTCAGGTTCCAAAGCTGTGTCACAGCATGAGACAGAGAGATGAATTAGCTGTGGCTGTGCATCTCACCATAGAAATACCCAAGTGAAGGAGATGCAAGGGGCCCCAAGATTTAGGCCATGACGAAGTATGTGCAGGAGTCCCTCTTTACATCCCAGCTACAACTTTATCTCTTCTACAGTTTGTATAGCAAGAAAGTTACAGAATCTGTAAGTCTGGAAAAGAGTTCTAAGATCATTGAGTCCAATCATGAACCCAACGCCTCCCTTCCCAGTAAACCATGTCACAGAGTGCCATGCCCACATGTTTTCTGAATGCTTCCAGGGATGGTGACTCCACCACCTCCCTGGGCAGCCTGTTCCAATGCCCAAACACTTTTTCAATAGGGACTTCTTTTTTCGTTCCTAATATCCAACTTAAACCTCCCTGCTGCAACTTGAGGCCATTTCTTCTCATTCTATTGCGTGTTACTTGGGAGAAGAGAGTAATGATCACCTGGCTCCAACCTCCTTTCAGGGAGCTGTAGAGAGCAATGAAGTCTCCCTTCAGCCTCTTCTCCTCCAGAATAAACAACCCAAGGTCCTTCAGCTGCTCCTCACCAGGCCCTTCACCAACATCATTGCCCTTCTCTGGTCTCTTCAGCACCTAATGTCCTTCTAGAGGTGAGAGACTGAAACCACAAATCGAGTATTGGGGGAAGGGGGAAAACAGACAACAGTAAATAATTCTGGTTTGATTCAGGAGTGCAGAAGGTTCCTCTGCAGTAATGCTCAGTTTGAATGCTGGTGTTTGCCCGCTGGAAGGATGTGATTTCTGGACTTTCCTGAGCTTTGGAAGTAGGAACAGTGGAAGATTCTTCTTTTTTCTGTCATCTTTCCATGTATGGCCAGAATCACTTTATCTACGTGGGCCAGGTTTCCAGGTACCATAGAGATGAGCCTTAACAGGGGAACTAAAAACTGTGGAAGACTGCAATTGTGGTTTTGGAAAAGCTTGCTCTGGGATTTTTGTTTAACAGCTGTTGGAGAGGAGGGTGCTTAGTTGACTAATTTGGATGCCAACAGGGTTTTACAGCTCCCAGTCATTTCACAGTGGTACTGGCATCCAAGCCACGTGGGGAAAAAACAGAAAGGTTTTGGGTGTGCATTCACCTCTTCTTTCTTTCTTCTTCTTTCATTTTTTTTTCCTGTGATGTTTTTGGCAGGCATTGATGCAGACTTGGGAATTTGGGCCATTTTGAGGAATAATAATGACTACTGAAATGTCAATTGTTTCTGCAGTTGGAACATGGGGCAGTTTTCACAGGGATCTGATGCAGGGAGATCATCACGAGTGCAGATAACCTTCGGGAGATATTTTCCTTTTAAGATGACATCTGTGTGGCTGTGTTTATAAATAACCTTTTAAAGCAAAAACAGCAGACAAAATACTTTCCTCTGCCATCGCAATAGCAGAGGAGGTGTCTTGGGAATGTGTTTTCTTCTCTTTCCGCTCTTTTTTCAGTCTCGTTGTGTAGCGATACTTTTCTCCAGAATTGTGGGAGGGCAGCACCAGATATCCATTACCAAGTTTGTTTCCTTGAATGCTTTCTGGTAGAAGGCAGAAGTGAAGTGCAGTGAATTAGCTGAAGGGTGCCAGCGCCTTCATTCTTTATCGATGAAATGCCCTTTATGCAGTGGGAACAATCTGTGTGCAAGAGGCTTTGAAATGAGTCCTCCAAATGCAAGTCCTGCTAAGCCTAGAAGGTAGTGATGGTTCACTGGCTTATTATTTTTATGTAGGCCATTCTTCCTTGAGGCCACTAAGCCTTCAGGTTTCTCCAAGCCTTTAGTGGTCTGCACTTTGCTGTTATTCTTTCCCTGAGAGTGCTGATTAGTGACTTGCGGTATGGATGCTGATTTATCGCAGCCCAGAGTTGCCCCTTGGGGGCTGAGCAGAAACACTCATGAAGGAGCCCTGATTAAAAAGAGTGGTAATGAAGACAAATGTTTCAGAGGGAGTCAAGAGCAAACCAGGCCTTGGCATTCCCACTGCTCCTCTGAGCTTTTGGAGAGGAGGTAACAGTGGCCAAAGGAAATATTTCCCCCTTGTTGTTTATTTCTCATGGCACTGGAAAAATTTTTCTTTTCCTCCTGGGTGTTCTAACTCTCACTTGTTAACTGCTTTTCATGCAGGGTTGCAATTAACCCTTGGCAGATACTTACCATGTTCCCTTTATATTCACTCTATACATAAAGAAGTTTTTATGTTTTGACCTGTTAACCATTTTAAGATTCTTTTAAACTTGACAGTTTCATCTAATTTCTCACGTCATTAAATCGCACTTTATTTTCCAACAGTCCATTCACAGGAGGTTTGCTCTTTGTTTGATATCTTTAATCATCTTTTTTTCCTCACTGCCCTTTTTAATAAGGAAAGAGAATGACAAAAAAAGTAATGCTTACAACCAAGTTTTAAATCAGAGAGAGGTCACAAAGTGCCTGTCTGGTGTTGGATGTGTAACTGAAGACAGACTTCAAAAGCTCATTGGTAGGATCTACATGGTCTGACACTTCTATTAACCAGGAATTCAAACCAAAAATAAACATGGTGGTTTCACCTTATTGTAGGACTTTTTCCCCACCCAGTTCCATAGGATTTTCCCTTTTTAGAGATCAGCTTGGGCTATAACCAGTGTATGGAATCAGTGTATGAACTAAAAAGCCAAGTAGGTGGAAAAACACATCCTGACTTTTTATAGGTCTTTGTGTTATGTGTTGCAGGCATTAATAGGCAGGCCTGTAAAAATCCACCCTAATCTCTGCAGTGCCTTTCTTTTCAGTTTGTGTTCAGGTGAGGATGCTGTTGATCCAATGAGGAGAGAGATCCCTCACAGAAGTATTTGTTCAATAGTAGCTGGCCTTAAGCTGAGCCTTTGCTCTCTGCGTCCTGACCAGTTGTAGTGCAGGAGCTGGCATGGCTGCACAGGGCTCTTTCCTGCAAGGTGTGAGACTTTGCACTTGTCCTTGTTGAGTTTCACCAGGATTCTGTCAGCCTGTTCCTCCCCAGTCCCAGGGGGTAGCTCTGCCCTCAAGCACTTCGGCATATCCTCCCAATTTGGTCTGTAAATGTGCCAAGAGTGCACTCAGTTGCTTTTCCCAAGGCAGTGATGAAGACATTAAAGAGGACAGATCCCAGGACAGCTCCTGTGGTACTCCACTTGCTCCCAGATAGTGTGACCTGTTAAACGTTATTTGTTGGGTTTGGTTGTTCAAAAATGAGAGACAACCCTCAAAGTAAAGTGCAGCAGGGAAACTGGCTGTGATCCTGCATCTCAGATGAGTCACATCTGCTGAGCACCACTGGTGGACGTGGCAAGTGTCCTTACAGCTTTGCTGTCATCTTCCACTTCCTTCAGGAGACAAGTGATGACCTGAACATTTCCTCAGCAATGAGAGTGTGTGGATGGCCCTTTGCAGTCAATGAGACTGTCAGAGTGCCTTCCAAATGTTAATTAACTTTCTCATGACATTTTATCTTCTGTTTTGATTTAGTACAGTATTCTGTCATGGGGAAAGGAGTTCTTTCCCCCCCCTTTCTCAAATAGTGTGATAAAAAAACAGTTGATCCCAGAAAAGCAAAGGGATAAGAGTTTTCTCTGATTGACTGGCCTCGTTCATGATGCACCTCAAAGGTCAAAGATTGTTTTGAGAAAGTATTTTAAAGGATGGGTCTGTGTTTTCTCTCTGTCTGAGGATCTGCTTACAACTTCCCTACTAGTTCTTGCAGTGCTAAATAAACTTGCTGTACTAGGACATCCAAGGCTAATTTCATCAGTCTTACACACCCAAAGTGTTAGAATGTAAACATTTTCCAGAATTAGGCTTGAAAAAGAAAGCAACAAATAAAGTTTCTTAAAATCTGTTTGTCAAACTGAATTATTTTGTGTGGTAGTGATGTGGAATGAAGCAACATTTGGGACTCTGCACTTTGCAGCCGCTGGAAGATTGTGGTTTAGTACAAAAGTAATTGCTCAGCTACTTCAAAAATCCAAGTGACACTGGAAACTTTCAGGACTAAGGAATCTCAGAGGCTTGTCAAGTTGTAGAGGAAACTTTTGAAAGTTGTTTCTGCAGATGCTGTTGCACACCTCCAAGCTCCAGCATTTAGCTGTGTGAGCTTAGCTAATTTAATCCATTTTCATAGATGCTGTTGCATACCTTCAAACTCCAGCATTTTAGCCCTGTGAACTCACCTAAATTAACTCCACTCTTGAAGATGTTGTTGCACACCTCCAGACTTCATCATTTAAGCCCTGTGAACTCACCTAAATTAACTCCACAATTACATAGAACTCAGGGAATATCGCTTGTGTATCACTAAGTGCAGGCACATGAAGTTCTGGTCTGTTTTTTTTTTTTTTGCCATTGCAAATTGTGGAGTGTAAAGGGGAGCTACATCTCATTAGTAGCAGAGTCTGGAACATTAAAAGCTTGCAGCAACTGGTGGAAGCTCAGTGGCACCAACCTTTGTCGCTGAGCCACTGCACACTTCAGAATTTTGGACGAGTTTTTTTAGGTGGGGGATGGGTTTAAATCTGATTAACTTGTGGGTGTTGGAGAGCTAGTTTGAGACTGGCATTGCTGCACTAGTCAGCTTGCATCACCATCAGCTGCCCACTAATTATCAGGAAATTTATAGCTGCATTAGGTAAATGTCACTTCACTGCAGTGGCCTGGAATAAGAGCGTTTTCTGCTCTGAATTAGCACCATCGGCACGTCTCAGCCAGAGTCTATCCAAGCAAGCTAAGGGCTTTATTTATGCACAAGCATATTAGGGTTTTAAGAAAGGGTAGCTGAAAGATGTTGTATTGCTTTTTTGAACCATAACATCTCCCCCCTCAGAAATGTGTGTTTATTTATTCATTGGGCATAATCACAGGGAAAGTGTTTGAAAAGAATTAGTTAATTCCAGAATGGCTCCATCTGCCTTCAGTGATGGAGTGTCCTGGGATACTCAAAGGTCCTGCAGCTGGGTCGAAGCAATCCCAAGCACCAATATAGGCTGGGCAGTGACTGGCTTGAGAGCAGCCCTGAGGAGACAGACTTTGGGGTGCTGGTGGATGAGAAGCTGTCAGTGTGCTCTTGCAGCCCAGGATCTGTTTGGCCTTCTGTGCTGCAGCAAGAGCAATGTGGGCAGCAGGTCATGGGAAGTGATCCTTCCCCCCTACTCCACACTCGTGAGGACCCCCTGGAGTACTGCATCCAGTTCTAGAGCCCTTGTTACAAGAGAGATATGGATGTGATGGAAGGTGTCCAGAGAAAGGCCATGAGGATGATCAGAGGGCTGGAGCTGCTCTGCTGCAAGGAGAGACTGAGGGAATTGGGGCTGTTCAATCTGGAGAGGAAACATCTCCCAGATGACCTTATTGTGGCCTTTCAGTATCTTAAGGGGGCCTACAAGAAAGCTGGGGAGGGACTTTTTGGCTGTCAGGTAATGGTAGGATTCGGGGGAATGGAACAAAGCTAGAAATGGGTAGATTCAGACTGGATGTTAGGAAGAAGTTCTTCAGCATGGTGAGAGCCTGGAATGGGTTGCCCAGGGAGGTGGTGGAAGCCTCATCCCTGAGGGTGTTTAAGGCCAGGCTGGACAAGGCTCTGGACAGCCTGATCTCGTGTGAGGTGTTCCTGCATGTGGCAGGGGGGGTTGGAACTGGATGATCTTTGTGGTCCCTTCCAACCCTGACTGATTCTATCTGCAGGAAGATAATCCGGAGCAAGGATTACTTACTCTATACTCCTTTAGGTAAGATTCTACAGTAGGTGGTGGGGTGCTTCTGCAAATCTAAGCAAGGGTTCTTGAATAGCATCTCCTGGGTTCCAGTTTCAGAGTCCTCAAGTATGGAAACAAAGGTGCACAGTTGTCCATTTTGAGGCACAAATCTGTTAAGAAGGAGCTGTGAAGCATTTCACCTCCCTAAAATGCTGAAGGAGTTGGGGCTGTTCAGCCTGGAGAAAAGAAGGCTCCAAGGAGACCTTGGAGCTGCATTTGAATATCTGATGGAGACCTACAGGAAGTCTGGTGATGAACTGTTTAGGAGGATTTTTGGGGATAACACAAAGGGCAGTGGTTTGAAACTGGAGCAGGACAGGTTTATGTTGGACCTTAGGAGGAAGTTATTCACCATGAGAGTGGTAAAACACTGGAACAGGTTACCCAGATATGTGTTTGAGGCCCTGTCCCTGGAGACATTCAAGGTCAGATTTGCTGTGGCCCTGGGCAACCTGCTCTGGTTGGAAGTGTCCCTGTTAGCTGTAGGGGTGTTGGACAAGATAAACATTGGAAGTTGCTTTCCAACCAATGCAATCTGTGAATCTCTAAAAGCTGAGCAGAGAAGAAATTGGAAGGTAAAAAAAAATATATATATATACACAGTAAAAAACTCAACCTTGAGTCTTAATGCACTGGAAAGAAAGTTCCTAACTCTGCCCAAAAGCTTGTCCAGAGACCATCAGGACATTCACTGTGCTTCAGAAGGATGCCAGAATATCTGAAGAGTTTGCCACTGAATTCTTTATAAATACCAGAGTGAGTGATGGCTGCTGCTCTGTGAATGACAACATCTCAACAACACGGTGTAAAAATAGAAGGCCACTTCAGAAATGCTGGCTAAATTCTAGGCAAACTTATCCTTCACATCATTGTTAGGGAACTGAACAGCTTTAGTGGTCCTTTGGTATTTTTCTACCAGAAAATCAACCATAACCTTTTGAAAATTAACTTTAAAATATCCTACATGCTTGAAGTCTGCTTGATATAGATTTGTCAGATACCTTCCAAATCTCTGATTGTTAGAAAACTATAAAGAGAGTGTTTGGACTTTCATGTGCAGTATCTGTTTGCTTTATAATAGCTAACTGCAAATGGACAGAAGTGACAGTTAAGACTGGTCCTGGGGTGGTTCAGCCTGGAGAAGAGGAGGCTGAGGGGAGACCTCATTGCTCTCTACAACTACTTGAAGGAGGTTGTAGCCAGATGGGGTTGGTCTTTACTCCCAGACACCCAGTGACAGAACAATAGGACACAGCTTCAAGCTGTGCCAAGGTAGATTTAGACTGGATGTTAGGAAGAAGCTCTTCATAGAAAGAGTGATTGTCATTGGAATGGGCTGCCTGAGGAGGTGGTGGAGTCACTGTCACTGGAGGTGTTTAGAAGGAAACTGGATGAGGGTGCCATGGTTTAGTTAATTAGAAGGTGTTAAGTTGATAGGTTGGACTCAGTCTTTTCCAACCTGGTTAATTCTATGGTTTTCTGCTGGCTGATAACCTGGAATTATGTTTATTTCACACTGGGTTTAGATAGCCTCCAAAACCCCCTTCCTTCGGATCTCTGGAGAGTCCTTCCAACCACTATCATTCTGTGCTCCTTTCACAAACAATGCTATAAAGCAAGAAAGCAGAGTTGCAGGCAAAGCTTGACTTCTGTTTGCTGAGCCCCAACTGGATGTTTGTCAGTGCAGGAAGGGCACCCCCTTCACACTGCTCCTGTAGAGCTGCGAGGAAGGCACCCACTCCACACTGCTCCTGCAGAGCTGCCTCCCTGCACTTCATTAGAGAGTAGAAGCAATTTAAAGAAAGTCGCTGTCCAGTATTAAGCACTTCGGCTTCTGCTTTTCCTCTTGCTGCTTTTATGGTTCAAAGTGATACAGATCAGACAAAGCTTTTGCACAGTGTATTCCATGAGTCTTTCTTCTGGGTTAGTAACACAAGCATTGGCATAGGCCAGCTGAGCCACTTACTTCAAAAGGATCTTTCTATTAGATAAGAGCAGATACTTACACATCGTAGGCAGAGGAATATCATTTTTACAGAAGACAATTCTGTCTGTAGCTCTGTTTCAAGGTTGCATTGAAGTTGCTTCCCTTTGTTCTTCATGAGAAGAAGAAAGGCCATGCTCACCCTTCCTCACGCTTCTGCCATGCCTCCCAGTTCCAGCCTGCAAGTGAAAGACTGAAATTCTAGAAGTAAATTCAGTCTTAAGCAGGTTTACTGCAGGCATTAAAACTGTCTTGTGAGTGAAGACTTCATCCCTGCATGGTTAAGGGTGTAGAGTTCTTCACAGTACTTGCAGCAGGGAAACAGGACCCTGACATCTTGTGATCCTGTGATCCTGTGAAGGAATTGCTTTGGGATTTTCTGTGCAGTGTTTCTCAGTGTTTCATTCCCTTGTCTAATGTGAGGGTTGATTTTCTGAGGGAGTTTTGAATTTGGTTTGGGTGGAGGAAGGTGAAACCATAAAAGCAGCTGTGCCTTGTAGGCAGCTTTAGGCTGACCTACTGAGCACAGTTCTGATGATCCACATTGCATACTGAAAAGTCTGTCTTGCTCATGATAGTTTGCTGGGCTCCAGCAAGCCAGAGAGAAGCTCTCTTCATAGTATCATAGAATCTCAGAGGAAGGAAGGCCTTCGCGTATTTTCCCCGCAACCTCCCAAACTACCTTCCGTGACAAGGACCTCAAATGCTTATCCAGTCCAACCCCCTGCCAGAGCAGGCTCTCCTATACCAGATCACACAGAAGCCTGTCCAGGCAGGTTTTGAATATCTTCAGAGAGGGAGACTCCACAACCCCCCTGGGCAGTCTGTTCCAGGGTTCTGTCACCCCCACAGGGAAAAAAAAATCCTCCTCATGTTTAAATGAAACTTCCTATGCCTCAGCTTCAACCTATTGCCCCTTGTGCTGTCATTGGGCATCACCCAGCGGAGCCTGGCTCCAGCCTCTTGGCACTTACCCTTTAGGTATTTATAACCATTGGTGAGGTCACCTCTCAGTATCCTCTTCTCCAAGCAGCACAGCCCCAGCTCCCTCAGGCTTTCCTCCTAAGAGAGTGATTTAGTTGGGGCAATTAAAGGGCTGCTTACCCTTATCTGGGCAAGGCACTAACAAGTACCTGAACACCTGTGGGTACCTGTTTATCACTTTGGAAGGGCACATAATGGCCCAAGCCTTTGTTTTCCTCCTGCCCTTGCTTTCTCAATCAGCAGAAGGGTGTGCCAAGCCAGGACATCTAATAGGCCTGTTAGCCTTCCAGGACAAAGAGATGTTCCATTCTCTTCATCATCCTTGTGGCTCTGTGCTGGACTCTCTCTAACGGTTCCATATCCCTCTTGAACTGAGGTTCCCAGAACCAAATGCAGTAAACACTCTTCTCCTCTGCAAGGCTGTGTATAACTCCTTGTGTGCAGTATCTTAGTTACTGTAGTGAAACTGTTTGACTCAGCATTGTACTAGCTGGATGCTCAGGGTAGGGAGGAGCTGAGCATGAGTCTGCTGGTTCTCTGTGTCATGAATGCCAGACCTGTCAAGGGTTTAGTTGTGCTATGGGCAAAAGTAGCTTATTACTGGCTGGAGAAGTGCTGGTTCATGACAGAGCTGAAATTCCATTCATGTAAATATGATGGAATGGGCTGCCCAGAGAAGCTGTGGAGGTCTTATGCTTGGAGGTGTTTAAGACCAGGTTGGATGAGGCTTTGAACAGCCTGGTCTATATTGGAAGGAGTTGTGGCCTACGGCAGAGGGGTTGGAACTAGATGATCTTTAAGGTCCCTGCCAAGTCAGGCCAGTCCATGTCTAGTTATTCCATGTACTTGTGGCATTCGTTGTAAGTGCCACTCTCCAGGGTAACAGGTAAGCAGGAGGCAAGTGCTGGGAGAAGGAGATAGTGGCTTATGAACAGATATTGGAAGTGCCTGAGCCCTGAGGTCCCCTCAGCCCAGGTTTCTGGTGGCTGGTTAATATTTTGTAGGCTGGGCAGGTTGCTTTGCTGGAATGCAGAAGTGTGTTGTGTACGTCCCTGTAACAATCAGCGGAGGGCTTCTCAGCTGCGATAGTAAATTAATAAACAGCCAGACTGTTGGGGCATAAAACTTTTATCCAAGTGCTTTTCTATAAGAAATGACCTTATATAATTGGGTACATTACAGCAGTATGAATTTATAATAAACATACATCTCTATACTGGAGCAGTTGGATATTGCATGATTTAAAATCTTGTTATGCTCTGATCTGGAAGTGTTCTGACAAAGACTATCTGGGTAAAAGACACTTTTTCCTCTAAATTTAACCCAATTTGATCATTTTGCAGATGTGGTATTCCTTTGCAAAGAGCATATAGGATGGGCAAAACAATTTCTCTTACAAAACAAGCCCATTTTTGGATGGCAGGGGTTTATTGCTGGTTTTTACCATGTTCCATATAGAGCTGCTCAGAATTAAACATGGTGCTTTAAAAATACTTTATCCACTGTTCCCAGAACATACATAATTTTGAACAACTTTACTGACAATTGCTTTTTTATGGGCCTTGATGGAAGCGAATGACAATCCTGGCATTCCCTGGAGGAGCATCTATCCTTGCAGACAGAGACACTGTTGTTTCACTCGTGATCTCAGTACAGTCTCGCAATTCTGGAGCAGTTGGAAAGGTTGAGGTGTGCGGTGCAGGGATGTGGCAGCTCTCCTCCGGGAGGGCTTGTGGCCTTGGAGACTAACTTCTGCCTTACACCGACTGCATTGGACACGGTAGCCTGATTTTGATGTGATCTTTAGGCTGGCTGCTCCCAGTCTGGCATCCTCTAACCCCTGGGGCACTGCTGAGATGAGTCCCAGTATGTTGCTTCCCCACCCAGCTCTTAAATCCTCATTAACTAGCTTGACAACATGAAAACGAGACACAAGACACTTGTATTTAGTTGAAGTTTTGGGCACTGGTGAGCTCGTTAGAAAGGAGAGAGCCAAGATTTCAACAAGTGTCACAGCCACTTTCTTTTTTTAGGAGGCTGGTGCTGGAGCAGCTCCTGCTTACTCCACACGGCAGCTTGTTGAATGCAAATAATGGATGTTAATCCAGCCTCATTGTTCCGGGGTCAAAGACACACAAAAAAGAAACCAGTCGGGGTGACAGTGTGGTAAATCATGTTTGTTTGCCTTGAGCATTAGCTTGGGGTTTTGCCTCTCTCTTCTTTTTTTGGCTATCGTTTTTAACTTGTGCTTTTCATTCGCTTTTGGAGTGTAAGACAGCAAGCATTCCAGCCCGGGTTCAGCCTTCCTCCCGAGGTGAGGACTTTTGTCCTCTCTGTCTTGTTATGCAATGTTGTGCTGCTTTCAGTGATAAAATAAAGGAGGGGGGGAGAAGGGGGTAGACAAAAATGTCTGCCAATATTCCTGTGATATTTGGATGATTTATCTCATTCCTCTTCTGAGTAACCCAACTTTGACATTATTCGTGAACTCCGAGGCTGGCTTGCGTTGTTCTTGCTGGTAGAAAACACAGCAAGGATGTAGTGGGTAATTGAACCCAGATGCACCCAGGGCTGCTCAGCCAGACTGTTATTTTAGCCTACACTAGTAGGTTTTTTAATACACGTTTGACCTTGCTTTGAAACATTCTCAAAATACCATACTTTAATATCAATTTATACCCTCTTGCTTTAAGATTAGGGTAGAGTCGTTTGAGGAAAATAATGAAACACTTTCTACCTGCTAATGTCAGAGATGCAGGGAAAGTTTGGAGGGAGGTAATTTATGTATCTGAGGGACAAGTTTTACACCCTGCTTTTCTAACTGAAGCATTGTGTGCCTGTAGTTAGGATCATTCCCATCAAAAATGGCTTTAACCCATCTGTTAGCTTTAACTGTCAGTTGTGTGTGCCTATCTCTGCAGTGAGAAGGGGTTTTAGGTGTGGAATGATAGGAAGATCCAGTAGGTTATTAAACAGAGTTTTTAATAGCTATGGTGTGTATATATATTAATCTTAATGATCTAAATGTTTAGTGTATTTGTTCTGTGGGGTTAGGTCGCCCAAGTTAAACAGCTTAGAAATGCATTCCTGATTTTAAAAAGCCCAACAACAACAAAAAAGCCCATCCCAGCCCATGTTTGATTGCCAGAATGGTAGGTTTTGATACACATGTAATGGGCTCTCCATATCCACACTGCACTTTTCTACAGGAGGAGCTGCTGATAGCAATGCAGAGCCTTCCTTCCCTCCTCAATACAGGCTTTGTCACTATGAACTGAGCATACACACAAAAATCTTATGTATAATCAAATTTCCTGTGAAGATCACATACTTTATGCCTAAACAGAGCTGGTTTGCATTCATTATTGCTCTGGTCTGGACCTGAGGTTGCTACCTTTCTGCTGTGTCTGTCTGATTATTCTTTGTTACGTGATGGCTGGGAGTTAAACTTTTGTGGTTGTACCTCAACCACTTGAAGCAAAGTAATAAAGAAACAAGGTTTTGTGGTAGATCTTGAACTTAAACACTTAAACTGATTAATTTTTTCCAATTTCACTCTAATTTGTGGTTAGTTCTTGCAACTGCTCTCAGTGAACCTGATCTAGTGGAAGGGTTCCAACCCTTCCAATCCATGGCAGAGGGGGTTGGAACTAGACGATCATTGCGGTCCCTTCCAACCCTGACAGTTCTGTGACTCTGTGAAATGGAGAAGAGATGTTGAAAGTGGGTGGGTTGAAGTCATTTTTAGTTCTTCATTAGGTTGGACTTGAGGTTGGCTCAGCTCTAGTGGAGCTGCCATTGAGTTGCAAACTGTGATCCACTGCTTGGTGTAAAAACCAAGGCTTTACTGGGACTGATGGTGGCAAAGTGCTCTGAACCTGTTTGGCTGTGGGCGCAGCGCAGCTTAAAATACAGCAAGCGAGAAATTAAAACTGGTTTTAGTGTTTTTCTTTCTGTTCTCTTATCAGAAATGTTCATTCAGACTATAACAACTGTTAGAACACGATAACAACTTCAGGCCAGCTGTCAAATGTTTACCATTATCAAACCTCTCCCTGGGGTAAGATGCGACTTTGGCTCGCCTCACCGGCAGTAATTTAATTTTTCCTTCGTTCTGACTCGGAAATGGCAGCATTTTTCAAAGCTTCCTCCCACTGATGGCTGAAATTTTCCTTGTGAAATGATTTCCACCAGTCTTGAATCTTTCTTGCTTCTGCCGTCTTCACCTTTACTGATGGTTCTGCAACTCATCACCAGCTATGCAAACTGACAGTTCACATCCTGGGGCAGCAGCCGGGTCTGGCCTGCAGAAAGGAGCAGCCTGACCAAATTTACGCTCACAAGATCTCTTAATTCACAAAAGCATTTGCTCTAGTTCCTGTTCTCTGCTGCAGGGGCTTTGGGGGGGTGGGGGGCGAGCAGGAGAGCGTTGGGAGGGGGGAGAGAGGCACTCTTCACACTCTGCTGAGTACACAGGCTTTGGAGATGAAAAACAGACGGAAAGAGACATTTCCAGCCATCTTGCTGATCTGCGCAGGGGTTCACTGAACTGTGCAACATAGCACCAGACCCATGTATCATTTAATGTGCTAATTTCTTCTTTCTTCCCTCCCCCCTCTTTTTTTTTTTTTTTTTTTTTTTTGAGTGAAGGAGTTTTTCATTTTGTTGACAAGCATTTTAAAATTAAAAGTGGAAACAGTTAAGAGAGAGCCTAAAATGTGAACTCCATACCCACTGGTTACTTCCTCCTTTGACATTTAGAGCTACAGAGAGATCTGCTTAGTTTTGAAAAGACTCTGACAAATGAGAATAGTCAGAATAAGTTTTCTGTTTGGTCTGAGCTGCACGGAACATCGTGGCTATTTCCCCCCCCTCCACTTCCCTCACAAGCCCAAACATATGCCATATGCTTACCCAAATGCTTCCCCTTCTTGCACAGCAAGACAGATACCAAACTTTTGTTACATTCTTTTCCTGGACAAATATTTTGTTCCTTCTCCCTTCCAGCCACTCCCTCCCACCCAAGGCAGTTTGTAGCCAGTGAAAAGTGATGCCTCAACTTCTAGCCCCACTGCATGAGCACAGCCAGGGTGTGCTCGCTCAGTAGCGTAGAGGTCATTCAAACACTTTTTTGGTGTTCTTTGGCTCCCTGTTGGAAGCTTCTCTAAGAATAACCCATTTTACATTTTTGTGATTACTTTGGGGGGGGGTGGGAAGGAGTGCAGTAATACCAGAATGGAAATGGGGAGGGGGAAACAACATTCCAAGTAATTTGATCATGCTCCTGTAGTATTTGCTTTGGTACTTTCCTATCATTAGCTATCCAGTTGCCTAAGGAGCAGCTGCAAAGTCTGGTAAATGAATATATGTTGTAGTTAGACGTTTAGATGGGAGGAAAAATTAACTTAGTTTGTGCTAACATAGATCCTCATCTTGCTAACTGGTATTCTAATTGAAGGTGAAGGAATTTGTAGCTCTCTTCATGTGTAAAGTAGTTCTGTTTTGGTGGTGGAGTTGTACTATATAAAATATATGATAATAATTTATAATGCAATAATAATACATTTTATATATAAATACATTAACATCATTGCTATTATTATTTTTTATTATGTACATTAACATTATTGCAGGGAATTTTAGACAACCTCTGAAGTCCCCTTCCAACCCAAACTGTTCTCTGATTCTATTTCTAATGGCATCTCCTGTCCTTAGCATTAACTCTACTTTTATTTTCTGTTGTCTGAGCTTTTAAGGCCTTTTGAGAAATATATGAGAGATTTGCAAGGAGGGGCAAGGACGGGTCAGATGTATCAAATACGTGGATTCCAGTAAGCAGAATACCCTGCCTTTGGAAATGTAGATTAACAGAAGAGTTCCTTTCTGCCTGTACTTTGAGGAGCACAAAATAGTGGTGGCTGGGCGAGAGATTTGTCATCTTAATAAACTGCCCAAGCAGGCAAATAAACACCCACCTTATCAGTCTGCTTTTTTGTTGTTGTTGTTGTTGGGGATGAAAGTGTTTGAAGAAAAAAATCATACAGGAATCCATGGTAGCTCAAGGAGGTTAAACTCAACAGTTGTTTCCTTTGAAGCGTATGACCACGAGGTTAATTGCCAAAACTGCTGGTGGAAAAGGTGGTAACAATTTAACAAGACTGTACAACTGCCGCACTCAGATGAATATCAGGTGTTTGCAGATGGGGAGGGTTGGCTTGTTGGGGTTGGGTGTTTTTGGTTTGTTGGGTTGTTTTTTGGTTTTTTTTTTCCTAACAGGAAAAAGAGAGGGGGGGGAAAAAAAAAAGAATGAGAAGCAGGGAGAAGAAAAAGGGCTGACTGCACAGCCAATAATTCCTTGTTTGCTTTGCCAATGAGGCTGTAATTGGGCGGGAGGTTAATGGCAGGCAGTGGATTGGCAGACGGCAGCGCTGGCTCCGCGCTCTCGGCCCAGAGATGGTGATTATTGGAGCTTTCAGGTCTCCTCTGCAGGCTCACGACGACTCTGATTTATTAATCCCAGCAAGACTGCTGCGAGGAGTTTACAGTTCGAGGCATGGGGTTTGTGTTTCTGCTGCTTGCAGTCAGGTTTCCTCCAGAATTTATTTTTCCAGCTCCGGATCAGTAGGTTCATTTGTCCCTTTCTGAAACTGCTGTACTTCTAAATCTTTCTTAATTTAGTGGGAATAAAGTCTTTAAACAAGGAATTCCCTAAAGCCCTCCAGAAAACCCAATTAGGTCAATGCAGTATTGTAATTGGAGAGCCGAAATCCCTTACCATTAGTTACACTGGCTAAACAGAGATGCCAAAGTATGATACAAACAGGAGAAATTCTTTTAGTGTTGCTTTTCGCTTCTAGAGGGAGTCCCTTTATCATTTCAGCAGTATCAGGGTAGTTTAATTTTGCCATCAGAACTCTTCTGCAGTGGTTCTTTTTTGTTTGGTATTCCACTTGCCTTCCCCCCCCCCCCCCCCCCCCCCCCCCCCCCCCCCCCCCCCCCCCCCCCCCCCCCCCATTGTTATATCTGTAGTAATTTGTGGAACTTGGAAAGTGTGTTCCAAGTCCAGCTTTTCCAAGCCTCTTTTTCCTGTAGACAAAGAGTTGGCAATGCCTGAAAACAATGAGAAAGAATCTTTAAGTCATTAACTAAACTCTTTTGAAGCTCAGAGACACTTTGTTTATGACAGAGAGGTTGCTCACCAGTCACTAATCCCTATCTACATGAATTTCTCTCTGTCAGATAGCCTTAATGAGCTGCAAGTTCCATTAACAGCAACTCAAATAATATTTTTATGGCTCAGTGTTCAACTGAGACACCAGCCAAGCTTTGGAACCTTTCTGTCTACTACAACATGATTTCTTGCTCAACTGTGAAGCCAAAGCAGCAGCCTGACTTTCGAATTGAATGCCTACTGTAATTTTTCATCTCTTGTTTTCATATTGTGTATTAAAAGCAAAGCTGGGGAAGAATCCTCCCTTTGCAGCAAACAAAACTTTGTGGGATGCTGCTGGCCACCATGCACAGGAAATGCTGTGTGCTAAGGTGTATCTTGAAATTCAGGTCACATCTCTTTGGGCTGATGAAGAACCATGAATTTGGGTCAAGGTGGAATCACCCAAACAGTGACACCTTGGAGGACATGAACCTGTTGCTTACTTTTCATAAACAGAATTCATTAAATCACAAAGTTGGGCATCTGTGGGAAATAATTGCAAGCAAAGGGCAAGGTGTTTTAAAAAACCTCTTATTTCATCCTTTCCTATGAGATCTGACCGAGAGAAAGAGCTAAATTGGCTGCCAAACACCTATAAATCTGCCGCAGCATCTTGTCTGTCGTAAGCCAGTTACCTTTTTACGATTTGATTACAGCCCTCATGCTGTTCCTGTGCCAGTGATGTTTTGCAGGTGGCAGAAACCCCAGCTCCAAACCTCCAGAAGGTATCTGCCAGTTTGGGGCTTTCATTACACAGATCTAGCATTTATATAATGCCATCGGTGTAAAACAGAGGTCCCACTTCTGGGGGGGCAAAAGAGCTCAGTTTCCAAGTGTGCTATCTATCCAACATTGATTTTGAGCTCTGCTGGTGAGGACAGTGGCAGGCTGGAAATACAAGTTGCCTAATGCAGATCGTCCTTTAGTTTTCTGGCTGTCATGGTCTCTGACCGCAGAATCACAGAATGGTGGGGATTAGAAGGGACCTCCACAGATCATCCAGGCCACCCCTCTTGCCAGAGCAGAATCACCCAGGGCAGGTCACACAGGAATGCATCGGGGGGGGGGAGGGGGTTGAAAATTTCCAGAGGGGAGGAGACACCACAACCTCTCTGAGTAGTCTGCTCCTGTGCTCCAGCACCCTTACCAGTGAGGAGCTGCGACTCAGCAGACAGAAAAGCTTTGTTTGCGTCCTTGCTTATGCCAGGGAAATCTCAGCTAGAGCAAGGATGAGAAGCCAACTCTCATTCAGCTTTAAACTTTTAAGAATACTTCTTCATTCTACGAACACATTCTGACTGAGATGGTGGGGGGAGGATATTCCTCCATAAATCCCTCTTTATTAATTGAAGAAGGAGGCGAGCGGGAGGAGGAGGGGGACTTTTGAATCTGCATATGCAAATCTTGCCCTGTTCCTCCTAGACAGGAGGAAACTCTACCTCTCAATAGTTATTTCTTTTCTAAATTGGCGACAGACATGCGAGCGAGAACGTTCAAATGACTTCAGCTCTCTCTCTGCCTTCATTATGTCAGGCTAGCAGATCACATATGGCATTATGGAAATCAGCAAATGAAAACCATATTGATCAGCATCGAGAACAAATGTAAAAAAGCTGAGCTGAAGGAGGAGAGGTGGAGAAGTATGCTCTGCTGTTCAACCTGATAGGCCCTCGTTAAGGCCTTTAATCATTTATTAATGTAAACTCCCTCCTTCCCTTTCCACTCAAATTACCTCAGCCATAGAGCATCCTGCTCCATTTATCTTTTAATGTTTCCTTTATTTAATTTATTTTTAAGCTATACATTATACTTTTATTACAAAACTAAGGAGTGTGGGGTGGGGTGTTTTTTTTTTTTCCTTTTCTAGGGGATAGCATTGAGCAATCAGATCTGGTTAAAGCGTCCCACAGCCTTGCTTGAATGTGCAGGGGAAGGGTGAGCAAGGTTGGCTTTGTGTTGGCTGGCAGGTTTGCCTTGCTGGAGGCCGTGGAGTGAAAAGGAGTGTGTGTTACAGAGCCTCCCCCTCCTCACGCTGGTTGTAATTAAGGTTGTGTCAGCATTTCCATCATAAACCCTTGTTTACAGGGTTTATAATTCAGCTGTGAAAATTTGCTTCAGGCCAGATTTGACATGC